>NC_064830.1:84624720-89624720 GCF_024166365.1 Elephas maximus indicus | reverse complement strand
GGCTTAGGCCTACTTTTCATAAGGCTTTCCTAATTCCAGCTCCCCAGTTCCCAGGTTGGTCATTGTGCCTTCCATTGTGCTTGCAGCACCCCGCACAGATGTCTGACTCAACAACATGTACAGCAGTGTTTCCTTGTCTCTCTCCATCAGTTATTCTGAGACAGAACTTCAGAGCGGATGAATGAATGAGGAAATGAGCCAATTCTTTGCTGGTCCTGTGCGTCAGAAGGAAAACACCCTCTTGACCCAGACCAGGGAGTGGGGCGTGGGGGAATGTTTGCTGCCCAGAAGGGGATGGGGTGTGGTTTGGGTGGGCAATGTACAGGTATCTACAACCAAGATCTTTCAGGGAGCAGGGCTGAGGGGTCCTTAGGGTTGTTATGACTGTGGGGGGTGTCACTGAGCCATGGCGAGTTTACAGGAGGGGCTCAAGGTCAAAGCTGCCGATAACATCATTGTACCTGGGACACGAGACCCTCTGAAATGCAGCCTCTTGCCTTTGACCAGACCATTTTCCAGAGGAGCAGCAGGAGTGGTGGAGGCAAGTCTGGACACTCCCGAATGAGAACCTGTATGAGGACCTTGGAGGAACAAGGGCTGAGTTAAAATAAATGAAGGCCCCACAAAACCCAAAGGGTCTTAATGCCTCTGACACATCTGCTGCCTTTCCCACGTGGAGTGGCCCAGTTGCCCAGACCTAGGACCACCAGATGGCTAGAAGACTTGCTGCACAGTCACTGAACTCAATGCCTAGGCAGTGGGGAGGCCTGAGCCTGAGCAGCTTGCCTTCCACTCTGCTCCCGGCTTGAACCAAGCTGGGGGCTTGGAGATGCCCAGCTTTTCCTGACGCTAACACCTAAGGGCAATTTCTCTCAAAGATGGATTTAGAAGCAGATGTTTTGTGCAGTGCCCAAGGGTAGAGATAATGTGCTGTGGTCATTAGCCACTTCTGAACTTCCCACAGGAGACCAGGCTTTCCTTTTCTGCCATTCCCCAGGCTCAAGCATGAGCTCTTCAATGGTGGATTCAGTAGCCACCAGCATACATCCAGCCCACTCCAAGGGGCCATCCCTCCACATATCTTCTGGTGGCTGGCTGGGAGCTGCTGATACCCTGTCCCCACCATGCACCTGTTCCCCAGGAGGTTTATGTGGCCCAGCCTGACAGATGTAAGACCTCACCTACCCATGTAAACGCTGCCAGTGATAAGCCTGAAAATCCCAGTTCAGACACACTTGCCGCCATTTGAAATTTGCTTGGGCACCCTCTGGTTTTCCTGTCCTGATGCTATCATCCTTGCTGTCTTTTTCCTGGCTCTCCATCCCCTACCCCACATGTCCTGCACATCAGTGGCTGGTGCTTTTTAAAAATATTTATTTATTTATTTTCGTTGTTTTTGAGAATATACATAGAAGAAATACACCAACTCAACAATTTCTACATGTACAATTCAGTGACATCAATTACGTTCTTTGAGTTGTGTAACCATTCTCACCCTTCTTTTCTGAATTGTTCCTCCCCAATTAACATAAACTCACTGCACCCTAAGTTTCCTATCTAATGTTTCAAGTTGCCATTGTCAATTTGATCTGATATAAATAATTATTAAAAGAGCACAATGCTCAAAGCAGACATTCTTTACTAGTTAAGCTAAAGTATTGTTTGGTTTTAAGAAGACTTCAGGGGATATTTTTTGGTTTAAGGTTTAAAGATTATCTCAGGGCAGTGGTTTTGGGGATTTATCTGGCTTCCATGGCTCCAGAAAGTCCAGATTGCATGAGAATTTGAGCTTATGTTCTGCATTTTCCCCCCTTTTGATAAGGATTCTTCTATAGAATCTTTGATCAAAATGTTCAGTAATGGTAGTTGGGCACGATCCAGTTCTTCTGATCTCATGGCAAAGGAGGCAGTTGTTCATGGAGGCGATTAGCCAGCCACACATTCCATTTCTTCCTCCTACTTCTGACTCTCTTTCCTCTGTTGCTCCTGGTGAAGGGAGACCAATTGTTGTATCTTAGATGGCCTCTTGCAAGCTTTTAAGACCCCAGGCAAATGAACTAAGAGGTAGAACAGAAGCACTAAACATGTTATTAACCAATTAACTGGAATGTCTCATGAAACCATGACCCTAAGCCCCCAAACCAAGTGAAATGCAGTGAATCACTTAATAGAGCCCTTCTAGCTATAATTTTTGTTAACTCCTACCAAATGATTTGGTAGGGATATGCAAATGAGGTGGTTGTGTTTCCAATGGGACTGGAAAGCTTGTTAATAATGTAAATAAGGTGGATGGCACCCTTTTGGGGGTGTGACCATGTAAATAAGATGTATGGAACCCTAACGAGGGGATTGGTTAGTTTTGCCATCCTGCAAGGCTTAAAATGAACCATTCCAGGGGCGGGAAGAGAGGTTCTCCAAAACACCAAGAAAGAGACAGGAGTGGAGCATGTCCTTTGGACTTGAGATCCCTGTGCTGAGAACCTCTGAGATCCAGGAGACTGATTGAGGAGCTGTAACATGGAAGACAGCAAGAGATGGTAGTGCAAGATGACAGAAATCAGGAGACCAGTGTGAGATGGCTGTGGTGGGGCTACCTGGTCCAAGGAGCAAGAAAGCTGAGTGCCTCCGAGCACAAGATTTACTGCTGGAGTGGGGTGCCACCAGGCACTTATCGGCAGAGCTAAAAGAGCTTTGTAACACTTGCCTGAGCAGGGCAGAGGCTGTGCTGAGGGACCAAGAGGCTGAGGGGCCAGAGAGAAGTGTGCCAGTGGGCATAGCTAAGAGGAGGCTGTCCTGATCGAAGAACTGTATCCTGGGCCTTCCTGAAGCTGAATTTTAACCTGTTTCTTCCCTGATAAACCCCATCATTGTAAGCGTGGTTTGTGAGATTTGTGCGGCAGAGAAGTAGAGAGTGCTGTGGGAGGGACAGATGGTGCGGTGCCAGATTATTAAAAACTTCGGAGGGTGCGGGCACGTTTGACTCCACCTCATAGAAATCAGGCTTGGGCTATTGATCTTGATTTTTCTTCCCCTTTTTGAAGTCAGAGGAGGTCACACCTTCCATGCCATTTTTACACCAAGAAGCCAAATCCCATGAGATGTTTGGTTGTACACAAGCAGCCTCAGCAGCTGCCCTTTTTAGTGTTGTTGTAAATATATCTATCATACAACTTTTGCCAATTCAACTTTTTACAGGTATACAATTTATTGACAGCAGTTACGTTAATTAGCTGGGCAACCCTACTCTTAATGATTGTTATTTTTCCATCACTGTAAACCAAAACTCAGTGCTCCATAAATAATAACCTCTCCTGTCCTCCTCCTTCTGGCCCCCAGTAACCACTAATAAACTTTGGTCTCTATACATTTGCCTGTTCTTGTCTTTTTATATAAATGAAGCCATATAATATTTGTCCTTTTGTGATTGATGTATTTCATTCAGCATAATGTCTTCAAGTATCATCCGTATTGTAGCATGTATCAAGACTTCATTTTTCTTTCAGGATGAGTACTATTCTATTGTATGTATGTACCACATTTTGTTTATCCACTCGTGCATTGATGGGCATTTAGGTTGTTTCCACATTTTTACTGTTGTGAATAACGCTACAATGAACATTGGTGTACATAGCGTCTGTTAGCATCACTGCTTTCATGTCTTTTCATATTCCTAGCAGTGGAATTGCTGGGTCATATGGTAGTTCTATTTTTGGCTCTTTTGAGGAGCTGTCACACTGTTCCCTCAATGGCTGAAACATTTTGCATTCCCACCAGCAATGGATAAGGGTTCCAATCTCCCCACATCTTCACCAACATTTGTTATTTTCTGTTTTTATCTTAGCCATCCTAGTGGGAGTGAAATGGTATCTCACTGTGGTTTTGACTTGCACCTCTCTGATGGCTAATGATGTTGAACATCGTTTTATGTGTTTGGTGGCCATTCGAATGTCCTCTTTGGTAAAATGTTTATTCAGGTCCTTTGCCCATTTTTTGATTGGGTTGTCTTTTTGTTGTTAAGTTGTTCAAGTTTTATATATACTTTGGTTATTAGTTTCTTATTGGATATATTGTTTCTGAAGACATTTTCCTAGTTGGTAGCTTGTCTTTTCACTTTTTAGGTAAAGTCTCTCTATTTTTCTTTAAATCCTGAAGTGGAGGCAAGATTTAGAAAAATCATCTGGCAATCCAGTCCCCCTCCTAAATACAAAGTAACACTAGAGGAATTTGAAATCTGTGGTGTATCTAGAGTAATCATAGCAATAACAAAACTCAAACCCAACTCAACTTTTTAATACATTAATTCAACCCAACACATTAGAGAGCTAGCAAAAGAAAAGACACACCTATTTCTAGGCATAAATATTTGCCCCAATCACTACTGTCTCACGTAAGATGTTTAGCTTTCAACCAAAAAAAAAAAAAAAAAGACAAAAACAATACACTCTCGAGAATCAGACTCAGATATGATTCAGATGTTGGAACTATCAGGCAGGAAATTTAAAATAACTATGATTAATATGGAGCCCTGGTGGCACAGTGGTTAAGCATTTGGCTGCTAACCAAAAGGTCAGCAGTTCAAACCTACCAGCTGCTCCTTGGAAACGCTATGGGGCAGTTCTACTCCTATAGGGTCGCTATGAGTTGGAATCAACTTGACAGCAATGGGTTTGGTTTGGCTTTTATGATTAACATATTAAAGGCTTTAGTGCAAAAGTTAGACAAATATGTATGAACAAGTGGGAAATTTATGAGAGATGGAAAAAAAACAAGTGAAAAATGCTAGAAATTGATAACGGCATCAAGAGAGATGAAGAATGTTTTCAGTAGGCTTATCAGTAGACTCAACACAGCCAAGGAAACAACCAACAAGTTTGAAGCTAGGTCAATAGAAATTACTCAATGTGAAACACAAAGAAGGAAAGAGCATAAAAATAGCTGAGAATCCAAGAGCTGTAGGAGAGTATCCAACAGTCTAACATGTGTAACTGGAATTAAGGAGAAGCAAGAACAAGGCAGAAGAAATATTTGAACAGATAATGGCTGAGAATTTTCAAAAATTAATGAAACATAGTGTCATGGATTGAATTGTGTCTCCCAAAAATATGTGTCGACTTGGATAGGCCAGGATTCCCAGTATTGTGTGGTTGCCCTTCATTTTGTGATCTGATGTAATTATCCTGTGTTGTAAATTCTAACCTCTATGATGTTAATGAGGCAGGATTAGAAGTAGTTATATTAATGAGGTAGGACACAATTTATAGAATTAAGTCTTATCTTGAGTCCATCTCTTTTGAGATATAAAAGACAAAAGCGAACAGAAAGAAGAGGGACCTCATTAACACCAAGGAAGAAGAGCCAAGAATGCAGCATGTCCTTTGGACTCAGGCTGCCTCCAATGAAAAGCTCCTAAACGAGGGGAAGATTGATGACAAGGACTTTCCTCAGAGCTAACAGAGAGAGAGAGAGAGAGCCTTCCTCTGGAGCTGGTACCCTGAATTCAGATTTCTAGCCTCGTAAACTGTGAGAGAATAAATTTCTGTTCGTTAAAGCCATCCACTTGTGGCATTTCTGTTATAGCAGCACTAGATGACTAAGACAGAATTTGGTACCAAGAGTGGGATGCTGCTCTAAAAGATAACTACAATGTGGAAGTGGTTTTGGAATTGGGTAACGGGTGGAGGCTGGAAGAGTTTTAAAGTGCCTAACAGGAAAAGTGGAAACCCTGGTGGATTAGTGGTTAAGTGCTATGGTTGCTAACCAAAGGGTTGGCAGTTCGAATCCGCCAGGGGCTCCTTGGAAACTCTGTGGGGCAGTTCTACTCCGTTCTATAGGGTCGCTATGAGTCGGAATTGACTCGATGGCACTGGGTTTGGTTTTCTGGGTTTGGTAATAGGAAAAGCCTAGGTTGCCTTGAAGAGATTGTTGGTGGAATTATGGACATCAAAGACAACTCTGGTGAGGGCTCAGAAGGAGAATTGAGCTGTAACACCAGAGACAGCGCAGACCATGAGAAGCAGAGACAGAGAAATGGTGGCAGCAGAACCAGGAGACTGGAGCGAGTTTGTGTGGGACCCAATCCATGCAACGAGAGCTGAGTGCCTTCAGGCAGGAGTGCCCTGAAGCTGAGAAGTTCCTAGACCAGGAGACTGATAGCAGTGTCCTTTCTCCAGAGTCAACAGAGAGAGAGACATCTTTCCCCTGGAGCTAGTACCCTGAATTTGGACTTCCAGCCTCCTAAACTGTGAGAGAAAAAATTTCTGTTTTTTAAAGCCATCCACTTGTGGTATTTCTGTTGTAGCAGGACTAGGTAACTAAGACAGACACCAAACAAACTTATTCAAACAGCTGACTGCTGGAAACCAAAGATAAAGAGAAAATCTTGAAGGCAACCAGAAGAAAAAGACATGTTGCACACAGAGAAAATATAAGAATTACAGCAGACATCTCATCAGAGGAGAGAGTGTTGCTAGAAAAAACTATTGACCTTGAATTCTATACCCAGTGAAAATATCTTTCAAAAATAAAGAGTAAATTAAAGATTATATAAGATCTTTAAAATCTTTGTTAAGGTAGTAAAAATTAACTCATTTTATGAGACAGATCATCACCATTATTTTAGAATTTTTCTGTTTCATAGAAATTGCATATTCTAAGAGTTTATTGTTGGCATCTAGAAGGTGCAACAGTTAAGTACTTGGCTGCTAACCAAAAGGTTGACCTTTGAATCCACTCAGTGTCTCCATGGGAGAAAGAACCGACAATCTGCTCCCATAAAGATTACAGCCTATAAAGCAGTTCTACTCTGTCACATTGGCTCACTATGAATCAAAAACAACTTGATGGCACCTAACAACAACAATAGTGAGTTTGTAGGATTCCCTGGGTTGCGTAACCGTCAAGACTCTCTGCTGCTAACCGAAAGGTCAGAAGTTCAATCTGCTCAGAGGTGCCTCAGAAGATATGCAAATCAGCCACTGAAAACCTTATGGAGCAATTTCCACTCTGACACACATGAGACTGCCATGAGTTGGAATTGACTTGATGGCAACTGGGTTTTTTTTGTGTTTTCTTTAGTGAGTGTTAGTCGTGTCTCCTGGTAGTTTTAATTTGCGTTTCCCTAATGTCTAATGGTATTGAGCATCTTTTCATGTGGTTTTTGGCCATTCATTTATTCTCTTTTGTGATCTAACTTTTCAGATCTTCTGCCTATTTGTTTATCTTACTTTTGAGTTGTGATATGTATATATTCTTAATTGAAGGTCTTTGTCAGATATGTTTTGCAAATATTTTTTCACGATCGGTTGCTTGCCTTTTCATTTTCTTAATGATGTCTTCTGATGAGCAAAAGCTTTCAGTTCTTATGAAGTCCAATTTATCCATTTCTTTCCTTTATGAGAGTTTTATATTTGGAGGCTATATTATTAGGTGCATTTAAGTTTTCAAATTTTACATCTTTTTGGTGAACTGAACTTTTATCATTATAGAGTGACTCCTATTATCTCTAGTAATGCTTATTGCCTTAAACTTGAGTTATAGTAAACTAGCCATCTTTGGAATGCTGTTTGTTTCGTTTCCTATGTTTTTACGCAAAATGACACAGAAAAGTTTAAAGTAAAAGGATACAAAATCATATCAAACAAATTCTAGTTTAAAACAAAAGCCATTCTTTTTTTTTCAAATCTAATCCAATAGGATTTGTCTTTTAACTGGATAAATTATTATTTATTATATTACTGATATTTTTGGATTTATTTCTACTGTCTTATTTTGTGCTTTCATTTTTCTTGCTTTAAAAAAATATTGCTTTTTTGGACTAATGGAACAGTTTTTCCCCCTTATTCTATATTTTCCCTTTGTTGTTTCTTTAAAGGTAATCTGTCTTTTCTCCCTGTTTGGTAAAGTCTTTTTTTGAACATTTTATTGTGTTTTAGGTGATAGTTTGCACATCAGATTAGTTTTGCATTCAACAATTTATACACAATTTGTTCCATGACTTTGGCTGCTATCCCCGCAATGTATCAGCACGCTCACCATTTCCAACATGCCTTCCTTGTTTTTGGCCCGCCAGTTTCCCTGCCCCTCCTTGCTTTTTCATCTTTGCTTCTGGGCAAATGTTGCCCATTTGGTCTCATATAGTTGATTGTTCTAAGAAGCACATTCCTCATGAGTGTTATTATTTATTTTATAGGCCAATCTATTATTTGGCTGAAAGGTGACTTCTGGGAGTGGCTTCAGTTTCAAGTTAAAATGGTGTTTTATGGTGATAGTCTTGGGGGTTCCTCCAGTCTCTATCGGTCCAGTAAGTGTGGTTTTGTTTTGTTTTGTTTTTTTAATGAATTTGAGTTTTGTTCTACATTTTTCTTCCATTCTGTCTGGGACCTTCTATTGTGTCTCTAGTCAGAGTGGTCATTAGTGCTAGCCAGGCACCATTTAATTCTGGTCTCAGGCTAGGGGAGGCTGTGGTTGCTGTGGGCCATTAGTCCTGTGGACTAATTGCATCCTTGGGTCTTTGGTTTTCTTCACTCTCCTTTGCTCCAGACAAGAAGAGACCAATAGTTGTATTTTAGATGGCTGCTCACAAGCTTTTAAGACCCCAAGTGCTACTCATCAAACTAGAACGTAGAACATTATTTTTATGAACTATGTTATGCCAATTGACCTAGACGTCCCCCGAGACTATGGTCCTTAGCCTTCAAATCCAGTACCTTGGTCCCATGAGGTGTTTGGATATGTCTAAGAAGTTTCCATAATTATGCCCTTTATGTGCTTCAGTGTGATGGGTTCCTTTTATATATATGGACTTTCTCGCCAGTCTTGCAATTTCCACCAAAAGACTAGCTGGAACTACACAAATGAGGTGCTTGTGATGCACCAAGGGAATTCGATAGCTTGCTAATAATGCAAACAGGTGCATGTCATCCTTGTGGGGGTGGGACCATGCAAATAATCAGTATGAAATCATAACCAGGGGTTGGTCAGTTTTGCCATCCAACTAAGCTTAAAACAAGCCATTCCAGAGGCACAAAGGGGGAACCTGACTACCACCAAGAAGAAGAGATGGGAGCAGAGTGTGTCCTTTGGACCTAGGATCCCTGCGCAAAGAACCCCCTAGGCTCAGGGGACAGAGAGAGAGAGCTGTAACACCTAAGACGGTGAGAGACAGGGAGAAGCTGTGGCAGAGAAACTGCAGCAACAAAGGCAGCAGAATCAGGAGACTGGCAGGAGACAGCTGGGTGGGCTTCCCGGCCCATGGAGTGAAAAAGCTGAGTGCCTTCTGGCAGGAGGCTTGCTAGCAGAGTGGGGTGCCTCCAGGCACTTGTTGGTGGAGCTAGGCTTGCTGACTTGTGGAGCTAGAGAGCTGAGCACCTTCAAGCTGAGGCTTACTGGCGGAGTGGGGTATCTCTGGGCACTTATTGCCAGTGCTAAAGAACTTTGTAACACTTGCTCAAGCAGAGCAGAGGCCAGGCTGAGGGGCACAGGGCTGGAAGGCCAGACAGAGTGGCCAGCCTGTAAGCACAGCTGAGAAGAGGCTGTCCTGATCAAAGAATTGTATCCTGAGTTGTTTCTGATCCTGAATTGTAACCTGTTACTTCCCTAATAAACCTCATAGCTGTGAGTATTGTCTGTGAGTTCTGTGTGGCCATTGCAACAAATCATTGAACCCAGCAGAGAAGTAGAAAGTGCCGTGGGAGGGATGGCTGGTGTCTGAGTTATCTAGGGCTGGTATAACAGAAATACCACAAGTGGATGGCTTTAATGAACAGAAGTTCATTCTCTCACAGCCTAGGAGGCTAAAAGTCGAATTTCAGGGTGTCAACTCCATCAACCTTCCCCTGGCCTAGGAGCTTCTCAGCTCAGGGACCTTGGGTCCAAAGGATGTGCTCTTCTCCTGGTTCTTCATTCTTGGTGGTAGGCGGTCCACCTGTCTCTCTGCTTGCTTCTCTCTTTTATAGCTCAAAAGAGATTGACTCAAGATACAACCTAATCTTGTAGATTCAGTCACATCTCATTAACATAATTTTCTCTAATCCTGCCTGATTAACGTTATAGAGTAGGATTTACAACACATAGCAAAATCGCATCAGATGACAAAGTGGTGAAGGATCACACAATACTCGGAATCATGGCCTAGCCAAGTTGACGCATTTTGCGGGGATACAATTCAGTCCATAACAGCTGGTGCCAGAATTGGTAAAAAGATAAGAGAGAGGAGGTATGTTTGACCTTCGCCTTCTAAGAAAGAGGCTCGGGCTGTTGATCTTGATTTTCTTTCCCCTTATGAAATTAGAGGAGGTCAGATGCCCCTGTTGCCATTTTTACAGTGCTCTATCATATATACGAGTATATATGTAGCACATACAAATGCCCACAACTATACCTATATATGCACACACATGTGCTCTCATACACCCTCCCATGCCTATATAGCGTTCTTATCTACCTATGTAATCATTCACAAATTTTTGGTTGCTATTACTGTTGTTGGAAACCCTGGTTTCAGAGTGGTTAAGTGCTACGGCTGTTAACCAAGAGGTCAGCAGTTCGAATTTGCCAGGCGCTCCTTGGAAACTCTATGGGGCAGTTCTTTTCTGTCCTATAGGGTCGCTATGAGTCAGAATCGACTCGAGGACGGTGGGTTTTTTTGGGTACTACTTTTCCACTGTCGTTGCAGAATTGTATATATTTGTAGTGTAATGGATTGCTTTCGTGTGGCCTTTCTTGCCATGGTCTTGTTAACCCCCACCCAAGTGATTGGGTCGGACGGTGCAAATAGGGTAATTGTAGCCCACTGAGGGATCGGTCAGTTTTGCCAATCTGCTGGGCTTGAAATAAGTCATGCCCGAGAGGATCCCACCACCATCAAGGAAGGAGGGCTCAGAGTGGAGCGTGTCCCTTGGACCTGAGATCCCTGTGCTGAGAAACTCCTGGAACCAGGAGAGAGAGAGAGAGGAATGGAATTGCTGGATCATATGGTATTTCTATTTCTAGCTTTTTGAGGAAGTGCCATACTATTTTTTTTTTTTCACTTTATTTTCTTTTACTATGCTTTAGGTCAAAGTTTACAGAGCAAATTAGTTTCTCATTCAAAAATTTATGTGCAGATTTTTTTGTGACAATGGTTGCAATTCCCGCAATGTGTCAGCACTCTTCCCCTTTCCACCCCGAGTTCTCTAGTTTTCCATTTCCCTTCATCCAGTTTTCCTGTCCCTTCCTGCTTCTCGTGTTTGCTTTGGGCAGGTGCTGCACATTTAGACTTGTATACGTGATTGATCTAAGAAGCACATTCCTCACGTATTTTATTGTTTGTTTTATAGGCCTGTCTAATCTTTGGCTGAAAGGTGAACTTCGAAAGTGGCTTCAGTGAGTTAGAAGGGTGGCTGGGGCCATAGTGATTGTATCATTTTACAATCCCATTGTCAGCGAATAAGAGTTCCAATCTCCCCACAGCCTCATAAGCGTTTGTTGTTTTCTGTTTTTTTGATCGGTGCCATTTTTGCAGGCGTGAGATGATATCTCGTTGTAGTTTTGATTTGTATCTCTCTAATGGTTAATGATTGTGAACATCTCTTTATGTCTTTGTTAACTGCCTGAATGTCTTCTTTGGTGAAATGTCTGCTCGTTTTAGAGATTAGACCCTTGTCAGATATGTCATTACCAAAAATTTTTTCCTAGTCTGTCGATTCTCTTCTTGCTCTTTTGGTGAAGGCTTTCGATGAGCATCAGTATTTAATTTCCTCAAGTATTCTGATGAACAAAAGTTTTTAATTTTTTTGAGGTCCCATTTATTTATTTTGTCTTCTGCTATTTGTGCTTTTTTTTTTTTTTTTTAATATTCGATAATCCATTGCTAAAAACTGGGCCCAGCAGCCTTGCCCTTGCATTTTCTTTTAAGAATTTTATGGTTGTAGTTTTCATATTGTTATGGATTGAATTGTGTCGCCCAAAAATATGTGCTGTAAATTCTACCCTCCGTATGTGTTTTTAATCTCATTTGTAAATGTTTTGTGTTTGTTATGTAATGAAGCAGAATTAGGGTAGGGTGTATCTTGAGTCAGTCTCTTCTGAGATATAAAAGAGGTTAAACAGGCAAGCTAGGAAGCAAAGATGAGGGAAGATGGATTCCAAGCCACATGAAGATCACCCAGGAGTAGAAGCTCAAAGAGACAAGGACCTTCCTCCAGAAACAATGGAGAAAGGCTTCCCCTAGAGCCAGCACCCTGAATTTGGACTTTTAGCCTCCTGAACTGTAAGGAAATAAATTTGTTTGTTAAAACCATCCACTTGTGTTATTTCTGTCATAGCAACAGTGTATAACTAAGACACACATTTAATCCTTAATCCTTTTTGAATTTGTTTTTGTGTATAGTGTGAGACCTGCATCCTGTTTCATTTTTCTGCTTGTGGAAATCCAATTTTCCCAGCACCATTTATTGAAGAGACTCTTCTTTCTCCACTGGATGGACTTAGCACCCTTGTCAATAATCAGTTGACCATAGATCTGTGGGTTTATTTCTGGGCTTTTAATTCTATTCCATTGGTCTATGTGTCTATTTTTATACCAGTACCAGGCTGTTTTGATTATAGTAGCTGTATAATATGTTTTAAAATCAGGAAGTGTGAGTCCTTCTACATTGTTATTCTCTTTCAACACTGCTTTAGCTATTCAGGGCCTCTTGCCATTCCATAAAAGTTGAGGGTTGGTTTTTCCATTCCTATAAAGAAGGCTGTTGGCATTTTGATAGAGATTTGTTGAATCTATAGATCGCTTTAGGTAGTATTGGCATCTTGACAATATTAAGTCTTCTAATCCATAAACGTGGAACATCTTTCCATTTATTTAAATCTTCTTTAATCTCTTGCATCAGTGTTTTATAATTTTCATTGTATAAGTCTTTCACATGCCTGGTTAAATTCATTTCTTGGTATTTTATTCTCTTAGATGCTGTTGAAAATGGAATCATTTCCCTCAGTTCCTTTTCAGATTTCTCATTGCTGATGTATAGAAACCCAGTTGATTTTTGTTTGTTGACCATTTATCCTGAGACTTTGCTAAATTCCTCTACTAGCTATAGATGCTTTCTTGTGAACTCTTTGAGATTTTTGTATGTATAGGATCATTTCATTTATGAATAGAGATAATTTTACTTCTTTTTTTCTTATCTGGATACCTTTTACTTATTTTTGTTATCTGCTTTGGGTAGGACTTATAATGCAATATTGACTAGAAGTGATGAGAACAGGCACCATTGTCTTCTTCCTAATTTCAAGGGAAAAGTTCTCAGTCTTTCTCCGTTAAGTGTAATGTTGGCTGTTGGTTTTTCATAGATTCTTTTAATCATATTGAGAAACTTCTCTACTATTCCAATCATCAAGAAAGGGTGTTGGATTTTTATCAAATGCTTTTTCTACATCCACAGAAATGACTATGTGATTCTTTTCCTTTGTTCTGTTGATGTGGCGTATCATGTTGATTGATCTTCTAATGTTGTAACATTCCAACATTCCTGGAATAAATCCCATTTGGTCATGGCGATGACTCTTTTAATATGCTGTTGGATTCTGTTTGCTAATATTTTGTTGAGAATTTGTACATCTATATTCATAAGGAATATTGGCCTATAGTTTTCTTTTCTTGTAATATTTGTCTTGTTTTGGTATGTTTGCTTCACAGAATGAATTTGGGAGTGTTCCTTCTCTTTCTTTCAGAAGAGTTTAAACAGGACCAGTGTGAATTCTTCTCTAAATGTTTGCTATAATTTCCCAGTGAAACCATCTTGTCCAGGATTTCTTTCTTTTGGGGGGAGGATTTTGGTCACTGATTTGATCTCTCCACTAGTTATGGGTCTGTTGAGATTTTCTATTTCTTCATGATTCAGTTTTGGTAGGTTGTGTGCTTCTAAGAATTTGTCCATTTCATCTAGGTTATCTAGTTTATTGTCATGCAGTTTTCAGTGGCTCCTTACCCTATTGCTCCAATGCCCATTTTTGGACACATTTCTTATCTTAACCTCTTCACTGCCGTGGACACAATGTGAGCATTTGCCCTCAGGCCTCAGGCACTCCTGCCTTTCATCTGGCTCAGCCTTCCCAGTCTTAGAATTCAGTACTAAATCTGTCTCTATTTGACAGGGAAAGAGAAGGGCACCTGGCATTTACTAAGTACCTAAGTAAGTTAGGCATATTATGTTTATTACTCTTCCTGATCACCTATTTGGTTACATAATTTTCCCATTTTGCTGATGAGATAAATGAGGCTCTGGGAGGAGAAGTGACCTGGCCAATGTCACGCAACCTGAAAGTGGTAAAGCCAGGATTTGAACCCAAGTCTGTGCGACCCAAAAGTCCAGACATACTTCTTGGTGAAGTGTCTATTCATATTTTTGGCCATTTTTGAAATTGGTTGTTTGTCTTGTTATTATTAAGTTTAAAAGCCTGTCATATATTCTAGATACAAGTCCTTTGTCAGATATAAGTTTTGCAAATATTTTCTCTCAGTCTGTGTCTTGTCTTTTTATTTTCTTATCAGTGTCTTTTGGAATGCAAAATTTTAAAAATCTTGATGAAAGTTCAATTTGTTGATTCCTTTCATTTGTGTCCTATTTAAGAAATTTTTGCCGAACTCAAGGTCGTTAAGATTTTCGGTGTTTTAGACGTTTTATAGTTTTACCTCTAACATTTAGGTCTAATTCTGTCTTAGTTATCTAGTATTGCCATGACAGAAATACCACAAATGGATGGTTTTAACAAACAGAAATTTATTTTCTCACAGTTTAGGAGGCCAGAAGTCCAAATTCAGGGTGCTGGCTCTAGGGGAAGACTTTCTGTCTCTGTCAGCTCTGGGGGAATGTCCTTGTCTCTTCAGCTTGTTTCCTGGTTCCTTAGAGATGTCTGTGAAGTTTGGCATCTATCTTTTCCCATTTCTGCTTCCTAAATTGCTTGTTTAATCTCTTTTATATCTCAAAAGAAATTGACTCAAGTTACCCTCTACACTAATCCTGCCTCATTAACATAACAAACACAATTCATTCCCAAATGGAATTATAACCACAGGCATAAACCTGTTGCTGTCAAGTTGATTCCGACTGATAGCAACCCTACACGACAGAGTAGAACTGCTCCATAGGGAGCAGCTGGTGGATTCCAACTTCCCATCTTTTGGTTAGCAGATGACCTTTTAATCACTACACCACCGGGGTTCCAACCACAAGCATAGAGCTTAGGATTTACAACACATATTTTTTGAAGATACAATTCAATCCATAACAGTCTATGATATATTTCAGTTAATTTTTGTTTATACTATGAGGCTCACTTTTTTTTGCATGTTATCCAAATGTCCCAGCCCATTCATTGAAAAGATTATCCTTTCCTCATTGAATTGCCTTTGCACCTTTGTGGAAAATTAATTGATCATATATGTGTCCATCTATTTATGGGTTATTTATTCTGTTCCATTTATCTATATGTCTATCTCTACACCAACACCACACTGTCTTAATTACTGTAGCTTTATAGTGAGTCTTGAAATCAGCTAGTATAGTCCTCTAACTTTTCACTTCTTTCAAAAAATTGTTTTGGCTATTCAATGCCTTTGGCATTTCCATATAAATTTTAGAATCATCTCGTCAATTTCTCAAAAAATTGTGCTGGGATTTGATGGAGATAATGTTGAATTTATGAAGAATTGATATTATTTCTTCCTTAAATGTTTGGTAGCATTTACCAAAGAAACCATCTGTATCTGGAGTTTTTTTCTGTAGGAGGAGTTTTTAAGTACAAGTTAAATTTCATTAATTATATATTAGGTTATTTAATTTTCTATTTCTTCTTTTTTATTGTGATAAAATATATATAACAAAACATTTGCCATTTCAACCATCTTTACATGTACAATTCAGTGACATTCATTATGTTTACCGTATTATGCAACTATCACCACTATCCATTTCTAAATTTTTTCATCACTCTTAACAGAAACTCAGTGCCTCTTGAGCAATAACTCTCACTTTCCACCTCCTACCTGCCCTGGTAACCACTAGTAAACTTTGGTCTCTATTACTTAACAACTCAAGATATTTCATAGAAGAGGGATCATATAAAGGAGCCCTGGTGGCACTGTGGTTAAGAACTCAGCTGCTAATTGAAAGGTTGGTGGTTTGAACCCACCAGGCACTCCATGGGAGAAAGATGGTGGCAGTCTGCTTCTGTAAAGACTTACAGCAGCAGCAGAGAATTGGCAGCAACACAGAACCAGCAGCAGCAGAGAAATGGCAGCAGCAGAACCAGGGTCCGGTGTGAGACAGCGCTGGAGCAGACTCAAAGAGTGAGGGAGCTGAGTGCTGTCTGGCTGAAGTTTACTGGCGGAATGGGGTGCCTCCGGGCACTTATTGGTGGAGCTACAGAGCTTTGGAACACTTGTCCCAGCAGGGTAGATGAGGGCAACGAGGCTCGAGGGGCCAAGAGCCAAGGAACCAGGAAGCAAACGCTAAAGAGACAAGGAACACTGGAAGCCGAGCTGCCTGTCTCATAGGTTATGGCCCTGACCTCTGGGGTCTCAAAGGTTGGAGTTGCCACTCAGATGGACTAGAAGAATGGGGCTGCCCAAAGCTGAGGGAGAACAGTTGCTGGTTCCTGTGGGCTAGAAGGTGGAGCTGAAGCCCAGAGCCAAGGAGTCTCTACACAGAATTGGGAGAATGAAGGCAACACCCAGTGTCTGGAGGGCAGGGCCATTGTCTAAATAGTCTCAGAGAACAGGGGATTATTTTCAAGGCTTGAGGGCTAATGTAATGTGTTCTGCTGGCTTGCTTGATGCCTGTTATCCCTTCATTCCCTCCAATTTCTCCCATTTGTAAGGAAAGTGTCTAGCTTGTGCCTGTTCCACCGTTGTACTTTGAAAACAGATAACTTGTATTCTAGATTTCACAGATGAAGAGGGATTTTTGGGTTTTGGACTTGGAGTTGATTTAAGACTGTTGCCATGATATCATGGGGTAAATGTGTTTTACATGAATTTGGGGGGGCTGCAGGGGGAATATTATGGATTGAATTGTGTCCCCCCAAAATGTGTGTCAACTTGGCTAGGCCATGATTCTCAGTATTGTATTGTGTGATTGTCCATCATTTTGTCATCTGATGTGATTTTCCTATGTGTTGTTAATCCTACTACCTCAATGATGTTAATGAGGTAGGATTAGCAGTAGTTATGTTTAATGAGGATGACTCAAGTTACAAGATTAGGTTGTGTTTTAAATCAATCTCCTTTGAGATGTAAAAGAGAGAAGTGAGCAAAGAGACATAAGGACCTCATACCACAAAGAAACAAGAGCCAGGAGAATAGTGCATCCTTTGGACCTGGGGTCCCTGCACTGAGAAGCTCCTCGACCAGGGAAGATTAATGACAAGGACCTTTCCCCAGAGCCAACAGACAGAGAAAGACTTCTGGAATTGGAACTCTGAATTTGGACTCCTAGCCTACTAGACTGTAAGAGAATAAATTTCTCTTTGTTAAAGCCATCCGCTGTGGTGTTTCTGTTAATAGCAGCTCTAGGTAACCAAGATACCTTGTAACACAAATAATCTCTAGTTTTCTATATATTTGCTTATTTCATATAAGTGAGATCATACAATATTTGTCCTATTGTGACTGACTTATTTTGCTCAGCGTAATGTTTTCAAGGTTCATCCATGTTGTGGTATGCGCCAGGACCTGATTTCTCTTCATGGCTGAGTAGTATTCCACTGTGTGTATACCACATTTTGTTTATCCATTCATCTTTTGATGAGCATTTCAGTTGCTTCTGCTTTTGACTGTTGTGAAAAGTGCTGCAGTGATCATTGGTGAACAGGTTTCTGTTTGCATTCCCCTCCTTCATTTTTTCTGGGTATATACGTAGGATTGGGATTGCTGGGTCATATGGGTCAATTCTATGTTCAACTTTTGAGGAACTACAAAACTGTTTTCCACAATGGCTGTACCATTTTACATTCCCACCAGCAATGGATGGGCCAATTTCACTTTGAATTGTTCACTGTACTATGAATATGTTATTCTACTACTTTCTGGCCACCATTGTTTCAGATGAGAAGTCATCTGTATATTATATACCAAAACACAAAACCCATTGCTGGCGAGTCAATTCCAACACATAGCCACCCTATAGGACAAAGTAGAACTGCCGCATAGAATTTTAAGGAATGCCTGGTGGATTGGAACTGCCGACCTTCTGTTAGCAGCTGTAGCTCTTAACCACTATGCCACCAGGGTTTCTATATCATATACAGTTACCTGTATATGCTTCCTTATACACAATGAGTCTTTTTTCTATTTCCTCTCTTAGGATTTTGTTTTTCAGCAGTTTGACTATGATGTTTCTGAGTGTAGATCTATTCGTATTTATCCTACCTGACATTCACTAAGCTTCTCGGATGTGTAGATTAATATTTTTCATCGATTTTGGGAATTTTTTGGCCATTACCTTTTTTTAAATTTAATTTTATTCATTTTGTTATTGAGAATATACACAGCAAAACATCACCAATTCAACGGTTTCTACATGTACCATTTAGTGACATTGATTACATTCTTCAAGTTGTGTAACCATTCTCATCTTTTCAGAGTTGTTCCTCCCCCATTAACATAAATTCACTGCTCCCTAAGGTTCTTAAATAATGTTTCAAGTTGCTGTTGTCAGTTTGATCCAATATAGGTAGTTCTTAAAAGAGCATAATGCTCAAGGCAGACATTTTTTACTAGTTAAGCTAAACTGTTGCTTGGTTTTAAGAAGGATTTCAGGGGATGTTTTTGGTTTAAGGTTTAAAGATGATCTCAGGGCAATAGTTTCAGGAGTTCATCCTGCCTTCATGGTTCCAGGAATTGTGGAGTCCACTGGCCATTATCTTTTCAAAAAATTTTTTTCTGTCATTTTCTCTCTTCCCTTTCTTACTGGAACTCCCACTATGCTTGTGTTGTCACGCAAATCTCTGAGTCTCTGTTCATTTTTACTTGCCATTTTTTCTCTCTGTTCTTCAGGTTGGATAATTTATACTGATCTATCTTCACATTTACAAATTCTGTTTACTGCCATCGCCCATCTGCTGTTGAACCCTTCGAGTGAATTTTCAATTTTGGTTATCGTCATCTTCAACATCAGGATGTCCTATTGCTTCTTTTAAAATTTTTAGAATAATTTCTATCTCCTTATCAAGATGATCTTTTTTGAATTTATTTTTGTCGTGCTTTCCTTTGAGTCTTTAAACAAGGCTTATTTTAGTTTTTTGAAAGTATTTATAATAGCTGCTTCAAAGTTGGTCTGTTAAATGCAATATCTGGGGACACTCAGTGACAATTTCTACTGATAAAATTTTTTCCTGAGTTTGGACTGGATTATCATGTCCCAAAAGGTTGTTGTTATTTGTTTGTTCATTTAGTAATTTGCCCAGGTTAAATCTATGAATTCTGTCTTTCCCCTGGTGTGTGGCCACTGATGCCTGTGCTTCATTTTTTTGTTATTTTTAAGCTTGGCTTCCTGGTAATTACTCCTTGTCTGTGTAGCTTAATGATAAGCCAAATATTGATTAGAGGTTGTCCTCAATCATCTTGAACCAGTGAGAATCCTGTCCTTTACCAATGCTTGGGATCACTCTGGTCTTTGCTGCATATACACACAGCCTCAGCCAAGGATATGCTCACCTCAACCACAACTAAAACATCAGAGTATTAGAACCATTAGCTTTGCCCCTCACCGGCTACTAAGATTGTCACTCCCACCGACAGCATTGTTGGGTATGGGCATCACCCACTTCTCCAAATCAAATGAATTCCTTTTGGCAGCCAGTCCTCACAGCCTGGCCCACCTTGGCAGAACTTCCACACCTATTGAGGTGGGTATGGTGGGGGAGAGAAGGATGGGAGCAGCCCTAGGCAAGAATGCCATACATAGACTCACTGTTCTTACCCAAACCTCAGCAGTTTTCAAGTATAAACACGTCTTTGATTTGGTTTATTTCCAGTGTACTGAGATGGTTGTTTTGTATATTTGCTGATATGGGGGGAGAGAGTTTGTTGTCCTCCTCATTCAACCGTAGCTGGAAGTCTCCTCCTTAAAATATTTTTGAGCTTTGTTCTGGGAAGTAGTTAAGTAACTGGGAAATAAATTTGATCTTTTCAAGGCTCGGTTTTAAACTTTGTTAGTTTTTTTTTTTTTTTTAGTCTGGGGTTGATTTAGCCCCGCTACTTGAGCCATACCCTTCTGAGTACTCTGCTTGATGCTGCAGATGTTAGGTAGTCTTTCCGGGAACCATGAACTATCCTCACCCTGTGTGATGTGAGCCCTGGGAATTGTTTTGCCTGCTCTTTTCTGGTGCTTCTTTCCCTGGCCTCTCACATATATGCTGATCAGTACTCTGCTGAAGACTCATGGAAATCCTCTGCAGATGTCTAGAGTTCTCTCCATGCAGTTCTCTCCTCTTCATTGTTCTGCCCTGTGAATTCTACCTGCCTTGGCTCAATTCAAGAGGACTCCTGGACTCTGGGATAGGCCTCACCTCATCTGTTTCTCTTCTCTCAGAGGCCACTGTCCTGGCATTATCTGTTGTCCAATGTCTGAAAATTCTAGGTTTTGTATGGCTTTTTAGTTATTTAAGGTGAATTTTTTTCTTTTTTTTTGAATAGGTGTATCTGGTCTCTGTTACTTCATCCTGGTGAAAAGCCTTAGTGAGGCTTTTTGATCACACTATGTTCTGCTCTCAGTCTAGTCCTGACCTATGACCCAGTATCGCTGGCAGTAGTATGGTGTGTTTTGAAGGTGCTTCTGGTTTTCCACAAAAATCCCCGAAGTTCTTGGTGTGTTCCAGCAGGTGGCACCATTCTTCGTGTGTTTTAGAGTGGATAAAATGTTGGCAGTTGGAACCCACCAGGCACTCCTTGGAAACCCTACGGGGCCATTCTACCCTGTCCTGTAGGGTCGCTACGAGTCTGAATCGACTTGATGGCAACGGGTTTGGTTTTGGCTTGTGTTTAACCTTTTGAGGAACAGTCAGACTGTTTTCCGTGCAATGTGAGCAGGAGGCAGGCATAGGGGTGAAGAGCAGTGCGTGGAGCCTGGCCTCAAATGTCATGGACTCCTGTGACACTACTGCCACCACTAATCCCGCACTTAGGCACTAGGTTAAATTTTGTATGTATTAGCTCATTTAATCCTCGTAATAACACTGTGACGGGGTTAATATTGTCATCCAGGTATAAACCGTTTAGTTGCTGAAATATGAGGCCTTCTGGGGTTTCCTGAGTTGCTAGAGTGACTGAAGGGGTTGCTTGCGCCAGTGGCTGTTTACCAAGAGGTGCAGAGCTATTTCAATATTTTAACAACTGGGACAGCTGTACCAGTGTGTACTATATCAATAGAATCACACAATATGTGGTCCTCTGTGACTTCTTTCACTTTGCGTAAGATTTCCAAGGTTCATCCATATTGCAGCATGTATCATATCTTTGTTTTTTTTTTAATGGTAGACATTAAGGTTCTTTTGTTTTTATTGTTGAATAATATCACATTATATGGATATCCACCATCGGTTTAGAAAGTTGTTATAGTGTTATGGCTTGTGTGTTGCTGTGATGCTGGAAACTGTGCCACCTGTATTTAAAACACCAGCAGGGTCACCGCTGGTGGACAAGTTTCAGCAGAACTTCCAGACTAAGACAGGTCTGGTGATCTACTTCCAAAAATTAGCCAATAAAAATCTTATGGATCACATTAGAACATTGTCTGACTCGCTTGCTTTTGGAACATTGTCAGGAAGGCACGATCACTGGAGGAGGATATCATGTTTGGTGAAGTAGAGGGTCAGTGAGGGAGAGGGAGACCCTTAGTGAGATGGACTGGCACAATAGCCACAACAAAGGACTCAAACATGCTGGCAGTCGTGAGGATGATGCAGGACTGGGCAGTGCTTTGTTCTGTTGTATATAAGGTTGCCATGAGTTGAAGTCAACCCAATGGCAGCTATCTAGCTGTCTATCTCTAAATGGATATACCACACTTTGTTTATTCATTCATCAGATGATGGACGTTTAGATGTTTCCAATTTTTGCCTATTATGAATAATGCTGCTGTGAATGTTTATGTACAAGTTTTTGTGTTTGGCCTGTTTTCATTTCTTTTGAATATTTACCTAGGAGTGGAATTGCTGGGCCATGTGTTTTTTTATGGTAACTCTATTTTTTTTTTTTTTCTATGTTTAACCTTTTGAGAAACTGCCAGATTGTTTTCCAAACTGGCTGCACAGTTTTGCATTCCCACCAATAGCATATGAGGGTTAGACATCATGTCTTTAATGCCTCTTAGAATAGTAGGTGTGTGTGGGGGGGTGTGGGGAAGCAGTAAAGCCACTGCCCAGCTACATGGCCCAAAGTAGGAAGAGAGCAGAGAAGAAATATTTTGACTCTCTTTTCTCTGATCTCTAGCTGGTCTTTCCTTTAGTTGAACCCAAGTGGAAGCCAGAGGACAAGGGAGCCTCTGAGGCAGAGACAAGGCAGAGAATGTATCTGTGTGTTGTGGAAGGGATGGAGAACAACAACTAGGCAACAGTGTGTGGAATAAATGACCAAATTAAGTAACATTGTGAGGTGGACATTTTTATTTCCATTTTGAAGATGAGGAAACTGAGGCTCAGAAATGTGCCCAAGGGCACACAGTTAATGAGTTGTGAAGCCTCCTTCAGATAAGTCTGTCTGGCTCCAGACCCTTACTCATAACTGAAGCATTGCCCACTGGCCATTACAGCACTACATCATTCAGCATGAGGATGTTCTTATGTAAAAATTAATTTTAGAATTGACTGCCAGGAAGACATTTGACTCCTCTGAGGAGCTACTGTGCTTCTTCCATTTTGACTAAGAGAACTTGTCATGTAATTTTTCCCTCTTAAGGCCTGGTGGCGCAGTGGTTAAGTGCTACGGCTGCTAACCAAAGAGTCGGCAGTTTGAATCCGCCAGGCGCTCCTTGGAAACTCTATGGGGCAGTTCTACTCTGTCCTATAGGGTCGTTATGAGTCCAAATCAACTCGATGGCACTGGGTTTGGTTTGAACGCCTATCTCAGGAAGCTCAGAGCCAAAGGTAGAGTTGGTTACTTTATTAGCCCTTTCTTGGGCTTTGATTTTTTCTCCTGTTTTTGAAAACCTTATCACCTGTGTTCTTTGGACTTAGCTGCCTTCCATTCCTTAAAAAACACATCAGTTATAAATGACATCAGCCTAAGATGCATGTTTTCCAGCTAAGTGAGATTGTCTTATGTTATTCATCTGATAATTCTTCCCCTTTCATTTTCTTGGTTCTCTCTTCCTGGCATTCTTATTGGTTGGCTTTTGGGCCTCTTGGATTGACCTGCTGTGTCTCTGGGGTGAGGGCTGCTCACTGTCCAACAAAATTCAATTGTTCCTTCTGCCCCTGGGAACGTAGCTGAACAACATTGCCCAGCCTCCCTTACAGTTAGGTGTGGCCACATGACTAAGTTTTCCCCAGTAGAATGTGATGAAAGTGATGTGTATGACTTCCAGTCTTAGGCCTTAACATGGTGGTCATGGCATGCCTCCTCCATGCTCCTTTCCCCTTCTTGCTAGCAAGTACTCAGACACCAAATTCAAATGCAGATAACAACAATGCCCCAGTGGATGGCAGAGCAATGGCTAGGAAGGGACCTGAATGATGTGAAGAGCAGAGCTGTCTCACCAACCATGACCACCTGGACTTTCCCATTAAAGAGAAATCATCTACTTTGTTCCCTAGGCCACTATATTATTCAATGTCTTTGTGACAACAAAAATACGTGTTGTAAATCCTAACATGGAAACCCTGGTGGTGTAGTGGTTAAGAGCTACATCTGCTAACCAAAATGTCGGCAGTTCGAATCCACCAGGCGCTCCTTAGAAACTCTATGGGGCAGTTCTACTCTGTCCTTTAGGGTCGCTATGAGTTGGAATCGACTGGCCGGCAACTGGCTATTTTTTTTAATACCTGTGATTGTAATCCTGTCTGGGAATGAGTTTTCTTTGTTATGTTAATGAGGCAGTATTAGTGTAAGGGTTGTCTTAAATCAGTCTCTTTTAAGACACAAAAGAGCGGATTAAGCAAGGATTAAGCAAACAGAGATGGGGGAAAAACAGATGCAAAGCCACATGAAGATCCCAGAGGAACAGGAGCTCAAAAGAGACAAGGACCTTCTTCGAGGGCCAACAGGGAAAGAAAGCCTTCCCCTATAGCCAGTGCCCTGAATTTGAACTTCGAGCT
The DNA here is from genome assembly GCF_024166365.1 of Elephas maximus indicus. Lineage (NCBI taxonomy): Eukaryota > Metazoa > Chordata > Mammalia > Proboscidea > Elephantidae > Elephas > Elephas maximus. The sequence goes on along the minus strand of NC_064830.1, from coordinate 89,600,432 downwards.
TCCTAAACTGTGACAAAATAAATTTTTGTTTGTTAAAGCCATCCCCTTGTGGTATTTCTGCTACAGCAGCTGTGATGGTTAAGGTTATGTGTCAACTTGGCTAGGCCATGATTCTCAGTAGTTTGACAGATATTATGTAATCACCTGTCATTTTGTGATCTGATGTCAGTAGCCAATCAAGAGGGAGTTACCTTGAGGGTGTGGTCTTCATCCAATATATATGGATGTTCTGGCAAAGCTCGCTTTATCTCGATCCTGCACTCAATCCTGCATTTGCCTCCTCATCCTCTGACCTACAGTTCTTGGGGTATGGGCCAGCAGCCTACTGCCTGACCTGTAAATTTTGGGCTTGGTGGCCCTTACTACCACGAGAGTCAAGAGAAGCCTCTAACCTGCCACTGAATCACGGATTTGGGACTTGCCAGCCTCCACAATTGTGTGATCCATTTCCTTGAAATAAATCTCTCTTGTCATCGTTGTTAGGTGTCGGTGAGTCTTTCCGATTCATAGCAACCCTATGTACAACAGGACGAAACACTGCCTGGTCCTGCGCCACCCTCACAATCGTTGGCTATGTTTGAGTCCATTGTTGCAGCCACTGTATCAGTTCATCTCATTGAGAGTCTTCCTCTCTTTTACTGACCCTTTACTTTACCAAGCATGATGTCCTTCTCCAGGGACTGGTCCCTCCTGATAACATGTCCAAAGTACATGAGACAAAGTCTCACCATCCTAGCTTCTAAGAAGCATTCTGGGTGTACTTCTTTCAAGACAGATTTGTTCATTCTTCTAGCAGTCCATGGTACATTCAAAATTCTTTGCCAACACCATAATTCAAAGGTATCAGTTCTTCTTTGTTCTTCCTTATTCATTGTCCAGCTTTTGCATGTATATGAAAACCAAACCAAAGCCATTGCCGTTGAGTCAATTCTGACTCATAGCAACCCTGCAGGAGAGAGTAGAACTGACCCATAGGTTTCTGATGAGAGGCTTGTGGATTTGAACTGCGGACCTTTTGGTTAGCATATAAGGCAATTGAAAATACCGTGGTTTGGGTCAGGCACACCTTCATCCTCAAAGTGACATCTTTGCTTTTTAACACTTTAAAGAGGTCTTTTGCAGCAGATTTGCCCAGTGCAATACATCATTTGTTTGGAACAATGGATCCAAGTAAAATGAAATCCTTAACAACTTCAATGTTTTCTCCGTTTATCATGATGTTGCTTATTGGTCCAGTTGTGAGGATTTTTGTTTTCTTTATGTTGAGGTGTAATCCATACTGAAGGCTGTGGTCTTTGATCTTCATCACTAAATGCTTCAAGTCCTCTTTACTTTCAGTAAGCAAGGTTGTGTCATCTACATATCGCAGGCTGTTAATGAATCTTCCCCCAATCCTGATGCCACATTCTCTTCATATAGTCCAACTTCTTGGATTATATGCTCAGCATACAGATAGAATAAGTATGGTGAAAGGATACAACCTTGATGTACACCTTTCCTGATTTTAAACCACGCAGTATCCCCTTGGTTTGTTTGAACTACTGCCTCTTGATCTATGTACAGGTTCCACTGAGCACAATTAAGTGTCCTTGAATTCCCATTCTCCACATACATGATTTGTTATGATCCACACAGTTGAATGCCTTGGTATAGTCAATAAAACTCAGGTAAACATCTTTCTGATATTCTCTGCTTTCAGCTGAAGTCCATCTGACATCAGCAATGATATCTGTCCCTTGTTCCACGTCCTCTTCTGCATCTGGCCTGAATCTCTGGCAGTTCCCTGTCGATGTACTGCAGCAACAACTTCTGAGTTGTCTTCAGCAAAATTTTACTTGTGTGTGATATTAATGATATTGTTCAATAATTTCTTCATTCTGTTGGATCACCTTTCTTTGGAATGAGCACAAAATATGGATCTTTTCCAGTTGGTTGGCCAGGTAGTTTTCTCCCAAATTTCTTGGCATATATATATATATATATATATATATATATATATATATATATATATATATATATATATATATATATATATATATACTTCACTGGTTTTGCTCCTCTAGAAAACCCAGCCTAAGACATTTGGTACTGAGAATGGTTCTGGAGGAACAAAATCTTAAGGATGACTTTTCTGAATTGGTTCTCAAGTCTGGCTAGTCTTAAAGCCACTGATGACTCTATCTCCAGTTGTAAAGAGGGCACTGCTAATCTTTGGTGTGAGGTAGTGTCTTAGTTATCTAGTGCTGCCATAAGAGAAATACCACAAGTGGATGGCTTTAACAAAGAGAAATTTATTTTCTCACAGCCTAGTAGGTTACAAACCTACTTTTTTAGTAGGTTACAAACCCAAATTCAGGGCGTCAGCTCCAGGACAAGGCTTTCTCTTTGTTGGCTCTGGAGGAAGATCCTTGCCTTTAATCTTCCCCTCGTCGAAGAGCTTCTCGGGCGCAGGGATCCCGTGTCCAAAGGACGTGCTCTGCTCCTGGTGCTGCTTTCTTGGTGGTATGAGGTCGCCAACTCTCTGCTTGCTTCCCTTTCCTTTTATCTCTTGAGAGATAAAAGGTGGTGCAGAGCACACCCCAGGGAAACTCCCTTTACACTGGATTAGGGAGGTGACCTGAGTAAGGGTGGCCTTACAATCCAACCCTAATCCTCTTAACTTAAAATTACAATCATGAAGTGGAGGACAACCACACAATACTGGGAATTATGGCTTAACAAGGTTGACACATATTTTGGGGGGAACACAATTCAATCCGTGACAGGTAGCAATAGAAATACACAAAATATCATCACCATTGGATCAAGTATTTGTGAGAGACAAGGCTCTGGGAGATTGTATATTTAATACTTTTCTACAACTTTGTCAGAATGAGAAGTATAAGGAAGCTGGTTGGTTAGTACTACTTTTCCTAGATGAAGTGGTGAAAGAAAGAGATGAGCTCAGGGGTTCAGAGTCAAAACTCACACGCCATATAAATGACCACAAAGTTGACACTTCTGCTGTGAAAGCAAGCCTTATTTCCTGTAGTAACAGAGTTTATATTAACAAACACCAAACCCAGAATCTTATCATAAGTGTGGCTGAATTATAATGCCAGTAAAATTCCCAACCTCTAATGGTGTCTGAAATTAAAATGAGGGCCCTAATTGGGAAGAAATGGGATCCTGAAACTTGGGATGGACATATATGGGCAGACACTGAGGAAGCAGGGGACATTGAGCCCCTAAATTCCATTGAATCACTCCTGACAACAGAACCAGACCCCTTACTTCCACCTGAAGAGATTACTCTAGCTTTGTCTGCTAAGCCACCCTCCTCAGTGAAACCATTATCCCTTCCACCCTCATCTGATGAGATTAACCAAGCCATGTCTGAAGAGTCTTTGTCTGAGATATTACCTAGGGTGGCAACTGGGGCATTGCCCGGTGCATTGCTTAAAGTACATGTCTTGCAAGACATTGCTGAATGTCCCCACGATGCACCCCCACCACCTTTTTTTGCTTCTAGACCTATAACTATCCTTAAGTCCTAGTGGGCCCCAAAAGGTGAAGTACAAAGTGTGACCCATCAGGAGGTACACCACACTCCAAAGTAACTACTTGATTTTTGTAATGTATACAAACAGAAAGCTGAGGAATATGTGTGGGAATGCTACTAATGGTATGGGATAATGGTGTAAGGAACATAAAGTTGGATCAGTCTGACTTTATTGATATAGGCCCACTAAGTGCAGATTCTTCATTCAGTGTTTCAACTCAAGAGGTTAGAAAAGGATCTAATAGTTTATTTGGTTGGTTCACTGAAGCATGGATTAAGTGGTGGCCTACACTAAATGAAGTTGAAATGTCAGAACTGCTTTGGTATACTGTAAAAGAAGGTATCCAAAGGCTTAGTGAAATTAGCATGTTAGAGTGGATTTATTAGGTTACACTCACAGACCCACACATGGAGTGCCCAGAGGACACACCTTTTACCACAATGGTGAGGAGCGAAGTAAAGGGTGCTCCAGCATCCTTGAAGACTGCTGTGACTACTACTTTATGTAAGTCAGATTTGACCTAGGAACTGCCATAACTGAATTAAGACAGCAAACTACAATGGCAGTGATTGGACCTGAGGTTGTAGGGGTCAAGTTGTGGCACTTAATCACCAAAGACGAGGTGAGTGTGGTTACTGTAATGGACAGCAAAGTCAAAACAGTAACCACAATAGTCCAACTCATATGGACTTACAGCATTGGCTACTTAGTCATGGTGTCCCTAGAAGTGAAATAGATGGGAAATCTACTAAATATTTACTTGATTTATACAAGTGGAAGAATTTTAGTTCAAGTGAATGGCTGTCTAACTTGAATTGCCAGGATAGAGAGTCATGGCCCCTCAATTAATTCACAGACTTGAGCCAGGTCACAGACCCCTAACCCCTTGATTAAAGGGCAGACCAAGTCCCCTTGAGGAAGGACCCCAGTACATTGCCAAAAATTTATACTGTTAATCTTTCCCCCAGCCTTTCCAAATGAATCTATTGCCTTTTACAAGAGTGACTGTTCTTTGGGAAAAAATCATCAGACTTTTCAGAGATTACTGGACACAGGCTCTGAACTGACACTAATTCCAGGAAGCCCAAAACGTCGCTGTGCCCCACCTGTCAGAGTAGGGGTATATGGAGGGCAGGTTATTAATTGAGTCTTAGCTTAGGTCTATCTCACAGTGGGTCCCCGGAAAAATCTGTAGTGATTTCCATAGTTCCAGAATGCATAATTGGAATAGATATACTCAGCAACTGGCAGAACCCCTACACTGGATTTCTGACATGTGGAATAAGGGCTATTATGGTAGGAAAAGTCAAGTGGAAGCCTTTAGAATTACCCCTACCTAGGAAAATAGTGTAGAAAAAATTAAAGTTGTCCACAATAAATGCCCTTGGAAGCAGCAGCTGAGAAATCAGTGCATTGCATTGGGCAAATCTGCTGCAAAAGACCTATTTAAAGTGTTAAAAAGCAGAGATGTCACTTTAAAGGTGTGCCTGACCCAAGCCATAGTGTTTGTCATGTGTTGAATTGTGTCCCCCCAAAATATGCGTCAACTTGGTTAGGCCATGATTCTCAGTATTGTGTGGTTGTCCTCCATTTTGTGGTTTTCCTATGTGTTATAAATTATAATCTCTACCTGTGGTTAAAGAGGATTAGGGTGGGATGTAACACCTTTGCTCAGGTCACATCCCTGATCCAATGTAAAGGGAATTTACCTGGAGTGTGGCCTGAACCATCTTTTATCTTCCCCAGGCCCCGTGTGTGGGCACACTGAGACTGCCTAGCCTGGGCCCTCATGCTGGCACTTGGGGGACAGGGTGAAGGGAGACTGATACTTGGTGAGACAGGACAGGGAGTGTACGTAGGGTGGGCACGAGTCCTTCCCCATGCATCCGCAGTCACAAGAGCAGAAGGCCTTCACAGGGAGCAGGCCACACCCTGATAGCCCAGAAGAGAGGAGTGTCCTCATCTCACCACTTCTAAACGTATCACTGGCCAGAGCTTGATGACAGGGTGGCAGGCAAGAGCCCTTGGGGGAAGGGTGTGTGGTCAGTTCACTTCTCCCTGTATAGCAAAGGGGATGGGCACGATAGTGCCCCCATCCCTCTGCCACCTAGGCCCTTGAAGCACTGCAGGCCAAGTGGGAAGACTCTTGAAACACTCCTTTTTTTTGGTAAGTGATTAAAAGGAAAGGGAAGCAAGCAGAGAGTTGAGGACCTCATACCACCAAGGAAGCAGTGCTGGGAGCAGAGCACGTCTTTTGGAGCCAGGGTTCCTGTGTGGAAAAGCTCCTAGTCCAGGGGAAGATTGATGACAAGGACCTTCCTCCAGAGCTGACAGAGGGAGAAAGCCTTCCCCTGGAGCTGACAGCCTGAATTTGGACTTCTAGCCTACTAGACTGTGAGAAAATAAATTTCTCTCCATTAAAGTCAACCACTTGTGGTATTTCTGTTATGGAAGCAATAGATGACTAAGACAGTGTTTTCAATCATCTCATACGCATTTGAAATCTGGGCAATAAATAAGGAAGAACAAAGAAGAACTGACGTCTTTGAATTATGGTAGTAGCAAAGAATATTGAATATACCATGGACTGCCAGAAGAATGAACAAATCTGTCTTCGAAGAACTACAGCCAGAATGCTCCTTAGAAGTGAGGATGGTGAGACTTTGTCTCACATACTTTTGACATGTTATCAGGAGGGATCAGTCCTTGGAGAAAGACATCATGCTTGGTAAAGTAGCAGGTCAGCGAAAAAGAAGATCCTCAACAAATGGATTGACACAGTGGCTGCAACAATGGGCTTAAGCATAACAAAAATCATGAGGATGGTGCAGAACCAGGCAGTGTTTCATTCTGTTGTACACAGAGCCTCTATGAATCAGAACCGACTTAATGGAACCTAACAACGAACAACAACAACAGGAAAATAGCAAACCAAAAGCAATTCCGCATTCCTGGAGGTATTGCAGAGATTAGTGCCACCACCAAGGACTTGAAGGATGCAGGGGTAGTGATTCCTACCACATCCCCATTCAACTCACCTATTTGGCGTGTGCAAAAAACAGATGGATCTTGGAGAATGTGAAGATGGTGTGGCGGAAGCACCTGACCTCCTCTAACTTCACAAAGAGGAAGAAGAATCAAGATCAACGGCGCAAGGATGATTCCTATGAGGTGGAGGTATATGCCTCCTCTCTCTGCCATCTTTACCGGTTCTGACACCAACCATCCCTCCCATGGCACTCTGTACTTCTTTGCTGAGTTTGATACTTCATTGCAGTGGCCACACAGAACTCACACACCATACTCATAGTTATGACATTTATTAGGGAAGTAACAGGTTGCAATTCAGGTTGAGGAATACTCAGGAGACAATTCTTCCATCAGGACAGCCTCTTCTCGGCTGTACTTGCAGGCATGCCTCTCTCTAGCCCTTGGTCTTTTCTCTGCTTGGGCAAGTGTTACAAAACTCTTTTAGCTCTGCCAAAAAATGTCCCACTCCACCGGTAAGCCTTGGCCTGAAGGCATTCAGCTCTAGCTCTGGGGGTGGGCAAACCTAGCTCCACCAAGTGCCTGGAGGCATCCTACTCCACCAGCAAACCTCCTGCCCAAACACACTGAACTTTCTTGCCCTGTGGGCTCCTGGCCCACTGTGCCTTCTCCTGCTGATCTCCTGCCTCTCCTGTAGCCATCTTTATGCCACCACTTCTCACCATCTTCAGTGTTACAGCTCTCTCTCTCAGTCTCCTGGCTCCAGAAGCTTCACAGTGCAGGAATCCTGGGTCCAAAGGACATGCTCCACTCTTGGCTCTTCTTCCTTGGTGGTGGTGAAATCCTCTCCTCTTGCCTCTGGGATGGCTCATTTTAAGCCTAGCAGGACTGCAAAACTGACCAATCCCTTCATTAGGGTTACATGTATCTTATTTGCATAGTCCCACTCATTGTGTGTGAGCCGCAAAGACTATGGCTAGAAGGGCCATATTAAGCAATTCTTGAACCAAAGTCAATGACAGTGAATTATCTGCGGTGACTCCAATTGTAGCTTCTGTTTCATACGTGCTTTCACTGCTTGAAGAAATTAATACATCTCCTGGTACCTGGTATGTAGTTATTGACCTGGCCAATGCCTTTTTCTTGATTCCAGTTTTGAAGGCTCACCAGAAGCAGTTTGCCTTCAGCTGGCAAGGCCAGCAATACACCTTCACTGTCCTACCTCAGAGGTATATCAACTCTCCAGCATTATGTTGTAATTTAGTCCATAGTGACCCTCGATTATTTTCCCTTCCACAAGACGTCATGCTGGTCCACTACATTGATGATATTATGCTGATTGGACTTATAAGGAAGAAATATCAATGATTCTAGACATACTAGTAAGACATTTGCATGCAAGAAGGTGAGAAATTAATTAGACAAAAATTCAGGCCCCCCAACTCAGTGAAATTTCTAGGGGTCCAGTGGTATGGGACATGTTAAGACATTCCTTCTAAAGTGAAAAATAAGTTGTTACCTCTGGACAACTAAAAAGGAGGCACAACACCTGGTGGGCCTCTTTGGATTTTGGAGGCAGCATGTCCCTCATTTAGGTGTGCTACTCTGGCCTATTTATCAAGTGATTTGAAAAGATGCTAGTTTTGAGTGGGGCTCAGATCAAGACTAAGCTCTGCGACAGGTTCAGGCTGTCATGCAAACTGCTCTGCCACTTGGGCTATATGATCCAGCTGATCCAATGGTTCTTGAAGTGTCAGTGGCAGATAGAGATGTTGTTTGGAGTCTTTGGCAGGACCCTATTGGTGAATCACAACACAGACTCTTAGAATTTTGGGGCAAATCTCAGCCATCATCTGCAGATAACTACTTTTCTTTTGAGAAACAGCTTTTGGCTTGTTACTGGGCCTTAGCAGTGACTGAATGCTTAACCATGGGCACCAAGTCACCATGCGGCCTGAGCTGCCCATCATAAACTGGGTGTCGTCTGACCCACAGAGCCATGAAGTTGGATGTGCATAGCAGCACTCCATCATTAAATGGAAATAGTATAAACGAGATTGGGCTCCAGCAGGACCTGAAGGCACAAGTAAGTTACATGAAGAAGTGGCCCAAATACCCATGTTGCCCACTCCTGTCATATTACCATCCTTCTCCCAGTCTACACCTATGGCCTCATGAGGAGTTCTTTAGGATCAGTTGACTGAGGAAGAGAAAACTTGTGCCTGGTTTACAGATGGTTCTGTGAACTATGCAGACACCACTTGAAAGTGGACAGCAGCAGCACTGCAGCCCCTTTCTGGGACCACCCTGTAGGACAGTGGTGAAGGGAAATCCTCCTAATGGGCAGAACTTTGAGCAGTTCACTTTGTTGTTCACTTTGCTTTGAAGGAGAAATGGCCAGATGTGCAATGATATATTAATTCATGGGCTGTGGCCAATGGTTTGGCTGGATGGTCAGAGATTTGGAAGGAACATGATTTGAAAATTGGTGACAAAGAGGTATGGGAAAGAGGCATGTGGATAGGTCTTCCTGAATGGACCAAAGAAGTGAAGATATTTGTGTTTCATGTGAATGCTCACTAAAGGGTGACCTCAACAGAGGAAGATTTTAACAATCAAGTGAATAGGATGACACATTCTATGGATACCAGTCAGCCTCTTTCCTCAGCCACTCCTGTCATTGCCAAGTGGGGTCATAAACAAAATGGCCATGGTGGCAGGGATGGAGATTATGCATAGGCTCAGCAACATGGCCTTCCACCCACCAAGGCTGACTTGGCTACAGCCACTGCTGAGAGCCCAATCTGCCAGCAGCAGAGACCAACACTGAGTTCCCAATGTGGCACCATTTATAGGGGTGATCAGCCAGCAACCTGGTGACACACTGATTACATTGAACCAATTCCATCATGGAAAGGGGACCATTTTGTTCTTACTGAATATGGATTTGCCTTCCCTGCACTCAATGCTTCTGCCAGAACTGTCATCTGTGGACTTACAGAATGACTTATCCTCCATCATGTTATCCCATGCAGAATTGCCTTGGATCAAGGAACCCACTTCACAGCAAATGAAGTGCAGCAATATGCCCATGCATGGAATTCACTGGCCTTACCATGTTCCCCATCATCTTGCAGCAGCTGGCTTGATAGAAAGATGGAATGGCCTTCTAAAGACACAATTGTGGCACCAGCTAGGTTGCAATACTTTGCAGGGTTTGGGCAATGTTCTCCAGGAGGCTGTTGTTAGGTACCGTCAAGTTGATTCCGACTCATAGTTACCCTATGCACAACAAAACGAAACAGGCCTGGTCCTGCGCCATGCTCACAATTGTTGGCTATGCTTGAGCCCATTGTTGCAGCCACTTTGTCAATCCATCTCATTGAGAGTCTTCCTCTTTTTTGCTGACCCTCTATTTTACCAAGTATGATGTCCTTCTCCAGGGACTGATCCCTCCTGATAACATGTCCAGAGTGTGTGAGACATAGCCTCACCACTCTTGCTTCTAAGCAGCATTCTGGTTGCACTTCTTCCAAGACATACTTGTTCGTTCTTTTGGCAGCCCATGGTATATTCAATATTCTTCATCAACAGGAGGCTGTATATGCTCTAAACCAGTGTCCAATATATGATTTGTTTCTCCCCTAGCCAGGATTCATGGGTTGAGGAATCAAGGCGTGAAAATGGAAGTGGCATCGCTCACTATTACGTAAAGTAACCCACTTGCAAAATTTTTGCTTCCATTCCCTGTGACCCTATGCTCTACTAGTTTGGAGGTCTTAGTTCCAAAGAGAGGAATGCTCCCACCAGGAGACACAACACTAATTCCATCGAACTCGAAATTAAGAATGCCAGCTACCTACTTAGCTCCTCATGCCTCTGAATCAACAGGCAAAGAAGGGAGTTACCATACTAGCTGGTGTGATTGACTTTGATAACCAGAGGGAAATTGGATTGATATTACATAACAGAGGTAAAGAAGAGTATGTATGGAATACAGGAGATCCCTTAGGATGTCTCTTAGTACTGCCATAACCTGTGATTAAAGTCAGTGGAACAGTATAGCAACCCAACTCTGATATGACTACTAATGGCCCAGACCCTTCAGGTTACCCCACCAGGGAAAGAACCACAATCAGGTGAGGTACTTGCTGAGGGCAAAGGGAATATGGGATGGGTGGTGGAAGAAGGTGGTTGTAAATACCAGCTACAACTACATGACCAGTTGTAGAAACAAGGACTGTATGTATGTACAGTCAAGTGGCGCATAATGTCTGTTCAGGCAACGTCTGGCCGCATATACATCCATGGTCTCATAAGGTCAGAAATCCTGACTGGAGAACAAGATCTAGCAGATGTAACCATATGTAGCCAGGAGGGAGCCACCACATTTGTGCCTTGGACCAACTCATGCTTGGGAAACCTACCCTGGGCTTGTCCTGAACCCTTAGACCTCATCCTCAGGGAAATGGACCTGCAGGGCTATCTGGGTCTCCAAAGGGCCTAACACCTTCCTGAGTGCTTCAGGTCCTCACCTAAAGTCCCAGTCCCCAGGCTTCGCTAACTCAACACTTGACCTCACTGTGCCTTCGCTCGCCCAGGGTGCAACCACTGACCCAGACAGCAGGGAGCAGAACTCCAGGTCCTCCCTGTCCTTTGGTAGAGAACACTTCCACTATCTCAAAGTAGCCATAAGAAAATAACATGGTATTCACACAAAAAGCTCAAATTATATAACATCCTGTTTCACAGAACATATTGTGGACGTTAAGCAACACATAACTGTATATATATATGTGTGTATATATATGTATACATACATATATATATATGGGAGCCCTGGTGGTGCAGTGGTTAAGAGCTTGGCTGCTAACCAAAAAGTCGGCAATTTGAATCCATAGCTGCTCCTTGGGAACCCTATTGGAGAGTTCTACTCTATCTTATAGGGTCACTATGAGTTGGAATCAACTCAACAGATATAAAATATCTGTTTTCTTCCCTCTCTTATTCTATTACTTTTTATAAAATATCAGATATAAACAGGGCTAGTGCATTTTTGGTTGTACGCATGGTGGTTGTATCATGTCAGGTGCAAGTAGCCTTTACAATTGTCTTTACTTAGAGATCATGTATCGTTTAAGATGATGTGTACAGGTGCCAAATTGACAAGAAGTGGACTGTGATGGTTAAAGTTATGTGTCAAATTAGCTAGGCCATGACTCTCAGTGGTTTGGCAGATATTATGTAACCATCGCCCAGCTCATGATCTGATGTGGGTAGCCCATCAGTTGAAAGGGGAGTTACCTTGGGGGTGGCCTACATGCAATATATATGGATGTTCTGGCAAAGCTTGCTCCGCCCCCCCCCCCCCATCTCTCTCTCTCTCTCTGGATCCTGCATTCAATCCTGCATTTGCCTTGTCATTCTCTGACCTCTGGTTCTTGGGACATGAGACAGCAGCCTGCCACTTGACCTGTAGATTTAGGGTTCATCAGCCCCTGCTACCACATGAGTCAGGAGGAGCCTCCAGTCAGCTGCTGAACCACAGATTTGGGGCTTGCCAGCCTCCACGGTTCTGTGGTCCATTTCCTTGAAATAAATCTCTTTATATAATACGCTTCACTGCTTTCTCTCCTCCAGAGAACCCAGGCTAAGACAGTAGCACTAGATAACTAAGGCACTGTTTGTTCTAATTTCTGGGATAGTTCCTTGATTTTATATCCCAACATTTCTATTAATTCAGCATCGTGGTATTAATTTCCAGGAATTCTGTCTTGTTCTCTAATTATCAATCTTTTACATAGCACCTGTTCTTATACTAAGGAATAAATATCTTCCTAAATTTTCCTAAGCATACCAGATTTTTCTTCCTTCCTTCCTTCCTTGGCTCCCTCTCTCCCTTCTTCCTTCCTTTTTCTTAAGAAATTCATTTGTTTCCTCCAGGATAATTTATCTTTGTTTAGGTACTATTGATGCTTTTAGCAATAAATAACTAAAAACCTCACTTATAGGAAGCCCACAGAGGGGATAGGAAGGATCCAGGGCCAGTTGACCTGGTTTTCGTGATGCCTCAAGTATCCTGTGCTCTTTGTTTTCCTGTTCTGCCACCCACAGTGTTGTCATCATCCTAGAGCTGGTTTCTCTCAAAGGTGTAGGATGGGTCCTTAGTCATGTCTGGTAGAAGAAAGGAGTCCGCTGCCCCTCGTTTTCTTTTAAAAGTAAGGAAGAATTTCACAAAAAGGCTCCCCTGCTTGTATCTCAATGCTAGAGTTGGGTCGTATGCCCTTTCTTGACCCTAAGATGGACAAAGGGGAGGCTGTTACTTTAGATAAATCAGGCTTTCTCCTTGAGCTGAAGGAGGGTCAGTGTCCCTGATGTGTGCAGAGGTTGGGCCCCTGGACAAATTGGGGTTCTGTTAAGGAAGAAGAGAAGCAGAATGGACGATGGGGTTGTTTTACTTGATGTTCTCATTTCATGTTGCAAGGTTTCTTTGAATGTCTGGAATTTCTTTAAAGTTCATTCATACTTAAGAGTGAGCCAGTAATAAGCTGATTGGGTTTTGGGCATTGGCCTAGGGCTTTCCAAATTGAAGGCTGAATGTTTGAGTTTTTCCTTTGGCTTTTTTTGTTGCTGAGAAAAACTCTTGGATTAGCATAAAACTTTTCATCAGCAAAATCAAGAATCCAGATCCTAGAAGAAAAGGAAACTATGCCTTCCAAGTTCTAAGGAAAATTGATTTTTAACCTAGAATTCTATATTAATCAAGTGCGAGGGCAAAATAAAGACATATTTAGGCACAAAATTACTTAGAAAGTTTATCTTTCTCTTAGGAAGTGAAGAGCAGAGGAAGATCACTTTCTTAGGAAATGACTTGAGAATGTGCCCCAGCAAAAATGGGATGGGGGGGTAAGCCATGAATGAGGAGGATGTGGGGTGCAGGAAAAAAGGGATTCACCTGGTAAAGAAATAATCGGTGGCCCTAGGATGAAGCTGTGTACAATAGGAAAGGGGAGGGGAGCAATTAACACCTGGGAGCAAAGAATTAGAAAAAGCAATTAAAAACTGTAGGAAAAAAAAAAAACAACTCTGTCCTATAGGGTCCCTATGAATTGGAATCGACTCGATGGCACTGGGATTGGTTTGGGTTTAAAAATCATGATGTAACTGATCTGGAGGCCAGAACGGGCAAATGTTCATCTATTAAGGCAAGAAGCCAGTAGATTTCGGGGGGCAAAATGGATAAATCAAGAAATAGCAGAATTAGCATATTACTTAGATATACAGACCCTAGAAGAATTTGGCCTAGAATGAGTTTAAAGCATCAATCGTGATTTCTTCTGAGACCACGACTCAGTGGGGGAAAGGTGCGGTGAGAACTATTACTATTCATGATAAAACTTCCTGTGATTATAATATGCATTACTTTGACAAAAATTAAGGTACAATTATTTTCAATAAATATATTCCTACATAAATATGCTAATATTGTGAAGAAATTAATAATGGACATTTTGCTTTGATTTTGAGGGGTTTTTCTTACTTATGAACCCCAAAATTAACCATAAAATCCTGACCCAAACTGCGAAAGTATTAACTTGTTTTTTTTTCAGCAGGAACTGCTCTGCAATATTGTAAATTTGTCTTTTCTGGCTAAAAAGGGGTTGTCATAACAAAGTCATTTCCTCATGACTTAATGAAAAACTCTGTGTGATTCCTTAATTTAAATTTCAAGAAATCTTATAACTTACAAATATGTACAAGGCCAAATTTTCAAGAGTTAGTTACTTCCCAATGCTAACTCAGTAACATTAAGTACTTGGTCACCATGGAAACTTGTATTCATTAAGCAAAAAATATTGAATCTTTCGTGAAATCTCCCATCCTTGGGAGTATTTTTTTCTTCTTGCAAGGAGCCGCGTGCAAATTGTTTATTAAACCCTGAAACAATGAAATATTATATTATCATTCCAAGCTAAATGCAAAGGCTTATTTTTTTTTAATAATAGAGTAAAACTAGCTTACTTTGAGCCTCTTGTTTTTATAAACAAAATGATATCCCTATATGCATATGGAATGACTGCTTGGTATAAACCTTATGTTTTAATTTGTGTTTAGATTATGTTTAACAATAATAATCAACACAAGGCTATTTTCCAAGATGTGAAGATAACTCATATCCCCACTTTCCCACTTCATCATCCTGACACCAGCTATCCGTGTGGCACTTTCTCTCTCTGACTCTAAAAAAAAAAAAATTTTTTTTTTTTTTCCTAACCACCCACGAATTAGGACTCTGTCCTTCCAACCCCTGCCAAATAAACAAATGCCAGCCTTTCTACTGGCTCTCACTGCCCCAGGTGGGATCAATAATTCACTAGAATGACTCACAGAACTCATGGAGACTACCTATACTTAGTTACACATTTATTATAGCCAGAGTGGATACAAATGAAGAAATGTGTCAGGCAAGATCTGGTAGAGGTCCTGGTTTCCATTGTACCCAGGGACATAACATCCCTCTCCTGTGCATGAATGTTCTCACCAATCCCAGAAGCCCCAAAAAGAGAGTTTCAAGCTCCAGAATTCCTTAATCATTGGTGCTTCAATGAATATGCATGGTTGGGGCCTTTTTAATGCATAGCTGTGATAGATCCAATCAATAAATATGATCGACTGCATCATACCCTCTCCTCTTCTTGAGGTTTGCTACCAGGATGAGGCCTGTGCAGCCCCTACTCATTTATGTTTAAGTGTAGCCCAGCTATTTTATAAAACAAAGACTCATTGATTGCTTGCAAATTCCGAGGACTATTTTCAGAAACCAAAGATAAAGGGCCAAACAGAGCTCCTTGTCCCACAATAAACGTCTCTCTTTCAGACTAAATGGAAATTTCTCAGAGGACAGGGGCTGCCTAACTTGTAAGTCCTGTTGGTTAAGAGGGTTGTGGTGGATGGGTCAAAAGCAGAGCAAACCAGGATCCTGTAGCCCCGGAGGATGAGAATGGAAATTAACAACAATCGTTCCCTTGTAACATCTGTTATTATTTATAGGGCTCTTGCTAAGGGTCTCCCGCACTATCTCATTTAATCCTCCCGAGAACTTTGAAAAATAGCAATATTATCCCCCATTTTACAGATGAAGAAACTGAATCAGAGAGATTAAATGACTAACCCAAGTTTGCACAGACAGTAGGTGATACAGCCAGAACTCAAACTATGGCTTCCATGCTGTGTAGGTTAGAGACAGGTCAGGGATCTCTTCTGCCTGCTGCTGTCTGCGCTCGGTGTCTCAATAGGAATGGTCCCTTGTTATGGATTGAATTGTGGCCCCTCAAAATGTGTGTCAACTTGGCTAGGCTATGATTCCCAGTGTTCTGTGGTTGTCTTCTGTCATGGACTGAATTATGCCCCCCCCCCAAAAAATGTGTGTATCAACTTGATTAGGTCATGATTCCCAGTATTCTGTGGTTATCCTCCATTTTGTGATTGTAATTTTATGTTAAGAGGATTAGGGTGGGATTGTAACACCCTTATCAGGTCACATCCCTGATCCAATGTAAAGGGAGTTTCCCTGGGGTGTGGCCTGCACCAATTTTTATCTCTCAAGAGATGAAAGAGAAGCTAGCAGACAGCGGGGAGCTCATACTACCAAGAAAGCAGCCCTGGGAGCAGTGCACATCCTTTGGACCTGAGGTTCCTGCACTGAGTTGCTCCCAGACTAAGGGAAGACTGATGACAAGAATCTTCCTCCAAAGCCGGCACACAGAGAAAGCCTTCCCCTGGAGCTGATGCCCTGAATTTGGACTTGTGGCCTACTAGACAGTGAGAGAATAAATTTCACTTTAGAACCATCCACTTGTGGTATTTCTGTTATAGCAGCACTAGATGACTAAAACATCCTCCATTTTGTGATCTGATGTAATTATCCTGTATGTTGTAAATCCTAACTTCTATGATGCTAATGACTCAGCATGAGAGGCAGTTATGTTAATGAGGCAGGGCACAATCTGTAGGATTAGGTTGTATCTTGAGTCAATCTCTTTTGAGGTATAAAAGGGAGAAGCAAGCAGTGAGTGAGACAGATCCCCCACAGTGCTGTATTCTTAACCTAGCTTCCTCCACTACAGTGTAAAAAAAAGAATAGTATTAAAAAATCATTTCCTTTGCTGGACCATCCCTCTCCCCACCCCAGCTTTGCATTTGAATCCTGCTTTTGTTTGGAGGTTATGTGTAAACCCCATTGTGCCTGCATAGTATGATTAAGAATGTTGCTGATGTAACTTGTATGAACTTCCTACTTGTAAACCCCTTTAAAAGTAACTTGCCTCCCTGCCCTTTTCCTTATACAGTGAAATAAAGGTGGCTTTCCTGTTCTCCCACCTCAGTCTCTGGTTTAATGGCCAGTATGAGTCACGCCAAGCAAAAATCTGGGGTTTCCACCTGGTAACATTTCTGGTGAGCCAGCCAAGAGCCATCTGCTTAGCTCCTGAGGTGGGTCAGAAAACAGAATGGCCCCAATGTCTGGCACCACCAGGAGATTTCTCCTGGAGACCTTGGAGCCGCTCTGAAAGCTAATCTTCCCTAGGACCCAAATGATGGCTCTGTGAGAAACTCAAAACATGCCTGGGTTGTTTGGTAAGTGTCTAGGTAAGGCGTTAGAAGAGTCCAAAGAAGCAGGAGAAATTGACTGTTGAGGGCATTGGGAATTTGAAGTTATTTGGTAAGTAACAGGGTAATTCCTAGTTAAGGCCTTAGAAGAGTCCCAAGAAGCATGAGAAATTGACCACTGAGGATGTTAGGAAGCTGAGATTATTTGGGAAGTAATAGGATAATTCCTAGGTAAGCCTTAGAAGAGTCTCAAGAAGTAGGAGGGATTGACCACTGAGGTCGTAAAAGGCTCAGGTACCTGTTAAGTTGGCGCACCAGGTTAGGTTGTGTGAGTATGTGAGGGTGCGTATCTAGAGAATGGGGAACACTCAAGAGATCTCAAAATGCAGCCTGCTAAGATGCATCCTTAAGAACTGAGAACAGAGACCCAGACAGACATGGCTCTGGCAGCATGCTTGTCCCTTTCCTACTTTTGCCTCTTTAAATATATGCCAGATAAAACCTTTCTTTTTTCTTCACTAAACTTTGTGGTGTTTTCACCCTGCAAGAGCTAATGGTGTAGTTGCTGCAGGGATTCTAAAACCATGAATCCAGTTAATCTCAAGGAGACCTGGACTGTGGAGCAGAAGCTGGCAAAAAGAGAGGTCCTATCTTCTGGACTCAAGCATTTGTACTTCATGTCCCTTCGACACTGACGGGGTGAGTGCTCTTGGAAAAGGAGCCTTTGCTTATTCTTTTTGTTCTTTTTCTCATGTTTTCTTAAGTTTTGTTCAAAAAATCGGTTGTTTGATTAAGCAGAATCTTTCTTAGATTTTTGCTTGATAGTTTGTTTAAGAGTAATATCTAGTAACTTTTGGTGAACTGCAGTTTAGGTCCGGATTCAGGCATTTGAAACATTAAAGAGGTAATTCTATTTTCAAAGAGCTCTGAGCTGCTATAAGCCACAAAAATTCGAGCACAAGTTAACCAGTAAAGGCTGTTAGGGGAGTTGATGGCACTCATCACGAGAATTAAAGACTCCCGTGACATGATAAGGTAGTTGTGAGACAGGTTAGAGCACTAGGCTGCCTGCCACCCACAAGTAAAATCTTGTGAAACAAAGGTACACATCGGTCTAAGCAAAACACTGTCCAAACCCCGTGGCGTTCCTCGTTAGATTTCTTTCTGTGGGTGAGAGAAAACCTGGAAAATATTGCTCTGTTTTGCCAAATTTACAGGTATTTACTGGGTAGATAAAAGATTCCAAGAGAATAATAAAAGGTAAAGAAATTAGTTATCTTTTGCCTTTCAAAATGCCTAGATCAATTTAAACATATGTAAATGATTGGGGTGACCCTCCCCAGCCCCCAGTCTCACTAACCAAGAATCGATGGATTCATTTACAAAATTTCTAAAGAACTTTGGTATTTACTGGGTAGATATCCTTTCAAAATGCCTAGATCAATTAAAACATATGTAAATGAATCAAAATGGCCTAATCTTGTCTTCGGCCAAGAGTCAAAAAATAGAGGGTGGGACAACACCAGGGTTCCCCAGCCCCCAAGGTCATATAGCTCAACGGAAGCTTTTTGAAAGACCCTTTCCAACTAGGTGGAGACCCTTTTAAGACAAAAAGAAGATAAGAAAAATTGCTGCTTTACTATAGTTATCAGAAATTGGGTGGATCCCAAACATAAATGAACTGTAAACAAGTTCTTTCTATTGTAGGGGAGCTTTAAGAAGTAAAAAAAAAAAAAAAAAGAAAGAAATCACAATGAGACCCACCTGAAGTGGCCTAGGAAAATGTTTCCAACCCTAGCCAGACACTTTAAGGTTATGTCCATATCAATGAATTGGTCAGTTGAGCACAGACTTTGGGATTTCCAAAGCCAGTTGATAAAATCTTTAAGGGCTAAAATTAGATTGGGGAAATACTTAAAGTTGAATGAAAACTTGTAATGTTTAAACAGACTTTCAACAACAGTTATGTTTTATGGTGTACAGGCTTAAAATAATTTCTAAGACCTTTTAGGTAAGTGAATGATGTTAAATGGAGTTAATAGAAATTTGTCATAATTTAAGTTTATATTCTTTTGCTTTTTATGCCACAAGAGAAAGGAAAATATATGTGTATATTTGGGTCTGCTAATAAGTGAGTTCATTTTTGCCATTTAAAGGGATGCACTATAAAAGGTATGCAACAAAGACAATGTTTAAGAGGTTTATTAAAAAGAAATGTATTTGGTATGGTCAAAAGTGTTATCTGTCTGATTAAAGTTTAATGGTTTAATTTATGAGATTTTAGGAGATTTAACGTTAAATGAAATATAAAACAAAAAATTGGGTTTCTTACTGTTAAAATAACAAAATTTTCTTTGATTTCTGAGTTGAAGGGTTAATTTATTCTTTGTGTAATCTGCCCAGAAGACAAAGGCTCAGTCTTTCATTAGAATAAGATTCCTGAGTTGAAAACCAATCCACATGGCTATAGGAAAAAAAAAAAAAATTATATTGTCGTTTTTCCTCTTGTGTTTTTGCCTAATATGAGACAGAAAACACATAATATTATGTTACAATTTTAGTATTATTTCTTAATTGCTAACTTTGTCACAACTTTATCAAAGCCAATGGTTTGATTGGGGAATTCACATCATTTACCTACGAAGTTTTTTTTTTTTTTTTTTTTTAATTATTATTACTATTCAAGTATTTAGATGTTTTATAATCTTGGTATGTTCTTGCTATATCCTGATTATATGGTATTATGCCTCAAGATTATTATGCATTATATCTGAAACTCTTTAAAAATATTTTTATCTAAAGTTTTTTTTTATTTTTTAACTGATCTTATTTGGCCTTTATATTATGCTTGTAATTAATTTCTATCAGGTCTTTTAGTATAAAAGTATTATTTTATAAGTTAATTATGGCCATACTAAGCTTTGTCATCTGCAGATAAGTTTTTACTTTGCTGATTTGCTGAAAACATTTGACCAATATATATCTCAACAAAAAGATGAACTGTATTGGACTTGCAAAAAGGACTGTGACTAGACTGAATAATCTTTCCAGAACTCCTATGCAGAAGCTGATGGGTTCACAGACTATGGCCAATCCAGAACTATGCGAAACAGAAATTAACTACGTAAGACTGAGCAAACAAAAGGAAACTATGGGTTTTATGTGGAAATATTGCTGTTGTTTTAAGGTGCTACTTTCTAGATATAAGAAACCATTTTTCCTTCTCCTCAATTATTTAATTAATCGGTTTAGATATTGTAACTCTTGAATTAGAAGTTCTTCTCTCATAAAATCCTTTTTGTGACACTTCTGCTTCTGAGAAAGTGACCCATGACTGTTAATAGATAGACCAAGGAACAACAACTTGCCCTCAAGAAGAACACTTGGTATGTTTTAAACAGATTAACTGAAAACCTCCAACAGGAGAGGTCCATCCTATATCATCTTTTTAATTATGTATTCTCTAATGAAAATGTGGTTGTCACATGTGAATTTTTCTATACCTTCTGCTTCCTCTAGACAAACAGACAAACTTTGGGTGTGGTGGATCCAACTGTACTGGTTTTAAATAATCCCTTTCTAACTGACAGTGAGTTTACATGGGCAACCTGCTGTTTAGATTCCTGGTGAATGCATGGGCAATGCACTTTGAGAATTTTAAGATCACCTTTAGATATTCATAGTAATGATACTAGTAAATATTGAAAAGGTAGTGTTAAATTGTTACACACTATAAAATGAGAGTCAAAAAGAAACCCATTGGTCCAACACTCAGGGTATGGTAGCTTTAATTCTTACTTATGGTATAGTTGATTGGAGAAATCTTTAAGAAATTTATCAATCATTATGAGACAAATGAAAACCCTGCTGGCATAGTGGTTAAGAGCTACAGCTGCTAACCAAAAGGTCAACAGTTCGAATCCATCAGGCACTCCTTGGAAACAGTGTGAGCCAGTTCAACTCTATCTATAGGGTCGCTATGAGTCGGAATCAACTCAACAGCAATGGCTTTTTTTATGAGACAAATTAAAGACGAAGTTGCTAATGAGATAAAAACACAGCAGTAATTCTCTGACCTCGTTAGCCAAGGTGACATGAGATAACAAAATAGCCTTAAAATTTTTTTATTAGCCCAAGTATAGTCTGTGCTGTAGAAATATCTCTTGTTACAATTGGATAAATAATACAGGAGAAGTAGAACAGGGTATACATAGAAATTAGACAGCAAGCTACTAGGTTATGCACTGCAACACCCTTATAAACACCAGACTTATTTGGCTGGTTACCATCAGGAATAAGTACATGGGCTAGACCACTACTACAAGAGATAGTAATGTTCTTAGTCTGCATCCTGATAGTATTAGGTGTAAATAAAACTTATCCTCGATTGTCTTACACACCTAAAAGAGCAAAAGAAGGCCTCAGGCTAAAATGTTGATGTACATTGAGTTGTTCACTTCGGCAATGCAATTGACATTGCTCTTAAGATCCTGGTGAAGAATCAGATGGTATCCAGTGGAAACCCAGAACTGTGAGTTTAAAGAGACTGCCATGGCCTCCATCTAAGGGTCTGACTAAGTCCAGGTATTAATATCGCCAATCTCTGATAAAAAAAAAAAAAGAATGATTTAGGAGATAATATTGGAGCCATTATTCCCAGTCCTTGAGCATAAAGAATGTGACCCGGCTAGAGCTGGACTCACGAAGACTCGTAAAGACACATCAGGTGGGCCCTGAGGCATAAAGACAATAGCTAAGACAATCTGAAAAAAGGAAAAAAAAGAATCTTTTAGGGAGACATTCACATAGCCAGGGCATAAAAGGCACTCCTTTTCTTTTAATATTTAATAAATGGTTATAAGGCAACAAAAGATCAATAGCCACAATGAAAGGCCTAGGTCCAATACTTCCCCCTCCTCGAAAATATGCCAAACAATTCTGAGCTGGGCTATAGTTCAAAATGGACCCTGGTCTTGAATGACAAATGTCCAGAAAGAAATGGGAAGAGTGAGATAGAGCCCCCATAGTGCTGTATTCTTTACCTGGCTTCCTCCCCTACAGTGCTGTGTTGAAAAATCATTTCCTTTGCTGGGCCACCCGCCTCCCCACCCCAGCTTTGCATTTGAATCCTACTTTTGCTTTTTTTGCTTAGAGGTTGTAAGTAAACCCCATTACACCTGCGTAGTATGATTAAGAATGTTGCTGACATAACTCCCTACTTGTAAACCCCTTTAAAACTAACCTGCCTGCCCACCCTTGGTAAGCAGACTTAGCAGCAGAAGCTCCAACTGACTCCATTTTCTTGAACAATGAAATAAAAGTGCCTTTCCTGTTCTCCCACTTCAGTCTCTAGTTTATTGGCCAATACTAGTCATGCCAAGCACAAACCTGGCGTTTCCACCTGGTAACAAGAGGAGAGGGACCTCGTTACCACCCAACAAGAAGATCCAGGAACAGAGCATGTCTTTTAGACCCAGGGTCCCTATACTGAGAAACTCCTAGACCAGGGAAAGATTGATGACAAGGACTTTTCCCCAGCCAACACAGAGAGAAAGCCTTCCCCTGGAGCTGGTGCCCTGAATTTTTACTTCTAGCCTCCTAAACTGTGGGAGAATAAATTTGTCTTTGTTAAAGCCATCCACACGTAGTATTTCTGTTTTAGCAGCACTGGATAACTAAGACACTCCTCAAATACCTGTAAAAGGTTGGAGCTTCCTCTTGGGGAACTGGAGCCTGGGCAGGGAAAAGACACTATCTTGGTAGAAAATATCTTGATCACATCACTTATTCCTGAGCATGAAGACCTCTGATGAATTTCCCTGCAGGGCAGTGCAGAGTCTTCACAGATCCAGACACACCCCAAGGCACGCCCCAATGCTCCACAGTTCCCCCCTCCATTCTATCCCCTTGCCTACATGTTCAATAGTATGTTGTCTTACTTCAAAATTTTAAAAGAACAGAGATTTTCAAAAAATTATTTCAGAATTTCAAAAGTACAGAAAATTTGCAAGAATAGTACAATGAAAACCCATAGATCCTTCACCTGGATTCACTAACTGTTAACATTTTGCCTCATGGGTTTTATTTCTGTCTGTCCATATTATTACTTTACAATTATTATTTTCACAAAACTATGTAAGGAGGAAGTTACTGCCATTGTGACCCTTCACTCTTGCCTATGCCAAACATGTATTTCTAAGAACCAGGACATTCTCTGTCATAACCGTAATACACTTGAAATCTGTTGGTGCCAGAGATTCTCGCCTAAATTGTAGAGGAGAGATGAGAATCACCGTTAGCCCAAAACTGATGCCTGCGAGGTGAAGGTCAGACATACCTCCACTCTCCAAGCTTTTTACCAATTCTAAAACCAGCCATCCCTCCTGTGGAACTCTCTACTTCACTGTTGGGCTTGATAATTTGTTGCAAAGACCACACAGAACTCAGACCATACTCACAATTATAGGGTTTATTAGGGAAGTAACAGGTTACAATTCAGGATCAGGATCAACTTGGAAGTAACAGAAACAACTCAGGAGACAGGACATAGTTCATCAATAAGGACAGCTCCCAACCTTTCAGCTCCTTCTCTGTGCCCATAAGGCAAGCCGGCCTTGCTCTAGGCCATGCCTGCTGCTAGTTCTCACCCTTGGCCTCTGCCCTGCTTGAGAAAGTGTTATAGCTCTTTACATTTGCTGACATGTGTCAGGAGACACCCCATTCTGCCAGCAAGCCTCCTGCCTGAAGGCGCTCAACTTTCTCACTCTGTGGGTGTGATTATTAAGGTTGTGTGTCAACTTGGCTGAGCCATGATTTTCAGTGGTTTGGCAGTTACAGTGTAGTTTGGCAGTCATAAAATGATGTAATCATCTCCATGATGAGATCTGATATAATGTAATCACTTCTATGATGGGATCTGCTATGAGTAGCCAATCAGCTGAAAGGAGTTTTCCTTGGGAGTGTGAGCTGAATCCAATATATGTGGACCTTTTGGCAAAGCTCGCTGCCTTTTGCTCTGCTCTGGATCCTGCATTTGGCTTGTCAACATCTGACCTCCAGTTCTTGGGACTTGGGCCAGCAGCCTGCCATCTTACCTGCCAATCTTGGGTTCATCAGCCCCTGCAGCTAC
The DNA here is from genome assembly GCF_024166365.1 of Elephas maximus indicus. Lineage (NCBI taxonomy): Eukaryota > Metazoa > Chordata > Mammalia > Proboscidea > Elephantidae > Elephas > Elephas maximus. Next base: position 89,576,165 of record NC_064830.1, on the reverse strand, counting down.
GTAAGTCAGGAGAAACCTCTGTTCTGACAATTGATACCTGACCTACAGACTTGGGACTTGCCAGCCTCTACAACTGCATAAGCCATTTCCTTGAGATAAATCTCTCTGTCTCTAGATAATATAATATAATGTAATACAATATATGATATACTATAATATAATAATATAAATATATATATCCTAGATATTTTATTCTTTTAGATGCTATTCTTGTAAATGAGTTGTTTTCTTAATCTCCTTTTCAGATTTCTCATTGCTAGTATATAGGAACCCAAGTGATTTATATTTGTTGACTTTGTATCCTGCAACTTTCCTCTATTAAGTCTAGAAGGTTTTTAGCAGATTCTTTGGGATTTTCTATAAATAGAATCATCTGTGAATAGGGATAGTTCTACATCTTCCTTTCCAATTTGGATATCTTCTACTTATTTATTTTTTTCTTGCCTATTGCCCTGGCTACAACTTCCAGTACAATATTGAATAAGAGTGGTGAAATTTGGTGACTTAGTCATCTAGAGCTGCTATAACAGAAACACCACAAGTGGATGGCTTTAACAAAGAGAAGTTTATTCTCTCACAGTCCAGTAGGCTAGAAGTCCGAATTCAGGGCATCGTCTCCAGTGGAAGGCTTTCTCTCACTGTCAGCTCTAAAGGAAAGTGCTTGTCATCAATGAGGTCTCTATGCTGGATTCTGTCTTTTATATCTCAAAAGGATTGGCTTAAGACACTACCTAATCTTGTAGACCTCATCAATATAACTGCTGCTAATCCATCTTATTACATCATAGTGATAGGATTTACAACACATACGGAAATCACATCAGAAGATAACATGGTAGACAATCATACAATTATACAAGAGAATCATGACCTACCCAAGTTGACAGATATTTTGAGGGGACACAATTCAATCCATGACAGTGGGCATCCTTGTCTTTTCCCATTTTCAAGGGGGAAGTTCTCAATCTTTCTCCACTGAGTATAATGTTGGCTGTTAATTTTTCATAAATGCACTTAATCATATTGAGGAACTTTCCTTTTATTCATATCTTGTTAAGAGTTTTAAAGGGTGCTGGACTTTACTGAATGCCTTCTCTGCATCGATTGAGATGATCATGTGATTCTTTTCCTTTGTTCTGATTTTTATAATGTTGAACCAACTTTGCATTTCTGGAATAAATCTCACTTGATTGTGATGTAAAATTCTTTTAATATGCTGTTGGATTCTGTTTGCTTATTATTTTGTTGAAAATTTTGGTGTCTATGTTTATACGGAATATTGGTCTGTCGTTTTCTTTTCTCATGTCTTTGTCTGGTTTTGGTACCGGGGTAATGTTGGCTTCATAGAAAGAGTTAGGGAGTGTCTTAGTCATCTAGTGCTGCTATAACAGAAATACCACAAGTGGTTGCCCTTAACAAAGATAAATTTATTCTCTTGCAGTCTAGTAGACTACAAGTCCAAATTCAGGGCGTCAGCACCAGGTGAAGGCTCTCTCTGTTGGCTCTAGAGGAAGGTCCTTGTCATCAATCTTCTCTTGGTCTGGGAACATTTCAGCACAGGAACCTCAGGTCCAAAGGATGAGCTTTGCTTCTGGTGCTGCTTTCTCGGTGGTATGAGGTCCCCATGTCTCTCTGCTTGCTGCTCTCTTTTATATCTCAAAAGAGATTGGCTTAAGACTCTATCCAGTCTTGTAGATCTCATCAATATAATTGCCATTAATCCATCTCATTGGAAACCCTGGTGGTATAGTGATTAACAGCTACAGCTACTAACCAAAAGTTCAGCAGTTCGAATCCGCCAGGCGCTCTTTGGAAACCCTATGGGACAGTCCTACTCTATCCTTTGGGTTGCTATGAGTCAGAATCAACTCAATGGCAATGGATAATCCATCTCATTACATCATAGTGATAGGATTTACAACACATAGGGAAATCACATGAGATGTCAAAATGGTAGACAGTCACACAGTACTGGGAATCGTGGCCAAGCCAAGTTGACAGATAATTTTGGGGGACACAATTCAATCCACAACAGAGAGTATTCCTTTTTCCTCTATGTTTTGGAAGAATTTGAACAGGATTGGTGTCAGTTCTTTAAACGTTTGATAGAATTCTCCGGTGAAGCTGTCTGCTCCTGGACTTTTCTTTGTTGGGAGTCGTTTTATTAATAACTCAATCTCTTTGCTTGCTATGGATCTGTTGTGGTTTTCTGTCTCCTTTTGAGTCAGTTTAAGTAGGTTAATTATGTGCTTTACCTAATGGTTTTAACATTGATTGATGGTTCTTACCTGTCTCAATTATTATTATGGTGGTTGTAACTGTATCATTCTAACTGTATTATTCCTCCTATAATTATTTGTAGCTTCCTACTGTAAAAGGAAGGAGCCCTAGTGGCTCAATGATTAAGTGCCCAACTGTTAACTGCAAGGTTGGTGGTTTGAACTCACCAGCCAGCTCCACAGGACAAAAAGCCTGGCAATTTGCTCCGGTAAAGATTACAGCCTGGGAAACCCTATGGGGGAGTTCTATTCCATCATATAGGGTTTCTGTGAGTTGGAATCAACTCAACAGCGCACAACAACTGTAAAAGATAGTCCCTAGGTGGCTCAAACAGTTGGCACTCAACCAAAAAATTAAAGGTTGTTGGATTGAACCCACCCAGAGATAACCCAGAAAATAGGTCTGGAGGTGTGCTTCCATGAAGATTGTTGTTAGGTGCCAGGAAGTTGATTTTAGATTCATAGTGACCCAATGTGACAGAGTAGAAGTGGCCCACAGCTAGGCTGTAATCTTTACAGGAGTAGATTGCCAGGTTTCTAATCCCACAAAGTGGCTGGGTGGGTTTGAACCATCAACCTTTTGGTTAGCAGCAGAGTGCTTAACCAGAGTTCCTTCTCCATGAAGATTGCAACTAAGGAAATCACATGGAGTAGTTCTAATCTGTAATGCATGGGGTCACCATGAGTCGGAATCAACTAGACAGCAACTAACTGTAAAAGAACTTTCCTTATTCTCCTTCCTCCCTTCCACCCCCTTTCCTGCTTCACTCTCTCAGTCTCTCTCTTTCTCTAATACGTTCAGAATCCGCGTGAACTCCTGAATTCTTCTTTATTCAACAAGTTAATTAATGCCGTTATTCATTTATATACTAAAATGTCCCTGCATTGGCCAGTGAGAAACCCTTCAAGCTGGTTTCTTGATCCTTTGACATGCCTCCATCATTCTTTGAGCACTTTCTTCCTTTCTGATACAACAAGATGTTCTAGGCTGATCTTGTACTTTCCCTGCCCCAGCCCTGGAATCAGCCATTTTCCCAAGGAGCCCTGGTTCCTTTTCAAGGACAGTGGTATTTTGAAGCCAAATCTGGGTGCCAGATGCTGAATCTATTTTGAAGATAGAGCTAGCAGAATGTGCAGTTGAGTTGAATGTAGGATATCAGGAAAGAAGAGGAGACCCTATTACCTTTAGGTTTTTTTAAGACCCAGCTCAAATATATTGCTTTCCTCAAGTCTTCCTAGACATCCCCAGGTTTAATCCAGCCTCTATTTTAGCAAGTATTATGTTATTTTAATTACTTACACACAGGCATGTCTCTAAAGGCAGCACAGTAATTAAGTAGCAGACTCTAGTGCTGCTTGGGAGAGCCTCAGCCTTTGGCCCTTGGACACACCTGACTTTGAATGTCATGTCTTGTATGAACCTGGGCGAATTTCTTAACTGTTTCGTTTCTCAGATTTGTTTCTCAGTTTCTTCACCTGTAGAATGAGGATAATAATATGTATCTCACAGGATTGCTGGGAGGAGTAAATGCTATATGGTTATAAAGTGCTTGGCACAGAACCTAGGCCATTATAAATGCCTTGCGCAGGTTATATAGCTTCTCTGTATTTTGGTTTCTTGACCTGTAAAATAGACTTGCTGTCTTGCAGAGGGAAACCCTGGTGGTGTAGTGGTTAAGAGCTACAGCTTTTAACCAAAAGGTCTGCAGTTTGAGTCCACCAGATGCTCCTTGGAAACTTTGTGGGGCAGTTCTACTCTGTCCTATAGGGTCGCTAGGAGTCAGAATTGACTCAACAGCAGTGGGTTTTTGGTTTTGGTCTTGCAGAGAGCCTTTGGTGCTGTGCCTGGCAAACCGTGGGGGTGAGTTCATGGCTGCTGGATCAGCATTTTCTAAGTATTGCTCTTCTGTGATGACCACGCCTTGTTCGTATTTTTGTCATTTCTCCCTCCACCCTAGACGCTGGTTTTAGAGCTCTCATCTGGAGCCACATCCTCTCAGTTCTCCCTAGAGCTGGGGCCAAGGTATAACCTGGGGAACATACGACTTTTTCAGAGCAATTTGTTCGAAATGGCAATTTTGTCAAAAATGAATTTTGCCTCAGTGCTTTTAAAGACTGGAAATTTTTATGCAGTCTTTCAAACATTTTTATCTATTTTCTGGAATTAAAAAGTGTTAAATTCTCCAATTACTTTATAATCAATTACTCCTGTTTTTCTGTTTGCAATACCAAAATGTTGATATAACCTAAATGTATGACGATGGAATGGTTTCTTTTTCTTGTTAAAACAGCAATGCATGTTCATTACAGAAAAATGAGCAAGGATAGTCACTGGTGTTGCAGTGGTTAAGAGCCACAGTGAGCTACAGCTGCCAACCAAAAAGTCAGCCATTCAAATTTACCAGCCACACCTTGGAAACCCTATGGTGCAGTTGTGCTCTGGCCTACAGGGTCCTATGAGTCAGAATTGACTCTATGGCAATGGGTTTGTTTTGGTTTGTATATAGATATAGATAGATACAGACATGTAAATATGTCCCCAAAACATTGTTCAGTAAAAAAAGAAAAGTGCAACCCTGTCTTTAGAATAAAATCTAATACAATAAAAGACATACAGACACTGTTACGAATGTTCATCTTGTGGTGTGTATGGAAGCTTTTCATTTTATACCCTTCTGACTGTTGGGAGAGGCAACCTACCATGGGCTCCAAGTAACTGCATGTTCTTGCTGGACAGGTCAAGAATGCAAGGCCCTGACCACTCTTCACTCAGGTCATTTCTCAGTGTTGTGTTTGCAGTGATTAACTCCAACTGATGAAGTAAATGTCTCCCTTTCAGGGCAAAGAGCAGCCTTGTTTACTGACTGCTAAAAAAAGGGGGAATTTCCAAATCAGAGTGTTCCTCAAATGCAATGCATTAACCTGGGTCCCTCTGTGTCATCCCCTGGGGCTTGGAGGCAAAGGGAAATGATGTAAACATAATGCTCATGTTCTTTGCTGTGCTGTGAGTAATAAATTCTATGTTTCTGACCCAGGAGTCTCATGTTTTGTGTCATAATAATTAATTAGCTTGCAAATAAAGTAGAGTCCCAGACTCTGACCCTGGCCTGCTTCAATTTTCTATCATGCACATGCATTACTTTTACAATATAAAAATCATTTTTGATTTTTTAAAAAGAAAGGCAAAAAACAAAAAAATACATACACACCAAAGTCAAGCTTACTAATTAGAGAGAAGTCAGAAAATGGATACCAACCAACAAAGAGTATAAGCAGCCCCCTAGGCATACCTATCTGGAGACAACTTAATATCTTGGTAGATTTCTTAAGGGATTGTTTTCCATACAGGTTCTTACATCATTATTAGTCTTCTACAAAAATAAGATCCTAGCATATGCAGTGCTTGGTAACCAATTTGACTTAGGGAAGCAGTTCACTACTTGGGGACATTGTGGTGACCCCAGCTCCTAGTGAAGCAGCCAAGAACTCACCAGGGATCTCATGCAACCTGCAAAGGGTTTCACTGCCTCAGCTAGAGTCTTGCCCTGTACCTCTTGGGAGCTTTTGGGGTAGAAAATGACTCCACCCTGGGCCCTAACTTACAGCTCTGGGACCACAAAGAAAACCACTCTCTCCTCTCATCTCCACTACCCACCCTGGTTCTAAAGTACATATTCCACCAGTCACCCCATCCCTGCCCCAGCTCCACCTCTTGCCATCCCAATACCCAGCTAAGACTCAGGAATCCTCATTCCCAACTCCCCCCCCCCATTCCTTCCTACCTAAGCTGGAACCTCAGAACACCAAGGTGCCATCTCAGACCCCCAGAAAGAACAGATGATGGGGCTGTCATCAAGCAGCAGCAGGATGCTGAGGTGGGTGGAGCCAGAGGCCACTTCCTTTCCCCTGTGGGCCCTGTCTGCTCCAGTCCTGCCTCAGCCTCAGGAAGAGTTGGAGTGGCCTGGCCCCAGCCCTGTGCCCTTGGCCCCAACCCTGCGGTCTTATCAACTGAACTGGTGAGGGGGTACTACCTGGTGGGGCAAGGGTCTCAGTGGACCTGGAGATGTGCCTATGGTTTGAAAGCACCTGAATGGGTGATGAGAAAAGAGAATCAGGAGGCACTGGAACTGAACAGGGTCAGGGAAGGCCAGGAGGGGGTAGTCATTGTTGGGGTGCAAGCTGCCAAGGCCTGAGGGAGCCTATGGGATAGGGCTGATAGGGAGCTGTCAGCATCTGCTCCCTTGTTACTTCTGATAATAGTAAAAATCAAGGGTGGAAAAAGCCGTTAAACCACAGGTTGAGCCGGCAGTTGGTAGGGAAGTGGGCAGGAGGGGAGGGCCTGGCCAGTCTCTCCCCCAAGCCCCAGCAACTTTTATGTTCTGTTTCTCAAATTTTCCCGCCCTCAGGTCCCAAACTCTGCTCATGCCAGTTGCCATGGAAGTGGCCCTGCTCCTCCTCCTCTTTGGGGGCTCCTGGGCCCTGGAGGTGAGCACAGTGTCTTGGAGAACCATGATAACTTCGCAGATGCCTACTTCTTTGGACGTCTCATCCATCTCTGAGACACTGACCCTCACCTCAACGGCTTCCAATTCTAAGAAGATTGACAGCACAGATGACCAGCCACTTTCTTCAAATTCCTCTATAGCCAATGAGAAAGTGACCTCTCTTGGGACTTCTGTTGGTGTCAGCACTGTCCCCCCTGCACCTGAGCCAACAACCTCCCAGGAAGTTTCTGCCAAGAATTCATCAATGCTCCCGGAAACCTCTAATGCAACCAGTGACTCTGCTGTTTCCAGGGCAGTTAGCTCTCTGGGGTTCTACACTGAGTCCAGGGGAACCATAAGTGGCTCTCTGGAGACCTTCAATAGGACCAGTGGACCCTTTTTCACCAAGGCAACTAGCTCTCTGGAGACCTCCAGTGTGACCAGTGGACCCCCTGTCACCAAGGCAACTAGCTCTCTGGAGACCTCCAGTGTGACCAGTGGACCCCCTGTCACCAAGGCAGCTAGCTCTCTGGAGACCTCCAGTGTGACCAGTGGACCCCCTGTCACCAAGGCAGCTAGCTCTCTGGAGACCTCCAGTGTGACCAGTGGACCCCCTGTCACCAAGACAGCTAGCTCTCTGGAGACCTCCACCATAAATATATCTACCACGGTTACCTCAGAGACATCCAAAAACACAACCACCAACTTCCTGTCACAGGGGATGAATGGCAACATGTGGGTAGCTGTGCTTGTGGCCCTGCTGGTGGTCATTGTCCTCGTGGTGCTGCTCCTGCTGTGGCGCCAGCGACAGAAGCAGAGGACAGGGACACTGACTCTAAGCAACGGTGGAAAGCGCAATAAGATGGTAGATACCTGGGCTGGGCCGGCCCAGGTGCCTGATGAGGAGGTGGCGATAACAACAGTGGGAGGGTCTGGGGGCGACAAGAGCTCTGGGGCACCTGCTGGAGAGGGGTCTGGTCGGCGGCCAACACTCACCACTTTCTTTGGCAGAAGGAAGTCTCGCCAGGGCTCCTTGGCATTGGAGGAGATAGAGGCTGGGTCAGCTCCCAGCTCAAAGGTGGAGGAAGAGCCACTGGTGGGCAGTGAGGCTAGGGCTTTGGAGGCCCCCACTTCTGATGGGCCTGAAGTGAGAGATGGGAATGCCTCTCAGTGCTTATGAATAACAAGAGTGGAGGTCAGAATCATTTCCAGTTTTTTTTTTTTTTAATCTTCTTCCCTGTTATCATCACTTTCAGCTTCATCCTCACCCAGCATCCTCATTCTACATCTTCACCCTGCATCCTTACCCAGCATCCTCATCTTGCATCCTCACTCAGCATCCTTACCTAGCATCCTCATCCCGTGTCTTCACCCTGCATCCTCATCCAGCATCTGCATCCTACACTCACTGAACATTTGTGAACTGATTGCATAAACCTTCCTCATCAACACCTACTTCTTCCCATAACTTTTTCTCCATCTCTTTTGTCTTTGGAGCCAGCTGCTGAGTCTCCATAATGCCCAACTTCCTTGACCAAGTATTTCTTGGAAGATCCTCCAGGGATACTAGAGTCTGAGAAGAGAAAGCAAATGACAACCCAGCAAACTCCCACCTGGGATTAGCTTTGTAAAGTATGCTTGGCTCCATAGATTAGAGGGGTGGCTCTGACACTGGGCCAGCCCATGGAACTCCTGTAGCTCTGGGTCCCATCCTCTGTGCCAGCTGGGCCTGGAACTTTGGCTGAGTGGGGCCATCCATCCGTGCTCTCGGCTGTACCTGTGACCCTTCCCAGGGAAATTGGACTCTAGCCTGGCCAAACTACCACACACTCTCTCACTCAAGGACTGCGACAGCCAGAGGCTTTGGATGTTTCTCCCCTTAAAGAAAGAGGTGAGAAGAGTTTCTGAACAACTGTAGTTCTCAGAATCCCCAGCACCTGCGTGGATCTATTCATGGATATAGCTTGTGTGTAAGAGGTGAGGATTTATTTGGCAATATTTGTGAAGGGGTGATGTTGAATATGGGTGGTGTGAGGGCGAGGTGCAGGGATCCAGACTGGGGGTGGGCACAAGGGAGAGACTGCTGATAACATATATGTCCTCATCTTTGCTCAGATGGGGTGAAGGTAGCAGAAGACTTAACTCTGTCTGTAGCCCAATAAAGAATGCCGGGCCTAGGTGTGGGCTCTTCATCTCAGCCACTACATCCCTTCCTCGACGCCACCTTCACTCTAACACACATACACAGAGGCAGGGGGTGAGGAGTCTGCCTTAATAGTGGGGCCTGGGTGCTGAATAATACTGTTGACCTTTCAAATCTCTGGTCTCACTGACCCTCCCAGGCTGTTACAGGTTTAGTGTTTGCATCTCCTCTCTCTCCCCAGGGCTGAGCTTCTCCTCTTCTCTAAGGTGAGGGTGGGCTAAATGAGGAGCAAAGACAATCCGTGGAGCCAGGGACTTCCCCTCTGGGTCTGGATTGTGGAGGAGCAGACAAGATCTAACTGTGCGTGCCTGAGACCAGCCCAGGCTAGAGCCCAGCGGGGTACATGGGCCAGAGGCAGTCGATATTTCCCCAGGACAAAGAGGAAATTTGCAAAGAGGAAGTTGTTGAGTCAGAGGGTGCAGTGCCTTCGAGGAGACTGGTTGACTTACAAAAAGAGAGACAGATGGGAGCCCGTGACAGTGTGCTGGCAATGTGGCCTGGTCTGGGCAGAGAAGTGGGAGACAAGGAAAGCGCCCAAGTGGGTCAGGTCATGAGGTGGGGAGGGGAAGCTAGAGAAGGGGTGGAAAATGACCACGGATCCACCATAGCAGGTAGTGCCTCCTGTACCTGGTCATTGAGGAAGGGCTGAGATAGGATGGAAATCCAGCTTTTTCCCAGGCAAGCAGTGCTCCCATGGGGCTGCATCAGGGCACCTCTTCCTACTTTTCACAAAAACACTGGACTAATCGTAGCCCCTGACAGCAGAATGTGAGTTCCAAAAGTCTCTTAGATATAATGCAACTGCTGTCTGGGACTTGTCAAACCAAGTGTCCGAAATTAAGGTTTAAAAAATATTGTCACTGAACTCAGAGGTCATCAATTCCATCCCTCCCTCCTATCTGACAGATGCAATCATGACTGGTTTCCGGGTCCTGGGTGAATCCTGAAGGAAATGGTGTGGAGGTGGGTCAGGCACCCAATAGGGCTCTCACAGCCCAGAAAATGTTGAAGTATGCTAAGTGGTAAAATAGAGGTGCAAACAAAATGTTATGAGTGCACCAAAAGAAGGGAGTGACATCTAGCTCCTGGCGAAGGGTGGCAGGGTGGGAGCTCTCACTAGAGAGTTTAAATTTCACTGGGTCTTTGTCATATTCACTGCTATATTCCTGGTGACTTCTTCGCCTGACCCATCGTAGGTCCTCAGTAAGTATTCATTTGAATGAGTGAATGAGATACCTCCTGAGATTTTAAAGGAAGAGAAGGATTTTGCCAGGCTGAAAAGGGGGAAGGGCATTCTGGGCAGATGGAACAGCAGGTGTAAAGTCCTGGTAATGGAACTGTGAGCAGTTCGGTGTAGTGTCTTTCCTGAACAAATGGAACGGAGGCCTTTCAATTCTCTAGAGGGGGCAGGGGGAAGCAAAGAAAACAGTAGATATTGTAAGACCAAAAAGGAAAAAAAAAAAGAAAACATAAAATACAGTGATAGAAGAGGACCACACATATCAGTTATGAAAATAATTGTAAATGGCTTATTGTACTTACAGTCATTAAAAATCATGCTTTCAAAAACTTTGTAATAACTTTGGAAAATCCTTACAATTTAATGTTAAATGGGGAAGAAAACAAGTTACTAATCTATATGTATATATGATTTTAGTTTTGTAATAAAAATTTTAAAATATCTACATTTATAGGAAAAATAAAAGACTTGAAGGAAACACCCCAAATGATTACTGTGGTTATCTGTAAGGTGGTGGGTTTGTGGATCATTTTTATTTTGTTTATACTCTTCTGTATTTTCCAAATTTTCTACAATAAGTATCTACTACTTCTACATTTACAAAAAATATTAATAAAAAAGACGGTCAATGGGATAGAATAGGGGGGGCCTGGTTTGAAGGGCGTTGTGGGAGATGAGCCTGGAAAGGGAGGTTGGAATGTTATGAAGGGCTTGAGAGTTTGCATTTAGTTCTGAAAGCAATGGGCAAGTTAACACACTTTAAATCTACTCCTCTCTCCTCAGGCCTCAATAAGTGATAACATCATCCGTCTGGTTGCCCAGGTAAAACAAATGCCTTAGAACCATCCTAAAACCCCACTTTTCCCCCGTCCTCGTTCAGGTAACAAATCCAGCTGATTCTTCTTCCATCATCCCTTGGGTCTCTTCCTTATCTCCAGGCCCACCACACTGGTCTGGTCTTTTGGTTTTTGATCCTAACCCCTTCCATCCTCTGCCCATGATGGTCCTAGGCTGCACTACAAGGCTATTGGGAGAGAGTCCATCCTCTTTAGTAAGGCACACAAGACCCCTCAAGATCTGGCCTGCCGCACCTCTGCCTGGCCAGCCCTTGGCACACTCTATGCTTTTCAGCCTCATCAAATTCTTTGTAGCTCCCTGAATAGGCCACATGCTTTCTTTGGGAGGGGGGGATAGTTTAAAACATTGAAAATATTTATTTTGTCCAGACAGTAAAATAACCTTTTTAAAAAAAATTTTTACAAATATTGATTACCAGCATATTCCAGTTTTTTAAAGAATAGAATTTTTACTTACATACACGCATACACTCAAACACAGCGTATTATACATTGTCTTTTTTTTTTTTTTTAGTCATCTAGTGTTGCCATAACAGATATACCACAAGTGGATGGCTTTCACAAAGGGAAGTTTATTTTCTCACAGTCTAGGAGGTTACAAATCCAAATTCAGGGCGTGGGCTCCAGGGGAAGTCTTTCTCTCTCTGTTGGCTCTGGAGGAAGGCATTTGTCCTGAGTAAGGGCGGTGTTACAATCCCACCCTAATCCTCTTAACATAAAATTACAATCACAAAATGGAAGACAACCACAGAATACTGAGAATCATGGCCTAACCACATTTTTTGGGGGGACATAATTCAATCCACGACATACATTATCTTATATTTTATATGTTTCAATTTTATTCTCAAAGATGCACTTAAAAGCCTGGTTACAAATAAAGCTTTGTCATCCGAAGTCAAAATTCCGGATGGAAGAAGGATTGGATAGGGAAGGTCTTCGGAAACCTACTAATGCAATTACCTTTTGCAGGCAGAGAAAGGACCTTAATGCATGGTTCTAAAGACAAATCAGTTCTGAAAATGTACATTAAGCCTGATTTGTCTCTGCATCCCTGTTTCTGACCCTTGACCAAGTTCAGGTTGGGTAGTAGAGTCTGTGAGTGATGAGTTAGCGGGGAGCTGCTGTCAGCCTTGAAACCTCCAGGGATGAGGGGATGAGAAACAGATTCCATGCCTGAGTAGCCAGGCTCAGCCACTATGCTAGGAGTCAGATCAAGCTAGAATTGTTAAGGAGACAGAAGAATACAATCAAATGGTTCTAAATCCCCAAAGTAGTAGTGTCTTAGGCTGGTGTCTTAGTTATCTAACACTGCTATAACAGAAATACCACAAGTGGATGATTTTAACAAAGAGAAAATTATTTCCTCACAGTAAAGTAGGCTAAAAGTCCAAATTCAGGGCATCATCTCCAGGAGAAGGTTTTCTCTCTCTGTTGGCTCTGGAGGAAGTGTCTTCTCATCAATCTTTCCCTGGGCTAGGAGCTTCTCTGAGCAGGAACCCTGGGTCCAAAGGACGTGTTCTGCTCCCAGCACTGTTTTCTTGGTGGTATGAGGTCCCCCTGTCTCTGCTAGCTTCTCTTTTTTATACTCCAAAATAAATACGCTCAAGACACAACTCAGTCCTGTAGATTGAGTCCTGCCTCATCAACACAACTGTCACCCATCCCCCCTCATTAACATCATAAAGACAGGGTTTACTACACATAGGAAAATCACATCAGATGACAAAATGGTGAACAATTACACAATGCCAGGAATCATGGCCCGGCCAAACTGATATACACATTTTGGGGGAACACAATTCAAACCTTGACAGCTGGGTTCTCCAGAAAAGCAAAACCAGTAAAGCATATAAATATATACAGAGAGAGGTTTTATATCCAGGAAATGGTTCATGTGGTTGTAGAGGCTGGAACGTTCCTAGTCTGCAGGTCAGGATAGAGGCTTCACCTGATTCACATAGCCACAGGGGTTGGTGAACCTAAGATCGAAGATCAGCAGGTCAGAGGGCAAGGCTCTTGCTCACAGCCTGTGAAGATCAATGAATCCCAAGATGGGCAGGCAAGAAGGCAGGTAAGCTGCTAGCTCCACCCCAAGAACTGGAAGTCAGATGACCAGGAGCCAGGTGCAGGACCCAGGGTGAGCAAAAAGCCCACGAGCCTTGCCAGAATGTCCACTTATGATCAATGCAGGCTACATGCCCAAGGAAACTTCATTTCAACTCATTGGCTACTCACAGCAGATCTCATTATAGAGGTGATCACGTTATATCAAATCTCATCATGGAAGTGATCATAACATCATACGACCTCCAAGCCACTGAGAACCATGGCCTAGTCAACCTGACACACGACCTTAACCATCACAAGTAGTAATTGCAGATCTCAGATAAAAGTAGAGAGAAATATTTTTAAAATCTAAGAGGGTTATTGATTCACAAGCTTATACAATCAGTGACTGTCAAATTCTGGGGAGGTTTGGGGGAAACTCAGGGCATTTTGGAGATAACAAATTGCAAAATTGCAAATGGGTAGCTGTGTGCTCAGGTATTCAGTGCCTACCTGCCCAGCCTGTGGCATCAGGACAGTCTGGCTGGATCATGGCCCAGATCCCAGTTCCAACAAAGCAGACTCAGTATTAGCCATGGGACGATCTGGAGAGGGGCACATACTGTTTTCTGCATCTTCACATTTTCTGCCTGAATCCAGCCCACAACACATAGATCTTGACTTCCTGCCAAACTCCTCCTGAACCATCAAGTTTGAGCTCAAATGTCTGTGAGGCCACACTTGCTGCCTTGACCTTGAACAGAAGTTGTATTTTGTCTCCATGTCTACAGCTCCTCATGTGACAGCAAGAACAGCTGGGCTGTAATTATGTGAAGCTTTCCCTCCCTCATTAGAGTAAGAGCCCCTCCAAGTTCATGTGTCACCTTTGTGCCTCCAGAACCCAGGGCCTAGCACAGTCCCTGGTACATAGTAGCTACCTGGTATGTACCTACTGAATGGAAGAATAAATGAATTAATGAATGAACAATGGTTTTAAAATAAACCCATGGCAAAAAATTAGTTCTGTCTCTTGAGTTAACCCTGGCATCCAGGAGGATGGCCTGGAGGAAGTGAGGCCCAAGATGAGAGCATTATTCTAGTCCAAGTTAGATACTGTGGAAGTCTGGCCTAAAGCAAGAGAAAAGGTCAGGTTTAAAATATATTTATATAGACAATAAAATTTTTATTTTTTAAGTTATTTAAAAATTTTTTACAGAGAACATGATTTTGAGAACTAATTGGCTGCTGAGGTGATGAGGGGAAAAATTGAGGTTAGATGTCAAGGTTTCTATCTTGGGAGACTGAAGAGATGCTGACATGAAAATGCAAGAGGATAAGCAGTTTCTGGGGAAAACATCATGAGTTTATTTTTAGAACTGTTAGGAGGAATATTTTGGAGATGGTTAGAAATAGAAGCCAAGAGCTTGAGAGGGAAGTCAGGGCTGAAGAGTCAACTGATTATAGATAGCAATTTAAGTCATAGCATAGGTGGATTAATGAATGGATTATATCATTCACTGTGCATAATGAGAAGTAGAAGACAGCTGTGGAGAGAATTAGTGTATTAGGGCAGACTAACTGCTATAACAAACAAGCCTAAAATCATCTCAGTGGTATAATTCAAGAGATGTTTTTGTTTTCTACCTAAAATTTTTTTATTGTGATAAAGTATGTATAACACAAAACTTACTGCTCTAACCATTTTAAATGTACAGTTGAGTGACATTCATTACATTCACAATGTTGTGCAACCACCACCATTCACCTCCAAAACTTTCTTGTCACCTTAAACAGAAACTCAGAATCCATTACACGTGATGACTATCAATTTCTCTCTTCCCTCAGCCCCTGGTAACCACTGATCTACTTTTACCTCTATGCATTTGCCTATTCTAGATACTTCGTATAAATGATACCACGCAATATTGTCCATTTACGTCCAACTTATTTTGCTTAGCACAACGCTTTCAAGGTTCATCCACGTCATAGCATGTATCAGAACTTCAGTTCTCTATATGCCTGAATAATAATCCCTTGGGTGTACAGTGATTACCACATAAGGGCTTATTTCTGTCATTTTGGTATTTATTTCAGTGTATTTTATACCTCATTTTTTCCCATACTGACTTCTTTTGTGCTTAATTTATTTTTTGTAGCAAACCATTTTGATTCTCTTCTCATTTCCTTTTGTGTAAATTGTGAATTGATAACTTACCTTCAATAAAATAGCGTACAAAAATTCTGTTCCTGTATGGCTCCATTCCCCTTTTATGTTGTCATTGTCACAAATCACATTTTTATTCACTGTCTGCCCAGTAACACAAATTTATGTTTTTAACATATTTGTCTTTTTTGTCATGTAGGACATAGAAAGTAGAGTTACAAACCAAAAATACAGTAAAACTGGCCATTATAACTACCCATGAAATTACCTTTACCTGGAGACCTTTATTTCTTCACACAGATTCCAGTTACTGACTAGTGCCCTTTCATTTCTACCTGAAAGACTACCTTTATTATTTCTTATAGGGAAGGTCTTGCAGTAAAAAGCTCCCACAGCTTTTACCTGGGAATAGCTTAATTATTTTCTTCAATTTTGAGGGAAAATTTTGCCAAATACAGAATTTTTGGTTGACAGTTTTTCTTTCAGCGTTTTAAATATGTCATCGTACTGCCTTCTTATCTCCATGGTTTCTGAGGAGAAATCGACATTTAATCTTATTGAGGATTCCTTGTATGTGGCAATTCACTTCTCTGTTGCTGGTTTCAAGCTTCTCTCTTTATCTTTGGTTTTCAACAGTTTGATTATAATGTGTCTCAGCGTGTATCTCTTTGGGTTTATCCTCCTTAGAGTTCATTGAGCTTCTTGGATGTGTAGATTCATGTCTTTCGTCAAACTTGGGAAGTTTTCAGCCATTATTTCTTCAAATACTCTTTCTTCTTCTTTCTCTTGTCTCTTCTGGGACTCCTATAATGCAGGCTTGATGGTGTTCCACAGGTTCCTTGAGCTTTGTTCATTATTCTTTCTCTATTCTTTTTTCTTTCTGTTCCTTAGACTGCTGTTGAGTACCTCTAGTGAATTTTTCATTTTAGTTATTGTAGTTTTCAGCTCCTGAATTTCTGTTTGGATCCTTTTTCATAATTTCTATATTTTTATTGACATTCTCATTTTGTTCACAGATTGTTTCCCTAATTTCCTTTAGTTCTTTGTTCATGTTTTCCTTTAACTCTTTGAGCATATTTAAGACAGCTGTTTTAAGATCTTTATCTAATAAGCCCGGTGTCTTCCCTTTCTCGGGGATGGTTTTTATCACTTTGTTTTTTTGACTGGACCATCTTCTCTATTTCTCTATATGCTTTGTGATGTTTTTTTTTTTTTTTTGTAAAAAATGGGACATTTGAGTAATGTAATATGATAACTCTGGAAATCATATTCTCCCCTTCCTCGGGGTCTGATAGGTTTTTTTTTTTCTCCCTGTCTTTCTTTCTTCCTTTGTTGAAGGCTGTAGTAGTCTACTGGTTTAATGACTTTTCCAAACTATTTTTGCAAAGACTAGATTACTTGACATGTGTGTTTATTGAAGTCTCTGTTCCTTTAGCCTGTGTTCAACTATTGTTCTGACATAGACTTCCTCAAATTCCAGGAGTTAAAAGAAAAAGAAAAACAAGGAAACAATAGGAAAACAAAAACACCACTTGTAGTCTTTGCAGAGTGGCTTTGTGCTGGGGCACACCTTTCAAAACCTAGCCGGGTTTATATTGGGCCTAGAGATCAGCCCAAATGAAAGTTTAGAATTTTCTCAGGTGTTTTTCTGGGCACACATCTTGACCTGGGCATGTGTGTGGTTTTCTAAATTCCTGGGTATACAGGGATGTTTCTGAATGGCGCAACTTCCCAAAGAAACTTTCTTCCTGGCTCCTCGACCTTAGCCCTAAGCTTTTTATTTTGTGTCTCAGTCACTCTCTCTTGCTCCAGGCAGCTACAAGCTATTCAAAATGCCCATTGCTCCTCTGTTCTGCACTACCTCCAAGATGGATGAAACAGAGATGCACGCTTTTCTTCAGTCCTTTAAGTAACCGCTCAACAGGTTTGAACAAATACAGTAATTTGTGCATAAGGTGTGGTTTGCTCCTTTCAGAACCTAAGATCAGGGTCTCAAGATGGAAACACAGGCTTTCACTTGAACCTGGCTGCTAAGCCAGGGTTGGGAGGGGAGCAGTCCAGTAACAAAAAGTCACAAATTTTCCTACCATTCCCTTGATGCTGCCTCTTTCTTGATTCTACATTTGCTTGGTTGCTGTGAACCCTTGACTGTTTATCAGAGTTCTGACAAGGTTAGTTACGATAGTTTCTACTTGTTTTTTTCTGTTTCTTTGGGGGAGGGGAGCATGGAGCTTCTTACTCTGCCCTTTTGGTGAAGTCACTCCCTCAAGAGAACTTTTTTCCTTGCTTAATAGTTCACTGCTGATATTTGGAAAGTGGTCTTTCACAAAGTCATTCAGGGATCCAGGCTCTTTCGTTCTGTGACTCTGTCGTTCTCCTAGGGCCAAAGAGTCCTCTACGTTTGGGATAAGAGAGAGATAAGATAAGATAATCACACAGGAA
Organism: Elephas maximus indicus; assembly: GCF_024166365.1. Classification (NCBI taxonomy): domain Eukaryota; kingdom Metazoa; phylum Chordata; class Mammalia; order Proboscidea; family Elephantidae; genus Elephas; species Elephas maximus. The sequence goes on along the minus strand of NC_064830.1, from coordinate 89,558,447 downwards.
ACTTCTATGGATTAGGCCTAGAAGTGGTACATATCACTTTGCCCACAATCCATTGGCCAGAATTCAGTCACATGGCTGCCTCACTGCAAAGGAGGCTGGGAAATGTAGCTTAGCTGCATGCTCAGGAAGAAAAGAGAAAACAGTTTGCACCACACTGAGGGTGCACCAAAATCGTCAGGTAGCTTGAAGCAGCAGCCCACATTCCCAATTTAGGACTGTGATCCTGGGTCCTGAAAGGAGCAGACCAAACATATGCTGGATGTAGGAACAAAGGCCAACAAGAGGCAGAAAAGAGCCTTTAATAGAAAAACCAGGAGAAAATGACATCTAGGAGAAAACGGTTTGGAGAAGGGTTGTAAGAAACAGGCCCAGGACTAGATTGAGGCCTCTTTTAATTGTTCGCTACTGTGCCTTGCTTACCTCACCCAGTCCTGGCAGGGTGAAATGACATATGCAGAGAAAGAAATGGGAGAATACTGAGAAGATACCATTGGGTTTGGCAATCAAGAGCCCCTAAGATTTTAGCAAGAACAGTTTCAGATGAAGAAGCTGGAGTCCTGACAGTTCTGGGACAGAAATCACCTGAAGTCCCAATACAGACTCTTGGCAGTTTTCCAGTTTGGAAACCAGGCTCTGATCTGCCTGTGCCCTTAAAGTACCTTGGGAAGAGGAAAGGAAGTTGAGTTTCTGCTCTGTGTCACTTGCAGGGTTTTCTCACTTGATTCTCGCACAACCCGTGAGGTAGGTATTATTCCATTTTACAGCTGAGGAAACTAAAGCTCAGAAAAAGAGATTTTTTTTTTTAAAACGATGGTCTAACACCCAAGATTTTCCCAGTACACAACCTAGAAAGCTTTCTAGTCCTCACAAAAGAGCACATTCTCCCATTCGCAGCATCGTTCTGCGGCAAGGCTGAGGAAGGCTGAGCTGCCTGTGGGGCGAGAACAGGGCCTCAGGCTCCCTTCACTGGCTGGTGCCGGAGAGGAGGGGACTGCCAAGTCTGCAGCTGAGAGCCCCGCCCCTGTCTCTGGGGAGATGTGTACAGACCGAGGGGCCCTGTTAAGCGGAGGCCTAGAGAACCTGTGAAGGGCAGAGGGGGGCCTAGCTAGACCCGCCCCCCTCCCCTCCCTCTGGCAGCCCCACCCCCAGCCTCAGGCCCCTGAGCACTACGCCTGAGCAGAGGACACAGCCAGCAGGCACACCAGCCCAGACAGCTCCAAGCCCTCATGGATGCCAAAGGTAAAGGAGCCTCCAGACCCTCTCTTCCATCTCCTGACCTTTCCCCATCTCACCTTGTCTCAGTCGCTTATCCCCTCCTCTGGGAGACCATCTCTCCTGTGATCTTCCCAATATGTACCCATCTCCCTCCAACCTCTCTGAATCCCCCAAGCACCTCTTTCTGCCCCCAAGGCCTCGTCTGTCTAACTCTTCTCTCTCCTCCTGTGCCAGATCCCCAAGGAGTTCTGAGGTAGGGAAAGGGCTTGAGCCCAAGAAGGGCAGGGTGGCCTGGAAGAGGCCGTGCTCCTGGGGGACGAGGAGCAGGCAGCGGGAGGCTGGGCAGGGGAGCTGCTCTGGACTTTGCCCCCCATTAGTGGAGGCAAAGTTCTGTCCACCTGTGGCTGAGTGGGGGAGGGGCTTGAGCCCTGGGAGTCTCTGCCTTGGAGGGGGGTGATGTCGCTCAGGAGGCTGCAAGCCAAATGAGAGGGGCAGGGCTCCAGAGTCAAAAGATTCCTCTTTGAATCCTGTCTCCACTAAGGACAGGCTGTGTGACCTTGGGCAAGTTACCTTGTTACCAGAATAAGGTTCTTGCTTCACACTGGTCAAGAATGAACAGGTAAGGCGTGCAGAACTTTCTACACGAACAAAGCTTTATTGAAGAGGCTTGCAAGTGGAGAAGAGGAAGGCCTAGGGCAAGGCTTACCCTCATCTCACAGAACAAAAGACAGGTCTGGGTTTTTAAAAGTTCTTGGGTAGGAAAAGATTCATGTTTATTCATAGGTACAGGCGGGGATATGTTAACTATGGTGTGTGCCTCAGTTTTCCAAGATAGCCAGTCCAGGCATATCTTGTGGGTATGGAGTCCAAGTACAGTGTCCCTTTTTCTTAGAGCCTGGAGAGGGATGCCCTCCCAGTACAGTTCACCCTGGCTCACTGTTTCTTGCCCAGACCATTGCAACAGCTTCCTATCTTACATCTTTCAAGAACCCTAAACATAATTTGGAGTCCCTGGGTACTGCAAATGGTTAACACGATTGGTTGCTAACTGAAAGGTTGGAGGTTCAAGTCCACCCAGGAGTACCTCAGAAGAAAGGCTTGGCAGTCCACTTCTGAAAAATCAGTCATTCAAAAAACCCTACGGAGCACACTTCTACTCTGGCACACACGGGGTCACTATAAGTCAGTCGGCTCTATGGCAACTGGTAAATACAATTTAAAAGTTTAACTTCATAGTATATTTTTGGTTATGTGACTTCTGATCAAAAATTTTCAGTAACTTCTCATCGCCTAATGAACAAACTCAAACTCTTTCCTGTCATTCAAGGCCTATCCAGTCTGGCCGCGTCCTACGGTTCACCTCTCTCGCTATTCCCCACATGCCTAAGGTTCCTCACCATTCCCTGCATATGGGGCCTTCCACTGGCACGCCCGTGCTTCCTGGGTTCTCTTCTCAGTTCCTCCTGTCTGGCATGCCTCCTTGGGAGGTCACCTGTCAAATTTCAGTCTAGTCTTAGGCCAACCTCTCTGAGCCCTCCCTCATTGCTCTCAGACCTTAGACACAGGTCATCCCCGTCACTCTGAAATTCTATACATCTTTTCACCACTTGTGTAATGAGCGATCACACTTCACCCTACGTGAAGGCTATTTCTCTTTGGGGAGAGAAAAGAAGAGTTACGAAGAAGCTGCGGTGCTAACTAGCTTCTGACTCCATCTGGTGTTTATCAAATGAATCAATCAATAAATAGATGGAGTAGGTGGTAGGCATTGGTTCAGACATCTATCTTCTGTCAGTGGCTCATTTCATCCTTATTGCTGCCCTGCCAGTTTCTGGTGAAACGGGCCCTCAGAGACCTTAGCAACTTGCTGAAAGTCATACAGCTGGTGGAGCTGGGATTCAAACCCAGACATTTCTGATTCCCAAGTTCAGGTTGTTCCTACTACACCAGTCGCAGAGGTCCTGGAACCCTGGGTGTGGCTTGTAGAACTCTGTAAATACTGATATAATAAACACATAATAACTAAAAGTATCGTTTTATGCTAGATTAAACAATAGTGTAGTGCGATGGGTAAGTGAGGATTCCAGAGCCATCTTGCCTGGGTTTGTAATCCTGGCTCCACACTTCCCAACTGTGTGAGACTTAGGCAAAACTTGGCGTGAAACTTCCTGTGCCTCAGTTTCCTTATCTGTAAAATGGAGATAATAGTACCTACCTCATGGGGTTGTCGTGAGGATTAAATGTGTTAAAATATACAAAGCAGCGCCCATGGAACAGTGCCCATGAAAGGTCATATAGGTGTTAGCTATTTCACATTATGTCATATCAGATTCTATTACAAACTAGTGGTAGCAGGACCAGACCACCGTTGCTTGGTTGTAGGAGCAAACCACTTCAGTCTGCTTTCCATAACACCACTGTGCTACAAGCACTGACCACATCCTTACACATAAAATGAAGAACCAAGACCTGTTACATTCATTTGGGGCCAGTCCATAGACCTTCCCTTTGTGTCCCACCTAGCCAAGGCGTGAACAAGTATTTGTTAAAACAACTGAATGATAGATGAAGGGATGGCTAGTTAGGGGTAGCATAGAGACAATAAAAAGTGGTCAACAATCGAGAAGAGAATGTTCAGCATGCCACAGAGGGAAAGACCTCATGTGCTCTGCCAGTCATCCGTTCATCTGTATCTCTTTACATTCTTGGTAAAGAGAAATGAGGGGCAGAAAATATCCCAAGGTGCTTTGGATCCCCTCAGAAAGAGAGATGCCAATTTTAATAAAACTCTGGGCAACCAGTTAAGAAGGCATTGCCTTGAGAGATCAAGTTTACATCCCACAGGTTGAAACTATAACCTCTGAAGTCCAGGCATCTTGGGAGAATGCTTACATAATATAACCACTGCGTGGATGGAAAACAATCACAGCTGTCTCCTCACGTAGCGTCTTCTCTGGCCAAGCTCTCTGACCTGCTCGCTTCTTGCAGCTCCAAGACCAGCACTCCCCCCACAAAGCTTTCAATAACAGCTGTGAGTTAGGAGAATCCGTATTTTCAAGGCTATCCACAGGAATCCTTTTTGTCAGAAATGCATGAGACAGTCAGGGCTTCAATAAAACCAGACATATGTATTTATTTTTCATAAATGGAGCATGCAGCGTGTAACATTCTGCCTCTACAATAGACAATCAGAGCAATTTATCTAAAGAACGGTTGCCAGAAAGTATTCCCCACTGGTGGAAGCTGCAGAGCCTTCTAAAAGAACCCAGGCTATGGAGAGGGAAGACATGGATCCACATTTATAATTTTCTAGCTTTATTTTTTCTACTACCACTCATCTGTCAGTTTGTCATGCTGTGGTGGCTTGTGTGTTGCTGCGATGCTGAAAGCCATGCCACCAGTATTTCAAATACCAACGGGGTCACCCATGGTGGACAGGTTTCAACTGAGCTTCCAGACTAAGACAGATTAGGAAGAAAGGCCTAGTGCTCTACTTACAAAAATTAGCCAATGAAAACCTTATGGATCACAACAGAATATTGTCCAATATAGTGCTGGAAGATAAGCCTCCTAGGCTGGAAAGTGTTCACAATAGCTGGAACAACGGACTCACATATACCAATAATCATGAAAATGGCACAGGACCAGGCAATGCTGCATTCTGTCATATATAAGGTTGCCACGAGTCAGAGCTCACTCAATGGCAACTGACATCAACCACATTATTTTCTAGCTCTAGTCTTCAGGTAATTTGCCTTTATCTTTCTGGAGCTCAGTTTTCCATCTACCTACACAAATGAACAATATTTACCTTGAAGGACTGTGGGTAGGATTTGTGACAACGTATGTAGAGCGCCTGGAAAGTGGTAGGCATCGATACCATGGTAGCTATTCTTCTCTTCCTCTAGCTCAAAGGCTCTCAATTCTGCTATAAATTAGGTTTATGTGACCACATTCCAGACCAATTAAACCAGGCTGTCAGTGAGGCCCAGGCATCAGTACTTTATTCCCTTTTTCTTTTATTTATTTTTAATTGTGAAAATGTTCACAGCAAACCATTCTCCAGCACAACTTCTACATTTACAATTTAATGACATTGATTACATTTTTCACATCGTGCCAACGTTATCGCTATCCTTTTCCAAAATATTCCACCACCATTAACATAAACTCAATGACCCCAAACAAATGCTCCTCCTTCCCCTCTCCCTCTCATCCCTGGCAACTAAAAATCTCTGGAGCCCTGCTGGTGCAGTGGTTAAGAGTTCAGCTGCTAACCAAAAGGTTGGCAGTTCAAATCCACCAGCTGCTCCTTAGAAACTCTATGGGGCAGTTCTACTCTGTCCTATAGGTTCGCTTGTTTCGTATCAGTGAGATCATACAGTATTTGTCCTTTTGAGACTTATTTCACTTGGCATGATGTTTTCAAGATTTATCCATATCGTGACATGCATCAGGACTTCATTTTTCTTTATAGCTGTGTTATATTCCATTGTATATATATACACCACATTTTGTTTATCCATCCATCCGTTGATGGACATTTAGGTTGTTTCCACCTTTGGCTATTGTGAAAGGTGCTGCAACGAACATTGGTGTATAGGTTCCTGTTCCTGCTTTCACTTCTTCCAGCTATATACCTAGGGTTGAGATTGCTGTGTCATATGGTAATTCCATGTTCAACTTTTTGAGGAGCTGCCAAACTTCTCCCCCGTTGCTGCACCATTTTACATTCCCACCAGCAATAGATGAGGGCAGGCTTTAGTACCTTTTAAAGCTCCCCAGGCAATTCCCGTTTGCAGCCAAGATTGAGGACCACTACTTTACCTCATCCTAAAAAACTTCCCATGACCTTTTCCCGATATCTCAAGTGATGGCCCTCTCTGTCCTTTCCTTATCTATCTTTGAACTTGTTTTTTTATTATAGGGAATTTCAAACATACACAAAAGTAGAATGAAAAGTATGATAAACCCCCAGGTATCCATCACCCAGCCCCAACAACTGTCAATTTGTGGCTAATTCAGCTCCAATCACACCCGTATCTACTATCTATCTTCCAGGATTATTTTAAAACAAAACCAGCTATAATATATTTTTATGCATTTCAGCTGTTTCTCTAAAAGATAAAGACTTTTTGTTACAACCACAATACCATGATCGCAACCAAAATTTTTAAAAATTTCCTTAATGTTATCAAATATCCAGTGTTCAAATTTTCAATTGTCTCATAAATGTTGACCACATGCTGTGATTTGTTATATGTGTTTTAACATTTTGTTTTCCTTGCAATGTATCTACTGAAGATAATAAGTTATTTTTCTGATAAGTTTCTCATGGTCTGAATTTTTCTGGTTGCATTCACATGGTATAGTTTAACATGTTCCTCTGTCCTCTGGTTTTCCTGTAAATTAGTGTTTGCATCTGGAAGCCTGACAGGATTCAGGCTTAGTTTTCTTTTTGGCAAGGGTATTTCACAGGAGGTGGTGGGTTTTTCCAATAGGTGTGTGGTTGTCTTCCTTCCTGCAGTTCTGGCCAATGATGCTCAAAACCTGGATCCATTGGTTCGCTAAAGGTTGCAAAATGTTTCAGGCCTTCCCTCTGAGTGTTGGTTCTTTTGTTGGTTTTAGCAGATTTGTCGAGTTGTGCAATCTTTACCATGGAAGGTTTCTACTACCCCATTGTCAGGGGACAGCCCCAGCAAGGAAAGCCCCTCACTGTGCATCCTGGCAGATAATCTGAAGAACTGACACAGCACATAGCTCTTTCCAGATTCATGTGTTTATTCAGGGAAACTTACAGACACCAGCAAGCAGCTGCTCTCCAGTGGCTGCCGGCTGGAGGAGATCCACGCCAAGCCAAAGAGCCAAAGAAATTTACAGGGGGACAGAAGAAAGGGTGCGCGCAGCTGTTTCCTTAAGACCCAGGGGTTAAACATAATCAAACTTGGGCGAGGGCAGTCTCTTCTCATGGGCTCAAGGCTAAAGAGAGTTGTTATTCCAGGATCCGGGCCAATTTTCATCAGCTCGAGGCCAGCGGGGCTTTTTCTAGGATCCTGGCCAAAGGCCTGTTGTGACCAAAGCACGGCCATGATGAAATCTTGTCTCCGTACAGTCCACTTTGATTTTATCAGGGCCTGCGCAATCTACGCGCCCCTCTTCCACATAGTCCCTCAAGCCCATGGTTGAGTTTGCAATCCCAACTCACAGAGGCAATAAATGAGACAGCAACAACATACACTACAAACTATGAAGCCAAAGACGGGTATAAACACATGTCGCCAAGTAGTGGGCAAGGAGGTGAGCCATTGCGATAAGGGCTCTATTTGTAAGTGATTGATCTCAGTGATGCGGGTCTGAGAGTGGGGGTAATATTACGGTTGGGGATGTATACACAACACTGTGTATAACTGAGGGCGCAGGAGCACCCCCCCCCGCAACCGTGTGCAGCAGTTAAAATACCTAACGCCATCCTATTTTGTAATACTACTTTTCTCTTTTGCGAAGTTTCTTGATTTAAAAGGGTTTTTTTTTTTTTAATGCATAATGGGTATTATTTAAAGCTTCGGCAGTATGCTTGGCTAATGCTCCTCCTTGCCATTCTATATCTATAGAAGCTGCGGCTGGCGAAAAAATAGATAAGGGATAAAACCACCACGCAGTACGCCGCGTAGGGGTCCAGGGTGCTTTAGCAGCTTCCCAGTTAGATGGGTGGCTGGGAAGGTGTTTATAGATAGTCCCAGGCAGACAGGGATGGTCCCAGCTGCAGAGGGCAGTCCAGTTGTGGGGTAGATAGGGCCACCCATGGGGTCCACATACCCACAACCAGCCACCTGGGATGGAAAAGCCTCCTGGTTTGGTGGTCTGCTTTCCTAGCCAAGTGGAATTGGTAATATTCTAAACTTGTTGACACTCTTCTGGGAGGAGCCGACCCATATGCTTTGTGCCACCTATTCTTTCTGGACAATAGGGAGCAAGTGCTGAGAGGATAACAGCAAGTGGTACCATCCATCCTAGGCCATCCCACACGGTTTCTGCCATAGGTTGGGACTTATTTACCTGTTCTCGTATAAGAGGGTACAAAACTTTAGTGAGGGTGTCAGTATAAGTCGTAAATGTCATGCTGCCGTTGCATGAGGGCTTCCCACGGAAAGGGGTAGTGGATTTCCTGGTGTGATTACGCCATTGATCCAAGCTTGCCTGTGCTGTACAGTTAGCTGGATATATTTTCCACGGCAGGCCCGCAGCAGACAACATAGGCAGCTCTCCGCAATCCCAGCAATCGCTATTGTTGCGAGCAGCAGCAATCTCGATAGCCCATGCTGCAAAGAGGTTCCCTGCCACCCTATGGGTGAAAAGAGAGAGAGGTCATAGGCACCAGCCTAGGCAAATCGGCACCCTCAGGCAGTATGCAGGTGGTAGTGGTGGGAGCACTTAACATTACCCTGGTAGAGGTTTTTGTCCTGGCTTGTAATACCATACCTTTCGGCCCACGGGTCCTTCCTGGTTAGGCTGTCTCGCATAGTCTAAGGGAGGGGTAATAATGGACCACAAACTCATGAAAATACTGCCACCTGGTATAGTCTTGTCAGTAGGATTTACTATTTCCAATACCTTGGGTGGGGTTGGATGCAACCAAGGGGTGAATTATAAATTACACTGCTCCCCGCAACCCCGATACCAAACCGTAGGGGAGGTGTCTTCCATTCCCTGGGTAACCATAGGGTACTAGCTCCAGGTGGGATGGCTCAAGGTGCAGGAATAAGGAGATTATTGTGGCTTTCTGCACATAGGGAAGAGAGCCCCAGGTTAGGCCCTCTAATGATTGTAACTGCACTCCCAGGGATTGTTGAGGCCCTTGAGTCAGAAGGGTGTGAGCACTTGGCCTTGTTTGTTGTGGATATTCATTGATAGAAAGGAGAGCTTCTGGCAGCCTGTGAGTCTATGGGTGCAAATGGTGGGTGTCATGTCGCAAAACTTTTTTCAAAAGTCTGTTCAATGTGTTCAATGAGTCTTGCTGCTTTTGGGTTATAGGGCAGGTGGAAATGCCAGTGGATACCATGGTGTTCTGCCCATTCCTGTACATCCTATCCTGTGAAATGTGTTCCTTGGTCACTGTCAGTGTCCGTTGGTTGGCCATAAGATGCGCATAGCCCTTGTACGGCTCTAATGGTTGACTTCTGTGTGGCCCTTTTACAGGGATATGCTTGTAAGAGGCCAGTTGCGGTGTTGGCGCAGGTAAGAGCATACTTACAATTGTCTGATAGAGGCAATGGCCCTATATAATCCACCTGCCAGCACCAAACTGGTATTTGGCTGTGGGGAATGGAGCCAAGGTGCCAGGGCAGAGATCTTCTTTGTTCTAAGGAGCAGGAAGGGCAAGAGTGACAGGCGTCTATGACCTGTGACATAGTGAGGGGCAGTCCAAGACATTTTGCTATTTCCCATAATGTACGCTGCCCTTTGTGTCTGGTCTTCTTGTGTAGGCACACAGCCACACCATCCCTTAGCATCTCCCCCAGGGTTCATATCCATGTTAAAGCATCTGTCTCTTGATTGTCCTGGGAGAGACGCCATGGAGTAGGCTGGTACATGGTACACTTGTATGTCCATGGCTCGCATTCGATCCCTAATGTCCTGCCACATGCTCTTCTCCCAGAGAGGGCGGTGGCTTACCTTCCATTGATCAGCATGCCACTGGCCTAACCAAAGTGTGAGGCCTTTATATACAGCCCAGCTATCTGTTGCTAAGGAAATGGGGCTGTCTTCATGTATAAGCACCATCCATGCTGCTCTTAGCTCGGCCCATTGGCTGCTATACCCGGTACCTGAGTCGACCCACAACACATCTTTTAGTGGCACAGATGGCTACAGCAGTCCATCTTGGTGGCATCCCTTTAGCAGATCCATCAGTGTACTAGGCATCATATAGAATTGGAGCCTGCCTTTCTTTGACGGGGGATTCCAGGGGTGCCGTTGTCCACGCTGCCTGTAAATCAGTTTCGGGTAACTCAGAGAGAAACGTGACAGGGCCAAGGATATTGTGTAGTTCAGTGCTCAAAGGACTAGAGGAATAGGTACTTTGTTGTTGCAGGTAGGCATGCCATTTTGCTAACGTCGGGGCCTGTGCTACTCCAGCCTGTGGTTTAGCAAATTCCTTCACCCACCCAGCCACTGGATATTGGGTGCGAACAGTCATAGGCAATTGCTTAGCGACATCTTCTGCATCCTGCAAGCTAAGGTAAACAGCATACAGCTGCTTTTCCAGGGGGCTATATTGCACCTCAGTGCCTTTCCTTGGTTGGGACCAGAGCCCTAAAGGCACCCTCCTCCCAGACTGTTTCTGCCAACGGCCCCACCCAAATCCCTCTGGAGTAATTGTCACGTCTAGCTGGCAAGGTAAGGCTGCATCCACCATTCCCAAGGCTTGTGCTTGCTTGACTGCCACCTTTGCACCAGAAAAGGCAGAGTCATGTTCAGGGATCCAAATCCACTGCACCCCTTTCTTAATTAAGCGATATAGAGGTCATAGTAGCTGAGCTAAATGGGGTATAAATGGCCTCCAGTATCCTAACAGTCCTAGGAAAGTTTGCAATTGTTTCATGGTGATGGGGAGAAGGTAAGCCTGTACTTTATCTAGAACAGCGGCGGGAATAACCTTGGTCGTACCCAACCGTACAACACCCAAAAACTTGACAGAGGATCCAGAGCCCTGTAGTTTGGTGCAGTTGATGCCCCATCCTCGGGCTCCCGTGTGTTGAATAAGGCAGGGTCCTGCTTGTTGTAAAGAGGAAAGAGACTCACTGGTTAACATAATATCATCAATGTAGTAAAATACTGCAATGCCTTCTGGACACTTCCAGGTTGTCAGATCTTTGGCCACCATCCCATGACAAATGGTAGGGCTGTGTAAGTACCCTTGGGGCAAAACTCGAAAAGTCCAATGTTTGCCCCACCATTCAAAGACAAACTGATCCTGACTAGTTTTATCAATGCCTATTTTTTTTTTTATGCTAAAAAAAGCATTAGCAAAGTCCAGCACAAAACGATAAGTACCCAAAGATTTTCCAAAGTCATTTAGGAAGGTGGCAATATTAGGCACGGCGGCATTTATGGGGGGGACCACCTTATTTAGCTCCCTGTAATCTACCGTCATCCTCCAAGAGCTGTCTGGTTTCCACACTGGCCACACGGGACTGTTAAAGGGCCTGTGTGTAGGTAAAATGACCCCAGCTTTTTCTAGCTCCCTGATAATTCCAGTAATTCCTTCCCCAGGGAGGTGGTATTGTCTGGTATTAACTATCCTTCTAGGAACAAACAATTTTACTGGGGTCCATTTGGCATGCCCCTGGGTAACAGGTTTCACAACTTAGTTGAAATTCTCCAGCAGTAGTCATTAATTCAAGATTAGCTAACACATCTACACCTAGAATATATTCGGGCAAGGGGAAAATATACACTTGATAGAGGCAGGGTAGAAGCCGTCCTATCCGGAGTGTCAAGGTAATGCGTCTCACCCTGGCAGTGCTTCCATCATAGCCGTCTATAGTGTGCACCCGTAAAAACACTAGTGTGCAAGGGGCCAGTAAATTTATAGATATTACCATGAATCAAAGTACATTCAGCTCCACCAAGGCCAATACGATCTGTTTATTATATGTGGACCAGTGGATGGTGACTTCTATGTGTGACCGCTGATCTCCCAGCACCATCCGCACCACGAGGGGACTTTGGCCACCCCACTATGCCAGGGGCTGCGGTTATTCCCATGCAGGAAGGGCACTGGGGCCTGTAGTTTCCCTTGGCGTTTTGGGAAGAGGTTGGAATTTCTGTTCAGGTTTTAACTGCTGCCAGAGCTGCACCAACACACCGTTGGGTTTTTTGTCAATTTTTTCCTTACTAACACCAGCTTGTATTAAGTCTACCCACATCTGTCGCCGTGTCACCCAGACTGGCCCACAGCTCGTTCCTTTCACCTCCTTAATTTGCGCAGCCGTTCCGTTTCCCCCAAATCTGCTATTGCTTGAGCGACCTGCAAAATGGGCTTTTTTTTTTAACAGTAGGCTCAAAATGGAAATCAGGGGACCACACCACCGGTTAGGTGCTGACTGTAAAATGGCATCTTTCATTCCTGCTGTAAACAGCTCGTTGTCAGGGCACCGGAAATGCTCAGCATAAACTGCATGCTTCATTCCCAGTTCCTTAACAACCTCTTGTAACTCCTCCATACTTTGCCATCACAGCGGGGAGGAGGGAATGTCACTTATACTCAGCCAAGCCCCTCTACAGGCGCCGATACCCAACTGAGGAGAGATACAACTTTCTCTTCATTGACGGCCCCATGGAGCCTTTGTCTCAAAGCTGGTTGCAATGTAACAGAGGCTATTTTAGACATCTCAGCACCCGTTAGTATTATCCCTTCAGCTCCAGTGTCCCACAGTCGTAGTAGCCACCCTACCACCGTCTCTCGACCCTTCTGTCTGTATCTCGTGGCCAGGTCCCCTAGCTCAGCCGCGGTGTACTCCCACCTGGTAGCGTGTTGTGTCCTATCTGCTGGGGGCAGATCCTGGGGCTCTACTCCATGCAGATGGGGCTGCTCTGCCTTTATTTTAGTGACCATTATGCGGCATACCCCGTAGGAGCAGTCAGGAGCTGGGGCTGCCTCGGTATTTCAACCAATGAAACCCAATCCTCCTCATTGGAGGAGGAGTCCTCCATTGGGTCCCAAGTTTTGGGGTTCCAGGTGGTGTGAACCATCACTGCCCTTAGCCTCTGCCATGGCAACCTTCGCCCCTTTAGCTTTGCTACACGACATGCCAACACTTCCACTTTGTCATCACTATCCTGGAGCCGATGGGCTAAACCCTCAGTAATTGAAGCCTGAAGAATCCTCGCTTCTGTCTCCAACTGCAAGTCATCTTCTAGCTGTCTGATCTGAGCCTTGGCCGCTAATTCAGCCTCCCACGAATATCGCCAGGTCCACAACAGCGGCCACGCAACTCCTGCAACCAGAATACATACATCCTTCTTTTCTTTCTCAACATGCAAAGACTCTAGTAACTGCAACAGTCCCTGTGGCATTTTCGGGGCGTTCCTGTACTCACGCACAGGTCCCCAGGCATCAATAGCCTGGGCTAGTGGTCCCAGGGCATGCGTCCCTGGCCACCCTGGGATTTCCCCCAGCAGAGCAAACTTTTCCCCACCCATCTGGGAAGGCTTGGTGTGGTCCCCGGAATCCTGCTCACAGTGGCAATTGTCAGGGGACAGCCCCAGAAAGGAAAGACCCTCACTGTGCATCCTGGCAGATAAGCCGAAGAACTGACACATAGCCCTTTCCAGATTCATTTGTTTCTTCAGGGAAACTTACAGACACCAGCAAGCAGCTGCTCTCCAGTGGCTGCCGGCTGGAGGAGATCCGCGCGGAGCCAAAGAGGCAGAGCAATTTAAAAGGGAACAGAAGAAAGGGTGCATGCAGCTGTCGCCTCAAGACCCAGAGGTTAAACATAATCATACTCGGGCAAGGGCGGCCTCTTCTCATGGGCTCAAGGCTAACGAGAGTTGTTATTCCAGGATCCGAGCCAATTCTCATCAGCTTGACGCCAGCAGGGCTTTTTCTAGGATCCTGGCCAAAGGCCTTTTTTGACCAAAGTGTGGCCATGATGAAATCTTGTCTCCCTATACCCAGTAAGATCCCGTAACCATTCATAGTTGACCCCCAGCCCCTAGCAACCACTAACCTGATTGGTTTGCATTTTCCAGCCATTTCATATAAATGGAGGTGTACAATATGTGATCTTACATGAGCATTTGTTCTTAATGTTCACGTGCACCTGAGTCACAGAGATGGGGAGGTGGGGAGGGGAATTTCCAAAACCTGGATGCCTGGGAACCACCCCATTCCCCAGATCCTGACTCAATTTGTCAGGGACAGGCCTGATCATCGGAGGGTTTGTAAAGCCTCCCAGGTGATTGTAATGTGCAACTCAGGTTGAATATCTTGCTTTATCAACTTCCTCTGCAAGGAATGTTCACACCCACTGCCACCACTTCCTCATATCCATGCTCTCCTTGACCATGACAATTTGGCTGCTACCCCCACCACATGGCACTGAAACTGGTCTGGCAAAGGCCTCCCATTTGCTAAGTCTCGTGGCCCCTTTTCAGTTCTACTTGCTTCTGCCCACACCCTACTTCTTGAAACCCTCTCCTCTGTTCCAGACACGCAACACACTCCCCTACTGCTGCTTCTTTTTGATGTCTTTTGTCTGTCATTTAAATAGTGCTCTTTCCCAGAATCCTCCTCTTACTGCTCTGGGTAATCTCACCCGCTGCTATTCTCAGTTGCCATCATTTATGCTGGCGGCACCAAAATTTCTATTCCTCACTCCAGTATTTCTTCAGAACTTCAGACCATTCTATGCACTATCTGGACACTGCCATCCACATTTCCTTCTGGCATCTCAACTTTCATGACTACAAAACCAAACTCATTATTTTCCCCCAGCTCTGCTCTTTATAAGCTGTGTCCTCAGGGCACCATACGAGAGCTCTTTGAGATTCAGTCTGGGATGTCTGTCTTGCCACCCTCCTCCCGCCTCACTGCTCACCTGGCAAACCTTACTCATCCTTCGAGACCACTAAAACTGCCTTCTCTTTCCTCAGGGACACTTCGTCATTTTTTCCTTTATATTCACACAACACTTGTAAAATGGGAGTTATCCCTTACGGGGAGTTTCCGATGAGACAGCATAGGAGAGCTGGAGTAACTGCAGGCACCCAGTAATGTGCAGGTGACGTCCTCTGCTCCTGTCCCCATCCTCCGCTCCCACCTGCTTCTCTTTCTGAACTCCCTGGGTCAGTTTTCAACTACCCAGAACAGAAACCCAAGGGTGGTTATTATTTTTTTTAATTTCCACTCCTTTCCTTTCACATCTTATTGTTGTTAGCTGCCATCAAGTCAGCCCTGACTTACGGCGACCCCACGCACAGCAGAATCAAACTCTGCCTTGACCCTTTGCCATCCACATGATTGGTTGGGGATTGGATTGTTGTGATCCACAGTGTTTTAAATGGCTGATTTTCAGAAGTAGCTCACAAAGTCTTTCTTCCTACTCCACCTTAGTCTGGGAGTTTCCCTGAAACCTGTTCAGAATCATAGCAACTCATAAGCCTCCACCGATGGCTGGTGACTGTGCATCACGTGCATTGACCGGGAATTGAACCCAAGTCTCCTGCATAGAAGGCGAGAATTCTAGCACTGAGCCACCACTGCCCCTTTCCACATCTTCCAAAACCCAAGCCAAACCCATTGCCATTGAGTCGATTTTGACTCATAGCAACCATATAGGACAGAATAGAACTGCTCCACTGAGTTTCTAAGGCTGTAAATTTTTACAGAAACGGACTGCTTCATCTTTCTCCCACGGAGTGGCTGGTGGGTTTAAACCACTGACCTTTTGGTTAGCAGCTGAGCACTTAACCACTGTGCCAGTGGGGCTCCTCTTACTAGCTGCTAATTCTGTTAGATCCTTCTCAGATGCAGCTCTCACATCTGCTCCTCCTCTATTCACACGGTTACCGCCCATGTTCAGGGTTTCATTGCTTTTTGTCTGGCCAATGGCCTCAGCCTGTTTTTGCCTCCCAGTCTATCTCCAGAGCAAAACCATAACTGTATCCCATAGGAAAACCATTCCTTCGCTTAAAACCTGTGATGGCTCCTAGGACCCGTCCAAACTCCCCAGCTAAGTAATTCAGTCCTTTTCCACTCCGGCCTCACCTCCCACCATTTCTCCCGTTAATTCTACATTCAGTGCTCCCCCCCTCCCCCCGCCACCGACCTCTGTCTTCTTGCTTTTGAGTCTTTGAACACTACCTGCTCTTTCAGCTTGGAATGTCTTGCCCACTTCCTCCCACCCCACTGCTCTGCCTGGCAGATGTTACTCATCCTTCAAGGCCACTAAAACTGCCTCCCCCTCGCTCAGGGACAACTTCATCATCTCTTTCTCTATGCTTCCATGACACTTGGTAAACGTTTCAAATATTAACTTCTCAAATATTAACTCATTTAATTACTTCTCAAATATTAACTCATTTAATTTTTACAACAACTCTATGAAAAAGGAGGTTATTATTATCCCTATTACAGGTGAGGAACTCGAGGCCCCTGAGAGGTCAAGTCACTTGTTGAGATCACTCAGCTAACAGTGGCAGAGCCAGGATTGGAACCCAGGTGGTGTGTCGCCAGAAGAAAAAAAAAAAAAAACCTGTTGCCATTGAGTCAATTCTGACTCATAGCGACCCTATAGGACAGAGTAGAACTGCCCACACAGTTTCCAAGGAGCACCTGGTGGATTTGAACTGCTGACCTCTTGGTTAGCAGCTGTAGCTTTTAACCACTACATCACCAGGATGGCCCCAGAGTCAGGCTTTAATTCACTCCACTATTGACCTTTCTGGAGCTCTAATGGTGCCGTGATTAAGAGATCAGCTGCTAAACAAAAGGCTGGCAGTTTGAAGCCCTATGGGGCAGTTGTATTCTGTCCTGTGGGATCACTGTGAGTCAGAATCAACTCAATGGCAACAGATTTGGGGTTTTTTCTTTTGTAATTATTATTGGCCTTTCTGATTGAATGAGTATCGTTGGACACTTAACCTTTAAGCTAAACAATATGAAAATGCCATTATTGGACTGTTTTTGACCTATAAGAGCTGTACATTTGTATGGATCTGTGTGCTAGGCACGAGGACAGTCTTTGCCTTCAGAGGGCATGACGGCAGGGAAAAATGGGGAGCTGAGAGAGCACATGATCTAATTTAGGGGGCCTGGAATGGCCCTCAGGAAGGGATGTTTACGAGACCGGAAGGAGGAGCCAGAGGTAAGGGGGAGGATGAAGGGAGAGGTTGGGGGTGAGGGTTAAGAGAATGGGCTTCTAGGCAGGGCCACCCTGGAACAGCCTGAAAGGTAAGAGAAAGAGCCGCCTGCTGTCACCACGTGACCCTGCAACTCGCGCCCAGCACAGAGTAGGTGCTCCTAAGGATTTGTCGAAAGAATACTGAAAGAAGTTAAGAGAGCGGCAGCTAATGTAGTGACAGTGAGATTTTAAGCAGAATGATCCACTGAAATTTGCTTTTTTATTGTTTTATGTTAAAGTCATTTTTATCGAGATGTTGTTTTATGATTTTTTTCTAATTGAACTTTAGATGAAGGTTTACAAAACAAACCAGTTTCTCATCAAATAATACACACGTTGTTCTATGACATTGGTTAACAACCCCATGGCATGTCAACACTCTCCCTTCTCAACCCTAGGCTCCCTGTTAACCAGCTTTCCTGTTCCCGCCTACCTTCCAGTCCCTGCCCCAGGGCTGGTGCACCCCTTTAGTCTTCTTTTGTTCCATGAGCCTGTCCAATCTTAGGCTGAAGGGTGAACCTCAGGAGTGACCTCGTTACTGAGCTGGAAGGGTGTCTGGGGGCCATCCTTTCAGCGTTTCTCCAGTTTCTGTCAGGCCAGCAAGTCTACTCTTTCTTTTTTTTTTTTTTATAATAACTTTTATTAAGCTTCAAGTGAACGTTTACAAATCCAATCAGTCTGTCACATATAAGTTTACATACATCTCACTCCCTAGTCCCACTTACTCTCCCCGTCTTGAGTCAGCCCTTTCAGTCTCTCCTTTCTTGACAATTTTGCCGGCTTCCCTCTCTCTCTATCCTCCCATCCCCCCTCCAGACAAGAGTTGCCAACACAATCTCAAGTGTACACCTGATATAATTAGCTCACTCTTCATCAGCGTCTCTCTCCCACCCGCTGACCAGTCCCTTTCATGTCTGATGAGTTGTCTTCAGGGATGGTTCCTGTCCTGTGTCAACAGAAGGTCTGGAGAGCATGACCGCCGGGATTCCTCCAGTCTCAGTCAGACCATTAAGTTTGGTCTTCTTATGAGAATTTGGGGTCTGCATCCCACTGCTCTCCTGCTCCCTCAGGGGTCCTCTGCTGAGCTCCCTGTCAGGGCAGTCATCGATTGTGGCCGGGCACCAACTAGTTCTTCTGGTCTCAGGATGATGTAGGTCTCTGGTTCATGTGGCCCTTTCTGTCTCTTGGGCTCTTAGTTGTCATGTGGGCTACTCTTTCTTTTTGAGTGAGAATTTTGTTCTACATTTTCCCCAGCTCTGTCAGGAACTTCTGTTGTGATCCCTGTCAGAGCAGTCAGTGGTGGCAGCTCAGCACATCTCATTGTACTGGACTCAGCCTCAGTCTGGTGGAGGCCATGGTAGATGTGGTCCATTAGTCCTTTGCACTAATCTTTCCCTTGTATCTTTAGTTTTCCTCATTCTTCCTTGCTCCTGGTTTTTTTTTTTTTTTTTAGTAAAGCAAAAAGAAAGTTTTATTCCGCATATATTCAAAAAGGCAAAAGTGGCAAGTGTACAAGCATGTTGCTAGAGCCATGTCTGCCCGAATCCAAAGAAATATTACAGAACAGACAAAGATGGGAAAACGGACAAGCATGCTGCCACAGCCATGTTTGCCCGAGTCCTGTTTTACGATTCTTGACATACTCAAGTCAGTGGCCACCACCCTGTTTAAATACAGAACCACACCCAGGAACTCTGGCTGCGCCTTTGTGGTCAACCCTCCCTGCCCCAGACAACCACTGAGTTGTTCTCTGTCCCTGTACTTTCCTTTTTTAATAATGTCATTTGAATGGACTCATAAGCAGGGAGCCTCTTGAGTTTGGCTTCTTTTACTTTGCACAATGTATCACTAATTGGTTCCTCTTTATTGCTAAGTAGAATTCCATTGTCTAGGTCACCACAGTTTGTTTATCCACTCGCTATTTGAAGGATTCGAACACGCTTTTTAGAAAAGATCATTATGCCTAGTTTAGGAAGAGAGGCCTGGAGATCTACTTCAGAAAGTCAGCCAGTGAAAACCCAGTGGATCACAGGGATCCGATCCCATTGTGCACAGGGTCACCGTGAGTCCGGGCCGACTCAAAGCCAGCTACAGGAGCACATAGTTTGAGTGGATTGAGGGGCCTCCGTGTAACAACTGCTTGCTCACAGGCTGCTTTTATATCTAGGCCAGGAACTTGACAGAGCCTACTCTGTGTCTTTATCCTTTTCACTGTCTTTGTTCCCAGCACCCGGCCTGGGCACAGCTGGCACTGAGTGGAAGAATGGAAACCACTTGGGACAGTTATGGAAGAGAATGAGAGCAGAGAGGACCAGGTGCAGTCACTGAGGGCTGTGGCTCAGGAGGAGAAGGGGGTGGGTGGGTGAAAAGGAGTGCTTCCCTTAGGGGAAGAATGGCTAGACAAGAAGGTGCCTGCTTCTAACAAGCTAGAATGCCCAGCCTTACCTTCAACTTGGAGGTATTTTTAACCTCCGAGCAAAAGTGGGGGAAAACAAAACTTCTCATGTGCTATTTACTTGTCTCGCCCAGCAGTCCCCGCCTCCATTGAAGTCCCTCTTGGCCGTTGCCCTGTGTGCTGTGAGGCTGCAGGTCTTGACCCGGCCGACAGATGGCAATGTTGTATCATGTCTAAGTCCTGCCTTTGCGGTGATTTCACCCATCAGCAATGAAGAGCCAATTAGCGCTGCACTCTGGGCAGGGAGGGCCTTAGAGACCACATTGTCTGTAGCCCTTATATTACAGCCAAAGAACTTGCCCATGCTCCTGAAGCTATGCCTCGCATGGCAGGGCCTTGAACCCAATTTTTATGTACACTTTCCTCCTTGGGCAGTCCCCATCTCTGGGGAGATGACAGTTTGTTGACACTTCAGTAGTGGAGACATCTCCAGGGTAGAGAGAGCAAAGGCAGAAGGGACAGACAGGCCTGGCTAGTTCTGACTCTGCTGCCAATTTGCTGTGTGACCTCAGTGCATCTGTCTTCCCTCTCTGGTTCTCAGTTGCCACGTCTGTAGAAAACTGAATTTTCGAGTTTAAAATACTTGGTGCTGTAGAGAAGACCGGGATGAAGAAGACATCCTTCCCCGCTCCCCCCCCTCCCGCCCAGCTCACATTCTAGTGGGGCTTCAGCTTGTAAATAACCAATCCTACACAAGGCAGACTGGAATGGCTACAGGGTGACATCTAGGCAGCGTGCCCAGGATGGTCGTATGGCTGTTAAATTATTGAAATACAGTAAAACCTGCGAAAGCCAGAAATTGTGTAAGGCAAAACCTGTCAGAGAAGGAAAACTCAAATATTTTCCACTAAACTGAGTGATAGAAAAGTGGTAAAACGGCTCCTTGTTAAAGGCAGAAAACTTGCCAGACCTGGAAAAATAAGGCAGTCCCGTTGAGTTCCGGTTCTCACAGGTTTCACTGTACTTCTCTTCCAGGTGGTAAATAACTGTTGCCCCAGCACTGGGTTTACCAAATAAAATATAGGATATCCAGCTAAATTTGAATTTCAGGTAAACAGTGGATAAGTTTTTAATATAAGTATGTCCTAAATATTGCCTTTCTCCATTTATCATGATGTTGCTTATTGTCCAGTTGTGAGGAATTTTGTTTTCTTTATGTTGAGGTGTAATCCATATTGAAGGCTGTGGTCTTTGATCTTCATCAGTAAGTACTTCAAGTCCTCTTCACTTTCAACAAGGAAGGTTGTGTCATCTGTGTATCGCAGGCTGTTAATGATGCTACATTCTTCTTCATATAGTCCAGCATCTTGGATTATTTGCCCAGCATGCAGATTGAATAAGTATGGTGAAAGGATACAATCCTGATGCACACCTTTCTTGATTTTAAATCACTCAGTATCCCCTTGCTCTGTTCAAATGACTGCCTCTTGGTCTATGTACAGGTTTCTCATGAGCACAGTTAAGTGTTCTGGCATTCCCATCCTTTGCTATGTCATCCATAATTTGTTATGATCCACACAGCCAAATGCCTACGAGATGGACTGATACAATAATGGGCTCAAACATAACTATGATTGTGAGGATGGCGCAGGACTGGGCAGTGTTTTGTTCTGTTATACATAGGGTCGCTATGAGTCTAAACCGACTCGACGGCACCTAACAATAACAACAAAATATTGCCTCGGACATATTTATTTAAAAAAATAGTTCACTATTTATCAGAAATTTAAATTTAACTAGATGTCCTGTATTTTTATCTGTTCGATCTAGCAACCTTGTCCCACCCACGGGGCCCCACCCTTCAACCCAGACCCTCCCCTGGGATCCCCAGATCTTCACTCAGGTTGGTTAGTGCCCAGTTTTACTGGCTGCTAAATATTTGGACTATCACCCCTGGCTACGCAAGAGGCAGTCAATATGTAACAGCTGTTCTCTCTTCTCCCTCCCAGACCTGGCCCTCCTGCTGCCCCCTACCACCCTGGCAGCCCTGGCAGGCGCCTGGCTCCAAGAGGACTGCCCAGGTCTCAACTACACAGCCTTGGTCACTGGGGCAGCCCCCTCACAGGCAGCGTTATGGGCCAAGTCCCCTGGGGTCCTGGCTGGGCGGCCTTTCTTTGATGCCATCTTTGCCCAACTTAACTGCCAGGTCTCCTGGTATCTCCCTGAGGGATCAAAGCTGGTGCCTGTGGCCAAGGTGGCTGAGGTCCGAGGCCCTGCCCACTGCCTGCTGCTGGGGGAACGAGTGGCCCTTAACACACTGGCCCGCTGTAGTGGAGTGGCCAGTGCTGCTGCCTATGCTGTGGAGGCTGCCAGGGGAACTGGCTGGACTGGCTGTGTGGCAGGCACGAGGAAGACCACACCAGGTTTCCGGCTGGTGGAGAAGTATGGGCTTCTCGTGGGTGGGGCTGCTTCCCACCGCTACGACTTGGGAGGGCTGGTGATGGTGAAGGACAACCACATTGTGGCAGCCGGCGGTGTGGAAAAGGTATGTGTGTGGCTGAGCCCCTGCCCTGGCCCGGGCCCAGCCTCAACCCCCTGACAGCCTCTACCAGAGACCCTCAACCACACCTGGCAAACAGTGTTGGTCTGGGACTCTGGGGACAAAAGGCTGTTCAGCTTCTCATTGGTTCCATCTGTAGAATGAGGGCTTAGACTTGTTTCTTTACAATCACCCATCTGTTACTTGACATGACGTTCAAGAGCAGATGAAGAACCACTGGGAACCCTAGTGTCGATGGCTCTGTGACCTTGGGCAGGTCACCGTAACTCTCTGGATCTCAGTTTCCCCATCTGTAAAGACCTTTTCCAGTTTTAATATTCCGAGTTGAATTGAGCTCAGGTCCAAATATTTGACCATTTATGACCACAAAGGTGGTAAGTTCATTTAACCTAGTGTAACAGAAACCATCCTTCAGTTTCCTCATTAACCCCAAACTTGTTATCCATGTGGGGTATTTTGAATACAACCCCAGCTTACCGTACTTCCTGTGACCTCCACCCTCAGCCCCCCTCACGCCCTGGCCTCCCCTGACAGGCGGTACGAGGTGCCCAGCGGGCAGCCAACTTCGCCCTGAAAGTGGAGGTCGAGTGCAGCAGTCTGCAGGAGGCTGTGGAGGCGGCTCAGGCAGGGGCGGACCTTGTCCTGCTGGACAACTTCATGCCCGAGGTGAGGCAGCCTGATTCCTGGGAAGGGGGTGTGTTGTGGTGACTCTCACCAACCCTTGGCTTGTGTCCTACAGGAGCTGCACCCCACGGCCGCGGCGCTGAAGGCCCAGTTCCCGAGCGTGGGTGTGGAAGCCAGCGGGGGCATCACGCTGGGCAACCTCCCTCAGTTCTGTGGGCCCCACATCGACGTCATCTCTTTGGGGATGCTGACCCAGGCTGCCCAGGCCCTCGATTTCTCCCTCAAGGTGTTTGCTGAAGGGGCCACCCCAGTGCCTCATACCCGCCAGTCCTAAAGCTGAAGAGGATGATATGGGACATGGGATACCAGGGTTTGCCTGGAGCCCTCAGGGATAAACGTCTTTGAGTACAGTGACCTGGGCTCCACTCCAGCTCTGCCCCTATTGCTGGGTGACTGGGCAGAGCTTATTTCACCTCCGCCCACCTCAGTTTCCTAATCTGTAAAATGAGTCTAATAAAAGGCTAACCTTAGGGGGGTTTTGAGGGAGATAATTAAATGAGATGGTTGGTGTAAAGTGTTTAACATAGTGCTGGCAAAGAGTCAGCTCTCAGTAAATGTTAGAAATGACCCTAGTTCATCTGTTTCAAGATGCATGTTTTTTTCTTCATATCTCCTCTGAAGCCAAGTGCATTTTTCAATCATGTCGTCTCAGCTGGGCAGCTGTCGGCATGCGGCGGCTACAGCCTATGCGTACAGCTTATAGTTTCTTTTTTATGTCTGCATGAGAGTGAAATATGGTAAACACCTATGGTTGAAATAAGCCCAAAAGAGCTCTTTCCACAAGTATATGATAAATATATGTATGTGATAAGAAAGCATTGGTTATAGTTTAATTGGTAGGATTCCTTTTCGGCGGTAACTTACGTGTAATCTTATATTTGAAGATATGTGGCATCAAGTCTAAAATTCAGGTGGAACATTCCACTTGGCTGATGCCCATACTGTTCTCGTTAGTTAGTGTTTTGCCTCTCATCTCTGGCTACTGTTATTAGGTCTTTGGTGGAGGGAGGATTTGTCCATGTCTCACTTCCAGAGTCCCCAACAGGCTCTGCCATGGTTCCCCCCAGGAGGGAGGAACCCCCTCCATTCTGTGCTGAAGGCCTTTTAGTGACTGATTCCATGGGGGTAGCATTAGTTGGAGGAGGATCCTGGGTACAGAGCAGCTGGGGCCAGAGCAAAGGTCATCCGAGAGAGTGAGGGATAGGGTAGGTGGGGGTCCACGTTCAAACCTCAAACTTCCTTCCTCAGTAAGTCGGGACGCAAAGTCTGTCTGGTCAGTTGTGGCACAGCAGTGGATTCAAGGCCAGCTCCCCAAAAACACAAACACACCTGAGGTCCCGCCCACCCCTGTAGCCTCTTCTACCCTCACCTCAAGCCTCCAGCTCACCTCTCTCTAACCTGTCTAGGGTGGCTCTGGAAGGAATGGGACAAGAAAGTCCCTAGGGTGAAGATGGCCCCCAAGGTGACACCTCCCAGAGAGGCTCCAGTCTGGAACTGCCTCTCCCCTCCCAGAACTGGTTTTTTCTCCACCTTTGCCTCCACAAGTGCTTCTTCTCCAAGGGGCCTCTGGGGATCCCAGGCTGCCTTGAGGCAAGTGTCCCACCCTTTTCCCCTCCTCAACCCTGGAGACCAGTGAGGGGCCTGGGAAAGGGGTGGATTTAAAAAACAAAACAGTGAGCTCCTTCTGAAGTGAAAGTCCCAGACAGACTGAGGCCTTCATTGTTAACAAGCATGTGCTGAGCACTTGCCACAGCCAGGCTCGGAGCACCACAGGATTCATTTAGCAGAGATGCTGGGCAGACCTGGACCCTACTTCTGGTTTTGCCCTGAACAAAGGGGCCATTCCCATGAGACACAGCCCAGAGGGGCCATCTGGAGCTGCACCTGTCCTCCCTAATCCCCCACTTCACCCTTGATCCTGCCCTCCCTCCAGGGAAGACACAGACACACTCAGCCAGGCTGCCTTCCCTGCCACAAAGAATTTAGGACTTCTGTCCCCAGCTCTTCATATCTGAAGGGGAGAGCTGAACCCCTGTAGAACTTGGCAGGGAAGTTAAGGCCCAGAGACAAGCTGGGAATTGAAAGTCAAAACATTTGGGATCCAGGAGAGAATTTGGGCCTAATAGGAGCAGAAGGGAGAGTATACCATGGACTGCCAGAACGAACGAATCTGTCTTGGAAGAAGTATAGTCAGAATGTTCCTTAGAAACAAGGATGGCAAGACTTCATCTCACATACTTTGGACATGTTATCAGGAGGGACCAGTCCCTGGAGAAGGACATGCTTGGTAGAGTAGAGAGCGTCATCGAAAAGGAGGAAGATCCTCAACAAGATAGATTGACACAGTGTTTGCAACTATGGGATCAAGCATAACTACGTTTGTGAGGACAGTGCAGGACCGGGCGGTGTTTCATTCTGTTGTACATAGGGTCGCCATGAGTTGGAACTGACTCGACGGCACCTAACAACAACAAAGGCAGAAGGGAGGGAATGTGCCAGGAGTCACAAATCCGCTAGCGTCCACGCAGATAAGATAAATGGGTGAAGCTGGTATAAGACAGAGGGGTGGGCTGTGGCCAAGTGGAGAATGCATGTCGCACCCACAGGCATGCCAATTAAATACTAAATTTTTAAAAGGCCTTCTGCCAGGCTTAAGTCTCAAGCTCACTACTGAACCCAGGGATTGGTCAGTCCTACAGGAACAACAAGATATTTGAGCTGAGGTGGGGATGCCATCACCGGAGGAAGAGGGAATGGATTCTGGGCAGCAAAAGTAACACATTCACCCCCTGGCAGGGGAATGGATTTCCTGGCAGAGGAGTCTACAGGGACAGAAGCCCAGAGGTGGGAAATGGATTGTTTGGTGTAAGATTTGAAGCCATGGCTGGGAGAGGCAAGGTGGCTTGGAAATGGCCTGAGTCCAGACCACAAAATGGTAGGTCAGAGGACTTGGACTCTATCCCAAGAACAATCAGATTTAAGTTGGAAAGTGAGATAAGCATATTTGCAGTTTAGATTGAGATCTTCTGCAGGTAGATGCATTTGAAGAGGCCAGAGTGGCTGCAGGGAAACCAGGGAAGAGGCTGATGCAGCCACCGTGGCTTGAACGCTGTTGTCCGAGGAAACAGGCATCTGCAAAGGCTCAGAGGGACAACTGAGCCTGTTGGTTCGGGGCAGTAGGAAGAGTTGAGCATGGCTGTGAGGGTGGCAGACAGGAGGTGGATGGAAGAAGATAGATCTCACGCCTCGCCTGGTGGCTCCCTGTTCATCTGGTTTCATCTCCTTCCCTGGCCAGCTTGGGACCAGGCCTGGATTATTTTCCCAGGCTGCCCTGTGTCCACCGTAAAGCCTATACCCATAATGGCAAATGTGCCCATCAAATTAGTCGCTAAATGAAAACAAGGTGCTGCAATCAGTATATAATGTGCCATCATGACCAGCTGGTGGAAGGGAAAAGAATAAGCACTGACGAGCACCGGTGTCCAGCATGTGTAGACTCTCTCCCTCAGTTCATGATAGTGCCAACTCCGTAAAGGATAGGTGTTAGCATCTCTGTTTTACCCACTAGGAAACAGGCTTTGTAAAGAGAGCTGCCCAGGGTACACACCGATGAAGTGGTAGAGCAAGGTTTGAAATCTGTGTCTTTCATTCATTCAGCAGATATTGAATGCCTACTATGCGCCAGGCAGTATTCTAGATGTTGGATATACACCAATGAATAAACAGAAAAATTCTCATCTCCGTAGAGTTTATATTCTAGTGTAGGGAGTAGGGTGGTGAGGGGAGAGGAAGAGACAGTGAAAAAATAAGGAAAGCATATAGAATAAAAAAAAAAACCCACAAGGCCACCAGAGGGCACTGCATCCATACCACCTTCCATTCTCTGATTCCATCTTCCTGTCTGTGTTTCAAAGACCATGGCCAAGAAGGCTATGTATAGTACAAATAACATCTGCTTGAGAATGAAACCTGAGAAGAGAAATGCAGCAGTTCTTTCTTCCATCCACTCTTCCAACTTCATCTCCTCTTCAGCTCCCCATCCCCAGATACCCAAGGTACCTCAGTGAATTTTCAAGGTCCTGTGTACCCCAAAGTTCACCAAGGACTCACTCACGTCTATAATTCACTCACCAAGGCTTTCAGCTACCCATTCACCCCCGCTTCCATCTACCCTCCTGCCCACCCACTTGCCCTATTCAACCACCCATGCTTCCATCTACCCAGCCTCTACCCACCCAACAACTGATCTACCTCCACGCTTCTATCCATACTTACGTATTTACAAACCCAGCCACCCGGAGATCTATGCTCATGGTACTTACAATCTAGAAGGAAGACAGATGAGTAACAACTAATCACAAGAAAATATGGCAGATGAATGTGATGATACAGCACGTATGGAAGACCAGAGCTGTGGGGCACTCGGTTATGAAGGTTAAGGAAGGCAAGAGATAAAAGCAGATTGACACTGTTGTGTACCAAGGCCAATGAAGAGAAAAAGTATTTAAAAACGGTAAGATATTATTAACAAACAAAACTCTGTCTGAAACCAATTCAACTTTGAATCTTTAAAAACTCCCACTATCGTGTTATGGTGTGGAGACATATTAATTTATATCTAGGACTCCAAGACAATAGAGTAGGTAAAATTGCATAAAAGTTTTAGCACCTCTGTACTTTGTTCCAAAGACATCCTGAGTAATAGATCATTCTGGCAGTTGCTCAGTAACATTTAAGACCTGCTTTCTGAGGCCCTAAGTAGCTCAGCATTGTAAGACCAAATGACAAAATATTGAAGAAACTCTAACCATGAGGGTGTACATAGCATCTCATAGATTATTGTACACATCAGGTTTACCCCAGATAATGCAGGCATTCATTATTTCAGGTATGTATTACTCTTCAGGTCACTGAAATCCAGCACACCCGGAAAATTATCAGGGCCAAAGAGAACATTCTTATATCTTGCTGGTTTGGTGAGTCCCTCTTTTCTCTCTTTCAGTTCTTCAGCTAAAAGATTCAGGAGCCTTTGACGGTACCAACAAAGCTTTATCCTAGAAGTTGCTTGCTTCTTGATACTTGGCTGCTTTTTAACCAAGAGAAAGCAAGAATCTCTGTTAGAATAATATGTCAATTTATAAAGGACAATGCTGATTTCTTAAAGGCTGGATAAAAATTATACTTCCCACATTAAAAAAAAAATGCTGTCACATTGTGGGGATTGCAACCAATGTCACAAAACAATATGTGCACTAACTTTTAAATGAGAAATTAACTTGAGTTGCAAACTTTCACCTAAAACACAATTAAAAAAAAAAACAAACCAATGGAAACCTTATGGATCACAAAAAACAAAAAACAAAACTCCCTTAAACATAATCTCACAAATTACCAAAAATATTTATTTTTTGCACTATCTGCTTCCCCCCGCCCTACAGAATATATTATGAGCCAGAAAGGAAATTCACTGAGATTTGGCAGCTTTTTAGACAAAGGATTGCAATAAACACATTTTTGTATTATTGGTATAGTAACTACTCAAATGGATGTAAGATTTCAAGGGCTAAACTGAGTTTTGCATTTTTTATTCCAACCGAATTAATTCCAATGGATGAAAAGTCCATTGGAGAAAACAAACCCATTGCTGTCAGGTCATTCCTACTCATATGCAAACAAATTGTTTACAAGACCTAAGCTGAGTCAACAATTCGGTGATAATCTGCATACAATAATTAAGTCAAATAGAAAAAGTCTATCCACAACTTCTCCGACACAGTTAATTTATTTATCCTCTCCTTTCTCTTTCAGTTGTTAATTAATTTAGCTGTTAGGGTGTAAAATGAAGAAATTAGAATCTCCATTCACTCCCATCCCCTTGAGGTTATGTTGTTGATTCTTCTGGTGGCTACCTCTTGAATTGTAAAGATAATTGTTTATAACTTCAAACATGATTGACTTGCTGATATGAAGGACAGCAAATTTATCTCACTCACACTTTTTCCTCTTCTTTATTTTGTTAGTTATATTTTTATTGGAAGTCTTTCTATTGGTTATCATTATAATTTTAAATAATGTATCTAATTCCCTCTTCTTGATGCATTAACTTAAAAAAATTGAGATATAGTTTATATACCATAAAATTTACCCTTTTAAAGTATACAACTCAGTGGTTTTAGTATATCCATAAAATTGTGCAACCATCACCACTAATTTCAGAACATTTTAATCATTCTCAAAAGAAAGCAGATACACATTAGTAGTGTTGAATAGGAAAATTAACAAGACATCTTACTTTGATTTTAAGGATTTTCTTATTCACGAAACCACATATTAACCATAAAAAGCCTGAACCAGATGCAAAACAGGGCTTTGAACTCGTTCTTTCCATTTCAGTCATGGCCAAAGAAGCGAAACAAGAACAGACCCAATTTTTCAAAATTTGGGTGAACCGGCACGATAACCAGAAGGGGAAAAATGATAGGTCAAAGCCCTGCCAGAAACTTAATCTCCTTGTTAGAAAACAAGGGCAGCGTATGCATTGCCTAGCAACCAACTGTCTTGCCTGGCAGATTTTAAGCAGAGTCGGAAACGGTGGTGCCCAGCTCAAAGATGGCAGCCATCTACACTGCTTGGAATGTGTGTCTTTCTCCATAGTCCTGTCCATAATCCAATCTCATCCATCAAGCTCCTGAACGTGCTCACTAAGCCTCATCTGAGTCTCCCATTCCAGGCCTTCGACCTGTAATTTTTCCCGTTCTGGTTATTGTTTCAGATCACGCTAATTTTTAAAAAATTTTGCTTTAGATGCAGGTTGTCTTAGTCCAAGTTTTCTAGAGAAGCAAAGCCAGTAATGTGTATAAATAAATATATATGTAGAGATTTATACCAAGGAAATGTCTCACACAGTTGTAGAGGCTGGAATGTCCCAAGTCCATGAGTCAAGATAGAGGCTTCTCCCTATTCGCGTAGCCACAGAGGGGGTCAAACTCAAGATTGGCAGGTCAGAGAGCAAGGCTCTTGCTCACAGGCCGTGAAGATCGATGGATCCCAAGATCTGCAGGTGAGACCGTAGGTAAACTGCCAGCTCAAGTCCCAAGAACCAGACGTCAGACTGACAGGAGCCAGCTGCAGGATCCAGGGTGAGCAAAATGCCCATGAGCCTTGACAGATTGTCCACTGATAATCAATGCAGGCCATACATCCAAGGAAACTCCCTTTCAACTGATTGGCTACTCACAGCAGATCCCATCAAGGAGGTGATCACAGCATATCGAATCTCATCATGGAAGCAATCACAACATCATACGACTGTCAAACTACTGAGAATCATGGCCCAACCAAGTTGACATGCAACCTTAACCATCACAAAGGTTTACAGAGCAAATTAGTTTTTCATTAAACAATTAATACACATAATGTTTTGTGACACTGGTTGCCAACCCCACCACTTGTCAATATTCTTCCCTTCTCAATCTTGGGTTTCCCATTTCCATTTGTCCAGCTTTCCTGTCCCCTCCTGCCTTTTCATCCTTGCCCCTGGGCTGGTGTGCCATTTAGTATCTTACACATGGTTAAGCTATGAGTATTATTGTTTGTTTCATGGGTCTGTCTAATCTTTGGCTGAAGTGTGAATCTCAGGAGTGACTTCACTACTGAGTTAAAAGGGTGTCCGGGGGCCACACTTGGGGTTTCTCCAGTCTCTGTCAGACCAGTAAGTCTGGTCTTTTTCCATGAGTTAGAATTTTGTTCTACATTTTTCTCCAATGCCATCTGGGACCCTCTATTTTAACCCCTGTCAGGGCAGTAAGTGGTGGTATCTGGGCATCACCTAGTTGTGTTGGACTCAATCGGATCACCCAAATTTTAAAACTCCAGGTCTTTCTGGTTTCACTTTGTCAGCCGTGACTGAACTGGTCTGAACCTGCTGCAAAAGTCTGACAGAAACAGCTCTATAGCAATGTAAATTTGTTTTATACTGGGAGAAAAGGATAGTTGTTGAACCATTACTTCCTAATTTAAATCTCAGAAAGTCTCTTGGCTGCAGGTAGGTGGAGGGCCAAATTATTAGCAGCCAGGCCAGAAGTAAACTGATATCCCTTGATCTCAGTAATGGGGGAAGGCAGGGTTCAATCAATCATGTTAAGATTAGCCAATGGTTGATCTTCTATATTTCTTCTTTCTCTTTCTTTATAAGCCCCATTGTACCTTGCTTCTTTGAGCCATTTGCTTTTTCTGGAATCAAAACAGCCTCCCTATACAGAATAACCGATCAGAATAAACCTTATGTTCAAACTTCAGTAAGTTTTGATTATTATTAACAGTTGTCACTGCCCATTCCCCTTGTGCCATTAACTATTGGCAACCATTATTCTACTTTCTGTCTTTATTAATGTATTGTTCTGGACATTTCATATAAACAGGATCATACAATATGCGGCCTTCTGTGGCTGGCTTCTTTCACTAAGCATAATATTTTCAAGGGTCATCCGTGTTGTAACAGGTATCAGTACTTCATTCCTTTTATGGCTAAATAATATCCCATTATACAGATACACTGCATTTTATTTATCCATTCATCTGTTGATGGACTTGTGGGTTGTTTCCACCTTTTGGCCATCGTGGATAATGCTGCTATGATAATTCGTGTATAAGTTCTTGTTTGGACATATGTTTTCATTCCCCTTGGGTATAAACCTGGGGATGGAATTTACGGGTCATATGGCAACTCAATGTTTAACTTTTTGAGAAATTGCCAAACTATTTCCCAAAGCAGCTGCATCATGTTACATTTCCACCAGCAGTGTAGGAGAGTTCCAATTTCTCCACATCCTTGCCAGCTTGTTATTGTCTGTCCTTTTGATTAGAGCCATCCCACCTGGTGTGAAGTGTTATCTCATTGTGGTTTTGATTTGCATGACTGATGATGTTAAGCATATTTTCATGTACTTATTGGCCACGTATATATCTTCTTTGGAGAACTGTCTTTTTGGATCCTTTGCTTATTTTTAAATTGAGTTACTGCAGTCCCTTGGTTATGAAAGTCCAACTTATGGACAATGCATTCTTAAAAACAGGCTGTCATAAAGCCTATTATATTAAAATTTTGAGTTAAATATAATGGTTCATAATAACAAACACACACACTACTTTGTGACACTCATGAAAACATTGCACTGTTTTGAAGTGTTCCTTGAGTGTTTTATATGTTTGTTGTTGTTAGGGGCTGTCGAGTCAGTTCCAATCCATGACATGGGATGTCTTCCCATTTGTTTATGTTTTCTTGAATTTGTTTCAATGAAGTTTTGCAGTTTTTAGTGTAAAAGTCTTGTACGTCTTTTGTTAAATTTATTTGTAAGTATTTTATTCATTTTGATGCTATTGTAAATGGAATCTTTTTCTTAATTTTATTTTCAGATTGCTCATTACAGGTGTGTAGAAATACAATTTATATTTGTATATTGATATTGTATCCTGCAACCTTGCTGAACACGTTTTGAGTTCTAATAATTTAACTTTATAAATTTAATGTTTCTTATGGTGTGGGTCTGCTGGTTAGGCTTTTGTATATCTACAAATGTCTTTTTTTTGCCTTCATTTTTTAAGAGATATTTCTGCTGGGTATAAAATTCTAGATTTTTTTTTTAAATTGTACTTTAGGCAAAAGCTTGCATGCAAATTAGTTTCTCATTTAAAAAATAATATACAAATTGTTTTGTGACATTGGTAGTAATCTCTGCAATCTCTCCTTTTTACCCCAGGTTCTCGATTTCCATTCATTCAATTTTCCTGTTCCTTCCTGCCTTCTTGTCTTTGCTTTGGGAAGGTGTTGCCCATTTGGTCTTGTATGCTTGATTGAACTAAAAAGTACGTTCATCATGCATATTATTGTTTGTTTTATAGGCCTGTCTAAATCTTTGGCTAAAAGATTTGGACTTAGGAGTGGCTTCAGTTCTGAGTTAGAGGGGTGACCAGGGGCCATAGTCTTGGGGGTTCCTCCAGTCTCTATCAGACTTGTAAGTCTAGTCTTTTTTGTGAATTTGAATTTTGTTCAACATTTTTCTCCTGCTCTGTTCAGGATCCTTTGGTGTGATCCCTGTTAGACCAGTGGGTGGTGTTAGCTGTACACCCCCTAGTTCTTCTGGGTTCAAGCTGGTGGAGGCTGTGGTTCATGTGCTCCATTAGTCCTTTGGACTAATATTTTCTTTGTGTCTTTGGTTTTCTTCACTCTCTTTTGCTCCAGAACAAATGGGACCAATAGATGTATCTTAGATGGTTGCTCACAAGCTTCTGAGACCCCAGATACTACTAGCCAAAGCAGGATGTAGAACATTTTCTTTATGAGCTGTTGTCATTAGGTGCTGTCGGGTTGGTTCCAACTCATAGCAACCCTATGTACAACAAAACAAAACAGTGCCCAGGCCTGAACCATCTTCACAATTGTTGTTTTGCTTGAGCCCATTGTTGTAGTCATTGTGTCAATCAATCTCATTGAGGGTCTTCCTCTTTTTCACAGACCCTTTACTTTACCAAGCATGATGTCCTTCTCTAGGGGCTGGTCCTCCCCGACAACATGTCCAAAGTGTGTGAGATGAAGTGTTGCCATCCTTGCTTCTACGGAGGATTCTGGCTGTAGTTCTTCCAAGACAGATTCATTTGTTCTTCTGACAGTCCATGGTATATTCAGTATTCTTCACCATCACCATAATTCAAAGGCATCAATTCTTCTTTGATCTTCTTTGTTCACAGCAACATGTAAGCCACCACAGCACATATGACAAACTGACACGTGGGGCTTTATGAACTATTTTATGCCAATTGATCTAAATGTTCCCTGAGACCCTCTCAGCCCCAGTGACTCACTCTCTCAAGGTATTTGGATGTGTCTAGTGAGTTTCTATGACTTTGCCCCCTTTGTACTCTATTATATATGTGAATATACATGCTGTGCGTAAAAATATCCATAAAGCTTAAGCTATATCTATATGTAGGCATACTCCTACATGCCCTCCTTCAGGATATATATCTGCCTATGTATCTGCTTGTAAATTATTTGATTTTACTGTTGTCATAGGGTTGTATATGCTATAGTATTTGCTGTGCTTGCCTTTTTTTTTTTTCCGTGGTGTTCCTCTAAGTGTCTTCCTTTGCCTTGGTCAGTTGTGATGATTTCCCCTATATCGTTTATTGTTTTTCACTTCACCAAAGTTAACACTTGTTTACTATCTAGTCAGTGATTTTCCCTCCCCACCCTTTCCATCCCTCATAACCGTCAATGATTGTTTCTTTCTGTGTGTAAACCTTTTCTTGAGTTTCTGTAATAGTGGTTTCATATAATATTTGTCCTTCTGTGATTGACATATTTTGCTCAGCATAATGCTCTCCAGATTCATGCATGCTGTGAGATGTTTCACAGATTCATCATTGTTGTTTATTGTTGGGTAGTATTCCATTGTGTGTATGTACTATAATTTGTTTATCCATTTATCTGTTGATGGGTACTTAGGTTGTTTCCATCTTTTTGCTATTGTGAATAATGCTGCAATGAACATGGGTGTGCATATCTCTATTCATATGATGGGTCTTATTTCTTTAGGATATATTCTCAGGAGTGGGATTGCTGGATCATATGGTATTTCCATTTCTAGCTTTTTAAGGAAGCACTATATTGTTTTTCATAGTGGTTTTACCATTTTACATCCCTATCAGCAGTGTATGAGAGTTCCAATCTCCCCACAAACTTGCCAGCATTTATGGTTTTCTGAATTTTTTTTTTTATCAGTGCCATACGTGCAAGGGCGAGATGGTATCTCATTGTGGTTTTGATTTGCATCTCTCTAACGACTAATGCTACCACTTGTCTGTCAGACTGTTGTACTGTGGTGGCTTGCCTGTTGCTGTGATACTGGAAGCTTTGCCACTGATAATTCAAATACCAACAGGGTCACCCTTGGTGGACAGGTTTCAGCAGAGCTTTCAGACTAAGACAAACTAGGAAGAAGGACCTGGCAGTCTACTTCTGAAAAAAATGGCCAGCAAAAATCTTATGAACAGGAGCAGAACATTGTCTGATATAGTGCGGGAAGATAAGCCTCTCAGGCTGGAAGCCACTCAAAATACAAATGGGGAAGAATTGCCTCCTCAAAGTAGAGTTGACCTTAATGATGTGGATGGAGTCAAGCTTCCAGGACCTTCATTTGCTGACATGGCATGACTCAAAATGAGAATAAACAGCTGTGAACATCCATTAATAATCAGAATACAGAATGTATGAAGTATGAATCTAGGAGAATTAGAAGTCTTCAAACATGAAACAGAATGCATAAACACCAATATCCTAGGCATTAGTGAGCTGAAACAGACTGGTATTGGCCATTTTTAACCAGACAACCATATGGTCTACTATGCTGGGAATGACAATTTTGAAGAGGAATGGCATTGCATTCATTGTTAAAAAAAAAAAGCGTTTCAAGATCTACCCTGAAGTACAACGCTGTCAGTGATAGGATAATATCCACATGCCTATGAGGAAGACCAGTTAATACAACTATTTCTCAAATAGTTGCACCAACCATTAAGGCCAAAGGTGAAGAAATTGAAGATTTTTACCAACTTTTGCAGTCCGAAATTGATCAAACATGCCATCAAGATGCATTGATAATTACTGGTGATTGGAATGAGAAAGTTGGAAACAAAGAAGAAGGATTGGTAGTTGGGAAATTTGGCCTTGATGATAGAAACGACACTGGAGATCACATGATAGAATTTTGAAGGATCAATGACGTCTTCATTGCAAATACTTTTTTTCAACAACATAAACTGTGACTATACATGTGGATCTTGCCAGATGGAATACACAGGAATCAAATAGACTACATCTGTGGAAAGAGACTGTGGAAAAGCTCAATATCATCTCTCAAAATAAGGCCAGGACCGACTGTGAAACAGACTGTCAATTATTCATACGCAAGTTCAAATTGAAGTTGAAGAAAATTAGAACAAGTCCACGAGACCCAAAGTACAACCTTGAGTGTATCCCACCTGAATTTAGAGACCATCTCAAGAATAGATTTGACACATTGAACACTAATGACCAAAGACCAGATGAGTTGTGGAATGACATCAAGGGCATCGTACATGAAGAAAGCAAGAGGTCATTAAAAAGACAGAAATGAAAGAAAAGGCCAAAATGAATGTGAGGAGAGACTCTGGAAGTTGCTCTTAAACATAAAGTAGCTAAAGCAAACAGAAGAAATGATGGAGTAAAAGAGCTAAACAGAAGATTTCAAAGGGCGGCTTGAGAAGACAAAGTATTACAATGAAATGTGCAAAGACCTAGAGACAGAAAAGCAAAAGGGAAGAATACTCTAGGTATTTCTCAAGCTGATAGAACTGAAGAAAAAATTTAAGCCTCAAGTTGCAATACGGAAGGATTCTATGGGGAAAATACTGGATGATGCAGGAATCATCAAAAGAAAATGGAAGAAATACACAGAGTCACTATACCAAAAAGAACTGGTTGACTTTCAAACCTTTCAGGAGGTAGCATATGATCAGGAACCAATGGAACTAAAGGAAGAAGTCCAAGCCGCACTGAAGGGAATGGTAAAAAACAAGGCTCCAGGAATTGATGGAATACCAGTTGAGGTGTTTCAACAAATGGATGCAGCCCTGGAAGTGTTCACTCATCTATGCGAAGAGATTGAAAGACAGTTACCTGGCCAACTGACTGGAAAAGATCTATATTTGTACCCATTCCAAAGAAAGGTGATCCATATGAATGCAGAAGTTATCAAACAATATCATTAATATCACACACAAGTAAAATTTTGCTGAAGATCATTCAAAAGCAGTTGCAGCAGTACATTGACAGAGAGCTGCCAGAAATTCAAGCCAGATTCAGAACAGGACATAGAACAAGGGATGTCATTGCTGATGTCAAATTGTTTATGGCTGAAAGCAGAGAATACCAGAAAGATGTTTACCTGTGTTTTATTGACTATGCAAAGGCATTTGCCTGTGTGGATCAGAACAAATTATGGATAACATAGAATATTATGAATAACAATGGGAATTCCAGGATACTTCATAATGCTCATGAGGAACCTGTACTTAGACCAAGAGACAGTCGTTCAAACAGAACAAGGGAATACTGCATGGTTAAAAGTCAAGAGAGGTGTGTGTCAGGGTTGCATCCTTTCACCATACTTTCAATCTGTATGCTGAACAAATAATCTCAGATGTTGGACTACATGAAGGAGAATGTGGCATCAGGATTAGTGGAAGACTCATTAACAACCTATGATATGCAGATGACACAACTTTGCTTGCTGAAAAGGAAGAGGACTTGAAGCACTTGCTGATGAAGATCAAAGACCACACAGCCTTCAGTATGGATTACATCTCAACATAAAGAAAACAAAAATCCTCACAACTGGATCAATAAGCAACATCGTAAGTGGATAAAATATTGAAGTTGTCAAGAATTTCATTTTACTTGGATCCACTGCTCCATGGAAGCAGCAGTCAAAAAATCAAATGACACATTGCATTGGGCAAATCTGCTGCAAAAGACCTCTTTATAAGTTTTTTAAAAAGCAAAGATGTCACTTTGAGGGCTAAGGTGAGCCTGACACAAGCCGTGGTGTTTTCAATTGCCTCATATGCATGCGAAAGCTGGATAATGAATAAGGAAGCCTGAAGGAGAATCGATGCCTTTGAAATATGGTGTTGGCAAAGAATATTGACTATACCATGGACTGCCAGAAGAACAGAGCCCTGGTGGTGCACTGGTTACCAGCTCAGGCTACCAACAAAAAGTTGGCAGTTCGAATGCACCAGTCACTCCTTGGAAGCCCTATGGGGTAGTTCTACTCTGTCCTATAGAGTTGCTATGAATTGGAATCAACTCAAAGGCAACAGGTTTTTTTTTTTTGGCGGGGGGCAGGGAGCAGCAGAAGAACAAACAAATGTGTTTCGGAAGAAATACAACTAGAATGCTCCTTAGAGGCAAGGATGGCAAGACTTTGTCTCACATGCTTTGGGCATGTTATCAGGAGGGACCAGTCCCTGGTGAAGGATATCATGCCTGGTAAAGTAGCAGGTCAGAGAAAAAGAGGAAGACTCAATAAGATGGACTGACAAATGGCTGCAACAATGGGCTCAATCAAAACAATTGTGAGGATGGTACAGGACTGGGCAGCATTTTGTTCTGTTATGGATAGAGTCGCTATGAGTCTATGGCACCTAACAGCAACAACAATTGTTAGTGATCGCAAAATTCTTTTCATGTATTTGTTGGCCACCTGAATGTTCTGTTTGGTGAAATGCCTGGTCATGTTCCTTGGCCTTTTGTGATTGCATTGCTTGTCTTTTTATTGTTGAATTGTTGAAGTTTTCTGTATATTTTATTTTTATTGTGCTTTAGGTAAAAGTTTACAGAACAGATTAGTTTCTTATTAAACAATTAATACACAAATTGTTTTGTGACATTAGTTGCCACCCCCACAACATGTCAACACTCTCCCCTTTTCCACCCAGTGTTTCTTGTTTCAATTTATTCAGTTTTCATGTTCCTTTCTCTCTTCTCATCTTTGCTTTTGGGCTGGTGTGCCCATTTAGTCTTGTATATGATTGAACTACGAAACACGTTTCTCACGTCTGTTGTTGTTTGCCCCATAGCCCTGTCTAATATTTGACTGAAAGGTGAACCTCCAGAATGACTTCAGTACAGAGTTAAAAGGGGGTACAGGGGCCATACTCCTGGGGTTTCTCCAGTCTTTGTCAGACCAGCAAGTCTGGTCCTTTTTTTGTGTGAATTTGAATTCCGTTATACATTTGTCTCCTGCTCTGTCCAGGATCCTCTATTGTGATCCCTGTGAGAACAGTCAGTAGTGGTAGCCAGGCACCATCTAGTTCTTCTGGGCTCAGTCTGGCAGAGGTTGTGGTATTTGTGATCCGTTAGTCCTTTGGACTAATCTTTCCCCTATATCTTTGGTTTTCTTCATTCTCCTTTGCTCCAGCCAGGATAGAATGGTAGATGTATCTTAGATGGCTGCTCACAGGCTTTTAAGACCCCAGATGCTACTCACCACAGTCAGATGTAGAACATTTTCTTTATAAACTCTATTATGCCAATTGAGCTAGCTGTCTCCTGAGACCATAGTCCCCAGCCCTCAGCCCAGTAACTTGGTCCCTCAGGGAGTATGGATGTGTCCATGAAGCGTCTATGACTTTATCTTGGCCAGGTTGTGCTGTCTTACCCTTCACCAAAGTTATCGGTTATCTACTATCTAATTAGTTTTTCCCTCCCCACTCTTGCTGAATCGTATGGTATTTCTATTTCTAGCTTTTTAAGGGAGCACCATACCATTTTCCAAACTGGTTGTACCATTTTGCATTCCCACCAGCAATGCATAAAGAGTTCCAATCTCCATACAACCTCTTCAACATTTATTATTTTCTGTTTTTTTGGTTAGTGCAAGTAATGTTGGGGTGAGACGGTATCTCACTGTGGCTTTGATTTGCACTTCTCTGATGGCTAGTGATTGCAAGCATTTCCTCATGTGTCTGCTGGCTGGCTGGTGAATAGTTTTTTGATCCTTTCAAAGAATCAATTTTTGGTTTTGTTGAATCTATTGTTTTTCTATTCTCTATTTCATTTATTTCTGCTCTGATCTTTATTATTTTCTTCTGGTGGCTGTGAGGTACTTTTGCTGGTCTCTTTCTATTTGCTAGAGTTGTAGGGTTAATGTTTTTTATTTTTTTCCCTTTCTTCTTTCTTGATATGTGCATCTATTGCTATAAATTGACCTCTGAACACTGCCCTTGCTGTGTCCCAAAGGTTTTGGTATGATATGTTTTCACTCTCATTTGGTTCTAGGAATTTTTTATCCATCTTTGATTTCTTCTGTTACCCAGTGGTTTTTAAGCAAAGTGTTATTCAGTTTCCATGTTTTAAATTTTTTTTTCTTGCTCTTCCTGTTATTCATTTCTACTTTTATGACATTGTGATCAGAGAAGGTGCTTTGTATTATCTTAACATTTCGGATTTTGTTGAGGGTTACTTTGTGGCCCTAATATATGGTCTATTCTGGAGAATATTCCTGTGTGGAAAAGAATGTTTACTTTGCTGCTGTTGGCTATAGACATATATCGAATATTGGAGTATTCGATATATATCTATGAGGTCAAGATGGTTAATGGTGGCCTTTAGATCTTCTGTATCTTTACTGAGTTTCTTTCTAGATGTTCAGTCCTTTACCAAGAGTGGTGTGATGAAGTCTCCTACCATTATTGTGCAACTGTCAATTTCTCTTTTCAGTGCTGTTAGAGTTTATGTATTTTGGAGCTCTGTCATTTGGTGCATAGATATTTGTTATGGTTATGTCATCATGGTAGATTGTCCCTTTAATCATTATATAATGTCCCTCCTTGTCTTTTATGGTGGATTTTCTCTTGAAGTCTATTTTATCTGAGATTAGTGTTGCCACTTGTTATGGATTCAATTATGTCCTCCCAAAATGTGTGTCAGCTTGAGTAGGCCACGATTCCCAGTTTTGTGTGATTGTCCACCATTTTGTCATCTGACTTGATTTTCCTGAATGTTGTAAATCCTGTTCGTATGATGTTAATGAGCCAGGATTAGAGGCAGTTATGAGGCAGGACTCAATCTACAAGATTAGGTTGATTCTTGAGTTAATCTTTTTAGAGCTATCAAAGACAGAAGTGAGCAGAGAGACAGGGGGACCTCATACTAGCAAGAAAGAAGCAGTGGGAGCATGGTGTGTCCTTTGGATCCAGGGTCCTGTGCTGAGAAACTCTTAGACGAGGGGAAGATTGAGGACAAGGACCTTCCCCCAGAACTGACAGAGTGAGAAAGCCTTCCCCTGGAGCTGGCACCCTGAATTTGGACTTCTAGACTCCTAGACTGTGAGAGAATACGTTTCTCTTTGTTAAAGCCATTCACTTGTGGTATTTCTGTTATAGCAGCACTAGATGACTAAGACACCACTCCTGCTCTTTTTTGGTTATGAGCAAATGTGCTTGATATATTTTTTTCCATCCTTTGATTTTTAATATATTTATGACTTTGTATCTAAGTTATGCCTCTTGTAGACAGCATATTGATGAGCCATGTTTTTTTTTATCCATTCTCCCACTTTCTGTCTCTTGACTGGTGCATTTAACCTGTTTACATTCAGTGTGATTATCGATAGATACGGATTTACTGCTGTCATTTTGTCGTGCTTTTTTTTTGTGGTGTTGACATTTTCTTTGTTCTGCTTAATTTTCTGTCCTGAGTTCTTTTGGTTCATGGATTGTCTTTTCATTTTCTTCCTTTTTTTATTTACTGAGTCTTTTACATTTTCTTCTTTATTTTGGTGAGTGAGTTTGTTAATTTTCTTTGTGGTTACTGTGAGGTTTACCTTTATCATTCTATGTTTAAAACAGTGTTATTTTTAGATATCACCTTGACTTTCTCTGTAACTACACCATTAGTTCCCCCTTTTTGTTTTGAAGTCGTTGTCAATTTCAGATTGACATCTCTGGTTCCCTGTTTTCAGTTCTGTAGCTTTATTTTACTTTTGAGATTTCTCTATCTGGGTTGGCATCTTGGTGATGCTGTTGTGTGGTTTGCTCTCGGGTTGTTGGTTCCCTATCCAAAGGACTCCACTTAATATTTATTGTAAGGATTGTCTGGTTTTTACAAATTTCCTTAATTTCTGTTTACCTGGGAACATCCTATTTTTGTCATCACATTTGAGAGACAATTTTGCTGGGTATATGATTCTTTTTTTTTTTTTTTTTTTTTACAATCACTCATTTATTTGGGTATATGATTCTTGGTTGGCAATTCTTTTCTTTCAGGGTTTTATATATGTCATCCCATTGCCTTCTTGCCTGCATGGCCTCTGCTGAGAAATCAAAGATCAGTCTTATTGGGGTCCCTTTATAAGTGATATTTTGTTTTTCTCAAGCTTCTCTCAGAATTCTTTATCTTTAGACTTGGATGGTTTAATCATGATATGTCTTGGCGATTTTCTTTTGGGTTTTATCCTGTGTGGGGTTCATTGACCTTCTTGGATGGAAATCTCATCTTGAAAGATATTGGGGAAGTTTTCTTCCAGCAAATCTTCAAAAATTCTCTGTGCTTTCTTTTTGGGGGGGTCTCCTCCTGTTTGGGGATTCCCATTATGTGTAAATTATTCCTCTTCGTAGTGTCTCACATAACTCTTACGCTTTCTTCATTTTTTTTTCTCATTCTTTTTTCTGACTGTTCCTCAAACAAATTGGTATCAAGGGATTTGTCCTCTCTTTCACTAATTCTTTCTTCCATTGTTTCAATTCTAATTCTGTTTCCTCCATTGAGTTATCTATTTCTGATATTTTACTGTTAATCTGGATTTCTAGTTGCAGTTTTTGTATGATTTCTAATTGTCTTTTTAATTTGTCATTTTGTTCTTTATTGTATTCCTGAATTCTTCTAGGGGTTTGTCTGTGTTTTCCTTGATCTCTTTGAGGACTCTGTATATAAGCTTTTGGAGCTCCTTTTCAGGCAGTTCCATTACATCTTTTCCTTAGGAAGATCTTTGTCCTTTTTATTTTGGTTATTTGGTTGAGCCATCTTGTCTCGTTTCTCTTTATGATTTGATGTTGTCTGTTGTCTCTGAGGCGTTAAGGTGTTGTTTTATTTATACTTTTTTTGTTTTGATTTATCAGTGCGGGCATGTTGGGCCTGCTTCAGTGATTGCTTGTCTGCCACCACAGGGGCGTTCGCTTCCTGCCTCCAGCTGGACAGAACACTGGCTGGCAGGACAAGCCCTCATCAGTGTTCACTGTACATGTGACACAGCTAAGGGTATATTGTGTGGGCACTATCCAGCAGTATGAGGATGCTCACAGTTGCTCACCAACTGGACTGGCAATGGGCGAGGAGCAAGGCAGGCATCCAAGAAGCACGGAGGTGCTCCCTCTGTCAGAGGGGGTGTGTTGGTCAGTTGGGAGTCACACAGGCATTCTGCCTAGTAGCAGAGGGGTGGGGTGGGCAGCCAGGGTCCCACAGGGACTTTCCCAGGTAGGGGAGGGGCAGAGTGGGAAGCTGGGGGTCGTGTAGGCACTCCCATTGGCAGGGAAGGGATGGGAGTGGCCAGGGCACAAAGGCAATCTCTCTGGGGGAGAGGGATGGGGCAGCCAGCCAGGGAGGGCAGGAAAGAGAGATAAAAATAAAGGGGGGTTCATTTATTGCTTTGTGCTTGCCACCTGCCCTATGGGTCAGATACCACCCCTACAGAGTCTCCCTGTCTCTGGGTCCTGGCTCCCTCTATGCTCTGTGTATGCCAGGATCCCTGAAACTCTCATCCTCCCTCCTGTACTTTCCCTCCTTAGCTTGAGTTCATATCCTACTAACCTTGCTTCACTCCAGGTATGTTGACACTGTTTTTCTTTCTCCTACTGGAAGTTCTGTGATGTTGTCTTCCTGTGCCCCTCACACAGGGTTGCTGCTGTCTTTGTCTCAAAATGGCCCCACTATGCTGGGCTGCTGGCAGGGCACCTCTACTTCATATCTCTTCCCTGTTCACTGCTGTCATTCAGTTTCTTTTTCCAGCCAGTGTTTGATTTAATTCTA
Source organism: Elephas maximus indicus (assembly GCF_024166365.1). Taxonomy (NCBI): domain Eukaryota; kingdom Metazoa; phylum Chordata; class Mammalia; order Proboscidea; family Elephantidae; genus Elephas; species Elephas maximus. Next base: position 89,515,059 of record NC_064830.1, on the reverse strand, counting down.
AATCCTTTCATTTGATGCTCAGAGTTCCAGGGTTGTCATCTGTATCTGTTTCACTTTGTTTCTTGGGTCTTTGCTATAGAGGTACAATGTGGTGCATCTGACTAGGCTGCCATCTTGAATCCTCTCCTAGACTGAATTTTTAAAAATTTCAGTACTTTAAAGATATTGCTTCACTTACTTCTCACATTGTTTCCAACAATAAATCTTTCATTGGCTTTATCTTTGTTTCTCTGTACATAACATGCCCTTTACCTCTGGCTGCTTTTTTAAAAATTATTTTTTAAAAATTGAGATATAATTGCATACCAGAAACTCACCCTTTTAAAGTGTACACTTTAGTGGTTTTTAGTATAGTTACAAAACTCTGCAACCATAACTACTCTCTAGTTCCAGAATGTTTCATTATCCTATAAAGAAACCCTGTTCCTATTAGCAGTCACTGCCCATTCCCTCCTCCTCTAAACCCCTGGTAACCACTAATCTGCTTTCTTTGTCTTTCAATTTTTCTCTGGCTACTTTTAAGATTTTTCACTTTACTGTTGGTTTTGAGCAATTTGATCATGATGTATCTTGATGTAATTTCTTGTGTGTGAGATTCTCTGAGCTTTTTGGGTCTTTAGGTTTACAATATTCATCAAGTTTGGAAAATTTTCAGACATTATTTCTTAAAATGTTTTTTATGTGCTCCTTTGTCTCTACTCTTGTTCAGGACTCCAATTACTCATATATTAGGTTGCTTGAAGTTGTCCCACAGTTCTCCGATGCGCTTCTCATTTTTTTTAATTCTTTTTTCTCTATATGTTTCATTGTGGATAATTTCTATTGCTATGGCTTCGAGTTCAGTAATCTTTTCTTTTGCAATATCTAATTGACTGTTCATTCCATTCATCTTTAACATTGTAATTTTCATTTCTAGAAATTTGACTTATGTCTTTTTTATATCTTAATGTCTCTACTCAACTTTTTGAATATATGGAATATAGTAATAATAGCAGTTTAAATGCCTTTTTCTGCTAATTCTAACATCTGTGCAGTTCTGGGTTGGTTTCAATTGATTGATTATTCTCTGCATTATGGGTCATGTTTTCCTAACTCTTTTCATGTCTGGGAATCTTTGATTGCCTGCCAGACATTGTGAATTTTACTTCACTGGATGTCATATATTTTGTAATCTTTTTAATTTGTTAGTCAGGTCCAGAACAGTGCTCAGTCTAGGGCTAATTATTCTCCACTACTGAAGCAAGACCTTCCTGAGTTCTCTACCCAATGGCTTGTGAATTATCAGTTTTTCTACTCTGCCTGAATTGAAAAGGCATTGATCCTGGCCATACGTGATCCCTGGGCACTTCCCTCTAATCCTTTCAAAAGGTTCATTCCTTGTCCTAGAGTAGTTTCCTCACACACATGCACTGATCAGTTCTCTGATGAGTACTTGAGGGGGGTCTGTAAAAGGGTAGTAGTAATAGTAGCATCAGAACCTGTCTAACTTTGTGGGGATAATGAGAATCACCATCAGCAAAAAGCTGATTCCTATGAGGTGGAGGTCAGGCATACCTCAACTCTCCAACCTTTTTACCAATTCTGACACCATCCTTCCACCCCATGGCACTCTCTACTTCTTTGCTGTGTTCAATAACCCATTGCGATGGCCACACAGAACTTACAGACCATACTTGCATTAAGTAGTTTCTTAAGTAAGTAACAGGGTTACTTACGTAAGATCTTGGGATCAAGATCAACAGGCTACAGCACAGGATCAAGATCAGGAAGCATGTAGGCAAAGTCTGGAAGGCTCCCCTGAAATGGAGAGCACGACCCTCCCTTCTTCAGTGCAGGACAGCTCTCTCAGCTCCTCTTGGCCCATGCAAGCAAGCAGGCCCTTCTCTTTGCTGTGCACGTCCTCTGTCAGCCATGCAGGCCTCCTCTCAGTCACCTGAGGACGGGCTCCTCTTGGCCCTACCATCATCACCACCTATTCTGCTACAGGGAATAGGTCACTGTCTTCAGAGTTACAGTCTTTGACCTATGTTACTAGCAACAGATATGTATTCCAATTGCTCCACATCCTCGCCAACATCTGTTGATTTCCCTTTTTTTTAAATCATACCTATTCCAGTGGGAATGAAGTGTTATCTCATTGTAGTTTTGATTTGCATCTCCCTAATGACTAATAACCCACTGCCGTCGAGTCGATTCTGACTCATAGCGGCACTGGGTTTTTGGGTTAATGACTAATACCTCATATGTATGTGAAAGCTGGACAATGAAAAAAAGAAAACAGAATTGACATATGTGAATTGTGGTGAGGGTGAGGAATATTGAATATACCACAGACTGCCAGAAGAATGAACAAATAAGTCTTAGAAGAAATACAATCAGAATGCTTGTTAGAAGCAAGGATGGCAAGATTTCGTCTTGCTTACATTAGATACATCATCAACAAAGACCAATAACAAGAAAAGGACATCATGTCTGGTAAAGTAGAAGGTCAGCAAAAACAAGAGAAACCTTCAATGAGATGGATTGACACAATAAATGCAACACTAGGTTCAAACATATCAAAGATCATGGAGATGGCATAGGACCAGGCAACATTTCATTCTGTTATACATAAGGTCACCATGAGTCAGAACCTACTCAACGGCAACTAACAAAAACAACAATGACTAATGACGTTGAGTATATTTTCATGTGTTTGTTGGCCATTTGTTTATCTTCTTGGGTGAAATGTCTTTTCAAGACCTTTGCCCATTTTTTTCATTGGGTTTTTATCTTTTTGTTGTTCAGTTGTGGGAGTTCTTTATGTGTTTTGGATATTAAACCTTTATCAGACATGGCTTCCAAAAATTTTCTCCCAATCTTTGGGTTGTCTCTTTACTTGTTATAATAAAATCCTTTTTTATTTTGATGTAGTCTTATTCATCTCTTTGCCTTTTGCTGATTGTGCTTTTGGTGTCATATCTAAGAAACCATTGTTAAAAGCTTCGCAAGGCATTACCCTTATGTTTTCTTCTAAGGGTTTTATAGTTTTAGATTTCATGTTTGGGTTCTTAACCCATTTTGAATTAATTTTTGTATATAGTGTAAGGTATGGATCCTGCTTCATTTTTTTGCATGTGGAAACCCAGTTGTTCCAGCACTATTTTTAAAGAGACTCTTCTTTTCCCATCAAAAACTTATCATCCTTGTCAAAAACCAACTGACCCTTCATGTATGGGTTTACTTCTAGACTACCAATTCTATTCCTTTGGTCTATATCTCTATCATTATACCAGTACCAGGCTGTTTTGATTACTATAACTTTATAGTATGTTTTGAAATCAGGAGGTGTAAGTCCTACTACTTTGTTCTTCTTTTTCAAGATTGCATTGTCTATTTGGGGCCCCTTGTCCTTCCATGGAAACCCTGGTGGCATAGTGTTTAAGTGCTATGGTTGCTAACCAAAAGATCGGCAGTTTGAATCCACCAGGTGCTCCTTGGAAACTCTATGAGGCAGTTCTACTCTGTCCTACAGGGTCACTATGAGTTGGAATTGACTCGATGGTGATGGGTTTTATTTTATTTTTTTGTCATTCCATACGGAGCCCTGGTGGTGCAGTGCTTAAGAACTCACCTGCTAACCAAAAGTCAGCAGTTTGAATCCATCGGCTGCTCCTTGGAAACCCTACGGGGCAGTTCTACTCTGTTCTATAGGATTTCTATGAGTCGGAATCAGCTTGACAGCAATGGGTTTGATTTGTCATTCCATGTAAATTTGAGGATTGACTCCATTCCTGCTAAGAAGGCTGCTGGAATTTTGATAGGGATTGCATTGAGTCCATAGATTGCATTCAGTAGTATTGACACCTTAACAATATTAAGTCTTCCAACCCATGAACACAAATCATCCTTCCGTTTAGTTAGTTCTTCTTTAATTTTTTCAGTAATGTACATTTTTTCTTTCTTTTTTAATTTTATTGTCCTTTAAGTGAAAGTTTACAAATCAAGTCAGTCTCTCACACAAAAACTTATACATACCTTGTTATGTACTCCTAGCTGATCAGCCCCTAATGAGATAGCACACTCCTCCTCTCCACCCTGTTTTCCCCATGTCCATTCAACCAGCTCCAGTCCTCCTCTGCCTTCTCATCTTGCCTCCAGACGGGTGCTGCCCACATAATCTCGTGTCTACTTGAGCCAGGAAGCTCACTCCTCACCAGTATCATTTTCTGTCTTATAGTCCAGTCCAGTCCCTGTCTGAAGAGTTGGCTTTGGGAATGGTTCCAGTCTTGGGTTAACAGAAGGCCCGGGAACCATGACCTCCGGAGTCCCTCTAGTCTCAGTCAGACAATAAAGTCTGGTCTTTTTATGAGAATTTGAGGTCTGCAACCCACTGTTCTCCTGCTCCATCAGGGATTCTCTGTTGTGTTCCTTGTCAGGGCAGCCATCAGTTGTTACATTTGTTTTTATTGATAGAATATTTTCATTGTTTATTATATTACAAAGTTTTTATATTTTTCAGTTTCAAGGTTGGTTTATGTAGCAAATGATTGATTTTATTGAAAGAAATGCTATTTGTTATTAACAGAGTTATTTGGCTATAATACATGGCAAGATGAGCCATAATATATGGCAAAAATATAATATACTGTGTCTTAGTCATCTAGTGCTGCTGTAACAGAAATACCACAAGTGGATGGTTTTAACAAAGAGAAATTTATTTCCTCACAGTAAAGTAGGCTAAAAGTCCAAATTCAGGGCGTAGGCTCCAGGGGAAGCCTTTCTCTCTCAGTTGGCTCTGGAGGAAGGTCTTTGTCCTCAATCTTCCCCTGGTAGATGAGCTTCTCAGGTGCAGGGACTCCAAGTCCAAGGGAGGCGCTCTGCTCCCGGTGCTGCTTTCTCAGTGATATGAGGTCCCCAACTCTCTGTTTGCTTCCCTTTCCTTTTATCTCTTGAGAGATAAAAGATGGTGCAGGCCACGCCCCGGAGAAATTCTCTTTACATTGGATCAGGGAGGTGACCTGAGTAAGGGTGCTGTTACAATCTCACCTTAATCTTTTTAACATAAATTTACAATCACAAAATGGAGGACAACCACTAAATACTGGGAAGCATGGCCTAACCAAGTTGATACACACATTTTTTGGGGGAACATAATTCAATCCATGACATAAGGATATATATATATATATAAAGTGCTGTGGCAGACAATCTTCATTACCTATCCTATCATCATCACCCCTATCCCCTACTCTTCTTTCTTGCTAACGCAGCCCTGATTTTGTTTGGGATGAGCTGAGTGCCAGGGATGAATCACAATCTGTCTAGTTTACTCACAGCTATCCCATTTTTCCTTGCAGGTTATTTGATTTCTCAGACTCTTTTGTAACATGGTAACATGTGACATGGTTTTGACCAATAAAAGAAGAACTGATAGGAGGTTTCTAGAATGTGGTTTAGGGATGGTGCTATGGCCCAACAAGGCTATGGAGACCCCAAATTCATTTCAAGCCTCCATACCGGCATACTCAGTATATTGACTTCCCACAGTTTCCTAAGACTTATTGTCGAGGCATTTAATAACTAGATAACTTTAACTGTTGTTATGCTGTTACTTGAAGCCTAGAGCATCCTTAACTGATACAGGGTCCACATTAGACTTAATATAGCATCATTTTCTACTATTTTTACCTATGGGGAAGGCCTCCTTAGAAAGTGACAGCTAGGTCGAGACCTAAAGAGTAAGAATTATCTAGGATAAGTGAGGAGTAAGGAAAGGAGATGAATATTCTAGGGAGGGAACAGTATGTATAAAGGTGCCTAGAGTGGAAGAAAAAAGTTCAGTGTGGCTGGAGCATAGAGAAGGCCAAGGTTGATTGAGGTAAGGAATGATGAGTAGAGGAGGTAGAGAAGTTGTATTAGTTTTCTATTGCTGATGTAACAAATTACCACAAACTTAGCAGCTTATAACAACACTCATTTGTTATTTTACAGTTCTTTAAGTGAAAAGTCTGGGCACAGCATAGTCCAGGTGTGCAAAGTTCAGGAGTCCCTAAGACCACCCTCATTTCTGACATCAGCTGAAAGTTTGGAGTATCCCAAGACAACTTTCAGGTTTGATAGTGCATTAGAAGGCCTCACAGAGCTCACTGAAAGCTGTTGTACTCATGGTTATTGTTTATTTACAGTAAAAGGATACAGTTTAAAATCAGCCAAAGGAAGAGGAGAATGGAGCAGATGCATTCTAAGCATAAAGCTCCCAATTTCCCTCTCCCAGGGCTAACTTCTCCCAATAACAATGTATGACAGTACTCATGGAGTATCGCCAACCAGGGAAGCTCACCTGAGCCTTGGTTCCAGAGCTTTTATTGGGGGTTGTTTACATAGCCATGGTTGACCAACTGCATGGCCGAACTTGGTCCCCAGCCCCTCTGGAGATCGAGCTGATACTGCTTGGCCCAAAGCCCCATCATAAATTACATTGTTAACATATACAGCCTGGCATGGCCCAAGTCCCCCAGGTAAACAAAAACACCCTTATCAAGCAGGATATTCCAAGGCTTAGAGGTGACTTCCCAGGAGCTGAGGTCAAAGGCCAGACCTCTCTTGGGGTAAGGTTAATTATTTAGTACACAACCTGCCTCTCTGCTCTGGGTTTGACAAAGAGAAAATGAAGGCGTCAGTAGGGCTTTGCTCCTTTCTGGAGCCTCTGGGAATGAGTCTACTTTCAAGCTCATTCAGGTTGTTGTCAGAATTCAGTTCCACTTGGCTATAAGACTGAGGTTTCTGTTTCTTACTGGCTGTAGCCAGGGGCCACTCTCAGCTTCTAAATGTTGCTTGTATTCCTTGACTCATGGCCCCCTTCTTCCATCTTCAAAGCTAGCAATGGTGGGTAGAATCCTTCTCACACTTTGAATCTCTTTGACCTTCCCTTTTTCCTCATCTCTCCTCTGGTTTTCCTTTCCACCACATATCTCTGACTGTAGCTGGATAAAATTCTTGGCTTTTAAGGGTTCATGTGATCATATAAGACCCACTCAAATAATTCCTGATAACATCCTTATCCTAAGGTCTAGAACCTTAATTACATCTTCAGACTCCCTTTACAACAGTCACTAGATTAGTCTTTGATTGAATAACCAGAGAATGGAAAGCTTGAGGAGACATTTTTAGAATTATGCCTCTTACAGAGGTTGACAGCAGCCAGATAGTGAGCGGCCTTGAAGCTCTGTTAGGGATTTGAGCTTTAGATGTCGTTGATGGGTTTTAATCAGGAAAGTGCTAAATTCAGGCTTTCTTTATTTCCAAGATCCTTATAATAGAGTTAAGTACACCAGGATAAGTCCAATAGGATCATATTATACCTCCCCGGCATGTTGGGAACCCGAATGAAAGCTCTAGGAGCTCTGGGACACATTGTAGCTGAAAGGATTTGGATACCTTGTATCTGAGCAGTTGATAGTCCTTTGGGATTTGGTTGATTTGTTGCCAAAAGGAAAGGAAGTATTTGTTGGAATTACGGGAGTTGGAAAACCTTTTAAGCATATTTAAGAGACTCGCTGTAAGTGTGAAGTGGAAAATGGAGGCAGGAGACCACTTAAGAAAAATAAGCAATGAGTGGATCAAAACCAGGATCATGGAAGCAGTCATGGAGAGAAGTGGGCAGAACCCAGGGACACATGAGAGTTCTGAGGGAGGGGGAGGAAGGAGCCAAGGTTGAAGTTTAGAGAGGATCAGCTCAGTGGAGAGTGGTCATATGACCTGAGATCGTTTTTAGGCATTCACAGGGTGTATCTAGGAGAATGTTAGACAGGTTTTGACCTCAGGAGAGAGACTCTGGATGTGGTTACAGATCTTGGTAAGAAAGAGGCTTGGGTTTTACACCCACTTAGGGACTGGAGGCCCTGATGATGCAGTGGTTAAGTGCTCGGCTGCTAACCGAAAGGTTAGTAGTTTGAACCCACCAGTGCTCTGTGGGAGAAAGCGGAGTCCATCTGCTTCTATCAAGATTTACAACCCTAGAAAACCTATTGGGGCAGTTTTACTCTGTCCTACAGTGTGGCTATGAGTTCCAATCGACTCGATGGCAGTGGGTTTGGTTTTGTGTTTAGGGATTGGAGATGACGCCTTGCTTGGGGATTTGAAAACTGCTGGGACCCTTAAGAAGCTACACCCTTGAATGGACTAGAAAAAAATCTACCCAACACCCTGGGAAGCACAAAAGAACTTTATCTATCTCACCCTGTGACCTGGTGGGAATAAAAGTTCCAGCCTGAGAATTCATAACCAATGGCTTCCTCTCACTTGGGCTTGGGGTTCAAGTTTACACTGTCTGCATGGCCTGGGAAGCCCAAATAAAATTAACAAAGAAAGTTATCCAGGGTTGGTAATATTTCTGAAGTACCCTTGGCAAAAGCAAACACAAAACCTCTCCAGAGAGGCATACCTCAAACCTGGCCACATGGATTCCCACTGATGAGTCCTGCTAAAGCCAAGTTCACAACACAAAACGTAAGGGGAAACAATCTTTCATTAATGGAAGTAAGCAGACACAACAAGCAGCAGGATTAGCTCCCACCCTAGAACTGCAGATAATAGAATTAGATAATAATTCAGGAAATAATATAGTAAATATGTTTTAAATACCTAAAGACCTAAAAGAGGGAATCCACATGAGAAACTAATAAGATGGTGTCAAAAATGAGAGATACACTGAAAATAAAGGAGAAAGGGTAAAATGAATACATCTATTTATCCATTCACTTACTCATCATTCCCTTTCATTAGGCTCCTTTTATGTTTTAGGCCGTTCTGAGGTTGGGAATATAAAGATGGTTCTGGGGATAGCAAGTTGGGCTGTCTCAAGAAGATCACATCCATCCATGCATCCATTCATTCATCTATCCTTTTATCTACCCATCCACTCATCCATACATTCATTCATCCACCAATTCATTCTCCCATCCAAATATCTATATATCCTCCCATCCATTCTCCCATTCATCAGTCCATCCACCCACTCATCCATCCATCCATCTTTTATTTTATGCTACCACTACCTGCTACCCACTGCCGTCAAGTCGATTCCGACTCATAGCAACTCTATAGAACAGAGTAGAACTGCCCCATAGAGTTTCCAAAGAGGGCCTGGCGGATTCAAACTGCCAAACTTTTGGTTAGCAGCCGTAGCACTTAACCACTATGCCACTACGGTTAGCATCCTCAAATGTCACAGCTGGAAGAGTCCTAATGGAGAATCTTGTTTAACTTTCAACTTGTTTGTTTGTTGTTCAGATAAAGAATATGAGACCCAGCAGTTTAGAAGATTATTTTTCTGAAGTTTCCAAGTGAATGGATGACAGAGCCAGGTTAACAGCCAGAGATCTTGTACCGCTGTGACCACAAGTGGATAGCTTTAACAAAGAGAAATTTATTCTCCCACAGTCTAGGAGGGTAGAAGCCCAAATTCAGGGTGCCAGCTCCGGGGGAAGGCTTTGTCTCTCTGTTAGCTTCAGGGGAAGGTCCTTGTCATCAATCTTCCCCGGTCAAGGGGCTTCTCAGCACAGGGACCCTGGGTCTAAAGGACACACTATTCCCTGGCTCTTGTTTCTTGATAGTATGAGGTTCACATGTCTCTCTGCTTGCTTCTCTCATTTATATCTCAAAAGAGATTGGCTTAAGACACAACCTAATCTTGTAGATAGTGCTCATTAACATAACTGCCTTTAATCCTGCGTCATTAACATCACAGAGGTAGAATCCACAACACATAGGAAAATCACACCAGATGACAAAATGGTGGACAATGACGCAATACTGGGAATCATGGCCTAGCCAAGTTGACACATATTTTGGGGGGACACGATTCAATCCATGACACCTGGAATCCTTTCCACAGTGTACTCCCCATCCTGAACACTTGGCATGTAGGCATCTAATCTCTGAACACCTGGTAGACTGTTAACTCCTGGTGGAAGTAGTCCCACAACCCAGTCCTGTCAGCTGATGGTGATAATGAAAAACGAAATAGTTACCAAGTTCATAAGAGACAGAGATGGGACAGGAGCCCTGATCGCCAGCTTGTATCAGTTATGGGTCTGTCTTACCTCACTCCTACCTCCATTTCCCAAACCCTAGAGAGACTGTGAGCTCCTTGAGGGCAGGGGTCAGATCTGACTCCTCCCTTTTCCAGGGCCTGGCCTTGAGCAGGTTCTCAGAACCATGCTGGATGAGTGCACCTGATGAGAGGGCTTGGGCCAGCTCTTGGTCTGCAGACACTGGTGTTCCTCAGTCTGGGGGCTGCTCATTCCCTCAGCTGTTCCTTCAACTTCCAGTATCCAAGGAATTGTAGAGGAGGCTGGGGCTCCAGGTACCCCCCAGCCCTCCTGAGCAGAGAGAGCTGAGTGTTGGCCTCAGCCCAGAAGAGTGTTTCCCCAGGTGTGTCTGGAGTTGGGGGTTCCTGCCCAGTGTTAAATAACACAGAATCACTGTTCCTTTTACAGGGGCTTTCAGTATTCTTGGAAACCCCGGTGGTGTAGTGGTCAAGTGCTACAGCTGCTAACCAAAAGGTTGGCAGTTTGAATCTGCCAGGCACTACTTGGAAGCTCTGTGGGGCAATTTTACTCTGTCCTGTAGGGTCACTATGAGTTGGAATCGACTCGACAGCAATGGGTTTGGTTTGCTTTTGGTTTTCAGCATTCTTAGTACTTTCAGGAGAAGGTTTTGGTTTGGTGCTAGAATATCTAACACTTGCTCATCTCCACCAAACTCCCCCCCCGGCCTTTTTTTTTTTTTTTTTACAAAGAAAGAACAGGTATTTAGTTCAGTGCCTCCAGCAGAGAAGAATTTAAGGTCTTTAAATTTAGAATTTAAGAACTTTGTTTACATTGTATTTATTTTCATTTTTACCTTCTATTTATAGGTAAGTGATACTGGTTTTCCATTTACAGAAGTGATACAATAAAGATTCCTTTTAAAATAAATTTATTATGCAAACAGCAAGCCAATTTAAAGAAAAAATGTGGTAAATAATAGTGCAGGTGGCAAAGAGCCTGATGTTCATGACTGAAGTTTGGAAAATCAGACCCGGGAAATGGAAACTCCTTCCACTCCCCCATCCTCTGGCTCCGCCCCCAAAAGGGAGGTCTGCTGATACAGATGGCTAGTAGGGCCAAGGGCATTTGGGGGATATTTTTTTTATGCTATGGGGTAGAGCATTGTAAGTAGGTCTATCTTTGGGCAAAGCTGTCTCTGGGGGTCACTCCAGCAGGCTTGGTGGGAGGATGGCCCGAAGGCCACATTTGAGAGCTGCCCTGTCCTGCAGTTCTCCTCTCTGCATTGGCTCAAACTCAGTTCTTCTAGGCTCGGCTTTCCCCACCACGAAGGCTGAGATGTGTGCAGGGCCTTACCAGGCTGGGCAAAGGTGGCCTGTTGGCCTTCTTTGACTCTAGGTCCCAACTCCAGGTAAGAAGAACCCCTCCAGTTGGCTCACCAAGTTCCTCATTGCAATTTTGGGGTCAAAACCACAGCTCATATGTAATAAAATGTTCCTTTGCCTGGTCATGTCCTCTCTATATTTTTTTGGAGGACTTCATGAGGATGAGCGTTAAGGAGGGATAAGATTTACAGATTTGGGGAACTGGACTCCTGTCATCTCTCACTAACATGCCAACACTTGTTATGACCACAGTCTGTTCTTTAGCATATTTGAGACTCCTTTATTGATAGGGAGGATTTTAGGTGCTCACTGAAGGAAGGCTGAAGCGGCTGGGATCGATGCCATTTCCTGCATGTCTGCTACCTTGAATTCTTAATCTGGAATGTAGTCTTGGAGGCTCTGGCCCAGAATTGAACCACCCAACCCAGTTCCCTGGGCCACAGCCCTGGGCAGCTAAGCAGAGGCACTCAATGCTTCCCCCGCCACCCAGGCTCCGTCCACACCTCGCCTACCCACCATCCAGGTCCAGGGGAATTGAGATCCAGAAGTGAAAGACCTGGGAGAAGCATTCTTCCCCAGGATGGCCTTAGGCTTCAGCCTTGCTGTAGGGCCTTCCTCACTGGTCTCTAGAAAGCTGTAGCCAGTCTTCCAGTCCCTGAGCATTCAGAACCCCACGCTGGTCCGGCCTTCACGCCTCCAGAAAGCGGAGATCTGCTCCAGTGTGACCAGAGGCTGAAGTCCCCATCCAGGCTCAGGGCTGCCAGGCCGATGCCTCTGGGCCCGAGGGCTCCCCAAGTACACACTGTCCCCTGGCCTTGGCTCAGGCTCAGCCCAGCTCACCATGCCTGTGTTGTGGGACCTTTCCTCCCAGGGCTGGGGCACACAGAAGGTGCTGCGGGCTGGGACCTGGGGTGGAGCCTGGAAGACCAAGGAGCTGGGAGGGGAGTGAGGGGTAGAAGGAGCAGGTGGGGCTGTTGCTCGGGCCTCCAAGGTGCCCCCAGTGTTGAGGGCCTCTGGGGCCCCGTCCATCAGCAGGGGGACTGCAGAGCCATACCAGTCCTCGGAGCGCTCTCGGGGGGTGCCCGTAGGCTCAATCCACAGCTCTCCTCCGGGGCGCCAGACCAGCGTGGGAGTGCGGTTGCTGGGGTCTAGGCGGGGAGAGCGGCGGAACAGGCGTTCGGCCAACACAGCTGTGGTCAGCAGGAAGAGAGCAGCGAGGCAGGCCAGGGCCAGCATGATGGGAACACAGGGCCCGCAGGGGAGCGGGGACCACGAGGCTGACTCTGAGGCAGGGGGCCCCTCCATGTGCCCAGTGGGCTGCCCTGGAGTTGAAGGCATCTGGGAGACACAGGGGTCAGGAGAGGAAGCAAGTGAGACAGATATGGCACAATTGATAGAGGGAGAGAAACAGCAAGTGTCAAAGAAAGCGAAAGAGACAAGGAGAGGGACTCTTGTCTAGCCTGAGAGACAGGCCCAGGCAGAAACAGAGGAGACAGCGCACTCAGAAAAGGCAGGAGAGAGCCAAATGGGGCCAGAGAGACCAGCAGAAACCTACCTTAGTCCCCAGCCAGGCCCCTCCTGCTCAGAGCCCGAGCCCCTTTCCAAATACCATTTCCCTCCCAGACCCCAAGGTGCTGCAGGCAGAACATTAAGAGCCCCAAAGGCTTCTTGCTTCCCGTCTAGGTCCTCTCAGGTCTCTCCCGCCTAGAGAGGAAGTGGTGGGTGAGGAAATGGGAACCTCCCTCCAGGCCCTTCCCCTGCCCCTGCCCTTGCCCCTGCTCCTATGTGTGCACTCACTCCTCAGGCCACCTCTGCCCCCTTGCAGACCCTCATGAAGTTGGTCTTGCCCTCTTTAGGTCCACTGAATCTGCTGTCACACCGGTCTCAAGCGCCACCCTGCACCTGTTCCTGTCTCTCCAGCTTTGCACAGTCTCTGGTGCATCTCCATCTCCTATTTGTCTCTGCCCACCTCTCTCTCCCCCAGACCCCCCACCCACCTACAGGGCCTCCTGCACTCCTTACCTCACCTTCGGTCTCTTCGGGGCTCCTCTCTCACCCTTCAGAGCGGCTCTTCCCTGCACATGCCAGGAGGGCACAGGACGGTTGCCTGAAAGACGTAAAGAGAGTTGGCCTCAGATGAGGGCGGAAGGGAGGGCACCACCTGTTGCTTGGCAACTCTGCCCCAACTCCCCCAGCCCCCGTGGAGTGTTTCTAAGGCAACCTGGGGGGATGTGGTCACTGCGGTGAGGAGGCATTTCCTGGAGTGAGGTGGAGCCAGAATGGTTAGTGACTGTTGAACTCAGTCTTACCCCATAGCTAGGACTAAGGCCCCAGAACACTCAGCAAGGCCAGGAAAGAGAGACAGAGACTCTAGCCCATTCGGTGCCCAAGTTCCATGGTACCTTTCTCTGCCTACTCCTGGGAAGTTGCTCACCACACCTGTCCTGCCCAGTGGCCGTGACCAAACCTGCCCCTGCCGTCCAGTAGGCCACATCCCTGCCTGCTTGGCTCAGCCTTCTCTATACTCGTAATGAACATAAGTCTCCTGTCTTCAAACCATTTAGCTCCAATCTGAGTTGGAAAATACCTGTGAGGCGAAGCCCCCAACATCTGCAATCTCTGTTCCTTTCTCTTGGTGCTGAGAATGGGGGTCAGGAAGAGCCATCACGCAGGAAGCTGGAGAAGGGTTTGAGGGAAAGTGATCAGCGTCTGGGTTCCAGGGCCTTTTCAGAGATTGTCTAGTTTGACTTACTCATTTAACAGATGAAAAAAGTGAGCCCTACAGAAGGGAGGTGACGTGCCCAAAGTTACACAACCCACGGATGTGGGAGACAAGGGGAGGTGGGGCATGAAAAAAATACCTGGTCTGAACACAACAGCCACTTTTAATAGGTACTAATATATTTATGGAAACTCTGGTGGTGCAGTGGTTAAGAGCAATGGCTGCTAACCAAAAGGTCAGCAGTTTGAATCCACCAGGCGCTCCTTGGAAGCTCTATGGGGCAGTTCTACCCTGTCCTATAGGGTCACTCTGAGTCAGAATCAACTCAACGGCAGTGAGTTTTGGTTTTTTTTTTTTTTAAAGTCGTTTTGTAAAATGATAGTCATATGTGAAAGACTACAAAAATATGTTGAAACCCAAGGTTGAGAAGGGAGAGTGTTGACATGTGATGGGGTTGTTAACCAGTGTCATAGAACAATGTGCGTACGAACAGATGAGAAACTAGTTTGTTCTGTAAACCTTTATCTACAGTACAATAAAAAAAAGGAAAAAGAAATAAATTAATGAATTTTTAAAAATGTTGAAATATTAGCATCTTGCAAAAGAAGGTCACAGGACAGCCTGACCCTGCTGGTGGTTCTGAAGAAGAGAGGTGCTCAAAGGGGCAGGAAGCACCGCAGGGTGTGGGAGCAGGAGGAAATGAAAGGCCCCAAGGCCTCTGAGCCTCATGAAACATGCAGAAACCTGATGTGGTTAGAATTTTATTTCAAGCCTTTTTAAAAATCAAAACTGAAAACTGTTACCTATGTTCTCTTTTAATTAAATCTTCCTGAAAAAAACTAGAAGAGTAAATGGTATTAAAAACTAGAAAGATCGAATATCATTTTCCTGTTTCTAAGATGTCAAACTGGCTGTTTTGACTCTTAACTATCTTTCACTCAGGAGTCCTGGTGGCACAGTAGCTAAAGCTCTCAGCTGCTAACCGAAAGGTTGGCGGTTCGAACCCGCCAGCTGCTCCCTGGGAGGAAGACGTGGCAGTGTGCTCCAGGAAGGATTTACAGCCTTAGAAACTATGTGGGCGAGTTCTACGCTGTCCTATAGGATTGCTGAGTCAGAATCGACTTGACAGCAGTGGGTTTGGTTTTTTTTTTTTTTTTTTAATCTTTCACTGCTTAATAAAAAGGAGCTTAAGTTTTTTAAAACTATTGTCATAGAAAATTGAAACATGAAGAAAATTATTTCCCAGTGAATCTGCATTCTTTTTTACAGGCTGCTGCATGGTTGTGATTAGAACCCAGGCATCCTGATCCCCAGGCCCAGGCTCCTCCCACCCCACCACTCAAGAATTTCTGAAAAAAGGAATTGTGAAGTTACTAAGTGAGCATGTGCAATAA
Organism: Elephas maximus indicus; assembly: GCF_024166365.1. Lineage (NCBI taxonomy): Eukaryota > Metazoa > Chordata > Mammalia > Proboscidea > Elephantidae > Elephas > Elephas maximus. Next base: position 89,499,527 of record NC_064830.1, on the reverse strand, counting down.
CAAGGTCTCTGGGTACACACAAAAAAAACAGACTTACTGGTCTGACAGAGACTGGAGAAATCCCGAGACTATGGCCCCCGGACACCTTTTTAACTCAGTATGAAGTCACTCCTGAGGTTCACCTTTCAGCCAAAGATTAAACAGGCCCACAAAATAAAACAAGACTAAATGGGCACAGCAGCCCAGGGGCAAGGACTAGACGGCAGGAAAGCTAGTAATGGGTAACCGAAGGTCAAGAAGGGAAACTGTGGACGTGTCATGGGGTTGGTAACCAATGTCACAAAACAATATGTATACTAATTGTTTAATGAGAAGCTAGTTTGTTTTGTAAACCTTCATCTAAAGTACAATAATAAAAATAAATTTAAAAGATTTCCGGCCTTAGAAGCCCTATGGAACAGTTCTACCCTGTCGAAAAGAGTCACTGTAAAAAGAAAAGAAAGACTGAGTCAAAAGCCTTTGGGGAGTGCGCCTGGGGTCAGGTGTTCAGAGCTGAGCCTGTCTGGGCCTGGAGAACCGGTGAAAGTATTTCTTCATAGACTAGGGAGCTGACATGTGCTTGCAGTTTACTAAATCTTGTGTGCTGGGAAGATCTAAGCAGGAAGAGGCTCAGTTGCCTCCTAAAAAGAGTGATACTCCTCAGAGTTCTGTACTTGGTATTCTTCACTCCTAACTGTGTGGTGGTTTTAAAACATCTCTGCCAACTCTTTGAAGCTCCTCCTATCAAAAGGTGGAGTCTACTTCCCCTCCCCTCCTCTAAGTGACCTTAGAGACTCACTCCTGAACAGAAGGCAGGAGAAATGACACAGCATGGTTTCCAAGGCTGGGTTTAAAGCAGGATATAGAACACCCACCTGACGCTCACTTGCTCTCTGTCCATGCTCACTCTTTGAACCCAGCTAGAGTCCCAACTCACAGGCAACGTCAACTACCACACAAGTGAGCAAGCAAATCTTTAGATGATTCCAGCTCCAGTCCTTAAGCCACTTCATCTGACACCAACTATAGCAGAGATGAGCTATCTCCATGGAGCCCTGCCCAAAACATAGATTTCTGAGAAAAAGAAACATTATTGTCTTAGACCACTAAGTTTTGGCGGCAGGGGGGCATGTGATACAGCAATAGATAACCAGAACACCCTATTTCAGCAGTTCTCACCACGTGGGTGAGGACAGTACTTCAGAATCACTTGTGGGGCCATCTCAAGAGTCTGCCCTTTATTCCTATGTTCTCCTTGCTCAGATTCTATTACACTTTTTTAGGGCCTGAAACAGGAAGGGTTAAGAGGACTGTAGCACCAGCAAAGCATAGAGTTGTTTGAGAAATCCCACAGGTGATTCAGATACGCCCTCCCTTTTGGTGAGATCCACTAGACTGGTGCTGCCCAATACAGTAGCCAACATAAGGCTCTTTAAATTCAAATTAAGTACATTAAACATTCAGTTTCTCAGTCTCACTTATTATATTTCAAGTGCTCAATACACATGTGGCTAGTGGCTCCTGTATTGGACAGTGCAGAACAGAACATTTCCATCATCACAGAAAGTTTCATTGGACAGCATTGCGCTAAAACCTGGCTGCCCAGACCGTGGTAGTCACCTGAGAGCACATTAGAATACAGAATCTCAGACTCCGCCCAGACCTACTGAATCAGAGCCAGCATGTTATCAGGACACCCACCTGATCTATGCTGTTGTTGTGTGCGGTTGAGTTGATTCTGACTCATAGCAACCTCATAGGGCAGAGTAGAACTGCCCCATAAGGTTTCTAAGGCTGTAATCTTCACGGAAGCAGACTGCCACCTCTTTCTCCCGTGGAGCGGATGGTGGGTTCAAACCACCAACTTTTTGGTGTGCTTAATCACTGTGCCACCAGGGCTGTATAGGTACATTAAAGTTTTGAAAAACACGGCACTAGCCAGCGGTTCTCAACCTTAGCTACATATTAGAAGCACTTGGGGAGTTGTTAAAAAAGCCTGATGCTCAGGCCACATCCTAAGCCAAACCAATCAGAATCTCAGGTTGGGGGAGACCCAGGCATCAGCGCTTTTGAAGGTTTTCCAGGTGATTTCAAGGTGCAGCAAGGTTGAGAACCACTGCTCTAATCTATATACTCTGAGAGATGCAAAAGTTTCACTCGTAGTAGACATCTGTTGGATTAGTTGTCTAACACCACTATTTGAGAAATTGTTCTGAACGGTTGCAGTAAGAGCTGTTACATCCCTACAATGTTACCCCCTACTTAGCCACGTGCTAGGCCAATTAATTCCTTCCCTTGGGATTTTAGAATTGGAACTGACTTATTCTCTGAGTGACTGAATCAGTTACACAACCAAGTTGGGAACTGTCAGTAGCCCCCCGTCAAGTGGGAGAAGCCAGCAGAAGCAGTGAAGAGAGAGAGTTCTGATGGTATTTGAATCCCTGGTGCCAGTTCCTTCCTGACGCCTAATTCTTAGTTATCTAGTGCTGCTATAACAGAAAAACCACAAGGGGGTGGCTTTAACAAACAGAAATTCATTTTCTCACTCTTTGGGAGGCACTGGTTCTAGGAGAGGGCTCTCTCTGTCAGCTTCGGGGGAAAGTCCTTGTCTCTTTTCAGCTTCTGTTCCTTGGTTCCATAGTGGTCTTCATGCGGAATGGCATCCATCTTCTCCCATCTGTGTTTCCTTGCTTCTGTGCCTAGCCTGGGAAACCCTGGTGGTGTAGTGGCTAAGTGTTATGGCTGCTAACCAAAGGGTCAGCAGTTCAAATCCGCCAGGCGCTCCTTGGAAACCCTATGGAGCAGTTCTACTCTGACCTATAGGGTCACTATGAGTTGAAATCGACTCAATGGCAATGGGTTTTTTTTTTTTTTTTAGTTGGGTGCCTAATCTACTCTTTTTATATCTCAAAAGTGATTGGCTTAAGGCACACCCTATACTGCTAAGGCCACATTAACATAACAAGAAAGCCCTATTCCCAAATGGGATTACATCACAGGTATAGGGGTTAGGATTTCCAATATACATTGTGGGGGGACATGATTCAGTCTGTAACATCAGCTATATTCCTGTCCTTGGGTTCCTGTGTCTGTAGAATACATTTCCCTTTGCGGTTAAGTTTAGCTTGGGTTTCTGTAACTTGCAACCAAAAAAATCATAATTAGTACAATCCTAGGCCTCTTGGGCTCCAGAACAGAATTGCCAACTTCCAACCAGATTTCATAGGTAACTCAAAGTCAAAAGGCTTTATTATTACTCATCCCACACAATACATTTTTTGCTTTTCTATATTTGCATAATATTTCATAATAAAAAGTTTTTTTTAAAAAAACATCGCCTCTCCGTAAACCTGTTTGCCTTTGTGTCTATCTGAATTAATAGCATCATGACTTGCCCAGTTTGCTAAGCCAGAAACCTTCAAGATATGCTGGAATCCGTTCCCCTCTTCACCCCTTTCAGCGGTCAGCTGGTTGCAAGCAGTTGTGTATGTCAAAACCTCGAAGATATGTCTGCTCTCTCCATCCACTGCCACCATCTTTGTTCAGGTGTTTACCTTTTCTGCTTCAATAGCCTCCTGATATGGTTTCCTTTTCTCTCAGTTATTCCCCATTCTAGTCCTTCCCAGGGTATTCCTTTAAAAAGACAGGTCTGATTCTATCACCTTCCTGCTTTAAAATCTTTGCGGGAGGGCCTACTGCTGCCCAAAAAGTTGAAATCGCTTCCAAATCTGGCTCCAAACCCAACTCTCCAACTTCACCACGTGCACCACAACCTCACGTTCGTATAAATTCATGGCTCCCTGAGCTCACTGTCTTTCTTTCTCATATACTTATTCTTCCATCCATCCAATGAAAATCTAGTGTACTAAGTACTAGGGACATAGCTTCTATCCTCCCTTGAGGCTGGAACACACTTTCTATCCCACCCCTTCTATCTGGCTAACTTTTACTAGTACATCAAGGTTCAGCTAAAACATCATTCCTTTGGGGAGCCTTCCATTACTTCTCCAAAGACTAGGAGATGTAGTTCTCTCCGGGATGTGCAGAGAAGGTACACATGGAAGGCTTCTGAGAGTAAATGACACTTGTCTATTCACCCAGGATCTCCAAAGTAATGACTTCACTTCTGTGATTGATTCCAAGAAAACTTATCAAAAACTACCCAGATGTACTGGCCTGGATTTCCAAAAGCGGTAGCCAAGCCAAGTTCACTAGCAGATCCATCATGCTAGTAGTATGATTGGACACCTAATTTCTGGACGAGGAGCCAATGTAGATTGGAGTGTGTGTGTGCACTGTAGTCAGGGGGCTGCTATGATTATGCTCTGGGGAGCTTAGTCCATTCAGGTATGGAGCCTCTTCTTAAGGACTCCTTACCTGTTGGGAAAACACACAAACTGTCAACTCTAAACTGAGTTGGGGACATTCTGGCTACCGCTAATACAACAAATCCAATCAATAGTGGAAACATTCATATTTATTTATTGTGTGCCTACTATGTGTCAGACTTTGTGCTAGGCATTAGGATTCACCGGTGGATGATCACCCATGGTCCCTACACTCATAGATCTTACTTGGGGGAGGAAGACAGCAACCAAGCAGTGTTGAAAGCCCTAGCAGCCAATATGGCCTAAACATCTGCTGGTCTCAGCAAATACGAATTGGGTACCCCTTCTTCGTGCTGGAAAACTCAGGACGGCTTCCTGATAAAACTGTCTGACCGGGGTGGGGGGCGTGGAGTGAGTGTACAGGGGAAGGAGAGGAAGCAGGCTTTTCCTGCAGTACAGCCTCTCTGAGGAAATACGTATTTGCAAAACTGAGGCCACAGTTCTGGATCCAGATTACGCCAGACCTACCGTACATGGTCGTCATAGGTGAACAGGAATTTGGGAGGGGGCTGGTGAGCTACTCTTTGAGGTTCTGCCTCACTGCAGCCTAAAGGGCTTGCTAACCGATTCCCAGACACCTCCTTCACTTCTGATCAGATCCGCCTACCCAACCTGGCCGCATCTTACCTGTTCTCTGCAGCCCTAAACTGAAGCTGAAGCTCACAGGCCACATCAGGAGACAGTGGATCCTGATGGAGCTCCGTGGCCCCAGAAAGAAGCAATCATGTGAGTTGAGCATGTGCCAAGGGCGCCCTGCCCATGCGGCCACTAGCTCTGGGTCCCATTTCTCTGCCATGACACCTCCTGAAAAGTTACTAAGGCCCATTCCAGACTGAAGCTTTCCATGGCCAGTACCTGGCCTACACCCTGTGATACACTGCAGCCCAGGAGATGTTCAGAGGGGAAGGGAGGGTCAAAGACAATCCAAAACCAAAACCAAACCCAGTGCCATCGAGTCGATTCTGACTCATGGTGACCCTATAGGACAGAGTAGAACTGCCCCATAGAGTTTCAAAAAGCACCTGGCAGATTTGAACTGCTGATCCTTTGGTTAGCAGCCATAGCACTTAACCACTATGCCACCAGGGTTTCCCAAAGATGATCAGGGGCTACCATATCTTTTCATGACTCCTATGTGTGATGGAAACCTGGTGGCATAGTGGTTAAGAGCTACAGCTGCTAACAAAAAGGTTGGTAGTTCAAATCCACCAGGCGCTTCTTGGAAACCCTATGGGGCAGTTCTACTGAGTCCTATAGGGTAGCTACAAGTTAGAATCAACTCAACGGCAATGGTTTTTTTTTTTTTTTCCAATGTGTGATGGGCTTGACCATACTCAGGCCCTTTGCCTGAGTGGAGATGTATGCTCTCAAGAAAACAGTAAGTTTCACCCTCCACACATACCTGGCCATCATTGCCTCATTCATCAGAAAGGTTACCACCTCCATAGACCGTTAGTCACCTAAGATCCAGCTGTGGGATCCACTTGTATCCTTGTTCCCAAGGACTCATCTATCCAAACCCTTCCGTCCGAATACATGCATCCCCTAGCACTCACACTCTGATGCCACGAGGAATCGACTGGATCCTAAGCAGATGATTCCACTGCAATCCTTCATATAGGTAGCAGGACTAGGTGTCCAAAATTTATTTATTTATTTATGTTGAGATATAATTCACATACCATAAAATTCACCCTTTTAAAGTATGTTCACAAGGTTGTACACCCTCACCACTATCTAATTCCTGAACATTTTCATAACCCCAAAAAGAAACCCCAGTCACTGACCATTTCTCCCTCCCACAGCCCCTGGCAACCACTTATTTACTTTCTGTTTCTACGTATTTGCCTATCTGAACAGTTCCTATAAATGGGATGGTACAATATGTATCCTTTTGTGTCTGGCTTCTTTCACTTAGCATAATGTTTTCAAGGTTCAACCATGTTGTAACATGGCTGAATAATATTCCACTGTATGGATATACCACATTTCATTTAGCCATTCTTTGGCTGCTAAACATGTGGATTGTTTCTACTTTTTGGAAAACAATTATGGCTAATGCTGCTACTGAACAGTGTATATAGAAGTTTTTGTAGGAACATGTGTTTTCAATTCTCTTGGGTGTATACCTAGAGTAGAATTAATGGGTCATATGGTAACTCTATTTTTAATTTTTTGAGGAAGTGTGGGTGGCTAAATTTACAACTGCTGGGTTCATTCACTTCTCTTTACTCACTACTCAGAACCCACCCTTCTACAGCAATGACAGCTTCCATGCCTCCTTCCTCCGCAATGTTGAGAACCATCAACACCTGATTAAATGTAGAGGCCACCAGCCTCATGCAAGAAGAGAGTCGATAGCAGAAACCAGGGAAGATAATCCTTCAGGAACACTTTGTCTTGCTCTTTTCCTGCTATCCTTTCATCACCCACCCTGGCTGAAGCCTAAGAACCTCTTCCTATGCAATGGCACCATGACTGGAGTTCTGGGTCTTATGCCTCAAGCTACCTCCATCCATGCACAACCAAGTTTAGCTTCAGTACATGAGGGATCATGCCGTCAGCTCTGAGTTTCTTCCTGTCCAGACAGAACTAAATGGTGCTCCCTGCCCTTGTGGTCTTTGAAATGCCCAAAGGGTTATTAGAAGGATAATATAGAATCATTTACATAAAGTAACTCATAAAGTAGACACTTAACACTTGGTTCCTCTCGCGTCTTATTCTAGTATTACTTATCATCTCTAAAGATCTTAAAAGTATCTGTCCCTCCACTTTATGGACCTTCCTTGAACCTTGTTACCAGCCAGCATTGCCCTATGTTAGGCATAAAATTCCCCAGCCTCAGGAGGTGAGAAGCAGAGCAAGCAGGCCTCAGTTAAATGAAAGCGAGCAGAACATAGCCACATTTTATACCTGGAAACTGAGGCATAGAAAGGTTAAATGGTCTGTCTGGGGTGACTAATCATCCCAGTCTGCCTTCCTGGTTTTAAAAGTTCCCTGTCCATAATCTAGGGCAAACCAAGAAATCCTGGTTAATGTTATCCAAGGTCACACAACTAGCAAGTGCCACAGCAGAATCCGAACCCAGATCTGACCAACTTCAAAGTCCTCCCACTGAATGAATTACTCTTTGAGCATGTCAATCACATAAAACGTATTCAAATTTTTAACACAGCAGTCGAGGTGCTTCCTGTTGCAGTTGCCTTTACCCTTACCCTCTCTACAGCAGGGCCTAACCCAGTCTGAGGGAGAAGTCCAGTTCTCACTCAGGGCCATCTTGGTGCCAGCAGGGGATAAAGGCAGAGCTGAACTCATGAGAGTTTCATCATTGCTCAGAGCCTGCCAGATCTCTCACCTACTTACTGCCAAAAATCCAAGAATTAGAGGGCCCAACCATAAGAGCTGTGAAAAACGATGAGATTAAATTAGAAACCTCCAAGTTCCACCTCTTTGAGGGAAATCTGGGATGGTGGAAAGAACTCAGATCTTGATGCCAGTCAGCCTTGGGATTATATCTGAGACTCCATACTTAACAGCTGTGAGATCCTTGGCAACCTATTTAATTTGTGCCTGAATTTACATTTTCACTAATCCTCATCTTTAGGAGTTGTTCAAACCCGTTGCTGTCGAGGCCATTTTGATTCATAGCGACCCTACAGGACAGAGTAGAGCTGCCCCAAGGGGTTTCCCAGGAGTGGCTGGCGGATTCAAACTGCTGACCTTTTGGTTATCAGTGGTAGCTCTTAACCGCTGCACAACCAGGGCTCCAAAGGGTTGTAAGAAGGATAATATTGAATCATTTACATAAAGTAACTCATAAACACTCAACACTTGGCTCCTCTCCCATCTTATTCTAGCATTACTTGTCATCTCTGAAAGATCTTAAAAGGGTCTGTCTACTTTATGAGCTCAACTTGAACATTGTTACCGGCCAGCATTGCCCTATGTCAGGCATAAAATACCCCAGGCTCTGAGCCTTTCTTTTCTCCTACTCCACCTGCTGGTAGACCTTATTGAGACTTCTTCCTGGAGCCCGCATTTTTCACCCAATCACTGACAACTCACCCTACCCAGCCTCACTCCACTTCCTATATAATCTTGATCTTATAGTATATTGCTTCAACCACTCTCTTGCCAGCACTTGCCAGCCCTGTCTTTCTGCCAACGCCTTCCTCATAAATCTTCTACCTTGGACCAATACAACTACTCTTCTTTTGTCCTGTCACCAGGTGTAAAAACAGTGTGTCGGAGACACAGGGGGAAGGACAATCAAGTTCAACAGCCCAAGGCTGATTCCTATGAGGCAGAGGTCGGACATGCCTCATCCCTCCAATCTTTTTAGCAATTCTGACACCATCTGTCTCTCCCACGGCACTCTCTACTTCTCCGCTGGGTTCGATGATGTGTTGCAACGGCCACACAGAACTCACAAGGCAATGTTCACTGTTGTGGGGTTTATTAGGGAAGTAACAAGTTACATTTCAGGATCAGGAAGGACTCAGGATACAGTTCTTTGATCAGGACAGCCTCTTCTCAGCCATGCCCAAGGCAGGCCTCTCTCTGGCCCTTGCCCCTCAGCCCCTTGGCGCTTCGGCCTGGCCTTTGCCCTGCTCAGACAAATGCTACAAAGCTCTTTAGCTCCACCAATAAATGCCTGGGGGCACCCCACTCTACCAGTAAGCCTTGGCCCCAACGCACTCAGCTCTCTTGCTCCATGGGTCAGTGAGCCTAGCTCTGCCACGTGCCCAGCGGAATCCCATTCTGCCAGTAAGTTTCCTGCCTGAAGGCATTCTGCTTTCCCACTCTGTGGGCCAAGAAGCCCAATGTGTTGTCTCCTGCCAGTCACTTGGTTCTGCTGCCTCTGCTGCTGCCATCTCTCTGCTGTTGCTTCTTACCATCTTGCCATCTCCAGTGTTATAGCTCTCTCTCTGTCTCATGGCTCTAGGAGGGCCTCAAAACAGGGATCCCAGAATCAAAGGATGCACTCCACTCCCATTTCTTCTTCTTGGTCAGGTCCCCCCTCCTTTTCTGCTTGTTTCTCTCTCCTTTTATCTCTTATAAAAGGTGTGACTCAAGTAAAGTCATGATTTGAATAAGAGCGGTAAGGGTGGTGACTTGAGTCACACCCTCTAATAAGGCAGTGACTCACAATACATCCCACCCTAATCCTGCATCATTAACATGTTGGACAACCTACTCCCAAATGGGACCACAACCACAGGCATAGAGTCTAGGATTTACAACACACCACAAAATGGAGGATAATTCTATCAGATCACAAAATGGAGGATGACTACATCATTACATAACTGCCAAGCCACAGAAAATCATGGCCCAGCCAAGTTGACACATAACCTTAACCATCACAGGTTCCATACCCTTTATTTGCATAGTCCTACCCAGTCACTGTGTGGGAGTCACAAAGACTATGGTTAGAAATGCCATATTAAGTAATTCACTGCACCACACCAGGTTAGTGAGCCCTTCTGGAGAAAATTATGCAACCCGACACATTTACTGTCTCTAACTTCATCTGGTCCCTCAGCCATCCTATAACGTGGGTCTAGGCAGGTCTCTCTCCCTTCCCCACGGTGACCCTTCCAAACCTTTCATAGCTTCCTGGAAGGGTCCTACCCGACTCCAACAACTGCTCCATCAGCTGATATCTTCGTCTCACTCTATGAGGAAAGTTGAGGACTTCAGGCATGAGCTCCATCTTTTTTCTTTGTTAGTTCTCAGTTCCCAAGCATCTGAGAGTGGGGTTCTTCCCCTCTGCCTCCTTTCACCCCCAACCCAGGAAGGATAGATTAATAATCATAAACATCATAGTCACCTCCTGGCTGCATTCGTGGTCTGCCTGGGTATTCAAACTCCATTTCCTACAGCCCATCTGTTCCAGGACTTTCCTCCTATATTAAAGGAAAATGCATCTCACTTCGTACTCACGAGTGATCTTTCTCTTTAATCAAATGTCTCCACTACTATCTACCTCTGCTGGTCGTAATTGATTGTGTGTATTCTATGTGCTTAGCAATTCACCAAACATATTTTATATCTCGTTTATTCTTCAAAATAATCCTTTGAAGTGGATCTTATCCCTGCTTTACTTATAAGTAAGCTGAGGTTGATACATGCGAAAGCTGGACAAGGGAATATGGAAGAATTGATGCTTTTGAATTATGGTATTGGCAAAGAATATTGAATATACTATGGACTTCCAGAAAAACGAACAAGTCTAACTTGGAAGAAGTGCAGCCATAGAGCTCCCTGGAAATGAGGATGGCGAGACTTCGTCTCACGTACTTTAGACATGTTATCAGGAGGGACCAGTCCCTGGAGAAGGACATCATGCTTGGTAAAACAGAGGGCCAGAAAAAAAAGGGGAAGACCCTCAACAAGATGAACTAACACAGTGGCTGCAAGAATGGGTTCAAACATAGCAACAATTGTGAGGATGGCGCCTGCAGTGTTTCATTCTATTGTATATAGGGTCACCATGAGTCTGAACCAACTTGAAGGCACCTAACAACGACAACCTGAGGTTCAGAGACTTTAAGTAACTTGTCCAAGGTAAATGGCAGAGCTGCTTCTCTCTGATTCCAAAGGCTGAAGTTTTTTCACTCTGCAATTCTGGCATCTGTGACCACACTTTCCCCAAACACGGGCAAGATCTACATTTCCTTCTCTGTGCTTGGCTGTACCTGGGTATCCCCCGCTGTGCTCCTTCACTACACAGTTATGTTTGCCCTTCACCAGGGTGGGAGCCTCTCCAGGGCAGGAAACATTGACTTTATCTCCATCTCCCAAGTGCCCTCAATAAATGCTTTCAACTACATTAAGTTCAAGCAGTCTTTGAAGTCTGTGCATCAGTGTTCTCTGATTAGTTGAGCATTTTGCCTTTATTCTTTTGTAAAAATAAATGAAAATGAAAAAGTCATGACACTAGATAAGAAATGTGAGCTCTCATAACCCTGGTACAGTAAGGACAAGGTCGAGAGGCAATATGGATGCTAATATCAGGGGCTCTCTGGTCTCAATTTGGGAGCCCTAGTGGCGCAGTGGTTAAGAGTTTAGGCTGCTAACCAAAAGGTTGGCAGTTCAAATTCACTAGCTACTCCTTGGAAACGTTATGGGGTAGTTCTACTCTGACCTATAGTGTTGCTATAAATCAGAATCAACTCAACGGCAACGGGTTTGGGTTTTTTTTTTGGTCTGGTCTCAGTTGGACACATACTGGGCTTTACTTGATCTGCAGTGTATTCAATTGGAAAGGAAAAAAAGAATGAAATTAAAGCATGTGTATGGAATGTTAGAAATTTATCATTTAGGTTTATATCTAAAACATGATGTGTAATTAGGGATTTTACAATTTTCTCACTTCCATGGGATGGGACCATTCCTAAGAATATGAAATTCTGTTGTTTCTCTTGTGCTTGCTTGCTTAATACAGAAAACACTTCCCTGGGACTCACCACACACCAGGCTGTGTCCAGGAGCTTGACTTACATTAACCACTTAATCCTCATAGCACCTCTAAGAGGTAGGTACAGTTATTACTTTCATTAAAAAAAAAAAAAATGTTATTGTGGTAAAATATATATAACATCAAAGTTGCCATTTTAACAATTTTTAAGTATGCAATTCAGTGACACTAATTATATTCACCGTGTTGTGTTTTCATCACCACTATCTATTTCTAGAGCTTTTTGTCACACCAAACAGAAACTCCATCCGTTAATGGTAACTCCTCATTTTCCCTCCAGCTCCTGGTAACCACTAATTGACCGTGGTCTCCATACATTTGCCTATTCTAGATATTTCACATATGACCTCCTTTTTTTTTTTTTTAAGTTTAGAAAGCAGAAGCACAGAGAAGTGAAATCATCTGCTGAAGGCACACAGCTTCTGCATAGTGGCAGCTGGATTCCAGCCCAACCTGGCTCCATACCACACTGCCCCTGTTGTAATGCAAAGCACATCATGACTGAGAGCAGATGACTGCTTGAACCTCATGTGATATGTAAATGAAACCTAATTTGCTCTTAGTCTCATTAATTCTTCCTGACTTAAAGCAAGAAGCAGTGTCTCCTGGTAGAATGGCTTCGCCTCATTCTCACGCTGCTAGTAGCTTGTCCAGCACGTGTGAGCACAAGACACAGCTGATTATAACAACCCACATAGATGGGGATGTCGGCCCTCCAAATATTGTGTTGTCTTATGTTCTGGAGTGATCATTCTTTGTAATGAGGAAACAATAAAGGAAACAAAAGAAAAATAAACCAAGCAAAGAAAAAAAAAAGTTGAAATTATCAAACTACTCAGTAAGAGATGTGAAAACTTTGGAGGCAAAAACTTGGAAATTAAAAAAAAAAAGTTGCCCTGTGTTGTAGTAGTGTCAGAAATCATCTAAATCCCTGAGGGACAATAAAAACCATGATCAGCACAAAGTTGGATCCTATGAGGTGGAGATCAGACTTACATCCACTCTCCAATTTCCTTACCATTTCTGACACCAGCTTGTTCCTCCCATGACACTCTCCACTTCTCTGCTGGGTTTGATAATTTGTTGCAGTGGTCATACAGAACTCACAGACTAGGCTGCAGCTAATAGGCTACAACTCAGGATCAAGGTCAACTTGGAGGTAACAGGCTACAACTCAGGATCAGGATCAGGAAGTATGTAGGCAAGGTCTGGAAGGCTCCCCCAAAGCAGAGAGCACATCCTTCCCTTCTTTGGTGCAGAACAGCTCTCAGTTCCTTTTGGCCATGCAAGCAGGCAGGTCCTTCACTCAGCCATGCGTGTGTCCCCTCAGTTGTGGATATCGCCTCCCAGCTCCCTCAGGACAGGCCTTTGCTTGACTGTGCATACCTCCTCTTGGCTGTGCATGCTTTCTATTGGCAATGCTAACAGACCCTTCTCTCGGTTGTGCTAGTCTTCTTTCAGTGGTGCTGACAGGCCCTTCTCTTTACTGTATTAGGCTCCTCTTGGCTGTGTATGCCCCCTCTCAGCCATGCAGAACTCTGTGTCTTCATCTCCCCACTGCTGGCATCTCCACTGCTAACTGGCCCAACTCATAGCCAGTGTAACAGCTTGCTCAGCTCTCTTAGTTGTTTTCCTAGGAGCAACTTTCCGCCATCACCACCAACTCTGCCGCAGGGGCCCTTCCAGACTCCTCGCCATCTTCAGTGTTATAGCCCTTAACCTGTGTTACAGCTCTTCTAGGAGATTCCTTGCCTCTTCTCTCTTCTTTTGCCTCTAAAAACCTCTGTGGGGTTGGCTGCTTATATAAGCAAACTTCTTGTCAGTTCCAAGGCATGGCACTTCCAGCAGGACCACAAACCGACCAATCTCCTCCGTGGGCTGTAAATTACTAAGTTTGCATAGTAAACCAACCAGTCTCTGAAAGGTGCATAAAATAAACCAATGACAGGGAAGACAGCAGCTCAGAAAAAGACAAAACGTGTCAAGCCATCGAGTTGTTTACAGCTTACCCAGGAAATGTCAATTAACCTGGACAAAAATAACAAACTCTCTGGGATAGAAAACTAGGGCAAAAGCTTAGGGGAAAGAATCTCTTAAGCTGTTTTTCTGAAGCACCAAGGCAAAAAGCCACATGTTGTTGATAGGTGCCATTGAGTCAGTTCCAACTCATAGCCACCCTATGTGCAACAGAACAAAACACTGCCCAGTCCTATGCAATCCTCACAATTGTTGTTTGAGCACATTGTTGCAGTCACTATGTCATTCCATCTCATTAAAGGTCTTCCTCTTTTTTGCTGAACCTCTACTCTACCAAGCATGATGTCCTTCTTTATGACATCATAATAACATGTCCAAAGTATGTGAGACTCTTGCCTTAGAAGCATTCCAGCTATATTCCTTCCGAGATAGATTTGTTCATTCTTCTGGTTGTTGTTGTTAGGTGTTGTCGAGTCAGTTCCAACTCATAGCAACCTTACTTACCACAGAACAAAACACTGCCCAGTCCCGCGCTATCCTTACAACTGTTGTTATGCTTAAGCCCATTGCTGCAGCCACTGTGTCAACCCATCTACTTGAGGGTCTTCCTCTTTTCCACCGACCCTGTACTTTACCAAGCACGATATCCTTCTCCAGGGACTGATCCCTCCCAACAACATGTCCAAAGTATGTAAGATGCAGTCTCGCCATCCTTGCTTGTAAGGAGCATTCTGGCTGTACTTCTTCCAGGACAGATTTTTCGTTCTTTTGGCGGTCCATGGTATACTCAATATTCTTCCCCAACACCACAATTCAAAGGCATCAATTCTTCTTTGGTCTTCTTTATTCATTGCCCAGCTTTCACGTGCATATGAAGCAACTGAAAATACCATGGCTTGGGTCAGGCGCACCTTAGTCTTCAAGGTGACATCTTTGCTTTTCAACACTTTAAAGAGGTCCTTTGCAGCATATTTGCCAATGCAATGAGTCTTTTGATTTCTTGGCTGCTGTTTCCATGGGTGTCGATTGTGGATCCAAGTAAAATGAAATCCTTGACAATTTCAATCTTTTCTCTGTTTATCATGATGTGGCTTATTGGTCTAGTTGTGAAGATTTTTGTTTTCTTTATGTTGAGGTGTAATCCATGCTGAAGGCTGTGGTCTTTGATCTTCATCAGTAAGTCCTTTTCACTTTCAGCATCTACATATCACAGATTGTTAATGAGTCTCCCACCAATCCTGATGCCACATTCTTCTTCATATAGTCTGACATCTCAGATTATTTGCTCAGCAGACAGATTGAAAGTATGGTGAAAGGATACAACCCTGACGCACACCTTTACTGATTTTAAACCATACAATTTGAACAACTGCCTCTCGGTCTAAGTACAGCTTCCTCATGAGCACAATTAAGTGTTCTGGAATTCCCATTCTTTGCAATGCTATCCATAATTTGTCCTGATCCACATAGTTGAATGCCTTTGCAGAGTCAATAAAACACAGGTAAACATCTTCCTGGTATTCTCTGCTTTCAGCCAAGATCCATCTGACATCAGCAATGATAGCCCTCGTTCCACATCCTCTTCTGAATCTGGCTTGAATTTCTGGCAGGTACCTGTTGATGTACAGCTGCAATTGTTTTTTGATTATCTTCAGCAAAATTTTCTTCTTTGTTTCCAACTTTTGCATTTCAATCACTAGTAATTATCATTGCATCTTGATTGCATGTTGGATCAATTTCAAAAGTTGGAAACAAAGAAGAAGGACCAGTAGTTAGAAAATATGGCCTTGGTGATAGAAACAATGCCAGAGATCAAATGACAGAATTTTGCAAGACCAACGACTTCTTCATTGCAAATACCTTCTTTCACCAATATAAACGGCGACTATACACATGGACCTCGCCAGATGGAACACACAGAAATCAAATTGACTACATCTGTGGAAAGAGACAATGGAAAAGCTCAATATCATCAGTCAGAACAAGGCCAGGGGCCGACTGTGGAACAGACCATCAATTGCTCATATGCAAGTTCAAGCTGAAACTGAAGAAAATCAGAGGAAGTCCACGAGAGCCAAAATATGACTTTCAGTATATCCCACCTGAATTTAGAGACCATCTGAAGAATAGATTTGACGCGTTGAACACTAGTGACAGAAGACCAGAAGAGTTGTGGAACGACATCAAGGATATCATCCATGAAGAAAGCAAGAGGTCACTGAAAAGACAGGAAAGAAAGAAAAGACCAAGATGGATGTCAGAGGAGACTCTGAAACTTGCTCTTGAGCTTCAAGCAGCTAAAGCAAAAGGAAGAACTGATGAAGTAAAAGAACCAAAGATTTCAAAGGGCCTCTCAAGAAGACAAAGTATTATAATGACATGTGCAAAGAGCTGGAGATGGAAAACCAAAAGGGAAGAACACACTCGACGTTTCTCAAGCTGAAAGAACTGAAGAAAAAATTCAAGCCTGGAGTTGCAATAGTGAAGGATTCCATGGGGAAAATATTAAACGATGCAGGAAGCATCAAAAGAAGATGGAAGGAACACATGGAGTCATTATACCAAAAAGAATTAGTCGATATTCAACCATTTCAAGAGGTGGCATATGATCGGGAACCGATGGTACTGAAGGAAGAAGTCCAAGCTGCTCTGAAGGCATTGGTGAAAAACAAGGCTCCAGGAATTGATGGATTATCAATTGAGATGTTTCAACAAACAGATGCAGCGCTGGAGGTGTTCACTTGTCTGTGCCAAGAAATATGGAAGACAGCTTCCTGGCCAACTGACTGGAAGAGATCCATATTTATGCTTATTCCCAAGAAAGGTGATCCAACTGAATGTGGAAATTATAGAACAATATCATTAATATCACATGCAAGCAAAATTTTGCTGAAGATCATTCAAAAATGGCTGCAGCAGTATATCAACAGGGAACTGTCAGAAATTCAGGCTGGATTCAGAAGAGAACATGGAACCAGGGATATCATTGCTGATGTCAGATGGATCCTGACTGAAAGCAGAGAATGCCAGAAGGATGTTTACCTGTGTTTTATTGACTATGCAAAGGCATTCGACTGTGCGGATCATAACAAACTATGGATAACACTGCAAAGAATGGGAATTCCAGAACACTTAATTGTGCTCATGAGGAACCTTTACATAGATCAAGAAGCAGTTGTTCAGACAGAACAAGGGGATACTGATTGGTTTAAAGTCAGGAAAGGTGTGCGTCAGGGTTGTATTCTATCACCATACCTATTTAATCTGTATGCTGAACAAATAATCCAAGAAGCTGGACTATATGAAGAAGAACGGGGCATCAGGATTGGAGGAAGACTCATTAACAACCTGCGTTATGCAGATGAAACAACCTTGCTTGCTGAAAGTGAAGAGGACTTGAAGCACTTACTAATGAAGGTCAAAGACCACAGCCTTCAGTGTGGATTACACCTAAAAGAAAACAAAAATCCTCACAACTGGACCAATGAGCAACATCATGATAAACGGGGAAAAGACTGAAGTTGTTAAGGATTTCATTTTACTTGGATCCACAATCAACAGCCATGGAGGCAGCAGCCAAGAAATCAAAAGATGCATTGCATTGGGCAAATCTGCTGCAAAGGACCTCTTCAAAGTGTTGAAGAACAAAGATGTCACCCTGAAGACTAAGGTACGCCTGACCCAAGCCATGGCATTTTCAATCACATCATATGCATGTGAAAGCTGGACAATGAATAAGGAAGACCGAAGAGGAGTTGACGCCTTTGAATTGTGGTGTTGGCGAAGAATATTGAATATACCATGGACTGCCAGAAGAACAAACAAATCTGTCTTGGAAGAAGTGCGGCCAGAATGCTCCTTAGAGGCAAGGATGGCGAGACTGCATCTTACATACTTTGGATGTGTTGTCAGGAGGGATGAGTCCCTGGAGAAGGACATCATGCTTGGCAGAGTACAGGGTCAGCGGAAAAGAGGAAGACCCTCAACAAGGTGGATTGACACAGTGGCTGCAAAAATGAACTGAAGCAGGACCGGGCAGTGTTTCGTTCTGTTGTGCATAGGGTCGCTATGAGTCAGAACCGACTCGATGGCACCTAACAACAACAACAACAGCAAAATTTTACTTTCATGTGTTATTAATGATATTGTTCAATAATTTCTGCATTCTGTTGAATCACCTTTCTTTGGAATGGGCACAAATAGGCATCTCTTCTAGTCAGTTGGCCAGTAGCTGTCTTTCAAATTTCTTGGCACAGGTGAGTGTATGCTTCCAGCATTGCATCCATTTGTTGAAACATCTCAACTGATATTTCACCAATTCTTGAAGCCTTGTTTTTTTGCCAATGCCTTCAGTGCAGCCTGAAGTTCTCTTTCAGCACCATAGATTCTTGATCATATGCTAACTCCTGAAATGGTTGAACATGGACCAATTGTTTTTGGTACAGTGATTCTGTGTATTCCTTCCATCTTCTTTTGATGCTTTCTGCATCTTTCAATATTTTGCCCATAGAATCCTTCAATATTGCAACTCAATGCTTGAATATTTTTTTCAGTTCTTTCAGCTTGAGAAATGCAGAGTGTGTTCTTCATTTTGGTTTTCTAACTCTAGGTAGTTGCATATGCCATTATAGTACTTTACTTTGTTTTCTTGAGCCACCATTTAAAATCTTCTGTTCAGCTTTTTTACTTCAACATTTCTGCCATTCGCTTTAGCTGCTCTATGTTCAACAGCAAGTTTCAGAGTCTGTTCTGATATCCATTTTGGTCTTTTCTTTCTTTCTTGTCTTCTTAATGACCCTTTGCTTTCTTCGTGTATGATGTTCTTGATATCGTCCCACAACTCTTCTGGTCTTTGGTCATTAATGTTCAGTGTGTCAAATCTATTCTTGAAATGGTCTCTAAATTCAGGTGGGATATACTCAAGGATGCATTTTGGCTCTCGTGGACTTGCTCTTCAGCTTCAACTTGAACTTGTATATAAGCAATTGATGGTCTGTCCCACGGTCATCCCCTGGCCTTGTTCTGACTAATGATGTTGAGTTTCTCCATTGTCTTGTTACCCAAAGCAGTTCCTACTTGGTGCAGCTTCTCATCAATAAAGACACACCGAGGTGAGGAGGGAGGAAGAGTAATTATTGCAAGCTAGCAGGCAAGGAGCAAGGAGGTGTATACCTCAAACCAAGCTCTCTGAACAAATGGACACGGAACTTTTTATACTGTCCCTCCCAAGGAAGTACATACAAACATTATGGACTACATAGGTTATCATGGCACATGGGCACAGTAAGACAAATTTTGTTTGTTCTTTGGCATGTAGGCTAGTAAACTGGGTTTAACTGTCTTGAGCCACACCCAGAACTTTGAGGACAATCGACAGGAAGGGGCAGGTTCCACTTGGTTTGAACAGCTGCTAATTTAGCTACACACAGCACCATCGCTTAAGGTTTTGCTTGATAATGGCTAAGTACCTCCTGACCGCGTTGGCTATCAGTCTCTTTCCACAGATGTAGTTGATTTGATTTCTGTGTTTTCCATCAGTGAAGTACACTTCAACTGTGTATGTTGTTGAAAAAACATATTTGCAATGAAGAGGTTGTTAGTCTTGCAAAATTCTACCATGCAATATCCAGCATCATTTCTATCACCAAGGCCATATTTTCCAACCACCAACCCTTCCTCTTTATTTCCAATTTTCACTTTCCAAACACCAATAATTATCAATACATCTTGATTACATGTTTGATCGATTTCAGGCTGCAGAGGCTGATAAAAATCTTCAATTTCTTCATCTTTGGCATTAGTGGTTGGTGCATAAATTTGATTAATAGTCATATTAACTGGTCTTCCTTTCAGACATATGGTTATTATCCTATCACTGACAGTGTACTTCAGGGTAGATCTTGAAATGTTCTTTTTGGTGATGAAGGAAACACTGTTTCTC
This sequence comes from Elephas maximus indicus, assembly GCF_024166365.1. Lineage (NCBI taxonomy): Eukaryota > Metazoa > Chordata > Mammalia > Proboscidea > Elephantidae > Elephas > Elephas maximus. Next base: position 89,479,759 of record NC_064830.1, on the reverse strand, counting down.
AATTCGTCATTCCTGGCATAGTATACCATATGATTGTCTGATTCAAAATGACCAGTACCAGTCCGTTTCAGCTCACTAATGCCTAGGATATCTATCTTCATGTGGACCATTTTATTTTTGGTGACTTCTAATTTTCCTAGATTTGTACTTCATACATTCCATGCTCTGATTATTAATGGATGTTTGCAGCTGTTTCTTCTCATTTAGAGTTGTGCCACATCAGCAAATGAAGGTCCTGAAAGCTTGACTCCATCCATGTCATTAGGGTCAACTCTAGAGCTTGGCTGCTGTGATGATTAAGATTGTGTGTCAACCTGTCTGGGCCTTGATTCTCAGTGTTTTGCAGTTGCGTAATGTTGTGGTCACTTCCTGTTGAAATTTGGTATGTGATCACCCCCATGATGGATTCTGCTGAGTGGTATTGACTGGGGTGGCATCTGTGGCAGCTCACTGCCCCCTCAGCCTTCATCTCTCTGCTCTCCACTGCCTACTTCCTTCCTGCTCACCTTGCCAAGTCTTTTGACTGGTTCTGGATCCTGCAGCTGCCTGTTGTTCATCTGACCCCTGGTTCTTGGGACCTGAGCTAGCATCTTACCTGCAGATCTTGGGATTAACGCGTTGATCTTCACAGTTTGTGAGCAAGAATCCTGCTCTCCAACCTGCCGATCTTGTGTTCACCAGCCCCTGCAGCTACGTGAATCAGGAGAAGACTTGCGGCCTTGCCTGCCCATCTTGGGATTCATCAGCCTTCACAGCCTGTGAGCAAGAGCCCTGCACTCCAGCCTGCTGATCTTGGGTTCATCAGCCCCTGCAGCTATGTGAACCAAGAGAAACCTCTACCCTGATCCAGGGACTTGGGATGTTCCTGCCTCTACAATCATGTGAGCTGTTTCCTTGATATACATCTCTCTCTCTCTGTATATACTTATACGTTTTACTGGTTTTGCTTCTCTAGAGAACCCGGCCTAGGGCAGCTGCTAACCAAAAAGTCGGCAGTTCGAATTCACCAGCCACTCCTCGGAACCCTATGGGGCAGTTCTACTTTGTCCAACAGGGTTGCTAGGAGTCGGAATTGACTCAACGGCTATGGCTATGTTGTATTTTGAGTGCCTTCAATCCTGAGGGTATCACCTTCTGGCACTATATCAGACAATGTTCCACTGCTATTCATTAGGTTTGCACGGGCCAGTTTTTTCAGAAGTCTTAGTCTGGAAGCTCCACTGAAACTTGTCCACCATGGGTGACCCTTCTAGTATTTGAAATACCAGTAGCATATCTTCCAGTATCACAGCAACACGAGAGCCACCACAGTAAGACAACTGACAGATAAGTGGTGTGCTGCTACCCATCCATTGCCGTCAAGTCGATTCCGACTCATAGCGACCCTATAGGACAGAGTAGAATTGCCCCATAGAGTTTCCAAGGAGCACCTGGTGGATTTGAACTGCTGACCTTTTGGTTAGCAGCCGCAGCACTTAACCACTACGCCACCAGGGTTTCAGGTGTGCTGCTAGCAGTGGGGAATTCAGAGATGGATAAAACAATCCCTGCCCTAGAATAAGCTCTCAGTTTAGTGGGGAGACTTTCATGTAAACAGAAAATTACCATGCAGGGTAATTAGAACCATAATAATGTGGAAAGCACAACTGGGGCCAGAGAAAGGAGTGACTAATTCTGTTTGAAGGGGAGAGGCCGGGAGAAGCCAGCTGAGGAGTTTGTAAGACAAGGCTTGTGGTTGGTGCAGGGGGGTGTGTGTGTAGGGGGGGTGGTATTGTCTGAACGGTCTTGAGGGCAGGAGATATCAGGTGGGCAGAAGGAGGAAAGCATTTCAGGTAGCTGGAGTAGCATGGGGCAAGACAGAAAGAGTGTGGGATTAGCATCTGCAGTATTGAAGTGTAAGGTCAGGAGAATAGAGGGACCCCCCCCATGCAGCTTGGTCAAGTCACTTCTGTTCCACTGTTTTTAGTTTACCATTGGGGTAGTGAAGGGTGAACAGAAAAGCAGTACTCAGATTTGTTTCAGTAATGAGATACTTCGTTTAAATGAAATTGCACATGGAGGCCCAATGTGTAAATAAGGAGGTAGAGAAATTTATTTCCTTAAAAGGAAACAGATCCACCACTGTTTGGAAATATATTTTGAAAAATTCTTGTCAGAGGTGAAGGGGCAGATCCCTACCATGGGGCTTGAATCCCTACCAAGACTTTCAGAAGTGGACAACACTGCTTTGGCTGAGAAAGGGAGTTGAATGTAGAGCTCTCAGGGCAATCCAGGAAAGGAGGTGAGAAGGACCCAGTGAAATGGGGGAAGGTTCATACCATTCCTGCTACAACCTCCATTTCCACTCTTACACATTCCCAAGTCTGTTCAGGGAAAGTAATCCTTTTCAAATGCAAATATGATCATGTGGCTTCCCTGCCCAAAACCCTTCAAAGGCTCTCATCACTCACAATAAAATCCAAACTCCTAACAGGCCTCCCAGGCCCTGTGCCATCTTCCCACTGACTGACACTGAGACCTCACCTTCTGTTGGTTCCCTCACTCCCTTCCAGCTGCCCAGCTCTCCTTGCTGTTTCCAAATTCATCACGCCTACTTCCCACACAGGGCTTTGGTACTTGTTCCCTCTACCTGGGGGCATTCTTCCCCTCAGTATCTATATTTCTCTCCATCACTTCAATCAAGTCTCTCCCCACATGTTATCCAAGCAGAGACACCTTCCAGCTGAAACAGCAGCCTCCCCAGCCCTCTTCATGCCCACACCTGGCTTTCTTTCTCTTCATAGCACTCACTGCTCATAAACAGATGACTCATTAATGCATTTGTTTGTTGTATGACTCCACTCACTGGAATGATAGCTCCTTGCGGATTCTCTTCTTCATTGCTATTTCTCTAGCATCTAGTATGGTGCCTCCAATGTAGAGAAGCTCCATAAGCATTTACTGAGTTACTTTTCCAAGGGGGCAGAGGAGACAATGAGAATGTAAGTTACCCTGTAGCAGCAGAAAGCTTTGGAGAGGCTTTGGACTTCCGGAGCCTATAGGACTGAGGATGGGGTGAAGTTTAAGGCAGCTTAAAGGGACAGGTAGACTCCCCAGCTGACACATGGGTTAAATGTAAAACAGATTAAACTGGAGCTGGTAAGGAGGAACCTGAGGTAAGGGCTGGTGTTCCATTGCCTTTGCCTTCTTCTTTCTGGTTCTTCAGTCACTATATCAGCACAAACCCCAGAGTAGATAGACTAGACAGTGGTGTTCCTTGTGTCTGGGACAGGCAGAGAATTGACCCTGAGACCCCTCCCATCCAAGGAAAGGTATTTTCTGCTCTCTGGAGAGGAGACTGGGGACTTGCTGTGGGAAGCCAGGGACCACTCTCCAGGCAATGGAGGAGATTCTGAATCTTCATCCAAGGATAGGTGTAAGGGAATGAACCTGTGGCAAATTTGGGGATCCTCTATCCTGAGAGCTCTGGACGTATCATGCCTGGAAATATGAGGGCGTTCACCCAAGGTTGTCACCTCAGACCTCTCTTTGGCTTTCCATGTTTGGTCACAGACTGTGTGATATGCCCCTGTAAGGAATAGAAGAGACCAAGAGAGACAATAGTGGGAGAGAGGGAGAGAGCCAGAGAGAGCTTGGGAGAGATGTAGAGACAAAGAGGAGACAAAGGCAGAAGGAAAAAGGCATGGAGAGAGGAAATATAAAGGCAAAATTTCAGAGCAGGAGATAGAGGGAAAGATCAAGACCTAAGAGAAAGAGAAAGAATACGGTAAGAAAGGCAAACAGAGAGAGAGAGGGCAAAAGACACAATAAAACAAAATGGCTGGAATGACGTAAATGTACGTCACCAGGATATGAGGAGAGGGCAGGAAGGGGAGAGCAGGACAGGGACAGGGAGGAGATGGGGACAAGGGCATCCTTTCCTGTTGCCCTGCTTCACTCCCAGAATCTCACCACCCAGGAGCCCTGCCCTGTTTCTGGCTCCTCAGGGCAGGGCTTCCTTTATCTGGGATGGGTCCTCAGCCCCAGATGGTGAGCCTGTGAAGAGGTGGGGTGCTCTGAATGCTAGCTACTAAAACAAACAACCAAAAAAAACACCAAACCTACTGCTGTCAAGTCAATTTCAACTCATAGCAACCCTATAGGACAGAGTAGAACTGCCCCCATACAGTTTCCAAGGCTGTGTGATCTTTATGGAATCAGACGGCCACATCTTTCTCCCGCAGAGGAGCTGGTGGGTTGGAACCGTCAACCTTTCTTTTAGCAGCCAAGCGCTTTAACCACTGTACCACCAGGGCAACTTGCCAGCTATCGGTCATTAATAACTGAGATTAATTATGCCAGCAGTGCTCTGGGCTCCATCCTTCCTTCAGCTTGGAAGGACCTGATGATTCAGGAAAGTCAGAGGGCCAGTTCTGGAGCGGTCAGGCAATAAGACTCAGGAGTCCGTCTTAGGGGGTTTTAGGTCAAGAGGAAGAGAAGGATCTAAAGAGAGTAGAAATCTATCATATTAGCCCTAGGGAAGTTTAAGGCCTCAGGGAAGGAGCAATTGCCTGGGTGGGTCTTCCCAGGGCAGAGGCTGCAGCCCCAGGAGGAATCCGCCTTGGTGCCTAGCCTGTGAGGGTGGTTCTGGGGTCTAGGAGACCTGAGGGCCCAAAGCCCAGAACTACCTCCAGAGAAGGGGCCCTGTATATACTTAACTCACCTTCCCACTTGCCCATTGACTCTGTTCTCAGAAGGAGGAATCTGCTGGTGTTCATTGTCCATCTGCAGCCCAAGCAGGGGCCTATCTACGGAAAACACTGCCTATGGCAATTAGTTTTAAATTGCTCAATGATCTCTCAGAGCTAGTGTTGGAAACTACTATGGCCAATAGAAACTGTTCATTAGTGTCCCTCCTCAAGCAGTGCCCAGGGCATGCCCCCTACCTGTAGTGCCTTAGTTAGGCCTCTGGCTAGTCACCTTCTCACAGAAGAAAAGTTTGAGGAGGTCTGGCAGATTGAGGGTCATAGATGGGTGGAGGAACCCTGGTGGCATAGTGGTTAAGAGCTCAGCTGCTAACCAAAAATGGTCGGCAGTTCCAATCCACCAGCATTCCTTGGAAACCCTATGGGCCAGTTCTACTCTGTCCTATCGGGTCGCTATGAGTCAGAATCAACTCAACAGCAACAGGTTAGATGGATGGATAAGGAAGAAAAAAGCAAAAACAAAGCCAAGTACTGCAAAATATTAACCATGGTAGAATTACATTGTGGACATATGGGCGTTCACTATACAATTCTTTTAACTTTTACTATATGTTTGAAATTTTTCATAATAAAATATCAAGGGAGGGAGAGAAAAAATTACCTAGCAAATAGTAGGTACTCCTCAGTATGAGGCATTAGGAGTGTAACCCTTTCTGGAAGAATCTACATTTCAAATGTCTGAGAGGACACTGTTTATCCTGAAAGATGGCGATTTCAGGTGAGAACAACTGCAGACCATTTAGAGGAGGAAGAACCTTTCAAGAGCCCCTCAGGTTACCCAGAGGCAATTAGTCATTTTGCCTACTTAGGCCTTTAGGTTAGTGACCTTTTCTCAAGTTTATTCTACTCCTCCTGGTTTGACTCGGAGTAGACCCCACCCTGCCACCTGCAACTTTTGTGGGAGGGACAGGATAAGATGTTCCAGACCCTGCCTGACACCTGATCCTAGGAGGCTGATCATGTTTGCACAGGAGGTGAGGTTCACATGATAACAAGCAGAGGGAGGGTTTGGACCTAATATAAGAGATCTGGGAGTTTTGGGGGCTTAGTTCGTACTCGAAACTTCCAGGTGAGGGGTGACAGAGGTCTGGGCTAAGTGGGTGACAGGGAAGCCTGGATCTTAGGGGGAAATTCAGATCTGAGCAGGAGAAGAGGATGCTTGGATTGAGCAGCAGGGGAGATCTGAGTGTCAGTTAAGCAGGGCACCTGGACCTGAGCTTGTCTTAGGTAGAAAGATATCTGGGTCTCAGCTGAAGAACTGGGAACATCCAGGCTCTCAGGGGAGTGGAAATGGTCAGATTTGTATTAGGGGAGAAATAATTATGACAAATAGACCAGGCATCTGAGATCTAATGTCTTCAACTGGTCCCAACTCCTTCTGCAACTTCTCGGTCTATCCCACCAGAACTGCTTGGAAAATGGTATTGGTACGGTCCCTTCTAATGCCACCTTCACTCCCCAGGTGACACAGAGGCACCTCTAAAATACTCCTTTCCTTCTGATTTGAGACCAGGGTGAAGCTGGGGACTTAAGCTATGCCCCAGATGACCTACCAAAAACCCAAACCAAACCCACTGCTGTCAAGTCTTCTGACTAATAGGAACCCTGTAGGACAAAGTAGAATTTCCCCTAGGGTTTCCAAGGCTGTAATCTTTACAGAAGCAGACTGCCACATCTTTCTCCCACAGAGGAGCTGGTGAGTTTGAACTGGTGACCTTTCGGTTAGCAGCTAAGGGCTTTTAACCACTGTGCCACCAGGGCTCCACAGGGACCCACAAGCCAGGCCAATCTTGCGGAAAACTTCAGTTAGGTTTTGTTCAGACTCTTGGGTTTGGTAAACTCAAACATCTCTATGCTTTGGTGATGTCCTTCACTTTCTCTGCAGAAAACTCCTTTCCTGCTTTATGCCAGAAGGGATGGGACTTGCCATAATTTAATCCAGATAGTAAATTATTGCTCTTCTGGCTTGGGAGGGAAGAAGAGGGGTTGGCTATAGTCAGACCAGGGAGAGCCAAAGGGGCCAAAGACACAGACAATATTATCTGGGAGGAACGGGACTACAGACTATGGACAATCCTTTCTAAACCCAAGATGGGGTCTGCTAGGTCTGAGTTGAAGGACCAAGAAGCCTGCATCTAAACTGGAGGTCAGGGATGCCTGGGTAAATAAAGTCCAGAGGGAAAAGGGGCAATCTTCATTTTCTACTTTCTTCCCACTCCAGGATGTTGACCATTGCTCTCCTAGCCCTCCTTTGTGCTTCAGCCTCTGTCAATGCCAGTAAGTGAGATGTCAGGATGCCCAGTACCAAGGTCATGGGAAGGCAGCCTCTTGTACTGCTGGTGGGCAAGGCATTCAGAGGCTGGCTTGAGGGTGGTAGGAACTGAGTTATGGGAGGGATGGGGTGGTGTGGAGAAACTGACATCTTAGGGATTGCTCCCTCCAACTTTTACTTTGCCTTCCAGTTCAGGTTCAGTCCTCTTCCTACAATGGTGAGTATGGAGGTAGTGGAGGACAGCGATTCTCCCATTCTGGCAACCAGCTGGAAGGCCCCATCACCGCCATCCGTGTCCGCGTCAACAGATACTACATCGTAGGGTAAGGTTCTTTGGGTTTCTGTGGTTTGGGGACCCTCTGGGAACTTACTAAATTAGGAAGTTCTCAGATACTTTGGGTCACATTCATTTCACTAGACTAGTCACAGGGATAACATGATATGGTAAAAAATTGTTAGAGTACTTTGTGTATACCTGCACTGCTACAACCCCTCCAAGCCTGACATGCATGACCCTGGGCAAATCATATAGTCGTGAACCCTCAGGAGCCTAGAAGTTGTCTAGTTCAGCCCCTACCCGAGGTATGAATTCTCTCTGCAACATTCCTGCCAGGTATTCTCCATCTTTGCTTGATGCCTCTTCTGAGATATTCCCGTTCTGTTCATATAGTTAGCAAATTCTATCATGCCGAGCCAAAATGTGTCTCATTCTGATCCTGGATCTGCACCCTGGAACAGCACACAGACAAGTCTCCTCCTTCTTCCACATGACAGCTTTTCACATGTTTTAAAAATCCTTTTGACCAGACTCAATTGTCTGACTGAGACTGGAGAAACCCCAGAGGTCATGGCCCCCAGCCTCTCTGTTAACCCAAAACTAAAACCATTCCTGAAGCCAACTCTTCAAAGATTAGACTGGACTATAAGATATAAAATGATACTGGTGAGGAGTGTGCTTCTTAGCTCAAGTAGACACAGGAGACTATGCGGGCAGCTCCTGTCTGGAGGCAAGATGAGAAGGCAGAGGGGGGACAAAAACTGGGTTGAATGAACATGGGAAATATAGGGTGGAGGGAAGGAGTGTGTTGTCTCATTGTAAGGAGAGCAACTAGGGTCACATAACAATGTGTGTATAAGTTTTTGGATGAGAAACTGACTTGAATTGTAAACTTTCACATAAAGTACAATTTAAAAAAAAGTAAAAAAAAAACCCAAAAAACCCTTGCTTCTTTCCGGTATGGGGGGAGGGGATAGCAGGAGTCTGAACTTCAAATTCAAGCTCTAGACACATGCGCTCTGGGTGACTCTGGGCAAGTGGTTTTCCCTCTCTGAGCCCATTTGTTTGTTGCCAGAATGAGGAGTTGAAGTTCCCTGTATGATCACCAAGGGCTCACTCAGCCCTCAAGTTCTGTGGGGCTGGCAGGAGACTTGTCGCCTTGTCACCCATTCGAAGATCCCAGTGTGCAGGCCAAGAGGTAATGAATTCTGAGCACCCTTCTCAGTGCCTTACTTCCTACTCTCCTCCTTCCTACCCCCAGCCTCCAGGTGCGCTATGGCAAGGTGTGGAGCGACTACGTGGGTGGCACCCTCGGAGACCTAGAGGAGATCTTTCTGCACCCTGGCGAATCAGTGATCCAGGTGTCTGGCAAGTACAAGTTCTACCTGAGGAAGCTTGTCTTCGTGACCGACAAAGGCCGCTACCTACCTTTTGGGAAAGATACAGGCACAAGTTTCAATGCTGCCCCCTTGTACCCCAACACCGTGCTACGATTCATCAGTGGCCGGTCAAGCATCTTCATCAATGCCATTGGTCTGCACTGGGATGTCTACCCCAGTGTTTGTAGCAGCTGCTGAGCCCCAGCTTTCTGCTTGGCAGGGGCACTGTGTTGGAGGTGTGAGAATTCCCTTACCACTAACCCCTATCCAAATGGCTCAATAAAAGAACATGGCTAAAGCTAGTGTGTATGTGGGTGTCTGCAGCTGGGATCCGCCTTTGACTCTGGGTATGGATATGTGAATCTCTTCTCTGGCTGTCTGTTGGACATAAATCTGGGGAAGAGTGGGAGGATGAGAGAGAGAGGTGCTATGTAAGAATCCTGGGCTTTTATATTTTCTCAAGAGGAGATAAGATTCTGGCTTGCGCCAACTCTTTTTTCAAGGATAGTTCTAGAGAATGTTTACCTAAACTGGAGTTCTGAGGCTGAGGGCAAGGCCTAGTTGTAGCTTATTACCAAAATCCCAGATGTTCCACTCTCAAGCTCTCCTCCCTGCTTGTCCTCCCACTGAGAAAGCACTTCTCTGCCAAAAGGCTGTCACCTCACTCTTCTGACGTTAATCTACTCGCTGTATGTGGGTAGCCTGGGCTATTACCCTTTATTCTTTCCCAGAACCTACCTGACTCCTAAAATTTAACCTAAGTTTATTTTTTTTTATGTCTAAGGACTCTGCCCTGTTTCCCCAGCCCAGTTCCTCCCCACCTTTACCTGTAAGCCCTGGTGTCCTTGCTTAGCTCTCTTAGAACTGGAATTCTTTCCTTAGGAGGCTACCACCCCCTCAACAGCCCTATATTCTGCCAACATCAGCCTCAAAATAGGAAATTCTGAGAGGGGAGATTTCTCTCACAAGTTGAAGAATATTAGCATAAGGCAATTGTTAGAGTTCCGGTGACTGAGTAGATTTGGCCAGGATATAAAGGTTCTTTAAAATAATTCTTAGGACTCTAGTTCCCAGCCCTAAAAACTTCTGATAGGTTTTTTTTCTTTTCTTTTCTTTTCTTTTTTGGCAGGGAAGAGTTACTCATTGCTCCCAGAAGGTTTATTCATGTTACAGGGAATGTCAGAGTCACATTCTTCCCAGTTAGACAAAGAACAGTTACATGCATGTAACTTTATAAAGAAATACTGGCATTATAGAAAAAAAACTCACGACTAGCCCGTTTTTATAGTAATTCCTTAATCTCTCTCAAGCAATCAGTTCTGTAGAATGGAATATTATGTCATTGTAATTTTTATTTTGAGGTGTAATTCTTATACCATTAAATTCATTCTTTTAAAATATACAATTCAATGGTTTTTAGCATATTCACAGGATTATGCAACCATTACCACTGTCTAATCCAGAACGCTTTCATCACCTCAAAAAGAAACCCCATACCCATGAAGCAGTCATTCTCTATCTTCTTCTGCCCCAAGCCCCTGATAACCACTTATCTACTTTCTGTCTTTATAGATTTGCCTGTTATGGACATTTCATGTACGTGGAATCATAGAACATGTGGCATTTTTGTCTAGCTTCTTTCACTTAGCATTTGTTTTCAACAGCTATCCGCATTGTAACATGTATCAGTACTTCATTCCTTTTTACGACTGAATCTATCAGTTATGAAGATCAGATATCTGGTCAACTTCAGGATGTTTCTAAACGAGTGATTTTCACACTGTGCCCAGTGAAGGCACCAGCACCTAAGAGGCTGCCGTGACAGAAGGAAGTGGTAAGATTCCTGGTTCTTGTCTATTCTACATACTAAGCTTTTACAGAAGATTTTATTTGAAGAAAAGTTTCTCTTACTTAAAAAAAAATTTACACAGAAGAAAATATTCTTTGATGGTTACGAGGGTGGGGAGGGAGGGAGGAAGAGTGGTTTTCACTAATTAGATAGTAGACAAGAACTATTTTAGGTGACGGGAAAGACAACACACAATACAGGAGAGGTCAGCACAACTGGACTAAACCAAAAGCAAAGAAGTTTCCTGAATACAACCAAATGCTTTGAAGGCCAAAGTAGCAGGGCCAGCATTTGGGGACCATGTTTTCAAGGGACATCTAGGTCAATTGGCATAACAAAATGTATTAAGAAAATGTTCTGCATCTCACTTTGGTGAGTGGCATCTGGAGTCTTAAACGCTAGCAAGCAGCCGTCTAAGATGCATCAATTGGTCTCAACCCACCTGGAGCAAAGGAAAATGAAAAACACCAAAGACATAAGGTAAAGATGAGCCCAAGAGGCAGAAAGGACCACATAAACCAGGGACCACATCAGCCTGAGACCAGAAGAACTAGGTGGTGCCCAGCTACAACTGATGACTTCCCTGACAGGGAACACAACAGAGAATCCCTGATGGAGTAGGAGAACAATGGGATGCAGGTCTCAAATTCTTGTAAAAAGACCAGACTTAATGATATGACTGAGACTAGAGGGACCCCAGAGGTCATGGTCCCCGAACCCTTTGTTAGCCAAAGACTGGAACCATTCCCAGAGCCAACTCTTCAGACAGGGATCAGACTGGACTATAAGACAGAAAATGATACTGGTGAGGAGTGAGCTTCTTGGCTGAAGTAGACATATGCGACTATGTGGGCAACTCCTGTCTGGAGGTTAGATGAGAAGGGAGAGGGGAACAGGAGTTGGATGAAAGGACATGGAGAATACAGGGTAGAGAGGAGGAGTATGCTGTCTCATTGGGGGAGAGCAACTAGGAGTACATAGCAAGGTGTGTATAACTTTTTGTATGAGAGACTGACTTGATTTGTAAACTTTCACTTAAAGCACAATAAAAAATAAATAAAAGTTTAAAAATTGCTGCACTGAGCTAATCACACATTTATCAAACATTCTGTGCTAGGAATAGAAAGACTAAAGACATGGTTATTCTCTTCTAAATAAAGGGTTTCATTGGGGCTATAACAAAAGTCTTTTTCACAGGATGCTATGAGAGCCCAGAAGAGGGCAAATAACCAACTTTCCCTGGGTGTGTCAGGTTAAGATTTGGTTGTTCAGGCGTGGACCAGTACCTTGAAATTTGCCTCCAAAATTGGAGAGTGCCGAGAGATCAAAGAAAGAGGTGGGTAACTCCAGTGTGGCAGTAAAGGAGCCTTTATAGGGGAGACTTACGTACTGAGGCCAAGTGGTCCCTGGCAGCTGCAGGACCAAAGAAATTCTCTGCACGCAGCAGTAGGGGGGCAGAGATTTTGTGGTGGTCAAGGACAAAGGCGGCTCCATGCCAGAGGGTTACATAAGACTGCCTCAGCAAGGTCACATAACAGAGGCTTGGAAAACACAGTGAACTAATAGAAACTGCAGTGAACTAACAGAAAGCATGAGGGTAACCATGTTCAGCCTCGCAAAGTTTGTTTCCCCCTTCATTGGTGAAGGAAGGTGTGTGTGTGTGTGCATGTGTGTGTACGTGTGTAGGGGAGCAGTACTAGAGTCCATCTTATGTAGAAATAGGAAGCTATGAAAACTACAAGTGGTTCAGTACAGCTTAAATACAAAGTACAGTTAGTCAAAAGAGATGAAACCCCATAGAAAGATGTCATGAATGTCATGCTAAACAATTTAAACCTTATCTTATGGGGAGCCAATGAATCAAAATTTCTACCTGGGGATTGATAAGATTTATATGAAAGCATCATTTTTTGTGGTGTAAGTGGGGAGAATGGACTAGAAGTGAAGCAGGTTGAGATAAGAAACTAGTTAAGAGACTAAGCCTAGTCTAGGGAGGATGAGCGTTTGAACACAGTCAGTAATAAAGAGAGGAGGGAAATTTTTGAGAGATTGTGGTGAGTAGACTCAGAATGACTTGATAACTGAATGCATGAGGTGAGGGAGGGAGGGAGAGTCTAGGAGTACCTCCATGTCAGTCTCTTGGGCAACTTGGAAGAAAAGGATATCATTTTCTGAGATGGGGAATACAAAAGAAAAAACTAATTAGCTTTTCGACCAGTCAAGTTTTGATGTATCTGTGGTACGTCTTGGTTAAGCTCCAACATTAGGCAGAGGGATATTTGTGTCTAAAGTTTAGTATACAGATTTAATATAGAGCTGCAGATTCAGAAGTCATCAGCACATTGGTAAAGCTCAAATGATGGATGTGGCAGAAGTTACCCAGGAAAACTACAGATATACAAAATGAGAAGGCTGAAGTCAGAGGATTGGGTAATACCACCATTTGATGACTGATCCAAAGAAGAGGAATCAGCTAAAGAAGTAGAGAATGGACTGAAAGGTAAAGGGAATGAACAGTAATGCTTTTTTTTTTTTAAAAAAAAAGATAAAGCTAAAGTCCTCTTGGCCACCACCCCAACCTTCTCCCCTCCCTTCTTCCAATAGATAAATATATGGCAGGGGAAGAATGATGTTCTTGAAGACAAGAGAGAAATTTCAAGGAGTGGTTAATACCACTGAGAAACCAAGAAAAGAACACACTTCTGTCTCCTCTGGCTTTGGCAATCATAAAATCATTAACTATTGTGACAAAGAAAGTTTCAGTGGATTGGAGGAAGCTGAAGCCAGGCCAAGAAATGAATTGGAGGTTAAGAAAAGAACGGGAGGTAAGGAAATACAGGCATCCAGAACTGAATATTTCAAAAGTTTGGCTCTGGAAAGCTAGAAAATAAGCTGGTAAGTCATAGTTATGAGGAGAAGGAAGGTTTTTGTTGTGTTTTGTTTTGTTATTTTCTTTTTTTCTCCCCTCTTGGACAGGAAAGACATGAGCATGTTTATATGATGAAGAGGATGTTGCTCGAGTAGAGGAAGAAGCTGAAGATTCAGAAAGAGAAGATACTTGATGGAACAAGGCCTCAGAAGATATTAGGGAGGATGTTTTATGCAGGTGCTGGAGGAGGGAATCTTTAAGAAAGGAGGGACAAAAATAAAGATGAGTGAAGGTATAGGTTAGCTCGTATGGGGAGTGGTGGGTATGGGAAGTATAACTTAAGAGAATTAATATCTAACCTTTACCTGTTCAGTGTAACGTGGCATAATGACTCACCTAAATTCCTGAGGGATAAGAATCGGGATCAGCACAAAGTTGGTTTCTGTGAAGTGGAGGTCAAACATACTCCCACTCTCCAATTTTTCACCATTTCTGACACCAGCTTCCCCCCCACGGCACTCTCTACTTCTTGTTGGGTTCAAGAATTAGTTACAATGGCCGCACAGAACTCACAGACCATACTCACACTCACAGTTATGTGGTTTATTAGGGAAGTAACAGGCTACAACTTGGGATCAGGATCAGGAAGCACACAGGCAAGGTCAGGATTACTCCCCCCAAAGTGGGGAGCACATCCCTTCCTTCTTCAGTACAGGATAGCCTCCAACCAGGACAACTCTTTCAGCTGCTTTCTATAGCCGCCTTCAGGCCTCTCCACTGCTAACTGGCCGAGCTCGTGGACTCTCTGCCTCCAGCTCTCCACTGTCTGCCTCTCTACTGTAAGCCTCACCTCTGCTAACTGGCCCAGCTCATAGCTAGTGTAGTTGCCTGTGTAGCCATGAAGGCCATCTCAGCTGTGTAATTCAAGCCATCCAGTGCAGGCAATCTCAGACATGCAGTGCCAGGCCCTTTCAACCACTGGCTCTGCCACTGGGCCCCTTCCAGGCCTCTCACCATCTTCAGTATTACAACCCTTGACTCTTGACTACAGCTGCTTTAAGAGTTTCCCTCACAGGAACTCCGGGTCCAAACTTCCACTTAAGTCTCTTCTTGTTCTTGATATTTCCTCCTCCCCTTCTCTAAAAACCTCTGTGATGATGGCTGTCTACATAAGCAAATATCTTGTCAATCCCATGGTGTGGCCACCCCAACAGGACCAAGAACTGACCAATCCCCTCAGTGGACCACAGGTTGCTCAATCTTATTGGGTGATTTTACACACCACCTTTCCAACTAGTAAAGCAACCAATTCCTGCAAGGTGAATAAAATAGACCAATCACAGGGCAGACTGTAGCCCAACCTAATCACTTTCAGCAGAATTACAAACTCAGGGCCAGAAAAGCCATATATAAGAGAAACCCATTGCACTGCATTCAGTTAAATGAGAAGTAAAGTTACCTGCTGCATCAATCAGGGCTCTACCAGAGAAATATAATCAACAGAAAATCATTTGTTTGTCTCCATATTGCTTGCAAGGAATTGACTTATGCACTTCTGAGGGCTGGCTAAATAAGTCCTAAATTTGTAAGGCAGGCCAGCAGTCTGGAAACTCCTGGGCAAGAGGTGATGCTGCAGTCCTCAGGGAAATCTCGGTTATGCTTTCAAGGCCTTTTGACTGATTGGATGAAGCCCACTCAGATTATTCAGGATAATCTCCTTTATTTAAAGTCAATTGATTGTAAATGTTAATCACATTTACAAAATACCTTCATAGCAACACCTAGATTAGTACTATAGCCAAGGCAGTGCTGTTTCCTCTCACCTTACTTATTCAATCTGTATGCTTAACAAATAATTCAAGAAACCAAACTATATGAAGAAGAATGGCATTAGGATTGGAGGAAAACTCATTAACAGCCTCTGATACGCAGATAACACAACCTTGCTTGCTGAAAATGAAGATGACTTGAAGCACTTACTGATGAAGAACAAAGACTACAGCCTTCAGAATGGATCACACCTGAAAGTGGAGAAAATGAGAATTCTCACAAGTATATTGATAAACAACTTCATGATAAATGAAGAAATTGAAGTTATTAAAGACTTCATTCTACTTGGATCAACAACCAATGTCCATGGAAGCAGCAGTGAAGAAATGAAACAACTTATTTGCATTGGGCAAATCTACTGTGAAAGATCTCTTTAAATTTTTAAAAAGCAAAGATGTCACTTTGATGACTAAGGTGCACCTGACCCAAATCAGGGTCTTTTCAATCACCTCATATGCATGCGAAAGCTGGATAGTGAAAAAAGAAAGCAGAATTAATGCCTTCAAATTGTGTTATTTGCAAAAGGATATTGCATATACCCTGGATTGCCAGAAGAATGAACAAATCAGTCTTAGAAGAAATACAATCAGAATATTTCTTAGAAGCAAGAATGACAAGACTTTGGCTCACTTACTTTGGACATGTCATCATGAAAGACCAATCACTAGAATAGGACATCATGATTGGTAAAGTTGAGGGCCAGCAAAATACAAGGTAAACCCTCAACGAAATTAGTCACAAAATGGACTCAAACGTACCAATGAAAGGATGCCCTTTATCACCACTCTTATTCAACATTGTGCTGGAGGTCCTAGCCAGCACAATAAGGCAAGAAAAAGAAATTAAGGGCATCCAAATTGGTAAGAAAGAAGTCAAAGTACCCCTATTCACAGATGATATGACCTAATAGACAGAAAACCCCAAAGAATCCACAAGAAAATTACTGGAACTAATAGAAGATTTCAGCAAAATAACAGGGTACAAGATAAACATACAAAAATCAATACCATTTACAATAGTCCCCAAGAAGATAAAATACTTTGGAATAAATCTAACCAGAGATGTAAAAGACCAATACAAGGAAAACTACAAGACACTACTGCAAGAAACCAAGAGAACTGCATAAGTGGAAAAATACACCTTGCTCAAGACTCAACATTGTGAAAATGTCAATTCTACCCAAGGTGATCTACAGAAACAATGCAATCCTGATCCAAA
Organism: Elephas maximus indicus; assembly: GCF_024166365.1. NCBI lineage: Eukaryota > Metazoa > Chordata > Mammalia > Proboscidea > Elephantidae > Elephas > Elephas maximus. Next base: position 89,463,320 of record NC_064830.1, on the reverse strand, counting down.
TTCCAACGGCATTTTTTAATGAGGTGGAGAAACAAATCAAAAAGCGAAGAGGTCCCAGATAAGTAAAACATAACTGAAGAAGAACAAAGTGGAAGGCCTCATATTACCTGATTTTAGAATTTATTATACCGCCATGGTAGTCAAAACAGTCTCATACTTAGAAGGTTTAAACAGACTTTCAACAACAGTTACGTTTTATGGTACATTGTTGTTGTAATTAGGTGCCATGGAGTCAGCTCTGACTCATAGCGACCCTATGCACAACAGAATGAAACATTGCCCGGTCCTGCGCCATCCTTACAATCATTGTTATGCTTGAGCTCGTTGTTGCAGCCACTGTGTCAATCCACCTTGTTGAGGGTCTTCCTTTTTTCCGCTGACCCTGTACTTTGCCAAGCATGATGTCCTTCTCCAGGGACTCATCCCTCCTGACAGCATGTCCAAAGTATGTAAGACCCAATCTCCCCATCTTTGCCTCTAAGGAGCATTCTGGCCGCACTTCTTCCAAAACAGATTTGTTTGTTCTTCTGGCAGTCCATGGTATATTCAATATTCTTCGCCAACACCACAATTCAAAGGCGTCAACTCTTCTTCGGTCTTCCTTATTCGTTGTCCAGCTTTCACATGCATATGATGTGATTGAAAATACCATGGTTTGAGTCAGGCACACCTTAGTCTTCAGGATGACATCTTTGTTCTTCAACACTTTGAAGAGGTCCTTTGCAGCAGATTTGCCCAATGCAATGCGTCTTTTGATTTCTTGGCTGCTGCCTCTATGGCTGTTGATTGTGGATCCAAGTAAAATGAAATCCTTGACAACTTCAGTCTTTTCTCTGTTTATCATGATGTTGCTCATTGGTCCAGTTGTGAGGATTTTTGTTTTCTTTTAGGTGTAATCCACACTGAAGGCTGTGGTCTTTGATCTTCATTAGTAAGTGCTTCAAGCCCTCTTCACTTTCAGCAAGCAAGGTTGTTTCATCTGCATAACGCAGGTTGTTAATGAGTCTTCCTCCAATCCTGATGCCCCGTTCTTCTTCATATAGTCCAGCTTCTAGGATTATTTGCTCGGCATACAGATTGAATAGGTATGGTGATAGAATACAACCCTGACGCACACCTTTCCTGACTTTAAACCAATCAGTATCCCCTTGTTCTGTCTGAACAACTGTCTCTTGATCCATGTAAAGGTTCCTCATGAGCACAATCAAGTGTTCTGGAATTCCCATTCTTCGCAGTGTTATCCATAGTTTGTTATGATCCACACAGTCAAATGCCTTTGCATAGTCAATAAAACACAGGTAAACATCGTTCCGGTATTCTCTGCTTCCTGCCAAGATCCGTCTGACATCAGCAATGATATCCCTGGTTCCATGTCCTCTTCTGAAACCAGCCTGAATTTCTGGCAGTTCCCTGTTGATATACTGCTGCAGCCGTTTTTGAATTTTATCAGCTGCTACAGTCTGAAATTGATTGAACATGCAGTCAAGATACATTGATAATTACTGGAGATTGGAATGCAAAAGTTGGAAACAAAGAAGAAGGATCAGTAGTAGTTGGAAAATATGGCCTTGGTGATAGAAACAATGCCAGAGATTGAACGATAGAATTTTGCAAGACCAACGACTTCTTCATTGCAAATACCTTCTTTCACCAATATAAACGGCGACTATACACATGGACCTCGCCAGATGGAACACACAGAAATCAAACTGACTACATCTGTGGAAAGAGACAATGGAAAAGCTCAATATCATCAGTCAGAACAAGGCCAGGGGCCAACTGTGGAACAGACCATCAATTGCTCATATGCAAGTTCAAGCTGAAACTGAAGAAAATCAGAGGAAGTCCATGACAGCCAAAATATGACCTTGAGTATATCTCACCTGATTTTAGAGACCATCTGAAGAATAGATTTGACGCTTTGAACACTAGTGACAAAAGACCAGATGAGTTGTGGAGTGACATCAAGGACATCATCCATGAAGAAAGCAAGAGGTCACTGAAAAGGCAGAAAAGAAAGAAAAGACCAAGATGGATGTCAGAGGAGACTCTGAAACTTGCTCTTGAGCTTTGAGCAGCTAAAGCAAAAGGAAGAATTGATGAAGTAAAAGAACTGAACAGAAGATTTTAAAGGGCCTCTCGAGAAGACAAAGTAAAGTATTACAATGACATGTGCACAGAGCTGGAGATGGAAAACCAAAAGGGAAGAACACACTTGACATTTCTCAAGCTGAAAGAACTGAAGAAAAAATTCAAGCCTGGAGTTGCAATAGTGAAGGATTCCATGGGGAAAATATTAAACGATGCAGGAAGCATCAAAAGAAGATGGAAGGAACACATGGAGTCATTATACCAAAAAGAATTAGTCGATATTCAACCATTTCAAGAGGTGGCATATGATCGGGAACCAATGGTACTGAAGGAAGAAGTCCAAGCTGCTCTGAAGGCATTGGTGAAAAACAAGGCTCCAGGAATTGACGGAATATCAATTGAGATGTTTCAACAAGCAGATGCAGTGCTGGAGGTGTTCACTTGTCTATGCCAAGAAATATGGAAGACAGCTTCCTGGCCAACTGACTGGAAGAGATCCATATTTATGCCTATCCCCAAGAAAGGTGATCCAACCGAATGTGGAAATTATAGAACAATATCGTTAATATCATACACAAGCAAAATTTTGCTGAAGATCATTCAAAAACAGCTGCAGCATTTAGGTAACTTATTGATTTTTTTTGTTTGTTTTTTATTGATGTTAAATTGAGTTAATAGATATTTGTCATAATTTAAGCTTATATAGTTTTGTTTTATGTCACAAGAGAAAGGATATGTGTGTATATATATATGTACACATATATGTAAGTCTGCTAATGAGTGTGTTCATCTTTGCCATTTTAAAAGAATGTACTATAAGGGGTAAGCAACAAAGACAATGTTTAAGAGGTTTATTAAAAAGAAATACATTTGATATGGTCAAAAGTTTTATCTGTCTGACTAAAGTTTAATGGTTTAATTTATGAGATTTTTAGGAGTTTTAACACTAAATAAAATATAAAACAAAGAATTGGGTGTCTTGCTGTTAAAATAACAAAATTTTATTTGGTTTCTGAGTTAAAGGGTTAATTTTTTCTTTGTGTTACCTGCCTCAAAGACAAATGTTCGGTCTCTCATTAGACTAAGAATCTTGAGTTGAAAATCAAGCCATATGGCTTTAGGAAAATTTAAAAAATCTAAGGTTTTTATCGTTAAGATTTTTGGTTAGATAACTTAAATATTATTTCTCAGTGACATATAATAAACTCCTAACAACTTTGAAACTTCATGGAAAGCCACAAGAAAAATTTCTATAAGGAAAAAGTGCTAAAAAGTTTTATTTAATAAATTACATGAAATGTGTTGTCAAAATCAAGAGAAATGCCTGATTGTCTTTGGATTAAAATTTTATATGTTAGTATTTCCTCTTGTGTTTTTGCCTAATATTATATAGCAAACACATATTATATGATAATATTATTATTTCTTAATTGCTAACTTGTTTCCAACTTTATCAAAGCCAATGGTTTGATTGGGAATTCACACTTACCTATGAATTTTTTTTTAATTACTATTCAGGTATTTAGAGATTTGGTAATCTTAGTATATTCTGACTATATGGTATTATGTATCAATATCATTATGTATTGTAACTGAAACTCCTTAAAATATGGTTCATGGTTATATTTAGAAATTTTTTTATCTAAAGTTTTTTTTAATTGATTTTATTTGGCATTTATGTTATGCTTGTAATCAATTTCTATCAGGTCTTTCACTATAAGAGTATTATTTATATAAATTAATGATGGCCATATTAAGTTTTGTCATCCACAGATAAGTTTTTACTTTGCTGATTTGCTGAAAACTTTTGATCAAAAAAATGGACTACATTGAACTTGTGAAAAGGGCTGCAACTAGACTGAACAAAATTTCCAGAACTCCTATGCAGAAGCTGATGGGTTCACAGACTGTGACTGACCCAGGATCACATCGAACAGAAATTAACTCCATAAGACTGAGTAAACAAAAAAAGAACTATGGATTTAACATGGGAACATTGCTGATGTCTTAAGGTCCTACTTTCTGGATATAAGAAACCATTTTCCTTTCTCCTAAACTATCTAACTAATAGGTTTAGATATTGAAACTCTTAAATTAGAAGTTCTTGTTGGTAAACTTAGCAAAGTTATAACTATCATAACCAGGTAAGTGTCTAAAGTTTGAGCTATGATTCCACAAAATAGAACAACATTAGATTTCCTATTCATTCTCTTGAGGAACAGTTTGTGCCTTAATAGACATATTTTTGCTGTGTTTATACTAATACTCAATCTGAGGTTTTGCAAAATGTAGTAGCTGCCGAGACATATGAAAATCCATTACGGATGCTGCTTGTGTATAAACAAACGCCTCATAAGATTTCTTTCCTTGGTTCAAAGACCTTAGGGTCATGGTTTCACAGGTTATTTTGGACAACTGGCCTAATATTATTTTTAGTGTTTATATTCTACCTGCTAGTTGGCTGTATGGTGCCTGGTATCTTAAAAACCAGATGGTGCCCAATTACCATTTATTGAGCATTTTTGATCAAAGATTTTATAACAAGATTATGATCCAAAAGAAAGAATGATAAAAGAATTGTAATTCTCCTGGAATCCAGATTTCTGGCTTTCATGGAGGTTAGGCTAACGCACACAGGCCATAGCCTTTGGGTGTCCTTTTGAACCTCAAACCTCAGAAAAGAAAAAAAAACTTTAAGAACTTTATCTATCATCATGGGACAAATAACAGGTGAAGTTGCTAATGAGATAAAAACATAACACTAATCTCTGACCTCATTAGTAAAGGTGACATGAGATAACAAAACAACCTTAGTTTTTTATTAGCCCAAGAAAGTGTAGTCTGTGCTGTAGCAAATACCTCTTGTTGCATTTGGATAAATAACACAAGAGATGCAGAACAGGATACACATAGAATTAGACAGCAAGCTACTTGGTTACACACTGTAACACCCATACAAACACCAGATTTATTTGGTTGGTTACCATCAGAATAAATACCTGGGCTAGATCACTACTGCAAGAGATAGTAATATTCTTCCTATGTATCCTGATAGTACTAGGCATAATAAAACTTATCTTCAGTTGTATTATACACTTAAAAAACCTCAGTCACCTAGGACAGTGACTGGCACACTTGAGTTTTATCCCCCCAATCTGAAACTCAGTACCCTTTGAGCAATAACCTCCATCCCCCTCCCTCAGGCCCCTGAACAAGGTGTTTTTAATGTCTTTCAACAATGTTTTATCGTGTTCAGTGTACAAGTCTTTCACATCCTTGGTTAAATTTATTCCTAGTGTCAGAAAGGAAAATTAATAGCAGACATCTCACTTTGATTTTAAGGTTTTTCTTATCTACGAAACCAAATAATAACCATAAAAAACCTGACCCAAACTGCCAAAGCCTGCCAGAAACTGCTCTACAGCAATGTGAACTTGTCTTATCCTGCTAGAAAGGGATAGTTGTCAAACCTTTGCCTCCTAATTTAAATCTCAAAAAGCCTCATGGCTGCAGCTGGGTCAAAAAAAAATAAATCCAATGGCATTGAGTCATAGCGACCCTGTAGGGTTTCCAAGGCTGTAAATATTTATGGAAGTAGATTGCCACATCTTCTCCCAGGGAGCGGCTGGTGGGTTGGAACCACCATCAGTTAGCAGCCAAGTGCTTTAACAACTGCACCACCAGTGATCCTTGCAGGGGGTGGAGGGCCAGATTATTACCAGCCAGGCCGGAAGTAACTTGATGGCAGTTGACCTCAGTCAATGGGGGAAGGCAAGGTTAAGCCAATCACATTAAGATCAGCCAATGGTTGATCTTCTACATTTCTCCCTCCTCTTCTCTTTATAAGCCTCATTGTACCCAGCTTCTTTGAGCCATTTGCTTTTTCTGGAATCACAATGGTTTCCCTATATTCATATAGAATAACTGCTCATAGTCTGGGGTCATCTAAGATACTTGACTGATCTCACCCCGTCTGGAGCAAGGGAGAATGAAGAAAACCAAAGACACAAGGGAAAGATTAGTCCAAAGGACTAATGGACCACAACTACCACTACCACTGACTCCACCAGACTGAGTCCAGCACAACTAGATGGTGCCCAGTTACCACCACCAACTGCTCTGACAGGGATCACAATAGACGGTCCCAGACAGAGCTAGAGAAAAATGTAGAACAAAATTCTAACTCACACACACACACGCACACACACACACACACACACACACCCAAAAAGACCAGACTTACTGGCCTGACAGAAACTGGAGAAACCCCAAGAGTATGACTCCTGGACACCCTTTTAGCTCAGTGATGAAGTCACTTCTGAGGTTGACCCTTCACACAAAGATTAGACAGGACCACCTTGAAGACTAAGGTGCGCCTGATCCAAGCGATGGTGTTTCCAATTGCCTCATATGTGTGCAAAAGCTGGACAATAAATAAGGAAGACCAAAGAAGAAATGATGTCTTTAAATTGTGGTGTTGGCGAAGAATATCGAATACACTATGGACTGCCAAAAGAGCATACAAATCTGTCCTAGAAGAAGTAAGACCACAATGCTCCTTAGAAGCAAGGGTGGCGAGACTACGTCTCACATACTTTGGACACGTTATAAGGAGGAATCGGTCCCTGGATAAGGACATCAAGCTTGGTAAAGTAGATGTTGTTGTTTTTGGGACCATTGAGTCAGTTCCAGTTCATAGCGACCCTATGCACAACAGAAGGAAACATTGTCCAGTCCTGTGCCATGCTCACAGTCGTTGCTATGCTCGAGCCAATTGTTGCAGCCACTATGTCAATCCATCTAGCTGAGGGTCTCCTTCTTTTTCACTGACCCTCCACTTTACCAAGCATGCTGTCCTTCTCCAGGGACTGACCCTCCTGATAACATGTCCAAAGTATGTGAGACGTAGCCTTGCCATCCTTGCTTTTTTTTTGTTTTTAATTCATTTATTTATTCAAATATTTATTGAGCCCCTGTTGTGTATCAGAGACTGTATGAGGCACTGGAGTTACAATGGTGGTCAGACACAAAGGACATACTGACTATATCCTCACCATTTAGTGAGGGAGGTTGTATGATAGTCTATTAAAATTCAGTGAGAAGAGGGAATTTTTTCAGTAGGCTATGGTAATGGGCTAAAATTAGTAGTGATCAGGGAAAGCTGCTCAAAGAAGCTGAGGCTGGAGGCAAGTGTAACAGTTAGATGGGTGGGTGGTAGGACAAGAGAGAGACAGGAGGAAATGGGTGTTCCAAGAAGAAAGCAAAACCCAGAAGGCAAAAGAGGTTGTCATGTTCTGGAAATTGCTAGTGCTTCAGTTCGTATGAGGCATACAATATGATGGGGAAGTGGTGTGTGGCTGCCAAGGGTGGAGAGGAGGTAACAGGTATCAGTTTACATAAGGCACCGTATGCCATATTAAAGGATCTGGCCTATGTGCTCTTGGTGATGGGAGATTACTGAAGGAATTTTTTTTTTTTTTAATTTTTATTGTGCCTTACGTGAAAGTTTACAAAACAAGTCAGTCTTTCATACAAAAATGTATATACACTTTGCTACGTACACCTAATTGCTCTCCCCCTAATGAGACAGTCCGCTCCTTCCCTGCACTCTCTTTTTGTGTCCATTCCGCCAGCTTCTAACCCCCTCTTCCCTCTCATCTCCCCTCCAAATAGGAGATGCCAACCAACATAGTCTCAAGTGTCTACTTCATCCAAAAACTCATTCTTCAGCAGCATCTTTTTCTATCCCATTGTCCAGTCTGATCCCTGTCTGAAGAGTATGCCATCCTTGCTTTTAAGGATCATTCTGGCTGCATTTCTTCCACGACAGATTTGTTCGTTCTTTGGCAGTCAATATTCTCCGCCAGCACCACAATTCAAAGGTGTCAATTCTTCTCCAGTCTTCCTTATTCACTGTCCAGTTTTCGCATGCATATGAGGCGATTGACAACACCATGGCTGGGATCAGGTTCAGCTTAATCTTCAAGGTGACATCTTTGCTTTTCAACACTTCAAAGAGGTCTTTTCAGCAGATTTGCCCAGTGCAATGTGTCTTCTGATTTCTTGACTGCTGCTTCCATGGGTGTTGATTGTGGCTCCAATTAAATGAAATCCTTGACAACCTCAATCTTTTCTCTGTTTATCATGATGTTGTTTATTGGTTCATTTGTGAGGATTTTTGTTTTCTTTAAGTTGAGATGTAATCCGTACTGCAGGCTGTGGTCTTTGACCTTCATCAGTAAGTGCTTCAAGTCCTCTTCACTTTCAGCAAGCAAGGTTGTGTCATCTGCATAATGTGGGTTGTTAATGAGTCCTCCTTCAATCCTGGTGCCCCATTATTCTTCGTATAGTCCAGCTTCTCGGATTATTTCCTCAGCATACAGATTGAATAGTTATGGTGAAAGGATATAACCCTGACGCACACCTTTCTTGACTTTAAATCATGCAGTATCCCCTTTTTCTGTTCAAATGACTGCCTCTTGATCCATGTACGGATTCCTTGTGAGCACAATTAAGTGTTCTGGAATTCCCAGTCTCTGCAATGTTATCCATAATTTGTTATGATCCACATAGTTGAGTGCCTTTGCATAGTCAATAAAACACATGTAAACATCTTTCTGGTATTCTCTGTTTTCAGCCAGGATCCATCTGACAACAGCAATGACATCCTTGGTTCCATGTTCTCCTCTAAACCTGGCTTGAATTTCTGGCAGTTCCCTGTTAATATACTGCTACAGCCACTTTTGAATGATCTTCAGCAAAATTTTGGTTGTATGTGATATTAATGATATTGTTTGATAATTTCCCCATTCTGTTGGATCACCTTTCTTGGGACTAGGCATAAATATGGATCTCTTCCAATCAGTTGGACAGGTAGCCGTCTTCCAAATTTCTTGGCATAGACGAGTGAGCGCTTCCAGTGCTACATACATTAGTTGAAACATCTCAATTGCTATTCTGTCAATTCCCTAAGGCTTGTTTTTGTCAATGCCTTCAGAGCAGTTTGGACTTCTTCCTTCAGTGCTATTGGTTCCTGATCATATGTTACCTCCTGAAATGCTTGAACAGCGCTCAATTCTTTTTGGCATAGTGACTCTGTGTATTCTTTCCGTCTTCTTTTGATGCTTCCTGCGTCGTCTAATATTTTCCCTGTAGAATCCTTCAGTATCATAACTAGAGGCTTGATTTTTTTCTTCAGTTCTTTCAGCTTGAGAAATGCTGAGCCTTTGGTTTTCTATCTCCAAGTTTTTGCACATGTCATCATAATACTTTACTTTGTCTTCTTGAGCCACCCTTTGAAATCTTCTGTTCTGCTCTTTTACTTCATCATTTTTTCCTTTTGCTTTAGCTACTCAACATTCAAGAGCAAGTTTCAGAGTCTCTTTTGACATCCATTTAGGTCTTTTCTTTCTCACCTGTCTTTTTAATGATCTCTTGCTTTCTACATGTATGATGTCCTTGATGGCCTTGGACTCGTGTGTTCCAGAATTTTATAGAACTGAACACACGTTAAAGCACCATTGACTGACACTAAAGTCAAGTTCCGCAATCCACAAACCGAGGGCCACCCCACAGACGCTGGAAGCAATTTATGAAGCTGGAAGCAATTTATGAAGCAAGAACCTGAAAGTGAAGATCCCGTTTAGAATAAACTGACTTCCAGGCAACCTCTTCTTTATTCATATAAACACTGCTTCTGCCACTTATTTTAGTGAAAACTGTACTCAGCTCAGGGAAATTATTGGATGAATCGATTAGGTGCCTTAAATCTCTGTCGGTTTCGTTGGTACCAAAATTTGTAACTATTTGGAACGAAAAATCAGGCGAAAGGTCAGCATTTACTCAAATCTACGCCTCGAAACCCATAAGCCTGAAGCTAGAGGCAGCCCTGTGTCGGGCGTCGCTCAGCAGCTCCCCCAAAGGCCACTGTCGCCAACGCCAGACGCCCGGGTTGGCGCCGGAGCGCAGGAACCGACGTCAACGGCTGGGAGGTCTAGAATCTACAAGCGTGCTCATTGTAGGACCCGGCGGCGAACCCTAGAGGGCGGTATAGTCTCCAGCCACACGCAGGAGCTTCCGGCGGCAAGTAGCCGTGATTGGTGGTTCCTAGGAGAGGGGCGGGGCTTCGGGAAATTCGAATGGGAAAGGCGGGCCAAAGAAGGGGGTGGAATGGACGCTGGGCTCCGGGCGCAGCGGAGACGACGCGAGATGGCGGCAGCGACTTCAGGTAATGGGTTTCGGCCTGGGTCGGGTGGAGAACCGAAGTCTGGAGCTTTGCGAGGAAATGCGACGGAGTCTAGTCCGGAATTAGAGAGTTGTCCGCGGGAATGGTGCCAGGGCGGAATGGAGCGGCGGGTGGGGGGGAAGGTGGGAGCTTGGGGATCCGGAACTGGTCAACCCACCTCGTTCTCCTTTCTTGTTTCCTGCGCTCGGTTTGGGTCATTTGACCCGGGTTGAGACCAGGTTCCGGCACAAGCCCTTCGTTTGAACCCCTTGCACTTTTCCTTTCTGAGTTTCAGTTTTTTCGCCTGTAAAATGGGGACAGTAACCTCACCTCAGGAGATTACTTGAGTAAGCAGCGAAAAGTGGCTAGCACTCAAACCTAAGGACAGAAAGATGGGAGCTGGACGCGTGTTCTGGGGAAAGGGTTCTGTTTATGACATGGTGCTTGAGTGCGGGGAGATACCTGAGAGGTGCAGGAGGGCAGGCTGAGGATCAGACGGGCCAGCAGCTGGGTACGAGTTGACAGCTTTTTATGATGACAAAAATTAAGATGCGCTGAGACCACAGAAAAGGGAAATACAGGGACTGTTGTTTCCTTTCACTGTAGCCATGAAAAGTGAATACTATCTGCGGCTTGGAAGGGCTGATGGGACCCTCAGAATCTGTTTGTTTACATGCACCTCTCCCCTCCTACCCTAGTCTCTGAATTTTGGTCAGCATTGGTGGTGGATACCATAGTAATTTGTTTATGTATTTACTGTTTGTTAGGCCTTGTGGGGAAACAAAAGATATTTAGGAGAATGTGTAACACGTTTTGAGCCCTTAGTATGTGCCAGGCACAGTTGTAAGCGCTTTGTGATGATGAATCATTTAGTTGCCACACGGTGCTACCAATTGGTTACAGGGCTTCGAACTGATTCGTCCGGGTTTGACCATCTGCTGAGAATTTGTCTTTCTACCCGATATACTGAATCAGAATCTACATTTTAACAAGATCCCCAGGTGATTTCTTACGCATAAATAAGAATCTTGTTTAAACATGTAGATTCTCATTCAGTATATCTGGGGATGGAACCAAAATGACCTGGTTCAAAGCCCTGGTTGCTTACTATTATTGTGCCTGTTTTACAGATAAGGAAACTGCGGCATGGTTAAATAGCTTGACCAAAGTTAACATAGCTACTAAATGACGGGGCCTGATTTTGCACTTGGGCGATCTGACTCTAGAGCTTCTGCTCTTAACCATTCTTTCCAAGCACATACTATTCCTTCTGCCTGAGCAGATACTCCCTTCACTTCTCCAAGATCATCGTGTCTGGCACATAGTCGATATCATAAAAATGTCAGAATGAAAATTATCTCTGCCCTAAGAGGAGCTTATATCCACATAAATAGGTATGATGAAACACAATAGGAGATAATGTAAAATCTGCTATAAGAAATGTAGACTCTGAAGTCAACCCTTGGAGATTCTGGGAGGACTTAAAGAAGCGATATTTGAGGTAGGTATCAAAGGTTGGGTAGGAGTTTGCCAGGTCTTGGTGGGGAAGAAAAGACCACCAAGTGATTTCTTATTAATGATGTAAACAGGGCAAAGATACTATCTTTGGCTTAATTTCTTCATCAATGAAGAGAGAAGTAAAAGTTAAGCTGAATGAAACTTGAGAATTGTGTGTGTTGGGGGGGGGGATTAGAAATCATTGCCAAGCTTCTCCCGACCTCAAGTTTGCTTTTATGATGAAAGGAATAGATTCTTGTACTGTACGCAGCTGTTTACATGTGCCTCTCCCTCCCTTCTCCCCTGGACTGTCAGCTCTGGGGCAGAACGGCAAAGAGCCACTTTTATGATGAAAACTGGAAGTAAACAAGCCAATGTTTTATGTTCTATGAGGACTCTTAATTGCACTACAAAAGGGGCAAGGAAGGCACATTCTACCTTTATCACTAACTGCATGGCAAGGATCAGCCTAAATCCAATTCCCAGCTGGAAGTGGATCCAAGCCTCACCTTGCCACATCTCCATACCTCATGCCAGCCACTTCACCTGGTACTTCCTCTTTCTGACCCTAACCACCCAGAGTTAGGTCAGACCTTACCCCCGACCACCCTGAGCCAAGTAAAAACATCCCTGGCCACCTGGGGGCCAGGTCATTGGGGACCAGGAATAGGCTCATGAGATGGCAGAACTCCTTGCACTTCAGAACAGCTGGCCTAGGACTAGGTCACGAGTTAGAAGGACTCCATCCTTCTTCGACTGCCCGCGCAGCCTTTCCCTGAGCAACAGCCCCCAGAGCTGGGTCTACACAAATTGACCCTGTGCTGCCAGCCCCTGCTGGCTCATTGCCCTCTGTGGGTTTGTTAATTCTCTGTAACAGCTCACAAAATTCAAGGAGACTATTACCTATACTTACAGCTATGCATTTATTATAACCAGAAAGGCTACAAGTGTATAGATCCATCAGGCACGGTCTGGGAGAGGCCAGGCAGCACAAGGCTTCCATTGTCCCCAGGGACATGCTGCGCCCTCTCCTGTGGATATTCACACCAATCCTGGAAGGCCCCAAAAAGAGCGCTCCAAGGTTCAGACTCCTTTAGTCATTGGAATCTCATTGAATGTGTACAATTGCATCATGCTCACTCCCTGAAACCTGTTGCCAGGCTGGAGCCTGTGGACCCCCTATTCATTTACACATGTTTAAGTGTAGCCTGGCTTTTTTAGAAAGACGTAAAAACCAAAACGAACCCATTGCCACCAATTCATTCAACTATTCAACTCACAGCCACCCTACAGGACAGAATAGAACTGCCCCATGGCATTTCCGAGGCTGTGATCTTTATGGAAGCAGACTGCCACATCTTTCTCCTGCAGAGCGGGTTCAAACCACTGACCTCTTGGTTAGCAGTTGAGCGCTTAACCATTGTGCCACCAGGGCTCACCGGTATAGGGTTTGGGATTTAAAACACATTTTGGGGGGACACAACACAATCCATAACAGGTCACTGGGGACTCCACTGACTGCTGGCGCAGGAGCAAGTCGCAGAAAGTAGCAAGAGAAGAGGTACAATGATAATAGCCAACAGTTTATTGAGCACTCCTGGCCAGACACTGTGCTAAACATTGTATGTATATTATTTTTTGAATCCTCACAATCTTACATGTGAGGATTCAACACTGTTACTATTTTTATAAAGAGAAACAGAGGCTTGGAGAGCAGAAGTAGCCTTCCCAAGGTCACACAGCTAGTAGATGGAACTTGTCTCTGACTCCAGAGTCATTGAGAATGCCGAGATGAGGAGGCCTGCGGATTCCCATCATGGACTTTGGGGTTAGACCTTCATTTGAAGTTCTGTTACTAACTAGCTGTTGACCATGGGCAAGTTAGCTAAAGCCTCTATACCGAGGTTTCCTTATCTGGAAACGGGGGTGAATATAAAACACAATATTTACTGCACTTTTACCAAGTACTAGATGCTATTCTAAACACTTGACATGAATTACCTTGTTTATTCTCCTAACAACCCAATGAGTAGGTATTTTTATTTATGCCCATTTTACAGACGAGGAAATTGAGGCACAGGGATGGAAAATAATTCCCCGAGGTTATTTAGTTAGTGGTATGCGGCAGAGCTGGGATTTGAATCCAGGCTGTCTTACCTTGAATAACATACCTACCTTCTATTGTGCTGGTCATTGTGTTGGCACTTCACTTGTCACTTCTTTTAATTCCAAGGTCCACCCCATTTTACAGGCAAGGAAACTAAGGCAAAAACCCCCACTGTACTCTGCCTGGGACCATGTATTCGATTCATCTGTTCGTTCCATCCTGCCCTTCCCTGCTCACCTTCCCTAACAAAACACACACAGTCCTGCCTCCTGCCTCACTGGTTCTCCAAAGGAGCCACGCTTTCACTCAGTGCCTTTGCATGTGCAGTCCTTCTGCCTAGAATGCCTAGCAAGCTCCTCTGTCCTTCATGGTGCAGCTAAATCAAGCACATCCTTCTCTAAGACACCCTATCCTTACTTCTCACCAAAGCTGGTCCCTGCTTCCTCTGTGCCACCACCATACTTCACGTCTAAAACTTCTCTTCTCTCCTCCAGGAGCCAGTCGCTGTCTGCTAAGCAAGGTGAGGGCTGGCCGACGCCCGCCTCCAGCTCGAGTCAGGGTGGCTGTGCGACTGCGGCCATTTGTGGACGGGATAGCTGGAGCAAATGATACCCCCTGTGTCCGAGGCCTGGACAGCTGCTCTCTGGAGATTTCCAACTGGAGGAACCACCAGGAGACTCTCAAATACCAGTAGGATTCAGTCCACTCTTCCCCCACCATTTCTCTTTCCTAGGCATGCTCACAGTATCACTTGCCCAGACAGTGCCTCCGACCTGCCTCCCCAGGATCCTTGACTCTGCCTTAGCACAGCTTTGTTCCCTACCACTTTCATTTGTTCACTCAGGAAATGCTCATGCTGCCCACTGTGCCAGGTATGCTCTAGGATACTGTGAGGAGAGACTGGAGGCTGATTCAGGCACATTCTTGCTCCCAGTCTCATGAAGGAGACAGGTACAAAGGGGAGAAAGAGCAGTGAAGATGAGCAGGGGATCCCCAGGTGGGATCTAGGGGATATGGGAAGAGTTAGGAGCAAAACACACCAGGCAGTCAACCCAGGCTATATCTGAGTGGTGTCAAAGAAGACTACCCAGGTTTGGGGACAGAACTTGCAAGGGCAGCTACTTTAAAGGCCTGTCACTATAGGTGTAAAAATGACAGCACAGTGTCATCTGACGTCCTCTAACTTCATGAGGGGAAGAATCACCACCACCATCAGCCCAAAGCTGATTCCTATGAGGTGGAGGTTAGACATGCCTCTTTCCAACCTTTTCACCAATTCTAACACTAGCCATCCTGCCCACGGCACTCTACTTCTCTGCTAGGTTCAGTAATTCATTGCAGTGACCAGACAGAACTCACAGACAATGCTCACAGCTGTGGGGTTTATTAGGGAAGTAACAGATTACAATTCAGGATCAGGAATGACTCAGGATATAGTTCTTCGGTCAACACAGCTTTTCAGCAGTGCCCATGGGCAGGCTTCTCTCCCTTGGCTCCTTGGCCCCTCGGCCTGGCCTCTCCCTGCTTAGTCAGGTGTTACAAGCTCTTCAGTTCTGCCAATAAATGCCTGGAGGCACCTCACTGCACCAGGAATCCTCCTGCCCAAAGGCTGTTGGCTCTCAGTCCATGGGTCGGCACACCCATTGTAACTGCCTTGCTCCATAGGCCGGGAAGCCCACTGTGCTGTCTCATACCAGTCTCCCAGTTCTGCTGCCACCATTTCTCTGCCACTGCTTCTCACCATATTGTGCTGTCTCCAGTGTTATAGCTTTCTCTCTGGGTCTAGAAAATTCCCAGTGCAGGACCCCAGGTCCAAAGGACACATCCCATTCCTGGCTCTTCTTTCTTGGTGGTAGTGAGGTCCCCCCTTTCCACCTCCAGGATGGTTCATTTTAAGCCTAGCAGGATGGCAAAACTGATCAATCCCCTTGTTAGGATTCTATATACCTTATTTGCATGATTCCACCCTCACAGGGGTGCCATGCACTATTATTAGCAAGCTGTCCAATCCCCTTGGTGGGCCACCAGCACCTTATTCGACTAGTCCCGCTCATTTGGTGGGAGTTACAAGACCATGGCAAGAAAGGCCATATAAAAGCAATCCATTGCACCGCAGTAGACCGGGGGTAGCAAACTGGTCCACAGGTTAAATCTGACCAGCAGTCTGTTTTTATAAAGTTTTATTGGAACATAGCCACACTCATTTATTTCACATGGCTGCTTTCTAACTACAATGGCAGAGCTGAGCATTTGTGACAGGAACCATATGACTCACAAAGCCTAAAATATTTACTATCTGGCTCTTTACAGAAAAAGTTTGCTCACCCCTATTCTAAGCCCTTGACAGTCTGTCTTCTGTTTCTTTCCAACCTCATCCCCCAACACATGCTACATTCCACCTACACTAAACTCCCTGCTGCTGTCTAAGCCACAGACTTCTGGTTAGGGACCAATTCTGAGAACCACTAGTAGAGCAGTGGTTCTCCAGATTTATTACATGCAAGAATCACCTGGGGATCTTGTTAAAATGTAGATTCTGATTCTGTATCTCTGAGGTGGAAATGCACATTCTCTTCAGGGGTTTGAACTGGAATAAACTCCAGCTTCTCCACTAGAGTTCAGTGAATAGGCTACAGATGTATTAAATCTCATCTGTCAAAAGCAGCAGCCTCCATTTACCCCATCATGATTTACAAGTACATAGTACTTTCTATATATGCTGCAGTTGGGGAAGTCCTGCCCATTCACATCATATCTTATCTATGTGCTATTCCTTACACCTAGACTTTTCTTCTTTCCCTTCTCACTGGCAAAATCCTCCTTCCTCTTTCAAGGCCCAGTTCACCTAACATGAATTGTTTACTGGGTGCAAGGCATTGAGCTGAGCCCGGTACATGCATTTAGCTTATGAAAGCCATCCCGAATCTTTCTTTTCCCTTAAGCAGAATCAGTCACTCCTAGCATGTTTTCATCTTTGTTTCCTGAATCATAGCAAAGTATAAGTATCCATTCACCAAACTGCAAAACTCCCCGGAGCAGGATACAGATTCACCACTCTATCCCTGGCACCAATGCAGAGACTGCGACAGAGTAGGTATTCAGTGGGTACTTCTAAGGTCTTTGTGCAGGAAGAGCGATGAGACCTTGCTTTTAAATTCAAGGCCAGTATTAGCCTTTAGGTCTGGGTAAGAATGGAACGCTCTGCTAATTCTCTTGTTTAATCCTGCCTGCAGGTTTGATGCCTTCTATGGGGAGAGGAGCTCCCAGCAGGACATCTATGCTGGTTCAGTGCAGCCCATCCTAAGACACTTGCTGGAAGGACAGAATGCCAGTGTGCTTGCGTATGGGCCCACAGGGGCAGGTGAGGGAGCAGACGGGACCAGCTATGCATTAGAAAAGGCTAGGGAAGGCAGTGGGAAAATCTCCTCACTTTCTCTACTCTTCCCCCAGGGAAAACGCACACAATGCTGGGCAGCCCAGAGCAGCCTGGGGTGATCCCTCGGGCTCTCATGGACCTCCTGCAGCTCACAAGGGAGGAGGGTGCTGAGGGCCGCCCATGGGCCCTCTCCGTTACTATGTCCTACTTAGAGATCTACCAGGAAAAGGTGAGGCCACGCTCTGGTTCGGGAGGAAGAGACAAAGGGTCAAAGTAAGGCCCAGGTGTAGAACATGAGGCTCTGCTCTAGCAAAGAGGGAAGGTGAGACCTGCAAAGACAGGCTGGGGTAGCAGATGGTACAACTCTAAGATCTGATGAGAGAAAATGAGACTGGTACCCAGGAAGTAAGATGCATATATCTGGGGAATCGGCCCCACCTCTCACTGCCCAAACAGGTACTAGACCTCTTAGACCCTGCATCAGGAGATCTGGTGATCCGCGAAGACTGTCGGGGAAACATCCTGATTCCAGGCCTCACACAGAAGCCCATCACTGGCTTTGCTGATTTTGAGCGGCACTTTCTGCCAGCCAGTCGAAATCGGACCGTAGGAGCCACCCGGCTCAACCAGCGTTCCTCTCGCAGTCATGCTGTGCTCCTGGTCAAGGTGAGGCTCCTTGACAGGTATGAGAACCTGCGTGCCCCTGGAGCCTGAGCTGAGCCTGAGGCCCTTGCTCTTACCCCAGGTAGATCAGCGGGAACGGCTGGCCCCATTTCGCCAGCGGGAGGGAAAACTCTACCTGATTGACCTGGCTGGCTCAGAGGACAACCGGCGCACAGGCAACAAGGGCCTGCGGCTGAAGGAGAGTGGAGCCATCAACACCTCCCTCTTTGTACTGGGCAAGGTGGTAGATGCGCTGAACCAGGGCCTCCCTCGCGTACCTTACCGGGACAGCAAGCTTACTCGCCTGTTGCAGGTCAGGCCACCCATCTCATGGTTAAAGGGGCTAAAAAAAGGTGGTTCTGGGGCCTGCTGGGGTGTTGGAGACAAAAGCCAAGGAATGGGAAGTTTGGCTCTCACCCATCCACCCTGCCCAATCCCCATCCCTCAGGACTCCCTGGGTGGCTCAGCCCACAGCATTCTCATTGCCAACATTGCCCCTGAAAGACGCTTCTACCTAGACACAGTCACTGCACTCAACTTTGCAGCAAGGTCCAAAGAGGTGATCAACCGGCCCTTTACCAACGAGAGCCTGCAGCCTCACGGTGAGAACTGGGGAAGGCAGGGGTGGAAAGGCCAGGTCTGAACAATTGGGGAGCTTGCCGAGGCCACCAAGCATCAGCAGAGGCTGACAACCCCACCTTCCCCTAGTTTTGGCACCTGTTAGATTGTCTCAGAAAGAACCACTAGGCCCAACAGAGGCAAAGAGAGCCCGTGGACCTGAAGAAGAGGAAATTGGGAGCCCTGAGTCCCTAGCAGCTTCAGCCTCTGACACCCAGAAACTCAGGTGAGTAGAGAGGAGGGCCCTGGGTGTGTCACCTTGCCTACTGTCTGGGTTTGGTGCAGAGCAGCAGTGGATTTAGCCTGATGGAGCCTTATGCTAGATTACTGTGAACTTGTTCTCTTCCATTGAATTCACTTAAAACCTTACTCTCTTGAATTCACTGAGGTGATTTAAGATTGGTGCTGCTGCCTGGGGACTTCCAAGGAGCGAGTTGCAGTTCTAACTTTGTGTTGTAACCCCTAGCCCATGTAAAGCCTCTCTAAACTGTACAGGTCCTAAGACGCTGAACAGAGGTGACCTGAGGTGGCCAAAAATTAGTGCACACCCTGCCCCCGGGCACTGTTGTTGGGGGAAGGAAGCTACAGAAAGTTGCTTACTCACTCATGACTCCTCTTCTCAATCTTGTCCTTCCCAAGCCAACTGTCAGCAGTGTGCACAAACTCAGAGAAACACACACACGTCTATATTCTGTGTGAACAGGCAAGCTCTGACAGATAGGCACTCTGAGGATGGAGAAGCTCAGGGATGAGGCGCATCAGACCTAGAAAGACTCTGACTTCCGGTGGGCTCACTCTTGAGTGGGGGGAAGTAAGATGCAGACATTAGTAGATGGTACAGAATGCAATAAGGAATCACTGCTTGTTCTGTGAGAGCCAGGAAGGAAACAATTACTTCCAGCGTTCATCACGTATTTTCTGATCCTGCCCCCAGGCATTTGCACATAAAGAACAGGACAGTCTCTGCCCTCGAGTTGCTCACAGTGTAGTAAGAAAGACACACAATCAGCTGGGCATCATGACAAAGGTGGCATCAAACTGACTTTGAAAGATACTCGGGATCACATGTGAGATGAGAAAATTCTAGGCAGAAGAAACAAATGTTAGGCATTGCCACATGTTAAAAACCAGTTCGGGTTAAATCAGAACTCTGAACAGGCCTTTCCTGCTGCCCACAGGATAAAGGTTTGGTGCTTGAGGACTTCAGTGGCTTTCAAAGTCTCTGTGAAGCTTTCCCTGACTTCCTTCAAATGGACAGCCGTTGCTGTTTCCTTATGGTCTCTTATGTCCCTTGTTAGACCATGCCTCCAAAACATGGCAATGTCTTGGATACCTAATACCTGACACTCAGGTGTTCATTAAATGCCTGTTCTCATCTGATCTCCTGACATCCCTCAGAGGTTACTAAGACAGGTGGTGCTCAATCCTCACTCAATTGATGAAGACACTACACCCAGAAAGGTTGGATGACTTGCTCCGGGTTGCTGAGCAGGTTAGCATCAGGGTTCTGGACCCAGATGATGAACCAAGATGTGATGAGAGGAGGCAGGTGGGGAGTAACCTCTTCCGTCTGCTCAGCCCCCTACAGAAGCTAAGCAACATAGACCCAGCCATGCTGGAGCGCCTCCTAAGCTTGGACCGTCTGCTGGGCTCCCAGGGGAGCCAGGGGACCCCTCTGCTGAGCACCCCAAGGCGAGAGCGAATGGTGCTCATGAAGACAGTGGAGGAGAAAGACTTGGAGATTGAGGTAAGTGTTCGGGAGGTGGAGCTGGGATTCTTCCTGGTCTTGAGAAGCAATCCTAGAATCTTCAGGTAGAGAAGGATACTCAAAGCCTGGACTAGATCCAATTTTTACCCAACACTAGAATCCCTCAATTTTCCAGCTTCTGTTTGAATGTCCTTAACAAGGCCGAACCTTGGAAGATGATTAAGATCAGATAAGAGGCAACGAGAGAAAAATATCCAGGTAGAAGGAATGTTAGATGTCATTTCCTAAATCTCAGCTTAGGTTAAATCAGGAGCTTGCTTGAACAGTCCTTCCCTTCAACATTTCACAAAGTGCCTTGCTCCATCTCTGGGCATCCCTGATCATTAGAAAGCCCTGATTATATTGGCTCCCATGTCTCCTGGTACTTTCTCCCATTGGTCCTAGCCCTGCCCTCTAGGGGCTCAGGTCCCTCACACTCTCCTTCAAGCTTCCCTGGAGCTGAGTCTGGGTCACACCTCTCCCTGGTCCTTTCCAACAGAGGCTTAAAGTGAAACAAAAGGAACTGGAGGCCAAAGTACTGGCCCAGGAGGCTGCGGACCTGAAGGAGAAGGAGAATTGTTCTCCCACAATGCTCCGACCCCTTGCCCACCGCACAGCCCCTGTGGCTAAGCCCCTGAAAAAAGCTGTGGTGATGCCCCTACAACTGCGTACGTATGGCTCTGGGGGCCGGGGGGCCCAGATAACCAGGATCCCAAAAGGAAGGAAGTGTCAGGGACTTCTCAACAAATGTCACTTGTGTTCTCCAACACATGCCAGCTTCAGGGAGGATCTGAAGCAGAGTTGGGTGGGTGCTCTGCCCTCTGGGGTGTTTAATTCAGACAAATATATCATTGATTATAATACAAGACCAACTGAGAATACTATGAACTACAGGTATAATGTGGAGACAACAAAAGAGATGAACTCAGGGTGGTGAGGAGCTAGGGAATCAGAAATGGGAGAACCAAGTGGCTACCACGGAGGGTGAAAACTGACTCCAATTTCTAATTCCTGCTTTCAGTGCAGGAGCAGGCAGCATCCCCAAATACCGAGATCCATATCCTGAAAAAGAAAGGCCGGAAGAGGAAGGTGAGTGTAACTAGAGGCTTCGAACCTCCAGTTCTGTTAAAGGGTAGTGAGTTCTGGCGGGAAGAGCACTAACCTTGGAGTTATAAGACCTGGCTGATACATAACCAGCTATTTACAAATCTTAAAACTTGTTTACTCTCTGAATGCGGGGATGGTATCTCACAGGGCATTTAAAATGAAACGCAATGCTACAGAGGTACCTAGCCCACAGTGGGTGTCCATCACCTGTTACTTTCCTTTTTTTCTGAAGGCTCTCACTCTCAGTAGCTATTTACCAAGTACAATGTCTAGACCTCATCTCTACAAACTTAAAAGTACCCTTAGGGAATCACGAGCTAAGCATCCAAGAAATGAAACTACACTAAAAACACCCAGTACCGTTGAGTCGATTTCGGCTCATAGCGACCCTATAGGACATAGTAGAAGTGCCCCATGGGATTTCCAAGCAGC
The DNA here is from genome assembly GCF_024166365.1 of Elephas maximus indicus. Lineage (NCBI taxonomy): Eukaryota > Metazoa > Chordata > Mammalia > Proboscidea > Elephantidae > Elephas > Elephas maximus. Next base: position 89,441,458 of record NC_064830.1, on the reverse strand, counting down.
GCCTGGCAGATTTGAACTGCTGAACCTTTGGTTAGCAGCCGTAGCACTTAACCACTACGCCACCAGGGTTTCCGAAACTGCACTAAAACTACCCATACACTGAGATGATATGCAGGGGGCTGTAGGCACCTTCTCCATGTGCTTTCCCAAGGGTGAAGGAGAGCTTATTCTTCCCTTTTTCCAATAAGAAGGAGACTAGATTCAAAAGCTTACTATGTACTTTACACTCACTACTTGTTGAATCTTCACAACTCTGAGATAGGTACCAGTACCATCGCTTTCCCGAGTTAGATGAAATGAGAATTAGCCCAGAGAATGACCAGGAAAAAAGATTTTTTTAAAGACAGATAACTGCCACCAGGCTCCTAGTCTTGACAGAACAGTCCAAAGGGCATGGCTTCCTTGGGCTGGAGAGCAAACTGCCATTTCTGTCACTCACCTCCTCCTAACCTCATAGCTGGAGTCCCTGGATGCCTCTGAACCTGAAGAGAAAGCTGAGGACTCCTGGGAGCCACAGATTAGCCCAGAGCTGCTGGCCCATGGGCGCCAAAAAATCTTGGACCTGCTGAACAAAGGTTCAGCCCGGGATCTCCGCAGCCTGCAGCGCATCGGCCAGAAGAAGGCCCAGCTCATCGTGGGCTGGAGGGAGCTCCACGGCCCCTTCAGCCAGGTAAGGGCTCAGGGAGGGCAGCACTGGCATCCGGCCAGAGCCGGGAAGGGGAGAGTCCGGCGCCCCTGGACCCTGTCCCCACGGCTGCTGTCTGTCCCACCAGGTGGAGGACCTGGAACGCGTCGAGGGCATCTCCGGGAAACAGATGGAGTCATTCCTAAAGGTGAGGTCGCGCCCTGCCTCCTCTCCGCGCCCTGGCCCGGGCCCCCCGCCCCAGCTCTAACGTTGCTCTCCCCTTACCCCCTGTCTTGCAGGCGAACATCCTGGGCCTCGCCGCGGGCCAGCGCTGCGGCCCCTCTTGACTGTCGTCTGTACTCACTACCTGTTTGTTTAATCCTTGTATGACAGCCTGTTGTGTAAATACAGTTTTTATTCCGGTGCTTCAGCCTGATTCTTGGGACTGCGGGAGAAGGGAGAGAAGATGGGGGTAAAACCGCCCTTGGAATCCGCCGCGAGCTCTGCCAGCGAACTTCTTTGGGCGCCATCTTTGGGAAGACACTAACCAGGACGAAAGATAGTAAATAAACGACAGAAATGGGGAGGGGGAAAGGGACGGTGGCCTAAAGGAAACAAAAAGCGAAAGCTCGAGGAAGACGACCGTTAGGCGGGTACGCGCTTAGGATTTAGCCCCGCCCCATCCGTACCCCCAGCGCGCGCGCCCCCATTCCCGCTCAGCAACGACAGCGGTTTTGTGCGCGTGCGCGCGAAATAACGGCCGCTGGCGGAGGGAGGTGGGGGGTGGAATCGTTGAAGTGGGGAAGAGAGGAGCAGCCGCCCTGTCTCCCGCGCGCCCACCACCTGCGCCATCAGCAGCCAATCAGCGGCCGTCTCAGGGGTCTCGCGCTTGGGGCGGCTCGGGCTGCTGGGTGGCTCCCCTGTCCCTCCTCCCGCCAAAGTCCCTCTCGAGCCTGCCCCCTCCCGCTGGCCTCGCGCGCGCCCGCGCTCGCGCCCGCTCCAGCCTCTTGTGTGTCCTCGCGCCCCCCGCCCGCCCTCCCCGCGCGCAGTGTTCCGCTCCCCCCACCCTCCTCCTCCTTCCCCCCTCCCGCCCGCCCCGCGCGCCTCCTCCCTGGGCTCCCCTCCCCCACCGCCGCCTCCTCCTCCTCCCGCCCCAGGGTGAGCTCGAGCCACCTCCCTCCCTCCCTCCGCCATGGATCCCGGCAACTGGAGCAGCTTCATCTTCCAGGTAACAACCCCCTCCCCCCGCCCCTCATCCCCACTTCCCACACCCCCTCCTGCCCGCCCTCCCTCCCGTCCCACCCCCCCTCCGCGCGCCCGGTGCGCGCGCAGCTGTCCCCCTCCCTCCCTCGCGCCCTCCCCCGCCCTCCCCGAGGCGCCGGCTGGGCGCGCGCGCGGCGGGGGCCGAGGCTGCTCCCTCGCTCCCCCCACCCCGCCCCGCCAGGCTCCAACCGCCGCCGCCGCCGCCACCGCCGCCTGGGCCCCCGCCCCCGGCCCCCCGGCCCCCGGCCCCGCGGGGCCTCCCGCCCCCACCCAGGGGGCGTCGCCGCCGCCGTCGCCGCCGCGCTCCGCGGCCCACAAGACGCCCTCCTTCCCTCCCTCCCGCCGGCCGGGGTGCGCGGGCGGCGGGGCGGCCCGCGCGGGCCATGCGTTCGGCGCGGCCCAGCCCGGCCGGCCGGGGGCGGCGCCCTGAGCCCGGGCCCCGCGCGACCCGTGCCCCCGGCCCCCGCTGAGCCCCGCAGGCCCCGCCGCGGCCGAGGCCATGTTCCCCGTGTTCCCGTGCACGCTGCTGGCCCCCCCCTTCCCCGTGCTGGGCCTGGACTCCCGGGGGGTGGGCGGCCTCATGAACTCCTTCCCGCCACCTCAGGGTCACGCCCAGAACCCCCTGCAGGTCGGGGCTGAGCTCCAGTCCCGCTTCTTTGCCTCCCAGGGCTGCGCCCAGAGTCCATTCCAGGTGAGTAGGGGCCGGCCGTGGCGGGCCGGGAGGGCGCCGACCCGCGGCCGCGGCCCACACGGCGCCTTGTCTTCGCAGGCCGCCCCGGCGCCCCCGCCCACCCCCCAGGCCCCGGCGGCCGAGCCCCTCCAGGTGGACTTGCTCCCGGTTCTCGCCGCCGCCCAGGAGTCGGCCGCGGCCGCTGCCGCCGCTGCAGCTGCTGCCGCGGCAGCCGCGGTCGCCACCGCGCCCCCGGCACCGGCCGCCGCCTCCACTGTGGACACAGCGGCCCTGAAGCAGCCCCCGGCACCCCCTCCGCCGCCCCCGCCCGTGTCGGCGCCCGCTGCCGAGGCCGCGCCCCCCGCCTCTGCCACCACCATCGCAGCAGCCGCGGCCACCGCCGTCGTAGCCCCGACCTCGACGGTCGCTGTAGCCCCCGTCGTGTCTGCCCTGGAGAAGAAGACAAAGAGCAAGGGGCCCTACATCTGCGCCCTGTGTGCGAAGGAGTTCAAGAACGGCTACAATCTCCGGAGGCACGAGGCCATCCACACGGGAGCCAAGGCCGGCCGGGTCCCTTCGGGCGCTATGAAGATGCCCACCATGGTGCCCCTGAGCCTTCTGAGCGTGCCCCAGCTGAGCGGAGCCGGCGGGGGAGGGGGAGAGGCGGGCGCTGGCGGCGGAGCGGCCGCAGTGGCCGCCGGCGGCGTGGTGACCACCACTGCCTCGGGGAAGCGCATTCGAAAGAACCACGCCTGCGAGATGTGCGGCAAGGCTTTCCGCGACGTCTACCACCTGAACCGACACAAGCTGTCGCACTCGGACGAGAAGCCCTACCAGTGCCCGGTGTGCCAGCAGCGCTTCAAGCGCAAGGACCGCATGAGCTACCACGTGCGCTCACATGACGGCGCTGTACACAAGCCCTACAACTGCTCCCACTGTGGCAAGAGCTTCTCCCGGTGTGCACGGGCTGCAGCCGCCCACTTGGCCGGGAGGGAGGGACGGGCAACGGAGGTGGCCTGGCCTTGGCTGGCAGGGAGGGAGGAGACTCTCCTGAGGATGGAGACCGGGAGCCACTCCCAGGGAGGAGGGAAGAAGGCCTCTCCTGGTTACCAGGGAGCAGGGGGTGGTACTTAGCAAAGGAGGTGGGTTCTTGGGTTGAAGGAAAGCTTTGAGTGGGAGGAGGAGGAGGAATCCCGCTCGAGGGGAGGGGTTTCCTGTTGAACTAGGACTCCGGAGCCCCGGGCTTCAGGAGAAAGCGCAGGGATCTTTGGAAGAGATTGTCGTACTAAGTTGGAAGATTTGGGGTACCCGCTCACTGTAGGGCCCTGGCCCTAACCCCAACCCCCACGTATCCCCAGGCCGGATCACCTCAACAGTCACGTCAGACAAGTGCACTCAACAGAACGGCCATTCAAATGTGAGGTAGGAAGTCCACCTTCTCCTGTCTTGGTTTTCATGGTTTTGATCCTCATTGTAGCTGTCTGAGTTCAGCCTCTCAGACCCCCTTTTTCTCTTTCTTCTTTTTGCCTTTTCACTCCATTTTCTCCTCCCTTCTTCAAGACCTCTTCATCTCACTCCCATTTTCTACAGATCAAAGATCCCCAAGGCTCTGATTCCTTTAACCTCTTGCCCCCCTTTCCCCACTCCCCCAAGCTTTAACTCTCCTGTGACATCCCCCCACGCCCCTCCCCCCTCCCCAGAAATGTGAGGCAGCTTTCGCTACGAAGGATCGACTCCGGGCACACACAGTACGACACGAGGAGAAGGTGCCATGTCACGTGTGTGGCAAGATGCTGAGCTCCGCTTATATTTCGGACCACATGAAGGTGCACAGCCAGGGCCCTCACCATGTCTGTGAGCTCTGCAACAAAGGTACATGTTGAGGGATGCTGGAAGGGCCAGGGACAAAGGGTGGGGACAGAGTCAGTGGCCTTTCATAGATGTGGGTTAGAGTGCTGTAACCAAGAGCTCATGGCATCAGCTAGAGCCCTTTAGGAAACAAATGAAGTAACATTGGGGTGAGTGAACATCATTAAGTTCTGAGAGGTCGTGGCTGGAGAAGATGATCTACCAAAAAAAGCCAGTCTCCTGGGGGTGGATGGGGAGAATGGCAGTGGGACACAGCTGCTTTGAGGAAGAGAGCCAGTTCCCAAGGGTTGAAAGACAAGTTTTCAATCATACAGGCACAAGTTCTTGTCTCCAGCCTCTACAACAAACGGAGTAGGTTGGCAGGGGTTTAACCCTACCCCAGTAGCAGAGAAAGCTGCTTTTAAATAGTCACTTATTGACGGAATAACTGGGCTAAGAATATGGGACACTGGAAGGAGGGGACACAGCCGTCTCTGCTGAGGGTCAGCTACCTTAGTAGCTAGGTATCAGAGTCTTGTCAGACCAGGAGAGAGCTCTCAGACACAGAGAATGGGTTCTGTGGGCACCGAAGCCCCAAGCTCAGGGAGGGGTTATGCCCCACCAGCCCCAGTAGAATAGTTGGCCCCAGGCTACCAAGGATGGAGTGGGAGGAGGACAGGGCCATCTGAGGAGGGTGTCCCCAGCCTAGGAGAACAGCCCCGTCTCTGGGGTCTCCACCTGGCTGACCCCCACCCCCCCACCCGAATCCACCCCCCCCCCATAGGCTTCACCACAGCAGCATACCTGCGCATCCACGCGGTGAAGGACCATGGGCTCCAGGCCCCGCGGGCTGACCGCATCCTGTGCAAGCTGTGCAGCGTGCACTGCAAGACCCCTGCCCAGCTGGCCGGCCACATGCAGACCCATCTGGGGGGGGCCGCCCCCCCTGTCCCGGGAGATGCCCCCCAGCCACAGCCCACCTGCTGAGGGGGACCCCCGCACCCACCAGGCAAGGCGTGGGGCATGGCTGGAGGGGGTAGGGTGTGTGGGACAAGGGGGCTCAAAGGGCCCAATAGGGGATCGCAGGAAGGCCAGGGATGCCCATCCATCACCCAGGTTAGGGATACTTCTGGGACAGGGAGGACTTTCAGGAGAACCGCTCTATCTAGGTAAGGATGTAGGCTGCAGCCTCTGGGGACCAAACAGGAAGTAAGCAACGGCTGTGTCCCAGGGGAGGGAGCCTGGGAAAGAGTCTGGGCAAGGAGCAAGGCTCTTGCTTTCAGACCACACTGATAATCCTGGTATCTCTCATTGCAGGTACTGGTGAGGTCTGTCCAATGGCAGCAGCGGCAGCAGCAGCAGCAGCAGCTGCAGCAGCGGCAGTGGCAGCCCCTCCCACAGCTGTGGGCTCCCTCTCAGGGGCTGAGGGGGTGCCTGTGAGCTCTCAGCCACTTCCCTCCCAGCCCTGGTGAGCTCCAAGTTGGTGGGGGGAGAGAGTGGAGGAAAGCCCCTTGATACCCTCTCCTCTTCCCCCCTTTTCCCACCAACTCCTGGATACTTCCCCCACCAACCAAGGAGCCTCCAGAAGGAAAGGAGGAAGAAGACATGTTTTCTTAGGGGAATTCACTAGGTTTTAACGATTTGTTTCTCCTCCTCCTTTCTTGTCAGACCTGACCCCATACACACTTGCCCCTCGGTTGTGTTGAAGTCCCTTGGACAGTGGGCAGGGGTGGCAGAGGACAGGAGTGGTCACTGCCCTCACCCCCTCTCCTCTCTGTAATCCCCTGCCCTGCTCTCCCAGGGATTTGAGAGCCTTTTCCCTCAATGGTCCTTCTTGCTCTCCTCCAGTTCACTCCCCCCCTACTGTCTGCTGTCCCTCCCTGGGGAGTTGGTGCTTTTTTTTTTTTTTCCTCCCAGGGGGAGGGAGGAGGGAAAGGAGGGGAATCAAAGATTCTGTCCCAGATGAAACAAGGCAAGGTTTGAGAAGGGGCAGAAACGGGCAAGTCAAAGGTTGTACCTTCATAAGGTGGAGATGTTTGGGGTCAGGCCCTGAACAGCACCCCTGCTTGAGAATCTGTCAGGGGGAAAAAAAAGTCTAGGGGAGCAAAGGAAGGAGCCACTAGGGCCAGAGGCAGGACAAGAGATGGAATCTTAAGGGGGCCAGGGTAAGGGGGGGAATCCAGGGACTAGAGGTGCTTCCTGGGAGTGGGGGAATACAGCTACAGTGGCTCCCCCTTCCCTCTTCCACCCCAGCTCCAGCCCTGGCCTTTTTTTTTTTTTCATCCCTCCTCCCCACTTCAGAAGCTGTGGCCCTGACCATGTCATCGTGTTCCTGTGTCCCCTGCATGTTCCCTACCCTCCTCCCCCCTCCCTTTGCGCAGACCCCATTACAATAAATTTTAAATAAAAACCTGACTCTGGGTTGAATGAATTGCCCTCAGTAAGCCCCCTGTCTCCACCCCAAGGGGTTTCTTTCTGCTTGATGTGGTCTCAGTCCTAGCTTTGCTCTGGGGCTCTGGCTCCTCCCTCCCCAGAGGAGACTCCAGTGACTGCAGTCCAGATTCAGGGTGGGGCCAAGGCTCCAGTGGCTGTGGAGAGCAAGTTCCAGGACTCCCAGGTCTCTGGGGAATTCCCAATCTGGACAGGCCCAGAATACCTACTGGAGGTTTGAAGAGGCCCTGGCTAGCAACCAAACAGCTGCTGGATGAAAATGCTGCTCTTAGTTCTCCCATCCATGCCCACTGCCTGTGGCTCAGAACCCCAGCCAAGCCCCAGACAAATACCTGCACACCCTTAAGGCCCTGAAAGGTGATGGTGGATGCTGGCGCTGCAGAAAGGTGGAGGAAGTCTGAGCTACTAAACTGTGAGCAGTGAAGTTGAAAATAACTGCACTTTTCCCCACTCGCCCCCTCGTTCTTGGCATGGTCCAAACTGCCTGGTCACTCTCCGTTTATGCCGCTCCTCGTCCTGTAGCCCCGTCCAGGGGGTCGAGGCTGACCTGCAGTCTCTACCCTGCTTCTACGAATTTCCTTCCCAGCCCTTACTCTGCCCCTTCCAGACTTGCTTGAGCTTTCTAGAGCCCGTTTCTGCTGCTGCTTCCTTGGGTGTGGAGGGACTTCCTGTTCTGCAGGCTCCCTTCTCTTGAAACCCCACCCTGCTCTTCTGCAGCCTCTCCAAGCTTTGCCCTATCTCCGGTCCCCTCCTTATGCTCATGGGGTGCCTCCACGGGGGCCTGCCTGCTTCACTGGTTCCGTCTCTCGCAGAGCCTTCTCCGTTTCCCCTAGCCCCCTGCCTCTGCCAGGACCCCTGGTGACCGTTAGCGGGAGGGGCCGGGGGCCTGGGAAAGGGGCGCCCCCAGAGGCGCGCGTGGGAAGGGGCAGGGAGGGGGCACAAGTGGTCCCCCGGCCGGTTGCCCAGGTAACGCGGGGCCAGGCACGCGTGGATCCCTGGGGCCGTCTGGGAGGGGCGGGAGGCGTGCGAGGGGCGGGGGCGGTGCAAGGCGGCAGAGCGCAGGGGAGGGGACCGAAGAGGAGGGGACGAGCAGACGCGAGGGGAGAGGAGGGAAGACCCGCCGCCTCCCTCCCTCGCTTGCTTGCTGCCTTGCTCCCTCCCGGGCTGCGGCTGCTGCAACGGCGCGGCGGCGGGAGCATCCCGGAGACCGGCGTCGAGGTGAGACGGTAACTGACTGAAGCTGCGGGTAGGAGTGGACCGACAGACATTGGGCATCAGGGTGGCTGCACCGGAATGCGGGTGCCTGGCGGGCGGGCTTGGTGGTGCTGGGCCCGCCGCACCAAGGGGAGGAGAAGGTACCGACCCGCCGGGAGCGAGGGAATCCCAGAGAGAGGGTCTGGGAAGGGGCTTGGAAGAGATGCCCAGGTCTCCCGGGGAGGGGCGGAGGTGCCTGCGCTCCCAACACGCAGCAAGAAAACCGCACCGCCTGGGCGCCCAGGGAGGAGGGGAAGATGCAGAAAGAGTGGAATGTTCCTCTGCTCAGTCTGCCTGTCGGAGTTTCCGTGTGTCGGCACAGCTCGTTGATTTTGGGCTGCTGGGGCATCTATTAGTATCCGAGTCCGGATCTTGCTGGGGTGAACCCAGGCAGAGACCATGGGGAGAGTCCTGTTCACAAAAGGGTTAATGTTCCCAGGGCTCTCCAAAAAGAACAGACTTTGAGGGGAGCACCCCCCTCCCAGGGATATCCCCCCCAAGGCAGAAGAAACCACAACTCTTTCCTCTCCCCAGACAGCCCAAAGCTGGCCCTGAGACAGGAGCATGGCCCTCTTGGGCTGTCAGTGCTGAGACCTGGCCACCTCTTCCCTCCTCACACCAAACCTGTTTCCTCCTCTTGCAGGATTTGCTGCTGTCTCTGCTGCTCCATCCTCCCCACAGGGGCCCTCTCCCCTCTCCCATCTCAAGATGGCAGCCAGCAGCTCTGAGGGCTCTGAGATGAAGGGGGTCACAGACGGTCCCCAAACCCAGGGAGAAGGGGCTGGTCATCCTGAAGCTGAAACTGGCCCTCCCCAGGCCCCAGCTGGGGTCCCAGATGAGCCAGAGGCCAAGCAGCCAGACCCAGACACCAGTGGGGCCCCCGTAGACTCAGAGCCCAAGGCTGGGCTGGCTCCGGAAACCAAAGAGACCCCGGCTGGAGACCCAGAAACAGCCCAGGCCACAGACCTCAGCTCAAGCCCAGGAGGGAAATCAAAGGCCAGCTCCAGCCCGGAAGAAGCATGCCAAGACCTAACATCCAAATCAGAGGAGAGCAAAGAGGCCACTGCAGGCCAAGGGTCCACCGAGCTGGAGTCTGCAGCCCCACCTGAGCCAGTTTCAGAGTCTGCTCCCCAACAGGACATGCAGTTAGAACCTCAGCCAGACCCCCAGACAGGTTCCCAGCCCACCCCCAAGCCAGCTCTCCAGACAAAGCCTCCTACCCAGGAGGACCCAAGCCCCGAGGCCCTGACAGAGAGTATGGGAGAAAAGCAGGAGAATGGGGCAGTGGTCCCTCTTCAGGCTGGTGATGGGGAAGAGGGTCCAGCTTCCCAGGCTCACTCACCACCTTCAACCAAAACCCCCCCAGCCAATGGGGCTCCCCCTCGTGTGCTGCAGCAGCTGGTTGAGGAGGACCGAATGGGAAAGGTTCACAGTGGGCATCCAGGATCTCCCCGAGGTAGCCTGAGCCGCCACCCCAGCTCCCAGCTGGTGGGGCCTGGGGTGGAGGGGGGTGAAGGCTCCCAGAAACCTCGGGACTACATCATCCTCGCCATCCTGTCCTGCTTCTGCCCTATGTGGCCTGTCAACATCGTGGCCTTCGCTTATGCCGTCATGGTGAGCCCCGCGGGACCCTGGCCCAGGTCTCCTATGGCTCCCAGCTTCCTGCCAGCATGGGGACAGAGCCCCAGGAGTGGCCTTGCCTTCCCTCCCCTCTCTGCATGGATCTCACCTCTCCATTTACTGGGGCTTTGCTTGGTTTTCCCAGGAACTTACCCTGAGCCACCACTCCCCTGCCCCTTCGGTTGGGAGGGATGTCAAGGCATATGTTTTACACATCCTTGCTGACCTGTGCCCCCCCCCCCACCTCCTCTCCAATCTTCCAATCTTCCTCCCTTAATCACTGTCCACGGGGCCGGCCTACTGGATGACTCTTTCACCTGATCTCTGCCGGGGCGGGCTTCTCCTGACCTGGGCCTTGGTCCCCACCCTCACCCTAACCCCAGTCCCGGAACAGCCTGCAGCAGGGGGACGTGGATGGGGCCCAGCGTTTGGGCCGCGTGGCCAAGCTCTTAAGCATCGTGGCGCTGGTAGGGGGGGTCCTCATCATCATCGCCTCCTGCGTCATCAACTTAGGCGGTGAGTGGGGGTCTGGGCCAGGCGGGAAGGAATGGAAGGGTTGGCAAGGGCAGCTTTACTAACTCCTGTCCCTGCTCTCTCCTGTCTGTCCTCCCTACTTCTCCTTTGTCTCTCCTTGTCTCTACCACCCCCCACCGTATGTCCCTCCCTCTCCTTTCCCACAGTGTATAAGTGAGGGGCTCTACCCTGCCTTCCAAGACTTTTCTTCCTGTTGGGAGCTGCCTTGGGTCCATCCCTCCCTTCGGGGGAGCCCAGTTGATGGCCCTGGCCCCCACCCATAGGGACCAAGGGAGCCTGAGCGGCCTTGTTTACAGCTTCTTTCCTGCTCCTGCATCCTGCCAGGCTCCTCTGCCAACTGTAGGCCTCCCTTCTCCCTGCACCGTTTCCAGCCTCCCTGCACTTCTGCCCGCATCCCCTCTAGCTTCTTGGCCTCCCCTCCCTGCATTTCTGAAACCTCCCTGCACTTCTGTCAATCTCCCTGAACATCTCCCAAACTCTGTACACTCTCTCAGCCTCCCTGCATTTCTCCTAGCCGGCCTCCCTGCACCTCCACCAGTGCCCTCATCTCCCTCACCCAACCCAACTTTCATTGTCTTGGCATCTTCCGCATTCGTTTCTTCTTCTCTCCTTTATCATATTCCCTTCCTTCTCCACATCCCCACCTCCTTCCTCTTCCTGCCTCCTCATCTTCCCTCAGCATCCTCCCACCCTCTTGCCACTGTTTATTCTGCAAAAACTCCAGCACTTAGCCTGGGGGAAAGGGGGTTGTCTGGAGAGGGCCCCCTAATCCGGGGCCCAGGGCTCCGACTGTTCTCTGCTGGGATCACCCAGGCCCAGATGCCCCCAGGGCGCCTCCTGGGTCGTTGGGTTAGCGGCCAGGCCACTTCTGGGGGCATGTGCAGGGTGGCGACCACGCCTTCCGAACAAGCACAGGGGAGAAGGGAGTGGCGCAGCGGTTGACGCTTCCCTGGTCAATCTTGTTGACCTGCCCCACCTGGGCTTTTTTTTTTAACTCCAGTGTGTGTGTTTCTAAAGGCGTCGGGGCTCAGGTTATTCCCGTCTTTGTAAGGAAAGAATCCAAAAAATAGGACCAAAGCTCCCGGGGGGGGGGGGGCGGGGAGGGGACGGGGAGCTCTATAATTTATTTTCTAAGAGAACAAGGGAGGTTTGCTGCACACGACGGCCCACAGGAGAGGCAGGGACAGAAGCTACGACGCGATTCGGAGTTGGCGGGTTTTTTTTTTTTAAAGTTAAGTGGGGGGAACTTGAATTCCTAATACGTATATATCAAACTGATTCCCCCTTTTCGTATGCCGGATGCTGCATGGGTATGAAACACCAATAAATGGAGACTGCATGAGACTCGCCTCAAGCCTCAGTTGGTCCTTGTGTCGGCCCGCGGTGCCAGCAGTACTATCTCCCTGCGGGTGGAGCTACTCGGTGATATGCGCATGCGTCCTCCAGGTGGCCATATTTACTGTGGGCCGAAGCCTTTCATACCAGAGTTCCCCTATTCTGCGCATGTGCAAGCTTTCCTCTTCCAAGTGGCTCCGTAGAGCGGAGCCTCCTGCGCCGTTTTTGTGCGCCTGCGTACTGTGACCCTTCGCACCGGGGTGGTGGGTCTTAGCTCCAGGCGCGTACCGCGGCAGAGGTCGCGAGTCCCCGAACTGCGAGGTCTGAAGAGAGGGCGCCCGGTCTAGGTGTGGGGAAGGGCGGTGTGAAGACGAGACAGTGGGCCTGCCACTCTCCTTCCCCTCTCGGGCTCGAAAAGTGGTTTTTGCCGCCCCTCGGGAATATCGGGTCCGTGGGGCGGGGTCCTTGGTGGGGGGGAGCTGAGCGCCCCCTCCTGGGGATCCGCGGTCTGACTTCTGGGACCGCTGTCGGAGCCTGATTGGTTGAAGAGACATTGCCTCCATCTCTGGGGAGTCGTATTTCTTGGGGGTGGACCCCTGGGTTAGTACCCCTGCGTATCCTGTCATCGCGGGGCCACTTCCCTAGTGGTTTATGTCCCTTACTCGGGGTCATGGAGACCCTGCGGCCACCACAGCGGCGCCTCTCTCTGAAGAAGGGGAGGTGACCTCCGGCCTCCAGGCTCTGGCCGTGGAGGACACCGGAGGTCCCCCTGCTCCGGCCGATAAGGCCGAGGACGAGAGGGAAGGAGACCAGGAGGAGGCCGAAGATGAAGGGCCTGGGGCCCAGAAGGCGCAGGAAGAAGCCCCCAGCGCCCTGCAGGAAGAGCCTGCAGAAGGAGAATCCGAGGACTGGTGCGTGCCGTGCAGCGATGAGGAGGTAGAGCTGCCCGCGGCCTGGATGCCCCCGCCCTCCGAAATCCAGCGGCTTTATGAGCTGCTGGCTGCCCACGGGACCCTGGAGCTTCAGGCGGAGATCCTGCCCCGCCGGCCGCCCACACCTGAGGCCCAGAGCGAAGAGGAGCGATCAGATGAGGAGCCGGAGGCCAAAGAGGAAGAAGAAGAAAAGTGAGGACCAACCTTTACACCTTGTCCCTGGGGCTACTCCTCTGATGTCAGGGGGAAATAGGGAAGGAAAGAAAGTGGGACCCAGGAGCATGGAAAGTGGAGGAAGGGAAGAGAGCAGGAGGGGAACAGCAGGCAGGCTGGGGAGAAGCACATGTGTGGGTGTTTATGGGGGGCCACCCTCACCCTTTATTCGCTGTCTACCTGTCCCAGACCGCACGTGCCAACGGAATTTGACTTTGATGACGAGCCAATGACACCAAAGGACTCCCTGATTGACCGGAGACGAACTCCAGGTACAGACAAGAGAAAGAGTTGTGGGGGGAGGTGAAGGGTCTCTGCTCCCAGTTACCCAAGAAGTGTCTCCCTAAAAGAGACCTTTGCTTGGTGCCTTGGTTGTTAGACAGCTGGCTACAGGAGAGAACGGCTTGCCCAGTGGTGCCATCCTTCTGGTTTAGATTGATACCATATCTTCCTTTAAGAGTCCATCTCAGATAATTCCATTGTACTTCTCATACTTTTTGTCTCCATATTCTCAGAAGTCCAAGTCTTCCTGTTCATCTGTGCTACTGCGTACATCTCCTAATCTGACCCAACTTCTCGCCCCACATGTCTTCTTAGAACTTACCATCATCTCAACCTCCGTCATCTCTTCATCTTCTCTGAACATTGGCCTTCTTACCCAAACTGAAACTGGCTGTCTCCCTGAAACTGAGTATGGACACTGCTTTCTTTCATCCTTCTCAAGTAGAGGCTAACTTTTCTCACGCAACCCACCCACCTCAGGGCCTAGAGGTGGAATTGTTGCTCTCCTTGTTCCTCATTGCCGCTTACAAAGCATTTCTCCTCCTTTCAAAACTCTCAATTCTTTTTGAATTTCATGTAAGATGGTATAATTCCCACCTTCTTCTGGGTGTCATCTCACCAGTCCTCCAGCCTTGCCAGTTTCAGCTTCTCTCAAGTCTTCCTTTCCTTTCCTATGCTGACACCATTAACCCCATAATGTCAGGATGCACGTGAATGATCCATCCAATCCTCTGGCCTCTCACTTCAATTCCCGATGATTTTTTTCTTCCATTCTTAGCCACTGCCTACTGGGTGGAGCACAGTTCTATACTGACACACGCAGGGTCGGGGTCACTGTGACAACAACTAGTTTGGTACTGTGGACAGGCTCTTAATCTGGTTATCATCTAACATTGTGCTGTCTTTGAAATCTCACTTTCAAGTGGCCCACTTAACGGGCAACCACTCAGTATCCTTATGGTTCATGCTGTGAGTTTGTACTTGTGCTCCAGACATGCTGACCAGTTCACCCTACCTTTGTCCTTCACCATCCATCCCCTCCTTACCCACCTGGGAATACAAGGTCTCTCTTCATAACCACTCCCTTACAACCATTCTTATTTCCCGCACTTTTTCTCTCTTTCCTTTGCAGTTCCTTTAATAAAATGGCAATCCCACTTAAATCAGAGCTTTGAACCTATTTGTTTCAGTTGGAACCCCTGCTGAGAATTTGCATTTGTACCTTAGATATGGAAACCCTGGTGGCATAATGGTTAAGCGTTATGGCTGCTAACCAAGGGGTCAGCGGTTTGAAGCCACCAGGCCCTCCTTGGAAGCTCTACGATGCAGTTCTACTCTGTCCTACAGGATCACTATGGGTCGGAATTGACTTGACAGCAACGGGTTTGGTTTACTCTAGATACACTGAATCAGAGTGTACATTTTAACAAGATCCCCCAGGAGATTCTCAAGTATAATAAATTTTGAGAAGCACTGTTCTAGTAGTATTTCTCAGAATTGGTCCCTAGCCAGCAGCATTAGCGTGGTCTGGGAACTTGATAGAAAGGCAAATTCTCAGCAGGGGCTCGAACCAGAACTAAGCAGTTCAAAGCCCTGGCTTATATCTAGCTCCCCACTAGTCCCTACCTGCATCTGAGCAGCCCAGCACTACTGGAAAAAAACAAGTGTGCTAACTGCTCTCACTTTAGATTGCTGACTACAGACTGATTATGAGCCTTACTACATTTTCTGACATGGAATGTGTGTATCTTCACTGTCTAAAATAATCGTTTTCTACTTCATTCTCTTTACATTTACTGTGTATCTTCTGTTGTTTGTCCCTACCGCACCAGCCGATAGTCTCCTTTATACTTAACTGTGACAGCAAAGTGAATAAGACAGATGCTACCTTAACATTTTGCTACTAGATCTCCCAGCCCATATCCATCTGCCTGCCCTATTGTGTGGAGGGCCCCGCCCCCAGCAGAGGCCCAGCCACCCAGGTTCTGGATCCTGTCCATTCCCTCCATCAGTGGTCTGTTGCATTCTGCTGGATTGTTCATAGTTGTATAAGAACGTGCTCCAATGCCAGCGACTCCCTTTTTTCTCCCTTTTATAATCACATTTCTCAAGGGTTGTTTACAGTCACTGTCTCTTTTCCTTTAAGCCACTTCACACCAGCTTTGAAGCTCACTCCATTGAAACTGCTCTTGGCAGTGTCACCAGTAACCCACACAGTTGCCAGACCCCGTGGGCTTTCCTTCTGTCCTCACCTTACTCAGTCTCTCATGTCACTCAGCACTCTTGAAATACTGCTTTTGTTCTTTTTGCTTCCAGACCATCATTCTCCTGGTTCTCTCCTTCCTCACTGACTACTGCTTCTCAGTCACCTTCGCTGTTTTTTTTTTTCTCTGCTTCACCTCTTCCGTGATAGTTAAGAGCAGAGACCCGATTGCCTGGGCACAGTTCCTAGCTCTGTCCCTTACTAGCTATGGGACCTTAGGCAAGATATTTAGAAAAGTGCCCATCATATAAGTGCTAGAAGTATTTATTAAATAAACTCCCTAAAAAAGTTTTTTGTTTTTTATTTTAAGATGGTTGTCCCAGGGCTGAGTCTTCCATCTGTATTCTATTCCAGGCCATCTTCTAGGCCCGTGGGTTTAGACATCACTTAAATCTCTAACCCTCATCTCTCACCTGAACTCCAGATTCCTCAACAATCTGGCATCTCCACACCTCCCCTCAGATTTCTCCCAGAATCCATATCCACCTAGTTCAAGCCAAAAGCCTTAAAGTCATTCTTCATTCTTCTGTTACCCCAGCATTCAAGCATGCAGCAAGGAAGTGCTATTAACTTTGCACCCCAGCATTTCCAAGTCCATCCACTTTTCTCCACCTTCAACACCTCTCCTCATCCAAGCCGCCACCATCTCTTTTTTATTTTTTTTAAATTTTTATTGTGCTTTAAGTGAAAGTTTACAAATCAAGTCAGTCTCTCACACAAAAACTCATGTACACCTTGCTACATACTCCCAGTTGCTCTCCCCCTAATGAGACAGCCCGCTCCCTACCTCCACTCTTTTCATGTCCATTTCGCCAGCTTCTAACCCCCTCTACCCTCTCATCTCCCCTCCAGGTAGGAGATGCCAAGATAGTCTCAAGTGTCCACCTGATCCAAGAAGCTCACTCCTCACCAGCATCCCTCTTCATCCCATTGTCCAGTCCAATCTCTGTCTGAAGAGTTGGCTTTGGGAGTGGTTCCTGTCCTGGGCCAACAGAAGGTCTGGGGGCCATGACCACCAGGGTCCTTCTAGTCTCGGTCAGACCATTAAGTTTGGTCTTTTTACGAGAATTTGCATCGCACTGCTCTCCTGCTACCTCAGGGGTTCTCTGTTGTGTTCCCTGTCAGGGCAGTCATCGGTTGTAGCCAGGCACCATCTGGTTCTTCTGGTCTCAAGCTGATATAGTCTCTGGTTTATGTCTGCCACCATCTCTTTACAAGATGGTTGCATAGCTCCTAGCTGGTCTCCCTGTCTCCAGTCTCAGCAACCAGAATAATACTTTAAAAATATAAACTATGTCACTTCTCAGCTTAAGGCTTCCATTCCACATAGAGTAAGAAATCTGTACTCTCTACACAGCCTGTAAGGCCTTGCATCATCTCCTTTGCTTCTGTCTCACCTGTCCCCCTGCTCTCACTCTCCTCTGCTCCTGCCCTTGGGCTTTTGCACATGCTCTTCCCTCTGTCTGGGATGCTCTTCCTGATCTTCACATTACTAGTGCCTTGTCATACTTCAGGTGCACCACCACCACCCTCTTCGAGAGTCCTTGATGGCCCACCTCTTCTGAGGCCCAAACCCAAACCTCAGAATTTCCATGACAGAGACCTGGAAATCTGTATTTTTAACAAGCTCCCCAAGTGATGAGTAAGATGCAGGCAAGTGTAGTGCCCACTGCCACAATCCCTTCCACATGTCTCACCTTCCCCTACTCCAGGAAGCTCAGCCCGGAGCCAGAAACGGGAGGCCCGCCTGGACAAGGTCCTCTCAGACATGAAGCGGCACAAGAAGCTGGAGGAGCAAATTCTTCGCACTGGCAGGGACCTCTTCAGCCTGGACTCAGAGGACCCCAGCCCTTCCAGCCCCCCAGTCCGGTCCTCAGGGAGCAGTCTCTTCCCCCGGCAGCGGAAATACTGATGGCTGCTGCTCCTGCCTCCAGGGGCAGAGTCCGCCCCTGCTGAGGCCAGGCCCTCCTTCCTCAGCCCTGGACAGCAGGGAACACGGGCGGAGCAGAGAAATGCCAAGCTTCCAACAAAGTACCTGGCAGGAAGAAAGGGGTCTGTGTGTGTGTTTATGTTTTCTATTTCTATTTGGAGATTGGGGCTGAATTTCCTCAGTCTGAAATAAAAAAATGCAACATCTTCTCTTAAGAATAGGGGCTGTGGCTTGAGCCTGGACAGTTGGCCACACTTGGGGGTGAGAGGTGGGTGCAAAGGCAGACTTGCACTTACTTAGTTTGGGAAATTAAAGCCAAATGGGTCAGAGGTGAATTCAGTCAGCAGTTGCCTCTTGTCTTGCACCCTGCTACCCTTCGTAGTCTCAGCCGGCACTGCCAGCTAGCTCTGAGGCAGCCCTTTAAATGCCCAAGCCTACTGCCAGGCAGGAAGTGAAGCCTGGGCTGAGTGATGGAGTTTCCAGTCTGATCCGAGTGAGAAGTTGCTCAGCTGCACCTGTGGATGTAAGTACTTCTTACTGGCCCCCAAGCCAGTGGTGGAACTATGTGCCCCTCAGGAATCTCTCTAGGCTGCCCTCTTTATAGGGCCATGCTTCTGTAGGGGCAGGCAAGACCTCACTGAACCAGAGGGGGGAAAAAGGTGGGTGGAGGCTTTGCCTTGGGAGGTTTTGCTGTCCTTATTGGAGGTTTTTCTGCATTTTGAAACAAAGGTAGATCAGCTCATCAGCACATAACCCCAAAAATCTGTGACTTCAGGTTCCCACATGCAAAGTAAGGAGGGGATTTGAAGGGGTCCATTTGAACTCCATCTTGGAGCTAGATTGGCCCCTGTTTGCCTCCCATTCCCTCTTCTTAGGCCCTGACCTGTTCCCTTGAGCTCCTAGAATATGACTTCTCCCCACTGAGACCCCTCACTCTGCCCAATGTTGAGGTTCTGCTGCCCCAATCAGGGCTGTGCAATCTGTGGACCTTGGCATATCAGCTGAGAAGTCACTAGCAGGGTGATCTAAAGGTAGGCTCAGGGTTTGGAGAGCAAGGCTCTTTTCTTTCCCCTTGGGAGGGGAAGTGAAGCATGCTGTAGTATTGCATAAAAACCAGGAAGCTCAGTTGGACCCGCCAACCCAAGGTTCTGGTGACCTTAGAGCTGGCACTTAGGTGTGAAGCACTTGATGGGGGAGCTGGTTGGGGCAGATGCCCTCTGCGTTCTCTGCTCCCTGCCTGGGTGGCCCCCTGAGTTATGAAGAAAAGGCTGGCTGTCACGTGGGGTGGCATGTGGCTCTCCTGGAAACTCCTGCCTATTCCCATCCTTGACACACTGGGCGCCTGGCCTGGGCTTTTTGGGCAAGGCAGCTCTCTGTAGCCATGAGCAGGTAGAGCAGCCACCTTGAGTTGAGGACCCCAGGGTAATTCTGGGTGCTGCTCCTCCTGGGTTTGAGGGCGCAGGATCTGGGCACTTGCCCAAGCTACAAAAAGCACTCACCTTTGAAAAACCATTGGCCCTATCACCGGGGGCGTGCCCAGCCTCACCCAGGTCCTTAAGCCTTTATTGGAATCTTGTTAGTGTTTCTGCTTGAGAAGTAAACTGCCTCCTGGTTTGGGGGCTGTGCTGTTACTGTACTCAGGGTGGAATTCTGGTTCCACCCTTTGATAAATGTGGTCCTAGGTAAATTCCTTAATTTCTAGGCTCTTATAATGATTAAATGAGTTAATTAAAGACACATGGCATGGTACAGATTAATTTCCTAATAAGTCGTAACTGTTGTTTGGGGACGCTTGCCAAAAATACGAGCTTCAGAGGCCAGTGGGCCTGGGAAGAGGCCTGGGAATCAGCATGAACAGGATTAACGATCTCAGCAGAGTCCTGTGATTGGCTGGGTTTGAAAACACTGATCTAGGGTTCTGAAACCTGGTTCCTGGTCCTTTGTCATCGGCAGTCCTCCGACTGCAGTGGCTGGCACTAGCTGTCGGCATCTGGGCCGTGGGATGAACAGAGCCCTTGGCTGGCAGAGCCCACACCTCTCCTCCCCCGACCTGGGACCCACCAGGCAGCTGCTACTCCCACAAGGTAGTCCAGTTGGGCTGGAGCTCAGATAAGATTTTCTTACGAAGAAACGTTCCAAAAACTTGGCAGCTAAAAACAGTGTTTACATGAGGCATCTTCTCCAGAATTTCCACTAATAGTCCTCTAAAGCAGATGCCATGGTTTCCCCTCTGAGAGGCTGCCTGGTGAAAATAGCTTTTCTGTACTTCCTGAGTCATGTGACTCACATTCTCTAAACAAAGAACGTTTGACTTAAAAACCAGTGAAGGGAAGCTCCACGAAGATGAGCCCCTGTTTATCCGGAGCTTCACATGCCTTTTCCACTCCCTCGGGATTGGACAGTGGATGATAATGCCCCAGTCTAATAAACCTGAGGTTGATGACGTGATGGTGGCAGGGCTGGGTTATCAGCCTCACCTCTAACATCATGCTGCTTGGACCAAGAGCCCAAGGGTGGGGACAAGGGGCTTGTGTTGGCAAGAAGGCGGCTGACCCAGTGTTTCACCAGCACCTGAGATGGGAGAGGAGCTGGAGGGGAAAAAATGAAGTTCCCTGTGTGTAGTCAGAGTTCATGCTTATTTCCTCTTGCCTTTGCTCAGTGAGCCTCTACGCTGTACTAGAGACATCCTCCATTCCCTAATTCCTTCAACCCCAAGAGGGAGTCACTTTTATTCCCATTTCACAGCTGAGGAGAGTAAGGCTCAGAGGCTAGTAGGTGGCCCAAGATGACACGAGCAGTGACAAAGCCTGCCAGATTCATATTGCCCCCATCGGTTCTCAACACTGGCCGCATGTTGGAGTCAGCGGGACAGCCTTTAAAAATAACACTTAGATCCCACCTCAGACCAGTTAAACCAGAACCACCAGAGATGGGTGACTTTAAAAGATCTCTGGGTGGCTCTGATGTGCAGCCGGCATTGGAAGTAGCTGCATTCAACCACAGCTGATGATGGAGCCCAAATCAGTGTGGATCTAGTTACAATGCTGATTGACTTTGTGGCTCTGGGGTGAGGCCCAAAAGTCTGCATTTCTAACATGCGTCCTGGTGGTGCTGATGCTACTCACTCTAGAGCAGACTGAGTGTAAAGGCTTTGGACAGGTTAGTCTCTTTAGCGTTTGCAGTTTAAGATTCACTGTTTTGGCTACTTGGAATTGACCTTGAAAATCTCTTTGTAGTGACTTGTGATTCATTCATTCATTCGTTCATTCTTTATGCTGTAGCATAGATTTACTTTCTGAACCAAGAGGCTGCTCTCTTAGCTAGAGGGTAAAATTACTCTCTGCTTCTTATAGGCTGTTCTGTTCTGTTCATGCCTTACCCAGCCATTACCCCTCCCTTTGTGTGCAGGGGAGACTTTGGTCTCTGCAAGAATTCAGGTGAATGTTGGCAGTGGTTAGCACTCGTAGAGTGGGGTTCTTGAAGGAGCCTCATGACAATTGAAGGAAGTGTGCTTGGGCAAGGCTGGGCACATTCCCAGAGTACACTAGGGGGTGGGTCTCAGCAGCAAAAACTGAAGGTAGGTCTGGGTAGGTGGGTAGATTTTGAGAGTTCGGGCCAAACCCAAGGGTTGGGGAGGACCTTCCAAATGTTACCACAGTTATAACCATTGTCTTTTGAGGGCCCTGATACGTTGGGAGTAAAATGATCTAACTGTACACAGTGTCATTTGGTAAACCACGGAAGTCTAAATCTGAGACTTGTCAGGAACATGCTGGCTGAGTCATATGGTTTGCCTGGATCCCCCAAGAGGCCCCTGTTGGGCTCACCTCTATGGAAGGATGGGGTGGCAAGGGTAGGAAGGCAAAACCTGTTATAGATGAAGTTGGTAGGTGGTCTAGGAGGAAGGCACAGCTGCCTTTTGGCATGTTAGGTCAGGTGGGTAGTGAGGGAGGAAAGACGGGTTCCTGGTACTGCAATAAGGACTTGGACTTGGCCTTGGAACAAGGCAGGAGTCCAGCCCAGTCCTATCAGCTAAATGAATGACTCTCAGCTGAGTCACCGAGCTGGGTGAGGCTCTTAGCCCCCCCTGACTGGGACCAGCTGGGGTGGCAGATGGTGAAGAGGCCTCAGCCCTGGGGGATGTAGGATCATCCAACAAGGAGCCAACCTAGGCTGTTCCCAGAGCCTGCTCCTAGCCCTCTGTGGCCTTCTAGAATTCAGATCTCCCCTGCGGGGTCTCTCAGAGCCTTGTCTGCACCTTCGCCTACAGCCCTGGCCCTTCCTCTTCCCCATCTGGTTTCCTGGCCAGGCTTCTACCCCTGCAGAGAACCTGCCAAAGACTGGAAAAGGCTCCACCACTGCTTTGCTGTTCTTCTAGCCCGACAGCTGGGGTGTCTTGCTACCCTCCTGACAGTAAACAAGTGAGTACTTAAGGCCGGGATGCCAGGGGGGTAGGGAGCCTCTAATGTTGTCACTTCCCCTAACTGGATAGGAAAGCTGAGCCTCAGAGGCTATTCCCTGCCTCAGCAGGAAAAGCCTGAGCCAGATTCTAAAGGGTTTATGTAGTAAATCTCTTAATCCTTATAACTCTGAGGAAGATGCCGTTATCTATGCCCATTTTACAGATGAGGAAATTCAGGTACAGGGAGGTCACTTGTCTAAGCTCACACAGTGAATTAGCTTGAGACCCAAGCAGTTCCAGCCCCATGGACTCTTGGAAGTACTACCTCCAGGACAAATCCCCACACTGGGAACAACTTAGAAGGATGGGAACAAGGCTGAGCAGGACAAGGAAATACAGAGGAAGGAGAGAGGAGGAGCAGGGGAACAGGGCCCAGAGATTACAAAGGGGCCCCTGTATTTTTGAACACTACTGGAAGACAACAGAAGAGGGAGCTCTGAAGCTAGAAAAGCCACCCTCCTACAAGCTCTTGTAAAAAAAAAAATTTTTTTTTTTTTACAAGCTCAGGGAAACTAACTACACGTCAAAATAAGCAACAGAAATGTATCAGAGTGTAAGGTCAAGTCCCATACAAAGTTGCAAGATGAAATTATGAAGAGCAGAATAACATCCCTCTGGTGTGGAAAGTGTACCAGGAAAGCAGATCAAAACTGTAACCTCTATATTCACACAGTGGAATACTACGCATCTATAAAGAACAGTGACGAATCTGTGAAACATTTCATAACATGGAGGAACCTGGAAGGCATTATGCTGAGTGAAATTAGTCAGATGCAAAAGGCCAAATATTGTATAAGACCACTATTATAAGATCTTGAGAAATAGTATAAACTGAGAAGAACACATACTTTTGTGGTTACGGGGTGGGGGGGGGGAGGGAGGGTGGGAGAGGGTTATTTACTGATTAGTTAGTAGATAAGAACTACTTTAGGTGAAGGGAAGGACAATACTCAATACAGGGAAGGTCAGCTCAACTGGACTGGACCAATAGCAAAGAAGTTTCCGGGATAAACTGAATGCTTCAAAGGTCAGCGGAGCAATGGCAGGGGTTTGGGGACTATGGCTCAAGGGGATTTCTAAGTCAATTGGCAAAATAATTCTATTACGAAAACATTCTGCATCCCACTTTGAAGTGTGGCGTCTGGTCTGGGGTCTTAAATGCTAACAAGCGGCCATCTAAGATGCATCAATTGGTCTCAACCCACCTGGATCAAAGGAGAATGAAGAATACCAAGGTCACAAGATAACTATGAGCCCAGGAGACAGAAAGGGCCACATGAACCAGAGACTTAGATCATCCTGAGACCAGAAGAACTAGATGGTGCCTGGCCACAACCGATGACTGCCCTGACAGGGAGCACAACAGAGAACCCCTGAGGGAGCAGCAGAACAGTGGGATGCAGACCCCAAATTCTCATAAAAAGACCAGACTTAATGGTCTGACTGAGACTAGAAGAATCCTGGCGGTCATGGTCCCCAAACCTTCTGTTGGCCCAGGACAGGAACCATTCCTGAAGACAACTCATCAGACATGGAAGGGACTGGACAATGGGTTGGAGAGAGATGCTGATGAAGAGTGAGCTACTTGTATCAGGTGGACACTTGAGACTGTGTTGGCATCTCCTGTCTGGAGGGGAGATGGGAGGGTAGAGAGGGTTAGAAACTGGCAAAACCGTCATGAAAGGAGAGACTGGAAGGAGGGAGCAGGCTGACTTATTAGGGGGAGAGTAAGTGGGAGTATGGAGTAAGGTGTATATGAGGTTATATGTGACAGACTGACTTGATTTGTAAACTTTCACTTAAAGCACAATAAAAATTATTTAAAAAAAAAAACTGTAACCTCTTTCAAAACGAAGTAAGACATTAAGGAAACAATACAAGGTATGAACAGGACAAATCAGAAATGTAAGCCTGGGCAGTCTGGCTTTGAATCCATGCCCCTAGCCACTGTACCATACCACCACTTTAGAAAGATGGGCAGACATTAGATCCTGAATAACTCATTGTCCATATCTGGGTCTCAGCTATTTACAGCTGCACTGTCCAATATGAGGTCAACCAGCCACATTTGGCCCTTTACATTTAAGTTAATTAAAATTTAAAAGCCAGTTATTCTGTCTCACTAGCCACATTTCAAGTGCTCCAAAGTCACTTGCGGCTAGTCCAGAGACAGCGCAGATTTCGAACATTTCCATCATCACAGAAAGTTCTATTGGTCAGTGCTGATTTAGAGAGTTTAAACTAGAGCAAAGCCATTGCCGTCCAGTAGACTCTAAATCACAGCAACGCTAAAAGAAAGTAGAACTGCCCTATAGGGTTCCAGGAAACATCTGTTGTATTCGAACTGCCAGCTTTTTGGTTAGCAGCCATACTCTTAAACACTGCACCACCAAGGCTTCATGAAACTAGAGCACAGGTGGTAAACTTAAATGCACACAGGAGCCAGGTGGAAGACGTAAGTCCAATGACCCAGGTATAAGACATTAGGGAATGGTGGGGACTTTGGTGAGTGGAATGCTTGTGCCCACGAATTTAGCACAGCTGCTACTTGGCTTCAGCCTATTTTGCCCTGTGCAAATGTGGGTTCAGTGTTGCTGGTCTCCTAATTTTTCAAGAGAAGTAGAAATCAGAGCTGTCTGAAAACTTTAATTTCTAAATACCATCCAAAAAAATGAAATTATAAAGACTTATGGACCATGTGTAATGTACTACCATCAGACCTTGCCTATATTCAGGAGGTGGGATGAGAATCACCATCAGCACAAACACCTCCTATGATGACTCTCCAACTTTTTTTTACCATTTCTGACACCAGCTGTCCCTCCCATGGCACTGTCTACTTCTCTGCTTGGTTGAATAATCTGTTGCTGTGGCCACGGAGAACTCACAGACCATACTCACAATTATGTGGTTTATTAATGAAGTAATAGGCTTCAACTTGGAATTAGGATCAAATTGGAAGTAACGGGATGCATCTCGGGAGACAGGAAACAGCCTGTCAATCAGGACAACATCCAACCAAGGCAACTGTCAGCTTCTCAGCTGTACCTGCAGGCAGGGGGCCCTTCTCTCGGCTGTGCTCACTGCCAGGCCTTCTTTAGGCTTCTGCCTTTCTTGGCAAGTGCTACAGCTCTTTAACTCTGCTGACAATTGCCCAGAAGCACCCCACACCACCTGCCCAAAGGTGCTCAGTTCGCTGCTGCATGGGTTCCCAAGCCCACTACAGGTGCCTTGCGCAGGTCTCTTGGTTCCTGCTGCTCGTGCTGCTGCCACTTGTGTTGCTGCACTGTCTTGTGCCGTCTCACACCGTCTTCATTGCTAGAGCTGTCTTTCTACTGTGTCTAGGAGGTTCTTGGTGCGTGGACCCCAGGTCTAAAGGATAAGCTCCAACCAGACTCTTGTTGGTAGTGAGGTCCCCCTCAACCTCTACGCATTTGGCCCTTATGTAAGCCTACCCACCCACTGCCGTCGAGTCAATTCTGACTCATAGAGACCCTATAGAACAGAGTAGAACTGCACCATAGAGTTCCCAAGGAGCGCCTAGGGGATTTGAACTGCCGACCTCTTGGTTAGCAGCTGTAGCACTGAACCATTACGCCACCAGGGCTACTTCTTGTCAATTTCAAATCATGGTGTTCCGACCAGGCCACAGGCTGACCAATCCTCTTGGAAGGCTAAGTTGCTTAATTTGCATACCAATGGACCAATTTCCCCCCCTCCCCAGGTCATTAATCCTATTGGGTGGTTTTACACATTTTGTTGCATAGTAGACTGACCAAGCCCTGCAAGGTCCATGAAATGAACCAAACATAAGGCAGGCTAGAGTCCAACCAATTATTTTTGGCAGAACTACAAACCCAAAGCCACAAAGGTCATATATAAGAGAAACCCATTGCACTGCACCATGTAAAACTCTTCTCTTGAGCCGCTCCCTGCCTCAATTCTGTAATTTTATGGCTCCTGAGTATTTTTCCTACGCTGAGCCACCCCCTTTTCTTTTTCACTTCCCATTCCTCACCCAGGTTGGAAGCTGGGTGAATGGTTGAGTTGAAGTGGTGCAATTGCTCTCTTGTGATAGCTTCAAAAATGTCCGGCCAACGTCTCAGAGGACAAGGCTCTAAGTCACCTAGTAAACTTGATTCCCTTTGAGTTACAACATGTCCAAACTCCAACAGTGCAGGCAGTTGGGATGGGGTTTTGGTAAACCACCCAGTTCAGAAGCAGGTAGGATGAAGGTGGATGGAATATGGTACTCATTCATCCTCTTTTATGTTCCGACCCATCCCTGCCCATGAGAGAGCCAAGGGTGGTTACAGACCAGAGAGGGAAGTGAGGAGGAAAAGGCTAGAACTGTTTGTGTTTTTCCAGTCTGGCTGATTCTCTGGGGGCATCTGTTCCGTCATGGGTTTCCTTCTAAGAGAGGAGGACCATGTCTTAACAGTTACCCCAGGATTGTTTAAAGCACAAGAAAGGTGGGGGTGCAGACAAAGATCATGCAAATATTCTTTGGCTCTGGGGTATATTTATGGGTAACATTTGAACACAGCTGAGGCCCTCAGGATCCCCTGTAACTATGACTGCCTACCTTCAAGAGCCAGCGAGCTGTTCAGAGTGTTTTCCCTCTGTGCTGAAGGTCCCAGAAGGACCAAATCTCCCAACTCCCCCACATTCTGCGGGTGTTGGTGCTTTGATCTAAGGCAGTTTGGGAGAGGCAATGTTAGTGGGTGGGAGGGAAGGGAGTCAGCAAAGAACTCTGAGCTTCAGTAATTAATGCATCAGGCAAGGGTGAGGTCTTGGTGGGCATGTTATGCTGGGTCGGACAAAGAAGGGCAGTGGGCACTGGCTGTGCTGACATGTGGAATGATTGGAGCTGGAGGTCCATTTCTCCACCCACAGTCCCTCCTCAGACTCCTTCTTCCTTGGCCCACACTCCATGTGCTCATCCGGTGTCCTCTCCCCACCTGTCTGTAATTCTCTGTGCTGCACTCTGGCCAGCCCTGGAATCACCATGGCAACAGAAGAGTTCATTGTCTACATCTCCCCATACCACTACATCCATGTCCTGGGCCAGAACAGCAACATGTCCCACTTGAAGGTTGGGCCAAAGACCTACATTCTGCAGGACAATGAAAGGTTAGTGTGGGGTAGGCTGTGTGTGGAGCACTTGGGGCTGTGGAGACCCCATTAGGTCTCAGTTCCCTTCTTCCTGCTTCTAAGCAGGAGCACTCTGGTGACAGGAGGATTTCTGTGGGAATAGGTGGACAGGTTTCTCTCCCATTCACTGCCTCTGGGAGTTGGGGTGGGGAGGAGCCCTGCCTGGGTCCTCACCCCTCTTCTTACACTCCAGCAGGGTACTGTTTGCCCCTGTGCCCATGGTGACTGTCCCCCCACGCCACTACTGCACAGTGGCCAATCCTGTATCCCAGGATGCCCAGGGTTCAGTGCAGTTTGACGTCACAGGACAAGTACGTCTTCGCCATGCTGACCTGGAGATCTGGCTGGCCCAGGACCTCTTCCCGTTATACCCAGGGGAGATGCTGGAAAAGTTACCTGGCTTGCCTCCCCTGTGCCCCACTCTCTCTGTCCTGCCACCCTATCTTAGGGCTCCGCACTGCTGAGGGGAAAAAAGCCTGGGGCAGTGGAAGGGGCTGGGAGAGGACAGTTGCTGATTCTCAGCAGGGGAGGAAATGATTCATCCCCCCTTCACCATCCTTCCCCAAACACCCCCTCCTCCACACATGCCCACAACTGTTGGCCCATCTCATCAGCTCAGAGGCTGCCTGAAGCTCCCAACCAGTTCTGGCACTAAATGACTTGTGTGTTTCGTTTGCACAAAGAGTGCCAGACAATGTCAGACAGTGACAAAGCAATAACAGACAAGTGAAGGTCCAGGCTCAGATGACCTGTTCCAAGGGAAGGCATTGGAGGCCTTGTTCACGCTGTCCTCAGGCCCTAGGCCAGGAGCAAGGGGACATTGTGCCCCCATTTCCTTAAGTGTTCTTGTCCCCTTACCCTCTTTCCATTTTACATTTTTTCACTCTGGGTTCCTCAACTAACTAGTGGTGGTTACTGATCCCGGGCGCATAATTGTGTGACCTGGAGAACTGCCTAAAACATGGTGCCCACTTAGATGCAGACAGCTTGGGGGGAATGGTGTGTGTAGAGAGGCAATGATGAAGAATGTGATTACAACGTTACCCCTTGGAGAATCTGGGTAGAAGGGTGTACGGGAATTCTTGGTACTATTCTTGAAACTTTTCTGTAAATTTGAAACTGTCCAAATTAAAAGTTAAAAAATAAATTCGTGTCCTGGCCCTACCCCAGATCAATGAATTCACCCTGTGAGTGGGGGCGGGGCTAGTCCAGGCATCAGTATTTAAAATCTCCCCAGGACTGAGAGTAAAAGCTTTCCTCATCCCTACCTTGTTTTAACCTCTGCTGCCTCGAGGATTTGGGTTTTCCCAGCAGTCCCTGCCCATGATGGCAGCTCAATGTCTCAAACCCCAGGTGCCCCAGATCAGGAGGCCAAGGCCTCTCCCTCCTTGGAGCATAATGTCACTAAGTGCTCTTTTCCCGTCTTTGAATCAGCATTCCTCCTTTAAGGCATTCACCTCTGCCAGCACCATCACTTCTTTTCCCACCATTACTGGTTCAGTGGGCACCTAACTCAGACCTCCCTTCCACCCCCATCCATCCTCCTGTCCCCCCAGATCCCTCACTAATATCCTTGCAGATGACCCTGCCAATGACTTGGCCTTATTGACTTCAACTCTGAGGACTCTCACAAGGTCTTTTCTGCTCCAGCCCGTGCCCAGTACCATGTCCACTCCGGACTTGGTTATTCTCCCATCTGTCCCAACTCTGAGATCTAAACTCCATCTTCCTCCTTCCCACCATCTCTCTCCTTTCCTTATCACATTTCTGTTGTCTTCTCTCCCATCTTTAGATTCTATTCCTGGTCTTTTTTTGCTGTTCCAACAGGACCTTATCACTTCCACACTTCTCACAAACTCTCTCTATTCCTGTACCCTTAACCCTCGGGCAAAACTGGTCCTGGATCAGTGTTACATCTCACCTATCCTTTCCATTCTTACACTCAGGAGGAAGTTTCTGTTAGAAGAATATGGCCCTGGAGACAAATGCCACCCTGATGACAGTATTATACTTTATGGATTAAGGGTTTCCTTCCAACCTAAGCCATGTTCAATAACTCTCTTCCTTTCTAGCCACCTTTCTTTTTCCTCTGAATGCTTCTAAATATTTATAGTTCTCAACTCTCTTCCTATTTTCTACACCCTCACTCTTGAAGAACTTGATTACTTACTTAGTTAAAAATTGAGGCCATCTGGCAATATCTGGGCCTGTGTCTCGTCCCTGAAACTTATACCTCCGCTCATCTCCCTTCTACCTGTTAGAGGGAGAGGAGGAGGTTGCCCTCCACACAGGTGGACCCAGGCTTCTGACCTATCCCACCTGTTATGGATTGAATTGTGTCCCTCCAAAAATGTGTGTCAACTTGGCTAGTCCATGATTCCCAATACTGTGTGATTGTCCACCATCTGATCATCTGATGTAATTTTCCTATGTGTTGTAAGTCCTACCTCTATGATGTTAATGAGGTAGGGTTAGCAGCAGTTATGTTGAGGCAGGACTCAACTACAAGATTATGTTGTATCTTAAGTCAATCTCTTTTGAAATATAAAAGAAAGAAGCGAGCAGAGAGGCATGGGGACATCATACCACCAAGAAAGCAGTGCTGGGAGCAGAGTGCATCCTTTGACCTGGGGTCCTGTACCTGAGAAGCTCCTGGACCAGGGGAAAATTGATGACAAGGACCTTTCTCCAGAGCTGACAGAGAGAGAAAGCCTTCCCCTGGAGCTGGTGCCCTGAATTTGGACTTCTAGCCTCCTAGACTGTAAGAGAATAAATTTTTCTTTATTAAACCATCCACTTGTGGTATTTCTGTTATAGTAGCACTAGGTAACTAAGACAGAATTTGGTACCAGGAGTGGGGTGCTGCTCCAACTGATACCTACAATGTGGAAGCAGTTTTGAAACTGTGAATAGGTAGAGGCTGGAAGAGTTTTTAAAGTGCCTAATAATGAAAGCCTAGATTACCTTGAAGAGAGTGTTGGTGAAATTATGGACATCAAAGACAATTCTGGTGAGGACTCAGAAGGAAGCGAGCAGAACTGGATACAGTGCAGACAGTGAGAATCAGCAGCAGCAGAACCAGGAGACCAGTGCAAGACTACAGCCAACCAATAGAGTGAGGGAGCTGAGAGCCTTGGGTAGGAGGCTTCCTGGTGGAGTGGGGTACCTCCAGGCACTTGTCAGTGGAGCTAGGCTTGCTGACCCACAGGGCAAAAGAGTCAAGTGCCTTCTGACTGAAGTTTACTGGTGGAGTGGGGTACCTCTAGGCACTTATCAGTGAAGCTACAGAGCTTTGGAACACTTGCCCCAGCAGGGCAGACATGGGCAGTGAGGGCCAAGGGGCTGAGAGGCCAAGGAACCAGGAAACAGAAGCTGAAGAGACAAGGAACACTGGAAGCAGAGCTGCCTCAGTCTCAAAGAGTAGGATCACAACCTCTGGGGTCTCAAAGGCAGTAAGTACATCCACTCCTCACTTATCGACATGGTTAGGTTCCAAAGACCAGGTCATTATGTGAATATAAGTGTTATGTGAAAAGGGAGGATGACCACATCGGGTCACAAAATGGAAGATGACTACATCATTACATAACTGCCAGATTACATCATTACATAAGCCAAATCACTGAAAGTCATGGCCCAGCTAAGATGACACGTAACTTTAACCATCCAGCCAGTGTTACACTCGCCTTGCACCTCAGCATTTGTTACTGACAAACATACATTGTTAATGTGCAAAGTAATTGGATAGTAGATTTTTTACTATTGTTGTAAATGAGGGAAGGGAGAATGTCAAATAATGAGATAGTTGATAAGGGAGGGGTAGGTGTATTCCCTTGTTCTGTTCAAACAGCTGCCTGTTGATCTATATACAGGTTCCAAGTGGGCACAATTAAGTGTTCTGGAATTCTTCATAATGTTATACAAAATTAATTGTGATCTACACAGTCGAATGCTTTGTGCAGTTGATAAAACGTAGGTAAACATCTTTCTGGTATTCTCTGCCTGCAGCCAAGATCCATCTGACTTCAGCACAATGTAATCTCTTGTTCTATGTCTTCTTCTGAATCTGGCTCCATTCTCTCCTCCCACCCCAGGTACACATTCTAGAAACAGCAAGCTTGCCTTGGCTCCCTGTGGGCCTTCGCCCATGTAGTTCTATCTGCCTCCCCTGGGAGAGCCTTCCTGGCCTTACCCCATGCCTGGACCCTGGAGCTCTTTCTCTTCCATTACACATCCCTTTCTTCTGGCAGCTTTGTTGTCCCTGGGGGTACATGGATGTAACTTCCTTGGATTCAGTGATACCTGATTTTAAAAAATTTCTCGATTCACCCTTCTCCTCACACACAACTCTTCTCCTTTCTGAACTATACGTGAAACCACCAGGGGTCAGCAAACTTTTTCTGTCAAGGGTCAGGTAGTAGACAATTTAGGCTTCATGGGCCATATGGTTTCTGTTGTAACTATTCAACTCTGCCATTGTGGCAGGAAAGCAGCCATAGACAACAGGTAAATGAATGGGTGTGGTTGTGTTGTTATAATACTTTATATATAAAAGTAGGAGAAAGAAAAAGTGGAAACAACCCAAATGTCCATCAGCTGATGCATGGATAAACAAAATGTGGTTTATCTATACAATGGAATGTCATTAAAAGGAATGAAGTACTGATACATACTATAACATGGATAAGTCCAGAAAACATGCTAAGTGAAGAAGCCAGACACAAAAGGTGACATATTATATTATTCCATTTATATGAAATGTCCAGAATAGGCAAATCTAGAGACAGAAAATAGATTAGTGGTTGCCAGGGGCTGGAGGGAGGGAGAATGAGGAGTGACTGCTAACGGGCCTGGGGTTTCTTTTGGGAGTTATGGAAAATGTTCTAAAATCAGATAGTAGTAATAGTTACGTAGCTCTGTGAATATACTAAAATCACTGATTTGCACACCTAAAAGGGTTAATTTTATGGTATGTGAATTATATCTCAGTAAAGTATATTAAAAAAAAAAAAAAAAAACAGTAGCAGGCCAGAATTGGCCCAAAGGCCAGAGCTTGCCAACCCCTGGACTATATCATCTGAAGAAAATAAAAACATGGGAGAACTGAAGAGGAACAATAGGTGAATTCTTAACCATTGAGCTTGTAAGGCTACAGGTCATGAGAGAGCTGAACAGTCCAGATAACTCTCCACTGTGTTGTGACATGGGGTGGGGGTGGGGGTAGATAGTCATTCTAGGCTGGTATCCTCAACACAAGCCTGAGGCCAGATAGTGCTGGGGGAGGTGACACCAAAGGCTCCTGTAACCCTGGGTGGCAGCTGTTCCAACCCCACCTTTCCCACCAAGGAGAGAAGTCTTTCTTCCTGCAGCCAGGGGAGAGGCTGGAGCAAGGCATCCAGGACGTGTAGGTGCTGTCGGAGCAGAAGGGCCTGCTGCTGAGGGCCCTGCAGCCCCTGGAGGAAGGGGAGGATGAGGAGAAAGTCTCACACCAGGCCAGGGATCACTGGCACATCCACAGGCCCCTGGAGTACTTGCTATCCACCAAGGTGAAGGTGGTGGAAGAACATCAGGCCATCTATCATGGATTGAACTGTGTCCCCAAAAATACGTGTATCAATTTAGCCAGGCCATGATTCTCAGTATTGTGATTGTCCACCTTTTTGTCATCTGATGTGATTTTTCTATGTGTTGTAAATCCTACTTCTATGATGTTAATGAGGTGGGATAGGTGGCAGTTATGTTAATGAGGCAGGACTCAATCTATAAGATTAGACTGTCTTGAGCCAATCTCTTTTGATATATAAAAGAGAGAAGCAAGCAGAGAGACATGGGGACCTCATATCACCAAGAAAGAGCACTGGGAGCAGAGCACGTCCTTTGGAACAGGGGTCCCTGCACAGAGAATCTCCTAGTCCAGGGGAAGATTGATTACAAGGCCCTTCCTCCAGAGCAAACAGAGAAAGCCTTCCCCTGGAGCTGATGCCCTGAGTTTGGACTTCTAGCCTACTAGACTGTGAGAGAATAAATCTCTGTTTGTTGAAGCCATCCACTTGTGGTATTTTTGTTACAGCAGGACTGGATAATTAAGACACCATCCCTCTGAATGAGAATGAAGGCATCTACGTGCAGGATGTCAAGACTGGAAGCTGGGATAGGCAGCTGTTTCTGCTGTGCAGCCACCAAGGTCACTTCTCTGGGCAAGTGGGGTGATGCTTAAATGGGCAGGTACATGGAAGAGGTGGGAGAGGGGACCTCAACTGCATTGATAGCAGTACCTCAGCAGGCTGGTGTGCATGAGGGTGTTCCTTGATGTCTTAGTTATCTAGTGCTGCTGTAACAGAAACACCACAAGTGGCTTTAACAAACAGAAACTTATTTTCTCACAGTTTAGAAGGCTAGAAGTCCAAATCCAGGGTGCCAGATCTAGGGTAAGGCTTTCTTTCTCTGTTGGCTCTGGTGGAAGGTCTTTGTCTCTTTGGCTTCTTTTTCCTGATTCCTTGGAGATCACTATGTGGCTTGACATCTACCTTTCCCCTCTATGCTTGCTTAATCAGCTCCTTTTATATGTTGTAAGAGATTGACTCAAAACACATCATGTACTAACCTTGCTTCATTAGTATAACAAAGACAACCAATTCCCAACTGGGATTATAACCACAGTCATGGAGGTTAGGATTTATAACATATTTTTGGGGGACACAATTCAATCCATAACACTAGGTTTCCTCTTCTACAGGACAAAGGACAGTACCTACCTCATACAGTTGTTGTGAAGATTAAATAATACATGTTCACGGCATTCACAAGGTGCTTGCCACATAGAAAACTCAGTATAAATAGGAGCAGTAAGCTGTTTGAGGGTAGGAGGTGGTCTGTCTGGCTTACCACGCTTTGATTTCCTTATCTGTGAACTACATGAGACTATAATATCTCTTATAGATTGTCATGCATATTAATAAACACAGGTGAAGGATACCCACCCAGCTCCTGGCACTGTCGGGGGACAGGCCCAGTAAGGAAAGACCCTCACTGTGCGTCCTGGCAGATAATCTGAAGAACTGACACATAGCGCTTTCCAGATTCATACGTTCAGGGAAACTTGCTGACACGGACAAGCAACTGCTCTCCAGTGGCGGCTGGCTGGAGTATTTTCCCCAACCACCTAGCAAGGGATCCAAGCTTATATACCATTCCAGCTGGGACCAAGGCTTATCATTTTCTCCCACACGGGCAGTCAGTGTTCCCAGGGACTTCACGTCCAGGCCCAGGTGTTTTCCTTCTTGTTGCTAAGACATTCTTTGGCCTTGGCCACTGGCCCAGTCATGCCACTCCTGGCCTCATACCTTAGCCCGAGTCCATCCTGAATTCATCCCCAGCATGCTTCAGGGAAGAGCAAAGCTAATCCCGTTAGGGAGTGGATGCATATAGCTGAATAGCATTACCCTACAGGCACTAAGTGGGCACCCGGTAAATCTTCCCCTCCCGTGGCCTCGCCTCCCACTCACCATCTCAATGGCCAAGGCTTCCACTTTCAGCTTGGCCTGCACCATAGAGCCTTCTCCCTCGATCCATGCTGCCTCTGCATAGGACTCGGCCTGTGCCTTGGCAGTCCTGGTGCTCCCCATAGCCATGCTGGAGAAGGAGGCAGCCTGGTCATGCAGGACCCAG
Organism: Elephas maximus indicus; assembly: GCF_024166365.1. NCBI lineage: Eukaryota > Metazoa > Chordata > Mammalia > Proboscidea > Elephantidae > Elephas > Elephas maximus. Next base: position 89,406,954 of record NC_064830.1, on the reverse strand, counting down.
GAGGAAGCCCTGTCCTCCCTGGACTTGATTTAGGCTGTATCAGCTTTCACTTGCCTGCTTCTCCCTGACTAGCTGCTTTTCCAAGACCTTTGGTATTTTGCCAACTTGTTCCTCCTCTAGTTCTCGACTTACCTCAGAGCCGCCAGCTCCAAAATTTCCCTGTGACCTCATTCAGCTTCTGAGATTGGCCCAAGATCTTCTGCGTCTTAAGCCTGCCTCTGGCTTCTTCCTGTAGTCTCTAACCTTTGTGCTTGGACAGGAGAGGGGACAGGTAGGATGCTAGCAGAGGGCCAGACCTGGCATATGAGCTCTAAGGGAAGGGACCGCCAATCTGTCTGGTATCCAGGACAGACTCTGCCCATGGAAGGCCCTCAAAGTGTAAACGAGGGAACAGTTTGGCAGCTCACTGTGAGCCAGGTGCATTCTAGACCCAGGGGAACACAGCATGATTGAGGCCCTGCTTTCACACAACTTACCTTCCCATGAGGACAAGAGTAAACAGGGATGATATCAGACAGTGAGAAGTACCTTGAAGGTAGTAGAATGGGTGCTGTGAGAACACGTCTGGGTAAAGGGTGGTGCTTCCCTTGGGGCAGAAAGGAAAAAGCTCTCCAAGGAAGTCATCTCTGGGCTGAGGCTGAAGAAGAAGATTGCCTTGCACAATTCTGGGGGATAGCATTCTGGGCAGAGGAAGCAGCCAGTGCAAAAAGGAATAAGCTTGCATTTAGGAGCAGAAGGACTGCAGCATGTGAGCTAGGGGAGAAGGCTGGAAGGCAGATGGCAGGGGGGCAGGGCGGGACCTCAGAGGGCATGGAAGTCACAGAAAGGAACTTGGGTTTTATCGTGAGCAATGTGGGAAACCATAGTAGCAGAGTTGGTACCTGAATCTCACTGAACCTACTACCTGTTAGGTAGACAAGGGGGCCTTGGGGGACAGGATTGGCAGTAGGCAGACCACTAAGAGTGCCCTGCAATCCAGGTCCTTGTGATGGGATGATGATGGGGACCCCAGAGTGAAAGTCTGACCTGCAGTTAATGCCATTGAACAACACTAGAAATGGCAAATGTTCTGCTACCTATATACTTAACCACAATAAAAAACAAACAAACAAAAAACCCCATGGAGCACAGTTCTATTCTGACACACATGTGGTTGCCATGAGTCAGAACTAATGTAGAAAAAAAAAAATAGCTTACTCCTCATACTTATATTGAGCTTGCTAGGTGCCAAGCACCTTGAGAATGCTGTGAACATGTATTACTTAATCTTCACAACAACCCTATGAGGTAGGTACTGTCCTTTGCCACGCAGAAGAGGAAACTGGCCCAAGGTAAGACAACTACTAAGTGGATTAAAATTTGGAAAGTCTGGCTCCAGACCCTTTGCTCTTGACCAGAGTCCTGTACCACTTCCATGTGCTGTTGAATTGAGCCAAGTCTGAATGAAGAGGCAAAGGAACTTGAGGATGATAAACACAGTGAAGAATGCAGGGTTTCGTGGCTTTTTGATGAAGACGGTCTGAGATTTTTCTGAGATGCTGACTTAAAATTTAAGTTAAGTAAGCTCTGAAAAGAGCTAGAGAATGTTGCGCGAGTTCACACACAGCTGAGAGGTAGTAAGGCTGTCACTGGAACACCAGCTGGCCTGTAACCTTGACTTCACCCCTCATGCGAAACTTGCTCTCCAACTTCCCTGACCCTCCTAGCCACAAAGTTTACCTCTGCCCAGTCTTCATACCCAGCCTGCATGCCCAGCCTGGAATACCTGCATCCCCAAACCTTGAGGGCCCTCCAAGAAGCTTTCAAGAATTCCAGCCCTTTGATCTTGCCCACCTTTGAATTATTTCTGTCCTAGACAGCATTGTGTGCTTTGGCCCTCAGCTTACACACTCTGTCATTGTCTTGTCTTAATGTCTATCTTGTCTGATATTGATATAGCCATTCCTGCTCTCTTTTGGCTACTCTTCACATGGAATATTTTTTCCATCCTTTTACCTTCAACCTACCAGTGGGTCTAAAGTGTGTCTTTAGTAAACAGCATGTAGTTAAAAGATGTTTTCTTTGTCCATTCTGCTTTTGGTCAGAGAACTTAATCCATTTACATTAAAAGTAGTTACTGATAAGGAAGGGCTTACTTCTGCTATTTTGCTATTTTCTGTGCGTCTTCTACTTTTTTTGTCTCTCTCATTTCTTCCAATACTGCCTATTTTTGTGTTCAGTTGATTTACTGTAGTGAACCCTTTTGATTCTCTTTTCATTTTCTTTTGTGTATATTCTTTAGATCTTTTCTTTGTTGTTACCGGGATAATTACATTTAACATTCTAAATTTATAACAACCTAGTTTAAATTGAAAACAACTTTACTTCAAAAAACATGCAAAAACTCTGTTCCTACTCTGCTCCTCCTCCCCTCTTTATGTTGCTTTCACAAGTTACATCTTTATGCATTGTATGTCCAGTGACATAAATTTATCATTATTTTTATGCATTTGTCTTTTAAATCAGGTAAGAAATAAAGAGTAGCATTACAATACAAAAATACTAGAAATATGACCTTTATACTTATCCACTAAATTACCTTTACTAAAGATCATTTTTTATTTCTTCATACATCTTTGAGATACTGTCTACTGTCTTTCTTTTTAATATGAAGAGCTTCCTTTAGCATTTCTTGTAGGGCAGGCCCTGTGGTAACAAACTCCCTCAGCTTTTGTTTATTTAGGAATGTCTTAATTTCACCCTTATTTTTGAAGAACAGTTTTACCAGATATAGAATTCGTATCTGACAGTTTTTTTTTTTTCTTTCAGTACTTTAAATATGTCTTCCCACTGCCCTCTGTCCTCCAATATTTCTAAGAAGAAATCAGCACTTAATCTTATTGAGAATCCCTTGTGTGTGATAATTTGCTTCTGTCTTTCTGGTTTCAAAATTTTGTCTTTATGTTTGGTTTTTGAGAATTTGATAATAATACAGTTCACTGTGGATCTTCTTAGTTGGGTGTTTATCCTGCTTGGAGTTCATTGAGCTCCTTGAATGCATAGATTTAAGTCTTTCATCAGATTTGGGATGATTTAGACCATTTTTCTTCAATTAGTGTTTTTCCTCCTTTCTTCTCCTTCTAGAACTCCCATAGTATGTACATTAGTCAGCTTGATCGTGTTCTACAATTCTCTTGGGCTCTGTTCCTTTTTCTTCATTCTTTTTTTTTTTTTCTTTCCTCAGCCTTGATAATCTCAATTGCCTTATTCTCAAGTGCATGAATTCTTTCTTCTACCAGTTCAAATCTGCTGGTGAGCACTTCTAGTGAAATTTTTATTTCTGTTATTATACTTTTAAATTCTAATATTTCTGTGTGGCTCTTTGAAAAAAAAATTCTGTCTTTATTGAAATTCTAGTGTTCTTCCTGTATCATTTTCCTGATTTCCTTTAGTTCTTTGTCCATGTTTTTCTTTAGCTCCTTGAGCATATTTAGTACTTTTGTTTTAAAGTCTTTGTCTAATAAGTCCATTATCTGTCCTTCCTTAGGGATGATTTCTGTCACTTTATTTTGGTCTTTTGCATGGGCTATTCTTTCATATTTCTTCATATATCTTGTCATTTTTTGTTAAAACTGGGACATTTGATTATTATACTGTGGTAATTCTGGAAATCAGCTTCTTCCCTTTCCCTAGGTTTATTCCTCTATTTTTGTTATTGTTATTTTAATTGTTGAAGGCTGTAGCCATCTGCTCCCACACCAGGTCCTCACCTGAAGGCACCAATTGTCGCCGCTCTAACAGCAGACTCCCTTTCTGGGTGCTCCAGTCACTGAAGCTGCCCCAAGATGGTTGTGCCAACCTGGGGAGAAGGTGGGACACAGACAGGTGGAGGACCAATGCTATCTTATAATTTATATGTCAACTTTTCTTTATTCAGCATTCACTTAGATGCTCTAACCCTTTGGTTAACTGTCAGTTATGAGACTGTTGATTCCATCAATTTCTGCTTGCTTTTTTCTGATTTTGTCGTGGGGGAATAGGAGCATACTGCTGCTTACACTGTCATCTTGTTCCATCCTCTAGCATTATCTTGTTCTCCAAACTCTTTGCTGTCCCCCTAGTAACCTTTGAGGGTCCAGAATGTGTCTACATCTGTATTCTCATCCATAGAGAATGTGTTTGGATCCTGACAGAAATTTCAGCCTCCGATTTAAGGGCAGATTGGTTAAAAATCTTTATATGGGAGTGACTTATAAGCAACCAACTTGAGTAGTAGGCCTCTCTCCAACCCTGATACCTTGTACTACCAACTTCCCCCATCCCAGTCTGTTCTATTTTCACTATAGTCCCTGAAACCAGGTAGGATACCAAGTAGGTAGGTGCTCTAATATAAAGCCCTACTCAAGTATTGTGTATTTTACAAAGTTCTTTGCCCTATATAAATTCACCTTTCTTGAAGGTAAGGATTGTTATCAAATACCTCTCTTGAAAGCAAGGATTATTATACCTATTTCACAGAAAAGTGCTCAAACATTAGCCAGCTTTATAATAGGTATTGCATATGTTTTACATACATGATCTTATTTAATGCTTGAAATCCCATCAAGGTAGGTATTACCTCCATTTTACAGATGAGAGATCTGAGGTTCAGATTAAGGGGCTCCCCATGCACCAGCTAAAAGGTAGCATAGCCAGGATTCATGCCTAATTGACTGCAAGTTTACAACTCCATCCCCTTCACCTTAGTTCCATCAGACTTGTGGCTAGAGGAACTTGCTGGATAATTTCCAGGGACCAAAATTAGAATAATTCTGAGTTTTTTCCCTTCCAGGCTGAGCTCCAGTGGTACAGAAAGTGCAGGAGCTATAACTAGTCTATGCCCAGGCCCAGCTGAAGCTGGAGGTGAGCAAGGCCCAGCAACTGGGTGAGTTGGAGGTAAAGAAGTTCAAACAGATGGCAGAGGCCCCCAAACCATCAGGGGCCTTGCTGTGGCTGGGCCAGAGATGCACGTGATAGTAGGGGAAGGCAGAAGAGGATGGGTGTTTGTCTTGGGACCAGTTTAGAACAAAGAAGGCAGGGCCAGGGAGGCAAACACATCTAGAAAGACATCAGGGAAGAGGAATGAGATCAGGTAGCAGTTGAACTGCCCCATATCTTGTATCATATATCAGGATTTCTGTATCATTTGAGCATAGTATCATTCTCAAATACTGTGCTGCCCTTATGTGTCAGGCACTGTACTAGACCCAGAGTGAGCTGAAGCTCATGGGGAGGCGGCATGCAAATGGGCAGCATCAGTCTATGACAAGTGCTTTAAAGGAAGTCAAAAAGGGCAGTGAGATGATTGGGGGGTGGGTCGTCACTTCAGATTAATCATTTTAAGTAAAGTCACTCTGAAGAGGGGGCACTTGAGCCCTTCATGGAGTTGAGAAGAGTTTCCCACTAGAGAGTCCAAGTGAAAAGACACAAAGAGGACAAACTTGGTACATTTAAGAAATGGGAAGGATTCCGGCTGCAACAGAGCAAGCAAAGGGGTGAAGTACTGAGCTGTTGGAAAGATAGTCCCTCAGGCTTCCCTAGTGGTGTTCATTTTTCCTGACTGATCCTTTGAGGATGGGGTGGCAGATAGCTGCAGTGTCAGATAAGAGTGAATGGAAGTCTGTCGTAGAGAGGTAGTCACGGAGATGAGGGAGGTGGCCCCGTGTTCTCATCCTCCTCCTCCCTCCTTCTAGGTAAAACTACTCCAGAGCCTGAACCTGAAATCAGCCTTCATCACTGACAGCTCCATTCCCATCAGTCTCTTCAACACGGCCTTGGACTAGCTTGGGGAAGAGTCTCAGGTTCAGCCCCCAGCCGAGAAGGTAGCTGGTGGGCCTAGGCCCCAGGAAAGCTTGCTTCTCCAGTGCCCTCCTGCCTCTCAAACTCTTGAGAACACCCACACCGTGCCTTAGCTCTGTATTGCAGTGACTAATAAAACTAAACATTTCTGGGCATTTAAACCTTTTCCTATTTCCTTAAGGTGAAACCCAAAACTAACTCAAAGGGGAATTTAGTAGTGGGGAGTATCCCTGTAATCTTGAGACAGTTACTAGGAACTACTGTCATTTGTAAAGTGGAGAGGAAGCTGAGGCAGGGAGAAGACTATCTTGAAGCCACACTGATAGAAATATGATTCCAAAGCCTTACCAACCAAGCCAGACCTGTCCTTTTGTTAGGTACTCAGCTTTCCTGGACCTTAGGTGGGGGAGATAAAGCCACAGGTGGGAAAATGGGGCCTGCCTGGCCAGCCCAGCCAGCCCCTCGGGGCGGCTCCTGCACTAGCAACATCTCTTCTCACTGCCAATTCCTCCTGCTGCCCAGCCTGGCCAGGAAGTCCTCTTGGAGGTCTAACCCTCCAGCTGCCAGTCATACATCCCTGCCTCCCACCTCCCATCCTTGGGGAGTTTCCCCTTGGCACCACCTGCTGGTCGAATTGTGCAACTTTCCGGCCTGTTAGCTTGTCCCTTCTCAGATCAGGGAAGATGACCTTGCCCAGGGGCAGTAGGAGCCAGAGTAGCTCCCTAAGCTTCTGGTCTGGGCTCTTTGGAAGCATGGAGGGAGGGAGCTAACATAACCAGTTGTTGTTAGCTGCCCTGGAGTTGACTCTCGACTCATGGTAACCCCATGTACAATGGAACAAAATGCTATCCTGTGCCTTCCCCATGATAGGTACGGATTGAATTATTGTGATCCATAGGGTTTTTATTGGCTGACTTTTGGAAGCTGAATGTCACGTCTTTCTTCCCAGCCTGTCTTAGTTTAGAAGCTCTGCTGAAAGGGGAAGGATCCAGCCTCGATCAATCTGGTTGCACAAGTGGGTGCTGCAAGGTGCACCAGCCCCTTCCAGCCAGTAGAGCTGTAAGTGCTAGGCCTGCCTGGTTGGTGCTGAAGGAATGAAAAGATTCCAGGGAAGGAGGGAGAAGCTTGGGCTTACTCACTGTGTGGTTAGAGCAGGCAACTCAACCTCTCTGACCTCCTTTCCTTGTCTGTAAAATGGGCCAGCAATTCTACTGGGTAGGGTTGGTGTGAAGGTACAAATGTAATGGATGACTCTTTCTTAGGGTCTGATTCCTTTTTCCCTACTGGGGCCTAATACCATGGGCCTTCTCTCTTTTTGAGTTGAGTTGCATTTGTGTGGTCAGTGGCTTTACTCAAGCACGAGCTTGTTGAGGCAGGGTCCACAGCACTCAGTGGTGCTGGCTCAGTGTTTATGGACTAGGCAAATGAGTCCGCCTCCACCCTCCCAAAGCTCTCCTGCTTTTCCCCTTACACTGTGCCGTCAAGTCGAGGAGAGGGAATTAATTTAAAGTTCTTCATCTGGTTTCTGGTGCATATTAAGTGTTAAAAGTTAGCATTGTTTATTACCAAGGGCCTCTGGGGATGAGTGACAACTAGGCAAGATTGGCCCAAGTGGATATGTGGTAGGTTCCTTCCCATCTCAGTCCCCGCTCCTATGGGCATCCTTTGACCTTGTCATTGCTAATAACCACATAACCTCTAAAACCTCAACCCTTGCTGTCTCATCCTCAGTTTCCAAGTAGCCATTTCTCCACCTCAAACTTCAATAATGTTGACCCCAGCCATTTTCTTATCATCTACAACCTCCTTTTCATTTCCATCTTTGCCCGGTTTAGATGGTCTATCAATGTAATCACTGACGTGAAACCTCCTTTAACTCCTTCGCCCCCTCCCCACCATGACACTTAGTGGGAAAAGCCCATCCCTTCTTCTATCAACTAGCCTCTGGAGGCACCTGCAGCCTGCCCTGGACCTGACTAGCCACATGCTGTTGGAAGAGAAATATGCCACCTTGCTGATAGATCTCATTTGAAACTCATGGTAGCAAATTTCAAGGGAGGCGTAATAGGTCCTGACTGCAATTCTCTCTCGTGTGAGACTCCTCTTTCAGAACAACCATTCACACCTCCTCTTTTCACAACTCTCTTCACAACCTACACCTCTGCCCACTTTCTCTGACCTCATTGAGAAAATAGAAGCAAATTGGGCAGGAAGGCCCGCCCCCTCCCAGCAGCAAATCTAACAAACTGTTGGCATCTGGACTCCCTGTCTTCTCTCCTGTTCCCACAGAGGATGTGTCCCAGCGTCTCACCTCCCCCCGCCTCACCCCCCACCCCCATAGATCTCACCCCTTCAACGCCTCCAGGGCTGCACTCCATAGCATCGCCTAGCCTAGCCTGACTGCTAAATCTACCTCACAGGATTGTGAGACCCGATAAGGTAACATGGGAAACTGCTCTTTTATTGTATATATGAAGATGGGACAGACAAGATACACGCCAGTGACAGGCAAACAGACCTAGTGGAGCTCGGTTTACATCAGAGCCAGATTCCAAGTTGGTCCCCACTGGGAGGAACACTTGTTACCAAACTACCCTTGAAAGTCTCTTAAATTGTCCATAAAATACAGTGCTGTGTGATCTCTGATTAAATTCAGCACAGCCTGTTTTTCTCCAGCACTGAGCTTTTGTTTGGTTGAGTACCAGGTAAAATAATTGATTTAAGGACTCGTTTTAAAAGAATCTATGTCTTTAAAGAGCAAAATCACATTCAGCATGGTCAGACGCTGCTTATCAAACCTATTTCCTCTTCTTAGGCCCACACACGGATCTATATTTCACAACCTCCTTGCACTTTGATGTGTTCCTGTGACTGAGTTGTAAGCAATGAAACATGAGTGGAAGTAACACGTGTGAATTCCATGCCTTCCCAAGCCTCGTGCAGTTCTCCATACCCATCTGAGGGCATGATGCGAACAGGCAGGGCAATCTTGGAAGCCATGTGCTAACAATAGTGGAAACCTAAGATGGGAGGAACCTGAGTCCCTGAATCACAGCTTGTAGGAGATGCTTCCTAGTCAGGGGCACCTGACGGGCCTTTACATGAGTTAGAAATCAACTTCTACCAGGATAGAGCCAGTATACATTTTGGGGTTTGTTACAGCAGCTAGTGTTACCTTTAATCACACTATGAGACCTAAGACTACCTGAGAGAACAGCAGTTTTGGTACCCATCTCATGCCCTCTCTGAGGTGCGCGCTTATTGAGTGGAATGAGCAAATGGAATTTCTGCATGGTAGTTATTCCTTCTGTCCATAAGTGTATAGTTGAATTCCAAAAAGTTACACTGCACATACAATGTGACTCCACTGTGTTCCGAAATCAAAAATAGTGCCTCCAGGACCCAGTTCAGCGCAGACTTCCCCTATTCCCCACTCCCTACCTGAAACCCCCAAGGGATCACAGGTCACAGGTTCTGGGCTATAAACACAGGGTCTGTGCTCTGCAGGTTCCTCTTGAGCTCAGGCCAGCTACTGGACATGGGACAGAAGATAGTAGACCAACCTCCAGACCACACGCGTGGGAGAGGGACTAGAAAGTCCTTCCCGGGGTCCTCAGTGCCTGAGGAGCCCCAGGGACACATTCTACTCGAGTGGAAGGTGCTCACACTCTCCTCCTCACTCCTAAAAAGCTCACATATAGTTGGATAAGTTAGAGACTTCTGATGTCACTGTAAGCACTAAGGAGCCAGTCGGGGCTGTGGGAGCTGGCAGGGCAGAGGACTCCTAGCTCTTGGGCCTCAGCAAGTGCTCAGGGGGTCCATCTGGCTGGAGAAGAGAGCTGACTCACAAAGGACTAAGGGAAGGAAAAAGAGCTCCAGAGCAGGAGCTGGGAGGACATCTTTCCCACCGCCCTCTCAGTGAGCAAGGTGCCCCTTATTTGGTCTCCCACCTTGACTGGGAGCAGGAAGCCAGACGAGGGCACACTCGAAGTTGGAGAGACAGGTCCGCTTTGTGCAACATCTTTTTCAAGCACAAATCTTTCCTTGCTACTGCCCTGCTTATAGCCCTTCAATGTCCATCCTAACTGCCCCCCCAAAAGAGGTCAGAGATGATTTGCTGAAGCATTGTTCAGAGTAGCAGGACTTTATGAAGTCATTAATGGAATACTATGCAGCCATTATGAATATTATGCTTATTATATTGATATGGCAGTGCTGAGTATGCTCAGTGTTAAGTGTGCAGGCTCTGGAGCCAAACTAGCCAGGTTGAAATCCTGTCAGGGACCTCAATTTCCTGTCTGTAAAGTGAGCACAATAACAGATTACTATAATGTATAGTATATAACACAGTTCTGAGATAAAAGAACACAAAAAAGCACTTAGAACAGCGATAGCTTGTTAGCAGCAGAGCGGCGAATCTATAGAAGAATTTTAAAATATGGAAATCTGTTTAGATGTAAGGGATTTATTTAGACAAACACACAAGAAATTAGTAGTGGTTGCCTCGGGGGACAGCGGAGAGCTTGAGGTGGGAAGAGACTGTTTTGTCATCCTTCTGCAGTGTTTGAAGTTTTATGTGAATATTTTACCTATTTAAAACAAAAATCCCTTTAGTAGCTCCATGTGGCCCGTGCCCTACCAGGCTCCTCAGGCTGCCCTGCTGGCTTCTTCTGCCTTATCTCTCATCACCACCCCACCTCACCCCCAGCAGAATCTATCTACTTCCATTTCTGGTTTCCGAGGGTGATCTCTGGCCTCCCTGAGGTTGTATGCTGTTCCCTCAGCTGGGAATTCTCTCCTCTGCTAGCCCTTCCCTCCTCAATCCCTATGCAATTTAGGCTACCCACCCCCTTCTCCAGAACCTAAGTGAGGTTTCTACTCCCTAAGCCATCTGTTATCACTCCTGTGACCTCCAAGGGGGCTGGGAAGCTGGCTGCAGAGCTCCACACTGAGTCCCCGTGCCCAGTACAAGAGTTGAGGCTCAATACACATCGGCTAAGTTTCAACTCTTCTGGACACTGACTGCCTCTTGGCTGAGCTTTATGAAGATTAAATGAGTAACATCTGCAAAAGACCCCCAGTACAGGGTCTGACAGATGGGAGGCCCAGTATAGCTTTCAAAAGAAAGCAGGTGCCAGGCAGCAGAGAAAGCTCAGATAAATAGTAGGAGTAGCTGCTAGGGACCGATGCCCAGAATGATGCCTGGTATATGGCCAAAAAAAAGAAAACAAAACCTGTTACCGTCAAGTTGATTCCAACTCATAGCAACCCTATAGGATAGAGCAGAACAGCCCCACAGGGTTTCCAAGGAGTGGCTGGTGGATTCAAACTGCCTACTTTTTGGTTAGCAGCTGAGTTCTTGACTACTGTGCCACCAGGGCTCCTCAAAATTGTTTAAAATTGCAGACTTCTGGGCCCATCCCTAGAGTACACTTTGAGAAACCAGCTGATCTATTCACAAATATTTACTAACCAGCTACGATATGCCAGGTTACGGTTAGTCTTCATTCGAGGCGTAGAGAGGGAACAGAAAGTCTGTGCCCTCATGGAGCTTACATTCTAGTGTGGTAGAAAATATCAACTATACAAATAAATGGAGGCAATGTTATAAAGAAAATAAAGCAGGTGGGTAGAGAGGACATGGCATGTGCTTGGGTGGCAGAGAGAGCCTTTGAGGGCACCGTGGAATGGCAGGAAAGAGCCATTCAGCAAACTAGGGGCCCAGCTCCATCTTCCCTTTTTCCCTAAGGATCCCCTGGACCCAGGCCTTGGTCCAAGAGTATCGGCAAGGAAACAAAGTCCAGATAGTGAAGCTCCCGCCTTTATTATCAAGGCTTCCAGGTCCAGGGTAGATGGGAGAGAGGAAACTGCAATAGAGAAGGACCTAAAAGGCCCCTTCCCTCCTGGGTGTGGCGTCCCCAGGCTGCCTCTGGTCAGGGGTGGAAGCCTGAATCTCCTGCCTTTTGTGAACCTCGGCCCCTACATCATCTCCCTCACTCAAGTGTCCCTAAAATATCAGGCCAAGCCAGACCCCAGGGCTGAGTCAGCAGGGCGTGACAATGCCCAGTCCTCAGATAGGCCTCCTGGGGCCCCAGGGGCATCATCACCTGTATGGGTGGGGTCCCCTGAGTATCCTTCCTCAATTGAAGCCCAGGTCCTTGGGGCTTACAGGGGTGGGACCAGCCCTCAGGAGTTTGGAGAAGACAACATCACCAAAGAGAGGCTGACCCTCGTCCCAGTGGGTTGGATAACACATTAGGAAGACATGAGACTGGGACCTCCTAGGAGGGGAAAGGGAGCCGTGTGGCACAGTGAGACTCCCAGGGCAAGTGGGCGCTGGGGGACTGGAAGATCCAGAGTCACTTTTTTTTGGCACGGTCTGCCGCGTCCAGGGCAGCCATGTTGCGGGCAGCTGTGATCAGGTGGATGATACTGATGACAGACTTCAGCAAAGCAATGGGGGCGGTGATCCAGAGGCCCATTCGGAAAAGACCCACGGAGCCAACTGCAGGAAGGAAGCAGGGGAGAGACAAAGAAAATGAGATGTGGGGATGGGCCTAGGAGTCTGAGGCCTTCACTTCCCTTGGCAGGCCAGAAGCCCCCTCCCACCCTCCTGCCCAGCCCCTTAGCTCCTACCTAGTGGTCCCTCGGAGAAATTGAACAGATAGAGGAGGCAGTAGAAGAGCTCATTTCCAGCACATAGGACGAAGAGAGCAGGCTGCACAAACAGCAAAAAGGCTGCTTAAGCCAGAGGGCAGGGCCATGTACCCTTCCCGCCTCACTCAGGGATAGGGAGCCCAGACCTTTAGGCAGGTAGGTAGTAGGAAGGGACATATGGGGAAAAAGGGGTGTCACAAGGGCCTCATTTCCATTTGCTGCCTGGAACAATTCATAGTCCCTTCCCACAAATCGTACTCTTTCTTCATGCCTCAGCTCACAGGCTGCTCCTTCCCTGGGAGACTGGGCTGGTTGTCCCATTATGCTCGCTGCCTCTCCTAACCTGGGACCAGGCCTCGGACCAGGGCTCAGCAGAGGATCTGGCATCAGCTAAGTGAATAAGGGGAGGGGTGGAGATGCTCACTCTGGAGGTATAGTAGATTCGAAGCACCGGGTTTCCAGACAGGTCGATCATTTTGTGACTTTCACTGCCTCGGACCACAGAACTTGGGGAGAAAGTAGGACGAATCCATGAGTTTACATTACCACTAACATCCATCTATCCCTCACATTGATCCCATGAAGTAGATACTGGGAATGCCTCTATTGTACAGATGAACTGGGGCACAGATGAGAACCAGTATATCTTGTCCAAAGACACATGATTACCTAGTTAGGGGCAGAGTCAGGATTCAAATGCCACATTTGAAGGTTCCCATACCCTTCCCATGAGTTATTACCCATTTGAAATCCTGGACTATGCAGCCAGGAGGGTCTTAGGAATTGCCTAATTCAACTGTAAACAGGACTCAAGCTTATTCAGAGAGGAACAGGACTTGGCCTGGGTCCTTCAACAAAGCAGAGGCTAAAAAATGGAGACCTCTCAAGAAGTCTGAAGCCATCCCAGACACCCTCCCATCTAGTCTCACGCCTTCCCACCGTAGTGTCTTCTTTAACCTGTCTATCCAGGCAACCCAGAATGGAAGCAGACCTGTGGAGGTGCAGCCAGTGGCTGGCCACATCCAAGCTCATACTGAGCTGAAAGAGAAGGGTTGCTCGAGGGTACAGCAGTGCCAGGTTGACTAGCAGACACATGGTGGAGCAGCGGTCCGTCAGCATGTCCAGCATGGCCCCAAACCGGGTCCCTGAAAAATCAGGGCTATTAGATGGGAAGGGGCTGTTAGGGGCAGTGGACCCAAGATAGATGTCATAGTTGGTATATCACTCTGATGTAGCATCTACAAGATTGAAAATGTTCACTATTCACTGTCTGGGAGAATAGCAGGCTGCTATCAGTGGGGTGAGAGGTCAACGGGCAAGGGTGCCATGGTATGAAATGAGAACGCAGGGGTGTGTGGAAGCAACAGTGTAGGAATGGGGGTGGGAAAGCTATCTCTACAATGCATCAATCCCAGAGCCAAGGCTCCAGGTCAAGACAGACTTGAAGTCTTAGCAGAAGTCTTAGAGGTGGGTACAGAGAACAGATTGTAAAACATCAGTCAATCTTCAGAAGCCATGGTTTCCCTCTCCACCCTTCCTCTAAACATGCCTTCCAGAATCCCTATTGCTTGTGTCTGCCACACAGTAGGCCCTCAGAAAACACTTGATGGATTCACATTCAAAGAGACTTTTAGCACTGCCACAGCCGTCCAGTCTTGGTATCCGACATCCCTCACAATCATTAAGTGCTTCTCAAGCACTAGCTTAAATCTCTTCTGATACGAAACCGGGCCACTCTGTTCTGACTTATATTGAGATGGGAATGACAGAGCCCTTCAGACTCCCGAGTTCCGGCCCACCCTGAGGTCCTGAGGAGGCAGGGGACAGGGAGTTGTTGGGCCCCAACGCTGGCTGGGAGGGGTGTCTGTCACCTTGATTAAGGGCTCGAGCAGCGTGTCCATCGAAAGCGTCCAGAAGTCCGCTGAGCAGGTAGAAGGATGAGGCCGTGAGGGGGCAGCAGGGCATGAAGTAGAAAGCAATGATGGCGAAGACGATCCGGGCATAACCTTGCAATGGTGAAGGGGGAAACAGACAGTGGGGTTCATGGAACCACCCCAGGCTCGTCGCCCTACCGTTCGCCCTAGCGCCGCGAGCAGCACTTACCAATGAGGTTAGGCACGAACAGGAAGATATTTTCGCCTGGCATCGCGGCAGCTCCCTTGCCGTCCCGGGCCCGTTCCAGAGGGCAGAGCTGTTCCAGCGCCACCGCGCGACCTCACCCTCCGGTTCGGCGCATCCGCCGCGCCAACTGCGTACAGTATCCCGCTTCCCCGGCCCAGCCCCAGCTGCGAAACCGCTCAGCCGGCTCGATCATGGGCCGGCCCCGATGTGCGCGGGGCGCAGGGGGCGCGCACACTCCGCCCGTCCGATGGGCAGCCCCGCGGGCGGACCCGCTTCCTGCCGTGGTTCTAGCTGCTCCAGTTGTGCTCAGCTTCCGGGAACCCACCGCTCTGCGCTCGTAGTTGCAAAATTAAAGAAAACAGCCTTAAAAAATGGCTGCGGCCCCTTTAAGATCTGGCCGCTTCCTTTTCCTCTTCTTCCCTCCGCCCCTTGGTGGCTCGTACCAAAGTACAGAAGGAGGAGGGGGAGAAAAGAACCATCGCCGCCTGGCAGAAGAAGGAACTGCAAAGGCGAGGGCAAAAGACAAGGAGGCCTAGATAAATATCTATATTTTCCTTTATACGGGGTAAGTGTTTTCCCGGAGACGAAGAGAAAGAGAAAAGATTCCTTCCTCTTGAATCTTGGCATCCCGAAGAGACGAGGTTATTTGGTACACTCCACAGCTTTCCTTCCCTGCCTCCTAACGCTGACCTCATTTGCTCTCGCAGCCTACAGGTTACGAAATGACGGCTAGAGAGTGGTCTAGGGCGGGGTTACTTCTTTGCGCGCCCCTAGTGGTAGGAGGGTTAGGTCCAAGGCTCCACTCTAATCTTTTCCATCTTCTCAAGCGTCTGGCGCTGGGGTCGCTGCCCTCAAGGAGGGACCTGGAGGGTGGTGGAGGAGAGGAGGGAACGGGGCATGCTGGGAAAATGACCCCCACCTTTGGTTCTAGAACCTTTAATACATCTCCTGACAACGGGCCTGCGGAATCTTCGCAGACACCAAGGTTTTTATAGCAACGGGTAGCAGTGCGGCCCTGGGTCCCTCTCTTTCCAACCTTCTTCCCCATCTCCGCCTCCCTGTCTCCTCCCCGACACCCCACCCGCCAACAAGCCCTGAAACAGCCGCCGCAGGGGTCCCGTCTCCCTTCGTGCCGAGTAGCTCAAGATTTCAACCTATCTGCCAGGTCCGGGGCGGCAAGTCGGCTGCCTTGGCTTGGGAGGGAAGAAGGAAGGAGAGCCCTGCCGGGAAATGGGGAGGGGGATTGTTACGCCCCCCAACTTCCCCGGAAGAATCTGGGACAGTGGGGACTGAGACAGCGGGGCGATTCATCTATAAGCCCTGTTTAAATCTGGGCGGGGGAATAGCGGTGGGATGAGTTTGGGGGTGGGGGAATTGGGCTAGTTTCTCAGTAAAAACAGGCTTCAACTGCTCCCAGGGGCATGGCATCCACTCCTACCAAGAATGAGGAGAAAAAGGGCAGCCGGCCGACCCAAGCTGCATCCTCCTTGGGTGGAGGTCAGGTGAGCACTGAAGGGAAAGACGAAAGGTGGAAGTGTAATGAAGTGGAGACCTCCTAGGTGGAGGCACACACCCCCAGCTCTGAGCCATGAGCCTCCAGCCCTAAGACCCCACCTTAGAGACCCTCGACCCAGAGACTCCCCAGTCCTGAGACCCCCACCCCAGAGACCCCCCAGTCCTGAGCCCTAGGCCCAGACCCATAGCCTCCATCACTGACCCTGAGGTCCCCAAAGACTGCCCCCAAGGTCCAGGGCCTTCTAGGTTAAATATGAAGGCCCAATCTTCCACTAGGAGACTCTTTAGACCCATATCCCCCAGCCTGCTAGCTCCCAAACCCAGAAACCCCAGGTAGGAGCTCTCAGGCCCAGCCCCTCTGACTTCTTCTTTTTCCCAGAAGGCTTCCTTATCCCGTTCGGAGGAATTTCTGACCCGGATTAGCACAGAACTCACTGATGAGGCCTTGTTTATTGCTGGCTGCCACATGAACCCTGTGCCCACCAAGGAAAAGCAGACACAAGACCAAGGGACTCAGATATCTAAACACGGTGATTCCCACCCCAGGACCACTGTGTCCAAAGACGCTTCCACACTCCTAATTCCAATCCCTGATCTCCCTCCCAACCATGGCTGACATCTCCCCCATCTTACAGCCAGCCCTAGGACTTACATAGTGCCCTCTACCCACTAACCCAGTCCTTGCTCCTCACTGCCTGGCCAGCAATCCCCTAACCCGTTCTGCCCTAGCCACATCGCCTTCTGGCCATGGCGATAGTCATTTCTCTGACTGGGGCCTCTATTTCCAGTGTTCATCACCAAGACCCGAGGCACAGATACCCGGTGAGTGAGGCTTCAGGGGAGATCCCCTTTGTCCTGGGAGAAGGATGAGGAGCCTGTAGGGGAGAGAGCAAGGGTTTGACAACATCCCAGCAGGGTAGGGGGATTTTAAGCCATGCAATCCTATTCTGCCCTGACCCTTGAATTCAGAGCTTCTCAGCTCTCTCCCTTCTCTTCCGCCATCTCTAGCTCTGACAGAAATCGTACCCGTACCAAGGCACACCTCTTGCCATCCCCTCGTGAAAAGGTACATATATAATGTCCACGGATGACAAGGCCATTCAGTTATTCACCAAACATTTACAGCTCCCGCTTTATGCCAGTCCCTGTTTTAGGAGCTTGAGACACAGAAATGAATGATACAGTCTCTGCCCTTGAGGAATTCACAGTTTAGTGTAGGAACAGGCAAAGAAATGGCCAATTACAATATTATAATAGAAATGGAAACAGAAGAGCACTTATCCGAGCCTTTGTTGGGACAGGAAGGAAAAAGATCATGGAAAAATTCCTCTAGGAGGTGACACCTAAAGAAAGAATTTACTAAGAAAACAGGGTTGGTAGGGATATTCCAAGCAATGAGGATTTATGAGCAAAGGCACAAAGGTGAAACTCAGTAGAGTGAGTGTGTGTAGATTGGGGAGGGAGGGATAGGGGCATAGGTAAATGGGTGGATGGATAAATTCATTGAATGTCTATTAAACACTTTTACTGTGTGTCAGCACTGCTTTAGGGGCTGGAGTACAGCAGTGAACAAAACAGACTCCCTGCTCTCAAGGAGTTTAAATGGGGGGTGGACGATTAGATGAAAGAGAGATGAGTAGGTGGGTGAATGGCTGAGGGATAGATGGATGGCTCAGTAGAAAGATGGATGGGGAGTGGTAGTTAGGTGTGTGGATGGAGATGGATGGGGAATGGTAAATGGATGGGTAACAGGAGAATGGTGGGTGGATGGATGGCAGGCAAATGGTGAATGGAGATGGAGAATGGTGAGCGAATGGGTAAATGGATAGATGAATGAGGAATGGATGGGTGGAAAAAGAATGGTGGGTAGAAAAACAGATGAGTGAATTGGTAGGAAGGTGGATGGATTGGGGGTAGATAGAGGCTGGCTGACTGGGTAAAGGATGAAGGATAGAAAGACATGAACCTTGGATCTAAATAGACAAAAGATTCTTATTCTTTTCTAGGGACCTCTGCCTAGCAACTTGACATCTGGTGGATGATCCCAAGTCTCTTTGGTGCTGCTCTTGGCCGCTCGTTCTCTCCCCCATTTTGTCCCCCTGGAAGATGCCCCAAAGCTCCTCTTTCACAACTCATTGAACACCTCAGTTTTGGGGGGACTCCTGGTTGTGAGCAGCACCAACTCTGAAGCCTCCAAAGTGTTCCAGAACCAGCATGTATCTCTTCGCACTCAGCCAACAAGGATACCACCAGGGATCAGAGACTTTAATAAAGAGGGATCCTGTCCTCTCCGCAACTCGGGCAGTACCCAGTGTTGCTTCTCTGGAAGGCAGCATAACCTGGGGTAGAGAGGCCGTTTTTTGCTGGGGATGGGCAGATTATCGGAATAGTTCTAATTCAGGCAATTATCTAATACCCTGTTGGCAGAGGCGAGCTCCTGGTTCCAAACCCAGTCTCCTAGCAAACGCCAGCCCCTTAGGGTCTAGGCCTGTGGCTTCTGGAAGGGTCCACCCTTGCTTCCAAGGGGCCACCACTGCCACCAACATCAGTTTTGAGAACCCTGCGCCTTCGATCTCTGGGGCTTATGCTTATGGGAACATCTCATACCAGATTCAGTTCAGTTAATTCGAAGAAGAGTTCTTTAGAGAAACAGACTATAAAGTCCTTACCATGTTCAAAAGTAGATGAAGTAGAAAAGGACACCCACGAGGGCACAAAACAACCCCATTGTTTATGAAATGCCACAAATCTGTGCAATACTTGGTAGAAATGTAACAGTAAATATGCTTAAAATGCCAAAACCATGAAGGGAAAAAAAAAGGAAAGAAATGGTACACTTAAATTTTCAAATGGGGGTTGTATTTTAGGTAAACTGGTCAGGAGACAAACTGAGAGCTTTTGCCTCGTGCCAAATAGGGAGGGAGGAACTGCAGTCAGCTGTTTTCCAGCTACAGGAGCCTAGTTCTAGCCCATCAAGTCCTGTTGAAGAGCCAGCCGAGGCCCAGAGAGCAGCTTGTCCCAGCTAGCCCTTCACAGAGGCTGAACTGAAAGCCAGGCCAGCCCACTTGACACTACGCTGTGTCCAGTTTTAGATTTCCATCGTTTTTCCAAATTGTTCTCCTTTCCCAGCCCTTTCTCCAGAGAGGACACGATCACCAACCCTGACACCATTATTTGCCTCCCTACACCCCACCAACCCAGTTACAAAAGGTGATTTTCTGTTTATTGTTCAAAAACAAAAATCCAGAAGCAAAGATGGGGAGACTGTGAGTTGGGGAGAGCATAGGAAGGGGGCAGGGGATTGTCCCAGCTTTCCCCTTCATCCCTGGTCTTCTGACTCAACAAGGCCCAGGAGTCAGGCCTGGGGCCAGGGCATCTAGGAGTGATAGAGACTTTGTGCTCAAGGGAACTTTGGTGCTATCAGGTGGTGGGGCAGTTCTTGTAGAGTGCCTGGGCTGGAGAGGCCCCAGGAGTTCCAGGGGGGCTGAGTTCCCCTCCCAGGGTCCAAAAGCCAGTGATGGGCACGCAGGGTGGGGGCAGGCCCCTTGTCGGCAACTGAGAAGATGAGGCTTTGGGCGGCAGGATGCTGGTTTATTTACTGTAGGGTCTCCAGGGCCATCAGAGTGCCCTCATGGGACTGGGAGACTATTTACACAGGGAGGAGGGGAGCCAGAAACCAGGTCCTGAACTCCCCCCTGCCCAGAATCAGGAGGGAGAGGCGTCCTGGATCCTGTAACCTCCGTCTTGGGATTCAGATGGAAACTTCATACTCCCGTGTATCCTGGAGACAGAGAGAGGGAATCAGTTGCTGGAGTCTAATGGGGGCAGAGGAGGCAGCAAAATGGAAAGAAGCATCCAAAAGAGTGAAAGACCCACCCAACGCTGGTCACTGGAGATTCGGAGTCATGGGGTGGGGAGGGGACTGAATCAGGCCAATAGATGTGTTTGGTTTGTTCTGCAGTATCTTAAAATCATAAAAATCTAAATTTCTGGACTGTCTTAAACGATTGGGAGATCTTGCAATTGGGCCTAAGTTTCCACTTGACAACAATGGGCTAGAGGCGCATCCTTTAGATGGAGCACCAGTTCTCCAGTTAGCTACAGTACTCCCTACTCCCTGTCATTCACACCTGACTTGCTTTGTTCACGGACACAGCATATGTAGGCAGCTGAGTCTGAAATTCTCAAGACAGAGATTCCAGAGACCCTTGAGCGGAAGTTATGGAGTCCTGGAGCTGAGAGTTGTGCCCCAGGGGCAGGGGAGGGACTCACCCCAGCTTCATACAAAGGGTTGCTGAAGTCCGACTCCACAGTGATGGGGCTATAGGAGTGGGAGCCCGAGAAGCCAAAGAGGGATTTTCCCTGCAGCCTGGAAAAGTGAGGAATAGAGGGCTTAGCAACAGGTGAGCCCCTGAGCTCCTCGTATCCCCAGGATCCTGGGCCAGGCAGGCAGGAGGTCTGCTCCAGCCCGCAGCTCCCCGAGTAGGGTACTTACTTGGTATAGTATATATAAACACCACTGCCGAGTATAATGACCAAACCTAGGGGCAGAAGGATGGCCAAGGCAAGGTTCCCACCCTCCAGCTGCCGTGATGGGTCTGTGGTCTGGGTCACTGGTGGGGAGGAAGAGAGGCCAATGAGACAGAGCTGCCCTGGGCCCTGAGCCCTGGGCCTCACCCCTCTGGGGCCTGGCCTCCTACCCCCAGCCTCTGCCTCGCCCTCCCGACCTGGCCAGGGCCTGGGTCTCCACCTGTGCCTTCACTGACCTTCCAGTTTTCGGTTGTCCAGGAGCTCCTCATAGGCCACTGCAGGGAGAGGAGGGAGGGGAGGGGGACGGGGTCTGAGCCAGGGAGGGGAAGGATGCTGGGTAGAGGGCCAGGAGCCCGGTGGGGCTGGGCTGGAGAGCCTGGTTCTCTCTGCCCTTTGCTCAACCTAAACTTTCTCCTTCCCTTGGTGGGGGGAGGCAGGGGAGTAGTCAGAGCAGGGCCTTCTACCTCCTCCTCCAGACACCTAAAATTTCTGGGGGTCTGGGAAAGTCTGAGCCAGATTGTTAGAATTTGGGAAACAAGTTGACTCAGAGAGGGCAAGGGACTTCCAAACCAAGGCTCCCTCTACTACGTCCATTAGCATAATTCCATGACACTGAATTTCCCTAGGACTTCTGGATGCACCCTTGAGGATGACAACTCACAGGAGGTGAATGGGGAGCTCAGCAGGGTCACCCATTGGTCTCAAATCTGCTACCTGATTTTCCCAGTCCTATCACTCCCCCAACACTGATATGCCCCTCTTGCCTCCAGCCCTGTCTGCCCAGGCACCTTTGCAGAGCGGGGGCTGGCTGGTCCACTGCGAGGGGTGGCCAGGCACACAGGTGATGGTGACCTCGCCGATGAGCTCAAAGCCCTCATAGCAAAAGAAGCGCAGGGATTCGCCAGCCTGGTAGTGATGCTTGTATAAGGTCTGGTAGCCATTCTCTGGAACTCCGGGGTTCAGGCACGGCTCGTACTTCACTGCAGGGGAAGTGTCAGTCATGTGCCAGCTGCGCTATGGGCAGGTCCGATATGTGGCAGACAAGATTTCCCCAAGATCACCCACCAGCTTTCCCAGAGTGTCCCTCAGACTCACAGGCGCACTTGGGTACGCGGTCGCTCCACTTGGGCGTGCCTGTGTCCCGGCTGTAGCAGGTGAGTACAGCCGCCCCCTCCAGGCTATATCCTGGCAGGCAGCGGTACTGGACGTGGGAGCCAACAGGGAAGCCAGCATCTGAGGCGGTGCGGTGCCCATTGGTGATTTCACCAGGGTCAGCACAAGTCATGACTGTTGGTGGGAGGGCAAGATCAGCTAGAGCCTTAATTCCTCAAAAGGTCTCCCAGAAGCTGAGAGCCTTGGGCATCTCCCACCTTGCCCACCACTTCCTCAGAATGAAGAGAGCAGGAGTTAGAAAAACAGAATTCAGTACATTTTATACTTCAGACTTCTCCCAGAAAACATGATGATTGGGGCAACCACAGACCCCTACCCTAGGGTAATATTCAAAATATTCAACCACTGTACCAGAGTGGAGCAGCTGAACACCAGCAGTGTTTGCCTGAATGGCAGATGGTCCGGGTCAGAGCAGCTGCTGCCCTCTTTAGACGGGCACATGGCGCTCCTGTTCCCCATCGTTCCTATCATGCCCAGCCACTTCGATCGTTTTACTGTCCGTCTGACCCCTGCAGGCATTTGAGTTTACAACTCCCCTGTGGGAGAGTCATAATCATAGCCACTTTTGTATCTAACTTGTGCCAGGCACCCTGCTAAGCATTTTATAGGCGCGATACCATTTAACCCTCATGATTCCAAGAGGGCAATGTCACTGTCATCTTCTTCTAACAGAACTCACAGTGGTCAAATGACTGGCCCATGGTCACTCAGCCAAGGAGTGGCAGAGCTAGGCCCTGCTCAGGGTCATGGCCATAGAGCACAGGACTGAGATTCAGCAGACTCGGGGCTCAGCTTAGCTTCAGGTTCAATGTGTCGCCTTGGGCAAGCTCCCTCCTGAGCCTCAGCTTGCTTCCTCCTTTGGGCCAGCTGAACTCTCATCAGGCCTGACATCCTATGAATCCTTCCAGGGATGGGGCGCTCATTCCTTCCTCAGGTGTCACCTATAAAGTTTTCTTTGTGTCCAGCCCAAATCTGGCTTCCTAAAACTTTCCCCCCATTGGTCCCACAGGGCCACGTGGAAGACTGACAGTCCCACATCCCTCTGGCAGGGTTTCTAAAACTTGGAGAAAATGACAAGATGCCACCCCTTTTTGCTCTTCTAAAAGATAAATGCTCCTAGTTCTTTCAAATGCTGCCTCCTCTGTGAAACCTGCTGCCCCATACCAGAGAGAGTGAATCCATCCCTCTTCCCACTCTTCTTCATACATATAGCAGCTACCACTTACTGTTTACCTGCATCAGGTGCTGCAACAAAAAAATTTTCATGTTTCTCACAACCCCCGTTCCTAATTCACCTATGAAGCTGAGGCTCAGAGGTGTTAAGTACCTTGCCTGTAGTCACCCATTGGTTACTATTCTGTATTATCTGTAGGTATGTGTCCTGCTCACAGACTGTGAGTTCTGTCAGGGTAGGGAGGGGTCTGAACTCCTTCACTTAATCCCAACCCAGCAGGAGGCTTCAATGCCTGCCTTAAAATAAGCTAAGTTCTCACATTTTGAAAAAAGATTCTATGGAAGAATTCTGACCAAAAGGGGGAAAATGGAGAAAAGAAGTTCAAATGCCATGGAATCCAGATTTGTTGGAGCCATGGAGGCTGGGTAAACTGCTGAAATTAATGCCCTGAGATAATATTTAAACCTTAAACCAAAAACATCCCCTAAAGTCTTCTCAAAACCAAACAATAGTTAAGCTTAACTAGTAAAGAATGTCTGTTGCTTGAGCACTGAGCTGTTGTAAGACCTATCTATATGGGGTCAATCTGACAACCAAAACCAAAAACCAAGCCCCCTGCCACCTCGCCGACTCCGACTCATAGTAACCCTATAAGACAGAGTAGAACTGCCCCATGGAGTTTCCAAGAAGCACCTGGTGGATTCGAACTGCTGACCTTTTGGTTAGCAGCTGTAGCATTAACCACTAACACCACCAGGGTCTCAACAGCAACCCAAAAAGATTAGACAGGAAACTTAGGGGGCAGTGAGTTTTTGTTAATGGCGGAGGTACAAGCCTGAAAAGGAGGGTGAGAACGGTGGCAAAACTGGAAGAATGTAATCAATGTCATTGAATTCTACATGTAGAAATTATTGAATTGGTGTATGTTCTCAACAACAAAAATAAACTTAAAAAATTTAAAAGGTAAGTTCTCTGACGAGCCCTGGCCTTAGCAAAGTGACTCCTCAGAATGTCAGGGGTTGGGAGACTCAGAGATTGGGGCGGGGCCTAGAACGGGAAGGGCGGAACCAAGAGTTGATGGGGCGGGGCCCAGTGGGATGGGGGCAAAACCAGGTGTAGAGAAAGGTGGGACTCAGAGCAGTGGCAGAGGCAGGAGAGGTGGGGCGGGGCCAAGAAAAGACGAATCGGGACCCCGAGGAAAGGCAGACAGAGCCCACAACCATGGAACACAGAGGGAGGCAGCCGAGTAAGACGAGAGAAGGGCCCAGAGGGGACAGTTGCGGGACACGGAGTGCAAGGATGGAACCCAAAGGGCACAGGGAGCCTGAAGAAGACCCGGGCAGGACCCAGAGCGAAAGGATGGAACCCAGAGAGGACCGGGGCAGGGACAGAAAAGGACGAAGACAGAGCCCAGAGGGGATGGAGGCGGGACCAGATGAGATGGAGGCGCAGCACAGACCCGCAGGGTCCCAGCTCACTCTTTTGGCAGGCAGGCGGCGCAGCGCTCCAGGACAGGTCCCACTGGCAGGTAAGAATGTCGGACCCAAGCAGTTCATAGCCAGGCTCGCACTGGTAAGTAAGCACTGTGCCCCGGATCAGGTCCCCATGGGACGCCGTCCTCCAGCCCCACTCCGGAGGTGGCAGCTCAGGGCATGTGTCGTTCCTCGGGACCTCTGCAGGGAAAGACGGTGAGTTTGGAGGCTGTCTTTTGACTCAGGGCGCCCTTCCAGTCTCGCGGGCCTCGCCCCGGGGCGCCTTCCCGGGCTTGCTGGCCTGCTGGAGCCCTGCCCATCTCGGGACCCTAGCCCCCAGTACCTTTGAAGTGTAGCACGAACCCCTGGCCCAGGCCCGGGTTTGGGGGCCCGGGCGGAGCCTGGAACTGCAGCGTGAGGTCGGGCCCGGAGGAGAGGAGGCGGCGGCGCGGCTGAGGTCCCCGCAGTTGGGCTAGGACTCGGGCACTGGGACCATCCCCGTCGAATAGCGTCAGCATGTCCCCTTCACGCACATTCAGGCTGCAGAGAGTGGGGTCAGTGGCTACAACCGGCCCCTCCCATCCAGTTCTGCCTAATCCCCAAAGCGGTTCATTAGTAAACCCACCTACTCCCCAGCCCCACTTCGTACATCACAGATTTCTCGCCTTTGCTAGTCGCTCCTAGTTCCTCGCGTTCTTTGGCTCCTCCCAGTTCCTGCTGCCCAATCCCCAACGCTACCCCTTACTAATTCTTTTCCTCTCCAGTCCCTCCTCCATCACCACGGATCCCAGCCTAGCCCAGCTCCAGCTCTGGCTAATCACAGGCCCGGCTAGTTACCACCTGGCACAACTCCAGGCCCTCCTGTTTTTTGGCTTGCACACTGTGGCTCTGTCCAGGCACATGACCACCTCCTACCAAATCAACTCAATGGATTCCCTGGTCCCCACCCTCACCTTGAGTGCTGGTGATGATGAAACAGCCTGGGCTTGGGTCCCTGGAAATCGCTCCAGGGGCAGCCACAGAAATCACCAAAGGCCAGAGCCCCTTTTTCATAAAAGCCCCTAAGGAACACTGCATTACCCCCACTTACTTGTCCAAGGTCACCTGACTAATAAGTGATTTGAACCTAGGTCGACTGGCCACCCCTTCTGCCCATCCTGAATCTTTTGCCCCCTCTTTCCTCAGACCATATATTCACTGAATCTTGTTTAGAAATAGAATAGCCAGCCAGGCTCAGGATGCAGGCTGGTCATCCATCATACCACACTTGGCTGAGCCCACACCCACACCCTCTACAGAACACACACATACATCTCAACTTGGAGCAAGATGCGCTTCTCCTCCTGGACGTGCAGGCCCCAAACGCAGTCCTGGCCAGGGCTATAGCTCTGGGGCCAGTCTGGAGAGAGGACCACACCAGCAGGCTCAGATAGCTCCCCTCCACACATGGCTGCGGTGGAAGAAGTGTCAGATTCAGGACCCAGGTGGGCATACAGCCTCCATTTCACCACAGTCCTCTCCTCTCCCAACCGTTCGCACCGGTGTGCTTCACATGTTTCCCATTATCTATTATCCACCTGTTTCTTGCTACTCCTAGGTCCTGTTGTGCCCAGTCCTTAGCCCTGCTCTTAATGAGCCCCACCGACTCCCCAGCCTGCCCATCACCACCATCCATGACTTAGCCCAGTTCCAGCTGCACCTCTTGAAGGCATTTGGGTTTGTCATCCCTGAATTCTGTAACAAGCCTACTAATTATTCAGCTAAGAAAACTGCTGAGGCTCTGAAAGGAACAGCATTTACCCAATGCTTAGATATGGAAGTCTGTCTCCTGAATGACCTTCCTAGTATCCCCAGTCCAGGAGGTAGTCTTTAGTCTGAAGGATGCCTTGGGAGATGGAGGACTCACCCTTACAGGCTGGCTCTGTGTCATTCCAATGGGGTTCTGTGGAATCCACACATTCGATGGCATTGGGGGGTCCAGGGGGCTCCAGGGCATATCCTGGGAGGCATGAGAAGGTGGCCAGTGCCCCTGGGCGATACTCAGGGTCCGTGGTGCTGACATTGCCATGTGCCAGGAAGGGGGCGAAGCAGCGATCCTCCTCAAAGGCTAGAAAGGAGTCAGTCACAGAAACTAAGCGCTGGGACAGGTCCCAGGGACCTCAAACTGGACCTCAGGCTGAATTCAGATGCGGTTTGGCCACTCAGTGGGTTTTTTAAAAGTTGATTGCCCTTGGACTTAACTTACACTCTCCATTTTGCCAAGACCCCAGACACTCCCCATTCTCACATTTATGTTACCTTCTTGGTCTCTGGAGAGAAATCCCTAGGCTAATCCAAACCCCAGCCACCATTCTACAGATGTGGGGACTCATCTGTAAAGCCAATTGACCAAGGTCACTTAGCTGGGCAGTGACAGAACCAGGCCTCCAACCTAGATCACTTGATTTCCAGTCACAGACACATGGCTCTGGAAACTGCAAAGTGGGGAGAAAAGGTGTCTTTGGAGAACTGGCTTGTGTAGGTGTGTTCTCTTGAAAATAACAGATCTGACCATCCCCGATTATCCATGCTGTTGCTAGAATCCAAAATTGCAGTGAATTCAAAAGCTACTCAGTTTTGACTTTGGGCCAAGCCAACAAAAATGAACACTTGTGTCCATCTACGGATGAATGGGTAAATAAATTGTGGTATATTCACACAATGGAATACTATGCATCGATAAAGAACAGTGACGAATCTGTGAAACATTTCATAACATGGAGGAACCTGGAAGGCATTATGCTGAGCGAAATTAGCCAGAGGCAAAAGGACAAATATTGTATAAGACCACTATTATAAGATCTTGAGAAATAGTAAACCTGAGAAGAACACATACTTTTGTGGTTACGAGGGGGGGAGGGAGGGAGGGTAGGAGAGGGTTTTTTATTGATTAATCAGTAGATAAGAACTGCTTTAGGTGAAGGGAAAGACAACACTCAATACATGGAAGGTCAGCTCAATTGGACTGGACCAAAAGCAAAGAAGTTTCTGGGATAAAATGAATGCTTCAAAGGTCAGCGGAGCAAGTGCGGGGGTCTGGGGAACATGGTTTTCGGGGACTTCTAAGTCAATTGGCAAAATAATTCTATTATGAAATCATTCTGCATCCCACTTTGAAATGTGGCGTCCGGGGTCTTAAATGCTAACAAGCGGCCATCTAAGATGCAGCAATTGGTCTCAACCCACCTGGAGCAAAGGAAAATGAAGAACATCAAGGCCACACGACAACTAAGAGCCCAAGAGACAGAAAGGGCCACATGAACCAGAGACCTACATCATCCTGAGACCAGAAGAACTAGTTGGTGCCCGGCCACAATCGATGACTGCCCTGACAGGGAGCACAGCAGAGGACCCCTGAGGGAGCAGGAGATCAGTGGGATACAGACCCCAAATTCTCATAAAAAGACCAAACTTAATGGTCTGACTGAGACGGGAGGAATCCCGACGGCCATGCTCCCCAGACCTTCAGTTGACACAGGACAGGAACCATCCCCGAAGACAACTCATCAGAAATGAAAGGGACTGGTTAGCGGGTGGGAGAGAGACGCTGATGAAGAGTGAGCTAATGATATCAGGTGGACACTCGAGATTGTGTTGGCAACTCTTGTCTGGAGGGGGGATGGGAGGATAGAGAGAGAGGGAAGCCGGCAAAATTGTCAAGAAAGGAGAGACTGAAAGGTCTGACTCAAGAGGGGGAGAGCAAGTGGGAGTAGGGAGTGAGATGTATGTAAACTTATATGTGACAGACTGATTGGATTTGTAAACGTTCACTTGAAGCTTAATAAAAGTTATTAAAAAAAAAAAATGAACACTTGTCAGACATTTTCGTTCTTGGCTACCTGATCACGCCTTAGCTGCAAAACTACCTGAAAGGTTAAGACTTAGGTTCCTTGTCTACAGATGAAGAATCTGAAACCCACAGAGACATAATACCCACAACTATGGAGCCAGGCCTCAAACCCAGGAATTCTTATTAAAAGACCAGCGCTCTCTTTCCTTTAGCACTCTTAGAATCTATCAAACAATTTACTTTTGCAGATCTACTGTCCTATTTCACCGCTACATAACCTGATGAGGTGTTATGTCAAAATCCTGCCCACCCTGAATCAGGACCTAGTGCAAATTCCATTTCTCCCATGATTCATACTAGAAGCTAACCCTTCCCATTTCTGTTTTGCTTGCTTTATCTCTTTCCTGCTACTGTTTGCACAAATCCTCTGCTCTAGCCACGCTCAAATTCTATTTCTCAAAATACCAGAAATTTCTATAGCTCCTCAACTTTGCTCACACTGTTTCTTTCACCTGAGATGCTCTTCCCCAATCTTTCTCTTTTAAAATATTCTCCTTCCTTTAAGACCTGGCTCAAATGCCTTTTCTCCCATCATCACTGACCTCTTAGCAGGAAATGACTTTTACCTCCTCTGAATGAACACAGCTTTCTCCATCTTGTCCACAAGCTACCTTTATTTTAGCTCATAATGGCTATAGCACATGGCTGTTGTTTCTATCTGCCTGGTATCTGTTTCCCCATCTTTTGGTCACAACACCTCTATTTTTCTTTTGGGAGACACATCAGGTATGACAATGTGATGTGGGTCTGACAATTACAACACCACCTGCCCCTAGCTTCAGTGATTGTTTCAGGCATAGGCATATGACCCAAGCCAGACCAATGAGAGCCTTTCTCGGCATTTTTGCCGATGCTGTCAGAAAAAAGATGTGCTTTCTCCTTTCCTCTCTGAGAACCTGCCTGAGAATGGAGCCAACACAGAGGAAAGAAGAACCAAGAGATTGAGATAACTGGTCTCCTGACTATGTACCTGGATCCAGCCACACCTGAAGCTTAATCAGAAAGACCACCTCAGGGAATTAGAAGGCAGCTGTATGAAGTGATCTTTGTAGTTTTAGGGTGAGGGAACAATTCAGCTTTCACAGATTCAAAACAGATGAGCAGTAATGGAGCATGCACTTGTGACTATGCCTGGCAGTCAAAAGGAGAGGAAGGTGCAAGGGTTAGGGCCTGGGAGGGGGAGATACACTTACCTTCAAATCGGAGGCTCAGCAGCAGGGGGTTGGCAGGTGTCTCTGAGAGCAGCTCCACGTAGAGGGACTGGGCATCACTAATGAGACCCCGTTCTGGAACATCGTCCATGTCTGAGTCATAGATCACCGGGGATAAGGGACCACCTCCCGAGCGCACCATCAGCCTGGAACAGACAGAGCAGTGATTGGAGCTCTCCTCACTTATTATTATGTGCCATGCACCCTTATAAGAAACCCTTTACATGTTTTATTTCATTTAATCCTCACAACAACCCTTGAGGCAGATATTAATATTCCTCATTTTAGAGATGAGGAAACCGAGGCACAGAGAGATCAAGTAACTTGCCTCACATCACATAGCAAGTAGTGGCAGAGCTGGGATACCAGCTTGTTAGATAAAGAGTGATAATGCTGCTGCAGCTGGAAAGACTTTTAGAGCACTTACCATGTGCTAGGCACCGTTCTAAGCACTTAACATATCTTAATTTATCCTCACAGAAACCTTAAGAGGGAGATACTATTATCTCTGTTCTACAGAGGAATAAACTGAGGCACAGAGAGGTTAAGGGACTTGTCTAAGGTTGCCCACTATACTGCCTAAGAAAGGGGAAGAATTAAACTGTTTGACTCCTAGCCCAACTGGGATCTAACCCAGGTCTGTCTGACCCCCACTGTAACTTTCCTGCTGCCCTGAGGCCCAAAACTTCACCTGTCATTGTCCTCATCTAGTGAGACCCTTTCGAAGTGCAGGTGCAGCCGGCGTCCCTCGGCTGCTTCAATGACCCAGCGGCAGGTGAGGTTGGGCCCTGCTGCTCCCCCGGGTTCGGGGGACACAATGTGGCCCAGTGTAGCGTTGTGGATGGTGCCACCACAGGATGCTGTGGGCAGAGGGGGTAGGTTAAGGCCAGTCTGGGTGACTTGTCCTCCTTGGAGCCCCAGCCCTTCTCAGACCCATTGTCGGAACTGTTGCATCCACCACCTTGGTTGGGACCTGGCCCAGGGATGCCTCTGCCTCACAGGCTTGCCCCAGAGGACAAGAGCTTCTCCAGGTCACCACCCATGAGGGGAATCAGCCCTGGAGTATAAAAGCCCCAGGATGGGCACCCCCCACAATGGAGATTCTGCTAACATGAAGACTCCCCAGATAGGGATAGCCTGCATGAAGACCCCCCGTGATTGGGACCCCATGATGGAAACCCCAGTTATAGGGATACCCAGAATTGAAACGCTCAGGAGAAAACCGTCAAGATGGGGACTCCCAGAATAAAGGCTCCATAGGATGGAATTCCCGAGGATGGAGACCCTCCAGATTATGGACTTGAGAATGGTTTTTCCTAGGATGAGGATGGCCTTAGGGAAGGGACCCCCAAAAATGATGACTCTCAAAATGAAAACTCTCCAGGTGGGACATCTTAGGAGATCCCCTGAGGACAGCAGCCCCTAGTACAAAGGGCTTCAGATAGAGACACTGGGATAGAGACTGTTCAGGGTAGAAACCTTTCAAGATGAATTTTTCCCAAAGATGGAGGTTCCCAAGATAGGATTCTCCCAAAGGGTCTCTGAGACAGACATCCCCACCCATGGTGGCAGGAGACTCACCCATGCAGCTAGGGGGTTCACCGCTCCAAGCTGGCCGGGTGCCATTGAGGCAGATAAGGGTCTCCTCACCCTGCAGCTGGTAGCCCGAGTCACAGTGGAAGGTGGCAGTACCTCCAGGGTGCAGGTCCGTCACACTCACGTCCCCATGGGCTGGCCGGGGAGGGAAGCCGCAGCTCAGGAGATAGGCTGGACCAGGCAGAGCAGGGAGAAGGAGGGCTTATTTTCCCATGCCACCCCATCACCAGTCCCCCAGAGCTTGCTCTCCTTCTCCAGATTCCCAGGGGAGCACAAGCTAGCTCTATACTGGAGTCCACACTGAAGAATGAGAGCCTGATACGGGCACACCTCCTCACAAGAGGTAATATCAACATCCCTTATCTCTCCTAATCTTTGTCATTTACCCACTTTGGCCTCCATTTTACAGATGAGGAACCTGAGGCTCAGAGAAGTTATTCGGGATCCTGGCACTCATTTGCTTTGTGACCACAGGCAAATCAACTGATCACTGAATTCCGTCCACCTCTAACAATAACAAATAGTATTTGCAGGGCTTGTTCAGCTTCCAAAGTAGGTTCACTCAGTGCTTTTGAGGTAGGCAGAGAAAGACTCTGTGACCCATTTTCCAGATGTAAAAACTGAGGCTATTAAGTAATTAAGTGCCTCACAGCAATTTCTTCCCTCCACACACACAGACTTTCCTCCACTGAGGTGCAGTGTGATATTGTGCCCTTATCTCTCACCTAGGGAAGCCACATGAAGCTCCTTTAGGAGCTTTGACTATTTTGCCTTTAAAGAGCTTATGGAAATACTCAGTGCTCTCAGTGAAAGTAAAGTGCTGGGGAAAGCTTTGTTTCCCTTGAGGAATTGGTTTATTTTTTCCTTCTTGCAGTGACACATGTGTACTGTCCCTTTTCGCACTGGCTGCCAGGAAGCTCAGAACCAGACTGAGGCTTGTCCCTAGCAGCAGGCCTGTACAGCCACCTGATGTCAAATTTTTTTTTTTGATTGATTCTATACAGTTGTATTGCTTGCATTATTCTTGTAAGCCTCCTAAAATCCTTGTGTAATCAGATGGGATAAAACAAACAATAAATAGAAAGTGACTTGTCAGTAAATGATGACTCTCAACTGGATCCTACAGAGCTTTGTGTGTCTATGTTTCAGAACCAGGCAGAGCTTATCAAGAAGAGCTTTCTGGAGGAGGTGCACCAAAACCAGGACTCGAAGGAGAGGCAGGCTTGGGTTAGCAGAGGACTTGGGAGACACCACCTTGCCTGGGCTTTGCTTTCTCTGACTCACCAGCCCTGAGTGATTCTATGAGACACCTAGTCCCTCCCTATTTCATAACTCAACAAGCATTTCCTGGGTGGGCAGTGGGAATACAGATGAAAAAGACCCAGGCTTTGACCTTCAGGAGTCCACAGTTTACTGAGTTAGATAGATACAAAATGAACCTTCTAGAACACAGTGATTTGCATAATAATCCCATTACCCTCAGTTGATTCTGAAGCATAGTGACCCTATAGGACAGAGTAGAACTGCCACATAGGATTTCCAAGGAGCGGCTGGTGAATTCGAATTGCTGACCTTTTGGTTAGGAACCACGCTCTTAAACACTGCACCACCAGGGCTCCCATTTGCATCATATAGGCTCTGTAATGATTCTTAATGGTCTACAGAATCAAGTCCAAATGACGTTCAAGGCCCTCCACAACTGAGTCCAATCTAGCACCTCCAGCTTTGGTTCTCAGGACTCACAATCTGTGTATCCTACACATCAGTTTTGTGACTCCTTGAGGTCCCACCTCATGCTTTTGCTTATACCATCGCCCCTACTTGAAAGGCTCTCTCCTCCCGCTTTCTCAGCTTTCAAGTAGTAACTTAAATATGACCTCTTCCACGAAGCCTTCCTGACACCTTCCCTCCCTAACAGAGGTAGTTGCTCCCTTGACTGTACACAGTCCAACATGCATAACCCAATCATTACATTAACCACTGCCTATTGTTTTCCCCAGGAGATTGAACTCAGCCTTATTTAACTTTTGTTTAATTTTTGGTCTTCTAAAAATCTAGTCAACTGATAATTGATGCAGCCACAAGGCAGTGTGGAGTGGTTTAAAAGCACTGGATTTGGAGACAAGGAGACCTAAGTTCCAGTCCCAGCTCCACGACCTATTAGCTGTATGACTTGGAGCAGCTGACTTCACCTCTAGGGGCCTCTCGCCTGTAAATGGCAATAATAATTCCTGCCACTGAGGACTGGCCTGAAAGTTAAGTTAAAAAACACACGCAAAGCACCTGGTACAGAGAAAGTACTCGGAAAATGTTAATCACCTAGCCCTCAGCCTTAATTCATGACTAACTGGGAGCCAGGGATTCTGGGGTCTGATTTCTAACTCTGCAATGAATTTGCAGGTGGCTGAGCAACCCGCATAACTTTTGAGTCTTTTTCCACCTCTGAGAGATGGGCTGACTACAGCCATCCCCCAGGGTTGCTGTGAGAAGCAAATGAACTAATGGTTGGTGAAAGGGCTTTGTAAATCGGAGAGTTTGCTGGACTTGGGGTGAGGGGTAATGGAGCCTCTGGCCTTTCAGAGAAAGTAATAGGCTGCTGTGGACCAGAGGCCCCAGTTAGTGCAGACTGGAAAGGGCTTAAACAGAGCCTCGCCAGGGTGCCAGGAGCAGCTGCAAAGCAGGGAAGACTGAGGCAGGTAATGAGGGCCAATTTATGCAACAGTCCTGCTCCCCCAAATGTTCCACTTAGCCTCTGAGTCCTATTTTAAATGCCCTGGGGAAGTGGCTGCTTAAAGAAGACAGCGTGGAACCATTTCATTAGGTATATCTGAAGTCCGGCCCTAGGCCCGGGGTCCCCAGGGTCTGCTCATGCTCCCCACCAACTAGGCCCACTGCCACCAAGTACATGCCCCTAGCTCACTGGCCTCTTTAGAAATAGGTCTAGCATTGGGCACCTCCATCTTGCTCACATGAGCCCCTGGGGCAGGTTCTGAGCCTCAGCAGAAGCAGGAGAGAGAGGCTGGAGGGGACGTGAGGAAGTAACACAAGTGTCTGGATATGCTCCCCAAGGGACCTGGGGTCAGCAGAGCTAACTAGGGGCAGCGTACATGGAGCCAGGCAAGGCCATGAGGTAATGCGGCACTGACAGCAACATGCGGGTCCTTCTCTGTTTCTGAAGAGCACAGGAGAAAGGATCTTGGAGACTGGGAACAGTGGGCCAGGCCCCTTGCCTTAGGCATGCATGTACGCTAGAACACACACTTGCACTGCAGAAGGTTCCTATACACCCAGGTGGGTATGAATGTACCCGTGTGTGTAGGTCGTCTGGGGGTCGGTGCTCATGAATACAGTCCTACACGGATATATATCTCCCCCTGCCCCACAGCTCCCAGAACTGTCACTCTCTGAAGACTTAAAACATTTCAAAATGCCTCCCCCTCACTTGCAAGATGAAGTAGTTTGAACTCATTACTGAAGCAGATAAGGCCTTCCAGGGTCTGAATCCAACCTGCCTCCTAGACTGGTCTCAGCCCACTTCTCTACCACTCCCTGTGCTTTTACTGTGACCTTTTACTGACTGACACCTTTTGAATTCTCACTGCATACCAGACATTGTCTTAAGCACTTGCCATGCATTAACTCATTTGATCTTCCTAACAATACCATGAGGTTGGTATTATGATCCCCATTTTTCAGATGAGACTGTGAGGCACAGAGAGGTCAGTAACTTGTCCAAGGTCACACACTAGGAAAATTCTGTCTTTCATGCTGAATTATTTCAGTTCCTCAAGGGGTCGTATTTCTCTCCTCTCTGGTCTTGGAATATGCTTTTTCATCCATCTAGACACCTGCCTTCCTCTTTCCCTCCTTCCTTCCCTTCCCCTGACTAACTCATCCTTTAGAGCTCCACCTAGACATCACTTCCTCCAAGAAAGTTTCCCTATCTTCCTTAGAAGAAACTTAGGTTCCTTTGATATTTGCTCCCCCTGCCTGTATTTCTTCCATCATTGTCCTTATCTCATTGAATTATAATCAACCTGATTACCTCTCTGTCTCTCTACCTAGATTCTGAGTCCCTTGAAATCAGATTTCTACCTGGCTGTTCATTCCTCTCCCCAAGGCTAACACAGGGCCTGGTCCAAAGTAGACACTCAATAAACCCTTGTTCAGTGAATGGATGAACTGCCACTTGGATGGGTATATACCCAGACATAAGTCTGTGAGTGGTTAGACAAGTGTGTATGGGTCTCCTTTGAGGGTTCTGCTCCCCAGAGCCCCAGTCGGGGGAAAATTCCCCAGCAACTCCCTGTGCTTGGAGAGATCCCAGAGCTGTCCCCTGTGCCCAGTGTGGCCCGTGCCCTTCCACCAGGACCCTCACCCTGATAGTGGATCCTGAAGCCACTGCCTCTAGGGGACCGCGGGCTCTGGAAGTGCAGGAGCAGCCGGTTGGTT
Organism: Elephas maximus indicus; assembly: GCF_024166365.1. NCBI lineage: Eukaryota > Metazoa > Chordata > Mammalia > Proboscidea > Elephantidae > Elephas > Elephas maximus. The sequence goes on along the minus strand of NC_064830.1, from coordinate 89,371,347 downwards.
GGGCTCCGAAGAACCTGTCCTTCTCCCAGCATAGAGGAGTTGGCCAAGAGTCTGGGGGCCAGGCCTGGAGATCCCCCACCAGCCAGCACCAGCAGTTCCTCCTCCCGAGACAGGTTCAGCGTCTGCACCTATAGAAACCAGCACAAGTCAGTCAGGGTGGGTGACTCCCTAAGACCCCTGCCTTCCCTTTCTGTTTGTAGTGGCCCAAACACCACGTTGATATTAGTCAAATTGTAGGACTCCAGGAGAGTCTTTGAGATAACCTGAGTCAGAAAACAGGCTGAGGGATGAGTGCTGCCACACAGCCCAGGTTCTCTGGCTCCCAGACAAAACCTGTGAACGCTCCTGGGCCCGGAATAAAGGATGTGGGTGTTTCAGATGCTTAGGTCCAGTTACCTGGATCTCAATGCCGTAGCCAGGGTAGACGTGGATGCTGTAAGTGCAGTCCAGGAGCCCCAAGGTGCGGCTGGCAGTGCTCCCCAAATCTGGAGACTCCACATACCCTTCACCCTCGGAGATGTTGTTGTTACACAGAACTAGAGGGATAATAAGTGGCTGGAGTTGAGAGAACCCCTGTGCTCTTGTCCTCCCAGCCAATCAACTCCAGAGGTCCTTAGGTGTCTTCTCCCCAGCTCCCATTACCATCGTTATCCAATGCCCTTTCTCTCATCTGGGCCCAGAACTCCCTTCCCCAACTGTAAAACAGATAAAACACATAGAAAGATGCCTGGCACATAGTAACCAAACCAAACCTGTTGCCGTCAAGTCACTTCTGACTCATGACGACCCCGTGTGTTACAGAGTAGAACTGCTCAATGGGGTTTTCTTGGCTGTAATCTTTACAGAAGCAGATCTCCAAGCTTTTCTTCCGTGGCACCGCTGGGTTTGTTCAAACCGCTAACCTTTATGTTCGTAGTTGAGTGCAAATCATTTTACGCCATCCAGGGATCTTGGCATATAGTTTTTGTTGTGTGCCATGGAGTCGATTCCAACTCATAGTGATCCTATGCCCCAGAAGGTTTCCTAGGCTAAATCTTTACTGGAGCATGTGATCAGGTCTTTTCTTCCGCAGAGTGGCTGGTAGGTTCAAACTGCAGACCTTTTGATTAGCTGAGCTCTAAACCATTGCATCACCAGGACTCCTTTGGCACATTAACCAAAACAAACCAAACCATTGCCATCAGTCAATTCCGATTCACTAGCTACCCTATAGAACAAAGTAGAACCGCCTCATAGAGTTTCCAAGGCTATAATCTTTACTGAAGCAGACTGCCACATCTTTCTTCCTTGGAGGGGCTGGTGGGTTCTAATGGCCAACCTTTTGGTTAGCAGCCCAGCGCTTTATCCACTCCACCACCAGGCACAGAGTAAGAGTATATAATGTTAGCCCTTATTAGTATTATGCAGACATCTCTCTCCCATTTGTACTGTACTCAGAACCCCTTTTTCCACATATTCCCAGAAGCCAGCTCCCCCATCCAAACCTAGAATCCTTGGACACTACCCTTTTAATCACCTCACCTGGGCTGGTCACTGTGGTGGTGACAGTTGTCGTGGTGATGATGGTTGTGGTGGTCTCCTCCTCCCCTCCCTCAGGACTGAGGGGTGGGCCTGGGGAGGCGGGGCTGGGCAAGGGTGGGGCTGTAGTTCCTGGGGGTGGGGTCAGCAGCTCTGGCGCGGTGGGGCCTGCCCCCCTGGCCCCCTTGGGGGTCACGGCTGTCGTCAGAGGCCCTGTCCCTGGCTCAGTGGCCCACAGCAGGGAGGGTGCTGCAAGAGTCTGGCTGGCTGGAGGGGTGGCTAGTGTAGGGCCTGGATCAGATCCTGGGACAGTGCAAGGAAAGTCAGGGTATGTGAGGAACACATTGGAGCCCTGGGTGTGGGTCAAGGCTGAAGGAGACTGGGGGTCCCCTAATGAACACAAAAGGCCTCCCCGCAATCTGTTGGCCCCCCATCTTTCCCCTCCCTATCCAAGCTCCCCGCCTTCCCTCCTCCCAAGGCTTCCACAGCCCGACCATCACTCCTCTCTTTGCCTCCCAGCTCTCAACCCAGGCCCTTCCACCCCAACTGTCTCCTTGAGCCTCTTTCTCAGCCTCCCCGTTCAGATCTGGCTGTCTCCTGGTTACTCCTTTCTTCTCTACGTCTCTCTTTTGCACTCTCTGGAGCTCTTTATTTCTCTGTATAGTATTCTTTTCTCTCTTTGATTTTGTTGCTCTGCTAGTCTCTCTCTGGATCTCTCTCTCCCACCATTATTTCTCTGAATCTGTGTGGTTCTGAGCTTCTATCTGTCTTTCTCTGTGTGTGTCTGTTGTTCTGCCTGTATCTTGATCACCTTGTCTCTATTTCTCTGGCTCTCTGACTGTCTGTACCCTGTCTGATTCTCTCCAACTGTCTCTCTGTCTCCCTCTGAATTTCAATGGCCTTTTTGGGGAGTCTCACCCCCTTTTGCAGTCTCTCTCTCTTCTAGCCTGGCCCCGCAAATCTCTCTGTCTCTATCACTTCTGCCACGCTGGGAGCCTCACCCAGCAGGTAGCCCATCTCCGGGCCCCTCCTCAGCAGGGCCCCATGGAGCAGCTCAGCCAGGGCCTCAGGGGCCACTGTGGGGGTCTCACTTCCAGGGTCTAGCAGTGTCTCCTCCTCCGTCAGGGGCAGACCTAGGAAGTGAAGTCGTGTGAGCCCCTCCCCTTCCTCCCCCAGCCCCTCCTTTCTTTACAAAGGTCCTTTCCAGAGCTCTTCCTCCTTTCTTATTCAGTCAGCTGGGCCTTCAGGGGCTCACAGGGTCCCAGAATGGGCTGAGAGCCAAGATTGGGGGAGGGGATCCCAGCTGCCCCTCCCACTCCAGTGCTCCCACTCTGCCTTTCACCCAGGCTGCTGGGCCTTCAGTAAGCACGTTGGCTCTTATGGTCCTTGGACAGCACTGCCAGGGCAGAGAGGGGGCATCAGTCAGTGCTGCCTTCCTTTTCACCTCATTGGCACTCTCCCCCAACCCTGGGGCTCTGCGGAAAGTCTGGCCGCAAGCGCCTCCCAGCCCTTGCTTCTGCAGTGTCCCAGCTTTCTGTCTAGGTTTCTCTGTCTTCAGTGTGGCATCCCTCCTCTCTCCCTCTCTCTCTCTGATTATCTGCAGTCTCTGTCTCCTTCTCTGGAGTCTGGCTGGGGGTCAGAGTAGGGGACTGAATATCTGGTCTCAGAGCTCTGTCTCCGTCCATCTGTCTTTGTCCCTATGTCTAAGATCATTTGTGTGTGCAGCGTCTGGCATCTCTCCCAGCAAGCACCTCCATCTCCGACCCAGGTATCCAGCGTGGTTCTGCCACGTCCGCAGACACCCCCCGCCCCAACTTCCCCAGCCCTCCTTCCTGGATTTAACCCCTAAGATGCTGCTAAAAGCTTCCCTCATTCATTTCTCCACTGCTTCAAGATGAGGGGGTTCGGGGCTCTGGGAACAAGCCGGAAAGCCTTGTCAGGCCCCTTCCCTGTCCGCGTTGCCCATCTCCTCCCCCGCGGGTGTTCAGAGAAAGGAGGGCGGAGGTCCCCGCTGGAAGCCGTCCCCGGGCCCGCCCCCACATCCCCTTGTCCTTACCCTGAATCCAGGGACAGCTCAGCAGAATTAGAAACAGCAGCTGGGGAGGCGGCGGGTGCTGGGCCCTGGGGGTCCCCATGGCGACTCACCCAGATTTCTCTCCTCTGCGCCTCTCCTAAATAATCTAGTTGCCACCTTTCCTCCGTCTCCTTTTATCTTTCCTTTAATTTTTTTTTCTCCTTCTAGGGGTCACCAAAGGAAGACAATTTTTGTGCTCCTAGGATGGAGGGGTGGAATTGGGCTGGGGGGCGCCTAGAGGCCCCCCTTGCCCAACCTCTTCAGTCTTCTGCTCCCCGGTCGGTGGTAGAAGGGGGCGCGGCTCCGAGTGCAGGGGGTGGGGCCGAGAGGGCCGAAAAGGCCGGGTCGCCCGGGTTACCCTCTTGCTTGGGCGCCTGGGTCCACCGGGCTGGCTGAATCTCCAGCTGGGGATGTGGGGAGGGGCAAAGCGGTTTCCGGAGCTCTGGGGTGGGGTTGGAAATCCGGAGGATCTCTACTGGGCTCTAGCAGGGCTCTGCGGGAGAGGAGTGGGAAGGGGAGGGGGTTGCAGAACCGAGAGAGTCGAAGCTCGGGCACTGGGGCTGCGGGAGGCAGAAGCTGAGAAAGGTATGGAGCCCACGTCAGATCCTGGGGACGGTCGAGGGGAGGGGCCTAGGATTTATTTTTTGGGGGGAGGAGGAAGTGCAGAAGCAGGAAGGAGGGACCATTTGAGCGAGGACCGTAGCCCTCACTCCCGCGGCCCCTAGGGGAGGCAAAGGAAACTCTCCGGTCCTAGCAGTAATTACGTCCCCACACCCCCTACCATTCCAGCACATCTGGAATCTGAATGTCCTCTTCCCAGGGCGCCGAGAGGCGGCACAGCTGGGTTCGCACCTGCTCTGGCCCCCCAATATGCCCCCTCCCCACATCCGGACCCTTCATGGGACTTCTTCCCCTTTACAGAGAGGCTGATGAGGATCGGGCTTCCCCCTCCCCCAGGAAAATGGCGAATTTCCACGTTCGTGAGAAATCTAGGGTGACGGGACACGGCCTGGGGAGACCCCTGCTCTTACATACAACTTGCCCCCGGCCAGCTGCCAGGCGCCTTCAACTGATTTTCTCTGCTGGGCTCCCTCACATGCCTCTGGAGTGCGCTGTTTTCAGCACCACCAGCATGCGGACAGCTCTCTTCTCGGCCCCGCCTGTGCAAGCCCGTCGGCGATTGGCTGAAGCCGCTTTCGCTGTCGATCAGGCTCACGCCCAGGGCGGGCTCCTGTGAAGGCGAAAGGGTAGAGGAGTCACAGGCTGATGGGAGGACAGGGGGTAACCGATAGGCCACGGCATCCCAGGCCCAGGACCAGAGGGCCAGCCCTGTCGGTCAGTCGGCGAGCTGGCTCCGCCCCTGAATTTGTCCCGCCCCCGCCCAGGCCCCGCCCACTTCTTTTCGCATTGCGGGCGGCTGGAGGTTGGTGCAGTGGCCCCTGCTGCCCCACGTGGCGCCCTGTTGGGGTGGGAGGGGGTGTGCAGATCCCGAGACGGCTCCCCCTGCCAAGCCTGAGTTGCGGCTGCCTCAGGGCGGGGGCGAGGGTACCTAGTTGAGAGGGCTGCGGGTAGGGTGACGTCAGGGTGAGTGGGAGCCAAGGAAGAAGCGAGTAGAAGACAGGGAGCGAGAGAGAGGCAGGACCGGCGGGCCGGGTGGAGAGAAGCAAGAGCAGGAAGGAGAGAGGGGGGAGGAAGGAGAGAGAAGCCGCTGCGGAGGAAGGCAGGCTGCGGGTTCCCGGGGCTGCAGCTCCAGGTGGAGTAGGAATTGCTGTCCAGAAAAGCTAGAAGGAAAGGACAGAGAGAAAGACAAAGCAAAAAAAAAAGGGGGGGGGGGCGAGTGGAGGGAGGAGAGGAGAAGCGGAGACTGCAGGAAGGGAAGAGAGGAGAGGGAAGAGGGCGTTAGAGGGAGAGGAGTGGGAAGGAGAAAGAGGGAGAAGAGAGAAGAACAGAAAGGTTAGAGGTGTATGAAGGAGGGGAGAGGGAACAGAGGGAGACACACGGAGGAGAGGGGACCCCAGAAGGAGAGAGAGAACCAAGAGTGGAAATGTGGAAAGGAGACAGCCTAGGGGGGAACCAAGGAGCAGCTGTGGAGGGGACTGATGGAGAGCTGGGAGGACAGGGGAACCCGGGCCTGGGGGACACACCAGAACTCTTGGCCAGGGCCTCCCTGCCCATCATGCCCCTATGGCCACTGCCCCTGGCCTCTTCAGCCCTTACCCTGTTCCTTGGAGCCCTCACTTCTCTTTTCCTCTGGTACTGCTACCGCCTGGGCTCCCAAGACATGCAGGCCCTGGGGGCTGGGAGCAGGGCTGGTGGTGTTAGTGGTGGGCCTGGAGGGTGCTCTGAGGCTGGCAGGCCAAGCCCAGGGAGCACTGGAGACCCTGGGGAAGGACGCAGGACGGAAGGCCTAGTGAGCCGTCGGCTTCGAGCCTATGCCAGGCGCTACTCCTGGGCTGGGATGGGCAGGGTGAGGCGGGCAACTCAGGGAGGACCAGGCCCTGGGGGAGGGCTGGGGGCCCTGGGTATTCAGCGTCCAGGCCTGCTTTTCCTGCCAGACCTGCCCTCAGCCCCTTTTGTGCCACGGGATGCCCAGCGGCATGACGTGGAACTCCTGGAGAGCAGCTTCCCTGCGATTTTGCGTGACTTTGGGGCTGTAAGCTGGGACTTTTCAGGGACTACCCCTCTGCCTCGGGGCTGGTCCCCGCCCCTGGCCCCTGGGTGCTACCAACTGTTGCTGTACCAATCAGGGAGGTGCCAACCCAGCAACTGCCGCCGGTGCCCAGGGGCCTATAGGGCACTGAGGGGGCTGCGGAGCTTTATGAGCGCCAACACCTTCGGCAATGCTGGCTTTTCTGTCCTCCTGCCTGGGGCCCGGCTTGAGAGCCGCTGTGGGCCCACCAATGCCCGGGTCAGATGCCATCTGGGTAAGTAAACGCTGCCTACAGACAACCTCCTTTGCCTTCAGGATTCCCTCTGCAGGCCCTCCTCTCTGCCACCAAAGCTCTGTCCACTGTGGTTCTGCAATCTTCCATGACCCGGTATTGCCCACAGTGGCATTTCCTGAGCTTCAGTTATCTGCAAACCATCTTTGTAAACTTTGCCATGGCCGTTAGCCACCTGTCCTGTTTCTTCACATCCGCTCCACTTCTCTTTTGTTCTACTTATTCAGTTAAAAGAAATCTTTGTACAACTGTAAATGGTAGATCAGTATTGCTTGTCCTACTCATAAAAACAATTTTAAACTTAAAAAATTCCCAAGCAACACTTGTCTAAGCCAGCTACACTCTAAGTTTTAAAAGGAGCAATGTTGGGTGATGTGTTAAAGCTGTGGTAGCACCAAACAGTAATTTTCTTTTTGATGCCTTAAAAGATTGTGGGAAAAAAGAAAAGAAGGAAACAACTTCCTGATTGTAACTTAATGCCATGACCTTGTGTGGACTAAAACCATTGTCTGTGCTGCTAGTTCGATGTGTCCTACACTTTGGGGCACACTGGCCTTTGGGATCAAGTGCAGATATTTTCTCTCCTTGTCTCCCCTGAGATATTTTCTCTCCTCGTCTCCCCCATTTGTCCTCCCCCATCCCTTGCTGCACTCATGAAGGCCTCTGGCTGATGCTGGCAGAAGCCTGTGCATGTGCCGTATTCTCAGCCTAGAGCGCCTTTCTCCCATCATCTCCTGGAAAACTCCTGCTCAGCCTTCAGGACCCAGATTTTCCAGTGCCACGCCTCCTCTGGGATGCCTTCCTTTCCCCACCGGTTGAGTTGGCTGCTCAATTTTCTCACAGCATTTGACCGTGTCCTGTCCTCTTGGGGGCAGGATGGAGTCAGTTATCTCTCAGGCCTCCACCGGGAGACAGGGCCTCGCACACTGTAGGCTCAGGAACCCAGGAGGAGATTCCACTTCCTTCAGGAAGTCTTCCCTTTTCTCTCAAACAGAACAGACAGAGCTTTCCTCTGCATTTCCACTGCCTCCTAGCACTTCTTTCTTCCAGTGCAGTATTGTAATTGTACTCAGGTCACTTTCCAGAGAGCAAGGAGGGGTCACCACAAAACCTGGCATTTAACAGACCCTCCAAAACCAAACCAAACCCACTGTCATAGAGTCAATTCTGACTCATAGTGACCCTATATAGATCTGATTATCGACTAAAACAGGATAAGCCCCTTGGATAGAAGCAGGGGTGTTGAATGCCCAGGTGTCTTCCTACAGGCCTGAAGATCCCCCCTGGCTGTGAGCTGGTAGTTGGTGGCGAGCCCCAGTGCTGGGCTGAAGGGCACTGTTTACTGGTGGATGACTCCTTCCTGCACACAGTGGCGCATAACGGTAAGGGGGCTCCTATCCCGCTAGGAGCGATGAGGGACTAGAGTGAAAGGGGAGTAGGCTAGAGGGCTGCAAGATCAGGCCCAATTGGCTTCCTGTCCTGGCACGGTTTTCCAGCTGCATGACCTTCAACAAGTGACATAACCTCTTCAGCCACCTGTGAAATGGAGCAACCACCGTCTTTATCAGGTGACTGCAAGGCTTAAATAAGTTAATGTAGGTACACAGCAAAGTGGTTCACAGCACAGGACCCTGGGCCTGGACCACTTGGGTTCCTGTCCCAGCTCTGGCACTTATTAGCTGTGTGACCTTGGGGAAGTTACTTAACCTCTCTACGCCTCAGTTGTTTGTATAAAACGGGCATAATTATGGTGCTTCCTCATAGTTTGGGGCTCTGGTGGCGCAGTGGTTAAGAGTTCGGCTGCTAACCAAAAGGTCAGCAGTTTGAATCTACCAGCCACCCCTTGGAAACCCTATGGGGCAGTCCTACTCTGCTCTATAGGGTCGCTATGAGTCAGAATCAACTTGATGGCAATGCGTTTCTTTTTTTTTTTTGTATCTCATAGTTTGTTCTGATGATTAAGAGCTAATACATATAAAGGCTTAGGACAGTGCCTGGCACATGTTTGCTGTCTAAGTGTTTGCTTTTATGAATATTTGGTGAGTGTTCCTGGCATGTAAGTACTTACGTCAGCTGCTCTCCTATCTCCATTCCCATGTGCCCTAGGATCCCCTGAAGATGGGCCTCGAGTGGTCTTCATTGTGGACCTTTGGCATCCCAACGTGGCCGGGGCTGAGCGCCAGGCCCTCGACTTTGTCTTTGCACCAGACCTTTGAAGGGAGGTGTTTCCTTCAGACACCCGGGCTGGAGAGATGCTGCACTCAAGGATGGCTTGAGTGGTAGCCACTGCAGGGGTGGGGTGAACCCTGAGGGTGGGGACCAGAACTGGCCAGCAAGCACGAAATACAGATTTTGAATCCTCTCCCAGCTCCTGACTCCTTCCTTCTCTGCAACCAGGCCCAGGGAGAGGCCTAGGGCAGGGGCTTGTGTCTTCGCCCATGTAAATAGCCAGGTAGCTCTTTAACATGAACCGTCTTCCTGTCCCTTTCCCTAGGAGCCAGCACCAGACCCTCACTTCAACTTTATTCCAATAATTTAATAGAAAATTAAAACAATAAATAATATGAAACAGATTGAGAAGATAGCTGAGCTGGTACAGGCCCAGGCCGGCCTAGTACAAAGCCAAGGAAGTGGGGAGAACTGGTGGAGAAGGAGGGGGAGGCAAACTACCCTGCACAGAGGTGGAAAGGCGGCTCAGAAGGTGGTGGGCGTTATCCAGGGCTGGGCTGACACTCTGGCATGTACAGTGTACTAAAAAAAGAGAATGAGAATTACAAATAATTCTAACCCAGCTAGTGGGGGGAAGATAGCAGGACAAGAATGGGGGTGAGGGGACAAATGTCAGCCTTCTGAAGGGCCCTGAGGGGAGGGTCTGGAATGTACCGTGTTGTTAGCAATGAGGTGGGAACGAATGGAAAGGACCCAAGTAAACTGTACCATGCAATGAAGGGACAAAAGGGAGACCCACGACTTGGCCAGCAGAGCCGGGGCAAAGGTCTGGAACAAGAGGGAAAGAGAAGGAAGGACTGGAGGCAGAAGGCAGGGAGAGGGCTTAGAGGTCAGTCCTTGAAGACAATTTGTTGGCCATGAGGACGCTCGTCATGGGTGATGTGGCGCCGGACATGGATCCTGCGGACACGGTGCTCTCGGTTGTCCTCATCTTCCCCTCGGCCTGCCCCGCCACCTCCAGCTGCACCCCCTATGGCCTCCAGGAGGGCCGGGTCTGGGTCCCGGGGAGTCTCGTAGATCAGGATGTTCAAGGTCTCCTCAAAGATCCGGGCCTCTGGGAATTCCACCTGTAAAAGGCCAGCAACCCCCAGCTACCCTCTGGTCCAGTCACACAGAGCCATCCCCCTCCAGCCATTTGCACACTGGCACACCTCCTACCCTTTGCAGTTACAGGTCCTTTGGCCTGGACCGTCCTCTGCAATTTCTTTACTCTGCAAAGTCATACTTGCACTTCAAGGCCCAGCTCTGAAGTCAAGCCGAGTTATTTGCTGCCAAGTTTCTTGGTATACTCTTTCACTTGGCAAATATTTACTGAGTGACTACACTGTGCCGGGTGCTGTTCTAGGCACTGGAAATACAACAGTGAACAAAACAGACAAAACTCCTGTCCTCAGGAAGTTTATATTCTAGGAGGAGGACTCAGACACACACTTGATGAAATACATACTAAGTCAGATGATAAATGGTATGGAGAAAAATGTGGCAGGGGAAGGGGATGAGGATGGTCAGGGCTGGAAGGCCTCCCTGAGGTAACATTTGACCAGAGACCCAAGGAAGGGAAGGAGCGAGCCAGGTGGAAAGCTAGAGAAGAGCCTTTTGGGAAGAGGCAACAGTATAAAAGCTCTGTGGCAAGAGTGTGGAAACCCTGGTGGCGTAGTGGTTAAGTGCTACGGCTGCTAACCAAGAGGCTGGCAGTTCAAATCTGCCAGGCGCTCCTTGGAAACTCTATGGGGCAGTTCTACTCTGTCCTATAGGGTCGCTATGAGTCGGAATTGACTCGACGGCAGTGGGTTTGGTTTTGGTTTGGCAGGAGTGTGCTTAGTGTGTTATTTGAAGACCAGCAGGGAGGCCAATAGAGGGAGAGTAGAAAGGAAGAAATAAAAAAGGTGGTGGGGGGGCTCCCCCATTGTGAGGCTTTGGAAGGATGTAATGAACACAGCTCTTAACCAGCTGTATTCTAACTACTGGCTTATCTTCCTGAATCCCCAATTACAGAGGAAGCTTCTTGGAAGCTGGGTTGTTCACTTATTCATGCATGCATTCAATAAATGCCTCCTAGCTCCCACTGTGTGACAGGGGCTGGGTTAGTTCTAGGGAGATGAGAAAGAAGAAGACAAAGCCCTGCCCACAAGGAGCAAACACCCTGCTGCTGAAGCAACCAGACAGACTACAATAAACACTGTGTCTGGCCAAGAAGGGAGTGACCAACTTGGTCTGGGTTGTTAGGTTAAAAGTTCATAAGCAAAGGTGTCCAAAAGAAAGTGATGCTTGGCTTGGGTTTTAAAGATTAAATTCAACTTCATTAGGCAGACAGGGACAAAGAAAAAGAATTTCAAGAAGGAATAGAGTGTGCAAAAGCAGAGAGGTATGAATAGCATGGGGTCTTAGACACTTGCAAGAACTTTGATGCATCTAAGGCACTTCCCTCATATCAAGGTCAGAAGGGACCAGACTGGTGAGATCTGTGGGAACCGGATGACACAAGGCTTGCGCTTGACTTGGCACTTTTTCACCCTTGTTGGCCTGGCCTGGTGCAGTGCTGTGCACAGAGTAGGTGCTCAGGAGGTATTTGCTGATAAATGCCATGTTAATGACTCAGGACTACAAAGCCAGACAGTGTTCTAAGAGCCCATCTGGCCCTGAGGTTTTAAGACCTTATTTGGGGTTGTGGATCTTTCTCAGATTCTAACAACGACTGTAGACTCGCTACACAGAAAAATGCACATGCTCCCAAACCTGCATACTGTTCCAGGGGCCTGCAGATAGCCCTGAAACTCATCCAATGGCCGGCCCCACATTAAGAGCCCACTGTACTCCAGCATCCTCATTTCACAGAGAAATGGAGAGCCTCAGAGGTTAAGGTGACTTGCCCAAGGTTACACAGCCAAGACCCCATAGTCCCAGCTCCTGGCTCCCAGGGACGGACTTTCTCTGGCCTGATCTGCTGAGCTGCCTTTGTCCAGGGTCCTGGTCCGGCCCACACACCACCCCCCTGCCCCCCACACCCTGAATCCCTTCTGACCTTGGTCTGCTTCTTCTCCGTGGCATAGACAATGGAGGTGCAGCACACCTCGGCGATTTTGCGGCCCTGCCCGTAGAAAGACCAGCAGCAGATTTCATCCCCCAGTACATCCTTGAGGAAGAGCAGCCGCCCGTGGAAGCGCAGGGCCAGTTTGTCAAACAGCTCGATGTTCTTAAGGAGGTTGTCATCTGAAGTGCTAAGGACCAGGGGGCCAGGAGCCTCAGCATGACTGATTCTCCTCCCTCCATCCCCCACCCCGCCAGGGATAAAGGACCAGGCTCCCTGCACTCTGGTCCTGCCCAGGGGTTTGATGTCTGGCAGGGAGCTAGCTCCCTCCATCCCAAAGCCAGACTAAGCGGACCTCAGATGGGACGCAGCATTTGTGGAGCAAATTCCAGCACAGCAAAGCGGCCACGCATGCAGCCTCCAGAGCAGGCTGCCTGACGTCCTGGCGCTACTACTTTTTAACAGAGTGACCCTAGGCATGTTATCTCACCTCTCAACCTCCTGTCTGTAAACTGGAGATCAGAGCAGAACCCACCTCAAACAACTGTGAGGGTTATATGTAATACAGGTAGTCCCCAACTTACAACATACTTGAGTACAACTGCCCTCTTTTGTTGTTGTTGTTTTGTTTTCTTGGCTTACATAACTCACGTGAGTGTAACTGGAGAAGCAGGAAACGCTGACATTGAAGCTGTAAGCTTATATGTAATGTTTCCAACCCCCAAAGACAAATAAAGATCGAATTTATAAAGATACTGATAATAAAAGGCAATAATACTAAAAACTAAAGAAAAAAAAAGGAATTCAACTTACATCATTATCAACTTATAGGGAGTTATGGGAACCAAACCCCGTCCTAAGTTGGGGACTACCTATACATAGTAGGTGCTTACCGCAATGCCTGTTGTAAAATAAGTGCTTATTAAATGCTGGCCATTATCATTTAATCCTCACCTGGACCCCAGGTTACCACTGATAAAACTGAAGCTCAGAAGTGAAAATGACCTGCCCAGTGGAAGAGTGGCAGGCAGAGCTGGGATCTGCACTCAGGCAGGCATTCTTTAGTCTATGTGGCGGCCCGCCCCTTGGGCCAAGGGCAGGGCCGTGCTGGGTCCCAGGATTCCACCCGGCACACCCCCCAGGGGGCGGTCACCTGGTGTACGAGTACTTGTTGTTACTGCGGTTGTGCAGAAGCTTCACCACCGGCTGTTGGGGGAGAGAGCATGGAAAAGGATGGGGGTCAGGCTGCAGAAAGAGGCCCTCAGTCTCCACCCTACAAGGCTCAGGGGCCTCACCTTGGAGGTGCTGGCCAGGAGCTGCTGCTCCTCCCGGGGAGATGTCACCGTGGGGATGAGGCACAGCGGGGACAGGTTCTCCCTTTTTTGCTGGGGAAGAAGCGGAAGGTGGTTAACAGCACAACCAAAGGCCACTCCCCTACTTAAAAGCCTGCAAAAGCTGTCTATTGTCCTTGGGGGAAAAAAAAAATCCAGACTCCTTAGAGGGGCACATGCCCTACAGGATCCAATCTCTGTTGATCCCTCTGATCTCATCTCCTCTGCACCCCCCTTGCTTGCTGGACTTCACGCCCACTGGCTGCCTCTTTCCTCACAGTCCAGCTGTGCCCACTCTGGCCCTTCGCTGCTCTCTTTCCCTTGAAAGCTCCTCACTCAGCTCTTTGCACGGTTGGCTCCTTCCGACTCAGATCTCAGCTCAAATGGTGCCTCCCCAGAGGATGCCAGTCCTCCGCACTAAGCTAAAACAGCCTCCTCTACTTCCTCCCTTTCACATGATCAGTTTGTTTTCTTCACAGCACTTTTCTCATTTTTTGTCTATCTGTTTATGGTCTGTTTCCTCCCACCTAGGGAGTAAGTGCCTAGCCCACAGTGGATGCTCAGTAAATATCTGTTGAATGAATGAACCTGGGTGGCACAAGGTTGGAGGCAGAATCACGACCAGACACATGGGCTTCTTTTTCTTCTCTCTTCTAGAATCTTCATGTCAAAACCCTTTCCACCTCTTCCAACCTAAAAACTACATGTGCAACCCTAATACAAATTCCAGATTTTTTTTTTTTTTTAGAAACTCACAAAGCTTATTCTAAAATTAATACGGAAAAATAAAAGTCTACCATTACTTAGGTCAATTTTTAAAAAGAAGAGCAAAGAGGAGAGGCTGACCCTACCAGGTATTAAGATACACTGAAAGTCATAATACAAAGTGTGGTCCTGGTGCAGAAACAAAACAATGGAACGGAATAGTGCTCATAAACAGACTGGTATATATATGAGAACCAGATATTTATAAAGGGTATACCATAAATCACTGGGAAAGTATCTGTTGTGTGTTAGCTATTTATTGCTGCATAACAAATTACCCCAAAATTCAGCAGCTTAAATCAATAACATTCATTATCTCACAGTTTCTGTGGGTGAAGAATTCAGGAGTGGCTTAGCTGAGTGGTTCTGGTGTGGAGTCTCTCATGAAGATATAGTCAAGATGTCAGCCATGACATGTCCTCATGACGTGGCAGCTGGCTTCCCCAGAGCAAATGATTCAAGAGAGACCAGGGCAGAGACTGCAGTGCCTTTTATGACCTAGCTTCAGAAGTTACACAGCATCATTTCCTCAATACTGGCTACAGAGACAGCCCTGTGCAGCATGAGAGGAGACCATACAAGGGAATGAATACTAGGAGGCAAGAAACATTGGGGGCTGCCTTAGAGGCTGGCTCCACAGTCCACCCTCTGGCCCCCACTGATTCATATCCCCATCACATGCAAAATATACTCACCCCCTCCCAAGGTCCCCAAAAGTCTCATTCCATTATACCACCAGCTTGAAGTACAGATTCTTGTCATATAAATAGGTCCAAGTGAGGGTGGGGCTCCTTAACTACAGCTCCTTAAGCACATTTCCTCTCAATCTGAAGATCAGTGAGCCTCTATACATCCAATATACAATGTGGGGTAGGCATAGGATAACCACTATGGGCACTCTTGTTCAAAAGAGGGGGAAAACAAGAGGTACATAGTAGTCACTGGTCTAAAGCAATTCTGAAATCCAGTTGGGCAAATGTTGTAAGTTCCTTGATTCCTACTCCTGTTCAGAAATGATTCTTCATGGTTCTTGGCTCTGCCCTGAGTCATCCTTCCTTTTCCATGAAAGGCAGTCTCTTTGCAGCTCCATACTTTTCTCGGCCTGCTTCCTGCCTGTAGAAATTGGGAGTCCAAAGTCGTCTTTTCCTTTTGCACTGTCATTTTCCCTTTCAGTTGAAGTTGGCAGTGTTTCTGCCACTATAATTCTCTTAAAATTTTAATGGATGTCTTGTGAATCTTACTGGGCCTTTCTTTCTTAGACAAAAGCCACCATCTACAAATCTCTGTGAGATAAGTCCTTTTCTTTCTTGGGCTTGTATTAAGATTGCTGAGAACAACATCTTTAACCTCCTTAAAAAAAAAAAAAACCAAACCCGTTGCCGTTGAGTCGATTCCCACTCATTGTGACCCTATAGGACAAAGTAGAACTGCCCTATAGGGTCTTCAAGGAGCCGCCGGTGGATTCAAACTGCCTACCTTCTGGTTAGCAGCCGAGTGCTTAACCACTGCACCATGAGGCCTCCTTCTTAGAAGCGCTATTATTTGACTGAATAGTTCTCTGATGCATTCCCCCACCTCCCTGCCCCCAGGATTTTACAACTATATTCTCAGTGTCATCTTTACACCACGTTTTCCTGAGAATGCCCTGAATTAATCTTTGGGAGCCATTTAATTTTAATACCTTTTGTTATCTGGAAAGGCTGGGAATTTTCAAACCCAACAATTCCCTGCTCCTTTTTATTCAGCAGTTTTTCCTTTAGCTCACCCACTCCTTTTTCATTTTACAATATGCAACAAAAAAGCAAGTGGTACCATTAACACTCTGCTTGGAAATCCCCTTAGCTAGATCACTCAATTTATTAAGTTTTCTACTTTCTACATTACCACAGGTGACAATGTTGCTAAACTTTCTGCCACTACGTAACGAGGATTCTCTTTCTACCAGTTTCCAATAACATTGTATTCACTGTTCTTTAAACCCTCACCTGCAGCCTCCTCAAAGGCCATCACAGACATCTATTAAAAGGCTCTTCAAAGCTCTTTAGGCTTTTACTAACACTTTGCTCAGCTTCTGCCCACTTCCCAGTTCTAAAGTCACTCCCACATTTTAGGTTTTGGTTATGGTAGAACTCTACTTCAGACAACGAAAATCTGTATTAGTTATCTATTGTTACGTAACAAATTACTCCAAACTTAGCAGCTTAAAACAGTAATAAACATTTATTATATCACACAGTTTCTGTGGGTCAGGAATTTGGGGTTGGCTTAGCTGGGTGGTCTTGGCTCAGGGTCTCTCATGAGGTTGCAGTCAGGATGTCCGCCAGGGCTGCAGTCATCTGAAGACTTGACTGGGCCTTGAGGATCCACTTGAGATGGTCTGCTCTTACAACTGGCAAGTTTGTGCTGGCTGCTGGCAGGAGTCCTCAGTTCCTCACTAAGTGAACCTCTCTCTAGGGCTGCTTAAGGGTCCTTGGTTCCCTCAGAGTGAATGATCCAAGACAGTACAAGACAGAAGCTGCATGTCTTTTATGGCCTAGCTTCAGAAGTCACACATCATCATTTCCACAATATCCTATTGGTTACATAGGTCAGCCCTATTCAGTGTGGGAGGGGGTTAAACAAGGGCCTGAATGAAGGAGGCAAGAATCACTGGTGGCCGTCTTAGACACTGACTACTGCGGACTGTTTAGTAGATGGTACTGGGAAAGCTAACTCACTCTCTATGAGGGACAGAGGAAGTTAAATCCCTTTGCAATTCATATTTGCAAAATGAATTCCATATAGATTAAAAGACCTGCACCTGAAAGTAAAATTATAAAGCTAAAGGAAAATGTAGCATAAAACAAAACTGCTTAAATAAGACCCCAAAAGGATACATCATTAGGCAAAAAATATTCAGGGGTCTGACTACTTCAAAATCAAGAATTTTTCCAGCTGATAATGGAAATTGTGATTTTACAAATAATCCTACACAAAAAAGTTAAAGAAATGATAAAATTATAACAATTATTCTACAACCCTAGTGAAATTATTTTGGCAACGATAATCGATTTGTGATTGACAGGTAACAGATGTTCATATGGTACCCAAGTAACAACACCCAGCAGATCACTTTAGAGTTGGCAACAAGGAAATGTAACTACAAAGGAGGATCAAACCACCATCACCTGAAGGCAGGAACCAAAGCTGAGCATCACTAATGGTGGGTCATATCAGCAACATTAGAGGTCTCTCAATGTGACCACAATATGAAATACGTAACATCACCTAAAATGTATTCTAGTCAAAATGTTTAATATCAAACCTTTAATTTCTACTTCTAGACTTTCAGGGTAGGGCACAGTAACAAAGCAAATGATACCGTGAGGAAAAAAACAGCCAAATTCAGATGGTGGGTCACCGTGCAGGACAACTGGAGGTCTCTTTAATAAGTCAGCATGATGAGATAAATGGACTGTTTTAAATTGAGAGACCTAAGGAACGTAACAACCAGATCCAATGCGAGGACCTAGATTGGGACCCTGGTTTAAGTAAACCAGCTGTAAAAGACGTTTATGAAACAACTGGAGAAATCTGAATATGGCCCGGGTATTAGATAAAACTTTATTGACATGGAAAGATGGCAATCATTAACAGGAACAACAAAAAAGGGCAGATTACAAAACAGCACATACAACATGACCATATTTTGGCAAAAATACACACATACACACACACACAGGAAAGGACTTGGAAGATACATGGTGCTTTTTATTTTTTACGTTTTCTAAATTTCTACAATGCATATGTTCTACTTTAAAAATAACAAATGGTTATTTGTGACTTTTTAAAAATCAAGAATTTCTATTCAACAACAAATGCCACAGACAGGTGACATTCTAAGAGAAAATATTTGCAACATCCCAAACCGACTAGAAATTATTATCTAGAACAGCCTTTCTCAGCTCGGGGTCCTCATCTGAATCTTAAAACCCAGAAAATAATCTGAGTGACTGTTTTCTCAACTCCCCCAAAGAAAGTAGGTAAATAGTGCCATTCTGGGTGCACAGGAGAAAAGTTAATTTATTATGTACAATAAGCACCTTAGGGTAAAATAGGGTAGTAGGCTTAAATTCTGTCTAGGAAACTGGGTTGCAAAAGACTGAGCTAAAATATGCAAGAAGCTCCTGAAAAGCAAAAAGAAAAAGGCAGGAAACTCAGTGGAAAATTTGGTAAAGAATATGAACAGGCAGTTCACAGAAGGGGAAACAAACGAAAAAAAAAGGCTAGTGAGTACACTTGACCTCATTAGTAATCAGAGGCATGCAAATTAAAATGAGATCACTCTACACCCATCGGATTGGCAAAGTCAGAAAGCTGGATGATGCCATGGGTTGTTGTGGACCCTTGTGAACTGCTGACAATGAGTAAACTGCTACCATCAATCTGGAGAGTAAACTGATAACACTTAATGAAATTCAGTATGCATGTGCCCTGTGATACAGAATTCCTCTCCCAGCTACAAATTCGAGAAACTCTGGCACAGGACCACAAGGGACATGTTCAAGGATGTTCACTGTGGCACTGTCTGTGGGGTCAGGAAGTGGAGGGGAGGCAGGAGGTGGGGAGAGACAGGAAGTGGGAGGCAATCTAGGTCTCCAACCTCAGGAGAATGTAT
Organism: Elephas maximus indicus; assembly: GCF_024166365.1. Taxonomy (NCBI): domain Eukaryota; kingdom Metazoa; phylum Chordata; class Mammalia; order Proboscidea; family Elephantidae; genus Elephas; species Elephas maximus. Next base: position 89,352,803 of record NC_064830.1, on the reverse strand, counting down.
AAATAAAATGTGGCAAATGCACACCACAGATTCCTGTAGAGCAGTTAGAAGCGAAGAGCTAGATGTACATACAGCTGCATGAATGATCTCAAAAACGGTGCTGAGTAAAAAAAAAACTAAGGAACAGAACACGATCCACTGCTCAACACCATTTAGGAAAATTAAAAACGTATATAAACACAAAGCAATGCTTTAGCTTTTCAAGAGTACAAACATACTCCAAGCACATGTATCAAAACATTAGAAATGGAATGTGTACCTCTGGATAGAAGTGGTGTGGGAACGAACAAAAAATGTAAGAGAAAGGGTCTGCATAGGCCAATGACAATTAGGTGCCATAAACTGAGGAGAGCATGATGAATTCAATTCTCTGTACCTTCTTAAAAAAACAAACAAAAAGAAAACCCCAAACAAGCAAACTCCAGATATGTGGAGTGGGAATGGGAGGAGGCTCAAAGAAACCGGGAAAGGAGGTGGCTGGAGTACAGAAGAAAAAGCACTGTGCTTGGGAGTTAGATAACCTGGGGATGAATCTGAGCTCTGCTGTTTACTGGCTCTTTGACCCACTTTCATTACTGTTTGAACCCCTGTGAATTTGCATTTCCACCCCCAGATATACTGAATCAGAACCTACAAGATCCCCAGGTCTTACACGTATAGTAAATCTTGAGAATTTTGAGAGCCACTCTACTAGGGTGGGTCTCTGCTGGTCCCTGACCAGCAGCATTAACACATTGCCTGGGAACTTGCTAGAAAAACAGGAACTGGAACAAACGGGTTGGTTTGAAGCTTTGACCATGGAGGCATCACTCAACCTCCTTCATGTTTCTTTTTGTGTCAAACACGGGGAGAAGATGTACATTCAAGTAGAAAGTAATTGCAACACTGTGAGCTAAATTTAAAGCTAGAGAGCAGGACTGCAATTTCAACATCATCTAGTTCAGTGTTTTTCTGCAAGTGGTAATTCATTATTAATGGGTCATGAAATCAGTTTAATGGGTCTCAACCAGCATTGAAAAATAATTAGAAGAAAACAAAATATATCAGAACGTATTTCACTAAAGATACCATTTTATAAAACTTATTTGGGTTAGGAAACCCTGGTGGCATAGTGGTTAAGAGCTACGACAGCTGTTAACCAAAAGGTCAGCAGTTCAAATACACCAGGCGCTCCCTGGAAACCTATGGGGCAGTTCTACACTGTCCTACAGGGTCACTATGAGTTGGAATTGACTCAACAACAACAGGTTTGGCTTGGTTTGGTTTATTTAGGTTATGTTTATGTGGATATAAAATGTATTTTTTTTCTTAGATTGAAGTCAAAATGTTTGAAAATGTGGATACTGTCCAAAGGAATCCTATATTTTTGGGTTTTAAGAGCCAGTACGTACTGCGTGTGGGAGAAAGACGTGGCAGTCTGCTTCCATAAAGATTACAGCCTCGGAAACCCTATGAAGCAGTTCTACTCCGTTCTATACGGTCGCTCTGAGTTGGAATTGACTCAACCGCCAACAGGTTTAAATACTGCTTAGGGTAATAAAGGACTTGGAAATAGACTGTAGTGATGGCTGTACAACTTGTTGAATGTAATTAATGTCACCAACTTTTACACTTAGAACTGGTTAAAATGGCAAGTTTGTGTTATAATTTACCACACACACACACACAAATCAGTAAGTATCCCCCAAGACAAAAGAGCATTGTTCACAGCTGCCACTTTTTAATACATAAAGGGCATTAAAAAAGAAATATTCTCCTCTTACCGCTGTATCATGAATGGCATGAGATCAAAAATTATATCATCAAAAAAATGTTAACATTGTAAAAATAGAATAAAAGGCTTTATGTAAAACTCACAACAGTGTGCTTCTTATTCTATCTTTTGGAACATGATGACACAAAACCAGAGATGGGAAGTGACTGACCCAAGGTCACTCAGCCAGCCATGGGAGAGCTAACCCTGAACCCATATGTCTGGGGTGTGCTTTCTAAACTCTGCTCCTCAGGGCCTTACGGGATGCACAGAAGTGCCTCAACCTCAAGAGCTTGGTGTTAGGTAGAAATGGAGTCTAACAGCTGGGACTGGAACCTCCAACCCTGTTTTATCAGGAACAGCTCTGCTTCTGTGAGGTTTCACTTTATTTCAGAAAAGGCTTTCACTACTTAAAAAAAAATAAATAAATAAAAGAGAAAGAAAACCGGGGTAGACATGGGGCAAGCTGTTTCCCAGGAAAGGACAAGATCATGGAGATCATTATATTCCAGTTTAAATTTAGATTTCTTTTCCTACTGGTACTAGGGAGTTAGTTAGGATTTCTAAGCAAGGGAGAGAATAGACTGGGCTTGTGCTTAAGGATAATTACTCAGGTGGTAGTGGATTGGCTGGGTAAAAACAGCAAGCAGCAGAGAGCAGTCGTTTAACCATTGCAATAGTTCTGGCATGAGGTGGTGAGGGGGGCCCTGCCTGAGACAGCAGGAAGGGAGAAGACATAACCTCAAATTCCCTGGGGTCACAGCCAGTAAGAGCCAGACTAGAAGGCAGCCTCTCCAGGCAGTACCCTACATCTCCTTTTTTCTGTCCTAATATTAAGCACTTAACTGCTAACCAAAAGGTCAGCGCTTCAAACCCATCAGCCACTCTGGGAAGAAAGATGTGGCAGTCTGCTTCTGTAAAGATTACAGCCTTGGAAACCCTATGGGGCAGTTCTACTGTCCTACAGGGTTGCTATGAGTCAGAATCAATTCAATGGCAATGGTTTTTTTTTTTTGGGTTTAATATCTAAAAAGGGGAAACCCTGGTGGCGTAGTAGTTTAGTGCTACAGCTGCTAACCAAAAGGTCAGTGGTTCAAATCCACCAGGCGCTCCCTGAAAAACTCTATGGGGCAGCAGTTCTACTCTGTCCTATAGGGTTGCTATGAGTCGGAATCGACTTGATGGCAACGGGTACAGTTTTGTTTTTTCTTAAATCTAAAAAGGGAACTTGGGGGCGTAGTGGTTAAAGCACTTGGCTGCTAACCAAAAGGTTAGTTGGCCAAACCCACCAGCCACTCCGAAAGAGAAAGATGTGGCAGTTTGCTTTCGCGAAGATTACAGCTTTGGAAACCCTATGGGGCAGTTCAACCCGGCGCTATAAGGTCACTATAAGTCGGAATTGACTCGACAGTAGTGGGTAGCTCTCCCAGGGCCATGGGCATAGGCGTGGGACTCAGGAGGTAGGGGAGGGGCCCTCACCTGCAGGGCCAGCTGGCAGTCCTCAATCAGGCCCTGTACCAGGTAGTAGCGTGCTTCGCCTAGTAGCTCCCCTAGTTCTCTGGTACTCTCAGGTAGTGGCACAGACCCGTCCCGCAGGTAGTTGAGGATTGTACCAAAGTGGCGGCCGCTCCGGTCAATCAGCACCCAACCTGGTAGGGTGGAAGGAGGCAGGAGGAAGGATGACTTTGCTGGGGGGCCTTGGAACTACTATGTTTTTTATGAAAAAAGGATTCCAAGGTTATAAGGAAGTCTGAATTCTGATCCGCCCCAAACTTTTGTCACATTCAAGAAAATCCTTTAAAACATCTTCAGTCCCATAGACCCCTTTTAACATTTCCAGCCACAGCGAATCAATTACCTTCCAAGTGTATTCTGTGGTCAGAAGGTTCTCAGCCATGAGAAAACTGTTATAGAATTACCTTATCAGTAAACTTCTAACCTGTCTTGTTGATTCTGATCATCCCATTTACAATGTCTATACCCTGGTGGCATAGTGGTTAACTGCTATGGCTGCTAACCTAAAGGTTGGCATTTCAAATCCGCCAGGCGCTCCTTGGAAACCTTATGGGGCAGTTCTACTCTGTCCTATAAGGTCACTATGAGTCAGAATCGACTCGACTGCACTGGGTTTGGTTTTTCTGTTTATACCCACCCTCCAGGCTGCTACCATCTTAACTTTTATTTACAGTCTTCACAGAATGTATTACTATCTGCAGTTACATATATATATATATATAGTTTACTTGCTTATTGTCCCTCCTCTCCAAAAATGTAAATTCCATGGGAGTCTTGTCAGATTCCTTTACCAATGTATCTCCAGCATTAACTGACACTTCACAAATACTTGAGTAAATGAATTATTCACCTTCTGTGTGCCACCTCCCCAACTTTTGTTTTTCTGCTCTCACAATTCTTGTCAACCTCTTCTGAATTCCACCCTCCCCTCAAATTTTAATGTCCTACCTGGGCAGTGAGGCCCAAATCTGAATGAATGGTAAGGTAACTGCCAAGGAGAACTGTCCACCCTTAATCTAGGGTCCCTGGCAAACCCAAAGCAGCCTTCTCCTTCTACAATCTGCATTTACAGACAGATTCCTAAAGTGTATAGGAACCTGTGTTAGGAAGACACAGACAGACAAGATCTCCAGGCTGGTGTTAGCAGTGCCCAGGCATAGATGAACAAATGCTTGCGGAGTTGGAAGAAACTGATGAAGGTGGCCTGGAGGGGGTGCTGCTGGCAACAAGGCTGGTTCCCAAGTCGCGGGAGCTGAGCGGTGAAGGGTAGGAGAAATGGGGGCGGAAGCGGGTAACGTGGTGGAATGAGGACTGACTTACCGCAGCGCCTGCAGGGCTAGGGGCTCCGTAAGTGTTGGTTACTGCTGGGGGTAAAGGATAGGAGAAGGAGGGAGATTATGAATGAGAAAGGGAAGATGAAGTGCGATGTGGGGGCTGGAGAGAGGCGAGAATGAGTTGACTGGACTGCACACAAGAGAAGGGGCGTGGGGAGACTGGGCGACGAGAAGAGTCGGGGGGAAGGAATCTGGGGAACGGAGCATGGCACAAGGGCGGCGTGCATACCTCCAGCGTCTGTGAGCACTTCCACGCGGCCGCTAAACATGGCTTTAAGCATGGTGTCCTGTCCCGTGAGGGTGCGCAAAGTGGTGTAGTGCAGCGAGCCGCCCACGTTCAGCTTCACGTACTTGCTGTTCGGGGTCAGCGGACTGAGACCGTAGGCGGCGGAGCCAGGCTCCAGACCCGAGGGCTTCGCGACTTCCAGTGACGGGTCCACGGCCGCCGCCGGGCCCGAGGCCTCGGCCGACATGCCAGGTGGTGGCGGTGGGCGGCGATCCCGGGCTCTCTCTGCGCCCTGCGGCCCGCTGCCAAAGACTCCCTGATCCCGGCCCCTGAGCCAGAGCGCTCGGCCCACACGGCCACAAGCCACCGCTACTAGGCGACACTGGTCCTCAGCCTGACCGCGTCCGCCAGGCCCGGAAACCGGAGCCCAGCATCTGCGCAGGCGCGTCAAGGCCCCGCCCCTGACCGCGGGGAGCCGAGTGCGGAGCATGCGTAGTGGTTCTGGAGGGCTGCGCGCCGGGGGCCAGCGAGGGTTCCGGTGCTTGCAGCTCAGGGCCGGGGGCCTCTCGCGAGTCCGGGAAACCAGAGCGAGAAGGCACCCAGGATAAGCTTGCCTGACGTGGAATACTACGTTCCCGCCCGCGTTTGTGTCTCTGATCTCAGTCCGCTTCCCGGGCTTGAAGGGAACATGGATGCCCAGAGAGGGGAAGGGGATTGGGCAAGGTTTCCCGCCTCCCAGACTCACGCGCTTGACAGGCTGCGATGAGAACTGCGAACGGGACACCAACGGTGGCTCTTAAAGGAAGTCGAAAGAGGCTGGTCTCCTAGAGAAGGTGGCAGGGGTGCTAGAGCCTGCAGCAGGGACGGACTACCCAGCAACCAAACAACGTTCAGGGTTACTTGTGTTGTCTGATCTGGAGTGCACAATTTCACCTGGTTTTCACTGGTGAAATTGTGCACTGCAGATTAGTGAATAAGCACAAGTAAGTCTATGCGTACCTTGCTTACTGGTTAATCCGCACCTGGCCTGAAGGGTGTGAGTAGGTAGGTCCCTTAGGGAAGGCCTCTCTGAGGAGGTGATTCTGAGCTGGGACTGAGAAGTGGAGATGTGAGGGAAGAGAGTTCCAAGCAGAGGGATCGGCAAATACAAAGGTCCCTAGGCAGGCACAATCTTGTCACACAGTATTTGAGGAGCAGAAAGAATGTCAGGGTAGCTGAGCAAGGACCTTAGAATCCCAGATAATGTCATGAGACCTAGTGCCTGTAAAAGATTACTCAATCACGAAAGAGGAAATGAAATAGGAACACAATGTTGACAAAATGTGGTGAGAAGTGTTATTTTCAGACCTAATCAGCATCCAGTTTAGAGGATAACAATTACCTGAATGTCTAGCAGGGGGATTTACTGGCGGGAAAACTAAAGACAGAGTTCTAGTTTCAATCCAGCCACCAGTTCACAGAGTGATGCTAGACAAGTCGCTTGTCTCTGGGCGTGGTTAGCTTCTTTTTTGCTTAGTAAGGTGATGCAAATTTAAATGCCTGCAGAGGACAGGCAGGAACGTAAATAAATGAAGTTAGCCAGTTATAAGATTTTGGGAAATAGTGGGGCTTGTGGTGACTTGGAGAGCTCATAGTCTACCAAACCAAAAACGCTGTCGAGTCGATTCTGACTTATAGTGACCCTATAGGACAAAGTGGAATTGTCCCATAGGGTTTCCAAGGAGCAGCTGGTGGATTTGAACTGCTGACCTTTTGGTTAGCAGCCAAATGCTTAACCAGTGTGCCACGGGGGCTCCTGTTCTACCAAAAAAAAAAAAACAAAAAAACATTTTCGATGAGTCAATTCAGACTCATAGTGAGTCTATAGGACAGAGTAGAACTGCCCCACGGAGTTTCCAAGGAGTGGCTGGTGGATTTGAACTGCCAACTTTTGGCTGGCAGCCAAGCTCTTAACCATTGTGCCACCAGGGCTCCATGCTACCAAAAACAAACAAACCAAACCGGTTGCCGTCAAGTCAATTCCGACTCATAGTGACCCTATGGGACAGAGTAGAACTGCCCCGTAGGGTTTCCAAGGAGCACCTAGTGCATTTGAACTCCTGACCTTTTGGTTAGCAGCAAAGCTCGTAACCACTATGCCACCAGGGTTTCTGTTCTACCAAAACAGTTTGCTAATTCTGGTTTTTCAAGTGTAGCTAGAGAGAGAAAAAAGCAGCTGTTGACAGCTGGGAGTTGGTTTGCACTGTGCCTCTAGAAGCTGTGGTGTTGCTAGGAGCTGGCCTTGCACTCATCGCTAGGCTGTGGTGTTGTTCTGTTGAGCATAAACAGTTTCACAGAGCATCAACATCAGACAAAGCCACTCTCTGATTGATGGATCCAGAAAAAGACCATTCTGTAATCATGTCTGAACACAAAAAGAGGATATTGTTCAAACCACGAAAACGACCAAACAACCCTTTCCACCTGCAGTATGAATTATTGCTGCTGCTTTTATTATTATTATTATTGTGGTAAAATACATAGAACATAAAATTTACCGTTGTAACCGTTTTTAAGTGTACAATTCAGTGGCATCAAGTACGTTCGCAATATTGTGTAACTATCACTACTAATTGCAGAACTTCTTCATCACCCTGAACAGAAACTGTACCCCCTAAGCAATAACTCATTACCCTCTCCCTCCACCTCTGGTAATTTCTAATCTACTTGATGCTTTTATGACTTTGTCTATGCTAGATATTTTATGTAAGTGGGATCAAACCGTCTTGTCTTTTTGTGTCACTTAGCATGCTTTCAAGGTTTATGTTGCAGCATGTATCAGTACTAAATTCCTTTTTATGGCTGAGTAGTACTCCCTTGTATGTATATACCACATTTTGTTTATCCATTTGTCTGTTGATGGGCACTTGGGTTGTTCCCACCTTTTGACTATGGTGAATAATAATGCTGCAATGAATATCGATGTCAAGTGTCTGTTTTAATTCCTGCGTTCAGTTCTTTTGCGTATATGCCTAGGAGCAGAATTGCTGGATCATGTGGTAATTCTTTGTTTAACTTTTTGAGAAACTGCCAATCTATATTCCACAGTGGCTGTACCATTTGCGCCAGCAATGCACAAAGACACTAATTTCTCCACATTCTCTCCAACACTTGTTATTGTCTGTTGTTTTAGTTTCGTCTTTTTTCCTTTATAATAACCATCCTAGTGGGTGTGAGGAGTCTCTGAATGATGCAAACAGTTAACCTGCTCAATTGCTAACCAAAAGATTGGAGGATGAGTCCTCCCAGAGGCACCTCAGAAGAAGGCCTAGAGATCTACTTCAGAAAAATCCAAACCAAAAAACCTGTTGCCATTAAGTCCGACTCAAAGTAGAACTACACCATAGGGCTTCCAGGAAGCACCAGGTGGATTCAAACTGCCAATCTTTTGGTTAGCAGACATAGCTCTTAACCCCTAAGCCACCAGGGTTTTTTTCCAAAAAAAATCAATCACTAAAAACCCTATGGAGGTTCTACGGTCACACAGATGGGGTTGCCGAGAGTTGAATCCATTTGATGGCAGCCCTGGTAACACAGTGGTTAAGAGCTATGGTTGCTAACCAAAAGGTCACCAGTTTGAATCCAGCAGCTGCTCCTTGGAAATCCTATGGGGCAGATAGTGTCACTACAAGCGACAGGTTTGTTTGGTTTGGTTTGGTAACTGATAAGCAAATCAAAATCATAGTTTTGATTTGCATTTCCTTAAGGATTAATGAAGGAGCCCTGGTGGCCTAGTAGATTAAGTGCTACTACCCAAAAAGTCAGTAGTTTGAACCTACCAGCTGCTCCATGGGAGAAAGATGTGGCAGTCTTCTTCCATAAAGATTACAGCCTTGGAAATCCTATGGGTCAGTTCTACTCTGTCCTATAGGGTCACTATGAGTCAGAATTGACTCTACGGCAATGAGTTTGGATGGACTAATGATGTTGAACATCTTTTTATGTGCTTATTGCCCATTTGTATATCTTCTTTGGATAAATGTCTGCTCAAATCCTTTGCCCATTTTTAAATTGGATTTTTTGTTGTTGTTGAGTTGTAGGAATTTTTTATATATTCTGGATATTAAATGCTTCTCAGATATATAATATCCAAGTATTTTTTCCCAATCTGTGGATTGTCTTTTTGCTTTGTTGGTAGTGTCCTTAGATGCACAAAAGTTTTTAATTTTGATGAAGTCCAATTTACTTTTTCTTTTTTTGCCTGTGTGTTTTTTTTAAGCGTTTTTTGGGTTTTACTGTAATATTTAAGAAACAATTGCCAAATCCAAGGTCATGAAGATTTGCTGCTGTTTTGTTCTAAGAGTTTTATAATTTTAGCTCTTACATGTAGGTCTTTAGTCTATTTTGAGTTAATTTTTGTGTATGGTGTGAGAACCCACAATATATATAAAGAAAAAAATTGACAGATTTGAAGGGAAAAATAGACAACTATAATAATCATTGGAGACTTCAATACCCCACTTTCAATAATGGATAGAACAGACTAAGAGAAGATCAGTAAGGAAATAGAGGCCTTGAACAACCCTATAAACCAATGAGATATAGCAGACACACGTTCTACTCAAATGCATATGGTTTGTTCTCCAGGATAGATCATACATTGGGCCACAAAATCAGTCTTAATAAATTTAAAAAGATTGAAATCATATAAAGTATTATTACCAATCACAATGGAATGAAACTACAAATTAATGAAACAGAAAACTGGAAAATTCACAAATATGTGAAAATTAAGCAACATACTCTTCAACAACCAATGAGTCGAAGAAATTACAAGAGAAATTATAAAATAACTTGAGACAAATTAAATTTAAACGCAACATACCAAAACTTATAGAATGCAGCAAAAGCAATGCTAAGAGGGATATTTATAGATGTAAATTACTACTTGGAAAAAAGAAGAAGGATCTCAAGTCAATAACCTAGCTGTACACCTTCAGGGGAGTTCCTGGGTGGTGCAAATGGTTAAGCATTGGACTACTAGCTGAATGCTTGGCTGTTTCAACATACCCAGAAGCACCTGGGAAGACAGGCCTGGTGATCTGCTTCTGAAAGTTCACAGAATTGAAAACCCTATGGAGTACAGTTCTACTCTGACACACGTGGGGTTGCCATGAGTTGGAATAAACATGATGTCAACCCCCACCAACAAACAACACCTTAAGGAAATAGAAAATTAAATCCAAAGCTAGCAGAAGGAAGGAAATAAAGATTCGAGTAGAGATAGAAATGAAAACCTTGTGAATCACAACAGAATATTTTCCAATAGAGACACATCATAAGGATGTGTTTATCCAAGTAGGGATAAACAAAGAAGAAGAAGAAAGTAGGAGGACTCACACTACCTAACCTTGAATCTGCTATGCAGCTACGGTAGTGAAAACAGTCTGGTACTAGTACAACGACAGACACATTGACCAATGGAACAGAATTGAGAACCCGGATGCTTCTTTATCAATTATAGCTTTAGTTGCAATTCATTCCTCACATCTTCTAGATAAGAATTTTTATGATAACCAGTAAGAATTATCCCTGTTTTCTGATAGTATCCAAGCCAGAGAAAAGCCTCCCTTTCTTGAGCATTTCTCAAAAATCCTGTAATAAGCCCAAATCCTTTAATAAGTAATTTCTAATATACTCTTCCACTGCCCATCTGTTAGTTTGCTGTACTGTGGTGGCTTGCATGTTGCTATGATGCTGAAAGCTATACCACTGGTATTTCAAATACCAGCAGGGGAACCCATGGTGGATAAGTTTCAGCAGAGCTTCCACAGTAAGACTAGGAAGAAAGGCATGGTGATCTACTTCCAAAAATTAGCCAATGAAAACCTTGTGGATCACAGCAGAATATTGTCCACTGTAGACACACCCTAAGGAAGGACCAAGTGCAGAAAAGGACACCATGCCTGATAAAGTAGAGGGCCAACAAAAATGAGGGAAACCCTCAATGAGATGGATTGAGCCAATGGTTGCAACAATGAACTCAAACATACCAATGATCATGAAGATGGCACAGGGGTGTCCATGAGTCGGAGCCCATTCAATGGCGACTAACAACAACATGCTCTTGCTGAGAGGTTCCATGGTTCCCCATAATGTGCAGTCTTCCTTGTTCAACCTGTATATGTGTTCCTAGTGTTTTTTTTGGCTAGAGGACGTTGTCAAATGCGGAGGATCCACAAAGATGCAGCTGAAGCTCTCACTGCCTTGGACTGGCACCCTTAACTCAAGAAATAGTATGCATATCTGAGACCCCTTTTGTCTCCACCTGTTTGACCAGCCACCCTGCCCATGGCTGAAAGGTAAGCTCTTGCTCAATTGAGCTCCGATATTTTGTTGAGGGCCTTAAGCATTGGGTTTATTTTCCTTGGAATAAGGTGGCACAAATGGTTTGCGCTCAACTGTTAACCTAAAGGTTGACAGTTTAAACTCACCCAGCGGTATCAAGGAAGAAAAGGCCTGACAATCTGCTTCTTTTAAGGTTACAGCCAAGACATAAACAGGATACAAACCATAACTAAATACACAAACACCAGAAGGTAAGCTAGATAACTGGGATCCTCTAAAAATTAAATACTTGTTGTTGTTAGGTGCCATCAGTTCGGTTCCGACTCATAGCAACCCTATGCACAACAGAATGAAACACTGCCTGGTCCTGCGCCATCCTTACAATCGTTGTTATGCTTGAGCTCATTGTTGCAGCCACTGTGTCAATCCACCTCTTTGAGGGTCTTCCTCTTTTCCGCTGACCCTGTACTCTGCCAAGCATGATGTCCTTCTCCAGGGACTGATCCCTCCTGAGAACATGTCCAAAGTATGTAAGATGCAGTCTCACCATCCTTGCTTCTAAGAAGCGATCTGGTTGTACTTCTTCTAAGACAGATTTGTTCATTCTTTTGGCAGTCCATGGTATATTCAATAGTCTTCGCCAACACCACAACTCAAAGGTGTCAACTCTTCTTCGGTCTTATTAATTGTCCAGCTTTCACATGCATATGATGCGATTGAAAATGCCATGGCTTGGGTCAGGCGCACCTTAGTCTTCAGGGTGACATCTTTGCTCTTCAACACTTTGAAGAGGTCCTTTGTAGCAGATTCGCCCAATGCAATGCATCTTTTGAGCAAAGAGAGAACCTACAGACTCAGAAAAAATTTTTGACTATGACAAATCCAACAAAGTTCTAACCTCTAAAATCTACAGAAAAATTCAGCACCTCTGCAACAAAGAGAAAAATAATCCAATTAAAAAATGGGCAAAGGCTATGAACAGACACCAAAGAAGACATTCTGGGGCGGCTAAAAGACATAGGAGGAAATGCTCCAGATCGCTAGCCATTAGAGAAAATGTAAATCAAAACCACAATGAGATACCAACTCACCCCAACATTACTGGCACGAATTAAAAAAACAGAAAATAACAAATGTTGGAGAGGCTTCGGGGAGATTGGAACTCTTAATGCGCTGCTGATGGGAATGCAAAATGGTACAGCCATTTTGGAAAACAATATGGTGCTTCCTTAAAAAGCTAGAAATAGAAATACCATATGATCCAGCAATCCCACTCTTAGGAATATTTTCTGGAGAAATAAGAGCCATCACACGAATAGACATATGCATACCCATGTTCATTACAGCATTATTTGCAATAGCAAAAAGATGGAAACAACCTAAATGCCCATCAACAGATGAATGGATAAACAAACCGTGGTGCATACACACAACGGAATGCTACAGAACAGTGATGAATCTGTGAAACATCTCACAACATGGATGAATCTGGAGGGCATTGTGCTGAGTGAAATAGGTGAATCACAAAAGGACAAATATTGTATGAGACTACTATTATAAAAACTCATGAAAAGGTTTACACAGAAAAAGAAACAACCTTTGATGATTACGAGGGAGGGGAGGGAAAAACACTAACTAGAAAATAGATAAGTGGTAACTTTGGTGAAGGGTAAGACAGTACACAGTACTGGGGAAGCCAGTACAACTTGTCCAAGGCAAGGTCATGGAAGCTCCATAGACACATCCAAACTCCCTGACGGACTGAATTACTGGGCTGAAGGCTGGGGACCATATCTTGGGGAACATCTAGGTCAACTGGCATAACACACTTTATAAAGAAAATGTTCTACATTCGACTTGGGTGAGTGGTATCTGGGGTCTTAAAAGCTTGTGAGTGGCCACCTAAGATACTCCACTGATCTCACTCCATGTGGAGCAAGGGAGAAAATCAAAGACACAGGGGGAAGATTAGTCCAAAGGACTAATGGACCACGAGTACCACAAGCCTCCATCGGACTGAGTCCAGCACAACTAGATGGCACCTGGCTACCACCACTTACTGCACTAACAGGATCACAGTAAAGGGTCCCAGAAGAGCTGGAGGAAAATGTAGAACAAAATTCTAACTCACACACACACAAAAAAGACCAGACTTACTGGTCTGACAGAGACTGGAGAAATTCTGAGAACATGGCCCCTGGACACCCTTTTAACTCAGTACTGGAGTCACTCCCGAGGTTCACCCTTCAGCCAAAGATTAGACAGGCCATCAAACAAAATGAAACTAAATGGGCGCACGAATCCAGGGGCAAGGACAAGAAGGCAGGAGATGACAGGAACGCTGGTAATGAGGGACCCAAGGTTGAGAAGGAGAGGATGTTGTGGGGTTGGCAACCCATGTCATAAAACAATATGTGTGTTAATTGTTTAAGGAGAAACTAATTTGTTCTGTAAACTTTCATCTAAAATATGATTAAAAAAAAAAGAAGATTACAGCCAAGAAAGCCCTATGAAGCGGTTGTACTCTGTAACACAGGTGATTGCCATGAGCTGGAAACAAGGCAACAGCAACGGGTTTGTGTTTTTTTTTTTTTTCTTGGTGGACTTTTTGGTTAACTGATCAAATTTCTATTTTTCTTTGGTGGAATTAACCAATGAAAACCTTGTTTTCTAGACTTCTATACTTGTGCCTATGGTCTGTCTAGTATTTTGAGTGTTGTTTGTAAGAGGAAAAGTCTATAGGGAAAGGATAAGCAGGGTGCTGAGAAGACAGCAGGTTACCCACACCTGCCAGCAAACGGTAGGCACATGCTGAGTCAGTCACTGTAACACACATGTGGCAGCCCTGAACATCTAACGACATCACAGGCTTGTTATTGCTCAGTCTCAGGTGGCTGAACACTACTTGCCCCTCTAAGAATTTGGGGGACACCAATCCCTCAGGAGTCGGCTAACTAGTTAGCATGCCAGAGTCTCTTCATTATCAGAGTTAACTAGACAAATCGCTCAATCAACTAAAGGCCAATAATTCTGTCCTTCAAGCAGACCCTGAGTCTGTGGAATTCAAAAGGTATCCTCAGACCGATGTCCTTTGGGTAAAGTTTGCCTCAGGGTGCCATTTTAAAATCCTTATAAGGCCTTCTCCCTCAGTTTTGTCTGTGTCCTTGAGAATGCTTTGTTACATTTCTTTGGCCCAGAATCAGGGGATTCTGTCTGGTCCCTGATGATTGACAGTTGGCCTTTGGCCAAATTCCAGAAGTACAAGATTGCACAAGCACCAATCTTGTCTTAATCTAAAACTGGGCCAATACCTGCTTCCTTCATGTTTTCTCACAGTTATACTAACTTGTACCCTTATCTCTCTAACTGGCACGATTTCACCAGGAACAAATTGGAATTGCAGTGGCTACTTTGGGGAAACTTTTGATGAGAAAAACATTGTTCATTTGAGAAGTATTTTAGAAGAAAAGGGGAAAGGCACCCTCACGAGGAGATTGTTATATTTGTCAAAAAGAGATCATTCTGTTTAATGTAGGAGTTTTTTTTTCCCTCTTTAATATCTGCCCTTTGGGGATTAATATGTACTGGCTTTTTTTTTTTTAATTGAGGTAAAATTCACATAAAATTAATCATTAACCACTTTAAAGTGTACAATTCAGTGGCATTCAGTGCATTCACAGTGTAGGATATTGTGTAACATTACCTCTGTCTAGTTCCAAGACATTTTCATCATCCCAAAAGAAAACCCCATACCCATTGTGCAGTTATTCCCCATTTCCCTTTCCCCCAGCCCCTGGCAATCACTAGTGTGCTCTCTCTCTCTATGGATTTCCCTATACTAGATATTTCATATGTGTGACTTTTTGTGTCTGGCTTCTTTCATTTAGCATAATGTTTTTGAAATTCATCCATGCTGTAGCATGTATTCCTTCTTGGGGCTTTTTATGGCATGCATTCCTTTTTGTAGCTAAATAATGTTCCATCGTATGGATATATCACATTTATCCATTCATCTGTTGATGGACATTTGGGTTGTTTCGGTGCTGGCTTTATTTAAGCTTTATTATGGTAAAAATATACTTAACAAAACGTATGCCATCTCAACAATTTCTACACGTACACTTCAGTAACATTGATTACGTTCTTTAAGTAGTGGAACTATTCTTACTATCCTTTTCCAAATCATTCCACCACCATTAACATAAACTCAGTGCCCCCTAAGCATAAACTCTGCCTTTTCCCCTCCCTCCCATACCTAGTAACCACTAACAATCTTTCCTTTCTATATATACTTGCTTATTTTATGTAAGTGAGATCATACAGTATTTGTCCTTTTGCGACTGACTTAGTTCATCTAGCATGATGTTTTCAAGGTTCATCCACATTGTGGCACACATCAGGACTTCATTTTTCTTTATGGCTGACTAGTATTCCATAGTGTGTATATACCACATTTTGTTTATCTGTTCATTTGTTGATGGGCATTTCTATTGTTTCTACATCTTTGGTATTGTAAAACGTGCTGCAGTCAACATTGGTGTATAGGTTTCTGCTTGCGTTTCTGCCTTCACATCTTCTGAGTATATACCTAGGACTGGGATTATTTTCTAGCCTTCTGTACTGTTCCTACAGGCTGTCTAGTATTTTGGTAGTTCTATGTTCAATTTTTTGAGGAACCACCAAACTGTTTTTCAGAGTGGCTGTAGCATCTTACATTCCCTCCAGCAATGGATGAGGGTTCCAGTTTCTCTACAATTTCGCCAAGCCTTGTTTTTGTTTTTTCTAATCATTGCTATTTTAATAGGGGCAAGATGATGGAGTGCAGTAAATTACTTAATATGGCTCTTCCAGCCATAGGTGCTTGTGGCCCACTAGGGGGATAGGATAGCTTCCTGATATTGTAAATGAGGTGCATGGCAAATAGGGTATATGAAACCCTAAGAAGGGGATTGATCAATTTTGCTTTCCCACTAGTCTTAAAGGGAGATGTGGAGTGAGAGAGAGACAGGAGCTGTAACATAGAAGACAGTGAGAGACAGCAGTGCAAGATGGCAGTAATCAGGAGACCAGGGCAAGACAGCTTCAGTGGGGCTTGTTGACCCACGTAGCTGAGAGTTGTAATGCCTGCCCAAGAAGGCCCCCAGTAGCACCCATCAGCAGAAGGACCCCAGCAGGGCCCAGCAGCTGGAGGCCTCCAGCAGCACCTGGTGGCAGAGGGCAAGAAGAAGCTGTCCTGATCAAAAAACTGTATCCTAAGTTTGTTCTGATCCTGATCCTGAATTGTACCCTGTTATATAAGTACCACAAGTGGATGGCCTCAACAAACAAGTTTATTCTCTCACAGTCTAGAAGGCTAGAAGTCCAAATTCAGGGTGTCAATTCCAGAGGAAGACTTTCTCTCTCTGTTGGCTCTGGAAGAAAGTCATTTTCATCAGTCTTCTCCTAGTTGAGGAGATTCTCAGTGCAGGGATCCAGGGTCCAAAGGACACGCTTTTCTGGCACCACTTTCTTGGTGGTTTGAGGTCACCTCATTTCTCAGCTCACTTCTCTCTTTTATATCTCAAAAGAGATTCATTTAAGATAAAACCTAATCTTGTAGATTGAGTCCTGCCTCATTAATGTAATTGCCATTAATTCCACCTAATTAACATCATAGAGAGAGAATTTACAACACATATGAAAATCACATCAGATAACAAAATAGTGAACAATCACACAATACTGGGAATCATGGCCCAGTCAAGTTGACTGACATTTTTGGGGGGACACAATTTAATCCATAACACCTCCCTACTAAACCACTTAACTGTAAGCACAGTTTGTGCATTCTGTGAGACATTGCAGTGAATAAAGATGGGGGGGAGAGTAAAGAGGGGAGAGGGGAGTGGTTGATGTTAGAGATGATGTAGTGGTACAGCAATTTGGAAAAGTTGGACATTTGGGACACCTTTAACTTCCACCTCATAGGAACCGCTTTGTGCTGATCCTTAGAAATTATTCATTCAGTTGGTGTCAGAAGTGGGATTCACTGCAATGCCCCAGACTCGCTGGAAAACGTGGCTTTGGCAAAAAGGGGATAAATGAGAGAATGAGAAACATTTGGTTTCTGGATGGGATTCAAAAAAAAAAACACCCAGCGATTAAAGCAGCTGTTATGTTGCAATCAGTTACCCAAAGCAAAAGCTATTCATGGGATTTAGGGGTGGTGAATCTAACTCCTGAGGAATTGGCTAGTTGGATGAATATGGAAATACAGAGTGATAAGGAAAGGGTGAGACTTACAATTTCTTAGTTGCTGTTATCGGTAATAACTGCAAGGATGGGAAAAACAATGCAAGTGTGGATTTTAGCACTGAACTAAGCCCAGATCCCTAGTCTTAGGGCCTACCTGGAAAGGAAAAATCATATAGGAACAACAGGAAGTTCCCCTATGACCACTGGTCACTAAGAAGGTAGTCTGCGAGGGGAAGGGGTAAAACCAAGAAACTATTGAAACCAGGAGGTATGGCGTAAAGGAGTTGGTTCAATTTATAGATCGGTATCGTTAGCTTCCTGAGGAACTGTTACTAAAATGGATTGTGAAAGTGAGCAATTTAGGGGCACTGTCTGTAGTCTTGAATGTTGCAGAATGGAAGAGTACATTGGGGTTTATGTGAGACCTACAACTCACTATGGAACAGTCATGAATGATGATACAAGATTCAGCTACACAGCAGGTTAACCCAGAAGGGACAGCCAGCCTGGTGGAATGGATAAATTGTCAGTGAGATTTGTTTACAATGAGAAGGGAAGCTGCCCCTCTCCCACTCTAAATTCCCAACGGAACACTACAGAGGAAGCAGCTGATGTACTGCTTATGCAAGCCATGCGGGAATGGCTTTGCGGTAATCAGGATATTCATCCAATGAGTATGCCCCTTACACAGGTCATGACAGGTATGGTAATCAAGGGGGACCCTTCTACATGGGCACCCCATGTAACCTTGCTGCTGTGAAACAAAGCAACAACCTGAGAAGCTTTGTTGGATCTGTTAGCAGATTCTCTGCATGGGTCTAAAAGATACAAGAAACACAAGGGTAATTCATAGGAGAATGGGAAGAGGCAATGATGGCAAAAGAACTTACCCCAGCAAGACAGAGATTTTTGGGTGGCTACTAAGTGTGATCGTTCGGGTTGTGTGTCAACTTGTCTGGGCCATGATTCTCAGTGGTTTGGCAGTCATATAATGATGTGGTCACCTCCATGATGAGATTTGATATAATGCAATCACCTCCATGATGGGATCTGCTGTGAGTAGCCAATCAGTTGAAAGGGAGTTTCCTTGGGGGTGTGACCTGCATCAATATAAGTGAACCCTCTGGCGATGCTCATGGGTTTTGCTCACTATGGATCCTGCAGCTCACTCCTGTTTTTCTAATCTCCAGTTCTTAGGACCTTACCCGTCATCTTGCTTGCTGATCTTGGGATTCATTGGTCTTTGCAGCCCGTGAGCAGGAGCCCTGCTGTCTGACCTGCCAATCTTGGGTTTGCTAGCCCCTGCAGCTATGTGAATCAGAAGAAGCCTTCAGCCTGACCCAGGGATTTGGGACTTTCCAGCCTCTACAACAGTGTGAGCCATTTCCCTGATAAGAATCTCTCTATATACATATTTATATGCTTACTGGTTTTGCTTCTCTAGAGAGTCCCACCTAAAACACTAAGAAATGGAGTGAATATAGTGGACACTGATAGAGTTGAGACAAATATTCTAATGCAGCACTGCAGGAGGTTGGGTTGACCAATGGAAACTCCTCCTGGTCCCCCAATGTTAAACAGGCCTAAATAAGTTCTTTCTATTCACCCAAGTCAGGAGGAATTTAATGATGGGAAGTCCTACCTGGGACCATTTGAAGCAGAGGCTCAGTTAGTTGATCAAGACAAGGATTGATGAGGGGGCTAGGGTCTTCTGGTCTATCCCCCAGCAGGGGACCTAAGGTCCTATGCACATGTGTGGGTAAAATGGCCAGGGGTGGAGAAGAGAATTTCTTGGGGCTCCCGGACACAGGAACCCAATATACGGTAATCCCAAAACCTGTCAATAAAATCTTGAAGGGGCCTAAGGTTAGATAAGGGAGATATGGGGATCCAATGGTTAACGAGACTAAGGTGAAAGTTTGGATGAGAATTGGAAGATTTAAACAGATCTTATATGAAGTAGCTGCATCTCCCTTACCTGAATGTATTATTGATGTGGATATTATGTCTAATTGGGGAATGCTCCCTCTACCTGATATTGTAAAACCGGAGGCATATAAGTCTGCCCTTAGGCCAGGATTTGATTGCACAGGCTAAACAGGAACCGTTAGAATTGCGTGAACCCACTCAAGTTGATAATTTGAGACAATATAGGATATCTGCCATGGCACTGGGTTCTGGGTAGGATATCTGGTGCACAGAAGGAGATTACTGCTTTGATTAAAGATATGCTAAAGGCTGGAGTGTTGCTGCCAACAAATCCTCCTGTATGGCCTATGAAAAAGGCAGATAGCTCATGGATGCTGACTGTAGACTATCAAGGCCTAAATAAAGTAGTGCCACTGTGGCTTTAGCTGTTCCTGATATGGCATCGATGGCACAGAAAATACAGCAGGCTAAAGGAGACTGGTATGCAGTCGTTGATCTTGCAAATGCCTTTTTCTCAATCCCAATCTTGGAATAGCTGCAGTTTGTTTTCACATGGAAAGGATCCCATTTACTTTCATTGTATTATCACAGGGTTACTTGCAATCACCAGCTTACTGTCATAGTTTGATTAGAAGAGACTTGGATTTGGTACAGATCTCAAGCGTAATGATACATTACATTGATGATATTATGTTAACATCAAACACTGAAGAACAAGCTAGGGCTGATTTGAATACAGTGGTGGCCCATATGACCAACAGAGTCTGGTTAATAAATGCAGCAAAAATCCAGGGCCTTGCCCAAACGGTGAAATTTTGGGGAATAACTTGGGCAGGAGCCACCTGTGACATTCCATAAGCAACCAAAAATAAGTTACTGTTGCTACCTACCACCAAGACTAAGCAGGAGGCCCAACATTTGGTTGGTCTATTTGGATTTTGTAGAATGCATATTCCACATCTGGGAATATTGCTGGCTCCCATCTATAAAACCACTCAGCAGAAAACCATGTTTGAATGGGGGACAGAACAACAGCAGGCGATGTCTGAATTACAGAAAGTGGTCTCACTCTCTCTGCCTTTAGGCCCTTTTGATCCACATTCAGACATGATTTTGGAAGTGTCTGCCACACGTGCTTATGCATACTGGAGCTTATGGCAAAACCTGAGAATGCTGCCCTCGGTGACCACTGGGATTCTGAATTAGAAAGTTTCCAAAAGCACAATACATGCCACCTGAAAGGCTGTTACTCACCTGCTATCGGGTGTTGACTGAGACTGCCTCAATGGCAGAAGGACGTAAAATCATCATGAGACCTGAAATACCCATAATGTCTTGGGTGATGTCAGAGAAACGCTCTAATAAGGAAGGTGGTACCCAGAATAGTTCCATAATAAAATGAAAATGGTTCCTACAAGAACAAGCTTTCGGGAGAATGCAAGGAGGCACTCACTGTATCCACAAGCAGGTAGCCTCTTTTCCCATATGTCCTACTCTGGAACCACCTGAGAAGCTGCCAGAGCTCACTGCTACATGGACAGTACCCTATGAACAACTTTCTGCTCACCAGCAGAAGGCTGCTTGGTTCATGGATGGCATTCCAGGATACATGGACAACATTTGATATGGAAAGCTGTTGCATTAAGACCAGCAGATGGAAAGACTCTGAAGACGGAAGAACAGGTTAGCCCAATGGACTGAACTGTTATGATGTAAGAATTGGGCAATGGTGAGAGCCCATATGTTTGGATTTTTACTCATTCATAGGCAGTGGCCAATGGTCTGGCTATATGGTCAAGCAAACGGGTGATAGAAAATTGGACTATTAAGTGGACACCCGTGTGGGGCATGGACCTATGGAAAGCACTCTGGGAATTTAGAGGGCGCGTAAGAGTAGGATATATTGATGCCCATCAGAAGAACCCTGTTCCTGCATTGGAAGGCTATTGGAATCAGCAAGTGGACTTGTTGGTACACTTGAGGTGGACAGTTGGTTCACAAAATGAACAGAAATGAGGGTGCTGCAGTATGCAGAGATTGGCTGAATCTCGACACAACCCTTTTGCAACCTTTGGGGCACAAAATGCTAGCAAGGACTGCTCAGCAAAAAAGACAGAGGTTGCAGATGGCTATGGGGCAGATTCCTCAGGAGGAAGGCCCTACGCATAGCTGGCAAGTTGATTATATTGGACCAATGACACTGTTGGTACCAAGTGACTACAAATGGGTCCTCGTAGCAATAGATATTCACTCAGGACTGGGCCTTGCATATCTCATGACAGACGTAAATGCCAAAAACACCGTTAAGGGATTGGAACAATAGATACTGTACCAATTTGGGCTACTGAGTTACATTTCATCAGACCAAGGAACACACTTTGTAGCCCAAAGGGTGCAGCAGTGGGCCAAGAAACATCGTATTAAATGGACATACCATGTTGCATACCATCAGAATAGTGGTTTGATAGAGAATTGGAATGCGCAATTGAAACATTTGTTATCTAAAACAGGGGGAGATAAAGGCATGAAGGGCTGGCTTATATGTCTTCATGAGTGTGTGCTCACACTCAACATGAAGGGGGCAAAGGGAAGATCACCATTGGACGGATTCCTACTGTCTTAATCATCTAGTGCTGCCATAACAGAAATACCACAAGTGGATGGTGTTAACAAAGAGAAATTTATTTCCTCACTGTAAAGTAGGCTAAAAGCCCAAATTCAGGGCATTGGCTCCAGGGGAAGGCTTTCTCTCTCTGTTGGTTCTGGAGGAAGATTCTTTGTCCTCAAACTTCCCCTGGTAGAGGAGCTTCTCAGGCGCAGGGACCCCGAGTCCAAAGGACGCGCTCTGTTTCCGGTGCTGCTTTCTTGGTGGTATGAGGTCCCCAACTCTCTGCTTCCCTTTCCTTTTATCTCTTGAGAGATGAAAGGTGGTGCAGCCCATGCCCCCAGGAAAATCCCTTTTCTTTGGATCCAGGAGGTGACCTGGGTAAAGATGGTGTCACAATCCCACCCTAATCCTCTTTAACATAAAATTACAATCACAAAACGGAGGACAACCACAGAATACTGGGAATCATGGCCTAACCAAGTTGACACACATTTTTGGGGGAGACACAATTCAATCCATGACACCTATGCTTCTCTGGAGGATCTGGGGAAGAGTGGTTGGGGGAGGATGCTGGTGCCACTGTACGGTTTTCCCCACATCACCTAAAATTGCTTTTTTCCTGTCGGATGCTGTGATCCCAGGATCAGGGATACAGCTGTGGGTACCGAAAATAGGGGTGACCTCTAAACAAGAGGCTGTTAACTATATCCCTGAACCTGTATGCCAAAATTCCCAAAGGCCTGATGAGATGGATTGTACTTCCCCCCGCATGTGGCAAAATTGGGGTTGACAGTGAATGCTGCCGTATTGCCTAGTGGTCAAGATAATCCACTAGTGTTGTACCTATGTAACCCTACCCAACATGAATAGGAGTGGACTTGCTACCAGAAATTTGGACTGGCACAGCAGTTGAACCTGATGTCCCTTTCAAAGGTGGAAAAGTTTAGGTGAAAATAAATGACAAGTAGAAGGAAGGAGAAATAATAGCTGAAGGTAAAGGAATGAATAAATAGGTTATGGCAGCAGGAGAAATCTAACATTATGCTGATACCTCAAGAGATTCAGAGCAAGGGAATAGCCTCTCAGATAAATGTTATCAGAGGCACCCAAGAGTATGGCCCCCAGACACCCTTTAAACTCAGTAATAAAGTCATTCCTGGGGTTCAGCCTTCAGCCAAAGATTAGACAGGCACACAAAGCAAAATGAGACTAAATGGGCACATCAGCCCAGGGGCAAGGACGAGAAGGCAGGAGGGGACAGGAAAGCTGGTAATGGGGAACCCAAGGTCAAGAAGGGGAGAGTGTTGACATGTCATGGCATTGGCAACCAATGTTGCAAAACAATATGTGGATCAATTGTCTAATGAGAAATAATTTGCTCTGTAAACCTTCATCTAAAGTACAATTAAAAAAAAAGACTGCAAAAATAAATAATAAGGTTTTTCTTTAAAAAAAAAAAACTATTATCAGAGGCCAGAGAGGGTGAAGCTGAGATGACTTTTGGAGAACCTGACCAGATGGATATATGCAGCAGACCTGAATGGCTGGTGCCTAAGTAGCCTCACCCTTAGGACTCTTTGCCCTCCAAATGCAGGACTAAGTGTTAGTGACCATTTTGGACTAGGAAAATGATTGGGAGGTGGTAGTTAATCCTTCAAGTGTGAAACGGCCAATGGCTAGAAGAGGCAGGAGGTGGCCTGCGGTGCATTGAATTACTTAATATAGCCCTTCTAGCCATAGTCTTTGTAACTTCCACCAAATGATTTGGTAAGACAATGCAAATGAGGTGCTTGTGGGCCACCAAGGGAAATGGATAGCTTGCTAGTAATGTAAATAAGGTGCATGGCACCCTTGCGGGGGTTGTTGTTTGTGTTCTTAGGTGGTGTTGAGTGGATTCTGACTAATAGTGACCCTATACACAACAGAACCAAAACTGCCTGGTCCTGCACCATTCTCATTCTCCTTGTTATGCTTGAGCCCATTGTTGCAGCAACTGTGTCAATCCATCTTGTTGAGGGTCTTCCTCTTTTTCGCTGACCCTCTACCTTACCAGACATAATGTCCTTTTCCAGGGACTGATCCCTCCTGACAACATGTCCAAAGTATGTGAGACATAGGCTCATCATCCTTGCTTCTAAAGAGCATTCTGGTTGTACTTCCTCCAAGACAGATTTGTTTGTTCTTTTGGCAGTCCAAATGTTCTTCACCAACACCACAATTCAAAGGCATCAATTCTTCTTAGGTCTTCCTTATTCATCGTCCAGCTTTCACATGCATAGGAGGCGATTGAAAATACCATGGCTTGGGTCAGGCGCACCTTAGTCTTCAAGGTGACATCTTTGCTTTTCAACACTTTAAAGAGGTCTTTTGCAGCAGATTTGCCCAATGCAAAGCGTCTTTTGATTTTTGACTGGTGCTTCCATGGGTGTTGATTGTAGATCCAAGTAAAATGAAATCCTTGACAACTTCAATCTTTTCTCTGTTTATGATGATGTTGCTTATTGGTTCAGTAGTAAGGATTTTTGTTTTCTTTATGTTGAGGTGTAATCCATACTGAAGGCTGTGGTCTTTGATCTTCATCAGTAAGTGCTTCAAGTCCTCTTCACTTTCTGCAAGCAAGGTTGTGTCATCTGCATAATGCAGGTTGTTAATGAGTCTCCCTCCTATCCTGATGCCCCGTTCTTCTTCATATAGTCCAGTTTCTCAGATTACTTGCTCAGCAACAGACTGAATAGGTATGGTGAAAAGATACAACCCTGATGCACACTTTTCCTGACTTTAAACCATGCAGTATACCCTTGTTCTGTTCCAACGACTGCCTCTCGATCTAGGTACAGGTTCCTCATGAACACAATTAAGTGTTCTGGAATTCCCATTCTTCATAATGCTATCCATAATTTGTTATGATCCACATAGTCAAATGCCTTTGCATAATCAACAAAACACAGGTAAACATCTTTCTGGTATCCTTTTAGCCAGGATCCATCTGACATCAGTAATAATATCCCTCGTTCCAGGTCCTCTTCTGAATCCTGCTTGAATTTCTGGCAGTTTTCTGCTGATGTACTGCTGCAGCCACTTTTGAATGGTCTTCAGCAAAATTTTCCTTGTGTGTTGTTTGATAATTTCTGCAATTGGTTGGATCATCTTTCTTGGGAATAGGCATAAATATGGATCTCCTCCAGTTGGTTGGCCAGGTAGCTGTCTTCCAAATTTCTCGGCATAGACAAGTGAGTACTTCCAGAGCTGCATCCATTTGTTGAAACATCTCAGGTGGTATCCCATCAATTCCTGGAGCCTTGTTTTTTGCCTTTCCCTTCGGTGCAGCTTGGACTTCTTCCTTTAGTACCATCCTAATCATATGCTACTTCCTGAAATGGTTGAACGTTGATCAATTCTTTTTGGCATCGTGACTCTGTGTATTCCTTCCATCTTCTTTTGATGCTTTCTGTATTGTTTAATATTTTCCCCGTAGAATCCTTCAGCATTGCAACTCAAGGCTTGAATTTTTTCTTCAGTTCTTTCAGTTTGAGAAATGCCAAGCCTTTTGGTTTTCTATGTTCAGGTCTTTGCACATGTCATTTGTCTTCTCGAGCAGCCCTTTGAAACCTTCTGTTCAGCTCTTTTACTTCATCATTTCTTCCTTTGCTTTAGCTCCTTGATGTTCAAGAACAAGTTTCAGAGTCTCTTCTAACATCCATTTGTTTTTTTCTTTCTTTCCTGTATTTTTTCAAAAATAATTTTTATTGTGCTTTAAGTGAAAGTTTACAAATCAAGTCAGTCTGTCACATGTAAATTTATATACACCTTACTACATACTCCCATTTACTCTCCCCCAATGAGTCAGCCCGCTCCCTCCTTCCAGTCTCTCCTTTCGTGACCATTTTGCGAGTTTCTAACCCTCTCTACCCTCCCATCTCCCCTCCAGACAGGATATGCCAACACAGTCTCAAGTGTCCACCTGATACAAGTAGCTCACTCTTCATCGGCATCTCTCTCCAACCCATTGTCCAGTCCCTTCTATGTCTGATGAGTTGTCTTCGGGAATGGTTCCTGTCCTGGGCCAACAGAAGGTTTGGGGACCATGACCGCCGGGATTCTTCTAGTCTCAGTCAGACCATTAAGTCTGGTCTTTTTATGAGAACTTGGGGTCTGCATCCCACTGTTTTCCTGCTCCCTCAGGGGTTCTCTGTTGTGCTCCCTGTCAGGGCAGTCATCGGTTGTGGCTGGGCACTATCTAGTTCTTCTGGTCTCAGGGTGATGTAAGTCTCTGGTTCCTGTGGCCCTTTCTGTCTCTTGGGCTCATAGTTATCATGTAACCTTGGTGTTCTTCATTCTTTTTCCTATATTTTAATGATCTCTTACTTTCTTCATGTATGATGTCCTTGATGTCATTCCACAACTCTTCTGGTCTTTGGTCATAAGTGTTCAACGTGTCAAATCTATTCTTGAGATGGTCTCTAAATTCAGGTGGGACATACTCAAGGTCTTACTTTGGCTCTCTTGGACTTGTTCTAATTTTCTTCAGTTTCAACTTGAACTTGCATATGAGCAAGTGATGGTCTGTTCCACAGTCAGCCCTGGTCTTGTTCTGACTGCCAGTATTGAGCGTTTCAATTGTCTCTTTCCACAGATGTAGTCGATTTGATTCCTGTGTACTCCATCTGGCGGGGTCCACGTGTATAGTTGCCATTGATGCTGTTGAAAGAAGGTTTTTGCAAGAAAGAAGTCACTGGTCTTGCAAAATTCTGTCATGTGATCTCTGGCATTGTTTCTATCACCAAGGTCATATTTTCCAACTACCGATCCTCCTTCTTTTTTTTCAAACTTTAGCGTTCCACTCGTCAGTAATTATCAACACATCCCGATTGCATGTTTGACCAATTTCGACTGCAGAAGATGGTAAAAATCTTTAATTTCTTCACCTTTGGCCTTAGTGTTTGGTGCATTAATTTGAATAATGATCATATTAACTGGTCTTCCTTGCAGGCGTATGGATATTATCCTATCACTGACAATGCCGTTGTACTTCAGGATAAAATGTGTACTTCAGGATAGATCTTGAAATGTTCCTTGTGGTAATAAAGGTAACACCATTCCTCTTCAAGTTGTCATTCCCAGCATAGTAGACCATACAACTCTCCAATTCAAAATGGCCAGTACCAGTCCATTTCAGCTCTCTAATGCCTAGGGTATCAATCTTTATGCATTCCATTTAGTTTTTGATGATTTCCAGTTATCTTAGATTCATACTTTCTACATTCCACATTCCAATTATTAATGGATGTTTGCAGCTGTTTCTTCTCATGTTGAGTTGTGCCACATTAGCAAATGAAGGTCCCGAAAGCTAGACTCCACATCATTAAGGTTGACTTTACTTTGAGGAGGCAGCTTTTCCCCAGTCATATTTTGAGTGCCTTCCAACCTGAGGGGCTCATCTTCCGGCACTATATTAGACAATGTTCCACTGTTATTCATAAGGTTTTCACTGGCTAACTCTTTTCAGAAGTAGACCACTAGGTCCTTCTCCTAGTCTGTCTTAGTTTGGAAGCTCAGCTGAAACCTGTCCCCCACGGGTGACCCTGCTGGTGTTTGAATATCGGTGGCATAGCTTCCAGGATCACAGCAACACGCATGCCCCCATAGAATGGGGCTTGTGGGATGTGACCATACAAGTAAGGTGTATGATACCCTAACAAGGGGATTGGTCAGTTTTGCCATCCTGCCAGGCTTAAAGTGAGACAGAGAGAGAAAGAGAAGCTGTAACATGAAAGACAGTGAGAGAGGGCAGTGGGAGATGGCAGGAACCAGGAGAACTTTGTGAGAAGGCTGCAGTTGGGGTTGCCGACCCACTACCCATGGAACTAAGAGTTGTAACACTTGCCCAAGAAGGCCCCCAGCAGAGCCTAGTAGGAGAGGGCGAGAAGAAGCTGTCCTGATCAAAGAACGGTATCCTGAGTCATTTCTGACCCTGATCCTGAACTGTATCCTGTTACTTCCCTAACAAACCACTTAACTGTAAGTAGTTTGTGAGTTCTGTGACACACTGCAGTAAATTTACCAAACCCAAAGATGGGAGGGAGAGTAATGAGGGGAGGGGGAAGTAGTTGATGTTAGAGATAATGGAGTAGTACAGCAGTTTGAAAAAGCTGGACATTTGGGACATCTTTAACTTCCGCTTCATAGAACCAGCTTTGTGCTGATCCTTATAAAGGAAATTATTCATTTAGATGATATCTCATTGTGCTTTTGATTTACATCTCCCTAATGGCTTTTTTTTTTTTTAATGGCTAATGTCACGACAAATCATGGATAACATTGGGAAGAATGGGAATTCCAGAACACTTAATTGCACTCATGCAGAATCTGTACATAGACAAAGAGGTAGTCAATCGAACAGACAAGGGAATATTGAATGTTTTAAAATCAGAAAAGGTGTATGTCAGGGTCGTATCCTTTCACAATACTTATTCAATCTGTATGCTGAGCAAATAATCTGAGAAGCCGGACTATATGAAGAAGAGCGGGGCATCAGGATTGGAGGAAGACATTAACAACCTGTGATATGCAGATAACACGACCTTGCTTGCCTGAAGCAAAGAGGACTGAAGCACTGACGAAGATCAAAGATTACAGCCTTCAGTATGGATTGCACCTCAACATAAGGAAAACAAAAATCGTCACAACTAGACCAATAAGCAACATCATGACAAGTTGTGAAGGATTTCATTTTACTTGGATCCACTGCTCCATGAAAGCAGCAGCCAAGAAACCAAAGGACGACAACCAAACACTTCAAGGGGCGGAGTAGCAGGGGTGGGGGCCTGGGGACCATGGTTTCAGGGAACATCTAGGTCAATTGGCATAACAAAGTGTATTAAGAAAACGTTCTGCATCCCACTTTGGTGGGTGGTGTCTGGGGTCTTAAAAGCTAGCAAGTGGCCATCTAGAATGCATCAACTGGTCTCAACCCACGTGGACCGAAGGAGAATGAAGGACATCAAAGACACAAGGAAAATATAAGCCCAAGAGAAAGAAAGGGCCACATAAACCAGAGACTCCATCAGCTGGAAACCGGAAGAACTAGATGGTGCCCAGCTACCACCAATGACTGCTCTGACAGGGAACACAACAGAGACTCCCTGATGGAGCAGGAGAAAAGTGGGATGCAGGTCTCAAATTCTAGTAAAAAGACCAGGCTTAATAGGCTTAATGGACTTAATGGACAAAGATTAGACTGGACTATAAGACATAAAATGACACTGGTGAGGAACACGCTTCTTAGCTCAAGTAGACACGTGAGACTATGCGGGCAGCTCCTGACTGGAAGCAAGATGAGAAGGCAGAGGGGGACAGGAGCTGGTTGAATGGACACAGGAAATATAGGGCAGAGAGAAAGAGTATGCTGGCACATTGTAGGGAGAGCAACTAGGGCCATATGACAATGTGTGCATAAGTTTTTGTATGAGAAACTGACTTGAATTGTGAACTTTCCCTTACGGTAAACACACAAAAAAATTCAATTTCTTAAAAAAAGAAAGAAATCAAAGGATGTATTGCATTGGACAAATCTGCTGCGAAAGACCTCTTTAAAGTGTTGAAAAGCAAAGATGTCACCTTGAAGACTAAGGTACATCTGACCCAAGCCATGGTATTTTCAGTCACCGCATATGCATGCAAAAGCTGAACAATGAATAAGACCAAAGAAGAACTGATGCCTTTGAATTGTGGTGTTGGCGAAGAACATTAAATATACCACGTACACCCAGAAGAATGAATAAATCTGTCTTAAAATACAACCAGAATGTTCCTTAGAAGGAAGGATTGAGAGACTTCGTCTCACATACTTTAGACGTGTTATCAGGAGGGCTCAGTCCTGGAGAAGGACATCACGCTTGGTAAAGTAGAGGGTCATCAGAAAAGAGGAAGACCCTCAGTGAGACGGACTGACACATGGCTGTAACAAGCATAACAACAATTACGAGGATGGAGCAGGACCAGGCAGTGTTTCATTCTATTGGACATGGGGTTACTATGGGTCAGAACCGTCTCAATAGCACCTAACAACAATCTGCCGTTCAGGTACCAGAGGCTCCCCTTCTGCTTTTCCAATATCCGCAGGAAGGTATGGCAACGAGTGACTCTTCTCCTTCAAAGACCTTGGGAAATACAGAGGTAGCAGCTTTTGGTAGGTAGCCTCTTCAAGTTCAGAGATGACAAATACGACTTTTTCAATGGTCTGTCTCCCCATGAATCTCTAGAAATTTCCTTACAGCTGTAAGTGCTATGTGTGTTGCATCCTTTAGGATAACCTCGTTTTGCAGATTTTATGACACAGAACCCAGCAGAAGACATTGACTATTCTTTTGCCAGCTAAAGTATGTTTCTGTAGCTACAGTACAGGGCACTCTGCTGCTGTGTGATAGTGGCTCTTATACTTAGATCCCAGTGTGTGAATGACAAGCCAGGCAGCTAGATTAAATCCTTTGGTCAATTTTGCTTCAGTTGTCTGACAACCTTTAGGTTTCTGGAGGTTCTCCTTCAGATCAGGCCCTGCGGACATGAAGATACTTTCTGACACAGGATTCTTGTCTGTGAGACTCATTGCTGGTATTCACAATGACTGTGCAGTTTAGTATTGCCACATCCCCTTCCCAGTCAGAACCCAGCTTTCTCTGTCATTTTCTCCTAGAAGGCAAAGGGAATGTTGGGCGGAAGGGAATCCTGGAAGCAGACCCATGAGGTGAAATCTGTATTTTTAACAAGTTCCCCAAGTGATGAGTAAGATGCAGGCAGGTGTGGTGCCCACTGCCACAATCCCTTCCACATGTCTCACCTTCCCCTACTCCAGGAAGCTCAGCCCGGAGCCAGAAACGGTAGGCCCGCCTGGACAAAGTCCTCTCAGACATGAAGCGGCACAAGAAGCTGGAGGAGCAGGTTCTTCGCACTGGCAGGGACCTCTTCAGCCTGGACTCAGAGGACCCCAGCCCCTCCAGCCCCGCAGTCCCATCCTCAGGGAGCAGTCTCTTCCCCGGCAGGGGAAAATACTGATGGCTGCTGCTCCTGCCTCCAGGGTCAGAGTCCGCCCCTGCTGAGGCCGGGCCCTCCTACCTCAGCCCTGGACAGCAGGGAACAAGGGCAGAGGAGAGAAATGCCAAGCTCCTGACAAAGCACCAGGAAGGAAGGGGTCTGTGTATGTGTTTATGTTGAACATCTATTTGGAAATCGGGGCTGAATTTCCTAAGTCTAAAATAAAATATGCAAAATTATCTTCTCTGAAAAAGAAGGAAGACCAGACTTGCTGCTCTGACAGAGACTGGGAGAACTCCAAGAGTGTGGCCCCCGGACACCCTTGTAGCTCAGTAATGAAGTCACTCCTGAGGTTCACACTTCAGCCAAAGATTAGAGAGGACCATAAAACAAAATGAGACTAAGTGGGCACACCAGCCCAGGGGCAAGGTGAGAAGGCAGGAGGGGACAGGAAAGCTGGTAACAGGGAACCCAAGGTCGAGAAGCAGAGATTGTCGATCATGTCAGGGGTTGGCAACCAATGTCACAAAACAATATGTGCATTAATTGTTTAATGAGAAACTTGTTTGCTCTGTAAACCTTCATCTAAAGTACAATAAATAATAATAATAAAAAAGAGAGGCTGTGGCTTGAGCCTGGACAGTTGACTACACTGGGGGGGGGGGCAGGAGTGGGAGAGGAGGGGGCGCCGGTGAAGAGGTAGATTTGTACCCATCCAGATTGGGAAATGAAGGCCAGATGAGTCAGAGGTGGACTCAGTCAGCACCTGCGCCCCCCCCGCCCCCCCCCCCCAGGTCCTGCCAGCCTTCCCAGTCTCACTCCAGCGCTGCCAGCTGGCTCAGAGGCAGGAATTCCTGAGCTCTGAATGAGCTGCCTTCTGCTGCAGAGAAGCGGCGCGGGTGTGTGGGGGGCGGCAGTTGCAAACGAACAACAACAACAAAACCAAACCCGTTGCCATTGAGTCTATCAGCGGATTCCAACTCATAGTGACACTGTAGGGCAGAGTAGAACTCCCCCAAAGGGTTTCCAAGAAGCATCAGTGGAATCAAACTGCTGACCTTTTGGTCAGCAGCCGTAGCTCTTAACCACTGTGTAAGCAGGGCTCTGCACCAGCTGCAAAACAACAAAAAAAAAGCTAAACCTGTGGCCATCCAGTTGATTCTGACTCACAGTGGCCCTGTAGGACAGAGTAGAACTGCCCCATAGAGTTTCCAAGGAGTGCCTGGTGGATTCCATCTGCTGACCTTTTCATCAGCAGCCGAAGCACTTAACCACTAAGAACATGCTGCAAGGGCCCTTTAAATGCCAAGCCCCACCCCTAGGCTTCGCCCTGCCTTTGCTAGGAAGTGAAGCCTGCCTGAGTGGGGGGGTTTCCAGATCTGATCTGAGTGAGGAGTTGGTCAGCTGCACCTCTGGATGTGAGTACTTCTTACTGGCCCCCAAACCCCAAACCAGTGGTGAGACTCTGTGCTCCTCAAGAGCCTCTCTAGGCTGCCCCCTTTATAGGGCCGTGCCTCTGCGGGGGCAGGCAAGACGTCACTGAACCAGAGGGGGAAGAAAGTGGGCTTTGCCTTGGGAGGTTTTGCTGTCCTCATTGGAGGTTTTTCTGGGTTTTGAAGCAAAGGTAGATTAACTCTTCAGCACAAACAGACCCCAAAATCTGTGACTTCAGGTTCCCACATGCAAAGTAAGAAGGGGATCTGAAGGGGTCTGTTTGAGCTCCATCTTGGAGCTAGATTGGCCCCTGTTTGCCTCCCCTCTCCTCCTGGGGTCTTAGGCCCTACCTCACCTGCCCTGTTGAGTTCCTAGAATGTGACTTGTCCCCATTGAGACCCCTCATCTCTGCCGAATGTGAGGTTTCTCTTGCTGCCCCAATCAGGGCAATGCCAACTGTGGGCCTTGGCAGATCAGCTGAGAAGTCATTAGCAGGGTGATCTTAAAAAAAAAAAAAAAAAAAAAAAAATTTTTTTTTTTTTTTTTAAGGTAGGCTTTATTTCCAGACAGAGGGCTTAGTGTTCAGAGAGCAAGGCTCTTTTCTTTCCCCTTGGGAGGGGGAAGTGAAGTATGCTGTAGTATTGCACAAAAACCAGGAAGCTCAGTTGGACCCACCAACCCAAGGTTCTGGAGATCTTAGAGCTGGCACTTGGGTGTGAAGCACTTGATAGGGGAGCTGGTTGAGGCAGATGCCCTCTGCGTTCTCTGCTCCCTGCCTGGGTGGCCCCCTGAGTTATGAAGAAAAGGCTGGCTTTCACGTGGGGTGGCATGTGGCTCTCCTGGAAACTCCTGGCTATTCCCACCCTTGGCACACAGGGGGCCTGGCCTGGCCTGGCCTGGGCTGTTTGGGCAAGGCAGCTCTCTATAACCATGAGCAGGTAGAGCAGCCACGTTGAGTTGAGGACCCCAAGCTAATTCTGGGTGCTTGTACCTCCTTGTTGGATGCTGCTCCTCCTGGATTTGAGGGAGCAGGATCTGGGCACTCACCCAGATTGCAGAAAATGTTCACCTTTGAAATACTGTTGGCAATATTACCTGAGGGTGTGCCCCGCTGCACCCAGGTCCTTAATCCATTGTTTTAGACTTAACCCTTTGGTGAGTCAATTATTTTTTGCTTTGAATTTTTTGTTGATACCATGTGTTTTCATTAACAGAAGCATGCTGAATCATTGAGTGTGTCTGAGTTTTTGGTAGGTAGTATGAATTTTATTTTTCTTTTCCCTCCCACAAGCCTACCCTAAGCGTTTAGTAGTATGTATGAAATACCACTAATTACACCCCAGAGTCCCCACCGGGGTCTTTTGGTCCATATGGGTAGCAATAAAAATTTTCAAAATTTCTAATTTTCCTATCCAAAATTCAGACACCTCATACAATACCCTGTAAAAACAGTAATTTGTGGCACATGCCTGTTTCTTCAACTCCAAATAGTCGTAAAGGCCCCTGCCTTGAGGCAGCCCACACTATCAGTGGGAAAGCAGCTTCCCAATAAGCCCCAGAGGCTGGAAAAGTTCATGGTCAAGTGAAGTATGTACCACGAGGCAGGAAAGGGTTAAAGTCTTCTTGCTGTTTCTGCTTAAAAGCTTAATTGCCCCCTGGCTTGGTGGCTCTGTGGTTATAATACTCAGGATGGAATTCTGGCTCCTCCCCATGATAATTGTGGTCCTGGGCAAGTTCCTTACTTCCTAAGCTCTGGTGAAAATTGAAGGGAGCCCTGGTGATACAGCGGTTAAGGGCTTGGCTGCTACCTGAAAGGTCAGCAGGTTCGAACCCAGCAGCTGCTCTGCAGGAGAAGATGTGGCAGTCTGCTTCCATAAATATTTACAGCCTTGGAAACCATGGGGCAGTTCTCTGTCTTACAGGGTCGCTATGAGTCAGAATCAGCTTGAGGGCAGTCCGTTTATGGGTATGAGGATTAAATAAGTTGATTGAAGGCATTTAGCACAATGTCTGGCACAGATTAATTTCTTAATAAGTTGTAACTGTTGTTTGGGAACACTTGCCAAAAATACGAGCTTTAGAGGCCAGTGGGCCTGGGAAGAGGCCTGGGAATCAGCATGAACAGGATTAACGATCTCAGCAGAGTCCTGTGATTGGCTGGGTTTGAAAACACTGATCTAGGATTCTGAAACCTGGTTCCTGGTCCTTTGTCATCCGGCAGTCCTCCGACTACAGTGGCTGCCACTAGTTGTCGGCATCTGGGCAGTGGGATGAGCAGAGTCCTTGGCTGGCAGACCTGCCCGCACCTCTTCTGCCCCGACCTGAGACCCACCAGGCAACTGCTACTCCCACAAGGTAGTCCAGCTGGGCTGGAGCTCAGATAAGATTTTCTTACGAAGAAATGTTCCTAAAACTTGGCTGCTAAAAACAGTGTTTACATGAGGCATCTTCTCCAGACTTTCCACTAATAGTCCTCTAAAGCAGATGCCATGGTTTCCCCTCTGAGAGGCTGCCTGGTGAAAATAGCTTTTCTGTACTTCCTGAGTCATGTGACTCACATTCTCTAAACAAAGAACGTTTGACTTAAAAACCAGTGAAGGGAAGCTCCACGAAGATGAGCCCCTGTTTATCCGGAGCTTCACATGCCTTTTCCACTCCCTCGGGATTGGACAGTGGATGATAATGCCCCAGTCTAATAAACCTGAGGTTGATGACGTGATGGTGGCAGGGCTGGGTTATCAGCCTCACCTCTAACATCATGCTGCTTGGACCAAGAGCCCAGGGGTGGGGACAAGGGGCTTGTGTTGGCAAGAAGGCGGCTGGCCCCGTGTTTCACCAGCACCTGGGGTGGGAGAGGAGCTGGAGGGGAATAAATGAAGTTCCCTGTGTGTAGCTCATTCTTATTTCCTCTCACCTCTGCTCAGTAAGTCTCTTCACTGTACTAGAGACATCCTCCATTCCTTCAACCCCAGGAGGCAGTCATTTTTATTGTCATTTCACAGCTGAGGAGAGTAAGGTTCAGGGGCTAGTAAGTGGCCCAAGATCACACGGGCAATGACAGAATCTGCTAGATTCAAATTGCCCCCGCTGGTTGTCAACCCTGGCTGCATATTGGAGTCAGCAGGAAAGCTTTTAAAAATAACACTTGGTCCCAACCTCACACAATTAAACCAGAACCACCAGAGATGAGTGACTTTAAAAGATCTCCAGGTGGCTCTAACTGTGCAGCCAGGGTTGAGAGTAGCTACATTGGCTCAGATCTGCTGATAGTGCCCAAATCACTGGGAATCTAGTTACAGTGCTGATTGATTTTGAAGCCCTAGGGTTAGGATTTTGCAGCTCATCTGTCAGTTTGTTGTACTGTGGTGGGTTGTGTGTTGCTGTAATGCTGGAAGCTATGCCACCAAATACTATCAGGGTCATGTATGGTGGACAGGTTTCAGCAGAGCTACCAGACTAAGATAGAATAGGTAAAAGGATCTGGTGATCTACTTCTAAAAAAGTTGGCCAGTGGAAACCTTTGAATAGCAGCAGAACATTGTTTGATATGGTGCCAGGAAATTAGCCCCTCAGGTTAGAAGACACTCAAAATATGACTGGGGAAGAGCTGTCTCCTCAGAGTAGTGTCCCACCTTAATGACGTGGATGAGGTCCAGCTTTTGGGACCCTCATTTGCTGATGTGGCACAACTCAAAATGAGAAGAAACAGCAGTAAACATGCATTAATAATCAGAACATGGAATGTACAAAGTATGAATCTTGGAAAATTGGAAGTCATCAAAAATGAAAGGGAGTGCATAAGGATTGATACTCTAGGCATTATGAGCTGAAATGGACTGGTATTGGCTATTTTGAATCAGATAGTCATATGGTCTCCTATGCTCGGTGTCTCAGTCATCTAGTGCTGCTATAACAGAAATGCCACAAGTAGATGGCTTTAACAAAGAGAAATTTATTCTATCACAGTATAGTAAGCTACAAGTCCAAATTCAGGGCATCAGCTCCAGGAAAAGGCTTTCTCTCTCTGGTGGCTCTGGAGGAAGGACCTTGTCATCCATCTTCCCTCGGTCTGGGAGCTTCTCCACGCAGGAACTCTGGGTCCAAAGGACACGCTGTGCTCCTGGCACTGCTTTCTTGGTGGTCTGAGGTCCTGCCTCTCTGCTGGCTTCCTTTTCCTTTTATCTCCTGTAAAATAAAAGGTGGTGCAGGCCACACCCCAGGGAAACTCCCTTTACATTGGATCAGGGATGTGACCTGGGTAAGGGTGTTATGATCTCACTCTAATCCTCTTTAACATAAAATTATAATCACAAAATGGAGAACAACCACACAATATTGGGAATCATGGCCTAACCAAGCTGACACATATTTTTGGAGGACACAATTCAATCCCTGACACTGGGAATGACAAATTGAAGAGGAATGATGTCACATTCATCATCAAAAGGAACATTTCAAGATCTATCCTGAATAGAACGTTGTCAGTGATAGGATAATATCCATATGCCTAAAAGGAAGACCAGTTAATATGACTATTTTCCTACCAACCACTAAGGCCAAAGATGAAGAAATTGAAGACTTTTATCAACTTCTGCAGTCTGAAATTAATCAAACATGCAATCAAGGTGAATTGATAATTACTGCTGATTGGAATGTGAAAGTTGGAAACGAAGGATCGGTAGTTGGAAAATATGGCCTTGGCAATAGAAACGATGCCAGAGATCGCGTGATAGAATTTTGCAAGACCAATGATTTATTCATTGCATATACCTTTTTTTCAACAATATAAATGGCGACCATACTCGTGGACCTCACTGGATGGAATACACAAGAATCATATCGACTACATCTGTAGAAAGACACGACGGAGAAACTCAATATCATCAGTCAGAACAAGGCTAGGGGCTGACTGCAGAAGAGACCATCAATTGCTCACATGCAAGTTGAAGTTGAAGCTGAAGAAATTTAAAACAAGTCCACTACAGCCAAAGTGAGACCTTGTATAATCTCACCTGAATTTAGAGGCCATCTCAAGAATACATTTGATGCATCGAACACTAATGGCTAAAGACCAGATGGGTTGTGGGATGACGTTAAGGACTTTATACATGAAGAAAGAAAAAGGTCATTAAAAAGGCAGAAAAGAAAGAAAAAACCAAAATGCATGTCAGAAGAGACTCTGAAACTTGCTTTTGTACATAGAGTTGCTAAAGCAAATGATCACGTAGAAGAGCTGAACAGAAGATTTCAAATGGCAGCTTGAGAAGACAAAGTATTATAATGAAATGTGCAAAGACCTGGAGTTAAAAAACCAAAAGAGAAAAACATACTTGGCATTTCTCAAGCCAAAAGAAGTGAAGAAAAAATTCAAGCCTTGAGTTGTAATATTGAAGGATTCAATGGGCAAAATGGAAACCCTGGTAGCGTAGAGGCTAAGAGCTATGGCTGCTAACTGAAAGGTCGGCAGTTCGAATCCACCAGGTGCTTCTGGGAAACTCTATGGACCAGTTCTACTCTGTCCTATAGGGTCGCTATAAGTCGGAATCGACTCGACAGCAGTGGGTTTGGTTTTTTTGGTTTATGGGCAAAATACTGAATGATGCAGGAAGCATCAAAAGAAGATGGAAGGAATACACAAAGTCACCGTACCACAAAGAATTGGTCAACATTCAACCATTTCAGGAGGTTGCACTTGATCAAGAACTGGTGGTACTGAAGGAAGAAGTCCAAATTGCACTGAAAGCATTGGTGAAAAACAAGGCTTCAGAAATTGACAGAATACTGTCCAGGCATGGACCAAACCAAACCAAAAACCAAACCCGTTGACGTTGAGTTGATTCCAACTCATAGAGACCCTATAGGACAGAGTAGAACTGCCCCATAGGGTTTTCAAGAAGTGCCTGGTGGATCCAAACTGCCAACCTTTTGGTTATCAGCTGTAGCTCTTAACTACTATGCCACCGGGGTTTCCAGACATGGACCAGTAACTTAAAATTTGCCTCCAAAATTAGAGGGTGCTGAGAGACCAAAGAAAGAGGCAGGCAACACCAGTATAGTGGTGAAGGAGTTTTTCTTATCAGGGAGCTTTACACACTGAGGCCGTGGTCCTTGGCGGCAGGTGGATGAGGGTAGATCTCCCCACCCAACAGTAGGAGTGGGAGAGGTTTTATAGTGGTCAAGGACAAAGGTGGGTCCAAGCCAGTGAGTTATATTGGACTGCCTCAGCAAGGTCACATAACATGGGCCTGGGAAACAGTAGTGAACATAAACAGAAGTGAACTAATGGAAACATGAGGGCAGCCATGGTCTGCCTGACAAAGCCTGTTTTCACCTTCAGTCCACCCCTGGAGGCTGGCTCTTACAATCTGACACATTTCCCCTCTTCTGCAACATCCCTGAGGGCCCTAAGAGGAGGTGTCACTCTAGGTACGGACCACACCAGCAGTATAGGCGAACACAGCAGACCATCCCTATACCCAGGAAAAGACCAAGACCCATTAAAACACCATGCCAACTAGAGGACTGCTGATCAGTTTCTCTCAGGGGCTCCACACTCCAAGGCATGCCTTTGGCACTTGAGAAGGGGAGCTGTCCACAGACCCAGCAGCTGCTTTTGATGTGGACTATGGTGAAGCTCTGAGCCCACTCTAGGAAGAGGTTGGCAGCCCTGAAGGGAAAGAAAGAGTAGGCTGTACCTATGGTCGGAAAGACAGGTGTTTAGTAGGTACCAAGAGGGGTAAATCTTCCCCTTCTATTGGGATCAAACCAGTGGCTTCCCCTCGGGTAGTGAAAATGGCAGCTGCTTTAGGCATTTTTTCCTGGCTGAGTGTACCACACGTGCTGCCCCAGGGAGGTCACTTTAGGGATTGTGAGTAAAGTAACCCGTTTTACTGTTATGCCAGAAAAGGAGACCCGCTTCCATCCCTCGTATAGCCATCATTCCCTTCCATGTGAAGTGGGACTCCAGAGGCCCTCTGTGCAATAGGATGGTGGGCTCCCACGTTAGGCCAGTTAGTTCCTCCACCTCCAGAGGGATGAAGTAACCAATCCACTGTGGTGGGGTGACCCATGACAGGTATCAATAGGTGGTTCCACTTCCTGGTGCCAGATCCTGGGGTATCTGGAGGACCATGCTATTTTGTTCTGACAACAACCTTGGTGGATATGCTTCTGGAGTCTGACGTTATTTGGATCATTGCTGGAGGGTCACTTGGGGGTCCTAGTCTGGCATATGGGGCTAAAGCCCCGATGGGGACCGAATTTATCAACCTCAAAACCTCAGGCACGGGGGCGGGGGTTTGAGGACCATGGTTTCAGGGGACATCTAAGTCAACAGGAATAATAAAACCTATTAAGAAAACATTCTGCATCCCACTTTGGAAAGTGGCTTCTGGGGTCTTAAACGCTAGCAAGCAGCCATCTAAGATACATCAGTTGGTCTCAACCCACCTGGAACAACGAAGAATGAAGAACACCAAAGACACAAGGTAATTATGAGCCTAAGAGACAGAAAGGACCACATAAACCAGAGACTACATCAGCCTGAGACCAGAAGAACTAGATGGTGCCTGGCCACAACCAATGACTCCCCTGACAGGGAACTCAACAGAGAAACTCTGAGGGTGCAGGAGAGCAGTGGGATGCAGACCCCAAATTTTTGTAAAAAGACCAGACTTAATGGTCAGACTGGGACTGGAGGGACCCTGGAGGCCATGGTCCCCAGACCTTCTGTTAGCCCAAGACAGGAACCATTCCCAAAGCCAAATCTTCAGACAGGGATTGGACTGGAATAGTGGACGGAAAATGATACTGGTGAAGAACGAGCTTCTTGGATCAAGTGGACACATTAGACTGTTGACATCTCCTGTCTGGAGGGGGGATGAGAGGGCAGAGGGGGCTAGAAGCTACCCGAATGGACACGAGGAGAGAGAGTGGAGGGAAGAACTGTGCTGTCTCATTGGTGGGAGAGCAATTAGGAGTGTATGGCAAGGTGTACGTAAATTTTTGTATGAGAGACTGACCTGATTCGTAACCTTTCACTTAAAGCACAATAAAAATTAATTAAAAAAAAAAAAAACCTCAGGCAGCACCTTGGTCCACCACGCCACGGAAGCCTTGCCTGTTTAAGTGTTCATATTTGTTGTTTTAGGACACTGTTCTTCTTTTCTACCATGTCTGTACCTGGGGGTTGTGGGGTAGGTAGTAATGCCATTGTGTCTTGTTCTCAGCTGCCTATTTGCACACATGGTGACCTGTAAAGTGTATCCCCGATCACTGTTAACCCTTTGGAGTATCCCGTATACAATACTCAGTTTTTGTAACTCCTTTATTGTAGCAGACTGGTTTGCTCGTTTACATGGGAATGCCCATCAAGCAGGTGACAATGCCCACACAAACAAGAGCGTACTTTGCCCCTTCACTGGGGGTAGAGGCACTATAAAATTTTCCTGCCAGTCTGTCATTGGCTGTGTTCCTTTATGTGTCTGCCCAGAATTGTGTGGCAGATGCCTTGGGTATTGTTGTGAGTCCGTAGGGCAATTTTGCACAGCCCCACCAGATCACTATACTTTACTGCTGTGCCTGTCTCTTTGGCTGTTTTCTAACCAACACAAGCACTGTGGCGTCTGCTTTGCTGGTGAATCTAGTGGGCAGCTTCCCTCTTAGGATGCACCATTCTAACTCGTGCTATAGGGTCTGTTGCTATAGGGGTGAATGTGCTGTTACGTGAAAAACAGTTAGGTCAGCATCTGGGGTTTGAAGGTGATTCCAGATGTCCTGCCACAAGGCTTTTCCCCACAGGACTTTACCTGTTACTGTCCACTGTTCTTTATGCCACTGGCTTATCCACATAGTTAGCCCACAGGCCCATACCCAACGGTCTGTGCACAGAGTTAAAGGCCAGGGTTCATGGGTGATGAACTTCCACGTGGCCGTTAATTCAGCCTATTGACTGTTTTTCCCTGAGCTGGTTTCAAACCAAGTAGTATCAGTGGAAACCTGCACAGCAACCTCCGTGCAGGCTGGTGGCATACCTCGGCTAGAGCCATCCGTGTATGGCTTCAGGCAGCACACGGGTCTTAGTGACCAGACAATCCCTAGGAATTTTACTGATGATGTTGGCCCCTGCACCTTGTGGGGATTCATGGCCCACCCTCTCCCCTGTAGGTGAATGATTAGGGCGTCTGGACACGCCTGTAACAGAGAAATAGCCTCATCAGCATGATGTTATCAAGGTAATGAAACCAATGGGCGGCAGCAGAGAAGGCGAAAAGAGGCAGATCTCTAGCCACCATACCATGGCAAACACTTGAAATGTCCATTGCTGCCACCCGCGTTCCCCTGCCCCCAACCAGGTAAAGGCAAGCTGGTTTGGGGCAGATAGGGCTAGAGGGATGCGAAAGAAAGCATTGGCCAGATCTAACACAGCGTGATACGTGCCCAGGTCTCTACTAAGGGTTTCTAACAGAGGAGTTATGCTCAGGACTGCAGCATGTATAGGAGGGGTCACTTTGTTCAGTTCCCTGTAGTCCACGGTCATATGCCAGGCCTCATCTGGTTTTTTCACAAGCCACACAGGGCTATTAAAAGCACTGTGGGGTTCCTGGAAGATAGCAACTCTTTTCAATTCCAACGTAGTTTTAGTAATTTCCTTATGTCCTCTGGGAAGTTTGTATTGCTTGATGTCTACCACCCTTCGTGGTGGGGGCGGGGCCCCTGGTTTTCATGCCGCATGCCCCCTTTTACCACCCTCACTTACAGTTGGAATTCTCCCAGAGACGTGGTCAAAGTCAGTCTTATGAGGACATCCATTCCTGGAATGTATTCCAGTATTGGGCAAGTATAAACTTGATGCAGTCTAGGGGGAGTGCATCCTACTTGCAGGGTCAGAAGTTCATGGCGTAAGTAGATGGACTTCCCCAGTACCCATCAATTGCAGGGAGGGGGTGGTCTTTGAAACTGCTCAGGTTTTCCAAAGATAAGGGTGCACGCTGTCCCAGTATCAACCAGAGTCCCTAGGGATGGGCGGGGTTCACCCAACTGCAAAGGACACTTCCTTGAGCAGGGCATAGGACCCAGAGGGCAGTACTGTTGCTCCTGCTTCATTTCCTTCCAAAGACTAACCAATACTGCATTCAATTGCTTCCATATCTCATGCACTGCCATTCTGGCAGCCCCTAAGTGCACCTGCCTCTGCTTTCTGTCTGCCTTCCTGTCACTTTCACAGAGCCCTTGCCCTTGGACTGTAGCCTTGCAGGTTTCTTAGTCTTGGCTCTGTTTAAAGAGATACTGTCTCCCTCATATCCCACAGACATAGTAACCAAACTTCTGGGGTCACTGGGTTCCTGGGTAGCTTTCATCTGAGCAGCTGTGCTGGGGGGCCACTCTGCACTGTCAGACTCCTCCTCCGTTATCAATTCCACATCCCATTCACTACTGGGTCCGTTCTCCCACGGACTTCACGTTTTCACATCCCAGTCACCTCTCATGAACACTGCCCTAATCCTTGCCTTTGGCACTTTCCTTCCTGTGACAGAGGGATCCAGGTTTAATCCACAGTCCTAATTATTTCTGAAAGTGAGAAGATCTGGGCAAAGTTGGCAGAGCACTCATTCATTTGTGGAGCCATGCCTCCACTATACCAAGTTCGAGCGTGGCTTCAGTCCATGTCTTAGTTACCTAGTGCTGCTATAGCAGAAATACCACAGGTGGATGGCTTTAACAATGAGAAATTTATTTCCTCACAGTAAAGTAGGCTAGAAGTCCAAATTCAGGGTGTCAGCTCCTGGGGAAGGCTTTCTCTGTCAGCTCTGGAGGAAGGTCCTTCTCATCAACCTTTCCCTTGACTAGGAGCATCTCTGCATAAGAACCCTGGGTCCTAAGGATGCACCGTGCTCCTGGCACTGCTTTCTTGGTGGTGTGAGGTCTCCCTGTCTCTCTGCTGGCTTGTCTTTTATATCTCAAAAGAGATTGTCTCAAGACACAACCCAGTCTTGTAGATTGAGTCCTACCTCACTAATACAACTGCTGCCTATTCCACCCTCGTTAACATCATAGAGGTAGGCTTTACAACACATAGGAAAATTACATCAAATGACAAAATGGTGGACAATCACACAATACTGGGAATCATGGCCTAGCCAAATTGATACACGTATTTTTGGGGAACACAATTCAGTCCACGACAGTCCGGTTGTTTGGTAACATGGAGGTGAGCCCTCTTCTTTTAGTTTTCCCCTTACAGTTGTTGGGCCCTGGTTAAGACCTCGCTGCTAACCAAAAGGTCAGCAGTTTGAATCCACCAGCCACTGCTTGGAAACCCTATGGGGCAGTTCTACTCTGTCGTACAGGGTCATTATAAATCGGAATCTACCAGCCACTCCTTGGAAAATCTATGGCGCAGTTCTACCCTGTTCTACAGAGTCACTATGAGTCAGAATCGACTCAAAGGCAGTGGATTTCGGATTTCCTTTGGCTTTTACTGTTGCAGCTTCAACTAAGTTACTGCTTTCTTATCTTGGCGGGAGTAGTTATTAGAATTTTAGAGAGGGTCTCTAAGGCCTCTTCAAGGCCACTGAACACAGGCTGTCTAGAAGGGCTTTTTCCTTTTTTCCTGCTGTTTTAAGTCTTGTTTTGTGCTAGGTGTTACAGGGTGCTCTCAGTGCAGAGACCTGCTTAGCCCCTCCAACAATCTCTGGTCCCTTTGTTGGAGGGCTTTGAGCAATGGCTGGGGGACTGAGTCTCCCATCTTTACATACCTGCAAACAAGCCTCTGTAATTGCTCATCCTGCTCTCTAATGCAACTCGTTGCCACACAGAATTGGCAAGCATCTCTTTCCAACTGCAGCTCTTCCTGCAGGGCTTTTCCGTGTGCTTCAGCAGCTAGCTGGGCCTTGGTGGCCAGCCAAACAGCCCAGAGCTGTGGCTATCCCATGGCTGCTGCTACTCTACAGCTTCCTTTCCACACATATGAAGGCGTGCGTTTTCCCACAACCATGCTGTGCCACTTGGTATTTTCAGGGCATCCCTGTACTCACACAGTGGGCTGTATATAAGCGTAGGGGCCAGACCTCCCCACATGGAGGTTGCTGGCCAACCTGGGATTTCACCCCACTTGCCATTTCTTTGGTTTGCTGGCTGGATCTCCAATTGTCTGGATATGGACCAGTGACTTGAAATTT
The DNA here is from genome assembly GCF_024166365.1 of Elephas maximus indicus. NCBI lineage: Eukaryota > Metazoa > Chordata > Mammalia > Proboscidea > Elephantidae > Elephas > Elephas maximus. The sequence goes on along the minus strand of NC_064830.1, from coordinate 89,308,234 downwards.
GCCTTCAAAATTGGAGTGTGTTGAGAGACCAAAGAAAGAGGCAGGCAACTCCAGTGTGGTGGGGAAGGAGTTTTTATTATTGGGGAGCTTTATACGCCGAGGTAGTGGTCCTTGGTGGCAGGAGGACAGGGCAGATCACCTAACTCAGCAGTAGGAGGGGACAGAGGTTTTACAGTGGTCAAACACAAAGGGGACTCCAAGCCAGCGAGTTACATAGGACTGCCGCAGCAAGGTCACCTAACACAGGCTTGGAAAACAGCAGTGAACAGAAACAGCAATGAACTAACGGAAACATGAGGGCAGCCATGTTTGGCCTCACAAAGCCTGTTTTCCCCTTCAAATACCAATTGAGAAGTTTCAACAAATGGATGTAGCAGTAGAGGTGCTTACTCTTCCGTGCCAAGAGATTTGGAAAAGGGCTACCTGGCCAACTGACTGGAAGAGATCCATATTTGTGCCCATTCCAAAGGTGATCCAACAGAATGTAGAAATTACTGAACACTACCATTAATATCACACGCAAGTAAAATTTTGCTGAAGTTAACTCAAAAGCAGTTGCAGCAGTATATTGACCAGGAACTGTCAGATTTCAAGTAGAGTCAGAAGAGGATATGGAACAAGGATCTTAGCTGAAAGTAGAGAATACCAGAAAGATGTTTACCTGTGTTTTACTGGCTATGCAAAGGCATTCGACTGTGTGGATCATAACAAATTATGGATAACATTGTAAAGAATGGGAAGTCCAGAACACTTAATTGTGCTCATGAGGAACCTGTACATAGACCAAAAGGCCGTCATTCAAACAGAACAAGGAGATACTGAGTGGTTTAAAATCAGAAAAGATGTGTGTCAGGGTTGTATCCTTTCACCATACTTATTCACTTTGCGTGCTGAGCAAATAATCAGAGAAGTTGGACTACATGAAGAAGAATGTGCCATCAGGATTGGAGGAAGACTCATTAACAACCTGCGATGTGTGGATGATACGACCTTGCTTGCCGAAAGCCAAGAGGACTTGAAGCACTTACTGATGAAGATCCAAGACTACAGCCTTCAGTATGGATTACACCTCAACACAAAGGAAACAAAAATCTTGACAACTGGACCAATAAGCCACACGATGATAATCGGAAAAAAGACTGAAGTTGTCAGGGATTTCATTTTACTTGGATCCACAATCAATGCCTCTGGAAACAGCAGTCAAGAAATCAAAGGGTGTATTGCATTGGACAAATCTGCTGCAAAAGACCTCTTTAAAGTGTTGAAAACCAAAGATGTCACTTTGAGGACTAAAGTGAGCCTGAGCCAAGCCATGGCATTTTCAGTTGCCTCATATGCATGTAAAACTGGACAATGAATAAGGAAGACCTAATTGATGCATTTGAATTATGGTGTTGGTGAAGAATACTAAATATACCATGGACTGCCAGAAGAATTAGTTTTTAAGGAGAATTGATGCATTTGAATTATGGTGTCGGTGAAGAATACTAAATATACCATGGACTGCCAGAAGAATGAACAAATCTATCTTAGAAAAAGTGCAGCCAGAATGCTCCTTAGCAGGTAAGATGATAAGACTTGGTCTCACATATTTTAGACAGGTTATCAGGAGGGACCAGTATCTGGAGAAGGACATCATGCTTGGTAAAGTAGAGGGTCAGTGAAAGAAAGGAAGACCCTCAACAAGATGAATTGAGACAGTGACTGCAGCGATGGGATGAAACATAGCAATGGTTATGAAGATGGAGTAGGATCAGGCAGTGTTTCATTCTGTTGTACATAGAGTTGGAACTGACTCAGTGGCACCTAACAACAACAACAGGGTGAGGCCCAAGCATCAGCATTTCTAACAAGCTTCCAAATGGTGCCAATGCTGCTCACTGCAGACCAGACTGAGTAGGAAGGCTTTAGACGGCGTGGTCACTTTGGCATTTGCTATTTAAGATTCACTGTTTTGGCCACTTGGAGTTGACCCTGAAGATCTCTTTGTAGTGACTTGTAATCATTCATTCATCATATATGTATTTATGCTGTAGCATAGATTTACTTTCTGAGCCAAGAGGCTGGTCTGTTAACTACAGGGTAAAGTTAGCTTCTGCTTCTTACAGGCTCTTCTCTTTTTGTCTTACCCAGCCATTACCCCTCCCTTCTTCGTGTGCAGGGGAGACATTGGTCTCTGTAAGACTTTGGGTGAATGTTGGCAGTGGTTAGCACTAGTAGAGTGAGATTCATGTAGAAGCTTCATGACAATTGAAGGAAGTGTGCTTGGGCAAGGCTGGGCACATTCCCAGATTGGGTCTCAGCAGCAAAGACTGAAGGAAGGTCTGAGTAGGTGGGTAGGTGGGTGGATTTGGGCAGTTGGGGCCAACCCTGAGGACTAGGGAGGATCTTCTAAATGCTACCACAGTTGTAACCATTGTCTTTTGAGGGTCCTGATATATTGGGGGTAAAATGATCTAACTATACACAATGTCATCTGGTAAACCACAAAAGTCTAAATCTGAGACTTGTCAGGAATATACTGGCTGAGTCATGGTTTGCCTGGATTCCCTGAGAGGCCCTATTGGGCTCACCTCCATGGAACGATGGGGTGGCAAGGGTAAGAAGACAAAACCTATTCTGGGTGAAGTTGGCAGGTGGTCCAGGAAGAAGGCACAGCCTTCTTCTAGGCATGGTAGGTCAGGTGGGTAGTGAGGGAGGGAAGACAGGGGTCCTCGTACTGCAATAAGGACTTGGCCTTGGAACAAGGCAGGAGTCCAGCCCAGCCCTACCAGCTAAATGAATGACTCTCAGCTGAGTCACCGAGCTGGGTGAGGCTCTCAGCCCCCCTGACTGGGCCCAGCTGGGGTGGCAGATGGTGGCGAGGCCTCAGCCCTGGGCGATGTAGGATCGTCCAACAAGGAGCGAACCGAGGCTATTCCCAAAGCCTGCTCCTAGCCCTCTGTGGCCTTCTAGAATTCACATTTTCCTTGGGGAGCCTCACAGCCTTGTCTGCACTTCTGCCTACAGCCCTGGCCCTTCCTCTTCCCCATCTGGTTTCCTGGCCAGGCTTCCATCCCCACAGAGAACTTGGCAAAGGCTGGAAAAGGCTCTACTTGGCTGTCCAATGCCCCTGCTTTGCTATTCTCCTAGCCCCACAGCTGGGGTGTCACAGACTTGCCACCCTCCCGTCAGTAAACAAGTGAGTGCCTAAGGCTGGGATGCCAGGGGGGTAGAGAGCCTCTGGTGTTGTCACTTCCCCTAACTGGATAGGAAAGCTGAGCCTCAGAGGCTATTCCCTGCCTCAACATGAAAAACCTGAGCCAGACTCTAAGGGTTTTATAAAGCAAATTTCTTAATCCTTATAACTCTGAGGTAGATGCCATTATCCATGCCCATTTTACAGATGAGGAACCTGAGGTGCAGGGAGGTCAATGGACTTGTCTCAAATCACTCAGCAAATAAGCCTTAGACCCAGGCAGCTCCTGTCCCTGGAAACTCTTGAAAGTACTCCTTCCAGGACAAGGCTCCACACTGGAATCAACTTAGGGAAGTGGGACCTAACTGAGCCTGACAGGGAAATAGAGAGGAACGAGAGAAGGGCCAGATCAAATGGAGGAGGGGCGGGAGCCAGGAGATTAGAAAGGGAGCCTGTGTGTTTTTGAACACTACTGGAAAGCAACAGAAGAGGGAGCTCTGAAGCTAAAAAAGCCACCCTGCTTTACACATCAAAACGAGCAACGGAAAAGTATGTAAGGTCAAGTCCCATACAAAGGTACAAGATGAATTTATGAGGAGCAGAATAGCATCCCTCTGGTGTGGAAAGTGTACCAGGAAAGCAGATCAAAACGATAACCTCTTTCAAAATGAAGTAAGATATTAAGAAAACAGTAATTAAAAAAAAACCCAAACCCATTGCTGTTGAGTCCATTCTGACTCATAGTGACGCTAGAGGACAGAATAGAACTGCCCCATAGGGTCTGCCAGGCTGTAACCTTTACGAAAGCAGACTGCTACATCTTTCTCCCTCTGAGTGGCTGCTGGGTTTGAACTGCTGACCTTTTGATTAGCAGCCGAGTGCTTAACCACTGCCCAACCAGGGCTTTTCAAGGTATGAACAGGACAAGTGAGAAAGTGTAAGCCCGGGCAGTCTGGCTTTGAATCCATTCCCCTAACCGCTGTACCATACTACCTTTTAGAAAGATGGGATCAGACATAAGATCCTGAATAATTCATTGTCCCTATCTGGGTCTCAGCCATTTAGAACTGTGATGTCCAATGTGAGGTCAACCGGCCACATCTGGCCCTTTATATTTAAGTTAATTCAAACTTAAAAGTCAGTTCTTCAGTAGCACTAGCCACATTTCAAGGGCTCCAAAGTCACATGTGCCTAGTCCAAAGAACACAGATTTCGAACATTTCCATTCATCGCAGAAAGTTCTATCGGACAGTGCTGATTTAGAGTTTAAACTGGAGCGGTGGTGGTAAATTTAAATGCACACAGGAGCTAGCCGGAAGATGTGAGTCAGTGACCCAGGTCTAAGGTACCAGGAAATGGTGGGGACTGCAGCGAGTGGAATGCTTGTGCCCACGTATGTAGCACAGTTGCCACTTGGCTCCAGGCAATTTTACCATGTGGAGATGTGAGTCCATCGTTGCTGGTCTCCTGATTCCCGTCGCTCGTCCTGCTACCGTTCATGCTGCTGAGACATCACGTGCTGTCTTGCCCCGTCTTCAGTGTTATACCTCTCTCTCTCCCGTGTTTAGGAGGTTCTCAGCGCAGAGACCCTGAGTCCAAAGGATGCACTCTGCTATAGTCTCTTTTTGATCGTAGTGAAGTCCCCCTTAACGTCTGTGCATTTGGCCCTTATGTAAGCCTACTTCCTGTCAATTTCAAGTCATGGCCCTCCTACCAGATCACGAACTGACCAATCCCCTTGGTAGGCCATAGTCATTTAATTTGCCTAGTATCAACCAATTCCCGAAAGGTCACTTAATCCTATGGGTGGTTTTACACACTCTGTTTGCATAGTAGACTCACCAATCCCTGCAAAGTTCATCAAATAGACTAATCATGGGGCGGGCTTTGGCCCAACCAATAATTTTTGGCAGAACTACAAATCTAGGCAAGAAAAGCCCTATATAAGAGAAACCCACTACACTGTACTGTGTAAAACTCTTCTCTTGGGCCACTTCTGGCCTCGATTCTATAGTTTCACAGGTCCCGCCTATTTTTGGAAACCCTGGTGGCATAGTGGTTAAGAGCTATGGTTGCTAACCAAAAGGTCGGCAGTTCAAACCCACCAGGCATTCCTTGGAAATCCTATAGGGCAGCTGTAGTCAGTGCTATGGTGTCACTATGAGTTGAAATCGACTCAATGCAACAGGTTTGGGTTTTTTCGGCTTTGCCTATTTTTCCTACGCCAAGCCACCCCCTTTTCTTTTTCACTTCCCATTCCTCACCCAGGTTGGAAGCTGGGTAAGTGGTTGAGTTAAAGAGGCGCTGTTGCTCTCTGGTAAACCCATTGCCATCAAGTCAACTCCAACTCATAGCGACCCTATAGGACAGAGTAGAACTGCCCCATAGGGTTTCCAAGAAGTGCCTGGTGGATTCAAACTGGTGACCCTTTGGTTTGCAGCTGTAGCTCTTAACCACTACACCACTAGGGTTTCCATTTGCTTTCTGGTGCTAGCTTCAAAAATGTCTGCTAATGTCTAAGAGGACAAGGCTCTAAGTCTCCAGTAAACTTGGTTCCCTTTGAGCTACAACATGTCCAAAGTCCAAAGGTGCTGGCAGTGCGATGGGGTTTCAGTCAACCACCCGGATCAGATGGGGGTGGGTGAAATACAATACTCTTTTACCTCCTTTCATCTTCCTACCCACCCCTATTCCTGCCAAGGGTGGCTACAGACCAGAAAGGAAACTGGTGAGGAAAAGGCTAGAAGGACTTGTGGATTTCCAGTCCAGCTAACTCCCTGGGAGTATCAGTTCTGTCACGGGTTTCCTCTATGAGAGGAGAACCAAGTCTTAACAGTTACCCCAGAATTGTTTAAAGCACATGGAAGGTTAGGGGTGCAGGTAAAGATCATGCAAATATTCTTTGGCTCTGGGGTGTATTTATGGGTAACATTTGAATACAGTTGAGGCCCTCAGCATCTCCTGGAATAATGGCTGCCTGCTTCCAAGAGCCAGCGAGCTGTTCAGAGTGTTTTCCCTTTGTGCTGAAGATCCATAGAAAGACCAACTCTTCCAACTCCCTGACATTCTGTGGGGCCTGGGGCTTCGAGGAGGGTGATGTTAGTGGCTGGAAGGGAGGGGAGTCAACAAAGAACTTTGAGCTTCAATGGTTAACACATCGGGCAGTTCTTGGCAAGAATGAGGCCTCGATGGGTGTGTTATGCTGTGTCCGATGAAGAAAGGCAGCAAGCATTTGCTGTGCTGAAGTGTGGAATGGTTGGAGCTGGAGGTCCTTTCCTTCATCCACAGTTGCTCCTCAGACTCCTTCCTCCTTGGCTCATTCCATGTGCTCATCCTGTGTCCTTTCCCTGTCTGTAATTCTCCGTGCTGTACTCTGACCAGCCCTTGATCACCATGGCAACAGAAGAGTCCATCATCCGCATCCCCCCATACCACTACATCCATGTCCTGGACCAGAACAGCAACGTGTCCCGTGTGGAGGTCGGGCCAAAGACCTACATCCGGCAGGACAATGAGAGGTTAGTGTGGGGTTCGCTGTGTGTGGAGCCCTTGGGGCTGAGGAGGGCCCATTAGGCTGGCTGTCATGGTCTCAGTTCCCTTATTCCTGCTTCTAAGCAGGAGTAGCCCTCCCTCAGGTGACAGGAGGATTCCTGTGGGAATAGGTAGGCAGGTTTCTCTCCCATTCACTGCCTCCTCCAGGAGGTAGAGGAGGCCCTGCCTGGGTCCTCATCCCTCTTCTTACACTCCAACAGGGTACTGTTTGCCCCTGTGCCCATGGTGACTGTCCCCCCACGCCACTACTGCACAGTGGCCAATCCTGTGTCCCGGGATGCCGAGGGTTCAGTGCTGTTTGACGTCACAGGACAAGTACGGCTTCGCCATGCTGACCTGGAGATCCGGCTGGCCCAGGACCCCTTCCCCTTATATCCGGGGGAGATACTGGAAAAGGTACCTGGCTTGCCTCCCGTATGCCTACTCTCTCTGTCCTGCCACCCTGTCCTAGGGCTTCACACTACTAAGGGGAAAAATACCTGGGGCAGTGGTAAGGGCTGGGAGGGGATAGTTGCTGACTCTCAGCAGGGGCAGAATTGACTCATCCCCTCTTCACCAACCTCCCCCAATCACCCCCTCCTCCATATACATCCACAACAGATGGACCCTCCTTTGTGAACTGTTGGCCCATCTGATCACCCAGTCTATTTAGGCTCAGAGGCTGCTTGAAGCTCCCAACCTGTTGTGGCACTAAATGACTTGTGAATTTCATTCACAGTGCCAGATACTGTTGGGCAGTGACAAGGCAATAATGGACAAGTGAAGGTCCAGGCTCAGATGACCGGTTCCAAGGGAGCGCATTGGAGGCCTGTATCCCACCCAGGCCTTGTCCATGCTGCCCTCAGGCCCTGGGCCAGGAGCAAGGGGACATCCCACCCCCATGTCCTGAACTGTTCTCTTCCGCTTATCTTCTTACCATTTTATACTTTTTCACTCTGGGTTCCTCTACTAACTCGTGGTGGTTACTGATCCTGGGTGCATAATAGCACGACCAGGGGAGCTTTCTAAAATATTCGTGGCCACTTAGATGCAGACAGCTTGAGGGGGATAGTGTGTGTGTGGAGAGGCGGTGTAAACAATGTGATTAAAATGTTACCCCTTAGAGAATCTGGTGGAAGCATGTATGGGAATTTTCTGTACTATTTTGCAACTTTTCTGTAAATTTGAAACTGTCCAAATTAAAAGTTAAAACATAAATTCATGTCCTGGCCTTACCCTAGACCAGTTAAGTCAACCTCTGGGTGGGATGAGGGCTATTCCAGGCATCAGTATTTAAAAGCTCCCCAGGACTGAGAGTAAAAGCTTTCCTTATCCCTGCCTTGTTTCAGCTTCTGCTTCCTCAAGGATTTGGGTTTCCCCAGTGGCCCCTGCCCATGGTGGCAGCTCATTCTCTCAAACACTGGGAGCTCCAGACCAGGAGGTCAAGGCCTCTCCCTCCTTGGAGCATAATGCCACTAAGACCCCATTCTTTTTTTACCCTTGAGTCAACACTCCTCCTTCAAGGCATTCAGCTCTGCCAGCACCATCATTTCCTTTCCCACCATCACTGGCTCAGTGGGCCCCTAGCTCAGACCTCCCTTCCACCCCCACCTATTCTTACGTCCTCCTAGAACCCTTACTAATATCCTTGCAGATGGCCCTGCCAATAGCTTGGCCTTATTGACCCAAACTCCGAGGACCCTCACAAGTTCTGTTCTGCTTCACCCCTTGCTCAGTACCATGTCCACTCTGGACTTGGTTACTCTCCTACCTGCCCCACCTCTGAGATCTAAACTCCATCCTCTTCCTTCCCATCAACTCCCTCCCTTCCTTGTCACTTCTCTGTTGTCTTCTCTTCCATCTCTAGATTCTCTTCCTGGTCTTTTTTTGCTATTCTGACAAGACTTTATTAGTTTCACACTTCTCGCAAACTATCTCTACTACTAAACCCTTGATACTCTGGTCCTGGATCAGTGTTACATCCCACCTACCCGTTCCATTCTCATACTCAGGAAAAATGTTCCTGTTAGAAAAAGCATAGCCTGTGGAAGGATGCCACCACGATGACAGTATTATAAATAGCTAATGGATTAATGGGTTCCTTCCAACCTAAGCCATGTCCACCAGTTCTCTTCCTTTCTAGCTACCTTTTCATTTTTTCTGTATGCTTCTAAATACTTATCATTTTCTACTTTCTTCCTATTTTCTTCTACTCTTGAAGAACTTGGTTACCCATTTATTTAAAAATTGAGGTCATCTGGCAATACCTAGGTCTGTGTCCCATCCCCTTACCTACCCTCATCTCCCTTCTACCTGTTGGAGGAGAAGGTTCCCCTGTATCCAGGTGGCCTCAGTAATCTGGCCTATCCCACTTTGTCTCTTGAGACCTTTTCCCCATCTACCGTTTTTGTTTCCTTTTTGTCTGTAACTTCTCCTCTACTATGCCTTTTCCTTGACCAGTTCATTATAATCTATTTACAAAAGGCTATCATGCTCTGTACCTTTGTTTGCCAGTATATTTGGAATTAATTTCTGCACGTTGGTACATATAAATCATATTGTGTTTAATTGTGTGACACAAATTTGCTTGCTGAAAGTGAGGAGGACTTTAAGCACTTACCGATGAGGGTAAAAGACTATATAGACTTCAGTATGGATTCCACCTGAACTTAAAGAAATTAAAATCCTTATAATTGGTCCAATAAACAGCATCATGATAAGTGGTGAAGAAATTGAAGTTGTCAAAGATTTCATTCTTCTTGGATCAACAATCAATGTCCATGGAAGCAGCAGTCAAGAAATCAAATGACGTAATGCATTGGGCATATGTACTGCAAAAGACCTCTTTAAAGTTTTAAAAATCAAAGATGTCACTTTGATGACTAAGGTGCCCCTGACCTAAGCCATGCTATTTTCAGTTGCCTCATGTACACGTGAAAGCTGGATAATAAAGGAAGACTGAAGAAGAATCGACACATTCAAATTATGGTGTTGATGAAGAATACTGAATTTGCCATGGATTTCCAGAAGAACGAACAAATCTGCCTCAGAAGAAGTACACCCAGAATGCTCCTTAGAAGTGAGGATGATGAGACTTCATTTTGCTTACTTTGGACACGTTATCAGGAGGAACCAGTTACTAGAGAAGGATATCATGCTTGGTAAAGTAAAGGGTCAGGAAAAAAGAGGGAGGCCCTCAATAAGGTGGACTGACATGGTGGCTGGAACAGTGAGTTCAAACATATCAACGATTATGAGGATAGCATAGGACCAGGCTCTGGTGGCGCAACGGTTAAGTGCTTGGCTGCTAACCAAAAGGTTGGTGGTTCAAACTTACTAGCTGTTCCATGGGAGAAAGATGTGACAGTCTGCTTCCATAAAGATTTACAGCCTTTGAAACCCTATGAAGCAGTTCTACCGCTACCTCATACTGGACATCAAAACCTACCACTTTCCCTTACCCTCAGGTCCCTTTGCCCATTTTCTCAGTCTTACTTGGTCACCTATTGTGCACCCAGTCACCCAAGCTAGAAGCTTTAAACAGTGTGGGGAATGGGCTAGAAGGAGACTAAGGTGGCAGCAAGGACACCACTTAGGAAGATAAGTCCATCAACCAGGAAAACATGTTGATGACTCAGACCACAGTGATGGCAGGTATAGACCAAAGTAGATCTGGGATATTTGCAATGGAACAGACAGGCAGTGATGATAGAGTAGATGCAGGAGGTGAAAAACATGTTGGACTACACTTTTCCCAAAATACTCACCTCTCTTCCCCTTCCTCCACACATGTGTCTCAAAAGCCAGCTGTGTGTTTGAGCCCCAGTTCAAACACCACCTTCTGAGGACCTTCCCTACCTTTTCCTTCATCCTAACTTCTGCAGAGCTTCTCTCCCTTGACACTGCCTGTACTCTTCTTGGAGAAGGTGGTCTATGTCTTATCACCCTGATGGAACTTAAACTCCAGGATGACAGGGGGTATCTCTTGCCCCTACCATAACTGACAGAGTGCCATGCACATAGAAGGTGTACAGAGAAGGCTTGCCTGAGCAGTGAGCCTGTAGCTCTGCCTCTCTCCTGGCTCAGTTCATGGTCAATGGGTAGAGTTACTTCATCTCCTTCTCTACCTCAGAGCCAATGTAGCCAGAGTAAAGAGCATCAAGGTAAAGAGGGGCAGACAGCCTTCACTGAAAACTTCAGTTCAAGTCTTGATTCTCTTCCCTGCTAGCTGTGTGACCTTGGTCATGTCCCTTGACCTCTATGAGCCTCCATTTCCTTGCTTCCTTGCCTCCCTCAGAATATTGTCAAAGATCAAATGAAGTCCTGTTTGTAGAAATATTTCTAGAAATTAAACTTTTAAAAAGCTTGAGTACTTTTTGCCAGATCCTCTTCTACCTAGCAGAAAGAGAGGTGATGACTGGAGTACAATGGCCATCTTTTGCCCACTACACAACCTTGAGGTAAAGCCAATGCTTAAAATTTACCTGTTATGTCAGTTAATACCTTCCTGCATCATTATACTTCCTAGATAGTCACAATGTACACTGGTATGATGTACTCACATGTTGCCTCTCTGGTGGTCCCAGGGTCCTAAATATCCAGGCCATTACGAAGAGGACACCATTGATAGCGATCCCTCCATGAATATCCCATCCATCTGATCAGAGCCTGAACACACAAGACAGTCCCAGAGTGTTAGCACAGGAAGGTAGCTTTTATTACTTAAAAAAGAAGCAGACAGCACACCAGAATAAATGCAGATCGATTTTTGAGTCGGTCCCCCCTTGACTCAAAAAGGATGTGTGGGCTTTTTCTCTGAGAAAATGCCAAATGGTGGATGACGCCGGTGCAGAGGGAGGGCCTGGAGGCCCCGGGCGCCCAGGGATGGGAACGCGTGGCGGTTTCCGCGGAGGCTTTGGCAGTGGCCTGCGGGCTGGGGCCGGGGCCGCGGAGCTCGTGGAGGCAAAGCCGAAGGAGTGGCTTCCCGTCACCAAGCTGGGCCGCCTGGTCAAGGATATGAAGATCAAGTCCCTGGAGGAGATCTGTCTCTTCTCCCTGCCCATCAAGGAGTCTGAGATCATTGACTTCTTCTTGGGGATGGCCCTCAAGGATGAGGTTTTGAAAATCATGCCTGTGCATAAGCAGACACATGCTGGCCAACGGACCAGGTTCAAGGCATTTGTTGCCATTGGGAACTACAATGGCCATGTTGGCCTAGGTGTGAAGTGTTCCAAGGAAGTAGCCACCGCCATCCGTGGGGCCATCATTCTGGCCAAGCTCTCCATTGTCCCTGTGCAGCGAGGCTACTGGGGGAACAAGATCAACAAGCCCCATACTGTTCCCTGCAAGGTGACTGGCTGCTGTGGCTCTGTGCTGGTGCGCCTCATCCCTGCACCCAGGGGCACTGGCATGGTCTCAGCCCCTGTGCCCAAGAAACTGTTGATGATGGCTAGTATCGATGACTGCTACATCTCAGCCAAGGGCTGCATTGCCACCCTGGGCAATTTCGCTAAGGCCACCTTTGATGCCATCTCCAAGACCTACAGCTCTCTCACCCCTGACCTCTGGAAAGAGACTGTGTTCACTAAGTTTCCCTACCAGGAATTCACTGACCACCTGGTAAAGACTCACACCAGAGTCTCCGTGCAGAGGACCCAAGCTCCAGCTGTGGCCACCTCATAGTGGTTTTTATACAAGAAAAATAAAGTGAATTCAGCCTGTTTAAAAAAAAAAAAAGGATGTGTGGGCAGAGATGATGACTCTTTTATGCATATCTCACTTTGTACCATAGGTGAGGGACTCAAAGGGTCTTCCTTAAGTGAGTCCTCCCTGGCTAGGTAGAGTAGTTGGTGGTATGGAAATCTGCTACATGTGTGCAATAGGTGAGGGATTCCAAGTCTCTCCCCTAGCCATTTTTATATCTTAAAGCCTATGTGACTCACTACGTGGAGCACATATAGATTTTCCCACCTGACCATCTGAAGCAGGAGGTAGCAAGACACTTTGGCACCTAGCCTGGAATTGTATCTTTTTAACCCTGCTGACAAACATCAGGCATGGGGGGTGGCTTGTTCTGAGGCAAAGTTTTCAGGGAGAGGAATGGGGAAGAGAATAGCTGTTGGGCTGGTCCGAAGGACTGCCTTCTTACACTAGACTGTGAAGTATTTATTTAGGCAGCTTCATGATGTTTCTCCTACATCTCCCACCAAGCTCTCTACCCAGTTTCCCTCCTAGTCAATTACTAGCTCTAAACCATTTCTAAGGAGCCTGGTGGTGCTGTGGTTAGGAGTTTGGCTGCTAAACAAAAGGTCAGCAGTTTGAATCCACCAGCCGCTCCTTGGAAACCCTATGGGGCAGTTCTACTCTGTCCTGTAGGATCGCTTTGAGTCGGAATCAACTCAATGGCAACCATACTTAACCACTGGTAACTTTGGTTCATCAGCAACGGCACCCTTTAGCTCTGTGGATGCCATCGCTTAGTTCTTCAGACCAGGTGGCTTTGGGATCGCCCATACCTTACACATTCCACCCAGGGTCTTATTTTGGGACATGTAAAGGTTGATGCCGTGGACTCTGACCTCCAAGGTATCAGGTTTGACCCCTGGAGTCCCAAGAGAGCTGCTCATGAACCTCTTTCTCCCACTAGGGCATCACCCCGCTGCAGGTGGTTCTGCCCAACACTGCCCTGCATCTTAAGGCATTGCTGGATTTTGAGGATGAGAGCGGAGACAAGGTGGTGGCAGGAGACGAGTGGCTATTCGAAGGACCTGGTAAGTTGACTTCCTTCTGTGGAGCCCCAGTTGGGGTCAGGGGCTTCCTGTCCTCCCACATTAGCCCTGATATCTTCTGACCTTTAATCTCCACTTCATCTTCCCTTCCCAGGCACATACATCCCCCAGAAGGAGGTGGAGGTCGTGGAGATCATTCAGGCCACAGTCATCAGGCAGAACCAGGCCCTGCGGCTGAGGGCCCGCAAGGAGTGCCGGGACCGGGATGGCAGGGAGAGGGTGACAGGTGGAGTTATAGAGGGACTGTGATGGTGGGTGGGCAGGCAGTGCCTCTGACTGCCTCAGCTGCAGAAGAAGTAGGGGAAGGTCAGGGGAAAGCTACTTGTAGCCCGGGAGAAAGTGCTTCCCCAGTATCTCTTGAAAGCCATTGGGGACTGCTGCTGCTTCCCCACCTCCTGTTTCATGCTGCCTCTATCCCAGCCCTGACCCTGTGATCATAATCATGTTGACATGGGTTTTTTTTCCTTCTTCACCATGATCTAGGGGCAATGGCCCCTTCTTGTCTGGTTCTAGATCAACAAAACAGGTATTCAGATACAATTAACAAACCCAGCCCTTAGCCTGTGCCAGGTATGATTCTAAATGATTTACAAATATTACTTTATTTAATCCTCAGACAGCCTTGAGATACTGTTGTTGTTAGGTGCCATCGAGTTGCTTCTGACTCATAGCAATCCTTTGTACAAAACACTGCCTGGTCCTGAGCCATCCTCACAATCATTGCTGTGTTTAAGCCCATTATTTCAGCTACTGTGTAAAATCTATCTTGTTGAGGGTCTTCTTTTTTGGTGACCCTCTACCTTACCAAACGTGACGTCCTTCTCCAGGGACTGGTTCCTCCTGATAACATGTCCAATTGAGATACTACTATTCCCATTTTCCATATGATAAAACTGAGGCACTTCCCCTGGGTATAGGGCCAGAAAGGGCGAGGCTGGGGACTTGCACCAAGGCACTCTGCTTATTCAGTAAATTAAATCTGCTGCCCATTGTAGGGCCAAGATGGGCAGGAAGAAGGTGGATTTTGGCAGTTAGAGAAGCACAGCAGGGTTGGCATACCAGCAACTTGGTCATCTTGGAAGGGCTTTTCTATTCTCCCGGGCTGGGTTAGAAAGGAGCCAATACAAGGTCTCCTGTCAGGCCCTTGAGCCCAGTTGCAGTGGCATTGTCACCTACAAAGCCCTGCTCGTCCCCTGTTGGCCAGGCTGTGGGAAGGGGCAGCTGGGGAACAGGCTGAGTGACCTTTGACCCTCACCTCTCTGTCCTTGGCTCAGGAGAAGAATGGCTGGTCCGGTCAGTGGGTGCATACCTACCAGCAGTGTTTGAAGAGGTTCTGGATTTGGTGGATGCTGTGATCCTCACGGAAAAGGTTTGTGCTCTGAGGGTGGTGAGTTAAGGGGCCTCCACATAGGGAGCACTCAGAGTGGCAGAATGTGAGAGTAGAAAAGAATTCATATTTCTAGGGCCACTAAAAAAAAAAAAAGGTTAGATCACCTGAGGAGTATTCTGGGTCACCTGAGAAGGCTAAAAAGGCCTCCTGGGTTGGTAGAAATTGTCACTCAGACCTGGGAGCATTTAGTGGCCACTGGGTGGAGTTGCTGCTCATTCCAAGATCCACTGAGGAAGTTGGAGGTAGGTTTACCCAGACACCCACAATGTCTTCGCTCTACAGACGGCCTTGCACCTCAGGGCTCGGCAGAACTTCCGGGACTTGAGGGGAGTGACCCGCCGCACTGGGGAGGAATGGCTGGTGACAGTGCAGGACACAGAGGCCCATGTGCCGGATGTCTGTGAGTTGGTGCTGGGGGTCGTGCCCATCACCACCCTGGGCCCCCACAACTACTGTGTTATCCTCGACCCGGTCGGACCAGATGGCAAGAACCAGCTTGGCCAAAAGCGTGTTGTCAAGGTACCCTCCTCTTCCTCTCTGCTGGAAGTCTTCCCCACTTGACCCAGAGGCCTGCCCTGGGAGCATAAATGCCCTGGAATAGCATGAGACTCTGACTTTCTCCCTTCCCTCTTTCTACCCCAGGCACACATTCTAGAAACACCAAGCTCGCCATGGTTCCCTCTGGGCCTTCACTCATGTCATCATGTGTACCTGAAATAATGTCCCACCCAACCACCTCCCCTGGGAGAGCCTTCCTGGCCTTCCTCCAAGCCCAGAGACCCCGCAGCTCATTCCCTTCCATCACACATCCCTCGCTTCTGGTAACTGTGTTGTCCCTGGGTATGTGCATGTAACTTCCTTGAGTTCAATGATACCTGATTTTTTAAAAATTTCTGGCTTTCGCCTTCTCCTCACACACAACTCTTCCCCCTTGGAACTATATGTTGGTTCACCAGGGGCCAGCAAACTTTTTCGACCAAGGGCCAGTAGTAGGTATTTTAGGCTTTGTGAGCCTTATGGTTTCTATTGCAACTATTCAACTCTGCCATTGTAGCACAAAGGCAGCCATAGACAACAGGTAAATGAGTGGGTGTGGCTATGTCATTATAACCCTTTATTTATAAAAGTAGGAGGCAGAGGGAGTGGAAACAACCCAAATGTCCATCAGCTGATGAATGGATAAGCAAAATGTGTATTATACAATGGAATGTTGTTCAGCTATTAAAAGGAATGAAGTACTGATACTTGCTATACAACATGGATAAGCCTAGAAAACATTATGCTAAGTGAAGAAGCCAGACACAAAAGGTGACATATTGTATGATTCAGTTTATACGAAATGTCCAGAATAGGCAAATCCATAGAGACAGAAAGTGGATTAGTGGTTGCCAGGGGTTGGGAGTAGAAAGAATGAGGAATGATTACCAGTGGGAACTGGGTTTCTTTCAGGAGTGATGGAAAACATTCTAAAATCAAATAGTAATGATGGTTACATAACGCTGTGTATATACTAAAATCACTGATTTGTACACTTAAAAGGATAGATTTTATGGTATGTGAATTATATCTCAATAAAGTATATATATATATATTAAAAAAATAAAAGACAGGTAGCAGGCTGGAATTGGCCCAAAGGCCAGAGCTTGTCAACCCCTGGACTATACC
This sequence comes from Elephas maximus indicus, assembly GCF_024166365.1. Lineage (NCBI taxonomy): Eukaryota > Metazoa > Chordata > Mammalia > Proboscidea > Elephantidae > Elephas > Elephas maximus. The sequence goes on along the minus strand of NC_064830.1, from coordinate 89,291,682 downwards.
ATCCTGAGAAAACAAAACATAGGAGAACTGAAGAGGAACAAAAGGTGAATTCTTAACCATTGAGCTTGTAAGGCTCCATGTCCTGAGAGAGCTGCACAGCCCAGATAACTCTCCACTGTGTTGTGACATGGGGTGGGGCTGGGGGTAGATAGTCACTTCAGGCTCCTGTCCTCAACCCTGGTGGCACAGTGGTTAAGAGCTAGGGCTGCTAACCAAAAGGTCGGCAGTTCGAATCCACCAGGTGCTCCTTGGAAACTATGGGGCAGTTCTACTCTGTCCTATAGGGTCAGTATGAGTCAGAATCGACTTGATGGCAATGGGTTTGTTTTTTTGTTTGATCCTCAACACAAGCCTGAGGCAGGAGGCCGGATGGAGCTGGGGGAGGTGCCATCAGAGGTGTCTGTAACCCTGGGTGGCAGCTGTTCCAACCCCACCTCTCCCACCAGGGAGAGAAATCTTTCTTCCTGCAGCCAGGGGAGAAGCTGGAGCGAGGCATCCAGGACGTGTATGTGCTGTCGGAGCAGCAGGGCCTGCTGCTGAGGGCCCTGCAGCCCCTGGAGGAAGGAGAGGACGAGGAGAAGGTCTCTCGTCAGGCCGGGGAGCGCTGGCTCATCCGAGGACCCATGGAGTATGTGCCATCTGCCAAGGTGGAGGTTGTGGAAGAGCGTCAGGCCATCCCTCTGGATGAGAATGAGGGCATCTATGTACAAGATGTCAAGACTGGAAGGGTAACAGCTCGGGGGGTGGGCAGCTGTCACTGCTGTGCAGCCACCACAGTGACTTCTCTGGGCAAAGAGAGTGATGCTTAAGTGGACAAGTACAAGGTAGAGGTGAGGGAAGGGACTTCAACTGTACTGACAGCAGTACCTCAGCAGGTTGGTAGGCATGAGGGTGTTCCTTGAAGTATTTGCCATCTCTCTTTTTTTTTTTGTCTTAAATTTCAAAGTTTAGAGACCCCAACTGAAAGGATGAGCATGGTTTAAGTATGGGACTCTGTCCGCACTGTAGATCCGGCCCCCAGCATAAAGGTCCAAGTAGGGTGTGGCCTACAAACAGTAAAAACCTACCTCCTCCCCATGTCCATATCCTGGTGGAGTTCTTCCTTCTTACTACTTCACCCAAATAAACCCTAAAACCTGGCCATGGGTTGATTAGGACCACATTTCCAACTTCTTCCACTAAGAATCCAACCCAGAAGTATAGCTCAGGATCCCGGGGGTATTAGTATACACTACCTACTTCCTAGGATTGCATCTGTCCCTGTGGTGCCCTCAAAGCTGGCCTTTGAAGGGAAATAGCAGGAGAAATAATATTGAGCACTTTCTATAGGACAAGTGCTGTTTCCAGCACTAGACATATACCAGTGGCCGTTGAGTCAATTCCAATTCGCGGTGAGCCCATGGGTGTCAGAGTAGAACTATCCTCCACAGACTTTTCAACGGCTGGTTTTTTCAGAGGTAGAACATCAGGCCTTTCTTCTGAGGCTTCTCTGGGTAGATTCAAACCTTCAGACTTTCTGTTAGCTGCCAATCACATTAACCATTTTTACCACCCAGGGACTCCATTAGACATACAGAACGTTGTTCATTCTCAACCCAGTTAGGTAGCCACTATCTTGTCCATTTTACAGATGAGGAAAGTGAAGGCCAGAGGTGAAATAGCTTTTCGAAGATGGCAAAAACAGCAGATGGCAAACTGGGATTTGAGCAGAGACTGTATTTAACCACTATGCTCTACGGCCTCCCTGGAACAGTCCTGCTTCAGGACCGCTGGGTGGGTCTTTCTCCCTTTACCCTCCCTGGTAACATCAGCCCTGTCCCCATCTCTCAAGGTGCGCGCTGTGATTGGAAGCACCTACATGCTGACACAGGATGAAGTCCTGTGGGAGAAGGAGTTGCCTCCCGGAGTGGAGGAGCTGCTCAACAAGGGGCAAGACCCCCTGGCTGACAGGGGTGAGAAAGCGACAGCCAAGGTCCTTCAACAACCGTCAGCCCCCCGGAACAAAACCCGTGTGGTCAGCTACCGCGTCCCTCACAACGCTGCGGTGCAGGTGTATGACTACAGAGAGAAGAAAGCTCGGTGAGGGTCCCCGCGGTGGAGGACCACAGGGGAGGCGGAGAGAGGGGCGGGGCCTTGGGAAAGGGGTGGGGCCTTGGTGGAGAGGGGCGGGGAAGTGGGCGGGGCCACAGGAGCTCTCTAGCTGTCTGACTCAGGCTCCCTCTGCAGCGTGGTCTTTGGGCCTGAGCTGGTGTCCCTAGGACCTGAGGAGCAGTTCACGGTGCTGTCCCTCTCGGCCGGGCGGCCTAAGCGTCCCCACTCCCGGCGTGCTCTCTGCCTGTTGCTGGGGCCTGATTTCTTTACGGATGTCATCACCATCGAGACCGCAGACCACGCCAGGCTGCAACTTCAGCTTGCTTACAACTGGTAACGGGCGCGGGGGGAAACGTTGGTGAGGTTTGGGTGCCGTCCCAGGGGAACCCTGAGGAGGAGAGATGAACCCTGAGGAAGAGAGATGCCCCCTCCAGTGCTGAGCTTAGAATGAGAGCAGATTGCCTTACTTCATGTCATGGCCAAGAGGAGTGTATGCCCATCCAGTGTGATGCCCAGGGGGACTGACAGGGAGGGGGACTTTAGAGATGCAAGAGCGAGATGCAGTCCAAGCCAAACTCCCAGCAGGTGTTCAGCCAAACACTTGTTTGCAAGGTTATAAGAAGATTAATTGGGAATAAACTGGGAGTGGGCAGTGTTGGGGAGGGGTGGGCAAGAGCACCTAGAGCTGCAGCCCAGCTCTGCCCTTTACTAACTGCAGACGTGGCCAAGTGACTTAGTGCTTTCCTCAGTTTCCCAATCTGTAAAATGAGGATGACAACATTACCTACTTCACAGGTTGTTGAAATGGTGCAATGAGAATTAGAACAGTGCCTGGTACATAGTTAGAGCTCAAATGTCAGCTATTAGAATTAAGGGAGATAAATCACTTACAGGAGTAATGCTGGACAACTCCCAAGCACATGTTCCTCACCTCTTGGCCAAGGCAGATGGGGTGCTGACATATCCAGTCAAAGCTTGGCTGCTAATTAAAAGCTCAGCCATTCGAATCCACCAGCTGCTCCTTGGAAACCCTATGGGGCAGTTCTGCTCTGTCCTATAGGGTCACTATGAGTTGGAATCAACTTGATGGCAACAGGTTATATAGCATGGTAGTTAGGAACTAAATCAGAACCAAACCTACTGCCACTGGGTTGATTCTGATCCACAGCGACCCTATAAGGACAGAGTAGAACTGCTCCACAGGGTTTCCAAGGCTGTAAATCTTTATGGAAGCAGACTCCCACCTCTTTCTCCCATGGAGTGGCTGGTAGGTTCAAACCGCCAACCTTTTGGTTAGCAGCTGAGTGCCTCAACTACTGTGCCACCAGGGCTCCCATAATTGGGAACCCAGACCCTGGAGTCAGACTGCCTGGGTTCAAGTTTCTGACTGAATACATACTGTGCGACCTTGGGCCGGTCATGTCACCTCTCTCAGCTGTAAATTGGGGCTTATGCTTATCCCCACCTCACAGGATGGCTGTGACAATTAAGTGAGACACACGTGAGTTTCTTAGGACTGTTCCTGGTACCAGTTAGCATCCTCTATCGTTAGAGACCCTGCCTAGGGGTGAATGTTGAGGTACTTCTTGAAGAAAAACAGCTTCTCCTATTCTGAACCGCTTTGCTCACAGGCACTTTGAACTGAGTGACCAGAAGGACCCCCAAGAGACAGCCAAGCTCTTCTCAGTGCCCGACTTCGTGGGTGATGCCTGCAAAGCCATCGCATCCCGGGTGCGAGGTGCCGTGGCCTCCGTCACCTTTGATGACTTCCATAAGAACTCGGCCCGCATCATCCGCACTGCTGTCTTTGGCTTTGAGACCCCGGAAGCCAAGGGGCCTGGTGGCACAGCCCTGCCCCAGCCCCGGGATCAGGCCATCTTCCCCCAGAATGGACTGGTGGTCAGCAGCGTGGATGTACAGTCTGTGGAGCCCGTGGACCAGAGGACCCGGGATGCCCTGCAACGCAGTGTCCAGTTGGCCATCGAGATCACCACCAACTCCCAGGAGGCAGCCGCCAAGTGAGTGAGGCCTGGGGACCCAGCTGCCCATATTGCCCACTGCAGGCCAGACCTTCTCTCAGGGTCCGTATCTCCATCCCACTGCAAGGACCTGAATCACACGGTACCCTTAATGGTCCGCCTGCTGCAAAGGATCCTTTTTCTACCCAACAGGCAGTAGACTCAGTGTGATTCAGATGCCACCCCTGTACTTGTGGCTTCCCACCTTGCTCATGATAAAACCCAAGCTCCTTTCTGTGACCTTCCGTGCCCCCTGAGATCCAGCCCTGCCTTCTGGCCACCTGCCTTCTAGCCTTCTCCCCTAGCTCAGATGCTTCAGTCTTTCTGCCCCTGAATGCAAGCTTGTTCCCACATTACAGTCTTTTGCATTGGCTGCTTCCTCTGCCCAGAATGCTATCCCCCAGGATTGTGCAAGGCAGGCTACTTTTTCAGCCTCAGCCCAAAGATGACCTCCTTGGAGGGCATTTTTCTTTTTGCCCCAAGGGAAGCAGCACTCTTTGCCCAGGCATGCTCTCACAGCACCCATTCTACTACCTTACTGTCTGACATCATCCTTGTTTATTCTTGTCCCCACTGGAAGGTTAGTTGTGTGAAAGCAGGGCCTCAATCATGCTGTGTTCCCCTGGGTCTGGAATGCACCTGGCTCACAGTGAGCGGCCACAGTGTCCCCTCGTTTGCACTTTGAGGGCCTTCCATGGGCAGAGTCTGCCCTGAACACCAGATAGATTGGTGGTCCTTCCCTTAGAGCTCACATGCCAGGTCTGATCCTCTGCTAGCATCCTACCTGTCCCCTCTCCTGTCCAGGCATGAAGCTCAGAGACTAGAGCAAGAAGCCCGAGGCCGGCTTGAGAGGCAGAAGATCTTGGACCAGTCAGAAGCTGAAAGAGCTCGCAGGGAACTCTTGGAGCTGGAGGCTCTGAGGTACATTGAGAACTAGAGGAAGAAAAGGTTGGTAGGGGGCTGAAGGTCTTGGAAAAGGAGCTAGTCAGGGAGAAGTGGGCAGGCGAAAGCTACTACAGCCTAAGTCAAGGCTGGGGAGGACAGGGCTTCCTCCTGGGTCCTGACTGACCAGGCTGCCTCCTCCTCCAGCACAGCCGTGGAGAGCACCGGGACTGCCAAGGCCGAGGCTGAGTCTCGCGCAGAGGCGGCACGGATTGAGGGAGAAGGCTCTGTGCTGCAGGCCAAGCTGAAAGCGGAGGCCTTGGCCATTGAGACGGTGAGTGAGAGGCGAGGATTTACCGAGTACCCGCTCAGGGCCAGGAGCTGGGTGGGTATTCTTCACCTCTGTTCATTAATATGCGTAACAATCTCTAAGAGACATTATAGTCTCATGTAGTTCACAGAGGAGGAAACCAAAGTTCTATAAAGGCAGAGTGGTAAACCAGACAGACTACCTCCTACCCTCAAAGAGCTTACTGCTCATACTTAGATTGAGCTTTCTATGTGCCAAGCACCTTGAGAATGCTGTGAACACGTATTATTTAATCTTCACAACAACCCTATGAGGTAGGTACTGTCCTTTGTCATGCAGAAGAGAAGACCCACACACATAGGTGAAATGACTTGCCTATGGTCATACAACCAGTAAAAAAAGTGGATCTAAATTTGGGAAGTCTGGCTCCAGAGTCTTTCCTCTTGACCAGCGTGCTGTACCACTTCCATGTGCTGCTGGAATGAGCCGAGTCTGATTGAAGAGGCAGATGAACTTGAGGACGATAAATGCAGTGAAGGGTGTACGATGTAGTGGGTTATTGATGAAGATAGTCTGAGATTTTTCTGAGGTGCTGACTTCAAAGATGAGTGTGAGCAAGCTCTGAAAAGAGCTAGAGAACACTGCCCGAGTTCACACACAGCTGGGAGGTAGTAAGGTTGTCAATGAAACATTAGCCAGCCTGTAACCACTTGACTTCACTCCACATATGAAGCTAGCTCTCCAGCTTCCTTGACCCTCCTAGCAACAAAATTTACCTCTTCCCAGTCTGTGTATTCATCCTTCATGCCCAACCTAGAATGCCTTCCTTCCTAGTCCTTGAAGGCCCTCCAAGAAGCCTCCAAGAATTCCAGCCCTTTGATCTTTTCCGTCTTTGGATTATTTCTGCCTAGTCAGCACCATGTTCTTTGGCACTCAGCTTACAAACTCTGGCATTGTCTTAAAATCTGTTTTGTCTGATATTAATATAGCCAAGTTTAGTCTTTTGGCTACTGTTTGCATTGGAATATTTTTTTCCATCCTTTCACCTTCAAACTACAAGTGGATCTAAAGTGGGTGTCTTATAGACAGAATACAGTTGGATCACGTTTCTTGTCTATTCTGCCAATCTCTGCCTTTTGTTTGGAGAGCTTAATCCATTTACATTAAAAGAATTATTATAAGGAAGGCCTTCTATTTTGCCGTTTATTTACTGTGTGTCTTACACCTTTTTTTGTCTCTCATTTCCTCCAATACTGCCTAGTTTTGTGTTTACTTGATTTTCTGTAGTGAACTTTTTTGATTTCTCTTCTCATTTCCTTTTGTATATATATATATTTTAGGTATCTTTGTGGTTACCATGGGAGTTACATTTAACATGCTATATTTATAGCAAACTAGTTTAAATTGATAACGTCAAAAACATACAAAACTCTGTTCCTATATTGTTCCTCTTCCCCCTTTAATTGTTGTTTTTGTCACAAATTTCATCTTTATATATTGTGTGTCCAGTGACATAGATTTATCATTATTTTATGCATTTTTCTTTTAAATCATGTAAGACAAAACAAGTAGAGTTACAATACAAAAATACAATAAAAGTAACCTTGATATTTACCCATTAAATTACCTTTACTGGAGGTCTTCCTTTTTTTTTTTAATCGTCATTTGTCTTTGAGTTACTGTCTAGCGTCCTTTCTTTTCAACACCAAGGACTCCCTTTACCACATCTTGATGTAACAAACCCCTTCAGCTGTTGTTTATCTGGGATTGTCTTAATTTTGCCCTCATTTTCGAAAGGTAATTTTGCTGGATAAAGAATTCTTGATTGACAGTTGTTTTTTTTTTTCTTCCTTTCAGTACCTTAAATATGGTCATCCCACTGCCTTCCGGCTTCTGTGGTTTCTGAGAAATGGGCACTTAATTTTACTGAGGATCCCTTGTATGTAATGATTCACTTCTCTCTTGCTGGTCTCAAGAGTCTCCTTTTATCTTTGGTTTTTGAGAATTTGATAATAATGTGTCTCAGTGTGTGTATCTTTGAGTTTATCCTACTTGTAGTTTGCTGAGCTCCTTGGATATGTAGATTCATGTCTTTTGTCAAATTGGGGAAGTTTTTTATTTCCTCAAATAGTCATTCTGTTCATTACTCTTTACTCCTTCGTAGTCTCCCATAATGCGTATATTAGTCATCTTGATGGTGTCCCACAAGTCCCTCAGGATCTCTTTTCTTCATTTTTTTTCTTTTTGCTCCTCATTCTTGACAATCTCAATTGTCCGATTCTTCTGTCTGCCAGCTCAGATGTGCTGCTGAGCCCCTCCAGTGAATTTTTTATTTCTATTACTGTTTCAACATCAGTCTTTCTGTTTGGGTTCTTTTTAAAAATTTCTCTTTACTGAAATTCTCATTTTTTTCGTGTATCATTTTCCTGATTTTCTTTAGTTCTTTGTCCATATTTTCCTTTAGCTTTTTCAGCATATTTAGCATTGTTAATTTAAAGTCTTTTACTAGTAAGTCCATTATCTGTCCTTCCTCAGGGATGGTTTACTTCACTTTATTTTGGTCTTTTGCATGGGCCATTCTTTTCTATTTCTTCGTATATCTTATGATTTTTTTTGTTGAAATCAGGACATCTGACTCACACTGTGGTAACTCTGGAAGTCAGCTTCTTCCCCTTCCCTAGGGCTTTCTCTTCTTATGTTGTTATGGTTGTTGTTATTTTAACTGTTGTGTACTGGTTGCTGTAGCTTCCACAAGATTGCTGTGCCAAACTGAAGAGGGGATTGGGTATGGACGGTGTATGATCAATACACTCCTACTATTTATACGTCGCCTTTTTTGATGCAGCATTCGCTGAGATTCCCTAACCCTTTGCCTGGTTTCCAGAGTTCCGATACTGTGGATTCCATCAATTTCTGCTTTTTGTTTTAATTGTGGGGAGACAGGAGTGTACCCCTGTTTACATTGCCATCTTGCTCCTTCCTCTGGCATTATCTTGTTTTCCAAACATTTAGCTGCCTCCCCTAGTAGCCTTTGAGGATCCAGAGCATGTCTACTTCTTCAAACTCTTAGCTATCTCCCCAGTAGCCTGTGAGTGTCCATAAATGTCTACTTCTCTATTCTGAGCCATGGAGAATGCATTTGGACCCTAGAAAAAATTTCAGGCTCCTATGTAAGGGCAGATTGGCTAAAAATCTTTACATGGAAATGACTGATAGGCAACCGAGTTGGACATTAGGCTCTTCTCCAGCCCTGATACCTTGTACTAGCAGCTTTCCCCACCTTAGTCTGTCTTGACTATTTTCACTAAGGTCCCTGAAGCCAGGTAGGATACCAAGTAAGCACCCTAATCTACAGTCCTATTCAAGTACTTTCTACTTTACAAAGTTCTCTGCCCTATATCAATTCACTTAATACCTTCCTCGAAGGTAAGGATTATTATACCTTTTTGCATGAAAGTGCTCAAACGTTAGCCAGCTTTGTAATAGGTATTGCATATATTTTAGATACACGATCTTATTTGATGCTTGAAGTCCCATCAAGGTCGGCATTATCTCCATTTTACAGATGAGGAACCTGAGGGTCACATTAAGAGGCTCCCCATGCACTAGCCAAAAGGTGGCATAGCCAGGATTTATGCCTGACTGCCAGTTTACAACTCCATCCCCTTCACCTGAGTTCTGTCAGTCTTACAGCTAGAGCAACTTGCTGGATGGTTTCCAAGGGCCACATTATTCAATGAATTCTGTGTTTTTTTTTTTTTTTCGCTTCCAGGAGGCTGAGCTCCAGCGGGTACGGAAAGTGCGGGAACTAGAACTAGTCTATGCCCGTGCCCAGCTGGAGCTGGAAGTGAACAGGGCCCAACAGCTGGGTGAGTTGGAGGTAAAGAAGTTCAAGCAGATGACAGAGGCCTTGGGCCCCAGTACCATCAGGGACCTTGCTGTGGCTGGGCCAGAGATGCAGGTGAGAGTTGGGGAAGGCATGGGGGGATGGGTGTTTGTCTTGGGACCAGACTAGAACTAAGAAGACAGAGCCAAGAAGGCAAGCACAACATCTAAAAAGATGTTGGGCCAGAGAGATGAGGTCAGACAGTGACTGAACTGCCCCAAATCATGTATTGTGATTTCTGTATCATTTGAGCCCAACATCATGCTCAAATACTGGGCCACCCTAAAAAAAAAAAAAAAATACTGCATTGCCCTTATGTGCCAGGCACTGTACTAGACCCAGCACTGAGCTGGAGCTCATGGAGAGATGGCAAAAGATGGGACAGCATCAGTCTATGACAAGTACTTCAAAGGAAGTCAAGCAGGGTGGTGAGATGATGGGTAGAGGGTTGTCATTTCACATTAGTTTAAATAAAGCCTCTCTGAGAAGAGGCACTTGAGCCCTTCATGGAGTTGAGAAGAGTTTCTCACCAGAGAGTCCAAGTGAAGTGAAAAGACACAAAGAGGACAAACTTGGTACATTTAAGGAATGGGAAGGACTCTGGTGCAACAGAGCAAGCAAAGGGGTGAGGTGCTGAGCTGTTGGAAAGGTAGTCCCTCAGGCTTCCCTAGTGGTGTTCATTTTTCCTGACTGATCCTTTGAGGATGGGGTGGCAGACAGCTGCAGTGCCAGACAAGAGTGGATGTGGGCCTGTCCTAGAGAGGCAGTCACGGAGATGAGGGAAGTGACCCCATCTTCTCACCCTCCTTCTCCCTTCCTCCAGGTAAAACTGCTCCAGAGCCTGGGCCTGAAATCGACCCTCATCACCGATGGCTCCACTCCCATCAATCTTTTCAGCACAGCCTTGGGTTTACTGGGGGTAGGATCTGAGTTTCAGCCCCCAGCCAAGAAGATGGCTGGTGAGCCCAGCCCCCAAGAAAGCTTGCTTCTCCACTGCCCTCCTGCCTCTCATGCTCTTGGGGGTACCCACATTGTGCCTTAACTCTGTACTGCACTGAGTAATAAAACTGACATTTCTGGGCATTTAAGCCTTTTTCTGTTTCTTTAAAGCAAAGGGAGCTTAGTGGGAGGGAGTACCCCTGAAATCTTGAGATGAGTTACAAGGGACTACTCCTATTTGTAAAGTGGAGAGGAAGCTGAGGCAGGGAGAAGACTAACCTGAAGTCACAGTGATAGAAATATGGCCCCAAGGCCTTATCCACCAAGCCAGACCTGTCCTTTTGATAGGTAGTCAACTTCCCTGGACCTCATGTGGGGAAGATAATGCCACGGGTGAGAGGATAGTGCCTGCCAGCAAGCACCTCTTGAATGACTCCTGCACTAGGAACATCTCTTCTCACTGCCAATTCTTCCTGCTGCCCAGCCTGGCCAGGAAGTCCTCTTGGAAGTCTAACCCTCTCTCTACCAGTCATCCATTCCCACTTCCCACCCCCAACATTTGGGGGCTCCCTTTGGCACCACCTGCTGGTCACACCATGTACCTGCCTGGCCTGTGCCCCTGGCCTGCGTGCCTGTCCCTCTTCAGGTGGGTCTCTCAGACTGGGGAGAAGGAACTTGCCAAGGGGCATTAGGAACTGGAATAGGTCTCTGGACTTCTGATCTGGGCTCCTTGGAAGCATGGAGGGAGGAGTGCCTCCTTTCCACCCTCCCCTACAACTGGCTGTTTTAGCTGCTGTGGAGTTGGCCCCTACTCATGGCAACCCTATGCACAATGGAGCCAAATGCCATCCTGTGCCGTCCCTATGATTGCTTGCAGATTGGATTGTTGTCTTTCATAGGGTTTTCACTGGCTTTTATTATCAGAAGTAGATCACCAGGCCTTTCTTCCTGGTCCATCTTAGTCTCGAAGTTCTGCTGTACCTGTTCAGCATCATGGCAACACACAAGCCCCCACTGATTGTTGAGTGATGAGGTGCACTGGCTGGTAATCAAACCTGGGTCCTGATTAAATTGTCAAGGGCCCGAGTTGTTTATTAAATCAGCTTTAATGTCACTCTCACTCTTTTTTTCATGTTTGTATATGTTAGAACCTGTTTTTATTTGTTTAGACATTCTTCCTTTTCTTTGCAATGGGAACATAATTAGTCTTTTAGAGGAATAATTTTATATTTGTCTGATGTAGCTCCTTTTCACTTTTTTTTTCTGTCCATTTTCTTGGAAAGCTTTAATCAAAAAATTATTCAATTATTATGTATACACTCTAAAAATACCTAGTTCAGTTAAACAGTCAAAATTGTCTAAAAGCAGACCCATATACCTAATGAATATATACACAAAAATATTTAACAAAATACTAGCAAACCAAATAAAAAAACATAGTAAAAGGATTATACACCGTGATCAAGTGGGATTTAACTCAGGAATGCAAGGATAGTTCAATATTAGAAAATCAACCAATGTAATACACCAAATTAACAGAACAAAGGAAAAGAACCATATGATCATCTCAACAGATGCAGAAAAGGCATTTAACAAAATTCAGCACCCTCTCATGATAAAAAAACACTCAACAAAAGAGGAAAAGAGGAGAAATTCCTCTATGTAGTAAATGGCATTCATGAAAAACCTACAGCTAACATCATACTTAATGGAGAAAGACTGAGAACTTTCCCATTAAGATCAAGACAAGGATGCCCACACTCACCACTGTTACTCCACATTGGTCTGCAAGTCCTAGCCAGACCAACTAGGTTAGGGGAAAAAAAAGTATCCAAATTGGAAAAGAGAAAGTAAAACTATTCCTTTTCACATGATGACATGATCCTATACATGGTAACCTCCCCCCACCCCCCCCCAAAGAATCCACAATAAGGCTATTAGAAATGGATTCAGCCTGGTGGCAGGGTATAAGGTCAAGCTCAAAAATCAGTCCGGTTTTTATATATGAGCAATGAGTAAGCAGAAAAAGAAATTAAGGAAACATTACCGATTACAATATCACTTAAAAGAATGAAATACCTAGGAATAAGTTCAACCAGGAAGGTGACAGATTTGTACACAGAAAACTAGAAACATTACTAAAAGAAATTAAAGAAGACCTAAATACATGGAAGTACATTTCATGTTCATGGATTGGGAGGCATAATATACTTAACTTGTCAATAATACCCAAAGCAATCTATAAATTCAATGTAATCCCCTTTAAAATCCTAACAACTTTCTTGAGATAAATGTAAAAGCCAATCTTCAATTTTATATGGAAGGACAAGGGACCCCAAATAGCTAAAGGAATCTTGAAGAAGAGGAATAAACTAGGAGGACTCACACTCCAAAACATACTATAAAACCACAGTAATTAGTACAGCCTGGTACTGGTATAATAATACACACATAACCCATTGCCATCAAGTTGATTCCAACCCATAGCAACCCTATAGGTGAGAGTAGAACTGCCCCATAGAGTTTCCAAGGTTGTAAATCTTAACAGAAGCAGACTGCCAATCTTTCTCCCAGACAGCAGCTGGTGGATTCAGACCGCTGACCTTTAGGGAGATGCAAATAAAAACCACAATGAAACGTGTCATCTCACCCCCATTAGAATGGCAACGATCAAAACAAGTGTTGGCGAGGTTGTGGAAAAGCTCTCATCCATTGCTGGTTTAAATTGGTAGAGCCACTGTGGAAAATAGTTTGGCAGTTCCTCAAAAAGTTGAACATAGAACTACTATATGATCCAGTTAATCCACTCTTAGATATGTACCTGAGACTTTAAAGTAGCGACGAAAATAGACACATGTACGCCAGTGTTCACTGCAGCACTTTTCACAATAGCCAAAAGGTGGAAACAACTGAAATGTCCATCAGCAGATGAATGGATAAACGAAAAGTGGAAAACATCACCCTGAGCTCAGTAAGTCAGTCACAAAAGGACAAAGACTATATGATCTCACTCATATGAAATAAGCAAATGTATAAAGATGAAAAATTATTAGTGGTTACTAGGGCGGGAGAAAGGGAAGAAAAGGGAAGTTTTTGCTGAGTGGGCAGTGAGTTTATGTTAATGGTGGTGGAAAATTTTGGAAAGGGATAGAGAGAATGGTTGCACAACTTGAAGAATATACTTTAAAAAAACCAAACTCATTGCTGTTGAGTGCATTCCGACTCACGGTGACTCTACAGGACAGAGTAGAATTGCCCCATAGAGTTTCTAAGGAGTGGCTGGTGGATGTGAACTGCTGATCTTTTGGTTAGCAGCCGAGTTCCTCACCACTGCGCCACCAGGGCTCCATGAAGAATATAATTAGTGTCACTGAATTACACATGGAGAAATTGTTGAATTGGTGTATGTTTTGTTGCATATATTTTTTTCATCACAATAAAAAAACAAAACGATGTCTAAAAATATATATAAAATTATTGAACTATTTATGTTTCCTTTGTGGACACTGAAAAAGGATACTTATGTAATTGCCTTTATTATAGTTAAAAGATAAGAAAAGGCTTTAGTTCCAAGATAAAAAAGAGCTTGTGGCACGATCCAGTGTCTTTAAAATTTAATTTGCCATATAAAAGTAATGCCAACACAATTGTTTTGTACAAGATCAAAGTTAATTTTCTCATGATTTAAACTCTCTCAATATTTTGATAATATTACACTTTTTTCTTATCAGTTAATTATAGTTTTCAAATCTTATTTAAAATTATATATATATGTGTGCATATTCAACTAAAAGGAATGGTAATAATGGATGCCTTTTATTGGGATATCTCCTTAAAAGTTTTAATTTTGTAAAATTTTTACAATAAGCCAAAATGGTGTAACGTGAAGAAGTAATTACCATTGATTTATATGGGAAAAATTTTTGAGCATTCCCAGACTCAAAAAACAACCTCTTAAATCATACCAAATAGCACATAAAACCTAAAATAACACTAAAAAAAAAATAATAATAACACTAGCATATAGTAAAAGCAGGAACCCTGAGAGTAGTCCCCAGGGGAGGAGCTTGGCAATGCCATTCTCGGGGTGCCAGCTGCCTCCTTAATGGTGGGCTGTGAAACAAACGCTGAATGCTATTTCCACTTTTCGCCATTTTCATAAAAGTAGAAATCCTTTTCAGATTTCTTTCAGTTAGCAAAAACAGGTACTAATGTAGATGTTTCCTAAAAGCGAAGTGGCTTAAAGCGAGCTTACAAAAAGCAGAGGAAACCTGTAATGTGTTGGCTAAAATTGTAATTTTCAGATCCTTAACTCATTTGAAGGCCACAGACCAATAATTAAGTTAATTAATAAATAATCTCTTGAAGTCTGGGCAATTTCTACATGAGAAACAAATATAAAACATTGGTCACTAAACATAATTTTTACCCTTATTTCTTAGAATGGCAATAGATTAGCAAAATAGGGAAATGCCTTTGGATGATACTATAACTATGTTTTTCTTTTTTTGCCCCCATAAATTTGTTAAAATGGCATGAATTGAATTCTCATAGAAAAAAATCTAAATAATTCTTGGTGTTCTGTTTTCTGGTTTTATCTTGTGTCTGGAAAAAAGAAAAGTTGGTTACTTTGGTTAAAGATGATCATATAAATGACCATACTAGGTATAAGTGCAGAAATATGCAAAATATACAAAATAATGGTTATGATTTTCTATTACATATTTTAATCTATATGCTACATAATTTATCATGATGGTAAAGTTAATATGATATATATACATTGTTTTATTTAATATATGGATAACCCAAAATAAACCCCTTGTCATCTAGTTGATTCGGACTCACAGCAACCCTGTAGGACAGAGTCGAACTGCCTTATAAGGTTTCCAAGGCTGTAATCTTTACAGAAGCAGACTACCACGTCTTTTTACTGTGGAGTAGCTAGTGGGTTTGAACCACCAACCTTTCAGTTAGCAGCTGAGTGTTTAACCACTGCACCACCAGGGCTCCTTAATGTATGGATAAAGTAGTTATATTTTAAAGGTTTAAATTTATTGCTTATGTGTATAGCTATACATCTGTGTATGCATATGTACAAAGGTATGTTATTAAATTCTTTACTGAAAATTGTTACATGAGTAATGTATAAAACAAGTAAAATTAGAATTTAGGTCCTTTGTTTTCTCTTTTTTTAAAATGACTAAGTTAATTTGTGCCCAGATTAATAAAGGTTCCTTTTTGTCACCAAAATATTTTATAACTGTTGATGTTTTTTGGCACACTCTTTGATCATTTTTGAAAAATCTCACTTTAGGAAAAAGTTAAGATCCTAATAACCACCATTGTTATGGCAGTGTGTTTTTACAATATTCCCTGTAAATATTTATTTTCTTTAGATATTTATTACTTATATCTTGTCTACTCTACAACTATTCTTGATTTTGCCTTTCCTATATTCAGGTCAAGATTTAGACTAATAAAATTATTAAGACATTTTGAGTTTCCTAAAATGGTCATTAGGTAACACAAAGATCTTCTCCTTCGCTCTGTAAAAAGAGGGACAATAGCAGTGATTAGCTTTGTCTGGAATTCTCCAAATTTTAATTAATTCAAAACTGGTGAGGCAGCTGTTGACTAATAATTTTTTAAAAACTAATAAATTGAAACGTGTTTATCTTCCTAGATTATTTACACATTAGTAAAATATATTAATATGAATATTTATCAAAGAGAGTATACTTTTCAAGAAAAACAACAAAATATTTGTGTTTAAGCATGAAGACTGGTATTATAACTATCTACAAAAAGATCTGTTTGCAGGATTTAGGCTCTGATATTCACAAGCCCTTTTCCCTTTTTTTCCTTAAAAGTCTGAATAAGCACCAGGGGTATTGATTCAATTTCATGGGGATCATCAGATGCCTGCTGCTCGTTTCTCCCTTTCATTAGATCCAGTAGTCAATGCATATCCACCTTGTCTAACAGCTGTAGCAATAATAGCAATACATGTGAAAACTTCCCTTGCTTTAGGTCTAAGCCCGTTGCCATCAGGTCAATTCCAACTCATAGGACAGAGCAGAACTGCCCTATAGGGTTTCCAAGGAGTGGCTGGTGGATTCAGACTGCCAACCTTTTGATTATCAGCTGAGCTCTTAACTACCGCAACACCAGGACTCCTGTTTTAGGTCTAGGGTCTTTACGGAATGTAATAGTTCCTCATGCTGTAGACTCTCCTACTGACAGAAAACACTCAACACTGGCATCTACAGAAATTCTTATAAAATGGACAGCAAATAAAAGAAATTTAAAATGCTTTGTTCCAATCCTCAACAAAATTCTAGCCAATAGAATTCAACAACATATCAAAAAAATAATCCACCACAACCAAAAACCAAGTGGGATTTATACCAGGAATGCAAGGTTGGTTCAATATTAGAAAAACCATTAATGTAATCCACCATATAAATAAAACAAAAGACAAAAAACACATGATCTTATCAATTGATGCAGAAAAGGCATTTGACAAAGTCCAACACCCATTCATAATAAAAACTCTCAGCAAAATAGGAATTGAAGGAAAATTCCTCAACATAATAAAGGGCATCTATACCAAGCCAACAGCCAACATCACCCTAAATGGAGAAAGCCTGAAAGTAATTCCCTTGAGAACGGGAACCAGACAAGGATGCCCTTTATCACAGCTCTTATTCAACATTGTGCTAGAGGTCCTAGCCAGAGCAATTAGGCTAGACAAAGAAATAAAGGGCATCTGGATTGGCAAGGAAGAAGTAAAATTATCTCTATTTGCAGATAACATGATTTTATACACGGAAAACCCTAAGGAATCCTCCAGAAAACTACTGAAACTAATAGAACAGTTCGGCAGAGTTTCAGGTTACAAGATAAACATACAAAAATCACTTGGATTCCTCTACATCAACAAAAAGGACATCAAAGAGGAAATCACCAAACCAATACCATTCACAGTAGACCCCAAGAAGATAAAATACTTAGGAATAAATCTTACCAAAGATGTAAAAGACCTATACAAAGAAAACTACAAAGTACTACTGCAAGAAACTAAAACGGACCTACGTAAGTGGAAAAACATACCTTGCTCATGGATAGGAAGACTTAACATAGTAAAAATGTCTGTTCTACCAAAAGCCATCTCTATATACAATGCACTTCCAATCCAAATTCCAACGACATTTTTTAATGTGATGGAGAAACAAATCACAAACTTCATATGGAAGCGAAAGAAGCCTCAGATAAGTAAAGCATTACTGAAAAAGAAGAACAAAGTGGGAGGCCTCACTCTACCTGATTTTAGAACATCTTACACAGCCACAGTAGTCAAAACAGCCTGGTACTGGTACAACAACAGGCACGTAGACCAATGGAACAGAATTGAGAACCCAGATATAAATCCATCCACCTATGCGCAGCTGATATTTGACAAAGGCCCGGTGTCAGTTAATTGGGGAAAAGACAGTCTTTTTAACAAATGGTGCTGGCATAACTGGATATCCATTGGCAAAAAAACGAAACAGGACCCATACCTCACACCATGCACAAAAACTAACTCCAAGTGGATCAAAGACCTAAACATAAAGACTAAAACGATAAAGATCATGGAAGAAAAAATAGGGACAACGTTAGGAGCCCTAATACAAGGCATAAACAGAATACAAAGCGTTACCAAAAATGATGAAAAGAAACCAGATAACTGGGAGCTCCTAAAAATCAAACACCTATGTTCATCTAAAGACTTCACCAAAAGAATAAAAAGACCACCTACAGACTGGGAAAAAATTTTCAGCTATGACATCTCTGACCAGTGCCTGATCTCTAAAATCAATATGATTCTGTTAAAACTCAACCACAAAAAGACAAACAACCCAATTAAAAATTGGGCGAAGGATATGAACACGCCCTTCACTAAAGAAGATATTCAGGCAGCTGACAGATACATGAGAAAATGCTCTCGATCATTAGCCATTAGAGAAATGCAAATTAAAACTACGATGAGATTCCATCTCACTCCAACAAGGCTGGCATTAATAAAAAAAAAAACACAAAATAATAAATGTTGGAGAGGCTGCGGAGAGATTGGAACTCTTATACACTGCCGGTGGGAATGTAAAATGGTACAACCACTTTGGAAATCTATCTGGCGTTTCCTTAAAAAGTTAGAAATAGAACTACCATACAACCCAGAAATCCCACTCCTCAGAATATACCCTAGAGAAATAAGAGCCTTCACACGAACAGATATATGCACACCCATGTTTATTGCAGCCCTGTTTACAACAGCAAAAAGCTGGAAGCAACCAAGGTGTCCATCAACGGATGAATGGTTAAATAAATTGTGGTATATTCACAGAATGGAATACTAAGCATCGATAAAGAAAAGTGATGAATCTGTGAAACATTTCATAACATGGAGGAACCTGGAAGGCATTATGCTGAGCGAAATTAGTCAGAGGCAAAAGGACAAATATTGTATAAGACCACTATTATAAGATCTTGAGAAATAGTATAAACTGAGAAGAACACATACTTTTGTGGTTATGAGGGGGGGAGGGAGGGAGGGTGGGACAGGGTTATTTACTGATTAGTTAGTAGATAAGAACTACTTTAGGTGAAGGGAAGGACAATAATACACGGAAGGTCAGCTCAACTGGACTGGACCAAAAGCAAAGAAGTTTCCGGGATAAAATGAATGCTTCAAAGGTCAGCGGAACAAGGGCGGGGGTTTGGGGACTATGGCTTAAGGGGACTTCTAAGTCAATTGGCAAAATAATTCTATTATGAAAACATTCTGCATCCCACTTTGAAATGTGGTGTCTGGGGTCTTAAATGCTAACAAGCGGCCATCTAAGATGCAGCAATTGGTCTCAACCCACCTGGATCAAAGGAGAATGAAGAACACCAAGGTCACATGATAACTATGAGCCCAAGAGACAGAAAGGGCCACAGGAACCAGAGACTTACATCATCCTGAGACCAGAAGAACTAGATGGTGCCCGGCCACAACCGATGACTGCCCTAACAGGGAGCACAACGGAGAACCCCTGAGGGAGCAGGAGATCAGTGGGATGCAGATCCCAAATTCTCATAAAAAGACCAGACTTAATGGTCTGACTGAGACTAGAAGAATCCCGGCAGTCATGGTTCCCAAACCTTTTGTTGGCCCAGGACGGGAACCATTCCCGAAGACAACTCATCAGACATGGAAGGGACTGGACAATGGGTAGGAGAGAGATGCTGATAAAGAGTGAGCTACTTGTATCAGGTGGACACTTGAGACTGTGTTGGCATCTCCTGTCTGGAGGGGAGATGGGAGGGTAGAGAGGGTTAGAAACTGGCAAAATGGTCACGAAAGGAGAGACTGGAAGGACTGACTCATTAGGGGGAGAGTAAGTGGGAGTGTGGAGTGAGGTGTATATAAGCTTATATGTGACAGAAGACTGACTTGATTTGTAAACGTTCACTTAAAGCTCAATAAAAATTATTAATAAATAAATAAATAAATGTCGGAGAGGCTGTGGAGAGATTGGAACTCTTATACACCGCTGGTGGGAATGTAAAATGGTACAACCACTTTGGAAATCTATCTGGCGTTTCCTTAAAAAGTTAGAAATAGAACTACCATACAACCCAGAAATCCCACTCCTCGGAATATATCCTAGAGAAATAAGAGCCTTTACACGAACAGATATATGCACACCCATGTTTATTGCAGCACTGTTTACAATAGCAAAAAGATGGAAGCAACCAAGGTGCCCATCAATGGATGAATGGATAAATTATGGTATATTCACACAATGGAATATTACGCATCGATAAAGAACAGTGAGGAATCTGTGAAACATTTCATAACATGGAGGAACCTGGAAGGCATTACGCTGAGTGAAATTAGGCAGTTGCAAAAGGACAAATATTGTATAAGACCACTCTTATAAGAACTTGAGAAATAGTTTAAACTGAGAAGAAAACATCTTTTGTGGTTACGAGAGTGGGGGGGGAGAGAGGGTGGGAGAGGGGCATTCACTAATTAGATAGTTGATAACAACTACTTTAGGTGAAGGGAAAGACAGCACACAATACAGGGGAGGTCAGCACAACTGGACTAAACCAAAAGCAAAGAAGTTTCCTGAATACAACCAAAAGCTTCGAAGGCCGTGTAGCAGGGGCAGGGGTCTGGGGACCATGGTTTCAGGGGACATCTAAGTCAATTGGCATAATAAAATCTATTAAGAAAACATTCTGCGTCCCACTTTGAAGAGTGGCGTCTGGGGTCTTAAACGCTAGCAAGCAGCCATCATTCTCAACCCACCTGGATCAAAGGAGAATGAAGAACATCAAGGACACAAGGCGATTATGAGCCCAAGAGACAGAAACGGCCACGTGAACCAGGGACTACATCAGCTTGAGACCAGAAGAACTAGATGGTGCCTGGCTGCAACCAATGACTGCCCTGACAGGGAACACAACAGAGAACCCCTGAGGGAGCAGGAGAGCAGTGGGATGCAGGCCCCAAATTCTCATAAGACCAGACTTAGTGGTCTGACTGAGACTAGAAGGACCCCGGTGGTCACAGCCCCCAGACCTTTTGTTAGCCCAGAACAGGAACCATTCCCGAAGCCAACTCTTCAGACATGGATTGGACTGGACGATGGGTTGGAGAGGGATGCTGGTGAGGAGTGAGCTTCTTGGATCAGGTGGACACTTGAGACTATGTTGGCATCTCCTGCCTGGAGGGGAGATGAGACGGTGGAGGGGGTTAGAAGCTGGTGAAATGGACACGAAAAGAGAGTGGGGGGAGTGAGCATGCTGTCTCATTAGGGGGAGAGTAATTGGGAGTGTGTAGCAACATGTATATGGGTTTTTGTGTGAGACTGACTTGATTTGTAAACTTTCACTTAAAGCACAACAAAAATTATATTAAAAAAAAAAACTCAATTGGCATTCAATCAATTCCTGGAGACTTGTTTAGCTTCAGTGCAGCCTGGACCTCTTCCTTCAGTACCATTTCATTTTTGACAACTTCCAATTCTCCTAGATTTATACTTTGTACGTTCCACATTCTGATAATTAATGGATATTTGCAGCTGTTTCTACTCATTTTGAATCATGCCCAAATGAAGGTCCCGAAAGCTTGACTCTATCCATGTCATTAAGGTTGACTCTCACAGGAATCAAATTGACTGCATTTGTGGAAAGAGACAATGGAAAAGCCCCATATCATCAGTCAGAACAAGGTCAGGAGCCGAATGTGGAACAGACCATCAATTGCTAATACGCAAGTTCAAGTTGAAGCTGAAGAAAATTAAAACGAGTCCCCGAGAGCCAAAATATGACCTTGAGTATGTCTCACCTGAATTTGTAGGCCATCTCAAGAATAGATTTGATGCACTGAACACTAACGACTGAAGATCAGACGAGTTGTGGGAAGACATCAAGGACTTCATACATGAAGAAAGCAAAAGGTCATTACGACAGGAAAGAAAGAAGAGACCAAAATGGATGTCAGAAGAAACTCTGAAACTTGCTCTTAAACATAGAGTAGCTAAAGTGAAGGGAAGAAATGTTGAAGTAAAAAGCTGAACAGCAGATTTCAAAGGGCAGCTCAAGGAGACGAAGTAAAATATTATAATGAAATGTACGAAGACCTGGAGTTAGAAAACCCGAAGAAGAACATGCTCAGCATTTTTCAAGCTGAAAGACCTGAGGAAAAAATTCAAGCCTCGAGTTGCAATATTGAAGGATTCTACTGGGAAAATACCAAATGATGCAGGAAGCATCAAAAGCAGATGGAAGGAACACACAGAGTCATTGTATCAAAAAGAAGTGGTTGATGTTCAACCATTTCAGGAAGTAGCACACAATCAAGAACCAATGGTCTTGAAGGAAGAAGTCCAAGGTAAACTGAAAGCATTGGTGGAAAACAAATCTCCAGGAACTGATGGAATACCAATTGAGACGTTTCAACAAACAGATGCCGCACTGAAAGTGTTCGCTTGTCCATACCAAGAAATTTGGAAGACAGCTACCTGGCCATGCAACTGGAAGAGATCCATATTTGTGCCCATTCCAAAGAAAGGTGATCCAACAGAATGCAGAAATTACGGAACAATATCATTAGTATCACACGCAAGTAAATTTTTTGCTGAAGATCACACAAAAGTGGTTGCAGAAGGACACTGACAAGTAATTGCCAGAATTTCAAGCCGGAATCAGAAGAGGACTGTGAACGAGGGATATCATTGCTGATATCAGGTGGATCTTGCCTGAAAGCAGAGAATACCAGAAAGATGTTTACCTGTGTTTTATTGACTATGAAAGGCATTTGACTGTGTGGCTGATAATAAATTATGGATAACATTGCAGAGAATGGGAATTCCAGAACACTTAATTGTGTTCATGCGGAACCTGTACATAGACCAAGAAGTAGTTATTTGAACAGAGCAAGGAGATACTGTATGGTTTAAAATCAAGAAAGGTGTGCATTAGGGTTGCATGTTTTCACCATACTTATTCAATTTACATGCTGAGCAAATAATTCAAAAAGCTGGACTATATGAAGAACACGGCATCAGGATTGGAGGAAGACTGTAGTCTTTGATTTTCATCAGTAGATGATTTTTTATTGTCGATTACACCACAATATCAAGAAAACAAAAAATTCTCACAACTGGACTAATAAGCAACATCATGATAAATGGAGAAAAGATTGACACTGTCAAGGATTTCATTTTACTTGGATCCACAATCAATGCCCATGGAAGCAGCAGTCAGGAACTCAAATGCTGTATTGCACTGGGCAAATCTACTGCAAAAGGCCTCTTTAAAGTGTTAAAAAGCAAAGATGTCACTTTGAGGACTCAGGTGTACCTGGTCCCAATTTATGACATTTTTCAGTCATCTCATATGCATGGGAAACCTCCAATGAATAAAAGAAGACCAAAGGAGAATTGATACCTTTGAATTATGATGTTGGCAAAGAACATTGAATATTCCATGGATTGCCAAAAGAACAAGTCTGCCTTGGAAGAAATACAGCCAGTGTGGTCATTAGAAGCAAGGATGGCAAGACTTCGTCTCACATAATTTGCACATATTATGAGGAGGGACCAGTCCCTGGAGAAGGACATCGTGCTTGGTAAAGCAGAGGGTCAGTGAAAAAGAGAAAGGCCTTTGATGAGATGAATTGATACAGTGGCTGCAACAATGAGTTCAAACAACAATGATTGTGAGGATGGCACAGGACCGGACAGTGTTTCGTTCTGTTGCTTGTGTGGTTGCTAAGAGTTGGAACTGATTTGACGGCACCTAACAACAACAACATTGTCCATTTTATTCATTCCATTTCGCCACTTAAAGATTTCCACTCTGCTGAGACGAGTCCCTTGACTGTCTTGTTTTCCCCTTGTTTTTTCCATTCTGTTATGAATCATTCTAACTTTTGTTATTTGTTTTTTCAGCATAACTTTTCCCTTTGAAACCAGCTCTTGGGCCAGCCAGAATCTAAGCTTTGCCCAGTATCAGGATCTACCCTAACATGTTACTTTGGTAGATGTGGTACAATGAATTACTTTATATGGCCCTTCTAACCATGCATGGTCTTGCATCTCCCACAAAAACGATTGAGTGGAGCTATGCAAATAAGGTGCTTGTGGCCCCCCAACAGGATTGGACAGCCTGCTAATAATGCAAATAAGGTGCATAGAACATTTGTGAAGGGGTACTATGTAAATAAGGTGTATGGAACCCTTGTAGGGGATTGGTCAGTTTTGCCATCCCACTAGGCTTAAAGGGAGCCAATCTCAGAGGCTAAAAGGGAGACTTCACTACCATCAAGAAGAAAAGCTGGGGGCAAAGTGTGTTCTTCGGACCCAGGGTCCCTGCACTGAGAATTTCTTAGACCTGGGAGACAAAGCTGTAAACATTGTAGGTGGCAGCAGTGTGAGACGGTGGGAACCAGGAGACTGGCACAAGACAGCATGATGGGCTTCCTGGCTCATGGATCAGGGTGGCTATGGTGGGCTTCCTGGTCCACAAAGTGAGAGGGCTGAGAGCCTTCAGGCAGAAGGCTTGGTGGTGAAGTGGGGTGACTCTCAGCATGAGTTGGTGGAGCTAGGCTTGTTGACCACTGAGTGAGAAAGCCAAGTGCCAGGAGGTTTGCTGGCAGAGTGGGGAGCCTCTGGGATACTTATCAGCAGAGCTAAAGACCTTTGTAACATTTGTCCAACCAGGGCAGAGGCCACACCTGAGCGAGGGTAGAGGCCAGGCCAACAGAGCAGGGTCCAGGTTGAGAGCACAGGGCCCAGAGGAAGCAAGTTGATAGAAGAGCCATAACCTGAATTGTTCCTCTCACCTCCAAGTTGATCCTGATCTTGAATTGTGTTACTTCCTTAATAAACCCCATAATCGTGAGTATAGTCTGTGAGTTCTGTATGGCCACTGCAATGAATTAACAAACCCAGAAGTAGAAAGTGCCATGGAAGGGACAGGTAGTGTCAGAATTGGTAAAAAGTTTGAAGCGTGAAGGTATGTCTGACCTCCACCTCATGGGAATCAGCTTTGGGCTGATGCTGTTATTGATTCTCCTCCCCTCTTCTGACTTAGATGAGGAGATCTGATGCCACACCATTTTTACAGTAGAAGCCCTGAGGTTGGAGGCTGTAGTTTGGACTGGCTAGAATTCAGAAGCTATGCTTGTCTCAGAGTTACGGTGTCCCACAGCTCTCCCTTATTTTTATTTTAGTTCTTGTAGATAACAATCACCAAAGGGTTGTATATTTTGCTTTTTTATTGTTACCTTTAATCTTTTTATGTATTCAGGGGGCCAATTCCTGGGAATTAGATCCATCATTTCTATATTCTATTGGTGACTTTTACCTCCAGTAACTGATCACAACACAACTGCCATTCCATGGGTAACCTGTGGCCACCCATAAGTCAAAGATTTCTCATTCCCCATGCTTTCACCTTTCATCCTTCCTCTTCCAAAACCACATGTTTCAGCGAGCCAGACTTGGTCTAGCAAATCCCACTTTTGACACCAATTACCTAGCATTAGACAAACTTGGAGTTAAGGGCACAATTCTCCAGGCTGCCAAGTACGCCTAAGACTTCTGACACCAGCTAAAGTTCAGGAGTTTCCCAAAGCTATCCCCAAGTTCAATGATTCGCTAGAAAGACTCACAGAACTCACCGAAAGTCATTATACTCATGATCACATTTATTATAGGGAAAGGATACAAATTAGAACCAGCCAAAGGAAGGGGTGCATAGGGGAGTGTTATGGGTTGAACTGTGTCCTCCGAAAATGTATGTCAACTTGGGTAGGCCATGATTCCCAGTATTGTGTGGCTATCCACCATTTTGTGATCTGTTGTGATTATACTACAGAAAATACTATGTGTTGTAAATCCTAACCTCTCTGATGTTAATGAGGCAGGATTAGAGGCAGTTATGTTAATGAGGCAGGACTTAATCTACAAGCTAAGTCTTCCCCTGGAGCTGGTTCCGTGAATTTGGACTTCTAGTCTCCTAGAGTGTGAGAAAATAAATTTGTTTGTTAAAGTCATCCACTTGTGGTATTTCTGTTACAGCAGCACTAGATAACTAAGACAGGGAGGAACTGGAAGGATTTCAAACACAAAGCTTCTGTTGTCCTCAGGGATGCATTACCCTCTCAGCATCAATATGTGACAATACACACAGAATAGTGCCAACCAGGGTAGCTCACCTAAGCTTCAGTGTCCAGAGTTTTTTATTAGGGGTTTCATTACACAGGCATGATTGATTGAATCATTGCCCATGTGGCTGAACTCAATTTCCATAGAGGTTAACTCCCAGGAGCCAAAGACAAAGGCTAGACCTTTCTTTGGGTAAGACCAATTCCCTACCACACTAAGACCTTAGCAGATAACTGAGACAATAATAAAACTCCAAGATGTTGACCCTTGGATTTATATTTCTCAACTGAAAACACAAACATCACTTTCTTCTGACCACTGGTCATCTATTCTGGGACACCTCAAAACGAAGATTCTTAAAATCTCTTCAGGAGCCTCCATCCAAGATGACAGAACGAGGTGCTCACTGAAAAAGTGGATGGCTTCTACCCAAGATAACACAACAAGATTAATTTTTTGGTTCTTCATTATCCTTTTTCATACTCTTTGCTCTGCTATTCTTCCCTATTATTGTCTTAGCAATAACAGACTGAAAGTTTTCTTAACGTGATCTTCCTTACTTTCATCCTGCTACTATTGACCTCTTACGGTCTTCTTTTACTACTCAAGGGGAAGCAAAACCTTTCTGGTATTTTTTTTTCAGACCTTCGTTACTGCTCTGAATTTAACTGATTGCTGGATCTGTTGCACTCCTCCCCAATCCTGCTGACAAAAATTTAATAGCTTTAAACACTTATAAGGTAGATTTCCTTCTACAGGTCCTTTTTGGTATTTACATTTTCCTCACACAATTAACCTCAGACTTTGGTCTTGTAAAAATTGGACCTGAACAAAATGCTTCTGCTGAGGACATTATAACCCGGTAAGTAAAACCTAGCACATCAGGAATAGAAATTAATATTGGGGTTATCCTTACTATAATAGTCAGTTTGTTGTCAGAGACTGTCCAACCTAATTTGCAGAAACTGTGTAACTCCACTAAAGGAATATGCCAAAATCAAGAGTCCAAAAATTGGCTACTCATATTGTGATAAATGATACTTACACTCTCAGTACAGTGTTTGCCCTGCTAGGATCCTACTTCCTGTGCAGATATCAGACTTAAACCTGTCTGCCGCACACTAACTTATTCTGTATATTCAGGCTAACTGTTAGAGCCTTTCAGATATTTAAAATTATGACCCGTCCAGTGGATCAGGTTTTCCTGAGAATGATACCCAGAAAACTCCAAAATGAGGTAAGAACAGGTTACTCAGGAAAACTACCAGGCAGGATTACTGACTCCATTATCATTCAGACTATATGAGCTATACTTTCCACAGTAGGCCATACTACTGGAAAAAGGTGATCCAAAACTTGTCTCTGACTCCAGAAGACATCATAAATGATACAAGTTCTACTGAAACCCAACAATCAATTTAAATTTTTTAATTTATTAACCAAGGAAAAATTTATGCCTTAACTTTTTTTTTTGCTGTGCCTATATAACCATCTGTACCTATGTACCATCTATAACTATGCTAAAAAGAAAAAGTCACTTGGATCTCTAGAAAAGAAAAACTGGACTTTGGGACATGTTTTCATCGCCTGGGTTTGGTAATCTAGGTCCCTGTGTTCACCATTACAAGGATTAATAACGATTTTTGTTTCTGGTAATTTCCTGTGATGCAGTTGGCTGATGTATCCTGTCCAGAGTCTTAAATGTTACTGTGCAACCGCAGTTGTGTCAGGGGATATGATAATTCATTCTGCAAAAAAAGGAGAGGAGACACTAACCCTTAGCCCAACTACAGACAATGTTCTCTGGACAATCTCCTGATAAGCAAAATCTTGGTAATGGTGAAGAGCTGGATAATAGATTAAAATCCTGAGGCCTGACTCCATCTGCTCTTGTCAAAAAGGGAAAACTGAGGAAGAGAGAGCAGCTCCTGACAGCCCAGAGCTGGCCTGGCACTATTACCTAGGCCCTGGTGTTTATATTAATTTTCTAGGGCTGTCAAAACAACATACCACAAAATGGGTGGTTTATGAGGCCAAAAATTTCTGGAGGCTGTTGTTGTTGTTGTTGTTGTTAGGTTCTGACTCATAGCAACCCTATGCACAACAGAACGAAACACTGGTCCTGCACCATCCTCACAACTGTTGCTATGGTTGAATCCATTGTTGCAGCCACTGTGTCAATCCACCTCGTTGAGGGTCTTCCTCTTTTTCACTGACCCTCTACTTTACCAAGCATGATGTCCTTCTCCAGGGACTGATCCCTCCTGATAATATGTCCAAAGTATGTGAGATGTCATCTTACCAGGGCTGCTTCTAAACAGCATACTGGTTGGACTTCTTCCAAGACGGAATTGTTCATTCCTTTGGCAGTCCATGATATATTCAATAGTCTTCGCCAACACCACAATTCAAAGGCATCAAGTCTTCTTCAGTCTCCCTTATTCACTGTCCAGCTTTTGCATGCATATGAGGCAACTGAAAACACCATGGCTTGGGTCAGGCACAACCCAGTGCAATGTGTCTTTGATTTCTTGACTGCTGCTTCCATGGGTGATGATTGTGGATCCAAGTAAAATGAAGTCCTTGACAGCTTCAATATTTTCTCCATTTACCATGATTTTGATTATTGGTCCAGTTGTGAGGATTTTTGTTTTCTTTATGTTGAGGTGTAATCCATCCTGAAGGCTATGGTCTTTGATCTTCATCAGTAGGTACTTCAAGTTCTCTTCCCTTTCAGCAAACAAGGTTGTGTCATCTGCATAATGCAGGTTGTTAATGAGTCTTCCTGCAATCCTGATGCCCTGTTCTTCTTCATATAGTCCAGCTTCTTAGAATATTTGTTCAGCATACAGGCTGAATAGGTATGGTGAAAGGATATGGCCCTGACACACACCTCTCCTGACTTTAAACCAATCAGTATCCCCTTGTTCTGTTTGAACGACTGCCTCTTGATCCATGTACAGATTCCTCATGAGCACAATTAAGTGTTCTAGAATTCCCATTCTCCGCAATGTTATCTATAATTTGTTATGATCCACATAGTCCAATGCCTTAGTGTAGTCAATAAAACACAGGTAAACATCTTTCTGGTATTCTCTGCTTTCAGCCAGGATCCATCTGACATCAGCAATAATATCCCTTATATTGTATTAGGACCCACCCTACTCCTGGATGACCTCATGTTAACTGATAACATCTTCAAAGACTCTATTTCCAAACAAAGTCACATTCCCAGGTAATGGAGGTTAGGACTTCAACATTATCTTTTTAGGGACACCATTCAATCCACAACAGTATTGACAGGAGCTGGTGTGACACTCACAGCTATTATCCCTGGTTCTATGTCCTCTTCTAAATCTGGCTTCAATTTCTGGCAGTTCCCTGTTAATAAACTGTTGCAGCCGCTTTTGAATGATCTTCAGCAAAATTTTGCTTGTGTGTGATATTAATGATATTGTTCAATAATTTCCACGTTCTGGAGGCTAGGAGTCCCAATTTGGGGCATCAGCAGGGCCATCCTCTTTCTACGCTAGGCGAAGATCCTTCCTTGTCTCTTCCAGCTTCTGGTAGTCCCAGGTGTTTCTTGGCATTCCTTAGCTTGTTGGTTCATCTTCACATGGTCGTCTTCCTCCTGTGTGTGTCTCTGTGTCTGTTCTCTTTTATAAGGATAGCACTTAGATTGTATTAGGACCCACCCTACTCCTGGATGACCTCATGTTAACTGATAACATCTTCAAAGACTCTATTTCCAAACAAAGTCACATTCCCAGGTAATGGAGTTTAGGACTTCAACATTATCTTTTTAGGGACACCATTCAATCCATAACAGTGTTGACAGGAGCTGGTGTGACACTCACAGCTATTAAGGTTCATCTTTTGATGACCATAAACAATTTCACCAACACCAACATCAGAGAAGGCCACTCTGTGACTATAATGGATCAAGACAAAAACAAAATCACTCCAGAATCATTTCTGAACTCAGTAGCCCAAACCACAGAAGTGACTAAATATCCCCCATCCTAACTAATATAAATGATTTCTGTTTCTTTACCAATAACAGCCTTAGACTTGCTCCTTTCTTCCCACCTTTTAGATAAAATTAAGATAATCATAGCATTATCCTTGCTTCCTGACAGCATCTAAACCAGAGCAAAGCCCCTTTCCTTGAACCCTCCCCAGAATCACCTAACACAAGCCCACAGCCTGTAAGTCATTTCTAATGCCCCCTGACTGAGGTGCCCCACGGTTTGTCATATTGTGCGATCTCCCTCAATGCACTGCGTCAATAAACCCAACTTCATTCAATTATGGGTGTGCCCCTGATGGTCTTTCATGGGATGGCACTGATACTGGAAACAAAATTTTTTCTGTGAAAGATCCTTGTTTTTTTCAGATTTACTAAAAAAAAAAAAAAAGTCTAAATGCTCTACAATCAAACAAAACAGATCTATGGGTTAGATTTGGCCTAAGGGCCGCCTGTTTGCAACCTTGCCCTTGGATGATCTGTCTTTTCCATGTAAAGGTTAATAATGTTATGAGTGGTTAACAGCTATTAAATTCCTAAGCTGAGCCAGGGATAGAACACATGCTTCCACATGTATTATTTTATTTAATGTTCTTTTCTACTGTAGTCATTCAGAACTCTCTGAACTCTATTCATGCTGTGCCATTTGCAAGGTCGCCTGCTGCATGTTTGACTATAAATGAGGTCAAATTCCTGTTTTACAGAAAGATGCTGATGGATTCCCATTCCCTTCTCACTGTGAGCCTGTATCCATGGGAACTGAGACCAAGTACACAATAACACCTCCATGAACAAATCCTCAGGGAACAAAGTTCCTTTTAATGAAGCTGGCCTAACCACAGAGGAATCTAGAGGGCTTTCTGGGCTTCTCAGCTTTGTGCCAGCCTCTAGCTTTAAGCTGGCTGTGGAGGAGGAGAAACTGGAGCTGTCTCAGGTATGGGCTTCATACTGGGAGCTGGGACTTGGACCAGGCAGAGAAAAGGTTGTGGGGAAAAATTCTCCCAGGCCTGCTTCTCCTCAGGAGAAACCAGGAGAAGGGCCCTGTGTACCAACCAGGTCCCATGGTCTCTGGGCCCTTCCTGGTTCTGTGCATGAATCAAACCGAGAGTGTAGCAGGAATTCCAGCATCACACAGGGTGTTGACTAGATCTTTAAGGACTGTTCCAGCCCTGGAATCATAGGAAGGAAAAAGAGACCTAATTCTATGACAGCTGCTTTGGTCTGTGAAGACAGGGGGGACCAGGAAATGCTTTAGGCTAAGTGACAGAGTTTGTATGCCAGTAGGCCACTTCCTTTTCTCATCCCTGCCACCTCCCACACAATATGTTCTCTACTCTGTTCTCCAAAAAGCCCAGGGACCTTTGCCTTCCACTGACTGCCTGAGGTGAGCCCTGGGAACCCTTCTGACCACCAAATCCCTGCCTTTCCTTTTTCCGCTGCTCTGAGGGCCAGGGTTTCTGCTTCAGTTTTCCTGCCTGATGATACAATTTCCACAGGACCTCCTGGCTCCCAAGGCTCCCCTGGCCAGTGCTAGCCCCTAGAGTTAGGACCTTCTTCTTACTTACAGTACCAAGCTGGGCCTTGCGTAAAAAACTGATCACTCAGAACCCCTTTTCTGAATATAGCCATTACCAGGAACCTCTAGTTGCCTCTCACATACTATATGGGTCTTAATAACATCCCCAATCAAGCTGTTTTAGACACAGTCCAGTGGGCCATGGCCACATACATGGAAGAGTGGCTCTATGGCAAGTTCAGGTCCCTGATCTAGGCCTCCAGTTCCAGGCTCATCCTTTCCTCACCAGACCATACACCTGAGATCCCAGCATGCCTCTCTGGCCTTGCTGTCCATTTTGAAAGAGATGACCAAAAAAGAAAGATAGATGAATAGACAGAGAGAGAAAGGGAAAGGAGGGAGGGAGGGAGGAAGGAAGGAAAGAAGGAAATTTGAGATCTCTCAATTCTCTAAGACATAATGGAGGGCTGAATCTCTTTTCTTCACCTATGAAGGTACAATATGCACCTTTGAGGCTTCTTTTATTGCTTAAATTTTTAAATTATTATTGAAAAGGTAAGACACATGATAAAAAAAAAATTCAAACAGTAACAGAGTATACAGTGTGAACTAAGTTTTTCCCCTATCTTGACCCTTAATACTCCAGTTCTCCTCTCCAGAAGCAATCATTATGCTGAACTTCTTATCTTTCCAAGACATTCAGTGCATCTAACAAAATGCATGTATCTAATTCCCCCTTCCGTAAAACAAAAACATTAGCACACTATGTATGTTTTCTTACGTTGCTTCCACTTTATATGTCTTGAAAGTTATTCCATGTTTGTGCACATAAAGTTGTCCAGTTCTATTCAGCAGCTACATTGTATTCTACTATGTATATACCAATAATTTAAGGCCCTATTGATGGGACAATTAGGTTATTTCCAGTATTTTGCTGTTATAAACAATGTTGCCATGAATATCTTTGCAATACTTCTTGGAACACATACACAAGTGTGTCAGATAAATTTCTAAAAATGGAACGGCTGGGTCTATCGTTATGTTCAACTTGGTAGGTGTTTTCACTTTGTCCTTCAAAA
The DNA here is from genome assembly GCF_024166365.1 of Elephas maximus indicus. NCBI lineage: Eukaryota > Metazoa > Chordata > Mammalia > Proboscidea > Elephantidae > Elephas > Elephas maximus. Next base: position 89,259,221 of record NC_064830.1, on the reverse strand, counting down.
AGCTTGAATCAGTTTACACTCCCATCAATAATGTGAGTGGGCCTGTTTTTTCATATCCTCACTGATACAGAGTACTTGCAGACTTTTGGATCTTTCTTGGTGTGGCTTTTTTAGTTCATTCATCAAGATTATCATACATGTATTATATGCCAGGCTCTGTGTTGAGCACAAAGGTTGCAGAGATGAATCAGATAGATCTTGTCCCTTGCCCTCAAAATCTAGACATGTGAATTATGATATGATTGGGAAAATGCCATATGGTACAATGTACAGGGGTAACATAGAAAAGGCAGGGGTAAATTTCATCTGTTTGGGAGATTGATGGTAGGTATTGACCACAGCTGAGAAACTTTGTGAAGAATGTGATACCAGAGATAGGTTTTGAAGGACTCATTTCTTTAACAAGTATTAAATGACACAGGAAGTATCAAAAGCAGATGGAAGGAATACACTGAGTCACTGTACCAAAAAGAATTGGTCGATGTTCTACCATTTCAGGAGGTGGCATATGGTCAAGAACTGATGGTAATGAAGGAAGAGATCCAAGGTGCACTGATAAAAAATATAAAAATATTATTTATTTTTATATTTTAGCACTGGCAAAAAACAAGGCACTGTTCCGGGTGTTAGGAAACACCAGTGAACAAAACAAAGACTCCTACCCTCATGAAGCATACATTCTAGTAAGGGGATTAGTCAAGAAACAACAGATATTATAATGTACTCATTATATGTATGATGTATGTTGACATCAGCAATGATATCCTCGCTCCACATTGTCTTGTGAATCTTGCTTGAATTTCTGGCAGTAGCCTGTCAATGTACTGCTACAACCACTTTTGAATGATCTTCATCAATATTTTACTTGTGTGTGATATTAATGATATTGTTGGATAATTTCCACATTCTGCTGGATCACCTTTCTTTGGAATGGGTACAAATACAGATCTCTTCCAGCTGATGGTCAGGTAGCTGTCTTCCAAATCTCTTGGCATAGACGAGTGAGCACTTCCAGTGCTGCATCCATTTGTTAAAACATCTCGATTGGTATTCCGTCAATTCCTGGAGCCTTGTTTTCGGCCTATGCCTTCATTGCAGCTTGGATCTCTTCCTTCAGTACCATCAGTTCTTGATCATATGCTACCTCCTGAAATAGTTGAACACTGACCAACTCTTTTTGGTATAGTGAGTCAGTACATTCCTTCCATCTGCTTTTGATACTTCCTGTGTCATTTAATATTTTCTCCATAGAATCCTTCAATATTGCAACTCAAGGTTTGAATTTTTTCTTCAGTTCTTTCAGCTTGAGAAAAGCTGAGCACTGTTTTTTTTTTTTTTTATTCTTCCCTTTGGGTTTTCTATCACAAGGTCTTTGCACATTTCATTATAATATTTTGTCTTCTCCAGCCGCCCTTTGAAATCTTCTGTTCAGCTCTTTTATTCATCATTTCTTCCATTCACTTTAGCTACTTGACATTCAAAAGCAAGTTTCAGAGTTTCTTCTGACATCCATTTTGGCCTTTTCTTTCCTGTCTTTTTTAACGACCTCTTGCTTTCCTCATGTATGATGTCTTTGATGTCATTCCACAATTTGTCTGGTCTTTGGTCATTAGTGCTGAATGCATTAAATCTATTTTTGAGGTGGTCTCTAAATTCAGGTGAGATATACTCAAGGTTGTACTTTGGCTCTGTGGACTTGTTCTAATTTTCCTCAACTTCAATTTGAACATGCACATGAGCAATTGATGGTCTGTTCCACAGTTGGCCCTTGGCCTTGTTCTGACTGATGATATTGAACTTTTCCACAGTCTTTTCCCACAGGAATTCCTGTGTATCCTATCTGGAATTCTACTAGTCTATCTGTGTATATCTATTCTATCTGGTCCTCGTGTATAGTCACCATTTATGTTTTTGGAAAAAGATATTTGCAATGAAGAAGTCGTTGATTTCTCAAAATTTTATCATGTGATCTTCTATCACCAGGGCTATATTTTTCGACTAGCAATCCTTCTTCATTTCCAACTTTCGCATTCCAATTGCCAGTAATTATCGATGCATCTTGATTGCATGTTTCATCAATTTCGGACTGTAGAAATTGGTAAAAACTTCAATTTCTTCATCTTTGGCCTTAGTGGCTGGTGCGTAAATTTGAATAATATTTGTATTAACTGGTCTTCTCTGTAGACGTATGGATATTATCCTATCACTGACAGCACTGTATTTCAGAACGGATCTTGAAATATTCTTTTTGACAATGAACATGATGCCATTCCTTTTCAATTTATCATTCCCAACACAGTGGACCATATGATTGTCTGATTCAAAATGGCAAATACCAGTCCATTTCACCTCACCAATGCCTAGGACATCAATGTTTATGCATTCCATTTCATTTCTGACAACTTCCAATTTTCCTAGATTCACTCTTTATTCATTCCACATTCTATTAATGGATGTTTGCAGCTGTTTCTTCTCACTTTGAGTCATGCCACATCAGCAAATGAGGGTCCTAAAAGCTTGCCTCCATCCACGTCATTAAGGTCAACTCTTCTTTGAGAAGGCAGCTCTTCCGCAGTCATGTTTTGGGTGTCTTCCCATCTGAGGGGCTCATCTTCCGGAACAATATCAGACAATGTTCTGCTGCTATTCATAAGGTGTTCATGGGCCAATTTTTTCGGAAATAGACTGCCAAGTCCTTTCTTCCTATCTGTCTTAGTCTGGAAGCTCTGCTGACTGTCGTGGGTGACCCTGCTGGTATTTGAAATACCGGTGGCAAAGCTTCCAGTATCATGGCAACACACAAGCCACCACAGTACGACAAACTGACAGTCACGTGGTGGCTATTATGTCAGATGGATTATGGCTAAAAGCAGAGAAGACTAGAAAGATGTTACTTGTGTTTTATGGACCCTGCAAAGGCATTCAACTGTGTGAATCACAGCGAATTATGGATTACTTTGTGAAGAATGGGAATTCCAGAACACTTAATTGTGCTTCTAAGAAACCTGTACTTAGACCAAGAGGTAGTCCTTTGAACAGAGAAAGGGGATACTGTATGGTTTAAGGTCAAGAAAAGTGTGTGTCAGGCTGTATCCTTTCACCATACTTATTCAATCTGTATGCTGAGCAAATAATCCAAGATGCTGGATTATATGAAGAAGAAGGTGATGTCAGGATTGGAGTAAGACTCATCAACAACCCGTGATGTGCAGATGACACAACATTGCCTGCTGTAAGTGAAGCGGACTTGAAGCACTTACTGATGATCAAAGACCACAGTCTTCAGTATGGATTACACCTCAACATAAAGCAAACAAAAATCCTCAGAAATGGACCAACAGGCAAGGTCATGATAAATGGAGAAAAGATTGAAGTTATCAAAGATTTCATTTTATTTGGATCCACAATCAATGCCCATGGAAGCTGCAGTCAAGAAATCAAATTGCCTCATATGGGTGTGAAAGCTGGACAATGAATAAGGATGACCGAAGAATTGATGCCTCCGAATTATGGTGTTGGCGAAGAATACTGAATATAACATGGGCTGCCAGAAGAATGAACAAATGTATTTTGGAAGAACTACAGCCAGAATGCTCATTAGAAGCAAGATGGCAAGACTTTGTGTCACATATTTTAGACATGTTATCAGGAGGGACCAGTCCCTGGAAAAGGACCTCATGCTTGGTAAAGTACAGGGTTAGCAAAACAGAGGAAGGCTCTGAACGAGATGGATTGACACAGTGGCTGCAACGATGGGCTCAGGCAAAAAACGACTGTAAGGATGGTGCAGGACGGGGCAGTGTTTCGTTCTGTTGTACATATGGTCACTATGAATAGGAACTGACTTTACGGCACCTAACAACAGCAACAACATATAGCATGTTAGAAGGTGATGGGCACTATGGAAAAATAAAAGGCAGAGCAGGTTAAGGGGAATCAGGAGTGCCAGTGTTGGAGGGAGGTGTGAGTAGCAGTTTTAAGTGGGGTAGTTAGATAGGCCTCATCAAAACTTTTTTTTCACATAACTTTTATTTTTAATTGTAGTGAAATATACACAACAAACATTTGCCAATTTAACAATTTCTACATGTATAATTCAGTGACATTGTGATACAACCATTCTTGCAATTCTTTTCCAAATTATTTCACCACCATTAACATAAACTCAATGCTCCCTAAGCAAAAACTTTATTCTTCCTCCCACTCCTGGGAACCACTAATAATCTTTCGTTTCCATGTATTTGCTTATTTCATATAAGTGAAACATTACAATATTTGTGCTTTTGCGACTGACATATTTTTGCTCAGCATGATGTTTTCAGGATTCATTTATATTATGACATGCATCAGGACTTCATTTCTCTTTATGGCTGAGTAGTATTTCATTGTGTGTATATACCACCTTTTGTTTATTCATTTATGTTGATGAACATTTCAGCTGTTTCTATCTTTTGGCTATTGTGAAAAGTATTGCAGTGAACATTGGTGTACAGACTTCTGTTTGTGTTCCTGCTTTCACTTCTGGGTATATACCTAGGATTGGGATTGTTGGATCACATGGTAATTCTATGTTCAACTTTTTGAGGAACTGATACACTGTTTTCCACAGCAGCTGTACCATTTTACAGTCCAGCCAGCAATGGATAAAGGTTCCAGTTTCTCTACAACCTCATTAACACTTGTTCTCCATCTTTGTGATCATTGCCATTTTGATAGGGGTGATGTGGTATCTCATTGTGATTTTGATTTGCATCTTCTGTTCGGCTGCTATCCAAAAGGTTAGCAGTTTGAATCCACCAGCCGCTCCTTGGAAACCCAATGGGGCGGTTCTACTCTCTCCTATAGGGTCGCTATGAGTCAGAATTGACTCAACAGCAATTTTTTTTCTAATGGGTTTTTAATGTCTAATGACATTGAGCATCTTTTCATGTGCTGGCCATCTGAATATCCTCTTTGGAGAAATGTCTCTTCAAGTCTGAGGAGGTGATTTTTGGGAAAAGATTCTATTCTGGATATTTTATATAATGGAAAATTACAATATGTGGTCCTTTGTGTCTGGCTTCTATCACTTAGCATAGTAGTTTCAAAGTTCATCTGTAAGTTCATCCGTGTTGTAGCATGTATCGGTACTTTTTTCCTTTTTATGGCTGAATAATATTCCATCGTGTGGCTACAGTAGCTTTTGTTTATCCATTTACTGGTTGATGGACATGTGGATTGTTTCCAACTTTTGGCTATTGTGAATAGTTCTGCTATGAACACTTGTGTACAAGTTTTTGTTTGAACACCTGTTTTCAATTCTTTCAGGAATATACCTGGGAGTGGAATTACTGAATCCCAAGGTAATTTCTATGTTTATCTTAGAAACCACCAAACTGTCTTCCACAGTGGCTGCACCATTTTACATTCCCATTACCTATGTATGAGGGTGTATCAAAATTTCTTTTGTATCTGTCTCTTTCATTAAAGCTTTTCAGTGCTAAGAAATGGGGCTTCCCTCAGCACCTAACCAGGGGCCTGGCATTTAGCAAGTGTTGAAATGTTTGTTGAATGAATGAATTGGTTGACTGAATGGATGCATAACATAGGATAAAAACCAAGTAGCAAAAGGGGAAGGAAGAAACAATTTTATCAATAAGTTTTTATGTGAAACAGAACACAAAACTGGCTCCAACTAGGACAGAGGGAATCCCATTAAACAGCCAGTGCTTCTTGTCCAAGGGTGGGCTCGCAGAGGATTCAGGTCCCAGTGATTGAAATTGCATGTAACATTTAGCTGAACGTGCAGTTTTTTAGGAAGAGGGTCCATAGCCAGATTGTAGCTCCAGAAGGACAGGGATCCTATATAATTTGTCTACCATTGTAGCCCCCATCTGCAGAACAGAGCCTGGCACCAAGGAGATGTAAAATGAATGCTTATTGAATCAATGCCTGAGTAGTGGAATGAAAAGCTTCCATCAGATTCCCAAGGGGTCTATAACCCCAAGAAGTTTTAAGGCTCAATAACCTAGAAGGAGAAAATGGAACAGATCACTGGGAGAAGCCTGATCCTGGGCCAAAAGTCTGAGAGGAATTTGTCACCATGGACCCCTCCCAACTGCGTGATTCTCTTCTCAGTGAACCTGCTTGATTTTCACACGATAGGCTGTATCCAGGCCTGAATCCTAAGCCAACTTCTGCCACCTACTATTGGTGTGGCCTTGCCTAATTACTTCAGCAGTCTAGGCCCAGGTTTCCACAACAACATCCACTTTGAGGGTTGCTGAGCGGACTAAGTCAGAATGTTGGTATAAGGCTGGAGCATTGATTATAGTGCACAACCAATTTTGTTTCCTCTCCCACTCTCCCCATTCCCCTTTTTTTCTATGTAAGACATTTATTCATATCCATTTAGCCTGATTGTCAGGCCTCGAGTCGCTCCTTGCTCTAAACTGTTTGCCTTTACTAGTCCACAGAATTGCTTGGTTTGGCTGTATAAATAAATATCAAATACAGTCATTCACGAGAACTGCTTTGCAAATATGCCTAATTACTCTGCAGCACAAGAATAATGGGACAAAACTCACATTTATCGAACTCCATTGTGGACCTGCACTGCACAGGACACTTTCATGCCAGGTCTTACACATCAGACTTGTTATTAAGTAGAGGCACTGACAAATTTTTGCTATGTGGATATTAACTTTGTACCTGAATCATAAAAAAAAAAAAAAGATGTCAAGTCAATTTTGGCTCACGGTGATCCCATGTGTGCAGAATAGAACTATGCTCCATAAGGTTTTCCAGGCTTTTGGTAGCAGATTGCCAGCCTTCTCTTTCGAGGCACCTGTGAAAGGGCAGGACTGCCAACCTTTTGATTATTAGCCAAGTGCTTAAACATTTGTACTACCCCAGGATTCCCACCAGGACCACGTAGGCACTAAAAAAAGAAAAAAGAATGTTAACTGAATAGACTTTGTTTTGGGTTGCAACCTCAACGTCACCAATGTTCAAGCATGGACAGGTATACTCCTAATCTTAACATGGGACTAATAGTTGGTGGGTCCTCAGGAGAGCGGGCCTGTACAAAGCTGTTTTTAATTAATTGACCAACAAATCTTGATTGAGTGGTTCCTGCGTGTTCAAACTGTCAGAAGCCCTGGGGATGGTGAGAACATACTACTCCGGAGCTGAAGTGCTTGCTGGGGAGATCAGACTAAAACTAGGGAAAGACCTGGCCCAGGTGAGCTGTGTGAGGCCCTGTAGTGAAGGAGCGACTTCCCAAGAGGCAGCATCTGATGGGCAGAGACTTTGTAGATGGTCAGGTGAGGGATCTTGGCAGCACTGAGGATGGAGGGTTTAGCGGAAAAGGGACTGGACTCTGGAAACTTGGGCTCAAGTTTTGGCTACATCTTAGCTGCCTGGATGACTCTGGGCAAATCCCTTAACCATTCTAGACCTCAGTTTAGCACCTGAAAATGAAGGGAGGGGACTGTTGAACTCGTCCAATTATTAAGTGTGTTCCAATTATTAGATTCTGAGATTCTCTACCAGCCATGCCTCTTCCCCCCGCCCCCACTTTTAAGAATAAAACCGTTCCTATGCTTGGAATTCCAATTAAATCAATCAATGGTATTTATAAAGTACCCACTGTCCTGTAGAAGACTGTGCCATAAACTTTCGGGGGGGGAGGGGGTAGGTACAGAATGACAATGTCACTGCCTTCAAGAAGAGTTGACTATTCAGATTCCATTTCAACCAGCATTTGTTCAACCAGCTCAATGCACACTGCGCCCGTGTTTTCCCACCCCTTGCCATTCAACTATGAAGTGGATATGATGATCTCGTTTAACAGAGGGGTAAACTGAGTCTCTTGGAAAGCATGGTTTTGGCTTATCTAGGGACAGGGACCAAGGCAAGATTTGAACCCAGGGCTCCTGACTCTATCACACGGACCTGGGTGTCATCTCCAACGCGCAGACGGAAGTGAAATGAAATGGTCCGTACTGAGCAGCCTTGCAGTTGTAGGATTCTACGTATTAGACAGTCGGGGCCAAGCGGCAGGGTGGATTTTAAGCATTATTGAGCTACACCCGGGGAAAAACAAGAAACCGAGGGCTGGCGCTCCGCCTGCGGGCGGACCCCAAGTCCTTACCCGGAACCCGAGCACGGCTGGGCTGTGCTATTGGTGCGGGTGAGGGACGAGCAGCAGAAAAATGCTTGCGACGAGGGTGTCGCTGAAACGCCCCCTCGGTCTCTCCGGAGGGAGAGTTTATGGTTCGACAACGGTTTTTAGAATCCGCTCCCTTGGCTGTCTCCCTTCCACTCACCTCCCGCGCAGTCATTCCTTCCCCTCGGCCGCTTTGTTGGCGTCCCTCTTGGTACGCGCCCCCCAACCCCGGACTTGGGGAGGCCGGGAGGCCGCCGCGTGGGCACTGCGCATGCGAACCCCCAGCGCGGGGCGGGGCAGGGCGGGCGGGAGAGGGAAGCGCGGAGCACCGATCCCGCCCCTGCGCGGCTCCACGCGTGACGTTGCGGGGGGCGCCGGCCTCCGCCGGGCTCCGAGCGGTGAGAGCGAGCGGCCGGCGGGCGGGCACCGCGCCGCCAGCGGGCAAGGGCTGCGGGGCTGGAGTTCCTGCAAGAAGGGGTCTTGGGGTGGGGATGGGGGGGCTCAGGTGCACTACTAGCTCCTGACCCTCAGGCTCCGGCTCTCGCTCCTCCTTTTCCCCTTTCCGGACGTGCTGGGACGCGAGGCAGGGCAGAGGCACAGCATTTGAGACTCCGGTGTTTCCCTGGCGCCCTTCTCCCTCCACCCCGTTTGTTTATCTCCTCGCCTCCCAGATGTTCTTTTTCTTCAGTTTGTTGCTTCTTGCGTGGGATAGGATGGTAGCGCGGAAAGAGTACTCCACTTAGATACAGGAGACAGGTCTCGGACCTTGGCCTTACCACTCCTATGTTAAAGTCCCTATGCCTCAGTTTCCCCACAGTATTTTGCCCTGCCTAACCAGGGATCACTATGACACAAGAAAGGAAAGGGACATTTGTTGAGTTCCTGCGTGACCAAGTACCATACAAACTGCTCTGTCTGCCACATTTAATCCTCATGACGTGGTACTCGTAGAATTCCCATTTCACATGAGCTTCGCTGACTTGGTTTCACATAGCCAATGAGTGGCACAGAGGGATTCAAGCAGAGCTTTTTTTTTTTTTCAATCAGACAGCCTTGACTTCCGTTGTCTGGACTCTGCCTGGAGCTTCTTCAGCGAAACCCTGGCCCCGAAACAGCTGCTTCCTATTTTTCCCACTGACAATTCTCCTTTTAGAGATCCTTTTGCCTACACAGGGTGTTCTGCCCTGCTTCTGAAAAATGAAACACGGCACACATTTATTGAGTGATGCAGAGAGTGAGCTTGTGGAGTCAGGAGTCTTGGATCATTGTCTTGGCTCTGCCACTAACTGGCTGTGTGGCCCTGGGCAAGCCATTTGTCAGCTCTGCACTTTAATTCCCTTTTTAATAAAATAGATGAGTGCAGCAGGCTCTTGTCCAGTTTTCCCTCTCTGTCCCTAGCAGGCTCTCCGTGGAGGCCCAAGACCCTCTGCTCCCCATGGGCAGCTGCCAGGCAGGGCACAACCTGCATCTCTGTCTGGCCCACCACCCACCCCTGGTCTGTGCCACTTTGATTCTGCTGCTGCTTGGTCTCTCGGGCCTTGGTCTTGGCAGATTCCTCCTCACCCACCAGACTGGTCTTCGCAGCCCTGACATCCCTCAGGTAAGTATCCTTCTACCCATCCTCCCAAGGCAGGCCTGCTCTTGCTACTAATTTGATCTCACCTCCCTCTCACTCTCTTTGCACATAGGACTGGGTATCCTTCTTGAGGTCTTTTGGCCAGATGACCCTGTGCCCTACGAATGACACACTCACAGTGAAGTGGCATGGGCCTCATGTCGTGGGCTTACTAACCACCTTGAACTTCGGAGATGGTCCAGACAGGAACAAGACCCAGACATTCCAAGCCCAGGTCCTGGGTAGTCAGATGGGACTGAAAGGTGAGATGGGGGAGGATTGTGGGGCCGGGCATCAGAATACTGAGTGAGGGTAGAGGCTGAGCCCTCCCTCTACCCTCACCAGTCTGGTGACCTTGAACACATCTCTGGGTCTTAGTCACTTCTGCTATAAGAAGAACTAGACCCTTTCAGTGAACACACTGCCCACAGTGTAGGTTTTCTATAAACTTTGTCTTTCGCCTTCCAGCTCCGAGATTCTTTGATTCTGTACTTGGACGTGTGACGAGGTAGACTAGGTTTGACTCAGTGTTCTTACCCCTCTTCGTTCTTACAGCCATCTCCTCTTCAAGGTGCTGCCTTTTTCCTACCAGGAATATCAGAGATGTATGTTTTGTTCAACTATTGAGTATTCACTATGTCCTTAGTACAGTGCTGCCTGCTATGGAGGATACAGAAAAAATTAGACACCATCCGTTTCCAAATAGTCTTCTGGGAAAATGATGGGTGAAAGAGTCATTGGGTGCCGTTAATTCCTGTGTAACATTTGGCCTCAGGTTCCTTATCTAAAAACCGAGGAGATGAAGAGGGAGGAGGGAAAGGTGGAATTCTCAGACTTTAGAGGTCCTTGTATGACTCTGTCATTCTGTGATTCTCTTATGAGTCAGGTATGTGTATTTGTGTGTGGGAGTAGGTCTCTGCATGTCCAGGTATACACATATGTGAACATACAGACTTGGAACAATTTTACTGTTCCTGTTACTTTTTAAAAAAATGTATCAGTCACTTCAGAGCATTTTCATTACGCCAAAAAGAAGTCCCATACCCCAGCAGTGATTCCCCATTTCCTCCCAAGCCCCTAGCCCTAAGCAACCCCTGATCTACTTTGTGTCCTTATTGATTTACCCATTGTGGACATTTTATATAAATGAAATCTTATGTTGTTTTTTGTATAACTTATTTCATGTAGGATAATGTTTTCAAGATTCATCCATGTTGTAGCATGTATCAGCCCCTTGTTTCTTTTTATGGCTGAATAATATTTCGTTATATGGATATGCCATATTTTGCTTATCCATTCATCAGTTGATGGACAGTTGAGTTTCCTTTTTTGGGCTATTACGAATAAAGCTGATGTGAGCCTTTGTGTACAAGTTTTTTGTGTGGACATGTGTTTTCATCGTTCTTGGGTATATACATAGGAGAGGAACTTACTGGATCACATGGCATTTCTATGTTTAACCTTTTGAAGAATTGCCAGGTTATTTTGCAAAGTGGCTGCACCATTTTACATTCCCCCCAGCAGTGAATGAGGATTCCAGTTTCTCCAAATCCTCAACACTTACGTCTCTTTGATTCTAGTCACGCAAGTGGGTGTGAAGTATCTCATTATGGTTTTGATTTGAATTTCCCTGATGGCTAATGAGGGTGAACATCTTTCCATGTACTTGCTGGTGTATCTTCTTTGGAGAATTATATATTCAGCTCCTTGGCCTATTTTTTAACTGGGTTCTTTGTCTTTTTATTGTTGAGCTGTAAGATTTCTTTATATATTCTGGATATAAGTCTCTCATAGAGATATGATTTCCAAATATTTTCTCCCATTCTGTGGGTTGTCTTTTCATCTTCTGGTTTTTCATTTTAATGAAGTCCAATTTGTCTGTTTTTTTCTCTGCTGCTTTTGCTTTTGGTGTCATAGCTAAGGAGGTTTTGCCTAACCCAAGGTCACGGAGATTTACCCCTGTGTTTTTTTCCTAAGAGTTTTATAGTTTTAACTCTTACATTTAGGGCTTTGATCCATTTTCAGTTAACTTTTGTTTATGGTGTGAGGGGGTCCAGCTTCATTCATTTGCATGTGGGTATCCAGTTGTCCCAGCAATATTTGTTGGAAAGGCTATTCTTTCCCCATTGAATTGCTTTGGCACCCTTGTTGAAAATCAGTTGACCATAAATACAAGCATTTGTTTCTGGACTCTCAGTTCTTTTCCATTGATCTGTTTGTCCGTCCTTATGCCAGTACCACACTACCTTGATTACTGTAATTTTGTAGTAAGTTTTGGAATCAGGAAATGTGAATCCTCTAACTTTGTTCTTTTTCAAGTTGCTTTTGGTTATTCCTGGTCCCTTGAATTTCCATATGAATTTTCGGAATAGTTTCTCAATTTCTGCAAAGAAGCCCCGTTCTTTTTATAACAGTCTGAAACAGTGTCATAACACCAGAGAGTATTTTGGAGAAAATAAATTACCTATGATTGTATCATCCAAGCAATGATTATTGAGCACTTACTACAGTCGGCCCTTTTACTCTCAGGTTCCACATGCTCAGATTCAACCAACTGTGGGTGGAAAATATTGGGGAAAAAGAAGTTACTTTGTTGCTGACATGTACTATGTAGTTAGGGCCATGATGGTTGCGTCTACTTTCGTTTCTTGTCGTGAATCCCTAAATGATATAGTATAACAACTGTTTACATAGCATTTACATTGTATTAGGTATTATAAGTAATCTGTAGATGATTTAAAATATATGGGAGGATGTGTGTAGGTTACATGCAAATACTATGCCATTTTATATAAGGGACTTGAGCATCCGCAGATTTTGGTATCCACGGGGGTCCTGGAACCAACCCCCCGTGGATACCAAGGGTTGACTGTATGTATCAGGCATGCAGAATACAGAGATCTGTAAGACATGGACCCTCCCCTCAAGTTGCTCACAGTCTACCAAGGATACAGGTGTGAATAGAAGTAAATACTTCTCAGTGTGTGAAGTAAAACACAAGATACAGTGGGCGGGGTGGGGGGGCGGTTCCTAGAAGTCCATAAAGCAGGAATGGTGAGGACAGGCTTTACTGAGGATACAGTGCCTGATTTGAGGCCTGAAGGAGGCTTAGGAGTTTGCCATTCCAGCCAGAGGGAAAAGCATGTGCAAAGGCATGGAGATGGGAGCTATGACAGCATGTTTAGGAACCTCCACGGGTTCTGTTTGTCAGGAGATGGGTGTGAAGCAACGGGCAGAATAAGCCTTGTGTGCTGTGCCAAGGTAGCTGTGCTTTATCTTGTATACTGGGGAGACTCAAAGATTTTAATCAGGAAAGTAATAATGGTATTTTGTTTTGTTTATTTGGTCGTTTTAAAAGATCACTCTGTTGGCCAACTTCCTGGAGGGAATGTGTCCAGGTGCAGGAAGACCAGTTAGCCAGAGCAGTTGCAGTAAAGACCAGTTAGCTGTAGTAGCTGAGAACCTGAGCTAAGGCAGTGGTGTGAAAGAAGGGAACCGATTTGAGACAGACATTAGAAAAGTGGGATTGACAGGATTTGGTGACTGATTCCATCTGAGAATGTAGGAGAAAGGAGAGAAGTTCTCTTATAGAATTTTACATGCGCGTTTTTCAGAGTTGTAATAATGCTGCAAGTGGCACAGTGGTTAAAGCGCTGGACTGCTAACCAAAAGGTGAGTGATTTGAACCCACCACCCGCTCAAAGATGTGGCATTCTGTTTCTGTAAAGATCACAGTCTTGGAAACCCTATAGCGCAGTTCTCCTCTGTCCTATAGGGTCACTATGAGTCGGAATTCTCTCAACAGGCAACAAGGAATAATGGTGCATATGCCCATTCGTATTTATGTTTTTTAGTTATAATATCGTGTTTTTCCATATGACTGCTTCCATATTATCATTTTAATGGCTGTAAATTAGTTCCTTAAGTGGCTAGGTCGTCATTTGTTAATGCTTTCTCTGTTACTAAACATCTCAATTGTCTCTTATTTTTTGGTATTATTGCTAGAATTGGAAACCCTGGTGGCATAGTGGGTAAGAGCTACGGCTGCCAACCAAAAGGTTGGCAGTTCGAATCCACCAGGTGCTCCTTGGAAACCCTATGGGGCAGTTCTGCTCTGTCCTTTAGGGTTGCCGTGAGTCAGAATCGACTCAACAGCAACGGGTTTGGTTTTTTTTGTTTTTTTAATTGGTAGAATAATCACAGTGAACATCTTGGTACAGTTTACATTTTTCTTTGAATTCTTTCCTTAGGATTAAATTTCTACAAGTGGTATTATTGGGTAAAGGGGTATGGGCCGTTTTTAATACACAAATTCATTTTATTGTGGATTCAGACCATACGGAAGTATCCAGAGTAAACGTAAAGAGGCCTCCTTCCCTCCTTCCAGAAGTACCTGCCCACGGTTTGGTGGGCATCCTCTTAATCCCTTTGTGCGCCCATTTAAATTGCAACAGATACAGCCAAATTGTCTTCTAAAAGGTGTCATCAGCTGAGAGTGCCTATCTCCCCCCATCTTCAACAACTGTTGTTATTATCTGTCTTTTTAATTTTTACCAGTTTATTGGATAAAGGAATTACATTATTTTAATTGACTTCTGGTTGCTAATGCTAATTGCTAGTAAGCATCTTAGAGGTTTTGGCCATTTTCACATAGACTGTCCTTGAGGTGCACTGGTGCTGCAGTGGTTAATTGCTTGGTTGGTAACCGAAAGGTTGGCGGTTTGAGGTAGAAAGATGTGGGCGTCTGCTTCCATAAAGATTTATAGCCTTGGAAACTCAGTGGGGCAGTTCTACTCTGAAATCGACTTGGTAGCAATGGATTTGGTTTTTAGTCTTCAGCCTCTGCTCATTTTTCTTTTGTCTTTCTTCTTCATTTTTAGAAGGTCTTCGTACATTCTGGGTAGTAAACCTTTTGTCAGTTGAATATATTTTCAGCCAATCTATTACTTGTTCTTTTAACTTCTCTTTTATCGTGTAGAAACTTGCCACTTTTATGAAGTCAGATTTATCAATTTTGTCCTTTATTAAGGCTTTTAGCTTTTGTGTCTTTCTTAGGAAGGCCAGCCTTATCCTAAAATGACAAAAGTATTCTTATGTATTTTTCAATTTTATTATGGGGAAAATATATATAACAGAACATACGCCATCTCAACAGTTTCTACACGTACAATTCAGTGACGTTGATTACGTTCTTTAAGTTGTGTAGCCATTCTCGATATCCTTTTCCCAATTGTTCACCACCATTAACATAAACTTTATGCCGCCTAAGTAAAAGCTCCCCTTTTCCTCCTCACTCCCACTCTGATAACCACTGATAAGCTTTGGTTTCCATATATTTGTTTATTTCATGTAAGTGAGACATTACAATATATTTGTCCTTTTGCAGCTGATGAATTTCACCCAGCGTGTTTACAACGTTCATTCATGTAGTGGCTATATCAGGACATGATTTCTCTTTATGGCTGAGTAGTATTCCATCGTGTGTACATAGCACATTTTGTTTAGTCGTTCATCTGTCAATGGACGTTTCTTTTGTTTCCACCCAGGTACTGATTACCCAATAAGCAAGGTGCACATGGGATTAATTTTGTTTGCTTTCTAATCTGTAGTGCACAATTTCACCTGGGTTTCACCACATCTAGGTATAAACCAAACCAAACCCATTGAGTCAATTCCAACTCTTAATGACCCTATAGGACAGAGTAGAACTGCCCCATAGGGTTTCCAAGGAGTGACCAGTGGATTTGAACTGATGACCTTTTGGTTAGTAGCCTGAACTCTTAACTACTGCGCCACCAGGGGCTCCACATCTAGGTATACAGGGCTTCACTGTGTTTACTTACTAATCTGTAGTGCACAGTTTCACCTGGGTTTCACAACGCAAGCCCACATATATGCGGTGCTTGCTGTTTAATCCACCCGTTTCCACCTTTTGGCTGTTGTGAGAAGTACTGCAGTGAACATTGGTGTACAGGTTTCTGTTTGCAGTCCTGCTTTCACTTCTTCTGGGTATGTACCTGGGCTTCAGATTGCTGGTCATATGGTCATATTCAACTTTTTGAGGAACTGCCAAACCATTTTCCATACCTGCAGCACCTTTTTACATTCCCAGCAGCAATGGATGAGGATTTCACTTTCTCCACAACCTCACCAATACTTGTTCTCTGTTGTTTTGATCATTGCCATTCTAATGGGGGTGAGACAGTATCTCATTTGGTTTTGATTTGCATCTCCCTAATGGCTAATGATGTTAAGCATCTTTTCATGTGCTTGTTGGCCATTCGAATGTCCTCTTTGGTGAACTGTCCAAGTCCTTTGTCCATTTTTCAATTGGGTTGTTTGTTGTTAATTTGTAGTTTTGTTTTTTTAAATATATATGTTGGATATTAGACCCTTATCAGATACATGGTTCCTGGAAGTTTTCTCCTAATCTGTAGGTTGTCTTTTCACTTTTTTGATGAAGTCCTCTGATGAACAAAAGTATTTGATTTTTATGAAGTCCCATTTACCTATTTTGTCTTTTGCTGCTTGTGCTTTTGTGGTCATATCTGATAACCCATCATTAAAAACTAAGCCCGTCAACTCCTGTCCGGAGGCAAGATGAGAAGGCAGAGGGGGACAGAGCTGGTTGAATGGACATGAGGAATACAGGGTGGAGAGGAGGAATGTGCTGTCTCATTAGGGGTAGAGCAGCTAGAAGTACATGGCAAGGTGTGTATAAGTTTTTGTATGAGAGACTGACTTGATTTATAAACTTTCATGTAAAGCACAATTAAAAAAAAAAAAAAATTCTAGGCCCTGCATCCACGCACCTATATTTTCTTCTAAGGCTTGTATGGTTTCAATGTTCCTATTTAAGGGGTCTTGGTGGCACAAATGGTTAAGTGCTCAGCTGCTAACCAAAAGGTTGGTGGTTCAAACCCACCCAGCTGCTCCAAGGGAGAAAGACGTGGCAATCTGCTTCTGTAAAGATTACAGCCAAGAAAACCCTGTGGGGTGGTTCTGTTCTGTCACACAGGGTCACTATGAGTCAGAATTGACTCAATGGCACCCAACAACAGTTTTCACATTTAGGCCATTGATCCATTTTGAATTCTTTTTGTGCATGGTGTGAGGCTTGGATCATGATTCATTCTGATGCATGTGGAAATCCAATTTTCCCAGCACCATTTATTGAAAAGATTCTTCCTTCCCCATTGAATGGACTTAGTGCTCTTGTCAAAAATTAATTGACCATAGATGTATGGATTTATTTCTGGACTCTCGATTCTGTTCCATCGGTCTATATGTCTGTTATACCAGTACTAGACTGTTTTAATTACTATGGCTTAAAGTATGTTTTGAAATCAGGGAAGTGTGAGTTCTTCTACTTTATTCATCTTCTTCAAAATTGCTTTAGCCATTCAGTGTTCATTACCCTTCCATAAAAATTTAAGGATTGGCTTCTCTATTTCTGTAAAAAAAAAAAAAAGTGTTATAGAATTTTGATGGGGACTACATTGATTGCTTTGGGTGGTATTTCACAATCCAATCTATGAACAGGCATGTCCTTCCATTTATTTAGAGGACTTCTTTCTTTATTAACATTTTATAGTTTTCTGTGTATAAATCTTTCACCTTCCTGGTTAAATTTATTCCTAGGTTTCCTATTCTTTTAGATGCTATTGTAAATGATAATGTTTCCTTAATTTGCTTTTATGCTTGCGCATTCCTGATATATGGAAATCCTACTGATTTTTATGTGTTGATCTTGTACCGTGCCACCTTGCTGTACTCATTTATTCTAATAACTTTATTGTGGATTCTTTGGGGTTTTCAATGTATAAGATCATGTCATCTACAAAAAGGGATAGTTTTACTTCCTCCTTGATTTGGATACCTTTTTAAATTTTTTCTAGCCTAGTTGTGCCGGCTAGGACTTTAAGACTGATACTGAATAGCAGTGGTATGAGTGAGCACTTGTCTTGTTCCTGATCTTAATGAGAAAGCATTCAGCCTTTCTCCATTGAGGATGATGTTAGCTATGGGTTTTTCATAAATGCCTTTGTATTTTAATACTTGCTTAGGGTTTTTTTTTTTTGGATTGTTTGTTTGTAGCTCTTTAATCCACCTGGACTTTATATCATTTCTAGTTTGAGATAAGAGACTAACTTAATTTTTTTCTTAATGGAAATTGTCCCAAGGCCATTTACTGAACAGGCCATCATTTACCCACTCATTTGAAATGGAGTGTGAATTTTTTTTGTGATTTTTGGTACCTAGTGGAAAACTGCTTTCCTAAAAAGGAAAAAAGTTTATACAGACTGCCATTGGCAAAGTGTATCTGCCCCAGTTTCACTGCAACCTTGGGAGTATTGGTATTCTTATTCATTGATTGCGAGCTAATTTAATTTTTGTTTAAATTAGCACAGTTATTTTCATTTCTTGACAATGTCAATTAACGGTATCTGGAGTACTTTCTTGAATAGAATCAATGCCAAAATACCTGGTATTGTTGGAATTCCTGGAAACAAACAGAAATCTGAAGCTGTATTGCTTGCACCCCACCTCTCATTTCTTTCATTTTCTCTCCTGGGCCTCTCACAGGTTCTTTTGCAAGAGAGCTGGTCCTCATTACAGCCAGGGTGACCTCAGGAAGGACTCCAGGAACCTGCCTGTATTTTAGTGCTGCCCCAGGCATCCTGCCCTCCAGCCAGCCACCCATATCCTGCCCAGAGGTGGGAGCAGGGAATGCCACTCTGAGCCCTAGGATGGCTGGCGAGTGTATCCGGGTTTGGAGTCATGAAGGCCTTGTGCTCACCAAACTACTCACCTTGGTAAGAACCTCCAGTTGCCTGGGTTTCACAGACTGCCATGCAGAATGCTGTGTCCTTGAGGCTCCAGGAGGCAGTGTTGCCTAGTAGAAAAAGTGCCAGTTTTGCAGTCTGGCCCTTGTAGGTGGTATGGCCTTTGAGCGAGCATCTTAGCTTCTCTGAGCCTCAGCTTCTTCATCTGTAAAATGGAAAACACGATACTATCTCCTAATACCAACAAATAATGATTAGATGAGGAGGAATATAAAGTGCCCAGCACGAGACCTGATAAATAATAAAGGTTTGATAAAGGACAGCTGATTTTTTTTATTTTATTAAATATTGTCTTTAAATATGATAAAACATCTCAGCCTCAAAGGAATTCAGAAACTATAATAAGAGGCAGAATAGGCTAATTTCTATGATAGAGATGTGAGCAGAGTGTTATATAAACACTGAGTAAAGAGGACTTAACCCCAACTTGAACATTTATAAGGACCTCTGGTGATATAGTGGTTAAAGCACTTGGCTGCTAAATGAAAAGTTGGCGGTTTGAACCCACCAGCTGCTCCGAGGGGGAAAGATGTGGCAGTCTGCTTCCGTAAAGATTACAGCCTTGGAAACCCTATGGAATAGTTTTACTCTGTCCTGTAGGGTCGCTGTGAGTCAGAATCGACTCAATGGCAGTGTGTTTGGCTTGGGTGGACATTTATGGAGAGTGCTTCACAGAGAAGGTGGCATTTAAGAAAGAGAATTGTGTACAGTAGTTTATAATGCACAAAGTGCTTTCAGGTTCATTATCTCATTTGATCTTAAAATAACCCTTTGAGGGAGGTTTTATTATCCCATTTTACAGATGAGGAAACAGGCTTAGAGAGAGGGAGTGAATTGCCTAAGGCCACACAGCTGGTAAGTGGCCGAGCCAGGATTGTAACCCACATTTTCTGACTCCTGGTCCCAGGCTTGTTCTGCCCAGTCGGGCTGATTCTTGAAGAAATGAGGAAGATTTTGGTAGGGAATGCAGTAGAGGGGGTTCTGGAGAGGAGAGAAACATCCCAGGCAAAGGGGACAGCATGAACACAGGCCTAGAGATTGAAGTGTTCAGCCTTTGTGGGGGACTCCATGACGAGCAGCTTAGGAATGACTTAGGAGACCAGGCAGGAGAGACTGCAGAGGCGATTGTGAGGCACCGTGAATGCCAGGCTAAGATGCTACAAGTGGACATTGCAGGCCTTGGGGCCACTGCAGGGTTTCAAGGAGCAGAGACGGGCATCCTACTGGTGCTGGGTGGAGATTGGCTGGAGCAGAGGAGGAAGACCAGTTGGGAGGCTGCCACATGCTCTCCTGAGAGTTGAAAAGGTGAGGAACATGAGTGGTTGGAATCAGAGAAAACCTGGGCTCCAGATCTGACCCTGCTTGTACATCTGTTAAATGTGGATGATAGTGAACTTTCCTATCTCATGGAGTCATGATAGGGGCTCAAGTCAAGTCATGGGGTGGGCAAGAAAGCAGTTTGTAAACCATTGAGACAAATGTTACCTTGTGTAAAAATAACTTTTTCTCTTTAGTTTTTCTCTAGATGTGGAGCGCCCTCTCTCCCTCATGGTGGCTTCTTCTATATCCCTTGGGCTGGGGGTAGAATGTCTTCCCAAGGGAAGATGCTCCATCCTCTCTCCATCACTCCTCCCTTCCTCCTTGTACCTACTTCCAGGAGGAGCTGGCTCTGTGTGGCTCCAGGCTGTTGGTCTTGGGCTCCTTCCTGCTTCTCTTCTGTGGCCTTCTCTGTTGTGTCACTGCTATGTGCTTCCACCCACGCCGGGAATCCCACTGGTCTAGAACCCGGCTCTGAGGGCACTGGCCCAGTTCCCGCCTAGTTCTCAGGTGAGGTTCTTTGCCACAGTCCTTTGGGAGTAGGGAATGGGCTAGGGGTGGCGATTATAACTGGGGAAGAGCAGGTCTTTGGCATCCATTCTCAAATGTTTCTTCCTCTGGGTTCCTGGGAACCCTATTCAACTGCAGCTGTCCCTGGGCCTGGGAACAGTTTACACCATCAGCATTCAACATTTTTCTTATTACTTTTTTTACATTTATGCTCTAAAATGTTTAACACATGTGGAAAAGCCCACAGAACCTCAAGTACAGCTGGGCAAATTAAAGTGCACATTCTTATAAATACCACTCAGGCAGAAAAGTAGGATATTACCAGCAGCTCAGAAGCTCCTCATTGTCCCTTTCTTCCTGACAACACCCTCCCTCCCCCTAGAGGTAACTACTATCTTGCTTTATGGTTTATCACCAAGTGTGCATTCTTAAACAATATGGTTTAGTTTTACCTCTTTTTCAACCTTATATAAATACAAGCATACAATATGTACTCTTTTGTGACTGTGGTGTACATCCAAGCTTTTTAAAAAAAATCGTGGGTCCTCAGAATTCCACAAATACATGAACTATACACGTGCGCACACACGCGTTTTTTAATTTGCAACAATGGTGAATTAAAAGGGTTCAAGTTTGATGATGTATCCTGAACAGGAATCATGCCTGTCTTGCTTTTGTCCTAAAAGTCACGATAACCCAGTTTTATGATGCAATTTTTTACAGTTCAACTTGAACAGCTCAAATAAATCTCACTGATGATTTTGATAATAAAAGCTACCAGTTACTGGGCACCTTACCATGTGCCTGACCACCTTCCATGCGCCTTGTCTTTTCCATTTAGCCATCACTGCATTTAGAAAAAGTTGGCGCTGATGACAGGATCCCGCACAAAAGTAGCAGTGGGCGGGGAACACGTGTCAGCTTTTTAGGGGAAAAAATATTTCTGCAAAAAATCTTCATTTTGACAGGTGGGTCTCATGGTCTGAGAGCCATATATGACGTGCCAGCTTTTAAACTGTTCTCAGCATCACCTGGCTGTCATGCCCCAGGAAATAATTGGGGGAAATGGAAACAGCTCAGGCCCAGTGAAGGGCTCCACCAGAGAAACTGGAAGCTCAAGATCAACTTTGCTTATTTTACCATTTTGCTCAGAGCTAGGCCTGACTGCTCCAACCACCTACTTAGGACAGGAAGTGGTGGAGCCCTCTCTGCCTTTCTCAGATATGAGTCAACTGGGAAGGAAGGCTTTTTGGCCCCTGGCAGATCCTGGGGCCCTGAGGCCATCCTGACTAGGACACGTGCCTACTCCTGTCTCTAGTTGTCATTTCCTCTTCTCCTTCCTCAATTTCTGCAATCATCCCAGACCGTTCCCTAAGGGCCCTGTGACCTGCCCTGTGTTTTAATTTTCTTTCTTTCTTCCCCAGGTCTGAATCAACCTCTTGGGCCTTGGTTGTGAGTTGAAAGAGATGTTACAAAAAGTGAAACTTGGTTCTGAGTTGAAAGAGATGTTACAAAAAGTGAAGAGCTGGAATATGGGGAAAAATAAAAGGCTTTTTTGCCCAGTGTTCCTGGGTGTTGATTGGGGACTGAGATGAAAATTTTAGGGTTGACAGTCTTGGGGTGCTTTGGGAGATTTGTTTCCTGTGAGCTCATGTGGAATACAGGTTGGATTAGGGCATAGGTTACTTCTGCCACTTTATGTCTTGTTTTTTACTGTGGGATAAGATTGATAATTCCAGCCAATTCCGGGAGGGTTAGATGGAAGTGCTTTGACATAAATGCAGTGTGACCTTGGGCAGGTCATGCAAATCCTCAGCCCCTCAGTTTCATGAAGGGAATTGACTTACTGAGTTTTCCCAGCACTGACGTGCCAAGGTTCCTCTACTTGGGAGCCCACTTCCAGGCTGGATGGTTACCAACTTAAGAGCAGGCCATTTTCCCGCCTTTTCTGCGCGGAGCAGCAGGCTTCCCTTACCCCTCCCAACCTGTACCCTGAACGCAAGCGCAGATCGCAGCTTCTCCTTTCCTTCCACTAGCGCCCCCTCAAAGCTTCCCCTAGCAACAAGCTCGAGCTCCGCGCTAAGGCGGAGTGAGCGCATGCGTTACAGCTCTCTCCACGACCAGTGTCCGACCGCGTTCTGGGCTCCTCCCCTTCCAAGACTAGGCTTTCTCCCCTCCTCCAGGGTCCGCGTGGCGGGGCGCGCGCGCACGCAGACTCGGTGGCTGCCCATCTCCCTGACCGAGACCGTAAGGGGAGGGGGGCGGGGCCGTTTCACTTTGGACTCCGCCCACTTGGCCCGGCGTCGCTATCGCGCCTGCGCGCTCCCGCCCGGTCTCCATCTTGGAATTGGGAGGAAGAGGGAGAGAGATCGGGACGAGAGCAGGGTTGTGTTGCCGGGGGAGGCTGAGACGGAGAGGAGGAGAGGGAGAGAGGGTGCGGGGGCCGCCGGCAGCGTCTTAACTACAATTTTTTACGCTGTCTTCGGGAGAGAGAAGGGGAAAGGGAGGAGGCCGGAGCGAGAGTGGGGGCTGTCACCCTCGAACCCTGGCGTGAGAGGGGCCGTGTGGCCGGACGTCCTCGGGGTGGGCCCCCTGTCGGTAGCCGAAGACCCAGGCTCAGGCTCCTGGGTCCCGAATTTCCGGCTTGGTCCCTCGCTTCTCAAATATCCGGCATCAGCCCCTCAGATTCCAGATATCCGGGACTCAGGTCCCAATCTCTGTAAACCTAGGGCTGTGTTTCATAGGATTTAAAATATCTGGGGTTCAGGGCCCTCGGTCACCAGTATCGGGGTTCATATCCCCGGGCTTTCAAATACCGGATTCAGTCCCCCGCGCTCAAATATCTGGGGTTCAGACCCCCACAATCAGAAACCCGGGATTCAGCAACTGTCGCCCTCGAGGAGGAGGAGGACTGGACCGCGAGGTCAGATCAGGTTGTCACCCCCTCCCCTCCAGGGGGGGCTTCCCTGGCCCGCCTCTCAGGAAGGGCGAAAGCCGAGGAAGAGGTGGCAAGGGGAAGGGTCTCCTTGCCCCTCTCCCTGCTTGGCAGAGCCGCTGGAGGACCCCAGGAGGAGGCGGAAGCGCTGGGGCACCATAGTGACCCCTTCCAGGTGAGAAGCGGGGTGCAGGGGCTCGGGTCCCTGTGTCTGGCACTAAGAAAGGGTGCTTCTTTCTGAGAAGCTGGGCCCAAGAAGGTCCTCTCCTCAAGATGGGGAAGCCCAACTGGGCCAGTGGTCAGTCTCTGGCCAGCCTTGCCTTCTGTTGCCACCCTCTTCCCCTTCCTCTTCCCTTCATTGTGTCTGGTTGATGGGGACCTCAGGTGACAGGGTCTCCGATGTCACCAGAGGTCATACCTAGGATGCTTGAGCTAATCATATGGGTTTGCATCCTTCTGGTCTGTTTTTCTGTTCACTTTGCCCCTCACAATCACCTCTAACACGATTATACTTCTCTTTCCTGACTGTTCTGGGATATTGATTTTCGTGCCTCTGATCCCCATGGTGGGTCAGGATCTGCTAATCTGCTTTTGGGCCTGGTTTGGTTGGGTTTCTTATCTTTGCAAAAAAATGTGTGTGTGTTAGGGGTGCCTGGCAGTATTTTCCCTTAGCTACAGTTAACCTTGTAACTTCTTTCTGTGATGGTATGAATAATCTTACACGTTTGTTTAGTGGTCCCCCATTTACAAAGTGGTTTTACATCCATTCTTTCATATGCTCCTCCACCACATTCACCCTGTGGGGCCCTTTATTACTGTTTTCCCATTTTACAGTTGAGAACATTGAGGCCCAGAGAGGTTGCCCAAGGTCACACAAGTGGCAGAATCGGGATTTGAACCCAAGTCTTGGATCAAGTCTTGCCCCTGCTCCATCTCTTTTCCCCTGTGCCTGGGCTTGGCAAGGGATCCAGAGGAAAACAAGTTGGAGTGAGGTTTAAGAATGGGGGTTGAAATGAGCTTCCTTTCCAGGAGAGCTGTATTCAGGCTTATCCTAATGGAAGGCTCTGGCTCTTTTTTTCCACCTCATGAATTTTTCTCTCTACTGTGACCTTCATCCTTACCCTAATCCCAGATTTTGGCCCAGGTTCCTGAAAAGACTGTTTTGACAAACGATAGGTATAGTGGTGTCTCTTAACAGTTAAAGCCAAGTTACTGGGGTAGAATGACCCCAAAAGATTAAAGTGGTGTTGTGGCAACCCTGGAGGTGGAGAAGGAAAAATCCATGTATTTAGTGTCTGCTATTGGATTCCAACTGCCAATAAAAAAAAAATTTTTTTTTCTTTTTATTGGCAGTTGGAATCCACCAGGTGCTCCTTGGAAACTCTATGGGGCGGTTTTACTCTGTCCTATAGGGTCGCTATGGGTCAGAATGGACTCAGTGGCAGCAGGTTTGGGTTTTTTTTTTTGGTAAGTGCTCCTTGGAAACCCTGGTGGCGTAGTGGTTAAGTGCTATGGCTGCTAACCAAGAGGTCAGCAGTTCAGATCAGCCAGGTGCTCCCTGGAAACTGTGGGGCAGCTCTACTCTGTCCTATAGGGCCGCTGTGAATCACAATCTACTGGACAGCAGTGGGTTTGGTTTGGTTTTTGGAAGTGCTCCTAAGTTTAAAAAAAAAAAAAAAGTATGGATCTCATTAAAATCTCAAAACAGCCCCATATTGTAATCCCATTTCACAGAAGAGAAGACCGAGTATAAGAAACTTCCTCAAAGCTCTGTTGCTGTAGCTTGCTGATTGAGTGTACTGGCAGTGTAGCTTAGAGACAGATGGACTTGGGTTTCCTCATCTGCAGAATGAAGATAACATTGTTCATCTTAGAAGGTGGTTATGATTTAGCACAGAGCTTGGTAGTTGCTCAATGAATGATCATTGATATTGTGAGGAAGAGCCATCGTGTGATGTGGTACTATTTATATGTGGCCTGGGGTCCTACGTTGGCATTCTCCGACTAGGTGCTGAGGGAGAGGTCAGGAAGGTTCCACTGGCAAATTGTGAGCACTTGCCTTTATGTGTGGGTGTGTGGTGGGGGTGAGGGGTGCTTGGCTGCTGGTAGGAGAAAGGGGTTTGGTTTTAGCAGCCTGGGAGCTGCTGAGAGCTGGGCTGAGGGCAGGCAATCAATCTTCCAGGCTATTCTGAGTTCTTTGCACCCTGGGAACCCACCAGAGAGTCCCTCCAGCTTCCAATTGGGCTAAGGAGTCAGAATTAACAGCACAACAGGAAACAATGCAGGATAGACTATAATGACATGCTAAATTGTTAGGTGTTTTTAAGTAGCTTAAACCCTACCCTAGGAGTCCAGCTCTGCTGAAGTCTCCTTTGTATCCTTGACGTGAGCCTAAGTTCCTACAAGTGTTTAGCATGGCCTGCAAGCCCCTTGGAAAGCCAGTCCTGCAGGAGCTTTCTCTGGGTGCTTGCCTGGGTGCCCTGGGGTCTCTTCCAAGGTCTGGAGTGGTCAGGGGAGGCTTCCTGCAGGCAGGGGACTGAGAGTAATGAGAATGCAGGACTGACTGGAGAGGAAAAGGTCCTGTTCTCTGACCTTGGAGAAGTCATCTTTCCTCTTGTGCCTCAGTGACTTCGTCTGTGAGATGGCGATGATGATCCCTGACCTACTTGTCTCATAGGGCTAGTCCAAAAACATGGTGATGGAGAACCAGCTTTGGGCAAGTCACTTGACCTTTCTGAGCCAGTTTCTTCATCTGTAAAATGGGGGTTGTAATATTTACCACATAGGGTTGGGTTGAGGATTGAATGATGAATGGAAAGTGCTTATTATATGTGATCAATAAATGTTATTTGGACATTGAAAATGCCCCATACCTGTGTTGTGGTGTTTATGCAATTGAACTGGACAAGTGAGGCAGCCCAGATCACAGAGAGGTCCCCAAAGCCAGGTTCCATTTATATTCCTGTCCTCCCCATTCTAGATTTCTGCCACAGTGTTGCTACCCGCTTCTGAGAGTGAGTCTCCTGGCCCCTCTGGACCAGTACCCACTTGTAACAATGGCCGGATTTCCACTGCCTCCGGCCTGGCCATTTCCTGCCCTCTTCCAGAGTGTGAGAGGTTGAGGGAGGAGGGGGCCTCATGCTGAGAGGAACAGGAAAGTGCCTGGTAATAGTTGGGGTATGGGACTTGCAGGACAGGACACTTGGGCCTCTGAGGCTCTGGCTGGGAAGCATAATCCTTCATTCTTGAGGGGAGAGGCCAGGGTTGGTAGGGAAATGGGAACTTGTTGAGGGCTGAGGAAGGTAGGGAGGATGCTTAGCTTCCCAGAGCCTTCCTAGCAGTTTTAGGGACTCCAGGGACCCGGCCCCCGTGCTCTGGTTGCCAGGGCAACTTCATTTTTTGGAGCTTTCATGTTTCTAATCCCCCCCTGCCCTTCCTCAGCAGTGCCTCCCCCTCATCAGGGAACTAGGAGAAGAGAAGGCAGAAACCTGAGGGCCCCTTTTCCTCTCTAAGAGTCCCTTCTCTGTTCACCAGGCCAGGCCCCACTCTCAGGGCCCCCGGGGGCCACCATGCCGGCCGGGGGCCGGGCCGGGAGCCTGAAGGACCCTGATGTAGCTGAGCTCTTCTTCAAGGATGACCCTGAAAAGCTCTTTTCTGACCTCCGAGAAATTGGCCATGGTAGCTTTGGAGCTGTGTACTTTGTGAGTTGAGGCTTGGGAGGGTGGGATGAGGGCGGAAAGTCTGTTCTTCCCCAGCAGCCCCTCTGCTCTACCACACCAGCCTCTCCTGCATTCTCCTGGGCAAGCAGTCCTCCTGCTGCCTGATTTTCAATGGGGGCCTTCACCACCTTCTGAACTGGTCTTCTAGGCCCGAGATGTCCGGAACAGTGAGGTGGTGGCCATCAAGAAGATGTCTTACAGTGGGAAGCAGTCAAATGAGGTGGGTCAGGCTCTACAAGACTGGGTGGGGGATGGGGGACCCCAGTCTCAAGGTGCAGGCTGGGTGACCCTGTCCTCCCCTGACCTCCCTCTAGAAGTGGCAGGACATCATCAAGGAGGTGCGGTTCTTGCAGAAACTCCGGCATCCCAATACCATTCAGTACCGGGGCTGTTACCTGAGAGAACACACGGCTTGGGTAAGCTGGCCTCCTGACCTGGCCTGATCTTTACCCCTACTCTGGCCCATCCTTATCCTGGTCCAGTCTCCTAGGTGGGTCCTGTTCAGGATGCTGCTGGGGGAAGTCTTGCCCTGACCGCTCTCGTCCTCAGACAAACCCATGAGCAGCAGTTTCAGTCCAGAAGGAGAGTCTGGCTTGAAGAGTAACATAGATTGTTAGCAGCTGGAGAAGGACATGTGGGCTGGGGCAGGTGGAGATTGAATGGGGCTTTGAAGGGATTTTGATGGGAGTGGTGGTGAGCGTCTTGGGCTTTTTGTAGGGGAGGCACTGGCTCCAAGCACCCCTTTCCCATCGTCCCCTCATACTCTCTAGTTGCCCTTCCTCCCTGTTATTACCTGGGGGCTGTGCCTGAATGGAGAATAGGCAAGGAAGCTTTGGGTGTCTGCCCAAGGGAGCTGGGCCAGGGGTGGCTAGGATCTGCTGACCTCTGACCTTTGACCATTCCTCAGTTGGTGATGGAGTATTGCTTGGGCTCAGCTTCTGATCTTCTAGAAGGTGAGTGACTCTTTGGTGACCAGGAAGTGGGAGGAGGGAGAGGAGCAGAGAAGCTATAGGGGAGTGGTTAAGGGGAGCTTGCTGTGGTCTACCCTTAGGCTCCCTCAGATGATGTTTTTCTCTGACTCTCCAGTGCACAAGAAGCCCCTTCAGGAGGTAGAGATTGCGGCCGTGACCCACGGGGCCCTTCAAGGCCTGGCTTACCTGCACTCCCACAACATGATCCATAGGTACAAGAGTACTGATGATGGCTGGCAGAGGGGTGCTCTTTACTCTCCTCACTAAGCTGGGCTACAGCCTTTTTCTGGGAAACTGGGTGTTGAAGCCTTGCCCAGTCTTCCTGAAACACATGTCTCATCCCTGCGCTTTGCCTCTACCAGGGATGTGAAGGCTGGAAACATCCTGCTATCGGAGCCAGGCTTGGTGAAGCTGGGGGACTTCGGCTCTGCATCCATCATGGCACCCGCCAACTCCTTCGTGGGCACCCCATACTGGTGAGTGGGAGTGAGTGGAGAGAGCTCCTGGGATGTTGGGAGCAGGGGCTGGCAGGGTCTGTGTGGGTGATGAGCTTCTTTATCCTGGCCATTCTCTCAGGATGGCTCCGGAGGTGATCCTGGCCATGGATGAAGGGCAGTATGATGGCAAAGTGGACGTCTGGTCCTTGGGGATAACCTGCATCGAGCTGGGTAAGGACTTTCTCCTCTCTGTTGCGTCATCCTCTTTCTTCCCTATACCTTTCTCTGTTACTGTCACTGTGCCATCCCATCCTCTTAGGCTTCCAAGCTCCTTTCTAGCTTGTCTGCCCTTGATCCCCAGAGCAAGCAGCCATGAGGTCCTGCTAGTTCTTAGATAAAAGATTTGGTAGCATTCATCTCTTCCTGTCCACTATCCTGGTTCCAAATCTTTTCGAGTGCCCACTGTGTGCCATGCACTCTGCTAGGTTCTGGGGGTGTAGTAGTGAATGAGGTAGACACAGTCCCTGACCTCATGGAACTTAAATTTGAGTTGGGGAAGCAGTCATGTTTTCTCTCAATGTGATGAAAGCTGGCTGAAGAAGTTACAGCAGTCGTAAAAAAGTGTAACAAGGGACTTGGCCTAGTTTGGAGGCTGAGGAAGACCACGTCGTAGCAGAGATGTTAAATAGACCCAGACGACAAATAGTAAGTTAACTATTTGGAGAATGTAGGGAAGAGCATTCCAGATAGAGAGGACAGCATATGCAAAAACTGAGAGGTAAGAGCAGGCATGGGAAACTGAGACTGGCTTTGGTTGTTTAGAACACAGTACATATTGCAAAGAATAGTGACTGACTAAGGGCAGAGAGTTAGGCTTAGAGTGACTTCATGACACCTTGCTTCTTGTGTCTGCCGTTTTGCACAATGGAAACAACTATTTAGTGCATTGACATTTGTGAGGCCCCCAACTAAACAGTTGCTGAAGAAATTGTTGTTCTTACTACCAGTTTCCTGCAGTGATCTTTCTTACCACCAGTCTCTTCTCCCTTCACTCTATGTGCTGATGCCAGAGAGATGTACTTAAGGTCAGTTTTACCCACCTACTCAGACAGCAGTGGCTCCTTCTCCCTTACAATAGACTAAAGGGTCTGTTTCCTAGGGGCTGGCTCTCCCCTTCACAAGCTCCACCTCAGTCTGTGCCATGAACTTCCCCACTTCTTGCCTTGGTTTGTATCCTGTCCTCTACCTGAGGTGAAACATTTGAACACCTCCACCTTTGCGTTGTCCACATTTATTATGTAAGGCAGGAGCCAGATGGGTGATGGAAGTATGTGAGGGAGGCTGAATGTAAAAAAAAAACCTAGATCTGCCCATTTTATTCCCAGTTTTGGGGAGAAACCAAGGTACAGAGAAATATTTTTCAACTGTTGAGAAAGAATCAAACCTGATTGTAAATGGCAGCTGGGATGTTATGGGGGTTGGAGGAGGCTGGGGCAAACTGGAGGTTGCCATTCTTGTGTAAAGAGGGTGGCTATTGTTTAGTTCCAGCCCATCATTATGCAAGAATGAAAACTTCAGTTCACCAGACCTAATTTTTTAAAGAGAAACTGGAAATTTAGATTATTATTCTCTAATTATTATTTTTGGAAACTAACTAAAAAAAGGATCACTGTTAAGGGCAAAAATATAAATAAAACAAACCGTGTGTCTTAGCTGCAACGGGCTTCTGGTTTGCAACTTCAAATCTAAGGCCAAACTCTCTAAAACCCCTTTTCCAAAAGACCCTCGCTGAATTCCCTGCAGACGTACTAGCCTGTAGGCTTACCCCTCACCCTCAGCTTCAAAGCCATTTACCTGTCTCCTTCTTGAGCCAACTAATGCTGTAAACTTGATGTTATTTATTTAGACCTATTTAGGCAGAAGCTATCTCTTGTTTTTGTTAATCTTCCCGATAATGTTTAGCAGTTTTTTTGTTTTTTTTTTTTTTGCTCTCATCCGGTACCTAGTAAATACTCATTGGACCACTAACTGGATGTGCTGCTTTCTGCCTTCTTTGTTGGTTTCCTGAATATTAACACTGTTTTTATGTAGCACTTTATCAAGAACTTTTGCATATATTACTTTTTTTTGATCCTTATTCCACCCCCATGTGTAATGGGGAAGATGAGTTACAGAAATAAGTGAATTGAGACTCAACAGAATTATGAAATTGTTCAAGGTCATGCAGCAAGGAAGTAAGGGAGCTGGAGTTTTGAACCCAGGTCTTCTGATTTCCATTCTAGTCTCTCCTGCCCACCTGCCATCTCTCACCTTCTCCCCCCCTTGATCTTTCTCTGTAGCGGAACGGAAACCACCACTGTTTAACATGAATGCGATGAGTGCCTTATACCACATTGCACAGAACGAGTCCCCCGTGCTCCAGTCAGGACACTGGTAAGGACTGGGAATTCTGGGCATAGGGGTTAGGCCATGGGTTAAAGTTACCCAGCTCATGCCCTTCTTTCCTTCCCTCAACCTGTGACTTCCAGGTCTGAATACTTCCGGAATTTTGTTGACTCCTGTCTTCAGAAAATCCCTCAAGACAGGCCAACCTCAGAGGTTCTTTTAAAGGTAAGGGCTCATAGGCCTAGCATTTTCCTAGAGCTATAGCTTGTTAGAGCCTCAAGAAACCCCTCGGTGGTGGTGGTGGTGGTTGTTCGTTGCTGTGTAGTCAATTCCGACTCATGGCAACTCCATGTGTGCAGAGTAGAACTGCTCCATAGTGTTTTCAAGGCCTGTCTTCTGAGGTGCCTCTGGGTGGGTTCACACCAAAAACTTTTTGGCTTGTGGTTGAGCACTTAATGGTTTGTGCCACCCGGAGCCTCTTTTCAGTTAGTGGCTCTCAATTCTTCCTCCACCAAGAGCTTCATTTATGAATTCCCACCCCCATCCCCAGTGCCCAGTGGACTCTATGTTTTATAAGATTTGGTCTACCAGGTTGGTTTTATTTATTAAGTTATGTTTCCTATGTTTTATTAATCAAAGGTATGTATAAATGCCAGCCAGGGCTTCTGGTCATTGTGAGATAACCAGGGTTACCTGATATGATTCACACCCAAAGCCTGCGTTGCTTTATGTTGGGTAAATGTTAGGTTTACCTAAGCTGTTTTTTGAGCTATCAAAACCAGAGGGACTCCCTGTTACCTTCACTGATCCATGGGGCCTAAGATCCTTAAATGGTCTAGTTTGACTTATTCATTTTATAGTTGTGGGATACTTTGTGAGGCCCAGAGAGGCCATGTTGACGTGTCTAAGGTCACAGAGCACTTTGGTAGAGGACCTGGGCTGGAACCCACATCTCCTGACTGTTTGGTCTGTCACCCATGCCTGGAGAATTAAGGAACTGTCTGGGGACTAGAGACTGGGCAGCGGAGAAAGTTACTGTGAGAGAAGGTATTGGGACAAGGCCAGTATCAACCCATAAGTGTCCCAGGCCAGAGGAAATGCTGAGAGCCCTGGGTTATTGGTGGGGGCGGACAAATGGCAGCATACCTCAATGTTCTCTCCCCACCCCAGCACCGCTTTGTGCTCCGGGAGCGTCCACCCACAGTCATCATGGACCTAATCCAAAGGACCAAGGATGCTGTGCGGGAGCTGGACAACTTGCAGTACCGCAAGATGAAGAAGATACTGTTCCAAGAGGCGCCCAACGGCCCTGGTGCTGAGGCCCCGGAGGAGGAGGAGGTGACCCATCTTCCCCTACCTCCCTGTTTTAACCCCCATACTGTGCCTGCCTCTCAGCAGCTGCTGGCTGCCTTCCCCCGTCACACATCCTCTGTCTCCTTGTGCCATCTCCAAGTACGCACCCCTTGTCCTTCCCCTTCCCTGCCCAACAGCCTGCGCCCTGTCCACAGGAGGCGGACCCCTACATGCATCGAGCTGGGACGCTGACAAGTCTGGAGAGTAGCCACTCAGTGCCCAGCATGTCCATCAGCGCCTCCAGCCAGAGCAGCTCTGTCAACAGCCTAGCAGATGCCTCAGACAATGAGGAGGAGGAGGAGGAGGAGGAAGAGGAGGAGGAGGAGGAGGAGGAAGGCCCTGAAGCCCGGGAGATGGCCATGATGCAAGAGGGGGAGCACACGGTCACCTCCCACAGCTCCATCATCCACCGGCTGCCGGTATGCAGCTTACCCTGAGTGGGCCTGACAGAATCCCTTGGGTTCCCTGTTCTCTCTCCCTAAGCCTGACTTCTCCTTCCCCAAGTTTGACAGGTCTCCTCAAGTAGCTCCGCATGGGCCAGGTCTCTGCGCCTTGGGTATCCCTTCCACCTTCTCTCCCTTTAGGGCTCTGACAACCTGTATGATGACCCCTACCAGCCAGAGATGACCCCAGGCCCTCTCCAGCCACCCACAGCCCCAGCTCCCACTTCCACCACCACCTCTGCCCGCCGCCGGGCCTACTGCCGCAACCGGGACCACTTTGCCACCATCCGCACAGCCTCCCTGGTAAGTGCAGCCATCTCCACTCTGCATGTTTGCCGTCCATCTTTTTACCACATCTGAATGCCCCAGATTGTCTTACCTACATCCAGAAATGATATTCTCCCTGTTGGCACAGGATTAAGTCCAGGTTCTACTCTCAAACTTTCTGTTGGCTCTTGCTTTCTTTTCACCTCGACCTTTCCTCCTTTCTCCCCCTTCCCCAAACTGTTTTGGTCACATTGCCCTCCGTTTTTGTGGCCCAGCTTAAATAACACATTTTGCGTGCCTTCCCAGGCTCCTCTGGCCAGTCAGATGCTCCACATCCCTGCACACAGACACATTTGGGCCTCTGCTGCGGCATCCCTGAATAACATTATGACAGGTCTGCTGGATTCTGTGCCCCAGAGAGCAGGGATGGTGTTCAGGCGTCTGCCTCATGTTCATGATCGGCTCAGGCCCCCACGCTTGCATGTGTCTAATCCTTCCAGGTATCTTGGGAGGGGAAGGGATGCTCACATTTGAGAGACGATGAGGCAGCGGTGGCTCAGAGAGCTGCTTGCCCAAGTACCTTCAGTGGTTCTCAAACTCTAAGCAGGACCTTAGTCCTCCTGAAATCAAGTCATGCCAATCTTCTCAGTTCACAGAAAAAGGAAGGAGTTAGAATTTTCATGAAATGTAGTTTTTCATCCATGTTTTTATAAAACCTTTGGACCTGAGCATTCGAGCACCAGCTATCCCCTCAGAGGCCACTGGTTGGGTCTAGTTTTTTGTTTTTTTTGTTTTTTTTTTTTGTGGCCTCTGCTTGTGGCTGGTGGTTCTGCTAGGACAGCTGTTCAGATCCTGTGATGCTCAGTGCTTTGTGGGGCTTTGCAGAGAGGTCTGTGACTTCCAGAGACTCAACCACCTGGACTAGTTTGAGATCCACTGACGTAGCCAGCTGGATGAACCTTGGATGAGGATATCCAGACCCAGTGTTCTTGCCGCTCCGACATCTTGTGGCCCAGATCCCAGCTCAGCCCCTGGGGTAGAGTAGGCCTTCGGTGTTGCTGAGGGGAAAAGGAAGCCAGTACTTATTGGTTTGTAGAGTATTTCAGACGCTTATATGTACACATCAAGCTTAATCTACATAGCCTCCTGTGAGGAGATAGGAGTGCCTCTTTTAACAAATGAGGGAACCGAGGCTTAGAGAAGTTGACTTGCTTGAGCTCACGTGGTTAATAAGTAACAGAGCTGGGGTTTCAGCCTAGGCCTGTCTGATTGCTCTGCTCTTGTGACCTAATCTGAATTGTTCCTACTTTGTGCCAGGCCCAGTCCTCAGTGCCTTTATCGTTTTATCACACCAGCTTGTGAAGTAGATAACATCTACATTATCCCATTGAGGAAATAGGCTCAGAGAGATTAACGGTTTGTTTTATGATCACAGTGAGAAAAGTACCAAGTGGCATTTAAATTCTTCTCTGCCTGAGTCGAAAATATTTGTTCTTCCCGTTGGAGCACGAAGATGATCTGGGTTAATAAGATATAGGATCCAGGCCTGAGCACCATCTCTCTTCCTCCCCGCCCCTGCACCTCAGGTGAGCCGTCAGATCCAGGAGCATGAGCAGGACTCAGCCCTGCGGGAGCAGCTGAGTGGCTATAAGCGAATGCGACGGCAGCATCAGAAGCAGCTGCTGGCCCTGGAGTCGCGGCTGAGGGGTGAGCGCGAGGAGCATAGCGCACGGCTGCAGCGAGAGCTCGAGGCACAGCGGGCAGGCTTTGGGGCTGAGGCAGAAAAGTTGGCACGACGGCACCAGGCCATCGGTGAGAAGGAGGCGCGGGCTGCCCAGACTGAGGAGCGGAAGTTCCAGCAGCACATTCTTGGGCAGCAGAAGAAGGAGCTGGCAGCCCTGCTGGAGGCGCAGAAGCGTACCTATAAACTTCGGAAGGAGCAGCTAAAGGAGGTGGGACAGGGCTGCAGCTGTGGGTGGGACCAGTGGTAGGTGAGGTAGGCCCTGACCTCCCTGCTCCCCTGCTGCCCTGGCCCAGGAGCTCCAGGAGAACCCTAGCACGCCCAAGCGGGAAAAGGCCGAGTGGCTTCTGCGACAGAAGGAACAGCTACAGCAATGCCAAGCAGAGGAGGAAGCAGGGTTGCTACGGCGGCAGCGCCAGTACTTTGAGCTGCAGTGTCGCCAGTACAAGCGCAAAATGCTGCTGGCTCGTCACAGTCTGGACCAGGACTTGCTGCGGGAGGTAGGCTGCCCCATCCTCACTCCCCTCCTGCTCCGTTCACAGATTCCAGGCAGCATCCCTTTTGCATTTGTTTCACTTGTGGTCTTCTTTCTCCTCTGTCTCATTCGTGTTTTGACTCAGCTTCTCTTCAACACCACCTTTGCTACCCATCCCCACCAGACCCTGCAAGAGTTTCCTCAGACCTTCCCATTCCAGCCAACTTACACTTTTCATGTCCTGCCTCCCCTCACCCCCAGCTCCCTCTGCCAAGGAGTCCTCGGGCTTTCACTTCCTTGACTCTGACACGGCTCCCTGACTGAGCCCCTGGGCCCTCCCTCTCTTTTGCCCCAGGACTTGAACAAGAAACAGACACAGAAGGACTTGGAGTGTGCATTGCTGCTGCGGCAGCATGAGGCCACACGGGAGCTAGAGCTACGGCAGCTTCAGGCCGTGCAGCGCACACGGGCTGAGCTCACCCGCCTGCAGCACCAGACGGAGCTGGGCAACCAGCTGGAGTACAACAAGCGGCGTGAGCAGGAGTTGCGGCAGAAGCATGCAGCCCAGGTTCGCCAGCAGCCCAAGAGCCTCAAAGTACGTGCAGGCCAGGGCCCCCCGGGCCTCCCGCTCCCCATTCCTGGGGCTCTGGGACCACCCAGCACAGACACCCCTAGAGAAGAGCAGCCCTGCTCATCTGGCCAGGCGGCAGTCCTGGACCAAAGAATGCTGGGAAAGGAGGAGGAAGCAGTTCCAGAGAGAAGGATTCTGGGAAAGGAAGGGGCTGCCTTGGAGCCAGAGGAGCGCAGAATTGTGGGAGAAGAATCAGGAACCCCTAGTCCCGATCCACAAGAACATAGGAGTCTAATTGATGAGGAAGTTTGGGGTCTACCCAGGGAGGAGATAGAGGAGCTTAGAGTCCCATCCCTGGCACCCCAGGAGAGGAGCATCGTGGGCCAGGAGGAGGCTGGGGCATGGAGGTTGTGGGGGAAGGAGGATGGGGACCTCTTGGATGAGGAGTTTGAGCTTGGTTGGGTTCAAGGCCCAGCCCTGACCCCAGTCCCTGAGGAGGAGGAAGAAGAGGAGGAGGGGGCTCCAGTTGGAACCCCTAGGGATCCTGGGGATGGCTGTCCCTCCCCAGACATCCCACCCGAACCTCCTCCAACGTATCTGAGGCCCAGCCCTGCCAGCCAGCTTCCTGGCCTCCTGTCTCATGGCCTCCTGGCTGGCCTTTCCTTTGCAGTGGGGTCCTCCTCGGGCCTTTTGCCTCTACTACTACTGCTGCTGCTCCCATTGCTGGCAGCCCAGGGTGGGGGTGGCCTGCAGGCAGCACTGCTGGCCCTTGAGGTGGGGCTGGTGGGCCTCGGGGCCTCCTACCTACTGCTTTGTACAGCTCTGCACCTGCCCTCCAGTCTGTTCCTACTCCTGGCCCAGGGTACTGCACTGGGGGCTGTCCTGGGCCTGAGCTGGCGCCGGGGCCTTCTGGGTGTGCCTCTGGGCCTTGGGGCTGCCTGGCTTCTAGCCTGGCCAAGCCTGGCTCTACCCCTGGCAGCTGTGGCAGCTGGGGGCAAGTGGGTGCGGCAGCAGGGTCCCCGGATGCGCCGGGGCATCTCTCGACTCTGGTTGCGGGCTCTGCTGCGCCTGTCACCCATGGCCTTCCGGGCCCTACAGGGTTGTGGGGCTGTGGGGGACCGGGGCCTGTTTGCACTCTACCCCAAGACCAACAAGGATGGCTTCCGCAGCCGTCTCCCTGTACCCGGGCCCCGGCGGGGTAGTCCCCGCACCGCCCAACACCCATTTGCCCTGTTGGCAAGGGTTTGGGCTCTGTGCAAGGGCTGGAACTGGCGTCTGGCACGGGCCAGCCGGGGTTTAGCCTCCCACCTGCCCCCCTGGGCCATCCACACACTGGCCAGCTGGGGTGTGCTTCGGGGTGAACGGCCCAGCCGCATCCCCCGACTGCTACCACGCAGCCAGCGCCAGCTGGGGCCCCCTGCCTCCCGCCAGCTACCACCAGGGAGTCTAGCTGGGCGGAGGTCCCGAACCCGCCAATCCCGGGCCCTTCCTCCCTGGAGGTGACCAGCTCCAGCCCTTCCCCAGCCCAGACCTAGAGCATTGAGCACTTTATCTCCACTACTCAGTGAAGTCTCTCCAGAACCAAATCCTCCCTTCCATTCCTCCATCTTCAGTATACTTCCCTGGCCCTCGGACCTCTAGACAGGCTGCCTCCTCCGTGGTGGAGTCTGGAAGTTACACTTTGTGTTCTCCTGATGCCCCCCCTCCCCCTAAGTTATTGCTGTCCTCCCGCTGTGTGTGTGTTCATCCTCACCCTCATCGACTCAGGCCTGGGGCCAGGGGTGGTGGTGGGTGGGAAGAGTCATGGTTTTTTTTTTCTCCTCTTTGATTTTGTTTTTCTGTCTCCCTTCCAACCTGTCCCCTTCCCCCTACCAAAAAAAAAAGAAAAAGACAAACACAAATAAAATATCTGAGCGGAACTGTACCTTTGGCCCAGGCTGCCTCTGTCTGCTTTGTCCTGCCGCCTAGCCTCCCCGGTATGCCCCCAATCTAGACCCTTGACTCCCAGTTCCACGACCTCTTCACCGCCATCTACGTTATCTTAACCCCTTTCACTCCTCAGCCTCATCCTCTATGGCTTTGTAGTTTCATTGCACCACAACCACCCCCAGCTCTGGGGTCTGGGCCCCTGTTGAGCTTCCACAAAACTTCTTGGTCCCACAGTTCCCAGTTGGTAGGTTCCTTCTAGAGAGCCCTTTGGTTCTGGGTCCTTTGTCCTCCGAGCCCTGCCTTTTCTACCAACCCAGTCCCTCCATGGTTCCCTTCTGTCCGGGAATGAAGTTTCTCTCCTGGCATCAAGCATTACCCGAAAGGGTTGGGGGATGAGACTGCAAACCCTCCACGGGGCGGGGGTTGGGGGGCTGAGCTTGAGGGGCCAGGCAGAGAGTGATGGAACAGTGGAAATGGGATTGGTTGTGGGCTTGGGGTGGGAGCTGAGTGTGTAAGGAGCGGGGCTGGAATGCGGATCTGGTCAGGAGGGTGGCAGCTGCTGGCCCATTGAGTTTGTTAGGCCCTTTCTGGCCACATCCTTTGACCCTTTCCCTTATGTGGCCCAAGATGGGGCAACCCCTTCTTATCCATCTCTTAGCTCAGTGCTTACCCTCCTTCCCTCCCTTCCTCCCTGAGGTGCCGAACCTGGGACTTCCTCTGTCTTTCCTTAGTTGTGTTGCTTTTTCCATGGGTGTATTGTGTGACTTGGTTTTTCACTCTTACACACATTCTTATATTTGCTCACATGTTTCTGTCTTTAGGTTGTACTTTCTCCGTCTCTGCATGATCAGAGCTTCTTTCTTGTGTGTACTCAGTATTCTGTACAGATTCTCGATTTCCTATCCATGAACATGCTGTCTGATGCTCTTCCTTGTGGGTTTTCCACCCAGCTCTGTGAATGTGCTCTTGGAACCTGTCTCGTCTTCTCTGCATCTCTTGCCCAAGAGCCTTCCTTATCTCTCCACACAACCCCATCTCTCCACGTCTGTCTGTATACAGCTCCCCCCGCCCCCTCTGTCTAACATGTTTTCTGTTTCTCTCCCTCTCCCTGTCTCTGCTTCTGTCTCCTCTCCTCTTTCTCTTCTCCCCCTCTCCCCTGGTTGTTCCTTCTCCTCCTCCTTTTCCTCTTCTCCCTCCCCCCGCCCCCATCTCCCTTCGATCCATCCACTGCGTAGTCTAAGGAGCTGCAGATCAAGAAGCAGTTCCAGGAGACGTGCAAGATCCAGACTCGGCAGTACAAGGCTCTGCGGGCACACTTGCTGGAGACCACTCCCAAAGCTCAGCACAAGAGCCTCCTTAAGCGGCTCAAGGAAGAACAGACCCGCAAGCTAGCAATCCTGGCCGAGCAGTATGACCAGTCCATCTCGGAGATGCTCAGCTCGCAGGCGGTGAGGCCTGGGGTCCAGGGAGGGAGCATGATAGCATTTGGCCCCTGTATTTACAGCGTAGTTATGGGTGGAGGGTGTAGACAGGTGGAGTTTTTTGTATTTGGGAATCTCATAGTCTCCCATTATTGGTATTCTCCCCAGTGGTTTTATCGTTTTTCTTAGTATTTTCTTAAGGTATTGACAAAGCCAGCCTGCCTGTTGTACCCAGAACCACCAAGGAAACAAGTGGCTATAATTCTTTTTTACTGGGCCCAAGTTAGTTGAATGTGTTTACAGGGAGCAAGTCAAAACGATTGTGGCCTTTGGGCCCATTTACCACAAAATCTGGAGGATTTTGAAGGTTCTTGTTGTAAAAGTGATCACACATAGCACTGGGACTGGCTGCTTAAAATTTACATGCAGTACAAAAGAGCTCCCCCAAAACCACCAAACCCACTGCTGTCAAGTTGATTCCGACTCATAGCGACCTTACAGGACAGAGTAGAACTGCCCCGTAGCGTTTCCAAGGCTGTAAATCTTTACGGAACCAGGCTGCCACATCTTTCTCCCAAAGACCAGCTGGTGGGTTCAAACTGCCAAGCACTTTAACACCATACCACCAGAGCTCCTCAAAAGGTCCCCCATCCTTTGCTATTCTCTCTCAGCCAAATCCTTCTTCTTGGAGGTAACTATTGTTACTAATGACTGCGTATTCTAGATTTGTTCGTGTGCATATTTGGAAAATTATATGAAACTTTTAAACAGAAATGGTATCCTACTTCACATACTGTTCTCTAACTTCCTTTTTCCACTTAATATTTCTTGCACACCTTCCCATGTCTGTACATGTATCTCATTTTCTTCAACAGTATAGAGTTCTCTGTGGTGTGGTTATACCATAATTTATTTAACCACAGCCTTATCGGCGGACATTGGGGTTGTATCCAGCATTTCGCTATTGCCATGCTTCTATAAACACCTTCAAGCACATGTGCAGAATACCTGGGGGATAAATTCCTGGAAGTGTAATTGTTGTGTGACAGGGCATGATGGTCCTTAATTTTGGTAGCTCTTGAGACTGGCTGCTGTTCGAAACATCAGGGCCCAGGCCTACCTGACGCAGGGGGTAGGATCATGGGGGTAAGGAGGAGGTCCCAAAAACTGGTTCTTTTTCTCCAGCTGCGGCTCGATGAGACCCAGGAGGCAGAGTTTCAGGCCCTTCGGCAGCAGCTTCAACAAGAACTGGAGCTGCTCAATGCTTACCAGAGCAAGATCAAGATCCGCACAGAGAGTCAACACGAACGGGAGCTGCGGGAGCTGGAGCAGAGGGTAGCTCTGAGGCGGGCCCTGTTGGAGCAGCGGGTAAGGGAGCTTGGCCTCCAGGATGGGAGGGGAAGGCAGGCTCCCCACCCCTGGACTCTAACCTCTGTTCTGGGTGCCCCAGGTGGAAGAGGAGCTGCTGGCCCTACAGACAGGGCGCTCCGAGCGAATCCGGAGTTTGCTCGAGCGGCAGGCCCGTGAAATCGAGGCCTTCGATGCTGAGAGTATGAGGCTGGGCTTCTCCAGCATGGCTCTTGGGGGCATCCCAGCCGAGGCTGCTGCCCAGGGCTATCCTGCTCCACCCCCTGCCCCTGCTTGGCCCTCCCGTCCTGTTCCCCGCTCAGGGGCACACTGGAGCCATGGCCCTCCTCCACCAGGCATGCCCCCCCCAGCCTGGCGTCAGCCCTCTCTGCTGGCTCCCCCAGGTCCCCCAAACTGGATCGGGCCTCCAGCACAGAGTGGGAC
Source organism: Elephas maximus indicus (assembly GCF_024166365.1). Classification (NCBI taxonomy): domain Eukaryota; kingdom Metazoa; phylum Chordata; class Mammalia; order Proboscidea; family Elephantidae; genus Elephas; species Elephas maximus. The sequence continues at coordinate 89,218,346 of NC_064830.1, read as the reverse complement.
ACCCCGCGGTGGAGCCCTGCTGCTGCTAAGAAATAGCCCCCAGCCCCTACGGCGGGCAGCCTCAGGGGGCAGTGGCAGTGAGAACGTGGGCCCGCCTGCTGCTGCAGTCCCTGGGCCTCTAAGCCGCAGCACCAGTGTCGCTTCCCACATCCTTAACGGTTCCTCTCACTTCTACTCCTGAAGTGCAGAGCAGATGAGTAGATGAGCTGGACGGGGTGGGTGGAGCCTGATCCTGGAGGGCAGTAAGCTTGAGGCCTACCCAAGCGTGGGGGACAGGATGTCAGGTCCAGTTCCCTTCAAACCTCATCTCATGAGCTTCTTGGGGCTGGCCAGTGGCCCTGGGCCAGCTTGGGCATAGGTGCCTCAAGGCTGACCAGGAGCCCCTGCCTCCCCACCATGGTGCCAGGACCTCCCTCCGTCAGCCTAGGGAAAGGAGGGAGGTGTGCGTGCGTGCGTGTCAAATATTCATCTAGTCCCCTGGGGGAGGGGAAGGGTGGGTCTAGAGATATTCAGAAAACTCCACTATTCCCTGCAATGGGGCTGTGGACTGGGGATCCAGAGCCCCCAGACCTGGGGCCTGGCAGAGCAGGTCTGGGGCAGAGAGAACAGGAGGAGGTGGCCTTCCTGGGAAAGAAGGATCAGGACGGGGTCTTGGAATCAAGATACCTGAGTCTCTCTACTCCTCCGTTGCAGTCTGAAGTCCTGTGCCGTCTTGTCTTTTTTTCTTTTTCTTTTTTTTAATTGGGATCAGGGCTGGGGTGGGGGACCAAGGGAAGGACCTTGGAAGGGGCTGCTCCCAGGCATGGGGCAGTCATGGGGCCCCTCTCAGCTTATGGGTCTGGCACAGAACCCCAGTGCAAGCTTGTAATAAACTGTTGGTTACTCTAACAGACCCCAGGACTCACCCTTTCTGTCTAAGATGTATAGTAAGGGCTGTTTTCAGCAGCAAGTGGTAGTTTACTTATATTTATTGGACTGTGTAATTTAAAACTCCAGTGATTTTTGATGGCTTTGGCCATGACTAGATCCAGGGCCTCAAAACGTCATCAGCCTCTTGGTCTCTTAATTTACCTGCTTCCCTTTGCTTTGGCTTCGTTGATTTTCAGAAGGTTCATTTCACCAGTAGGCTCCAGGCTTACATTTTATTAGCAATCTCAGCAAAGAATCCAGCAAAGACCTGAGGTGACTTCATTGGGTCAGTCTGTAGCCAGAGGCATGGGGTCAGGTCTAGGTCCTGTTGTGTGCCATCGAGTGAATTCCAACTCCTAATGACCCCATAGGACAGAGTAGAACTGCCCCCTGGGGTTTCCCAGGCTGTAATGTTTACGGGAGCAGACCGTGAGAGAGAGATCTCCTGCAGAACTGCTGGTGGGTCAAACTGCTTGCCTTTCAGTTAGCAGCCAAGTGCTTTAACCACTGTGCCACCAGTGCTTCTCTGAGTCCTGTACCCATTCCTTTTAGGTTGAAGTAGAGATAGTCCATGCACGAAGCGACTGTTTCCAAAAGTAGGGGGAAGAGGAAAACACAAACCAGCCATCTCCAAGACACTTTGTGCATCGCATTCTCCCCAAGGCCAATCATTCACATCCTCTTAACGAGGCATTAGGTTACTGGACTAAAAGCAGGGTGATCAGAGGTGCCCACTGGGCAGCCTGAAGGAAGAATAGGCAGCTGTACTCTTCTCTGATACAGTCTGATGGCAGACTTTGGATGGCAGTATCTGGAGGCTGGAAGTTCACTGGAGAACCTGGGAAAATTAAAAGGAACCAGATGGTGAGCAGTGGTCCTTCCTCAGCTCCTGGCCCAAAGTACAGAGGGTAAGAGTAGAGAACCAGTTCTGATGAGATGACTACAAACAGTCCTTTATTGAATTTTAAAAAATAAACCCCTGTGAACACCTTAAACAGAAAACTGAGCCAAGAAGCTGGGTCCCAACAACTTGTGTCTCTGGGAGCTGCTTGTCTTCTCTGGAGAAAGCTGCTTCAACTCTGTGCAGGCACAAAACAGAAGGTACTATATATGCTTTGTACAAGCTGCAAGGGTCCCTCCTCAGGGGCAGGCAGAGCTCAGTTACTCTCGCCATCACTGCTGATGATGCCACGCATGTGTGACCAGTCTGGGGGTGGGTGACGGGGCCGTTCTTCATCTGAGTCCAGGGTCCTGCGGTATGGCTCCCCAGAGGAGGCTGCTTCTCCTGAAGGGTTCCAGGCTGTGCGTCTGCGTGGCCGGCCTAGGGGGAAGGGGAGATTAGTTGTCTGCGGAAGCCCAACCCCATCTTCTCCTGGGGGAATGAGAAGAAGCCCCTTAACCTGAACTGCTGATGATGTTGGCAACGTCCAAGGAGGCCACCTCAGCTGCCTCCTCCCGCTGCTCCTTCAGGGCCCGACACTTCTCTAAGGAAGGGTTACCTGGGGCAGAAAGGGCAAGTGAGCCTTTCAGCAGCAGGAGCCCTCTCACACAGCCCCTGGAGCATGCCCAGTCTTACCCTTCATGCCCAGGGCTTCCAGTTCTGCCCGGAGGACACTCAGGCGCTCCTTGTGTGAGTGACAGGAGCCCAGCAGCTTCTTGTAGTTGCGATAGGCCCCACAGGCCCGGATGTAGCGCTTTAGCCTCATCACAGCTGGGTGGTCTTCACCATGGCGACCAGAGACAGCCTGGCAAGGAAAGACAACAACTGAAAGCCAAGACTGCTGGGCTTGAGTCAGGGTCTCCCTACTCCCCGATGGTGGCCTTCCTCCCCATTTTCACCCTCACCTTCCCGCCTCTGGGCTCTGGACTTCCATCTGAGGAGGAGGAAGAGGAGCTTCGCGTCTTGCCTTTCTTGGAGCTCTTCTTGGAAGATCGGTTCTTCCTCTCCTCCTTGGGACTCCCTCCTGCCTCGCTGTCACTCACCTCCCTCTCCAAGTCACTCTCCTCACCATTGATACTGTTAGCTTTGACTGTCTTTCTAGCACCTTTATTCCTTACTTTCATCTTCCTCAGGCTGTCTTTCCCATCCTCCTCGCTGCTTCCACTCTGCCTTTTCCCCCCCTTACACTGGCCCCTATCCTTGCTCTTCCTCTGCACTGGAAGTATTTCATCTCCCCCTTTCTTATCCCCACTGCCTGTTGCCTCTTTTCCCTTCCCTTCCCCTCTGTCCTGTCGGTCTCCCATTAGTTTCCCTGCTCTGCTTTTCTGCTTCAAGCTCCTTTCGCCCCAACCTAACCTTTTCCCTCCACTGCTTGTGGCTCTGCATTTCCGTTCCTCCTCCTCCTCATCCTCTTCTTCTCCCCCTTCCTCCTCCTCATCCTCCTCTTCTCCCCCTTCCTCCTCCTCATCCTCCTCTTCTCCCCCTTCCTCCTCCTCATCCTCCTCTTCTCCCCCTTCCTCCTTCTCATCCTCCTCTTCTCCCCCTTCCTCCTCCTCATTCTCCTCTTCTCCCCCTTCCTTCTCCTCATCCTCCTCTTCTCCCCCTTCCTCCTCTCTATTCTCATTCTTGGCTGGGGTCTCCTCTTTCTCATCCTCACTCTCCTTTTCACTTTCCTGGTGGCTTTTAGCTCCTTTCTTTCCCTCCCCCTTCCTTCTCATCCTCTGGGCAGGTTCCTCCTCACTGTCTTCACTCTCCTCCCTAGCCTGTTCCCTGCTGGCTGAGGCCTTGCCTGGTGTCTGCTTGTTCTTCTTTGTCACAGTTTTCTTCCTAGTCCTGCCTTTCAACTCCTCCTCTTCCTCACTACTGTCTTTCTTCCAGATCTCACTTGTTTTGACAAAGCCTTCCTCCTCTTCCTCACTGCTCTCCTTCACCACCTTCTCTAATCCCATCTTTGCAGTCAAGTCCCTCTGCTGTTCTTCCTCATCTCTGCTCTCCCCCATTTCTTTCTGTGAGGCTCGCCTCGGACTCTTCTCAGCTGGGCTGACTTCTGCTGCTGCCATTCCGTTCTTTGCTGGGAAGCCAAAGCAGTCTGGACTGGAGGCTGCAGAGCTGAGCTCTAGAATATGGAAAGAAGGGATGGGACTGGTTCTTCCTGTTCCTTCTCCCTTCACTTGAGATAGGTTGTCTCCAGTCCTGCTCTGACAGAGTGAAGGGCAGTAGAAAACAACTACAAGTCCATCCTGATCCTGGCTCCTAACTCAATAATCCCCCTTATCTAACACCTTGGGACATATTTCATGTTCAATAAATATTTTCTAAATAAACCAAAGATGCAGAAGGCACTGGTAGCTGGGAGGCGGCACTAACCTGGCTCTGAGCTGAAACGGAGTCTTTTTCTTTTTGGATCACTGGAGGGGATGGGAGGTCTCTTCACCTGCTTCCTAAGGTCTAGCTTCTTCCTGGTACCCGCTTCATCCACCTGCGTGTGCATCAAGAGGGTAAAGCATGTACCCAGGTTGTGTTCTGCCCCACCCCCTCAGCAACAAGCCCGGCCTCCCGTGGCCCAGCCTCGTGGCCACACCTGCATCTTCAGCAGCTCCTCTTCCACCAGCCGCTTCAGCGCCTGCTTCTCTTCAGGTTCCAGATGGTCGCGGCCCACGTGAGCCAAGAACCTCTGCCGCACGATGGAGTGCGTGAGCGTACTGCGGGGACATGGTGTCAAGACGGTGTCCCCATCCCGCCCTTGCCCTTTCCAGTCCCACCTCCAGCCCCCAGTGCACCTGAGGTCCGGGCGTCCTCGGAAGAGGATACGGGTGAATTCCTGCATCTCGCTATCCCGCGCCATTTTGCTCCATCCGGGATTGACGGCTCCCGCCTTTTTTCTTCTCGGCCTCCGTCAACGCGTTTGACAGGCGGTCACGCACGCGCAGTGCCGTGGCACCGTCAGGCGAGACCGTTAGGTTTGGTCGCGAGTTGCTTGAGCCGAGAACTCTACCAGATAAAATCTTGCTTTCCCCGCGGCAGTTGGAAGGTCTCGCGGTTCGCTCCCTTGCTTAGAACGAAACTTTGTAAAAGTTCTCGTTGGAAACCGCTTCAGCGCAGGCATCCTTAGCTGTGACGTAATCAACCCGCGACGCTGCCTCCTTGGCGCCTGGTCACGGGCGCTAGCTATGCTGCTATTTTTCGAAAGGCAAAAGAAAAAGGGCATTCTTGCAAGGAGACTAGGAATCCTTGGGGGGGGGTGTAGTCTGTTTGTGCCTTTAAATCTGGAAGCACGTTTACAATCAGGAAAGGTGCCCTCTGGCGTCCGCCATCTTTGTGACGTCATCGCGTCGCTGCGACGCCATCTTTAGCGTAGCTACCCGAAGCAACGTTCCTCTCCCGACATTTCCCATGAGGGCAATCGGTGGGCAAACGCTCCCTGGGCGCGGGGTGCCGCGGGAGTTGTAGTCCCAGCGGGCAGAGGCTTGCAGAGTCTCCGGAAGTCGAGGTCGTGTAGAGCCGGCTCGGAGTAGCGGGACTACAGACGCCGGGGCTCTGCTCCCGCGTCAGGTCATGAACGGGCCAGCGGAAGGCGAGGTGGACTACAAAAAGAAATATCGGAACCTGAAGCGGAAGCTGAAGTTTCTCATCTACGTGAGTGCTGGGGCGGAGAGGTTGCGGGTGGTGAGGAGGCCTGGCACTGAGAAGACCTCAGTTTACCCATGTGTAAAGGGGCTGGGGAGAGCTTGTCGCTAGTCTCTGGGGCCCTTTTCGGACGGCCGTTGGCTCAGCGCCCACCTTGCCCCGCGGTGCAGGAACACGAGTGCTTCCAGGAGGAGCTCAGGAAGGCGCAGAGAAAATTGCTGAAGGTGTCCCGGGACAAGAGGTGAGGCACGTTGGAGGAGGGTGGTCAGGTGGCTCCTGTGGATCTCCTTTCGGGCCCCAACCTGGAATAGTGCCGCAAATGCCTAATGCCTGCCTCGAAGCTGTTCGAAGGATCCGGAGGACCGGCTAGGAGGCTAGAGGGCCCAGGAGAGCATCGCTGAGATGAGAATAAACACTCTTGTTCTCTCCGTCCCTTCCCTCAGTTTCCTTCTTGACCGACTTCTGCAGTACGAGAACGTGGATGAAGACTCTTCTGGTGAGCAAGGTCATGAGAAATTGATGGAGAACATAGTTTTCGGCACTCCAGCAAGCTTCCTGAGCCACTCCTTTTAGGCTCTGGAGACTTGTGCAGCCTCCAACGGTTCCTTTTGCTTGCCTTCCACCCCTACCTACCATTCTTTTACTCAAGTATTTTTTGAATATTTGCCATGTTTTCAGACACTGTGGTTGGAAAAAGGAATACAGCAATAACCAAGATGAACAAAGCCGTTGGCCTCTTGCCATTCATATTCTAGTAAATAGAAAAATGAGTAATGAGTAAACAGAGAAATAAGCTACAATTTTAGATAGTAGTAAGGGTATTGAAAGAAGTAAAATAGAGTTATGTGGTAGTAATCAGCCTAGAGCAGGGACTGACAAACTTTGTGAGGTTTACAAGCTCTGTCACAACTACTCAGCTTGCTACCGTAGTGTAAAAACAGCCATGGACAATGTGTGAAAAATAACCGTGGCTGTATTTCGATAGGACTTTGTTTATGGATACTGAAATTTGAATGCCATGTAATTTTTACATGTGAGTTTTTTTTTTTAACTTTTTTTCCAAGCATATAAAAAGGTAAAAGCTGTTTTAGCTTGTGGACTGTTCAAAAGTACACAACAGGCAAGGGCTCCATAGAGTGATCAAGAAAGGCCTTTTTTAGGAGGTAACATTTGAGCTGGGATCTAGATTATAAGAAGAAATTAGTCCAGTGAGGATATGAGTGAGAGCTTTCCAAGAAGAAGGAATAACAGATACAGATGGCCTGAGGCAAGAACAAGCCAGGCATAGAGGAAAACAAGGGCTGACACACTTTAAGGTCAAGTGTCCACATACATGCACGCAAAACAATGAAACAGTGTGTAGAGTGCTACGTGTAGTTCATTCTGGTACTTTTTAGATTTTTTTTTTCTTTTCCTTTTAATGCATTTTGCAAACCATTAAGTTGATTTCATGACCCGTGAATGGGTTGAGAACCACAGTTTGAAAAAGCCCATAAGGTGGGCATTTGTGGCCTTGTTCCACTGTGGGGCCTTCCTAAGCCGTGTCACAATCACCTGTCTTCACAGTGCTTATAAACATGGGCTGAGAGTAGGAATCAGCAAACTCTTGCCACCTGTGCTGCTCGCTTTTGTAAATAATGTTTTATCAGAACACGCGCTGCCCGTTCATTTATGTGTTTTAAAAGGATAGTAGGTAAAATCAGGAATCTTGGTGGTGCAGCAGTCCAAGCACTTAGTTGCTAACCCAGCAGGCACTGCGTGGGAGAAAGTTGTGGCAGTCTGCTTCCATAAAGATGGACAACCTCGGAAATCTTGTGAGACGGTTCTACTCTGTTCTATAGGGTCGCTACGAGTCAAGTCAGAATCGACCCGAGGCAGTGGGTTTGGTTTGGTTTGGTTTGTTTCAAGTACTTGCAGACAGCGGGGAACATAACCAGGAGAGATGTGATCACGTTTACATTTCAGGTCATCCTGGGGTCAGAGTGGATAGCGTGAGACTGCTTAGCAGGCAATTTTAACGTAGTAGCAGCCTGACCTTGTGGTGGTTGGAATGGGGGAGAGTGATAAAGGAAGGAGAGATTGGAGAGGAAAAACAAGAGAGCTTAGATATTAGGAGTGAGGCGAGGGCGGGAGCTGAAGGGAGTTTAGAGGCAAATAAAGAGTGGTATAAAGTGGTCAGGGAGTCACAGACCTGGTTGAACCAGCCCCGGCCCCACACAGTACTTTCTGAGCGTCAGTGACCTCTCCAGAAAGTGGAGGTGATACCCTTCACTTCCTTCTCGGATAGTTTCCAAGTTAAGCAGAGATGGTGAATGTAAAGCATCCAGCATAGAGCCTGACACATAGTGTTTGACAAACGTGCCATCATGGACAGGAAGGAGGAAGTGAAGGATGTTTTAAGAAGCTGGGGACCTCCCCAGAATGGCACAGGGGCACATTTTGAGGAGTCAGATTCCCCTGGTTTTCCGTAGAGCTGAGGTTACACCCCTCTGGGTAGACTAGAACCCCCACTCCTCAGTAAACCAGCCCTCCCCACTCACAGACTCAGATGCCACTGCGTCTTCAGATAACAGCGAGACAGAGGGGACACCCAAGTTGTCAGACACTCCAGCGCCCAAGAGGTGAGAAGAAGCCAGCGTTCCTTTCTGGGGGAGGGTAGGGGGTGGGACACCTGGCTTCCTAGCTGCCTCTGATTCTCCTCCCTGTCCTTTCTCCAGGAAGAGAAGCCCTCCGCTGGGGGGTACCCCCTCCCCGTCCAGCCTCTCCCTGCCTCCTTCAACAGGGTTTCCCCTTCAGGCCTCTGGGGCCCCCTCCCCATACCTGAGCTCGGTGAGTTGGGGTCAAGGTTGGGAAGTGATGACTTAGGGTGCCTGGGAATAAGACGGGTATCATCTGGGCAGAGGGGCCAGGCTTCAGGGTGAAGCCAGCCCAGCTATGGGGATATCTTTCTGGGTGTGGCCAGCAAGCACCCTTTGGAGGGTGAGTCGGGGCTGCCCGCTTCCTCTCTCTCTGGTGTAGGAATGGGGGACAGACATGACTGAGGAGAGCAGACCCCAGGACAAAGTCCTACTGGTGTCCCCTCCTCTTCTCTCAGGAGCCAGGGGGAGCCACACTCATCAGCCATCTCTTTTGTTTTTCCATTCTCCCTCTGTTTGCATTTCTCCCCTTCACCCCCCACCCCAATCCACTCCATCTCCCATGTCCATCCCTCCACTCCCGCCACAGCAGCTGGCCTCCCCCTCCTACCCCCCATTCCCTTCTGACTACCTGGCCCTGCAGCTGCCCGAACCCAGCCCCCTGAGGGAGCCCAGCCCCCTGAGGCCCACGCGGCAGAAACGGCCTCGCCTGCCCCGGAAACTGAAGGTACCCTGATTTGGGGAGGCCAGGGAGGGGCCAGGACGGCCAGAGGACAGCCATCCAAGGGAGGCTCAGGACAGGGGCCGGAGGCCTGTCCAGGAACTTCGGATGACTGATTTGGGGCTGCTGGGGCCCAGGCCAGGGCTAGGCTCTGAGGGGTGGCTTAGAGAGGTCCTGGCCAACAGCTCACTGTAGAGACAAATCAGGGGCAGAACCAGCCTTAGGAACTCAGAGTGAGGGTGCCTGGGGTCCAGCTCTCATAGTGCTGCAGTGTGGCCAGCAGCGAGGCTTGGTTTTCACATATCGGGGATGTCCTGTAATGCCAGGCAGCCTAGAGGAAGGAAAGAGTTATAGGGTAGAACCCAGTCAAGTTTCTACCAGTTAAAAAGCACGTGACCTTGAGTAGGTCTCTTTGACTCTCCAGGTCTCCAGTTCTGCATCCGTAAAGTGAATGATTAAACTACATTGAATCAACGAGTGTTTTTTGAGCGCTACTGTGTGCTATGCACTGTTCTAGGTGCTGCAGATGCAATAGTGAACAGCAGGCAGAAGTCCCTGGCCTCATGGAGCTCACTTTCTGGCAAGATAGGCAAAAAGTAAACAGCTAGGTAGCAGTGGGGAAAAATAGGCTTAAGTCAAAGGGGTGGGGAGCACCCAGGGTGGGTGTGGGCTGACATTTAAGATTGGGTGATCTGGAATGTTACTTGGTTTGGAGGTTTAAAGGAAATGAGAACAAGCCACGTGGCTCTCTGGGAAGTATTTCAGTCAGAGGGAGCAACCAGTGCAAAGGCCCCGAGGAAAGCACATGTGTGGTTTGTTCAGGCCAGATTAGTAACCGAGGGGCAAGGTTGTGGTGGCCCTCACAGCGCTTGTAAAGACCTTGGCTTGTCCTGTAAGTGAAATGGGAAACCATTGGAAAGGTGGAGCAGAGGAGGGATTTGATCTCACTTACTTGCACTGTAACAGAATTTCTGAGACTGTTGTGTGGAGACCATGCTGGGTGAGGGGTAGGGGTAGGGCTAGGACTGCAGGGTAGAAGCAGGGGTACCAATGAGGAGGAGGCTACAGCTGTAAACCAAGGAACTGTGGGAAAGCTCCAAGTGGCTTGTGGATGTTTTAAAGGATACACTGCAGAATTTCCTAAAAGACCAGTTGTGGGTTGTAAGAAAAAGGAGTCAAGGCTGACTTGGATTTTTAGCCCGAGCGACTGAAGAAGAGTAGTTACGTTCTCCTGAGATGTGGTGGGGGAAGATGGGAGGAGCAGGTTTTAGAGGGAAGATGAGGAATTTGGCTCTGGACATGTTGAGATGCTTTCTGGAAAGGTCAACTAGAAGCTGGATATGGGCACCTGGGATTCAGGGGGATATATATTTCGAAGTCATCAGCATGGAGACAGATGCGATCATTGAGGGCAGAGTGTGGCTGGAGAAGAGAAGAGGTCTGAGCACTGAGCCTCAGGAGAGATGAGAGGAGCCACCAAAGACACAGAAGGCTCTGTGCCCAGCCATGAATCAAAGTTGAAAAGGGACCAGGCTAGGCAGCTCTCAAGTTGGGTGGGTTGTAGACTCAGGCTCTGGAGCCAGAAGTGAAATGGGAAGCCACATTTGTGTTGTTAGGAGTGTGGATTCTGGAGTTCGAATCCCAGCCCTGCTACTTACTCCCTGTGTGACCTTGGTTTTCTGTGACTTAATCTTTTGAGCATGAAAGATAGGAGTGAGAATACTGGCCCTTTGCTCTACTTAGCAGGGTATTTGCTTCTGGCCTGAAGGGCAGGGTGGCAGAGAAAGTGGGGCGTCAGTGAGGCCTGGAGTAGGTGGGCGTAGGTGTGAAGTGGCATGGGCACAGGGAGTTTGAGGCCTTCTGGTTGGTGCTGAGTTCTGAAGTAGAGAAATGTCAGGGAGCTAAGCTCTGACACGTGAGAGAAAACGTTGGTTGGGAGAGGGGCCCACATCAATTGCTGTGCGTAGGAGGAGGGGATAAATCAGGGAAAACCTCAGAGAAGTGACATTTGAGTGCAGGGTAAGTAGAATTGGATATTCCAGGCTGAGGGAATAGCAGACATGAAGACAGAGACACAGCAGAAGTGTGTGTTTGGGCTGAAGCAGGAGTGAAAAGAGCGAACAAGCTTAGAAAGATAGGATGGGTCAGGTCATAGAAGGGCTCAAAACCCAGAATCAGAGTTTGCATGCTATGGTAAAAGGCAGTGGGAGCCCCTGGAAATTTCTGAGTGACTTGGTGTGAAGAGATTGGAGGTAGCAACACTAAGCAAAGGAAGGAAAGCTGTGGAAAACTGAGCAGGTTGGCTCAGAGCCAGGGCCTTAGACAGACCTGAGTTTGAATCCCAGCTCCTCTACTCACTCACTTTATGACCTTGGGCATGTCATCTAACTCTCTGAACCTCAGCTTTCCTCTGTGTTTCAGGTGGGGTCATTGTGAGGATAAAATGTACTAAGGGGAGAAAAACACTTAGTCCAGTGCTTAGTTCCTAGTAAGCCAGAGATAAGTATTAGCTACTGTCAGTCATGCTGAAGATCCATGAGAAGGCCGTTGAGTAAGTCCAAGCAAGGGTAGGGCCAGGGAGTGAGGTGGGGATAGGGAGGTGGTGGCCAGAGGAGGGGGATAGTCCTCACGCAGCTGTCCTTCTCAGTTGTGTGTCTGCTCCCATGTGTCCATGAGTGCTTGGTAATGGGTACAAGGGGGCTGGTCAGAAGTGGGCCTCCGGGCAGGCTCCTGAACCCTGAGGCACCACCTCTGAGGGAAAACCCCACTGTGATCCCCATCGTACCTCAGGAACATCAGTGAGGTGGGAAGCTCCTTGGGAAGCAAAGAGTAGACCATGAAGGCTGAGTGTGCTAAGACAACCAGAAGGACCACTGTGAAGACCACCCATAAGTGTTTCGCCTGACTGGATGTGGCCCAGTGGGGACCCAGCATGCCTGTTCCCTGGCACCCCCCCTTCTAAGCTTCAGTTTCCTCCTCTGACAGATCATCTCCCCCCCAACCCGGGTGGGCATGAGGGTCAGAGATCATGAACAGAAGTCACATGGCATGTCATAGGCGCTAAGGACAGGAGGGTTTGTACCTGCAGGCAAAGCATGAGGGCTGGATGGGGAGGCTTCAGACTGACCTGGCAGGGGAGGGGGACAGATGGTTGGGCAGGACAGAGAACACTTTCCAGCCTCAGGACAAAGCAGGACTTTGACAAATAGAGAAGGGCCCTCCAGGTAGAGGGACCGGCCTGTGCTCAGGTCTGCCGCCTGCCCGTCCCAAGAGCAGAGAGCAGGTCCCAAGAGCAGAGAGCAGCGAGGAGCAGAGGGCCCTGGAGGGGGAATGACATGCGCAGGTTTGTGTTTTAGAGAGATCACTCTGGCTGCAGTGTGGAGGAGGAGCTGGAGCTGGGAGAGGCTGAAGGCAGGGAGTCCAGTTAGGAGGCTGGTACCATAGCACAGGTGAGCTGAGAGGAGGGCCTGGCCTAGGCCAGTGGCTACGGGGATCCCGAGGAGGGGCCCTCCGAGATAGAAGAGGTAGACTCCTCAGAAGGAGGGGGAGGGGGGCTTAGGCAGCCTGTGATACCCTCCACCAAGCCAGTCAGTCCTGCAGGAGGAGGAGGGCCAGGAACCAGTGGTGGCAGGCGGTATCTGAGGGTCCTAGCAGGCTGGCCCTCCACTGCTGTTACCGGGGCAGCCAAGGGGCCTCCCTGGGGAGTGCAGGGCCAGCCTTTCCCTCCCGGTTTCCTGTAAGACCTCCCTCACCCTCATCAACACCTCCATCACCACCCCTCACCCCCAGGCACTTGCTGGTTGGGGACGCTGAAGGAGTTGAGGTGGGGGCAGTCCCCGAGTCCAGTGGTGGCCAGCCAGTGGTATCCACTACCCCTAAAATGAGCCTTTGTCCCCTTTCCTGTCCCCCAGAACTGCCTTAGGGGGCAGTACCCAACCTCCTGGGAGTCCCAGACCCCCCCTGACAAGTCCTCCCTGTGTTTCTTCCCCCTGCTGCAGATGGCGGTGGGAACCCCCGACTGCCCTGTGGGAGGGCCGCTGACCTTTCCAGGTCGAGGTGCTGGGGCTGGGGTGGGGGCAGCCCTGGCCCCACTGCCCCCTCCCAAGATGCCCCCCCACACCATCCTGAGCACCGTCCCTCGGCAGATGTTCAGTGACGCTGGCAGCGGCGATGACGCCCTGGATGGGGATGATGACCTGGTGATCGACATCCCGGAGTGACCTGGCACCTGTGCCCTGCCCATGGTCCCCCGGCCCCCCACTGTGCTAGCACACATGAGCCCCCAGCTTCCTCAGAGACATTTATTGACACCCAGTTGCCATGCTTCGGCCACTGACACAGTCAGAAAAGGCGTAAACATGCAGAAATGTCCCCTGGGAAGGTAGGCCCTGAGCAGGGCTGGCAGGGCCCCCTGTCCTCACACCCCGGCCCCATCCGGGGGGACAGTTATTTATTTAAACGAGTGGCCTGGGAGCACCTGCCACCTCTTGGGCAGGCAGAGACCTTGTGGCGGCCACCCAGAAGAGGGCAGCTTCCAGGGCTAAGTGTTATAATGAAGACTGTATTAAAGGGGTGGCTCTTCTTTGTTTTTTTTTTTTTTTTGTCCTTTCTTTTTTGGAAAGCTCCTCTTCCTCTAAGCCTCCCCTAATCTGACCTCCTCCCTATTGGGAAGGGGACAGGCAGCCTGGAGAGGCAGGAGGGAGGAGTGGGCAGCGGGCCTCAGGGCAGGGGGCACTGGCAGGACTCCTCCTGCACAGGTGCCAGGAGGGGTGGCTTGCATATTTGCGTATCATAGCGAGTCAGGCAGGAGGAAGTTTGCATATGTGAATATAGATCTCCACAGTCCCTCAAAGGAAGACAGGCCCACAGGTCACGGAGATTCTCACAAAGTAAGACAAAGTGCGGGGCAGGCACACCCCACCCCGTGTAAACGTGCAACACACTCGTGCAAAGGTCGGGTGCTGGACGCAGCCCCAAGGGCTCTGCTGGGCCGCCCAGCCAAGTATTGGGAGCAGCTATGCTCAGGCTGAGGGGAGAGCCCCAGCTGCCGGGGGCAGCTCACTTGTCAAGGTGTGCCAGCGCTCCAGGACTCTGTCCGGCTGCTGCAGGCAGTCGCCCCAGTGTTTCCTGGCCTCCCCCCGGGCGCCTGGCCCCAGTGACACGCCACCTGGGGAGCAGGTAGAGGCAGGCAACATCAGGGCCCAGCTTACTGCCAGAAGGCCCTTCATCAGCACCACCCAGCTGGGTTCCTCCCCTCACCAATGAAGTCGTTGGATTTGCCAATGTCGTAGTCCCACACTGTGACCTCCAGAGTCTTGGTGGCCAGAGCAGAGAGCTCTATCTCATAGAAAAACTCCTGGGGAAAAGGCAAGCCACACCTTCCATCAGGCCCTGGCCCTCTCTGCCCCCCACGCACCTCATTTTCTGGCCCCTGCCCCACTTACCTCATTGAACTCTGGGTTTAGGGTCTTCTTCTTCACACACGTTTTATGCTTGGATTTCTTATCCACATCTGGCCTCAGGTACCTGGGTGAGGGGGAGCTGTGAGGGAGGGCCCAGCTTCCAGCGGATGGGGCAGGGGTCAGGCTTCCCAGGGAGGGGAGGGTGGCCTCAGGGCAGGGCAAGGGCTCACGTCTTGACGTAGGGGTCTGAGTAGCCGTTGACATCCATGGCAGCCAGGTGGGCACAGCGCACAATGCCCACCAGCAGCCCCCGGCGCCAGGAGCTGTAGCTGAGACTCAGCAGGATACGGCCACGCTCCTCCAGCAGCCCCGATCCCTGCTGCGCCTGCTCCAGCTGCAGGGGGGCAGGACAGGGCTCACGGGGGCCCTCCGCTACCCACCCCCCCACACGTGGTCTCTGAGGTGCCTTACCTCCTTCAGGTAACAGGAGATGCCTCTCAGTGCCGCCGACATGGAAGAGGGTGAGGCCAACTGAGGGCAAAGAGAAGATGCTGGACACTGGGCCTTCCCAGCGCCCCCACCCCTTGGCATCTCTGCAACCCCCCTCTTCCCCACAGACCGGGACCTGGCGCTCAAGACAGATATTAAAGTGCTTCTTCTGGGAAGGCTTGAGGCGGCGGAGGGGCACGCGGGTCTCCCCGATGTACTCGTTGTGGCTCAGCTTGTCCTCATCACAGACGGAGATCCTGGCGGGGAACTGCAGGGTCAGGGCCCCCGGGGCTACCTGAGCCCTGCAGCAGTGTGGGAGAAAGGCCCTCGGGCTGCCCTGAGAAGCCCAGGCTGGTCCCAGCTCTGCCCTAAATGCACCACATGGCAGCTGTAAAATGGGCTTCCTCACAAGGGCTGCACAGCAAGCACCAGGCCTAGGGGCTTGAGAAGGACAATTTGCCCCTGTATCTCTGTCCCTCCCCTTTGGGCTGCCCTTGGTCCATCAGGCCCTGGTCAGCTCCTCCAGGAAACCCCCTTCATTCAGGGCCTGGGGGCAGGATCCCACGGAGCCTGCAGCCTGCATTGATGAAAGGGGTCACAGATTCATTCGGGATGGAAGAGCTAGAAGGGCCTTGTCCTCTGGCACTCCTGTCCTCTCCATAGAACAGTGAGCCCTCCCAGGAGAGACCAGGAGCCCCAAGAGGGAAAAAGTATTGCTTTTATTTTTGTCCATCCCCTTCTACAGCCCTTGTGCTTCCTTTTATTGTGACCACTCTGTTGAGCAGCTGTGTAATGTAGCAAAAAAAAAAAACAAAAAACTTGCAATTGAGTCAATTCCGACTCACTGCGATTCTATAGGACAGAGTAGAACTGCCCCATAGGGCTTCCAAGGAGCAGCTGGTGGATTTGAACTGCCAACCTTTTGGTTACCAGCTGAGCTTCTAACCCACTGTGCCACTAGGGCTCCATCATGTAATGGGAGGCGGGGTCCAAATCCCAGCTCTGCCACTTACTAGCTACCTGTGTGACCTTGAGCAAGTCACTTAACCTCCCTAATCTTCAACTCCCATCTCCGGAAGTCACTTAATCTTCGTAATCCTCTATCCCCACCTAAAACTATCTGAGGAGCAGGTGAAACAAAGGTAAAAATGTGTGGCCAGGTGGGGCACCAGTAAGCGCTCAGTAATATGTCAGTTCTTTTCAGGCCTCATCCTCTCTCGTCTGGAATCTGTGCCAACCTTTCTGGTGTCTGCCTCTGTCCTCCCTTCCAATCTACCTCCACGCCACATCGCCACCTCCATCACCACCAACACGATCGCTAAGACACAGCACTGACCATGCCCCTTCCCTGCTGCAAACCTCGCATGGCTCCTTATTGCCCAGATAGGGTGAACCAAGGGGTGAGGTCCCAGCCTACGCCTGCTGGGGTTCTGCCGCCTTCACTGGCCTGAGGAGATGCTCCCCACGGCTCTACCTCCTTGGGTGATGGAGGAAGCTCTCTGCCCCCGGAGACTTCACTCCTTAGAGATTTCAGGGGGCTGCAGGGAGCAGGATGGGCAGCTGCAGAGGTCTGCCTTAAGTCAGCGCTCTGAGAAGGGGTCTTCATGACCAGAGAGGAGACCGAGCTTGAGCTGACCCTCACATGATGCATGCAAGTTCAGCTGGCATGGAGGGGAGGGTGGCGCTTTCTAGGCAGAAGACACAAAGGTCAGGAGTAAGGCAACTGGCCGGTGGGAAGGGGGCAGCCCTGTGTCAGAGGAGCAGTAATTCCAGGGAAACCTTTTGGCCTGCTGCCAAAGGGAATAGGAGACATTGAATGTTCTCACGCAACAAAGAGGTAGGGGCTGAACGAGAGGTAGGGAGACGACCCACCAAAGAGGGTTACAGTGTCAACTGGCTTGGGAACAGGGAGGATGGAGCCCTCACCTGAGCACCTTGTGGGTGATGTCGTCGTCTGTGATCCCACGGTATGTCAGGTCCTCGTTCCACACGGGATTCAGTGTGTTCCTCTGAGTCTTGGTTTTGAGCTTATTGGCCTGGGTTGTGGAGACGAAGGGCTCTAAATCCCTGTTCCCAGATGGCCAGAGGCTGAAGGCAGGAGCTGCAGGGGTCTAGGACAGACCCAAAGGCTGGGCCATGCTGGAGGACGGAGGAGGCCCTTACCTTGCAGGCTCCAGGCAGTAGGTGCAGCTTGACATAGGGATCGGCCAGGCCATTAAAATCCATGGGCTTGAGGCCCTGGGGAGGAGGGGTGGAAAGAGGACTGTGGGTGTCAGCCCCTCCCTCCCTCTGCAGAGCTGGGTTCTTGAGGTGTGGACAGCCAGGAAGGGGGCGGGGAAGGAAAGGGTAGGGGTCACGACTGGGGAAGGGAAGGAAGGATGGAAACCCACCCTTGCTAGGGCTTGGGGAGCAGGGAGTGCCCACCTTGGCCCTGAGGATGCTACAGTGCAGCGTGCAGGAGGCCTGGTCGTAAAGAAGGTCAAACTCCAACATGCCTAAGGCAGCTGGAGAAGAGGGGAAAGATGTGAGTCAGTGTGTCAAGACAGGTGTGTGAGACGTACCAGGTGGGCAGGTGTGATGGCTGTGAAGGTATATTCATGTGTCTATCAGCCCAGGAGCATGTGTGCAAGAAAATGAGTGGGCATGTTTGTGTGTGTGTGTCTGTCCGTCTGGGTCCCTGCCTCGGCCACAACTAGGGCTGTGTGGGTGGCTGAGTGTCTCAGCAGAAATATTTAATATTGAGCCATGCTGAGACATTAATCTCCACACTGCCGCCGTGGAAGCAGTGGCCGCCGCCTCCCCACCGCCCTGCACATGCACCCCACAGGGCCCAATCCTCTCCCCACAAGCCTGGAGGCCCCCATTAGCACCCTGGGCTCTTTAAGCCCCCAAACTCACTCGTATCATCAGAGTCATAGCTGTCCACCTCAGCTCCATCCTCGGGAGTGGTAGCCCCAAGGAGGGCCACAGGGGGGGCCAGGGCCAGGGGGGCCAGACCAGCAGGGGCCTCCCGGAAGCCTCCACCACCCCCTTCGGGTCCTGGTCCCCGCCGGGGGAAGTAGTCTGAGATCTGGCGGATAGGCCGGATGGGCCCAGGGCACACATTGATGGCCATGTGCTCCTGGATGTTGATGGTCATGCGGTCACCCCTGCGGCCCCTCATGCAGCACCCCTGCTGGGGGAGTGGGAAGACAACATGAGCCCAGGGCTGATTCCTCATACCTGCCGTCTGCTGCTGAGGCAGCCCTGTCCACCTGGAGGGCCCTCACTGGCCTCCTTTCCTGGGTGTCCAGGGATAGGGTGGCCTCTGCCAGCTGGTGGGCAGGCAAGAGGCCTGGGCCCTCCAGATCTCAAGCCTTGCCCCACAGGGGCTGGGCTGCCACCCCACTAACCCCCAGAATAAATCCTGGTTCCACCTCAGTTTTGCTCACTTACTTCTAAATTGTCCCTTTGTCCATCTTCCCAGTTCCTGCCCCTCATTCTGGGCTTCTGTCTGGCCTGGGTCCTGCCCTCCCAATAAGCGGCCCCATAGGCCCCCTTCTCTCTCCTTGGAGGCTCCGTCCAGCCCTCTGCACCAGGCCCACCCCTCTCGACTCTCACGGCTCACTGTCTCTCCGTTCAACCCCAGGATGTGCCTGCCTGCCTGCCTGCCTGGTCGCTCCCTTCAGCCAAGGTGGGGACCCCTGCCTCAGATGCTTCCCCTTGAGCTTGGCTCCCCAGGAAGCCAGAAATCACAGCCGATAGAGAGCGGAACACCCCCGCAGACACACACAGGCTAACACACACACTCACCCTCACCCTCAAGCCCCCGCCAGCCCAGCCCCCTGCACCTGTCTCTGTGCGTCCAACAGGTGCCCGAGCACTGGGGAGGCCCGCGGGTGCAGGCTGGGCGGTGGCGGCCGGCGCTTTCCAGGGCGGCCAACGAGAAGAAGAGCGCGAGTCCGGCTGCGTGAGCCGAGAGGGAGGGAGACCAGAAGAAAGTGCGGGGAGGAGGGGGTGAGCGAGGTGGAGGGAGGATGCAGCAGGCGCAGGCGGCGGGGGGTGGGGAGGGACGGCCGGCGGCCGGGGAGGGGGCGGGCCTCTCCACCCCGCCTGGGCAGCCCGCCCGCCCGGGTACACTGAGGAGCGCACACGAGCGCACCACATTCATGAGCACGCAGGCTGGCACACACATGTGCACATGGGCCGGCACACACATCTTGCATGGACACTCCCGCGCACACACGCCTATGCCCACGTGCGCACGCTCAACACACATGCACAAACCCAGACACGCACTGGCACACTCACCCGGAGAACTTCGCAGACACACAGTCGCAAACACACGGGCTCCCTGCGCCACCAAGAACCAACAGTGAGAATTGCCTGGTGTTTCCCAACTCCTCCCAGGAGACCCCGGCCCTCGCGCTAAGCCCATCCTGCCTCCCTCCCTCGCTTCTTCCTTCCGTCGCTCGCGGGTCTCCCGGACCAGACCACCCGCCTAGTTGCCTTGGCGACGCCGGCTCCTCCCCCCCATCCCGTGCATTCTCACGCCCCTCCCCCGCAGAGAGAGCAAGGAGGAGGAAAGAGGGCCTCTGGGCCTCCCCCGCCCTATCCGTAGGGGCGGGGCTGTGGGCGGAGCTTGAAGATCCGCAGTGACTTGGGGTGCGCAGAGGAAGGGGGTCCGATCTACCTGCTGTCCCTGGCCTAGAACCTTTGCTCACACAGGCTTCTTTCCTTGAGGATACCTTCCCTTCTTTCAGAGGTCAGTCCGGGTCACCTCTTCCCAGGCGCTTTCCTGGAGTATCTGTCCCCTGCTCCTCATCTTCCGGTGCTATCTCAGACTCTGCTGACAGTTTTGTGGATCCTGTTTACATCTCTGTCTCCGCCACCAGCCAGAGAGCTCCACAGCGTGCAGAGGCTGATTCATTCATCTGAGTCCCCAGTGCCCCAAACGGCCTGGCACAGTCAACATCACTAAGTCTTTGTGCTTTAAAAGTTAGAGAAAAACCAAACTACACTGAGATGCCATTTGTCACCTATCAAATGGGCAAAAGTCAAGGTATCAGTTAACACGGTGTTGACAAGGGTGAGCATAAATGGGCACTCTCTAGTCCACTGACAGTGCAAAAAGTCCTAAGTCACCCTCTGAGGAGGTCAAGCTGGCAGTGAATACCAAGATGACAAATATACATACTCTTTGACCCAGAAATTCCACTTCTAGGATTTTATCCTAGATATGTTGGTCCATGAGCAAAATAATAGAAGTTCAAGGTTAGCTGTAGCATGCTTGCAATGGTAACAGATTAGAAACAACATAAATGCCCATTGGTAGGGGACTGGTTACATCATTATGATAGATTCATACCATGGAATAGTATGCAGCCATGTAAAAGAAGGAGGCTCTTAATATACTTGTATAGAATCATCTTCATGATCTTATATTCAGTTAAAAAAAAGCAAGGTGCAGCACAGCATATATCGAAGGTTGCCATTTGAGTGGAAAAGACTTAGGTATGTTTATTTGTGCATGTATTATTTCTGGAAGGCTGAGCAAGAAAGGGGTAACTCTGGTGGCCTGTGATGAGGACGCTGTGGAGCAGGAATAGGAAAGAGACTTATTTTTCAGTGTAGCCTTTGGTACTTATTAATTTTGTGCCAGGTGTATATGTTACCTATTCAAAAGAATCCATTAAAATATTTTTTAAGTAAAGGCAACCATTAGGTTTCCTTCGGGGCACTCCAGGGTAAGAAAGGCAAAACTAAAGAAAGCACTGTCCAGGACTGCAGCTGGTGGGTTTGGCAGGAAGGCGTCCTCCCCCAGATGCCACAGGTAAGGGGATGGGAGCAATCTGGTCAAGTCAAGACAGTGTGGAAAAATCCCATCTCCTCCACTGCTGTTTTCTCGCAATGTTCAGCTCAGGTCCCAGGCCAACAGCCTCCAGAAAGCCTCGTTGAAGGATGGCGAGAATGAGACTAGAGATCAAACCTGTTGCAGAGGCAAATGGCAGACTGGGCTGAATCCTGACTTGTCCAGAGGTGGGAGGGCTTTTCATTCATTCATCCAGTCATCCACCCACATATTCACTAGCTATTTGTTGAATACCTACTATACGTGTGATGGTACAAATATGACCAAGGTCAACAGGATCCCTGATTCACAGCCTCGTAGGGGAGACAGAAAAACACACACGAACAATTCCAATTCAGTGTGAAGGATGCTGTGACAGGTGATGGTCAGAAGGCTGTGAGAGCTCAGGGGAAACTTTTCAGAGAAGATGTTGTCTCAGCTGAGACCTGAAAGAAGAGGAGGAGGTAGCCAGGTCAAGCGTGGGAGCAAGAGTGTCCTAGGCAGAGGCTGGAAGGCAGGCAAGAACTTAGCATATTCAAAGGATGGGCACAAGGTCACCATTGATGGAGCATACTGAGCCAGAGAAAGCATAGGAGAGCTGAGGTGAGTAGGTGGATAGGCACTGGTCATCAAGGGTCCTGCAGGCCAGGGTAAGAAGTTCAGAATTCATACCATGAGTGGGAAGCCATTGAAAGAGTTTAGGAAGTAGATCTATACATTCAGATCTGTTCTGGCTGGTGGCTGGAGATGGGTGGATCTTAAGGGGCGTCTTAGTTAGCTCGTGCTGCTATAACAGAAATACCACAAGTAGATGGTTTTAAGAAACGGAACCATATTTTCTCACGGTTTAGGAGGCTAGAAGTCTGAATTCAGAACACCAGCGCTAGGAGAAGTCTTTCTGTTGGCTCCGGAGGAAGGTCCTTGTCTCTTCAGCTTTTGTTTCCTGGTTCCTTGGAGATCTCCATGTGTCTTGGCTTCTATCTTACCCCATGTCACCTCTGCTAATTTATTTAATCTCTGTTATTTCTCAAAAAAGATTGACTCAAGATACACTCTACGCTAATCCTTCCTCATTAGCATAACAAAGACAACCCATTCCCAAATGGGATTATAACCTCAGGCATAGACGAATAGAGGTTAGGATTTACAACACATATTTTTCAGGGACATAATTCAATCCATAACAGGAGGTAAGAGTGAGCAGAGAGAGGTCAACCAGGTGAGACATGAAAAAAGAGACATGAGGTTGGCTTAAATGAGGGGGACAGCAGTGTGGGAGTAGGAGGGAGTGGACTGAGCCAAGATTTATGTTGGGAATGGAGCCATCAAGTCTTGATTATGGCTATGGCCGGTGAGAGAGAGGGAGAGATCTGGGGTGATTCCTAGTAATGGGATGCTTCTATAGCAGTGGTGGGACCATTTGCTGCAATGAAAAGACTAGGGAAGCAGCAGGTTTGGGGTAGGTGAATCAAGAGCTCCATTTGGTGTATATTGCATTTGAGATGTTTTTGGAAATACAAATAGATATCAAGCAGGAAGTTGGATACAGGAGTCTGGAGCTCAGGGGAGAGGTCTGGGCTGGAAATATACATTTGTGAGTCACCAGCATATAGATGGTATTTAAAGCCATGAGACTGGATGAGATCACCTAGGGAGAGAGATTATAGATAGAAAGAGAAAGTCCAAGGCTGAGCTGGGTAGAGTAGGAGGAACCCTGAAGATTGGTGAGTGTGGCCCCCGTGCTTGGAGTCAGGGATGGTACACTCTGCTGAGACACAGAAGGAAAAGAGAAGTAACCATTAGAGTTGACAAGTTAAGAGGTCACTGGTGGACTTGACAAAGATGGCTTTTGTGAAGTGGTGAGGATCAAGCCAGATCAGGAAGGGCTGAAGACTAAATTAAAGGTGAGGGAGTGGAGACTGCAAGTGTGGACAACTCCTTAGGAGGTATCCTTCTAGACTGTCAAGATGTGCATCCTTGTGTGGTCCTCCCCGCATGGTCCTCTGAGGACAGAGACCATGCCCTGATGATTTCTACCTAAGCCATAAATGGAGCCTAGCCCACCATAGAGCAGGAGCTCCTATAGTTGTCTAACGGTTGGATGAATGGATGATTGGATAATTCGCTGCTTGAGTCTAAAGGGCCTTCCTTTTCTGGTAGAGAGAGCAGCTGGATTCTTTTGAGGCAATGGAAGAAACTAAAAAATCCACCCCAAAGGCTGAGATGAAAAGACCAGGAAAGCAGCAGGTTTGGGGTAGGTGAACCAAGAGCTCCATTTGGGATATACGGCATCTGAGATATTTTTGAAAATACGAACAGATACCAAGTAGGGCTCTGGACCCCTTCCTCCCAGCTAAGCCTGAGGAGCAGCTGCAGGCCTGGGCAAGGAGCCCTGGCCCTGAGTCAGGAGCCAAGTTCTGGTGTTAGAGTCCCTACTTCCCCTCACTGGCTCTGTGACTTGGGGCAAGTCGCTTCCTCTCTCTCAGAAGTGCAGGGAAGCTGCTCTCATGAGCTGATCCCAGTGGAGGCCACATATATGTTAGCGCCCCTCCTCTCTCCTATTTTCTTTCCTTTCTGGCTTGTTTTCTTGTTAGGAACTAGGAGCTGACCTTAGTGAGGGTTGGTGTGAGAATGGGTGGGCTAGTATTTTGGGGTCCCTGAGGGCAGGACAAATGAGATATCCAGTGTGGAAGGTGCCTCCATCTGTAGGACAGAGGACCTCACATCCCACAGACACACACCCGGCTTTGAGGGAGTCATGGAAATGGGCCTGTCAGGGGCTATTGGACAGGTCCCAGCCAGCTGAGGGATCTGTACAAACAGTCAGACCAAGGAGACCCTGAAGTGTCCTTGGGCTTGGGTGGGGCGGAGCACTTCTGTGATAGGCAGGCCTACCTGCCAATCAGAGTGGAGCTAACTCTTAAAAGCAGAGGAGGGCGCCCAGGAGTGGAAGGAGCTGTTGGAAAGTGACAAATAGAGAAAAACAGGCACTAGAAAGGAAAAATGGAGTGGCCTTTGGGGGAGCCCACGGGCCGCAGAAAAGGAAACTGAGACCCAGAGAGGGAAGCCTGCAAAGGCTGTCTAGATGGCCAAGAGTCTTGCCCCAGGATGGGTGAAGGAGCGTCCTGCTAACAATCCCCCTGCCTGTTGTCCCCCACAGTGATCTCTTTTCCTGTAGCACCAGACGCCACCCGTGGGGAGAAGCCGAAGGAAGGTCTGGAGACAGGGAGCTGAGGCTTCCTTGGTTAAGAGGTGAAACAAGCAGGCAGGATTGGATACTCCTGCCACCTAGTGGGAAAAGCCTGCTATTTCCTTTGGTGCCGAACTCCAGGGTAGTCCTTAGCTGAGCACGAAAGAGACAGGGTTTAGAGGGTGGGGGAGACCCCCGTATCCCTGAATTTGCCAACACAGTGCAAGGGAAGACTCAGGGAGGAAAATACATAGCCCCGAGAAGTGTGTATTACCCACATTACTTTGCCCCTCTGTACCTTGGTTTCCTCTTCTGTAAAATGGGGGCGACAACAGTACCTACCTCATAGGGTTGTTGGGATAGTTAAATAAGTCAATCTGTGTAAAGTACTCAGCATAGCAATAAAGTTAAATACTGCCTGTGGTAACCGGAGTTGTTTAGCCCTGCCCCCACCCCCATGCGCCACTGTACAAATGCAAGGTCCCTTAGCCCTGTTTTCAGATTGCCCACCTCCTAGTTGTCACTTCTGGGGTCGCCATGTTACTGTTTCTGCCGCAGCAGCAGCAGCAGCCCAAAGGTCCCATTCTCTCCTCTCTGACCCAGGGGCTTGGGGGGAAGGTCCCAGTTCCTAGCACTTTCTCTCTCCCCTCACCTTACAGGTTGTGATCAGAATTGGTCTGGGCTGTGACATCATAGAGCCCCACCCCTAGGGTGAGAGCTGAGGGGTCATGAAGCCAAGGCTGTGGTCATTGGTGTGGCTGTGCCTGGCTGGGCTGGGGGCCATAGAAACAGGTGGGAATCTGGGGGAGCAGTGGGGAAGGAAGAAGGCTTGGGGGGAAAGAATCAATGACCCTTAGAGACTGGGAGGCCAGCCCTGGGTCATTGTCTTTTCTCTTGCCCCAGCGAAGGCCTTCTCTCAGAGAGCTCAGCTGACCCTAGAGTCCCTGGGGACAAAATCAAGCCCCCCACCCACCCCCATAGCCACACTAAGGCTGTGTGGCCTACCAGGGCCTGAATCACAGTGGGGAGAGAGGCCCGCTGGCCTGTTGTCACAGACATTGCTGTGGGCCTTCAGCCCCCAGGCCAGAGAGGGCCGAGACCTCAGCCCCAGGAGCAGAGTCTCTGCCCTTCATAGACAGACCTGACTTCTTCGATTATCCCGACTCTGACCAAGCCAGGGTCCTGGCCCTGTCCCAGTTTATTGGAGAGAAACCTGTCATCTTTGCTAACTCAGGTATGAATGGACTTGAGCAGGGGCTTCCCTCCTGGATGGGGCCTGGAGGAGAGATACCCTTGGGCCCTTCAATGAGAGCTGAGTCAAGGGTTCCCTTATCCCTCTTTCTGCCTTGCAGGCTCCAGCTCCGACTTCTTCCACCACATTAGGGTGGCTGCCCTGATGCTGGCCTTCTTCTTTCTCCTTTTCCAGTTCTGCAGCCACATGTAAGCCCTCCCAGGCCCCACCCACCTCTGTCTTCCTCCAGTGGCCCAGGGAGGCAGTGTGGGACCTCCCACCTCTGATCTCCATCCCTTAGGAGCTGCCAGAAAGGGGCCTGAAGAGCGGATGAATGCCCTGGATGGATCCTGAAAGGCCGAATCCACCTCTTCTCCTGCTGATAAATAAAGTTCTGGTTTGCTTCTGTCAGTGAGCAGCCAGCAGGCTTTTCCCTCTCTTATGGGAATCTGTTTCTTCTCCCCAGGCAGCCAGCCCCCATTGCCCAGACCCCTGCCTCGCTTCCAGCCCCAAAGAACTGAGTGCAGAAAGGGCCTGGTGGCATCACGCAGGTCGTCTTTATTAGCGGTCTGGAAAGCACCTCCCAGGACCCCCGACCCCAGACCAGAGAAAGCCTTGAGGGGTCTGTAGCACCAGGGACATGCCAGGGCCCGAGGACAAGATGTGCAGCCTACAGGTGGGGCGGCAGGGGGCAGCCATCTTCCTCCCCCCAGCAAACTAGTTTGGATTTGGGCGAATAAATAAATAAGACTCCTCTAGGCTGGCCTCCCCTGGAGAGGAGCTGTGGGGGCAGCCAGCTCTGTGAGACCCAGTCCTCTGCCACCCAAATGACAGGGAGCTGAGAGGTGGGGCAACAGAGGGCTGAGATGTCCTTGGTGGGTGGGGGCCACCCATATTCTTTGACCCCTGCCCCACTCATATCCCTGTTGGGCTCTCCACAAGCTCTCAGACCCTAAGTGGATGGGAAGTGGGGCTTCCTTCTGCTTTTCCTTCACTTCTCCAGGGCACCCAGAGTGGGTGATTGGAGTAGGGGCTGCACAGGAAGGTGCTGTGGGGAGAAAAGGTCCCCTCCCACCTTCTCTCACCTGATCCCGGACCCTCAGCCCCTGAGGGAAGGTGCTCCCTTGCCCTTCTGAGTCCACCTGTCAGTCCTGGGGCTGTCAGGGCAAGAGGCCCCTGGCTCCCAACCCCCACCCATCAGTCCCAGAGGCCTGTCCCCACAGGAGGGTCCCCTGCCCCCACCCTCAGTCCTGGGTCTGACAGGGGGAGGGTGGGGGGGAGCCCCGGGGGCGGAAGAGGCGGCAGGCCCCTCGGCAGATGAGAAAGAACCAGTAGAGCTGGGGGGCAAGCAGCAGCGCAGCGCCCAGGTTGATGTGGGCCGGGAGGGCGAGGGGCACGGCGAGCAGGGGCAGGCCGGCGTGCCGCCCATAGGCCCAGTACAGGTAGGGGAAGAGCAGCACCCGGCAGCACAGGAAGCTGAGCAGCATCAGGGCCCCGTTGACTTTGTGCAGCAGAGTGTGCTGCTGCTTGTACTGTGGACGGAAAGCCTGGTCGGAACTGGCAGACAGCGTGCCCCTGTCCACACTCCACTGCCCCATCCGCCCCTCTGCCTCCTGCCCCATCCATCCCTCTGCCTCTTGTCCTCTGCCCACGTCCTGCTGCCCACCTACCCCTCTGCTTCCTGCCCCTTGCCCACATCCTACTGCCTCATCCACCCCCTGCCCACACCCCACTTCCCCACCTACTCCTCTGCCCAGCTACCACCCTCTGCCCACCTCCGTGCCTTCCCCTCTTCTGGGGCATCGGCCAGGTTAAAGGCCCCAGACCATCCTGCTCCTGCCTCCCTTCTACCCAGCCGAAAGCTCCTCTAAGGCCTGAAATGTCACCCGTCCTTTAGAGAATCCCTGAAGGTCCCTGAAAACTGCCAATTCACTTGGCAAGACTCATCCCTTGCCATTCCTGTGCCCTCTTTTCAGGCCCATATGCCCTCAGGTACCCTCTCACCTGGATGAGGATCTTGCCAAGGCAGACGAAGGGGGTGCTGACCTCTGCCATCAACAAGCAGCCTAGAAAGAAATCCCCCTTGCCTTGACGCCACACCTGAAGAGAGGAAGGGAGGTGAAGGGGCCAGGCCTCATCCTAGGTTCCTGGGAAGCCCCTGCCCTTCCTCAGTCCCCTCTGCCACTTTTGGGGATGCTTAACTTGGACAGGTCTGAGCACACGTGTACAGCTGCATGAGCTGGGTGCATCCCCTCACTGCATCCCTCAACAAGCCTGTAGGTAAGATATTAGACCTTATTACAGGTCAGGAAACTGAGACTCAGACACACACAACAGCTCCCAAACACCTCGCTGGGCATAGAAGCCCAGGCCAGGCTGACTCCAGACCCTCCTGCTGACTGGGGCTAGGCTAGTGCTCGGTAAACACCGCCGTGAATGACACTCTCTGGTCCTGTCCTGGGCTCCACCCTGCTGCCAGGACCTGGGCCCAGGGCTTCTGGGGCTCTTACAGGGCTGGCTCGGGCAAAGCACAGAGGAGTGGGCTCTGCCCAGGGTGCCTGGCCCTGCAAGGACTCACCACTGATAGCGGGAAGCACACCAGCACCATGACGGCATGGTGGAGCACCATGAGGAACTCTTTATGCAGGTAGGCACGTGCCACCGCCCAGGTGCTGCCCGGGGGGCTGGCCCGCCCGTCGTCCCCACCGTGGCCCTTGACCTGGTGCTTGTGCCAGTGGCAGAGGAACATGGCGTAGATGTCATAGATGAAGTAGGGCACTGCAAACTGTGTGTAGGCAGAGGAAAGCCAGTGTCTGTGGGCAGAGAGAGGGATCAAGGAGGAAGGAAATGGAAAGTTAGCAGCTGCCAGGGGCCAGCAGCCAGGGTCAGTGCTGGGGCCCAACACCAGTCAGATCTCATGTGATCATCACAACACCTTGGAACAGACGTGGAGTCTCATGCCATAGATGGTGGAACCACAGGGTCGAGGGTGAGACACTTGCCCCAGACCACATGATCACACAGCTAGCAAGTAGGAGAGCTGGGATTCAAGCCCAGAATTGTCTGACCTCAAAACCTGTCCACTTTTTTAAAAATAATTTTTATTGTGCTTTAAGTGAAAGTTTACAAATCAAGTCAGTCTCTCACACAAAAACTTATATACACCTTGCTACGTACTCCCATTACTCTCCCCCTAAAGAGACAGCCTGCTCTCTCCCTTCACTCTCTCTTTTCATATCCATTTCGCCAGCTTCTAACCCCCTCCATCCTCTCATCTCCCCTCCAGGCAGGAGATGCCAACATAGTCTCAAGTGTCCACCTGATCCAAGAAGCTCATTCCTCACCAGCATCCCTCTCCAACCCATTGTCCAGTCCAATCCATGTCTGAAGAGTTGGCTTCAGGAATGGTTCCTGTCCTGTTGCCAACAGAAGGTCTGGGGGCTATGACCACCGGGGTCCTTCCAGTCTCACTCAGACCATTAAGTCTGGTCTTATGAGAATTTGGGGTCTGCATCCCACTGCTCTCCTGCTCCCTCAGGGGTCCTCTGTTAAAACCTGTCCATTTTTCATATTCGTTTAGATCCATTCTTTCCCTCTCTCCTCGCACCATGGTGGGAGAGAAAGGGAAGAGCCACAGACCACATGGGCTGAGAAAATGAGCTCAGTTGAGGCCACGGAGAGAGCTACGGTGGGGACCATAGTAGCAGAAGAGGTAAGAGCAGTGGGAGAGAGAATATCTGCTAACAGCTGACTGTTTACAAGGTGTAGCTCTGTTCAAATATTCTAAACCTTATACGTGCATAACTTCATTTACTCCCCCGCCCAAAACCCTATAAAAGGTAGGTATGATTATCATCCCCATTTCACAGGTGAGGAAACTGAGTCAGAGAGAGGCTAGGTGGCCTAGGAGTAAACCTCAGCAGTCTGGCTCCAGAGCCCCACCGTTGCTGGAAGATTCGACTGAGGTGCCAGAGACAGGCCCAGTCGGGGAGTTAATGGTGCTGTCAGGGCTGCTTGCTCTGTTTGAATGTGGCCCAATCTCTTGTTTTTTTCAGGTACAGACAAGCACCAAGGGGAAACGCTGCGCAAAAGGAGCCAAGAATGGAGAAAGTATCATGCACGTTGAGAGTAAAGAAAAAGTAAGAACTACATGAATATGCAACATTGCATTTATTCTGCCCAAGTCAGCACGTTGAGTGCTTTCTCTTGCATCCTGTGATCCTGTGACAAGTCAGGAGTGGGGGTGCTCAGAAAGGCCGGCCCAGGGGAACTTGGCCAGCTTAGTGAAGGGGCAGAAGCAAAGTCAGCCAGAAGCTGCAGAGAAAAAGAGCTGAGACCAAATATGAGAAGCCACTAGAGGAGAGGAGTGGCGAAGACCTGGGGCTGAGGCCAGCTAAGGACGGAGGATGAGGCAGAAGCAGATGCAAGCCCTGGGGGGGAGGCTGGCCTGGCAGGGAAGGCAGCCCTCTCTAGAAGGGATGATGGGATAGGGGA
Source organism: Elephas maximus indicus (assembly GCF_024166365.1). Taxonomy (NCBI): domain Eukaryota; kingdom Metazoa; phylum Chordata; class Mammalia; order Proboscidea; family Elephantidae; genus Elephas; species Elephas maximus. The sequence goes on along the minus strand of NC_064830.1, from coordinate 89,188,877 downwards.
GAGAAGCTGGGCCCCATGGTGTAGTGGTGCTGGAATGTGTGACTGGAGGGGGACAGAGATGAGAGGGAAGAAACAAAGGGAGAGCCAGAGTTGAAGGGGATCCGACATCAGGGAGCAGCCCAGGAAGTCAGCCCCAGCAGACACAAGGGACCACTGAGTTGGGGGTGGTTTCCAGGCCCTGGGTGCAATGTGAAGTGTTAATCTCAGCCCCACTCTCTCAGTAATTAGGCGCTCAGAAGTAGGAACAGCTGTTGCCCCTGGATTAACCCTGATCCAACCCACCCACCTGAGGATTAAGGAGGGAGGACAAGAACAGACCAAGGGGAAGGGAATGAACGCAAGAGCCAAAAGGTGACCTCGGGGAAGAAGGTGTGAGGAGGAAATGTGGGCAATCCAGGGTCATCTTGGACTCCCGTGGCAGGGGAGAGGGCAAGAGGGGGCCAAGTCACCAGGGCAGGGTCTGAAGAAACAGTTAAGCAACTACTATGTAGGAGCCAAGAACTGTTCTAGGCATTTGACACACATCAACTCAATTCCTCCTCACCGCAGCCCATTCCAAGCAGGGAATACGACCTCACAATGGATGAGGGCACTCAAACTTATTTGCAGGAAAAGAAGAGGCAAACAGAAGATAGGGGGCAACTCCATATCCAGGTCAGCCTGGGGCTCAGTGGCTGCCAGACAAGGGGAGCAGGGCCAGAAGCTAAGAGTGGAGGTGCCACTCAGCAGAAGCCTGCGGGTCACCTACAGCTGCCCCTTCAGCACCACGGACAGAGCCCTCTCCTCCCTCCTCCTGCCCCCACCTCTCAAGCCTGGGGTTTTCTGGCAAGCACCAGGCACTGCAGCAGCTGCCAGTGCCAAATTGTGGCCTCTTCACCCTCTCTCCCCTCCCCCCCACCCACTAGCCTGACCATTAGTGGCCTTGTTTGTGTCACCTCCTCTCTCTTCTCTTCTCCGTTGTGCAAGGAGCTGGGGCTGGACACCTTGATTCTAGGAGGAGGCCATGGGTGAGCCCAGCATGAGGAGGGGAGGGGAGTGCTCCAGTTGCGTGTTGCTTGGAAGTATGGTCTGAGGGGTGTGAGGGTGGGAGGAAGTAGGGGAGGAAACAACATTCAAAACCTTCAACAATACAAGAGGCTGGGAAGCCAACCAGGAACTGCTCTGAGTATTCTTTTTGATTCCCTCCTGGTTCTGACCTCTAAGGACAGGACAGGGATAAATTTATCCCTGGGTGTTGAGTTGCACCTACTGCAGTTAACTTGCTCAGGCCCAAGTGAAGGGCGTGGGGACCACTGATGGGGTTTCCTAGAAGATCTGGGGTATTTAAGGTCACACATATACACAGCCTGCTGGAACGTGGGCAGAGGTGATCTCATGGCACTTACTGGTCATCGATGATGTGTTTGCAGGAGGTGGAGACGATGTACCCAGCTGTAGAGGCCATGATGGCTTGGACAGAGGACACTAGCCTAGGGAGAAAGACGGAGGAGTGGGTAGAATGGAAGAGTTGTGTGCCTCGATTTCTTCTCTTTACAAGTTTAGTTACTATGTTTCGATTTTGGTTGCTTCTCTGGACCACTCCTTGACCATCATTGTTCCCCCCTCCATAGCCCCTGGACTTTCTCAGTTGTTTATTCCTCAGTTTACCCCATTCCTCTCTGCCTTCTTCCTTCAGTTTGTGGATACTGAATCACCTTCCCTCAGGAGGATACCAGGGAGGTCACCCTGAGGTGAGACAATGCTGAGAATGTGTTGCTGATAACCAGGCTTCTTCCTGGGAGAGGAGAGGACCACACACAGGGAGGGAAGGGGAGCCCGGGGCCTGTCCTGGCACCACTCAGCCACCCGTCACTATGCTGGTCATCTTTCTGGTCCCTAGTGATCCCAAATTCTCCTGGCCACTTTCCTGTTCTACTTGACTGGCACTACACTCCTCTCCCCAACACTGGTCCTTATTCCAGGGTCACACAGAGTTCTACCACTCACTTCTCTGCCCCTTGTCCCCCCAACACACCCCCTGAAGACATACATGGCACTCTGCCCCTTATTCCCTAACCTCTTATAGAAATGTTTCAGTCACATGCTGGCCCTGTTTTGGAGGCTGGGAGGATGAATACAGGAAGGAAAGAAAGCAGTCTGAATACTAGTAGACCAGATGGCTGGGTTTGAATGAGGTCCTCTGGGACAGTAAGTAAGGCAGTGAGGAGGGAAGGAAGCTTAGTGGTAAAGCCCACCAGCCACTGCAGAAGTCCCAAGTGCCGACAGGGCCAAGAGTCCAGGGAAGGCCTGGGTTCCTTTCCATTCCCACAAGGCCTGCAATGGGGAAAAGGGGCTGAGGGGAAGGGATGCAGTTTACCTGGCTGAGACAATGACCGCGTCGGCCTCCTCCCAGCGCAGCTGGGGCAGCCGCTGGAGCGTGTTCTTGGAGAGGAGGAAGAGTCCCGGGAACACCACCCCCCCAGCCACCATTGGGGTCAGCATGGTGGCTCAGGACTCAGGCAGGGACAGGGAGGCTGAGCCAGAGGGAGGTGGAGGTGGGGAAGGGATGCCAAGCCAGGGAAGGAGACAGGGAAAGAGAGGAAGGGGCACAAAGGGGCCAGGGCGGGGATGGGATGGGGCAAGGGAGCAAAGGAGTTTGACAAGAATGAGGAAAGGGAGAGGGCAAGCTGGCTAGGGACTGGAGAGAGGGCAGACTGAAGAGAGGGACCTGGAGAGGGCCACTGAGAGAGAGGGATGGGGAGAGATGAGGGGAGGACTTGGTGAGAGGACAGCCAGGGAGAGGGTACTGGAGGAGGAGGACGCCGTGGGGGAGGGGAGGCCGAGATGAGGCAGGTGGGGAGGGGGGGCTTACGGGAGAGGCTGGGAGGGCCCGAGAAGGCGGGGTGGGGCGGGGGCGGGGGTGGGGGTGGGACTGTGGTTCCAGCCCTGAAAGGGAGGGCAGGAGGGGGAAGGAGGGAGAGAGAGGAGGAGCAGCCAGGCAGTGGTCAGCGGTCACCACTGCTCTCCAGCCTCCACTGCCTCCTCTCCCGGCTGCCGCCACAGCCCCCGCTGCCCAGCACGGGCGCTGCACATGGCATTATAGAGAGCTGGTGCCCAGCCCCCTGCCCCCTCTGTGGGGAGGGGGAGGGGGAGGGGGTCGCCAGCTTGGGGAAGGCGGGGGAGGGGTGGGGAAATGATGGCACCGACCAGACACCAAGAAACTGGACCTGCAGCAGCGTCTCCCCATGCAGCTCTGAGCCACAGCAGCGGCTGCGACAGAGATGGGGGGAGCAGAGAAAGGGGAAGGAGGGGAGGCCCTTAAAGAGACAGCAGCTGCAGCACAGGGGGCTGCTGGGCACAAGGGCCAGGGGAGGGCAGGCTCTCTTCTTGGGGAGGCAGGTGGCCCGTGGCTCCTGGCCAGCTGGGAGAGGGGTCTGAGCCTTCATAGGAGCCTGACCCCGCTTCCCATCAGCACTTTGGAAATACCTGACATTTCTGCCTCTGCCAGCACCTCCAACAGGTTTCCCATAATGGCCTGCCTGGGGTCCTAGCGTAGGGACATTGGCTCCAGCCTAGGAGTGGAGGTGCGGGGGGCGGGGGCGGTGAGGGGGCAGAAGAAAGTGGTGCATCTTGCTGTCACTGAAGATGAGTTTAAAAATGAATGGGAATAAAAATGCCTCAACACTGCTGTATCCTTCAAACTCAGAGAGTCCCCTCACCAGCCTCCTTCACCCCTTGGAAGCCAGGGCAACTAGCAAATCTGAGGTGCCTCTTGTATCCCCCTGACTGCTAGTAGCATGTCCCGTGGCTTCATCTAACTATTGTAGCAGCACTGAAGCGCTGCGCCTGTCCCCTTCTTACAGGTCAACAAGGGGTCCTGAGGCATTAAGTGACCCTCCCCAAGGTCACACAGTTAAGAAATGGCAGGATCGGCCGAATTGCTGGGCTAAGGGCTATGGGGACCATGGTCTTGGGGAACATCTAGCTCAGTTGGCATGACATAGTTTATAAAGAAAATGTTCCAGTTTCTACTTTGGTGAATAGCTTCTGGGGTCTTAAAAGCCTGTGAGTGACCATTTAGGATACTCCACTGGTCTCACCCCTTTGGGGAGCAAAGAAGAATGAAGAAAACTAAAGACAGAAGGGAAAGATTAGTCCAGAGGACTAATGGACCACATCTACCACAGCCTCCACCAGACTAAGTCCACTACAACTAGATGGTGCCTGGCTAAAACCAGTGACCGCTCTGACAAGGATCACATTAGAGGGTCCTGGACAGAGCTGGAGAAAAATGTAGAACAAAATTCTCACTAAAAAAGAAAGACCAGACTTCTGGCCTGAAAGAGACTGGAGAAACCCTGAGAGTATGGCCCCCGGACACCCTTTCAGCTCAGTAATGAAGTCACTCCTGAGGTTTGCCCTTCAGCCAAAGATTGGACAGGCCCATAAAACAAAATGAGACTAAAGGGGCATACCAGCCCAGGGGCAGGGACTAGAAGGCAGGAGGGAAGAGGAAAGCTGGTAATGGGGAACCCAAGGTTGAGAAGGGTGAGTGCTGACATGTCGTGGGGTTAGTAACCAATGTCATAAAACAATATGTGTACTAAGTGTTCAACAAGAAATTAGTTTGTTCTATAAACCTTCATCTAAAGTAAAAAAAAAAAAAAAGGAGAAATGGCAGGAATCCTCTCATGCTAGGGATCAGAGTAGCAACGCAGAGGAGGGAGAAATGAGAAACGCTGCCTCTCAGGAAACCCGCCTCCACCCATGGATGCCCTGGCTCCTGCTCTTCAGGCGGCCTGTCCATTCCCGAACTTCCCCTCAGCACCAGTCACTCTCTGTCCTCCAGGTTTATCATGCTCTTGGCTTCCTTCCCTTGGCACTTCCCAGGACATTCCAGTTTCAGAGTCAGAAAGGACCTTGGCTCGCTCAAGCTCCTCACTCAACCAAGAGGAAAGAGGCCCAGTAACTGGCCCAGGGTCACACTGCAACTCAGAAGCCCCTGGGGTTCTGCTATACCATTCTGAACCCAACCACCCTGTGGACTTCTGCATGATGTGAGGCCTGCAGAATACATCTATAACCAAGATACAGTCTCCCTTTGCCTGCTCAAAGCCTACTCTCCATCTAGTTTCCCAAAGAGAAGCAAGGGGCCAGGATTTGCAATTTTGTGCTGCCATCTAGTGGCATGTTGTTAGAACTGACCCAGAGACCTTAGGGAGAGTCCCCAGGAGTTCACTTAAGGGGAAAAGGGGCCCAACTTTCTGAGTATTTACTATATGCCAGGCACTGTGCAAGATGATTTATGTTGATTCTTACTTAATCCTCCCAGATGGTGGTATCCCTGTTTAATAGATGAAGAGCTTAGAGGTTAAAAAAGACACAAGTTGCCCAAGGCAATACAATTATGAAAATTGGTAAAGCTGGATTTCAAACCTATGTTTGTGTGACTCCAAAGCCAAAGATGAATGAAACTACAAAAAAAAAAAAAAAATACTGAATTGGGGGGAGGATGGGAGACAGTGGGCCACCACCTTTATTTGAAGACCCAAAATTAGTTAAGGAATTGGGATGTCAATTTTGATGATGTGGATTAATGCAGATAGAGAAGGAGCTTTTTTTCTGTCAGGAATTCAAGTAAATTCTGCCCACTCCCTCTCCTACCTTTGTCCAGGGTTTGGTAATATCAACCAACCCACTGCAGTTGAGTTGATTCCGACTCATAGGGACCTTATAGGACAGAGTAGGCCTGCGCCATAGAGTTTCCAAGGAACTCCTGGTGGGTTTGAACTGCCGACTTTTGGTTAGCAGCCACAGCACGTAACCACTATGCCACCAGGGTTTCCCAGTTTGGTAATGGCTCACCTTTATATTAAACTTTGCCATATAGGTCATACGTTTTGCAGCGCCCAATCCAGCCCACAGACACATTTTGTTTGGCCAGTATCATGTTGCCAGTATGGTAGGTTCTTAAATTCTAAGCTATCTGTGTTTTAAAATGGACAAATTTTCACAAAAAAGCTCAACTTCTTTCTAAAAAGAATCAGAAGGTCAGACAACACTGGGTCCACATTCCCACATGGTACCATGTGGCTGGAGCTGAGCAGCTGCTGCCCTTTAGGTGGCGCACAAGTCTTCCTGCTCACTGCAGTCCCACAGACCCTGCCTCCCTCTAAGTACTTGCAAGAGTTTGCAATCCCGACTTTGTAGACATTATTAATTCACATGGCCTTCACCTCATGAAGAATGGAAAGAAGGCATTATTATTAAACCCATTTACAAATGAGAGAGTCAAAGTTCAGAGAGGTTAAATGACTTGCAAAGATCCCACAGCTTACAATAGCATCTAAAAGAATAAAACACCTAGGAATAAATTTAACCAGGAAGGTGAAAGGCTTGTACACAGAAAACTATAAGAATTACTAAAAGAAATGAAAAATGATCTAAATAAATGGAAGGACATTCCATGTCTGTGGATTTGAAGGCTTAATATAGTTAAGATGTCAACACTACCCAAAACAATCTATAAATTCAATGCAGTACCCATCAAAATTTCAACAGCCTTCTTTTCAGTCAGGGAAAAGCCAATACTCAAATTTATATGAAAGGGCAAGGGACCCTGAATAGCTAAAGCAATCTTGAAGAAGAAGAAGTAGTAGGATTCACACTTCCTATTTCAAAACATACTATAAAGCCATAGTAATTAAAACAGTCTGGTACTGGTATAACATATGTTGTCGTTGTACGCCATCGAGTCCATTTAAACTCATAGCAGCCCTACAAGACAGAGTAGAACTGTCTAAAGGGTTTTGAAGGCTGTAATCTTCACAGAAGCAGATTGCCACATCTTTCTCCTGTGGAGCGGCTGGTGAGTTCAAACTGCTGACCTTTCGGTTAGCAGCTGAGTGCTTAACCATTGCACCAGTGGGGCTCCTTCAACAGATATATAGACCAATGGAATATATTTAAAAGTCCAGAAATAAATCCATACATCTATGGTCAACTGATTTTCAACAAAGGCACTAAGTCCATTCAAAAGGAAAGGAAGAGTCAAAATACAGTGCTGGGAAAATTGGACTTCCACATGGTGAAGAATGAATGAGATCCACACCTCACACCATACACAAAAAGCAACTCCAAATGGATCAAGGATCTACACGTGAAAGCTAAAACCATAAAATTCTTAAAAGAAAATGTAGAGGGGTGAAGCTATGGAATCTAGTTTTTAGCAATGGGCTATCAGGCATGGCAGCAAAAGACAAAATAGATAAATATGACCTCATAAAAATTAAATACTTTTGTTCATCAAAAGACTTTATGAAAAAGTGAAAAAGACAACTTACAGATTGAGAGAAAATTTGGGAGAACCATATATTCAATAAGATTCTAATATCCAAAATATATAAAATACTCCTATAATTTAACAACAAAACAACAAACAACCCAATCAAAAAATGGACAAAGGTCTTGAACAGACAGTTCATCAAAGAGGATATTCAAATAGCCAACAAACACATGAAAAGATGTCCAATGCCACTAAACTTTGTTGTTGTTGTGCGCCATTGAGTCGATTCTGACTCATAGCGACCCTACAAGACAGAGTAGAACTGCCTCATAGGGTTTCCAAGGAGCGGCTGGTGGATTCAAACTGCAGACTTTTTGGTTCGCAGCCTGAGCTCTTAACCACTTCACCACCAGGGCTCCCATTAACCTCTAAAAAAAAAAAGTAGGGAGATGCAAATGAAAACCACAGTGAGATACCATCTCACCACCATTAAAATGGCAATGATCATAAAAACAAAGAACAGTAGGTGTTGGCAAGGTTGTGGAGAAATAGGAACCCTCATCCACTGCTGGTGTGAATGTAAAATGAATGGTACAGCCACTGTGGAAAACAGTTTGGTGGTTTCTCAAAAGTTGAACATAAAACTACCATACAGACCCAGCAATTCCAGTCCTAGCTATCTACCCAGAAGAAGTGAAAGCAGGATCACAAACAGAAACCTGCACACCAATGTTCATTGTTGCACTTCTCACAATAGCCAAAAGGCGGAAACAACTGAGGTGTCCATCAGTGGGTGAATGGATAAACAAACGTGGTGTATACACAGAATACTACTCACTCATAGAGAGAAATGAAGTTTTGATGCATGCCACAAATGGATGAACCTTGAAAACACGTGGCGTGAAATATGTCAGTTGCAAAAGGACAAATACTGTATGATCTCACTTATATAAAATAAGCAAATATACAGAAACCAAAAATTATTACTGGTGACAAGGGGTGGGAGGGAGAGGGGAAAGGGGAGCTTTTGCTTAGGTGGCATTGAGTTTATGTTAACAGTGGTGAAATAATTTGGAAAAGGATGGCAAGAATGGTTGCACATCTTGAAGCAGTGGAAGTTGTTGAATGTAATCAATGTCACTGAATTATACATGTAGAATTGTTGAGTTGGTGTGTTGTTGTATTTTCACCACCATATTTGACTCTTAATTCTGCCCCTAACACAAACTCTTCTGTTTTCACCACCAACTTTCCCAGTGCTGATGCCGTTTGCCCCCTGAAAGTAAGACACCCGTTCCACCAGCCTTGGCCCCAGGAAGGATACCCTCACCCTGGTCTTCTTACTTGGATGCCACTAAAACAGCCTCTTGTCTCTCCATTTGCAGTCTGGCGTGGTTCTGCAGGCCCCAGCAGAGGACAGCAAAGCACAATGGGAAGAAGATACAGCCTAGTACAAAAAGCAGGGTCATGCCTTGTCTGGGGTGGAGAAGGTAAAAAAAAGACAGCAAAGAGAACATCTCAACACAGCATCCTTCAGACCCAGAGACACCCTCCGCAGCCTCCTTCACCCGCAATAACCCAGTGGCCCGTGGGATCCATCCATCTGTAACCACCAAAAGCCACGAGGCATCGCTCTTCTCCAATCTCCTTTAGATCCATTGCACTCTATCGCTCATCCGGGGCAATCAGACATCCTAATTTTTTGTTATAAACCCCATGCCAACTATTTCATTCATTTTCCCCATGACTCGCCAAAACGGTCCCCACCTCCTAGTCTATCTGAAACCTTAACATTTTTCTCTCTCACCTCAACTCTGATGATGTGCCTGCTCTACCGTAACTCCACCCATTCCATTCTCTGTCCCCCCCCCCAACTTCGCGTCACCTCTCCCTTCTCCTAGGTCCTCAAATTTCTCACTGACCCTCACCTCTCAGGGGCAAGGTGGGAGGACGGAGAGGGAGGCTGATCTTTCTCCTCAGCACCCAAAACTCAGAAAAAAAGAGGGATGTTCAAAATTTTTAAATATTTAACATTGGAAATTATTATTTTTTTTAAAGAAAAGCCAATTATCCCACTTAAAAAAAGAAAAGGAGAAACCCTGAACACATATATTTACATATATATTATTTTTATCTGGGAAAGCCGCCCCTCCCTTCCACCCCACGGAGGGGAGGAGTGGGCAAGGCCTAAGGAGGGATGTGGGGAGGCCAGGCCTGCCATCCTTGGACCCCTCAGGCTGCCCGGAAGGTGTCAAACTGCAAGGGCACGGGGCTGACTCCACAGAGGCAGTTGGAGCGGGAGCGAATATTACCCTCCCATTGGCGGACTGTTTGGCATATGCCAACCTCCCATTGGGCAACCTCTTGACAGACGTGCCCTATCATTGGCTTCCTGGAGGAGGGCTTGCTCTGGCCAGCGTGCGGATAGGGGGCTTCTACTGCCTTGCGCAGAATTGGCCAATTAGAATTCGTTCTTGGCTTGATAGACAGCTCCATTTCAGGGGCGGAGCTGAAAGAGGGGAAAGGAAGAGCGGGAGCGAATAATAGCTGAGGAAGTTGTGGGTTTTAAAGGCAGTGTAAACAATTAAAACGACGATTTCTAGAATGGGAGCATTTGGTCTTCAAATTCGGACTCCACAGATAATAGAAGAAACATAATGTATGGCTCCCCTTTGATGAAATTCAAAAAGGCAAAACATCCACGGTGAAAGAGAAAACAGCATTTCACTAGGGGAAGGTGGGGGTTGACTGGGAGGAGGCCCCAGGGAAACTTCCGAGATGTTGGGTATGGTCTTGTGTTGATCATGGGTACACTTTAAGTTAGACTGCAGTTTTAAAAGTGGTAAACAAATGTGGAGTCCTGGTGGCGCAGTGGTTAAGAGCTCAGTTGCTAACCCGAAGGTTGACAGTTCCAATCCACCTGCCGCGCCTTGGAAACCCTATGGGGCTGTTGTACTCTGCAGGCTCTTTTAATCCTTCTGCGATGGTGGGTAAATGACAACCTCTGTGGTTTCGATTTCTTCATCTGTGAAGTTGTGACAATAATGCCAGCTCATTAAAATGCTACTTATGTAGCATTTACTGTGGGCCAGACGCTAATCTGAACGCTTGAAAATACCAAGTCGTTTCCTCAAAACAACTTTGTGGATATGGATTATTATTGTACCCATTTTACAATTGAGAAGACAGGTACAGAGAGATTTGGTACCTTGCCCAAGGCCACACAGCCATGAAGCCACTCAGGCAGGAATTTTTCCAACGGTATTTTTTAAAATGTATGGGTCTCTATAATGTTAAGTAGATACAGGAAATTCATGAACTTAATTTTCCCAAGGAACTGAGAGGTTAAAAAAAAAAAAAAAAAGGCAAAACACCATTGACTACAAGTTAGACAATTCAGTCACATTTTCACAGCTTATCTCTGTTAACAGTTCTTGGGGCTTTTTCTTGTTTTTAGCTGCCATTTTCAGTCAGCCCCCAACTGGAGAGGACCTCATGCACAACGTGATGGCACTGTTGTGATCCATAGGGTTTTCACTGGCTGATTTTCAGAACTAGATTGCCAGACCTTTCTTCCTAGCCTGTCAGCTCCACTGAAACCTGTTCAGCATTACAGAAATGTGCAAGCCTCCACTGACAGACAAATGGTGGCTGCCCTTGCGGTGCATCGGCTAGGCATCGAATCCAGAGTCTCTCGCATGTACGGTGAGAATTCCACCACTCAGCCACCACTGCCCTCTCTTGCTTCTTTAGCTATGTCAATATTTCCCCTTTAGATGGGCCCCTGAAAATTAAAGAGTAAGCCAAGAGTAAGATAAGGTGGTTGAAGGTGAGGCTTCTAGCTGCCTACCCATATCTATTCTCACCTTTTTCCTTACTTTGTTGGGGACAGACATGTGGCTATTTACAAAACTGTATTTCTCAACCTCTTGTGCGATTGGAAGTCTGGTCAATATGATGTAAGCAGAAGTCATTCTGTGGGGTTATGAGGAAAGCTCCTTTTTCAAAGAGAGTTCACAAAAAAAGAAATATAGATGGCCCTTAAACATGAAAAGATAGTGAGCTAGGATTCGAAGCCAGGTGGCCTGTCTCCAGAGTCTCCTTGGCTCCCTTCCCAGCTCCTGTGTAGGCTCAGTATGAGGATTACATAGAGAAAATGCATAGAAACAACTTCACACAGAGTTCAGGGCCTAGTAGCTACCACTGCTGTGAGCATCCCCTGTATATAAAGCACTGTGCTAAAATACTTTATATGCAATCTCTCATTTAATCCTCACTTTACGAATAATTTCCCCCATTTTACAGCAGAGAAAACTGAGGATCAGAGGAGTTAAATGACTTGCTTTAGGTTGCATAGCTGGGAATCAAACTGGGGGGGGGGCGGGGCGGGGGAGGGGAACAGGACTGCTGCCTTCCAAGTTGGGAGGAGAGGAGAGGGGAGGGGAGACAGAGAGGAATAGGGAAGCATGGTTCCCTGGGCAGCAACGTGGTAGGCACTTTCCCCTCTGCCGAGGAGGGCACTCCTTTTCCTCTGTCCCTGGGGCTTACCCTTGGATATAGAATGAAGAAGGGAATAAAGCTCCTAGGCCATGAGCTGGGAAAGGTCACGCCCAAGTTTCATTGAAATCTGGAGTCTCTCCTACGGTTCTTTCATCATCAGTTTCTTTGTCTTTAGAGCAAAGCAGTCTGATGCTGCATGGGCTGGTCTGAAAGATAAGGAACAAAGGGAGAAAAAGAAAAGTAGTTGTTTAGAACGCTTGCTGTCAACTTTTTCTTACAGTGGCCCACAAGAGATACATTTTATTCCATGACTATTCGGTACATGTACACACATACACACACAATGAGCTGAACCAAACATTCTCACAATACTTATTGGCCCTTGCTATGTATAATGCCCTATGGCATTTTCTGTTTCATTCCGTCCCCCCTCCAAAATGCTGATCACGACCCATTAAGCTAATTTCACAATCTTCTAGTGGGTGAGGACCAAGGTGGGAAAACCTTGGTTTAAAGCACTGTTTCTCAATGATGTTTTTCATTTCATTACCGCCCCACTAAGGAGCCTCTTCAGAAACCCTGAGGGTGTACTGGTTAAGAGCTACAGCTGCTTACCAAAAGGTGGGCAGTTCAAATTCACCAGGTGCTCCTTGGAAACCCTACGGGGCAGCTCTACTCTGTCCTATAGGGTCACTCTGAGTCAGAATCGACTCGACAGCAGTAGGTTTTTTTGTTTTTTTTTTTTTTTTAAGGAGCCTTTTCAGATGCTTTTTTTCCTAATCACCACTCCTCATGAAATTTTAATAACACAGGTATGCTTTATACACTAAAAAGAGTAAGATGTTTTTTGCCCCCCAGAAGCAATTTTTGCCCCTTTAGGCAAATGCATGAGAGGCACACACTCATTTGCTGAACCATCTTTACACACACCATCCCAACATCCAATGAGATAATATTAGTCCCATTTTGCAGATGAGTAAACCAAGGCTGAAGAAGTTGTCTTAATTGTTGGACATCGAAATGACTGGTAAATGGATTGGAATCCAGAGACCTACCCAGATCCTAGCTCAGCCTCTTGTTTTTTCCAAACCTTTGTTTTCCTACGTGGAAAATGTTGGGATCGGTTCAAAGAAGTATTCTCCAAGCCTCAGTTATGGTTTTTTGCCCCAACTGACCTCATAATAGCAAGCATTAATATAACATTTACTAGGTGTCAGGCACCAATCTAAACCCTTTACCTAGAGTAACTAATGCAATCCTCACAACAACCTAAGAAGATAGATACCATTATTGCCTCGGGAGGAAACTAAGGCACAAGGAGCTCAGGTGACTTGTCCAGGTTACACAGGTAATAAGCAGCACAGCTGAGATTTGAACCCGGTGGTCTAGCTTCCAGAACCTCTACTTTTAACGATGTACTTTAAGAGGAAACTTTATATCACTACTGAAAATAGAAAACCAGTATCACTCCTTGTAAATAGTAGGTAACAAAAAAGAAGTAACATGAAAAAACCTGTCATTATATTCTAGCTAGATACTATCACCTGCTTTGTACTCTAAGCAGGAGGCCTGTTCTCTCTTTGTCTAAAAAGAGAAAGAAAGAAGAGATAAGATAAGCTTGGGTAGACAGGTGTTAAAGGGCTTCTGGCAGCAAAAGGAGACTGTCGCCCGCAGTAATCCAAAGTGTTGAGAGGGAACTGAGAAGATAAAAACTTTGTTGTGTTTTTTTCTTGCTGCACCTGTGATGGGGTGCATTGTACATGCTGTGAACACCCTGTCTGGATGTTCCAGGAGTTTCTGAACATCTCCACAGAGGAAGGGAGAGAATACCAGCCACTCTGGTGTGGGAGTGCAAGGGCAGGTAGAGGGACAGGGTGGGGTACTTATGGAAACAGAAAGGCGCATCCAGGCTCCAAGGTGACTCCTGCCACCTTCTTACCCTCCCCCAGCCTGGCTCCCCAGTGAGTTTTAAGACCAGGCACACAATTTACCGTTCCCTGCTCCTTCAGGCTCCTCCGTCCCGATGCTGTTTTGCTCATCCTCTCTACCTGCGTGTGCATCTCCTCAGTCAGCCCTTCAGAGCTGTACGGGTGTGATATCATCGAAGGCTGTGAATAAGTAAACAATAAGCAGCCAGAAGTGGCCTGTTTCCCACATGATACCCAGGGAAGGGTCCGATTCCCCCTATAGTGCCCTGGGGAGCGTCCGGGCCAGGGTGCCCAGAGCATTTATTATTTAGTACTTTTATTTGTACCTGTCTCGGGTTAGGTGCTGTTCCAAGCAAGTCCAATCCTGCCCTTTATCTGTACACTAGGAAAAGCTGAGGGGCACAGTAGGTGATTTGGAGTCAGAAAACTAAGGGTCTAGGTCCATTTCCTCCCGTAGATTGGCTGTGTGACCTTGGCCAAGTTTCAGAACCTCTCTGAGCCCCAGTTGTATATACACAAAGTCCCATTGCCTGGGCTCAAATCCTGGCTCTGCCACTCATGAGTCAGGAGCCCTTGTGCAAGTGATTTAGCTCCCCTGAGCCTCAGGATCCTGAAGCAGTATCACTACCTAGCGCTGCCAGGATGACTAAATGAGATGATACGTATAAGGCAAAGGTTCTGTGTGTCACATTGTAAGTGTTCATTTTCTGTTAACTATTGTTGTTGTTATGCTTTTTAATGAGCCCTTGTTGTATGCCAGGTATTTTATGTACATTTTCTCTAATCCTCCCAACAAACTGTGACAGTGTCCTGTGGTAATCCCCACTTTCCAGATGAGGAAGACTGAGGCTCAGAAACAGCAACTGACTTGCCCAAAGACACAGACTCACAACAGCCGAACTAGAATTCAAACTCAGATCTTGCCCAGTATTAAAGTGCTTTTTCAACTGGGCCATAATTTCTTCCTGTCTATGAGATGGAAATAATGGTTTCTGCCCCTCAGGTCTATTATGAGGGTTAAAGAAGGTTTGTGAAGAGGCCTCTATTGATGCTTGCTCTAGCTCAGCTTAGTTTCTTTATTCCCCCAGGGTAATTACCTAAGCATAGGCCTTTCATTTTCATAATAAGGAGGCTGGTGAGTCTTCTCTTAATCTCTGGGAGGCAATATGGTCTGATGTCCACAGGAGAGGCCTGAAAGGATTAGATCAAAATCAGAACTCCCAGGTTCCCATCCCACACCCAAGCCCACGCTTGCTGAGGCTTCTTTCATCTTCTGGGCCTTCTTTGACTCTCAGATTTCCTACCCACTCCATGATGATTAGGAGTACATAACCCTTTTCTCTCTTTCTCAGGGGCAGTGCAAAACTACACGTGATAATATCTGGCATCTCCAGCTTTGAGTTTTAGGTAGAGGGGGATCTTATCTAGCTATCGGGAAGTCAGTTTCCCTTGCCCCAACACATGGTACGATGTGGGTAGAAGTGTGGTCTTGGCAAAGTGGCACACCTCACCCCTCCTATTGGCTCACCTTGAAACAAGCAGGCCTGGCGTACTGTCCACCTTCCTGCATAATGCATGAACCCATGGTAGGAATAGTACACCATCAACCATGAGTCTGACCACTGCAGGCCACAGATGCATCCAGAAGTCTTGCCAAGGTTGGCATCTCTCTGTTGGCAGGACCTGAAGAGAGTGAAGAAGTATGTGTCAGCCAAGGCCTTTCCTGGGGCTGAGGTGGAAACTGGTCTCATCCTGGCCCCGGGTATTCTGCAAAGGAAATGGGGCAGACAAGAAGAGAGCCTTAGAATCAATGATGGTGACACCGGGGACACTTAGACTCCTATTTTCTGGACTTGGAAGCCCCCTCTAGGAGGGTTGGGGTGGCTGAGACTCTCTCAGTGTGGTTGGAGGTGGGAGGGAAGATTTGGGACCAGGAACACAGACCCTGGCAATTTCTGTGGCTGCCTCCTGGTATAGGAAATCCCCAGGGGCAGCAACTATGGTATATCAGAGTTGGAGAACATGGATAAAAGTGGGTATATGGTGGCCCTGCTCAGGGGAAAATGCCAGAATGCGGCAATCACACGTGAAATCTGAGGCCTCCATGGGGGAGGTATGCTTAGGTGAGTATGCATGCGTGCAAGCATGTGTGTATAAACCCAAAAAATATCAGGAGTAAAGGGGGGGTGGGGATGGTCTGAGCCCTCTGAGAGCCAATGGAACTGGGGCAACAGTAATAATACTCCTTCATTTATGGATAGAGTACTCATTGGAGAGGCCCCCAAGGCTAGGCCAAGTGCTAGGGCTTAGGATACACAGAAGAATCAGACCAGGCCTTAGGCACTTGCAGTCTAATTGAGGAGCCAGACACTGAAATGGATATAATTAAAGTACCTTGTGACAAGTGCTAGAATAGTGTGTGTGAGTGTGTGTGCGCATATGTATCTGCAGAAGCACTGTGCCCAAGCAGCCTCCTCTGCCTGAGGTTAGCAGGAAGACCTCACCGAGGCACAGCTCTCTGAGCAGAGGCTTGAGGAGTTGGGAGGGAATTGGTCAGAGGAAAACAGGGGAAGGATGTTCCAGGCAGAGGGAACAGCATCTACAAAGACGTGGAGGTGTGAAACTCTATGAGCTGGTTGAGGAACCTTGAACAGATACTATGGCAGAGCTTTGAAAGATCTGATGGGGCAAAAAAAAAAAAAAATCTTATTTGTTTATATATGTATTATCTAACTCCCCCAATAGAATATATTGGGGCATTTTGTTTGTATTATTCTCTGCTAGAACCCCAGAGCCTAGAGCAGTGCTTAGCACACAGCGAGACAGGTTGTGAACACTTAAATGGAGACAGGGAGGGCCTACAGTGGATGGTGCTGACATTCCTGGAGGCAGTGGGAGCTATTGGAGGTTTTAAAATGGAGAAAGAGCAAGGTCTGATGTGAGCCGTAGGACGTCACTTTGACAGTGATGTGAAGACTGAACGGACCAGATGACGAAGTCTTAAATTAGGGCACTGTCAGTAAAAAACAGAAATATTGATGCTAATTCCAATTTACAAGTAGTATTTTTTTCTTTGGTGTGTGTGCGTAGCGAAAATATACACACCAAAACATCCACCAATACAACAATTTCCACATTTACGATTCCATGATATTATTTTTCATGTTGTGCCACCACTGTCACTATCCTCCACCACCATTAACATAAAGTCAATGCCCCCAAACAAAAACTCCCCCTTTCACCCTCTCTCCCGCCCTTGGTAACCACTAATAATCTTTGGTTTCTATATATTTATTTCATATAAGTGAGATCATAACAGTATTTGTTCTTTTGTGACTGACTTATTTTGCTCAGCACAATGTTTTCAAGGTTTATCCATGTTGTGGCATGCACCAGGACTTCACTTCTCTTTACAGTGGCATAATTATTCCATTGTGTGTGTGTGTATATATATATATGTCACATTTTGTTTATTCATACATCTGTTGATGGACATTTCGGTTGTTTCCACCTTTTGGCTATTGTGAAAAATGCTGAAATGAACATTGGTGTCTTAGGCTGGGCTCTCTAGAGAAGCAAAACCAGTAGAGTGTATAAATATATGTATATTAAAAAAAAATGTATACAGAGAGGTTTATATCAAGAAACGGCTCACACAGTTGTAGAGGCTGGAACATTCCAAGTCCATGGGTCAGGCTAGAGGTTTCTCCTGATTCATGTAGCCGCAGGGGCTGGTGAACCCAAGATTGGTAGGCCAGACAGCAGGGTTGTTGATCACAGGCTACCAAGACTGATGGATCCCAAGATTGGCAGGTAAGCTGCTAGCTCAAGTCCCAAGAACTAGAGGTCAGACAAACAGGAGCCAGTTGCAGGATCAAGAGGGAGCAAAAGGCCACAGGGTTGCCAGAAAGTCCATCTATATTGGATGCAGTCCACACCCCCAAGGAAACTCCCCTTCAACTGATTGGCTACTCAAAGCGGATCCCATCATGGCGGTAATCACATCATTATAAGACTGCCAAACTACACCATAACTGCCAAGCCACTGAGAATCATGGCCCAGCCAAGTTGACACACAACCTTAACATTATAATTGGTGTACACGTTTCTGTTTTCATTCTTGCCTTCACTCCCTCCAGGACTGGGAACGCTGGGTCATACGGTAATTCTATGTTCAACTCCTTGAGGAACTGCCAAATCGTTTTCCACAGTGGCTGCACCATTTCACACACCCAGCAGCAATGGATGAGGGTTCCAGTTTCTCCACAACCCCACCAACACATGTTGTTTTCTGTCTCTTTAATCATTGCTATTCCAATGGGGGACAAGGAGTTTTGATTTTTACAATACCTCCGTGAGGCAGACGTGAAAACAACTCAGTAAGGCTCACTGACTTGGCTGAAATCACACCGGCAAGTTGATGGCGTATTCTGGGGGTTCAGTCCTCCCTTCGTAGCGCCCTAGGGCCCTGGATGTCTCCTCCGACGTCCATCATATGCTGAGGATCCGAGCTAGGCCGGTGGTGGCGGGAACTCGTCTTTCCAGTCAGTAACGAGGGGAAAGCCCCGCGAATCGCCGCTAAGAACTAGCGGCCAAAGAAGAAAGAAAAAGGCGAAGAGACGCGGGCGGAGGAGGTTTGGGTCCCGGCGGCCGCCGTAGGAGCGGTGCTCTCGTTCCCCATGGCAACGCCAAGAAGCAGCGGATGATTTCTGGGCGGCATTGCCGCCACCGCCGGCCGGACCGACCGCCTCGCGGAATCTCTGAACAGACGGCGGCTCCAAGGGTGCAGGTGATGGGGGTGGGTCGGCGGAGGAAGCCCGAGGTGTGGGGACAACGGCAGGATGTGACCGGGGCGGGCCTGGAGGTTGCGAGGGAGGCGCCGCCCTCGACTCTCTGGACCCGGACTCCCACCGTCTGGACCAGGGGCTGTAGCTGAGCCTCACCTTACCTAAACTGGAAATGGGAGAACGAGACTGGTCATTCCAGTCCAACGGCCCCTCCGAGGCTCTGAAACCCAGGACCTTCTTTCCCTGCAGCTCCTGGACTGACTGGCGCTGCCCTGCCCCATGGACGTGAGTCCAGGCCCCTTCCCCTCCCTGGTCCTCCCCCTCAGCAAGCACCTTTGCCAGCCTTCGAGCCCCTGGACTGGGGAGGGGGTTCTTTACTCAACATAGACCCTTCCAGCTGAGGACAACAGCTGTGAGAGAGAGTTAGAGGGATGGACTGCCTAGGGGAGGGGACCACTGGACCTGACAAGATGTTGACGAGGATTTTGTCAAGCAATCAAGGAAAAAAGGCATTCCAGGCAGAGGGAGCAGCATGGGCAGAGGTCTGGGGAGTGAGACAGGTTGGGGTATTTAGGGAAGGGTAAAACTTCAGCGCGGCTGGAGTGGGGGGCCAGGAGATGAAGGGAGAGGTAGGCAGGGCCAGATTAGGGGTTTTGTTACTTTAAAAGTTTAGACTAATTCTGTGGGAGCCATTGATGGATTGTAAGGAAGAGAGGTATACGCAAGGACAGTTGGTGTGAAGATGGGCAAAACTGTAGGCTGGAAGACACTTCCAAAACCAAAACCAAACCAGTTGCTGTCCGGTCAATCCGGACTTATAGCAACCCTATAGGACAGAGTAGAACTGCCCCATGGGGTTTCCAAGGCTGGAATCTTTATGGAAGTAGACTGCCACATCTTTTTTCCATAGAGTGACTGGTGGGTTCGAACTGCCTACCTTATGATTAGCAACCAAGTGCTTTGTAGGGGCCAGGAATGTGGGCTGAGGCAGTGGCAGTGGCAGTGGAGTTAGAGACAAGGGAGTATTTGGAGAGGTATTCTGAAAGGAGGGCAAATAAGTCTCAGGAAAGTCTAGAATGACCCTGAAGGTGCTGAAACAGGAATGGCAGGGAAAAAAGGCAGGTTTGGGGGACAAGATTGTAAGTCAGGATGTAGTCCTATTGACTCTCTCCCCACCATCTGGTGGTTGTTCCTCCCCTTCTCCCAGCCACTTCTGTGTACCTTCTGGCATTCCTGTGTTCCTGCAGCCCTTCCCCTCCTCCTTGTCAGCCCTCCCTCCTGTGCTCACCCAGGTCTCCTCTAGCCCGTGGAATCCAACCCCGGCTCCTGTCAGCATCCCTTCCCTGCTGCTACCCATCCCTGCCATCGTCTTCATCGCTGTGGGCGTCTATTTGTTGCTGCTGGGCCTAGTACTTCTGATTAGGCACTGCCTGCTGGTGAGAAGCGTGGTCGGGGATAAACGGTGGTGTCTGTGGGGAAGAGGGTCCCAGTCATCCTGTCCACCTGTCCACATACTCTTGCCCTCAAACACCTTTGCCATTTAGTCCTCACATCTATCCTTTTCCTGAGGTCTCTCCTTTCCTGTCCCCAGCCAAAGCTTCTCCTGCTCCTCTCCCAAAAGCCAAGACTCTTGGCTGTCCCTGCCTAGCGCCTGGCCCAGATCCTGAGCCCTGCCATCTCCTAGGCCCAGGGCTGCTGCACAGACTGCAGCTCCCCCTGCAGGAAACCAAGTGCTTCAGAGCGCCAAGACTGCTGCTGGACCTGTGCGGAAGCCTGCGACTTCCCTCTGCCTAGCCCAGCCCTCTGCTTGGATGCCTGCTGCCCCCAGCCCACCGAAGCTGTGAGTGCCATTCCTACCCCCTGACCCACTGAGCCACTGATCTGGGTACTATCTGGGCATTCATTCATTTGTTCAACAACATTTATTACTGAGCACCTACTTAAGGCCAGGCACAGGTCCAAGTACTGGGTCAGGAGGAGACAGCCCAAAACAACATACACAACATGAGACAATTTCTGATGAGGAAAGCTACTTGAAGAAAAGAAAAGAAGGTGACAGCTGGAGAAAGGTGACGTATGTGAGTGTATGGCACACACTCAACGCTTCTGAAAATCGTAGTTAAAAACAGCCTGTCACAGAGCTGCCCCTGTTCACTGAGTGAATGCTGTGCTCCACACATTGTTCCAAGCACTTTGTAGAATTATTATTTTTTCTAATACCCAGAGAGCTGGGTATTTTAAATAACCTGTCTCTATTCTTTTTTTTTTCCCTGGTTACAAAGAGCATTGTTTACAAAACCTGCCTGATAGAAATACATGGGAAGTACAAATCACTTTATAAACCAGCTCCCAATTCAAGGTAGCTACATTTTGTATATGTCCCTCATATACAAATATACAGTTCAATCACAGCTGTGTTTTACTATTATTTGGCAAAAATGGGCTGATACCACATATTCTGTCTTATCATAGCTGCAACTTGCCTTTTTAAAACTTGCTATCACTTGGCCACCTATCCATGCCTGTACATGTAGATGTTGTTGTTGGGTGTTGATTGCAACTCAGAGCAACCCCATGTGACAGGATAGAACTGCCCCATAGGGTTTCCTTGGCTGTAATCTTTACAGAAGCAGATGGTCCCTCCTTTTGCAGAGGAACAGACTGGCTTAGGGAATTTAGTCACTTCTTCAATGTTACACAGTCGAGCCTCACTTAGCAAACTGCTCCATCACGTTAGTTGAAATGGAATCCTCAGAGAAAAGCCTGGCTCGAAGAAGATGGGCCGTTTTTGTATTTGCCGGTATAAAGATGTTCAGTGTCATCAACCACCTTCCTGGGTAGTGATTATTTTGGGCTCAGAGATTTAGAGAGCAAAGTTCCTACTCTCTGGAGTAATGACCTTGAAGGCTCAGGAGAGGAGGGTGAGGTCAAAAGACCAAGCCTCAGCAAATTCATAACTTGGGCTAAGTGGAGTTGGTACAAATCCCTAGGAGATGCTTTGAGTTTTGAAATAAATTATGAGGCAAGGAGCTCTCCTCTTTCAAATAGTCTGCTTCTGCTTTCTCAGACATAGCTGGGGGCTGGGGTCCCAGGGCTGGGGCTGAAGGGGTACAGCGGAGAAAGAGATGACCCTGGGTCCTAAATATTTTTATAAGGAAAGCTCAATTAGAAAATGATCTCTGGCCCCCTGGCCTGGGCATACCCCATCCCCTTCCCTTTCTGCCCACATGAAGTGAATAGTCAGGGGCCCAACTCCTCCTTGGGAGTGAGGATGGAGTGAGGTGCCCTGTAAGGAAGGACTGGCCCCTCCCATCTTCCCCTCCAGAGCTGGAGGCCTCAGGGGCTGATCCTGTCTGGCTTCCATTGGCGCCAAGAGTGAATCTAGTACAGTGGAGGCTGGAGCAGGGTCCTTCTCAGTCTTCATCTGGCTTTCCACAAAGCACATTTAAAGGTCTAGCCCTCAGTTTCCTGATAGTAATAATAATATCCACAAATTTGTAGAATTGTTGCAGGAGTTACAAAGCTGTTGCCTATTTTACAGTTATAGAAACTGAGGCTTACAGAGCCTTGAGTGACTCACCTGAGGTTGTGCAGGTGGGCCATCCAGGACACAAACCAAGGTTTCTCTTCCTCTCTTCTTCCACAGGCAGGCTAAGATAATCCAATTCATCCACTCACTTATTTACTTGCTAATCAAAGATTATGGAGTCACTGTGCCGACAAGATAGACAAGTTCCCAGCCCTCAAGGGGCTTATACCTTCTGAAGGCAGAAAAGGCAATTCTAATAGAATGTGAGCGATGATGTGATCAGCAGCAGATCTGGGGCTTAAAAGGAAATCCAGGCACCCAGGCCCCACACTCTGTAGGTCTGGGATGGGACTGTCGGTGGTGGATTTTTAAGAAGTTCTCAGGTGATTCTGATGCACACCAGGGTTAAGAACTACTAAAGGGAGACAGAACTATGATAATAAGAACGGGTCTCTTTTACTGAGTGTTCACTGTGTACCAGGCATCATGCTCAGTTCTTTCACTGATTTCCCACAATGACCCTATGAAGTAGGTGTTTTATTTGTTTCAGAGATGAGGAATCTGAGCTTCAAAACACAAATTAGCCAACTGAGATTCATACCCAGGCCTGACCGACTCCAGAGCCTGAGTTCTAACCAGTAAGGTAGATGGCTGGCCCTCACAAAAGCAAAGTGAAAAAATTTCCAGAGATATTAAAATGTAGCCCCTAGAGAAACAAAAGGTATAACAGTCTTGTGGAGTCCTTGTTTAATGTACTTAAACAGCAGGTTCTTCCTTCCAGAGAAGCCACATGGCTGCTTGTGAGAGTCAAGAAATCCATTAGGCAGTTATTAATGGCTAGCTCTAAACCCTTCCAGGGGACAGAGCCAAGGAACGCTTTTAATACTTTCTTTGAGATGAGGGCAGCGCAGTGTCCCTCAACCACAAGTTCTGCACACAGAATGACGGTGTGGTCCTCCAAACCCAGCACAGCTGATGACATCCCCAGACCGTGACTCCCCAGAGACACTCCAAACCACACCCTCATCAAACACAAGGAGACTGCTTTGCTGTCCTTGCTACCATGATACTTCTAGCCTCCTCTCTGCGAGGCAGTTCTGATGGCGGTGGCACCAGCCCAACTGAGACTCTGCTCCCTGTAGATGGCAGAACGCCATTCCTCACTAGAGCCCCAAGTGATATCTGATCTCACTAATCATCTGACACTGCACCCCGAAAACCTCAGCTGTTTGAAAGGTCATTTCCCTATTCCTGGCTTGGCCTGGTCTCTGACTGAGCTGTGCACCTGTGGCTGTCGTCAGCTCTGCCTCTGGCGTCAAGGAGCCAATCTTCTGTCACACAGCCATCCTGGGTGTGTCTCACTCCAACTGCTTGGCCTGACACCTGTCCTTGCCCGAAGCAGCCACAGATCATCCCTGTCTCTGGGCAGAAGAGGAGTGGGTTGGTGTGGGCCGGTTCTCCCTTCCTGTCTCTAAAAACATGCCATTCCTGTTCCCCAGGAGACAGACCTTCTGTTTCTGCCTAAAGAGGGAAAAATGATATGCTTTGATTCATCCATTCATTCAACATTCATCCGTAGTTCATATACCTACTGAGCATGCGTCCCATGCTAGCTCTGCAGAGAGTGAAATGAACTGCCCTTGCAAACCCAGGAAGGAGGTGATGGTCATAGGAGGCTAGGAGTGGGGCCATATGGGGTCGAGGGTGGATCACAGGACCAAAAGCAGGCAGACCAGCTGCAGGCTCCCTCCCAGCTCCTTTCCTTAGTTGTGTTCTTTTGGGCAAATCGCTCCCCTCTCTCAGGGTTCTGATAACTGAAAACAACAGAACTTTTTTTTTTTTAATAATTTTTATCGTGCTTTAAATGAAAGTTTACAAATCAAGTCAGTCTCTCACACAAAAACTTATATACACCTTGCCACATACTCCCAATTACTCTCCCCCTATTTTTTTCTTTATTAAGACAGCCCACTCCCTCCCTCTACTCTCTCTTTTCGTGTCCATTTCACCAGCTTCTAACCCCCTCTACGCTCTCATCTCCCCTCCAGGCAGGAGATAACAACATAGTCTCAAATGTCCACCCGATCCAAGAAGCTCACCCCTCACCAGCGTCCCCCTCCAACCCACCGTCCAGTCCACATCCAAAGAGTTGGCCTCAGGAATGGCTCCTGTCCTGGGCCAACAAAAGGTCGGGGGGCCATGACCACTGGGATCCTTCTAGTCTCAGACCATTAAGTCTGGTCTTTTTATGAGAATCTGGGGTCTGCATCCCACTGCTCTCCTCCTCCCTCAGGGGCTCTCTTGTGTTCTCTGTCAGGGCAGTCATCAATTGTAGCCGGGCACCATCTAGTTCTTCTGGTCTCAGGATGATGTAGTCTCTGATTCATGTGGCCCTTTCATGACAGAACTTTTTTAATTAAAATTTTTTAATATGAAAATGACCGTTTTCAAAAAGAAACCTAAAAAGATTGTTTTAATTATTCATGAATGTGATCCGTGCCTTGCACAGAGTAGGTGCTCAAAAATGCTTATTGACTGGCTGGCTGAGAAAATGAATGATGAATGAGATCCTGCAGTTAGTTTGCATGCCAAAGAACTCAAAAACCTAACAGTATTTTTATGATGGAAATAAAACTGAAAATTGGGAAGAAAATCTGCATGTCTATTAACTCTGAACTGCAAATGGTAGAGGCCATGAGGATGTAATAGACCCATCTTTGAGCTGGACATTGTGGCACCCAAAGTCTAATGTGGGCCAGGTCTCTGGCCCTAAGTCTCTTCATCTATAAAATGGGAAGAAGGAGAGAACCCCCTGAATAATTTCTTCCCACTCCTGAACTTGGTTCAGAACATTTCATTATTGCTGAAATGATATTCTCTATTCCACTGGGAAAATGTGACTTTCAGGCCTCTCTATTCCTTCTTCCCTGAGAGGGAAACAGCTTTAGGGTCTGGGTCCCTTCCTCCTGCCCACCTCCCTCACCCCTCTCTCTTCTTTCTTAGGGTTGGGCCCCTCACTGTCCCCACTGCTGCCCACTCTGCGACTGTGCCTGTGCATGCCAACTTCCTGACTGCCAGAGCCTCAACTGCCTCTGCTTTGAGATCAAGCTCCGATGAGGACCCAGGGTCCCTGCCCTTTGGGGAGTGGCCAGCCCCCAGGGCCCACGTGCCCTGCTTCCTAGGGGGCCTCAGGACACCTTTCTCCAGGCTACTGGAACTACAAATGGCTGGCCTAGGTCACTGGCCTGTGAAGCAGCGGTGGAGGGCCTCGCTCCCTCCGGGGCAGGACTCAGAGTGGCCTTGGCCAGCCGGACTGCAGCCCCTTCTGAGGGCCAAAAGAGAGAAGGGCTAGTGCTCTGGCAGGTACCCCTGCCCTCCTCTTCCCCTCTCCAAGCTTACTGTATATATTTGAAGGTGAGCGTGGGGGACACTGCCAACCACAGCCAACCACAGACAGCGTTATGGGAGGAACTTGGACCTGGAGTACCGGGATATAGGTGTGCCCCAGCCACATTCCTGTCCATGGACTCTTGGTTATTTGGGGGCAGGCAGGGGGGGCAAGTGTAGTGCCTGCCTCTACTCTCCCTCTAAGGAAATGGGCTCCAGAGAATCACAACAGCCACCACCAAAGTCCAGTCAGGAGAGGAGGGGCTCATCGCAGGGGCCACCGGGAGGAAGGCAAGGAGAGCCACACCATGAGCACCCTTCTACCCTCTCCACAGATCCCTGCCCAAAGACTTATTTCCCTTGACAACCAAGGGCCTCAGCCTGGATTTCCAAGGAAGAAATTTTTTCTTTACTGCTGGTGAGTGGGCAGAGCCCTCCCTCTTCCCGCCCCCCCCCCCTCCAGTAGGGCAGGTCTGTGACTTCGTCCCTTCCCCTCACCCTGCTCCCACTTTGGGCCCTATGCTGGTGTGAATGTCAGGGGCTTCAGGTTTCCCTAAATATAGGTCCCTGCCAGCGAATCCGTGGCGGGAAAAGGGCAGGGGTCACCGGAGAAGGTTGGGACAGTGGGGTGGGGGGGAGGGTGGACAGGAGCGGCCTTATAACCCAGCCCCAGTGCAGCTGGCGCACTCACTGCTGACCAGGCTCTGCCGGATCCTTCAGCCTCCTCGCAGGTCGGCCACCGGCTGGAACGGAGCCGGGAGTGGGGTTGGGTTGTGGGGGTCTGGATGGGGGAGGGGAGGCCTGGCCAGGGGGAATGGAAAGCTCGGGAATTTTGTGGGAGTGTCTAAGAGCTCGACTGCTAACCAAAACTCGGCAGTTCGAATCCACCAGCGGCACCTTGGAAACCATACGGGGCTATTCTACTCTGTCCTGTAGCTTCGCTATGAGTCGGAATCTACTGGACGGCCACGGGTTTGGTCTTTGGTTTTATCAACTCGGGGACGGATTTTATTTTGGAGGGAAGTCAGGTCCAAGGAAGATGTTTCACATTCCCGAGTCTTGTTTGGTCCGAGCCACGGCAGGCCAATTTCCGCGTTTCTCAGTGGCTGCGGAGGCTCCGGCTTGTCCGCGCCGGCCGTGGGCGGAGAGCGCGTGCGCGGGCACGGCTGCTCTTCCCGGATGGGACGCAGGAGGCGGGGGCGCTCGCCGGGCCCACACCCGGCACGGCTGCCGCCCCGCCTCCGCCCGCGCCAGCCTCAGCCGCCGGCTCGCGCTCCTTGTGCGTCAACTCTCCGCCCTCTCCTCTGCCTTTCTTAAGCTTGGGCAGGTGACGCGGGAAGGGGGCGGCCCGGGCCCTGCGCTGAGAGCCCGCAGTAGACGCCTGACCTCTCGATTCTGTTACAATGTGACACGCTGCCTAAACGCAGACTGGAAGCTGGTGCTGCCCGGGCCACTGGGCTGGCCTGGGTGGGGAAGCTGAGCCTTCATCTTTCCTGGGTCTTCCACGCGCTTACCCCCACCCTGCCCCCAACTTCCCCGGTGCCAAAAATCGGGCTGAGTCACGGCAGGCCAGAGCGCGCCAGGCTGGGGGAAAAGGGGAGAAGAAGGGGAGGGCCCCGGCGACCCGCAGGATGTGGCCCGAGTCACGTCCGGGGGAGCAGGGGAGGGATCAAGTTCTCGCCCCCCTGCCGCCTCCCAGCCCCGCCTCCGGGCTTTGCTTTTCGGGGCGGCCTCTGACAGAGTTACTACCCTGCAATTGGACGCTGGGGCGCTCCCCTGCCCCCTGTAAAGGAAAAAACCCGGCGGAGGGTGGTGCGGTGCCTTTAAAGGGTCTGGTACCGCCTCCCTGCTGCCCGCCCCCTCGGGAGCTGAATAGGCTGCGTTCTTTTTGGAACGCGCCGCAGAACTCGAGTGCTGGTGACGACCGCTGTGTTCGTTCTCGCAGTCCACCCGCCGCCCTCCGCCGCTGCAGTCCTCAAGTCCACCCCTTTCCTGTGCCAGGTGAGCGCCCCTGGCCACGTGCGAGGGTTAGATCAGGGACAGTGGAGAAGGGTCCAGGGGACAGTGGCGGGGCGGGCGTTGGTTCGGAGACCCCCACATCCCAGTATTTCGCCCTGCCCCATCACACACACACACTCCAGCTCCCAGCCCAGACCCCCGAACTTTCCCCAACTTAAGCTACCTCGGTTTGCTGCGCAATGCAGTGACTCCGCGCGCTGAGTCATGGCGCAGGAGGAAGCAGGATGAGGTGGAGGACCATCGTCCCCCTCTCTTGCACGAATTATGGCACCTTTGTCTCTACAGAGATCCTAAGAGATAGCGAGGGTTGGGGACTACCCTATATGCCACCTCAGGGCTCCCACAAGTGAGAGGTTGTTCCCTTCCTGGGAAAAGGGGCTCCCCTGGTGATGAGGGGAAACCCCTTGACTGAATGTGCTTACCCATGAATACTTTCCTTGTCTTTCCTTACCGGGTGACCTTGATTCTGAGCTTGGAACAGCTGCAGCCATCCGAGTAGACAGGAATATTTTTCAGGGGAAGGGGTGGGGCACTTGCCTCTCCTCCACATTTTTTTCCTGTATGAGCAGTGAGGACGACAGACCTTACCTTTTTCTCCACGTGGGGCCTACAAGCTCTGCTGCCCTTTCCTGGGCCTCTTATTGCCCTTTTGCTTTTTTCTTAATAACTTCTTTCTAATGGGTTTAACCTGGAGGTGGGGCTTGACCTTGGAATGTCCTTGAGGCATGGGAGTCTGGGCTAGCCCTGGGAGTTAAGGTGGATTGGAAGGAACACACCCCTATGGCAGTCAGAAGATCTGGGTTCAAATCTCAGATCTGGCCGTTGTGTTGTGTGGCTTTGAGCACAAAGCCCTTTCCCTTCTCTGGACCCTTTTGGATGAGGGGGTTGGGCTCTCTGCCCTGCATGTGATCTTTTAATTCTAAAATACTTCGGTTCGGTTTTGCTTCTAGGCAAGGTGACCCCATGGCAAGGCGCAAGCCAGAAGGGTCCAGCTTCTACATGACCCATCTGTCATTGGCTCTGGCCTTTTCCATTACCCCAGATGCCAGTGCACAACCCCACCCTCAGCTGGGCAACACCCAGCAACACACAGAGTTAGGAAAGGTACAGGAGGCAGGCCTAGTTTAGGGAAGCCGGGTATAGGGGAGAGCTGGGGACAGGAAATGGCTCAGGGCCTGCCGGGTGTGGGGCAGGGGAGGTAGGGAACATTTGCCCTGACCTCCAGGCAAGGGACACTGCTGTTTGGGAGACCATGGGAAGGCCCAGCTAACTAGTCCTCCCCCACCTGCTTCCTCTACCCAGGAACCTGCCACTACCACCACCATGCCCCATCAATACCCAGCGCTGACCCCGGAGCAGAAGAAGGAGCTATCTGACATCGCTCATCGCATTGTGGCTCCGGGCAAGGGCATCCTGGCTGCAGATGAGTCCACCGGTGCGGGCAGGAGACAAAGCTGGGGAGGAGGACTCAGGGTTGGGGGTGGCAGGCTGATCCCTTATTCCTGTTTGACACTCCCCTCCAGGAAGCATTGCCAAGCGGCTGCAGTCCATTGGTACTGAGAACACCGAGGAGAACCGGCGATTCTACCGCCAGCTGCTGCTGACTGCCGATGACCGCGTGAACCCCTGCATTGGGGGTGTCATCCTTTTCCACGAGACACTCTACCAGAAGGCGGATGATGGGCGTCCCTTCCCCCAAGTTATCAAATCCAAGGGCGGTGTTGTGGGCATCAAGGTGAGGGGGCTGGGCCTCAGGATGTGAGATTTGGGATGGATCTGGGGGAAAGCAATCCAGAGTAATGGGGGTGGGGGGAATGGGCATAGGAGCCTGGTAACTTGGGTGGAGTCTGCCCAGATCTTTGAAGAATGCATAAGAAAAGCTGGAGACAGGTTACCTACTTGGTATTTTTAAGCTTCACAATTCTAAGAGGGAAATATTGTCCCCATTTTACAGTTGAGAAACCAGAGGCTCAGGGAAGTCAAAGTGTTTTGCTCGCAGAGTTAATAAGTAGCAGAGTCTAAGCCTCCTGATACCGAATTCAGTTGACATTCTTCCTCAAATAATATCCCTATGCGTACTGCTTCACAGGATCAGATATTGTAACTGAGTAAAAACATTTGCAAACCATGAACTGCTACTTGAGAGATTAAGGTTGGGGGCAGATTGGGGCTGCAGTGGGGGAAGAGTAGGGTATAGAGGTCATTTCCCCTGTCTCCCCACCCCAACAGGTAGACAAGGGCGTGGTACCCCTGGCAGGAACAAACGGCGAGACCACCACCCAAGGTGAGAACTGTTTAGCTCCCCACGCTACTAACCCAGTCTGCCCAGGTTGGTACCCCTCTCAGGTGCTGAGGGTGAGTGAGAGCCTCATGCTCCCCTCCCCCCACCATTCTCTGACTTTGCTGTCTCCTCTTCAGGGCTGGATGGGCTCTCTGAGCGCTGTGCCCAGTACAAGAAGGACGGAGCTGACTTCGCCAAATGGCGCTGTGTGCTGAAGATTGGAGAACATACCCCCTCAGCCCTCGCCATCATGGAAAATGCCAATGTGCTGGCCCGTTATGCCAGCATCTGCCAGCAGGTAGGCCCGCAGATCCCCAACAGGCCTCCTCCCACCTTATTTAGTTCCATAGGGCCAGCTAGCCTGCCACCCATCTGCCAGGATGCCTACCTCCTTAATGGCAGCTGTTCCTGATACTAGGCACAGATTGGGCCCCAGGCCTGGCCTCGCTGAGGACACCCAGAAGGGCTTTCTGAGGCAGAAGAGCAGAGTAGGGATTGCGAGGGTGGATCTGGAGGAGATGCCTGTCTTCTGCAGTCCGAGATGAGGGCTTTGCCGCCACGAGTCCCTGTGGTCATGGAGATAAGATCTTGGCCAATGGCTGGGGAGCTATAGGTGGGGCTTCCGATAAGGTAACCCTCACAGCTGCCCTGTCCCTCATCGGCAGAATGGCATCGTGCCCATTGTGGAGCCTGAGATCCTCCCTGATGGGGACCATGACCTGAAGCGCTGTCAGTATGTAACTGAGAAGGTAGGTTGCTTTCTTGCCTGGGTAGTGTGGTGGGCTGGACAGCTGGGTGGGGGACCCTGGGTCTGAACCCTGTACCCCACCCCACCCCGCCCCACCCCACCCCACTGTTCTCTAGGTGCTGGCTGCTGTCTACAAGGCTCTGAGTGACCACCATGTATACCTGGAAGGTACCTTGCTGAAGCCCAATATGGTAACTCCAGGCCATGCCTGCACACAGAAGTTTTCTCATGAGGAGATTGCCATGGCAACTGTTACAGCACTGCGTCGCACAGTGCCCCCCGCTGTTACTGGTGAGGCTCGCACTCTTATCTTGCCTACTGGGAGGTGGATGAATTGTACCCATAATCCTCGTGCCTATCTGGCCTGATTTCCCTGGGTCTCTTAATACAGCCCTCCTCCCCCATATCACTTGTTCTGCAGGAGTCACCTTCCTCTCTGGAGGCCAGAGTGAGGAGGAAGCATCCATCAACCTCAATGCCATCAACAAGTGCCCCCTGCTGAAGCCATGGGCCCTGACCTTCTCCTATGGCCGAGCCCTGCAGGCCTCTGCCCTGAAGGCCTGGGGTGGGAAGAAGGAGAACTTGAAGGCTGCCCAGGAGGAGTATGTCAAACGAGCCCTGGTAAGGATGTGGGGCAGGAGGTGGGCAGGGTGCCTGGGTGTATGGGATTCTGAGGAGAACTCGCCTCACTCTGGCTCCTCTTCCCTCTTAGGCCAACAGCCTCGCCTGCCAAGGAAAGTACATCCCAAGTGGTCAGGCTGGGGCTGCAGCCAGTGAGTCCCTCTTCATCTCTAACCATGCCTACTAAGTGGAGGTGTTCTAAGGCTGCCCCCTCAACACTCCAGGCCCCTGTCCCCTCCCATTCTCACTCTTGAGGGGAGGGCCTCATCCGGGGCTCCAGGCCACTCTTTTCCTATCACTCTTGCCGCCCTGGTGACATTGGTGTGTGGTATTGTCTGTGAATGCTAACTCCATCACCCTTTCCAGCCCACTGCCAATAAATAACTATTTAAGGGGGAGTCTGTTGTCCGTGTCTGTTGCGTGGGGCAAGGGAGGGCCGGGTAAGGTGGCAGAGCCTAGAAGAAGAAAGAACCTTTGTTTTCTGTTCTTCCTGGGCAGGAAAAGGGTGAGAGGGTGGAGAAGGACCTTCCTGCTCTGTTTTATATTTACCCAGGGCTTTGAGGAAGGTGGAGAGCTTGTGAAATTTTCTTTGAACCATTGCTAGTGCTCCACCCCTTCTACCAGCAGCATCTGATAGGGCTCACGGTTGGGGGGTGCGTGTGTGCACTGTTTTAAGTCTTAGGAGGCCACAGACGCAGTATCACTTTTAGGCCCACAGCTCATGGGTGCAGAAGGCCCCATGACAAAAACAGCTGCTGATAAAAGTCAACATTTTCTGAGTGCTGTGAGCCAGGCAATGTAATAAGCACTCTGTATGAGTAGGTATTGTCATTCCCAGTTCACGTTTAGGGATATCTTACCCAAGATAGTACTGTTTCTGGTAGAAACAGGATTATTAATTCAAATCGCCTTAAGATACACTATTGAGCTCCTTTGTTTCCCCATCTTAACAGGAAATGGGATTAGAATCAGTTTTTGGGCTGTGGAACCACTTGAGGAATTTAGAATCCTCTCCAACATCCTCAACAGTGCAGATATACACAGATGCACAATTGTGGAGCTCAGGTTTCAGGTTAAGAACTGAGCCTCTGTAGCTGGTGCCATTCATGAAGCCAGTGAGGGTCCTGTGCCATGCCTTGAATTCTTCCTCAATCACTCAGACTGCACTGTAGCAGTAACACCAGCTGCCAAAGATCCTAGCCACAACCGGGGACCAAGTTTTGCTGCCACTCCCCAAGTTCCCTGCAATATTCCTCACCCCCAGCCTTTCCTGGTGAGGACCCTGTCCTGTTTGAGCTCCCCACTCATGAAAAAAATTGACCTCCTCTCTGTAAAGAATACCTGCAATAATCCTCATAGAACTGACTTACCTAGAATCTTCTAGAGGAGTTTAAAAATTTGGGCTCTATCTCTGCACACTGGCATCTGTTACCCACGTCCTCAAACCAAACTCACCCCTAGTGACCCTCCAGACTTTGGCCTCACTGCTGTAGCTAGCCTCAATTCTCTGAGAAGCATCTGAAGTAAAACAAAAATTGAGGATCAGTAGAAGTTGGTAAGGAGGACATTCTAAAAGACTCAGAAGACTAAAAAGGTGGAGATTTTGCTTAAAGACCAATAGCTTTCCCTACCTGCAGCAAAAGAATAGAGAAGCAGAGGACTTCAGATGCAAGTTTCAGGAGTTTGGGATATATAAGTTTTGTAATGATTAACAGTTCGAGAAGGGTAAGTGATAGAAAAAGGAATTAGAATTAAGAACACGGCTTTGCTGGATTCAAGTATCAACCTTGATTCAAATCTCAAATTCTTAACTATGCAACCATGAACAAGTTACCTAATCTAGCTGAGCCAGGGTCCTCTTTTAAAGCAGGCAACAGGAAACAACTGAGGGGTGTCCAGGGGACTGGACCATTTTGGAATCAGAAGTCATGCTGCCTGAGGCATAGGCTTGGTGTGAGAAAGGTAGACTAACTTTGGAGCTCCTCCATGGCAAAGATTTCCCTGGGAAGACAGACTTGGTCTGGGATTCTTTCATCCATTAAACAAATATGTAAGCCTACTACGTGCCAGGCATTGTTCTAAGCACTGGGGATGCAATGATGAACGAAAGTTCCATTCCTCAAGGACTGTAGTGGGGGAGGCTGACTAAAACAGGTCAAAATGTGTAACATGAAGTTACAAGGCCAGCTGCAACTTCAGTTTCCCTAACTGAAACAGCAGGGCACTGTATCAAGGTTTCTAATTTCCCTCTCAGCACCTGCGAGCGAAGCCGGCGATAACTTCCGCCCGCATGTTGCCAACATCCGGTTCCTTCACCTCATTTCTATTCCTGGTTTGAGAGGTGGAGTTAAGGGCGCGGCGGGGAAGTAGGGGGGTGTGTATGACGCCACATCCGGCGCGCGGCGGAACTGGCCTCCCTTTGCTTCCGCGGCGGGGCCGGAAGTAGAAGCGGCGGCGGCGGCGGCCCAAAGCGGAGGGAAGGAGGGAGGCAGGAGCCTGAGAGCCCGAACCGGAGTCGCGGCGGCGGTAATAGTCACAGACCCCTCTAGGCCACCGTTCCTAGCGCGGGACCCGCGGGGTTCGATGGGAGTTAGTGGGGGTGCGGCCAGGGCTGTGGGACGCTGGGGGTCTGGGGGCCGATGTAAGGGGAGGCGGAGGTGGTGGGGGGCGGGCCAGCCTCGGAACCGAGTTGCCCCCCAGCGGCCCGCACTGACACTTCGATCCGCGGGCTCGTCTTCGCCTTTCCCAGGAGACCCCTGTGCGGTAAGGAGGGGGCGGTGGCCCCGACTCTGACCCGCGCCGGGGGTGTGCCATGGCGGAGATCAGCGACCTGGACCGGCAGATTGAGCAGCTCCGGCGCTGCGAGCTCATCAAGGAGAGTGAAGTCAAAGCCCTGTGCGCCAAAGCCAGGTGAGCCCGGTTGCCGTCCAGGGATTCTGGCCTGGGGTAAACGAAGCTGAAAACTTTGGGCCTGCCCCATTCTGGAAGATTCCCAGAGAGGTACAGAATATTCTCCTCGTCCCTCCAGGAGGCACCAGCCTGTTGGGGAAGACGGACCCAGATAAAGTATCAGATAATGTTTTTTTAGTGGCGTAAAAGGGACTTCTAGAAATGGCTTAGGAAGCTCAGAGAAACAACCCATGTATCTGGGGGCACAGAGAAGGCTTCTTCGAGGAGCTGAACTTTGGGACAGGTCTTGAAGAATAAGGAAGGAGGGGTGGCAAAGTCAAAAGTTCGAGGCAGGAAAGCTGAAGGTTCTGTGATTTACAGAATTGTTTTAATTCCACCAACAACCTTTAAAAGAAGGTAATACTGTTCTCATTTTATAGGTGAGAAATTTCATGTTCAGAGTTACGAGCAAGTAAGGGATGGAGGCTGAAGGCAGTTCTCCATGTCCTGTCCCATGATGCAGGAAGGTGTAGTCCAGCTTCAGTGGAGTCATGCTCAGTGTGGGAGCCTAAGAAGTAACAAATAAGCCAACATGAATTAAGTATTGGCTTCAGGGAAGCTCAACTCATTGTTCTATCGGAAGTAGGATGATACCGTACTAAAGAGCACAGGTTTTGGAATCTGATGGCTTTAGGTTTGAATATGAGCTCTGGCACTTACTGGCTGTGTTTGTGGTTGTGTGCTCTTTGAAACTCAATTTCTTCATCTATAAAGTGGGAATAGTACTGAATAAGATAGTTGTGAAGATGCAGTGAACTAGTGCCTGGAATGAGCTGAGCATAGCGCTTTGGTACAACGTAGGTGTTCAGAAATCATTAGGTGTTAATATTATGGTGGAAAAGGGCACCATTGACGTGGACTGAAGTCATCAAGGAAAGCTCCTATGAGACTGTAGGTCTTGAAGGATTAAGAGGATTTGGATAGCTGATGGGAACAGGACTGTGAGGAAGGGCATTCTAAGCAGGATGGGAGTCAAGAGTGCAGGCCCTTAGGTGTGTGGGTAACATGAAGAGACTACCTGCCTCCTGTGAGGAGTTAGTTGACTGACTTCCATCAGGCTGGAGAACTGTGGGAGAAGCTGACCGAATTACTTTACATTTATTGAAAAACCAAACCCATTGCCATCGAGTTGATTCCAACTCGTAGTGACCCTACAGAACAGGGTAGAACTGCCGCATAGGGTTTCCAATGCTGTAATCTTTATGGAAACAGACTGCTATATCTTTCTCCCATGGAGCGGCTGGTGGGTTCAAACCACCAACCTTTTGGTTAGTAGCTAAGTGCTTTACCACTGCTCCACCAGGGCTCCTTTATTGAACAACAGGCCCGCTAATAGCCTGGTCCTGTACTGGCAAGAAACTTAAATCCATTTCCTCCCCACAGCAACCTGAGAGGTTGGAATGACTTGCCCATTTTGCCGAAGAGAAGGCCATGACTCCTGGAAACCAAATGACCTGACTGAGGTCACCCAGCAAGGAAGTGGCAGGGTTCTGGACCTGTGGCTATCAGCCTCTTTGCTTGGCTCTGCTGCGCACAAACAGATCCTTTGCAGCCAGACACGGTCCGCACGGGGATGGTGAACACCCTTTTTAAATGCCTGTCTGTGACTCCTGTGTTTTGCCAGCTCAAGGAAATCCTCTGACCAGACCAGCCCAAAACTGGCATTTTTAGGAACCTTCAACCAGTTGCTGCCCCCCACTGTTTAACCTGGATCAGTGTGGTGATAACTAATACTTGAATAGCATGCTGAAGTTTTCAGAGCAGTGGAGAAGTTGGGCATTCATTCTTTATTGCTCCTTGCAGCCATCCTGTGGAATAGGCAGGGCAGGGTTGAGTACTTATCCTACTTCACAGAAGAAGAAACTAGCTTCAGAGAAGATAATGTTTTGCCTGAGATCTTAGAGCTAGGTGGAGAGTGAGTTGGTTTTGGTTTTGCATCCAGGTTGTCCATGCCCATTGATGGTCAAGAAGAGACATTGAGATTTTGAAGTGGGCTGTGAGAGGCAGCAGGGAGCTATGACTGATGGCTGGGAGGGTCCTGCCCAGTTGGAATGGAAGTGGAGGTAGGAGGTACTAGGCTCAGGCCTGAGTCGGCCACCATCGTCCCGGGTCCAGTCTGAAGGAAGACCAACTCTAGCATTTGGCCATGGCCTTCTGGGCACCCAGCAGGGACCCAGGCTGAGGCAGGTGGTGCTGTGGGCTTCAGCGTGCTCCCAGTGCACATAGATTCCTACCCTGGGAACCACGAAGGTCTGCTGAAATTTCTCCTATTAAAAAATTAACACGTTAAAGGGGCAGAAGCTTTTGAATCGGGCAGTCTTCATTAGGAATCCTAGTTTTGTCACTGCTATATATATATATATATTTTTTTTATAAGCGATGGGATCCTGGTCAAGTCATTTCACCTCTGAGCCTCTCAGGGATTGTGAGGCTCAGATGAGATTCTTCATCTCTAGGGACAGGGCCAGACACAT
Organism: Elephas maximus indicus; assembly: GCF_024166365.1. Taxonomy (NCBI): domain Eukaryota; kingdom Metazoa; phylum Chordata; class Mammalia; order Proboscidea; family Elephantidae; genus Elephas; species Elephas maximus. The sequence goes on along the minus strand of NC_064830.1, from coordinate 89,152,390 downwards.
TGGTAGGCACTTAACGAAGGTAGTATTAGTTGTGGAAGTAAAGGGAGCAGGTGCGAGCCACAAGAGGGCTGGTGATGTGCTGCAAGTGAGAGAGCTGGGGTTGGAACCTGGGCCTTGTTCCCAGTGGGGCCCCACTGGCACTGAGGAGGGGTTTTGCAGAGAGTGAGGGCCCTGTATGTGATGTGACTGAGTTTCAGGTTCTGACCTGGGGTCTGGAAGGGCCTGACAGGAATTCTCAGGAAATTGGGCCTCCTGAGTTCCAGTTCAGCCGCTCTTTTGTAACCTTGATTCTGCCACTCTTTTCCTTAAGCCTGGGTTTGTTTTTCTGGTAGGTAAGGATAAAAAACCCCTTCCTAAGTCCATTGGAAAGGTCATGATAAGCAGTTGATGTGGAAGGTGCAGTACAGGTGGGAGAGCCCAGTTGTTATGGTCTCTCTGACCACCGCCAGTGCCACCTTGTTCCCAGAAAACCAGGGCAAACCTCCCTTCCTCTGTCTTGGTTGTATAGAGACCCCTGTGAGATGTGAGTCCTCCCATTCCCTAAGCTCGGAGCTCACGGTCTAGTGTGAGGAGACCTGGCAGCAAGAGTGAGGGCTGGGGAAGTGCTTGGGTCCCTCGTGTCAGGATAGCTTGATAAGAGTTGGACTCTGGAGCCAGGCTGCCCAGGTTCCCATCCCACCTGTACCATCCCAGCCACACCAGTAGCCTCCTGGGCTTCAGTCTCTTTATCTGTGCAATGGGAATCATCATAGTACCTGCCTTTGAGGGTGGTTTTTCAATTGCATGAGGTCATCCATGGAAAACTCTAACACAGTCTCGACGCATGGTATGAGTGCGAGTGTTCAACACTGCTGTTACCAGGGACAAAATTTAGAAACGTGGTACTAAAGTTGGATGTCTGTAACTGACAAAACGATTTTACCTTGTGCTCACTGAAGTAGACTGTACTACAAAACCAAAACCTGCTGCCGTTGAGTCAGTTTCAACTCATAGCCACCCTGTAGGACAAAGTAGAGCTGCCCCATAGGGGGTCCAAGGCTGTAAACCTTTGTGGAACCAGACTGCCACATGTTTCTCTTGAGGAGAGCCTGGTGGGTTCAGACCTTTCGGTCAGCGGCCAAGCATTTTAACTACTGTGCCACCAGGGCTCTTTGACCGTACTACAAGGAGAAATAAAAGAATAAAGTCTTCACCACCTGTAAGCAGTTACTGAAAAAGTATGACTAGCTCATCCCTTGGAAGGTGCATCTGACGGTTGGTCTGCCAGGGCACCGCCCTATGTCTTTGGGCATTCTGGGAGAAGCACCCTGTGAGTGGGGGAGAGTGACTGTAAGATCTCAGCTAAGGGCACAGCCTCAGGTGGGACTCCAGGCTGAGGGTACAGCTTGAGCAGAAGGCTCCGTGTGGAGATGAAGAGACCTGTTTTCTGGGAGTGAATGCTGGATGTGAGAAAGGGAGCCAAGGCTGGGACTTTCCAAGGCAGGGGTTTTGAATGCTGGAATAGAAGCCTGGACCTTGTCCTTCTGGTAGCAGGCAGCCATGTAAGGATGTGCAGTGGGGAGGCCAGGTCACCCTGCCCTGGGGATATTGCAGACCTCACTCCTGTCCCCTAGAGGTTCAAGGACCACCTCATGTCCTCCCCTCCCTTCAAAAAAAGGTCAGGAATTGGGCTGGGCTGGCCTGGCTGAGGTGACCCTGGTCTTCTCCTGTCTCCAGAGAGATCTTAGTGGAGGAGAGCAACGTGCAGAGGGTGGACTCGCCAGTCACAGTGAGTACCCCTGTCCTTCCAGAGGCACGTGGGCATTCCCCTTAGCCTTGCGGCCTCCCTAGGTCCACCTTGCATTCCTGGGGACCCAGAAAGCCCCATCTGTCTTCAGGGGAGCTATATATAAGAAGTAGATGTTATGGGAAGGGTCTTTTATTTGGTGGGGGATACTCTTGACCAGAGCAGAAGGACTTCTAGTTTGGTTAGTAGTTCTACTCTGTTGAGTTTCTCTGGCCTTGTGTTAGTAACTTTATTCTGTGTACCTTGAGGGAAGTGGGAGGAGGAAGGCTTCAGGTCCTCCAAGAGCTGCAAGCCTCGCTGGAGAGAAGTGTCTCTAGCTCTTGCCCACAGAACCATTGGCACTCAGTGTGGGATGGTGGGTGATTTCTAGACCAGGCCAATTTGGGGTGGGAGAGTAGACTTTTGTCCCTGAGAAATAGAGGCTTAGTCAGGTGTCTTAGTTATCTAGTGTTGCTATAAGAAATACCACAAGTGGGTGGCTTTAACATACAGAAATTTGTTTTCTCACAGTTTAGGAGGCTAGAAGTCCAAATTCAGAGCGCCAGCTCTAGGGGAAGGCTTTCTCTTCTCTGGGCTCTAGGGGAAGGTTCTTGGCTTTCTTCACCTTCTGTTTCTCAGTTCCTTGATGATCTTCATGTGGTGTGGTATCTCTCTTCCCCCACCTCTGCCTTCTTAATCTTTGCTTAATCTGTTCTTTTATATCTCAAAAGAGATTGATATAGGACACCCTGCACTAACACTGCCTCGTTAACACAGCAGAGAAAATCCATTCCCAAACAGGATCATAACCACAGGTGTAAAACCAAAGCCGTTGCTGTCAAGTCGATTCCGACTCATAGCAACCCTATGGGACGGAGTAGAGCTGTCCCATAGGGTTTCCAAGGAGCAGTTGTTGGATTTGAACTGCCAGCCTTTTGGTTAGCAGACGAGCTCTTAACCACTGCGCCACCAGGGCTCTGCAACCACGGATATAGGTGTAAGGATTTACAGCACTTATTTGGGTGGACACAATTCAATCTACAATACCAAGTAAGATTCTAAAGCAGTGGGCGCTGTGAAGGGTAACTCCTGAAACAAAGACTTGTGCTATGTGAATTCTGACCCACTTTCCCACTTCCCAGGTATGTGGCGACATCCATGGACAATTCTATGACCTCAAGGAGCTTTTCAGAGTGAGTATGAGGGAAACACTGTGTGAGGTGACCAGCGAGGTGGGGGCGGGGAGGGGATAGTAGAGAAGAACCTTTAATTTGGTGAGTGGAGTGGGGTCAGGAGATCTTTAGCGAGATGGGATGTTTTGTGAAAGAAGGGCCTCAGTGTGACAAAAAAATGGACTCAGAACCAAGTGGAACCCTTTCTCCCCCCAGGTGGGTGGCGACGTCCCTGAGACCAACTACCTCTTCATGGGGGACTTTGTGGACCGTGGTTTCTACAGCGTCGAAACGTTCCTCCTGCTGCTGGCACTTAAGGTGGGAGCCACTGGTTTCTGGACCCCAAGTCTAGGCCGCCTAACTGTGACTAGTTTTCACCTTTCCACCCTCATCTCCCACTCCCACCACTTAACACTAAGCTGTACCATCTAGAACACTGCAGCGTGTCCAACTTAAGAACAGACAGAGGGACGGAATCTGCTTGCATGGGGAGTGATCAAAGAAGGCTTCCTTGACTTAGGGGCATCTGATGGGACCCTTTGAGCGTGAGATTCACAGGGCAGCAATCCTGGGGGAGGGACTAGAAGCCCACATTGTTGAAAGAGTGGTGGCAAGTCATTGAGCATGGCTAGATAACAGTATTGGTGGTAAGAGAGGTAGTAAGGGGCCAGATGGCAGAGGGCCTTGAATGTCTTGCTAAGGGCTTGGGTCTGTATCTGGTGGATGGAAGAGGAGCTGATAGGGTGGGGTCAGGTTTGCATCCCCTGAAGGAGGAGCTGAGGGGGCCTGTGAGGCGGATGCAGCACAGGCAATAGTTGATACATGATTCTGGCCCGGGGCGACAGTGATGGGGAAGGAGTGGGACTGGCAGGTGTGAGGCGAGTTGGTAGAGGGACAGTGGGGTTATGAGAGAGGCACTGAGCCGAGGCTCAGCCCTGGCTTGGTGGCTACCCCCAGGTTCGCTATCCTGACCGCATCACCCTGATCCGGGGCAACCATGAGAGCCGCCAGATCACCCAGGTCTATGGCTTCTATGACGAGTGCCTGCGCAAGTATGGCTCCGTGACCGTGTGGCGCTACTGCACTGAGATCTTTGACTACCTCAGCCTGTCGGCCATCATCGATGGCAAGGTGGGCTGGCCACGGGGCTCTGTAGGGGTTGGGGCATGGCAGAGACCCTAGGGCTCAGTCTCCCTTTGCTTCCTTCTTGCTCTCCCCTGTAGATCTTCTGCGTGCACGGGGGTCTCTCCCCCTCCATCCAGACCCTAGACCAGATCCGGACAATTGACCGGAAGCAAGAGGTGCCTCATGATGGCCCCATGTGTGACCTGCTGTGGTCTGATCCTGAAGGTGAGGGCAGACAGAAGAGACAGGGGTCTCTGCTCTTACTTTGGCAAGAGACTGAGGGGGCCCTTGAAGGGACAGTTGAGCCAGGTGAGTTTGAGACAGAGCAGGACTGGGCTGGTCTTCACTGGCTTCTGTGCTTGCCTTCCTGGCTGGCTGGAACCCTCCAGTGAGGGGCAGGTAGAGCACAGGTAGCTGGGTGCCTTGAGTTCAGTGAGTGGGTTGGGGCATGTATATCATGGCTCCAAAGATTGTTTAAGACAAAATCATTGGCTTCCTGAATGCAGCGGGGCCTCAGAACCTGTCAGCAGCTTTGCAGAGGTCAGTCTCCCAGAATGATAGTCTCTGAGGATCCCTTATTTTGTGGGTTTTCTCACCTATTATGGAGCAGAGCCGGGGAATAAAGCCAGGTCTCCTACCCTTCCTAGTCTGCCCTGTTATGGCACAGAATAACCTGCCTCTTGGTTTGCTCCGACCGTCCTGTTGACACTGGCATTGTTACAATGAGTGCTTCCTTTCACTCTTGTGTACTTGTTTGCCCAGCAAATTATATGTTCACCCTGATTATGAGGTGGTCCCAGCTATTCAGAAATTCTCTTTCAGAGTTTATCTGGTCTGACATTTGCTGTCCTGTCCTTTAAAATCCCTAGAACACATCCAAGCCCCATGCTGTTGCCCCCCAGGCCTTAGATTAACTGAAGGAGGTCAGCAGGCTATTCACCTATGAGGGGCAGTGGGCAACTAGAGAAGCCTTGAGATACCCTCACCCTCACCTCATCCCTACTTTCATTTACCTCAGATACAACAGGCTGGGGCGTGAGCCCCCGTGGGGCTGGCTACCTATTTGGCAGTGACGTAGTTGCCCAGTTCAATGCAGCCAATGACATTGACATGATCTGCCGTGCCCACCAGCTAGTGATGGAAGGTTACAAGTGGCACTTCAATGAGACTGTGCTGACTGTGTGGTCAGCACCCAACTACTGCTACCGGTGAGCTGGCTGGGCCAGGAGGTCAAGGTGGGGGTGGGGGACCTAGGCTGACCCACTCCTTAAACACTGCTGACCTTCCACTTCCAGTTGTGGGAATGTGGCCGCCATCTTGGAGCTGGATGAACATCTCCAGAAAGATTTCATCATTTTCGAGGCCGCTCCCCAGGAGACTCGGGGCATCCCCTCCAAGAAGCCCGTGGCCGACTACTTCCTGTGACTTCTGCGGCCCCCTGTCCCCTCCAGTCCCTCTGGCCCTCGGACCACTGTGACTCTGCTTTCTCCCCCAGACAGAAGCTGGGCGTCGGGGGGGCGTCTCCAGCACTGCCCTCCCCCCACCGAGAGGGTACTGTGAGGGTGAGGACTTTCTCTGGAGAGGTCGGAGCCTCAGCTCCATGCGCCGCCTCTCCTCTTCCCCCACTTTAACCATGAAGTTTCCAATAATTGTTTGTTTTTCTTTTTCTTTTTTTTTTTTGGTTTTTTGTTTTTAGATAAAAATTTTGAGAAAAGAACAAAAAAAATTCTAATAAAAGCAGAAAAAATGGTCTTTGGGTCTGTGTCAGACTTGATTGGGGGTGCGCAGGGATGAACATAAGGCTCTGACTGCCCCAAAGTCCTAATCCTCCAGGAAGGCCAGGCTCAGGCCTCTCAGCTTTCCCAGGAACTCCAGGTCCCCATCCAATAACAGGGATGACAGACCACCAAAGGCTTCCTCAGTGCTAGGTGCAGGGCAGTCTTAATTCTCGAAACAACTAGCGTTAACAAGATTCATTGTTACCCCGTTTTCCTGAAGAGTAAACTGAGGCACAAGGCCAGTGAGTGGATTTATGTGCACAACAAGGTCAAGCAGCTGGAAAGTGCAAGTCTAGATTGGGGCCTGAGTCTCCCCACAAAGCCTTTGCTCACCCAGCCCCACCTAGAGCCAGACACCGTTAGCCCAACATTTCCAGAGCACTGGTGTCTTTCAAGTTTTATTAACAAAAATACTCTGGTCCTGAGAACAAATTGGTGTGGCTTGCACTGGAGCAAGGGGGTAGAACATGCCTGAGCCCAAGGGTGAGGCCCAGGAGGTGGGGGTGCTGGCCTGTGGCCCCATTTGGCCAGGCAGAGCCTCCCGCCATTCACACCAAGGTGAGAGCTGGTAAGGGGAAGCTGGCCCCAGCTGGGCTCCCAGCAACCCTGCTCAGGCTTTGAAGCCAGAGGAGGGTGGGAGTGAAATCAAAGTGTGAAGCGGGGGCAGGCCCAGGCAGCCATTTGGTGTGGGGGATGGGGCCAATGGAAGTGGGGGCTACAGGGCTGGGGGAAGGGGAAGTGGAGGTTTGTGATGGAAGATAGAGGGAAGCAGAGGGGCCAGCACTGGCTCAGTACATTGGTTTGGAGCCCACATCCAGGTAACCCCCAGGCCCCGGGTAGGACAGGGGGAAAGGGCCCCCTTGAAAGAAGTGTGGGGCAAAGGGTGCTGTGGGTGGAGCTACCGGGTACCCTGAGCCCCCTGGCGTGGGCTGCAGCTCTAGGAATGCAGCTGAGTATGGGGCTGGCAGCCCAGAGTCTGGAGCCTCAGGGAAGTTGGGGGTCCTGAAGTGGAAAACGGTATCAGAACGGTGAAGGACCCCTGGCCCAGCACAGCCCAACCCTGTGCCCTTGTCCCACTCACCTGGCTGGAAGGTGACCAGGGGCTCCGTGGAAAGCTGCGGGGTGCAGAAGGTAGGCCTCAGCACTGGGGCCACCACATGGAGGAGCTGGGGCTGAGGCAGCTTCCCGGGGTGCTGGGGCCTGCTCCAGGTCTGACTCACGGACATCCCCACCCAGTGTGGAGTCGCAGGGACCACCAGGTGCATCTGGAGAGACAGAAGGGACAAGTTGGGCAGGAGAGGGTCAGCTCTGCAGGCCTGGCCCCAGCACCATCGGAATTGCGCTCACCTCCACTCCCATAGGACTTTGAGGCTACTGGCTCTGGGCCCCGAAGTTTCCTCTTCACACGGGCATCTCGCTCCCTAGGGAATAATGATGATGATGATGATGATGATGATGGTAGCGGTAGTGGTGGTAATAACAACACTTACCAGGTGCCAAGTACTTTACCCTCCCAGGGACCCTATCAGGTAGGTGCCAGTATACCCATTTTACAGATGAAGAAACTGAAAACCAGAAAATTACATGACTAGAAAGTGGCAGAAAACCCATTGCTTTTGAGTCAATTCTGACTCAAAGCCACCCTATAGGACCGAATAGAACTGCCCATAGAATTTCCAAGGCGCGGCTGGTGGATTCAAACTGCCGTCCTCTTGGTTAGCGGCCTGAACTCTTAACTACTGAGCCACCAGGTCAGAGCTGGGATTTCTTCCCTGGCTTAAAACTTCATCTCTATTCCCATGGAGTTGCATTTAGGATCAATTGAGACTCCTTCCCAAGCTACGAGGCCCTGCCTGGTCTGACCCCAGCTCATCCCACGTTACTCCCCCTGCTCCATCTACACTAGCTGTCTTTCAGCCCCTCTTACTTTGTCATCCAACTCAGGCCTCTCTCTGGAACCTTCTGTCTCCTCTTCGCCTGTTTAACTCATCCTTCTCACCTCAGTTCAAGCATAACTTCCTCAAGGAAGTCCTCCCTGATCTCTGTGGCACCACACATCCTGCCTGATACCCTTTGTCACAGTTACAATTTCACATTTATTAGGACGATCCTTTGAGGAATGTCTTTCTCTCCCAACAGACTAAATGCTCCTTGAGGTCGGGAGCCAGCTGAGGGGGCTGTACTCAGACTAGATGCCAAGATTATTACTAAGATCATTACTGGCAACAATCTGGCTCCCCATCACCACTTTGACATCATCTCTGACTCACCCCCTCACTCTACTCCAGCTACACTACAGGGAAGGGTCCCACCTCAGGGCCTTTGCACATGCTGTTCCCGCTTCGTGGCATGCTTTTCCTCAGACAGCTGCTGGCCCTCCCTTGCTTCATTCTGATCTTTTCTCACATGTCCTCTTCTCAGTGAGATCTTTTCAGGCCTTTTATCTAATACCTCACTCCAGTCCCTTTTATCTTCCTTCCCTACTTTATTTCTTTTCTCTTTAGAACTTATCTTTAATATGTAATATTTACTTCTCTTGTTTACTGTCTGCTCTGCCCACTAAAATATCAGTTCCATGAGGGCAGGAGCCTTGGCTTGTTTTATTTATCCTATCCATGTGTTTCCAGTGCCTAGAATTGTGCGGTGCACAGAGCAGATGCTAAAAAAGTCTTTGTTGTTTTTACTTACCATTGTGCTCTTGGCACCCAGCACAGTGCCCCGGCACGTAGTGGATAGTTAGTAAACATTTGTTGAATGAGTGAGTGAACAACGCCTACCTCTTACAGTTTCTGCCATTCTCCCGGAAACCCTTGGCAAAGGGGTTGGCTGCAATCTTCAGTTGTGTGATCTGGGGGTACACAGCCAGGGTCAAAGCTCCTGCAGCCTGGGTAGGGCGCCACTACCCTCTCAAGCAGGGCCACTCACCCGTGGGTTCTGGTAGGCTGTCACAGAGATGAATGTGGTCTCCGGGAAGCGGAAGGAGGCGACGCCCCCCCAGTGTTGGCTGCAAAGCTGGGCAGCCCGCACCAGGTGTATGCGAGGCTGGTACTTGTGCATGGAGTGCAAAATCAGCTGAGAGGGAAGAAAGGGAGTGACTCCCTGCCCCCGACCCCAGCCTTAGCCCCCCATCCAGCACCACCCCCAGTCCCTATCCTGGGGTCCCAGCCTGGGCCTCACGTGGCCATGGGGGTCCAGCGTGCTATTGGTGAGCTTGACACGATGAAAAGACACAGGCTGCCGCATCCAGTGGGCACCGGTGGCAGGAGAGTCAGGGTGAATGTAAACGCGGTCAGGCAGGCGGGGTTCTGCCTTGCCACTGGGCTCCCAGCGCCGGCCCTGCCAGCGGTAGCGGGCCCCATCCACTGGGACCACATCCAGAAGAAATAGGTAGCGGGTCTCAGGGTCCAGGCCCACGACCGACACTCGGCAAGCAGGGAACATACGCCTGGACAGGGGAGGGGGATAAGAGAGGCCTGGAGCTACCCACTGGCCGGGGGGGACATGGTATCAGCAGAGAGGGTAGAGGGACAGGTTCACCCAGCTCTGTCACAGAAGCATCAAGGGAGGTGGAATTAGAACTGAGAGGGCAAAATCTTAGAGCTGGAAGGTTGTCTGGTCCCATTTTACAGATGGAGAAACGAGACAGGTTAGGTGATCTGACCAGGGTGAAACAGCAAATTAGGAGCAGAGCCAGACCCCTGACTGGCAGCCCCTCAAACACCAATTGCAGAGGCATGGTGACAAACTTTTCTCCCTGACATCTTGCCAGGAGCCTCCTGGCCTCCTCACCTGATCTCCAGCCCCAGAATCTGCAGCTGCTGGACAAATTCTCTTCAAAAAATATACCCTGCCTTCAGCAGGGCAGAGGGTTCGTTACCCCAGTGCCTAAATTCCTGGCCTAGAAAGAAAGCCCAATACAAGTCACATGCTACCATATCCCTGTATCTAGCAGGGCCACTCACCCGTGAGTCTCTAGGGTAGCCCCAGACCATTCCATATACTGACTCCTACCTGAGTCACATACTGACCCCTGACCCTGGCCATACTTCCCTACTGCTGGTCCCTGGCTGGCCCTTGACCCCTGACTCCAGCCAGACTGACCTATAACACAGCCAGACTTCCTGACCATGGCCCAGGCTGACCTATGACCCTTGCCACAGATTGTTCCCCAAACCCAGCTACAAACTCCATAGACTGACTCTTGACCCTTGACATGGAGTGAGCCCTGATCCAGTCACAGAGTAATCCCTAATCCAGGCCACAATCATATTCTAACCTGAGGCAGGGCTCCAACCCTCCTAGGAGCCCCCAAACCAGTGACTCTACCTTTCCCAACAGACCCCCACCAGGAACACACTGGGTCCTCTGACCTTCGCCCAGTTCCCCTCACCTCCCAGCTTTGGTGATGATCATCTCTGTTCCCACGGAGTTGAACTCTTTCCACAGTTCCCGGTTCTCCAGGCTCAGGCTGACCCCAGGGAGTGAGTGGGGGGCCTCAGGGGCTGAAGTGGCCGGCTCAGTGCCCAGGACTGGGGGTAGAGGGGGCAGAGGTGGCGGTGCGGCCAGGGTGCGGGAAGCAGCCTCAATCCCAGAGAGGAAGCAGTCCAGTTTGGGAGTGTCCAGATCTGGAGATGAGGGGAGGATGAGGAACCAGCCGAGGGCCAGAGGGCCGCAGTCTCCCCAGACGCCTACACAGGAGCCAGTCCCAATGCTCACCCGGGTAGCGGTAGCCCTCGGCAAGAGCAGGCGGGAAGCTGGAGTCTGCCCCAGGCTGGGGGGGCCCAAGGCGGTAACTGGTCCCCAGGGAGGGGTACAACTCCCGTGGATGGTACATGGAGTAGTCTAGTCTGGCCTCAGGTCACGCTGCCTTGAGTCCCCCCAGTGTGGAGAGATGCCCCCTTTATAGCTCGCTGCTCAGCCCCTTCCAGACCCAAGATCACAGCCCCTCCCCTCTTTGGGGCCCTGGAGTTGGGTTGGGGTGGAGACCCCTAGGGCCTCGAAGGGGTCCAAGAGGGGGCCGGATACCTGGGTAACCTCCCCTCCTACCCCCTCCCCTTGACGCCTTCATTAGTCCCGACCCCCTGCTCCCTCATTACATAATTAACTCCTCGGCCTGATTGATCCCCGGGGCTCGGACAGGGGACGCAGTTTGGCGCTTCCGGCCAGCTGGTCACCGTTCCCACGGGGGGAGCCCCGGCTAGGGGCGGGGCCTGGACCCTGGGGACGAGCGTGGAGTCCTGGGGCTGGCACTGGCGCCCTAGACTTTCCTGGCAGGTGACACCCCCTTCACTTGAGGACAAGGCTTGGAAGGATGGAGCCCGACTGGGGGGTAAGTGCAGGACCGGAGGGCCGAGGACTGAGCCGATTATTACGCAGGGCACTGGGGACCTCGAGGAGTCCGCAGGTGAGGCGCAAACCCTGGGACTCCTTGGTTCCCATTTTGAAAAACCTCCACCCTCGGCCAGGGCTGGAAACTTGAGAGCTGCGCGCAGCTCCACAGTCTCGCTGACGGCAAAAGGTCCTGTGCTGGGTAACCTCGGAACTACACTTCCCAGCAGGCCCAGCTCCTAAGCGGAGAACAAAGGAAATAGAAGCCTCGCTAGTGCCGCTGGAAGTTGTAGTCGAGGCAAGACGGGAGGCGAAATTGGCGGCGGGCTTGCTTCCCAGAGGAGCTGCCCCTAGGCGGCGGCAAAACGCTAAAGCCGGGACGACAGAGACAAGCCCAAGTCTGGGCCCAGGGAGCTACCAGCCGCTAGACCCAACCTGAGTCCCAGAGAAGATGGCTGAAGCCAGGACCCAGGAACGCAGGCTCCCAGCATGGACGGCCGTGCCTGCCCCACACCTCTCGGGGCTCAGAAAGCAGCAGGTCTATAGGGCCAGGCATCTGCATTTGAGTCCCCCCCTTCTCGGATTCCACGTGAGCCTGGGACAGTCTCCACGTCATTGTTTTATTATTTACAAACGCTACAGAATGAGGGGTGCTGACACGCGTGGGGTAAGAGGGGCGAGTGGGATGAGAAGTTTACGGGGCACTAGGGCCTAGAGAGCAGCACTCAGGCCATATCTATAGGGCAGCCAGGGTTGAAAGGATTTAAAAACGAGATCCAAGCCAGCCAGATCGCAGGAGAGGTGGAGGCACAGTCCCCCTTCTGATTTTCCCCCCAAGGTCACAGTGCATGCAATAAAATATATGTACAGGAGCTGGGTCCTTCCTCTGCAGGGGCTCTGAGGGGCCAGAGTGCCCTTGGCAAGGAGGGAGGCCAGTGGCGCCCCCCGGCTGCCAGGCCGGGCTGGAGCCACATGAGTCAGGAGCAGGGATCAGTCAGTCCCAGCCATTGTCCTTAATCATGTGGTTGAGTTCAATGATGTACTTCCCCTCTTTGTACTTCTGGCTGCTCTCGAAGGCCTGTTCCTGAAAGGAGAGGAGGGACCAGTCACCCCTGAAGCAACAGCCTTACCAAGGGACAAGTGCTGGAACAGGGGTCATGATTGGCCTCATTTTACATATTTAGGAAACTGTTACCCAGAGAAGCCAAGCCACTGCCTGCGGTCACACGGCTGGTAGATGACAGGGCCAAGTTTCTCACTATGGGGTAGAACTCACTGGATCGCGGGCACTTTTTACTAATAATGTTGGCTCCAACAGAGAGGATATGAAGTGTCTAAAAGATTTCATAAGCCAGGAGTGGCAAACTGGTGGCCCATGGGCCAATTTTGGCCTATCCATGTGTTTTGTTTGGCGAGCAGAGTTCGATAAAAATAATTTAAAATACTAAAATATAGGCAAGCCATGCTTACTCCAGTTTTCCATAGACTTCCCCTTCCCTAGATCTTTGTTACCACTTTTCCAAATCTAGGGTTTCTATTTGGCCCTGCAGGCACCTGAGTTTCTGAACTCTGGACTAGGCCACCTCTTTATTTAACAGAGGCCCAGAGAGGTCAAGCACCTGCCCAGGTACACACAGTAAATCTATAACAGGGCCGGGGTGAACTCAGGCCAGGGCTGTATGTCTGTCTCTGCCTGGGGCACACACCTCACAGAGACACTGCAGCTCCAGGCCATGCCTGAGAAATCCTGTCTCCTGCAGTTTCCCAAGACCATCTTCCTTTACTGCATCTAATCAGATCCCCCAAACAACCTCGGGTGCCAGGCGGTGGCTTTATCCTCAAATGCTAGATAAAGAAATGAGACTCAGGGTAGTGAAATCAGACCCTGGACAGTAGCAGTGGCAATTAGGACAGTGGAAGAAGAGACCCAACCAAGCTCCATGTTGCTGTGAGGTCTTGGACAACCACTCTGACCCTCTGAATAACAGTATAATCTGGTGGTCACAGGTTTGGAAAAAAAACAAATTAGGATTCTGGTCCCTATTGGGCAATGTACCAGTCGTATGACCGTAGGCGAATTACCTAACACCTCTGGGCCTCCATTTCTTCTTCTGTAAAATGGAGGTAATAATAGACTCTACCTGAAGGACTGTTGTAATGACTGAGATAATACATCCCAAACACACGGCACATGAGCATTCAATAAACAGTGACTCTGATTATATCCTCATTTCTAAAATGAGGATGCTAGGGCCTGTGAGGGAAGGGATGAATTGAGAAAATTCCTAAAAGCCCTTGCAGGATATGAGAGAAGAACAGAACATGGTCAGGGGATCAAAAAGCAGACTTGTATGAGCTAGGCCTGTGCACTTTGAAAGATCACCAAATGATTGATTGTGAGGAGGAGGTGATGTGGTCAGGTCAGAGGCTAGCCTGGGGTCAGAGGTCACTAACTCACATATTTCCAGCCCAAAGTGGTCTTGCAGTTCTCGCAGTGGATGTCAGCGACAGCATGGAGGCCTGTCAGCAGCACCCGCTCCTCGGCTGGCCCGCAGCCCACATTCACCCTGTGGGGACATAGGGCAGTCCCAGGGAGGGTCCCACCATCATAAGCCTCCCTCCAGTGAAAGGTGGTCATAGCTTGCTGCCTCAATCAGGGGACTCTGGGAGCCTCAGCATGATGCCAGGGGTCACAGGTCACAGCAGAGGTCAGGGAAAAAGATGAGGGAGGCTGAATACTCACACAGAGTTGAAGAGGTAGGCACGCCCCTGACTGCCCTGGAAGGACTAAAGGGTGGGAAGAAGAGAGGAAGGGGTCAGGGTGACTGGTGGGGAGCTGCCAAGCAGCCCCACCAGTCTCCCATTGCAGCCCCACCTGTGGCCTGGTTACCTTGGAGATGAGGTCGTCGTGGTTGGCCAGGTGAGCTCGACAATGGGCACAGCTATACCTCCGGTGACAATCATCTAAGTAGGCCTGAAACGTCTTGGGTTTTGAAATCCGCACCATGGCGGGGGCCGGGGGCAGTGGCCCCACGCGGGGAGCGGCCCACGGGGAGCAGAGGGAGCCCAGTGCCTGCCAGGGAGGGAGGGAATGGGCTGTCAGGCCCTGGGACACACACGTAGGCACGCCCAGGGCCATGGGGACTCTCTCTGTCACACTTGGCTGCTGTCTCCTCTCCCCAGAGCCAGTAGCCTCCCCAGGGGCCAGAGTCGTCTCAGTTTTGACTGATTGAGGAGGCTTCAGGTTGCATCAGTGGAGAAACTGAGGCTAGGAGGAGCCCAAGGTGAGTCACCCACTTGCGTCTGGCCTCACCACTGCTGGCCTGGCAGCTGAAGCTGGAGGAAGGGGCTTTAGAGTGCATGGGCTGTCAGTTCCCAATTTAGGGGGAGCATGGGAGGTTTAAAACTACGTGGTCCTCGGGACCTCATTTGGACTGTAGCAGGGGCTTCACTTAAGATACAGGGAGTTCACCTGGGGAGAAGGTCCCTCACCTAAAGGTGGCAGGAGGCCTCACTGAAGGTGGAGGGTCATCTAGAAGGGGAGGGGCTCTTACCTGGGGACGCTGAGGCCTTACGTACGCCGAGGGGATCTTACCTGCATCCCGGAGCCTTACCTGAGACCCCGGAGCTCACCTGGGGCGCGGGGGGGGGCTTTGGGAGCGGGCGCCGGGAGAAGGGGCAGTCCTCGTCGGCTGGGCGGGGGCGCGGGGCCTCACCTCGCCTGGGCGCGCGAGGGCCCGGTCCGCCGGGGTGGCTTGGCTTAGGAGTGGGGGGCGCTCCTAGCGGGCGCCGTCCCCCCGGCCCGGGTTCGCAGCCGCCGCGACTTGTTTACACCGAGACCAGCTGCTGCCGCCGATGCGGCGGGAGGGGGAGGGGGCCGGCCTCTTGTCCCGGCGGCCGCCGTGGCCAATCGGCGTGCAGCATGCAAATGAGGGGGCGCGTCATCGGGCGGCCAGCGCAGGCCCGGGCTGCCCTTCCTCCTGCTCCGGACTCTGGCCGGCCCGGAAATGCGGCTGTGGCCGGCAGACAAACCCGTGGGCCCGCAGCGCCCCGGGCCTGGGTGGTCCTTTAAAGAGCAATGATCAGGAGGGAGAGAGTGGTTGGACTCATGCACCCTGCAAATAATAGTTTCCCACCGATTGCACCTCATTCTTTTAATCCCTGCAGTATATCCTATGAGGCAGTTTCTACTATTGTTCCCATTTAACCGAGGAATCCAGGCCCAGAGATGTTTAGCAAGTCTCCCAGGATTATGATTCGGATTCTCACTTTGGTCTGATTCCATAGTTTCTGCCATAGCACTAGGAGCAGGCTCAGTTCACTTAGAATGGAAGAGCTTAAAGGTGCCTGTCTGGGAGCCAGATCCTGGGAACAGGCAAATTCCTATTGTCCAGCGTCATCTCCTCCAGGCAGTCTCCTCTGATGCCCAGACCCCTGGGTTGAGTGCCCCCTCTGAATTCAGTTGATGATGTCTGTTTAAGCATGTCTGCCATGCTAAACTTGCCTTTTTACAGCTGGGGCCCCAGTACCCAGCCTACCCTAGAGACAGCTGATGTTTGTGAAATATGCGAATGGATAAATGACTAAGGTACCAAGGCTGGGGAGGGCTAACTTCCGGAAGCCTGAGCACCTGGGAAGACAGGCTTTCTGGAGTGGAAGGTCGGAACTGCTGAAGCAGTAGATGGGTGCTGTGAACTCGGCTGTCCCACTCATGTCCATCCTCTGCAGCCCAGCGAGGAGGCCCACAGGGGCAGGACATGGGAGAGCAAGTCCCTTGCTGTGTGTCTGGAGCTCTTAATGGCCTCAGGAGAATGGGACCATCATCTGTGTCTCTCAATAAAAGGGGCTGGGGGCCAGGACACCTGGGTTGGCCCTGCAAGGGACATTCTTGAGGAAGAGTGGAGGCCAGAGTGGCACAGGGTGTGGCATTACACTGGGTCTGGAATGTAGTGGAACCAGTGGGTCAAGCTGGTTAGAGCCCCAGGCCTTCGTTTCCCCTGTCCAGCAACCATCTTTACAGTCTTCCAGGATCCCCTCCCCAAGCACAAACACATGACTAAAAAGAAAATATTTATTGGGAAGGAGAAACAAAGGACACAGGGAGGGCCTTCGAGCTTAGGAGGCCCGAGCAGCTGTTCTGTGGTTGTCCAGATAGCGCCTCAGGGCTGTGGGATAATCGGTTATGACGCCAGTGGCCCCCAGGCCGAAGGCCACGTCAAAATCCGACTCTTCGTTAAGGCACCAAAATATCACCTGAGCAGGGAGGAAAGGGCTTGTAGTTTCCAAATGACTTTACCTGGAACATGGCTTTTTCTCCTCCTCTGTGGAGCCCTCCTAGTCGTGGAATGCTGGAGCTGATAAGTTTTCAGGCATTTTGTAAACTGGTTATTAAACACAGCTGCTATTAAAAATGAAATGATATGAACTTATAATTAAATAAAGTCTACTAAAACCAAAGATAATAAATACCTCAAACGCATCGTTTCCCTAAACGTTTTGCTATTACCAGTGTTCTGAGGTTATTTACATCTGTTGAATCTGGATGGTGGCAATGCTACACACATCACTTCCCAACTCTGCATTCAGTGACTTGGTAGCTTGAAATTGACCAAAGGTGTGAGTATTTACACCAGGGAAATTGGCTCAAATCAGGCCCCCTCCCCCCACCTTTTTTTTTTTTTCAAATCCCGGAGAGCCGGCTTTTGAGCATCTACCAGCATGCCACTGCTTCCCAGTGGGCAATGAGGTAGGTGAAGACGGTATTTTTAACCCAGGCAAGTCACCAGGCCTCCCGCTTTCTTAATTTGACAAATGAGGGTGATCGTCAATCTGACAGAATTGTGGTGACGATCCCTGAAGTGAGAGCGCTCATCTGAAAGAGCTTTGTCATTCCCGTCCCTCCCTCTCCCCCACATCCAATCAGCAGCCCAGTCCTGGCCTCTTTGTGAGTTAACTCTTCCATCCATCCCCACTGCTGCCACCCAGGCCCAAGTCCTATCGGTGGCAGCAGCAGCTTCCTAAGGGGCTCTCTGATTCCATACTGTCCCCCACAATCTCCTCTCCACTTAGTGGCCAGAATAACCCTCACCTCGACAAACCTAAGTAGGATCAGTTCTCTCCTCTGTTTTTTAAGACCCTCAAAAGCTTCCTTTCCCTTTGGGCTGAAGTCCAAGCTCCTTATTGAGGTTCACAGGGCCTGCCTGCCTCAGCTTCTGCTGCCGTCTCCAGCTCAGCTTATGCCACTTCCTCCAGGCTGCAGCCCTATGGAACCCCTCAGTTCCTCTGACCATGGTGTTCTCCAGCTCCTCCAGCCTTCCCACATGCTAAGCGTTCTGCCTGAAATGTTCTTCCTTTCCTTCTCTGAGTTAGCTTCCTCTCACCTTTCATGTGGCTGCTCACACCTCACTCCTTCAGGAAGGCCCTCCCTGACCCCGAAGACCACGACACTGTTTCCTTTCTGTCCACTCATTGCCTTGTGATGGCTTGCTTCATTTCTTTACTCTTCATTTTAAGTTCCCTGCTCAATCCGCTGGAAACCCTGGTGTTGCTGTGGTTAAGAGCTACAGCTGTTAACCAAAAGGTTAGCAGTTCAAATCTACCAGGTGCTCCTTGAAAACCCTATGGGGCAGTTCCACTCTGTCCTATAGGGTCACGATGAGTTGGAATCAACTCTACAGCAATGGGTTGGGTTTGGTTTGGTTTTTTTTTTTGGCTCAATCCCCAGTACCACAGTGCCGAGAACATAGTACATGCTTAACAGAGGTTTGCTAACTGAATGACTTGGTCAAAGTAGACGCTCAGGTGAGCAGGAAGGGGTTGGCTGGGCCTGGTTTCCCCCTTCTCCGGCCTTTCTCCAGTCAGCTCATCAGGGATCAGCATAGTAGGTTCAATACATCATCACCTTAACATTTATCAAGCCCTTATTCAGTACTAGTTACATATCCCAAAGAGCTAATACTACCATCATCCCAATTCTACAGATGAAGAAACTGACTCGGAAGGTAAAGTGACCTGCCCAAATGACCCAGTTAGTTAGTGGCAGAGCTGTGACTGGACCTCAGCTGCCAGGCCCAATGCCTTGAATCACCTGCTTGCTGAGGGGGAGTGATAATCAGGTCCTACCTGTATCCCTCGCCCCTCCAAGTGTCGGATCAGGCTTTTTCTCATGATGAACCTGGGGGGAGGAGGTGGCAAGGGTGATGATGCGAGGGGTCAAAGGAGGAGGATTGTAGTGGGTCTCTATGGGGAATACTCAACCCAACCTTCTTGCCCACCTCACCATTTTGAAACCATAGCCGCCAACTGGTTCAGCCCAGGGCAGGAAAATGGGAAGTAGGTCCTGTGGACAGAAAGTGTTGGAGGTCAGCCACATGGGATGGGGTTGGGTAGTAGTGACTCCCTGACCAGTGTGACCCTGGACCCTCCAGAAGAACCCTAGTGGTCACCCAGATGAACAATTTGCCCATCGTTCGGCAAGATCCTACTCCGGTATCTTTGAATCCACACTTTGATGTCAGCGTGTGCCCCTCCCCTCATCATTTTGAGGAAACAGTCTCAGAGAGCTAAAGTAACTTGCCTGAGGTCACACAGCAAGTGAGTGGTGGGGCCAAGACCAGAACCCAGTTTGATTCAGAAGCTGGACACTCAGTCTGGATATTCTCCTGGTTGGGCCCAATCAATTTATTGAGACCTGACAGGGCTTAATGAGTTGGCTACTTGCCCCTAACTGTTCTGCTCCAGGGAGGACTTCAGATACTCTTTTCACAATTTCCAGGGCAGCCTTTGGAGCCAGAACCAAGACAAGCCTGTACTTCCAGCTGTGTGACCTTGGGCAAGTCACAGAGCCTCTCTGAGTCTCAAATTCTCCATGAGTACCATGGGGGTCATGATTCCTATACCTCCTGGGGGTGCTTAAAGCTCAATTAAGCTAAACAATGTACAAATAATTTGCAAATCCTGCAGAAAAAGTTTTGTGCTGTAATGATCTCCCTGTAGCTAAGGATTGTGGGGGCTGGCTGAGGAGCCTCCCTCAGGACAAGAGGGAGGAGAAAGCCACTGGGGACGACTTCGCAGGAAGCAAAGGGCAGAGGCTGGATTTGAGAACCAGGAAGTATCCAAATCCCTGATACTTTACTCAGCTCCTTATGTGGCTGTTACTTTGTTAATCCTTGTCTACTAGCAGGAAATGGCTTGCCTTTTTCTTTTGAGAATCTGACAAGAGTGCTGCTGAAATTAATGACTGTCTTCCCAGCCAGAGTGTAAGCTCACCAAGGGCCTCCCCGCCCCACGTTGGTCTTATTTACTAATGTAACTAACTGCACCTGGCATAGAGTAGGATGAATGACAACAGAGTACATATCTGTTGAATAAACAATAAGCAAACCCTTTCCCCTAAAACTCTACATCAATACACATTTGCATATAATTTCAGGGGGCTCATGGCTCCCTTCGTTTTTGTGAATGCTGGGTAAGAGCCACTGTTTTAAAAAGACCTTGGAGTTAGGTTTGAGGGAAGCCAAGGAGCTGGGGAGCCAGAGTCTCCTCTTCCACAGCCAGGCTGAGAGGACCCTGAGCAATGGGGTTAGACCAGAGGGATCTCCAAGGGTCCCATCCCCTGCCCCCAAACACCAGTACCTGTTGATGATGGTGGGCAGGAATGAGAAGACGAACTTCTCAGGGATTGGGATGAAGGGCAGCAGTCCCACGTAATAAAGCAGCAGCATCCAAAATGCTCGGCTTAGCGTGAAGGAGAAGGGCATCTCAGGGTTCTGGAGAGAAAAGGGAAGAAGTACGAAAAGGGTCAGTCTGCTCCTGGGAAAGAGGAACGGACGCTCAGGGTGCAGGGGGAACAGCCTTGGACATTCAGGGGCTCCCTGCTACCTGTGGGATCAAAGCCACACCTGGCTCAGTACAGCCTCCTCGTTCCCATCATTCCCATCTTCACACCTTTGCTCACACTTTCCTCCATACCTCACCTCTCTACATCCTCCCCTTTGAGACCCGTTCCCCCAGAATCCTCCCAGATGCCTCAGGTCTAGACCCCTTAGGCGGGGCTGGATTCCAGCTCCTGGGAGGAGAGGCTGCAGGGAAACCAGGCGCAGGGAGGGAAAGCAGCCTCACAGCAGCCTTGCACTTCTTCATCACTGAGCTCTTCTCCGAGGCCCAGACGGTGATCTCGCTGCGGTCAAAGCACCTCACCAGGCCTGCTATCTGGCAGTGGGGGGGAGCAGGCAGTAAAGAGGAGAGCCAGGTCTCTCTCCACTGCCTGGAGCTCCAACCCCCAGCCACAGTGCCACCTTGTGAATGAGCTCTTCGTTCTCCCCTTTGACCTCCACGCTCATGGGTGTCCGAGGGAACCTCCGGAACAGGTCCTCCAGGCGCACCATGTGCCTGTCTGACCCGTGAGCAAAGTGGCCTGTGGGATGTGGGAAGAGGAATCAGGGAAGGATTGGTGGTGAGGGGGATCATGGAATGGCAGCCCAGAGGAGAAAAGAAGGCAGGAAGTTGAAGCTATTGCCCCATTCAGGCTCAGCTCTGCCCAGAGGTCACAGTCCATGCTCTCACCAGGTGAGAAGTAAACCTCCAGCTCCTCCTTGTAGAGAGGCAAGTCCTGAGGGGAGAGAGCAGGGAGGATGTCACTAGGAGGCAGGAATGGAGGTGTGGCAACTCTCTGGGATGTGGCGTGGGGGCTGGGATAAAGCCCACCTCAAAGTCCAGGCTGCTCACTTCTTTGTTCAGGCCCGACTGGCGTAACAGGTTCTTGTCATGGGATACCACCACCACACCATCCTTTGTCAGCTGGCAGTCCAGCTCTAAGAAGTCGGCTCTCAGGGCCATGGCGCTGTGGGAGTAAAGGTCAGTGGGGAGCAGGGAATGGGGGATGGGGCCAAACTGCACGGTCTGAGGGAGGTTTGGGGGTAAGATGGGGGCAGAGGGCAAGGCGGGATGTGCAGGTTGTACACTGTACCACTCCAGGGTGCTCTGGTCACCCAAACACGGCAGTAAATGACCCCCTGGTGTCCTGTCATGTACAACCGGCACAACCTTACAGGGCAACTGTGGGTCAAGGGCAGACACACTCACTTCTCCATGGCCTCCATGGTGTTCTCCAGCCTCTCTCCGGATCCTGGATGGGGCAGCCAGAGTGGGTCCCTGAGGTCTGGGGTCCAGGAGCCTGGCCCTGACCTTTTCACTCGACATTCCCCCTTTCTGGCCTTCTTCCTTCCTTCGCCTCGGATCCCCTGCCTCATCGCCCCCAGTCCACACAGGTACTTCTTGCCTATTCCATGTCCTGCCCTCGCTCTCTCCTCCTACTTTGGAAGCTAGCTGACCCCCTTCTAGAATCCTGTCCTGGAGACCTACTCTCTCCTATCCACCCTGGCACCTGTCTTGCTACCCCTGCTCCACCCTCAACTGCTATTGCCCCAACCCCCTTCCCACCCCGGCCCAGCTCACCTCCTCGGTGGGCCCCCAGGCGGGGACAGAAGGCTGGAACCCAAGGTGTGTGCAGTAGGCGTGGCCGGCGCAGAAAGAAGATGGAGAGCATGATGTAGCCACCCAGGGTGGGCAGGGCATAGTACAGCAGAGGGCTCATGGCTGCACTGCAGCTCAGGGCTCTGGTTGCTGAGAGCTCTATGTCCCTGACGGACTGTGCTGCCTTGCTGCCTGCCTGGCTGGTGTAGGCTGGCTCTACCACTGGCCGCCACCACGCCCCTGGGACCTGCTGAGCCTGCTGCTGGCTCGGGGCCAGGCTGCAGGCTAGGGCTGGGGTAGAGGGAGCTGTAGAGGCAGCCTGAGTCTCACACCCATAGACGCCTCACAGGCCCCGGCATACCTCTATCCTCAGGCACATTGGGAGAATGAAGTCCCCACCACCAGGTCTGCTGCCATCTTCCCCCCTCCCACTGGTGCTTATGGCCAGGAAACACATCTGCCATTGCAACTTCCAAAGAATCTGGGGCTGTGTAGGGTGTACCTGAGTCACCCCCAAGTCACCCCTAGCCAGTTAGACAGGAAGTCATTGGAGGGGACAAGGACGGTGACTAAGGGGAAAACTGACCCCACTCTTTCCAAGAGTCTGGAATTCCTTACACCTGGCCAGATGGGTAGGATGATGGTGAGCCACCAAAGGTCACCAAGGCTGGGTAAAATCACAACTGGGAAGAGGCTTGGGCACTAGTAGGGTCAGGGACATCGGCGAACAGACAGA
This sequence comes from Elephas maximus indicus, assembly GCF_024166365.1. Taxonomy (NCBI): domain Eukaryota; kingdom Metazoa; phylum Chordata; class Mammalia; order Proboscidea; family Elephantidae; genus Elephas; species Elephas maximus. The sequence continues at coordinate 89,130,013 of NC_064830.1, read as the reverse complement.
GCCAGGGTCATCCGTGTACACATCTCTATATTTATATATTAGATACAGGCACAGGGAGGTGGGCAGGGGGCACCGGGCTCGCCATGTGCCCCCACCTCCACTTCTGATCACCCACACACAGAAGCAGCAGGGCGTTAAATGTGGCAGCTTTGCGGGGGAGGGGGCTGAGGCCTGGGCCCTGCTCCTCAGGGATACTAGCCCTTGAGACTTAGGAATGTTCCTCAGGGAAAACGGGGTGGGGTTTTGATGAGGTGAGTGGAGCAAGGCTAGCCAGAAGTCCCTACTCAGTGCCCCCACCCCCTCGCCACCCCTTAGTAAGTGCTGGGGGCAGTCAGGTCCCCCTGATTCCAGAACTACCAGAGACTGAGATAGCTGGGGTAAGTGCAGGCAGAGCAAGGTGGAGGGCAGTTTGCTTTGGGGTTACCTGAGTCCCTCAGGCCCTGGGGGGGGGGAAAAGGGAGAAAGGGAAAAAGGTCTTGGTCTGCCTGAAGCAGGAAGTCCAAGCACAGGGAGAGGTGGCCAGGCCCGCCCTCTGCCCTGGCCGGGGCTGCCAGGGTCTGGGCTGGGCAGTGTCCATTTTCTAACAGTCCAGCAGGGGAGGGGCAGGCAGGTGGCAGGGCCTAAATGAAAAGGCAGGCAGGAAAGGAACCATGAGTACCCACGACAGAACCTGTCAGAGCCCTGACCTCAATTCTTCCCATTTCCTTCTCACAGCTGGGTAGATATTTAGCCTCTCTGTATCTCAGTTTCCTCATCTGTAAAATGGGGATAATAACAGAACCTATCTCAAGGCACTGCTGTGAGGATTAGGATTAGTTAATATATGTCAGCCTCTTATGATAGTGCTTAGTACTATGAAGCATTTGCTCTCCTTATTAGAATGGTCTCTAGGAAACTGAGGTGCGTCTTCTACAAGATGATGCAGCTCTTATGTGGCAGAGCTGGGGTCTGAACCCAGGCCACAGCTGGTGAGAGGCAGGAAGGAGACTGGAGGGAGGAGAGTGCAGCAGGGGTGGACCTAGGATCAGCAGGGTTCCCCAACGGTGTGTGAACTGCTGACCTGAGCATGAGGTGTGAGGAGGTCTGGTGCTCCTCCCAGAGCAACCACTGCCCCACCTGCCTCTCTGTCCACACTGAGAGTCAGAGCCTGGCTCTGTTCCTCAGATGGTGAGAGGGGCCCTCAATAACCTCTGAGGGCCTGGAATGGCTACTGGGGCTGGAGGATGCAGGGCGTTAACGGGGAAGCATTTGGGACTGGAGGCAAGGGGATGGGATACACCACAGTTCTGTGGCCCGAGCAGGCTCCGGGCCCTTCTCTTACCACCATACATGTGGATCATGGGTGTGAGGCAAGCTTGAGAGACCGTATGGAGGCGTGCTGAACACCTCGGTATCAGAGTGGGTCTGTGTTGGTGGGGAGCACTCACCAGGCCCCAGGGAGCAGGGGCATCTGTCCAGTTTAAGTGGCTTCTAGTGCCTCAGGCTGGAAGCGGGCTGTCTCCTGAAAGATGAGTGCCTTCAGTCGCTCCTTGGGTAGATCATCCAGCTCCATGTCAAAGGTGAAGGGTTCCTCGGCCACCGGCTGTGGTGACAAAGACAACAAGGGCTCAGGCTATCCCTTGGGGGATGCCCACCCACCCACCTACCTGTCAGTCTTGCTGCTGGTAGCTGACCCACCTCATCTGTGGGGTCATAGTACTGCTCCAGGTAGGGGTGGGCCAGTGCTTCCTCTACTGTGATCCGTTTGTTCGGGTTAAAGGTCAACATCCGGTCCAGCAGTTCAAGCGCTAGGGAAGGGCAGGAGTCAAAGGTCAAAGGGCAAGCTTGAGTAGTTCCCCGAAGCATCACTCTGCTTCTCAGTACCCTGGGGCCTGTCTATTCAGACAGCTGCTGGGCTCACACACCGTCTCCACTCAGTTTTTATCCGACAGCAGTCCTCAAGTCTCTCTCACCTTTGGGGTCTGACTTGGGAAAGAGCTTGGCCCAGGCCACCTTGGTCTTGGCAGGCAGAGACTGTAGGTAGTTTCGGGCCTTCATGTTGATGATACAATTCAGGTCTTCCTGGGATGGGGAGCCCAGAATACCTATGGGTGACGCAGGTGACTCGGTGAGAGATTTCTACTCCCTCCTGGGAGTAGAAAAGGCAAGGAGCTAAGAACCAGAGTCCCGTCCTCCCCCCAGTGATTGACTCCAGGCCCTCACAGAGTCACCTCTGCCTGGGGTGAAAAGCAAAGGGTCTGCATTCAGGAAACCCTAGGCTCAAATTCCAGCTCTAGCACTTCCTAAATGTACAGTTTAGACTTGCCTTTGCCTTGAAATACTGTGAGATGATACAGGGGCTCAACATGTTGTGACCCTACAGATTCAACGACCCTAAAGAATTCTCATTTCTGATAAGCTAATCTCCCTCCCACTCAGTCGACCAGGGCCCCCTTACTCAGAATGTGGTTGAGCTGGTCCAGGTAGTGCTTGCCAGGGAAGATGGGCCGGTTGGAGAGCATCTCAGCCAGGATGCAACCCACAGACCAGATGTCGATGGACTTGGTATAGCCCTGGGGAGGCGGAGAGAGTGATGGGGTCCTGAGCCAGCCTCAATACAAGGCCTTCTTGTCTGGGCCAACCCACCATCCCCAACCTAGATCCAACACTGGCCAGTGAGGCAGAGGGCAGAGGCCTGGAGGACTGAATACTCAGCTTCCTTTCCAAGCCCAAGGGCTGGAGTGATGAGATAGGGCCCAGGGGGGAACTACCTGCATCATGGGGGTCAGTGCCTTGCTTGGAGGTGGCCCAGGGCTCCCTAGGACCTGGCCCCCTCCCTGCAGCGGTAGGCAGCCCCCCTACCTTGGAGTTGAGCATGATCTCTGGTGCCCGGTACCAGCGTGTAGCCACGTACTCTGTCAAGAACCCGGTGTGGTCGTGCTCAGGATCGGCAATCCGGGCCAGGCCAAAATCACAGATCTGGAATCAAACCCAGGCTGCTAAGTTCGATGCTCAAGGCCTCCACAGCTCAAGCAGTTGTATCGCTGCACCTTTGCCCATGCTGTTCCCCTTGCCTGGGATGCTCTCTACAATGGGCTTCCGCTGACCTAGACTGCGTCTTTGTGCAAATAAGGAAATGGTTCCCCTTCTGATGGGCACAGTCCTGCCTAGCGCAGACTACTTAGTGAACAGAAAGCAGGGTAACTCTCAGCCTCCAGTCCTTCACAGGGAGGGGCCCCCTGCGTAGCAAACTGCTGCCACCATGCCTCTGCTAATCCCACTTCCTCCAGGAAGCCTTCCCTGACAGACTTAGCCCCCAAGGAGTTCCCAGGAACTCTGCTACACCTTTTGGCCCTTTGGGTACAGGAAACTCACTCCTGAGGCAGTCCTACTTCTTTTCCAGCTGTCAGCTAGAAATTCTTCCAAAGGCTAAAGAGACATGTCTCCCAGGCCACGAGGACCCCACAGAACCATTTGTCCAAGATCCTTCAGAAATATGGAGAGTAATCGTGTGCCTGATAGAGGCAAGGAAACCAAAGGCAGAGAGGGGGAGGCTGGCTCTAGCTTATGGGGCCACCTGGAAGCCCCTAGAGAAGCACCCGAACCCCTGACCTTAAGGTCACAGGTGGTGTTGATGAGCAGGTTGGAGGGCTTTAGGTCTCGGTGCAGCACATTGGCAGAGTGGATATATTTGAGGCCCCGCAGGATCTGGTAGAGGAAGTAGCAGACATGGTCATTGCTCAGCTGCTGGCTTTTGAGCAACTTGTATAGGTCTGTCTCCATCAGGTCCTGTACAATGTAGCTGAGGGTGGCACCAGAGAACCCCTCCCCAGGCCGGGGGTAGCAGGAGGAACTGGGTTAAGGAGAATAAGCTAGACTGCACGTCCCCTCCAGTTGGGACCCTTTGGACTCAGATTTACCAGCCCATATTGTTAGCCAGACAGGGCTCATACTCAGCTGTGGGGCTTGGGGCATCTTCACATCTCAGTTGGGTGACCCTGAGCAAGGCAGTTGTGTTCTATGGCTCTAAACTGTGAAAGGGAGAACTTCACAGTTCAGAGCACCAGCGTAGGAGTTAACATACCAAAGTCTGAAATCCCTACTCTACTACTCACTGGCTTTCTGACCTGTCTGTGCCTCTATTTCCCCATCTGCAAATGAAGGAAATAACTATTCTTTAGAGGGTGGTTGTGAGGACAGGATGACAAAACCCATGTAAAACAGTCAGCCCAGTGTTTGACACATAGTAAGTAATCAGCAAACATCAACTATTATAAATGTCCGTGCCACATGGCTGTTGAGAGGGTTAAATGAGATAATGCATGAACACCATCTGGCATGCAATAAATATTTGCTTATTTTTAAATTCCTGCCTGATGGGAATGGTTTGCGCAAGAAAAATGAGGAGATACTCCCAACAGCACACTCCTACTCAAAGAAGAGTCGTTGGCCAAAAATCAGAAGATTGAGGAATAAATGTACATTTACATTTTAAGATAAAACAAATATTAAATATAAATAAATGCCATTTGGCTTGTCTCTGGAGGAATAAGTACTGAATATCTTTTAGAATCAGCCTCAAAAGGGCCTTCTGAGGACATGTGGACCAACCCTGCTGCTTTAGAGATGGGGAGACCCAGCAAGAGGCAGTGACTGGCTTAAGGTCACACAGCAAGTCAGGGTAAGCACAGAGATTCCCTGTCCAGTCTGTGGTGGAGGCTGCAGACTCTACAGGGCAAATCCCCACTCTTGGGTGGAGGCTGGGGCCCTGGTGATGCAGTGGTTAAGAGCTACAGCGAGCTATGGCTGCTAACCAAAACACTGGCAGTTTGAATTCACCAGCCACTCTTTGGAAACCCTACGGGGCAGCTCTATCCTATTCTACAAGGTTGCTGAGTTGGAATCAACTCGATGGCAACAGGTTTGGTTTTTATTTACTTTGGGTGGCGGTCTGGGATGGGAGAAGGGGTGATGGTATCATAAGCTGCTGAAAACAGAAGCCATCGAGCCAGGCAGGAAGTGGACAACAAACCAGGAAAGCAATATCAGAGGAGGCCAACAAAAGTTAGGCTGTCCCTCCCTGGGCAAGGTTCAAGTTCAGAGGTGACTTGGGTGGGGTTCTGAGAGGGAAATCCCAGAGAAAAGACAAGTTCTTATTTGGGAAAGGGGAAGAGGCAGCAACAGAAGCACTTGATTTTGGACTTTCTGAGTCTCCTTTTCCTCATCTTTGAAATAGAGCTCACAAGGCCCATCTCTTAGGGCAGTTGGGAGGGAGAATAAGAACCATCAAAGCACTTGGCAGGCACAGCTCTCTACACATAGTAGGCCCTCAAGGAAAGGCAGTTTTCTTCCTTCCTGCCTTCGTTCCAGTCTGGGGTCTAGAGAGCAAAGAATCAGTCTGTTAAGCAAGAACCAACTGTGGGCAGAGGCTGGATCATGTCACAGAACTGCAGATGTCAGAAGACAAAGCTCCCATAGAGACTATCTCACCCAGCCCCCTACTGAGGCACAGGGCAGAAAAGGGACTAGCCCAAGGCTACATGGCCTGGCTGCAGCAGGCCAGGATTCAATGAAGGCCCCAATCCTTTAACACTCTGTGTGTGGCCTCTCGGGCCAGAAAGTTTCTTTTACTGGGTTTGTTCTGGAAGGTGGTAGGGAAGAAGGAAGCAGAAAGAATGCCAATGCTGTCCCCAGCCCAGCTCCAAGGCCACGCCTGGCCAGCCATCCGGCAGAGGTGAAGGATACACGTCCCGCATTGCTTCCAGGGTGGGTGCCCGCAGAATGTCTCGGATGCCAATGACATTCTCATGGCGGAAGCGTAGCAAGATCTGGATCTCCCGCAGCGTGCGCTGGCAGTAGGTCTGATGCTCAAAGGGGCTGATCTTCTTGATGGCCACACGAATCTTGCGCACGTGGTCATAAGCTGAGCTGAGAGGGCCAGAGAGATGTTGATGGTGTGGCCTTATAAAGGGGGAGTCCAGGACTGGTAGCCCCACCCAGGCCTTGGCAGGGAGGGAAGGGAGCAGGAGAGGGCTCTGGTCAAGCCATAAACAATGATGGTTCCTTCCTGCTGGGGAGGCCTGGGATCTCTAGGGAGAAGGCAGGGGACCAGCCAGGCAGCCCTTTGGTGACTTCACAAACGGAGGAAGAGGCTGACCGCTCGCTGACATCCCCTATTCTCACCCCCCTTTCATTCTAGTTGCCCTGAACCTTCATCTTCCTCTTCCCACAGGGTGTGCGCCCTGAACCCCAGACAGGTCCAGGGATGGAGATGAATAGAGGACATACAGTGAGGCAAATACAGTGAGACGGAGGGGGCCATAGGAAGGGCTGGAAAGAAGGGACAAGGCAGGGGTTGGTGTCAGGGTGAAGTACCTGGGCAGTAGAGCTGTTCCCGCAGGAACAGAAGCCCAGAGCAGCCGGTGAGGCTGGGAGAGTTCACAGACCCCTCCCAAAGGATGCAGGGAGGCACTCCTGGCCCTCATCCCTCACTGGGCCTCTGGCCCCCAGCCCAAAGCCCTGCCCCACCCTGCCCAGCCCTAAGCGCTACTCTTCTCTCCCAAACTGTTTTGGCACAGTCTCAGTGGGAGAATCCCAGGCATCCTCTCTCCAAAGAAGGTCCTTTACTCCCCCTTAGGATACTACCTCCCCAAGAACACTTAACCTCTTCGGCCCCGGGTCTCCACCCGTTCCTCCCAAGGTCCCCACAGGTCCCCTCGATACACTCAGAAGCCCCTCCCTTCAGTATGGAATGATCCATTCAAGGCCTCCAAGCCCCCTCCCACTGGAACGCACGCAGCGCCCCCTCCCCCAGAAGGCACTCAAAGGTCCCCTCCCCGGGACGCTCCCCGAGCCTCCTCAGTCCCCTGCCTCTTCGGGACGCTCGAGTCTCCACATCTCAGGAAGTACTCAGCACCCCTTCCCCTCTCCTCCCCCACTCTCGGAGCCCCCTCCCCTTAAATCACCCCGATCGCTTAAACAGCCCCCTCCCCTGGGACGCCCCCTCACCTGACCATGCCGTACGCGCCCTCGCCGATGTACTGTAGCTGCGAGTAGCGAGGGCCCACGTCGAACGGCTGCCCCTTTACTACCTCCACTTCCCCCGGGACCCCCAGGCAGACCCCATCAGCTCCCCGGGGCTCCCCGCCCCCCTCAGTCGCCGCCGTCGCCATCTCCACTCCTCCCCTCCCACCTCCCCCCGGCGGCTGCGCCCGAGGCCCCGCCCCTTCCCGCCCGCCCTGTCACCGCGGAGCGGCGCGCGCCGGGTCCCGCCCCCGCCCCGCCCCTGGCGCCCCGCCCCGCCCCTGGCGCCCCGCCCCCTGGCTCCCGCGCAGCTCGAGGCTGGGCCGCGGGCGTCACGTGGTCCGCTCCTGAGCGCGCCCAGATTGTCTCCTGCGGGCGTTGTGGTCCTCGGCGCCCGCGGGCTCCACGGGGCGGTCTTAGGGCTGGTCCGGACCGCCCCCCCCGGGGAGAGACGAGCCCAGTACGGCTGGCCGGTGAACTTGTCCCGAAGCCGTCCAGCGGGTGTGTGGTGCAGCCGGGACGTGTCGCTGACTTCCCGAAGGAAGGGCTGCGGCCGAGGCGCGCCCAGGGGTTCGAGATGGAACCCTCGCCGGCCCCTTGTCGTTTGGCCAGGCTCGCCCCTGATAAGCCTCGGTATTTCACAGTAGCCCTGCAAGATGGCTTCATCACAGATGTGGCTTGCCTCCAGAGGGGCCTGGTGACCTGGAGCCTTTCAGCTCAAGTGAGAGCTGGTGAACCCAGGGGTCCAGATTCCCAGCGTCTGGCTTGTCGACAGAGCCTGTGGAAGTGGGCTGTGGGTACCTCTCCTCTGCCAGCAACTGCAGCAGTGGCGGTCTGCTGCTTGATTAGTGCCCGGAGCACAGATAGCCCCAGCCAACTTTTACTTGGGAGGCAGGAGAGAGGCAAGAAGGCCGCATGCAGAGGTGACTGGGTTTGATTAAGATAACACTATCTGGATTTTCCCCAAAACCGCAAAATTGGAAACGTTTTTGTTGCCATTGGATTTGGCAAAATGGGAACCCTGGCAAGATGAGCATCGTGAACCTGTACCAGACACTGCAGTTTACAGAATGCTTGGATCATTTCAGTTTAGGACAACCCTAAAATATAAGTGTCATCCGATTTTCTTAGCTGAATGAGCAGAGGCCATGTCTGTCCATTACTGTATCATCCCCCCCTCCCCGTGCCTGGCACTGAATAGATGACGTTTTACAGATGGGGAAGCTGAGACTAGGATTAACTGACTTGGGTAAACAGTCACCTCACGGTGATGACAGCTCTGAGACTCAAAATGATGTCTCCTGATATGGAGGCAGAAGCTTTTTCTGATCCCGTACTTAGTCCCTCAGAGTCAGACTGTTAGAACTGAAGAAAAGACCCTCAGAGCATCCAGTCCACCTCCCTCATTTCACACTGAAAATATACGTTGGAAGCTTCACAAAAGGAGACATCTCCTAGGCTTCAGTAAGTAAGGATGTTTTTAGATCCTTGTATGTGTTCCAGACCAAAAGGCAAAACGGAATCGTAATTAGAATTCTGAAATTGCTCATCATTAGACCCACGGCCAGGCACTCCAACTCTGATGGATGAGTTGCTGATTCCCGACACCCCATAACTCAATGACGGTTCAAGAGGTGCAAATTAGATCAAAGTTTTTTCAGCTATTCATCTGATAAACTATTCAACGTCACTGTGTGCAAAGCTCTGAGCTAGGCACTGCAGCTGGTGAAAGATTGTAGTATGAATTAGTGGTTAAGAGCAGGAGTTCTCTGGAGCCGAATTGCCCAGGTTAGAATCCCATTTTTGCCACTCACTTGCTGTGTTACCCTGGACAAATTACCTACTGGCCTCTCTGTTCCTGGAGTTTATTATCTACTGAAGAGATAAAATGTATACACATAAGTCAGTTGGATACAAGATAAATGGATGTAACATCTAGTGTGAGCTCAGGGGTGGGAGAGATCACTCTTTCTGGGAAAGTGAGGGAGGGATAATGGAGGAGGTGGCATTGAGCCATTGGAAAAACAGTGGCATTTCAGCATGCCTGGCTATTTTTTTTTTTTGGCTAGAGGAAAGGTGTCAAGGAGGAGGAGCAGCCTGAGCCAAGGCACAGGGTCGGGAGCATGCCTTGTCCAGTGTGACTGGGGTTTAAAGCAGTAAGGGGAGTTTAGGCTGGCTGGGTGCGGCCAGATCGAGTGAGGGAAGGTCTTGGGTTCTGGCAAGGAGTTTGGATGTTACTCAGTGAGCAGTAAGAGCCTTTGAGGGATTTTTGCCAGATCATTTTGCAACTGCAGGAGAATATAGTGACTCAGAGAAAACACCGTGGAGTTCAGCACTAAGCCAGGTTTCCTGAGTGGGAGTGTTTCCCGGCATAGGAAAGGCTGGTGTATCCGGTGAGGCCGCCTGCAACCTCAGGCTGCACTTGTCTCATTGAAGAGAGTGACCGAGATTGCCCTCTAGTGGCTGTGGTTGGTATTTCCTCGGACGGTTGGACTGGGATTTCTTAGTCCATTGAACTGATTCACATTCAACTGATAGAAACTGAGCATCTATTCTGTGCCAGGCACTTTTATATACATTAGCTCCTGTAATCCTTACAGAAGCCGTATGAAGTCAATACTATTATTTCCTTTTAAGAGAAGAGAAAAACAGAGGCTTATTGAATTGTAGAGTTGGAAGGGACCCCAGGAATCATTTTCCTCTCCAGGTAGTTCATTATGTCCCACCCAGCTCACTGCTTTGTTTGAGTTTTTTAGCAGCTTCTAGTTGGTTATCTCTGTCCTCTGTATTTACCCAGATTAAATCTTAAACCCAGTTCTTAACTTTTTGTGATTTCAAGGACTGGAACCTTGTTTTTTCAGAGCACAAATGAACCTTCCCATTTCAACTAACTCCACTAATCATCACTAACCGAGAAGGTAGCAAGTACGCAGAAATAGAGGTCAGAGGGCATTTACAAATTTGTCAAGATTTAAGTACTGACCATTTTTTAAGGGAAGGGTGAAGAAGAATTGACGCCTTCGAATTTTGGTGTTAGCGGAGAGTATTGAGTATAGCATGGACTGCTAAAAGAACGAACAAGTCTGTCTTGGAAGGAGTACAGCCAGAATGAAAGCAGAAAGAAGCAAGGATGGTGAGACTTTGTCTCACATGTTGTGGACATGTTGTCAGGAGGGACTAGTCCCTGGAGAAGGACATCATGCTTGGTAAAGTGGAGGGTCAGTGAAAAAGAGGAAGGCCCCTCAATGAGATGGACTGCCACAGTAGCTGCAACAATGGGCTCAAGCATAACAAGGATTGTGAGGATGGTGCAGGACAGGGGCAGTGTTTCGTTCTTTTGTACATAGGGTGGCTATGAGTTGGAACCGACTGGATGGCACTTAATGACAACAACACTTTTTTTTCTTAATCTAAAAAACCTCTGCTGTAGTTTTCTGATGACACCTCTTCAAATATTGGAGAATATCTATGGCCAAACATCTCTCCTCAGGAATAGGCCTTCTTCACCTAATCCTTTCTCTGAAATCTTTGTCGCCACCTCTGCCAGTCCCTACTGGCATCCTTCCCTGGGCTCCTCTTCTCACCAGCCTTTTTTCTCTTCACCATCCCCCTTAGTCACATCACACTCCTATGGCATCAACTTTTTGCTTTATGTAAAATCTCTACCCTTAGCCATTGCCTTTCTCCTTCATCCTGGTGCCAGATTTCCAGTGTTTGCTGCACAGCTTTACCTGGAGGCTAGCTGATACAAATATTCAGCATGTCCAATGAAAGTCATCCTCTTTATTTCCAAACCTGTTTCTCTTCCAGACTCTATTAGCTTTAGTATTACCACCATTCTCTCAGGATCAAACCTTGTCGTTTTTCATTTTACCATTTCTCTCCGCATCCAACCAATTTCTTCTCATTTTATTGCCAAAGCCATCCCCTCTACAACTGGTCAGACTGTAATTTCATATTATCATATTTCTACTTTTTAACTTTTCAGTTTAAATAGTTTTAGATTGACCAAAAAGTTGCAAAAAATAGTTCAAAGGATCTCCATATACCCTTCGCCACACTCTCTAAATGTTAACATTTTAAATAAACGCAATACAATGATCAAAATCAGAAAATTAACATATTATCTGATCAGGAAACTCTGGTGGCATAGCCGTTAAGAGCTATGTCTGCTAACCAAAAGGCTGGCAATTCGAATCTACCAGGTGCTCCTTGGAAACTTTATGGGATAGTTCCTATAGGGTGGCAATGAGTTGGAATCGCCTTGACGGCAATAGGTTTGATTTTGGGGTTTTTCTTATTATCTGATCTGTAGATCTTATTCAAATTTTGTCATTTGTCCCACTCATGTCCCTTTTATGATCCAGGGTCCAATTCAGGATCACACTGCATTTAGGTGTCTTGACTCCTTAATTTCCTTTAATCTGGAACAGTACAGTCCGTTAGTTTTGTGTGTTTGGTCTTTTATGACCTTCACACTCTTGAAGATTACAGAGCACTTGTTTTGTACAATTTTCCTCAGTTTGAATTTGTCTGATATTTCCTCCTAGTTCCACATTTCACTTTGCCTTAGTATTGCATTGACTTCCTAGCTAATCTGTGTTCAGATTTCCTAATTCGTCTTGAGTCAGTTTTGGTAATTTGGATTTTTCTAGGAATTTGTCCATTTCATCTAAATTATCTAATTGCTGGCATATAGTTGTTCATAGTATTCACCTGTAATTCTTTGTGTTTCTATAAGGTAGGCAGTAATGTGCCTTCTTTCATTTATCATTTTAATAATTGAGTTTTCTTTCTTTTTTTCTTGGTCAGTCTCCTAAAGATTTGTCAGTTTTATTGATCTCATCAACAATTTTTTGCTTTGTTGCCTTTCTCTATTTTTTTTTTAATTCTATGTTTAATGAATTTCCCCTCTAATCCTTATTATTTCCTTCCTCCTGCTTCCTTTGGGTTTCATTTGCTGTTTTTTTCCCTGTGTCTTAAGGTGGAAGATGAAGTTATGAATTTAAAATCTTTCTTTCTTTTTTTAATATTCTCTTTGTTGTTGTTGTTAGTTGCTGTTGGGTGGGTTTCGACTCATAGTGCCCCCCTGTGTGTTCTCTAAGCACTGCTTTAGCAGCATTCCATAAGTTTTGGTATGTTGTGTCTTCATTTTCACTCATCTCAAAGTATTTTCTAATTTCCCTTGTGATTTCTTCTTTGACTCATTGGTTATTTAGTAGTGCACTGTTTTAACTTCCACATACTTGTGAATTTCTCAAACTTCTGTTATTAATTTTCATTTCATTTCGTTGTAATCAGAGAATATACTTTGTGTGATTTCAATCCTTTTAAATTTATTGGGGCTTGTTTTATGGCCTAGCACATGGCCTATTTTAGAGAATGTTCCATGTGTGCTGGAGAAGAATGTGTACTCTGCTGTTGGTTGGCGCATTCTATAGATATCTGTTAGGTCTAGTTTGTGCAGAGTGTTGTTCAAGTCTTCTATCTCCTTATGATCTACTGCCTAGTTATTTTATCCATTATTGAAAGTGGAATGTTGAAATCTCCAGTTTTGTTGTTGAATAACAATCTCTTTCTTCCCTCAATTCTGTCAGCCTCTGCTTCACTTACTTTTGGGCTCTTTCTTAGATGCAATTCTTGAAGGATTTTCCAGGTATGGACCAGTAATGTGAAATTTGCCCCCAAAAATGGAGGGCACTGAGAGACCAAAGAAAGAGGCAGGCAACTCCAGTGTGGCGGCAAAAGAGTTTATTGGTGAGACTTACATATTGAGGCAAACCCTGGGCAGCCACAGGACCAAAGTAGATCTCCACACTCCGCAAGGGGAGGGTAGAGGTTTTATAGGGGTGGTGAACAATAGTGACTACATGTCAGGGAGTTACATAAGAATGCAAACTGTAGTGAACTGGCAGAACACAGGAGGGCGCCCATGTTTGGCTTGGCAAAGCCTGTTTTCTCTTTGTGGATTGGCCCTTTTATCATTATAAAACATCCTTCTTTATGTCTAGTAGCATATTTTATTTTAAAGTTTATTTTGTCTTATATTAGTATGGCCTCTTCAACTTATTTATGGTTACTATTTGCGTGATACGTATTTTTCCACCCTCTTACTTTGAACATTTCCTCATCTGCATGCGAAAGCTGAACAATGAAAAAGGAAGACCAAAGAAGGTTAGATGAATTCGAATTCTGTTGGTGAAGAGTACTGAATACACCATGGACTGCTAGAAGAATAAACAAATCTGCCTTGGAGGAAGTACAGCCAGAATGCTCCTTAGAAGGAGGATGGTGAGACTTTGTCTTGGCTGGTTTGGATATGTTATCATGAGGGATCAATCCCTGAAGAGGGACATCATGCTTGGTAAAATAGAGGGTCAGCAAGAAAGAGAAAGGCCCTCAATGAGATGGATTGGCACAATGGCTGCAACAGTGGGCTCAGACATAGCAACAATTGTGAGGATGGCACAGGACCGGGCAAAGTTCCATTTGATTATACATGGGGTCACTAAGAGCAAGAGTTGACTTGACAGCACCTAACAACAACAACAACTTTCAATTTATTTGTGTCTTTGAATCTAAAGTGTGTTTCCTATTGATTATCCAGTCTGAAAATACCTATCTTTTGACTGGATTGTTTAATCCATTTGCATTTGATGTTATTATTGATACAGTTGGATATATGTCTGCCATTTTACTTTTAGTTTTCTATGTCTCATATCTTTTTTGTTTATCTATTTCTCTAATGTTTTCTTTTGCATTAAGTGAGTATTTTCTAGTGTAACATTTGAAAGGTAGTTTTGCTGGACATAAAATTTTTTTTTTCATAATTTTTATTGTGCTTTAAGTGTAACTTTACAAATCAAGTCAGTCTCTCACACAAAAATCCATATACACCTCGCTACACACTCCCAATTACTCTCCGAGACAGCACGCTCACTCCCTCCACTCTCTCTTTTCGTGTCCATTTCACCAGCTTCTAACCCCCTCCACCCTTTCATTTTCCAGGCAGGAGATGCCAACATAGTCTCAAGTGTCCACCTGATCCAAGAAGCTCATTCCTCACCAGCATCCCTCTCCAACCCATTGTCCAGTCCAATCCATGTCTGAAGAGTTGGCTTTGGGAATGGTTCCTGTCCTGGGCCAACAGAAGGTCTGGGGGCCGTGACCACCGGGGTCCTTCTAGTCTCAGTCAGACCATTAAGTCTGGTCTTATGAGAATTTGGGGTCTGCATCCCACTGCTCTCCTGCTCCCCCAGGGATTCTCTGTTGTGTTTCCTGTCAGGGCAGTCATCGGTTGTAGCCGGGCACCATCTAGTTCTTCTGGTCTCAGGATGATGTAGTCGCTGGTTCATGTGGCCCTTTCTGTCTCTTGGGCTTGTAATCACCTTGTGTCCTTGGTGTTCTTCATTCTCCTTTGAGCCAGGTGGGTTGAGACCAATTGATGCATCTTAGATGGCTGCTTGCTAGCATTTAAGACCCCAGATGCTACTCTTCAAAGTGGGATGCAGAATGTTTTCTTAATAGATTTTACTATGCCAATTGACTTAGATGTCCCCTGAAACCATGGTCCCCAGACCCCTGCCCCTGTTACGCTGGCCTTCGAAGCATTCAGTTTATTCAGAAAACTTCTTTGCTTTTGGTTTAGTCCAGTTGTGCTGACCTCCCCTGTACTGTGTGCTGTCTTTCCCTTCACCTAAAGTAGTTCCTACCTACTATCTAATTAGTGAATGCCCCCCCGCCCCGCCCCGGTAACCACAAAAGAATGTTTTCTTCTCAGTTTAAACTATTTCTCAAGTTCTTTTAATAGTGGTCTTATACAATATTTTGGACATAAAATTCTTGGTTGACAGTTTTTTTTCTGCCTTCTGGCCTCCATTGTTTCTGATAATCTTATTAGGGCTTTGTTGTACGTGATCGGAAACCCTGGTGGCGTAATGCTTAAGAGTTCGGCTGCTAACCAGAAGGTCAGCAGTTCAAATCCACCAGGTGCTCCTTGGAAATGCCGTGGGGCAGTTCTACTCTGACCTATAAGGTCGCTATGTGTCAGAATTGACTAGGCAGCAATGGGTTTTGTACATGGTAAATTGTTATTCTGGTGCCACTTTGAAGATTTTTTCTTTGCCTTTCAGCATTTTTATTTATTTATCAACTTTGTTTTTTGTGCTTTAGGTGAAAGTTTACAAATAAAGTCAGTCTCTCATGCAAAAAGCCATACACACCCTGCCGTGCACTCCCAGCTGCTCTCCCCTTAATGAGACAGCATATTCCTCCTCTCCATCCTGTATTCCCTGTGTCCATTCAACCAGCTCCTGTCCTCTTCCTCCTCACCTCACCACCAGACAGGAGTCACCCACGTAGTCTCATGTGTCTATTTGAGCCACGAAGTTCACTCCTCACCAGCATCATTGTCTATCTTATAGTCCAGACCAGTCCCTGTCTGTAGAGTTGGTTTCAGGAATGGTTCCAGTCTTGGGCTATCAACGGGTCCAGGGACCATGACCATTCAGGGTCCCTCCAGTCTCAGTCAGACTTTAAGCCTGGTCTTTTTAGAGAATTTAAGATCTGCATCCCACTGTTCTCCTGCTCCATCAGGGATTCTCTGTTGTATTCCCTGTCAGGGCAGCAATCGGTGGTAGCTGGGCACCATCTAGTTCTTCGGATCTCAGGCTGATGGAGTCTCTGGTTTATATGGCCCTTTCTGTCTCTTGGGCTCATATTTTTACCTTGTGTCTTTGGTGTTCTTCATTCTCCTTTGCTCCAGGTGGGTTGAGACCAATTTATGCATCTTAAATGGCCACTTGCTAGCCTTTAAGACCCCAGACACCTCTCACCAACGTGGAATGCAGACTGTTTTCTTAATACATTTTGTTATGCCACTTGACCTAGATGTCCCCTGAAACCATGGTCCCCAGACCCCTGTCCCTGCTATTCAGGCCTTCGAAGCTTTTGGTTGTATTCAGGAAACTTCGTTGCTTTCGGTTTAGTCCAGTTGTACTGACTATCCCTGTGTTAGTGTTGCCCTTCCCTTCACCTAAAAAAAATTTTTGTCTACTATCCAGTTAGTGAATATCCGTCTCCCTCCCTCCTCACCCTTGTAACCATCGAAGAATATTTTCTTCTGTATTTAAACTTTATCTAGAGTTCTTATAACAGTGGTCTCATACAATATTTGTCCTTTTGCAATTCACTTAATTTCACTCAGCATAATGCCTTCCAGATTCCTCTCTGTTATGAAATGTTTCACAGATTCTTCGTGGTTCTTAATCGTTCTGTAGTATTCCATTGTGTGAATATACCATAATTTATTTATTCATTTATCCGTTGATGGGCGCCTTGGTTGCTTCTAACTTTTTGCTATTGTAAACAGCGCTGCAATGAACATGGGTGTGCATATATCTGTTCCTGTGAAGGCTCTTATTTCTTTAGGGTATATTCCAAGGAGCAGAATTGCTCAGTCTTTTGGTAATTCTATTTCTAGCTGTTTAAGGCAGTGCCAAATTGATTTCCAAAGTGGTTGTACCATTTTACATTCCCACTAGCAGTATGTAAGTGTTCTAGTCTCTCCACAACCTCTCCAATATTTTTTATTTTGTGTTTTTTGGATTAATGGCAGCCTTGTTGGGGAGAAATGGAATCTCATTGTAGTTTTGATTTGCATTTCTCTAATAGCTAATGATCGTGAGCATTTCCTCATGTATCTGTTAGCAGCTTGGATGTCTTCTTTGGTAAAGTGCTTGTTCATATCCTTTGCCCATTTTTAAATTGGGTTATTTGTCTTTTTGTTGTTGAGTTTTTGCAGTATCATGTAGATGGTAGAGCTCAGACACTGATCGGAAATGTCATAGCTAAAAGCTTTTTCCCAGTCTGTAGGTAATCTTTTTACTCTTTTGGTGAAGTCTTTGGATGAGCATAGGTGTTTGACTTTTAGGCACTCCCAGTTATCTAATTTCTCTTCTGGTGTTTATACAATGTTAGTAATGTTTTGTGTACTGTTTATGCCATGTATTAGGGCTCCTAGCGTTGTCCCTGTTTTTTCTTCTATGATCTTTATTGTTTTAGATTTTATATTTAGGTCTTTGATCCATTTTGAGTTGGTTTTTCTGCATGGTGTGAGGTATGGGTCTTGTTTCATTTTTTTGCAGATGGATATCCAGTTATGCAAGCACCATTTGTTGAAGAGACTGTCTTTTCCCCATTTAACAGACTTTGGACCTTTGTCAAATATCAGTTGCTCTTATGTGGATGGATTTATGTCTGGATTCTCAATTCTGTTCCACTGGTCTATGTATCCATTGTTGTGCCAGTACCAGGCTGTTTTGACTACTGTGGAGGTATAATATGTTCTACAAATCAGGTAGTGTGAGGCCTCCCACTTTGTTCTTCTTTTTCAGTAATGCTTTACTTATCCGAGGTCTCTTTCCCTTCCATATGAAGTTGTTGATTTGTTTCTCCATCCCCTTAAAAAATGTCAGTGGTATTTGGATTGGGATTGCATTATATCTATAGATTGCTTTGGGTAGAATAGACATTTTTACAATGTTGAGTTTTCCTGTTCACAAGCAAGGTATGTTTTTCCACTTATGTAGGTCTCTTTTGGTTTCTTGCAATAGTGTCTTATAGTTTTTTTTGTATAGGTCTTTTAAGTCTCTGGTTAGATTTATGCCTAAGTATATTATCTTCTTAGGGGCTATTGTAAATGGTATTGATTTGGTGATTTCCTCATTGACATTCTCTTTGTTGTTGTAGAGGAATCCAACTTATTTATGTATGTTTATCTTGTATCCTGATACTCTGCTAAACTTTTCTATTAGTTTCGATAGTTTTCTTGAGGATTCTTTAGGTTTTTCTGTGTATAAGATCATATCATCTGCAAACAGAGATACCTTTATTTCTTCTTTGCCAATTCGGATGCCCTTTATTTCTTTATCTAGCCTAATAGCTCTGGCTTGGAGCTCCAGCACAATGTTGAATAAAGGGCATCCTTGTCTGGCTTCCATTCTCAAGGGGAATGCTTTTGGTCTCTGTTTAGGACGATGTTGGCTGTTGGCTTTGTCTAAATGCCCTTTATAATGTTGAGGAATTTTCCTTCTATTCCTATTTTGCTGACAGCTTTTATCATGAATGGGTGTTGGACTTTGTCAAATGCCTTTTCTGCATCAGTTGATAAGATCATGTGGTTCTTGTCTCTGTTTTACTTATGTGATGAATTACATTGATTGTTTGTCTAATGTTGAACTATTCCTGCATACCTGGTATGAATTACACTTGGTTGTGGTGAATTTTTTTTTTTTTTTTGATATGTTGTTGATTTCTATTGGCTAGAATTTTGTTGAGGATTTTTGCGTCCAAATTCATGAAAGATGTTGGTCTGTAATTTTTTTTTCTGGTGTCTTTACCTGGTTTTGGTATCAGGGTTATGCTGGCTTCATAAAATGAGTTTGGGAGTATTCCATCCTTTTCTATGCTCTGAAATACGTTTAGTAGTAGTGGTGTTAACTCTTCTTTGAAAGTTTGGTAGAATTCTCCAGTGAAGCCTTCAGGGTCAGGGCTTTTCTTTGCTGGGAGTTTTTAAATTACTTTTTCAATCTCTTCTTTTGTTACAGGTTTATTTAGCTGTTTTGTCTCTGTGTTAGTTTAAGTAGGTAATGTGTTTTAAGGAATTTGTCCATTTCCTCTAGCTTTTCAAATTTGTTAAAGTACAATTTTTCATAGTATTCTCTTACGATTCTTTTAATTTCATTGAGTGTGTTGTGATATCACCCATCTCATTTCTTATTTGGGTTATTTGTTTCTTCTCCTGTTTCTCTTTTGTCAGCCTGGCCAATGGTCTATCGATTTTGTTAATCTTACCAAAGAATCAGCTTTTGGTCTTGTTAAGTCTTTCAGTTGTTTTTCTGTTCTCTATTTCATTTAATTCTGCCCTAATTTTTATTATTTTCTTTCTTCTGCTGCCTGAGGGTTTCTTTTGTTGCTCTCTTTTTATTTGTTCAAGTTGTAGTGATACTTCTTGGATTTTGACCCTTTCTTCTTTTTGTATGTGTGCATTTATTGATATAAATTGACCTCTGAGCACTGCTTTAGCTGTGTCCCAAAGGTTCTGATAAAAGTGTTTTCATTCTCATTGGATTCAATGAATTTCTTTATTCCATCCTTAATTTTTTTCTATAATCCAATTGTTTTTGAGCAAAGTGTTGTTCAGTTTCCATGTGTTTGATTTCTTTTCCCTGATTTTTCTGTTATTGACTTCTAGTTTTATGGCTTTATGGTCAGAGAAGATGCTTTGTAATATTTCAGTGTTTTGGATTCTGTTAAGGCTTGCTTATGGCCTAATATGTGGTCTCTTCTCGAGAATGTTCCATGTGCGTTGGAAAAGAAAGTATACTTGAATGCTGTTGGGTGGAGTATTCTGTATATGTCTATGAGGTTAAGTTGGTTGATTGTGGTATCTAGCTCTTCCATGTCTTTATTGAGCGTCTTTCTGGATGTTCTGTCCTTCACTGAAAGTGGTGTATTGAAGTCTCCTACTATTATTGTGGGCTGTCTAACTTGCTTTTCAATGCCGTTAAGAGTTTGTTTTATGTATCTTAAAGCCCTGTCGTTGGGTGCATAAATATTTAATATGGTCATATCCTCCTGGTGTATTGTCCCTTTAATCATTATGTAGTGTCCTTCCTCAGCATTTTCATTATGATGTGTCTGGGTGTGGATCTCTTTGCCTTTATCCCACTTGGAGTTTGTTGAACTTCTTGGATGTGTAGATTAATTTTTTCAGCAAATTTGGGAAGTGTTCAGTCATTATTTCTTTAAATATTTTTTCTGCTCCTTTATCTTTCTCCTCTCCTTCCTTACCTGTATGTGGTGTGCTTCAGGGTGTCCCACATTTTTCTGAGGCTGTACTCATTTTTCTTCATTCCATTATTCTCTCTGTTATTCAGATCACATAATCTCTATCAATCTATCTTTAAACTCACTATTTTTAAACTATCTGCTCAAATCTACTACTGAGCCTTTCTAATGAGTTTTCCATTTCAGTTATTGTACTTTTCAACTCCAGAATTTTGACTTCTTTTTTAAATAACTTCTATCTCTTTATGGATCAATAATTATCTATTTTTATGAGACATTGTCATCCTACTTTATTTTTTTAAGCATGGTATCCTTTAATTCTTTGAACATATTTATAATAACTGCTTTGATGTGTTCGTTAAATCTGACATCTGGTCCCTTTTACAGGCACTTTCTGTTGCCTGCCTTTTTTCCTGTGTATGGGTCACACTTTCCTGTATCTTTCTATGTTTCATAATTTTTGGTTGAAAACTGACATTTTTAGGAGCTATATTGTAGCACCTCTGAGTACTGAATACTCTTTCCCCTCTCTGGGGTTGTTTTTGTGTTTGTTTTGTGACCTGACTAGGCTACTTTAGCTAAATCTATTTCCCCCCACAGTGAGAAGCCTTGGATGTTGCTCCTTGGAGGGTACACCCTTGGCAGTATGCAAATTACCCCAGGATGACAGTGACTTTAGTGGGCTGTCTTTGACATTCACTTTGTTGTTGTTGTTGATGTTAGGTGCTGTTGAGTTGGGTCCTAACTCATAGTAATCTCATGTACAATGACATGAAACACTGGCTGGTCTACACGATCCCCATGATTGGTTGTAGATCAGACCATCGTGATCCTTTGGGGTTTTTGTCGGCTGATTTTCAGAAGTAGATCACCAGGTCTTTCTTCCTAGTCCCTCTTAGTCTGAAAGCTCAGCTGAAGCCTGTTCAACATCATAGCAACACACAAGCCTCCACAGACAGATGTGTGGTGGCTGGTTTCCCTTTCTCACTGAATCACAACTGCCCCCCTTCTGTTAAAAAAAGGCTCCACTAATTACCTTTTGATGATTCTACTGTTTTTGACAATGCCCTGAGGCATTTTAATTTGGGTGGGGGTAGTTTTTATTTTATTGTGGTAAAATATATATAACAAAGATGTTGCCACTTTAATTATTTTTAAGTGTACAATTCAGGGGCATTAATTACATTCACCAGGTTGTGCAACCATCACCATTATCTATTTCCAAAACTTTTTCATCACCCCAAACAGAAAACTGTGTACCTTTTGAGCAGTAATTCCCTCTTCTTGGCTCCCCCCAGGCCTTGGTAACCTCTAGCCTACTTTCTGTCTCTATGAATTTGCCTATTCTAGATATTTCATATAAGTGGAATCATACAATATTTGTCCTTTTGTGACTGGTTTGTTTTACTTAGCATAATGTTTTCAAGGTTCATCCATGTTGCAGCACGTATTAGAATTGCATTCATTTTTATGGATGACTAATATTCCATTGTATATATATACCCCATTTTGTTTATCTATTCATCTGTTGATGGACACTTGGGTTGTTGTATCACCTTTTGGACTCTTTTTAGCTATTGTGATTAATGTTGGAATGAACATTGGTGTCAAGTATCTGCTTGAGTCCTGCTCTCAAGGATCATATGGTGATTCTAGAGTCCCTGGGTAGTGCAAATGGTTAACACACTCTATGTTTAACTTTTTGAGGAACTGCCAGACTGGCTTTCTACAATGGCTGTACCATTTTACATTCCCACCAGCAGTAAATAAGGGTTCCAATTTCTCCACATCCTCAACAACACTTGTTATTTTCCAGTTTTTTAAAATAATAGCCCTTCTAGTGGGTGTTTAGTGGCATCTCATTGTGATTTTGATTTGCATTTTCCTGGTGACTCATGAGCAGGGTAATTTTTGAGGCTAGTCTTTGAGGTTTGTTCTGACCCCAAAAGGGCTCTTCCTAGCTGTTTCTTTCCCTGGTTATCTCTCTGGTGAACTGGCTGGCCTATGGTTTAGCTCATTGCTAACTAAGAAGAACTATTGTTTTTGAGATAGGAGCTCGAGTGGTGCAATGGTTAAGTGCTCAGCTGCTAACTGGAAGGTTGGTGATTTGAAGCTACAAGCTGCTGTGTGGGAGAAAAGACCTGGCAATCTGCTTCCATAAATATTACAGTCTAGAAAACCCTATGGGAGAGTTCTACTCTGCCACATTGGATCACTATGACTCAGAATTGACTTGACGGCACACAACAACAACATTTATTTTTGATAGTGTCATTGGTGGCTCATGGTAGAATTCTTACCTTCCATGAAGGAGATCTGGGTTCTGTTCCTGGCCCATGCACCTCATGTGCAGCCACCACCCATCTGTCATTGGAGACTTGCATGTTGCTCTGAACAGGTTTCAGTGGAGCTCCCAGACTAAGATGGCCTAAGAAGAAAGGCCTGGCAATCTACTTCCAAAAATCAGTCATTGAAAGCCCTGTGCATCACAGTGGTCCAATCTCCAACTGATCATGGGGATAGCACAGGACCAGGCAGCATTTCGTTCTGTTGTGCATAAGGTTGTGTGAGTTGGGGGCTAACTCAACAGCAGCTAACAACAACATTTTTTTTCTTGAGAACACCCTTAGGATTGAACTTTCCCATTCTGTTTTTGAATAGTCGGTTCCTTTGGGGAGAACTTTGGCTCTCTCTTTTCTTATGGACTGCCTCTCTGTCTGGCAAAGTCTCTGAGTGACTACTGTAGGCCCTAAATGAAGCAGTGGCCTCTTGCCTTCTTCACTTACCTCTTCCAACATGGAACTTCTGCCCTACAATTGGCCCCAGTATTCTTGGCCTGTCATGCCTATGGTAGGCACTGGGTGAAGGAAAGGAATCCCAGCTTCTCCACCACACTCCCTAGGAATTTAGCCTCTTCAACTTGGAGGGGATGAGAAATGCTGAAGGGCTGCCCCTCCTGGTGAGATACAGTAAGCCTTGATTGGGAACTAAAGGAAAGGGAGCCCCATCTTCTTGGCTGCACCTATTCCAAGTGAAGCTTCTGCTAAGCTGAGCTGGGACACTGCAGGGCAAGGAGAAATTCATGGCTCAAATGCCACAGACACTCGCTGTTCTTGCCATGTTTTAGCAGATTTTCTTGAATCAATGTTTCTTCAATTGTCGTATGCTCTTAAGACAATTTTCAGAGTCTTCAAGTGGTTGAATTTTTACAGTTTTCACTAGCTTTGCTTGTTTCGATGTGGAGTAGGCTGCAGAACTTCTCGTGCTGTCCTCCTGGACTTTGTTCTCCCAGAAACCGTAAGCTTTTTGGTTAGTCTATTTTTGCCCCAGTGGCTGTTCACTACCTCAAAAAAAAAAAAAAAAGAAATTTTTTTTTTTTTTTTTTTTGAGAGGCAGCCACAAAGTTAAAACACTTGCCTACAAACATTTTCCACAAATGGCCCACAGGGCGAAGGCTTTTCCCACTGGGCTGGCTCCAAGTCAGGTCAAATGTAGACAGCCTTGGAGTCTTTCTGGAACTACAAAACAGGTCAAATAATGACAATTCTTTGAGAATAAGGCTTTGAAAGAGCTCCAGCTCCATTCTGCTTCTTGCAGTGGCTGCCAGGCTGCACCAGAAATGTGGACTGTTGTTTGTCAAGGCTGCAGCAGAGCTGGAGAGTGGAGGATGGAACTAGGGCAAGTGAAAATGCTACAAAGTTTGCTGTTCTTACCAAGATTCAGCTGTTTTTCTTGAATAAGCATTCCCCAAGTTGCTGCAAGTCTTTGGTTAATTTTCAGAGTTTTGAGAAAGTTGATTTGGAAAATTTTTGCCAACTTTTTATTGCTTTTTGGAGGAGCAAGTTTCCAGAGGTCCTTACTCTGCCATTTTTGCTGACATCACCAAAATCAACTTTTAATCAATACTTATAGTTAAAGCACAATAAAACCAAACCCCATTGGCGTTGAGTCGATTCTGACTCATAGCGACCCTCTAGAACAGAGTAGAAACTGTCCCATAGAGTTCCCAAGGAGCACCTGGTGGATTCAAACTGCTGACCTTTTGGTTAACAGCTGTAGCACTTAACCACTATGCTGCTGGGGTTTCCAAAAGCACAATAGACCCACCAAATTACCGTACTTGTGCTCATGTTTCTTTATATCATTGCAAGGATATCCTGACTTTATTTCTTCCTTGAAATCAAGGCAGAAAGCAAGTCAAGCCCTGAAAGTTCCCCTTGTCTGTTTTAACCCTATTGTAATGCTATCAAAGGAGCCCTAGTTGGGTAGGGTTAAGAGCTCAGCTGCTAACCAAAAGTCAGCAGTTCAAACCCATCAGCTGCTCCTTGGAAACCTTACAGGGCAGTTTTACTGGGTCATATAGGGTCACTGTGTATCGGAGTTGACTCAAGGGCAATGAATTTAGTTTTGGCTTAACGCTATCAGAAAGGGAAATAAGATTTATTTAGGATGAATAGTTCTCACTGCGCCCACTACTTGGTGCTTAAAAATTATCTGAGGAATACGGAATCTAGAAACTTGTTAGGGAGACTAATACCAGTCACTGGTATGTAGTTTTGTATATTACTTTTTAAAATTTCTTGAAAATCAGAATATTTGTATGAGTTGAAATCGACTAGACAGCAATGGGTTTTTGTTTGTTTGTTTGTTTGTTTGTTTATCTCCAGTACTTCTCTTGTTTTCAAAAATTTCTCAAAGTTTGTCTGTAGTCCTTCTTTCAGCATCTTGGGGAATAGACTGCATCCAAATATGGGATCTCAAACATTTCAACTGAGTTAATGTCTTCTTATCATTCCTTGCCTCTTTTGGGCTTAAGTTTCCTCTTAACTACAACCTTCAACCATTCTGATCTTGAGCATAATTCTTTTTATGGAAAAAAACAAATAAAATGAAAGCTGAGAGGTTCTGCTTTCTCTTGGTCATCTGTTGATATTACACCACCTACCCTAAGCAATGCGCCTATTTCTTCCTTCTTCTTGCTCCAAATATAGCTAAAAAGCCCTGTTTGTTGTCTATAGCATGTTTTGCAATCTCAACTCATTCCGAGTTACAGCCATCCTGACATTATTCTTACAGGTTTATACCAGCCTTTTGTGTTTAACCCGGGGCGGGTATCTCTTGCATCTTCTTTTATCACAGAATTTCCTGTGTAACCACTTTAGTTCCTTCAAATGCTCCTCCTGTTGTTTGCTCATCAGGATCCAAAAGGGATGAAGGAGTGACCAGTGACCATTTTTTGTTTGTTTTGTTTTAGTTGGATACTCTCGAAATGATAATTAAAAATGTAAATACTATTCTAATACTGGAGCATAAAGAGATAAGAAATATTTAGTACATGCAATGAGATAATTGTTCATTAATTCAGCATCCTATGATTAACTTATGCATCATTAATTTAGCATCCTAATAGTCATAGGCTTTGACTTTGCAGTGCAGTGAATTACTTAATATGGCCCTTCTGGCTATGGTCGGGTGGGACTATGCAAATGAGGTGTTTGTGGCCCACCAAAAGAATTGGGCAGTCTGCTAATAATGCAAATAAGGTGCATGGAAACTTGTGGGGGTGGGACCATGCAAATAAAGTGTATGGAACCCTAATGAGGAGATTGGTCAGTTTTGCCACCCTGCTAGGCTTAAAATGAGCCATCCCAGAGGCTAGGGAGGGGAACTCACTACCATCAAAAAAGAAGAGCCAGGAGTGGAGTGCAGCCTTTGGATCCAGGGTCCCTGCACTGAGAATCTCCTAGACCCAGGAGACAGAGAAAGTTGTAACAATGGAGACATCACAAGATGGTGAGAAGTGGCAGCAAGTGTGGCAGAGAAATGGCAGCAGCAGAGGCAGGAGACCAGCATGAGACAGTGTGGTGGGATTCCCAGCCCAAGGATCAAGGTGGCAACGGTGGGCATGCTGACCCACAGAAAGAGAGAGCTGAGGGACCTCGGGCAGGAGGCTTCCTGGTGGAGTGGGGTGCCTCTGGGCACTTGTCAGTGTAACACGTGACTGAGCAGGGCAGAGGCCTGGCCCAACTGGGGCCGAGGGCTGAGAGAGGTGGCCTGTCTTGAAAGGGCCAAGAGGAACCTGTCCTGAGGGGGCTGAGAGGAACCTGTCCTCAGGGGGCTGAGTCCTCAGGGGGCTGAGAGGGGCCCTGTACAGCTGAGAGGAGCTGAGATTGCTGTTCTGCACTGAAGAAGGGCGACTTTGCCTACATGATTCCGATCCTGATCCTGAGTTGTAACCTGTTACTTCCCTAATAAACCCCATAATCCTGAGTATGGTCTGTAAGTTCTGTGTGGCCATTGAAATGAATTATTGAATCCAGCAGGGAAGTTGAGATTGCTGTGGGAGGAACAGCTGGTGTCAGAATTGGTAAAAAGGTTGGAGGGTGGAGTTCCACCTCATACAAATCCGACTTGGGCTGATGACCTTGATTCTCTCTCTTCCCCCTTTTGAAGTCAGACGACAAGGGCTGATGCCACCATGCTGCCATTTTTACAGTCTGATTCACCCTGAGTACATTAATATACAATTAGTTAGTGGTTTTCCCCTTAGCTACCTAATTGTCCCAGTTATCTACAATGGTAAGAAACCATTGCAACACTTAGTGGCATAAAACAAATTTTTTTTTTTTTTTAATGCTCATGGATTCTGTGGGCCATGAATTTGGAAAGAGCTTAGCAGGAAAAGCTATACTTTGCTCCATTATACCTGAGGACTTAGCTTGGATAACCTGAACAGCTGGGAGTTGACTCTAACAGCTAGTGTTGGAATAGCTGGGGCTGGAGGATCCATTTCCAGGATGGCTTCTTTACTCATATGCCTGGTGCCTAGGCTGGGATGACTGAAGGACAGATGGGACCGTCAACCACAGCACCTACATGTGCCCTTACCAGCATGGTCTTGGCAGAGTAGCTGGACTTCTTATAAGGGAGCTCTGGGCTCCAGGAACAAGTGTACCAGTGAACAAAGTGGGAGCTGCATAGCCTTGGAAGTCACATAGCATCACTTCCACCATAGTCTATGGAAACAGTCACAAGCCAGCCCACATTTAGGGGAGGGAATTTAGTTGTCACATCTTGATGGGTGAAGTGTCAAAGAATTTGTGACTATGTTTTAAAACTCCATCAATTTAATGAATACTTGTTTATAAAGGTGAAGTATGCATCCCTGGTTGGAAGGTTGCCAAATCAGTGACTAGAAATATTTATTTTCAACCAATTTCTTGTTTTGGTCAATTAAAATATTTTTATAAACAAATATACGCTTCTTGCAAAAATACAGAAATATAGGAAGTAGGGGAAATCCTTCACCATTTCAATTGGGTTTTTTATGTCTTTCCCAAAGTTACATATGCAAATGTTTTGAGAATTCTGTAAGGTTTATTATGAAAAGCCACAGTTTCCTCATCACCTATTTCCTGTTCTCTAGAGCCAACTACATTAAAAAGCTTTTAGTTGATTCTTTTGTATTTACCCCTGTATGTCTAAATAGTATGTTCATATTGCTACTTTTTAATTTTTCAGCTTTAGGCATTATCTATTATCATTTTAGAAGTTGAGGCTTTAACTCTATTTTATCTCTCTGCTTCCACACTTTCTTCTTCATTCTCACCATGTATCACAATTTTGATTACCTAGATATTCAGAGTTTACATCACTACAACTATGTAAACACTATCCCCAGCTGAAGAGCTATGGATCACTTTTATATGGCCTTTCTTGCTATGGTCTTGTAACTCCCACCACATGACTGGGTGAGCCTATGAAAATGAGGTGCCTGTGCCCCACCAAGGGTACTAGATAGCTTTCTAATAATGAAAATAAGGTGCATGTCACCCTTGTGGGGGCGGGACCATGCAAATAAAGTATATGGAATGCTAGTGAGGAGATTGGTCAATTTTGCCATCTTGCTAGGCGTAAAATGAGCCATCCCAGAGGTGGAAAGGGGGGACCTCACTACCACCAAGAGGAAGAAAAAGCAGAGCACATTCTTTGGACCCGGGGTCCCTGTACTGAGAACCTCCTAGACCCAGGTGACAGAGAGAGAGAGAGAGAGAGAGCTATAACATTGAAGACGACGCAAGATGGCAAGAAGTGGCGGCAGAGAAACAGTGGCAGCAGAACCAGGAGACTGGCACGAGATGGCGCAGTGAGCTTCCTGGCCCATGGAGTAAGATGGTTACGGTGGGTGTGCCGACCCACAGAGTGAGAGAACTGAGTGCCTTTGGGCAGAAGCATTCCTGGCGGAGTGGGGTGCCTCTAGGCACTTGCTGGCTGAGCTAAAAAGTTTTGTGACACTTTTCTGAGCAGGGTAAAGGCTGAGCTGAGGGGCTGAGAGGCCAAGGACCAGAAAGAGTCCTACCTGCAGGTACGGCTGAGAAGACGCTGTCCTGATTGACGAACTGTATGCTGAGTCATCCCTGATCCTGAATTGTAACTTGTTACTTCCCTAATAAACCCCATAAGTATGAGTGTGGACCGTGAGTTCTGCGTGGCCGTTGCAAGGAATTCTTGAAGCCAGCAGAGAAGTAGAGAGTGCCATGGGAGGGATGGCTGGTTCCAGAATTGGTAAAAAAGTTGGAGAGAGGAGGTATGTCTACCTTCTGCCTCACAGGAATCAGCCTTGGGCTGTTGATCTTGATTCTCCTTCCTGCTTGTGAAGTTAGAGAACTCAGGACCCCCCACCCACTGCCACACCATTTTTACACCAGCTAAGCTTTTTTTTTTTTTTAAGCCATGCAATTACTTTGTTGTTGTTTGTTGCCATCCACTTGGCTCCTACTAATGGGGAAACATTGCCCAGTCCTGCACCGTCCTCTTTAGTGCATTTGAAACCATTGTTGCATCCATCAGGACAATCCATCCCATGGAGGGTTTCCCTCATTTTCTCTGACCCTCCATTTTACCAAACATGATATCCTTTTCTAACAATTCATCTTTCCAAAGTAAGCAAGATAAAGTCTCTCTATCCTCACTTCTAAAGAGACATAACAGTTTTCCAATAGTCAAGAATCAGAATGGAAGTGGGTTTCTTCATGGCAACAATGGGAACCAGAAGACAGTGGAGCTGTGCATACAAATACCGAGGCGAAATGATTCCAGTTTTGAATTCTCTATCCAAACTATTAATTAAGTGTGAAAGTAAAATAAAGACACTTGCAGACATATAAAGTCTCAAAAATTTATCTTCCATACACCCTTAATTATCAAGTTACTACAGAGTATGTTCCACAAAAACAAGAGAATAAAGCAGGAAAGAGGATCCAGGAAACTAAGCATCCAACTCACGAAAGACATGAAGGAAATCCCCAGTAGACGATAAAGGGAGATCTCAAAAAGGCAGCTGTGGAGCAGACCTAGAGAATAACCACTCCAGATGGAATAATCACTCCAAGACTGATCTGTTCATTCTTCTGGCAGTCCACAGTATAATCAATATTCTTCAACACCACCACAATTCAAATGCAGCAGTTCTCCTTTGATCTTCCTTTTTCATTATTCAGCGTTCGCATGCATATGAGGCAATTGAAAATACCATGACTTGGGTCAGGCACACCTTAGTCATCAAAGTGACATCTTTGTTCGTAATACTAATTCTATCCTAAATTCTCCCTTGAATGCGTAAATCTCTCATTTCATTCAAACATATAGAATTTTTTTTAACAGTCTTGTTTTTTTAAAGACATCTCCCCTTAGCCTTCAGACCTTCCATCTGGAGTGGTTATTCTCTAGGTCTGCTCCACAGCTGCCTTTTTGAGATCTCCCTTTATCGTCTACTGGGGATTTCCTTCATGTCTTTCGTGAGTTGGATGCTTAGTTTCCTGGATCCTCTTTCCTGCTTTATTCTCTTGTTTTTGTGGAACATACTCTGTAGTATCTTGATAATTAAGGGTGCATGGAAGATAAATTTTTGAGACTTTATATGTCTGCAAGTGTCTTTATTTTACTTTCACACTTAATTAATAGTTTGGATAGAGAATTCAAAACTGGAATCATTTCGCCTCGGTATTTGTATGCACAGCTCCACTGTCTTCTGGTTCCCATTGTTGCCATGAAGAAACCCACTTCCATTCTGATTCTTGACTATTGGAAAACTGTTATGTCTCTTCAGAAGCATGTGGAATTATTCTCTGCCCCTTAAAAAGAAGTTGTCATGGAATTGGTTCTGACTTATGGTGACCCCAGGCATGTCAGAGTAGAACTGTGTTCCATAGGGTTTTCAGTGGCTGATTTTTTGGAAATAGATTGCCAGGCCTTTCTCCCAAGGCACCTCTGGGTGGACTCAAACCTCCAGTCTTCTGGTTATCTGCCGAGGGCATTAACTGTTTTCATCACTCAGGGAGTCCTCTCTCTCCCTCCCCAGAACCAAAACCACTGCTGTCAAGTTGATTCCGACTCACAGTGACCCTGTAAGATAGAGTAGAACTGTCCCATAAGATTTCCAAGGCTATAAATCTTTATGGAAGCAGACTGCCACATCATTATCCCATGGAGTGACTGGTGGGGTTGAACCATAGACCTTTTGGTTAGCAGCCAAATGCTTAACCACAGCGCCATCAGTCTGTGCCCCAGTATTCTAAAATTCGTTTTCTTTCTTTTTTTTTTTAATTATATTTTAGATGAAAGTTTACAGAGCAAATTAGTTTCTCATTAAACAATTAATACACATGTTGTTTTGTGACATTGGTTGCCAACCCCACAACATGTCAACACTCTCCCCTTCTTAACCTTTAGTTCCCCCATTACCAGCTTACCTGTCCCCTCCTGCCCTCTCATCCTTGCCCCTGAGCTGGTATGCCCATTTAGTCTCATTTTATTTTATGGGCCTGCCTAATCTTTGGCTGAAGGGTAAACATCAGGAATGACTTCAGTACTGAATTAGAAGGGTGTCCAGGGGCCATATCCTCAGGATAGTGTTCTAAAATTCTTGGTAATGGTCTTGGTCTGGATCTTTTTTCCTTCACCGTGTTGGGCCTCTTCAATCTGGAAACTCAATCCTTAAATTTTTTTCCTCCTTCTTTTATTGTAAAAATGTGTATAAAATACATATGTACAACTTAACAAATAATTATAAAGTGAAGACCCATGTGACTATCACCTAGGTCAAGAAATAAAAGATTGCCAACATCCGCAGCCGCCCAATCCCAATCCCAGCCTATCCCTCCCCTAGGGGTCTAATGACCATTGTGACTATTATAATGATTTCCTTGCCTTTCTTTACAGTTTTTCTTCCCCTATATAAATCCCTAAGCAAAACAGTTTGGTTCTGCCTGTTTTCACCTTATAAAAACTGACTCATAGTCTATTGTCATGGATTGAATTATGTCCCCCCAGAAATGTGTGAATTAACTTGGTTAGGCCATGATTCCTAGTATTCTGTGTTTGCCTTCCATTTTGTGATTGCAATTTTATGTCGAGAGGATTGGGGTGGAATTGTACCGCCACCCTTACTCAGATCCAATGGGGTATGGCCTGCACCAGCTTTTATCTCTTGAGAGATAAAAGGAAAGGGAAGCAAGCAGAGAGTTGGGGACCTCATACAACCAAGAAAGCAGCACCAGGAGCAGAGCGTGTCCTATGGACGTGGGATCCCTGCACCTGAGAAGCTCCTCAACAAGAGGAAGATTGAGAACAAGGACCTTCCTCCAGAGCCAACAAACACAGAAAGCCTTCCCCTGGAGCCGACACCCTGAATTTGGACTTGTAACCTACTAGACTGTGAGAAAATAAATTTCTCTTTGTTAAAGCCATCCACTTGTGGTACTTCTGTTACAGCAGCACTAGATGACTAAGATGCCTATGCATTCTGTTCCAAGTTGCTTCTTTGTGTCTGTCTTGGCCTTTGTCTATTAGATACTTTCCTCAAATGTCTAGTGATGATTGGCTGTCTGCTCATATTAAATATGGGGCCATTAAAAAGCTGGCCATTTCCCTAGGAAGTGCCTCATGTCAATGTCTTTAGATCTTTCCTCTTGGGTTGACCAGATTCCCCATAGAAGGCACATCAATCTCCTGCCTGAAGCTGCCATCTTTTATGCCCTTCTTGGTTTTTGTAATAAGAACCAGTTGACTTCTTATTTTTTTCCATTGCCAGCTTAAGAGTCTGCTTTCTCAGTTCTAGTAAAGCAGTTACAATGTTTCTATTTGCCAGCATCCACAACTTTCTTTCCACTGTCTTCTCTCCCCATCTCATTGTTCTTGTCCTCTTACTGTCATTTTTAGTAGGGTTTGGGCAAGAAAGGAGGTAAATATATGTGTTCAACTTACTGTGTTTATCCCGGAGCAATCTAATTGTTTTCAATAAAAATTTTCTTGAAGTATAGCATACAGATGTCCGATTTGCTTATAACTTTTCTGCTTCCTAATAAATTGTTTAGAAGTTCAGAAGAGGAAGAAATCAATTCATGAAAGAGTTAGAACTTCAGGGAATGGGCTGGGTTTGGATAGGACAAGGGGGGATGAGAACTGCCAAAGGCGAGAGATGATGAGTTTGCTTGAAGTGAAAGCTCGTGAACAAAAAGTTGTGTGGAGAGGCATGTTCTTGTGTGCCGTGAAGTAGATTCCGACTCACAGTGACCCTATATGATAAAATAGAATTGCCCCATAGAGTTTCCTAGGCTGTAATCAAATAATCCAAGAAGCTGGACTATATGAAGAAGAACGGGGCATCGGGATTGGAGGAAAGCTGACACACACAACCTTGCTTGCTGAAAGCAAAGAGGATTTGAAGCACTTACTGATGAAGATCAAAGACCACAGCCTTCAGTATGGATTACGCCTCAACATAAAGAAAACAAAAGTCCTCACAACTGGACCAATAAGTAAGATCATGATAAACGGAGAAAAGATTGAAGTTGTCAAGGATTTCATTTTACTTGGATCTACAATCAACACCCATAGAAGCAGCAGTCAAGAAATCAAAAGACGCATTGCGTTGGGCAAGTCTGCTGCAAAGGACCTCTTTGAAGTGTTGAAAAGCAAAGATGTCACCTTGAACACTAAGGTGCGCCTGACCTAAACCATGGTGTTTTCAATTGCCTCATATGCATGTGAAAGCTGGACGATGAATAAGGAAGACTGCAGAAGAACTGATGCCTTTGAATTGTGGTATTGGCAAAGAATATTGAGTATACCATGGACTACCGGAAGAACAAACAAATCTGTCTTGGAAGAAGTACAACCAGAATGCTCCTTAGAAGCAAAGATGGGAGATTGCATCTTCCTTACTTTGGACATGTTGTCAGGAAGGATCAGTCCCTGGAGAAGAACATTGTCTTAGTTATCTAGTGCTGCTGCAACAGGAATACCACAAGGGGATGGCTTTAAAAAAGAGAAGTTTATTTTCTCACAGTAAAGTAGGCTAAAAGTCCAAATTCGGGGTTTCAGCTTCAGGGGAAGTCTTTATTTCTCTGTTGACCTTCTCATCAATCTTCCCCCAGACTACGAGCTTCTCCATGCAGAGACCCGGGTCCAAAGGACGTGCGCTACTCCCGGCACTGCTTTCTTGGTGGTATGAGGTCCCCCTGTCTCTCTGCTCGCTTCCCTCTTTTAATACACAATCCAATCCTGTAGCTTGAGTCCTGCCTCACTAACACAACCAGTGCCCATCCTCCCTCATTAACATCATAGAGGAGGATTTACAACATACAGGAAAATCACGCAATACCGGGAATCATTGCCTAGCCCAATTGATACACACTTTTTGGGGGGACATAATTCAATTCATGACAGACATCATGCTTAGTAAAGTACAGGGTCAGTGGAAAAGAGGAAGACCCTTAACAGAGATGGATTGACACAGTGGCTGCAACAATGGGCTCAAAGCATAACAACGATTATGAGAATGGCGCAGGACTGGGCAGTATTTTGTCTGTGGTATGTAGGGTTGCTATGAGTTGGAACTGACTTGATGGCACCTAACAACAACAACAACAACAATCTCTATGGGAAACCTGTTGCTGTGGAGTTGATTCTGACTCCTAGAGACTCTATAGGACAGAGCACATCTGCCTCATAGGGTTCCCAAGAGAAACCAATTTTTTAAATTGTGCTTTAGGTGAAGGTTTACAGCTCAAGTTAATTTCTCATTAAAAAATTTATGCATATATTGTTTGTGACATTGGTTGCAATTCCCACAATGTGACAGCACACTCCCCCTTTCCACCGCAGGTTCCCTGTGTCCGTTCGATCAGTTCCTGTGCCTCGCTGTCTTTTCATCCTGCCTTTGGACAGGAGCTGCCCATTTGGTTTCATATATCTGAATGAACTAGAAAGCATGTTCCTCACGTGTATTGTTTTTTGTTTTATAGTCCTGTCTAATCTGTCTGAAGAGTGGGCTTTGGGAATGATTTCAGTTCTGGGTTAAAAAAGCGTCTGGGGGGCCATAGTTTCAGGGGTTCCTCCAGTCTCGGCAAGACCATTAAGTCTGGTCTGTTTATGTGGATTTTAATTCCGTCTACATTTTTCTCCTGCTGTGTCCAGGACTCTCTGTTGTATTCCCTGTGAGGGCAGTCACTGGTGGTAGCCGGGCACCATCTAGTTCTTCTGGTCTCAATCTGGTGGCGTTTCTGGTTCATTTGGTCCTTTAGTCCTTTGAGCTAGTATTTTCCTTGTATCTTTGGTTTTCTTCGTTCTCCTTTGCTCCAAGTGGAATGGTACCAACATATGTATCTTAGATGGCTACTCACTAGCTTTTAAGACCCTAGATGCTACTCACCAAAGTGGGACGTAGAACATTTTCTTGTATAAACTATGTTATGCCAATTGACCTAGATATACCCCAAAACTATGGTTCCCAGGCCCCAGTCCCAGCTACTCTGTCCCTCAAAGTGTTTAGATGTGTCTAGGAAACTTCTTTGCTTTCGCTTTGGTCCAGTTGTGTTGACTTCCCCAGTATTGTGTGTTGACCAGGAAAACCAATCTTTGTGGAAGAAGACTGCCACATCTTTTTCCCTCTGCATGGCTGGTGGGTTCTAACTGCCAACCTTTCAGTTAGCAGCCAGTGCTTTACCATTGTGTCACCAGGGGGTCGGTATGAGTTGGCATCGACTCCTTGGCACCCAACAACAACAATCTTTATGGGAGCAGATTGCCAGGTCTTTTCTCCCACAGAGCCTAAGGTTGGGTTCAAACCCCCTGACTTTTCAGTTAGCAGCCAAGCATTTAACCACTGCAACACCAGTGTTCCTTGTGGAAAGGCATAGGGGTATGTTATAAAGAAACCCTGAGGGTTAGGATAAGAAGACTGAATGGTCTGCTGGAAGGAGAGAGAACATTTTATCATGTTACTCAGTTTCAGAGTGTTGCGATAAAACTTTTACACATTTGAATGTTGATGAAGACATTTACAAATATAGACAAAATGTGATAATTTGCACTGCTTGTGATAAAATCCTTGGTTGGGTGTTAGCGATATGTCATATGATTGCACCAATTATAGTTGGGTGAAAAAGTAGAATTTCAGGATGTCAGGATAGTGTCTGATGTTTAAGAGTCAAAAACAGATTTTAAGGAAAAGGAAAATGTTATTGAAGACTCAACAGTGTTGGAGACATAAATACGAAACTCATCTATCAACACATGGAACCACCTCTAGGTTAAATGATAAATTTGAGCTAGAGCTTATCTGGGTGCTCATTTATCCGAACAGAGGAGATCAGCAAGAGAAAATATGGAAAACTAAACACTTGTCAGTTTAGGGTTCACCATTCTCAACAATCTATAGAAGGTAGTGGTGAACATTCTGAATGTTTGTCTCTAAATGTGTGTGCTATGATATTATAACATCATCATTTTAATTTCAAATGAAAATACATTTTTTTTCCTATTTGCGCAGCTTATAATTGTTTATTAAAAAAAAAAACAAAAAAAACGAGCTGTACCCAAGTAAAAGCATGCGCCAATTCTGCTCAACACTGACAGATGGAATTAGTGGTCGCATGTGATCATTTTAGCGTTACTCAGCATTAGAATTATCCCTTGATCTTTAGTGTGTTTTGCTAAGTTTGTGCTTGTTTTTTATTTTAATTGTGAAAATATATTTTAAAAACTGCCGTTTTTAACCATTTTTCAGTATACAGTCCAGTGACATTAATTACATTCATCATGTTGTACAGCCATCACCACTCCTTGTTTCCAAAAGTTTTTCATCATCCCAAACAGAAACTCAGGTAATAACAGGAATTTAGGCAATAACTCCCCCTTGTCCCCCCCGCAGTCACTAAACCAAAAAACCAAACCAAACCCAGGGCCGTCGAGTCGATTCCGACTCATAGCGACCCTATAGGACAGAGTAGAACTGTCCCATAGAGTTTCCAAGGAGCACCTGGTAGATTCGAACTGCCGACACTTTGGTTAGCAGCCGTAGCACTTAACCACTACGCCACCAGGGTTTCCATCACTACTAGACTTTTATTTCTATGCGTGTGCCTATTTTAGATATTTCCTATGTGGGATTATACAATATTTGTCCTTTTGTGTCTTACTTATTTCACTCGTCATGATGTTTTCAAGGTTCATCCATGTGGTAACGTGTGTCAGAACTTCATTTCTCTTTATGGCTGAATAATATTCCATTGTATGTTTATTCCACTTTTTGTTCTTTCATATATTGATGGGCACTTGGGTCATTTCCACCTCTTGGCTATTGTGAATAATGTTGCAATGGACGTTGGCATACAAGTCTGTATATGAGTCTTTTGGGCATATGCCTAGGAGTGGAATTGTTGGGTTTTATGGTAATTCTGGGTTTAACTTTTGGGAAACCCCCAAACTGTTTCCCACAGCAGCTGCACCATTTTACATTCCCACCAGCAATGAATGAGAGTCCCAATTTCTCCTCGTTCTCACCAACACTTGCAATTTTCCATTTTTCTGATAATAGCCATCTTGGTGAGTGTAAAGTGGTATCTCATTGTGGTTTTGATTTGTGTTTCCTTAATGACTAATGGAGCCCTGGAGGCACAGAGGTTGCTGGCTATGGCTGCTAACCAAAAAACTGGCAGTTTGAATTCACACGCCACTCCTTGGAAACCCTATGAGGCAGCTCTGTTCTGTCCTGTAAGGTCGCCATGAGTCAGAATTGACTCAGCGGCAACAGGTTAATGACTAATGACATTGAGCATCTTTTCATGTGTTTATCGGCCACTTCTATGTCACTACGAGTCAGAATTGACTTGATGGCAATGGGTTTATGTCTTCTTTGGAGAAACGTCTGTTCAAGTTCTT
This sequence comes from Elephas maximus indicus, assembly GCF_024166365.1. NCBI lineage: Eukaryota > Metazoa > Chordata > Mammalia > Proboscidea > Elephantidae > Elephas > Elephas maximus. Next base: position 89,092,939 of record NC_064830.1, on the reverse strand, counting down.
TGCCCACGTTTTAATCAGGTTTTGTCTTTTTGTTGTTAAATTGTATGAGTTCTTTATGTATTTTGGATATTAAACCCTCATTAGATATACGGTTCCCAAATATTTTCTCCTAGTCTGTAGGCTGTCTCTTCACTTCGTTGACTAAGTCTTTTGATGCACAGAAGTTTTTTATTTTGATGAAATCCAATTTTTCTACTTTTTCTTTTGTTGTTCACGCTTGTGACGTATGCTTGTTTTTGAGATGTTTTACAGAAACATTGCTAATCCTTCCATATTTCATCAGTGTTAAAAATACTAGTTAGAAAGTGTTATTAAAAAAAAAAAAAAACATTGCGGTCGAGTCGATTCCAACTCACAGCAACCCTACAGGACAGAGTAGAACTGCCCCGTAGGTTTCCAAGGAGTGCCTGGTGGATTTGAACTGCCCACCTTTTGGTTAGCAGTCGTAGCTCTTAAGCACTATGCCACCAGGGTTTCCAGGAAGTATTATAGCAGCAACGAATAATTGAAAGTGAGTAAGAGCAAGTTGGAGCCCTGGTAGTTCAGTGGTTAACAGCCCGGTTGCTAATAAAAAGGTAGGCAGTTTGAATCCACCGTTCCTTGGAAACCCTACGGGGCAGTTCTACACTGTCCCTTATGGCGGCTATGAGTTGGAATCAACTCGACGGCAACCGGCTTTGGTTTTTAAGAGCAAGCAAACTGAGGCACTTGACTAAAGTAAAAACGGCTGCTTTAGAGTTTAGGGCTCTACTCCATCCATCTTGCCTTTCTTTTAATATATGCAAACCCCTGACTTATTCTTTAAAGCCTGTAACTAAATGTAAACTTCTCCTTTTTTCTGTGGTTAAACTGAAAGAATAACAATAAACTGTTTCCCAGGAGCTATCAAGGCCCTTCCTGAAACAGTGTCTCAGGAAGAAGACCTTGATGCTGACTCTCATCTAGGTCTCCTAGGCAACTGCTCACAAGAGAAGTTTCACTTAAGCAAGCTATCTCTGAGAGAGTAAACATCCTGTAAACTTCCCGCCTCCTAGCCCCCACTTCCAGTCACCTGCCTTTGTATTAATCTAAGTTTGTAAAACGGCCAATCAAAATAGTACAGCTCAAGTCCTTTGTGCTCATCCTTTAAAAGGTCTTCGCAGCTTCTTCATTTTGGAAGTGTTTGTTTGCTCTGTAAAAATCAGATGTTTCCCCTAGTCCAGACTGTTATCGATCCTTAAATAAATCTCCTTGCTTTACTTTAATTTAATTTAAGCATTTACTAGTCTTTGACAAAAGTCATAAGAAAATTGTGAAAGATTATGCCCATGTGGGATGAATTTTTCCTCAATAGAAAGCCATTCTGAGGAACAAAGTTATGGAACCTGAAAAAAATGTGTCATTGACTTTAATCATCAAAAGAAGAGGAAAAGGGATTGACAAATGACTCCAATGACTATTAGCCTGATATTAATTAGAAAACTTATAGGGTTTGGGTATAGGCTTAGCTTGGTGAAGTTTCTGATAAGAAAACTTTTGTCACATGATTCTGATAGTTTCATGTGTTAAGGCCCTTTCCAAAGTATACAACATTCAAATGAGTAACTGGATGGCAAGTGTGGACATGGATACCTGCTAAGGAGCTCCCACTGTCATTGAGATCATCAAGGAAGGTTTCCTTCTTCCACAGATGTCAACAGCCAAAAAACCCAAAACCCACTGCAGTCAAATTGATTCTGACTTATAGCGGCCCTATAGGACAGAGTAGAACTGCCTCGTAGAGATTCCAAGGAGCACCTGGTGGATTCGAACTGCCAACCTTTTGGTTAGCAGCCATAGCACTTAACCACTACGCCTCTGGGGTTTCCATGTCAACAGTAGTGCTCTCTAAAACATTATCTGCAAGGAAGATAAAGAAAACAGGAGCCTATTTTAATGGAAATGTATCCAGGGAATGCAAGTACCACTTACTTACTTACAAATAAATTGATAAGTGAATAGCTCTTCAGAATCTAACCTGTTAGACACCAGCTAGTTACCAACGCTTTTTCTTCCAAATGTATGTAAGTAGTATTTGTTGAGCAAGCATTGTGTATAGGGTGCTGGCAAAGCAAAGATGAATAAGACTTGAACCTATCCTGAGGGAAGTTATGGTCTAAGAGGGGGGTACACACACATAAGCAGTTAATAATAATACTTTATGATTATAATTACACACTATATAATTATTATCATACTACTGGATTATAAATATAATGATGGAGCTATGCAGAGGGTGCTATGGAGCACAGAGGGTCATGGACCACATTAGGGTCGGTGCACACGTACCACATTAAGAAACTTAGATTCTGTTTGGCTGTAGGTAATACTCAGTTGCCATTGAGTCAGTTCTGACTCCTGGCAACCCCCTGAGTGTCGGTGTAGGACTGTGCTCCGCAGGATTTTCAACTGGCTGATTTTTTGTAAGTAGATCGATATATATATATATTTTTTTAGATTGCCAGGCCTTCCAAGGTGCCTCTGGGTGGACCTGAAGTGTCAACCTTCAGTTAGCAGCTGAGCACATTAACCACTGGAGCATAGTTCTACCCTGAGAACAGCGTGTCAAATCTCTCTGACTTCTCCTTCTGCCATGTCTCTCTTACTTCTGGTTAGAGAAAGTTCTCTGCTTTTAAGGCCTTATGTGATTCGATTGGGGTCACCCTGATAATCTAAAATTATCTCCCTATTTTAAGGTCTGTAACCTTAATTACATCTGCAAAGTCCCTTTTGCCATATAAGGTAACGTATTCACAGGTTCCAAGGATTAGGGTGTGACATCTTTGGGACACCACTGGTCTGCCTACCGGAACTACCTAGGTGGATTCTAAAGAGTAGAAGAGTTCTCTGACATCTTGTCTCTATGTCCTCTGACACCTGGTTTTCCAGTCTTCCTAGCTGCTCTTTTTTTTTTTTAAAACAGCTTTATTGAGTATAATTTACAAACCATAAAATTCAGCCATTTTACGTGTACAATTCAATGATTTTTAGTAAATTCATAGGGTTGTGCAACCATCACTATAATCTGGTATTAGAACATTTCCATCACTCCTGTTTGCAGTCAGTTGGTTGCTCCTTTTTGTTCTCTTTTTTAGGCTCATCTTTCTTTTAATGCTAATGTTGCCCAGGACTTTCCTTGGTTCTCTGGGAAACACCTACATTTAAGGTATTCTTTACTAGGTGTGCAGGAATACACATGAAGTTGTTTACATTGGTTACTTCAGTGCCATGGAATGGAGGGGAATGGTGAAATTAATTTTTTCTATATATATATTTTTTTAATTAGAAAAATTATTTATTTCTGTTCTTTTTATATATCTTATTCTTCAGGAAACAATTAGGGTTCCACATACCTTATTTACCTGGTCTCACCCCCACCAGGGTACCATGCACCTTATTTACATTATTAGTAAGCTATCCAATCCCCTTGGTGGGCCACAAGAACCTCATTTGCATAGTCCCTCCCAGTCATTGGGTGGGAGTTACAAAGACTATGGCTAAAAAATGGCTAGAAGGGACAAATTAAGTAATTTACTGCACTGCACATAGAATTTACAAGGAAGAGTTTTAATTTATCAAGAGGGTAATGGGAAACTATTCAAGTTTATAAAGCAAGAAAGAGACATTAAATCTATATTTTACAAAGATGACCACATTCTGTGATTCTGAAATAGCTACAAACAGATTGCTTGGGGAATCTGTGCTGCTGGTCTTCTCTTCCTAAAGTTAAACTTCGGGTTATTTGTTCTTGTGATAAGGGTGAAGGGACCCTCCAATTCCTTCTTGAAGTATTAGGAATACCCACTTTAAATATGCAAAAATATATTTATTGACATATAATAATTAACAATTTTTGAAAGACCCTTAATTATTAATTATTGGCAATTAATAATCAGAATGTGGAAGGTATGAAGTATGAATCTAGGAAAATTGGAAGTCATCAAAAATGAAATGGAATGCATGAAGATTGATATCCTAGGCATTAGTGAGCTGAAATGGACTTGTAATGGCCATTTTGAATCAGACAATCATATGGCCAGAAATGACAAATTAAAGATGAATGAAGTCACATTAATTGTCAAAAAGAACATTCCAAGATCAACGCCGAAGTACAACTCCGTCAGTGAAAGAATATCTATACACCTACAAGGAAGACCAGTTGATATGACTTTTATTCAAATTTTTGCACCAACTACTAATGCCAAAGATGAAGAAATTAAAGATTTTTACCAACTTCTGCAGTCTAAAATTGATCAAACATGCAGTCAAGATGAACTGATAATTACTGGTGATTGGAATGCAAAAGTTGGAAACAAAGAAGAAGGATCAGTAGTTGGAAAATGTGGCTTTGGTGATAGAAACTATGCCCGAGAACACATGATAAAATTTTGCAAAACCAATGACTTATTCATAAAAATAAATCATACATATAAAAAGAGAGGCTCGGACTAAGACCCATCCTAGTATTAATGTCCCAAGATTCTATTGCAGAACTCCAAAGGGAGGCTGCAAGGAATGGTTGGAGAGACCTCACCTGGGGCTGAGACGGCTTTGAGATAAAGTTTTCCCTGGAGGTCATGTGTGGTGAGCTCGATTTGTCACATCTAAAATGGAAGTTGGTCGCTGGGCTGGTTTTTTGAAAATGTGGCATTGTGGAAATGAATCAAGCTGGGCCTTGTTTGCTGAATGTCATTTGCTCTATGTACTGTATAAATTATGCTCCTTAAAAAATGCTCCTTAGATCAGTCAAATCAGGCCCCTGATTCTATCTCTAGGGCTTTAAGCAGCCAGCCCTCAATTCCACCTCCAGACCCTGAGGACCAGGAAAGCCAGGGGTGCAACTCGCTTCATGCACAACTAGATCCAGGGCTCAACAAGGTAATCAAGTATGTATCTCTCATTCTTGCTCTTGCTTTCGTTCTTGCTCTCCCACCCCAATTTGTTATTGTCTGTTGGCTTCATTCTCAGGCAGGCTGTCTCTACAAAGTGAGAGAAAGAACCAGCAGGCTCAGAGAAATGACCAGGGTTGACACTGATTAGCCCTGCTCCCCTCCTCTGGACAGGCACGAAACCTATATCCACTAACTGAGCCCATGGTATTTGTGTTTTATGCTGAGGAATAATGGAGGAAACTTGGAAACATTTGAGTAGGAGATTGACATAGTCAGATCTGTGCATTGGGGAGAAGGAGGACAGGGATTAGGAGACAATGGGAGAGACTGGAGTTGGGGAGACCTGTTAGGAGGCTCATGAAATCATTCTGGGCAGAAGTAAGGAGCAGCTGAACCAAAGTAACAGTAGTGGGAACAGAGGGTGGATCAGCCATGAAAGAAAATTAAAAAGGCAAATAAAACTCAGTCTGGTGGAGTTGCTGAACATGAAAACAGTTACCAACCAGGGGCCATGAGTATAGGGGAGAAGAAATCACGAGGAGCAGCTGTGTGTGAAGGGAGGGTTGTCAGGGAAAGCTTCATACAGAGGGAGATCTTGACCTGAGTCTTGAAGGATGAGTAGGGTATACAAAAGTCTGGTAGGCAGACAAGGAGTAAGAGACTCTGGACCTGTGCCAGGGACAAAGAATAGAGGTCAAAAAAAATGTTGTCCAGGACATAACATCCAGAGACATACTCAGTTCTGCTAACACATCACTTAAAAATTTTAAAAATCAGTTGCCAATATTGAGAGATCCGGAGCTTTCGCATGAAATCCTTCTTTCCAATTTATTTTGAAAACCAGAAGATTTGACTACACAGGGCCACATTCATGCATAACAACAAAGGGCTGGTCAACCACAGTCCAGTTCACTAGTATAATTCATCTGCCCCGTAGCAATTATTCATGTTACCTGCCTTGCCCTTTGTGGTGGATTAAAGATGGCTACAAATTCCTTGTAACTCTCTGCATCCAGAGGTGGCATCTATTTTCGCTCCCCTTGAATCTGGGCTGGTCTGTGAGTGTTTAATTAACCGAAAGAATGTGATAGAAGTTACACTGTGCCAGATATGGGCCTAACTTTTAGGAAGTCTGGCAGTTTCTGCTTCATTTCTCTTGGAGCGCTCTCTCCTGGGACACTCCCTCTCAAAACCCCAGAATGGTGAGAAATAATAAAACAGTGGTTGTTCTAAGCCACAAAGTTTTGGGATGGTTTGTTACAAAGCTACAGATAACCTGACCACCCCACCCTGCCCCTTTCCTTGTAGGTTGAAGGTTCAGCCTTGGCCCAGAGGAAGGAGGGTAAGGCACTGAGTTTGGGTAATGATGAGCAGTGCAGAATGACCCAGCTATGGGGTGGCAACAAGGCCAGAGAGGTGGGTGGAGGAGGATCATGAAGGGCCTTGTATGCCCTGCAGAGGGAATTTCAACTTTCTCCTAGAAGTATTGAGGAGCAGGTAGAGTTTTATTTATTTATTTTGTTGTTGTTGAGAATATGCACAGCAAAATATACACCAATTCAACAATTTCTACATGTACAATCCAGTGACGTTGATTATGTTCTTTGAATTGTATGACCATTCTCACCTTCCTTTTCCAAGTTGTTCCTCCCTCATTAACATGAACTCACTGCCCCCAAGGTTCCTATCTAATCTTTGGAGTTGCTGTTTTCAACTTAATCTCATATAGATAGTTCTTAAAACAGCACAATGCTCAAGACAGACATTTTTTACTAGTTAAGCACAGTGTGATGAATTGCTTTTGTGTGGTCTTTCTCACCATAGTCTTGTAACTCCCACCCAATCAGTTGTTCCTACACCTGAATCATAACTTGTTAATTCCCTAATAACCCCCATAATTATGACTATTGTCTGTGAGTTCTGTGTGGCCATTGCAATGAATTATCGAACTCATCAAAGAAGTAGAGATTGCCGTGGGAGAGACAGTTGGTGTCAGAATTGGTAAAGATGGTGGATGGAGACAGGAAGCATGTCTGACCTCCACCTCATAGGAATCCAACCTTGGGCTGTTGATCTTGGTTGTTCTTTCTCCTTGTGAAGTTAGTTAGAAGAGGTCAGACACCTCCCCCACACTATTCTTACATTAAGCTAAACTGCTGTTTGGTTTTAAGAAGACTTCAGGGGATATATTTGGTTTAAGGTTTAAAGACTATCTCAGGACAATGATTTTGGGACTTCATCAAGGCTCCATGGCTCCAGAAAATCTGGAGTCCATGAGAATTTTAAATTCTGTTCTACATTTCCTCCCTTTTGATCAGGACTCTTCTATAGAATCTCTGATCAAAATATTCCATGATGGTAGCCGGGCATCATCCAGTTCTTCTGGTCTTGTGGCAGATGAGGCAGTTTATGGAGGAAATTATCCACACATTTCATTTCCTCTTCTTCTTCCTGACTCTCCTTCTTCCTCTGTTGCTCCGGGTGAATAGAGACCAGTTGTTATGCCTTGGATGGTGGTAGCGTTTTTTAAAGTAGGCATATTTTGATGGTTAAAGTTGTGTGTCAACTTGGGTGGGCAATGATGCTCAGTGGTTTAGCGCTTATGATGTAGTTTGGCAGTTATGTAATGATGTAATCTTCTCCACGATGAGATCTGCTATGAGCAGCCAATCAGTTGAAAGTGAATTTCCTTGAGGGTCTGGTCTGCATCCAATATATGTGGACATTCTGGCAAAATTCGTTGACTTTTCCTTGCTCTGGATCCTGCAACCAGCTCATTGTCATCTGACCTCCAGTTCTTGGGACTTGAGCTAGCAGCTTATCTGCTGATCTTGCGTTTGTCAGTCCCTGCAACTATGTGAGTCAGGAGAAGCCTCCAGCCTGGTGCCTGATCCATAGACTTGGGACTTGCCAGCCTCTACAACTGCATGTGCCATTTCTTTTAGATAAATCTCTCTCTATATGCATTTGTGTATGTGTGTATATTTGGAGCCCTGGTGGCACAGTGGTTAAGTGTTTGGCTGCTAATCAAAAGGTCAGCAGTTCAAATCTACCAGCCATTCCTTGGAAACCCTATGGGGCAGTTCTACTCCATCCTATAGGGTCGCTATGAGTCGGAATCAACTTGATGGCAATGAGTTTGGTTTTGATTGGGATATATACATGCACTTCACTGGTTTTGCTTCTCTAGACAACCCAGCCTAAGATACATATTATGATCAGATTTGCCCTTTAGGAAGATTATTCTGGCAGTGCTGTAGAAGATGAATTAGAGAACGGTGAGATGGCAAACAGGTTAGGGGGCTAGTGCAGTGGGGGGGCTGGTGCAGTGGCACAAGCAACACAACTCAGGCAGTGGTGGTGGGGATGGAGGGAATGGGAGAGATGCTGGTCCAGACTTCCTCCTCTGTGAAGCCCTCCTTGAGCTTCCCATGGGACATCCAGGTCAAGCAACATCAATGGCAGTAGGAACAAGGGAACACAGGAGGCAGGTTTGGGCCAGAGAGACAGACTGGGAGTTGTCAACCTTTGTTTGTAGTTGAAGCTGTGGGTGTAGGTGAGATAGTGTGGTGAGTCTGGTTTCATCAAGAAGAGGCAGAATGCAACTCTAAAGATTAGATAGGAAATTTAGGGGGCAGTGAGTTTATGTTGATGGAGGAACAACTCGGAAAGAGGGTGAGAATGGTTGCACAACTCGAAGAATATAATCAATGTCACTGAACTGTACGTGTGGAAATTATCCAATTGATGTATATTCTGCTGTGTATATTTTCAACAACACAAAGTAAACAATTAAAAAAAAAAAGAAGAAGATGCAGAGTCCTGGGGAGCTCTCTGCATATAACATGTTAATAAAAGGATGACACATCCATGGAAGGGATAGAGAGAGAAAGCTAGAGTGGAAAAAAGAAAACCAGGGGAGAGCGGCATCCTGAATGCCAAAGAAAGAAAAAATTCAAGAGGGAGGTTGTCTTAGTCATCTAGTGCTGCCATAACAGAAATACCACAAGTAGATGGCTTTAACAAAGAGAAATTTATTTTCTCACAGCCCAGTAGCTTACAAGTCCAAATTCAGGGCGTCGGCTCCAGGGGAAGGCTTTCTCTGTCGGCTCTGGAGGGAGGTCCTTGTCCTCAATCTTCCCCCAGTCGAGGAGCTTCTCAGGTCCAGGGAACCTGTGTCTAAAGGACTTGCTCTGCTCATTGTGCTGCTTTCTTTACCTTGGATCAGGGAGGTGACCTGAGTAAGGGTGGTGTTACAATCCCACCCTAATCCTCTCAACATAAAATTACAATCATAAAATGGAGGACAACCACACAATACTGGGAATTATGGCCTCACCAGCTGACACATATTTTTGGGGGGACACAATTCAATCCATGACAGAGGGAGTAATCAGTAGCATCAGGCGGTCATCAAAACGTGCTTGTTTGAGTTGATTAGGAGATTATTGATGGCCTTGGTGAGGGCAAGTCTTGTGTGGAATGGTGGAGATAGAGTAGGTGCAAGAGTAAGTAGGAGATGAGGAAGTGGAGACTGTGAATGTAAACACCTCTTTCAAGAAACTTGATTGTGAACAGTAGGAGTGAGATAGGGAAGTGGTTTGAGGTTGCCAAGTTGAGGGAGGGTCCCTAAAACAAACTAAACTGAAAAGAGAGAGTCTGTGGAGAGGAGAATGTGACAATGCAGGAGAGAGGGGTTAGACAATGGGGTGAGGTCACTGAGGAAATGGGAAGAAATGTGTCCCGAGAGAGGAGTCAGCCTTGGGCCCAAGGAGACCTCCTCTTTTGTAATAATACTGTAGGATTTTTTTATAGGAGCTGGAGATGCTGTTGCAGATGGTAGCAGAGGGGTTGAAAGAGTCTTCACTTGTCTCCTCCAGAAAATAGGAGCAATGATCATCTCATAAACGTGAGGAAGGCAGCCTGGAGAAGATGGCTAGTGAGAAGTAGCCAGCAAGGTTGACTTAGGCCTGACCCTGTAGACTGTTTGACATGGGATCCTTATATACGCCCCTGCTTAAGGCCAGGATTTGCTCCTGAATACGGATCAGCACTAAGCCTGAAGATGGATGGAAGACTATAGCTGTGAGAAGACCTGCAGACCACAGGGGAAGGGGGCAGGCTACCAGAGTAATCTCTTACAAATGAGACCCTGTCACTTCTTAGAGACTTGTTTGGGCTTCTCATTGCCAGCAGGAGCAAACTCCTTAAGGCACTTGTTGAGGTTCCTCATTATCTGCCTCCTGTTGACTCTCCCAGCTCTACCACCTACTTCTTTGTCCCAAGTGCTTGATGCTCCAGCCATGGTAAAGAACTCACCATTTCCTAAAATGTCATCATCTTTTCCAGGCCCTGTGCCTTTATCTCGCTTTCTTCTCCCTTCTCCTGTTCTTCAAGACCCAGTTCAAATGTAGTGTCCCATCCATTCCATAAACATCCGTTGTGTCTTAACTTGCTTCATTCCTCATTCACCCTCCCTGACTCTACTGCTCTCCACTTTTGTCCACATCTCTAATTCAAGAGGCCTACTTGACAGTTTGGTTGGACTCATGAGTTTCAGCGTAAGGCAGACTTGGATTTGAATCCCAGTTTGTGTGACCTTGGGTAGATCATTTATCCCCTCTGTGCCTCAATGTCTACATCTGTAAAAGGGGGACAATAAAAATACCTTATAGGGTCCTTGAGACTTTTAAATGATGGAATTTTTATAAAGGCATTTAGTGCAGCACCTAAGATGCAATACTGCTTGTAGCTGTCAGGACTCTTTTGGTTGTAAGTGACACAAGCTAATTCAAAATCTCTTTTTACATTTGATTTGTTTGAATCAGGACCCAAAGAAAGTCCACACATTGCATTTGGTTGATATGTCTCTTAAGGCTCCTTTAATAATGTTCCCTGTTGTCTTAGCCAGTGCTACAAAAGAACCCAGCTGCTATAACAGAAATACCACAAGTGGATGGCTTTAACAAACAGAAATTTATTCTCTCACAGTCTAGGAGTCTAGAAGTCCGAACTCAGGGCACCGGCTCCCAGGAATGCCTTTCTGTTTTCGTTCTGGGGGAAGGTCCTTGTCATCAAACTTCCTCTGGTCTATTAGCTTCTCAGCTCAGGGACTGTGGGTCCAAAAGACGCGCTCCACTTCCGGTTCTTCTTTCTTGATGGTAATGAGATCCCTATCCTCTCTGCTCGATTCTTTTATATCTTTAAAAAAAAAAACAACTGACTCAAGATACGACCTAATCCTACAGATTGAGTCCTGCCTCATTAACATCATAGAGGTTAGGATTTACAACACCTAGGATAATCACATCAGATCACAAAATGGTGGACAACCGCACAATACTGGGAATCATGACCTAGCCAAGCCGACATACATTTTTAGGGGAACTCAGTTAAGTCCATAATACCTTTCCTTTTCTTTTTATGCCATTTATTTGTTGAAGCCAGGTTAGTTGTCCTATAAAAATTTCTATCTTCTTGACTTAGGTAACTGCTTCCTTATGGTTTTATTTAACTTGTTCTTCTATGTCCCTTATTTCCTATAAACTGGTAAGTAGATCTAGAGGCTTGATTAGATTCAATATCTTTTTTTTTTTTTTTTGGCAAGAATACTTCAAAGGTGCTGCTGCATACATCCTATCTCACCATAGCAGGAGACACGTAATGTCTGGCTGTCCCACTTTTTGTGGTGTTAAAATTGATCGATGGGTTCTTTTTAGGCAATGGTGGAAATTGGAACATTGCCTGGGCATTAGATGACATTAAGAAAGTGTTGCCAATTTTGTTAGGTGTAATTATGGCACTGTGGTTAGGTAAAATAAAAAAATTTCTTATCCGACATACAACAACATGATTGAATCCCAAAACATTATGCTGAGCAAAGAAACCAAACTCAAAAGAGTATATACTGTATGATCCCATTTGTATGAAACATTCTAGAACAGGCAAAACTAATTTATATTGACAGAAAGCAGATCAGTGCTTGCCTGGGGCTGAAGGTGGAGATTGATTTTAAAAAAGGGCATGAGGGAACTTTTGAGGGTGATAGAAATATTCTAAGTTTTGATTATGGTGGTGATTGTTGTTGTTATGTGTCAATCATAGTGACCCTGTGCACAACAAAATGAAACGCTGCCCGGGCCTGTGCCATCCTCACAATCTTTGCCATGCTTGAGCCCAATTGTTGCAGCCAGTATGTCAATCCATTTTGTTGAGGGTCTTCCTCTCTTTTACTCTCTACCAAGCATGATGTCCTTCTCCAGGGACTGGTCCCTCCTAATAACATGTCCAAAGTATGTGATATGAAGTCTCGCCATCCTTGCTTCTAAGGAGGATTCTGGCTGTACTGCTTTCAAGACAGATTAGTTCATTCTTCTGGCAGTCCATTGTATTATATAGGTATATATATTCGTCAAAACTAATTAACCCATGAATTTAAAATGGGTTTATTTTATTGCATGGAAATTATACCTCAATAAAGTTGATTTAAAAAGGAAAAAAATAAAAAATTAAGTTACAACTAGAAAAAAATTAAAATAGCCACACAATTATAGTATGCCTGTCGAGAAAAAAATCTAATGCTATGTAAGACATTTACAAAGAGAAGCAAAGCATTATTGTGGTGCAATGGATCACTTTTATGTGGTCTTTCCGTGCTCTTGTAACTCCCACCCAGTGATTGGGTGGGACTGTACAAATAAGGTAATTGTGGCCCACCAAGGGTATTGGTCAGTTTTGTCATCCTGCTAGGCTTACAAAGAGACAGTTCCAGAGAAGAGAGAGGATCCCACCACCACCAAGGCAGAACAGCCAGGAGTGGAGTGTGTCTTTTGGGCCCGGGATCCCTGCACTGAGAAGCTTCTGGAACCGGGAGATAGAGAGAAAGAGAGAGAGAGAGAAAAGGAGCTGTAGCACTGAAGACAGCAAGAAGCAGTGGCAGAGAAACGGCAGGAGAGACTTGGCAAGAGTGACGGTGCAGTGGGTTTCCTGGCCCACAGAGCGAGAAAGCTGAGTGCCTTTGGGCCGAGGCTTACTGGTGGAGTAGGGTGCCTCTGGCCACATTATTGGCAGAGCTAGAAGAGCTTTGTAACACTTGCCTGAGTAGGGCAGAGGCCAAGGGGCCAGAGAGAGGCATGCTTGCGAGCACAGCGGACGAGGCTGTCCTGATGGAAGAACTGTATCCTGAACGTTCCTGAGCCTGAATCGTAACCTCTTACTTCCCTAATAAACTCCATAATCATAAGTATTGTCTGTGAGTTCTGTGTGACCATTGCAATGAATTATTGAACCCAACAGACAAGTAGAGAGTACTGGGGGAGGGACAGTTGGTGTTAGAACCGGTAGAAGTGGTAGAGAGAGGAGGCATGTCTGACCTCTGCCTCACAGGAGTCAGCCTTTGGCTGTTGATCTTGATTCTCCTTCTTTGTGAAGTTAGGGGAGGTCAGATGCCCCTCCCATGCCATTTTGACAATTACATTGAAGGACATAAAAGACATAACATCTATGGAGAAATATACCACATTCATAGATGGACTATCATAAAGATGTCAATCCTTCCCAAATTAACCTATAAATTTAATGCAATTTTTATTGAACATGCGAAGAGATTTTTTTTTGAGAAGTCCTTACCTGTTAGAGGTAAATGCTGAAGTATTTAAGTTGAAATGCTATGAGGTATGGAATTTGTTTTACAATATTGGCCATGTGTTGATAATTATTCAAGCTGGGTGATGGGTGAAAGGGGGTTTCTTAAATACAATTCTTTCTATGCTGTGTATTTGAAAATGTCTAGAATAAAAGCTTAAAAATGTAATTAACTCAAAATTAAATGAACAGATAAAATAGAACCTTATTTCCACCAAAAACTAAAAAAATAAAAGAAACCTAACTCAAACTTAGTTAAGGGAAAAAAAAAAATTTATTGCTTTATGTAACTGAAAAGGGCTAGCTTCAAGTATGGCTGGATCCAGGGACTCTGACAGTGTTCTCAGGACTCTGTCTTTATGGTGACACCATGTGTGTCAGAGTATAACTGTGCTCCACAGGGTTTTCAGTGGCTGATTTTTTGGAAGTACATCACAGGGCCTTTCTTCTGAGGGCTTTCTGGATGGACTTTAACCTCCAACCCACCGGTTAACAGCCAAGCACATTAACTGTTTACACCCAGGGACTCCTCTTTTGCCTACAGCTCCACCTAAAGGCATGGAACTAAGTCTCAGGGCACTCTAGGCCAGGTGTGCTCTAAGGCAGAGATGTGTCTAATTAGTGTCTGATCCCCAGCACCAAGCACACTGCCTGGGACATAATAACCCGGTGAGCGGATGGATAGATGGGTGGATGAATGAATAAGAAAGGGTGGGAAATAACAGTCCCTTCCATATGTTTATACGGCACTTTACCGTTTGAAGGGCAGAAAGCCCCAAATGGAAGTGACTTCCCAAGGACAACATGTTACTTGCATGGTTCTAGGGCCAGGCTTTCTCCAGTTAGGACATCCGGGGAGAGGAGAAGTATGCCAACACAATAATGGGTGATTACTGGCACGAGGCATGGCATTTAATACACGTGGTCTCAATTAGTCTTTATATTATAGTGAGTATGATGGCGTACATTTTGTAAATGAGGAAACATCACTTGTTCAGGGGCAGCGAGGAGATGATAAAGCTAGGGTTTTCCAGGTCTGGCTGTCTCCATCAAACTCTACAGCCCCTTTAGGGTGGGACAGATCAGAGAAGGTCTTACAGGCATCGCTAAGGCGTTTGGATTTTATCCCATAGTTCACTATTTCAGTCAATTTTTACCACATGTATCTGGCACCTTGGACGATCCCCTGGTCCAGTGTCCCTCCCGGGTGAGTGTACCAGTCAGAACCCTTTCAGTTGCAAGTGCCAGGAATCCAGCTCAAACTGCTTTACACACACAAAAAGGAATTTATTGTCTTATGTAAGAGAAAGGGTAAGGGGATCAGGCACAGCTTGATCCAGATACTTGAATGATGTCACGAATATGTCAGCCTTTATATCTCGCCTCTGCAATCCTTGTATGGACTCATTCTGACAAGCTTTTCTTACATGGCGACAAGATGGCCATGACCAGTGCTGGGTTTCCAACATATCAGCTTACTAACCCCCAGTGGGAAGAAGGCTTCTTTTTCTTAGCAGGTCCGAGATAAGTCTGGTTCTGATTGTATAGACTTCAGTCATGTAGCCATCCCTGAACCAGCCAAAAAGGTTGCTTTGACTGGGTCAGTCTGCATCCTATGCTTACCCTGGATCCCCAACCAAACCTCACAGACTGCCTGTGAGGAAAGGCTGAGTCACCGAAGGAAAATGGTGGTGCTGCCACCAGTAAAGGGAAGTGTAAGAAAAGATGCTGGGCCAGCAACAAGAGAGGCTACCCTCAGGGACACCCACCCCAGCACACCCCACAGAAGGCATCAGCCCTTTCTTAAACACTCATAAGCCACGTGCCAGGGCCTCCACCACCTACCATTGGAGTAACTCTTGTGCTTCCCCATAACTTCCATGCGCTGGCCTTATGTCTGTCTTCTGGAGCAGCCCCAAATCTCTAAGGGTGGGACCCTGACTCATTTACCTCTACAACTCCTTGGACAAAGTAAGTACTCCAAGGTCTAGCCCCAGATCACCCAGCCAAGAAGTGGTGAACCAGCTCCTTGGTGTTCCTTTGCTCTGGCTGCCCCTCAGCCTAGAAGACTCTCTTCCTGTTGTATCTGTTGGCTCTTTCTCATCCTTCCAGGTCCAGCCCAAATGGTTCTGTAAACAATAATAATGATAAGAGCTAACATTTATTAAGCACTTGCTATGCTCCAGACACAGTGCTTATTGCTTTCCTTGGATAATTTTAGTTAATCATCTCCATAATCCTGAGAGGTAGATATATGACTCTGTTATTGAGGAAGAAACTGAGGCTGAAAAAGGCTGAGTAACCAAAGTTACTTTGTAGGTGTGACAGCCAGGAGTCAAACCCTCAAAACAATCTCATTCTAGAGTAGGCCCTTCCAGTCTCCTGTGCTGTTACCTCCAGGAGACCTCCTTTGAGCCCGAGTCAAATGAACTCCCTCCTCTTGATTCTCAAGCTGTGCCTTTGCCTCCATCTAGCACCCTTAGGAAACCCTGGTGGTGTAGTGCTTAAGTGCTATGGCTGCTAACCAAGAGGTCGCAGTTTGAATCCACCAGGCACTCCTTGGAAACTCTATGGGGCAGTTCTGCTCTGTCCTGTAGGGTCTCTATGAGAATTGACTCAAGTCAGTGGGTTTGGTTTGGTTTTGGTTTAGCACCCTTAGCGCTGTTACCAGCTTGTCCCTCCTCCACTAGAGCTCTTTAAAGGTGGGACCCTCAACTATTCACCTCTGCAGCTCCTTGCAAAGTAAAAAAAAAAACAAACCCATTGCCATCAAGTCAATTACGACTCACAGAGACTCTATAGGACAAAGTAGAACTGCCCCATAGGGTTTCCAAGGAGCGGCTGGTGAATTCGAACTGCTGACATTTTGGTTAGCAGCTGAACGCTTAACCACCGTGCCACAAAGTAGGTGCTCCAAAATTTCATTTGTTCCTCACCACAGACTTGTGAAGCAGGCAGGTCAAGTGATGAAGGAGACCCGTAGAGGTCAGGTGACTTTCCCAGGGCCACCTGTTTGTAAATTCAGGCTCAGATCAAGAACCCTGGTCCCCTGGGCCCAGGTCCAGTTGGCTCTCCCTTGTCCTGTCTCCCTACCCTCCCCGCGCCTCCTCCCCCCACCCCAGTCTGTGGGGTTGGGAAGGGGAAGGTGGAAGCAGCACAGCCTTAGCTGGGGGTGGGGTGGGGGCTCTTACAAAGGCCTGATCGAAGTGGGGGCGGGAGCTCTTACAAGTAACAGTGAAAGGATGGTGAGTAGGCTGGGGGTGGACTGAAGAGGGGAAGAAAGAACAGAGTATTTTTGCATTTTGACATTATAAAAAATTCAGATTAAAGTCCTAGCGACCATCCAACGGCAGCTGTTTTGGTTCGGAATTGGCAGCGTCAGGCACTGACTGAGGTTCTCCAAGGAGGGAAGGGAAGGGAGGCGGTGCTCGGGTCCCAGGCAGGCGGGCGGGCCCCTCCGGAGGAGGGAAGGGCTAGTCCCTTTAAGAGCTCCGCCCCAAAGGGGCACTGCCACCCCTAAGGAGGCGGGCGGTCGGCGGTTCTCATTCATTGTCTTGACAAGAGCATCCTCAGCGAGCCTCGAGCTCCTCCAGCTCCTTCCTCCTCCTCCTCTTCTTCCTCCTCCATCTGGGGGGTCACTCTCATCTCTTCGCAGCAGGTAAGGCTGGGACCTCTGGGGAAGAGGGAATGGGCTGGCTGGAGGGCTGGGCATTGCTGCCCTGGGCCACCTGTGGGGCAGGCGTAAGCGTGGGAGCCGTGGCTGTGGGGGTGGACAGACTGTCAGGGAGAGCTGGCTCTAACCGTCCCCACATGGAGGGCACTGGCCCTGAGTGTGGGCTGCGAGTGTGTGCATATCCATCTGTGTGTCTGGGGAGCTTTGAAGAGGTGAGGGTGTGGGACCACCACAGACAAGATGGAGGTGGGAGAACCCAGAGGGTCTGCAGCTCGAGCAGAGGAGTTCAGGACACATGTTGGCCTTGAGTCTTCCCAAAATGGGAGTCTGGGGGTGGGCAGAGGGTGAGGGGCAGGGTAGGGTGAGGAGAGCTGCTGTCCTGAGCTTAGAGACAGGAAGGGGTTGAGAGCAAAACAAGAAAAGACCAAGTTCCCCTTTTCATGGTTTCCGGGCCTGGTACCTGTGGTGAGGGAGGAGGCAGGATGGGGCCCTGGCTTCCTGCCCCCCAGCCTCTGATTTGGGGCTCCCCTCTCCCTAGGCCCAGGCCTGTCACCTGCGACTGACCCCGCCCCAGGCTGCTTCTCACACATGCTCCTCACCCCCACCCCCATGGGCAGCAGACCTAGCAGCCTCCTGAGGGTGTCATAGGGTGGGCAAGGAGGGCTGGAGCCCCATTGAGAAGGGCACAGGCCTGAGGGCAGAGAAAATGGGTGCAGCCAGCCGGGGGGAGGGTGGTGCAGAGGTGTTGGGGGTCCCTCGGAGGAGGCAACACGGGCCCTACACTGGGGAGGAAGGAGACGAGGTGGCGCCAGGACCAGCGCTGGAGCCTGGGGAATCCGGAGGCAATCCCCTCGGCTTCATGCGCTCTGCCTGGCCCCAGCTGGACGGCAGAGAAGCCAGCGCCAGCCTCTCCCTTCCTGCAGGGAGTTGCAGTGAGGGTGGAGATGGCCCTTCAAGGCACCTGCATTTTCTGAGTAAAGGCGGGAGGCAGAGGTGTGGGGGAGGAGGCCATACCGGGACTGGAGCCATCTGTCTGTGTTTGGTGCCCAGAGACCTCCTGGGGAAGCTGTCCTGCCACCTCATGCCCCTGGGCAAACCTTCACGCCACTGCCTCCTGTGTGTTCAGCCGTGTGCCAGGGGAGGGTGGGCCAGCCCCTGCCCCTGCCTTCTGGAAGCTCCCCATGTGGGTGCGAGGGATGTGAGGTCTAAGCATCGTGACCGTGACCGAGAAAGAACCATCCTCAAAACCGCCAGGGCTGAGGCCCCCAACACTGAACCATTAGAAAGAAAAGGCTGTCATCCACCAACAAATACGCACTAGGTTGCCTGCACCACACCATGCTCTGTGGACACAGAATTGAGGGGTGGCTTAGAGTGACCTGGCTGGGTGAAGGCAGGCCTTGCAGGTTAAACAGGAGTGAGGAGGGGGTGGGGAAGGCTAACAGTGGGGGTAGCGGGGTGCCCAAGAGGAGAGTAAGGGGCAGGAGCCCCAGGAGATGATGGTGGGGAAATGAGCTCATGGCTCCATGCTAGACTGAGGGGTGTCTTGGGAAAGGTAGGGGGCCAGGTAAGGTCAGAGTTGGCCTGAAGGGAGAAAAAGCCCCGACCTGTGTGTCCCTAGGATGAGCCGGCAGGTGGTCCGCTCCAGCAAGTTCCGCCATGTGTTCGGACAGCCAGCCAAGGCCGACCAGTGCTATGAGGATGTGCGGGTCTCACAGACCACCTGGGACAGTGGCTTCTGCGCCGTCAACCCCAAGTTTGTGGCCTTGATCTGTGAAGCCAGTGGGGGAGGGGCCTTCCTGGTGCTGCCCCTGGGCAAGGTGAGCCCCTGGCACCCTGGAGTAGCAGCTCCTCCACCAAAGGGTACCTCTAGCCATCCAATGGTCCCTGGGGTTCCTGATTGTCACCAAGCCTCTCTGGGCCTCAGTATTGTCATCTGTAAAATGGGGCTGGGCCAGATGAGCCTTAAGGTTCCTCTAGCTCGTACATGCGGTGGATATATGGAAATTGAGACTCAGAGGCAGGAGATGACATGAGAAGGGTCACACAGTGAGTCCATGCAGTTCCAGGGCCTGGTCTCCCAAGTCTCAGCCCAGGGCTTCCTCCGGTCAGGAGCACACAGTGGGCTGGGATGAGGGCTGGGCAGGCCCAGCACTGCTCTCAGGGGCTGGGAGTACCCTGAGTCTGGTCCTGCCTGAGTAACCAGGCTGAAGCCCCAGCCCCCAGCTCACAGGCATGGATGATGCAAGAGGCTTTCTCCCTTCCCCCAACCCTGCCCCCTCTGATCCTGCTCCCCCTTCCCCTGCTGTCCGCTGACCTCTGCTATCAGCACACTCCTATGCTCTTTGGAGGGTGAGACAGGAAGGGGAGATGGGCCCTAGGTTGTTACCTTAAAAGGGCCGATGGAGGCAAAGAGAAGAGGAAGTGGTTGTTGGGGTGAGAGCTGGGCCCGCACCCTGGGCGGCTCTGCACACAGGAAGCGCTGCTGCACGAGCTGTCCCCGGAAGTGGCCATTTCTAAACCTCTGCTCTTTCCTAGGGGCCAGTTATGACAGATCTCCCCAGCCCCTCTCCATCCCTGTAGCCCTACCATTCACACACACTTCTCTGCAGAACCTTAGCCCAACTCGACCCATCCTTCACACTGTACGCACACACACCTATACCAGGGGCAGGGCCTTGGCCTGTCTTACCCATGGAAGCCTCACCCCGACAGGAAAAGCTGGGGGCAGCCTGGAGACCAGAGAGTCCACTTGGTGCTGACTCTCAGGGCACAGATAAGAAACTGAGATAGAGATAAGAAACTTGACCAAGGTCACACAGCAAGCAGGAAAAGGACCCAGTGCCACCTGGTGCCAAGCCCACACCTCCATCCTGCGCTACCTGTGGCCAGCCTTCCCGGGGTCTGCCCAGATAGCTCTGGGACTGGGGCAAAGAGAGGAATCATCCCTTTCCACCCCAGGCCCTGGTCTGCCTCCCAGGGACCCCATGGCCTTCCTCTCTGTGTCTTTCTGAAGGGGGCATGGGGAGGTTTGGAAGGCAAAAGTGCCTCCCTCAAGGCCCTGCTGTGCCCTCTAGACTGGACGTGTGGACAAGAATGTGCCCTTGGTCTGTGGCCACACAGCCCCTGTGCTGGACATTGCCTGGTGCCCACACAACGACAATGTCATTGCCAGTGGCTCCGAGGACTGCATGGTCATGGTGAGTGGTGGTGGGGATCCAGAGGCTGGGCTCCATGCAGGGATCTGACATTTGGGGCCAAGGCCTCCAGTTCTGAGGAAAGCTGAACCCCAAAGACTCACGAGTTCCTTCCCTACAGGTGTGGGAGATCCCTGATGGGGGCCTGATGCTGCCCCTACGGGAGCCCGTTGTTACCCTGGAGGGCCACACCAAGCGTGTGGGCATCGTGACCTGGCACCCCACAGCCCAGAATGTGCTGCTCAGTGCAGGTGCCATGGGGGGCTGGTGGGGTGGGGCTGGTGGCCTGCTCAGGGGAGGGTGGTAGGCTCGTGGGCTCTGACACTGGGGGGGGATTGCCCAGGCTGTGACAACGTGATTCTGGTGTGGGACGTGGGCACTGGGGCGGCTGTGCTGACACTGGGCCCGGACGTGCACCCGGACACAATCTACAGCGTGGACTGGAGCCGTGATGGTGCCCTCATCTGCACCTCCTGCCGCGACAAGCATGTGCGCATCATTGAGCCTCGCAAAGGCACCGTGATAGCTGTGAGTGGCTTTGAACCCCGACTCTTCACTCTGGGACCTTTACCTTCCAACCACCACCAACCAAGCCCCTGGGCGCTGCTCTCCCTTGCTTCTACCTGGGGTCTGGCCCCTTTGGGTGTGGGTGATGGTTCCTGACCTAGCACCTCCCTTTTCCTGCCAGGAGAAGGATCGTCCCCATGAGGGAACCCGGCCGGTGAGGGCTGTGTTTGTATCAGATGGAAAGATCCTGACCACAGGCTTCAGCCGCATGAGTGAGCGGCAGGTGGCGCTGTGGGACACAGTGAGTGCCCAGATGGGAAGCAGAGGGCTGTGGGAGGGTGAGCCCAGGGCTGGGGATCAAGACTCTTAGTCCCTACCCTGCCACCTGCCTGGCCTCAGTTTAGCTACCATGGGATGCGGGTTTCCCCTGGCTGGTCTCCGAAGGCCCTCCCCTGGTTGGTGGTGGTGAGGGCCACTGCCCAGTACAGATCACCACTCCAGCGCCTGACGTGGCCCAGCTCATTGTTACCTTCTCCCTGTGTCTACAGAAGCACCTGGAGGAGCCGCTGTCCCTCCAGGAGCTGGACACGAGCAGTGGCGTCCTGCTGCCCTTCTTCGACCCTGACACCAACATTGTCTACCTCTGTGGCAAGGTGACCCTGTCAGGCAGGGGATGCGGCAAGGGTGGGCAGTAGGGGCTTGGAGAGGACCATGGTTGGAGGCACACTTTGGGGCTGATCCTCCCTTTACACCTCCTACCTGCAGGGCGACAGCTCTATCCGGTACTTCGAGATCACTTCTGAGGCCCCATTCTTGCACTATCTCTCCATGTTCAGCTCCAAAGAGTCCCAGCGTGGCATGGGCTACATGCCCAAACGTGGCCTGGAAGTGAACAAGTGTGAGATTGCCAGGTGACTGATCCCTGACACTGACCTGAGCATGCTCCAAGGGCAGTGTTGACCCCGTGCTTTCAGTCCAGCCCAAGCATGAGGTAGGCTCTGCTCACTTTCCCGTTTCCACAGATTCTATAAGCTGCACGAGCGGAGATGTGAGCCCATTGCCATGACTGTGCCTAGAAAGGTGATGCTCCCTTGTCCCTCCCCGGGCACTGGCCTCATGAAGTTGCAGAGTGGTGTTGGGGCCTAAGCACTGTCTTAACCAGCCTTGCCCTTGCCTACAGTCGGACCTGTTCCAGGAGGATCTGTACCCGCCCACTGCAGGGCCTGACCCCGCACTCACGGCTGAGGAGTGGCTCGGGGGTCGGGATGCTGGGCCCCTCCTCATTTCCCTCAAGGATGGCTACGTACCCCCAAAGAGTCGGGAGCTGAGGGTCAACCGGGGCCTGGACACTGGGCGCAGGAAGGCAACGCCAGAGGCCAGTGGCACTCCTAGTTCGGTGAGAGGCAAATGCGGAAATGGGGGGCCAGGCTGGCTAAATGGTGTAGGGCGGGAGCTGCTATTGATCTGGTCAGTGCCCCAGGGGAAAGAGGCTGGTGTTTGGGGCGGCCCAAACTTACAATTTTGGGGATCATTTTGGGGCTAAGGATGGATAATCCTGAGGCCTCGGAAAACAAGTTTCAGGCTGACAGGCCTGCAGCTGCCTTGCAGCAAATGGCTGAGACACAAGAGTATAAGCCCAGGGCTCTTGGGAGCAACTCAGCAGATGCCAGGATAAGTTGAGCCAGCAAGGAGCTGGGCCTAATGCAGTACCGGGTTCCCCCAGGATGCAGTGTCCCGGCTGGAGGAGGAGATAAGGAAGCTCCAGGCCACAGTGCAAGAGCTACAGAAACGCTTGGACAGACTGGAGGAAACAGTCCAGGCCAAGTAGAAGACCCAAGGCCTTCAGTGGGCCTTCCTTCCATTCACACCCCCATTCTTCAGGCCACAACAGCAGATAAGAAAAAAAAAAAATAATAAAATGGCTTTATTTTCTGGTATCTCCGACTCTGATGACTGTTTACCTGGGTGCTGTGGCTGCTGCCCTGCCCTGCCCTTGAGCTTCCCCCTCATTAGTCCTCATTGGACTGTGCCCACTCATAAGAATGGGCCCTTGATAAGTGAGACCCACTCATGCTGATGTGGGTCTGGAGCCTGTTCTGTCTCCTAACTCCTTCTCAGAGCTGAGAGGTCTGAGCTATTCACGGCCCTAGTACGGAGCCTCAATAATTCCCATATTTATCCAAAATTTGCCTCTTCTAGTCAACAAAAACATCAGGTTGTATACAACTGTACTGACGCTGGTGCTAACAAGGAAATGAACCAAGCAGCACTTATTTGGTAGACATCTTTCAAACCACATGTCCAAAGGATAAAAATAATAAGGGAATCTTCTGTAAAGAAGCAGCTTAGAACCAAAGCAAATCTTAGCCTTATTTATAGGTGAGAAAACTGAGGCACAGAGCAGGACACGAACTTGCTGAAGGGCATATCTGGAGTCACGATCAACATCTCATGACCTTGGAGTTCAGAGCCCTCCCAACTAATTGCACAGTGCTGCTGCCTTGCGGGCCCTCACTATGGGTTCTGCTGGGGCTTGGCCCCTTTGGGAGGACTAGGGGAAATGGACACACCAACCCTATCAAGAGGGTGCTAGAGGGTAGGTTTCTGATGTCCAAGTCTTAGTGGGTGACCCCCCATCTGGGAGAGCAAAGGGTTGTTAGGAATGGGTGTCCTGGTCATAGCAGGGCTTGTTTAGAACACGTAGGGACCATAGGAACCAAGGGCCCTGTTCCCAGTACCCTTCTCTTCAGCATGTCACAGAAAACTAACCGGGCAGCGGGTGGAGAACTGAATGAAGCAGACACACAAACATTTCTGTCTGCCTGTTTGGGTCTCACCCTTTATGTAAACTATGGGACCTTGGGCAAGTCGCTTCTCTCCAGGCCTCAGCTGCCCACCTATAAAATGGGAAGCGATACCATTGCAGCACTGTGAGTGCAGTTGGGTGGATGCAAATGACCCCAAGCAGGGGTGTGGTAAAGAAAGGAGTCAGAAAAGCTGGGATCTGGGCCTCTTGAAAAGGTGATGTCCCTTCTTTCTTACCAATGGTGACGATGGGCCTTTCTGGGGTCCTTGTGAGACATCAGTTAACTAAGTCTTCTCTTGGCCCAGGGGAACTAAACAAAGTTCAGGAAATGATTCCTGGAACCCAGAAGAGACAACTTGTAATCACCATGACCCCCGGCTTTATCTGACTATTCTCCCTCTGACAGGAATGAGAGCGCGAGGTGGAGCTAAATTAGGAGCTGAGAAACTGGCCTTGAGAATAAAGAAACAGAGTGGTTGAAACCCGCAATTTCACATTCTCAGAGTTTTGGTCCCAACTGAGTCACCTGCTGTTCCTGCTTGGTCTCAGGAACCTCATTTGTGCAATGCCTCACCAACCTTGGTATCTATGGTTAAGACATACCAGGGACTTAACCTGCCCCAATAACTCTCTTTTTAGCCCTATCCCCACCCTCTACCCACATCCCTGGGGGCAGCTGTGGCCATAGCAGGGTTATAGGATCAGCAGATCTCTTCCAGTGGGCCAGAAAACATCAGCATTCCAGGTGCTGGGAAGCCCCTGGTGGTGTACCATATCCCCTGAGGCCTGTTAAGGGCTAGGGAAACCTGCAGGGGCCATGGAATTCTCTATCACACCTTTGATATTAGGGTGGGAAAAGATAGGAGTCTTTATTAAATGGGTCAAGGCCCTGAAACCCTGAGCACTTTCTCATCTATGAGGGTTGTCAGAGAGCAGAAACTCCCAACTAAGGTCAATAACTGGGTGGGTGATGGCAGCACTGACCCCTGAAGATACACTGGGAATTATAGAAAGCAGACTTGCAAGACCAATCCTGGAAAATAAAACCTTCATTTTATAATGGGGGACACAGAGACCAACACGGGGAGAAAGACTTGCCCAAAGTAAAACAAAAGTGACAGTGGCAGAGCAGCGAGAAGCCAGGCCTCAGACTGCCAGGTTCATCGCCCGCCTACCCACACCAACACACACACACCACTGACACATTAGCTGGTCCTGAATGACAGTTTAATGGCTGTGCAAGTCCCAGGCCCTCATTTCTGCCGTTCACGGGTCCACTGCTCCGGGGTCAGGGTCTTCTGCTCAAAGGCATGGATGTGCGGGAGCTCCTCTGCTAGGCACGCGTTCACCAGCCTGGGGCGAGAGATGAGGTTAGCTCACAGCCGGCCTGAGCCTGAGTCTCAGTACACAGCTAGGGTCACCCGGGAGACTGAAGGGCTGAAGGTATCCCCGAGGTCGTAGTCCCTGAAACCTGGGAACACGCGGGGTGAGGGCCGAAGTCGCAATCCTCGAAGCAGAGGCCACAAAGGCGAGACCCTCGTAGTCGTGGTTCCCGGTGGTGGGGCTGCGTCGGCGGGGGTGGGGGAGTAGGGTGGAGGAAGAGACCGGGGTTATGATCCCGGAGCCGGGGCCGCGCTGGGCGAGGTGTTCCCTAGGCCTCACCGGTGTCTCTGTAGCAGCGGCTTCCCCTCGAACTTCGAGGACACCACCAGGACTCGGAAGCTGCACGCGCAACGGTTGAGAGTGGTATCCTCTACCTCCTGCGGGGCAGAATAGTGTGGACGGTGCCGAATCCGCCCACCAGGAGCTCTTTTCCCTTCATCGGGCGGGCCCGGGCAGCTCAACTCACCACATGCTCAGCTTCCAGCTCTCGCTGCAGTTTCTCCCGGAGGTTCTCGGCGCTGAGTTCCATCGCGGCAGCCCACACTGGGCTGCAGCCCGGCGGGGACCGCACCCCAGGCCGGACCCCAGATACTGCTTCCGCCCTTACTGGCGCCACTTCCGCTGAAGCACCTTCTTCCGCCCTTACTTGCGCCACTTCCGCTGAAGCACCTTCTTCCGCCCTTAACTAGGGCGCCTGTAACCCAAGCACTTCCGCCCTCACGCAAGCCCAGGTTTCCAACAGTTATGGATTTCCGCGCGTACCATCAACTAGCCAATCAGAGCCTGCATGAGGCTGGACTCGGCCGAAGCGAACGCTAATTGGAGCTCTCTACCTCATGGCTGCTTGGGTTTGGACATCCCAGCTCCGGCCAGGAGACGGTGAATGAACATGAATTGCTGTGGCCTCTTGGGTGCCTCAGGATCGTCCCAAAGCACGTTTTCCGAGACAAGCATCTTGCAGCCTTAGCAATCCGGGCCTCCCCAGGGTCAAAGGCCACAGCAGTCAACCTGCAGCGGCGGCCGCTGACCCACCAGTCCCGATGGGCCCCACGGAAGGCACGGCGAGGCCAGGGCGCTTCTTCGGTGTCTACCTGCTCTACTGTCTGAACCCTCGGCATCGGGGCCGCGTCTACGTAGGGTTCACCGTTAACCCTGCTCGCCGAGTTCAACAGCACAACGGGGGCCGCAGAAAAGGCGGGGCCTGGCGGACGAGTGGTAGAGGGCCCTGGTAAGACGGGGCGGCCCCTAGGCCAAGGGGAGGGCTTGGTGGGAGGCGGGGCCTGGGGCAGTAGGCGGGGCCAGTGTGGGGTCTGACAAATTGGCTACGCCTTTTTTTTTTTAGTGATGTGGGCGGGGACTCCGGCAGGGGAGGAGCCTTTCGTGGGGAGGTGGAGCTCTGTGAAACTCGGTGTTCAGCGCGGAGGGGGTTAGGTAGCGAGGGGTCTGAGGATCAAGGCTGGGGTGACGCGATGGGGTGCGTGGTGAACAAGGCTGGGGTGGGAATTACGCCTGGAAGGGCAAGAACTGAGTAGGGCAGGTAGGTAGCGGTGGCTGGAGGCGGGGCCTAGGGTGGCGGGTGCGAAGGGACGGCCCTCCACGAAGGGGACGGGACCTCGTGGGCTGGGTCTGAAGCCCCCCCTGAGGCCTCCCCTGGGGTAGGACGCTCCATGGCCAGGGAGTCGCCTTGACACGGGTGGCAGGACTCATAAGCCGCACCCGCGTTCTCCTCCGCAGGGAGATGGTGCTCGTCGTGCACGGCTTCCCGTCCGCCGTGGCCTCCCTTCGGGTAAGAAAGGAGGCAGGGGCGGCGGGCGGATGGGGTGGTCGGCGCCTGACCCTAACGCGTTGGTGCTCTCGCGCTGCAGTTCGAATGGGCCTGGCAGCACCCGCACGCCTCGCGCCGCCTGGCGCACGTGGGACAGCGCGCGCGCGGCGAGGCGTCCTTTGCGTTCCACCTGCGCGTGCTGGCGCACATGCTACAGGTGCCGCCCTGGGCGCGCCTCCCGCTCACCGTGCGCTGGCTGCGCGCCGACTTCCGCCAGGACCTCTGCCCACCGCCGCCGCCCCACATGCCGCTGGCCTTTGGGCCGCCTCCGCCGCGAGGCCCGAGGCGTGGAGATGTTCCCAGTGTCGACCGAGAGTCGGAGCTGGGCGCCGAGGCCCACTGCGCTGTGTGCGCCCGCACCCTCCAGGTGAGAGCCACCTCAGGTCCGGGGGTCTAGGGTTCAGACGACGTAGGATCAGGCTGTTCACTGAGGGACAGGGCCACTCACTGACACCGCTGGCCGTAGTGCCCCCGTCTCTAAAATGGAGATGGTGATACTTGCAGTCATTCCTCGACACAACAGAACTCTCTGGCTCAGAACCTGCCCTTTCCTTTATCTGGAAGTATCTTCCCTCGGCCTTTGGTTTGATAAAGTGCCACCTTCTCAGTGAAGTGTTCTCAAGCTCTCCGTCTAAAATTGCAGCTTTCTTACGCACTTCTCTGACGCATGTGTCAGCGCATCACTCCTTTTTATGGCCGAAAAACATTCTGATGTATGGGTATATCACGTTTTGCTTATCCATTCATCAGTTGATAGAGTCTCTGCCTTTTTTATCGTAATACTTGTCATCTGGCATACTATGTTTTACTTATTTTTCTGATTAACCGTCTGTCCCACTCCTCATACTGAACTCCATGAGGGCAGATCTTGTTCATTGCTAGGACAGTGTCAGTGCGCAGAACAGGTAGGTGATAAACGTTTATTAAATACATGAACCGAAAGGTAGGGTCTGGTTTAAGAAAGCAGTAAAGGAAATAAACTGTACTTGTTATTCAGTCATGTGACCTACCTGAGATCATTTAGCCTGTAAGGAGCTGCAATAGACTCTTAACGAAGTCCCTGCTAACTTTCAGAAGTTGGCTAGTTTAGTCACTGTGGTCACGTATTGTAACCTCTGTGCCTCAGTTTCCTCATCTGTAAGATGCAGATGATAGTAGTACCTGTGTCATAGAGTGGTTTTATGTCAAGCCCTCGGTACAGTGTCCAGTCCCTAGAAATGCTTAATGAATATGAGCCACATCGTTACTGCCTTCTTTCTCACCTGCCTGTCATCTCTGACAGGATGAAGAAAGCCCTCTGTGTTGCCCGCATCCTGGCTGCCCTCTAAGGGCCCACGTGATCTGCCTCGCAGAGGAATTCCTTCAAGAGGAGCCAGGGCAACTTTTGCCCCTAGAGGGCCAATGCCCTGGGTGAGTCCAACACCCCTGCCCCAACCCAGTCTAGCTCTGGCAAAAGGGTGCCCAGCTCCCCAAGACCAGGCCCAGGCCAGGTGAGTCCTTACCTTGGCACCTAGAGCCTGGCCTGGAGGAGGCTTGTGATGCCCAACTCTGCATTTCCTTGGTAGCTGTAAGAACTCATTGCTGTGGGGAGACCTGATAAGGCTGTCCCAGACAGGAACCAAGGAGAATGAGGAAGACTCAGAATTAGAAGAGGTGAGACGTGGCACTGGTCCCAGCCTCCATCTCCCTCCCCATCCTCTAGGCTGCCTCTGACCAGCTCTCTTGTTTCCACAGGAACACTGGACAGACTTACTGGAGAACTGACCCCAGTGTCCCCAAACCCCCACTGCTTTTCTCTGCCACTGTTTTTCACTTGTGTAAAATAAAGAGCCTAAGTTAAGGGTACCTTCTGGTTTTTGCAGGGGGGTGGAGAGAGAAGGAGGCAGAGGCTTTGCCACCCAAGCGGCACTGAGGCTGGGTGGGGAGTGAGAGGAGGGGGAGGGGTTACGGGCCCACATGTCCCCAGCCTCTCCTTTGCTCTAGGCTCCTCTGCCTCAGCTTTCCCCAGTGTGACTCTGAGGTTACATCATTCTTAGAGGGCTTGGGAGACTCATCCTCTTGACTCAGCCCACCCACTTCCAGGCCTAGCATCACTCTGGACTTTAATCCAAAGAGTAGGAACAAAAGTGGGGCAGGGGGGAATGTTCTTTACTGTGGGGCCCTGTAGCTCTCCAGCCCCAACCCTTTCTTGCCTGTCTGGGGAGCCCCTTTAAAGCCTAGAGAAAGAAAAGCACCTTCTGGGGCTGCTTGTTTTCATCAATCATGAGTGAGGCAGGATCACCCTGTCTTAAGAAAAATGAGGGTGAGGCCCCATGAGGTCCCACAGGAGCTGTGGAGCTGGGGCTCACTCCCAGGGCTGTTCAGACTCTGGCATTCTTTCTCTTCCCTGTACTGTGCTGCTCCGCCCAGCCCTAAATCCCTCACACTGTCCCACCCACATCATTTTGTACCAGCCTTGTGGTCAGAGCCAGCAGTTCCTGGAATCCGTGGGCTTCGGGGCCTCTTGGCAGCCACCAGGTCTCAGCTCTTGGTGTCTTCAAGACTGGCCTGGAGGTAAGTGGTCCTGTCCTTATGCCAGCTCAGGAGTCCCCCTTCTCTCCTCCTCACCCCTTCTTCTCTTTTCCTTTCTCCCTTTCCTCTGCCCTCCCCTCCTCTCTTTTCTCTTGACTGGGTCAATTAGAAAAAGCTGTTAGCCCTGCAGGAGTGGCATTTAGAGGGGCAATTCGGGAGGCAGGGTTACAGCTCAAACAAAACACCAACGACTGGGCCCTTTTGTCTAGTTTCAGTCTGGAAGTTGAGTTTCCAGGCCAGTCTAAGCTTGGCCTCCAGCTGGGGTGTTAAGGAGAGCAGCAGAGCAGTCCCCTCACCCCCAAACTCCACCATTTCCTTCTTGGAGGAGAGCCAAGTCCCAGCCCTGTGACGGGCTTTAGACCCCTCCCACTTTGGACCTATAAACTCTCTGCTTGGAGAGCGGTTCTGCGCTCACACTGCCCACACTAAGCTGTTGCACACGGAGACAGTCCCAAGGCCGGGATCCCGTGGGATCTGGTGAGCACTGGGTTGGGGTGGGCTGGGGCACACCTCCCCTCACCCTGCTCAGCTTTTGGCTCCCACACCCCCCAAGCGGGGCTTTATGATCCTCAACCCCTATCACTCAATCTTTCTGCTCCTGCCTGCAAGGTCCTTGCCACCCTGCCCTCTCCTGTGGCTGTCCCATCTCAGCACCGTCAACTCTGGCTTCAACCCCACTTTCCTCTTCTGCTGAGTCAGCAGTTTTGTTCCTGCATGTACCAAGCTCAGTTGCCCAGCTGGCTCTGTTTATCCCAGAGCCAAGATGGAGCGGGATCACAGGTCCAGGGGAGGTTTCCGCATGTGAGGAGCTCAGGGAGCTCATGACAATGGGAAGAAGGGCCGACTGGGCCTGGACTGAGAGCTGCAGTGGGAAACAGTAAGAAAAATAAAACTGTAGTTAAGAGAAATACACTTATCACCCTTATCATGGATTGAATTGTATGTGGCAACTTGACTAAGCCATGACTCCCAGTATTGTATGATTATCCACTATTTTGTCATTTGATGGGATTTTCCTATGTGTTCTAACTTCTACCTCTTCTGATGTTAACGAGGCAGGATTAGAGGTAGTTATGTTAATAAGGCAGAACTTCATCTCTTTTGAGATATAAAAGAGAAGTGAGCAGAGAGACAGGGGACCTCATACCACCAAGAAAGCAGTGCCAGGAGCAAAGCATGTCTCTTGGACCTGGCGTCCCTGCACTGAGAAGTTCCTAGACCAGAGGAAGACTGAAGCCAAGGACCTTCCCCCAAAACCAACAGAGAAAGCCTTCCCCTGGAGTTGGCATCCTGAATTTGGACTTCAGCCTCCTAGACTGTGAGGGAATGAACTTCTGTGTGTTAAAGCCATTCACTTGTGGTATTTCTGTTATAGCAGCACTAGGTGACTACGACAGTCCTTGTTTTAAAACAAAGCAAGAATTCAGCATGTGGCATTGTTGTGTTGCTACCCAGGGAAGTGAGCTACATTGCTGGCCCCTGACTCAGCACCATGGAACTAGTCCAAGAGAGCCTCCGTGTGCCCCTGGAGTATGTGAAGGGGGTCCCACTTGTCAAGTACTTTGCAGAAGCAATGGGGCCAGTGCAGAACTTCCAAGCCTGGCCTGATGATGTGCTTGTTAGCACCTACCCCAAATCTGGTAGGTGATAAGGGTCACCCCCCACCCCCGCCCCAGCTGCAGTCCCCAACCTAGGCCAACAGGGGCAAGCTCTTTCCTCCTCTGTGTAGGCACCACCTGGGTGAGCGAGATCCTGGACTTGATCTACCACGGTGGTGATCTGGAGAAGTGTTGCCAGGACCCCATCTTCTTCCGGGTGCCCTTCCTTGAGTTCAAGGCCCCAGGGGTTCCCTCAGGTATGTGGGTGGGTGCTGGAGCCAAGTGAGAGGAGGACGACCAGGGCTTCAGTTCACTGGACCTTTCTCTACCATGGCTTAGGTATTGAGTCCCTGAAGGATGCACCAGCCCCCCGGATCATCAAGACGCACTTGCCCCTGGCCTTGCTCCCCCAGTGTCTGCTGGATCAGAAGATCAAGGTAAGTAGCAGAGGAAGCGAGGGAAGGAGGCTGCTGGTGCCATCCCAGACCTGGCCCTGTTCCTCCAGGAAGGTCTACTGACTTCCCTGAGCCTTGTCTCATTTTAAGGGGGTTGCCATCTGCCTCATGCACTGGTGGGGGCCAGATGATCCCGGAAAGTGAGACTTTTCCCCATTGCAGACCCAAGAGAAACAGAGTAAGGTGCTCACAGGCCCAGGAAGGGAACGGAGAGGGTACCTGCACCCCTTGCTCCAAATCTGGGCGTAGGGGCGTTGATGGGAATTAAGAATAGTATAGTGTATGTTTCCCAGGACTCTGGTGTCAAATCTCAGCACAGTTGCAGTTGCGCTCATTCAAGTAGGCCAACTTCTAAGCTTCAGTTTCAACCTTTGCCAAATCAAGAGACGGCTCTCTCGCAGAGATGTTGAGGGGTGGCAGAAGGACCTGGCATGCTGGGTGGTAATGGTGCCAGGGATGGTCATCTGCCCCTCCAGGTGATCTATGTCGCCCGCAATCCGAAGGATGTTGCTGTCTCCTATTACCACTTCTACCTCATGGCCAAAGTGCACCCTGATCCTGGCACCTGGGACAACTTCCTGGAGATGTTCATGGATGGGGAAGGTGGGCTTTACTGCAGAGGAAGGGGACTGGGGGCAGGGGACTGCGTGGCAGCCAGCTAAAACTAACCACCTCTGTGTCGGTACCCTTTCCCCAGTGTCCTACGGGTCCTGGTACCAGCACGTGCAGGAGTGGTGGGAGCTGAGTCATACCCACCCTGTTCTCTACCTCTTCTATGAGGACATAAAGGAGGTGAGACCACCTGCTTCCCTCCATGTCACACCTCGGGAGTCAGGAACCCCACGGGGACCTGCCAAGCCCCTCTCCGCCCTTTTCCCTGTGAAGGCTCCTGGACCCCTCATCCCGTCTTCCTTAGCAGACCCCATCCCCTCCGGCTGGGCTCCTCAGCTACAGTACTTTGTACAGCTCTTATCTCCTAGCCCCTGCGTCAGCCGCACGTTCAATCATTGATCAGCTATTTACTGCTCTTGCTTTTCCCGGTATTTGCGAAGTGCTGGGCCAGACTCCAGGGCCACAGTTACGAAAGAGGACTGCCCGTTCTCACCCATAAGTAACCAAATATGGGTTACTGCAGGTTCACAGGGTAGAAAGCAACTTCTTTTGCTCCAGGGAAAGAGGACCAGAGCCAAGGAGCTGGCTTTGAGAGGTTGCTAAGCAGAAATTGCTAGATCTCCTAGGATGTTAAGAGAGCAGCTCCATTTCTATTTGCTCAGTAAGCAGTCCAAACCTCCAATGAAAAAAGCCCCTCTGCTACTCCAGGACCCCAAAAGGGAGATTCAGAAGATCTTGGAGTTTTTGGGGCGCTCCCTGCCCGAGGAGACTGTAGATCACATCGTCCAACGTACATCTTTCAAAGAGATGAAGAAGAATCCCATGACTAACTACACTACTTTGCCCTCTGAAATCATGGACCACAACGTTTCTGCCTTCATGAGGAAAGGTGAGTGCCTGCCTGGGGTGAGTGTTCAGGGAAGGGAGGATGGAAGCAGCAGCTAGAGCCAAACCTGAGCCCCCTGGGGCCTCCTGTGCAGCCGGGACCTCCAGCCTCACTCCCTCCATCCCTCAGGCACCCCAGGGGACTGGAAAAACATCTTCACTGTGGCCCAGAACGAGCGCTTTGACATTCAGTACGCTGAGAAGATGGCAGGCTCAAACCTCAATTTCCGTTCACAGCTGTGAGTGGTGTTACTCCAAAGGAAGTGGTGTAAAACAAGGCTGGCGTGGCCTCAAGAATAAAACATGGTTTGTGTTAAACAGAGAGCCTCTACTGGAAGCAAAGAGAAAACCTGAGCTAAGGGAGTAAACGCCCATTGGGACCAATAAGGCCACCTCCCCGTGCAGCCTCCAGGTCCTCAACTTGCCCTATTTGGAGAGGGGAAGAGGGTCTGAAGAAGTAACACCCAAGAGACGGATGCAGGCAAGGGGGGAAGAATATTTATTTGATGGCAGAGAATCTTTTGTTGCCTTCCCCTCAGAGGTGGCAAGAGACTGTGGGTCTGCCAGCCTGCATCACTTTTTTTTGGGCTCCTTACAAGCCACCACGTACCTCTGGGCCACATTGAGGGGAGGGGAATAGCCGTCTGCATAGGAGGTGTCTTCAAATAGGACCGAATAGTCATCCTGGGGCTGTGGCAGGAGGCAGAAACGAGAAGCTGATCAGAGGCTCCCAGGCAAGGCCTCCCGTCTCCGATACTACCTCCCGTCCCCAACATAGACTGCCAGGATCCTCTGGTCCATGGGCTCCCAGCCTCCCTGTCCTCATCTTTCACTCTCTAGAGCCAAGAAGCCTAGATGTTTGAAACTCTGGTCCCTGCTGCTACAGAGCTCCTTTTTCACAACAAAGGGCCAAGGGCAGGGGACAAAGCAGGGAGAGGAAGGGGATGCACCGCCTTTGTGGTCGGCCATCACTGGATGTGCCCTGTGTTAAAGGGAACAAGGACATCCCAAAGGGCATCAGGCAGGGATCCTGGAGAAAGAGGGGAGAACAGCCTTCATACTGCCATCAGGCATGTGTGGCCTGGGTGCAGCAGCACCAGGGGACACAGCCTCAGGTAAGTAAGGGATGGTAGTTCAGGATCCAGATCTGAAGACAGGCCCTGGGCACGGCGCTTCCCTTCTCAGGGCTTGGCTGTCTCAGTGTAAATGCAAAAATGAGCTTAGATTAGAAGACACAGCAGGCCCATGCGCCCAGGGCTTGCTGCGGTGCTAAAGGGTGGAAGGAGCAGGGCCAGCTCTAGAAGACAGGGCTGTGGGGTGTTATAGAGCTGACCAAGCAGAAGGGACTCGGCCCTTCTAGCTCAGAGTCTCTAAGATGAGAAGAAAAGGAAAGGTGACAACCCCATGGCCCCATCTGGTCAGCCGGGTCCTGATGTCACAGGGCCTGCCTTACCCGCTGTGGGGGCGTGTGGATCAGGGCACGGTAGAAGCAGGTGGTTTGTGGGTACAGGGCCAGCACAAGCTGTTCCTTCTGAAATAAGGCTTCGGGGTCCGTCTCAGGGTTGGCCTTCCACTGGGGTAGAGGGATGATGCGGCGCCGGCTCAGGGTGTGTCTCCTGGAGGGGGAGCCTTATGTCAACCCATGGCCAGATAGGGGGACTCCTCTCCAGGATCCTGGCTATGCCCCAGGCTTCTGTTGCCCCTCCCTGGCCCAGACACTCACTCCTTGCCTTCTTCATCAATGTCATCTACCTCATACCTGTGGGAAAACAAAAGGAAAAGACCGGATGTGGTGATGAGCACAGCCCAGGTCATGGGGTGCTGAGGGGAGGAAGGAGAGGGGAGAGGTAGAGTAGCTGCCGGAGCTAGTGCTTCACCCACCACCCCCCTAGCACCCTCGGGAAAGCCTTGCGCCCATTTTGCAGACAGGTGAAACAGGGCAGCCTGAGCGGTGTGGTGCTGAGAGAGCAACCAGCAGGGTCCACTCACTTGTTGGTGGCATGGCTGTAACTGACCACCTCAGCCAGAATCCACTGCTCATCCCCATCTACGGCCTTCACCCGGGCAGCCACCTTGTCTCCAGGTTTGGCCACATAGTCCCCTGAGGCTGGAATGGCCCCACAGAGGGGTGGGGGCCTGTGAGTGGAGGAAACTGTTAGTCCCATCCAGCCCTCGGGCACGAGCCCCTCCTGTGCCCACTGCCCACCCTGGCCCACTCTCACTTGTCTCCAGGCTTCCCAATCCACAGGGGCAGGGTCATGGCTGACTGCTGCAGCAGGGTCATCAGCACCCCTCTGCGCATGGTCTTGCGAGGCGGCTCCGAGTCATTATACAGGCCTGCAATCTTGGCCGCTGTGGGAGGAAGTCAGCCCCCCCTCCTGAGTCAGGGAGAAGGACCTGTCCCCAGACCACCCCAGCACCCCTGCATTGAGCTTTCAGAGGCTCAGCTTGGAGCCCCCGCATCCCGAATTAGCACCCAAGGGCCCATGCACTATCTGCGCCCCTGGCACTAGATGTTCGAGACTAAAGAGACTACCAAACTCAACAGATTAGAAGGGTGGAAGGGACTAGAAGGGAGCAAAAGGACAGCTTATGGTTTCTTGATCTGGGTGCTGGTTACATGGTTGTGTTCACTTACTGAAAAATTCATTAAGCTGTACACATATGTGTACTTTTCTATTGTATGTTGTAATTCAGCAGAAAGTTAAACTATCAAATGTGGGTCCCTAAGCTCTCAGTCACGGCTCAGCCACCCAGTTAACTTCATACACAACCAGTCTGGCAATGTGAGATCTTTAAGGAGTGAGGGCTCCACCCACCGAGGTTCATTTGAAGGGCAGGGCAGAGGTGGGAAGGCCAAGAAACTGGCAGTCTGATGGGTAGGCACACACTGTAGACTCCACCTGGAAGGCCAGCTTTAGGACACCCAGGTGTTGCTCCACAAAAAAGAGGCAAGTTCTCACAAAGGAAGAAATGAGACTAGGGGCTGGGGGAGGAGGGAGGTGAAGCAGGAGGGCAAGTGTGGATCCACTGGGTCTGCAGAGGAGATCTAGCAAAACCCTGCCTCCCAGAGGCTGAGAACCAGCTCCACTCACGTCCCAGTCCCAGGCTGCCCAGACCCACTCACTCCTTTGTTAGAAACCCCTGGGAATGATGACATGGGCAGAGGTTACAGAGGCCCCCGCAGGGAGACATGACCGCTGCCCTCAGGAACCCTCACTGCTCCTGGTCAAGGAACACTAAAATTGTCCTTTCAACTCACCAATCCGCCTTTCTTCCAACAGAGACTTGATCTCAGCGATCTTATCTAAGGCTTTCCGGAGGATGCTGAAGGTGGGGAGAAGGGAGGACAAAGGTCTGGTTGAAGCATATAGCAGACTTCCTTATCTAGTACTGCTGAGAACTGGGAACACTAAATACATGTTTTTTAATCTTAAAAGCATAACAGAACTGACAAGACAGGGAGGAGGGCAGGCCAACAACCTAAGAGAAAGCAGGATCCCAGAGAGGTGCACAAGGCTGACAGGACTGCTTTTGCCCTAAGAGCATATGACACATCCTGAGGAGATGTTGCTGCTGTCCTGACAGCATCTAGGGACCAGGTAGACAGAAGTTAAAACCAGGGTCTGCCCAAGGTGGGACATGTAAAAGGAGAACGCCCTGCCCAGCGCTGTGGGGAGAGCTGTCTTGGCACACAGCAGGCTTGTGGGAGGACAGACTTGTCCCTGAAAGGCAGACGCTTGCATGGACTTGCAGCCCCAGGAAACGTCTGCGAATTTAGTTTATGGCAGGTTCCAGAGTGGCCCAGAAAACCCACAGGAACGTTGCCTTTGAGCCAATTCTGACTCACGGTGACACCATGTGTTTCAGAGTAGAACTGCTCCCTAGGGCTTTCAATGGCTGTGACCTTTTGGAAGTAGCTTTCTTCCGAGGCGCCTCTGGGTGGTTTCAAACCACCAACCTCTCCAATAATAGCTGAGTGCTTAATTATTTGCACCACCCAGGGACTCCTCCAGAGTGGCAGAGAGGCCCCAAAAACCTGGGAGAAGCAAACGGGCTTCCTTTCTAGAGGAAGGCCCAGTTACCCTAGACCTTGAGGAAGCTCCCCGAAGAATAGTATAACAAGGGTTCAAGGGGCATCATGTTTGCACCTTAAATGGTGCAGAAAAATAACATATATGTGTATATAGAAAGAATAACAAAATGCAGTAAAGTATTGAATTTCTGTAAGTCTGAAGTCATTTCACAATAAAAAATTAAATGAATACCAGTGTCTGAGTTCCACCCTAATTAAAGCAGAACCTCTGGGTGCAGCCAGACTTGAGAACTACACAAGTTTATGAAATACTGAGTTAAATGAAATCATTACTGCAGAGCTTATCAGAGCCTTTAAGACTTTAGTTTGCATTGTGACTCTCCAGGAGAGAAATGTAATGTTCTACTCCCTAAAGTTAGTGTAGTTCAACTCAGAGACCATTTACTATTCCAAAAGCGGCAATTTTCTGCAACTGAAACTTAAGGTCTGACCTCCCAGCCAGAGCTTGAGTCCCTTCTGTCTGACAGGCAGCCATTAGCCTGGCAGTGACCCTCAGGATGGTACTGTCCCAGGAGGCCCACTGCATCTGGGACAACTGAGGTAGGGCTTCTTTCCAGCTGACAGCTTTTAAGTCTGGCCAAGAGCCCTAGCCATGGCTTCAAACCAGTTAGTTCTGGTTTGACCCCCCTGCTGAGAATCTGCATTTCCACCTCCCAGATATATTGAAGCAGAATCTACATTTTAACACGATCCCCAGGTGGTTCTTATGTGTAGATCTTGTTAAAATGTAGATTCTGATTCAGAAGGAGCCTTCTCCTGGAGGAGGCGGCCACAGTAGAAGAATAAGGGAATGCAGGGTAGTCTCCCAGGATATGGCTTATTTGCCCGCCTAGAAGTGGCTTGGGGCAGGGGTGGGGCCACATTCCCTCTGGCTTCTGAGCTGACATGTCACAGACTCAATCAAGGCTAGAGCACCACCTCCAGTCAGTAACATGGAACAGTAGCCAAGCTGCAGGCACCTGCTGGCAAACGGCCAGCTGCCCAGGCCCAGTGTCTGGGTCAGGAAGATGCCCCAGGGGCTGTGGTGGGCCTTCTCTCCTCCAGGCACGGGCTACTTTAAGCCTGTGAGTCACTCAGGCCCTTGGAGAGCTGAACTGTTCCTCTGCCTGCACTGCCTTAGACACTCATAAAACTGCCTTCCCTGAATGAAGACAACCAAAGACATAAGGGAAGGATTAGTCCAAAGGACTAATGGACCACAACTACCACAGCCTCAATCAGACTGAGTCCAGCACAACTAGATGGTGCCCGGCTACCACCACTGACTGCTCTGACAGGGATCACAATAGAGGGTCCCGGACAGAGCTGGAGAAAAATGTAGAGCAAAATTCTAACAGAAAAAAGATAAGACTTCTGGCCTGACAGACTGGAGAAACCCTGAGAGTATGGCCCCTGGACACCTTTTTAGCTCAGTAATGAAGTCACTCTTGAGGTTCACTCTTCAGCCAAAGATTAGACAGGCCCATAAAACAAACCAAGACTAAAGGGGTACAACCAGCCCAGGGACAAGGACTAGAAGGCAGGAAGAGACTGGAAAGCTGGTAATAGGGAACCCAAGGTCACAGAGGGGAGAGTGCTGACACGTTGTGGGGTTGGTAACCAATGTCTCAAAACAATTATGTGTACTAGTTGTTTAAGGAGAAGCTAGTTTGTTCTGAGACCTTCATCTAAAGTACAATAAATAAAACTGCCTTCCCTAGCTTGGCATTGCCATTACTAAGGCTGTTATCTGCTGTCTGTGGCAGAAGTGTCCCTGAGGATACCATCTGTCACACTGGTTACTGTACCCTTACACAGATGAATCTTCAGAAGTGTTTTCTGAACTAATGCCAGAAAATAACTTGTTTCCCCTGGGGAAGGGATACCCATCATCCACTCTGCTATGGAAAGCAAGATCCTTGACCCTGTCTCCCTTTGATCTCTGCTGCCAATGTGCATCTCAAGGTCTTTAAAAAAAATGAGATGTTACATAACGTCACAGGGTTTCTTTCCATTTTGTGCAAAGCAAAAGGAAAACCAGCTGGGAGGAGCCTGTGGCACATGCAGTAGAACAGAGAGTCCCAGGACTGGGCTTAGGTCCTGACACTGGCTCTTAGTGCACCTTCAATTTCCTAATGGTTCTTACATTAAGCTCTTAAGAAAACGAGCTGATGGGTGTTACTGCACCTCCATGAGTGCCTCTCCTAGAGTAAACGTGTCTTCCCATCTAGACGTGGCACTCCCTGCAGGCATTGCATTCATCTTGCACTCTCCCCTTCCTGGCCGGCAGTTGGCCCTGACAAGGCCATGCTCAGTGTTTACTGAATGCATGTATGAAGGGCTGAGAGTGTGAAGAACTAAAAAGATGCAGGATTGCAAGGTGTTGGGAACTGTGTTTATAGAACAAGCTTATGTTTGACTCTGGGTCCACCAATGCCTGGCGGAGCTCCCCCAAATGCTTTAACTCTGGGTCCACCAATGCCAGGAGGAGCTCCCCAAATTGCTTTAACTCTGGGTTCACCAATGCCAGGAGGAGCAGTTTACCTACACTCTCAGATCAATATGATTCACTCTGACTTATCAAGCCACTCTCTGGTCCAGGAGCGTGGGAAGGGGCCTGGTTGTGGCCAGACTGTAAATCTGCAAATCAGGGAGGAGATGGGGTTGGGGAAGGGTGGACCAGAAGCCAAGAGAAGGGTGCTACCTCAGAGGGAATGCCTCCGGTCAGAATTTACTGCCTCCTTCCCTCAAGTTGGCTGTTTTGCTCTGCTCTCCAACCTGGCGTAGAGAGCTCAATCAGATCCCTTTGTCCAAACTAAAAACCTCAGAAACTTGAACTTCTCTTCTAACTGGTCACCCACTCCTTGGATTTCATCTCAAAAACTGCTCCTGAACCATTCCTGCTGCTCCATCTCACTGCCATTGTCTTGGCTCAGCCCTAGCGCCCTCTCTTGCTTGGTCTCCCAACTTGCTTGAATCTCACCCAGTCCGTTCTCCACACAGCGGCCAGAGGTTTCCTTCCTGCTTTTGAGTCTTCATTGGTGCCTGTGGCCTCAGGATAATTCACTGTGTTGGAGGCCTTCAAGGCCTGACCTCCCCTTCCCCAGCCACAGGGGACTATTTCCCATCCCCATGTACACAGGCTTTGCAGTCAACTCTGTCCCCTCTGCCTGGGCTATTTGCCCTCCCTTCGTCTGCCTGTGATCCCAGCTCAGGTCTTGCCCCTTCCCTGAGGCCATCCGAGATCTCCGGGCAATGGGGCCACATCTCTGCTGGCCCACGCACTACACTGTCCTGTCCCTCCTCTCCATATGACTCACACTTGCATCTCTATATGGAGAGGGCCTGGTGCCAGGTGTGGGCTGGGCACCAGCAAAGGTCTGCAGGATGGCTGGAGCAGGCAAAGAAAATATGGGACGACAAGGACAGGACAGAGCCAGGAGGAGAGGAAGAGCCCTGTGGCTGTTGGTAATGGATGCTTAGCATGCCTGAATGTCAGCCATCACTGTGGATATGAGGGCAGTTATTTGAACTGCCAGTTGCAACTCATTAGTGAGTTATGAAATTAATTTCTTGAGCAACGGTCAGCATTTTAAAAAAATAGGATAGACTATAAATAGTAAGAATGGTATTGCAAAACTCTTGCTCCAATTGTGTAATACATATACATATAAAATAAAGGTACTGTCATGGATTGAACTGTGTCCCCCAAAAATCTGTCAACTTGGCTAGGTCATGATTCCCAGTACTGTATGATTGTCTACCATTTTGTCATCTGATGTGATTTCCCTGTGTGTTTAAATCTTATCACTATGATGTAATGAGATGGGTTAGTGACAGTTATATTGATGAGATCTACAAGATAAGTGTCTTAAGCCAATCTTTTTTGAGATATAAAAGAGAGAAGTGAGCAGAGAGACAAAGGGACCTCAGACCACCAAGAAAGCAGTGCCAGGAGCAAAGCACGTCTTTTGGACCTGAGGTTCCTGTGCTGAGATGCTCCCAGACCAAGGGAAGACTGATGACAAGAACCTTCCTCCAGAGCTGATGGAAAGGGAAAGCGTTCCCCTGCAGCCGGCACCCTGAATTCAGACTTCTAGCCTACTGGATTGTGCGAGAATAAACTTCTCTTTGTTAAAGCCATCCATTTGTGGTATTTCTGTTATAGCAGCTCTAGATGCCTAAGACTGGTACTCTGTGGAAAGGCATGATAACGTGGTATTTTCAGAATATGGACTTTCGGTTAAAAATCAGGCTCCCCACTTACTGGCTAAATAATTTTCAGAAGATTACGTAATCCCCGTGTGCCTCAGTTTCCTCAGCTGTAAAATGGGGGTAATATCACAACCTACCTCACAGGGTTGCTGTGAGGGTTAAATGAGGTCAGTGTATAAAATGCTTAGAATAGTACCCGGCACACAGTTAACTGCCATATAGGAGTTAGTTTTTACTATTACTGAGCTACAGTAGCGAATGTATTTCTTACCATGGGTCATGGCCAAAAGAGTTTGAAAAACACTGGTGTTAGGCACTTTATAGGCATTGTAGAATGGCAGATACTATTTTGTTCACACTTCTGTAGGTAGCTATTAGGAGCCCTGGTGGCACAGTGGTTGGCTGCTAACCAAAAGGTCAGCAGTTTGAATCCACCAGCCACTCCCTGGAAACCCTATGAGGTGGTTCTACTCCATCCTATACGGTCACTATGAGTTGGAATAGACTCAATAGCAAGGGGTTTGGCTTTTTTTTAGGTAGCTATTATCCCATATGGATCCCTGGTGGTGTAGTGGTTAAAGTACTTGGCTGCTAACCAAAAGGTCGGTGGTTTGAAACCACTAGCTGCTCTGCAGGAAAAAGATGTGGAAGTCTGCTTCCAGAAAGATTTACAGCCTTAGAAACCCACGGGGCAGTTCTACTCTGTCTTTTAGGGTCACTATGAGTTGAAATTGACTTGACGATGGCGGTAGATTTGGTTTTTGTTTTTTATTATCCCATTATCCCACTTTAATGATGGAGCAACTGAGTCTCACCTGAAGTGACTGCCCCAGGTCACAAGCTAGTAAATGGCAGAGCTGGGATGAATTTGATCCACACCTTGCTGCCATCTATAATGCAGTAGGGCCCAGGGGAAGAGGGGGCCTAGAAGCAGGCTTTGGGGAAGGTAGGACCCAAAGGGGAGGCTGGAGAGTAGGGAATCTACTCATCCATGGGGATAGGCAGGCAGGGGCTGCGGTGCGTAGGTGCTGGTAGCCAGTGCCCAGGATGTGGGAGGGAATGGCTGGCAGAGTAGGTGGTACTCACTTGCACTCAGCCTCTGCATCGGCCTTGGCAGTTGTGTAGAGGCCTCGCAGCTTTGTCCGGTAATAGGGAGAGACTGCAGAGTGAACATGGACAAAGAGGCAAAGGGCAGTGGCAGTAATGTGGCACTGCCTCTAGCACACCAGAAATCAGAGAGGCCAGGGGCCGAGGTCTGAGCTTTACTGGTCAGAAGTGCTTCCTGAGGCTGATAACCCCATGTTCAATGAGCTCACACTTCCACAGTACCAATGCCATCACTACATCTAGGAGAGCACTTTTAACCGTTTCTATATCGTGACATATGCA
Source organism: Elephas maximus indicus (assembly GCF_024166365.1). Classification (NCBI taxonomy): domain Eukaryota; kingdom Metazoa; phylum Chordata; class Mammalia; order Proboscidea; family Elephantidae; genus Elephas; species Elephas maximus. The sequence continues at coordinate 89,050,195 of NC_064830.1, read as the reverse complement.
GAAAATGTTTGTCAGCACACTGGGGGAAACACACAATTCTCAAAGCTACTCAGGGTTGGAAAGAACCAACTCAAGAGTCTGTCACCTGTGATCTGAGGTGTCGACACCCTGGTGCACGTGCAGACAAACTGAAGGGACACTCTGCTCTAGAAAACACCGGCGGACTGGGGTACCCGTGTGTTCTCAGGGGTTTCCCTGGATGTATCCTCATTTCACTGACTCTCCAGTCCCCAAAGTTGAGGGATATTAAGGTTCCCTACTATTGGCAGTCTGCCACCAGTCTCCTGAGTCACCTCAGGTCACCCAGCCTAAGACTATCTCTCTGGCCCAAGGAGCAGTTCATTCTGGAATATGGCAGGTACATGCAAAGGTCCCCTTCCAAGTCAGTAACAGCCATGCTCCCCTCTCCCATCCCCTTCCTTTCCTGAGCCCAGCTACTCACTCTTGTTTTCTGTCTGCATCCGCTCATGGGTCTTCTGGATGTTCACTAAGTTGTGTTCGCTCCGGGAACGCTCTTCCTGCAAAGATAAGAACCACAGGACAAGAGGGAGGCCCTTCATCCTTTTGTGGCACCTGCATCCCAGGCCAGAGGCCCGATAAATATGGCCCTCATTTCCTAAATCCACAGTCAGGATGAGTTCAAAGGATTTTTTCCTGATTAATACAAAAGCACCACAAAAGAGAAGAAGGTTAAACTATAAATAGACTCTCCCTTATCAAGACAAATTTATCTACAGATTCGGTGCAATCCCCATCAAAATTCCAACTGATTTCTTTGCATAAATTGACCAGATGAGTCTAAAATTTGTATGGAAATTCAAGGTACCCAGAAGAGTTAAAACAATCTTGAAAAAGAAAAATACATTTGGAGGAACTCACACTTCCTGATTTCAAACGTTACTACAAAGCTACAGTAATAGAAACAGTGTGGTACTGGTATATGGGGAGACATAGAGACCAATGAAATAGAACTGAGAATCCAGAAATTAACCCATACATTTAGGGACAATTGTTCTGGGGAAGAGGGAATGAGAGAGGATGCTGTACAAGTCTTCCCCACATCACCTCAACTTTCTTTTTTCCTCCCTGATGCAGTAGTCCCTGGACCAGGGCCGCAACTATGGGTGCTGGAAGCAGGGATGGTCCCTGTCTTAGTTATCTAGTGCTACTGTAACAGAAATACACAAGTAGATGGCTTTAACAAACAGAAGTTTTATTCTCTCACAGTTTGGGAGGCTAGAAATCTGAATTCAGGGAACCAGCTCCAGGGCAAGGCTTTCTTTTTCTGTCGCTTCTGGGGGAAGGTTCCTATCATCTGTCTTCCCCTGGTCTAGGAGCTTCTCAGCACAGAGACCTCAGTCCAAAGGATGCACTCCACTACCAGCTCTTCTTTCTTGGTGGTTTGAAGTCCGACTTCCCTCTGCTTGATTCTCTCTTTATATCTCAAAAAAGATTGACTCAAGATACAGCCTAATCCTGTAGATTGAGTCCTGACTCATTAGCATAACTGCTTCTAATCCTGCTTCATTAACATCACAGAGGTTAGGATTTACAACACTTAGGATAATGACATCAGATCACAAAATAGTAGACAACTGCATAATACTGGGAATCATGGGAATACACATTTTTGGGGGGAAACAATTCAATCCATAACAGTCCCTAAGCAAGAAGCTGTAACTATACCTTTAAACCTTTATGCCAGAATTCCTAAGGGCTTGATGGAGTGGATTCGCCCCATCTGGCAAAATTGGGGTTGACAGTGAATTGAATACGGTTGACAGCTGTATTGCCTAGAGGCAGAAATGGCCAACTAGTCTAGTACCTATGTAACCCTACCCTACATGAACAGGAGCAGACTGAAGGGGAGGCTCATACTAGACTAGTATCACTGCCAACATGCTGGATCAACACAATGGCCAGATCTAACATCTTTTCCAAAGGTGGAGAAGTTTCGATAAAAATCAGTGGCAAATAGAAGGAGAATAGCTGAGGGTAAAGGCATAAATAAATGGGTTATACAATGAGGGAAATCTAATATTACACTGGTGACTCAAGAGAGGCTCAGAGCAAGAGAATAATATTGTTTTTTAGCACATTTATACCAGATGCCTGAAAAGATGAAGCCATGTGTTTGCTGAGACTGCTGCTTTTGAAAAGGTCGAATGGAAGCCTGCAAACATGGGTGGCATTGTTCTGGGAGACATGTTGGTCATACTAAGATATGATGATGACATGGTCCAACTATTGATGGCTGAATGAAACTTAAGTAATGTGCTAGTATCTTCTGACTTTTGTTTTCAAGTTGTATGTACTACAAAGGATTTCATTTGGGAAGGAATTTCCCGGAATTACTCCCTACTAGGCCATTGGACTTGTGTGCTGTGCACAAATACAAATCACTCTGTTTTTGTGAGTGGAAAGCTATTAAGTAGGAAAAAAAAAAAACAAGTTTCTGATGGGACTAAAGTAGTAGTAGGCATCACATGGTGGGTGTGATTTCCTCTGGGGAAGAGTCCCACCCTGAGACTAGGTAGGCTATGGGAGGACATTTGGCATATTCAAACTAAATTACATCTAGGTGTGACTACCACTCATCTAACCCTAGTATGGGGGGGCCCAACAATTTTAGGGACCAAATATGTATCCTAACTGCACTCAGGCCATTAGTATACAATGGCAACAACATGCACAGTGGATTGAACACTAGCCCACAAGATAGCAAAAAGGGCTTTAGGGGAGACAGGTGCCAGCCTAGGCATCCTGTGAAAAACTAGGTTCACTTTTGTCTTAGTTATCTAGTACCGCTATAACAGAAATACCACAAGTGTGGCTTTAACAAACAGAAATTTATTTTCCTGCAGTTTAGGAGCCTAGAAGTCTGAATTCAGAGTGCCAGCTCTAAGAGAAGGCATTCTCTGTCTGCTGGCTCTAGAGTAGGGTCCTTGGCTCTTCTGAGCTTCTTACTCCTGGCTGATATTCATGTGGCTTGGCATCTCTCTTCCCCCATCTCAGCTTCTCTCACTTGCCTGTTAATCTCTTTTATGTCTCAAAAGAGACTGGCTTAAAACACCAGGACTCCTTACTTAAAAGACACACCCTATACTAATGCTGTCTCATAGCAAAGACAACCCATTCCCAAATGGAATTATAACCACAGATACAGGGTTTAGGATTTATAACACATATCTTGGGGGGATACAATTCAATCCATAATAAATTTTAATCAGGAAAAATATTTATTAACTAGAATAAGCAGATTAGAGGGAGTTCTCTTCTAAAAGACAGGAAAATGATGGGAGTCAGCCTGAAAAGATGCTGAGGCTTTAGTGTAGTGGGCCAGGAAAACTCAACAAATAATGCCGGATAACGCTAGGTCCTAGTGTTGGGAAAGGGCCTGTATCCTGGCCCAATAGGGCCTCAGGACTATTTTATTATAGATGCAGGCTGAAGTAGCCATGGGCAATGGCCCTGGATCCTAGCTCTGAAGCACAAGGGGAACACCTATGGGAATCTTACGGACCTTCAAACCTTTGTAAGCTCTCTGGGGGCACGTGTAATTTACATCAATGCATTATGACTGCCCTTGCCCCAAAATAAATCAAAATAAGACATATTGAGTAGTACCATTGGCAGGGATAGGAACTATCCTGAATACTGCCCGTGTCCTCCCCGTTGGAGGGAGATTGGGGCCTGCTATGTAACAGCACACAATGGAAACCAGCGTCAGTACAAGCCTATGAACTGAGACAGGGAGACTCGCTTTGTCCCCAACTGACCTGAACCCCAGGAATAACTAAATCATGGCTAATTATTATAATACCTGTCCATAATACCAAACCAAAACTGTTGCTGTTGAGTTGATTTCGACTCACAGCGACCCTATAAGACAGAGTAGAACTTTCCCATTGTGTTTCCAAGGAGTGGCTGGTGGATTCAAACTGCTGACCTTCTGGTTAGCAGCCAAGCTCTTAACCACTGCCCCACCAGGGCTCCCTGTCCATAATAATATATGCCATATGGGCAAGGGCCGATTTTGTTGGGAAGGCATAGCAAATACTTCTGTAAGTCTGATTTGTTCTGTAATGAAACTGAATTATATCACGACCATACTTTGATGTTGTGTAACACTGGCATTGTTGGTGAGATTCAACTACTCTATTATGTAAATAAGCCATATGATAATATTGATGTTGACGATCAAATGTATCGGGAGATTGAGTCAAAGCCTCCTCTGGATATAATACTGATAAAAAAATGACTGGCCTGAGGAAGAACTGAACTTAGCTAATCATCAGCTAATTTCTATGCTAAATAGTTCTGCCAAGCTTATCATAAGGCACAAATAGAAGCAGGTCAAGGAACAGATACAGTTGTCTATAGAACAGATGAGTTGTCTCTTTAATTGAATCCCTACCCCACACGGACTCTTCCATATAATACTATCGTTGTATCTCTTATACTATACTAAATACATATGCGCAGACAAATATGATTGTTTTGCTTTAAGAGCGCCTAGGCCATGGGCCAGGGGGGTGGTCTGTGCAGTAAAGGATTAACTCTGAAACCCTGGGCTGTTCAAAGCCTGCATGTTCCAAAGAATGGTCTAGCCTTTGCCCTGCTCCTGGCAGATAACCTCTAAGCCTTTGGAATATCCTGCCTGATAAGAGTGTCTTGGTTTACCTGGGTCCTTGGCTCCACCAGAGGGTTTATGATAACAGTGTGATTTATGGTGGGGGCCTTGGACTACTTGCAATATCAATTTGACCTCTGGAGAAGCTGGAGACTAAGGTCAGCTATGCAGGTGGTCCATGCCTACATGAATGACTCCAATAAAAGCCCTGGACACCAAAGCTCGAGTAAGCTTCCCTCGTTGGCAATATTCCATGTGTTAACACACGTTTGCCGGGAGAATTAAGAGCTGTTTGTACAATTCCTCTGGGAGACGATGACCAAGCTTGTGCCTGGTTTCTCCTGACCTATGCCCTGTGCAGCCTTTTGCCTTTGCTAATTTTAATCCATATCCTTTCACTGTAATAAACTGTAACCATGAGTATAACAACTGTTCTGAGCTCTGTAAGTCCTATCAAATCACTGAACCTGAGGGTCATCTTGGGGACTCTCACAATATCATACAATGGAGTATTATTCAGCAACAAAACAAAATGAAGTTGCTAAGTGCAATAAGCCAGACACCAAAGGACAAATATTGTATGATCCCATTTATATGAAATATCTACCAACAAGTCAATTGCCATCGAGTTGACTGCAACTCATGGCAACACTATAGGACAGAGTAGTACAACTGCTCCATAGGGTTTACAAGGCTATAATCTTTATGGAAGCAGACTGCCACATCTTTCTACCGTGGAGCGGTGGCAGGTTCAAACTGCTGACCTTTCAGTTAGCAGCCAAGCACTTTAAACACTGTGCCACCAGAACTCCTTAAGAAATATCTAGGATAAGCAAATGCATAGAGACAGAAAGTAGATTAGTGGTTACCAGGGACTTGGGGGAGGACAGAATGGGACGTTATTAAAAAAAAGAAATAAAGTACCAATACCTGCTACAACATGGACGAACCTTGAAAACATCACGCTGGGTAGAAGAAGCCGGTCGCAAAAGACCACATATTATATGACTCCATTTCTAAGAAATGTTCAGAATAGGCAAATCCATAAAGACAGAAAGTAAATTAATGACTGCCTATAGCTGGGACAGGCTGGAAGGAAAAAGGGAGTGCCTGGTAATGGGTAAGAGGCTTTTTTGCTGAGTGATAAAAATGTTCTAAAACTGATAGCAATGATGGTTGAACAACTCTACGTATATACTAAAAACCATTGAACTGTACCTTCCAAGAATCATGAAATCCTGTGTATGACAGGAAATCCATCAGGAATGTTAGTCATATCCCAAACTCCCCTCCTCTCACCTTCATTATATCATCTCGGTTCCTGCACATCCAATCTCTCTTAACACAATCCCCATCTCTCACTCCCTCTATAGCTCAGCAGGAATGGAGGCCTGTGATTTTTACCTGGGTTTGCTTGATCAACTGATGGAGCTCTGTGAGAAGTTCTGCAATACGGGAGTCAGCAGACACGAGGGCCATAGTATACAAGGGGTGCCTAGGAGTGGGGGGAACAGGAGAGAGCCTCATTAGTGGCCTTAACGGCAAGTTGTCCTGGAATTTTACCCCAACCCAGTAATATGTCTTTATTCAGTCTGTTCAACCAAGTCAAGGCATACTTATTAAAAGCCTTCCAAAAATAGTACCCCCTAGCCCCAGCTCTGCTGCTAATATCCTGACAAATGATTCAAGCTTTCTAGTCTCCATTTTTTAACTGTGAAATAGATATACCTACTATGGTTTTGAGGAGTCAAAAAGATTCCAATACCCCTACCTCACACCATATATGGAAATTAACTCAAAATGGATCAATGACTTAATATAGGAGCTAAAACCATAGAACTCTTAGAAGAAAACACAGGGGTAAATTTTCAGGACCTCGTATTTTTCATGCATAAGCAAGAAGAAATAGAAAAATTGCACTCCATTGAAATAAACTTTTTTGCATCAAAGGACCTTATCAAGAAAGTGAAAAGACAACCTACAGAATGAGAGAAAATATTTGGAAATCATGTATCTGATAAGAGTTCAATATCTTGAACACATAAAGAACCTCTAAAACTCAAAAAGACAACTCAATCAAAAAAATGGGCAAAGGATCTGAATAGGCAGTTCCCCAAAGAAGACATACAAATTGCCAAAAAGCACATGAAAAGATGCTCAATATCGTTAGTTATTACAGAAATGCAAATCAAAACTACAAGGACACATCACTTTACTCCCACTAGAATGACTATTATTAAATGAAAAATAACAAGTATTGGTGAGCACATAGAAAAACTGGAACTTTTGTCTATTGCTGGTGGGAATATAAAATGGTACAGCTGCTATGTAAAATAGTATCGCAGTTCCTCGAAAAGTTAAATTAACAATCACCACAGCAATTCTACTCCCAGGTATATTCCCAAAGAATTGAAAGCAGAGACTCGAACAGATACTTGTGCCCCTCCTCTCACCTCACTGCACCATTACTCACAATAGCCAAAAGATGGCAACAACCTAAGTGCCCATCAACAGAAGAAAGGATAAATAAATAAAATGCGATACAGGCAGTCCAAGGATTATGAATGAGTTCCGTTCCTAAGTCTGTCTTTAAGTCAAATTTACATGTAAGTTGGAACAGTTAGGTATAGTTTGTATCTAATATCAGTTACTTAAACGTCTGTCTTAGTATATAGTGCACATTTCTATACATAAAAAAAATTAAAGAAGCACTTCCAGATACACTAAAACATTTTAACATAATAATACAGTAATAATAATAATGTTTTGATGCATGTTGCAAGTAGCACCCATTTGTTATTATGAATCATTTTATGTACCTCAAATTTTTAATACAATAGGCTTTACAGGGATTGGTTCATAACTACGGTCAGACATTCCTGTTGTAGAGAAAAGACTGTCCAACTCTACTGAAGTAAAATCAAAGAGGTTTACTGACGCCAAAATACTATTTGAATGGAGAAATCCTGCAAACCTCAGGGTCTGAAGCTCATGAATTCAAGGGAAGGAGTGCAAATCACACATAGTATAGTGCCATAGAGGGAATTACAAAGAACAATATTCTGATTAGTTTACAATGACTGAGGTCAGTCAAAGGTGGGACAAAGCGAAGTGTGATTTTTCTTTTTGTTGTTGAAATTTTTTTTTTACTTTATTTCATAAACTGGCGATTTTCACCAAAGATTGAGATCATTATTCTTCCAAAATTGAATTTTGTACCTATCTTTTATTTTTTTTAATTTATTTATTTTATTGTTGAGAATATATACAGCAAAACATATACTAACTCAACAGTTTCTACATGTACCATTTCTACTCCCCATTCTTTCCCTACCCAAGTCCCTGGTAACCACTAATCACCATTTAAAGACATTGATTACATTCTGTGAGTTGTGCAACCATTCCCACCCTCCTTTTCTGAGCTGTTCCTCCCTCATTAACATAAACTCACTGTCCCCTAAGGTTCCATCCAACCTTTTGATTTGCCATTGTCAATTTGATCCCACATATATAGTTCTTAAAGAGCATAATGCTCAAGGAAGACTTTTTTTTACTAGTTAAGCTAAATTATTGTTCAGTATTAAGCAGACTTCAGGGGATATTTTTGGTTCAAGGTTCAAGGATTACCTCTGGGCAACAGTTTCAAGGGTTCATCTATCCTCCATGGCTCCAGAAAGTCTGCAGTCCATGAGAATTTGAGATTCTGTTCTACATTTTTCCCTTTTTGATCAAAGATTCTTCTATGGAATCTTTGATCAAAATGTTCAATAAGGGTAGCTGGGCACCATCCAGTTCTTCTGGTCTCATGGCAAATGAGGCAGTTGTTCATGGAGGCTATTAGCCATACATTCCATATCCTCCTCCTATTCCTGACTCACGTTCTTCCTCTGTTCTTCTAGATGAATAAAGACCAACTGTTGTGCCTTGGATACCTGTTTGCAAGCATTTAAGACCCCAGGCACTATGCAATGAACTAGAGGTAGAACAGAAGCATTAAATACATTATTAGGCCAATTAAGTGGGATGTCCCATGAAACCATGACCCTAAACCTCCAAACGAAGGAGCCAAATCCTACGAGGTATTTGGTTGTACATAAGCAGCCTCAGCAGCTACTCTTTTTTGTGTTTGTCTTTGTTATAAATATATCAATCACATAACTTCGCCAATTCAACTTTTATGATGGTTAAGATTGTGTGTCAACTTGGCTGGGCCATGATTCCCAGTGTTTTGGCAGTCATATAATGTTGTGCTCACTTCTCTGTCGAAATCTGATATGTGATCACCCCATGATGGAAATCTGCTGAGTAGTACCGGCAGGGGTGGAGCCTGTGGCAGCTCACCGCTCCCTCAGTCTTCACCTCTCCACCTTCTGCTGCCTACTTCCTTTCTGCTTGCCTTGCAAAGGTTGTTGGCTTGTTCTGGATCCCGCAGCTGTCTCCTATCTGACCTCTGGTTCTTGGGACTTGAGCTAGCAGCTTACCTGTCCATCTTGGGATTTGCCAATCTTCACTGCCTGTGAAAAAAAGTCCTGCTCCCCGACCTGACTATCTTGGGTTTGTCAGCCCCTGCAGCTATGTGACTCAGGAGAAACCTTGTGGTCTTGTCTGTCAACCTCGGGGATTCCTCCACCGTAACAGCCTGTGGGCAGGAGCCCTGCTCATCTTGGGTTCACCAGCTTCTGCAGCTCCGTGAATTGGGAAAGGCCTCTATCCTGATCCAAGGACTTGGGACATTCCAACACCTATAATCTCATGAGCTGTTTCCTTGATACAAATCTCTCTATATAAATTTATACGCTTTACTGGTTTTGCTTCTCTAGAGAACCCAGCCTAAGACAACTTTTTACAGGTGTACAACTTATTGACAGCACTTAACAATAATTAGCTGTGAACCCTACCCTTAATCAATGTGATTTTTCCATCATCTGTTAACCCCCTTTTTCCCTCTCCCTCCTGCCCGTGGTAACCACTAATAAACTTTGGTCTCTACACATTTGCTTTTTCTTGTCTTTTTATGTAAGTCATACAACATTTGTCCTTTTGTGATTGGCTTATTTCACTCAGCGTTATGTCTTCAAGCTTCATCCATACTGTGGCATGTATCAAAACTTCATTTCTCCTACTGGCTGAGTAGTATTCCATTGTGTGTATGTACCACATTTTGTTTATCCATTCATCTGTTGATGGGCATTTTGGTTGTTTCCACCTTTTGGCTATTGTGAATAGTGCTGCAATGAACATCGGTGTACTAGTCTCTTTTTCAGTCTCTACAAAGCTGATTTTTAAAATTATTGGTTACATTAATACAGCTGGAATATATTTATTGGCTAAAAGACGTAATTATAAGGTATTTGGTCCCTGGTGGTACAGTAGTCAAGAGCTCAGCTGCTAACCGAAAGGTCGGCAGTTCGCCTACCACCAATGACTGCCCTGACAGGGAACACAACAGAGAGTCCCTGATGGAGCAGGAGAAAAGTGGGATGCAGAACTCAAATTCACGTAAAAAGGCCAGAAAATTGTTTGACTGAGACTGGAGGAACCCCAGAAGACATGACCCATGGACTCTCTGTTAACCCAGAACTGAAGCCATTCCCAAAGCCAACTCTTCAGACAAGATTAGACTGGACTATAAAACATAAAATGATACTCGTGAAGAGTGTGCTTCTTAGTTCAAGTAGACAGAGGAGACTAATGGGCAGCTCCCGTCCAGAGGCACGATAAGAAGGCAGAAAGGGACAGGAGCCGGTTGAATGGATATCGGAAACCCGGGTTGGAAAGGGGGAATGTGCCGTCACATTATAGGGATGGCAAGTAGGGTCACATAATAATATGTGTATAAATTTTTGTATGAGAAACTAACTAAAAAAAAGGTCAGCAGTTCCAATCCACCAGCCACTCCCTGGAAACCCTAAGGGTCAGTTCTATTGTCCTAAGGGTCAGTTCTATTGTCCTATAGCATTGCTATGAGTCCGAATCAACTCGATGGTAACTGGTATTTGGCTGGGGGGGGTGTCTCGTGACCATCACTAAACAATGGCATGACAATGGCATGATAGATACTGTTGGGAACAGGTTGTTAAACATTATCTTGCTCAGAGTATAAGATTTCCTAGGGAGATCTAACACAAAAGAATTTAGATAAGGTTTGTTTACAGACCCTGACCATAAAGAAAACATTTCCTCAATAACAGGGTTGGGTCCTAAGCAATGGTGCTCGAATCTGTGTGAAAGGTTATAGCGAGCCTTAATGTTAAAACCAAAAACCCACTGCCATCAAGTCAATTCCAACTCACAGCAATGCTATATAGGGTTTCCAAGGCTGTAACTCTTTATGGAAGCAGACTGCCACATCTTTCTCCTATGGAGCAACAGGTGGGTTTGAAGTACCGACCTTTTGGTTAGCAGCTGATTGCTTAATCACTGCGCCACCAGGGCTCCTTGCCTTAGCACTAGTTTAGCCATTTTACTTTAGGAGAGATGCCTCTTTTGAATTTATATTCCACATTATTCATAACCTGGGGACTGCCTGTGTATAGGTTATATGGAATATTATTCAGTCATTAAGGGAAATGAAGCTGTGACACATGCTACAGCATGGATGAAACTTGAAAACATCATGCCAACTGAAATAATTCAGACACAAAAGAACAAATACTGTATGATCCCATTTACATGAAATATATAAAACAAATACATAGAGACAGAAAACAAAGTAGTGGTTACCATGGGCTGAATATGGGGCCCTGGTGGCTCAGTGGATAAGAGCTTGGCTGCTAACCATAAAGGTCGGCAGTTCGACTCCACCAACTGCTCACTTACCCCTCACCCTGTTCTGGTCTGGACACCAGTCCCAGAGTATTCAAAAACACTATGCTCCCTAAGCTGGGAACTCCGAGTTGGTAGGAAAGCCCTGGCCCTTTGCCCAGCCGCTGGCTTAAGGGGCCCACAGACTTGCAGTGCCCTTAGGCCCTGACCAGACCCGTGTGGGCCAATGCAACACTGCACGCCCTCATTGCAATAGAACAGCAGAGCATACACCTGAAGCCCATTTTCAACTGCATCAGCCAAGGGGGAGCTGCAGATTCCTGACATTTGACGGCACCCTGACCACTAGGCAGGGGCCTTACCCATCCACACCAGGGGCCTGAGGACTGGCGGTACCACCCCTCCATCTAGCCACCCATGACAGGGGTATGAGAATTAGTGGTGCCTCCCAGTCCCTCTAGCCAACAACCGTACCCAAAGACTGGCTGCAATACCCGCCACTACGTGGTCTAGGGGACAGGGACAAGCTCGCCACATCAAGGGAGCCAACATCAAATCACATAAAGAAGCAAGTCAAGATGACTCCAGCAAGTGACCAAAATAAGGAACCAGGAAACCTTCCAGCCCCCTGCCTTGTCCCACACATAGCCGCCCACTGTAGCCAGATACTTGTCCCTGTTCTGAACACTCCCAACAGCCCTGTCTACCTAGGACTGTAGGTGCGAGTCTGTACCACAGACTCGGTGGCCGACAACCTGGACACCTGGGCTGCACCCCCACAAGAAAAGTGAACAGATTCCTGGGCTTACACACCTAGTAGCTGCTCTAATCACCTAGAGACAGGACATGAGAGCTTCAAAGATGCTAACAACCAAAGCAGCTCACCCACCCAGCCTCCTTGGGCATATTGAAACAAAACAAAACAAAAAGTCAGCATGCAGTAAACATACAATAAATAAATATATTAACTTATTGATGCCTCACAGACAACAGTCAATATCAAATCACATAAAGAAGCAGGTCAAGATGACTCCAGCAAGTGACCAAAATAAAGAACCAGGAAACCTTCCAGAGGAAGATAAGACAATAGAACTACCTGAGAAAGAATTCAGAAGACTAATATACAGAGATCAAGAAGGAGATCAAGCAAAGTTCAGACCAAGCCAAGGAACACACAAAGCAATAGAATAATTTGAGAAAACAAAATAAGAACGAAACAACAAAATAAACAGGCTGCTAGAAAACTTTTTTTTTTTTTTTTTAGAAAACACAGACTCCAACTAAAATCCAAAAGATTAACAATAAAATTTCAGAATTAGACAACTCAATAGAAGGTCACAGGAGCAGAATTGAGACAATGGAAGTTAGAATTAATGAGATTGAAGATAAATCCCTTGACACCAATTTGAGGAAAAATTACTCCTGTAACCAATCATGTGGAAACCCTGGTGGTGTACTGGTTAAGTGCTATAGCTGCTAACCAAAGGGTGGGCAGTTCGAATCCACCAGGCACTCCTTGGAAACTCTATGGGGCAGCTCTACTCTGTCCTATAGGGTCGCTATGAGTCAGAATCGACTCGACGGCACTGGGTTTGGTTTTTTTTTAACCAATCATGTAGTCCATTTGTATACATGTAGCCAATAGATGCCCATTCACCACCTCCTAACCCACCCTTCTTATGACCTCAACCAAGGTAACCCAATCAAAACACTGTAAGCCTTGTTCTTTGTCTGAATGCTATAAAATGTCTGTGTAATTACTGTGCCTCAGACTCATGCTTTCATCCTCATGAGCTGTGTCATTCCCAGTCCAGACTGCTTTTAAAACCCTTAATAAACCTCTCTGTTTATTAAAGCAGCGCTGGCGTTTCTCTCCAACACTATTAAAAAAAAAAACTCAATGGATATGAAGGCACTTTCCAAGTCATAAAGCACTGCTACTTTTTTACTGTGTCAAAGAGGAAAATTAATAACAGACATCTTACTTTGATCCTAGGGTTCTTACCCATAAAACCAAATATTCACTGTAAAGAAATTTCTGACAAAAAATTAATCCTGCCAGTGGCTTTTCTTTCATTGAGAGTTGCTAATCTTTCCTTTCTTGTTGGAAGCCAGGCTTACCAAATTTGAATTTCAAAAGGCATGGCTGAAGGTGGATGGAAGGCCAGGGACCACCTTGTAACCTGGTAACAGCTGATCTCAGTAAAAGGGGGAGGGCAGGGTTCAATCAATCATGTCAAGATTAGCCTATGCCTGACCTTCTATTCTTTTCCCTCCTTATCTCTTTATAAGCTTCATTGAGACTAGCAAGCTTCAAGCCATTTGACTTTTTCTGGAATCAGAATGATCTTCTATGCATATAAAATAACTGCTCAGAATAAACTTTGTGTTTCAATTTCTTTGAGTTTGATTTTTTTTTTTTAACACTGTACAGCCGAGAAAAATTCACTACTTAAAAAATATCTTGTGCAAGGTAAGGTGAATGTATTCTGATAAAATTTTCTTATACAATGAAAGGCAATTAAAGAATAAAACGATAATAAAAGGTGAGAAAAAGAGTAAATTATTATAACTAGGTGAAAATGGACATATGCCTAAAAATAAGAGTGGACTGGAAAGAATAAGACAGGAAATTTTTTAGGGTGTTGAAATTTCATGGGCTTACTTGTAATACAAAGAACTCAATTTGGCCTTTATCCCTGGTTCCTAAAAATAACTCTTGGAATTTGCTAGCAATCAAGGTTTCTTTGTTTTCTAAAAACAACACTTAAACAGGAGCAAATGATTGGGAGCTATGTAGACCCCACCTGGCAGTTAACCTGAGGAAGGGAACAAAGGCAGGATGTAATCAATCATGCATATCTGTTGATTCAATCAATCATGCATATGCCATGAGGCTCCAATCATGACTATGCAATGCTATAAAAGGCCCTTAACATGGAGATAGTTGGGTTTCCTGGACTGGTGAAAACATCCATGCATGGCAGAGGGTGGCATGTCCTTGGGGACAATGGAAGCCTTATGTGGAACTTCACCTGGTACATCGCTCTGTATCCTTTCTGGTTATAATAGGTAACTGTAAGTATAAGTGGTAATTTAGGAAATAATATTGGAGTCATTATTCCCTGTCCTCGAGCACAGAGAATGTGATCCAGCTGGAGCTGGAAGCACAAGGACATATCAACGGGGCCCTGAGATATAAACACAATAGCTACGACAATCTTGGAAAATATATTTTAGAGAACCTTTTGAACAAGCATGCTGCCAGAACCATGTCTGCCCAAATCCAAGGAATTTTACAGAATGGATGAAAGTGGGAAAACAGAAAAGCATGCTGCTACAGCCATGTCTGCCCAAGTCCATGGAAATATTACAGAATGGGAAAATGGACAAGCACGCTTGTCTGCCCGAGTCTGAGGAACGTTACAGAGTCATCTGTGAATATGGACATTACAAAAGGGCAAAATAATTGAAAGCTTCACCTTTTCACAGATTGGCTAGAAACTGTGATGCTACATTTTGAATTGTGTTTCAGTAACCACAGTCAGGAGGGTCTTCATTGGTCCAACAAATTTTCTATTTACTAAATGCTAACAGAAAAATGTAAGCGTGGAAAGTCTTTTGTGTTCTGTTTATTAGCTTATGTGACCTGTTGCCGTGGAGTAGATTCTGACTCAACCCCACTCCTGGTATCAGACATCTTAGGCTGGGTTCTCTACAGAAGCTAAATCAGTAAAGCGTATAAATATATATAGAGAGAGATTTGTATCAAGGAAACGGCTCACGAGATTTTAGAGGCTGGAATGTCCAAAGTCCGTGGATCAGTATAGGGGCTTCTCCTGATGCATGTATTTGCGGGGCTAGCGAACCCAAGATCGACAGGTCGGAAAGCAGGGCTCTTGCTCACAGGCTGTGAAGATCTACGAATTCCAAGATCAGCAGGTAAGCTGCTAGCTCAAGTCCTAAGAACCAGAGGTCAGAAGAACAGGAGGCAGCTGCATGATCCAGAGACGGCAAAAGCCAGAACGTCCACTTATATATGGATGCAGACCACATGCCCAAGGAAACTCCCTTTCAACTCCTACTCACAGCAGATCCCATCATGGAGGTGATCACATATAAACACTGAGAATCATGGCCCAGCCAAGATGACATACAATCTTAACCATCACAGTCCACCCCTTGTCAACTTGACACCTATACACATCTCCCCAAACCACATATAATCTCTGAATAAAGACAACTACAAAGTCATACTTGCACCTAACATGATACAACTAAGACCCATACAACCAAAAATACACTAGCCCCGTTTACATCTTATATTTCATAAGTGAAGAAAGCAAAAATATTTGATGCAGAAATATTCGTAACAATTACAGTCCTTGTTTCTGTAACTGGTCATATAGGATGTAACTGGTATTCAGAACTACCTTCTTCCACCACCCACTCCGTATTCCCTTTGCCCTCAGCAAGCACCTTAACTGGTGGTGGTTAGCATCAGAGCAGCAACAGGTCACATTAGCTAATAAACAGAATACACAAGACTTTCCACTCTTTATCTTTTTCTATTAGCATTTAGTGAATAGAAAATTTGTTGGACCAATGAAGACCCTCCTGGCTGTTGTTACTGAAACCTGTACCAATGATTGTTAAGACAATCTGAAATGTAGGACCACAGTTTCTAGCCAATCTGTGAAAAGGTAAAGCTTTCAATGGTTTTGCCCATTTGTAATGTCAATATATACTGATGACTCCATAACATTCCTCAGGCTGGTGCAGACATGGCTCTAGTAGCATGCTTGTCCGTTTTCTCATTTTTGCCTATTCTGTAATATTTCCCTGGACTTGGGCAGACATGGCTGTAGCAGCATGCTTGTCTGTTTTCCCACTTTTGTCTGTTCTGTAATATTTCTTGGATTTGGGCAGACATGGCCCTAGCAGCATGCTTGTTCGTTTCCTGGTTTTGCCTCTTTGAACATATGCAGGATAAAACTTTCTTTTTACTTTACTAATCTTTGTGATGTTTTTACCTTACAACAGTGGTTATTGCTGTTGAGTTGATGCCAACTCGTGGCTGCCCTATAGGACAGAACAGAACTGCCCCATAGGGTTTTGTAGGCTGCAGTTTTTACGGGAGCAGACTGCTAGGTCTTTTATCCTGAAGAGCCTCTGATGGGTTCAAACCATTGATCTCTCAGCAGCCAAGCGCTTAACCATTACATCAGGGCTCCTGTAAGTACAGGCAGTCTCCATACATTTCTGTGAACTGTTCTAGAGAATTAATGAACCCACAGGAGGCAATGAGGGCCAGAAGAAGCTGGCCTTAGCCCGTTTGGCACAGAATAGGACACAGAGGTATTTCCTGAATCTGACAGGATATTACTGAGGACCTCAGGAAAACGGTTTCTGTGAAGGAGACAGAAGCCAACACACAGGAGGGGAGAGTAGCAAATGTAGACAACTATCTCACATAGGAGGATTGTGAAACAGGAGAGAGGGTGGAGGCCTGAGGGGGAGGCAGAGTAGATGGAAAGTTTACAGGTGGAAGAAATGTGAGTATGTTGTCTGAGTGGAGAAAAAAGTGGTGCTACGTCTGAGAGGAAGGAGCAAATTGAGAACAGGTCCAAGAATAAGAGACTGGAGCTGTATTTGAAGAGACAGGAGGGATGAGAGATGGAATCCTGCCTTTATGGGGATCCAGTGTCATCTCTGTTTTAGCCTGTCTTATTGACACATAAGACACAGGATTTCCTGTACTACGCTGACCTCCCCCCAAAAGGGGTTGATGCTTGCCAAGGGTCCATTACATTTTCTTCAAGGACCAGCTCAAGGCTATCTTGCTTAATTAACCCTAAATAAGTCAAACTTTTATTTGACTCTTCCTGGAAGCAATATAGACTTTCCAACTGCTATGTCCTCCAAAAATATATGTTGTAAACCCTAACCTCTATGCCTGTGGCTATAATCCCAATTGGGAATGGGTTGTCCTGTTATGTTAATGAAGCAGGATTCATGTAGGGTGTATTTGTATCAATCTGTTTTGAGATATAAACAAGCAGCAGAGATGGAGGATGAGAAATGCCAAGCCACGAGAAGACTGCCCAGGAGCAGAAGGTAAAAGAAACAAGGACCTTCCTCCAGAGCCAACAGGAAAAGCCTCCCTAGAGCCAGCACCCTGAATTCAGACTCTAGCCTCCTCAACTGTGAGAAAATAACCTTCTGTTTGTTAAAGCTACCCATATGTAGTATTTCTGTTAATAGTGGCACTAGATAACTAAGACAGAATTTGGTACCAGAAAGAGTGGGGTGCTGCTCTAACAGATGTCTAAAATGTGGAAGCAGTTTTGGAATTCGGTAATGGGTAGAGGCTGGAAGAGTTTTAAGGTACCTAACAGTAAAAGCCTAGGTTGCCCTGAAGAGACTGTTGGTAGAATTATGGATGTTAATTCTGGTGAGGGCTCAGAAGGAAATGAGGAAAGCACAAAGAAAGTCTCCATCATCTGAAGAGAATACATATGGCACCAGCAACAGAATGTCTGTAGAAATGTGGATGTGAAATGTGCTTCTGGTGAGGCTTTAAAAGAAAATGATGAACATGGGACTGGACAATGGAGGAAGGGTGACGCTTTTCATTCGGTGGCAAAGAACTTGTCTGAATTATACTCAAATGTTTAGCGGAAGGTAGAACTTATAAATGATGAACTTGGATATCTGGCTGAGGAGAATTCTGAGCAAGATCTTAAAGGAGCTGCATGGTTTCCTCCTTTCTCTGTTGGCTCCTTGCTGCTTACAGTGAAATGGAAAAGGAAAGAGATAGACTTAAAAATGAACTGTGAAAAATAAAAACAGAACTTAAAAGATTTGGAAAATTCTGTTGTACAGACTAAGGACATGTATCCTAGAATGTTCACCAAGGACATAGCTACACAATCTTTTGTTAAAGAGATTAAGCCTGTGACTGATGGATCTAAAAAACTACCACAACAGAAAACCCATCAGCTTAGGATGAAGGGGACAGAGAAAGAACGAAAGGAAAGAATGCTGTCTGCCTCTTGGAATTCTAGAGGCAGGAAACACGCCAAAGGAGCTTCATCTGTTGTCCTCCAAGAAAAGAAAAGGCCCATTCCTGGAGTAGCTCGCAGATCAGCAGAACTGTTGGAAGGAGCATGGGAAGCAGGGCTTTGCTGGTTTCAAAGGGTGGGGCTATAGTTTCCTGAATCTCAAAGGGTAGGGCCACAGCCGCATAGATTTCAATGACTTGGATCTAGAGCGTACGGCTGCTGTTGAGGTGTGCCAGGGGGATGGAGCCACCACTCAAAGCTGAGGATGTGGGGCTGCCATGTCCAAAGGGCAGAAGAATGGGGCCTGCCAGGGCCAAGGGGGCAGGGTCACCACTCAGATGGACTAGGAGAATGGGGCCACCTAAAGCCAAGGGAGCAGAGTTGCCATCCCAGAGTACCTGGACGGCAGAGCTGAAGCCCAGGGCCGAGGGGCCTTCACCCAGAATCCAGGGGGTGTGGCCAACACCCAGAGTCTAAAAGGCAGAGCCATTGCCTAGACAGTCTCAGAGAACAGAGGATTATTGTCAAGACTTGAGAGCTAATGTAAATTGTTCTGCTGGGCTTTGGACTTGTTTTATGCATGTTACCTCTTCTTTCCCTCCAAGTTCTCCCATTTGTAATGGAAATGTCTACCTTGTACCTATTTCACCATTGTCCTTTGGAAATAGATAACTTGTAGTTTAGATTTCACAGGTTTTCAGATGAAGAGGAATTTTGTCCCCAGACAAAATATGCCTAAAGTTTCACCCGTATTTGATTTAGATGATTCAGAAGACGAGATTTTGGACTTGGAGTTGATTTAAGATTTTTGAGATGATGTGATGGGATGAAGTGTTTTGCATGTAACAAGGACATGAGTTTTGGGGGGCCAAAGGGTGGGATTTATGGATTGAATTATGTCCCCCAAAAATATGTGCTGTAAATCCTAATCTGTATGCCTGTTGTTTATAATCCCGTTTGGGACTGGGCTGTCTTTGTTATGTTAATGAGGCAGGATTAGTATAATGTGTATCTTGAGCCAATTTCTTTTAAGATATAAAGAGATTAAACAAGCAGCAGAGATGGGGGAAGAAAGATGCCAAGCCACATGAAAACTGCCCATGAGCAAAAGCTCAGAAGAGACAAGGGCCTTCCTCCAGAGCTGACAGAGACAGAAAGCCCTCCCCTGGAGCCTGCACCCTAAATTTGTACTTCTAGCCTCCTAAAATGTTAGAAAATAAATTTGTTTGTTAAAGCCATCCACTTGTGGTATTTGTTATAGCAGCACTACATAACTAAGACATCAACCAAACCAAAAACCAAACCCATTGCCATCAAGTCAATTCCAACTGATAGCAACCTACAGAACAGAGTGGGACTGCCCCATAGGGTTTTCAAGGAGCAGTTGGTGGATTCAAACTCCCAACCTTTTGGTTATTAGCTGAGCATTTAACCATTGTGCAACCAGGGCTCTAAGACACCAACACACCTTTAATAAATGACTTTCTAGCCAATTGAGATAGGTGTATCTTTTCTTTCCCAACCAGACTGGAAGCTCTTCAGCCAAGAATGGAAAGCTCTGCTTTCATCAACAATCCCCCCTCCACTGTCTCCACCCCAATGATTAGTAGTATCAGTGATTTGGCAGGAACTCAATAAATAATTTTTACTACTCCATACCACCTCTCTTCTGTCATGAACCTCCACTCTCCATCCTGCCCTCCTAGTAGGTACATTTTTAATGTACATCAACTATTCCAAACCTTTTAAATGTACAGGCTTTTTCTTTGGCCCCTGCATGCTACCATATCAGCTGTGAACCACATGGTAATGGCTCCCAAATCTATCTCTAGGCCAGATGACTTACCTAAGACTCAGAATCATAGATCCTCATGTCAGCTGCACATCTCTACCAGGGATGATCCCAATCACTATGTTCAGTTTGGATGTTTCTTACTGATTCTATTTCTGTATGTTAGAAATTATCCATAATAAAATTAAAAAAAAAATAAGTATGTCCAAAAAATGTTCTGAAATTAGATTGTGGTGATGGCTGTGAAACCTGATGAATATACTAAAAAAATACTGAATTCTATGGATGTGAGTTGTATCTCAATAAAATGGAAACTGAATTCATCACCTTGCTGTCCCCTATGGTGCAATGAGTTCTCTTATGTGGGCTTTTACCCTGATTCTTTGGAAAAACAGCTTGAGAGAATATTTTTCCCATAAGCCGAGGAGTTAGTTGTTGCCTTTGCCCTAGTTCTTTGGAGAAGCAACTTGCGGGACCTTCAAGGTTGCTTTCTACCCCAGAGGGTTTGTTACTTTTGCCCAGGGGAGCACCCAGTGTGTCTGCTGGCAGAAAATGTTACTTTTGCACAAGACCTGAGTTGACTGACATCTCGTGGGTAACTGATGATTGGTTCAACTCTGGTCTGGTGAGGGAGGCCCCAATTTACAACTCATGTGGCCTGGTATATATGAAAGGTTCAAACACAGAGGTTTTCAAGGCCTCCTGGTTGACAGGAGTCTGGAGGGGAGCATGGGACATGGAAGCCACTCCCAAGTCTAGTAAAAAAAGAAAAAACAGCTGCAGCTGAAAGAGCTGCCAGCTAAGAGCTGAAGAGTCTAAAGCTGATACACTGGCTAAGAGCTGGGCCAGTTAGCTGCAGAGAAGTCGACAGAAGCAAGGTCCCACGGTTGGCAGAGAAATGTCCGAGGTCAGAGGTCTTAATCTGTATTGGCAGGGAACATTTTTGCTCCAAGGACTATCCTGTGAGAAAGCTGTCCTGACGAATTTACCTCCTGTCTCCTGAGCTATTCTTGTTACTTCCAAGTTGATCCTGACCCTGAGTTGTAGTCCACTATTTCCCTAATAAGCCACATAACTGTATGGTCTGTGAGTTCTGTGTAGCTGTTACAACAAATTACCAAACCTAGCCAAGAAGTATACAGTAGTCCCCCCTTATCCACAGGGGATATGTTCCAAGACCCCAGTGGATGCCTGAAACTGCAGATAGTACCAAACCCTATATATACCATGTTTTGTCCTATACGTATATATCTATGATAAAGCCTGGAGCCCTGGTGGCACAGTGGTTAAGAGCTAGGCTACTAATCAAAAGGTCGGCAGTTCAAATCCACCAGCTGCTCCTTGGAAACCCTATGGGGCAGTTCTACTCTATCCTATAGGGTCGCTATGAGTTGGAATCAACAAAATGGCAACTTTATTTTTTTATAAAGTTTAATTTATAAATTAGACACAGTAAGAGATTAACAACAATAACTAATAATAAAATAGAACAATTATAACAATATACTGTAATTAAAGTTATGTGAATGACGGAGTGGGACAGTGTGAGATTTCATCACACTGCTCATTTAACATTTTCAGACCATGGTTGACCGTGAGTAACTGAAACCACGGAAAGCGAAACCACGGATAAGGGGTGACTATTGTACAGAGAGTGCTGTGTGGGGAAGAGCTAGTGTCAGAAATGGTGAAGGAGTTGGAGGGCAGAAGTGTATCTGACCTCCACCTCATAGGAACCAGTTCTGTGCTGTTTCCCATTCTTATCCCTCATGAATTTAGACAACACCTTGCGTCACACTGTACTCCCCAAACTACTCCTCTGTGGTAGCATGCTTTCTCAGCCACCTATGCTAGAAACTGAGTTATTTTCAACTCCCCCTTCTCCCTCAGTTCCCATGTCCACTTAATCACCACTCTTGTTGATTTCCTGCCTGAATATTTCTGGGCTCAGGCCACTCCTCTGTACCCCTCAGTCATCTGTTCCAGCCATGTCAGGTTGTCTCACTGTAACTTGTGCGGGACCCTCCTAAGTCGTTTCCCTCCCTGCATTCTCATCTCCATCAAATCCACCCCAACACAGACCCCAGAACCACCTATCTAAAAGACAAATATGATCATTTTGCTCCCCTACCAGAAGCTTCCAAGCCCCTACCTTTAGGATAAGTCAAGCCCTTAACACAGGGCACAAGGTTCCCATGAAGAGGCTTCCATTCCCAGCCTGCCCCCTTAACCTTACATCACTCTCTGCCTCATGTTTTATATTCAAATGATACTAAACTACGTCTTTTGACCACACATGACGCGTGTAATTTCTTATCCCCACACCCTATGCTCATGCTCTTCCCTCTATTTGGGATGTTCTTCCCACAGTCAGATCAATCCTAATCTTTCTGCCTGATTGAACTACTTATTCTTTAACATTTAACTTAGTACCAAGTCACCTCCTCCACTAATCACTGATGGAAGCCCCCAGTCTCCTAGGCTGGGTTAAAGTGCCTATCTTTGTGTTCCTGTAATAACCTGTGTATCCCTCTACCACTGTATCTACCAGATCATATTAAATTCTCCTTGTAAGCAGTTGTTTCCTCCCCTAGCTTGTCAGATCTTTGAGGGTGGGGACCACTTTAGACTCAGTACCTACCACCGAGTCTGGCACACAGTGACTCTCAATAAATATTCACAGGATGAATCCCCATCCTTTACCACAAAACTACTTACAAAACAGCATTTTAAATAAAAATGTATATTTTATTTAAAAAAAAAAAAAAAAAGCATATCCCCACCATCCAGATTTCTCACCATTACTCCTCACCCCACTACAGTCTGTCCCTCACTCAAGTCCCCAGTGACTGCCTGTCAGTTCCTGGACCAGTCTGCTGCTCTGGCCACACACTGCTTCTCAGAGCTCTGCTCTCTGAATTTCCAGGCCTCCAGTCTCTCCAACCACTCTGGTTAGTTGTAAAAATGGTGTGGGGGCAGTGTCTGATCTCTTCTAACTTTACAAGGAGGAAGGAGAATCAAGATCAACAGCCCAAGGCTGATTTTTATGAGGCGGGGGTCAGATGTCCTCTTCCCTCCACCATCTTTACCAATTCTGACACCATCTGTCCCCCCACTGTCCCTTCTCTGCTGGGTTCATTGCAACGTCTACACAGAACTCATAGACCATACTCACGATTACGGGATTTATTAGAGAAGTAACAGGTTATAATTCAGGATCAAGAACACTCAAGGATACAGCTCTTCCACCAGGACAGTCTCTTCCCAGCCCTTCTCACAGGTACACATCTCCCTGGCCCTAGGCCTCTGTCCAAAGGCACTCAGCTTTCTCACTCCATGGGTCAGGAAGCACCACACTGTCTCCTGCTGCCATGTCTCTGCTGCTACTTCTCGTTGCCTTTAGTGTTACGGTTCTCTTTCTCTTTGTTCCAGGAGCTTCTCAGCGCAGGGATCCTGGGTCCAAAGGATGCTCTGGCTCTCCTTTCTTGATGGTGGCAGGATTCTCTCCTGCCTCTAGGGTGGCTCATTTCAAGCCTGGTGGGATGGCAAAACTGACCAATCCCTTTGGCGGGCCACAATTACCATATCTACACAGTTCTGCTCAATCACTCGGGTGGAAGTTACAAGAACATGGCTAGAAAGGCCACACAAAAGCAATCCATTACACCCCATTAGTCTTTCTGTTAATTTCTTCTTCTGTCCTGTGGAAGGGCACCTTGTGATCCTCTTCTCATCCACTCTTGCTTATTCCCTGAGCATTCTCGTCAGCTTCAAGTCCTGACTGCTCTCCAGGGCTCCTGACTTAGATTTCCAACTGCCTCCTGCAGAGCTCTACAAAGACGTCCCTCAGACACCTCACACATCCCATCCTGCGCTGCTCTGCCTCCTGGACACTGGCTGATGGCATCACTGGCCGGCCCGCTTCCCAAGCTGGAAATCCTGGAATCATCAATTCTTCCTTCTCCATCTCCAATCCCTCACCTCCCTGATCAACCCCCATTCAAATTCTATTGATTGTGCCTCAGAAATATCTCTCAAATCCAGCCATCCTCTCCTCCATCACACCTGTCACTGTGTCCCAGTTTAGACTCTCATCAATTTATCACAGTAGCCTCCCATCCCATTGTGGTTGTACACAAAGTCTGTTTCTCTTAAGGGAAAAACAAACTTTAAATAGGTAATACACACACAGTTAAAAAAAAAAAATCAAATGATTCAAGAAGTATAATGAAATCTCCTACCCCTAAAGGCATCCACTATTGTTTCTTGGGTATTCTTCCAGAGACGCTCCATGTATATAAAAGAAAAAAAAGTACGTATGTGTGTCTCATAAAACCTTTTGCAAGTGCTAGACACAGATGTGTGTGCAATACATACACACACACGAGAAATTGAAGTTGAAACCTCTGGCAAACCAAAATGAAAAGTTAATCCACGTGGTCTAGAGGAGAAGGAGGACGTCAAATACAAAACCAGACAGGGCCTAATCCTGCAACTACTAAGTAGCAGTGCGAAAGGACGGCCCCATTTTTCAAGAGAGATGTCTCACTCAGCCCCAACACATATATACGGTGCTTTTGTGATTTTCAAAATGCTTTTATCTCACCCCACTTCTAACCTACGTAAAATAATTTTTACGTAGGGTAAGTATTAAGACGAATGACAGGATTCTAAGAATTACTTCCCTCTCAAAGCAGACCACCAAGCTGTTTCCCTGCCTTGATTGTCCCTTCCCCTTGGGACTTCAATGGCAGCATATTCTTACCATTCACACACCCTCTCTTCTTTGAGGCACTCTTTAACTACCCAGCAATCAGCTACTCTCTGTCTCCCCAGAGCACTTTGGCCACCCTTTTTCCAAGCTTTCCATTTTTTCCCCCAATTTATGTGAAAAAACAATACATTAAAGAGTATTTTAGAGCAAATCCCAGCAATCTAAAATGATTTCCATTCTCTACACCAATCAAAGTATGCATGCTCTTTTAAAGACTGCTTCCTATCTGTGTATGAGTCCCCTTCCCAGACTTCCAGCCTCCTAAGTGCAAAGATTAAGTTTTAACCATGTTCATATCTTGGCACATAGGAAGTCTTAGAAGTCATTTGTTGTTGGTAACCGACAGAGCACAAACATAAGAGGTCTTGAAAGCCATTTGTCAGAACCTACTTTTGCTTTGGTAAACACAGGACGAGGCAAACAGCATGTCCAGTACCAATACAATATAAACCCACATAAAGAAATGAAGTACAGGTAGTCCTCGACCGATGACATATTCAAGTTATGACAAACTGCACATATGACCATCAGTGTACTTGGAACATTGTATCTTCCTGGGAGGGAGTTACAGGAAAATGCATGCAGGGAATGTGGGAAAAACTGCTGTGTTATGTGAACACACTCCAAGCATGTGACCAGGATAAAATGATTGAAGAGATTGCTGGAAAAATCATCCATATGGCAAGAATGCTGTTATGGATTGAACTGTGTCCCCCCAAAATGTGTGTGCATTTGGCTAGGCCATGATTCCCCATATTGTGTGGTTGTCCTCCACTTTGTGATCTGACGTGATCATCCCATGTGACGAAATCCTAACCTCTGTGACGTTAACGGGAGCCCTGGTGAAGCAGTGGTTAAGAGCTTGGCTGCTAACCAAAAAGTCAGCAGTTCTAATCAAGGTTGTATCTTGAGTCCATTTCTTTTGAGCTAAAAAAGAGAGAAGCTAGCAGAGAGGAGAGGGACCTCATTACCATCAAGTAAGAAGAGCCAGGAGCAGAGCATGTTCTTTGGACCCAGGTTCCTTGCACTGAGAGGCTCCTAGACCAGGGGAAGATTATGACAAGGACCTTCCCCTAGAACCTAGAGAGAAAACCTTCCCCTGGAGCTGGTGCCCTGAATTCGGACTTCTAGTCTCCTAAATTGTAAGAGAATAAATTTCTGCTTGTTAGAACCATCCACTTGTAGTATTTCTGTTATGGCCGCACTAGGTAATTCAGACAAACACTGAATTCAGAATTTGATGTCACCGATGTGGAACAGCTCATAGATCATGAAGAAGGGGAACTGACAGATCAGGACATAATGGATTTTGAAGAGGAAAGAAATGATGAAGAAGGAAGAAATAACGAGGAAGAGGAAAGAGAGAAGTTGTCAACAATTTTTACAGTGAAAGGATCAGCTGGAGTTTTTTCTAAACTAAATCAGGGGCTTCAGTTGCTTGAAAACATGGATCCAAATGCTGATTGCTTTGCTAAAGTTGATAGGCAGATTCGGGAAGCAGTGAGACGTTACCATGAAATATATAAAGAAAAAAAGAAAAGGACCATATGGACAACTCTCACTAATTTTTTGACTAGAAAAGCCATTCCCATTCCCAGGGATAATCCAGATGATTCGGAACCTTCCAAAAGTGGACTTAATATCAAAATTGACCAAATGCCAACATTGTCCAACTCTTCATTGTCAGAGTAAACTTTTATGATTTGTGTATGTTTTTATGTTTGTATGTATTAAAACATATCTGCAAGTTTATATGTAATATTTCCAACCCCCAAATACAAATACAGATCAGATTTATAAAGACACTGATAATAAAAGGCAATAATAATGAAAACTAAAAAAACACAAGGTATTCAACTTATGTCAAAACTGACTTATGATCACGTTGTCAGAACAGAACCCTGTCTTAAGTCGGGGACTACCTGTATACCACCTGCAATATAGCCATCAAAGAAATGAACTGACATTCCCTTTTTAGGAGTGCTCCAAAGAGAAGGAATAGGGACAGAAAAGCTGTAAAGTTCTCAAAAAGCAATATACCAGCTGTGTGACCTTGGGTAAGTACTCAACTTTTCTGACTCTCAAAAAATAAAAACAAGAACACCTACTTGGCAAGGTTACTGCGAGGATTAAACACACAAGAAAGACCCTAGTCATTGCCTGGCAGAGTGCATGTACTTAGTGACTATTAGTTGCCCTCCTCCTTATCTGTAGGAGCTATGGGCCAGGTGACTGCCAGAAAAAGAGACAGGGACTGCGTTAGGTTGAGCAAAGCAGTCAGAAACCCAAGCAAAAGAAAACGCAGATGCATCCCAAGCCTGGGTGACTCACCCTGAAACCATGGCCTATCCAAAGACCATGGCATTGAAGGGCTCTCTCCTGTCTGACCAGAACAACCTCATTTTATGATTTTATAAGTCACTACTATCTCAGGTGGGGCAGTTCTACTCTGTCCTATAGGGTCGCTATGAGTCGGAATCGACTCAACAGCAGTGGGTGGGTTACTATCTCAGGATCCAGTCAGTCATGCACCTGAATTTCCCAGAAAATACATCCTAAGTAGAGGCAAAGGTTTCCGTGGCTCTCCACTCCAAGAATGCCAAAGCCTGCTGGTGTAAAGCAGGCACTGGGGACTAGAACCTGAAATGCCTGGCATCTCTCAGCTGGGAAGACACTGAACTTCCAGGCCAAGCTGCCATTCTTTGAGTCCAGTGGTCCCAGCTGATCTTACCATTATTCCATGCTATGAGCAAAGCTGTTTCAAGTATGAATTCTGAGGCAAGGTCCAGCGCCCTAAAGTTTTTGTCTCCTAGCACTCTTTTTTTCCACTGTCACTTAGAAGGCAACACCTTATTCTACCCACAGAAGGAAACTTTGCTCTGATATTTTTCAATACAGATTAGTTGTACTTATTTTAGAACTTCATATAAATATAATTATGCAATATATATTCTTTTGTGTCTGGATTCTTTCACTTAGCTTTCTTTTTTTTGAGATTCATTCCTGTTTTTGTGTGTATCAATAATTCATTCCTTTTTTCGCTAAGTAGCATTCTATTATGAACATACTCTGTTGATGGCACCTGGGCAGTTTCCACTTATTGGCCATTATGAATAAAACTACTATTAGCATTATACTTTTTGTAAATATATGTTCATTTTTCTCCAGTAAATACCTAGGACTATTTACCCAGCAGTAAATACCTTTTTTTTTTTTTAAATACCTAGGTCTAAGGTGTTGTCTTAGTTACCTAGTGCTGCCCTAACAGAAATACCATAAAAGTGGATGGCTTTAACAAAGAGAAATTTATTTCCTCACAGGCTAGTAGGTTATAAGTCCAAATTCAGGGTGTCGGCTCCAGGGGAAGGCTTTCTCTCTCTGTTGGCTCTGGAGGAAACTCTCCGTCCTCAATCTTCCCCTGGTCAAGGAGCTTCTCAGGTGCAGCGATCGGGGTCCAAAGGATGCACTTTGCTCCTGGTACTGCTTTCTTGGTGGTATGAAGTCCCCAACTCTCTGCTTGCTTCCCTTTCCTTTTATCTCTTGAGGGATAAAAGGTGGTGCAGGCCATTCACACCCCATGGAAACTCCCTTTACCTTGGATGGGGGAGGTGACCTGAGTAAGGGTGGTGTTACAATCCCACCCAAATCCTCTTTAACATAAAATGACAATCACAAAATGGAGGACAACCACACAATACTGGGACTCTTGGCCTAACCAAGTTAACATATTTTTGGGGACACAATTCAATCCATGACAGATGTATATTTAATAAGAAACGGCCAGATAAGAACTTTTTTCAGAGTAGTTGTATCATTTTACACCCCCGCTGACATGGACTGAATTGTGTCCCCCAGAAATACGTGTCAACTTGGTTAGGCCATGATTCCCAGTATTGTGTGGTTGTCCTCCATTTTGTGATTGTAATTTTCCTATGTGTTGTAAATCCCAATCTCTGTGGTTAATGAGGCAAGATTAGATTATGTTAAAGAGAATTACCATGGGATTGTAACTCCCTTACTAAGGTCACATCCCTGAAGGAATGTAAAGGGAGTTGCCTTGGGGTATGGCCTGCACCACCTTTTATCTTACAAGAGATAAAAGGAAAGGGAATTCAGAAGTGAGGGGGGACCTCATACCACCAAGAAAGCAGCATTGAAGGTTCCTACGCAGAGAAGCTCTTAGTCCAGGGGAAGATTGATGACAAGGACCTCCCTCCAGAGCCAACACAGACAGTAAGCCTTCCCCTGGAGCTGACGCCCTGAATTTGGACTTCTAGCCTTCTAGACTGTGAGAAAATAAATTTTTCTTTGTTAAAGCCATCCACTTGTGGAATTTCTGTTATAGCAGCAGCAGATGACTAAGACACCCACTAACAGTATATGGAAGTTCTATTTGATCTACATCCTTGTCAACACATGATGGTCATATATTTTTAAAAAAATTTTAGCCATCCCATCTATGGTTATGAAAGTGGGGAGAGAGGGAGGGAGGGAGGTATTCACTAATTAGACAGTAGACAAGAAATATTTTAGGTGAAGGGAAAGACAACACACAACACAGGAGATGTCAGCATAACTGGACTAAACCAAAAGCAAAAGAGTTTCCTGAATAAACGGAACGCTTCGAAGGCCAGAGTAGCAGGGGCAGAGGCTTGGGGACCATGGTTTCAGGGGACATCTAGGTCAACTGGCATAATAAAATCTATTAAGAAAACATTGTGCATCCCACTTTTGAGAGTGGTGTCTAGGGTCTTATATGCTAGCAAGTGGCCATCTAAGATGCATCAACTGGTCTCAACTGACCTGGAGCAAAGGAGAATGAAGAACACCAAAGACACAAGGTAATTATGAGCACAAGAGACAGAAAGGGACACATTAATCAGAGACTACATCAGCGTGAGACCAGAACTAGATGGTGCCTGGCTACAAATGATGACTGACCTGACAGGGAACACAACAGAGAATCCCTGATGGAGCAGGAGAGCAGTGGGATGCAGACCTCAAATTCTCGTAAAAAGGCCAGACTTAATGGTCTGACTGAGACTAGAAGGACCCCGGAGGTCACGGTCCCTAGACCTTCTGTTAGTCGAAGACCGGAACCATTCCCAAAGGCAACTCTTCAGACAAGGATTGGACCAGACTATAAGCCAGAAAATGATACTAGTGAGGAGTGGGCTTCTTGGCTCGAGTAGACACATGAGACTGTGGGCAGCTTCTGTCTTGAGGGGAGATGACAGGGCAGAGGGGGAGAGAAGCTGGCTGAATGGACAGGGCAATACAGGGTGGAGGGAAGGATTGCAATGTCTCATTAGCTGGAGAGCAACTAGGAGTATATAGCAAGGTGTATGTAATTTTTGTATGAGACTGACTTGATCTGTAAACTTTCACTTAAAGTACAATTAAAAATTTTTTTTTTAGCCATCCCATTCAGCATGAAGTGGTATTTCATTGTGGCTTTAATTTCACTGGCCCAGTATTACACTCTCTCTTACCACCGTAACTGGTTCAGAAAAAGATATGTAACCCAAGCTTGCCCAATCAAAGTCAATTTCAGATCTGGAGATATCTGCAGAGGCACCCTGTTTCAGTTAGTTGTTAAAAGGGTAGCATGGGAACCTGGAACTGGGTGCGGGAGGCCCCAGTGTGGAAAGCCTGCCTGAGAGAAAAATCAACGTGGCAAAAAGTGGAGATGAAAGACATGGAATACTGGTGACGTAATTTGGGCTTCTGGATACAGCCATGCCTTCAGCTGGTACTCCGTGACTCTTTAGTTGTCGTCGTTAGCTGACGTCAAGTTGAACCCTGACTCATGGTAACCACTCGCACTACAGGATGGAACAAAATGCTGCCCAGTCCTGCGCCATACCTGTGATCAGTTGTGGATTGGGCCATTGTGATCCATTGGGCTTTCAAAGGCTGATTTTTTCACGTATATTGTCCAAAAAAAAAAAAAAAAATTTTTTTTTTTTTTTATTGTCAGGCCTTTCTCCCTAGTGTGGAAGCTCTGCTGAAACTTCTTTAACATCACAGCAACACTCAAGCCTCCACTGACAGACAGGTGGAGACGGCGCACGAGGTACACTGGCTGGAACTGAACTCCGGCCTCCCACATGGAAGGTGAGATTTCTGCCACCAATGCCCCTAACTCTTTAGTTAAACCCTAACTAAACCAAACCCACTGCTGTCGAGTCGATTCCGACTCATAGCGACCCTACAGAGTCAATAAATTCCCCTTTTCTGCTTAGTCTAGTTTGGGTTAGTTTTTTATTACTAAGTAACTAAGAACCTTGACTAATAATAGGAACTTTCAATGGCAGGGCCTGTTCTATTCTTAGGGCTATTCTTAGGGACAAAATTACAGTTTATTCTTATGTCAAAGGTTGTATATATTAACTGCTAAACACCAGCCTAAAATTGTTCTCTGGCTCCAAGGTGACCATCTGTCTACTTACTAGTGGCCAAAGCTTCATATAAACAAATCCAAACATCCAGTACATAAACCAATCTAAAATTAATCCCACGAGGCTTGTGACAACCCAGAGCCCTTGTCCTGAGTCAAAGAGAAAGGAGGCACCTAAAACTCTACACTCAGATTTCACACCCTCAATCCAGTCACTAATAATGAGAATCTACATTCAACTGTTTAAAAAAAAAAAAGTTGAGAACAGAAAATACTTTTTTTTTTTTTTCAATACCTAGTACCTGCCATAGAGTCCTGGTGGTGCAGTGGTTAAGAGCTCAGCTGCTAACCAAAAGGTGGGCAGTCTGAATCCACCAGCTGCTCCTTGGAAACTCTGTGCAATAGGGTTGTTATGAGTTGGAATCAACAATGCGTTTTTCTGCTTTTAGTACCTGCCTTGCTTCTGCATTGGAGCTTACACGGAGTTTCTCATTTAAATCTTACTTCAGTCTTATAAGATAGGTAGCTATCAGCATGTAGAAAACTGAAGTTAGAAAGGCTAAATTATGCTAGGTAACTCAGCTAGGAAATACAGGCAGTTGAGTTGGGACTGGAATGCAAGACTGCAAGCTAAAAATCTATGCTCTTTCAACTAATTGCAAGTTATGTCCAAATTTCAGCACAGAGATCATGGAAGTAGAAGCACTGTGTCTCCTGTAAACTGTTATTGCGATTACACTGACAGATTACAGAAATTATCACCAGTAAGGTGGTGGTCACTGTGGCATCTGAAGAAAAAGAGGTAGGAAAATCAAGGTAATAATGACAGCTAATCCTTACTAAGCAGCCCTTGTGGCATAGGGGTTAAAGCGCTCGGTCAGCAGTTTGAACCCACCAGCCGCTCCTTGGGAGAAAGACGTGGAGGTCTGCTTTTGTAAAGATTTACAGCCTTGGAAACCTTATGGGGCAGTTCTACTCGGTCCTATAGGGTCACTATGAGTCGGAATAGACCCGATGGCAAAGGGTTTGGTTTAAGTGTTTTTATGTAAATTTTATGTAAATTATTCTACTTAATCCTCCCAACACTCCTATTAAATTAGTATTTGTAGAAACTTGAGTATTGGAGAAACTTTACAAAGGTCAAGCAACTAATAAACGGCAGAAGTGGGATTCAAACCCATTCTAGAACCACGCTCTAGAACTTGCACCTTATAATGACTACAAATCCTGAAGTGACATAACTTAAGTATTTTTTTCCAATGCAGGTGATTCATCAAACTTCTAACTAAATGAGATTTATTTTTAAAAGCTCTGTAAGAATCTTTACACATACATTTAAAAATCAGAAAAAAAAAAAAAAAAGCCTTTGCCTTATCACATGTCCCCACTTCTAGCTCCAGGAAGAGGGTCATAATAACCATGGACTCCAATGGACCTACCCACTGAGAACAGGGTGTCTAGTGGTTGAGCCAAGTATTCATCAAATGGACATTCTACTAACACTGCCCAGATATTGCTTCAGACCCTAGACAGCAGTTCTCCAACAATCCTACTAACCCTACCTACAAAAGCTGCACTGAACAGTTCCAGTCTTCCAACCCCCATCCCAAATAAGATTGTTGGAAAGGCCTTGTCTCTCCCACCAGACTTTCTCCTGAGCTTTTACAGGAGAGGAATGGATTTTTACTCATCTTTATATTCCAATACCCAGCCCAGTGCCTGGCACCTACTATGTCCTCAAAATGGATTGCTCAACTGAATAGAACCCTGGAAACCCCTTAGAACATTCTCTCAACTTTGGAATATGGCAACTGTTCTGGAGATGAGCTCTTCAAAAATCATCTCCCCCGTCTCAGGAAAATAGAAAAAAATTAATCATTACCAATACACTCTAAGGGGTTTCTCTATTTGCCACTTGTAGAGAAGAGGTACTTCCCCTCTTCACTCTTTCGGTAATTATTTATCAAGCACCTACTCTATGCCAGGCATGAGCGATATACAGTAGTGAATGAGACAAACACAGCAGACGAAAGAGGAGAGGTCGGAGAGAGGTGAGCCTAAGAGAATGTTCCAGAAGACAAATGAAGAAGGGGCAGTGGTCAACTGCATCAAAGAATGCTTAAGTATTGACAACTAACTTAACACAGAATTTGGCTAACTAGAGGTCATTGGTGGCTTTGATAAGAGCTATTTCAATGGAGTCAAAAACTCGTTGCCACTGAGTCCATTCCAACTCATTGCAACCCTGTAGGGCAGCAGATGGGGCGGGGGGTGGGGGGTGCCTGACTGGAGAGGTGCTAGTGAGTATACACCAAAACCTTTGCCTACAAAGGGGAGCAGGCAAATAAAATAACTGGACGTATCCGGAAGGTGGCTGAGGTTATTTTGTTATTAAGATGGGTACATTCTGAGAAAAAAAAATACTGCTCGAGTTCGGGGCCCATCCTCAATATTTCTCGCACCTGAGCTGAACACCCCACCTCCAACCACACTCCCACCCTCTGCCGGACGCCACCCAGCGTCCTCGCGAAGCTCCCAACCCGCCGTTTCCCACCCTCTTCCCGGGGTCGCCAGGGCGCAGGCGCAGACCCCAAGGCGAGCCGAGCGTGCCACCGCCCGGCCCCGCCCCTCCCTACCCAGGGCGCGTGCGCATCCCTCTCAGCAGCGCCTCGGCGGGGCCCGAGGGGAGACGCCAAGGGGGACCTCCGCCCTTTGCGGCTGCGATTCTCTGGAGGTCCCAGACCGCGACCCATCCCACCTACCGTGTCACTGACGAAACAAGCACGTCGCGCTGGAAATTGCGACAGCGGGAAACAGGCGCGGTCCTTGAACACCTCTTCAGGGTCCGCAGAAGATAACGCACTTGCGTTCGAAGATTAGCCGCACGTCAAGCCTCACACGCGCTTTTTTCTCTTTCATGAACCGAGGCGCAGCGGGAGGACCCCCGTGCGCTTGCGCGGTCCGGCCTTTTGTGACGTGCCGTGCTGTCCCTTGGGAAATGTAGTTTTTACTTTGACACACTATTTCCGATTCTTCAGCTGAATCTTAATAAACCAGGGTCCTTGTGTGTTTTCAGTGTCCTCTCTCAATTCCCAAAAACATCTATTTAAACACATATATATGTATGTATAAATGGGCATATTTTTAGACCCAGAAATCACACGGAATTCTCCCCAGGAAGATATTAAGGGTTTGGGCAAACAAACATTTAGCTACAAAGATTTTTATCAAAGGATATCATAGTGTCTTGTAATTTCTTATATAACCTCTACCAAAGTTTGATATGTATATTTGATTATTTGGTGGACTGGCCAGCTCCATGAGGTCGGGATCATTTGTCTTACCTATGTATTCCCAGTACCTAGCACAGTGCCTGGCACATAATAATAAAAAAAAAAATTTAGGACCTCAGTAAATACTTTTCTGTTCATTAGAGTATCTCAAACTTCAACTCTGCAGCCGTTTCAGCCCAAAACTTAACATATGATTTTCCTCCATCAAGCTTTCTTCCTGTAGTCCCTATCTCAATAAATGGCATCTAACCAGTCTCAGTTCTATATACTACATTTTATGAAGGTTGTACTAGCAGTGACTTTGCAAATTTTGTGTTTGTAAAGGTCTCAGGGGCTTTCTCTCCTAAAGATTAAATATTGACCCCCCCCCAGTTACTCATCAGGAGAAATTCGGGGCTCACAATTATACATTTTTTAATGTAACGTTAATTTCTAGCCCCCGGACTTGGCTAGTAACTGAAAGGATGACGGTTTGAATACACACAGCCGCATTGCGGAAGAAAGACCTGATCTCCTTCCGAAAAATCACAGCCTTTGAAAACTACTGAGCACAGTTCTGCTCTGAAACGCATGGGGTTGCTGTGAGTCAGAATTCACTTGATGGCAACTGATGTATCTTTAATCTCTAATTTTTCTATAATGAACATGTATTACTTGGATAATTAAAAAAAAAAACAGTGTTTTAGAGTGTTGCACACAGAAGGGATAGCTCTGTTCCGCCCCCCCCACCCCCGCCCCCCGCCCCGCTCCATCCAGATTTCTCAAAAGAATTATTTATCGTCGGTTTTCATTTCCTCACCTCCTACTGGGCACAATGACAGGAGCCAGCACCTGGGAGTGATCCTTGGCATCACCCTTTTCCTCCCCTCCCACATCTAATCTGTCACTAAGGGTCTGCAATTTAAAAATATCTGCTTACATTTGTTGAGCACTTACTATGTATCAGGCACTATTGAAAACGCTTTACAGGTATTCATTCCTGTAACACAATTCACCCACTTTTCACCTCTGCCACATTCACCCAATTTCATGCTGCCTCTGCCCTTGCCTGCATAACTGCAAAAGATTTTTATTTTTTAATCCAGGTACAGAGGTCGAGACACTCATATTTCTCACTTCATGGTGCACTGTCGTCATTGGGCTCTGCACGGCCCTCTCATTTTATGTTTTAATAACCTTCTATCCCTTCTCCACTCTTCCCTCCTCCCCCAATAGTGTACATGTGTATCCTTGTGAAACATGGGCATGGTTGAGTGTGCATGTATTTTTTTTTTTAATTGTACTTTAGATGAAGGTTTACAGAACAAACTAGCTTCTCATTAAACACGACACATACTGTTTTATGACATTGGTAAACAACCTCAGGATGTGTCAACAGTCTCCCTTCTTGACCTTGGGTTCCCTATTACCAACTTTCCTGTCCCCTCCTGCCTTCTAGTCCCTGCCCCTGAGCTAGTGTGCCCCTTTAGTCTCATTTTGTTCTATGGGGCTGTCCAATCTTTGGCTGAAGGGTGAACCTCAGGAATGACTTCCTTACTGAGCTGAAAGGGTGTCTAGGGGCCGTATTCTCAGGGTTCCTCCAGTCTCTGTCAGGCCAGCAAGTCTGCCCTTTCTTTTTGAGTTAAAATTTTGTTCTACATTTTTCTCCAGCTCTGTCCAGGACCATCTATTGTGATCCCTGTAAGAGCAGTCAGTGGTGGTGGCTGGGCACCATCTAGTTGTACTGGACTCAGACTGGTGGAGGCCGTGACAGATGTGGTCCATCAGTCCTTTAGACTAATCTTTCCCTTGTATTTTTAGTTTTCTTCATTCTTCCTTTCTTCCTTT
The DNA here is from genome assembly GCF_024166365.1 of Elephas maximus indicus. NCBI lineage: Eukaryota > Metazoa > Chordata > Mammalia > Proboscidea > Elephantidae > Elephas > Elephas maximus. The sequence goes on along the minus strand of NC_064830.1, from coordinate 89,013,647 downwards.
AGTGTGCATGTATTTTTAATTTACCTAAATGGCATTGTGCTATAAACCTCATTCTAGTTCTTACTTTTTCCACTCAGCACAGTACTTTTAAGACCTGTTCTTGTTGTAGGTACACCTAACCTGTTACTTAGAACGACTGTGCAATATTCATAGTGGGCACCCATATTTTACTTATTCAGACCCGTGGCGATGGACCTCTGAATTGCACATCTAGCTCAATTGGCATAACATAGTTTATAAAGAAAATGTTCTACATCCTACTCTGGTGAGTAGTGTCTGAGGTCTTAAAATTTCTGGATGGCCATGTAAGATACATCTACTGGTCCCACCCTGTCTGGATCAAGCAAAAATGAAGAAAACCAAAGACAATGGAAAGATTAGTCCAAAGGACAAATGGGCCACAGCTACCACAGCCTCCACCAGACTGAGTCCAGCACAAGTAGATGGTGCCTGGCTACCACCGCCAACTACTCTGACAGAAATCACAATACAGTTTCTGGGACAGAGCAGGGGAAGAATGTAGAACAAAATTCACACTCACAAAAAAAGACCAGACTTACTGGTCTGACAGAGACTGGAGAAACCCCAAGATACCTTTTTAACTCAGTACTGAAGTCACTCGTGAAGTTCACTGTCATGGATTGAATTGTGTCCCCCTAAAATAAGTGTCAAGTGTCAATCTGGCTAGGCCATGATTCCCAGTACTGTGTGATTGTCCACAATTTTGGCATCTGATGTGATTTTTCTGTGTTGTAACTCCTACCTCTATGATGTTAATGGGGCAGGATTAGAGGCAGTTATGTTGATGAGGCAGGACTCAATCTACAAGATTAGGTTGTGTCTTAAATCAATCTCTTTTGAGATATAAAAGACAGAAGCAATCAGAGAGACAGGGAGACCTCATATCACCAAGAAAGTAGTACCAGGAGCAGAGTGCGTCCTTTGGACTGGGTCTCTGCATTAAGAAGCTACTAGACCAGGGGGAGATTGATGACAAGGATCTTCCTCTAGAGCGGAGTTGGAGCTGGTGCCCTGAAGCTGGTGCCCTGGAGCTGGTGCCCTGAATTCGGACTTCTAGTCTACTATTTTGTAAGAGAGTAAACTTCTGTTTGTTATAGCAGCCCTAGATAACTAAGACAATCACCCTTCAGCCAAAGATTAGACAGGCCTATAAAGCAAAGCAAACGATAACACACGCAGTTCAACCACGTATACAAAACTAAATGGGCACGCCAGCCCAAAAGCAAAGACAAGAAGGCAGGAAGGGACAGGAAACCTGAACGACTGGAAATGGGGAACCTGAGGTCAAGAGAGTGAGAGTGTTGACACATTGTGGGTTTGGCAACCAATGTCACAAAACAATATGTGTAATAATTGTTTAATGAGAAACTAATTTGCTCTGTAAACATTCGCCTAAAGCACAATTAAAAAAAAAGATTCCTTCCCCAATTAATACTGATAATAATAACTAACGTTTGTTGAACAGTTACAATGTTCTAGGCACAGTGTTAAGCCTTTATAAGAATTGGTCTTTTAATCCCCACAATACTCCCACAATGTAGGTACCATTATTAATCCCATTTTTAACAAAGGAAACTGAGAGACACAGAGAGGCTAAATAACTTATCGAAGCCTATGCAACTAACAAGTGGCAGAACCAAGCTTTGGACTCAGGCAGTAGGGCTCCAGATCCTACTGCCTTCACCGTAACTAAACCAGACCCAATCATTGCATTCTAGTGGACAAATAATAGAGAAGTAAACAAATAAAAACATACATTCGATTAGCAATGACTGAATGCTATGAAGAAAGTAAAATAAAATCAGGGTAGTGGGATAAAGAATAACTGTTGGGGGAGAGGGATACAAATAAAAACTGCAATGAGATATCACCTCACCCCTATTCGAATGGCAATGATTGAAAAAAAAGAGAAAACAAGTGTTGGCGAGGTTGTAGAAACTGGAACACTCATCCATTGTCGGTGGAAGTGTAGAATGGTGCCTCCACTGTGGAAAATGGTTCAAAAGTTGAACATAGAACTACCATATGACCCAGCAATCGCAGTCCTAGGTATGTACCCAGATGAATAAAGACAGGAGCGCAAACAGAAACCTGTACACCAATGTTCATTGCAACACTTTTAACAATAGCAAACTGGTGGAAACAGCTGAAAGAAATGCCCATTAACAGATGAATGGATAAACAAATGTCGTATATACATACAATGGAATATTATACAGCCATAAAGAGAAATGAAGCCTTGGTGCATGCCACAACACGGAGGAACCTTGAAAACACTGTGCTGAGCAAAGTAAGTCACAAAAGGATGATCTCGCTTATATGAAATATAAGCAAACACATAGAAACCTAAGATTGTTAATAGTTAGCAGGTGTGGAAGGAAGGTGGAAAAGGGGAGTTTTTGTTGGGGGAGAGCACTGAGTTTAAGTTAATGGTGGTGGAATATTTTGGATGAGGATAGCGATAATGGCGGCACGACGTGAAAAATGTAATAAGTGTCATTGAGTTGTAAATGTGGAAGTCGTGTTGGCGGATGTCTTGGTGTGTATGTTTTCACCCAATTAAAAAAAAGAGAGAGAAAAAAAAGAATAACTGGGGGATATGTGTGGTGTTTTTCTTTTCTCTTTTTTTTCCTCTCTTCTCTTTTTTTGTATTGTACTTTAGGTGAAAGTTTACAGCTCAAGTTAATTTCTCATTCAAAAATTTATACACATATTATTTTGTGACAGTTGTAATACCTACAATGTGACAGCATGTGTCCCCTTTCCACCACAGGTTCCCTGTGTCTATTTGACAAGTTCCTGTTCCTTCCTACCTTCTTACCCTGCTTTTGGTCAGGAGCTGCCCATTTGGTCTTGTATATCTGATTGAACTAAGAAGCACATTCCTCACGTGTGTTATTTTTTGTTTTACAGTCCTGTCTAATCTTTGTCTGAAGAGTAGGCTTCGGGAATGGTTTCAGTTTTGGGTTAATAGTGCCTCTGGAGGCCTTAGTTTCGAGGGTTCCTCCAGCCTCTGTCAGACCATTAAGTGTGGTCCTTTTATGCGATTTTGAGTTCTGTTCTACATTTTTCTCCTGCTCTGTGCGGGACTCTCTGTTGTGCTCCCTGTCAGGGCAGTCCTTGGTGGTAGCTGGGCACCATCCAGTTCTTCTGGTCTCAGGTTGCTGGAATCTCTGGTTCATTTGGTCCTTTAGTCATTTGGGCTAGTATTTTCCTTGTGCCTTTGGTTTTCTTCATTCTCCTTTGCTCCGAGTAGGATGGAACCCACTGAAGTATCTTAGATGGCCTCTCGAAAGCTTTTAAAATCCTAGGTGCCATTCACTAAGACGGGATGTAGAACATTTTCTTAATAAACTGTTATGCCAGTTGACTTAGATGTCCCCTGAAACTATGATCCCCAGGCCCCAGCCCCAGCTACTCTGTCCCTCAGAGTGTTTGGATAGGTCCAGGAAACTTCTTTGTTTTTGCTTTGGTCCAGTTGTGCTGACTTCCTCTGTATTTTGTGTTATCCTTCCCTTCACCAATGTTGATCCTTGTCTACTAACTAGTTAGTGATTTCCTCTCCTCCTCCCTCCCCATGTGTGGGATTTTAGAGAGGGGTGTGCATTAATGTGCTAAGGACCCCTTCTCCCCCATCACACACCTTCCAGAGGTTGCAGGCCTGTGTAGTTTTCTGTAACCCCTGACAGGTGCCTCCACACAGAGCAGCCAAACCTGTGCCACTGTTTGACCAGCTGTGCTGACTTAGAAGGAGCACTGGAATTGGGGTCAGGTGGACCATGGGGAGGAATCCTTCACCACTCACTAGCTATGTGGCATTGAGCAAGTCATTCTCTGAGCCTCATTTTCCTTCTTTGAGGGAATGGGGGAAGTAATAGTACTCACCTTGTGCCTGGCTCTGGACTAAGCCCTTTCACGCATTGGGCACTATTATTACACTCCCTTTACAGATGAGGAAACTGAGACTCAGAAGGGAGCCCAATATCTCCCAGCTAGGAACTAGTGAAGTCTGGCTGAAGAGGGAAATGAGTGAATGACCTATTCCTCAACAGGGCCAGGATGTCCCTTTAGGGGACATCTTGGGAATATGTGGGATTCGTGGGGGTGTTTTTGAAAAGGAAAGGGCAGAACAGTCCCACAAGTAAAGTGTTGTCTCACGTCCTACATGATATTTGACTGTCCTGCTAGACATTCATGAAGGTAAAAAAACGTATTTATAATTATCTGAACCTAATCTCATTCTGGAAACCCTGGTGGCGTCGTGGTTAAGTGCTACGGCTGGTAACCAAGAGGTCAGCAGTTCGAATCCGCCAGGCGCTCCTTGGAAACTCTATGGTGCAGTTCTACTCTGTCCTATAAGGCAACTGTGAGTCAGAATCGACTGGACAGCAGTGGGTTTGGTTTTTTTTGGTTTGAACCTCATTCTAGCACCACTTCTGCCTGCCTTTCTGCCTTGCCTGAGGCAGAATTAAATTAAGCTTTTGTTTTCCAGCTTTGGGTGGTTTGTGAGTTGACACCCAGAAAATGAAAATGAAAGTGAGGACAGGGGAACACTTGAATAAACACAGGATTGTGATTATAACAGGCCAGATGATAAGAGGGAAATAACCTCAATTTAAATAAAGATAATGACTGTAGAGGTGATTAGTTCTGTTGTACATGGGGTGGCTATGAGTCAAAACCGACTCAGGCATCTAACAACGATAACAACCTCATTCCAAGTCTGATTAGAGGAAATTGTTTTTCTACTGCCTTCAGTAATAAAGCCCACCCCTTTGGAAGAACATCGTATTTCCTAATTTTTCCACCTCAAAGCTGGAAAACAAAAGCTAAATTTAATTCCGGCTCAGGCAAGGAAGGAAGTCAGGCGAAAGTGCTGCTTCTTGTTAAACAAAGGCCAAGACAGGTTATTATAGGGTTTGGGGAAAGGGTGAAGTTTGGGTAACACTGAAACAGAACAGTAGTTTAATGGTTTCAAAGCAAAGTGGGGGTGTGAGCAGAGAATTAACAACTGACCCAGGCTGAAAAGGTCCTGTTTTGTTTGGAAACTACAGAGTTTACAAAAAAAAAATAGTGAACAACTATCTATATGGGATCAAAGTGACAACAGCAACTGGCAAGATTAGGGAGGAACCTTGGGAGGCAATGAGTTTACGTTAATGCAAGAGGAACAACTCAGAAAAGGAGCCTGAGAATAGTTACGCAACTGAAGAATGTAATCGATGTCACTGAATTGTACATGGATCTCTGGTTGTGTAGCGGTTAAGGGCTAAAGGTGTTAACCAAAAGGCTGGCAGTTCAAAGTCACCAGCTGCTCCTTAGAAACCCTATCGAAGCAGTTCTACCCTGTCCTATAGGATTGCTGCGTAGAAATGGTTGAATTGGCCTGCATTTTGCTGTACATATTCTCAACAAAACAATAAACTTTTTTTTAAATTCACACTTTAAAATCAGGTTAAGAAAAAAAAAAAAAAAGACTGTTGTGATATTGTGACTGCCTAGTTCTCTCACCCTGGACAGCAAGAGCTGGGAGTCCATGTATAAGCCTTAGGAAAACACGAGTGAACAACTGAGGCCATAGCCTTTCTGGGTCAACATGACCCACACAGTTCAGATCCTTGAGAAAAGAGTGGAATGTTCCATCTTCACTTGTTTCTTATCGGAACCAAAAAAAAAAAAAAAAAACCCACTGCCACCGAGTTGATTCCAACTCATAGCGACCCTATAGGACAGAGTAGAACTTCCCCATAGAGTTTCCAAGGAGTGGCTGGTGGATTCGAACTTCTGACCTTCTGGTTAGCAGCCGAACACTTAACCACTGCACCACAGGGCTCCTTATTGGAACACATTCCTTAAATTCATACTAATTCATAATATGCACAAATATCTGTTTACTTCATTATGTCTTCTACCTCAGTAGATCCATGTTACGAAACACATTGTATTATAAATTAATTTCCTTCTGTGTCTCCTTTATATTTCAGTTAGGGCACTGAGTTGTTTTGAAATGATATGACTAACCCTTACATAGTGTTTACACTGTTCCAGGTACTGTTGTGAGTTCATTTGCATGTATTATCTCATTTGGTCTTCACACCAACTCTATGTGGTAAAAAACCAAACCAAACCCATTGCTGTCAAGTTGATTCCTACTGTAGGTACGATTATTATTATCCTCATTTTACAGAGGAGGAAACTGAGACACAGAGAGGCTCGTACAGGAAGTAGTGGATCAGGGGTTTGAACCCAGAGCGTATGGCTCACAAATCTACTCTCTAACTACTCTGCTAGCTCCCTCTCATGGGAGGGAGATTACCTAGGGACCCCATTTCAGAATATTAAGGAGATTTTCCAAGATAGTTCTTTAAAAAAGGGGTGTTGGGTGTGATAGGGGTGAGAACCACTGACCTAGCCCACAGTAGGTAGAGAGTAAATGGTAGTGGAGTTGAACTAAGAAGGACACATGTTGATATTCCCTTCCCCTTCCTTCTTCACTCTATATTCTGCCATCACAGTCCTGAATCTGAACCAGAATTGGGGGAGAAGATGATCTGTGTGGCCATAACCCCAGGCTCAGGAAGGGTACAGGATCAGAGGGGGGATGGACAGGAAGGAATCAGCCCAGGTGAGGATGTCAGGTCCCCACTGGCCAAGATCCCAATAACTGTTTATATCTAGGCTCTCCCTCTTTTCTCCTCTTCCCCGAAGGGCGGGGTCACCTCTGTGGAAAAATCCCCAGCTGGGTGACCCCGGAGAGAGGGAGAGGGTGAGGGAGGCTGGGATTCACAGGATCCAACTCTTTTCCCCTCTCGTGACTTGTGTTTACTAGGCCGGGTTCTGGGAAAGGGCCAGATTGCATCAGCCAGAGCCTAAGGGACTGGAGCCAGACTGTGGGCTGAGGAGGAGACGTGGCCTTATAAATTGGGGCAAGTGAACTGGACGGGGAGAGGTGCCCAGTCAGGAAACCAGACACAAACAAAGCTTTACAAGAAGACAAAGAAGAGAGGCAGTGAGAGAAAGCCAGACATGATGGCCGCATTTCCAGGAGCAGCCAGCCCCTCCCAGCAACCCCTGGGCCCAGAGGACGAGGACTCTAGCCTGGATGAGTATGACCTGTACAGCCTGACCCACTCCTACCTGGGTAAGGCCCCAGGGCTCTGCCACCTTCCTGGTCCTTCCACTTTTAATCCCTGGCCTCCACAAATGCTGACAACCCCGTCCCCTACCCCGAATCAGGACCCCTCCTTGGACTTCTCCTCACCACTCGCCCTTTTCCAGACAACCTATTCTCATGGCCCCTCAGGTCAGCCTGTGACCCCTAAGTCTCCCTTTTTGATCTCCCATCCACTGAACCCTGTCTTAATCAGCCTGGGACCGCACACACTTACAGATCGTCTGGGGTCTCTAATTTCACAGATGAGGAAACAAGTTGACAGGGATTGTGACTGCCCCAGAGTTACAGGGTGACAACCTCCCAGTCTCCCTACTCCAGCCCAAGCTCTTACCTACCCTGCCACAGTCTGCCTACTTGCCTCTCCTGTGAACTCTTTTATCACACCTCAGCCCACCTCCCCTCTGACACCAGCCTTGGCTTCCAGGAGGACGTGGCCGGAAAGGTCGCACCAAGAGAGAAGCTGCTGCCAACACCAACCGCCCCAGTCCTGGTGGGCACGAGAGAAAACTGGTGACCAAGTTCCAGAATGCAGAGCAGAAAAAGAGAGGGGCACGTCCCTGAGACAGAATTGGAGGTAAGGAGTCAGGGGGCCCCCCTGAGCACCAAAGGAGGTCCCTCTGCCTCAAAAGAACAGGCTTACATGTGTGTGGTTTGGAGAAGCAGGAAAAGGGGTCTGCAGAACTCCTGTTGTCTCTACACAGAATAAAATATCCTAATGACCAGAGCGGAAACCCTGGTGGTACAGTGGTTAAGTGCTACGGCTGCTAACCAAAGGGTCGGCAGTTCGAATCCTCCAGGCAGTCCTTGGAAACTCTGTGGGGCAGTTCTACTTTGTCCAGTAGGGTCGCTGTTAGTCGGAATCGACTCGACGGCACTGGGTTTGGTTTGGTTTGGTAATAGCCAGAGCAAAAAGGGAAACAGTATTTCCAGTTAGAGGGAAATTTGGTTTACAGAAAGGGAAACAGGCCCAGAGAGGTTAGGGTGCATATACAGAGCAAGTGAGCAGGAGCGGCAGAATTCAAGCCAGGTCTCTGTGCCTTTCCCTCCCCGCAGATGAGGCCAGAGCACAGACACCACACCACGGCAATGGAGACAGGACCACGGCGGCGGAACTGCAGAGGAACTAGGACCTGGAGCAGGGTCCAGGCCTCCTTGACCCCAGGACTTACCCCACCTGACTGAGGCCCCAAGAGCCACCAAGGAAGCATCCCGGGCCCCTAACAAAAGGGCCAGATGGAGAGCATGAGACAAAGAATGGAGGGGCAGAGTTAGGGAGGTACACCCCCCCCAAAAAAAGATGCTGAAGAAACTGGGTGACAGCAACAATAAAGAGATAAAATACAGCAGCTGCAGCTTGTGTATGTGTTTGTATCCCCTCTCTCTTTGTGGGGGTGTTTTTTGGGGCACCTTTCTGTCTGCATGTGTCTGCATTTGCATGAACCGATGAGAACGTTTTGTGTGCACGTATTTGGGGGTGTTCTTGGTTTTGTAGAGCTCGACTGCCATGAGCGTGTGTTTATTATGCATGTGTTGTGATGTATACGTTTCTGTGGTCTCTTGTTGGGTGCGTGGGAATTTCCTCTTTCTTTGCAGTACTGTCCATGAAACAACCCTCCTCCCCAGCCTCTACCCAAGATCAAAATCTTGATGATTATGTTGTGGTTGCATAAAACCACCTTTTGAAGGGAACGGTGTTTACTGGTGCTAGCCACACAGTGGAGAAAACTAAGATTACAAACATGAAGGGACTGGCTTACTCAGGGCTCAAATTCAAGGATTCTTACTGTCCTCAAGCACAAGGAGGGTCCCCTTCCCAAGGGGGCTGCCAGGACAGGGTTCTAGGAGGTCAGCTGGGCAAGGAAGGTTTTCACTCAGTGGTATCAGTGTCAGTACCAGCATTTGAGCAAAAATGTGGGACAAATAAGAGACGTGGTTGGAGCTAAGAGGATATATTAGTTAAGATACAGGTTCAGGCTGCTGTAATGAACAGTCACACAAAACAGGATAGAAACTTATTTCTCCCTTGTAACATCTTCAAGGGTAAGTACTCCTGGGCTAAAATGGCAATCCCACTGTGTCAGGGATTCCAGATGCTTTTAGCTCGTGCTGCCATTCTCAAAAGATGGCTTCCGTCTCGAGGTACAAGATAGCTGCTCTGAGACCCGCCATCACATCTGCATCTCATCTTGTGGAAAGCAAAGGGGGAAAGGACCAGGGTAGTCCGCACGTATTCATTTTTAAAGGTATAACCTAAAAGGACCACAAACCACATCTGCTCAGAATTTAGTCACATAGACATGCCTGACCACAAGAGACACTGGAAAATGAAGTATATATTTAGCTGCTAACCAAAATTTCAGGAAGGGCAGGATTTTACTAGTAAAGGAAACAGGAAAGAATGGATACTGGAAAATGCTAGCAAGAAACATTGCCCATAGGCTGATTCAACAGAAGTGGGGGGACAAAATCCCTAGGCCTGGCCCTGGGCAGAGCCTTTTTCCTCTTCTTCTGTAAACTTCCACATAAGCCCAAGTCTGTAGAACTTGGAGCCTGTTGTTCTTAGGGACCCAAGAGTGTTGACAGAGAAATGAGACACCCGTTGGAGCAGTAACACACGCATAGTAGACAAAGACCAGCTTGGACCTTCCGGGCCTTCTATCCATCCACCTCCTCTGAGTCCAGCCTAATAACAGATTCCCAGAATCCATGAGTGGAAAGGACATTAAAATGTATCTAGTCCAACCCCACCCCACCCCATGATTGCCTCTGCTGCTTGAATATCGCTAAGCCCAGTGCCGTCTAGTCGATTCTGACTCATAGCACCCTATAGGACGGAGCAGAACTGCCCCGTAGAGTTTCCAAGGAGTGCCTGGCAGATTCAAACTGCTGACCTTTTGGTTAGCAGCTGTAGCACTTAACCACTACGCCACCAGGGCTTCCTGAATATCACTAGGGATGGAAGATTTACTGTCCTTGAAGGTTGTCAATTTCTACCTCAGGACAACTCCTTGATGTGAGCTGAAACCTGACTTGCTGTCCCTCCTCTTTGCCCTTGAACATGCTTCCGTTTCTCTGGTCCTTTCTGTCTGAGATGCCCTTAATTCCACCCACCCTGCAAGGCTCAGCTCAAGTGCTGCTTTCTCTTCAAAGTCTTCCCTGACTTGCCCTCCATCACCAGTCTCCTCACCTCCACCCCAGGCAGATCCCTCCTTGGGATCGCAAGGTAAGTCTATGCCAGGATCTCATGAAGCTCCTTCAGTTTTTCTCTCAAATGCCTCTTTCCATGATTATTTGTTTATTCATTCAACAAATGTTTATTGGACTACCTTATCAGGGCCTGGCTCAAGGCATAAACTGCAAGGCGGGTATGATTCGGATCAGGCTTTAGGGCCACTGTCAGCTCTTGAGCACAGGAGGCAAATGGCAGGAGCACCACTGGGCAGCGAGCTCTTAGCTCAGCACAGATTTGGTGGGTCAAGTTTGGAAAATCATAGTAAGAGCTCTTGTATAGGGTTGTTACTCTGTGTTTTATGGGCATTGCTCCAGTTAATCCTTATGACAACCCAACAGGGTATACTATTATTGCTTTCATTTTGCAGACCAGAAAACTGATATTCAGAGAAGTTAAGTAACTTGCTCAAGGTCACACAGCCAGAACCTGTAGGAGCTGGGTTTATAAACTCAGGTCTGTCTGATTTTTAAAGCCTGCTTCCTTTTTACTATAAGCCTGGGAAAATCCACGTACTGACAGTGGGGAATTCTAGGTTCTAGCGAATTTCTGGTCAATTACTCCTTCTGAGTCTCAGTTTTCCCGCTTGTCAAATGGAACGACTAGCCTCTCCTCCTTTTCAACTTCAAAGAAGAAAACAAGGGCTGGGAAATGCTATGTCCCTAGCTGATGTGGCCACTCCTGGTGTAGTGGGTCCTCTGACATTGTCAGGAGGCCCTACACCACCCCTCACTCCTGGTCTCTGGTTGGTCTTCCCTGGCTTCACCCTTCAATGGCACAGCCACTGGCTGAGAAGACTTAAGTGGCTGTTTCAGGAGGCTTAAGGCAATTTTTGGTATTACAGGCATTTGAATCTGGAAGGATCCCGGGGGTCAGAGGCTAGCTCCCCCACTCTGCAGAAGGAGAAATCAAGGCCTAGGGGAGGTTCAGGGGTTGGGCTGGGTTAAAGTGACACAGAGGACTAGGGTCCCAGACAGGCACCTGGCTCTGCTCTCCAGAACCTCACTTTTGTGCCTTCACTCACACTTTTCCTACACTCTTTCTTTTTTTCTCTTCTGGTTGGATGTCGTGTCTATTGCCCCAATTTCCTGGTTTTTTTCCTGAGGGCTGGGAGGACCAATAACCCCCCTTTCTCCCCAGAGGCTTACAGGTTTCCACGATTCAAAGGATTGACAGCACCTTGCAGAGAATTGAGACATTCATTATGGATTGTTTGTTTTGCAAAAGTCCTGGGCCTCCTCCACCCACCCTTTTCTCAAAGCCCACCTTAAAGGCACTCCTCAAAGGCAATACCAATAACAGCAATAGTCACAGCTACCATTATTGACTATATATGCCTCTGGGTTTCTCCTTTCGTGATTTCTGCCATATGTGCCTTCAAGCTATACCATTTGCTGTGCGACGGATTACCTTTGTGTGGCCTTTCTCGCCATTGTCTTGTAACTCCCATCCAAGTGTTTGGGTTGGACTGTGCAAATAAGATTAATTGTGGCCCACAAAAGGGAGTGGTAGGTTTTGCCATCCTGCTGGGCTTATAATAGAGCCAATTCCAAAGCAAAAAGGGGATCTCACCGCCACCAAGGAAGAAGGGCCAAGAGTGTGTCTTTTGGACCCAGGATCCCTGCACTAAGAAGCTCCTGGAACCAGGAGACTGAGGGAGAGAGAGAGCCGTAACACTGAAGATGGCGAGAAGCGGTAGCAGAGAAACGGCAGCAGGAGAGACTGGCAGAAGGCAGCGTGGTAGGCTTCCCAGCCCAAGAAGAGAGAAAGGTGAGTGCGTTTGGGCAGAAGGCTTCCTGGTAGAGTAGGGTGCCTACTGGCACTTGGAGCTAGGTTTGCCAACCCCTGGGACTAGAGCTGAGTGCCTTCAGGCCAAGGTTACTCGTGGAGTAGGGTGCCTCTGGGCCCTTATCAGCAAAGTTAAAAGAGCTTGTAACACCTTCCCCAGCAAGGCAGAGGTGGCGGGCCTGCGAGCATAGCTGAGAAGAGGCAGTCCTGATGGAAGACCTGTATCCGAGCGTTCCTCAACCTGAACTGTAACCTATGATTTAGGAAAAAATATTGGAATGATTATTCCCTGTCCTTGAGCATAGAGAATGTGACCCGGCTGGAGTTGGGCTCACAAGGACTCACAACGACACAATAACTGGGCCCTGAGGTATACAGACAATAGATGGAATAATCTTGGAAAATATCTTTTAGGGGAACTTTCACATAAGCCAGAACACGGAAGACTTTCCACTCTTATCTTTTTCTATTAACGTTTAGTGAATAGAAATTTGTTGGACCAATGAAGACCCTCCTGACTGTCGTTACTGAAACCTGTACCAGTGATTGTTAAGAAAGACAATTCAAAATGTAGGATCACAGTTTCTAGCCAATTTGTGAAAAGGTGGAGCTTTCAATGGCTTTGCCCATTTGTAATGTTGATATATACTGATGACTCTAACCTTCCTTGGACTCAGGCAGACTTGACTGTGGTAGCATGCTTGTCCGTTTTCGCACTTTTACCTATTCTGTAATTTCCTTGGACTCGGGCAGACATGGCTGTGGTAGCATGCTTGTCCGTTTCCCATTCTTGCTTATTCTGTAATATTCTGTGGGTTTAGACAGACATGTCTGTGGCAGCATGCTTGTCTGTTTTCCCATTCTTGTTCACTGTGTAATTAATATTCTCTGGACTCAGGCAGACATGGCTGTGGCAGCATGGTTGTCCTTTTTCCCATTCTTGCTTATCCTGTAATATTTCCTTGGATTCGGGCAGACATTAGCTCTGACATCATGCTTGTCTGCTTATATGTGCCGAATAAAACTTCCTTTTTGTTTTACTAAACTTTGTGATTTTTTTCCCCTACTGCACCTGTTACTTCTCTAATAAACCCCATAGTTGTGAGAATTGTCTATGAGTTCTGTGTGGCCATTGCAATGAATTATTGAACCCGGCAGAGAAGTACAGACTGCCATGGGAAGGGACCCTTGGTGTCAGAAATTGTAAAGATGGAGAGATGAGGCATGCCCGACTTCTGCCTCATAGGATTCAGCCTTGGGCTGTTGATCTTGATTCTTCTACCCCCTTGGGAAGAGACAGGAGGTCAGATGCCAACCTCATGACATTTTTACACCATTATTTACTTAGCATTTAAAAAATCACTTCCTTACCTTTTTACTCGTATGTATTTTAAAAGGAAACTCTATAACCACCCAAAATGGAAAAACCACAATCACTTGCCATAATTAGAAGATAACTGTAAAAAGAAACAACTAATTATAACTTAAAGAAAAAAATTCACGTGGGGAAACACCGGTTATTCATGAGCCAGACACTGTACCAGGTGCTTTGCACACATGGGGGAAGGCCTTGGCTGCACACTGGGCTGATGAGAGAGTTAATAAAAATACTGATGCCTGGTTCTCACTCCAGGGACTCTGCTTTAATTGGTCTGAGGTGCAGCCTGGGCACTGAACTTTTAAAGGTTCCCCAGGTGATTCTAACGTGAAGTTTGAGGAGCACTGAAATGGTGGCTTTTGTGACAGATTACATCTACCAAAGATGGCCTCAACAAGAGTTCCCATCCCATGTGTTCTTTTTACAGTCTGATCTTGACAGCCATCTGTCAAACAGGGGGGAGAGGGCTGTCTCTCTTTCTTTTGAACATGGAAAGACCTTTGTCACTGCCTTGAGTGATAGAGTATGGCAGATATGATGTTATCATAAAACACGGACTTCCACATTGCTCCCTGGGGCTCTTGGAACCCAGCCGCCATGCTGTAAGGAAGTCCAAAACAGCACACGGACAGAGACCACAGGGAAGCATGTTGCTGGTGTTCTGGCTTTCAACCCAGCCAAGCTTCCAGCTGAAAGTCATCCTTCGCTGCCAGACATGGGAGTAAATGGAACCTCAGTATGGATCATACCTTAAGATAAAGAAAACAAAAATCCTCACAACTGGACCAATTAGCGACATCATGGTAAACGGAGAAAAGATTGAAGTCATCAAGGATTTCATTTTACCTGGATCCACAATCAACACCCATGGAAGCAGCAGTCAAGAAATCAAATGACATACTGTATTGGGCAAATCTGCTGCAAAAGACCTTTTTAAAGTGTTCAAAGACAAAGATGTCACTTTAAGGACTAAGGCGCACCTGACCCAAGCCATGGTGTTTTCAATTGCCTCACATGCCTGTGAAAGCTGCACAGTAAATGAGTAAGACCAGAGAAGAATTGATGGCTCTGAAGTATGGTGTTGATGAAGGATATTGAATATGCCATGGACTGCCAGAAGAACGAACAAATTTGTCCTGGAAGAAGTATAGCCAGAATGCTCCTTAGAAGCGAGAATGGTGAGACTTTGTCTCACATACTTTGAACAGGTTATCAGGAGGGACCAGTCCCTGGAGAAGGACATCATGCTTGATCAAGTAGAGGGTCAGTGAAAAAGAGGAAGACCATCAATGAGATGGACTGACACAGTGGCTGCGACAATGGGCTCAAGTATAACAACAATTGTGAGGATGGCACAGGACTGGGCAAAGTTTCATTCTGTTGTGCATAGGGTTGCTATGAATTAGAAACAGCTTCACGGCACCTAACAACAACAGCCATATGCTAAGGATTATTCTAAAAGCTATTATGTACTGGTAAACTACAGAAACATTGTCCTTTCATCGTGACGCTTACATACTAGTGGGGCCAGACAGACAATTACAAGTGAACAAATAAACAAGAATTTCGCCATGGCTTATGTAATCTTAAATGCCTTGGTTAAGGAAGACCTTACTGAGAAGGTGGCATTTAAGCAAAGGCCATAAGGAAGTAAGGGAGTGAGTCATGCTCAAATTTGTTTATTTCCTTGAGAACACAGTACCATCTGATATACTATTTTACTTATTTATTGTTGGATTTACTTACCACTGTCTCCCCAGTGCCTGAACACGATAAGTGATTAATAAATATTTATGGACTGACTGACTAAATAATGCTCTGAAGAAAATAAAGAGAATGATATGGTTGAGAGTAACTGATGGGTGATGGGAGAGGTCAGGAGATGGCATTTGAGCTGAGACCTAAATGATTACAACCAGGAATTGAGCCTATGAAAATATGAGTGTGTGTTAGTTATTTGGAGCCCTGGTGGCACAGTGGTTAAGAGATAGAGCTGCTAACTAAAAGGTCAGCAGTTTGAATCCAACAGCCACTCCTTGGGCAGTTCTATTCTGTTCTATAAGGTCACTATGAGTTGGAATCAACTTGACAGCAATGGGTTTTTTTTTTTTTTTTTTTTAGTGGGTATTAGTTATTTGGAAACCCTGGTGGTGTAGTGGTTAAGAGCTACAGCTGCTAACTAAAAGGTCAGGAGTTTGAATCCACCAGGCGCTCCTTGGAAACCCTATGGGGCAGTTCTACTCTGTCTTAATACGGTCACTATGAGTCGGAATCGACTTGATGGCAATGGGTTTGGGTTATTAGTTATTTATTGCTGTGTAACAAATTACCCCTAAAGTTAGAGGCTTAAAACAACACACTTTTATGATCTCACGGTTCCCGTGGGTCAGGAATCTGGGCATGGTACTTTGCTGGGTGCCTCTAGCTCAGGACCTCCCAGAGACTGCGATCAAGGTGTTGGCCAGAGCTGCAGTCATCTGAAGGTCTGGCTGTAGGGAGCAGGCAACAATAGAAGAAACGGGGGTGGGGGGGGTCAGAAATATGGGAACTCTATTCTTTCTGCTCAATTTTTCTGTAAACCTAAAACTGCTCTAAAAAGCAAAGTCTATTAAAAACAAAAAGAAAAACCAGGGAGGAAAAGGGGAGTGTGCTGTTACATTGTGGGGATTGCAGGTAGTGTCACAAAACAATGTGTGCATAAATCTTTGTATAGAAATTAACTTGAGCTGTAAACTTTCACCCAAAGCACAATTAAAAAAATAACCAAAAAAGGAAGAGGAGGAAAGAGGAAAAAAATGACCAGCTCATGAAACTGAACATTTCAATAGAAGTAATTTGCTTCAGGATTGGCTGGATCTGGGAACTCCAAGTAAATAATTGGGGTTCTTGTCTCCCTCTCCAGCCCTCTGCTTCCCCATGTACTGACTCCAGTCTTTCCTCATGGCAGCCACCAGGGTAGATTCACATCCTTCCAGCTCAGCAGCCCCTGCAGAGAGAGCCTCCTTCCTGAGGGTAAGTTGAGGGGCTGAGTCTCAGTGGGTCCCGTGCTTGTCCCTGAACCGTCACTGTAGACCCAGGCCAGTCCTGGTTCATGTGCTCACCATGGGGTGGGGGCGGGGCGGGGACGTCAGACTTGGAGAGAGAAAGGGCAGGACAGTTTGCCGAAGGAAAATTCAGGTGCTTTTATTTAAAAGGAGCCCTGGTGGGGCAGTGGTTAAGAGCTTGTCTGTTAACCAAAAGGTCAGGAGTTGGAATCCACCAGCCGCTCCTTGGAAACTCTAGGGGGCAGTTTTACTCTGTGCTATAGGGTCTCTGGAAACCCTGGTGGCGTAGAGGTTAAGTGCTAACCAAAGGGTCGGCAGTTCGAATCCGCCAGGCGCTCCTCGGAAACTCTATGGGGGAGCTCTACCCTGTCCTATAGGGTTGCTATGAGTCGGAATCAACGCCACCAGGTTTGTGTTTAGATAGGGTCTCTATGACTTGGAATCAAATTGAAGGCAATGGCTTTGTTTTTTTTAGTTGTTGTTTTTATTTAAAAAGGAGAAAAGGGGGTGCAGGCAGAAAAACAGATGGCAACTATATCCCAAGAAATGCTCTTCTCACCCTCCCGTCTACTGGCCAGTTAATAAGCTTTGCTTTATGGTTCCTCAATACTAACAGCACTTTACAGTTTCTAGAGCACATGTTATCTCTCTTTCTCTGTGTGGAAGGTATTGCTGTGCCCATTCTCCAGGTAAAGAAGTGAAGGTCAGAAAGTGGCTTGCCAGAGTCTCCCAGCAAGTTACAAACTCCCATGCTTTGGCTTGGTCTCACTGGCGTCACATGTGTGTCTGATCTTCTCAGCTAGGTAGCCACTACTGTGGGCAAGGACCATGGCTCCCGTATCTCAGTATTCAGCCCCTAATTCTGTCTTCCCCTCTCCCACCTGGGTGCACCATCTCAATGCAGAAACATGGAAGGAAGTAGAAGTTGTTCATATCAGTATTACCAACAAGACCCAGATGTCTGATGAGGTAGGTAGAGGTCTGAGGCCTGGAGAAGACTCTAGGGGTTTGGGAAGGACCCAGGATGTACAGAAAAATTGAGGGGCTAAGAGTCTAATGTCTAAATCTTAGGGCTATACACAGGGTCTTCAGTGGAGGTGGTAATGGCTAACAGAAGAAAGAAGGCATTTATGAGGCAATGAGCCCTGAATGAGGAAAAAGGAGGCAGTCATTTGAAGAGCTGAGGGAAGAGTATTCTAGGAAGAGGCAATAGCAAGTGCAAAGACCCTGAGGTAGAAGTGTGCCTGGTGTATTGGAGGGGCAGCCAGGAAACCAGGGAGGGGAGTAGAAGAGCTGGTCAGAGGAGCTATGGGTGGAACCATGAGGACCTTGTTGGCCATCACAAGGGCTCTGGTTTTTACTCAGCATGAAATGGGGAGCGTTCGGAATGCTAATAGCCTGAGGCTGAAGAAGGGAAGTTATTTGCAGATCCTAAATTTGTGAATTCACCTACCCCAAAATCAATCCTCGTGGCCAATTCATGATCATTTGTAGACATGCACAGAGCAGCGAAAAACTTGAGTTGCTGATCGTGCACGTTCCCAGCTAAGGTCAAACAAGGCTATGCCTTGCCTTCTGGTTTAGCTCTCAGCCTGTAAATAAGGATTCTTTTCTTGGTCTGTTTTGTGTCACGTTTTTCACATTTTTGTGGTTTTTTGTTGATGATTTAGTTGTTTAAAATTGCCCCCAACCACAGTGTGAAGTCTGGTGTTCCTAAGCGTAAGAAGGCTGTAACATGCCTCAGATAAAGTACATGTGTTAGGAAGGCTTTGTTCAGGCACAAGCTACAGTGCTGTTGGCTGTGAGTTCAATGTTAACGAATCAATGCTATATATTACATTAAGTGTCTTTAAACAGAAATGCATATAAAACAAGGTTATGCAATGATCAGTTCACGAAAATGCTGTGACCTGAGGTTTGCAGGAACTGAACCCTGTATTTTCCCCATGAACAATGGTTACAGTAATTAGTGTTCACTGCAACTTTATAGAAAATGAATACTGTGATTAATGAGAATTGACTGTATGTTGTATCTATTCTTTTATAGGAATCAGATAGCACATAAAAATATAAGTAGTGGGTGGACGTGTGTTGCTGGGTGTATCCCATTCCTGAGGAGTAAACTGTCCACTCACCTGTGGATTCCACATGAAGGAGGCAGGACAAGTGAGGGGCAATGGTGGCCAGTGGTGACAGACCCATGGAGGCAGCTGGGTGAGGGCCCCAGGATCGGCTTGGGGCCCACTGTCAGCCTGGGAGCTTGGGGCTGCTAGAGGACCTGGTGTGTCTGCCCAGCCCCTTGCCCTTGAGCCCCCAGGCCTTTGCTACCCTGACATAGCTCCGGTCCCAGGGCTCACCTGCCTTGCCCAGCTTCTGGCAGGGCTTGTCCTGGGGCTCAGCCCAAGGTCCATCTCTGCTCTACGTCCACTTCATAGGGAGACTGGAGATTAGCCTGCTAGAGGCGCCTGCTGAAGAGCGGGGTGGGGGATCCTGAGTACGAGGGGCTCTTGGGGAAGACCCCCACCCACTTAACCCAGTAGGTATGCCCCACCCAGAGGTCCTCAGATTGGAGGTTGCCCAATCCCTGACCAGGGGCCCCTTACCTGGCTCCCTGGGATGTCTACTTCTGGCCTCCACTCTGCTCTGACTCATGTCTCTATGTCACCAGGCTCCTTCCAGCTGTGGCTCCAAGTGACCCACCCAACCCACTCTATCTCCTAAACTCTAATTGTAGCCTTTCCTGTTCTTCATGCTCTTTCACCACCTTTCCTTCAGCCCTTTTTTCCTTGTTGATGATACCCATCCCTTGCAGTTATTAATGATAACTAGCATGTTTTGAGTTTCCTGTGGGCCAGACCCTGTACTACTACTAATAGCCACTAAAACCCATAGAGCCTCACCACTTGCCGGATCTACCTGCTGGAAACAAAATAGCTCACTGAATCCTCCAAACAGTCTTGAGTTTGTATTATTTTCCTTATGCTGTAAAGTATGAAACTGAGGCACAGATAGTAACCTTGCCTAAGGTCACACAGCTACTCGGCAGCAGTGCCAACTCCAAAGTCCTATCTGGCTGGTGTGATGAGCATTTCTACCTTGTGGATGAGCTAAGCACAGGGAGGTTACGTGCCTTAACTGAAGTCCCACCAATTGCCATCTAGCCGATTCCTACTCATGGTGACCCCATGTGTGTCACAGTAGAACTGTGCTTCATAGAGTTTTCAATGGCTAAGTTTTTGGAATTAGATTGTCAGGGCTTTCTTCCCAGGGGCCTCTGTGTGGACTTGAACTTCTAACCTTTCAGTTAGGAGTCAAGCTCATGAACCATCTGTGCCACCCATGGATTCCTGACTCAAGTCCCACAGCTGGTAAGCACTGGAGCTGTGAATTAAGTGTGGTCTGACTCTGAGCCTGGGCCCTATGACCTCTTGAGTTTATCTTCATGTCTGTCTGAGAGGTGGGTGGACCGGGATCATGGTCATGGGTTAGAGATGGGGAAAATGAAGGGCATACAGAGGATTTGACTGTCTTGCCCAAGAGGGCACATATAGGGAAGGGCAGAGCAGAGTCGGGACTTGAATGGGGCTTTTTATCCCCGGCATGGTGTTTTCCTCTGTAGTTCCTGCCTCCTGGCTGTTAACTTTTCCTTCCCTACACCCAACACATCTGGGCTCCCACTTCTCTTCCCACCCTACTCAACTCATCTTCCTGCTCTCACATGTCATTTACATAGGACACCCAGCAATGAGCATGGCATCTATGGGAAGACAACTCCACTAGCCCCCTTTCTCCCAGCCCCCTCACCCCCAGGTGCCTGCCCATGGCTGTAGAGTAATGGGGACACAGTGCCCACTTCATGTGGGTAAAAGACAAGACCAAGGGAGAGAAGCCTTTTTCCCTTTGCTAGGCTATCCTCCCAGGGAGTAACTCCATGAGACCCCACATTTGGGTGGAAGGGAGCGGACACCCAAGCCCCTTTGCTGCTGCCATGAGTGAACACTGCAGAATGAAGTCCTGGTGGATCCTAGGTCTGCCACACAGTTGTGGTGCCGTGTGGGCTGTGTGAGCATAAAGGGAGGGAGCCCCAGTAGTCAGGGTTGGGAATTTGGGCCTCACCACCTTCACTGTCCTGGGACCAGGGGAGCTGTGCCTGGCCTCAGGGTCTCAATCCTGTGTGGGAGCCTCACCTCCCCCCAGCCTTCCTGCCTTCAGCAGACACCACACTGATTTCACCAAGAGGTTAGTTCCAGCCTCAGAGCTGACCTCACAGGGCTCAGGGATTCCCCTCACTATCCCGAGCTCAAAATGGGGGACTCGGTTTCCAGGCTTCATTCCTTCACTGATTTGCTGTATGATCTTGAACAAGACTTCCCCTTCCCTGATTCCTTTCTGATGTCACATCTGAAGCATCTGACTCTTGCTTCTTGTGCCCAGGATTCCCATTCAGCCCCGTGGAGTACCCCAGAGGGTCAGAGCTGAAACAGGCTTTGAAAATCAGAAAATTGGCTGGATTTTTTAAATCATCACTTAGGTTTTAATTTCTCTACATAATGACAATGGTAACATTTGAAAATTGCTATCACTTTTCAATGAAGAAACTGAGGTCCAGAGCAGGGCAGTGACTCAGCTGAGGTTACCACAAAGGTAAGTTAGTGACACACTGGAGTCTAGAACCTAGGGTTCCTGACTTCCTTTCCAGCAGTTTTTCATCTTTACCACATCCTTTCCATTTCCTGCTGGTCCCAGCCCAAGCCTCCGCCCATTAACCAAGACCCATTTATGGAAACCGAGGCCTAGGTGGGCAAAAACTGGCCCAGGCCTATCCTCTAAGGATGTGGACAGACCTGGCACTACCCTCACTGGCCCTCTGGGGCCTTTCCCAAGGTCTGCTAAGATCACCAGTCCAGGGCAGTTCTCAGTAGCCCAGGTAGGCCTCCCTTTATATTCACATACCCAACGGGGACACCTGGGCTGCCAATGTGGCTTGGACTAGTGATCTTAGCAGACACTTGGCTGGAGCCTGGGCTGGAGTGGGAAGAAGCTGACAATAAGACCTCAGGGAACAGGCTGGCCCCAAACCTTCTGCTCGGTCCAGACAGCTTACAGATCACCGGCTGGAGCAAAACCTTCTGTACTTGTGGCAGAAGACAGATTTGTTCAACTCTTGTTTATTAAGAGCTTACTTATTGTTAGCTCAGAAACCCTGGTGGTGTAGTGGTTAACAGCTATGGCTGCTAACCAAAAGGTCAGCAGTTCAAATCTACCACGCACTCCTTGGAAACTCTGTGGGGCAGTTCTACTCTGTCCTATATGTTCGCTATGAGTCGGAATCGACTCAATGGCAAGGGGTTTGGTTTTTGGTTTATTGTGAACTCCGGAGTCCCTGGGTGGCACAAACAGTTAACGCTTAGCTGCCAACTGAAAGATTGGCAGTTCACTTTCACCCAGAGGTGACTCGGAAGACAGGCCTGGCAATCTACTTCTGAAAAATCAGCTATTGAAAACCCTAGGGAGCACAGTTCTACTCTGACATACATGAGGTCTCCATAAGTTGGAATCTACTTGACAGCAACTGGTTTGGTTTTGGCTTATTGTTAGCTCTGGAGTCCCTGGGCGGTACAAATGGCTAATGCAGGAGTCTACCCAGAGGCGCCTTAGAAGAAAGGCCCAGTGAACCACTTATAAAAAAACCAGCCATTGAAAACCCTATAGAGCACAGTTCTATTCTGATACACATGGCATTTGCATCATCTTGACGACAACTGTTTATTATTAGTTACTAGGGCTATATCAGGATACAAAACAAGGAAAAATTCCCATCCTTATGGAACTCATATTCTAGTCTAGACAGACAAAAAGTCAATAGACAAAAGTTAGATATCTAAGATATATAGATGCTGTGAGGGAAAACAATCCAGGGAAGGGGATGAGAATGCCAGTGGCTGGGTTGTATTTTCTAGTAGGGCAGTCAGGGAAAGCCTCATTTGAGAAGGTGACATTTGCGCAGAGATATTAAGGAGAGAGTGAGCTTTGCAGTAACTGCAAGAGCATTCTAGCAGAAGGAACAGCAAGTGAAGAGACCCTGAGGCATGAATGTGCGTGGAATGTCCTAGAAGGACTTGTGTGGCTGGAATGGCATAAGTGAGGGCAGAGTGAAAGAGAAGAACAACATGGGAAACGTACATTTCAGACACGATTGATGTCAGAAGGGATAAGCCATTCAGGAGGAAGCCAGTGTCAAGGGCTATAGGTGCAGAGATGGTTGGGGAGAGGGAATTCAAGTGGAGGTGGTGAGCAAATTCCAGACAGAGAGAACAGCTTGTGCAGAGCCAAGGAAGTATGGATGACTCATCACGTTCAAGCACAAATGAAGAGTTGCTAGAGCAGGAATAAGGTGGGAGTGAGGGATAAGGTTGGAGGAATCAGCTGCAGCCAGGGGAAGAAAGCAGAAGCAGCCATGGGCAGGAGGCCTTAGTGGTCTCAGGAGAAGATGGGAGGGCAGGGCAGTTAAGTGAAGCTGCAGGGCCAGGAGACTGTGGCCAGAGAGCAGGAGGTGAAGTTTGAGATTGAAAGGTGCAGCAGTTCTAGGTGATGGCAAAAGGTCAGGAGTGGCTGTGCAGAAGGTAGTTTAAGTGAGGACCCACGTAGTCAGAGGGTGGGTAGGATGGCCCTGCAAGACTTGGGATGTGAGAAAGACTAGCCAGGGCCTCTGTGTGTCCTCACCATCAGCCTCAGGATGTATGGGACCCCCTAGAGGGGAGTACCTGCCACATGGGATGTGGGGGAATGAGCGGCCACCACTAGGAGGTGCTGCATGGGTAGTCCCAGCCCCGCCTCCTTCTCCTCCTCCTCCTCCAGCAGCTCTCTGGAGACTGTTCCCTGAGCAGATGCTGGTACTTCCCTGGCAGTTGGTCCCAGGTGGGCTCGGTGGACAGTATCCTGGCAGAGCTGGGGGGTAGGGCACAGGAAGGGGAAGCCCCTTTGGTTTCTGTATCACAGAAGGGACCCAACAGGGAAACCCCACAGGTCCCAAAAGGAAAGTGGCAGAAGTGGACCTTGGGGAAGACGAAGAAACCCCCATCCTCTCCCTGAAGATGGGAAATCCAGGGCGGGGCTGTGCTGGAAGAGAGCTCTGTAGTTGATACAGCCCAGCCCTAACAGGGGTATCTACAGAACAGAAGCTTAGATTATTGGCTGCGCCAGGTTATTCTGAGCCTGGACTGATCCCTGATCCTGAACTCACACAACCCAAATCTGGCCACAGGCTGAGCCCTGGCCCTCGTCATCAACTGAGCTCTTATCCCAGCCCAAACTTGAGTCCTGACCCAGGACAGAGCCTGTCAGAATCATGGCCACAGACAAAGTCCTGTCCCTGATGTGGACTGAGCTCTAAGCCCAAC
This sequence comes from Elephas maximus indicus, assembly GCF_024166365.1. Classification (NCBI taxonomy): domain Eukaryota; kingdom Metazoa; phylum Chordata; class Mammalia; order Proboscidea; family Elephantidae; genus Elephas; species Elephas maximus. The sequence continues at coordinate 88,989,613 of NC_064830.1, read as the reverse complement.
CCTGACTCACCACAGCCAAGCTCCCAGGTCACTGATAGCTCTGACCCCAAACAGACACAGCCAAGGCGTTGGACCCAGACTAAACTCTGAACCCAGCCCTATACCAAACCCTGACCCTGTTTACAGACTGAGCTCTAATCCTAAGCCTGATCCTGGTCAAAGACTGAACCCAGACCTCAGCCCTAGATGGATTCCAGACCCTGGTCCCAGACTAAGCTTTAATCCTTGCCCCAGACATGGCCTTGGACCTGGCTTCATCCAGCCCTGACCCTAATTACAGAATGGGCTCTAATCCCAGCCCTGATACCACCAGACTGAGCCTTGACTCTGTCCAGGCTGAGACCCTGCCCACCCCAAACAAAGCCCCATCCTAGCCTTCTATAGAACCCTGACTTCCCTTGCACCACGCCCTCCTTTTGCCATCTGATGAACCAGAAGAGAGTAAGGATGACTTAAAACCCACAGTCCCCTTTGGTGGGCAGCCTCCTTACCTGGTCATCCACCTTTTGAAGGAACATTGCCTGGTGATGGCCCTAGGTTGATGGTGACAGAGCAGAGAGGCAAGGCAGGGTTCAAGTCTTTGAGACCTACCAGTGAATAGAGCTAGGGTGGCTCGCTCAAGAGCAGGGAAATGAGGTGAAGGATGGAGCTGGGAGCTTAGAAAGGGGCCAGGAATTTGGATTGCCCAAAACCCCAGCTTCCCGCTATTCCCCCTCACCCCTCCCACCTCCTCTGGGAAGTGAAATTATATTTCCCCATTTTAGCAAGGGGTGGCGAGGAGGGAAGACTGAGTAAACACAAAGCTGAAAGTACAAGCAGACGGAAAGTGAAACCGGGTACAGCCCCCAGTATAAGACTCTCCCACCCAGGAGATGGCTGGCCAAAGAGGCTGGGCCCCGACATGGGCCAGATGACTGGAGACCTTGGCTGGCGTGAGTTTGTGGCCAGGGCTGGGGGCAGAGGGGCAGTCTTGGTTGAAACTGGGTAGAGAATGGGAGAGCATGGCTGGGGTGGATGGGGGTCAAGGGCTGGGGGGCAAGACTGAGGATATAGCTGACTAGAGGATGGGAAGCCTTGGCTGGCATGAATGTGGTTGGGGGGGCTGGGGAGAAGGGTGGGTAGGGTATCTGGGCTGGGCAGAGATGAAAAGCTTTGACTCGCATGAATGGGGTGGGATGCTTGGGGCAGAGGGGTGGGTGGTTTGGCCAGGGCTGGGCAGGGGATCCCAGAGTTTGGCTGGCAGAAATTGGGAGCGTGGGACAGGCAGTTTAATCAGAACTGAGCAGATGAATGAAGAGTGCAGTTGGAATGAATGAGCAGGGGCCAGGCATCTTGTTTGAGACTGGGAATTGGAGCTGGCCAGAGAAGAACAACAGGGGAGTTGATGTGAATGAGGGGCTGCAGCCAAGGAATCAGCAGCCTGACTGGGTCAGGGGTCTTAAATTCGAAGCTTGGAAGAAGGTCTAGACTGCAGTTGGTGACTGGATTACTCAAAGACTAGAACCAGAGCTTGGGCAGAGAAGCAAGTGGCAGAGCCAGGTAGAGGCCAAGGGTTAGAATATATAGACAGAGCCTTCAAGGGCCAGGGCCAAGGATCTGGAATTGGCTGTTTTGCAAAGGGTAGGGAGAAGTTAGGGGAAGGGCCTGGGGGCTCCAGAGCTCAGACAGGAAGGGAGGGACAGTAAGCGGCTGGTGGTACAACTCAATTCTGGGTGTGCAATATCCGCCTAGGACTGGTAGCACCTACTCTGTGCCCTCCAAAGAATTAGGAAGAACTCTACTCTGCTTTAAGTCTCTAGGATGCCAGAGGGTCAAAGTGGCCCCCAAGCCAGGAAACCTGAACTTCAGAGACCTTAGGCATTTGCCACTACCCATGGAAGTTCGTGGGGAAGTAGAAGTCCATAGAAGCTCCCCTTAACCTTCAACGAGAGGACATTTCGAGAAGCAAAGCCTAGGGGTTGGGGAATGAGAATGGAGAGGGAAGAGGCATGGAGAAGAAGGAGAGCAGGGATGACTTACGGGCCAGTTTTGGTTTGTGTTTCGAGGAGAATTGTGTAACTCCAGTGATTACTAGATTTCCTTTTCCTGCGGGAGAAACTGCTGATCACAGCTCTCTTCCCAGAGCTCCCATCCCACTACCTTTCTTCCCTCTGTCCAAGAAACACAGGGCAGGGAGAACCCTCAGAAACCAGCCATTCAGCTCCCCCATTTTACAGATGGGACCCTGACTTGCTCAAGGGAAGAACCAGGATGAGAAACGGAGGTTCAGCCTCCCATTCTGGCCCTACTCCCCCTCCTGGCAGTCCCTTTCCTTCTTGCCCCCACCATGCGGATAAAGGTCTGGTTTGCCCCAGGCAGGCCCCTCTGCACAGTGACCTACCTGCTTTGGTGGAGACTGGACCAACCTGTCCTTTTGACTCCCTGGGATAGAACTTCTGATGTTGCCAGCCCATCCCGCAGGCCCCAGTGGCCAGTTCAGGCCATTAGAGCCACCTGGCTGAGCCCAAGGAATCCTTGGCAGAACAAAATGTGCCCACTGCAGGGGCAGATGGCTGCCTCTTCTGAGGTCCCTGGGGGAAGCACACAGGCTTGGACAAATCTAGAATTCAGTCCCAGCCATCCACCTTCTGCCTATATCACCTTGGGCAAGGCAACCTACTAAGCCTCACTTTCTTCATCTGCAAAATGGGGAGAATAATAGCACACAGGCTGCCATATGCAGTTATGCAGGCTGTTCACTGAAAAAGACATTTGGCCAGGGGTGTTAGCGGGGGTCAAAATCTAGCCTGCGATCTGCTTGCAAAGGTAGGTTCCCCATGCAGGGCTGAGTCTGCCTGGGGGCTAGGGTGCCTTCCTTTCATTCATGCAGAGATGCCGTATAGCACCTAATGCCACATGGTGGACTCTCATTATCGGTTTTGAGGAGTCAGTGGGATGATGCCTGTGAAACGGCCCGCACAGTGCTGGCATAACACGTGCTCAGAAAGGTGCCTCGCCTTCCTTCTCCAGAGTCTCCCCTCATCTTGCCTACTCTCTGCCCATCTCTCCAGGGCTCACCCTGTTGCTGCTGTCTTTGCTCCTGGCCCGGGCTGGTGTCTGGGGATTTCCAAGACCCCCAGGGAGGCCCCCCCTGAGCCTGCAGGAGCTGCAGAGGGAGTTCACTGTCAGCCTACGTCTGGCCAGGAAGCTGCTTTCTGAGGTCCAGGGTCTGGCCCACCGCTTTGTGAGTTCCTTAATCCAGCCGGCTCTGGGGATGGTCAGACCCCAAACCTCTTCTGGCTCCACTAACAGACCTTCCCCCACAGGCTGAACATCACCTGCCTGGAGTCAGCCTAGACCTTCTGCCCCTGGGAGAGCAGCTCCCCAATGTTTCCCTGACCTTCCAGGCCTGGCGCCACCTCCCTGTGAGTGAGGGCTGGTGGGGTGTGGGAGGGGAGCTGCCAATAAGGCTGGGACTGCTGAGGATGGGGTAAAGTTGGGAATCGAAGATGGATTTGGGGGTAAATCTGGGGATAGATTCTGGATGAGGTTGAGTAAGCCATTGGATATAAAGGAGCTGGAATAGGGTGCGATAAGGAAACTAGGTTAGGGAGAGGGTGAGAGTGACACTGGCCATGGAAAGAGGTGGGGATGGGAATGAAATGGGATTGGGAATAGAGATTAGTATGGAGGAGGAATGGAGTTGGTGTTAGGGATGAGAATGGGAATGGGTTAGGGTTGGGAAGAAGGTTGGAGATGAGGGTAAAAATGACATGGGGAATGGAGAAGGGATGAGGATTGCTTGTGGGGATGGGACTGGAATGGGGTTGGAGACGGGATGGAAAGATGGTGAGAATGAAGTTGACTTACAAAGGAGTGACAGAGTTGGGATTAGGGATGGGAATGAGGATGGCAAAGAGGTTGAAGGCAGGATGAAAACTAGGTGAGAAGTTGGGGATGGGATGTGGAGATAGGAATGGAATGGGACTGGGGACTGTTGAAAAGAGGGTGAAAACAAAGCTGGAGATGGGAATTGAATGGAGTTGCAGATTGAAAGTATCGTGGGTTGGGTTTGGGGTTGGGATTAGAGACGAGTTTGGGGTGAGGCTGAAAATGAGATTGAGAATAGAGATGAGATAGAGATCAAAGACTGTGAAAGATTAGACTAGAGACGGTAATGGTGATAAACATGGGAAGGGAATGGGGATGGAGATGGGGTTGAGGATGAGAACAGATATGTGGATGGAATAGGGTTGGGGTTTGGGATGGGAACAGGGGTTAAAGATGAGGATGGAAATGCTACTTAGATAGTGATGAGTTTGGGTCTGAAATGTGTCATCCTTGGCCTGGGGGCCTTTCTTGACCACTGCCCTCCTTTTTCATAGGACCCAGAAAGACTCTGCTTCCTCTCTATGATGCTTCGCCCCTTCCATGCCCTGCTGGGAGGGCTGGGGAGCCAGAACGGCTGGACCAGCTCAGAGAGGATGCAGCTATGGGCCATGAGGCTAGATCTCCGGGATCTGCAACAGCACCTTCACTTCCAGGTAGGGTGCCCACTCACCCTCCTCAACCTGAGTCTGACACACAAAATTGAGGCTCATTGGCTCCCTTTTTAAAACACTCCCTGCCCACAGGTTGGGCAAGTCTACAGGGAGACGCTCCATCAGCAGGCCTACAGCCAAGTTGGTTTCCTTTCCCTCTCTTCCTCTGACATCACCCGGCTCCTCCTAAACATCAAAGGGAAATAGGAATTTTACCCTTAATCAAAGGAGAATAGAAAATGCAAGTAGAATCAAAACCAGCTACGTCACCTTTCTGCCTGTTTCTGGTACTGAGACAACTTTTAAGAGCAGAGAGGAACTTCCTGAGCCCCAGATCCACAAGGCCATCCTGGAGGAGTGACTCAGCCCCATGAGTATCATCTTGGTCTATAACTTCCATTTTCTTGACCAAAAAGTTGGGCATGTCACATGAGATGATGACATAACAGAAGATGTGAAGCAGGGGTTGTCCAAGAAAAGGGTGACTCTGTAGTCACTGATGTCATTATAAACTATTAGGTACAAAAAAGGAATAAGGATTTTCTTAGGTTCTCAAACTGGCCATTTTCTGACCCATGGGCCTCTCCTTACAGGTGCTGGCTGCAGGATTCAACCTCCCTGAGGAGGAGAATAAGGAGGGAAAGGAGCTGCTCCTGGCGGCTCTGGGCAGCCCCTCACAGATGTCGGCCCAGGCGTCCTGGCCCCAGCTCCTCTACACCTACCAGTTGCTGCACTCCTTGGAGCTTGTCTTATCTCGGGCCATGCGGGACTTGCTGCTGCTCTCCCAGGCTGGGAACCCAGCCCAGGCCTTGGGATACCCAGCTCCCAGACCTGACAGTGTGACCTCTTAGCCTCCTCTCACCCTCACCCTTTGGGACTGGAATCTCAACCAACACGGCAGCCTCCAGCTCACTTGCCTTAGACAAGGCACGGTTCTACCAGCCCCAGCCCCAGCCCCTACCCAGTAACTTAAAGCCCCTCCAATCCTTGACAGATATTTATTTCTTAGATATTTATTTATTGTTCAGGGAGAGGATGGTTTATTTATTGTTTCAGGGCCTGCTGGTCCTCCTTGGGCTGGGCCACTGTGCTGGGTGCCTAATAAAGCACTCTTGCTCCTCTCTCTGCCTCGACTTCTTTTCAGAGAAGGGACCCAAAGGGCAAGAAGGCCTGGAATGGAGTCTACAGCCTCTGGCTACCCTGGACTCCTCTCTGCTCCTACATGTTTGGGGTCCCCCATTCTGGCTTGCTTAGCTCGTGGTTTCCATAATAACCAGCAGGATTCTGAGGCTGAGCTACCATTTTGGAAGCCCAAGACAGCTGGTCTGCTATCCATCAACCTTTGATTCTAAGTGGTGTTCCTCAGACCCTCCAAAACCCCTTCCCCATGGGCTGGGTCCCTCTCCGGAGGTTTATTGCACCTACATAGCTCTGTGTGGGTGTGGGGGGTGGGGCAGAGGGAGAGTCAGAGAGGAGAGGGCTGTGGGGATAATTGTCCCTGTCTCTTCCAAGTCTTTTCAAACCTCCAGACAGCTGAGACAGACTGGGGAAGTAATCAGGGCAGGAACCGTGAGAAGTAGCCCCAGTGGGGTAGGTGGTCCACCAGCCTGCACTGGAGAATCAGCCTCTTTAAGTTCAAGGTCCTTAGGGACATCTGGTTTTGTCAGCTCCACGAACAACACAACAAGAAACTGAGGCCTAGAGTGTGGAAAGGTTGTCTCTAGGTTGCAGAGGGAGCTGGCAGGAGCAGGGCCCACCAGGGCCTTCTGATGGCATTCAGGGCCTGTCTCCCAGGATCTCAGATCCCAGTCACTGGGGCTTCGGCTGGCCCAGTCGGGCTTGCAGTTCCTGCATCATGCCAGAGTGTGCAAGGCCAAACCTGGAGATGGAAGACAGGCCCATGGGAGCTGGACCTCGGGTCCACAGCCTCCTCCCTATCCCAGTCCAGTCACCTTACCCTTGCCTACCCGTGTCCCAGGGGCCTTTTTCTGGCTGGCACTGGGGTCCCTTCAGGCTTTGGAGGGCTTGGTTCTGGGGGTTCCACTGACTGGAGAAGTCTCTGCTGGGGGGCTGACAGGTCTGCCTCCGGTGGTGGGCTGGGGGGCTCCTCCTGTGGTGCAGGTGCAGGGGTCCGACGGAAAGAGGGCCGGGAGCGGCGCTGTGAGGAGCTGCGGGAGAGAAGTACACGGCTCCGCGGGACAGAGACATCCAGGCGGGACCCAGGAAGCAGGGCCTGCGGGGAAGGGGACACAGAGTATTGTCGGCCTGGCTTCAAGATTCTGCTCTGTCTGGTCCTGGACCCTGCCCAGAGTCCTCACCTCATTCCAGCTGCTGCAAGCATGCTCTCTGGCACTTCCTGTGGTCTCTGCAGCCTCTGCTGCCTCATGTAGCTTGGGCTCAGCCTTTGGAGGGTCTTGGATTGTTGGCTGTTCCTTCTGGCCCTTTACATCCTCCAGGCCTTCTGGATGAGCCTCCTCAGCCTCGTTGGCCTCCCCAGCCTCCTGGGCTTCTCCTGCTTCCTCAGCTTCCCCAGCCTCCTCGGCCTCCCCAGCCTCCTCAGCCTTCTTGGCTTCCCTGGCCTCCCCAGCTTCCCCTGCCTCCTCAGCCTCTTTGGCTTCCCCAGGCTTCCCAGGCTCCTCAGGTTCGGTGATGTCCTCAGCTTCCCCAGCTTCCTTGGCTTCCCTGGCCTCCTTGCCTTTCCTGGCTTCCTTGGCTTCCCCGGCCTCCTCAGCCTCTGGCCTGTGGCCTCCAGCCACCTCAACATCCTCCAAATCAAGGGGCCTTTGTGCCCCTCCCTCAGGGTCCCCACGTTGCCCCTCACTGTCTACCCTCTGCTCCATTGCTTCCCACACCCCAACCTCTGTTCTCTCCACTGTCTGCTCTCCTGGGAGCCCCTCAGCCTCCCCCATGGCCACAGTCCCCTCTGCTGTCACCACATGAGAGCCTGAGGTAAAGTGATCCATCTTCCAGCTTCCTTCTGCCACTGCAGATTCCCCAACCTCAGACTCTCCCTCCTTGGCCTCAAAAGCCTCTGCTTGGTGACCTCTGCCAGTCACCCCCACCTTTGCCGAGCTCTCCAGGCTGAACTCCTGCCCACCTCTGACCTCTCCCTCTGCAGCCTCCCCATGCTGGGCCTCAGGCAGCTCCCCATCTCCTCCAGCCTCCTCTCTCTCCTCTGAGTCCCACCCTCTCTTGAACTCCCTCTCCCAGGTATTCCCAGCCTCCTCTTCTGGCCCTTCCTCCACCCCGGTCTCTTTTACACCCTGGGCTGCCTTATCTTCCACAATCTTTGTAGCCAAAGAAATTCTGGTCTGCACGTCCTCGCTGTCCTGGAGGTTCAGCGCCACCTCCTCCAGCCTCCATTCTCTCCCAGGTGCTCTGTCTGTTCCCCACGGTACCACAACCTCTACCTCCACATCCTTGGCTTCTGAATCTTCCAGTGACTGGCCTGCCCATGCTCCTGCCCCTCGGCTCCCACCTGGCTCCCGATTCTCTGCTTCCAGGGCCTCGTTCTCCTCTGTCCCACGCCCAGTGTCCTTTGCTTTCTTCCATTCCCTATCTGCCTCTGCAATTGCCAGTAGTTCAGACTCTTGGCCTCTTTCGGCCTCAGCCTCCAGAGCCTGGCCTCCTGCAGCCTCCTCCCCAGCCTCCTCAGCATCTGCTTTCTCCTGGCTATTTCCTGCCTCCACATCCCTTCTCCTCTGGTTTCTCCAGGCTTCTCCCTCAGAGACATGGATATCAGGCTGTACATTCTCTAAGTACCTGGAATCTTCCTCCAGTTTCCCTTCTGTTTCCTCTTTGCTCAAGGCTGGAGCTCTCCAGAGTTCTTCCTTAACCCCCTGTCCTCCCTCAGGTTTCTTTGTTGGGGACTGGGCCCCTAGCATCAGCTCAGGTTCCTGGCCTTCAGTTAGTTCACATTCAAGGCCTCCCCACCCCACCCTCAGTGCTTCTCCGCCTGTCTGAGCCTCCTTCTCACTCTCCTGCCCTGTGAACACCTTCTCAGACCTGGCCTCTGGGGTTGTCTCTAAGTCAGCATCACCTTGAGCCCCTTTTGCCTCTTTGTCCTGGGGCAACTGGACCTCTGCGGCCCAGCCACTCCCTTTCTCTTCCTTGGCCTCCTCTGCCTGTACGACCTCCTCCAGCCTGGCCTGATCAGCCCTAATCTCTGAGTCTTGCCTCCCCTTACCCTCTTTCCTGCTCTGGTCAGCCTGGTCCTCAAAGCCTTCCTCTACCTCCTCCTCTGACCCCAGGGCTCCTGCAGCCTCCCTCCCTGCCGCCTGACCCCCAGCCCCTTCTTCCACTCTCTCAGCTCCCAGGGCCTGGGTCTGCCTGGGGAAAAGGCTCTCTTCAACCTCTCTCTTCTCATCCACCTCTTCCTCCCAGTCTCCCCTGGAGGCCTCATCTAGGGCCCAGATACTCTCAGTACCCTCTGGGGTCCTTTCTCCAGGGACTGCCCCAAATTCTGTCTCCCTGACTGCTGGATGGTCAGCCTTTTCCCTGCCTGAGGTTGTCCAGGCCTCCTCACTACCTGAGGTTGCTCTGACCTCCTCCCTGCCTGAGGTCACCCAGACCTCGGGCTCTGTCCCTGGGCCCTGTGGCTCCTGGGCCCCTGTGATTTGGTCACCCCTCACCACTACCACCACCTCTTCTTCGCTCTCAGGCCCTCTGGCCTCAGGCGCCTGGGTCTCCTCTGCAACTGCCTCTTTGACCGCCTGCTCTGCCTCCTTGCCATCCTTTGCTTCGTTTTGCCACCCAACACCAGCCTTCCCCTCAGGCTCCCTGTGCTGGGTCCATCCTGACTCCTCCCCTTCGGCCACCTCTGGCTCTCTTGCCCTGACCTCTTCCTCCTCCTCCACCTGTTCCCAGGTTCTCAGTCTCTCCTCTGTGTTCACTTCCTGCTCACCAGGCTCCTGCCTCTCCTGGGCTTGGCAGCTCCTGTCTCTGCCAACCACAGACCCCGCCTGAGACTTCTCAGCCTCTGAGGGGGCACTCAGCTCCTGGCACCTGGCAACCTTGGCTGCTTCCCAGGCCCCAGTGTCCTGTCTGCCTGCTTGGGACCCATGGGAGCTGCCTCCTCCCCAACCCCAGGTCTGTTCTGCAGCTATACTTTCCTCCTGGTGTCTTCCGACCTCTGCAGGCCCACTCAGCCCTCCATTCCCCTCCTTTCTGCTGCCTCCAAGGTGCTCCAGGGCCTCCTGAGCTTCCTCCTTCTCCGCAGCCCTCTTTGGCCTCCCTGTATCCACCTCCCCTAGTTCCTTGGCTGCCTGAGCCTCTCTCCCTTCTGCAGTGGGGACCTCATCTCCCATGAGGTACGAGACAAAGGTGCTGAAGGAATCCTAGAAGAAAAGGGGGAAGGGGAAAGGGCTTTGAGGTAAGGCCCAGTCTCTCCCTAGGGGCCTTGGCCCAGAGGAGGAGTGGCAGAGACGTCCTGGATAAGGGAGAAGGGTTCTGGGATCTGGGGGAGAGGGAAGACAGCGTGTGCAGAAGGAAGAAGAAAAGGCCTAGGTATGTGGATGTGTTTGTGGAGGTGGGGGGATTATACCCAGAAAAAACTGGACTAGAAGGCTGCCTGATCTGGGGAAGGAATCTCCAGTACAGGGAGAGGCGCAAAGGGGAAGGGAAGGTGTAGGCCCCAGGGAGCAGAGTGAAAGTCTCTGGCATCTCTTTGCCCTTCTCACCAGTGCCCCCCTCAAGGCCTGATGCAGCCCAGGGAGGTGTAGCCGAAGGAAGTCCATCCTGTCTGTCTCTGTCCTGAGAGTCGACAATGACCGTCCCCACACACTAAGACAAGCCAGTCTTTCTTGAGGCGCAAGACACTTCCTCTTCCCCTGTCTCTTCCTGACGCATCTTCACCCCAGGCTCTGCCCTCTTCTTCCCCAATACCCACGGGTAGCCTCCACCCCAGGCTGGGAAATGGGTATGCATCATACAGGGAATTCAGGTGCACATTTGGAGCTAAGGAGCAAGGGCGAGGCCAGAAAGAGAAAAAAAAAAAAAAAGGGAGCAGGAGGATCTCAGAATTGGGGACGGGGAGGGGGCATGTGGCAGCTGCAGCTCAAGTGACTCAGGTCTTATATTCACACCTCAGCCATTTCCGCCTCCCCCCAAGCCACAGCCACTCTATGAGAGGAAGCTGGGGTTTGTGGTTCCTGTTTTGCCCAGGGACAGGAGTGGGAGTGAGGAGGGGGCTCTGAGCCTGGTGAGAAGGCAGGCTGGCTTCTCATTTTGGGATGAGCCAGAATCCACTCGACTGCAACGAGTTTGGTTTTGGGTAACGGTGAAAAAGGGTTTGTATCGGTGGCTCCATCTGTGGTCATTCTTGCGAAAGAGAATTTGGCTAAACTTTGTATTGTGCTTATTTGTGCCTGCCTCCCACTCTCCTGTGAGTTCCTTGAGAGCAGGAACCATGTAAGAAACTGCCGAATTTTTAGAGACTTGCATGAGTAGTAACCCGTTGCTGGAGAGTTGATTCTGACTCATAGCGACCCTATAGGATAGAACAGAACTCCACCATTGAATTTCCAAGAAGCAACTGGTGGATTCGAACTGCCGACCTTCTGGTTAACAGCCGAGCTCTTAAACATTGTGCTTGAGTAGTAGGAGCCCATTTTTCATTGGTTGAGTGAGCTGGGAAGCACACCAAAGGGGGCACATTTTAAAGACCACTCAAGACCTGGTGGTGGCACAGAGCTGGTGGAGGTGGCTGGACACAGGCTGCTGGAAGCCCATAGCAGAGATCCGCAGGGGAGGGACTCGACTAAGAGAACTCAGGAGGCTGCCTTGGCAGCCACCTAGAGGAAAGTTGAATAAAAGAATCACTCCATATTTGAGAATATGTGAAGTGATCTCCCACCTCCACCCGCAGCCCCATTCTTTTGTGAAATTAGAAGAATTCGATAAGATTACAGAATCTGAATATTAGGCCTTAGAATCATCTGGTCTAGGTACACCGAAGCAAGCAGGAATCCCGCAGCAGCCCTCACAATGGCTCCCTGTGGCTAAAGCTTTATATCTTACTGTTGAAAGGCTTTCTAAGGTCACCTTTAGAAGCTTGTATGATTGTCGGTAACTTTTCTTTTTTGTACCTGTTTTCTCATTTGTGATTATTGATTCTAGGGTCTTTTGAAAAACGGGGTCCCTTAACGCCTAGAATACTGCAAATAGATAATTTATCAAATCTCTTAGGCGAGTATTTATTTTCGGTTCCTGAAACGATTTGTTTGCACCACGCGTCTGCCAGTTGCCATACTGTCCACAATGGCTGCAACAATGGGCTCAAACATAAGGACGACTGTGAGGCTCTGTTGTACATAGGGTCGCTATGAATCGGAACCAACTCAAGGGCACCTGACAAGAACAATAACAACAAAACGATTTGTAAGGGCAACAGATAGGAAGGCAAACGAATGACCTGAAACTGGCCGTCTTCGTTTTTGGCAAAATAGTCCTGTCTGAAATTAGTAGGCAGATGGCCATATTTGTTTCTGGCAAGAGAGGGCCGCGAGACAGCACAGGACGCTGCCCACAGCCATGACTAGTGCTGGCAGGGTACTGTCAGGGCCCCGGCCGCCGCTAACTTTACGTCACGGCTCTGCTTGCCGGCTCTTCTTGCTGACCCTAAAAAAAAACCCTACCCGCTCCAAATTAAAATCTGTGGTTCCAGAGTTCTCCCAGCTCCTCCCATTCCCATGCCCCGAAGCTGGGGAAGGCCTAAAGCGGAGACAGAGGGAGGACCCGGAAGTGGAGAAGACCTCCCAGCACGTGATGGGGCCCGCCGGTGCTGTCACGTGACCCGCCAACCTGCGGCTCCTTGCTGCGGAACGCTCAGCTGCTCTTAAAGGTACAGGCTGCAGGGCTCCAAGCTTTAGAAGGGGCAGAGGTGGAGTCCGACGGGTAGGACGTGGTGGGCGAGAAGGGGCGGGAGTTGGAGTCCGGGCTGTGCGGGATGGATTGTCCGGCGCGAGTGCACCGGAGTGGTCGGAGCTGGGCCCGGCCATGGGGCGTTGATCCTTCTCACCTGTCACAGACGGCTGTCTGCCTGGTTGAAGCCAACTCTGAGCTCTCGCTGATCTTGGCCCCTTCGGGGGACTCGAACTTGCTGCCATGGCTTGCTGTGCGGGCTCGTGGCGGCGCCTTTCGGATTCCGAGGGTGAGTATTCCGGCCCGCCTTCAGGGGACTGACAGCCTCTGTCCTGAGACCTACCTGACGGACTTGGAACCTGGCTCGGCCCCGGCAAGGGGCGGGGCGGGGGACGCCCTGTAGGGCCGTCGTGCACCTTCGAGCAGAGTCGGGGTCATGTTCTTCTTCTCTCTCCCCCAGGGGAGGAGAGTACCCGCAAACGCCGGTCCCCTCTCTTGGACCAGCACGGCGCCTTTTGGAGGAACGCCCTGGGTTTCTGGTGAGTGGTCTCAAGAGTTCAGCAAAAGTGAAGATGGGATGGGAAAAGAAAAGGGACGGGAAGAGGACAGCACAGGAAGGAAGCGGGGAAAAGGATTGGGCTTCGAAAAAGGAGTGGAATCCACAAATATTTATTGAACTACCTGTTTTGCCGGGATACTGCCTGCGGATTCCCCAAAGTTCACTCATTTATTTACTTACCACCTTTGTGTTTTGGCCAGATCCTCATACCAGGTGTAGGATTATTTGTTTATCCTCCAACCAATTCACCCTTCAAAAAATTTTAAATACGCTTGTTTTTAAGAAGTCTTTAAATCATTACTCTAAATGGGAAGCCAATGCTTTACTAATACACGTTTAAATAAATACATCATTACTAAAGATTTTTTTTCAAAGGTCATCCTTCTAACTCTGAAAACCATTCAAGTACTGCCCCTTGGGAAATACTTCTAGCATTAACCGAAACAGCAAGGATTTTGGTGGCAGATTGTGTTGGAAGTGGCTAGATGACTTTCCATGTGAGAATTTCTAAGAGTCACTTAACTTCTCAGAGCCTCAGTTTCCCTGATAGTAAAATGGGAAGAGTAGTAGTACTACTTCACAGACTTGTGAAAATAACATTTATGAAATCCCTGGCCCTGTGCCCAGTTTTCTTCCCGTCACTAAGCATATGTAGCTCTGGGAGATGAGATTGTTGTTGTTGTTAGGTGCCATCCAGTCGGTTCCAACTTCTAGGGACCCTGTGTACCACAGAATCAAACACTGCCCCGCCCCACGCCATCCTTACAATCGTTGTTATGCTTGAGCCCATTGTTGCAGCCACTGTGTCAATCCATCTCATTGAGGGTCTTCCTCTTTTGCACTGACCCTGTACTTTACTGAGCATGATGTCCTTCTCCAGGGACTGATCCCTCCTGACAACATGTCCAAAGTATGTAAGATGCAGTCTCGCCATCCTTGCTTCTAAGGAGCATTCTGGTTGTACTTCTTCCAAGACAGATTTGTCTGTTCTTTTGGCAGTCCGTGGTATATTCAGTATTCTTTGCCAACACCACAATTCACAGGCATCAGGTTTTTTTTGGTCTTCCGTATTCATTGTCCGGCAGAGATGAGATTAAGCAAACAAAATCCCTCAAGGATCATAAAGGGCTTCTGTGTTATCTTGTTGTGATCCTTACACAGCACTGTGAGGTAGCCAGGAGAAGAATGTGTATCCCCATTTTACACATGAGTAGACGGAGAACATTCAAGTAGGAAGTGTAGACTTGGGACCTGAACATATTTCTTTGGGTTTCAAGCCTTGGGAATCTTTCTCCTGTACCACAGTGCATCAGAAGCAGTGGGTTAGTGGATGAGAAATGCCTAGGATTGAATCATAGTGAGAACTCAGAGGAGAGAGTGATCAAGGAAACCTTCCTGGGAGAGATCTCAGAGCTTGGATGTGAACACATGTCTGGGATCTTAAGGCCCATGTTTCTAACCCCAACACGGAATGGAAATGGGATCTGGTGATGTGGGGTTAAAAAGGGGGAGCTGATTGAAGGCACAGGTAAGGGGGAGGTTTTGTGCTAGGGCTATGGTAGACTTAAAGGAGACTAAGGACTCTCCTGCTCACTCCAGGCTCCTGGGCCTTTGCAACAACTTTTCTTACGTGGTGATGCTCAGTGCTGCCCATGACATCCTCAGACACCAGAGGGCGCCTGGGAACCAGAGCCATGTAAGTGTTGCCCTGTCTACCACCACCACCATGTCTGGCCCGTATGGGAAGATGATGGACTCACCCTGGGGCAAAGACCCCCTTGAAAAACTCAATAGGGTGGCCAAGAAGTAGGGCAGAGGAGCTAAAGTTCTCATTCTCCTAGACCCTCAGGGTAGGCAGGGTCTTCAAGAGATCACTTAGTATGGGGTTTGCAAACTCAAATGTTGGCTGGGTTGGATTATGGTCTACGGTAGAGTGTTGCAGCCATGGCACTGTTGAGATTTTGGGCTGGATCTCTGTTGTGAAGGGCTGTCCTGTGCATTGTGAGATGCAGCATCCCTGGCAGCTACCCACTAGATGCCAGTAGTCACTTCCACCCCTGAGTTGTGACAACCAAGAATGTCTCTAGACGTTTATAGTTAAATGTTCCCTGAAGGGTAAAACTGTCCCTGGTTAAGAACTGCTCGTCTGTGGTGAACTGGAAGGCACACGCCCCATCCAAGGGGAGCAGACACCACCTTGCTGACCCAAGATCAGATTCTGGAAATTCAGATTTTTATATGAGAGCTCCTGCATGTATTGCCAAACAAAGTCTGTTTGTAGGGCCATCTTTGGCCTGTGGGCCATTAGTTTCAGACTTCTGTGGTTCCCCTCCCACTATTGTGCAGATAGAAAAACTGAGGTCTTATGAAGCCATTGCTGACGTAAAGCCACCCTTCAAGTCATAGCAAAGCTGGGACTGCAGCCAGATCCTGTTTGTGTACCCTCTTGCCTCCCTGAGTAATGAAGATTTTCTTCTCTTCCATCAGGTGGACCCAACACCTGTCCCCCACAATGGCTCATCTCGTTTTGACTGCAACTCTGTCTCCACAGCTGTGAGTGCCACCTCGTCCTCCCGTGACCCAGGCCCTCTGGTTCTATAGGCCTCACTCCCAACTGTTTGGCACCAAGTCAGGACTGTTATGATTAGGATAATTAAAACAACCATTTACTGAGCCCTTTTTGCATATAGCATATATTAGTTCATTTAATACACACAGTAGTCCGGTGGGCCAGGCACTGTCATCATCCCCATTTTCCAGATGAGGAAACTGAGGCTCCGAGAATGTAAGTGCCTTGAAAAACAACAAAGGACTGGCAGAGCTGGAGCTTAAACCCAGATCTGTCCAACTCTAGAGCCTATATTTGTAGCAAGTCTGATTGGCTGGTTCCTTGCTTTCCTCAGCAACTTGGTTGGGAGGGATGTTCCTAGGACAGCCTGGAGTCTCATTCTGTTCTCCTGTCCCAGGCGGTGCTCCTGGCAGACATCCTCCCCACCCTCCTCATCAAATTGCTGGCTCCTTTTGGCCTTCATTTGCTGCCTTACAGGTCTGAGCGGGGGTGGCGGGAGGAAGGGCAGGTGGGTTCTGAGAGTGGGAGGCTGGGAGGGTGAAGGAGGTGGCAGCAGGGCTGGGGTACTGGGCGCAGAGGCCTGCCTTTCCTCATTCCCTTCCCCTTCTCACTCTCAGCCCTCGAGTTCTCGTCAGTGGCATTAGCGCTGCTGGAAGCTTCATCCTGGTTGCCTTTTCTCATTCCGTGGAGACCAGCCTATGTGGTGAGTGTGAAGTTCCGTGTTGGCTGTGGGGCCCAGAGAAACCTCAACAGAGCATTTGGGGTAGGGAGAATCTCCCTAATTTCCCAGATGAAAAAGGATTATTTTTGTAACCCTGAGAAGGGCTGTTTCCTGGTAGGCTGTCATGAGCAGGAGATGAGGGCAACTTGGAGGGGGGGGTGATGCTGAAGACGGAAGGACATGGAGGGCTTGGATGGGGTCTGAGATGAGAAGAGTTGCCACAACGCTGTGCTGGGGGTGGAAGAGACATGAAGGGTTTGATCACCGGGAGTCAGGAAGTACCGTTTTCCAAGAGAAGACATGGTGGAGGAGGTGGTTGGCTCCACTGCAGGTCTGGAGCCTAGCCTTTCTCCTGAACTGAGCAGAGGAGGCTGTGGTCAAACACCTTAGGGGACTGGGGTAGTCGGGGACAGGCTAGGTGTGGCCACCTCCGTGCTTGTCTTCCCGCAGGTGTGGTCTTGGCCAGCATCTCGTCAGGCCTGGGGGAGATCACCTTCCTCTCACTTACCTCCTTCTACCCCAGGTAAGTGAGCAGAGTGGGTGGTGAGAGGGGAGGATGCTCACTGCTGACCTGGAAACATTTTTTTTTTTTTTTTAATTGTGTTTTAAGTGAAAGTTCACAAGTGAAGTCAGTCTCTCGTACAAAAACTTATACACACCTTCCTGTGTACTCCTAGCTGCTCTCACCCTAATGAGATAGCACACTCTTCCTCTCCACCCTGTATTCCCCGTGTCCATTCAACCAGCTCCTGTCCCCCTCTGCCTTCTCATATCGCCTCCAGACAGGAGCTGCCCACATAGTCTAATGTGTCTACTTGAGCCAAGAAGCTCACTCCTCACCAGTATCATTTTCTATCTTATAGTTTAGTCCAATATGTGTTTGAAGAGTTGGCTTCAGGAATGATTCCAGTTTTGGGCTAAAAGGAGGTCCAGGGACCTTGACTCCTGAGGCCCTCTAGTCATAGACTATTAAGTCTGATCTTTCTATGAGCATTTGAGGTCTTCGTTCCACTGTTTTCCTGCTCCTTCAGGGATTCTCTGTTATGTTCCCTGTCAGGATAGTCATCGGTTGTAGCCAGGCACCATCTAGTTCTTCTGGTCTCAGGCTGATGTAGTCTCTGGTTTATGTGCCCTTTCTGTCTCTTGGGGTCATGTTTACCTTGTGTCTTTGTTCTTCACTGTCCTTTGCTGGCCTGGATCCTTCTGAATGCCCCTGTGTTCTCTTCCCAGGGCTGTGATCTCCTGGTGGTCCTCAGGGACTGGGGGAGCAGGGCTGCTGGGGGCATTGTCCTACCTGGGCCTCACCCAGGCTGGCCTTTCCCCACAGCACACCCTGCTGTCTATGCTGGGTATCCCCGCCCTCCTGCTGGCCAGGTGAGCTGCTCTGGGCTGGGATGAAGGTAGAGAGGGTCACGATCCCAGTCTTCAGATACCTGCAGCCTTGTTTTGAGGGGATGTGGGTTCTGGACTCCAGTAGGCCTCGGTTTGATTTCTAATGTTGCTTATTAGCTGCGTGGCATTGGGTAAGTTACTTCACCTCTCTGATCCTCAGTTTTCTCATATCGCAAATGATGACAGTTGTCCTTAGTTCTTCGTGAGGTGACGTGTGTGAAGCACCCAGCACAGCATGGTTCCCAAGATGATTTCTGGTGGTATAAGGGTGGACTTTATGAAATCTGTGTGTATTTTCACATGTATTCGCCTGTGGCTCCCCAGGTTATTGCTTAGGACAAGGCCATATTGAGAAAGTGAGTCAGTTTGAAGTAAAATATTAAGTAAAGAATATCACATACAGGACGCGTGTGGATTTGGCCGTTGCCATGAAGGGAAAACATAGTGACTACAACTTGGGAAATTCTGCCCTAGCAGGGAGAGCACATGACATAAGGTAGCTAGGACAACCTGTGGAGTAACAATTACAAGAAAACGGAGCTGACTCCAGGAGTTACAATGAGGGTTAATAGGTAGAAGCAACAAGGAAACAAATTTCGGCTCCAAAGAAGGAAAATTTTTTCCACAATTGGTGTTCTCTAACACAGGATAGGGTGTTTGAGAGGTAGTGAGCGCTCTGTTTTCAGAAGTGTACAACTGGGGGGCCACCCTGAGAGGGAGAGGACTAGATGGCCTCTGAGGGCCTTGCCAGCCCAACACAGGCTCTTTGACCCTGTTTTCATTCTCCCCACTCTTAGCTATTTCTTCTCGCTCACGTCCCCGGCACCCCAGAACCCTGGAGGGGAAGAAGAGGCAGAGACGGCAGCTCGGCAGCCCCTGATGAGCCCTGAAGCCCCAGAATCAAAGCCAGGTCGGAGACCCAGGAGTCCCAGGCCCTCAGCGAGGTCACTCTGGGTTTTAGTCTTTTCCTCTCTACAATGAGCACAGTCAAGAGAGGTGGGGTTGGTGTGCTGGCTGTGGTGAGAGCCAAGTGCATTCATTTATTCCACACATGCTCACTGAGCACGTAGTACGTGCCAGACATTCTGAACAGTGGTGACAAAGACAGATGAGGAAATGAGGCAGATTCACAAACACATCAATAAATCAGGAACAAGTTATCTTCCTATGCTGATCAGTGCCTGAAGAACCTAAAACGGTGATGTGATAGAAAATGACAGATGGGGGAGAAATGGAGAGGGATTCTAATTAAGGAAAGTGGCCCGTGAAGGTCTTTTTGACGAGGTAACATTTGGGCTGAAACTCGAACAACAAGGAGTCAGCCTGTGGACAGCTGGGTGAAAAGGTTCCAGGCAGCGGGAATAGCAGGTGCAAAGGCCCTGAGGTAGGAATGAGCTTGGATGTTCAAGAACAGAAAGAAGGGGCCAGTGTGGCTGGCTGGGGTGCACAAATGTACAGCTGTCGAGAGCTATCCAGGTGCCGTGAGGTCTCACCTGGTTTATGCTTGTTCACTGGCACCCCTTTGCTTAGCCCTTGATGTGCCAAGCTCACCTACCCTTCCCTGCCTATCCCCTGCAGACTCTGGCTCCAGTCTCTCCCTTCAGGAAAGGTGGACAGTGTTCAAGGTACGCATGGTGGCTGTGGTATGTCCCCTGTGGGCAGTGCCCATCTCCCAACCTTCCCCTGATGTCTTCTGACTCCCAGAGCCTGCTACCACACATCATCCCCTTGGTCCTGGTTTACTTTGCCGAGTATTTCATCAATCAGGGACTGGTGAGTGAGGAGTGCTGGATGGGGGAGGGAAGTACTGATTGGGATGGGAACTCACACATCTCCGATCCCCTTCCCCATCTGGTCTTTGCTGAAGTTTGAGCTCCTCTTCTTCCGGAACACGACCCTGAGTCATGCTGAGCAGTACCGCTGGTGAGAGGGTGAGGGTGGATGGCAGGACAGACATCGGGCTGGGAGGGCCCCTTGGTGATGGGCTGCCCTGTTAGTCAGCATCAGGAGGAGTCTCCTCCTACCCCCTGCCCCCCTCCCTCAGGTACCAGATGCTGTACCAGGCTGGCGTCTTTGTCTCTCGCTCTTCTCTCCGCTGCTGTCACATCCGCCACACGTGGATTCTGGCCCTGCTGCAGGTACTGAACCCCTGCCCTCACTCCCATCCTGCCTTGGCTCCCAGCTTCCCCAGAGTCTGCTGTCTTCCTTCTTCCCTCCCTCTCTCCCTCAGCAGGAAGCTGATTGTACTGGGAACAGGAGCCGGCAGAGCTCCTTGTAAAATGGATGGCCTCAGGAGCCAGACAAACCCATGCAAATCCCAGCTTCTGTACTTAGTAGCTGTGTGACTTACGCAGCTCTCTGAACTCCTTTGAGCCTAAATTTCATTATCTGTAAGTTAGAGGTGGCCAACGTCTACATTTCAGTGTAGATAAGAATGAAAAAAAAAAGAGCCCACTGCCATTGAGCCAATTCCCAACTCATAGTGACCCTATAGGACAGGGTAGAACTGCCCCATAGAGTTTCCAAGAAGCGCCTGGTGAATTTGAACTGCTGACCTTTTGGTTAGCAGCCGTAGCTCTTACCCACTATGCCACCAGGGTTTCCTAGATAAGAATAGAGATGAGAAAAATGAAAGATTAAGATTTTGAGCTTTGTTTTAATCAGTTAGGAACACACATTTAATGTTTATTTGCACAAGCTTCGTGTAAAGAGGTGGCTTTCAAATGTTTCCAACTATAAGAAAATGTCCTTTTATTCTGGATGGTTAATTATAATAGAATTGAGGATGAGGCCACGGGTTATTTATCTCTAGGCTGGTGAGCAAATTCAACTACTCAAGGCAAACAGCAGTCTACAGCTTTAAGTCAGCAAACAGTTCCCTACAATAGTCTAACAGATGTCCTCTCACAAAGCCAGGATTCATTGTTTCAAGGTTACGATCTATATCCCCTGAAGGTAACTATTAAACCTTTAACTGTTACAGGAAGGTCCTTTGCCCTTTTTAAATAAACTCTAGGACTCAATTCTACAAGGTACAGGATCAGTATAGATTCCACTTAAATGTTATGGCAACAGCGTGTACACCTTTACTAACCTTCTTCCTTACTTATCCAGGAGGCAATGCCAGCCCAGGGCTTTGTGCTCCCCAAAGCCCCAGATTGTTGTGTCAACAATTCTCAACTCAGGATCCTTCCTAATCGTGCCACTGAAACTTGTAGCTTATGGCTTTAGATATTATTTGAGCCAAGACTACTTTGTAGAATTAGGGGCTTATCATCATTTATTTCCATTATGGAAAGTGTCTGGCCTTATGCTACACACAGAAGTGTTTGCAGTGTTTCTGAAAGTATGGGTCACCACCTATGGTGTTGGTATGACCAGGGTTTCTTTTATTTTAACACAGAACTCTGGATCCACTTCAGGCTTACTGAGCTAGAACCTCTGAGGGGGAGGCCCACAGGTGCATTTTTCACAAGCCTTAAAAAACTCCCCAGGTGACTCTTAAGTACATAAAGGGTGTGAGCCACTGGGTGGTAGCCTGTGCACCTCCGAAGAGGCAATGCAGTGTGCTCAGCTGGGGTAGAGGGATCCCTCTGAGGGATTGGGGCACAGAGGAGCGGTATGTTGGGGTGAGGTTCGGGGAGGCCTCCTGAAAGAGATGGGAACACCTAAGCCTAGGTTTTTCAGCCTTGCTACTAATGATGTTTAGGGCTGGATCATTCTTTGTTGGGGGGCTGTCCTGTGCAGTGTAGGACATTTAGGAACATCCCTAGCCTTACCCACTAGATGCCAGTACTACCCCACCTCCCCAGCCCTGGCAACCAAGAATGTTGCCAAAAACAAACCAAACCCTTGCCATCAAGTAAATTCCAACTCAGTGACCCTATAGGACAGAGTAGAACTGCCTCATAGGGTTTCCAAGGAGCACCTGGTAGATTTGAACTGTCGACCTTTTGATTAGCAGCCGGAGCTCTTAAAAATGTTACCAGGCATTGCCAAATGTCCCCTGGGCGGCAGAATCGCCCTGGTAGGGAACCGTGGACCGAATGGTAGACTCATTTGGTAAAATGGGGGAAAATTCTCTTCAAGGAGCCCTTGGGAGGAGGAAGTGGGATCACAGGAGTTGTGAGTGGTCCTGACCAAAGCTGAAATACGAAAGGTAACTAGGAGATCCCAAGTGAGGGAACGTGGAATAGCATTCCAGGCAGTGGGAATGACACAAGAGAGGCAAGGGGCAGTGGGTACAAGTTGTTGGGGAGTGGGGTGGGGAGGAGGCCTGGTTGGGTCAGATCCCAGGCTCTGCTAGGCCAGGCTGGTGTTGGGATTTTATCTAAGCCTGTCACCCCTCACTAGTGTCTCCCAGAACCAGGGGCCACTGGCTGGGATGTCTAGCCTCCCTCCCTGCCTCTGTCTGGTCCCAGCCTCAACCTTCCCCTCTGCCTTTGCCCACAGTGCTTCAACCTGGGCTTCCTGATGGCAGACGTGTGGTTCAGCTTCCTGCCAAGCATCTACCTCATCTTTCTGATCGTTGTGTATGAGGGGCTCCTGGGGGGTGCAGCCTACGTGAACACCTTCCACAACATTGCCCTGGAGGTCAGGACCAGCCGAGCTAGGGCTGTGGGGGCCTTTCTGGGGAAGTCCGGGGCAGGGACCTCAGGACCGAAGCCTGACCCCTGCTTCCCTCTTCCCCAGACCAGGGATGAGCACCGGGAATTTGCCATGGCAACTGCCTGTATCTCCGACACCTTGGGGATCTCCTTGTCAGGGGCCCTGGCCTTGCCTCTGCATGACTTTCTCTGCCACCTCTCCTGACACCCCAGCTCCTTGGGACTCCAGACATACTGACCTGTGGGCAGGTGGGCAGGGTGGACACCCAGGCCCACATCCCAGAGCACATCAGTGAACTCTGCCTTGGGACTTCCCTGCAGGGCTGGGATGTAAAGAAGTGCTAAGGCCCTCTTCCGAGAGTGTGGGGCAACTGAGGGCTGGCATTTCCTCCCACCCCCAAGCTGGTCTCGGGGAGTTTCTTATTGGCATTACATCCTCCGAATAAATGCCCATTTTATCAGTTGACTCCTAGTGTCATTTTTGATCTGAAAAAAATTTTTGTTACAAAAATTCAAGTCCACTTTAGAGTATATGTGTATATTTGTTGTTGTGAGGTGCCGTCAAGTCAGTTCCAACTCATAGAGACCCTGTGTAGAGCAGAATGAAACACCGCCCAGTCCTGTGCCATCATTGCTATGTTTGAGCCCATTGTTGCACCCACTGTGTCAATCCATCTCATTGAAGGTCTTCCTTTTTTTTTTTTGCTGACCCTCTACTTTACCAGGCGTGATGTCTTTCTCCAGGCCTGGTCCCTCCTGATAACATGACCAAAGTGTGTGAAATGAGGTCTCACCATCCTTGCTTCTAAGGAGCATTCTGGCTGTACTTCCAAGGCAGACTTATTTATTCTTCTGAAAGTCCATGGTGTATTCAATATTCTTCACCAACGTCATAATTCAAAGGCTTCAGTTCTTCATCGTTCTTCATTGTCCAGCTTCTGCATGCATGTGGGGCATTGAAAATACCATAGCTTGGGTCAGACACACATTAGTCCTCAAAGTGACACCTTTGCTTTTCAGTGCTTTTTGCAACAAGTTTGCCCAATGCAGTGAGTTGTTTGATTTCTTGGCTGCTGCTTCCATGGGCGTTGATTGTGGATCCAAATAAAAAGAAATCCTTAACAACTTCAGTATTTTCTCTGTTTATCATGATATTGCATATTGGTCCAGTTGTGAGCATTTTTTGTTTTCTTTATATTGACGTGTAATCTGTACTGAAGGTGTAGTCTTTGATCGTCATTACTAAGTGCTTCAAATCCTCTTCCCTTTCCGCAAGCAAGGTTGTGTCATCTGCATATCACAGGTTGTTAATGAGTCTTCCACCAATCCTGGTGCCACATTTTTCTTCATATAGTCCAGCTTTTCAGATTATTTGCTTAGCATACAGATTAAGTACAGTGAAAGGATACAACCCTGACACACACCTTTCCTGATTTTAAACCACACAGTCTCCCGTTCCGTTAGCACGACTGCTTCTTGGTCTATGTACAGGCTCCTCAAGAACACAAGAGTCCTGCAATTCCCATTCTTGGCACTGTCATCCATAATTTGTTATGATCCACAAGTTGAATGCCTTTGCATAGTCAATAAAACATAAATATCTTTCTGGTATTCTGTGTTTCAGCCAAGATCCATCTGAAATCAATAATGAAATCCCTCATTCCACATCCTCTTCTGGATCTGATTTGAATTTCTGGCAGTTACCTTTTGATTTACTGCTGCAACTGTTTTTGAATAATCTTCAGCAAAATTTTACTTGCATGTGATATTAATAATACTATTTGATAATTTACCCATTCTTTTGGATCACCGTTTTTTGGAATGGGCACAAATATGGATCTTTTCCAGTCGATCGGCCAAGTAGCTGTCTTCCAAATTTCTTGGCATAGGCAAGTAAGCGCTTCCAGTGCTGCATCTGTTTGTTGAAACACCTCAACTGGTATTCTGTCAATTCCTGGAGCTTTGTTTTTTGCCATGTTTTCAGCGCAGCTTGGACTTTGTCCTTCAATACCATTGACTCTTGATCATATGCTACCTCCTGAAATGGTTGAACATCAACCAGTTCTTTTTGGTGCACTGTCTCTATTTCTTCCGTCTTCTTTTGATGCCTCTAGCATCATTCAGTACTTTGCCCACAGAATCCTTCATAATTACAACTCGAGGCTTGAATTTTTTCCTTAGTTCCTTCAGCTTGAGAAATTCTGAGCATGTTCTTCGCTTTTGATTTTCTAATTCTACGTCTTTGCATATTTTGTTATAATACTTTGTCTTTTCAAGCCACCCTTTGAAATCTGTTCAGCTTTCACCTCATCATTTCTTCCATTTACATTAGCTACTCATGTTCAAGAGTAAGTTTCAGAGTCTCTTCTGACATTCATTTTGGTCTTTTCTTTCTTTCCTGTCTTTTAAATGACCTTTTGCTTTCATCATGTATGATATCCTTGATGTCATTCCACAACTCGTGTAGTCTTCAGTCATTAATGTTCAATGCATCAAATCTATTCTTGAGATGGTCTCCAAATTCAGGTGGGATATACTCAAGGTTGTATTTTGGTTCTTGTAGACTTGTTTTAATTTTCTTCATCTTCAACTCAAGCTCGTATACGAGCAATTGATGATCTGTTCCACAGTCTGGCACTGGCCTTGTTCTGACTGATGATATTGAGCTTGTCCATCGTCTCTCTCCACAGATGTAGTCGAGTTGACTCCTGTGTTACCCATTCAGTGAGGTCCATGTATATAGTCACTGTTTACGTTGTTGAAGAAAGGCTTTTGCAATAAAGAAGTCGTTGGTCTTGCAAAATTCTACCATGCGATCTCTGGCATCCTTTCTCTCACCAAGGTTATATTTTCCAACTACAGACCCTTCTTCTTTGTTTCCAATTTTTGCATTCCAATCCCGGTAGTTATCAATGTATCTTGATTGCATGTTTGGTCAATTTCAGAGTGCAGAAATTGGTAAAAGTCTCAATTTCTTCATTTTTGGCATTAGTGGTTGTTGCGTAAACTTGAATAACAGTCGTATTAACTGGTCATCCTTGCAGGCATATGGATATCATCCTATCACTGACAGCATTGTACTTCACAATAGATTTTGAAATGTCCTTTTTGACAATGAAAGCAACATCATTCCTCTTCAATTTGTCATTCTCGGTATAGACCATGTGATTTTCTGATTCAAAATGACCAATACCAGTCCATTTCAGCTCACTAATGCCTAAGACATCGATCTTTATGTGTTCCATTTAATTTTTGATGACTTCCAATTCTTCCAGATTCATACTTCATATGTTCCACATTTCAATTATTAATGGATATATGCAGCTGTTTCTTCTCATTTCGAGTTGTGCCACATTAGCAGTTGAAGGCCCAGAAAGCTTTACTTCATTCACATATTAAAGTCAACTCTACTTTGAGATGCAGCTTTTCCCCAGTCATATTTTGACTGCCTTCCAACCTGAGGGGCTCGTCTTCTGGCATTATATCAGACAACGTTCTGCTGCTACTAATAAGGTTTTCACTGGCCAATTCTTTTCGGAAGTAGACCAGAAGCTCCTTCTTCCTAGTCTGTCTTAGTCTGGAATCTGTCTACCATGGGTGACCCTGGTGTTATATGAAATACTGGTTGCATAGCTTCCAGCATCACAGCAACACGTAAGCCACCACTGACAGACTCGCGGTGGTGTTTCACACTAAGTCTTCAAAATCCAAGGTATAGTTAGAACACATCTCAATTTAGATGCTAAATTTTCATTGCAAATACTTGATCCATATTTAGATTTTATAAAGTTTGCTATTGCAAATGTAGTTTCACATACTCAGGTTTTTCCAAACGTTCTCAGAAGTTTCCCGATATTTAAATCAACCATCAGTTTTAATTTTAACTAATTATAATAAAATTATTTACATCCTCAGTAGGACTGTCCACATATCAAGCTCTAAAAAGCCACATTGGCTGGTGGCTGCCATATTGGACAGTGCAGGTCTATAACTATGGTAACAAGTAACCACCAGAATTGGTTTTAAACTTGAAACAAGTCACCTTAATGAACATGCTTCTGAAAGCCAATCCATCAATGATAGCTTATACTTTAAACATCAGCCAAGCATGAGATGGGCATATTTGTGTTTATTTCTGCATTCTCTATGCTGTTCCATTGATCTATATGTCTACCTCTCTGCCAATACCATAGTCTCAATTACTGTAGCTATATGGTAAGGTTTAGCATTGGGTAGAGTGGCTGCTCCCGCTTTATTCTTTTTTGAAATTGTTTCAGCTATTCTAGGTTCTTTACCTTTCCACATAATTTTTATTTTATTTTATTTTTTATTGGGCTTTAGAGTGAGGCAGGAGATCATTCTTCATTGTCCCGTTGCAGCCTCAGTATTAGGCAGGCATGGTTTTGGGGGTAGCACTTTCTCAGTGGCCCTTCCTCTCTTCCCTGTGGCAGCCTAGAGTCTTTTTTTTAAATTGTACTTTTAGATGAAGGTTTACAGAGCAAATTAGTCTCTCATTAAACAATACACATATTGTTCTATGAAATCGGTTGCCAACCCCACAACATGTCAACACTCTCCCCTTCTCGAACTTGAATTTCCCATTACCAACTTGCCTGTCCCCTCCTGCCTTCTCAGCCTTGCCCCTGGGCTGATGTGCCCATTTATTCTCATTTTGTTTAATGGCCCTGTCTAATCTTTGGCTTAAGGGTGAACCTCAAGAATGACTTCAGTACTCAGTTAAAAGGGTGTCCGACATTTTTTAATGATGTGGAGAAACAAATGACCAACTTCATAAGGAAGGGAAAGAGGCCCAGCATAAGAAAAGCATTACTAAAAAAGAAAAACAAAGTGTGAGGCCTCATACTACCTGATTTTAGAACATATTATACCACCATAGCAGTCAAAACAGCCTGGTTCTGGTACAACAACAGATACATAGACCAATGGAATGGAACTGAGAATCCAGACATAAATCCATCTACATATGAGCAGCTGATATTTGACAAAGGCCCAAAGTCTGTTAAATGGGGAAAAGACATTCTCTTTAACAAATGGTGCTAGCATAACTGGATATCCATCTGCAAAAAAAAAATGAAACAAGACCCACACCTCACACCATGCACAAAAACTAACTCAAAATGGATCAAAGACCTAAGTAGAAAATCTAAAATGGTAAATATCATGGGAGAAAAAACAGGGACAACACTGGGAGCCCTAATATATGGCATAAACAGTGCACAAAACATTACTAACAATGCACAAATGCCAGAAGAGAAACTAGATAACTGGGAGCTCCTAAAATCAAACACTTATGCTCATCCAAAGACTTCACCAAAAGAGTAAAAAGACTACCTACAGACTGGGAAAAAATATTTGGCTACGACAAATCCGATCAGTGTTTGATCTCTAAAATCTACATAATACTGCAAAAACTCAACAAAAAAAGACAAACAACCCAATTAAAAAATGGGCAAAGGATACGAACAGGCACTTCACCAAAGAAGTCATTCAGGTTGCTAACAGATACATGAGGAAATGCTCATGGTCACTAGTCATTACAGAAATGCAAATCAAGACTACAATGAGATTCCATCTCCCTCCAACGAGGCTGGCATTAATCCAAAAAACAAAATAATAAATGTTGGAGAGGTTGCGGAGAGACTGAACACTTACACACTGCTGGTGGGAATGTAAAATGGTACAACCACTTTGGAAATCGATTTGGCGCTTCAAAAAAAAAAATTTTTTTTTTAAACTAGAAATAGAAATACGATACGATCCAGCAATCCCACCCCTTGGAATATATCCTAAAGAAATAAGAGCCTTTACACTAACAGATATATGCACACCCATGTTCACTGCAGCAGTACTTGCAATTGCAAAAAATGGAAGCAGCCAAGATGCCCATCAACAGATGAATGGATAAATAAATTATGGTATATTCACACAATGGAATACTACACGTCAATAAAGAACAATGATGAATCCGTGAAACATTTCATAACATGGAGGACTCTGGAAGGCATTATGCTGCCTGAAATTAGTCAATTGAAAAAGACAAATATTGTATGAGACCACTATTATAAGAACTCAACAGGGAAGAAAATATTCTTTGATGGTTAAGAGTGTGGGGAGGGAAGGAGGGAAGGAGAGGGGTTTTCACTAATTAGATAGTAGATAAGAACTATCTTAGGTGAAGGCAAAGACAACACACAATACAGGCAATGTCAGTACAACCGGACAAAAAGAAAAGCAAAGAAGTTCCCTGAATATAACCCAACACATCGAAGGCCAGAGTAGCAGGGGTGGGGGTCTGGGAACCATGGTTTCAGGGGACACCCAGGTCAATTGGCCTAACAAAATATTTTGGGGAAACATTCTGCATCCCACTTTGGTGAGTGGTGCCTGGGGTCTTAAATGCTAGTAAGCGGCCATCTGAGATGCACCAATTGGTCTCAACCCAGCTGGAGCAAAGGAGAATGAAGAACACCAAAGACACAAGGTAATTATGAGCCCAAGAGTTAGAAAGGCCCACATAAACCAGAGACTACAACAGCCTGAGACCAGAAGAACTAGATGGTGCCCAGCTACAACCAACAGCTGCCCTGGCAGGGAACACAACAGAGAATCCCTGAGGGAGCAGGAGAACCTCAAATTCTCATAAAAAGACCAGACTTAATGGCCTGACCGAGACTAGAAGGACCCCAGAGGTCATGGTCCCCAGACCTTTTGTTAGTCCAAGACTGGAACCATTCCCAAAGCCAACTCTTCAGACAGGGGTTGGACTGGACAATAAGACAGAAAATGATACTGGTGAGGAGTGAGCTCCTCGGCTCAAGTAGACACATGAGACTATGTGGGCAGCTCCTGTCTGGAGGCGATATGAGAAGGCAGTGGGGGACAGGAGCTGACTGAACTGATACGGGGAATACAGACTGGCGAGGAGGGGTGTGCTGTCTCATCAGGGGGAGAGCAACTAGGAGTACATAGCAAGGTGTATATAAGTTTTTGTATGAGAGACTGACTCGATCTATAAACTTTCACTTAAAGTACAATAAAAAAAAAAAAAAAAAAAAAGGTGTCCGAGGGCCATACTCTTGGGGTTCCTCCAAACTCTGTCAGACCAGTAAGTCTGGTCTTTTTTTGTGAGTTACAATTTTGTTCTGCATTTATCTTCAACTCTCTCTGGGATCCTCTATTGTGATCCCTGTCAAAGCAGTCAGTTGTGCTGGAGGCTGTGGTAGTTGAGGTCCATTAGTCCTTTGGACTAATCTTTCCCTTGTGTCTTTGGTTTTCTTCATTCTCCCTTGCTCCAGGTGGGGTGGGACCAGTGGAGTATCTTAGATGACAGCTCACAACCTTTTAAGACCCTAGATGCTACTCACCAAAGTAGAATGCAGAACATTTTCTTTATAAACTATGTTATGCTAATTGCGCTAAATGTCCCTGAGATCCACATAAATTTTAGAATGAACTTGACTGTATCTACAAAAACCTTGCTGAGATTTTTTAAATAAAATTTATTTTTGTTGTTGTTGAGAACATAGTAGAACATATACCAATTCCACAATTTATACATGTACAATTCAGTGACATTGTTCCTCAAGCTGTGAAACTATTCTCACTCTCCTTTTCCAAGTTGTTCCTCATCTACTAACATAAGCTCACTGCCCCCTAAATTTCCTATCTAATCTTTAGAGTTGCTATTGTCAATTTGATTGCATATAGATAGATCTTAAAAGAGCACAATGCTCAAGACAGACATTCTTTACTAGTTAAGCCAAACTATTGTTTGGTCCCTTGCTGGGATTTGGATAGGAACTGAGTTAAACATGTGTATCAGTTCGAGGAGAATTCACATCTTCACATCTCTACTAAGCTTAATAGCTTTCCGATTAACATGGTATGTCTCTCCATTTATTTAAGTCTTCTTTGATTTCTTTCCTCAGTATTTTGTAATTTTCAGCATAGAAATCCTGTACAAGTTTTTATTAGATTTGTACCTAAGCGTTTAATTTTCTTCATCATGATTGCAAATGGTATTGTGTTTTTAATTTCGGATTCCGCATGCTTACTATTAGCATATAGAAATGTGACGGTTTTCGGTATTGATGTATCCTGTGACCTTGCTAAACTCACTTATTAGTTCTAAGACCTATTCTGTAGATCTGTCGGGATTTACCACATAGTCAATCATGTCATCTGCAAATAGGCACAGTTTTATTTTTTGCTTTTTAACCCGTATGCCTTTCATTTCCTTTTCTTACTTTTTGCTCTGGCTAGAACTTCCAGTACTATGTTGAAAAAGTGATGAGAGTGGCCAACCTTGCCTTGTTCTCTATTTTAGGGGAAAAATTTCAGTCTTTAACCATTAAGTATGACGTTTGCAGTAGGTTTTTAATAGATGCTCTTTACCAAGTTGAGGAAGTTGCCCCCTATTCCTACTTCG
Source organism: Elephas maximus indicus (assembly GCF_024166365.1). Taxonomy (NCBI): domain Eukaryota; kingdom Metazoa; phylum Chordata; class Mammalia; order Proboscidea; family Elephantidae; genus Elephas; species Elephas maximus. The sequence goes on along the minus strand of NC_064830.1, from coordinate 88,958,936 downwards.
CTGAGAAGTTTTTTTTTTTTTAAATCGTGAATGGGTGGTGAATTTGTCAGATACTTTTTTGCATCAGTTGATATGATCATATGATTTTTCTTCTTTAGCTTATTAATATGGTAGATTACATTGATTGATTTTTAAAAAAATTTTATTGTGGTGAAAATATATATAACAAAACATATGCCATCTCAACAATTTCTACATTTACAGTTTAGTAGCACTGATGGCATTTTTCTAGTTGTCCAACCATTCTCACTATCCTTTTCCAAATTATTCCACCACCATTAACATAAGCTCAATTCCCCCTGAGCAAAAACTCTTCCTTTTCCTCCCCTTCCCATCCATGCTAACCACTAATAATCTTTAATTTCTATTTGCTTGTCTCATATAAGTGAGATTGTACAGTATTTGTCCTTTTGCAGCTGACTGACTTACTTTGCTCAGCATTATGGTTTCAAGGTTCATCCATGTAGTGGCTGCACCAGGACTTCATTTTTCTTAATGGCTGAGTAGTAATCCATTGTGTGTATGTACCACATTTTGTTTATGCATTCATCTGTTGATGGGCATTTCAGTAGTTTCCACCTTTTGGGTACTGTGAAAATTGCTGCAATAAACACTGGTGTACATGTTTACTGTTTATGTTCCTGCTTTCACGTCTTCTGAGTATATTCCTAGGCTTGGGATTGCGGGGTCGTATGGTAGTTATATGCTCAACTTTTTGAGGAACTGCCAAACTGATTTCCTCAGTGGCTGTACCATTCTACATTCCCACCAGCAATGGATGAAGATTCCAGTTTCTCCACAACCTTTCCGACATATGTTGTTTTGTATTTTTTTTTTTTTTTATCATTGCCTTTCTAATAGCAGTGAGGTGGTATCTTATTGTAGTTTGATTAGCATCTCCCTAGTGGCTAATGAGGAGCCCCATTGGCACAGTGGTTAAGCACTTGGCTGCTAACCAAAAGGTTGGCAGTTTAAATCTACCAGACACTCCTTGGACACACTATGGGGCAGTTCTACTCTGTCGTATGGGGTTACTACAAGGTGGAATTGACTTGACAGCAACGGATTTTGGTTTGGGTAATGATTAATGAAAAGGAGCCCTGGTGGACAGTGTTTAAGTGCTGGGCTACTAACTGAAAGGTCAGAGGTTCGAATCCACCAGCTCCTCTGGGAAAGAAAGATGTGGCAGTCTGTGTCTATAAAGATTATAGCCTTGGAAAACCTGTGGGGCAGATCTACTCTGTCTGTAGGGTTGCTATGAGTCAGAATCGACTCAATAAAAAAAAAATTAGCAATGGGTTAATGGCCAATGATGCTGAACATTTTTTTCATGTGCTTGTTGGCCATCTGAATACCCTCCGGTGAAATGTCTATTCAAGTCCTCTGCATTGATTTTTTTTTTTTTGGAGGGGGGAGCTACCTTTTATTCCTAGTTTGGCTGCAAATTAGCAAAATGAACTTGGAAGGTCTCTTAACTTATCTGAACATTTTTCCTCATTTGTAAAGTGGATTTTTTTTTTTTAATCTTCTCATTCACTCTCCCGAGCTATGACCTCCTAACCCAGCATTTTTCAAACTGTGATGTGATCCTTTAGGGGATCATAAATTCAATTTAGGGGGTTAAGACCAGCATTTTAAAAAATGAAAAAGACTAGAACATACTACAGTATATTACATATACAAAGTTACATATTGTTTCATAAAACTTTCATCTCAGTTACATATGTATGTGTGGGCTGGGTTGAATTATAAAGCTTATTTCTCAGGATGGGTTATGGTCAAAACAGTTTGCAAAACAGCTCTACAATCCCCAGTGCTGCAGGAGAGCCAGGTGTGCTGCAGGCCTTGGCTTCCCTTTTGCCCTGGCACCTCTACCGTCTAGTTCCTCTGACTCAGTATTCCTCAGAGCCGGGCCCCACCATGACGGAAAGATACCAAGGTCTCCATGGTTGGGATCCTGTCCTACACAAAGGCCCCCTTAGCCCTGCCAGCAAAAAGCCAGAAGGTTCAACCAATTCTGAAGCATAGATGTTGCTAGACTTAGCAAGTAAAAACACAGGCACCTAGTCAAATTTGCACTTCAAACAACAACCCATAGATTTTAGTACAAGTATGTCTCAAATATTACACGTGACATACTTAAACTAAAAAATTATCAGCTGCTTACCTGAAGCACAAATTTAACCAGGCACCTGTATTTTGTCTGGCAACCCTAAAGTGTTAAACAAGCGGTAAACAGGTTTTTTTTTTAAACAGGTGGGAAAGTTTCAAAAGGTTGTTGTTGTTAAGTGCCGTTGAGCTGCTTCCTACTCATAGTGACCCTATGTACAATGGAATGAAACACAGTCCCATCCTGCTCCGTCTTCACAGTCTTTGCTATGCTTGAGCCCATCAATGCAGCCATGGTGTCAGTCCATCTCGTTGAGAGTCTTCCTCTTTTTCGCCGACCCTCTACTTTGCCAAGCATGATATCCTTCCCCAGGGACTGATCCCTCATGATAACATGTCCCAACTATTTGAGACGAAGTCTCACCATCCTGGTTTCTAAAGAGCACTCTGGCTGTACTTCTTCCAAGGCATGTTTGTTCATTCTTCTGGTAGTCCATGGTGTATTTAGTATTCTTCTTCAACAGCATAATTCGAAGGTGTCAATTCTTCTTTGGTCTTCCTTATTCACTGCCCAACTTTCGGATGTGTATGAGGTGACTGAAAATGCCATGGATTGGGTCAGGCACACCTTAGTCCTCAAAGTGACATCTTTGCTTTTTAACTGTTTAAAGAAATCTTTTGTAGCAGATTTGCCCAATGCCATATGTTATTTGATTTTTTTTTCTTTTTCTAATTTTTATTGTGCTTTAAGTGAAAGGTTACAAATCAAGTCAGTCTCTCATACAAAAATGTATATATACCTTGCTGTATACTCCTAGTTGCTCTCCCCCTAACGAGACAGCACACTCCTCTCCACCCTGTATTTCCGTGTCCATTCAGTCAGCTTCTGTAGCCCTCTGCCTTTTCATCTCCACTCCAGACAGGAGTTGCCCACCTAGTCTCATGTGTCTACTTGATCAAAGAAGCTCACTCCTCATCAGTATCATTTTCTATACTATAGTCCATTCCAATCCCAGTCTGAAGAGTTGGTTTTGGGAATGGTTCCAGTCTTGAGCTAACAGACAGTCTGGAGACCATGACCTCCGGGGTCCTTCTAGTCTCAGTCAGACCACTAAGTATGATCTTTTCACAAGAATTTGAGGTTTGCATCCCACTGCTCTCCTGCTCCCTACATTGACTGATTTTTGATAAAGACACAAAAGCACAACTTGAAGTCTTTCCAGCAAATGATGCAGAAGTAATTGAACATTCATAGACATAAATAAATAAATAAATAAACCTTGACCTAAGCCTCTCATCTAGTACTAAAATTAACTCAAAATGGATCATGGACTCAGATGTAAAACTATAAAATTTTAGAAGAAAACGTAGAGAAAATCTTCAAAACCTAGGACTAGTCAAAGAGCTCTTAGACACGGAACCAAAAGCACAGACTCTAAGGGAAAAGATTGAAAAAATAGACTCATCAAAATTAAAAACTTTTACTCTGTGAAAAACCTTGTTAAGAGGATGAAAAGACAAGCTACAGACTGGAAGACAATATTTGCAAGCCATACACCTGACAGAGGATTTTTATCCAGAATAGATAACCTCCCCCCAAAAAAACCAATAAGCAACTCTTAAAACTCAACAGTAAAACAGACAATCCAGTTAGAAAGTGAGCAAAACCTAAAACCAGATATTTCATCAAAGAAGATATACAAATGGCAAATAAGCACATGAAAAAATGTTCATTACTTGTAGCTATTAGGGAAATGCAAATTACACCACAATGGGATATCATTACACAACTATCAGAATGGCTAAAATAAAAAACAGTGATAGTATTAAATGCTGACAAGGAGGTAGAGAAACTCATACATTACCAGTGGGAATGTATACTGGTACAGCCACTCTGGAAAATAGTTTGGCAGTTCCCTATAAAACTAAACATGCACTATTCACAATAGCCAAAAGATGGAAGCAATCCAAGTATTCATCAACAGATGAATGATATACAAATTGTGGTATATACACGCAATGGAATATCATTTAGCCTTAAAAAGAAATAAAGTTCTGTTACATGGATACATGGATGACCCTAGAAAACATGCTGAGTGAAATAAGTCATACAAACCCAGTGCCGTCGAGTCGATTCCAACTCATAGTGACCCTATAGGACAGAGTAGAACTGCCCCATAGAGTTTCCAAGGAGCACCTGGTGGATTCGAACTGCTGACCCTTTGGTTAGCAGCTGTAGCATTTAACCATTACACCACCAGGGTTTCCAAGTCATACACAAAAGGACAAATATTGTATGATCTCACTCTCTTAGTTTCTTAGTGCTGTTGTAACAGAAATACCACAAGTGGGTGGCTTTAATGAACAGAAATTTATTTTCTTACAGTTTAGAAGTCCAGAAGTTCAAATTCAGGGCATCAGCTCTAGGCGAAGGCTTTCTTTCTTTGTTGGCTCTGGGGGAAAGTCCTTCTCTCTTTTCAGCTTCTGTTCCTCTGTGCCTTGGCAATCTTTGTGTGGCGTGGCATCTATCTCCCCGATTTGTGCTTCCTTGCTTCTGTTTTGTTTCTGTGTCTATCCTGCTCCTTTTATATTTCCAAAGTGATCGGCTTAAGACATATCCTACATTGATATTGTCTCATTAATATAACAAAGAAAATCCTATTCCAAATGAGATTACATTCATAGCTACAGGGGTTAGGGTTTATGTAAGAACAGCATGGTGCAGGTATCTGACCTCCTCTAACTGCGTAAGAGGGAAGGAGAATCAAGATCAACAACCCAAGGCTGATTCCTCTGAGGCTAAGGTCAGACGTGCCTTCTCCCTCTGTCATCTTTACCGATTCTGACACTATCTGTCCCTCCCATGGCACCCTCTACTTCTCTGCTGGATTCAATCATTCGTTGCAACGGCCACACACAACTCATAGACCATACTCACAGTTATGGGGAAGTAAAAAAAAAAAAAAAACAGGTTACAATTTAGGTTTGAGAATGCTCAGGGCAGCCTTTCTCAGGTGTTTTAGCAGCTAGGTCTCTCTTTGGCCCTTGGCCCCTGGGCCTGGCCTCTGCCCTGCTCGGGCAAGTGTTACAAAGCTCTTTTAGCTCTGTTAATAAGTGCCTGGAGGCACCCCACTCCTCCAGTAAGCCTCAGGTTGGAAGGTGCTCAGCTTTCTTTCTTCGTAGTCTGCGAAGCCCACTGCGCTGTCTCTTGCCCCTCTCCTGGTTCTGCTGCCTCTGCTGCCACAGTTTTTCTGCTGCCGCTTCTTGCTGTCTTTGGTGTTACAGCTCTCCCTTTCTGTCTGTTCTGCTGCTTCTGCTGTCTCTGTCTTCTGTGTTATAGCTCCTCTCTCTCTGTCTCCCTTGAAGGCTAGCAGGATGGCTAAACTGACCAATTTCCTTATTAGGGTTCCATAAACCTTATTTGCATGATTCCATCTCTACAACGGTGCCGTGCATTTACCACATGCACACACACACACACACACACACACACACACACAAGTAAACATACACTTACCATGTTGTTGTTGTTGTTAGGTGCCATCTAGTTGGTTCCGACTCATAGCGACCCTATGCAGAGCAGAAGGAAGCACTACCCGGTCCTGCGCCATCCTTACAGTCGTTGTTATGCTTGAGCTTATTGTGGCAGCCACTGTGTCACTCCACTTCCTTGAGGGTCTTCCTCGTTTCTGCTGACCCTGTACTTTGCCAAGCATGATGTCCTTCTCCAGGGACTGATCCCTCCTCACAACATGTCCAAAGTACGTAAGATGCAGTCTCGCCATCCTTGCTTCTAAGGAACATTCTGGTTGTACTTCTTCTAAGACAGATTCGTTTGTTTTTTTGGCAGTCCATGGTATATTCAATATTCTTCGCCAACACCGCAATTCAAAGGCGTCAATTCTTTGGTCTTCCTTATTCATTGTCCAGCTTTCACATGCATATGATGTGATCGAAAATACTATGACTTGGGTCAGGCACACCTTAGTCTTCAAGGTGACATCTTTGCTCTTCAACACTTTAAAGAGGTCCTTTGCAGCAGATTTACCCAATGCAATGTGTCTTTTGATTTCTTGAGGGCTGCTTCCATGGGTGTTGATTGTGGATCCAAGTAAAATGAAATCCTTGACAACTTCAATCTTTTCTCCATTTATCATGATGTTGCTCATTGGTCCAGTTATAAGGATTTTTGTTTTTTTTATGTTGAGGTGCAATCAGTACTGAAGGCTGTGGTCTTTGATCTTCATTAGTAAGTGCTTCAAGTCCTTTTCACTTTCAGCAAGGAAGGTTGTGTCATCTGCATAACGCAGGTTGTGAATGAGTCTTCCTCCAAACACGATGCCCCATTCTTCTTCATATAGTCCAGCTTCTCGGATTATTTGTTCAGCATACAGATTGAATAGGTATGATGAAAGAATACAACCCTGATGCACACCTTTCCTGACTTTAAACCAATCAGTATCCCCTTGCTGTCTATGAACAACTGCCTCTTGATCTATGTAAAGGTTCCTCATGAGCACAATTAAGTGTTCTGGAATTCCCATTCTTCTCAATGTTATCCATAATTTGTTATGATCCACACAGTCGAACACCTTTGCATAGTCAATAAAACACAGGTAAACATCCTTCTGGTATTCTCTGCTTTCAGCACTTACCATACAATTCAGCAATTGGACACCTAAGCACTTCAACCAGAGAAACAAAAACTCATGCTCACACAAACGCCTGTACAAATTACCATAGCAACTTTATTTATAATAACCAAAAATTGGAAACACGTTTTGGTTAACAAACCAAAAGTTTGTTAAGCTGACTGTGCTATATCCATATCATGGAATGAACCATTGATATATGCAACAACTTGGATGAATCTCAAGAAAATTATGCTGAGTAAAAAAAGCCATTCTCAAAAGGCTACATACTATATGATTCTAGTTATATAATATTCTTTTTTAAATGTATTGAGGTATAAGTCACATACAAAAAAGATTCATCCTTTCACATGTATAATTCAGTGGTTTTAGTATATTCAAACTGTCATACAACCATCATCATTATCTAATTCCAGAAGATTTTCGTCACCCCAAAAAGATAGCCAATACTCATTAAAAGTTACTCCCCATTGCCCTCCCTTCCCCAGCCCTGACAACCATTAATCTGCCTTTTGTGTCTATAGATATGCCTACTCCTGACATTTCCTACAAATGGAACCATTCAATATGTGGCCTTTTGTGTCTGGCTTCTTCACCTAGCACAATGTTTTCAAGGTTTATTCATGCTGTAGCATGTATCAGTACTTCATTCCTTTTTATTGGTAAATAATATTCCATTGTATTGATATGCCACATTTCATTTATCCATGCATCAGTTGATGGACATTTAGATTGTTTCTACTGTTTGCTCATTATGAATAGTGATACTATGAACATTCGTGTACAAGTTTTTGTGTGGGCATATATTTCATTTCTCTTTTGCCTATGCATATCTAGTGAAAGGATCACAAAATCAATAAATCACTGGCCAAATTGACAAAGGAAAAGAATGAGAAGATGCAAATAACCAAAATAAGAAATGAGATGGGTGACATTACAACAGAACCAACTGAGATAAAAAGGATCATAACAGAATATTATGAAAAATTGCACTCCAACAAATTGAAAACCTAGAAGAAATGGACAAATTTCTAGAAAAACAGTACCTACTTAAAGTAACAAAAGTTGAGGTAGGGAGCTTGAACAGATCCATAACTAAAGAAGAAATTGAAGAGGTCATTAAAAAAAAAAAAAAAAAAACTACCAACAAAAAAAGCTCCAACCCAGACCATTTCACTGGAGAATTCTACCAAACATTCAGAGAAGAGCTGACACCAATTCTACTCAAACTATTCAGAACATAGAAAAGGAAAGAAGTTTATGAAGCCAGCACAACCCTGATATGAAGCCAGGCAAAGACATCACTAAAAAAGAAAATAGCAGACCAATATCCCTCATGAATATAGATGCAAAAATTCTCAACAAAATTCTAGCCAGTAGAATTAAACAGCACATCAAAACAAATAATAGATCACGACCAACTGGGATTTATACCACACATGCAAGGATGGTTCAGCATTAGAAAATCAATCAATGTAATTTACCACGTAAATAAAACAAAGTAAAAGAATCACATGATCATCTCAATCAATGCAGAAAAGGCATTTGATAAAATCCAACACCCTTTCATGATAAAAAACTCTCAGGAAAATAGGAGAAGAAGGGAAATTTCTCAACATAACTAAGGGCATAGATACAAAACCCACAGCCAACATTATAGTCAATGGAGAAAGATTGGAAGCATTCCCCTTGAGAACAGGAACCAGAGAAGAATGCCCTTTACCCTCACTCTTATTCAATATTGTACTAGAAATCTTAGCTGGAGCAATAAGGCAAGAAAGGGAAATAAAGGGCATTCAAATTGATAAGGAAGAAGTAAAACTATCCGTATTCGAAGATGACATGATCCTATACACACAAACTTCCAAAGACCCCAGAAGAAGGTTACTGGAACTAATAGAAGGATTCAGCAAAGTGGCAGGGTACAAGATCAACATACAAAAATCAGTTGAATTCATCTACACTAACAAAGAAAACTCTGAAAAGGAAACCAGGAGAACAATACCTTTTACAACAACCCCCCAAAAGATAAGATACTTAGGAATAAATCGAATTAGGGATGTAAAAGACTTATACAAAAGAAGACTACAAAACATTACTGCAACAAATCAAAAATGACCTACATAAAGGGAAGAACACCTTGGTCATGCATAGGGAGACTTAACATTGTGAAAATGTCAATACTACCCAAATCTATAGATATAATGCAACCCTAATCCAAATTCCAACAACATTCTTTAAGGAGATGGAAAAACTAATCTTCACCTTTGTATGGAAAGGAAAGAAGTCCTGGATAAATAAAGCATTATTGAAGAAGAACAACAAAGTCAGAGGCCTCACACTTCCCCATCATAGGACCTGCTATATAGCCACAGTAGTAAAAACAGCCTGGTAGTGGTACAACGATAGACACATAGACAGATGAAACGGAATTGAGAACCTAGAAGTAAGTCCATCCACTTATGGACAGCTGATCTTTGACAAAGTGTTGAAGTCCATTAAATGGGCAAGAGATAGTCTCTTTAATAAACGGGGCTGGAAAAACTGGATACCCATTTGCAGAGAAATGAAACAGCATCCATACCTTACACCATACACGAAAAGTAACTCAAAAGGGATCAAAGACCTAAATGTAAAACCTAACACTATAAAGTTCCTGGAAGAAAACGTAGGGACAAAGCTAAAGGCCCTAATACATGGCATAAATAGACTATCAAACATAGCTAAAAATGTACAAACAACAAGATAAACTAGATAATTGGGACTTCCTAAAAATTAAATACTTACCCTTATCAAAAGACTTCTCCAAAAGAGTAAAAAGAGAACTACAGACTGGGAAAAAAAATTGGCAATGACACACATGACAAGGGTCTAATCTCTAAAATCTATGGAAAACTTCAATACTCAACAACAAAAAGACAATCAATCCAATTAAAAAGTGGGAAAAGGACATGAACAGACACTTCACTAAAGAAGACATTCAGGTGGCTAACAAATACATGAGGTGATGGTTGCTATCATTAGAGAGATGCAAATCAAAACTACATTTACCCCTGCAAAAATGACACCGACTGATGCAGAAATAGAAAGCAAATGCTGGCAAGGTTGTGGGGGAGATTGGCACTCTTATACACTGCCGGTGGGAATATAAAATGGTACAACCACCGTGATCAAACATCCAATCAAGATGCATTGATAATTACTGGTAATTGGAATTCGAAAGATGGAAACAAAGGAGAAGGAACAGTAGTCATAAAATACAGCTTTGGAGATCGCATGATAGAATTTTGCAAGACCAAAAACTTCTTTATTGCAAATACCTTTTTCAACAACATAAACAGTGACTAAACACATGGACCTCACTAGATAGAATACACAGGAATCAAATTGACCACATCTGTGGAAAGAGTTGATGGAAGAGCTCAATATCATCAGTCAGAACAAGGCCAAGGGCCTACTGTGGAACAGACAATCAATTGCTCATATGCAAGTTCAGCCTGAAGCTGGAGGAAATTAGAACGAGTCCACCAGAGCCAAAGCATGACCTTGAGTTTATTCCACCTGAATTTAGAGACCATAGCAAGAATAGATTCGACTCATCAAACAGTTATGACTGAAGACCAGACGAGCTGTGGAATGACATCAATGACATCATATGTGAAGAAAGCAAGAGATCATTAAAAAGACAGGAAAGAAAGAAAAGACCGAGCAAAATGGATGTCAGAAGATACCTTAAAACTTGCTCTTGAATGTAAAGAAGCTAAAGCAAAAGCAAGAAATGATAAAGTAAAAGAGCTGAACAGAAGATTTTAAAGGGTGGATTGAGAGGATGAAGTAAAGTATTATGATGAAATGCGCAAAGAGTTAGAAAACCAAAAGGGAAGATCATGCTTGGCATTTCTCAAGCTGAAAGAACTGAAGAGAAAATGCAAGCCTTGAGTTGCAATATTGAAGGATTCCATGGGCAAAATACTGAACGATGCAGGAAGCATCAAAAGAAGATGGAAGGAATACACAGAGTCACTGTACCAAAAAGAATTGGTCCATATGCAACCCTTTCAAGAGGTGGCCTATGATCAAGCAGGAAGAAAGTCCAAGCTGCACTGAAGGCATTGGCAAAAAAACAAGGCTCCAGGAACTGACAGAATACCAATTGAGATGTTTGAACAAATGGATGCAGTGCTGGAGGTACCCACTCAGCTATGCCAAGAAATTTGGAAGACAGCTACCTGGGCAACTGACTGGAACAGATTTGTATTTGTACCCATTCCAAAGAGAGGTGATCCAGCAGAACACAGAAATAATTGAACAACATCATTAATATCGCACACAAGAAAAACTTTACTGAAGATCATTCAAAAGTGGTTGCAGCAGTACATCAACAAGGAACTGTCAGGAATTCAAGTCGGATTCAGAAGAGGACATGGAATGAGGGACATCACTGCTGATGTTGGATAGATCTTGTCTGAAAGCAGAGAATACCAGAAAGAGGTTTACCTGTGTTTTATTGACTGTGCAAAGACATTCAGCTATGTGGATCATAAAGTATGGATAACATTGTGAAGGATGGGAATTCCAGAACACTTAGTTGTGCTCATGAGGAACCTGTACTTAGACTAAGAGGCAGTTGTTCCAACAGGACAAAGGGATACTGCATGGTTTAAAATCAAGGAAGGTGTTCTCCAGGGTTGTGTCCTTTCACCATGCTAATTCAATCTGTTGAGCAAATAATCTGTGAAGCTGGACTATACGAAGAAGAACGTGGCATCAGGATTGGAGGAAGACTCATTAACAACCTGTGATATGCAGGTGACACAACTTTGCTTACTTAAAGTGAGGAGGGCTTGAAGCACTTACTGATGAAGATCAAAGACTACAGCCCGCAGTACGGATTATACCTTAACATAAAGAAAACAAAAATGCTCATAACTGTACCAATAAGCAGCATCATGACAACCAAAACCAAACTAAACCCATTGCCATTGAGTTGATTCCAACTCATAGTGACCCTATAGAACAGAGTAGACTGCCCCATAGGGTTTCCAAGGAGCACCTATTGGATTTGAACTGCCAGTCTTTTGGCTGGTAGCTGAGCCCTTAACCACTGTGCCACCAGGGCTCCAACGTCAGGATAAACGGAGAAAATATTGAAGTTGTCAAGGATTTCATTTTACTTGTATCCACAGTGAACGCCCATGGAAGCAGCAGTCAAGAAATCAAACGATGCATTGCACCGGGCAAATCTGCTGTAAAAAAACCTCTTTGAAGTGTTAAAAAGCAAAGATGTCACTTTAAGGACTAAGGTGTGTGTGCCTAACCCAAGCCGTGATGTTTTCAATTGCCTCACATGTGTGGGAAAGCTGGACAATGAATGAGGAAGACCGAAGAATTGATGCCTTTGAATTATGGTGTTGGTGAAGAATATTGAGTATACCATGGACTGCCAGAAGAACAAATTTGTCTTGGAAGTACAATCAGAATGCTTATTAGAAGAGAGGATGGCAAGACTTGTCTCACGCACTTTGGACATGTTATCGGGAGGGACTGATTCCTAGAGAAGAATATCATCCTTGGTAAAGGAGGTCAGCGAAAAAGAGGAAAACCCTCAATGAGATGGATTGACACAGTGGCTGCAACAATGAGCTCAAGCATAACAATGATCACCAGGATAGTGCGGGACTGAGCAGTGTTTCGTTTTGTCATACATAAGGTCACTATGAGTCAGAACCAACTTGAGGGCACCTAACAATACCATTATTTAAAAAATAGAGACCATCCATATAAAAGAACCTGGTACATTCTAGATGATTTAAAGATTTTGTGAATGTATAGTGAACTTTGTTCATTAAGACCTCCATTTACCTAGGATGCTCCAAGTGTATTTTTAATTTTTCTTTCCTAAAAAAACGAAAGGGTTGCAGCAAATATTTATGTGGTATCATCTTAAGTTTTGACCGTGTGAGATTGTGGGTACACGTTCATTAGAATATTCTTTATTTTTGTCTCAATGTTTGAAATATTTCACAATATTTTATTTTAAGAAGCCTGCTGGGTAGTGACTGGAATGTTGTGTAAGAAGGGAGCTTTGGGGGCAGGGCCTGGTCACGTTCTGTTTCTTGATGTGGGCCCTGGTTACACAGATGTGTTCACTGAGTGAAAATCCATCAAGCTAGTCACCTATGGTCTGTCACGCATCTGAATCTATGTTATACTTAAATAAAAACTTTGCTAAAAATCCCTCTGCGTTAATTTGAAATTTGTAGTAGTTACTTAATAAAGGATTATTAAAAAGCAGAGTTGGGAAAGACAACACACAATACAGGCAAGGTCAGCACAACTGGACTAAACCAAAAGCAAAGAAGTTTCCTGAATAAACTGAATGCTTCGAAGGCCAGCGTAGCAGGGGCAGGGGTCTGGGGACCATGGTTTCAGGGGACATCTAAGTCAATTGGCATAGTAAAATCTATTAAGAAAACATTCTGCGTCCCACTTCGAAGAGTAGCATCTGGGGTCTTAAATGCTAGCAAGCAGCCATCTAAGATGCATCGATTGGTCTCAACCCACCTGGATCAAAGGAGAATGAAGAACACCAAGGACACAAGGTGATTACGAGCCCAAGAGACAGAAAGGGCCGCATGAACCAGCGACTACATCATCCTGAGACCAGAAGAACTAGATGGTGCCCGGCTACAACCGATGACTGCCCTGACAGGAAACACAACAGAGAACCCCTGGGGGAGCAGGAGAGCAGTGGGATGCAGACCCCAAATTCTCATAAGACCAGACTTAATGGTCTGACTGAGACTAGAAGGACCCCGGTGGTCACGGCCCCCAGACCTTCTGTTGGCCCAGGACAGGAACCATTCCCAAAGCCAACTCTTCAGACATGGATTGGACTGGACAATGGGTTGGAGAGGGATGCTGGTGAGGAGTGAGCTTTTCGGATCAGGTGGACATTTGAGACTATGTTGGCATCTCCTGCCTGGAGGGGAGATGAGAGGGTGGAGGGGGTTAGAAGCTGGTGAAATGGATACAAAAAGAGAGAGTGGAGGGAGGGAGCGGGCTGTCTCATTAGGGGGAGAGCAATTGGGAGTATGTAGCAAGGTGTATGTAAGTTTTTGTGTGAGAGACTGACTTGATTTGTAAACTTTCATTAAAAGCACAAAAAAATTTTTTTAAAAAGCAAAGTGTTTGATATGATTTTTCCTTTGCAAATGATCAGGGTCTTGGGAAGAGCAAGAAATCACTCTGAAATCAGTAGCTGTTTCTTTAGGGTGAATTTGCGTTCCTTCATCTTCACTGCCTTTGATGTTGCTGGTCACGCTCAACCTACTTTAGCCTTTACTCTTAGGCTCCCTTGGCAATTTCAGTGCCTTCCATTACTGTTTCGGGAGATGATGGGATTGATGTCAGAACTGAGTGCATCTGTAGGGCAGGGGAGAGAAAGACAGAGTGAATGAGAGAGAAAGAGAGACAGAGAAGAGACTATAGAAAAAGGAGAGAGAAGAGAGAACAGGGTGACAGACAAGGGTGTGTGAAGACCTGTCACATTCTACACTAGCCACAGAATGTGCCCCGAGGTTTTCTGCCTTCAGGACTTTGTTCATGAGGTTCCCTCTACTGGAAGTGGCCCCTTTCTCCTACCTCAATCTGCTAATTCCCTCTTTTCTTTCAGTGGAGCACTGGGCCTCAGGCCAGGCACAGTGGTGAGACCACCTTTAACAAAGTAAAACGGTCCCTGCCCTGCTAAAACCCCAGCTGACAGCTTCCCCAGATCACTTAAATTTAAATCCACAGGTTTCATCAGGGCCTACAATGACCTGCATGATCTGGTATTGCCTGCCTTACTACTCCTAATACTTTACTCACCTTGGTGATAGCACACTGGCCTACTCTGTATTACTAGAATAAGGCCAAACTCATTTCTGCCTCAGGGCTTTTGCATTTGCAGCTCCCTACTTTTGGAAAAGCTCTTTCCCTAGAAGATCTTCCTCATGGCTCCTTCCTTCTTGTCATTTGGATCTCAGCTCAAATGTCACCTTTTCAGGGAGGCCCTAATCTCTCTATTCAAAATAATCTTCCTCTCTAACCAGTCACTTTAACGTTTTTATGATGTTTACTCTGGTCTTGCAGTGCTTAAGCACTGAGCTGCAAACGGAAATGAAGGCAGCTCAAACCCATCAGCTGCTCCGCGGGAGAAAGACGGGACAGTCTGCTTCAGGAAAGATTTACAGCCTTGGAAACCCTATGGGGACAGTTCTACTGTGTCTTATACAAAAAAAGATCACTATAAGTCGGAATCAACCGCACAGCAATGGGTATGGTGCTTATTACTACCCGGAATTATCTTTTGTTTAGTTATTAATTATGTCACTCTAGCAGAACGTGGGCTTTGTGAAATCTGGAACCTTGTCTGTTTTGTTCACTGCTATAGCCAATGCCTAGGACACGGTTGGTTCATAATAAATGCTCAGTAAAAAATATTTGTGGAATGAGTGAATACTAAATCAAAAAACCAAATCCAGTGTCGTCGAATCGATTCCGACTCATAGCTAATATTTATTTTATGTTTATTTTGTACGAGGCGCTATCCTTGCTTCTCACGTTTCAGGTCATTTAATTCACATAACACCCCCATGACGCAGGTGCTATTAATGACTTTATTGTACAGCTTGGGAAGACGGAAGCATAGAGAGGTTAAGAAAATTTCCGAAGTTCACACAACAAGTAAGTGGCGGAGCTGGGATTCGAATCCCAAGAGTCTGACTGGAAGCTTGTACTACTAAGCAGTAGGTACAAAACATCACGTGGGCTCTTTAAAAAAGTAAACTACTGGTCCTGAGATTGTGATTCTGTAGTTCAAGGCTGAGGACCAGGTGTCCCTGTACTTCTAAATAAGACGCCAATGACCGGCGGGCTCTAGTGACTTCGCAGCAAACACAGCCCCTTCTACTCAGGTTTCAGAGCCCTATCACTGAGCCTGTCCCCGCCCCCTCTGCGGCGCGAAGACCACTGGGAGTTGTAGTTATCCAGTGTGGTTTGGCGTCGCTTCCCGGAAGTGACGCAAGGGTCCCGCCTTATTCCTCTCTGTCCGCGTTTGCGCCGTTTCGGCATCGCGGTGACTCGCGACTTCAGCCGGTCGCTGTTTGTTGGGTCTCGTGTTTCCAGGAGGGGAGCCCAGGTTGGGGTACGTCTGGGGACGGTGAGTGGTGGGGGGGAGTCGGGAGGTGGCGGCCCGGACCCTTCTCGTGGCCCGTGACGCTCCGGCTCTCCGGCTCTCTCCTCAGCGTGGTCGCCATGTCGCGTTTTTTTACCACCGGTTCCGACAGCGAGTCCGAGTCGTCCCTGTCTGGGGAGGAACTCGTCACCAAACCCGTTGGGGGTAACTACGGCAAACAGTGAGTGGCGGGCCTGCGGGGTGCTGGGGTGGTTCGGGAGTGCGGGGGTTCTGCAGGCTATGGAAGGCCGTGCATGTTAGAGGGGAGTGGGGGTGAGAGCAGGGGAGGTTCTGAAGGAAGCAGGAAGAGCGAGTCGTGAGGACGTCGGGAATTTAGGGACCGGAGCAGTACTGGAGGGACGACCTTCACGCTTAGAGTTTTGGCAAGTGGGATTCCACCCTCCGGGTACCAGGAGAGTCACAGGGAAGAGGTTTCCCGCTAGCCAGGTCCGTTGCATCAGCTTCTTAACTGGCCTCCATGTCCACAGCCTCTGTGCCACCCCCTTTCCCCCTCCCGCACGCCATCGGACTAGTCTTGACCAAAACACCAAAAGTCATAATTATTCTTAGCGCCAAGAAATCCTCGGTAGCCTCTCATTGATCACAGAAGGGAATCCAAAATATTTGTTTGGTATCTTTGGGCCTTTGCCTACAGCCTTCTGACTTTGCAGGCAGGCTCTTAAACATCCCTCACTGGGTGGGGGTTTTAAAACTTTTGTCATTTACATACCTTTTTTATTTTTGCTATGTGCAACTTTTACTATTATGCCGTATGTGTATATGAACGTGTATATTCATGAGGTCCTGGGTAGTGCAGACAGTTTGCACTAATCTAAAGGTTGGTGGTCAGATGCACCCAGTGATGCCATGGAAGAAAGGTCTGGCGATCTGCTTCTGTAACTATGCAGCCAAGAAAACCCTATGGAGCAGTTCTACCCTGTAACACGTGGGGTGGCTGTGAGTCGAAATTGACTCCACGGCAACGGGTTTGGTTTTTTGTTCTGTTTTTTAATATTCATACAAACAAAATTTCATATTACTGCCACAAGTGGAAAACCAATGATTTTATTAAAATAGAAAATAATTAGAAAAAGAATAAAATGGAAACAAAAGAATGGAGTCTGTTGCTTGTTCTGTCATTATTAAAGAAAAATATTAGTAAGGGAGGTCTTGAAGCTGTTGAGGTTTGCAGTTGGCCTTCCATAGTTTGGGAAATGTTGCTTTATTATACCTCATTCCGGTTCCACCTCCTTGAAGCCTTTCCATTCATTCCACCCAAAGTACCCTTTTTCTCATTTATTTAAAGAACTCAGTACTTTTTAGCAACTTTTGTTCTCACATAATTGGTTTTCTCACTATGCAATAAATACCTTCATTTGTTTATTTTTGAGAGGTTTTTTTGTTTTGTTTTTTTTAGAGAATGTCGTTGTTACATACTCTACATTTAACAAAAGGCCTGATTGAAGTCGATTTAAAAGCTTGAGTTGTATATGATGAGGCTATGAAGAAGAACAGTCAGAAAGAAGACAGATGTGATATGTATGACCTGAGTTACTCAGTGACACCTACGTCATCTGAGAAGAGAAATAGGGATCACTTGGAAAGACTGGAACTAGGTAGGGATGTTAATGGTCTCTGTTCCTTTTAAACAGGGCACTATTGCTGAGTGAGGATGAAGAAGATACCAAGAGGGTTGTTCGAAGTGCCAAGGACAAGAGGTGAGACTGGTGGTTTTAAAATTGTGGTAAGGCCATGGGCAAGCTGGATTTTAGGAAAGCTTAGAGCAGTATAATAGCTTGTGGGGGGCAGTCTTGTGGGCTTGTCCAATGTGTGCTGGGCTCCCAATTCAGGTTTGAGGAGCTGACCAACCTTATTCGGACCATCCGGAATGCCATGAAGATTCGAGATGTCACCAAGTGCCTGGAAGAGTTCGAGCTCCTGGGAAAAGCGTATGGAAAGGCCAAGAGCATTGTGGACAAGGAAGGTGTCCCCCGGTTCTATATTCGGATCCTGGCTGACCTGGAGGACTATCTTAATGAGGTGTGATATTGGTGGGTGAGGGGAGATCAGGATGGGGGAAGTGGGCCTGGGGCCCACTCATCATCCACTTCCAAAGGTCCTCTTTCGTCAGGGTTGTTTGCCTTATCTTCAGTGTTTTCTAGAGCACAAGAAATGGGGGAGATAAAGCAAGGAGAGGAACTTTTTATTTTATTTATTTATTAAAAAAAATTTTTTTTAGGAACTTTTTTAAAGCCAGGAATTTGATTGTTTTATTATTATCTCTTATTTGGTATTTTGCACTTTTAATGGCTGTTATAGAAAGTGTCTTTAAAAGATGAGTTCGCAGATGTAGTTAATAAGTAGAACAGGTGGCGTATAACACAGCAGGATTCATTGAAGTGATGGTTGAAGCCTAAAGTTCAGAAAATATTACTTAGTCTTGGGTCACTGTTTTTCCTTTTTACTTCTTTCCTTTAGTTATGGGAAGATAAGGAAGGGAAGAAGAAGATGAACAAGAACAATGCCAAGGCCCTGAGCACCTTGCGTCAGAAGATCCGCAAATACAACCGTGATTTTGAATCCCATATTACAAATTACAAGCAGGTGGGGATACTAGAGGCAGATTATTTTGAGGCAGTGACTCTATGACTAATACTTAAAAAGCATTTGGAAATGGGAGGTGTGATTGGAGAAAGGATCATGACAGGAATGTCTGGGGTGGAGGGGTGAGATGGTGACTAGCAGGCAGGCATCCTTAATTATTCTCTCATTTCCCTCTGTCCAGAACCCTGAGCAGTCTGCAGATGAAGATGCTGAGAAGAATGAGGAGGATTCAGAAGGTGAGAGGGTAAACCCTTAGTGCAGACGGTTAGCAAGTCCAAAGTTAGAGTTTCCCTTGGCCTGATTTCTTAGTTGCCCTGCAGCCTTGCTCTTCCGCTGTTCTAGCTTTTACTCTTCTTTTTCTCACCAGGCTCTTCAGATGAGGATGAGGATGAGGACGGAATCAGTGCTGCAGCCTTCCTGAAGAAGAAATCAGAAGCTCCTTCTGGTGACAGTCGCAAGTTCCTCAAAAAGTTGGAGGTAAGAGCCCGGGTTAGACTGCGGGATTATTTGCCTGCCAGGGACCATTCCTCAATCCAGGGAGAAGGAAAGATTCAGGACCCTAGGGTTGGGAGGGATGGGATTTCGTGAAGTCTAGTTTGAGGACAGACTTCCTGGTGTATTAGAGCACTAAGTGACCTAGAATCCAGAGAACTAGATTCTGAGCCTAGCTCTGTTCTTTGGGAGCTATGTGTCCTTGGGGCAAGTCATCACTTTTCTCTGGGTCTTGGTGGGCCATTCCAGCTCTTGACATCCTGATATCATGAATAACCACTCTTCTGCTCCTGAATATCCTTAGAACTAGTCAAGTCTCCCTGTCTTCCTGCTGATCCTCTCTTTTTCTCTGAGGATGAAGATGAGGACTCAGAAGATTCAGAAGATGATGAAGACTGGGACACAGGTTCCACATCTTCTGATTCAGACTCAGAGGAGGAAGAAGGGAAACAGGCTGCGCCAGCCTCAAGATTCCTTAAAAAGTAAGAAAACTGGTGGGACCTATGGCTATAGTAGAAAGGGTGAAAGGTCATTAATTATTTTGAGAGTTGTTACTGTTTCTGTGGAGTTTTTTTAGTTTGTAGAGGCCAACTGCTCCCATTTTACAGGATCTCAGTTGAGTAATTATTAGCGAAGGTCACGAAGTAAATGTGCCCTGGAGATGGGATTTGAAGGCTTCATAGCCCAAAATTTAACCGTGACTGTATTTACTGTGTGTGGACTGATTGTGAATCCCATTTTGGCAGCTGTTAGCTGGGTGGTACTGGACAAGTTACTTAACCTTTTTTGTCTTCAAATTTCTCATCTGTAAGGTAGGATGATACTCGGTAGCTGTGAGCTTTAGAGAGGTTATGCAGGAAAGGGGCTTAGCTCAGGACTGGCATGTAGTGAGTTCTCAGTGGTAGCTGCTACTGTTGTCACTTTTCCTGAGCAAGTTTTAAAATAATAGTATATAGATTACAGCAGACCTTCCTGAAATTTACTGGGATAGTCACGGAATGGGAAGGATCCTGATTTGGTTTCTGGTCCCAGTCCTTAGTCCTTTAGTAGTGTGTGACTTTGGGTAAGTTACTTAACTTTTTTAGGTCTCAGTTTTCTCTTTTCAAGTAAAGGTGATATGTGCCCCTGTGCTCACAAAAACAGGGCTCTGTTAGTAGGCAGAACTACTGCTGTTCTTTGGGTTGCTTTTCAGCTGTCAGAAGTTCAAATTATGCTGCTTCAGGAGGTAGTGAGTTCCCTGACACTACAAAGGTCTAGGCGTAGAGTGAACAACCAACCACTTGATGGACATCTTGTTGTGAAATATTTTTCACCAAGTGTTCCAGGGAACACTATGATACAGTCTGGGAAGGACTGCATATTGTATCCCCTTTTTGGAGTTCTGCATTAGAATTTGAAAAGTTCCACCAAAAATAGGTTTGCTTAACTTAGTTTTATTAACTGTTTTCTTAAACTTGCTTGATCATGAAATTCTTCTTTTTTTTAAACCTGTTGACACTCTATAGAACTGTCAGCCTTATTGGTTCAGATCTTTTGTATCTACTTTATAATGTGGTCTTTCAATAATTGTGCATATAAGTGTCTCACCTTTGGGCTATCATACATACTATATAAAGGTTCTTAACTGAGAGAACAAGTGAGAACTTTAAATATTTGATATCACTAGAAAAGAAAACTATAGATCAGTATTTTTATGAATACAGACACAAAGATCCTTAGCAAAATGCTAGCAAATGGTATCTACAACATATAAAAAGAAGTATACATCGTGACCAAGTAGGATTTATTGTAGAAACGTAAGATTGATTTAATATGCAAAACGAATTAATGTAAAACACTGTTTCAGTAGCTTAAAGGACAAAAACCAAATGATCATCTCAATAGATGCAGAAAAAGCCTTTGAAAAAGCCAACACCCTTTCATGATAAAAGCACTCAGCAAACTAGGAATAGGGGGAGCTTTCTCAACCTAATAAAGGGTACCTATAAAAAGGCCGCAGCTAACATAATGATGAAACACTAAAAACATTCCGTCTAAGATGAGGAACAAGGCAAGAATGTTAGTTTTTGTCATTTCTGTTCAGCATTGTACTGGAGGTTCTCACCAGGGCAGTTAAGCAAAAAGATAAAATATAAGGCGGATATCGAGATTGGGAAGGAAAAAGTAAAACTGTATACAGAGAAGATGTGATCATATATAGGAAATGCTAAGGAATCCCCAAAAACCTCTTAAACTAATAAACGAGGTCAGCAAGGTCCAAGACACAAGATCAATATACAAAGATCAGTTGTATTTCTATACTTTAGCCATCAACAATCCGAAAATAAAAGAAAAATAATTCCGTTTACAATAGCATCAAAAGCAGTAAAATAGAAGTTTAACGAAATGCAAAACTTTTACTCTAAAGGCTACAAAACGTTGTTGGAAGAAGATAAAGATCTAAATAAATGGAAAGACAACACATGTTTGTAGATTGGAAGACTTAATATTGTTAAGATGACAATACTTTCCAAATTGATCTGTAGGTTCAACTCAGTCCCTATCAAAATCTGCTTGGCTTCTTTGTAGAAATGGACAAGCTGATTTTGAAACTTAGATGGGGATGCAAGGAACCCAGAAAAGTCAAAACAGTCTTGGAAAAGAAGAACAAAATTGGAGGGCTTACATGTAGTTCACAATTTTAAAAACTTACTACGAAGTTAATAGTAATCAAGATAGGATCAATAAAAATGAATTAAGAGTCCAGAAATAATACCTCACGTTACGGTCAGTTGATTTTCATCAAGATGCCAGGACAATTCAATGACAAAATAATAGCTTTTTCAGCAAATGGTACTGGTACAACTTGATGCCCATAAGCAAAAGAATAAAATTGGACCCTACCTCATATCACAAAAAATTAATTCAACATTGATAAAATATCTAAACGTTAGATGTAAGACCTTAAAAAGTTCTTAGAAAACATAGTTTTAAATCTTCATTATCTTAGAGTAAGCAGTGGTTTCTTAGGTATTGTAAAAATGACATGGCGGAAGCATCTGACCACCTCTCTCCCACTTTTTTACCAACGCTGACACCAGCTGTCCTTCCTACAGCACTCTGTTTCTCTGCTGGGTTTGATAATTGTTGCAGTGGCCACACAGAACTCAACAGATCATACTCACAGTTATGGAGTTTATTAATGCGGGGCTGTGAATTACTTCATATACCCCTTCTAGTCATAGTCTTTGTGATTTCCACACAGTGTTGGGGTGCGACCGTGCAAATAAGGTGTATGGAACCCTAACAAAGGGATTGGTCAGTTTTGCCATCCCGCTAGACTTAAAATGACCCATCCCAGAGTTGGGAAGAGAAGATCTCACCACCAGGGAGCCAGTAGAGTACGCCTTTGGACCCAGGATCCCTGTGCTGAGAAGTTCTTGGAACAAGAAGACCGACAGAGCCGTAACACTGAAGATGGTAAGAAGTGGCAGGAGAAAAATGGCGGCATCTGAAGCAGGAGCCAGCAGGAGATGATATGTTGGGCTTTCCCGCCCATGGAATGAGAAAGCTGAGCGCCTTCAGGCAGGAGGCTTGCTGGTGGTAGTAGGGTGCCTCCAGGTACTTGGTGGAGCTAGAGTTGAGTGCCTTTGGGCTGAGGCTTACTGGTGGAGTGGGATACCTCTGGGTCCTTATCATGAGAGCTAAAAGAACTTTGTAACACTTGCCCGAGCAGGGCAGAGGCCTGGCTGAGGGACTGAGGGCCAGAGAGAGACCTGCCTATGGGCAGGGCTAAGAAGAGGCTGTCCTGATGGAAGAACTGAATCCTGAGTGTTTCTGAACCTGAACTGTAACCTATTACTTTGCTAATAAACCCCATAACTGTGAGTATGGTCTGTGAGTTCTTTGTGGCCATCGCAACAAATTAATCAAACCCAGCAGAGAAGTAGAGAGTGCTGTGGGTGGGACAGTTGGTGTCAGAAATTGGTAAAAAGGTTGGAGAGAGGAGGTATGTCTTACCTCTACCTCATAGGAATCAGCCTTGGGCTGTTAATCTTGGTTCTCCTTCCCCCTTGTGAAGTTAGACCAGGAGATCAGATGCCCCTGCGACACCATTCTTACAGTTAGGGAAGTAACAGGTTATGATTCAGGATCAGAAACAACTCAGGATACGGTTCTTAGAGTAGGACAGCCTCTTCTCACCCATACCCACAGGTAGGCCTCACTCAGGCTCTTGGCCTCATGGCCCCTTTGCCTGGCCTCTGCCCTGCTCAAGCGTTACAGAGCTCTTCAGCTATACCAGTAAGTGCCTAGAGGCACCCCACTAATAACCCTCGGCCCGAAGGTGCTCAGTTCTCTGTCTCTGCGGGTCTGCGAACCTAGCTTCACCAACAAGTGCCTGGAAACACCCTACTCTATCATCAAGCCATCTGCCTGAATGCACTCATCTCTTGCTCTGTGGGCCAGCAAGACTAGCTCTGCTAAGTACCTGGTGGCACCCCACTCCACCAGCAAGCCACCAGCCCAAAGACACTCAGCTTTCTCACTCTTTGAGCCAGGAAGCCCACCACACTGTCTCCTGCCAGTCTCCTGGTTCTGTTGCTACCATTTCTCTATGGCTGCATCTTACTGTCTCCAGTTTTACAGTGCTCTCACTCTTGTCCCCTGAATCTAGGAGGTTGTCAGCATGGGGATCCCAGGTCCAAAGGATGCGTCCCACTCTATTTCTTCTTTTTTGGTGGCAGTGAGGGTCCCCCTGTCTGCCTCGAGATGGCTCATTTTAAGCCTCCTGGGATGACAAAACTGGCCAGTCCACTTGTTGGGGTTCCATATACCTTATTTGCATGGTCTCTACCACAAGAGTGCCATGTACCTTATTTGCATTAGTAGCCAGCTATCCAGTTCTATTGGTGGTCCATAATCACCTTATTTGCATAGCCCCACCCAGTCATTTGGTGGGAGGTACAAGACCATGGCAAGAAACGCCAAATAAAAGCCATCTATTGTGTGAGCAAAATGCATGAGCAACCAAAACAAAAAATAGACAAATTGGACTTCATTGATGGACACCACCAAGAAAATGAAAAGGAACAATAAAAATTTTAAAAAGTGGTAAGATAACCCACAGAATGTGAGAAAATATTTAAAGACAATTAAAAACTGGACAAAGTATCTCAGACATTTCTCCAAAGAAGTTATACGTATTGCCATTAAGTACGTGAAAAGATGTTCAACATCATTAGCCACAGAAAAATGCAAACCAGAGCCACAATGAAACACCCACTAGGGTAGTTAGAATCAAAAAGACAATGTTGGTAAGTGTGTGGAGAAATTGGAACCCTCATAGCTGGTGGAAATGTAAAATGGTGTAGCTATTTTTTAAAACAGCCTGATAGATAACCTGAAAGTTAAACATAGTTACCATGTGATCCAGCAGTTCCACTCTTAGCTATAAATCCAAGAGAAATGAAAGCATATGTCTAGATCAAAATTTGTTCATGAGTGTATAGCAGCATTATTCATAATAGCCGAAAGATGGAAACAACCCAGATGCCCATCAATGTGTTTGATCATAATGGGTGGGTAAATAGAATGTAGCATATCCATACAGTTCAATATTATTTGGCAATAAAAAGGCGCTGATGAAGAGTGAGCTAATTATATCAGGTGGACACTTGAGATTGTGTTGGCAACTCTTGTCTGGAGCGGGGATGGGAGGATAGAGAGAGAGGGAAGCAGGCAAAATTGTCAAGAAAGGAGAGACTGAAAGGGCTGACTCGGGGAGAGCAAGTGGGAGTAGGGAGTGAGATGTATGTAAACTTATATGTGACAGACTGATTGGATTTGTAAACGTTCACTTGAAGCTTAATAAAAGTTATTAAAAAAAAAAATTTTATTGCAAATTTTCAATTTGATCAGGTTATGTCAAGGGTTCCAAGGTATGTATTTTACTATTTTACTAAAGTCATGAAGAATGTTGCAGCATTAGACATCATCTGGGTCAGGTAACCCAAATTCAGATGACCACGGAAGCTAGGCAAATTGCATAAGTGAATAAAGCAGTCTGGGTGTGAGAAAAATTTGTATAAAAAAAAAAAAAAAGAAGAAATGAAGTGCTGATACATGCTACTATATGCAAACAAGCCAAGCACAGAAGACCATGTGTTTTATGATTCCATTTATTTGAACTGTCCAGAATAGGCAAATCCACAGACAGGAGGTAGATTAGTGGTTACCTAGGACTGGCAGTTTTGGGGAAATGGGTGACTGCTAATGAATATGACATTTCTTTTTGAAATGATGAAAATGTTCTAAAATTGATGGTGATGGTTGCACAGTTGTGAATATACATTGAAAAAAAAGAACTGTACACTTTAACTGGGTGAATTGTATGGTATATAACTATCTTAATAAAGCTATTTACTAAAATAAAAATGTAGGAAAAAAATCCAACATATATGCAATTTGAATCACACAATCATATAGTCTACTATGCTGGGAATGGCAGCTTGAAGAGGAATGGTGTTGTATTCATCGTTACAAAGAATGTTTCAAGATCTACCCTGAAGTACAATGCTGTCAGTGGTAGGATAATATCCATACGCCTACAAGGAAGACCAGTTAATACGATTATTATTCAGATTTACCACCAACCACTAGGGCCAAAGATGAAGACATAGAGGATTTTTATCAGCTGCTGTAGTCTGAAATTGATTGAACATGCAATCAAGATGCATTGATAATTACTGGCGATTGGGATGTGAAAGTTGGAAACAAAGGATCAATAGTTGGAAAATATGGCCTTGGTGATAGAAACAATGCTGGAGATCGAATGATAGAATTTTGCAAGACCGACCACTTCTTCATTGCACATACCTTCTTTCACCAACACAAACAGCGGCTGTACACATGGACCTTGCCAGATGGAACACACAGAAATCAAATCGACTACATCTGTGGAAAGAGACAATGGAAAAGCTCAATATCATCAGTCAGAACAAGGCCAGGGGCCGACTGTGGAACAGACCATCAATTGTTCATATGCAAATGGAAGCTGAAATTGAAGAAAATCAGAGCAAGTCCATGAGAGCCAAAATATGACCTTGAGTAATCCCACCTGAATTTAGAGACCATCCGAAGAATAGATTTGACACATTGAACACTAGTGACCGAAGTCCAGACGAGTTGTGGAATGACATCAAGGACATCATACGTGAAGAAAGCAAGAGATCATTGAAAAGACAGAAAAGAAAGAATAGACCAAGATGGATGTCAAAGGAGACTCTGAAACTTGCTGTCGAACGTCAGGCAGCTAAAGCAAAAGGAAGAATTGATGAAGTAAAAGCACCAAACAGAAGATTTCAAAGGGCGTCTCGAGAAGACCAAGTATTATAATGACACATGCAAAGAGCTGGAGATGGAAAACCAAAAGGGAAGAACACGCTCGGTGTTTCTGAAGGTGAAAGAACTGAAGATAAAATTCAAGCCTTGAGTTGTAATAGTGAAGGATTCTATGGGGAAAATATTAAGTGATGCAGGAGGCATCAAAGGAAGACGGAAGGAATACACAGAGTCATTATACCAAAAAGAATTAGTCGATGTTCAACCATTTCAAGAGGTGGCATATGGTCAGGAACCGATGGTACTGAAGGAAGAAGTCCAAGCTGTTCTAAGGCATTTGCGAAAAACAAGGCTTTAGGAATTGATGGAATATCAATTGAGATGTTTCAACAAACTGATGCAGCACTAGAAGTGCTCACTTGTCTGTGCCAAGAAATATGGAAGACAGCTTCCTGGCCAACTGACTGGAAGAGATCCATATTTATGCCTATTCCCAAGAAACGTGATCCAACTGAATTTGGAAATTATAGAACAATATCATTAATATTACACGCAAGCAAAATTTTGCTGAAGATCATTCAAAAACAGCACAGCAGTATATTGACAGGGAACTGACAGAAATTCAGGCCGGTTTCAGAAGAGGACGTGGAACCAGGGATATCATTGCTGATGTCAGGTGGATCCTGGCTGAAAGAGAATACCAGAAGGATGTTTACCTGTGGTTTTTTGACTATGCAAAGACATTCGACTGTGTGGGTCAGAACAAATTATGGATAACATTGCGAAGAATGGGAATTCCAGAACACTTAACTGTGCTTTACGTAGATCAAGAGGCAGTTGTTTGGACAGAACAAGGGGATACTGATTGGTTTAAAGTCAGGAAAGGTGTGTGTCAGGGTTACATCCTTTCACCATACCTGTTCAATCTGTATGCTGAGCAAATAATCCAAGAAGCTGGACTATATGAAGAAGAACGGGGCATCAGGATTGGAGGAAGACTCATTCACAACCTGCGTTATGCAGGTGACACAACCTTGCTTGCTGAAAGTGAAAAGGACTTGAAGCACTTACTAATGAAGATCAAAGACCACAGCCTTCAGTATGGATTGCACCTCAACATAAGAAAACAAAAATCCTCACAGCCGGAGCAATGAGCAACATCATGATAAATGGAGAAATGATTGAAGTTGTCAAGGATTTCATTTTACTTGGATCCACGATCAACAGCCATGGGAGCAGCACTCAAGAAATCAAACGACGCATTGCATTGGGTAAATCTGCTGCAAGTGACCTCTTTAAAAGTGTTGAGGAGCAAAGACGTCACCTTGAAGACTAAGGTGCGCCTGACTCAAGCCATGGTATTTTCAATAGCATCATATGCATGTGAAAGCTGGACAATGAATAAGGAAAACAGAAGACAAATTGACGCCTTTGAATTGTGGCGTTGGTGAAGAATATTGAATATCCCATGGACTGCCAAAAGAGTAAACAAATCTGTCTTAGAAAAAGTACAACCAGAATGCTCCTTAGAAGCAAAGATGGTGAGACTGTGTCTTCCATACTTTGGACATGTTGTGAGGAGGGATCAGTCCCTGGAGAAGGACATCATGCTTGGGAGAGTACAGGGTCAGCGGAAAAGAGGAAGACCCTCAGCGAGGTGGATTGGCATTGGCACTGGCTGCAACAATGAGCCCAAGCATAACAATTGTGAGGATGGCTCAGGACCGGGCAGTGTTTCGTTCTGCTGTGCATAGGGTCGCTATGAGTCGAAACCGACTCGATGGCACCTAACAACAACAACATAGTTCACCAAATTTGGGCTTGCTTTTAAATTTGCATAAAGGTTTCTTTTTATTCTTTATAGGTTATTGGAGGCCTGTCCTCCACAGTGATGGTGTTGGTGTTTTCTCCCTGTAATTGATCAGTTTTTGCTTTAAGTATCTCATAGCTAATGGTTTAGATGCTTGCAGTGTTAGAATCTTCCTCATGTATGAAGCCACTTTAATCATAATGTAAGAATTCTCTTGTCCCTTAAAATGCTTTTTGTGTTGGTATCTAGTTTGCCTGATATTAATAGTTATTCCAGCTTTCTTTTGGTTAATACCTTTTCCTGTCCTTTTATTTTGAACCTTTTCATGTTCTTATGTTTAGGGGTGTCTCAAACACAGCTGGATTTTTTTTTTTTTTCGTTCTTTTAAAACCTTATATGATGAGCTCTGCTTTATGTCTGGCAAATTAGTTTATTTATATTGTGATTATTAACATATTTGCACTTAATTTTTTCATCTTATGTGCCTTTTATTTATCTTCTGCTTTTTTATTTTTCATGTTAATAGCTTTATTGAAATATAATTGACATATACAGTAAACTACATATATCTAAAGTATACAGTTTGGTAAGTTTTGACATACCATTACACATATGAAACCATCACCATAGTCAAAATAATGCCCCTTTTGTAAACCTTCCCTCCTGCCCCTTCCCAGACAACCATTGATTAACTTTCTATCCTTAGATAAGTTTTCTTGACTTTTAAATAGACGGAATCGTACAGTATGTAATTTTTGGTGGAGCCTGGTTTCTTTCACTTAGCATAATTACTTTGAGATTAATCTTCTGTTTTTTTATTTCTCACCTTTTGGGGGGAAGTAATTTTGGATTATATTCTTTTTTCCTCTTACTCAATTTGTTCCGCTAGTTTAGAGATTACCCTTGAAAAAAATTTTCTAAACATTTGAAATTTTGCCTTGGATACCTAAAACTTTAAAAAAAAAAAAAAGTCTTAAGTTTTGTAAACCAGTGTTTTGAGGTAAGTTCTTTGAGGAAATCACATTGGAATTTCAGGCGTTGCAGATTCGGTTGACCATATGATCCTCAGAGCCCTTTGAGGCCACTGAGAGTTTGTGGCTTCTTAGTGTCAAAGAATAATTCAGAAATACTCTTACTGGTATACAAGGGAGACCAATTTTTAGATCAATTTCCAACCAAGGCAAAAGCAGGACTTATATACAAGAATAAGGGAAAAATCACAGGCAGTGTGAGAACAGTGAGTTTTGTTTGAATATTTTTGATATAAACTCATTAGCTATTCTTGAGTAAGGTAACCAGGGCTAGTGTCCATTGTCAGTGGATTTCTAGAAAACATGACAGGCTGTTCTGTAATGTCTGCTTGTATCCATGTTTAGCATCTCCATATTAAGCCAGTCTACCCTGTCCATTTTCAGCCCTCATCTTTTGGTCAAAACAAGCTCATTAAAAGGAGTGGGTTTGATCTTGAGAGCGTCAGTGTCTAATGTGGGGTTAATGGCTGTCTAGCAACATTAAAGCACCTGGATATTAGGTAGTGGATTTGGGCAGAATCTCTGAAGACAGTCACAGGTATTATAAAAAAATATTTAAAACTTATATTGTATTTAATTTTGTAACCAGGCTTAACCTATCAGGGAGAATATCTTTAAGAATGAGTTTAGTGAACTTTAATCAAATGGCTTTTTTCTTAATTGGTTTATTTTTTCAAAATTATTTACCTAGGTACAATAAGATGTTAGTTACTGTACAGATTTTGTCTTGACTAGCCGGTAGTTGAGGGCAGATTTATTTAGGATTAGTTTTTAGCTAAGGAATTGACAGTAGTTTGGGACTAAAAAATTTAAACTGTTTTGTTATTTGGACCATATCAGAGGTAAATTGCAGGTTACAAATTTAGGAACTTAGAGTTGAGGTAGAAATTCTTGGACAAACTAGTTTAGTGTCTTGTACCCTTCCTGAGGAAATGCTGGTGGCATAGTGGTTAAGTGCTACAGCTGCTAACCAAAGGGTCGGCAGTTTGAATTCGCCAGGCGCTCCTTGGAAACTCTATGGGGCAGTTCTCCTCTGTCCTGTAGGGTCGCTATGAGTCAGAATCGACTGGATGGCAGTGGGTTTGGTTTTGGTTTTTGGTTTTTATGCTTCCTGATAAATTACCAATGTTGGACTCTTAATCAGGTATGGGCAACTTAGATTTTTGTTTTGAAACATGGATAATGTTTAACTGTTGAAAATATTAGCAGTGGAGAAAAGGGGGAAAAAGATCAAAATGAAAGAATAAAAGAAGAGGAAGACATAATGAAGTGTAAATCAATTGTCTCAACTATGGATCTTGACCTGAAGATCTTTGGAGAAAGCTCTACATGTCACAAATGACCTATGGAATCTGGCAGAGATCCTGTCTACTTTAAGGCGTTATCTGCTTCTGGAGGACTCTCTTTGTGCTCCTCAGAATAGATCTCTAGTGGGACTGTATGTCCAAGTTGTTCTGTCTTAAGCAGGGTGTGTGTCCAGAATCTTAAGATTAGTAATTGTGGTTAAGAGTTCATGGATTGGAAAAAAAAAAAGAGTTCATGGATTGTTCCTTTTCAGTGTCATTTTATGCCTAACTTTTGCTTAAGGTGTCTCTGTCACTATTAGTCAGAATCGACTAGACGGCAGCGGGTTTGGTTTGCTTAAGGTATCTCTTAATATCTTTAGTTTCCTAGCTATGTGTTTAGTAGAGAAGTATCTGGTGAAGTCCTTTTGAAAATGTAGCTTTTATTTGTTGGGTATGTAACTGACAGTACAAGCATTGCTTTCTGATATTTTCTAATAAGTTGTGAATGTACCAAGGTGTTAGCTATCTTAAGAGAAGTCAAGCCAATCCTCAGGTTTTTCCGTTAAAATTTCATTGTGCTTTCGAGTTGCAGAGCTTAATGTGCTTAGGGCTAGGAGTAAAACGTGAGGCCTAGGAAGATTCAGTTCTTTTGAAGTTGACAGCATTGATTTTAAGATAGCATTACCTTGTTTTATCTTCTTAGAGTTTTGAAGATGAAGTGGATCAAGAAGTTTCCATTTAGTGAACATACTTTGCATATTTACAAAGTATTTTACCTGTAAAGTGAGCTTTTACCATCAGTAATGAAGGTAAAGGAGAAAAAAAGTCCATAAACTTTTATTAAGACTTAGGACATTAGCCTTTGAGCAAGGGGAAAAAATTAGTTCAACTACCATATTTACAAATTATCACTAAAATATTCAAGTTTCAATAAAATGCAATTATAAATGTTTAAGTGGTGGCTTATGAGAATTATAAATAAGAATTGAAATATCTGTTGAGTCTTTCTGCAGAGATTTTTCACCAGCATTTATGGAAAGTTTGAAATAATTTGTTCCTGTTATTTGGGCTGTATTTGGTTACCAAACTCATTGCCGTCAATTCCAAATCATAGTGACCCTGTAGGACAAAGTAGAACTGCCCTGTAGTGTTGCCAAGGCTGTAATCTTAAAAGAAGCATACTGCCATATCTTTCTCCCACAGAATGGCTGGTGGGTTTGAACTGCCAGGTAGTTAGCCACTGATCCACCAAAACAAAACCAAAAAACCAAACCCACTGCCGTCAAGTCGGTTCCAACTTACAGCGACTCTATAGAACAGAGTAGAACTGCCCCATAGGGTTTCCAAGGAGTGGCTGGTGGATTCTACCTGTAGACTTTTTGCTTAGCAGCCAGGCTTTTAACCACTGGGCTACTAGGGCTCCTTACATTTTGTTACATAAGTATTCAAATCTAGAGGTAGTTCCTGGCAACATCAAGTGACCTAAGATGGTTTTTAGAAAGTAATAATTTCTTCCTCTCTTGTGGGGACACTTTGCTGTGTTGCACAGTTTTTTTAAATTCTGATTTTAGGTGAATCAACTGTCATGAGAAGAGAAGAGAGAAAAAAAAGCACAGTCTGGGAACAATAATTTTTTTGTGTGCAGTTTTTCTTTTTTTGTAAATTAGTTTGTGACTGGTAAAAATGTCAGTCTGGATGGGCCAACTAGTATCAAAGAAAAACAATTTTAGTTGCTTATGGATTTTCTGGAAAACCTTGGGGAGTTAGCTACAGAGCAATATGACAGATTGTTTTTGTGTCTACAGTAGCCTGGTTCGCACCTCTGCGTTATTAGATCTGATCATGTCATTCCCCTTGTAAGAATTTCTTAGTGGGTATAATGAGACAGTCCTTGGTAAGTAGCCTAGCAAATTCAGTGCTTCCTGGTTCTTGCCTCGGTTATGGTACTGGCTATGGTTAATTCTGATCTGTAGGTCATCTTGTATAGTGTAACTTGGACCCAGGACTTGGTAGAGGAAGAGAGGAAGTTCATGGGAGGAAGAAGCCTCGGAAATGGGGAGGGGACTGGTCTTTCATCTTTTCCTGTGTCTCCTCACAGGGCCCCCACCACAGAGGAGGACAAGAAGGCGGCTGAGAAGAAGCGGGAGGACAAAGCCAAAAAGAAGCATGATAGGAAATCTAAACGCTTGGATGAGGAGGAGGAGGACAATGAAGGCGGGGAGTGGGAACGGGTCCGGGGTGGAATGCCTCTTGTTAAGGTGAGGATTTTGAAGGTGAAATGTATTGGGAGAGCATACAGGTGCCTTCCTAGTCAAGTTGGGAGAAAACCTAAGGTGAGAAAGGGGGTCTTGTTGAGCTGTACAGGATGGGATGTGTTTTGCCTAGGAAAAACCAAAAATGTTTGCCAAGGGCACTGAGATCACCCACGCTGTTGTCATCAAGAAACTGAATGAGATCCTACAGGCACGAGGCAAGAAGGGAACTGATCGGTAAGATTTGTGAATCTGGGCTGTGGGATTACAGGGTAAAAGCTCTTCTTTAAGATACGGGGTAGAGGTTGGTGGGGAAATAGTCGTGCTATGGAAGGATCTGTGTGTAGCCTCAGTAGAAGAACAGTGTGCTTAGTTTATACCAGTCCAGTTTCTGCCATTTACTTTCGTTGTGACCTTAGGCTAATTACTTAACCTTTGGGGATTGATTTGGCTCCAAAGCCTCACCCAGCGCTGTGTCCCTCTAGTGCAGCACAGATTGAGCTCCTTCAGCTGCTGGTTCAGATTGCTTCAGAAAACAACCTGGGGGAGGGTGTCACCGTCAAGATCAAGTTCAATATCATCGCCTCTCTCTATGACTACAACCCCAACCTGGCCACATACATGAAGGTGAGGGCAATGAGGAGGAGCACCTGAGGGTTGCATTGGGTAGGTCAGAGGAAGGGTCCTAATGTCTTAAAACTGGGGAGCGGGGAGAGAAGGCTGTGAAAATAGTCTTGGTAGTTGACGGCGCATGGATTCCTGGTAAAGAGACTCTTGGGAGGCCTTTGGTTATTTCATCCTCACACCTCTTACTCTGTTGTCTGATCTCTTGGCAGCCGGAGATGTGGCAGAAGTGCTTGGACTGTATCAATGAGCTGATGGACATCCTATTTGCAAATCCCAACATCTTTGTTGGGGAGAACATTCTGGAAGAGAGTGAGAACCTGCACAATGTTGACCAGGTAAAGGATAGTTGGAGGCATAGAGAGGTGTTTGTTGTCTGCTTTGGGAAGACCTAGGGATTTGGGACTAAGTTCTGGGCTAATTTATTTATTCCTGCTTTGCCTTGCTCTTCAGCCATTGCGAATCCGTGGCTGTATCCTAACTCTGGTGGAACGAATGGATGAAGAATTTACCAAGATAATGCAAAATACCGATCCTCACTCCCAAGGTGAGCCTGGGCAGGTGCGGGCTTTGGTGAGAGGAAGAGTGCAGGGAATGATACTGACTTCAGCATTTTTGTAAGGATTATACTAAATGAACATGTTTGGGAAGTCAGCTTTTACCCCAGCATTCATACTGGAGGACCTGCTAAGATGGACGTAGCTGGGCCCCACTCCCATAGTTTCTGATTCAGTAAGTCTGAGTGGGGCCCAAGACTTTGCATTTCTAACAAGTTCCCAGGTGATGCTACTGATCTGGGGACCACATTTTGAGAACCACTGGAGTAAGGCGTCTGTCCACTCAGCTTGTTTAGCTTGGATCAGAGACATTGGAGTGGGAAAGAGCAGGACATTTAATCAATAAAAATGTGAGTGCCTGATGTGGCCACCAAGTCAAGGTTATAGGGAAGAACAAGGTAACCAAAGGTCTTCATGCTCATGGAGCTTACATTTTGATGCTGAAGAAAGGCAGCTCAACAGATAGCTAAAGATGATTTTAGATAATGTGAAGTGCTAATTAGAAATTCAAGTATGGGTGCTGTGCTAGAGAGAGACTAGAATGGTGGTGGCTTTAGATAATGGTTGAGGAAAGCATCTTTGAGTAGGGGCTATTTAAGGTGAGACCCAAATGATGAGGAGAGGTTAACCAGAGGAAGAATTTACCGAGGAGAATACCTGGCAGGGGAACAGAACATGAGCTTGGCATGCCCCAGGAATAGAAGGGCCAGTGTGGGTTGGAATGCGGTAAGGGAAGGGGAGGTTCCTGGGAGATAAGGGCTAAAACCACGCAAACCCTTACTGGCTAACTGAGGAATTGGGATTTTTGTTTGGGCATTGGGATGCGGGGGGGTTGTGAGCCCAGGGAGAGGATATTTTCAAGGCACAGTGAGTAAGTAGGCTTTTCAAAGGGGTGCAGAAGACACACATAGGAGTAAGGGGATTGATTTGGACAAATGGCTGGGAAGGGAGCCTGGAGGCCTGACTGAGATGAGGGTGGGTGTTCTCCCTGCCAGAGTATGTGGAGCATCTGAAGGATGAGGCACAGGTGTGTGCCATCATTGAGCGCGTGCAGCGCTACCTGGAGGAGAAGGGCACGACAGAGGAGATCTGCCGAGTCTACTTGAGGCGGATCCTCCATACCTATTACAAGTTTGATTACAAGGCCCATCAGCGGCAGCTTACCCCACCTGAGGGCTCCTCAAAGGTGAGTACTTAGCAGTGATGTCAGAGAGAAGAGGAATGTGTCTGTGTGTCCTACCTGTCTGTCAGGACTTGATAGTGAATCTCCTATTCTGCAGGGACTTCCTGAGGTGGAGCAAGGAGGGGCACTCTGAGGGATTAGAGTGAAGTTGGATGGAGTCTCATCTTTGGTTGCTAGAACCTGAGCATTCAGGGCCATTGTCTTTGCCATATGTGCTTCAATAACCTCTGCCCTCCCCCAGTCTGAGCAAGACCAGGCAGAAAATGAGGGCGAGGACTCAGCTGTGCTGATGGAGAGGCTGTGCAAGTACATCTACGCCAAGGACCGCACAGATCGTATCCGCACATGCGCCATCCTTTGCCACATTTACCACCACGCTCTGCACTCCCGCTGGTACCAGGCCCGTGATCTCATGCTCATGAGCCACCTACAAGACAACATCCAACATGCGGACCCGCCAGTGCAGGTACAGTGGGAAGGGCGTGCTCTGGGGGTGGTATAGAGAGACAGGCTAGGCTTCTGTCCTTTCTGTGGGCAAACCAGTTCAACCAGAATAGCCACCTGTCTGGCTAGTGCAGACGTAAGTAGAGATTTGGTGTTTCAGCATTCTTTGATTTTCCTGTACGTTAACATGTGCAGCTGGCTCTCCGTATCTGTGGGTTCCGCATCCTCAGATTGAACCAACCGTGAATCGAAAATATTCTTAAAAGAAAGTTCCAAAAAGCACAACTTGAATTTGCCACAAAGCACCACACTGAACGCACGCAAATGACGTGATACATGGGCCGTAGCCACCCGCCATTTCACAGATCCTTGGTCTCTCTCCAGGATTTGCTCTTGGAGCATTGTTCATCTCTTGTCATTAGCCCCTAAACAGTACAGTACTGTACAATTATTTACATAGCATTTACA
The DNA here is from genome assembly GCF_024166365.1 of Elephas maximus indicus. Lineage (NCBI taxonomy): Eukaryota > Metazoa > Chordata > Mammalia > Proboscidea > Elephantidae > Elephas > Elephas maximus. The sequence goes on along the minus strand of NC_064830.1, from coordinate 88,922,887 downwards.
TCATATCAGGTATTATAAGTTATCTAGAGGTGATTTAAAATATACGGGAGGTTATATGCAAATACTACACCATTTTACATAAGGGACTTGGAGCATCTGTGGATTTTGGTATCCGCGAGGGGTCCCGGAACCAGTCCCCCATGGATATCAAGGAACAGCTGTGTTTTGTACTGTTCCAACAGCATTAGATTCCTCGGGAGTACAGGTTTAGATTTAACCAACGTTTGTTAAACCTACTGTGTACGTGGTTGGGATCATCATGAGCTCACCTTACTGTAAAAATAGGAAAAAGACCCATTCCTGTCTTTAAAAAGCAGTTAAGAGGAAAGGCAGGCACCCAAACGCAGTGTGATTTGTTGGGACGTGATAGTGGAATAATGGAATAACGAATCTTCTTGGGGAGTGGGGGAGGTTTAATACCCTCCTATTTGTTCAGTGTAGTTAGGAGCACAGCCTCAGGACTTAGGTTGTCATGACTTCTGTCACTTACAAGCTGAATGGATTTAAATGATTCCTTTCAGTTTTCTTATCTGCACAATGAAGATGCTAATTTAGCTCCCTCAAAGTGTTGTGAGTACAAAGTGTTGTTGAGCTGTAACAGTGGGCTCAAACATAGCAACAATTGTGAGGATGGCGCAGGACCAGACAGTGTTTTGTTCTGTTATATGTAAGGTCACTGTGAGTCAGAACAGACTTGAAGGCAACTAACAACCACAAAGCACTTAGAACTGTGATCTGGTACATGATAAATATAAGCTGTTAATATCAAGAGAGAGTGTATCCGTTACATACAGTTTTTGTTAAATTTGTTCAAACAAACATTTATTGAGTAGCTTACTACATGCCAGAGAACACTGTGCTCAGCACTAGGGACATCCAGTCAGTGGCTTCCTGTCTTCCACAAGGTGCCAGAGCCTTTGAGGTACTCCAAGGAAGTGCTGCCATCAAATATCTGGCTCTCTGGTTTTACAGACGTTTGTGGGGTTTTTTTCCAGTTACTGTAGTTTAAGGAGCACCTTCACACGCACTGTCTCCTCAGTCCTTAAACCAGCGGGTAGTCTTGTACTGCTCAGGTTTTAAAGTTGGCAGCCTGTGTGCATGCGTTTGTATTTATGCCTCTGAGTTGACTTTCTTTGGACGGTCATTGTGTGATGGTTCATTTGTAAAGGGCACTTTTTAATTGTAAAGCCTCATGCCAGTATTTCTCAAAACCTTAGACATGGTGCTTACCACGTCACAATTTTTGGCAATATCTACATACAGCCTGTACTGTGATGTACTAAACATTTTCTTTTAAATTGACTCTTTATACTTTCATATGTATTTGTAAAGGATACCTGATATCTCTAGTAAATGAAGAGCCACCCACCAAAAATGAAAATTAACCATAAATATAATGAAAAAAAAATTATTCTAAGTTGTTTCAAGCCTGGTTGCTTAAAAATGGAGTTATCAAGGTGTTAATTATGTATTTGTACCAAGCACGTGATCTCCAATCGTAGGAAATGCAAAGGAGCTCTTTATTTGAGTCAGTGGTATGTAATGCCCTGTCTGCCACTACCTGAAGTTACACATTTGGCACTGGTCGTGTTCTGTTCAGCTCTTGGACTTCTCTTTTTATAGTTACACATTATCCCTTGGTGATAGCCCTGAAGTACCTGACTCTCAGTAACATCCAGCCATGGGTGTTCCTGTGAACTCCATGCTTAATACCAAGCTGCTGCTGGACACAGCTGCTTGGATCCTATGACTTGTTCAAGCCTGTACTGCTAGTTCCCCCCCCCCCAACATCTTATTATGAAAACTTCAAAAATATAGAAAAGTTGGAAGAATTTCATAGCAAATACCCACCACCACAGTTCTACTATTTACATTTACTATACTTATTTTGGGAGCCCTGGTGGCGTAGTGGTTAAGAACTTTGCAGCTAACCAAAAGGGTGGCAGTTCACATCTACCAGCTGCTCCTTGGAAACCCTGTGGGGCAGTTCTGCTCTGCCGTATAGGGTCGCTATGACTCCATGGTGCCTAACTACAACAGCATACTGATTTTGGAGGCTCTGAATGGTGCAAACAATTAAACACTGAACAGCTAATCAAAAGTTTGGCAGTTCGAACTAATCCAGAGGTGCCTTGGAAGAAAGGCCTGGTGATGTGTTTCTGAAAGGTCACAGTCTTGAAAACCCTATGGAGCACAGTTCTTCTCCGCAACACGTGGAGTTGCACTGTGGGTTAGAAACAACTCATCCACAACCAGTTTCTGCCTTATATTTATTTTATCATATAACTATGCATCTGTCCTCTATTCATGCATTGATCAGTCTTATATTTGGATGCATTTCAAAGTAAACTGCAGACATAATTACATTTCTTAAATATTTAAGCATGAATATTAGCTAGAGTTCAGAATTTGTTTAGTTTGTTTTTGTTTTGAGATAGAAGTTGCCATGAAATGCACGGATCGTAAGTGAATTAGTGAACTTTTGACACAGATGGTTATGTATACCCATAGGTGGGTTATACCATCTGTGTAACCCCAAACCTCTATCAAAATGGAGAACATTGTCATCACTCAAGAAAGTCTTCTCTCCTGCCCCTTGTGGCAACCACTGTTCTAATTTTCTCCACCATAGATTAGTTCGGCTTTTCCTAGAACTTCGCATAAATGGAATCATAGGGTATGCACTCCTTGTGTTAAGGTTCTTTCTTTCACTCCGAATGGTTTAGAGATTCATCCGTGTTGTCTGTATCATTGTATTTGTTCTGTCTGCTCGCATTGTATGTGTATATCACAGAGTCTTTATCTAGTCTCCTCTTGGTGGACACCTGGTCTTTTCTCAGTTTTTGGCTATTACGAATAATGCTGCTGTGAGCAGTCTTGTATGAGCCTTTGTGTATATGTTTTAATTTCTCTTGGGTAAAAACTTAGCAGTAGAATTGCCACATCATATGGTAACTTTATCTTTAACCTTTTGAGGACCTACCAGCCTGTTTTCCAAAGCGGCTGCACCCTTTTACATTCCCACCAACAGTTCAGGTGTATGTTCAGTTTTATAAGAAATTCTGAAGTGGTTATACTGTTTTACATTCCTGTCAGTAATGTATGAGATTTCCAGTAGCTCTACATCCTTGGCAATACTTGGTGTTGTTATTCTTTAACTTCAGCCACACTAGTGGTAGTGTAATGGCGTTTCGTTGTGACTTTAGTTGGCACTTTTCTGATGACTGTTGGTAATTGTCTACTTTTTTCTGGGTTTATTGGCCACTCAGATCTTTCACAAAATGTCAAACTTTTGCTCTTTTTAAAAATATATTACTAAGTTATAGGTGTTGTTTTAATCAATCCATCTTGGATACCAGTCCTTATTCAGATACATGTTTTGCAGATATTTTCTCCCAGTCATGATTGGCATTTTCTTAACCTTGCCTTTTGACAAAGTCTACTTTATCAGTGTTTTCTTCTGTGGTTATTATTTTCTGGGTCCTGCCTAAGAAAACTTTGACTACTCAAAATTCATGAACATAATTCTTGTTTGTTTTTTTCTCTGAAAGTTTTTGTGGTTTGAGCTTTTTGTTTAGGTCTGTGATTCATCTCAGTTTAATTTTTTGCACGTGGTATTCGGTCGGGGTCAAGGTCCCCCCGCCCCCATGGTTATCTAATTGTTACAGACCATTTATAGAGAAGATTTTCCCTTTTGGATTACTTTGGTGCCTTTGGGGAAAATGGCCTCGATGTATATACCTGGGTCCTCTGTTCCATATCACTCACCCATGTGTCCTCACACCAGCCCCACACTGTCTTGATTGCTCTGCTGTCACAGTAAGCCTTAAGGTCGGGCAGTGTGAGGCTTCCAACTTTGTTCTTTTTCGAGATTTGCTTTGGATAGTCTGGATACTTTGAATTTCTATATAAATTTTAGAATTATCAATTTCTAAAAAAAAAAAAAAAAAACCCTGTTTGGGATTATGCTTGTTTATATTGAATCTGTAGATCAATTTAGGAAGTATTAACATCTTAACAATAGTGAACCTTTCAGTCTTCACATTTACTAGGTCTTCTTTTATTTCTCTTTGCAATGTTTTAAATTTTTCATTGTAGAGGTATTACAAATCTTTTAAAAAATTATTCCTAAATATTTTATAATTTTTGATGACATTGTAAATGCAGTTGATTTTAAGTTTTATTTTTCAATTGTTTAGTTACATACAAAAGTGCTATTTTTGTAGCTTTGGCCTAAATATATTGTATATCTTGTAATCTTGCTAAATTCCTTTCTTAGATTCAGTAGTTATCAATTCCTTAGGATTTTTGACTTAAATAGTCATGTCATCTGCACATACAGATAGTTTTACTATTTTCCAATGTTTATGCCTTTCCTTTTTTAGTTTTTCCTATTTTTTTATTATTTTTTATTGTACTTTAAGTGAAAGTTTACAGCTCAAGTTAGTCATACAAAAATTTATACACACGTTGTTACATGACCCTAGTTGCTCTCTCTCTAATGTGACAGCATGCTCCTCCTCTCCACTCCGTATTTCCGGTGTCTACTCAACCAGCTCTTGTCCCCTTCTGCCTTCTCATTGCACCTCTGGACAGGAGCTACCCGTTTAGTCTTGTGTATCCACTTGTATGCCTTTTTTTTATTATTATTATTTCTCTTACCTGTCATATTGCAGTGACTCAAATCTAAGCCACCATTGTCTTCCTCCTGGTCTCTCTGCTTCTGCACTGGTCTCCCTTCAGGCTGTTCTTAATACAGCTGCCAGAGTAACTCTGTTAAATTAAGTCATATTATATCACTTACTTGCTCAAAATCTTCCAGTAATTCTTATCTTGAAATGGCTCATAGAACCTCTACTTGCCAGTACCCCAGCTTTTGTTTTTGTTTTTTGGTGTTCACATGTGTTTGTTTTTTAATTTTATTGTGGTAAAGCATATGCAACAAAAAAATCGCCTTTTAACATCCCACCTCTACCTGTGGGTTTGGCTAGACTTTTTTTTTCCTTTTTCCTTTTTGTGGTGAGATATAATAAAAAGCTTGCCACTTTAACTTTTTAAAAATATTTATTTTATTTTTGGTGAAAATACACGCAGCAGATCCTACACCCATTCATTGGTTTCACCATGTAGCAGTCAGTGACATTGGTTACCTTCTTCACATTGTACCAGCATTCTCGTTGTCTCTGCCCATATTGCTTCACCACCATTGACTTAGATTTACCGCCCCATAATGGCGTAGTGGTTAAGTGCTATGGCTGCTAAACAAAGGTTCGGCAGGTCCAATCTGCCAGGCGCTCCTTGGAAACTCTGTGGGGCAGTTCTACTCCGTCCTATAGGGTCGCTGTGAATCGGAATCGACTTGACGGCACTGGGTTTTTTTAAACTACTCCTCTATACTTCAGAGTTACTGTTGTGAATTTGATATAAATAATTTTTTTTTAAAATAGCACAGTGCTCAAGGCAAACATTCTTTATTAGATCAGCTAAACTGTTCATTAGTTTGAAGATGACTACAGGGGATAGCTTCAGTTCAAGATTCAAAAATTTTCTCAGGGCAACAAATCCAGGGGTTCCTCCAGCCTCGGTGGGTCCATTAAGTGCGGATTCTATAAGAAATCTGAAATTCTGTTCCTCGTTCCCCCGTCCCTTTTGATTAGGACTCATCTGTTGAGTCCTTGATCAAAACGTTCTGTAATAATAGCTGGGCACCATCTAGTTCTCCTGATTGCACGGCAAAGGAGGCAGTAGTTCATGGAGGCAGCTAGACCTGTGGCTCTGTTCCTTCTCTGATTCCTGGGTCTCTGTCTTCCTCTGCTCCCATTTTAACCATTTTTAAGAATGCAGTTCAGTGACGTTAGCTACATTTACCACATCATGTTACCATACCATTATTCATTTCCAGACAGAAGTTCAGTACTCCTTCAGCATTATCTCCCATTTCTTTCTTCCCCTCAGCCCCTGGTAACCACTAATAAACTTCGGTCCTTAGGCATTTGCCTATTCTGAAGCTTTAATATAGGTGAGATTGTACAATTTTTGTCATTTTGTGTCTGAGTGATTTCACTCAGCATAATGTTTCTAGTGTCTCCCAGCTTTTGACCCTGTCTCTAGCCACATTGCCCTCCTTGTTCCTGGAACACACCTGGCAGCAGTAGACCTTTGCATTACTTTTCCTTTTTTCTGGAATGCTCTTCGTCCCCCATATATCTGCATGACTTGCTCTCTCTAGTTCGATATTCAAACAATTCTATATAGAATTGCAAACTGCCACTACCACTACATAAACCCTCTTCCTAACTCTCTTGCCTGCTTAATTTTCTTCCTTAAGTTAAAGGGAATAATTATGCCAGTAGATTATTCAGTTTGATTTATGACATCCCTGTGTATAACTTAAAGACATCTTTTACTCAATAGTCTCGGCAATTTCTCCCTAAACACCATTTTCATAGGTTAGTTATCTTGCCCTCCACTCCCCCACCCTAGAATTTAAGCTCCATAGAGAGCAGGGACTTGGCTGTTTTCTTCTCTTTGCCAGCGTATAGCCTAGTGCTGCACTCATAGGAGGTGCTTGGTGTATACTTGTTGTGTGAACAAGTGCCTTGCTTTGTGGCTGCTGCCTCTCAGGACAGTACGCTTTTGCCCTCAGATCCTGTACAATCGCACCATGGTGCAGCTGGGGATCTGCGCTTTCCGCCAAGGCCTGACCAAGGATGCGCACAATGCCCTGCTGGACATCCAGTCGAGCGGCCGGGCCAAGGAGCTCCTGGGCCAGGGTCTGCTGCTGCGCAGCCTGCAGGAGCGCAACCAGGAGCAGGAGAAGGTGGAGCGGCGCCGGCAGGTGCCCTTCCACCTGCATATCAACTTGGAGCTGCTGGAATGTGTCTATCTGGTGTCCGCCATGCTCCTGGAGATCCCCTACATGGCTGCCCACGAGAGCGATGCCCGCCGGCGCATGATCAGCAAGCAGTTCCATCACCAGCTGCGAGTGGGTGAGCGACAGCCCTTGTTGGGTGAGTAAAAGTTAAAGGGAATAACTTCGTCACTGGATGATTCAGTGTGACTTAATGAAATCTTTGCGTATAACCTAAAGGCATCTTTTACTAACGGTGCATTGTCTCTTATGTCTCAGACTATTGTAACACTCCAGATTGAGCTCTCATTCTCCCCTTCAGTCTGTATTTGTCAGTCTTCTCATGTTTATGATGTTATGACACCTTTAAAAGTTCTTCGTCGCCTATAGATTCAAGTCTAGACTCCTTAGTCATTTAAGTTAAACTGTTCGTGATCTGACCCCAACATTATTTTTATTTAATATAAGCTTATATAGCACCTTTTTTCTGCTTGGCATTGTTCTGCATGCTTTACGAATAATAAATCATTTAATCTTCATAATCTTCGTTAATAACCCTGTGAGGTAGATACTATTATTATCCTTTTTCCTGATGAGGAAACCGAGGCACAGAGAAGTTAAGCGACTCATTCAGGTTTGCTGTAGCTAACTCCTATTTTTTGTACCTCTTTCACCGTTTTTCCCTTTCATGTACAATTATATTCCAGCCAAACCAAACTGTAGTAGACCCTTGGCATTCAGGAATCTAACATTGGCTCTTTTGATCATTTTTATGAAAGACCTGATCATCTGTGGGGCTGACTGAGATGTGATTTCACCAGGAAGGGAATTTGAATTGTGCTCTTCCCGTGAGCTTGGTCCATGGAAGTACCTGTGAGCCAAGCTTACTGCCCACAGCCACATCACATTGCAGATTTGCCCTACTGGTTATAGGTATGGTTGTGCTAAAGTGCAGAGGCCATACATGAGTGTCCCTTAGGCAGATTTTGTTTTGCTCACGTAGTTAGCTTTTATTTTTTGTTTTGTTTTAATTGGAAAATCTCCAGTGAAAACCTGGATTTCCAGCATCTCTTAAAATTTTGGTGAATCTGGCATCCCTGGGCCTGCCTTTCCATGGGGCCGAAGTAGCAGTTGTGGGGACAGGCTCTCTGATTCATCCCAGTTCCTACGTTTCTCTAGTACTCTCTGACAATGAAACCAAGAAGCAGTTTCTGTTTATCCGCAGACCTGCACTATTGTTTGTTTGGTTTGTGGAGAATTATCTTTTGAACCTCTTAACTTTACCTGTTTCAAATGGGATAAACTGAAAACTAATCCAAAATGGTTGTGTACTTTTTGCTTATACTTGGCCTTATTCATGTTTTTGTTTGGCCTGATCTGTGTATCCATTTGCACTTGCTATCCCTGTTCTAAACCAAAAAAAACAAGCCTGTTGTCGTTGAGTTGATTCCATCTCAATAGTGACCCTGTAGAACAGAGTAGAACTGCCCCGTAGGTTTCCAAGGAGCGGCTGGTGGATTTGAACTGCTGACCTTTTGGTTAGCAGCCGAGCTCTTAACCTCTGCACCACCTAGGTTCCATCCCTGTTCTAGGATCTGCGATATACATGTTTCTTTACGTCTACCAAGCATTTCCTGTCTTAGAGCATTTGTACTTTATTGTGTACCGTGGCTTCCAGTTACTCATTTGTCACGTCTTATCTTCTGCCTTGTCTCTCAGACCCAAGTCCGTAATCAGCACAGCAAACTTGTGATCTCATAGATGTTGTAATTTAGGATGAGGCTAAAAAAATTTTTTTGAGGAAAGCGAGTGAGCCACTTTAAAGAAAAATAAGCTGAGAACAGTGTAAGTGATGAATGAATATGGCAAAAATCATGAAGGTGGTATAAGAATGAGTGAAGTTTGGTAAATATTCTTCCAGTTCAGTGTTAGATATTTTTGTAGGTAAAGGAACCTTATGAGAATCTGATGAAAGCTATGGACCTTTTTCCTAGGAAAGTGTACATAAGGAAACATACAGCAATTTGTCAACGTTTTCAAGGGCTTCACCAGTCCCCTAAAGCACACTTGTGGCCTGATTTAGTCTAAAGCAAAGTAAAATAACCTTATTCACGTATTAACTTGTATAATCACATAGCTATTTTAGTGGAGAATTGAGAATAGAAGTAATCCAAACCCTTTTGTCTCTAGTCGCTTTTTTTTTTTTTTGGCCGTTCTGGATTGTGGTTCTCCTTAGACAGTGCTTCTGAGAACAGGATCCCTGGTGCCAGGCTTTCCTCATTCCCAATCTTTCAGGTCCCCCGGAGTCAATGAGGGAACATGTTGTTGCTGCCTCTAAGGCCATGAAGATGGGTGACTGGAAGACCTGCCACAGTTTTATCATCAATGAGAAGATGAATGGCAAAGTGTGGGACCTTTTCCCGGAGGCTGACAAAGTCCGCACCATGCTGGTTAGGTGAGCAGAGAAGGGAGGCCATTGTGGGTGGGGGGAGGAAAAGACTGCTTGGTCTCCTTCCCTGAAGCACTTCACTTCTCTCCTCGCTCATGAACAGGAAGATCCAGGAAGAGTCACTTCGGACCTACCTCTTCACCTACAGCAGCGTCTATGACTCCATCAGGTAGGGTGGGCCTTGGGAGGGAAGAGGGTCCCCAGCTTTGTGGCCGAGAGGGGCCCCAGCTTTGTGGCCAAGGGGCCTGATTACTGCTTGCTCTCTGCCTTGTCTCTCCCCAGCATGGAGACACTGTCTGACATGTTCGAGCTGGACCTGCCCACTGTGCACTCCATCATCAGCAAGATGATCATCAATGAGGAGCTGATGGTGAGGGCCAGGCTGGTGATTGGGCAGGTGGGGTCCTGGGGAGGGTGAGATGGAGGGGTCTGATCTGTGTCATGTCCTTCCTCCGCCTCACCCCATCAGGCCTCCCTGGACCAGCCGACACAGACAGTGGTGATGCATCGCACGGAGCCCACTGCCCAGCAGAACCTGGCGCTGCAGCTGGCTGAAAAGCTGGGCAGCCTGGTAGAGAATAATGAGCGAGTGTTTGACCACAAGCAGGGTACCTATGGTGGCTACTTCCGAGGTGAGTGGTTCCATCCCAAGTTCCTGGCCCCCTCACTGTCTCTCCCCTGGTGCTGACTCTTCCCCCCTTCCTTATCTCTCCTACAGATCAGAAGGATGGCTACCGCAAAAATGAGGGCTACATGCGCCGTGGTGGCTACCGCCAGCAGCAGTCTCAGACAGCCTACTGAACTCTCCACCTCTGTCTCCATGGCCCAAATCACTCATCGTTTTAAGTCCTAAGCCATACGCAGTCATTAAAGGTCTATTTAGAGTTGCTACAGTTTCTCAACTGCACGTCACCACAGGTGTGTGTTGGACTCATTCATTTGCTGAGCGTTTGCCACATGACATGTAAAAGGCCCAGGTTGCAGAGATGATTCATACACATGCCTGACTTAAAGACCTTGCTGCTCTTTGACATGTAACAGAAAATTGTAGCAACGTGATAAATTATAACAGGAGTATGAAAAACAGGTGGTGGGTAATGTTGAGCAGGATGTGACTGGGGGGATGAATGTCAAGGAAAGAGTAATGGGGGCAGTGGTGGTGGTTGGACCCTGAGGATTGGGTGGGTGGTGGTCACCAGGCCTAGGTGTCCTTGGACCAGTGTGGATCTGGTCTTACTTGTCCATGACAAGACAAGCACCATAATTAGGGGTAAGTTTCTCCAAAAGGAGAAACTTTTGGAGTAATTGGACGTTGTCATGATGTTTACACATGTGATTGTGTCTCTGGTAATTCGTGCTTATTGTATTTTACAAAACTATTGGTCTACAATAGATTGGACTTTTTAAAAATCATCCTTCATGACAGTTTGAGAAGTATTCATCTAGACAGAGGAAAAAGAGCAAAGGCACTGAAGGAGGAAAAGAATAGTATGGTTGGTATAAAGAGTACGTGGAGCCTTAAACTGGAACCGTTTCATAAAACCTTTGAATGCTTTGGGTTTTTGTAGACAAAATAGCATGAATAGATTCAGTTTTAAGAAAAATAATGAAGTAGCATTGTATAATATTGGAATTTGGAAACAGCAAAAAGCAGCTAAAGACCAGCATAATTAGGATCATCGATGTAGGGGGTGAATGATTGAAGAGGCTTGTGTGTAACAAGCTATCAGGGCTGTTATAAGGAAATAACTGGAATACTATTTGTATGTTCAGGAATAAAAAAATAGCAGGTCTGCAGAGTGGGCTGTTAATGAGGTTGGTTTTACCGATGTCTGAGGTATAAAAGTAGGGCAGTTGGATATAAGAATTTAGAATTTGAATTAATTAGACTGTAGGCTAAGCAGCTATAACAAAGAGACTGCATTGATTCAAGCAAAATAGTTTATTTCTTATGTGACAGTCCAGAGGTAGACGAGTGGCCCAGACTTGGGGATAGGCAGCTTGTGTTCCACAAAATCATCCAGGGAACCAGGGTCTCATTGTCTTGTTGCTGTACCATTTCCTAGGTTGTTATCCTCTTCTACATAGTTAAAGCTGGCTCACCAGCCCAACATCCTTGTCCAGCCCCGCAGGAAGGGAAAGAGAAAGTAGAGGGCCTGGAAATTACACTGATCTCATTGACCAGAACTTAGTGTCATATCCTTACCACCCTGTAACACATTAACCCATTGCCATCGAGTCGATTCCGATTCATAGTGACCCTATATGACAGAGTAGAAATTCCCCATAGAGTTTCCAAGGAGTGCCTGGTGGATTCAAACTGCCAAGCTTTTGGTTAGCAGATGTAGCTCTTAACCACTGTGCCACCAGGGTTTCCTTATAGGAGACTAAAATGCCTCTAGGTGGGGATTTCTAATATTAAAAGAAAAAAAGGAGAGATATACACTAGGAGATAACTACAGAAGGAAGAGGACAGAGATTTTAAAGTGAGTGGTTATAAAATACTTGTGGAAAGTGGATAACATCATAGCCAACAAGCCAGCATTATTGAATGCTTACGTGCTAGATGCTTTACATAGTTTAACTTATTTAATCCTCTTAGAATAATTCTGTTGTTCCCATTTTATAGATAAGGAAACTGAGGCCCAAAGAGGTTAAGTGATTTGCCTAAAATCACATAACTAGGAAGCGAGGGAGCTAGGTACACACCAAGGCAATCTGACTTCATGATCTTTTTAGTTGTTATACTTGGTGCTAATTACATTTTTGGAGTAGGGAGCATAGAGGAGAAGGAGGTCCAAGACTGAACTCAACATATGAGTTAGAAGAGTAAAAGGGAAGTCAGAGGGAGGAATGGCCAGTGGTAGTAGAAAAAGAGGAGAGGTGATAGAGAGGCTGAAAAGCCTAGGTGTCTCTGGGCTAGGCTGCATTATACTAAATTTGGCGAGTTTAGCGTTCTTTGGCAGGAGGCAGAGCCATTGTATTGCATAATTTTCAGAAGATTTCATTTTCTAGTCTGTGAATGGTGACCACAGAAGAGGGGTTGTCAAAGCTTTTTCTGTAAAAGGCTAGATAGTAAATATTTTAAGCTTTGTGGGCTACATATGGTTTGTTGCATATTCCTTCTTTTTAACAACCCTTTAAAAGTACAAAAACCATTCTTGACTAGTGGGTTGTACAGAAACAGCCCGTAGGCCACATTTGTCCCTCGGGATATAATTTACTGACCCCTGCCCACCTCAGCGCTAGCTTTTTGGGAGGAGGCTAAACATCTCTTCCTCTGCACACCCTTCAGTTTTTTGTGAAAATCTCAAATTCACAAGCTTTTTTCCTCAAAAGAAGCTTCCCAAAGTGACTTTTAAAAAGAACAGCTGAAAACTAGCAGATTTATTTGTTTTGTTTGTTTTTACTTAGATTGAGAAATTCTTTTCAAAAGAAATTGCCCTTCTGAATTTGGGCACATCTAATTGAAACACTAACAGAATCAACATTTTTTCTTAAAACAAGTTCAGATTCACAAATTATTTTCCAAAGAAACTTTCAGGTATGAACTTGAGCACATGTAAGATGAAACGGTTCTTGTAAAAAAAAAAAAACAAGATGCACACATTCTTAAAAGTATCTTCCCAACATGAGTTTAAGCAAATTTAGATGAAAAAAGATAGTTTTTGAAAACCAGGCTCTGAAAAGTAATTTCCCAGCACGAGCTTGACCACATCTAGTCTTTTGTGAAAGTAAGAATTCTGAAAACTAACGTTACAATATGAGTAAATCAAGACCCAGAACAGAAGTTTCTGTGAAAATAAGCTTAGATTCACAAATTCTGAAACCCAGTCTGAGTTTGAGCAAATTAAACAAAAAAAACCCAAGCGCGTTGCCGTCGAGTTGATTCCGACTCACAGCAGCCCGATAGGGTGGAGTAGAACTGCCCCATAGAGTTTCCAAGGGGCACCTGGTAGATTCAAACTGCCAGCCTTTTGGTTAGCAGTCGTGGCTCTTAACAGCTACACCACCAGGGTTTCCTCAAGCAAATCAGATGATAAAACACTTTTTGTTAGGGAAGGAAAAAAGCTCAGAACCAAATGATCATCTCAAAAATATATTCAAGCAAATCTAGATGAAACACTTTGTGAAAACAAGCTTAGATTAGTGAATTCTCAAAACTAGCTCCCCAGCATGAATTTGAGCAAATAGCTGAAAGAGCTGCTTTTGTGAAAACAAGCTCAAATTTACAAGTTCTTCTCAAATGTAATTTCCCAGCATCAGTTTGTGCAGATTTAGAAAATCTTAGAAAAAGTAGTATCAGCTTTTGTGAAAACAAGTGCAGATTGACCAGTTCTCAAAAGTTGCTTCCTAATTCCTGTTGTTGACTAAAATGGACGAAGCCCACTGATTACAACTAAAAATTGGGAAAAATACAAAAAGCTGTCTGTGGACTCTGAAAAGTAAACAAAAGCAGGCATACTGGGGAGGACAGTTAAAACTTGAAGCAGCCCGTGTAGGGGTGAGTTTCCTGATATTTTTCCTTTTTCATGACTTACCTCTGAGGTCAGGCTGCTCTCACTGAGCTGTGTGATCGTGCAGGCAGTAAAAAAAAAAAAACCTCAGATCTGACCCAGAAAGAGGACTGACCGGATGAGCTGGAGAACATAAAGGACAATCCCATCCACCCTAGCCCACCCCACCCTTAGCTCTGCTCAGGGCAAGCAGCAGTTTCAGAGCTGCAGTAGTGTGACTTGCAGTAGCTGAAACTGGGCAGAGGAAGCAGGAGAAGGGGACACTGGTGTGAAGTGGGAGAATGGCCATTTAATTTTTCTCTGGTTTGGCCCAGTATATTCTAAAAGACATCCACAGAGATACAGCTGTAGTGATGGCATGGGCAGCTAAAATCCCTACATAAGCCTGTTTTTCTTGCCAGAGGACTGGGAAAATGGGCTCCTGTGGAGCCAGAGGGTATGTGGGAGTCCCAGAGAGGAGAGAGAGAGCAGGCAAATGGGTTCCCCTGTATCTGTATGAACTAGGACAAGTCCTAGGTCCACCTCTCAGCTATACTCAGAGCGGTATAGAAAAGGCTTTAATATTGGGACCACCACCTGACTCATGTGGGACAGACCCAAAGCAGCATATCAATGGCTTTGGAAACAGCTCACATTGGCACCACTGCTTGCATATAATAGGACAAGACTTGTGGTGTGAATCCTGGGTTGATTACCTGCTAAAACACCAAAATACCATTTTCTAGGGGATTTTGTCAGAACCTAAACTTAGAACATAATCAAAATGTCCAGGATATAATCCCAAATTACCATGTGATCGGTTCTTAAGGAAAAATCCATTGGCATGCCAAATCTTAACAGAAGACTGCAAGGCAGCCGTTAGGACGATGCTCCATGAAAAAGGATAAACACTTGAATGTAAAGAAGTTCTTAGAAGGGGGAAAAAAATGGAAATTATAAAACTGAAAAACGCAATGTCAGATAAAAAATTTACTGGAAGCACTCAGTATGATGATGATGAAAGTGAACTTGAAGATCAATAGTAATTAGGCTGAAGAATAGATGTAAGATTAAAGAAAAATGAACAGGGCCTCACGGACTTGTGGGATATCATCAAAATGCAATCCCACTTTTGGGGTCCGAGAAAGAGGTTGGTGCAGAAACAAATAGTGGCCAAAACATATGAAATTTGGCATAAGCCTAGAGATTTGAGCTCAGTGAACCCCAATCAGGATAAACTCAAAATCATACCCTGACACATCAAAATCAAACTGAAAACCAAAGTTAAAGAAAAATACTTTGAAAGCAGCCAGGAAAAAAAAAAAAAGATTTGAATGACAATTTCTCCTCAGAAACCGTGGAGACCAGAAGACAGTGGAATATCTAAAGTGCTGAAAGAAAAAAATTAACCCAGTATCTAAATCTAGCAAAAAAAATCTTACTAATGACTGCAAAATAAAGACATTCTTAGATAAAGAAAAACTATTTCCCAGTAGTAATGAAAGTTCTTCAGGCTGAGTGGAAATGACATGAGAAAAAGCTGGAAATTCAGGAAATGAGGGAAGAGCAACAGAAATTGTAAATAGGAAAGACTTTTTCTCCTTTTAAATTATATAAAATAGGGATGACTGTTGAAAGAAAAAATTGTTAACACCGGCTGTTCGGGTTTTTAGTGTTGTGTGCTGTCAAGTTGATTTCAACTCATAGCAACCCTTTAGGACAGAGTAGAATGCCCCATAGGGTTTCATAGGCTGTAATCTTTACAGGAGCGGATTACCAGGTCTTTTCTTCCATGGAGTGGCTGGCTGGTGGGTTTGAACCATCAACCTCTTGGTTAGCAGCTGATTGCTTAACAGTTGTACCACAGGGGCTTCTCTCTAGTATATTAGATGTAATACATGACAATGGTTACAAAGGAGAAGGGAACCCGTATGATAAATATATTTTACTTGAAATGGTTAAATAAACCCTTCGGGCAACCACTAAAAATCTTAACATAGAAATATTCAAATAATCCAAAATAAGGAAAAGGGGAACAGGAACAAAAAATAGAGAGAATGAATGAAAGCAAATAAAATGGTAGACCTAAGTCCAACAATATCAGTAATTACATTGATTAAAAGAGGTTGTCAGAATTAATAAACATGACCCAACTAAGTGCTTTCTACAATAAATCTACTTTAAATATGTGGATATAGATTGGTTAAAAGGAAAAGGATTTAAAAAAATACCATACAAACATTAATTAAAAGAAAACTGGAGTAGGTTTATTAGTATCAAAGTAGACTTCATAACAAAATATAATCAGAAATAATTACATAATGATAAAAGTCTCAGTTCACCAAGAAGACAGGAACAAAAGTGTATATGCTAACAATCGAACTTCAAAATTCATAGCAAAGCCTGATAGATCTGAAAGGAGAAATAGATCAATCCACAGTTACGCTTTGAGACTTTATGCTCTTTTAAGTAGAAATAGGCTCAGCAAGAATATTGACGAACTTGTTATGGATTGAATTGTGTCCTCCCAAAAGATGTATTTTTGGCCCTTGGACCTGTGAATGTGATCCTGTTTAGAAATAGGGTCTTTCTTTTGTTATATTAATGAAGTTTAATACCAGTGTGGGGTGGTTCCTAAACCTAATCATTTCTGAGTTTTGAAAAGACCAGAATAGACACAGAAATATACACATGGGGGAAGACAGAGACTATGTGAGGATTGTCTGCAAGCCAAGGAACTAAGGAACACCCAAGGCTACCAATATTGAAGGCCTTGACATGACGAAGACACTGATTCGGACCTTTAGCCTCCAAAATTGTGGGAAAAAACCACTCACTTGTATTTGCATTGACAGCAGCACTGGGCAAGCCCTGAACAACTCAACCGGTTGACCTAATTGAAATTTACAGAACACTCCATTCTTTTCAAGTGCACATGAAACATTCACTACTATAGACCATATTCTGGGCCATAAAAGAAGCCTTAACAAATTTAAAAGAACTGAGATTATACAAACTATGTTCTCTAAACATAGGAATTAACAAAGATATCTGGAAAACCCCCTAAATATTTGGAAATTTTAAAAAATAACCCATAATTCAAAGAGAAAGTCATGAGAAATTAGAAAATAAACTCATTGCCATAAAGTTGATTGCAACTCACGTGTTACATACAGAGTAGAACTGTTCCATAAGGCTGTCGTGGCTGTAATATTTACAGAAGCAGATTGCCATGCCTTTCTTCTGTGACATCACAAAACCCACTGCTGTCAAGTCAGTTCCGACTCATAGCGACCCTATAGGACAGAGTAGAACTGCCCCCTAGGGTTTCCAAGGAGTGCCTGGCGGATTTGAACTGCTGACCTCTTGGTTAGCAGCCGTAGCACTTAAACACTACGCCACAAGAGTGGGTTCAGATCACCAACCTTTAGGTTAGTAGTCAAGCACAAACTGCACCACCCAGGGACCTCTAGGTATAGCAACTAACAAAAAAAGAGAAGACAAATTACCAATATCATGAATGAAAGGGGACATCAGGAAAGGCCCTAGAAATATTTAAAAGATAATAAGGGTATACCCTGAACAACTTTATACCTTTAAATTTGACTACTTAAATGGATCAATTTCTTGAAAGGCACAAACTATCAACTCACCTATGAGGAAATGAATAACCTGAATAGACCTTTGTCTATTGAATTGAATTTGTAGTTAAAATTTTTTTTTCCAAGGTATCTGCAGGATAGTGTCACTGGTAAGTGCTACTAAACATTTTTTAAAAAGAAACAGCCAGTTGTACACAGTCTTTTCCAAAAAATAGAAGACACGGGAACACTTTCCAACTCATAAGGCCAGCATTACCGTGGTAAACAAAACCAGACAAATCATTACAAGAAAACTACAGGCCAGTATTCTCTATTGACATAGACAAAAAATAAAAATAATACATCATGACCAAGTTGTGTTTATTCTGGGAATGCAAGACTGGGTCAACAGATGAAATCCATTAACAGACTAAAGAAAAACTTTATGATCACAGCAGTTTATACGAAAAGAGCATTTGATAAAATTCAATATTCATTTGTGAAAGGAACAGAAGGGAATTTCCTCAGTCTGATAAAATCCTGTAGCTAACATGCAGCTTAGGGGTGAAAGAATGTTTTCCCCCTAAGACCTGGAATAAATCAAGGATATCCACTCTTAACCAGTGTTACTCAATATCTTACTGCAAGTCTTAGTTTGGTAAGGCAGACAAAGAAGTAAAAGCATGTAAATTAGAAGGGAAGAGACAAAACTGTCCCTGCTTGCACATGAACTGTTTGTCTACCTAGAAAATCCTGAGGAATCTACAAATAATTCCTACAACTAAGTGAGTTTAGCAAGTTGGAGGATACGATGTCAACACAAAAATCAATCTTATTTCCGTAACTCTCAGCGAACAATTGGAAACCTAAATAATCAATACCACTTATGTTAGCTTTAAAAAAGGGTGAGGGTGGAAATAACTTCAGAATAAATCTAACAAAAGGTGCAGGATCTGTATGATGAAAATTATGTTGATGGATAAAATCAAGGAGTACTTAAATATATACCATGTTCATGGGTTGGAAGACTCGATACAGTTCTCAATTTTCCCCAAACTGATCTTTATATTTAATGGAATTCCAACCAAAATCCCTGCAGGCTTCCTTGTAGAAATCTAATTCTAAAATTTATATGGAAATGTAAAGAACCTACAATAGTCAAAACAACTTTGAAAAAGATGGATGAAGTTGGAGGACTTAACTACCTGACTTTAAGATTTGTTATAAAACCATAGTAAATAAAGACCATGTGGTATATAATGTCAAGATAGACAAACAGATTAATGGAAAAAATAACCCAAAAATAGACATATATTTTCAACAGATGCAGAAAAAAATTTTTTTTCAGGAAATGGTGCTGAAACAATTGTATATCCATATGCAAAAAACAAAAAAATAAGCTCAAAATGAATCAAAGACCATCGGAGGAAATCTTTATAGAAGAAAAATATCTATTTGACCTCAACAAAAGAACTGTTCTTCAAAAGACAATGAAAAGACAAGTCAAAGATGGGGAGAAATCTACAAATCATATGTCTGATTAAAAAAAAAGTTTAAACAGAAGGAAATATTCTTTGATGGTTATGAGAGTGGGGAAGGAGGAAGGGAGAGGGGTTTTCACTAATTAGTAGATAACTATTTTAGGTAAAGGAAAAGACAATACAGGACAGGTCAGCACAACTGGACGAAACCAAAAGCAAAGAAATTTCCTGAATAAACTGAATGCTTCAAAGGCCAGCGTAGCAGGGGCAGGGGTTTGGGGACTATGGTTTCAGGGGACATCTAAGTCAACTGGCATAATAATAAAACCTATTAAAACATTCTGCATCCCACTTCAGAGTGGTGTCTGAGGTCTTAAACGCATCTAAGATACATCAATTGGTCTCAACCCACGTGGAGCAAAGGAGAATGAAGAACACCAAAGACACAGGTAATTATGAGCCCAAGAGACAGAAAGGGCCACATAAACCAGAGACTACATTAGCCTAAGACCAGAGGAACTAGATGGTGCCTGGCTACAACAGATGACTGCCCTGACAAGGGAACACAACAGAGAACCCCTGAGGGAGCAGTTGAGCAGTGGGATGCAGACCCTAAACTCTCATAAAAAGACTAGACTTAATGGTCTGACTGAGCTAGAAGGACCCCAGAGGTCATGGTCCCCAGACCTTCTGTTGGCCCAAGACAGGAACCATGCCCAAAGCCCACTCTTCAGACAGGGATTGGACTGGACTATGGGATGGAGAATGATACTGGTGAAGAGTGAGCTTCTTAGATCAAGTGGACACATGAGACTATGTGGGCATCTCTTGTTTGGAGGGGACATGAGAGGGCAGAGGGGGTCAGAAGCTGACAGAATGGACACGAAAGGAGAGAGTGGAGGGAGGGACCATGCTGTCTTGTTGAGGGGAGAGTGGCTAGGAGTGTATGGTAAGGTGTATATAGATTTTTTTATGAGAGATTGACTTGATTTACAAACTTAAAGCATAATAGAAATTAAAAAAAAAAAACTTGTACTCAGACTATATAAAGAACTCCCAGGATTCAATAATTACATATAAAATGAAATGG
This sequence comes from Elephas maximus indicus, assembly GCF_024166365.1. Taxonomy (NCBI): domain Eukaryota; kingdom Metazoa; phylum Chordata; class Mammalia; order Proboscidea; family Elephantidae; genus Elephas; species Elephas maximus. The sequence goes on along the minus strand of NC_064830.1, from coordinate 88,902,940 downwards.
CAAAAAGAATTCAATAATAAGAAAACACTCAATTTAGAAATGGGTAAAATATTTGAACATATACTTCACCAAAGAAGATACATCAATGGTTAATAAATACAGTGAAAAGAGACAACATTATTAGTAAAAAAAAAAAAAAAAAGTTGCTGGCAAGTCATTTTCAACTCATGGTGACCAATGTGTGTCAGAGTAGAACTGCACTTTATAGGGTTTTCAATGACTGCTTTTTCGGAAGTAGATTGCCAGGCCTTTCTTCCAAGGTGCCTCTGAATGGACTCAAACCTCCAGCCTTTCAGTTAGCAGTCAGAGTGTGTTAACTATTGCACCACGCAGAGACATCCTATGAGCCAGTAGGGAACTACAAGTTAAAACCAGAATGAGATACTACTACACACCTATTGTTAAGTGCCGTCAAGTCAGTTTTGACCCATGGGTACCCTCTGTACCACAGAACAAAACACTGCGCAGTCCTGCGCCACGCTCACAATCTTTGTTACGCTTGAGCAGTCAATGTGTCAATCCATCTCATTGAGGGTCTCCCTATTTTTTGCTGACTCTCCACTTTACCCAGCAAAATGTTCTTCCCCAGGGATTGGTCTCTCTTGATAACGTGTCCAAAGCTTGTGAGACAAGTCTTGTCATCCTTGCTTCTAAGGAGTGCTCTGGCTGTACTTCTAAGACAGGCTAGTTCGTTCTTCTGGCACTCCATGATACATGTTCAGTATTCTTCGCCACCACCACAGAGGCATCAATTCTTCGGTCTTCCTTATTCATTGTCCAGCTCTTGCATGGATATGAGGTGACTGAAAACACCATGGCTTGGGTCAGGCTCACCTTAGTCTTGAAAGTGACATCTTTGCTTTTTAACACTTTAAAGAGGTCTTTTACAGCAGATTTGCCCAAAGCAGTGCCTCATTTGATTTCTTGACTGTTGCTTCCATGGGTGTAGATTGTGGATTCAAGTAAAATGAAATTCTTGATGTCTTAGTTATCTAGTGCTCCTATAACAGAAATACCACAAGTAGATAGCTTTAACAAGGAGAAATGTATTCTCTCACAGTCTAGTAGGCTACAAGTCCAAATTCAGGGCATCAGCTCCAGGGGAACACTTTCTCTCTCTGTTGGCTCTGGAGGAAGGTCTTTGTCATCAATCTTCCCTTGGTGTAGGAGCTTCTCTGCGCAGGAACCCCAGGTCTAACGGATGCGTTCTGCTCCCAGCGCTGTTTTTTTGCTGGTATGAGGTCCCCACTATCTGCTCCTTTCCCTTTTATCTCTTGTAAGATAAAAGGTAAAAGGTGATGCAGGTAGGCCACATCCCAGGGAAACTCCCTTTTCTTTGAATCAGGGATATGACCAGAGTAAGGGTGTTACATCTCACTCTAATCCTTTTTAACATAACCTAATCTTGCCTCATGAACCACAGGCAGAGATTAGGATTTACAACACATAGGAAAATTACATCAATCACAAAATGGAGGACAACCACACAATATCGAAAATCATGGCCTAACCAAGTTAATACATATTTTTGGGGGGACACAATTCAATCCATAACACTTGACAACTTCAGTCTTTTCTCCGTTTATCATGATGTTGCTTATTGGTCCAGCTGTCAGGATTTTTGTTTTCTTTATGTTGAGGTGTCATCCATACTGAAGGCTGTAGTCTTTGATCTTCATCAGTAAGTGCTTCAAGTCCTCTTCACTTTCAGCAAGCAAGCTTGTGTCATCCACGTAATGCAGGTTGTTAATGAGTCTTCATCCTGATTGTCCAGCTTCTTGGATTATTTGCTCAGCATACAGATTGAATAAATATGATGAAAGGATACAACCCTGACATGTACCTTTCCTGACTTTAAACCACACAGTATCCCCTTTTTCTATTCAAACAACTGCTTCTTGGTCTAAGTACAGGTTCCTTAGGATCACAGTTAAGTGTTCTGGAATTGCTATTCTTCACAATGTTATCCATAATTTGTTATGATATACACTGTCAAATGCCTTTGCATAGTCAATAAAGTGCAGGTAAACATCTTTCTGGTGTTCTCTGCTTTCAGCCAGGATCCACCTGACATCTGCAAATGATATCCCTCATTCCACCACCTCTTCTGAATCCAGCTTGAATTTCTGGCAGTTCCCTGTTGATGTAGTGCCACAACTGCTTTTGAATAATCTCCAGCAAAATTTTACATGCATGTGATATTAATTATATTGTTTTATAATTTCTGCATTCATTTGGATCACCTTTATTTGGAATAGGCATAAATATGAATTGCTTCCAGTCAGTTGACCAGGTAGCTGTCTTCCAAATTTCTTGGCATAGACCAGTGAGCACTTCCACTGCTGCCATCTAGTTTGGTATTCCATTGAATGCATCTAATGTGAAACATCTAATTTGGTATTCCATCAATTCCTGGAGCCTTGTTTTCACCAATGCGTTCATCACAGCTTGGACGTCTTCATTCAGTACTGTTGATTCCTGATCATATGCTACCTCCTGAAATGACTGAACACCAACCAATTCTTTTCGTATAGTGACTCTGAGTATTCCTCCCATCTTTTTTTTTTTTTTTTTAACTTTTATTGAGCTTCAAGTGAACGTTTACAAATCAAGTCAGTCTGTCACATATAAGTTTATATACATCTTACCCCATACTCCCACTTGCTCTCCCCCTAATGAGTCAGCCCTTCCAGTCTCTCCTTTTGTGACAATTTTGCCAGCTTCCAACTCTCTCTATCCTCCCATCCCCCTTCCAGACAGGAGATGCCAACACAGCCTCAAGTGTCCACCTGATATAATTAGCTCACTCTTCATCAGCATCTCTCTCCTACCCACTGTCCAGTCCCTTTCATGTCTGATGAGTTGTCTTCGGGGATGGTTCCTGTCCTGTGCCAACAGAAGGTTTGGGGACCATGACCGCCGGGATTCCTCTAGTCTCAGCCAGACCATTAAGTATGGTCTTTTTATGAGAATTTGGGGTCTGCATCCCACTGTTCTCCTGCTCCCTCAGGGGTTCTCTATTGTGCTCCCTGACAGGGCAGTCATCGATTGTGGCCGGGCACCAACTAGTTCTTCTGGTCTCAGGATGATGTAGGTCTCCGGTTCATGTGGCCCTTTCTGTCTCTTGGGCTCTTAGTTGTCATGTGACCTTGGTGTTCTTCATTCTCCCTTGCTCCAGGTGGGTTGAGACCAATTGATGCATCTTAGATGACCACTTGTTAGCATTTAAGACCCCAGACGCCACATTTCAAAGTGGGATGCAGAATGTTTTCATAATAGAATTATTTTGCCAATTGACTTAGAAGTCCCCTTAAACCATGGTTCCCAAACCCCCGCCCTTGCTCCGCTGACCTTTGAAGCATTCATTTTATCCCGGCAACTTCTTTGCTTTTGGTCCAGTCCAATTGAGCTGACCTTCCATGTATTGAGTGTTGTCCTTTCCTTCACCTAAAGCAGTTCTTATCTACTAATTAGTAAAAAACCCTCTCCCTCCCTCCCTCCCTCCCCCCCTCATAACCACAAAAGTATGTGTTCTTCTCAGTTTATACTATTTCTCAAGATCTTATAATAGTGGTCTTATACAGTATTTGTCCTTTTGCCTCTGACTAATTTCACTCAGCATAATGCCTTCCAGGTTCCTCCATGTTATGAAATGTTTCACAGATTCGTCACTGTTCTTTATCGATGCATAGTATTCCACTGTGTGAATATACCACAATTTATTTATCCATTCATCCATTGATGGACACCTTGGTTGCTTCCAGCTTTTTGTTATTGTAAACAGAGCTGCAATAAACATGGGTGTGCATATATCTGTTTGTGTGAAGGCTCTTGTTTCTCTAGGGTATATTCTGAGGAGTGGGATTTCTGGGTTGTATGGTAGTTCTATTTCTAACTGTTTAAGATAACGCCAGATAGATTTCCAAAGTGGTTGTACCATTTTACATTCCCACCAGCAGTGTATAAGAGTTCCAATCTCTCCGCAGCCTCTCCAACATTTATTATTTTGTGTTTTTTGGATTAATGCCAGCTTTGTTGGAGTGAGATGGAATCTCATCGTAGTTTTAATTTGCATTTCTCTAATGGCTAATGATCGAGAGCATTTTCTCATGTATCTGTTAGCTGCCTGAATATCTTCTTTAGTGAAGTGTGTGTTCATATCCTTTGCCCACTTCTTGATTGGGTTGTTTGTCTTTTTGTGGTTGAGTTTTGACAGAATCATGTAGATTTTAGAGATCAGGTGCTGGTCGGAGATGTCATAGCTGAAAATTCTTTCCCAATCTGTAGGTGGTCTTTTTACTCTTTTGGTGAAGTCTTTAGATGAGCATAGGTGTTTGATTTTTAGGAGCTCCCAGTTATCGGGTTTCTCTTCGTCATTTTTAGTCTGAGAAGATGCTTTGTAATATTTCGATGTTTTGGACTCTGCAAAGGTTTGTTTTATGACCTAATATGTGGTCTATTCTAGAGAATGTTCCATGTGCGCTAGAAAAAAAAGTATATTTTGCAGCAGTTGGGTGGAGAGTTCTGTATAAGTCAATGAGGTCAAGTTTGTTGATTGTTGTAATTAGATCTTCCGTGTCTCTGTGGAGCTTCTTACTGGATGTCCTGTCCTTCTCCGAAAGTGGTGTGTTGAAGTCTCCTACTATAATTGTGGAGGTATCTATCTCGCTTTTCAATTCTGTTAAAGTTTGATTTATGTATCTTGCAGCCCTGTCATTGGGTGCATAAATATTTAATATGGTTATGTCTTCCTGATCAATTGTCCCTTTTATCATTATATAGTGTCCTTCTTTATCCTTTGTGGTGGATTTAAATCTAAAGTCTATTTTGTCAGAAATTAATATTGCTACTCCTCTTCTTTTTTGCTTATTGTTTGCTTGATACACTTTTTTCCATCCTTTGAGTTTTAGTTTGTTTGTGTCTCTAAGTCTAAGGTGTGTCTCTTGTAGGCAGCATATAGATGGATCGTGTTTCTTTATCCAGTCTGTGACTCTCTGTCTCTTTATTGGTGCATTTAGTCCATTTACATTCAGCGTAATTATAGATAAATAAGTTTTTAGTGCTGTCATTTTGATGCCTTTTTATGTGTGTTGTTGACAATTTCATTTTTCCACATACTTTTTTGTGCTGAGGTGTTTTTCTTAGTAAATTGTGAGATGCTGATTTTCATAGTGCTTGACTTTATGTTAGTTGAGTCGTTACGTTTTTCTTGGTTTTTATCTTGAGTTATAGAGTTGTTATACCTTTTTGTGGTTACCTTATTATTTACCCCTATTTTTCTAAGTAAAAACCTAACTTGTATTGTTCTATATCGCCTTGTATCACTCTCCATATGGCAGTTCAATGCCTCCTGTATTTAGTCCCTCTTTTTGATTATTGTGATCTTCTACCTATTGACTTCCATGATTCCCTGTTATGTGTATTTTTTTTTTAATTAATCTTAATTTGTTTGTTTTTGTGATTTCCCTATTTGAGTTGATATCAGGACGTTCTGTTTTGTAACCTTGTGTTGTGCTGATATCTGATATTATTGGTTCTCTGACCAAACAATATCCTTTAGTATTTCTTGTAGCTTTGGTTTGGTTTTTGCAAATTCTCTAAACTTGTGTTTGTCTGTAAATATCTTAATTTCGCCTTCATATCTCAGAGAGAGTTTTGCTGGATATATGATCCTTGGCTGGCAGTTTTTCTCCTTCAGTGTTCTGTATATGTTGTCCCATTCCCTTCTTGCCTGCATGGTTTCAGCTGAGTAGTCAGAACATATTCTTATTGATTCTCCCTTGAAGGAAACCTTTCTTTTCTCCCTGGCTGCTTTTAAAATTTTCTGTTTATCTTTGGTTTTGGTGAGTTTGATGATAATGTGTCTTGGTGTTTTTCTTTTTGTATCAATCTTAAATGGGGTTTGATGAGCATCTTGGATAGATACCCTTTCGTCTTTCATGATGTCAGGGAAGTTTTCTGTCAGGAGTTCTTCAACTATTTTCTCTGTGTTTTCTGTCCCCCCTCCCTGTTCTGGGACTCCAATCACCCGCAGGTTATCCTTCTTGATAGAGTCCCACATAATTCTTAGGGTTTCTTCATTTTTTTAAATTCTTTTATCTGATTTTTTTTCAGCTATGTTGATGTTAATTCCCTGGTCCTCCAGATGTCCCAGTCTGCATTCTAATTGCTCGAGTCTGCTCCTCTGACTTCCTAGTGCGTTGTCTAATTCTGTAATTTTATTGTTAATCTTTTGGATTTCTACATGTTGTCTCTCTGTGGATTCTTGCAACTTATTAATTTTTCCACTATGTTCTTGAATAATCTTTTTGAGTTCTTCAACAGTTTTATCAGTGTGTTCCTTGGCTTTTTCTGCAGTTATCCTAATTTCATTTGTGATATCATTAAGCATTCTGTAACTTAGTTTTTTATATTCTGTATCTGATAATTCCAGGATTGTATCTTCATTTGGGAAAGATTTTGATTCTTTTGTTTGGGGGGTTGGAGAAGCTGTCATGGTCTGCTTCTTTAAGTGGTTTGATATGGATTGTTGTCTCCGAGCCATCACTGGGAAACTAGTTTTTCCAGAAAATCCGCTAAAAAAAAATGCAGTCAGATCCCTATCAGAGTTCTCCCTCTGGCTCAGGCTATTCAGATGTTAATGAAGCTGCCTGGGGAGGGTGGGGGAGGGAACAGAGAGATAGGAGAGTAGCACCTCAGAATATAGCCAGAGTTGCTTGTCTTGCTTGGAATGACTATTATATCTGAGATTCCCGCGGGGCGCGTCGCCTATGTGTGCTGGCTGTGTGGAGATTGCCCCCGGGGGGTCTGGCCCGCTGGAGTCACGGCCAGATCCTCCGCTTCCAGCCCCACGCCCAGCATCAAGGCTCCCATACTGGGACGGTGCACTCTCGACTCCAAAATCAGTCGCTGCCTCCCGGGGACTTCTCGTCCCTCCAGCCGCGTGGCCGTGCCACACCCGAGAGCCAGTTGGGCCTCCTCCCGGGGTTAGTTCAGATGGGTGGAGCAGCTCCCCGTACTTGTGCCGTGACCGAGTGTCCCGGCTGGGACGCTGTTCTCCCTGCTCCAATACCAGTCGCTGCCTCCCGGAGACTTCTCCTACCGGCTGCGTCCCACGCCGCCCGCGTGACCCGGCTGGTCCCCTTCCCGGGGTTAGTTCAGGGGGGTGGAGCAACTCTCCATGTTTATGCCGTACCTGCATCCAGTCCAAATCCCTGCGGGAGGGTTCCCCGGCTCGGACGTTGCTCTTTCTGCTCCAAGACCAGTCACTGCCTCCCGGGGACCTCTCCTACCGGCTGCGTCCCACGCCGCCCGTGGAACCGGCTGGTCCCCCTCCCGGGGTTAGTTCAGGGGGGTGGAGTAGCTCTCTGTGCTTGTGCCGTACCTGACTGGTACGCTGGCTCCAGGCTCTGGAAACAATCGCTGCTTCCCCGTATTAGTTCGTTCTCCGTCTCTAAATCTGTGTTTGTTGTTCAGGGTTCGTAGATTGTTATGTATGTGATCGATTCACTTGTTTTTCCGTGTCTTTGTTGTAAGAGGGATCCGAGGTAGCGTCTGCCTAGTCTGCCATCTTCCGTCATTTTTGGTAATGTTTTGTATTCTGTTTATGCCTTGTATTAGGGCTCCTAGGGTTGCCCCAATTTTTTCTTCCATGATCTTTATCATTTTAGTCTTTATGTTTAGGTCTTTGATCCACTTGGAGTTAGTTTTTGTGCTTGGTGTGAGGTATAGGTCCTGTTTCATTTTTTTGCAAATGGATATCCAGTTATGCCAGCACCATTTGTTAAAAAGACTATCTTTTCCCCAATTAACTGACTCTGGGCCTTTGTCAAATATCAGCTGCTCATATGTGGATGGATTTATATCTGGGTTCTCAATTCTGTTCCATTGGTCTATGTGCCTGTTGTTGTACCAATACCAGGCTGTTTTGACTGCTGTGGCTGTATAATAGGTTCTGAAATCAGGTAGAGTGAGGCCTCCCACTTTCTTCTTCTTTTTCAGTAACGCTTTGCTTATCCGAGGCTTCTTTCCCTTCCATATGAAGTTGGTGATTTGTTTCTCTATCACCTTAAAAAATGACATTGGAATTTGGATCGGAAGTGCATTCATTGTATGTATAGATGGCTTTTGGTAGAATAGACATTTTTACTATGTTAAGTCTTCCTATCCATGAGCAAGGTATGTTTTTCCACTTAAGTATGTCCTTTTTAATTTCTTGTAGTAGAGCTTTGTAGTTTTCTTTGTATAGGTCTTTTACATCCTTGGTAAGATTTATTCCTAAGTATTTTATCTTCTTGGGGGCTACTGTGAATGGTATTGATTTGGTTATTTCCTCTTCGATGTTCTTTTTGTTGATGTAGAGGAATCCAAGTGATTTTTGTATGTTTATCTTATAACCTGAGACTCTGCCAAACTCTTCTATTAGTTTCAGTAGTTTTCTGGAGGATTCCTTAGGGTTTTCTGTGTATAAGATCATGTCATCTGCAAATAGAGATAATTTTACTTCTTCCTTGCCAATCCGGATGCCCTTTATTTCTTTGTCTAGCTTAATTGCCCTGGCTAGGACTTCTAGCACAATGTTGAATAAGAGCGGTGATAAAGGGCATCCTTGTCTGGTTCCCGTTCTCAAGGGAAATGCTTTCAGGCTCTCTCCATTTAGAGTGATGTTGGCTGTTGGCTTTGCATAGATGCCCTTTATTATGTTGAGGAATTTTCCTTCAATTCCTATTTTGGTGAGAGTTTTTATCATAAATGGGTGTTGGACTTTGTCAAATACCTTTTCTGCATCAATTGATAAGATCATGTGGTTTTTGTCTTTTGTTTTATTTATGTGGTGGATTACATTAATGGTTTTTCTGATATTAAACCAGCCTTGCATACCTGGTATAAATCCCACTTGATCGTGGTGAATTATTTTTTTGATATGTTGTTGAATTCTATCGGCTAGAATTTTGTTGAGGATTTTTACATCAATGTTCATGAGGGATATGGGTCTGTAATTTTCTTTTTTTGTAATGTCTTTACCTGGTTTTGGTATCAGGGAGATGGTGGCTTCATAGAATGAGTTGGGTAGTATTCCGTCATTTTCTATGCTTTGAAATACCTTTAGTAGTAGTGGTGTTAACTCTTCTCTGAAAGTTTGGTAGAACTCTGCAGTGAAGCCGTCCGGGCCAGGGCTTTTTTTTTGTTGGGAGTTTTTTGATTACCATTTCAATCTCTTTTTTTGTTATGGGTCTATTTAGTTGTTCTACTTCTGAATGTGTTAGTTTAGGTACGTAGTGTTTTTCCAGGAATTCATCCATTTCTTCTAGGTTTGCAAATTTGTTAGAGTACAATTTTTCGTAATAATCTGATATGGTTCTTTTAATTTCATTTGGGTCTGTTGTGATGTGGCCCTTCTCGTTTTTTATTCGGGTTATTTGTTTCCTTTCCTGTATTTCTTTAGTCAGTCTAGCCAATGGTTTATCAATTTTGTTAATTTTTTCAAAGAACCAGCTTTTGGCTTTGTTAATTCTTTCAGTTGTTTTTCTCTTCTCTAATTCATTTAGTTCAGCTCTAATTTTTATTATTTGTTTTCTTCTGGTGCCTGATGGTTTCTTTTGTTGCTCACTTTCTATTTGTTCAAGTTGTAGGGACAGTTCTCTGATTTTGGCTCTTTCTTCTTTTTGTATATGTGCATTTATCGATATAAATTGGCCTCTGAGCACTGCTTTTGCTGTGTCCCAGAGGTTTTGATAGCAAGTATTTTCATTCTCGTTGCATTCTATGAATTTCCTTATTCCCTCCTTGATGTCTTCTATAACCCGGTCTTTTTTCAGGAGGGTATTGTTCATTTTCCAAGTATTTGATTTCTTTTCCCTAGTTTTTCTGTTATTGATTTCTAGTTTTATTGCCTTGTGGTCTGAGAAGATGCTTTGTAATATTTCGATGTTTTGGATTCTGCACAGCTTTGTTTTATGACCTAATATGTGGTCTATTCTAGAGAATGTTCCATGTGCGCTAGAAAAAAAAGTATACTTTGCAGCAGTTGGGTGGAGAGTTCTGTATAAGTCAATGAGGTCAAGTTGGTTGATTGTTGTAATTAGGTCTTCCGTGTCTCTATTGAGCTTCTTAGTGGATGTCCTGTCCTTCTCCGAAAGTGGTGTGTTGAAGTCTCCTACTATAATTGTGGAGATGTCTATCTCACTTTTCAGTTCGGTTAAAATTTGATTTATGTATCTTGCAGCCCTGTCATTGGGTGCATAAATATTTAATATGGTTATGTCTTCCTGATCAATTGTCCCTTTTATCATTATATAGTGTCCTTCTTTATCCTTTGTGGTGGATTTAAATCTAAAGTCTATTTTGTCAGAAATTAATATTGCTACCCCTCTTCTTTTTTGCTTATTGTTTGCTTGATATATTTTTTTCCATCCTTTGAGTTTTAGTTTGTTTGTGTCTCTAAGTCTAAGGTGTGTCTCTTGTAGGCAGCATATAAGACGGATCGTGTTTCTTTATCCAGTCCGAGACTCTCTGTCTCTTTACTGGTGCATTTAGTCCATTTACATTCAGCGTAATTATAGATAAATAAGTGTTTAGTGTTGTCATTTTGATGCCTTTTTATGTGTGTTGTTGACAATTTCATTTTTCCACTTACTTTTTTGTGCTGAGACGTTTTTCTTAGTAAATTGTGAGATCCTCATTTTCGTAGTGTTTGACTTTATGTTTGTTGAGTCGTTACGTTTTTCTTGGCTTTTATCTTGAGTTATGGATTTGTTATACCTCTTTGTGGTTACCTTAATATTTACCCCTATTTTTCTAAGTAAAAACCTAACTTGTATTGTCCTATATCGCCTTGTATCACTCTCCGTATGGCAGTTCTATGCCACCTGTATTTAGTCCCTCTTTTTGATTATTGTGATCTTTTACGTATTGACTTCAATGATTCCCTGTTATGAGCATTTTTTTTAATTAATCTTTATTTGTTTTTGTGATTTCCCTATTTGAGTTGATATCAGGATGTTCTGTTTTGTGACCTTGTATTGTGCTGGTATCTGATATTATTGGTTTTCTGACCAAACAATTTCCTTCAGTATTTCTTGTAGCTTTGGTTTGGTTTTTGCAAATTCTCTAAGCTTGTGTTTACCTGTAAATATCTTAATTTCGCCTTCATATTTCAGAGAGAGTTTTGCTGGATATATGATCCTTGGCTGGCAGTTTTTCTCCTTCAGTGCTCTTTATATGTCATCCCATTGCCTTCTTGCCTGCATGGTTTCTGCTGAGTAGTCTGAACTTATTCTTATTGATTCTCCCTTGAAGGAGACCTTTCTTTTCTCCCTAGCTGCTTTTAAAATTTTCTGTTTATCTTTGGTTTTGGCAAGTTTGATGATAATATGTATTGGTGTTTTTCTTTTCGGATCAATCTTAAATGGGGTTTGATGAGCATCTTGGATAGATATCCTTTTGTCTTTCATGATGTCAGGGAAGTTTTCTGTCAGCAGATCTTCAACTATTTTCTCTGTGTTTTCTGTCCTCCCTCCCTGTTCTGGGACTCCAATCACACGCAAGTTATCCTTCTTGATAGAGTCCCACATGATTCTTAGGGTTTCTTCATTTTTTTTAATTCTTTTATCTGATTTTTTTTCAGCTATGTTGATGTTAATTCCCTGGTCCTCCAGATGTCCCAGTCTGCATTCTAATTGCTCGAGTCTGCTCCTCTGACTTCCTATTGCGTTGTCTAATTCTGTAATTTTATTGTTAATCTTTTGGGTTTCTACATGCTGTCTCTCTATGGATTCTTGCAACTTATTAATTTTTCCACTATGTTCTTGAATAATCTTTTTGAGTTCTTCAACAGTTTTATCAGTGTGTTCCTTGGCTTTTTCTGCAGTTTGCCTTATTTCGTTTGTGATGTCTTGAAGCATTCTGTAAATTAGTTTTTTATATTCTGTATCTGATAATTCCAGGATTGTATCTTCATTTGGGAAAGATTTTGATTCTTTTGTTTGGGGGGTTGGAGAAGCTGTCATGGTCTGCTTCTTTATGTGGTTTGATATGGACTGCTGTCTCCGAGCCATCACTGGGAAACTTGTTTTTCCAGAAAATCCTCTAAAAAAAAATGCAGTCAGATCCCTATCAGAACTGCCTTTGGAGTATAACCGCCACCTTGTTCCGTGTAAGGATGAAAGTCCGAGATTTGGATCATATACGCTTGGCTGTAGCTGGTTCTGTGTTTTTAGTCCAATTAGGGATGGATTTTTGGTCCCTGGGTTTTTTGTGGTGCCTTCTCTCAGGCCGGAAGAATGGGTTAGGAAAAGACCAAAAAAAAAAAAGGGGGGGGGGGAAGCAAAGCCTCCGCGGAGCCGGAGCCGTTCTCCCTCTCGCTCAGGAAATTGCAATGTTAATGAAGCCACCTGGGGAGGGTGGGGGAGGGTTCAGAGAGATAGGAGAGCAGCACCTCGGAATATAGCCAAAGTTGCTTGTCTTGCTTGGAATGACTATTTTATCTGAGATTCCTGAGGGGCGTGTCGCCTACGTGTGCTGGCTGTGTGGAGATTGCCCCCGGGGGTCTGGCCCGCTGAAGCCGCGGTCAGATCCTCCGCTGCCAGTCCAAAGCCCAGCGTCAAGGTTCCCCCTGCTGGGACGCTGCACTCCCGGCTCCAAAATCAGTCGCTGCCTCCCGGGGACTTCTCGTCCCGCCAGCCGCGTGGCCGCGCTGGCTCCGCGGACCAGCTGGGCCCCCTCCCGGGGTTAGTTCAGGGGAGTAGAGCTGCGCCCCGTGCTTGCGCCCTGACAGTGCCCAGTCAAAAGCCCGGCGCCAAGGTTCCCCGGCTGGGACGCTGCACTCCCGGCTCCAAAACCAGTCACTGCCTCCCGGGGACTTCTCCCACCAGCCGCGTCGCCACACCGCCTGCGCGGACCGGCTGGGCCCCCTCCCGGTTCAGTTCAGGGGAGTAGGGCTGCGCCCCTGGTTTGCGCCGTCACAAGATTTTTGAGTTCAGCTCCCTTGGGCCCAGAAGCCCAGTGCCAAGGTTACCTGACTGGGACACTGGCTCCAGGCTCCGAAAACAGTCGCTGCTTCCCCGTATTTGTTCGTTTTCCGTCTCTAAATCTGTGTTTGTTGTTCAGGGTTCGTAGATTGTTATGTATGTGATCGATTCACTTGTTTTTCTGAGTCTTTTTGCAAGAGAGATCCGAGTTAGCGTCTACCTAGTCTGCCATCTTGGCCCCGCCTCCTCCCTCCCATCTTCTTTTGATGCTTCCTGCATCATTCAGTATTTTGCCCATGGAATCCTTCAATATTGCAACTCAAGATTTGCATTTTTTTTTTCAGTTCTTGAGAAATGCCAAGCGTGTTCTTCCCTTTTGCTTTTCTAAATTCAGGTCTTTGCACATTTCATTATAATACTTTACTTTGTCTTCCTGAGCTGCCCTTTAAAATCTTCTGTTCAGCTCTTTTACTTCATCATTTCTTTCATTCACTTTAGCTACTCGACATTCAAGAGCAAGTTTCAGAGTCTCTTCTGACATCCATTTGGTCTTTTCATTCTTTCCTGTTTTTTTAATGGCCTCTTGCTTTCTTCATACATGATGTCCTTTATGTCATTCCACAGCTCGTCTGGTCTTCGGTCATTAGTGATCAATGCATCAAATCTATTGTTGAAATAGTCTCCAAATTCAGGGGGGATATACTCAAGGTCATACTTTGGCTCTTGTGGACTTGGTCTGATTTTCTTCAGCTTCAAGTTGAACTTGAATTTGAGCAATTGATGGCCTACTCTGCAAATAATCTGAGAAGCTGGACAATAAGAAGAGGAATGCAGCATCAGGATTGGAAGAAGATTCATTAACAACCTGTGATATGCAGATGACACAAACTTGCTTGCTAAAAGCGAAGAGGACTTGTAGCACTTACTGATGAAGATCAAAGACTATATAGCCTTCAGTATGGATTGTACCTCAACATAAACAAGACAAAATCTTCACAACTGGACCAATAAGCAACATCATGGTAAATGCAGAAAAGATTGAAGTTATCAAAGATTTCATTTTACTTGAATCCACAATCAACACCAAATGGAAGCTGCAGTCAAAAATCGAATGACATATTGCATTAGACAAACATGCTACAAAAGACCTCTTTAAAGTGTTAGAGAGCAAAGATGTCACTTTGAAGACTAACTCAAGCCATGATATTTTCTGTCACCTCATATGCATGTGAAAGTTGGATGATGAATAAGGAAGACCAAAGGAGAATTGATGCCTTTGATTTATGGTGTTGGTGAAGAATATTGAATATACCACGGAGTGCCAAGAGAACAAATAAGTCTGTCTTGGAAGAAGTAGAGCCAGAATGCTCGTTAGAAGCAAGGATGGCTAGACTTTGTCTCGTGTATTTTGGACATGTTACCAGAGGGACCGATCCCCAGAGAAGGACATCAACATCACGCTCAGTGAGGCGGAGGGTCAGCGAAAAAAAGGAAGACCTTCAATGAGATGGATTGACATAGTGGCCACAATGATGGGCTAAAGCATAGCAACAATTGTGAGGATGGCGCAGGACCGGGCGGTGTTTCTGTTGTATGTGAGGTCATCTGTGAGTTGGAACTGGCTCATTGGCACCTAACAACAACAAATGAATTTGAGCGTAGCTAAAATTCAAAAGTTTTGGGAAAAAAAGCTCAGATTCAGGATGTTACTCAGAGAAAGTTAATTCAATAATATTAATTTTACCTACAACTTTGGATCATAGTTATGCATGTGTTGAAGTAGTTGACTTACACACATCTTAAAGATACTCACATGATGAGTTTTATATGGCTACTAAGAATGAAAAAACTATAGATTCACATATTCACTATCTCTCATTCCAGGCATGGGTTCATTCAGTGGACTGGCTGGTGGACCATTCAACACTATTTAATTCCTCTCTCTCTCTCTGCTGAACACCCATAGTGGAATTCACAAAAGCTGAATGTGTTTGTGCTATGATCTTGCTGTAATTAAGAGGGGATATAGATCACTGCAAAGGAAGGAAGAAGGCTGTGAGCTTGGGCTGGATGCTATTCTTTTGTCACATCCTGAGAGCGGGATGGTTTGAGGGATTGTGTGTGATCAACTCTCCCTCAGAGGTAGCATGCCCTCAGAGTTCCTTCTGTCAATGCGCATAGAACAGGCAGAGATCTCAAGAGGTTTCGTGCATCGAGCACACTCATATGTAATACTCTCCATGGCTGATTTCCCATTCCTGGGCTGGTGACAACCCAGTAGATAGGAAGAACAGAGTAGTGTCAGAGATGCGGGACCAGAACCCGGTTTTGGTTCCTCTTTCACCAGATCTGTGCATGTGTGATCTAGACCAGATCTCTCTCAAACTTTCTGAGCTTCAGTTTCTTTGGGACTGTGGCTAGGCCACTGATACACCCTAAGATTTAACAAGATCCACGATAACACAAATTGTAAAAAGCAAAATGCTGTTTAAGCACTGTTGTTAGGTGCCATTCAGTCAGTTCCAGTTCACATCAATCCTACGTACAACAGGACAAAACACTGCCTGATCTTGCATCATCCTCACAATCATTGCTTTGCTTGAGCCCATTGCTGCAGCAACTTTGGCATCCATCTCATTGCGGGTCTTCCTCTATTTTGCTGACGCTCTACCTCACTGAGCATGATGTCCTTCTTCAGGGATCGGTCCTTCCTGATAACATGTCCAAAGTACTTGAGGCGAAGTCTGGCCATCCTTGCTTCTAAGGAACATTCTAGCTGTACTTCTTCCAAGATAGACTGGTTTGCTCTTCTGGCACTCCATGGTATATTCAATATTCTTCACCAACACCATAATTCAAAGGCATCAGTTCTTCTTTGGTCTTCTTTATTCATCATCCAACTTTTGCATGCATATGAGGCAATTGAAAACACCATGGCTTGAGTCAGGCACACCTTAGTCTTCAAAGTGACATCTTTGCTTTTTAACAATTCAAAGAGGCCTTTTGCAGCATATTTGCTTAATGCAATATGTTGTTTGATTCCTTGACTGCTGCTTCCATGGGCATTGATTGTGGATCCAAGTAAAATGAAATCCTTTCAGTGTTTTTTCCATTTATCGTCATGTTGCTTATTGGTCCAGTTGTGAGGATTTTGTCTTCTTTATGTTGAGGTGCAATCCATACTGAAGGCTACAGTCTTTGATCTTCATCAGAAAGTGCTACAAGTCCTCTTCAATTTCAGCAAGCAAGGTTGTGTCATCTGCGTATCACAGGTTGTTAATGAATCTTCCTCCAATCCTGATGCCACATTCTTCTTTATATAGTCCAGCTTCTGTCTCTTTGCTCAGCATATAGATTGAGTAAGTATGGTGAAAGGCTACAACCCTGACACACACCCTTCCTGATTTTAAACCACACGGTATCCCCTTATTCTGTTCGAAAAATTGCCTCTTGGCCTGTGTACAGGTTCGTTATGAGCACAACTAAGTGTTCTGGAATTCTCATTCTTCACAGAGTTATCCGTAATTTATTATGATCCATACAGTTGAATGCCTTTGCATACTCAATAAAACACAGGTAAACACCATAATTGTCCAGTGCAAAATGGCCACTACCTGTCCATTTCTGCTTACTAATGTCTAGGATATCTATCTGTTATGGATTGAATTGTGTCCCCCCAAAATGTGTGTCAACTTGGCTAGGCCATGATTCCCAGTATTGTGTGATTGTCCACCATTTTGTCATCTGATGTGATTTTCCTATGTGTTGTAAATCCTACCTCTATGATGTTACTGAGACAGGATTAGAGGCAGTTAAGTTAACCAGGCAGGACTCAATTTACAAGATTAGATTGTATTGTGAGTCAATCTCTTTTGAGATATAAAAGAGAGACACAAACAGACAGGGGACCTCCTACAACCAAGAAAGCAGAGCCAGGAGCAGAGCACATACTTTTGACCCGGGATCCCTGTGCTGAGAAGCTCCTAGACCAGAGAAAGGTTGATAACAAGGACCTTCCTCCAGTACCAACAGAGAAACATTGCTAGACAATTGCTAGCTATCTCTCAGGAGACTGTGATCACCTGCAATCTAGTAGAAGGTCCAGTAACTGCTGTAGTTTCATGCAATATGTGATGACTGTGAAAAACATTTTAAGATATCTGCAGCAATAGTGGTGCTGCAAAAAATATCTTTGATTCCTATTGGTGACAAAGTCACAGGTACTGCTAATACTACTATAGTTTATTGACCTCATTCGTAATTGAAAGAAATGGTAAATATCAGTTAGAGGTTAGTGACAATGAAGGTATGATTTTTTACCCCACCTAAGAAACCCTACTCTTTTGTATAATCAGCTCTGAAAGTGAGTATTCTTGCCACGCATCTTCAGCCTGTGCAGTGCGTAGCGCTCATTTTACCTGGCTCCATTCCCGCCAGCCCTGGGGGCACTTAGACTTTGGCACATATAAACACTTTGTGGTTACCTTCCCTCTCAGTCTCTCTCTTCAGGTTTTGAAGTTAAAATCCTGAACAGATTCTAACTTGCACTCTCTCTCCCTCTTTGTCTCCTTGCAATTCTATGTCCTCTCTCTCTCTCATTCTCCTCATTTTTCTGCCTTTATGGCCCATGGTTCATCTTCAACCTGTCTCTTTTTTCTTCTTTCCCCTGACTTATTCCATTATCCCTCCCTCCCTTTTAGGCTCCCCACTTGTAGATCTATACAGAGCCCCCATCATGGGTCTCATAAGCACCTCCCTCCTCTGCACTGCTTACCTGTGGCTTCAGCATAGGAGACATCATTGATCTGGTTTACTCCAGGTATGATGTTAGGCCCCAGTCAGACATGTTTTGGTCCAATATTGTGAGGAGGAGGAGGAGGAATTTTCTGAAGAGGCCTCCCCTTCAGGTTCTATTCCCAAGGCAGAGGCCTTTCTGGACAATGCTTCCCTGTTGATACCCAGAATGCAGCGAGGGATGCAGGTCTCTGCAGCTTCAGCATGGCCTATGAAGTGAGGAGCAGCACAGCCAAGACCCTCTTCTGGGGCAGGGGTGAGAGGGCCTCCCCTTGCTCCTAAAATCCCTCTGGTTTCCTTTACTATTTTCCCTTAAGGCCTCTTAATTATCCCCAAGATGAGATATTTCTTAGGGCTGGCCACTCCCCAGCTTTTAGGTCCTTGTCACCATTACCCTCAACTTCCCCATAAATCTACTTCTTGAGTTGCCTTCACCTGAGATAGTAGGTCCCAGACAAATTGATGGAAATGTTTATTAGTAATTATTAGTAATAGTCCATCTTCCTCTCTCTCATACTCCTCTAGCTGCCCCCGACCATATCTTCTTGCTCCCATCCAAGTATCTCCAGGGGAGAAGATCACTCTCCTCTGCCACTTCAAAGATTTCTATGCAGTGAAGGCCTTCAGGCCTGCTGACTGTGGGACAGAAAGGAGCATTTAGTGGCGATCAGTGCTGGGTTCCCCAAAGAGAACGTGGATGGCACCTGTGACCTGGAGCTGCTCTAAGCCTGACCCTATAGCCCTAAGACCAAAGGGAGCTAACTTACCTGGAATGTGGTCAACCCAGCCCTGGAGCAACAGGTTCAGTGGTTGAAGTTCAGAAAAAGCACAAAGCAGTTTATAGAGATTGCAGAGGTCAACGGTCAAAGAAAATATGGAAAAGGCCCATGAAGAGTTCAGAGAAGATGCAGAGGATGGAAAGGACCTAGGAGATGGTTACTGAGAGAAGGTCTGGCGAGGTGTTTGCAAGATAACTTCTTTATTGTCAATTTCTCATTCTCCACTGGCCTATAAAAATGAGCAGTTGAAATTTTTTCACTGTAAAAAGTATTCTCCCAACTCTGAGTTACTGCTCTAGCTTCTACCTTCTCTCTTTCCTTTGGTTTACTGTAAACTTACAGAGACTAGTTCCCATAGGCCGCATCCTCTCCCGAAGCTCCATCTCTCTCTTCAACCTTTAACTGCCGTCTACTCCACCCCCTCCTCTAGAAGGAAACTGCTCTCCAATTGCCACATCAAAATTCTGACTTCTTAAAATTCCTTCAGTTCAGCCTACATTTATTGAAAGCTTCCAGGCACGGTGCTAATTGTCACTTTGCTATCTCACATTTTTTTTTTTATCTCAGGACACCTTTATACCCTTAAAAATTATTGAAGACCCCAACGAGCTTTAGTTTATATAGGTTTTATCTATCGATTTTATCCTGTTATACATGAAAACTGAGAATTAGTTTAAATGTGAACTATCACTTGATAATAATAATAAACTAATTATGTGTTAACATAAGTAACAAGGTCTTTAATGAAAAAACAAATCTGTATTTTCCAAAACAATTTTAGCAAGAAGTGTAGCTTGTTTTACATTTTTGCAAATCTCTTTCACATCTGGCCTCATAGAAGACAGCAGGATTCTCATATCTGCTTCTATATTCAATCTGTTGTGATATGTTGTTCTGATTGAATTATATGAAGAAAATCCAGCCTCATACAGACATGTATTTGGGAAACAGAAAAGTATTTTTCAGATAATCATGGGTATAGTTCTCTGATACTACACCAAAATCTGATAGGTAGTTGTTTTTTAAAGATTAGTTTAAAATGTGGGGTGGCAAGAAGATAAAATACTTAGGAATAAATCTACCCAGAGATGTAAAAGACCTACACAAATAAAACTACAAGACACTAGTGCAAGAAACCAAAAGAGACCTACATAAGTAGAAAAACATACCTTGCTCATAGGAAGACTCAACATTGTGAAAATGTCTGTTCTACCCAAAGCAATCTATAGATACAATGCAATCCCGATCCAAATTCCAATGGCATTTTTTAATGAGATGGAGAAACAAATCACCGACTTCATATGGAAAAAGAGAGACCCCGGATAAGTAAAGCATTACTGAAGAAGAAGAACAAAGTGGGAGGCCTCACACTACCTGATTTTAGAACATATTATACCGCCACAGTAGTCAGAACATCCTGGTACTGGTACAACAATAGATACATAGACCAATGGAACAGAATTGAGAATCCAGACATAAATTCATCCACTTATGAGCAAATGATAATTGACAAAGGCCCTAAGTCCATTAATCGGGGAAAAGACAGTCTCTTTAACAAACAGTGCTGGCATTACTGGATATTCATCTGCAAAAAAAAATGAAACAAGACTCAGACCTCACACCAGGCACAAAAACTAATTCAAAATGGATCAAAGACCTAAATATAAAATCTAAAATGATAAAAATCATGGAAGAAAAAGTAGGGACAACATTAGGAACCCTAACACATTACATAAACAGTATACAAAACATTACTTATAATGCACAAATGCCAGAAGAGAAACTAGATAACTGGGAGCTCCTAAAAATCAAACACTTATGCTCATCCAACGACTTTACCAAAAGAGTAAAAAGACAGCCTACAGACTGGGAAAAAATTTTTGGCTACAACAAATCCAGTCAGTGTCTAATCTCTAAAATCTACAAAATACTGCAAAACCTCAACAACAAAAAAACAAATAACCCAATTAAAAAATGGGCAAAGGATATGAACAGACACTTCACCAAAGAAAACATTCAGGCAGCTAACAAAGACATGGGAAAATGCTCACACTCATTACCTGTTAGAGAAATGCAAATCAAAACTGCAATGAGTCCCATTTTGGAGAGTGGCGTCTGGGGTCTTAAACGCTAGCAAGCGGCTATCTAAGATGCACCAATTGGTCTCAACCTACCTGGAGCAAAGGAGAATGAAGAACACCAAAGACACAAGGTAATTATGAGCCCAAGAAACAGAAAGGGCCACATAAATCAGAAACTACATCAGCCTGAGACCAGAAGAACTAGATGGTGCCCGGCTACAACTGATGACTGCCCTGACAGGGAACACAACAGAGAATCCCTGAGGGAGCAGGAGAACCTCAAATTCTCATAAAAAGACCAGACTTAATGGTCTGACTGAGCTAGAAGGACCGTGGAGGTCATGGTCCCCAAACCTTCTGTTAGCCCAAGATAGGAACCATTCCCAAAGCCAACTCTTTAGACAGGGATTAGACCGGACTATAAGAAAATGATACTGATGAAGAGTGAGCTTCTTGGATCAAGAAAGCACATGAGACTATGTGGGCAGCTCCTGTCTGGAGGGGAGATGAGAAGGCAGAAGGGGACAGAAGCTGGCTGAATGGACACAGAAATACAGGGTGGAGAGAAGGAGTGTGCTCTCTCATTAGTGGGAGAGCAACTAGGAGTATATAGCAAGGTATACACAAATTTTTGTGTGAGAGACTGATTTGATTTGTAAACTTTCACTTGAAGCACAATAATAATAAAAAAGAAGATACTACCATACAATCCAGCAATCCCACTCCTTGGAATATATCCTAGAGAAATAAGAGCCATCACACGAATAGGTATATATATACCCATGTTCATTGTAGCACTATTTACAATAGCAAAAATATGGAACAACCTAGGTGCCCATCAACAGATGAATGGACAAATTATGGCATATTAACACGATGGAATACTACGCAACGATAAAGAACAACAATGAATCTTCAAAACATAACGTGGATGAATCTGGAAGGCATTATGTTGAGTGAAATTAGTCAGTCACAAAAGGACAAATATTGTAGGAGACCGCTATTATGAGAACTCAAGAAAAGGTTTAAACATGGAAGAAAACATCCTTTGATGGTTATGAGGGTGGGGAGGAGGGAGAGGAGCATTCACTAACTAGATAGTAGGTAAGAATTATTTTAGGTGAAGGGAAGGACAACACACAATATAGGGGAAGTCAGTACAACTGGACTAAACTAAAAGCTAAGAAGTTTCCTAAATACAACCAAACACTTCGAGGGACAGAGTAGCAGGGGCAGGGGTCTGGGGACCATGGTTTCAGGGGACATCTAAATCAATTGGCATAACAAAGTTTATTAAGAAAATGTTCTGCATCCCACTTTGCTGAGTGGCATCTGGGGTCTTAAAAGCTAACAAACGGCTATCTAGGATGCACCAATTGGTCCCAACCTACCTGGAGCAAAGGAAAATGAAGAACACCAAAGACACGAAGAAAATATGAGCCCAAGAGAAAGAAAGGGCCACATAAACCAGAGACTCCATGAGCCTGAGACCGGAAGAAGTAGATGGTGCCTGGCTACCACCAATGACCGCCCTAAAAACCAAAAAAAAAAAAAAAAAAACCCAGTGCTGTCGATTTTGACTCATAGCGACCCTATGGGACAGGGTAGAACTGCCCCATAGAGTTTCCTAGGAGCATCTGGCAGATTCGAACTGCCGACCCTTTGGTTAGCAGCCGTAGCACTTAACCACTATGCTACCAGGGTTTCCAAATGACTTCCCTAACAGGGAACAAAACAGTGAGTCCCTGATGGAGCAGGAGAAAAGTGGGGTGTAGAACTCAAATTCTAGTAAAAAGGCCAGACTTAATGGTCTGACTGAGACTGGAGGGACCCCAGAAGAGATGGCCTCCGGACTCAGCTCAGAAGTAAAATCATTTCCAAAGCCAACTCTTCAAAGATTAGACTGAATATAAGACATGAAATGATGCTGGTGAAGAGTTTCTTGGCTCAAGTAGATACATAAATGGGCGGCTCCTGTCTAGAGGTGAGATGCGAAAGCAGAGGGGGACAGGAGCTGGTTGAATGGATATGGGAAATACAGGGTGGAAAGGAGGAGTGTGCTGTCACAGTATAGGGAGAGCAACTAGGGTCACATAATTGTATGAGAAACTGACTTGAATTTTAAACTTTCACTTAAAGCACAATAAAAAAATGTGGGGTGGAAAATCATATCAATGAATATTTCATACTGTTACATTAAAATTCATTGGTCTAGTTCTTTGTGCATTATTTCCCCTTATGCATTATTTTATAGTATTACATGTTGGTCACTTAAAAAATACTGGTTCACTGAGTTACACAGATCTCCCAAATGTTGACATTTTTCATTACACATTAACAAAAGTCCCATCTGTGAATTTCACTACTAATCTCATCAGAAAAAAATCTTTAAGTTGAGAAGTCGTCAGGCGTATGATGGTAGATACAGTAATTTTCACTTGAAAACTCAAATTTTATCATTGGTAACAAGCTGTCAGTTTTTTCCTTGATGTGACAAGCTCACTTAGTTCACTTTTGAAAAAATGTCTGCAGATACCCAAATATGAATAATAATAATTTCTTTCAGTCATTCTTCCAAATAAAACTGGTGTTCCATGAAAAATTGGCTAGTTCAGCTCACAACTCCATCTCACAAGTCCCTTTCCTTGAGATAGCCATTGTACTTCAGTTGCAACGGAAGTGCTTTATCCGTACTTCCCGTTTAGAGACACCAAGTATTAAAAAGATATGTATAATTAAACTGGGAACATTTGACTGACATTATTAGAAATACTTCATAACACATCAAAAATCATAAAACCTAGTATTCTGCCAATTTAATCTTCTGTCAAGTTTCACTGTGCACGATGTTCTGTGGTTCACTGCGCTTTACTCAGAAGGAGGAAACGTATTTAATACACCAGTGGTTTATAATGCCAAAAAGCAAATCAAACCCACTGCCGTTCAGTCAACTCTGACTCACGGCAACCCCACAGGTTTCCAAGGCCGTACATCTCCACAGAAGCAGACCGCCACATCTTCCTCCCATGGAGCAGCTGGGGGGTTCAAACTGCCAACCTTCCAATTAGCAGTCAATTGCTTTAACCACTGTGCCACCGGGGCTCCTTAGTGATATTAAAATAGGGAAGCACAAAGTATTTGCTTCTTTCCACAAATATCATGTACGTGGTAAATTTATGCCTTTCCCACATTGTGACACTTCTGAGGGGGCGATCCCTAGCCTCCAACTTTATAGATAAAATAAATGAGGATGAAAGGCTGTTCAAGAAGTCATCCATGGATGAACCCCTGAAACTGCTGCCCTGAGATAATCGTTAAACCTTAATCCAGAAATATCCCCTGAAGTCTTAAAACCAAACAATGGTTTAGCTTAACTACTGAAAAAATGTCTGCTTGATCATTATCCTCTTTTAAGAATTATCGATATGGGATCAAATTGACAACAGCAACTGGAAAAATTAGATAGGAAGCTTAGAGGGCAGTGAGTTTATGTTAATGGGGCAGGAACACCTCAGAAAAGGAGGGTGAGAATGGTGGCACAGCTCAAAAAATGTAATCCATGTCACTGAATTGTACATGTAGAAACTGTTGAATTGGTGTATGTTTTGCTCTGTATATTCTCAACAACAAAATAAATACAATTAAAAAAAAAGTTTTCCAAAGCTTAGCAGTAAATCCAAAAGGTATATAGCATGTCCTTTCAATATCATATGGGGACACAGATCCATTCAAAGATTGTTTAATCACGTAAGGGAATGTACTTTCCTCCACTCTTCTATTTACTTCTGAATTAAACATCCAGGCTAAGTGAAGAAAAAAAAAAGCTATGCATTCAAGGGTTGAGATTTAATAAAATTCATCATTTTCACTGCTTCAAAAAGGACATTCTTAAAATGGGTTCATTTATTTTGTTTATGGAGCCCTGGTGGTGCAGTGGTTAAGAGCTACAGCTGCTAACCAAAAGGCTGGCAGCTGGAATGCACCAGCTGCTCCTCGGAAACCTTATGGGGCAGTTCTCTCTGTACTATAAAGTCCCTATGAGTTGGAATGGACTCAGTGGCAACAAGTTTTTCTTGTTGTTGTTGTTATTTAGTTTTTACTGCAAGCACATGCTGGTGAAGAATATGACTATTACTACAGTGTTGCTGTTGTGTGCCATTGATTTGATTTTGACTCATAGGGACCCTATCAATTGATTCCTTCTCAGCTCCAAATCCATTCAATGCCCTGCTTGCTATACTACAGCTGGGTCTTGAACTTTTCTCCTTTACCAGCAGAGGGCACTGGAGGAATGCCGCAGGAAGAAGGGGCTTTTCTTGGTTCTTGTGTACTTCTTTGGGACTCATGCAGCCTGTGGCAACCAGCACTGCATAGGATACTCAGTGCCGCTCCACTTCCAGCTTGTCAGTTCCAGCCCGTGGTTCCCTTCCTGACAGCCTTGGCACACCAGCACCCCAATGGGAAGGTTTCCTGCTTATGGTTCCCTGGCCACCAGTCTCACCCTGCCACTTATGGATCAACTCTGGCCCAGGACAACCCAGCAAACTTCTCCATCCATTCAATGGGTTGCAGCCACTCCTGTCCAATGTGGCCTGAATTCCAGCCTTGGGGAGAGCATCCCCCTTCCAAATTTGTATCTTCCTTGGTGTCATGGATTGAATTGTGTTCCCCCAAAATATGTGTCAACTTGGTTAGGCCATGATTCCCAGTATTGTGTGACTGTCCTCCATTTTGTGATTTTCCTATGTGTTATAAATCATAATCTCTGCCTGTGGCTAAAGAGGATTAGTGTGGGATGTAACACCCTTGCTCAGGTCACATCCCTGATCCAATGTAAAGCAAGTTCCCCTGGGATGTGGCCTGCACCACCTTTTATCTTACAAGAGATAAAAGGAAAGGGAAGCAAGCAGAGAGTCAGGGACGTCATGCCACCAAGAAAGCAGCTCAGGGAGCAGAGCACATCCTTTAGGCCTGAGGTTCCTGTGCTGAGATCCTCCTAGACCAGGGGAAGACTGATGACAAGGACCTTCCTCCAGAGCCGACAGAGACAGAAAGCCTTCCCCTGGAGCTGATGCCCTGAATTTGGGCTTGTAGCCTACTAGACTGTGAGAGAATAAATTCCTCTTTGTTAAAACCATCCTCTTGTGGTATTTCTGTTAGAGTAGCGCCAGAGTAGTAAGACAGAATTTGATACTGTGAGAGTGGGGTGCTGCTCTAACAGATACCTAAACTGTGGAAGCGGTTTTGAAACTAAATGAATAGAAGACTCAGAAGGCAGTCGGCACGGGTAACACCGGAAAAGGCACAGATGGTGAGAAACAGTAGCAGAGGACTGGCAGCAGTAGAACCAGGAGACTAGTGCCAGACACCACTGGAGCCAAACCATAGAATGAGAAAGCTGAGTGCCTGTGGCGCAGGAGGATTCCTGGCAGAGTGGGGTGCCTCCAGGCATTTGTCAGTGGAGCTACTGAGCTTGAGAACACTTGTCCCCCAGGGTAGATGTGGGTGCGAGGCCTAAGGGCCTAAAGGCCAAGGAACACAGGAAGCCACCCAGCTGCCTCAGTCTCAAAAGGTTTGGCCACGACCTCTGGGGTTTCAGAGGGTGGAGCCATGGCCTCTGGTGTTCTAAGGGTGGAGTCACCACTCAGATGGACTAGGAGAATGGTGCACATAAAACCAAGGGAACAAAGTTGCCGTGCCAGTGGGCCTGGAAGGTAGAACTGAAGCCCAGGGCCCAGCGGCCTCCACTCAGAATGAGTGTGGCCAACACCTAGAGTCTGAAGGGCAGGACTACTGTGCAAATGGTCTCAGAGAACAGAGGATTATTTTCAAAGCCTTGGGGTCTAATGTAATGTGTTCTGCTGACTTGCTTGGTGTCTGTTATGCCTTCTTTCTCTCCAATTTCTCCTCTTTGTAATGGAAATGTCCATCTTGTGCCTGTTCTGCCATTACACTTTGGAAGCAGAAAACTTGTATTTTAGATTTCACAGATGAAGAAGCAATTTTGGATTTTGGACTTGGAGTTGATTTTAAGACTTTTGCTCTGATACGATGGGGTGAATGTGTTTTACATGAGACAAGGGCATGAATTTTGGGGGGCCAAAGGGTGGAACACGATGGATTGAATTGTGTCCCCCCAAAGTATGTGTTAACTTGGTTAGGCCATGATTCCCAGTATTGTGTGGTTGTCCTCCATTTCGTGACTTTCCTATGTGTTATAATGTCTGCCTGTGGCTAAAGAGAGTTAGGGTGGGATGTAACACCCTTGCTCAGGTCATTCTTCATCCAATGTAAAGGGAGTTTCCCTAGGGTGTGGGCTGCACCACGTTTTATCTTACAAGAGGTAAAAGGAAAGGGAGGCAAGCAGAGAGCTGGGGACCTCATACCATCAAGAAAGAAGCACCAGGAGCAGAACGCGTCCTTTGGACCTGGAGTTCCTGCACAGAGAAGCTGTTCATCCAGGGGAAGATTGATGAGAAGGGCCTTCCTCCAGAGCCAATAGAGAGAAAAAGCCTTCCCCTGGAGCTGACACCCTGAATTTGGACTTCTGGCGTACTAGACTGTGAGAGAATAAATTTCTCTTTGTTAAAGCCATCCACTTGTGGTATTTCTGTTATAGTAGCACTAGATAATCAAGATGCTTGGGTACTCTCCCTCAACCTTCAAGTATTTTTAGAGCTCTCTTTTATTCACGTTTAGTAGTAATTTCCTGTGTAGTGGGTTGAATGGTGGCCCCCTCAAAGATATGTCCACACCCTAATCCCCAGAAAATGTGGATATTACCTTATATGATTTAAAAAAAAACCTGAATATTATCTTGCATGGCATAAGATGTGATTGAGATAAGGGTTTTGAGAGGAAGCACTTATCCTGGATTACCTGGGTAGGCCACAAATCAACTGTCCCTAAACCAGTGACCTTATAAAAGTGAGGCAGAGGAAGATTAGACACACAAGGAGAAGGCTATGTGAAGAAAGAAGGCTAAGCAGCACCACATGGCCACAAGCCAAGGAATGCCAAGAGCTGTCAGAAGCTGGAAGAGGCAAGAAATGGACTGTCCCCTCGTGACCCAGAGAGAGTGCAGCCCTGTCAACACCTTGATTTTGAACTTCTGGCCTCCAGAACTGTGAGAGAATCAATTTCTGTTGTTGTTTTTTTTTTAATATAATTTTTATTGTGCTTTAAGTGAAAGTTTACAAATCAAGTCAGTCTCTCACATAAAAACTTATATACACCTTGCTACATACCCTCATACTTGCTACATACATAGCCCGCTCTCTCCCTCCAGTCTTTTCGTGTCCATTTCGCCAGCTTCTAACCCCCTCTACCTTCTCATCTACCCTCCAGAGAGGAGATGCCAACATAGTCTCAAGTGTCCACCTGATCCAAGAAGCTCACTCCTCACCAGCATCCCTCTCCAACCCATTGTCTAGTGCAATCCATGTCTGAAGAGTTGGCTTCAGGAATGGTTCCTGTCCTGGGCCAGCAGAAGGTCTGGGGTCCGTGACCACCAGGGTCCTTCCATTCTCAGTCAGACCATTAAGTCTGGTCTTTTTATGAGAATTTGGGGTCTGCATCCCACTGCTCTCCTGCTCCCTCAGGGGTTCTCTGTTGTGTTCCCTATCAGGGCAGTCATCGGTTGTAGCCGGGCACCATCTAGTTCTTCTGGTCTCAGGATGATGTAGTCTCTGGTTCATGTGGCCCTTTCTGTCTCCTGGGCTCGTAATTGCCTTGTGTCCTTGGTGTTCTTCATTCTCTTTTGATCCAGGTGGGTTGAGACCAACTGATGCATCTTAGATGGCTGCTTGCTAGCGTTTAAGACCCCAGATGCCACCCTTCAAAGTGGGATGTAGAATGTTTTCTTAATAGATTTTATTATGCCAATTGACTTAGATGTCCCCTGAAATCATGGTCCCCAAACCCCTGCCCCTGTTACACTGGCCTTCGAAGCATTCAGTTTATTCAGGAAACTTCTTTGCTTTTGGTTTAGTCCAGTTGTGCTGACCTCCCCTGTTCAATTTCTGTTGTTTTAAGCCACCTAGTTTGTGGTAATTTGTTACAGCAGCCACAGGAAGCTAATATACTCTGTAAATAGTTCATCATTCCTGATATTAAAACTTCCCTATTTAAATTACTCCTTGTTTATGTCTCATGCCTCGACCCTGATTGATACAGAATTGATATCAAGAGTAGTGCCAGAAGATAGGCCCACAAGTATAGAATTTTGGGATTGGTTTGGTCATGCCAAACCAATGAGTGTATTGGGTATGAGTGTAGTGCTGAGCTCCTTGACAATGGGAAGTGGGATGTTAGTAATCCATGACATGCCATGACATCACAATTAATCAAGCTATTGCTTACGATGAAGTACCAACAGAACCATGTGTCTTGGGAGCACAAGTGGCTGCTACACTTGACTGTTGTACCAGTAATGATGACTGTAAGGACTGTGGTATGGGATGGATTCTCCTAAGTGCACTGGGTTAATTACAGAGAGAAAAATGACAAGGATAAGTCCTGTAATTCTCAGCTTATGTCATGACCTGAGAACCGGAGAGCTTCTATGACAGCCCAAAAAGTATCTCATTTCTTGTAGCCACAGGACTGATTTTGCTGAAAATGACACACACAATTTAGCTGTGTGGTGGACTTTTGCTTCCAGGCCAGATGGAGTAACAGGAACTAGATTTATCCTCTCAGCTGAAACAACCAAGAAAGACAGATAGGAATGTGGGGCTCCTTCTCTCAGGCTGTGAAGATCCACAAATTCCAGGATCTGCAGATAAGCTGATAGCTCAAGTCCCAAGAGCCGGAGGTCAGACAAACAGGAGCCAGCTGCAGGATCTAGAACAAGAAAAGGCCCCCAGCCTTGCTAGAACATCCACTTACATGTGGATGCAGGCCACACACCCAAGGAAACTCCCTTTCAACTGATTGGCTACTCATAGCAGATCCCATCATGGGGGTGATCACATATCAAATCTCAACAGGGAAGTGATCACAACATTATACGGCTGCCAAAACACTGAGAATCATGGCCCAGGCAAGTCGACACACAATCTTAACCGTTACAATATGCTATGCAAAATGCAAAAACTAGTGAAATCCAAATAATGCCTGTAGTTTAGTTAATAGTATTTTACCAATGTCAATTTCCTGTTTTTGATAATTGTGCTATGGTTATGTAATATATTATCACTGGGGAGAGCTGGGTGAAAAAAAAAAAGGTAACTACATTAAAGAAGGCAAATTAAACCCAAAGTGGAATAAAGGAAATAATAGAGTTAAAAATCAAAGGGAAGATCATTAAAGATTATAGACCTATAATCAGACTGACTAAGAAAAAAAGAGAAAAGATACAAATTGTCAGTATCAGGTATGGGAGACGTAACACCACTACAGATTCTAAAGATATTAACAGGATAATAAAGGAATACTACGAACAATTTTATGCCAATAAATTTGACAACTTAGGTGAAATGATGCAAAAATTCCTTGCAAGACGCAAATTACCAAAGCTAACTCAAGAAGAAACAGATATAAAGGAACACACCTACCAACAGATAAAGGATTGGTGGTGGATATTTCTACATACATAACTGTAGGTGCTAACTATATATTGATATAGACGAGAGACCACACAAGAACCACAGTCAGGGCAACTTCTTAGACATAACCAACACCTCACGAAATGAAGTTCCTAGGCTTGAAAGTGAAGAACCACAGATTCAGGGGACATCTATGTCAACTGGCCCAGCACAGTTCATGAAGAAACCCTGGTGGTGTAGTGGTTAAGAGCTATGGCTACTAACCAAAAGGTCACAAAGTTCTGCATCCTACTTTGGTGAATAGTGTCTGGGGTCTTAAAAGCTCGCTATGTAAACTTTCACCCAAAACAATAAAATATTTTTTAAAAAATAATTAAAGATATGGGTCTATTCAAGTTTTTTTTCCTTGTATTTAAAAAAATTATTGTACATTATGTGAAAGTTCACAGCACAAATCAGTTTCCCATTTGATAGTTTGTACAGAAAATATTGCATGACATTGGTTTCATTCCCACAATGTGTTAGCATTCTCCCCAGTTCCATCCTAGGTTCCCTGTTTCCTTTTGTTCTGATTTTCTATCCTTCCCGCCTTCTCATCTTTGCTTTTCGGCAAATGTTGCCCTTTTGATTTCATCTAATTGATTGTTCTAAGGCGCATGTTCCTCTCTGGTGTTACTGTTTATTTTATGGGCCTGTCTGTGGTTTGTGAAAGGTGGTTTCCAGGAATGGATTCAGTTCCAGTTCAGAAGGGTGTCTTAGGGCCATAGTCTCAGGGGTTCCTCCAATCTCTGTCAGACCGGTAAATCTGGTCTTTTTTGTGAATTTGACTTTTTTTCTACAATTTTTCTCCTGCTCTGTCTGGGACCCTTTGTTATGATCCCAGTCAGAGGTATTGGTAGTGTAGCTGGACATCATCTAGTTCTTCTGGTCTTGGGGTCATGCAGACTGTGGTTCATGTGGTCCCTTAGTCCTGTGGACTTCTTCCTCAAGTCTGGTTTCTTTTACTCTCCTTTGCTCCAGATAGGAAGAGACCAATAATTGTATCTTAGATGGTCCCTTGAAAGCTTTTAAGACCCCAGATACTACTTAAACAAACTAGGATGTATAACATTATCTTCATGAACTAAGTCATACCAATTGACCTAGTTGTCCCATGAGTCATGGTTCTGAGCCTTCAAATCTGATAAAGCAATCCCATGAGGTGTTTCCATAAGTCTAAGAAGTATCCATAACTGTGCCCCCATGTGCTTTATTGTATACATGAGTATATGTGCAGTATCTACAAGTATTGCACATATACATTCTTATCTGTAAGTATATATATACATATGCCCGCAAATATTCCTATATATGAATGCACATGTACTCCCATATACATATGCACACCCATATAGAATATGTATCTACCTACGTAACCACTCACATATTTTTTGCTTGTTATTACTGTTGTTGCAAGATTATGTATGTTACAGCATTTACCGTAGTCGTCCTTTATTCTTGCATACCTCTCTGTCTTCATTTACCTTGGTCGAGTTGTGCTGACTTCTCCCATATTATGTATTGCTTTTTCCATCACCAGAATTAACACGTCTACTATCTACATAGGTTATACATAGGGTTGCTATGAGTTGGAACCAACTCAACAGCACCTAACAACTACCTAGTAAGCAATTCCTGCTTGCTCCCTCTCCCATCTCTGGTAACCATCAAAGCATGTTGCTTTCTTTGTGTATGCCTATTCTTGGCTTTTTATAACAGTGGTATCATGCAATATTTTTCCTTTTGTGTTTGGCTTATTTAACTCAGCATGATGTTCGCCAGATTCATCCATGTCATGTTTCACGAACTCATCATTATTCTTTATTGTTGCATAGTATTCCATCGTGTGTATGTACCACTATTTGTTTATCCATTCATCCATTGATGGGCACTTGGGTTGTTTCCATCTTTTTGCTATTGTGAATAATGCTGCAATGAACATGAGTGTGCATATGTCTATTCGTGCCACTGCTCTTATATCTCTAGGATATATACCTAGCAGTGGGATTGCTGGATCATAAGGTATTTATATTTCTAGCTTTTTGGGGAGGGCCATAAAGTTTTCCATAGTAGTTGTGCAATTTTACATTCCCACCAGCAGTGTAGAAGAGTTCCAATCTCACTGCAATCTCACCAGCATTTGTTGTTTTCTGTTTTTTGGTCAGTGCCATTTTTGCAGGGATAGACGGTATCTCACTGTAGTTTTGATTTGCATCTCTCTAATGGCTACTGATTGCAGATATCTCTTAACATGTCCGTTAGCCACCTGAATGTCCTCTTTAGTCTATTCATGTCCTTTGCCCATTTTTTGATTGAATTGTCTTTTTGTTGTTGAGTTAAGTTTTCTATATATTTTAGAGATTAGGCCCTTGTCAAATATGTCAGTACCAAAATTTTTTTCCCAGTATGTAGGCTCTTTTTACTCATTTGATTAAAGTCTTTTGATGAGCATAAATATCTACTTTTTGGGAGATCTCATTTATCTAGTTTATCTTCTGTTGCTTGTGCATTTTCAGTTGTGTTTGACAGTATATTTATGCCAAAAATTAGGACCCCTAGCTTTGTCCCTATGTTATCTCCCAGGAATTTTATAGCTTTAGTTTTAACATTTAGGCCTTTGATCCATTTTGAGTTAGTTTTTGTGTATAGCAAAACAACAACTTTGTTCATGGGTCAGAAGACTCAATATTGCTAAGAAGTCATTTCTTCCCAAACTAGTGTATAGACTGACTCAATGCAATCCCAATCAAAATTCCAGCAGACATTTTTTTTTTTTAGAAATTGACAAATTGATTCTAAAATTTATATGAAAATTCAAAGGATCTAGAATAGCCAAAGCAAGTCTAAGAAGGAATAACAAAGTAGAGAGCTAACACTACCACGATTTCAAGTACCGTTATAAATTTGCAGTACTCAAAACAGTATGGTCTTGGCATAAAGACAGACAAATAGATCAATGGAACAGAATAGAAAGTCCAGAAATAAATCCATATGTATACGGACGACTGATTTTTTGTTAATAATTTTTATTGTGCTTTAAGTGAAAGTTTACAAATCAAGTCAGTGTCTCACACAAAAACCCATATACACCTTGCTACACACTCCCAATTACTCTCCCCCTAATGAGACAGCCTGCTTTCTCCCTCCACTCTCTCTTTTCGTGTCCATTTTGCCAGCTTCTAACCCCCTCCACCCTCTCATCTCCCCTCCAGGCAGGAGATGCCAACATAGTGTCAAGTGTCCACCTGATCCAAGAAGCTTACTCCTCACCAGCATCCCTCTCCAACCCATTGTCCAGTCCAATCCCTGTCTGAAGATGGGACAACTGATTTTTTTTTTTAATAATTTCTACTGTGCTTTAAGTGAAAGTTTACAAATCAAGTCAGTCTCTCACACAAAAACCCATATACACCTTGCTAACCCAGCACCTTGCTACACACTCCCAAATACTCTCCCCCTAATGAAACAGCCTGCTCTCTCCCTCCACTCTCTCTTTTCATGTCCTTTTCACCAGCTTCTAACCCCCTCCACCCTCTCATCTCCCCTCTAGGCAGGAGATGCCAACATAGTCTCAAGTGTCCACCTGATCCAAGAAGCTCACTCCTCACCAGCATCCCTCTCCAACCCATTGTCCTGTCCAATCCATGTCTGAAGACAGACAACTGATTTTTGACAAAGGCACTAAGGGAATGCAAAATTAAAATTAAAAAGGATAACCTTTTCAACAAATGGTGCTGGGATAATTAGATAACCATATGAAACAAACAAAAAGCTCCCACAAAACTTCAATCTGTAACTCACACCATAAAAAAAAAATTTAATTCAAAATAGATCACAGACCTAAACATATAATCTAAAACTATAAAACTTCTAGGAGGAAACATAGGAGAAAGTCTTTGTGACTTTGGTTTAGGCAAAGAATTCTTAGATTTGACACCAAAAGCATAATCCATAAAAGAACAAATCTACAAATTGGATTTCATCAAAATTAAACACTTCTGCTTAGGAGATAAAATAAGCCACAGACTGGGAGAAAATCTTTGCAAAGCATGTATCTAATCTAAGATAAAGAACTCTCAAAACTCAGCAGTAAGAAAACATAGAGAATGAAGAAAACCAAAGACACGAGGAAAACATTAGCCCAAAGGACTAACGAACCACATTAACCAGAGACTCCACCAGCTGGAGCCCAGAAGAACTAGATGGTGCCTGGCTACCACTGCCAACCGCTCTGACAGAGATCACAACAGACAGTCCCAGACAGGAGAAAAATGTGGAAAAGAATTCAAATTCATGAAAAAAGACAAGACTCACTGGTCTGACAAAGGCTGGAGTAACCCCCAAGACTATGGCCCTCGGACATACTGCTAACTCAGAACTTAAACCACTCCCAGAGCCAACTTTTCAGACAAAGACCAGACAGGCCTATAAAACAAAAAATAACACACATGAAGCACACGGCTTTGTTCAACCAAATATACGAGACCAAATGGGCAACTCCTGTCCAAAAGTAAGAGGAGAAAGCAGGAAGGGACAGGAACTGGATGAATGGACACAGGGAATCCGGGGTGGAAAGGGGGAGCATGATGTCACATTGTGGGAATTGCAACCAACATCGCAAAGCAATATGTGTATAAATTTTTGAATGAGAAAATAACTTGAGCTGTAAACCTTCAAGCACAATAAAATTAAAAAAAAAAAGTTAAAATATGGGTAAAAAATCTGAACAGACACTTCACGAAAGAAGATATATGGATGGGAAATAAATAGATGAGAAAATGGTTTAAATGCAAATTGAAATCACAACGAGATACCACTGTACACGTATCAGAATTGCAAAAAGACTGACCATGCCAAGTGTTGGCAAGAACGTGGAGCAACTGCAACTCTCATACATTGCAGGTGGGAATGTAAAATAGCACAATCACTTGGGAAAATGGCTTGGCAGTTTCTTAAAAAGTCAAACACACACCTACCATAGGATCCAGCATTCTAGTTTTAGATATTTACCCATAAGTAAAGGAAATATATATCCATGAAAGACTTGTTCATGGATGTTCATAGCAGCTTTATTTGTAATGGCCAAAAAACTCGAAGCAATCCAAATGTCCAACAGGTGAACAGATAAACCAACAGTGATATACCCTTGATATAGAAGACTACTCAGCAATAAAAAGAACTGTTGATATGTGCAACAACATGGATGAATCTCAAAATAATTATGCCGAGTGAAAGAAACCAGACCAAAATAAAAGTACATACTATATTATTCCATATAAGTAAAACTCTAGAACGTTATATGTGACTTCTACCTAAAAGAAAACAAACTTTAAACATTGAGCTCTACCTTGAAGTATTTAGAAGCGTACTGTGTATGCAGTTTATTTTGAAAGGCATCCAAAGTCTGTTTGATTAATGAGCTATGTGATAAAGCAAGTATAGTAAAACGTTAACAGTAGAATCCGGTTGGCAGGTATTCAGATGTTCCCTATAAAATTCTGTACTTTTGAAAACGTTCATAATAAAATTTGGAGGAAAAAGGCTAGAGGTATGGGTTTGCATGTTACTTTTTCTTGGTTTACTATAAAATGTGTGTAACAAAACACTTGCTACTTTAACCATTTTTAAGTGTATAACTCAGTGGCATTAATTACATATGCCTGATTTTTTGAGATAACCATAGGATCCAAGTGGAGGTGTCAAGTAGGCAGTTGGATAGGTCAGGGGATAAGTCGTGATACTACATTACTGAATTACCAGTGTTGGCAAAATCATGATCAGGAGTTGGTAAAACAGCCTGTAGGCCAAATTCAGCCCACTGCCTGTTTTTGCATAGCCTGCCAACTAAGAGGAAACCCTGGTGGTGTAGTGGTTAAGAGCTATGGCTGCTAACCAAAAGGTTGTTAGTTCAAATCCACCAGGCAATCCTTGGGAACCCTATGGGGCAGTTCTACTCTATCCATAGGGTCACTATGAGTTGGAATCAACTCGAAGGCAATGGGTTTGGTTTTTGGTTTGGTGAACTAAGAATGGTTTTTACAATTTTAATTGGCTGAAAAAAAATCAAAAGAATATTTTATGACATGTAAAAATGATGTGAAAATCAAATTTTTAAAAATTTTATTGGAATAGAGCCATGCCCATTTGCTTGTGTCCTGTCTATGACTACTTTTGAACTTTGACAGCAGAATTAGGCAGTTGCGACAGACTGTATGGGGTGGTACTCTCATTGCTTCACATTGCTGCTTGTGATGCTACAAATCACAGTGACAGTTTAACCAGACATGAGTTTCAAATGCCACGTGTATCATCATACTATGACTTTTTTAAAAATAATTACCAGTACATACCTATCATGTCAAGTAAGAAAAATGACAGCCAAGTGTGAATTATTTTGTCACTGAATTAGATGGCAAAGCATCATGCTTATTATTCAGTGGCCCTAGAACTCTGCAATGTACACTGACATTACCAGGCCCACCATATTCCTAACTTAGAGAAATGCAACAGTCAGAAAAATTAGAAAATTTAAAGTAGAATATTTCAGTATAGCAGAATATTTTTCACAAAAACAAACAAAAAAATGAAAGTGAGGCTGCAACCAAAGTCCATTTTGGAGTGGCTTACTTGCTAGCTGAGCAAGGAAAGCCCTTTACTGATGGGGAGTTAATTGAACTGTATTTTTTTGCAGTAGCTGAAGAAACGTGTCCAGAAAAAATAAACTTGTTTAAGACTATGAGCTGTAAAGTGAAACAGCTGAACAAATTTTTCAGGCAATCTGGAGCAACATCAACAGTCAACCAAAAACAAGACAAATGCTTTCCAGTGGTTTTCCTCGGCCCTTTGAACAGATATTACCAATGCGTTGTTAGCTGCTGTTGAGTGATTCCACTCATAGTGACCCTAAGTATACGCAGAGAAGAACTGCTCCATAGGGTTTTCAAAGCTGTGGCCTTTCGGGAAGCAGGTCGCCAGGCCTTCCGAGGTGCCTCTGAGAGGATTTGAATTGCCAACCTTCTGGCTAGTAGTTGAGTGCTTAACTGTTTGTGCTACCAGGGACTCCTCCTCAGAGTCGAGGGGAGGTAATATCGATAGGTTTATGTGCGACCTAGGGGAGGAAGGAAGGGGGGAGACAAGTGATTGAGTGGAAAAGGATGGGATTCTGGGGACCTGTGCCTGGAGTCCCATTAGGAGGAAAATGAGAAACGAGATGGAAGATAAGCTCAGGAATGGAACTCATTAACCAAACTAATTGGAAAGGCAGAGGTAGGGTGCTCCCACCTTCCTCGGAAGGACTGAAGCAGCTCCATGTACCGTATTGGGATGGCAAAGATGTTTGTTAGCAGAGGAAGGACCACAGCAGGAGCCGCTTTGGAAAGAATCCAGCTGCAGGGTTACGCTCTAACTGGTGAAGGAGAACAGCAGATCTTGGAGTTCGTCCAACCCAACAGCTGCAAAAGTGCATTGTTTGGCCCACAAGATGTTCAAAAAATCCAAACTTCTAGTTTCTCAAATCTGGACTTCTGGCTCCTAAGAAATCATCTCTGGCAACACTGGAGCACACCCCTACCTGGCAAGAGTTGGCTGGAAGTGAAGAGCAGACCCCTTTTTAGATAGTTTGCCACAGTGCCTGCTTGTTTTACCTGCCTGGCCTCATGGGCATCTGAGTTTGGGCCCCCATCTAATCCAGCCTCTCCTGTTACAAACTGAGACAGAGGCCCAGCGACTTGCTAGTTGGTACAGCTAGTAAGAGACAAAGGCAGAACGAGAATTCTTGTCTTCTAGGACGCAACCCTGTGTCTTTTCTGCTACCTCCTGCAGCCTCTCCGTAGGCAATGCTCAGTCCCTTAAAAAAACAAAACAAACCCATTGCCATCGAGTCAATTCCGACTCACAGCAACCCTACAGAACAGAGTAGAACTGCCCCGTAGTTTCCAAGGAGCACCTGGTGGATTTAAACTGCCGACCTTTTGGTTAGCAACCGTAGCTCAGGCCCTTAGGAAGGGAAAATGTCCCTGTAGGATATGTGACAGGGGAACATATTTAGGTCAGCCTTCATCATAATGAATGCCTCATCTGCCCTGCAGCCACTCTTATATGTCTAGGTAAGTAAGGAATATAGCCAAATGAAGTCCTGGTATCACTGGAGGCTCAACCTGGTGTTACTGCTCAATACACTTAAAAAAAAAAATGCACAGAACACTGGGGAACAGTCTAGGGGTACTCTTGAGGGCTAAAACTGCTCAGCTAACTTATCATGTTTGTGGTTGATATTGACATATGTGTGCATGTATATATATATACATACTCACATATGTACAGATATTGATATAAATATGTTTAGGTGGTTTATTTACTTATGTGTAATTTATTTTGCAAGTAATTGCAAACTTAAAAATTAAGGCAAAGATACTGTTTACCTAGATTCATCAATAGTTAATGTTTTGCCACATTTGTTTTTTCGTTCTGTGTGTGTGTGTGTATAAAACCATTGAAGAACAGGCTGAATATATTATGTTCCTTTATTCCATAAAAATTCAGTACATATTTTCTAATAATATACATATCTACAGTTACATTCAGGAAATTTATCATAGATCCAATAGTTTATAGTCTATATTCCAAATTTGCCAGTGGAAAATTTACATCCTTTATAGCAATCTTTTTCTATTACGCAATCTAGGCCAGGATCAAGTGTTTCGTTTAGCTATTAGCCACTTAAGCCTCCTTCAATCTGGAAGAGTTCCTCTACCTTTGTCTCTCGTGCCACGGGCGTTTTTGAAGAACGTCCATCTGTTTTCTCTAGTGTGTGTGCCTTCCTTTTACGTATGTAAGCATGTATGTTTATACCTATTAACAGCATGGATGCACAGATTCTTCTTTTATTCAGTGGGTTATGATCTATTACTTTCCTTATTTTGATGCACAATTTGTCCCAGGTTTGGCCAGTGAAAACCTCTTCAAGCTGGCTCCTATGTCTCTTTGATCTCCTTATCACTTTTTTTTTTAAGTACTTGTTTTCTGCCACAAGATGTTCCAAACTCATCTTGTACCTTCCTTACTTCTGCCCTGGAATCAACCATTTCTTCAAGGAGCTCTGAGTCCTTTTATTGAAAAATACTATTTGGAAAGCAAGATCTGGACACTAGATATGAATGCGAATGTATTATGTGTATATATATGTATATAGAAACCCTGGTGGCATAGTGGTTAAGAGCTACAGCTGCTAACCAAAGGCTGGCAGTTCAAATCCACCAGGTGGTCCTTGGAAACTGTGTGCGCCAGTTTCTACTCTGTCCTGTAGAGTTGCTATGAGTTGGAATGGACTTAGCAGCAATGGGTTTGGGTTCCTTTTTTTTTTTCTTCCCCACTGAGAACCCTGGCTCCCAACAACACTCATGTGCTCAGTTCTACAATACCCCAAAATAGTTTCAGAACTGCCATGACTTTATCACTGTAACTAGAGTTGAGGTTTTTTGCAGTTATTTTTCCTTTAGGCTGAAGACACTTGAAGAGCTACTTGAATTAGTTCTATTTTTCTCCCTTCAATGTGGTTATTTTCTTCATCTGAGATATAGTTGGGTTCATTTGTTTACATCTGTACTCAGTGTTTAGCCTCCCATCCTTATTGATCTCATTTTTTTAATATGTTGACTGTGCTATGATCTGAAAAGTCAAAACTATACGAAAAGGTATACTGAAAGAAGTGTCCCTTCCCCTGGCCACCCCCCATCGGAGCTCTGTTGTCTTCTTCCAAAAGAAGAGTGTAACCCAGTAACCAAGGAACCCCCATTTTTCCCTATCCTAACAGGTAACCAATTTTATTAGTTTCTGGGTTATTCTTCCTCTATTTCTCTTTGCAAAAATTTGCGGATACATTTATTTCCTTCTCTTGTTCCTCATACCATAGTTTCTACTCTTTTGAACTTTGCTTTTCTCAATTAACAATATATCCTGGCAATCGCTCCATATCAAATCATAGTCATATAGTTTTTTAATTCATACAAGAAAACAACATTCCAGTCATTTACCAATTTGTCGATTGGGTGACAGCCACTGACCTTGGCACAAGGGATCTAGAAATGAGTAAAATACAGTCCCTGCCCTTCATGATCCCAATGGAAAGGAGACACACATATATAAACAAAACCAATATGGTGCTCTGGACGTCCAGAGGAAGGAGTAAATAACAGGATGTCTGAAAAGGTGACACTCCAACTTAAGAATAAAAAACTAGAGAATTGAAACGGGAATTCTAGGTGAAGAAACAACACATGTAAAGGCAGGGCTGAATAAGGGCAAGACATATTGTGGAAAGGGAGCCCCAGTGGCACAGTGATTAAGCACTCAGGTGCTAAACAAAAGGTTGGTGGTTTGAACCCACCAGTAGCTCTGCAGAAGAAAAGACCTGGGGATCTGGCCCATAAAGATTACAATCTAGGAAACCCTACGGGGCAATTCTACTCTGTCCTACAGGGTCCACTACAAGTCAGAATGGACTCCATGGCAATGGGTTATGTTATGGAAATGAAAGTTTAATTAGAATCTGAGGGGGAGGGGCAGGAGCACTGAAGAGGTAGCATGGTACCAGATAGTGCAGGTAATGCCAGGAAAAAGCTAGACTGTATTACTTAGGCACCCAGGAGAATGAAGGTCTTTAAGATACGACTTGGAAACATTTACCTCACAAATATTTAATTGACTGCCTGCATCGTGCTAGGTAGTGCAGAGAGGGCAGTAAGAATCAAGATCCCAACCTTTAGGGAGCTGACACTTGCAGGAAGACATAATTAAATGAGCTATCAGAATAAAGTGGCCACGCACACAGAACGGGAACCTAACCCACTGGAAATTGGGGTGAGACTGAGGTGAGAGAAGACTTCCCAAAGAGACCCAAAAAGCCCAGTGCCAGAGAAGGGCTGCCTTTTAACTGGGAGGCAGGAGGGGAGGAGAGCTGGAAGAGTTCTAACGCTAATAATGCCTGGAGCAAAAAGAGATTCAATCCTCACTGTCGAGTTGATTCCAACTCATAGCCACCCTATAGGACAGAGTAGAACTAGCCCATAGGGTTTAAAGAGAGATTAAGACATGAGAAATTTCACTGGATAAGACCACATGCCCATCACTTCTCCATTCCATTCTCCACATTGCAAATCTGACCTCTTCATTTTCTAAAAAAAGCCCCACCCCACTTCATTGAAGATCAAGTGGGGGCCTTTAGAATCTGGTCCCAGGTTGCCTACCTCGTGTCTCTATTTTTTAACCTCTTCTTCTAATTTTATGCTCCAAACCTACTGCCGCTGAGTCAATTCTGACTCATAGCATCCCTATAGGTCAGAATAGAACTGCCCCATGGAGTTTTCAAAGAGCGCCTGGTGGATATGAACTGCTGACCTTTTGGTTTGCAGCTAACCACGTATACCACCAGGGTTTCCATTCCAGCCATGCTGAATTTTTCTGTTTGTCACATTCATTTCCCACTGCCTAAAAATTCATCTCTCTACTGTCTTTTCAATTTTGATGCCACGGAACACTGGATTCGGTGTCACCTCTATCTGTTCTCACAGTGCCCTGTACTTCATCTAACAGATCTCATCTAATTGCGTGAATCCACAAACAGCTCGAACTCCTCGAGGGCAAAACTAAAGCCAAACCCACTGCCTTCGAGTAGATTCCAACTCATAGTAACCCTGTAAGACAGAGTGGAACTGCCCGGTAGGGTTTCCAAGGCTGTAAATCTTACGGAAGAAGACTTCCATGTCTTTCTCTGCTGGTGGGTTCCAACTGCCGACCTTTTTGGTTAGCACGGCTGAGCGCTTTAACCACTGCACCACCAGAGCTCCTTCCCTGGGGGTAGGAAGTGGTTTACTTATCGCTGTATCCAAATGTCCTAAAGCCCAACTAATTTTGAATGAATGAATGCTGGCTTTATCAGAGTTGGGGGGAGGGTTTTGAACTAGACCGTAAGAACCTCGGCCCCGAGATAATGGAAATTTCTTAAATTTAAGATTTATGATTAGGCTAATCTGCAAAGGCCAGTACGATAAACTCGGACACTTCAATCCTCTTCAGTCTTCTATTTAAAGCAGGTAAGGTCCAAAGTAGCTCCTCACAAAACCTACCACCTGCTTAAAGGAGTAGAACCCTTGGCTTAGCCAATTCCGGGGATCTTTTTGCATTTAGACTCCACCCACTAGCCCCAGAATGGCGGAAGAATCGAACGATACGTGGTACCTCCTCACACAAATGCGGAGGCATCCCGACGTTACGCCGGCGGCGTAGGCGGGGCGACCGGTTCTTCCTCTCCGCTTCCTCGGCCCCTCCCCCGGCGCTCACACGGTCATTGTGAAGCGACAGCCGCTGCCAGTTTCTAGGGCTGTTTCAGACCTAGAGACTTTAAATTCTTGGCGCGTGTGAGCGCCCGCGCTGCTCCTTTCCCACTCCAAAGGCTAAGGGCGCGAAATTCACTTAATTTTATTTTCCCTCCTCACCCACCTGGAGCTAACCGCCCCGGTGCGCGCCGGCATTCGCGCCACCTCTCCCTCCTCCCCGCCCCTCCCCCTTCGAGAGCTCTCACCCGCGCGCTCCCCCCTTTCCCGGCGACGCGCACGCGCGCCAGGCCGGCTCGCGCCCTCTCGGTTTCCTACAGCCCGCGAGACCCCCTCCCCTTCCGCCTCGCGGCGCTTCCTCGCGCCGCGGTCTTCTCTATCCACCCCCGACACCGCGGGGCTCCCCCCGCCCGCCAACGGCGGGTCCCCAGCATCCCAACCCCCCTCGCTTCCCGCGCCCTCCGGCAGGGGCCTAGTCCCGGCCCCCTCGCTCCTTCCCTTCCCCCTGATTCCCCTTCCGGACGCTGCCATCATGTTGAAGCCTCAGCCGCCACAACAGACTTCCCAGCCCCAGCAGCCGCCCCCCACGCAACAGGCCGTGGCCCGCCGGCCTCCCGGGGGCACCAGCCCTCCCAACGGCAGCCTCCCGGGGCCGCTGGCCTCCACCTCGACTTCCCCAGGGCCTCCCGCGGCCGCTTCCCCTTGCCTGGGGCCCGGAGCCGCTGCAGGGAGCGGGCTGCGCCGGGGAGCCGAGAGCATCTTGGCGCCGCAACCGCCGCCGCCGCAGCATCAAGAGAGGCCAGGGGCAGCTACCATCGGCACCTCCAGGTGAGGAGGGGTGGGCTTCCGGGCGGGGGAGCAGAGGCTACCAGGAGGAGGCGGCGGCTCTGTTCCGGCCCGGCGGCCGGGGCCTGAGTACAGCGGTGTGGGGCGGGCCCCAACGTGACCACCTATGGACGGCACCGGGGGGAGCGAGAGGCCCCCCGTGAAGATGGGGGTGGGTACCCTCAGGTCCTAACAGGTCGGAGGAAAAGGGTCCCCGGGCAGCCATGGGACATTTGGGGGCCAGGCTGAGCTTTCAAGGCCTAGGCAGGGTTCGGGACTCGGGCTTTCAGGGGAAGCGGGGCGCACCTCTCCAGCACCGCCGAATCGGGGAGTTGCGGGGGGGAGAAAAGGTGAGCGGGGTCCCCGGCTCCATTACCACGGAGGGTCTCGCGGTCCCGGGCTTCAGCCAATGGGGAGTCAGCTGCGGGAAGGGGTCCCCGGCCGTAGCCAATGGAGGGGGGCGCGCGGCCCACAGTTTGGCCAATAGGGAGGGAAGGACTTGGGAGCGGGTTGCTACCTCCCCCTTCCCGGTCTGGCCAGTAGGAGGGGAGCGGGGAGGGCGGGGGGACGGAAGGAGGGAGGTCTGGGAGGGCTGCGGGCCGGGAACCTCCGCCGCGCGCGCGCTTTTGCCGTACGTGCGCGCGGATGCACTGTCTCTTGACCCGGGCATTCGTGTGTCCGGGGCAACATATTGGGCAGAAGCTGGGCGTGTGCCTGGAGGGGTACTGGAGGCCCCACTCGGTTTCTCTCCCTCTCGGTCTCTCTTTTTAATGGAATTGAGGGTGGTGGTACACGCAGGCGCAGTGGGTTCTGGTCACGGGAGGGGGCGTTTCGAAGAGGCCCGTGGGCTTGAGAGCGCAGGCGCAGACCGGGCGAGGCCTCCCGGTGGATGGCTTTTGCGGCTGCGCTGTCCCCCAGCCCCGCCAA
The DNA here is from genome assembly GCF_024166365.1 of Elephas maximus indicus. Classification (NCBI taxonomy): domain Eukaryota; kingdom Metazoa; phylum Chordata; class Mammalia; order Proboscidea; family Elephantidae; genus Elephas; species Elephas maximus. The sequence continues at coordinate 88,858,650 of NC_064830.1, read as the reverse complement.
CGGCCCCCTCATCGCCCTCAATCGCCGGTTACATCAGCCATCGAGGAGCGGGGTTACCGAGGGATTGGTGACCTGTCCGAGTTGGTAATAGGCTGAATGGGTAATGAGGTCTAGGGGGTGAGGTGTGGAGGGGCTTTCCTCTCAGGGCTTGGGGTGTGAGGCTGCTGAAAATGATTGTCTTTTCTATTTGGAAAGTAATGTGTCTGAGGTGCGTGTAGGTACTACCAAATCTACCTACTGAAAATGATTGTCTTTTCTATTTGGGAAGTAATGTGTCTGAGGTAGGTACTACCAAATCTACCTAAGTCTTGCCTTTATATCTGGGATGGGTTATTGGTTATCGAATACTGTAGCGTTGTCTGTTGGAAGCATGCAGCCCTCTGCCCCTGGGAGAAAGTGAGGAGGTTGTGTTGAATTGGCTCTTCAGACCAATGACAATTATTCCCGATTATGGTTTATTTTACTGGAATTTGGAGGCAGCGTATTTACTGGCTCTTGATGCTTACTGTTGTTTTCCCCTATAAGGTGAGAATTTGAACATCTTGTTGGTAAATTGGTTTGTAGCCTAAATCAGCATCTTCATTTGGTATGTGTTTCTAGGATATTAAGTGCTTTGAGGTTAATGTTGTAAAGGAAAATTAAAAAGATTTAAATAACCAATTTTTTTATCCTTTCCCTTTTAGGGGACAGAGCACAGGAAAAGGACCCCCACAGTCACCAGTGAGTACGTTTATCTCTCCCTAAGATATGAGGACCTAAAAGCCGCTCACATGGGGTATAGGGGAGATTAGGTACAGAGGTAGAGGGGCTGAGAAGGACCGGAGACCCAGCACACACAAGGTGGGGGTGAGTGGAGCCTGGGCATTTAAAAGGAAAGTGAAACATTGACTGACCGACCACTTCTTATTTCTCCCTCTTTTGTCGCTGACAGGTGTTTGAGGGTGTTTACAACAATTACAGAATGTTACATTTCCTTACAGCTGTTGTGGTAAGTGGGTACTTAACCCCTAGGTTGTTTAAGACGGTTAGGACTCAATTTGCTAGAGACATTCTTATTTTTCTCATTCTCCTAGGGCTCTACTTGTGATGTAAAGGTGAAAAATGGGACCACCTATGAGGGTATCTTCAAGACTTTGAGCTCAAAGGTCAGTGTACTCGAATCAGCTTATTTTTGGACTTTGCTGGAAGAGGAGAATGGAATAGATTTATCAAAGGCATTGGATTGGGTGGTATTGGTCAACATTATGGGTGTTACTCATTATGTAGGTCTATGCCAGGGTAATACTACAAGTGGTAATAAAAGACGTGGGTCTGAATAAACATGGGCTCTTCTGTTGTTAAAAAGCATGAATTTTAGAATGTCAGATGTTTAAATTTGAGACTTTTGTTAGGCCTTCGGGTGGTGTTGAGAAGGCAGTGTACATGGGGTACTTTTGGAAAGAGTAAAGGGAAAATAGTTGTATTTTTGCTTTCACATTTCTTGATACTGACCTTCGGGTGTTGGGGAATGGGGGCTCTTGTAGTTTGAACTAGCAGTAGATGCTGTGCACAGGAAAGCATCTGAGCCAGCAGGTGGCCCTCGTCGGGAAGACATTGTGGACACCATGGTGTTTAAGCCAAGTGATGTCATGCTAGTCCACTTTCGAAATGTTGACTTCAATTATGCTACTAAAGGTATTGTTCTAGATAATTACAGATCCACTTTGTGAGTAGAGGGGAGGAGACGGCAGTTTGGGTGCAGGTGGAACATAATGGTGGCTTCTTTTGTTTTAGTCACTCCTTTTTTTTTCCTGAGGGAGGTGGTTTTTTTGTTGTTCTTGAAAATGTGCCTTTATTTCTAAGATACAGTGGAGTGGTTTCTGACTTGCATTGTAGTTCTTCACATTTTTCCTGCTTAGTTTCAGCTGCTTGCTCATTTCGAACTATTAAGATGAGGTTTTCTGTGCTGCCTTCCTTCCAGGCCTGGCACATAGCACGTATAGTCTAGATTTGGGTTTCTTAAATTTTTCTTTACTCCTGAATGAGTTGTTTTGGGGGGAGGAAGGATATGCAGAATTATCTGATTCCTGATTGTCGAATCTGCCCCCACAGACAAATTCACCGATTCAGCCATTGCCATGAACTCCAAGGTGAACGGGGAGCATAAAGAGAAGGTGCTCCAGCGCTGGGAGGGGGGCGACAGCAACAGTGATGACTACGACCTCGAGTCTGACATGGTAAAGTCTCCCTTCCTAGGAACCTGAGGGCCGGGTGACTCTGGTGCCATAATGTGGGTTGTTAACAGTAAGGACATTCTTAGGGAAACCCGTTGCCATTGAGTCGATACCAACTCATAGCAAGCCTGTAGGGGAAGGGGAGGAAAATCCTTTACTGTTACTCGTTGGCTGTGGTCAGATTCCAAATAAAAAGGTACAGAAAAATCACCAAAATACTCTGTATCTCACTATCTGGGATTGACAGCTATTAATAGTTGCTTCAGATGACTTTATTAACAGATTGCAGGTAAGGCTGAACACCACGTAAATTCATTATGCTTTCTGAGAGCAACTACTTTGATGCAGTTGATATTTCTCTGGCTGATGTTTCACGCTTACGCACGCGTATTCAGGAAAGAATACATTGTTGTTTCGACGTTTAATTTACACAGGTGCTCACTTTTCATGCTTGTCTTTTAAATTTTTCGAGTTGATATATAAATCTAGTGTACGCCTTTTAACTATCGTGTAGCGCTCAATTTATATACATACACATTTATACACACACACCAAACTCTTTATCCTTTACCGTACTGATCGGAGGAGCCCTACTGGAACAGTGGTTAAGCACTCGAATGCTAACCCACCAAATGCTCTGCAGGAGAAAAATTTCTCAGGTCGCCTTTGTAAAGGTTATAGCCATGGAAACCTTACCGGGCGGTTCTGCTTTGTTCTATAGGGTCACTGTGAGTTGGAATCAGCTAGATGGCAGTGGATTTGGTGTTTGGTTTTATTAATTTGTGATTTGTCCATTACTCTATTATTAAAAATAACGCTTTATTAAACTTTCAGAATGTATATCTTTTTGTCCGTGTGGCAGAGCTTCTCTAGGGTAAAAACCTAGAAATGGATTTGTTGGTTCTTAGGGTTTTTCAGTTTTATCAGTTACCGCCAACTCATGCAGCAGTTGGTAGTATCAATTGATAGTCCCACCAGCAGTGTTCCTGTTTTGCCACCCTTGCTTTGGTCACATTTTTAAGTTTTTCAGTTGATGGAAGGAAAATGACACATCATGATTGTTTTCTTTGTGGGTTTAAAATACGTTTCCTTCTCTCCCCCCACCCAGTCCAATGGATGGGATCCCAATGAAATGTTCAAATTCAATGAGGAAACCTACGGTGTAAAGACCACCTATGATAGCAGCCTTTCTTCTTATACGTGAGTATCTTGGTAGTTCCAGGGCGATGCAGTTTAGGGTGTAGGGTTAGTAATAGAAGGCACGAGCCTGTAGGTGGAACATAGCTTTTGCTTATGCTTTTCTGTGTGCCCAGGTTGCCCTCCCCTACTCCTGGTCCGCCTTGTGAACTCCTCCCTTGGAGGTTTTCTCTTACCTTTTCCTGATTTCTAGGGCACCCCATAGGTAGAATTAACTGTTTTCTTTTTCATCTGTGTCTTTCATCGTGAATTTAAAAACACATTTTATGTGTGTTTGTAGCTAAGTGTTTTTCAGACTTGAAGATATACCATGGGACACTGCCAGACTCCAGTGGGCGCCCACTGAATATATGCTTAAATTGTTAAAGGGGTAGGATACTCACATACCTGCACAGGGGATAGAACTGACAAGTGTTTTCTCTTTTTCCCCTTTTGTCCCCTGGCACTGGGATGCTGGTGGTCTGTGTGGGTTCTCTCAGGGTACCTTTAGAGAAGGACAACTCAGAAGAGTTCCGTCAGCGGGAGCTGCGTGCGGCCCAGTTGGCCCGAGAGATTGAGTCAAGTCCGCAGTACCGCCTGCGGATCGCCATGGAGAATGACGATGGGCGCACTGAGGAGGAGAAGCACAGTGCAGTCCAGCGGCAGAGTTCAGGACGGGAGAGCCCCAGCCTGGCATCCAGGTGATTACTGGGGCAGCCAGGACTGCTTGGGGCTCACTGTGGGCAAAGAGCATTGTACACTATTGTTTTAGTGTCACAAGTGTATGAGGTATAGGCTAGTACACATTCCTGGTTTTTATGCTTTGGAGATTGAAGTCTAGGGAGGTTAAGTAATTGATCTAAGGCAGCATGGCTAAAGCTTGTGGATTTAGGAGGAAAAAAAGTTTTCCCCCCAGAATTTTGATATATATTGTTTTTCTTTTATCTGTACGTATTTCTTTTTTCACCTTTACACGGTGAAACGAAACTGTGCGTAATGATCTGTGTTTTGTAAAAGCTGTGTCTCGAACTACAGGGTGATACTATCTTTTTCATAAGTCAGGAACAGTAGAATTGTGGAACATTAGCCAGGCTGGCACAACATAAGGCCATAAACCTGTAGCCACAGAACATTCAGCCAGGATATATCTTCAGGTGGGGTAGTGAAGGAAGCTAGAGCCAGGCGTTACGTGTGCATGTGCAGTGGCGGCGGGGCTGGGGGGAGGGGTGATGAGATGGGCTTAAGAAAGGAGGGCTTCATCTTTCCAAAATGTATGGGTTTTATGGCTAACTGACCTTAATTGAACTCTCTCCCCAGGGAGGGGAAATACATCCCTCTACCCCAACGAGTCCGGGAAGGTCCCCGGGGAGGTGTTCGCTGTAACAGTTCCCGGGGTGGCCGCCCTGGCCTTAGCTCTTTGCCACCTCGTGGCCCTCACCATCTTGACAATAGCAGCCCTGGCCCAGGCTCTGAGACACGTGGTATCAATGGAGGTGAGTCGTGGAGCATGCTTGGCAGGGGCGAGAGAGGGGACAGTAAGAAGGTGGGAAGCGTAATTGAAAAGTAGGATTTAGATGGGTTGGAAGAATGATGCATGGTGGTAATGCAACAGCAGTTAGTCTGCCTGTTCTTACTTTTATTCCATTTTTAAAAAAAAATAGGCCCTTCCCGTATGTCCCCTAAGGCACAGCGGCCTCTGAGAGGTGCCAAGACTCTGTCTTCATCTAGCAGTAGGCCTTCTGGAGAAGCGTCTGTTCCACCTCCTTCTGCAGGTAAAATTTCACTAGTATCGGGTGAAGATAGAGGGATAGAAATTTATAGAGGAATATAAACATTCTAACTGCTGAATGGTGGAATGGGAGACGGTTTCAAATATGAAAGCTGATGGGAGGGGGGTTGGATTTATTCTCTTGGGGAAAGAATTTTTAGTTTTTCTATTGCAGAAATCCTAACCTAGTGATCCGTGGGTTGTATCGGGGCTTTGAACCAGTGCGTTCTGGTTTGAATCCCTGGTGAGAATTTCCTTCGTAACTTCTCAGGCAATGCTAGTGCTACTGGTTAGGGACTAGTTCTGAGATCCACTAGTAGGGCAGTTGTTTTCAAAATTTATCATACGTGAGAATCATCTGCGGATCTTGTTAAAATGTAGATTCTGATTCAGTACATCTAGAGTAGAAGTGTGCATTCTCAGCAGGGGTTTGAACCAGTTGGAAGCTCTGGTTTTATCTGGTTGGTAGACGTCTTTTGTTTAGAATTGATGTAGTTGCCAACATTTTAAGACTTAGAAGTCGTATAATTACAATTTTTTTTGTGATACAGGAGGTTCTGAAAACGTTGAGCCTGCCTTGGTACATAGTCCTAGTTGACTGGAACTAAGGACCAACCGTTTAGGCATTCTAGTTTATCATGGTGCCCATGAGGCCAGTTCACCTGCTTATGTTAACCTGCCTCGCCTTTTCGCCTTTATCAGCATTTCAACTTGAGAACCTGCCTATTATATAAAGGTTATTTGGTGTTAATTCAGATGGCATCTTTCCATTGCTTATTGACCAGCAGTAACCATTGTACAGCTCTCCCTTTTCTTCCAGTGGGCCGGATGTACCCCCCGCGCTCTCCCAAGTCTGCTGCCCCTGCTCCAATCACAGCCTCCTGTCCTGAGCCTCCCGTTGGTTCAGCAGTGCCAACTGCTCCAGCTTCCATCGCCGTGACACCATCAGTTGTGGACCCTGGAGTGGGCTCCATTTCCCCAGCTTCTCCGAAGATCACACTGGCCCCCACAGATGGTAAGAGTCAGATAGTTGAGATCTGTTGACAGTGTGAAGTGTCATTCTGGACAGGAGAACCTTCAGGTGTCTTTCTCTTGCTCAGTGAAAGAACTCCCGACCAAGGAGCCTGGAAGAAATCTGGAGCCCCAGGAGCTGGCCCGGATAGCTGGGAAAGGTGCGAATTGTTTTTACCTACTCAGGTCAAATGCCCTTTTTTTGGGTGGTGAGTGTTTCAGTTAGTGAGGTGGTTTAAGTTCAGAAGCAGACAATATTTATCACTTCTTTGACCCGAGGTTTTTTTTTTTTTAGGATTCCCAAGTGTATGTTTCTGCTTTTTCCCCCGATTCTTTGTCTTCTGGGCTACTGGCATTTGTAGCTGCCTTTGAAGAAAAAAACTTACATTTTTTCCTTTTGCACTGTTTTCTTGTAGTCCCTGGCCTGCAGAATGAACAGAAACGATTTCAACTGGAAGAACTGAGAAAGTTCGGGGCCCAGTTTAAGGTGAGAGATGGAAGTATGGGAATGAGCTAGGATACTAGCAGAATGAAGAGAGGAGCAGAGGGTTTATATAAGCGGCAGAGGATTAGATGTGATGGATGAGATGAGATGAGATGAGCAGGACCTGGGATCTGGACGGGATAGTATTGTATGTGTGTTTTTCTTATTCCAGCTTCAGCCCAGTAGCTCCCCTGAGACCAGCCTGGATCCTTTTCCTTCCCGGATAGTAAAGGAGGAGTCCAAGGGGAAAGAGAAGGAGGTTGACGGTCTATTGACTTCTGAACCCATGGGGTCCCCAGTCTCCTCCAAGACAGAGTCTGTATCGGATAAAGAGGAGAAACCGCCCCTGCCACCAGCAGGAGGCACTGAGGGGCCAGAGCAGCCCCCACCGCCTTGCCCAAGCCAAACCGGCAGCCCGCCAGTGGGCCTCATCAAGGGTGATGACAAGGATGAGGGCCCCGTTGCCGAGTGAGTAAGATGGGGAGCTGGGTGGGTGCCAAGGTTAAGCCATTAGGATTTATCAGAGCTTCAAACTGGTTCTTTCCAGTTTGAACCCCTGATGAGAATTTGCGTTTCCATTTTAGATACACTGAGTCAGAATACACATTTTTAACAAGATGCCAAAATGATTGTTATGTGTAAGTTTTGAAAACCACTGTTTTACTAGTGGTTGTCAGAATTGGTCCCTAACCAGCAGGATTAGCATTGCTTGGAAACTTGTTAGAAATGCAGATTCTCAGCAGGGGCTGTAATTGAAAGGAACTGTTTCAAAACCCTGGGATTTACTCTATTTTCTTTCATAGACAAGTAAAGAAGTCAACGTTGAACCCCAATGCCAAGGAGTTCAATCCCACAAAGCCTCTGCTGTCTGTGGTGAGATGGGACGGGAGAACATGGACTTTGGTTTCTGTGAGGGAAACTTGGGTTGGGGGGTTAATAAAGCAATGAAGGGAAACACTTGCTTGCCAGTCACCTGGCAGTGAGAGGAGACACTGTAAAAGTGTGGAGGCATAGCAATAGTTGGGCAGGTTTGGGAGAAACAGAGGCAGGTCTCCAGGGTGGCAGGGGATCCTGGTGTGTATGACAGGTACTTACGGGCTTTTCTCTACGACTTAGCATTTGGTTCAGGAAATGCGAGTGAAGTTGTTTTTGAGCGTAGGCTTCATTAGGCAGAATCACTTGGCTTAAATCCTCGCACTTACAAACTTCGTGGTGCTGGATAAGCCACTGAACTGCTCCGCCTCAGTTTCCTCATCTGTAATTTGAGAATGCCTATCTCATGAGGTATGATGTAGGCTTTAACCAAGTAAAGTGTAGAATGTCTCTGGAACACAGCACTCCATGAATGCTAGCTGCTGTTACAGGCATGGCAGAGGGAGATCTAAAAAGTCAAAATATTCTTTCTTGTTGTGCTTCTCAGAACAAATCCACCAGTACCCCAACTTCCCCGGGGCCCCGGACTCATTCAACTCCTTCCATCCCAGTGCTGACAGCCGGCCAGAGTGGGTTATATAGCCCCCAGTACATCTCTTACATACCTCAAATCCACATGGGGCCAGCTGTGCAAGTAAGAGACTGGTTGGGCCCAAGGTAACGGGGTGGGGGTTGGTAGGGCTGGTTGGGGGACCATGTCAAGCCTGTTTTCCTGGGCATTTGCAGGCAAGTCATCCAGCCTCATCTGTGTCTTTTTTTTAGGCACCTCAAATGTATCCATATCCTGTATCCAATTCTGTACCTGGGCAGCAGGGCAAGTACCGGGGAGCCAAAGGTGAGCAAGGTCAGGAGGGGCAGTTGATGGGGCTGCCCAGTGCCTCCTGGCAGATGGAGCTTGAGCTCTGCACTATTTTTACCCATCCTGCAGGCTCCCTGCCCCCTCAGCGCTCAGACCAGCATCAGCCAGCCTCAGCCCCTCCGATGATGCAGGCTGCTGCTGCCGCCGGCCCACCTCTGGTGGCCGCCACACCCTATTCTTCCTACATCCCCTACAATCCACAGCAGTTCCCAGGCCAGCCTGCCATGATGCAACCCATGGCGCACTACCCCTCACAGGTGACTGGGGCACAGGAGGAAAGTGGGGGTAGAGAGCCCCTGCTAGGGATCCCTTCTCCATCTCCAAGGATTTGGGGGGAGGGGTGCGGATGGCAGGCAGTGTTCTGCATGGTGCCTGCCAGTTTTGGGATTGATATAATCCAACTTAAGTGTAAGTCTTGGTTTTTCAGTTACTGGCAGGATCTGTACCTAGTTATTGAACATCTGAGCCTTAGTTCTTTTTTTCTGTAAGATACAATTAAAATAGCATCTGCTTGGTAGAATTATTGTGAACGTTAAAAGTAGTTGTGATAAGGCCAGAGTAGTGTTACGCACAGGTTGATGGGGCAGGAGAACATGCTTCCCAAGTCTTCTGTTGGGCCAACTGCTTTTCTCTCATCCCGCCAGCCGGTGTTTGCCCCCATGCTTCAAAGCAACCCCCGCATGCTGACGTCGGGCAGCCACCCCCAGGCCATTGTGTCATCATCCACTCCTCAGTACCCTTCTGCAGAGCAGCCCACTCCCCAGGCCCTTTACGGTGAGTTCTCCTGTGCTTCCCTGTCCCTGCTCCCACACCCTTGCCTCTGCTCTGGGCTGTGCTCCTTGGCCCTTTGGTGTGCTCAGCACTGATTCTCTCCCTCTTTTCTGCTGCAGCCACTGTTCACCAGTCCTATCCACACCATGCCACGCAGCTCCATGCCCACCAGCCGCAGCCGGCCACCACGCCTACTGGGAGCCAGCCGCAGTCCCAGCACGCGGCCCCTAGTCCTGTCCAGGTTCCTACCATGGGGGGCCTGAGAGGTGGAGGCAGTAGTGGGTGGCTGAGAGAGTTGGGGGTCATCCCACAGCAAGGAGGATCGGGGTTCAGTGGGTGGTAGGCCTGGATACCACAGGAGTGAGTGACACTCACTCTTCCCTCCACCTGACAGCACCAGGCGGGGCAGGCCCCACACCTGGGCAGTGGACAGCCACAGCAGAATCTGTACCACCCAGGGGCCCTGACAGGCACGCCGCCTTCTCTACCACCGGGACCTTCTGCCCAGTCCCCTCAGAGCAGCTTCCCCCAGCCAGCCGCTGTGTATGCCATCCATGCCCACCAGCAGCTGCCCCACGGCTTCACCAACATGGCCCACGTCACCCAGGTAAAAGCCCAGGAGACTTGCTTCCTCTGGGTCTGTGGTCCACCATGAGGACATGATAAGCCATGGGGCTTCCCGTTCCTGAACCCCTGGTGCTCCCTCTGCTCCTTGCTCCCTGGTACTACCAGCTCCTTTCTGTTCTCTGTAGGCCCATGTCCAAACTGGAATCACAGCAGCCCCGCCCCCTCACCCTGGGGCTCCCCACCCGCCCCAGGTGATGCTGCTGCACCCACCCCAGAGCCATGGGGGCCCCCCCCAAGGCGCGGTGCCCCAGAGCGGGGTGCCTGCACTCTCAGCTTCCACACCCTCACCCTACCCCTACATCGGACACCCCCAAGGTGAGCAGCCTGGCCAGGCGCCTGGATTTCCAGGAGGAGCCGATGACAGGATTCGTGAGTTCTCGTTAGCTGGGGGAATTTGGCATGGAAGAGCTGAGGGGCTGCAGGTGGGGCAGGATGCACGGGTTCTGGGTGGGGAGTGAGGGTCTTGGAGGCAGGGCTGTCCCACAGGGCGCCCGCCGACCTGCACCTGTCTGTGAAGTATGTAGGGTGGGCAGAAGCCACAGCCGCCGCCGCCAGGGGCTTGCTCCTGGCTCTGTCCTTTGCTTCCCTCCGTCCTCGCTCAGTTGTGATCCAGCAGCCCCCCTCCCCACTGCCTCCCCAGCTCTCAGTGACCCCGACTGTCTCCTGACTTAGCCGAGGTAAGGTCAGCGCAGCAGACAGGGCCAGGCTGGGGTGCGGGGGGCTGAGCTGGGCACACGAGTAAGGGCTCTGGCTCACTGGGAAACAGCGATTGATCTGTGCTTCTGACAGCCCCAAGAGACACCCTGAGGAGGCCGCTCCTACCCAAACACACCCCCCACGCCCCGCACTGGACGGCATTGGATGAAGGGACAGCTGCTTAGGTTCTAATGCTCCTGCTCTCTTCTCTTTCCCCTCCAACCAGTTCAATCTCATCCCTCCCAGCAGCTCCCCTTCCACCCCCCGGGGAACTGAAGATTGTCCTGGCCGCGACCTGAGACCTCCATGAGTGGAGGGAAGAGTGATCTATGTCTCTTCCCCCAGCAGCTCGGACCAGTCCCAGCCCCCAACCCCCCCTTTCCCCCTGGGGAAGCTGGGGAATTCCTGCCAAGCACCTTGACTGGGAGGGGCCTCAAAGTGGGCAGGGCCAGGGCCCAGTGGGGGTGGGGGGTTCCTGCTCTGACTCTGTCCATTCCCACCCCGTCTTGCCCTCCCATCCTCTATCTATCCCACTGGAGACAGAAGATCTTTTATTTTCTATTATTTATAACCTCAGACTTGGGCCCCCTGTTGTTCTTCCCCATTAACTTGAGTGACCTGAGTGAAAGACAGACAGATGCCCCACAAGGATGGTTGGACAAGGACTTTTACTTTTTATTACATAAAAATATTTAAAAAAAAAAATAAAAAAAATAAAATTTTAAACTAACTTAACCTGCCTGTAGTTTCCTGTCTAGAGAATGGGGCAGGCCCATAGCTTCCCTTTCAAGCACTAGAGTTGTACAGATCCTAGAGGTTGGGCACCAGGGCCCTTCCCTTGAGGGGAAGATAAAGCTGAGCAGCTCCGTTTTCTCATACATGTTTTATGTGGTATTGGCGTTGTGTTTATCTTGTCATCATGTTCTTCCTCTTCCATGTAAAAATTGTATCTAACGTCTCAGTGTAGGGTCATGAATCAGATGAGGGTCTTAAGCCGTTCGCTCATTGAGTTCCAGATGGTTAACGTTTTGATGTTGTGTCCTTGATAGCTGTGAGGTTCTGGGTTTCCAGATGGCTAAAAGTGCATGAGATGTGTTGGCCAAGCCGGTTCCCAAGATGGTGCAGTGTGGCAATACAGTCAGGATGCTAAACACAGACATGGGTTCCTCCTCTGGCCAGAGCTACTGCAGAAGTCACCCAACCTCTAGTGACTGTTCCCATCTCTAAACTGGTCTCATCTTGAGGTGTGACTTGAAGCTTTTCCTTTCTAGTGGTATCTCATGAATTAGTCTGCTTCTTTGTGTTGAAAAATGTTTTTAATTTTTTTTGGCAACTGGAATTAATGGTCTGGCTGGCACACAGCTGAGATGTCTTGGGTGTGGGTGAGAGCTATAGATGTGAAGTTGGTAGTGAGGAAGAGAGCTGGGTTGAGGAACCAGGTTTAGGGGTGCAACAGCTGAACTAGGGGTTTGACAGGAGGAGAGAAGCGAGGCATGGGCTGTAGAAATGAAAACAGGCTCCAGGGGAGGTGCTTTGTCAAGGAGGCAGTTTGGAATTGTGTCACACTCTGACCTTTTGCCCTTGGTTTCCTTGTATGTAAAATGGAGAGAATCTCACCCTTACGGGGTTGTGAGAATGTGAGTTGTGCCCAAGTGCTCAGTAGAAGGGAGGGGTGTTTCACCTGGGACCAAAGTCAGAAAAAAGTGGCTGAGACCTGGGTGGAAAGAATGAAGGTTAGATATTGAGGAAGAAGTCTCAGGATGTGAGGATCTGAAACCAGGCATAGAGAAGGGTCACTTGATAAGTGGAAAAAGGATTGTGTGTAGCAGCCATGTGGCTGCTAAAATTGGACAGGGTTATGTTAGAGTCCTAGCGAGAAAGCTCTTGGATGGAAGATGGGGGTGGAATGGGAGTGTGGACTGGGGTTGGTTAGTGATGGGAGTTGGGGCAGGAAAGCCTTCTGTTGGGATTGGGGTAGCTGAAGTACACACTGAGATAACAGGTTTCTGTGGAACAGTGAAAAATATAATTGCAGGTATTACTAGAAAAGAAAAAAAACCTGTTGCCATCGAGTCGATTCCAACTTATAGTAACCCTACAGGACAGAGTAGAACTGCCCCATAGGATTTCCAAGGAGCTCCTGGTGGATTTGAACTGCCGATCTTTTGGTTAGCAGCTGTAGCTCATAACCACTACGCCACCAGGGTTTCTTTTAGGTATTACTAAGTAGTCATTTTTATGCTTTAAGGATGGATTGCAGATTGTGATTTATTACCTTATTCCTAAAAGCAGAAATGAGTTGGGGAGGGAACTTACCCTTCATCTAAGCAGGATTCCCCTGTGAAACCCAGATTCCACTTGGACACAGAAGGATAAACTTGCCCTGATATTGAACAATACTTTTTGCAAAGTTTTACCTTGTGTATTGCTTTTGTTTTCCTCTGCTCTGGAGTCAGATCAAGTTATCTGAGGTCCTCAAAACAGCACTCAGGTTGGGCCCACAACCCTCCCCCCTTCTCTGGGCTGCTGGTCCTTGGGTTGTCCTGGATGTATCCTTTTGTCAGTGGCCGTGCTCGAAAGGGGTGCCTATGAATTCCTGGTAGTAGTGCTTGATTGGTGTGGACTGTGCATCCTGGCCAGTCTTGGTCATTTCAAGTTTTTTTTTTTAATCTAGCCAGCATTTGTAAATAGCCTTTTTCTTTTTTTATTCATTTTTCTACTATGTTTTCAATGAAAGTTTCCCATACAAAAATTTATACATACATTATCATGTGGTCCTAGTTGATCTCCTTATACTGTCACAGCACACTCCTTTCCACCCTGTTATTTCCCACGTCCGTTCAACCAGCTTCCTGTCCGTTTCTGTCTTGTCTCTGGACAGGAGCTGCCCATTTAGTCTCATGTATCTACTCGAGCTAAGAAGCACACACAAGTATCATTTAATGTCTTATATAGTCCAATCTTTTTCTGAAAAATTGACTTCAGGAATGGTTTTAGTTTTGGGCTAACAGGGAGTCCGGGGCCATGTCCTCTGGGGTCCCTCCAATCTCAGACCATTAAGTCTGGTCTTTTTTACTAGAATTTGAGTTTTGCATCCCACTTTTCTCCTGCCCCTCAGGAACACTCTGTTGTGTTCTGTCAGGGCAATCGTTGGCGGTAGCCAGGCACCACCTAGGTCTGGTCCGAGGCTGATGGAGTGTCTGGTTCACGTGGCCCTTTCTGTCTCTTGGGCTCATATTTTCCTTGTCTTTGGTGTTCTTCATTCTTTGCTACAGGTGGGTTGGGACCAATTGATGCGTCTTAGATGGCCGCTTGCTACTTTTTAAGACCCCAGACACCACTCACCAAGGTGGGATGCAGAACATTTCCTTAATAAACTGTTATGCTGTTGACCTAGATGTCCCCTAAAACCATGATCCCTAGATCCCCATCCCTGCTATTCTGTCCCTCAAAGTGTTTGTCTGTATTCAGGGAACTTCTTAGCTTTTGGTTTAGTCCAGTTGTGCTGACTTCCCCTGTATAATGTGTTGTCCTTCCCTTCAACTAATTTTTGTCTACTATCTAATTAGTGAATATCCTTTTCCCTTCCCACTCTCATAACCATCAACGAATGTTTTCTTCTGTATTTAAACCTTTTCTTGAGTTCTTGTAATAGTAGTCTTATGCAGTATTTGTCCTTTTGTGACTGCTTTCACTCGGCATGATGCCTTACAAATTCATGTTACGTTTCAAGGATTCATCGTCCTTCATCATTGCGTAGTATCTCATTGTGCGAATATACCATAATTCGTTTATCCATTCATCCATCGACAGGCACCTACGTTGATTCCATTTTTTTGCTATTGTGTAAACAGCCTTTTAAATTCTAAATCCCAGTAAATGTTGAAAAAGGAAACCCTTCTACAACCTCTCACTCCTGTGCTTGGAGTTGGGTTATAGATAGCAGTGATCAACCAGTTCATTAAGTAACACTGCAGGAACCACTTACTGAGATTTATGTAGCTCTCAAGTCCCTTAAAGGTGAACAAGATAGTCCCCACTCAGAGCTTAAACGGGTAGCTAAACATTAACAACAGTAACTACTGAAAGAGGAAATAAGGTGGGTTTAGCATCTGGGTTAAGCCTATGCTGGCTCCAGGTGATAGCCAGATTCTTTCCCAAGAGCTTCCAGTAGGATAGTCCACACACTGGGGTGTTTTACTAGGCAATTAATTGCACAATGCTTACCGGGCTTTTTCTTTGGCTTTTCACTTTCTCAAGTTGCCATAGTGATAAACCCGTTGCTGTGGAGTCGATCCCAACTCATAGTGACCTTACAGGATGGAGTAGAACTGCCCCGTAGGGTTTTCAAGACTGTACGTCTTTACAGGAGCAGACTGCCAAATCTCCCTCCTGGAGAGTGGTTAGTGGGTTTGAACCACTGACAAACTTTTAAGTTAGCAGCTGAGTGCTTAACCACTGCCCCACTGTTGTCAGGTGCCGTCAAGTCTGTTCCAACTCATAGTGACCCTATATACCACAGAACGACAGCTTTAAAAAGACATCAGTGAGGTCTTCCAACCTCTGCCATAGAGATGAACTCAGACTAGCAGGATGAGCTCAAAATGGCTCTGCAGCACCTCCTGCTCCTGGACTTTGGTTCCCTTTTTGTACTCCATCTCCTCCAACTTACACAAAGTACACAAGACACACAGGCTAGTCTAGTATTCACAGAACAGTTTATTGGCCTGCCCCAGCTGGCAGGCTACTCCTCAACAGGGCAAGTGTCAGTCTAGCTGTACCCTCCTGGGCTGATAAGGGCTACAGCTTGGGCCCTGGGGACACCAGGACAGGAGGGGACACTGGCCAAGGCAGCCCTGGAGCAGATCCTGAGCAGAGGTCCAGAGACTCAACCCCACTTGATCTTCTTGTCCTCCTCAGTTAAGGCCAGTGTGTCAATGACAAGGCCAGTGCCAATGGTCCCGCTGCCATCACGAAGGGTGAAACGCTGGCCCTTTTCTAATATCATTGGCTGCCTCAAAATCAGGGTAAACTTCAGGTTCTCCCCGGGCATGGCAAGCTCCTGGAGGGAGACACAGAGATAATGTCACCTGTCAACTTCAGTGTGCCTTGCCTTCATTCAGTAACTGGTGGCTACTGTGGAGGTTGAGAAACCCAGAAGAATACATCAGGGTGATGATTCTGTCAAGGGACAGCTTCATTCCAGCTGTCAGGCAAACTCAACAGCATGTGCAAAGACAAAAAGAATGAATGGGACAAATGATACCAGTGTTTCCAAGGTATATTCTTGGAAAAAAAAGTCTAGGAAATTTTGGGTTATACAGGTTTCTTAGTTGCAGGACTTCTCTGAGCCCTCATATACTGTGAAACTTAAATAACAAGAGGGTTCTTTCCTAGGAAATCTTTCTGGAGATAAATGCTGGTATAGCTAGCTTTTAACCTACTTCAGCCTAGGGCACACTGGGTGAGGACTCAGTTCCTCTAGATCCACTAGTCTAGACCCTCCCATCTACTTTCACCTATATCAACAGTCAGCCTCTGGCTGATCCACAGCAATCAAGTCACCCTAGTTGTCACATTGTATCTTTTGAACTATGAATGAGGCAGAGCTGGTGTCACTCCTTCACACTTCCCTATACCCACATACCTTCCCTGGGGGCAAGATGACACGACAGGCCATGTCCCAAGTCAGGGAGAACATGACAGGCATGAAGTGGGATACAAAAGGCTTGTGGCGGCCACCCTCCTCCTTGCTGAGGATGTAAACCTGTAGGAGAGCAATGAAGGTGCAGCTGGACTTGACTAGAAGCACTGCTTCCATGCAGGGGACAGTGTGGCTTAGCCCTGCCCACCATCAGCTGGAGCCCTCACCTGGGCCTCCACCTTCTGGTGGGGCTGGATGGAACCTGGCTTAGCCATGACCAGGCCACGCCTCAGGTCCTCACGCTTCAAGCCTCGGAGCAGGGCTCCAAGATTATCGCCTGCCTCTGCCCTTTCCAGGCTCTTGTGGAACATCTCAATGCCTAGAAAAGAAGAAAGGAGGCAAAAGGGACAAGGAGGAGTACCTGGGTTAGAGGAGAAAGCACGAGGAATTCACAAGGTGAAAGGTCAGCTCCTGGGTCCCAAGGCTTCCTATACCTGTCACCACAGTGCGAATGTTCTTGTTATGTCCCAGGAACTCACACTCGTCTCCCTTTTTCAAAATGCCACGCTCCAGCGTACCTGTTACCACCGTGCCCCGGCCTGAAAAGGAGCCGGAAAGGACATCAGGGACGCTCGGCTAAGCTATTGCTGGGGTAGAGGGTACAAACAAGCATGGTCTGGTCCTCACCAGGGACAGAGTAAATAGATTCTACAGGCATGAGGAAAGGCTTCTCCAGGTCTCGAATGGGCACTGGGATGTAAGTGTCCACAGCATCCAGCAACTTCTGCACTGACTTTAGGCCTAGCTCAGGGTCACGTTGCTGTGAAGGGAATTGACAGGACTCTTAAAAATCCACTCTGCTCCTCTTACCAAGCATCACTCTCTGGACTCAGAGCAGAGCTCTGCCTGCCCATCCAGCCTCATCCTCTGCCAGCAGCCCCCTACTGTCCCTATCCTCACCTCAAGGGCACAGAGAGCAGAGCCTACAATAACTGGGGCCTCCTCCCCTTTGTAGCCAAACTCAGTGAGCAGTTCCCGGATTTCCAGCTCAACTAGCTCCACCGTCTCAGAGTCCTGGACAGCATCTGCCTTGTTCACATACACCACAATGTACTCTACCCCGATCTGTAGATGGAGAAAGATAACAAGGGATGGTGTCCAGAGTGGCCCAACGGCCACTCTTCCCCTTTGCACCCCACCTGAGCTCTTGAGTACCTGTTTGGCCAGTAATAAGTGCTCTCGGGTCTGGGGCATGGGGCCGTCATCGGCTGCCACCACCAGGATACAGCCATCGAGGGGAGCGGCGCCTGTGATCATATTCTGGGTTGGGGGAGGAGAGGAAACACTCAGCCAAGTTCAGTGGCCTCCTCGGCTCCATATCCATCTGACCAAGCACAGCAATTGAGAACTGAGGCTCACATTTCCCTTCCATCTCCTCACCCCCCAACTTTGAGTCATCATGGCCACAAATCCATAGTCTCAAATACCTACATCTCAGTATCATAACCTTCTCTCCTTATGCCCACCATTTATCCTGACAGAAGGCAGCTCCTGGTCCTCTCCCCAGAGGTCCTCAGTAACTCTCTCACCTTAATGTAATCTGCGTGGCCTGGGCAGTCTGTGTGGGCATAGTGGCGGGCGGCAGTGCTATACTCCACATGGGCTGCGTTGATTGTGATACCCCGAGCTCGCTCTTCCGGAGCATTGTCAATCTCTTCATACTTCTTAAACTTGGCCCCGCCGCCCTCCTCTAGAACTGGAGGGAAGAGACACACCTCTCAGCTAAACTTCCAAGGCTACGGGCAGGGCTCAGGCCACACCCCTGAGCCCCTCCCACCTAAACGAATGAGTCTGGGAGGATAAAAATTCTGTAATCCCTCTCCCTCCAATCTCCGATTTCTCCAGCAGAGCTAACTTTGCATCAGAAAGGGCTATTACAGTCCTCAAGGTCCAGCCCTGCGAATTCTCCAGGGGGAGGCAGTTCAGGGTCCCCCAATTCATGCATCAAAAAGTTCTTCAGGTTAAAGGGAAATCTGCATCTTCCACTCTACCGCCTGCCCGAGTTCTGGTTCCCAAGGCCACACGAAACACGTCCAGCAGCCGCTCAGGGGCCCAGTTTCCTGGCTCCAGGTCCTGTCTCTAGATCGGGCACTACCGGACGCCCCCAGCCCATGCCCGCTCACTCTTGGTGATGGCCGCTGTCAGCGTGGTCTTGCCGTGGTCCACATGGCCGATGGTACCCACGTTCACATGGGGCCTATCGCGGACATAGACCTTCTTGGCCTCCACTGCCAAGCCTCGACACAAGAGGGGCAGTGCCGGGGCCTTTGGCGGCCACAACAGGCCCTGCAGTAGTGAAGTCGGGCCGGCGCCGAGACCTGCGGGACAGAGGCTTGGAGTCAGGACGCGGATTCGAGCCCGGCCACCCCCGGAGCACCCTACGGGTCCCCAGGCTGCCACCGCCCTCCCTGCCCCCTCACCGCAGAAGCGGGGCGTCGCGCGCAGCAGGGTCGTGGCCGCCATTATGGTGGTGCAGGCGCCCCGCGTACCGCGTAGCGGCAACCCGCGCGTGCAACAGCCAAAGGACACTTACTGCTGAAGTCACTTCCGGCGGAAGTGAGGGCCGAGAAGGCGAGTCCGGGCGCCTCTAGCCACCAGTTTCCACTGCTTTCTCCGCCGACTTCCGGACACAAGGCAGAGGACGTCGGGAAAAGTGCAGGTGTCTCCGGGAGGGGAAGGGTGGAGGTTTCCGCGATGCGATCGGGTCTAGCCGCCTGACGGGCTATGTTCTTTTCTCAGGTGGCACCGGTGGGCCTTGCATTTTCCAAGGCGGAGGGTTTAGGGTGGAAGTCAGGTAGGTCCGCGCCGGGTCCAGAGGGTGTAGAGGCGGCCTGGGTGCGGACTACTCAAGAAAGTCCCGGGCCCGGCGCAGAGAGGTCCCGGATCCCCTGGATTCCGACCCACTGCGCGGTTCTCGCGGCCTTCGAGCCGCAATGGAGGTAGGACCAGGTCCTGGACGCCTTTCGGGGCAGGGGCTCCAGTGTGACCCATCTCTCCGCTGAGCCTTTGTTTTCTTATCTGTAAAATGGGAATAATAGTATCCATTTAATAGGGAGATTCTGACATCTGGACCTGAGAGGAAATGAGCTACGCTGAAGTCAGGGATGGGGTCTTGGGACTTCCAGCTGGAACAGTCCCTGCCCCTCAAATATCTGTCCCCACCGCACCCCCGGTTCTGTACTGGCTGACCTCATAGGGTCGGAGTCCTAAGACAAGGCTCTGTCGTCTACTCCTGTAGCCCCTTCTGCGGCCCAGGGGGAAATTCCCTTGTCTCTCTCCTCCCCCACCCCCGCCCCCACCTCATTTTACAGATAACATCGAGGATGAGGGACCAGCCTGAATCTTGTTCCTGGAAGTGTCCCTAGCACCCAACATAGGGCAGGGCACATAGTGAGTGCTCAATAAATGTCTGTTGACTGACTGACTGACTGAAAGAGTAGTAAATAACCTTTAGCTCTCACATCCATCATCTCATCGCAGCATCCGACATCAGCCTGAAATAATAAAACCAAAAAACCAAACCCACTGCTGTCGAGTCTATTCTGACTCGTAGCAACCCTGATCCTGATTAACGTTTCCAAAACTTACCCGAACCTACGACTCAATAGACAGCACTTGTTTCAAATCGATTCCCTGATTGCTCCCTTGGAGATTATGATTCAGTGGAGTCTGGGCACAGGGTGTAACAAACACCTTGCCCTCCTCCTTCAGCTGAAAGGAGTTTGGGAAAGGAGTCTGAACTAGAGCTTTTTATGTATCAAACGTTGTGCAAATGTTCTATATTGATTCACAATCAGTGTTCCCAGTGTTACCTGATGTGTGGTCAGATCTGTTATTTTCCCCATTTTACAGGTGAGAAAACTGAGAATCAGGGAGATGAAGATTAACCCCCCCAAACCTCAAAAGCCCTAAAAACATGTGCTCTTAAGCACTGCACTGTACTATTATTTAATACATTAAATTATGTATTATTTTACAGATTGCTCAGATAAAGTGAGGAACTTGCGTCTTTCTGGCCCTCCAACCCATCATTTCTGCCTAAAAAGGGCTGGTATAAGTATGGAAATGTTTTCTTTGTCTTTTCTGTGCCCCTCAGTCACTCCGCTCCTGGGAATTTATCCTGAAATACTATCAGCCACTGGTGGGGGTGGGAGTTTTTTTGGGTGACATATGAACTAATGGTTTCTATGCTAGTGGTACTGTATTTATTTATTACTTTTTAGCAACTTTAATGAAGTGTAACTTACAGTAAATGGCACATATTGTCCAATTTGGTACGTTTTGACGTGTTTTTGAGCCACAAAACCATCACAACAATCAAAATAATGAACATGTCTATCACTCTCCCCCAAACATTTCCTCATGATGCACTGTAATCCCTCTCTCAGCCCCCGATTTCTCACCCCCACACCAGCCCTCAGGCAACCTCTGCTATGTTTTCTGTCATTGTCTATGTATGTTATTTCTATCATAAGTGTATTTACTGATTGATTTTTTTAAATATTGAGTTTTCAGTGAAGGTTCACCTAGCACTTTAGGCTCCCATTCAACAATTTCTACACAAGTGGTTCAGTGATACGTAAATGACTGAGGTTTGAGAAACAGTGCTAAGAAGAGGGTCCAAAGGAAGAAAAACTTTTGTGGCGCTGTTGAGTGTAGCATATTCTGTAATAGTAAATCGATCAGTCAGGAATCTTGATTTACAGATAATTTACATTGACTGGTTTAAGCAGGGGAGGGATTTATTAGAGAGTATTGGGCAGCTTACAGATTTGTGGGGAGGACTAGAGAGATACTCCCAAGCCATAGGACTGACAAATAAGAAAACTGCTGCTGCTGTCACTGCCACCAAACACGAAGTGCCAGGACTTAGACTTGTCTGCAGCAGCTATTGCTGGAAACACTGAAGCCATGTTTGCATCATCAAAGTGATCATCCCTCTGCCCCCAAAGCCAGGCAAATTCAAAGTCTCACATGGATATGTCTGATAGAAGAAGCCTAGATCATATGTCAAGGTTCTTGTATCAGAGGAGGCTGAGATGTAGTCTTTGATATTGGAGAGGCAGGGCTGATTGCAAGGAATTTCTCCAAATGTAGAAAGTCTAAAAGATGCCCACCATACCGTTACTGAACATTTTGATCAAAGATTCTATAGAAGAATCCTGAACAAAAGGGAGGAAATGCAGGACAGATTTCACATTCTCATGGAATCCAGACTTTCTGGAGTCATGGAGGCTGGATGAACCCCTGACATTATTGCCCTGAGATCTTTAAACCTTAAACCAAAAATATCCCCTGAAATATTCTTTAAACCAAACATTAGTTCAGCTTATTTAGTAAAGAATATCTGCCTTCAGCATTTTGCTCTTTTAAGAACTGTCTACATAGAATCAAATTGACAACAGTAATTTGAAAGATAGGAAACTCAGGGGGCAGTGAGTTTGTTAATGGGGAGGAACAATTCAGAAAAGGAGGCTGAGAATGGTTATACACCTTGAAAAATGTGATCAGTCACTGAATTGTACATGGAGAAATTGTTGAATTGGTTTATGTTCTGCTGTATATATTCTCAACAACAATAAAAAGATGTCCAGCCCACATGAACCACGGCCTCTTCTAGCCTGAGACCAGAAGAACTAGATAGTGCCCAACTACCACTACAGACCATTCCGACCAGGGACACAATAGAAGGTGCCTGATAGAATGGGGGAAAAATGTAGAACAAAATTCAAATTCCCAAAAAAGGCCAGACTTACTGAATCTATAGTGATGAGAGGAACCCCTGAGACTATCACCCTAAGATACCCTTTGAACTTGAAACTGAATCAATTTTTGCTGGGCACCTTTCAGCCAAATAATACATTGGCTTATTAAATAAAGAATATCACCCATGAGTAATGTGCTGCCTTAAACAATTAACCCTATGAGACCAAATGGTCAACATTTACCAAAAAGCAAAGATGAGAAGGCAAGGAGGGGAAGAGAAGCTAGATCAATGGAAACAGAACAAACAGAAGGGAGATAATGAGGTTGCTGACACTTTGTGAAAATTGTAACCACACAGAACAATAAGTATAAAAATTGTTAAAGGGGAACCTCGTTTGCTGTGTAGTCTTTCACTTAAAACATAATAAAACATTATTTAAGAAAAAAAAAGTCCAGCCACACCTGTCACAAATATTGTAGTCAAAGAGTGGGATAGACACGAATGTCCAGTATGTGAATATGGTGGCATGAACTGTGGCATAGCCACTAGGTGAGATATTAATGGGGTAGGCTCAGTGTTGCAGAGATGGGGGAGCCAGCCACCTGTGAAAATGTTTGTGACCAATGTTACGGAGCAAGGAAGAAGGAAGGAGCTACTCCATGGGAACCTACTACAGAAAAATAGCCTGCGTACAAGGTCGGGGGTGAAGGGGTAGGAACAAAGGAAGTTGAAAACAATGTGACTTTAGAAGGCTGTGAATTTGCTTGGAGGAGGAGATTTTTCATATTTTGTGTGACTGGAGTTAAAGGAGAATTCTTTGTGAAGAATCTTGAACTCTAAAAAAGGTGTTCCTGAAATCAAATGACCTTCCAGGTCCTCCCCTCCGCACCTCTCCAGCTGTCCATTCAGTCTGCTGTTGGGCAGACACCTTTAGTTCCTACCTGACAGTGGTTTTGCCATCTTCCTGAACGCAGGGCCCTGATTTTGTTCAGGGTGGCCCCTTCCCCAGCTCCAGGCGTAAATTCTGGTGGTCCTGTTCTTGCCAGGGGATTTGTGTGGGGTTGAGTTTGTGACTCCTTTGGAACCAGTGATTGGTATGAGGAGATCTGCTTGGGGCAGGGGGAAGAGGGCTTCTGGGAAATAATTCCTCTTAAGGAGATGCTGGAAGAGGAATACCTCTTTCTGACTGGATGTTGCTGGATCTGGATGGGAAGCGTGAAACTTCTGTGGCCATCTTGTTCCCAGTTTGGTGATGAGGCCAGAACCAAGAGGAGAACAAAGCGAAGAGGATCTTAGAAAATGGACTCCTTGTGTTATTAGATGATGAATGTCATTTCTGTTTAAGCCAGGCTGTGCCAGAGTTGTCTGTTCTTTACAGCCAAATCCATCCTAACAGATACTCTCTCTTATAGCAGTTGGTATCCTGAGACAGAGTTCTTGGTTTTACTTGCCTGAGACTATGAGTGCCTTGAGTAGGGCCAGGACCAAGCATCATTTATCTATCTCTGTGTCCCTGGTGCCTGGCTGCGGTAGACCTCTGCAAATGTTCGCAGCTGAACTATTAATGAGCCTTCGCAAACTGACTGTGGTGCTCCAGATTAACATGTCCAAAACAGGACTCTTCGTTCTCTCCCACACCCTCCTTAAAAACCAAACCAAATCCATTGCCATCAAGTTGATTCTGACTCACAGTGACCCTACACGACAGGGTAGAACACCCTCCTTACACATCTGAATAAATGGCACCACCATTCTCCCTCCCTCTCACCCCCCACACCTAACCCATTACTCAGTTTTCTCTCCAAAATATATCCCGAATGTGACCACTTCTCACTACCTCCACTGCCAACATGGTGGTTCAGTCCGGAATCATCTCATCTAGGTTACTGGAGAACTCTCTATTGAATCTCCTGGGTTTTATTCTTATCCCTAATACCCGTCATTCTCCACACAGCACCCAGGTCGGTCGCTTTAAAATGCCGATCACAAGTTAATATTCCCTCAATGATTCCTCACTGTACTTAGAGTAAAATCTAAATTCCTACTTTAAATGGGTGAATTAGATCTCAATAAAAGCTGTTACAGAAAAATAATCAAACTCCTCCCTCTGGCCCACAAGGCCTACGTGATCTGGCCCCTGCCCACCTCTCTTGACTTTCCGCTCTCTCTCCCAGCCACACTGGCCATCCTTCTGCTCTGCAGACATCCCACGATTGTTTCTACCTCAGGGTCTTTGCAGATTTCTCCCCTCTTCCTGGAATGCTCTTCGTTGCAGCTTTCCCCATGCCTTGTTCCTTTTCATTATTTAAGGCCCACCTCATTTTTTTTTTTTCAGATGTCATCTCCTGAGCCTAAAGTAGCACCCAACTCACCCTCTTATCCTTGTTTTTCCTCAAAGCACCCAAATATCCAGAATTAGTTTAAAAAACCCGCTGTCCAGTCAATTCAAACTCATAGCAACCCTATAGGACAAAGAACTGCCCCCATAGGGTTTCCTAGGCTGTAATCTTTAGGGAAGCAGACTGCCACATCTTCCTCCTTTGTAGCACATGGTGGATTCAAACTGCCAACCTTTTGGTTAGCAGCTGAGTGCTTAACTACTATGCAACTAGGGCTCCTTTCTTATTAGTTTGCTTGGATTTTTTTCCTTTCTCATGACAGTAAGAACTTATTTTTTACTCTAAGAATAGTGCCTAACCCTTAAGTGAATAATAAGTATTTGCTGAACGAATTATTTGTTGAATCATTTTTATTGAGCATTTGTTATTGGCTTATTTTGATGTTTTCAGTGGAAAGCAAAATTTGTATTCACATTCATTTTATAAATAAAGGTGAGTAACTACTTGGGCCTCAGCTTTATTATCTATAAAGTGGGGCTAGGCTGAAGAGGTTGTAGTCTCTGATATTTTAAGATTTTTTTGTAGCTCTAACTTATAAAAGGAGGGTGCGGTCTGGTGTACTTGAAATGAGTACTGGGCTGGTCCACCAACTTAGGGGCAAACTGAGGACTAGGACCCCAAATTTTGTCCTCAGTGTCACGCAACAAAACCCTTACTGGAAGCTCAAGGGCATCCTTCACTCTTCTCGTCCTCACCAGCGAGCCTGGCAATGGCGCCTCAGAAAACTCTGGACATTCCCCTTGGTACCAACCTATTGCACTGCCTATCAGGCCTCTCCTGGACCACTGCACCAACTTCCTCCTTGCCTCCAGGCCTACCCCCTCATCCCCCAGCCATCTGCATACTGGCCCCATATGCCCTTCCAAACACAGAGCTCTGACACACTCATGTCCCTGAGACATGACTGGGGACATTCCAACTTGAAACACTTTGGACATGTCACACAAAAGCTACTAAGTAAAAGGCACTTGAGAAGTGGCCTAGGTGGGTCAGCCACAGGTTGCTTCCTAGAGGAAGCCACACTTCGGAGCCTGAAACCAGAGAGAGGAAGATTGGCAGAGGAGGGAAATGTGTGTATGTCCAGAGGCAGAGCCTGAGTGAAGCAGGAGTACTGAAGAGTGTCCTGATTGAACAGGGCATGGTTTGGAAGGATAGGAGGTCCTGGCCAAAGTACCAGGGCTGAATTTGACAACCCAGAAAAGAAGACAAAATAGGAGAAGTCTTCTCTTCGGGATAGGGGAAGGTCAAGATGACCTCTAAAAGGACTCTACAAGCAAAGACTCCCCCTTCAGTCAGAGACTCCTGGTTTCCTTTGAAGAGCCACCCTCCACCATGTTCTGCCCATGAAGTTTGGTTGGAGCTGAGCCCATCCCTATCTCCGATTATGGGTCCGTGATTCAGTGTTTACCAATCAGCATAATCCACCCCTCATGGTTCTAAGTGATTGGTTCGAGGATGGTCACTGGGTGACCCAGCCCTGTTTCATTTGCTGGAACTATCAGGAAAGTCATGATCTTTTTCTGCTACAGTTAAGCTGAAAGAATGTAAGCTTAGAGCTGCTGGGGCCCATTTTGTTACCTGTGAGGGGACCACCTGCCTAGGAATGAGAACAGTCCAGAGGAAAGCAGAGCTAAGAGACTGAAACCAAGTTCAGTTAACATTGAGCCTCTGGTTCCAGCCATGCCTGAAGTCATTCTACTTTGGACTTTTCAGTTCTGTGAACCAGTAAGCTCCCCCTTCTTTTCATGTTTAAGCTAACTTAAATTGGGGTTGCCATTACTTATAGCTGAAAGCATCGTATTACATCCCCTGTTCCTGAGATAGAAGTGCTTCTCCCCTTCATATTAATACCTTGGCTTAACCTGGGACTTGGATTCCATCCCATCTCACCTTGCCCAGAACCTTGTTCCATCAATTATTATTCCTTCTACTGGCTCGTTTCCCCTGAGACTTCCAACATAATTAAGTCTCCCTCGGAATACAAACAAACAAGCCAACCTTCCTCTCTAATTGTTGTTGTCTGCCATCAAGTTAATTCCAACTCATAGTGACCCTACTGGGCAGAGTAGAACTGCCCCATAGAATTTCCTAGGCTGAAACCTTTACAGAGCAAATCCCAGGTCTTTTCTCCTGCCGAGCAGCTAGTGGGTTCAAACCACCGATCTTTCTGTTAGCAGTCAAGCACTTAACCATTGCACCAGCAGGGCTACAAACCTATCTGTATCTCTCCTTCCCTTTTTCAGCCAAGCTGTGTAGGACAGCTCTCCACATTCCTCCCACTCTTCACCTCCCATTCACTCCTCAATCTACTAGATTCTGGCTTCTGCTACCACCACTTCTCTAAAATTACTCTTACCGAGGTCACTCAGCCATGTCAGCCATTAATTCCTTCTGCAGGAGACAATGGCAGTGCACAGCCCAGAATCCCTTGGATCCATTTTTAAAACCTGTGTGTTTACCCATTCTCCTATACCTCCTATATTCCCACATCCCGTGGTCTTCGGTTGTGGTTTCACTCAAGACAGTTATAACTTCCAGATCTTTTTTTTTTTTTTTTTTGAGAAACGCCCTCAGGCTACGGGAGGCTTTGCGTTGATGGAAGTGCCTGGGAACCGATATCTCCTGGGGCCAGCTCTTAGTCAATGACTGAGGGATGTTGGAGTATGAAAGCCCCAGCTCCCTTGTTTCCAAACAAATCTGAAGCATAAGTTACATCCAGAGGTCCCCTGTGGAATCAGAATTTACTACTCCCTGAGATCACACACTTGCTTGGCTTCCTCTCCTTCCCTCTCCTGCTTCCCTATTCCCTTACCAGTTTTTCCTGGTAGCACTTAATCAATCACTCGCACACAAATCCTCATTTAAGGGTGTGCTTCTGGGAAGCCTGACCCAAGACGTCGTCTCAGCACTTTCTACTGCTCTTTCCTACCTGTTAAAAATGTTGACTATTCCCCAGAACTAGGTTCTGGACCTCTTCTCTCTACATGTACTACCTGGACAATCTCATTCATGTCCATGGCTTCAACCACGACTTGTATCTGATCACTAAACTGCTTTGTAAAGCTCAGAATGTAGATCCATCTCTGTTGAACAGCTCCACTTGGTTGTTCATGGACTGTCCAATACAGTAGCCACTAGCCACATATGGCTATTTTCATTTAAATTTTAATTACTGTAAATAAAACTTCAGTTTTTTTATTCCTTAGTCACACTAGTCACATTTCAAGTGCTCAACAGCCACATGTGGCTAATGGCTACCACATTGGGCACTGCTGACAGAGAACATTTCAACCATCGCAGAAAGTTGTATTGGATAGCTTAGACAAAACACTTTGAAACCTAACTCATCATCATCAGCTGTTTGCCTTTCTGTATTCCTCAGCTGTACCTCTCCAAAACAATGAGAAGCCAACTACAGAGAAACAAGCATGTAAGGTGGGGGAGGGGTAGAGGGAGAGCCACAGGAATAGGGTCCTTTCCATTGACATCTTCCTCTGAAACTGGAAAGAGGGATGGACACAGATGGTGATGAAGACCTTACAGAGGCCACTTCTGAGCTGAAGTTAGTTTGGTTAGAGCAGGGGTAGAGCTGGGGGACTAAGAGTGGCTAGGCCAGAACTTGCCCTTCCCAGTGAGTTTTTCCAACTCCATCTTGGCAGCAGCAGCTTTGGGTAAATATTCTTACACGAGTCAGGGCACTTATCCATCTCCATCTTTTGCGTTTCCTTGTCTCTGTGTTCCAGGATGGGCACTTGATCCAAGCCAATCAGTTCTGGAAATTTTACTGGAAATCTCAGAGTTGAGATATGTTCTTTCCACTTGAGTTGCTAAGCTATTAGGACTTAAGCTTGAAGTTATGGAAAGCCATCTTGCCACTAAAAAGAGTTAACTGAGAGTGAAGCTAAGTGCATGGGGAGAGCAGAGCCCAGAGATGGTGAGATGGATTCCTGACATCTTCTGGCCCTGTATTCAGCTATTCCTAAAGAAGTTTTGATTCACTATGGACTTTTCAATTACTTCAGCCGCCAACACTACCAGTTGCCCTCAAGTCCATTCCCACTCACCGCGACCCCATGTGTGTGAGAGGAGAACTGTGCCCCATAGGGTTTTCAAGGGCTGATTTTCGAAGTAGATGCAAGACCTTTCTTCAAGGCACCTCTGGGTGTACTCCAATCTCCTACTGGTTAGCAGTGGAGCGGTTTAAAACCCTCTGCCTCACCCAGGGATTCCCTTGAGCCAACAGATTCCCTGGTTGTTTAGGCCAACTGGAGCTGGGGCAGTTAGAGACCCGGCTGACAGAGGATCTCATTGTGTTCATGATTTCAATTATTCTCTATATCTTAAGGGTTCTCGATTTCTCTATCTGGCCTTGATGTCTCTTCTGAGCCCGGGGCTTATGTGTCCATTGGCCTTCTTAGGTCTCACAAGCACGTCCAAAATTGACCTCATTATTTCCACATCATCTTTATTTTCTGTCGACCACCTGCCTCTTCCTTCAGAGAAGCCAAGGTCGTAAGTTCAGGCTCCGCCTTCTCGAGGGGCCTCCCCAAGGTCACCCGCGTCTTCCCTCGCCCAGTTCCTTGAGGGCGGTGTCCGCGTCCCCCTCAGTAGCCAGGCCGGGCGCTCTAGGCTGCAGCGGATTCTCCAGAAAGCCTTATCATCTCGCTGGTTGCCGGTACCCGAGGGCTACTCTAGCCTTCAACCGTGCTTCGGGACTCTATCCCTTGAAGTGGCTTCTCTATGGTTGACTTCTATTTTTTGGCCCGAATCTCCTCCGGGAGGACGCTTTGGTGGGATCCAACCCCTTCCCATGGCTGCTTCTGTGGTCCCTTTTACGTGCAACTGGGAAAGTCAATAAAGTCCTGCAAGACTCGCACCTCATTAGCTCCTGCAGGGTCTGTGCCCGAAACGAGGATGGCGGAAGTGGGTATGAAGCTGCCCTTCCCTCTCGCCTCTGTTCTCTATGATCTCTTCCTTCGGTGACGGGAAAAGGGTCCCAGCGCCTGCGCAGAACTGGCCTGGGAACTGGTCGCGGAGAGGGGGGAGGGAGCGGGAGCTGCCGCCGCTGCCGCCGCCGCCGCCGCCGCCGAAGCTAACCGCGGGGACCGAGATGCAGGTGGGACCGGAACCGGAACCCCCCCTTCAAGTACCTTTTCCCTCTCCGCGATCTGGCCCCAGCACCTGAGAGGAGCCTTGAATGGGGGACGTGGGGGGGCCAGGGCAGGAGGTGCGCGCGGCGCCGGAGGGGGTGCAGCAGACAGGGCTGGTTCCCAGGAGGCTGCGGCCCCGGGGAATGGGCGGGCGGGGGTGTCCAGGGAGTAGCGTCGAGTTGGAGTGGATTGACCACCAGGCCCGGAGGGTCCGAGCCAAGAGCGGAGCCTGCACCCTCAGCCACCCGCTCTTCGGGAAATATCAGAACTGAGCCAGAAGGCAGGTGCACCGGGAAAATGTGTCTGAGTCCTGCTTGGGAAAAGAGAAACTGAGTCACCAGCTTAGGAGCCGAGGGGTCAGCGGGCCTGACGGGGGGCTGTGTCTTCCGGTGGTGCAGAGGGTTCGGTGGGCCTGTGTGAGCTGAGGTGGCCTGTGGCTGGAAATCGGTCTCTCTGCTGTGCCTGCACCTCTTGGCTCAGTTCCCCTGTGCTCTGTGACTCCTGCATCTCTTGGCCTCTTCTCTTGGTTTGGAGTTGTCCCTATGGTTAGGGCCTGCTGAATGTGTAGAGCCTAGGCCAAGGAGGAAGGAGAGGTGCCTGACTTGGAGCCAGGCTGTGGGGCTGTGCATCTGAGCAGGAGTCTGAGGTCTCTGAGGGCTTAGGTAGACTTTCCTGAGCTGCCCTCACCTAGTTTGGGGGCTGTTATCTTCCAGTATTATGAAACAGAGAAGCACTAACAAAAGAACCATGGGTTGTAAAGCCCATGATCAGCTCCACCAATTTCTAGTTATTAAAATCTTGGTAAACCTTTTCTTTTCTCTAATTTCTCTTTTAGAAGATTGGAACCATAATCCTGTTCTCCCCCACAAAGATAAAAGATGATGGCAGTAGTATATTGTGTGCTTACTTTGTGTCAAGGACTAACATTCCATTTAATTCTCCTGAAAGTTCTAAGAAGTAGGAATTGTTAGTTCTGTTTTACAGTTAAGAAAGCCGAGGCTCAGAGAAGACCAGTAATTTGCTCAAGATCACATCGCTAATAGGCGGCAGATCTAGGATTGGATTCCAACTCTCACTCCAGAACCCGTGGCCTTAACCACTAAGCTAAACAGCCCTTACGACACCCTTCCCAGTAAGAGATGGGGAGATGAAAAGTCCTAGAATCCCCAGCTCTCTGTTATGTGACGAGCCCAACCAACAGTCTCTCCTTCCCAGATGCAGCTGCTTCTGGGCCCCAGACTGAAGGGGCACCAAAGAAGTAGCCTGTGGCCATTCCAAGCCTCTTTTACACAGTGCTTGGGCCCTGGGCCCTGGCTTCAGCTTTCAAGACAGTTGCTGCTTCAGTTCATCCATGTTTTGTTCACCCATCCTCACTAATGAATAACTTCCTTTCTCAGAGCTTGAGAGTGGGATGCATGAGGCAGGATCTCTAAGCTCTGTGGGCTCAGCTCCCTTCTGGCCCCCTGAGCTGGGACAGTCAGGGGCTATGGCGAAGGCTGATCCAGCCAGTCCCTGAGCACAACGACTATGCAATGGGAAGAACAGTAGACTTGGAACCCTGAAACTTTTCTGAGCTTCAGTTTCCCCATCTATTATGTTGTGTGCCATCCAGTCAATTCTGACTCATAGTGACCCTATACGACAGGGTAGAACTGCCCTATAGAGTTTCCTAGGGTATTATCTTTATATAGACAGATCTCCAGGTCTTTTCTTCCATGGAGCGGCTGGTGGGATCAAACCGCCAACCTTTTGGTTAGCAGCTGAGCTAACACGACACCTTTTTCATGTATTGTACCAAAAAAAAAAAAAAAAAAAAACCCTTTGCCGTAGAGTCGGTTCCAACTCATAGAAACTCTGTAGGACAGAGTAACACTCTCACAGGGTTTCCAAGGACTGGCTGGTGGACTCAAAATGCCAACCTTTTGGTTAGCAGCTGTAGCTCTTGACCACTACACCACCAGGACTTCTATGAGTCGGAATCGATTTGACAGCACTGGGTTTTCATCGATTATGGGAGTTGTTAAAACTTCCCACAGGAAAAGGTTATGGAAAGCGTGTAATAAATACTGAAGGATCCACTTTGGAGAAGGGAGGTGATCTGAAAAAGCTTCCTTTTTGGAGGAATATGCCTCAAGTACTCTTATCACTTCTACAACCAAAACCAGGGGAAATGGGTTGAGTAGACAGCTGGAGAGGTACAGGCCAGATGTTGGGGAGCTGGTTTACTGGGATATGTGGGGTGCGAGAATCTGGGAAAGGGAAAGGATGCAGTTTAGTTTTCTTCCCCATTGCTCTCTGAGGCGCCTAAAAACAGTAGGGAGTCTCTGACTCGGGGTGGGGCTCTCCCCCCAGTCCCACCCCAGCAGTGACTCTGTCTGTGCCTCTCTCTTCCTTCTGCAGCTGCTGCCGCTCACCCCGTGTCTTCCAGCCACTTCCCTCTTTGCTGTCCCTCCCCACAGGCTCCCCCTCTCTACCTCCTGGGGACCATCATGAATGGTGCCCCTTCCCAGGAGGATGGGGCTTCCCCCTCCCCTCCACCATTGCCACCACCCCCTCCCCCAAGTTGGCGGGAGTTCTGCGAGTCCCATGCCCGGGCTGCTGCCCTGGATTTTGCCCGCCGTTTCCGCCTCTACCTGGCCTCCCACCCCCAATATGCAGGGCCTGGGGCTGAGACTGCCTTCTCCCGCCGTTTTGCTGAGCTCTTCCTGCAGCACTTTGAAGCTGAGGTGGCCCGGGCCTCTGGCTCCCTCTCACCACCCATCCTGGCTCCCCTGAGTCCTGGAGTGGAGATCCCACCACATGACCTGCCCCTGGAGAGCTGCAGGGTGGCCAGGCCCCTGGCTGTGCTGGGCCCTTCTCGGTCATCTGAGGACCTGGCCTGCCCCATCCCTTCCTCGGGCTCCTCCTCTTCTACGACCTCTTCGAAGCCGAAGCTAAAGAAACGCTTCTCCCTCCGCTCAGTGGGCCGCTCTGTCCGAGGTTCAGTCCGTGGCATCCTACAGTGGCGGGGAACTGTTGACCCTCCCTCGCCAGCTGGGCCTCTGGAGACCTCATCAGGCCCCCCGGTCTTAGGCGGAAACAGCAACTCCAACTCCTCCGGTGGGGCTGGGAACAGTGGTCGGGGACTGACTGGTGATGGCTCGTCCCCTGGGGAAAGATGGACTCACCGTTTTGAGAGGCTGAGACTGAGTCGGGGAGGGGGGACCTTGAAGGATGGTGCAGGGATGGTGCAGAGGGAAGAGCTGCTGAGTTTCATGGGTGCTGAAGAAGCAGCCCCTGACCCAGCTGGAGTGGGCCGGGGAGGAGGGGCAGCCGGGCCAACCTCAGGGGGAGGAGGGCAACCTCAGTGGCAGAAGTGTCGCTTACTGCTGCGAAGCGAAGGAGAAGGAGGAGGAGGAAGCCGCCTGGAGTTCTTTGTACCACCCAAGGTGAGGCTTGGAGGGGAGTGGGTGACTGGGAGAGCAAGTGATAGAGCAGCCAGATCGGTAACTCAGCCCTGCAGATAAGCTTGTGGTTTACCAGCCCACACACCTAGCTTTGCTTGCTTTTCGTTTTTAAAGCCAGCTCCTGGCTTTGGGTTAGTAGCTGTGAAGAGGACTGAGAAAGCGGTGCTTTTGTCTAACTCACGTAGGGTGTAGAAGGAAAGCTGAATCTTGTAGGGGGGAAGCGGAGGAGGGAATGATGATCTCTGTTCAGCCCAAATCTGGATTCTGTTCTCCTAGGCATCTCGGCCCCGACTCAGCA
Organism: Elephas maximus indicus; assembly: GCF_024166365.1. Taxonomy (NCBI): domain Eukaryota; kingdom Metazoa; phylum Chordata; class Mammalia; order Proboscidea; family Elephantidae; genus Elephas; species Elephas maximus. The sequence goes on along the minus strand of NC_064830.1, from coordinate 88,825,408 downwards.
TTCCCTGCTCTACTATCACGGATGTCCGGACAACCACAGCCCTGGAGATGCCTGACCGGGAGAACACGTTCGTGGTTAAGGTAGGAGCTCTGAGCCCCCCACCATCTGGAGCATGTGTGCTGGGGAGAAAACGCTCAGCACTTTTAAGCGAGGGACGTTGACGGAAGGTGGTGTGTGTAAAGTTCCTTGAGAGCGTGTCCCTGGTGCTGCAGCTTTTCTGGGAGAGAGAAAGAGAGGGAAGAGGTTCTTGTTCTCATTAGGGGTGGATTAGGGCCTCAGGACCTGGAAGTCCCCTGTGGGCCTCCTCCCTGCCCTCTTGCCATGGCTGAGGCCGTCCTCTTGTCCCCCTCTCGATCCGTAGGTGGAAGGCCCCTCAGAGTATATCCTGGAGACAACTGATTCTCTACATGTGAAGGCCTGGGTGTCTGACATCCAAGAATGCCTGAGCCCAGGGTGAGGGACCTGACTTCAGTCACTGAAGGGACGTGGGAGTGGGATGGGGAACAGCCTTGTACCTTCTCCTAGTGACTTTCCTCCCAGCACCATTCTCCTTGTCTCTGCAGACCCTGCCCTGCTACCAGTCCCCGCCCCATGACCCTCTCTCTGGTCCCTGGAACCTCATTCCTTACAAGGGAGAACACAGACAGCCTGGAGCTGCCCTGCCTGAATCACTCAGAGAGCCTGCCCAGCCAGGATCTGCCGCTGGGAGCCAGTGAGAGCAACGACCGCCTGTCACAGGGTAAGGGTGGAGTCTTAGAGGGCTGTGATCCTCAGAACCGGCCTCACAAGAACCCCTGCTGTCAGGCCTGGACCCTTTCTCTAGACTCTGCTATGCACTCCATTCCTGTTCCCCACCCCACCCCAGAATGCTTGTCTTCCCTGGACATGCAGGGCACTCTCAAGCTGTGGTTTACCTTTTAGAACCATTATCATCACCACCCCACAGGCCCCCAGCAAACTCCTATCCAACCTTCTATGCCCAGGCTTGCATCTTTTCCATGAAAGTGTCTCCTGCAGCCCACCGCTCAGGCTGGAGATAACCCTTTTCTTCCCCACACTTCCAGAACACGTTGTAAACATTTTTCTTTTGCTCTCACTCTGCATCTCTGTGCTTATGTTGATGGTGCCTTGTTTTCTCTTGACTGTCTCTATGTCTCTGCTGTTTGGCCTGATCAAACATAATGTATCCTACCCCCACACATAGACACACAGAGGCATGGGACTCCGTGACCAGCAGTGCTCACCTGTCCTGACTCGGCTTCCACTGTCCCTCCTGCTCCTTCATTCTGGGCTCAGCTTCACAGTGCCTGGCACTCAGTCTATATTCGGTGTATGAACAAATGAATCACATCTCAGAGCTAGAATGGACCTAACAAGTCATCAGATCCAACCCCCTCATTTCTCAGGCTGCTGAGACCCAGGGAAGTAAAATGGCTTTTCTGAGGCCACCTGAGCGTCACTGACAAAGACAGGAGCTACAACGCCAGCCTCCTGATTCCTGGCCCACTGCTTTCTTCAGTCTGCCCTGGTGCCTCCTCCTGAGTGCTGACTGTGTACAGCATTCACGTAGGCTCAGGCCTGGTTCAGGCCTGGCCCTGTGCTAGGCCCTGGGCAGGGTGGGGGAAGCTGGAGGTGCCTGAGGATGTGCCCCTGGCCCTCCACAGGTGCACAGGCATCCCCTGTCAGAAGCAGCTCCCAGAGAGAGAGCCAGTGCCAGTGTCCTGTGAGCAGCGCAGCAGGAAGCGCCTTGGGAGCCCAGGAGGAAGAGAGCAAATGGGGGGAGGGTGGACTAGGCAGGGAGCACTATACAGAGGAGGCAAGAGAAACGAACGTGGCTTGAGGGGAGGCAGATGGTGAGAGCAGAGACCTGAGGTGGGGTGAACCCAGGATATCTGGGAAAATTGGGTAGGGTCATTGGGTTAAAGTGGAAGGTATACAAACTGAGATAAAGATAAAGTAGGGTAGGTTAGGGGGGATTGATGGAAGGAGGATCTGAGATGCCTCTTTGAATTGGTGACTTTGTCCTATAAGCCAAAAAAAGGACCCCTTTTAAATGTCAAAATATTACAGAGTCCCCCTTTGCTTTTGCAGCAATAGCTGTAATTGCAAATGTTGATCTGGAAAATATATAGGCTCTTCTGGGTGCTAGGACCCCCTTGCAATAGCTTCTGGATGCTAGGACCCCTTTGCAATAACTGCAGCCGTCAGCAGTGTACAGGGTGTCCATAAGGAGCCATTGGCGTCTTGGCCAGCTCATTCCCAGTGTGCACTGGGGAGACTGGCTAGGGGAGAAACAGGCCCAGGTAGACCAGTCCTGCCAAAGTTCTTGCGTTCTCAACTTTGCCATCCTCTGTTTTTTTCCAGGGGCGTATGGGGGCCTCTCAGACCGCCCCTCGGCATCCATCTCCCCCAGTTCCGCCTCCATTGCTGCCTCCCATTTTGACTCAATGGAACTACTCCCCCCAGAGTTGCCCCCCCGCATCCCCATTGAAGAGGGACCCCCACCAGGGACAGTTCATCCCCTCTCAGCCCCTTACCCTCCCCTGGACACTCCAGAAACAGCCACAGGTACTAGAGGTGTAAGTGTGTGTCTGCCTCCAGGCTTGGTTGCCTGCCTTCCTGAATTCCTCTTCCATCTCCGGGTCTTGAGGGATCGGACCCAGAGGGAGGGAAATGGCACTTAAGGGGAGGAGACGCCTCAAGGGGGAAGCAAGGCTTTTATTCTCCAAGATGGGGAAGGCTGCCCTGACACCCCGGTTTCCCTCCCTCTCTCCTTCCTGAAGGGTCATTCCTGTTCCAGGGGGAGCCAGAGGGAGGTGAGGGGGACCAGCCCCTCTCAGGATATCCGTGGTTCCATGGGATGCTTTCTCGACTCAAGGCTGCCCAGTTAGTGTTAGCAGGAGGTACTGGCTCCCATGGCGTGTTCCTGGTACGGCAGAGTGAGACGAGGCGGGGTGAATATGTTCTCACTTTCAACTTCCAGGGCAAGGCCAAGGTGAGTGATGCAGGGGCAGAGGTTCTGCTCCATGCAGAGAGCTTGCGGGTAGAGGGGGGACACTGCTGTCGAGGGAAGTTGGGTTTTATAATTGGCTAGGCTTCAGCTCCCACTTCACATTACTCATCCTGCCCTCAGCACCTACGTTTGTCGCTGAATGAGGAGGGTCAGTGCCGGGTCCAGCACCTGTGGTTCCAGTCCATTTTCGATATGCTCGAGCATTTCCAGGTGCACCCCATCCCTCTGGAGTCTGGAGGCTCCAGTGACGTTGTCCTTGTCAGCTATATCGTATCCTCCCAGCGGCAGCAGGGTGAGCAGAGCAGGTCTGCAGGGGAGAAGGTGCCCGTGCACCCAAGAAGTGAGGTGTGTGTGCCAGAAAGATGGGGCGGGGGGCTGTGACGAGGAGAGGCCTTGCTAGGGGAGAGCAGGGTAGAGGAGGCTCCTGCTAGGATGTAGGAAGGCAGAGGGCTCCTCGCTGGAGCCGGGTGGGAGTTGAGAGTTGGGCTGGTGCATCCCCATTCCATCAGACTCCTTGTGCCATCATCTGTCTCCCAGACCCATCCTCCCAGCCTTGTCTTTGCCCTTCGTCACAGCCTTGCCTTGGGCCTGCCCTTCTTGGGGATTGCTCAGTCTGACCCCCTACCCTCCTCCCTTGATGTCTGATGTCCCTGTCTGATCTCTCCCTCTTCCCCATCCCAACGTCCCATCTGCCCCGCCCGTTCCCCCCTCCCGCCCCCAGGCCGGGAGCAGGCCAGGAGCCATGCAGGGGTGTGCAAGGGAGATCGATGCCACCCCGATGCCTCCTCCACCCTCATGCCCTTCGGAGCGAGTGACCGTGTGTAAGTGTGGTCCTCCTCTCACCGCCGCCCATGATCCATCTTCCATGGATGGGGGGTTGCTCAGGAGACGGGATGTGGGGGAGATAGCACATGGCTCCTGGGGGACATGAGTGAAGGGGAGGCCACGATAAGAGCTTGCCTCCTTCCACAATCAGTCTGTCTTCTCACCGTTCCTATCCAGAATCGAACACCTCCCATGATCCACCCCAGCCCTCTGAACCCCCTTCATGGACAGATCCCCCACATCCTGGGGCAGAAGAGGCGTCGGGGGCGCCAGAAGTGGCGGCAGCAACAGCCACAGCAGCCAAAGAGAGGCAAGAGAAAGAGAAAGCGGGCAGTGGAGGGGTCCAGGAAGAGCTGGTCCCCGTGGTTGAGCTGGTCCCCATGGTTGAATTGGAAGAGACCATAGGACCAGGCATGGAGGACCAGGGAAGCGCTGGATCTGGTGGGGATGTGGGGATGACCCTGACGGTGCAGCTCCAGCAGCTACCGCTAGGGGGCGACGGAGAAGGGGGCCATCCCAGAGCCATTAATAACCAGTATTCGTTTGTGTGAGACACCCTGCCCCACCCCTTCTCCACTCTTCTGGCTCCCCAGCCCTTGGTTTTTGCGATTAGGGCTGGATAGGGACACAGAGAAGAGGTAGGAACCTCCTCCCCACATGCTTCCTAACCCTTGTTGGCCAAGGGTGTATATGTTGGTACAAGAGGCTCAAGAGCCCTATTAAGTCCCAGTTCATACACTACAGGTGCCCCTTCCCCTGGGCAGGGGATTTGGGCTCCATTACCTCCCTGAGGGGCTCTTACAGTCAGCCCCACCCCTGGGGGCCATTTCCCCATTAACCACGCCTTGTGGCACAAATAGTTAAGCACGTGACTCCTACTAGCCAAAAGGTTGGTAGTTCGAACCCACCCAGAGGCGCCATGGAAGTAAGGCCTGGCGATCTGCTTCCAAAAGGTCACAGCTTTGAAAACCCTGTGGAGCGCAGTTCTGCTCTGCATGTATGGGGTAGCTATGAGTCAGAATCGACTGGACAGAAACTAACAACAACAGCAGCCCAAGGAAGGGTGAGGGGGAAGGGGGAAGGGCTGTCACTTATATTAAGGTTGTTGTTGTTGTTTTAAACAAAATGGAGAAGCATAAATAAATAAAGGGTTTATCACAGTTCTTTCCTGATGGCTGTGGCCAGTGTTTGTAGTGGGAACCCGGACAGGTGGGTAGGAGGCAGCTCACTCCATGTTAATGAGCTGCAGCACTGAGAGGCCTGGCACTGTCCAGCCTGCGCTTTTGGGCCCGTGGCTCCTCTGTGGGCTATGATGTTTGCTGATACGCTGGTAAGTGCAGAGCCAGATAATGCTCACTGAGGTCTCCAGCCACCAAGTACCCTTAATGGGAGAGGGGAAGGAACAGCAGGATCAGTGATCTCCAAGGACCCTTCACACTCTGAATTCTTAAGAATTAACAACCCTATGGAGAAAGCAGGGGGTGGGCATGGTGGCAATGTTGGGAGGGCTTTAATGCGGCAGGCCCAGAGTCTGGTTGCAGAGGGCCTAGGGCAGGCTAACTGCCCCTTCTTGGAGCCAGACTTGGAAGCAGGAGAATGGGAACAGAGCACTGATCTCCGGTCTGGGCTGTGCCTCTCACTTGCTGTGTGTGACCTGCGTGCAGTGTCGCCGGTCTGGGCCTCAGTTTCCTCATCTGTAAAATACAAGCTTTCATCTGTGTTAGAGCTACCCACATGATTTGTTTGGCCAGGATAATGTTTCCATGTGAATTTCACCTTTAAGTTTGGGTTACTGGTTTCTCTTGAAAATCAGAAGATCCAGCCATATGGGGACCACGTCTACATCCGCTCCATCTCCACCAGGCCACTTCACACACATGCCTGCCTGTCTTGTGGGCATCGAGTTGGCAACACCTCCCTGCCACGCCTCCTACTCCTTTGCCCCCCATTATACATAAGCTTTACTCTCTAAATCGGTCTTACTGAACTGTGGCTGTGCCCCCCACAGAGGGCACCCCTGGGCTTCCCAGCTCTGGGTGTGGTAGGTTCCAGTGTGGTGGGGCCAGGGTCTAAAGAATCCCACCCGTTGATTGGTCCTTTCCACCTCCATCCAGCTCTGTCTCTTACATTCCACCCTTTACTTGCCATCTCAGGCAGAGGAGCCTGTACTCCCTTATACCCCTCAGCCTCTGCCCCCACCTCCAGGAGGCCCTACCCATGCTCACGACCTTGCTATTCTGGGCCTCATGTCCTGTCGGGAGATGGACAGGAGACAGCTGAGCACACAGGCCACCCAGGCTCAAGGCTAGCAGGGCAAGGCTGCTGGCTCTCCCTGACTTATCTAATCCCTGGGGCTCCCCCAAATCTTGGCCTTGGAAGACTGGAGATAGAATTGGTCTTCAGAAGGGAGGGATGGTTTGGGAATCGGGGGGCTGTGTTTTCAAAGTGGGATGGCAAGTGAAGGCTGTGGCACCCCAGAGTAAGCAGGACCTGATCCTTTTCTAATCTAGAAGCAACTGGTGCTCCCACCCCTTCCCCTGCCCCAACCCTGCTAGCCTTCAGGGACTTGCCTTCCCAGGACACCCCAATGGCTTGCATGTTTTAGATGGAAGGGCCCAAGAGACTTTCCCTTTAAGCCTTTCTTTACAGATGGTTAAACCAGGCTCAGAACTGGTCAGAAATTGGCCCGCAGTCCAGGCTCTATCTCCATGTCCTTCAGAACTAGGGCTTCTCCCACCCTCCCAGCTTCAGCTTCAGCTCTCAGGTAAGAGAGGTCGAACACCTAACTCTGGGTTTGTTAGGCTTGGAGACCCGCAGTTGGAAGGGATACCAGAGAGCACCTCATGGCTCAACCTTCTTCCATCCCAGTCACATGACCTGCCTCCCTGATGATGACCCTTCTGCAGCTCTTGGCTGGTGGCTTTCCCTTTCTGGGAGGGAAGTTGGTGGAGGTAGAAATGAATAACCCTAAAGGGCCCTGTGAGCAGGAGCCCTGTAAAGCCGGCCACCTTTCCTCAGCTCATGCTGTGGACCCTCTTGAAGCTGCCCATCTGTCCTGTCTTACCCACTTCTCCATGTTTGGCTATTCCTGCTCCATTAAGACAGTGACCCCTGTCACTTGTCCAGGTGGTGGTGGGAGGAAGCCAGCCAGTGCCAAAGGTTTGGTAGATGTTGAGCCTGACTCTGGCCTGAAAAGGTGGGTGCTGGGGCAGATGGAGGAACCTCGGGTCAGGTGGAGGTGCCTGTTAATGTGACCTCAACACTCACGTCCTGCCTTATTGTCTGAGTCCCCTCACCCTATCCCTCAGGTCACAGCAGGACTCTGCTTCACATAGGGAGGGGTTTGTGGGAGCTGTAAAAAGGGGGAGGGACAGAGCACCATGTCCTCAACTCACCCAGGAGACTGCCCATTCCCCAAGTACAGACAGAAGAAGAGATGAGTCTGGGGGCTAAATCCTTAAGTTCCATCCACCCGTGCTGGCCACCCCCACCCTCCAAAACTGGGGGCTTTCCTTCCCTTTGCCCCACTATTTCCCTAGGTTTTTCTCGGCTCAGACCTAGAAGCAGTGTTAAGAACCCTTTCAGTGGCCCATACCCATCACTGCTGATTTCAGGTAACAGAGGTCTAGACAAAGGAAGGACTTGATCCCAGGGTCACATGGCTCCTTCCCCTCACTGACCTTCTCACCATTGCTCTCATTGAACACTCTGCCGTCCTACCCGCCACTGCCCCTACTCCATGGTACCCTCCGTTTTGCTCCCCCAGCAGCTGCCCTGGTGACCACCAAAAGACGCCCCCACGCTGCAGTGAGGGTGGGGGGGTGCGGCTCAGAGCAGCTGCCTCTCTGAGGAAGCTGACACCATGGCCAGCAGCTCAGCGACTTGTGGCTTTGCACCCAGCCCCTGGCCCCCGCCGCCCTGGCTACTGCAGGCCAGCTCTCTGCTGCCCCTTTTCCCCACTGCTCCTCTGACTTCCCTCACCCCCACTGTCCTGTCTCTCTGCCCTTCCCTCCCCCTGCTCTGTTTTTTCCTTATTTCCCCTAGACCTGTCCCCATAAATCTGACCCTCTCCCCATTCCTTGGAGACCCTGCTTTATTCAGCTTCCCAGGCCCCCTTCCCGGATGCCTCTTTCAGTGTGATATGCCTGATACCATCAGGGCCAGAATGGAGTGAAGACTACACACCGTCTGGAGCTGCTATGTAAACCCTTAGGTGAAGAGAGCAGTGTGGGATGACTTGGGGTGACCCCCGCCCCCATGCTGAAACGTTTATCTCTCCCCCTCTGCCATCAGCACATTCTACAGCCTCTTGGATTACCCAGCTGCCTGGGTATCCCATTTTGCCGGGGGCGGGGGGATTCCCTGTCAGAGATGGGGAGGCCCTGAAGGCTGTGTTCCTGGAGGCTGAGTTAAAGTGAAAGGAGGAGGGAGTGTTTGAGGGGAGAGACAGGCAGTCCTGGCTTTGCTCACCAGGGCCTGGACACTAAATCCCTTGTTGATGGCTGAAGCAACCCCTCCCTAGGGTAGGGTTACCATCTTCGGCCCTGTCCACTTGACCCCTCTCCCTTCCCTATTTCCCCTTATCCCCAAAAGATGATCTCCCCCTCTTCAGTGCCTAGAAGGCCTGGGGTGTCTGCTGCCCTTTCAACAAACTAAGTGAAGAAGGAGACTATGGCTGTGGAAACAGGCTAGGATGGGCAAGAAGGGAAGGAGGGTGTGAAGAGAATGAAAGGTGAAGGCCTGAGAGTAGAAGGGCATAAGGAAAGAATCAGGGGTTATGTTGGGGATGGGAAATTCAGTGCAACTGAGGAAGGTGAGGCAATTGGGAGAGGGGTCAGTAAGCAGAAGACGGAAAGTGAAGTCTCTCCTTACCCCCTCCCCTGGGGTTGGGGCCACCTTAGCTTTCCTCATGAGTGACATCTCAGGCTGCAGCCCCACTGTTCCCCCTCCGTCAGCAGAAATCTCTCTCTTCTAGCCCCTCCTGCTGGAGTCTCAGCCAGCCAATCCCTGATCCGGGGGAGGGGGGAACCTGGCCCCCCTACTCCCTCATAAGGACCAGCTGGGGGCTGGGGGGGGTGGCCGGCTGTTGCAAGTGGGACCGGGTGAGAACTTTGTGGAGGGAAGAAAAACCTGGGGGGGTGGGGGGCAGGAGAGAAAAAACAAGATACCCAGACAGACAGGCAGGTGGATACTGAGGAAGGCCCCCACACGTGAGACCCCCCCCGCAGAAGGAACGCACCGCCCCCTGGCCCCCAGGAAGGGAGCACAATGGAGGCTGCACACTCCAAGACCACGGAGGAATGTTTGGCCTATTTTGGGGTGAGTGAGACCACAGGCCTCACCCCAGACCAAGTTAAGCGGCACCTGGAGAAGTACGGCCACAATGGTAAGTGTTCCTTGATAAGGCTGGTAATGCCCTCCTGTACCCTTCCCCCTCCTCCACACACACATACACACCAGAGCCTCTCCCTCTGGGATATCTTAGGGATGAGCTGGGCCATGGTCCAATGGCTGCGGGAGGAAAGAAGAACTGAGAAAACAGGGTCCCTGAGACTCAGAGTTTTGTGAAATATTGTGGGATGACCTTGGTGAATCTCAGCTGCCCTTTGGGTAGCCTGATTCTCTTAGTCACAAAGTCCTGGGTGTGGGGGTCATTGGGCTGAACCCCAAATGAATATTTCCTTTTCTTCTTTTTCCCTGGGCAGAGCTCCCTGCTGAGGAAGGTAAGTTATTGGAATTTCTGAGTAAATGACCTTCCCTCATCTCCATGTCCCACTCCCTTCTCCCTGACTTCTCCCAACCCACTCCTTGGACAAATATCCCTCCCCCAAAGTTAAGAGTCTGGCAGGTGGATGGGGGGGCAGAAGTTTCCAGTCACTTTCTCCTGAAAGTATCCAACCCTTGAACAACTGCCACCACTTTGAAGAGCCTGTTCTTGGACTCCAGGCAGCTCCCTCAGGCCTTCTGTCTGGTGGCAGGTATGCTTAGCCATCACCCCAGGACCTCCCCACTCCAGGCCTGAATCCAGGGCACTCTCAGCCCCTGGACCCCAGCATTCACCTGGAGTCCCAGACATTCATCCTCTTGATCTTAGCCCCAGGGGGCCCTCCCTTTGCCTTTTCGCCTCAGGAAAGTCCCTGTGGGAGTTGGTGATAGAGCAGTTTGAAGACCTCCTGGTGCGCATCCTTCTCCTGGCCGCCTGCATTTCCTTTGTAAGTGTGGGAGTGCATATGGGGGCTGGCTGGGGGTGAGTTGGGAGTATTAGAGAGTCTGCTTGCGGCCGAGGTGAGGGGGGCTCCCAATCATCAAGTCCTCTAGTCCAAGCCCTCAGCGTCCTATTTTACAGACCAGAGCTGGAGAGAAGGGCATGCTGATTCTCATCCCCCTTCACCCTCCCCCACCCCCCGAAGGCAGATTTTATTTTAACCTTTACGGGTAAAAAAAAAAAAATCCTCAATCAAAATATTAAAGCTAAGCCACCCAGGCAGCCTCAAGGGCTTGGAAGGCTTGGGTTACTCCCTTGAAGCGCCAGGCTTCCGGAAGGTTCAGAACCCAAGCCTAGCTGCGGCTCACGGGCCCACAGACTACTACTCCCGGCATGCTCCGGGACCCGCGCGCCGCTCCACCAATCCCGGGGCATCCTGGCGCCCTGCCCCGCCCTCCTGACGCTGATTGGTCGAGGGGAAGACCCCCCCCCAGAAGCGGGAAGGAGTCGCTGGTGCGGTGGTGACTCCAAATGTGGCCCTAAAGCCCAGACCCTTCCCTTCCCATGGCCTCGCACCCACCTCGGCCCATGAGGTCTGCAACTCCTGGGGTGCCCCGCTTCTCACCCACCTGGCCTTACCTCTACTCTTCTCCGCTCTCCCCAACTCCTTACATCCTCAAGGTCCTTCCACCTTTCCTGCCCTGGAGACCTCTCCTCCAGTTTCCACAAGCCCCTCCTGTGTGACTTCTCAGCACCCACCCGCAGCAGTCCATCCTGCGTTTTGGGGTCTCTTCCTTCACATCTTAGTCCTGCTGGAAGACAAGGCTCTGGAGGCAAAAAAAAAAAAAAAGCCCCCCTGCCCTCTGGTCTCCTTAGTAGAGGCCCCTGAGTACTAGCTGGCAGGGCCTCACTTCTCCCCTCTCAGATTTGCTCCTTGACATTTGCCTGTGGCTGTTGCCGGGCAGTAGCAACAGCTGGGGCGGGGTGTGTACAGGAGGCCCCGTAACCCTATCCTCCCCCTCCTGCTCCCTCTGGTGAAATTGGAGCTACCCTGGGCTTTGGGGGAGGGCTGTGGGTGGGCCAGGCGCCTGTGAGGACTGGACTGCAGGGTTTTTCCTATGGGTTTTGGCTCTAGTGGGATGGATGTGGAGGTGGGGGTAGTTGGCCTAGTTGTCCCCTGAGCTTCGTTTACAAGCCAACAACTCAGGGGAACCTGCAAGCATTCCAGTTAATCCCCGAGTTGTGCATGTCTGTACCCGCCTGTTCTCACTGAGTAACGCTGGTGGCGGTGCACTCTTGAGTATGAGTCTCTGAGGTGTGTAGAACCTCAGTCAGATGTGTGGCTCTAGTATCCCCATGACACCCTGCCCCATTAGCTCTCACTCATGTTCTCACATCTCTTTGCAGTCTTTGGAATCTCCCCACTTCCTTTCTTTACCTTTTTGGGGGGCTTGCTTACCTGTTCCCCTGTTCCCCAGGTGCTGGCCTGGTTTGAGGAAGGTGAAGAGACCGTCACGGCCTTTGTTGAACCCTTCGTCATCCTCTTGATCCTCATTGCCAACGCCATAGTGGGGGTTTGGCAGGTTAGTTTTGACTCCTCCTCACTCCCAGTCCTGACACTAAACAGGAGACCAGCCTTTCCTCACCAATCTCCCTGTCCTCCATCACTTTGCCTGACTTGCTTTGTCCTCTGGTCCGGTCACCTAATTTGGAAATAGGAAGGTGAATTGGAAAGAGAAGGGAGACTGGAGTTCCCACTGTTTCTTGCTGGCTACGTGACCCTGGGCAAATTCCTTCATCTCTCCGAACCCCATAAAATGAGACTCATAATCCTGTGCTTCAGGATTGTGGTGAAATTTAAAAAGATGATGAGTACGCAAGTGCCCAGCATTGTGCCTGACATGTAGCAGGAAATCAATACCAATAGTTATTTTTTGCAAATAACTCACTCACGTAAATAACACACCCACACATATAATGCGCGGCATAATTTGCTTGCCAAAATAGCGAGGGGGGTTTCGTGGTTGGTAAAAATGTATAACGTGCGCATTATTTGCATAACATACTGTAAATACTAGTTCGATTTTCTTCTTCCTCTTACCTTACCACCCTTATTTTTCCTGTCCCTGCTTTCTGGTTTTCTCTGATTTTCCTTTCTTCTCTCCTCCAAGCCCGACTACCTGAAGCATGACCTTATTTTCAGCCATGGGTGACAGCTTTCCTTACACATACACACCCACCCTTGTATAAGTTTTGTCAACTCCTCTGGGCCAGGAGCTGGAACTGCATAACCCTACCTTCTCTGCAATGTCCCTCATTCCCTCTCCATCTCTACCCCCACCCAGCCCTCTCTGATCAATCCCCTCTGAGTCCATGACCTATTCCCTCTGGAGGTCCCCTGCTGACACTCCTCTCCTCCACCCTGCCCCCCAGGAGCGCAATGCAGAGAATGCCATAGAGGCTCTGAAGGAATATGAGCCTGAGATGGGAAAGGTCTACCGGGCTGATCGAAAGGCAGTGCAAAGGATCAAGGCTCGGGACATTGTCCCCGGGGACATTGTGGAGGTGGCTGGTGAGCAATGGGAATGGGCGGTCCAGGAGACAAAGATGCATGTGTGTTGTGGTGGGGGCTGGTATCTAGCAGTAGCAGGATGGTGAAGTCTTTGCCCCTCCTTCTCAGACTCCTCAGGAGGTCATCCCAGGGCATTCTGGCCTCAGGCTCCCTTCCCTTCCCCCCATCAGCGTCTCAGCAGGAACAGCCAGTCCTGTCCCCAAGCTACAAGCAGACCCCTGCTCACCCTCCTCTCAGCCAGCACTTGCAAGCAACAGGTGGAACTCAGTGTCTGCCAATGGCCCCCGTTTCCACCCCCCTCTGGAGGCCTGGCTTCCCTCTCCTTCCACACATCCCAAGCTTGGTCAGCTCTAAATCTTGACCTCTCAGTGCCCTTGAGGCCTCTCAAAGGGGAAGGAGTGAGAGTAGAAGGGAGGAGGGGGGCTGAAGGCGCAAGCCCCCGACCATGTAAGGGAAACTCAGGCCCCAGCAGAGAGCACGGGACCTGGGAGGAGGAGAGCTCAAGGAGGGGCCCCGCCTCTCTAGTCAAGGGACACTTAATGCCTGACCAGGGAGGGGTGGGGGCTGGGTGGCTAAGATTACTGGGATTCTGCCCCCTTCAGCGGATTTTATATTTGCCCTGCGCTGGCCTCCCACATCTCCAGGCATGGAGGAGTGTGTCTTTCTAGGCCTCCTTCCTCCACCAGACACTCAAGTCACCTTAACAGGAACCTTGCGGAGAGGGAGGGCAGGGCAGGCTGAAGACCCCTGTGCCCATTACAGGGCCACCCTGCTGTGGTAGCAGTTTGGAGACAGGACCATGAATGTCTATAAATATTACCTTGGCTTGGGTGACAGGATGTCCCGCCTGACTCCATCGCTGGCTTCCTCCCTCTTCCTTCCGCTTCCCCTGGCCCAGGAAGAGGAACCTTAGGAAATGAGGGAAAGGAAAGTGATTGAACCCTGTCCCCAGCACCATCCTTGGGACCAGGGTGGAATTGGGCAGAGGCCCTGGGAAGAGTTTCCAGCCTCCTCCAAAGGTTTCTAAGTTTGGCGGGCCATCTACCTCTTCAGCGGCACCCCCAAGACAATTCCATGTATTGACTCCACTCCACCTGGGTATTTCTCTTGGCCTTCCCCTCCATCTTTCTCAGCTCTCCAGTGTGTCTTGCTTTTCCTGGCCCTCTGTGCCTTGTTTCCTTCAGGCTCCCCCTTCTCTGCTCCCTGAGTGCGTAAGTGCGTGAGTGCTGAGTGCCTGAATGTATGCGTGTATGTGTGCCTGCTTGCCTACGTGTGTGCTGTCTCCCACTTCATTCTCTACCTTCGTACCCTTGCACCACTTCTCTCCCACTCACCCCGTTTTCTCTGAGCCCCCCGTGGCCCACATTTTTCACTCTTGTTTCCTTCTCTGTTGTGTTCTCTCTCTGTGTTCTCAGTTTTAGTTTCTTAGTATTCTGCTGGAGTGTCTCTGATTTCCCCTTCAGTCACTCTGCATGCATTCATTGAGCATATGCTATGTGCCATGCCAGGCAGCACGCCACACAGGTAGGGAAGGAAGGCATTCAACACAGAGGGGCCGTGGGTATGAGTGTTAAGACGGGGGATGCTTGCTGGGGCTACAGGAGAACAGGCCGAGGATTTGACTCAAGCCCAAGGGTGGAGCCACCTAGCCCTGGGTGACCTCCCTGAGACCTGGAGGGTGAGTGTGAGTTAGACAGAGTGTGAGTTAGGCAGGAAGAAACTCCCTTCCCAGCTGACCCACCTCTTTTCCTCTCTCTTCACAGTGGGGGACAAAGTCCCTGCAGATATCCGAATCCTCTCCATCAAATCCACCACCCTCCGGGTTGACCAGTCCATCCTCACAGGTCTGGTGGCCTGGGTTCCTGGGAGAATGGATCCAGTGGGTGTGCGGATGAGAATCTGATGAGGGAGAACCTGGGTGGCCAGCATTGCTCAACCATGTCCACTCTGTCTCATGCCTGAAACACAAGGGGGCGTGGGAGAGGACAGGACATTCATGCCCGTTCTCCATGTGGCCATCTACCGATCTACCCATCCCTTCCACATGGGTCTATGGACATGTGCACCCAGGGAACTGTTCTGTCTCCTTTGACATCTTCAAAAGTCCCCAAATGAGAAACCCTAAGATTCTGAAACAAGACAGAGGGTTCTGATGCGCTTAAAACCACGCTGCTTCTGTTTCTTCAGCGGGAGGGAGAAGGCAAAAAGCCAGTGAGCATTCCTTGTGATCCAAGAGGGTGAGGCTGGGGTTGCTCTGGGCTGATCCTGGAGCCCCTGCTATTAGGATGAGGGAGGCAAGCTCCCAGGACTGGGGACGGCTCCCTCCCAGAAACTTGCTTTGCAGTTTACTGTGCACTTTCACATACTCGCTTATTTCATTTCCACCAAGATTTTGTTCTGAAGTGCACGTATTATTGTCCTCATTCTACAGAGGGGCAAATTGAGGTTGAGTGATCCAAAGTCACACAACCTGTAAGTGGTTTATCTGGGACTCAGATCAAGGTCTTTTTCCTCCAAGTATAATGGATTTCCTCATTCCCTCCAGCAGCCTCCCCCAGAATTTTGACTTCCTCCAGGATTATTGCTTGATCCTTACCAGGCCCTGCCCTGATGGAGTTAGGGGTGGGAGGTATGGAAAAGGAACATGATGTCATATGAAAACCCCTGGGGCCCTTCTCTACAGGTGAGTCTGTCTCTGTCATCAAGCACACAGACCCTGTTCCTGACCCCCGAGCTGTCAACCAGGACAAGAAGAACATGCTTTTCTCGGTGAGCAATCCAGGGCCAGCTATCATGCACTCCAGCCACAGAGACTGTGATTTGGCAGAGACATCAAAGCATGAGAAGAGATGAGGCCCTTGAAGGGGCGGCCTTATGGGAAGCCCTCCCTGTGGTGGAATGGGGCATGAAGGTCACCTCTTACCTGACTCCGTGCCTCTTCTTCACCTCCCCAGGGTACCAACATTGCAGCTGGCAAGGCCTTAGGCATTGTGGCCAGCACGGGCGTGAACACCGAGATTGGGAAGATTCGTGACCAAATGGCTGCCACAGAACAGGACAAGACCCCTCTGCAGCAGAAGCTGGATGAGTTTGGGGAGCAGCTCTCCAAGGTTATCTCCCTCATCTGCGTGGCCGTCTGGCTCATCAACATTGGCCACTTCAGTGATCCTGTCCATGGAGGCTCTTGGATCCGTGGTGCCATCTACTACTTCAAGATTGCTGTGGCTCTGGCTGTGGCTGCAATCCCAGAAGGTATGGCAGCCTCTATTTCTCCTGCTATTTGCTAATCGTGTCTGCCAAGAGCCTTTTTCCAAATAAAGTAGCATTTACAGGTTCTAAGAATTAGGATCTGATGCCTTCGGGGGCCACACTGGGTCCCACCCCCTCCCTCTCCTGTATTGTCCCCTCACCCTATACCCCCTCCCCACAGGTCTTCCTGCAGTCATCACCACCTGCCTGGCCCTGGGGACCCGCCGGATGGCAAAGAAGAATGCTATTGTGAGGAGCTTACCCTCAGTTGAGACCCTGGGCTGCACCTCTGTCATCTGTTCCGACAAGACAGGCACCCTCACCACCAACCAGATGTCTGTCTGCAAGGTCAGGCCACATGCACAGCACGCCTACTCAGAAGATGGCATTGGGGGTGAAATGGGCCTTCCCAGGATAGGGTGCCCCTCATCAGTGGCAGCTTCTCTTGGCGTGGGAAATGCTCACAGGGTAGATAGAGCACCATCCTGCCAGCAAGGACAGCGATCAGAGAGGACCCCTTCACCCCAGCCAGTCCCCTCGCTAGAGCCACCTTCTGTGCACCAGACACTGCTGGGTGTGATCTTTAATTCTCAAACAGCCTCAGGAGGGGAAGGGCTCAGTAATCCCATTTTCCAGAGGAGAAAACTGAGGCTCTGGGAGATTCAGTGACTTGCCCAAAGACACGCAGGTCATAAGTAGCAGAGTTGTTTCAAACCAAGTCTGGCTCCAGAGCTCCTTCGTTTGCACCAGGCTACCCTCCAGAATGTTCAGTCCGTGTGGGACCTGGGGAGCCTGGCCGTGCTAATCTTGAGCGGTATTTTCTAAACCAGGCCTTGTAATTATTTCTGTGCCTTGGACCTGTTGGCATTCTGGGTCTCTTGTCAGTATAATATTTTAAATGCACAAAATAAAATACATAGGATTCTTTTTAATAAAATACATAGGATTCTTTTTTAAAAAATACATAGGATTACAGAGAAAGCCAATGTTTGCAATACAGTTACTAAGATATTTTAAAAACAAATTTTTGGTTTGCTAATACATACATACTTCTAACGCATCAAATATTAAGTTCTTTGAGTGGCTCTAATAACTATCATAAATTCGAAGCAGCGGTGAGCATAAATGCTATTTTGGGAGACCTGCAACAATGGTAGGAAAGTATGATTATTCTGGGGACAGAGTCAGAGGTTTTGCTAACTAACGTGATCGGTTGTCCATGTTCATAATTGGAAAGAAATGGTAAGAGAGAAAATGAAGATGAGTTCAAGTTCACAGACCCCTTGAAGGGTGGGTCATCCATGGACCCAAGGTAAAGAATTCCTGTCCTAAGCAGGGTTCTGTAAAGTAGCACACCAGTGAAATATAAACAAATATTCTGAGAAACGATGGCTCTGGGCCCGTGAGGACACCCACAGTGCCTGCTGGCGTAGAAAACTTCAGAGAAGGCCAGCTAGAATGGGAGAAGACTCCACTTTGTCTAACCTCTAGTTTCCCAAACTCCTGTGACCACAGAGCCCTTTTATCTTAGAGCACACCTGGGCCGTTTCTCTTCTCGTGACTGAAAAGCCTAGCCCCATCCACCCGCTCTGGCTTCAGGGCTGGCTGGTCCCCTGAGGCATCATGGATTCTCCACATCCTCTTACAGCAGAGGCTTCCGAACCAGACTACAGGCTTGTGGAACTTGCCTCCTGTTGGGCTTCCTGTGTTCCAAAAAACAGTAAATTGCCCACTTTGAAAAGGCAAGAGATTTCATAGGAAAATAACCTGAATTTCGAGCTCCTTCTGCAAAACTGGAAGATCTGGCCACAAACGGCTGGAGCCATAGATGAGCCATGTCCTTCCAGTTAGCTGCAGTCCCTGCCACACCTTATGGTATTGACAATCCAAAGATGCCCCTAGTCATGGCCTGCAGTACTGCTTTAAAGCTACCAATAGAGAACATGGAAATGATTGCAAGGAAACAGGGGAGAAAATGAGGGAAGAAGAAGGAAAGGCAGATGGGAGGGGACATGGCAGGAAGTCCAGGAAGTCTGCTCAGAGGGCTGGGTATAGGGAGGCTAGCCCATAGCAGGGACCTCCCCTCCATGCAGACCACTGCCTTCCGGGGACAGGGAGTTAGACATCTGTGTGCATGCCTTCCCCCCGCCCCCCGCAGATGTTTATCGTTGACAAGATAGATGGGGACTTCTGCGCTCTGAATGAGTTCTCCATCACTGGTTCCACTTATGCTCCAGAAGGAGAGATGTAAGTCCCCAGAGATCTTCTCCCAGCTCCTCATGCCCTTCCCCCCACACTCCACCTCTCCCCAGTCCTTCTCTCTAGTTTTGGCTTCCTTTCTCTCTCCACGTCGTCCCTTGGCCTTATTCTCTCTCCCACCGCATCGCCTGCTCACTGTTCCCCTCATGCTCTCTGCATCTCATTCCTGTTCTTCTCCACCTGTCTCTTTCCCTTCCTCCCTCCCCACCCCACCGCTAGCTTGAAGAATGATAAGCCAGTGCGGGCAGGGCAGTATGATGGGCTGGTGGAGCTGGCCACCATTTGTGCCCTCTGCAATGACTCCTCCTTGGACTTCAATGAGGTAACCCCCGTCCCCCCACTTCCAACGAATCCTCTCCTTCCCCTTCCAATTGGCTCAGGGGCCAGGGTTCCTCCACAGGCCAAGAGGAAGGGACCCTGGGAGGTGGGTCCAATGGGAAGTGAGTAGTTTGCTCCCTCTTAGTTCTAGGTGGAAGATGGGTATGACAGGTGGGAGCAAAGCTCTAGGAGCCTAGGGCACCTATTTCCTCTTCCCATCTCAGACCAAAGGTATCTATGAGAAGGTCGGTGAGGCCACTGAGACGGCCCTTACCACCCTGGTGGAGAAGATGAATGTATTCAACACTGATGTGAGAAGCCTCTCGAAGGTGGAGAGGGCCAATGCCTGCAACTCGGTGAGTCTGGGGACTCCTCCCTGCCCCACATTCCTTCTTCACCCCACATCACACAAATTCAAGGAACCTTAGGAGGCAGAAACAGGGTCTGTGCCCCTTGTGGGGGCCTCCTTAACCAGCACAGGCAGACAGCCCTCCCACCGCTCTTTTTGGCCAGACTGACCCTGAGTAATGCCTACTACCACTCTGTCTGCTGCAATGTCCCTTGATGAATTTCAAGATCATGTCTTCCTGTTGTTACCCTAGTTGAAATGGACGGAGCTGGGCACAGAATCCACAAGTGACCCTTACTGGGGCAGCCTGAGCTTCAAGTATTATGCGTTTGTCCCCAGAAGTTCACTTGCTTTCACTGGATCTCAAGCCCTGATCTATGGTTACCATACCTACAGGAAAGGACTACTTCACAAGCTTTTCCTCTGCTCCCTCTTGTCTAGATAAACACATACACATTCGAGTCTGTTGCTCTCTAAGTCCTTTCTGTTAATATTTACTGAGCTGTCTACATTGAACCACGGTGAAGCAGCAGTTAAGAAGGCGGCTGCTAACCAAAAGGTTGGCAGTTCGAATCCACCAGCTGCTCTTTGGCAGTTCTACTTTGTATTACAGGGTAGCTGTGAGTCAGAATCGGCTCAATGGCAGTGGGGTTTTTTTGGTTTTTATGAGTTGGAATCAACTCAGTGGCAAGGGGCTTGGGATTTGGTCTACACTGAGGTCCTCTGGGGTGTTATGTTGCCCACATCACGGTTAGGTTTGTATGCAAGATGCTTGTTGCTGCTTTCCTTAACATAACAAAAAAAGTTGAAGACAATCTAAATGTCTATCAATAAAGGATTTGTTTTACAAAATTACAGCAATGCCATACAATAGACTACTATTGCAGGTGATAATATATACAGAGATGTAGCAATGTGGAGAAATATCCATGATGTTTTTGGTGAGACAGCATTCATGTTTGTGGAATGCTTAGTACTGTGTGCCAGGAGCTAGGCCATCATGGTCCAATAGCATATGTGGTTATTTAAATGTAAATTAATTAAAATGAAATAAAAGCAAAAATTCAGTTCATCAGTCGCAGTAGCCACGTTTCCAAAGTGGAGCAGCCACTGCTCAGTTGCACCGAATTTGACAGTGCAGATTATAGAAAGTTGCCATCATCTCTGAACATTCTATTGGGCGGTGCCACACTAGGCCATCCTGTCTCTGCTGTGCCGTAAACTGGGCAGTATAAACACAGTGGCAGCACTAGCCTTGGAATTCTCTCCATGTGTACTGCTGGCACCACTTAGCTTTAGCCTCAGACTCAGCTTGGGGTCTACTTTGACCTCCAGATCTTTTTTGACTGTTTTAAGGGGTCTGAGACTCTTTCCTTTAAAATGTAGCATCATCGCTTTTTTCCCACCAATCTTACGTCTGGTCTCTCTCCCCTATCTCCTCTCTCCCAGGTGATCCGCCAGCTAATGAAAAAGGAGTTCACACTGGAGTTCTCCCGAGACAGAAAGTCCATGTCTGTCTATTGCTCCCCAGCCAAATCCCGGGCTGCTGTGGGCAACAAGATGTTTGTCAAGGTCAGAAATCATAAATGCCTCACTCCTCGATTCTTCCTAATCCTGAACCCCTCTCCTACCTCCGCCCCCTCACCGTGCCTTCGAAGGAAGGCCGTGGTCTCTGATTGCTGCTCTGCTGTCCTAGGGTGCCCCTGAGGGGGTCATCGATCGCTGTAACTACGTGCGAGTTGGCACAACCAGGGTACCGATGACAGGGCCGGTGAAGGAGAAGATCTTGTCAGTGATCAAGGAGTGGGGCACCGGCCGAGACACCCTGCGCTGCCTGGCCCTGGCCACCCGGGACACCCCCCCGAAGCGAGAGGACATGTTTCTGGAAGACTCTGCGAAGTTCATAGAGTATGAGGTGAGCAGGTGGCAGCCTCCTGGTGTCCAAGAGTTGATGAGGAATGAGCTTTCCAGTCGGCCACCTTGCTCCCTTTGCCAACCTTGTCACGCTCTGCTTCGTCAGTCAAACCCATCCCTCCTTATCACGGGTTATAGGGCACAGGGTGTTAGGGCTTGATAGAGCCTTCAGATCAGCTAGCCTGGTGCTACACTAATGTGTGTCTGGGCCAGTCTGCGGTGAGGCGAGGAGCCTGCACCAGCAGCATCGTCATCTGTGCAGTGAGCACACCAGCCCTTCTCAGTAAGGAAGCAGTACGTTCATCTACATTCTGGCCTAGCTCCTGATCTTGTAGTGGGTCGGCACTCTGAGGAGCACCACAGTCCACTCCCTTCATTTCATAGAGGTGACTGGGACCCAGCAGGTAAAAGGGATTTGCTCAACATTGTAGACCAAGTGAATGGAACAGTGAAAGCAAAAACCACCCCTGACTTCCAGTTCCTGTACTTCCCTTGAAGACATGGTCTGAGTGCCTGCGATGTGCCTGGCCCTGGTGGGGCCCGCACATACATAGATGAGTGGAAACACTCCTCTTCTGAGCCAAGGGGCCCTGCTGAGGTTTGAACATCAGGTCCCTGAGACTGCAGGTCCAGGGTGCAGGCTTTCATCCAGCTCACTGTCCTTTCTCCCATCTCTGCCAGCTTCCTCCCTGGCTCATTTTCCTAGTCCCTCCCTGACCCTGTTGCTCTGCTCTGTCTCCCCAGGTGGACCTGACTTTCGTTGGCGTGGTGGGCATGTTGGACCCACCCCGCAAGGAGGTCACAGGCTCCATCCAGCTGTGCCGTGATGCTGGAATCCGAGTAATTATGATCACAGGGGACAACAAGGGCACGGCCATCGCCATCTGCCGACGAATTGGCATCTTTGGCGAGAACGAGGAGGTGGCAGAACGTGCCTACACCGGCCGGGAGTTTGACGACCTACCGCTGCCTGAGCAGCGGGAGGCCTGCCGCCGTGCCTGCTGTTTTGCCCGTGTGGAGCCCACCCACAAGTCCAAGATTGTGGAATATCTGCAGTCCTACGACGAGATCACAGCCATGGTGAGAAGACAGGGGGCTGCTGGGCTGGGCCACATGGACGTGGCGCTGGGGGTGTCTTCTTCGCGTCCTTGGAGATGAACACCTTGGGAAGTGGGGGGTGCAGGAGGGAGGGGCTAAACAGGAGAGCTGTTGGTAGGGGCACGGGACTGGAGGGATTCAGGTCCTGTGAAGGCTCTCCAGAAGGCGGCTGTGGAGAGGGACCCTAAGTCCTACCTTCTCCTCTCAGACAGGCGATGGCGTCAATGACGCCCCTGCACTGAAAAAGGCTGAGATCGGCATTGCCATGGGATCCGGCACCGCCGTGGCCAAGACGGCCTCAGAGATGGTGCTGGCAGATGATAATTTCTCCACCATCGTGGCTGCTGTGGAGGAGGGCCGCGCCATCTACAACAACATGAAGCAGTTCATCCGCTACCTCATTTCCTCCAACGTGGGCGAGGTGGTCTGGTGAGTGGCTAGGGCGGGCCTTCCAGGATGACTGGGTGCTGGGTGGGGACAACCCAGGTCTGGAGGCAGGACCATGCTCAACTGCCTCCTTTCCTGCAGCATCTTCCTGACAGCCGCCTTGGGGCTGCCCGAGGCCCTTATCCCTGTGCAGCTGCTGTGGGTCAACCTGGTGACAGATGGGCTCCCAGCCACAGCCCTGGGCTTCAACCCGCCAGACCTGGACATCATGGACCGCCCCCCACGCACCCCAAAGGAACCCCTCATCAGTGGCTGGCTCTTCTTCCGCTATATGGCAATTGGGGGTGAGCAGGCTGGGCTGTAACCCACATCCCCACAGTCCTTCCCAGCCCTGGGGACTGAGCCCCCTCCAGGACACCAGCTCCCCCAGTGCAGCGGCCCTGATAGGCCTCATCCTCAACCAGCTGTTCATGGCCACGTGAGGCTTGATACCTCCCAGCTCCCAGCTCTGACCCCTGACTCCCATCTTCTACGACAGGCTATGTGGGTGCAGCTACCGTGGGAGCAGCTGCCTGGTGGTTCATGTATGCAGAGGATGGGCCTCATGTCACCTACAGCCAGCTGGTAGGAGGGGAGCTGATGGGAGGGGTGGGAACTGGGAGGGTCTGTGTAGAGCCACCATGGGGCTTAGTATCCCGCTCCTCCTCCCGTTGTAGACTCACTTTATGAAGTGCACTGAGGACAACGCCCACTTTGAAGGTGTGGACTGTGAGGTCTTTGAGGCCTCTGAGCCCATGACCATGGCCTTGTCTGTGCTGGTCACCATCGAGATGTGCAACGCTCTCAACAGGTGGGGCTGCCCCCCATCCCTGCCACCTACCCCAGAGCTCACTGTCTTTGCCCTGAGCCCCCCGGCCTGCCTCCACTGTCCTCACCACTTCTTTCTTCTTGCGTTTCCCACTCTTGGCTCCGTGGTTGTTTCCCTGCAGCCTGTCTGAGAACCAGTCCCTCATACGGATGCCACCATGGGTGAACATCTGGCTGGTGGGCTCCATCGGCCTCTCCATGTCCCTCCATTTTCTCATCCTCTACATCGACCCCTTGCCGGTGAGCTTCCTTCCACCCAGGGGCCACCTTCCCCTGACCCCTGTAGGGTATCTGTGTAGGGCAGAGACTGCTACAGCTAGAAGGGCGGAGAACAACAAAAGGGTGGGCTCAGATTGGGGCAGTGCTGGGTCCGCTGGCCCCCTCCACCCCCTCCTAAGCAGGATGCTTGTCCTTCCTCTCTGCTTCCCCTCCCCCCACAGGTCCACTGGCCCCCTGTCCACCCCCTCCTAAGCGGGATGCTTGTCCTTCCTCTCTGCTCCCCCTCCCCCACAGATGATCTTCAAGCTCCAGGCCTTGACAGTTAACCAGTGGCTCATGGTCCTCAAGATCTCACTTCCAGTCATCGGGCTCGACGAGATCCTCAAGTTCATTGCTCGGAACTATCTGGAGGGTAAGAGGTTCCCCCTCCAAGGAGCCCTCAGAACCTCGAGAGCCCTTGAACCTGGGGCAGAGTCCCTCTGCGCGCTGTGCCCACACCCCCTCTTCCTTCCTTTCCTTTCTTGGCCCTGTAGGACCAGTGTCCACCAGGGAGGAGCACTCCAGGCCCCTCTTACATGTTGTCCCCACTCTATCTGCTCCTGGCGCAGACACCCCCAAACCTCCTCACTCCTCAGCCTCCACACCAGCCTCCCCTCCTCCCTTCCTTGGTAACGGCTGTCTCTCTGTCCTCTCTGGTCATAGGATAACCTGTTTCCCCCTCCTCCATCTCTTTGAATCCATGTCACAGGTATTGCCCCCTTCTTGCCCTTGCCCCCAGCTGCTCTGCCTGCCGCCTGCCCCCCACTCCCTCCACACCCAAGGTCACTCGCTCGCAGCTCCACCTGGAGCCACTGCTGCTGCTGCTGCCACCCAGCTGCTGCCACCCATCGTGCTTCTGAATGGGGTTGGGCAGTGGCTGCCTGACTAGGAGTCGGCACTGCTCTCCTGGATGGCCCCCACCGTGGGTTGCACCCGAGCCGGGCACCAGTGTTGGCCGGGGTGCGCTGTGCAGCGCTGGCTGGGCTGGACTGCGCAGCGATGCTCTGACTGGGCGCTGAGCTGTCTCTGCTGCTAAGGCTGCAGTGGTTGGGGAAGTGGGTTTTGGGGACACAGGTGAATAGGGGAGCAATGAGGGCGGGGTGACCCTCCAGGTGTGCCAGGAGCCTGCAAGGAACTTCCCCCTCTCTCCTGCCCCACTTGCTCCATTCCTTCTTTCTCTTTCCAGACCCAGAAGATGAGAGAAGGAAGTAACCAGTCAGTCTTTCTGCCTCTCCTTCCCCGCCCGATAGCGACGCACCTTCAGCCAGAGCTGAGGCAGACAGACCCAGCCTATGCCCTTCTACTCCCCCTCCCGTGTTTCTGTTTATATGCCCATCACTTCCCCTCCCCGCTCTCAGCGACCTGCCCCTTCCTTTTAACCTTGTGAAAGGTTCCCCCTTCCCCGACTTCGTGGGGCTTGCAGGGACAAGGTGACCGATTGATCTGAGCTGCTTATTTATTGAAAATAAATGACAGAAAAGTCTGGCCTGGCCTCCAAGCACTTCTTGGGGTCTGAGCTGGGTCCCTGTGGACAAGCATCTTAGTGTCATGCAGTCCAGAAAGCAGCTGCCTGTCCCAGGGTATGTGTGTGTGTGTGTGAGAGAGAGAGAGAGAGAGAGACCATGACTCCGTGACTCCCAGCCACCACACACAGCTTGGGGCTGTGCCTCGGGAAGGGGACAAGTGGTAACAGATACGGCTGTTAGTTCTGCTGGGACTGAGGGGGAAGAAGAGGGCTGGGGCCCAGGAGGCAGCATGGTGGCCAGAAAGCTGCAGGGCTGAGCCTGCACCTTTGGTTCCAGGAAGGGGTTGGGACCCTCACCCAGGTATCATCCCTGAGAGCAGAAGGCTCAGCTACCCCTGGCAGGAGGTGCTAGAGGGCTGGCAGCGGTGGCCCCATCACCTCGGCCCCAGGCCTGCAGAGGGTGAAGCGTCCATCCCAAGCCCCAAAGCCTAGGCCTCGGGTTCTGGAGTGAAGAAAGGCAGTCTCCCCGACATGGGTGGGAGTGAGGGGGATTCTTGCACTGGCCCTTCAGGTGTCCTTGATGTCCCTGACATCCCTGAGGGGCGCCTCATCCAGGATGCTGTGCACTTGCTCCAGTGTCTCTGCCTGGCGGATCCGTTCCAGGCGTACCTGTGGGGACATGCAGGGGATACAGAGGGCCTTCAGCGGGGAAAACCAGCCCCTCCCGACCTGTCAGCCTACCTGGGGTGAGGGCCAACCCACCTCCCCTACCCAACAGAGGGCTCAGGTTCCAAGGAGGAAATGGGTCCTAAGAGAGCAGCCCCAGGAAGTCTGGGAGGGTTGATCACTGGTGGGGTTTATATAACAAACACATCACACACCTGCATCCCAGGCCCTGCACGAAGGCTTTCATGGGACTAAGAGCGTACACAAAAGATGTCAACTTCCTCAGAGCAATAGCTCAGGGGGAAGAAGACTCCTGCCGCTGGGGGACTGTCCTTGCAAGACCCGGAACAGGTCATAAAGCCTGGTGGGGAGGGGATAAGCCGTACCTGCAGGGCCTGGGAGAGACGTACAAAATCCCTCTGCACCTGCTCGCTGGTCTCCAGCTCCGCCTGCAGCCGCAGCATCTTGGCCCTCTGTTCTGAGAAGAGGTCGGTGAGCGGGGCCTGGGGAGACAAGACACTAAGCTGGGGCCTGGCTCAGCCTCGAGCCAGATGGGAAGGCACGTGGCCAAAGGAACGGGATGTCTGGATGCCACAGCCCGTTTTACACCTCTCAAACTCTGACCTCCTCTGTCTGGCCTAAGGCTGATGGTGGCCTCAGCGCTTCCTGCTGCCCGGCCTGAGGGAGACATAAAGGGCAGGAAGGGCTGGTCAGGGTCTTCTCCACACTGCAGCCCCTTCCCCATCGCCCCAGGTCAGCCCTGTGTTCTCACCCTGCTCTGTTCCTGCTGGACTCGCTCCAGCTCCGTCCTCAGGCTGCACAGGGAAGCTGGGAAGTCAGACACAGTGGCAAGTGTCAGGCCCACACCCACTCCCCTTCCCCACCCCACCCCTGGCCAGCTCCAGCCCATACTCACCCTCTAACACCTCTGTGTGGAAAGGAATAAGAGGTCAAGGTGAATTCTCACGCTGTTTCCTCTACCCCCTCCTGGCCCATGCCTGGTCCCTGTGGGGAGGTCAGCCTTCCTGGGAGTGGGGAGTGGGGGGCTTATCTCCGCTTGTCTCACCTGACTCCTCCCGTTGCACCCTCAACTGCCCCTCCAGGCTGGCCCTGGCTGCCGTCTCCTCCTCCAGCGCCTCCCGCAGTGTCACAATTTCAATGCGCAGGCGCTCAGCCTCGTGCTCCCGGGTCTGCTGACTGGCCCGCGCCTCCTGCCGCGTGTATCGCACCAGCTGCTGCAGCTCCTGGAAGGAATGCAAGTCACAGGCTGGGCGTGGGGCAAGAGGGAAGCCAGCCACCAGTTAGAGGGTGGTCACGGGCTGGGTGTGGGGCAGGAGGGCAGCAGGCCACTGGTTGGAGGGGAGTCACAGGCTGGGCGTTGGGGAGGAGGGCAGAGAGCCATCAGCTAGCTGGGGATCACAGGGAGGGAGGCGAGGGGAGGAAAGCGAAGAGAAAGGAAGGAAGGAAACTATTAAGACGGGAAACAACCCAAATGCCCATCACCAGGACAAGAGATAAAACTCTGTGGGCCAGCAGTAACTACTGTACCCAGTAGACAAGAACAAACCATAGCCACATGTGACAATGTGGGTGACTCTCAGCAATGGTGCTGAGTGAAATTTCCAAAGGTCATCGACAGCAAGATACCCTTTTATAAAGTTCAAAAACAATAAAGGCTAAGCAGGCTATTGTTTAGGCACACATGTACATAATATCCTGAAGAGAGAGCAAGGGGCTGCCAGATGACAGAGCTCAGGGCCGCGAGGTGCATGCAGAAAGATACAAGTTCCTGTTCTCAGGGTCAGGCAGAGTTCCACGTGTTCCTTATGCTTTCAGTCAACTTTTAACAAATTATATTACTAATAAATCAAAGAAGGCCATGCAAGACCAATGACGATACCCTGTCACAAGCCACAAATAATGATGAATCCAGTTTAGTGGATCTGACATCACTTAGAAATAACCAACCAACCAACCAAATGACTGCTTCCTTTGTGTTGTGCATTCTGTGAGCTCATATTCTCTTCGTGTCAACGCTGGGGAGGGGGTATGGTCCCATTTTACGGATGAGGAAGCTGAGCCTTAGAGGCGTGAAGTGAATTGGCCAAAGTGATGCAGCTAATACAGGGCAGCCTGGATCTGTCCACCAGCCCTGTGGCCCCAGGCCAATGCTGCACTGTCCTGGAGAGGAAGGACTGACAGGGTGGCCCCAGTGCCCACATTCTCCTCACCGGCACTGAGCTGGGCAGCGCCTCTTGCTTGCCATCCTCCTGCTCCAGGCCCCGGGGGGCTGCAGATGGAGACTGCTCAGCCCGGAGCCCTTGGTTCTCCTCATTCAGCCGCTTTACTTTGTGGCTCAGGCACTTGTGGGAGGTGGCCAGCTCTGCCTGGGGATGGGCAGTTAGTACCAGGTGATGAGGGGAACAGGGCATCTCTAACTCCCTATGAAGTCAAACCCTGGGCCCTCACAGCCGTGACTGACAGGCAGAGCGCCCACTCCTTCCTTATCTACCCAGAGAGGAGAACATCCTTTCTTAAGTGTCCGCACTCACCAAGTCCATTTCCACCCTGACCCTGGCAGCCCAAAGGTCACATCTGGCGTTTTACTTGGTTCACATGGTTTTTGTCAACTTTCAAATGAGTTGCCAACTTTAAAAAAATTGGGAGACATCACACAAATATCCAGATTTCTGGCTTTCCTTCAAAACCCTGACAATCTGGCAGCACGGAGCCTGCATTCCCACGGGTGACAGTCAGCAGAGCCCTCCAGACAGGTCCTGTGCTCCCCGGCTTGCCACGGCTCTGAGCACACACACTGTCTCCCAAATGGCCTGACTCAACCATTCACCTCTGCCCTCTGGTCTTGCTAAGAATCCGTTTTCACAATCTCTGTATTTAATTCTCACAACTCTGCAAACTAGGTCCCCTTAGCTCAATTTTTTAGACAGCAGTGTTGAGGCTCTGAGTCTGCAGAATTAGCTCAAGGCCACACAGTAAATTGAACCCCTGCGTGGCCACAGAACTGAGCTGCCCCTGAAACCCTTTTACCCATTTGGCACCAACTACAGGGTGCATCGGAGTGGCTAATGGGGAGGGCAGGTGTCTCAACTTTCTATGTGCTCCCTTCCTGCATTCCTGTCAGACCCCTCTCTCTCCTGGGCCGACCCTCACCATCTGCAGCTGAACCCGCTCCTGGGCCTGGCTCACGGTCCCCTGCAGGGTCCGAAGCAGCTGCTCCGAGTTCTGGACCTGGGCTAGGAGTACCTGCATCTGTGGGTGGAAGGAGGGTGAGGGTGAGGCCAGGGGCAGCACCCTAGAGAAGGTGGGCAGCAAGAGGCCCCGCACGAGCCAGAGCTGAGCTGGGACCCACCTGCTTGGCACAGTCCTCGTTACTCCGTCTCAGGCCCTCTTGTAGCTCATCTCGCTCGCGGCTGAGCCTCTCTAGGTCCTTCTGCAGCTGCTGCCCCTGCCACAGAGCCCTGACCTCAGCCTCTATCTTCCCAGGGTTGGCCTTCCCCCCTCCCTACCTCTCATCCCACGCTGTCTGCATCTCAGGCTGCAGTGCCATCATCCACACAGCTGCTCAGGCTCAATGCCCAGGAACTGACGCTGCCTCACCGACTCTTCCCTTTCCTTCGCTCCCCATGTCCCAACCATCAGCAGGCCCTGACCCTCTACCTCCAAGTGTAACCCAGTCCACCCACTTCCTTCCATCTGCACTGTCACCTCTGGTCCCAGCTACTTCCTCCTAACCTCCATTGAATCTCTCACCTGGTCTCCTAGCGCCTCCTGTTGCCCCCGGCCCCTACAGTCTCTTCCTACACAGTAGCCCAAGTCATCTTTTAAAAGCCTAAAGCAGAGAGGCCCTTTTCCTGGCTTAAACCCTCTGGAAGCTTCCCACTGCCCTTCACCTAATATCTGAGCTCCACGGCAGCCCAATGAGGCCCGACCTCACAGGGACCCCTTCTTCCTGATCTCATTCCTCCTCTCCCCCCTGCCCACCATCCTCCCACCTGGTGGCCTTGCTATTCCTCAGACATACTATGGTCTATCTTCCCTCAGGGCCTTTGACCTCTGAAGGCCCTGAACTTCAAAGAGCACCTCCTGTTCATCGCTCAGGTCTTAGCTCAAGCCTTAGCTGGGGGTGGCCAGTCTCCTGCACCACTAATCTCTACCCCATGACCGTATTCCATTCTCTTCTGACCATCTCATTCTGTCGCATTATCCTCCTTAGGTATCCGTGTGCGTGTTTATGTCTGACTTCCTTCCCTGGGAGGAAGCTCCAAGAGGTTAGGCGTTTGCCTTCTTCATTGTGGTCTCCCGGCTCTAGCTTGGGGCCTGGTCCCAGTAGGCACTCAGTAAGTGCTTGGAGAAGGGAGAGATGGGCACATGCAAGCCCACAGGCCATGCCCACTCCACTCACCTCTGTCTGCAGCTGCTCCCACTGGTTGTCTGGGACAAGCTGGTAACCAGGAGGGGGCAGGTAGATGCCCTCAGGGACCAGGGTGCCCGTGGACACCAGGGAGGCCGTCTCTTCCTGCTCAGGGCTCAGGCCCTGGCGGCTATGGGGCAGGGAGGTGCTGCTGCTGGCCCCACCACCGAGGGAGAAGGAGGATATGGAAGCGCTGTCATCACAGTTGTGGGCGAAGGCCTCGGCTGCCGTACCCCCTTCTCCACTCAGCTCCTCCAGAGGCTCCAGTGGGGGAGACGGGTCCCGGGACAGGGGCAGCAACTCTGTGGAGCCGTGCAAGGAAGAGGGGTGCCGGGGCCGTCTCTAGGGAGAAGGGGCAGGAAGAGGCTGGGGGGCCAGGGTCCTGAGGAACCCATTCTTCCCTCCTCACCCCCAGCCACCCCTCACCTGGATCTCTTGAATCAGCTCCTCTGCCCTCAGCAGCTTCGCCTTCAGCTCCTCAATCTCCTGCTCCATGGGCAGCACAATCTCCCGCAGCTTCTCCGAGTCCTCGTGGGCCTGGGGATAGAAGGTTGGCAGCGACAGTCCCCTCTACGGACTGCTGCACCCTCAGGTCTGCTCAGCGTTCTCTCCAAACACATCAGCTCTTCTAGTCCTCTCAAGGAGGCACTGTTTCCCGCCCCATCCCATTTTAGAGATGAGACGATAGAGGCTCTCAGACCTTACAGGACTTGGCTTAGGACACATGGCAGGTAAAAGGACAAAGGGCAGGACTATCTTCCTGCTGCTCACTTGCTCACTTTTCTTCCCCAACATCCTTTCTCCTTTTTTTCTTCTGTCATAGAATCTCACACATTTAGTTTGTCACATGGCCTAAATTCTAGAATACCGTCTATATTTCTCAGCTTACCCTGCAACTAACCATGGCTATATGATGAGGTCCCAGGTAATGAGATGTAAGCAGACGTGCCATGTGCAAATTCCAGGACAATTCCTTGTACAGAGAGGGTGTGCCTTTCTTTACTTCTCCTCTTCCCCCTTCTTCTTGCTGGCTGGAGTGTGGACATGATGGCTGGCACTTAAGTAGCCATCTTGGACTATGAGGCCTATGGCAAAACAGCCATATAGGAGGAGCCTGAGTTCCCAATGACTTGCTCAGCTGTCTCAACAGCCCTGGAACACCTACCTTTAGACTTTTAAGAAAAGTAAACTTCTATTTTATTTAAGCCACTGTTAATTTGGATTTTCAGTCACATGGCTAAACCTCATCCTAACTGCTATATCCCTTCACACTCCCATCATTACCACATCGTTGACCATTTCTTTTTGGTCTCTTTTCAGGTGGGGAATCCTGGTGAATGTGCACAGCCAAGAGCCTCTGGATATGTCCACTTGGATGTCCCACAGGCTTCTCTAACCATGTACATGACAACAGGTTTGGCTTTATTATTATCGTTATTGCTATTATTAATAATAATAGCAAGCACGTATTACCAAACTCATCATCTTTCAAAGTAAGTTCATGTCACTACCTCATTTGACTGAACCAACTCCCTGATGCTGTTCCTCCCACCACAAGCACTAGATCAGCAAGAATGGTGCTGCCATCCACCCAGTTGTTTAAGGCAGAAGCCTGCCAGTCATTCCTGTCTCCTCTCTCTCTGCCACCACCCTCTTCCAATTCATGCTGCTTCTCCCTCTTGACTCACTCTCAAATCTGTCTCCAACAAGCTCAGTTTAACTCTCCAAACCTCTTATGTGAACAGTGGCAAGAGGCAAGGTAAGCCTGCGTGGCCTAAACAAAATGCCTCTGATTCAGGCCTGGGATACACACTCTGCAGATGCTCAATGGAGGGATGGATGGCTGAACTCAGGGGCTGGGCCACGACTGGAACTGACCAGACTCCAGTCCTGATGCCCTTCTGCTGTACCAGGTGGCTTTAATTCGGCAGAGCCCGCCCTTCACCACTCTGCATAACTGAGCCCCAGGAACGTCTTGAATGCAAGTAGCAGCCACTGGGAGGCTGTGGGCTGGAAGCCTTCCTTTCTTGGGTTCCTGTTTTGGTTTTTGTCTTTCTAACCAGATAATTTAATTTACTCCATCTCGATGAACTTGTTTCCTCTGGCATAAGATGAGGTATTAATAAATACCTATCTCACGGAGCTGCTGTGACAGTCAAATGAGGTAGCAACAATGAACTTACTTTGAAAGATAATGAGTTTGGTAATAATGTGCTTGCTATTATTATTAATAATAGCAATAACAATAATAATAATAAAGCCAAACCTGTTGTCATCAAGTCAATTTTGACTCACAGTCACCCTACAGGACAGAGTAGAACCTTCCCATAGGGTTTCCAAGGCTGTAATCTTTATGGGAGCAGACTGCCACATCCTTCTCCTGCAGAGTGGCTGGTGGGTTCAAACCACTGACCTTTCAGTTCACAGCTGAGCACTTTACCCACTGTGCTACCAGGGCTCCCAATAATAATAATAAAGGAAGTGATATACCATAAAGATTATGAATAAAAACTTTAGAAACCAGACTGCCTAGATTTAAAGCTCAACTCTGCTTCTTTCTAGCTGTGCAACCCTGGGAGAATTGCTGACTCTCTCTGAACTTCACTTTACTCATCTGTTAAATGGATCTAATAGGCCTACTTCACAGAGTGAGACTCAGAAGGTTCATTCTGTCAAGCACATAGCACAGTTCCTAGGGCTTGAGAGGTATTCTTAAGTGTTTGTTTTCTTCTCCCTTAATTTTGGAGGCAAACTGACTTGCTCTAGGTCACTCCTCTAGTCAGGGGCAAGCCAGAACCTTGCCTCGTGTGGTAACTCTGTGCTATATCCAGAATTATTACTGGGCTCCCCACTCCTAAGTGATGTGGAAACGGGATACCAACAATCCCTCTGCCCCACTGTCTTTGGCTGCCTCAACCTCTTTCCAAATCCAGGGGAGGACGGGAGCCATCTCAGCCCCAACCTTTTCCATCTGCTTCTCCAAGGAGTCCAGGGGGTGAGCGCGGGACAGAAGCTGCTTCAGCCGGCCCAGTTCCCGCTCCTTCTCCTCACACTCCTGCTGCTGCTGCTGCCGCTCTTGCTTCAGAGAAGCGATTTGGGCTTCATAGCTGCAGATGGAGTCTGGCAGGGCAGGAAGGGCAGGGAGAGGAAGGGTCAGTAGGCAGGCCCCACCTGTGATAGGGGGGTGGCTCTCAACGCATTGACTCTCTACAAACAGCTGACCCTAGTGGTTAAGACAGTAGCTTTGCAGAGAGACGGACCTGGGCTTGAACCTGGACTCTGCTACCCAACTGCCATGGGAGCCGGGCAATCACTTAGCCTCTCTGCACATCAGTGTCCTCAAGCTGCAAAATGGTGATACTGACGCTAACTTCAGGGGTTGTTAAAGGGTTAAAGGAGATGCCATATGTAAGGTGTTCAGCTCCCTCTTCCTGGTGCACAATAACGCTTAACACATACCATCTATTCCTATTAGCAAGTACCAATAACAATCAATGTTTAATCGTAGTAATAAATATTTATTTTGGACCAGACTCTGAGCCGGGCTCTGGAAATAGAGAAATCAACTCAACACAAACCCTGCCACCAAAGCTCATAGTCTAGTGGGGAAGGCAGCTGTGGAAATAAGTTACAATGCTGTGTAAGGAGAGCTGTATGAGAGGACCCTTCCTGGGCTTGTGGACCCTGAGGGAGGAGCTACTCCCTCTGAGATCTGGTTAAGAGGAGTAGACACTGCTAGGTGGTGATGGAGGGAAAGGCCCGGCAGGAGCAAATGCTCAGAGGTGGGACAGTGGCTGGTGTACTGGGGGCATGCCAGGAGGAGCTGGAATGAAGGTCGTCCAGGACAGATGCTGGGAAGTGGGAAGACAATGGCGGTGGACAGTTCACAAGGCCTTGAATGGCACTCCAAAGAGTTTGCAATTCATCCTGTACATCGGTGGGAGGTGGAGATGATACGGGGTGGAATACAGACACTTTTTATTTGCATAGTTATTTATGTTAAAGTGTACTAATGGTGAGAATAAAGGTTTTGCCACTGGACTGCCTGGGTTTAATTCTTCTGTCACTTTCTGGCTGTGTGATCATAAACCAGAAAAACCAAACCCTTTGCCATCGAGTCGATTCTGACTCATAGCAACCCTATAGGACAGGGTAGAACTGCCCGATAGGGTTTCCAAGGAGCAGGTGGTGCACTTGAACTGTTGACCTTTCAGTTAGCAGCTGTAGCTCTTAACCACTGTGCCACCAGGGCTCTGGATCTCAAGCAAGTTATTTACCTTTCTGGGCCTCAGAGACTCCTCTGAAAAATGGAGAAAGATAATAGTTCCTACCTCAAAGTTTGTTCAAAGATGAAATATTTGTGAAGCATTTCACACAGTGCTTGGCATATAGTAAGCATTTAATAAATGCTAGCTATTGTTTATTTCTTTATATAGCAGAGTTAGAAAGTTTCCTTTAAAATTAATTTACATAAGTTTTAAGAAAGTAGATCTATTTAAAGAACAAATAGATTAAGTAAATAACAGGCAAAGGCATACGGGAATAAGACCGCATTGTGCAAGTGCTCAGTGGATGCTTGAAATGTGGGAAATACAGCCCTAGAGAACCCTGAAGCCAGGAAAGGTTTTTAGAAAGGGAAAATGATATGGTGTGAAGGGAATTTTAGGAAGTTTACTCTGGAAGCCAATGTCAAGGCCAGATTAAAGAGGGAGCTCTGTGAGAAGGCTGGGGTGACAGTCCAGGAGAGAGCTGACAAGGGCCCCACTACAGCAGTTGGCGGCAAAAGGCTGGGGACAGGTTTGAAAGCTAGTTCGGAGCCTAGGGCCACTGACAGGAGGAGGAAACAGGAAAAGCAGCTGGAGGTCTGGGGCAAGGGGAGCTGGGCATCCCGAGTACTAATACAGAGAATTAGAAGTGGAGGAAGCAGCAGAAGGAGGGCAGGGGTGAGGTGCAGATTCAGGGGTAGCTGGGGGAAGGAAGGAAACCTGAGGCTTAGGCTCAAGTCTCACAGAGACTGGGCCCAGGGCTGGATCTGTAGCCCAGAAGGCCAGACTAAAATGAAGCTGGCTCAGGGAACTGAGAAGTACCCTGCTCATCTTCTGGGTTGATCAGTGATCAGTGAGGGACAAGGAAAGACATGGGACAAGGGAACAGGTCGATGCTCAGGCTAAATTTAGCTGTAGCTGGCAGCACTGCCGAGAGTACAGGCAAGGCCTCTACGCAAAAGGAAGGGCGCCCATTTCTCTGCTAAGCTACCCAGAGCTTCTCTGTGCCCCGGCAAAGCTTGGCTGAACTCTTTCTTGTCACACACTCCCCCGAATGAGGCTGACAGGCAGAGCGCAGCGGAAGACCCCTCTCACCTTTCAGGATGGCCTGCAGCGAGGCCACCTCCTCTTGGCATTGCCGCCGCACTGCAGCCACAGCCTCGGCCTTCGTACTCTCGCTCACCTCCGCCACAGCCTTCATGGTCTCCATTTCTGCCAGGGCAGCTGCCAGCTCGGCTCGAAGACGGCAGAGCTCCCCGGACTCAGCCTCAGCCTTTGCCCCCTCCTGGGGCTGGTGGTCCAGCGCTGTGGGGGCAGGGATCAGCCTCTCTTCCCATCTCCTCCAGGATCCCCAACACCCCTGCAAATCTGCACCCTGCAAACTAGGACTACAACCAGAGGGACTCTACCTGGCCCCACCCACTCACCTGCCCCGCCCCTTCCCCGCCTCCTTTCTAACTAGCTCCGCCTCTATTGCCTGGAGTCCCGCCTCTTTCCATTTCTCCGTTCACCCAATCCTCCCTTTTCTGACTTGGCCCCGCCCATGCAATAGTCCCGCCCCTCTACACACCTGGCCCCGCCCCTTCCCTCACTGGGCTCCACCTCTCACCTGTCCCTGGCCCTAACCCTTGAATCGTCAGGCCACGCCCCCTTCTCCGGTGGCTCCAGGCCCCGCCTCCCGTCTTTCACGGCAGCGTGGCCCCGCCCTCTCTCCAGGTTCCCCCTCACCACCCCCTCTCCGCTGGCTACTGAGCTCAGCCCCACCTCCGGCTTCACCGCCCCTCGCGTGCATGGACGCGCCCTCACGTACCGACTCCTGGCCGCCGCCGGCCGTCCTCGCCCGCAGCAGCCGACGCAGCTGCCGCCATCGCCTCTGTGCAAACGGCGGATTCCCTCACTCCCTGGCGATTGCTCTCACCGCTTCCGGGTCCTTTCGGTTGTTTCCGGATCCGCTCGGCTGTTTCCGGATCGGCCCCGGGCTCATGCAGGGACCGGAGATGAGGGGTAGGAGTGCCGAGCCTGGGCCGAAGATTCCCGAGTCGACGCCAGGCCCCGCCCCGGCCCCGCCCACTCCCCGCCTCCTTTCCTAGCCGCGCTCTGGATGGAGGACGCCAGCCCTTGGGACCTCAAAGGAGTGCTTTCTTCAAAGGCCCTGCCGACCGTCTCCGCGTCGCCTTGGAAGTTCTGCCTAAATTACACCTCCTCCCGGACGCCTGCCGGTGTCTGCCAACGGAGGGCGAAGCTCGCTCTGTCTTCGGAGCCCGGGAGACCGCCTTTGATCGGCCCTTGGCAGCCCTTCCGCCGGAGCCAGGCTCACGTTACAGCGAGTTGTGGCGGGGCCCTCTCTGCATCTCCGCCCTCGTGGCGCGTCCCTCGGGGCAGGGCTGGGGCGGCTTCATTTTCTCGGTGCCTCTGAGGTCCCGCGTTGCTGTGAACCAGTTTTAGAAGTCGGAAACTTCCACGTCACCACCCCCATTCTGATACCCAGCCAGTCACCGCTTGCTTCTAATCCCCCTCTCCCACTCTCAAATCCCTTCTCTCCTCCCCTGGCCACTGCTCTAGGTCACGCCCTCATTATCTGCGACCTCCCCATCCAAGAGCCCACCTGACATCTCCCCCGATGGCAGGCGACTCAAACTCGTGTACAGAAGTCTGGATTCCCCTCTCCCAGACCTATTTTTCCCTCTGTAAAGGACACCCCAGGCACCTGGAAGCCCTTGATTCTTTTCCTCCTGCAAGTCCTGGATGCTCTACCTGTAATGTACAGAATATTCCAGAAGGTGTCCGTCCCTTTATCTCCATCTCCAGTGCTAACACCCAGCCCCATCATCTCTCCTGAACTTCCACAGTGCCTCTGAACTGTTCCCCCTATGTTGACTCGACCCCTTTAGCATATTCTCAAGGCAGCTGGAGTGCTCTTTGTAAAACAGATCATGTCTCATCTCTGCTTGAAACCTTCTAGATCAATCCAATATGAAAACAGGCAAAGGACATGCACAGACATTTCGCAGATGGCAGGTAAACACATGACAAGGTTTCAGCATCATTAGCCATTAGGGTAAAGAAAATTAAAGCCACAATAAGGTATCACTACACGCCTATCAGCGTGGCTGAAATAAAGTGATAACACCAAGTGCTGGTGAGAATGCAGAGAAACTGGATTCCTCATATATTACTGATGGGAATGTAAAATATAGTACAGCCACTCTGTACGGCATGTGCTTACTTAAACAGACCAAATGTCACTTCCTCAGTCAGGCCTTCCCCAACCACCCTGTCTAAAGTAGCCACCTCCATCACCTCTCCACCCCTAGATCACATCAAGCGCTTCACCATGTAGAATTATATATGGTTAACTTGTTTATTATCAGTCCCCCTTTATACTCCCTCCACCCCAAAACTAGAATCGAAGCTCCCTGAGAAAAATACAGTACAGAATTTCAAATTCCTATGGACTCTAGACTTCCTGGAGCCATGACGGTTGAATGAACCCCTGAAACTATTGCCCTGAGATGATCTTTAAACCTTAATCCAAAAATATCCCCTGAAGTCTTCTTAAAACCAAACAGTAGTTTAGTTTAACCAGTAAAAAATGTCTGCCTTGAGCATTAAATTCTTTTAACAACTATCTATGTAGGATCAGATTGACAACAGCAACTTGAAATATTTGCTAGGAGCCTTAAGGGGCAGTGAATTTATGTTAGTAGAGAAGAACAACTCAGAAAAGGAGGGCGAGTGGTTGCACAACTTAAAGAATGTAATCAATGTCACTTAATGGCATATGTAGAAACTGTTGAATTGGTGTATGTTTTGCTGTGTATATTCTCAACAACAACAACAAAAAAGTTCCCCGAGATTAGGAATCTCGTCTTTCTTGTCCCTTGCTGTTTCCGCAGCACCTAGCACAGTGCCTGATCCGTAACCAACCAGTTGCCATCTGATTGATTCCAACTCACAGTGACCGCATGTGTGTCAGAGCAGAACTGTGCTCCATCGGGATTTCATTGGCTGATTTTTCAGAAGTAGACTGCCAGGCCTTTCTTCTGAGGAGCCTCAGGGTGGACTCGAACCACCACCCAGGGACTCCAAGGCTCTAAATAAATATTTGATAGATGAATTATTGAACGGACACTTTCCCTACTGGCCTCCTGGGCTCCCTGCAACTCACTATCCTCATTGCAGTCAGGGGAAGCTTTGGAAAATGCAAATCTAACCAAGTCTCCTCCTGGTTTATGAATCCCCAATAGCTTCTTGTGGCCCTCAGAATAAAGTCCAGGCTCCCTGTATGCATGGCAGGCTTCTGGGGGGAAGGGATGAAATGATGACTGAAATAAAGTTCCAGTTAGTTTGGGGAGAACCGGCTATCAGGCTTGGATGGTATGCTGCAGGCCTTGGAAGCCATTGAAGGCTGTTGAGCAGGGGAAGCACGTGACTAATACCAAGGAAGCTCTCTCCAGTGAAGTGTAGGTGGGAAGTGAAAGAGATGGGGGGTAGGGAGCCCAGAATGGAGGCTATTGAAATAGCTCTGGTTGTGAAGGCAAGAGTCCAAAGAGAAGAGAAAATTTAATTTAAGAAATACTGAAATTCAGAAAACAAAATATAGGAACATGGACTAGCCTCGATGACTGAATGCCTGTGAGGGAAGAGAAAAGAAAGCTTTCTTTCATTCTCCCTAGTTTTCTTCCTCCCTTTATTCAATAAATATTTATTGAGCACGTATTAGATGCCAGTGAACAAGACAGTCACGATCCCTGTTCTCGAAGAGTGAGCAGGAGGCAGTCGAGAAGACTAACAAACACGCATAACTTGAGACTGGAACAAGTACTAGGAAGGAAATAAAAGAGGGCGTAAGAGCAAAAGTACCTGGGGGTCAGGGAAGGCCTCTCTGAGTGTGCGACATTTGAGTTGAGGCCTGAGTGATAAAAGGAGTCAGTCAAACCAAGAGCTGGTGGAGAGATCCAGAAAGAGTAGCAAGTGCAAAGACCATGAGGATGGAAGGAGCTTTCATTGGACAATGGTGAGCCAGAGGAGTGGTGAGGGCTGAGGTGGAAAATGTAGGTAGGGGCAGCATTACTCAGGCCTTCATTGTAGGCCATGGTTTGGAGGAAAGCCACTGAAATGTTTTAAGCAGGGACCTGACACACACTAGCAAGAAGGCTCTGACTGGGCACCTGTGGCAGCCAGTGAAGGGGATTAGAGAGATTTTGTTGAATAAAAGGCAAACGGGGCTCCTGCCATTGTCCTGCCCTCTCCATCCCCCAGTGCCTTGTTCTTCCCCTCTCAGCTGCCTCAACCCAGCCAAAGGGAAGTGGTGGCCCTACCACCTGGAGGGTCCCCTGGGGTTTGCCTGAGGCAAACAGGAAGCCACAGCCCAGTGAGACAGGCCTGGAAATCAGCAACTGAGAAAGCGTGTCTCCTGCGTTCCTGGACCCTTTCCCTGAGTGCCTGCAGCAGTGAAAGACACAGGAATACACACACACATACACAGATAAAGAGAAAGAAGAGAGACAGAGCAAAGAAAGAACAAGATTTAGGAGTCAGGATTCCTGGGTTCTAGTGCTGACTGTGCCAGCAGCTCAATGTGTGATTGTGGGCAATACCCCGTGCTTCTCTGGGCCCCCATTTCTAAATGGGTTCCTTCCATAAATGAAGCAAGGGCTTTCTGGGAAGGAACTGAGCGAGCAAGGAATACTGATCGTCGGTCATTTCTAAGGACCACTGCAGAAACACCTACAAAGACTTCTGTCTGCTCCACACAGCTGCCAAGCCCCCTCCCAGCTTTCTGTATGTTGACTAATTTCTCCACAGAACAATCGATGGGGTAGGTTAGCTCTTCTTATCACTTCCAGTGTATGGATAAAGAAACTTGCCCATGCTTTTAAACCCAGGCAGTCTGGCTCTAGCCTGTGCTCTTAGCCATGCTGTCTCTCGTTAACTGAGGGCCTACTATGTGTGGGCTCTGGGATAAAAAGACTGCACAATATATTGTCCTGTTTAATCTCCATGGACAACCTTTTTTTTTTTTTTAATAATTTTTATTGTGCTGTAAGTGAAAGTTTACAAATCAAGTCAGTCTCTCACACAAAAACCCATATATACCTTGCTACACACTCCTATTTACTCTCCCCCTAGTGAGACAGCCCGCTCTCTCCATGGACAACTTTTGATAGAACTATTATTATCCCCAGTTTAGAGGGAAGGAAACTGAGGTTTAGAGGGATGAAGAAATTTTAAATTTAGACAAGTGGAGGAGGCGAAGGATTCAAACTCCGGTTACCCAGACCCACAAAGTGTAAGTGACAGAGCAGTTGTATGGAGGTGGAAGGAGGCCAAGAAATGTTTGTTGAAGGATGGTTGGGGTGTGTGTGAAGGGACATAGATTTGAGCCTGGGGTTGAGAGTATGGGGGAGAAGAAGGGAACCCCTGAGGCTAAATTCACTCATTCAACAAATATTTTGGGGGCACCTACTATGTGCTAAGCACTGTTAGGGCACTGGGTCTGTAGTAGTGAGCAAGACAAAGTCTCTGCTGCAAGGGGCTTATGTTCTGGTGGGAGAAACAGAAAGTGAACAAGCAGACACACAAGATCATTTCACATGGTGGTAAGTGCTGGCATGGAAATGAAACAGGGTAGCCGAGTCAGGAGGTAAGGTTTGTGGGTCTGGGGAGAGTGCCTGGGAAAGGGGGTCTGAGGCGTGACCACCCCTTCCTCCCCGGGGGAATGCCCGCCCTCCCCCGCAGACACCCATGGTTCAGTGCCCCCTAGGCCCCTGCCTCCCCAGCATCCCCTGCGCGGGGAAGCTGGGCGCCCCGGGGAGTCTAGCCACCATGCCGCCCCCTCTCCTCCTCTTTTTCCTCCTCTTCCTTGCTCCGGCAGGAGTCAGGCCCCAGAAACAAGTGCTGGTTGAAGGTATGTCATAAAGGCACAGAGGGAAGGAGTGGGGACTAGAACCCTGGGTGCCCTTGGCCAAGTAACCTACTCTCTCTGGGCCTCCATTTTCTTACTCATAAAATTCAAGGAGGGGTTGGAAGGACTCTGAGGGCTCATGGCACTCCCAGCTTGTGGGGTCCTTGGGTTTAGGACCCAGTGTGAAGAGAGAAGGGGGACATGGGGATTCTCTCTCTTTTTGTCTCCACAGAGGGAGACGATGCCATGCTGACGTGTCTCAAGGACCCCTTAAACTCCTCACCTGAGTCCTCTATGCCCCTGGCCTGGTATCAGGGGTCCGAGATAGAGCCCTTCTTAGAGCTGAAGCTGGGGTTACCAGGCCTGGGCATCCAGGTGGGGCCTCTGGGCATCATGCTGCTCATCTTCAACGTCTCGTACCAGATGGGGGGGTTCTACCTATGCCAGCCACGGCCCCCCTCTGAGCAGGCCTGGCAGCCTGGTTGGACAGTCAGTGTGAATGGCAGCGGTAAGGGCCAAGCTGATCCGGGCGGGGGGGGGTGGGGGGGAACTGGGAGAGACAAGGGAGGCCTGCTATGGATGCCGGAGGTCCATGAGCCAAAACTGAGTTGGATGGAGGGCTGGGGGATCTGACAGATAAGCGGGGAGCCAGTTCTAGATGGGTGGGACTCGAGTGGCTTCAGCTCTGAGCTGCTGACATCTCTCTGACTCTCACTCTTTTCTCTCCCTCTCTCTGAATCTCCGTTTCTCTCTTCACTACCTCTCTGGGTTTTTGTCTCGGTTTATGTCTGCCTTTGCATCTCTGGATCTCTATCTCTCCTGAATGTTGGCTGGTTCTGGGTCTCTTCCCAGGGGAGATGTTCAGGTGGAATGCTTCAGACCTAGATGGCCTAAGCTGTAATCTGGGGAACATGTCCTCAGAAGGCCCCAGGGCCTCTTCTGGTTCCCCCACCAGCTCCCAGATGTACGTGTGGACCAAACGTCACCATAAGACCTGGGAGGCAGACCCTGTGTGTGTCCCACCTCAGGGCAGTCCAAACCAGGGCTTCAACCAAGGTAAGGTGACAGGGGATGGGGAGATGCCAGGAGGTGGGGGTCCAGGGGCTGGGGAGGGGCAGGGATTCAGAATTGGTGGGCTTGCAGAGGATGGGATTGCAAGGACTAGGCCTTCCTAGCTTTGGCTCTCCCTGCCTCAGACCTCACCGTGGCTCCTGGCTCCGTACTCTGGCTACCCTGTGGGGTGCCCCCTGCCACCGTGTCCAGAGGCCCCATCTCCTGGAACCATGTACACCCCAAGAAGCCTAACATCTCACTGCTGAGCCTAGACCTGAAGTATTCTCTAGCCAGAGAGATGTGGGTACAGGGGACCCTCTGGGGAGGGACTGTTCTGTTGCTACCCCAGGTCACAGTTCAAGATGCTGGCACCTATCGATGTCACCATGGCAATTGGACCGAGTTTGAGCTGAAAGTCACTGCCAGGCCAGGTAGAGAGCTTTTTTCAGTTGTGGTGTATCTGTGCAGGGCTACAGGGAAGAAATGGAAGCTAGTCAACCTTGGAATCCCAACCTGAGGGCTAGTACCAGCCTCAGCCTGAACCCCTACCTTTGCACTGAACATTAACTCCAACCCTTTCCTCCTCCCTTGCTTCCAAGACACTACTTTTCTGGACCTTCTCCTACCACTGGCTTGTCCTTCCCATCAGCTTTGCTAGGGTTTTCCTTCCTCCCCCACTCCTCTTCTCATCCATGTCCACACACTCTCATCCCTGCCTACACTTTCTTATCCTGTCTACACATCGTTCCTACTTGGCCTCCTTTACTTCCATGGCTTCTTGGACCATCCATGCCTTGGTGACGTGTTTCCAGGGTCCATACACCCATACCCAGTTGTTTCCTGGAACTAGCATTTGACGTTCCATGGACACCTCAAGCTGAACATAAACAAAATCAAACTCAAATCTTCCTCCCCAAGTATAGTCTTCTGGGTGGCCCACTGTAAGCGAAGGGCACCATCACCTGCCCTCTAGCCCAAGCCAGGAACCTGGACATCGTTTCTTTTCCTCACCCCATCCATCAAATCCGTCACAGTGTTTTGCTCACTGTATTTCCTTAATACAATCATACCGTGCTACCCAAACCACAATTCTCAAACTCAACCTCAACTTTCACTCCAAACGCAACCTCAGCAATCCGTTGAATCCCAACTCAAACTTTGTGAATTCAACTCTGCCCTTGACTTTGACCATTATTGTCCTTAACTGCAGCATGAAGCTAATCTTCATGCTCCCCTTAAGCCTAACGTTGCCTCTGACTATAGTTAAGGTTTGTTCATGGTTTGCTCCATAGATACTGCTCCAGGCCCTGTGCCAGGCTCTGGCCAGTCCCTGTCCTTCTGGGACTTGGCTCCTCACACAGGGAGGGAGGAGAATCCTCCTTGTAGCTTGGGACATCAAGGATCATTGTCTTGCCCCTGACCCCCAGACTTACAGCCCTTTGAGATCTTGAGGCTGGGAAGTAAGATGCCAGCTCAGGGTCCTCATCTCATAGTCCCCTCCCTCTAGCAGTATGGCGCTGGCTGCTGAAGTCTGGTGGCTGGAAGGTCCCAGCTGTGACTCTGATTTATCTACTCTTCTGCTTGGGTTTCCTGGTGGGCTTGCTTCATCTTCGAAGAGGTGAGTCGTGTCTTCCACCCAGCCTGCCCAAACACTACCCCCATCCTCCTCAGATAAGCCCACACTGGCCAATCTGACAACTCTCTCTCTCTCCTCCCAGCCCTTCCCCACAAACCCCAGAATTCTGTCCCCCAACTCCTCCTCTAGCCTCCCCAAACTTCCCAAGTCCCTTAGAATTTGAGCTCCCATCTCCTCCATTGACTCAAGTGATCTTCCTGGAACTTCCCCGCCCATCTTCACCCTAAAGCAGCCCCCAGAAGCATAGCGAGGGGGGTTGGGGGGGCATTGCCCCCAGGCGCAAGCAAGTCCAAGGGGGTGCCAGAAGAGGCCAGCGAATCCCCCCA
Source organism: Elephas maximus indicus (assembly GCF_024166365.1). Taxonomy (NCBI): domain Eukaryota; kingdom Metazoa; phylum Chordata; class Mammalia; order Proboscidea; family Elephantidae; genus Elephas; species Elephas maximus. The sequence goes on along the minus strand of NC_064830.1, from coordinate 88,781,344 downwards.
ACTGTCGACAACGCTGGCGCGGGATGGGGGGAGGAGAGGAAAAGCACAAATTTAGAGATTACCCTCGCTACGCATCTGGCAGCCCCTCCTCTGATACCTCCCCTCAACTCCCACCAGCCCTGATCCTGAGGAGGAAAAGAAAGCGAATGACTGACCCTACCAGGAGGTAATGCAGGAGCCCCCCTCCCCCTTCACTTTATGCTTTGCCCACGGTGTCTTTCCTCCATCTCTGCCGCCTGAAATACTGCCCAACCTTCAAAAGCCAGCTCTAAAGCTACCTCCTCTGCGAAGCCCCTTGAAGTGCTGGCAGCTTCCTCTGTAGGATAAAAAAAAAAAAAAAAAAAATCCTCTGTATCCCCCAAAAAACCAAACCCAGTGCCGTCGAGTCGATTCCGACTCATAGCGACCCTATAGGACAGAGTAGAGCTGCCCCATAGGGTTTCCAAGGAGCGGCTGGTGGTTTTGAACTGCCGACCTCTTGGTTAGCGGCCTGAGCTCTTAACCGCAGCGCCACCATGGCTGGTTCCCACCACAAAGGAGTTAATTACAAGCCACCACGTTTTAACTGCTGAGGGCCTGGCCTAAATTTTGAATGTATCTCCCCAGTCCCCTCCAGGCCTGGCCTCAGAGGGCAACTCCCCTTCCCCTGCTAGGTTCTTCAAAGTGACACCTCCGCCGGGAAACGGGGCCCAGAACCAGTACGGCAACGTGCTGTCGCTGCCGACGACCACCTCCAGCACCGGTAGGAGGCAACGCCCGGCTTCTAATCCAGCCCCGCCCCTCCGACCTTTAGCGCCACCCCAGAGCTAGAGCCCGACAGTGTCCTGCACCCCTCCAAGCCCCTGAGCTCCAAGTCTTCTCCCAGAGCTGGGAGCTCCTCCTTCAGAACAGATCCCCCCCCAGATTCGAACTCCTCTCGTAGAACCAAGGCCTGCCTCCAGGACTCAACCCCGTCCCCAGGTTTCAAAGCCCCAAGTTCGGTACCCAGAACCAAACCTCACCCTAGAACTTGAGGCCACGCCCCAAATTTAGATCCCGCCCCCGTGGCTCAAAGGCGTGTACCTAGCCCCAGAGTCTGTCCCCAGAGCCTAAAGCGTCCTCTCCTACTTCCCTGGCGCGCAGACCCTGGACCCTGACGGTCTGCATCTCTTCTGACCCTCCCCTTCCCTTACAACATCCCTCTCGCCAGGACGCGCCCTCCGATGGGCTGCTGGCCTGGGGGGCGCCGCTTTGCCCTACGGAAACCCGCACAACGACTACCGGGAGGCTGGAGCCTCGAGGCCCCAGAGCCCACAGGGAGCTGGTGAGTAAGGGAGGGTGTCGTTACTCACAAGGGGGGAGTTGGAGACGTCTGTGGCAGGAACAGTGGATCAGGGCCTGGAGGAGAGGGGCTGTAACTCGATTTCACCAACCTCTGTCCCCAGACCCCAAAGAAGAGGAAGGGGAGGCCTATGAGGAGCCGGACAGTGAGGAGGCCTCGGAATTCTATGAGAACGACGATGCCAACAACCTTGGGCAGGACCAACTGTCCCAGGGTAAGGCTGCCTTCCATGCCTCCCCCACTTCCTCAGTGGTGGGCTGTGGACTCTCGCTGAACACCCCTCTTTCTTCATCAGATGGCAGCAGCTATGAGCACCCTGAGGGCTATGAGAATCCTGAGGATGGGACCTTAGGTCCTGAGGATGGGACCCTGGGTCCTGAGGATGAGGACTCCTTCTCTAGCGGTAATTTGGGGATCCCACAGGGCCTTGGACTTGGGAGGACCTCCCAGGGCTGTAGAGGCCCTAGGGAGCAGGAGTGGTCCTTGGATGTCTCTATTTTTTTCCATCAGCTGAATCTTACGAGAATGAGGATGAAGTGCTGGCCCCACCAGTCCCCCGGGCAGTAGGTGTGTGTGAGGATGGTCGCATTCCTGGGGGAGCGGGGACTGGAAGCCAGCAGGAATGGTGACTTTCCTCTTCCTTTCTTAGACTTCCTGAGTCCCCATGGGACTGCTTGGGACCCCAGCCGGGAGGCAACCTCTCTTGGTGAGAAGTGCTTGGAACTGCCTACCTTACCCAGCTGGGGCTGACCTGGCCTCTCAGCTCGGACCCCAAACACAACCTTGACACTGACACTGAGCTCAGACCCAAGTCCAACCCTGACCTTAGATTTTACTCCTAACTCTAACCTCAGGCCCAATCCTGACCACCAGTATTTACCCAAACCCTAACCAGGAACATCAACACTGATCCCAATCCAACTCCAACCCTGTCTTTGACCTCCAACTCATGCCAGCCCCAATGCAGTCCTCAGCTTTCACCCCTCATTCTCTACAACCTCCTCATGACTCTGATTTTGGCTCCTTCCAAGTCTGTTCTTGGCCTTTTCCTTACGACTATGACCTTAATCTAACCCATAGTTGACCCTTACCCTACAACTAATTAGGGCCCTGAATCTGGTGCTAACCCTTATCATTCCTTCCTAGTACAGCATGGATCAAGACTCCCACCCTCCTCCACCCCTCAAGCCTCCCTCTTTACCAGAGGCTGCACTTTCCCTTTCCATGCCACCCCCTCCCCCCATGGCTCCTGGGCCTCCAGTTCTCCATTCCTTGCCCAATCAGGGTCCCAGTCCTATGAAGATATGAGAGGGATCCTGTACGCAGCCCCCCAGCTCCGCTCCCTTCGGGCCCAGTCTGGTCCCAATCATGAGGAAGGTGGGTGCTTCTGCCGCTGCCCGTTGTGTGTCCTCTGGGGTTGACTTCCCCTCCCGGACTACTTCCAGCCCTACCTCTGTTTTATTGCTTCCTGGTCCTATCCAGATGCAGACTCCTATGAGAACATGGATAATCCCGATGGGCCAGAACCAGCATGGGGAGGAGGTGGCCACATGGGGACCTGGAGCACCAGGTGACCCTCTCCAGGTGAGCTGGGAGCCGCCCTGTAAGGAAGGGAGAGGAGGGAGATGAGCAGTGATAGAAGTGGGACGGATGCTGGCTCTCAGGGAGGGTGAGGTGAAGGGGCTCCCAAGGCCCAGCGGGTAGGGAGAGGGCTCCTGGACCCCACTCCATCACCATTTCTTCTATATAGCTTGGGCCTTCTCAGGCCCGAGATTCACATCTGACTGAAATCTGGGAACCCCAAGCAGATGGTATCAACCTCTGGAGCGACGCTGCTCAGATTGTGTGTATGTGTGAGTGTGTATATGTGTGTGTGTACTCAAGTGAAACTTCTGGCCCCCTTTCCTCTCCCCAAATAAACTCAGTGAGCTCTTCCAATCCTATGAAGTAGTGCGCTTGTGTGGGAGGGGAAGGAAAGGTGAGGGTGGGTGTATCCCTATCCTCTCTCAACTCCAGCGGATACAACCCAGTTCCCCTCTCAACATCCTGGATACAACCCATTTCCCCCTCTTGCCTGCTACCCACCAGACTCCTCACCATCTGCTACCTTCCCACCATCCAGTCATTCAAGCATTGTTCATTCAGCAGTTGTGTGCTGGGGATTTAGTGAAGAAGCAGCAATCCAGGAATTGGCATTCTGGTTCAGCAATATCATTCATCATCACTGACATTTACTGAGCACCTACTATATTCTAGAAGCCCTCGTGGCACAATGATTAAGCATTCAGTTGCTAACCAAAAGGTCGGCAGTTCAAATCCACCACCCACTCCTTGGAAACCTGGTGGGGCGGTTCTACTCTGTCCTATAGGGTTGCTGTGAGTTGAAATCAACTCGATGGCGATGGGGCTATATTCTAAGCACATCAATAAGCTCAATTAATCCTTACAATCACCTCACAAGGTTATTGAGCACTTACTATGTGCCAGGATTGTTCAAACTACTTTCTGTATATTAAATCATTTTATCTTTACAAACAACTCTATGAGGTAGGTATACTATTATTATCCCCATTTCCTACATCGGGAGACTGAGGCAGAGAGTTAAACAACAAGGTTTGCCTAGTTAATAAGTGGCAAGATCAGGAGGCCTTGAACTCAGAGCCTATACTACTTACCCATTGCCGACGAGTTGATTCTGATTCATAGCGACCCTATAGGACAGAGTAGAACTGCCCCATAGAGTTTCCAAGGAGCGCCTGGTGGATCTGAACTTCTAACCTTTTGGTTAGCGGCCATAGCACCTAACCACTACTCCGCCAGGGTTTCCCTATACTACTTAGTCTATGCTAAATCAGAGCTGGTTCCAGAACCCTATGCTAAATTCCAATACTCTCCTTCCCTAGGTGCAATTTTATAGATGAGAAACAGTCAGAGAGGCTGAGTAACATGTATAAGCTCACACAACTAGCAATAGATAGGCAGAGCTGGGATGTGAATCTAGAAATCTGGCTGCAGCTCTAGCCACTGAGCATTACTACCTATCTTAGTCATCTAGTGCTGCCATAACAGAAATACCAGAAGTGGATGACTTTAACAAAGGGAAATTTATTTTCTCACAGTCTAATAGGTTACAAGTCCAAACTCAGGGTGTCGGCTCCGGGGGAAGGCTTTCTCTCACTGTTGGCTCTGGAGGAAGGTCCTTGTCCTCAATCTTCCCGTGGTCGAGCTTCTCTGGTGCAGGGACCCTGGGCCCAAAGGACGGGCTCTGCTCCAGGTGCTGCTTTCTTGGTGATATGAGGTCCCCAACTCTCTGCTTGCTTCCCTTTCCTTTTATCTTTTGAGAGATAAAAGGTGGTGCAGGCCACACCCCAGGAAACTCCCTTTACCTTGGATAAGGGAGGTGACCTGAGTGAGGGTCGTGTTACAATCCCACCCTAATCCTCTCAACATAAAATTACAATCACAAAAGGGAGGACAACCACACAATACTGGGAATCATGGTATAACCAAGTTGATAAACACATTTTGGGGGGGACATAATTCAATCCATGACACTACCTGATATAAACTGTGCTTACTCCTGATGTAAACCATGAACACAATGGTTTTCAGAGATAAAGTCTTCACTCCCTGAGCTGCTGTGTGGCAAGCTCCACCACAGGCCAATTCTTGTCTCAGGTGAAGGTGGAATCAAATCCATTCCTGGTATTCCTGATGTCTTCCGCCTGATCTCCCTGTTACCACTCTCCCCAGCAACAATGGTTCTCTGAAACCCAGGACTGATATGTCTCCCTCCTGCCCGATAAATTTCGATACTGTTGTAAGACTGACTGACATTTTTTCCATGTCTGTGTTTTTATTTCTAGAATTTCCTTTTCTTGAGGCACCAGTTCTTCATAATGTCCTATTTTTGTTTTAGAGATTCTATCCCTTTATCTCTGAACTTTTAAAATTTATTCTATCTGTATGAACTATGGTTATTATGTGCCGGGCATTGTTTCAAGTGCTTTGCAGGCATCGCCTCGCTTTATCTTTACAAAAATCCTGTGAGGTAGGTACACTAGAATTATTATCATCTCACAGATGAGAAGACTGAGGCATAAAGAGAAGTTAAATACTGTACTTCAATCGCTGTGTGACCTTAAGCAAGTTATTTAACTTCTCTGACCCTCAATTTTTCCTCTCCAAAGAGCATTAGGGAGAAGGTATGTTGTGATTACTATTGTCTGTGTAATTACGGTTCTAAGTGAATTCTCCCATGGCAGTGGCACCGTGGAAGGTTTCTTTGACTTATTTGTGTTTCTCTTCTGTGAGTGAGTCAGCCTGCAGGAGTTTTGTGAGTTCCCTGGGCCCTACTGACACCTCTTGTGGCCAGTTTGCTTTGGCTTCTATCACAGCCTTAAAGGCTACACAGGTTTCTGACCAATTTATTCATGAGTTTCTCAGAGTAAGTTTTTACACCAGAGGTTTGATCTAAATCCAGGCCCTTTGGTGAGTCTCGGGATTCTGATTTCTCAGAGCAGAATCCCACCGCCTGTTGGGTGGCCTGCTTCCATACCACATCCCAGGGCCTGTGGAGGGACTTTTGTCCTTGTTTCTTTTGTGCCAAGATAAGACAGCTCTTTGTTAGTTTGTGCAGGGAGCTCAGTTTCAGCCTCCTGCTGTTCCTGGGGCCTTAGTCATGACCTCTGTCCCCAGAGAGGTGTTAAAACTCCAACCTTAGGGTATATCTAATCCCGGCATCCCTGAGGGCTGCTTGACTTCAGCCCCCTCTCATTGCATGGCTTTGATTTCCTTCTTTATTTCTGGCACCAGGAAGAGTCCATCTTGCTTTTTAGCTCTGCTATCTCTATTAAAAACAAAAACAAAACACCCTACCCGCCCCCCCCCCCAAAAAAAGCAACCTTCCTTATATTTTGCTTAATGTATCTATGCGTTGTTTGGAGTATGAGAGGCGGGATATGAACCTCTAGCATTTCCTTGGTCTTCCATTTTGAACACACATCCCTGAGCATAAATAAATAAATTAATAAAAAGTCCAGGTCTGGCTCAGCATTCCAGACCCTCTGCTGTCCTACGTCACCTTACCTTTCAGACAAAATAAGCTCTCTGCTTTGCCATAATTCTCACTATTGCCTATTACTTTTTACCTGGCTTGCTACATTCATTTAGGCTTCCTGCCTGGGGCTGAAGCATTGAACATCTTACCTTCTTGAGGATGAATCCATGTCTGGGACTTCTCTTTGCCTCTGGTGCCCAGCCAGGGGATGGCAAAGATAAGGAGCTCAGGAAATATGGGAGGAGCAAATGAAGAATTGCTGAAAGTACCGAGATGGGTGCTTCAGGCATTCACGTGGATGGAGACACTGTTGTGGGCTCTGACATCCAGGGAAGTCTCAGAAGGTGACGCTGGAACAGAAGTGGGCTAACTCCAGCCCAGTGCTCTGGAATCAGACTATCTGGGTTCGAAACCCAGCTTCACGCCTTTTTCAGCAGCTCCGCGGGAGAAAGATCTGGCAATCTTAAAAATTATAGCCTAGAAAACCATATGGGGTAGCTCTACTCTGTCACATGGGGTCACTATGAGTCGAAATCAACTCAACGGCACAATCAAAAATAAATAACTCAGAATACCATTAATAGATTGCTATGCCGGTTTAGTAGACAATTTGCAAATTGGGCAGTACATCATTACCGAATGAATTACTACGCCTGATTAACTAGGATTTTTAAAGTGCTTACATACAATTTTCTCAGGAACCTTGAACAAAATTTGACATTTACATTAAAAAAACAGTGTGTGTTCACATATTATTAAAGTTTAAATACAAACTTTGCTAAACAATCACAAGACAATCACAAAATTAGTGAGTCATGGTTACAAGACCCCTGAAGTTTTGAAAACAGGATATGTTTGTTCATTAATCTTGATTGTTTTCTGAAAGAATAAGTTTCAAGTGAAAGTCAATGAATAATGAAACCAGCCTCTTTAGTTTCAGTGAGCTTGGTCACCTAGAAACAATTACGTGAAACAAAACAAGCGACTCTAAAGGTTAGTTATAGTTTAAAGCTTAGCTAAGAGATTATTGTTTCATTACAGTCCATAGATTTCTAGCAACATTTAGCAAGATGACTTTTAGTGTCGTGGGTTAACAGAATTTTTTGTTTTCATAACATAAAACTTGTAATTTTGTTTTATAGCACCTAACAACAAAGCACACACTGTAAGCACTCAATAAACATTAGCTATTATCATTATTTGGTATTTACTAAGGGTCTCTTGTGTGCTAGGAGCCCTGGTGGCACAGTGGTCCAGACCTTGGCTGCTAACCACAAGGTTGGTTAGTTTGAATCCACCAGTGGCTCCTTGGAAACCCTATGGGGCAGTTCTACTCTGTCCTATAGGGTCCCTATGAGTTGGAATCGACTCCACAGCAATGGGTTTGGTTTTTGTGTACCAAGAGTCAAAGGGCACCAAGGCCATTTGGATTGGGGCTTCCTCCATTCTGGAGGAAGCCAGTATCCAAAGCTTCTCAACTTCCTGTCCCATGACTTATTTTTTTTTTTTTTGGCAGGGGGCTGGACCAGAACAAGGCTTAGAAAGAAAACAAGCATGAGGGAAGTTTTAGATCCTCGGGAACACCTCCTGTTTTCCTAGCCCGCAGGGGCTGCCCCGGTGGGTCCAAAGCTCACAGAAGGGCTTTCAGTGCTGTCTCAATGCCCCCAGCCTAGTAACGAAAAGTGGCTGAATATTCCCTGGGGCTGGGAAGTCCTTGGGGTTCCCGTCAGCTCAGGAGCCTCTGTTTCGTGGGAAATAGCCCCACCTGCTGGGAGTTTGTGCCTCATTCTTGACCTGGGCTGAGTCTGCATGAATTATTCGAGGTGTAGGTTGACTGAGTCTGCATGAATTATTCGAGGTGTAGGTTGACTGAGTTGCGTTGTATGGAATGAGAAGTGGGTGGTGCTGGAGATACTGTTCTGGATGGCTGTATGAGGTATGTGAACATTGTGTATGTGAGAGGCACGTGGTATTGCTGTGTAGGTATGGTGTAAGATGTGTACACAGGGTTATGCTGTTAGAGGTCATGTTCTGTTCTGCGCCATCGAGTTGATTCTGACTCATAGTGACCCTATAGGACAGAGTGGAACTCCCCCATAGGGTTTCCAAGGAGCGGCTGGTGGACTCGAACTGCCTATCTTTTGGGTAGCAGCTTGAGCTCTTAACCACTTCACCACCGTGGCTCCTGGAGGTAATACGGGAGTGTGAAGTGTTGAAGGGGTGTGTTTGTGTTATGTTGGCTTTATATGTTGTGCAGGAGTTGCGAATAAGGTACATATGTGGAGGATGTGTAGAGTCTCTGATGCTATTTGTGTTCAACTGTATATGTTCTGTTGACGTTGTGCAAGTAATGTGTGAGGAATGTCTGGTGTGAGGCGGGGGGGCTCTGTGCTGGTGGAGGTAATTCGAAGCTTTGAATGGTGTTTAAGTGTAGGCCTGGGGTGTGTTGTGTGAGCTCTGCAAATGAGGTGGGGAGTGTGGGACGGTGTGTGACGCTGAGTGAAATAACTCATGCCCACAACGCGGTTGGGTTGGCGGGGGGGAACCGTAAAATGGCTATCAGAGATTTCAGGCCTCTTCCGCGGTTCCTAAAAGAAAATCCTAACGTGCCTTCCTCCGCGCTGTAGTTTTAGGGCTTGGGGACTACAATTCCCAGAATGCCCCGCTCCTCCACCAACTGGAAAAACGGATACCTTTAGGGGGCGGGTCTGCGAGAAGGCTTGTCTGGAAGAGAAGTGCGGCCAATGGGTGAGTAGAGTCGAATCGAAACCTATGCTGATTGCACGGAGGGTGATTGGATTCTTTGGCGCCTTAGTTTCAGTGGTGGGTGCGTGATGGGCAGGTGTAGTGATCAGTGAGAAGGCGAGAGGCGGGTCCAGAGGATGTGGGCGGGGTAGGGTGCTGACCAGCAGGCCGTTTGTCCAATGAAGAGCGGAAGTTGCTGGAGGAGGCCGGGCAAGACAAGTAGAGGCGGGCGTCCGTGGGTGCGGTTTGTGCGATGGCGGAACCAGTGAGGAGACGGGGTCGGACGACCCGAGGCGGCGGTGTTGGCCGAGGGGCTCGGGGGGCTCGGGGGGCTCGTGGGGCCCGGGGTGGCCGAGGCCGGCGTCCTCACGCACAGCGGTCTCCAGCCCGGCGCACCCTGGACTCCGTGTTTGTGGATTTGATCAGCGATAGTGATGAAGATATTCTGGAGGTCGCAACGGCGCTCGGCGCTACGGACCCGGCTGAAGCCCCGCTACCGGAGCCCCCCGCTCCTGTCGCGTCCCGGGACGATAGCGACAGTGACAGCGAAGGGGCGGACGCGCGACCCGAAGGAGCACCGCGAACCGCGGTCAGGCGGCGGCGGCGGCTGTTGCTGGATCCGGGGGAGGCACCGGTGGTTCCGGTGTACTCCGAGAAGGTGCAGCCAAGTCCCCGGGGGCGGAGGGTGGGGGGCTAGCGTGGAAGGGCCAGGAGGCTGGGCAACTAAGACGGGCCGGGGTTCGGCGAGGGGCTGGTTTTAGGGAGTGCTGAGGTTGGGGCTCTGGCCATGGTCTTGGGGGAGCAAACGGAAGCCAGGGCCTGGGCTCTTGGGCAGAGAGGTGCAGGAATCCTGGGAAGGTGAAGGGGTTTGGGGCGTGCTGACAGTTTGGGATTCCCGGAAGCTGGAGTCTTGAGGGCACAGAAAAGCTAACGTCCTCGGATCCCTGGGGGTTCAGGGAGGGGCCGGGAGGATTTGAGACAGGGATTTGTCATATGCTGGAGTTTGAGCCAGGGGCCTGGGGTATTGGGGACGAGACTTGAGGTACTGGAGACTTGAGGGCAGGGGTCCATGGGTGTTCCGGGAGGAGGCTGGAGTCCCCACTTAGGAGGGTGAGATGGGGGGTGGGCTTCCCTAGGAGTCTAAGGTAGGAAGGGTGGCTAGCAACCTGGTACAAAAAGTACCAAACCTGCATGTTAACAGTGCGTTAGGGAAAGAGGAAGTGCAGCATGAGAGTACTATGATTCTATGAGAGTACTATGATTCTGGAATCTGGGGAAGCCTGACAGGTCCCTGGGAGAGGGCTGTGGTGTCTGCATCCTTAGGGAGGATCAGGGAGCTAGAGGAGGCCTGTGTGTGGGGAGGAATCAGCCCTCCTCTTCCGTTTTCACTGGAGGGATGACTTGGGGCTGACCCTTCTGCTCTTCTTGGTCTTTGCAGGTGAAAAGCAGCCTCCACCTCATCCCAGATCACCTGCCCCTCCTGGAACTCTGCCCTGCAGGGGCTGAGGAAGGTAAGGGAGGGCTTCAGGGAGAGGAGCCAGTGCTGGGCCCTCTAGGGACACTTCCCGGCGTCCACATCCCTGTAGTCATTTTTCTCCTGAGGCTTAGGAAAAGGAGGTGGGAGAGGTGACTCCTGCATCCCAGGTAGAGAAAGGCTTCAGAAAGCTCCAGAAAGGCTGGGTTATTAACCAGAAGGCATAGGAGTCAACTTAGGAAATTGTGTCAAACCACCCTCCTCCCAACTCTAACAAGCATGAGAGTGTGTTAATATACAGATTTACAGGCCTCACCTCCAGAAACTCCAATTCTGTAATCCTGGTGTGGAGGGGAAGTGGGGAGTCTGTAACATCTTGTTATATCTGCACCAAGTTCCTGGGGAACACTCTGGAGCCAGCAGGTGGAGGTGCTGTGGATGGGGAAGTGTGGTTATCTGTAACATCTTGTTACATCTGGGACGGGTGCCCTGGGAACAATCTGGAGCAAGCAGGGTGTTCTTTGAATTTTATCCTGGCCTCTGTCCTCTTTCTGGGAGTGTGGTTTTTGCAAATCACTCAAAGGCAGTGGATGGGAATTCATTCTAATGAGGAAATGATTTATGGGGGGTAGGAGGCAGGGATGGAAGGATGTCTTAGTTATCTAGTGCTGCTATAACAGAAATACCACAAGTGGGTAGCTTTAACGGAAATTTATTTTCTCACAGTTTAGGAGGCTAGAAGTCTGAATTTAGGGTGCCGGCTCTAGTGGAAGACTTTCTCTCTCTCCGTCGGCTCTGGAGGAGGGTCCTTGTCTCTTTTGAGCTTCTTCTCCTGAATGAGCTTCATGTGGATTGGCATCTCTCTTCCCCCATCTCTGCTTGCTTCTCTCTTGCTTGTTTAATCTCTTTTTATCTCAAAAGAGATTGACTCCAGATATACCCCACACTAACCCTGTCATCCCCCACGTGTCTGGCAGTTTGTCGTGCTTTGGGGGCTTGCTTGTTGCTCTGATCCTGCAAGCTATGCCACCGGCATTCAGATACCAGCAGGGTCACCCATGGAGGACAGGTTTCAGCTGAGCTTCCAGACTAAGACAGACTAGGAAGAGGGACCTGGCAGTCTACTTCTCAGAGGCATTAGCTAGTGAAAACCTTAGGAATAGCAGCAGAACATTGTCTGATATAGTGCTGGAAGATGAGCCCCCCACGTTGGAAGGCACTCAAAAGATGACTGGGGAAGAGCTGCCTCCTCAAAGTAGAGTTGACCTTAAGGACATGGGTGGAGTAAAGCTTTCGGGACCTTCATTTGCTGATGTGGCATGACTCAAAATGAGAAGAAACAGCTGCAAACATCCATTAATAATCGGAACCTGGAATGTACAAAGTACGAATCTAGGAAAATTGGAAATTGTCGGAAATGAGATGGAATGCATAAATATCGATATTCTAGGCATTAGCTGAAATGGACTGGTATTGGCCGTTTTGAATTTGACAATCATATAGTCTACTATGCTGAGAATGACACCTTGAAGAAGAATGGTGTTGCATTCATCATCAAAAAGAACATTTCAAGACCTACCCTGAAGTACAACGCTGTCAGTGATAGGATAATATCCATATGCTACAAGGAAGACCAGTTAATACGACTATTATTCAAATTTATGCACCAACCACTAGGGCCAAAAATGAAGAAGTAGAAGATTTTTGTCAGCTGCTGCAGTCTGAAATTGATCAAACATGCAATCAAGATGCATTGATGATTACTGGCAATTGGAATGTGAAAGTTGGAAACAAAGAAGCATCGGTAGTTGGAAAATATGGCCTTGGTGATAGAAACAATGCTGGAGATTGAATGATAGAATTTTGCAAGACCAATGACTTCTTCATTGCAAATACCTTCTTTTACCAACTTAAACGGTGACTATACACGTGGACCTCACCAGATGGAATGCACAGAAATCAAATTGACTGGATCTGTGGAAAGAGACGATGGAAAAGCTCATATCAGTCAGAACAAGGCCAGGGGCCGACTGTGAAACAGACCATCAATTGCAAGTTCAAGCTGAAACTGAAGAAAATCAGAGCAAGTCCACGAAAGCCAAAATATGACCTCGAGTATATCCCACCTGAATTTAGAGACCATCTGAGGAATAGATTTGACGCAGTGAACACTAGTAACCAAAGACCAGACGAGTTGTGAAAGGACATCATACATGAAGAAAGCAAGAGGTCATTGAAAAGACAGGAAAGAGAGAAAAGACCAAGATGGATGTCAGAGGAGACTCTGAAACTTGCTCTTGAACATTTAGCAGCTAAAACAAAAGGAAAAATTGATGAAGTAAAAGAACTGAACAGAAGATTTCAAAGGGCAGCTCGAGAAGACAAAGTATTGTAATAACATGTGCAAAGAGCTGGAGATGGAAAACCAAAAGAGAAGAACATGCTCGGCGTTTCTCAAGCTTAAAGAACTGAAGAAAAAATTCAAGCCTCGAGTTGGAAGAGTGAAGGATTCTATGGGGAAAATATTAAACAACGCAGGAAGCATCAAAAGAAGGTGGAAGGAATACACAGAATCATTATACCAAAAAGAATTAGTTGAAGTTCAGCCATTTTAAGAGGTAGCATATGACCAGGAACCGGTGGTACTGAAGGAAGAAGTCCAAGCTGTTCTGAAGGCATTGGCGAAAAACAAGCCTTCAGGAATTGATGGAATATCAATAGAAATGTTTCAACAAGCAGATGCAGTGCTGGAGTTGCTCACTCATCTATGCCAAGAAATGTGGAAGATAGCTTCCTGGCCAACTGACTGGAAGAGATCCATATTTATGCCTATTCCCCAAAAAGGTGATCTAACTGAATGTGGAAATTATAGAACAGTATTATTAATATCACACGCAGCAAAATTTTGCTGAAGATCATTCAAAAATGGCTTCAGCAGTATATCGACAGAGAACTGCCAGAAATTCAGGCCGGTTTCAGAAGAGGACGTGGAACCAGGGATATCATTGCTGATGTCAGATGGATCCTGGCTGAAAGCAGAGAATACCAGAAGGATGTTTACCTGTGTTTTATTAACTATGCAAAGGCATTCGACTGTGGATCATAACAAATTATGGATAACATTGCGAAGAATGGGAATTCCAGAACACTTAGTTGTGCTCATGAGAAACCTTTATGTAGATCAAGAGGCAGCTGTTCAGACAGAACTAGGGGATAGTGATTGGTTTAGGGTCAGGAAAGTTGTGCATCAGGGTTGTATTCTTTCACTATACCTATTCAATCTGTGTACTGAGCAAATAATACGAGAAGCTGAAGTATATGAAGAAGAACGGGGTATCAGGATTGGAGGAAGAGTCATTAACAACCTGCGTTATGCAGATGACACAACCTTGCTTGCTGAAAGTGAAGAGGACTTGAAGCACTTACTGATAAAGATCAAATACCACAGCCTTCAGTATGGATTGCACCTCAACATAAAGAAAACAAAAATCCTCACAACTGGACTAATGAGCAACATCATGATAAATGGAAAAAAGATTGAAGTTGTCAAGGACTTCATTTTACTTGGATCCACAATCAGCAGCCATGGAAGCAGCAGTCAAGAAATCAAAAGACACATTGCATTGGGTAAATGTGCTGCAAAGGACCTCTTTAAAGTGTTGAAGAGCAAAGGTGTCACCTTGAAGACTAAGATGCTTCTGACCCAAGCCACGGCATTTTCAATCGCATCATTTGCATGTGAAAGCTGAACAATGAATAAGGAAGACTGAAGAAGAATTGACACCTTTGAATTGTGTTTGTGAAGAATATTGAATATCCCATGGACTGCCAAAAGAACGAACAAATCTGTCTTAGAAGAAGTACAACCAGAATGCTCCGTAGAAGCAAGGATGGCGAGACTGTGTCTTACATACTTTGGACATGTTGTAAGGAGGGATCAGTCCCTGGAGAAGGACATCATGCTTGGCAGAGTATAGGGTCAGTGGGAAAGAGGAAGACCCTCAACGAGGTAGATTGACACAGTGTCTGCAACAATGAGCTCAAGCGTAACAATTGTAAGGATGGTGCAGGACTGGGCAGTGTTTCGTTCTGTTGTGCATAGGGTCGCTTGAGTAGGAAGCGACTCAAGGGCACCTAACAACAACAACCCTGTTCATTAACGTAACAAAGACAACTCATTCCCGAATGGGATTATAAACACAGGCATACCAGAAACCAAACCCATGGCTATGGAGCAGATTCCAACTCATAGCGACCCTATAGGACAGAGTAGAACTGCCCCATAGGGTTTCCAGGGAGCGGCTGGCAGATTCAAACTTTTGGTTAGCAGCTATAGCTCTTAACCACTGCACCACCAGGGCTGCAACCACAGGCACAAAGGCTGGGATTAACAACACTCAATTTTGGGGGACACAATTCAATCCATAATGGGGCGGAGAATGCAGACCTTGGACCAGGACTTTGCACCTTGAGGGAGCATGGTAGAGTGATTAAGAGCTCAGATTTAGGAGCCTGTTGACCTGGTTCCTGTAATAGCTGTGTGGCCTTTGGCAAGTTACTAATCTCTTAATACTTCAATTTCCTCATTAGGAAAACAAGGATAATAGTGGACCTATATCAAAGGATTTTGGTGAGACTTAATTAAAGGGAATACTGCTAGGGGCTATATGTAAAAGGTCGTTTTTACTCAGTGTGGGGTCCGTGGGCCCAGCTGTTTTGGGTATCACCTGGGAGCTTGTTAGAAATTTGGCCTTAGACCCTTGCTAGGAGAGTATTTCTCAATCTCATCACTACTGATATTTTCCACCAGATAATTATTTGTTGGGGCAGGTGTTCTCTGTATTGTCAGATGTTTAACAGCATCCCTGGCCTTTAACCACTAGATGATAGTAGCATCTCCCAGGCATAACAATCAAAAATGTCTCCAGACATTTCCAAATGTCCCCTGGAGGGCAGCATTGCCTGTGGTTGCGAACTACTGAGCTAGGATTTATTAGCATAGTTTTGGGTTTGCAGTACTTATTTATTTTCTCTAAATTTTATTTATTTTGTTGGTGTTGTTGAGAATATACACAGTAAAACATCCACCAGGAGTTTCTACATGTACAAGTTGGTGGCATTGATGACATCCTTTGAGTTGTGCAACCATTCTCACCCTCCTTTTCTGAGTTGTTCCTTCCTCATTGACATAAACTCACTGCCCACTAAGGTTCCTATCTTTTGAGTTGCTGTTGTCAATTTGATTCCATATAGGTAGTTCTTAAAAGAGCATAATGCTCAAGGCAGATCTTTTTTCACTGTTTAACCTAAACTACTGTTTGGTTTTGGAGCCCTGGTGGCGCAGTGGTAAAGAGCTTGGCTCCTAACCGAAAGATGGACACTTTGAATCCACCAGTTGCTCCTTATAGACCCTATGGGGCAGTTCTACTCTGTTTTATAGGTTTGCTATGAGTCAAAATTGACTTGATGGCAATAGGTATTCTGTTTTATGATGCCTTCAGGGGATATTTTTGGTTTAAGGTTTAAAGATTATCTCAGAGCAATAATTTCAGGGGTTCCTCCACCTTCCGTAGCTCCAGAAAGTCTAGAGTATGAGAGTTGGAAATTCTGTGTTCTGCATTTTCACCCTTTTGATCAGGATTCTTCTATGTAATCTTTGATTGAAATGTTCAGTAACAGTAGCCGAGCGTCATCTAATTCTTCTGGTCTTGTAACAAAGAAGGTAGTTGTTCATGGAGGCAATTAGCCACACATTACATGTTGTTGTTGTTAGGTGTTGTCGAGTTGGTTCCAACTCATAGCCACCCAGTGTACAACAGAAAGAAACGCTGCCTGGTCCTGTGCCATCCTCACAATTGTTGTTATGCTTAAGCCCCTTGTTGCACCTACTGTGTTAATACATCTTGTTGAGGGTCTTCCTCTTTTTCATTGGCCTTCTACTTTACCAAGCATGATGTCCTTCTCCAGGAACTGATCTCTTCTGATAAAATATCAAGTATATGAGAGGAAGTCTCAACATCCTTGCTTCTAAGAAGCATTCTGGTTGTACTTCTTCCAAGACAGATTTGTTCATTCTTTTGGCAGTCCATGGTATATTCAGTATTCTTTGCCGATACCACAATTCAAAGGAGACAGTTCTTCTTTGGTCTTCCTTATTCATCATCCAGCATGCATATGAAGCTATTGAAAACACCATGATTTAGGTCAGGCACACCTTAGTTTTCAAGGTGACATCTTTGCTTTTTAACACTTTAAAGAGGCCTTTTGCAGGAGATTTGCACAATGCAATGCGTTTTTTTTTTTTTTTCTTTTTTTATAATTTTTATTGTGCTTTAAGTGAAAGTTTACAAATCAAGTCAGTCTCTCACACAGAAACCCATATACACCCTTGCTACACACTCCCAATTACTCTCCCCCTAATGAGACTTTTTTTTTTTTTTTTTAATGAGACAGCCTGCTCTCTCTCTCCACTCTCTCTTTTCATGTCCTTTTCACCAGCTTCTAACCCCCTCCACCCTCTCATCTCCCCTCCAGGCAGGAGATGCCAACATAGTCTCAAGTGTCCACCTGATTCGAGAAGCTCACTCCTCACCAGCATCCCTCTCCAAACCATTGTCCAGTCCAATCCATGTCTGAAGAGTTGGCTTCAGGAATGGTTCCTGTCCTGGGGCAACAGAAGGCCTGGGGGCCATGACCACTAGGGTCCTTCCAGCCTCAGTCAGACCATGAAGTCTGGTCTTATGAGAATTTGGGGTCTACATCCCACTGCTCTTCTGCTCCCTCAGGGGTTCTCTGTTGTGTTCCCTGTCAGGCAGTCAACTGTTGTGGCCGAGCACCATCTAGTTCTTCTGGTCTCAGGATGATGTAGTCGCTGGTTCATTTGGCCCTTTCTGTCTCTTGGGCTCGTGATCACCTTGTGTCCTTGGTGTTCTTCATTCTCCTTTGATCCAGGTGGGTTGAGACCAGTTGATGCATCTTAGATGGCTGCTTGCTAGCACTTAAGACCCCAGATGCCACTCTTCAAAGTGGGATGCAGAATGTTTTCTTAATGGATTTTATTATGCCAATTGACTTAGATGTCCCCTGAAACCATGGTCCCCAGACCCCTGCCCCTGCTACACTGGCCTTCGAAGCATTCAGTTTATTCAGGAAACTTCTTTGCTTTTGGTTTAGTCCAATTGTGCTGACCTCCCCTGTACTGTGTGCTGTCTTTCCCTTCACCTAAAGTTGTTCTTATCTACTATCTAATTAGTGAATACCCCTCTCCCACCCTCCCTCTTTTCTGCCTGTCATAACCACAAAAGAATATTTTCTTCTCAGTTTAAACTATTTCTCACGTTCTTATAATAGTGGTCTTATACAATATTTGTCCTTTTGCAACTAATTTCACTCAGCATAATGCCTTCCAGGTTCCTCCATGTTATGAAATGTTTCACAGATTCCTCACTGTTCCTTATCGATGCATAGTATTCCAGTGTGTGAATATACCATAATTTATCCATTCATCCGTTGATGGGCATCTTGGTTGCTTCCATGTTTTGCTGTTGTAAACAGTGCTGCAGTAAACATGGGTGTGCATGTATCTGTTCGTGTGAAGGCTCTTATTTCTCTAGGATATATTCCAAGGAGTGGGATTGCTGGATCATATGGTAGTTCTATTTCTAGCTTTCTAAGGAAGCGCCAAATTGATTTCCACAGTGGTTGTACCATTTGACATTCCCACCAGCAGTGTAGAAGTATTCCAGTCTCTCTACAGCCTCTCCAACATTTATTATTTTGTGTTTTTTGGATTAATGCCAGCCTTGTTGGAGTGAGATGAAATCTCATTGTAGTTTTGATCTGCATTTCTCTAATGGCTAATGATCGTGAACATTTCCTCATATATCTGTTAGCTACCTGAATGTCTTCTTTAGTGAAGTGTCTATTCATATCTTTTGTCCGTTTTTTAATTGGGTTATTTGTCTTTTTGCAGTTGAGTTTTTGCAGTATTGTGTAGATTTTAGAGATCAGGCGCTGATCAGAAATGTCATAGCTAAAAACTTTTTCCCAGTCTGTAGGTAGTCTTTTTACTCTTTTGGTGAAGTCTTTGGATGAGCATAAGTGTTTGATTTTTAGGAGCTCCCAGTTATCTAGTTTTTCTTCTACATTCTTTATAATGTTTTCTATACTGTTTATGCCATGTATTAGGGCTCCTAATGTTGTCCCTATTTTTTCTTCCATGATCTTTATCGTTTTAGATTTTATATTTAGGTCTTTGATCCATTTTGAGTTAGTTTTTTGTGCATGGAGTGAGGTATGGGTCTTGTTTCATTTTTTTGCAGATGGATATCCAGTTATGCCAGCACCATTTGTTAAAAAGACTGTCTTTTCCCCATTTAACTGTTTTGGGGCCTTTGTCAAATATCAGCTGCTCATATGTGGATGGATTTATGTCTGGATTCTCAAATCTGTTCCATTGGTCCATGTATCTGTTGTGGTACCAGTACCAGGCTGTTTTGACTACTGTGGGGGTATAATAGGTTCTAAAGTCAGGTAAAGTAAGGGCTCCTACTTTGTTCTTCTTTTTCGTAATGCTTTATTTATCCGGGGCCCCTTTCCCTTCCATATGAAATTGGTGATTTGCTTCTCCATCTCATTAAAGAATGTTGTTGGGATTTGGAATGGAATTGCATTAAATGTATAGATGGCTTTTGGTAGAATAGACATTTTTATAATGTTAAGTCTTCCTATTCATGAGCAAGGTATGTTTTTCCACTTATGTAAGTCTCTTTTGGTTTCTTGCAGAAGTGTACTGTAGTTTTCTTTGTATAAGTTTTTTACGTCTCTGGTAAGATTTATTCCTAAGTATTTTATCTTCTTGGAGGCTACTGTAACTGGCATTGATTTGGTGATTTCCTCTTCGATGTTCTTTTTGTTGGTGTAGAGGAATCCAACTGATTTTTGTGTGTTTATCTTGTATCCCGATACTCTTCTGAACTCTTCTATTAGTTTCAGTAGTTTTCCTTAGGGTTTTCTGTGTATAAGATCATGTCATCTGCAAATAGAGATACTTTTACTTCTTCCTTGCCAATGTGGATGCCCTTTGTTTCTTTATCTAGCCTAATTGCTCTCGCTAGGACCTCCAACACAACGTTGAATAAGAGTGGTGATAAAGGGCATCAATGTCTGGTTCCCGATCTCAATGAGAATGGTTTCAAGTTCTTTCCATTTCGGATGATGTTGGCTGTTGGCTGTGTATAAATGCCCTTTATTATGTTGAGGAATTTTCCTTCTATTCCTATTTTGCTGAGAGTTTTTATCATGAATGAGTGTTGAACTATGTCAAATGCCTTTTCTGCAGCAATTGATAAAATCATGTGATTCTTGTCTTTTGTTTTATTTATGTGGTGGACTACATTAATTGTTTCTCTAATGTTGAACCATCCCTGCATACCTGGTATGAATCCCACTTGGTCATGGTGAATTATTTTTTTGATATGTTATTGAATTCTCTCAGCTAGAATTTTGTTGAGGATTTTTACATCTACGTTCATGAGGGATATAGGTCTATAATTTTCTTTTCTTGTGGTGTCCTTACCTGGTTTTGGTATCAGGGATATGGTGGCTTCATAGAATGAGTTTGGTAGTATTCCGTCCTTTTCTATGCTCTGAAATACCTTTAGTAGTAGTGGTGTTAACTCTTCTCTGAAAGTTTGGTAGATCCCTACAGTGAAGCTGTCCGGACCAGGGCCTTTTTTTGTTGGGAGTTTTTTGATTACCTTTTCAATCTCTTCTTTTGTTATGGGTCTATTTAGCTGTTCTACCTCTGTTTGTGTTACTTTAGGTAGGTAGTGTGTTTCTAGGAATTCATCCATTTCTTCTAGGTTTTCAAATTTGTTTAAGTACAGTTTTTCATAGTAATCTGGTATGATTCTTTTAATTTCTGTTGGGTCTGTTGTAATATCGCCCATCTCATTTCTTATTCAGGTTATTTGCCTCCTCTCCTGTTTTTCTTTTGTCAGTGTGGCCAGTGGTTTATCAATTTTGTTGAGTTTTTCAAAAAACCAGCTTTTGGTCTTGTTAATTCTTTCAGTTGCTTTACTGTTTTCTATTTTGTATAGTTCAGCTCTAATTTTTATTATCTGTTTTCTTCTGGTGCCCGTGGGTTTCTTTTGTTGCTCTCTTTCTATTTGTTCAAACTGTAGGGATAGTTCTTTGATTTTGGCCCTTTCTTCTTTTTGTATGTGTGCATTTATTGATATAAATTGGCCTCTGAACACCGCTTTTGCTGTGTCCCAAAGGTTCTGATAGGAAGTGTTTTCATTCTCATTGGATTCTCTGAATTTCTTTATTCCATCCTTAATGTCTTCTATAATCCAGTCTTTTTTGAGCAGGGTATTGTCCAGTTTCCAAGTGTTTGATTTCTTTTCCCTGATTTTTCTGTTATTGATTTCCACTTTTATGGCCTTATGGTCAGAGAAGATGCTTTGTAACACTTCCGTGTTTTGGATTCTACTAAGGCTTGGTTTATGACCTAATATGTGGTCTATTCTAGAGAATGTTTCATGTGCACTAGAAAAGAAAGTATACTTGGTTGCTGTTGGGTGGAGTGTTCTGTATATGTCTACGAGGTCAGTTTGGTGGATTGTAGCATTTAGATCTTCCGTGTCTTTATTGAGCTTCTTTCTGGATGTCCTGTCCTTCACCAAAAGCGGTGTGTCGAAGTCTCCTACTATTATTGTGGAGCCGTCTATCTCACTTTTCAATGCTGATAGAGTTTGTTTTATGTATCTTGCAGCCCTGTCATTGGGTGCATAAAAAAGTAATATGGTTATGTCTTCTTGGTGTATTGTCTCTTTAATCATTATATAGTGTCCTTCCTTATCCTTTCCGATGGATTTAACTTTAAAGTCTATTTTGCCAGAAATTAATATTGCCACTCCTGCTCTGTTTTGATTGTTGTTTGCTTGATATATTTTTTTCTCCATCCTTTGAGTTTTAGTTTATTTGTGTCTCTAAGTCTAAGGTGTGTCTCTTGTAGGCAGCATATAGACGGATCTTGTTTTTTAATCCATTCTGCCACTCTCTGTCTCTTTATTGGTGCATTTAGTCCGTTTACATTCAGGGTAATTATGGATAGGTATGAATTTAGTGCTATCATTTTAATGTCTTTTTGTGTGTGTTGATAGTTTCTTTTTCCCACTTAATTTTATGTACTGAGTAGATTTTCTTTATATATATTGCCCTTTCCTCATATTTGTTGTTGATTTTGTTTCTGCTGAGTGTGTATTTTTCCCTTGTATTTTATTTTGATGAGTAGGATAGTTTGTCTCCTTTGTGGTTACCTTATTATTTACCCGTATTTTTCTAAATTTAAAACTAGCTTTTATTTCTTTGTATTGTTGTATCTTCCTCTCCATATGGAAGGTGTATGATAACATTTCTTAGTCCCTCTTTATTATTTTAATGTTTTCTTTTATATAATAACATTGCTGTTACCCTGTTTTGAGCTTTTCTTTTCCTTTTTCTTTTTTATAATCTTGCTTTGTTTTTTTGGATTTCCCTGTCTGGGTTGACTTCTGGTTGCTCTGCCCAGTGTTCTAGTCTTGGGTTGATACCTGATATTATAGATTTTCTAACCAAAGAACTCCCTTTAGTATTTCTTGTAGTTTTGGTTTGGTTCTTACAAATTCCCTAAACTTACGTTTATCTGGAAATGTCTTAATTTCACCTTTGTATTTAAGAGACAATTTTGCTGGATATATGATTCTTGGCAGGCAATTTTTTCCTTCAGTTTTTTAAATATGTCATCCCATTGCCTTCTTTCCTGCATGGTTTCTGCCGAGCAGTCCGAGCTTATTCCTTTTTTTTTTATGTCATTCTATTATAAATTTTTTTTTTTATTATTAACTTTTATTGAGCTTCAAGTGAATGTTTACAAATCAAGTCGGTCTGTCACATACAAGTTTGTATACATCTTACTCCATACTCCCACTTGCTCTCCCCCTAATGAGTCAGCCCTTCCAGTCTCTCCTTTCGTGACAATTTTGCCAGCTTCCAACTCTCTCTATCCTCCCATCCCCCCTCCAGACAGGAGATGCCAACACAGTCTCAAGTGTCCACCTGATATAATTAGCTCACTCTTCACCAGCATCTCTCTCCTACCCACTGTCCAGTCCCTTTCATGTCTGATGAGTTGTCTTCGAGAATGGTTCCTGTCCTGTGCCAACAGAAGGTTTGGGGACCATGACCACCGGGATTCCTCTAGTCTCAGCCAGACCATTAAGTATGGTCTTTTTATGAGAATTTGGGGTCTGCATCCCACTGATCTCGTGCTCCCTCAGGGGTTCTCTGTTGTTCTGAGCTTATTCTTATTGGCTCTTCTTTGTAGGTGACTTTTTGTTTATCTCTCACTGCTCTTATAATTCTGTCTTTGTCTTTGGTTTTGGCAAGTTTGATTATAATATGTCTTGGTGACTTTCTTTTAAGACCTACCTTATGTGGAGTTCGATGAGCATCTTGGATAGATATCTTCTCATCTTTGACAACATCAGGGAAGTTTTCTGCCAACAAATCTTCAACAATTCTCTCTGTATTTTCTGTTATCCCTCTCTGTTCTGGTACTCCAATCACTCATAGGTTATTTCTCTTGATAGAGTCCCACATGATTCTTAAGGTTTCTTCATTTTTTAAAAATTCTCTTATCTGGAGAGGCGGGGCCAAGATGGCAGACGAGGTGGATGCTACCGCGGATCCCTCTTGCAACAAAGACTCGGAAAAACAAGTGAATCGATCACATACATAACAATCAACGAACCCTGAACAACAAACACAGATTTAGAGACGGAGAACGAACAAATACGGGGAGGCAGCGATTGTTTTCAGAGCCTGGAGCCAGTGTACAAGTCAGCGGATTTTCTGGAAAAACTAGTTTCCCAGTGATGGCTCGGAGACACCAGTCCATATCAAACCACATAAAGAAGCAGACCATGACAGCTTCTACAACCCCCCAAACAAAAGAATCAAAATCTTTCCCAAATGAAGATACAATCCTGGAATTATCAGATACAGAATATAAAAAACTAATTTACAGAATGCTTCAAGACATCACAAACGAAATAAGGCAAACTGCAGAAAAAGCCAAGGAACACACCGATAAAACTGTTGAAGAACTCACAAAGATTATTCAAGAACATAGTGGAAAAATTAATAAGTTGCAAGAATCCATAGAGAGACAGCATGTAGAAATCCAAAAGATTAACAATAAAATTACAGAATTAGACAACGCAATAGGAAGTCAGAGGAGCAGACTCGAGCAATTAGAATGCAGACTGGGACATCTGGAGGACCAGGGAATCAACACTAACATAGCTGAAAAAAAATCAGATAAAAGAATTAAAAAAAATGAAGATACCCTAAGAATCATGTGGGACTCTATCAAGAAGGATAGCTTGCGGGTGATTGGAGTCCCAGAACAGGGAGGGGGAACAGAAAACACAGAGAAAATAGTTGAAGAACTCCTGACACAAAACTTCCCTGACATCATGAAAGACGAAAGGATATCTATCCAAGATGCTCATCGAACCCCATTTAAGATTGATCCAAAAAGAAAAACACCAAGACATATTATCATCAAACTCGCCAAAACCAAAGATAAACAGAGAATTTTAAAAGCAGCTAGGGAGAAAAGAAAGGTTTCCTTCAAGGGAGAATCTATAAGAATAAGTTCAGACTACTCAGCAGAAACCATGCAGGCAAGAAGGGAATGGGACGACATATACAGAGCACTGAAGGAGAAAAACTGCCAGCCAAGGATCATATATCCAGCAAAACTCTCTCTGAAATATGAAGGCGAAATTAAGATATTTACAGATAAACACAAGCTTAGAGAATTTGCAAAAACCAAACCAAAGCTACAAGAAATACTAAAGGATATTGTTTGGTCAGAAAACCAATAATATCAGATACCAGCACAATACAAGGTCACAAAACAGAACGTCCTGATATCAACTCAAATAGGGAAATCACAAAAACAAACAAATTAAGATTAATTAAAAAAAAATAACAATACACATAACAGGGAATCATGGAAGTCAATAGGTAAAAGATCACAATAATCAAAAAGAGGGACTAAATACAGGAGGCATTGAACTGCCAGATGGAGAGTGATACAAGGCGATATAGAAGGATACAAGTTAGGTTTTTACTTAGAAAAATAGGGGTAAATAATAAGGTAACCACAAAAAGGTATAACAACTCCATAACTCAAGATAAAAGCCAAGAAAAACGTAACGACTCAACTAACATAAAGTCAAACACTATGAAAATGAGGATCTCACAATTTACTAAGAAAAACGTCTCAGCACAAAAAAGTATGTGGAAAAATGCAGTTGCCAACAACACACATGAAAAGGCATCAAAATGACAGCACTAAAAACTTATTTATCTATAATTACGCTGAATGTAAATGGACTAAATGCACCAATAAAGAGACAGAGAGTCACGGACTGGATAAAGAAACACGATCCATCTATATGCTGCCTACAAGAGACACACCTTAGACTTAGAGACACAAACAAACTAAAACTCAAAGGATGGAAAAAAATATATCAAGCAAACAATAAGCAAAAAAGAAGAGGAGTAGCAATATTAATTTCTGACAAAATAGACTTTAGACTTAAATCCACCACAAAGGATAAAGAAGGACACTATATAATGATAAAAGGGACAATTGATCAGGAAGACATAACCATATTAAATATTTACGCACCCAATGACAGGGCTGCAAGATACATAAATCAAATTTTAACAGAATTGAAAAGTGAGATAGACACCTCCACAATTATAGTAGGAGACTTCAACACACCACTTTCGGAGAAGGACAGGACATCCACTAAGAAGCTCAATAGAGACACGGAAGACCTACTTACAACAATCAACCAACTTGACCTCATTGACTTATACAGAACTCTCCACCCAACTGCTGCAAAGTATACTTTTTTTTCTAGCGCACATGGAACATTCTCTAGAATAGACCACATATTAGGTCATAAAACAAACCTCTGCAGAGTCCAAAACATCGAAATATTACAAAGCATCTTCTCAGACCACAAGGCAATAAAACTAGAAATCAATAACAGAAAAACTAGGGAAAAGAAATCAAATACTTGGAAAATGAACAATACCCTCCTGAAAAAAGACTGGGTTATAGAAGACATCAAGGAGGGAATAAGGAAATTCATAGAATGCAACGAGAATGAAAATACTTGCTATCAAAACCTCTGAGACACAGCAAAAGCAGTGCTCAGAGGCCAATTTATATCGATAAATGCACACATACAAAAAGAAGAAAGAGCCAAAAGCAGAGAACTGTCCCTACAACTTGAACAAATAGAAAGTGAGCAACAAAAGAAACCATCAGGCACCAGAAGAAAACAAATAATAAAAATTAGAGCTGAACTAAATGAATTAGAGAACAGAAAAACAATTGAAAGAATTAACAAAGCCAAAAGCTGGTTCTTTGAAAAAATTAACAAAATTGATAAACCATTGGCTAGACTGACTAAAGAAATACAGGAAAGGAAACAAATAACCCGAATAAAAAACGAGAAGGGCCACGTCGCAACAGAACCAAATGAAATTAAAAGAATCATTTCAGATTACTACGAAAAATTGTACTCTAACAAATTTGAAAACCTAGAAGAAATGGATGAATTCTTGGAAAAACACTACCTACCTAAACTAACACATTCAGAAGTAGAACAACTAAATAGACCCATAACAAAAAAAGAGA
The DNA here is from genome assembly GCF_024166365.1 of Elephas maximus indicus. Classification (NCBI taxonomy): domain Eukaryota; kingdom Metazoa; phylum Chordata; class Mammalia; order Proboscidea; family Elephantidae; genus Elephas; species Elephas maximus. The sequence goes on along the minus strand of NC_064830.1, from coordinate 88,754,973 downwards.
TTGAAACGGTAATCAAAAAACTGCCAACAAAAAAAAGCCCTGGCCCGGACTGCTTCACTGCAGAGTTCTACCAAACTTTCAGAGAAGAGTTAACACCACTACTACTGAAGGTATTTCAAAGCATAGAAAATGACGGAATACTACCCTACTCATTCTATGAAGCCACTATCTCCCTGATACCAAAACCAGGTAAAGACATTACAAAAAAAGAAAATTATAGACCTATATCCCTCATGAACATAGATGCAAAAATCCTCAACAAAATTCTAGCCAGTAGAATCCAACAACACATCAAAAAAATAATTCACCATGATCAAGTGGGATTTATACCAGGTATGCAAGGCTGGTTTAATATCAGAAAAACCATTAATGTAATTCATCACATAAATAAAACAAAGATAAAAACCACATGATCTTATCAATTGATGCAGAAAAGGCATTTGACAAAGTCCAACACCCATTTATGATAAAAACTCTTACCAAAATAGGAATTGAAGGAAAATTCCTCAACATAATAAAGGGCATCTATGCAAAGCCAACAGCCAACATCACTCTAAATGGAGAGAACCTGAAAGCATTTCCCTTGAGAACGGGAACCAGACAAGGATGCCCTTTATCACCGCTCTTATTCAACATCGTACTTGAAGTCCTAGCCAGGGCAATTAGGCTAGACAAAGAAATAAAGGGTATCCGGATTGGCAAGGAGGAAGTAAAGTTATCACTGTTTGCAGGTGACATGATCTTATACACAGAAAACCCTAAGGAATCCTCCAGAAAACTACTGAAACTAATAGAAGAGTTTGGCAGAGTCTCAGGTTATAAAATAAACATACAAAAATCACTTGGATTCCTCTACATCAACAAAAAGAACACCGAAGAGGAAATAACCAAATAAATACCATTCACAGTAGCCCCCAAGAAGATAAAATACTTAGGAATAAATCTTACCAAGGATGTAAAAGACCTATACAAAGAAAACTACAAAGCTCTACTACAAGAAATTCAAAAGGACATACTTAAGTGGAAAAACATACCTTGCTCACAGATAGGAAGGCTTAACATAGTAAAAATGTCTATTCTACCAAAAGCCATCTATACATATAACGCACTTCCGATCCAAATTCCAATGTCATATTTTAAGGGGATAGAGAAACAAATCACCAATTTCATATGGAAGGGAAAGAAGCCCCGGATAAGCAAAGCATTACTGAAAAAGAAGAAAGTGGGAGGCCTCACTCTACCTGATTTCAGAACCTATTATACAGCCACAGTAGTCAAAACAGCCTGGTACTGGTACAACAACAGGCACATAGACCAATGGAACAGAATTGAGAACCCAGATATAAATCCATCCACGTATGAGCAGCTGATATTTGACAAAGGACCAGTGTCAGTAAATTGGGGAAATGATAGTCTTTTTAACAAATGGTGCTGGCATAACTGGATATCCATTTGCAAAAGAATGAAACAGGACCCATACCTCACACCATGCGCAAAAACTAACTCCAAGTGGATCAAAGACCTAAACATAAAGACTAAAACGATAAAGATCATGGAAGAAAAAATTGGGACAACCCTAGGAGCCCTAATACAAGGCATAAACAGAATACAAAACATTACCAAAAATGATGAAGAGAAACCCGATAACTGGGAGCTCCTAAAAATCAAACACCTATGCTCATCTAAAGACTTAACCAAAAGAATAAAAAGACCACCTACAGACTGGGAAAGAATTTTCAGCTATGACATCTCAGACCAGCGCCTGATCTCTAAAATCTACATGATTCTTTCAAAACTCAACCACAAAAAGACAAACAACCCAATCAAGAAGTGGGCAAAGGATATGAACACACATTTCACTAAAGAAGATATTCAGGCAGCCAACAGATACATGAGAAAATGCTCTCGATCATTAGCCATTAGAGAAATGCAAATTAAAACTACGATGAGATTCCATCTCACACCAACAAGCCTGGCATTAATCCAAAAAACACAAAATAATAAATGTTGGAGAGGCTGCGGAGAGATTGGAACTCTTATACACTGCTGGTGGGAATGTAAAATGGTAGAACCACTTTGGAAATCCATCTGGCGTTATCTTAAACAGTTAGAAATAGAACTACCATACAACCCAGAAATCCCACTCCTCGGAATATACCCTAGAGATACAAGAGCCTTCACACAAACAGATATATGCACACCCATGTTTATTGCAGCTCTGTTTACAATAGCAGAAAGCTGGAAGCAACCAAGGTGTCCATCAACGGATGAATGGGTAAACAAATTGTGGTATATTCACACAATGGAATACTACGCATCGATAAAGAACAGTGATGAATCTGTGAAATATTTCATAACATGGAGGAACCTGGAAGGCATTATGCTGAGCGAAATCAGTCAGAGGCAAAAGGACAAATATTGTATAAGACCACTATTATAAGATCTTGAGAAGTAGTAAAAACTGAGAAAAACACACACTTTTGTGGTTACGAAGGGGGGAGGGAGGGAGGGAGGGAGGGAGAGGGTTTTTTATTGATTAATCAGCAGATAAGAACTGCTTTGGGTGAAGGGAAAGACAACACTCAATACATGGAAGGTCAGCTCAATTGGACTGGACCAAAAGCAAAGAAGTTTCTGGGATAAAATGAATGCTTCAAAGGTCAGCAGAGCAGGGGCGGGGGTCTGGGGAACATGGTTTGAGGGGACTTCTAAGTCAATTGGCAAAATAATTCTATTATGAAAACATTCGGCATCCCACTTTGAAATATGGCGTCTGGGGTCTTAAATGCTAACAAGCGGCCATCTAAGATGCATCAATTGGTCTCAACCCACCTGGAGCAAAGGAAAAGGAAGAACACCAAGGTCACTCGACAACTAGGAACCCAAGAAACAGAAAGGGCCACATGAACCAGAGACCTACATCATCCTGAGACCAGAAGAACTAGATGGTGCCCGGCCACAATTGATGACTGCCCTGACAGGGAGCACAAGGAGAGAACTCCTGAGAGAACAGGAGATCAACGGGATGCACACCCCAAATTCTCATAAAAAGACCATACTTAATGGTCTGACTGAGACTAGAGGAATCCCGGCGGCCATGCTCCCCAGACCTTCTGTCGGCACAGGACAGGAACCATCCCTGAAGACAACTCATCAGACATGAAAGGGACTGGTCAGCAGGTGGGAGAGAGATGCTGATGAAGAGTGAGCTAATTATATCAGGTGGACACTTGAGAGTGTGCTGGCTGCTCTTGTCTGGAGGGGGGATGGGAGGATAGAGAGAGAGGGAAGCTGGCAAAATTGTCACAAAAGGAGAGACTGAAAGGGCTGACTCAATAGGGGAAGAGCAGGTGGGAGTATGGAGTAAGATGTATGTAAACATATATGTGACAGACCGATTGGACTTGTAAACGTTCACTTGAAGCTTAATAAAAGTTAATAAAAAAAAAAATTGTCTTGTCTGATTTTTCTTTAAATATATTAGTACCAAGTGATTTATCTTCAAGTTCAGAAATTCTAGCTTCTACTTGCTCAATTCTGCTCCTCTGACTTCCTGTTGAGTTGTCTAACTCTGTAATTTTATTGTTCATCTTCTGAATTTCTGATTGCTGTCTGTCTATGGATTTTTCCAGCTTATTAAACTTTTCATTATGTTCGTGAATAATCTGAGTTCTTCAGTTGTTTTAACTGTGTGTTCCTTGGCTCGTTCTGCGTATTACCTCATTTCCTTCCTGATGTCTTGAAGGGTTCTGTATATTAAACTTTCGTATTCTGCGTATGGTTATTCCAGGAATGTACTTTCATCTAGAAGATCCCTGGATTCTTTGTTTTGAGAGCCTGTTGAGGTGATCATGGCCTGTTTCTTTATGTGACTTGATATTGACTGTTGTCTCCAAGCCATCTCTAAGTTATTGTATTAGTTTATGCTTGCTTGCTGTGTCGTAGCTGCTTGTTTTGTTTTGGGATACTCCTATGGGTTGCTTGAGTGAGCTAGTTTGATTATTTTCTCCTTTAGAGCTCTGATGTCCTGTCCCCAGCTGGCTAGGGCTGTTATCAGGTATATCAGTCTAGGAATCCATTCAGTTTTCTTGTATGAATTCGGCTAAGGTTTCCAGGTAGCTGATCATCAAGTGTGTGGTACAGGCTCTGTCCTACAGTCTTAGAGGGGCAGGGGTGATTGGCGTACATACTGGTATCCGGTTGCAGCAGAGGGTCACGCTCTGAACAAGACAGGGGGCTGAGAACCAGCCCCCGAGTGTCTCTGAGGAAAACACGTCTCTGTTCCCTAGAACGTGCAGGTGGGTGGGTTCTGCAGATGGACCATGGGCACCCAAAGTTTTTGGTTGTAAGGACTGGGAGGTACCAGTTATCTTTGGTCCCCTGTCGCAGATGGCTGGTGACCTGAGTGGAGCTACCAGTCCTTTGGTTCCTGATGTGGGTAGGTGAGGACCTTGTTTAGTAGACAAAGCAATGTCAAACGTCAAACACCCACCTCTCCACTACACAGCTGAAACGGTTGGAGTTTGCCAACAAGGGCCTATTCTCCGGAAATAGGCCCATACAAGTCCATGCAGAAGGGAAAGGTGCTCAAGGTCCACGGACGGTTTATGCCTGGACAGGAGCCGCTTCTGTCCTGAGCTCCCCTGGTTAATGGAACTAGCAAATTATCTTTTCCCCCCAATTGCAAATTTTTTTCTTCCCCAAGGCCAGGAGGATGGTACTTCATATAGTCCAGCTTCTCGGACTATTTGTTCAGCATACAGATTGAATAAGTATGGTGAAAGGATACAGCCCTGATGCACACCTTTCCTGACTTTAAACCACACAGTATCTCCTTGTTTTGTTTGAACAGCCACTTCTTGGTCTTTGTACAGGTTCTGCATGAGCACAATTAAGTGTTCTGGATTTCTATTCTGCACAATGGTTATGATCCATACAGTTGAATGGCTTGCGTACTCAGTAGAACAAGGTAAACATCTTTCTGATATTCTCTGCTTTCAGCCAGGATCCATCTGACATCAGCAATAATATCTCTGGTTCCACGTCCTCTTCTGAATCTGGCTTGGCTTTCTGGCAGTGTCCTATCGATACACTGCTTCAGCTGTTTTTGAATGATCTTCAGCAAAATTTTACTTGTATGTGATATTAATGATAGTTGATAATTTCAGCATTTGGTTGGATCACCTTCCTTGGGAATAGGCATAAATACGCATCTCTTCCAGTCTGTTGGCCAGGTAGCTGTCTCCCAAATTTCTTGGCATAGATGGGTGAGCACTGCCAGCATTGCATCCGTTTGTTGAAACATCTCAATTGGTATTCCGTAAATTCCTGGAGCCTTGTTTTTGCCAATACCTTCAGTGCAACTTGGACTTCTTCCTTCAGTACCATCAGTTCCTGATCATATGCTCCCTCCTGAAATGGTTGAACGTTGACCAATTCTTTTTGGTATAGTGAGTCCGTGTATTCCTTCCATCCTCTTTTAATGCTTCCTTCATCATTTAATATTTTCCCTGTAGAATCTTTCAGTATTGCAACTCGAGGCTTGAATTTTTTCTTCAGTTCTTTCAGCTTGAGAAATGCCGAGCGTTTGCTTCCCTTTTGGTTTTCTATCTCCAGGTCTTTACACGTGTCATTATAATACTTTACTTTGTCTTCTTGAACCGCCCTTTGAAATCTTCTCTTCAGCTCTTCTACTTCATCATTTCTTCCTATTGCTTTAGCTACTGGACTCACATTCCACGTCATTCTTCTATTTCTGACTGACTTCTTCCTCAGTTGCTCCAGGCAAATAGAGACCAATTGTTGTGCCTTGGATGTCTGCTTGGGAACTTTTAAGACCCTAGGTACTACACAACAAACTAGGAGGTAGAACAGAAGCACTAAACATGTTTTAGGCCAGCTAAGTGGAATGTCCCCTGAAACTGTGACCCTAAACCTCCAAACCAAGGCATCCATAAGGTGTTTGGTTGTACATAAGCGGCCTCAGCAGCTACTCTTTTTGTTGTTGTTGTTGTTATAATATATATGTATCACACAACTTTTGCCAATTCAACTTTTTATAGATGTACAACTTATTGACAGCAATTACAATAATTGGTTATGCAACCCTACCCTTAATCAATGTAATTTTTCCATCACTGTTAACTCTCCCTTTTCCCCCTCCCTCCCACCCCTGGAAACTGCTAATAAATTTTGGTCTCTATACATATTACCTTTTCTTTTCTTTTTACATAAGTGAGGTCATAAAACATTTGTCCTTTTGTGATTGGCTTATTTCGCTCAGCGTAATGTCTTCAACGTCCATGCATACTGTAGCATGTGTGAAGACTTCATTTTTCCTACTGGTTGAGTAGTATTCTATCGCATGTACGTACCACATTTTGTTTATCCATTCGTCCGTCTGTTGATGGACATTTAAGTTGTTTTCATCTTTTGGCTATTATGAATGGTGCTGCAATGAACATTGGTATACAAGTTTGTTTTTGAGCCTGTGCTTTCAAGTCTTGGGTGTATACCTAGGAGTGGAATTACTGGGTCATATGGTAGTTCTATTTTTAGTTTTTTAAGGAGATGTGGCACTGTTTTCCACAACAGTGGTACCATTTTGCATTCCTACCAGCAATGGATAAGGGCTTCAATTTCCCCACATCCTCGCCAACATTTGTTATTTTCAGTTGTTTTTTTTTTTTAAATCTTAGCCATCCTAGTGGGAGTGAAATAGTATCTCATTGTGGTTTTGATTGGCATCTCTCTGATGGCTAATGGGAGCCCTGGTGGTGCAGTGGTTAAGAGCTATGGCAAGCTACAGCTGCTAACCAGAAGGTTGACAGTTCGAATCTACCATCTGCTCCTTGGAAAACCTTTGGATAGTTCTACTCTGTCCTATAGGGTCACTGTGAGTCAGAATCTACTCAACTGTAATGAGTTTGGTTTTTTGGTTTGAATGGCTGATGATGCTGAACATCTTTTCATATGTATGGTGGCTGTTTGAATGTCCTCTTTGGTGAAATGTCTATTCATATCCTTTGCCAATTTTATGATTGGGTTGTTTGTCTTTTTGTTGTTAAGTTGTCAAAGTTTTATATATATTTCAGTTATTAGATTCTTGTTGGATATATGGTTTCTGAAGATATTCTCCCAGTTGGTAGCTTGTCTTTTCACTCTTTTGGTAAAGTCTTTGATGAACAAAAGTTTTTAATTACTATGAGAACCCATTTATTAATTTGTCTTTTGCTGTTTGTGCTTTTGTTATTAAATTAGATAATCTATTGTTGAAAGCTAGGACTGACAGTGTTGCCCCTGCTTCTTGTTCTAAGAATTTAATGCTTTTAGTTTTCACATTTATGTGCTTAATCCATTTTGAATTTATTTTTGTGTATGGTTTGAGGCGTGGATCCTGCTTCATTTTCTGCGTGTGGAAATCCAGTTTTCCCAGCACCATTTATTGAAGAGATTCTTCTTTCCTCATTGAATGGAGTTAGCACCCTTGTTAAAAATCAGTTGACCATAGATGTGTGGGTTTATTTCTGGGCTCAATTCTCTTCCATTGGTCTGTGTGTCAATTGTTTACCCTGTAGTGTAATGGATTACTTTTATATGGCCATTCTTTCCATGGTCTTGTAACTCCCACCGAATGAGTGGGTAACCAAAACCAAACCAAACTCGTTGCCATCGAGTTGACTCCAACTCATAGCGACCCTATAGGACAGGGTATAACTGCCCCATAGAGTTTCCAAGGAGTACCTCATGGATTCAAACTGCTGACCTTTTGATTAGCAGCCGTAGCACTTAAACACTGTGCCTCCAGGGTTTCCAACGACTGGGTGCAACTATGCAAATAAGGTGCTTGTGACCCACTAAGGGGATTGGGCAGCTTGCTAATAATGCAAATAAAGATGGATGACACCTTTGTGGGGGTGTTGTTGTTGTTGTTAGGTGCCATTTAATTGGCCCATGATGAGATTTGGTATAATGTGATCACATCCATGATGGGATTTGCAATGAGTAGCCAGTCAGTTGAAAGGGAGCTTCCTTGGGCTTGTGGCCTGTATCGAATATAAGTGGACATTCTGGCAAGGCTTGTGGGCTTTTGCTCACTCTGGATCCTGCAGCTGGCTCTGGTTTGTTTGACCTCGGGTTCTTGGGACTTGAGCTAGCAACCTACCTGCGATCTTGCCTGTCGATCTTGGGATTCGTTGGTCTTTGCAGCCTGTGAGCAAGAGCCCTGCTCTCTGACCTGCCGACATTCACTAGCCCCTGCGGCTACTTGAATCAGGAGAAGCCTCCAGCTGGACCCATGGATTTGGGATGTTTCAGCCTCTATAACCGTGTGAGCCATTTCCTTTATATAAATCTCTGTATGTTTTTATGTAGATAATTATATGCTTTGCTGGTTTTGCTTTTTTAGAGAATGCAGCCGAAGACACGTCCGTTTTGTTTTTTTCTTTCTTTCCTGTCTTTTTAATGACCTCTTGCTTTCTTCATGTACGATGCCCTTGATGTCATTCCACAACTCATCTGGTCTTTAGTCTTTAATGTTCAGTGTGTCAAATCTATTCTTGAGGTAGTCTCTAAATTCAGGTGGAATATATTCAAGGTCATATTTTAGCTCTCATGGACTTGCTCTAATTTTCTTCAGCTTCAGCTTCAGTTTGCATGATGAGCAAATGATGGTCTGTTCCATAGTCAGTGTCTGGCCTTGTTCTGACTGATGATACTGAGCTTCTCTCCCTTATCTATTTCCACAGATGAAGTCAATTCGATACCTGTGTTTTCCATCTGGTGAGGTCCATGGGTACAGTTGCCGTTTATGTTGTTGAAAAAAGGTATTTGCAATGAAGATGTCGTTGGACTTGCAAAATTCTATCGTGCAGTCTCTGGCATCATTTCTGTCAAGGCTGTGTTTTCCAACTACTAATCCTTCTTTGTTTCCAACTTTCGCATTCCAATCACTAGTAATTATTAATGCATCTTAATTGTGTGTGTGATCAATTTCAGACTGCAGAAGTTGGTAAAAATCTTTAATTTTTTTAACTTTGTTTTTAATATTTTGTTGTATTTATGTGGCATTTATTGCTATAAGCTTCCCTCTGAGTACTGCCTTTGCTGCATCCCAGAAGTTTTGTTATGTTGTGCTTTCATTTTTATTTGACTCTAAGAAATTTCTGATTTCTCTTTTGATTTGTACCTTGACCCATTGGTAGTTTGATAGTGTGTTGTTTAATTTCCATATGTTTGTGTATATTCCAGTTTTGTTTTCTGTTACTGATTTCTAGCTTTACTTCATCGTAGTCAGAGAAAATACTTTGTATGATTTCAGTCTTTTTAAATTTATCAAGACTTGCTTTATGACCTAAAATGTGGTCTGTCCTGGAGAATGATCCATGTGCACAGGAGCAGAATGCATATTGTGCTGTTTTTGGGTAGAATGTTCTACATGTCTGTTAAGTCTACTTAGTTTATAGTGTTGTTCAGGTCCTCTGTTTCCTTGTTGATCTTTCTAGATGTTTTTTCCAATATTGAAAGTGGTGTTTTGAGTCTTCAACCATTATTGTAGTACTATCTATTTCTCCCTTTAACTATCAGTGTTTGCTTTATATCAGTTTAGGTGCCCCAATGTTGGGTGAATATTTATTTATGATTGTTAAATCTTCTTGATTAGTTGACCTTTTTATCACTATATAATGTCCATCTTTATGTCTTCTACTCTACTTTGTTGGATAGTGAGATTGCCACCCTAGCTCTCTTTGGTTATTTACATGGAGTAATTTTTTTCCATTCTTTCACTTTCAACCAGTTTGTGGCTTTGCGTTTAAGGTGTGTATCTCTTGTAAACAGCATATAGTTGGATCTTTTTTTTTTTTTTTAATCCATTCTGCCACTCTCTGCCTTTTGATTGGAACATTTAGTCCATTTACATTCACTGTAATTACTGATAAGAAGTGACTTACTTCTGCCATTTTGTTGTTTGGTTTTTTTTGTGTGTGTGTGTCTTAAGCCATCTTTGTCTTTGTCCTTTAGTACTGCTTGCTTTTGTGTTTTGTTGGTTTATTGTAGTGAGTCTTTTTGGTTTCCTTCTTCTTTCCTTTTACATATGTTTTTTACGTATTAGTGGCTACCATGAATATTACATTTAAGAGCTTATATTTATAACATTCTAGGATAAGTTGGTACCAACTCAGGTAACATACAGGAAATTCTATCTTTGTAGCATTCCTCTCCCCCCTTTTTTTGTTGTTATCACTGATTACATCTTTATTTTTCACGTGCCTTATAACGAGTTTATCTTTGCATTTTATATATTTGTTATTAAAAAACACGAAAGACAAAACATTTAGAATTATCAAGCATGAATACCTTATTTCTAGCCTTTATACTTGTTCATGCATTTTCCTTTATTAAGGATCTTTCTTTTTATGTATAGTTTTGAATTACTTTCTAGTGTCTTTTCTCTTCCATCTACAGAACTCGCATTAGTATTTTTTCTAGGGCTGGCCTGGTGGATATGAACTGTCTTAGCTTCTGTTTGTCTGGGATTGTTTTAATTTTGCCCTCATTCTTGAAGGATAGTTTCACTGGGTATAGTATTCTTGGTTGACTTTTTTTTTCTTTCAGCACTTTAAATACATCATTCCATTGCCTCCTGGCCTCTAGTGTTTCTGAGGAAAACTTGGCATTTAATCTTATCGGGGATCTGTTGTATGTGACAGTTTGCTTCTTTCTCACTGTTTGCACTATTCGCTCTTTATCTTTAATTTTTGAGACCCTAACTATGATGTGTCTTGGTGTAGATCTCTTTGGGTTTATCTTGCTTGGAGTTCTTTGAGCTTCTTAGATTTATAGATTCATGTCCTTTGTTAGATCGGTGAAATTTTCTGTCTTTATTTCTCCAAATATTCTTTCTGTCCCTTTCTCTCATCTCGTGGAATTCCCATGATGCGTACCTTAGGTCTCTTGTTGTTGCATCATAATTCCATTAAACCATGCTCAGCTTTCTTGAGCCTCCGCTCTTGTTGCTCTTCAACGTCTATAATTTTATCTATTTTATCCTCTAATTTACTGATTCTTTCTTCTGCCTGACTAAATCTGTTGGTAAGTCCTGCTGTTGCGTTTCTCATTTTTTATTGTCCCTTACAGTTGCAATATCTCTTTTTTCAGATTCTCATTTGTTCTTGCAATGTTTTTATTTCTTTTGGCTCTTTGTCTATGTTTCCCTTAGTTTTTTAATTATATTTAATGCTGTATTATAGTCTTCCCTTTTTTTTTTTTATTTGGTCATCCCTAGATGCACTTTTACTCCTTTTGTCATATTCATTTGGATGAGCCATTGTTTCTGTTTTGTGTGTCTTGTGACTTTTTCTTGGGGCATTGGATTTTTTGAGGATGTTAACTTTCTCAGTTTTCTCCAGTATTTGGTGTTTTTGCCTGTACTACTTTCTGTAAGATTGGGATTCAGAAGCTCCAGATCTTGTTTTTCAATTTTCAGTCTCTCACAGACACCCCAGAGAACACACTGTGGTCAGTCTTTGCACCAGTGGGCACCCTTTCTCAGGCGAGATATTGTACACTAATCAATCTGATCACCAGGGGTGCAGTCCCACTCTCTGGTTATTACTCCCTTCCCTTTTCTGTTTCTGTAATCACGTTTTTAGTCAGAAAACATACTCAGTGAACCTCCTTTGGGGCTGGGTGTTGCTCTTCAGCTTTGCCTGAGGCTTCCTTCCCTGCTCTGTAGGGGCTACTTATGTCTGAGCTGGCATTCAGGGGACACACAGGTAGACATTCCTCTGTTTCAGGGAGAGGAAGAGCTGGCACTCCCCAAGGAGCCCCGAGAGATCTGTCTTATCAGCTTCAGAACCTCAGTGGCCCTCTGGTTATTGGGGGAGCAGTCTCCACTTAGATGACTCACCTCCTGACTCCACTGTATGGAGCCTTCTGTGGGAGTTTGTATCAGTCCAGGATCCTACAGTTACTGGTTGGGGGAGGGGTAGTCATACTCTGAACTGACCCCCAGGGAGGTCTGCCTTGTTGCTATCTGAGCCTGCTGCATAGAATGTTGGCTGTCGGTGTAGCCTCCACTCAAGATGCCTGCTTCCTAACACATAGCAGCCTCAGTAAGCAGTCCTCAGTGCTGACTGTAAGGGAGCAGACAGACCCAAACTGATCCCCAGGGAGGTCTTTCCTGTTGGTTTCAGAGGCCTGAGCTATGGGGTGCACAGGGAGGCTGGTAGAATGTTGACTGTGGGAGCAGACTCCACTTCAGGGGCCTTCTGTAGCAGTTTGCAATAGCCTGGCAACCAACAATTACCAGGTGCAGGGGGTGTCTCACTCTGGTCAGATTCCCTTGGAGATGTGCCTTGTTATCAATGTACTCACAGTAGAATGTTGGCTGTGAGTACGGCTTCCACCTGAGTCCTGCTTTCTAACATACAGCGGCTACAGTCAGCAGTCCTCTGTGCCAACTGGAAGTAGGGACAGACTAAACTCTAAATGACTCACAGGGAGCTTTGTCCTACTGGTTTCAGAGACCCAAGCTATAGGGTACACAGGGAGGCAGGGAGAGTACAGACTATGGGAGCAAATTCTACTCTAAGGCCCTTCTGTGGCAATTCACTGCAGGCTTGCAGGTGACAGTGTCTGGGTGAGGGAGGGGCTGGGATACTCCAAATGAACCCCCAGGGAGGTCTGCCTCGTTGCTATCAGATCTCCCCCGCCTCCTGCCCGCTGGAGTGTGCTGGCTGTGGGTGTAGCCTCCATGAAAGATGTCCCTTTGTAATTGGTTTATTTTACTTAGCATAATGTCTTCAAGCTCCATCCACATTGTAGCATATGTCAAGACTTCATTTCTCCTACTGGCTGAGTAGTATTCCATTGTATGTATGTACCGTATTTTGTTTATCCATTCATCTATTGATGGGCATCTAGGTTGTTTCTATTTTTTGGGTATTGGGAGTAGTGCTGCAAAGAACGTTGGTGTACAAGTCTCTGTTTGAGTCTCTGCTTTCAAGTCTTGGGTATATACCCTAGGAGTGGAATTGCTGGGTCATATGGTAGTTCTGGTGGCACAGCGGTTAAGAGCTCAGCTGATAACCAAAAGGTTGGCAGTTCGAATCCACCAGCTGCTCCTTGGAAACCCTATGGGGCAGTTCTACTCTGTCCTGTAGGGTCTCTGTGAGTTGGAATTGACTTGATGGCAACCGGTTTGGTTGTTTTTTGTTTTTTTTTTTTTCATTATAGTAGTTCAATTTTTAGTTTTTTTGAGAAACTGCCACACTGTTTTGCACAACTGCTGTACCATTTTTTATTCCCAACAGCAATGGGTAAGGGTTCCAGTTTCCCCACATCCTTGCTAACATTTGTTATTTTCTGTTTTTTTTGTTATCTTAGCTATCCCACATCCTCTCTGACATTCGTTTTTTTTTTTTTAATCTTAACTATCCTAAACCAAAAAGCCAAACCCGTTGCCATCAAGTTGATTCCAACTCATAGTGACCCTATAGGGCAGAGTTAGAACTGCCCCATAGGGCTTCCAGGGAGCAGCTAGTGGATTCAAACTGCTGACCCTTTGGTTAGGAGCTGTAGCTCACTGCAGCTCTTAACCACCAAGCCACCAGGGCTTTCTAGCCATCCTAAAAAAAAAAGTGGGAGTGAAATGGTATCTCTTTGTGGCTTTGATTTGCATCTCTCTGATGGCTAATGATGCTGAACATCTTTTCATGTATTTATTGGTCATTTGGATGTCCTCTTTGGTGAAATGTCTATTCAACTCCTTTGCTCATTTTATGATTGGGTTATTTGTCTTTTTGTTATTAAGTTGTCAAAGTGTTTATGTATTTTAGTTATTAGAGTCTTGTCAGATACAGTGTTTCCAAATATATTCTCCCAGTTGGTAGCTTGTCTTTTCACTTTTTTGGTAAAGTCTTTTGATGAACCGAAGTTTTTAATTTTTATGAGGTCCCATTTATTTATTTTGTCTTTTGCTGTTTGTGCTTTTGTTATATTAGATAATCTACTGTTAAAAGCGAAACCTAACAGCGTCACCCCTGTTTTTCCTTCTAAGAATTTTATGGTTTTAGCTTGCACGTTTAGGTGCTTAATCCATTTTGAATTTGCTTTTGTGTATGGTGTGAGGCATGGATCCTATTTCATTTTCATGCACGTGGATACCAGTTCTCCCGGCATCATTTATTGAAGAGATTCCTCTTTCCCCATTGAACGGACTTAGCGCCCTTGTCAAAAATCAATTGACCGTAGATACGAGGACCTTCTTGAAGCCTCCATTTGTTTCTCCTGGGGCTCCAGCCGCCCTTTCTTGGCTAACCCTCTTCTACTCCCTCTCCCTCTGCCCCAGATGCAGAAATGGCAGATTCCAGCAGTTCCCAACCTGAGGACCCCCCATATCCAGGCTTTACCTGGAAGAAGAAGTTGAGGGGTAAGGATGAAGAAGAGGAGGAGGAGAAGAAGATGTTTCTGTGAGTGAGGCGGGGCACTTGGGTCTTAGGAGCAGGAAGGGAGTTGGAGGGGAAAGCTGAGGTGGGCGGGACCCTTGGGTGGGTACTGGAAGTGTAACAAGAGGGGATGCAGGAGTATTGGGGCTCAGGTGGTGAATGAGGCTCTTGGGAGAGGAGGTGGCCCACCCCACAGGATGATAGCAAACCCTTCAGGACCACCCGTGAAGTGGAGTGTTTTGTCATTACACCTGGGACTAATGGTGTGGCTCGGGGGACAGCCTGTGTGGTTCCAGTCCTGCCAGCTGTCTCTTACCTGTCCTCTCTGTGCTTCATTTTCCTCCTCTGTAAAATGGAGATGATAGAGGTACCTGTGTTAGAGAATTGCAGAGTAGGCTGCCTGAGTTAATACTTGGCACATAGTACATGCTCTGTGTCTGTTGGGTGTTATTGGATGTTAACTTGGGCAGTAATTTACCTTAAAAATTTGGCCTTTTCTTCCCTAATATTTGGGTCATGTGAATATAAAAATGGTGACTTGTATCTTCTCTCTCCTATCTTCTAGTAAAACAGATAACTACTGGAAGATGCCCCAACTCTCCCTCTGGCTCCTGAGGGCCCATATGCCATGATGAGAAGTGTGAGGCGGCGGTCTCTCCTCTGGTTCCATTCTGCCCCTTTTCTCTCTGCAGGGCCCAGGACATGTCTCCCTCGCCCCCGTCTCCACCAAGGACCAAAAGCAGGAAGCATACCAGGGCACTCCAGAAGTTAAGGTGCGAGGGCAGGGGCACTGGCTGGGGGAGGGACAGTCTGGAAGGGTGGGTGACCCCAACTCCTCTGTGCTCCAGGGAGGTGAACAAGCGCCTCCAAGATCTTCGTTCCTCCCTGAGCCCCAAGCAGCACCAAGGCCAAGACCGTCAGAGCCAGGAGGATGACGTTGTCCTAGTGGAGGGGCCCATCTTCCCACAGAGCCCTCGCCTCTTCCCACTCAAAATCCGGTGCCGGGCAGACCTGGTCAGATTGCCTGTCCGAATGGTGAGTACCTGGAGGGTCTTTGAGAAGAGGGGCTGGGAGCCACCTTTGGAGAGACCGGAGGCTGGGCAGGGGCTCGCTGGCAGAGGGACTGCCTTCCTTTTCTCATCACACTCCTGCTGTCTGGAGCTGCCCAGCACTCCCACAGTCCTCCTTGCCTGTCACTTGCTCTTCCCTCTGTGTTGTCTTTTCCTCACTCTCGCCCTCTTTCTGGCAGACTTCCTACCTATTCTTCATGCATTTTCTTTCATTAAGCATTTTTCTTTAACATCCTCTCTTCTAAGAGTCTGTAAGGATGACACTATAAACTGCTGTACAAAAGGGGCTAGGTGGGCACACCCGACCTTTTTCACTAACTCTGCATGGCACGGATCAGCCTGAATCGAGTTCCCAGCTGGAAGTGGATCCAAGCCTCACCTTCCCACATCTCCATACCTCATGCCAGCCACTTCATATGGCACTTCCTCTCTCTGACCCTAACCACCCAGAGTTAGGTCAGACCTCATCCCTGACCACCCTGAGCCAAGTGAAAACATCCCTTGCCACCTGGGGGCCAGGTCATTGGGGACCAGGAGTAGGCTCATGAGATGGCAGAACTCCCTGCACTTCAGACCAGCTGGTCTCTCTCTCTCTCTAGTCCCCTAGGACAAGGTCACAAGCTAGAAGGACTCCATTCTTCTTCGACTGCCCGCACGGCCTTTTCCTGACCAGCAGCCCCCAGAGCTGGGTCTATACAAATTGACCCTGTGCTGCCAGCCCCTGCTGACTCATTGCCCTCTGTGGGTTTGTTAATTATAATGGCTCACAAAATTCACAGAGACTATTACCTATACTTACAGCTATGCATTTATTATAACGAGAAAGGCTACAAGCTAAAAGATGCATCAGGCAAGGTCTGGGAGAGGTCTTGGCACCACGAGGCTTCCATCATCCCCAGGGACATGCTGTACCCTCTCCCATGGATGGATGTTCTCACTGATCCAGGTGGCCCCAAAAAGAGCATTCCAAGGTCCTGGGTCCCTTAGTCATTGGGACCTCAGTGAATATGCATGACTGGAGCCTTAATCCATAGTTACGATTGATCCAATCGATGAATATGCATGACTGCATCAATCGCCTTCCCTTCCTGAAGTTCCCCAGGTGTGCGGCCTGTGTATCCTCTACTTGCCTGGCTGTGTTAGAAAGACAGAGAGCACCTGAATTGATTGGGCTGTTTTCAGAAACCAGATACAAAAGGCTAACTTTAGTTCTTTGTGACACAGAAGTTTTGGTTGGTGACCTCCTCCCAGGGTGAGCTCCTCCCTCTCGCCTCCCCCAGGACCTGTGTGTCCCTCTTGATTTGCTCTTACTGCACTAGAGGCAGCAGAGGTCACTCAGTCACCCAGAGCTTCCCCGGCTTCCTGGTGAAGGCCTGGAGCTTTGCAGGGATGGCCCATTTCAATAGCATGAATGATAAGGGAAATGACCATTTATTGAGCACTAGCCCCACATTGGAGCCCTGGTGGTGTAGTGGTTAAGCGTTTGTCTGCTAACCAAAAGGTTGACAGTTCGAATCCACTAGCCACTCCTTGGAAACACTGTGGGGCAGTACTACTCTGTCCTATAGGGTTGCTGTGAGTTGGAATAGACTTGAGGGCAATGGGTTTTGTTTTGTTTTTTTAAGCCCCGCATCTGGCGTAGCAGCCCGTGGCCACATCAACAGTGCCTCTGCTTTCTTTGCCCTATACAGTGCTTTAAAAACATCTCAGTTTGTTGTCAACCCTTGTAATGGGTGATTTCATACAAGGGTCCAGATTTCTGGCCTCCCTTAAAAACAGGCAGATATAGCCACACTGGCCCATGTTCCTACCTGGTACCAATCAGCTGGAGCTGACTGACAGCTGGCCTGCCCGCACGCATGGAGCATGGAGTTCCAATTTTCCACAGTCCCCATCACTCCCTTTTGCCTCCTAACCCATGGCGGCTTCATTTCTTTTATGTTACTTGCCTGGAGTCCTACTTCACAGGATTTTATTCTATACATTGCCTGGGCAATAGGAGGAAACTTCCAGCTGAGGAGCTCAGTGTGTGGCCAAGACTAGAAACTTGCGTTTGGGATGGTGGTGTTGGGGTGAGGGTTGGGCAGATGTGGAGGCAGGAATACCTCCTTTGCTTCTTGTCTCCACAGTCGGAGCCCCTGCAGAGTGTGGTGGACCACATGGCCAACCACCTTGGGGTATCCCCAAGCAGGATCCTCTTGCTATTTGGAGAGACAGAGCTGTCCCCTACTGCCACCCCAAGGACCCTGAAGCTTGGAGTGGCTGACATCATTGGTGAGAGGACAGTGGGGAGGTGTGGGATCCTGAGGCTTTTGCCACGGGAAGGGGCTACTGGGACCATCCAGAGGGGCTCCTGCTTCCAGCCCCTAGCTTAGGCCTGGGTTCCTGACCTGCCTCCTGCAGACTGTGTGGTGCTCGCAAGTTCTCCAGAGGCTGCGGAGACATCCCAACAGCTTCAGCTCCGGGTGCAGGGGAAGGAGAAACACCAGGTGTTGGAAGTCTCGCTGTCTCCGGTGAGTGGGAGAAATGGTTCTCCGTGCCCCTCACCCTTTCCTCTGCCTTTAATCCTGACTGACTGGTGACACTGCCCTCCATACTCTTGGGTCCCACCCACCCCAGATGGTGGGGAGAGCCTCTGGTCAACTTCTCGTCCCCTTCTGCTGGTTCCTCCAATCTAGTCTGTGCATCCCTTCAGCCTCCAAATTCCTTCCTCCATCTTTTTCCTTTTTACAGTTAAAATAGAAAGGAACCTTTGGCAGTAACCAATAAAAGCCATCAAACTAAGAATAAAGACAGCCACACTTTTAAGTGCCAGTCCCAGAGCTAAGGATAATTACTTCACATTCAGGATATTATCTAATTTTCACTACAATTCTATGTGGGAGAACACTGTTGTTGCCCTCATTTAACAAGTGAGGAAGGAGAGGCTCAGAGAGGTGGAGTGACTTGCCTAAGGCCACATAGCTGGTAAGTGGGAGAGCGTGGTTTCCAGCTCCGGTCTTTCTCACCCCAGAGACTGGGCTCCCTTCATTGTGTGGTATGCATCTCTATTTTGCAAATGAGGAGACTGAGGCTTGGAGAACTTTTCTAACCCAGAACCTGTACTCTTAAGCCTTGAGCTCTGCGTTCCCACTCTACCTGAGGAATCTGGGGTCAAGAGGGAGGAAGGGACTCATTAGAGTTCACCAGAGGCAGTAACAGGCCATACAGGAACTCAAACTGTGCTGGCTTCTTGGTCCACTCGCCTTCTCTTTGGGGCTGTAACTTCACCAACTCAGTTCCTTGTGTTCCCAGTCCCAAGTTCTCTGTTTGTCCCTACAAGTTCTCCGAAGCCTCTTTTTCAAGTTCTTACATCCATTTTTTCCCTCCATCCAGGATTCTCCCCTCAAGACCCTCATGGCCCGCTACGAGGAGGCCATGGGACTCTCGGGATGCAAGCTTGCTTTCTTCTTTGATGGGACGAAGCTTTCAGGCGTGGAGCTGCCGGCCGATCTGGGCATGGAATCCGGGGACCTCATTGAGGTTTGGGGCTGAGACTCCTCGGCCTGCCTGCGGGCCCATCCTGGACTCAGCGAGAACATCGGCCCCTTGCCTTTAAAATGTTTTTACCAAAGCCCATAAGGGCTAGTTAAAGCTGAGATAGAACATTTCTTTAAGCTAAAGCAGAATCAAGGAGTGACCTTTGGCTTTTCTCTCCCGTCGACATTGGTTTTAAGCCATTAACTACCTGGGTAGTTGTGTGGTAGTTGTTCCTGCCCTGAGTCGGCTGTGCTTCCATCCACATTTTTGTGCTCAGTTTTCCAGCCACTGGGACATGGAGGAGGTGTCCCTCCGTCACCACCGTTTCATGTCCATCATCACCCTTTCCTTCATCGAAATGTCTGTTCTCTGAAACTTTCTTGTATTTAAATAAGGGTTGGGTTTGGGATTCTAGACCTGGGATCTCTGCCACGTCTAAGACCAACAGTGGGCTTCCTTTTATTTGGGGGGGTGGGAGTGGGATTTGCTTAAGGCAGATGCCCTGGTGTGGTTCCTTCCCTCGCAGGAAATAAATGGCCAGGCTCACACATGCATTAGCTTAAGTGTAGGCAGACAATTGGTGGTTCTTTTGAAGGCTGTAGGTAGTGGATTCTCAGCCTTGGGTGTCTTCCTAACCCTAGGGAACCTTCCATTCACCCTTCCTAGTTTACCCTTCCTGGTGCACGCACAGTAAGGTATAGCAGCACGTTCAACTGTTTTTGTTTTGGGTCTTGGGATTAGTCTCTGGTTTTATGGCTTTTCCCCTCTTCTCCACCCTGCGAATCTATTCTTGTAAAATACAGTGTTTTATGTGTGAATGTGCTTTTAATATCCGCAGTGGTACCTTGTGCCGTTTCTTTTTTCACTCAACGCGTGTTAGGATCTAGCCCTGTCACCTACCCTGTTTCTGCTTCATTGCTTTGAACTGCTGCCTGGTATTCCACAGTGGGCGCCAGTTGCATTTTGCTAATCCAGTCCCTTCAGTGGTGGACACCTGGGTGCCGCCAACTCCTTGGCACCATACACAAGGCCACAATAAGCATCCTTTTATGTGTCCCCTCCTGGGCTCGCACAAACAGTTCTCTAGCATAGGTGCCCAGGATAGGATTGTGGGTCGTACAGGGTAGTTTCTCTGTGGTTCCACCAGATTTGTCCTTAGAAAGGTAATTGACCCTCCCACTGAGGCTCCTAATCTCTCCTCATCTTCCCCAGCTTTTCTTATTGCCCAGCTTTCTAATTTCTGTCAGTCTGATGTGTGTCAAGTGGTGCCATGTTTGAATGTACATTCAGCTGATCGTCAGTAATGCTGGGAACCTCTTCATATACGTGGCAGCCTTTCGGGCGTCCCTTTCTGCGACTTGCTTGTTTTCTCATGGGCGTCCTGTCTTTTCCTGACGTTGTCACAGGAGTTGAGCAGTTTTAGGCATTGCAAACAACTCTCGTAGAATGCCTTTGTCTTTTTTATTTCTACAGGTGTCCTTCATGGAATAGAAATCCTTAAAGTACATGAATTCACTATATTGTCATAGAGTTTGCTGCCTTTTGGTTTCTTGTTTAAGAGTAGCTAAGACATTCTGCACTTTCTAATGTTAGCAGATAAAACCAATGAGCATTTGCTTTCGTATCAGGCCGCTAAATGGGGCAGGAGTCTCGCTGGCACAAGCTGGTCTGTGGCGTTGGTGATACCTGTACTGAGTGGTCAAACCCTTGCTCTGATTGGTCGATGCTGGGCTGCACTGGTTGCTATATATTTTTGAATAGCATTCCTGCCTTTAAACCATTTGAAATACGCCTTTGTGTTTGAGATCCATGTTTATTTCCATCATACAACGAGCCAGTTTTCTCATTACTGTCTACTAAAAGAGCCATGAATTCTCCACTGATAACATGGTGTAATTTTAGCAAAAGTATGTCAACTTCTTAAAAAACTTTTTTTTTTTTTTGGAATGTGAGATTCCTTAGAATTTACAATGTGGCACTGCAGAAAGAAACCTTTGTAATGTTTAAATAATCCATGATATGGTATAACTCCATTTTTCAGATCTTCTGTATGTCTACGAATAAGTTCTAACACATTAAAGTTATGTATTCAGCCTCAGCAAAATAAATGGGAATACATTCAACTTGTGTATCCTTGAGGACATCTTCCTTTGTGGCCCTCACGTGATCCCCACTAAAACCCCTGTGACAGAGACCATTAGTTGTCCCTCATAGTCATTCTTCCTCCTTCTCACGTTTCTAGCTAAGCACAGGGCCACGCAGAATACAGGCAGTACTTCCTAGCCTCCCTTGCTGCTGGGTGTGGCCAGGTGTGAATCCAGGCTCCTGGGATGTAAGTAGGAGAGTGTGTGCCCATCTCCTTTGCTTTCCTCCTGTCTGCTTGCTGGAAGGAGCACAACCATACTGACCACGAGGTGATCTTGGAAATGGAAGCTACACAGGATGCGACACGAGAGAAGAGCCTGAGTCTTGGTCTCCGTAGAGCATCTTATCAGCCCCACATTGCTGACCCCTGGGCTTTTATGTGAAAGAGGAACTTTTGTCTTGTGTAAATCACTGTTACTTTGGGATTTCTGCCACTTGAACTATACCTAGTTCTTTTTTTTAATTGTGCTTTAGGTGAAAATTTACAGCTCCAGTTAATTTCTCATAAAAAAAATTATACACATATTGTTTTGTGACACTAGTTGCAATCCCCACAATGTGACAGCATGCTCCCCCTTTCCACCCTGGGTTCCATTCGACCAGTTCCTGTCCCTTCCTTCTCATCCTGCTTTTGGACAGGAGCTGCCCATTTGGTCTTGAATATCTGATGGAACTAAGAAGCACATTCCTTACGTGTATTATTTTTCGTTTTATAGCCCTGTCTAATCTTTGATGAGGACCACACCTAGTTCTAACTCCAGGATATTGCTGTTGTAACCAAGACTACAGTAATCCTCTTTGGGTACCAGTGTGAGATTTGTTCAGAGGTTCACGTCTAGGAATGAAGCCACCAGTTGTTGAATATGTACCTGCCCAGTTTCTCTTGAATACGGTTAAATTGCCAACCAAAGTGGTTGGGCCTCTTTGTATGTCTATTAGCAAGTGCTAGAAGTTTCCAGTTTCTTCACATCTTCCTCAGCACTTAATCTGGGCAGGGTATGGGAAAAACTACTTACTGTAAAAGAATTTGCATCTCCTCTGTGATGAGAGATTGTTCCTCCTTTCAAAATCTAAAAGACTTATTGGGTGATCTTTCTAAAATCCTGCTGTTTGGGACCTTTCAAAACATCAGTGAACCCTTACTCAGTGCCATGTACCAAGTTTAGCACTTTTCATAATCTCACTAATCCTCAGAGCAATTCAGTGAGGTAGGTGTTATTATTCTTTCTATTTTACAGAAAACAGAAGCTTAGAAACATTAATTAAGGGGCCCAGACCACACAGCTACAAGTCACAGAGCCAGATGGAAACCCAGGTGGGCCTAACAAATTCTTAACTAGACCAGCACATCTCAAACCTTAATGTGCATACAAATCAGCTAGGGATGTTATTTAAAATATAGATTCTGGTTCAGCAGCTCTGGAGTAGGGCCTGAGATTCTGCATTTCCTGTAAGCTCCTAGATGATACACGTGCTGCTGGTCCAGGGACCACACTTGGAGTAGCAAGATACTATTTTGTCTTTCTCTATAGACTTCCACCTTTGAAGCCTCCCATCTTCCCACCTCTGCCTCCACTTTCCAACTCAGTGGTCAGTTCCTCCATGAAGCCCACCTGAACCTGGAACAGGCGTCTTTTTTGTGTGTCCCACCTGAACCTGGAACAGGGGTCTAGCTCAGCACACTGTTACGCCCATTTGTCTGTGCCTTTATCCCCTATGTCATGGATTGAATTGTGTCACCCAAAATATGAGTATCAATTTGCCTAGGCCATGATTCCCAGTATTTGTGATTGCCCTCCCTTTTATCATCTGATGTGATTTTCCTATGTGTTGTAAGTCCTGTCTCTGTGATGTTAATGACAAGGAATTAGCCACAATTATGTTAAAGAGGCAGGACTCAGTCTATAAGATTAGATTGTGTCTTAAACTAATCTCTCGAGATATAAAAGAGACTAGCAGAGAGATGTGTTGGGGACCTCATACCACTAAGAAAGTAATGCCAGGAAAAGAGCATGTCTTTGGACCTGGGGTCCCTGTGCTGAGAAGCTCCTAGCCCAGG
The DNA here is from genome assembly GCF_024166365.1 of Elephas maximus indicus. Lineage (NCBI taxonomy): Eukaryota > Metazoa > Chordata > Mammalia > Proboscidea > Elephantidae > Elephas > Elephas maximus. The sequence goes on along the minus strand of NC_064830.1, from coordinate 88,731,733 downwards.
GGAAGATTGAAGATAAGGACCTTCCTCCAGAGCCACCAGAAAGTCTTCCCCTGGAGCTGATGCCCTGAATTTGAACTTCTAGCCTACTAGACTATGAGAGAATAAACTTGTTTGTTGAAACCATCCACTTGTGATGTTTCTGTTATAGCAGCACTAGATAGCTAAGACACCCTACTAGACTGTAAGCTCCTTGAAAACAAGTACCGATCCTCCTGATAACATGTCCAAAGTATGTGAGACGTCCCGCCATCCTTGCTTTTAAGGAGAATTGTGGTTGTACTTCTTCCCAGACACATTTGTTTGTTCTTTTGGCAGCCCATGGTATATTCAGTATTCTTGGCCAACACCACAATTCAAAGGCATCAATTCCTGGGTCCTCATTATTCATTGTCCAGCTTTCACATGCATATGAGGCGATTGAAAACACCATGGCTTGAGTCAGGTGCACCTTAGTCCTTAAAGTGACATCTTTGCTTTTTAACACTTTTTAAAGAGGTCTTTTGTGGCAGATTGCCCAATGCAATGAGTTGTTTGATTTCTTGACTGATGCTTCCATGGCTGTTGATTGTGGCTCCAGGTAAAATGAAATCCTTGACAACTTCAGTATTTTCTCTGTTTATCATATTGCTTATTGGTTCAGTTGTGAGAATCTTTGTTTTCTTTATGTTGAGGTGTAATCTGTACTGAAGGCTGTGGTCTTTGATCTTCATCAGTAAGTGTCCTTCAAGTCTTCTTCACTTTCGGCAAGCAAGGTTGTTTCATCTGCATAACACAGGTTATTAATGAGTCTTCCTCCAATCCTGATACCATGTACTTTTTCATATAGTCCAGCCTCTCAGATTATTTGTTCAGCATATAGATTGAATAAGTATGGTGAAAGGATACACATATGACGTGCACCTTTCCTGACTTTAAACCATGCAGTATCCCCTTGTTTTGTTTGAACAGCTGCCCCTTGGTCTTTGTACAGGTTCTGCATAAGCACAGTTAAATGTTCTGGGATTTCCGTTCTTCACAATGTTATCCATAATATGTTGATCCACACAGTTGAATGCCTTTGTGTAATCAATAAAACACAGGTAAACAACTTTCTGGTATTCTCTGCTTTCAGCCAGGATCCTTCTTACATCAGCAATGATATCCCTGGTTCCACGTCCTCTTCTGAATCCAGCTTGAATTTCTGGCAGTTCCCTGTTGATACATCGCTGCAGCTGCTTTTGAATGATCTTCAGCAAAATTTTACTTGCATGTGATATTAATGAAACTCGATAATTTCTGCATTCAATTGGATCACCTCCCTTGAGAATAGGCATAAATATGGATCTCATCCAGTCGGTCGGCCAGGTAGTTAGTTGTTTTCCAGATTTCTTGGCACAGACGAGTGAGCACTCCCAGCATTGCATCTGTTTGCTGAAACATCTCAGTTGGTATTCTGCCAATTCCTGGAGGCTTGTTTTTTGCCATTTCCTTCAGTGCACCTTGGACTTCTTCCTTCAGTACCATCAGTTCCTGATCTTATGCTACCTCCCGAAATGATTGAACGTCAACCAGTTCTTTTTGGTGTATTCCTTCCATCTGCTTTTGATGCTTCCTGCGTCGTTTAATATTTGCCCATAGAATCCTTTAGTATTGCAGCTCGAGGCTTGAATGTTTTCTTCAGTTCTTTCAGCTTGAGAAATGCTGGTTTTCTATCTGCAGGTCTTCTCACATGTCATTATAATACCTTACTTTGTCTTCTTGAGCCACCCTTTGAAATCTTCTGTTTAGCTCTTTTACCTCATCATTTCTTCCTTTTGCTTTAGCTGCTTGACATTCAAGAGCAAGTTTCATAGTCTCTTCTGACATCCATTTGGGTCTTTTCTTTCTATCGTCTTTTTTTTAATGATCTCTTGCTTTCTTCGTGTGATGCCTTTGATGTCATTCCACAACTCATCTGGTCTTTGGTCATTAGTGTTCAACATGTCAAATCTATTCTTGAGATGGTCTTTAAATTCAGGTGGAATATACTCAAGGTCTTACTTTGGCTCTTGTGGACTTCTAATTTTCTTCAGTTTCAGCTTGAACTTGCATATTGATGGTCTGTTCCGCAGTCGGCTCCTGGCCTTGTTCTGACTGATGATATTGAGCTTTTCCATTGTCTCTTTCCACAGACGTAGTCAATTTGATTCCTGTGTGTTCCATCTGGTGAGGTCCACGTGTATAGTCACTTTTTATGTTGGTGAAAAAAGGCATTTGCAGGGAAGAAGTCATTGGTCTTGCAAAATTCTATCATGCTATCTCCAACATCGTTTCTATCACCAAGGCCATATTTTCCAACTACTGATCCTTCTTCTTTGTTTCCCACTTTCAATTCCAATTACCGGTAATTATTAATGCATCCTGATTGCATATTCAATCAATTTCAGACTGCAGAAGTTGGTAAAAATCTTCAATTTCTCCATCTTTGGCTTTAGTGGTTGGTGTATAAATTTGAATAGTAGTTGTACTAATTGGTCTTCCTTGTAGGCATATGGATATTATCCTATCACGACAGCACTGTACTTCAGGATAGATCCTGAAATGTTCTTTTTGAGGAAAAAGGCAATGCCATTCCTCTTGAAGTTGTCATACCTGGCATAGTAGACCATATGATTGTCTAATTCAAAATGGCCAATACCAGTCTATTTCAGCTCACTAATGCCTAGGATATTGATGTTTATGTGTTCTATTTCATTTTTGACGATTTCTAATTTTCCTAGATTCATACTTCGTACATTCCATTTTCCTATTACTAATGGATGTTTACAGCTGTTTCTTCTCATTTTGAGTTGTGCCACATCAGCAAATGAAGGTCCCAAAAGCCTGACTGCATCCATGTCATTAAGGCCAGCTCTGCTTTGAGGAGGCAACTCTTCCCCAGTCGTATTTTGAGTGCCTTCCAACCTGAGGGGCTCATCTTACGGCACTATATCAGACAATGTTCCCCTGCTATTCATAAGGTTTTCACTGGCTAATTCTTTTCAGAAGTAGACCGCTGGGTCCGTCTTCCTAGTCTGTCTTAGTCTGGAAGCTCAACTGAAACCTGTCTGCCTGCTGGTGTCGTGTGTTGCTGTGATGCTGGAAGCTACACCATTGGTATTCAGCCCCCCTGGCCAGGCAAGATCCCCCTGGTACAGGTCTTATAATACCCATATGCTGTACTTCATTTTTGTGGCACTTGTCACAGGTGAACTTTTTTTCTCAAGAAATTTCATGTGTACGTAGTATCTCACAAACCACAATTTCCAAACAAATAGAACAAAAGTTGGGCTTCAGTTTAAACCAATTAGACCTGTTAAGACGTATTTACTTATCTGACTTTAATCTGTCTCGAATCTTAATTGAGAGATCCATCAAATTAAAAAGCACCTGTACTCAGGGAAGAACCAAATGTTTTTCCCATTTGGCAAAACCGATTAGCATTAAAATATTTGCCTTTATAACCAGAAAGTTTTATTTTCATTAATGTCCTCTGGTATTGTGTTTGGACTTGTTATGGATTGAATTATGTCCCCCAAAATATGTATTATAAATCCTAGCCTCCATGCCTATGACTATAATCCTGTTTGGGAATGGGATGTCTTTGTTATGTTAATAAGGCAGGATTAGTGTAGGGTGTATTTTGAGTCAGCCTCTTTGGAGATATCAAAAGAGATTAAATAAATGAACAGACAGAGAGATGGGATGAGATAGATGCCAAGACATATGGAGATCTCCAAGGAACCGAGAAGCAGAAGCTAAAGAGACAAGGATTTCCCTCCAGAGCTGACAGAGAGAGGCTTCCCCTAAAGCCAGCACTGTGAATTTGGACTTGTAGCCTCCTAAACTGTGAGAAAATAAGTTTCTGTTTTTTGAAGCTATCCACTTGCGGTATTTCTGTTACAGAAACACTAGATAACTAAGAATTTGGTACCAGAAGAGTAGGGTGCAGCTCTAACAGATAACTAAAATGCAGAAGCGGTTTTGGAATTCGTTAATGAGTAAGAGACTGGAAGAGTTTTAAGGTGCCTAATAGTAAAAGCCTAGATTGTCTTGAAGATACTGTTGGTAGAACTATGGACGTCAACCGCGATGCTAGCGAGGGCTCAGAAGGAAGTGAGAAGAGCTATAAACAAAGCGTCATCTTAGGGAATACATATGGCACCAGCAACAGAATATTGCTAGAGATGTGGGCATTAAATGTGCTTCTGGTGAGGCTTTAAAAGAAAATGATGAATATGTGATTGGATGACGGAAGAAGGGCAATGCTTTTTATGCAGTGGCAAAGAACTTGTCTGAATTACGTTCATATGGTTGGTGGCAGGTAGAACTTGTAAGTGATGAACTTGGATACCTGGCTGATAACATTTCTAAGCAAGATCTTAAAGGGGCCACATGGTTTGTTCTTGCTGCTTATAGTAAAATGCAAGAGGAAAGAGTTGAACTTAAAAAGGAACTGTGCAGAATGAAAACAGAACTCAAAGATATGGAAAATTCTGTTGTACAAACTAAGGGCACATGTCCTAGAATGTTTACCAAGGACACGGCTACATAATCTTTTGTTAAAGAGATTAAGTGTGTGACTGATGAATCTAACCAACTACCACAGCAGAAGACTCATCAGCTTAGACTGAAGGGGACAGAGAAAGAGCAAAAGGAAAGAATGCTGTGTGCCTTGTGGGATTCCACAGGCAGGAAACAGTCCAAAGGAGCTACATATGTTGTTCTCCAAGAAAAGAAAAAGGACCATTCCTCGAACAGCTTGGAGATCAGCAGAACTATTGGAAGGAGCACGAGAAGCAGGGCCTTCTTGGTTTCAAAGGGGGGGCCACGATCTCTTGGATATCCAAGGGTGGGACCACAGCCTCCTAGATTTCAAGGAGTTGGATCTTCGTCAACTTGGGTCCAGAGTGTGAGACTGCCATTAAGGTGTGCCAGGGGCATGGGGCTGCTGCCTAAAACTGAGGGGGTTGGGCTGCCATGCCCAAGGGACAGAAGAACAAGGCCTGCCAGGCCCAAGGGGCTGGGGTTGCCACTCAGATGGACTAGGAGAATGGGGCTGCCAAAAGCTGAGGGAGCAGAGTTGCCATCCCAGTAGGCCTGGAAGGTGGAGCTGAAGCCCAGGGCTGAGGGGCCTCCACCCAGAATCCAGAGGGCATGGCCAACACACAGAGTCTCTAGGGCAGGGCTATTCCCTAGATGGTCTCTGAGAACAGATGATTATTTTCAAGCCTTAATCGCTAATGTAAATGGGTTTGAGACTTGTTTGGTACCTGTTATCCCTTCTTTTCTCTCCAGTTTCTCCCATTTATAATGGAAGTCTCTACCTTGAACCCATTCCACCACTTTACTTTGGTAATAGATTTCACAGGTTCACAGATGAAGAGAAATTTAGATGCTTCAGAAGATGAGATTTTGGACTTTGGGCTGATTTAAGACTTTTGGGATCATGTGATGGGGTGAATGTGTTTTGCTTATGGCAAGGACAATTTTTGGGGGCCAAAGCATGGAATATTATGGATTGAATTATGTTCCCCAAAAATATGTGTTGTAAATCCTAACCTCTATGCCTGTGGTTATAATCCCATTTGGAAATGGGTTGTCTGTGTTATGTTAATGAGGCAGGATTAATAGTTAATGTAGGGTGTATCTTGAGTCAGTCTCTCTTGAGATATAAAAAGAGATTAAACAATCAAGCAGAGAGAGAGATGAGATAAGATAGATACCAAGGCACATGGAAATCTCCAAGGAACCAGGAAGCAGAAGTTGAAGAGACAAGGACTTCCTCCAGAGCCGACAGAGAGAGAAAGCCTTCCCCTAGAGCTGGTACCCCAAATTTGAACTTCTAAACCCCTAAACTGTGAGAGACTAAATTTCTCTTTGCTAAAGCCATCCACTTGTGGTATTGCTGTTATAGCAGCATTAAATAACTAAGATAGGCTTTTTTTTTTTTTTTCTTAATAACAAAGTATAGTTTACATGCCTAACCATTCAACCCATTTTAAGTGTACAGGTCAGTGAGTTTTGGTAAATACACGAAGTTGTGCAACCATCACCACAATCAAATTTTAGGACCCTTCTTTCAACCCAAAAAGCTTCCTAGTACTCATTTGCAGTCTCCTCCCCCTAACCTCAGGGAACCACTAATCTGCTCTCTGTCATTTTAGTTTTGCCTTTTTTAAAGATTTTCATATGAATGGAATAATACAGTATTTAGTCTTTTGTGTCTGGCTCCTTAGCATGATGTTTTGGAGATTCATCCGTGTGTATGTCAATGATTGAACCCTTTTCATTGCTGAATAGTACTCCACTGTATGGATGTACCATTCACCTGTGGATGGACATGTGGTGTTTTTCATTTTTTAAAAGCTTTTATGAATAATGCTTTTTACCAACATTTGCATACGGGTCTTTGGACACATGTTTCCATTTTTCACAGGTAGATTCCTAAGCTAAGGGTAGAATTGCTGGATCATATGGGAAGTGTATGTTTAGATTTGTAAAAGAATTGCCGAATTGTTTTCCAAAGTAGCTGTATCATTTGCATTCCCACTGTAGGAGGATTCCAGTTGTTCCCTATCACCTCAAGCACTTAGTATTGTCATTTCTTAGCTATTCTAGTGTTGTTGTTGTTCTTATCAGTTGCCATACAGTCAAATTTTGACTCATAGTGACCCAATGTGACAGAGTAGAACTGCCCCATAGGTATTCTAGGCTGTACAGGGTTGCTATGAGTCGGAATCGACTCAATGACAACGACTCTGAATCTTTATAAGAGCAGATCCCCAGGTCTTTTCTCCTATGGAGCCACTGGGTGGGTGTTGTTTTGTGTTGTCGAGTTGATTAAACAGAGGCCCTACAGGATAGAGTAGAACTGCCCCGTAGGGTTTCCAAGGCTGTAATCTTTATGGAAGCAGACTGCCACATCTTTCTTCCATGGAGCATCTGCTGTAGTTGAACCATTGACCTTTCAGTTAGCAGGCAAGTGCTTAACCACTGCACCACAGGGCTCCTTCACTGGGTGGGTAGTGGTATCTTATTGTACAGTATTTTCCATAATGACCAATGCTGTCATAAACTTGTTGGCCATTCGTATATCTTCTGTAAATGTCTGTTCAAATATTTTGCCTATTTAAAAAGTGTTTTTGTTTATTGAGCTTTAAGAGTTATTCTTATATTTGGATATAAGTTCTTTGTCAGATATATGCTTTGCAGATATTTTCTTCCAGTCTGTGGCTTCCCTTTTCATTTCAGGTTCAGTTTTACATGTACTTGGTAGATACCTGTCTTCTCCATGACATTATAAGCTCTATGAGAGTGAACACTAAGTCTCTTTTTCCGGGCATCTGGCACACCACCAGGCAGATAGATGCTGAATAATATTTTCTTGAGGGAATTAAGTGACTACAACCAGAAGTTCCTCCTCACCTCTTTCCCTTAGACACTCAGTGGATACCAGGCTTACAGTTCTGAAACATGAGATATTGCCTGTGGCACCACTGAGGGCTATTCAGGTTTCAAAATAGTTCCTAATAAGGCTTCTTGAGGGCTTCACGCTGTCCCCATGGGACTTCAGAATTTCAGTAGAGGAGTTTAGAGGTCTCTTTGGAAGAGGGGTCTTAAAGGAACACTTGGATAGAGCTATACTATTTGGGGGGCCCTGGGAGCGCAGTGGTTAAGAGTTCAGCTGCTAACCAAGAGGTCGGCAGTTCGAAACCACCGGCGACTCCCTGGAAACCCTATAGGGCAGTTCTACTCTGTCCTATAGGGTTGCTATGGGTAGGAATGGCCTGGAGGGCAATTTTTAAAAAATACTAATTAGATGTAGCTTGGAGATTATGGGGAACCACTAAAGAACCACCCCAAGCTACCCTTTGGTGCCATCACTCCGTTGAGCTTTGACCCCAAACCTGCCCCTAGGAGCCGCCTTAGTTTTTGAGCCCGTCTGCCCTGAATAAGACCACCAGAGGGCGAAAGGGCTTCAGTCACGATTGGATGTGAGGAAAAACCTGCTCCAGAGGGCGCAGATGGGGTTCTGTGGACCGGTCCTTCTTCAGTATCTATTTGAGTATCTACAGTGAAGGCTCGGGGGTGAACGTTAGCTGGGCTGGGGAATCCGAACGGTGGGAGAGAGTGAGGCCAGGACCGGGGTCATTCAACAAACGTTTACTGAGCATGTGTGAGGTCGCAAACCAGGCAATGAGGAAGACAGAACAATTAACCTACAGCTAGAACTGTTCACTGGCATTTCTAGAGATGAGTATTTCTAAAACCCTATCAGATTCCATTATCTGGTTCTATCCTGCCCTGGTGGCGCAGTGGTTAAAAACGACAGCTACTAACCAAAAGGTCAGCGGTTCAAATCTACCAGCCACTCCTTTGAAACCTTACGGGCCATTCTACTTGGAAACCCTGGTGGTGTAGTCGTTAAGGGCTACGGCTGTTAACCACGAGGTTGGCAGTTCGAATCCGCCTAGGCGCCCCTTGGAAACTCTACGGGGAAATACTACTGTGTCCCATAGGGTCGCTATGAGTCGGAATAGACTCGACGCCAGTGGGTTTGGTTTTTTGGGTTATCCTGAGGAAGTCGGCCAAGCGGGGTGTTACAGATAAGGAAACTGAGTCAGAAGGGTTAAGTGACTTCACCAATTCACAGAGGCACCCTTTAGGTTGGAGATTTCGGCGGGAACAGAGCCGGCGCTTTGCCATGGCCGCCCAGCCAGCTGAAACGCCGGGGGACGCGACGTGTGGGAGCTGGGTCCCCGGTTACCGTGGCGACCGACTCGTCAGTCCAGTGCCACCGGAGCCGGGGCGAAGCCGAAGAGACGCGATAAACTTTCCGTGGCAGCTTCCGTAGTCGGGCTGGCGGTCACGTGTCGGGGGCTGGTACGCGGTGGCTTCCTCCACTCGGGCCCCAGAGTCACATGACCTGCTCTAAGGCAGCATGGCGGTGGCCGTGGTGCAGCGCAGGGGCTGAGCTGCGGCGAGTGTAGAACGCTCCCAACTAGGGTGAGGGGCAGCCTCAGCCTGGGTGGGGGAGTAGGGCCCTGCTCAACCCGCTCCTGCCACCGGCATCGTCTGAATTCCGTGCTGTCCCCCCGCGCGGTGTGTCTGCCGGGACGGGGAGGCATGACAGGGTCCGGATCTCTTCTCAGCTGTGCACTGTGTCCCCGGGCAAGCTCTTCCTCCTCTGGGCGCACTTTCCTCGCCTGGGTTTCCTCCATCCTCTTTTCTGCAGCCTCCTCCCCTCGCAGGTGGGATCATCGGTGATAACCGGAGCGCGGGCGGGCGCGGCCCCCGGGGACCATGGCCGGGCCCGACACCACGCCCTTCCTCAGCCAGGCGGATGACACGGACGACGGACCAGTGCCTGGCACCTCGGGGTTATCGGGGTCCATGGGGGCCCCGAAGTCCGGGGAGCCTGAGGTCCCGGACCCAGAGGGACTGCAGCGCATCACGGGCTTGTCTTCGGGCCATTCGGTTCTCATAGTGGCCGTGCTGTGCTACATTAATCTTCTCAACTACATGGATCGCTTCACAGTGGCTGGTACTGGCTTCAGAGAGGAAGACAGGCGAGGGGAAGGGAGCGGGTTCCGAGGGTGGGGCTGTCTCGCTTGGCCCATCCTGAATCTTCTCCTTCCCAGGCGTCCTTCCTGACATCGAGCAGTTCTTTGACATCGGAGATGGTAGTTCCGGCCTTATCCAGACCGGTGAGTAGGGGCCCCTCCTGGGCACACAGCAGCTCTTCTACTTTCTCTGCCCTAGTTGGGGCCACATGCTGGCATGCCTGGGGCCCCGTTAATGGAGGTCTAGTGGCCAGAATCGCTATGAGTCAAAATCCGAGGCAACGGGTACTACAGTAAGTGGCCAGAGAAGGAGCCCTGGTGCAGTGGTGGAAAGGTTGGTGATTCTAACACACTGATGCCTCCAAGGGAGACCCTATGGGGGCAGTTCAGCTCTGTTCTATATGGTTGCTGTGAGTCAGAATCCACTCCACCACAGATGACAACAGAGGCCAGAACTAGGGGAGGTGTTGGCCTCGATCCTGCTCTGGCACTGTCCTGTTCAGTTGGAACACCACATTTAAAGAGGGAGTTAGTATAATGATTAAGATAGACCTGGTTTTAAATTTCAGCTTTTCCACTTAATGTGTGATGCTGGGCAAGGCACTCAACCTCTCTAAGCCTCACTTTTCCTTCTCCGTAAGATGGTACTCCCGATAACACAGTTCACTTTATAGAGCTGATATGAGGACTAAATGAGGTAAAGTGTGTGAAGTGCCTAGCACAGTGCTTGGCATGTGATGGGCACTCAATAAATAATGGCAGGAGAGAGTGCCTGGAATGGGGAGAGGTAAGTTTTACTTGTTCAGAGCTTTGGGACTTGCAGGAGAGGCACAGGTGGGGCCAAGTCGTTTTTCCCTTCATTCCCTCCTTCATTCATTTCTCAAACGTGTCTTAAGCACCTACAGTGTTTCAGATCCTGGAGGAAGTGGTGATAACATCTGCAGGACTTTGCTGAGATCTTTTATGCCCATTGTTTTCTAAACCTTTCATCGGCCCAAGGGATAGGTGTTATTATCCTTGCTTTATAGAGGAAGGAAACCCCTCCAGAGGGAGGCTTAGAAAAGAGTTAAGACTTGCCCAGAGTTACATAACAAGTTAGAGGCAGACCGAAATTTGAAACCAGTTTTGTGGTGGTCTTTTCTCCACTTCAGCCCAGTAAGGAACTAGAAGTATTTAAGGTGAAGTCTGGAGGAAGGAGAATGGGCTCATAGGTCAAGGTTTCCAACTTTTGAAGGCTTGTTGAGTTATAAGAAGTAAATCATTTTAGGCAGCCCCGTTTATTCACTTTTTCATTCAACAATTTTTTATTGAACAACAGTTTAGTGCTAGGCTCTGTATTAAGTGATGGAAACACAGTCATGGCCAGTATAGGCAGTCTGGGCTTTCATGGAGCCGGAATTCCACTGTGTATGAGGAGGCAACAGTCAATAAAAATGTAAACTAATAAATGAGATAATTTTCCATAGGGATAAGTGTTATACAGAAGAAAATGGCATAAACGCAATAGATAGCTAGGGGAAAGGTGTGTGGTGGTCTGGGGATGTATCTGAGCTGGAACCTGAAGGAGCTAAGCCCTATGAAACTCAGAAGAGAGGAGAGAATATTCCACATAGAGGGGACAGCAGGTGCCAAAAGCCCTAAGGTGCTATTGAGCTTGGGAAGTTGTAGGGACAGAATGAAGGCCATTGGGGTACAGAGAGTAGGAGGGACAGTAACTGGCGAGGCATGAGGTTGGGGAGGTAGGTAGGGGCTGGGCAGATGGGCGTTGTGAGCCATGGTACAGAGTTTGGGTGGAGGGAAGTGGCAAGTCAGCTGGACCATCCATTCTACAGTGGAAAGTTTGGGAAGATGTTGGAGCTGGGACTGGACAGTCTCCTTGGCAGGAAGCTCTGATGGGTTTCAGGGCTGCAATAGGGTGAACTCTTGGTGGGAGAAAGGTCGGGGATCTCTTACTTGGTCATCCCTGGCCCTCCTTGTGCTCCCAGAGCTGGGGGTCTGGGCAGGGGTCGGGGGCTGGACTTTGACTCTCTGCTTCCCTGCAGTGTTCATCTCCAGTTACATGGTGTTGGCACCTGTATTTGGCTACCTGGGTGACAGGTACAATCGGAAGTATCTCATGTGCGGGGGCATTGCCTTCTGGTCCCTGGTGACACTGGGATCATCCTTCATCCCCAGAGAGGTGAGGCCCCAAGCTGGCCCCTGATTCTAGCGACCCCTCCTCCCCCCACTCTGCCATCTCTTTGCTGCTGCTCCTTGGAGTCTGGGTCTCGGGAACTTCTGCAGTTTCCTTAGTCTGTGCCTTCTTATTCCTGCTCCTTGCCTGAGTTTATCTGCTCACCCCGTCCTCTCCCCTTTTCTTTTAGAACCTTCTTTTGTTCATCATTCCCTCTCCCCCTGACCATTGCCTGCCTCCACGCCACACTTGAACATTCGCATTTCTTACCGCGGACAGAATCTTCCTGGGCCACCCTCCCCTTCTCCCTCCTCCTCTCCGTGTCAGACTTCCTCGTGCTGAGCACCACTCTGGGTGCAGGGGCAGCCAGGGAAAGTTCTTCACTCTGCCTGCATGTTCTCACTCCCGCTCACCCCTGAAGCGTTGCTGGCTGACTTCTGCCCGACTGCTCCATTGAAGCTGTTCTTGGCCAAAGCCAGCAGTGACCTCCTGGTTGCTAAGTGCAGCTCCGGCCTCCTACTCCTCTTCTTGCTCAACCTGCTTGTAGCCTCTTGCTCGGTTGACCCACTTCTTTCTTCCTGAAGCTTTTTCTAACTTCTGACCCCACACTGGCTTCCTGCTTTCCTGGCTGTTGTTTCTTTGCTCCCGGTAAAGTTTTCTCCATCTGCTCTCACTCCCTGACCTGGAACTGTGTCCTCAGCCCTGGCGCTACACACTTCCCTTGGGTGGTTACACACTGGTCTTATTCCAGGTGTCTTTGGTAGACAAACGAGCCCTTATCCACGATCCTAATTCACTGTTGGGGTGTCTCAGATGGGGTGGGATAACAGAAAGTAAGATTTATTTTGTACCTACTAGGTGCAGAGTAATAAGTAGACCTTTTTTTTTTTTCCAATCCTCCCAGCAGTTCTGTGAGCAAGGTATTATTATTCCATTTTTGCAGATGAGGAAACTGAGGCTCAGAGAGGTTAAATTACTTTCCCAGAGTCACAGCTAGTAAGTAAGTGGTGGAGCCAGGATTCAAGCCCAGGTCTGTCTGATCCTAAAGCCAGGCCTCTCCCGCCATCCCCACGGCCTCTCTAGAGCCAGCCAGTGAGGTAGGCTGGGAGGCTGGCTTCAGGGCGGGCTGCTACCTCCCTTGTCTCATTCCCCAGCGTTTCTGGCTGCTCCTCCTGACCCGGGGCCTGGTGGGGGTCGGGGAGGCCAGTTACTCCACCATCGCGCCCACGCTCATTGCTGACCTCTTCGTGGCAGACCAGCGGAGTCGGATGCTCAGCGTGTTCTACTTTGCCATCCCTGTGGGCAGGTGAGTGGGCCTTGGGCCTGGTGGGGCAGAGGGCCTGGAATAGGAGGGATGACTGACTGGCTCTCCCCCTGTCCCCTCCATCCCCAGTGGTCTGGGCTACATTGCAGGCTCCAAAGTGAAGGATGTGGCTGGGGACTGGCACTGGGCTCTGAGGGTAAGTCTGATCATTGATTGCCTGGGGAGGGTCAGCGCCATTCTCGCTGGTCCCCATTTCCTACCCTTACATACCCCCTTGGTGAGGCAGTGAAACCTGGCTGCCCTCACCACGAGGCCAGGAAGAACTCTTGGTTGCAGATGACAGAGCCCACTGTAAAGCTGTAAGCCTAAAGAAGGGACTGTATTGGCACTCATAACGGAAAGTCCCAGGCGGAGCTGCACATAGACCTGGCTCCAGCCCTCCCATTGTCATGGGACTTTGATCATCTTGTTCTCAGCTTTCCTCTCCTCTCTGGTCACTTGATTCTCAAGCCAGTGAAAGCTCCAAACTAGCACCTTACTGTTTAGAAACCTCGGTACTCTGGAATCTTGAGTGGTTGTCGTGGATTGGTGTCTGGTTAGATCAGTGTGGGTCACATGGCCAAGCCTGGGTTACATGTCCAGCCCTATTTGAATTACGTGGATTGAGAGAAGGGGAGGATGGTTCCCCCCAAAAAGATTAGGGTGCTGTTACCACAGAGGGAACAAAAGTTAAGCTTGCAGAAACAGGGTGGGTCCCTAGTGACAGCCTCCCCCCACTCCCAATTACAGGTTCAGCTTCCTTGGGGCCCCAGTTGTCTATACATGCCCTCTCTCTCCCCAGTCCCAGCGTTTGAGTCTGTCCCTGCCAGGGCCTGTCATGAAGTGCACTCTTTCCCTAGGTGACGCCAGGTCTAGGAGTGGTGGCTGTCCTGCTGCTCGTCCTGGTAGTACGGGAGCCACCAAGGGGAGCTGTGGAACGCCACTCGGACTCACCACCCCTGAGCACCACCTCCTGGTGGGCAGATCTGAGGGCTCTGGCAAGAAAGTGAGTTTAGTCCCGTCCTAGTCCAACAGCTAAGGCCCTGAGGGAGGCCCTGAACATCTTGTTTGAGTGGGCATGGTCCTTGTTTTCTGTTCTGTCAGCTGGCCATTCCCCAGGAAACCCTGGTGGTGTAGTGGTTAAGTGCTACGGCTGCTAACCGAAAGGTTAGCAGTTCGAATCCACCAGGTGCTCCTTGGAAACTATGGGGCAGTTCTGCTCTGTCCTATAGGGTCGCTGTGAGTCAGAATCGACTCGACGGCACTGGGTTTGGCTTTGGTTTGTTTGGCCATTCCCCAAGGCCAGGGATTCCACCAGCACTGCCCCCTTGTGGCAGCTGCTTGAATTACAGGCCCAGGAGCCAGGCCAGGAGCCTCCACATGTAGTGTGCTGACCTTACCAAGTCATGCCAGGAAGGGAGAACAACGGTCCTCTGCCCTGACCTCTTGGTGAAGGCTGACCTCCTCCTTCCCTCCCGTCTGCAGTCCCAGTTTCGTCCTGTCGTCCCTTGGCTTCACTGCTGTGGCCTTTGTCACGGGCTCTCTGGCTTTGTGGGCTCCTGCATTCCTGCTGCGTTCCCGTGTGGTCCTGGGGGAGACCCCACCCTGCCTTCCTGGAGACTCTTGCTCCTCCTCTGACAGGTGCGCAGATGAGACTGGGCTGGATGGCCTGCAGGTGGCAGGGGTGGAGTGAAGAGAGGCTGCTTTCAGACTCGGGTAAAGAGTTTGAATCCTGACTCCACAAGCTACCTCCTCTCTCTGAGTCTGTGAAATGGCTGATAATGTGAAATACGCCTTCCTCTTGGGGCTTTGTGAACCACAGGGCCTGGGCCTGGATAGACGGGAGTGGTGCGGGCAGCTGGGATGGAGCATCTTCCTCTCCAGGCCTTGGGAGCGAGGCTGGGGGGCTTTGTAGGCAAAGGAACTAGGCCACATGCCCCTATCCTGTCCCCTAGCCTCATCTTCGGGCTCATCACCTGCCTGACTGGCATCCTGGGTGTGGGCCTGGGCGTGGAGATCAGCCGCCGCCTCCGCCGCTCCAACCCCCGGGCTGACCCACTGGTCTGTGCTGCTGGCCTCCTGGGCTCCGCACCCTTCCTCTTCCTGTCCCTCGCCTGTGCCCGTGGTAGCATCGTGGCCACTTACGTGAGTAGCCAACAGGTGTCAAGGATGTGTTCTGGGTCTGGGGTGGAGGAATGGTATGCTGGGGCAGGCCGAGGGTCAGCCAGCATAGTGGTTAAGAGCAGACTCTGGAGTGGGAATGCCCGGCTTTGAATCCTAGCTCTGCTCCTTCCCAGCTGTGTGACATTGGTGACTTAACCTCTCTGTGCTCCGTTTCCTTATCTGTAAAGTGGGCGTAATGGTAGCACCTGGCTTCCAGGGGTGTTGTGAGGAGGAAATGAGTTAATAGATGAGCCTGGTACATGGTAATCACTCTGTGTGTTTGTTCTTGTGATGGCGAGATCTCTCCTTCCCCCAGATTTTCATCTTTATTGGGGAGACACTGCTGTCCATGAACTGGGCCATTGTGGCTGACATTCTGCTGGTGAGTAGCTAGGAGCTCCAGGGTTAGCCCAGAGGCTGATGGGAGCAGGGATTGGGTCAGGAGGCTTTTTATCCTTTCTTCAAAACCCACCCCAGACTGACTCTGGAATCCAGCTCCAGATGGACCTGTAATCCTGGCCCTGACCTGTGGCCTGGACCTCAGTCACATCTCTGAGCCAGGGGTTACCTCTGACCCCTGCCTAGCTGAGCCCTGGCCCTGTCCTCATCCTCTGCCTCCTGTTTCTCCTGGGGGAGCCTGCCCACTGAACCCTCCTCCTCCTGCCCCTAGTATGTGGTGATCCCCACGCGACGGTCCACTGCGGAGGCCTTTCAGATTGTGCTGTCCCACCTGCTGGGTGACGCTGGGAGCCCCTACCTCATTGGCCTGGTGAGCACTGTCCCTTGGCTGGACCTGTGGGCGTCAGGGGGCCCTTCATTCCCAGGACCAGCACCAGTTAAGTTCCATGTCCACTGGCCAGGCACTCCTCAGCTTGGAGCCTCAGCTAGACCAAAAGGATCTCATCTTCAAAGATCTCCAGCAGGAAGGCTGGGGGCCTGTCCCGGGTGCTACAAACTTTCTTCCCTTTCCCAGGCTCCGTTTTCCTTTTCCAGAGTCCAGGGGCTCCCTCTCCCACCTCCTTTCTAGGTCTCTGCTGGTGTTCCTCGCCTCTGATGGCTCACTGTCCTCTCCCCCCAGATCTCTGACCGCCTCCGCCAGAGCTGGCCCCCCTCCTTCCTGTCCGAGTTCCGGGCCCTGCAGTTCTCGCTCATGCTCTGCGCCTTCATTGGGGCACTGGGTGGTGCGGCCTTCTTGGGCACCGCCATCTTCATCGAGGGCGACCGTCGGCGGGCCCAGCTCCACGTGCAGGGTCAGTCGGGACCTCCTTTTGTCTGTAGCTCCCTACCTGACTTCACGACTCTGCCTACCTGTCTGTCTGTCCATCTGTCTGCCCAGTCCTGTGTACCTGGCATCTCTCCCCTCGTTCAGCTCTGGGTCTGTCTGTCTAACAGGCTGATGTCTGTCCGTGTCCACAACCCTGGCTCTCCGGCTGCTGCCCCATCCACTTCTACTGCTTGTTTGTTCCCCGACCCCTAGTTTTGTGTCTGTCCCTCCAGCCCTGGCTCTGACCCTTCTCTCCCTCCAGGTGTGTTGCGTGAGGCAGGGCCAACAGATGACCGTATCGTGGTGCCCCAGCGAGGCCGCTCCACTCGGGTCCCTGTGTCCAGTGTGCTCATCTGAGGGGACATTGCTCACCTATCTGCATACCTGTCACTCCTGGTCCCAGCCCCACCTCAGGTGGGGCCCAGGCCCAAAGCCTTGGCCTGGCCCAGCTCCCAGGAGGGCCCTGGGCCGTGTTCCAGCTTCCAGACACTAAAGGGCAGCCCAGTGGGGCTGGGGAAGGTGGGGGCCCAGGGGATCCCTTCCACTGGGGCAGTCCCAGGGGCTCGGTGCTATTTGTAACTGAATAAAATTTGTAGCCAGACCTCAAGTGCCTGCTGGAGTCTTTCTGTGGGTTCTTGTGACCTCTGGCTATGCAGGGCTGCCGCCTCCCCAACCCAGGGCTCCTGGGATGGTTGGGTCACTCCTGTGAGGTTGTTGGCAAGTCCCTGTGCTCTGGCCGGGTGAAGGAGAGGGGACTGCTCTCCTCCAAGTGAGCTGGCTCGATGTGACCATGAGTCACGCCTATGTTCCCCCCCAGATCCTGCCCCTCTGGCGGGCAGGCTGGGGTGAGGTGGGGGTGGGCACTGCCCTATGCCCTTCAAATTCCCAGCCTCAGAGCCTCCTTCCCGGCTGCCTTCTCCAGCCCATGGATACGCGGAGACCAGGTTCCTGGCCGCCTGGCAGGGGTCTTCCTCCTCCCATCAGCCTGCGTTGCCCCCCTCCTGGGGGAAGGCAGACCCTTCATGAGGGCCTTCTCCCGCTCCCTGCTGGTGGGTGGGGGTGGGAAGGGGCGGGTGCAGCCGGCTGAGGAGCCGATGATTTCCTGCCCTCACCCGGTGCTCACCACAGCTTCCTGCTGCAGGCGGGCGGGTGGGTGCCCAAGGAGAGGCGGTGCGGAGCTGAGGCACAGGTACGACGGGCGCAGGGACGATGCAGGGGGTGGCTGGGGCCCCGGATCCCAGCCCAGGCTCTGGCCTGACCGACTTGGGGCCGGTGGTCTTGCAGAGCCAGGGGTGACCCCCTCGCAGCCCCGCCAGGGGAGGGAGCCCCCAGGAGGGCACAGCTGCCGCCCCAGCAGGCTCCCCAGCCTGGTACCCTGCTGGACCCAGTCCAAGCCCTGCTGCAGCTCTGCTCTTGAGGGCCTTCAGGGGGCAACCAGGCCTGCTCCAACCCCTCTCCACAGATGGAGACGGCGGTCGTGGTCTCCACTGTGCTGGAGCTCCTGCTGCTGCCCCTCTTAGCTGTGCTGCTGCTGGCCCTATGTCTGCGCTGCCGCGAGCTGCCAGGTGAGTGGGGAGCTAGCGGGGGCACTGGCTGCTTGAACACAGAGATCCTCACCCCACCCCCCACCCCAATTTGCTTCTGCACCCAGAGACTCTGCAAGCCCCCAGACTCTAGCCCTCTCTAACACCCCACCAGTACCCCTTTTCCTGCCTTACCGGCCTTCTCTTCCCCAGGCTCGTATGACAGTGCTTCCTCAGATAGGTGAGTCTCCCCTTGTCTACCCTGTGGGTCCCCCTTACTACCCTGCAGCAGGCTGGGCCTCAGGGGCTGGGCAGGGGCTCTCATGGCCCCATTCCCAAGCTATGTCTCTCCTGGCAGTCTGTACCCAAGTAACATAGTGGTCAAGCGGCCTCGTGAGTACATGGGACCTTTGGGTGGAGGGATGAAGGTCCCTGTGTGTGAGCAAGAGTGTGCCTTTGTGGAGGTCTCTGCTGGGGCTGCCCATCTGGGTCTGTGTCTTGCACCGTGGCATGAGCTGGGGATGGGGAGGGAGACGGGAAGCCCTCAGGCCTGTCTGGGCACAGGAGCTTCTGGGGTCTTAGTCTGCCCTTCAAGGCCTGGGTGAGGGTAGGGAGCATGATGACCGCAGTCATTCCTTCAGCTTGGTCCTATCCTCAGACACTCTCGCCCCCTGGCCACCTGCCAACTCCTACCCACCCGTTACGTCTTACCCACCCCTGAGCCAGCCAGACCTGCTCCCCATCCCGTGAGTAGCCCCTGAACCACCTCTCCCCCAGCTCCCATTCTCTGCCCTCTCACCACCCCCCAAATTGGGGGCCTCTTTTCCTGTTGCAAACCCCCTTGCCCCCAGGTCCCTTTCCTAGGCATGACCCCTATCCTTTGACTCCCAGGAGATCCCCACAGCCCCCCGGGGGCTCCCACCGGATGCCATCTTCCCGGCAGGACTCAGATGGCGGTAAGTGTGGAGAAGGGGTTTGGGGGGCCAGGGCTGGGCAGAGGACAGGCCTAGCCTGAGCTGACTCAGTTTCTCTCTTGCTCCCTCTCTGAAGCCAACAGTGTGGCGAGCTACGAGAATGAGGGTGCGTCTGGGACCTGAGGTTCCCTGGCTGGGTGGGGAGGCTGGGACCTGTCCTGGGCTGTGCTGACACCTGTGTCACCCCCAGAGCCAGCCTGTGAGGACACAGACGAAGACGAGGATGAGGAAGACTATCACAACGAGGGCTACTTGTGAGTGGCTGGGTGGGAGATGGGGGCTGAGTCTGGGGTATTCTTGCTTACCCGCCATTTTCCTTCCGCCTCAGGGTGGTGCTTCCCGACAGCACCCCAGCCACCAGCACTGCTGTCCCACCAGCTCCTGTGCCCAACAACTCAGGCCTCCGAGACAGTGCTTTCTCCAGTGAGTTGGTGGTCCTGACCATTCCTCTTCCTCTCTTACAGCTTATGTGTGGCTGGCCCCCTCCAGTCTTCTCTCTTCTATTATTTCTTTGTTGATTTCTACCTCTACCCCTTGGTTTTGTCTTTTCTCCCTTTCTAGAACTCTTGTCCTTCAGATACTGGGCTTTCTGCTCTGATCTTCTCATTTTCCTACCTTCTCTCCCCTCCTTCCTATCTCTTTGTCTTTTTGTTTTATTGTCTGGGAGATTTTAACTTCCTTTTTCCAGCCCTTCTACTGGTATTTTGTTTCTGCTATCCAAAGCACTTTCTTGGTCGTTGTTCCTTTTTTATAGCCTCCTGTTTCTGTTTCATGGAGGCAATATTGTCTTGTAAATCTCTAAACATATTAATTATAATTGTCCTTTTTTTTTCTTTGACGTTTTCTTCTGCTTACGGCACTGTCTCAGTTTCTTCTGAGTTGCTCTTCAGTCAGAATTGACTCGACGACAATGGGTTTGGTTTTCTCCATCTTCATTTTGGTCTCATCCTGCATGTTGGAGGCTTTCCTCAATGTCTGAAGATCGTCAGTTTTTTGTTACTCTTCTCTCTCTACACTTGCCCTGGACTATCGTATCCACATGCCAATTTGCCACCTCTCTCCTGAGCCTCCACATTCTCTGTCCAGTTGCTTCTTTTCATCTATCCATCTGCCTCCACTGGGCTAATCGTAGGCGTATAACAGTTAACTAGGTAGGCTGCAACGGTAAAAATAGCTAATAGTTATTGAGGGCTTTGGAAGGAAGGCCTGGTGATCTGTTTCTGAAGGGTCACAGTCACGAAAACCCTGTGGAGCACAGTTCTTCTCTGACATACATGGGGCCGCCATGAATCAAAATGGCAACAAGTTACTAGTTTACTACGTAGAGTTTTATGTGTAGCAACTTATTAAACCCCACATCTCCCAGATGCTCTTGAAACTGACCCTCCTCACCCTGTGCCTCAGTGTTCTCATCTGCGTGATGGCAGGGTTTATTTAGTTCACAGACAGTTGGCAGCACTTACTCAGCACTCAGCCCTGTCCTAACGTTCACTGCTTTAATCTTCATGATAACCCTGTTATTCGCCCTGTTTTACAGATGAGAAAACTGAGGCACAGAGAGGTTAGGTCACTTGTCTCAGGTTACTCAGTGTTGGAGCTGGGATTTGAACCTGGGTAGTCTGACTCCAAAGCCTGGCTTGTCCATGTCCTCAATGGGGGAAATAAGTCAACAAAAGAACAAAATGATGTCGTGGTGATAAGTGCTACGAAGGGACTGAGATGGGGGAGTGGGATGGGCAGTGGCTGGGCAGGCAGGGCCAAGGTGGGCTGTCTGAGCAGGTGACATTTGAGGTGAGCCTGGTTGATGAGTGGGAGCCACAGGCCCCTCGGACTTGGCACAGCCAGAACCAAGCATGTCACCCCCCTCCACACACACTGCCAACTTCGCTCCACTCTAAGCTGCTCTTCATTTCTGTGCCCCAACCCAGGGGTCAGGCCAGGGTCCGTAAGCCTCCTGCTCTCCCCACCATTTCATTCATTCTAGTCAGCATTGGTTGAGGAGACCTACTTCTCTCACTGCCATGACCTTTGTTTTCATCCAGGCCACTGTCTCTTGTCCAGATGTCATCTGTGCAGAGAGGCCCTTTCTGTGTCTCTCTGGGACTGGCTATGGGGATGGCCTTGGATCTCTGCTTGGGAGTCTCAGATGGTTCTGTTGGAACTCTGGGTGTCTGCGCTGGAGGTTCTGGGAATCTATGTTTGAGGGTCTCTGGGTAACAGTGTTGGGGGTGGGGTGGGCTCTGATGGTTTTCCTATAGTGGAGTCAGGCGAAGATTACGTGAACGTTCCCGAGAGTGAAGAGAGTGCCGAAGCATCTCTGGGTGAGTGATGGCTTCCCTGGCTCCCTCTCAGGGCCCACCTTCTCTCCTTCACCCCTTCGTCCTGCAGTATGACCTGTTCCCCCACCCCTCATCTTCAGCGTGGCTGGACCACTCACTCGGTGTGGCTACCCCCTTCAGTGTGACTTAATCCCCGACCCCTCACCATCAGTGTGCCCCCACCCTGGCCCTTAGTATGGCCTGTGCACCTGTCCCCTTGCCCTCAGTACGGGTGACCCCACCCCAGGTATGATCTTACCCCCTCAGCCTGGCTCCCATCCCTCTGTCTGTCTTGTCCCCCTGCTCTCTTGCCCTCCACGTGGCCTGCCTTCCCTTTCGGTGTGGCTGTCACTTGTTCTGACCTGTCCCCATAGACGGAAGCCGGGAGTATGTGAATGTGTCCCAGGAGCTGCAGCCTACGGCCAAGACTGAGCCTGGTGCGTGCTGGGGGGATGGGGCAGGAGCTGGGGGGGCTACTGTGGGGGGACAGCTTTCGAGCCGGAGACCAACGTCTCTTCCCCTCACAGCCACCGCAAGTTCCCAGGAGGCGGAGGAAGAAGAAGAAGAAGAGGAAGGAGCTCCAGACTATGAGAATCTATAAAAGCTTAACTGAGGACCTGGTGAGAGCCCCTCCCATCCCTGGCCCTGCCCTCAAGAACCCCTTTCCAACCCTCCCCTCCATCTCAGGCCTATCCTCTCTGACTCTGGGGGCGTCTTCTGACCCCTGCTGACCCTTGAGCCCATTACCTACACCCTTACCCCTGCCCTGTGGTGTTTCAGGTAAGGCGAGTCTGCCTGGAGCCAGCCTTGTGGGATGGCAGAGCTGGGCAGCCGGAAGTGGCTCTGGGCGCCTTGGCTATGCCTTCGTTCCAGCCTGATATCAGCCTGAGAATTTCCCCCTAACTTATTGTCACTTTGGGGTCCAGCTTGTGTTCCCCCAACACTCTGCACCTTCTGACGCAGCCTGAGAATGGACTACCCTAGCCCCAGCCCTACTCTTTGACATAGAATAAAGGCTGGTGTGGTCTGTAGCTCTCTTGGCTTTGGTGGGCCTGGTGGCTAAGGGTGGGGTGTGCTGAGTGTCTACGTGTGTCTGTGTGAATCTGTGAGTCAGAGGCTGTCTGGATAGATCTGCGTGTGTGTGAATGTGTGTGTGTTTCTGTCGGTCTGTTCGGTCTGTGTGTCTCCATCCTTCTCCACAAGGGCTCAGTGCTTCTGAGGGGCCTGGCCAGGTATTGTATGACTGAGGATAGATGATGACTAGGGCAGGCTGGCACTTTTGCATTCCCCATGAGAAACAGACATGGCAGGCAAGATGATTGCTGAGCAGGCGGGAGAGTGGGATGTGGAGGACGGCCCTGGGTGGGAGTGGCTGGCCAGAGCGAGTTCCTTCTCCACTGGTCCTCAGTTTCTCCTTTTTTAAAACAAGGGGGTGGACCAGGAGACCTCCAAGGGCTTTGGTAGTTCTTACCTTTTGTGATTTTTCATTAAAACAGAACCTACAAAATTGTCTAAAACGTTAAATGTTGTTAGTCGGCTCTCGGGTTGATTCCAACTCGTAGCAACCTGTGTGACAGAGTAGAACTGCCCCATAGGATTTTCTAGGCTGTAATCTTATGAGAGCAGATCGCCAGGTCTTTCTCCCACAGAGTTGCTGGTTTGGTTTGAGCTCCCAACCTTTTGGTTAGCAGCCAAATGCTTAACCACAGCATTAATATAGACGGTGGCACTTTCAAAATTTTGATGTGCAGACAGATCACCTGGAGATCTTGTTAAAATGCAGATTCTTAATGTCGTTTTTACCTGGCCAGGATTCATTTCCCCTTATTTTGGGAGATTCACCTCAGTTTTCCTCTGGGATCCACTCCTTCCCCAATCTCATCCCATGTGGTTTTAGAGATTGTTGACTACCTCCTACCTCAGGGTGAGCACATGACCCAGACCTGGACCATCATCACCGTCCTTTCTCCTGGTCATCATGATTGGTTCAGGTATGGGCATGTGACGCAAGCTGGGCCAATGAAAAGCAGCCTTGAGATTTGGGCAGGAGGTGATGAGGAGAAGCTCTTATTTATTTATTTATCTCACCCCAGTAAAGCTAATGTAGAGGGCAGCATGGCCTAGAGAGATGGACAGGGCCAGGTTCCTGGTAGTGTCATTAGAACTCATGGGTCCAGTCTCACCTGAAATGAGACCTGTCCCCCAACCAAGACTTCCCAGTTACATGGCCCAATAAATTACCATTTTCTTCAACTGACTTGACGTGTGGTTTCTGTCACATACAACCAAAGTAGTCCTGATTGATACATAAAGTTGTTGGCAGTCCTCTGTGGACTCCAAAGGTGTTAACAACAGCTTCTCCTTGTAGAGCACCTACTGCATTTACATGCTTATGTAATCATCTTGACAAGCCTATTGTCAGTTACTGTCATCTCCATTTTGCATGTGAGGGTAAAAAGGCTCAGAGAAGTGAAGTGACTTGTCCAAAGGCACACAACTAAAGAGGCAAGTCTGGGACTAGATCAGCAGCTTTTGGCCTCGAATCACCTCCTCTTTCTGGTTACCCTACAAAACGCCACTGTCCTGCACGGGGGAGCTTATAAGAACCCCGATGGGAGAAGATGGGGGAGTAAGGGCTTGGGAAGGGAGCTGGACAGGTTGGACATAAACAGGTGGAGTTAAATAATTTTATTTGGAGGAAATAGGGGCAGAGGTGTCTTAGTCCCTGGGCTGAGGGACACAGAATTGTTCACCAACAAGATATGTTGGTAGGACCACTATGGAGAATAATCTAGCAACGTATAGCAAAGCTGAAGGTGCGTATTTCCTTTGACTTAGCAAGTTCCTGGGTATAAACCCTGACAAATCCTACCCCACGGCTCCAGGAGGCGAGTATGAGAAGGTTTAGGGCACCCTTGCGATGGCCCACACCTGGACACATGCCCATCAGCAATCAACAAACTGTAGTATGCTCACACAATGATACTCGACAGCAGATAAAAATGAGTGAATCGGAGCAACACCCTCCAACATTGATGAAATTCATCAACGTAATGTGGGGTGAAAAAAGGAAAGCAAGTGCTTTTGTGAAGTTACAAACGTGTCAAAATGATATGTACTGTTTGGGGATACACATATGTGGAAGAGTATCAAGATAGGTAGGAGGAATGAGGAATTCAGGACAGTGGTAGCGTGAAGTGGGGGGTGAGGAATGATGTTGTGGCCAAGTTCAAGGCAGGCTTCAGTGATATTTGTAATGTCTTATTCTTAAGCAGGGTGGGGTATGTGAGTGTTTGATGTATTATTCTTTAAGTGCATGTCTGATTCATTTCATAATAACGAAGAGTGGGGAGTGAGAACTTTGTCTTGAGCCCTGTGGGCGGCCTCTGGAGGGTTTGGAGCTGAGGACAACACGATCAGGTTGGTGTGTTAGCAAAAATGTATGGCTTGGTTGACCTCTTGTGAGGGCAGTTAAACAAGAGGCAGGAAGACTACTGAGGAGGTTGTTGGCGAAATCTAACTGAAAAACGGTGGGGCGGCCAAAGACGTGGCAGGGGGGATGGACAGAGGTGTAGAATTAGGAGGTGTTTGGGAGGTAAAAAAAAAAATGGGATGCAGTCATGGGTTGGCTATGGCTGTGGGGAATGGGAAGGGTCCAGGGTGACTCTGGTCCTTGCCTTGGTAGATGGTGACAGTGGTAGGGGAATTTGATGAAGCACCAAGAGCAGTTTCCCATTAGTGTTTCTTGGACCAAGCGAGGGGGTGTGGCTTTGCTTCCATCAGTTCGATGGACCAGGTGGAACAGAGAGAGCAGAGCCAATCCAATGAGGTCTGCGGGGCTGGTTCTGGAGTTTCTTGGTACATTGAGTTGGCCAGTTGGGAGAATCCCTGCCAATGAAACCTAGGAAGCAGAAATAGATTATTCTTGAATTTTGTTGTTGGGGGAAAGGTAGGTTTAATGATAAATGAGAGAGAAAGGGAGTTTCTGCAATTGCTGACAGAGACATCTGAGTGCTTTTAAAGCCATCAGGAGGTAACAGTTCTCTTGATGTGGGTTCTCCCAGAAGCAGACCTTGAGGTAAGGGCTTTAGTGTAAGTAGTTTATTTGGGAGATGGTCCCAGAAAGGAGAGCAGGAAAGTGAGACAGGAGAGAAGACAGCCAATGAAGGCATTATAAAGCCAATGACCACTGTGGGCAACTGGAGCTCAGACTTGCAGGGGAACTCTGGGAACCAGCCTGGAGCACAGGCATGTGAGTTATCCACCAGCCTGGAGCACTAGGCATGTGAGGGAGCCGGGGCATTTATACATCTGCTTCTGTTAGTCACTGGTTGAGGGCTGTTCCCTGGGGTGTTAGTTCTCTAAAACCTCTGGCCTGCACTCATATGGGCACAGTGGGCTCCAGTGGCCAGAGCCATCCCTCAGGCAAAGGGAGCCAGTTGCTGGCAGCTGAGCCAGGCAGTGTACACTGAACTGGGTAAGGTGTCAACAGTGACACAGTAGCTCTGGCTTTTGCTGGGGTTTAGTGCAGTTCTTCCCAAAATGCATTGTGTGCCCTGTGAGTCATGTGAGAAGCTTCACGAGAAAGGACTTTGTGGTCAGAAGAATTTGGGGGAGAGCTGCATTCTCCAGTGTATTCTTGCATAGTCACAATATGCATGCATGTATTAAAGGCTCCAAGAAGTCCTGTGATAATATCTTTGCTTAACTAGCATTTCCCAAATTGATTTGACTTCAGGGCCTTTAAGAAAAAGTTCTTATTAGCATTTTGCCGATCACTTTTAACATCTGGAGAGGATATCTTTTATTTTTGCCTGCTAGCCTCCATTCCTCCTTCTCCCAATGATGCCATCTGGATTACCTTTGGGGGAGCACCCTGCCCCCATTTGCAGTTCAGGTGACTCGAGTGGGACTACTTGTGAGATGGGCATGTGACCCAGGACTGGCTGATCATTACATCCACCCCTGGCCACAATAATTGCTTGATACAGGGGCCCATGACCCAATTCGGCCAATGAGACACATTCCTGAGATTTTTGATGAAGCCAATGGGAAAGAGAAGCTCTTTATTGACTGGCACTGCCGAGCTGGTAAGACATAGCCTGGGCTCTTGCAGGCGTCCACTTGTAGAGAGTCTGCCTGAGAATAAAGGCACCAGAGGCAAGCAGAGTCAGCAGGAATGGGAATAGAAAAGCTGAGTCCTGATGGCACGTCTGAAGCACCTGGATCCAATGTGTCCAAAGCCATTATTCCTTGACTCTTCTGTAACATGAGCCAGTCAATCCCTTTCCTCCTTCCTCCCTCCCTTCCCCTCTTCCTTTCCTTCTTTCTCTTCTTCCGTTTCTTGGACCAGATGGAGTCAGGCTTTCTGTCACTTGCAACAAAAAGATTCCTAAATGACATTTCCACCAAACCCCAACCACAATCAAGCCATCCTGCCTGGTGATGATACCCTGGTGGCCAATATGAGAAACTGCCAGGCCCACTTTTTCTCTCACCCACCACCTCCTCCTTTCCTGCTGGGAGACGCCTGGATGACCATTTCCTCCATCTTCCCCGTCACTGCAGGCAACCTGAAAAAAACCCTATTGCTATAGAGCCGATTTTGTCTCATAGTGACCTTCTAGGACGGAGTAGAGCTGTCCCACAGGGTTTCCGAAGAGCGGCTGGTGGATTTGAGCTGCTGACCTGTTAGCAGGTGAGCTCTTAAGCACTGCATCATGAGGTCTACCCCCACAGCTCCCTAATTCCCTCCCATTGTCCTTCTCTCTCCTCAATTCCCTCAGGCAAATCTTTCCAGACTTCCTTTACTTCTGTTTTATTTATTTGATTTTATTAGCCTCATGGCTGACAAGCAATCATTCCAAAGAGAAGCCTTTCTGTGTTATGGATTGAATTGTATCCCTCAAAAATATGTGTTGACTTGGTGAGGCCATGATTTCCAGTAGTACGTGGTTGTCCTCCATTTTGTGATCTGATGTGATTATCCTATGTGTTGTAAACCCTAACCTCTATGATGCTAATAAGGCAGAATTAAAGGCAGTTATGTTAATGAAGCAGGACTCAATCTACAGGATTAGGTTGTATCTTGAGTCAACGTCTTTTGAGATATAAAAAAGACAACCGAGCAGAGAGGAGAGGGACCTCCTACCACCAAGAAAGAAGAGTTGGGAGTGAAGTGTGTCCTTTGGACCCAGGGTTCCTGTGCTGAGAAACACCAGGGGAGGATTGATGACAAGGACCTTCCCCTAGAGCTGACAGAGAGCGAAGGTCTTCCCCTGGAGCTGGTATCCTGAATTTAAATTTGTAGCCTCCTAGACCATGAGAGAATAAATTTCTCTTTGTAAAAGCCACCCACTTGTGGTAATTCTGTTATAACAGCACTGACTAACTAAGACAACGTGCTTGGTGTCAAGAACACTGGAATGCACATCAGGAGGCATAACTTTTAGTCCCAACAATACCACTAAACATCTGTGGGACCTTGAGGACTTTTGAGGATGTTAGACTAAAACCTGGGCCCCTCACCCCAAAGGATGTCCTTGAAAGTGAGAGAACAAGTTCTCTTGTTGGCGAGGAGGTTGGAAATGTTCAGGTGTGCCTGGATTATCACCAACTCCCAGCTTTTCTCCAGCGCTCAGCTCTCCTTTCTGTGTTGACTCCAGTCCATACATTCTTTCCCTTTGTGGTCATGAGATGGCTCTGGCAGCTCCAGGGACCACATCCTTCCAGAGTCCCATCCTGGGGGACAAAATGTCCAAGTATTTCCAGCAAAAGCCCTAAAGTTACTCCAGCGGACTAGCTTGGGGTGCACGTCTCACCTGAATCAGTCACTGGACAGGAAAACACCATGTGCTGATCGGCTTAGGTGTGTGCCATGTGCTCCACCCCTGACTCTAAGAGACTGAAAATAAAGGAGGTACCCAAGGCAAATTAGGGGCTATCACTGGTAGAAGGGGGGGATGGTTACTGGGTGGCACTCATTCTACACCTGCTGTGTGCCAGACATTATTTCACACCCCTGTCCATTAGGTATGAGGAACCCCATTTTGTAGAAAAGAAAACAGGATCAGAGAGGCTAAGTGATTTCCCTGAGGTCACACAGCAAATTCCAAAGTTACAGAAGCTGCTAAACCACTGTGAAACTGCAGCCTACTTTGGGTGGGGGAGTGGGAGGCTGTGTACTGGTTAGTAATCGGTAGAAAAAGAAGAAAAGGAAAATTTCAGAGAGTGAATTCTTTGCACAGGAATTTTTGCCAGAACTCCTGGGAATGGGGCTCTGTATTTCTGCTGGGACCATTAGAAGGGAGGATGTGGGTCTGGTGCTGCCAGGGTCTACAATGTGAAGGAGGACGACTGCCTGAAAGAGGAGGCAGCTGGAGATGGAAGGAGACAGGTTGCTGAGAATGCGGCCTGAGGTCCTGGATCCACTTGTTCCGGAAACCGGATTCACCTCTGAACTGTTAGTTACATGAGTTAGTTAACACTCTTCTTTAGCTTGACCCAGCTGCAGCTGGGTTTCTGTCATTTGCAAATGAAAGCATCCTGACTCATACAGACAGGATGCTGTGGGAGCATCGACCTGCATGAACAAGGGCGGCCATTTCCAGGCACTTAACCATGTGCTATGCATGGCGCCACACACTTGAATTCGGCCCTTGCTATGACTCTTGAGTAAATTCTTCTCGTTATCACCCCTTTGTAAATGAGGAGACTGAGGCTTGGCCAGGGCAAGTAGCCAGACCAAGCAGGGCAGTTGCTCTCCCGCCTTAGCAGTCCAAGGCAGCCCCTGCTCCTGAGTGCTTCCTTCCTTGGTCCCATCCCACGGGAGCGCCTGCCCGCTGGCCTCTCTCTCCACCTCTGTACCTGAGGGAGGTGGACAGCTCAGGCCATTCAGAGTGAAGCTCCCTGAGGCCTTTTCATGGGGCTGCTGGCTCTGCGGCAGGCCTCAGGGAGTCCCTGGGCTTGGAGATACAGGGTTCCGTGAGCCCAGTGGGCTAATGCCTGAGGGCATCTGTGCTGTGGGGGCTGGGAGGACTCCTGGAGCTTTGGCCTCCTCCCCCTCAGGGCCCTTCTGGCTGCACCCTCAGGATCTGTCTGCCTCCTGGTGTACCTGGGTGGGCCTCTGAGGACATCTCAAAGTCTCCCACCTGGCTCTCAAAATCACCAATTTTCTTTCTATTTCCGGCTCCCCCTTCTCTAACACCTACACCCCAAGCCCTGACTCTGGCTCCCCCACTCCCCACCCCACTTGCTGCTTTCATTTTTGCCTCATTTTCAGCCTGTGTCTCTCTTCCTCCTATCTCCCTTTCTCTCTCCGCGAGTCTCTGGATCACCCCTCTCCTTTCTGACTGTCTCTGTTTCTGTCTCCACAGGTCTGTCTGTCTCTTTGTTTTTGCCTCTGCTGCTCTCTCTTTCTTTGTCTTTCTGTCTGTCTGCCTCTGTCTGTGCCTCGCTCTTTGTCTGCGTCTCCTTGTCTGTCTCTGTCTCTTTGGCCCTCTGCTTGTGTCTCGGTCTCTGTCATGGATATTCTGTCTCGCCAGTCTCGAGCTCTCTTTCTGAGATCTCTCTCCTGTTCTTTGTCTCCCTCCTCCTCTCCCTGCCCCTCCCTCCCCACATCCTGAGTTGTCTTTGGGGAACCGGAAATTCAGGGGATCAGAGAGATACCGGGAGGCTCAGCTGCTGCCGCCTAGCCCAGAGATAATGCGTGGTGGGGGCGGGTGGGGGTGGGGGCAGCCCAGAATCCACAGTGTTCCCTGCCCCCAACCTGATACAGACAGAGACAGACAGGTGGAGGAATCACACCACCTCTTCAGGCCTCAGTTCTAACCTCTGTGAACTGGGCCTGATGAACCCGCTGCACTCAATGGGTTGGCGTGAGAATGGTATAAAGCAGCCTGGCCAGGGTGGGGGCTCAGTAAGGCAGGGTGAAGGTGACACAGGAGGGAGAGGTGCACCCCAGCGGGCTAGCAAGGGCTGAGAGGAGGGGAGGGGAGTCCTCAGTGCTCTTGAGCGCATCCCAGTCATCCCATCAGTTAGATGGCCTTGGTAGTAATTACTCTGTGACAGGCCTTGTTCAAATATTTACTGCTTTAACCCTCGCACAACCCTGTGGGGTCAGTACTGTTATTAATTCTTAGAGCCTGGAGCTCCTTCCTCGCCCTGGGCCTCCGATTCAGAAACTGAGGCACAGAGTAGTTGAGTGAACTGCCTAAAGTCACACAGCTAGGAATCTCGAGGGAATACTGCAAGCCTCTACTGATCCAGTTAGACCAGTTCTTGCTAAAAAAGAGGCCATATAGCTCAGGAGAGAAAGTCATTTTCTTCTCAACTCTGATAGCAGTGATGGAGAAAGTCTTTTTTGGGGTGCTGTTTTCAACAACCCGGACATTTACTAACCTCCCTTTTTCCACAGAGGGAGAAAGTCCCTCAGCTCAGTGCCCTGAGCAGGCAGCTCTATAAAATTAAGTAATTAATTTTAATTTTTGTTGGCTTTATTATTTAGTGTTTCCTTTTTTTTTAAGAGCAAGCAACATTGGTTTTCCACTTAGCAGTGGGACATATAGTTGCCTTTTAAATCAATGTAAGTTTTAAAAGGAAGTTATTTTAAGAGAAATTATAAGGCAATTGGGTATAGGCAGTTTATGGGTGTGGCAAAAGTCATGAAAGTGCATTCAGAAGAATCTGGAACACTTGGTGACTGAGGGCCTGTTTCTGGCTCTGTTACGTCCTACTCCCAGTCTGGCAGAGCCCTCGATTGCCTGCCCAAGGCCACACGGTCAGCCAGTGGCAGAGCTGGGACCTCAGCAGCCATCAGCAGGGACTGTAGAAATGACTGCAGAGTTGATGGAGTCTGGGGCACCCTCTGAATCCTTCAGAGTTCCTGGTAGTGACCAACAGAAACCAACTGGGGCTATTTGATGCCAGAGAGATGCACAGGAAGTAGACCCAAGCACAGAGCGTCACAGGAGAGTGGGCTTTGGAGAACCTGCTGGAAGCAAAAGGATGGTCCTGATCTCAGGTAGCAGCTGCTGCTGTGCCCCAGACACCCCACCCCAGTCCTGCCTTCAGGCCACTGGGGTTGACTCCTAACTGACCCTCCCTCTTTGCTATCTGCATCTTGCCCTTGGCCTAGCCCAGGCCCCACACCTACACTCAGGCTGCCTAGGGGTTGAGGAGGGGGTTCTCTCCACAAGGGACGTGGGGTCCAGAGCCCTCTAATACCCCACAACGGCATCTTCTTCCACATAAATCAGGGCTATTGGCTGTGGAAATCAACAAATGTCCACCCCACCTTCCTTCTCCCTGGTCTTTCTACTCCCAACCAGGGAGCCATGTGTCCCTCCCCTCCAGGCCCAACACCTGCTCTGCTGCCTGCCTTGTTTGGAGCCCCCTCCTCGCTCTGGGCCTCAGTACACCCATCTGCTCAGTAGGGGCTGTTGGAAAAGTGGGCTGATCAGGTCAACGGCTTTCAAATCACTTTCAGGAGCTAATTCAGGGATTCAGCAGA
The DNA here is from genome assembly GCF_024166365.1 of Elephas maximus indicus. NCBI lineage: Eukaryota > Metazoa > Chordata > Mammalia > Proboscidea > Elephantidae > Elephas > Elephas maximus. The sequence continues at coordinate 88,699,942 of NC_064830.1, read as the reverse complement.
CACTGGGTGTGTGTGAGGCAAATCTGAGGTTTTGAGGGGCTTCAGCTGACCCCATCTCTAGGACAAAACTGTTGTTCTTATAATTATTTTTTTTTATCGTAAAAGCTAATGATACATTTGAACTCACAAAATAAGTTTATACCGGTAAAAGACTGCTTCTTACATGGTTTGCATGTATGAGGCTGCCAACAGCATTTAACCCTTCTGCATCCTGCTTGTTCCTGAAGCCTGCCATGTGGTCCTTCTGCTCCCCTCCACCCCAAGCTCTTTCTGCCTCACGGCCTTTGCACTTGCTGTCTACTCTGCCAGGGATGCTCTCCCGCACATCCTCACATGGCTGGCTCCTTCTGTCATTTGGGTCTCAGCCAAAATTTCCCCTCCATCTCTCCAAGCTCTCTCTGCCCACTCTATCTAAGCCTACCTCCAGTCCCCCATCGCCTGGTTACACCATTGAATTGGCATCATAACGCTTTTTTTTACGTGCGTGGTTAAATACAATTAACATAAAATTTGCTATTTTAACTATTTTAAAGTGCACAATTCAGGGGTACTAAGTAGATTCACATTGTTGCACAACCAGCACCACTACATAGTTCAGAACTTTTTCGTCACCCCCCAAAAGAAATCCCATACCCACTAAGCAGCCACTCCCTGTGGTCCCCTACCCCAGCCCCTAGCAACCACTAATCTGCTTTTTGTCTCTTTGCATTTGCCAATTCTGGACATTTCCTATAAGTGGAATCATACAATATTTGCCCTTTTGTGTCTGGCTTCTTTCACTCAGCATAGTGCTTTTAAGGTTCATCCATGTTGTATCCTGTGTCAGAACCTCATTCTTTTTTACGGCTGAGTAATATTCCATTGTATGGCTGTACCACATTTTGTTTATCCATTCATCTGTTGATGGACTTTGGAATTGTTTTCACCTTCTGGCAATTCTAAACAGTAACGTTGATCTTTTTTAGGCATCTGGTGTTAATCATGTTTCCCTCTGCACTATGAGAGCCTGTTCACCTCTGTCACCCCAGGGCCTAGCAGAAAGCCTCACATGGAGTTGGGGCTCTGCAAATATTTGTGTTCTTAATTAATTAATTAATTAATTAATAAGAGCTCTACTGTTTAAAGCAAGCAAGCATGAGAGCCCCTAAGTTACCAGTTCACCAAGGTCCTTCCAGTCCCAAGGCACTGGCTCAGGCCCAACTCTGGTAAACGCTGTCTCAAGAAGAGATGGCAAGCTGGTGGCCCCTTCACAGTGTTTTTTTTTTTTTAATTACTATTTTATTGTGTTTTTTGGTGAAAGTTTACATAGCAAAAAGTTAAGTTCCCATTGGGCGATTTCTATACAAATTGTTCAGTACCATTATTTACATTTTTCACAATGTGTCAACATTCTCTTGAGTTGCATTCTGGTTGTTCTGTTTCTAGTAGGCTAGCTTCCCTGCCCCCTTATCTTCTCATCTTTGCTTTAGAGTAATTGTTGACATTTTGGCCTCACACGGTTGTTAAATGGAGCACCGTACTCACAGATAATATCCTTTATTTTATGTGCCACTCCATTATTTTGCTAAAAGGTAACCTCAGGGGATAGTTTCAGTTCAAGGTTTAAAGAGTATCTCAGGACAATAGTCACAGACAGTCCTCTAGTCTCAACTGATTCAGTAAGTCTGGACTTTTTAAGAATTTGAGCTCTGTTGCACATTTTTCTCCTATTCTATTAGGGTCCATCTATTGTGGCCCTCCTCAGAACTGTCAGTAGTGGTTGCCGGGCACCATCTAGTTCTTCTAGTCTCAGGGTAGATGAGGTCGTGGCTTGTGTAGACTATTAGCCCTGTAGACTAGTTTCTTCTCTGAGACATTGGTTTCTTTCTTTCTGTTTTGCTCCTGATGAGTGGAAACCAGTAATTGTATCTTAGATGGCTGCTCACAAGCTTTTAAGACCCCAGGTGCTACTTACTTCACTAGGATGCAGAACATGAACTTTGTGAACTATATTATGCCAATTGACTGAATTGTTCCACAGCACTAAGGTCCTAAGTGTTTAACTTTTTTTAAAAATGAGTTTATTTACCAGTTAGAATTAAATTTGACTTTAAGTAACAGAGACCCGTAGCTTAGGCAAAATAATTAGTCTAATCCTCTTGCGTGTTAAAAAAACAAACAAAAGGCTGGGGGAAGGTGGTGGGCCTTTGTGCAACTTCGAAAAGGTACCTGTTTCTCAAGAGACTTTATTTTTACCTGTTGGAAAATTGTTGTAATCTGTTGATTTTGTTAAATGAGACATTCTATTACTATATTCCAGGAAGTGTCACCATATATGTATAAATCTACAACTTCCAAGTCTGCAAGTGGGGCACCTTTAGGTCTGGTGTCCTTGTAAGTCCAGGAAGTGGGAGGCCTGCCAGCTGCGGCTTCACCGAGCACCCAGGCTCCTTCTGTGCTTCTGCTTCGCCATCCTTAGATCTAAGCGCCATCCTCAGAATCACAAGGTGGCTGCAGGTGCCCACCTCTGTGTTCTGGCAAGAAGAAAAGGAAGGACCAGGGGCAAAACGGGCACCCCACCCACCAACTTACAAGACCCCATCAATGAGGTTTTATGGATCTCTCCTCGGGTGGCCTTCTGCTTGTATTTCACTGGCCCTCCTAACTGCATGGGAGGCTAGGGAGCGTATCTCTTCCATGAGTACATTGCAACCTCAAATACAAACAGAATTCTGTAATGAAAGATAAAGCAGGCAACAAGCAGAAAAATTGCAGGCTCTCCATTGTGGCCAACACTAAGAACACAGGGAGTTTCCATATAGAAACCCCAGCTCCAGTTCCTCCTGAAAATGTGAGTGATCTGGCAACACTAGGTCTGAATTTCCACATGGCAGCACCTGGCCAGAGCTAGGTAATGCCTGCCCCCTTTTCTTTTCTTTCCTTTTCAAACTTTTCCAATTAAAATGTATTTTTTATCAATAGGTAGTACATTCCCATGGTTCAAAACTCCTAAGGTCCTAAAGAGTATAGAGTGAAAAATCTCATTTCCGCCCCAGCCCCCAGCCACCAAGTTCCTTTCCCAAAGCCCAGTTGGTGTGATCAGTTACCTGGAGACCTTTTGTGCAGATAGAAACAAATAGCATATATGCATATCCTCCGCCCCTCCTCTATTACATAAATGCCATAGTTCTATATACTGTTTGCACCTTACTTTTTCCTGTAATGTTATGTCTTGGAGACTGTTCCATAGCATTACCCAAAGGCCTTGATCATTCTTTTTTACTTCTGCATAGTATTCAATTGTATGGCATAGCAGTTATTCTAACCCATTCTCTAGTGATGGACATTTAGGTCACTTGCGGTATTTTACTTTACAAAAAAAAAAAAAATAGAATGCTGCCGTGAATAAACTTGTACATAAGTCATTTAGCATACGTGGGAGTCCATCTGTATAATGAATGAGTCCTAAGAAGTGGAAGCATGTGGTTGAAGTGTATAGGCGTGTGTGAGTTTGGTAGATATTGGCAAATTTCCCTTCAGGGACAGGCTATCAGTTGACACTCCCACAAGTAATGTTTGAGGGTGTCTGTTTCCCCACATCCTTGCCAACTCAGGGTGTTATCAGACTCATTAACCTTTTGCCGAACTGTCAAATGAAAATTGGCTTCTGATCATAGTTTGAATTTGCATTTCTCGTATTATGAGTGAGGATGAGCGTCTTTGCATAGGTATAAGAGTTATTGGTACTTCCTTTTCTGTGAACTATCTATTCATGTCTGTCTTCCTTTTCTAGGGCTGCTGTGACAAAGTCCCACAAATTGAGTGGCCTCAAACAACAGGAATTTATTGTCTCACAGTTCTGGAAGCTAGAAGTCTGAAATCAAGGTGTCAGCAGGACTGTGCTCTCTCTGAAGGCTCTAGGGGAAGATTCTCCCTTGCTTCTTCCTAGCTTCTTGTGGTTCCTGGCAATCCTTGGCATTTCTTGGTTTGTAGATACATATCTCCAGTCTCTGTGTTCATCTTCACATGGTGGTCTTCCCTCTGTCTCTCTCTTCTCTTTTATAAGGACACCACTCATGTTGGACTAGGACCTATCCTACCCATGTCATGTTAACTGGTAACATCTTCAAAGATCCCATTTCCAAACAAGGTCACATTCACATTACCAGTAGTTAGCCCTTCAGCATATCTGTTTTGGGGTACACAATTCAATCCCTGATGGTACAGTGGTTAAGAGCTATGGCTGCTAACCAAAAGGTTAGCAGTTCAAATCCACCAGCAGCTCCTTGGAAATTCTATGGGGAAGTTCTACTCTGTCCTACAGGGCTGCTATGAGTTGGAATTGACTAGATGGCAGTGGGTCATTCGATTCATAACAATGTCCATTGTCATTTTTTTTTTTTGAGTAGTCTTTTTCTTGTTTATTTCTAGGAACACTTTATATATGAGGAAAATTAACTCTATCTGAGACATGAGGAACAAACCCCCTCCCCCCCAGTATGCCACTTATTTTTTAAAAAATAAACTGTTTCTGGAAGTATAACACACACATAGCAAAATGTGAAACCAGAAAAGTTCAGCTCAGTGGGTTTCTGCTTGTTGTTTAACATTGTTTATGCTTCTTGAGGCTTTTGCCATAAGAAGTGTTTTACTTTTAGATAGTTAGGTTTATCCATTGTTTATTTTTTCACTTCTAGGTTTTGTGTCATATTGAGGCCTTTCCCACTCATAGATTAAAAAAAAATTTGGACGTGGTTAATTTTTAGTATTTTTGCTGCTTTATTGGTTACATTTAAACCAATGTAATTCATCCTTGGGTACCGTGTGAGGCATGGATCAGCCTTATTTATTTTTTTCCAGATGGCTAAACTCTGTCCCAACACCACTTGTTGAATTAGGTGTATTTTCCTTAAAACCAGAACCAAACCCATTGCTGTTGAGTTGATTCCAACTCATAGCAACCCTACAGGACAGAGAACTGCCCCATAGGATTTTTTTTTTTTTTTTTTTTACCTTACAGGGTGGTTGGGAAGACTAAATAATATAATGTGTTATGTAAAGTGCTTGGAACAGTGTCTGGCACATACCAAAAAAAAAAAACAGTTGTCGTTGAGTTGATTCTGACTCATAGAAACCCTATAGGACAGAGTAGAGCTACCCCAGAGGGTTTTCAAGGAGTGACTGGTGGATTCAGACTGCCGACCTTCTGGTTAGCAGCTGAGCTCTTAACCACTACGCCACCAGGTCTCCATTTTTTTTTTTTTTTAGTTATGGCTATTTTAATCCCCTTTTCAGCCCTGTGATGTAGAAAGTATTGTTGGCCCCATTTTCGGATGAGGGAACTGAGGCTTGGAGCCATGAAGTGACTTGCCCAAGACATTGGTGAGCCGTGGCGCTTGTTCTGAGCCCCACGTGAATGGGCCTCGTCACCCCAAGCAGACAGACTTCGGGTTCCCACAGGCAAGACAGGGCCTCCCCTCCCTCCCTCTCCCCCAGCCCTGCACCGCAGTGGCTGATCCCCGGAGAGGAAATGTCACATGTGGCGTGGCCGCACCAGCTGCGGAGTTGAGGAGGGCGGGATGAGGCCTTGCCAGAGACTGCAGCCACAGCTCCCCACGTGAAAATACCTCAGGGGCTGAGCACCCTGGAGCCTGCAGCTCAGCCCTGCCTGTGGCTGGGCCTGCTGAGCCGCTGCCAGGATCCCAGTCTCCACGAATGTGGAAGCATGCTCTGGGAAGCCTCGAGGCCCTGGAAAGAGACCCCAGCCAGTGACTCACCAGCTGTGTGATCTGGGGTGAGGCCCTCATCTCTCTGAGCCTCAGCATCCTCATCTGTGAAATGGGCAGGTTGCAACAAAGAGAGGGCGTGTGTGCAGCAGGATGGCGTGATGTTCGTCTGTGGCCGGCTGTTAGTTTGAGGCATCAAACAATGTGTTCTGTGTTTTCCCGCTCTCCACAAAGCAGGTGGGAAGAAGACAGAGGGCCCAACTGCCAGTTCAAAGGCCTGTGTGCCAGGTGTGAGACAGGCAAGACTGGGAGGCAGGCCTAGTGGGAGAGCAGGGGATTCTTCCAGCAAGAGAAAGCGTGAATGCACCGGAAAGGGGCAGGGAGGAAGAGTTTGCTGTCATAAGGAGCAGGGTGGTGTCCCTTGCCACTGATCCTTGGGGCCAGTCCAGAGGACGAGGCGGGGTGTCGGGTATTTCAGGGAAAGCATTGGAGTTTTCCAGACTCGGTCTTTACCAACAAACCCAGTCCCACAAGTAGAGTTGCAAGATACAGCAAATGAAACAGGATGCAACATTTGGGACATACTTAAACTAAAACGTTATTTATTGTTTATCTGAAATTCATCCCGGGTGGTGCAAATGCCCCTGGATACTAAGGGAAAGGCTGGAGGTTCAAGTACACCCAGAAGTGCTTTGGAAGAAAGGGTTGGTGATCACTGAAAACCTTAAGGAGCACAGTTCTACTCAGACACACATGGGGTTGCCATGAGTCAGAATCGACTCCAGGACAACTGGTTATCTGAAACTGGAATTTAACTGGGCATTTTTATCTGATAAGCCGGCCCACAGGCTCAAAGAGGCCAAGGCAGAGTGGTGACGGCAGGGCACCCGCGGCTCCCTCCATGGGTGTGCCTGGTGTAGGCGTTCCAGGCGTTTCCGCAGCTCCAGTGGGGACACAGTAATGGCTGGTGTGCTTGCCAACAGGGAGGCGCCCCCTCCTCGAGCAGCACGACCTTGAGGCTGAGAGCTGGTGCCAGCCAGGCCTGCGCAGGAGGCTGAGAAGCCTCAGCAACAGCAAAAACGAAGAAGAAAGCCTTGAAGCTGCAAGGGAAACCACAGCGCTCCCGCGCCCCTCCTCCGCAGGGCTGAGTGGGGGTGGGGGTGGGGGTGGGGGTGGGGGTGGGGGTGGGGGTGGGGGTGGGGGTGGGGGTGGGGGTGGGAGGGGACCAAGAGACCAGCTCGTCTGAACTCGCTCCCCCGCTCCTCCCTCAGGCACGTGAGCGGACCCACCCTCACGGGCCTTGGGATCCTGAGGTCTTCGGGCAGCCCAGAGGCAAGTGATGGGGAAGGACACCATGATGGTCTCTATCTATAAAATGTCTGGGAAGAGTCGTCAATGTGACTTAAAAATCACCAATTTGCACTGAATTTACCCGAACACGTCCTGGTTATGTTGTCAGAGGTGGTGAAGGTCAGAGTTGAGAAAATTATGTTTGGTTAGGAAATCAGGTCATACTTTTCCTTCCTTGCCTGGATTCTGTCGGCCGTAGTACTTCCTCCTGCACCGAGCACTGCCATGGCGCTGAAGACTGGGTCCCCAGACGATGAGCTAAAGGCTCAGACTCCAGCTACCATAGGAGGTGTGAAGAGGGGGCGCCCAGAGAAAGGCTCCTTGTGTTCCCAACCTGAAGTCTCTGAGGGGGCTGGGGACAGGTGAGAGCTGCCAAGTGTTGGCTGGGAAGGCTAACACATGAAAGGGCCGCAGCTACTGGTTTTTATTTAGCAAACACTCACACAGCATTCCTGGTGGGCCAGCCCTGTTCTAAGTGCTTTATAAATATTAATTTAGTGAATCCTTATCATGGCCCTTGGAGGTAGGACTATTGTTACCGTCATTTGGCCAACAGGGCACTTGAGTTGCAGAGAGGTTAAGTGACTTGCCCAAGGTCACACACTAGCTCCTGTCCAACTGAGCCCAGCCTGACCACCCAGAGAGGCAGCCCCCAGCAGGTGGGGTTGGAAGGGCCTTGCTTCCTGCCCTGGGGATGGCCAGGCACAGGGAGTGAACCACAACATTTTCCTGGCATCCCTCATGCTGGTGCCGACTCTCCCCTGCCCAGCTGTCCAAGAGGGTGGAGTGCAGCCCTCAGCCCCCTCCATCTGCAGGGAGCGACCCTTGGTCTTCCAACCAGTAAATAGGGTATGTGGTGAAAGCTTCTGTGGGGCAGGCTGGGCTCTGGAGACACACACAGAAGCAGGACACCATTTCTGCTTTTTCGAAGCATTTGGTCCAGCAGGAAAGACAGACACAGTGTCAACTCAGTGTGACCATTGTTATAAAAAGAGCCCCATTTTGGGGGGCTTTTGCTGTGGGCCAGGCCCAGTTGTAAACACGCTGTCCAGCTTATCTCTTAATCATCACAGCAGTACCGAGAGAGATCATTAGCCCCATTTTGTAGATGAGTAAACTGAGGCTCAGAAAGTTCAGTAACTTGCCTAAGGTCATAGCAAACAAGAGGCCAATCTGGCACTCACACTTCGGTCCACTAAGAGAGGCATAGGGCTCTATATCACCCTAGGTGTCTGATCCCATTCCAGAGGGCTTCCTGGAGAAGGTGACGCTCCCCCTAAGTTTTACAGGAGAAGACAGGGTGGGTCTAGTGGAGAGAAGGGGGAGGGCATTCCAAGCAGGCCTGGAGGGTGGCCAGCCTGGTGCCTCAGGGAGCTGCAGGTAGCTTGGTTGGGCTGGTGTTGGTGTGGGGCCTGACCAAGAGCTCCCCTGTGCTGAGCAGAGCTGGTGCCCACCCACCCCTCCCCTGAGGGTGGCCCCCAGCCCACCATTCCCACGGACTCTGGCTGGGTTCAAGGGGTAAGTCAAGACCCAGGGCAGGGCTGGGGGAAAGTGATGGTGCTGGACCCAGTTGTGGAGGGCTGGCAGGGAGGCCAGCCAGGCGGGGAGGCAGATCATGGTGTCTGTGTACAGTCCCTGAAGCAGGCAGCCTGGGCTTGAATCCCGGCTCTGTCCTTGGTTGGCTCTGTGACCCTGGGCAAGTCTTGTCCCCTCTCTGAGCCTCAGTTGCCTCATCTATAAGATAAAGGCAACAGTACTTCATGGGCTTTTAGGAGGATTCAAAGTTTTAATAGGCACAAAGGGCTTAAAGCAGGGTTTAGGCCAAAGTAAGGACTTTAGAAATATCCTCGTTAGAAGTGTCAGTTAGTACTGAGGCTGTGTTTGTCCAGCAAGCTCATTGCTTTTACGCAGATTGAGAGCAGGTTGAGAGGAGCCACCCCTCAGCCACCCTGCCAACCCCTCAGAGCCCGGCCTTAAGCCCTTTTCACCAGCCCCACTGCCAAGCCCCGGCCAAACTGCAGGCCTGAGCCTCCTGGGGATGTGACAGGTGGCTCTGGCTGGCAAGGTGGGGGAGGGGTGGGAACCAAGAGCAGTGGTGACTAAGACGGGAACCCGAAATGCACTTGCATGGAGGCCTCCTCCCCCGGGGAGTTGGGTTCTTTCACTCTGGCTCTGGTGGGTGACTCATGCCGGGACAGGTATGGAAGGTGCCAGGATGCAGAGGTGACACACGTCCCTCCCAGGAAGTTGGTGACACAGTAGGCTTGGAGGGATGTCTCCCAGATTCTGGGGGTAGGAGGCTGGACCCTGTGACCTTGGCTCGAATTTCAGCACTGTTAACTTTGTAGTTGTGTGACCTCGGACAAGTAACTTCCCCCTGCCCAGCCTCAGTTTCCTCATCTGTAGCATCAGGCTAGTTAAATCCACACCCCAGCACTAAAGCCTTCCTATTGTACTTTATTGGGTCTTGGTGACTCTCACTTCAAAGACCTGCAGTGGCTCCCTCTTGTCTCTTTTGTTGGAGGTGGGGGCAAGGAGAGGACAAGGAGGAGACATATTTATGAAATTTCTGCCTGAGACAGACACTGCATAGCCTCCATCTTATTTAAACCTCACACAAAGCTATTTCCCAGTTGAGAAAAGCAGCTCCAAGCCAATGCCCACCGCACCCAGGGCCACACCAGGCAGAGCTGGTCTGCAGGCCCTCACTGGTTCTCCTGCCTGGGATCATTTCTCTACCCCCCCAATAGAGCTTCACCCCATCAGTACAGGGGCAGGAGTGCAATGTGGGTGATTTTCATGACAAGGAAGAAAAAAAGAGGAAAGGAGAGAAAAACACGAATCTCATTCCATGGGCAGTGCGGAAGTCTGGCCTGCCTGCTGATAGATGCTAGAATCAGCCATTAGGAACAAACGGGCGGTATTACCTCTCCCTTGTCCTTTTAACTTGCTGAACCTTGGTGACGTGAGTGAGTAAATTATAAACGTGCCTTAACTTGGCCCCTGAGTCTTCATTTTATGTTTCCTAACATATTATGTCACATATGTTTTTTCATGTAAGAAATTGGTTTTTAAACACGGCAGGCCCTGATGATTTCCAAGATGAACTTAGCAAATCTTCAGATCATTTAAAGTGATAAACTAAAGATTATTTTGTTATTTAAGCAAGCTATTCTAAAACTACAGCTATAGCTGGTAACCAAAATGTCGGCAGTTCGAATCCGCCGGACGCTCCTTGGAAACTCTATGGGGCAGTTCTACTCTGTCCTATAGGGTTGCTATGAGTCGGAATCGACTCAACGGCACTGCGTGTTTTTTTTAATTCTAAAACAAACCCGTTGCTATTGAGTCCAGTCTGACTCATCCCACTAAAAAACCCCACTGCCGTCAAGTCGATTCCAAGTCATAGCGACCCTAGAGGACAGAGTAGAAGTGTCCCATAGAGTTTCCAAGGAGAGCCTGGCGGATTTGAACTGCTGATTTCTTGGTTAGCAGCTGTAGTAGCACTTAACCACTACGGCACCAGGGTTTCCTAGGCTGACTCATAGTGACCTTATAAGACAGAGTAGAACTTCCCCATAGGGTTTCTAAGGAGTGGCTGGTGGATTGCAACTGCTGACTTTTTGGTTTGAAGCCGAGCTCTTCAGCACTGTACCCCTAGATCATAGAAAAAGATGAAAAATTGTCCAGTTTGTTTTATGAAGGCAGCATGATCTTAATATTGTTGTTAGGTGCCATCAACTTGGTTCCAACTCATAGAGACCCCATGTACAACAGAAAGAAACACTGCCCAGCCCTGCATCATCCTCACAATCATTGCTATGTTTGGGCCCATTGTTGCAGGCACTGTGTCAATCCATCTCCTTGAAGGTCTTCTTCTTTCTCATTGACCTTCTACCAAGCATGATGTCCTTCCTGATAACATGTCCAAAGTATGTGAGACGAAGTCTCGCCATTCTTGCTTCCAAGGAGCTCTCTGGCTGTACTTCTTCCAAGACAGGCTTATGGTTTGTTTCTCTGGCAGTCTATGGTATAGTCAGTATTCTTCGCCAACATCATAAGTCCAGCTTTCACATGCATATGATGTGATTGAAAATATCATGGCTTGGGTCAGGCGCGCCTTAGTCCTCAAAGTGACATTTTTGCTTTTTAACACATTAAAGAGGTCTTTTGCAGCAGAGTTGCCCAATGCAATATGTCGTTTGATATCTTGACTGCTGCTTCCATGGGCGTTGATTGTGTATCCAAGTAAAATGAAATCCTTGACAACTTCGACCTTTTCTCTGTTTTTCATCATGTTGCTTATTCATCCAATTGTGAAGATTTTTGTTTTCTTTGTGCTGAGGTGTAATCCATGTTGAAGGCTGTAGTTTTGATCTTCACAGTAAGTGCTTCAAGTCCACTTAGCTTTCAGCAGGCAAGGTGGTGTCATCTGTATATTGTGCAGGTTGTTAATAAGTCTTCCTCCAGTCTTGATGCCACATTCTTCTTCATATAGTCCAGCTTCTCAGATCATTTGCTCAGCCTACAGATTGAAAAAACATGGTAAAGGATACAACCTTGACACACACCTTTCCTGGTTTTAAATCATGCCGTATCCTCTTGTTCTGTTGGAACAACTGTGTCTTGGTCTATGTAGAAGTTCCTCATGAGCACAATTAAGTGTTCTGGAATTCCCATTCTTCATAATGTTATCCATAGCTTGTTATGAGCCACACAGTCGAATGCCTTTGCACAGTCAATAAAACACAGGTAAACAGCTTTCTGGTATTCTCTGCTTTCAGCCTAGATCCATCTGAGAGCAGTAATGCTATCTCTGGTTCCTCTTCTGGATCTGGCTTGAATTTCTGGCAGTTCCCTGTTGATGTACTGCTTCAACCGTGACCTTAATATAAAAACCTGATAAATACAATAAACAGATTATAACAAAAACAAAAGATAAACCAAGAAAAGGAAATCACAGACTAATCTCCCCATGATTTGGATGTAAACATTCTAAATAAAATACGGTTGAATGTCAAAAGATTAATATACCTTGAGCAAACAGTTAATTTCAGGCATGAGAGACTGGTTCAATATCAGGAAATGACCAACGTAATTATTTACATCACACTAATAACAAGGTGATCATATCAATTGATGTTGAAAATATTCAACAACTTTTTCTTATTAAAAAAAAAAAACCCACAAACAAGTAAAAATAAAAATAAGTTACTTAAAAATCTAACAAAACCTAACAGCAAACATCATTCTAAATACTAAATCCATCTTCCTTAGGATCAAAATAAAACAGGTTCTGGAGGATAAAAGTACACCAGGATTAAAAAAAAAAAAAAAAAAAGGATTTTATTTCACTATTGAAAAAGGAGAAATAAGATAGCTTGATAAGGTGGTATATCGTAAGAAATAAGTGGGTAGACGTGGAAAAGGGAACTAATTTCACTCACGTTCATCTTCTTAGGGAATAAATTTAACAAGGAAGGTGCAGGACCTCGCTAAAGAAAAACATGTTGAAAGACGAAGTGTAAGAGAATGGAAAATGAGAAGATTTAACATTAGAAAAATATGAAAGTCCCCAAATGCAACTCCAATTAAAGTACCAATGGGGCCTTTTGCAAATTAGGTAACCAAAACCAAACCAAACCAAACCCACTGCTGTCGAGCCGATTCCGACTCATAGTGACCCTATAGGACAGAATAGAACTGCCCCATAGAGTCTCCAAGGAGCCCCTGGCGGATTTGAACTGCTGACCTCTTGGTTCACAGCCGTAGTACTTAACCACTAGGCCACCAATTAGATAACACTATATTAAATTTCATGTGGAAAAGGTAAAAACAATCTGCAATCAGAGGAACAACATAGAAAACTCAGAAATGGGCTCCAAAATCTGTGGGAATTTAAATCAGGACAAAGGTGGAACTTCAATTCAGTCCAAAGAAGACAGTTTATTTATTAACTGGAGCCAGCACAAGTGGCTACCCATTTGGAAGAAATAAAGTCAAAAAGTTGGATCAATACCTCACACCCTCTGCAAAAGAAAATCCCAGGCGAATTAAAGACTTAATAAAAATCTTAGAAGAAAACTATACTCACAACCTAAGGATTGGAAGAAAATGTTAAACCAAGAAAAGAAACCCGGAGGTCACCAAAAATCTTTTCGATGAATTTGACTATGTTAAAATTGAAGGAAAAAAATTATGGGGCAATGCCCCAAGCAAAGTTCAAGGACAACTTGCATTTGCAAACATGACCGGTGAAGGGTCCTTACCTACAGTGCACAGACAGTCCTTACAGACTGACAGAAAAATAGCCTGAAAGGAAAATGGCAAAGAGTATGAAAAAGCAATTCACTGAGGAAAAAATCCAAACGACAAATAAATACGCGAAAGATGCTTGGCCTCCCTAGTAACCCAGGAAATGCAAATGAAAGTACTAATGAGAGAGCACTTTATACCCATCAGGTAGGCAAAAAATAAAAAGCTGGTGGGGCTCTGTGGGGAGTAGAAATGCAAGCTGTAACAGCATCTTAGAAAGCAATCTGGCAATATCCAATGGAAAAAAAATTTGGAAGTTCTCCAAAAATTTGCTTCTTATGTGCCCTTTATTGGGCAATGACAGAGTCCCTGGGTGGTGCAAATCGTTAAGCGCTGAAAGGTTGGCAGTTCAAGCCCACCAAAAGATACCTCGGAAGACAGGCCTGCCTATGTTTCCAAAAGGTCACAGCCTTGAAAACCCAATGGAGCCGTTCTACTCTGCACACATCAGTTTGGCATGAGTTGGAATTGACCCAATGGAAACTAACAACAATAAAAACTGAGCAATGACAGGAGAACGTGTTCCAGCAAAATAAAAAAGGGAACCTCCAGCCTAGGAAAGAGGGAAGGAACTCCTCAGGGAAATATGAAAAGAGAGGGGCCCCTGCTGACGCTGTGCACAGGCCTGGGGAGCTTCAGTCAGACAGAGGCTCAGCAGAGACTTTTTCAAGAAGCAGAAATTTATAAACCGTGTCATCCAACTGGACATCTTGACAAACAGTTTCAACAACTGGTGGAGAGTTTGGGGTTGGATAAATAATAAGCATATAGAATAGTCTAAGTTTAACTCTGGGTAGAGTTTTCATGTTATAATAATGTTTGCTAAAGGGCTGAGGATGAGGCATTGGTGGTTCAGTGATAGAATTCTCAACTTCCAGGCAGGATACCTGGGTTCGATTCCAGGTCAGTGCACCTCAGGCTCAGCCACCACCCAATTGTCAGTGGCGACTGGCTTGTAGCTATGATACTAAACAGGTGTCAGCAGGGCTTCCAGGTTGAGACATACCCGGAAGCCAGGCCCAGTGATAGTCCAAGAACCGGGCAGTGTTTTGTCCCACTGTGCATGGGGGGTCTCATGAGTAAGGTGTCAGCTTGATGGCAGGTAACAACAATGAAACTTTGTAGGTGGATAGATTGATTTTCATCAAATTTAGGATGTTTCAGCCATTATTTCTTCATTTTTTTTTTTTAATGCACCAATAAATTTTTAAAGGATGATCATTGCAGAAGGGTTTGCAGCAGCGAAACCTGGAAGCAAAGTGATGTCGATCAAGGGCAGAGGGTTGAACAAACTGGTGTGTCTACACCATGGGATATTACACAGCAATGAAACAGAATGAAGTAGTTCTATGCCAGTAGCCTTAAGAACATCCAATGTTCTTTAAGTGAAGAAGGTAAGATGGAGAGAAGTGTGCATAATAGGACTCAAGTTCTGTAAAATGAAAATATAACTCTCTTTACATGTATATACAGGAGGCCTGGTGGCACCGTGGTTAAAGCACTTGAATGCTAACTGAAAGGTTGACGGTTCAAACTCACCAGCCACTCTATGGGAGAAAGATGAGGCAGTCTGGTTCTGTAAAGATTACAGCCTTGGAAACCCTGTGGGGCAGTTCTACTCCGTCCTACAGGGTCACTATGAGTCAGAATCAACTTGATGGCAATGGGTTTGATTTGGTTTTTCTATGGATAGATGAGCTTGGTTATGACCATATGAGACTGGAAAGGGTATGAGAGGAAACACATTGATTGTGAGCTTTGGTTACCTAGGGAGGGATGGGGGTGAAAGTGGAGGGGAGACAGAGGGTGGGAAGCAAGCCAAAGACACAAGGAAACTGCATTAAAGAAGTGTTCACACTTACATACGTCTAGGGGTGTTTGTGTGTGTGTTTATTCTCATAAAGAAATACCTGAAGGGTGGTCACCAGACTTAACAGTGGCTCTTTTGGGGTGGTGGGATTCTAGGCGATTTTGACTTTCTTTCTTATACTTTTATATATTATTTTAATTCTTTACAATGCATTAAATGCACATGAATTATTGATATAATCAGAGAAGTCAACTGAGTGGAAAAAGAAAAGAAAAAGTGAGAGGTCCGGAAAGATCGACAGAGCAGGTCTCTTTGACCTCAGACCTCGGGAGCTAGAGCTGTCTGACCTGTAGAGGCCCAGAGTGTGGCAACATGTCCTTGCGGCTCAGTGCTTGGTGTTCACCGAGGGCCTGCCCTCGTTCTCTGGAGCCCCAGGAGCTGCTCTGTCATGGGCCTGCTGACACCAGGACTGCAGGCTCAGCCCGGTGCATGTTAGAGTCACCTGGGGAAGCTGTAAACAGATCGCCGTGCCAAGGACTTGATATCATTGCTTTGGGTGGTGCCTTGCCATCTGTGTTATAATTACTACCGTTATTTGTAAGTGATTATGAGATTTTGTTTTCACACAGATTTTGGGAATCAAAGAACCTATGTTTATTCAGAACTATCAGCTATTGACCCACAAGGTGGCTTCTGGTTTATAATTTGATAAGTATCCTTTCCTGGTAGTGATGTTTGTAGCTTCCTGGTACTTGACCGTGAACCATTTTTGGCGTCATGCGTTTTGCCAAGCTTCAAAAGGAAAACAGTATTTTAAAACTATAACTTAAAAAAAAAAAGTCAGATTATGTCACACCCTGCCACACACCTATGTCAAGGGTTTCTTCATGCACTCGGGCTACAGCCCAAAGCCCTTATCACCGTCCTCAGGGTTGATCCGATCAGTCTGCCCCTCTGATCGTCCTGTGGCAGCCTTCCCTCACTCAGTTATGCTGTGGCCACATTAGACTGCTTTTTCCTCCCACCCAACTTCTTATTTTTAAAAGTTTCAAACAGAAAAATTGGAAGTGGTATAATGATTACTCAGACACCCATCACCTAGACTCAATAATGACCATCTTGCCCTCTTTCCTTTGTGTGTGTGTGTGTGTATGTGTGTATTTTGCTGAGACATTTGCAAGTGAGTTATAGACATCATGACATTTCATCCCTAAATACCTCAGCATGAATCTCCTAAAGATAAGGACATCCTCCCCCATAGCCACAAAGCTGTCATCATACCCAAGAAAATTAAGTCGTTCTCTAATATCCTCTAATATTAAGACCACGTTCAAATGAATCTGATTATTCTCAAAATGCATTTTATAGATGTTTATTTTCCAAATCAGGACCCAATCAAGGTTTGTTCATTGTGGTTGGTTGTTCTGTCTTTCTAGTCTCTTTGAGTTCTAGTTATTCACAGGGTGGTTTGGAATGGGAGACATCAGTATCCCCTGTTAGAAATGCAATTTCTCAGGGCCCACTCCAGACCTAGTGAATGAGGGCTCTGGGGCTGGGGCCCAGGACTCTGTGTTCTAACAAGCCCTTCAGGTGATTCTTATTCACGCTCAAGTTTGAGGAGCACTGGTAGAACAATCTCCTGCCTTTTCTCGCCCCCATATTCTCTTTTTGAAGAGACCACGTGTCATGGATTGAATTGCGTCCCCCAAAATGTGCATCAAATTGGCTAGGCCATGATTCCCAGTATTGTGTGATTGTCCACCATTTCACCATCTGATGTGATTTTGATATGTGTTGTGGATCCTACCTCTATGACGTTAATAAGGCAGGATTAGAGGCATTTATGTTAACAAGGCAGGACTCAATCTACAGGATTAGGTTGCCTCTTAAGGCAATCTCTTTTGAGATATAAAAGAGAGAATTGAACAGAGAGACATAGGGACCTCATATCACCAAGAAACCAGAGCCAAGACAATAGTTTGTCCTTTGGACCTGGGGTCCGTGTGCTGAGAAGCTCCTCAACTGGGGAAGATTGAGCTGACAGAGAAAGAAAACATTCCCCTGGGATTGGCATCCTGAATTTGGACTTCTAGCCTCCTAGACTGCGAGAGAATAAATATCCCTCTTTGGTAAAGCCATCCACTTGTGGTATTTCTGTTACAGCAGCACTAGATGACTAAGACACCAGGTCAGTTGTCCAATAGAGCACCCCTCATCCTGGATTTGCCAGCTTGTTCCCTCATTGTGTCACTTACCTTGTTCCTCTATCCTTCAATATTTTTAAAAGCTCCCCAGGTGGGTAATACCAGTGAACAGCCAGCTGGAGAACTACTGTGTGATAAACTTCTGGGCTCAGCCAATAGAGCTCTGAGACCCCTCTGTGTCCTTGGGGTCCAGGGAGCTCTGTGCCTGGGCACTGGGGCAGGACCACACAGGTACTTCGAGTGAGTCGTTAAGAAAAAAACCTCCTCTTTCCTATCACCACCCCAGGAAGGGCACCAGCATTGCACCTTCGAGGTTATATAAGGGGCACCAGAGAGAGCTGGCACATCTTCTGAGACTGAAAGGAGATGAGGGACCTAGGGCCTTAGAAAGGCTTCCCCACCAACTTCAGGATGTCAGGTGTGCAGCTGGCGGGGAGGTCCTTCCAGGGCAGCAGGACCAAGAGAGAGACGTGTGACCTTCGCATCCCAAGGATGCAGGCCTCCCTCAGTTTTCTGGTATGCTATAAGACCCAAGCCTTTTTTTCACTGACCATTTATGATTTTATGCATGCATTTTTAAATACAATTGCCAAATCTCCCTCCAAGAAGGTGGGTACAATTCCATGAAAAGCAATTTGGCAACATCTAACAAGAATCATAAAAATGTTCATGCCAATTGACCTAGAAATTGTACTTCTGGGAATTTATCCTAAAGAGAGAGTTTGAAGAAAGGCAAGATTATGAAAATTTTCATGCAGGATCATTTGAAATAGTGAAAAATTAGAAGTAATGTAAGTAATTAAAGAAAAGAATGTGGTGAAGTAAATTATGGGCTATCGACTCATCAGAATATTGGCAGGCCTTACAATGATGTTTATGAGGCAGCTATTGTGTCAATCCGTCTCACTGAGGGTTTCCCTCTTTTTCACTGACCTTCTGCTTTACCAAACATGATGTCCTTTTGTAACAATTGGTCTTTCCAATCGCTAAGCAAGATGAAATCTTGCCTTCCTCATTTCTAAGGAGCATCCTGGCTGTGCTTCCCCCAGCACTGATTTGTTTGTTCTTCTGGTAGTCCGCGGTATACTCCGTATTCTTCACCAACACCACAATTCCAGTGCATCAGTTCTTCTTCCGTCTTCCTTTTTTATTGTCCAGCTTTCCCATGCATATGAGAAGTTTGGACATACCGTGGTTTGAGTCAGAGGCAGCTGGGAGTGAAGTCTCACCCAAATTCGACTGTGAGAGGGTGTTTTTAGTGGAAAAATCAGGCAAGGGTTACCAGAAGGATATGGTGAACGTCTCATTTGATCCAACTCTTCACCCTTCCCTGTACCCATGCCCTTTGTCATGTAACTTTGCAGTGCCCTCCCACCATGTGCAAGGTGACTTGTTCCTTCTCTTGAATCTGGGGTCAAACATGTGACTTGCTTTGGTCAATGGGATGTTAGCAGATGAGATTCAATCAAAGGCTCGAAATGGGGCTTGTGCCTTCATGCTCACTGCCTCGTACTTTCTACCATTGCCATGAGACCCGTGTCTGGGCTAGGTCGTTGGAACAGAGCTGAATTAACACAGCCATCCTCTTGAGGCCAGCCTAGATCAGTGGACCAGCTAGCTGATCCCCACACATGCAAATAAGCCCAGCCACAATCAGCAGAGCATCCTAGCCAGCCCCCAGATGACTTCACTCACTTGAGGAATAAGCACTTATTGTTGCATGCCACTGTGAATTTGTGGCTGTTTGTTACACAACAACAGAAAAAAAGACGTCTTGGACTTTGTAAAATTGTCCTGAGCTTTTGTGTTTGAGTTTATTCTCCCTTCAGTTTCTTGTCTCTTTGCTTATCGGATATCCCCTTGATACCCACCTACCTACATTGCCATCACTAAGTTTCTTATTTTCAGCTAAGGGGCTGCAAGACACATCTCAGGAACGTGTAAGTGCCTTAGCTTCAGAGAATCTCACCACTAACATGTCTCAAGGCTCCTGTATGAAGGTGTCATAAAAATCTCTTTTAGATCCTGAGACCAGAAGAACTAGTTGGTGTCCGGCCACAATCGATGACTGCCCTGACAGGGAGCACAACAGAGAACCCCTGAGGGAGCAGGAGATCAGTGGGATGCAGACCCCAAATTCTCACAAAAAGACCATACTTAATGGTCTGACTGAGACTAGAGGAATCCCAGCAGTCATGGTCCCCAAACCTTCTGTTGGCCCAGGACAGGAACCGTTCCTGAAGACAACTCATCAGACATGGAAAGGACTGGACAGTGGGTGGGAGAGAGATGCTGATGAAGAGTGAGCTACTTGTATCAGGTGGACACTTGAGACTGTGTTGGTATCTCCCATCTGGAGAGGGGATGGGAGGGTAGAGAGGGTTGGAAGCTGGCAAAATTGTCAAGAAAGGAGAGACTGGAAGGGCTGACTCATTAGGGGGAGAGAAAGTGGGAGTATGGAGTAAGGTGTATATAAACTTATATGTGACAGACTGACTTGATTTGTAAACCGAAGCTCAATAAAAATTAAAAAAGAAAATCTCTTTTAGGACTAAGGGCAGAGGTGGGGGAGAGAAATTTTACTTCTATAAAGTAACAGGTTTGTTTCTTCTTCAGGGACAGGGAGAATAACTGCCTTTGTATTTTTCCATGTTTTCCTTTATCCCTTATTGTCTCAGTTTCTTAGTGCTGCTTTAACAGAAATACCACACGTGGGTGGCTTTAATGAATGGAAATTCATCTTCTGACGGTTTAGGAGGCTAGAAGTCTGATTTCAAGATGGCAGCTCAAGGGGAAGGCTCTCTGTCTCTGTCAGCTCTGGGAAAAGAGCTTTATCTCTTTGAGCTTCTCCTGGTCCTTCAAGATCTATCTTCCCTCTTTGTCCTTGCTTGCTTCTGTGCTTAATCTGCTCTTTATATATCTCAAAAGTGATTGACTTCAGACACACCCTATACTGATACGATCTCGTTAACATAACAAAGAAAACCCTGTCCCCAGATGGGATTACATCAAGAAGTACAGGGGTGAGGATTCCAACACATATTTTGGAAGGACACAATTCAATCCATAACGCTTACCTACATAATATGTATTTTAAGAACTGGAGAGTATTACAGTAGGCATCTTCTCAAGAATGGGCTTTCCGGTTACACAGTTGATTATTGCAATGGTTGTCAATAAGTTGTACACCTGTAAAAAGCTGAACTGGCAAAAGTTTTGTGATAGATACACTTAGAACAATGACAAAAAAAAAAAGGTAGCTGCTGGTGCTGCTTATTATGTACAACCAAAAACCTCATGGGATTTGGTTCCTTGGTTTGGAGGCTTAGCGTCATTGTTTCATGGGACATCTCAGTTAAGTGGCCTAGTAACATGTTTAGTGCTTCTGTTCTACCTCCTGTTTGTTGTGTAATGCCTGGGGTCTTAAAAGCTTGCCAGCAGCCATCCAAGGCACAACAATTGGTCTCTATTCACCTGGAGCAACAGAGGAAGAAGGAGAATCAGGAATAGGAAACATAAAATGTATGGCTAACTGTCTCCATGAACAACTGTCCCCTTTGCCGTGAGACGAGAACTGGATGGTACCCAGCTACCATTACTGAACATTTTTTTTTTTTTAGAGTAAATGGTGTTTATTTTTTGTTGATTTTTCAATCAAATGGAATTGCTTAATTAAAAAAAAAAATCTCTTTTCTCCTTAAGTTCTACAGACAACCTCATTTTACCTCAGCAGACACCTAGAAACAAAATACTGGACCCACGAGAGAAAACCAGGTAATAAAATCATGAGAAATTCAAGTCAACAATGGGAGAATTACTGTTAGCTGGCAATTCTCAATTCTAAACAGAAGTGTCCTGAGCCTATTGGGTTTGACAAAAAGTTTCTTAGAACTGGGGAGTTGGGAATACTGAACATTTTGATCAAAGATTCCGTAGAAGAATCCTGATCAAAAGGAGGGAAAAGCAGAATGGAATTTTAAATTCTCCTGAACTCCAGAATTTCTGGAGCCATGAGGGCTAGATGAACTCCTGAAGCTATTGCCATGAGATAATCTTTAAACCTTAAATGAAAAATATCCCCTGAAGTCTTCTTAAAACCAAATGATAGTTTTTCTTAACTAGTAAAGAACAAGCATTGAGCTCTTTCAAGTTCTATCTATACGGGATCAAATTGACAAAAGCGACTCAAAAGATTAGATAGGAAACTTAGGGGGCAGTGAGTTTATGGTATGGGGGAGGAACATTTCAGTAAAGGAGGGTGAGGATGGTTGCACGACTTGAAGAATGTAATCAATGTCACTGAATTGTACATGAAGAAATTGTTGAATTAGTGTATGCTTTGCTGTGTATATTCTCAACAACAGCAACAAAATAAGTAAAATTTAGGGAAAAAAAAAAAAAAAAAGAATGGCCCTACCTTTCCACTGGTGAGGAGAGGGGCCTACCACCGTGTTTGTACCATAGGACCCTCCCCACCAGCCACAGCTGATTGCTTTAGGAGTGGTCCTAAGTTCTTCCAAGCTAGATGTTTGGAATTGAGCTCAAGAATCAAATCACTATCTGCTTAAATTAAAAATACAAGAATTTGGAAGCTGTGGGACAGCTATGTTTGGTGGTGAGCCTACAGAAGCAGAGAAAATCAGTGTGTTAGTTAAAGGCTGCTGTAACAAATAAACCCCCAAATCTCTGTGACTTAACGTCACAGAAGTTTGTTACTCACAAGATAGTCTAAGATTGTTCTTTCACGTGGTAGTTCAGGGACCCCCATCTTGTGACTCTGCTCTCCCCTAGGACCTTAGTGGTGGATGGAAATGATACATCCACTTTCTTAACCTGTTCAGTCCTGGAATTGGGACACATCCCTTCCACTCATATTCCATTGACAAAAACAAGTCACATGGCACATCTAACCACAATGGAGGCTGGGAAATGCGTGTCCAGGAAGAAAAGGAACCCAGGTTCCTTTGCCACAGTAGGGCTGCAGAGAGAGAGAGGAAATCGACAAACAGAAATACAGAGAAGAAAGAAAGACAGAGAAGGAAGATGAGAGGTGATGGGGCTCCAGAGAGCCCAAGAGGGTAACTGGCTGGGTACTTGCCAGTTTTCTGGTTCTAAATATCTACCGTCTGAGGCCACGCTTCCTATTCCTATATTCCATGATATATCCTGGGTCCTCATAATAGACCTTTTACCTTAAACTTATTTGGAGTGCTTTTCTGTCATTTACAATCAAAAGGAACCTAAAACACATATTTTCCATTTTTTGTCTTGCCTTTTTTCAGTTAATACTGTCTCCTTCTTCCTCTGTTGCTCCAGGTGTATAGAGACCAATGGTTGTGCCTTGGACGGCAAGCTTTTAAGACCCCAGGCATTACACAACAAACAGGAGGTGGAACAGAAGTACTAAACACATTACTAGGCCACTTAACTGGGATGTCCCATGAAACAGTGACTCTAAGCCTCCAAACCAAGGAACCAAATCCCATGAGGTTTTTGGTTGTACATAATAAGCAGCACCAGCAGCTACCTTTTTTTTTTTTGTCATTGTTCTAAGTTTATCTATCACAAAACTTTTGCCAGTTCAGCTTTTTACAGGTGTACAACTTATTGACAACCATTGCAATAATCAACTGTGTAACCGGAAAGCCCATTCTTGAGAAGATGCCTACTGTAATACTCTCCAGTTCTTAAAATACATATTATGTAGGTAAGCGTTATGGATTGAATTGTGTCCTTCCAAAATATGTGTTGGAATCCTCACCCCTGTACTTCTTGATGTAATCCCATCTGGGGACAGGGTTTTCTTTGTTATGTTAACGAGATCGTATCAGTATAGGGTGTGTCTGAAGTCAATCACTTTTGAGATATATAAAGAGCAGATTAAGCACAGAAGCAAGCAAGGACAAAGAGGGAAGATAGATCTTGAAGGACCAGGAGAAGCTCAAAGAGATAAAGCTCTTTTCCCAGAGCTGACAGAGACAGAGAGCCTTCCCCTTGAGCTGCCATCTTGAAATCAGACTTCTAGCCTCCTAAACCGTCAGAAGATGAATTTCCGTTCATTAAAGCCACCCACGTGTGGTATTTCTGTTAAAGCAGCACTAAGAAACTGAGACAATAAGGGATAAAGGAAAACATGGAAAAATACAAAGGCAGTTATTCTCCCTGTCCCTGAAGAAGAAACAAACCTGTTACTTTATAGAAGTAAAATTTCTCTCCCCTACCTCTGCCCTTAGTCCTAAAAGAAATTTTTATGATACCTTCATACAGAAGCCCTGAGACATCTTAGTCTCAGGGCTCCTGTATGAAGAGTTAGTGGCGAGATCCTCCGAAGCTAAGGCACTTACAGGTTCCTGAGATGTGTCTTGCAGCCCCTTAGCTGAATATAAGTGACATCAGCACCTACCTTAGTGATGGCAATGTAGGTGGGGGGGCATCAAGGAAACATCTGATAGATAAGAAACTGAAGGGAGAATAAACTCAAACACAAAAGCTCAGGACAATTTTACAAAGTCCAAGACGTCTTTTTTTCTGTTGTTGTGTAACAAACAGCCACAAATTCACAGTGGCATGCAACAATAAGTGCTTATTCCTCAAGTGAGTGAAGTCATCTGGGGGCTGGCTAGGATGCTCTGCTGATTGTGGCTGGGCTTATTTGCATGTGTGGGGATCAGCTAGCTGGTCCACTGATCTAGGCTGGCCTCAAGAGGATGGCTGTGTTAATTCAGCTCTGTTCCAACGACCTAGCCCAGACACGGGTCTCATGGCAATGGTAGAAAGTACGAGGCAGTGAGCATGAAGGCACAAGCCCCATTTCGAGCCTTTGATTGAATCTCATCTGCTAACATCCCATTGACCAAAGCAAGTCACATGTTTGACCCCAGATTCAAGAGAAGGAACAAGTCACCTTGCACATGGTGGGAGGGCACTGCAAAGTTACATGACAAAGGGCATGGGTACAGGGAAGGGTGAAGAGTTGGATCAAATGAGACGTTCACCATATCCTTCTGGTAACCCTTGCCTGATTTTTCCACTAAAAACACCCTCTCACAGTCGAATTTGGGTGAGACTTCACTCCCAGCTGCCTCTGACTCAAACCACGGTATGTCCAAACTTCTCATATGCATGGGAAAGCTGGACAATAAAAAGGAAGACGGAAGAAGAACTGATGCACTGGAATTGTGGTGTTGGTGAAGAATACGGAGTATACCGCGGACTACCAGAAGAACAAACAAATCAGTGCTGGGGGAAGCACAGCCAGGATGCTCCTTAGAAATGAGGAAGGCAAGATTTCATCTTGCTTAGCGATTGGAAAGACCAATTGTTACAAAAGGACATCATGTTTGGTAAAGCAGAAGGTCAGTGAAAAAGAGGGAAACCCTCAGTGAGACGGATTGACCCAATAGCTGCAACAACGGACTCAGACGTATGGACAGTTGTGAGGCTGGCACAGGACCGAGCCACGTTTTTTTCTGTTATACAGGAGGTTGCTGTGAGCTGACTGGTGGCAACGTGAGCTGACTGGTGGCAACGTGAGCTGACTGGTGGCAACTGACAACAACCACTCGGAGCTCAGGGGTGGAGTGTGCGGTGTAGGTCTCAGCCATTCAGAGAATTGCATTGCCTCGGCCGTGGTGATTGGATCAGTGATAGATACAGGACCCGAGCAGCACCAACTAAACACAATGCAAAGGCTCTGGGATGGGACTGCTGGGCAAGGGACTCTCCTACTGGGCGTGACTCTGAGAGGAGTAAGGTTGGGGCTGCTGGCGACTGTCCTGACACCTAGAGGAGAGAGGAAGCCCCAGGAAGAACTCTACCCAGAGGAGGCAGACCTTAGTGATGCAGAGAAACCCATCCTGGGGTTGAAGCCTAAGCCCCTGCGTTTAGCTGCACATGAAGTAGGTCCTATTCCTGGACGTTTCTTTTTCAAATAAGACAGTTTAGGTTGGGTTTCCTGTAATTTGGAACCAAAGGAGTCCTGATAAATACACCAGTAGGCTCAGTCTTAGTAGGCATCTAGTCACTTAGTGGCTTGTATTGATCAATGTTTCTCGTAGTGATTGGAAACTGTTACTCAGCAGGATCCCATAGATACTGGTGGCTTCAGTGACCTTACAGATTAGGTTTCTTGGGTAACATTCAAAAGTCCTTTAATTGCAAGCTACAGACATCAAACTTAAATGGGGTTGTGAGAATATATTGGCTCACAGAAGTGAA
The DNA here is from genome assembly GCF_024166365.1 of Elephas maximus indicus. Taxonomy (NCBI): domain Eukaryota; kingdom Metazoa; phylum Chordata; class Mammalia; order Proboscidea; family Elephantidae; genus Elephas; species Elephas maximus. The sequence goes on along the minus strand of NC_064830.1, from coordinate 88,674,341 downwards.
AAACCCATTTAGATCTAATTTCAGACATGGTTCCTGGTACTCAGATAACGTCATAGAATCCATCTCGCGGCTGTACTTCATTTACTCTGTGTAGGCTTCATGCTTGGTCAGAAACTCCCCATTCGCGGCAAAGATGGCCACCGGCAGGTCCAGGCTCACATCCCACAAGCTCAGCAATGCCGATGAAAACAGATCACTGTTTTCCTAATAGGTCTAGAAAAAGGCCAGGAACTGCCTAACTTGGGTTGTGTGTCCATCCCTGAAGCAATCGCTGTGGCTCAGGGGATGGGATAGGCTGGTTGGATAGACCTCGGTCATGTGGCCAGCCCATGGAGCAAGGGAGTGGTGTCAGTCCCACCTGAACCACATGGAACGAGAGCATGGAAGGGCTGGTTCCCCAAAGGAAACTAGGGGTGCTGTCACTCAAAGAAGGGAGAGTAGATGATGAACAACAAAAATAGCTGAAGTAAAAAAAAAAAGAAAAACCCTAAAATAAATGAAAACCTATTGCCAGTGAGTCCATTCTTACTCCTGATGACCCCAGGTGTGTCAGAGTAGAACTGTGCTCCATAGGATTTTCAATGGCTGTAATGTTATGAAAGTAGATAGCCAGGCCTTTCTTCTGTGGCTGAGTGGATTCGAACTGCCAACCTTTTGGTTAGTAGCTGAGTGCAAACCATTTGCACCATCCAGGGACCTAGAATAACAGGTAGTAAGGACTAAATGGGAGCCCTGGTGGCGTAGTGGTTAAGAACTTGGCTGCTAACCAAAAGGTTGGCAGTTCAAATGCACCAGCTGCTCTTTGGAAACTCTATGGGCAGTTCTACTCTGTCCTATATGGTTGCTATGAGTTGTTTGTTTTTTTTTTTTTTGGTAAGGACTAAATGAGGAGTCCTGGTGGTGCAATGATTAAGAGTTCAGTCGTGGTCAAAAAGGTCAGCAGTTCAAACCCACCAGCTCCTCCTTGGAAACCCTATGTTAGGTGCTGACTTATAGTGACTGTATGTAAAACAACAAAGCACTGCCTGGTCCTGTGTCATCCTCACAATCGTTGCTATGATTGAGCCCATTTTTGTAGCCACTCTGTCAGTCCATCTCATTGAGGGTCTTCCTCTTTTTTGCTGACCCTCTACTTTACCAAGCATGATGCCCTTCTCCAGGGACTGATCCCCCCTGATAACATGTCCAAAGTATGTGAGATGTAGTCTTGCCATCCTTGCTTCTAGGGAACATTCTGGTTGTACTTCTTCCAAGACAGATCTATTTATTCTTTTGGCAGTCCATGGTATATTCAATATTCTTCGCCAGCACCACAATTCAAAGGCGTCAGTTCTTCTTTGGCCTTCCTTATTCATTGTCCAGCTTTCGCATTCGTGTGAGTCAGGCCTGGGTCAGGCGCACTTTAGTCCTTAGAGTGACATCTTTGCTTTTTAACACTTTAAAGAGATCTTTTACAGCAAATTTGCTCAATGCAATGCGTTGTTTGATTTCTTTTCTTTTTGTGTGTATGTGTGTGTGTTTATTGTACTTTAAGTGAAAGTTTACAAATCAAGTCAGTCTCTCATACAAAAACTTATATACACCTTGCTATGTACTTTTTTTATGTACTCCTAGTGGCTCGTTGTTTGATTTCTTCACTGCTGGCCTCCGTGGGTGTTGATTGTGGATCCAGGTAAAATGAAATCCTTGACAACTTCAAATTTTTCTCCATTTATCATAATGTTACTTATTGGTCCAGTTGTGAGGACTTTTGTTTTCTTTATGCTGAGGTATAATCCATACTGAAGGCTATGGTCTTTGATCTTCATTAGTAAGTGCTTCAAGTCCTCTTTGCTTTCAGCAAGCAAGGTTGTGTCATCTGCATAACGCAGGTTGTTAATGAGTCTCCCTCCAGTCTTGATGCTGCTTTCTTCTCCATATAGTCCATCTTTTCAGATGATTTGCTCAGCACACAGACTGAATAAATATGGTGAAAGGATATGACCCCGATGTACACGGTTCCTGAGTTTAAACCATGCATTTATGCCCTTGTTCTGTTTGAATGATTACCTCTTGATCTATGTACAGGTTCCTCATGAGCACAATTAAGTGTTCTGGAATTCCCATTCTCTGCAACGTTATCCATAATTTGTTATGACCCACACAACTGAATGCTTTTGCATAGTCAATAAAACACAGGTAAACAACTTTCTGGTGTTCTCCACTTTCAGCCAGAATCCATCTGACATCAGCAATGATATCCCTCATTCCATGCCCTCTTCTGAATCCAGCCTGAATTTCTGGCAGTTTCCTGTTGATATACTGCTACAGCTGTTTTTGAATGATCTTCAGCAAAATTTTACTGCCCTATTTTTTATGGGGCAGTTCTACTCTGTCCTATGGAGTCACTATGGGTCAGAATCCACTCAACCGCAATAGGTTTTTTTTTTTTTTTGGTGGTGCAGTGGTTAGTGTTGCCTATTGAAAGGTCAGTGGTTGGAACCCACCAGCCGCTCCACGGGAGAGAGATGTTAATCTGCTTCTGTAAAGATTACAGCCTTGGAAACCCTATAGAGCAGTTCTACCCTGTCTTATAGGGTTGCTATGAGTTGAAATCAACTCCATGATAATGGGTTTGGTTTTTTGGAAAGACTAAATGAGTAAATGCATGTAAGGTGCTCAGCATAGTGCTTGAAACCTACTAAGACTGTAGAAACCCTGAAAGTATGGCCCCTGGACACCTTTTCAGCTCAGTAATGAAGTCACTCCTGAGGCTCACCCTTCAGCCAAAGGTTGGACAGGCCCATAAAACGAAACAAGACTAAAGAGGCACACCAGGCCAGGGGCAAGGACTAGAAGGCAAAGAGGGGACAAGAAAGCTGGTAATAGGGGACCCAAGGTTGAGACGGGAGAGTGTTGACGTGTCATGGGGTTGGTAACCAATGTCATACAACAATATGTGTAATGAGAAACTAGTTTGTTCTGTAAACCTTCATCTAAAGTACAATTAAAAAAAAAGAAAGAAAGAAACATACTAAGTGCTCAGAAGTCCACCAGGTCTTATATTTTTCTTAGCATGCTGTGGTCCTCTCACAATTGTAATTGAATATGAAATCAAATCTTCTACCTTCTACCATTTTCCTTTGATATCTAAATGGAATGACTTGAGCCATGTAGTAAGGAAAATCAAGCCCCCACTATGATCTCTCTGAGGATTCCCAAGTCAGGGCTCACTGTCTCCCACATTGGTCTCAGCTGTCCCTGTATGCTCTTGGCCTCTGGAGCCACTATCTTCATTCTGTCCTTCTATGCCCTCAAATGGAAACCCCTGAATTCCTTCATTGCCCCAAAGGTCCATTAACCAAAGGCTGGGCGACGAGCATTATCCTCCCTTCGGTTGCCAGTAAATTACTTTTCTAAATTACTTTTTTTACACCCACATTTCCTCCCCAAAGCAGGCCCTAGAGCAGTGGGTGTGTCTTTACATTTTTGAGAGAGTTGCTATTTGGGAATTCTCTACATCAGTGATGATCAATCAGGCATCTATTTACTGGTATGAAGGGTACAATGGAAACTTTGAGGCTGCCCCTTCCAGTACCCCTTGCCTTGGCACGCTTAGCTGTCCCTGGAGTTGGGAAAATTTGCGTAAAGATAAGAAGCATCCTGGGACAAAAGGAAGCAAGGATACAATCCCCTTCCCTCCTGAAGCTCAATGTTATTAGAACCTTTTTCATGAACAAAGTTGGTCCAGACAGAAGACTACAAGCAGAAAAGGACAGACACCAAGGGCCCTCCAGAAGAGCACTCGCTATGAGCAAGAGGAGGTGGCCCAGGCTAAATTCAAGGACCTAAGGGGTTCCAGGCCTTGGTCTGGTGTCTGTGCAGTGTGTGGTGAGGCTAGAACTCCTTTTGGTCTAGCTACCTTGGTGTGGTACGATCTTGGAGGATGCCCGAGACTGCAGGACCTTGAGATACGGTGGTGGTGGAGTGGCAGAGCAGGAGAAAGCCACCGCCCCCTAGTGGAGAGTCCTGGAATTCTCCGACATGTTGGTAGTTATGAAGAGGTGATGTTCCTACAGGAAGCCAGGGAACCGGATAGTTCTGGGTACATCTGTAGATTTCCCCACTGCTCTTTAACAATCCGTTGTAAAGTAAAAGGAATGTTGTCCCAGGTATCCACCCTTATTGTTGCAGTGGGGTGGCAGAAGTTTTGAAATGGTGAGGTTAAAAACATACTTAATATAGGTTAGGTGCCCTGCGGCACAGAGGTTAAAACCTAAGGCTGCTAATCAAAAGGTCGGCAGTTCGAATCCACCAGCCGCTCCTTGGAAACCCTATGGGGCAGTTCTACTCTGTCCTGTAGGGTTGCTAGGAGCTGAAACTGACTCGACACCACCACCACCACCACCAACATGCCCCAGATCAAATTCTTGGGTAGGAGTCCTTTTCCCTTTGATCTGGTCAGGATATTTTTTGTTTTCCTCATCTCTCCTTTTCCCTCTGCCCTCCTCACTCCTATTTCATAGGCAATTATGTAACCTATTTAATGTCTTTTCCTCTTTGGAAAGTAAGCTTCATGGGGTAGGGATTGTTTGTCTGGTTTATTGCTTTATTGCCCCTCAGATAGTATTGAACTTTCATTCACCAATTCGACAAAGAGTTATGGAGGGCCTATCTTGTGCCAGGCCCTGTGCCAGGCTTGCGGTGAGGGGGGCAGTTTGACAGAAACTGCCTGCAGCATGGAACCTACATCCTAGTGAGGGGAGAGAGAGAACAAACATATATGCTACTGCAAATGGTGCGGGAAACCCTGGTGGCGTAATGGTTAAGTGCTACAGCTGCTAACCAAGAGGTCAGCAGTTCGAATCCACCAGACTCTCCTTGAAAACTCTATGGGGCAGTTCTACTTTGTCCTATAGGGTCGCTATGAGTCAGAATCGACTTGACGGCAATGCTTGGCAAGTGGTGCGAGTGCTCAGCGTATAAGGAGGCAAAGGAAGGGAGAAGAGCTTGGGGAACCTCTACTCCACGCAAGGTACTCACACGTTTTCTCTGGTCCCTTGACCCTTGAGCAGAGACCTGAAGGGAAAGATCTGGAAGAGTTCCAAGGCAAGTGTCCACGCCTGGCAGTGCAAGCATGCGTGGTGTGTCCTGGGAGCAGCAAGAGGCCAATGTGGCTGGCAGTACACACGAGGAGACAATAGGGGATGAGGCCGGAAGGACCATGGAGGCCCTTGTGAGGACTTGAGCTTTGATTTTGGGTGGAATAAGGAGTTTTTGAACAGAGTGAGCGATGGATCTCATCTACTGAGGAATCATTCTGTCTGCTGGACTGAGAATAGGCTGAAGAGCGTCAGGAGGGGAGCTAGGAGCCAAGGAGGAGGCTACTGCAATAGTCTAGGGATGATTGGATCTGGGAGGTGCGATGCAGGTGGTAAGCAGTGGCCAGATTCTGGATACACCTGCATTTGAAGGGACAGCCAGTTGTTCTGTTGGCACCCAGTAGGTAAATATTTATTGGCTGAATGACTGTTGACTCATGAGACTTCCTGCATCCCGCACCACGCCTTCCTGCTCTAGCACTTCCCCTTTGGCTTCTGCCTCTGAGTCTGCACCCACTGCACTACAGCTTCTTCCCTCCCTGATGCCCAGAGGACGAATCCTCCAGGTCTCCTTCAGGGAGCCTTCCCTGACCCCTCCAAACTCCATGAGCTTCTCAGTTGTATACTTTCCCAGTGCCCAGCCTTAGGTTTGGATGTCTGTCCCCACCATTAGGTCACAAGCTGTTTGTAGGGGTCCCATCTGTTTGCTCACTGCTGTATCCCCAGCCTGTGGCAGGGAGGCTGTCACACAGAGGGTGCTCTGGAAATACTGGCCTGGTGGGCTCGTTTCCCACCCAGTCTAGAGGGCTCCAGGCCAATTCCCCGCCCTTCCCCCCAGAACCCTGGCCTCTCTAGGCCTGAGAGATCTAGGAGGCCTGGAGTAGCTGTCCTCAGCCTCTGCAGATCTCCTTAGAACGTGTGTCAAGTTCCAGAGTGATCCAGCATACGCCCCCTCCCCCCACGAAGCCCAGATAAGACAGCCACGCAGAGTCGTTTTTCTAAACTTTCGTTTATTTTATAGCAATTGTTGTGATTAGAGAAGTAAATAACACATTTAAAAACCTTCTCAGGGCCAAAGGATGCCAGAGTATTTACAAACACATGGGGTGGGGGGAGGGTGGCAAGACATGAGGGTCTGGGATTTCACCCAGGACCCTGCCCTGGGCCCTGAGCCAGGTTTGGATGCTGATGCCAGCCACCAGAACTGTCCCATCGGCCACAGCATGGGCTCAGGAGCATCAGGTGGCCTTGGGGCTCTGCTCAGTGGGGCCTGGTGGGAGCTAGACTTGTGACCCTGCCTCCCATCTGGGCGGGGGCTCCCCACACCCCATAGGCCAGCTCAGAGGGGCCTCTGGGAAGCACCGAAGGACAGGGGTCAGTGTGAGGGGCACAGGGGCAGGGACAGAGGTCGGGGGTGACCCGACCTGCCTGGGGTGGGGCAAAGACACACACACACACACACGCACACACACACACACACACACACACAGACATACACACTGTACCTTCACAGAAGAGTCGAGAGGGGAGATTTTTTTTTGTGAATTTTTTTAAGTCTTCATATCTACGGTTATTAATTTTTTGCTATTTTTTCTTCGACAGTGACATAAACTGAGGTAAACATCTGTGACCAACACGTCTCCTAAGGGGCAAAGGGCCCCAACCCAACCAGCAGGAGGAGGCGGTGCGGAAGAGGACTGGCCACAAAGGGCAGTCCAGCTTCCAGTCCCGCCTCTGCCGCCAGGCTGGCCGCTGCCCATCTCTGGGCCTCCAAAGTGAGGGGGCTGGGCTACATAACTACGGTCCCTTCCCAACTCTAACATCCTAGATACTACGACAAGGGAGAGAGATCCCAAACAGGATCTTAACAGAGAGAGAGGAGGGCACATGGCGAGAGATGTCTACTGTGGAATCTCGCGTCCCTGTTATTGCAGGAGAGATCAGGATGTTGAGAGGCCTAAGGCAAAAGGAGAAGTCGAGGCTGGGAGAAGTGGGCCCCTATGGGCTCCAAGTGGGCCAGGGGCAGTGATGGGGGGCCTTCTCTGAGAACTAGCCCGTGGCAGGAAGGGGTTTGCTACTTACCTGGTGTGTGGAGGGCCCCAATGCCCACTGGGCAGGGGGGTCTCGAGAGGGGCGGGCACACTACAGGAGAGAGGGTGCAGGCCCTGGGGCAACCGCACACAGTTTGTAAACTGGACCCGGGAAGGGCAGGGGGACCTATAGCCCTTTTGCGCGGTGAGAATGAGGGGTGAGTAGAGAGCTGAGGCTCCAGGCCTGAGGGTGGGTGGTGCCTCCTCTAGCCAGCCCGGCCCATCAAGGAGCCCCTCTAAGTGCCCCAGAAGCCCAGGGGAGACCCTGGCAGGGACGGCCCAGGATGGTGGGTGGGACACTGCCAGGGGGAAGGCGCAGCCTCACCCGTGTTGAGGTTATTGCCGGGTCCCAGCCATCCACAGAGGGAGGGGCGGTGAGGGCGCAGGGTATTGCCTAGGGGCCTGAACCAACCTGCAGGTGCCTCCTTGCTGGATTCCCTGAGGGGTGTGGTGAAATGCAGGCCTGGGTGCCCTTTTGGCAGCTGCCTGCTGAGAAACTGGGGGCAGGGAGGGGTTAGTGAGGTGTCTGGATGCACAGGTACTCACACACACATGGGGTGCACCCACACACCTGCACCCTTGGCACATTCAGGCCGCACTCACATCAATCCACGCAGGCACCCCTGTTCACGTTTCCACAGCCCCCGCTCATGCCACAGAGGCAGCTCCTGCCCACTTGCACACTCAGTACCAGGAATCTGGAAATGTGAGGATGGGCAGGGTCAGCCCCAGTCTCAGAGGCTGCCATGTTTGACCCCCAACGAGAACCCCAGGAGAAATTCCTGGCACAAATCACCTCTGTGCCTCCCAGAAGCCCAGGCCACTGTGTCTAGGAGGAGGCAGTGAGGGCTTAGAGGATGGGGAGAGCCCCGGGCCTGGGGAAGGTGCAGTGAGCTGGGGGAGCTGGGCCTGCCCTCAGCTCTGCACTCACTCCCCTGCCCTGGGGGCACAGGGTCAGCTGAGGCCCCTGTCCTGGAGCCTTTCTCTCCACTGAGTGGTCTCAACAATGGGCGAGGGGTCTACAGAGCTCCACCTCTCAGAGGCTGTGTGGCCCAAGGCCAGTTGCCCTCCTTCATGTGTCATCTGTGGGGCGGGGGTGGACTTGTCACTAGATTCAGGGCCTGTGCCTGTACACACACATACACACACACACACTTATGTGGTCATCCAGACATTTGCTACATTTTGTAGGGGGCTTGGCTCTCCCCCCCAGCCTCCCAGGAAAGGGGCAGCACAAGCTGAGCTGCCCTTTGCCCTCAGCTGGCTGCCCTGTCCCAGCCAGTGGCCCAGGGACCCTACGCCCTTCTCTCTCTGCCCAACGCTTGAGTCCCTTTCTGTGCCCAGGGTGGGGAGGGGGCAGGGTGGGGTGAGGCCACGAGGGCAGGACTTGGGGTGGGTCTGCAGGGTGATCTACTTAGGGGGTCAGAAAGGCCAGGTGCAACTAGTCAGGGTCCTAGGGTTCGGGGGTGTCGGGAGTCTATGCCCACAAACTCCCTTGCTCCTGGTGTGTATGGGGGGCTCCGAATCCTCGGGTCTGTGGGGCTTGGCTTCTCTGGGCCAAGACTCTGCCCGCCAGGCCGGGCAAGAGGTCTTTTGATGGCGAGCTCACCCTCCCGCTGCAGCCCGCGGCCTCTGGACGGGTGGGCCCGCGCGGTCCTACCTAGTCTACGACTCCCCCTCCCGCCGCAGAACCAGCGGCTCGATCGGTCTCCCGCCCGGAGCCGCCGGAGCAGGCTCCTGGAGCGGCCCAGGGCTGCGTCTTGGCCCCGCCTGGCTGCTACACGGCGCTCCGGCCCGAGGGCGCGGGGCGACTCAGACGCAGATCTCGATGGCCGTGGCCAGTACGACCTGCCCTTTGCTCTTGTCCGGGCGGCCGTCGGTCCTGCCCGGGGGCCCCGGGGGCGCCAGGCCGGCCTCTGGCACGGGCACGGGGACAGGCACGGGCCCTCCGGCGGGGGGCGCGGGCCGGGAGCCGCTGCCGCTCTCGGTCAGCACCGTGCGCTTGAGCGGCCCGGGAGCCTCGAGGCGCAGCGGCCCAGCGGGCGGCAGGCGGTCGCCGGAGGCCGGCTTGCGCGCGCGGTGCGAGGGCCGGCGCCGCAACTCAGACGTGAGCTCGTGCTTCAGGAAGCGGAAGACCTCCTTGGCCGGGCCGCGGCGCTCGGGCTCGAGCGCCAAGAGGCGCTGGAACATGCGCAGCGCCGGCTCGGTGAAGCGGCGCCACTGTGACGGCAGCCCGGGCAGGCGGCCCCGCTGCCAGCGCACGAACTCCTCGAAGAAGGCGTCGGCGCCCGACGCCGCCTCCCACGGGAAGTTGCCGGTGAGCACACAGAAGATGAGCACGCCGAAGGCCCACACGTCCACACCCGTGTCCACGGCGAAGCCGTCGGCGCGGCCCGCCTGGCACACCTCGGGCGCCGTGTAGGGGATGGTGCCGCTGACGCGCTTCACGCGGCAGCCCACGCGGCGCGTCATGCCGAAGTCGGCCAGCTTGACGCGGCGGCACTCGCGGTCGAACAGGAGCACGTTCTCGGGCTTGATGTCGCGGTGCACCAGTTGCCGTCCGTGCATGAAGTCCAGAGCCAGGCCCAGCTGCTGCACGCAGCGCTTCACCGTGTCCTCCGGGAGCCCGACCTGCCAGGGCGGGGAGAGCTGCGCTCAGGAGGCCGCTCCCGCGTCCGACCGCGCCCCTCTCCCGTCCAGGCCCCACCACTGCCACTGGAGCGCCTGGCTCTGCTTCCCTAGCTGCCCAGCACTCGCTTCGGGCCGTCTCCTGGACCGTCCCACCCTCACCTGGGCCTCTCGCCTCTTTCTCTGGTGGCTCGGCGCGGTGGCCATGATCCAGGCACAGGCTGTCCTTCCACTCTCCACCCGCTCCTGCTCCCTCCGGCCTGGCGGCTTTCTGCCTTCCCCCACCCCCACGCTTCTTTTCCCCAATAACTGCAGCCTATTGTGGGCTAGGTGCTGTGCAAAGCGCCCTTTAATGCACTGCCTCACCAACGCCCCACCGTTAGCCCATTTCACCCATAAGGACATTGAGGCTGTGAGGGGCCTTCTCGCTTAGCCAGTAAGTGGCAGAGTGGATTCAAACCTAGTCCTGGCCAACTCCAAAGCCAGGGTGCCGGGAATCCTCCTCCCCATGCTCTCCCCATTGGGTGGCCTCCTCTGGGAAGCCTCCGGGGCCTCCCTCTGAGGTGGCCCTGATACTCTGACTCTTGTACCTCCACTAGTTCCTAGTTCCTATGGAGCTCCAGAGGGTCCTGCTGGCCTTTGTCCCATCAGCCTGTTTCTTTCCTGTCAGTTTTGATCTTGATCTGTCATTATCTGGCTTATTGTATGATGTCTGTTTTATTGTGTATGTATCCTCAACCCTCCAAACAGTGACTGACATACAGCAGGCGCTCAATAAACATTTGTTGATAAAATGAGTGGTCTGACTCCTCCAAACTCTTGCACTTTGGAGGCCTGGAAGACCATCTCCCCTCCATACCCGAGCACCCCAAGTACCTGAGGAGGGATGATGTCGAACAGGTCCCCAGCGGGTGCGTACTCCTGCGCAAAGACATAGCAGTCCTCAGTCTCGAAGACCACGTCAAAGACCTTGATGATGAAGGGACTGGAGGAGAGGCTGTTGGTGATGCTCACCTCCCGCAGGAAGTTCTTCAGTTTGGTTTTGCTCTTGTTCACGAACTTGAGCGCCATTTTCATCCCTGACAGGAGTGACAGCAGCAGTAGTGAAGAGCCTGACCCCACACCCCTGCACCTGACACATACCCATACCTGTCCCAGCAATGAGGCACAACGGGAGCCCCAGCGGGCATGACTGTCCTCATCCTACACAGAGGAAACAGACCCACAGAGGGGGAAAGGACTTGCCCAGGGCCACACAGCAAGTCAAGGATCAGCCTGGGTCTCTTACAAGAAGTTGCCCATATGACCTGCAGCCCTGTGCGGGGCAGGGGTGGTGGGGAGGGCCTGCCGCTTCCCCTGCCCTGTCCCATTTCTTCCTGCTGTATTATGTTTATCTTGTCTGTCTCCTGCAACCAGAATGTTGCTCCCTGAGTGTGGGAACCCTTGTCTTGTTCACTGCTACACCCCCAGTGCCTACAACAGAGCCTGGCACATAGTCGGCACTCAACAGATATTTGTTAAAGGGATGAATGAATAAGAAGAAACTAGACACTGAGAAGTGAAGTGAGGGCCTGGGAGGCACATGTCCCTGACTCTGTGCCTGGGCAGCATCTGTATCCACCTGGGCCCACGGCCCTGCGATGCACACGTGTGTCTACAGGGCATGTACACCTCACAGGACTGGCCTTCAGCTCTTCACATTTACAGCTCACTCCTGGAAGTGACCCTATGAGATTGGCACTAATGTTACCCCATTCTGCAGAGGAGGCTACCAAGGCATAGAGATGTTAAGTGACTTGCCCAAGGTCACACAGCTAGTAAGTAGCAAAGCTCAGGTGACCCCATGTCCAGTGCTCCTCCTGCTGCCCACAGCTGGCACAGAAGTCCCCTACCCAGGTGTGTGCAGCTGTGAGAGCTCATGTGGCCCCCTACCCCTGACTGGCTGAGTGGGTACCTCTGTGAGCCCTGGTGTGGGAGAGCCACAGAGCTCAGTGGTTAAGCTCAAAGCCTCAGTAGCTTCATGACATTGGCTAAGCAACTGAATCTGTCTGAGTTTCAGTGTCCTCATCTGAGAAATGGAGGTGGCCAGACTGACCTCACGGGGTCATCTCACATCACCCTTTAAGCACGGTAGCCTGTTCCCAAGGACCTACCCTGTGTCTCCCTTCCTGGGGCCAGCTACCACTAATACGCGGGTGATTCCCCAAATACCACCACCAGTTCTGACTTTTTCCCTGAGCTCCCGTGACCCTGGGTACATGCCTTTGGCTGTCCCACAGACACCCCAGACAGACCCAAAGCAGCCCACCCTCCAATCTGGGCACTCTGTCCAGGTTCCTCCCTTGCCCCGTCTGCCCAGTGTCCTCCTCCTTGTGCCACTTCAGGCCTCATCCTCTCTACCTGGGTCACCACCTGTGCCTCCTGGCACCCATGGAGAGTACCAGAAAGTCCCAGACAAATTTGAAAGCTGACCATGTCCCCCAACCTTAAAACCTGTTGCCCTGCAGACACTCACCTGTGCCCTTGTAGGCCACCAGGTCAACCTTCCCATAGGTGCCCTTGCCCAGCTCCCGGACAAGCTCATAGTGCTTGGTGACGTCGCTGGCAGCCAGTGTGCGGAGGGTCAGTGCCTGCATGTCTTCAGTGAGAAGCGGCACGCCGGCTCCCGGCCCAGGGGCGGCCCCCGGCCCACAGCAGGGCAGGGAGTGGGGCGGCTCAGGCTCTGGGCAGCCCACACTCATCTTCTCCCTGTTGTGGAAGGCATGACGTGGAGTGTAACTTCAGGCCAGGGCTCTCTCCTCTCACCTAGCAGCCAGGGTCCCTGAAGCTGGGCCTGGATGCCAGGCCCAGGGTGACCACAAGGGGGCGACAAGCATCTTTGCTGCATCCCTTTCACCCAAAGTTTCAGAGGCAGGACCTGAACCAGCAGTCCCTACAGACACAGTCACTATTCCCCGCTACATGTGGGTACCAGGGCCCATTTGTCTCACACAGTCATCCAGATGCAGTGTCAGCAAGGCCCACGTGTGACTGTCACACAAAGACATGGCCACTTACCGAGTTCACACAGGAGCTTTCCCATTCACAAGTGCCCTGGGGACACAGCCCTGAACAAACAGCTCAGAGTCCCTGCCCTCACAGGGCTTACATTCTAGGGGAAGATGGACAGTAAGCATAACAAATACATGAATTATATGCTATGACTAAAGGTGATACGGGCTGTAGAGAAAATAAAGCAGGGAGAGGGGAAAGGGGAAGTCTGAGGGCAAAGGCTTGTAACATCAGCTACCGCCACCACGTGGTCTCAAAGCCCTGGCAGGTGCAGACACGGCCACACAATAACACAACCACACACACGGTCAGGATCTCAGAGCCTGTCACACACAGCCACACAACAACCAGAGCCTTATAACCTCTCCCTCCCCCACAGATGACAGTGCAGCTCCCTCAGGTACACACAACTATGCTGTGTCCCGGGGTCCCGTCCAGCCCTTGCCCCAGACACAAGGCCAGCTCCTGTCCCACAAAGACCCAGCCCTCCCTTCACATTCACAGACTGACCCTTTCATAGAGCCTGGGGCGGCCTTCCTGGACACAGCCCTCAGAGCTACTGGATTTGTCTCTGAATGGACTGGGTGTCCTTGAGTCTACCTGTGGGTGTTGGGGAGCAGAGACCTACAAGGGGGTACAGTCCAGAGCCGGAGACAGGGAGACCCGATTCTTAAAGGCTCCAAGTGGGTGGCAGTAAGTAAGTCACTCCTCATCCGGGGCCTCCATTTCTTGTTTGTAAAATGGGGGTGGGGGGGAAGGTGGAGACTTTTACAGGTGCAGTGTATGTGTTTGTGCGTGCACCCCCAGGGGAGGCCCAGTACTGAATGCCCTATACTCCCCCCTGCCTCTCGGCCCCCAGCCCCTGGAAGCCTCCTTCGGGGGCACCCTCCCTCTGCCCTTACCTCATTCTCTTCTATCCCTAATCCTAGGGGTAGCACCCAGCACCCTCAGCATCCCACCACCTTCTCCTCAGCCACCCCTCCCGGCAGCTCCATGGCTCCAGCTGAGAGAAAGCATGGATTTGGAGCCCGTTGGCCTGGGTTTAGGAAACCCCAGTGGCGTAGTGGTTAAGTGCTACGGCTGCTAACCAAAGGGTCGGCAGTTCAAAACTGCCAGGCGCTCCTTGGAAACTCTGTGGGGCAGTCCTACTCTGTCCTATGGGGTCGCTATGAGTTGGAATCGACTTGACGGCACTGGGTTTTTGCTGGGTGTGGCCTGGGTTTGAATTCCAACCCTGGCACTTGCTAGCTGAATGTCCCTAGGCAAGTTTCTTTCTCTGTGCCTCAGTTTCCTCGTTTATAAAAAGGACATGGCAATAGTACCTGAGGAGTCCCTGAGTGGTACAATGGTTAAGTGCTTGACTACTAGCCGAAAGGTTGGCGGAAGTATAGGAGATTCCAACCCACCCACAGGTATCTCGGGAGATAGGTCTGGCCATCTGCTGGTGAAAGGCCATAGCCTTGAACACCCTATGGAGCAGTTCTACTCTGCACACATGAGGTCGCCATGAATTGGAATTGACTCCATGCAACTAACAACAACAAATAGTATCTTCTTCCGAGGGGCTGTCGTGAGGATTAAGTTAACAGACGTGGAGAGCTCTGTGTCAGACGTTGTTGCAGTCATTATTGCCTGCATGGTCTCCTGCTAAGCAAGCGCTGCTGAACGTGCTGGAGGCTGGCATCAGGAAGCTCTCCCGGTGCCCAGCATCCTCACCCTGGCTTCGCAGCTTCTCTCCCATGCCCCCAGCCCCCTCTCTTCCTCTACCTTCCCTTTCACTCTCGACACGACCCAGCCTCCCACTTCACACAGAGAGGAGGGAACGTCAGGAGGGAACTTCCTGGCCTCCCACCCAGCCACAAACGGTGCTCCATCTGCACTGTCCTCTCAGCTGGCTGGGGGAGGAGGTATCCCCCTCAGCCTTGGCTCCCACCCCTTCTGCTTCCTCAGGAACCTGCTGCCCCCTTCTCCACCATTCATGAGGGAGCTCAAGTCTCCCCTATTCTAGCAGAGCCTCCCCACCACCCCTGCTCCCACCACCTTTTCTCTCCTAGTTGATTTCCATTGAACGTATGCAGGGAGTCTGAAAAGCCACACTGACGCTGAGGCTAGCCCGTTTCATGGACTCTCAGAGGGAGGAGTGGCGTCAAGCCCACAGACACCGGGCCTCTGCCACTCAGAGCGCTGAACCAAGGCTGACATGGCCCCCGCCACCACGTCCCTATGCAGCGTGACCTGGGCTGGGCGGCACTGGCCTCTTTTTACAACAGCTACCCACTGGGCTGCAGTGGGGTGATAGCCGTCCACAATAGCCTCTCCCTGGTTTTAGGGCTGGCAGGGGTCACCTCTTCCAACCCCCGTCGAATGTGTGGGTGACGCACATCTTGATGGGAAAACTGAAGACGCCCTTGGAGGCAGCCTCAGGCCGGTGTGTCCTGTGTATGGAGAGAGCGGCTGTCCCCCAGGGGTTCTGTGCTGGGAGCCTTCTCTCCTGCCTGCCACAGTGCTATGCCGGCTGCTCTCCTGACCTACTTCTCCTGATGTGTGTGGCCTCCTCAGGGGCAGCTGAGGTGAACGGACCACGCATGTGCAGGCATGTGTACACAGGTGTGCAGCTTCTCCCACGTGGGGCTTTGACCTTGCCAGGTTGCTTCCAGCAGTTTCTGCATCCCTAGGTAGCTTGACTGGCACCTCAAGTTGCTACGAGTCCTCTTGCCTCCGCCCCTTCCTCCCACACCCTGGGACTATTGGGTGCCCTGGCCCATCCCGGACCCTCTGGCCTTAGAGCTGCCCTGGCTGGATACCAGCTGGGTCAGGGCACAGCCACAGTGTGTGTGGGGGGGGGGGGTGGGGTGTGTCAGGCAACACACTTGCCCCCTCACTCCAAGTTCAGCCCATGCTCTGACCACTATCCTGCACTGCCTCTCTACAGTCTTCTCCGCCATTCCTGAACAACCTCTGCTGCCTGCCTTCACCTCCCCCAGCTACCCAAATCCCATCTCCTGTGTCTCAGTAGCCTTCCCTTCTGCCCTGGCAGGTGCTGATCCTGCCTCTACTGAACCCCCAGGATTCACACAGGGTTGTCTGTCCCTCTCTCAGGACCCCTGTTGATGTCTTGGGGTGGTCTCTGCTGTGTCCCCATCAATAGGCCAAGAGCTCCTTGGGGGCAGGCAGGGGCTGGGCGAGATTGAACCCCCCCTCCATCCTTTCCCTTGGCTCCGAGGGTCCAGTTTTGGGGGTCCTCCCTACTGTCCCCTCCTTTCATCCCTTCCCAAACTCCTTTTTCCTGGGGCTTCCTGCTTCAGGTCTGTTCTCTGCAAGGTATCAGCAGGAGACCAGGACTTAAACCACACCCGTCCCTGCTGCGGCATCATCCCCCAGGTACATATTGCCTCTGACCCAGTTACAATGCATGTGACTTAAAAGGCACACAGGGAGCAGTGGAGACAGCCTTGGGCTTAACACACGCTACTTTTTAGCTGGGTGACCTTGAGCAAGTTACATCACTTCTCTGGGCCTCAGCTTCCTCATTCATACAACGAATAAAACAATGACAACAACAACAATAATAATGATGGCAGCTAACACTTATATAGTACTACGGGCAAGGCCCTCTCCTAAAGATTAACTTGTTTAATGTTCACAACTCTGTGAGGTAGGTGTTATTATTATCGCCACTTTAGAGATGAGGAAAAAGAGGCACAGAGAGACTAAGTAACTTGCCCAAGGTCACACAGCTAGCACTGGGATTGGCTCCAAAGGTGGTGTTTTGTTTTTAATAATATTTTATTGTGTTTTTGGTGAAGTATACACAGCAGTTTAGGTGTCCATTCAACAATTTATACACAAGTCATTCAGTGACACTGGTTATAGTCTTCACAATGTGAACATTCTCATTTCTGTTCCAGTTGTTCCAATTCTACTAATCTAGTTTCCCCACCCCCTTACAGTCTCATCTTTGTTTTAAATTGTTGACCATTTGGTCTCATACAGATGATTTTTTAAAGGAGCACAGTACTCACAGGTGATAGTCTTTATTTTATAAGCCAATCTGTTATTTAGCTAAAAGGTGACCTCAGGGGGTAATTTTGGTTCAACGTTTGAAGAGTATCTCAAGGCAATTGTCTCGGGGACTCCTCCAGTCTCAACTGATCCAGTAAGTCTGGATTTTTAAGAACCTGAGGTTCTGTTCCCCATTTTTCTCCCAGTCTATCAGGATCCATCTATTGTGGCCCTGATCAGAGTAGTCAGTAGTGATAGTTGGGCACCATCTAGTTATTCTGGTCTTGGGGTAGATGAAGCCATGGTTCACGTTGACAGTCCTGTAGACTAGTTTCTTCCCTGAGTCTTTGGTTTCCTTCTTTCTCTTTTGCTCGCGATGAATAGAATCCAACAGTCAAAGGTGGTGCTTTTTAACCACTATATTTTTCTGAGTCAGAACGCTGGCAACATCTCATCCAGCACCCTCGGTAGCCAGGTGGGGCAACCAAGACCCAGCACAGAGCAGAGCCTCGGCCAAGGACACTCTGCACGCACCTAGCTCCTGCTGAGGGCCAGCTGGATGCCATGTATTGGTCTGGGTGCTTCACACGTGTTAACTATTTAATCCTCACAACAACCCCACGTGGGAGGCACATCAGCTCCCTGTTACAGATGGAGTTCAAGGCCCAGAGTGTGACGTAAGGTGCATCTACCTCAGTGAGTGCTACAAGGACCAGGAGACACCTGTGTCTGCCATCGGTGGAAACTCGGTCATAGGGGTATTTTAGCATAATTATTATCACTGCATTCAATTGAAGGACCAGCTATGGACTTTCAAGCACCAGGGTGGAGGGGGGTGGATCCTCTGGCTGACCTCATTCCACCCCGTGTGGTCAGCACTGTGTCTGCCCACATTCCCTATACCCACCAAGTGTGCGTCTTACTGGCCCCAAGGGAGGCCTTGATGGCCCATCTGTTGCCGAAGGCAGCGGGCTGGCGGGTGTCACCAGGGCTTCATGGCAGCAGGTGTGGCTCTGGTCACAATGGCTCTGGTCCTTGGGCTTGGCAGGGCTGGGTGTTCTGCCACGTGCCTGGGGGCCCACAGTGGGTGTGGGGGGGCTTCCCTCCACCCTGTGTTGGTTCCCAAGCAAGAAGAGTGAACTGCCTACCACTTCCTGTTGGCAGGTGGCTCCAGCTGGGTGCCGCTCTTGTGAAAGCTACACCTAGCTCATAATACAACTCAGACCTACTTTGAACTTCCCTCACCACACACGCACACGTGCACACGGTGCCAGCTTGGTAAAATCTCACTCACCAAGTCCTTGCAACCACCCTGCTTAAGGGGGCAAAATACTTCCTATTTTTTTTTAACAGCTTAGTTGAGGCATAGCTTATATACTATAAATTTCACCCATTGTAAGGCACAATTCAGTAATTTTAGGAAATTTATAGAGCTGTGCAACTGTCACTACAATTCAATGCTTTTTATTTCATAGATGAGGAACAGAGGCCCAAGAGGTTAATGACTTGCCCATGGTTATAGCAAAGACAGCCAACTGTCCACCACGAAAATTCAGGTATCCTTTTCTATAACACAAAGTTGTTGCTGGAAAGCAACTGTCCAGTGGGGAGCTATACTTCCTAGCTTCCTTTGCATCGAGGTGTGGCCATGTGACTGGTTTTCCCCAATGGAATGTGAACAGAAGTGATGCACAGCACTTCCAGGATGGGGCTTATATGAATTTCTCTATTCTCTCGTATGCTGGCTTGATGCAGATGACTCCAAGATTCCAAGAGATGGTAGAGCCACAACACAGGAGGAGTCTGGGTCCTTGGATTGTCATGTAGAAGGTCTCCTATGATGAGTATCACCTATTTGGCACTGTTATGGAAACCAGAAGTAAACATCTATTGTGTTAGGCAGCTGATGAATGGGTGCTCATTTGTTACAGCAGCCAGCTGTAACATAACCTCATCCAAAGGTTATGTAGCAAGTAAGCAAAAGAACTGAGATTTGAATCCTGGTGTGTCAGCTGCCTAGGATGTGCCCACATAGGGTTAACCAGGATGGTGATAACACTGGGGACCAAGTCACGGAGATCCAGTCCCAAGAGTGAGTGGAGGGTGACCAGCCTGTAAAGAGAGGAGGGTCTGCTCTCTGCCTGTCTTGTGGGTGAATATTGATAAGCATTTATGGGGTGTTTACCATATACCAGGTCCTGTGCTAAGGACTTTATTGGATTAAATCATTCAACAATTACAACTACCCTTGGAAGTAGGTGCTATTACTATTCCCATTTTCCAGAAGGGATACTGAGGCACAGAGGGGCTAAGTAACTTGCCCATGATCCACAGCTAATAAGGAGCAGAGCTGGGATTTGAACTCAGACTAGCAGGCTCCAGACCCCCATGTTCTTATGCACCCTATTCTGTGAGGTCTCTGAAGTCAGCCCCAGGCAGATTTCAATAAAAATAAGATGATCCTCATAGTCACAGTGGGTAGGAAGTGGGTTCTCCATCACTAAGGGTGTGGAAGCACAGGCTGCATGCCCATCTGTTGAGGAATCAGTGCAGGATGAGGTTGGGCTCGGTGATGTCAGCCAGGCCTTCCTGACCCTGACTCTGGGGTTCTAAGTTTCTCAGTCCTCATGCCCAGGTGCCCTCTCTCAGGTCACAGACCCACATTATGCCCCTAGCATGGGCAAGCTCCAAGGGTATCCTTAATAAAAGACCTGGTCTGGAAGGGTGCCACTGACTGATAGTTGCTTCTGGGCGGGTCATCTCACCTCCCTTGATTTACATTATTATTAAAAGTCTCCATGAAAAAACCACATCGGTAGAATTTCAGGCTCTGAGCGGGGTCAAGGAGCCCCTCTGGCCTATCTCACCTGCCACACTTTGCTCATCTGCGAAGCGAGGGGGCTGGAGCTGCATTCCCTTGGCCTGCATGACTGAGTCAGCTCTCTGCACCCCCACATGCCCTCCCCCACCTGCCTCCAGGCTCCCTGATCTAATCTCTTCTATACAAGGAGTCAGATAAATTGTCTTAAGGCCAGTTTTGACCCAATCCTTGCCTTGCTCACCATTTTCAGTGGTTTCTTGAGTGGCTGTGTATGTTTTTCCTGCCCTTCTTTGGGTAACGGCCCCTCTCCTCTCAGTCCACGTGGCTCAATAGGGTTGTCTCCAGCCTGGCTTTCCGGGTAGGCATGACCCAGGCCTGACCAATCAGCAGGCCCATCCCATTCCCCAGACCACTGTGACTGGTTCAGGGATGAACATGGTCCCAAGGTGACCCTCTGGGTGCTAGCCCTTGGACTTTTACTGCAGCTGTCAGAAGAGAGATGCCCTCTCACCCTTGGACTGCAAAGCTGGGGGACAGAGGCCTGGAGCTGCCAGAGGCTGGCTTTGCCACCGTGAGGGGAGAGTCTGCCTGAGGATGAAGCCACAAAGAGATAAGAATCTGGAAGATGAGAGAACCAGATTCCTGATGACTTTGAGAGCCTGGATCCTGCATGTTTGTTCCATGAGTCAATGCATTTCCTTTTTGGCTTAAGTTGGTTTCAGCTGAGTTTATGTAACTTGCAACTTAAAGATTCCAGACGACCACACTGACTCGGGCTCAGGCACTGTGCTGGCTGCTGGCATGGGGTGGGTACGGAGCAAGGGCATGAGCCTACAAAGCAGGCAGGCAGAGAAACACAAGCATGGATAACCATGGGGTCAGGCAGGCAGTGGTCAGTGCTCCAGCATTTCCAAGGAGGCCTGACCCTGAGTGGGGCCTGAAGGGGATTTAAAAACCCAGCCAGAAACTCGGGAAGTTTCTAAGCTCCTTGAAAGCAAGCCCCATGTCTTAATCATCTTGCTATTCCCAGCACTTAGCCAGGGTGTGACAAATGCTGGGTGAATAATTCTTTATGTGTTTGGGAAGTTGTACCTTTTTATATCTCGGCTTTCCTGAATGTGACCCTGTAAGCGCATAGCTATCTCCCTAGGGGCCTGTGTGAGGTATCACTAGTCCCATTTTATAGATGCAGAGACTGATGGCCAGAGGGGAACAGGGAGGTGCTCAAGGTCACACCAAAAGTCAGTGGCAGGGCTGCGCTAGAAGCTAGAAGTCAGGGTGTCTCCTCTAACAGCCCCAGCCGAAAGCAGAACACAGATGGGTGCATCTATGCACGACTCTGGTCACTGGGAACAGAGAGGCCAGAAGTGCTGTAATGAGAATGGTGATAATGATGGAAACAAATAGGCAAGTGATGCTAATAGCTAACACTTGGGGGACTCCCATTACGTGCCAAGTGCTTCATGTGAATTAACTTGTCTATCAGTCTGTGACACAGGGGCTATTATTAATTTCAATTCACAGTTGAGGAACCACCACCTGTTCAGTCTGTTGTATAGCGGTGACTTGCATGTTGCTATGATGCTGGAAGCTATGCCACCACTACTTCAAACAGCAGCAGGGTCACCCATGATGGACAGGTTTCAGCGGAGCTTCCAGACTAAGAAAGACTAGAAGGTAAGTCTGGCAATCTGCTTCCAAAAATTAGCCAGTAAAAACCATACGGATCTTAAACCTTAAACCAAAAATATTCCAGGAGGTCTTCTTTAAACCAAACAATAGTTCAGCTTCATTAGTAAAGAATGTCTGCCTTGGGCATTGTGCTCTTTTAAAGAACTATGTCGCTATGAGTCAGAATCAACTCCACGGCAATGGTTTTTTGTTTTTTTTTTTTAAATATGGGATCAAATTGACAACAGAAACTAAGAAGGATAGGAAGCTTAGGGGAGAGGGAGTTTATGTTAACGGAGGAGGAACAATTCAGAAAAGGAGGATGAGAACGGTTGTACAACTTGAAGAATGTAATCAGTGTTAAAGAATTGCATATGTCGAAATTGTTGAATTGGTATGTGTTCTGCTGTATTTTCAACAACAAAAATATTTAAAAAAAAAACACCTTATGGATCACAACAGAATATTGTCTGATACAGTGCTGGAAGGTGAACCCTCTAGTAGCCACAACAATGGACTCGAGCGTACCAACCATCATGAGGATGCCATAGGACCAGGCAATGTTTCATTCTGTTGTATGAGGGGTCAGAGCTGACTCTGTGGCAACTAACAGATGAGGAACTGAGGCATGGAGAGATCATGTCACTTGAACAAGGCTATCTGTTCAGTAAGTGGCAGAGTCAGGATTCAAATCCAGGCATTGTCACTCTGGTGTCCAAAAGCTTAACCACTCTCCTTTTTTAATCTCTAAAATGACATAGTACTGATTATCATTTATTTTCTCAATGTGCCAAGGCTTTATATTGCTGACCATTCAACCTTCACAGCAACCCCATTTTACAGATAAGGACACTGAGGCTTAGAGAGGTTAAGCAACTTGCCCAAGGCGAAGCATATACCTTGGATGTTCTCCTGCTCTAATACCCCTTCTCTACTCTTGGTCCCGGAAACCCTGGTGGTGTAGTGGTTAAATGCTATGGCTGCTATCCAAGAGGTCGGCAGTTTGAATCCACCAGGTACTCCTTGGAAACTCTATGGGGCAGTTCTACTCTGTCCTGTAGGGTCGCTATGAGTTGGAATCAACTCGACAGCAGCAGGTTTGGTTGGGTTTTGACTCTTGGTCCCTGGCCTGCAGCCTGCGCTTCTCTCCAGCCCTGTTGTCTTCAGCACCACAAGCATGGACAGCACCCAGGCCAGCCCAACACTAAGTGCAAGTCTAGGTGGCCCAAGGAGGATAGGGAGCCAGGCATGGAGGAACTACTGAGGAATTGAAATTCAGGTCCCCAGGGCTGAAAGTTACATACAGATATACAGCCATTGATTACACCAGCCCCCTACTGATACACTGATAGATGCTTGGCTTATGTCCAACATTTTGCCACTACAAACAACGAGTAGCCTTGTATAGAAGTCATTTCACAGTGTGCAGGTGTGTCTGTGTAACGCATTCTGAAAATGGGGTTTCTCGGTCAAAGGGTGAGTGTGCTTAGAATTTTGGTAGTGTGCCCAATGCCCCCAGAGGGCTGTGCCACTGGCTCTCCCCTAGTCCTATAGGAGAGGATTCTTCTTGGTGAACATAGCAGCTGCTACCAGCTCCCTTGCCCTCTCTGGGCCTCTGTATCCCCCTGATGTTTCTTATGTATGCTACCTTGAAATGGGGGAAAATAAGAATACATACTCTCATTTGCTTGTATTTGCATAAATTCTAGAGTCATGCACCAGAAATTAATAAAGGTGCACTTATCCCAGGCACTCACGACTCACTCACACAGGTCAGAGCCATCAACATTCTCAGCTACTGTAGTAACTTCCTAACTGGACCCTCCTCTACCCCCAACTCCCCAGTCTCTTCTTGACACAGTAGCCAGGGAGCCTGTCAAAACCCAATGGGGTCACTTTACTCCCCTGCTCAACACCCTCCAATGGCTCCCACCTCATCCCAAAACCCTTACAATGGCCCTCACAATCTACCCCTCCGACCTGTACCCCACCCCGCCTTCCTCTGCTCCAGGCACATTGGTCTCCCTGTTGCCCCCTGAACACACCAGCTCCCTGCCTAGGGGCTGTTTGCTCTGCCTAGACCACTCTTCTCCCAGATATCCATATAGCCAGCTCCCTCCAAGTTCTACTCAAGTGACACCTTCTCAACTAGGGCTCCTACTGCACTCCCAGTCTCCCTAACCCTGTTCTATTTTTCCCCCCGAGAAAACGTATCACTTTCTAACACATTACACAATTTACGTATTTCCGATACCCATTGTGACTGTCTCTCTCCACCTCTAGAACTTAAGTGTTGTTGAGAGGGCAGGGACTTTGTTGGTCTGGTCGTGTTCACTGCTGTATTCCCCAACAGCTGGCAGACACAGTGCTTGGCATATACTAAACCAAAAAGACCAAACTTGTTGCTGTTTGGTCAGTTCTGATTCATAGTGACCCTGTAGGACAGTAGAATTGTCCTACAGGGTTTCCAAGGACCGGCTGGTGGATTTGAACTGCCAACCCAGAAGCCTAGCTCTTAACGACTGTGCCACCAGGGCTCACAGTAAGTATTTATTGAATGAGTGAACGGATGTATGAATTTCTGGTGAGTGGGAACTGAGTGAATGGAGGCAGGGTAAGAATGGAACTTTTCACTAGGTACAATCCTGTTGGGCCTGGGGAGTAAACGGAACCAGCTGTGATTGGGGGACCAGACAATCCCAAAGTGCCTGAGAGATCGCACCTGTACGCCTACCCGTATCCCCCGAGACGGGCCAGAGAGGAAGGACCAGTCCAACTTGGTTGCCCTGAATTCTCACAGAAGGCCAGCCGGTGCTCAGGAAGGCGGGCAGCCCTCCCTCTTTGTCCCCCTGAGGCAGCGCACTCCACCAGCACCCTGTCTGGCTCTCTGCCTCTCAGCACCTCCCTTGAAGTATGTCCCTGATGCTTGTTTAGCACAGTGCAGAAATCTGATAGCATGCGGGGTCTCCTATTTGCTGCGGGATGGGGGTGGAGTAAAGCTGGCCCGTCTAGCCCCCCAAAGAGGCCTGTGAAGTACTTGGAAAGGCTTTGGCTGCTGCCTCTGGTCTCAAGGGAGACCAGCCCAGCCCCCTTCATTCTCTTCAGTTTTCCACTCTAGGAAAGGAACCAATCTAGTGGTTATCCCTTCACAGGTCACCCAGGGCTTGGGACCCCCTTCCCTGAATATGTGCCCATGCACCACACCCACACTTTTACAAAAAGTGTTAGGCGGTCAGGGTCCCTGAAAGCCCACGAGATTCTAGATAAGGCCTCGCCCACTCTTCAGTCCTTCCACGCAAATATAGACTCCACTCCACATTCTGTTCCAGTTCAAAAGGAGGAGATGGAAAATATTCTCAAATCCCTTCCTCCTTCTTCCCCTCAGGGTGCAAATTCCTTAGCTGTGTGACCTTGGGCAGGCAGAAGCACTTCCCCAAGCCTCCGTTTGCCCATCAGTAAAATGGGGCTAAGAACACCTAGTATGTTGGGCTACTCTAGCGAAGAAACCGGGTACTTGTCAGCATGCTTGGCACAGAGTAGATGCTCAGGAAGAATTTACTGGACAGAGGGGCCTGGGACCTTGGCTCTGCTGTTGACTCTGCAGGTGATCTTGGGTAAGGGCGACTCCTCACCGTGCCTTGGTTTTCTGTTCTGGAAATAAGGGCCACTTTGGCTCTGCCAAATCCTTCGACCTGTTGGAGCCAGAAGGACCTTTGGAGATCAGGTGTCCCAACTCTCCATTTCCCAATGAAGAGACTGAGGTTCAGAAAAAAGGAACTGGGGCTTTCTCAAGATCAAGCAGCAGAAATGGAAGCAAACGTTCTTTCTCACTGCCTTCCCCACCAGGGGCAGCCGGGGGTTCTCCTCGCACCTGTGAGGTGCTGCCATTGGCTCTGCCTCAGCCTCCCCTCCCAGTTGGCACACAGTCCGCCCCTTCCCCGGGGCACATCCTCGGTGGTTATTAATAGCCCATGATGCTGTGTGCCTGCAGCTGGTACCCAGGGCTAGAGGGAACACGCTCCCCGGCAAGGCCCTGGGGGAGGTAGGAGCCCTGGGCCTCACCCCTCCCAGGCTACCTGAGGGCCCAGGACCTGTGGCAGCCCCTGTAGGGGTAAGACATGTGCTGGGGAGGTTTTCTGGTGGACCCTCAGCCTGTTGCCTGGCTCAGGCGGGAACCCCAGCACTCAGGGGTATCAACAAGAGTGGAGGGCGATGAGCACAGCAGCCAGGCCCATGGACAAGTGGTGGTCACTGGAGAGATGGCTGGCTGGGAAAAGGCTCCCGAAAGAGACAGGCTCCTCCCTAGCTACAGCCCTCACCTTCTCTGAACTCTTATGGAGGAATAAAAACAAAACAAAACACCAAACCTGTTGCCATCCAATCAAGGTGATTCTGACTTATAGCGACCTCATGTGTTATAGAGTAGAACTGCGTCACAGGGTTTTCTTGGCTGTCATCTTTATGGACTGTCAGGCCTTTCTTCTGTGGCACAGCTGAGCGGGTTTAAACCACCAACCTTCATGTTAATAGTCGAGGGCAAACTGTTTGCATCACCCAAGGACCTCGCAGAGGGATAGGATAAGGGAACTAGTCCAGCTCAGGAGCCTGGAGCCCAGATTCAAGCATTCCTGGGTGAAACCCAGTCACCACCATTTCTAGCCACGTAGCTTTGGGTAAGTCACTTAATCTGTGTCTCCATTTCCGCATCATTATTATATGCTACAAGTTAATGTACTATCAATAATAGTCAAAATTTATGAACCATTTAAAGTATAAGTACTTTACATATGCTGTTCTTAGTTGTCTTTGAGTTGATTCTGACTCATGGTAACCCATGTGTGCAGAGTACAACTGCTCCATATGGTTTTCAAGGCTGTGACCTTTTGGAAGCAGATTGCCACACCTTTCTTCCTAGGTGCCTCTGGGTGTATTCAAACTGTCAACTTTTTGGCTAGTAGCTGAGTGCTTAACCGTGTGTGCCACCCAGGGATCCTTTAAGCCTCACAACATCCTTAGAAGTAGCTGATATTATTTCCATTTTACAACTGAGACTCAAACAAAAGAAGATTAAGTGATGGTCATTGTCATGTAGCTAGGAAAAGTGGCTTAGAGATTATTTAAACCTAGCATCTGGCTCTAGAACATTCCATAAACACTTGCTGAGCACCTACTACATGCCTGACACTGTTCTTGGATCTGGAATACATTCATGAACCAAACAAACATCCCTGCCCTCAAGGAGCTTATACTCTAGTTTGGAGACAGACAATAACACAGCTAAGTGAGAGATATTGTCAGACAGTAACAAGTGTGAAGGCCCAGTGGGAGTGTGCCTGGTGTGCTCAGGGTCCAGTGAGGAGGCCGGCATGACTGTAGTGCGATAGGTAAGGACAGGAGGGGAGACGAGGCTGGAGGTGATGAGGAGATAGCAGATCGTGTAGGGCCTTGGCCTTGGCCACAGCGAGGACTCCGAATGAGAGGGGAGACACTGCAGTCCAAACACCAGACCTGAGCAAACCCTTCCTGAAGCCCACCTGTGTGCCAGGCCCCAAGAGGTGAGGAGAGACGCCATAAGCCTGACCTGGGCCTTGCACTCAAGAGACTCTAAGTCCAGCCCATGGCAAATTGCACCACTATTCTGTGCATAAATGGTGGAAAGATAGGCAGAGCTTCCCCAAATCCTGGCTATCTGAACTCCATTCCTTCTTGAATCCCCGCTATCTGAGCTCCATTCTCATCTGTAAATGTGGGCTAACATTCTCTTTCTGCTCAAGGCCTTTGAGGACTAATATTAACAACAAACACAGGTGCCAGGTACCATTCATAGCAGTTTACATATGTTCATTCCCTCAATCCTCGCAAGGACCCTACAAGGCAGGTACAAACACCGTCCCCTTTTTAGATGAGGGCCTGAGGCATTGAGAGGCTAAGCACCTTGTCCAAGGTCAGGCAGCTGGGGCCAGAGGTTGCTTTTTACCACTAAGTTATGTTGTCAGTCATTAACTGTGGGTCCACTGCCCCTCTTAGAGACACTTGGGATTCAGGGCTGGCAGGCACCTAAGTTTCCAGGGTGGGAAGGTCTCCTCCTACAGGGTCCTGGCTCAGGAAAGTAGGAAGCCCTATGCTCAGGTACAGAGGCCCCCTTCCTGCTATGGTAAGCCCCCAACACACCCAGGGAAGCTGCCCTCGAGGCAGTGAGGGTAAGGAGCTATGCAGCCTCTCTGGGGCCAGGCCTGACCAGGAGGAGGCAGTGGCTCTGTCCTGCCCAGCCCAGACGCCTAACCCTGCCCTGCCTGCCTACTCTCAGGGCCATCCCAATGTCCAGAGACAGCTGGAACATTCTGTGCCTCTCCTGTGACTGGGAAAGCTGCAGGGAAGGAGTGCTAGTGCAGGAGGTTGGTACTGTGGCTTGCCCTGGCCTTGAACAAGCTCACGCAGGGTGCGGCAGAAATAACAGGAACAAACACTTAGGTAGCAGTCACTGTTAAAGGTGCTTTACCTGTAATGGATTCATTTAATCCTTACAATAGCCTGAACAAGTAGCTGCTATTCATGTCCCCAGTCTTCATCAGAAGAAACCAAGCCACAGAGGAAAACTGGCTTGTTCCTGCTCACATAGTGAGTAAATGGTAGAGGTGGGATTTGAACCCAGGCACTCTGATGCCAGTTTCACGAAAACCTTTGGTGGACCACAGAGCTGGGCTCGAACCCCCACTCTGCCTCGGACTTGCTGTGTTATGTGGTCTCTCTGAGGGAAGAGGTCAATGCGTGCTGTTCGCAGGGCTAAGTGAGAAAATGATGTTCAGTGCCTGGCAGGGAGCACTTGGCATTGGAAAATGTTCCATGGCTTCTTTCTAACCCTGATATTATGTGGCTCCGTGAGCAGAGGCTGAGCTGGGAGTCTGGACCTGTCCCTTCTCCAGGCTTCACCCAGCTGGGGCAGTATGGGGAGGTGGGAAAGAGAGAAGGGGTAGGGGGGTTTAATAGGCCCTTCCAGGCCTAGCTGCCACTGCTGCCCTTCCTGAAGCCTGGAAGGGGGACCAGGGAGTGGACTCCAGGCATGGAGGAACCACCTGTCCCCAGTCTGGCCTGAGGCCCATCCTCCTGGGGCAGAAAGCCTCGGGAATCACTCCAACAGAAAGGCCAGGCAGACACCTCACCTGAACAGCTGAGGTTGAGAATGAAGAGGGCCTTAACCACCTCACCCTCACAAACTCTCAAGCTTGAGTGACCATCCTGCCCCCACGGCAGGGCAAACTCCATGCTCTAATGTACTATGAGGTAATGCCTCTCAAAGACCCCTTCCCTCTTTCTTAGGGATAGTACCAAAAGCCCTACACTTCCCTGGACCTGCTTGTATGGAAACCAAGGAAGCATAACGACCAAGGCTTAGTCACCCCCTAACCGATGCTCCTTTGAATAACAGCCAATAGCTGTTGAGTACTCTACGTGCCAGTCCCTGTCCTAGGCCCTTTTCATGCTTTAACTCCTTTAATCCCTCTGTTGACTCTATGAAGTCCATATTATCCCTGTTTTACGGATAAGTAAACCAAGGCCCAGAGAGGTTAAGTGACTTACCCAAGGTCACACAACAGCTACGTGGGATTCAAGCCCAGGCAGAGTCCAGAGCCTGTGCTCTAACCACGGTGGTCTGCTGTATTCTTTGACCTCAGGCTGCTGTGGACCTTTGCTCAGGACGACACACTCCCTTCCAGGGCCACTGGCCCAGCTACTTGGCAACACCCATTGGTTTCATGAATGTTTAGACAATGCGGGTATTTTTGAGTGACTCCTGCACCTAGGCCCGTACCCCTCCCTCCTGACCAAATCTTAGAGCAACTTGGACTCAGTCCTAGAAAGTTAGAACAAGGAGAAGGCTTATAGCCGAGACCCTCTAGTCCAATTTCTCTTTGGACAGGTGGGCAAACTGAGGCTTAGAGAGCAGCCCTCC
Organism: Elephas maximus indicus; assembly: GCF_024166365.1. Taxonomy (NCBI): domain Eukaryota; kingdom Metazoa; phylum Chordata; class Mammalia; order Proboscidea; family Elephantidae; genus Elephas; species Elephas maximus. The sequence continues at coordinate 88,645,046 of NC_064830.1, read as the reverse complement.
CCCAAGAGTCCTTGGGAACACCTGGGCCTAGAACGTCGGCCTTGCACCTTCTGGGCAAGCGGGACAACGGACACGGATTTCTGGCAGCTGGATCCCTCTAGCGTGGGATGGGGCACCAGACAGGGCCAAGGGGGGTCAGTGGGCCAGGCTGCAGATGGTCAGGCTCACTTCCCCACTTGCTCTTAAAACCCTGCCTGGACATTGTTCTGTGTGTGTTCTAACTTGGCCATGAGAGAGCCGGAGAATATCCATGTGTACAAAACACACATAGATGAAGGTCGTCTGCTGAGCAAACACGTCCTGGCCGCCACCCTGGGCCTGCAAACCCAGATGCCTGCGGCAGGGGCCGTCTGGCCATGTAAATGAGTGACCCGGCCAGGTGGGACTGGTGGGAGCACGCCCTGTCTACAGAAGGTGGCGGTCATTCGTCAGCTCCAGCCTGGGCTTGACAGATCATCTGATTTCCAAAAATCCATATCTGTATGTGAAACTGCCCAATTTTTCTTTTTTAAACACCGGCAGGAAATATGAATATGAGAAACACTGTCTGGGCCACGAAAACACGCCTTGTGTGGCCCATGGGTCACTGGTTTACATGGGCTGTCCAGTGTGCGGGGCTCTGGGTTAGACAACGCAGGAACAGCACGAACAAGGCCAAGGCCCCTGTCTCTTGGAGCCCAGAGTCCAGACATGGAGGCAAACTCTCACAGCACATGGAGACACATGCCACTGACTCCAAGTCAACCAATCCATCAACCAAAGTCAGCTCCCTACTATGTGCCAGCCCAAGTCAGCTCAGGAGGGGAAGTGGAGGCAGAGATCTGCTCCTGAGCCTTCCTGAAGTGGGGCTTTTCAGGTGGATGGAACAGCGCATATAAAGATACCATTTAAAAAAAAAAAAAAAAACCATTGCTGTCGAGTTGATTCCAACCCATAGTGACCCTATCGGACAGAGGTAACCCCATAGGATTACCTAGGTGCAGCTGGTAGATTCAAACTGTCGGCCTTTTGGTTAGCAGCCGTATCACTTAACCACTGAGCCATAAAGGCTTCATAAAGACTTCATGAAAGGAGGGAATGAGGGGACATTGAGGAGACGAGCCAGGAGTAGAGAAGGGCGAATGGAGAGGAGATGACGCTTAAGAGGTGGTTTAGGGCCAGAATGCAACGAACTTTGACTGTTGAGCCAACGAGGCTGTGCTTTATTTTGGACCCAATGGGGACTGCATGTTAGTGAGGAGGGAGATCTTACCCCTGTCCCCCTGTGGCCTCTTAACTGTTTTCCCTGGTCACAGTGACCCAAAAAACTCAGCTTCTTGCTCCACTGCCTTGCCTGTGGGTCATACAACAAAGCTCCAGGCTCTTGGGAACCCACCGGGGAAAGCAAACTTGCCTGGAAATGGTAGGACACACCTGGATGTTTCTTGTGGCCCAACTTAGATCTGCAGCCACCCCACTGGCTGCAAAGTGAGTGGCTCACCCTCTGTCATGGTCTCTGGCAAATGCCACATGCTTGCCCAAGGTCACCCAGTACTCAAGGCAGCTGGTTCCCCCATAGCCTGTGCCAAGGGCGGCTGCCTCAACTGTCCTTGAATTTGCAGAAGAGGATGCCAGAGGCCTGGCCTGAGGTATCCCCCGCTTCTTCTGGTCACATCCCCCTCCCCTTTGGTCAATGTCCGTGGCAGGTAGGAATGGGGACATTTGTGTTGGAAAGGAGGGAAAGAGGAACCAGTTGCCCCAGGCTTAGGGCTCCTAAGTGCAGCAGGATGAGGATCAGGTGCTTCAGGTGTGGGGTCAAGAACTGGTCCCTGGGCCTGACCAGGTCCATGTCAACTGGCCCAACAAAGCATGCTCTGGGCAAAGTAGAACAGCTCAGGGGTCTGATGAGTAGGAGAGGTCAGGAAAGGAGGTCAGGGTGAAGTGGGGAAAAGGACCTTGACTCCAGTGCCTGGCACATCACAAACACTAAACAAAGGTTTGTTGACTGAATAAATGAACTGAGGTACCCCTTATGGGGCCACCTGTACCCAGGGTCCTGCCTTCCTGAGATTCAGATTGCTTACCTGTCAAATGGGGTCAGCATCACTGCTTGCCTGCAGAGGGCTTGGAGAGAAGAGTCTGAGGGAAAACCCAGTGGCAGCCCACACCCAGGCTGGGGCAGCCCAGAGTGCGTTACCTCAACATGGTCTGGACCTCTGATCCAGAATTTCAGGGTACAGCATCTCCCAGGCCTCTCAGCTTCCCCAAGAGCTCCAGGATCTGGGGTTTAGGACCTCACTAGGACCAAGCTAGGGTAATGTTTGTACACCGCCTGGAAAGCGAAAGTGAGAACCTGGAATGGCCCCTTGGCTGTTCAGGACACACTGACCCAACCCTAGGCTTGGCCCTGCCCATGTGTAGTCAGAAGAAGGGAAGGGTTTCCTGCCCCTGGGGCACATGGGCCAGAAAGGTATCCCGACCTGAAACGGCTTCTTCATCTAGGTCCCCTCCCCAGAAACTAAAACCTCACTTTGGGGAGGGCTTGCCCCTCCTAGTCCTACAGGAAGCACAAAGTATGGCCTGGGTTAAGACCCCCACTGTGGCCTGGGCTTGGGGGAGGTCAGTGGAGTTCCGTAGAAAATAAGGGATTTCCATCAATAGTCTCAAACACACCCCTCACCTATCCTCTGACAGACAAAGACACACACCCAAAACCCCTGCCATCACCCTAGGGCCATATACTGCAGGCCCGCTAACCTGCCGACACCCCCCAAATACCCTCCTCCCAGGGGGACTTCACTTGAAAACTCAGCCTGGCCTTTGGGCAGGGGGTGTATTTATGCACTAAGGACCGAGGGTCCCACGCTCCAGGCTTGCAGTTATTTTTGGGGGGACCCTCCACCCTCTTACCCCCTCTCCATGGTGCAGGGGGCTCCACCACTCTGTGACCCGTCTCCTTGGGGCCGGGGACTAAGTCCAAACCCCGGGGCTGGGGTACAGGGTGGGGGAAGGGAGAGGAGGAGGGGGCGGCTCCTCCAAGCGAGACACAAAGAGACGTCCTTCAGCCTCAGCTCCATGGCGACGCTGGGGAGGGGAGAGCGCTCACCCAATGCTTCCCTCCCCACCTAAAGGGCTAGGGACCTCAGTGGCCACTCACCTGCTGCCCCTCACCTGGGCCCGGCTTACCTGGGCGGGGGCCGCGGGGACGCAGCGGCAGGGGGTCTGGGCGCCGTCTCGGTCTTCGTCAGCCCGGCCCGGGGGGGCTCAGGGCGCCACAACCATGGACCGGGATGCGAGGCGGACCGCAAGGGGCTCAGTCGCCCCGGTCCTGGAGCTTTGAGGGGGGTCCCCGAGGCCTCTTGCTGGTGAGGGGCAATCTCTTGCTGTTCTCAGGACCCCTAGATTTGGGCTTTCTGTGTACCGAAGTTGGGGGGTCTAGGAGCCCCTGATCTGGGGGCGTTTTGAGCTGGGTCTTCGTGTCTTGAGGTGTGGAGTTGTAATGGTCAGGATCTGGGCAGGGGTCACCACAATCCCAGACGAGGGGGGTGTCACTGCGTCCTAGGTCTTGGGGGCCCCAGATTGAAGAGGGGGAGTCTTCGCGGTACCGTAGGGGGTCGCTGTCTCCTGAATCCAGGGGAAGTCCCCGCTTTCCCCGGCTGGAGAGTCGCTCTGTGTTGGATCTGGAGGGGGTCTCTACTTTCCTGGCGGTCGCTGGGTCCTAAATGTGAGGTGGTGGGGGATCCCCGCACTCCTCGGCTGCGGGAGCTTGCTGAATCCCGGCCACCGGCAGGCGCTGGGAGGAAGCCCCTCAGCCGCTGGGGGGCTCCGTCGCCGCCGCTACGAGCAGCCCGGCCCTGCGGTCCCGGACCCCGGCCTGGCCCGGGCTCTGGCTGCGGCTCCGGTTCCTGCTCCGCCTGGCACTCGGGCCCCGGCCCCGGCGCCCGCCCGGGCTGCGCTCCATCGCGGCATCGCGGCTCCGCCCTCCGGCCCGCGCGCACCTGCCCGCCCGGCCAGCGGCTCCGCCCTCCGGCTCGCGCGCCGCCGCCCGCCCCTTTGTCCGCCCCGCTTGGCGCGCGCCCTCGCGCACGCGCACTCACCGAGGCGCGCGCGGTGTCTCCCGCCGCGCCCTCCCGCTGTGCGCCGCGGGGGGGTAGATTCGCCCGGCCGAAAGGGAGCTGCGCGCGGAGCCCCTATCCCGCCTTCCGGCCGCGCTGGGTCCTAGCGCCCGTGGACTACCTCGCTTTCCTCCCAGCCCCATCTTTTCTAGGTCAGAGCCCACGAGGGGGCGAGAACGAGGTTAGGGAGGACTCGGGAGAGTCTGAGAGGGTCACCTAGTCCAGGTTCCTGGCCCCTGCGGGACCAGACTGCCCCAGACTGTCCCAGTCTGTCCTTGTGGGGCGGAGCCTGTGTCTCTGCTGTTTGAAGGAGAGAAAACAAACCCAAGCTCTGCGCTTGTCTGTGCATCCCTGCATCCATGCATGCATCCATCCATCCATCCTATATGGAAAGAGAGACCTTAGAGAGCTAACAATTGCTCAGGGAAGAGGCTGTAACCTGGGGGCCGGGAGGCTATGAACAGCCCAGGATGCATTTGTGCCATGGGGTGCAGCTTGGATGAACACTGCACCAGATAGAGGGGAGGAAAAAGGGTTCCAAGCAAGGGGAGCAGCAAGGGTAAAGGCACCTGGATGTGGAGGAGCACTCTCTGTTATGTAACTGGAAATTGGTGGCCTGGAGGGAAGTGGGCTGATGAGGCTCCAGATGAGAAAGTCAGCTCAGCCTCCCAGGCCCATTTTCCCCACTTCCCAACCTCACCCCTGAATCCTCAGCCACACTCTCCTTCAAGAGAAAGGCCCAACACACCCAGGGTCTTCCTATTTCCTCTAAGCCTTTGCTCAGACTATTTTCTCCACCCAGCATGCCCTTCCCAACCACCTCGACTGTTTCCAGAGCTTTTAAAGCCAGCGATTCCAAACCCAAGTGCCTACCTACAGGAGGCAGGCATAAATTAGTGAGTAGGGTCAGGTATAAGGTGATGGGGAGTAGTGAACCTGAGGCAAATTGGAGGATCATAGGCCCAGTGTGGCCAGGTGATTTTTCCAGAGAAGCAGGACATCAATCTTCTAATGAAATATCTCCCAACTTTTCAATGTTTGAAACTAATCCCAAAATTCAGAAATAGTGAATGGGCCAACTGAAATATGCTTTTGGCCCACAGGCCAAAAACCTCTGCTATTGAGAATATTGCCTCAGTTCATAGCTTGTCTCCATCTGCCTTCTTTTTTCAAGAATCCAAATTCCACATGACCATCAGCTCTATAAAATACAAATTGAATTGGGTTGCTTCCCTATATAAAACTGCCCATGATTGTTGCCCCAGGGTAAAGTCTAACCCCCTATCATGGCATTTGAAGCCCTTAGCATTTGGGGCCTGCCGACCTTCCCCCCCACTCAGGCCCCTCATTCTGGTTCAGCCTTGACCTGAGGCACACTTGTTCTCTGAGACCTCTGTGCCCTTGCACATTCTGTTCCTTAGTCTAGAACATCCTTTCCCTCTTATTTGTTTTCCAAACAAACTATCCTCCAAGATGCCCCCTTACTGTCTAGCCTTCCTCTCCCATCCTTCCTTGTCTCGTCAATGGACAGCAATTTGAAATTTCACGCTAGCTTTGTTCTAATCCTTTCCAAGGCCTTAGTGCCCTAAACAAGTGAATGGAGGGAGACTGTACAGGGAGGAAGAGGGAAGGGGATGTCTTCCTGTGTCTCTCTAACAACCCTGTCCCAGAACATTAGGGCTTAGAGAGCAGCTTCCTCTTTACAGAGGAGAAAACCGAGGCATAGAGAGAGAAAAGGATCGAATCAGGCATTGAAATGCTCCTAGCTGTGATCGTCAAGGATAACCCGATTCAATGCCACCTTCTATAAGAAGTGTCCTCTAAAACTGGGGGAATTGAATATACACAATGCAATTAATAAAGGTTTATCAAAATGTATTATAGGCAATTAAACCCCTCCACCTTGGGTTCTACAGGTTGGGAGGTCCTGGTTCCCAAAGAGGGCATCCTTTGTCAGGGGGCACAGCAAGGGTCCCATTAAAATTTAAGCTATAGCTTTTTTCTGTGGCACCGCGGAGGCGATTGGCTGCTTCACCATGAAGCTGAACATCTCTTTCCCAGCCACCGTCTGCCAGAAACTCATTGAAGTGGACGATGAACGCAAACTTCTTACCTTTTATGAGAAGAGAATGGCCACAGAAGTTGCTGCTGACTGTCTGGGTGATGAATGGAAGGGATATGTTATCCGAATCAGTGGTGGGAACGACAAACAAGGTTTTCCCATCAAGCAGGGTGTCTTGACCTCCTGCTGCTGAGTAAGGGGCGTTCCTGTTACAGACCAAGGAGAGCTGGCTAAAGAAAGCGCAAACCTGTCCAGGGTTGCATTGTGGCCACCAATCGGAGTTTTCTCAACTTGGTTATTGTTAAAAAAGGGGGAGAAGGATATTCCGGGACTGATTGATACTACTGTGCCTTGTCGCCTAGGGCCCAAAAGAGCTAGCAGAATCTGCAAACTTTTCAATCTCTCTAAAGAAGACGGCGTAGTGGCTAAGTGCTACAGCTGTTAACCAAGAGGTCAGCAGTTCGAATCCGCCAGTCACTCCTTGGAAACTCTACAGGGCAGTTCTACTCTGTCCTATAGGGTCGCTATGAGTTGGAATTGACTTGAGGGCAGTGGGTTTTTAAAGATGATGTCCACCAGTGTAGTGTGAGAAAGCCCTTGAACAAAGAAGGCAAGAAACCCAGGACCAAAGCACCCAAGATTCAGTGTCTTGTTACTCCACATGTCCTGCAACACAAGCGACAGCGTATCGCTCTGAAGAAGCAGCGCACTAAGAAAAATAAGGAAGAGACCGTAGAATATCCCAAGCTTCTGGCCAAGAGCATGAAGGAGGCCAAAGAAAAATGACAGGAGCAGATCTCTAAGAGACAGAGGCTGTCCTCTCTGAGAGCTTCTACCTGTAAGCCTGAATCTAGTCAAAAATAAAAATTTCTAAGGATGACAAATAAATATGGTCACACTTAAAAAAAAAATTAAGCTATAAGCTGCTGCCAGGACCCTTTGGACTCCATTTTTCCTGGGACCAGCAAACAAAGAGGAATCATGGACCTGGCAACGAAAACCGATCGTGATGAGTGGAAAGGCAGGGAGCAGGGAGAAATACCTATAGAACCCAGGGATCCACTGGAGTGCCTCCTGGTCTTCCCTTTCCCCATTGCGACTCTGAATGCCCAGGTGCGCAATCCCAGCCTAAAAAGGTTATAATAACCAGGACCGAAGGGCTGGGTCAACCACCAGGTAACCCACCAAGACCTGCCAATGTGATAGCTGAGGATGAGGATAATTTAGAATGGATAGTGGAGGCGGGAGCAGAGTGAGTACCAGCTTTGGCTCCAAGACCAACCTCCCTCTTCAAAGTTTCTCCCAAGATCCATAGAGGAGCTGAGGAGTGCAAAGGAAGGAACGTGGTGCCATGGAAATGCGCCACTCAGATCTCCGACTGCAGGGGAAGTGATTGGCTGGGGGCAGCAGCCTGCAGGGGAAGTGATTGGCTGGGGGCAGCAGCCGTGAAACTTTTCTGTGGGTCACAGGAGGCCACGGTTGGTTTCCTAGCCAACGCTTACTGCAGCAGGGACGCTAAGGCAGGCCGGTTCCTAGGAGACCCAGGAGTTCTCTCTGACAGAGGACTTGGAATCAAGGACTCCCCACTGGCTTTCTGGGAGCTCTCTTAACACTGCACTGCCCACCTTTCCTTCCTTCCTCTCCCTCACTCCCAAGGGTTAGATCTATTGCAGTCTGATGCTCGCCCAGCCTTATCTGACTCCCTCCCTGTTTTTCCCTCCCGGGCGTTTCTCCCCAGAAAATGGCTTGCCTAACTAACCCCATCTTGGACTGCTTCTTGGAGGACCTGAACCAACACAACGTATCTGAAGCAAGGAATTAGAGAGGCTGTTTTGTAATGCTAGTCCTTTTTCCTTGATGTCCAGGATATACCACCCTTGCCAGCTCAAAGGTCTGTGTCCACGGCAATGCCGCCTTCCCAGTGAGGGACTGTCTCAGTAGGTGTGGTTTGGATAGCAGAATGCAAAGATAACACCTGGCCCTTCGGAAAACAGACTCAAATAGGCAATGTCGGAAAGCAGAGATCTCCCTCTAGATTTTCCCTGACCAGAGCCCACGCCCTCTTCGGTCCAGGCATGTCTTTTTGCTCCTGGGCAGTTAGTTAGTGGCTGACCTCTGCACAAGAAAGAGAGGCAGGCCAGGAACTCCGGAAACTTCTGGCCATTATGCACCTTCCCTTTAGCTGCATTTTATATGCACTGGTATTGGGTATGTTAGAGTGGAAACCCTGGTGGTGTAGTGGTTAAGTGCTGCGTCTGCTAACCAAAGGGTTGGCAGTTTGAATCCGCCAGGCGCTCCTTGGAAACTCTATGGGGCAGTTCTGCTCTGTTCTATAGGGTCTCTATGAGTCAGAATCGACTCGACAGCACTGGGTTTGGTTTTTTTGGCTTGGTACATTAGAGGAGCCCTGGTGGCGCAGTGGTTAAGAGCTACAGTGAGCTACGGCTGTTAAACAAAAGGTCGGCAGTTTGAATCCACCAACCATTCCTTGGAAACCCTATGGAGCAGTTCAACTCTGTCCCATAGGGCTCCTATGAGTCGGAATTGACTCAACAGCAATGGGATGGTGTGTCAGAAGTTTTTGCTGCTATTGGGAGAATAGGGGAGGAATTACAGTAGAGCCTTTTCCTGTCCTGTAACATCTACAAGCCATAACTGTTCAAACTATATGAGCCTGGTAACTCTACCAGCTGTCCTGAAAGCGATCTGTTAACATTGTTCAGCCATATTGATAGTCTCCAAGCTGGGAAAAATTATGGCATTTGAGGATTTCCCCAGTGTGTAAAGTGAGCTCCTTATTGCTCTGGTCCCCAGCCCTGACAAAGAGAGGGTGCCTCCTGGCTTGTTGGTCTGCACTCCAACGGTCTTGTTGTACCGAAAAAATCTCCTCCCTCAGCAAGGCCACTGTCACGCCCAGGACATTGGTGCTGGTGACAAGCTGGTACAGCATGATCAGGGACCCTGGTGGCATTGGTGACTGAGTAGCTCAGAGGGCCGATCAGGTTTAGGCTGCAGAAGGTGGTGACATTTTGGGCAAAGGTACAGAAGCTGCTGACAGCCGGGAGCAGGAGTGTCTAGCTCCACTGGGAGACATATTGTTGTCAGCTGCCATCAAGTTCCCCCCAACTCATGGTGCCCCTGTGCACAATGGAACAAAATACTGCCCAGTTCTGCACCGTCCGTGTGATCAGTCGCAGAAGGGACTGTTGGGATCCATAGGGTTTTCACTGATGATTTTTGGAAATAGATCACCAGGCCTTTCTTCCTAGTCCGTCTTAGCCTCAAAACTCCATTGAAACCTGTTCAGTATCAACAACACACTGACAGACAGGTGGTGGCTGCATATGAGGTGCATCGGCCAGGAACTGAACCAGGGTCTCCTGCGTGGAAGGGGAGAATCCTATCACTGACCCGCCACTGCCCTCGCTGGGAGACCCCCCCCAAAAAACAAACAAACAAACAAACCCATTGCCATTGAGTCGATTCTGACTCACATCAACCCTATAGGACCGAATAGAACTGTCCCATAGGGTTTCCAAGTGTGTAAATCTTTGCAGCAGACGGTAATATCTTTCTCCCTTGGAGCGGCTGGTGGGTTTGAACTGCCGACCTTTCTGTGTGCGGCCAGCGCTTTAACCACTGTGCCACCAGGGTACACAGGTTAAGTTAATTGCTCATAAAGAAAACCAAGAGGTCCACTGAACCCAAGACGGATCAGAAAGAAGACAGTGTGGCAGCCAGGATGTACCACAGCTGGAGGCAATAGCTCTCTGATCTTTTAATCTCTCAGTTCTTCTTTGGAGAATATACTCTGAAGTGAGAAATGCAGTGTTTCCTAGAGTGTGCTGACAAGTCCCTCCACCCATGTGGCCCCACAACTCTGTGAGGCCAGAGGCCAGCAGGATGCCACTGCTGATGGGAGTATGGTGTGAGGGCTAAGGGCCATGCAGGGAGGAAAGGGCTGTCTCTTAAGGAAATGGCAGAGCTGCTGAGCTCACGCAGACGTGTAACTAAGGTACAGTAGGCAGGGGGCGTGCCCTGGGCACCGCTTGAGGAGGGACGTCATGACAAGTTTCTATTGGCCATCACCGTCCATTGCCAGCTGTGAGAGATCATTCACCAATTGACAACTAATTGCCATAGGTGCTATTTTCTGTAGATAGGCCTCTGCTGACCTGTGTTTGGAGCCACTTTGAGTTGGGAGTTCTGTTCCTTGCAGCTGAAAGCATGCCACCTGATAAGAGAAGAATATCACTAAGGACCATGAGAGTGGATGCCCTGGGAGAAGAAATCCAGGAAATGGGCCTGGGGTGGGATCATGGGAATTCATCTTTATCTGTCATGTTTTTTTCTTTTTTTTTAATTAAAAAATGTCTGCGGCAAATATGATAAAACGTTAACATTGACTCTAGCTGTGGAAATGCATGGAGTTACATTTTTCTGGAATTTCTTTTACTTGAAATAAAAAGAGAAATAACTTTTTTCACTACATGATTTTAGGCTTTCTAAAGCCGAGTCCGTGAACTATTTAAAATTACCTCATCTACCACTCTCTGGGAGTCCCTGAGTAGTGTAAACGGTTAAGCGCTCAACCACTAGCCAAAAGGTTGGCGGTTTGAACCCACCCAGATTTGCTTGGTGAGCTGCTTCTGAAAGATCACAGCCTTGAAAACCCTGTGGTGCACAGTTCTGCCCTGCACACATGGGGTTGCAACGAATCTGAACTGACTTGATGGCAACTAACAGCAACGCCACCATTCTCTGAGAGACACTAAACCAGTGGCTGTCGTGTTGACTTATTGGCAACCCCATGTGTGTCAGAGTAGAACTGTGTTCCACAGGGTTTTCAATGGCTGAGTTTTGGGGAGTAGATCATCGGCCTTTCTTCTGAAGTGCCTCTGGGTAGACTCGAACCTCCAACCTTTTAGTTAGCAGCTGAGCACGTTTACTGTTTGCACCACCCAGGGACTCCTGAGAAACACTAGGAGTGGATAATACATTTGGCACCTGCAGCTCACGCTCCCACTCATGCCTGCTGTTTACCATGGTTCCGGGTGCTTGTGCACCTTAAGGCTAGGATGGGGCTGTTTCCCCGGGAAGGTGTGGAGCAAGGATCTCATGGGTCTGATGCACAGCTCCCTCTCCATGCCCCAGTGCTTGTTGGTGGGGAGCAGAAAATTGTCCCTTGAAATCCTCAGAACAGAGGCAAGGCTACATGGGAATGGATTATCAAAGCCATCTCTGGAAACGGAGTCATTTGGAAGGAAACAAGTGCTGTCCAGGGTACTGCTTTAATGATGTTCTAGTTTAGAACAGACCCTAAGTAAGACAAGGATTCCAGAGCAAGTAGTTTATTTGGTAGGTGATCTCAGAAAGCACTGGTAAGGGAGTGGAGAAGTGAGACCAGAGGCAGCTGGCAAGGGGTGCATTATCAAGAAAGTTTCCCCTCTGGGCAACTGGAAGTCAACCTGACTGGGGGAACACTGACATACAGTGTAGAACATGCACCTTATGGAATCCCCCCGACAGGCGAGGGAGGTGGGCACTCCTGTGAGTTGCTGGTTGAACATTGCCGAGGGCAGAGAGCTGCTATGGCTGTGGGCAGAGCCAGCTGGAGGCAGAAAAGGCCCTCAGGAAAGGAGATGAAGGTGCCAGCAGGTAGAAGTTGGGCAGGGGCCCAAGGAGATATGAGTGGGGTCTAGGCAGTATCTGTTACAAGTAAATCGCTAGCACTTAGAACAGCGCCCTTGGTCTGTCATGGTTCCACACATTCTAAGTGGAGTTGGCCTCTGCTGTCTAGCATCTGTCCCTCGTCTCTAGTAACAGCACCCCAATTTTCCTTTGGGACCCATGCTCCCTGACATACCCTTCCCTACTCATTAGGGCTTCAGTGGTGGACTTGTGACCCAGCCTCTACCACTAAGTTTATACCATCGCCCTGGCTATGGTGATTGCTTTTGAGATGGATGTGTGTCCCAAGCCAGGCCAATGCTATCTTTCCATTGAACTGAAAGGTGGCAGGATGGTAGCCTGGAGTAGGAGGTAAGTCTGGTAGAACCTCCCTGAGGATGAAGCCAGTGCAGCAGACAGGATAGTGAGAGATAGTGGCAGTGAGAATCCTCCTGCCATCATTTGAGCCTCTGGATCTATCTGTGGCTGAAGACCCGGATTTTTTAGTTACATAACTAAAGTCATCCCTTCTATGCTTAAGCCCATTGGACATGGGCCGCTATTACTTGCAACCCCAAGAGAGAGCGCAATAATATTTTTTCCAATAATATTCTGTCGAGTGAATGATGGGTAAGAAGGACTTTTCACTGTGTGTATACATGGGCTTCTCAAGTGCTTAAAAATGCAGGAGTAAGTTAAATATTCTTCCCTCTGCCCCCCACAACCACCATTCACTATTTCCTTAGCATCCCAGGTTGTGCAGGGGGATTCTAGAAGGGGGCTCAGCCTGTCCAAGAGGGACACTTTGGAATCTTGGAGTCCAGCTGCTGCCCTCTAAAGGCCATGTGAGAAGTGGGGGTCACAGATGAGCAGGCAGGATGGCTGCCCGGGCTGCTGTGTGGGCCCCTTTCCCTCTAAGCTCCAGGAGCCTCTGGACCAAGGCATTCATTTGCTCATTCATTAATTCATTCATATATTCACAACTTGTTAACTGGGCACAGGGCTAAAAGGGTGGCCCAAACAGCATAGTCCTTGCCTCCAGGGGCTTCTAGTCTACGGTGGGAAGGCATACATTGATCACACCCATACATGTTAAATTCCCACTGAGACCAGGCATAAAGAAGAGACAAAAGTGCACGTGCATGTGTGTGTTTGGGGGGGCTTTCACTGAGCTCTGAAGGGTAAGCAGGAGCTAAGTAAGTAAAGGGTGGCAGGGAGAAGAGTACATGTTTGAGGGACTTGGGGACGGGCTCAGGTGCCCTTGGGTCCTCCACATTCATGGTGTTCAGGTCCCCCATCTTGCCCCTTCTCCCTCAGTCCCAGGTGCTGATTGGCCACCTCTTCCCTGAAGCCCACCCAGCAACTCAGACACAGTCTTTCTTCTTCCAGCCTTCAGATCGTGTACTCTGCAGCTCCAGTAAGTCCTGCCTTACATCTAACCTGCATTCTGCCTGCTGCCCCCACAGGCCACTTTCTTTGCTTTGGTCCCAGGTGAGGGGAAGGGCAGCCAAGCACCTCCCTTAAAACCCTTTTTGGGTCATCTGCCTCCTCAGGGATGAGTTTCTCGACAACTAGGGTATGCCAGATATTTTCAGATGGGGAAACTGAGGCACAGAGCTGAGGTCCTGAGCTAATTAGGCAAGCCATTTCCACTCCCTGGAGTAGATGGGGCACCCTGTCCTGAGTCCCTCTTGCCAACCCATCCCTCTAATCTCTCCCAAGCCAAGGAACCTCCTGGGCAGATGTTTCCTGTTCAGTTCCATGCACAGTCCATTCCTGGCACCCCAGAGCCTGCTTAGGGGTCTTCCCAACCACTAGGGATAGTACCCTCTGGCTGTCCCCCTTTTCTCTGTCCCTCACCCTAGGGGTACCTCTGTTCACTCCCACCCACTGTTTAACACACACATATTTTCTGCCAGGCCAGGTTTTATGTAAGCCAGTTACACATAGGCTTAACCACTGCACCACCAGGGCTCCTCCTAACTCACTTAAACCTCCCACCAACCCTCTGGCAGGCGTCCTCATCAGAAACACGGTTAAGGAATTTACTGGAGTTCACACACTAGCCAGGGTTCCAACCCAGGCAGGCTGTGCCCAAACCACCTTACTGCCCATCCCATCTGCCCCCATGACCCCCACAACTGCTTCTCCCACCTCGTCCCATTTTATTCTATTTCCATCTCCTCCCCACCCCCTCCTGTCCCTGTTCCCATTTCTGCCTGCGGGCTGCTGCCTGGGAAGGGCACTGCCCAGTGTCCTGGGTCTGGGGTGAGGTGCCAAGGGTGGAGGGCCTGGGCAGGAGGAGCCCAGTTCACCCATGCCCCATTCCCAGCCTGGTGGCAACTTGGCTGAGCCTGGAGGAGGCTGGCAGGGCTGGGAGGCAGGAGGGGGCTGGGTGGAGCTAGGCCTGCAAGCCCTAATTAAGTCAGTTAATTAGGTGGGGAGAAGAGGCCTTGTGGGAGTTAATGAGCTTGGCTAATTAAGTGGATCCTGGGGAATGGCTCAAATTCTAGTGGCTGGGGAGAGATGGAGGCTTAGCCAGGGTGGGGCTGGGAAAGGGAGGGGGTGCTTTACCTGGTGCGTTCCCAATGTCGCCAGGGTCTGTCTGAGGCACCGGCCACCCCTGGGATCTTAGGCCACTGAGGTCACCCTCAGGGTCTCCTCTGAAGTTACCATCAGGACCTGAAGCCTTCAGCAGGGCCACGTGTCACAACAGTGCCTGGTCCTGAAATCACCACCGAGCCCTGGTCCCCTGTCACCCATGCCTTGGGGATTAAAATTGGACCCTGTTTGAACATTTTCAGGAATGGGAATGGAAATACAGCCCTGACCCTTGACCCTTCAGAGCAGCCATGATACCCTTGTGAGAGATCAAGAACCCAAACTGCAGTGCCCACATTTCTTGCCACTCCCACTATTGCTGAGGAGCGGGGCCTGCAGGACTCTCACCCCAGCTCACAGATGTGGCAACTGAGGCCCAGGCCTCGGCCTGCTGTTTGCAGTATAGGCAGGGATGCAGGGCCATGGGGAGGGTAAAGGAACTCCCTCCTCCAGGCCCGTACCAGTTACCTCGAAGGCCCGTGACTGTCCCCGGAGTCTGAGGGCTTTCTCTTGCTCGGTGGATGTTTCCCTCTAATCATGTTTTTGAGCAACAATGATGACGACAACGAGGACTCTCATGGAGACAGCACTTAATATTTGTTTGGTGACACCAGGGCCCATTGCAGAATTTGTGGTACTAGGGCCCTATGATAAGAAAAAGCCCTGGTGGCGCTGTGGTTAAGCTCTTGGCTCCTAACCGGAAGGTCGGTGGTTTAAACGTACGAGCTGCCCTGCAGGAGGAAGACGTGGCAGTCTGCTTCCCTAAAGACTTACAGCCTTGGAAACCCTATGGGGCAGTTCTACTCTGTCCTACAGGGTTGCTATGAATCTGAATCTACTCCCTGGTGATGGTTTTGGTTTTGGCCCTATGCCTATGTGGGGCCTCTCGTTCAAAGAGCAGGAAAATCACCCTTCTTTTCTTCCATGGCCTCTCTCCCAACCTGGTCTGGAGTTCTTCATTTGCTACTTAGGGTCATACTTCCTTGGGCACAGGGACACTCGCCTGTGAATACAAACTTTCACAGTTGCCCAGGGCCATCCTGCTGCACAGTCAACCCTGACCCTTGCCACCCAGGTCACTATCCAGGGGGGGTGGCCTGAGACCAGGCTCTGAGCCCCCAGCGCATACTCCCCTGACCCGTCAGACTTCACTTGCAAACTCAGAGATGACATTATGAAGAATTTCAAAGCAGCATGAATCCCCTGGTGTGGGCCCTGAGGGCACAAGCCCTGTATGACCACACCGGTTGTACCCCGAAGCTGGCCCCTGCCAGCACACGGCCTGATTGACTCCCCAGGGTCACCCTACACACGTGGTACTGCTATTCTACCCTCGTTTTACACGTGTGCTCATCTGTTCATTCACTCAATTGTGCATTTATTGAGCGCCGTATAGGGTCGCTATGAGTCAGAATCGACTCAATGGCAATGGGTTACTATGTGCCAGGAGCTCTGGTGGCACAGTGGCTAAGTCCTTGGCTGCTAACTAAAAGGTCAGCGGTTTGAACCCACCAAGCCACTCTGCAGGAAAAGGATGTGGCAGTCTGCTTCTCTAAAGATTTACAGCCTTGAAAACCCTATGGGGTAGTTCTACTCTGTCTTCCAGGGTCACTCTGAGCCCAACTCAACCGTGGTGGGTTCCTGGTACTATGTGCCAAGCGCTGTTCACAATTAGTAGACCAGAAAAACCTCTGCTGTCTTGGAGCTTCCATTCTAGTGAGGGGAGAAGATATCAGACAGAATAAATAAGTGACTATGTTTAAAGGAGTTAGTGTGACGGAAGAAAACAAAGCCAGGAAGGGGACAGGATATGCTGGGGGAGGGGTGATCAAGGAGGACCTCACAGAGGTGGTGACATCTGTGCAGAGACTTGAAAGAGGCAAGGGAGGGAGCCACGCAGATATCTGGGGGAGGAGGGAGCCAGACAAAGGGAAAGTCAGTGCAAAGGCCCTGGAGTGTGTGGGATGCACAGGACAAGGAGGAGGCTGGTGTAGCTATGGAAGGACAGGAGGCACTGGGGACAGAGAGGTGGTGGGGGCAGTTTGTGCAGGGCCTGTGGTCACGGTAAGGCCTTTGGCTGAGTGAGGTGGAAGCCACTGAAGGGTTTTGGGCCAAAGAGGGATGAGGTGTGTCTTAGGTTTCAACAGGCTCTCAGTGGCTGCCATGGGAAGTATAGATTGTGGGGGGCAAGCGTGGAAGCAGGAGAGCAGTGAGGTAGCTACTGCACCAGGCCAGGGAGAGAAGATTGCAACTTGGACCAGGGTGGTAAGAGTGGAGATGGTGGGGGCTGGCCAGAGTCTGAATATATCTGGACTCACAGTCAACAGGATCTGCTGCCAGGTCCAATGACCGGGGTGGGGGAAGTGAAAGGACGAGCGGAGGCTTCGTGGGCACCTGGACCACAAAGTTACACGAACAACTGAGGACACTGAGCGTCTGCCTTCCAGTCGGCCACCGGATGCTTTGTCTCCAAGGGTCTGCTCTCACTTCTGGGGTGCCCCCACCCCTCCACCTCTGCATTTCTGCCTGCCTTGACCAGTGGCTGAAATGTGGAGATGTTTACATGAACCCTTTTAGGCACAGTTCTCCCTACACAGGGTTAAACAGGTGCCCATGGGGGCAGGCAGGTACAGATAATGAGCAGGGACAGTAGTGAATGGAAAAGTCTGGCCATCTGAATGGGAAGCCTCTCCTCTGCTGAGGTCCACTGTTGCCGCGTGAGTATGTGGGCTTGGGTTCTCCGAGCTTCTGATTTTTCAAGACAAGTTGGAAATCTGGATCTTAGAGTGAAACACCCTGCTTTATTAAATATTGGCAGATCATTTTCTAAAAGTCAGGGCACAACCTACTCTGTCCCGTAGGTTCACTATGAGTCAGAATTGACTCAACGACAACGGGTTTGGTTTTTGGTTTATATCCCATAAGTGTCTAATATCCAAAATATATATAAAAAAAAACTTGTAGAACTTAACAAAAAGACAAACAGCCCAATCAAAAAATGGGCAAAGGACTGGAACAGACACTCCACCAAAGAGGATATTCAAATGGCCAACAGACACATGAAAAGATGTTCAATGTCATTAGACATTAGGAAAATGCAAGTCAAAACCACAATGAGATACCACCTCACCCCCATTAGCATGGCAACAAAAAACAAACAAACAAAACTGGAAAATAACAAGTGTTGGCGAGGTTGTGGAGAAACTGGGACCCTAATCCATTGTTGATGGAAATATACAATGGTACAGCCGCTATGGAAAGTAGCTTGGTAATTCCTCAAAATGTAGAACATAGAATCACCATATGACCCAGCAACCCCAATTCTATGTACCAAGAAAAAGCTAAGACAGGAACTCAAACAGAAACCTGTACACCAATGTTCATTGCAACACTTCTAACAATAGCCAAAAGGTGGAAACAACCTAAATGTCCATCAACAGATGACTGGATAAACAAATGTGGTACAAACACCCAGTGGAATACTACTCAGCCATCAAGAGAAAAAAAGTCCTGGTGCAGCCACGACATGGAGGAACCTTGAAAACATGCTGAGGCAAGTAAGTCAGTTGCAAAAGGACAAATACTGCATAATTCCACTTATATGAAATAAGCAAATATATAGAAATCAAACTTTATTAATGGTTACCAGGAGTCAGAGGGAGGCGATGGGGGAGTTTTTGTTTAGGGGTCATCGAGTTTATGTTAATGGTGATGAATGATCTGGAAAAGGGTGGCAAGAATGGTTGTACAACTTGAAGAACGAAATCACTGAATGCACTGTAGAAATTGTTGAGATGGCATATGTATTGTTACATATATTTTATGTACACACAAAGTCAGGACAGGCTAAACTCTTTGGAACCAAGGATAGGACAGAGGGCTGCTTTTGGGGTTGGGGGTCCCCGTCCATTACAACCACCACACACAGGGTCTCTGAGTCCGGCCAGCTGCAAACCCCGAGACACAGCCACCACCTTGGGTCCTGCCTGATAGGACAGGGGCTAAGGAGCAGGAATCAGCTCTTGGCTGGTCTTGGGTAGGGGCTGGGGTGGGGGTAGATAGGAGGGTATTTGGGAAGGAACAGCCCCTCTGAGCCCCTTCTGGGCCAGGCAGTGGTGCTGCTCCAGGGGTGAGGGGATCGCCAGGTAAGGGAACACTGGACTTCTTGGGCACCTGCAGGAAGCAGAGGCCCTGGACAGGTAAGAGCCCCAGAAGGAGATTTGCTCCCAGACAAGAGAACCAGCAAGACTGAGCAGGAAGGGGAGGCAGCTGGGCTCCTCATGTCTCCTTCCCTGTCCCAGAGGCCCTTCAGCCCTGCCCTCTCCCAGCCCCAGAAGTTGGCCTTCATCTCCCTCTCCCTGGATCTGGCCAGGGCAGGGCTGGACTGAGGTGTTGCAGGAGAAGGAGAGATAGACTGGCCGTGGCAAAACCTCCTCCTCCACCACACTGGGTTTGCCACTCCCCAACGTGCCGCACTTTTCACGTGTGGCCTCATTCACCCTCAGGACAATTTAGAAGGTTGGTACAATCGCTGTGCCCATTTCACGACTGGCGAACTGGGTCACAGAGCTGTTGGGTAACCTGGCCAAGGTCACACGACCCGGAAGTGGTGGGACCTGGAGTTAACCCAGGGGTACGTGTGGCTATGAAACCTGTGCTTTGAACCTAGAAGTTGTCAGAAAAAAGAGCCGAAGGCTGCAGAACCCGCTGCCCGCTGGGTCAGTCCCGCATGTGTGAGCGCGGCACTCCCTCTAGTGGCCAGCATGCCACAGTACAGGGCGGACAATTGGTCCACGGGGCGCTGGTGTCTGTCTGTCTGTCTGTCTCTCCACACACACACACACACACACACACACACACACACACACACACACACACACACACACACACACACACAGATTCTCCCAGCGGAGACCACGTGATTTCCATCTTCTCCAGCTCGCTTACACTCCAGAGCACGTAGCCCATACCCAGCTGGTCCGCTCAAGGCCCCTGTCCCAATCCAGGCTCCTCTCCTTCCCCGCTGTGCCATCGCCAGGATGCCTTCTTGCGCCCTTCGTCTGTCTTTTTCTCTCTGTCACAGACTCGGTCTCTGTCTACTCTCATAGTTCTC
Source organism: Elephas maximus indicus (assembly GCF_024166365.1). Lineage (NCBI taxonomy): Eukaryota > Metazoa > Chordata > Mammalia > Proboscidea > Elephantidae > Elephas > Elephas maximus. The sequence goes on along the minus strand of NC_064830.1, from coordinate 88,625,506 downwards.
AAATTCCGCTGATCTTTGGAGTCCCTGGGGAGTTTGAAAAATCCCGAAGCCCAGGCCACACCCCAAACCAATGAATCAGCACCTGGTTCCTCACCACTTTATACAAACCTCATGGGCGGGGGTGGGGTGGGGAGGAGGGGTGGGCGGCAGAGCTCTCAGGCAGAGGGGACACCTGACCTACGCTGGCCTCTCAGCTCCCCACCTCCTCCGGTCACCACTAACTGCCACTTGCCTCAGCCACCACTGCCAGGCTCACTCACACACCCCAGACCCCTGTAACACCTCCGCCCTACCTGTTCTGAGATCTCTATTTCGGTCACTCCCCTTTCTGGTTCCCCCACCCCATCCTCCTCATCACTTGTCCTGATAAGGGATGGCAACAACCTCATTGGGACTGCAACTGCCAACACCGCTCCCACCAGTCCCCTTCTGTGGTGACCATACACCTGGTCCTGCTTGGGCTTCACAGACCATCACCATAGCTGCTCCCCAGGAAGTGCCCCAACTCCATGCCCACCTCTCCTGCTGTAGCACCTGTTGGGCAGTAGGCCAACCACAGGCCTGCTGCCTACCTGCGCCAGCTGGTCTCTGCGTTGCCACTCCCAGTCACACCCAGGCTGTCAGCTTCCCCTTTAATTCATGGTCTCCTGTCTCAGAGGGGCACTCATCACAGCCCTACAAACCACCATGCCATTTGCATTGCTTTCCCCCTTCTTTCTGAGCAGTGCTTCTCAAACTTTAATTTACCTATGAGTCTCCAGAGGATCTTGGTGAGGCCAGAGAGCCTGCGTTTCTAACCAGCTCCCTGGAGGTGCTGAAGCTGCTGGTCGGTCTGCAGACCTCACTCTGGGTGGCGAAGTCTTGATGACTTTTTCCCCATCTTCTCCTCTCTCCTCAAACTTTGGCTCCCACGTCACAGAGAAAACAGATGCCATTCCTTTGCCTCCCACCTACAAACCACAAACCCACCTAGCTCCTTGATCCTCCTCAGCTTTGGCTTCATTCCAACTGCTTCAGTGGAGGCCAGTTCCTTCTCCTTTCTGAGGCCAGCCCCTCCACGTGGGTGCTGGAACCATACCCTCCCCATTTAAGGATCTCATTGCTTCAGATTTTCCCTCTCCCAGCTCTGTCTGCTGTGCCCATTCTCGGGGATCATCCCATGGGCACCCATGTTCTCTGAGCTACCCCTGGGCGCCCACACTCTAGCATCTCCTCCTGGGCTCACATCTCCATTCATTTCTTGGGCCACTTGCTCAGTAAAACATCTCGATGGAGCTGTCTTCCTTATCTCTGCTCTGCCATGCCCAGCTGCTCTTTTGTTATTGTTATCTTCATTTTCCTTTTTTAAATATACCGTTAATTTTTATTCAACATGCCCATAGTTTAGAAAAAAACATAAGCAGCCCCCATTCTCATTTCCTACTTCTTAGAGACAACCGTTTTAACTCTTTCAGTGATCATTATTAGTAATTTTTACCTCCGCATTTCCTATACGACTTGTCTACATGGCTTCGTTTTCCATTTTAGGTTACCTATCAACTTCCCACTTCGGAAGATGAGGATTTTAGCTGCCTTACATCTACTCCCGCTCCAACTCTCCTGCTTCCCACCTCACTACACTTTCAATACAGTTGTAGCAAAATGTTGGTAACATCAGTAGTGTTTACATATTCTAGAAGCATTATTTATAGGTCTGTGTGGCATACTATGGTTTCTTTCCCTTTTTGCATGAAAGTTTTGTTTTCCTGAGCTTAAGGACTTTGTTTTTGCTTGGTTTTCTATGAAAAAAACTATGAGTTTATGTCTAATTCAACCCCACATTCTCCCCTAGTTGTGTATTATCTCTCAAAAGTTCAAATGCATTAGGTATTCCATTTCATTTCCTTGAAGAAATCTCTTCTAGAAACCTTCTGACTTATTCCAACGCAAACTGCCTACACTCCAGGCCTGCTGCCCAGAGATGCTGCCCTGGGATCTCCCTTCACCATTACCCAGGGATTCTTTCTCTTGCGTTGGATCCCCTGTTTCCTAGATCCTAGGTCTTACTCTTTCTTGGCTTACTTCCTTGTTTTAGTGCAACACATCCTGCCGTAGTAGCTTTCTTAAGAAAGGGTGCATGAGAGATAAATTTTTTGAGCCCTTGAAAATGTGAAAACATCTTTTTTCTGTTGTTGTCATAGTTAGGTGCCATCAAGCTGGTTCTGACTCAACAATCCTATCTGCAACAGAACGAAACACTGTCCGGTCTTGTGCCATCCTCATAATCTTTGCTATGTTTGAACTCATTGTTAAAGCCACTGTGTCAGTCCATCTCATTGAGGGTCTTTCTCTTTTTTGCTGACCCTCTACTTTACCAAGCATGATGTGCTTCTCCAGGAACTGATCCCTCCTGATAACATGTCCAAAGTATGTAAGATTAAGTCTCTCCATCTCCCTTCTAAGGACCATTCTGGCTGTACATCCTCCAAGACAGATCTGTTTGTTTTTCTGGAAGTCCATGGTATATTCAGTATTCTTTGCCAACACCATAATTCAAAGGCATCAACTCTTCGGTCTTCCTTATTCATTTTCCAGCTCTCACATGCATACGAGGAGATTGAAAATACCATGGCTTGGGTAAGGTGCACCTTACTCCTCAAAGTGATATCTTTGCTTTTAAACACTTAAAAAAAATTTTTTTTGCAGCAGATTTACCCAGTGCAAATCATTGTTTGATTTCTTGACTGCTTCCATGGATGTTGATGTGGATCCAAATTAAATGAAATCCTTGACAAATTCAATATTTTCTCTGTTTATCATGATGATACTTTTTGGTCCAGTTGTGAGGATTTTTGTTTTCTTTATGTTGAGATGTAATTCATACTGAAAGCTACAGTCTTTGCTCTTCATCAGTAAGTGCTTTAAGTCCTTTTCATTTTCAACAAGCAAGGTTGTGTCATTTGCATATCACAGGTTGTTAATGAGTCTTCCTCCAATCCTGATACCATGTTCTTCTTCTACGCTCACTTTATTAATAATTTGGTTAGGTAGAGGATTCTAAGCTGAAAATAATTTTCTTTCATACTTCTGAAAACATAGCCTTCTGGTTTCCAGGATTGCTTTTGAGAAGTCTGATGCCATTATGATTCTTAAACTTTTGTAGGATTTTCTTCTTGTCCCTGTGTTCTGAAATTTAACAGTGATTGGTCTTGGCATGGGTCCATTTTTTGCCTCTGCTTGGGCACTCAGTGGGCCCCTTCAATCTGGAAACTCAGGTCCTTCCATTCTGAGAAATATTTGAAATATTTCTTTGGCCTTTCTCTCCTCTGTTTTATTTTCCTGGAACTCTTTTTTTCAGATGTTAGATTCCTGGACTGATCCTCTAATTTCCTTACCTTTTCTTTCCTATTTTTCACTTTGTGGCAGCCATGGAGGTGCCCTACATGGTTCTTGTTTCAAGAAAGAATTTGTCATTCAGTTGTGAGGAATGGAGTTGGCTGACAACTTCTAACTACAATGCCTTTGGGACCTGCCATAGCATTTGAGCCAAGACCAAAATCTTCTTGGGCAGCCCTGGCCAGTGATTGAGCTTAGCAGGAGTACTAGAGCCTGGCCATTTCTGCCCAGTGTCGGATTCCTCTAATGGGCAGTCTTTGATCTGGAGCTCCCCACTGGGCTGGTCAAGACTTTGTTAAATCTGCATAAAGTCTGAGGCTCTCCCTGCTCAGACTTCCCTCTTTCCTTCTGTTTTCTTCCCTTTTTCCTTTCACAGGTGTCAGGTCAACATCATGGTCTGAAGACTCTCCCTGCTTAATCCTGCTTTTTCCTCTTTTATGTTCCACAGGCATTAACCCCCTAAACTTCTTTCATTTCTAACTCTATCTCAGCATCTGTTTAGTGGAGGACCCAGGCTGACACACATATCTTTATCTTTTTGCTCTACTTTTGGGAAAATTTCCTCAACTTTATCTTTTAACTCAGGAATCAGCAAACTTTTTCTGTAAAGGGCCCAATTGTAAAGGCGTTGCTGGTGGGAGGCATTGCAGGTGTGGGATTTACTGTTAATTTTACCCAAAGAATTTGGTCTTTGTCCTTGGTGCTTGAGAGAGAACCTCTGAAACCCTGGAATTTCTCCAGTGATTGAAGTGTCTTTTATCTGTAATGGCTCCAGATCACACCTGAGGTTTTAAGCTAATGGGATGACTCTTGGGTGGTGGCTGGCCAGGCCAGAAAGTCCATTGAGGGTCGTCAGCCTGACCTTAGGGGAGGAGGGATGGAGGTTTAATCAATCATGCCTACGTAGTGAGACCCCATTAAAGGCTCTGGACATGGAAGCTCCCTGAGCTTCAGTTAGTGAAAGACATTGGTGCTTGGGAGAGTAGTGTGTCCTTTGGGACGTGGAAGTTTCACATTGCATCTCTTTATCTGTATCCTTTTTGCTATAATAATCATAAATATAATACTTTCCTGAGTTCTGTGAGTCATTCTAGAGAATTATTGAACCTGAGGGAGTAGAAGGAGCCAGCAGGTCAAAAATGAGGGAAGCCCTGGGGACCCCCAAGCTTATGGCTGGCATCCTGAAGGGGTAGTGAGAAAGCCCAAATTTATAGCCAGCAGATCAAAAGTGAGGGGAGCCTTGGGGACCCCCAAAGTTATGGCTGGCATCCTGAGGGAGTAGTGGGAAATCTCTGAATTTTTAGCCAGCAGGTCAGAGGTGAGAGGGGCCTGGGGACCCCCAAGCTTGTAGCTGGCACCTGAAGTCTTGGGCAGACTTGGCATTATGGAAGACTGTGCCCTTTAACTTGTGAGGAATGACCTAGATCTGGGTAGTTAGGGTCAAAGGAAGAAGTACTGCATGTGCAGTTGGTGTCCGAACAGAAGTGGAACAAAATTGAATTGATATTAAATTGGATTAATCTCTCTACAGTGGGCTATAGGTCTTTGTCATAGCTACTCACCTCTATCATTGTAGTGTGAAAGCAGATGTAGACATTACATAAACTAATGGGTGTAGCTGTGTTCCAATAAAACTTTATTTACAAAACCAGGAGGAGGGCTAGATTTGGGCTGTAGTTTGCCAGCCCTTGTTCTAACCTTTTTAAATAAGTTTTTTGTTTCTGCTATGGTATTCTTTTTTATTTTATTTTTATCTTTTTATTGTTCGTTAGATGAAAGTTTACAGAACGAGTTTCTCATTAAACAGTACACATATTGTTTTATGACATTTGTTAACAGCCCCATGACATGTCAACACTCTCCCTTCTCGACCTTGGGTTCCCTATTACCAGTTTTCCTGTCCCCTCCTGCCTTCTAGTCCTTGTCCCTGGGCTGTTGTTTCATTTTGTTTTATGGGCCTGTCTAATCTTTGGCTGAAAGGCGAACCTTGGGAGTGACTTCATTACTGAGCTAAGACGGTGTTCTGCTATGGTATTCTTAATTTTCAAGAACTTTTTCCTTTGTTTTGTTTGTTCTCAGGCTTTTTTTTCATCGTTGCAATGTATTTTTTTAAATCTCTGAATATATTAATGATAGTTTTGTTTTTAAGCTTACTTTTCCCTGAATAGTCTCTGATTCCTCTGAATTGTGTTTTTCTGTTTGTTTTTGTTCTGTCTCTTATATTGGAGGCTTTTCTCAAATGTTGATGATGCCTGGCTATCTGCTCGTGTTTAAGAGAGTTAAAAAGCTGATAGAAGTTAGAATAGTTATTGCTTCTGTGTATATGTGGGAGGAGGTTGTTGAGTGGGGCATGATAAAACTTTCTGGGGGCATGGATACGTTATATCTTGAATGAGGTGTGGTTTACACTGATGTATAGATTTGTCATAACTCATTCAACTGACCTCTTAAGATCTTTGCATTTCGCTGTAAGTAAATTATACCACAATTAAAAAATAAAAACGCAATTTATAAAAGCAAGCTGATAAGGAGACCTGTGCTTGGGTGTGGGGTGGGGTGGTTGTCTCAGGAGTTCAATACAGGAAATTTTGTTTGGGTTTTTTCATTGGGAATTTCCTGATGTCAACATACTTAGGTATATTGAGTTGGCTAGTTGTATTCTAAGATAAAACTTAGAACTAACACATACAGAAAAAAGAAATTTGGAGGAAATAGAAGCTATGCAGGGAGAAGAAAACAAACACAAAACAAAACAAAAATGATAGCAAAATACTCATTAATCTATTCAGAGATTGAAGGGAATAAGCTCTGGAGTTTCTTGCCTGGAGAGTTGAGGGCTGACTCAGAGCTCTGGGAGCCAAGAGGGGGAAGAAAGCCTGAGGCTAGGGGAGGGCTCTCCACATTCAGCATGCAACATCACAGTCATCCCTCTGTTTGGGTATAGTAACTCCCCACTAGGAGTCCTTGGGTAGCACAAACAGTTAAGCACTCACTTGATGACAAGCTGAAAAGTTGGTGATTTGAACCCACCCAGAGGCACCTTGGAAGAAAGGCCTGGCGACCTGCTCCCAAAAGGTGACAGCCTTGAAAACCCTGTGGAACCATAAGAACTACATGGTGTCTGCTACCAGTACTGACTGTTCTGACTGAGGCAATAATAGATGGACCCTGAGAGAATGAGAGAAAAATGCAGAACAGAACCTCAAATTCCTAAAAAAGAAAACAGACTTACTGAACCAGCTGAGACTGGAGAACTCCCTGATGTTATTGCCCTGAGATACTCTTTAAACCTTGAACTGAAACTACTCCTGGAGGTCACCTTTTAGCTAAATAACAGATTAGCTCACAAAATAAAGAATACCACCCATGAGTACTGTGCTTCTTTAAAAAATCATCTATATGAGACCTGAGTAAAAACAAGTAAAATGAGGCACTTGACTAAAGTAAAAAACGTCTGCTTTAGAGTTTGGGACCCTACTCCATCTTGTCTCTTTTAATACATGCAAACAAACCCCTGACTTATTCTTTAAGGCCTGTGACTAAATATAAACTAAAAAAAAGTTTTCTCCTTTTCTCTGCAGTTAAGCTGAGAAAAAGCTGAGAGGACAACAACAAACTGTGATGGTTACGGTTGTGTGTCAATTTCACTGAGCCATGATTCTCAGAGGTTTGGCAGTTATGAGGTAGTTTGGTAGCTATATAATAATGTAATCACCTCCATGATGAGATTTGCTGTGAGTAGCCAATCAGCTGAAAGTGAGTTTCCTTGGGGGTGTGGCCTGCATCCAATATAGGTGGACTTTCTAGCAAAGCTGTTGGCTCTTGCTTGCTATAGATCCCACAGATGGCTCTTGTTCACCTGACCTCTAGTTCCTGGGACTTGAGTTAGCAGCTTACCTGCTGATCTTGGGATTTCTCACTCTCCACAGCCTGTGAGCAAGAGGCCTGCTGTCTGACCTGCTGATCTTGGATTCACCAGCCCCTGCAGCCACATGAGTTAGGAGAAGCCTCCAGTCTGACCCATGGACTTGGGACTTTCCAGCCTCTACAACCGCATGAGCCATTTCCCTGGTATAAAACTCTCTCTATATGCATATTTATACACTTCACTGGTTTTGCTTCTCTAGAGAAGCCAGCCTAAGACACTGTTTCACAAGAGCTATCAAGACCCTTCCTGAAACAATATCTCAAGAAAAAGGCCTTGATGTTGATGCTTATCTAGGTCTCCTAGGCAACTGCTGACAAGAAAAATTTCACCTGAGCAAACTGTTTCTGCGGGAGAAATGTCCTGTAACCACCCCCTTCCTAGCCCCCACTTCTAGTAAACCTGCCTTGTGTTAATCTAAGTTTGAAATGTCCAGTCAAAATAGTACATTTCAAATTCTTTGTTTTCACTCTTTAAAAGGTCTCCACGCTTCGCCATTTTAGATAACGTTTGTTCACTCTGCAAAATTAGATGCTTCTTCCAGTCTGGACTGTTATCAAACCTTCAATAAATCTCCTTACTTTAACAAAGTGTTTATTACTTTTAGATGTAAAAGGGCAACTCGTACAGAAGGGACCCTAAGGAGAATTTGTCTCTGTAACTTCCAAGACGACAGGGACTTTGTGTGAAATGGCACCAAGCTGGGCCGTTTTGGGGCCCTCCACCTCCCAGGTGGATTCCAGAGTGCACCAAGATAAATACCTCTCAGGTCTGAGCCTTCTGCTCTTTTTGCACAGAAGCTCCTTCCTGAGTTTTATTGTAGGATTTGTTGTCTATGTGTCTGTCTCCTTTTAGTTCATATGTGAATTTGGGTATACTGACCAAGACATCAGTTCATGTCTGTAACTTGATCGCTGCCTAGGAATCTCAGAATCTTGCATTTGGTTGACTCTGAGAAACTGAAAGTAAAGATCAAGTTTGGATTTTCTTGTGTGCACATTTTGTTCTATCCGTCTGACAGTTTGGAAAAAATCAATAGCCACTTTGAGAATCTTTTGGACTTTCTGCTCTTGTTTTCTCTCTCTCTTTTTTTCCTGCTTGCACATGCAGGTTGATGGTTTTTGCAGGTGTGCCTATTTTGACTAGTTCATTTGTCTGTTTGTAAGCAATTTAAAGTTGGTTAAATCTTCTTAAAGCCTTAACTCCCTTATTTATACCACCAGCTAGTCTATATAAGGAAACCTGGTGGTGTAGTGGTTAAGTGCTACAGCTGCTAACCAAAATGTTGGCAGTTCAAATCCATCGGGTACTCCTTGGAAACTCTATGGGGCAGTTCTACCCTGTCCTATAGGGTCACTATGAGTTGGAATTGACTCGATGGCAATGGGTTTGGTTTTTTTTTAGTCTATATATAAGGAACCCTGGTGGCACAGTGGCTAAGAACTATGGTGAGCTACAGCTGCTAACCAAAAGGTGGGCGGCTTGAATGCACCAGCCACTCCTTGGAAGCCCTATGGGGCATTTCTTCTCTGTCCTGTAGGGTCGTTATGAGTTGAAATCGACTGATGGCAACAGATTTTGTTTTTTCGTTTTTGTTTTTTAATCTATAAATGGTCAGACAGAAGGCAGGGCTGCCTCAGTGTTGCTGGGCAACCAGACTGACTGTGCCACCTGCATTTAAGGTGATAGAGACAGCTCCATAAATAATTCAGAGCTCTGCAAACTTCACCCAAAGCTTCTGGCCTTTGAAATTAATTGCCATGATGCTGATTTAAAGTTCATGTTTAAAAACAACTATAAGCTGAATATACTTAAAAATTTAGAATCTCAGTGATCACTTTAAGGAAATGAGTTCCCATTTTATGTTGTCTTCTCAACTCTCTGAGGAACTTTTGTTTGATGCTAAGAAACTAAATTACTTCTGTTGTGTAAAAAACAAACAAACCGAACCCATTGCCTTCAAGTCGATTCCAACTCATAGTGACCCTGTAGGACAGAGTAGAACTGCCCCATAGAGTTTCCAAGGAGCACCTGGTGGATTTGAACTGCCAACCTTTTGGTTAGCAGGCATAGCATTTAACCACTATGCCACCAGGCTTTCCTATGTTGTGTAGTATTATGTAAACCTGAGTCTAAAGTGGGTCCCACAAGTTGATAGATTTATGTCATTTTCCTGTTTCACTTTGTGTTGAAAACTTGCCTCTAATGTTATGTTTGAGTTTCTGTATTTCACAAAGTTAACGGCCATGGCTGGCAGTTACTGTTTTTCATGAAGCTGTCTTTTCTCTTCCAATAAAAACTACTTTTTGTGCCTGGGCTTTTAGTAATTACTCTGAGAAACTTTGATATAAATTATTTTAAAAATGCGCTGAAAAAAGAGGAATTGCTTATTTTAATTGATACAGCAAAGCCTTAAAAAGAAACAAATTATTCTAAGGTCTTTACCTTTAAAATCTTTGCTTTAAATAACTTAAGTATTGTTTCTCAGTAATCTGTAATAAACTCCTGACAACTTTAAAACTTCATAGAAACCTGTGAAGGATTTGTTTCTTTTCTTTTTTTTTAATAATAATAATACAAAAATGTTTATTTAATATGTTATGAGTTACATAAAACATGTTGCCAAATCGGAAGAAGTGCCAAATTTTCTTTGAGTTAAAGCTGATATGTCAACAATATTTACATGGTACTAAACAAACAAGGACATGATATTATGTCATAATTTTATTATTTCAATTGCTAACTTGGTTGCAACTTAATTTCTTTTTAAATCTAGTATCATCAAGCCAATAATTTAACTGAGGAAATTCACATCATTTAAGATGTTTGAAGATGTAATAATCTTGGTATTTTGTGAATATGGTATTTATGCCTCAAGATTGTTATGTGTTATATCTGAAGCTCTTTACAAATGTTTTAAAGGTATTTTTGCCTAAATTGACTTTACTTAGTTTTACATTATTGTTGAAATTTCCATCAAGTCTTCCACTTAAAAGATAGTGTTATCCTAAGTTAATCACGGTCGTGTTAAGTTTTGTTATCTACAGATAGGTTTACTTTGCTGATTTGCTGAGACACATGAGTGTGATATTTTAACAGAAAATGACTATATAAACTTATAAAAAAAGACTATAATATTTCAGACACAGATGCTATTGGACTAAAACAAGATTTTAAAACTCTTATGTAGAAACTGACAGAGTTTTTCAAGTTGCTACTGATCCAGAATAATATGAAACCAAAACTGACTACATGAGACTGAGTAAACTAAGAGAATTACCATAAGGTTTTTGTGAAAATATTACTGATGTTCAATGTTCTAACTTTTGAATGTAGAAAACCATTTTTATTTTCCTTTCACTCTTTACATATACAAGTCAGTTATTTCAGTAACTAATAACATTTGTTGGTTACAGGATATCTCATAGATTGAAAGATGTTATAACACGTATCAAAGTTATAATTAAGTATATTCAGAATGTTTTTAACTAATTCCACCTACGAAGTGGCACAGTGGTTAAGCATTCAGCTAGTAACTGAGAGGCTGGCATTTTGAACCCACCAGGTACTCTGAGAGACAGAGATGTGGCAGTCTTCTTCTGTAAAGATTTACAGCCTTGGAAACCCTATGGGCCAGTTCTACTCTGTCCTACAGGGTCACTATGAGTCAGAATCGACTCAACAGCAGTGGATGAACTCAAGAAATGAGTACAGAAATAACTATAATAAGAAAAGGAGTTCTTCAAACCAAACAGCCTTCTGTTACGTTGCTTATACCACGTCTAATATTGTTAGATGTTGTCAGCTTTTTATCCAAAACTCTGAGAAATGTTTTCACGGGTTAAAGAAGCTTTCAGTGACTGAAGACCAAAATCCCCAAATCTACCTGGTATTGTTCCAAAGGATCATGTATGTTAGAAAATACATCAGTTGAAATAAATAAGTAAATCCCTGGAATTTAATTGGAAAAGACCATATGAAATTCTTTTACTAATCCTTATGCTGCTAAACTACAGAGTGTTAAGACGTAGATACACCTCTCCCAACTAAAGAAGACTGCGGCTCCTGTTTGGACTACCCAGCCCACCAGAAGACTCAAACTGAAATTCAAATATTAGGAGGGTCAGAAATAAATGACACCTAGTGTGAACTGTTGATCCCAAGACCTGTGGACCAGGATGCCTGTATTCACCTCAGCACTACACCTAAAATCTCACACAAATGCAGACAATTGAAATTATTGGGTTGTACCTTATAATGCTAACTCTAATTGTGCTACACCTAGTTAGTCTCTTCCCATGATGACTATTTTATAGAGACCCTTGAACTAATTGCTCTCTGCTTGATACTTACAGCCTTTAAAGTAACTTTGTTTTATTGACTTAAACTTGTAGAATGAAAATGTATTTGTTTCACCAATTAGTAATTTAAGCTATTGTTTCATTACTCACTTCTCACTCATGCAGGCTGTTGAGAGTCTTAAAATTTTATTTTTACTAACACTGATAGTTGTCATGAAATTACACTTGGGTTGCCTTATTCCTATGTAAAAAAATTTCCCTTGATAGTATTAGTTTCTTGTGTCCCCACTAGAGGCCATTATCCCCTGTCTAATACTTATAATCTTTAAAGTTATTTTCTTCTATGAACAGGAACTCATAAATTGTTCATTTTAACTTACTGATTTCATGCTAAAATTATTAGATAATACTGCATTAATCATCTTACTAATTCTAATAGCTACTGTTTTCCTGTTAAGAATAGTATATATGCCTTTAAATGAGAGAGGAATTTATTTTGGAATTGATATAATTTTTATGACCCTTATAATATGACCTTGTTAACTATTTTTAATTAATATTTTTACATTATAGAGCTTTCCTTAAGTATTCTGCTGGCTCTTGTAGCCCACATTGAAATTTGGCATTAGAATGCCCCAGAAAACCCACTCTTAATGTGGAAGTTCTAAACTCTTTCTTCCAGAAAGGGTGCAAGGGAAGAGTCTCTAAATATTTGGTTACTCACTCTAAGTTCCCACAGTATTATCAAAACTTCTCTGCAGAATGTGCAGGAAATACTTCTGGTTTTGTAACAAATTAAGGCATCTAATTATGCCCTAGCTAAAGATTAGCTTCAGCTGGTAAATAAGTCCATCCCTTATCCTGACAAAACGACTGAGAATTGTATGTTATGTACCCCTTCTAAGTATGTATTTGCATACAGAGGTCAATTCCCTTACACTTGGACCTATATATATATGTAGAGAGAGAGAGAGGGAGACTGCCCATCTCTACAGTGAAATAGAGGAACCCCACATCCTGAATTAATCATTCAAAATAGTCAAGTTGTTCCTCTAATGTAGGCCCACTCTTTACTAACCCACCTCCAGAAGATCACAAAAACTGAATGTCAAACTATTGTATGGTGAAGAGGTCCAGTGGTAGCCAACTATTAAAAAGAAACCAAGCAGTGCAAAGACTTGTCATGACCAGCAGCCACTTAAGAAGGACAATGTAAAAGCTCACTAAACGTACACAGCCACCAAAAGAAGAATACAGCCTTCAAGTCCATGCAGAAGAAACATTCATTCAAAACGTGATCAAAAGATGTTCATAGAAACCTTTGATCAAAAGGAGGAAATGAGTAAGAGCAAGTAAATTGAGGCACCTGACTAAAGTAAAAATGGCTGCTTCAGAGTTTGGGCCGTACTCCATCTTGCCTTTCTTTTAATATATGCAAACCCCTGACTATTTATTTATTTATTTTTGCATTAAGATGTTTATTACAATGTTATTATAAAGAAATGTATGTGTGACAACTCTGTGCCACACAAACACTCACACACAGCGCTTTTTACCTTTCCCCTCTGGTACATGAACAGGGAAATCATATGCAGCCAGTGTTCGTAAGCAATAAATTCTCTCACTCTCCCAGCAGAGGAAGCCTCTCTCCTAAAGCACCTTCACCCTGCTGGCCATTCACAACTCCCCCAAGGCAGCTGGTTCCAAAGCTGGACATTGTCCATTTTAAGAACTTTCTTCCTTCAAGTCCAAAATCTACCACCTTGGACATGTGTATTTTGTTCTGAATTGAGATTGCACACATACCTTCAATGTGATATGTTCAGCAAGCTTTACCAGCACTCTGTCATTCCTCATAGCTCCTGAGAGGAATTATAAACCTGCATCCCTTATCTACAATTCCAGTACTCTGAAAAAACAGTAAGTTTGACCCAAAACCTGACCTGAACCATCATAATCCTATTATAGTCTTTATCTCACTTAGTGTGATTACTCGTAATTTAGGTGCAAAAATATTGATGTGTTTGATTACAGGGCACTGCCCTGAATCCCAATGAGGTATTTCTTAATATATGACATATGCATTATATCCTCCTTTTAAAATCTGAAAAATTCTGAATTCCAAAACACATCTGTCCCCAAAGGTTTCAAGTACGGATTAGGGATTTGTATGATTATTCCTGTAGTCTGAGAAAAGTGAAAAGAGTTGTTAGGGCTCTTTGTCACTCACTCTAAAATCTTTGCTGCCAACACTATTCTTTACAGCCCTACAGGTTCTTACTGAGGAACTGACTTATTTTTTAAGGTCTGTGACTAAATGTAAACTAAAAAAAAAAATTTTCTCCTTTTCTCTGTGATTAAGCTGAGAAAATAACTATAAACTGCTTCATAAGAGCTATCAAGATTCTACCTGAAATAATGTCTCAGGAAGAATGCCTTGATGCTAACTCTTGTCTAGCTCCTAGGCAGTTGCTGACAAGAAAATTTTCACTTGAGCAAATTGTTTGTAAGAGAGAAATGTCCTGTAACCACCTCCCCAGCCCTCACTTCCAGTAAACCCACCTTAGTGTTAATCTAGGTTTGAAATGTCCGATAAAATAGTTGTCTTAGTCATCTAGTGCTGCTGTAACAGAAATACCACAAGTGAATGGCTTTAACAAAGAACAATTTATTCTCTCACAGTCCAGTAGGCTAGAAGTTTGAATTCAGGGTGCTGGCTCCAGAAAAATGTTTTCTTTCTCTGTTGGCTCTGGAGGAAGGTCCTTGTCATCGCTCTTGCCTTGGTCTGAGAGCATCTCAGCACAGGAACCTCAGGTCCAAAGGATGAGCTCTGCTCCTAACACTGCTTTCTTGGTGGTATGAGGTCCCCCTCTCTCTCTGGTCACTTCTTTTAGATCCCAAATGAAACTGGTTTAAGACACTATATAATTTTGTAGATTAGATCTAATTAGATGCTAATCTAATTAGAAGCTAATCCATCCCACTGACATCATAGTGATGGGGTTTACTACACACAGGGAAATCACATCAGATGACAAAATGGTAGACAATCATAAAATCCTGGGAATCATGACCTAGCCAAGTTGACAGATATTTTTCGGGGACACAATTCAGTCTACGACAATAGTACATCCCAGATTCTTTGTTCTCACCCTTTAAAAGGTCTCCACAGCTTCGCCATTTTGGGAAGTATTTGTTCGCTCTGTAAAATCAAATGTTTTTCCCAGTCCCGACTCTTATCAAACCTTCAATAAATCTCCTTAGTTTACTTTAACAGAATAAGGATTTACTAGACAGACCAAATGGCCAACAATCACTTTAAAACAAAGATGAGAACGTAAGGGGGCAGGGAAACTAGATTCATGGAAAAGAAACAACCAGAACGGAAATATTGAGAATGCTCACTCATTTGTGAAGAATATAACCAATATCACTGAACAATTTGTGTAGATATTGTTGGGTAGGAACCTAAACTGCTGTGTAAACCTTCACTGAAAGCACAAGAAAATATTATTAAAACAAAACAAAAGCCCTATGGAGCCAGTTTCTGAGCTGAGAAGGGCGTCTGAGGATTGAAGCACTTCCTAAGCCTCCTTCTAGTTTTTAGCCCCATCTTTACTCTCATTTCCAGAGGTCCTCATTCGTTCATATTGGCGCCTTTGGGAGGTTCTTTGGGGTACATTGTGGTGCTCCTTGGCTTTCCCCACTCCCAGTTTAGGATTTAGTTAAGGTGCCACTTTGTTGATCTGCTAAATCAGTTACCTCAAATCTACCTGCTTTCCAGATTCCATACTTTTGTTACTATTGTCTCTGTTTTCAAAGAATTCGTTCTTGCTGATCCATACTGTGGCAAGGGATCATTACCAACTCCCCGAAATGTTCACATCCTAACCCCTGGAACCTGCGAAGATGCTGCCTTACAAGGCAGAAGGGACTCTGCAGACTTGATTAAGGTTAAGGACTTTGTGATGGGAGATTATCCTGGATTACCCAGGTGGGCCCAGCCTAGTCACGTGAATCATCAGAAGCAGAGAACTCTTCTCAGCTGTGGTCAGAGCAAGCGATGTGACAACGGCAGCAGAGTCAGAGAGATGGAACGTGGCTGGAGGAAGGGGCCACGAGCCAAGGAATGCAGGTGACCTCTGGCAGTTAGAAAAGACAAGGAAATAGATTCTCCTCTACAGTTTCCAGAAAGAAACGCAGTCCTGTAAAACACCTTGATTTTAGTCCAGTGAAACCTGGGTTGGACTTCTGACCTATAGAACTGTAAAATACATTGTGTTGTTTTAAGCCACTAAATTTGCATTGTTACGGCAGCAATAGAAGACGAATGCACACACTTTAAAAAAAAGTCCATTCACTATCCTTTCAATGAGGAGTCCCTTGGAGGTGCAAATGGTTGAGCACTCATTTACTAACTGAAATGTTAGCAATTGGAGCCCACTGAGAGGCACCTTGCAAGAAAGACCTGGAAGTCTGTTTCTGAAAAGTTACAACCATGAAAATCCTATGGAGTGCAGTTCTACTCTGAAACACATGAGATTGCCATGAATTGGAATCAACTCGATGCCAACTGGCTTGGCTTTTTTGGTCCTTTTAATGCCGTTTAAGGAGATGGAGAGATGTATAACTATTTAATCCACCATTTTGAACCAGAAGTCCACTGAAACCTGATTTTGTCTCCACCTCCTCATGAAATGTTCTTATCAAAGTCATCTGTGACTTCTATGTCACTAAATCTATTCTCATTTTCCTTGAATGTTTAGCAGCAGCTTTTGAGCCAGTAGATACTCTCTCCCTCCTTCTTGAGACACCCTTCTCTGACTTCCATGACTGTGCACACCCCTGGTTTTCCTCCACTTTACCAGCTGCTCTTTCCCCACCACCCTGTAGGGTTCTCTTCTCCATGACCTCTGAATTTTGAAATCCTCAGGGCTTGATCCTGGAGCCTCTTCTCTCCCCCTCTCTCTGGTGTGATCTCACCCAACAGATAGCTTTAACACTGTCTTTATGCTGATGACTCCCTTAGTTTCCTTGGGCTGCTGCAACAAATGACCACAATCTGGGTGACTTAAAGCACCAGAAATCTATTCTCTCACAGTCTAGAGGCCAGAAGTCAGGAATCAAGGTGTCGGATGGTTGGTTCCTTTTGGAGGCTCTGAGGGAGAATCTGTTCCCTGCCTTCTAGCTTCTGGTAGTTGCCAGCAACCCTTGGTGTTCTTGGGTTGTTGCTGCAGCACTCCAAACTCTGCCTCCACTGTCATATGGTCTTCTTCCCTGTGTGTCTCTGTCTCTGTGTCTTTACATGGCCTTCTTATAAGGACACCAGTCATTGGATTTAGGGCCCACCCTAATTCAGTATGATCTCATTTTCACTTAGCTAATCACATCTGCAAAGATCCTATTTCCAAATGAGGTCACATTCTAAGATTCTGGGTGAACATGAATTTGTAGGAGGTTACTACTCAACCCAGTAGACTCCCATATTTCTACTACCAGTCAAGAGACTTCTTTTTTTTTTTCTGTAATCTGTTATTTTTTATTGAACTTTAGATGAAGGTTTACAGAACAAGCTAGTTTCTCATCAATTAGTACACGCATTGTCGTATGGCATTGGCTAACAACCTCACAACATGTCAACACTCTCTCTTCTCAACACTGGGTCCCTATTACCACCTTTCCTATTCCCTCCTACCTTCCAATCCCCACCCCAGGGCTGGTGCAACCTTTTAGTCTTGTTTTGTTCAATGGGCCTGTTCAATCTTTGGCTGAAGGGTGAACCTCAGGAGTGGCCTCATTACTGAGTTGAAAGGGTGTCTGGGGACCATACTCTCAGTGTTTCTCCAGTCTCTGTCAGGCCAGCAAGTGTGGTCTTTCCTTTTGGGTTAGAATTTTGTTCTACATTTTTCTCCAGCTCTGTTCGGAACCCTCTCCTGTGATCCCTGTCAGAGCAGTCAGTGGTGGTAACCGGGCACCATCTAGTTGTACCAGACTCAGTCTGGTGGAGGCTGTGGTAGATGTGGTCCATTAGTCCTTTGGACTAATCTTTCCCTTGTGTCTTTAGTTTTCTTCATTCTTCCTTGCTCCCGAAAGGGTGAGACCAGTGGAGTCTCCTAGATGGCTGTTCACAGGCTTTTAAAACCCCAGAGGCTACTCACCAAAGTAGAATGTAGAATATTTTCTTTATAAACTCTGTTATGGCAATTGAGCTAGATGTTCCCTGAGACCATGGTCCCCACAGCCCTCAGCCTGGCAATTCGGTCCCTCAGGGAGTTTGGATGTATCTGTGGAGCTACCATGGCCCTGCCTTATACAGGCTGTGCTGGCTTCCCCAGTATTGTGCACTGTCTTACGCTTCACCAAAGTTACCGCTTGCCTATTAAGTGTTTTTTCAACCCTACCCCTCCCCTCCCTCATAACCATCAAAGATTGTTTCTTTTTGTATGTAAACCTTTTCATGAATTTTTGTAGTAGTGGTCTCATACAATATTTGTCCTTTTGTGATTGAGTTATTTCGCTCAGCATAATGCCCTCCAGATTCATCCATGTTATGAGATGCTTCACAGATTCATTGTTGTTCTTTAGCATTGCATAATACTCCACTGCGTGTATGCACCAGTTTGTTTATCCATTCATCTGTTGATGGGCATCTAGGTGGTTTCCATTTTTTGCTATTGTGAACAATGCTGCAATGAACGTGGGTGTACATATATCTATTCGTGTGATGACTCTTATTTCTCTAGGATATATTTCTAGGAGTGGGATTGCTGGATCATATGGTATTTCTATTTCTAGCTTTCTAAGGAAGCGCCATAGCATTTTCCAAAATGGTTGTATCATTTTGAATTACCACCAGCAGTGCATAAGAGTTCCGATCTCCCCACAGCCTCTCCAACATTTGTTATTTTCAGTTTTATTGATTTGTGCCAGTAATGCTGGGGTGAGATGATATCTCATTGTGGTTTTAATTTGCAGAGACTTCTCCTTTGAGCTCCAGAATCTTATTACCAAATCCATACTTGACATTTACTTGGGTATCTCACATGCTTCCAATTTAAAATGTCCATGACAGAATTCTTGAGTTTCTCACCAAACCTCTTCCTTCCCTCTGAGTGCATGTGACTATCCAACCCAGAAACCCCAGACTCATCTTTGGGATTGGTTAGAGAACCTTTTTCTCTGACCCATCAGCAAATTCTGTGCATTCTGTCTCCTAAATATGTCTAGAAGACATCTACATCCCCATCTCCAATGCCCGCCTTGGCCTAGGCCACCATCTTGTCACCCACTGGATCACCACCAGGACTCCACACTGGTTGCCTGCATCTATTCCAGCCCTGCTGCCATTGGCTCTTCTCCAGAGCAGCCTGAGGGGCTGTTTAAAATGTCAGCCAGATTATCTCGCTTCCCCTACTCAAAAGCCTCCAAAGGCTCCCCAATCACGTCTGGAATAAAATCTATTCTCTTCGCCAGGGCCTCCAAGACTTACGTGCTCTGGGCCTTTGCTGTCTCTCCCACCTCACCCATGTTGCCCTCCCCACCGCTTGCTGTGCTCCAGCACAATGACCTGATTATTTCCTTCACTCACCTAAGGGCCTCTGGCCCTTTGCGTTCACTGTTCCCTCTGCTTGGAATGGTTCTCCTCACTCTTCCTATGGCCAGCTCTTTCTCACTCTTTTTTTTTTAAATAGTATTTTATTGTGTTTTTGGTGAAAGTTTACAAAGAAAATTAGGCTCCCATTTAACTACTTCCGTATTTATTGTTCAGTGACATTGGTTACATTTTTCACAACGTGTCAACACTCTCATTATTTCCATTCTGGTTGTTTCGTTTCCATTAATCTAGCTTCCCTGGCCCGTCCCCCGTCTCCCATTACCTTCTCATCTTTGCTTTAGGGTAAAAGTTGACTGATCTCATATAGATGATTTTTTTAAAGGAGCACAGTACTCACAGGTGATATTGTTTATTTTTATGAGCCAAACTGTTATTTAGCTGAAAGGTGACGTCTGTGCGTGGTTCAGTATAAAGTTTAAAGGGTATCTCAGGGCGATAGTCTCAGGGTTCCTTCTTTCTTTAGGACCAGGCAGTGTTTTGTTCTGTTGTACATAGGGTCGCTATGAGTTGGAACTGACTCGACGGCACCTAACAACAACCATCACCTTCTCTCTTATCTTACGTAAGGTAGGCGTCATCTTTACCAGCTCTCTATTTCCTTACCAGTGGGTTTTGAACTTCAATGATATTTATTTGTTTGACTTTTCTGTTAGAATATAACCCCCGTGAGAGCAGGGATGGTATTTTCACTGCCCAGTTTCTAATGTGAGCCCATTGAAGGTGCTCAGTGAAATTTGTTGAATGAATGAACACACTGGGGACCTATGATGTGCCAGGTGCTTTCATGTATACCAAATTATTCCATGTGCCGGGTGCTTTCATGTATACCAAATTATTCCATCTCCACAACAATCCTATGAGGCCCTCACACTGGACAACACTTCCCAGCTTCTCCTGCAGTTAGGTGAGGCCGGGCGACTGGGTTCTGCCCAATGAAGGTGGTGGAAGTGAGGGAGGCCACTTTCAGCCTGGCCCATAAAACCCTCATGTGTGAGAGCCACTCTCTTTCTTCTTGCTCTGCCAGCTGGATGCAGAGGACCCAGCTGTGAGTTCTGAGGTCCCAGGTAATGACAGAGCCACAGATGGGAGGAGCCTGGGTCCCTGAAAGACTGTGTAAAGCAGTGTCTCCCTCCCCCAACACCTCCCTCTAGACTTTGCATGTTGTTGGCTGCCATCAAGTAGGCTCTGGCTCATGGCGAGCTCATGTGTTACACAGTAGAATTGCCCCATAGGGTTTTCTAGGCTGTTATCTTTACAGAAGCAGTTCATCAGGGCTTTTCTTCTGCAGAGCTGCTGGATAGGCTCAAACCAAGGCTTGAAACCAATTCATTCTGGTTCATCCCCCTGCTGAGAATTTGCATTTCCACCCCAGATATACTGAATCTGAATCTATGTTTTTAAAAAAATGTAGATTCTGATTCAGTATATCTAGAGTGGAAATGTAAATTCTCAGCAGGGCTTTGAATCAAAATGAACTGGTTTGAAGTACCAACCTGTAGGCTAGCAGCTAGTCCCAAACCACTTGTGCAACCAGGGCTCCTTAGACTTTGCATAAGCAGGTCGTAACCCTCTACTGTGTTAAGCCATTGTGATTTCGAGGTTTATTTGTTATAGCAGATAGCCTCACCTTAATTAATACATCAAAACACATAAGTAGGTGGCTGGTGAACAACATCGTGGGTGTTACTTTTGCTGGCAATTTTTTATCAAGTGCAGGTGTGTTCTCTCCAGGGCTGTTTCTTGTACCATCCCACGAGTGAGGCCGACAGCACGATGCTCACACCTCCATTATAGCACATTGCACTGCATGTACTTGTTTGAGGGTGTGCTTGTCTTGTCCTCACTAGGCTGTGAGCAACTCCAGGGAGGAGCCTGTGTCACAGTCATGCCCGTGGCTTCAGCATCCAGCTCCTCAGGGAAATTTTGTTGAACACATGAATGGATGAACCAGTCACTGGCACCCCTCATTGACTATCTGCCTCTGAAATTGCCAAAGGCTAACCTTCTAACTTTCCAGAGGCCCAAAGAGAAGAAATGACTTCCCCAGGGTCACCCAGAAGCAAGATGGAGTGAAATTAGCATGCCCCGGGGCTGCTAAACATGGCAGCAGTCTGTTCAGGAATGAAGCCTGGTGCCTTCTAGAGACTGCAGAAAGAATGACTGGGAGGGCAAGGGGGCAGCCATAGCTCCATGGAGTCCCCAAGGTGACTTACCCGGCCTCACTGCCCTACTGCCTCTCTACCAGCAGGAAAGAAACTTCAGAACCTTTCCAACCCTATTCTCCAGATAGCACTGCCTGGCTCCTGCAGCCTGGGTGACCACATCACTCAGTATTTTTAGCTTCACCACCTGGCACCTGTGGTCACTGTCTCTGCCCAGCCTGGCAGTGCCCACTCCCCAGGCCTTAAAGGGCCAGAGCCTGCCAGCTAGAAAGGAGACCAGCTCTTGCAGATACAGGTCCCCAGGCCCCCAGGGTAGGACAGAGAGAGACATCCCTTATGGGGGACCCCCAAAGTTGGAGGTGGGAGCTGGGAGGTGAAGGAGGGGGGACAGTATCTCATGACTGCCTGACTCTAAGACCTGTGCCTATCTCATCCTGATGTTTCCCAAAGGCTGGTTTGCTCAAGCCATTCACCTGGGGATCTGGTTAAAAGTCCACAATCTCTAAGACTTGAGGCTACAGAATCTCCAAGGTGGGGCCTGGGAGGGTGCACATGTCATAGTCATGCATTCATTCATTCAACAAGTATTCTGAGCCCCAACTATGAAAATAATGATTCTATCATGCATCCATTGCTTTGGAATTCAAAAAGCACTTCCACACCTATAAGCTCATTGGAGCCTCCTGACTTGTCCCTATCTTGCTTCCAACTCTTCTCATTGCTCACTCCATCACCTAAGGATCAAGTCCTTGGCTCAGCAGTCAAGCCCCATCTTGATCTGCCTCCTCCTGACCTCACCGGCCTCATGGCCACCACCCTAAGAGCTTCCTTTTCATATCATTGAGCCTTTGCTCATGCCCGTGCCCACTGCCTGTGGTGCCCTTACCTTAACGCCATTCACCATCTGGAAGAAGACCCAGTGGGGCCCCCACAGCTCCTGCAGCCAGAGGTGGTCATTTTCTTCCTGACTCCCTGGCACTGGGCGCCCACTCCCACTATGGCACCCAGCACACTGTGCCAAAATATCTGTTTACTTGTCTGTCTCTCCCAGGAGGCTGTGACCCTGTGAAGCCCGGGGTCTCTGTGGGTACTCAGGCACTGTTTGCTGAATGACAAACTGACAACTGTCAAGGAGCATCCCCCACTCCCCATTTCACAGATGAGGAGATAGAGGCCCACAGAGGAGAAATAACTGACCCAGCATCCCTCAGAGATTCAGGGAGGACCCTGGCCCAGGCTGCAGGAGCCTGCACCCCACCCTCCTGCCAGGGCCTGGAGGGGCACGAGGCTTGGCCCTTCATCTGCCCTTCTCTCCACCCGGGGCAGTGCTGACTCAGGCAGTGGTGGAGGCGTGGGCGGGCTGGGCTGGAGCAGAGGTGACCCCTTGTCTCCCCTGCAGATTTTCCATCCATTCCTGGAGCCTGTGGCCACGGCTTGGGTAATGCACTTGGCCTGAGCTGGGCTTTCCAACAGTTGGGGGTGGGGAGAGTTGGCAAAAGGGATAATGGCCCCTAGGGCGTGAACCCCTATCAGGCACAGTACACAACCCCTCTCCCCAAATAGGTACATCTGGCTCACACCTGCTCTCACTTAGAAGTAGACACAGTCACAACACACACACTCACCCCCAAATACACAACCACTCAGCCACCTAAATCTTCATTATCTCTCCCTCTCACATACACACATATACAAACCCACAATATATGCACAATTGTCATTTATTAATTCAGTGAAGACTGAACACTTATTAGGTGCTAGGGCAATGCAGGAAGAAAGATGGCTTTCAGCTTGGGATGGAGAAGTACTGGGGCTTCCTGGAGGGCTTCCTGGAGGAGGAGGTGTTACAGTTGGGTCTGGATGGAGGGGAGCCACGGGAAGGGAATTCCAGGCAGAAGCCAAGGTGGCTCGTTCCATGGAGTGAATATAGGGGGACAGAGCTAGATGAGATGGGAGGTGTTGACCCAGATCACACAGGCCTTGAATGACCAGTCAAGTGTCAACTTCATCCCATGGAAGCCAAAGAGCCATGGACGGCTCTGAGCAGGAGAGGGGCCGGACCACAATGGGAGAGGGCAGGATAGTCACCCTGGGGCTAGGAGGAAGAGACAGGGAGGAGGTTGTGGTGACAACCAGGTGAGAGAGCTGGAAGTCTCAGCAGGGAGGTGGCAGTGAGTGGTAAGCAGTGCATGGATGGAGAGACTTGGGGGCAGGCCCACCAGGCCGTGCCGCCTGTGCCCTTCCTGCCCATGGCATTGACCTTTGCAGTGGCCGGATGGAGAGGCTCAGGAGTCGGACTGCCAGGTCTCAGAGGGGCCCCCAGGTCTGAACCCTGGGCCCTTGCCCTCCTACCCACTGCCCACGCACGCCCACCCACGGGCACTGACCTCCGCAGTGGGATCTCTTCCAGCAGCTCCTCCTCCTTCTCCCTGTGGAAGCAGATGAAGCAGAAGGCTGACACATCCTCTGCTTTACAGCCCACGGGCCAGGCCGGGGGCAGCTCCACGATGGGGCAGGGGTGGCTGGTGGTGGTCGCGGGAGCATCATCCCCAGCCTGGGCAGGGGTCCCCGAGCCAGAGTGCTCCAGGGTCAGCAGCCTGTCGGCCTCGGGGCCCCACACCTGCCCACCTGCCACCTGTGCCTTTTCACTCAGGTTGCCCGTCGCCTCGGTGGGTGGAAGAGCCCGTGGCTCTGACTGGGACTCCTGTCCTGACCCACAGGAGTTCCGGCCACCCGGGTGGGCCTTGGGAAGCAGCTTCCAGCAGCCTGTACACAGGGGTGGCTCGTTGGTGGACAGAGGTCCGGCAGGCCCCCTCACTGCCCCCCCGAGGAGCCCTACGTCCCTCGGCTGCCCACTCTGCTGCTGTCTGTCAGAATCAGGACTAGGAGGACAAGCTTGCAGGTGACCTGCCCATCTGTCCAGCTGCTTGTCCAGCTGTCTGCTCTTCCTTGTCCAGTCCACACAGCAGCGGTGGTGCTTTCCCTAAGAAAGTTTCTTCTCCTCCGCTGGGGTGGGTGGCCCGGGTGGACTCCAGGAGAGAGGGTTGGGGCCTGAAGCTGAAAGGTGGGTCAGGACCAGTTGAGCTGGCACAGTGCCACACAGTCCCAGAGAAAAGTTCTAGCCCCTGGAGTCCTGGTCCCAGCTCTGGCTCCGACTGGAGGCTCCCTCCACTCTCTTGCTCCCTTCGACTCCAGTGGCTGCTCTGGCAGGCAGATTGGCTTGGCTGTGGGTATTAATAGCTCCACATTCAGGCTGAGAAGCGGCGAGGTTAACTCCTTCCCTGCCAGAGCTGGGGAGGCCGGCAGGACAGGCAAGGACAGGCTTCCTGGTGAGGTAGCCATGGGAAGCTAGGGGAAGGGTGGCACCCCAGTTCTGCCCCCACATCCCTAGGGCACCACAACTCACAGTCCACCCATGGATTCACTGCGCCACCCCTGCTTTCCCTTATCACTCACCATCGCCCACTCTGGGCCTGGTTCTGTGGCTGACTCTCCAGTGGGATCCAGATGAACCACGTGGAGTCCAGCGGGACCCGGGGGTGAAGCAGATGCAGCCCCTAGTGTTTGTACTGAGGAGCATGGGAAAAGCTGTGGGTGTCTGGGGTGGGAGTAGGGAATTAGGGTAGAATTTGATTGCTTGAAAAATGTTTATTGCAGGGCTTTGAATCGGTTCGTTCTGATTCAAATACCTGCTGAGAATTCCCATTTCCATTCCAGATATACTGAATTAGAATCTAATTTTTAATAAGATCCCAGGTGATTTTTATGTATAACTTCCTGGGAACTTGTTAAAACTGCGCAAACTCTCAGCAGCAGTTCAAACTCGAATGAACTGGTTTGAAGCATCTACTGTGTGCCAGGCAAGTGCTAGGCGCTAGGCACACAGCAATGAACAGAGCAGACAATATCCCTGCCTTGATTGGACTTACATTTCACTGCAGGAGGCTAGTGGGCCCTCAGCTCGCCCCCATATCATTGTGTGAAATAGAGAAAGGTGCTCACCTACAGGCAGGTGCAGCCCCAAGAGCACCAGTTGTAGTGTGGGTAGAAGGCTGGCTTTCACTCCCTGCCACCACCTCCTCTGCAGTTTACAACATGCACAATTGTTCACAGCAGCGATGAACAAAGGAAAAATAAGCTCAGACTGTGATAAGTGCCACGAAAAAAAATGAAACAGGGAGGGAGCTGTGAGAGAGGCAGATGAGGAGGTGGTTAGGTTGGCGTTCAGGGGAGAATTCCCCCAGGAAGTGACACTGGAGCTGAAACCTGAAGGAGGAAGAGCCAGTCAGGGGGCCTGGAGGAAAACATTCCAGGAAGAGGGGTCAGCAGGTGCAAGGGCCTGGAGGGAAGAACTTGCCAGGCACATTTGAGAAAGGAAATGAGGAACAGCAAAGATTTTAAGCCAGGCCTTGAAGAGCGAGTCAAGTTTTCCAGGGGGCTACAGAGGTGCCACATCGTAAGCAGGGAAAGGGAGTATGCAACGGCTCCAGGGACCAGATGCGCCTGTGGTGAACTGCTGGGCTGGGAAGGGACAGGGATGACACAATCAGACTCGGAGAAGGCCATTCTAGCGCTGCTCTTCCCAGGGGGAAGGCGATGGCGGTTGGAACTTGTGCCAGCTGAGGAGCTGAGGGCAGGGACATGGAAAGAAACATTTACGTACGTTGAATTGAATTCAGGTGGCTGGAACAAGTCTGGGGCTCCTTGGCCAAAAGCGGGTGGGAGCTGGGGACACAGTCGCAGCATACAGTTGTTTAGGCTGCGCACACTGCACAAGGGCACCCGGAAGAGGGCAGGTGAGAGCCGAGAGCAGGCCCTGCTTCTGCTCTGCCTTCCACCTTTAGCGCCACAGCTTGGGGGGATGCCTTTTTCTAATTGGCTCACCCAAAAGGATACCTTTTTCTTATTGGTTCTTCTGACAGGAGCCCTTTTCTTACTGGTTAGCCTGAAAGGGGTCCTTTTTCTAATTGGTCCACCCCAAAAGGGAGACCTTTTTCTGATTGGTCTGTTCAGGTAACACGTTGTTGTTGTTAGGTGCCCTCCAGTCGGTTCCGACTCATAGCGTCCCTATGCAGGACAGAAGGAAACGCTGCCCGGTCCTGCGCCATCCTTACAATCGTTGTTATGCTTGAGCTCATCGTTGCAGCCACTGTGTCAATCCATCTAGTTGAGGGTCTTCCTCTTTTCCACTAACCTTGTGCTTTGCCAAGCATGATGTCCTCCAGGGACTGATCGCTTCTGACATGTCCAAAGTATGTAATAGCAGTCTCACCATCTCTAAGGAGCATTCTGGTTGTACTGTTTCCAAGACAGATTTGTTCGTTCTTTTGGCAGTCCATGGTATAGTCAATATTCTTCGCCAACACCACAATTCAAAGTCGTCAATTCTTCTCCGGTCTTTCTTATTCATTGTCCAGCTTTCACATGCGTGTGATGCTATTGAAAATACCATGGCTTGGGTCAGGCGCACCTTAGTCTTCAAGGTGACATCTTTGCTTTTAACACTTTAAAGAGGTCCCTTGCAGGAGATTTACCCAATGCAATGCATCCATTGATTTCTTGACTGCTGCTTCCAGGATGGGTGTTGATTGTGGATCCAAGTAAAATGAAATCCTTGACAATTTCAGTCTTTTCTCCGTTTGTCATGATGTTGCTCATCGGTCCAGTTGTGAGGATTTTTGTTTTCTTTATGCTAAGGTGTAACCCATACTGAAGGCTGTGGTCTTTGATCTTCATTAGTAAGTGCTGCAAGTCTTTTTCACTTTCAGCAAGCAAGGTTGTGTCATCTGCATAATGCAGGTTGTTAGTGAGTCTTCCTCCAATCCTGATGCCCTGTTCTTCTTCATATAGTCCAGCTTCTCAGATTATCTGCTCAGCACACAGATTGAATAGGTATGATGAAAGGATACAACCCTGACGCACACCTTTCCTGACTCTAAACCAATCAGTATCCCCTTGTTCTGTCTGAACAACTGCCTCTTGATCTATGTAAAAGTTCCTCATGAGCACAATTAAGCATTCTGGAATTCCCATTCTTCACAATTTGTTATGATCCAGAGAGCATGCTTTCATCTAATTGGTCCACCTAAAGAGTGGGCTTCCGAGAGAGATACCTTTTTCTAACTGATGGCTCCCAGAAGAATACTTTTTCCTAATTGGTCTACCCAATTAGGAAAGGAGGTGCCTTTTTCTGATTTGCTCAAAGGCACCCTATAAGATGGGCTGGAGAGATGGCTTAGGAGACCTGCAACAGACTAGCCATGTGGCTTTGGGCCTGTCACTGTCCTTCCAGAACCACAGGCTTACAGACTTAGCTACAGACCAGGTAGTCCAACCCCTATGCTGTACAGAGGAACAGAAACAAAGGGGCAGTGACTCCCTGAGGTCACCCAGTGACACAGCACAGCCGGGGACTCTCTCATCTCAATGCTCTGTCTTCTGTATCCAGTGCCAGTCTGGGCCGCTTGCCCCCAGACTTTGTGTTCTCTTGAAGAGGGGACAGGCATTCAAAGGTGACAAGAGAAAAGGTGGAGATTCAGGGAGGAGGAGAGGGAGGGGTCTGTGCAGAGAAGAAGGAGCAGAGGGGCAGCCCAGGCTATGGCTCCCTGGGGTGGGGGTCGGAAGGGGTCAGGGTGCCCAGGTCTCTTGGCACCCCTTCCCCCCTCCTCTGGGCTCCACAGGGTTGTCATTTGCACATGTTAATTATTCACGATGCTGCTGCTTTGCCTGGTTTTAATGCACTCTGATGGCGTTCTCTGACTAATGGGGAAAATCGATAGGTTTTAATTCTTAGTGGCTGTGAAGCCCTGTCTGTCTCCTGTTTGGGTGGCTGGGCCTGGCTGTTGGGCTAGGGGGTGAAGGCTCACATCCAGTTTACAGTAGGCTGAGATGCTACCTTTCCTTCTCCTACCCCTACCCCCTTCTGACTCCTGCCTGGGGAAAGAGTCACCCTTTGGCTCCCAAGCCTGGCCCAGGGCAGAAAGTCTGTGCATTTACGTCTTGGCCATTCCCAACCCTTCTAAGAGTGCTCTTGGAGCCTCCAGTCCTCAGTGTCAGACCTATGGATCAGAAATGCCCTAGCAGGGTCAGCCCCACCAGCTTTTGGGGGCTGTAGTCAGGCTGCAACCCTAGGCCTGATGTTTTGGGGCCTAGAGGATCCTTCCCCTGCTCACCATTCCAGTCATCCTCCTGGGCTCTGGCCTGGCTCCCAGGCCTGTCTTGGGGTGTATGGGGGGCGGTATCTGACCCAGGCATCATGTTCCTGAAGATCCTCCGATGTAGACTTTCAATGTTATTTCTCTGTGCAGTTCCACACTCAGGCACAGACAATTTCTGACAGGATTGAGAGCCGAGAACATTCATTAAGAGTGAGTCCCAGGTCAGACCACACCCGGTGCCCCCAGTCAATGTCCTTTCTGCATCCTGCAATTATCTTGTGAGTGGAACAACTATATTGCACTCTCAAGACTTGTGTGTATGTGTTAAAAGTTTTAATTTAGCAAGTGTAAACATTTTAGATGCACCACAACCTTTCTAACGCTGGGTTTTTTTTTGCGTTTCTTAATATTTCTAAAACAAGGAACCTCCAAAAAAGGAAGGGGCCTGAGATGCCTGACCTCCGAAAGGCCCTGCCCACTTCCCAGATAACCGAAGGCCTCCCCACTGTACCCCGCTCCCCCCGACTCAGGGCCCCACCCCTGGCTGGCTGGAAATGCTTGGGCGGCCTACAGGGCTATCTGCTGAGTTC
The DNA here is from genome assembly GCF_024166365.1 of Elephas maximus indicus. NCBI lineage: Eukaryota > Metazoa > Chordata > Mammalia > Proboscidea > Elephantidae > Elephas > Elephas maximus. Next base: position 88,596,381 of record NC_064830.1, on the reverse strand, counting down.
TTAGCTTAACCACAGGCCCTCTGGGGCCCAGCACCCAGGACTACCTCTGCTGCCAGGCCTTAGCCACCCAGTTCACCCATGCCCCATTCTGGCCCCTTCCCTTCCCTACCCAGGCCCCAGCGGACACCAGGTCCAGTTGGAGAAGGACTCCCGGGGCATAGGTGTCACAGTGGGACAGACCTGCCTTGAATTCCCCCTCCACCACTTAAGTTCCAGCACTCCCTGGCCCTTATTTTCCATTTTGGACTGAGGTGTTCATAGATCATTATTATTCCTGGTCCATGCAGGGGCTTGTCCTTGTTTTTATTCATTTATTTCTTTTTATCCCCATGGATGCTGAACAGGCAAAAGCTGTCAATGTTTACTCCAAATACCAACCTCATGGGGTCATTGGGAGAATTATATGAGACAGGCATGTAAAATGCTTAGGATGGTAGCTAGCACACAGTAACTGGTCAGTTAGAAGCCTAGTTCAATCTCCTGGGGTGGTTGTGTTCCCTGGGGGGTTTTGGGGTATGGACAAAACCCCTTTCTCTGGTTTTCCCCCGGCACGTTTGCCACGTGTCTGCCTGATGTTTTTCAAAGTCCTTCACTAAACACCTGAATGATACCCTGGGACAGAATCTGACTTACTCATAGTCTGAGGTGGGAAGCAGATATGGACACAACTGGCTCCCATTTCAGATTTAAATTCAGTAGTCACTGGTGCACATTCACATATTTAAAATACACGATGGTAAGTGCTGAGGAGAAAGATAGGCCAGACCAGAGTATGTCCCAGGGAGGACCAGGAAATGATCCCACCTGTGGGGGGTTCCTGTCCAGTGAGGGTGGGTGGGAGATGGCCCTTCTCTCTCTATTTATTGGGGTACAACTAAGCTGCTGTAAGAGAGGCCCCAAATTACAGTGGCTCAAGCAAGCCTTCTGATAAATGAATTGTGAGCATATGCCAAAGTTTTATTTCAGGTTTGCTATGAGGGAGGAAGCGTCTGACCAAGCTGATAGGGACATTTATAGGAAAGAGGATGGCTGGTGATATTTGTTGTTAGACCAAACACAGGCACAAAAGAAAGTCTGGTTATAGATCATTAGCACCTGATTGACAGCTGAGTAGATGGAAGGATGGCTAGTTTCCTAGAAGAGGTCTTAACTGAATTAAAATTTATCAGAATATTGCTTAAGCATTTAATCAAGAATGCCAATGTCTTCCCAGAAGAAGCTTGTGAATTGTATCACATGAAAAAATTACAATGTCACTGAATTATACATGTAAAGAATGTTGAAATGGCAACGGTTTTATTACATATATGTTTAACAAACACAGTTACGTCCCACATCAGATTTGGTCCAAGTTTTCTTTAACAGAAGGTAGGATTTTTTTTTTTTTTAATAACATTTTATTGTGTTTCTGGTGAAGGTTTACAAAGTAGTTTAGGTTCCCATTCAACAATTTCTACACAAGTTCAGTGACATTGGTTACGTTCTTCACAATGTGTGAACCTTCTCATTATTTCTGTCCTGGCTGCTGTTTCCAGTACTCTAGTTTCCCTGCCCCCTTACGTTCTCATCTTTGTTTTAAAGTAATTGTTGACTTTTCAGTCTCATATAGGTGACTTTTTAAAGGAACACAATGCTTACGGGTGATATTCATTATTTTTTGACCCAATTTGTTATTTAGCTCCAAGGTGACCTCAGGGGTTAGTTTTGGCTCAAGGTTTGAAGAGTATCTCAGGGCAATAGTCTTGGGGAGTCCTCTATTCTCAACCAATTCAATAGGTCTGTTTATTAGTATTATTACTTTTTTTTTTTTTAGGAATTTGAGGTTCTAGTCCACATTTTTCTCCAGAAGGTAGGATGTTGTTTCTCTCTTACATAACAGTCAGAGGTAGGTGGTCCTTCTAGTTGAAGCTGCCTTATGAGCACTATTTCACATTTTGGCCCTGAAGGAGGAAGATGGAGTGACACGTAAGTGCCTAGGCCTATCCTCACTTCCATTTATGTTCTCTCTGCAAGTAGTTGGCCCCTTGGCTGCAAGGGACACTGGTAAAGTCAGTTTCGAAATACTTCTAGCATGTTAAAAACTGGGGCAACGCTGGGGTATTATTACAAGGAAGAAGCAATCATTGGGCCCAATTCATAACTGAGGCTTTGAACCCTCCCTTCTGCTTCCTGCCATATCTGCCCACCAACCCATTTTTTTTTTTTAATTGAACATGAAATATATGGGGCAACCAATCTATATTGAAACAGGAGGATGGGGGCTCCAAGAGGTAGAACATGTGAAAGATTTTCAGTTGTGTCAGGAGGGTTTTCAAATACAATAACGAAGGTGAAATGAACAAAAGCAAGCAATTATTAACTCAAGGGAAAACAAAAAGTTGCACAAGAAGGAAAATGTAATCATAGGATACTATGTGGCTGAGCTGTGAATATTATCTACAAAGGCATAATGATGTAAACACTAAAAATTAGCTTAACCAAAAAGGATATGTCACTAAATTGGGAGGATGAGGACAGAGAAGTATGTGTGTGAGCAAGGGGGCTAGGGTTTGAAAGCTACATTTTCATTTTCTATATTAGGAATTAAGATCAAAAACAGAAAAATCAAGAAATAGCTTTATTAGCATGTTATTTAGAATCTTGCCATTCAAAAAGTGATCCATGGACCACAGCATCATCATCACCTGGTAATTTGTTAGAAATGCAGAATCTTAGAACCCACCCCAGGCCTGCTGAATCAGAACCTACAGTTTGACAAGAGCCCCAGGTGATTCAGGCTCCTTAGGGTTTGGGAAGCCTGATTTAGAATGGCAAACAGAAGGACCAGCTGAAAGAGGAGAGCTGGAGTGCAGAGGGCTGGAGGTGGGACTGTGAATTTGTCATCTAAGCCCTGTAGATTTATTTGAGTTAAGTTAGGCGGAAGATTTATGTTGCTGAAAAAAAAGGAAATGCTAATGACGCAGAATTCCAACAATGCAGAATGTAATGCAAAGGCTTCCTCCCATAGAGACCCCAGCCTCCTCCCTGCCTTGTCAACAATCTCTGGAGTGTCCTTCCAGACCATTTCCCTGCATAGCCAGCTGACATGTGTACAGCCATCCTGCTTATTTTTCACAGATAAGAGCACATGCAATGCATTGTCCTACATCTTGCTATTTTCAAGCAACAGCAGCTTGGAGATTGTTCCACATAAGTGCATATAGATCTGCTTAATTCGTTTATAGGTGGCTTTTATAGGCTATTTCAGTATGGCTAATGTTGTAATTTATTTAGCGACTACCCTCTTGAGGGGAAATTAGGTTGTTTCCAGCCTTCCACTGTTACACACATAAGCATTTTGTAACTGCTAGATACTGCAGGGTCAAGGGCACAGGCTTGAGACCAAAATTGGGGTTGGAGATGCTGCTTAAGCCACTCATTTAATCTCCGTGTCTCTGTTTTTGTAGTTGTGAAATGAGAATAATAATATTTACCTCTGAAGGTGGTCATGAGGAATTTGTTCCAGATATTTGAGTCCTACTATGTGTCAGGTGGAGCCCTGATGGTGCAGTGGTTAAGAGCTCAGCTGCTAACCAAAAGGTTGGCAGCTTGAATCTACCAGCCACTCCTTGGAAATCCTATGGTGCAGCGCTACTTCATCCTATAGGGTCACTATGAGTTGGAATCAACTCAATGGCAACAGTTTGGTTTTAGTTTATGTGTCAAGTGGCACAATGGTTAAAAGCTTAGTTGCTAACCAAAAGGTCGGCGTTTGAATCCACCAGCTGCTCCTTGGAGACCCTATGGGGCAATTCTGCTCTGTTGTATAGGGTCACTATGAGTTGGAATTGACTTGGGGGCAATGGATTTGTTTTTTTTTTTGGTTTATATGTCAGGTACTGTTATAGGCACAGGGGATTCAGCAATGAACGAAACAGATAAAAAGCCCTGCCCTTGTGGAGTTTATATTCTAGTGGCAGAGGACAGAGACTAAACAAGTTAATTAATATATGCTGATAGGTGCTAAGGAGGAGAGGTGGAAAGGGTGAGCGTGGGAGGTTTGCAATTTGAAATATGGTGGCCAAGGATGGCCTCACTGAGAAAGTGACACTTGAGCGACACAGACTTGAAGGAACTGAGTGTCAAGCCAGGAGCAGGGATGAGGAACTCACTACATCCCAGGTAAGTCTGTCCTTGGGGACCCAAACAGAATGAGCAGAATCCCTCCCCTGCAAGCTGCAGCCCTTCCATGAGATGCCAGCAAGAGTGCTGGCCTGCTGCATGGCCCCACGTTGCGGTGCAGCTGCCCAAGAACTATAGTGGCACCCACCACAGCTAAAGAAACCTGGTGGCAGTGGATTCCCAGAAAGCAGGGTCAGCCCCTCACACCGCGGGACTCTAACTCTGGGCCTGGGGTCTGTCTCTGGAGAGGTATGTGCTGGGCAGAAGGAACTTAGAGTGGGGGAAGCCTCTGCTGCTGTTCCCCCACCACTTCCTTCACAGCCTGCCAAGCCGCAGCCTCTAACGCAGTTTGGTCTGAGCCCGCCAAGCCTCGGCCAATAACCGCGGTTTGAATTTGGTGCCAGAATGCTGCGTATGTGCCGAACCAGCAGCATCTTGGTGCATAGGCAGGACCTAAAGAACCTTGTCCTTACCTGACCGAACCAGAACATCTCCAGACGGGAAAATATTCTCTGGCACACTGCAGCACCCCAGCCCCTTTGCAGATGGAAAGGTCCCTTCCTTTGCAACATGGCTCAGCACCCGGATCTCCAAATTTGGGCGTGGAAGGGCTCCAAGTTTCGGATTTCCAGGCCAATCCCTGCCCCCTGGGGACTCAAGGACATAAAAGCTCTCTGCTCCCCTCCAACAGGGAGTTCATGGTCTTTCGGCTGCTAAGCCCCACATTACTCCTTGTTTGTGCAAACAATAAATTCCCACTTTCTGTTTCTCTTGCAATTGGTGGTGTATGTCTTATTTCAATTGGCTAGTAGGACAGGACAAGAACCTGTGTTGGGTTACAAATTCTGGTGACTTTGCCAGGACCCACAGACTCTGAAACCTGGGTGGTGAGTATCCAGACCCCCACAACCCCTTAGGGCATGCCCCGATCTCGTTTGGTTGGTAAGGAGTTTCAGGTGGCCACCATGATCCCCAGCCCAGAATGAGGTCCACCAGGTCCCCACCTCAGCTTGGGAATAGAAACTGGATGGGAAAGGCCTCTAAATTCAGGTAAGCTCACAGGACCAGGTTGTTCCCCTGGTTGGAGGGGGATGGAGTACCCCTCCGGGGAGCTAGGCAAAGAAAAGTGTGGCAACAGCACAGTCCTAAGACCAGACCCTAGGGGTAGGAGTCCCATTACAAAACAAGGGAGGGAGTAGTGGCCCCTGGGACCCATCCTCAGCCTAGTTGGGGTCTCTCACCCCATCAGTGACTGCTGTGTCCATCTGTGTAAGGGTCAGTCCTACTGTGTCCGTCTGTAAAAGGGTCAGTGTCGCACTGTGTCCGTCTGTCTTTCTGTTGTCATCCAATTGGTGAATTGGATATTGGTAAACTGGTAATGGGTATTGGTAAAGAGTGTAAGTCCCTCTGGAGCTGCCCACCATTGGCGATGATCTTTCTTTTGAAACACTCTCCTTTTCTCTTTGCCTTTTTATTTCTAGCTCTGCTCTCCAACAGCAGAAAATGGGCAACTTGGTTTATGGTTGTTGATTTTGGTTAAGTTCAGGTTTTGGTTCTGTTTACGGTCCTGGTTTTGGTTCCAGGAACATCTTTCTCGTATTGGTATTCTTTATCTGTTCATTTGTCTTCACATAAGTGTATAGGAATAAGAACATGGGTAATACAAAAGCATTCTGGAGTGTTCACTCTTGGGGTGTATTTTAAAGAACTGGAATTTTTTCAGATCTGAGAGAATGAAAAAGAAAAGGCTAACTTTCCTTTGTAATGTAGCTTGGCCCCAGTACCAACTAGGGGACCAAGAGACTTGGCTCAGCTTTGGGTTTGTAGCTTACAATACCATCTTACATCTGGACCTATTTTGCAAAAGGGAAGGAAAGTGGAAAGAGATGCCCTATGTGCAGGCCTTTATGGCCCTTTATAATAACAATGGTCTACAAAAACAATGTAAGATTATGGTCCAACAGGGAGGAAAGTAAAAACATGAAGAAAGGAAGAGCACCTTGTCTTAACACAGCCAGGAGAGGGCCCCGTTCTCAGATTCTCAGCCCCTCCTGCATATCAGCCCATATACCCCCCGGTTCCCCAGACAGCTCCTGCTGATTCAGGATCAGGGATCCGAGAGTCAGAGGGTAAAGCTTAAGCCAAGGAAATGGTCTCCCATTTCCACACTAAGGGTGGGTTATCTTTCAGTCAGGAGCCACACATATCCTCAACCATTGGAGGCCAGTTCCTGTTGAAAGAGGCACCACTTGGGAGCACACTGGAGAATACCAATCTGTACAGGATCTGAGAGCCATCAGTCAAATCGTAAGTGACATCCAGCCAGTGGTCCCCAACCCATATACCCCGCTGTCCAACCTCCCTGGAAAGAGCAAATGGTTCACTGCTTTGGACTTAAAGGATGCCTTTTACTGCATTCCCCTTTAAAAAGACTCACAAGAGATATTTGCATTTGAGTGGGAAGATAAAACCGGGTGAAAATCCCAGTATTGATGGAGTGTGCTTCCCCAGTGTTCAAGAATAGCCTCACCATTTGGGGGGAAATCTGGGGAGAGATCTCCAATGGTTACAGTTAGAGGAGGGGGTCCTTCTCCAATATGTTGATGACCTTTTGATTGCCAGCACCAGTAAAGTAGCCTCGGACAAAAATACAGTTGAGAACTTGAATCACCTGGCTGCCTCAGGGTATAAGGTCTCAAGGGAAAAGTCCCAAATATCGCGCTGAGAGGTCCAGTACCTAGGCTTCCTCCTTGCAGAGGGAGAGAGAACTCCATTTCTGACCCATATGGAGGCCATTTGCAAAACCCAGGTCCCCTCAACAAAGTGGCAACTCTGTGGATTTTTCAGGATGGCAGGTTTCTGCTGGATTTGGATCCCTAACTTTGGGCTCATCACAAAACCTCTGTATGAGGCCACAAAGTGAGCAGAGAATAATCCCTTTTTATGGATGCCCCAGTGCCAACAGGCTTTTCGAAAACTGAAAGCCCACCTTATGAGGGCTGCTGCATGTGGCTTCCCAGACCTAACTAAACCTTTTGAGCTTTATGTACATGAAAGGCAAGAAGTTGCTCTTGGGGTCCTCACCCAAATATTGGGACCTCTGAAGAGACCTGTAGGGTATTTTTCAAAAACAATTAGACCCTGTAGCCCAAGGCTGGCCTGCCTGCCTTAGGGAAGTTGCAGCCACTTGTGATCTAATCTTAGAAGCAGAAAAGCTGACCATACAGCAGCCAATGGTGGTATACACTCATGTGGTCTTGGCCTTGCTGGAGCAAAAGGGAGGGCTCTGATTGATGACCGGCTGGATGGACAGATACCAGGTCGTCTTGTTAGATAATTCCTTGATCACCTTGAAGTTATGTACCACCTTAAATCAGCCACTCTCCTCCCCATGCCATCACCAGACGGGTACGTACAGCATGACTGCATTGAGACAATTGAAGATGTTTTCTCAAGTTGTCCCGACCTACAGGACCAACTCTTAGAGGCTAGAGACCTAGAATTATTCACTGATGGCAGCAGCTTCATAGAGGAGGTATGCAATATGTAGGATATGCAATGGTCACCACCAAACCCACTCCACGAGTGGTCAAGGCCAAGCCCCTACCCATTGGGATGTCAGCTCAAAAGGCAGAAATAATAGCATTAACCAAAGCCCTCCAAATCGCCACAGGCAAGAGGGTCACGATTTGGACTGTCACTCATTATGCCTTCTCTGTAGTGCATGCACACAGTGCCATTTGGCAAGAAAGAGGACTGTTAACAGCCAACAACAAAGAAATCAAGTACGGGGAACAAATAAAAGAACTCTTAGAGGCGTTACTCCTGCCTGTGGAGGTAGCAGCTATGCACTGTCCAGGACGTCAGAAGGGGTCCTCCCCAGAGGCCCAGGTTTACAACCTCACTGACAGGTGGGCCCGCCTTCAAGCAGACTGACCCAGGTGAGCCCGCTTATTCCCATGGACTGCTTAAAGGACCTCCAGCCCATTTATACTCCGGAAGATGAAAAGAGGAGAAAAGAATGGGGGTTCACTGGGGGGCAGGGAGAAGGACACTGGTATAAAAATCTTGAGGGCAAGGTATATGTACCTGAGGGTCAACTATGGGTGATCTTTAAAACCCTCCATGAGGGCACCCACTGGGGAATGGAAACCTATCAGGACTGGGCGGGACCCATCATGGCCAAACCTCAAAAGACCCGTGTCGTCCCAGAAATAGCCTGCTGGTATGAGACTTGTGCATGGAAAAATCCATGACACGTACGGCTGCTCCCCTTACGGGGAACACAATATAGAGGGCAATATCCAGGAGAAAATAGGCAAATGGATTTTACAGTCAGGCCCCCTGCCCCCAGGGGTTTAAGATATTTGCTGGTCTTAGTAGGTATTTTCACCAATTGGACTGAAGCATTTTCTTGCAAGACAGAGAAGGCTGGCGAGGTGGCAAAAGCCTTGCTGGGATAAATCATCCCATGGTTGGACTTCTCACCTTCATCCAATCAGATAATGGGCTGACTTTCGTGGCTGAAATAACTCAATCCATCTGAATTCCACTGAAAATCAAGTGGAAGTAACACGCAGCTTGGAGACCTCAATCTTTAGGAAAGGTGGAAAAGATGAACCATACCTTAAAGAAGGCCATTGCTAAACTGTGCCAAGAAACCATCTACCCTGGATAAAGGCTCTGCCACTAGGTCTCTTGAGGATGGGGTTGCCCCTAGAAGCGGGCTTAAATTGAGCCCTTTTGAAATGTTACATGGGAGACCCTTCCTTAGGCGTGCAGGTTGGGACCTTCATTTGGAGCAAACAGTCTGGCTTCATGGCTACCTACAGACCTTGCAGGCAGTCCAGTTGTTGATAAACCAATATGCTGAGAAAGCCCTGTCCTTCCCTTCTGACACTCCTCTCCATTCTTTCCAACCAGGTGATCAAGTCCTCCTAAAACACTGGGAGGCTAACTGCGGCCTGCAAGAGACCTGGGTTGGCCCTTACGAAATTCTTTTAACTAGTCACTCTTCTGTTAAACTAACAGGTTTTAAACCTTGGATCCATTACTCCAGGATTAAGATAGCCCGGCCTCCAGAATCTGAAGAAAAAGAACCACACCTGCCAGAGACTGACTGGTGGGAATTCTCTCCAATAGACACCTTGAAGTACCTGGTTAGGAAAATCTCACTGAGCAGTGATCAAGACCTCACCAAAAGCTAAGTGAAGGCAAAAACAACACTCGTTTCCCACCTTTCTGTAACCTCTGCTCCACTCTCCAAATCTCATTCTATCAGTGGCTGTTGAGAAACACAAGGAGAGAGGGAAAGCTCTTTCTCCTGTTTCTACACATCTTCTTAACCCCCTTTAGGGAGAGGAGGAAGAGGTGGGGCAGGGCAAGCTGTCAAAAGCAACTGTCCCTAGGTTAATAATACGGCCCTTCAGTGGGGGTTTTCTGCTGCTCCTGCGCGGTCCTTGTTTGTTTAACCTTTTAGTAAAGTTTGTGTCTTCCAGGCTTCAGAAGTTCCACCTGCAGATGATGCTGTGACCCCATCTCCCCAGAGCAGTTTCCAGCTGGAGCCCAGTTCTATGCCAGCGCCCTTAGCCAGCATGGAGAAGCAACAGAAGATGAGACCTTCAGCCCTAAGCCCCTTTTAAGATTAAAAGGAACCTGTTAGGGGGGGATTGAAGCCTCTGGGAGGCTTCTCCTGTTCTAACGTGGTTCTTCCCCCTCCTTGATTTCATAGCCCGCCAAGCCGCAGTCTCTAACTGCGGTTTGAATTTGGCGCTAGAACCCTGTGCATGTGCGAACCAGCATCTTGGTTTCAATCCCAGGCCCAGCATCACAAATCCGAGTATAAAACCAAAACCAAACCCATTGCTTCGAGTAGATTCCAACTCACAGTGACCATATAGAAGGGGAGTCTTAGTTATCTAGTGCTGCTATAACAGAAATACCACAAGTGAATGGCTTTAACAAACAGACATTTATGCTCTCACAGTCTAGTAGACTAGAAGTCCAAATTCTGGGGGCCAGCTCCAGAGTAAGGCTTTCTCTCTCTGGCGGCTCTGGAGGAAAGCCCTTGTCATCAATCTTTCCGTGGTCTAGGAGCTTCTCTGCACAGGAACCTCGGGTCCAAAGAAATGAGCTCTGCTCCTGGTGTTGTTCTCTTTGTGCTATGAGGTCCCCCTGTCTTTCTGCTAGCTTTTCTCTTTTATGTCTCAAAAGAGATTGGCTCAAGACACTATCCAATTTTGTAGAATGAGTCCTGCCTTGTTAACACAACTGCTGCTAATCCCATCTAATCAACATCATAGAGATAGGATTTACAACACACAGGAAAATCATATCAGATGCCGAATTGGTTGACAATCACACAGTACTGGGAATCATGTCCTAGCCAAGTTGACCGAGATTTTGGGGGGACACAATTTAATCCACGACAAGGGGTATTTCAAATTAGTGATGAAAGACGAGTTACTCAGTAGTCTTTGGAGAAGTATAAAGCTGGATCTCACTCACTAGATACCTCACTCTTTAAAGCATAGGAAACAACAGATGGATCAAAGATTTCAAAGTTAAAAATGAAACTGTAACAGAATTAGAATTAAATATGAATGAATTTTTAAAAATAATCTCAATGGGAAAGACTTTACCAGGTTAGAAACCAAACTCAGAAATTATAAATTCAACTGTATAAAAATTTAAAATTTCTACACAGTGTAGGGGAGAGAGGGGGCATGGGAACCCTCTGTACTTCCTGTACAATTTTTCTGTAAACCTGCTCTAAAAAATAGGCCATTAAAAAATTCTACACAGCCTTAAAACATAATTAAATGTTTGAGTTTACTTGGTGCAGTTAAGAATTGAACTGGTTGATTTTAACTTTGCTGTTATACCTGAAATAAACTTATACGATGTTCTGGTAGTTTAAAAAAAATTCTACAAGGCAAAAACTACCGTAAATAAAATAAAAGCAAATGACAGACTATTTTCAATGTGTATAATACAAACCATAGATAAGGCTAATATCCTTCAGCCAAAATTAGCTCTTACATATCAGAAAGAAAAGGATATGGACCCTTTAGAAACAAAAAAGAGCAGAGAACATGAACTGGCAATTCTAAAATATATAGAAAGAGCCAATAAATATGTGGGGAAAGATATTCAACTTCTCTCATTACTAAAGAGTCTCTGCACTTCCTCTTCCTGTCTGTATCTCTCTCCCCCTAGGTAGCTTGCCATTCAGTGCCTTCAGGTGTATGTTGCTTAAGTGTCACTTAGCATGGTCTAGGGGACTATGTAATGGCCAACCAAACCAAACACATTACCATTGAGTTGATTCTGCCTTATAGCGACCCTATAAGGCAGAGTAGAACTGCCCCATATGGTTTTTGGTTAGCACCTGTAGCTCTTACCCACTATGCCATTGGCCTGAAATGCAGAATATCTCAGGTGGCAAGGACCCACCAACGTCATCTGGATTAACTATCCTGGAGGGCAGGGATCCCCTTTACATCAATGAGGTGAGGCTGGCAAGGGCCCGGCCAGGCCAAAAGGTGAAGAGTTTTGATCTTTATCCTAAGAGTAAGTGGAGGTCAGTGACAGCAAGGGAGTGACACAATCACATTTGTGTGTGTGATTTGGAGAGATCTCCCTGGCTGCTGGTGGAGAGTGGTTGGGGGTGGGATGGGGTGCAGCGATGGTAGGGAACCCATTTAGGAGATGGTGCAGTGGTCCAGGCTACAAGTGATACGGGCCTTGACCAGATTGGTGGGAGTGAGAATGGGAAGAAGTGATGAATTAGAGAGATATTTAGAGGGTAAACCTCAGGACTTGATGAGGTGTTAGACAGGGTTGAGGGAGAGGGAAGTACTGAGGATGACTTCTAGGCTTCTGGCTGGTCTTGACATTTACTGAAGTAGGGAACGTTGAAAGAGGACGGGATTTGGAGGAGAGGATCCTGAGCGCAGTCTTGGCCATGAGGGGCCCCAGGGCCTTTGAAACATCCTGGTGGAGCTATTGAGTGGGAAGTTAGATGTGCAGAACTGAAGCCCAAAGGCGAGGTTTGGGCTGTGAAGGTAACTGTAGAAAGCATCCCTGTAGAGACGGTAATTTAAGCCAAGGGTGTAGGTGAGATAGACTAGGGTTAGTGTAGAGTGGGAGGAAAGGAGGGCCTAGACCCAGCCTTGAGGATCCACAACATTTAATTACCAAATAGAAGGAGATGAGCCAGCCTGGGGAGTGGAGGAATTGAGGCTGGAGAGGTGAAGGGAAACCAGGAGGGTGCCATGTCACAGAAGTCAGGGGTTTAAGACAGAGGGAGAAGCACAGTGCGAAATGCTGCTGAGGGGCCAAGATAGATGAAGACTTTAAAAAAAAATTCACTGGATTTAAGTTTGACGTCAGGATACTTAATGCAGGGCTTCTCACCCTTGGCACTGTTGATAATTTGGGCCAAATAATTCTTTGCTTTGGGGCTGCCCTGGGCCTTGTCAGGTAGTTAGCAGCATCCCTGGTCTTTAAACCATTAGAGGACGGTGGCATACCCTCCCTCCCCCAAGTCGTGACAACCAAAATTATCTCCATATATTGCCAAATGTGCCCTGGAAGGCAAGAATCACCCCCAATTGAGGTCCCCTGCCTTGGGTAGGTGTGCGAATGGAGGCAATGATACTAGATAGCTGTTTGTAGAAGTTTGCCTGTGGAGAAGAAAAGAAGGTAGTACCTGGAGGGAGACACGGGAGAGTTATTTTATCTTTTAAAAGAGGAGAGCTTTGAAAATATGCAAATATTGATGAGTTGTTGCCAAACTTTTGGATTTTTTTGCCACTCTTTGATAGGTGAAAAATGCCCTCTGATATGATTTTGATGTATATATCTCTTGTGTTGAGTGAACCTGGCATCCTTTCATATGCTTAGGGGCAATTTTTCTTTTAAGAACTTTTTTTTTTTTAATCCTTTTTACTCATTTTTCTATTAGGTCTTTTTCTTAATGATTTCAAGATTCGGTATATTAGGCAGAATAGCCCTTCATTTATGATATAAGCTGTAAATATTCTCCCCTAGTTTCTCATTTGACTTCCCACTCTGATGAGATAATAGAGATAAGGTCATTTTCGTACACTTCTAATGGGTTGTGCAAATTGAGCAATTTCTATGATTGGTAATTAGGCATTGTCTATCAAAATTACAAATGCATTTGTCCTTTAACTCAGTGTTCTCACTTCTGGGAATTTATGCTGTAGAGCTACTTGGCATGGGTGAAAATATCTGTGTGTGTGTGTGTATTGGGGGCAGTGGCAGTTTGATGGCAGGATTCTCACTTTCAATGCGGGAGGCCAGGGTTTGATTCCCAGCCAATGTACCTCATGCATGGCCACTACCCGCCTGTCAATGGAGGCTCTGTGTGGTGTTGTTGTGGTACTGAACAGGTTTCAGAGGAGTTTCTAGGCTAAGACAGAATAGGATGAAAGGCCTGGTGATCTATTTCCAAAAATCAACCAATGAGACCTTATGGATCACAATGGTCTAATCCACAACTGATCATGGGGCTGGTACAGGACGGGGCAGAATTTCATTCTGTGGCGCATAGAATCACTGAGAGTCAGGGGCTGACCCAATGGCAGCTAACAACATATGGATAGAGATTGATCGATCGGTCGATTGATTGATTTTGTTGTTGTTGTTCATTTTTTTCTTCCAAGATTAGAAATACCTCAAGAGGCCATCAGTAGGGGACTGATTAAATAAACTAGGTTCTTCCACAAAAACAGAATATTTTCCTGTTATAAAAAAAGAATGAAGAAGGTCTCTATGTACTGTAATGAAATGATCTCAAGGATATCCTGTTAAGTGAAAAAAGCTAGGAGGAAGAATATATTTTGTGTGCCATCTCTCCCATGGGGGAAAATGGGAAAAACAAAGGCATATTTATATTTGTTTGTATTTACATAAAAAATGCTGGGAAAAAAGTGGTTACTATAAAGGAGTTGGGTAATAGGGAAAATGGGAGACAGAGATTACAAATGTAACCTTATTTTTTAACCATGTGAATTACCTGTTTTCTAAAAAGGTAATGAATGGGATGAATCCAAATGAGAGAAAGTGGTTGAAAATATAGAAGAGCTAAGTTCCTGAGAAAGCAGGAGGGTATGGTATTCAAGGCCCAGGTGTAGGGATTTGCCTCAGTTTCTCCATCTATAAGACAATGGTTCTTGAGCTACCCATGAAAAGCACCTATCACTGGCCTTCATTCAATATAAATCTTGTCCCATATCCAAGGCCAAGGGTAGCCTGGACACAGGGCCACGAGGCAGATGCCGGGCCCAGGAATAGGCCTTGTCCATAACCCCTCCAACTGCATCCTGGGAGGACAACCAGTGGTCAGCTGAGGGCCTGAACCAGTCTTAGAGCCTCGCTGAGGGAAAGGAAGGGAGGCTGCTAGCGAAGCTGGGGGAAGGGAGGCTGCAGGCCCAGCTCTATCACTTTGTGAGTCCACCCACACCCCTCTTCAGCTCCACTGAGCCCACAGAGGGGACAGATTGGCCCTAAATTTAGCTGAAAAAGCAGCCCCAGAAGGAGCTTTTGAGAAACAAAACACACAACAGCAGCCATCATCATGTTAAGCCCCTTGATTTATGAAAAAGGAAACTGAGGCTCAGAAACGGCAGGGGGTTTATTTACCCAGAGCTGTACTGCCAGGCAGGCCTGACTTCTGGAAAGTGATTTCCTGTCCATGTAGAATAAGCCTGGAGATGGGAATCCAAGATAGTATGGTCATGTCAGAGAGATTCAGGTTCAGCTTTCTTTTCTACCTTCCATACTCAAGGTCACCTCTTGGGCCAAAATGGCGGCTTGGAGTTGCCTTATTGCGGGAAGCTGCAAAGAAGAAGGGAATAAGTGTGTCCTGCAAGTCCCATAGCACTTTATTGGCCACAGCTTAGTCACATGATAATGCTTAGCTGCACGGGGGGCTGGAAAATGTGCCCAGGAATATCCCTATTCCTAAGGAGGAAGGGCAGAATGGGTGCTGGAGGGGGCAGCCAGTGGTTTCTGCCCAGGCTGTGATCTCAGTCCACAAACTCAAGTGTGTCTGAAGAGCTTTCTTTTCTTTTTCCTAATTTCTATTGCAGGTCCCGATGACACTTCCCAGCTTTCAATGTGAACGTGTCTAATTCCTGGGTGACTTTCAAAGTGCCAAGCTATGGTTGGGAGTGTCTGACTTGAAGGCCTCTGTCCTTGTAAGGCATCATCCTCAGCCATCAGTCCCCAGCTTTCAGCTCCCACAGGCTGCTTCTTGACCCCCTCGTTTCTGTCTGCCCAGGCCCTTTGGCCTCTTCCTCTGGGCCACACCAGAGGTTCAGGGCTCATTCTGCCGCTCCCCTTCCCACTGGGACCTGAGGCAGTGCTCTGTGATGTATTCTCCCCACCTTCTTCTTGGGTTTCCCAAACCTCTCTCTGGGGTCTCGCTGCTTCTGCCAATAAGAAGTAGGGTTCTGGCTTCTTTCTCAGACTTCCCAAACTGTCTTTTTTTTTTCATTATTTCCCCTTTCATTTCCTCCCCCTGCCCCCGGGGAATATAATTGCTCTGAAGGTGGCAAGCCCTATTTTGGAATTTATGTTTTTCCAAAACTAAAAAAACCAAACCTGTTGCATCGAGTCGATTCTCTCTCATAGTGACCCTACAGGACAGAGTAGAACTGCCCCATAGACTTTCCTAGGACCACCTGGTAGATTTGAACTGCCAGCCTTTTGGTTAGCAGCCATAGCACTTAACCACTACACCACCAGGGTTTCCTGTGTCTCTCCAGTGAGACTTAATCTCTTAGGATACACAAGCCAGAGACTTGTGTTTTTTTTTTTTCTGCTTTCCACCTTTTCATGTTCCTCTCTTGTAGTAACGAGGACAGATTTTGGCTTAACAACAGAGAAGAACAAAGAACATAAAATACCAGGAAATGTAAAAGAACATAAGTTAATGTCTTCAAAAAAAAATCTGCTGTATTTACAATACACTGTGGCTGATGCTGACATTCCTTACCCCCTTCTCTGCTGCTAGTGCTACCGTACAGCCTAGAAAAGCTTAGTATGTTTTCCCAGTCTCTCTTCATTTTGGGGAGGCTGTACTACCAAGTTCTGGTCAGTAAGATAGGAGCCAAAGCCTACTCAAGGTTTACAGGAAGGCTCTTTACTTTATCCAAAAAAAGGGCCAAGTGTGGCTGGCACCATCCATTTCCCTCTGCTTCATGCTTAGAAAGTGAACACAATGCCTGGAGCTGCTGCAGTCATCTTGTCACCATGAGGACAAGGCCAAGAGAGTGATAGAGATGCCATGGTACCATTGAGCAGCTGAGGGAATACAACATCACTTATTTATCACTAAACAGGAAAAATAAAATCCTATTTTTCAGTGTATGCTACTTGCTGCTGAAAGCATTCCTAATGTGTATACTATCACTTTACTTAAATTAGCACAAGTGGGCTTCCCTTTCTTGTCATAAGCTGTGCCCTGACAGTAACAGGCATTGTTAATTCTCAACAATGTGAAGGCCAGAGAGTTCTTAACCACCCTTCAGTGCTGCTCAGTCCAGGCCCTGCCACCAGTTCTGTCCTGGTAGTCTCTCTGTGAGGCACTAATGTTCAAAGGAAGTCACAGAGGTAATGCTGCTCAGGTGAACTGAGTGGAAAATATTCACCCTTCAGGCAGGCTGGAGGACAGAGATGGTTCCCTAACTATTGTTAGCCTAGGGACCCACCACATCCTCTTGGTCCCCTTTCCAGGCAGCAAAGACTTTCATTCACTGAGTGTTTGAGGGGTGTCAGACCTATCTACTAGAGGTCTTCTACTGGGTCATGATGGGTTAGGCAGACTCCTGACTGCTCCAAGGGCAAGTGTCAGACTGAGATCTCTCTCTACTAGTTCTTGCTTCCACCATCTCCCTCAACAAAAGTCACCAAGGCCTGAGAATGGAGGGGTGACACAGGGCAGATATGGTCGGTGTGTGGACATGTGCACTATGTAGAACCAGGTCTTCAACTTAAATTCCAACCAGCTAAAAGGTTGTGGCCAAGCTAAGCCAACCAGGCTAAGTCCTGCGACTCTTTCCAGAAAAATCCAGGAAGAAAAGCTCCGTTTCTTTTGAGCTTAATCCTGAAAGAATGACAGTCTGGAGCAAAGCAAAAGCTAGGTGATGGAGAGTTCACATCCCAAGGACATGATGGGAGCCCCTGGATTAGGCTATGACTGAAAGCCACATCCACCTGAACTTTTTATATATGTGAATCAGAATATAGCTCCGTTTTGTTAGAGTCAAACTGAATTCTTTCTTTTAAATAAGACTGAAAAAGTCTTGAGAATTTCAGCCCATAACAAATACTGTAGTATGCAGCCAGCTAAAAAAAAAAATTTTTTATTTTTTTTTTTTTTTTATTTTAGGCTGGGTCCTAAAGCCCAAATTGCCTGTTGTCAAATCCATTGCAATACACTTGTTGACCAGAGTCTGAATCCAAAATGTCCCTGGGAAAATGCGCATGTGTATAGCTTATCTGGATGTTTGAGTTCTGCCTTGTCTCTGAGGACCTCCCAGACTACTGGGTCCAGCCCAAAGTGCATCTCTCTGCTCTCCACGTTTGTCCGTATGGTGCACTTGGTGCTGGGGTGTGTGGGATCTCACTGCTGTCCTGAGCTAGTCTTTAAACCCTGGCAAACTTGGGCTACTCTTAACTTTTCTCTTTTGACGTGAACTCCTCCAGGCCAGAAGCTGGCTCTTATCAATGTCATTTTCTACTCTTAGGACAGGTTCAGTACACAGGTGGAACTTTGGAGAGACAGCCTGGGACAATGGAAGGAACACTGGCTTGGAACCCTGACTCGCCTCTCACTAGCGGAGTGATCTTTGGCAAGTTACTTATCTTCTCTAAGCCTTTTGAGGGCGAACATTAGACCACATGCCATTCATTCATTTGTTTGTTTATTCAATTAATATTTATTGAGTACACACTGTGCCAGGCACTGTGCCAGGGATAGAGACTGAGCAGACAATGGAAAACGGATCAGTTAAGATTCCTTGGTTAGTTGCAAGCAACAGCAGCAGAAAAAACACTATTTGCTTACCAAACCTTGTTTCTTTTTTCTTTAGGGCACATAGCTAGCACAAATTTCTTCACCTCCCTTGTAGTTGGGTGGGGCCATACAATGAAGTTCAGGCCAACGGAATTGAGTTAAGTGATATATGTCACATCTAAGCCTGGCCCCTAAAACACCACCAGGAAATCCTCCACACTCTTTCTTGTTATGTCTGCCAGATGCAGATGATGTGATGGAGGACTCTGAGGACCTACAGGAGGGTTAAGCCATACCTGGGACCCTAAATGACTGTGCAGAGATGAGCCCCACTGGAGCCCCACTGCCCACCCACTATGACTGTGATGTGAACGAGAAATAAACTTCTACTGCGTTGAGCCACTGAGATTTTAGGAGGTTTGTTACAGCAGCATAACCTACCCTGACATCAACTGGCTAACTTAAGTACAAGTGAATTTCCTGGAAACAAATGAGCTGTTCATGGAATCAGCAGGAAGCTTGGCACTGGGCAGGTCCAGAGGCTGGAAGGGGAAATTACTGAACTTGTCCCTCACTATGAGAATCCAACCATTTCAATCTCTCTCTCAATATTCAAGTTCCTGGGAGAGAGGGTCCACCAAGCCTCATTCTGATCATGTGCCTCTCCTCTTGGCTAGAGGATGGCAGACTTATGATTCCAATTCCAACTAACTGTATTTAATGGGAGGAGGAAAACCTCAAAAGGCAATTGAAGTGGAGATGGTTGTTGGGCAGGCTGAAGACAAGTGTCCCTGGCAGTGGGCACACTTCCTGACCTCTGGGAGCTTTCTTCACTAATCACATTAATCCTACAAATACGGTATGAGGGACCTGCTGGCCTCCATGACAGAGAAATATGGGACAACCAAACCTGGGCCATGAGGTCCAGGAGGGCTTCCTGGAGGAAGTGACATTTGAGCTGGGGCTTGAAGAGTGATAGGGACCCACTATGTAAAGAGAAAGATAGGGGTGGGATGGAAAGGAAAGAACATACAAAAGGCCATGAAGTACTACAGTAGGTGCTCAGTAAATGCAAATTTCTTTCCTCTCCCTCCTCACTATTTACTGAGATTGGAATTCTCTCCTTTATTTTCAGTCATCTCTGAAAAATGGAAAAAGAGAGGTAAAATTAATGTGATTTGTAGATGATACAGCTTTTTTACCCAGAAAATCCAAGTGAATCTGCTGAAAAACAAAGAATAAGAGTTGGCTGGGTTCAAAATTAAAATAAGGAAATCAATAACTTCCCTGTTTATACCAACAACAACCACTTAGAAGAGATAATGGAAGTGGTTACCTCATTTATCATAGCAACACAAAAGGTAAAAGACTTAAGAATAGACTTAATAAGAAATGCATAAAATCTATATGAAGGAAATTTTAAAATGCTAACTGATGCAAAAGAAGACTAGAACTCCTAAAATGGCAGACCCTATTCTTGAAAGAGAAAAGTCAATAACATAAAGATGGTACTTCTTCCTAAGATGACCTATGCAACGAATGGGTTTTTTTTTTTTTTTTTTAAATTCTCCATCTGTTAAAAGCTCACCAATTCTTTATGGTTCAGGTCAAATGCCATCACCTCTTCCATGAAGCCCTCTGGGGTTAGAAGTTATTGCTTATTGTTCCTTGGACCTTTACTCTTCTTTAGTCTTTTATTAAGATTGGTAGCTGATGCATGTGACTCCTTCTTTAAGACTGAGAACCTTTTGAGGACAGAGACTCTCTCCCACTTGTCTCTGTGGATCATTGTTAGTACGGTTCAGGGTAGTGACGACCTTGAGGCTTGGGAGAACTGGAGTCACAGGATTTCACAAATGTCAGGCTATATGTAGTCTTATCTGGGGTGTGAAAGCAACTTTCTGGTCGCTTCTCCTGCTCTCTTTGTCCCTCTGCTGGTTGGGACCAGGGGCTTGTCAACTGATGTTTCTTCTTGCCATCATTCCTATGGGGACATGATGTTGCCTCCTGCTGACCTGGAGTCTAAACTTGGCCAGTTCTGGACACTTTGTTCCATGTATTGGGACCTGATAACCAGCCTGGCCTTCTTCTGGGAACTAAGTCACCTTAGTCTGTCCCTGGTTTGGGTTTTGTTTCTCTTGTCTCAAAACAACAGCTTGCCTTCATAACTCACACTGCACACCCAAAATAAACTCAAAGTAGACCAAAGATTTACATGCGTTTTAAAAAAAAGCTATAAAAGTACTTGAAGAAAGCATGAGCAAATTAGTCTATAACTTTGGTAAATAGAAGCATCCTTTTTAACTATCAATCATAATCTAGAAGCCATACAAAGCTGATCAAATCAATTAAAAACTTTTTCATGAAAAAAAAATCTATAAGCAAAATCAAAAGACAAACAACAATCTGGGAAAAGTATCTGCAAGTCATCTCACAAATAGTTAGTCTTCCTACTACAAAAAGAACTCCTAGAAATCTAGACAAAAAAACCTAACAACTCAGTGGAAAATGGGCAAAGAACATAAACAGATAGTTCAAAAAAAAGGTGATGACACTGAGATACAATTTTTCACCTATCAAACTGGCAAAAATCCAGACGTTTGACACTACATCCTGTTAGTGAGTTTGTGTGGAAATAGACACTCTCTGTATTACTGGGGAGTCCTGGTGGCACAATGGTTAAAAGCTTGGCAGCTAACCAAAAGGACAACAGTTTGAATCCACCAGCCATTCCTTGGAAACCCTATGGGGCAGTTCTACTCTGTCCTATAGGGTTGCTATGAGTCAGAATCGACTTGAAGGAAGTGAGCATGGTGTTGCTGGGATGTGCATAACTCCTATGGCTGTGGCACAATTCATCAAAAATACAAAGTCATTTAGCAACGTTGCGGAGTATGGGGTCAACAAACAAAAATCAGTTAGGTTTCTATACATCAACAATGAGAAATCTGAAAGGGAAATTAGAGAAATGATTCCATTTACAATGACATCTAAGAGAATAAAATGCCTAGGAATAAATCTAATCGGAGATGTGAAGGACTTGTACAAAGAAAACTATAAAACTCTGCTGGAAGAGATTAAAGAAGACTTAAATAAATGGAAAAATGTTCCACGTTCATGGACTGGAAGATTTAACGTTGTAAAGATGTCATTACTATACAAAGCGATCTATAGATTCAACACAATCCCAGTTAGAATTCCAACAGCTTCTTTATAGAAATAGAAAAACCAGTCCTTAACTTTATATGGAATGGCAAGAGGCCCCGAATGGCTAAAGCAATGTTGAAAAAGAAGAACAAAGTAGGAGAACTCATACTTTCTGATTTTAAAACATGCTATATAGCTACAGTAATCAAAACAGTCTAGTGCTGGTATAACAATAAACACATAGACCAATGGAATAGAATTGACAGTCCACAAATGAACCCACATATCTATGGCCAACTGATTTTTTGACAGATGTGCTAAGTCCATTTAATGAGGAAAGAAGAGACTCTTCAATAAATGGTGCTGGAAAAATTGGATTTCCACATGCCGAAAAATGAAACAGAATCCACGCCTCACACCATACACAAAAACAAATTCAAAATGGATTAAGGACCTAAATGTGCAAACTAAAACCTTGAAATTCTTAGAATAAGAAGCAGCGGCAATGTTGTCAGGCCTAGCTTTCAACAATGGAGTGTGTAATATAATAACAAAAGCACAAACAGCAAAAGACAAAATAAATAAGTGGGACTTGATAAAAATAAAACCTTTTGTTCATCAAAAGACTACCAAAAATGTGAAAAGACAGTTACCGATTGGGAGAATATCTTTGGAAACCATATATCTGACAGGACTCTAATAACCAAAATATATATAAAGCTTTGACAACTTAACAATGAAAAGGCAAATAATCCAATCATAAAATGGGCGAAGGACTCGAACAGACATTTCACCAAAGAGGACATTCAAATGGCCAACAAACACATGAAAAGATGCTCAGTGTCATTAGCTATCGGAGAGATGCAAATCAAAATCACAATGAGGTACCACTTCAGTCCCACTAGGGTGGCTAAGATTAAAAAAAAAACAAAAAATGAAAAACCAGAAAACAACAAATGTTGATGAGGATGTGGGGCAGTTGGAATACATATCAATCACTGGTGGGAATGCAAAATGATACAGCCATAGTAGAAATCAATGCGATGGTTCCTGAAAAACTAAAAACAGAACTACCACACGACCCAGTGATTCCACTCCTAGGTATATAAGTGAAAGACTTGAAAGTAGAGACTCAAACAGAGACTTTTGTACACCAGCATTCATTGAAACACTGTTCACAATAACCAAAAAGTGGAAACAACCTAAATACTCCTCAGCAAATGAATGGATAAACAAAATGTGGTACGTGCATACAACGGAATACTACTCAGCCAGTAGGCGAGATGAAGCTTTGTTACGTGTTACAGCATGGTTAGAGGCTGAAGACAGTATGCTGAGTGAAATAAGCCAATCACAAAAAGGATATTGTATGACCTCACTTCAATGAAAAGGCAAATGTATAAAAATCATAGTTTATTAGTGGTTATTAGGGATGGGGCAGGGAGGGGGAGGTGGCTAATGGTCATGGAAAAATTGCATTGATTAAGTGTAGAGTTGCATAGTTGATTGCTGTAATTGCTGTCAGTAAGTTCTACGCCTGTAAAAAGTTGAATTGGCAAAAGTTATGTGACAGGTATATTTACAACAACAACCAAAAAAAAAAAAAAAAAAAAAACGGGGCTGTTTATGTACAACCAAACACCTCATGGAATTTGGTTCCTAGATTTGGAAGTTTAGGGTCCTGGTTTCATGGGACATCCCAGTTAATTGGCCTAATAATGTGTTTAGTGCTTCTGTTCTTCCTCCTAGTTTGTTCCATAGTGCCTGGGGTCTTAAAAAGCTTGTAAGTGACCCTATAGGACAGAGCAGAGCTGCTCCATAGGGTTTCCAAGGGCAGCTGGTTGATCCAAACTGCCTATCTTTTGGTTAGCGGCCAAGCTCTTAGCCACTGCAGCACCAGGGCCCAGCCACAGGTATGTTGTTGTCATTGTTAGGTGTCATCAAGTCGGTTTCAATTTGTAGCAACCGTATGCACAACAGAACGAAACACTGCCAAGTCCTGTGCCATTCTCACAATTGTTGCTATGTTTGAGCCCATTGTTGCAGTCACTGTCAATCCATCTCGTTGAGGGTCGTCCTCTTTTTCGCTGACTCTCTATTTTACCAAGCATGATGCCCTTCTCCAGGGACAGATCCCTCCTGATAACATGCCCAAAGTATGTGAGACATAGTCTCACCATCCTTGCTTCTAAGGAGCTTTCTGGTTGTACTTCTTTCAAGACAGCCACAGGTATAGGGGTTAGGATTTACAACACATATTTTTTGAGGGACACAATTCAGTCCATAAGAGCTTCAACCAATGGATTTCCTTTGTCATGGAAAACTTTGGAAGAAATTAACCACTACCATTGAGTCGATTCCGGCTCATAGCAACCCTATAGGATAGAGTAGAACTGCCCCATAGGGTTTCCAAGGCTGAAATCTTTACAGAAGCAGATTGCCACATCTTTCTCCCGAGGAGCAGCTCGTGGGTTTGAATCAGAGTAAATGGACTTCTTACATGGTGGCTAGCTTACCCCAGAGGGAATATTCCTAAGAGACCCAAGCAAAAACTGCAAAGCTTTCAATCTAACCTTGGAAGTTATGCAACTTCATGTCCGTTGTGCTTTATTGGTTGAGTTGATTCCGGCCCATAGCAACCTTACAGGACAGGGTAGAACTGCCTTCTAGGGTTTCTGAGGCTGTAATCTTTATGGAAGCAGACTGCCACATCTTTTTTCCATGGAATGGATGGTGGGTTCAAACTACTGACCTTTTGTTTAGTAGCTGAATGCCAGGGGAGAATTAACCAGTAAGCACAGTATGCATAAGCTTACAGCAAGCAAGGTACAAATGGGCTTAACTGTGCTTGCTTACTAACCTGTAGTGAAAAATTTCACCTGGGTTTCACTACTTCGAAGTAGAAGAGTGCCATGGGAGGGACGGCTGGTGTCAGAATTGGTAAACAGATAGGTGGGTGGAGATAGGTTGGACCTCCAACTCATAGAAATCGAAGATGTGCATACCTTGCTTATTGGGTAATCTATCCTTGCTGAGTGCTTTAACCACTGCACCACCTGGGCTCTCTCTTAGTTATCTAGTGTTGCTATGACAGAGATACCACAAGTGGGTGGCTTTAACGAACAGAAATTTATTTTCTCACAGTTAGGAGGCTAGAGGTCCGAATTTAGGGTGCTGGCTCTAGGGGAAGGCTCTCTCTCTGTCAGCTCTGGGGGAAGGCCCTTGTCTGTTTTTAGCTTCTATTCCTAGGTTCCTTGGTGATCATGTGGCATGCATCTTCCCCTTGTTTTGTGCTTGCTTGCTTGTTTGTTTGCTTGCTTGTTTGCTTGCTTGCTTTCTTAATCCGCTCTTTTGTATCTCAAAAAGAGATTGATTTAAGACACAGCCTACACTAATATTGTCTCACTAACACATGAGTCGGAATCGACTCGACGGCAGTGGGTTTGGTATTTTTGGTTTTGAACGTAACAAAGAAAATCCATTCCCAAATGGGATTATAACCATAGGTAGCAAACCAAAAACCAAACCCTTCACATCCATTGTTCTTAATTGGTCAGGAGTAAATTCATAGGGCTACCCCAGATTCAAATGAGGAGATTACACACCCAAAGAACCTAACCAAACCTGTTGGAGGAGAGTTAATTTCAACTCATAGTGGCCCTATAGGACAAAGTAGGAGTGCTACATAGGGTTTCCAGGGAGCGGCAGGTGGATTTGAACTACTGACCTTTTGGTTAGCAGCTGATCTCTTAACTACTGCACCTCCAGGGCTCCACATGAGGCAGTGAATACTGGGAGACACGGTTCAGTGGGGGCCTACCATTGGAGACCAGACATCACACATGGTCATGTGTACCAGTCAGGATAGGCCAGCTTATGCTTCAGTAACAAATCACCCAAAATTTCGGTGTCTCAAAACCCAAGTTTGTTTATTGTTCAATCTGTAGGTCTGATGTGGGTCTGAGGGGTCCAAGTAGTCACTCCATCTCATGATACCACTATCTGAATTTGATGCATCAGGGTTTACCATGGCAGCGGAAGAGCAGAATTGTAGGGATTTGCACAGGCAAAGAAATGCTCTGATCCAGAATCCTGAGCCTGCATGGTCCTGCTGAACTGTAAGGAGTGAGGGAGTATAACCCTCCCTTGCACTTGGAAGAGAGGAGAGGCAGATGTGACCAAACATTAGACCCTTTGCCCACATTATGCTGTACCTGAGGACAATCCCTGCTGGGTATTTCTAGTGGGTGTCACAATTAGGAAAGTCTTTGGGCAAAATTTCTCCATTAATCGTTTCAATGGATGTCATGGATTAAACTGTGTCTCCCAAAATATCTATCAACTTAGCTGGGCTGTGATTCTCAGCATTGCGTGATTGTCCACCATTTTATGTGATTATCCACCATTTTGTGTGTTTTCCCTGTGTGTCTTAAATCCTGTCACTACGATGAAAAAAGATGGATTAGCGACAATTATACCGATGAGGTCTACAAGGTTAGGTAGTGTCTTAAACCAAACTCTTTTGACATATAAAAGAAGCGAGTAGAGAGACAAGGGGACCTCATACCACCAAGAAAACAGTGCTGGGAGCAGAGCGTGTCCTTTGGACCTGAGGTTCCTGTGCTGAGATACTCCTAGACCAAGAGAAGACTGATGACAAAGACCTTCCTCCAGAGCCGACAGAGAGAAAAAGCCTTCCCCTGGAGTCTGCGCCCTGAATTCAGATTTCTAGCCTACTGGACTGCGAGAGGATTAACTCCTCTTTGTTTATTTCTGTTATGGCAGCACTAGATGACTAAGACAGTGGATGATTGCTAACAGCTGTGGACTCCACATGGAGAGGTGACCCAGTAGGAGACATTCGAGTTGGGTCTTCAGGGTAAGTAGGAATTTGAAAGGAAGGGAAAGGGATAACGGAAAGGACGTTCCAAAACAGTGGAACAGTATAAGCCTAGGCTCACAGCCTGCTATTTCCAAGAGCCACGAGGAGTCTAGTTCAGCAGGCTTACAGAGAGAAGATAGAAAGGTGGGCTAGAATTAGGATGAAAATAGTAATTAATAACTAACATTTATTGAAAATCTTTTACTGTGTCAGGCACGGCTCTAAATGCTTTAGATGATTCACCAGAGTAATGGTGCTGTGCTAAATATCTTCCATTTGTACCCTTAGAGTCATGCTCCCTCTTCACTGCCTTGTCCTGTGCCCCAGGAGATTGACCACTATAAACGACACCACCAGACTCCCTTACTTTCTGGCTTCCAGTTTGATTTGTCCAATGGGGAGCCACAGCAGATTAGAGGGAGGCAGGACAGTGAGGTCAGGGTATTTGTTCCACTGGCTTTTTCCCCACAGGCTCACCTTGGGCTGGCTGCTTCCCTCAGCTGCTCAGATTCTGTTAACCTATCCTCCTCTTGCCCTTCGGGCTTAGAGGTCCTAAAAGACCTGCTGTTACTAGACCTGGGATAGTGTATTATCCTTTGTAGGATTTCCTTACACTCTGACCTTCTTTTAACATAATTTATTTTTTGTTGTTGTTGTTGAGTATATACATAGCAGAACATACACCAATTCAACAATTTCTTCATGTACGATTCAGTGACATTGTTTTAGTCTGGGTTCTCTACAGAAGCAAATCCAGTGAAGTGTATATAGATAGATTTATTTCAAGGAAATGGTTCATGCCATTGTGGGGCCTGGTGAGTCCCAAATCCACGGGTCAGGTGGCAGGCTGAAGGCTTCTGCTGGCTCACATGGTTACAGGGGCTGGTGAATCCAAAATCTGTAGGTCAAGTGGCAGGCTAAAGACTTCTACAGGCTTATGTCCCAAGAACCGGAGGTTGGGCAACAAGAAAAGTACAGGGCTGAGAGACAAAGATAGAGAGACAGACATAGCTTTGCCAGAACATCCCTTTATATACGGGATGCAGGCCACTCTCCCAAGGAAATTCCCATTTCACCTGATTGGCTGCTCACATCAGATCACAAAATGGAAATTAACTGCTTGTGTCTGCCAAATCACTGAGAATCATAGCCTAGCCAAGTTGACACATAACATTAACTATTACAGGTATTGATCACATTCTTGAGGTTGTCCAACCATTCTCACCCTCTTTTTCTGAGTTGTTACTCCCCCATTAACATAAACTCATTGCCCCTTAGTTTCCTATTTTTCAAGTTGCTGTTGTCAATTTGATTCCATATAGATAATTCTTAAAAGAGCACGATCCTCAAGACAGACATTCCTTACTAGTTAAGCTAAATTATTGTTTGGTTTTAAGAAGGCTTCAGGCGATATTTTTGGTTTGAAGTTTAAAGATGATCTCAGGGCAATGGTTTCAGGGGTTTGTCCACCATCCACAGCTCCAGAAAGTCTAGACTCCATGAGAATTTCATATTCTGTTCTGCATTTTCCCCCTTTTTGAACAGGATTCTTCTATAGAATCTTTGATCAAAACATTCAGTAACAGTAGGCGGGCACCATCCAGTTCTTCTGGTCGTGTGGCAAAGGAGGCAGTTGTTCATGGAGGCAATTATCCTCACAGTCTATTTCTTCCTCCTGACTCTCTTTCTTCCTCTGTTGCCCAGGTGAATAGAGACCAACTCTTGTACCTCGGATGGCCACTTGCAAGCTTTCAAGACTCCAGGCACTAGGAGGTAGAACAGAAACACTAAACACATTATCAGGCCAATTAACTGGGATGTCCCATAAAACCATGATCCTAACACTCTAACCTTTCAAAATAGACCCCTTATCAATTTTTCAAATACTAATTTGGGTTTCCTGAAAGAACCTAACTGATGTAGGTACCTATCCAGCCAGATGGGTACTAGGTATTGTCCCCATTTTACGGATAAGGGAGCTGAGGTATAGAGAGTTGAAATGACTTGCTTAAGGCCACACAACTGCATAAGTCACAAAGGAAGGACTCAACCCAGGCAGTCTGGCTACTGAATTTCAAAGATGTTCAAAAGCCTTGAATGTCAGGCTAAGGAGAATGCATTCCCATCACCTATAGATGTTGCCAGGCTCTCATCGTTTTTTCCTTCTTTCATCAAGTTCATATGCAATGACATTGTTACTCCTATGCCTGCTGAGAAACCAACATGTTTCCTTATCTGTAAAGCAGGAGAATTCTCCAGGCTATGACTGCCTCACAGAGCTGTAGTGGAGCTCAGAGAGATCTTGGCCATTGGACCCTGAGGTGGAGCAGGCGACCCAGGCTCAGCCATCAGATCATTACATTTCCCTGGCCACAGTGATTGGTCCAGGGAGTTGGGATGTGATCCTATCAAAGTGAATTTTTTTTTTTTTTTTTGCCTGGGACATTTGTAAAACAGGCATATTATCTTCTCCACCAGGCTTCAACCTAGGAGAAGATAAAGCCTGAATATGCCACCATGTGGATAAAAGACCCCAAATCAAGGAAGTAGAACCAAACAATGGGGAGAAACGGAGTTTTGTGATATCATTTCAGACCTTGAATCCAGCCATCTCTGAAATCCAGCCAACCCTTTGGATGGTTCTCTTACAGAAGTTGATATATTCCCTTTTTTTCCTTATGGCATTTAGAATTTTAACTCTAGAGTGCCAGTGTTGTCACTTGCCACTGAAGGAGTCCTGACTGACACGGTGGAAGACAGCTTGGAGTAGGAAGAGGAGGACTCTGCAGTAGCTGGATGAACCCCTATTCATCCATCAAGACCCAACTCAAAGGCTATCACCTTTGTTTAGCCTTCCAGCTAGCCCTCCACAGCTAGTTGCTCCCTCCGTACTTCCTTGTGTGCTTAAAAGATTTATCCAGTTGCCATCAAATGGATTCCAACTTACGGTTACCCCACTGGGATCCATAGGGTTTTCAATGGCTGATATTTTGGAAGTAGATTGCCAGGATCATTATAACTCAGAATTGACTCATTGCAATGGGTATTCTTCCCAGCTTCCTCTGGGTGGACTCAAATCTCCAAGCTTTTGGTTAGCATACAAATGCAACACACCTGTATCATAGCACCTCTCACAATGTGCTGTAATTGCTTGGGCAGCTGTTTCTGCCACTAGGCAATGAACAGTTTGCCTTAATCTTATTCATTTCGGGGTTCTTAGTTTTTAGCCAAAGGCTTGGCACAAAGTTGTTACTAACTCACTGGATATTTGTTCAATGAATAACTGAATGAATGAGAACAGGGCAGTAGTAATAGGAATGGGCAGAAGAAGACGGATGGCGGCCATTCCTACAGTGCCAGCAAAAAGTAACAGCAGACTTAAATCTTTTTTTTGGAGTAAGACAGGCTTGAGATTAATATTAATAACAAAATGTTATTTAGCTGACTTGGAAAACATCCCTGGAGTAAAATTAATAATAGCTACCATGTATTGTATGCTATGTGCTGGATATTTTATATACGTTAAATTAAATCTTTGCCACAGTCGGTCAATGAAAGCACGATGAATACGTGGTTGACAACATCTAGTCTATTCTGGTGAATCGAAATCAACTCCAGGGAGGATTCTCTAAGCCAGTCATAGCAATCACGTCCTCCTCCACGATGGCCAGTTTGCGGATGGGAAGGCCTAAGTTAATTAGGACCAGTAGGATAAAGCCTATTGCTGTGAGAACAGGTGTGAGAAAAGATGCTCTTGCTGGATGTGAATGAGGAAGCTTGTGGCCCTGGCTGTTCCTTGTAGCCATCTTGAGGACAAGGCTGACACATGGAGGGGAACAGAGCCAAGAGAATCCTAGAGGAATGGGTCCCGGGCTCTCATCAAACCCAGCCTGAAGCTGACCTACCTCTGAATGTCCAGTTACGTGAGCCAATGGCATTCCTTTAAATGCATACGGGTTGGGTTTCTCCTATTTCGTCCAATTACAGTATCTTTATTGCGCAAATAATGCTGGCCTTCTATGTTTGTTTGCCATCCGTGTCCTCTGCCTGAGAGGTATGTTTGTAAGTACACTATGCTAATTGTTTTACATGCTGGTGTAAAAAATTGGCATAATGCTCTTATGAAAAACCTCATAGGCAGAGGGCTCCATTGCCAAGCAAACGTAGAAGGTGCGTGTTATTTGTGTAAAAATACAGCACACAGTGAGGAAACCAAGATTTTGTTACTTGCTCAAGATACCTCAACCAGTGAGTGTAAAAGCTGAGATTCCACCCACTAAACTGAGCCAAAAAAGGACAAGTGACTTGACCTCAGTCCTGATTTATCTGTTTACCTACTGAGATAGCTTCTCTTGCACACGCAGTTCCTACTGCCTAGAATGTTTTTTGCCCCTTCACTTTGCCTAGCAAACTCGGACCTGTCTTTGAGGCCACAGCTTAAATATATGCCACTTCCCTGACATCCTCTCATCTCCATTAGCTTAGATCCCTCAGCTATTAATTTTCATGGTGGCATGTACTTTTCCTTCATTGCCCTTATCATAATTATAATTAATTATAGTGTAATAATATTTTCATAATTTGACTCTAAATTCCGGAAGGACACAAGTGCGTCTGTTTTGCTCAGAACCGAATCCTTGGAACAGTGGCTGTTACTTAGTGAGCAACAATAAATATTTCATAAAAGAATAAATGAAAGCTATTGCTTTCTGTGGTAATGAATTATATCAGTGAGTCTCCAAGTGTGGTTCCTGGACCTGAAGTATCATCATCACCTGTAAACTTGTTTAAAATGCAAATTTTAGGTCCCACCCCAGACCTACTGCTGTAGAAACTCTGAGGGTAGAGCACAGCAATCCCAGTTTTAACAGCCCCTCCAGGTGACTCTCTGGAATTATTACCACGCGTCAGAATCACTGGTGGCAACTGGTTTTCCAGGTGATTCAGATGCAAGCTGTCGTATGAAATAAAGTGGGGCTGACAAAAATTGCAGCGGCAGTGGAGTGGACAACACCCTAAGACTTGTCTTTATTGAAATTTAAGCCTGGCTTTGCTGCAAATCAGGCCACCCTCATTGACCAATGAGATTCTGACAGCTCTCCTTGAACAATAAAATCTTGAAGTGCTTCAGTAGGAAATTGTATATGCCAATCCGAAATAAGCCTCTTTTGCTTCAGTGTTTTGTCAATATAAATTAGTCGCTGCTGATACTCGAAGAAATATCTTTCCAATTTCGGCTTGGTACTACCCCATTCTTGAATCTTCTGCCAGAATAAACCTCATCTCATAGATTAATTTTATTATTGATTCAGTTTCTTCTGACAATGCTAAAAAGTTCGAAAACCACTGGGTTATATACATTTGCTCTAATCTATGCAATAGGTACTTCTGATTTAGAAAATATTAGGATTGTTATTCCCTGTCCTTGAGCAAAGAGAGTGTGACCCAGCTAAAACTGGGCCCACAAGGACTCACAAGGACACAACAACCTGGCTCTGAGATAAAGACAATAGATGGTACAATCTTAGAAACTATCTTTTACTGAAGAAAAATACCTTTTAGGGAACTTTTCATATTAAGTGAATCAACACAAAAGACTTTCCACTCTTTTCTATTAACATTTAGTGAGTAGAAATTTGTTGGACCAATGAAGACCCTCCTGACTGTCAGTTACTGAAAGCTATTCCAATGATTAAAAATGGCAATGTAAGATCACAGTCTCTAGCCAATCTGTGAAAAGATGACGCTTTCAACGATTCTACCCATTTCTGCGGTAATATGTACTCATTATTCCGTAACCTTCCTCGGATTCGGAGAGACAATAGGACTGGCAGCATGCTTGTCCTCTTGTCTCCCTGAATACATGCCAAATAAAACTTTCTTTTTGCTTTACTGTACTCCAGGATTTCTTTTCCCTTACAACACACCCTAGGACCCAACCTCTGGTGCTTGGGAGTGTTTCCTGGCTCTTAAAATCAGTCCTTTCACAAATAAACTGGGCTGGAGGTTAGAACTGGAATCCATCACATTCTTTGCCCTCTCAGAAGCTTCAACTTTGATGACTCTTCCTGCTACTGACTGTCTTTTATCCTTCAGGTTTCAGTTTACATTTCCATTCTACATCTCAGTCCTCTGAGTGTTTGTTTTGTTCATAACACTTAGAGCACTCCTCTTTGTTTACAACCAATTCACTCATTTGTGCCTCCTAGAGGGCAGGGACTACAGAAGTTTTGTTTACTGCCGTAGTCCTAGCACCTTCGTGTACGCCCCACAAAGACCAAGGCCGTCCGGCTAACTTCTAGCCTGTTGCTTGGCACGTTGAAAAGCGCTCAGTAAAGATTTGCGGAAGGAACGTGCGAACAAAGCGAAAGAGAAACGACCTCTTTACTAAAATGGTAGACCTGGCTCCCTTTACCAAGATGGCCGCCGGCCCGCGTGGATAGGAGGCGGGCGCAGGGGGCGGGGCGAGGCTGGAGCCTTCAGGTGTGGCCCCGCCCAGCCCGCCCCTTCCCCCGCTCGATTCCGGATTGGTCCGGTTCCAGCGCCGCAGCCCGGCGGCCGCGCTGTGGGGCCGCGCCGGGCGCGCTCGCCACTTCCGGCGCGTTGGGGCTGTTGGTCGGGGGCGGCCGCGCGGCGCCAGCGGGAGGCTCAGAGACAAGCGGGCGCGCGCAGGGATGCTCCGGGGGGCGGCGGCAGCAGCGCTGGTGTGGGCTGAGGTGGCAAGGACAGCGCGGGCCCCCGGGCCTCTCCCCTGAGCGGGCGGCCCGACTGCGCCGCTGAGGGCCCTTCAGCCTCCGCCCCTTCAGCCTCCGGGCCGGGCCCACCGCCGTCTCTGTCCGCGGAAGACGGGGATCCCCTGCCTGGGCCCGCAGCCTCCCCTTCGGGGGTCGGGCCCGGGCGGGGGGCCCCGGGCCGCTGCCCTTCTTGCCGGCCTCCGAGCCTCATTTCCTGCTTTTTCAGTTTCCTTAAGTAGGGGCGGGTGGGTGTGGATGAATTGTCGTGGGGGCCCCCAATGAGGCGGGCCGGGGGGCCGCGCTCTTTTTAGAGGGTCCCCGCGGGGCCCGGGTGGGGAAGGGGTTGTCTTTGCATGGGCCGGGGTCTTCCCGAACCTGCCGGGACCATGACCTGAACTGTGCCAGCGGGACGTG
The DNA here is from genome assembly GCF_024166365.1 of Elephas maximus indicus. NCBI lineage: Eukaryota > Metazoa > Chordata > Mammalia > Proboscidea > Elephantidae > Elephas > Elephas maximus. The sequence goes on along the minus strand of NC_064830.1, from coordinate 88,562,993 downwards.
TCCGAAGCCCCAGAACCAGCTCACCTGAGCCTCCCCTCCTCCTGGCCAGTATGGTAAGTGGGGTCGGAGCCCCCTGCCCTCCTTGGGTGCCGGCCGGAGGGGTGGGCGCGGGCCCCGGGGTGGCTGAGCTGTTGCTCCTCTTCCCGGGGCGGGGAGGCGCGTGCGGAGCCCGGCGGTGACACATGGGTGCAGGGTTTGCAGCCCGGCTCTGCGCTCCCATCCCTCCCGGGAATGTCTCAGACTGGGAGGCACCTGGAAGCAGGCAGGCACAACCCTTATTACATGTGGTGTTTGCCTCTCTTATATAATTACAGCTCATCGTACAATGGCCATCACTTATTGAGGACTTACTATTTGCCAGGCCCTGTTCTGAACGCTTGACATGAGCTGTTTCATTTAATTACCACACCAACCCTTTGAGATAGGTTCTCAAGTGGGGAACCCGAGGCACTGAGCAATTATCCAGCTCAAAGTCAAGCAGCTCTGAAGTGACTGGCAAGATTTGAACCTAGGCAGTCTGACGTTACAGCTCCTGTTCTGTATAACTCACTTACAGAGCTGGACCAGGATCTTGGAGAACATCCTGTCCAACTGTAGGTTTATGTATGTGGAAACAACAGAGGATTTGTGATTTGCAGAGGTCACATAGGTAGATAATAGCAGAGTCAGGAACAGTCTTCTTTTGACACCCAGGCCATTGTGCTTTCTGTTACATGCTTTGACCTTTTTCCTGGTAGTGCCTGGAAACCTATTCATCCTTTTGGATCCCACTCAGAAGCCACTTCTTCTGAAGATACTTTACAAAATTTCCGGACCCGTAGACACTTTCATTATTCCTTTCAATTTGTGTACTCCCATCTACTTGTTAAGCATTTGCCTTTTTGATAGTGCAGTTGTTTGAATCTTACTGGCTACTGTAGTAGACTTGGCTCTCTCAAAGATGAAATTGTCTGAACCTTTATCTCCTCCAGTTCGTGGCAGATAGTAAGCCCATGGTGAGTGGTCCAGTGACAGAACTGTTCTCAAGGCCACCCACTTTAGCACTACAAAGTTAGCATTGTAGTAGAGAGAGGAATGCAGTTACATCTTCTGTGATACAGGTGTTCAAGCCACTGGGTCCCGGGCATAGGAAGAGGACCTAATAGCCCTTGCCCTCATGGGGCTTACAACCATTTGGATAAAATACACCACTAATGCTGAGGAACACCATATAGTATATGCTATGTAGTATGGTGGCAGCTGAGTTAAGCTCTCTGCATCTCAATTTCCGAATCTATAAAATGTGAAGATTGTATTATTCATTAGAAAATTCCTAAGGCATGAGGTTTAACATATAGTGATTGATGAAAACACAGTATTCCTTCATTTATTCTTTTAATAAATTTTAAGTAACCAATCTATATGCCATGGTTTCAACCCACAGCTGCTCTGCAGGGGAAAAGACCCGATGATCTGTTTCTGTAAAGATTACAGCCTAGGAAACCCTGGAGGGCAGTTCTGCCCTGTCATATAGGGTCACTGTGAGTTGGAATCAACTCAGTAACACACTGCAATAACAGTCTATATGCCAGCCCCTAGGGAATGTATAAATGAACCAGACAGACACAGCTCCTTCCTTCAGGGAGCTTACAGCTTGTCTCAGGATCCTTGGACAGGATTTTGTTATTGACTGAGCTAGCCAAGCACCCTTATATACAGGTTTGTTTTAATTGGCAGTCAGTAGAGTATAATATGATTGACCTTTTTTTAGTAATGATTTAATTGAAAAGCGGTTGACTTCATGACCCCCGTGTAAGTTTCTTTCTGAGGTAAGTTGCTAGTCAAGGTTTTTGTAACCTCTTGTCATCGACTCATGGCGATCCATTTTGTAACTAGACCTCAGTTATTTAAGCATACAGGGAATGGCCTAGTGGATGTCTGGTGAATAGGACCGTCTGATCACTACTTCCTACATCACTGATACCAGTGGTTCAGCACCTGTAGGTATCCCATAATAGGAGACGTGGGCAGGGGAGACCTTGTTCCAGAAAGGCAAGGAGGCCATTGTCTGGTGTCGTAGGAGAGTGTTTTCCCTGGGATCACAAGGTCTTATTTATTCCAAGAACTCTTTTCTTTTCCATTTCTTACTGACTTAACGTTTTTACTTTTAAGAGTATTAGGCATATAAGTTTGAATCTTTTTAATATTTTCTCTTTAAAACTTCAGCTTTTAATAAGACTTGAAAATGGCATAATAATTCTAAAAACTACCGTTTATTAAGCATCTGAGATATGCTAGCTATTTTTCATTTATTATTATTTTAGTTACATAGCATCAGTTAACTATACCAGCTGTGCTAGATTACATTATTGATATTATTACTAGAGGGGAACGTTAATAGACCTGTTCTAGAAGACCCGTTTAACAAGTGGTGGGACTGGCATTTGGACCCAAGGTGCTCTACTCCAAAGCCTGTCCCCTGCAGCACATGGTGCCACTTCATGTAGAAGATAATCAAGAATGTGATTCAACTTGTTTGATTCTGAGATAGACTAGTGATGGGGTTGAGGGGCATGGGCAACTTCCTGTAAACAGCTCCTCTGGGAAGAGGGATCTTAACTTGGAGATTTAGAACCAGGTCAGAAAAGATTTGTAGTTGTAGTACAGAATTACTGGAACAGCTTTACTGTAACTACATAAGATTAGATCATCATTTTTGGTTGAATTCCCATGAGTTCTTAAATGGTGTAACATGTTAAGAGATTCCCACGACTTCTCTGACAAGTTATTACTTCATGTTGAATGAAGTGTTACTTAATACTGAAATTTTGTGCGAAATTGAGTCATTGCTTAAATTAGTGTTTTTTAGTTGTGTGGAAATAGCTTTCATTATAAAGGCTTCTTATTTTTGACTGTCAACTACTATGAGTGGTCCTGTTACAGGGGTAGAATCAGGAGGTAAAAATCAGACCTTACGTTTGGCTACTCAGATGGTGTGTCATCAACAGCGTTGCATTATACACCATGCTGAGTGAGATAGGAAGAAACCACGGTGAAGATGCCAGGGAGAAAGGTTCGTTAGTACTCAGAGTTCTTTATATGTCAGTCACATAACTAGAGATAGTCTGGAGAGACAGGTTAAATATTAAAGAATGACTTCGACAGCTTTTGGAAAAATTAGTACATGGTGTGGTTCAAATGATGAAATTGTCTGGTACAGTAAATGAAAACAAAAAATCCAATTAATATGATATAGAGAAGTTCTCTACCTTAAGCGAGGACTTTTTAGTGAATCAGTTTACTCATAAAAAAAAATTGCTAACTTGCTGTCAAACTTAAAATCTTAGGTGTTGTGGATACAGTGTATAATACAATAGTTAATACATTCAGGGCTTTGTATATGCCAAGTACTTTACATGTATTAACCCATTTAGTCTTTCACATAACCCCAGGAGGTAGAGACTATTTTTATTTCCCATTCTATAGATGCGAAAATTCACGGCATGGAGAGGTTAGGCAGCTTCCAAGGTCGCACTACAACCAAGTGCTAGAATTGGGATTTACATCCAGATAGCCTGATGCAAGAGTCAGTGCCCTTAACTTTCACCCTGGAAGGGGTAAAGTGTCCCTGCCCTCTAGGAGTCGGTTTAGTGGGGAAGGCTGGTTGTATATTCTGAGACTACGATACAGGTAAGGAGCCCTGATGGTGCAGTGGTTAAAGTGCTTGGCTGCTAACTGAAAGGTAGGTGGTTTGCACCTCCCAGCTCCTCGGGAGAAAGATGTGGCAGTCAGCTTCTGGAAAGATTTATAGCCTTGGAAACACTATGGGGCAGTTCTGTGCTTTGAGGTCGCTATGAGTTGAAATGAACTGGATGGCAGTGAGTACAATTTGGGTGATGGTAGAAGAATGTGTTGGTATAAAGGGTAGCATATTTGAGGGAGACCATTTGAGGAGAGGGCTCAGGGAAGGCTTCCCAGGAGGAAGTACTTAAGTTGAGTTTTGAAGGATAATGAAGAATAAAAGTTGGAAAGGGAAAAGAAGGGCCTCCCAAGTAAAAACTGTTTATAGATAGTTATGAAAATCAGATATTTACCAATAAAGATAATAGGAAATAATAGATGTCAAGTGAGAGTGAAGGAAGGAATACACATTTATTGAATGCTTAGGACTTTCTAGGGCCTTTTGTGGCGCAGTAGTTAAATGCTTGGCTGCTAACTGAAAGGTCGGCAGTCTGAATTCACCAGCCGCTCTGCAGGAGAAAGATGTGGCAGTCTGCTCCCATAAGGATTTGTAGCCTTGGAAACCCTGTGGGGCAGTTCTACTCTGTCCTATAGGGTCGCTATGAGTCGGAATTGACTCAGCCACAGTAAGTTTGGTTTTGGTGCATACAGTTAAGCACTTGACTGCTAGCAAAGGGTCACAGCCTTGGAAACCCTATGGAGCAGTTAATTCTACTAAGCACGCATGAGGTCTCCATCAGTCAGAATCACCTTGACAGTAACTAACAATGTGTGCATGTATACATGCAGCACACAGACATGCTATTTTTCTCATCTTAAAAAACCTCAAACTCCTACTTGCCTGGCAGCTACCATCCCATTTCTTTGTTCCCCTTTACAACAAAACTCCAGGGAAGAGTGCGTTGTACCTTGTCTCTAATTCCTCACCTTCCATTCTCAAGCTTACTTTGTCATAGTCCCTCCAGCCTCTGTTGCTCAATCCAGTGATTAGTTCTCAGTCCTCGTTTTTCTTGATCAACATTGGACATGTTGAACACTCTTCTGTTAAGTCTTTCTTCACTTGGCCTCAGGACACTAAGATGTACTCTTGGTTTTTTTCTTGTCTCACTGATCTTTAAACAGCTGGCATGTCCTAGGCCTCAGACCTAGTGAACTCTTTTAGGTCACCTATAAGCCCTATAAGCAAAGAGAAAACCCTGATGGTGTAGTGGTTAAGTGCTATGGCTGCTAACCACAGGGTCGGCAGTTCAAATCTGCCAGGCACTCCATGGAAACTCTATGGGGCAGTTCTACTCTGTCCTATAGGGTCGCTATGAGTCAGGATTGACTCGACAGCACTGGGTTTGGTATTTTTTGGTTTATAAACAAAGAATTCCCAGTTCAGACTTCTCTCCTCAGCTCCAGTTCTCTTATATCCAACTGCCTACTTGACATCTTGGCATAGGACTTCATAGTAGAAACTTACTCTTGAATGTAGAGTAGCTAAAGCTAACAGAAGGAACAGTGAAGTAAAAGAACTGAACAGAAGATTTCAAAGGGCAGCTCGACAAGACAAAGTAAAATATTAAAATGAAATGCAAAGACCTGGAGTTAGAAAACCAAAGGGAAGAACATGCTTGGCATTTCTCCAGCTGAAAGAACTGAAGAAAAAATTCAAGCCTTCAGTTGCAATATTGAAGACTTCTATGGGCAAAAATTGAATGATGCAGGGAGCATCAAAAGAAGATGGAAGGAATACACAGAGTCACTGTACCAAAAAGAATTAGTTGACATTCAGCTAATTCAGGTGGCAGGTAGCATATGATCAAGAACTAATGGTACCGAAGGAGGAAGTCCAAGCTGTACTGAAGGCACTGGTGAAAAACAAGGCTCCAGGAATGACAAAATACTAATTGAGGTGTTTCAGCAAATGGATGCAATGCTTGAAGCACTCACTTTTCTGTGTGAAGAAATTTGGAAGACAGCTGCCTGGCCAATCGACTGGACAATATCCATATACATGCCTATTCCAAAGAAAGGCAATCCAACAGAATGTGGAAATTACGAAACAATATTAATCACACACAAGTGAAATTATGCTGAAGATAATTAAAAAACAGTTGCAGCAGTACATTGACAGGGAACTGCCAGAAATTCAAGCCAGATTCAGAAGAGGATGTGGAACAAAGAATATCATTGCCGATGTGAAATGGATCTTGGCTGAAAGCATAGAATACCAGAAATATGTTTACCTGTGTTTTATTGACTATGCAAAGGCATTCGACTATGTGGATCTAACAAATTACGGATAACATTTCAAAGAATGGGAACCCCAGAACACTTAATTGTGCTCATGTGGAACCTGTACATAGATCAAGAGGCAGTTGTTCGAATAGAACAAAAGGATACTGCATGGTTTAAAGTCAGGAAAGGCATGTGTCAGGGTTGTATCCTTTCACCATACTTACACAATCTATATGCTGAGCAAGTAATTTGAGAAGCTGGACTGTATGAAGAAGAGTGAGGCATCAGGATTGGAGGAAGACTCATTAACAACCTGTGATACTCAGATGACACAACCTTGCTTGCCAGAAGTGAAGAGGACTTGAAGCACTTACTGATGAAGATCAAAAACTACAGCCTTCAGTATGGATTATGTCTCAACATAAAGAAAACAAAAATCCTTGCAACTGGACCAATAAGCACCATCATGATAAATGGAAAAAATATTGAAGTTATCAAGGATTTAATTTTACTTGGACCCACAGTCTATTTCCATGGAAGCAGTAGTCAGAAATCAAAGACCATATTGCACTGGGCATGTCTGCTGCAAAGGACATCTTTAAAGTATTAAAAAGCAAAGATGTCACCTTGAGGACTAAGGTGCACCTGACCCAAGCCATGGTATTTTCAGTCGCCTCATGCATGAATAGTGAATAAGGAAGACCAGAGAAGAATTGATGCATTTGAATTATGGTGTTGGCAAAGAATATTGAATATACCATGGACTGCCTGAAGAACAAACAAACCTGTCTTGGAAGAACTCCTTAGAAGTACTCCAGAATGCTCCTTAGAAGTGAGGATGTTGAGACTCTCATGTACTTTGGACATGTTATTAGGAGGGACCAGTCCTTGGAGAAGGATATCATGCTTGGTAAAGGATATCATGCTTGGTCAGTGAATAAGAGGAAGACCCTCAGTGAGATGGATTGAGACAGTGGCTGCAACAGTGGGCTCAAACATAGCAAGGATTGTGAGGATGGTGCAGAACTGGATGTTTCATTCTTTTGTACATAGGGTAGCAGTGAGTCGGAACCTACTAGATGGCACCTAGCAACACCACTTGATATCAAAGCTCCTTTGTCAGGTATGTCAAATGTAGTAAGTCTAAAATTCAACTCCTTATCTTCCCCTCCAAGCCTTCTCCAGCCCACAGCCTTTTCTATCTCCATTGAGGACACTTCTTCCTGTTGGCTTGTGCCCAAAAGCTGAGAGTCATCCTTGGCCTTTCTCTCATACCCCATATCTGATCCGTATCAGGAAATCCTGTTGTTTTCCACCTTCAAAATGTAGCTAAGATTTGATCACTTCTTATTCCTTCCACTGATATCTCTTTAGTCCAAACCTTCATCATCTTTCGCCTGGAATACCGCAATGCCTTCTAATTGTTCTCTTAGCTTCTGACCTTCTTTTATAGACTGTTTCAACACAGTAACCTGAATGAGCCTTTAAAAAATCTAAGGCAGATCATATCTTTCTTCAATTTCAGTGGCATTTCATCTCACTAAGAGTAAAAGCCAAAGCTCTTCCAGGGACCTGCACAGTCCTACTTGACCTACTATGGCCTGCATGTTATGGCCCACTGTTACTCTTTGAACTCACCTACTCACTGTGCTCCAGGTAGCCTGGTCTCCTTGCTGTTCTTCAAACATTCATGGTGTATCCCTGTCCTAGGACATTTTTCCTGGCTGTTTCCTCTGTTGGACTGCACTTTGCCTTAGATATCTGCATGACTAACTTAACTTTTTCAAGCCTACTCAAGAGTCACCTTCCCAGTGAGGCCTACCCTAACCACTCCCTCTAAAATTGCAATCCCACCCCAAAACTCCCAGTCCCTCATATCCTGCTTTACTTCTTTTTGTGGCATTTACATTTTTTAAAACATTTTATATACTTAACATATTTATATGGTATATTTCTTGTTGTCTTCCTCTGGTAAAATATTAGTGCCATAAAATATTAAAGCCAGGGATCTTTGTTTTGTTCACTAATGTATGGAGAGTCTAGAACAATTCCTGGCTTAGTAGACAGTTAAAAGAAGGAATGAAAAAAAATTGTGATAGGAAATTTTGTGGAGGCCTTAAGTGTTGTCATAGTCATCTAGTGCTCCTATAACAGATACGCCACAAATGGATGGCTTTAACAAAGAAAAATTTTTCTCACAGTCTAGTAGGTTAGAAGTCCAAATTCAGGGCATGAGTTCCAGGGTAAGGCTTTCCCTCTCTGTCGGCTCTGGAGGAAGGGCCTTGCCATCAACCTTCCCTTGGACTAGGAGCTTCTCTGCACGGGAACCCCAGGTCCAAAGAACATGCTGTGCTCCTGGCGTTGCTTTCTTGGTGGTATGAGGTCTCCCTGTCTTTCTGCTGGTTTCTCTCTTTTATATCTCAAAAGAGGCTGGCATAAGACACAGTCTAGTAGATCTCATCAAAATAACTGCTGCTAATCCACCTCATTAACATCACAGTGATAGGATTTACAACATATAGGAAAATCACGTCAGATGACAAAATGGTGGTCAGTCACAATACTGGGAATCACCGCATAGCCAAATTGATACACGTATTTTTCGGGGACACAATTCAATTCATGATAGGTGTTCAAAGGGGCTTTAGAGAGAAGGAATTCCCTAGGATGCATAGAACTTACAGAGAGGATATTTTAGAAGAGGGTGTAACTAAATGTGTAGTGTTAGAAAGCATTGACTAGACTGGTTTTGCCATGGTGGAGGTTTTTGTGGAGTATCTGGAAAGAAGACTTAAGTAGTTTTATGGCTAGATTATGGAGGGCCTCTAATACTACTCTTGGGAGGTTGACTGTTTTTTTGGCTGATTTTTCCTTAAAGGAAAATTACTCCATCTGCTATGTGTAGGTTAGATTCATGTGGGACACCAGATAGGACACTATGCCTGTGTTGATGAGAAAAAGGTAGGTTCTGGGATGTGGAAAAAGGAGTGGAGAGGAATCCATGGGCAAGAGAGTTATCACTTAAGACCAATTCCAGATTCAAGGGATGAAGAAAATGGAGAAACTTAAGCTGATTTTGGAAGCCTCTAATCTGCATGCCTGAGAATAGTGGGAAGTTTTAATTAATTGGTGGTTTGGATTTGGTAGAAATGGAAGAGATGACAGGAAGAAACGGACCATGTGCTGATGAAATACAGGATTTGGCTATGTAGGTGAGTGGTTTCTGCTGCGATGGGATGAAGGTTAATTAGCACTGGGCAGGACAAGGATCTGGAGATTTTTAGGTAATTGGGTTGTCAGCATACGTGTCCAAGTCAAGAAAGCTGTGATAGCACAGGCTGGGGTGGAGAGGGAGGGAATTCTTGCAAGTGTAGCTGCTACTCTCTCCCTCTGCTTTTTCAACCCCCTGGTTTCCCCTCCCACATTCATTCATTCTGTAACCCATTGCAGACTGACTTTTGCCTTCTGTGCTTTTCAAGATCATCTGTAACCTCTATGTGCTGAATCCAATATAAATAGCCTCTATTCAGTCCTTATGCTGTCTAACTTCTTCTTGGCCTTTGGCAGCTACTGGTTTCCTTTTCTTGAAATTCTTTATTTCTTAGCTCCCTTGGCCTCCCTGTCATTACTCTCTTGGTTCTGCCTCCCTTAATCTTCTTTCCCGTGGCTTCAGCTCTGACTTGTGTACCAGTGAGAACTAAACCTTCTTCTCCAGCGTTAGATATCCACCTGAGTGTCCTGTAGGTATCAAATTAAGCATGACTTAAACCTAATTCATCGTCTTCCGTTCAGGTCAGTGCCTCTTCCCCATGCCTTAGTTCTGTTAATGACCTTATCCACTGGACATGCAAATGATAAACCTGAGTCATCTTTAACTTCCTCTTCTCTTTTAGGCCCTACTTCCAGACCTATTGATGCTGCTAACATTTACCTCCAGACCCCAGCCTTCCTCTGCATTCCCTCTACTTTGGTCAGGCCATCATTGTCTATTGTTCTACTCTTGGTGTCTTGATTAGGTTCCAGGTTCTCCCTCCACCAGTCCATTTTCTGTTCTCTTGCCAGAGCTACCTCAGAAAATACAGATGTGATCATGCCACTTGACCCAAAATTGTTCAAAGCAGAAGGTTCCCATTGTTCTTCCGAGACCAAATTTTTGCCTCCGCAGAGTAGTGGAAAGCACGTGGGCCCTGGATTTTCAGAGACAGTTTCACTTTAGTCTTTTCAGTAAGGATAAAGATGATTTATTAAATGCTTAAAGTGATCTATTTGGGATATCTTTCAAAGACTTCCCAAATCATCTCTTGTTCTCTGGCCACAACAAACCACTTGTCATTCCCAGAACGTCAAGTACACTTTCATACATCTCTGCCTTTGCTCATGCTGTTCCCTCTGCTTGAATATCCTTCTCTTCGTTTTTGCCAGATCTTACCTACTATTTCAAGTCTCTATCAACATCACATCCTTGAGGCTTTCCAGTTACTAGGTTAACATTTATCATTGTTGATTATAGTTAGTTTAAAAAAAAATTATATTTTTGGTGAAGGTTTACACGCAGTTTAGGTTCCTATTCAACAATTTCTACAAAAGTTCAGTGACGTTGGTTACGTTCTTCATGTTGCGTGAACATTCTGATTATATCCGTTCTGGTGGTTCTGTTTCCATTAATCTAGTTTCCCTGCCTTCTTACATTCTCATCTTTGTTTTAAAGTAATTGTTTACTTTTTTGGTCTCATATAGGTGATTTTTTAAAGGAGCACAGTACTTATGGATGCTAGTCTTTATTTTTTGAGCCAATCTGTTATTTAACTCCGGGGTGACCTCAGGGGTTAGTTTTGGCTCAAGGTTTGAAGAATATCTCAGGGCAGTAGTCTCCGGGAGTCCTCCAGTCCCAACCAGCCCAATAGGTCTGTTTTTTTTGTTGTTGTTGTTGTTAAAGAAGTTTGATGTTCTCTTCCACATTTTTCTTCCATTCTATCAGGGCCCATCTACTGTAGCTCTAGTCAGAACAGTTGATAGTGGTAGCTAGGCACCATCTAGTTCTGGTCTGAGAGTAGAAGAGGCCATGGTTCAGTATAGCTCATTTGTCCTATAGACTATTATCTTCTTTGAGCCTTTGGCTTCTTTTTTTTTTTTTTTTTGCTTCAGATGAGTAGAGACCAATAGTTGTACCTTAGATGGCTGCTCGCAAGCTTTTTTTTTTTTCAGTTTTTATTGTGCTTTAAGTGAAAGTTTACACATGAAGTCAGTCTCTCATACAAAAATTTATATACACCTTGCTGTATACTCCTAGTTGCTCTCTTCCTAATGAGACAGCACACTTTTCTTGTCCATTCGGCCAGCTTCTAAGCCCCTCTGCCCTCTCATCTCCCCTCCAGACAGAAGATGCTCTCATAGTCTCATGTGTGTACTTGATCCAGGAAGCTCACTCTTCACCAGTATCATTTTCTATCCTATAGTCCAGTCCAATTCCTGTCTGAAGAGTTGGCTTTAGGAATGGTTCCTGTCTTGGGCTAACAGAAAGTCTGGGGACCATGACCTCTGGGGTGCTTCTCGTCTCCGTCAGACCATTAAGTCTGGTCTTTTTACGAGAATTTGGGGGTCTGCATCCCACTGTTCTCCTGCTTCCTCGGGGGTTCTCTGTTGTGTTTCCTGTCAGGGCAGTCATTGGTTGTAGCCGGGCACCATCTTGTTCTTCTGGTCTCAGGCTAATGTATAGTCTCTGGTTAATGTGGCCCTTTCTGTTTCTTGGGCTCAGAATTACCTTGTGTCTTTGGTGTTCTCCATTCTCCTTTGCTCCAGATGGGTTGAGACCAATCGATGCATCTTAGATGGCCGCTTGCTAACATTTAAGACCCCAGACGCCACTCTCCAAAGTGGGATGCAGAATGTTATCTTAATTGATTTTATTATGCCAGTTGACTTAGATGTCCCTTGAAACCATGGTCCCCAAACCCCCCCACCCCTGGTATGCTGGCCTACGAGATGTTCAGTTTATTCAGGTTTAGTCCAGTTGTGCGGACCTCGCCTGTCTTGTGTGTTGTCTTGCCTTCATCTAAAATAGTTCTTATCTAGTATCTAATTAATGAAAACCCCTCTCCCTCCTTCCCTCCCTCCCCACACTCGTAACCATCAAAGAATATTTTCTTCTCTGTTTAAACTATTTCTTGAGTTCTTCTAATAGTGGTCTCATACAATATTTGTCCTTTTGCAACTGACTAATTTCACTCAGCATAATGCCTTCCAGATTCCTCCGTGTTAAGAAATGTTTCACGGATTCATCATTGTTCTTTATCGATGTGTAGTATTCCATTGTGTGAATATACCATAATTTATTTATCCCTTCATCCATTGATGGGCACCTTGGTTGCTTCCATCTTTTTGCTGTTGTAAACGGTGCTTCAGTGAACATGGGTGTGCATATATCTGTTTGTGTAAAGGCTCTCATTTCTCCAGGATATATTCTAAGGAGTGGGATGGCTGGATCGTATGGTAGTTCTGGAAGCGCCAAATCGATTTCCAAAGTGGTTGTACCATTTGACATTCCCACCAGCAGTGTGTAAGTGTTCAGTCTCTCCACAACCTCTCTAACATTTATTGTTTTGTGTTTTTTGGATTAATGCCAGCCTTGTTGGAGTGAGATGGAATCTCATTGTAGTTTTGATCTGCATTTCTCTAATGGCTAATGATTGTGAGCGTTTCCTCCTGTATCTGTTAGCCACCTGAATGTCTTCTTTAGTGAAGTGCCTGTTCATATCCTTTGCCCATTTTTTAACTGGGTTATTTGTCTTTTTGTAGTTGAGTTTTTGCATTATCATGTAGATTTTAGAGATCAGGCAGTGATCGGAAATGTAATAGCTGAAAACTTTTTCCTAGCCTGTAGGTAATCTTTTTACTCTTCTGGTGAAGTCTTTGGATGAGCGTAGGTGTTTGATTTTTAGGAGCTCCCAGTTGTACTTCTGCCTTGTTAGTAGTGTTTTGTATACTGTTTATGCCGTGTATTAGGACTCCTAACGTTGTCCCTATTTTTTCTTCCATGATCTTTATTGTTTTAGATTTTATATTTAGGTGTTTGATGTGTTTTGAGTTAGTTTTTGTGCAAGGTGTGAGGTATGGGTCTTGTTTCATTTTTTTGCAGATGGATATCCAGTTATGCCAGTACCATTTGTTAAACAGACTATCTTTTCCCCACTTAGCTGACTTTGGACCTTTGTCAAATATCAGCTGCTCATATGTGGATGGATTTATGTCTGGATTCTCAAGTCTGTTCCATTGGTCTATGTATCTGTTGTTGTACCAGTACCAGCCTGTTTTGACTACTGTGGCAGTATCCCAGAACCTAGGTTCTAAAATCAGGTACAGTGAGGCCCACCACTTTGTTCTTCTTTTTCAGTAATGCATTACTTATCTGTGGCCTCTTTTCCTTCCATATGATTTGTTTCTCCATCTCATTAAAAAATGTTGTTGAAAGTTGGATTGGAATTGCATTATATCTATAGATGGCTTTTGGTAGAATAGACATTTTTACAATGTTATGTCTTCCTATCCATGAGCAAGGTATGTTTTTCCACTTACGTATGTCTCTCTTGGTTTCTTGCAGTAGTGTTTTGTAGTTTTCTTTGTATAGATCTTTTACATCTCTGGTAAGATTTATTCCTAAGTATTTTATCTTCTTGGGGGCTACTGTAAATGGTATTGATTCGGTGATTTCCTCTTCGATGTTCTTTTTGTTGATGTAGAGGAATCCAAGTGATTTTTGTATGTTTATCTTGTATCCCGATACTCTGCTGAACTCTTCTGTTAGTTTCAGTAGTTTTCTGGAGGATTCCTTAGGGTTTTCTGTGTATAAGATCATGTCATCTGCAAATAGAGATACTTCTTCCTTACCAATCTGGATGCCCTTTATTTCTTTACCTAACCTAATTGCTCTGGCTAGGACCTCTAGCACAACGTTGAATAAAAGTGGTGATGAAGGGCATTCTTATCTGGTTCTCGATCTCAAGGGGAATGCTTTCAGACTCTCTCCATTTAGGATAATGTTGGCCGTTGGCTTTGTATAAATGCCTGTGGTCCTAATCTTTCGAATACAGAAATCTAATCTCTTGAGGAGTTTGGTTTTGTATAAGAAGTATCTGTAAAATTATGTTTAGGAAGTATCCGTAACTGTGCCCCCTGTGTGCTTTATTATATATATGAATGCATGGGGATACAGTCACAAAGACACATGTGCCTATACCTGTGTATACACACACACACATATATATACACACGCACACAGACATATATGTGTATCTATACATATACAGCTCCCTGGTGGTGTAGCGGATAAGAGCTACAGCTGCTAACCAGAAGGTCAGCAGTTCAAATCCACCAACAGCTCCTTGGAAACCCAGGGCAGTTCTTTTCTGTCCTATGGGGTAGATAAAACAGGTTTTGGAAACCCTGGTGGCATAGTGGTCAAGAGCTATGATTGCTAACCAAAAGGTCGGCAGTTCAAATCCACCAGGTGCTCCTTGGAAACCCAGTGGGGCAGTTCTGCTCTATTCTGTAAGGTTGCTATGAGTCAGAATTGACTCGATGGCAATGGGTTTACGGTTTTTATACACATACGTGCTTACATAGATACATATGTACCCGCACATACATTTTTCTGTTGTTTCAAAATTATATATGCCATAGCAATTAGCAGCAGGTCCTTTCTTCTTATGTAGTTTTTAGTGACATCATTTACCTTCATCAAGCTGTGTACACTTCACCCTCCACCTTTCCCATCACCAAAAATAACAAGGTTTTTACTGTCTAGAGAATGAGCCTTCCTCTCTCCCTTCCCCCATCCCAGGTAACTATTAGTGAACAATAGTTTCTGAATATTTACTTGTTCATGTCATTTCATAAAAGTGAGAGCGTACAATATTTGTTTTTTTGTGATTGACTTATTTAGCTCAACATAATGTCCTCCAGGTTCATCCATATTCCAAGATGTTTCAGGATCATTTTTATCACTGAGTAGTATTCCATTGTATGTCTGTATCACGGTTACTTACCCGTTCATCTGTTGATGGACACGTAGGTTGTTTCCATCTTTTTGCTGTTGTGAATAGTGCTGCAGTGAACATAGTTATGCACATGTCTGTTCATGTCACTTCTGTTAGATCCCTAGGGGATATACCTAGGAGTGGAATTGCTGGGTCATATGGCAGTGCTACCTCTAGATTTTTAAGGAACCACCAGACTGGTTTCCACAACGGCTGCACCATTTTGCATTCCCACCAGTGATAGATGAGGGTTCCAATTTTTCCACATACCCTCCAACACTATTTTCCATTTTTAAAAAAGTCTTGGCTGTCCTAGTGGAAGTGAAATGGTATCTCATTGTGGCTTTGATTTGCATTTTTCTAATGGCTAATGACATTGACCATCTTTTCATGTGTCTATTGGCCATTTGAATATCCTCTTTGGTAAAGTGTCTGTTTATGTCCTTTGGCCAGTTTTTGATTGGGTTGTCTTTTTGTTGTTAAGTTGGAGAAATTTTCTGTATATTTTAGATCTTAGACCTTTATTGGATATGTTGTTCCCAAAGATTTTCTATCAGTCCGTAGGCTGTCTGTACTCTTTTGATAAAGTCTTTTGATGAACTTAAGTATTTAACTTTTACAACGTCCCGCTTATCTGTATGTTTTCTGTTGCTTGTGCGGATGTTGCTGTATTTGATAATCTATCTTCGAAAACAATTAGGCCCCAAAGCTTTACTTCTGTATTTCCTTCCCAGAACTTTATGGTTTTAGATTTTAACATTTAAGTCCTTGATCCATTTTGAATTAGATTTTGTGTGTAGCATGAGGTCTGAATATTGTTTCATTTTTCTGCATGTGGAAATCCAGTTTTGTCAGCACCATTTGTTGAAGAGACAAGGTTTGGCATCCTTGTTGAAAATCAGTTGACCATAGATGTTTGGATTTATTTCTGGGTTTTCAATTCTATTGGTATAAAAAAAAAAAGTATAGTTAGGTTTTTTTCTTTTTTTTGCCTTTATTATTTTTATTTAATTTCATTATATAAGAATTACAAGACTACATTCTTACAGTAAATGTTAAACAATTCAGAAGTTAGAAGAGCAAAATTAGAAACTCTTCCATCCTTTCCCTTGCTCCCTCCCTCTCCTCCTCCCACCCTAGCCTAGAGATGGGGAGAATTAGTTCTGATGAGTCATATGGGGTGAGTTTTACTCGTCTTTTCTTCAACGCCTACTAAGCATTCAACAGATATTTGGGTAATTGAGAGAGTCAGGTGCGAAAATGAATGCAGAGTGGTCAAGGTGAGACTTTAAGGTTAATAAATGATGGTAGTGTATTTGAAGAGTATGGTAAGATGAATATGAATGTAGTAAACACCCTGTTTTTCCAAAATCCATGCAAACAGCAAGCTCAGATAACTATTTTTCTCTTCGGCTGGTGGAGGTGGGGAGCAGGTAAGCAAAGGAAATTAGAACAAATGCTGTGTAGATGGTGTGCTTACTAGGAGACTCCAGAATTGAATTGCTATTGGAGAACTGCTGGGGAACTTTTGGGAGTGGGGGTGGGGTAAGGTGAAGCAGTTGTGGATACTAACCCAGAAGGCAGAGGAGAGGTGAAAGAGGTAATTAATGGGACGGGAAGGAAGCTGGGGTTTAGAGGAAGAGAAAAGGTCTGTACATGTTTCATAATTATACTTTGTGCTAGCCATTGTCTAGGGCCCTCGTGTATACTACATTCAGTACTCCATTTAATCTCTTGCAGCACCCTGCAAGGCAGGTATTATTATCTGTCCCCATTTTACAGTTGAGGAAGATAAGGACACCAAGGCTCAGGGAGGGAAATGTTTAGTAGCTTGTCTAAAACTTCATAGTGACTTAAAAGACAGAGCTGGGATTCAGACCCAAACGTCTGACTCCAAAGCCCATGTTTTATTTCTTCTTAAGCCCATGTATGTATATAGGATTAAGAAGAAATGTATATATAGATAAATTAACTTGATTGGAACGCAACTTGGTATATGTCCTAGGAAAAACAGTACATCTAGTCATCTGACCTTAAAACTTGCAAAATATACCTCAGAGTAGGAAGGGCAAGATGGTAAAATTTGTGTTGGTAACAAAAGAGAAAATAGATACCTCTGCATATATCCTGTAATGTGATGGAATAGAAAAAGTACGACAATTGAGGACATAGTGGTAGGACATCTGCATTACAGGACATCAACATTAAGGAAGGTTGCTTGATTTCTTTATGACTTTCCGTTCAGGTAAGTCCATTAGGCTTAGCATATGGAATAGTTCATTTACGTTAGAGCAGCTTGCCACTGTTTTATATGAAGGTTATAGTGAACAAGATCTCTGAGGGCTGCCTGAAAATATAAAGGTATTTTATGAGCTAAATATAGCTGGGGAAAAAAAATCATTGGTTTCTAAATTGACTACTAGTCAGACCTGAGAAAACATTTTTTTTTTAAGTAACAACTGGATAATTTTTATAAAAATGGTTATGTGCTCATTTAAAAAAAAAAATCAAGCAGTATCAAAAGGTACAAAGAAAAGGGCAAAAAAAAAAAAAAGCACCCTGAATCCTTCTCCGTTAAACTAGGATTAACATTATATGAGCATTCCATACATTTTTGTACTCAAATAATATATAAGGAGGATGAATACCTCGATAAGTACTTTTATTAAGAAAAAGTGATTATGCTGATATTTACATCATGCTAACTTTAAAATGAAAGAAAAATCGATTTACTATCATTTGCATTAACAAAAAAACTTTTTATTTTGAAATAATTGTAGACTCACAGGAAGTTGCAAAAATAGTACAGAGTCCTATGTACTCTTGTCCCAGCTTCCCCTGGTGGTGACATCTTGAGTTGGAATTGACTTGATGACAGTAGGTTTGGTTTGGTATTTATGTAGCTGTATACAGCATACCAGCACTGGGGTTTTTGGGATACAGTATACCAGAAAATTTACATTGGTGCATATCAGTTGTTAACTAGATTACAGACCTTATTCATTTTTCACCATTTTTTAAACCTGCATTTGTGTGTGTGTACGGTTCCATGCAGTTTATTCCATATATAGAGTCATGTAACTACCACCACAATCAAGGAACAGAATTGTTCCATCACCACAAAAGAATTTTCCCTCATGCTACTACCTGCTTGTATTTGCAGCCCCCTTCCCTCTCTCCTAGCAGGCACTATCTGTTGTCTATATCTTATCATTTCGAGAATGTTATATGAGTGGAATCTGAAGTATGTAAGCGTTTGTGGTTGATTTTTTTCATTAAGCGTAATGCCCTTGAGGTCCATCCATATCACTTGAGTTTAATAGTGGAAAAGAAACAAGTGAAACTGAAAGAAATTGTCAAATTTCAAATAATCTTTGTTTTAATAATTGTTGTTGTTGTTGTTAGTTGCCATCGAGTCGGTTCCGACTCATAGTGACCCTGTGCACAACAGAACGAAATACTGCCCGGTCCTGTGCCATCCTTACAATCGTTGTTATGCTTGAGCTCATTGTTGCAGCCACTGTGTCAGTCCACCTTGTTAAGGGTCTTCCTCTTTTCCACTGACCCTGTACTCTGCCAAGCATGATGTCCTTCTCCAGGGACTAATGCCTCCTGACAACATGTCCAAAGTATGTAAGACGCAGTCTCGCCATCCTTGCCTCGAAGGAGGATTCTGGCCGCACTTCATCCAAGACAGATTTGTTTGTTCTTTTGGCAGTCCATGGTATATTCGATATTCTTTGCCAACACCACAATTCAAAGGCGTCAGTTCTTCTTCGGTCTTATTCCTTGTCCAGCTTTCACATGCATATGATGTGATTCAAAATACCATGGCGTGGGTCAGGCGCACCTTAGTCTTCAAGGTGACATCTTTGCTCTTCAGCGCTTTAAAGAGGTCCTAATTGATAAATCCCTGTATGGTTAAGGAAAAAAGATTGTGATAAACATTACAAAGGTGAATTTTTTACATTTATGTATATATGTATATATGCATATATATATGTTCACATTCCATGTTTCAGCTCTAGGCAGGCTCAGTAAACTTAATACGAAAAATAAAATTTATACTGCTTCCACCCCCTCCCCCAATTGTTATTTTTACTTTGTCAAGTGTCTCTAGAGCATTTATTGTCTGCTATAGAATCATAATTCCCCCAGAATTGTAGTTTTATGTTTTAAAGGATTCAGTATTCCCCACTGGTTCTTTTAATTCTGGTTTTTCTATTTCTTAATTTTTGACTCATTTCCCTGTTAGCTGGGTTTTATTGTCAGTTTTCAAAAAAAGGTTGCTTTATTTGGTGAATTAAGGATGTCTGTCTGACCTTTTATTTGAAGGACATCTTGGGTGGGTATAAAATTGTTGTGTTGTATTTGTTCCACTGTCTTCTCGGATTGAATATTTTGTTGACCCTTTTAATCCACTTAACACTGATTGACTAGATTTCATCACTGATAATTTTTTCAAAAGAGTTCATGGTTGCTGAACTCTTTCGTGTTTGAAAATGCTTGTCTGTTGTCCTTATCCTTGAATGATAACCTGGTTGGGTGTAATACTCAGGGGTCATACGTTCTTTTCCTAAGAACTCTGTAGACATTTCTGCATTGTTTTCTGCCATTGAATGATGTATGTTGTGTGGAAAAGCATGTTTAGCCTAATTCATATAATGTTTGCTCCTTTCACCCCACTCCAGTTAGCGCTAACTTGCTTTCCTGCCTGGTTGCTAGAAGACATCTATTGTCGAAGTCCAGAAACTCAATCGGCATATCTCTTAGTGTGGATCATTCTTTATCCGTTTGCCCTGGAACATGGTCTGCTTTAATGTATTTACCTAGTTCCCTAATGTTTGTTATTTTAGATTTCTAGTGTTTGCTGTTAATACCATCAATATTACAACAAATAAATTGAGTGTATCTTTTTACAGTTTGTGAGACTGTAGGATAAATTCCTAGAAATGGAATTGTGAGGCAAAGTGTACGTACATTTAAAATTTTTGGTAGATAGTGCTAGTCCTCCAAAAAGGTTGTACCAGTTTATACTCTCACTCGTGGGATAGTTCCTATTTCCCCACCTTCTTGCCAACACCATTAAACATTTTTCACGTGAAAGGTGAAAATGGCACCTCATGAATTATATGTGCAGTCCTGTAGTGATGAGTGAGGTGGAGCATCTTTTGGTAGTTTATTGCCATATGCATTTTTTCCTATGTCAGTTGACCATTCTTTGTCCATTTTTCTGTTAGGTTAGCTTGCTTTTTTTTTTTTAATGTGATTTAGCTGAATAATTGTAGAACGTTGATGAAATTGGTCAGATTTGAAATAGTTTGCATATTTGGTTGCGCGACTGTAGGATGAAACTCATGCCGCTGGTTTTAGTCAGCCTAAGAACACACTAACATTTCATGTGTACTAGTACTGTGGACTTGAATACAATCATAGTCTTGGTTGTGGGACTATGTAATCTGATAGTTTTCTAAGCCATCACACATTTATCTTTTGTCTGATCATCTGTGTAATTAAGATGCATTTTGTCCCTTGCTTGGCTTTATGTTTGTCAGACTGTAAGAGTTGTAAGAAGGCAATACCATTGACAGAATGTTGCGATTTTACCTTGGTGAAGTGTTTTCCTGGTAATCATTTAACTAGTTTGCTGCCGGTTTTCTTAATTGGGCTTATGAACCAGAACGTGAATTTAGAATGGCAAGGGATATTATGAAGTAGCTTTTTCATAGGAGAGTCTACCAGTCATGCTTAGTTTCTCTTAGTTTTCTACTGACATCCCTCTAATGGCAGATAGAGCCCATATCTGGTTGAAGGGAGGCAGTTATCCTGAGGTCATAGCAGCTCTCTGTAAACCTGAAGTTTCTTGAAATTATTGGGTTGTATCTGGAAAATTTATGGTTTAGAAGTCAAAATATATTTGTGTATGTGTCTTAAATAACTATTTGCCCCAATAGTCACACACAAAAATCAAAGTCCAGGCATATATGTTGCATTTGAGGAGCACAGTGTGGCCTTCGTGTCATCTTACTGTGAGGGTGACTCTGTGTATCTGATCCTCTGTGGCTAGACATTCATTTCTGAGACGTGCTGACATCCTGGTGTATTAGAAAAAACTTGAAGGCTTTTGAAAAGGCCTCAAAGAAATACAAGAAAATATTTTGAGAAATGGTAAGGAACCCTTCCCTTTACATCTCAATAGCGAACAGATTGAAAGTGAAAGAGAGCTTTGAGTTAACAACTGTTATTCGCATGCTCAGTAAAAAAAAAAAAAGTAGACCCCTGATATTTTAACAATTGTGTTTTTGACTATTTGTCAGTAACCTTCAAAGCCTTTGGTAAATAATTTGTTATTTTGGAAAGGTATGGGAGCATTGGTGGTTCGCTGGTAGAATCCTCACCTTCTTTGAGGGAGACCTGGCTTCAGTTCCTGGCTAGCGCACCTCCGCATAGCCATTGCTCGAGTGTTGGTGGAGGCTTGAGTATTGCTATGATACAACAGATTTCAGCAGTTTCCAGGCTAAGACAAACTAGGAAGAAAGGCCTGGAAATCTGCTTCCAAAAATCAATCAGTGAAAACCTTCTGGATCACAACAGTCAGATCTGCAACTGATCATGGGGATGGCACATGACCAGACAGCTCTTTGTTTCGTTGTGTATGGGGTCACCATGATTCAGGGGTCGGCATGATTCAGGGGTCGCCGTGAGTCAGAGGCTGACTAGTGAGTGGCCCTAGCTGACCCGTTAGCTCAGCGCAGCCTAGGGATTCTTTACTCCTCAGGGTATGACTTGGGAGTTATAAAAATCTTTATTACTTTATGAAGACAATCTCCCAAAGAAGTTCAGCTAATGAAAATGAAAAGATATGAGGAAGTTAAACTTCTTAGTTATGAAATAGAAATTACAGAAAAATTAAGAGTGGAATGTTAAAGTTTGGTGTCTTAAATCCGCCATACTAGGGGTAGAAAGAAAAGCCATTGCAAAAAGTGCTGATTATGTGTAGAAAGTTGAAAAGGCATTTGTGATGTGAGACTATGGACTAATGTAATTCTTAGTGAAATGCAAAATCAGGAGCTGAATGAAGCATTGTTGGTTAATTTAAGGGTCCCTTACAACAGGGGGGAAACCGTGCCGGCGTAGTGGTTAAGAGCTACAGCTGCTAACCAAAAGGTTAGCAGTTCGAATCCACCATGTGCTCCTTGGAAACTGTGTGGGGTAGCCCTACCCTGTCCTGTAGGGTCACTATGAGTTGGAATTGACTTGACGGCAACAGGTTTAGTTTTTCGGTGTAACAGGTGAGCCCTGGTGGCGCAGTGGTTAAGTGGTTAACCAAAAGGTCAGCAGTTTGAATCCATCAGCCACTCCTTGGAAACCCTATGGAGCAGTTCTAGTCTGTCCTATAGAGTTGCTGTGAGTTGGAATCAGCTCGATGGCTGATGGATCTTGCAGCAAGGTTGCAAAATAATTGGGAATTCAACTAGTCTACAGCTATTTACAGCTATTGAACGTAATCGTGGAAAAGGGTGAGCAGAAGTTCTGGGAATTTATAACTTCTGAAGTTTATAACCCTGGATTAGCAGATGTTCACATCAGCAAAGGATTACAGTGCAGGAGGCGAAGTGCAGAAATAGAACTTTGTATGAGGTCCAACAGTACTGTTAAAAACAGAAAAACCTGGCTAAATTGGGGATGGGAGGGTCGTATCAGGGAAGGCTTCCCAGAGGAGGTGACTGAGTTGGGTTTCAGAGGATAAATAAGTAGGAAATCATTAGGCAGAGAGTTTGGGGGATGAGATGGGGAAGCAGGAAGGGCGTTTTGGGCAGATAGAGCCACAGGTATACATCCAAGGGTGAAACAGCTCGGTGTGTTTAGGTCAGTTCATGAAGATGAAAGCTTTGAAATGCTTCAGAACTGGACTTCTCATAGGCAGCACAGGTGATTTCAGTGACGGCAGCTGCTCCAGGGAAGTCATTTATTTAATTCATGAGGAAAGGAGCCCTGTGCTTTATTCTTGCACGGAACATTCATCTAATTCTGCATTCTACTTTTAGAGAAAGACAATTAAGTGGCCTATCAGAGAGTTATTTATTTCAAGCATTTTATTTTGAGAGATTTTTAGACTTGAAGAGGAGTTGCAGAAATAGTACAGGGAGTTCTGTAGACTCTTCTCCCATAGGAATTTTTTTTCTGTTTTTTTGTTTTTTTAAATACTGCACTAGCAAAGCTTTCCAAGATTTGTGGCCAGTAATTCAGCTCAATTTCTGTACCACCTTTGTTCCTGTGCTGTTTGGCAATTAAAATAAGTACTGTTGCTACTATAGAATCACTGTCTTCTCTGCCACCTCTTGATTTTGCGTAGTTTTTATTTTCCTGATTATAAAAAGTATTTTGAACTCTCTAGAAAATTTCGTAAGTCCAAAAAAGGCAACAAATTACTGCCATCTGATTGAGCCTCTAACACGTTTTGGTTTGTTTTCTTCTAGCCTTATTTTCTATTTGCTTTTTAAGTATGGTTGAGATTAAACTAAATGCACTTTTTTCTTTCGCCTTTTCTACTTAACATTATAGCCTAAGTGGTTTTCTCAATCATTAAATATTTCATAAATATTTACAATGGCTGTATTATATTGCATTGCTTAGATTCTTGGGCAGTTAGATTGTTCCATTTTTGCCATTGTAAATAATGTGTGATTAATGTCTTTGCAAAAAGCTCTTTCTCTGTTTCAGAAAATCGCCTTAGGATAGTTTCCCAGAAGGATCCAAGGGTATCAACTTTTTTTTTTCCAAATTACATTTTAAAAAATTTCAGAATAGTTTTAGATTCAGTATGAGCATTCTTAAGCTACTTCATCAGATGTTTTCCTGAAAGGTTATGCCAGTTTATACTTCCTACTGTTGGTGAATACACTCACCAGCATTAGGTAGTCTTTAAAAAAAAAAAAAAGCTAATTTTATAGGTTAAAAGATAGCATCTCATCATTGTTTCTCAGTATCTTTGTTTTTTTGTTAGGAAAAGTTAAGTTAGATTTTATTTTTCTTTTCCCAGATAATAGGATAATGCTTATAGGAGATACACCCTTTATGCTTAGTCTACTTATATTACTTAAGTACCTTTTGTACTTTGATTAATGTATTTGAAATGACCCTATAACATATTTTTAATTTTTCCCAGTCTTAAATTTTTTTTTTTTTTATCGTGGGTAAGATACATATAACATAAAATTTACCATTTTAACCATTTTAAAGGGTACACTTCAGTGACAATAACTACAATCACAATGTTGTGAAACCATCACCACTGTGTAGTTCCAGAATTTTTTCATCATCCCAACTGGAAACTCTATAGCCATTAAGCAGTCACTCCCCATTCCCATCCTCCCCTCAGCCCTTGGCAACCACAAATCTCCTTTCTGTTTCTGTGGATATATCTGTCCTGCATATTTCATGTAACTGAATCATACAGTATGTGGCCCCTCAATATATTTTAAGGCAGGAAAAAGAAAACTCTAAAGTTTGAATTGAGTCTATATATTATAGGTGGAAAATTGATAATCCATCTATGTCATAAATTCAGCATATTTAATTGATAGGATGCCCCATTCCCCAACCATTAAGAAAAAATAGTCTACAATTGTCAGTGGACTGAGGCCTTGGGGTAGGATGGAACCTAAAAGAAGGACAATTGGAAAAGTATGGTGCTTGCAGAATGAAAGCCAATGTAATAACAGCACATTCCATAGCTGGGAATATACAGGAAACCCTTCTAGAAGTTAACCTTTATAGCAGCGTGATTTGTATAACTTGGAAGTAAGGTGCTTCCCTCTTTATCATCAGAATATAGCCAGCCTAAAAATGAATGAACAAGTTTGTTTGTAACAGTGTCTTAATACATATAGGACACAGTAGAACTGCCCCATAGGGTTTCCAAGAAGTGGCTGGTGGATTCGAGCTGCCATCCTTTTGGTTAGCAGCCAAACTCTTAACCGTAGTGCCACCAGGGCTCTATCTAATATATAAAACCTCAGGAAATGTATGAATTTTGACTAAAGAACAAAAGTGGTGTTGGAGACGACAAGGACAATCAGAGGGTCCAGAGAAGAAAGAAAATGGGGTGTCTGTTTCTCAGTGCTTGACATCCTGGGTGATGGGGGAGTGTTGTGTTTCTGGTGAGTGGTTTTCATTCTTTAGGTAGAGAATTTTCAAAAATGGGAATGAGGCCTTCAGAGTTTGATCAGGCTTTCTTTACTGTAATTTGGCTTCGTGAGGACACTCACCCACTGAAATGGAGTGCTGAAGGGTGTGCTTGGTGTAGATGGAGGATTTCATTTGTTGAAACAAATAGAGCTTCCATGATAAATTCATTGGTGGGCAAGTCAATGTATCGTTTTGATTAGTCTGTTAATCATTTCCCCAGACCCTGATCCCGTGTGGTGGGATGTGAATCAGCAAAGCCAAGGAACAGAGCTTGAGCCCTTGGATACCTCCGTTCCCAAGTGGGCAATAGTCTGATTCTGCTATGATTACGCAGTTAAGGACAGTAGGATTTTGCACAGGTATTCAGTAAGGAGTGCACTTCAGTGTTCAGGGGTTTTGATGCACTTCTAGATGTCTAAAGAGTGGTATAACTTCATGGTTAAGAGCACAGGCTCTGGGACCCAGGTGTGAATCCTAGGACTGCCACTTACCCAGGAGTGTGACCTGGGGAGAGTTACTTTATCTCTTCAGGCCTCAGTTTCCTCATTTGTGCAATGGGATTTTTATGAGGATTCAAGGAGTTAATGGTGTCAACTCTTTAGGACCCTGTGGCATTTACTAAATGCTAAGTGTTAGCTTTTAAGTTTACAGCCTCATTTAAAATAAGAGAAAAAGTTAAAATGATTCCTGCAACATATATTTATAAACTGTACGTAGGCCTGGGAATGCAGAGGTGAATAGGAAGTAGTCAGTGCACTCCCAGGCTCCTGGGTGAACCTGCGTATTGACAGGTGTTTTTTTTTTTTCTCTCTAGTTATTTTTTTTAAACAAATGTACATTGTACAAAATTTAAATGGTCGAAGAGGATGTACAGAGTAAAGTTAGCCTCCTTCCTTTCCCTTGCTCCTGGGACCCCATTTGTTTCCCTAGAGGCAACCACCATTACCAGTGCAAAAAAAAAAAAAAAAAGTGTACGTGTGTGTGTTTACATATTTGTGTGTGCTGTGTGTTTATATTCTATACTCTGCCTTCACTAATGGGTGGCGTACTATTACATTGTCATAGCATACTATTTCAGTGTGACAAAGTGTCGTACTCTTTTCTGCCTTTAAGAAAAAATTAATGTATATTGGGCATAGTTCTGTATCAGTACACATAGAGCTTCCTCATTGGTTTCCATGGTTGCCCAGTATTCTGTGGTATGGATGCGCTTTATGTAACCCTGCTTTGATGGCAATTTTGGTTGTTTGCAATCTTTTGTTTTACAGTTTTGACATGGAGATTCTTTTCCATATACACTTTTGCTCCTGTGCAGAGACATCTGGAGGAAGAATTTGCTAAAACTCTAATTGTTGGGTCACATTGTATGCGCGTTAAAAAATTCGATAGCTATTGCTGAATTGTCTCCCCTTGAGGTGGCACCAGTTTATGCACTCACCACTCTTGTGAAAGAGGTCATTTTAGTTCACTTGCTATGAGCTATGAGTCGGAATCGACTCGATGGCACTGGGGTTTGGGTATTCGGTGTAACGTTGCGAAGCCCAGAAGGAGTGACCATCTCAGCTTGAGGGGGGAAGGGAAAGGCTACAGTAGGCTTCACAGAGGGCAACATTTTCAAGGGCTCTGAAAGGATAGGCAGGGGTTTTCTAGATAGTATTCTAGATGTAAGAAATGGCATGTGTAAAGACATGGAACTGTTGTGTGAAGGGAAAAACGAGAAGTTGGATGTGGCTGAGTCATAGGTTGGATGAAGGGTCTGGATGGGGAGTATGGGGACAGTGTGAAGTTCAAGGGGTAGGTTAAGGCCAGACGTTGGAGTGATTTGATCAGATTTACTTTTTAGGTAGTCATCCCTGATGGTCAGGTAGCAAAGACCCTAGGTGGTGGTGATGGGGCTTGCAGTTGGAAGATACTTGAGAAAGAACTTGCAAACCAGTTTTTTAGCAGCCATTTATTACCCAAAGAAAATTTTCCAGCCTCAGTAGAACCTGAATCATAAAGCTGGAAGGGCTGTATCGCAGAGATGTTTTAGCGTACTGGTGTTCTGTGCTCTCTGGGTTCATAGGGTTTCTTGGAGGTGTTTCAGGTGCTGAGTTTGGGAGTACAGGTATTTGGGCCTCCCTTCTGCCCCCTGATAATTAAGCAGAATCTATAATTGAGTCTTTTTTATACATTGGGACTCTATGCAATATTTCTTGCTTTAAAAAATAAAGAAGCTAGGATCGTGGATCTAGTACCAAAGTGTTATGGTGTTAAACGCTGTGGAGGCCTGGAGGACATGTGGTGTCAGTCTTACATTCTTTGATTCTTTGTCAGCAGTGCTGGTAGGTGATCTGTATAAAAATGAAAGTGAAGACATACTTTATGTCATTTATTTCTCACAACTACCTGGTGAGGGGGAGTGGTAGTGTTGTACTTTTCATATTGCAAGTGAAGCAGTTGAAGGCTCAGAGTGGTTAATAAGTAATTTCCTCAAGGTCACGCAGATAAGTGGTGAAGTCAGGAATCAGATGTGGATCTGTGGCTGATTCCAGAGCCTACACCCTTCCCAATCACAGTGTAGGAACAATTCATTTTAGGGCCTTCTTGGGACAGGGTGTACCCAGCCACCTGTCGGGGGTGGAAGGGGCACTGGTGGAATGGTGTGGGATTTCTAGCCCTTCTTGGACTTGAGCTCTTGCTCATAGTGAAGGAGCAGAGTGGATACTGACTGGATCCAAAGCAGCATTTTAGCTTCACCTCTCTCACTCTCCTTCTCCCCATATTCTAGTAGGGTCGCTTGAGAGCTGTGGGAAGGCTGATACATGCTCCTCCTCCCAAGCGCATCGTACCGCCTCTGTGGGGCTTGCGGCTGATGGAAAACTGTAGAATCGTTCCTTCATTATTTGTGACCGTGAGAAGGGCCAAGGTTCCTGACCCCGAAACCCTGTTGCTGTCGAGTCGATTGCAGGGTTGGGTAATTGGATAGCAGTTAAGTACCTGTTTTCTTTCTCCTGCACAGCCCTCCCCCCACAAAGAAAGGAAAAACAAAAACAAATGCCTCCAGCCAGCTTTTCTGCTGCCACCATTGTTCTGTATCTCTAACCCAGTGGTTCTTCCCAGTGGGGTGGAGGGAGGGAACCATGTATAAGTCTAATATTACAGTGTAATTTTCCACATTGTAAGTTATAGCTTTCTGCTTGGAAAATGAAAAGTAAAATCATAGTTTGGATTATTAAGCATGCTATTGAATGTTAATAAAGTTGCCTTGACTGGTAAAACCCAGAGTACGTAAGCTTCCCCGGTTCAGGAGAGGTTTTTATGTTTATAAAATGGGGACGGGGTAAAGATGGAGAATTGCTCTCTCCAGAGCATGCTCACATCATCTGTGGTGATGGGAGGAGCCTTTAGAACCCCTCCGGTCAGGAAGAGTCACTTCCTACTGAACACAGCTGTCTGCTTGTGCAGCACCATTGCGTTTCCTGCCATCAAAGATCCCAGCAGCTGCTCTCGTGGGCATTGTCGTTTATGTTGTGTGTGGTACAGAAGCACCCTTCGGTAATTGGTGATACTTTGAGAGCCTTAGAGCCATGCGGCTGGTCCAGAATTAAGAAGTAAAATATTCAGGTGGTGCTGAGTGTATTCAGCGGGACAAGGTGGTAACAACTGAGAGGGTTTTGCCTTTAAAAAAGCAAATCCGCTCAGGTAGGAGAAACTTGTAATGAAGGAGAGAAGACCGTGTTGGCCAACACGTGCATACCCACTAACCACTGCCATCGAGTTGATTCTGGATTCTGATTATGAAGTGACCCTATAGGGCGGAGTAGAACTGCCCCATAGAGTTTCCAAGGAGTGCCTGGTGGATTTGAACTGCTGACCTCTTGGTTAGCAGCCGTAGCACTTTATAATCAACATACAGTATACAGACCTGACTGTATTTAATACCATGGACGCTCCAGGAGCTTGCAAGGTTTGCTCCAAGTTGCACAGGCTGTTCTCACTGGAGCCGGGGCTGGCTCTGACCTGGTATTTTTTCTGCCCACTATGCTGTGGCCACGTACCTCCCTCAGTAGTAAGACTGTTTTCCATGAAAACTCCGATTACTCATTGCTTGAGTGGAGGACACCCCCTCTGCGTCCCCTTATTCTTGCCTTGGCCCATATGCAGGAGGCTCTTGTACCCCAGGTGGGAGCAGTATTGGAGCACATACTTCTGGTCCCTGTCTCCGCCCTCTCATTTCTTCTTCACACAGGAGTGATTTATCTGATTGATGGATTGGGGAGAGCCTAACACCATTGACCCACATCTGCCAGGTGTGCAGTCACTACCTCAGAACACTGTCTAGCTTTGTGCTTGTACTCTCTTACCTGCTTACCCTCAAGAGAAGCTGGTCTCCACTGCCTCCTGCCTTCCTGTTGTGGGTAGGCCCAGCTTTTCTCCCTAGGCCCGGGTGGGTCAGGCCCACCCAGAATGGGAAGGAGGAGGCATTACATCTTTGCCAGTAATGAAGAGGATGTTAGACTTTGATTTGCACTTGGTTCTTTGTGACTGTATAGCAACTAGATAGAACCTGGAGGGGAGAAAGAAAGTGATTATGCTCCCCCAATCCCAACAGTCTGTAATGTAGTCTGGAGATTTGCCAAAATTAAACAAATGTTATTTAAAATCCCAGCTCTGCCTGGGTATGCCTTTTATAAAAGAGTCTTGCTCTTAAAACAGTGCAGGTGGTAACAGCAGCTGAAATGAAATTATTTACCTGCAAGCTGTAATGTTAGTTGTAATTTAATTTTAGGTTTGTATCATACTTTGGTACTGGTCCATCACTTTCACACTTGTTCATTACCTGATCTCATCTGATGGAAGGTAACGCCAGCTCACTCACCATCCGCCCAGCCCTTGGAGCAGAACTCTTCTGTGCTGCTGCAGGGGGTGGAAGAACTGTCACTGGTGAGGGGCTCTAGTGGCCTTACTCAGTTACTTGACTAGCTGACTTTGGGCAAGACTATGAGTTTCATTTTCCTCATATATAAAATGAGGTTGGAGCTCTCTTTTCTAGGGATTTGTTTATTGCTGTCTTAAGATTCTGTGAATCCTTGTTTAGGGTTTCCTGGTAGCATGCCTTGCCTTAATGTGCTCAAAAGTGTCTTTTGAGTTAAATTCAGTAGGCATGTGTATATATCTATCTATATAGCTGGGGTATGTGCCTGGGAAAGTAAAGCAGATGGGATTGTGACGAGAGAGCCTGTTCTTGGCTATATTAACATATTCTCATTTATTTTAGGCAGTTTCTTATAAAAAAACCATTTTTATCATTTACTTTTTTGGCTGTGTGAAGCCTTTTGACTAAGCTATAAATAAATACTTAAAATCTATAATGTAAAATAAATATATAAAATATATGTATTTCAGCTTCTAGTGGGATATGGTTGTTACCTAGCCAGCAGATATAAACATTTTAATGTTTAGGCTGTGTAATGTCATTTTTCAAAAAACAATGAGTGAAAATAAACCTGGGACCTGAGAAAATTAAGTAGTCTTCTCTTCCTGTCATACCCTTTCCTCACTTTCTTTTTCCCATTTGTCCGACAAACATGGAGCAGTGAGGAACAAGGTGAAAAGTACCAATCCAGCGGATAAGATTTTAAAAGCTTTTTATTTGGAAATAATTTCAAACTGATAGAAAAATTGCAAGGATTGAGTAGTACAAAGAACACTCCTATATCTGTTACCCAGCCCACCTTTTGTTAATATTTTGCTCTGTTTGCTTTATTATTTGCATTCTCTCTCTCTACAGAGTAGAACTGCCCCCTGGGTTTTTTGTTTTTTTTTTTTTTTTGCTTCTAAATTTTATTTATTTTGTTGGTGTTGAGAATATACACAGCAAAATATAGACTCATTCAACAGTTGCTACACATACAATTTAGTGACATTGGTTACATTCTTCGAGTTGTACAACCATTTTTACTCTCCTTTTGTGAGTTTTTTGCCCTCGTTAACATAAGTTCACGGTCCTCTAAGGTTCCTATCTAACCTTTCTAGTTGCTATTTTCAATTTGATCCCATTTAAAAAGCCAAACTGATTGCCGTCGAGTTGATTCCAACTTGTGACAACCCTATAGGACGGAGTAGAACTGCCCCATAGGGTTTCCAAGGCTGTCACCTTTACGGAAGCAGACTGCCATATCTTTTCCCACAGAGCAGCTGGTGGGTTTGAACTACCGACCTTTTGGTTAGCAGCCAAGTGCTTTAACCATGGTACCACCAGGGCTCCTCCGGATCCCAGATAGACAGTTCTTAAAAGAGCATAATGCTTGAGGCTGACCTTTTTTTTTTTTTTTTTTTTACTAATTCAGCCAAATTGTTGTTCGATTTTAAGATGACTTCGGGGAACCCCATAGGATTTTCTTGGCTGTAATTTTTTTTAATTAATTTTTTATTGAAATATGTACTATAAACCCTGGTGGTGTAGTGGTTAAGTGCTACAGCTGCTAACCAAAAGGTTAGCAGTTTGAATCTACCAGGTGCTCCTTGGAAACTCTGTGGGGCAGTTCTGTGTCCTGTAGCATCACTATGAGCCGGAATCGGCTCAATGGCAACCGTTTTTTTTTATACCCTATAAAACACTTACCACTGCCATGTACAAATCACTCACATGTACAATTCAGTAACATTGATTATATTCCTCAAGCTGTGCCGCCCTTCTTGACAACCTTTTCCAAACTGTAGGTAGTCTCTGGGCTTATGGCATATTCGAATCAATGACAAACTGCACTTTTGAACGTCTTGATTTTTTTTTTGTACATCTTATCATTATTAATATGTATTATGAGTTGGAATCGACTTGACAGCAGTGGGTTTGGGTTTTGGGTATGATGTTATTCTGAGGTGGTCACTCGCAGAAGTTCAAGGTTATGATTTATGAAGACACTGATATGAAAGACAATAATAATAAAAACTAAAAAAAAAAATGAGGTATTTGACATACGTCAGAACCAACTTATGACGAAGTCATTGGAACAGAACTTCGTTTTAATTTGAGGACTATCTATATTTTACCATCATTAACAAAAACTCATCTGTCCTTTTGCATTGCTTTTGTCAGTCTGATCACATACAGATAGTTCTTTACAAGAGTACATGCTTAAAGCAGACATTCTTTTCTAATTAGACTAAGCTGTCATTTTGTTCAGGCATAGTGGTTAAGAGATTGGCTAGTAATCAAAAGCAGTTCGAATCCACCAGCTGCTCCTTGGAAACCCTTTGGGGTGGTTCTACTCTGTCCTGTAGGGTCGCTATGAGTCAGAATCAACTGGATGGGGTTTTTTGTTTTTTTAATCATTTTGTTCAAAGATGACTTCAGGGGATAGTTGCCATTAAAAGTTTAAAGATTTCCTTAGGGTAGTAATTTTGGGGCGGTCCTACAGCCTCAATTACTCCATAAACTCTGGATTTCATGAGAATTTGAAATTCTGTTTCTCATTTCCCCCCTTTATTTTCTGTAGAGTCCTTAACCTAAATGTTAAGTATTGGTAGTTGGGCACCATCCAGCTCTCCAGATCTCATGGCAAAGGTGCCAGCTGTTCATGGAGGCATTTGGGCACATAGTCCGTTTCCTCTACTGATTGCTGACCCTCCTTCTTCCTCTGGTGCTTCCAGTGAATGGAGATCAATTGTTTTACCGTTGATGGCTGCTTGCAGGCTTTCAATATCCCAGGCACTACACAACCAACTAGGAGATAGAACAAAACAAACAAAAAAAAAACCCCAAAACAGAAGCACCAAAGTCACTACTAGGCCGGTTGACTGGAATGCCCTGTGAAACCGTGATCCTGATTGGCAGTATCTTTACTGAAGGAGATCTCCAGGTCGTTCTCCCATGGAGCCGCTGGGTAGGTTTAAACTTTGAACTCCCAATCTTTTGGTTAGCAGCTGAGTGCTTAACTCTGTGTGTGTGTGTCTGTGTACACACACACACAGTGTATATATATGTATAGCAGTGTGTGTGTATACATATGTAAATACATACATACATGCTTGGTAAAGAGAGCCAGCAAAAAAGAGGAACACCCTCAACAAGGTGGATTGACACAGTGGCTGCAGCAGTGGGCTCAAACAACAGTCATTATGAGGATGGCACAGGACCGGGCAGTGTTTCGTTCTGTCGCACGTAGGGTCAGTATGAGTCGGAACCAACTCGATGGCACCTAACAACAACAACATAAATGTTGTTAGGTGCCGTCAAGTTGATCCTAACTACGGTGACCCTATGTGTACAAGAGTAGAACTGTACTCCATAGGATTTTCAAGGCTGTGACCTTTCGGAAGCAGATTGCCAGATCTGTCTGGCAAAGCCTCTGGGTGCGTTCAGACTGTCAACTTTTCGGCTAGTAGATGAGCGCTTAAATGTGCCACCTGGCCACAGCTTACACACACACACACACGTACATATATAATACATTCATGTACGCAAAGTATTTTTTTCTGACGTATTTGAGTGGTGTCCTTGGGTGGCACAAATGGTTAAGTACTCCACTACTAATGGAAGGCTGGTGATTTGAATCCGCCTAGCCATGCCTTGGAAGAAAGGCCTGGCTATTTCCAAAAGATCACAACCAATAAAAACGCTGTGGAGCACAGTTCTACTCTGACACACGGGGGATCACCATGAGTCGTAAATGACTTGATGACAACTGGTATTTTTGAGTAGCCTACATCGCGGCCAATTGCCTCTGTATAGTATATTTCCTATTAGGATATTCTCTTTCATAACCACAGTGCAATTGTCAATTTCAATCAATTTAACATTGATTCATTACTTTTACCTAATCTACCATCTGTATCCCAGTTTTGTCAGTTGGCCCATTTATATCCTTTATAGCATATTTTTACCCCAGTACAGGATCCAGTGTAGGTTCAGGTATTGCATTTACTTGTCATGACACTTTAGTCTTCTTTAAATATGTTGTTGTAGATTTTTGAAACCAGAGTACCTGTACGTTGGTAACTAATTGGTGACTCTTGTTTTTTGTGTTGTTCAGACTACATGATAGGTTTTCCCAGCATAAAACGTACAGTCCTCTGTGCACAAAAATGTTTCCTCTAATTAGTCCCCATGAGGACAGAATATACTTCGTCAACTGTCTCACTACCACAGTGGGACTGATGGAGCTTTCTGGCCTAGACGCCTGGCAGTCATCCTGCTTCTAACTCTTGGTCCTCAGCAGTAATCAGATCCCTTTTGTTACGGAAGAGACAGAACCTGACTGGGCACTTTGTGCAAGTCCGAGAAATACTGCGGGATGTTCTGCCATCGGTTACCTTTCTGGTAGTTTTAGACTAAAGCAGAAAAATGCCTTTTAATGACTAGAAATATGTTTACATGCTGCCAAAAGTTATGTTTTAATCAAACATTAAATACCTGCATGAAGGTATCGTGCAAAGTTATGTGTATAGTTACTCCCAAAGGGAAGATATAAGCTGTAGGCAGGACAACAAGGAGCTCTTCTGAGGCAGATGAATAACTTTAATAGTTCCAGACCCGTGGTAATGATTTGCGGTAATTACACCCGCCCTGGCCTTACTTTCCTGTAACATAGTGTGGCTCTCTGTTTCTTTGCTTTGTAGAAGACTTTTTTTTTTCCTGCAACATTTATACTTCAATTTACATCTGTACCCCTAGACTCCCCTCTGTTTGTTGTTGTTGTGTGCCTTCTGGTTGATTCCAACTCATAGCAACCCTATAGGACATAGCAGAACTGCCCTATAGGGTTTCCTGGGCTGTAAGCTTTAAGGGAGCAGATCACCAGATCTTTTCTCCCGTGGAGTGTGGCTGATGGGTTCAAACCGCCAACCTTTTGGTTAGCAGCCAAGTGCTTAACCAGCCTTGTCCTTACCCCCTATCGCAAACAGACTAAAGGCAGTGACCACAGCATGGGTGTGGGTGGGACTCAGGCAGGAGACCTGGTTTGCAACTTATTAGCCATGAGTCTTTGAGTTATTTAATGCCTCTGGGTTTCAGTGACTGTACTTCTGAGTGCTAGACCTTGGAGACCCAGTTAGTTTCACTAGTACGCTTATAGAGACATAAAGTGAGATTTCTACTTCAACATGATGGGTTTATTTTGGTTCTTTAAAAGAAAGTATTTGTAGGTTGAGACGAAAAAGAACAGTGACGGGAAAGTAAAGACTTGTTCTGAATATTGTTCTCCTGACTGGGGCTTCCTCGGTGTGCTTTCCTGTTTTCTAGATATTTGAGCTGGGTGATTTCAGGAGGGGGTAGGTATATGTCACACTGATTCTCATCATGGGTTATTCTAAGCTTAGTATTTGTTTTTATACTTTTATGCAGGCCTAAAGGCCAAAGGGAAACCCTGGTGGCATAGTGGTTAAGAGCTCCAGCTGCTAACCAGAAGGTCAGCAGTTAAATACACCAGGTGCTACTTAGAAACCTGACGGGGCAGTTCCACTCTGCCCTGTAGCGTTGGTATGACGGTATGAGTCAGAATTGACTCGACGGCAGTGGGCTTGTTTGTTTTTGAAAGGCTGGAGAGGTTTTTTTCTCTTGTCTGTTTTCTTTGCAGTGGTGGAGGGTATAGGGAAGAATGAGAGTGTACTTTTGATAGTTTAAGACATCCATGATAATCCTGTTAGCTTTCAGGAAAGTTTTTGTGAGATTGAATTTCATGGCTAATGGTATCTGTTGTAATAAAACCAGGTATATTTTGCATTATATAGGAGCGTTCGAACGGGACTTGGGGACCCTAGTCCTCAGTTTGTTTAGGTTTGGTATAAAGGAGGCCATGAACCTGAATACAGAAAGGCTATATGATTTGCCTCCTAGTAGAATATACAAAATACAGCACCTGAGAAGGCGGTGGAAAGCTTGATAAAAACTTGCTTAAAAATAGCTGTTTTTTAAAAAATACCAATTTTGTAAAAAGATTATGCTGTATAGAGGAGCTGTTTTAGAGGCTACTGGGTAAAAGAATCATAGATTTAATCAGAGCTGGAGAAAACCATCATCTAGGTGCCATCTCTTAAGGGACAAAGCACCATATTTGACTCGATGGCAACGGATTATTACGGACCCACCTTCCGTGTTAGTGTTTTTTAGATAAATTATTAGTAATCTCCTGTTTTTCAAGATGGATACATTGAGCCTGTGAGAAAAGGTCATTATGGTCAGAACCCTTAAAGGGGGAAGTTTAAACAGATTCACATGTGTCTTAAATTTGACGGATTTACCGTTGTTCCTGAGAAACTGAAAGTCATACCAAGAATCTTGTTCCCTTTTACTGAATTTGGCCTGTAAAATATTTGAGCGTTATACCATGCTGGATGTTACAGAAAATAAAAACACATTAGGTAGAATCTCTTTCCAGACAACTCACATTCTGGTATATATGAAGTGTTGACAGTCATAGCGGTGGCTTTCAGCCCTTACTCTATGCCTGTCACTGTGTTTACTCATTGCTTTACATGGATTATTTTATTGGATTCTCAGAACAACCCACTGTGGTAGGCACTTTTATTATCCCCAGTTGTGCACAGGAGGAAAATAGTGACAGATTAAAGAAGTAGGCCAAGGTTGGGGTGCATTCAGATTTGAACCAAAATGACCAGAGAATAGTACCATGGACATTACTCTGTGGTACTGATTATAAGACACAGACAAAAGATGAAAAGAAAGATCTATGCTGTAAACTTCAGAAGAAATTTCATGAAGGTTAAAGCTGTGAATTGCAGACCCAGGAGAAAACGCAGGATGAGAACAGATACTTGCTTATGAGACCATGAGTGTTGAAACTGGAGTGATGGCTTCCTGTGGTGAGTAATGGTGAATTGGGCTTGTTTTCCTTTTTTTCCTAGTAAACTTCTCACATTCTTCAAAACCCGAAATGCACTATCACCTCTGTGAAGCTTTCCCTGTATCCCTCAGGTATTCTCTTTGTACTCCTGAAGCTGTTTATATGCATGCCACTACTATAGGAAGTAGACCATCATATTCTAATTTTTATTCGCAGGTTCCCCTACCCTCCCTGCCAACCACTTCCAGTTCTTTGAAGGCAGAGACAGTTTTACTAGTCTTCTGTATCTCAGGGGGTTAATATGGTTTCACTTATTGAGTATTGAGTTCGTTTGTTAAATGAATAGCTTAATTTCTCAGTTGGTCTAGATTTAAAGGCTCTGTAAAGCTAAATTTTTTTTTAAAGCTAAGTTTAGAATAATTAGGGCAGAAAATCTATAATTAGGAGAATTTATCCAATGGTGAAGTACAGATTGGATTAGAACTGGAAAAGCTGGTGTCAGGGAGACCAGGTAAAAGAAATTTTAGTAATTTATGCCTGGTGGAAGTAGTAGTGAAGGAAAAGGAACAAATCGAAGAAATATTGTAAAACAAGAATTAGCAGATCTGATGACACTGGTTATAGGGATAGAGGGTGTGGGGATGAGTCAAAGGTGGGTTCAGATTATGTGGCCCTTTCTCTTCTTCCAAGCTTTTCTTTTAATTTTTTAGGTAATTATTGATCTTGGTTGGCTTGATTATAATAACTGAGTCAGTATTATAGATCTCTGAACTGCTGAGCTCAAGAGCAGTGCGATAAACCGAACAGATAACAAAGTCAACAGTAGGCACGGTTGAAAGCCCCTTAACTTTGCTCATTTTAACTGTTTCTGACACAGAAAACTTTGGTTTGTTTTAGATGTATATATAGCTCCCCAAGAGTATATCCTTGAGCCAAATTTAATTCATCATTCTGCCCAAGAATTTTCATTTTAAGTCTATAGGCCATTTGCTATTGAGGTGAGCCAAGTAACTCTTGGGAGAAACATAGGCTTATGGGATGTTGTAATACCTTGTGTTGCCACCCTGACAGCTCTGAAGATGAATACATTATGGACCCTAGTAATCCAGGAACCTCGTGCTCAGACTGTTATCTGCAGGCTTGCTGCAGGTCCCCAAACTGCTCTTAGTTTTTGTGATAATAGTTGAAAACACAGTTTCTAAACTCTGAAATTTCCAATTGGACTTAAAAAAATAAATATAACATTGTTTTTTTAATTGAAGTACAGTTTACTTACAAAAAGCACACAGATCATAAGGTAAAGCAGTCATCCTTATGTGTAAGACCCAGATCAAGAAATAAAATATTACCAGAGTCTCAGAATCCCTCCTCCTCAAAGATAACTACGGTTCTGATTATAACACTGTAGATTAGTTTTTTTTTTTTTTTAATTTATTGTGCTTTAGGTGAAAGGTTACAGCTCAAGTTAATTTCTCATTAAAAAATTTATACATATTGTTTTGTGACATTGGTTGCAATCCCCACAATGTGACAACATGCTCCTGCCCTCCCCCCTTCCCTGTGTCCACTCATCCAGTTCCTGTCGCTTCCTGCCTTCTCTTGCTTTTGGACAGGTGTTGCCCATTTGGTCTTGTGTATTTGATTGAACTAAGAAGCTTGGCCCTCGCATGTGTTATTTTTTGTTTTAGAGGCCTCTCTAATCTTTGAAAAGTGGGCTCTGGGAACGGTTTGAATTCTGGCTTAGCAGAATGTCCAAGGGCTGTAGTCTTGGTGGTTCTTCCAGTCTCTGTCAGACCAGTAAGTCTGGTCTTTTTTTTTTATGAATTTGAATTCTGTTTTACATTTTTCTCCCATTCTGCCTGGGGCTTTCTGTTGTGATCCTTGTTAGAGCGGCCGTTGGGCACCATCTAGTTCTTCTGGTCTCAGGCTGGTGGAGTCTCTAGTTCATGTGGTCCTTTAGTCCTTCGGGCTGATATTTTCCTTGCATCTTTGGTTTTCTTTCATCTTTGGTTTGCTCTGGACACCATAAATTAGTTTTGCTTGTTTCTAAAGATTGTATAAAATAACTCATGATGGATGTGTTTTGGTTTCTTTTGTGCAACATTGTTTTTGTGAGATTCATCCATGTTCTTGTATGTAACAATACTCATTCATTTTGTATTATAGTATTCTGCTTTATGAATAAACCACTATTTATCACTGCTTGTATGGACATTTGAATTCTTTCTTTTTGGGGGCATTATGAACAATGGTGCTGGGCACATTTATATACATTTCTTTTGGTATACACGTATAAGTTTCTATTATCTAGGAATTGAATTGCGGGATCATAAGGTATGTGTATGTTCAGCTACCAAAGAGTTTTCCAAAGTGGTAATGCCAATTTTTACTTCTACCAGCAATACTTTCAACATCTTTACCAATACTTTCTACTGTCAGCCTTTTTAATTTTAGCCATTCTGGTGGATGTGTAGATGGAGTACCGTCTTGTTTTTAATTTGCATTTCCTCAGTGACTAATGAGGTTTTATGTATTTACAGGCCTTAGAAAACCCTCTTTTATAAGTTACTATTTACCAGTCAAAAAAAAATTTTTTTTTTCTTACTGATGTGTATGAGTTATTTTATACTCTGATATGGGTTCTCTGTTGGTTATGTATATTGCAAATCTCTCCTCCCATTCTGTGGCTTTCTTTTACATTCTGTATTGTGCCAACAGATGAACACTCCAATTTATCAATCTTTTCTTTTGTTGAGTGCTTTTTTTTTTGTTTAACTTTTATTGAGCTTCAAGTGAATGTTTACAAATCAAGTCAGTCTGTCACATATAAGTTTATATACATCTTACTCCTTACTCCCACTTGCTCTCCCCCTAATGAGTCAGTCCTTCCAGTCTCTCTTTTTGTGACAATTTTGCCAGCTTCCACCTGTCTTTATCCTCCCATCCCCCCTCCAGACAGGAGATGCCAACACAGTCTCAAGTGTCCACCTGATATAATTAGCTCACTCTTCTTCAGCATCTCTCTCCTACCCACTGTCCAGTCCCTTTCATGTCTGATGAGTTGTCTTCGGGAATGGTTCCTGCCCTGTGCCAATAGAAGGTTTGGGGACCATGCCCGTCAGGATTCCTCTAGTCACAGTCAGACCATTAAGTATGTTATTTTTATGAGAATTTGGGGTCTGCATCCCACTGATCTCCTGCTCCCTCAGGGGTTCTCTGTTGTGCTCCCTGTCAGGGCAGTCATCGATTGTGGCCAGGCACCAACTAGTTCTTCTGGTCTCAGGATAATGTAGGTCTCTGGTTCATGTGGCCCTTTCTGTCTCTTGGGCTCTTAGTTGTCGTGTGACCTTGGTGTTCTTCATTTTCCTTTGCTCCAGGTGGGTTGAGACCAATTGATGCATCTTAGATGGCCGCTTGTTAGCATTTAAGACCCCAGACGCCACATTTCAAAGTGGGGTGCAGAATGTTTTCATAACAGAATTATTTTGCCAATTGACTTAGAAGTCCCCTTAGAGCATGGTTCCCAAACCCCCGCCCTTGCTCTGCTGACCTTTGAAGCATTCATTTTATCCCGGAAACTTCTTTGCTTTTGGTCCAGTCCAATTGGGCTGACCTTCCATGTATTGAGTGTTGTCCTTCCCTTCACCTAAAGCAGTTCTTATCTACTAATTAATCAGTAAAAGACCCTCTCTCTCCCTCCCTCCCTCCCTCCCCCCCCGTAACCACAAAAGTATGTGTTCTTCTCAGTTTATACTATTTCTCAAGATCTTATAATAGTGGTCTTATACAATATTTGTCCTCTTGCCTCTGACTCATTTCGCTCAGCATGATGCCTTCCAGGTTCCTCCATGTTATGAAATGTTTCACAGATTCGTCACTGTTCTTTATTGATGCGTAGTATTCCATTGTGTGAATATACCACAATTTATTTACCCATTGTTTAGTGCTTTTTATTTATTTTTATTATGCTTTAGATGAAGGTTTACAAAGCAAATTAATTTCTCATTAAAAATGCACATACTGTTTTGTGACATTGGTTGCCAACTCGATGATGTATCAACACTCTCCCCTTCTCGACCTTGGGTTCCCTGTTATCAGCTTTCCTGTCCCCTCCTGCGTTCTGGTCCTTGTCCCTGGCCTGGTGTGTCCATTTAGTCTCATTTTGTTTTATGGGGCTGTCTAATCTTTGGCTGAAGGGTAAACCTGAGGAGTGACTTCAGTACTGAGTTAGAAGGGCGTCCAGGGGCCATATTCTTGGGGTTTCTCCAGTCTCTGTCAGACCAGTAAGTCTGGTCTATTTTTGTGAGTTAGAATTTTGATCTATATTTATCTCCAGCTCTGCCTGAGTCCCTCTGTTTTGATCCTGTCAGAGCAGTTGGTGGTGGTAGCTGGGCACCATCTAGTTGTGCTGGACTCAGTCTGGCGGAGGCTGTGGTAGTTGTGTTCCGTCAGTTTTGGACTAATCTTTTTCCCAAGTTTAGTGCTTTTTCAAATCCTGTTTAAGAATTTTTTTTCTACCCCAAGGTAATGAATATGTTCTCCTGTATAGTTTTCTAAAAGCTTTGTTTTACCTTTTACATTTCATGTCTACAATCCAACTGGAATTTTTGGTTGTAAACATGTCTCATCTGATTTTTAGCTAATCTTACCTTTCTTTAGTTCTTCAAGATCTGGGGCTTACATCATGCCAAGTGCAAGATGGAAATACTCAGATATATCTGAGTCATGACTGTTTTTCATAAATTAGTCCAATGCAGGAGCTAAAGTTTGAATGGCTTTTGGAGATTGAAGCCACCCTACTACACCCTGGCACTTGGTTTTTGT
Organism: Elephas maximus indicus; assembly: GCF_024166365.1. Lineage (NCBI taxonomy): Eukaryota > Metazoa > Chordata > Mammalia > Proboscidea > Elephantidae > Elephas > Elephas maximus. The sequence continues at coordinate 88,521,217 of NC_064830.1, read as the reverse complement.
TTTATGTTCTTTGTTCCTTTCATTACTTGAAAGTGTAGTTTGTGGTAAATACTGCCATTTCCTTGTTGTTCAGTTGCTGTCCAGTCAGCTCAACCACTTCCTTACTTTCCATTAATTTAATTCCTTAACCCATCACTTGCTTGAAACAGCTCAGAAAGATTCTAGTGGTCTTGCCAAATGGAGGGGATTCTCCAGCATCTTTCAGCCACTTGCTTGTCTTGAACACAACCTTTATGTATTTCCATCTCTGTTCTGATTCTATGACCTTGGCAAGTCTCGGCCTCTTTTCTTCCCCTGTAAACATAACATAGTTTCATTTTGAAATTCAGTTGGAAAAGCCCCATTAGAGCTGGTTGGGATAAAACCCTTAAGCCTGAGGGCACGAGTCTCTAGTTTCAAAGCAGGCCTGACCACTTCTATTGTTTTGCTTTTGGTCTCTTTTCTAAGACCAAATAAAAATAATAGCAACTATGAGTTAGATAATTCCTTACAGTTTACATAGCAGCTTTACATGGGTCAACTCATTTGATCCTCATAATAGCTTATGAGGCAGGTATTAGCATTTAAATTATTGAAGTGATTGGAAAAAAAATGCAGACAAATGTATTACTTGTTCTTATTGAGGAACATCTGGTTATTAGGCTTTGGAGTTTCCTTTTTCACAGGATCCATACTGTGATACTTTTGTTTTTCTACTTTCTGTAAGAGTGTTAGCTTCTTGGGTTGGAGTGGGGAGTGGGACTAGTAATGGAGATAGGGTTGAATTCTTTTGGGAGATTGTCAGGAACTTGCCCTGGCAGCCTTTAAGGCATGGTCGGTAGCGGTCAACTTCACAAACCTCTGCTTCAAGAAGCTGTATGAAATAAACCTCGGTGCTTGATGTGACCACATTGCCTGAATGTGATGAGCTCAGGTTTTTTCCAGGATCTACTCTGAAATGATTTACCTCAAAAAAAAGAAGAAGAAATAAAAAATTCACGAAGTAGGTGTGATTTGAAGGTGATTTCTTAGTTTTTCGGAACCCATTTTGGCTCTGGAAGAGCTATTGGTTTATTTTAAGTAACTAAATAGCTGATTTTAAGTTAACAAATATTTCTTGATTTATGTTTATTGTTTTTTTTTGCAAGTGTTACTTTAACATGTACTATTTTTCTTGAAACTTAGTCTTCTATATCTTTTTACAAACTTAAAAAAAAAATCCTTTAGTTAAATGAAGTGGTATACAAGTTCGATTTATAAAACAGACGAAAGCTTTCTTTGATTTATGTAATTTCATTTTAGAAGTTTGAATTTATAACATTTATTTAAACTCAGTCAGTGAGAACAGTGAGGCTGTTTTGATGAACACAAAACGTTGAAAGAGGTTGGAAACGACAGTTGCAGTCTAGTTTTAGCCCCACGTTCCAAATTATTTCTGCATTTGAAAAACTTGTGTAGTTCTTAATAAAACAGCTTGGCTTCTGGTCAAAGAATATTTTTCAATTAAACTGATATAGAGGTTTGAAAGAGGAGAAGGCTAATACTTGTCATGCATATAAAATTCAGATGAGAAAGTCCCTCAAACTCACAAGGGCTAAAACCACTGCATAATAATTCATCACTTAACCTGTCAGCGTTCAGTGGTAACTGCACAGCCATCACGCTGTGGTGGCAATATGTGAGTGACAGCCGTGCCTGGCACTGCTTGAACTTGGGCCACAGGTGCTGTGTAGTGTACTTGCATGTGCTAATTGCTGTAAGACGGTCTTGTGCAAGCCTGATTCAGCCTTTACCATTAGTACCCTCTAAGAAGTGCTGGTGTAGCCACAGAGATGGCAGAAGAAGCTTTAGCTCATCAGTCTCTACAAAAGTAAATTACCGTGGGCTAGACCTCCAGTGGAGCCCTGGTGGCGCCAGTTGTGAAGTGTTTGGCTGCTAACCAAGAGGTCGGCAGTTTGACTCCACCAGCTGCTCCTTGGAAGCCCTATGGGGCAGTTCTGCTCTGTCCCATAGGGTTGCAGTGAGTCAGAATTGACTCAGTGGCAATGGGTTTGGGGTCTTTTTTTTTTTTTAGACTTCCAGTATTTTACTGTTTGATACATAACACATTTGCTTGTGGGCTTGTTGTTTTAAAACTGCTGTTTTTAAGAGTGGTTAAAAACACAGTCATATCTCACTCCGGGGACAATGGAGAGGATATGGGGAAGGGAGGAGGGTAGGAGATAGATGGGAAGAAAGGAATTAAGAGATAATTAAAAAATCAGAACTGCTGTTGGCTCTTGATTCTCTCTGGAATAGATTATGCCAGTGAGGGTTCAAAAATGGTCTGGGAGTGTTTACCGTTTTGTAGATGGGTTGAGTGAAGGAGTGTTGACTCAAGCTTATCTCCGTGGCTGATGTGCCCCTACTTCAGTGAGAGAAGAGGAAATGGGTCTCAGGGCTCCATAATGAAGAGGGAGAGGTTGAGTGTTGGGGGCCTTGGGCTCCTCCCTTCTCATTCTCAACTTGAGCATTTCTGCTGAAAGTCTGGTTCTCTCTGTGGGTTTGTGGTTTGGAGGCACCATCTAATTTTGAGCCCCTGCTTGACTTGACTCTCAGCTGTATCTTAATCTCTGTTGGCTGCCCTTTGAGATCGAGAGTTGACAAAATGTTTGAAGCACCACCAAAAAAACCTCCCAAGAATCCACACAGCAGTTTGACAGACAACTGCTCTGAATCAAAGTATGGCTAATTGTCAGACATGGGGCAAAGGGATAATCTATAAGGAGCACCAACCTTCTCTCTGAATCTCTTCATTCTGCCTGTTCAGGCAGGGCTGGGGCTGTTCATTTGTGTTCAGCAAGTTTTCAGAATTGGAATTTGAATGATTTGCTCTCCTTTATTAGCATAAATAATTGAAAATCGACTGCACAGTAGCATGAATTTACAGAGTAGACTAAAACTTTGGGTTTTAAGCCAACTGGGAAATTCCCTTCAGTTTTTCTGGCTTATACCATGTATTTGAAGAACATTGTGCCAAGATGATTTGAGGAAGTAAATTGCTTTTGCTATTGAGTGCAGCCTAGAAGGAACTGAAGAACAGTAGAGCTAGATTCAGTTTATTGATTTTTTTTTTTTCTCTTCAAATTTCTTTGTTAGGCATCTGAAGAAGCCTCCCTCAGGGCATTGGAAAGTCTGATGACAGAATTTTTCCATGATTGTACAACCAATGAAAGAAAACGTGAGATAGGTAAGTGAAGTGTTGAGTTGTAAAGAGTCATTTGTAATGAGAAGACCAAATTGGGAAGGAAGGAGTTGGCAGCCTTGGCTGGTCAAGCCTACTTGTTTCCCTCTTGAATTCTTAACTGTATTTGCTCTGGTTCCGCCGAGTGGTGGCTAGTGAGGTCTACAAACCTAGCTGCAAGGGCATAGTTACGGTATAGATTTTCCTTCCTTTGGCCAAGTTTGGGAATCCCTTTCTTTCCCCCCAGTTTCGTTCTCAGTTTCAGCAATGTTGGTGAACTTTTAAAAGAATGCCTGAGACTATTAATTTAAAAAACCTCATAGAAGTGTCAAAATGAACATATTTTTCAGTGTGCAGAGGTCTGATTTGAACCTCATCTAGTCTTCAGAGATTTTTTAACTGGTATTACCTTTGGGGGCTTCTAGCTTCTTTTTCCTTTTCTTCACTATATCTCTTTCATTCTTCTATTCTGCAAGTTTAATGAATACCCGCCATAAAAAACAAAAAAACAAATAGGAGTATAGGTAGATTCAGGTCTTCTGGGAATCTTGGGACCTTCTAGAACCTGCTTGTTAATTTTATAGTCATTCGCACAAACAGTGTTCATTAAAGCATACTGTAAACTAGGAAGTATATATGTGTCAGATCTCTGCCACAGAGACGTGCTACACTGTGGTCTTAAAGTAGTCTTTTTTTTTTTCTCCTGAATCCTCATTTACTGCTAAAATTGAGAATGAAAAGTATTTTTTGCTATCCATACCTAAAGGTTCCTCCCTTTGTGTATCTGACTACTCTGTACTGACTTCATAGTCATTGCCACCAAACCAAAAAACCACACCTGTTGTCGTCAATTCTGACTCATAGCAACCCTATAGGACAGAGTAGAACTGCCCCATAGGGTTTCCACATAGTGGCTGGTGGATTCGAAGCGTTGACCTTTTGGTTAGCAGCCAGACTTTTAACCACTGTGGCACCAGGGCTCCTCCTTGCTTCCACCATCTTGAAATTCTTTTTCTATGGTTCTGGGACCCTGGAGACACAGTCTTTGTCCCGTTTGGCTTCTCTAAATGATGTTGGCCAGTTAAATGTTTTGACTGATTCCACCTTTGGTCCAAAGCTTGTTTGGGGTTCAGAATTCTGGGTGCCCAGTAAGTAGGCCTTTGGCTACAGCCCATATTCCCCTATGTCCTTTAAGCATTCTGTCAGCTCCTGGTAGATGCTAACTTCTTACTTCTTTTTGTTTTAAACCTGGTGAACCCTTTTGTGCCTGCCCTCTATGTGCTTCCCCCCACCCCCTTAGGGAGTGCACTGAGTAGAAATGGAGTATTTATAAACAAGAGATAGTGCATAAAAGCTGAGCCCAATAGATGATTAGGTGTCTGGCTTAGAAGATCCACCCTGCTCACTTCCCTAGGTGTTCTCTCTTATTACTCAGTTGGGCTGACCCTCCTCCCGCCCCCCAGAGTGATCCCCTTATTACTTTTATGCCACCAGAGTACCTTACGGTAAATGTATCAGTGGTGATTTTTACCAAAGGAAGCAGAGGATCTTTCCTTTCATCAGTCTGTTACATTCCAACACTAATTTCTCAGAAGTGCTGTTGTTAGCTTAAAATTGAAATGCTTTTGATTTTTCTCTTAACTCGATGGCAGTGGGTTGGGTTTGGTTTGCAAAGCAAATATTGCTCACCTTGTGTGTTCGAGAATTAAAAGTGAAAACTTCTGAACATGTTCGTATTCGAATCTGATTTTAAAATAGCTTTAAATAACCAGATGCTACAAATGTCTAATTTAAATACAGGCTAAGGGGAATCCGGGGGTTTGGTTCTATACAATGGGAGTGTCTTAGTTCAGCTCTCTTTGTACCTAGTCTTTGTAACTGTATTTGATTGTGTGGGCTGGAACCACTTGCTTTTTTTTTTTTTTTTTGATGTCTTAGGATCTACTAAAGCTTTCTTAGCTAGGCAGGAGAAAGGAGGGAAGCCTTTTGTTAAAGGGGCTCTACCCATTCTCTACCAAAGGTGAGTTATTGGTGCCCTAGAACTTGATAGAGCTGTTAGCAGGGATGCTGGAGAGACAATTTGGTCTTTTTAATAGTGGAGGAAGCTGAAGCATCAAAGAGGAGCTATGAGTTGCTTAGGGTCAGACCCAGTGAATTAGTAGCAGAGTCTAGAACAGAGCCCAGAGTTCCTCATTTCCAGCCATTGCTTATTCTCTCCATTTTGACTTCACTTCTGGGATTCCTAGAGACATTTACATAATTATAGGGACAGTTCGTCAGCTTCTTCCTATGGAATTCTTAATGAGACAGCCTTGTTGAATTTAGCCTAAGTTGTAGGGCGCTAGCAGGGCAGTGGCTTTAGAACTAGAATGGGTACCTGTGTGTCCTGTTTTCCCAGGGTCTTCCTACAATATCTCAGGGTTGTTGCCTTTGTACTTTCACCATTTTTGTCTCCTATTTCATGGCTAATGCAGTAGGTCAAGATGACTAAAGGGTAGCACCGTTAACGACACAGTCTCAATGCTTGCTGTCTTGTGGATTCTGGCTGATATTTTCAGCAGGCTAAGGAGGAGCAGAATAATTTCTAACTGGTTTGATGTGTGTCCTGGCAATTCCCATTTGATTGTTCCTCTTATTTAACAGATGCTTCTTTGTGGTGTCTTAAAATGAAACCAAACCCCAATGAAGAGAGTTAGCCTTCTTGAATTCTCTTGCTTTTTTTCCTATCCTGTCTTTGAGAGGTTAGTCTTAACCTTTTCTTTTCCTGCTTCTCTAGTCATCATTTTTAAGAAGGTGAAATGATACTCTTACAGTTGCCCATCCACAAAAAAAAAAAAAAAAAAAAAGTATTTAACAGATGCTTCTTTGTGGTGTCTTAAAATGAAACCAAACCCCAATGAAGAGAGTTAGCCTTCTTGAATTCTCTTGCTTTTTTTCCTATCCTGTCTTTGAGAGGTTAGTCTTAACCTTTTCTTTTCCTGCTTCTCTAGTCATCATTTTTAAGAAGGTGAAATGATACTCTTACAGTTGCCCATCCACAGATTAGGTTAAATAAGAACTTTAACACTGAATGTTTCTCTGCCTGAAAAAGTGTCCACAAGAGAGGTTATTAATTTTCAGTTAGCTGAAAACACTGTCAGTGTTCTTCGTCACCTCTGAACCAGTATCCTCAGTGACATAAAAATGGTCTATCATCTGTCCTTTCTATCTTGAAGAATCAGCTGTTTTTGACATCGTTTACATTGTACGGAAAGAGGTATGATTGAAAAAGTAAGACAGCCCAGCCTTGTATTAATTTCATGTATTTTCATAGCCTTGTTTTGTTGCTATTTAACTTTTCCAGAGGAGCTTCTTAATAACTTTGCCCAGCAAATAGGAGCCTGGAGGTTCTGCCTGTATTTTCTCTCCAGCACTAGGAATGATTATGTAATGATGTACAGTTTAACGGTTTTTGAGGTAAGTTGCCAGACAATTTTACACTTTAATGAAAAATATTTTGTATTCATGTTGCCATGTCATAGATTGTAGCTTTGATGAACAGATGGCTGGGAAACACTGGTAATTCAGCTCAGGGACTTCTTACCACATACCATCTTAATCAAGACAACTGGTGTTCCGGGATACCTTCCCATTTTACACACCAGAAGGGTAAGACGGATGGTTGGCTTTAAGGTTAGGTTGTTTGTGGTAACATGTAACTTTTCCCAGAGAGAGATAATTAAAGAAAAACTTGTTGGGAGGAGGGATGATACCCATAACACCTATGGTCCCAACCACAAAAATTTTCGTTTGTATCAACTCTCTTCTCATCTTTGTCTTCCTATGCACACCTTTTTTGTTTTTGTTTTCTTACCTAATTTTATCAGATTGCTCTTGACATTTTGTATTCTGCTTTTTTTCACTTACTTTTGTATTATATTCCGGTAAGTGATCATACCATTATCCATGAAGCAGTTCTTTTATTTTCAGGCATTAAGATTGTTTCTGTCATTTTTGGGGGACCATTAGAAACAATGTGTAATACAAATTTTTTGCACGAACAGCTTTTTGTTTCTATTAAATTATTTGTTTAGCAGATCTTCGTAGGAATGAAATTGTTATAACACAGGATTTGAATATTTTTATTATTGCCAGATTGCTTGAAACCATTGTTTAAAAGATAGTGTTTCTTACTTGAGGTGATATGGCTAACCATGGGATGAAAACCAGTTATTTTTTGTACAGTTTGCTAACTTAAAAAATGTGTATTTATTTTTCAGAATCTGATCAATAAAATGTGGCTTGGGGTCCCATCTCAGGATAAGATGGAAATCCGTAGCTGCCTGCCCAAACTTCTTTTGGCTCACCATAAAACCTTACCTTACTTTATCCGGAACAAGCTCTGCAAAGTTATTGTTGACATTGGCCGTCAAGATTGGCCAATGTTCTACCATGATTTTTTTACTAACATTTTACAGGTAAGGATACACTTAAGGAAACTTTGAGAACAAATCCAGGAAACTTGGGTATCTTTTAAACAGTTTGTTTGTAGAAGTGATTATTTCCTTGTTTGAAGAGGAGTTTTAAGATTAGTGTTTTGGAGCTGCAGCACCGAGGTGATTTTAGGATAGATGATCTGATTCAGTTAACCTTTTCTTCTTGACGTGTGTATCTTTGTACAGTGGAGAAAGGAAAAAAAAAATACTGGCTCGCTCGTTAATCCCTTGTGAAATTTCATTCAGCAAATACTTAAAAGCCTGTTAGGTGCTGTGCCACCTTTTGGGAGTGCAAGGATAAGGCCTCCGACAGTTTCCCAAGTTAACGGGGAGATAGCTATGCAAACAGTAATTATCCAACAATATGATGTAGTGGAAGTGTATGCAGAGTGTAGTGGTAGCATAGCATTTGGACTCAAGGAGCTAAAGTGTTTTAGCCTTGTTGGTAATGAGGCATGATGGAGGAGTGGCAGCATAAGAGGCTGGATTGAGGGGTGGGAGCCAGATCAGCTGTTGACAGCTGTTGCAAGGGGATTTCGATGTTTAGTTTGTAGTGCTTCCTTAGGAACTAACGATGGTTTTCGAGAAGGGAGAAAACATACCATGTTTTTATGTGGGAACAGTAACTTTAGCAGCAGTGTGGAGTCTAGATTACAGAGGTGAGGGGCTAGTGGGAAGGAGACCAGTAGGTTGCTGTTGGAGAAGTCTGAGTGAGATGAGGGAGATCTGAGCCAAGCAGAGACCTATTTGGTGGATGGAGGCGGGATACTTAGGAAATGGACTAAAGAGACTTTGGTCAGTAACTAAATGATAGGGATGAGGGAAGGGAGGAATCTAGAATGACTCCCAGGTTTCTGGCTTAGATCACAGAGTTAAGTTTTGGTGCTATTTACCAGACCAGGGATGAAGGAAGGTAGAATGGGTTTGGGCAAAAGATGGTGAATTAAGTTTGGCAGAAGATGCATTTAAGGTTTGTGTGTTCCTTCTGTGTGGTATCAACTTAGTCTTTGGAAAATGTGGGTCTGTGGTTTAGGAAAGAGGTCTAGCTAAAGGTCAAGATTTGGAAGTCATTAGGGAATAGGTAGAACCTAAAAGCCAAGAAAGGAGCCCTGGTGATGCAATGGTTAAGTGCTCAATTGCTAACTGAAAGGTTGGCGGCTTGAACCTTCCAGGGGCTCCGAGGGAGAAGAGACCTGGCAATCCTGCTCCTATAACTGTCTCAGCCTAGAAAACCCCGTGTGGCAACTCTACTGTGTTACATGGGGTCGCTATGAGTTGGAATTGACTTGGCGGCGCACAACAACAACAAAAGCCAAGAGTGAGGTGGCGGTGTTCATTTAATCCTGTGAAAATAACATCGCATTATTGTAGCAGTCTAGGGTATGCAGGAAATAAATATTTTGTACAGTTGATAGAAAAAAAATTCTTTGAAAATTGGTTATAGTCTCCGTAATTGTAGGTTCAAGGATTTTCCAGAAAAATACCATTTCTAATACTCTGCCTGCTCTCCCTATAAGCCATTTGAATTATACAGTAACTAAAAAGAAAAAATCTGTGTTGCATCACTCAGATTGCCTCGCGGAGTGGCACAAAATCCTTCATTCAATTTTGGTTTGTTTTTTATAGTGATTCATTTATCTAGAGACTTGTTGGATTTATACAGCAAAGGAGAGTCATGCATTTGTTCCGCAAACTATTTGCTGAGCACCAGCCAGGTGCTAATTAAGCACTTGGTGGGGATATAGTAATGAATAAAACAAAGTCCTTGCCTTCATGGAGTTTATAACCTAGAGGAGGAGACCATCGGTTACAATAAGCAAATAAATACTTTCAGGTAATTAATGAGTGTTATGAAGAGAATTAAAACCAGGATAAGGAGATAGAGAATGCCAGGGGTGCTAGATAGGATGGCCATGGGAGGCTTTTCTGAGAAACAGGCCTTTGAGCAGAAACCTGAGTGAAAGTGATGGAGTGAGCCACATGGGTATTTAGGGGAAGAGTGATTTAGACAGAGGGAATAGCAAGTGATACTCCACAACTGTTGAAGAGCTGAATTAATTATAATTAATTATAAACAGAATTTAGAAGAGCATTTTTAGATGAAGTGCACATGGAGGTTTAAACAGGCTCTAGTTGTCCTCCTCTGTTCTCTGTTACTTCCCTCTCCAGCTCTTCATAATTGACTCCTTTAACTGCATGCAGCCTTTATGATTTTGAAATACCCCGTAGTGGAAAGGGCACTGGACTGGGAGGAGCGTGTCTGGGTTCTATGTCTATCTTTGTCACAAATCATCTTTGGTTTTAGCACCTCCATTTTTTTCTTTGTAAAGTGAGAGGGTTGGAGTAAGCAGTCTTTAAAATTCTTTTCAATTTTAATATTCTCTATTTATCCATGAAAACCAGTCAATGGTGTGACATATTGGTGCTCGGTTACTGGCATTTCTGATAATAAATTAAACCTTTCCATCAGGTATTGGGGAATAAGTCCAAACTGGTTCTGGATCAACTTAATCATCACACAATCCTTTGATTAAGCCTTCTAAAAGGTTTCTTATTTGGCTCAATTCCGTCATGGTCTGTTTGCAGTCTGGTGTTCATAGTTTTTTGTTTTAACTTTAATTGTGACAGTCCACTGGGACATTGTGCTGTGTATGCTATAATTGTGAAGGCCACCATACCAGGCAGAAGGGAATTGATTTGGGGCCCTAGAAACATACCTGGAGCTCTCTGTGTTGGTTACACTCTTTCTAGGTTACTGGAGAAGGAAGTAGTTGAAGTGGAAACTGACGCCTGTTCTCTTCACCTCCCCACATCATGCACACACACACCACAGCTTTCTATGCTGTGTTCTTCAGATTCCTGAAGTGAACACTAAAACTTGAGGTGGACCTGTGGTTGTGCATTTTGCCTGAGGCTGGATAATTAAGGGGCAAGGAGCAGAGAAAAGCGTTGCTGTTTCTTCTTTGACCGGGTGAAGAAATAAAAAATTGTTGAACCATCTTAGAAGCTCACACTAAAAACTTGAACTTGATCTTCAACCCTAAGGTGCTTATTGTCTGTTAAACTGCAGAGGCTACCTGTGTTAAGAGCTTAAATTCAATATGTGCAGATGGTAAGGGGAAACACCATATTAATAAAAAGCTTCCTGGACACAAAGCTAATGAGAAGAAAAAATGTGTTTTATCAGGCGGTTCTTTTTCAAGTAAAGAATAGCTTTCATTTCAGCCAATTTCTTTCCTAGCTTTCTCTCCTTCCCCCAGTGATGAGAGAACTTTAAGATACATTTTCTATACTGTAGGAATCTTTTGTCGCGGGGGAGAACAGAAGCATTTCATCTATAGGAAAGTGTGTTGCTAAATGAAATGTTATTCCTGGCTGAAAGAATAAGAATGAGGACTTAAGGAAAAACAGACAAACGAGGTAGAAGAGAAAGAAAGAAATGAAAACGAAGAAGTAATGCAAATCTTTTAGAATACTGATTGTTAACCCAAAGGTTTCCAAATGGAAAGAGATGCTTACGAAGGGTCAGCTCTACCTTATTATGTAAAGAAAAATTGCTAGAGGAGGAGTTTTCTTTTTCTCCCTACTGACTAGACTTGTAGAAAATGAAGAGCAAAATTTTGGAGGATGCTTTTCAAGTTATAGTTTGAAGAGAACTGGTTTTACACGGAACATGGGTAACACCCTTAATCACTGCTAGTTTTACATAGCGCTGCTTTTGAGGGCAGTTGAATTTACCTTGAGTTTATATTGTTATATAATATTTACTAGTTTTTCAGGATGAGCTTTTTCTTAAGGAAAAGGAAAGTACCCTGTTCCTTGAAGTGGAGAATATATGGCCTATATGGGCACAGTTCCTATGTGTCCTCCTCTACCATGAAGCTCGTGTTTTCTGGCTTCAGTAAATAAAAAACTTGCTTGTGTAAGGCAGTGAACTACATTTAAAGTTAATTATGGTGAAAGAAAAAGGTCAAGTGCTCTTTAAAAAAAATTTTTTTTTTTTTAAATAATGAATTGTAGCATTTAACTTGACAGCGAATTTTAGTTATAACACGCTTACTTTTACTGTTTCTGGACACTGAAAAAAATAGATGTAATTCAAAGATGAATTGCTTTGAATTTTGCGAAATTAATTGGAAAGATATAAGTAAATGTTGGGCTTTTGAAGGCGTACGGTTGTTTTCTGTCTCTTGTTTAATGAAACTTTCCTCAGTATAGTTTGAGAGTATTGTAGGTGGTTGAAGAGTAACTAATTTGCTTTACAAAAAAAAAACCTGTTGCCTTCCAGTTGATTCCAATTCATAGTGACACTGTAGGTTAGAGTAGAACTGCCCCATAGGGTTTCTTAAGGAGTGGCTGGTGGATTCAAACTGCCGACCTTTCAGTTAGCAACTGAGCTCTTAACCACTGCACCACCAGTATAGGTACTTGCAAAGTCATAACCTGGTCCTGGTTTAATGATGTATTTGCTCTTGAACTTTTTTGATGCCTGCAAGTTTAGGCTTGTAAGATTTAGAAATGTAAATTGGATTTAACACCTGAGTAAAACTGAGAAGATATCATTAATATATCAGTCTCAGCAAAGTAACCAAGGCACTGTTGGGAATGTGGGCAGACATAAAAATTAGATGTACGTGTTAGGTGTAAAAGAGCATTGTTGTCTTGCTATTCATAGTATTAGACTTTGTCTTTAAATAAGATAAGACTGTAAGTCATTTTTCTAAAGGGTTGATTTATGCAGTCTGTTCATATAAGATTAAACACACAGAGGTACTTCGCAACTTTAACGCTACTTAGCCCTCTTTGTACCTGATTAGCCAGATGCTGCACTCAGAACTTGCTTTTTCCTGGCAGTTGATCCAGTCCCCTGTGACAACCCCCCTTGGGCTGATCATGTTGAAGACAACTTCAGAGGAACTGGCTTGTCCCCGTGAAGACCTCAGTGTGGCTCGGAAGGAGGAGTTGCGGAAGCTGCTGCTAGACCAGGTGCAGACAGTGCTCGGGCTACTGACAGGTAAGTAGCTTGGTGGTGCCAAGAGACAGAGGCCTGCCGACAGATGCCTGGAGCTCAGGCCCTAGCACTCAGAAATTTTGAGCAGTTGTTTTAGCTGTCCCTGAGGCCGAACATAAACATGGAAAGAATTTAGTGCTATATTCCTGGCACCTAACGCAGTGTCTAGAACATAGTAAGACCTTAAAAAATGTGACTGATTTTCCTCGTAGTTTTTCATCAGTTGGGTGTTAAAATAACTACGATTAATGAGGTATATAGAATAGGTCACGGGAACGTGATTGAAATGCCTTTTACTGTGTTCTAAATATGGTGGGTGGCACACACTTAAAATAATTTGAATTTAAGACCAGGAGGTGTTAAATTTCAGATTCTGTATAGGGAAGTGGGAAACCCTGGTGGTGTAGTGGTTAAGTGCTACGGCTGCTAACCAAGAGGTCGGCAGGTCAAATCCACCAGGGGCTCCTTGGAAACTCTATGGGGCAGTTTTACTCTGTCCTTTAGGGTTGCTAGGAGTCGGAATCGACTCGATGGCAGTAGGTTTGGTTTGGGGTTTTTTTTTTTTTGGTAGGGAAGTGAGACAGAGCTGTATGTAGCATTTTCTTACTTTTACCTCTTCTGTTTTATTAGAGCTTCATGACGTTGTGTGAAGGGTAAGAATAAAAAGAAAGCAAACTATAAAATGAGACAGAAAGAGAGTGGAGGGTCATGAGGGCCAGAACTGCTGTGCTGCCATGAGACCCTACAAGTTAGGAGGCTGATGTAAAGTGCCCAGTCCCGAGGTCCTTGAGGCACCAAGAGCCTGGGCTGGTTATTTGAAGGAATGTTGTGAAAAGAAATGTTTTTATTTCCAACTCCCCCTACCCAGTGTTTCTTTTTGGATGTCTAGGAATTTTTCTCTTTTGTATATCCAGTTCAGTGCTTGGCATGTAGTGAGCACTTAAAATTGGTTGCAAGAATGATCAAAAGTGAACTTATCATTTACCCTCCGCATTCTTCCCCAAATTCCCAGGAGAAACCCAAACCTCAGAGCATTCAGCACATTTATTGACACCCTGACTGGATGGAAAATTCCTAGAGTTAGAAACTATGTCTTACACCTTCATATCCTGCTGTTCTTAGTAGCATATTAAACATATTTTCAAATTGAGAAATATATACCATAAAATTCACAGTTTTGAAGTATAACGATTGAGTGGTTTTTAGTGTATTCACAAGGTTGTGCAACCATTACCGCTAACTACTTCCAGAATGTTTTCATCACCCCCCCCAAAAAAATGCCATATCCATTAGCAATCACCCCCATTCCCTTTCCCCCTAACCCCAGCCCCTGGTAAACACTAATCTGCTTTCCGTTTCTATGGATTTGCTTATTCTGGATATTTCATATAAATGGAATCATATGTGGCCTTTTGTGCCTGGCTTCTTTTCACTTAGCATGTTTTCAAGGTTGTATTACATCCATGTTGTAATATTAAATATTTTGAGAACAAAATATTTTCAGAAGCCTTTATGATCATCTTATGTGCCAGGTTCTGTCCAGGGTGTATAAAGAGAAATAAAACACAGTCCCTGCCCTTTAGTAATTTATAGTCTAATGGGGGAGATAGACAAACAGTTTAAAAAAAAAAATGTTTTAAGAGTTATAATAGAGGTACATTCTAGGTGCAGATAAAACTGAGTGGGCAGGAAGACTTTCTAGAGGAGGTGACAGCTGAGGGGAACCCAGAGGGACAGACAGAGCAGTGAGTCTGGTAGAGAGGTCAAGTTGGGACTGGCGGGAGGAGAGCAGCTTAGAGATTGAAAAAGAGGTTGTATGTTCAAGAACAGCATGCAGTTTGGCATGAATTGTGGGTGGGGTGGGCCATAGCATCAAAGACTGTGAGCAGGGTAGGTGAGGCCAGGTGGCATGTGCAAAGGCCAGATGCTGAGATTGCATAGAGTGGTGCCATTTACTGGGTGAGGAACATAAGAGAAGTGGTGGCAGGTTTGTGAAGGAGGATGAGTTGATTTTGGGATATCCAGTGGTGTTGTCAGGAAGCAGTTGGCTGTACGGGTCTATGAATGCTTGCCTTGTCTCTAAATCCCTGTGATGTGACATTGAGCTTGGCATATATAGTCAGGATGAGTTTTGGGCTGAGAGAGAGACTTGAGAGGCTTCAGGATATGTTTTGTTTAAGCCATGGAAGTAAAAGAGAGAGTGAAATGAGAAGAAAAGAGGGCTGATGAGGGAACCTGGAGAAGATGTGTACTTAAGTGATGGGCTGAGGATGAAGATAACTGAAAGAGTGAATTGAGTTTAAAGAAACAGGAGAAAAACCAGAAAGAGTAGTACCATGGGTTCTAGAGAAGGGTTTGGGCAGTGGCCTGGAATGCCACAGAGTGGTCAAGGAGGATAAGGATCAAGTGGCCACTGAATGGACTTAGCAACGAAGTGACCTAGGCAAAGCCCAATGTCAGTGCATAGTGGGAGAGAAACCACACTGCAAGATTGTGAAGCAACAGAGATGCTCTGGGTGGGGACAGTACTTTCTAGAAGAGAGCTGGGAGTGAAGAGACATAGCCATTAGCTAGAGGGAAACGTATGGTTGAAAGAGGGATGTTTAAATACTGGTGTTTGATTAAATGGATCAATCAACCTTTCTTTCTAATCTGATTTTCATATGCTAGGCTTTATTTCTCTCTAACTCAGTTTTTCTTTTCTTGGTAGGTATCTTAGAGACTGTCTGGGACAAACACAGTGTTACTGCCGCTACTCCACCACCATCCCCGACCTCAGGAGAAAGTGGTATGGTCTGCCTGCCACATATGGCATTCCTCTTTTTAAATGAGTTGGGAGTCAGGGTAGCAATAGCTTATCTAGGCCAGACACAGATAATGATTCTTCATCTATTTTTGGTCTTTCTGCCCATGTTTTCTGAGTAGCTAGCTTTCTTAGTTCCTGGCGAGTGCTTGAACATTCTGATACAAGATTTTGAACTCATGCATTTTGCTCGTTCCTTGCTCATCGTGAAGACGGCACCTTTGACCTTCTGTCCCATCCCCTCCAGTTTATAATTGCTGTCTCTCTCGGTTTGTTATACTCGTTTTTTCCCTTTTTTCAAACTTCATGGCTGTGTTGTTTGAGCTGAAGTTGGTATGATCCTGTGGGCTTGACAGGTCTGTTTTGTGGCTCTGCAGGGGCTGAAGGAGAGGGCAGAGAAATGTAGAGTGCCTTCCTCCCCACTTGACTCAGGGAGAAGTCATGTTGGCCAGGACAGATGGGGACCAGTTGCAGTAGGATTGTTTTTGAATTTATATCAGTTAAGAATAATTTAATAAAGCTTGGGCATTTATAGTGGCTATTTTATTAAATAGTTTACAGTTGCTAGTTATTATTCAGGTATTAATTTTTGTTTTAACAGTTCGAGTAAAGTTTATTTAAAAATGACTACTTTCAAGGATGGATGGAAAGGGGAAATTGTGTCTGAGCAGGAACTTTTGGTTTCTAAATGCTTCTGTTTACACCAAATAATCACAAATGCTTTTGAAGTAGAGTACGTCCTGTGAATTGGCACATATTTCTTCCTCTACTGGAAAGGTTGATGTGGCTAATGAGAAAATTTCCACATCTTTCTTGTTTACCTCAAGGAAATGCGTTGTTGAAATTAGATGTCTCTAAACCCAAGCTGTTTCATGTAGCCTGTTGTTAATATGAGAGCCCCGGTGGCACACTGGTTAAGAGCTCGGCTGCTAACCAAAAGGTCAGCAGTTCCAATCCACCAGTTGCTCCTTGGAAACCCTGTCGGGCAGTTCTCTGTCCTACAGGGTCGCTATGAGTCAGAATCGACTTGACAGCTGTGGGTTTGGTTTGGTGGTTGTTAATATGTAGAAGTTGAAATTCTTGCAGTTATTTTAAAATTGAAAATATATCCTGAAGCCTTGAGGACTGCTCATAGTATACTAATTTATTCCAAATTCCATTTATCATATTTCTTTTGGATTAAAACCTATTAGAGTCTCATCTGTCACACCGCTCTTAGATTAAAACATACTATAGAATTCTAGACTATATTAAGAGCCCCAGGAAATTGAACTTTATTTGTATTTCGTTGCCAGCCATTCTTGAGGTGGATAGTTGAGGTGGCTCAGCACATTTATGTTTTGCAATATTTGAATGAGAAAAGAAAATTTTGCAGGTGATTACAGAGATCTGATTTTGAGTAAACGCTTTGGAATCTCCCTCAATTTGGCTGGTTATTAAATTTTTCATTTAGTTTAAATACAGTTTGCAAAGATTAGTTCTTTTGAATTAGATTTGTTTTTAGATGCTTGAATATCAGCTTAGACTCCAGTTTAAGTTTTCCACTATCAAGAACTGTGTGTTTTAGTTGGCTTTATTCAGATATATGTTGTGAACTAACTCTGTTTATACTTTGATAGACTTTATTTTTCTGGGGCCTAGGTTGGGGTTTGTCATGTACTACAAACCAAACATGTTTACCTTTTATATTACGTGTTGCCTAGGTTTTTTTTATGAAGTTCAGTGAAATGTGAGCTCATGTGACATTTAGATACAAACAAAACCCAAAAATATGGTGCTTACTTCTTAAGAATTGCCTCCTAGAGTCTATTAAAAAGCTTTGAACTGTTGGATTTTTGTATTTGAGAAAAGCAAGATAAATTGAGACCATGGTGGCCTAGGGAGTTAAGTAAGCTTCTAAGCTGGGTGTACTTCCCCTTTCAAAAGGAAAAAAAAAAAAAGAAGAAGAAGAAATTGCGTATTGATTTGTTACAATTTTTTTCTCTTTATGACAGTTGCAAGTGAGGTCATCAGATCTTGCTCCATTACATAGGCAGTGTTGATGATTCAGCCAACATTTATTTTGATGCTTTTACTCAACTACTTTGCACACTTAAGACACCAAGTTAAATGGTAGTAAAAACTTCTAGAAATTGTTTAGCTTTCTTGATCATAAGCTCAGTTTTGTAGAAGAACTTCATTCTGAGAAACCTTAGGGCCCAGTGAATAAGTCAAGCTATTCCTAAACACTGTGTCAGTCCGCCTCGTTGAGAGTCTTCCTCTTTTCTGCTGACCCTGTACTCTGCCAATCATGATGTCTTTCTCCAGGGACTGATCCCTCCTGACAACATGTCCAAAGTATGTAAGATGCAGTCTCGCCATCCTTGCTTCTGAGGAGCATTCTGGCTGTACTTCTTCCAAGACAGACTTGTTCATTCTTCTGGCAGTCCGTGGTATAGTTCTTTGCCAACACTGTAATTCAAAGGCGTCGGTTCTTTGGTCTTCCATGTTCGTTAAAAATTAGGGATCATATTTTTCTAGTCCACGTGGTATATAATTTCAAATATAGATCTGTACATGGACTAGTGATGAAAAGTTTTTTAGAGTGGAGGTTTATTAGAGAACTAGAATTATGGAGACCAATTCGTAGCTTTATCCAAAGCACCTTCCAAATTGCATCTCTTTTTATACTAGCAAATTTTTTCATGTTTCCTTATAAGCTACCTGTACACAGGTAGGACTTGGTAGGATCACTTGCAACTCGTGTGATTCCATTTCCTTCTCCCAAGGGCTCCTTGAAGAGTTTCCCCCCATTTTCATGAATGAGCCTGCTATTAGGTCCATGGTCCTCAACCGGGACAGTTTTGCTGCCCAGGGGACATTTGGCAATGTCTGGA
The DNA here is from genome assembly GCF_024166365.1 of Elephas maximus indicus. Lineage (NCBI taxonomy): Eukaryota > Metazoa > Chordata > Mammalia > Proboscidea > Elephantidae > Elephas > Elephas maximus. Next base: position 88,502,850 of record NC_064830.1, on the reverse strand, counting down.
GACATTTTTTGGTTAGCACAACTGGGGGAGTGCTACTAGCATCTAGTGAGTGGAGGCCAGTGCTGCTAAACATCCTACAATGCATAGGACAGCTCCCAAAACAAAGAATGATCCAGTCCAAAATTTCAGTGGTGCCAAGGTTAAGAAACCTTGAGATCTGAATAGAAAACACAAAATTTCAATACTTTAAAAAAAAATGGAGATCTCTGCATGAAATCCCATTGCAAATGTTTCCATTGTGTTTTTGTTGTTAGTAAGTACCTCAGAGTCCGCCAACCTCTGGAAATGGCTACATATTGCTGCCACAGCCTGGTCCAGTGCAGGAAAGATAAAGTCACTCGCCGAGGGTACCCTCTTATGTAGGTAACTTGTTTTCTTAACTGCAGTATGAAGCAGAGACCCTGTCCTGTAGTGATTCCTCCCACTTTGATTAAAATACATTTTAAAGAAACTGTTCCATAATCTACTAAAATACCTTGAAACATTTAAATTTGAGTAAAAGCATTTTTATTGAGAAATAATTTTTTTGAGAAAAAAAATCAAAGGTCATCCTCTAAACAGCTTTTACCTTCACATAATCCTGTTCGGTCTTTGTCCATGTGCATATATCTTCCTGCACATGCCATTTTACATTTTGGTTGTTTCCACATGACTTTCGATCATATGTATTTTTCTATATTTGAATATTCACTTTCTTAGTTATCATTTTTCCTGGTTGCATAATTTTTCCAGTTGACTTGTGTTCCGGGAAGGGGTATAGCCTCTGGGGCCAGACCTGGGTTTCAGTTTCAGCTCAACCTCTTACTAGCTGAGGGACCTTGGGAAGCAGTCTGTTCGTGCTGTAAGTATTCTAACAGTCTGTAAATGCAGATAATAGTATTCTTTGCCCTGAAGTTGTGAGCATTACACGTGTGAGAATATACATGTAAAGTGTTCGGTGCAGTGCCAAGCCAGTAGTAAGAACACAGCAAATGATAACCATCGAGCTGATGTTGATTCATGGCAACCTCTCATGTGTGTCAGAGTGGAACTGTGCTCCATAGGGTTTTCAGTGGCTGATTTTTTGGCCTTTCTTTTGAAGTCCTCTGGGTGGACTTGAACTGCCAACCTTTTGGTTAACAGCCGAGTGAGTTAACCATTTATACCACTTAGGGACTGCAGTTCTAGCAAATGGTAGCTATTCTTACTATCATTGATGTTCTACTTTCTCTTGAGCAGTCCTGTTGCGAAAAAATTTGTCTGAGACTTAGAATAGGGACAGTTTTTTAATCTGTGTTTAACAAAGGAGATTAAACCCCTTATTAATAAAGTACAAAAATCCTCATTCAAATGGCTGAGGAGATTGAGGCTAAGAATGGTTAATTGACTTGTTTGTATGTTCATGTTCATCCAGCAGTATAAGGCAGTGATTTCTCAATAAGCATGGGAATGTCTGGAGGTCCCTAAACCCTTTCAGAGGATCCCAGAGGTCAAATATATACTCATAAAAATATTAACACATAGTCATTTTTACCCCCATTTTCTCACGAATATACAGAATAAAAAAAACTCATTGATATGGTTTTAAATTCCACATCACAATTAACCTTTAAAAAATTTTGTACTGGTCAAATTTTAGTATAATATTAAAGAATAGCCACAGTTATCTGAAAAGGCCATTAAAATACTTCTCACTTTTTTGATTGCATATCTGCATGAAGCTGAATGCAATGGGTTTATGGTTTATAGAGAAATTAATAAATATTAAAAAAAATTATCAGTTTTAACTTTTAATATGGCAAATATCAATAGAAATAACCTGCATAAATAAGAGCTCTTTGGGATTCTCAGTAATATTTAAGAGTATAAAGGGGTTCTGAGTCCAAAATATTTGAGAACTGCTGCTTTATAAAGTATAAAAAGTGTAAAAATTTATCCAGTGTGCCATCATACAAGAATAACATCAAATAACATTTCATCGTTTAAGACTTCTCTTTATACACAGCTACAGATAGGATACGTTAGATTAGATACAAAGACAAAATGGCGTCATGTTTTTTATAAAAATTACATTTTAGTTTTACTTGACTTTCAAGATATTAAACTGATGGAATCGTTCACCTTGAGGTGCTTTTTCCACAAGGGGTAGTATGAGGGTAAGTCAAAAAGTATTGCTACAAAATCATAGAAACCCTTATTGAAAAAAATATCAAAACCTCGAAGCTGTTGTTTCTTGACACGTCCTTTATCTAGGTCTGTACCCTTCTAAAGATGGTGTTTCCATCTTTTTAACCTTTCTCTGAAGATTTTCTGTTTCTTCGATTTACACCATGTCAAAACAGCAGTTTTGGCATTCTCGAGGGACTCAAATTGTGTTCCTTTTAAATGTTCTTTGAGTTTTTGGGAACGAAAAAGAGTCTAAAAAGGCAAGATCAGGGCTATAGGGTGGATGGGGTAAGGTTTCCCAACGAAATTCTTGTAGGATTGCCCTTGCTACCCTCAAAGAATGAGCAGGTACCTTGTCAGGATGGAAAAAATTCCTTGGCACAACTTTTCTGACCTTTTTCTTACCAAAGCAATTTTCAGTTTTCTTAAAACTTTTTCATAGTGAGCACCCATGATCATCCTGTGTCCTAAGAGAAATTCTATCAAAATTACCCCTTTGGAATCCCAAAAAAACAGTTGCCTTAACCTTCTGAGCGGTGTTCCCTTGGCTTATCTTTGAGGTCTTCTCAAACTTCCTTGAAATGCTTGGTCCATCTAAAAACCATTGTTTAATGTGGGACAGCATTCCTATAAACTTGTCGCAAAGCTTCAGTGATTTGGGAAGATGCCTACTTCAGTATTGTTAATTTGATATTAGCCCTGGCCTCAAAATCTAAGATGAGCGTATTACTGAGAGAACTTGTCTGCAGCCATCCACTGATCTCAGAGACATGTTTAAACATGTTTTGTTTGGAATAAACCTGTGCATGTATGAACTGGAACCCTAGTAGCAATACTTTTTGACTTAGCCTTGTACTTCCTAAAAGATAATTCTAAGGTTAAGAAAAAGATTATGAAAACCAATTTCTTATTACATGTTTTAATTTTAGGCCATATATTTTGAGACTTCATGCTTGTGAAAGATGGAAAAAAGAGCTAGCATAGCCTTCTATAATTCCTACATTTGTTTAGTCTTAATTCTATATTTAATTCAATGTCTGCCTTGATCTTTTTGCCACAGCTTCACCATTTCTTAATTGTTCATTTTGATTCATTTCTTTGTCTGCATAATTTCGTTGTCCAGTATCCTCTGTAAGAAGATTTTGTGAGTGATACATTATCTGTGTTTTTTATGTATTTGAGAAAATTGCCATCTGCTTTTATACTCAAAGGAGAACTTTGAGTTATGTCATATTTTGCCCCAGAGCTTGTAGAGACTGTATCGCTGTCTTCTGGCTTTGAATGTTTCTGTGGAGCGGTCTGAATTAGGCATAGGTTTCTGCCTAGATTCCTTCCTTATTCCTGATGCTCTTAGTATTGATCACGCTCTATAATTTTTTTCTCGGGATAGAATATTCCTTTTCATCTTGTAGAATCACATCCTTATTTCAGGAAAGTTTTCTCCTCTTATAGTTTTGAGTGTTTTTCTTTGTCTCCTCTACAATCATTGTTACAGCTTTGTTTCTTCTCCATTTCATTTTGTGTGATTTTCTTTAGTCCAGTGCTTCTAAAAAATAAAGCAAATATAAGAGAGAGAGCTTGTAAAAGCACAGATTCCTTTGACCCACCCCTGGAGGTTCTACTTTAGTAGCGGGTGTAGGGGCATGATACTTTGCCTTCCCGACAAGCTCCCAGATTTATTGATGATGCAGACCCGTCAGGGGTGGATTATCCAATAGGCAAGGTGAACACAATGCCTACCTTGCTTACGAGATCATCTGTAGTGAACAGTTTCACATCTTTTCACCACATCAAAGGTTCTGCTTCTAGGTATGACTGCCATCTGTCTCTCTCCCAGCCCCACAGTACCTTCCTACAGAATCAAAGCCTCTTTTCAAATTTATAATGTCTGACAGGCAAATGATTCAGTAAGCAAGGTAAAGCATTGTGCTTACCTTGCCTCTTGGATAATCTGCCCTTGAGGTCCATGGACCATACCTGGAGTAGCTCAGCAGTTCTCAAATTTTTGGTTTCTGGATCCCTTTACTTTTAAAAATTATTGAGTTCCTCAAAGAGCTTTTGTTTACATAGGTTATATCTATCGATATTGAAACTGAGAAAATTGAAAAAATACATATTAATTTATTAAAAGTAACCATAATGACCCTATTAAATATATTAACAAATAATACATCTTAATAAAAAAAATTATATTTTCCAAAGCAAACAGAAAAACTTACTGAGAAGCATGGCATTGTTTTATATTTCTGCAGATCTTGTTAATGTGTGGCTTATTGAAAGATAAACCGGTTGTCACTGAGTCATTCCAGCTCATGGTGACCCTGTGTGTGTCAGAGTAGAATTATGCTCCATAGGGTTTTTTTTTTTTTTTTTTTTTTCCAAGTTGATTCCCACTCATGGCAACCCCATGTGTGTGTCAGAGTAGAGCTGTGCTCCATAGGGTTTTTTTAAAATAATTTTTATTGTGCTTTAAGTGAAAGTTTACAAATCAAGTCAGTCTGTCACATATAAGCTTATATACACCTTACTCCATACTCCCATTTACTCTCCTCCTGATGAGTCAGCCCGCTCCCTCATTCCAGTCTCTCCTTTCTTGACCGTTTTTGCCAGTTTCTAACCATCTCTACCCTCCTGTCTCCCCTCTAGACAGGAGATACCAACACAGTCTCAAGTGTCCACCTGATACAAGTAGCTCACTCTTCATCAGCATCTCTCTCCAACCCATTGTCCAGTCCGTTCCATGTCTGATGAGTTGTCTTCAGGAATGGTTCCTGTCCTGGGCCAACAGAAGGTTTGGGGACCATGACCGCCGGGATTCTTCTAGTCTCAGTCAAACCATTAAGTCTGGTCTTTTTATGAGAATTTGGGGTCTGCATCCCACTGTTCTCCTGCTCCCTCAGGGGTTCTTTGTTGTGCTCCGTGTCAGGGCAGTCATCCGTTGTGGCCGGGCACCATCTAGTTCTTCTCATCTCAGGATGATGTAAGTCTCTAGTTCATGTGACCCTTTCTGTCCTTTGGGGTCATAGTTATCGTGTGACCTTGGTGTTCTTCATTCTTCTTTGATCCAGGTGGGTTGAGACCAATTGATGCATCTTAGATGGCTGCTTGTTAGCATTTAAGACCCCAGGTGCCACACTTCAAAGTGGGATGCAAAATGTTTCCTAATAGAATTTATTTTGCCAATTGACTTAGAAGTCCCCTTAAGCTATAGTCCCCAAGCCCCCGCCCTTGCTCCACTGACCTTCAAAGCATTCAGTTTATCCCCGGAAACTTCTTAGCTTTTGGTCCAGTCCAGTTGAGCTGACCTTCCATGTATTGAGTATTGTCCTTCCCTTCACCTAAAGTAGTTCTTATCTACTGACTAATCAGTAAATAACCCTCTCCCACCCTCCCTCCCTCCCCGCCTCGTAACCACAAAAGTATGTGTTCTTCTCAGTTTATACTGTTTCTCAAGATCTTATATTAGTGGTCTTATACAATATTTGTCCTTTTGCCTCTGACTAATTTCGCTCAGCATAATGCCTTCCAGGTTCCTCCATGTCATGAAATGTTTCACAGATTCGTCACTGTTCTTTATCGATGCGTAGTATTCCATTGTGTGAGTATACCACAATTTATTTAACCATTCATCCGTTGATGGGGCACCTTGGTTGCTTCCAGCTTTTTGCTATTGTAAACAGAGCTGCAATAAACACGGGTGTGCATATATCTGTTCGTGTGAAGGCTCTTATTCCTCTAGGGTATATTCCGAGGAGTGGTATATCTGGGTTGTATGGTAGTTCTATTTCTAACTTTTTAAGAAAACACCAGATAGATTTCCAAAGTGGTTGTACCATTTTACATTCCCACCAGCAGTGTATAAGAGTTCCAATCTCTCCGCAGCCTCTCCAACATTTATTATTTTGTGTTTTTTGGATTAATGCCAGCCTTGTTGGGGTGAGATGGAATCTCATCATAGTTTTAATTTGCATTTCTCTAATGGCTAATGATCGAGAGCATTTTCTCATGTATCTGTTAGCTGCCTGAATATCTTCTTTAGTGAAGTGTGTGTTCATATCCTTTGCCCGCTTCTTGATTGAGTTGTTTGTCTTTTTGTGGTTGAGTTTTAACACAATCATATAGATTTTAGAGATCAGGCACTGGTCGGAGATGTCATAGCTGAAAATTCTTTCCCAATCTGTAGGTGGTCTTTTTACTCTTTTGGTGAAGTCTTTAGATGAGTATAGGTGTTTGATTTTTAGGAGCTCCCAGTTATCTGGTTTCTCTTTGTCATTTTTGGTAATGTTTTATATTCTGTTTATGCCTTGTATTAGGGCTCCTAACGTCCCTATTTTTTCTTCCATGGTCTTTATTGTATTAGTCTTTATGTTTAGGTCTTTGATCCACTTGGAGTTAGTTTTTGTGCATGGTGTGAGGTATGGGTCCTGTTTCATTTGTTTGCAAATGGATATCCAGTTATGCCAGCACCATTTGTTAAAAAGACTATCTTTTCCCCAATTAACTGACACTGGGCCTTTGTCAAATATCAGCTGCTCATATGTGGATGGATTTATATCTGGGTTCTCAATTCTGTTCCATTGGTCTGTGTGCCTGTTGTACCAGTACCAGGCTGTTTGACTACTGTGGCTGTATAATATGTTCTAAAGTCAGGTAGAGTGAGGTCTCCCACTTTCTTCTTCTTTTTCAGTAATGCTTTACTTATCCGAGGCTTTTTTCCCTTCCATATGAAGTTGGTGATTTGTTTCTCCATCACATTAAAAAATGTCATTGGAATTTTGATCGGAAGTGCATTGTATGTATAGATGGCTTTTGGTAGAATAGACATTTTTACTATGTTAAGTCTTCCTATCCATGAGCAAGGTATGTTTTTCCACTTAAGTAGGTCCTTTTTAGTTTCTTGTAGTAGTACTTTGTAGTTTTCTTTGTATAGGTCTTTTACATCTTTGGTAAGATTTATTCCTAAGTATTTTATCTTCTTGGGGGCTACTGTGAATGGTATTGATTTGGTGATTTCTTCTTTGATGTTCTTTTTGTTGGTGTAGAGGAATCCAAGTGATTTTTGTATGTTTATCTTATAACCTGAGACTCTGCCAAACTCTTCTATTAGTTTCAGGAGTTTTCTGGAGGATTCCTTAGGGTTTTCTGTGTATAAGATCACGTCATCTGCAAATGGAGATAATTTTACTTCCTCCTTGCCAATCCGGATGCCCTTTATTTCTTTGTCTAGCCTAATTGCTCTGGCTAGGACCTCTAGCACAATGTTGAATAAGAGCGATGATAAAGGGCATCCTTGTCTGGTTCCCGTTCTCAAGGGAAATGCTTTCAGGCTCTCTCCATTTAGAGTGATGTTGGCTGTTGGCTTTGTATAGATGCCCTTTATTATGTTGAGGAATTTTCCTTCAATTCCTATTTTGCTGAGAGTTTTTATCATAAATGGGTGTTGGACTTTGTCAAATGCCTTTTCTGCATCAATTGATAAGATCATGTGGTTTTTGTCTTTTGTTTTATTTATATGGTGGATTACATTAATGGTTTTTCTAATATTAAACCAGCCTTGCATACCTGGTATAAATCCCACTTGGTCGTGGTAGATTATTTTTTTGATATGTTGTTGAATTCTATTGGCTAAAATTGTGTTGAGGATTTTTGCATCTATGTTCATGAGGGATATAGGTCTGTTTCATAGGGTTTTTAATGGCTGGTTTTTCAGAACTAGATCCCAGGCCTTTCTTCCGAGGTGTCTCTAGGTGGACTCAAACCTCCAACCATTCAGTTAGTAGCCGAATGTGTTTATCGTTTGTAGCACCCAGATACTCTATTGAAAGATAGAATCTTTTATTTGCTTTTGTATTCTGTCTGTTGCAATATCACATGTAACGTAGCTTCTGGAAAACTGCACTGTATGCTTGTGAGATAACGAAAGTGGGAAAGACAAATAACATCTTAGTATTCTTTTGGGAAAAAAAATAAATTTTCCATTTTATTCTTTTGAAAATAGTTTTGATCTTGTGGAATCCTCTGAAAGGGTCTTGGTGGGCGGCGGGGGGAAGGGGAAAAGGGGAATCCTCAGGAGTCCCTGGACCAAACCTTGAGAACTGCTGCTTTATAATGCTTGGATTTATTTTCTTTTAAACCACAAGCTCAAGTAGTAAACTTAATCATACTCCCATTTTGTAGAGCTTGAATATTATTGGTTTGTGCAAGTCTCCTCTCATTATTTTTGTTATTTATTCCTCTTCATTCCCATTTTTCTCCTATTCCCCTTCTGTAGACAGAATAAGTATCTTAATGTTTATAATGTGTATCTTTTTTGGGGCAACATGTTCTTGTAAAAACTTAGTTTTATGTAAATATATTTTAATATATATAAATGTTGTGGTAAGGCTGTAATTCTGGTCCTTTTTATTCAGAGTAATATGTTTTTAAGGTCTCTCCAAGCTGCTGTCTGTGCTTTTAGTCCATTGCTTCTGTTGGCTGTATGATGTGTCATACATCAACAGCATTATACCTGTATTTTCCCTCAGTGAGTGTGTTGCAATGTAGGGAATCATCTGAATTCCAGAATGATAAGAATCAGGATCGGCACAAAGACATACCTCCACTCTCCAACTTGTTCACCATTTCTGACACTGGCTGTTCTACCCATGGCACCCTCTACTTCTCTACTGGGTTCGATAATTCATTGCCGTGGCCACACAGAACTCACAGCCCATACTCATAATTACTGGTTTATTAGGGAAGTAACAGGAATAACTCAGGATCAGGAAGCATGCAGGCAAGAATTGGAAGGCTCTCCTAAAGTGGAGAGCTCATCCCTCACTTCTTCAGTGCAGGACAGCGCTCTCAGCACCTCTCAGCCATGCAGGCCTCCTCTCAGCTGTGAATGTACGCTCTCAGCTGTGTAGGCCTCTCTTCCTTTAGCCTCCCTGCTATTGGCCTCTCTACTGCTAACTGGCCCAGCTCATAGCCAGTGTAGCAGCTTGCTCAGCTCTTAGCCACTTTCCTAGAAGCAGCTTTCTGATGTTACCGCCAGCTCTACTGCAGAGCCCCTTTCGGGTCTGTCACTGCCAGCTCTGCCGCTGGGCCCCTTCCAGGCCTATTGCTGTCTGCTCTGCAATAGGCCATCTTTCAGGCCTCTTGTTATCTTCATTGTTTTAGCCCTTAACCTGTCTTACAGATCTTTTAGGAGGTTTCTCATCTCCTCTTTCTCTGCTTCCTCTCTCTTCTTGCCTCTCAAAAAACCTCTGTGGAGTTAGCTGCTTATATAAGCAAACTCCTTGTCATTTTCAGGGCATGGCCTTCCCAGCAGGACCGTGGACTGACCAATCCCCTCAGAGGACTGGAAGTCACTCAATTTGCATAGTAAACCGACCAATCCCTGCCAGTTTCATAATGTAGACTAATCACAGGGCCTACTGCAGCCCAGGGCTAGACAAAAAGTATCAAACCATCAACCTGGACAGAAGTAACACAAACCCTCTGGGACAGAAAATAGTCTGAGAGCACCCCCCCCCCCCCCCCATTGCTTCTCCAAAGAACTAGGGCAAAGGTAACTCCTCAGGGGAGCTTAGGGGGAAATCTCCCAAGCTGTTTTTCTAAAGAGCCAAGGCAAGAAGCTTCGTAAAGTGACTCATTTCATTGCAGTGAGGAACCCAGATTGCCTCCAGCTCCCCACCAGCTCAAGCACTACTGTGATTTCATCCTCATAACTGGCTGCTCATGGACCTGTGTGGAGGCAGCTTTGGGAGGCACATCCAGGCGGGGAATTGTCAGGTCATAGGATATTTACCAGGACTTACCGAGTGCCAGGTTCTTCTTCCGAATGGCTGTGCTTGTCTCCAGTGCTGCATGAAAGTTCCTATATTCATCCCTCACCCTCAACACTTGACTTTATCCAACCTTCTTATTTTTTGCAGACTCCTTTTAATTTACCTTTTTTTGATTACTTAAGAATCTGACATCTCCCTATGTGCTGATTGCCCTTTTGAGTTTCTTCTGAAAAATGTCTCTTTAGTCTGCTGCCTATTTTTAGATTGGGGTTGTACTTGTTGATGTGTAGGGTTTTTTCTTGTGTGTTTTAGATTTTAGTCCTTGATGTTAGAAAATTTTAATATCTTCTCACAGCCTATTATATGCTTAATAATTTTCCTTAATGTCCTTTATTGAATAGAAACTCTTAATTTTGATGTTAGTATTTTTTGTTAAGGTTTGTGTTTTGGTAGTTTTAAGAAGTCTTTCTCTCACCTGTATTTCTGATGCTTCTGTATTTTCTTCTATTAATTTCAATGTTTCATTTTTTGGTTTAGGTCTTCCATTCATTTGGAGTCCAACTTGATAAATAGTCTTAGGGATTCAGTTATTTATTTAAATAATAGTCATGTATCTTTTTTTTTTTCCCCAAAAGCAAGGTTATGATTTTGGGGGGCAGTAGAAAGAAGAAAAACTTGGGTAGACATGGGGTTTTACAGCCAGAGAAAAGACCTGTCCTTATCCTCCTTACTTCTGTCTCCTGAGATACTGCTGTCTTACAAATCTCACTAAATTTAAAACACTGGAAATTATCCAGATTTTTTTAATTTCAAGATATGAATCATAATTATGTTAATTTTGCTATACAGTTAAGTTTTTATAATTGGTGCTTAACATTGAGCACTGGGCTGCTAACTGAAAGGTTGATGGTTTGAACCCACCCAGTGACTCTGCAGGAGAAAATACCTAGTGATCTACTCCCATAAAAATTACAGCCTAAAAACTCCATGAGGCAGTTCTGCTCTGTCCCATGTGTCACTGTTGCGTTCAGATCAGCTCGATGGCACCTAACAACAGCGATATTGGGTATATTGATTTTATTTTTTGGTATGATAGGTAAATTGTTTTTGTTTTTGAATTTTTTTTTTAGAAGGTGAGTTACTTAAAGTGGTTCATAAGAGATTTGACACTGGGTATCTTAAAAAAAGATATCTTAGAAGCCTTTTTTATTTTCAGGTGACTTGCTGAGTAACCTGTTGCAGAGTCCTAGTTCAGCCAAACTGTTGAATCAGCCAATCCCCATCCTTGATGTGGAGAGTGAGTATATCTGTTCCCTGGCCTTGGAGTGCCTGGCTCATCTCTTCAGTTGGATTCCTCTCTCTGCCAGCATCACCCCATCCCTTCTTACCACCATCTTCCACTTTGCGCGCTTTGGCTGTGACATCCGGGCCAGAAAGATGGCATCAGTTAACGGCAGCAGCCAGAACTGTGTCTTGGGTCAGGAACGTGGCCGGCTTGGGGTTCTGGCCATGTCCTGCATCAATGAACTCATGTCCAAGAACTGTGTGCCTATGGAATTTGAGGAGTATTTACTGCGTATGTTCCAGCAGACTTTCTACCTCCTGCAGAAAATCACCAAGGATAACAATGCCCACACAGTGAAGAGCAGACTAGAAGAACTTGACGAGAGGTAATGAAAACAGGTGTGGAGTCGATCATGCCCTAAGAATGGGCCTGACTGTGTATCACATCGTGCTGCGTAGTGTCTGTAATCCTCTTTGATTTCAGAATTTGGGCCTCCTGGTAAGGAATGGAAAGGTAGGTGTGTGCCAGTAAGTCTAAGAGTAGCTGGAAGGGCTAGGGTGGTTAAGGGAAATGAGTTGAGTGTGAAAAGTGATTGTCAATTGTGTAGGTTTGTTGTTTTCCCCCTCCATCCATTTTCTGTCCTCCCTCCCCCCGCCCCGTCTCCACTTCCTGACCGTATGCCTGCAGGTCTGAGGTGTGCAGGAACTGAGACAGCTGCTCATGCACAGCCAGGACCAGGAGAAGAGGTCCGTGGAGGTACAGGAGCTATAATTTGCCCTTCCTCACTTGCTGTGTCACTCGTCAGTTTTCACTGTTTGACTTTTCCCGAGTCAACATCTTTTGGGCTGTAGGAGTGTTATAGTTATTGTGAGTTTTATCCAGATGGCAAGTTTTCATCAAAAGATAGGAGAGATGATGAGGTGGGCACGCGTTAACGTGCGCACCTATGTTTCTTTGTCATTGTCCTCTTGAATGGAGCCTCAAATTACCTAGCCTCTTTTTCTTAAAACACTCTAAAAGATGAATACATCACAGTACTCTGAGGCAGAGTCTCATTTATTTCCCTTGCAGATGTCATATACGTATCTTACAACTTTCATGAACATGATAATACTGTTGCATAAAACAAGGAAGGGTGTTGGAAACTTAAGAAATATACGCGTTAACGGTGTTCAGAAACGTTGGTATTTATAGATTGCCTGGTAGCCAAAGTTCTTAATATTTTAATCAGTTTTTCTTGGATTGTCTTTTGTTATTAACTATGGAGAGTTAAACTGTTTCCCTGTCCTTAGAGTAAGTAGCAGAATATAAAGCCAGGTGCCTAAAGTTAAGAAACTTTTAGTCTTTTTTAAATTTAGCAATTGTATTAGGTTTTTCTAAAGTTAAAAAAAAAATGGTACATAAATTTATTTTGGTTTGGTTCATTACAAACAAGTTTCGTGTGAAATTTTCTTTGTATAATTACGAAAGAACTGATAATCTGATATGGTAATGTTTTTCTTTTAATTACTCAGTGATAACTTTCTATGTGAATTCAAGAGTATGAGTATTCGACATACACAACTTTACATACTTTCTAGCTTTGAACGTTAAGAAAAATGGTTTTATCTTCACATGTTAAAGAAAAGCTAACCGATTATACCAGTGATCAAACATCAGTTGTTTTGACTTTTGCTTGTAGGGTACTAAGTCACAGATGTTTTGTTATGGCTTATATTCGGGTGATATAGAAATGTCATCATGGATTATCTGTGTATTAATTTTACTACATGTAACTTTTGTGCTCTTGGTTTTGTATTTTAATCCTATGCTTCCTATTGCCCTGTGAAAGCTGAGAGGTGCCTGGAAGCAGAAAGGTGACATGAACAATACTGTGTGCTTGCTTCCTGGCTCTTGGGCCCCTTACCACTAATTCTAAACAGCTAAGTCCATTCTCAGTTGTTTAGGAGCTGCTTAACCAGGTCCTTTGCTTCTCTTCTCCTTTACTGCTTTTTTTTTTTTCCTCTAACTTTCTACTGTTCATTAGCACCTGTACCAGAAGGTGGGCAAGGGCAAGAAAATGAGGTGAAATAAAATTGGTAGTTTTAGCTACTGAAACGCCTGGTCTTTGTTTTTAATTGGGTTGGAGGGTAAAGTAAAATTGAGATTGCTGGCTGTTTTACCCATGACTTCTCTTCTTTTATGGGTGGTAGGGGATTGAGCACTTCTTTCTGAAGAACAGTAAACTGGTTCATAAATTCAAATCTCTATAAAAATATAGTGTTATAATAAGCTGAATGAGGAATTCCTGTTCTCGAGGATTAGTGATTCAGGGCATCAGAGAGAAGTCCCTTTATACTTTCCTATCTCTCAAAACAACTCATTTTAGTGCCTTATTAATGTTTTTCTAGTATTTGGCCCCATGATCTGTAGAGACAGCCCTCCTCCGTATTAATCAGGTTGATGTTTAAAAAAATTGCAAGTAAGCGGATTTCTTTGTGCATGAGTCAGCCATTTAGAGATCAGAGAGGCAGGTTGGCCACTGTCAGGGAGGTAAGTCCCAGGAACAATTTTTGGAGAAATTTTAATTCTGGGCCAGTTTTACCCTTCTGAGGAGTAGTCTTCTTCTCCCCCACTATTTCACGTATCTCTGCTTTAAAAAGTAGATTTTTGCAGGTAGGAGTCTCAGAATCACTTTTAGCCATTATTAATTTGGGCCAAGACCTAGTAAGCCTTTATTGTTTTTATTGGTCTCTGAAATATGATATATGAAGGTCTGGCCATCTCATTTTCGATTCACCTTTTGGTATACAGGGGCTTAAAATGACAGTTTCTGAAATGTGAGAGTGACGATGTGCTGTGTATTTCAATAACAAAACTCTCTTATCCTTGCAGCTGTGGCCCACACCCTTCTGTGAAATGGTTTTGTTGAATGCAGATGAATGGGGAATTCATTGTGATCTGAAAAGAAAGTTTGGGAATGGACGATAGTTCCATTCTGCCATGAGCTGGCTGAGTGACCTTGAGCTGGTCGTTTTATCCTTCTGGGACTTGGCCTTGTCCATAAAATGGAAGCATCAGAGTAAATTGTCTCTGAGGCCTGTCCAGCTGCAACAACCTTCCGCTGTTATATATGAAATAATTTTTAGAGAGGATTGGGATGTACTATGTTTATTAACACCAGGAGCCTAGAGGGTGGACAAAAATAAATGTTGGGTTCCAAGCTTGGATATTTCTCACCTAGGTGCCATGCCCTTTGTGTAGCCTTGTTTTTCTTTTTGGCACATTTGGTTTAATATCTTGGCCGGCTAACAAAGAAAACCAGCCTCGCACACTTCCAGATTGAAGTGACACACATGATCTGCCCATCAACCGTTTAGCACCACTTACTTTTACTCTAATTGAGTCATAGCACTAATGAGTTAGAAAATATGAGAGCACTAGCTTATGAGAAGCCGTAGTAGATAGTGTCTGAGGATTAAAGTTGCTTTTCTGCTATGTTTCAGGTGGTAATGGAATGAAGGGTTGCCTGTCCTGTAGGTAATTGTTGTAGGCCTTTATATTTTTATCTGAAAATATATATCTGTATAGTTCTGCATTGAAAGAAATTTCAATTGAATTTAAGTTCTCTTCTGAGGAGGTGGCTAGCCTTCTTATTGTCACTTTTTCTCTTGTCTCATTTAGCTACATAGAGAAGTTTACTGACTTTCTCCGGCTCTTTGTGAGTGTTCACCTAAGAAGAATCGAGTCTTACTCTCAGTTCCCTGTGGTGGAGTTTTTGACACTTTTGTTCAAGTACACATTTCATCAGGTAAAGTACCAGAAGTCCTTCCCCTCCAAAGAAAGTCTGCCTAGTTATTTTTAAGGGAAAGAACTTCTTTAATTTTTTCCCCCAAACATTTATATACTACCTTCTATGTGAAGATTAACACATTTAATCTTTATAACAGCCCTATGAGGTAGGTTCAATTATTATCATCATCTCCATTTTACAGATAAAGAAACCGAGGCACAAGGAGTAACTTGCTCAAAGTCATGCGGTTAGTGAATGGTGGAGACAGAATTTGAACCCACAGGGTCTGTGCTCTTAACCGCTAATATGTTAGAGAAACAAAATATAGAAAAAGTGAACTGAGGACCTTTAGTTAGTTCTATTCTGTAACTGCCACTAAAACTCCCACAAGAGAATTATATATAGTAAAGCTTTCAAGAGTTCTTTTCGGTGGTGTCTAATCCCTCTCCATTCAACAAATACTTTTTGGGCCCCTATTGTATTTCAGGAGCTAAGCATATAACCCTCACAAGCAAAGTGCTTACCTTCATGAAATTTATCTTCTGGTGACCCAATCTTTTATTTATCTATATGTTGTTAGTTGCCTTTGAGTCGACCCTTGCTCATGGCTGCCCCGTGTGTGCAGAGTAGAACTGCTCCATGGGGTTTTCAAGGCTCTCATCTTGTGGAAGCAGATCGCCAAGCCTGTCTTTTCAGGTGCCTCTAGGTGGGTTCGAACCACCAGACTTTCAGCTAGTAGTCGAATGCTTAACCATTTGCATCACCCAGGGACTCCTTTATACATGTATGTGTGTATTTTTTTTTTAAACAGCTTTATTGGGGTATAATTTACATATCATGATATTCACCCTTTGTAAGTGTACAGTTGTCATGTTTAGTAAAATTATATCAAGTGGTACAGTTATCACCACAGCCCAGTTTTAAAACATTTATATCACTCCCCAGAGTTCCCTTGTACCGATTTATGTGTGTGTTTTTTTTTTAATTTTTATTGTGCTTTAAGTGAAAGTTTGCAAATGGAGTCAGTCTTTCCTACAAAAATTTATATACATCTTGCTATATACTCTTAGCTGCTCTCCCCCAATGAGACAGCACACTCCTCTTGCTACTCTATTTTCATGTCCATTTGACCAGCTTCTGACCCCCTCTGCTGTCTCATCTCCCATGTGTGTTTTTTAAAATAAACTTATTTGCTGATGTATAACATACATACATGAAAGTGCATAAATCATACTTCTTGATGAATTTTTCCAAAATGGGCACTCATGTGACCACCACCTACGTCAAGAAGTAGAACATTACCGGCATTCCAGAAATCCCGTCATATCCTTTCCCAATCACTTCCTCCTTCCTTATCCCCAGAAATAGCCCCAGTCTTGACTTCTAATACAATAGTTTAGGTTTGCCAGTCTTAGAACTTCTCTAAGTGGGAGCATATGATATTTATTCATTTTGTCTGGCCTTTTCATTCACCATTATGTTTGTGGATTTATCTGTGTTGTATGTGGCAGTGGTTTGTTCATTTTCACTGCTTTGTAGTACTTATCTGAAAAAAAAAAAAAAAAACCACCATATTTCATTGACCCATTTCACTGTCAGTTTGGGTTATTTCCCGTTTTGGGTGATCACGAATCACGTTGCAGCTAACGTTCTTGTAGATGAAACTGCTAGGTCGATAGGTACATCTGATTCTAAAAGTAGACTTTTTTTGTCTTTTTTAAAATTGCTGCTGTTGTAGCTTAATGAGGCTAGAGGAGATGCAAGGGTCTAGGCAGGGAGGGGTGTAGGTGTAGGACAGGGAATTTGGAGCAAGGGTTAGGTGTGCAAACTAGCCTTCCTCAAAGAGTTACTTGGCACATAAATAAAAATAAGAGTACCCAGTGGTGAGGGTGAACCATTCCTGGGAGAAGCGGTGGGAGGCAGGTGGACGAGGAGGACCACAGGTTAAACAAGTGTGAGGCTGTCTGATAGAGGGGCCTGTGAGTATGGAGTAAGGAACACAAGCTGAGCTTACCAGGCTGAAGGAGGAATACAGGAGGTGATGAAGAGATTGTGGGAGAGTGAGGATGCAGGAGAGGGACGTCAGAGGTGGGGCATTTTGAGACAGATCCAGAGAAATATTAAAGGAAACCAGGAAAAAAAAAAGATTTGGGAGAACTTTAAGTATTATAAAATATAGCAGAAATAAAAGAAAGATAAGAGAACCAGTGCTGAGGTCAGAAAGAAGGGGTTTATTTGGGAACATGGAATGAAAATATCTTAAAATTTTGTTCTCTATGTAAAATGGGATCTTTTAGTACATATAGTATAGAAGAAAGCTTAAAAAATGTTTTAAAGTATGCATATTTTATGCCTACTTCTTTGAATTTGGACCCAAAAGTTTTGTGTTTGAGCTCTGGTGATTTTTATTAGGTGTGTGTCTTTGGACAAGTCTTTTTAGTTTCTTTAGATTTCTGCTTTCTCACCAAAGAATGTAGACTGCGGAGGGCATCTTCAGGGTCTTTCCCAGTGCTTATCTTTCAGGGTTCTTTCACTAGAACCCGACACCTGTTAGTTTTCCTTTGAACTGAGACATTTTGTATT
The DNA here is from genome assembly GCF_024166365.1 of Elephas maximus indicus. Lineage (NCBI taxonomy): Eukaryota > Metazoa > Chordata > Mammalia > Proboscidea > Elephantidae > Elephas > Elephas maximus. Next base: position 88,485,296 of record NC_064830.1, on the reverse strand, counting down.
TGGGAATAGAAATAGACATGTGGTCATGAAGCAAACAGCAAGCTTCTTTCTTCCTCCCTCCACTGGCAGGTTCCTCTCACCTGAGCTCCCTTCTGCTCTCTTGGTCTCCTGTGTGAGGACCTTCCTTTCTAGGGAGCAGGCTTATGGACTGTGTAAATAGGTGTCCTTGAGGTCCAACCAGAATCAGATTCTAGCATTGGGAAGAGGGGCAAGAACCTGGGGTGTGCTCTGTCCCAGTTTATTGCTGGGTAGACAACCCTTTACTGGAGAGGCAGAGTGGAGAAGAGATGGCAGGGTACACTCTAGGACCAGGGACTGTTAGTAGAGGAGATCTTTGAACTAAGAATTAAGAATAAGAATTTTGAAGAATTCTTGAGAGAGAGAGCTCTAAGTTCCCACCTCCTCACTAACAGTGTGATGTTACTTTATCTACTTTTATTATCTATAAAGCAAGAACACGTGAGTTCCTTCTTTCTTGCCTAGAGGGTTACTATGAGTGTATCGATATTTTTTGCATTTTATTTCTAAAGTTCATTGAGATTTTAATACTGGTAAAAATATTTGAAAGAACAGTAATAAGATAGTACCTTTCTTTAACCATTTCTCCTTTTTCTTTTCCTTCTTTAAGTGTCCTGCCGGCAGCCCCCTCCAGCTACTAGTGTTGACCAGGCTTTTGCCTTCACCATTACTTTTCTTGCTTGCTGAGCCCTTTGAAGTCCCTGTATCAACATGATTTCTCAGTCTTTCTGCTCCTGATCTTACTGTATCCTCAGTTCCTTCTTGGTCTTGTGTTTTTTTATTTGGTCCCTTCTTCCTAGACAGCACAGGGAAAACGGCTCTGGACTAGGAAGCCTTAAGAACCACATTCTCATTCTGACTCCATTTTATTGTCTTGCCATCTTAGAGTGGTGACTTTTGACTTCACAACTTTGGTTTCTTTGTAAAGTGGGAAGAGGAAAAATATCTGTCACTTCCCAGACTATTGTAAGATCAAACAGACTAATGCAAATGAAAACTAAATATTGCAAAGCACTTGAAAAGTAAGATTAGCATCATTAGTTTCTTAAAGAAATTTGTTAAGATTTCCAGTGATGAATCAGCCCTGGAATCTGAAAAGTAAACCTGAGTACAGGCCCATTTTAAAAAGGATCTGTGAGGGTTCTAAGAAGTTGGGTGACTCTAAAAGTAGAGCCAACCCATCGTCTTTATGACCTTAACAGTCTGTCAGAGGACCCTGCAATGGGCAGGCCGTACAGCTCACAAGGCCTCACAGCGGGGCCTTCAGATGTGGATGCGAATGATGGTGTTTCAGGTCCTACAAATGGCATATTTGCCTACCTTTTTCTCCCCAGCCTTGAGCCACATAGCAAATCCTACATATCATCATCAATGATGTGTAGAATTGTAAAGTATTATGATGTATCCATAAGATGTGTACTTATGTGGTGACTTTTCTCAAAAGCACTTCCACCTGTACTCTAATCAGTTGTGTTCTTTTGAGGGAGCTGATGGGTATTTCAGACCAAGGAAAGACAACTAGGTGACTTAAGGCAAGCTCAGCAAGTTGAAAACAGGACAAGACTGAATTTCCTGGTTGTCTAGTAGCCTGTACATCAGCTACCAATATTGTTTCCACACACCTTACTGTTTTTTTCAGGTTATTCTCTTGGTCCATTTCATGTCATTATGGGCATCAGCCTGGATTTTGTAAAGTATGAAGTAGAGATGAGAAGTGGTCATTTTGTTTACTGAGGATGGTCCTATTAGTGGTCCTGGTTGAACTGTAGAAGTCTAGTTCCAGGCTACTCTTGGGTTGTGAGGTTGGAGGCTGCCCTGTTCTTTAAGTTAGAATTTTTCTGTCTCAGATGTCAGTGTGGGTGCAGAACCTCTACTGCATTCCTTGGGCAGATTCCTCATGTGCCCTTTTAAGCTTCTCCATTTCCTTCTGGATCGGAAATGGAAAGAAACTGATCTAAGAAGGGGAGGGTCTTATTTCTTTCCGTATCTGATCCTGCCACCAAATATGTGATTCAGTGAAGCAGTCGCTAGCAAAACCAAAGGGTTATTGTAGGTTCTGGAGTGTAAGTATAAGAGATTGAGGGGCACAAGTTGACACTGAATGTATGTGGGAGGACTAGATGTTGGAGAGTATAGCATGTGGATTTTGCATGAAATAGATTCTCAGGGCTCTTGAGAAAGTTAAGGAGTATAATGGCTCACACACTAGGACCCTGCACAGCCTTGCACTTTTCTTCTCTATTTGTCCTTATCAACACCTGGTTAGAGGTTGCTGTTAGCCTGGGTGACACCCCTACTTTTGTAGATGGGATAATGCTGCAAAGGTCAGGGTTAACAAGCTCATTTTCAATCTGTTATATAGGAAGACCACAAATGTATAACCCTATCACCTTTGAGTCACTGAAACTTATTTCTGGTTTTGGGTGCATAAATAGAAATAGTATGTAGTGGAAAGAACATTGATTGGAGATAAAGGAGCCTGCTCCTACCCCGACCTTGAACAAATCACATCTCTAGATCGCCATTTCTTTCTCTGTAGAATAGATTTGAATTGGATGAGCTGTAAGAGCTGTCTCCACCAGTCTCGGATTTTAACATAGGTTTTTGCTTGACTTATTTTGTAATTCAGTTTGTCCTGCCCAATATCTCCCCAGTGAAATGTTCCCTGGTACCCTTGCCTTGTTAGGTTCAACAGGGCCCAGTGTGAAGATTAAAAACCACCAGTTGTAGATACCAGGAAACTGAGGGAATCTAGGCTATGGTTTTACGATTCTGGAAGTAAACACTGGTATGCGTGTTTCTAAGGAATAGTTGCATTAAGTAATTTCATTGTTTGGATTTCTTTTGCACCATAGCCTACTCACGAAGGTTACTTCTCTTGTTTGGATATATGGACGCTCTTTTTGGACTATCTGACAAGTAAAATTAAAAGTCGTCTGGGAGACAAGGAAGCAGTTCTCAACAGGTAAATCCTAGAAAGATTGGTAACTAGAAATAGGTATTTCTTCCCATTTTTCTTGTGTCCTAAAGGGGCAGATATGCAGCCAGACCTCTTAAGTGAAAACAGCGTCGTGTAATTAAGCTGTTGAGGCAGGAATGCCACTGAGCATTTTTTTCTTTTTTTCCTTTCAAATATCTTATTTTCTTAAAACAATTTTTTCTGATTAAGAAAGTAATAAAAAAAAAAATATGTATTGTTAATTTTTTAGGTGTGATAATGCTTTTGTGGTATTTTTTTTTAATAGCCCTTATTTTCAGAGGTACAAACTAAAGTTTTTATTGGATGAAATGATACGACATCTGGGATTTGCTTTGAAGTAATCCACTGTGGGCAGAAGGGAAAGTGAGTCGGGGTATAGAAGAAACAAGGTTGGCCATGTGTTGATAATTTATGTCAAAATTGGTTGATAGTGTATAAGACCACTATTATAAGATCTTGAGAAATAGTAAACCTGAGAAGAACACATACTTTTGTGGTTACGAGGCGGGGAGGGAGGGAGGGTGGGAGAGGGTTTTTTTAATGATTAATCAGTAGATAAGAACTGCTTTAGGTGAAGGGAAAGACAACACTCAATACATGGAAGGTCAGCTCAATTGGACTGGACCAAAAGCAAAGAAGTTTCCGGGATAAAATGAATGCTTCAGAGGTCAGCGGAGCAAGCGCAGGGGTCTGGGGAACATGGTTTGCAGGGACTTCTAAGTCAATTGGCAAAATAATTCTATTATGAAATCATTCTGCATCCCACTTTGAAATGTGGCGTCTGGGGTCTTAAATGCTAACAAGCGGCCATCTAAGATGCATCAATTGGTCTCAACCCACCTGGAGCAAAGGAGAATGAAGAACACCAAGGTCACACGACAACTAAGAGCCCAAGAGACAGAAAGGGCCACATGAACCAGAGACCTACATCATCCTGAGACCAGAAGAACTAGTTGGTGCCCAGCCACAATCGATGACTGCCCTGACAGGGAGCACAGCAGAGGACCCCTGAGGGAGCAGGAGATCAGTGGGAAACAGACCCCAAATTCTCACAAAAAGACCAAACTTAATGGTCTGACTGAGACTAGAGGAATCCCTGCGGCCATGCTCCCCAGACCTTCTGTTGGCACAGGACAGGAATCATCCCCGAAGACAACTCATCAGACATGAAAGGGACTGGTCAGCGGGTGGGAGAGAGACGCTGATGAAGAATGAGCTAATTATATCAGGTGGACACTCGAGATTGTGTTGGCAACTCTTGTCTGGAGAGGGGATGGGAGGATAGAGAGAGAGGGAAGCCGGCAAAATTGTCACGAAAGGAGAGACTGCAAGGGCTGACTCAAGAGGGGGAGAGCAAGTGGGAGTAGAGAGTGAGATGTATGTAAACTTATATGTGACAGACTGATTGGATTTGTAAACGTTCACTTGAAGCTTAATAAAAGTTAATAAATAAATAAAATAAAATAAATTGGTTGATAGGAACTTGAGGTTTATTTTATTACTCCTTTTATATGTGTTTGAAAATGTCCTAAAGTAATAAATACTTTTTCATGAAAAAAAGTAATATGTATTTATTTTTAAAAAAGAAAATGAGTTATTCATAATCCCACAGTTCAGAAATAACTCCTTTGGTACTTTTTACTCTAATTCTTAAAACAGAAAATGAGGAAATGTTTTTCTTTTCCTGCATAGTTTTTCTAAGTCCATTTTCCTAGCTTGTAGGCAGAACATACGTTTGCTGTACAGTGTGATTCTGGTGCCACTTTGGGTTTTGCCTTTCCTGAGTCAGTACTGTATCCGACCAAAGCCCCTGTCCAGATGGGGAGCAGAGGAGAAGTTATAGATTCAGCATGGTAGTAACTGAAGGGGAGGATCCATATGTAGGGAAAATAAAATGGCTGCTCTTCTTAGCAGATAGATCCGTGATGTTCTTAAGGCTGTATTCCAGTCACGTACTGACCAAGCAGTCGCGAAAGAGACAAAATGTATTTTATATGGTAGGATCAGAGTAGTTTCCTGTTAAACTTAACGTGATTCTTATATTTTTAGCACATATGTACAATTACAGTATGTGGTTACAAGCTAAGTGATCCCGCCCTAAGTGTGAAGCCTGTCTAGTGGATGAGGTAGGCTCTAGAATGTAGAAGCCAGGACTGGTAATCAGACAGACCTAGGTTTGGGTCCTGGTTGTGTAGTTCCTAATTGGGTATCCTTAGGTAAGTGACTTATCCTCTGAAAACTTGTTTCTTCATTTGTAGTTGTTGAGGCAGTCTTCATAGAACTCACTTGTAGTTGTTGAGACAATTATATGAAATAATGAGCTAAAATATCTAGAACACTTGGTACATTGTCAGTGCTCAGTAAATGGTACCTGTGTTTGGTAGTGGAGTTAGTGAACAACCTTCCCCAGAAGTGTGCCGTGTAGAGGGGAATCCCTGCCTGGGAAGAGCAGTGGGACTAGGCCTCAAAAACCTTTTCCACTATGGAGACTTTCTGAGTTTTTAAAATCTAAACAGAATATTGGCATTCTAAGTTTATAAACATTTGTACTTTTGTTCCCAGAACATTATTTTTATGATTGGAAAATAGCTTCCAAGTTGCTATGCTGTCAGGTCAAATGTGGGTATGGGTAGTGGGTAGTACGTTCATGTGTCGGAAACCTTATTGCACAATAGTAGATCCTGTTTTTGGTGAAGTCCAAGTAATTGTGTATTTTAATGAGATTCATCAAAGAGACGGCTTTGCCAGATTCTCCTTGTATGCCAGCAGGCATTCTCTGGTTCCAGAGGCTGTGCCTGTTTTGCTGTATTCAGTGGTAGGTGAATTCCTTCCCATTCCTCCGGGTTGTTGGGAGAAAAAACCTGAGAAATGATGGATACGAAAACGCTCTTCAGGGCAGAGTACCAATGGGGTTATGAAGAGTGTGGTTCCAATGAGACAGTATAAACCAGCAGATTATTAGCTTTAAGTATACTCTTGTGCAGATGATTTTACCCACGAGAAGGAGCAGTGGCGCAGAGGTTTTGAGTTCCTTTTCTGCTTCATGGCAGCAGTGTTACTTTTGGTCAGGTTTTATGCTGAGCTCATTTCCTTTTGCAGAATGCACATAATAGTACGTCTTCTGCAGGGTGGCTAGGACTCAAGGAAACAGGGCCTGGCATGTATTTGGCACTCAGTAAATGGTCCCAGGGATGACAACAACAACAATAATAATTAATAGAAGATGTTATTACCATCTGACTATGGTACTGACCGTGGAGTTCAGTGACAGGACTCCTGGACAGCCTAAAGGCCTTTAGCCCACCTACAGATGTTGATCTCCCCTGCCCAAGCATCTGTCAGTGGTTCTGACTGCTTTAAACACTAGGAATTTTTCTCCTTGATAATCTGGTAATCATTCTAAATGAAGCTTTCTAATTTTTCATGAATTTAAAAAAAAAATCCGTAAGCTAATAATATATTTCTGTCTTTAAAAAGCCAGCAAACAAAAAAGCCCTCAAAGCTGGTCTGTGGTTAATGCCATTAAGTGGTAATCAGGGCAATAGCTTGTCCTAGAAGACACCACTGACCAGTCAAAGGCAGTAGACTACAAAGAAGGATGTGTAAGATAGTCCATTGAAGTGCACAAAAATAGCAGCACTTAAACTTAGGTATTTTTCGTGTCATCCTTATACATTATACATATATACAAGTGTGTGTCCAGAGGCTCTTAAGTGCAAGTTTCGAAAGTTTGGCAGTCACCTCTCTGGAGCATGAGAGTCCCCAGTGTATCAGAGATGCGCTGTTTTGCAGGAGCAGCTGACGAAGAGCACTGACCACTGGAGGTTACCACGTTCATTTTTACTAGGAGCATGTAAACATGATCAAATTATTTCAACTGGTAAAATACATCGAAGACAAGTTGGGTGCTTTTGGAATCACGTTTGTGGCTTGAGAAGCGACTGATCTTGCAGGAAGTAGTCTAGAATGTTCTCTTGGTGTCTTAAATGGGAAACATAGGTGTGGCTAAGGCACAGAGGCAGCACTTAGTTCCTGTCCCTTGTGGTTAAAGGTTTTGCATCATTCATCACAACAAAGTGGCAGGCATTGTAAGCTACAAATTTAGAAGCACAAATATACATGGATTTATTTTTGATCCTAGGAGCTTGGAAATTGGAGCTCTTCGAGCTCCTTGCTCAGTGAGAATGAGCAAGAGTTTCTTGATCATAGAACATCAGAGCTGGTGAGAACTTTAGAAGAACTCGAGTTCCAGTATTATTGAAATAATATTCTGTAACATACACAGCTGAGCAAAATTGCTGATGGGGTTGATTGTCGTAATTGGCCACTTTGAGATCCATAGTGGTGGTGTGGAAAGGCCTGAATTTCAGTTGCCTTTTCCTCGTTTGTACTTTGGGGATGGTTGTGTCTCCCTCACAAGTTGCTGAGAAAACTAAGTGAACAAATGCGTGGAAAGTGCCTCGGTTGACTGTAGGTGCTCAGTAAATAAATTAGTTCTCTTCCCTTTTCTCCTCTCACTCCCTCCCCTTTGTGCTTGTCAGTGTGAAGGTAGCCACCTGTGTAGAAACTTATTTTTACAGGAAGTTGAGGAAACCTGAAGTGCGTTAAGCAGCCTGAAGACATTGAGTCATGTCCTATGAACCCCTTTGTTGCAAGAACACTGACAAGCGCTGGCCTATGGCCAGCACAGGGATTCTGGGTGTCATTAGGTTGGACTGTAAACAGATGTGGGTGAGCGTGAGAAAGTTACTCTCCTTTTGGAGTGAGTTATTCTGTTTAATAAAGAGGAAGTGTCATTGTGACACATGGCATTTTGGTTCAGTTAATAAAAGGTGTTAACTAGGTTTAGATCAATGCTTCAGTAGTTTCTAGCTTTTGCTGAGAGAAATGCATGCTCTTGACTGCCCCTGAGAGCAAGTGAATGGGGTTTTAGTTATTTCATTGAGATGAATAAGCTATTGAGGACAGTGCTTCAGTCCTTTATAGTTATCTGACTTGGCATTTTGCCTGTTTATTTCCTGAATATTTATTCATCTTTTGTTCCAATTTGTCCTTCCATGAATTCATTCATTCTGTATTTATTGAGCAGCTACTATACAGTTACCTTAACATGTATACTTTTGTTTAACTCTCAGAACTTGTGAGCTATGTAGGTTTATGTCCATGGCATATATAAGCATTTAATGCTGTAAAAATTTCCTTCTAAGCACTGCTTTAATTTTATCCATAAAATGTTAATATGTTGTATTTTCATTTTCATTCAGTTGAAAATATTTTGTAATTTCTCTTGAGGCTTCCTCTGTTGTTTAATTTCCAGATTTTGGGAATTTTTCCATATGTCTTTCTGTTATCGTTTTCTGGTTTAATTTTGAAATGGTTTGTGTGATTTCAGTTCTTTTAAATTTATTAAGATTTGTTCCATGTGCACTTGAAAAGAATGTGTATTCCGCTGTTGTTGGGTGGGGTGTTCTATAAATGTCAGGTCAGGTTGGTTGATAGTGTTTTACACGTCTTCTTTGTTCTTGTTGATTTTCTGTTTTAGTTCTGTTAATTACCGACTGAGAGAGGGATGTCGAAGTCTCTTAGTTGTGGATTTTTCCTATTTCAACCGTTTCAGTTCTGCCAGTTTTTGCTTCATGTATTTTGAGACTTTTGCTAGTTGCACACGTGTTTAGTTTTCCTTTTCAATTTATCTATTGAGTGTTTGACTGTATAGGTAGTCCCCGACTTAAGATGTATTCAAGTTAGAGCGTACTGCACTTCTGTCAGAAAGGAAACCCGTCATAAGCAAGGGACACCTGCACTACATGCAGCGTTACTGCACGTGTGTATGTTTATATGTGTTGTTTCCAACCCCCAAAGACTGGATTTATAAAGGTACTGATAATAAAAGGCAATAATAATGAAAACTAAAAAAAAAAAAAAATGAAGTGTTCGACTTACATCAGAACAAACTTATGATGGCGTTGTTGGAACGGAACCCTGTCTTAAATTGGGGACTGGCTGTATCTCTTTATATAGTTTGTTTTTTTTAATTGGTTGTTCTGGGTTTGTTGTTACACATTCTTTTTACACTAGCATTTTCTACTTCAGGTAGAACTTACAAACCTTACCATTATATAGGTCCCTCTACCCTCCTTTATATTGATGTTGTCATATGTTTTACATCTACATACATTGAAAATCCCATCAGTGTTCTAGTTTTTGCTTTCATCTGTCATTTATATTTTAAAGATTTGAAGAAAAGAGAAATAGTCTATTATATTTACCCAGATGTTTACCAGTTCTGTTGCTTCTCATTCATTCTTGAAGTTCCAGGGTTCTTTGTCATGTTATTTACCTTCCCTCTGAAGAACCTCATGGAGGATGGTTATGGTAATAATAACAGCTTTAAAGTCTTTGATAATTGCAACATCTGTGTTACTTTGAGACTGATGTCTGTTGATTATCTCTTCCCTTGAGAAATGGTCAGGTTCTACTCACTTTTTTGGAATAAGCTTTGGATCCTTTTTTACCTGTTTGTTCTACCACCAGCCTTAGGCATAGCTTCCATCTCCACAGTTGTCTTACAGTTAAAAGATGACTGCTGTACCTTCAGACATCACACTCAGGATTCAAGCAGCAGGGATGAGAAGGGGAAAGGCTGGACAAAAGAAACTTTCCCAGAAGCACTACCCATGACTTCTTTTAACATCTCATTATCTGTTCCTATCTGCAAGGAAGGCTGGGAAATGTCATTTTTCAGTTGACCTCCATGCCCAGTGTTCTTTTTAAGGAAGAAGGGGAGAATGGATATTGGGTACGGAACCAGAGCTTTTGCCACACCCATGCACCCCTGCCCCCTACCACCCATATTCCTTCACTCCATTCTCCACCACATACTTTGGGAGATTGGTTACCTAAGTAGGATTCAGTCTGGCTCCTGGTTGGGTTTAATTTTCTAAGTGATATGTTTTGTTTGCAGCCAGAGTTGCCAACTGACAATAAGGATTTTTAGGAAGGTAGATTTTTATAAAACTTCTGAACGTCATTTCAGCTCAGCAAGACAATTTATAGGTAACAGAATTCTTTTAACTAACATTTCCCCTTCTCTATAAGCAGGCTGCTCTCTGGTCTAAAGTGGACTTTCTTTCCTAGCAGAGTGTGAGACTTTTAGTTCACCATAGCAATTTATAACATGAAACTTCTGTAACTTGAGGAATTTATGTCTGAGCAAATGACAAATATAAGTGCCAGGCATACGTGTTTGATCTTACCTTTTTGTAAAGTCTACTAAAGTGGGATTTTGACTCTGTAATTTTCTCCCCCACTTGTTAGGAGCCATTGAGATGGTTCTGACTCATAACAACCGTATATACAACTAAACAAGACACTGCCCAGTCCTGCACCATCCTTAAAATCGTTATGCTTAAGCCTGCTGTTGCAGCCACTGTGCCATTCCATCTCATTGAGGGTCTTCCTCTTTTTCACTGACCCTGTACTCTGCCAAGCATGATGTCCTTCTCCAGGAACTGATCCCTCCTGACAGCATGGCCAAAGTATGTGAGACATAGTCTCGCCGTCCTGGCTTCTGAGGAGCATTCTGGTTGTACTTCGTCCAAGATAGATTTGTTTGTTCCTTTAGCAGTCCATGGTACATTCAGTATTCTTCTTCAACACTACGATTCAAAGGTGTCAATTCTTTTTCGGTCTTCTTTATTTATCATCCAGCTTTCAGGTGCATAGGAGGCGATTGAAAACACCATGGCTTGGGTCAGGTGCACCTTAGTCTTCAAGGTGACATCTTTGCTTTTCAACACTTTAAAGAGGTCTTTTGCAGCAGATTTGCCCAGTGCAATACGTCTTTTGATTTCTTGACTGCTGCTTCCATGGGTGTTGACTGTGGATCCAAGTAAAATGAAATCCTTGACAATTTCCTGTTTATTGGTTTGTTGCACTGTGGAGGTTTGTGTGTTGCTGTGATGCTGGAAGTTATGCCACCAGCATTCAAATACCAGCAGGGTCACCCATGGGGGACAGGTTTCAGCTGAGTTTCCAGGCTAAGAAATACTAGGAAGAAGGATCCAGCAGTCTACTTCTGAAAAGATTTAGCTGGTGAAATCCTTATGAATAGCAGCGGAACATTTCCCCCCACTAGATGTTACCAATTTTATCAGTAATTTGCCTTGCCAGCATTCTTTACTTTGCCATGTTCAGTTTCCAGTTTAGTCTAGAACTGGCTTTGCTAGGTTGTTAATCATTTGTTACTGGTTGGCAGGACAGACCAGTGTCTCTATCTCCAGTGAAGAATCGAGCTGTTGTGCCAACTAAGCTCTGAGATGCAACAGTCTTGTGGACTTGTAGGAGGTCTTAGATTGTCTCATCACATGGCCTGTAACTCTTAGACCAGATGGAATATGTTTGCTCTTGATATACCTTTTGGCTTTGGTTATCTTGGTGTTCCAGTATCACCTGTGTTAGATTAGGTGGTATATCAGACAGGGTCCTGTCAGAAAAATAGAAACCACACTCAATTATTTTAACAGAAAATTTAGTGTAAGAAATTGATTAAACTGGTTTTAGAGGACTGGAAAAGCAAAAAGGGAACACTGAGGTAACACAGATGACAACTACAGGAAGCAGCTCCACCCCTAGGGCTGAGGGTACAAAGGAAAGAGGCTTGGGTTATCAAAATCTAGAACCTCAGAGGGATGGGCCCCCATGCAGCTAGGGCTCAGACCTCTGAGGAGATGGCCCCACCCAGCTGCCACAGGAATTCAGAACAGAGGCCCCATGGACCTGGGACTGATCCTCTGAGGAGAGGATGTGACCTGGCTGCTGCTGGTACCTCTGAGAATGCCTGATGAAGCTGGTTGTGGGAGTACGGAATGAAGCTGGAAACTGGACCAGTTGCTGCTGCCAGGTGATCGTTATTGGGGCAGCACTGCCAGGACAGCAAGCCCACGAGGAGAATAAAGTCACTTTTCCCCTCCTTCTGCCTTCCAGTCTTCCTCTAGTGTCCGTATTGGCAGAGCCCAACAGGAATCTAGCTGGCAGAGGAGAAGTGTACTTGGCATATTCTTAGCCCCAGTATCACAAAGTATAGAGAGTATATGGGAGTTCAGAGACAAAGCTTAATAACTAACATGGATGGTTATGCTTTAACTTATCTTAGAACCATTTCTGGACAGGCAAGCATTTAAGGAACGTGATTTGTTCTTGAAAATTAATGGTCTCTTGGCCCTGTGGTAACTTGGTATCAACTACTGCGTATAACTTGCTATCTTGAGTTAGGTTCTTATCTCATGTGAGAAATATCTAAACCCAAGGCCCTGAGTGTTCCTTAGAGAAATTCTTATTAAATACTGATATAAAGGGCCAGGGGTCCCCATGCCTTTTCCGTTTCTTTTTAAGTTTTTAGTCTTCTTAAATTTGGCTAAAGATTAGGTTTTGAGGGGGGATGTAGGGCAGGCTCAAAGCCCATTGTTGGTTTGGTATGTAGAGAGCAGAACTGGGGATTTTGAGTCAGGTGGTTCCGAGTTCAAATCAGCTAGCTGTGTGACCTTAGAAAGCTTCTAAATGTTCTCTCATCTCAGCCAGACAATTCATAGATAACGGAATTCTTTTAACCAACATTTTCCGTTTTTAGTAAGCAGGCTGCTCTCTGGTCTGAAGTGGACTTTCAGCTAACAGCAGTTTAATGTCTGTTAGCTGTAGTTTCTTCAACAGTAAAATGGTGATGATACTGTCTACCTCCCACAGCTGTTAAAAGAATTAAATAATTCATATTTATAGGTGGTGTCTGTAATACCCAGGACAATAAGAAAAATACATAGTGAAAGAAACAACAGGAATTAAAATTGGACACTAGAAAATATCTACTGAACACAAAAGACATTGAGTAAAAATTAAAGAATAAAAATGATATTAAGACATAGAAGACAAATAGCAAATGGCAAAAGTCCTTATCAGTAATTACATTAAATATAAAGGATTATGGATTAAACTCTCCAATTAAAAGGCAGAGATTGGCAGAGTGGGTTAAAAAAATGATGGTCCGAATACATGTTGTCTACCAAAAACTCACCTTGGATTTCAAAGATACAAGAGGTTGAAAACAGAAGAATGGAAAAAGATATTCCATACAAACAGTGACGAAAAGAGAGCTGGAATGATAATATTTAAGACAAATGTTACCAGAGACAAAGAAGGACATTATATAATAATAAGAGTCAATCCACCAAGATTCAGTGCTGGGTACATAGTTAAATAAATACCCCTGCTACTGCTCACTCACACACATACTTGCCAATCCATAAACTAAGCATTAGGAATTTAGATGCTTCGGAGTTTAGATGCTTCTTGTTCGTAGTGTTCCAACATGGAAGCCATTCCTTTTATAGTACAGGGGGCGTTTTTGAAATCCTAGGCTAAAGGCCTCCTTTCACCGGATATTGAATTTCTCCTGCCACACAGGTACGAAGATGCCCTGGTCCTCTTGCTCACAGAGGTGTTGAATCGAATCCAGTTCAGATACAACCAGGCCCAGCTGGAGGAGTTGGATGATGAGACTCTGGATGATGATGTAAGTGGCGCACTCTAGTTGACCTTTCATCATCACCATGTTGTGGTATAAAGCAGAACTGGGACTTAGAACCTGTAGACCCTCTGCTTTGGAGATAGGTGGTTGTATTATGGGTTGAGTTGTACATCTGAAAATTTTCATCTCCTGCTAGTCTCATTGGGCTCATTAACCATTAAAACAGTTTTACAGACATTTTTACCTACATGGTCTAGAGATGGAAGAAGAGAAACCATATGTACAGTGAAAAGTGATTTAATGAGAACTCTGATCCCTTCCTATTGCCCCTGCCTCTCATCTAGGCAAGAAATAAAAGCTAGCTGGATACCAGTGGAAATAGTTAGAGATGCGTAACTAATACAGGTAGAATGAAATGAAGTATCTTTTGAGTATATTTTATTTGTGAACTAATATCACGTAAAACCAATCTTAAATTTATTGATGCTATTGCCCAACATTCTTAAGGAAAGTAACTTTAAGGACACAACCAACCCCAGTGTTCATTTTTCTTAATCACCAGGCACTTTAAAATTTTCATCACTGGTATAGTTCTCAAAATAACAGTACAGCATGGTCAAGACCTTGAAGGATAGCTAAGGTTGGGATCAAAAAAGCCCTGGGCTTGGAACCAGATGGCCTGGATTTGAATCTTTGCAACCTTGGGCACAGAAGAGATAGAGTCAGGGCTTTGAATTTCTTGGAGCCTTAATTTCCTCATCTCCCCAAAGAGAAATGGTACATCTTACTGATTTGTTGTGACAGTTATATGAGGTAATGCCTGTGAAAGGACCAGCTAAGTACCTAATAGATGCTTGGTAAACTTTAGTGTCACTTCTTGTTAACTCTATGATTTAGGCTAGTTCTTCTGAAACTTGAGGGTGGATAAGAATCACCAAGACAGCTTGTTAAGATAGGTTCTAATTTAGTAGGTCTGGGGTGGGACCTGAGAATTTGCATTTCTAACAAACTTCCAAGTGATAATTGAGGGGGCCTGCCTGTAGACCGTACTTTGAGGGGTAGCAATTTAATCAGTTATATGAACACAGAAATGGATGGTCTCAGAAGGTAATGAGTGACCAGTGATGTAAAGGGGACACAAGTATCTCCCAAGTGGCTCTTTTAACTCTGAATTCCTATAATTCTAGGGAGAAAAGTAGGTTATTCTACATGGATCATTTGCAGTCATTTTGCTTCCTGAGGAAATAACTTTTTGTGAAATTATTCTTAGGAAATATTCTAGCTTGGCCTTTTAAGGTACCAAATAACCTGGTTCCATCATTTCCCATTTCTTCAAAATTTTATGTCTGAGGGTGGACTTTGAGACCAAGGACAGATAGGCAGGGAAGATGACTACAGATTCTGCTGTCTGGGAGAGCTGACTCCTTTGTGTTTTCCCTCGCAGCAGCAGACAGAGTGGCAGCGGTACTTACGCCAGAGCTTGGAGGTAGTGGCCAAAGTGATGGAGCTCCTTCCCACCCACGCCTTCTCAACACTGGTAACTAACCATTTGGAGGGGAATGAAGAGTCTAATTACTTCCTTGCACGTAATAACATGATGGAAAATGCTTTTTTTGCTCACCTGTATCAAAAAAAATATTTTAAACTTCGGAGGCTCTGTTTTTCTTTCCCAAACTCTTGGACATAATGTGAGTTTTACTAATGCTTTAATGCCTTCACCAGTAGCTTGAAAGTGGCCAGGCCAAATGGAGGAGATGTTATTTATAAAAGTTATGTTGCTGAACAGTTAGCCTTTGTAAAACTCACTCTCAGCAGATTGCTAGTTCTCTCCACCTGTGTATAAGTGCTAGCCTCTTTATTCATAAGGACTGATTCATACAGTAAGTGGTGCCTGTTATTTGAGGAGATTTCATTAAGTCCATCTGTTCTTCAAAGGCAAGATCAGTTAGAAGGGTCAGCACTTGTATTGTGCAGCCCAGCCGTGTCTTGTGTTCTCTGTCACAGGAAGTGCCATTTTACTTTGCCATCTGCCTTTCTTAGGTGCCTAGCTGTCACATTCAGGTCTTGTTTTTATCGTAACGTATGGCCTTGGTGAGTGTAGCAGCTTTAGACATAAAAGATACACCTCTGGTTATAAAGTCCTATCTGCTAAATCAGCAAGAGAAACTGACTTCGAAGTAATGTGGCTTGTCTCTCACTTTGCCATGCACTTTAATAAGGCACATCTGATATTTCTCTCAAGGGTAGGGTTTCCTTGGGATATGAAGGGAGCTATGGCCCCAGCCTTAGAGCTCCAGAAAGGATAGATCATTCTGGGACTTAGTGTCCTCTATTTGGAACATAAAAGTTCCACCTGAGCATCTTTTGCTTTAAAAAAAAAAAGAAAAAGTATCAAATTGACATACTGTCTTCTTTTCTTACTCCAAATATCAACTGGTGGTTTCAACTGTAGAAGTTGGTGGTGGGGTACCAGAGAAGGAGCCACCTCTTCTTAGTTGGATGTAAAGGTTCCCAGAGAAAAGTTTTGGATCCCTTTCCTCCCCCTCAGAGGTGCTTGAAATATTTTAATGTTAAAATGTTAAAACTTGCATTTTTGATTTTTTTAAAAACCTTTGTTTCTTTTCAGTTCCCAGTTCTTCAGGACAATTTAGAAGTTTATCTGGGGTTACAGCAATTTATAGTTACTTCAGGGTCAGGTAAACTGGTTTTTATTTTTTAATTTAATTAAAAAAAAAAAAGGGGGACTAATATTTAATTACTACCTTCTTTGCTGTTAGAACATGATTTCTCCACTGCTGCCTCACTGCCTCTCCATTTCTTCTCACTTCTAAATAGAAAACATGGGGGAAAAAAAAAAAATCATGGTGAAAAGGAGCTGTGGGGGAGGTAAAAGATGAGGTTATGACAATATATTCTAAAGAGAGTTTCAGTGAGAAAGAAGCTAATTTGGAGCGGAGAAGTCAGATTTCTTAAAAACCCTAGCAGTTAGAATATTTCCTTATGTCCTTTAAACTAGCAAGTTAGCTAGAAAAAAATAGCCTTGGACTTTCTTATGATGTACTCTTTATTCATCTCTGGTTTTTAGAATCAAAAGGAACAGCTCCACAGCAGGGTGAATCGTGGAGGACCACACTGATAGCTAGTAGTTAGCTGTTCTGTTGTAAATGGCCAGTGGGAAGCTCAGACTATAGCTAGTTACAAAGACTTTGGTCTGCCATTTGCAAGTTTCACCTGCATGGGGTTTAGGGTTAACATTTTGTTGTTATTTTGTTGATAGTAATAGTAATAACTACCTCCATTTGTAGAGCACTCCTGAATTACATGCCAGGCATGGTGTTAAGTGATTTTACTCATGTTATCTCAATTTGTTTTCTTAATTGTGCTGTGAGGCGTAAGTACCATTACTAGTTACTCCTATTTTATAGAAGAGGAAATTGACGCTCAGAGATGTTAATCTACCCAGGGTCACATAGCTTGTTAGTGCTAGTCCCAACATGCATATCATGGGGTGTGATAAAAGTTGCATTAAAATTGGACATTGATTTTGCCAGCTGAAAACACCAGAAACTTGATACCGTGCTTGCAAACACACATGTCCTCCCTGCCCCCTGCGCCTCCCCCCCCTCCCCCCGCCAGTCATCTCTGATATGTCATTTCATACTGCTTTTCATCACAGGGTTTTCCTTACAAGAGTCATGCCTGGCTCTGCCCTTCAGCCCCTCTCTTGTTTCAGCCTGGCACCGAGCTGCCCAAAGTGTGGCCCATCTCCTCCAGATGTTTTTCATGGCAGGGTGTCTACGGGAGGCTCTTTCTGAGACTGCTCTTCTTGGTGGCCCATGATGGCTTGTTTCCATGACTGTATTAGCTTCTAAATAATCTAGTGGGCCTCAAGAGGTTGATAGAATTTGACATGCCCCTGGAATAGGCCCTGACTTTGAAGATAGGGTAAAAACAGCTTATGCAGAACTTTAAAAGACCAATTTTCGAAGCAGACTTGCCTGTAAAATATACTGTCACAGTTAATGAAAATTATTTGTGTACAAATGCTACAGGCAGATGATTCCAGAACCTTGGGAATAATCGTGCCTAGGTGGTCTCTCCTTTAGGGCCACTATTCAAATTCGAATATACTCAGGACTCTGGAGATATTATTCTTGATCTTAAAAAAGTCATATACCACCGCCCTCCCCCCTCCGCCCCCAAAAAAGCTGACCCCTCGGTTTCCTTTTTAGTGTTGTAGCTGACTTTTGTATTGCGTTGAGTCTGTTTCCAGGTGAAAATCTGCAGTGAGTCTTAAACCCTTTCTCTGAGACATAATTGTTAGCTCAGAGCTTCTCTTGCTAGAAGGATAATCTGATTTATTTTTCCCTAAATGAAATATACCTACCCTCATTGAAGTCCATTTGCTGGCAATTTCACAGGGCGCTTGACTCTTCCAGGTCATTTATAAATTATATCCCCAGCACTGATCCTTGGTGCGTAGTCCAACGGCAAAACCTTAGGCCAGAGAAATACTCATTTCCTGTTTGAAAATGAGCTCTTTTATCCATGACAAAGTGTTCCCCCCCCCCCCTTGGTGGTGGAAAAGCCAAGTTTCCAATGCAAAGGATATTAAAACTCTGAGTACATTTCGTTCCCTAGTTCCCATGGCCATTTACCCTCTCAAATAACCTCCATGCTATACTAGTCAGCCTTATTGCCTCTTAACAGCAACCACATTATCTTTTCTCCTCATATGTTTTGGTCTACTCTTTTCGGTTGTATTTACCCTTTGACTGTAATTCCTAGGTCTCCCCTGGAGCCTGTGTAGATGGGAGTCAGCCAAGATTCTTGAACTCTTCTGGTGTTGTAGTCACTTACAACAACAGGGTGTGCATTTTGGCCAGCAGTGAAACCTTCAGGGCCCTGCTTTTGATTTTGGTAGAGCATTTCAATTCAGAAGATTCTGTGTTCTAACGACTTGCTTTACTGCTGCTGATCTTCTTCCTTCCAAAGAGGAGTTGACTAACCCACTTCCTCAGTAGAGATCAGTGCAAAACATGTCGCTGTGGCACATCAGTAGCCGTGTGCCTCTCTTGTCCTTGGGAGGTCATCCTTTGCTGTCGCTGTCTGACTTTCCTACTTTTTTGTGGATTAAGAAATCCTCTCATTGGTTGCTGTTCCTCTTACATGGCATCTTGCATGTGGCCCTAAAGTATTCATTTTGTGTGTGGCCTCTGCCTCTCCTCCGTCAGATCTTTCTTCGCTGAGGCAGTATTTCTGCTCTGAGTAACCCTTTAATTTTTCCAGTCAGCCGTGCAGGCTTCCCTGCCTGAGAGATCTTTCCATCTATAATATATAAGCTTCTTTGGACTTAGGTTCTGTGTCGTAATTGGATTCAGTTATGATTTGTTTGTTCTCTCAGAGTGGATCACCTCACATGCTAATTTTCACTCCTCTCTCTCTCTTACCTTCCCTCCACCCCCACCCCCAAAAGGGGGGTAATTACTGAATTATGCTCAACATTAAAATGTTTTTCTAGGGCAGTGATTTCCCAGGGGCTGTTCTTTCGATGTGGCTTAGAGTGTACCTGGGTAGTGTCAGGATGACTTGGTTCATGGAAGATGGGACGTCTTTTAGTATCGTCATGTTATTTTGTCTCTCTAAACCCATATATAGCAATATTCTTCTGTGATATTCTGTGCTATAGGGGAGAAATCCAAGCCTTAGCCAAACAGAAGAAAATGTGGGTAGATCTGAACAGCTTTTCACAGTGTGAACTCTGGCCCACTCCCTCAAGCTCAGTTGGTGCTAGCATGGTTTTATGGTGGTGTTACTAGGTTTCTAGGCTGTAGGCATGGGGAGGGCTTTAATTGGGTACTTCTTGCCTGTGTAGTGTCTACCTTGCAGATACAGCAAGAAAGAACCAGCTGTGATTTTTAACTAACGTGATTCTTAGATGATGCGTATGCCTTAACTCTATGAATTGCAGTTTTTTTAGGGCAGAAATGGTCAAGTACCAGCAATTTCATAGTGATTCAAGCTAATACTTTAAAACACACACACAGAGAAATTCCATGCTGTTTTCTGTTCTGGGGACTGCATGTTGGTAGACAAATTAGAGCAGGTTTAGAGAGGCATGATAAAGGATGACAGTGATTCTCCAAAGGAAGGTAACACAGGAGATGGAAGGGACCCAAGAGTGTCTTTAAACCAAAAAGAGATTTGGAAGAATGTCAGCACCGTCTTCATATCTCCCCATGGCTGTCCTGTGTCAGCAGGCTTAGACTTGTTTTGTATTCTACCCCCAAGGGGTGTAGGAATGATAAGGAGGAATTATAGGGAGACAGATTTTTCTTGTGTTTCTGACCAAGCTGTCCAAAGATGGAAGGGCTCCCTCAAGAGGCATTGAGCTCCCCAGTACTCACTAGAAGTATCCGGGAAGAGGCTAAAGGGCTGGGTGGTGAAGAAGAAATGCTGCAGAAAGGGCCCACACAGATGGATTTGTGTGGATGCAGGGAGCAAAGGGGCTTGGTCAGGATAACCTTTAGGCTGTCTGTTAAATACCATACCAAAATGGAGTCTTGATTTAGGGATGTGTTTTGGTTTGGCTTTTAAAAGAGAAACACAGAGTATTTCCCTTATATGGTTAAAATAATTAAGAGCTGAGTACTTCATTCTAGTATTAAGTACAATGAATAAATTGAAAACTAGTGATCAGGTTGGAGCTTGTTGGGAGGTCAAGCAGAAGATGAAGAAGGTGTATACAAGCAGAGTGAGGGGCAATGGATGCTAGTTCAATGACCCGTGCACATTGCTCTTTGAAAGAAAAGCTGATACTACCCCTAAATCCAATTCCAGGCTATGTTTTTCACATAACCCTAAGATTTGCTTGGTGTGCAAAGGAGTAACAGTTTTTAGAAGTTTACTCTTGGAGCCTGTTTACATAGCTGTGATCTGAAAATCCTGCCGACATCCAGGAGATGTGTAATTGTGGTACCTTTGTTAACTGGGAGATAAGAACCCTCTCATTCTGCAGCCCGTGAAGGCACTGTTCCCTCCTGCATGACCAAGCATGACCAAAAATACCTCTTGGCTCTGTTTGTTCTGTGGGCTCATCTGGCAGTGTGGAGTGGTCATTCTCTTGCTCTGTGACTAGAGGAGCTGGTTCACTCTCTTTCGACACCCACTCCAGCGGCCTCCTTGTGGCTGTCTGGAGGCTGAGAATTCCGTTTTCTGCATCAAGACATCGCTGTCCATGTGGACTGTAGGAGGAAACAGGGTGATTTGGGCCAGGTCGAAGCTGGCCTTTGTCACTGGCTGTCTCCTTGTAAGGTCCTTCCCTGAGATGCCCTTCTTTCTGTTCTTCTGTTCCTTGGCAACATGTGACCCATCCCTGGCTAAAGTCTCCCCTTTGCCAGGCTCCTGCCCAGGGGATGCTCTACTCTCCCTTGGGGGCTGTCACAGCCTCACCCCTTGGAAGTTGATGTAGGGTCTGAGGTATTAAGCTTGCGACTTCAGCCACCACTTTCTTCACAAGTATTTGGCCTTGCTGTTTTCCTCTGTACAAGTGGTGCTTATCCATATTTATCTTTAAACCATACAAGTGAATCTACCCACAGGCAGTACGAGGAAATTATACCTAATTCATTTGTACATTTATGGCCACCCAGTCTGCACTAGGCACTGTGTTGGGTGCTGGGCACAGAGATAGGACACTGCATAGCCCCTCACTGAGAAGGACTTCATAGTGCAGTGAGGAGATAGGCCTGTAAGTTATTCCTTTATCTCCATGTGTGCACATTCCCGCGAGGGAGTGAAGGAGCGGAGGGAAGCATGCTCCCTCTGCTGGGGAGACAGGAAGGAAAGAACTTACTGAAGAAATGATACTTATGTGAGTCTAGAGGATATGGAGGGGCTTGCACGGTTTGAGTGGGAAGAGGATGACAAGATGGGTAGTCCAGGCAGAGAAAACAGTTAGTTATGAGAGGTCCAGAGATGCGAGGCTCCTAGGAGTGATCTGTCAGTGGGTCCAGATGATGCAGTGGAGTAGTCTACGGAGGTGAAGTCATGAGAGACCTAATAGTGGATGCTGGGGAGTCTAGGCTTCCCCCCTTTAGCTGGCGAGAACAAAATTTAACACCGGGCTTAAGGGGAACTGTGTGCCTAGATCTGGGCTCTAGGAAGGTGATTGCAGAGCCCCATGGGCAGAAGTCCAGAAGGGATAGTAAAAGCCTGAGGCAGAGGAAGGAATCAGCTTGAGGAGTGTTTAGGCAGTGGTGGGATTGTAAGTGCCCTAAAGGCTGGTGATTTTACTGCCACTGCCCCAGCCTCACTGCAGCAGTGTTGGAGGCTCACGGCGTATAACTGTGTTTAGATGAATGAGGAGGACTTTCTGTCAGGCTTAGTGGCAATTCTTACCGTCCCTTATGGGCCATGTGAGGAGAGCGCCAAGGGCCAGGAGGTGACTGAATTGTGGATGATTTTGCCCTTCGTCTTAGCATCCTCCCTGTTTAGACTGAAGAAACTATGGTAAGAAGTAGTTTCAGGCCTCAGAAAAATCACCAGCTCTTTGTTGTTTGTAATAATTACAAACATTGAATAATGCTTCTAGTTTACAGGGTTTTTATGCATTCTAATTTAGCCCTTACAAGAATCCTGTGAATTAAATAGTAGCATTTTTTTCCCATTTTACAGACAAGGAAACTGAAACTTAGAAGGGTTAAAGGAGGTGTAGAGCCAGGAAGTGGCTGGGAATCTGTGTCTTATGCATCCAAGTCCTATGCATGTTATTCCTTCCATACTGTGCCACCTAAAATCTTCTGGGGTGGAATGCTGAGTGAACCCCATTCCTGCCTGTCAGCTGATGGGGATTTTATTCCCAGTGCGGGTCATGTGGCAAAGGCAGCAGGCTTGGAATACAGAGACTTAGCTTAGAATACTAGCTCTTCCCCGGAAATATGGTCCATGCTGGGCAAGTTTCTGAGCCATCCTGAGTGTGTTTGCTTGTATATAAAATTTGCGGTATCAGGACCTCACAGGGTCAAGAGGAATCAGTGCTCAGTCTGTGTTAGCATACCCCAGGCTATCTGTCCCTCCTCCACTCTGTCTGTCTCTCCCCTCCATTTTGTCAGTCCTGCCCTCTGGCCTCTGGAGTGCATGTGGGTGTGGCTATAGGTGGAGGCTGTGTGGTGGTTCCCGCTCAGTACTGGTCAGCAGCCAGTGGGTTGCTTTGCTTTGAGAAAGCAAATTGGTTTTGCTAAGTGTAGCTTGTCTGGATGAACTGTTACCTGTAGTGGTAACTAAAGTGTATTCTTCCTATGAAAAACTGTCTGAGGTGTTATGTTCCAGGACACAGGTTAAACATCACAGCGGAGAATGACTGCCGGAGATTACACTGTTCCCTGAGAGATTTGAGCTCCCTGCTGCAGGCTGTGGGCCGGTTAGCTGAGTACTTTATCGGTGATGTGTTTGCTGCACGGTTCAGCGATGCCCTCACTGTCGTGGAAAGGTAGGCTGGCAGTTACATTATGGATCTGTTCCTTCTTCAGGGCCCAGTTTTATCTTCTGGTGTGAGGGGCAGCATATTACCAGATAGCTTCCACTCTGGCACCAGTTAGATCTGGGCTGTGCTACGTATAAGCTGATGTGGAGCAAGTTGCTTAATCTCTCCGAACTGCAGGTCCCTCATCTGTAAAATGGAGCAAGAAATAGAAGTAGTGTATCTTAGGTTTCTGTGTGAATCCAATGAAGATAAGGCACTTAACACAGTGCCTAGTACAAAGCAAAACCCTCAGTAAACATAAGCTGTTACTTCTTTGAAAATCTTGTAAGGTCAGAAGATCAGATGAGGCCACTTGTCATGTTTCCCACAGGATTAGATGCTAGGAAAGCCTTATTAATAAGGGACAACACACACTGTCCAAGTAGACAGCCAAATGCTGCCTTAAAGAGATGGGGCTTTTTGTGTTTTTTTCCAGTCCCATGAGGATCCTAAGGAGTTAAATCTGAGCAGCCTCCAAAACTGGCCTGAGAGGTGGCTCCCAACTTATCCACCATGAGGCTTCTTTTAGTACCTCTTCCCACAGGGGGTTTACAGCTATGTTTGTTGAATAGCATTTCATTCTACCCAGTCCCCCACCAACCCACCTTCACATACACTTAAAAAATCAGATGTATAGAAGAATCTTGATCAGAAGGAGGAAAGTGCAGAACAGAATTTCACATTTTTGTGGAATGCAGACTCTGGAACCGTTGAGGCTGGGTGAACCCCTGAAACTATTGTTCCGAGATATTCTTTAAACCGTAAACCAAAAATATCCCTTAAAGTCTTCTATATACCAAACAGCAGCTTAGCTTGCCTAGTAGACAAAGTCTGCCTTGAGCATTGTGCTATTTTAAGGACTATCTATATGGGTTCAAACTGACAACAGGAACTTGAAAGATTAGATAGGAAACTTAAGGGGCAGTGAGTTTATGTTAATGGGGGAGGAACAATTTGGAAAAGGAGGGCGAGAATGGTTGCAGAACTCAAAGAATGTAATAAATGTCACCGAATTGGACATGTAGAAACTATTGAGTTGGTGTATGTTGTACTGTGTATATTCTCAACAAAAGGAACAACCACAGGAAAAAAAAAAATCAGTTATAAGCAATAGGAGGTTCAGACCATTTCAAGATAACCATTGAGTTGATGAGACCAAAACTGAGTGGCTGTGGATCCAGCCCAAAGCCAAGACACCTGATGCTTTCATTGGCCCAGTAGCCGTATCACTGTAACACACAGAGTGGGAAACCAAGCCCAAAGAGCCTAGTTACTTGCCTACCAGATTGTTCTTTAACTGTTACATCTTAGCTTTAGATAAAAATTTTAAAGAAATTCTTTAAAAACCAGATTAATACTAATCATAAAAGCAATATACAGTATTCTGAAATTTTCAAAAATGTTTTTGCATATTTTCATCTTATTTTGTACTCGAAGAGGCAGGTATTGCCATTTTATCATTGAGGAAACTGTAGCTCAGAGATAAATACCTCGCCTCAGGTCACACAGTTTATAAGAGGCGGCACATGGGTTTTAACTGGTTTCCTGATTTCAAATGCTTTTCCCAAATTTTAGTGCTTCTACTTCCATAGTCTGTTTTTTCCATTCTTCCTGTGCTAGACCTGTTTCCACTGGATGTGTAGTAGGACATGTCTTCCTGTCTGAAATCCATAGATAAGCATCCATTATTTGAATTTATTCTCTGTTACACAGCATATTGGTCATCTCAACTTTGTAGTGAAATGATTTTTCGGAGATCTTGAAACATTTTATAGGTCCTTATACATCTTTTTGTGCTGCTTAGGTTTGCAAGTTCAGCATGTAAAGATACTTTACTATTTTGTCTTCATTTAGAATCAGTTTGAGAGAAGGCTTCTTGTTATGGCTACATGATCTTAATAGCCACTGTGATTAGTGTTGTTTTTACTTACAGGTTACATAAAACTTAATATCAAAACTGCTGAACATAGATTTCTATTAAAAGACATATTTAGAAGTCCATTCTTAGTGTAGAACGATATTTAGAGAATTAAACACCAGATGTGAGTTGGGGTATTTCTTACCAAGAGTAACTGTTTTGATTCTTCATTATCGCCACTTGCCCCCTTTCCTGGGGTTTCAGATTGAGAACTCTTGGCTCTTTTACTTACTCTCATTTTCTTTATTTACTAGAAGAGCCCCTTTCTGTTTGCTCCCCAACCCAGAACAATTTGTGGCTCAAGCCTGTGGTTTTCTCCTTGAAATAAAGTCTGCTTTCTCCTCCCTCAGAGCAACATTTTTCAGAATGTGGCCCACATGCATCAGAGTCCTCTGGCTGCTTTTCAGAGGTGCAGATTTCCAGACCCCTGCTGACAGTCAGTCGTGGGGGTAGACCAAGGGAGTTTCCATTTGTACCAAAATTCCCCAGTTGATTCTTGTATTCAGCAGAGTTTGAGAACCTCTCTCCTACTGGATTGAGGGAGCAAAACATCCTATCTTTCTTGGCATCCATCTCCTAGGTTTCCTAACAGAGTGGAATTAGCCAAGTCTCAGGTTTTTTTTTTTTTTTTCCCTCTTTCCTTTCATTCAGAAAGGAATGGTTTTCTGTCTCTAATGAAAGAGACATTTTCCATTTCCCAATAGAGCTAACTATTAGTTATTGAATTTAATGCTCGTTTGATACAGTGAGCCCTTGAGCAGCTAGTGGGTTCAATAGCTTGCTTTTGAAAGAATTGTATTTGGAGTTTAAAAATCTTAGTTTATCCCAGAAACATTTATTCTTCCCGCCCCCTAATGTTTCATCAAGAGAAGTTGAAAGAATTGTACAGGAAATAACACATTTAGCTACCACCTAGATTCTGCAGTGAACATTTTTCTGTATTTGCTTTATCATACATCCATTTGAAACATTTACTTTAACAAAAATTATTTTTAAATAAAAGCTTAAGGTGGTTTTATCATTACAAATTTTATAGGAAGATCCATGCCAACTTATTAAGATAAATTATCAAAACAGCAGGTTTGTTTAAGGGAAAAAAAAATCTTATATGCTACTCATTTGGGAAAGTATTATATATTCTTTATAGACAGTTTGGAAGTATAGAAAAGGAGAGGGGAAAAAATCATTCATAATCCACCCACTCCATCCTACCCCCAAAGCAAGTGGTAACCAGTAAACATGTTTTGGTGAACAGTCTTCCAGCCTTTTTTCTGTTAATAGACATACATTTTTATAACAAAATTGGGATACATTCTGTATATGTATTGTAGTGTTTTCATGCTTCAAATATCTTAAATATTTGTCATTAAATACTCTTCTAATCATGGTTTTTATCATCTGTAGTGTATCACTTCTTCTATGTTGGATCTTTATATTGTTTTCAAAATTTTTGACATTGTAAATAATGCTTTAATTGATATCTTTGTATATAAATTTTTATGCACATCTTAGATTATTTCCTTGGGATAAAATTGAAAGTCTGATCTTGATTCTTTTTTTGTATGAAAAAGTAATTCTGGTCTGTCCTCAAGCTTTTGTTGGTACCTTGTCCATTTTGTCTATTTTAGTCCATAAGCTAAATGGTCTTTCTGACTTGTTTCTTTGCCAACAGGTTAGTCAAAGTCACTCTGTATGGATCTCAGATAAAACTGTACAACATTGAGACTGCTGTGCCATCAGTATTGAAACCTGACCTCATCGATGTGTAAGTACAGAGTTTGGTGCTTCGTACAGCCTCGGGGAAGACCTGTGTTACATGCCCCAAGTGTTTTGTGAGATGCAAAGGAACATTACCGGCTATCATAAAGGGAAGAAAGCTCCTCACTCCATACCGAGAAAGAGAAAGAGCTTGTTTGTATATCTTAGGGTGGGGGTGGTTGAAGTAAGAGGAATTTGTCAGGTAGATGAGAGATGGGGTGGAAGGTATATGGAGTAGGCATTCGAGGAAGAAAGAACAGCATGAAGTGAGGCACAGAGGTTGCAGAGTCACACATTTAGGGAGGTGGTGATCACTTTGTGTGGTGGAAGGTGAGGCTGGATAGGCATAGCAGGACTAAAATGGAAAGTGAATGCCATGAGTCTTGTCCTGTAGACCATGACTGAACCTGTAGAGTACAGAAGGATTACTTGAGGAACACATTCCCCAGACGTTCTGATTATAGCAGGATGACACTAGGTTCAGGGATTTGCATATTGAACAAGAACCTTAGGTTATTTTGAAATGAGACATCTAGGGACCACCCTTTGAGAAACTCTGTTGAAAGCCATTAGGAAAGTGTCGTGATGGAAAGAGATGGGGAGGGGTGGAGGTTGAAGGAGTGGGGCTGAAGATGGGGACCTTATGTCAGAGAATACACTGGCCAGAAGGCCTGCTCTAGACTAGAGCAGTGATGGGCAAACTACAGCCTGTGCCACATCTGACCCGCCCCTCTGCTTTTGTAAATAAAGTTTTATTGGAACACAGCTGCATCCATTCATTAATGTATTATCTATGGCTGCTTTTGTACTACACCAGCAGAGATGGATAGTAGTGACAGAAATTTATAGCCTGAAAGGCCATGTATCATGTATACTGTTTGTTTCTTTTAAAACAGAAAACATTTGTTGACTTCTGCTCTGGAGCATTCTTGAGCTGCAAATTAGATAAATGATGGGAAGAGAATCTGTTTACCATAGTGATTTTAAAATTATTTTGGGGGAGATATTGCTTTCCTCTTGAGAATTAGAATCAAAAGCTTCTCCCCAGAAAGATGCTAATTTTCTCATAAACAAAGCAGCTTGCACACAGTTTCAGGAAGTTATAGGATCTCTCCTTCCAGCCTTGAGATGCAAGCTCTGTAAATTTGGTAGATTGTCTGAAATTTTCAGACCCCAAAGGCAGACTTTGATCTTCCTCCTTAGTTTCAGCTCTTAGAACTTAAGGATAAAATGAGCAGTAGAGTCTAAATATAAGATAAAAATACCTGCCTGGTCACTATGAATTTCCAACTCCAAGTAGTAGAGCCAACACCCTTATACTCTTCACTTAGAATGTCCACACCTTTCACCTCGATTCACCAGTTAATATTTTGCCCCACTGGCTTTTGTTTCTTATGTTTTCTTTCTGTGTACACACATGCACACACACATTGTTTTCTGCTGAACTGATTGAAAATAAATTGTGGACAACATGCCACTTCACTCATGAATCCTTCAGCGTGTATTTCCTGAAAACAAGGCCATTCTCCTACGCAACCATAATGCTGTTATCACATGCAAAACATTCACTGGGTACAATACTGTTATCTAATACATAGTCTGTATTCACATTTCCCCAAGTGTCCCAGGAATGTCCTTTATGGGGTTTTTTTTTTTTTTTTTGCATCCAAGGCCCAACTAATCATGAATCACACATTAAATTTCATTGTCCCCTGTAATCTAGAACAATTCTCCCAGTTGTGCTTGTGAGCGTGTATGTGCGTTTGAGAGAGAGACTGACTGACTTTTTAAGATCAGACCTTAATTTTTCTTTTTTAAGGATATCCTGTAATTGGATTTGTTTAGTTGTGTCTTGTATGTTAGATTTAGGTTAAACATTTTTGGCAGGAACACTACACAGGTGGTGGTGTGTGCTTCCTCTTGCATCATCATATCAGGAGGCACTTAATGTCAATTTGCCCTGTAATTGTGATGCGAAGTTTGATTTTAAAATGGTGCCTGCCTATATCTTAGCTCTGGCCACCGAAAGGTTCTAGAAGCAGTGCCACCCCAGTAGCAGTGCGGCCCCTCATATCCAAGGTTTGGTTTCTAAAATGCGTTCCCCACTAAGAGGAACCAGAACTCCTTGGAGAAATGGCCCCTTCCAGGTCTGGGGCAGGGTGGTCCTAGAGAGTCTTACTGAGCCAGTGAGTGAGGAAGTGCTCAGTGAGTATTGCGAATGCATGAAAAGGTTGCAGGAGCTGGCTTGGAAGGGTTTTTCCTGGTTACATTTGGCAATCCGATCATCTAGAAAGAATAAGAAGGAGAAAGAAATGGAATGTGTGGCCAATTGCCTCCATGAACAACTGCTTCCTTTGCCATGAGACCAGAAGAACTGGATGGTTCCTGGCTACCATTACTGAAGTTTTGATCAAAGATTCTATAGAAGAATCCTGATCAAAAGGGAGAAAATGCAAAACAAAATTTGAAATTCCCTTGGAATCCAGATTTTCTGGAACCATTGAGGCTGGACCAACTCCTGAAACTATTGTCCTGAGATAATCTTTAAACCTTAAACCAAAAATACCGTGTGAAGTCTTCTTAAAACCAAACAGTAATTTAACTAGTAAAGAATGTCTGCCTTGAGCATCGTGCTCTTTTAAGATCTATCTGTGTGGGATCAAACTGACAACAGCAGTTCGAAAAATTAGATAGGAAACTTAGTGGGCAGTGAGTTTATGTTAGTGGGGGAGGAACAGTTAAGGAAAGGAGGGTGAGGATGGTTGCACAGCTTGAAGAATGTTAATCGGTGTCATTGAATGATCCGTGTAGAAGCTGTTGAATTGGTGCTTATTCTGCCATGTATATCCTCAGCAACAAAAAAATAAAATTATTTTTAAAAAGACCAAGAGAAGAATAAGGATGATAATGGGTTTTAACGTATTGAATTAAAAGAATCTATGCATCCATAGTGATTTAAAAAAAGATGGGGGAGGGAAAGCTCTTTTTTACAGAAGAATGCCAGCTAATGAATAGAAAGGGCAAGAGAGAAAAATCACCAGTTTGCAGTCTCCAGCATGGTAAAGATTTAGGCAGGGATCCTTAATGGATACCAAAACCATGGATAAATAAATATTTGTTGGAGAACAGTGTGTAGTCTCGAAGTATCACCTCACAGATTATTAATTATTATAGAAAGAAGAGAAATTCCATTTAGTTCTTTTAGAAGAGCTGGTGTTTTGAAGCTCTGAGAACTAACACCTTGTTTAAGATTTATTGCGTATTATCTTCGGTGAGCTTTTAGGATGTATATTTTGTTATGTGTATGAGGCAGCACAAAATTTGCAGAAACCAAGCAGGTTTTTGCCACCTCACAGATATCCTCTAGGTAGATAATAATGTGTGGTGTCGTAGAAACTTAAACTTGAGAATCTTCCTTCAAAACTTTATTTATAAAGCTGTAATACCTGGTAGTTGTCTATACTAGTTCCAAAGTCAACACATTATCGTTTACAGCTCTTTGATTCTGTTTTTATATTCTTGCCATTCTTTCAGGTGAACTCATGTATCAAAGAAAGGTTGAACAAATCCAGTAGACATTTACTAACTGCCTACTGTGTTCTGGGCAGTGGTGACAATATTTAGATGATGAGTGTTGTAATTTTTAGGTCCTGCGTGAGCAAGTAAACAACTTCCATGCTGTCACTCGTGTCCTGGAGCAGTAAACACACGGAGGGTGGCATTTTTTTTCTCCTGTGGAAGCAGGTTTAATGCTAATATATTTTGACCATGACCTTTAAAATTGCATCTTTTTTCCATCTTACAGGCATGCTCAGTCCCTGGCCGCTCTCCAGGCTTACTCTCATTGGTTAGCACAGTATTACAGTGAAGTTCATCGGCAGAATACACAGCAGTTTGTTTCTCTGGTCTCTACTACCATGGACGCCATCACACCTCTAATCAGCACCAAGGTATTGAACAGCAAAGGCTACACTTTTTATCTGTCTGTCTTTCTGTCCATATACCCGTTTATTATAAAAACAAAACATTACACAGGAGACTGTAATTCTTAGCACTGTCTGCATAAATTCAAATAGTGTTAGCTTTTTAGACCTTTAAGTTCCACATGAACACATATTAATTGTAAAAAAAAAAAAAAATATATAGTGTTCAAATTTATAGACAGAAAGTTATAGTACTCTTTAATCCTTTTCTCCAGGACATTTTCCTTCTCTAGGTAGTCACTATCAGCAGTTTGTTTTATATCCTTCCAGACTTTTCTGTGTCATTACATATGTAAATAAAAGCAGGGCCACAACAGGAGGACCCTGATAGACTGGGAGAAAAATGTGGAACAGAACCTCAAATTCCTTAAAACAAAACACAAAAAACCAGACCTATTGAACTGGTTGAGACTGGAAGACTCCTGGAGACTGTTTTCCTGAGATGTTCTTAAAACGTTAAACCAAAATTAACCCCTGAGGTCACCTTGTAGCTAAATAACAAATTGGCTCAAAAAATAATGAATATCACCTGTCAGTACTTTGCTTCTTTGAAAAATCACCTGTATGAGACCAAACAGTCAACAATGACTTTAAAGCAAAGATGAGAAGAGAATGTAAGGGGACAGGGAAACTAGAGTAGTGGAAATGGAACCACCAGAACAGAAACAATGAGAATGTTCATGCATTGTGAAGAACGTAACCAGTGTCACTGAGCAGCTTGTGTAGAAATTGTTAAATGGCAGCCAAAGCTACTGTGTAAATCTTCACCGAAAATGCAGTCTATTATTTTTTTAAAAAATTAGAAAAGCAACTTCATTTCTTCAAATTGCCCAGTACTGTTCTGTACTGTGGATGTATTGTAATTTTTCTACTGATGGAAATTTAGCTTTTTAAAATTTATATGGCTACAGTGAATAGCCTCATATGTATGTCTTTATACACATATGCTAGCGGGTCTGTAGAATGAATTCCTAGAAGTGGAATTGCTGAGTCAAAGGCTGTAAAATTTGATAGATTCCATTAAATTGTCCTCTAAAAAGACTGCCAGTTAATACTGCTAGAGGAAATAGATGCTTGTTTCTCTTACTTTTTTTTTTTTGTAGTTTTAATCGTGTTACCATTTTGTACCATTTTTAACAGAACAGTTTACTTTCTGTATGTTTATGTTATGTTTATTATTATAATTTATAAATAGTTATGATATCCTGTGAGGGGGTTATTCCATAATTTACCTACCATTGCTAAATTTTTAGGCTGCCTCAGTGATTTTTTTAAAAAATTATTATGAATAATTTTGAAATGCTTATATTTGTGAATATTACTTTATGCTTTTAGGTAATTTCCTTACCATAAGTGGGGACTCTAGGAAATAATAATATTTCTTTCCTACTTTTACATGCCCCCCAACTCTGTTTTGGTGTGCTGTTTTCACCACAGTCTTACCAGCATTAGGTTCTGTCTCTTTTGCAATTTGAAGGTGACAGGATGGTACTTGACCCAAGTTTTCCATAGGCATATTGCGGTAAAGGATTGGTGTGGTTGATGGAGTGCAGAAGGAGGGGGCCAGGGAAGATTATGGCTTTGTTGGAGTAAGAGCAGTGAGATGAAGAATCCTGAGTTGTTTGAAGGGAAAGACTTTCAATGATAGGCCAGGGAGTTTGCCATGTGATTTAACAGCTGATAGGGAGCTACCATAGATTGTTCAGCGGGTAGTGACTGAGTTCAAACATTTCAGTGACTGTGAACAGGGAGAAACTGGAGGTAGTGATACTGGCTTAAGAGCAGGAACTGTGGACATGGCAAAGAAGTGTGGACACCTTGCTGCCGAGAGTCAGCATAGGAAAACTTTGAGATATTGCCTAAGTGGTATATTTGGCAGCCACGAACCATATTAAGCTTGTGGTTGCCTTTTGAGAAGGGCACATCATCAAAGCTCTTTTGATACCACACTCACAGGGATGCAGTGAGCTGACGTGTCCTCTTCCCTCCCAGGTCCAAGACAAGTTGCTGCTGTCTGCGTGCCACTTACTGGTCTCGCTAGCCACCACTGTGCGGCCAGTCTTTCTGATCAGCATCCCCGCAGTACAGAAGGTGTTCAACAGAATTACCGATGCCTCTGCCCAGCGACTTGTAGACAAGGTGAGGTCCCAGGGCTGTCCCAGGATGCCCAGAGCTGTGTGGTTCAGACCCAGGGAGGCCGAGGAAGAAGAGTCTGGCTTTTGTTTCTGCGCTCCAAGCTTACAGGCCATGCCAACACACACGGATTTCTTAAGTGTGTGGCCCTGATGCAGCCTCCTTGGTCTCTCGTGATGCCCTTCCTAACACAACTAGTCAGTTTGCCAATTCAGACATAAAAGAGTTCCTCCTGGACAGGTGCCACTTCCTGGTCTTTGAAAGAACTGGTAATGTGGCCGGCATTGTGGGAGTCCTCTTTGCATTTGTTTTGGTTTAAGACAGTCTGGGTTTTTTTTGTTGTTGTAATTTGTTTGTTTCTCCTTTTAGGGTTGAGAGGCTCCAGATAGTTATTAGAATCCTCCTAGGAGGCTAGAAGTTTAAAAACAAACAAAAAAGGGGTCAGACCGAGGAGTGAGAGCAGTTAGTTCAGAGCGCCTGGGATGTAAACATTGCTGCGGACCTGGTGCCAAAGGCACGTTGATTTTACAAGAGATTCTTCTGAAAGCCTTGTTCTCAGTAGCTCCTCAAAGGGTATCAGAAGCTAGCAGCTGAGGGGCAAGTTAGACTCTGTGATTTTCCCTGTGTAATGCTTCCAGTGCCAGAGGGGAAGGGAAGGCACCAGAAGTGACTGTTGAGGGTGGCTCTGGATTGTGCTAGACCCAGACTTGGTGTTATTTCTTCATTTCTGTTTCCTCTTGGGTTGCCTTAGAGTTGGACCAAAGCTCCAGGCTCAGGCTGTCGGAAAGGAGTCTGGGGGCCTGAGTGTGCAGTGGGTGCCAGAGGCTGTGTCAGGGTGGGAGGGACTGCTCTGCTATCTGTTGCTCTTTGACCTTGAATGCCTTCGATGATCCCTTCCAGGCTCAGGTGTTGGTGTGCCGAGCCCTCTCTAATATCCTGCTGCTTCCATGGCCAAACCTTCCTGAGAATGAGCAGCAGTGGCCTATGCGCTCCATCAACCATGCCAGCCTCATCTCAGCACTCTCCCGAGACTACCGCAACCTGAAACCCAGTGCTGTTGCTCCACACAGGAAGGTGCCGCTGGATGACAGTATGTATCGTGACGGCAAGTCCAGGGAGATAAATGGGCATGGTTCTCCCTTTTTGGCAGATGAGATTGGCACTGAGGCTCCTGGGGTAAATTCAGTTGTGCATAGTCACGCAGTTACTAAGCGGAAGAGTCAGACTTGGGGTGATAGAATCCTGCTTCTCCATGGAATTCAGTTAATCAGCTGGACATATTTTCTGAATGCAGGGCGACCCTTCTCTTACTTTAAATGTAAAAAACGCTGGAGACCCAAGGGGGAAAAAATCTATAGAAGATACTATTAATGGTGCCTCCCATTAATAAAATAAATCCTATAGTAGTTATTGATCCATTTTAGATACATGTATAAGCAAAAAAAAAAAAACATAAAGCAGTTCATCCCTACAAACTAGGAAAAATGAATTTAAGAACCGTCTTTTGAAATGGTTTTTAACTTTTCTCAAATGTAAATTATTTCAGAGGCTTTCAGAGAGCTTGGTATCTTTCAAATGGTACTTCAAGTCTAATTATATTAAAAGAGGAAGAAAAAAAGGAATCAAGAAAACTGAGTATTTCAAGTAGGAGATAATCAGATTTCTCTGAAGAATCTTTTGGAAATATTTTAAAATAGTTTTCACAATAAGAAAATTTATTGTTAAATGGTATCATTTGTAGAATGTCAATAAAAAAACATTTTATAATCAGGAAAGCTAATACATGCTTATATGAAAATATTAGAATAGTATAAAAAAGGAAAAAGAGACTCCTAAATCCTACCAGTTTTAATATTTTAGAAAGCAACTATTTTAACTTTTTTTGGTCGTTATCTTCCTTTTTCTATTTTAAAATATCTTTTATAGTTATATAGTTGGAATAAGAATAGCTGAGTCGTTGAGGGCGTATACTATGTGCTAGGTGATTTTGTACCTACCAGCAAATCTCTGGCTATGCCAGCATCAGCCTTCAGAGTCTGGTATTTGTCTGATCGTGGCTCTAAGTGGTTTACATTCAGTCATCATTCAGAATCGGCTCAACAGCAACTGGTTGATTAATTCACTGAAATTTTCACATCAGCCTTATGAGTTAGATACTGTTTATTACCCTGATTTTATCCTGGAGAAAACTAAGGTATGAGAAGATGAAGAAAGTTGCCCAGGGCAGGTCGTGTAGCTGTTGTGGAATCATATAAACAGCTTAATGGTTTTCTTTTCTCACTTTATCTTACGTGGTAACTGTATCAGTCAGAATAGGCTAGGTTATGCTGTGTGGTACCAAATAACTCCAAAAGCTTAGTGAAAAGAATTGTCAACATGCCCAGCTTGGGTCAAACGGGAGGTAGGTCCTGCTCATTGTAGTCCCTCAGGGCCAAAGGTGATGACGGTTCCATTTCAAAGTACGTTTCCATGATCCCTGAGGCACTGGGAAGGGAGCGTGGTGAATTGTGTAGTAATTCTTAAAGCTTTGCCTAGAAGTGACTCTTAACCACTTCTACTCACATTTCATTGGATAGAGCAAGTTACATGGCCATGCCTAACTTCAGAGGGGTGGGGAAGTGTGGTGCCACCATGTGGTGGAAATACTGGCTGGATGGCAGTGATTTCCACAGTGAACGTCATGAAAGGACATAGTTAACATTTGTTGAGTGTTTCTTGTGTGCCAAGCACAGGGCTAAGAGCTTGATAAGCATTATTTAATTTAGTCTTTCCTATAGCTCTTTGAAGAATATCTTAAATCGTCCTTATCCCATAAGTGATGAAATGAAGGCTTGGAGAGTTGTTTTTTTCCTATCCCAGTTTTATGCTTGGAAAAAAAAATTCAAACCTACACAAAAGTTGAAAGAATAAGAAAATAAATCTTTCACCTGCATTCACCAATCTTGCCACTTTTGCTCCCCCCAATCTGCATGCGTGCACGCACTTTATCTTTTGACTGAGCCGTTTAAAGTTGCAGGCTTTGAGACTTTTCCCTGAATGATTAGCGTTTGTTTGTATATGGAACACGATATTCTCTTATATAACTAAAGCACCATTAACACAACAAAGATGTTTAATATTGTTCTAGTAATGACATTTAACATGTGGAAAAACCCACTGCCATCGAGTCGATTCTGACTCATAGCGACCCTATATGACAGAGTAGAACTGCCACATAGAGTTTCCAAGGAGCGCCTGGTCTTAACATGTGGACCACATTGAAAATTTCCCAGTTGCTACCAAAATATCCTTTTTTACTATTTAAAAATCCAGGGTACAAGCAAGGTTCATGTGTTATATTTGGTTGTCACAGCTCTTTAATCTCCTTTAATATAGAAAATTACCCCGTTTTTTGTCTCTCATGACATTGACATTTTTGAATTCCAGGCTTTTTTCTTGTAGCATGTCCCTTATGATCTGGATTTGTCAGATTGTTTCCTCTTGGGTATATTCAGTTTGAATATTTTTGGCAAGAATGCCACATAGGTAGTGTTGCATACTTCTTATTGTATTGTTTCTCTTTGTCCCATTTTTGGTGAGGCTTGGCTTAATTACTTACTTTGGGCAGTGTCTGCCAGTCTGTCCATTGTAAAGACACCTTTTCTCTCCAAAGCCTCGAAGGTCTAAGGTGCCAGGACCATAGAGAAAGCGATGGGGTCAGGAGTGAAATTTGGGTCTATATGGCTTCAGATCCTGTGCTCTTTAACCGCGTTGCCTCTTTCTTCTTAAAAACATTGTTTTTATGCTTATGTTTAATGGCGGTACCACATTCTGTGTACCCATTTTCCTGTAATTACATATCCATGGTGCTTTCAGTTTTTCACTTGTACATTTTTGTAAGTGATTCTTGCTTGGGTCTTGTTTCAGTTTCCTTCAACATTTGTCAGAGGTCAGATTTTGGTCTTTTGACTCTACCAGCTTTTTCCCTAAACTGCTTTGCCTATGCCTGTGAGTTCTTGAGAGATGTCTGCGCCAAGTCCAGTTTCCGGGCTTGGTAAAAGTCCACGTGCTTATGCAAGTTGTGAGTGAGTGGATCCTTAATACGTAGTGTGGGTGTGCTTTTCATCCACTTTGCATATGTCACCATGACCAGCCTTTAGTGGACCTGGTCTGTTGTGAGCCATTATTTCACCCCATAATCAGTTCTGTGAGTGAAGTGGTGTTATCCACACTTTCAGATGAGGGAACTGGGCCTCAGAATCTATCTAGCAGCGCCAGGAGTCGATGCTGATGCCACCCACCTCCAAAGCATATGTTCTTTCTGCTGTCGCTTTCTTTGGAAGCTGCTTCAGCCCCACAGATTCTGGTGAGCTCTGAGGTTCAGGGTGATTCAGAGAGTGCTGCTAAGCGGAGGGCAGAGCTCTCAGCCTAGCTCTGGTTTGGCCTGTGGAAGTCGGCCAGGGTTGAGGGTGTCAAGGTCAGACTGAGGGGAGCTCCAAGTCTAAAAGGAAAAGAAACCCCACTGGATTTATGCTGGGGAATAACATTCCCCGCACCTCTCATATGCCAGGCACTTTGCTAGAACCCTTCTCAACCTTGTCTCTAATCTTCACAGCAGCCCTGCAGAGGTGGGGCTAGTGGCTGTTCCCAGCATTGTACTGACAAGGATCCTGCTGCAGGTCATATAGCCAGCTAGTGATCATCTGCGGTTCATATCCAGGTTTCTCTGATCCCGGGACATAGCTGTTTCCTCAGTACTACTGCCCTGTCGTCTGCCACAGCCTCTGTTTTCCCTGTGTGCTGTATGGGATTCGTAAGAAGCTCATCCATCAGTGCATTGTTAGAATTGACACCTTGCTCATAGAACTGAGAATGAAATAAAATAATGGCTCAATAACATAGAATACAACATAGTAATAATTATTATGTATATATTGTCTGGACACAAGTCAAATAGGCCAGGGACTAAACGGACAAGTTATTCCTGAACCCAGCACCATTGGTTGTTCGTGGCAAGGTAACTGGATTACCAGGGTAGAGTAGCATTTAGAGTGGAAAGAAAATGTTGCTCTCTATATGTCTGTTCTTAACTTGTGGCAATCACCTTGCAACACTTATTTTCTTATCAGCCTGTGTACCATCTTTTAGTTGTAAGGTAATTTAGTTGTAATTACCTGAGGGTAGATTTGGTCCTTTCTTCTCTGTGGACTTGCTTCTAGTGGGTAAAGGCAGGATAGAGGCAAAAAAAAACTTAGCAGGCAGGCAGGCACCTGCAGTCCTGACAGTAAAAAGGAAAAAAATGAAAAGGATATGGAAAGAGGGAGGGATATTTCTAACTTAATCAAGAGACTTTATATGTTGGTTTAGCAAGACTTCTGTGTGATTGCCCTCTTAATACCTTTGCAAATCTCCCCCCATTTGCTATGTTCTCTCACACCCAGCTCCTTCCTCAGACAAGTCATAACATGCACCTTAATCTTGATTTGCAGCCAAAGTGATTATCCACCAGACACTTAGTGTCTTAGAAGATATTGTGGAGAATATCTCTGGGGAATCCACCAAGTCCCGACAGATCTGCTACCAGTCGCTGCAGGAATCCGTTCAGGTCTCCCTGGCCCTCTTTCCAGCTTTTATCCATCAGTCAGGTAGGAGCTGGCTCAGAGACTGCATTGGGGGATGGTGTTAACTGGAGCCAGAGTAACTGCTCAGATCTGTGAAGCTTACCGAGCTGGCCCAGTGCTTGAGTGAGGGGAAATGCGGCCCTGAAGGCAGAAGGGATAGTGGGGAGTCTGGGGCCAGGCACCCTGGAAGAGTGCAGCAGAGCCCTTGGGTTGGACCTTTGCACTTGTGCCACATGGCACTGAGTCACTTGGGACCTCTTTGCCCAGTGTTTGATTTTAAGCGTCTGCCTTCTTCCAGTACGGCACATAAATGGATGAGACTACTAGGGCGTTATACGAACGGGGAACAAAGAACTTTTTCAGACAAGTCTCCTTATTTACTTATGTGGTGGGGTGAGTTTTACTGAGCTTGTTCCCTCACCCCGCCCTATCACTGTCACTGGTGGAGGCTTCCAGCTCCATGGATGTTCTTACCTGGCTCTCACAGGAGCATTCACAGTAGTCTTGTCCTGTGAGAGGAATGTCAGGGATTTTTCAGTCTATAACTGTTCGCTGATCTGATCACCTCTTGCAAGCAGAATGTGTGCGGTTAGAGCTAAAACATGCTATGCAAGATGGTTGCCTGCATCTGGAAGTGGAACCATGCTAAATGTAACCAGTGTTTTCTTCAATTAATCATTTAATGGATGAGGGTATGCAGCCTGAATATACCCTCATTATCCACTTTTAGCCACTTAACCTCTGACCCAACTGCAGGAATTATTGGTCATAGAGAGAACTGGCTAAGGCACTCAGGTGGTGACCCAATTGAATGGTTTCATCAGTGCAAGCACAAAATGATCCATCTGCAGGGAAAACTCAGAATGTCTCTGGATGTTGGACAGTGAGGGAGGCTTCCAGACACCCTTAATTTCCTGTAGCAAACCATCAGGCAGAGGTTCGTTGTACCAGAGCTATTTTCTCAGCATGTCCTTAATCATTTTCTACTTTCCATCATTGGCTCTGGTGGCATTGGGGAAATTTCTTCCAGCAGGAAGCCTTAGAGGGAGATGATAGTGCAGATTGCAAAACAAAGTTGATCAAGCGAAAGGCTCCTGTTTCTCCCTGTGTGCACACCTTTGATCATTTGCTTTGTCCCTTTACTTAGATGTGACTGACGAGATGCTGAGCTTCTTCCTCACTCTGTTTCGAGGCCTTAGAGTACAGATGGGCGTGCCTTTCACGGAACAGATCATACAGACTTTCCTCAATATGTTTACCAGGTAACCACAGACCCACTGGCCGTAGTTCTCAGACTCCAGGTGAGAAGCAGTGGACCTGGCTACAAGCCGTGCAGTTGTTTGCTCCCCTTCTTCACTTACCACAGCATTGGTTTTCGTGCGAGGAAACGCTTCCTTGGTTATTATGTGGTTTTCTCTTGTCTGTAGAGAACAGTTGGCTGAGAGTATCCTCCACGAAGGCAGCACAGGCTGTCGGGTGGTCGAGAAGTTCCTGAAGATCCTGCAGGTGGTGGTCCAGGAGCCTGGCCAGGTGTTCAAGCCTTTCCTTCCCAGCATCATCTCCCTGTGCATGGAGCAGGTGTATCCCATCATTGCTGAGGTAGGAGGGGCTGTGGTGGTCCCCTGTGTTGCCTCCTGTTCCCTGATTGGGGAGGGAGTGACATATTCAGCAAAAGGCAGTGTGTTTTAAAGTTGATTTGTTAGTTATTTTAATCTTCTAAAATAGTTTTTAAAAGAAAGAATGCCCATTTCACTTTTACTAGGATGGCTAAGATTTTTTTTTTAAAAAAAGCCCAAAAAATAACAAATGCTAGCAAGGATGTGGGGAAATTGGAACCCTTATCCATTGCTGTTGGGAATGCAAAATGGTACAACTGTTGTGGAAAACAATGTGGCGGTTCCTCAAAAAACTAAAGACAGAACTACCATAGGACCCAGCAGTTCTATTCCCAGGTAAATACCCAAAAGACGTGAAAGCAGAGACTCGAGAAGAAACTTGTACACCAGTGTTCATTGCAGCACTAGTCACAATAGCCAAAAGGGGGAAACAACCTAAATGTCTAACAACAGATGAATGGATAAATAAAATGTGGTACATACATACAATGGAATACTACTCAACCAGTAGGAGAAATGAAGTCTTGATACATACTACAATGTGGATGGAGCTTGAAGACATTATGCTGAGTGAAATAAGTCAATCACAAAAAGACAACTATTGTATGACCTCACTTATATAAAAAGATAAGAAAAAGCAAATGTATAGAGACTGGAGTTTATTAGTGGTTGCCAGGGGTGGGAGGGAGGGGAAAAGGGAGGATTAATGGTGATGAAAAAATGACATTGATTAAGGGGAGGGTTGGACAGCCAGTTAATGTAATTGCTGTCAGTAAGTTGTACACCTATAAAAAGTTTGAATTGACAGAAGTTGTATGATACCTGTATTTACAACAACAACAAAAAAGCTGCTGAGGCTGCTTACATACAACCAAACACCTCATGGGATTTGATTCCTTGGTTTGGAGGTTTAGGATCATGCTTTCATGGAACAGCCCAGTTTTGGCGTAATACCTCCTAGTTTGTAGCGTAGTCCCTGGGGTCTTAAAAGCTTGCAAGTGGCCATCCAAGCACAACAGTTGGTCTCTATTCACCTGGAGCAATAGAGGAGAAGGAGAGTCAGGAAGAGGAGGCGGATATGAAACATGTGGCTAATTGCCTCTATGAACAACTGCCTCCTTTGTCCTGAGATCAGAAGATCTGGATGGTACCCGGCTACCATTACTGAACATTTTGATCAAAGATTCCGTAGAAGAATCTTGAACAAAAGAGGGAATTTCAGATTCTCTTGGACTCCAGACTTTCTGGAGCCATGGGGGGTTAATGAACCCTTGAAACCATTGTCCTGAGATAAATCTTTGAACCTTAAACCAGAAATACTCCCTGAAGTCTTCTTAAAGCCAAACAATAGTTTAGCTTAACTAGTAAAAAAAGATCTGCCTTCAGTGTTATGCTCTTTTAAGAACTGTCTATATGGGATCAGGAAACCGTGGTGGCACAGTGGTTGAGAGCTACGACTGCTAACCAAAGGGTCGGCGATTCGAATCCACCAGGTGTTCCTTGGAAACTGTATGGAGCAATTCTGCTCTGTCCTACAGGGCCACTATGAGTCGGATTCGAACTCGGCAGTGGGTTTGGTTTTTTTATATGGGATCAGATTGACAATAGCAACTCAAAAGATTAACTAGAAACCTTAGGGGGCAGCGAGTTTATGTTAATGGAGAGGAACAATTCAGAAAAAGGTGAGAATAGTTGCACAACTCAAAAGAATGTAATCATTGTCACTAAATCGTGCATGTGGAAACTGTTGAATTGATGTTTTACTGTGTGTATTTTCAACAACAAAATAAATAAAATTTAGAAAGAAAAAAATACTGCATTTAAAGGGAAGAACTGTGTACAAGTTAATAGAACTAGTTTAGTGCAAGGATAATAGGCTCATCATCTCAAGGTTAGGTTGGTGAGTAAACTCAGTCTTCTGTGGCAAACAATTTATGACTTTAAGTGATTATATGAGCTTTTATAGCAAACATAAAAAATGTACTTTCCTATTTAAAACCTTTATTGTTGTTTGGTGCCGTCGAGTCGACAGAGTAGAACTGCCCCATAGGGTTTCCTTGGCTGTAATCTTTACTGAAACAGATCGCCTGGTCTTTTTTCTGTGGAGCGGCTGGTGGGTTGAAACCACCAACCTTTCAGTTAGCAGCCATGCTCTTAACTGCCGTGCCACCAGGGCTCCTTAAAAGCCTTCACAGTCACAAGGATGCAAAGCAAGTTCTTAGAACCATTCAGACAAACCTTCCAATGTTACAGGAAAGCTCCTTGCCATTAGGAAACACACTGAGCGTTGACAAGATCTGTCCAGACTAAGTAAGTCCAAATGCTTTGCATTGTCGAACACCCTTGGGCCCTGTAAGGGCCCCTGCTGTGGAAGTTTGTGACCTCTGGTTTCAATTTAATTTTAATCAAGTTTGAATTAATATAGCTGAGTTTTAAAATTTTTAATTCTGTAGAGACACCTGGAATAATGGGACCTGTCATGCTTTCCAGTGATTTGGAGATTTTTGGTTAAGTTAGAAAATATTGCTGAGCCCTGCCTCCCTCTCCTCTTGTGCGCCTCCCGGAATCCTAGCTGTCAGTAAGATGAGATGCGCCAGAGAGCAATTAGTGCAGTAGTCTGCAGTCTGCCTCTACCGAGCGGTCCTCTTTAATGTCACTTTCTGTGGTTCCTAAGTGCTCTTTAAACATAGACTTTCCTTTTCTGTAGAGGGCAGAACTGCTTGTAAGACATACAGATCCGCATCGTATTTGTCTTTAGCCTCAGAGGTTGCATAAGACCAAGCTGCCTGGGACAGCGTTTTTTATCCTGGAGGAAGGAACAATACAACCAAGAAGATGACAGGTCAAATCAGCTGCTTTATGAACAGAAAATCCATATTCCTAATTGTTCTTCCACTTATAAGCCTTTTATCCTGGCTTGAAAAGCTGAATGTGTCCATCAGAAAAGGGGTCCCTTAGCCCTGACCCATGCATTCTGTCTCAGACATGGGCCCTATCTCTGCTGAAGCACTTTTGGTTTGAACTGACTCAGGGTAGCTTGATAGTTCATTGTAGGAAATGAAAGGCGTGCGGGTGGAATGCTGATATCTGGCTGTTTCTAGGTATCTCTTAGGCTCATTTGTTGCCGGGCCCAGGCTGAGTGGCTCCCTGAGCGGCAGGAAGGAAAGGTTTTGAGAGTCTCTGTCTCCACAGCGCCCCTCCCCTGATGTGAAGGCTGAGCTGTTCGAGCTCCTTTTCCGGATGCTCCATCACAACTGGAGGTACTTCTTCAAGTCCACTGTCCTGGCCAGTGTCCAGAGGGGGATTGCTGAGGAGCAGATGGAGAATGAGCCCCAGTTCAGTGCCATCATGCAGGTACATGTAGTGGGTACCATGCAACAACATAAACAAACATATTACTGATGCAAACAACAACATGGATGACTTTTAAATACATTATGCTTCGAGAAAGAGACCATATCCGAAAGGCCACATACTATGT
The DNA here is from genome assembly GCF_024166365.1 of Elephas maximus indicus. NCBI lineage: Eukaryota > Metazoa > Chordata > Mammalia > Proboscidea > Elephantidae > Elephas > Elephas maximus. Next base: position 88,441,767 of record NC_064830.1, on the reverse strand, counting down.
GTGATTCCATTTATTTGCCATTCTAGAAATGGCAAAATCTATAGGGACAGAGAACAGACCATTGGTTGCCTGGGGGTAGGGGAAGAGGATTGAATACAAAGGGGTGCAAGGGGGAGCTATTTGGGGAGATGAAAGTTCTCTGTCTTGATTGTGATGGTGGTTACACAGCTGTGTTGTTTGTCAGAATTCATGCCGTGGTAAGTGAAGAGGGTGAATTTTACTGTATATTATCCTTCAATAAACGGGACTTTAAAAAAAAAAAAAAAAAGCCAGCCATTATGGGGATCCCATTACTGCAGCAGGAATTACAAGATTCCCTTCTCACAGCTTAGGTGCCCAGGGACAGAATGACAAAGCAGTCACCAGCTCATTCTAGGAAGGTTTCCTGAGGACCTTTGGGCTCGCATTTCATTTACCTCACTTCCACAGTCACTTACTGTCGGAGCAGGACTGTTTGGGTTTGGAGATGTCGGGATGTGTGTCTTTTTGTCGCTGAACTAGAAACTTTACAATCTGGAAATTGCAGAGCAGTTTAAAAATTTGCTGTTGCTTAACCCCCAGGTAGAGACAGCCAGTTGTGAAGGAGCTTCTAAGGATTTGTGGCTTATAAGACCTGGAATGCCAAGGAGAGGAGTGATTTATGGAGTGGGATTGGTTGGCTTGAGGGGAGCCAGGCAGACATTGGTGTCTTCTAAGATTGCCGAAGTATTTAACTAGAGTTGTTGGCGGATTACTTCAAAGCTAGGTCCCATGAAAGATCTAGAGGTTTATCACAAAAGGGGCAAGATTATATCAAAATAAAGAGGTGAGACTTAGTGGGGAAGATGAAGGAGCTAAGACAAAAGAGGAGCACTCTGAAGATCTGACCGGATAGACCAGAAGAATTGAGGCAGTGGGCACCCTCACCCCAGCCAGTAGCACGGGGACACTCAAGGAGCGTCAGTGCTTTTGACATAGGATAGGTCCCCTAGAAGGACTTGGTCTAAAGGTGTTTACATGCTGTTTCGAAAATGGTGGTCTTATTTCCTAGGCTTTTGGACAGTCCTTTCTACAGCCTGATATCCACCTCTTTAAACAAAATCTGTTCTACTTGGAGACTCTCAACACCAAGCAGAAGCTATACCACAAGGTAAGAGCCCCATCTCTCTTAGAAAGGCTCCTTCCTCAGAGTCAGCATGGGCTCAGGCAGAGCCCACCTTTCTGAGGTCTCTAGCTGGGAAACATGGACAGGAGGCAGTCTGGGACCTATGACGGGCTCCAGGGGTCCTGGATAGGCTCACGCAGCCATCGCTCACCTTGGTCTCTGCAGAAGATCTTCCGGACCACCATGCTGTTCCAGTTTGTGAATGTGCTGCTCCAGGTCCTAGTCCACAAGTCCCACGACCTTCTGCAGGAGGAGATCGGCATTGCCATTTACAACATGGCCTCGGTCGACTTTGATGGCTTCTTTGCAGCCTTTCTTCCAGAGTTCCTGACCAGCTGTGATGGTGTGGATGCCAACCAAAAGAATGTGCTGGGGCGGAATTTCAAAATGGATCGGGTGAGAAGAGAAAGAAACCAGACCAAAGGGAGGGCAAGTGTGTGTGGGCTCTCGGACCTGGTGCCTTTTCAGTGAGGTGGGGCAGGCTGTCTTGGGGGGCTTTGAGGGCCTCCGCGTGTGGTTTGACCCACTCTGTGGGCTGACGGTAGCTCATGCAGTGCCTGGATGACTCTGTGGTAGGCATTGAGGCTGGCTAGAGGGCCCATGCTCTTCCCAGTCTTGCCTTCTGTAGCACATATGTTCACAGTCGCAGCCATTGGAGATGACCCCATCAGCCAATTCCTGGCCCTGGCAATCTATCTGATTTGTCTTGGAGGAAGGAGAATCTCCATCTCAGCCTCTTTGTACTTATTCCACCCTGTCAGAGCATACCTCTGATCAGGGTCCTGCCGTTATTATTTTCTCGTGGGTGATGAGCCACCTCAGGAGCAGCGCTAAAGTCTAGTTGAGGTCACACTTGTGACTCTTCAGCCAAACTTGCAGACTTGCTGGCAGGCTGAGAAGATTGGTGTTTGGTAGCTGCATCTCTGGGTCCCCAGGGTTAGAGATGGGGCTCAGGCTCCCCTGCAGCTAGACCCTGGGCTTCCCTAGACTAGCTGAGTGCCTGTTTGGTGTTAACTGAGTGGGCTGGATGGGCCCTCATGGTGCGCGCCCTCTTGCCCCCGTGCTGCCCACCTCGTGGAGGTGAGGTGGGCTGTTCAGCCCGTGCAGCACTTTGTGTGGAAGCTGGAGTGGAGATGGCTGTGGACATGCGTGGAGCCATTGTTGCTGCATTTGGGCCCTGGGGTGCCTGGCTTCTCCTGCCCTAGACCCCCTTCCTGGGAGCTCACCTGCCTTCCTTCTTTTCAGATGTCTGTCGTAGAAGCCTCTCTGCTTGGCAATAGGCTCCTCTTGGAACTTTTCCTGTAGAATAAGTAGCTTTCCTCTTCTACTTCTGACACTTGGTTAAATTAAATCTTATCTTTCTACCACCTTTTTCTTAGCGTTCCTGCCTTGACTCCTGTTGTTACTTGCTGGATCTCTGTACTTGAATAGCTTGTCCACAGTCCTAGATTTCAGCATCCGGTGTTCAGTATTCATATGGTGCCCTTGCCCCTTGCCTCTCCACTTTGCGATGTGTCAGGATAGTTTTTTCTTTGACTAAGCACTTATTCTCCTTTGGCTTTCTTTCCCTGAGAGCTGTCTTATTTTTGCCTAAGCTTCCTGAACTTCACTTCAGCCACTTGGATATTTTTCCTTCCTTTTCCTAGAGGCCAAATTCCAATATGAACTTGTCTATCTAATTATGTCATCACCTGTCAGTTTCTTGATCGAAAGCCCAAACAAAAACCAAATCTGTTCTGTTGAGTCGATTCTGACTCAACAGCTGCCTTGTAGGACAGAGTAGAGCTGCCCCATAGGGTTTCCAAGGAGTGGTTGGTGGATTTGAACTGCTGACCTTTTGGTTAGCAGCCAAACTCCTAACCACTGTGCCACCCATTAAACCTGTTGCTGTCGAGTTGTTTCCAATTCATAGTGACCCTATAGGACGGGGTAGAACTACCCCATAGATTTTCCAAGGAGCACCTAGTGAATTCAAACTGCCGACCTTTTGGTTAGCAGCCATAGCTCCGAACCACTATGCCACCAGGGTTTCCTAATTTAAAGCAGTGGTTTCTAAATCTAGTTATGCATCAGAAGCAGCTGGGGTGCTTATTAAGAACACAAAAACAGACTTCTGGTGTTCCACCTACCTCAGGAAATTCTGATTTGATGTTTGAGAGCCACTGATTTAAAAGACATTCATTCCTCGGTTTGTTTTCTTGAGGGTGAACTAAGTAAAGCAATCATGGCTTCCATTCACCCATTCACTGTATTTGAAGCCTGCTGCCTCTCAGGCCCTGTGCCAGGTGCTAGGATACCAGTCCCTGTCTTCAGGGAGTCTTGGGGGGAAGAGAGGCAGTACAGCGCCCTCTGTGGGCCACACTGTCCCAAGCACTTCACATGTCTGGCTAGTTTAAGCCTTTTGAAGGGCAGGTACTGCTATTAACCCCATTTCATGGATGAACTTGGCACAGAAAGGTCGGCAGTTAGTTGGCAGTTACAGAACTGGAACTGGCAGAGCCACAAAGCAGGACCCAGACCTGGTTCTTCTGGCTCCAGAGCCTGCACATACCCCCCAGTAACAGGGTGGGCCGAGGCCACTCTGAGAGCTTGGCACAGAGACACTGACCTGGTCAGCTGGGCCCAGGAACTGGGAGGTGCCTGAGGGAACTTTGAACTGAATCCTGAAAGAGGAGTAGCAGTTAGCCAGTTAAGGCGTTGGGGGTGGGGGGATGGTGGGCATGGTAGATAAAAGCTGGAAGTGTCTTCAGCTGTTTTCTAAGCCCAGTCGTGCCACCTGGAGCTCCCCTCTGGCTCCCTTCTGCTGCTCATGGATTTAAGAAAGGGGCACCTTGGCACTCCCAGCCAGGACAGGGATCCAGCTCACTGACAGGGCTCATGTTCATTTTACTCCTCATTGGGGCCTACAAATAGGCATTCGATAATCCCAGTCACAAGCAGGTGGTAGAGTTCAGGTTTAAACTGAGAGGGGCTCTCTGGCTGCATAGTTGGGATGCTTTCTGTGCTTCCATGTGGCTCCCTAGCAGGACAGGTGTAGGGGTGGCATGAGAGATATTGTTTGCACATTGCTCTCAGTTGGTAGGGGCTGCCTGGAGCCCAGCCATTGCCAGCATTGCTGGGTATAGGTGCTGTCCCCTCGGTTGGCCACAGTGAAGGAGAAGGGTGTATCAGCAGACACACCGGTGTTCAAGAGCCTGGGCTCAGGAGCAAGCTTGCTGATTCATATCCGGACCCCCTTCCCTTCCTATCTGTGTGACCCAGGACAGGTTTCTTAGTCTCTTTGTGCTTGTCTCTTCATCCATAAAATAGTGAACATTAAACGAGCTAATACCTATAAACTGTTTGGAACTGTACCTGGCACATGGTGAATGCTATGAAGTATTTATTAGCTATTACTCTTTTCTTCCATGGTGCCTTGCCCAGAGTCTTTGCTGACACACAGTGCAAGAATGAGTGAAAATTTTGAGTTTTGTAAAATGTCTCCAGAGTGCGCTCTGGGATGGAAGCAGCTGTTGGGGTCAGGTGGGCTGGGTGGATGGGTGATTTGGGGCGTGGGATGAGGCAGGAGGGCCTGCAGTACGGCCAAGCTGCAGCTGTGCCCCTGCCTTCCAGGACCTGCCCTCGTTCACCCAGAATGTGCACAGGCTGGTCAATGACCTGCGCTACTACAGACTCTGCAACGACAGCCTGCCCCCTGGCACTGTGAAGCTCTAGGCTCGGCCCTGCACGCCTGCACGCCTGCTCGGCCTGCTTACCTCCTGAGGGACACCACCTTCTGCCGCTGCCACCTGCACCACCTCCACCTTCCGCCACAGATGTCTCCCAGATGAGTCTTGGCCACTCCTTGGATTCTCACACCCTGAGCAGCATTGCCTGCCCCCACCCCATCTCCACTCTCCTCTCCTGCCTCCCACCCAGCAGAACTGGCTTCAGGGTGTAGCTTAGCCCTGGTTGGCGTTCCAGTTCCAGGGTGTTAGGAGCAGGCAGAGGGTCGTGTGGCCAGACACCAGGGAGGCGCTGGGAAATCCCATGGGGTGGTCTGTGCAGAACATGTGGCTATCAGTCATGAGACAGAAATGCCAAGGACACTTAATGACAGTGGCACCTTCTCACCATTCCACCTCCCCCCTCCCCCCCCCGCCCTGGCCCAGCTGGCCAAGTAGAGACATGATGTCAGAACTATTTTGGCATTTCTTTCAAGCCCTCCTTCCCCCAATTGCCTTGAAGTCTCTGCTCTTTGTCAGAGATTTGCAAAGACTCATGTTTTTGTTGTTTTCTCATCATTCCATTGTGATACCAAGAAAGTAAGAAGCTTAATGAAAAAATAAAATGCTTATGTTGTTGTTATATAAACACTGGTTAAGAAGCTTCTTTTCACTCAGCCTCTTTCAGGCTAGCATCCAGGTGAGGGGACCATCCTGGTAGGAGGGTGGGGGCAGTGAGGACCCCAGGGTGGGGACCCTGAGAGACCATATCAGAGGAGGACTAACTTGTACAGAGTTCTTGCTACATCCCAGCCTCTTTTAGACAACATCTCCATGAAGCAACATGAAGAAACAAGGCCCCGTTTCTCATACGCAGCCAGGTGGTGGAGGTAGGTGTGGGGTCCAGCCCTGCCTGACCCCCATAGCACCTGTGTGTCCACCACCCCTCAAGGTGATAAGTATGGGCTCCAATGCCTTGACCTCCCAGAGAGTGGACCCCTTCCCAAAATACCCAGCCAACAATTGTCCCTCAGTAGACTCATGTCTCACTTGAGGTTGGCAGGAAGTTAAGAGCTGGGAGGTGGAGGTCTCTCGATAGACTACCGGAGAGTAGAGGCTGGAATAGGGAGGGGAGGAGGAATGAGCACAGCTGCGTGAAGGCTGGGACTCGGAGGCTCTTACGGTGTGTCTGAGAGCTGGGACCTCACCCAGCCGTTCATGTGTGGAAACAGTACTTGTCTTCGGAGTTTTTGGAATAGTCGCTCCCCCTGCTTTGGGTGTCAGAATGACTCTGGACAGGCAGGACTAGGGGAGATTATGATCTGGCATACAACACCTGGCAGGAGGAGCTTCACTCACCTTAAAATGGGGGTGGGAATGCCGCATATGGGTGGGCGGGGGGAAGGGTGGACACTGTCTTGTTGGTAGGACCAAGGAGGAAGGGACCTTTGTAAGAATTACTTGGGCAGGGTTGGGGACCTGAGTGGGGTTTGAGGGGTGTGTGCGTGTGCGTGTGCAGCTAGCCCACTTTAGAGTTCAGAACGGAGGGAATTGAAACTCCAACCACACTTCTGCAGAAAGGAATTAACATTCAGTTACTCCCGGGCTATAAATACCACCTCACCTGTCTGGTAGGGAAGGCCAGGTGTACTGTCTATGCCTGACATCACGAAAGGGTTTCTTGTATACCTGGAAGTGGAGGGGCGAGGGAATGGGATTTGTCAGTCTGTGGCCCCACCCTTGGACAAGAGAACCAGGCTGGACATGGGGTAGAACAGGAAAGCCTGTGGAGTAAGGTGGAATGGGATGGAAGTTTTTTTAGACTGATGAGCATAGTCCCACCTGTTTGGGTGTAGTGAGCTTCCCAGTCCTTGGAGGCGTGCAAGCAGGGGCTGAGGACCTGCAGAAGGGTTTCCTCCCATGGGGGTTGGGGGTGGGGAACAGTTGCCCTTGAGTAGATTCTGACTCACGGCAACCCCATGTGCTTCAGAGTAGAACTGGTTCCATGGGGTTATCAGTGGCTGTGACCTTAGCGAAGTAGATGGCTAGGCCTTTCTTACAAGGCACTTCTGTGTGTATTCTAACCACCAACCTTTTGGTTAGACTGTTTTCATCACTCAAAGACTTCTCCTCGGGATGGAGGTTAAAAATATCTCTGATAAGTTTCCTTTTGTCTGCAGTATCACACATAAGGCCTGGCATGCTTAGGATGTATGGGTGGAATTGGATTGAGTTCCCAAGCCCTAGAAAAATCCAGGAGTCCTCTTTGCATTCTGCAGAAAGGGCTGGAGGAGGACTAGAGCTGGGTGACAAAGAGCCTTTAGATCAGTCTCAGATGGGCCAAGTCTGCCGGGGCCTTCTCCAAAAGATGGGCCTGCTTTCCTGCCTCCTGAGCATGGCAAGGGCTGTCCTGCTCCATTCTCCTGCCCTTGTCATGCCTGCCTTCTGGTTGGAGTAATTCACCCACAAAAGGTGCAGCCACTGGCTTCCAAGAGGAAAGGATCTGACGAAGCCTTTATCTTCACAGTTTTCAGCATTTCCTACACTGTCTACCGTTGGCCTCATAAGATGGAGGGTTGGGTTTTTCTTTCTTCTTAACAGCATTTGTTTTTTCACTTAACTATAAAATGTTTGTTGTAGAAGAATATGGGAAGAATGCAGAAAACTCTTAAAAAATAAAGTCATCGAATCCCCACTACCCAGAGAAAACCACTGTTAATATTTTGGTGAATTTTCTTTCAATATTTCTGTATATGTGTGCAAATATGTATGGTTTGGCTGTTTTGTTTTTTGTAAAATTGAGCTGCTATTGTTTTGTGATCTCTTTTTAAATCACACTTGTCAGCATTTTCTCATTAAATATTCTGCAAAAACACGATTTTTAATGGTATTCGATCATGTGAATATGCCATAATATCATTGTGTATATACTTTTTCTTTCACTACAGATGATGCACTGAACAGCCTTGTACATAAATCTTTGTGCTTGATCATTTCCACAGGTTAAATTCCTACATGTGGAATTGCCAGGTCAAATGTTCGTGAAGTAATAGGTATTGCTGGGGCCTGATTTTTATTTTGAAGAAGGATAAAAGTTACAGACTTTGGAGTCACAAAATGTCTGAGCCCTAAGGCTCCAGTGAGACCATCTGACCAAAGCAGCTTCTGGTTTTGTGGATCTTGGGGACTCTGATGCCCAGGGCCTCCCAGCTGGTTAGTGACAGGGCCTGCCAAGGTTAAGGACACAGCTCCATGCCTCCAGTCCTTTTCTAAGCAATGCAATTACCCCAGTGCTCCTCTCAGTTCTGACATCTCTGTAGGATGGTGGGGACCAGGAAGAGGAAAGGAGTTGATAGTTCTGGTATACTCCTTGGGCCTTGGTGGAAGAACCCATTGATTGATGGCTGTTTGTTAATTTAACAAACATTATTTATCAAGTGCCTCTACAAGCCAGGCCCTGGGCTGCCTTTGATGGACTTGGAGATAGTAAAACACAGTCTATGCCCTGAAGGAATTCCTAGACCACTGGGGAGACAGACAGGAAGACAGATTGTTACAGAATGATGTGGGGGAAGTTACAAAAAACAAAATCTACTCCCAACCCAGAAAACCTCTTCACAAAAATAGAAGAGAAAGAAAAGTTTTATTATTGAATAAGCATTAAACCAGAAGGCAATGTATCACAGGTGATGCGCTAAAGAGATTGCAAAGACAAAAAGAAATCTTACCCTTATATAAACTTGTCGCCAAGTCGATTCCAAATCATAGTGACTCGATAGAGAGTAGAACTGCCCCATAGAGTCTCCAAGCCTGTAATCTTTATGGAAGCAGGCTGCCCCATCTTTCTCCCGTGGTGGGCAGCTGGTGGATTCAAACTGCCGACCTTTTGTTAGCAGCCATAGCTCTTAACCACTACACCACCAGGGCTCCATTGCAACGAGTTGGAATCGACTCGCTATTCTCTAAGGAGAATCATTTTCATATTTGAATTTTTCCTTACATGTGCGAAGTACTGAGATGGAGGCTTGGGACCTCAGCGACAGAGGGTTGCAGAGGAAGAGGTGGGAGTGAGGTCTAGGGAAGGCTTCATTGCTGGTGACATTCATTTGAGCAAGTTCTTGGAGGATGTGGGGGGGCAGGGTGGGGTGAGGCCATCCAAGAAAAGGGCGAAAGCATGGAGGTGTGATACAGCCATCTTTAAGGATGGCAAACAGATGGGAGCTGACTGGAGTAGTTTGAAGATTGCTATGAAGCTGTAATGGGGTAATGGATAGGGTGGTTATATATATGTACGTAAATATATATTTTTCCAAACCAGAACACATTGAGAGCAAGAAAGACATTTTCGGTAATAATTCTGGGACGACAGGTAGAAGACAGAACTCGTGGTCACCCTAGTCACGAAAAAAAAAGTGCCTGGCCCAGTGAGGCTTGTTGAGTCGTCAAACAAGGATGGAGTACTGCTGGTTTTCTGCCTTTTCACGTAGTTTAAAATTTTCACAATATTACGTTTGTATATGAACTCATTATCTTTTAGTTCATGAACCAGGGATCGTCTGGTTGGGAAGTCAGACGAGTGTTCTGAAGATGAGAAAACCTCCGAAGACTCTTACACCCCTCCGCATCAACATGGCCATGGAAATAGGGCCAGAACAATGTTTTTATAACAACTGTTTACCCTAAAACACAGCTTCCAGCCAGACCCTGGAGTTTCAGTTTCACAGAACTGACCAAATTCTTCAAAAGAGCACAACCCCTAAGAAAAACAATAGTCAAAGACTGTTGTTTGAATCGAAGGTGACTTTTAGGAGACCAGTTTCTTCAAGGCTCAAGGTTCAAAAGGAGGTCTAAGGGTAAGTGGTGTGGGTGGGTCACCCCAACTCTGTGGACCCCGGAAATTGTTTCTTAACTTCAAATGCAGTGGCTTGGTTCAACAGGAAGACTCAACTCTAAACTGGCCCCTGGCACTCAGACAAACTGTATACCACGGGCAAGGTTGTACACTATGCACTGAGCGTTTTGGTGGATGCTGCTGGACCAATTTGCAAATGTGTTCCCAGTGGGTCATCCCTGAGACCAGTTCTTGGGGAAAGGTCTTCCTGACTCCTCTCAGAGGGACTAAGCTGGCTGCTCTGGTCCAACTCTTCTTCCAACTTCCCTTCCTCAAGCTCTGACACCCTTCTCTGTGAAGCTCTCCTGAACTCCTTGGACAGTGAGGGGCTCCCTCCTCACTAACACCCTGGCACCTGCACCCCCCTTGTCATTGGTACCCACGGTGTCCCCCCATAAAGAGGAGCACTATCTGAAGGTGTTACCAGAGTAAGGCTCTTGTTTCTCACTGGTCAAGAATGAGCAGGTATAGAGTTTTCCATAACAGCAAAGCTTTATTGAAGAGGCTTGCAAGCAGAGACGAGGAGGGCCTAGAACAACGCTTACCCCCATCACACAGAACAAAAGACGGGCCTGGGTTTTCTAAAGTTCTTGGGCAGGAAAAGATTATTGTTTATTCCCAGGCATAGGTGGGGATATGTTAACTACTGTGCCTGCGCAACAGCTTTCCAAGATGGCTCCTGTCTCAGAGGCTTCTGGGATTCATAGCAGGACTTATTATGGGGTGTAGTGCCTGCGCAGTCTCTTGCTCCTTGGGTTCGATCCCTTGGCTGCTGCTGCAGCCCCTCACTGCTCCTGGTGGAAGGTCACACAGCAGTCACAGGTGGATGTTCTGCGCACGTCCCTGGGGCTGGTTTTCTCCAGCTGTTTCTGAAAGACAATTTTAAAGAAATAAGTTTGTGGGCCATTTTCTGGTACCCTGCCCCATTGTTCTGCGAAATGGCTTTGTTTCTGCGCCCTGGCCCACTTCTTGTTACTTTGTAGATTTGGGGGGCCCTCTGTTTCCTGTCTTAAAGGCAGGAGATGGGTCTTGGGTGGTCTCTGTCCCCAGCACTCAGCATGGGGCCTGGCTCAGAGCAGGTGCCCGAGAGACGTTAAGTGCCCAAGGATTTTTCAGATTTCTCCAAATGGGTTTTTCCTCACAGTAAGAAACCTGGAGTCGCACTGAGGTGTCTTCTGACTAATTTCTAACATAATGAAACCACGTTCTTGGCATCTGCTCAGAACGCCTTGGACTTTCAGGGCTCCATAGGGAAAAGCGCTTTAAGTGGAAGGCTCTGAAGTGAAGAAATTCTTCAGCTCAAGGACTCCCTTTTCCACCCTTGCCTTTCTGTAGCATTTGGAAACATCTTTTAAATGTTAATTAGATGGCTCAGGCCCTGGGAGGTGGTGGGGTGGGGTGGTGTGTTGATAGGAGACATGGGTTGTGACTGGGTCTAGATGAGAGTTTGGTCCGGTGCGGGCTCCTCGGCCTGGAGGGATTCTGCAGGGGCTCAGAAAAAAGTTGGGTGCCAGCCAGGTAAGTCAAATGAACTAAGCAAAACATCCTGGATTTCCACAGGCCTGACCTAGGTGGGCATTTTGGCAACAGCTAGGTTTTCTTTTTTAAAAGACATTTAGTCTTTCCCCTTCTCTTTACTATAGGAATCACACCTGTTCCTTGGAGATTATAAAAAAAAAAGGAAATAAAAATCTCCTAAGTGATTTAATAACATCTCGGTGGGTGGCCTCCCAGACTTTTCCTTGTATTTATGTGCATGTAAGTACTATACTACTAACCAAAATAAAAGAAGTCATTATACCAAAAAGAATTAATGGACGTTCAACCACGTCAAGAGGTAGCATATGATCAGGAACTGATGGTACTGAAGGAAGAAGTCCAAGCTGCACTGAAGGCATGGGCGAAAAACAAGGCTCCAGGAATCGATGGAATATCAACTGAAATGTTTCAACAGACAGATGCAGCTCTGGAGGTGCTCACTTGTCTATGCCAAGAAATATGGAAGACAGCTTCCTAGCCAAGTGACTGGAAGAGATCCATATTTATGCCTATTCCCAAGAAAGGTGATCCAACCAAATGAGGAAATTATAGAACAATATCATTAATACCACATGCAAGCAAAATTTTGCTGAAGATCATTCAAAAGCGGCTGCAGCAGTGTATTGACAGGGAACTGCCAGAAATTCAGGCTGGATTCAGAAGAGGACATGGAACCAGGGATATCATTGCTGATGTCAGATGGATCCTGGCTGAAAGCAGAGAATACCAGAAGGATGTTTACCTGTATTTTATTGACTTTGCAAAGACATTCGACTGTGTAGATCATAACAAATTATGGACAACGTTGTGAAGAATGAGAATTCCAGAACACTTAATCGTGCTCATGAGGAACCTGTACATAGATCAAGAGGCAGCCGTTCAGACAGAACAAAGGGTTGAGTGGTTTAAACTCAGGAAAGGTGTGCGTCAGGGTTGTATCCTTTCACCATACCTATTCAATCTGTATGCTGAGAAAATAATCTGACATGCTGGACTATATAAAGAAGAACCGGGCACCAGGACTAGAGGAGACTCATTAACAACCTGCATTATGCAGATGACACAGCCTTGCTTGCTGAAAGTGAAGAGGACCTGAGGCACTTAATGATGAAGATCAAAGACCACAGCCTTCAGTATGGATTACACCTCAACATAAAGAAAACAAAAATACCCACAACTGGACCAATGAGCAACATCATGATAAACGGAGAAAAGATAGAAGTTGTCAAGGATTTCACTTTACTTGGATCCACAATCAACAGCCATGGAAGCATCAGTCAAGAAATCAAAAGACACATTGCATTGGATAAATCTGTTGCAAAGGACCTCTTCAAAGCGTTGAAAAACAAAGATGTCACCTTGAAGACTAAGGTGCACCTGACCCAAGCCCTGGTATTTTCAGTAGCATCATATGCATGTGAAAGCTGGACAATGAATAAGGAAGACTGAAGAAGAATTGACGCCTTTGAATTGTGGTGTTGGCGAAGAATATTGAATATACCATGGACTGCCAAAAGAACGAACAAATCTGTCTTGGAAGAGGTACAACCAGAATGCACCTTAGAAGCAAGGATGGTGAGACTGTGTTTCACATACTTTGGACGTGTTGTCAGGAAGGATTAGTCCCTGGAGAAGGACATCATGCTTGGCAGAGTACAGGGTCAGCGGAAAAGAGGAAGACCCTCAACAAGGTAGACTGACACAGTGGTTACCCCAGTGGGCTTGAGCAGAGCAGCGATTGTAAAGATGGCGCAGGACCGGGCAGTGTTTCGTTCTGCTGTGCGGGTTGCTATGAGTCAGCACCGACTTGACGGCACCTAACAGCAACAACTAACTGAAAGGTTGTTGGTTTGAACTTACCTGGAGATGCCTCAGAAGTAAAGGCCTGAGGACCTGCTGCTGAAAAGTCACAGCCTTGAGAACTCCATGGAACAGTTCTACACACGGGGTTGCCTGAGTTGGGATCCACTTGAAGGCAACTGGTCTGGTTTTAGTGCCCGTTCATACACACACCTCTTTCATGTTACATGTGTGGCAGGGATCAGCCCCCTTAGGCCGCTCTGCACACACACACATCTTTTGGTGGTGTTGTAGGGTAAAAAAAAACCCAAAGTTTAGTAAAGCAAAAAGAAAGTTTTATTCGGCATATATTCAAAAAGGCAAAAGTGGGAAACGGACAACCTCGCTGCCAGAGCAATGTCTGCCCAAGTCCGAGGAAGGTTACAGAGTCATCGGTATATGTTAACATTACAAAATGGGCAAAACCACTGAACGCTTCACCTTTTCACAGATTGGCTAGAAGCTGTGATGCTACGTTTTGAATTCTTTCTTAACAATCATTGGTACGGGTTTCAGTAACGACCGTCAGGAGGGTCTTCGTTGGTCCAACCAATTTCTAATCACTAAATGCTGACAGAAAAAGATAAGAGTGGAAGGTCTTTTGTGTTCTGTTAGATTGGCTTATGTGAAAGGTTCCCTAAAAGATACTTTCCAAGATTATCGTATCTATTGTCTGTATACCTCAGGGCTCAGTTGATGTGTCCTTGGGAGTCCTTGTGAGCCCAGCTCCAGCTGGGTCACATTCTGTATGCTCAAGGACAGGGAACAATGACTCCGATATTATTTCTTAAATCAGTGGGTCACACAGCCCCTTGGAGACTGCAGCTGTCTGTGTGGCCCCAGCTGGCCCCTTGGAGACCCCAGCTGTCTATGTAGCCCCAGCTGTCCGTGGCGTTTCAACCTGAGCCAATTAGGACGATGCAGCCTCTGCAGAGTGAGATGCGAAATAATCTGGGCCCTCACCCTCTGACCCACGTGGGTGCCTGGGCCATGCTGGAAGGCTGAGAAGAGTATTCAGAGGTGTGGGCTCCCCCCTAAAAACCAGCATAGTCCAGATCCTGCTGTCACCCTTGTAGCCCCTGAGGATGGCCTAATCCCCATTTTGAAGAGGTGGGGCCTGAGGTCCAGAGGCTACAACCTGCCCACACCCCGCCTCCTCCCTGCCCCTGCCAGGAGTCCCTGGGCTCACACTGGAGTAGATGGAGTCACAGTGACCTTGCTTTCAGCCTCTGAAGGGCGCTTGAGTAGAAGCGGGTGATTCAGACTCCGAAGAAGGATGTGCACAGCATCTTAATCCTCCTTTCACCTAGCCTGCCTAGGGAGGAGCTGGGAGCGTGCATGAAGCTCTGGGGCTTTTGTTATATTGGTGATCCATATTGTGGCATTTCCAAAAATACTTGTCACCTCCCCGCGGCCTCCCAGATGCAGCCAGGGTTTGCCTTCTGCAGTCACCCACCCCACCCCTTAGAAGTCCCCTGTCTGCAGAGCAAATGCTTCCAGATCAGGAAATTGAGGCTCAGAGAGGGGAAGTGACTTGCCCAAGGCCACACAGCAAGTCGCTGGCCAAGCTTAGATTCAAATTCAGTCTGTCTGGACCGGAGCCTGTGTTCTTTCTGCACTGCCAGTGCTCTCTTAGGTTGGCTTCCTCTTAGCCACACTGGGGAAACCAAGGCCACTGCACTCCTCAGAGCTTTCGGGGGGCCTGGGAAGTGTTGCTTTCCAATGAGTCAAGGAGGCAGGACACTTGCTTCTGCTCCCATTGTGCTGGATGGATATTGAGGCCCAGAGGGGTTATGTGACTTGCCTGAGGTCACACAGCAGGAAAGCAGCAAAGTGGAATTCAGACCTGGAGACTTGGTCTAGACGATTCCACAGTCTGTTCTTTCCTGTGTTCCCCAGAGGTGCCATGGCTGCTTTGCTCTTTTTTTTTTTTTTACCTAATTTAAAAAGTCTGAATGGACCTGCTACCAGGGGGCCTTGTGGTGCTGTTGGGGAATTCCAGAGCCTGCGCCTGGCTGTGGGAAGAACGTGGAGCTGAGAGGGTGGAGTCTGAGTCCTTTTGGGTGGCAGATTTATGATGTTTGCCAGGTCCCATCCCTGTATCTTTCTGGGCCGCGTTTCCTCCTCTTGCTCTCAGCCTGGTGGGGACGTGCTGGGTCAATGTACATCAAGAATAGGCTGGCTTCCTGACACATAGTAGGGCTCCATACCTAGTGGGTTCCACTTCTCCTGGTGGCTTTAATGGCTGTTTGTAGAGTCCATTTTGTAGGTGTGGCTGCACATTGGGGAGATCCTGGACACTCCGGCAGATCAGGGTCTGGGCTGTCTGCTGGCCAATTCCTGTCCCCATCATCCCTGAGTGCAAGGCTCCTTTGGGCTTCTCCGTGGATGGGGTTGTAGAATGTTAGGTTCCCATTGGAGATCACGAAGCACATCTGACCTTGCACTTCCTATCCCCACCCCCAACTCAAGGACACATGTCACGTGCAAAGTACATGCATACTGACTACACCGGGGAGGTGGAACTCATAGAGTGAGAATTTCCCCAAATACATATGGTGGGTAGCCACATGGGTGACTTATGTCCAGCAGACAGCCACACGTGTTCTTCTGGGTCCCCAGGACCCCTACTTCTAGGCCCACCCTTCCCCTCAGGTTAGGGTAAAGCACAGGGAGCTTGCCTGGACCTTCCTGGGACCCCTCCCTCTTCTTCTCTCCCCCAGTCATATGTCTGGAGGTGCCCAGGCTGCTGGAGAGGTGATGTAGGAGCTCGGTGTGAGAGTCTGTTCATCCTTGCTGAGGAGGCAGACTCCTGCAGATTGGGACTCCTGTTCACAAGCTACTGCTTCCTGACTGCAGGGCCAAAGCATAAACCCTGGAGAACGTGTAGACCCAATACCTTGCACTTAGAACCGTGGCTGGCTGTATATGTTAGCTGTAGAGGTGTCTGCTGCTGTTATTATTATAGTTTTTTTTTTAAATTATTATTCAAATTATTGCCCTCAGTGGTAGGCTGGCCAGATTCTATAACTTCTGGTCCATTTTGATTATTGGAATGCTCTCATTTCAGCATGTAAGGCTCAGACCTGCTAGATTTTAAATCTTCACATCAGAGCTCCCTCCTCCTCTGTCCCCACTGCAGACCAGAGCCGGGCCCAGAGCTGCTTGGTGTGTGTGTGAGTGTGTGTGTCTGTAAGAGTGTGTGTGAGTGTGTGTGTATGTAAGAGAGTGTGCTAGTGTAAGACCGTGTGCTAGTGTGTGAGCGTGTGTGTGTGAGTGTAAGTGTATGAATGTGAGTGTGTGATAGCACGTGCCAGTGTGAGCATGTGAGAGTGTGAGTGTATGAGTGTGTGCGAGTATGTGAACATGTGTGTGTGTAAACGTGTGAGTGTGTGAGCATGTGAGTGTGTGAGCGTGTATGAGAATGTGCGTGTGAGAGTGTGCGGGGTGCTGTCAGGGTCTTCCACATCTCCTCATCCCTCTTCTGCTTATAAACTCCTTCGAGGTTGGAGACAGGGAGGAGGGAGAGGGAGGGCTGCATAGAGGCTCCTGCCGATGTGGGGGTTCTTGTGTAAATCGTGGGTGTGGCTTTCTTGGACCAGAGGTCAACTTCACCCAGGTCCCTTTGGTATCCCCTGTTCTCCCTCCCCTCCCTGCTTCAGTCCTTTAAATGTTTTTCCAGGTTGGGTGTCTGCACCATCTCTTGGATCTCTAGCTGCTCCCTCGGGCAGCCCTGTGACTCCTGTCCTCCTCCAGCCTCCTACTGTGAGTGTGTGAGAGAGTGTGCGTGTGTCCTTCCTATCCCTCAGAGGGCCATGGAGATGCAATGAGATGTGATTCCCCCAGGTCCCCCCAGGCATGCAGCACCACAGGCCCTTCCAATGGAGATCACCTGCAGTGCCTCACCACCTCAGAAGCCTCTGGGCCAGAAATGACATTTGTGTCCAGGGTCCCCAGAATGTCCCCAGATTCCAAGTGTTGAGCACCCCACAGTAGACGGCATTATTGGTCCTGATTTTTCACTCCCCCTTTGCCTGTGGGAGCCCTGGTGGTGTAGTGGTTAAGAACTCGACTAATAATCAAAAGGCTGGTGGTTGGAATCCAAGAGCCACTCCTTGGAAACCCTATGGGGCAGTTCTACTTTGTCCTAAAGGGTTGCTCTGTGTCAGAATCAATTCTATGGCAACAGACTTTCTTTGCCTATGACCTATTGCTGCTCCCACTAAAAAGGAGGAGTTTATTCCCCTGCCGCTTGATTTCCGGGTTGGCCACGTGACTTGCTTTGGCCAACAGAGTGAGGTATGAGTGCCAATGTATCAGTTCTGAGCCTAGACCTTCAGAGTCCTCATCCTTGTCTTCTTTTACCTCTGCCATTGTCATGAGAAAAATATGCCGGGATTTTTTTTATCCCAGGAGGCTACCACCCATCCGTCAGTTTGTTGTACTGTGGTAGCTTGTGTGTTGCTGTGATGCTGGAAGCTATGCCACTGGTGTTTCAAATGCCAGCATGGTCACCCATGGTGGACAGGTTTCAGGAGAGCTTCCAGACAAAGACAGACTAGGAGGAAGGACCTGATGAACTACTTCTGAAAATTAGCCAATGAAAATCTTAGGGAAAACAACAGAACATCGTTCAACTCACTTGCTTCGGACACATCAGAAGGGATCAATCGCTGGAGGAGGACATCATGTTTGGTCAAGTAGAGGTCCAGCAAGGGTGAGGGAGACCCTTGGTGAGATGGCTGGAGTAATAGCTGCAATGATGGACTCAAATATGCCAGTGATTGTGAGGATGAGGCAGGACTAGGCAAGGTTTCGTTCTGTTGTAAGTACGGTCCACAACAGCTAACAACAACATCCCTGGAGGAGGACAAGGGACACAAGGAGAAGATCCAAGACTCTCCAGCTGAGGTCAGCCCAGATAAGCCAGCTGCAGGCACATGAATGGGCCCAGTGGAGATCAGCAGATCCGTCCCAGCCAGACTTGTTCTAGGTCATCCAAACCCAGCCAGCTACAGATTCCTGAGCAAAATAAATGTGTGCTGTTGTGTGCTGTGGAGATCTATGGCTCTTTGTTAAGCTGCGTTACCATGTCAGTGGTAGAATTCTTGCTTTCCGTGAGGGAGACCCGGGTTTGATTCCTGGCCAGTGCAACTCAAACACAGGCACCACCTGTCTGTCGGCGTGCATGTTGCTGTGATGCTAAACAGGTTTTAACAGAGCTTCCTGACTAAGGTGGACTAGGAAGAAAGGCCTGACTATCTATTTCCAAAAATAAGCCAGTGAAAATCCTAAGGCTCGCAACAGTCTGATCTGCAATCGGTCATGGGGATGTCACAGGACTGGGCAGGACTCCTTTCCATTGTGCATGGGGTTGCCATGAGTTGGGGATCGACTCACCAGCAACTAACACCAACCATTTTATGGCCAGTTAACTGATACACACCCCCATTTTCTACCCCACAGTGGGGGAGAGAGACTGAGAATAAAACAAGTCACCCATTGTGAGGGCTCCAAGGGAGCCCTCTGCCCACTCACTAGGGTGAGCCTGTGGGTTCTGCAGCCAGACAACGAGATGCCAGGTCCCCTTCTTTGCTGGCATCCCCGTCTTTCTACACACTTCTTGCATGGCCTCTCTCTTTAGAATGTGTGGTACTTGCCACCTTTTGTCCTCCCACTTTGGGCCTTAGCTACCCATTAGAGACAACAGGAAAAAAAATCCCACTGGATGATCTGTTAATTGAATATTATCTTGATTAACCTCCATGGCTTCTCCACGAGGTCAGTTAAGATCACCCTACTTTATAGACAACGACCCTAAGGCTCGGAGATGCTGAATGACCTGCCCAAGGTCATGAGGGATGGATCCAGAATTCCAGCACAGTTGTGTCTGATGTCAGAGTCTTTGCTCTTAGTCACCACGCTCTGTCACATCCTCAGGAAGGGATGAGGACTCTCAGCCAGGACAGTGGAGTAGGCAGTGCCACCTGGTGACCTTACAGAGGCCCATGCCTTTCCCGGCCATATGAGCACGGGCTGAGATGGGCCAGGGTTTCTGGAAGGTATTCAGGACTCTTCACTTACTTGCCCCCCACCCCCTGCACCCCTAAAGAGCAGCCGCTATACTTGGGTCAGATTCATGGATAAGGATTGAGCTCTGTTTGCCAGTGGAGAGTAGGTGGTGGGCAAGGGTGGCTGTGGCTCTTGGTTCTGTCCCTCCGTTCCATCTTCATCTCTTCCTTTGACCAACATGCAATGAAAAGCTACTACATTCCAGGCTCTGCTGTAGGCACTGGGGACTTTGCAGTGAGAGAGACAGGCATGGTCCTTCCCTCATGTGGCTGGTACTCTCTTGGTAAGACAGGGCTAGAGCCATTTTTCTTAGCCCCAAGATAGCCCCTCACCCAGCCCATTTCCTAGACTTCTTTCTTTTCCTCCTCGGAATCTCCTTAAAGAGAAACAGCCATGGGCCACCTGGAATCGGCTGAAACAGGTCCTGCCCTCCGTCCTGGCATTCCAGGTGATCTTTAGCTCATTAACTGCTTCATGCAGGGTAAATTCTCCACCCCTGGGTAGAGAGCTGACATGCTAATCAACAAAAATGATTAAATTCCTCCTGTGTGGGGAATCAAGCCCAGGCCTTAGAAAATGCTTATACATTCTATACATTCTAAAATGCCTGCGTTCATGCCATTTTGTATTCCGAAACTGATGCTGTCTATATAAACCAGCTTCAACAAGCTGCCTGCGAGGCGGTCTTGGATGGCACACAGCCCTGTCTGTCTCCTTGCTTGGCCAATCAATAAAGTTGCCTTTCATTCTCCCCAACTCGGTCTCTTGTCTTTTTGACCCTGGATGGAGTTGGGCTGAGCAGAACCTGGGGTTCCTGGCAATAGCAGGGGGAGACAGAGCAAACCACAAAGGATCAAGCGACTACTCAACAAGTGCTGGGAGGAAGTCGCCGTTGGTGATGGGAGTGGGCACCCATGGGTAAGTGGTCAGGGTGGGCCTCTCTGAGGTGAGCATGTGCTGAGGCCAGGATGTGAAAATAGGATCTCTTTCCAGGCAGGAGGAAGAGCAGTGCAAAGGCCCTGAGGACAGAAGGAAGGCCAGCGTGGCCAGAATTTAGAAGGGGCGGGGGAGGGAGTAGTGTCAGATAATACTTGGTTATTTAAGTATGCACATGTATTATTTGGATATGAATTTTAAACAATAATTGAAAGACAGCAGCAGTACAAAAAGAGTTCTCCCCAGCCCTCAAGGCTGCCCAGGTTGGAGCTGTCTGGCCCTGGCTGCTTTTTGGGAAGGGGGCTTTCAACATCTCATCCCTTCCCTTCAGGGCACCTTGATGAGGCTGCCATGCCCCCACCCCAGCCTGACAGTCCCCAGCCCCTCCAGGCCCCCAGCAGCAGAGGCTGGGCCTGGTGCTGGATTGTACACACAGGTTTTGCCAGTTGCCCCCTGGAGTTCTGATTGTGAAGCCGGTTTCAGGGATAATTGACCTCCTTGAAAGTCAAAACAGGACAATCAGTGGCCCCCTCCTGAGCTCCTCCAGAGCCTCCCGCTGTTGGAAAAGCACATTTGTTCTGAAAGCCTGGGGGCAGGGGGTGGGGGTGGGGGTGGGAGGAGGATTAATTTCTTTTAAGCCCAACCATCCTCCCTTTTTCTTCTTTCTGTTTTAAGAAAACCCTTTACGGAAAGGCCTTGACGAAGGCATGGGATGGGGGGATGGGGCCCGGGAGATACCTCTGGGGTCCCGAAGCCCTGGGTTGAGGTCCCAGCTCTGCCACCTATTCGCTAATTGATCCTCAATAAGTCACCTGACCTCTCTGAGCCTCAGTTCCTTATCCAAACAATGGGGGGAAATGGGGCTATAATATCATAATAGTTGTAAATTAGGGTTGTGTGGGAATTAAAAGAAATAGTCCACGTTAAGCATGGGTACATAAAAGAAATGTAGGGGGGTTAGTTCTTATCCTGGGGTGAAGAACCTGGACCAGAGTAGACACTGAACAAAGGTACCAATATTGTGATTACTCCTGCCCCTTGCCTCTCTTGCTCACTCCTCTCTGGTCACACAGGTCTCCTGCTGTTCCTCACACAAGTCCACATCACTTCAGGCCTCTGCAGTGCTGTTTTCTCACCTCGGAGATGTCGGTGCAGCTCCCACAAGTCCCCTGGGTCTCTGCTCAAGGGCCTTCCCTGACCTCTGTATGTATCTCCCCCCATTCTCCCTTCCTTTGTCCTGCTTTAGTTGTCTTTCTAGCTCTTCTCAGCACCTGACATGCTGTGGGCTGTTTTCTTTTGGGGGGGGGAGGGGGGTTGGATTGAGGGGATTGTCCTCTGTGTCCCGCAAAAGAACAGAAGATTCTAGAAGGCAAGAAACTACTTGTAGTAGTTGAACGATGGGCCCCTCAATAGATAGGTCCATGTCTTAGACCGTGGAACTTGTGAGTATGACCTTATTTGGAACAAAGATCTTTGCAGACATGATTAAGTTCAGGACCTCTGGATGAGATCATCTTGGATTATCCGCGTGGGCCCTAAATCCAATGACAAGTGTCCTTACAAGAGACTCAGAGAGAACAGAAGAGGAAGGCAGATACGGGAATGCCGCAGCCACAAGGAATGCCGACAGCTACCAGAAGCCAGAAAAGACAAGGAAGGATTCTTCCCAGAGCCTCCAGCCTCAAACTGCTAAGACAGAGGTCCTCAGGCTGCAGAAAATTCTCCTGCGTCAAGCAGCTTGCTTGACACACCCTGTAACTTTACATTAGCATCTGGTTCCCCTTTCCTTAGCTGCTGCCCAAAACTAGCAGAAATCTGTGAAAATTTGTTTAGATGCCATGCTGACATTCTGGATAACCTTTTAGCTCATTAAGTGCCTCATACATAGTAACTCTGCCACCTCTGGGTGGAGTTTAACTGCCATTTGCTGAACATGCGATGCATGAAGTCATATGTAAACCACACTGTGTCTGCATAGTATGATTAAGAATGTTGCTGTTGTTACTTGTATGAACTTCCTGCTTGTAAACCCCACAAAGGTAACCTTTCCTCTCACCCTCACTGAGCAGTCTCAGCAGCAGCAGCCCCGACTGTTCCTTTCCTCGAGCAATGAAATAAAAGCCCCTTTCTGATCTCCCACCTTGGTATCTCATTTATTGACTGAGATGAGTCGTGCTCAGCAAAACCTGGCCAAAGTGGCTGGAGCTAAATATTTGCCTTAGACAGGAGATGGGCTGACCACTTTATTTTGGGCTCCCAGCCTCCAGAACGGCGAGATAATAAATCTCTGTTGTTTTAAGCCACCAAGTTCGTGGTAATTCCTGATGGCAGCCATGGGAAACTAATACTGTATCACCAACACCCAGAACAGGGCCTGGAATGTGGCAGGGCAGGGGATAGGCAGCAAGCTTTCCTTGGAAGGGCCAGAGAATAAATAGTTTCACTTTTGCTGGTCAGACGGTCTCTGTCACAACTACTCTACTCAGCCACTATGGAGAGAAAGCTGTCGCAGACAATCTAAATGAATGGGCGTGGCCGTGTTCCAATACAACTTTCTTTATGAGCACTGAAATTTCAATTTCATGTAATTTTCACATGTCACAAATATGACTCTTTTTTGATTTTTGTTCAACTATTTAAACAGATGTAATGACCATTGTTAGCTTGTCAACCGAACAAAACCAGGAGGCAGCTGGGTTTTGCCTGTGGGCCCCTAGTAGCAGCTGTTTGATGAGTATTTGTTGAAGAATGATCCAGTCAAGTAGCCCAGAGACTGTGATGAAGCTATTTGCAAACCTACTAACAGGCCAGAAAAATCAAATAGATTTAGATTCTGGGACTGTGAAAACTGCTTAAGGCAGTTGCCCTAACCTAGTGTCTTCAGCCACAGACAGCAGGGAGTACATTTTAGGGCTGAGGTTGCCCAGGTGCCTGGCTGGTTAGTGGCTGTGGTGGCTGACGTGATGGAAGAGACAGGTGGAAGTTATGACCACCTGCTGCTGTGGACCAATGTGTTGCACTGTGGGCTTAGTGGGGGTGGGTCCTGAGATAGGCCTCTGTGTGGAGTTTGGAGGACAGTGGCGCTGAAACACTCGCCCAGGGTGGCAAACTTCAGTGCCTTCCAGCATTAGGCCAGGAATATAAGTGAGCAAAGTGGGTCTGATGTAAGACAACAGGGAGTGGTGGGGACTGTGGCAAACTAGACAGCCCATCTCCTGTCTAAGGCAAATATTTAGCTCCAGCCACTTTGGCCAGGTGGGAAAGCAGGGTTGGTGCTGGCAGATTTTCAGGTTGTTCCTGAGAAGCTGGACAATCCAATCGTTTATATAAAATCTCCTGATTTAAAATCTTGGTTCCAATAAAAACACAAAGCCATTGCCTGAACCAAACAAGTCTGTACTCTGGATCTGTGGTGGGCAACCAGATTGCTGACTTAACACTGGCCGAGGGTCTATTATGGGCCCTCCATTCCAGGCTCACCCCAGTTTTGTCATTTTAGTTGGGTTTTCCCAAAGGAAAGGGAATAGAGCTGCAGTGGGGGGTGGTAGATACTGCCTTCAGTCTGCTCAGCAAACAGGCTCATCCCTTTCTTCTGATAGTGAACTCTGCCCCAGCTACAAGGTGGTTATAGGACCCAGCTCTGGTACTGAATCTCCCTAGAGCAGTGACGTGTCCAAGAAGTGGGCATATGACCTACAAGGCCCAATCAGAGCTCTTCCCTGGGATTAATATACCAATGCTGGGAAATGGAGGCTCGCCCTTTCCCCTCTGGTTGCTGAGCTGGGGCTACTGGTGTCCGTGTTCCCTGCCCCATGGAGAAGGCCCTGAGGATAGTTAGGCAAAGGGCAGAGTGGGCAGAGGTGAGAAGCAGGTGGAGGGAGAGAGCTAGAGTGCAGATGGCCCTGAGGCCCTGACTCCTGCAGATCTTCCCTTTGGCATTGTTGGTCACCCCACAGCCTTGTCAGCTGCGTGAGCCAACAACCCCTTTCTTGCTTAAGCTGATGTGAGTTGAATTTTTGTACCTCACTACCAAAATGAGTTACTGTGAAGATTCAGCGAGCTAAGAACAGTGAGAAGGATATGGTTAACACACCGTGAGTGTTCATGGTTACCATCACCATGGAGACTAACATCTATTGGGTGTCCCTTAGGCATGAGGGAAAACCCTCGTGATGTAGTGGTTAAATGCTACAGCTGCTAACCAAAAGGCCAGCAGTTAGAATCCACCAGGCCCTCCTCAGAAACTCTATGGGACAGTTCTACTCTGTCCTATAGGGTTGCGATGCATCGGAATCGACTTGATGGCAATGTTTTTTTTTAGGCATGAGGACCTCCTCAAGAGTTTTCCATATGTTATGTGGATATTGTTACACCCATCTTACGGACAGGGCCCAGAGGGGTTAAGTCACTTGACCAACATCACACAGTTATGAGACAGCCAAACTGGATATTGATGACTTCCCAATGTCTTTCAAGTGGTGGCCTCATTCAGAGCAGAGGCAAGGGTCAGAGAGTATCTCTCCAGGTGGGTGGCTGGAGCCTCAGTTGCCTTCAGTCAGAGGGGGCAGGAAGGTGGTGTTCGGGGACAAAGCTATGCGTGTCCCTTATGGGTCCCTCCTTCTTGGCTGACGGAGAAGTGGCTGGGCACTTATGCCCACGTCTGTTGGCACTAGCTGTCACTTGTATTTGTGAAGAAACCTTGAGAAAATGGGTGAGGCTGCCGGGCCTGGATTCTTGGGGGCCTGGGAAAATACTTCGCACGCACTCAGCGGGCTAGACAGTCTCTTCTGTGAATCCCCCTCTTGTCTTCACTCTCTAATTTCACAATTCCATCAGAATCGAGAGTGCACTGGTGGAGAAGGATTTGCTCTTAATGAATCTGCCCAGAATTGCCTTGTTTTCTTGACGTTGACAAACTATATCCCTTAATAAAACTTTCATGACTCAATTTAGCGTGGATGATATGTAATCCTGGCCCCTCCTGCTCTGATCTCAAAGATTATCTCTGGTGATTGGTCCTGGGAACATTCCTGTGTTTAACGCAAGCGCTGTCTTCAGGGTCATTGCCAACCAAGCTTCAGAACCAGGGCATTCGTGGGCCGAAGGCGTCCTACCCTCTGGGAAGGCATTTCTGCCATTGCGTGCTCTGCCCTCTTGTGGCGGTCACTGGTCATTTAGGCTGTCCAGGATCTGTCCTGTGTCTGCCCCAATCACCCGTGGGAGGCTGGTTGCAAAGATGACCACAACTATCTCTCTCATCTCACAGGCCCTTTGCAACGTGACATTGCTGCTCTTCTCATACACAGGTGCAGCGGTGCAGTCTAGTCTCCCTCCCCTTCAATCTGAGCTGAGTGGCTTTGACCAGTAGAATGCTGTGGAAGCCACTCTGTATGAGCGCTGAGGAGAGCCTGTTGCTACTCCCTTTGCCCTCCTAGACCCTGAGACTGCTATGCCAAAAAGAAGCCCTGTCTCGCTTACTGGAGGATAAGGGGTTGCACGGAGGAGAACTGAGGACTGCTGCCAGACAGGCGAGTGAAGCTACCCTGAACCCTGCAGCCCCATGCAATCATCAGAAGACTGCAGCCCAGGAGAGACGGGCAGAACAATTGCTCAGATTCCAACCCACAGGACCATGTGAAGTAATCACTGTTGCTTTAAGCCATGATGTTTTGGGAGTGTGTTAGGCAACAAAAGATAACTGTTGCTGCCGCCCCTCTCCTGGTCTCAGCATTGATGTCTGAGTGGGGACTGACTC
Source organism: Elephas maximus indicus (assembly GCF_024166365.1). Taxonomy (NCBI): domain Eukaryota; kingdom Metazoa; phylum Chordata; class Mammalia; order Proboscidea; family Elephantidae; genus Elephas; species Elephas maximus. The sequence goes on along the minus strand of NC_064830.1, from coordinate 88,415,887 downwards.
CAGGGGTGGGTCTTGACTGGCTTAAGCCAATCAGAGGTTCCCATCCCTACCCTCCCACTCCCCACACCCCATCCACAGTGAGACGTCAGGAATCTTGCTCGTGAGGACAGAAGTCAGGGCAGCCTTCTCATTGCCTGGGGAGAGCCTGGAGCTTCTGGGGGACTTCTTCGTGGAGCCAGAGGAGGAAAGGTTGATGCTAACACTGCAGAATGCAAACCAGAAAGCTGGAGAGGACCCAAGTCCTTGACATTCTTGAGTGGCTAGATCAAACCATACCTAAAGCAAGACCTGTCTTGGGTTTTTACAATATTACAAGCCAGTGAGTGACCTTTCAATGGTTTCATCCAGCCCTTACTGACACACCTCTTTCCAAGGTGTGGCACAAGTACACTCAGGGTTCAACAGGGATGTGTTTATAGATTTTTTGAAAAGAAGTTGGGACCTTCATTGACAAACAAATATGTTAAAGGGTGTGCATTACTACACCGTTTCTACTGAAAAGCTAGAAATAAGCTAATTGTCCAAAAAGAAGAAGTTAATTAAATTAAGGGACTTCAGACAGTGAAATACTCTTCAGTCATTAGGATAGAATAGAGGCCTCACATCAGAGTTGAAGTCTTGACTACATCATTTATTTACTGTGTGACCCTAGGCTAGTTATCCAACTTTGCTGAAACTTAGTTTCTTTACCTAGAAAATTTGGACAATAATAGTGTCTGCTCATAGGACTTTTTGTAAAAAATGGAATGAAATACGTAAAGAGGTCAATATGGGGCCTGGGACATTCCTAAATATTTAATTAATGGAAACTATTATTGTTATTATTTATTATTAGTAGTAGTAGTAGTGGAAACCCTGGTGGCGTAGTGGTTAAGTGCTATGGCTGCTAACCAAAAGGTCGGCAGTTCGAATCTGCCAGGTGCTCCTTGGAAACTCTATGGGGCAGTTCTACCCGTCCTATAGGGTCACTATGAGTCGGAATCAACTTGACGGCGATGGGTTTGGTTTTGATTTTATTATTAATAGTAGTAACATCTAATGACATGGGAAAGTTATAATGATATAGTTTTAAGTGTAAAAAGTAGGATACAAAACTGAATATTCGGTGTAATTAAAATTTTTAGAAACTGTACATACCCCTGAAATTTTGGCCCCTGGACACTCTGCTAATGCAGAACTGAAACCATTCCTGAAGCCCACTTTTCAGACAAAGATCAGATAAGCCTATAAAACAAAAAATTAATACATGTGAGGAACGTGCTCCTTGGTTCAATCAAATATACAAGACCAAGGGGGCAGTTCCTGTCTAAAGGCAGGAGGAGAAGGCAGGAAGGACAGGAACTGGACGAATGGACACAGAGAACTTGGGGTGGAAAGGCGGAGTGTGCTGTCACATTTTGGGAATTGCAACCAATGTCACAAAACAATATGTGTATAAACTTTTGAATGAGAAATTGAGCTGTAAACTTTCTCCTAAAGCACAAAAAAAAAGTACATAAAATTTTGCATTAAAATACTACACCATCCACCAAAATGAACATCTAATAATTGAGGAATTTTTAGGCAACGTAAAAAATTCTTTACCCTTTTTTGTATTCTCCAAAATTTCCACAACACGTTATCTTTATAATCAGAAGAAAAAAGAAGGAAGGATGGAATAAAAGAAGGAAAAAAAGGAGGGAGGGAGAAAGGAAGGAAAGAAGGGAAGAAGATGGCTCTTTGGTGGTTAAAATCCCAAAAAAGGTAGAAGTTTTGCAGAGAAGTAAGTCTGCAGCAGACTGGTGTTGGTGTGTTGGGCAGATGTGGTAGGCAGCATCTCAGATGGCCCCCAGTGATCACTGTCTCCTGTTCTGCACGTCTCTAAGAAGTCCTCTCCCATATTGGTTAAGGACCTGTGCAACCCATAGAAAATTATGGAAATGACGGTGTGTGACATCCAAGGCTAGGTCATAAAAGACCTTGCAGCTTTCACCTTGCTCTGTAAGATCACTCACACTAAGGAAAGCCAGCCGCCATCTTGTGAGGATGCTCAAACATCCCTATAGAGAGATCAATGTAGAGATGATCTGATGCTTTCTGTCAACAGCCAGCATGAACGTGCCGGTAAGCCATCTTGGAAGTGGATCCTCCACCCCTAGTCAAACTCCTATTTACAGTCAAACCCATCCACTCATGTGTCCATCCTTCGCTCCCCGTGCCAACCTCAGGCAAACCCCCTCCAGACCAGCATTCTCCCCAAGGAGGGGCTCCATCCCTTTCACTGGGGTGAGCTCTAGCTAGTGGTTGGCTCTCCTCACGCCTGGGGAGGCAGGGATGGGATGTACCCCATTCCTCCTATTTCTGTTTCTCCATCCTTCACATATTTTGGGGGAAACCTCCTTAAATTCAATAAGTTCCTGGTTAAAAATTCCCAACACGAAGAACGTGGATGATTGCTGAGAGGGTTCCTAGGGAGGCCCATTCCTGGGGTGAGGGCTTCCAGGTCAAGGCTTCCAGGGCCACTGGGACTGTAGTCACAGACCTGGGGTTGAACCCTAGCTCTGCCACTGACCAGCTGTGTGACCTTGGGCTGGTCACTTCTCCTCTTGGAGCCTCAGTTTTTCCATTTTTAAAATGGGGATATATGAGCACCTGTCTTACAAGGCTGTCGCAAGGAGTAAAAGTGGCCGTGTGCGTAAAGTGTTGAGTGCACTGTATGGAACTTAGTAGATGCTCAATAAACTGTCTTTCTCTTTGCTTTCCCATGGGAGGTTAGACCAATAAAAAAAACATCAAGCAGGTGTATGTGTGGGGAGGGGGGTGGATTATTCAATAGACAATGTAAGTACAGTGCTTACTTTGCTTACCAGATCATCTGTAGTGAACAATTTCATTTTTTCACCACATCAAAGATTCTGCTTCTAGGTATGGCTGGCATCTCTCTCTCCCAACCCCACAGCACCTTTCTACAGAATCAAAGCCTCTTTTCAAACTTATAAGCCCTAACAAGGTTTTTTTTTTTTTTAAAACAGGGATGGATGATCCAGTAAACAAGGTAAGCACGGGCTCACCTGTGCTTACTTACTAATCTGTAGTGAACAATTTCTTATGTTTGTCTGTGGTGAAAGTCATGTGAAATTGTTCACTAAGGGTTGGTAAGTAAGCACAAGCAAGCCGTGCTTACCCTGCTTATTGGGTCATCCAACCCTGGTGTGTGTGAACATCTATGCTGGGTAACAGATTGCCTGTGTGGTAAAGATGAGCGGCTATAGAAATTGTGTCCTGATCGTAAACCTGGCGAAGGTGGGGCAGGGCCCGATGGAAGCAAGAATTCACCCTTTTTCGCCAGGCTCTGCACCCCTCACCTTCCATCAGAGCCTAGGGCTTGGGCGTGCGCCCCCTTGTGGCCTCTGCCTCAACCACAGGCCGGGGCCCAAGTCTGCTAGAAGCTCAAGGTGCCTCCTGGTGGTCAGGGAAGCTCTGGTTTCCAAGTCTGAGGGTGGCCATGTTCTCAGACTGGAAACCGTCTGCCTTGAGCCACTAACAGTCGCCCCTCGGACAGTATGATCTGTCACAATCACAACAATAATATCCTAAAACACTTTCCAGTTGACTTCTCCTAGTTCTGCCACTTCTGAACTGTGTAGCTGTGCCTCAGTTTCCTCATCTGTCAAAGGAAACTATTGACTGTGCCTGCCTCGCAGGGTTGTTTCGTGGAGGGAATGGGTTAATAATGTGCGACTTTCTGCTTATAGAGTCAATATTTTCTATTATTATATTTATTATTTATTTTTCATTACTTAAAACGAGACCTTTGAATAGAAGACTCTTTGATGACACTTTGTTATGAGATAGGGAGTGACCCTGAAGGTGACTCAAAACAGCTGCTGAGGCTGGGGGCTTTGGTCTGGCCAGAGCTGTTCTTCCTGCACCAAGATGCTTCAAAACCTTATTAAAAATGTTCGGATCCCGGTGAAGCCCTACTCTACCCGCTACCCTCCCTCCATCCCTCCTTGTTTCCTCCCCCCCCCCTTTTACCTCACGCTTTCTTTCTCTCTCTTCCTCCTTCCCTCTCTCTCTCATTTCAGTTAAAAAGACAAGCGCCCACATTCACCCACCTCTGCTGGGGTGACTGTTCATGATTTGTTTCCCCCACAAAACAAAGCTCCTAATCTTTTCCTTCAAGATGAAGGTGATTTCTAAACAATGAGAATGTAACTGCTTTCTGAAAGAGACTCACGTTTTGGGAAAGTGCATTTTGAAAACAGATGTCTGGTAATGTCTCCATTGTTACAAGCTTCTATTGCTAAAAAAGCAATGAAAGTACCTTTCCTTTAAAAACTTTCAGGTCTGCGCTTTTTTTAAGGACTTGGAAATAGAAAATCCCAACCAGCTTCAAAACCTTCCAAAAGAAAACTTCCAGGGGGTCTTGAAGTCATTCATGAAAACTACAAAAATACACATCTCCTGATTTGTTTGCAAGACTAAATGATGGGCATAAAAAGTAGACAGATTCCACCAAAAATGGTTTCACATTTGGCAAATGGGTTTAAAATATGAATGTCGCTATTTAGAAAGCACAGCCCAGGAGACACTCCTTCCATTTGGATTTACGGATTTTTGCGATATGAAAATTCGTTTTCAGCTCTAATAGCCTTTCAAAGCAAGTATGGGAATAACTCTACATAGATCAAGACCCTGGAATTGCTGCAGCCCAGGGGGGAATAACCTACCCTTTTAGGGAAAAATAAAAAACAAAAAAACCCCAAAAAAGAAAACCCGGGATATCCAGTTGCATTGCTGTCAGGAAAAAAATACTATTAAGAAAGTTTTAAACGAAAGGTTGGCTGTAAATACTGTTAGAAAATAAAATAACATTTAAAAGTAGCGTCTATTTCATCTTTATGCCCTTTAAAAATTTCTGGTTTTTATATAAGCTTACCCTGATCATAATACATTCGTAAATAATTATGTAATTTATAAATACATTTCCCCAGTTGGAGACCTCTGCTCTTAACGGCTGTCTGTGAATTCCCGGTCCCTCTCTACCCTGAAGTTTCAGTTTCTTGATGGTGGGCAGGCGGGTGAAGAAAAAGCAAGGCTGGCTGCCCTGCTCTTGGCCCCTAGGGGGAAGCAGAGGGAAGCAAACAGGAGCTTTGCAACCTCATCAGAAAAACAGCCGGAGAAGGGCTGGCCTAGGAGACACCTTTCTCCTCAACCTTCCTTGTCATCCCTCCCAGGGATGGACGACCCAATAAGGGAGGTAAGCATGGGCTTACCTGTGCTTACTTACTAAGCCGTAGTGAACAATTTCACCTGGGTTCACGGACCCTGACTTGAGGAGGGACTGTTTCTCACCCTGCTTGGTTGCTACTCCATCCCACTGAAATCTTCCCTGGCCTGCCACCCTGAGGATGAGGATGCTGCAGCTGAGGGTGGCCACCAGAGGAGGGCAGTGGCCCATGCCTCCTGAAACCCAGTCCCCCAGGCACTTCTGCTTTCTAGGCCCTGCTCTTTTCCTGTCTGCCCTGGGCTTTGGAGTGAAGGCTGGCTGTCACCGTTATCGCTGGGCCTCTGAGAACACTTCCGGAGGGATATACTAAGTGCTTTCATGGTGGGGTCTGGGCTTGGGGCCTCGCTCTCTAGCAATGGACCTAGGTAACTAGTTTGGGGTTCCTTCTTATTGCTTCAGACCAGGCTTCAGTACTTGAGCCTCCTAACCTATCTGCAAGACTCCTCCCCTCCCATCCACCACACCTGGCAGAGCCAGGATTAAAATTCAGACCTCCCCCTCAGTCTGGGACATCTTCCACCTCTTCCCAGATCGAATTCCCTCCTCTGGGAGGCCCCAGTTGCTCCCTCTCACATCCCTGTTTCCTTTCTTCCACTGAATGTATCACCATCTGAAATGATTGAGTTTATTATGTTTCCTTGTTTATCTTTGTCTCCCTTCTAGAATGGAAGCCCCATGAGGATATGGACCACGCGTGTCTTGTTCACTGAATGCCTGGCACAGAATTGCTATTGTTGTTTTTAGCTGCTGTCCAGTTGGCCCCTGACTCATGGCAAAACACTGGAAGGAAACGCTGCCCAGTCTTCCTCCGTCCCCATGGTCGCTTGCAGATCAGGCTGTTGTGATGCATAGAGTTTTCACTGGCTGATTTTTGGAAATAGATCTGGCCTTTCTTCCTAGTCCATCTCGGTCTGGAAGCTCTGCTGAAACCTGTTCAACATCATAGCAACATGCAAGCCTCCACCGATAGACAGGTGGTTGTGCCTGAGGTACGCTGACCAGGAACTGAACCTGGGTCCCCTGCATGGAAGGTGAGAACTCTACTGTTGAACCGGTGTTTTCAGTGCCTTATTGGCATAGAGTTGTTGTTAGTTGCGGTTGAGTCAACTGACTCATAGCAACCTCATGTGCATAGAGTAGAACTGCTGCACAGGGTTTTCAAAGCTATGACCTCTTGGAGAAGATGGTCAGGCCTATCTTCCAAGATGCCTCTGGGTGGGTTTGAACTGCTAACCTTTGGGCTAGTAGCTGAGCATTTAACAAACAGGGACAGAGTAAACAACCCATTGCTGTTGAGTTGATTCTGACTCATAGCAACCCTATTAAGGACAGGGTAGAACTGCCCCCATAGGGTTTCCAAGGAGTGGTTGGTGGACTCAAACTCAGAGTACCAAACCAACCAAACCCATTGCCGTCGAGTTGATTTTGACTCATAGCGACCCTAAAGGGCAGAGCAGAACTGCACCATAGGGTTTCCAAGTCGATGCGAACTGCCGACCTTTTCTTAGCAGCCGTAGCTCTTAACCACTACACCACCAGGGTTTCTGAACTCAGATGAGGGGCTTATAAATACCTCTTGAACTGAAGAAAGAACAAATGGAGGACCCAAGATGGCTTCAAAGAACAATCGGAGTTGCTGGGGTGATCACTTCTTAATGAAGTTGGTTCCGCCTCCTGGGACTTCTTTGACTGCAAAGAGCTCCAGGCTCCCCTCCCCCAGGAAGGCTAGCCCTAAGAATCAAGCAGCCTGGTAAACACCCAGCCAGGTTTCACTGAACACCAGGAACGGCTTAACCAGGGGAATAAAGTGAGTATTAGGCCTAGATACCTTGAGAATCAGTGTTTAAAAAACCTCTCTGATAATTGGAAATCGGCTAATCTCGTGCTAAAATTAGGAGGGCCTGGAGGCAGGGATGCTCTGGTTTCCCAAGCTCTATTTGGAAGGTTTAGGAAACTGGAAGTGCCTTAGGAAGCTCAGCCTTTGTAGCAGCCAACTCCAAGGAAAAGTCAAAAATGAATGCATTTGGGACGTGTCCCTGCAAAGCATATTCGTATTTCCTGAAAAGTATGAATTTCATTATTAGTAGCAATAATGATTTTTTGTAAATGTTGAATCCCCAAAAGCGCATAGTTCCCAATCGTAAGGCTCAATGAGTTTCCATAAACTGAACACACCCCTGTGGTCAGCCCCCAAAAGACCCCCCTTATGATCCCTGCAGTTACTCCTCCTCCCAAGGGTAACATAACTGTCATCCCAACTTCTAGCACCACAGATAGGTTTTATCAAAACCGTTTTGGGCCTTGATTCCAGGTTTTCAAACTGAAATGCCCCAAGGGCCTGACAGGTATCGTTGATGATGCGCTGGGCCAGGTGAGACCGTGGCTCCTTGTGAGCACATAGAAACGCAAGCCCAGTGTTGGCAGGTAATGTGATCTTGCAAGATAAGCTAGAATTCTGGGATTTTATGTGAAATCTCATGACTCTTGAGTGCTGGCACCTCCAAAAATTTAAAACACTGTGGGGGTCCCCTCCATCCAGGCCAAAAAAAAACATGTCTTTGGGGCACCTTTGGTCTACAGACTGCCAGTGAGGGTGCGTTCGAGGGGCTGCCAACCAGTGTGGGAGCGGGTGTGACAGCATACATCACAGAGAGTGTCCAGGGCGGGGGCCAAGGAAGGCCTTGCGATGAACAAAGGTTCAGAGCACCTGGGAAGACACATTGGACAAGAAGAACAAGGGCATCGCAGGTCAAGGAGGATCAGGCGCAAAGGCCAGGAAACTGGTCCCGGCAAGAGGTGGTCAGGATCTGCAGAGCGATTTGGTGTGGCTGCAGCTTGGCAGTGGCCGTGGACATGGTGGTGGTGGTGGGGGGGCTGGAGGCGGGAGGGGAAGGCTAGAGATGTAGGCAGAAGCCAGGTCACCTAGGACGTGGAATGGCAAACGCAGGCATTTAGACCTTTTCCTGCAGGCAACGGAGAACTCTTGGGTTAGGTTTAAACAGAGGCGTGATGGGCTGATTTCCCTGGCAGCAAGAGGGTGATGCCATGGTGGGGAGGGGAGCTGGGGTAGGGGCTGGGCTGGGGAGGAGCAGGGAGACAGAAGGCTGTTGGGAGGTCTGGCATATGGTAGTGGGCTTCCCACTACCAGGGCTCCCATCTGTCCAAGGTAATGACAACTATATTACTAAATAAAAATATCCACACTATCCAAGGGGCTTGCTAATGAGTTTGGATTCATTTGAGAAGGGTGTGCAGACCCATGGAGTGGCCCCCTCCAGTGATGAAATTTTCACCTGTTGTCCACATCTTCAGTTGGTTGTAAGGCCCAGCACCAGGTCAATCAGAACTTCGGGTCCCTGCACCCTCCGAGCCTGCTTCTCCCAAGGAGCCGGTCTCAGCCAACTGCAGCCCTGCCCTTGCTGATGCTCTTGCCAAACACTTTGGAGCTGTCTTGTTCTCATGCCCCACATTGATCCTTGAACAAATCCTGCTGCCTCTGCCTTGAAAACAGACCCAGAGTCTCCACTGCCATTGCCACCAGCTTGGGCTGCGCCACTAGTATCCTTCACCTGGATTCACTCATTTGCCTCCTTCCCCCGTTCCCCAACACAGCAGCCTGAATGGTCCTGTTAGGACCTGACCCTAAGTCCAGTCATGTCTGCCCTCTGTTCAGAAGCTCCTCAGGCTCCCACCTCTCTCGAAGTAAATGTCAGAGCCCTGGGAATGGCCTACAAAGACCCATGTGATCTGCTCCCTCCCTTTCTTCTACTCTCCCCCTTGCTCTCTCAGCTCTAGCCACATCAGTCCTTTATTCTCCTACCTCAGGGCCTTTGCACTGGCTGCTCCCTCTGCCCAGAGCTTTCTTTCCCCAGACAGCCCCATGATTCACTCCCGTACCTCCTTCGAGTCTTTGCTCAAATCTTACCTTCCCTGTGAGGTCTTCCAAGTCCCTACTCTCCTTACTTTCTATCCTCCCTCCCTGCTTTGTTCTTCTCCCTGGTTCTTATCACCTAAGAGCTTGAAAGCAGTCTACAATCTACCTAACTGATTTTGTTCCTGGTTTCTCTCCTCCTCAGTGCCTCGCATAGACTCAGTGCTCAGTGAATGAGTATCTTAGGTGGAAGTGTCAACCCCCTCTGTGCTTCCTCTGGGTATTCACCCATATTATACTGGCTGTCCTAGCCCTGAATGCCCAGGACAGTGTTTTCAGCTGTGGGTCACCAAGCCCTGTGCACATGCCTACCAACCACTGTCTCAAGCCCAAAGAAGTACCATGTTACACATGCATCTGAGGCAGGAGATTTCAAGTGTGTATAGACACTCTTGTGATGAATATTGCATGCCCGTTTAAAAGTGTTACTGAATTTCTTGCAGATGTTTGGCTATATTTTCTCTGTCAACCAATACCCTCGACACCATTACTATTGCATCGAGGTCCTCCCTCTCAAAAGAGTTGGGAACCCCTTGCCTCAGGCTGGAAAAGGGCTCTAATAAACAAATCTGGAGACCCCTGGCTATCTTTCATCTGTGTTCCTGCCAGAGATGTTGCCCATAATGCTTTATTCTCACCTACCCTCAGGCACAGCAGAAGCTGACAGTGAGCACAGGCTCGCCCACCGGAGTAAGACAACTCATAGTCTGTTAACCTTGAATTCTGCAAGCCCTGCCGCTCTGCAAACTGGGAGGAGAGGGGAGGGGGTGTGGGAGCCGCTCTCAAGCTTGGGCAGAATGCAAATGAGCCCTTGCAATCAACATGCAATTAATTGTTGCACACCCTGTGCCCGGGGCACCGTTTGCCATACGCTTGCGCTGTGCAGGGAGTCCAAGGAACAGGGTCAGCTTCAGAGCAAAGGTGGGGATGGGGCACTCACACTGGTGAGTCCACTTAGCATGAGAGTATCCAAAAAGGTTTGTCCTAGTTTGGTCAACCCCTGTTGGTCCAGATGTTAATAACAGTGGCTACCCTTTATTTAGCACCTGTTGTTGTGAGGTGCTGTGGAGTCAGTGACCCCAAGTGACAGAGCAGAATTGCCCCATAGGGTTTTCTAGGCTGTAATCTTTATGGAAACAGGTGGCTAGGTCTTTTTCCCACAGAGCCACTGGGTGGGTTTGAACCGTAACCTTTTGGTTAGTAGCCAAGTGCTTAACCATTGTACCACCAGGGCTCCTACTATGTGCTAAATGCATTTTCCAGGCGTGATCACATTACCTCTGAGGTGTATTACTCTGTACAGACATGGAAATGGAGTCTCACAGAGGTTAAGGGACTTATTCAAGCCTCCACAGCTGGTCAAGCCCCACATTTACCTGACCTCAAAGTCACTATGCTTGAGAACTCTGCTCTCCAGCCCCATGCCATAGAGCACCCAGTGAAGGACTCTACTGTGGAATTTCTTCCCCTTTCTCATTATGAAGATTCTCTCTGCAGGTCTCTTGAATATCTTCCAACTTTTTTTTTAACTTTTAAAAATACATTTGGATTTTTGAAGATTCCTGGTTGGCAGCCCCGGTGGTGTACCCCTGCCTGGTGGCTACAGCAGCTTGGTGTCCAGCATGAGACCTCCTTGGGTCATGCTGCTCAGGATTTCAGATTGCGGTGTTCTGTGTCGGAAACCCCCTTTTGTCACACCCAACACTTGGCATCCTGTATGGGGCACCTCTTTGTCATCCTTCCTTCTGTCCCATGTCCACAGTAGGGAACACCAGATGACTGCAGCTTCATCTTGCAGGGGAATTCTTGCCACTGGCCAGAGTCTGCTGGGGGCCGCCCCAGGGGAAGCACAAGACCCTCGAGCACCGTCAGACCAGTTCTGCAACTCCAGGGCCAGTACGTCACCTCTTCCTGCTATGGAAAGCCCCTGAGGCTTTGCAGCTCAGAACCTTTGAGGGTACTCTTTTCTCGGGGTCTCAAGTGGGGCCCCGCTTGGTGGGGTCCTGCTTTTTTCCTTGTCCCTCGTGGGGAGCCATGTTCCTGTCTCCCGTGGGCAGGCCCTCTCTGGTCCCTTGTGAGATGCCCCTGCCGGCCAGTTTTGTGGCCCCACGACCCCCATGGGGAGCCTCCTTCTCTGGTAGCACCCCGCCTGGTATCCTCGTCGGCTCTCCCACCCGCCACTTGGGTGTCTCTCTGACAGGCGTCTCCAGTCTTCGGTCCCCCGCCCACGCTCGGCGTGGGGCGCCCCCTCTCCTGTGCGGGCGGGAGCCAGATCAGTGTCGCCGGCCGCCTGCAGGTGTCTCCCCACGGAGGGGCGCGCGTCTCTGCGCCGTGGCCACTGCCAGGCGCCAGCGGCTCCTCGCCGAGGTGCACTTGCGCTCCGGGCTCCGGGCACGCCGGAGGCACTCCACCGCCGTCGCCGCCCCCAGCGCCGCGCCCCCACTCGGGGGCCATGGGCCCGCGCCGCGTCCGCCGCCGCCGCCGCCGATCGCAGGCGCCCGAGCTCCGGAGCGCGGTGGGCAGCGGCCGCTGACGCCGGGCGCCGGCTGCCAACTTCGCGCGCGGAGCTCCCCGGCGGCGCGGTCCCGGCGGCGCGGGCGGCATGAAGACAAGCCGCCGCGGCCGAGCGCTCCTGGCCGTGGCCCTGAACCTGCTGGCGTTGCTCTTCGCCACAACCGCCTTCCTCACCACGCACTGGTGCCAGGGTACGCAGCGGGTGCCCAAGCCCGGCTGCGGCCAGGGCGGGCGCGCCAACTGCCCCAACTCGGGCGCCAACGCCACGGCCAACGGCACCGCCGCCCCCGCCGCCGCCGCCTCGGCGAGCGGCCCCCCTAGCGGCGCGCTTTACAGCTGGGAGACAGGCGACGACCGCTTCCTCTTCAGGAATTTCCACACCGGCATCTGGTACTCGTGCGAGGAGGAGCTCGGCGGGCTCGGTGAGTGCGCGCGGCGCCCGGGTGGCGGCGGGCTCGGCTCCGGCTCCCGGCTGCGCGGCCCCGGCGGCCCGAGCCCGAACCTCGCTCGGGGGAGGGTGAGGGCCCGCACCGCCGCCGGACTCCGTTCCCCGCGCTCCGCAGGGCTGTGGGGAAGGCTCGGCTGTGGAGGACGCGCTGAAGGTCCAGGGCAGAATGTGGGCGTTCGGGATGCCCCGCGGTTGAAAGGGTCTGGCACAACTCCGGCCCCTCAGCACGCCAGGCGGCTTGGGCGTGTTGCCACGCCCTGGAGGGCGCGTCCGGGGCGCCCACCCAGCCGAGGTCGGCGGGGCGCGCGCTTCTTCCGCGCCTGAACTCCTCTCCATGCTCGCCCCTCCCCCTCTTCCCTCCCTGGGGCACTACGTACTCCCTCCCACCCCTTCCCGCCTCTGGGGGTGGGCTGCAGGGGCCGGTGCTAGCTTGGCTGCCCCTCCCACCGCAGACCCCCAGAGCCAGGAGCCATCCACAACCGCGCTCAACCGCTCCCAGACGGGCCTGGGAAGCACAAGAGTGGGGGGCGTCCCGTGGGTTCCTGGAAAGCTAGTCCTGCCCAGAGGAGCCCCTGTTGCCAGAATCCAGGGAGCCCTTCGTGTCCTGGCCCCTCCCGGAGGGGTGCGGCGGGAGGTCCGGAGTCAGGCAGGGCATGGCAGGCAGCCGACGGCTCCATCAGAATTGAGGGAGAGAGCTGACTTTTCAGAAGGCAAGTCAAACTACTCCTTCCTCTGGTACCCCTTCCTCTGCCCCAGAGGTAGGCAGCAAGGGTACAGCAGGGCTCAGGGGAGCTGCCCCACAGTAAATTGTGCCAGATGCCAGAAGGTGCTGGTCCCCATGCCCTGGCCTCTGAGATGGGCGTTGCTCCTGTCCGGTGTGGGGACCCTACGGAGTGAATTGACTTCTTTTCCCAAGGTTAGAATGCCTCCCACCCAGGCACAGCTCTTCAGTGTGGACAGGGTATGTGTGCACTCCAGTGCAGATGGGAGTGGACACCCCCCGGTAGTTTGCCCTGAATAAGCAGACTAGTTTGGCCCTGCTGGCTTAGCTGGCTTAAAGGACAGGGGAAAGAAGGTGTAAGATAGACCCAAGTTAGGAGCTGCTCCTTTTGCCTGGAAGGAAGGTCCTTCCCCATATCTTTCCGTGGCCAGCTCCATCAGCTCCATGGGCCTTCCCAGCCTGCCTTCCGAAGTGTCACTGCCTTTGTCCCCTTCATAGCACTTGGCACAACCTGAAATGTTCTGATGCTTGCCTTTTGTCACTAGCTTGTCACAGAGAGGGTGTCACTCTGTGAGGGCAGGACCCTGTCAGCCTTATTTACTGCTGTGTGCCCAGACTCTGAGTGGTGTCTAGCTCATAGTAGGTCTTCAACAGACATTTGTAGAATAGATGTTGGATGATGAATCGGAGGTTTCATCAGGTGCTGCCTTCTCTGTCTTGCCTCTAGGGGTGCCCCATGGGACTTTTCTGTGACTCTCTACATCAGCGAAGCTGGCCGTTTGCCAAAGACACACAGTGTCTGGATAGGGTCCTACCCCTGGCCGGTTTCACTCATTTCTGGTGTGCACTCATGACTCGAATTTTCACTCTAGAATGGAATTAAAAAAAAAAAAAAAACCACACTTTTTTTTTTTTTTAACCTCAAAAGGCATCTTGGCTGTAATTCCCTGCCTTCTGCAAGCTTCCACGCAGCCCAACCCTAACCTCCCACACGGAGGCTTCATAATGCCTTGTTGAAACATCTGCAGCCTTCAGAGTAGAGGTCCCCACACATCTCTCTTCCAGCTCAAGAAAACATTTCCAAGGCTTGGGAGTCCTTGTACCTGGGAAATGCCCCTCCCCTCCAGCCGAGTACCTCTTTTGTGTAGAAACGTAGCCCCACCTTGCTCTCTTCTTCAAGCACAGGCTTAAAAACATAGCTCTGCTGCCCCAGCCAGGTCTCTGTGGAGGGTCCTGGCCACGCTGGTCAGCCGAGCCTCTTTAACTTTTTGAGGTCTCTCCTGGCCTCTCCCTGAAGATCGGTCATAGCCCGACTCCTATAGTTATGTCCTTGTAGTGCATCCAGGGCTTGGTCCAGGACATTTAAGCCTGAGGATTTTTGGAAATTATTAAGTGAAATTAATTGAAAAATATTAAAAAAACCAAACAAACCAGTGTTAGCTAACATTGATTGAACCTTAACACACACCAGGTCCTGTATGAGTTTTCAGCTGGCAGGTTGTTCTTGAATCCTCACCACCCTTGAGGCAAGCCCTTCTGTGATGTCCACTTTTGGATAAGGAACTTGAGGCTCAGAGAGGTTTAGTGATTTGTCCAGGGCCTCACAGCTAGCGAGGGAGCCTGGCTTGTCTTCCCAGTGGCAGAAGGGAAGCTTGGTGCAGCGATGCAGAAAGATCATGGTGCAGGCAGGAACTTGGAGGGGTCATCATAAGAGCCATGGGTTGGGGTGTCATCCCCTCTCCCCTATAGTCCTCTGTTAGGAAGATCATGGATGGTTGGTTCGTTGGGAAGATAAAACAAATCCACATTTTTTTTCTTTTCTCTTGTTTTGTTCACTATTGGCTGGAGATCACCCCTCCCAGAAGATCACAATTTTCTTCCCTGGGAGCTTGGAAAATAGTTATCAGCCTGTCAGTGCTAGTGAAAAATTCGGGAGGGCTGAGCCAGCTTGCTGGTGTCACTGGTTGATCACACAGCTCCCAGATCCTGCTCCTGCACCGCCATGGTCCCGAAAGGGTGGCAGCAAGTACCTGGCTGCAAACTTTTGTTGCCATGACAACCTTTCCTCTGGGTTCTGTGATCTTTTTTTTTTTTTTTCACTTGAAGAGAAAAAAACACCCCCAACAGCCCCCAAACGAAAAATCCTGCCCTCCTTTCTCCCCACCCCCCAGAAAATCAAGGCCCAACTTTCTTCCCTCCCATAAACTACAGAGAAGACCCCCTCTTTCCTTCTCTGCATTTTACCTACGCCTGAATGAAAACAGCAACCACGAAATCCTAACCTCTCCTTGAGAAGCAGCTGCTAAATGCTCCTTCCTCTCAAACGCCTGTTCAGTAATTTCTTTCTGCACTCAGAAAAACCTCTCCCTGCTCTGGGCAGCCACGGGGAAATCTAATAAGCCCTTTTTCCCACACTAAAAATCGACAGGGCTCACAAAGAAAACTGCAGCCTGTCCTAAACAGACACACTTTCAGCGGACCTGGCACAAAGAAACCTTTTCTCCTTCCTCCAAGAAGGAACATCAACCTCCTTCAACAAACAGAAGGGAGAGCGTGGCTACCACACAGCATTACCCCAAGCCCTTCACGCATTGGGCTTCTCTTCAGGCTGTAGCTGCTCTTAGGGCTTGGATGGGGGCTGCCGCAGGCATTCTGGGTGGGGACACAGACATCCAGGCTGGAGGAGGGACGGTGAGGCCTGGAGTGGGAGGGGGAGGCGTGTGACTGCGGGTGGCTTGTCCAGCTGGGGATACAGGTGATGGAAATGGTGATTTGGGGAAGACGGATGGGGCAGCGGGTGGAAGATTGCTGGGAAGGATGGCTGGGGGACGTGAGACTAGAGGCAAGAGGGCGTCAAAAGTGGAAGCAGAGACAAGTCACAGGAAGGAGGGGCAGAACTTGGCAGTGGGTTGGATGTGGGTGAGGAAGACAGGAGCATCATGTGTGACTCAAAGTTGGGGGCCTCAGTGCCTGGGACAACCATGGCCCCCCAACAGTCCCCGAGACCTTGGGAAAGGGCTAAGTTTGGGGCTCCAACTCTAGAACCACTCTCTCCGCAGCAGAATCTGTGGAGCGATGCTCATTTTCTCCTGTGAAGGATGGAAGCCTGGCTGCTTGAATTCAAGGGTAGGCTCTGCCTTTTCCTAGCAGTGTGGCTTCTGCAAGAGCCTCAGTTTGCTAGCCTGTAGAATGGGAATCAGAGTCACTAGCACCTGCACGAGATGTGAGAATTCAGTGAAATAGAGCAGGAAAAGTGTCCAGTGCCTGCTCACCACCTCCGTAGCCGCCACCCTGGTCTAAGCCACCCTTTCCCCCAGTCTGTCACATGGACGTTGGCAGCCAACCCCTTCCTTACTGGTGTCCCTGCTTCCGCCATTGCTCCCTCAGTCTATTCTCCACCTAGCATCAGGGTAGTCATACCTCAGTCAGATCCCTTCCCTCCTTGGGCAACACTCTCTGATGCCCTACCTCCCTTTAGAGCCAAAGCCCTCAGCCCCCTCCCCTGCCACCCTGCCTCTCTGAGCACCCCTCCTTCCACTCCCGTCTCAGCCGCCCCGCTGGCCTCCAACACACCAGGTACACTCCTGCCCCAGGGCCTTTGTACTGACTGTTTCCTCTATCTGAGGTACTCTTCCCACAGGTAGCCACACAACCATTTCCTGCAAGGCTGCGATCAGTGAGCCCTCACTGACCTCCTGATTAAAAGTTGATCCCCCACACCTGTCCCCACTTCCTGCCCTGACCACCACCAACCTCACATAGATGTTCTTGCTTGTTTTCTGTATTGCCTGTCAGCACTCTGCGAGCAGGAATTAACTTTCATCTGCTTTGCTCCGTGCTGGGTCCCCAGTGCCTAAAACACTAGCACATAAATAAATATTTGTGACGTAGATGTCGGTGGCTGTTATTATGGCTGCTCTTTGTATTCCAGTTCTTTCCGTGGCTCTGAGTTTCTTCTTAATCTACAGTGAGGCAAGGGGCCTCTCCCTTCCAGTGAAGCACCTACCACTCAGTACACTTCCTTGTGCTTATACAAGTGAGCCTGGGGGGATGCGAGGTGTAGAGCAGAAGGTCCCAATGCCTTTCTTTCTCCTCCTCCTTTTTTACAGAAAACCCCAGCTCTTCTGCCCAGTTTCCTAGATTATGCTGCTCCATTTTTTTTCTTTTTCTTTTTAATTGTACTTTAGATGAAGGTTTACAGAACAAACTAATTTCTCACCAGTTAGTACAACATTGTTCTATGATATTGGTTAACAACCCCATGACATGCCCACACCCTCCCTTCTCAACCCAGGGTTCCTTATTACCAGCTTTCCTCTTCCCTCCTACCTTCCCTGCCCCAGGGCTGGTGTGCCCCTTCATTCTTGTTTTGTTCCATGGGTCTGTTTAATCTTTGGCTGAAGGGTGAACCTCAGGCGTGACCTTATTACTGAGCTGAAAGGGTGTCCAGAGGCTGTACTCTCTAGGTTTCTCCAGTCTCTGTCAGGCCAGCAAGTCTGGTCTTTCCTTTTGAGTTAGAATTTTACTCTATATTTTTCTCCAGCTCTGTCCGGGACCCTCTATTGTGATCCCTGTCAGAGCAGTCAGTGGTGGTAACTGGGCACCATCTAGTTGTACTGGACTCAGACTGGTGGAGGCTGTGATAGATGTGGTCCATCAGTCCTTTGGACTAACCTTTCCCTTTGTATCTTTAGTTTTCTTCATTCTTCCTTGCTCCCGAAGGGGTGAGACCAGTGGAGTATCCTAGATGGCCGCCCACAGGCTTTTAAGACCCCAGACTATCTGCTACCTTTTCACAAGCAGGAAGACACACGTGTGATGTCCCCAACCAGGGAGTTCCTAATCCTTAAGAGTGTGTGGGGGTAATAGTAGATGGCCTTGTGTGAGGCCCGTCTGATGGATGAAGATTCCAACTTTGAAAGGTTGCTGAGTCGAATCGACTCGAAGGCAGCGGGTTTAGTTTTGGTTTTGTCCTAAGCCCTGGACACGTGTTACCTCATTTCATTCACGTAACAGCCCTAGGAGGTAGGTACCACAGTTATCCCCATTTTCCAGCTGAGAAAACTGAGGCAGTGAGAGGTGAAATGACTTGCCCAAGGTCGTATAGTTAGCAAGTGGCAGAGCTGGGATGCGCACCAGGCAGGAGGCTCCAGAGCCTAGCTCTTGCCTGCTGTGTTGCTGCCCTTACCCCTAAAGCCGATTCACTCAGGCTCCCTGGGCTCTTCTGACGTGACCTTATTGGAAAGTGCACTCCACTAGGAGTCACGAGCCCCGGGTTTGAGTTCAGCTTCTATGTCAACTTGCTGAGTGACTCTGGGTAAGTCACACTCCCTCTCTCTGGCCGTTTCTTTCCTCATGTGTAAAATGAAGTTTCTTTTTGTTTTTCTGGCTGAGTGATGGAGGTGGGGGAGCATCATTTGACCACAGGGTATGGGGTCAGACAGCCTGGGTCCCAGTCCTCTGCCATCACTCGCCTGCAGTGTGGCCTTGGGTCAGGACTTGCCCTCTGTGGGATGATAGTATCTGTCCGACTCACAGCGACCCTGTAAGACAGAGTAGAACTGCCCCATAGGACTTCCAAGGAGCTGCTGGTGGATTCAAACTGCTGGGCTTTTGCTTAGCAGCCGAGCTGTTTAACCACTGCGCCACCAGGACTCTGACAAACAGCAAGTGCTCCATAAACGAAGCCTGCTGTAACCCACCCATCACGTCAGAGGCGGCTGCGTGTCAGATCTGAGCTGTAGATCCATTTTGTTTGGCCCGCAGTGTTTACAGTGCTTTTGAATAAGTTGCCAGCATTTGAAAATTGAGACACAGAAGCACCTGGATTTATGGCTTTTCTCAAGCACCTGGCAGATCTGTCCTCACAGGGCCCAGGTTCTTACATGTGTGGCAGCTCCCCCTCTAGGTGAGTCTGCAGACTGCCCACACCCTCCCCCCACACTTTCTGGCCTCCTCCCTATTTACAGGACTTGCCCTTCAAGGTACTCAGGCCCCCAGCCTTGGAGTCCTCCTGGATGCCTCTCTCTCTCACTCCCATGGCTGATCCATTGGCAGAGCCCACCAACTCCTCTTTTGGAATCAGCCCCAGTCTGGCCTCATCCTATCAGCCTCGCCACCCCTGCCTGTCTGAGCCTGGTACCTCTCACTTGGACCAGGCTGCAGCCCTTTTACCGGTCTCCCTGCTTCTGCCCTAGGGCAGCCAAAGGAACCCTGGTGAAACCCAAGTGTCTTAGTTACCTAGTGCTGCTATACAAGAAATACCACAAGGGGATGGCTTTCACAAGCAGAAGTTTATTCTCTCACAGCCTAGTAGGCTAGAAATCCAAATTCAGGGCACCAGCTCCAGGAGAAGGCTTCCTCCCTCTGTCATCTCTGGAGGAAGGTCCTTGTCCTCAATCTTCCCCTGGTCTAGGAGCTTGGCAGTGCAGGGACCCCAAGTCCAAAGGATGCTCTCTGCTCCTGGCGCTACTTTCTTGGTGGTTTGAGGTCCCCATCCTCTCTGCTCAGTTCTCTCTTTTATATCTCAAAAGAGATAGACTCAAGATACAACTTATTCCTGTAGATTGAGTCCTCCCTCGTTAACATAACTGCCTCTAACCCTGCCTCATTTACATCCTAGAGGTAAGATTTATAACACACAGGCAAATCACATTAGATGATAAAATGGTGGACAATCACACAATACTGGGCATCATGGCCCAGCCAGGTTGATACACATTTTTGGGGGACACAATTCAATCCATAATACCAAGTCAGGTCATCTCCCTCCTGTTTCTGCTCAGGACCCTCCTGTTGGTTCCATCTCACTTCCAATGCCCATGAAGATGTGTGGAGCTTGCATCCCCCATTGCCTCTCTGACCTTCTCTTTTCTCCCTGCCAGTCCCTCTGCTCAGCCACACAAGCTTCCTTGCTGGTCTTTGCATAGGTCAAGATCCTCCTGCCTCAGGACTTTTGCACTTGCTATTCAAGCTGTCTGGAAAATTTTCCCAGATATCTGCAAGTCTCCGTCCCTTCTCAGGTGGGCCTCTGCTCAAATGCCCTCTTCTCAGTGAAACCTTCCCAGACCACGCTGTCTAAACCAGCCTCCTGAAACTCCCCCACTTCCCTTATTCCCCCTTGCTCTATTTGCTGTCTTACTCACTACGCACCATTTATCTTCTGTATTGTCTTGCTCCACTTCTGGAATGCCAGCCCTAGGAGGACCGGGCTGTCCCTTTCACATAATGCCACATCCCAGAACCTAGATGAGGTTGGCGCTTAGTAAGGTGTCTTAGTCACCTAGTGCTGCTATAACAGAAATACCGCAAGTGGATGGCTTTAGCAAGAGAAGTTTATTCTCTCACAGTCTAGTAGGCTACAAGTGCAAATTCAGGGCGTCATCTCCAGTAGAAGGCGCCCTCTGTTCACTCTGGAAGAAGGTCCTTGTCATCAATCTTTCCGTGGTCTGGGAGCATCTCTGCACAGGAACCCTGGGTCCAAAGGACGTACTCTGCTCCCAGTGCTTCTTTCTTGGTGATATGAGGTTCCTGTATCTTTCTACTTGCTTCTCTCTTTTATATCTCAAAAGAGATTGGCTTAAGACACTACCTAATCTTGTAGACCTCATCAGCATAATTGCCGGTAACCCATTGTATTACATCATAGTGATTTACAACACATAGGGAAATCATATCAGAAGATAAAATGTAGACAATTATACAATCATACAAGGGAATCATGACCTAGCCAAGTTGACAGATATTTTGGGGGTGGCACAATTCAATCCTTGACATAAGGGTTCAGTAAATATTTGTTGACTGCATTTGGGATTCTAGGAACTTCTCGGAATTTCTGTGTGCAGTGAGAAGACTGGGCTCCATACCCCGTGCCTGTTGTGTCCATGGACCTGTTGTTCCTTTTTTCCTCTTCTCTCTTTTGCCCTGCTCCTGAAAAGAGAAGAGGTGCCTCATGGAGCGCTGTGAGGAGCCGATGGAGTTCACTTAAGGTCCCCCAGACTCAGAACCATCTTGAGGAGATGGAGCGACCTCGGATCTCTGAGCTACCTCCAGCACCCTGGTGATTAAGCTCTTTTTTAAAGCTCTTTCTGTCTCAAGTGGCAGAAACAGATTTGATCCCAAGTAAGAATAAAAACCAACAAAACAAAACAAAACAAAAACCAAACCCGTTGTCGTCAAGTTGATTCTGACTCATAGTGACCCTACAGGACAGAGGAGAACTTCACCATAAGGTTTCTAGGGAGCGGCTGGTGGATTCGAACTGCCAACCTTTTGGTTAGCAGCTGAGGTCTTAACTACTGCGCCACCAGGGGAGGAGTTTATAACAATCATGTGGCTGCTTATAGAGTGTAGGTAAAGGTGAAACCACCAGGCCTCACAGTCAGAGCCAGAGCCACGTGGGCCCCTGGAAGCCAGAGTTGGTGGCTCTCCCTTGGGCCCAGAGTCGCCATTTAAAGTCCCACAGGGGCCAGGCCAGAAACCCGAAAGAGCAAGAGGGAAGGGTGGGGACTGTGAGAAAGTGGGGAGTGTTGACCTTGTCTAAAGGGGTGGCCGTGTTTGGGCTCCAGGCAACTGTTAGCATGCGGGATGGGGCCCATGTGGTGCCAGGTTGTCCATTTTGTCCAAGCTTCAGGTTTTTATATGAAATTTCTTGATTACTAAATTTGGTTACTAATTCAATTTAAAAAAAAAAAGGGAGAGAAAGAAAAAGAAAAGAAAACCACTCTGCAGGCCAAAATCCAACAGTCCTGACTTGGGTAGAGCCTGTGTTGCTAGTTTGCAACTTCCAGGCCAGGGATTCACCATTAACACAACTGTGATGATTAAGGTTGTGTGTCAACTTTGGTGGACCATGATTCTCAGTGCTTATATGTGATCACTCGCATAATGGGATCTGCTGTGAGTAGCCAGCCGGTTAAAAGGGAGTTTCCTTGGGTGTGTGGCTTGCATCCAAAGATAAGCAGACATTCTGGCATTTTGCTCGCTCTGGATCCTGCAGCTGCTTCCTGTTTGTCTGACCTCTGGCTCTTGGGACTTGAGCTGTCTATCAGCTTATCTGCTGATCTTGGAATTAGTGGATCTTCACAGCCTGTGAGTGGGAGCCCTGCTCTTCGATGTACTGATCTTGGGTTTACCAGCCCCTGTGGCTACATGAATCAGGAGAAGCTATTATCCTGTTCCATAGGCTTGGGACGTTCCAGCCTCTACAATCTCGTGAGCTGTTTCCTTGATATAAATCTCTCTCTCTCTATATTTATATGCTTTACTGATTTTGCTTTTCTAGAGAACCCAGCCTAAGACAATGACTCATTGCCAGCTCCCAGTGTCCTTGTTTATGGTGTCACGTTCTTGAAGGAGAATCTGACCAGACAGCTTGGATCTGGGGGTCATGGCTGGTCCAGTCTGCTCTGGCCTGGGAGAGTGGGTGTTGGATCACATAACCCAGTACTGTGGGTGGGTGGGAAGTAGAATTTGGAGGCAGGGGGATGGGCTGGGGCTTGAGCAGGCATCCCCCAAACAGTCAACCTTGTTAGTCAGGGCTCTTTCAGTTGCAAGTGATGGAAACTCAATTGAAATGGGCTTAAGCAAAAAAGGGAATTTATGATCTCACATGATAGAGAAGTCCAGGGCTACAGCATGGCTGGATCAAGCAGTGTTGCTGGGTATTTGTCTCTTTCCATTACTTCGCTGTCTTCTTCTGGGTTAGCTTTATTCTCAGATGGACTCTCCCTATGTGGTATTCCCTGAAAGCTTTAAACTTACTCCCTTTCCTTCCAGAAACTTCAGTGAAAAAGAGAGATTCTTCTCCCCAAACTTCAAACAAAAGTCCTAACAGATTCTCGTTGAACCAACTTGGGCTATGTCCCCCCCCCGAACCAATCAGTGTGGCCAAAGGGGATGGATTATGATGATTGACTGAGCCTTGGTCGCACGCCCACCCTGGGACAGGAGATAAGGACAGCTCCACCTAAACCATGTGTCCTGAGAGTGGAAGAAGGGAGTGTATCAGTTAGCTATTGCCACAATAATGCTGGGTAACAAAACTTCAGTGGCATACAGCTGCAAATTTTTATTCATGAGTCTATGGCCAGTGATTTAGACTAGGTTGGACTGGGCCCACTCATATGTCTGGCGGATTGGTGGCTATTGGCTGGGGCAATGGGGGCAACTGGCTCATGTCTCTTATTCTCCAATAGGCTAGCCTGGGCATATTTTCGTGGTAGTGGCAGAGGAGTAAAAGCCAGAGCAATTACGCAAGTGCTTCTGCTTGCATTACATTTGCTTATATTCTGTTGTGATACAGGGAGGGGTGAAGAATTGAGTCCATGAATGCAGCCACTCTACCTCAGGCATTTCCTCAAAATTGAGGGCTGGTCCCAATAAAGAGAGGTCAGCTGAGGACAGCAGATGTTCCCACTTCTACAAGGACAAATCTAGAAACTGAAAGTTTGTGGCCACTCCGTTGGCCCCTGATTCATCTGTGTTTGAGTTCAGAGGTGCTTAATTGTCCAGTGCTGTGGTGCTATGGTGCTGTGGTGCGCTAAGGAAACCCTGGTGGCATAGTGGTTAAGAGCTACAGCTATTAATCAAAAGGTCGGCAGTTCGAATCCACTAGGCGCTCCTTGGAAACCCTATGGGGCAGTTCTACTCTGTCCTGTAGGATCACCATGAGTTGGAATCGACTTGACCACAATGGGTTTATGGAGCTCTGTGATGATGGGATAAAACCATGGATTTCAACCCAGAGAAATGCATGCCCTCAAACACATAGTTTGGCCTGAGCCCCATCGGTGGAGACCACACTGATCCAGCTGGTGTTTCCCAAACTTGGCTATACTGCAGAATCATCAGGGGAACTTGTTAAGATGCAGATTCCCAGGGCATCACCCTTGGGCCTCCTGCTTGGTGGGTCTGGGGTGAGGCCCAGGAATGTGCATTTCTAACCAGCCTCACAGGCTTCCAAAGCACAGCCAGGCTTGGGCACCAGTGTTTCCATCCAGCCCTCTTGTTTGCGTCTGGGAATCCATAGCGGCCTATAGTGTATAGTGGGCAGGCCTGATGTAGGATTTCCCAGGGTTTGGAGCAGAGCTGGGACCCTGGCCAGAGGCCCCTGACTTCCAGCCCACTGCTTTTTCTTGATTTCGCCCCTGCCTTTTTTACTGCACTGACTTCTTCTGGTACCACATTCTTCTCACTCTGCTCTGCCATGCTGGCCTCCCTGCGGTTCCTAGGCCACGCCAAGTTCATTTCCCACTCAGGGCCTTCGTGCTTGCTGGCCCCTCTGCCTCAGATGCCTGTTCGCTATGTGTAGAAAACTTTTTGTCTTTTAGGTCTCAGCTCAGCTGTCAGCAGCCCTGGCTGCTATTTCACTCCAAGTTTCTTGTCTTCACAGCGGTACTGCTCTCTGACACACACACCGCTCTCTGAACTTACCTTGTTTATTTCTCCGCGTGTTTACTATTTGTATCTCTTATTCACCCTGATAGCGGAGGCGTGGTCGGTTTTAACTTCTCCACCGTGTCATCCTCAGGACGCAGAGCACAGTGGGAACTTTGTAAGTGGTAGGATCCCTTCGGATCTGAGGGCTGAGCCATGTCTCATGGCCCCTGGATGTCTCTGGCCATCCCACTGGATATGACCATTACTTAGAAATGCTCAAAACCAAATGAAGTATAGTTCTAGAAGGGAAGGGCTGAGGGCTGTCAGGGAAGGCAGGTTGTGTGTGGCTGTGGCCGGGTGGGAGGAAGAAGGTGACGGGGCAGGATCAGACCAACAGGGAAGATTATGGCCTTCCTGGCTGTGCGGAGCGGCTGTTCCAGATGGTGGTGTCAGGGTTCCAGGATTCCCCAGTCCCGGCCAGAGGCGAGGGGATGGCCCTCCCTGGACTCTGAGCCAAGGCCTTGGCAGGTTCCCAAGGGTCCCGAGGAAGGTGTGGCCTGGGTAGACTCCAGCTGGTGGAGACAGTGGCTCAGCACAGAGCAAGCCTGAGTTTTTCTTCTGAGTTTTCTGAGGAACCAGGCGGCTTCCAGTCTTCTCACAGGAAGAGTGAGGTAATAGTACTGAGCTCTGCCTGGTTCCTTTCTCTGGGAGGCTGGATCCCCATCCAGAAATTGTCCGTTGACTGCAGGAATTCATACAATGAAACCCGAGCTCTGCCCTGGACTCCAGCTGGGTTGGGGGGTGGGAGAGACCGCCTGGCCTGGACTGCCCCGACTGAGGCTGCCTCCATGTTGCTTTTGGGTAACTTGGCCTTTGGATGCAGGCCCTCTCTTGGGGACTGCCCCCTTTGCTGCTCAAAGGGATGGGAGGGGAGGTCAGTGCTCAGGCTTCTGGCAACAGAGCTGGGGGAGGGGCAAGGTCTGGGGAGGGGCAGAGCCTGGGGGAGAAGCCCTGGCTGTGGCAGGTCTTGTCCATTGTCCCAGCCTTCAGCAATGGTGGGGAGTGGGGGGACCAGATATATAAAAAGAGATGTCATGAGGAGAGGCAGTGATATTGAGAAGAGAGAGACACAGAATCTGAGAGAGACAAAGAGAAAGACTGAGATAGAGGGAGAGTGCGGGAGCCAGAAAGGGAGAGAGTGAGAGAGACACAAAGAAAAAGGGGTACATGGGGGGTGGGGAGAGAGAGCGAGGAGAGGCAGAGACAGAGAAATACAGAGAGAGACAACAAAGGGAGACACACAGAGACACACACTAAACACACACAGAGAGGAACAGGGAGAAAGAGACACACACAGAGACAGAGAGAAAGAAAGGCAGAGACAGAGAAACACACACACTTACTCACAAACGCACACACACTCAGGCACAGGGAGTGTGCCTGCCTGAGGAGCTAGAGAGGAGAGAGACAGTGAGGGGAGCCTGAAATAGCCTGGGGAGGCGGGAAAGCACACACATAGCCCTTTCTGCCTCCCTTTTTTCCAGGACAGACTGTGTCCCTGGCAAGAGGAGACACGCTGGTTGGCCCGTGCAGGGGAGACCAATCCAGGCAGATCGCCTGAGGGAATCTATTATCATCAGATAATGTCCCTCCTCTGCTCAAACCCTCCAGTGGCTCTCATTTCACTCCAGGTACAGCCAAAATCATCCCAGTGGCTACAAGACCTGACCTAGCTCGTCCCCTGTTATTCCTCTGCCTCCTTTCCCACTACACCTGTCCTTGTTTTCTCTGCTCCATTCTGATATCCTCTTGGCTTTTGCTCAAACATCCCATGTCTGTTCCTGCCTCAGGGCCTTTGCACTTGCTGTTCCCTCGGCCTGAAACACTCTTTCCCCAGGTCTCCACTCTTTCACTTCGCTAAAACGTTCCCATTTCCATGAGATCTTCCTTGGCCACCCTATTTAAAGTTGTGGCCTCCCTCCCCATCACCCCTCTTCCCCTATCCAGCTTAATTTTTTTCCCTTGTAACACTTCTCCTCACCTGACATTCTGTCACCGATTTCTCGATGCCCTGGTGTTATGCAATCCATGCTTTCAGAATCACCGATCTGCAACTCTGTTTTTGTGGAAACCCGAGTCTCTGCAGGAAAAGGACCTACTCAGAACCATCCCCAAGCAATTTCCAGAAATGGTGGTAGAATCTTAGTGCTTGGTGCTTTCTCTTAGCTCTGGTTTCTAGTTGCTGATCCTTGATCACCTCTTCAAGAGCCAAACACGTTGACCATCAGTTTCATGGCTTATGCTCTAGTTGCCGCAGAAATGTTATACATATTTAAAAAAGTCAGGAAAATGCCAAAACCCTTAGTACCAGTAGGAAATGAACAGTTGGAATTACCCTGAAGAGAAGGCTTCAAATTCTTGTTCATTCATTCGTTCCTTCTTTCATTTCATGAACACCTAGTATGTGCCAGGTTTTGTCTAGGTCCTTGACCTCATGGAGTTTGCATTCTAGAGGAAGGAGACAGACAACAAGAGATTGTTGACTCACTTGTATATTTAACCTGTATTTATTGAACACCTACTAGGGCTACTGTGGATTCAGTGGTGGACAAAAGAGACACAGTCCTTGTCCTCATGGAACTTACATTCTTGGGGGGCAGACAGACAATGAGAACTGATTTATCAGTGGTAGTGGTTCTGTGGCACCAGATTCAGGCCAGGATGACCCCTGGAACTCAGGGCCTTGGGAAACAGTGGCCCCTGAGTGGTAAAGGCTCATGGGTCACTCATTCTTCCACACGGGTTCTTGATTGCCCAAGCCAGCAGTATCTCTATGATCTCCTGAACCTGCTTTTAATTTTTCCTCTAATGAGGACAGTGGAAAATTCTATGCCCCATGGCCATCTATCCATATATTAACTCTCACCTGCCAGCCAGGTTATTCCAATGCTCCTTTGTAATAAGAGATTATATGGAAGGATTTTCTGGAAGATGTTTTCTTTCCTTTCGTCTTCCTTGCTTCCTTCCTTCCTCATTCCTTCCTTCCCTTCCTTCCTCAGGTCCTCTGCTCGGCACCAGGAATACATGGTAGACTTTATCAGGTCAAACAAGGATCTTACATTCTAGTGGAGAGAGAGAAAAAACTAGCCTGTTATAAAACAGATAAATCAGTGATTTTATAAAGAGATAAGTGCTTTTTTTTTAAACTTTTTTTAAGTGCTATCAAACAGCATGTTGCTATGATACCGAATAGGCTTCACTGGAGCTTCCAGACTAAGATGGACTAGGAAGAAAGGCCTGGCGACCCATTGCCAAAAATCAGCCAATGAAAACTCTGTGGATCACAACGGTCAGATCTGCAACCAGTCTTGGGGACGGCGCAGGAACTGGCAGCATTTCATTCTGTTGTGCACTCGGTCGGTGTGAGACAGCAGCTAACGGCAACAGCAACTGTGCAACAGGGTGATGCGATTGCACTTGAGGTGGCGCTTTGGATAAGGTGTCGGGGAAAGCTTCTTTGGAGAAGTGACATTTGAACGGAGATCTGAATGACCAGAAAGAGACAGCGAAGCAGAGTCTCGGGGGAAGCATTCCAGGCAGAATAAGTTTGTCCTTGGTCACTTCAGTTTTCCACATCTTGAGTCAATTTTTAGTGATTTATGTATGTTTTCTTAGAAAATAATTTATTCATCAAAAATTTCAAACTCATTTGCATAAAATTTATTTGCATTTTATGTAAAATTTTATGCAAATGAGTTTGAAACTTAGAAAAAAGTCTCTTTTTAAAATTTTTTCATTGTACTTTAGATGAAGGTTTACAGAGCAAATTAGTTTCTCATTAAGCAATTAATACACATATTGTTTTGTGACATTGGTTGCCAACTTCATGACGTGTTAACCCTCGTCTTCTCGACCTTGGGATCCCCATTACCAGCTTTCCTGTCCCCTCCTGCCGTCTGGTCCTTGCCCCTGGGGTGATGTGCCCGTTTAGTCTCGTTTTGTTTTATGGGCTTGCCTAATCATTGGCTGAAGGGTGAAGCTCAGGAGTGACTTCAGTACTGAGCTAAAAAGAGTATCTGGGGGCCATACTCTCGGGGGTTTCTCCAGTCTCTGTCAGACCAGTAAGACTGGTCTTTTGTGTGTGTGAGTTAGAATTTTCTGCTATGATTTTCTGCAGCTCTGCCCGGGACTCTATTGTTATCGCTGTCAGAGCAATTGGTGGTGGTAGCCAAGCACCATCTAGTTGTGCTGGACTCAGTCTGGTGGAGGCTGTGGTAGTAGTGGTCCACGAGTCCTTTGGACTCACTTTTCTCTTGTGTCTTTGGTTTTCTTCATTCTCCCTTGCTCCAGATGGGGTGAGACCAGTGGAGTATCTTAGATGGCCACTCACAAGCTTTAAGACCCCAGACGCTACTCACCAAAGTAGGATGTAGAACATTGTCTTTATAAACCATATTATGCCAGTTGAGCTAGATGTTCCCCGAGATCATGGTCTCCAGCCTATAGCCCAGTAATTTAGTCCCTCAGAGAGTCTGAATGTGTCTTTGGAGCTTCCATGACCTTGCCTTGGTCAAGTTGTCCTGGCTTCCCTGGTATTGTGTACTGTCTTACCCTTCACCAAAGTAACCAGTTACATATTGTGTATTTAGTGTTTTTCCCTGCCTACCCTTCCCCTCCCTCATAACCACCAAAGATTGTTTCTTTTTGTGTTTTCATAATAGTTTTCTCATGTAATATTTGTCCTTTGTAATTGGCTTGTTTCACTCAGCACAATGCCCACCACATTCATCCATATTGTGAGACGTTTTGCAGATTCATCATTGTTCTCTATTGTTGCCTAGTGTTCCATTATATGTACGTACCACAGTTTGTTTATCCATTCATCTGTTGATGGGTGTCTTGGTTGTTTCCAACTTTTTGCTATTGTGTATAATGCTGCAATGAACATGGGTGTGCATATGTCTGTTCCTGTGATGGCTCTTATTTCTTTAGGATATATTCCTAGAGTGCCGTTGCTGGATCATATGGTGTTTCTATTTCTAGCTTTTTAAGGAAGCACCGTATCATTTTCCAAAATGGTTGTACCATTTTACATTCCCACCAGCAGTGCCTATGAGTTCCAGTCTCCCTGCAGTCTCTCCAACATTTGTTATTTTCTGTTTTTTTTGATTCATGCCAGTAATGTTGGGGTGAGATGGTATCTCATTGTGGTTTTGATTTGCATTTCTCTAATGGCTAGTGGTCACGAGCATTTCCTCTTGTGTCTGTCAGCTGCCTGAATGTTATCTTTGGTGAAGTGCCTGTTCATATCCTTTGCCCATTTTTTTCCTTCCTTTTTTAAAAATATATATTTTATTATGCTTTAGGTGAAAATTTTACAGAGCAAATTAGGTTCCCAATTAACAAGTTTTATACAAATTGTCCCATGACATCAGTTGCAATTTTTTTTTTTGTCTTGTTCCTGTTCTCAAGGGGAATGTTTTCAGTCTCTCTCCATTAAGAATGATGTTGGCTGTTGGTTTTGTATAAGGCCCTTTATTATGCTGAGGAATTTCAAAAAAGTCTATCTTTGGCTAGTTTTCTTTCCTCACTCCTAATCCTATTATTTGTGTTTTCTCTCTCTCTTGCTTGAAGCTGCTGAGGATGATGTGGGCCTTGGTGAATATTGACCCTCTAGAAAGAGCAGAATTATCTTGAAATCTTTACATGAGATCTACATTGATGTTTTATGTAGTCAGGCTCGAGGTTCTGGTAATTTGTGCCAGCTACCTCCCCTTTTTTCAGCCTGTCTTCCAGTTTTGTCTGTTTTTACCAACCCCTCCCCTCATTTCTTTTTTGTTCATAAAGAATCAGCGCTCTTGTATTTATCAATTGTGTTTTAAAAAAAATTGTAATTTACGTTTGTTTTCTTTTGGCCTACTTTCCTGAGGTTTGTTTTGTTAATACTTTCTGGTTTTTTAGTTGACAATTTTACTTTTCGTAGTAAAAAAAATCCAAAATAATAAGTGCATTTTAATACTATGAGTTTGCCTCTGAGCACCAGTTGGCCATAGCCTGTGAATTTTTGTTTCTCCAATGATCCTAGAGTAACTCAGTAGAGCATTTAAAAATTTCCCAGAGCTTTGTCTCATTTGCTTAAAGTTTGTTAATTGACTTTATTTTTCAGGGTAGTTTTAGGTTTACAGAAAAATTGTGCAGAAAGTACAGAGAGTATCCTTCCCCTCTGCACACAGTTTCTCCTATTATTAAAACCTTGTGTTTCTGTGGTACATTTATTACAATTGATGAACCAATATTAATACATTATTATTAACTGAAATCTACAGTTTACATTAGGGTTCACTCTTTGTGTTGTACTGTCCTTTGAGTTTTGACGATTGCGTAATGCCATGTGTCCACCATTACCATATGGTATGTAATAGTTTCACTGCCCTAAAAATGCTCTGTGTTCCACCTCTTCATCCCTCCCCCGTCTCCCTGACTTATTTGCCTAAATTTTTATTAATTCCTAGCTTTACTAAATGATAGAGAAGGTGGCCTGTGCAATTTATGTTCACAACTTTTTTGGTAAATGTTTTATTTGAAAAAGCAGCTGCATCCCCTATATATAGGTCAAAGTAGTCTTATAGATAGTATTACTGCTATTTATTTATCCTATGTTGTTATTTATCTTTTTTTTTTCTTGATATGCCAAAATTGGAAGAGGTAGGCCAAAGTCTTTCTCTTCTTACTTGTATTTCTGATAGTTTTTGTTGTTATAAAGTTTGATTCACTGCTATTCATAACAAAAAATTCATGACAGCTATATTTTCATTGTGGAATTGTAGATTAGATAAAAATGACTATTTTCCCCTAGCGAATGCTTTTACTTTGAATTCTATTTTTCTGTATTTTAATACTACTATCCCTGCTTTCTTTTGTTTGTATCCTCTTGATATGTGTCTATGTAGCCTTTTTATTGGAACTTTTTCATGTCTTTTTGTTAAGTATATATCTGCTAAGAACAGTATGGTTAGATTTTTTCTCTTGGTCCAACCTGAGGGGCTTAACTAAATAACATTTATTTCTGTAATATATAGATGTAACCTCACTTCTGTTTTTTTGTTGAATGCTTTCTTTATTCCTCTTTTAAAAACATTTTCTTTATTTTTATCTTTCACTATCTGGGTTAGCTTTTATTTCTTTTTTCTTTATTAGTGATTTAAAAAGTATAAAAAAATATACATACGGTTAATTCTGTTTTTAATAGTTGCACTTCTATTTTTCTAATAGTTATGAAACAGCATTATTACATCTTCCCTGATAATGATGAGGAAATTAGTTGCTCTTGAATTCTGTTTTTTATTTCTTTTTCTAACAACAATTTCAACTTAAATCTGTGCTTAATTTGTTTCAGTGTTAATTTCAAGTCCCTTTACTTTCCATTTTCCCTACTTCTACTCGTATCTTGGTTGGCTTTGAAAGCCGTCTCTGATGTTATATGTGCTGGCCACCAGTTGTGTGCTTGATGCTGGGATGCGACGGTGGAGGAGATGACTAGTGTCCTGCCCTCATGGGATGTCTAGTTTAGTGTGTATGTGCATGTGTGTGTGTGTGTGTGTGTTGGTATAGGGACGATGCACAAGGAAGCATAC
Source organism: Elephas maximus indicus (assembly GCF_024166365.1). NCBI lineage: Eukaryota > Metazoa > Chordata > Mammalia > Proboscidea > Elephantidae > Elephas > Elephas maximus. Next base: position 88,383,988 of record NC_064830.1, on the reverse strand, counting down.
CTATCCCCCTCTGATGAGGTGCCACTTAAGAGAGACTAACCACTTAACCAGCTGTTAGACAAGCTGTGAGACAAGTTGAGGAAAGGGTGCCCAGGCAAAGGAAACAGCATGTGCAGAATCTTTGCCCAGGGAAAGAGCTTGGTAAGTTCAAAGAATGGAAAGAAAGCTGGAGTGGCTGAAGTATAGTGGGCACCGGCAAGAGTGGTGTGAGGTGAAGTGAAAAGGGAGCAGAGACAAGATCAGGGGTTTGTAGCCATGGAGGGAGTAGATTTTATTCCCAGTGCACATGGCATACTTCTTAGCTCTTGTATATCTACGAATATCTTTCCATGGTATTTGAATATGAATGATAACTTGGCTGGGTTTAGAATTCACAAGTTTAAACCTTTCCCCTCAATATACTGTGGGCATCATTCCACTGTTTTCTAGCATCTAGTGTTGAGGAAGAAATATCTGAAGTCAACTTCATATTTGTTCCATTATAGGCAACCCCTCTCTCCCAATTCTTATATGATTTTTTTTCCATTCATCCTCAGAATAGAGAATTTCATCATGGAGTATATAAATGTTGATTTCTTAATTGGCCTGGTACCTGTTGAGATCTGTTTAGGAAGACTTTCTTGTATTATATTTTAAATTATTTTACTATTCAATTTGTTTCCAGGCTCTTCTTCAGGAACACCACTTATTTATTTTTTAAAATTTTTATTGCGCATTAAGTGAAAGTTTACAAATCAAGTCAGTCTCTCATAGAAAAATTTATGTACACCTTGCTATATACTCCTAGTTGCTCTCCCCCTAATGAGACAGCACACTGCTTTCCTCCACTCTTTCTTTTCGTGTCCATCCGGCCAGCTTCTGACCCCCTCTGCCGTCTCATTTCCTTTCTAGACAGGAGCTGCCCACATAGTCTCATGCCTACTTGATCCAAGAATCTCACTCTTCACCAGTATCGTTTTCTATCCCATAGTCCAGTCCAACCCCTGTCTGAAGAGTTGGCTTTGGGAATGGAGGAATACCACTTATTTATGTGATTGATTTCTGTTCTCTGACCTCTATGTCTGTCATTTTCTCTCTCATTATTTTAATTTTATTTTCTTCTCATTCCATTGCATTCCCAGATAGTTTAGAAAATGTGTACTCCCGCTCTTGGTATCTCTGAATGTTCCAGAGAGAAGCCATCAAGCCTCAAATCCTTTATAATTTTCTACCTTAGTGGTCAAGACTAGACTACGTGGGATCTTTGAGGCTGCCTTTGCCTAGACTGAGTGTTCTCCTCCTCAGTTTCTTTCCCCTGTCCCCCAGCCTGATTTCTGCTGGTTTTCTAAGGATGGAAAATATGATGCCTCCACCAAAGCAAGAGGAGGCTATAGGCTCTAATTACAGTCCCAGTTCAAAGGAGCAGAGACCCAGAAGAAAGAAGAATTCTCTTTGTCCATTGTTGTACCTAATTATATTCTTGTCTCATATAAAAATACTTCCTCTTTGGCAGTGATTTAAGTGCCTAGAATTTAGTCTCACTAACCCTATACCTAGTTGATTCAATTTTCTGTAAGATGGTTTCTGCTCTTTACTGCTTCTAATGTGCATTTTAACTTTGCTCTTGCATTTTCAGTTCCTTTACAGTCCTTTCTTTCCTAGTTTAGATTTCATTTCACCTGCACCGCCTTTCTGGAAGCTCTCCTTTCATGAAACCTGTTCTTATTCCCTAATCTTCTAAATCTTGGTTGCAGAGTTTATGTTTTCTTGGAAACAGGAACAGAAACTTTTGATGATTATCTTTTGTTTCTTGTAATAAGTACATTTCAAAGACCTGCTTTTATTTCCTACCTTGAGTGTATCACTCCTTTCTTTAGGTTGTAGAATTGTTCCCAGTGCCCTATTTATGATTGTTTCTCCTCTATTTCTTTATTTTTGGGTATGGAAAGATCATTCCAGGCCTAGTATTTACTCAAAAATAGAGTGACTGGGTTCTCTTTGATCCTTATCACTCACCTAGTTGCTGTTTGATTCTTCCTCTCATATCAAAAGTGGTAATACTGGCTGATATTTGTATCAGAAGCAGGTTTCTGTTTTTTTTTTTTTTAGGATTTTGTCACATTTTGTGACTTTGCTAGATGAAAAAGGGCAATTACTTCCATGTAATTTGAAGTACTCTGTAGTTAATTTGTTGATGAAAATGGTTAATGTAAAACTATAACTCCCAGTATACATTTCTTCCCCTCTTTGTCTAGTTTTGCTTTGTGACTCATGAAGCAATGCACCACTGCTTGTCCACATAGACTCTCCGCCATGCATCATCATTGGAAATCATAGATCCTACATGGATGGAAAGCAAAATATATGAATCTGGGAGAGGTCTGAAGCTGGGAGATGAAATAGTCCTGGTGCCTTCACAAAGTAGCTCATGCGTTGCAGAGGGTGGATGCCACCTCTGTTAGGCTCAATGATGTCACTGATGTAGAGGTAGGCAGAGAATGGTGGAATCCCTTCTGTCTTCCTTCTTGGCTGCAGCCAAAGATAAGATGGTTAGTGGAAATTCCTTCTGTGGTCTGGCAGACCTAACCGATAATAGGCCTAATTTCTAGCCCCCCTTGTAACATTTCATTGCTTTGTGGGTCTACTCGAGCATTTCATTTGAAAGATGGATGAGAGGGTATGATGGTTAGGTTGTGTGTTAACTTGGCTGGGGCATGATTCTCAGTGGTTTGGCAATTATGTAATGATGGAGTTTGGCAGTTATGTAATGATGTAGTCATCCTCCATGATGTGATCTGATATGATCAATCAATCAGTTGTAAGGGGAGCTTCCTAGGGAGTGTGGCCTGCATCCAATATTTATATAGATGTTCTGGCAAAGCTAGTTCACTTGCTCCGGATTTTGCATCCAGCTTGACATCATCTGACCTCTGGTTCTTGGGACTTGAGCCAGCAGCCTGCCATATTGCCCGCTGATCTTGGATCCATTGGCCTCCATAGCCTGTGAGCCAGCAGCCTGCTGTCTTACCTGCCTATCTTGGATTCATCAGTCCCTACAGCTGTGTGAGTCAGAAGAAGCCTTCAGCCAGACACAAGACCCAAGGATTTGGGACTTGCCAGCCTCTACAACTGTGTGAACCATTTCCTTGAGATAACTCTCTCTCTGTATACATATATATATACACACACACGTCACTGGTCTTGCTTCTCTGGAGAATCCAGCCTAAAACAGAGGGGCAGATTACATATCCCTGGCCAGTTAGCCTTAACCCAGAAGCCACACATCCTTTGTTGAGGATAACTACCTTTGCCAAAACATCTGTAGGAAGCTCCCCTTACAACTGATTGATTGATCATATCAGATCACATAAATTTTGATAAACAGGAGGAGAGAGTATGATAGACATCACTGGACTTATAATCAAGAAGATATGAACTGGAATTGTGGCTCATTTATTCATTCATTTACTCACTTCATTCATTCATTCCATGAACATTTATTAGGTCCCAGATGTACACTAATATTATACAAAGCGCTTTCTCCTGATAGAGTACCTTTTTCCTGATAGCTACTGGGTCTTTGTTTGGTGAGGAGTTCTTTCATTACTAACTCTGTGGGACCTTGAGTAAATGACTGAACATGATGGTGCCTCATTTTACCCATCAGTAAAAAAAACAAACACCTGAAGGGCTGTTGTGAGGTTTAGAGGGCATAGCATATGGGCAAAATCCCTCACACAGTGCTTGGTCCAGCGTAAGCCCCCAGTCCAAAACCAAACCCATTGTTGTCTAGTCTATTCCAACTCATAGATGTTTGCTAATCTGAAGCCTGGATAAAGCACGTGGAATGCAGAGAGATGGCCTGGGATGGGAATGCTGGATGGGGAAAGAGAGCTTAACTAGATCCTAACTGATTTTAAGAGACAGCAGGTGGTCAGTCAACACTGTTGTGCCTTGGGGGGTGGGAGGCTTTGGGAGCTGCCTCTGAAAGCCCACCATTTACCTGCGTGTCCAGAGGGGCTGGATCCCAATAAGAGAAGGCCCTCAGGTTCTGGGGGCTGAGAGTCTGCCTGTATCTCCTGGGTCCTTCGAACTGGAAGGGGTCTCTGCTTGGGTTGCTGTAAGAGCATCTGCTTTTGAAATTTCATTCATTCATTTATCCAGAAAACATTTTTGAGTGCATACTGTTTGCCAGGCCATTTGTTTTGTTTTTGTTTTTTGATATTGAGGAGACGTGGTGGCTAAGACAGAGTTCTTACTCTTCTGAACTTTTCATTCTTTATTTGTGAGGGGGGAGGTGAAGCAATCAATAAGTAAACAAATAAGATGGTTTCAGAGAGTTTGAAAAATGGTGATGGGATGGCGGGTGACTAAGGTCAGGGGACGGAGACCCCTCTGGGGAGGTGACATTTCTGTTGGGACCTGAGTGTCAAAAAGGAGCTTCCTTTGAAGCTCTAGGGAAAATGTATCAGGCGGAGGGAACAGCATGTGCAAAGGCCCTGGGTGGAACAGAAAGGAGGCAGCTGAAAGGGGCTGGGGGTCAGGTTAGGAGGCCTTTTCAATGGTCCATGCAAGAGAGGATGGTGCCTTGAGCCGTGGTAGTGGCAGAGAGAGGAAGAGGTGACGACGGTGTGGGGATTGTTTTACAGGAAGTGGGATTAACGGGACCTGATGATGAGACCAGTGAAAGAAAGAGAGGAGTCAGGGATGACCGCTAGGATTTTGGCCTGAGAAGCTGGTAGGTGGTACCATTTCCCGAGATGGAGAAAAATGGGAAAGAACAAGTTTAAGGAGAAAATCAGGAATTTTGTTTTTGGACATAAAGTATGTTGATTTCTGACCCTTCTCTGGCCTGCTGATGAACAGAATTTCATAGTGTTGTGTGTGTGTGTGTGAGTGTGTATGCATGTATGTGTTCTGCTAAAATGTTGACATTTTAGACAAAATAAGTCTTTGTTGTGGGTATTGTCCTGTGCATTGTAGAATGTTTAGAAGCCTCCCTGGTCTCTCCCCACTAGATGCCAGTAGCCCCTGTCCCCAGTCATAGCAATCAAAAAAGTCTCTAGGCATTGCCAGATATCCCCATTGTCCCCCCACTGGGGGACAAAATGGCTCCTGGTTAAGAACCTATGAAACCTTCATAGGGACTTTTACTGTTGTCACAGGAAGGAATGGAAACCTCACAGCACACGTGGTATGACATCCTTAGCTGATCACGTTACTTTTTCCTACAAACTTCAGACACTATCTCAGAATCCTTTTTAACACAGCAAACCATTAGCCATTACCAATGACTCGAGTTGACCCATGAGATGAAACCCATTTATTCTTGCTGTTTTAGGGTATTAAAAAAGAACCCAGAATGCTCTCTGTGGCTCACACACTGATTTGCAGTGAAATCTTAGACCTCTGGGCCTCAGTGTCCCTGTGTGTAAGATAGAAGCAATCCTAACTGCTTTCTGTGGGCCTGTCAGAGCCGTAGATGGGAGGATCAATGAGATAATCCTTGTATCTCAGCCTGAGTTTTTGAAGGCGGGCAGAATATTACAGAAGTGCGCAGCAGAGTCATTGTCTCAGGGGGTGCTGTGAAGGTGAACCTGTAAAAAATTAGAAAACATTTAGCTGTTATAAAGTGCCAGGTTTAATAATGGGAATAATGAGAACGGAAGGCTCTCGGAAGCGGGAGAGCTGGCCAGGAGGCCTGGCGATCGGCTTTGGCGGGCTATTGCTGGGAGGACAGAATGGCAATGCTCAAGGCTACGGTAATCTGTGTACGGTGTTTTGTTCAGGTGCAGGGTAGCCATGGAGACAGACTTCTCCCTTCTTTCTATGGAACTGACTCCACACTCCTGCGCACACATACACACCACACACACACGTGCCCACTCTTCCAACCTGGCTCCTTCTGACTTGGGCAGCAGGGAAGAGTCAGGAAGAGCCCAGAGAGGCCAACCTTGTAGTGTCTGAACGCCAGAGTTGTGAGTTCGAGTCCTGCCTCTGTCCCTTCCTGAGTGTATGATCCTGAATAAGCCACCTAGCCTCTCGGAGCCTCAAAAAAGATAAAGTACTTTTTGTTGTTGTTGTTGATGATAAAATACATCACCGATGGAGAAGCTCTGTAATCTCTCAAGTACTTACAGAATGTGGCATAACTTGATACATTTTTAAATTGAAACTCAGGAACCCAGAATTACAGTAATCAGAATCCTTGGCTAAAAACAAAAAACAGAAAGAGCAAAACAAAACTCTTGGTTCGTGATATACTCTCACCCGAGGTCTACGCATCGCTTCTGTAATTATTTATATAATTAATATGAACCCCCAAGAACCAGTCACCCACGCCACGAGCTAGAGTGTTATGTCCGCAGCTTACTGCTTGATGTGGTATTAAATGCCAGGGCCTGGGGCCAACCCACCTGGGTTCATATCTGGGCTCTAGCCTTGCTGGATGCGTAACCATAAGTTACTTAACCTCTCTGTGCCCCTCAGTTCCTCCTCTGTAAAGTGGGATAATCCTAGTACCTACCTCAGAGTTGTTGTTATGAAGATAAAATGAATTAATATTTGTAAAGCTTTTAGGACCATGCCTGGCTATGTAGGTGTTTAAGTAAATACATTTTACTGAGCCTGATGCTTGATACCTGTATTGGGTAGAGCTTGTTACAAGGCCATGGACAGGATGGGGAGAGGTGGACCAGAGGCAAGCATGGGAAATTGTTCTTGGGTAAACAAGGGCACCCAAAGCTGCTGACTAGTGGCTGGGGGTCCAGGCCAGAGATCCACAGGGGGCAGTGGGAAGCTGTCCTCAGTCTTGACTTGGAAACATTTAATCTGTGACCTGTGAGAGGGAATGGAGCACACTGATCAAACAGGCAGCGGAGGAGTTTCTGGGATGCAGAGAGATGGGAGAGGATGGAGGTGGCTGCATCCCATTGGATGAGACGGAAAAACAGGAACCCCAGTACTCAGGTACAAAGATCAAACCAACAGGATCTGGGGAGGTGGTGGTGGTTTAGGGGTAGAATTCTCGCCTTCCATGCGAGAGACCTGGGTTCAGTTCCCAACCAACGTATGTCGTGTGCAGCCACCACCTGTCTGTCAGTGGAGGCTTGCGTGTTGCTACGATACTGAACAGGTTTCAGTGGACCTTCCAGATTAAGATGGACTAGGAAGAAAAGCCTGGCAATCTACTGCCAAAAAATCAGCCAATGAAAACAAACAGGATCTAATGGGCAGGTACTGACTGAACCAGCAACATGTGAGAGAGGTGTCAGGGCTTTGGTCATCTGTGGATTTGTATGAGAACAGGACCTGGCACGTGATAAAGGTATATATGGGTTTTCATACTATTATTGTTGCCATTGCTACTATTGTTGTTCTTGTTATTATGTGCCAACAGCTTCCCAAACCCAGAATGTGAACTTGGGTTACACTGATAGAAACATTATATGTAAAAAGAGGTAATTGTTCCTTTCTTCTTTGCCATAATAGGGGCCACCCGAAGTACTTGGATTTTTTCCTGGGGGGCCTTGGTCAAGAGGGACATTAATGAACTGGAGTGAGTCATCTAGAGAGGAACCAGATGGGTGGCTTATCAGGAAACCTTATTCCATGAGGAGTGGCTGGAATGGAGGCTGTGTCGTATTCATCCATTAACAACTTCTCGTGCAGAGAACTAGGATCCAAAGGCACTTTCTGCCCTCCTGGAGTGCGCACTCAGCTAGAACAAAAAACTCACTGTTAAGTGGATTCTGACTCATAGCGACCCTATGGGACAGAGTAGAACTGCCCTATAGGGTTTCCAAGGCTGTAAATCTTTTACCAGACAGACTGCCACATCTTTCTACCCAAGAGGGGCTGGTGGGTTAGAACCCGGACCTTTTGGTTAGCTGCTGAGCACTTTAACACTGTGCCACCAGGACTCCACACTCTTTTAGGGGGCGTAAATCAGGCATGCGACTCTCATACACAGTGGAAATGTAGTTAAACGTTCTGAGGTTCAGCTGTAGGGGGAAGCATTTTAAGCCAAGAGAAGAGAAGAATGGAAGTGGGTGTGGCCTGGGAGCATCTGGGAGCATCTTGAAACGTTTTAAGAGTTTGTGGGGGGGGGTGTTGGGGAAGGGCCTGAGGCATCCTATGTGGCCTCAGGGGACAAAGTCACCATCACAGAGAGTAAGTGACGGAGACGTAATAGAAGGAAACTCTGACCCAAGCTCAACCATGATCTTAGGGGGATTCCCTGTAAGCAGACCCTGAGACTAGGATTCAAGCGCATGGTTCATGTGGGAGGAGCCCAGGAAGTCCTGGTGAAGGAGGGCCAGTGAGGTCGAGAAGGGAAGGCAGCCCATGCAGGTGTGCTCCTGAGCAGGTTCTGTCTGTGGGCACCTGGGGCTTCTCCCACTGGAGAACTCTGGGAGACTGCAGGGAACATGCTTCAGAGTATCCCCTGAGGGGCGAGGGAGCTGGGGTATTTACCCACCAGCTCCTGGCAGCCATTGGCCAAGGGTATTTGTCCAGCTTCCAGCCTGCTTGGTGAGCTGGCTGAGCACAGCCAGTGCCAGGGCCAGGCACAGAAGCTGGCAGAGAGGAACCTGTGGCATTTGGGGGCATGGTGAGTGCGGGGACCTGGCGGCTTTGGGGAGGTATGGGAGGTGGGTAGTGGGTAGTGGACTTCCTGACACAGGTCCTGGAACAGGTGCCTGGATGACTGTTTGGTGGGGGAGCGGGGTGGAGTCTACTGGGAGTGATGGGAAATTTCTAAAGCATTTTGTACATGTTGCCTGCTTGAGAGATGATGTCATCCCAGACCTCGATATCCCACATATGATTTGGGGAGTTTTGAGGTGGGTGGACGTGGAGGAAGGATAACTTTTTTTTCAAGCTTTTTTTTTTTTCCTAAACCACCCACTCCAGCCTTATTCTCAAGCTAATTCCAAATTGGGGAGCCCACTCAGATGCTCAGCTTTTGGTCGCAACTGCCCAATTTGCTGACCCCAAGGAATCTATGTTGATTAGCAGTGCTTTTCTAAGGGAGTGTGGTGTGGGGTATTGAGCTGGCTCAGCACCCCAGAGGAGCCGGCCCGCATCCCAGCTCCGTCCTGTGTGGGCCCTGAGACTTCAGACAGCCACTTTCTCTTGGAGCCTCACATATTCCATCTGCAAACTGAGGTCTTAGATGAGGAAATCTCTAATTCTAGAGCTGACATTTTCAGGCTCTAGAAAATCTTGAATAAGACTTTTCAAGCAATTTATTGTTTGAGCTACCATTAAACTACAAAGACCCCTGTGTGGAAACCAGGGCTATGATCATGGTGTAGCCCTTTAAGTAGCAAAGTGCCTTCTAATATTTTATTAATTAAATGTGACCCCATTAAAGCCCCAGCCACCACCCTTGTGAGGGTGGGCACATGTGCCCTAAAACCAGACCCAGTGCATGTGAGGGGGACAAGGAGAAGATACACAGTCATTGTCCCTGAAGGTTGCCCTTGAAAGGCGAGCAAGCTGGGCTCCCACGAGACAGGCTCCTCACCTGTTTTAACTTAAAAGGCACCATAAAAATCGTTTAAAATACATACACTTAAAAAAGATATAGCTGCCATTTCAGTGTGGACGCAGGAGGGGAGAGAATTATGTATGTGTTAGGCTCCCTCCCCCTTTTTACCGATGGGGAAACTGGCTGAGAAGTGAAGCCATTTGTCTAGTGTACAGACTCTCAACTGGTGCGATTTTGCCCCCTAGGGGACAGTTGTCGATGTCTGGAGACATTTCCGGTTGTCATGACTAGGGAGGGGGGTGCCACTGGTCAAGAGTGCTGCTGAACATCCTGCAATGCCCAGGATCGCCCCCCTCCACAACGAAAAATAACCATGTCAAGAGTGCTGAGGCTGAGAACCCTCGCCCAGCCAGTGTCACCTGCTAAGATCTCCCTGAGTCCTAACCCGGCCTCTGACCTGACTGTGTTGCTGCCCCTAGCGCTGCTCAGGAATCTGACGGGCCTCACTCTCGGATCTGTAAAATGGGTACACAGTTAGTGCTGAGATGTGACCAACATTTTTTTGTGTGGTGGACTTTCCTGAGAAGGCAGTGAATGCTGTGGACCTCCTTTCAGCAATTCTTCACTTTGCAGCACACCGTTTTCTCTTCTTAATACACTCTTTATAGTACGCTTTCCCATCAGTTATCATCATAAACTTTTCCTCCCCTTTCTGCAGTCTTCATAATTATTATTAATGACTTCATACTGTTCCACCCTATTCACAAAGCACTATTTCCTGAATCATTCCTGGATTGCTGGACATTTCTTTTATTATTATATCTCGTTTCCTTAGAGTTTAATGCGGCGATGATTATTGAGGAGAACATTTTTGTTTGTTCAATTATGCCTTCAGGACAATTTCCTAAAGGTATTTCTCTCTTTCTTCCCTCTCTCTTTCCCTTCCTCTTTCCTTCCTTTATTCCTTTCCTTCCCCTCTCTTCCTTTATTTTATTTGCTTTACTTACTTTTTTTTTTTGGACTAACGATACATACATATTATGGCTTAAAATTCAAAGGCACAAAACAGCGCACAGCAAAAAGCCTCCCTGTCCCTAGCCACCCACTTCCTCTCACAGGAGCAACCACTAGTAGCAGTTTCCAAGTATCCTTCTACATGCATTTTTTATAATTAGTATCATTCTCTGCAGGCTATTCTGTCTCGTACATGGGGAGTGTTGTTGTTAGGTGTCGTTGAGTCGGTTCTGACTCATAGCGACCCTACATGGGGAGTGGATCCCCTTTACATGGGGAGGATGGAGAGGCCTCTCTGAGGAGGTGACATCTGAGTGGAAACCTGGAAGAGGAGTGATACAGGAAGAAGGAAGGCAAGTGCAAAGGCCCTGGGGTGGGAATTTAATGGTAGATTTGAAGTGCTCCAAGGAGGCCACTGGGGTTGCTGCAGAGTGAGGGAGGACCAATTGCTTGGAAGGGACTGGGTGATGCAGGGCTTTGCTGGTATGAAATTTGTACTTTATTCTAAATACACTGGGATGCCTTTGAGGGCTCTTAAGCAAGGAGGGGATGGGATATGATTCGCATTTTCTGAAAGAGGATTTTGACTGATGGATGGAGAATATGGGTTAGAGGCAGAAATAGAAGGATGAGAAGGGGGAGAGATGCTGGCGGCTTGGCCTGGGCGGCAGGGGAGATGGAGAGAAACGGGTGGATTCAGGGTAGAGTCTGAAGGCAGAGCCAACGGGATCTGCTGATAAATGGGCTGTGGAACGAGGGAAAAGAGGCATTGAGGACAAGCCCTAGATTCTTAGCTCAAATAAATGGTTATGTCCATTACTGCAATGGAGACTATAGAGGTGGAAGCAGGTTTTTGTTTCTTTGTTTGTTTGATTATTTAGTGGGAGGAGAGGAATCTTCAGTTCAGACCAGGACACGTTAAGTTGAATATGCCTGTGTATCAGCCTAGAGGCAGTGCCAGGGGCATAGGAAGACTGTACCCCTAGATCAGAGGGGTGGTCCAGGCTGGAGACAGACATCGGGCACAGGCCTGGCTGAGATTTCCTGGGGACGTGCGTGGTGCATCAATGAGGCATCGAGGCATGAATCTATTAGTTTCATACCATCTCCGGATGTTACTTTTGTTATTTGATTTGGAATTTTCTAAAGTATAATATAGCCGGTAAGGAGTGTAAAGCAATTGGGTGGCCATTTGTCTTTGGATTCTAGGGGCTTTCTTAGTTATTTTAGTGACTTTACCTCATATGGGGTAAGAATCAAAGCCTGACAGATACCGAAATTAAGAAAAAAAGCTTCTTTGGTTTTCCTGTCATTTTCATGCATCTCCAGCCATTTCTGCCCTGAAAGCCATGGGTGCTCACTGAAGAGGAACCTTCTGGTGAAGGGTTGGGCTGTCTCCTCTCCTTTGTGTGTCTCCTGAATACCCGAGAGACCCGGCTCTGTTGCTTCTCTTGCTATAATGGATTCTAGCTGCCTTTCATTAGAAGTCCTAATTTTCTCTTCTTCCAGATTCTTTTCTTTTCCCGTTGGGTTATAATTCCTTTCGGAACTCAAGAAGCCCTGGGAAGTCAATATTTTTTCCTCTCTGACGTCAAGGCATGGAATTAGGAAATGCATGTTCTCCTTGAGTAGCTGCTGTTTGGAATTTGGCACGGAGTCTGCCTTCTGCAGAAATAGGCTACACACATCCAGAAAGGACATTCCATATTGATGTTAAAGTTGACATGAGGTGGCATTAACTAGTTCGTTGAACAGATGTTTCTGGAGTGTCACCCATGTGCTGGGAGTCAGAACTGAGCTTGTCTCTCGGATCACATCAGCATGCCACTGATCTTAAAATAGGCAGGAAATTATAGGTCACCCCTATGGTCAAGCCTCTCACCAATGGACAAATGAACATACCCATTTATAACCGAGATCAGCCTTAAGCTCTTGGACACCTGCTTTGGAAAAGTTAATGGCTGAGCTCTGGTAATAATGTTCACATTCTCGGCATGGCCCCAGTGTAGTCACCATGACAGGCCAGGCTGAGCCCCTGCCCCCATGGCATCCCACCAAATCCCATCCCATCCTTTCCCATCCCATTCCCTTTCCAAGACCGGAGTTCCTAGTCAGGCCATTGGGATACAAAAATGAATAAGGAAACTTGCTTAGTTGCTAGTGACAGAATCCAACTCAAACAGACTTAAGCAAAAAGGAGAATTTTTATTAGTTCATTGTCGTGGATTGAATTGTGCCCCCCCAAAATGTCTGTCAACTTGGTGAGGCCAGGATTCCCTGTATTGTGTGAATGTCCACCATTTTGTCACCCGATGTGATTTTTCCTGTGTGTTGTAAATCCTGTCTATGATGTTGATGGGGTGAGATTAGCTGCAGTTATGTTAATGAGGAAGGGCTCAATCTACAAGATTAGGTTGTGTTTTAAGTCAGTCTCTTTTGAGGTATAAAAGAGAGACTCGAGCAGAGAGACATGGGGACCTCATACCACCAAGAAACAAGAGCCTGGAGAATAGCATCTTGTTTGGACTCGGGGTCCCTGTGCTGAGAAGTTTCTTGACTGGGGAAGATTGATGACAAGGACTTTCCCCCAGAGCTGACAGAAAGAGAAAGCCTTCCCCCGGAGCTGGCACCCTAAATTTGGACTTCTAGCCTCCTAAACTGTGAGAGAATAAATTTCTCTTCGTTAACGCCATCTGCTTGTGGTATTTCTGTTTTAGCAGCTCTAGATAACTAAGACTCCTGTGTTGTAGTATGACTTCAGGCTCAGCTAGATCTGGGTGCTCGTATAATGTTGACAGGATTTAGAATCAATCTCTCTTTCCCACCTCTCTTTGTCTCTCTTTTTCTCTCCCTATCTCTCAAGAGCTCTGCATCCTCTACGTTGGTTTCACTCTCTGGCGGCCCTCTCCATGTGGTGGCCTCAATAGCCGCCCGCATATTTATACCTCTCCAGTTTAGCACCAGTAACAGTCCCAGGGTGAACTTGCATTAGCCAGATTGGGTCACATGCTATCCCTAGGCCGCCATTGTGGTCTGAGGGATGCGGTGCTCTGATTGGCTAGGCCGGGTCATGCGCTCACCTCTGGAGCTAGGAGGTTTTTTGGTTGGCTAAGCTGGGTCATGCATTCACCTCTGGAGCTAGGAGTGGGGCCAGCCTCAACAGAACCTCATGGACTGAGAGTGTGGCTCCCCAGAGTAAATAAAGTCATAATTTGCTCCCATAGGAAGGGGGCACTGGTGCTGGGCAGGCAGAACCACCAGCAAATGCTTGTCATACCCGTTTCAAAGAGCTTCTTCCTGCATCTGTGCTTTTTACAGCTTCCCCCTTCTGAAATACCCACCCCCCCCCCAATCTGGTCTTTCTGGAAAATTCCTTTTTCTTCTTGCTTCAGGGTTACATGAGGCTTCCTCCACCTATGATGCTTCATTCACCCGCTCCTCATGACCCGGGATGCCTGGCCACTTCCTGTTCTGTGCCCCCATTCCTCACACTTGTCTGTCTGTGATGCACAGTATGTATGGGGGAAGCCTACAGAATACTTTGCAGTGTGTCCTTTGCTTGCCATTCTGGGACTGCCATGTGCCCTACACACCCTTCAGGCCTTAACTCAAAGTCAAATATCACTTCCTTGATAGAACTCTCTCCATCTCAAAGGCATGGTTAGCCACTCTTCATTTGTGGGGAAAATATACTTAACAAAACATAGGCCATCTCAACAATTTCTACACGTATAATTCTGTGATATTGATTACATTCTTTAAGTTGTGCAGCCATTCTTGCTATACTTTCCCAAATCTTTCCACCACCATTAACGTAAACTCAGTGCCCCCTAACCAAAAGTTTCCCCTTTTCCCTTCCCCTCCCACCACTGGAAACCACTAATAATCTTTGGTTTCTTTATATTTGCTTATTTCATATAAATGAGGCCAGACAGTATTTGTCTTTTTGCAGCTGACTTATTTTGCTCAGCATGATGTTTTCAAGGTTCACCCATGTGGGGGCATGCAGGTTACTACTTTTGGATGGGGACCTTATTGACCTGTCCCCACCTCTGGCTCAACGAGGGCCCAAGAGATCTACTGTGAAGCAGACAATCTCTGAGACCAGCACTGTTTTAAGTAGGCCACCTGGAGGATGGGCCACCTCAGATAAATGAAAGTTCGGGGTGGTGGAGAGTCAGCCAGAGAGCCGTCATTCCCAACCTTTTGTGAAAATCTTTTTGAGATAAATTAGGGCTCCTTGGGTATGTGCTGTGCTGAACAGCACAACAGGTGCTTCTCAGAGGGGCACTCACCTTGATGGGCCTTACCACGAGCTTCCCGAACACTTGCCTTCTTGACCTGGTAGCTGCTGTTAGGAGAGTGGGGAGAATGTGGACTCCCAGAGGGAATACCCCCAAAGTTGTTTTAAAAACGTGGCCTTGTTTGAGCATTTTTGCTTTCCACATCCTACACACACACACATAATCCTTGTGGCCTGAGAGTTTTGGGTAGTTGGGATCTAGTACCACAGTAAGATTCTGACCTAGCCAAGAATTTCATTCTAAACTGCATTTGAACCCATCCATCTATCCATCTGTCTTTCATCCACCTATAATACATTCATCACTCATCAATCGTCATCCATTCATCACCACCCATCCATCATCTATCCATTTATCCGTCTTTCGTTCATCCATTATACATCCATCACTTACCAATCCATCATCCTTCCATCTATCCATCGCTACCCATCCGTTCGTCCATCCACAATTCATTTATCCATTAGCCATCCTCCAGCCATCCCTCCATCCACTCATATATCCACACAGCCAGCACTCCATTTATCCATCATCCATGATCACCCATATAGCAAATATTTGTTGATGCCGCCGCTGTGCGAGGCACTGTCTTGGCAGTGGGTTACCCAGAAGGATAAGAAAATTCCTGCCCTGGGGGAGCAAAATATAGTGAGACAGACCTCAAAACAAGTAAAGGTAATTCAAAAAGATACAGGTGAACCCAACTCCTCTAGTGCTAGGCATTTACTTTATGCTGATAACTTCCACTTATAAATAACACACTGACACTCAGATAATGAAAATGCCAACCGTTCACCTTTGCTCAGGTCTTCACGAAAGCGCTTTCTCATGCATGGCCTCGCTACGTTTCTCAGGATCATTCTTTGGGGGTAGGTATTGTCTCTATTTTTTGGTGAGGAAACTGAAGTCCGACGAGGGCAAGGAACTGCTCAAGGACCCTCACCCTGGTTGTGGTGGAGAAAGTACAGGCATTTCCAGGGTTATGAATGTCTGACATACGCACAGTGTAAACCCTGTTGCATTAAAAATTTGAGGTACGTGCAGTGGTTTGTAATAACAAGCAGGAGCTACTTTGTGACATGCATCAAAACATCATTATTATTATTAATGTATTATTATGTTGAAGAAGGAGCCCTGGTGGCTCAGTGGTTAAGAGCTTGGTTGCTAACCAAAAGGTTGGCAGTTCAAGTCCACCAGCTGCTCCTTGGCAACCCTATGGGGGAGTCCTACCCTGGGTTTGTTTTTTTTGGTTTTTATGTTAAAGATATTTTAGTGTATCTGGAAGTTTGTTTCTTTCATTTTTTTTATACATAGAAAGGTACACTATATATTATATTCTAGGGCAAACATTTGACTAACTGATGTTAGATATGAACGATACCTAAGTGTTCTGATTTATGTATGAATTCGACTTAAAGACAGAATTAGGAATGGAACTCGTTCGTAACCTGGGGACTAGCCTGTACTCAAATACGGGTCTTTGGCTCCTAATCTGGTGCTGTGACATGAGGGGATTTCTGCAGCTCCATCACTGCAGCTGCTGCTGGCTGGGCAACACTGGTGGTGTCATGGAGAAGCTGATGGTCCCCAGTGCCCTGACGTCTGCCGTCCATCACCCCTCCTAATCTCACCTGGGCTAGGAATGAGTGCCTGGCTGACTGTTGGCCACTCCGCAGGCTCCAGGAGCTCCCTGAAGCCAAGCTTCCCCTCTCCCACCACTGCCTTTCTGGCCACAGCACCTCTAGAGAGAGGGGATTCTGCTTGAGGGAGGCACGTAGCATAGAGGTGAAGCAGAAGGCCTATAAAATTCTCCTTAATACTGTGGTTGGCTCTGAGCCTGAGGCCGGCTCTTTCTTTGCTCAAAACGGAGATCACTAAATGCGAGAGAGACGTTAAAGACATATCAGCACCAAGCTGAGACTTTCTCCTTGGTATCAATCGGACAGGAGGCATATTAAAAAGGAAATAATTTTCTCTCTCTGAGAGTTCAAAGCTTGGGCTCTGAAGCAAAACTGCCAGGGTTTAAGCTCTTGGGCAGGCAATGAGTGCCAACTCGTGTTTAATATCATTCTCATCATTGCTATAGACTTTCAAAGCTGCAGTGGAATAATGCAGTAAAGAGCTTGCACTCTGGAATCATATAGGCCTAGGTTCCAGTCCCAGCTTGGTCACCTGTTACCTTTGCCAGCTTGTGCAGGTGACCATCTCTCTGCGGGCCCAGTTTACTCATTGCCGGATCAAGATGAAAATAATAAAAAATTGTCCAACACCAGGGAACATTTGCTATATGCCCAGCACTGCTCTAGGCACTTTACATGTAATTACTCACTTAACCCTTTCAGCCCTGGGGGTAGGGGCTACCATCATCCCCACTGGACACAGAGGGAAACGGGGGCAGAGAAAGTGCAGTGCCCAGGAATTCATGAAGGTGGTGTTTAAACCCAGGCAGTCTGGCTGCAGAGTTTTTCATGGGCTTCTTTGGAAATATCAATGATCTCTGTAATGCCTGGAGATATCAGTGATCTCTGTAATGCCTGGCAAACAGTAGGGTAAAATAAATAGCCAGGATACTGCTGCCGATGGTATTAGGGGACACTCTTTCCACTTCTAGTGTTGGAAATGCTACTAGCTTAAGCAAAGAAAATAAATTTATTGCCTCTGATGAACTATAAAGTCTGGGCGCCATCAGGTTCGGCTAAATCCAGGGGCCAAAAATGTCACAAAGGTTCTTACTCTATTTCTCGGACAGGCTTTCTCTGTATCTACTTTGTCCAGTATGGTAGACGTTAGCCATGTGGCTATTAGATTTACCTGTAGATAAAATAAAATGTAAAGTTCAGTTCCTTATTTGCCTGAGTCACAAGTGATTAGTGACCACTGGATTGGATGACACAGAACATTTCATCGCTGCTACCATACTGCTGTCCTTTTTCGGGACAATCTGGCTACTTGTAAGCTCTCATCATACCTGCTATTCAAACCCTAGAGCACGTCTTTCCTGATAGCTCTGGCAGAAAAGACCAAGGGAAGGCTCTTGTTGGCTTTGTTTGTATCGCCTGTCTATTCCTGAGCCAGCCACCATGGCCTAGAGGCGGGAATGGAGTACTTCAATTGGCAGGTCTAAGCCCACCTCGGAGCTCTGGTAGTGCAGTGGTGAAGTGCTTGTCTGCTAACTGAAAGGCCGGTGGTTCGAGCCCCACCAGCCGCTCCACAGGAAAAAAATGTGGCAGTCCGCTTCTGCAAAGATTTACGGCAGTGGAAACCCTATGTGTGGGGCAGTTCTACTCTCTCCTGTAGGGTTGCTATGAGTCAGAATTGATTTTTTTTTTTAAGTCTACCTCAGTTGGGGGATGGTCAGCCCTACCCAAACCACATGGGATATGTTCCCAGAATGGGGTAGAGAGGAGGCTAGAGAACCAGAAATACCACGCTGCGGTAGACTGTATTATTTGTTCAACAATTACTCATCTCCTCCCCACCTTTGCCATGTGTCCTTGAAGGCCACCTGCACTTCCCACCCACTGGCTTTGGATTTGGTGCGGCCACTTGCTCTGGCAAATGAAATGTGAGCCATATCTAAGCATGGGGGCTGAGCTGTCCTTCAGCGTCTGCCCTATGCCATGAGGACATAATATCCCAGATAGTCACTGTTCCTTCAGCCTGTCCCAGAATGAGGAGACACAGGGAGGCCAGCTGAGACCAGCGGAGCCCAGCGGAGCTGCATCCAATCTGCTGACCTCGTGTGACAAGAAAAAATACTACTTGCCATCAAGTCGATTCTAACTTATGGCGACCCTGTGAGTGTCAGAGTCAAACTGTGCTCCATAGCTTTTTCTGTGGTTGATTTTCTTGGACGTAGATCACCAGGCCTTTCTTCCAAGCCACGTACTGGTGGACTTAAATCTTTTGGTTAGCGGCTGAGCTCGTTAACTGTTTGCACCACCCACGTAACAAGAACAAGAACTGAGTGCTTGGTGTTGAAAGCTGCTGAGATTTCGGGACTATTTGTTATTGCAGCAGAAGCGGACTCATTCATAGCCAGTCTTCTTCCCCTCCCCCGTCCCGTCCTGGTTCCTGCTCTTGTCAACTCTGGGCTTCTGCTGAGGTCACATGATAGTGTGTGGCAAGACTGCGACAGAGTCAAACTCCAGTGAAGAGCAAACTCAACTCAGAGCAGACATGCTCATGACTTTTCTGAAAGGCTCCTCTCCTGATTTCCCATCAGCTTGCTGTCATTCATTCAGTCATTGGCTGAACTCCATGGTCTGCTAGGTACTGGAACTAAAGGGACCTGGTGTCTGCCCTCAAGGTGCTCCCAGCTGGTGGGGAGAGAGGCTGAGGAGCTGTAATGAAGATGCCACAGGACAGCTTTGGCAGACCTGGGCCCAGGACAGCCCAGGAGCTCGGCTTGGCTGTGGACCCAGAGCAACGAGTGCGTCTGATTAGTTTCTTTAAAAACGACCCTGGGATAAAAGTGTGACCCTCGTGGTGCAGGTTGTCCAGCAAGACTGGAGGGCTCCAGAGATCTTTCTCTGTGTAATAAGGAGCTTATTATCCTCCATCCGACACCTGCGATGGCATTTATCTGCCTCGCTGTGGGTCACATTTTACTCCCGTTGCAGTCCCTGGGGCCATCAGAATGACAGGAGCTTCATGCCCAACTGTCAGCCCTCTCTTGTCCCAACACGCTGTTCTCTGACTTCAGACTTTGCTAGTCCTAATTATAAAAGGATCGGCAGGGGTGGGGGTTCCCATTCTTTCATAAGGTCCTAGGCAAAGGCCTGGCTCTCTCACCTTCATTTATTCATTATTCATTAATTGATCAGACGCATGTTGAAAACCAACCAGGTCCAGTTGCTGGGGGGTGGCGGGGGGGGGGGGTAGAGGTTCGTGCAGAGATGACGAAGATGCAGCCAGTTGTTCCAGCCTAGGCAGGACTGTGGGGGCCGAGGGAACCAGGGGAGACGTTCTGGGGAAGGTGGCATTTGAGCTGGACTTGGAGGATAGATGAGATTGCTGAAGTGCAGAGCAGACAGCAGGGAGGGTGTTCTCGGCAGAGACAAGTGCAGGGAAGGAGGAAGGCTGTGGGGCAGGGTGCCCACGGCCCCTATGAGGGCTTGAAGACAGCCCTGTGAAGGGGGACTCATGTCCTCCTCATGGCCACCCCTCTCAGGGTGAATGTCATGAACTCCATCAAGAGCTCCTCTGTGCAAAGGCCAAGCTTGCCCATCATCCTGACGTTTGGGTCCCAGAATGCCTGACCCTAGCTGGGGTCTGCCTAGGCTCCCTGGGCTCCCTGCTCCTGGCCTGAGACTCCAGTTGATGTGGTTCACCACATGCCTCCCCTTGGCAGGCCCAGGGCACAGCCCACCCTGGCTCATTGGTTCTTACGGGAGCCCCCAGCTTTTCCCTGTGGGCTGCAGCAGCCCACAACTCCTTCCTCTGGGTCCTGCAACGTGGCGTTTCAGGACCCCGATGTCAGAGCAGTGGTTGGAATGGCCTGAACCCCAGGCAGGAAATCAGGCTGGCCAGAACACTCACATTTTTCCAGCACCTATTCTGTGCCAGGCTTTTTCAGGGCTGTTACAGCACGTGGGAGGCTTTGGTAAATTTGTGAAAGACTGCCCCTCTGGGCATGGAGGATGGGCTCGACTGCAGTCCCACTCATAGCCGTGGCTAAGAATCTTTGTTTATGCACAACCTGAACAACTGTGCTTGGCGGTCTTGGGCTCTGTATAGTCACTATCTCATTTAATCTTTACAACAGCCCTGGGAGATAGGTATGCTCTGTTTTTACTCCTGTTTCACAGGCAAGGAAACTGAGTGTCAGAGAACTTAGGAACTTACCCAAGATCACCCAGCCAGCAAGTGTGGAGCCGCTTCACACCCAGGCATCTCTGACTGCAAGCTCTGCCCTTTCTCTGCCCTACTTCACTGTCTCTGCCGTCAATAGCTAAGGCCTCCTTCCTGATGGCCTCTTAGCTGATTTTCCAATAATTCTCCCCTGCTGTTCCGGGGCCTGTTATCATTCATTATTGCATTTTGTAGTTTCATAGATTGTTTTATTTTTCGCTCCCACTGGCTCGTTGCTTGGGAGCAGCTGAGAACCTGCGGTGCCCCTGCGCTAAATGCATGGTGTCAGATGCAAGTTTATCTAATTTACTGTCAGAGGCGGCGGCGGCGGCACCTTGTCGATTCCATTTTGAGCTAATTTCCTCCCTGATGGTTTTCATGGAGGTGGTGGCCTACCTGCCTCCGGGGGTCTCTGCCAGACTCTGAGCAGGCTCCCCAAAGCACTTGCCGGCTATGAGCCCGGGACAGACCTGCCCGTGCCTCATGGTAGGAGCTTTATGGCACATCTCGGGAGCACCTGCTCTTTAAGGAGCTTGGCAAGAGCTTAGGTCTGGAGGCAGAAGACCTGAGTTCAAGTCCACCTGCTGCTGTGTGGCCCCAGGCAAATCACTTAAGCTCTCTGAACCTCAGTTTCTTCATCTCTGGAATAGATAATAATGAAACATTGTTTTTCTTCCCCAAAGTGCAAAGAAGGGAACATTTGATGACATCATGGGTTGGGGATGAGGGAACGGGAGAGTCTTCATCAATGCTCTTGGGAGAAGAACTGGTACAACCACAATGGCAGCCTTTTGGCAATGTTTATTAAAAGTATAAATGTTCACACCTTTGCCCTAGCACTTTGCCCCAGAACATGCTTTAGATGCTTCTCACAGTCTTGTTGTTCAAAATAGGGAAAAACGGGAAACAAGCCAAATATTCATCAATAGGGGGATGGCTAAATAAATTGTGGAATATTCACCCTATAGAATATACTTCGAGTCCCTGGGTGGTACAAATGGCTAATGTGCTTGGCTGTTAACCAAAAGGTTGGAGGTTCAAGTTCACCCAGAGGCACCTTGGAAGAATGGCGTGGCAATCTACATTCACAAAATCAGCCATTGAAAACCCTAGAGAGCACAGTTCTACCCTGACACGTATGGGGTCATCACGAGTTAGAATCGACTCCACGGCAGCTGGTTAGACTATGCTGTAGCCATTAAAAGAATGAAGTAAATTTATAGGTGACAAATGGATTGACTTATTGTTGAGTGGGGGAAAAAACGGTGTTTAGAAAGATAATTATAGGATGATATATTTGATACAAAATAAAAATAGGGAGTGATATTTTATATTTCCTTAAATAAAACTCTTTTTAAATTTGTGAATTGACATGATTACAGAAAGATGTACAAAATAAAGATGGCCTGCTTAACGACCTATCCCAAAGTGAACCTCGTGTAACCACCTCCAAGGTAAAAACATTGCCACCACCCCCAGAAACTCCCCTGTGCCCTGCCATTACCCCCACCTTTACTCTGAGAAGTACCCGCTATCCTGGTGTTTATGGCAGCCACTTCCTTGATCTGGTTTATCATATTACCACCTAGGCTTGCAACCCTAAACACTATAGTATAATTTGGCCTGTTTTTTGTACTTACAATAAGGGAATCACACAGTGTAATCTGTTGTGACTGGTGTCTTACTCCACATTATTTTGTGAAAATTAACCCTGTGGTTGCTCTGCTATGTAGTTTCTTCGGGGACATAACAAAGAATTTAAGTGATTAGGAGGAAAGTCTTGGAAAGGTACCCACCAAACTGAGCTGGTGTGACCTCTGGCAAGGGACCTGGAAGTAGGGATCAGGGTGCTCTAAGGTCTGGGGTCTTCTCTGCTATAGGCATACTTCGGAGACATTGTGTGTTCAGTTCCAGACCACTGCAATAAAGCGAATATCTCAATAAAGCAAGTCATATGAATTTTTTGGTTTTCCATTGCCTATAAAAGTCATGTTTACACTATACTGTAGTCTATTATGTGTGTGATAGCATTATATTAAAAAAAGTACATCCCTTAATCGAAAATATTGTATTGCTAAAAAGTGCTAACCATCATCTGAATCTTCAGCAAGTCGTAATTTTTTTGCTTGTGGAGGGTGTTGACTCCATGTTGATGGCTGCTGACTGATCAGGGTGGTGGTGGTTGAAAGTTGGGGTGGCTGTGGCAATTTCTTAAAATAAGACAGTGATGAAGTTTTCCACATCATTTGACTGTTCGTTTCATAAAATATTTCTCCGTGGCATGCGAAGCTGTTTGATAGCATTTTACCCATAGCAGAACTTCTTTCAAATTTGGAGTCAATCCTCTCAAACCCTGCTGCCCTTTATCAACTAAGTTTATGTAATATTCTAAATCCTTTGTTGTCATTTCAATAATGCTCACGGCGTCTTCACCAGGAGTAGATTCCATCTCAAGAAACCACTTTCTTTGCTAATCTATAAGAAGCAACTCCTAATCTCTTAAAGTTTTATTAAAGATTGTGGCGATTCAGTCACATCTTCAGGCTCCACTTCTAATTCTAGTTCTCTTGCTGTTTCCACCACGTCTGCAGTTACTTCCTCCACTGAACTCTTGAACCCCTCAAAGTCACCCAAGAGGGTTGGAATCAACATCTTCCAAACTCCTGTTAATATTTTGACCTCCTCCCATGAATCATGAATGTTCTTAATGGCCTCTAGAGTGGTGAATCCTTTCCAGAAGGTTTTCAATTTACTTTGCCCAGATCCATCAGAGGAATCACTATCTATGGTAGCTATAGCTTTAAGAAACGTGTCTCCTAAATAATATGTCCTGAAAGTCGGAATTGCTCTTTGATCCATGGGCTGATGAATGGATGCTGTGTTAGCAGGCATGAAAACAACATTAATCTCCTTGTACATCTCCATCAGAGCTCTTGGGTGACCAGGTGCGTTGTCAATGAGCAGTAATATTTTGAAAGGGGTATTTTTTTCCTGAGCAGTAGGTCTCAACAGTGGGCTTAAAATATTCATTAAACCGTGTTGTAAACAGATGTGCTGTCATCCAGGCTTTGTTGTTCCATTTACAGAGCACAGGCAGAGTAGATTTAGCATAATTCTTAAGGGCCCTAGGATTTTCAGAATGGTAAATGAGCACTGGCTTCAACTGAAAGTCACCAGCTGCATTAGCCCCTAACGAGAGAGTCAGCCTGTCCTTTGAAGCTTTGAAGCCAGGGATTAATGTTTCCTCTCTAGCTGTGAAAGTCTTTGATGGCATCTTCTTCCAATATTAAGGCTGGTTTGTCTACATTGAAAATCCGTCGTTTAGTGTCGCCGCCTTCATCAATTATCTAGCTAGATCTTCTAGATAACTTGCTGCAGCTTCTAGGTCAGCACTTCTGCTTCACTTTGTACTTTTATGTTATGAAGATGGCTTCTTTCTTTAAACCTCATGAACCAGCCTCTGCTGGCTTCAAACCTCCCTCAGCCTTCATAGAATTGAAGAGAGTTAGGGCTTTGCTCTGGATTAGGCTTTGGCTTAAGGGAATGTTGTAGCTGGTTTGAGCTTCTATTGAGACCACTAAAACTTCCTCCGTATTAGCAATAAAGCTGTTTCGCCTTCTTATCAGTCGTGTGTTCACTGGAGTAGCACTTTTAATTTTCTTCAAGTACTTTCCCTTTGCATTCACAACTTGGCTCACTGTTCGGTGCAAGAGGCCTAGCTTTTGGCCTATCTCGGCTCCGACATACCTTCCTCACTAAGCTTAATCATTTCTAGCTTTTGATTTAAAGAGATGTGCGCCTCTTCCTTTCACTTGAAAACTTGAAGACCATTGCAGGGTTATTAATTGACCTCCTTTCAATATTGTAGTGTTTCAGGGAATAAGGAGGCCTGAGGAGAGGGAGAGAGATGGGGAACGGCTGATTGGTGGAGCAGTCAGAACATACACATTTACCAGTTAAGGCTGCTGTCTTATATGGGCATGGTTCATGACGCCCCAAAACAATTACCATAGTAACATCATAGATCACTGATGACAGATCACCATAACAGATATAATAATAATGTTGGAAAAATGGCGCTGATGGACTTACTCGATGCAGGGTTGCCACAAACCTTCAATTTGTAAAAAATGCAGTATCTGTGAAGTGCCATAAAGTGAAGCGCGATAAAACGAGGTATGCCTGTGTTTGAATTTTCTACAAGGAAAAACATCATTTGCGTAATTAAATTTTACTGTTGTTGTTGTTAGGTGCCTTCAACCCTGTTCCGACTCATAGCGACCCTGTGTACCACAGAATGAAGCACTGCCTGGTCCTGCGCCATCCTTACAATCGTTGTTATGCTTGAGCCCATTGTTGCAGCCACTGTGTCAGTCCATCTCGTTGAGGTCTTCCTCTTTCCACAAGCCCCCACAGTATGACAAACTAACAGACATGTGGGGGAAATTTTAATAGAAAGTATAAAATGGACAGTATAATACCTGTTTGCCAAAGCTGTTGGGAGGGTGAAATGAATTCACGTAGCTAAATCCTGGAGCACAGAGCAGGCGCTCAGTAAAAGGGAGATGTATACAGGTAAACACCAACGGAATCTTTTGGAAGCCGCTGTAGGAGCAATACCGTAGAGTGGTTAGATGTATGGGCTCTGAGACAGGTGGCTTGGGTTTGAATCCTGACTCCATTACTTGCCAGCCATGTGGTCTTGAGCAAGTTACTTGATGTCTGTCCCCTTCCCTCAGTTTTCTCACCTGTGTTAGTTATCCATTGCTGCCTAACAAATCACTTGGTGGCTTAAAACAACAATAATCATTTCTTATCAATAATAGTTTCTGTAGATCAGGAGTTTGGGAGCAATTTGGATGGGTAGTTCTGGCTTGAGGCCTCTCGTGCAGCTGCAGAGAGATGTTGACTGTGGCTGGAAGGTCTGCTTCCAAGATGGCACACGCCTATGGCGAGCAAGCTGGAGCTGGCTAGTTGGGTCTTCTCTACGTGAGCCTATCCTCAGGGCTGTTTGAGAGTCCTCCCAGTGTGGTGGCTGGCTTCTTCTAGAGCAAGCCATCCAAAAGACCAAGGCAGAAGTAGCCCAGCCTTGGAAGTCACACGCTGCCACTTGTGCAATATTCTATTGGTCACACAGATCATCCCCAGTTCAATGTGACAGAGGCTACACAAGGGCATGAATACTGGGAGGTAAGGATCAGTGGGAGTCATTTAGGAGGCTGGCTACCACATTACCTTGGAAATAGGGCTAACGGTAACCATGTCATGGGGTTCTTGTGTGGATTGAGTTAATCCATGTGAAAGTACTTAGGACATTGGTGGCCCAAACTAAGCTTCGTATGAGTGTGAATTATTGTCGTTTCAGAAACACTGCAAAATGCATCACCTTCATGTACTCTGGGTTTTATTTCGCTTTCTAATATTGTAATTGTAGGTCTAGTCTCAGGTTTCCTGGGATGATAGACACCCCATGTAACAGTAATCACGAATAGCTTCACTTTGAAGTACTCACCAGAGGTGTGCTTGAGCCACTGCATAAAGGGGGCCCCCACAGAGCCATCTTGCATGTCTACTTCACTGGGTGGACTGAGTCACCAATGCCTACAAGACAATAGGGCTGGATTTTAATATCTTTGACTTCAATCACTTACCACATAAATGCCTCAGAGCAAATGAAGGCATTGATAGGAGAGCAGACTTACTTTCTTCATAGAATGGGACACTTGACAGATTTTAGTGCTTTAGTTCGAGGGTCCAAAACTCAAGTGCTCACACAGCCAGATGGGTAACCCACATTTTAGAAGTGACCAAGGGTGAGAAGAGCCATGTAAGAATGATGGTAAACAGCAGTGGACTCCTGACTTCAGTGTGAGAGAAACAACTGGAAGCAGTGGGGACTGTGGCAAACAGGAGAACCCATGCCCTGTCTCTAGGGCCATAGTCTTCTACATGCCACCCAATCATGGTCTACAAGACTGTGGACCAGGGCTGTCTCTGTTTCTGCTTCCTTCTTTCCCTAGTTTGCAGTCATGCTCCACCACCACAGTGAGCCTTGGGGGTCCTTGATGCTGGCCTGGGTTGAGCATGAGTTGTCCAGTTGATTTGCATCCAGTGTGCCTAATGGCTAGTAGCCTCCGCAGACCAGCTTCTTCCTTTTCTATAGGCCTGTAGCACTGGGGTCCCATCAAGTACCAGAGTTCAACCTGACCAGGTCATGACAGTGGGAGGATTTGCTGTCTTCCCTCATCTGGTACCTTCCGTGGACTGGCAAAGTGAGGTTTATCACTTTGTTCTACGTCATGAGCTGGGGGCTGGAGATGCAAAGGAAATTCAGAGTTTCCCTCATGCATCTCATGGAGGCAGCAGACACATCTTGACAGTTCATTTCAGGACAGTGTAGCATGGGTTCTGGCTGCCATATGACTTGGGATCTGGACTCATTGCCAGGTCTGAGAGCATTAACAGCAGCTGTGGCGGTGCAGTGGTTAAGAGCTCGGCTGCTGACCAAAGGATTGACGGTTTGAATTCACCAGCTGCTCCTTGGAAACCCTACGGGGTGGGGGGGAGGTTCTCCTCCTCTGTCCTACAGTATTGCTATGAGTTGGAATTGACTTGATGGCAACGGATATTTTTTTGTGTTTGGTTTTGAGAGCATTAACAGTGGAACAGATGACTTAACGCCTAGAGGTGAGGGTGGGTTGTGACAGGCATTGCTGGGGTTCTGTCCAGTAGCTATTCACTTTAATTCCTTATCATCCTCTGACAACGAGGCTGAAAAGGGCAGATGCTTCCCTAGTCTCCCTTGCAGTTCACAGTGGTCAGTGACCTAGTTATGGTCAATGAGATATAAGCAGGAGTTTTCCGGGAATTTGGGGGAAATATTTTCACCCTGATGAAAAGTTGTGCATATACAACTGAAGTCTTCCTCACCATCTGGGATGCTTCTTACTTCGTGCATTTGGAAGTGGTTGGGTGAGGATGTGATGTCTAGAGCTGCAGCCGCCACCTTGTGCCTTTAGGAAAAGGCACAGAGAATTGCAGAGATCCTGACTTAGATCTCTGGCATTGCTGAGCCACTGGATCAACCCTTAACCACCTATTTCTAGGCTTCTCGTTATGAGAGATAATCGGGTGCCTTCATTTTTTAAGCTACTGCTAGTTAAGTTTTCTTTTGCAGCCAAAAACATTCCTAATGTTGATATAGGGAGTGTTTGAGCGTGTTGTCTGAGGGGATGGGATGGAGAATTGCATGCCTCTTGAACACCTGCAGGGGCTTGAATTTTGTCTATGCTGGCCCCATCCTATCCCTAAGGCCAGTTTCTATTTTTTTTAATCCCTCAATTAAAAATTAAATTGTAAAATATATCGCCTATGCAAAAGAGTATTTAAAACTTATCTGTATAGTCCAAAGAAGAATGATAAAATAAACATCCATGTACTGACCACTCAAGTTAAACATTAGCACACTACTAAACCTTAGATACTCCCTGGTGCCCTCCTCACTGCACCCCTTCTTTCTCCCCAAAGGTAACCACTAGCTTTAATTTTACCCTGGATCAGTCTTCTGCTGTTCTCTATAGTTTTACCACCTCTGTATTGCCAAACAATATAATGTTTAATTTTTGCCTGTCTTGAATTTTATCCAAATGGAACCATACAATACACATTCCTTTGTAACTCACCTCTTTTGTCCTGCACGGTCTATGTTGAGTTGTGAGCATGTTGACGCAGGCAGCAGTGGTTCTGTCATTTTCAATGCTGTGTAGCCTTTCCTTATCGGATTAGCTTGCAGGTTATATATTTATTCTGCAGTTGATGGTCACTGGGGATGATTCTAGTTCTTTTGCTGTTACTAACAAGGATTCTCTGAACATTCTTCTTTTGAATTTTTAAAAAATTTATTTATTGTTCTTTAAGTGAGAGTTTACAAATCAAATCAGTCTCTCATACAAAAACTTACACATACCTTGCTGTGTTCTCCTAGCTGCTCTCCCCCTAATGAGACAGCGCATTCCTCCTCTCCACCCTGTATTTCCTGTGTCCATTCAGCCAGCTCCTGTCCCCCTCTGCCTTCTCATCTTGCCTCGAGATAGTCTCATGTGTCTACCTGAGCCAAGAAGCTCACTCCTCACCTGTATCATTTTCTGTCTTATAGTCTAGTCCAATCCCTGTCTGAAGAGTTGGCTTCAGGAATGGTTCCAGTCTTGGGCTAACAGAGGATCCGGGGACCATGACCTCTGGGGTCCTTCTAGTCTCAGTCTGTCCATTAAGTCTGGTCTTTTTTTGAGAGTCTGAGATCTGCATCCCACTGCTCTCCTGCTCCGTCAGGTATTCACTGTTGTGTTCCCTTTCAGGGCGGTCATCAGTGGTAGCTGGGCACCATCTAATTCTTCCCATCTCTCTGAACATTCTTGTCCAGGTCTCAGGATGGAGGGAGTTGCTCTAGGGCATATGCCTTGAAGTGAAGTCACGGGGCCTTAGGGTTTCATGTGTGACCTTCGCTAGGTGATGCCAATTGGTTTTCCAAAGTGGTGGCACCAATGTATACTCCCGCCAGCAGTGGCTAAACGCTTATGTTGCTCCACATCCCGCCCCCCCCCCACATTTGGTCCTAGGCACGTTCTGTTCTGAATGGCCCTGCATCCCAGCAAAGTTCACCTCCAACCTTTGAAGATGTCCTGCCCCATTTGCCATTAAAGATCAGCATCCATACTGATTTAAAGATCACCCCAGCGCAACCTTTGAGGTCCTGAAACAAGGCCTCCCCTGTGGTCTTTAACCCTGGCTTCTACTGATTTAAGAGTTTCCAGTAAGGAGGAAAACCAACTTAATGTTCTCAGTTCTCAAATCTGCATCTGGTTCCATTTGCTCACGCGCATCAGTGGGAACTCTCCTTGGAGGTCAGCGTGCAGTTTCTCCCCCTCTGTTCTCTATCTGTTTTGAATAATCAAGTCTTAAGGTGGAGGCAAATTTCCAGGATTCTCAGCCATGCCGGCTGCAGGGAGATGAGGACATTGGAGGCATTCTTGGGTAGGCCAGAAGATTTGGAAGGAGTGAGAGAATCCTCTCCTGGCCCTAATTACTGACCTTGGACAGGTCACTTAACCTCTCTGAGCCTCACTTGCCTCTTCTGTTACAATGGGGATGATTATGTAGGGTTATGAAGCATTCATTGGTGGTGCGGTGATAGAATGCTCATCTTCTACATGGAAGAGCCACCCACCTGTCAGTGGAGGCATCCAAGGGTGGTCAGGAAGCCCCAGGAAAGAGGTCCCTGATCCTCTGCTCCTCAAGGTGGGTTCAGCACAGCCCTGGTCCTACCCACCCCAGCCCTGGGGCTCAGGGGTGTCTGGCTCCTTACTCAATCCTTCAGCTGAGGAAGCTGAGAGTCCTTACACCTGGAGGGGGCCAAAGTTGGGGTGGGGATGAGAGAGAAAGGCAGAGGCTGAGCCCCAGCTGCTGCAGGCTCCTACCCACCCAGTGAGGCAGTAGTCAGGCCAAGAGAAGGGGGTTGGAGTTGGGGGCTGGGGGCCTGATGAGTTGGGGGCATCCCAGAGGAGGAGGCCAGCTCAAGAGAAGATGGAAGAGAGGAAAGCAGGTCACCAGAAGCTTTGAGAGGCTCCACCTTCTCTGAAGCGTCAGGGCCTCCTTAGTGCCCAATAGATAAAATCTGTTGCCGTCAAGTCGATTCTGACTCATAGTGACCCTATCAGACAGAGTAGAACTGCCCTGTAGGGATTCCAAGGCTGTAATCTTTATGGAAGCAGACCATCACATCTTTCTCCCGTGGAGTGGCTGGTGGGTTCGAACCACTGACCTTTTGGTTGACAACTGAGTGCTTAATCACTGCGCTACCAGGGCTTTGCCCAATAGACACATGAATGAAAGGAAGGGGGCACCCCTACCTGGGGAGATAGCGCCTCCAGAATCCTCACAGGCAGGACTGACCCTTCAGCCCTTCTCTGCACAGCTGGGAGGCCCCTGGGTCAGGTGGGAGGTTTTGGACCTGGCTCCCCAGCACACTTCTGGTTGTGATCTTGGCCTGTGGAATCAGCCAGAACTGGGCTCAAGTCCCAGCTCCACCACTTAGTATCTGCGTCACCTTGAATAAGCCACTTAATCTCTCTGAACCTGTTTCCTCATCTGTAATGTAGGAATAAGAATGGTTTGGGGTATCTTGACTTTGTTGTGACAAATTTATTTAACATGCATTTATTAAGCACCTACTATGTGTCAGGAGCCGTGGTTGCACAGTTGTTAAGAGCTTGGCTGCTAACCGAAAGGCTGGCAGTTCGAATCCACCAGCCGCTCCTTGGAAACCCTATTGGGCAATCCTACTCTGTCCTGTAGGGCCGTGATGAGTTGGAATCGACTCGATGGCAGCCGGTTTGGTACTATGCGTTGGGCTGTGATGCTGAACAGGCTTCAGTGGAGCTTCTAGAATAAGACAGTAGAAAGAAGGCCTGGAGATCTACTTCCAAAAATCAGCTGACGAAAACCCTAAGGATCACAACAGTCTGATCCATGACCGATCATGGGGATGGTGCAGGAAAGGGCAGTGTTTTGTTCAGTTGTGCATGGGGCCACCATGAGTCAGGGCTGACTCAGCTGCAGCTAACAACCACCACCACCACCACGTAGGGTGATTGTGAGGAGGGGGTGTGTGAAGCACTGAGCCTGGCATGTGGTAAGTGCTTAGTAAGCGCTAGCAGCTACTATTCGTAGTCCTTCTTTTCTGTGAAATGGTGTGGTGGGGCTGAGAACAGCTCCAGGTGTTACTGCCATCATACCGTCAATGCATTCCCATAAAACCCCCCTGATCTCCAAAATCGTGCACTGAAACTGTGCAAAACTGTAGGCTTATGAGAAAAATTGAGTTGGTCAGATATCTCAAACCCTAAGTTCCAACAAAATCAATAACAGTCCTAATAAAACTTGAACACAGGCACATACCCAGGGGCCTTTGCACCCAGCCACGGGCAGTCACACATGATAGTCATAAACCGGAAGGCTCTTCATTCCTCCTCTGAGAACTAGGTCCTGAGGGCATCTGCTTCTAACCAGGGCTGTTCTCATCAACATTAAAAATAGGATTAAAAGTACAGCCTCCATCACTGATCCATCATCCAATAGAGGTAGAAATGACTTTGTAGCTTCTTCATCTAAACTTATTACCTTCTCAGGTAGCTTAGCCCAGCAGACAGCTTAGAGGTTCTCGAAGCTTCTAACACAGCCACTGCTTGTACCAGGGGGAGGCGCTTCTGTAGACGTGTACTTCTTTTTTTTATTCTTATTTTACTAAGTTCTTAAAATTCTGCTAAGGATATTTCCTTAATTGTGTTTGTTCCTGACTATTTAAAAGTATTAACATGCTGGGGAAAATCATAGATGAATATATCTTCCCCATCATTTCAACATTAGTCCCCTATCTACGATTCACAGCAGAGGTAATCTGTATCAAAGGAACCTGCATTATACAGAGCAAGCTGTGCTTGCTAAGAGTCCTTTCAGCTCTGCTATTCTATAGCAGGGGTTGGCAAACTACAGCTCAGGGGCCAAGCCTAACCTGCCACCTGTTTTTGTAAATAAAGTTTTATTGGAACCCATCCATGCCCAGTTTTATGTATTATCTATGGCCACTTTCTTGTTACAATGGCAGAGTTGGGTAATTGTGACAGAGACCATGTGGCTTGCAAAGGCTGAAAAATTTACTATCTGGCTCTTTACTGGAAAAGCTTTCCAGCTCCTGTTCTAGGATTATAAAAATGATCAATTTCCTGTGTCCACGGACTCTTCCTGCTCTGAGTTCTAAGAGTCCGGTATCAGTCAGGGTAAAGCTCTCTGCTGTTGTAACGAAGAGGCTTTTCAATACCTTTGGTAAGTTAGCCACGCAGCCTCAGTTTCTCTGTGACTGAGGACAGATCAGATCTGAAGGGCCATTGGCTGAAGCAGCTGTGATTCATCTGGCCACCTTTTGTGTGTGGGAGCTCCCCTTCCTGAGTCACCATCTGTCCCTGGTGCCACCAGCAGACAAGGGATTCCTGCTGACAGGACGCTGCCCAGGCCTTTATTGGTTGGCCATGTCTTGGTCCTCTGAGGTCAAATGTCCTTGCTCTTGGCCAGGCAAAGAGGGCAAATTCTCTACCCCTAAGACTCTCGTCTCTGGAAGACCACTGATCGCAGAGCCCTGCCACTAGAAAAGGTGGTCTCTGTCCTGGCAGCACTGCACAGGACTTAGAATCTTGCAGTGCCTCCTGTCAGAGCTGACATCCTGGCTGGGGTAGGGCAGTGTCTGAGTGATTACTGACAGCATCTTCTTTCCTGAGAGGACAGGAAAAGCACATTTCTAATTTGCTTTGGAAATACAAAAAAACTTATAATGCAATAGGTATTGATCGTCAAAAGATAAAACAGTAGTGTAAAAATTTGAAAATTAAGAATATCCCTCCCCTTCCCTTGTGCACAAACGCTTTGCTCTCAGATGCCAACCAAAAGGTTGTTGGTTTGAATCCACCCAGCATTGCTATTGAGTCAATTCTGACTCATAGTGACCCTACAGGATAGGGTGGAACTTCCCCATAGGGGTTCCAAGGCTGAAATCTTTGAGGAAGCAGACGGCCACATCTTTCTCCCAGTGAGCGGCTGGTGGGTTTGAACCACCGACCTTTTGGTTAGCAGCTGAGCTTTTTAACCACTGTGCTGCCAGGGCTCCTTTCCGTAAGACAGCCATTGAAAACCCTATGGAACAGTTCTACTCTGTAACACATGGGATCACCATCAGTCAGAATTGCCTCGACGGCAATGGGCTTAGTTTTGGGTTTCCCCGGTGCTTTAGCCCCACTCCTCAGTTTATTCTGTAATTTTTCAGTGGTTTTTCTCTCCATGTACAACTACAACTACACACTTGGGTAAAGCAAGAGAATCATGAATGTATGATTCTACACTTGCTTTCTTCTCATAACAGTAGAACTCAGGCATTTTTCCATATCTACACATATGGATCTACTCGTTCTCTTCAATGGCTATTTAATAATCCTCCAATGGATACCCTTTAATTGTTCAGAATATAGACTTCCTTTTAGCTTAGTGCAAATGACACATTCCTCCAGGAAGTCTTCCTTGATTTCTACAGCACAAAATGGCCCCTTCCTGTGCCAAAGTCCCGATTCCTTGTCCCTTTCTCAGGTCCCATATTAGTCAGCATAAGGCTCTGCTGCTGTAACAAGAGACCCCGCGATACAGAGACTTAACATAGAAGCGATTTCTCTCTTAAGTAATGGTTTTGGTGGTTGGGGCAGTCCTTCCAGGACCCATTTCCTTCCAAGTCATTGCTGTCCCATCCCCTCAGGGACGAGGGGCACTTTGGTGTCTGTGTGGTTGAGGCTGGGCCACCCAGGAAGTGGGGAAAGCATGTGGAGGAGGCCTGCATGATGTCCTCATCCTCTGACCTGGAGCATCCACTCACAAGCCACTGTCGAGAGCCTCACCCAGTTGTGCCTAACCGCCCAGAAGGCCTGGCTGTCTCCAATACCATAGAAGAAATGAAACCGGTTTTAGTGGAAAATGGCCAGTCTTGCCACAGACTTGGACCCTTTATCCTCATGTCTGTTGCCCACCTGTTCGTATGTCCTGGCTTTGGGAGCAGAAAGGCTGAGAGGGCAGGATCCAGGACTGGCCCATCTTTGCATCTTTCTCCATGTCGAGCAGCTCCCGACATGTGGTCGGTGCTTGGCAAAAGCCAAGCCAGCGCATGATAACACCATCACTGAACGTGGCCACTCACTCACTCAGCAGTCTGTAGTAACATTTAGTATAAGCCAAGCATGGGCCCTGGAGATCCAAAGACACGTTGCTCTGTCCTCAAACATTGTCCTTCTGGGTTTCTGGGAAAGAAAATTCTCTTCCTGCCTCAGGGCCTTTGCTTTTGCTGTTTGTTCTTCCCAAAACCCCTTCTTCCTGCAGCCTTGCCTCCTCACTTGCCTAGTGTCTTAGTTATCTAGTGCTGCTATAAGAGAAATACCACAAGTGGATGGCTTTAACAAACAAAAATGTATCCTCTCACGGTCTAGGTTGTTGTTGTTGTTAGGTGCTGTCGAGTTGGTTCCGACTCATAGTGACCCTATGCACAATAGAACGAAATACTGCCCGGTCCTGAGCCATCCTTACAATCGTTGTTATGCTTGAGCTTATTGTCGCAGCCATTGTGTCAATCCACCTCGTTGAGGGTCTTCCTCTTTTCCGCTGACCCTGTACTCTGCTAAGCATGATGTTCTTCTCCAGGTACTGATCCTTCCTGACAACATGTCCAAAGTATGTAAGACGCAGGCTCCCCATCCTTGCCTTTAAGGAGCATTCTGGCCATACTTCTTCCAAGACAGATTTGTTCATTCTTTTGGCAGTCCATGGTATATTCAGTATACAGTCTAGGTTAGAAGTCCCAATTCAGGGTGCCTGCTCGAGGGAAAGGCTTTCTTTCTCTGTCGATTCTGGCAGAAGGGCCTTGTCATCAGTCTTCCCCTGATCTAGGAGCTTCTCAGTGCAGGGACCTTGGGTCCAAACAACGTGCTCCACTCCTGGCGCTTCTTTCTTGGTGGCATGAGGTCCCTCTCCCCTCTGCTCACTTTTTTTTTATGTCTCAAAAGAGAATGACTCAAGATACAACCTAATCCTGTAGACTGAGTCCTGCCTCATGAATATAATTGCCTCTAATCCGGCCTCATTAACGTCATAGAAGTTAGGATTTACAACACATAGGATAATCACATCAGATCACAAAATGGAGGACAACCACACAATACTGGGGATCGTGGCCAACTTAACACACATTTTGGGGGACACAATTCAGTCCATAACACCTAGCCTACTCCTACTTTATGTCTCTTCTTAAATGTTACATCCTCAAGGACACTTTCTCTGACGCCCTCTCCCAAAGTAGGTTGGGTCCCCCCATTACCCACACGCTGTACGTTTTCCTT
Source organism: Elephas maximus indicus (assembly GCF_024166365.1). Lineage (NCBI taxonomy): Eukaryota > Metazoa > Chordata > Mammalia > Proboscidea > Elephantidae > Elephas > Elephas maximus. Next base: position 88,348,373 of record NC_064830.1, on the reverse strand, counting down.
GTAAATTTTAACACAACTGCACTGAAGTGGGGTTTTTTGTTTTTTGTTTTTTTTTTGTATAAGATTTTATTCCAGGTCAATCCCATGATAACAAGGGTTTTTTTTTTTTTGTATGCTCAGCACCTAGCAGAATGCCTGGCCCAATAGACATTCTGTTTAACTGTTTAACCAGTTCCCCCTACCTGTCTGTCAGTTTGTCGTAATGTCATGGCGTGCGTGTTACTGTGATGCTGGAAGCTATGCGGCTGGTATTTCAAATACCAACAGGGTCACCCCTGGTAGGAAGGTTTCAGTGGAGCTTCCAGACTAAGACAGACTAGGAAGAAAGGCCTGTCAATCAACTTCTGAAAATTAGCCAAAGGAAACCCTATGGATCACAACAGAATATTGTGATGTAGTGCTGGAAGATGAGCCCCTAGGTTGGAAGTCTCTCAAAATACACAGTGGCCACAGCAATGGACCTGAGCATGCCATTGATCATGAAGAGGGCACAGGCTGGGCAACATTACGTTCATTGTACATGGGATTGGCCATGAGTTGGAGGTGACTCGATAGACAACTAACAACAACAAATTACCAGTTCACAGATGAGGAAGCTGAGGCTCAGAGAGGCTGAGTAACTGGCTTAAGAGCACACAGCTACCGAGTTCGGGCGCTGGAATTTCAGCTTGTCTGCCTCCAGAGCCCTTGCTTTCACAGCTTAATGCAATTAGAATACCACATGATGTGTGCTATAATAGGGTATTCATGGGGTATTTTTAAGGGGTGGTGGGAGGGCAGAGGAGGGCGGGACTGACTCAGCCTAGGGGAGGGGTGGCTGCCTGGAGGAGGTGGTGACCTTGAAGGCTTAGAAACCGTGGGCAGTTTGGAGTAGCTATAGTGACTGTGTGGGAGAGTGAAAGATGAGACCCAAAGCAGGGCAGGTGGTGAAGCCTCTGCTTTGGTTGTCAGGGAATTTGGACTTAGTTAAGCTGATGGGGGGCTGGGGAGGGGGTGGTCCTCAGAGCTTTGTCAGCTGGGGAGTGGCAGGACCCAGAGGTTCTGTTAGAACATCACCTTAGGCCAGGGTTGCACATTGGCAGCTGCTGGCTGGCAGAGTTGGCTGGGCTCACTCAGTGTCTTAAAATGGAATTTGTGGCCAACTGTATTAGTTAGGATTTAAGTTCGACTGCTGAGCCAGGCACCCAAAATAACAGCGGCTTAGACGAAGTAGAAGTTTATTTCTCTCTCTCTTCAAAGTCTGAACTAGTCGGGTATCATAGCTCCACATTAGGGGCCCAGGATCCTTCCAGGCAATTACTCTGCTGTCCCCAAGGCATCACCTTTGTCTGCACCACACATAGGGGCCACCACCTCAGCCAGATTCCAGCACCCAATGTGGGAAGCAGTGGATATTGGGCCAAATTGCACTCTTTCTCGCTTCAAACTTGAAAGCTCAGGAGATTTCACATAAAAATCAGGGTTTGGGGCTGCTCTCAAGGCAGCGCTGGGTCACGCATGGCCACAGTAGACCTGAGTTGAGCAGCGCCTGTCCTTTTTGGTTGAGTCTGTGCTCGCCAGTTCCCTACAGTCCCCACCACTCCCTTTTGTCCCCTGGCCTTTGAGGAGATGAGTCAGTTACCATCAGTCAGCTTACAGCAGCCCCCTCCTTGTCTGCGTTACCTACCTGGCTGAGGCATGCATCTGCAGACCCTGCCTGGGCAGAGGGGCCTGGAGGCTGTGGAGCCAGGAGGTCTAGCTTAGGTGGGGCAGGAAAGCTTCCTGGACGGATGTACCAGAGACTCACTCAGCTGTGTGCTGGAAAACCACTCCTCCTTCCACCATCCTGGTGAGTGTGGTCCCAGCTAGTCCCTCTGTCGTCAAAGTCTGCCCACTCTCCAGGAAAACTTATGGGACATGAGGCAGGAGCTTCCTCAAACGGCCATTGGAGTCTATACACAGGGTTCCGGTGAAGCTCCGGGGAGCCAGCCCTTACCCGGAATCTCCTGCGGGAGAACATGCAACTAGCCTGGCCAAAGCCCTGGTGGCCAGTCAGAGCTTCCAGGCCTGTCTTCAGAGCCCCCAGCACTGCCCCCAGAGCCCCCAGCCCTGCCCTCAAATCCCCCAGCCCTGTTCCAGAGGCTCTGGCCCTGCCCTCAGATCCCCCAGCCCTGCCCTCAGTTCCCCCAGCCCTGCCCTCAGATCCTCCAGCCCTGCTCCAGAGCCCCCAGCCCTGCCCCGAGAACCCCCAGCCCTACCCTCAGATCCCCCAGCCCTGCCCTCAGATTCCCCAGGCCTGTCCTCAGAGCCCCCAGCCCTGCCCTGAGAGCCCCCAGCCCTGCCCTGAGAGCCCCCAGCCCTACCTTTAGATCCTACAGTCCTGCTCTCAGATCCCCTAGCCCTGCCCTCAGATCCCACAGTCCTGCCCTCAGATCCCCCAGCCCTGCCCTCAGATCCTACAGTCCTGCCCTCAGATCCTCCAGCCCCGTCCTCAGATCCTACAGTCCAGCCTTTAGAGCCCCCAGCCCTGCCTCAGAGCCCCCAGCCCTGCTCTCAGATCCTGCCCTCAGATCCCCCAGCCCTGCCCTCAGATCCTGCCCTCAGAGCCCCAGCCCTGCCCTCAGATTCCCCAGGCCTGCCCTCAGATTCCCCAGACCTGCCCCAGAGCCCCCAGCCCTGCCCCAGAGCCCCCGGCCCTGCCTCAGAGCCCCTGGCCCTGCCCTCAGAGCCCCCAGCCCTGCCCTCAGAACCCCCGGCCCTGCTTGGCCATCCCCAGCTGGCACTGTGGGAGCCACCACTGCAAGGAGGATGCTGCTCAGACTTCTTGTCGGAGGCAATTGGGGGCAGTCAAGCTACGTATGGATTTTGCGGTCAAAGCCTGTGGAAGCTCTAGATTACATTCTCTCCTCTCCTGCTGGGGAGCAGTTGCCAAAGAATGATTTCCTCCGTGGGGATATTCACTGCCATCTTTCCCCTTTAGTTCAGGAGGGTGGATGGAGACTTCTCTTTTGAGAGGTAAGTGTTAGTGACTACAGTGCCATGGAGAACAGACACACTCCTCCCAGTGGTGTGAGCCTTATGGAGACTGAAGGCCGGTGGGCAGGAAACAGGCATGGGGACGGCAGCAGCTCCAGTTAGACTAGCACTTCACAGTCTGCAGAAGGCTAACTTGCTCCTCATGGGTCCCAGTTGTGGGTCGGGCCTCTGCATCCCTCAGAATGGGGTACATATGGTCCAGCTCCCCACAGAGTCACGGTCTCTGTGGTCACTGTGTCTTCTGGCTGGCTCCCTCTGCTTCCTCTTCCTCCCATCTCTTCCTTCTCTCCTTCCACCTCGGTTTGCCAAGGAGTTCCCATGTCTCTCTCTGTCACCCAGCACCCCCGCACCACCCTCTGAAGACTTCCCTGTTGGCAGCCAACATTCAACCTCATGTGAGTGTGTGTGTGTGTGTGTGTATATGTGTGTGTATAAACCCACAGATGAAGCAAGTGTCAAAACATTTTTCCCAAATAAAGTCATTTCTGTCCCCAAGAGGAATTCTGGTGCCAGCAGCTGGGGCAACACAGTTTCTTCACCTGGTCAGGCTGCTGACAGCTGAGACGGGGCCAGAAGAAGTAAGTTACCATCCCATTTTACAAACGAGGAAACTGAGACTCAGGTACAGCAACTCACTCAGGGTCCCCTGACTGGGTGAGGTGCCCCTGGGACTCCAAAGCCAGTGCTCTTTCTCTGTGCCTCTGCCTTATCCAAGCCCCTTTACTGCAGCATGGGGCTAGACTGGCTTCCGGTGTGAGCCTTGCCTGGTCTGCCTAGAAGAGTGGGGTGTAACAGCAACGCATTCGTCTATTCATTTCACAAACATCAGTTGAACCTTGTGCCAGGCACTGTACTTGGTGCTGGGGTGTCGTGGTGAATAGACAGCCCTGTGGGGAGACAGCCGATCAGCCCACACATAAGTGCACCTGTTTCGACCAGTCAGGTGCAAGAGCTGCGGGGACAAATGTGCAGGACAGAGGGCAAGGTGTATGGGGCAGGGGCTGTTTTTTTTTTTAAATAATTTTTACTGTCCTTTAAGTGAAAGTTTACAAATCAAGTCAGTCTCTCACACAAAACCCCACATACACCTTGCTACACACTCCCAATTACTTTCCCCCTAATGAGACAGCCCACTCTCTCCCTCCACTCTCTCTGTTCGTGTCCATTTCACCTGCTTCTAACCCCCTCCACCCTCTCATTTCCTCTCCAGGCAGGAGATGCCAACATAGTCTCAAGTGTCCACCTGATCCAAGAAGCTCACTCCTCACCAGCATCCCTCTCCAACCCATTGTCCAGTCCAATCCATGTCTGAAGAGTTGGCTTCAGGAATGGTTCCTGTCCTGGGCCAACAGAAGGTCTATGGGCCATGACCAACGAGGTCCTTTCAGTCTCAGTCAGACCATTAAGTCTGGTCTTATGAGAATTTGGGGTCTGCATCCCGCTGCTCTCCTGCTGCCTCAGGGGTTCTCTGTTGTGTTCCCTGTCAGGGCAGTCATCGGTTGTAGCCGGGCACCATCTAGTTCTTCTGGTATCAGGATGAGGTAGTCGCTAGTTCATGTGGCCCTTTCTGTCTCTTGGGCTCATAATCACCTTGTGTCCTTGGTGTTCTTCATTCTCCTTTGATCCAGGTGGGTTGAGACCAATTGATGCGTCTTAGATGGCTGCTTGCTAGCGTTTAAGACCCCAGACGCCACTCTTCAAAGTGGGATGCAGAAAGTTTTGCTAATAGATTTTGTTATGCCAATTGACTTAGATGTCCCCTGAAACCGTGATCCCCAGACCCCTGCCGCTGCTACGCCGGCCTTCAAAGCATTCAGTTTATTCAGGAAACTTCTTTACTTTTGGTTTAGTCCAATTGTGCCGACCTCCCCTGTGTTGTGTGCTGTTTTTCCCTTCACCTAAAGTCGTTCTTATCTACTATCTAATTAGTGAATACCCCTCTCCCACCCTCCCTCCCTCTCCCCTCTCATAACCACAAAAGAATGTTTTCTTCTCAGTTTAAACTATTTCTCCAGTTCTTATAATAGTGGTCTTATACAATATTTGTCCTTTTGCAGCTGACTAATTTCACTCAGCATAATGCCTTCCAGGCTCCTCCATGTTATGAAATGTTTCACAGATTCCTCACTGTTCTTTATCGATGAGTAGTATTCCATTGTGTGAATATACCATAATTTATTTATCCATTCATCCATTGATGGGCACCTTGGTTGCTTCCATCTTTTTGCTATTGTAAACAGTGCTGCAGTAAACATGGGTGTGCATATATCTGTTTGTGTAAAGGCTCTTATTTCTCTAGGATATATTCCAAGGAGTGGGATTGCTGGATCGTATGGAAGTTCTATTTCTAGCTTTTCAAGGAAGCGCCAAATCGATTTCCAAAGTGGTTGTACCATTTGACATTCCCACCAGCAGTGTAGAAGTGTTCCAATCTCTCCACAGCCTCTCCAACATTTATTATTTTGTGTTTTTTGGATTAATAACAGCCTTGTTGGAGTGAGATGAAATCTCGTTGTAGTTTTGATCTGCATTTCTCTAATGGCTAATGATTGTGAACATTTCCTCATATATCTGTTAGCTACCTGAATGTCTTCTTTAGTGAAGTGTCTATTCATATCTTTTGCCCATTTTTTAATTGGATTATTTGTCTTCTTGCAGTTGAGTTTTTGCAGTATTATGTAGATTTTAGAGATCAGGCGCTGATCAGAAATGTCATAGCTAAAAACTTTTTCCCAGTCTGTAGGTAGTCTTTTTACTCTTTTGGTGAAGTCTTTGGATGAGCATAAGTGTTTGATTTTTAGGAGCTCCCAGTTATCTAGTTTTTCTTCTACGTTCTTTATAATGTTTTCTATACTGTTTATGCCATGTATTAGGGCTCCTAATGTTGTCCCTATTTTTTCTTCCATGATCTTTATCGTTTTAGATTTTATATTTAGGTCTTTAATCCATTTTGAGTTAGTTCTTGTGCATGGAGTGAGGTATGGGTTTTGTTTCATTTTTTTGCAGATGGATATCCAGTTATGCCAGCACCATTTGTTAAAAAGACTGTCTTTTCCCCATTTAACTGTTTGGGGGCCTTTGTTAAATATCAACTGCTCATATGTGGATGGATTTATGTCTGGATTCTCAATTCTGTTCCATTGGTCCATGTATCTGTTGTGGTACCAGTACCAGGCTGTTTTGACTACTGTGGCGATATAGTAGGTTCTAAAATCAGGTAAAGTAAGGCCTCCCACTTAGTTCTTCTTTTTCAGTAATACCTTATTTATCTGGGGCCTCTTTCCCTTCCATATGAAATTGGTTATTTGTTTCTCCATCTCATTAAAGAATGTCGTTGGGATTTGGATCAGAATTGCATTAAATGTATAGATCGCTTTTGGTAGAATAGACATTTTTATAATGTTAAGTCTTCCTATCCATGAGCAAGGTATGTTCTTCCACTTATGTAAGTCTCTTTTGGTTTCTTGCAGAAGTGTGCTGTAGTTTTCTTTGTATAAGTCTTTTACATCTCTGGTAAGATTTATTCCTAAGTATTTTATCTTCTTGGGGGCTACTGTAAATGGCATTGATTTGGTGATTTCCTCTTCAATGTTCTTTTCTTGGTGTAGAGGAATCCAACTGATTTTTGTATGTTTGTCTTGTATTCCGATACTCTGCTGAACTCTTCTGTTAGTTTCAGTAGTTTTCTGGAGGATTCCTTAGGGTTTTCTGTGTATAAGATCATGTCATCCGCAAATAGAGATACTTTTGCTTCTTCCTTGCCAATCTGGATGCCCTTTATTTCTTTTTCTAGCCTAATTGGTCTGGCTAGGACTTCCAGCACAATGTTGAATAAGAGTGGTGATAAAGGGCATCCTTGTCTGGTTCCCGATCTCAGCGGGAATGTTTTCAGGCTCTCTCCATTTAGGGTGATGTTGGCTGTTGGCTTTGTATAAACGTCCCTTATTATGTTAAGAAATTTTCCTTCTATTCCTATTTTGCTGAGAGTTTTTATCATGATTGAGTGTTGAACTTTGTCAAATGCCTTTTCTGCATCAATTGATAAAATCATGTGATTCTTGTCTTTTGTTTTATTTATGTGGTGGATTACATTAATTGTTTTTCTGATGTTAAACCATCCCTGCATACCTGGTATGAATCCCACTTGGTCATGGTGAATTATTTTTTTGATATGTTGTTGAATTCTATTGGCTAGAATTTTGTTGAGGATTTTTGCATCTACATTCATGAGGGATATAGGTCTATAATTTTCTTGTGGTGTCTTTACCTGGTTTTGGTATCAGGGATATGGTGGCTTCATAGAATGAGTTTGGTAGTATTCCATCCTTTTCTATGCTCTGAAATACCTTTAGTAGTAGTGGTGTTAACTCTTCTCTGAAAGTTTGGTAAAACTCTGCAGTGAAGCCGTCTGGACCAGGGCTTTTTTTTTGTTGGGAGTTTTTTGATTACCTTTTCAATCTCTTCTTTTGTTATGGGTCTATTTAGTTGTTCTACCTCTGTTTGTGTTAGCTTAGGTAGGTAGTATGTTTCTAGGAATTCATCCATTTCTTCTAGGTTTTCAAATTTGAGTATAGTTTTTCATAGTAATCTGATATGATTCTTTTAATTTCAGTTGGGTCTGTTGTAATATCGCCCATCTCATTTCTTATTCGGGTTATTTGCTTCCTCTCCTGTTTTTTTTTTTTGTCAGTTTGGCCAATGGTTTATTAATTTTGTTGAGTTTTTTAAAAAACCAACTTTTGGTCTTGTTAATTCTTTCAATTGTTTTTCTGTTTTCTATTTCATTTAGTTCAGCTCTAATTTTTATTATTTGTTTTCTTCTGGTGCCTGTGGGTTTCTTTTGTTGCTCTCTTTCTATTTGTTCAAATTGTAGGGATAGTTCTTTGATTTTGGCCCTTTCTTCTTTTTGTATGTGTGCATTTATTGATATAAATTGGCCTCTGAGCAGCGCTTTTGCTGTGTCCCAAAGGTTCTGATAGGAAGTGTTTTCATTCTCATTGGATTCTCTGAATTTCTTTATCCCATCCTTAATGTCTTCTATAATACAGTCTTTTTTGAGCAGGGTATTGTTCAGTTTCCAAGTGTTTGATTTCTTTTCCCTGCTTTTCCTCTTTTTGATTTCCACTTTTATGGCCTTATGGTCAGAGAAGATGCTTCGTAATATTTCAATGTTTTGGATTCTGCTAAGGCTTACTTTATGACCTAATATGTGGTCTATTCTAGAGAATGCTCCATGTGCACTAGAGAAGAAAGTATAGTTGGTTGCTGTTGGGTGGAGTGTTCTGTATATGTCTACGAGGTCAAGTTGGTTGATTGTGGCATTTAGATCTTCCGTGTCTTTATTGAGCTTCTTTCTGGATGTCCTGTCCTTCACCAAAAGTGCTATGTTGAAGTCTCCTACTATTACTGTGGAGCCGTCTACCTCACTTTTCAATGTTGATAGAGTTTGTTTTATGTATCTTGCAGCCCTGTTATTGGGTGCATAAGTATTTAATATGGTTATATCTTCTTGGTGTATTGTCCCTTTAATCATTATATAGTGTCCCTTCTTATCCTTTCTGATGGATTTAACTTTAAAGTCTATTTTGTCAGGAATTAATATTGCCACTCCTGCTCTTTTTTCATTGTTGTTTTGCTTGATATATTTTTTTCCATCCTTTGTGTTTTTGTTTGTGTCTCTAAGTCTAAGGTGTGTCTCTTGTAGGCAGCATATAGACGGGTCTTGTTTTTTAATCCATTCTACCACTCTCTGTCTCTTTATTGGTGCATTTAGTGCATTTACATTCAGGGTAATTACGGATAGGTATGAATTTAGTGCTATCATTTTGATGTCTTTTTGTGTGTGTTGAGAGTTTCTTTTTCCCACTTGATTTTATGTGCTGAGTAGATTTTCTTTATATATTGTCCTTTCCTCATATTTGTTGTTGTGGATTTTGTTTCTGCCGAGTGTGTATTTTTCCCTTGTATTTTATTTTGCTGAGTAGGATAGTTTGTCTCCCTTGTGGTTACCTTATTATTTACCCCTATTTTTCTAAATTTAAAACTAACTTTTATTTCTTTGTATCGCTGTATCTTCCTCTCCATGTGGAAGGTGTATGATTACATTTCTTAGTCCCTCTTTATTATTGTAATCTTGTCTTCTTTTATATAATAACATTGCCGTTACCCTGTGTTGGGTTTTTTGTTTTTTTTTTTATAATCTTACTTTGTTTTTTTGGATTTCCCTGTCTGGGTTGACTTCTGGTTGCTCTGCCCAGTGTTCTAGTCTTGGGTTGATACCTAATATTATTGATTTTCTAACCAAAGACCTCCCTTTAGTGTTTCTTGTAGTTTTGGTTTGGTTTTTACAAATTCCCTCAACTTGTGTTTATCTGGAAATGTCTTAATTTCACCTTCATATTTAAGAGACAGTTTTGATGGATATATGATTCTTGGCAGGCAATTTTTTTCCTTCAGTTTTTTAAATATGTCATCCCATTGCCTTCTGGCCTGCATGGAGGGGCTGTTTTATAATCGGGGGTGGTCTGGAAGGTCTCTTGGGGGAGGCGAGCCCTGCAGATACCTGGGGAGAGAGGGTAAGCAGGTGCTAGGTATAGGACTGGACAGTGCTCAGTATGTGAGAGGCAGTGAGGAAGCTGGGGTGGGGGGCCAGGGGAGGTGGGAGGCAAGGTCAGAGAGGAGCAAGGGGCATCTCATAGGGACACCTGTTCTTTGTCCTGGCTGCACCTGTTAGAATCACCTAGAACCCCCACCTCCTGCGCATTGGGGGGCTTTCAAAGCTCCCTAGGTGAACCAAATATGCAGCAAAGGTGAGAATCACTGGCCCAGGGTCCTGCAGACCGCTGTGAGGATGTGGGTTTGATTCTAAGTGTGATGAGAAGTCCATGGATTTACTTTTCTAAACAATCTCCCTGTGGCTGGGCATGGACCGAGGGAAAGGGGTGAGAAGGAGGCAGGGAGGCCATGAGGTGGCTGCAAGGTGGTCCAGGCAAGGGACAGTGGTGACTGGTCATGAGATCAGCCTTGGCCAGCATCTTCTAGTACAGCTATAATAGAAATACCACAAATAGATGGCTTTAAGAAACAGAAATTTATTCTTTCACAAGGTAGGAGGCTGGAAGTCCGAACTCAGGGTGCCAGGTCCAGGCGAAGGCTTTCTCTCTCTGTCAGCTCTGGGGGAAAGTCCTTGCCATCAATCTTCCCCTGGTCTAGGAGCTTCTCAGCTCAGAGACCTTGAGTCCAAAAGACACATTCTGCTCCTGGCGCTTCTTTCTTGGTGGCATGAGGTCCCTCTCCTCTCTGCTCGCTTGTTTCTTCTATATCTCAAAAGAGATTGACTCAAAATACAACCTAATCCTGTAGATTGTGTCCTGCCTCATTAACATAACTGGTTAGTCCTGCCTCGTTAACATTATACAGGTGAGGATTTACAACACACAGGAAAATCACAGATCACAAAATGATGGATATCCACACAGTACTGGGAATCATGGCCTAGCCAAATAGACACACGTTTTGAGGGGACACAATTCAATCCATAACAGCCAGGGTCCTCAAATGACCACAGGGTAGTGGCTTGAAACAACACATATTTATTGTCTTATAGTTTTGGAGGCCAGGAGTCAGTCTTACCTACCTAATGTCCAGGTGTCCTAGGCTGCTTTTCTTTCCAAGGCTTAGGGGAGAGTCTGTATATCCTCGTCTGGGTTGTTGGCAGAATTCTGTTCCTAGTGGTTGTAGAACCAGGGTCCCTGTTTTCTTGCTGGCTATGAGCTGACAGCTGTTCCCAGCTTCTAGGGCCCCCTGAATTCCTTGGCCAGTGGCCCCTTCCTCCATCTTCACAGCCAGCAATGGTGGGTCTAGTCCTTCTTTCATCGGCACATCTCTCTCTCTCTTTGCTTTTGAGGATTCACGTGATTAGATTGGGCCTATCTGGATAATCCAAGCTAATCACCCATTTCAAGATCCATGGCCTAATCACAGGGCAGAGCTCCTTTCGCCATGTAGGGTGACATGCTCACAGGTTCTGGGGATTAGGAGTGAACACCTTTGGGGGCCATTATTCTGCTTACTACACAGAGTAATGATAATGATTGTTATGACATGATAATAATGATTATTATGACAACTAATGCTTATTAATCATTTATTATGAGCAGTAATTCACCAAATCTGCAAAATGATTTGCCTTATTATGCCCATTTTATAGACTCAGGAAACTGAGGCACCAGAGAGGTTAAGTAGCTTGTCATTAGTTGTGGCATCTGCATTCAAACCTGTAGATTGTGTCCTGCCTCCAAGCAGCTGCTGAGGTCCCTGTGGCTATCTCCACCGCTCTGTCTTTCTCTGGCTGGTCCTTGGTCTTTAGCTCCTCACCTGTTTCTCTCTGCTTCTGTCTCGGTTTCTTTCTCATTTCCTCTCTCTCTGTACCTTACTCTGTCTTGATCTTTCTCTCCTTTCCTCTCTTTTTCTCACTCACCCTCTCCCTGTTTCCCCAACACTGTTCTCTCCCCCTCCCTCTGTTTCTGTCTCCCTCTTTCCCTCCTCCTTCTTCCTGGCCCTGCTCTCTCACTTGGCTCTCAGCTCCCCCACCGCCTCCAGCCACTGTTCCTCCCAGAACACCCCTTTGTAGTGAGACCTCTGACATGCCAGGGTCCTGGATGTTGTGCCGCTCCTCCTGGGACCTTGGGGGCAGCAGCACTGGGCTGACGAATGGCCCCCCATCTGAGAGAGGATGCCCCGAGCTGTAGGAGGTGTGAAGCTGAGCCCTTCACCCGCTGTGAGCTTTCTCCTCCTCCCTCCCCACTCCCATGCACATAGGAACCTGAGGCTAGGGCTGGGCCATGTCTTCCTGAGTGGCCACCAGCCCAGCTGCCCACCAGGCCTGGCTGACACACAGTCCTGCCACATGGCACTTGCTTTTCTGCTCCTGGTTTCTGGATTCAGGATCTTATTAGGGCCCGTACAGTCTCTTGCCCTCCAGACTCCTGCCCCAGCTTTTGGGTTTGGCTTTTCTCCTTTCTTGCCCCTGTTCTGGGGCCCCCTGTTGCCTTGATTGGGAACTCCCCCACCGCCGCCCCAGCTCCAAGGCCTTCTGGTGGGTTGACCTGACCTGGTCTCCCAGCGGGGTCGGAGATGGGGAATCAGATGGAGATAGGACCGGAGGAATTCAGCAAAGTCGGCCAATATGGGAATTCTGGGGAGTGGCGGCAGAGTGGACGGTTTGGAGGTGTCTGTCCAGCCTAGGCCGTTAAAGCGCTCGGTTAGCTGTTGGAACCCACCAGCCACTCCATGGGCGAAAGATGTGGCAGTCTGCTTCTGTAAAGATTAAAAATCAGTTACCTTTGAGTGGACCCTATAGGACAGAGTAGAACTGTCCCATGGGATATCCAAGAAGCGTCTGGTGGATTTGAACTGCAGACCTTTTGTTAGCAGCTGAATGCTTAACTACTATGCCATCAGGGCTCCCTGTAAAGATTACATATAGCCTCAGAAACCCTATAGGGCAGCTGTACTTGCAGGGTCGATATGGGTCAGTATCGACTGGACAACAATGAGTTTGGTATTGGTTTGGTCCAGGCCAGCCCCTGTCCTTCTCTGAGACCCTCCCCCCTACAGTCCTGCCCACCACGGGCAGCCATGTTTTCCTGTGTGGCCTTGCCCTTGCCTGGCCATGGATGATTGGCCAGGAGGGCTGAATACCTGACCTAGTTGGGCCAATCAGCTTTGCTCTCCTGGGAATTTGGCGGACTTGGAGAGACAGGCTTTTCTGGGCTAGGTATAGGAGAGGGACCCAAGTACCTGAGTTAGCCCGTGTTCAGGGGAGCAGAGGGGGGCTGAGAAGAGAGACCTCGGAACCAGAGAGAGGCCGCCCTGACCCCTGATGGCTTCTTCACAGGTTCCCTCTCCCTGTATTCCTGCTCCTGGGTTTGGTGAGACACTCTTGTATCCTTCCATCTTGTGAGTGGGTTCTGTCTTTTGAAACCACACAGCCTTCGGGTAGAGCTTTTAAAAATGCAAACCAGATCACAGCACTTTTCTGCCGGGATCCCTTGGGTAGCTTCCTAGAGCTCCCGGATGGCTCCTCACGCCAGTCCATTTCTCCAGCTTGTTTCCTGCTGCTTGGCCCTGACCCCCGGCTCTCCAGGCACTTTGCTGTTCCTCCCACACACTCCAAGCCCAGTCCTGCCCCAGGACCTTTGCACTTGATGTGTCTTCTGCCTGGGATGCTACCCCCCGGATCTTCACGTGGTTGGCTTGTCTTCCTCAGGTTTCAGCTGAAATGGACCATCATCTGAGAGAACGCTCTGATCACCCTCTCAGAGAAGCCTCACCCACCCCAGTCACTCACCACAACACGCTATTTTATTTTATTCAGAGTTCATGGCCACAGCTGCTGTATTTTTTTTTTAATTGTGCTTAAATGAAGGCTTACAGAGCAAATTATTTTCTCATTAAACAATACACATATTGTTTTGTGACATTGGTTGCCAACCCTGTGACGTGTCAACACTCTCTCCTCAACCTTGAGTTCCCCATTTCCATTTTTCCAGCTTTCCTGTCCCCTCCTGCCTTCTCATCCTTGTCCCTGGGCCGGTGTGCCCATTTAGTCTTGTCTACAAGGTTGAGCTACATGTATTATTGTTTGTTTTATGGGTCTCACTAATCTTTGGCTAAAGGGTAAACCTCAGGAGTGACCACAGTTCTGAGTTAAAAGAGCGTCTGGGGACTATACTCTAGGGGTTTCTTCAGTCTCTGTCAGACCAATAAGTCTGGTCCTTCTTTGTGAGTTAAAATTTTGTTCTACATTTTTCTCCAGCTCTGTCTGGGACCCTCTATTGTGATCCCTGTCAGAGTAGTCAGTGGTGGTAGCCAGGCACCATCTAGTTGTGCTGGACTCAGTCTGGTGGAGGCTGTGGTAGTTGTGGTCCGTGAGTCCTTTGGACTGATCTTTCCCTTGTATCTTTGGTTTTCTTCATTCTCCCTTGCTCCAGATAGGGTGGGACCAGTGGAGTATCTTAGATGAATGCTTACAGGCTTTTAAGACCCCAGACACTGCTCACCCTAGTCAGATGTAGAACATTTGATTTATGAACTATGGTGTGCCAATTGAGCTAGATGTCCCCTGAGTCCAGCTGCTTTCATTCGTTTACTTGTTTACTGCCTGTCTTAGCACTAGAATGAAAATGCCATGTCTTGCTCACCCCAAATCCTCAGTGCTTTGAACAGTGACTGACACATAGTAGGTGCTTAATGAATATTTGTTGATTGAATGCAAAAATGAGGTAAAGAGCCTGGAATTAGTGTGCCTGGGGTTTTCAGGGAGAGAGTTAAAGGGCCCACCTCATTTCCCCCATGGGGTCTCATTCTCCCCACACAGGGTCCCTACTCCTGCCTATTGGTTGCTCTTACACTGTGGGTAACAGTCCTGGGGGGCTCCCAAGCAGTGGATGGAGGTGGTGAGCACAGCAGAGGTGACCCTTCTGCCTGCACTGACCTGGGTCCCCTCCGGTCTGGGGCCGACTCTGTCCAGTGTCTGTTGTGGACACTAGGGAATGGTCTCCTCAGGGGAATTACCCATTTGTTCTAAAGACTTCAAAGGGACCATGGTTCAGATTTCTCAAGGCCAGGGACTTTGACCTGGGGAAAGCCCTCTTGTCTGAAAACCAGCTCCTTCTTGGGTCAGCTAGCAAAGAAGACCATTTCACGTGAGGGTGAGTTGCCTTCCATCTCTCTCTCTTTTTGTTTTTAAAAATTTATTGTGTTTAACAGAGAACCCCTGAGGGAGCAGGAGATCAGTGGGATGCAGACCCCAAATTCTCATAAAAAGACCAGACTTAATGGTCTGACTGAGACTAGAGGAATCCCGGTAGTCATGGCCCCCAAACCTTCTGTTGGCCCAGGACAGGAACCATTCCCGAAGACAACTCATCAGACATGGAAGGGACTGGACAATGGGTTGGAGAGAGATGCTGATAAAGAGTGAGCTACTTGTATCAGGTGGACACTTGAGATTGTGTTGGCATCTCCTGTCTGGAGAGGAGATAGGAGGGTAGAGAAAGTTAGAAACTGGCAAAATTGTCACGAAAGGAGAGACTGGAAGGGCTGACTCATTAGGGGGAGAGTAAGTGGGAGTATGGCGTAAGATGTATGTAAGCTTATATGTGACAGACTGACTTGATTGGTAAATGTTCACTTAAAGCTTAATAAAAATTATTAATAAAAAAAATTATTGTGTTTATTAGATATGCCATTACACAGTGGTCCCTTGGCATATCTCATGCTGTAAAGAGACAGCCCCAGCCATCAAGCTCGTCTCTTTAGCTGACAACCTGGAGCGTTTTGCCTGCTCATGCACACACACACACGTACACACACACCTGCTCATACAAGCACACAGACACCACAGGCTGGTGGCGGCATCCCTGAGGAGGAAAGGTCTAGGCTGATGTGGCCGTAGCTCTCCTTCTGGAAAAATGATGGCAAACTCCAAATTCTCTGTGCTAATGGGGGAAGAAGCAGCAGGAGCAGATGAAGTCCAGAGTGCCATTCGCCTCCCCCGTGAAAGAGAAATGGCTAACCAGCAACTGGTTTTGACGGATGGGAGTTCGACAAACTTTCTTTCCCTTTCTTGTCTTCTGATGGAGGTGCCAATGAGTAACGCAAGGCTCACAGGGAAGGAGAGGAAGCAAGAAGCCTGCACAGTCCACTCCCTGAGTAATCAGCCCTGAATAATTGAGAATTGACTTGTAATTACAATTGTCTCAGTCTCGAGGTGCTTCTGCTGGGAGACAAGGAACAGGCAGAAAAGACTGAGAGGGCTTGCAGAGAGGGTGCTGGACCTGAAATTGATGTTGGGCAAAGGAACTGAGGACAGGTGAGAATTTTTTATTACGATTTTGCAATACAGGGCAAAGGGCTAACAGTGTTGGGGAAGGTTGCAGGAAGAGAGAAAGGAGAAACATACACAGGAAGGAGCGATATGTCTTTGCAGACAGTAAACAACTGCAAATAAACCCCAGAAATGACACTCCAAGAGCATCGCGGGAAGCTTAGGGGGCCACTCGTTCTGAAAGAGTTATTGGTTTCGTTCAAGCTTCATCTGATGTGCGTGTCAAAAAAAGATTGTTTCCCCTCTTGCAAGAATCTGGAGGGGAAAATCAAGCACGTAACATCTGCCTAGTGTCATCACGTAGATGCTTATGAATCAACTGACACAGGCAGGGATAAGCAAATAGATCGTGCAGCACGCGACCAGCCAGCTCTCAATTACCTCAGCCTGGATTACCCACTTCTGGGGCTGACAAGAGGAAATTTCCGTCCTGGGGAAGGGTCTTCCCTGCCATGCAGCAAGGTCCCAGGTCTTCATCCTCTGAAGTGGCCTAACTTCGGAGCACACAGACCGTGCAGATGTGAGCAAGCAGTGGTTAAGGGCTTGGGCTGTGCGGGCAGAGGGACCTGCGTTTGAATTTGTCTCCTGCACATCGTAGTTGAAAGATCTTGGGCAGTGTCTTCATTCCTTTGAACTGCCATTTCCTCATCTGTAAATGTAAGTCCGTAAGATGAGGAAGATAATAATTGTGGCAGTGACTGCTATGCTTATCAATACCCATGAACTCCTCCCCATTTCCCAGCCTCCTTTGCAGTTGGATTGGCCATGTGACTAGTCTGGCCAATGGGGTACATCCAAGTGGAAGTGAAGTCTGTCACCTCTGGGCCAAGGTGCTTAAGTATACAGTGTGCCCGCTTTTCCTCATCTATGGTGTGGACATACTCTGGAAGGAACCTGAGTCACTTCATGGATGGGGGTCATGCAAGAGGAAGTTATGATTTGGCGGTTGTTTGTAATAGCAGCTAGCATGACTATCCCAACTAATAATAAACATGGTAACTCTGAGAATTATTGTGAGAATTAAATGAGGGAAGAAGAGCTTATAAAGAGTTTAGTAAAGTACCTGGCACATAGAAAATGTTCAATAAATATTAGGTATGAGTATTAGTTTAGTTATTTAGGAAATAATTATTGAGCTCCTACTATATGCCAGGTATGTGAAATAAAAACAACATACATCTAAAATCATATTTTGGAATACAATTTATATAGTGCACACCACAGTAATATAGAAGGGAATCAGCTACTCACTCCTCCAGTGTTTACTGAACCCTGTGGCTTGGTGGTTCAACCCTTGGCTGCTACCAAGAGGTTGGTGGTTCGAATCCAACAGCTGCTCTACGAGAGAAAGATGTGGCAGTCTGCTTCTGTAATGATTACAGCCTTGAAAACCCTATGAGGTAGTTCTTACTCTGTCCTGTGGATTCACTATGAGTCAGAATCAACTCCACAACAACAGGTTTGGTTTTTGGGTTTACTATGTGCCAGGCATTGTGCCAAATGTGAAATGTGCAGTTGAATAGGTCAGTTTTTACTCTCAAGTTGCTGGCAGGCTGCTGGGAGATACAATGTAGACAAATAATATAAATGCCAAGTGGTAAGTGTCACACAGAGGGGTCTTCAAAGTGTTATCAGTGGCACTAATTCTGCCTGGAGGAATCAAGGAGGGGTTCATGGGAAAGGGGTTTTTGAGTTCAGCCTTGAAGGTTGGAGTAGGAGTTGGCAGGTGAGAGAGCATTTCAGGCAAGAAGGACTGGCACACAAGCTGGGGTGTGTTAGGAGGTCTTGGGTTTGATGAGATGTGATTAAATGCTGAGATGGCTGGAGCCCAGGTTATGTGCGGTAGGCAAAGTAATGCTCCAGTCCCCAAAGATGTCCCCATTGTAATCCCTGGAACCTGCGAACGTGTTACCTTACCTGGAATCTCCCCCAGAGCCTCCACAGGAATGCAGCCCTGCCAACACCTTAATTTTAGCCTGGTGAGACCCATGTCTAACTTCTGACCTACAAATCTGTGAGATAAAAATTTTGTATTGTTGAAGCCATTTAGTTTGTGATAATTTGTTTAGCAACAATAGAACACTGATACAGTGTTGTGAAGAATGTCAAGAGACCACACTGGGCAGAGAAGGGGCAGGCAGAATTGTTTGGACTTACCCTTTATTCTCACATTTCAGAGGGTACCCGCTTTTCCACTTAATATTCTGTATTGGCATCTACCTACCTACTTACCTATCTTCTATATCTACCTACCTACCAACCTACCTACCTACCTACCTACCAACCTATCTATCTATCTGTCTGTCTGTCTGTCTATCTATCTAATCTATCATCTATCTATCTATCATCTATGTAAAAGAGAGAGAAAGAGAACTGTATTGTTCATTTTAATGGGTATGAGTTTTTCATAGATTGAATGTACATTTCTTATTTAATTAATGGACATTTAGGTTATTTCTAGTCCTTTGCTATTAAAATCATTCTTCAATGAATTATTTTATTTTATGACCTTTTGTTACTTTGGACACGTGTAAGTATATCTGTAAGGTAAATTCCAAGAAATGAAATTGTTGGGTCACAGAGAATGTGTGCCTCTGCCTTTTTTGATAAATGTCTGAGGCGCAGGTGATTCTGGTGGGGATTGAAAACAAGTGGAGGTTCTGGAACAGAGTTCAGATCTGGGCTCACCAAACGCCCCTGTGGCTGGCAGTGTGGAGGCAGAGGGGCCAGGGGAGAGGCTGAGGCAGTGGTCCTGGAGAGAGATGGGGGTGTGTGTGAGTGTATGTACATATGTGTGTGTGTGTGTGTGAGTCATTGTGCATATGTGTTTGTGAGTAGGTATATGTGTGTACATGTGTGTGAGCACGTGTGAGTGTGAGAGAGTGTGTGTGTGCATGTGTGTGCGTGCGTGTGTGTGTGTGTGTGTGTGTGTGTGTGTGTAGGGTAGGAGGTTTAGCACTGGCCTGTCCAGGGTGAGTGTTGAAATTCTGAGGATTTTTAATCACCATGGGAAACTCTTCCTCAATGGCCCTGGGTCCTGGAGGACGTGTGAGATTCACTTTTGTATTTACATGTTAGGCCTAAATTCTAATCTCCATTCTCTTCTGTCCGATCATTTTGACCCTGGGTAGAAATTAACCCTGCAATTTTGGTGGGGAAGAGGAAGAGAAATGTGTCATTGCTGTCTTTAAACAAGACGTTTAAAGTATTAGGCCTCTTCTAAGAACAGTGAGACCCTAACATTCACACTCCTGACTGTCAAGGCATTACAACTACGATATCCCCAGTTGACTCGCTTTGGCTTTGTATTTAGGTAGGTTCCTTACTCACCACGGTCCTTTTCCTACGAATTCTCCATGGCTGAGTTTATTTTGATTCTTTCCCAGTAGACTGGATTTCAGTGTCAACTTGCTCTTTAAAGAATGGCTCACGGGTGCTATATTCTCCAAGGGCTTTTCTGTCTGAGAATGTCTGCCCGTTACCTTTGGACTTGGGTGCACAGCTCAAGCGCCATTCACGTTCCTGGAGCCTCGCTGGAATTCTGTGTGTGCGTCTTCCCTGGGAAGGATGCTGTGCCTGGGTCCCCTCCCCTCTGCCTCCTGGGGATGGGGCTGGGTACAGCAGTGCCTCAGCTGCTCTAGGAGGATGGAGAACAGAGAGTATAAGCATTTGGGCTGAGAAACTTCAGCTGCCAATTTCAGGGCAGCCAGCCAGAGGATTACCTCTCTTCCCTAGTATGTTTAGGAGTTTCTCTTCCTCTAAAAATATCCACTACTGGACAGCCATGTAGGTAGTACACTGCACGACTCTAGGGAATGTCACTCACGTGAGCCATGGTGTGAACAGCGCTCCCGTCGCCTTGTGGTGGCGGCCCTGCGAGCTCTCAGCCTGGAGTGGGTCCACCAGCACCAGCTGCCGTTGACTTGATTCTGACTCATGGTGACCCCATGTGGATCAGGGTAGAACTGTGCTCTCATAGGGTTTTCAGGGGCTGATTTTGGGGGAGTAGATTGCCAGATCTTTCTTCTGAGGTGCCTCTGGGTGGACTTGAAACGCCAACATTTCAGGTAGCAGCCGAGCATGTTAACTGTTTGCACCACCCGGGGCTGTAGAATTCATTTATCCTGGTGTTTCCCAGACTTCAGTCATTTGCACACATCACCTTTGTGAATTTGTTCCTAGCCACATGCCCTTGTTCCATTATGAATATTTTTGCTCTACTATGGTTCACTTGGGCCCTGGTGGCGCAGTGGTTAAGAGCTTGGCTGCTAACCGAAAAGTTGGCAGTTTGAATCCACCAGCCGCTCCTTGGAAACCCTACTGAGCAGTTCTGCTCTGTCCTGTAGAGTCGCTATGAGGTGGAATTGACTCGACAGCAGTGGGTTTGGTTTGGTTCACTTTTTCCTCACATAAATGAATTTCAGAGGGAAGCTTTGTATCACAATTAGAAATGGAAAACCAGCACAACTTGTCAAAAAGAGAAGAAATATATACACACATACATGTGTGTGCACACGCATAAAACAAAACGATGTTATCAAATTCTACCTGGATACTTTTGTCCTTGTTCTCTTTTTAAAATGAGAGATAAGCAAGTGTTAAGAGTTATAATAAGTTATACTAGAACAAAACTGAAGTTTTTCTCCCAGAAGTAGCTTGAAGGATCAGAAGGGAGTTGGGAAGGGAGAATCCTGCCCCATGCCATGATTCTTGTAAGTTAACATCGCATCCACCCATCATGAACCACCGTGGTATGCGCCCCACACATGGGGGAACTGACCCCGCTCCATACTCCACCAGCTGCTTGAACGTCTCTCTTGGCAGCATCCCCAGGGGGTGGCCCAAGGCTTTTCTTATATATTTTCACCATTAGGAAGTTTAATACTGCCTCAGAGGGGCTTTTTCCATGGCTGGGCAATTCTTAGTTTATATTGGACAGAAATCCTACTACTTGGACCCGCTGGGTTTGGCCCTGCCCCTAGAGTCAAGCAGAATAAATTGAATCCCTCCTGTAAGTTCTGTTCCTCCAAACATGAGTAAAAGTGTGGGCTCTGGAGTTAGCGTGCCCGGGTTGCAATCCTGTCTCCACCACTTACTTTCTCTGTTCCTTTGGGTAAGGTACTTAACCTCTCAGAGCAGCAATTTCTTCACCAAAGAGAAGAGTGATAATAGTATCTCCTTCATGCGGCTGTTATTAGAATTAAACAATTCAGAACAGCATCTGGCACATAGTAAAAAAAAAGGTAAACCCCTTACCATTGAGTCAATTCCAACTGATAGTGACCCCGTAGGACAGAGTAAAACTGCCCCATATGGTTTCCAAGACGTGGGTGATGGATTTGAACTGCTGACCTCTTGGGCTTCTGGCATATAGTAAGTTCTCGATAAGTGTTACTGTCTTGGTTTCCTAAGCCTTCTGTAATAAAATACCACAAAATGGGTGCCTTTAAAGAGCAGAAATTTATTGCCTCCCAGTTCCGGAGGCTTAGAAGTTGAAATTCAGGGCGTCAGAAGGGCCATGCTCTCTGTCCTCTCTAGGGGAAGATCCTTCGTTGTCTTTTCCAGCTTCTGATAGCTCCCAGCCATTTTTTGACATTCCTTTGCTTTTTTAGATGCATTTTCACATGATGTCCATCTTCCCTCTGTGTAACTCTGCCTCGGTGTCTGTTCTCCCCTTTCATTAGATACCATTCAGAAGGGATTAGGACCTACCCTGCACTGGTGTGACCTTGTTATTTGACTGATAACATCTTCAAGGGAAAACCCTATTTTCAAACAAGGTCACATTCACAGGTATAGAGGTCAGGACTTCAACATAATCTTTTTGGAGACTCAGCTCAATCCATAATAGTTAGCTCTTAGTATTTTCTATAGCCAGGAATGGTAGGACCCTTGTCCTCCTGTATCTTCTGGGTTAGAAGGCTGAGGACTTGGTCCCAGCTTCAGCTCAATATCTGACTCATGGCAAGACCTTAATCAAGACCTCTGTGGGTCTTGGCTTCCCCATCTGGAAAATGAGGATGGTGGGCCTGATGGTCCCTGAGCCCCTCGTCCCGTCTCTAGCAGAGAGGAAGACCCAGGATGCAGATAATCACTGACCATAATCTCACTGTGTCAGCCACTGTAGGTCACAGGAAACTACCCAATAGCCTCCCCGCCTTTTAATATCTCTTTTGAAACATGCTTGTTATAGATTGAATTTTGTCCCCCAAAAATGTGTGTCAACTTGGCTAGGCCATGATTCCCAGCATTGTGTGGTTGTCCACCATTTTGTGGTCTGATGTGATTATCCTGTGTGTTGTTAGTGCTAACCTCTATGATATTAACGAGGTAGGATTAGAGGCAGTTATGTTAATGAGGCCGGACACAATCTACAGGATTAGATTGTATTTTGAGTCAATCTCTTTTGAGATATAGAAGAGAGAAGTGAGCAGAGAGGAAAGGGACCTCATTATTACCAAGCAAGAAGAGCCAGGAGCAGAGCGAGTCCTTTGGACTTGGGGATTCTGCGCTGAGAAACACCTAGACCCAGGGGAAGACTGATGACAAGAACCTTCTCCCAGAGCCACCAGAGAAAGAAAGTGTTCCCCTGGAGCTGGCACCCCGAATTCAGACCTCCAGCCTTCTAAACTGTGAGAGAATAAATTTTTGTTAAAACCATCCACTTATTGTATTTCTGTTATAGCAGCACTAGATAACTGAGACAGTATTTTTTTGGAGAGTGAGATAGGACAGAGCTTGAAGGATTCTTGATAGTATCAAAAAAGGGCAGAAATAAGACTGAAATACTGGGAAAAGCACATTTGCCTTGCTTTAGCCAAAGCCAACATATGGGATGACATAAAAAAATCACAATTTATCCTTTATTTATCAGGCTCCCTTGAAAGATGATGATGATAATGGTAATAATAATGACGATAAAAACACTTATTGAGTCCTTATCACGGGCCAAGTGCCTCACATGTATTATCTTGTTTGATCCCCAACTAGCTCTTGTATAGGGCAGTGCTAGCTGCTGTAATAAATAAACCACAAAATGTCAGTGGATTAACACAGGAGAAGATTATTTCCTGCTCTTGTAACACTTCAGTGCAGGTGATGCTGCTGGGTGCAGCCCTTCTCCACACAGTGGGATCAGGCACCATCCTAATTATGAATCTCCCATTTCCTGGAGTCTTCGAATCCCCCACATATAGGTGGAAGAGAAAAGAGAAAGAATGCTCTTCATAAAAACCCTCCTCAGGAAGTGCCACACATCACGAACACTCGTGTTTTATAGGCGGGAACTAGTCACTTGACCTCATTTAGATGCAGAGGCTGCTGGGAAATATTGCGCCTGGCCAGACGGTGACTTCCTGGCAACAAGTCTATACTACAGAAGGAGCAGCAACATTTTTGGTGGACAACTAGCTGTTCCTGTCACACATTGTGTGGTGGAGATGACAATTATACCCGTTTTACAGATGAGGAAACTAAGACCCAAAGAGTCTCAGTCACAGACTCTGGGTCACGGAACTTTTAAGTGGCACAGCTGGAACCTGAACTCAGGACTGTGAGTTTGAATCTCCTATACTTAACACTATGATGTTATCTTTTAGATAAGCATTTAGGTTCTTCTGGGTTTCAAATTCCTTAGAACAAATCCCTTCCTTTTGATTTACCCACAATGCCCTGGATGCCCAAGCAAGGCACATCTGGAGGCCACAGTTATGCAGTCATGACGTGAGGCGAGTTTTAGTCTTCAGTGTTTTATCCACTTGTAGAAACGATTATCCCCAGAAAGTTGACCCATGTTTTGGGCTCCTGCCAGAAATCAAGGCCTGGTACCATCTGTAAGAGATAAATAAATCAAAATATCATCAGCAGATAAGTGTGTACCATCTGCTGCCCTGTCAGTTGAACTGGCAGAGGCCCCTGGAGAATTCCAAGGAAGTGCTTGCCAAGGCTCTGCCGCCAGCCCAGATAGTGAGAGGAAAAGCTTCATGCGAGAGCTGTTGGCATTTTTCTTTTCTCCCTGCTCCCTGTGGGTGCCCTTTTCCGTGAATCCAGCCAGTGAAGTTGTGTGAACTTTTGCCCTTGCCAACCAGTCACAGTTGTTTCTTCTCAGCCGCATTTTTTGGGGGCCAGGACCAATTCTTCTCTGCCTTCCCAGCAAGTTGAAAGCTCCTACTATAGAGAAAACTAACCATGTGTCTGCCAAGAAGTTGTGTTCCTCATGAACTCTGGGTCTCAGACCCAGGCTCAAACTCAGAACCAGTCTGATTTGGGTCTTCTTGGCTGGGTATCTTGGAAATATAGCATATTCTGAGGCCTGCGGATCCCCTCCTTGAGTCCTCCTTGGAGGGCGTCTGAGGACTTCCCTTAGAAAGGATGGATTCTTCTAGAACCTGCATACTCTGCTAAGAGGCAGTATTGTTGCTAAAAAAAAAAAAATTTTTTTTTTTTGGACTCATGGCGACCCCATGTGTGCAGAGTAGAACTGCTGCACAGGGTTTTCAAGGCTGTGACCTTTTGGAAGCAGATCGCCAGGCCTGTCTTCTGAGATGCCTCTGAGTGGGTTCAAACAGACAACCTTTAGGCTAGTAGTTGAGCTCTTAGCCATTTGTACCACCCAAGGACTCCAGAGAAATTATAGAATAGTGGCTCAATGCAAAGGCTCTGTGCCGGACTGTCTCCATTTGAATCCTGGCTCTACCACTAGCTGTGCAACCTTAGACAAGTTACTCAATCTTCCTGTGCCTCAGTTTCTTCATCTGTAAAATGGGAGGCGGTAGTAGGACCTGCCTCATAGGACTGTCGTGAAGGTTAAGTGAATTGATAACATGTCAAGCACTTAGAGCTATGGCTGCTAACCAAGAGGTCAGCAGTTCGAATCTGCCAGGCATTCCTTGGCAACTCTATGGGGCAGTTCTACCCGGTCCTATAGGGTCGCTATGAGTCGGAATCAACTCGACGGCAGTAAGTGGTGGGTGAAGCACCTAGAACAGGGCCTGGCACAAAGTACATGTGTGATAAAGGTTAGCAGATAGTATTTGTTGGCTGACTTTGTGAGACCTCTCTGTGGCCCCTGCTTTCCCCAGATCATCACCAGGGCCGGCCTGATGCCCTCCTCCAGCCCCCCACCCCACTCCACAGAAGCTCTACCTACACCATCTGCTGGGTCTGGAATTAAGTCACGATCCTCAGATATAGGATCTGGGGACCCAGCCAAGGATGCTGGGCTCCCAAATGCCCCACCCTACTCCTGCCTCTCAGCTGCCTGCCAGACCTGGGCTCCTGAGCTTTCACGCCAGGGGTAACTTGGCCAACCCTTGACACTCCGCATACCTTCTGCCATCATTGGGCATCAGGCCTCTGCCTCTGGCCCCTCCCTGGGCTCTGCCTGTGGCCCTGCCAGGTTTCCTCCACCCGCATAGGCTGAGGTGGCGGAATTACAGCCTCCTGCTCGTGGTTTGAGAAGACTTCCAGGCTGTCCTTGGGAGGAGTGAAGTGTGTCTCCAACCTGGATCCAAGGAAGGAATACAAAATAGCTCTTATTTATGGGCCCAAGCACTAGGCAGGCATTTTCACACACGTTCTAACCTTGGTTCCAAGCTGGAAGGCAGATACCCTGAAGACTCCCATTTGGCAGGTGAGAAGCAGGCTCAGAGACGTGGGCCACTCACTGAGGTCACATGGCTAGGAAGAGGAAGAGGATGGATTTGAACTCATGTCCCTAGCTTCTGAGCCAAGACACCTCTATTTGCCTTTCCCTTTGCTGATGTTGCCTGATTGAAATCCTAACTGAAGACATCCTGTGTGCCAAGTCCTGTAAACCCATTGCCATTGAGGCAATTGCCACTCACAGTGACCCTATAGGACAGAGTAGAACTGGCCCATAGGGTTTCCAAGGAGCCCTGGTGGCAAAGTGGTTAAGCGCTCGGCTGCTAACTGAAGGGCTGTCAGTTCGAACCTACTGGCCTTTCTGTGGGAGAAAGGTGTGGCAGTCTGCTTCCGTAGAGATTACAGCCTTGGCAACCCTATGGGGCAGCTCCACTCTGCCCCATGGGGTTGCTGTGAGTCAGAATTGACTCGATAGCAATAGTTTGTTTTGTTTTTTCAAATCTTTACGGAACCAGTCTGTCACATCTTTCTCCCATGGAGCGAATGGTGGGTTCGAACCACTGACCTTTTGGTTAGCAACTGAGTACTTAACCACTGTGCCACCATGGCTCCTTCCAAGTCCTATACTGGCTTTTATATACCCAGCCCCAGTCATCAGAACAACCCCATGAGGCTGGAATGATTATCTTTTATTTGCCGGAAAAAAAAAAAAAAAACCTAAAAGAGCATCATTTACCTAAAGTCCCACAGCTAGCAGAGGTGCAATTTGAACTTAGGCCTGTGTGAAGTCAGAACCCAGGCTTTTGGCCACGCTGCCTGGCCTCCTTGTCCACCCTGGTTCCCCACCTCCCCTCACTGCCTCCACGCTCGCGCTTCCTTCTCTGTTAGACCAGGCCTGGAGGAGGGAGAGCTGGGGGTAGAATTCCTGGAATCAGGCATGAGCAGTGAGCCAGAGCGGAGGCAGCTGTGACCTGGCCAGCTGAATTCGGATGAATTTCTGGAAGCTCCTTCTTGTCGAGGGCTGGCGCCAGGCTCACTCTCCCTGGTCACCACGAAGATATGCCTGCTGACAAGTTCAGGGCACTGCGGTGGGGGTGATTTCTGGTCACCAATCCCCCCACCCATAGCTCAGTCGGGCCTCCATCAGAAGAGGCTAGCAGGGAGGGGAGGTCAGGGCCTCTTGGGCTTTACTCCCATGCTGTAAAACGCCAACAGCCCCATAAGGTAGGTGATGCCATGGGTTCTAGGAAGAAATGACCTTCCATTTGTCTTTCTGAACACAAGAGAGCAAGCCCTTCAAAAAGTCATTTTTAGATACAGCTTCTGGGATTTGTTCAAAATAATGCCTCGGTGGTGGTGGCGGGGGGAAGCAGGAGGTGTGTAGATGAGACCAGGCTGGCCGTGAGTTGACAGTTATCGAAACTGTGTGATGAGGACACAGAGTTCTTTGTACTTTTCTCTCTGCTTTTGTAAAAGATGGGAGTTTGCAAATGAAATGTTTTATAAAGACATTTCAGAGACACTACTGATTTGGAGTCCTGGTGGCGCAGCGGTTGAGAGCTTGACTACTAACCAAAAGGTCAGCATTGGAATCCACCAGCTACTCCTTGGAAACCCTGTAGGGCAGCTCTACTTTGTCCTATAGGGTTGCTATGAATTGGAATTGACTCGACAGCAACTTTTTTTTTAACTGGTTTTTCAGAGTTTGAATGACCTGGTCTGGCCAGTTTGGAACTAGGCATGCCCTGGGTCCCGGCCCCACTTATGGAGCAGCTGCTTGATGCAAAGAGCTTTGGAAAGATACAGACCTGAGTTCAGATTCTGATTCTGCTCTGTATTGGCCGTGTAACCTCTGCCTCTGTGAGCCTGTTTCCTCATCTGTAAAGTTGGCATGGATATGGACCTCACAGAATTGTTGTGATGTGTCCATGTCCTTAGCATGGTGCTAGCCCTGGACTGTCCTGGGGTGGCAAGAGCCTGAGTCTTAGGCAACATGACAAACTCTAGCTTCCACCTGCTGGTGGTGAGAGCTGCCCCTTACAGCCAAGAGGGGGCCAAGCCAGGGACATAAATAACCTATGCTCAAGGTGGAATGTGACGGTTTGATGAGCAACATCTTGATGAAACACTGGAAGTTCAGAGCAGAGCAAGATGACTTCAGGAGGGGGCAGGTAGTTGGTGAACCAGGAGAGCTTCATGGGGAGGGGGTGGGGGAGGTGAGTGAGCATTTGAGCTGGATCCCAAAGGCTGGGGAAATGGAGGGGAGAAGGAGTTGAGATTGAGGGAGCAACAAGAACAAGGGCACGGAGGTGGGCAAACAGGCATGTAAATGTACACGGCTATAGTATACAGGAGGTTGGGGTTGAATGACGGAGCTTATTGGAGCCGGGGGATCCAGAGATGTTATGTCCAAGTTGAGTTCGAGGTCCCTGCATTGTGGCCGGTGTGAGGCTGGGTTTGGCTGCCTAGCAGTTGCCCTGGGCCACCACCTTTTCCCTGGGTAGTGTAAACACTCCCCTTCTGCTTGCTCTTCCCTCATAGATCAGCCCCAAGACACCCCTGTGGTAAGAGGCTGCTCGCCCTCAACCCTGTCCACAGTCCACAGTCTTTCGTGAGCTCCTTCACCGGTGCCATCTGTTCTGGCTGGCCCAAGTGGTTGAGGTGTCAATTCATATTCATTTAGGCAAGGCACACCCTCTCCAGGTTACCCCAGTCCCCACTGGTCTTCCTTCTGTCATTGCTGGGCTATTGACTGAGATCACTTGAGATTGTGACCCTTGCTTTGAGACTGGGTTTCAAGTCCCATCTGTTGGCCACTGGCCTCAGGACAGGGAGCAAGGGTGAGTATGCTGTACGGGGTGTGTCCCTTTAAGGCTATGGTGGATATGAAAATGCAATCTCCATTCTTACAGACAAAAAATGCCTCATTATTTTATCTGGACCTGAGCTTTACTCTCTAGGTTAACAAGAAATTCCATCTTCATATAAATGAGGTTTTCTTCCAGACTCCGGAGTCATATGACATTTTCAGAACTTTCGAGAGAGCTGTCTGGCCTTTGTCTACCGCCTTCCCTGCTACTAATGGTTTCCTTCCCCATGGGGGCTTGGGACCCTTGCTGGGGTGTAGGATTCTTGCTGAGCCTGTGACCTCTGACCCCAGAGTCCGGTCTTCCCAGGTCATTTCCCTGAAGGTCCTGACATCTCCTTTGGGTGCTGTGGGGATCTTGCTACTTGTAAGCTCAAACTACTTTTCCCCCGGGACTTGCGGGCTACACTTTCCTCCTGCAAGAATTCCCTCCTCTGTTGCTTCCCTGAACTGGGGGCAACATTACCCCCCATTAGGCCTCCAGAGGCTCAATGGCCTTTCGGGAACTCTCCTCCCTGGGGAAGAAGATGCTGACTGCTACCCTCCTTTTCTACCTAGTATCTCACCAAGGTCAAAGGGAATCAGACAGGGGGAGGACGATGGAGAAAGGCATCCATCTTCAAGCAGCCCAGACAAGGCAGTTCCTAGACAATATACATGGTTGTGGGGAGACAAGGGAAGGGGCAGCCATGCCCCAGGCAGGACCACAGGGGAGCCCACAATGTTCCTGCAGTGGCCACTTGGAAATCTGGGCTCCTGCCCACTGAGCTGTCCTGGTACCACCTGGTGGTTGACACCAATCCCTGCTGAGCCACCCTGTAATGAGCACGCTATGATTTCATATTTTACAGATGGGGAAATGGAGGCACTGAAAGGCTAATGCTAACGTCACTCATCTAGTAAGTGATAGAGCCAGCATTGAACCCAGGAAAGCTGGAACCAGTGATAGCACCACCCACTCCTCTGTGCCAGTCTTGGGTGCCGGTCCATGTGTCAGCCTGTTTCCCCTCCACTAGACTGCAGAGGACCATGCCCCTGTGTCCTTTGCATCTCCCATCACTCTGCCCACATGTCAGAGATATGAGAGAGCTGCCATCTCCTGGGTACCCACTCTGTTCCCGTCAGCGTCCAAGCTCTTTGTCCAGATTCAGTCTTCGCAACACCCCTACACTTGCGGTGTACATTTATAGATGAGGAAATCAAGGCACAGAAAGATTGGGATTTCACGTGGCAGTAAGTGGCAGAGGTAGGATTTGAACCAAGCTCTGCTGAGTCGGAATCGACTTGACGGCACTGTTTTTTTCTGCTGATTCTAGAGTCTGAGCCCATGGCTGTTCTGCTCTCCTGCCCCATAAATACTGCTGCTTGAAAGAGCGTCCAATGCAATAGTATGAGATGTCACTAAAATGACACAGTATTGTTTTCCTAATATTGTAAATACATTTCTTTTTTAAGGTAGAGTGGTGTGTGAGTCTTTCTTGCCAAGACTGCACATTGGAATCACCTGGGGAGCTCTTAAACCCACGCTACTTCTTCTTTAATGCTTAAGTTCCACCCAGACTGATGGAATCAGAACCTCTGTGGGTGGAGCCTGGGCTTCCAAGGTGATTCTAATGTGCACCCAGGGCTGAGAACCACTTAAACTGGATGACCTTTAGGATCTTTTCCACTTTTAAATTCCATGGTTCATGGAAGGTATGCTGCCATCAGGTGGCAGTGACAAGCCACAGCTCCATGATCTAATTGTCAAGCCTCAATCTGAAGTCTGTGTGATTGAACGATAAGTGAATTTGTCTTCAGTTTTGTACCCAAAATAGAACCTTCAATTAAACATATAAATGTAATAATAATTGACAAAGATGTTAACATTTTAAGGGCCACTTTTTAAAGCAGCAAGCCCATATGGAGCACAGTTTGATAACTTTCTCACTGATTCTTAGCTAATCTTTGTCACGGAGATTAAGGGTTTGGAAGCAAAAACTCCTTCTGTGTTGGGATTTCAGCTGTTGGACTTGTTGACTATTGAAATATCCTGTCTTCCTCATGTCATCTCTATGATTTTTCCTTAAACTTCAGCTTTACCCAGCATAGGTAGTGTGGGCTAACTTTTATCATCTCTGCTCAGACATCTGTTCAATCTTGTTCATGTAGCAGAAATAGAAGCGTGATAGCCATTTAAAAATTCCTGTTGGATTTTCCTGTCTGCACAGAGGTATGTTCTTAGGGGATTCTCAGCCTTCAAAACCCTGACTCCCAGCAACTCTACACAGTGGGAATGGCTGTCTGCTGTAGGGTATTCTAACATAGAAAATGAGAATAGATAGCTGAGAAGATTTCAGAGCATGGAGTTTGGAGTCCACGGACCTATATTTGAGTCCTGCCCCATCACTAACTGGCTATGTGGTTGTGTTGGTCATCCAGTGCTGCCATAACAGAAATACCACAAGTGGATGACTTTAACAAAGAGAAATTTATTTTCTCACAATCTAGTAGGTTACAAGTCCAAATTCAGGGCATCGGCTGCAGGGGAAGGCTTTCTCTCCCCGTCAGCTCCGGAGGAAGGTCCTTGTCCTCAATCTTCCCATGGTCGAGGAGCTTCTCAGGTGCAGGGACCCCGGATCCAAAGGATGCGCTCTGCTCCTGGTGCTGCTTTCTTGGTGATATGAGACCCCCAACTCTCTGCTTGCTTCCCTTTCGTTTTATCTCTTGAGAGATAAAAGGTGGTGCAGGCCATGCCCCAGGAAAACTCCTTTTACCTTGGATCAGGGAGGTGACCTGAGTAAGGGTGGTGTTACAGTCCCAGCCTAATCCTCTCAACATAAAATTATAATCGCAAAATGGGAGACAACCATGCATGGCCTAACCAAGTTGATAAATATTTTGAGAGTGGCACAATTAAATCCATGACAGCCGTCTTGGGCAAGTTACTGAAAGCTTAGAGCCTCAGTTTGCTTGTCTCTGAAATGGGGACTGTCAGAGCTACAGTGCAGATTTTTATAGGATTAAAGAAAAGGCAAACACTATTTCATGATTTAAAAAAAACCCAGCAAATTAGGAAGAGAAGGGAACTTCTTCAACCTCATAGATGATGTGTATGAAAAAACCTATGGGGGAGAAATGGAAGGAGTTCATGTCACATCTATAGGTGACATCATACTTAATGGTGAAAGACTGAATGCTCTCCACCCCAACATCAGGAACAAGATGCTTCTTGTTCAACATTCTATTCCATACTTCTATTCAGCATTGTACTGGAGGTTCTAGCCAGGGCAATTAGGGAAGAAAATAAAATAAAAGATTTCATTTGGAAATGAAAATGAAAGAATTTCATTTTCAGAAATCCAGGTTGAAAAGGAAGAAGTAAAGCTATCTCTATTTGCAGATGACATGATCTTGTACATAGCAATTCCTAATGAATATACTAAAATGCTGTCAGAAATAAAAAACAAGTTCAACAAGGTTGCAGGGTACAAGATGAATATATAGAAATCAACTGTATCTCTATACACTAGCAATATGAAAATGAAATTAAGAAAAAATTCTATTTATAATAACATCAAAAAGGATAAAATACTTAGGAATAAATTTAACAAAAAAGTGCAAAACTTATGCTCTGAAAACTACAAAACGTTGTTGAAAGAAATTAAAGAAGACCTAAATAAGTGAAAAGACATCCCATGTTCATGGATCAGAACAGTTAGTATTGTTAAGATGGCAATACTCGTCAAAGTGATCTACAGATTCAACCCAATTACTGTTAAAATTCCAGGTGGATTTTCTATAGAAATTGAAAAGCTGATTTAAAAATCTATATGGAAATACAAGGGACACAGAATCACCAAAACAATCTTGAAAAAGAGCAAAGTTAGAGGACTCACTGTTCCCAATTTCAAAACTTACTGAAAGGTGGAGAAATAAAGACAGTGGGGGTACTGGCATAAGGATGGACATATTGATCAATGGAATAGAATTGAGAGTTCAGAAATAAACTTTAACATTTATGGTCAATGAATTTTCAACAAGGCTGCCAAGACAATTTGATGGGGAAAAGAACAGTCTTTCAACAAATGATTCTGGAACAAAGGAATACCTACATGAAGTTGGGCCCCCTTTTTCTAAGCCATCTACAAACAAACTCCAAATGGATCATAGACCTAAATGTAAGAGCTAGAACTACAAAATTGTTAAAAGAAAACATAGGAGTAAGTCTTCTTTTCTTTGGGTTAGACAAAGCCTTCTTAGGCAAAGCACAAGTGACCAAAAAAAAAAAAAAAAAAAAGATTAATTGGACTTCATCAAAATGAAAAACTTTTGTGCTTCAAAGAACACCATCAAGAAAGTGAAAAGACAACCCATAGAATGGGAGAAAACATTTGCAAATCACGTGTCCGATAAGGGATTTATATCTAGAACATATAAAGAACTCTTATGACTCAATAATAAAAAGAAAAATCACCCAATTAAAAAATGGGCAAAGGATCTGAATTGACATTTCTCCAAAGAAGGTCAATAAGCCCATGACAAGATGTTCAACATCATTAGTCATTAGGGAAATTCAAATCAAAACCACAGTGAGATACGACTTCACACCCATTAGGATGACTATAATAAAAAGACAATAACAAGTGTTGTTGAGGATGTGGAGGCACTGGAACACTGTTGGTGGGAATGTAAAATGGTGCAGCTGCTTTGGAGAGTAGTCTGGCAGATCCTCAGAAGGTTAAACATAAAGTTAACATTTGACTCAACAATTCCACTGCTAAATATACAATCAAGAAAAATGAAAACATGACCACACAAAAGTTTGTACACCAATGTTCATAAATAGCCAAAAGGTGGAAACAATCTGAATGGGTAAATAACATTGGTTATGTTCATACAATGAAATATTATTCAGCCATAAAAAAGAATGAAGTCCTGGTACATGCTACAGCATGGATGAAACTCGAAAACGTTATACTAAGTGAAAGAAGCCCGTCACAAAAGACTACATATTGTCTGATTTCATTTGTAGGAAATGTCCAGAAAAGGCAAATGGATAGAGAGAGGAAGTAGATTAGTTGTTGCTTAGGGCTAGGGGAAAGGGGATGGGAGGATTAGGGGGTGATGGCAAAAGGATATAGGGTTTCTCCTTGGGGTGGTGAAATGTTCTAAAATTGACCATGGTGATGGCTGAATAACTTTGTGAATACTCTAAAACCATTGAATTGCATGCTGTAAATAGGTGAATTGTATGGCATGTGAATTATACCCAATAAAGCTATTAAAAAAGGAGAGAAGGAAAATGCCTAGTGTGTAAATCTCCAGTATTATTGAGGAGCCAGTCAG
This sequence comes from Elephas maximus indicus, assembly GCF_024166365.1. Lineage (NCBI taxonomy): Eukaryota > Metazoa > Chordata > Mammalia > Proboscidea > Elephantidae > Elephas > Elephas maximus. The sequence goes on along the minus strand of NC_064830.1, from coordinate 88,314,669 downwards.
TGGTGGGAAGACATTGGCTGGGGAGCTGGGAGAGCTCCAGGGATGACTTCTCCATCACACACAGGGCTGCAGTGCTGAGGGCCACACTACTTTTAGTGCCCGTGAAGGTGTTATAATTTCAAATCAGAAGAAAAAAGACCTCTTAGATTAAAGAAAATGTTTTAATATATAATATTAATATACTTATCTCTATACTAATGTAATTGTAATGTATAATTTTTAATTTTTATGAAGAAAGGGGCCCATGAAGATATTTAAGTGCCTACGGCCCACAAAAGTCATCATGCAGTTTTGGGTGCTGGTCTGAATTTGGCCTGAGAAAGTAACATTTGAGGAAAGTGATAAAGGAGAGAGGGGGTAAACCATCCAGCTCTCTGAGGGAAGAACAGTCCAGGCAGAAGAGGCAGCGTGTGCAAAGGCCCTGAGGCAGGAGTGTGCCTGGCATGTTCGAGAGCCAGGAAGGAGGCTCCTGTGGCTGGAGTGAAGTGAGTGAGGGAGAAGATAGTAGGAAATGAGGTCAGGGAGGTGATGGGGACACAGGTCACCTTGGGCCTTGCAGGCCACGGTGAGGACCCAGGCTGTGACTCTGAGTGAGGTGGGAACCATGGAGGGTTCTGAGCAGAAAAGGAACGTGATCTGTCTTAGTTATAACAGGCTTCCTCTGGCCACAGTGTGGCTAAGGGCAGAAACAGGGAGACAAGTGCAGAGACTACTGCTACAATCCAGGTGGGCAATGATGGTGGCTGGGATCAGGGTAGCAGCAGTGGAGGTGGTGAGAAGTGGTTGAATCTTAGAAACATTGAGAATCTAGAAGCATAGGTCAGATGTGAGGTGTGAGAGAAGGAGGGAAGTCAAGGACAACTCCAGAGTTTTGGACCCAAGCACCTGGGAGGATGGAGTTTCCATTTACTGAGCTGGGGATGCATCGAAAACATGGTCCCTATCCTCATGGGGCTCACAGCTTGGGAGGGCAGAACAGATATAAATAAACACCCATCAAAGAATTACACACACAAAGGTAGAATCATAACGGCGACTGGTGCCCCAGTGGCGAAGGCTCAGGTGCTGGGAGAGCTTATAAGAGGGGGAAGTGTGTTCCAGGCAGGGCGAACAGAATGTGCAAAGACCTCATGGTGGGAGGGAGCACGGGGAGTATAAGGAGCTGGGAGAAGGAGAGGAGTGTGGTGGGGTGTGGGGAGAGGCCAGGCCTGGGTTCATGTGTGGGTTTTATTCTCTGGGAAGTCATCAGGGCTTTTGAGCAGGAGCATGCATGAGTGTGTGTGTGTGTGTGTGTGTGAGAGAGAGAGAGAGACAGAGAGTGTGTGTATTTGGTATGATCGGAGCTGTGCTTTGAAAATACCTTGCTGGCTGCAGTGTGGAGAATGGATTGGGGAGAGGCAAGAGTGGAGACCTGGAAGGACCAGTGAAGAGACTGCTCCCTCAGCAGGCTGAGAGATGATGGTGGCCTGGACCAGGGTAGAGGCCAAGGGGATGAACTTTGAGGGCTATTGAGAGGGTGGACTTGACAGGCCTAAATGGATTAGATGTGGGAGGAGGGAGAGGCCGTGGCATTGCAGGGTGCTGTTCAGCTGAGGCACTGGGTGGGTTCAGCTGAGATCACCGGTTTGCTGTCCACATTCCTCAGGGACGTTGGCTTCCCAGGAATAAGGGTTAGAGAAAGATGCCACTGGGGTTAGAGATGCTCAGGTCCCCTTCCCTCTTCTCTCCCACTCAGCTCCAGGGGTCACAGGAGGGGGAAAGATGAAAGCCTGAAGCTCTTATGTCCTCCCGCATTCTGAAACTCTTTTTTTCTTTTCAAAGGTGAAAAATGCCGCAGCTTCATTGACCTGGCCCCAGCATCGGAGAAAGGTAAGTGTGGCCCCGCCCTCTCTGAAGGCATCTTCCCTGCCCGAGTGGCTTCCCACACACAGCCCTGGGAAAGCCCTACTGCAGCACACCCAGGTGAAGGTGCTCCAGGAAGCCAGATGTCCTGTTGCAAGGCCCTGGGTTCCTTGAGTTCTCAGTGATGTGGGAGAGGCAGATGGAGAAAGATCATCTTGCCCTCCCCTACTCGGTGGGGTAGTCCTGTGGTTCACCACCTTTCCATCAGTTCATTGCATGCTGGGACTTTGGGGGAGGCATGATGGGGCATGCGGAAGCTGGGGCCAGGCAAGACCAGTGTTATGAATTGGATTATTTTCCCCCAAAATACATGTTATAAATTCTAAACTCTATGCCCATGGTTATAATCCCATTTGGGAATGGGTTGTCTTTGTTATGCTAATGAGGCAGCAATAGTGTGGGGCGTATTTTGAGTCAGTCTGTTCTGAAATATAAAAGAGATTAAACAAGCGAGCAGAGCAGAGATGGGGGAAGAGAGATGCCAAGCCACGTGAAGATCACCCAGGAGCAGAAACTCAGAAGAGACAAGGACCTTCGTCCAGTGCTGCAGGTCTCTGTCTTCCAAATTTCTTGGCACAGATGAGTGAGCACCTCCAGTGCTGCATCCATTTGTTGAAACATCTAAATTAGTATTCCATCAATTCCTGGAGCCTTGTTTTTGCCAATGCCTTCAGTGCAGCTTGGACTTCTTGTTCAATACGATCAGTTCTTGATCATACGCTGCCTCCTGAAATGGTTGAATGTTGACCAATTCTTTTTGGTACAGTGACTCTGTATATTCCTTTCATCTTCTTTTGATGCTTCCTGCATCATTCAATATTTGCCCATAGAATCCTTCAATATTGCAACTTGAGGCTTGAATTTTTTTCTTCAGTTCTTTCAGCTTGAGCAATGCTCAGCGTGTTCTTCCCTTTTGGTTTTCTATCTCCAGCTCTTTGCACATTTCAGTGTAATACTTTACTTTGTCTTCTCGAGCCGCCCTTTGAAATCATCTGTGCAGCTCTTTTACTTCATTTCTTCCATTTGCTTTAGCCACTCTACATTCAAGAGCAAGTTTCAGAGTCTGTTCTGACATTCATTTTGGTCTTTTCTTTCTTTCCTGTCTTTTTAATGAACTTCTGCTTTCTTCATGTATGATGTCCTTGATGTCATCCCACAGTTCGTCTGGTCTTCAGTCATTAGTGTTCAATGTGTCAACTCTATTCTTGAGATGGTCTCTAAATTCAGGTGGAATATACTAAAGGTTGTACTTTGGCTTTCATGGAATTGTTTTAATTTTCATTAGCTTCAACATAAACTAGTATATGAGCAATTGGTGATGTGTTCTGCAGTCGGCCCCTGGCCTTATTCTGACTGGTGATATTGAGCTTCTCCGCTGTCTCTTTCCACAGAAGTAGTCGATTTGATTTGATTTGAATCTTGTGTATTCCATCTGACAAGGTCCACGTGTATAAGTACCACTTGTGTTGTTGAAAAAAGGTTTTTCCAGTGCATAGGTTGTTGGTCTTTCAAAATTATATCATGTGATCTCCGGCATCATTTCTCTCACTTAGGCCATGTTTTCCAACTACTGGTCCATCTTCCTTGTTTCCAACTTTCACATTCCAATCACCAGTAATTATCAATGCATCTTGATTGGGTGTTTGATCAATTTCAGACAGCAGAAGTCGGTAAAAATCTTCAATTTCTCCATCTTTGGCATTAGTGCTTGGTGGGTAAATTTGAATAATAGTCGTGTTAACTGGTCTTCCTTGTAGGCATATGGATATTATCCTGTTACTGATAGCATTGTACTTCAGGATAGATCTCAAAATGTTCATTTTGACAATGAATGTGATGCCATTCCTCTTCAATTTGTCATTCCTGGCGTAGTACACCATATGATTGTCTGATTCAAAATGAACAATGCCATTCCATTTCAGCTGACTAATACCTAGGATATCTATCTTCAAGTGTTCCATTTTATTTTTGACAACTTCTAAGTTTCCTAGATTCATACTTTGTTCGTTCCTCATTGTGATTATTAATGGATGCTTGCAGCTGTTTCTTCTCATTTTGAGTCATGCCACATCAGCAAAATGAAGGTCCCAAAAACTTTACTCCATCCATGTTATTAAGGTTGACTCTGGTTTGAGGAGGCAGCTTTTTAATTTTTTTGAATGCCTTCCAACCTGAGGGGCTCATCTTCTGGCACTATATCAGATGATGTTATGCTGCTATTCATAAGGTCTTCACTGGCTAATTTTTTTTTTCCTCCACTGCAATTTATAATGACCCAAAATAACTGGCTTTAATGAAGAAGTTTATTTCTCTCTCATAAAAGTTTGGAAGTAGGCCATCCAGGTGGCTTTGCTTCACAAAGTCCTTGGGATCTAGGCTTCTTCTAGCTCTAAGATGGTGGTGAGAGCTCCAGCTATCGCATCTGCATTCTAGGCAGCAGAATAAAGAAAGGGCAAAAGAAGAAAGTGCAAAGATTGTGTGTCAACTCTAAGGTTTCCAGAAATTGCCCCACAACACCTTCTTGTCTCTCATTGACCAGACCTTGATCGCATGGCCACACTGAGCTGCACAGAAGGCTGGAGGATTTGATCCTTATCCTGGGCAACTGTGTGCCCAGCTAAAAATGAGAGGTTTTTATTATTTTTGGAGCCCTGGTGACACAGTGATTAAGAACTTGGCTGGTAACCAAAAGGTCTGCAGTTCAAATCCACCAGCTGCTTCTTGGAAACCCTGCGGGGGCAGTTCTACTCTGTCCTATAGGGTTGCAGTGAGTTGGATCGACTTGACGGCAACGGGTTTGATTTTTTTGTTTTTTTATTTTGGAAGAGCAGGAGAGTGGATACTGGAGAAACCCACCACGGGAACATCGGGGAGAGTGGCAACCTCCCCACTTGCCTACCCCTGCCACCAAGGAGAAAGGTCCCAAGACAGAAACAGGTGTTCAGGTCTCTTCAAAGAGCCCAGAGCTCAGGAAAGGCTTCTAGGTTTGGGAGTCAGGGGAAACTGAGGCAGAAGTTCAGTTATATAAACTGTCCCAGCATAGGGAGCATTGGTGTACTTCCCTCGGAAATGCCTGCGTTCAGGACGCGTGACCACCCACACCCCCTGCTGGTGGGACTGAGATTGCAGCTCCCTGTGGCAGTTAGGAGGCTCAAACCTGGAGGGGCCCTCGGGTTACTGAGCCTGCAGGATAACTTCTGTGTCCCTGACACCACCTGAATAGTTGATAAAGAAGGGGAGTCAAAAAAGACCCGTGTCCTGAAGGCAGGTGGGTTTCCTGTCTCACAGACACCATCTCCTTGGAGAGCTCCTGCTAAAGTGCGGCAGGTGAGATGGGGGACCACCTCCTCTCTGGTGGCTTAGTGGTTAAGAGTTACGGCTGCTAACCAGAAGATCGGCGATTCAAACCACGAGGCACTCCTTGGAAACCCTTTAGGGCAGTTCTACCATATCCTATAGGGTCGCTATGAGTCAGAATTGACTCTACGGCAACAGGTTTGGTTTTTTTGGTTTGGCATCCTGTTTAATCTCTATGTGTAGCCATCCCTGAGGTAGCTGGCTGAGCATCTTGGGCCCTGGCTTCCAATTGAGATCTCTGGGAAATAATAATAACAACAACAATAATGAATGGCTGGCATTTATTGAGCAGTTATTATGTGCCAGGCACTGTGCCAAACATCTTACATGTATTATAGGAGAGACTGTCATTCTCACCACCACTTGACAGATGAGGAAACTGAGGCATACCGATCCTAGGTCACTTACGTCTCACATCTCATCCGGGGCAGGGCTGGGACAGAGCCCAGGCTCTGTAACCTCCACTACGCTGCGTCTTGGAAGCTGGATACCTGGAGGCAGCACTCTGGGCTGCACAGCACATAATCCCCAAGGCCTTTGGGTTCCTGGGACCTGTGTGTGGGTGTGCACACATGTATGTGTGCCCTGTTGAGAATGAGTGTGAGTTGCATGAGCATGTGCTTCTGTGAGCATGTGCACACATACCTCGTGTGTGCACGTGTGCATGCTGGTAAGCGTGTGTGAGTGTGAGCACAGAGTTGTGAGAGTGTATGTGCACATGTGTGCCATGCAAGCATGTGGGCAGTTGTGTGTGCTCCAGTGTGAGCACGGGCATGGGTGTGTGTGTGTGCACATGTATGCAGGCATCTGTGTGCAGGACAGGGGGGTTTGCTCATGCCTCCTCCCCGAGACCTTCATTCCTGCTTCTTTTATGAGGCCCCAGGGTCCCAGAGAGGTTGCATTTTTGTGTTTTACTGGCCTCGTGATTTTACTTACAGTGCTTGGAGGCCGTGTTGAAGACCTCTGGCAGCCTATATAAAAATGTTTACAAGGAGCCTGATTGGGAGGCCACGCTTTCCAGAATGGTTTTCGTGTACTCATGGCCTCTCAGGAAACCCTGGTGGTGTAGTGGTTAAGGGCTGCGGCTGCTAACCAAAAGGTCAGCAGTTTGAATCCACCAGGGGCTCCTTGAAAACTCTATGGGGCCGTTGTACTCTGTCATATAGGGTCGCTATGAGTCAGAATTGACTCGATGGCAACGGGATTGGTTTTTTTTGTTTTGTTTTGTTTTCGTGGCCTCTCAGTCACTTTTCCATCAGTGTCAGGGGTTTGGTCCACAGCAGCCCCCCGACCTCCCCCTGAGCCTCCCAGCCTTGCCCCCCTCAGGAGGCACCAGCAGGAGCCAGGCTTCAGGCAGCCCTGCTTTGCATTGGCCATTCCGTCCATCACCTTACCATCTTTACAGGCACAGAGAGGTGGGTGACTTGCCCAAGGCCACAGAAGGAGTCTGGGGCGGATGTTCTCACCCAAAGCATGCTCTTCTCCCAGATTCTTCCCCTGTATCAGCTTCCTCTGTAAGTTCCCACCTGGTTTCCTTCTGGTTTGCCAACTATGATAATAATCGGGGGATAGCACTAACTGGCCCTCATGCAGTGCTTACCAGGTGCCAGGACTGTTCTGAGAACTTCACGCATACTGGCTCTCTTAATTCCCATTTTAAGGATGAGGAGACTGAGGCACAGAGAAGTTAATTGCCTTGCCCAAGGCCACACAGTTAAGATGCAGGGGAGCTGAGATTCCAACCTGAGCAGCTTGACACTTTATTGCCTGGTCCTTCTGCCGATGTGTGAGGCCTCTTGAGATGTGGGTGATGCTCTCCTGCCATCCTTCATCAAGACCTCTGGGTTCAGGGACTTTTTAGGCTAGTGCTCCCCTTCCCTTCTGAACCTCCTTCCACCTGGCAAACCAGAGTCACGATTTCAAGCTCCTTTTCAAATGTCACCTCTTTCTCATTTTTTCCAATTCCCTTTAGCCCCTTGATCACTCACTTTCTCCCTGGCAAAATACTTGTCTATCATCAGTGGTCTTACCAAACCGAAAACCAATTACCATCAAGTTGATTCTGACTCATAGTGGCCCTATAGGACAGAGTAAAACTTCCCCATAGGGTTTCCAAGGTGGATTTGAACTACCAACCTTTTGGCTAGCAGCCGTACCTCACTGGACCTCTTAACCACTACTGCACTACCAGGGCTCTGGTCTTACCATGGCAACCATTTTTCTTAGTTTGCCTGACCATTCTAGTTTTGTGTTTTACACTGGGAATATCTTTTTGTTTGATACTAAGTCTAAGCCACAACCAGTTTTCATCTGGACTCCTGCCACTACATGCTAACTGATTACCCACTTCCGTATTGCCCCCTGATTCACTTGATCTTTGTAAAGCATAAATCATATCATGTGGCTCCCTTGCTTAGAACCCTCTTGTGGCTCCATCTGAATCAGGATAAAAGTCAGTGTCCTCAGTGTGACCTATAAGGTCCTGTGGGATTGGCCCTGTACTTCTGGGATCTCATCTCCTACAATCTCTCCTCCCTCACCACACTCCAGCCTTCCAACATCCTTGCTGTCCCTTGAGTCGGCCAAGCTAGTTTGCACTTCAGGGCCTTTGCACTTGCCCTTCCCACCTCCTGGAACATTATTCTCTCAGCTGTCTACACACCTGGCTCCTTATCATCATTCAGGTTTCGGTCCAAACGTCATCTCTTCAAAGAAGTCTTCCTTGAACCTGTTTTTCAGTGCACCCCCTCCTCCTGCCAAGTCCTTCTTTGCTCCCTTAGCCTATTTAATTTTCTTCACATCATGGATTACTACCTGTAAACCATCTTATTTATTCAGTGGTTATTGATTCATGGCAGTTCTCCAACAGACCACCAGCTCCATGAGGACAGGGGCTTTGTCTTGTCCCCCACTATGTCCCCAGTGCCTAGAACAATGCCTGGAACTGATAAAAAAGTGAAAGACCAAACCCGTTGCCATCGAGTTGGTTCCAACTCAAAGTGACCCTATAAGACAGAGTAGAACTGCCCTATAGGGTTTCCAAGGAAGAGCTGGTAGATTTGAACTGCTGACTTTTTGGTTAGTGGCTAAGCTCTTTCTTAACCACTGTGTCATCAGGGCTCCCGCTCCAAAATGCTTGTTGAATGTATGAAAAATGAATATTGATTTTAAACATTAAACACACTTGTTATAAAAATTTTAACAACTCCTAAATGGAAACTCTACCACCTGTCTGTCAGTTTATCTTACTGTGGTGGTTCGCATGTTGTTGTGATGATGGAAACTATGCCACTGGTATTTCAAATACCAGCGGGTTCACTCAGGGTGGACAGGTTTCAGCGGAGCTTCCAGACCAAGACAGACTAGGAAAAAAGACCTGCTGTTCTACTTCCAAAAATCAGCCAATGAAGGTCTTATGGATCAGAACAGAACATTGTCTGACTCGCTTGCTTTGGACACATCATTGGGAGGGATCAACTGCTAGAGGAGGACATCACGTTTGGTGAAGTACAGGGCCAACGAGGTCGAGGGAAACCCTCGGTGAGATGGATTGGTAGAATAGCCACAACCATAGACTCAAACATGCTGGCGACTGTGAGAATGACACAAGACGGGGCAACATTTCATTCTGTTGTGCATAAGGTTGCCATGAGTCGGAGTTGAGTCAAAGGCAGCTAACGAGTGTAGAAACTAGAAAGGAAAGTCTCTTATAAGCCCCTCTCTAGGTATTCACTATTAACAGTTTGATGTATCAGTCCTTGAAGATGAATAAACACAGAGATAAAGACGTAGATACACACACACCAGGGGTGGATTATCCAAGAGACAAGGTAAGCATGGTGCTTGCCTTGCTTACCAGGTTATCTGTAGTGAACAATTTGACATGGGTTTCACCACATCTTTGACTCAAGAATGGATGGCAACTGGTAGGGCAGGAACTGACGTGGCTGGTTTCTGGGTGCGTGTGTGTGTGTATGTGTGTGAGACTCAGTCAAGGTCACTCCTGGTCATCGTCAGGACTTTTATTTCTCTGATGTGGTGAAACTCATGTGAAATTGTTCACTACAGATTAGTAAGTAAGCACAGGTAAGCCCGTGCTTACCTGTGCTTACTGGGTCATCCGCCCCTGTGAGGGATTATAAGTTTGAAGACTTTGATTTTGTAGGAAGCTGCTGTGGGGTTGGGAGAGAGACAGATGCTAGCCATACCTAGAAGCAGCATCTTTGATGTGGTGAAAAAATGTGAAATTGTTCACTACGGATGACCTTACCTATTGGATAATCCACTCCTGACACACACACACTCATTCAGAAAATAAAAGTTAACAATATATTATGGATTGCTTTCCATAGCAATTCATAGAACTCACCCTTGTCTTTTTAAACAGCTGTATCAGATTCCACCAAACGGGGTAAATTTTTTAACCAAGTTCTAGAGCTGTCGTTCAGCTTTTCCCCCGTGCACTTTGAGTATTCGTGCACGTATCTTTCTCCCTCACCAGAGTGGGAGTCCTCTGAGGGTAGCAATGGTTTCCTCCTTACCTCTGGGCTTCCAGGGACCAGCCCTGGCAAAGCTGGTTACCGAGTGCCCTAGTGAAGGGCTCACAGCAGGTGTATGAGGCAGAGGAGAAAAAGTTAATTAAAGATGCCCAAGCCATTCATGAAGATGTAATGAAGTATGCAAATGCAGATAAATGGCAAAGCCTGTGCATTGGAAATTTGATACTGAAAATGCAGAGAAAAAGCTTTGTGTGCCTGGCTTCTTTGTCCCTCAGAATCTCCATCTCTTAGCAAGATTCTCCTACCAAACAATGTGACAATTGACCATCTTAAAACCTGGTGTACTGATCAGTAATATGCAAAAGAATGCTGTGTGACAAGCACCCCAGAGCTCAGGGGTATTCAAGCCTTTGTTTTTAACTTACATGTCTGTAGGTTGACTTGGGTTCAGCTGATCTAGGCTGGCTTTGTTCCAGGATGTGGACTGGGCTCAGGTCTTCTCCACGTGCATTCATTCTGGGTCCCAGGTTGAAGGGATAGGAGCTACTCACCTGGCAGAAGCCTTTGCCATTGTAATGGCAGAAACACAAGAAGGGAGCTAACTGCACAAGCACATTTGAACTTTGGCTTGTATCATATCTGCTAATACCCCGTTGGCCAAAGCAAGTCACACAGCCAAATGAAACATCATTATACACTCCTAACATGGAGGTATGGGGTGGAATGGAGTAAATACTGCTGAACGATCATGTAATCTACCACCTTCTGGGCTATCACCCAGGACTCAAAAATGAATGGCAAATGGTAGGGTTAGAACTGACTTGGCTGGTTTCTGGGTCTGTGTGTGTGTGTGAGACTCAGTAACTTGCTTGTCAAGGTCTCCCCTGGTCATTGTCAGGACTTTTATTTCTCTTTAAGAGACCTAAATATTTGGGTGAGGTTATATTCATTCACTTGCCAAACACCAGTTTCATATCCTCTGTGTACCAGCCATCGCACAAGCTTTCAAGTTGACAAACAATTCCTGAGCATTTACAGTTACCAGCTCTGGGCTAGGTGTTGGGGCACAACCATGAATGAGGCAAAAGTCTCTGCCCTCCTGGAGTGGAGCTCGGTAAACAGACATCATGGAAAGGCTCCAACTGAGGATTGAAAAGTACCCCCTTGGCTGCAAAACATTGGGGAATCTTTTCCCTCGGCATCAGCTAAAGAAATATCCCCCTCTGGATCCTTCCAGAAAGTCCCGGAAGATGTTTGGGTTTTCCTCCCTTCATTGTGCTAACAGCCCACCATCAAAGAATTGCCCCAAGTCATTTGTCAAAGCCTGACTGGGGCAAAGTTCCCAGTTCCTAAATCCCAGGTTAAAGCTTAACCTCAAAGGTAGATGACCTCTGACTGTGAATGAATAAATGAACGAACAAACAAATGGAGCTGCTCATGGTTCGTGTTTACCATTAAGGCTACACTACCCATTGCTGTCGATTCCGACTCATAGCGACCCCATAGGACAGAGTACTACTGCCCACATAGAGTTTCAAAGAAGCGGCTGGTAGATTTGAACTGCCGACCTTTTAGTTAGCAGCCGAGCTCTTAACCACTGCACCACCAGGGCTCCAAGGCTACACTAAAACCAAAAACACCAAACCCACTGCCATTGAGTCGATTCCGACTCATAGTGACCCTACAGGACAGAGTAGAACTGCCCCATAGGTTTTCCAAGGAGTGCCTGGTGGATTCAAACTGCCAACCTTTTGGTTAGCAGCCATAGCTCTTATCCACTATGCCACCAGGGTTTCCAAGGCTACACTAGTGACCTCCTAATTGCCAATCCAACTGCTTTTTCTCAGTCCTTGTTTGCCTGGATTCATCTACAAGAGCTGTCAACACTGACTAAGCAAATGCATTTGTGGAGAGCTTACTCTGAGTGGGTGCCACCTTCTGGAAGCTTGCTCCCATCTTATCCTCACCTGACTCCTTCCCACCTAGTCCTTCTGTCCCCTCCCATCACTTCTTTTCAGTTTCCCTTATGCACTCATCTTCCTCCCTCTACCTTCCAGTTGTCTCTGTCCCAGAGTTCCTTCCTACACTTTTCTAACCTCACTCTAGGCACTCTACTTTCTGGGTGATTTTATCCCCACTGTGGCTGGCAACCTCCACCTCTTCCTTTATTATTATTTTTTGGTAAAATTTTATTTTAGAACAGTCTTAGATCTACAGAAAAATTGTGAAGCTCGTTCCTGTATACCCTACACCGAGACTCTCCTATTCTGCCTCTTCATTTATATTTTAAAAGTAATTTTAATTTTTTGTCAAAGTGGTACATGTATATTGTTTTAAAAGTGAAAAAATACTATGTCTAATGGTGACAACAACAGTCACCACTTCACTCCTCCCACTCCCTATTTCCACTCCCCAAGGCTACCAACTTAGCTCATTTGTTATCTATCTCAATATTTAAAAAATAATGTGCTTATCTTGCTTTTTAATGATTAGACAATTATAGATATTAGTTCTCTTACAGCACCCCCAGAATTTTTCCCCTCTTTCTATCCTTCCAATATAGTTATGCCACAATTTTTGCTTAAGTCAGTGGCCAATTGTTTACATTATCATTACTCGTAAATATTATTCACAACTGAGCCATGTAATATACTATGGTTTCATTTTCTTTCTTATATAATTTTTCTCTTCTGGGAGTTAATAGTTTTCTTTCATTTCTTTAGGTTTCTATTCTAGGTTTGTATCACAAATTTGGAGCCCTTGTGGCAAAGTGGTTAAGAGCTACAGCTGCTAACCAAAAGATCAGCAGTTCGAATCCGCTAGCCACTCCTTGGAAACCCTATGGAGCAGTTCTACTCTGTCCTTTAGGGTTGCTGGGAGTCAGAATCAACTCAGTAGCAATGGGTATCACAAATCCATCTTCGATTTCTCTGCAAAAGTGTAAAATTCAATATCTTCAAGCAGAACTGGGTATTTATAAGACTTCTCTCCTTCCCTCCCTCCTTTCTTTTTTTCCTTCTATTATGGAGCCCTTTGATTTCCATCCTCAGTCTGGCACAGTGGCTGTCTAGGGCTGTTATTCTGGAAGCCCTCTTTACCATTATTTTGGGAATTTCCATCTTCTCTCATGTTGGATCCCTTCTTTCCTGGATACCAGGTAGTCTTTCTGGTTTACTTCTTCTCCAGTAGCTTTCTGAGAAAAGGAAATGGTTGAGACTTTGCATACCTAATGTCTTTATTTCTCTCTCACACTTGGCTTGGTTGAGTATAAAATTTTGGATTGGAAATAATTTACCCATTAAATTTGGAAAACATTGGCTGCCCACTTGTCTTCTAGCTTCCAGTTGTCTTCTAGTGTTGTTGAGTCCAGTGCCATCTGTCTTAGTAGTCTAGTGCCGCTATAACAGAAATACTACAAGTGGATGGCTTTAACAAAGAGAAATTTATTTTATCACAGTCTAAATTCAAATTCAGGGTGTCAGCTCCAGCGGAAGGCTTTCCCTCTCTGTCAACTCTGGAGGAGGATTCCTTGTCATCTATCTTCCCCCGCTCGAGGAGCTTCTCAGGCACAGGGACCCCAGGTCCAAAGGACTGGCTCTGCTCCTGGTGCTGCTTTCTTGGTGGTATGAGGTCCCCAACTCTCCACCTGCTTCCCTTTCCTTTTATCTCTTGAGATAAAAGGTGGTGCCGACCACACCCCAGGGAAACTCCCTTTACATTGGATCAGGGATGTGGCCTGAGCAAGTGTGTTACAGTCCCACTCTAATCCTCTTTAACATAGAATTACAATCACAAAATGGAGGACAACCACAGAATACCAGAAATCATGGCCTAACCAAGTTAATACACACATTTTTTAGGGACCATAATCCAGTCCATGACACCATCTGATTCTTTTGTGTGATCTAGCTTTTTCCTCTCTGGAAGATTTTAGCATCTTATTTTCTATTCTTATTTATTTATTTTTTAAAAAATATTTTCCATATTTTTGCCTTTTTATTCTAATCCTGAGATATTTATTCAACTTTTATCTTTCAACCATTTATTGAATTTTTGAATTTGTATAGTCATATTTTTAATCTTAAGGGGCTTTCTTGTTATCTGAGTGTCCCTTTTTATAGTTTCTGGCTTTTGCTTTACGAATGTAGTATCTTCTCTCTCTGTTTCTCTGAGAATATTAATTAAAAAAAATTCTTTTGTACCCTTTCAAGTTCTTTTGCCTATTTTATTTTATTTTGGGCCTCTGTTTTGTATAACTGTTCCTCAAATAGCTGATACTCACCTTTAAGAATGAGGCATTAACGTGCTATTTTGAAGTTCTAGATGGAATTAGGGGTAGATATTGGCCCATAAGCTTCCCAATCATCTGGTCTGTAGATCCTTCATATAACAAGGCCATCTGGTCAACCCATATCCACTTCGACCAGACCTGTTGCTGTTGCGTGGATTCCAACTCATAGTGGCCCTGTAGGACAAAGTAGAACTTCCCCGTGAGGTTTCCAAGGAGTGCCCGGTGGATTCAAACTGCTGACTTTTTGGTTAGCAGCGGTAGCTCTTAATCACTACACCATAGGGTTTACAAGGAGTGGCTGGTGAATTCCAACTGCCTATCTTTTGGTTAGCAGCCAAGATCTTAACCACTGGACCACCAGGGCTCACATCCACCTTTAACCCAAAACCAAACCCAGTGACATCGAGTTGATTCCGACTCATAGCAACCCTATAGGACAGAATAGAACTGCCCCGTAGAGTTTCCAAGGAGCGCCTGGTGGATTTGAACTGCCGACCCTTTGGTTAGCAGCCATAGCACTTAACCACTACGCCATCCACCTTTAGCTGGTCTTTTCTCTTGGGCTGGTCTGTTTCCCAAAGGGGAACCCTCCTATCTCTGGTGTATTAATTAGTCTAGCTGCTCGCATCCTGGAATTTGAGTAGGGGAAGGGTGATAGGAGATGTCTCACTGCCCCAAATGTAGACTTTCACTTAATTCTTGGTTCTAAGTATGGAGCTCAGTGGAACCTGGTGCCTACATTCCTAGGTTTTTCTTAGGTTTCCTTCTCACCAGCTTCCTCCCTGAAGGTGGTCAATATTCAGCTTTCTCCCATCTGCTAAGCCGTTAACCACCTATCCATTAATTTTCCACATTTTAAAATGTTGCTGACATCTATCTATTGCCATCTCTTCTCCTATTTTCTTTGTCCTTGTGGAATTATGCCTTTCTCATTCCTCTACTGTCATTATGGGTAGCTTTGAAAGGAAGCAGAGATAAACCTTTTCTTTAACCCCCCCGCCATGTTCAACCCCACTTTTGACTTCCTACGCCCATATCTCTTTCCTGACCTCCAGACTCTACCTCCAAGTTCTTCCTAGACACCTTTCCTGGGATGCCCCTAGGTACTGCAAACTCAGCTTGTCCACAGTGGAAATCACTGTCTTCTCCCTAAACCTCTTCCTTCTTCTTTGTCCTGTCTTCACCATCATCTGTTCTTTCTCCCAAGCCAGGAACTGGGAAGACATCCTCAACTCTTGCTTCTCCAAATTATCTGACAAGTCTGGTTTCTTGTCTTTCCTAAATATCTCTTGCATGTGTGCCTCCTCTCTGTCTCCACTCCACTGCCCCTTCCTAGTTGCCCTTCTCATCACTGCTGTCCCAGATTATGGCAACAGTCTTTCTTTGCTGGCCTCCCAGGCTCCAGTCTGTGCTACTTAAAATCGTTCCTCAATCCCATCAACACAGTGGAGCACCGAACAACAATGACTCACAACAACCTGAGTGTTGAGCAAAAGAAGCCAGAGTCAGAAGAATGTATGCTATATGATCTCATTTATACAAGAGTGGAAAACAAGGGAAAACTAACCTACGTTGTTAGAAGTCAGGAGAGTGGTTACCCTTGAAAAGGTGTGCCTGAATGGTCACGTGCAGGGGACACTGGTGGTGAGGAAGGTTCTTTTTCTTGATCTGTGTGTCCAGTTTATGACAATTCACCAAGCTGTGCATTAGTGATACATGCATTTTTTCTGTAGGTGTATTATACTCAAAAGCAAATGACAATGAATTCCTCACACTGAATTCTAAATTATCTTTCTAAAATGAAAACCTGGTCATGCCAGGCTCCTCCTTCTTATAATTTTATTGGCTCTCAAACTTACACAGGACATTTTAACAGAGTGTTCACGGCCCATCATGATCTGACCCTTGTCTCCCTTCCCACCCTACCTCCTACAATCCTTGGCACGGGCCCTGGGTTCCAGCTCTGCCTCACTACTGGCATACATCTCCTTGTAGTCACTTGTGCCCCTGTGCCTTGGCATATGCTGTTCCCCTTGCCTGACTTGCTTTTACTTCTGTTGTTTGCTTTGCAAACTTCTATTCATCTTTCAAAACCCAGCCTAGACATGACCTCTTCTGCAAAGCCATTCCGGAATCCCCAAGGACTTGTCCTGTTAGCACTGTTAGTGTTAATGTGATCTCCCCCATCAGACAGGGTGCTCCCTGAGAGCAGGCACTGAGTCTTTGGCATAGAGTAGGAATTTAAGAAAGGTTTGTTGAATAAATGAATGAGGAAATAAACAGGGGCTGTGTTACAGACACTGGACATTCCATTTGGGTTTGGAAACCTGGATCCAGATTCCTGATGCCTGGTCTCTGACTCACCCAGGCTGAGCTCTGTTTTAAGTCATCCCTGTCCTGTTTCTCAGTGGGCTGGGATTTCTGGCAACCACCAGCTAACAATTTTTATGAAACAATCTCAACACTTGTGGGTTTCATTTGTTTCATATTTCAGGGCTGTGTAACGAGGTAGAGCCTCCGTGGCCACAATCCTCCCTCTTGCGTGAGTCATTTCTCACTTCAGTTCCTCTAATAGTCTCTTGTTGGGTTCCTCAACCTCTCTGTTCTCCGTCTGAAATCGATTTACAATTCTACTGCTCACTTAATTTATTTAGTGCATTTTATTGATTCATGTCATAGATCTGAAATGTGTATAGATCAGAACATGCTGAGCAGGGAATAGAGAGGGGAACCAACTTTCATAGCCACCCGAGTCTGAAGTCGGAGATAAAAAGGGTCAGCCTGCAGCCACAGCCCAGACACGCTGTGCAGCCACTGCTACGTCCATGTGCTTGCACATGAGCCCTGGGCCATCTGGTCACCCCTGGCTGCCTGGGGACCTGTCCATAAGCGTTCAAGAGCCAACCCAAGGGCCCTGCCTCAGCGCCCCTTCCTCGCTTCCCTGCTTGGTGCTCCTGAGTCTCCAAGTGCAGACCTGTGGCCCAGGGCCTAACAAAGGGAAGCTCTACTCCTTTCCATCCCAGACGTTTCAGGACACCAAGAAGCAGGAGGCTGGTCAAGTGCTTCACTGTAATGTCCGTTATACCCTCTCTATGCCATTCCCAGCCACTACTGAGCTCGTACTTCCAGCCCTCTGGCTGAGGGTGGGATCTTCGATCATCTGAATGGCCCTTCCATTTTGCTTTTTCTAAGCAAAAGCTGCTTGTCCTACCTCAGCCAGGACCTTGCAGATAATTTCATATTCAGAGCCTTCCCATGCTTTATGGAAAGCATTCCTGAGCGCCTACAGGTACCAGGCATGGAGCTAAGTGCTAGCTTTGCACAACCCTGAGATGGACCTTACAACCCAGGTCGGCTGACCTGGTGCCATTTACTTCTCGGAGGCAGGCAGGCTGCAGCCCAGCTTTCAGGAACAGGCTCAGTGGCCTTCGCCCAGGTCAGTGATCATCACCCATTGGTGACAGACTGTGTGCCAAGGCTGGGCAGCATGGAGGATTGCACACAGCTCCTGTGTTTGAGGAGCTGGCTGTCGAGTGGGGGAGACAAGCAGGAGGCAGAGAATCCCAATCTGACACAGGGGTCCAGAGAGGAGACAAAAAACTGTGGGTGAAATGTGGCAGTCTGGGAAGGCACATGGAGGGGCACCATTTGGGAAGGGTCTTGAAGGAGGTATGGGATCTCTTCTAGTTCATAAAGGGTACCAGGAGAGGCCATGCCAGGTGGAATGAGCAGCAGGTGCAAAACTGTGAGAGCCAGGTCCCAGTGCCGGGCATATGGCAGACGTTCCACAAAAGGAAGGGAGAGCCCAGAAAGGTGAAGTGTCTTACTCAAGGTCACACAGCAGGTTTAGGTCAGAGTCAGGCTCTCTCCCCAGGCCTGCTCCCTGTTCCCTGAAGATCTTTGAAACGGTGCCCTGCCTGCCTGCCAGGCCAGCCCTCCACATCCTACTCTTCCTTCCCGCCCCATCCCTTGAGCCTCATTTTCTCTAGTGTCATGCATGGCCCTCCCACCTCCTTAATTCTCAAGTGCTAGTTCTGCCACTTCCTTTTCTGAAATCCTGGACTCCTCTAATTACGGCTCTTATTAAAGGTGATTAAATCCCTACGCCTGGTAGAGGACTGCTCCTGGAGATCACAACATCTAATAATTGCTTTAGTTGCTCTAATTCCAATTATTCAAGATTATCTTTCCAGTAATTAGGTGTCTGGGTAGTCTCGCCTGCTCACTCTCTTGGAGAGTGTTGTATTAACCCCAAACAGTGACCAGCTTTCATGTTTCATAATTGGAAACAGTTTCTCCATGGTGAGAAGACCCTGTTAAGTGTAAACAGCAGTCATTTAAATTTCTGAATGCCTCTGTGGTCTTATTGTACCTTGGTGTGAGAAATTACCTGGGATGCTGAAGTCTAGCTCTTTGCTCTGCCAAATGGAGGTTTCAGCAGTGTTGGGGGATGGGGCTTGCTGAGCTTCACGGGGTCTGAAGAATTTGAGGTGTGGCTCCTCTCAGAATCCCAAAAAAGTCCTTCCTTAGGCTGTTTCCTCCTGGGTCTTTCTCTTGCTTCTGTGCTTTGGGATGGAATTTGCCCCAAGATCCTTCCTTTTGGCCTAGGCCCTGAATTCACGAAGGGCCTCTGCCGTTTAATGATTCCTTCAAATGAGGTTAGACATATAGCTACAAATCAGGGCCACCTTGTACAGTTGGGCAGGTTACTCATTGTGCAACTCTGGGGGGCTGGGGTCATGATTTATATGTGAATGGCATAGGGTTGGGCAGTGCACATCCTGTACAACTGCACACGGTTGCCAGGGATACACAGACAGGGTGAAAGGGAGACAACATACATAATACAAGCTTAGACCGGCACCTCATTGCTGAGCCATACTGCCTGTGATGTGCTGAGAGTTTGTAACCCTGTTTTGTCATGTTTCCTTTTTTTAAAATTGATGTAATTTTAATTAGTATAATTTACAGGAAAATGCATAAGTCTTAAGGGTACAGCTCAATGAATTTTAACTAATGCACACCTCATGCTTACGTATTTGTGTAACCCATGCCCTTATCAAGACCAAGAACCAGGGCTGGCTCCATAGGCAGGCACCTTCTACGCACAGGACCCTGTGCATAGAAGAGCCTCACCCTTGGTTTTAATGGTTTACTCTCGCTGTCTTGGAATTCTTTTTTTTTTTTTTTAATTCTATTTTTTATCACTATTTTTTATTGTGCTTTAGGTGAAAGTTTATAGCTCAAGTTAATTTCTCATACAAAAATTCATATACATATTGTTATGTGACCTTAGTTGCAATCCCTATAATGGGACAGCACACTCTCCCTTTCCACCGCGGGTTTCTTGTTTCCAATCAACCAGTTCCTGTCCCTTCCAGCCTTCTCATCCTGCCTCCGGACAGAAGCCACCCATGTAGTCTAAGAAGCACACTCTTCATGAGAATTATTTTGTGTTTTATAGTCCAGTCTAATCTTTGTCTGAAGAGTGGGATTCGGGAATGGTTTTAGTTCTGGGTCAACAGAGCATCCGGGGGCCATGGCTTTGGGGGTTCCTTCAGTCTCAGTAAGATTGTTAATCTGGTCTTTTTTCACTGTCTTGGAATTCTTAATAATTTTTGAACAAGAGCCCTGCATTTTCATTTTGCACTGGGCTCAGCAAATACCATAGTCTGTCCTGTATAGAACATTTTCTCCACCCTAGAAAGTTCCCTCATGCTCCAAACTCCCCACCCCCAGAGACAAGCATCTATTACCACGGATTAGTTTTGCCTGTACTAGACTTTCGTATAAATGAGATCATACGGTATGTACTCTTCTGTGTCTGGGTTTTTTTTTTTTTAACTCAGTATAATGCATCTGAAATTCATCCGTGTTGCAGATATGTCTGGAGTTCATCCTATTTTGTTGTTGAGCAGTATTCCATTATATGGATATGCTATCAACTCATGGTTTTAGTGTGTCAGTTTTTTTTCCAACATACCTTAAATAAGCAATAACAGCAAAAATTTAGTTCTGTTTTTCCAGCATGCCCGGTCCCCCAACAACTCGACGAGGTCTGTGCTATTGTTACATGACATTATGGATGGTGAAACTGAGGCCCAGAGAGGTTGTCGCCTCACCCAAGATCACATGGGTTGGAAGTGGTGGAGATGGGTTTAAACCTGGGCAGGTGGGCTCTTGCGTCCTTGAGCTTCAACATTACAAGTACAGCCTCAGTGTGAGCTATTAAGGTAGGAAAAAGAGTCCCAAAGTGGACTATGATTGGGGAAGGATTTATATGTGAATGGCATAGGGTTGGGCAGTGCACGTCCTGTACAACTGCACATGGTTGCCAGGGATAAACAGACAGGGTGAAAGGGAGACAACATACATAATACAATCTAGTGGTTTTAGGAAAGGGCGGCCAAGGTAAGTGTTGGCCAGATGGGGCTGGGGAGGAAGAAGGGGCCATCATGCCTTATGGGACGATGCTTGTGGTTCTCCAAGGCTCCCGCGCCTCATACACCTTCCTCTGCTTCCTTCCTGTTATATTTCTGGTTCCAAGAGATGAGCCTGACCCCTGTGCACAGACTACTGGGGCTGAAAGGGCCTCAGAGAGCTGGTCTCATGTCTCCATTTTATAGACAAACCTGAGGCCTTGTGGTAGGCTGAATAGACCCCCAGTGAGGTTCACATCCTAATCCCCAGAGCCTGTGAATATGTTATTTTACATGGCAAAAAGGACTATGCAGATGTGATTAAAATGGAAGATAATCCTGGATTATCTGGGTGGGCATAATGTAATCACAAGGGTCCTTATAAGAGGGATACAGGATGGTCAAAGACAGAAATAAGAGATGTGGCAATGGAAGCAAGAGGTTGGAGTAATGGGAGGAAGGGACCATAAGCCAAGGTATGCAGACAGCCTTTAGATGCTGAAAAAGGCAAGAAATAGATTCTTCCTGAAGCCAACACCTTGATTTTAAACTTCTGACCTCTAGAACTGTAACAGAATAAGCATGTATTGTTTTAAGCCACTAGGTTTGTGGTCATTTGTTACAGGAGCAATAGGAAACTAACACAGGCCCTGAGATAACACTTCATGCATGGCTGCTACGGTCGAGCATGGTGAGTCTTTCCTGTGTGCTGGGCCCAAGGCAGCACTGGGCTCCTCCCCATGGCAGCTCAGCCTGTCTTCCCAGCAGCACTTTGAGCCCAGCACTGTCCTGTGCCCCATTTCAAGATGAGGACCCTGAGGCTCGGGGTGGTTAAGTGACTTCGCCATGACCACACAGCTAGAAAGGTCAAAGGCACTACGAGGGTGTCGTACTGTGTTCTGTGTTTGATTTCTCCCACTCCGTCCTCCATGCCACTTCCTGGTGATGTTTCTGAAACCAAGTTTGGATCATGTTGCTTCTCTGCTTAAAATGTCCCTGTGCCCTCCTGGTCACTAGCCCAGTACTTCTTGAAATTTAATGTGCGCGTGAGCTACCTGGGGATTTTGCTAAAATGCAGATTCTGACTCTGTAGGTCTGGGATAGGGTCCAAGATTCTACATTTCTAACTAGCACCCATACAAAGCTGGTCCACGGGCCACACTTTGAGCAGCCAGGAACTAGAGACACAATTCCTTTGACCTGGCATTCAAGGTCTTTCACCACCTGAGTCTGGCCATCCCTTCTGGCCCACAAACTTGGCATCAGCCATGCCTGCTCATGCCCAGTTTTATCTGCCCCTCCGCGCCCAGCAGGTGGCCAGCCTCAACTCCCAGCCTGTCTGGAGGCTGTTGCTGAGCCATGTCATGTTTCAAAGGCTCAGAGGGCACCTCTGTCAAAAATCTAGCTGCTGATCTGAGACCCACTAAGAAATGGGGTCCTCTAGCACCAGCCCTGACACATACAGCCGGCGTTCATTGAGCATCTACTGCATACCAGACCTTTTCTGGCATGTTATCCCATTTAATCCTCTCAACAGTCCACAAAGTAGGCATTATTATTAGTCCTCTTTTGCAGATGAGGAAGCCGAGGCTTAGGCAGGTTAAGAAATTTGTTCCACGTCCAAGCAGTGGCAGATCTGGGCTTTAAACCCAGGGCTCCTGGGTGTAGTGGTAAAGCACATGGGCTCTGGATTCAACTCCAAATTCTCTGCCTCGTTGGCTGTGGGACCTTCAGCATGCTGTTCATCCTCTCTACAGCTCAGTTACTTCATCTGTAAAATGGGATAATAACATTTGATTTGGGGAATCGAATGAGAAAATCCACATGAGAGGTTAACACGGGGCCTGGCTCAATAAATGTCAGCTTGAGTATTTCATTGTATATCCCCGTCTCTGAAGCATGGCCCAGCCAGCTGGAAAGCTAACTTGGAAAGTATGGCTCATTCTTGTCGTGTGTCATGTGTCTATGAAGCCGCTTTGAACATTGAGTGAATACTGAACCATTGTGCCTGGGGGAAATACAGCGTTAGGTTCCCATGAGCCTCTGGTCACAATACTTTCATCAAATGATCAATATATAGCCTTATTTTTTAAAATTTTCTCCTAAAAGACAGTTATGGTGTATATTGCCGACGTATTAACATTGAACTCATGGCCAACAGCACTATAACTCATGCCTGAGTGAAGCTTATCTAACACACGTACTTTCTCCGTAAGGCATATCACGGCCTTCTTGCATTTAGGCACGCTAGACTGCACTTTAGCACTGCACTTGGGGCCATTTTAGACAACAAAGTTAGCAAAAAGTGAAAAATGTGGTGCTAAATAGGCTGAAAAGGACACATGTTTACAGCACAAGAGCTGAAACGAGAAGGCAGAGCGTTGGCCTTGTTCAAACTCAGCTGAGATCACAAGTCAGGTGACTCAAATTTTCTACCACTTTGTACATGTCCATGAATGACTGCGCAGGACCCGGGAGTTTTGATTTGGGGGTTACACATAACTTCTCTTGAAGAAGCGAATTTGCACATATGGAGTCCCCAAATAATGAGGGATTGGCTGTAACAGGACTGGGCAACGTTTTGTTCTGTTATACATAGGGTTGCCAGGAGTCAGAGCTGACGCGACAGCAACTAACAACAACTGTAACTCAATTTATGTTTATTTCTATTCAGCTAACACTCAGCTGGAGTCCCTGGGTGGTGCAGATAGTTAACACATTGGGTTGCTAACTGAAATGTTAGAGGTTTGAGTTCACCCAGAGGTGCCTCCAAAGAGAAACCTGGTGATCTGCTTCTGAAAATTCAACCATTGAAAACCCCGTGGGGCACAGTTCCACTCTGACACACATGGGGTCGTCATGAGTCAGAGCTGAGTCAATGGCAACTGGATTTAACATTCAGCTAAACTTTACAGAATAATGTACAGAATTCCATTCACTGTCAGATACTTCCACACCCCTTGTCTCACTTAATTCCTATAGGGGCAGGTGCTATAATCTCTGGTTTATACCCAAAGAAACAGACTCAGAGGAGTTGAGTTACTTGCCTGAGGTCACACAGCAGAGTGATGTACCCCATCAGCCCCATGCTCTTTCTGCCACACCTCACAGGTCTTGGCGCCCTACCTGGCACCTCCCAGCCCCTCCCCCGCTCCTCAGGGCCAGCATGGTCAGCTTTGCTGTGTGCTCTGACCTGGCTGGGTGGCTCGTGTCTCCCAGCTGTCAGGAGCTGTGCAGAGCAGGAGGGAGGTGGCAGCTGAAGGGGCCACTCCCAGCTCCCTCTGCTCCTCAGGTATCCCATCTGCTGGCTACTGCAGCCTCGTCATTTCCAGCCATCTGCCCGGCTCCCTGGAGGCGCTAGAAAGTCTGGGATGCAACAAAGAAGTCCCCAAACATGCTGCTTTCAGCCTGTGTGAGGACCACAGGGGCCCAAGTCCCCGATACCCACTCCTCAAAGCCACCAGGAACTAGAAACTCTAGGACAAATCCTGGTGAACAGGAATTGGCTCCCACAGGCTCTTGGAACCAGCCTGACTCCCACGAGGTTCTGCTTCGTTTTGGCTTTTGCCTGAAATTTCATTTTGAGTGTAAAAAACTCTTCGTGTCTTGGTAGGGTGCCCTGTTCTCTGCTTGTCCGCAGCATCCCTGGCTCTTGGGCTTCTGATATTTACCACATATCTTGCCAAAGGCAGAAGAAGGCCTCTGGAAACAAGAAGAACAGGTGATTTCCCCAAATCAGGTTTCTGTCTGGCTGGTTCCCATCCTGCATGCCCTTTCCTGGCCCATCTCTGGTGGAGGGTAAGAGGCCAGCGATTTTCTCTGTTTATTATTTATTTCTGTAATAGCTTTATTGAGATCTAGTTCACATACCATATAATTTGCTCATGAAAAGTGTACAACTCAGTGGCTTTAGTGTATTCATGGAGTTGTACAACCATCACCACAATCAATTATAGAACATTTTTATCTCCCCTCAAAGAAACCCCATATCCTTCAATCATCACCCCTCAAGCCTCCTCACCCCACCCCGAACCAAAACCTATTCTGTTGAGTTGATTCTGACTCACAGTGGCCCTGTAAGAAGAGAAGAACTGCCCCATAGAGTTTCCAAGGCTGTAATCTTTACTGAAGCAGATTGCCACATCTTTCTCCCGTGGAGCGGCTGGTGGGTTTGAACGGCTAGCCTCTCAGTTAGTGGCCGAGCCTTTAACCACTGTGCCACCAGGGCTCCTACCCCAGCCCTAGACAACCTCTAATCTACTTTCTGTCTCTATAGCTCTGTCAATTCTGAACACACCCTGTTGATGGAATAGTATAATATATGATCTCTTGTGCCTGGCTTCTTTCACTTAATGTAATGTTTTCACGGTTTATCCATGTCGTAGCCTGTATCAGAACTTCATTCCTTTTTATGGCTGAATAATATTTCATTGCATGGATGTACTACGTTTTGTTTATCCATTCATTATTCATTTATATTTTAAAGCTTTTAAAAATTGTGAAACATAGTGTAATTCAAAAAGCACATAAAATATGTAACAAAAACCAAACGCATTGCCGTTGAGTTGATTCCGACTCACACTGACTCTATAAGACAGAGTAGAAGTGCCCCAGAGGGTTTCCTGGGCCGTAATCTTTACAGAAGCAGACTGCCACATCTTTCTCCCGAAGAGCGGCTGGTGAGTTTGAACTACGAACCTCTCAGTTAGCAGCCGAGTATTTAACCACTGCACCACCAAGGATCCCTCTTAAAATATATATAGCTTAATAAATTCTTTAAAGCATAAACTTTATAACCACCCCAGAGGTCAAGCAATAGATCATTGCCCACCTCCCGGAAGCCTCCCAGGCCCCTCTTCCTGATCACTGCCAACTTCCTTCCCCCAAAAGAAGGTAATTACTTCCTTGCTTAGCTTTATATCAGCGGTCAGCAAACTATGGTCTGTGGGCCAAATCTGGCCCGCTGCTTGTTTTCATAAACTATATAAAAATAAAGTTTTATTGGAACACAGCCATGCTCATTCTTTTGTGTGTTGTTTATGGCTGCTTTTATGCTATGATGCGAGAGTTGAGTAGTTGCAACAGAAAGCCTCTGGCCTGCAAGGCAGAAAATATTTACTTTTTGTCCCTTACAGAAAAAGTTTGATGACCCCTGCTTTATAGTTATACCACCTAAGTATGCAAACTAAACACTACAGATTAGCTTGTTTTTGAAATTTTTACATAAATGTGATCATATGTAAATATAATCTTTTACACAAATGTTTTGCTCAGCATTATGGTGATGATGTAATTATAGTTTGTACCTTTTTCATTGCTGTGTAATATTCCATGGTACGAACATACCACCTTCTATTGGTAAATTCTGGAGTCCCGGTGGTGAAGTGGTTAAGAGCTCAGCTGCTAACGAAGCAGTTTAAATCCACCAGCTGCTCCTTGGAAACCCTATGGGGGCAGTTCTACTCTGTCCTATAGGGTTGCTATGAGTGGAAATCAAATCAATGGCAATGGAGTTTTTTTATTTTTGGTTTATTGGTTAATTCTACTCTTAATGGTATTCAGGTCATTTTAAAGTTTTTATCATGAATAGTGCAGCTGTGAATATCCTTGAACTGTCTCCTGGTCCTTATTGGCACATATTTCTTTAGGTCAGTGGCTCTTCAAAGGTGGTCCCTGGACCAGCAGCCTCCGCACCACCAGGGAACATGCCAGAAATGCAAATTCTCAGGCTCCCCCCCAGACCTCTTGGAGGAGAAGCTCTCACCTGGAGCCCAGTAGTTTGTGTTTCACAAGCTCTCCAGGTGATGCTGGTGCACCCTCAAGTGTCTCTGTTTTGATTTTTATTGTGGTGAATATATGTAACAAAACATTTGCTATTTCAATCATTTTACAATTCAGCGCCATTATTTACGTTCACCATGTTATATGGAAGTCACCACTATTCATTTACAATTTTTTCATCACCCTAAGCAAAAACCCTGTACCCTTTAAACAGTACCCCCCATTTTCCTCTCCCGTCTGCCCCTGGTAACCACTAATCAATGCGGGTCTCTATCCGTTTGCCTGTTGTGGATGTTTTCTGTAAGTGGGATCGTACAATAAGAGTCCCACTGTTCGAGTGTTTCCCTAGATGTGGAGTTGCAGAGTCAACATTGCATAGCTTCACCTTTACCTGTTTTCCAAAGTGGGTGTGCCAATTTACATTCCACTAGATGGGCCTGAGAATTCCCGTCGCTCTATCCTTGACAGTACTTGGCATTATAAGATTAAAAAATTTTTGCCCATCCGGAGGGCGAGAAAGAGTATCTTATTGTGGTTTCCAATTTGCATTTCCCTGATTACTAAAGAGCTTGAATAGGAGCCCTGGTGGCTCAGTGGTTAAAGCCCTCGGCTGCTAACCAAACCCACCAGCTGCTCTGCAGAAGAAAGATGAGGCAGTCTGCGTTTGGAAGATTTACAGCCTTGGAAACCCTGTAGGGCAGTTCTGCTCTGTCCTGTAGGGTTGCCAATTGACGCAACGGCAGTGGGTTTGGTTTTGGTTTGGTTTAATGAGGTTGAGCATCTTTCCATGTTTATGGCTATTGGATTTTCTCGTTCACGAAGTGTGTGTTCATGTCTTTTGCCTGTGTTTCTGTTAGATTGTCTTTTAAAAAATTGACTTTATTGGAGGTTTTAAAAATATACGTTATAATCCTTTGTCACTTATAGGTATTGCAAATACCTTTTTTCTGCTGTTTGGCTTGCCTTTTCCCAAATGGCTTTTGATTGAGCAGAAGTTCTTAATTTTAATGTTGTAAAACTGATCCATTCTTTTCTTTAGGATTAGTGCTTTATGTGTCCTATTTCAGAAATTGCCCCTGTCCACGTTTGCGAAGACCAGTATTTTTGTTGATGTTTCAGGCGTCAGCGATGTCTGAGTGCCTGGTAGGAAGTACTGAGAGGCAGCCCTGCCTGGCTCCAGGCCTCACCTGCCACTGTTTGCTTCCTATTCACCATGAGAGTGCATTGGGACCCCCACCTGTAAACCCTGCCAGGCCCTATTTGGGGGTTTTGGCCTTGGTTGCAAATACGTTCTGTGGCTGCCACTGACCCCCTAGAGACTAGGTTTCTATCCTGCATTGATTTGGCACAGAATAAATGTCCAAGGGCTTCTTTCAAGGGGCACAGACTCAAACACCTACAAGGCACAGGCAGAAAGCCTGGATGAGGGAAGCAAGAAGGTGGGGCTAGGGCCTAGTCAGAGCCCAGCTCCTAGCAAAAAAAAAAACAGCGCTCGACCTGGAGGGCACACTCCCCACCTGAAGGGGGCAGCTGCTGTGCAGTTCCAGCCAGTTGTTCCCAGACACTCAGGCCTAGACAAACCTGAGGTTCCCAAGACAACGGGGAATCTGAAATTGTGTGTGTGTGTGAACTCATGCAATTAAAAATACATAGTTTAATGGTTAAGTGCATAGGCCTCTGGAGCCAGACTGCTGGGTTCAAATTCCACCTCCTCCACTTTCCAGCTGTGCGATTTGGAACAAGTTACTTAAGCCTTGGTGGACCTCAGTTTCCTTATCTGTAAAATGGGGATAATAATAGCACCTACCTTGCAGCGTTGTCCAAAAAAAAACTCCGTTGCTGTTGAGTTGATTCCTACTTAGAGCAACCCTATAGGATGGAGTAGTACTGCCCCATAGGGTATCCAAGGAGCTGCTGGTGAATTTGAACTGCTGACCTTTTGGTCAGCAGTCGAGCTCTTAACCACTGCACCGCTAGGGCTCCTGCAGGGTTGTAGTGACTCTTAAATGTGTTGATACAAATAAGAGTATAATTGCCACCAAGGGCAGGGATTTAAGTTTGTTTTATTCATTGTAGCACTTAGAGCAGCATCTGGCACACAAACAGAAAAGGGCATGAGCACACCCAGAACTTATTTATCCATCCATCCACCCATCCGTTCCCCCATCCGTTCCCCCATCTATCCACTCATCCATCCACCCATTCATCTACCCATCTAGCCACGCATCCATCCACCCACCCATCCACCCGTCCATCCGTCCGTCCGTCCATCCGTCCATCCATCCATCCATCCATCCACCCATCCACCCATCCAATAAACACTTGCTGAATTTCTACTGTGTGTGAGACACTGGGGATATCTTGGTTGATTTTTTCAGGTCCACCCGAGTCCTTTCTGACGTGACCTCAAAGCCTCATCAGCTGTGCTAATTCTCCAGCCATATTCACAACATTTTTGGCCTTATGAAAAACACTCCAAAGCTGTCCCAGGCCCATTTGTCTGCAAACCCCTTGCAAATATTCATTTGTTCCTGCACTGTGCTGGCTGCGTGATAACTCTTGTCTTCCCACTCTCCTTGGCTCTTTGGGAAATGCAGTGGTCCTCTCTGCTCTAAGACCTCCTCTAAGAAGTCTATTATTCCCTCCCTTACTGGAAGGCTGGTGTGTGTATGTGCATATGCTGGGGAGGGTGCGAGGACTCACTTTAATGGTGCAGCCCAGAATCTGTACTTTCTTTGCTTCCCTCTGTATTAGTAACCTTAGCTGCTTTAACAAACAAACCCCCAAATCTCAGAGGCTTTATATGATAAAAGTTTATTTTTTTGCACATACGAAGTCCAGTGCAGCAGACAGCAGGCACCCTTACACGTGTTCATTCAGAAACCCAGGCTCCATCCCTATTTAAAACATTTTAATGTAGTAAAAGTTATAAAAACTAAAAATCCAAACCTGTTGCCATCGGGTCGATTCCGACTCATACCGACCGTATAGGACAGAGTAGAACTGCCCCATAGGGTTTCCAAAGAGCACCTGGTAGATTTGAACTGCCAATTTTTTGGTTAGCAGCTGTAGCTCTTAACCACTACCCCACCAAGGTTTCCAGTAAAAGATATATAACATGAAATTTGCCATTCTAACCCATTTTTAAGTGTATAACTCAGTGGCATTACATTCACAGCGTGGTGCAACCTTCACCACTATTTCTAGTTCCAAAAAATTTCTTCACCTCAAACAGAAGCTCAGTGCCCATAAGCAATAATTCGCTGCCCACCCCTCTCACCCAGTCCCTTGTAACCACTAATAAACTTTGGTCTCCATGCATTTGCCCATTCTCAGTATTTCACATGAGAGAGATCATACAATATTTTGTCCATTTGCATCTGACTCATTTCACTCAACATAATGTTTTTGAGGTTCACTGATGTCATAGCATGTATTCAAACTTCATTTTTCTTTATGGCTGAATAATATCCCGTTATATGTATATACCACATACCACATTTTGTTTATTCACTTATCTGTTGATGGATACCTTTTGGCTATTGTGAATTGTGCTGCAGCCAATGTTGGTATACAAATATTTGTTTGAATCCATGCTTTCAGTTCTTTTGGGTCTACACCTAGGAGTGGAATTGCTGGGTTGTATGGTAATTCTATGATTAACTTTTTGAGGAACCACCAAACAATTTTCCACAGTGGCTGCATCATTTTACATTCCCACCAACAGTGCACGAGGGTTTCAATTTCTCCACATCCTCAGCAGCACTTGTTATTTTCCATTTTTTTAAAAAAATAATAGCCATCCTACTGGGCGTGAAGTGGTATCTCTTTGTGGTTTTGATTTGCATTTCTGTAATGACTGATGATGTTGAGTGTCTTTTCATGCGCTTATTGGCCATTTATGTGTCTTCTTTGAAGAAATGTCTATTCAAGTTCTTTGCCTCATTTTTGTTTGAGTTGTTTGTCTCTTTGTGGTTGAGTTGTAGGAGTTCTTTATATATTCTGTATATTAAAACCCTTACCAGAAGTATGGCTACCAAATATTTTCTCCCATTCTGTAGATTGTAGGTTTCTTCCCTTTTGTGGCTTTGCCCCCTTCTAGGGCTTTGGAGTCTTTTCCATTCGCCAGTGGTTGGGGAAGAGAGAAAGTGGAGGATCCTGTGGAAGGTTCCTATGGTCCAGGCCTCGAAGTGTCTCACTTCATTGGCCGGGGCTTAGTCATATGAAAGCACTCAACTATAAAGAACAATGGGAAATATAATTCATCTGTGTGCTCACGAAGAAAAGGAAATGGATTTTGGTGAACCATGGGAGTGTGTCATGCCCTCCCCTCTGACTCCCTTTCCTCTCTCCCCAGGCCATGTAGCGTGGGATGGGTGAGAGGAGATGGGAGAGGGGAGGTAACCCAGGCTATCTCCCAGACCTTCATCTCTTCTTCCATATATATTATTCACAGTGGGAGCTGTGAGACTTAGGCTTTTGAACTTAAAAGCCCAAACTCTCGCAACTCAGAAGTCCTGTTCCTGCGGCCTGAGAGCTTTCTCTCTGCCTTCCACTGTGCCATTTCTGCAGCAATGAATACAGGGTGGGGAAAGATGAGGGGTTCAAGGAAGACGTGGGAAAACCTCAGCTGATGGCTCAAAATATCATCCCACTACAAGTAACTCAAACATCTCGGCTGGCACATAGGCCACCTTTTAGTCTGCAGATTCCAATGTCTTTTTTCTCGTTGAGATTGGAATGCCATGACCTGTTTTGAGGTCCTTGTTTCTCCCTGGTTTCCCAGATTCCCCGCGGCACACCAGTAATGTTCCCAGCATTCCCAGGTAGAGGGGCTCTATCCCCCGTGTGTGTTTGTGCTGTGAGACTAGAACAAATTCAGAAAGCGGAGACCTCGACCTCCATTTTGGCCTTCCTTTTGCCTTGTCAGTGCTCACTCTGCCCTTTTCAGTTTAGATAATCCTCTTTCTTGCCAGAAAAGTCAGAAACAAAGCAGAACTGGAGGTGTTGTGTGCACTTTCTGTCATGCTTTTGACATCGTCCCTTTGGCTCCGGGCAGCCTGTTCAGCCTTGCCTTATTAGTCTTGTTCTGAACTCGACTAAAGAGTACTTTTTGCACTCCCAGCGGTTTTGGCAGCTCAGCTTGGTGGTAGGCACGTGCCCACCCTGACAGAATACCAACGTTCTGGACTGCTCTCTCATGCTCATCCTGATATCCTGCCTGCATTGCCTTCTGAACTCTTCTCCACTGGGGCGTCTGCCTCCATCCCTCCCAAGACTCTCGCCGCGTGTCGAGGGACCCTTGCCTCGGTGAAAACCTTTGAGGAGCCTAGAATTTTGGACTCAGGAAGCTAATGGTCACCTTGTCTCACGCACCCTCTGTGTGCTCATGAGTCCAGCTCCTTTGTTGCAAGGGAGTCTGCAAACAGGCACTCTGTCATGGATCGAATTGTGCCCCCGCCCCCCCCCCCCCCCCCTCTCCAAAATGTGTATATTAACTTGGTTAGGCCATGATTCCCAGTATTGTGTGGTTGGCCTCCACTTTGTGATTGTAATTTTATGCTGAGAGGATTAGTGTGGGATTGTAACACCACCCTTACCCAGGTCACCTCCCTGATCCAATGTAAAGAGAGTTTTCCTGGGGTGCGGCCTGCACTACCTTTTGTCTCTCAAGAGATAAAAGGAAACAGAAGCAAGCAGAGAGTTGGGGACCTCATACCACCAAGAAAGAAGCACCAGGAACAGAGCCAGTCCTTTGGACCTAGGGTCCCTGCACCTGAGAAGCTTCTCAACTAGGGAAAGATTGATGACAAGGAATCTTCCTCCAGAGCCTATGGAGAAAGAAAGCCTTCCCCTGGAGCTGACGCCCTGAATTTGGACTTAAAACCTACTAGACTGTGAGAGAATAAATTTCTCTTTATTAAAGCCATCCCCTTGTGGTATTTCTGTTATGGCAGCACTAGATGACTAAGACACACTCATTCACCTCTAGATCATTCCCAAAGTGAGACAGACGGGACAGTGAGAACGTTTCCTGAACTCTTGGCACCGTTGTTGGATTGGAGGCTGGTGGGAGTTTTTAGAGAAGAAGAAAACTTGGCTGCAAGGGCCAGAAGCCCACTCAAACTAGCTTCACTGCAAGGGCATCATGAGAGGAGTCAGGAATATCATGGAACTCAGATGAGAAGTGTTTGAAGACCAGAACTTAGGACATGAGAATGGGCCTACTTTTCTGTCTGGCTCTGACTATGAGGCGTCCTACCTCTATTCCTCTGCACATCTCCTTCATTCTTTTCTTCTGGCATTCCCCAGGTGATGTCCAGAGCCCCAGAGTAGTCTCCCCAGCCTTCCAGCTCAGCACTGTTCTTTGTCACTCTACAGTTAACCAAGTCTCTGTGTCCCATTTTAAAAAGTATAGTCCCATTGGTCCAACTTGGAGCTGATAGCAACTCAGGTCCCATCGGCTGAGGCAGGGGGTGAGGTTACACAGTACAGAGACGACCACCCCAGATCTGTTGTCAGTTTCGTTAAGAAGGAGATGTGGTCAGGGAGGCAAAGATTAGCATGGCTACTATGGGTAGAAGATGGGGAGTGAATCACCATTTGGTTTACTAGAAAGAGGATGACTTGGAGCCAGAGGAGTTCAAGATCTAGGTTTATGTCCCATCTCTGATTTGTGAGCTGTATGACCTTACCCCCTCCAAGCCTCAGTGCCCTCAGGACCACTCCCCAGTAAGGGTTCTGTGAGTATTGGTGCCTCCTCTTCCCTTCCTTGCCTGGGCTATGATTGGGCTAGGTGTGTGAAATCCTTAGGTCCTGAGTTGGCTGGGTGAAGATTGGGTAGTGTTCTGGGGTGGGGGGTTGATTTCCTGGGTTCTGGAATCAAGGGTCTCAGATTCTGGCACAGGTGCTATATGCAGCCCAGAGCTGAACCTGACCATACTTGGTTAGTTGCTGTCATGTTGACCCCGACTTCTGGCGACCTTAAATATAACAGAGGAAACCTTGTTTAGCCTTGCATCATCTCCATGATCTTAGATATGCTTGAACCCATTGTTAAGGCTGTTGTGTCAGTCCATCTCATTGAGGGTTTCCTCATTTTTGATGACCCACTACTTTACCAAAATTGATTGATCTTTCCTGATGATGGGTCTAAAGTAACCAAGAAAAAGTCTCCCCGTCCTCATTTCTAAGGAGCATTCTGGTTATATTCCTTCTAAGACTGATTTGCTCATTCTTCTGGAAGTCTATACATCTTCAACATTCTTTGCCAATACTACAATTCAAATGCGTCAGTTCTTCTTCTGCCTGGGATAGAGATCAGATCATCAGACAAGGATTCACTGGGTGGTGTCATTTGTGATGGTTCTTGCAGGCTGAGTAGCCAGGACAGGGAAAGGCATTCCAGTTAGAAGGAAGAGCATGTGCAAATTCAATGAGTATGGGTCTCCTGGCTTGTTCTGTCCATAGCAGCTGATTGGGTCTAGCAATCACTAAGGGGAAGGGAACAGTTAGGAATGATGCTGGACAGGTCAGCTGGGCTTGATTGCAACAAGCCTCAAAGTCACATCAAGAAAACTTGGTCTATATCCATGAGGGCACCTGGAGGATAAGCAATGAGATCCAGGGTGACATGATCTGATTTGAACTCTGGAACTGTGATTCATAGCTGTGCCTAGGCAGAGGGGCTGCATCTGTGGGAAACAGCAGCCAAAAGAACTCTGGGAGCTCATGGAGGGCATGGAGATGGGTCTCTCCCTCTCTGTCTCTCTAGTGTGTAGCTCAGAGCCTGGCACTGAGTAAGTGCTCAGTGGAGATTTTGACTGAATATTCCACAAACAAAGGCCCTGTGTCATTGTTATGGATTGAATTATGTCCTCCAAAAAGTTAAGCTGAAGTTCTAACCCCTCTACCTGTAAATATAACCCTGTTTGGAAATAGGGGTTTTCTTTTGTTATATTAGAATGAGGTCATACCCAATAAGGTGTCTTATGAAAAGAGCAGAACAGACAAACACACACAGGGAGAAGAGACCATGTGAGAAACTGTCTACAAACCAAGGAACGCCAAGGAAAACCTGAGTCTAAGGACAAGAAGGGACCCTCGCCTAGAGCTGATGCCCTGATTTGGACTTCTAGCCTCCAGAACTGTGAGAGAATACATTTCTGTTCTTTAAAACCATTCATTTGTATTACTTTTTGTTATGGCAGCACTAGGTAACTAAGACAGTCATAGACACCAATTGGCATTGAAAATAAAAATCCAAGTAGAGTTCTCCTCTCCCCATCAGGAAGTGACAGGCTGGGGAAGGAGGCTCCTTCTCAGCTTCAGGTCTCACCTCCATGTCACCTGCTTGGAGAAGCCTTCCCTGATCACCCTAAAATAGACTCACCTGCTTTATTACTCCTGGGAAACCCTGAATGATCTTGTTTGACGTGTTTACTTGTTTTCCGTCTTGTTCTCTTCACGAGGCCAGGAGCTGTAGGAGGGCACTGCTTGGTTTGGTGTTGAATCCCCACCATAAAGCTTGGCACCCAGTAGGTGCTCAGCCCATGTCTGAGCTATACTTACACAGCCCCTACTTGGAGCCAGGTGCTGTGCCCCTATCACCTCACTGAATTCTTCCCGCAGCCCCATGAGGTAGCTGCTGTTTTGTCTCCTTTTTGTTGATGGGAAAACTGAGGCTCAGAAAGGCTAAGCACATTACTCATGCCCTTACAGCTTCAAAGTGACTCTGTCAGAATTTAGACCCATGGCGGTCCAGTGCCATTCTGCTCTGGGTCTCTGACTTCCAGTTCTCCATATCCTAGTTTGGAAATGAAATTCACAGCTCACTTTTTAAGCCTTTCCTTCCTGCACCTCAATCACTTGGCTCCCCTGGAGGTTTACTGTGTTTAGAATTAAATGAGCTGGGAGGGGCAGCATCAGAGGTGAGTGGCCACACAAACTGACCAGTGACCTGCTGCGCTCGTGTTTGTGTTCGCCCAGAAGGTTGTCCTTGGCCGCCACTCACCTTCCCCCGTGTCACCTCATTATTTCCTGTGGAGTTTTCATCACTGTCCCTTTAGGACTGAAGTTGACAAACTGGCTGAGATGGTGAGGAAGATTTAATTTAGTTCAGTCCACACCCTTCTTTCTCCTACATGCTCCCGGTGGAGGGAGTGCGGTGAGCCTGGCTCAGAGCAGGGGCTTTGACCTCCAGCAGGTCAGCGGCTGAGTCCAGGACCCAGCATTTGGCATCCACTTGACCTTGAGCCTGTAACTTGACCTCTCTGAGGCGTTCCTCCTCTGGGAGGTAAATGCCACAAAGACCCCTCCAGGCACCTGAGTTTGCACTCTGGCCAGATGGTAAATGCCTTCCTTCCAGAAGGGAGATTCTAGGGTTCCGAGAGTCAGAGAAGCCTGCAGACTTTTTATCTTAGTCATTAGTTCAGTCAGAGAAGCCTGCAGACTTTTTATCTTAGTCATTAGTTCACCAAGTACTTATTGAGCACCAGCTGTGGTACTCTGAAAACCCTGTGGATCACAACAGGTCTGATCCGCAACATATCATGGGAATGGTGCAGGACCAGGCAGGTTTCGTTCCGTTGTATCTGGGGTCACCAGAGTCAGGTGCAGCTGTTACTGCAGCTCACACCAGTAACAGCCTGCATGGACTTGTTTTTGATGAGACAAAAGCTCAGGGAAAGAGAGGGGTGCTAACACGCTCAGATCAAGACAATGGTGATTAGTGGTTCGTGCAAGTCTCTGACTGATTGATGAATTAATCCTCTTTTCCCCGAACCCCTCCCTCTTCCTGTTCCTCTCTCTCCTTCCCAGGAACCAATCACTTCTGCTGAAAATGTTAATGTTTGTATTTTTATGAAATGTGTCATTTTTGTGCATGTATCCTTTGATTTATAACCAGTATGTGTATTAGTCAGTTATTTCTGCAATAAGGCTCTAAAACAAATCGCCCAAAATGCAGGAATTTACAAGAATAAACATTTTGTTCCGTGTAGGTCTGGGGGTTGGGTGGGCAGACTGAGCTTGGTTCCAGGCTGGGCGTGGGCTCGTGTCTGCCCCGCACGTCTCCTGTCATTCTGGGGCCAGTGTCTACCTGGAGAATGTTCTCATGGTGGTGGCAGAAATGCAAGAGGGCTGAGCCGAGGTGTGCTGCCTTCTAGCCTTGGCTGGGAACTGGTACCCAGCCTCTTCTGCCCCTGTTCCACCGGACATTGGTAGTTGGGGAAGTATTCTCCACTCTGAGAAGGAGGGGTGTGAACATTTACTGAACAGTAATCCAGCCCACCGGTGTGCTTACAGATCTCATCTGTTTATTAAGTTTTGCAAGAAGCACTCCAGGTTTACAGTTCCCCCACGTGGCTGTGTGCACCCGTACCTCCCAATGCTCCTGTCTGTTCTCCTAGGGGTGAACCCCAACACTGTCTCCAACCATCCACCAACCGTGTCTCCACAAATGATGCTGCTAAGAGCATCCTCTAGTCTATTGTTCTTATGGACCCATGGGAGACCGTCCTGGGGACACACACCTAGGAGCAGAATTGTAGGGTCATGGGGAAGGATGGGCTTAATCTGCCAAATGAGCACCAGCACTACTGGGGGTCCCCACACCCCCACACCCCAGCCAATATGCCATTTTCCGGCTTTCGGATGTTGAGGTCTAATCAGTCTAAAGTGATGTCTCGTTGCTTTAATTTCCACTTCTCTGATTAGTCATGTATCTGAGTGTCTCTTCATGTACTCCTCAGGGTTGGGTTCCTCTTCACATCCTTTGCATCCTCTTCCCATGAGGAGAAAGGCCGAAGACTGGGAGGGGAGCCGGCCAGGCTGCGGAGCCAGGCTGCACATTTGAACGTGTTGGGGTTGAGGTCAGAGCAGGATGTCCAAGTGGCTGTGTCCTTGGTGGGGAACATGCAGATTTCAGCCAGGAAGAAGTCAGGGCTCATCTGCTTTGGCCCATGCATTAATTATTTACCTGTCATTAACAGCTCTGAGATGGGACGATTGTTGTCCCCTTGACTAGCCCCACAAAGAACCTGAGTGAAGAAAAAAAAAAAAAAGAAGCAGATGTCAAATTATTGGCTTGATTATGAATGACTTCGAGAGGAGGCTGACAAAGCACCACCAAGCTCTCCTTTCTCAGGTTGCTTGGAAAAGAGCATTTCTGAAACCCATGAGCTGAGGACCTAATGCGCCTGGCTCTATGCTAGGGACTTTCTACACATCGAATTTTCGGGGTAAGAGTAGGACTTACCTCACTGGGTGGTTGCAAGGATTGAATCCATTCACACAGTCAACAAATATTCACTGAGTGCCTACTATGTGCCGAGCACTGAGCTAGACCCTGGGAATACAGCGGTGGATGAAAGAACAACACCCCTCCCTTATATTCCAGCGAGAAGTCAGACACCAGTCAATAGATGGCACACAAAGGATGTCAGATGGTGTTAAGTGCTGTTATAGACTGAATTGTGTCCCCCAAAAATGTGTGTCAACTTGGCTAGGCCATGATTTCTGGTAGTATGTGATTCTCCTCCATTTTGTGAGCTGATGTAATTATCCTATGTGTTGTAAATCCTAACTTCTATGATGTTAATGAGGCAGGATTAGAGGCAGTTATGTTAATGAGGCAGGACTCAAAACACAGGATTAGGTTGTATCTTGAGTCAGTCTCTTCTGAGACATGAAAAAGAGAATTCAGCAGAGAGAATAAGGACTTCATACCACCAAGCAAGAAGAGCCAGCAGTGGAGCGCATCCTTTGGACTCAGGGTCCCTGTGCTGAGAAGCTCCTAGACCAAGGTAAGATTGATGACAAGGACCTTCCCCCAGAGCCGACAGAGACAGAAAGCCTTCCCCTGGAGCTGGCATCCTGGATTCAGACTTCTAGCCTCCTAAACTGTGAGAGGATAAATTTGTTTGTTAAAGCCATCCACTTGTGGTATTTCTGTTACAGCAGCACTAGATGACTAAGCCAAGTGCTAACGAGAAAAATGCAGTAGGAGTGGTTGCTATTGTAAATAGGCCTGCCAGAAAGCCTTGATGATGCTTTTTTTACTCTCTGAGTAAAGGGCCGAAGGTGGGCTGTCAGCTGTGTGGGGTCAATGAGGCATACCAGGGAAAGCAATTAGAGCAGCGCCTGGCACCTAGTAGACATGCTGTAAAAAGATTATAGTTTATAAACGAGGAAGTGGAGGCTCAGAGAGGTTGGGTGGCCTGCCTTGAGCCACTCTATTGTAAGAGTGGGCTAGAACAATGGTGAGGCACCTGTGGTGCAAAATTTAAGGAGACCTTGCTCTCAGAGGCTTGTAAGTGTTGGTCCTGCACTGGCACCATCTTGGAAGTGAGTGCATCCTTAAATTTTGCATTCAGGGTGTTTCACTCTCCTCACCCTTGTCTTGGCCTTGGCTAAGAGCTGGAGGTGGGCTCACACCTAGGTCTCTGACGCTAACTGCTGCACAGAGTGGGACACCCAGTCAGTCCTGCACACATGGCGTGGTTGTTATCACGGCAGCACAGCTGTGCAGTGGCTTGGCTGTGGTTTCCTTGCAGAGGGTCTTTTCTGGATGTAACCTGAGCTGTAAGAAACCTCTAAGAGCAGGAAAGGAAAATGATAGTAAGGAAGGGGGTGCAGTGGAGGAGGACAGAGAGCTGGGACCCTGCTCACCCATTTCCCATCCTCACACTCTGTGCTGGGTGCCCTGTGGAATCTGGGAGGGAACCTGACCTGCACCCTTACCTCACCAAGCTCGTGTGGAGCAGCCACACCTGTAACAAACTGCTTCTATCAAAATGTTCTAAATTCAAATGCAACAGAAATCCACCTCAGTCAGGCTGAAAAGAAAAAAGGGAATTTATGGTTTCAGGTAACTGAAACAGCCTTCAGGCATGGCTGGATCCAGTTCTCAACTGACATCCCTGGAATCTACCATTTTTTAGCTCTTGGCTATGCGGTTCCTCTGTTTTGGTTTTATTCTCAGGCGGACTGTCTTCAGGAGGTGGTAAAATGACTGCTGGAGGCTCCATACATAGTTTTTCTTTCTCAGCAGCACTCACAGAAATCCCAGGGCTGAGTCTTACTGATCCAGCTTGGGTTCTGTGTCTTCCTGAACAAGTCACTGTCATTAGGGAGAGTCAAGACTCTGATTGGGCAAGCCTGGGTCATGTGGCCATCTCTGGGGCTAAGACGGAGACTGGTCCCAAACCACATGGACTGAGGTGCTTCCCAGTTGAAGACCAGTCAGTTGGTTTGTATGTGTGTGTTTATGTGTGACTTAAAACAATGGAAATGCATTCTCTCATAGTTCTGGAGGCCAGAAGTCTCAAATCAAAGTGTTGGCAGGGTTATCTTCCTGCCAAAGGCTCTAGGGGAGAACACTTTCCTTACTTCTTTCAGTTTCTAGTGGTTCCAGGCAACCCTTGGCTTGTAGCTGCAAAACTCCAGTCACTGCTTCTGTCTTCACATGGCCCTTGCCTCCGCTCTCTGTGTTATCTCCTCTTCTGTCTCAAATTTCTCTCTGCCCTTCTTTTATAAGGATACTTGCCATTGGATTTAGGGCCCACCCGAAAACCAGTCAGCTGTTAGCAGAAGGTTTAGTGGACTAGGGCAATTCTACCCCGCAGACTATGGTTTGACCTCTGTCATCTCCAAGGAGCAATTGATCCTGTAGCGCAGGGCTTCTCCAGTCTGGCTGCACGTTAGAACCACCTGGGGAGAGTTTAGGAAATGCAGGTAACTGGGCCCCACCTCGGCGGATCTGAGCTAGAGCCTGGGCATCGTTGGTTTTTCAAAGCTCCTCCAATGAGTCTAATATGCAGTTAGAGCTGAGCATTCTGCTCTCCTGGATCCCTGTCCCTCATTAAGCCCCCTGTATGATCATCTATGATTGGGAAAGATTTTTTAGTCTCTCAGTTCATGGGACAAAAACCCATAAGCAGACTCTAAATCCCTTAGCCCTTCTTTGGTGTGTATAAAAATGAGCTTTGGGCTGGTGTCCAGGTCCCCTGGGACAGAGATAAGGCTGACTTTCAGTTGACTGTGACTTCTGACAGGCATCAAGGCCACCCAGGGTTAAGCTCCTGCCACCGGGGAGGTGGGCTGCTCCATGGCCCCCTCCTGCACTGGGCCAAGGACCAGGCCAGCGTGTCGACCCTGTGACCTAACCCTTCACCGCGCCATCCTCTGCCAGCCAAATGTCAGCAGGTAGCTTGCGGTCTGCGAACGGAATCCAATTAGAGGCATCTCCCTGGTGCGAAGTTCTGTTTTGGTTTTTTTCACTCACAAGTAGTTTGTTTTCCATAGAACTGGGCTTTGGAGGCATCTCAGAAGGGTCAGCTAACTCCTGGAGATGAAGAAACTGGGAAGGGCCAAGTCAGACATGCAAATGAGTGTCTCACTCAGAGGAGGCATTTTCACACGTGTGGTTTTTGTGAATTCTTGAGGTGATGGCAGGGTTGGGTAAGGAGAAGGATCTGCAAGGTGGGTCCTGGACTCAGATGGATGGGGCTGGAATCCACACTTTGGGACTTGCTTCTCTTTGTGACCTTGAGCAAGTTTCCTGACCTCCTGGCCCTCAGTTTCTCCATGTGTCAAATGGGACCAATAGGAATTCTTGTCTGATAGGGTTTTGTGAGGATAAAACAAGATAGCCCTTTCAAGTTCATGAGGCTAGCTAACATGCAGTAACCAAAAACAAACCAAACCCAGTGCCTCTGAGTCGATTTCAACTCATAGTGACCCTATAGGTCAGAGTAGAACTCCTATAGAGTTTCCAAGGAGCGCCTGGTGGATTTGAACTGGCGACCCTTTGGTTAGCAGCCGTAGCACTTAACCACTACGCTACCAGGGTTTCCAACATGCAGTAAGTGTTCAAAAAATGCTGGGTGTTATGATTACCCTCATTCGATAAATAATTATTTACTGAGGGCCTACTCTCTCAGGAGCTGAGAGGTACTGGGAAGAGGCTCACTGTCTCATGTAGCTTATAGTCTTGTTGGGGAGGCAAACACGAATACAGTAATCCTAGGAATGGTCTATACATTAAGAAAATCATGATGAAGCACTGATTCTGAACTGAAGCTGCAGGTTAGAATCACCTGGGAGATTATTAAAAAAAAAAAAAAAATGCTGCCCAGGGCCTGCCCTTTGAGATCTGGGTCACTGGATCTAGGCTGGGGTCTGGGCATTTATGATGCTGAGCGGGGGTGACCAGTGTTGAGAATCACTGGTCTAACAAAAGGATAATGGGTAACTGTGTGCAACATGAACCTTGCCTAGAATGGGAGGTCAGGGAGTATCCCGGAGGAGGTAACACTTAGGCTGAGAGCTGAGGGAAGAGTAGGGGTCATCTAAGTTTGGAGTTTGGAGAGAATGAAGATGAGGAAGAATGTTCACATAGGGAAACAGCATGTGCAAGGGCCCTGTGGTACGAAGGAGCATGGCATTGGGGGATCTGAGAGAAGGCCAGTGTGGCTGGAGCACAGAGAAGGTAAGCGTGGAGAGGTCGGAACGGCCAGACCATGCAGGGCCTTGAAGTCCATGGTCCTTTCCTCCATCTGAACTGCAAGGGAAGCTATTGAAGGATCCCATTGGGAGATAACAAGGTCAGATTCACATTTTCAGAAGATCCCTCTGGCTATTGTTTGGGGAGTAGATTGGAGGGGGTTCCGAGTGGCCGTGGCTGACCCATTAGGAGGCTACTACAGTTGTCTGGGTGAGCAGTGATGAATGAGGAAGGCAGCTCGGTGCAGAGGTCAAGAGCTTGGGTTCTGGCATCAGACTTTGAGCATGGTCTTTAATCCTTTTGGGCCTCAGTTTCCTCATCTAAAGGGTGGGAATAGTACTAATACCCACCTCCCAGGGTTGTTGTGATAAATAAATGGGAGATGACATCTGAATGGGTATTGAATTGATACCAACCCTCCAAACCGCCTCTACTTGGGAAACTCCCTTTTACTCTTCTGTCCTCAGCCCAGATATCATCTTCTTCAGGAAGGCTTCCTTGAGCGCCAAAGTCAGAGCTAGTCGCTTCTCCTCTGGGGTTCCCTTGTCAAAGCATTTCATCAACCATACTGCACTTGTTTGAAGTCCCCACCAGACTCATCTTGAGCTTTGTGAGTGCAGAGACCATACGTATTTTGATCATGGCTTCATTTCTAGACCAGGGTCTGGTACATGTTGTTATTGTCAGCTGCTGTCAAGTTGGCCTCCAACTCATGGCGACTTCATATACAACGGGATCAGACCGTTGTGATCCATAGGGCTTTCACTGGATGATTTTTGGAAGTAGGTCATCACACCTTTCTTCCTAGTCCGTCTTATTCTGGAAGGTCTGCTGAAACCTGTTCAACATCATAGCGACACATACTGACAGATGAGTGATGCAGTGGTGCATTGGCCAGGAATTGAGTCTGGCTTTCCCACATGGAAAATGACAATTCTACCGTTGAACCACCACAGCCCTCCAGGTACTTAGTAAATGCTTGTGGATAAATGATGAATACATGAATGAATAAATAAATGGATAACTCATCCCTCATTGTATAGAGACAGAACTGAATCCACACTGGCTTGTGGTCAGGATTGGGGTTTGTGGAATAGTTCAGTGATGGCTTCCCCTGCTCAGAGTCCTAGTGTCCAGTGGCTTTTCCTTGGGGGAAGGGAGAACAATAATGGTAGATAAGGCTTTGTCACTCCTTTTCTCTGTCTTGTATTAATGAAGGCTTTTTTTTTTTTTAATCCAGTTGGAAACCCCACCTCAATTAACATAAAAAAAAACTTGCTCAGAGCATGCCTCCCAAACTACAACAACACACACCATTTTGTCCTTCCCCTCTGATGTTGGCATACATGCATGTTTGTTTGAACCTCCCGGGTTGCTCTCTGCTGTCATTGTGTGAGGGGCTGGCCCCTTGCCTGGAAATCCAGGATC
The DNA here is from genome assembly GCF_024166365.1 of Elephas maximus indicus. NCBI lineage: Eukaryota > Metazoa > Chordata > Mammalia > Proboscidea > Elephantidae > Elephas > Elephas maximus. Next base: position 88,271,487 of record NC_064830.1, on the reverse strand, counting down.
ACTGCATGCCACAGGAGGGGTCCTATTCTTGGTAGATCCTTTGTCTTCTTTTCTTCGCTGGCTTGGTTAATGACACCATCATTCACCTCGTTACCCCAGAACCTTGGCTCTGGATCTTAACACGAAAAGTCCTGTGGAGCCCAGGTCTCTGGTGTCAGTGAAATCTGTCATCGCCTTCCCATGAGAACTGGTGTGGGGCTACCTGTGGTGCCACTCTTTGGACCATCCTGGCAGGTTCTTAATTGGTCTCCCTTCATCCATCTCCTCTGCTGTGAATCCTATATCCACAGCCAAAGTTCAGCTTTTCTGGGTCCTTTTTCTTCTCTGAAATCTTTAGTGGATTCAGCTTCCTTCAATCAGCCTTTAAACATCCCCCAATTTGGCCCCAATCTAGTCTCACTTTCCACCCCTTTTCACTTCCACCACCAACATCCCACCTTCCTGGGGGCACTCATTCTTCCTGGAAAGTGCCCACAATTTTTGCCCCTCCCCTACTCTGCTCACGTTGGAACCTCAGCCCGAATGCTAGCCTCCCCCTACTGACATTTACACTTTCTTCAAAGCCCAGACCAAATGCTACCTCCTTTAAGAGTCTTCATCACTTCACTCAGAATTAATTGCTTCTCCAAGCTGGAAGTAAGTGAAATGTCCAAACTAGGAGCAAGACAGATACTGTTAGTTGTCTCCCCAGTATCAGTCCACCTAGTCTCCTCTTTCTGAAAGAGATTTGTTTTTGTTCAGATATCTACAGCATCCACCCTCAGGGAATGTGACGCTGTATCCCTAGCCCAGGAGTGAATTTTTATTGGCCGAAATAAATACTGTTGTCATGCACCTTGACAGTGATTGTTTTAGCTGTAGGCATGTGATCCAGTTCTGTGAGGAAAAGTCTACAGGACGACCATGGAAAGTTTTTCTTACTCTAAAGAAGAAATGAAAGAGTTGGCCTCTTCTTCTACTCTAGCCTGGATTGTTGCTGTCATATTTTGATCATTAGGGTGAAAATTAAGGATAATCCATCACCCTCAGGATGGCAGAGCACCCGAGATGCTTTCCCTCCAAGGTTTCTTCTATGTGAGATAAGAAAATCCCTTATTAAGATAGTTGGGTCAGAGCTTCCTGTTACTTGCAGCCTAAAGCAGCCTAGCAGATACAAGGGCAATAGCCTCTATCTTGTAGATTCAGATCAGTCTATTTATTGGGATATTACACAGACTTTAAAAAATAAACTCTAAGGCTATGTAGTCACATGAAACAATGTTTGTGACAAAATTTATGCCAAACTCAAGACACAAAATTGTAGGTCCATCCAGCATGATGTAAAAGTGTTTGAAAATGAAAAGAAAAAAAAAAAAAGATCAGAAGAAAATAATTTTCAAAATGATGACAGCTGTGTTAGGGTAGTAAATTTGTTCATTTCTACCCCCACTCCTCGCAACCTTTAACAATGTGTTTGTACACACACACACGTATAACATACATACCTATTATACTAAATATATATACTGTATATATTATATAGTATACTATAAAAACCAAACCAAAACCACTGCCGTGGAGTTGATTCCGACTCGTAGTGACCCTATAGGATAGAGTAGAACTGCCCCATAGGGTTTCCAAGGCTGTAAATCTTTACAGAAGCAGACTGCCACATCTTTCTCCCGTGGCACGGCTCATGGGTTCCAACCACCAACCTTTTGGTTAGCAGCTGAGTGCTTTAACCATTGCACCAACAGGGCTCCGTAAGAGGTATATATGGTATACACCAAGTATGTAATACTATATGTAATAATATATTTATGTATGTGTATACTTTATATATGCGTATATATGCTTTTTTTTTCTGGAGTCTCTGATTCATGTGGTCCTTTAGTCCTTTGGGCTAGTATTTTCCTTGTGTCTTTGGTTTTCTTCACTCTTCTTTGCTCTGGGTGGGATGGGACCAACAGATGTACCTTAGATGGCGACTTGCAAGCTTTGAAGACCTCAGATGCTACTTACCAAAGTAGTATGTAGAACATTTTCTTTATAAACTATACATATATTTATGTATAGTTGTATATATAATTTTCTAATACTAATTTAAGCATGTTTTAAATATAAATATTAAATTTATAAATATTAATCACTTTGTAAATATTAAACTGAGTTAATCCTCACAAACCCTATGAGATAAAAAATTATTCCCATTTTACTTTGAGGAAACCGAGGTCCAGAGAGGTTAAGTAACTTGCCCAAGGTCACAGCTGGGCTCCAGAGTTTGTGCTCTTAATTACCATAGTACACTCCCTCTGAGGTGGTACCACTATAATCTAAAAATAAACCTGAAAAATGACTCCTACAATACTATTTGTAATCAGTCTTTTTGGCACTTTCTGTAGTATGCCATGTACTGTGGATATCTGTGTCATTTTTCCCCTTTGCCATTAGACTGTGGACTCCCTGAAGGCAGAGCTTGGGAAGAGTGTGTCAGGAATATGAGAGGTGTCAGGGGCAGAGAAGAGAAGGGGGAGTCAGGTACAGAGGTGGCAGCTCAGCAACAGCTGCTCAGACAGCTGCTGTGTGTTGAGTGCCACACAGAGGCACATACCCTGGCAGGCACAGCGGAGCAAAGCTGATGATCATGTCTAGCCCATCTTCCAACACCAGGCTTTACCCAGCCAGTAAAAACTGGTTGAATTTGTCAAGTCTGTTTAAGCAAATAGTATGTTTGAATGATGATATGTTGAAGCAGCTGAGGAGGATTAAGGGGGGTGAGGAGGTCCACAAACACCAACGTGGAATGCCTCCACCTGTCCGTTTGGGGAGAAGGCTGGTGTGTAGGATTGAGCAGTCCACCACTGGACTCAAACCCTCGGCCCAGTGGTGTTGGGAGCTGTCCAGAGTGCAGTGCTGAATCTCTGGGTCACGAGAGAAAGCAGAATGTGTATTGAACAAAGGGAAACGAGAGGGGGAGGGAGTCACAAGGGCTAGGAATTCAGGTCAGCATCTGCATCAGACAATCCCATCTTCCCACAGAGGTGATTGGTAATATCAATCAGGGGGGAAATCTATTATAATTGAGTAAGGAAACTTATTAGATTAAATTAAGTATATAAAATGCATTTGGTTATAGGTTTGTGGAGGAAAAACCATAATTATATGGCCATGAATGTTGGGAAATATTTTATAATTATGCTTTCTTGGGAGAAATATAATACATTGGACCAATGGAATTAGACAAATATCTTGGGAAGCAAGATACTTGGAGACACAGGCATGATAAAGAGGGAAAACTGCAGTTTCGACATTCTGGGACCGCAAGAGTGATGGAGGAACTAGGTAGTGCAGAGAAGAGAAAAAGAGTCATTTTTGGGCTGGGAGAAAGTAGATGATGGATAAAAGGGATGCATATGGGTATCACAACAGAGTAAATAAAAGAAATGTTGGTGGATCTCTGTAGCTTATTACATCATGCTCACCAGCACAACCAATTGGAGGACACCTTGGACTAGGGAAAGGTAGAAAATACTCTCCTGATGGTTTTTGGGTGGTAACTTGAGTTACTAGAAATTATGACATCAGTCTCTATCTTCCCTGTCTCTTGCTGCTGCTAAAACAGTAGACAACAGTTATGAGCAAGGTAGGGTCTTGATCTTAGGAGGGGGCTATGTATAAGACAGGAACTTGGAACAGAAACCAAAACCAGAGATCTGGTTATACATAGGGCAGAACCCAAGCTTCCAAGCCATTTCCCTGACTTAGCAGGAAGCCCAGTTATATGAACTGGGGCACAACTGAGAAAGCCTTTGAAGGATGAGTAGGAGTTTTGAAGGAAAGATAAAGGGACAGGGCAATCCAGGTAAAGGGAATGTATAAATACGTCTTCCTCTGGGAATTCGTGTAGCTGGGGTTCATGGTAGGTGTGTTGTGAGAGATGAGGCTGGAAAAGTTGATTCAAAAAGGTATGCCAGATGAAAGAGTCGTGGCAAGAGTGATATTCAAAATGTTTAACAACCCAGCAAAACAGATGCTGGCTATGGTGCTGGAACCGAGTCCTGGCAGGGAGACCCAAGGGTCTTGGGGAGAGACCAGAGCAGGGTGTATGTGTCTGTGAGCGTGTGGTGGTGGGGGAAACACTGGGAAAGCTCAAGGTAGCAACTGCTTACTGGTATGAACAGCATGAAAGCATTTCCATGTTTCAGCCACCAGAACGGCTGTACTGCCGTGTGCTAGCTGACCATGAGGTTGAATTGGGAGCAGGGGAGTGATACAATTGGATTTATGCTTTGAAAATTGGCTCTGCCCACTGCAAATGTTTGTTCACAAGGTGGATTGATGGATAATAGAATTTTAGAACGGGCAGGGATCTTGGCTGGTTTCCTTCCATCTGACAGAACGTATAAGTTTCCAGTCCTTCTCAGGCTGGGTCTGGTCAGAAATCACCTGCTTTTCTCTGCCCCTCATTCTCTGTGACTAAACATATCCCGACTCGTCACGTCATCTGCTCTTGGCCACTGCAGCCTGAGCTGCCTCTGTCCCTGCTGGCTGTCCCTGCTCGGCCCTGTCTGGACACGCCTGCTGTGCCTCACTCTTTTCTCCCTTCACCAGCAGGAGAATTGGCAATCTTCTGGGATTTAATTACAGGTTCCCTGAGGGCCTTTCAGCCCATCACAGGCTCCTGCAGGCTGCGACTGGGAGGGTGACAGGAGCGTGTGGTGATGAACAGCAACTCCCCAGCATGGCACTGTACCCAGTGGCCGGCCCACGCTCCTTGGGCTGCTCTGCATTTTTCTGAGCAAAACATGTCTCACTCCCATTTTGCAAGATCAGATAGTGAGTGGGGAAAAACACTTGCAGCAGGGAAGATAATAAAAGAGAGAGGGCCTCACAGCCAGGATGGAGCACAAAGAGCATAGCAGGTCCCCTGAGGGGGTGCCTGCCTCCTGATGACTCCTGGAAACACTTTACATCCGTTAAATAATGACTTGGTGGTTCTGTTCAGTTTAATTAAGTCAGCCTGGTATGCTGACAGCTCAGCTCCAGGTGGGGATCTTTTTGGTTTTTTGCAATCACACGGAAGTCCAAGGAAGTCTGTAGACAAAGGTTAGCACAGATACAGCAGGCCTGCCACCATTGCCCATACCTCCACCCATGGCAGACATTGCTAATTCATCATGGCACCACGAAACCTGGATGTTCGAGGAGCCTGGATGTTAGTACTGGCTCTTTGGAGGTTGGGTTAGCTGCTTAAAATAAGACAATGGCACATAATTTTTTGTCCTCTTGAAGCACAATGGCTACATGAAAGGTGAGCAATGTAGAGCCTCAGTTATACTTCAAAGGAGGACATCTTGACCAAGCCATAAGAGGTACCTATCCCCCAGCCTGAATGCCTCAATCTTTTCCCAATTCAACCCCCTATGGACATACTATTTGGCACAGAGTGCAATAGAGCCTTATTGGGAGAGATGGGGTAAATCCACTTATTTCTGCACCCGTTTTCCTTGCTCCTGGGAAAATAGATAAGCACTGAAAGATCCAGGTTTCTCTAAACATCCTGTCTCTTATATTTTTCCTTTCTTATGTCCAGGTGAAAACTAACAGGTCTCTCATGATCAGCCCGGGAGTAATGTTGAGCCCCATTCCCTCTTTGCCAATGTAATGTGATTATTTCCATTGGGGAACCTCCTCTCCATCACTCTCAGTCTGCATGGTTGGGACGAGGCTGCATCTACTCTTCAGGGATGGGCATAGGATCTGGGCCTGGCCAATCAGAGTCTTCCATCTTCTTGGCTACCTTGATGGGGACTGGATTCTAATGGGCTAATGAGACCCAGGCCTGGGAATTTTGCTGGACTTACTGAGGAAGTAGAGCTAGCATTCTGGTGGGCTTGCAAGCTAAGCTGGAAGGTCATAACCTGGAGCTTATGGTGAATGTCTTTGTCATTGGGACTGAGTTTGACATATTTTGAGGAACAGAAAGATAGAATAGCTAGGGCATGGTGGGTGAGGGGCAGAATGGTAGGAGGTGAAGTCAGAGAGGGAGATAGGGGCCAGATTGTGTCAAACTTTGAAGGTAGGGAATTTAGGGGTGTATTCTAGCAGCATTGGGAAGCCAAAACCACTTTGGGCATCACCACACCCTTGAACCTTGTGTGTTCCTGGCTCATCCCTCCATCTTGAACTATCTTGGATATCAGCAGGCATGACTAGGAGCTGGAAGATGCAGGGTATCTCCAGATTCTGTTGATAACTTGCTCAGTGAAATGGGCAAGTTGTGTCTTCCTTTTGCCTGTTTCTACTCTGGCTCATGATGGAATTGGACAAGTTTAATGGTAACAAAAAAGATTTCATCTTTCCTCCCTTCTCCGTTCAGTTAGCAGTGCCTACCTGGACAGCTTTGTGGAGAAGGATTGTGAGGCCTCTCCCAGGCTCTGTGGGAGAGTGCCATGATCAATTAGCAATGTCTGCCGTGGGTAAAGAAAGGGGAATGGTGAATCATTCATCTCAAGGCTACAGGGCCCCTGAGGTGTCTCCCACAGCATTTTATGATACTTTGAGTCAAATATATCAGCAACCTGGAGCACCAGACCAAGAATAAAAATGTCCAACAAGTTAGAGAATTTATACAGGCTTCCCACTTCTTAAGGAGTTTTCATGTCCATTTTCTCATTTGCTCCTCACAGCCTCCTCGCACCTGTTTTAATAAGAAGCAGTCTGTTGTGTGTGTCTCCCACCCAGCATGTCTTCTGGTAACCATACTCCATTTTTTCCTTGGGTACTGTCTTTTTCATCTAGTACTGCCATAACAGAAATACCACAAGTGATGGCTTTAACAAAGAGAAATTTATTTTCTCACACTCCAGTAGGTTACAAGTCCAAATTCAGGCTTTCTCTCTCTGTTGGCTCTGGAGGAAGATTCCTTGTCATCAATCTTCCCCTGGTTGAGGAGCTTCTCAGGCACAAGACCCCAGGTCCAGAGAATGTGCTCTGCTCCTGGCACTGCTTTCTTCGTGGTATGAGGCCCCCAACTCTCTGCTTGCCTCCCTTATCTCTTGAGAGATAAAAGGTGGTGCAGGTCACACCCCAGGGAAACTCCCTTTACACTAGATTAGGGAGGTGACCTGAGTAAGGGTAGTGTCACAATCCTACCCTAATCCTCTTAACATAAAATTGCAATTACAAAATGGAGGAAAACCACACAAAACTGGGACCATGGCCTAACCAAGCTGACACATATTTTGGGGGACACACAATTCAATACATGAGAGGCACCAACCCCTTCCCAAGTGCTTTGGGTGTGTCCACCACAGGCTGAGGAGTGGACCTGTGCCCCAGGCCCTAAGCAGTCAGAGCACCACCAGTCCTCTGGTCATGTTGGTTGCTGAGAGATGAACCCATGACCAAATCAGAGGTCATGAGATGTAGTGAGATGTTTGCTGTGACATCTGGGACCTCCAGTGGATTGGGAGACAGTAGGATATAGGTCTAAGCGTGCTGAGGCTGTCTCCTGCCGTCTTCAGAACCAACTGTGCACATCTCTGTTCAACTTGGTGTTCAGTGACGTCACATTGGTAGCTTGAAATCAGCCAGAGAAGTTCTACAGATTAGGGCTCTTTTTCCTTTGGCTCCACTAGTTGAGGGGCTGCCAGCACTTTTATTCTTCTTTTAAAATTTAAACGTTTTCTTGTGGTAAAATATATACACATAAAAGTCACCACTTTAATCATTTTTTAAATGCTCAATTCTATGACATTAATTTCATTCACAATGTTGTGCAACCTTCATCACTATCTATTTCCAAAACTTTTTCGTCATCCCAAACAGAAACTCCAAACCAAAAACCTGTTGCCGTTGAGTTGATTCCGACTGATAGTGACTCTGTGTGACAGGGTAGAACTGCCCCATAGGGTTTCCAAGGAGCGGCTGGTGGATTTGAACTGCTGACCTTTTGGACCACCAGGGCTCCAACAGAAACTCAGTACCTTTTAGATAATAACTCCCCACTCTCCCCATCCTCCCGGAAACCCTGGTGGCCTGGTGGTTAAGAGCTATGGCTGCTAACCAAAAGGTTGGTAGTTCGAATCCACCAGGTGTTCCTTGGAAACTCTATGCGGCAGTTCTACTCTGACCTATACAGTCGTTATGAGTCGGAATCAACTCTGTGGTAACAGGTTTGGTCTCCCCTCCCTCCAGCCCCTGGTAAACACAAATAAACTTTGGTGTGTGTGTGTCTTAGCTATCTAGTGCTGCTATAACGAATACTGCAAGTGGTTGGCTTTAGCAAACAGAAATGTATTTTCTCAGTTTAGGAGGCTAGAAGTCCAAATTCAGGATGCCAGCTCTAGGGGAAGGCTTTCTCTCTCTGTTGGCTCTGGGGGAAGGTTTTGTCTCTGTTCACTTCTGTTTCTTGGTTCCTTGAAGATTTCGTGTGGTGTGGCATCTATCTTCCCATATCTGTGCTTAGTAGGCTGCTTGTTCAATCTGCTCTTTTTATATCTCGAAAGAGATTGATTTAAGACACACCCAACATTAATACTGCTTCATTAACATAACAAAGAAAACCCAGTCCCAAATGGAATTATAACCACAGGTATAGGGTCTAGGATTTACAAACACATATTTTGGGGGGGACATAATTCAGTCTACAACATTCCACCCTTTGGTCCCTCAAAATGCATGTCCTTCCCACATGCAAATCACATTCACCCCATCACACTAACCCAAAAGTCTTAAATCAACTCCAAGTCCAAAATCTCATCTTCCAAGTCATCTAAATAAAATATGGATGAGACTTTAGGTGTAGTCAGTCCTGGGACAAAATTCCTCTTCATTTGTGAGCCTGTAAAATCTAGAATACAAGTTCTATCTTTATTTCTGTTATGGCCAATAATATTCCATTGTATGCATGTAGCACATTTTGTTTATCCATTCATCTGTTGATGGACGTTTGGGTGTTTCTACCTTTTGACTGTTGTGGGTAATGCTACAGTGAACATCGGTGTACAAGTCTCTGTTTGAGTCCATGCTTTCAGTTCTTTTAGCTATAAACCTAAAAAGTGGAATTGCTGAGTTATAGGGTAATTCCAGAAACCCTGGTGGCATAGAAGTTGAGAGCTACAGCTGCTAACCAAAAGGTTGGCAGTTCGAATCCACCAGGCACTCCTTGGAAACCCTATGGGGCAGTTCTACTCTGTCCTATAGGGTCGCTGTAGGGTCATTGTGAGTCAGAATCGACTCAGCAGCAACGGGTTTGCCTTCCTTTGTTTTGGTAGGGTAATTCTATGTTTAACTTTTTTGTTGAACTGTCAAACTGTTTTCCACAGCGGCTGCACCATTTTCCATTTTCACCTGCAACGCAAGAGTGTTCTAATTTCTCCGCATCTTTAACATTTACTCTTTTCCCTTTTTATTTTTTTGTGGTTGTTGTTGTTGTTTTAATGATAGCAATTCTAGTAGGTGTGAAGTGGTCTCTCATTGTGGTTTTGGTTCACATTTCCCTAATGACTAATGATGTTTAAGCCTTTTTTTTGCATGTGCTTATTGGCCGTTCGTACATCTTCTTTGAAGAACTGTGTGTTCAGGGTCTTTGCTCATTTTTTTTTTTTTAAATAATTTTTATTGAGCTTTAAGTGAACGTTTACAGATCAGGTCAGTCTGTCACATATAAGCTTATATACACCTTACTCCATGCTCCCACTTACTCTCCCCCGAATGAGTCAGCCCTTGCAGTCTCTCCTTTCATGACAATTTTGCCAGTTTCTAACCCTCTCTACCCTCCTATCTCCCCTCCAGACAGGAGATGCCAACACAGTCTCAAGTGTCCACCTGATACAAGTAGCTCACTCTTCATCAGCTTCTCTCTCCTACCCATTGTCCAGTCCCTTCCATGTCTGATGAGTTGTTTTTGGGAATGGTTCCTGTCCTGGGCCAACAGAAGGTTTGGGGACCATGACCACCGGGATTCTTCTAGTCTCAGTCAGACCATTAAGTCTGGTCTTTTTATGAGAATTTGGGGTCTGCATCCCACTGATCTCCTGCTCCCTCAGGGGTTCTCTGTTGTGCTCCCTGTCAGGGCAGTCATTGGTTGTGGCCGGGCACCATCTAGTTCTTCTGGTCTCAGGATGATGTAAGTCTCTAGTTCATGTGGCCCTTTCTGTCTCTTGGGCTCTTAGTTATCGTGTGACCTTGGTGTTCTTCATTCTCCTTTGCTCCAGGTGGGTTGAGATCAATTGATGCATTTTAGATGGCCGCTTGTTAGCATTTAAGACCCCAGACGCCACCTTTCAAAGTGGGATGCAGAATGTTTTCATAATAGAATTATTTTGCCAATTGACTTAGAAGTCCCCTTAAGCCCCCAAAACTCTGCCCTTGCTCCGCTGACCTTTGAAGCATTCAGTTTATCCCGGAAACTTCTTTGCTTTTGGTCCAGTCCAGTTGCTTTGCTCATTTTTTAATTGGATTGTTTGTCTTTTTGTTGTTGAGTTATAGGAGTTCTTTACATGCTAGCAGCTTCCTTGTCACTGCATGGAGCCTGAGACCCAAGCCACACAGTGAAAAGTGGAGCCAAAGAATAGAGAACTGGGTCCTGAGTCAGCTGTGCCTGAAGCTACATCTGCCTTGACACTTTTCAGCCAAGGTAGCTGAGAAATTATTCCTCTCTTTAAGCCAGTTTGGGTTGTATTTCTGTCCCTTGAATTAAAAGAGGCATAACTGATACAAATTTTATATTCAGCATGTAAAACACAAATAGTTTAACACTCATCTGTTTAAGAATCTGGGAATAGTTTTCCATTGCCTTGGGAGGAAAGTCCAAATTCTCACCCGGCACCCAAGATTTTCCAGAGTCTAGCTCCACTTTCTCTCTCTGGCCTTAGATTAAGGCATTCTGGACTGCAGGTTAACTGAACATTTTAACTGTCCTTGACCAAGTCTCCTTCTTCCTCATCTCTGTGCTTTTGCTTATGCTGTTTCCTCTACCTGGAATACCCTTTCTCTTTCCATGTCCAAATTCCTATCATTGTTTAGAGAATGACAGCTTCTCCCCCCAGCCCCTGTCACCTTCTCTGAGCTCCTTCAGCTTTCATCTGCTCCTGTCTACCAGCTCGTACCACTTCCTAGATCATAGCTGATTGATGCCCAGGCCCACTGCCTCTTCTGGACTTGAGCTCCTTGAAGTCAGGGACTGCATAGTGTCCATCTTTGAATCCTTCCAAATACCGGTTATATCACCTTGCACAAAACTGGCCACCAGAAATACTTGTTAAACCAAGGAATCTATTCTCCACCCAGCAGCAAGAGTGATTTTTAAAAAAATTTTTATTGAAGAGTGATCTTTTGTAAATGCAAATTAAACTAGACTACATCCTTACTTACAACCCTCTGATGTTCTAGCCACACCAGTCTTTCTGTTACAGAAACTAGAGACAAAGCAAACTTGTTCCCACCTCAGGGCCTTTGCACTTGCTGTGGGTGGATTTCTCTTCATCCAGTTCTTCACTTAGCTGACTCCTTCCTATCATTCAGAACTTAGCTCAAAGTCACATTCTCATAAACACCTTCCCTGGCAAGTCTTAACTAACATAGCCTCCTTCTAGAAACTTTCTTTTACATTAAGTGATTTCATTTTTCATTAATAATTATCAATGTTATGATAGTAAAATAATTATCCATTTTATTAGTAATTATAAATATTAGTAATTATCAATTATAACAATTATATAAAACTTGTAATGTGCCAGGCACTGTTCTAAGCGTCATTGTCTGTATATTAACTCATTTAATCATCACAACAACTTCATGAAAGAGGTGTTATTATCATCCCCATTTTACCAGTGAATAATGAAGCGCTTAGCTTAGATAAGAGCCTTGATGGGGATTCTGGTGCCCATGTTTTTTTGAGGGTACTCTCAATGAGTCAGAATTGACTCGAGGGCACTGGGGCTCAAGAGAAGGGAGTGAGGGAAGAGGAGGGGCCAGAGAAGGGGCTAAGCAAAGGAGTGGTCTCTGCCAGAGACTGGCTCCAGCCTGGCCCCACGGGGAGCTGATCTCATTTTCAGTCAAAGGGGGGTGAGCCTTTTCCTCTCCAATCCATCAGTCATTGCTGCCCTGGGGGATGTCACCTTCCAGGCAGGTTGGCTCCAGCCCTGCTGAGGGCAGTTCTCTGGAGAAGGGGGCACTGTGAGTCTTTAGTGTACATACAGTAAAGGGGTTCTGGGTAGGCACCACTAGCATCCACTTCAGGGAGTTTAAATGACCTGCCCGAGCCCCCCACCCAGTAAGTGGCAGGCAGAGCCAGGTTTTGCACCCAGAGCCTGTGCCTTTTTGCCACTTTGTTATGGCTATGCCTATTTGAAGTGATCTCATTTACTTTTTAAAGCTTTTTTGTTTTCAGTCTCCCCAAGAGAGAAAGCTCATTTGTCTTATTCACAGCTACGTTTCAGCACCCTGGACAGTGCCTGGCACCTAGTAGGTGCTCAGTAAATACCTGTAGAGTGAATGAGTGAGTGTTGACTGGTTTGGTCTTGAACCTGGGAATCCAGCAGACTGTTACTGCTGTGGTTGGTTTGCTCAGTTTCCTGCGCCATTTGCCCAATCTTTATTTATGGCCCCACGAGGCTGTCCGCTGTTCATAGATTTCTTTGTTTTCAAATATTTCTTTTATAACTAAAATGGGAGTCTGGCAAACTCCCCCTAAATCACTGGACTTCCTTGGGCATGTGTCATGAATTCAGACCCCCACACTGTCCCTCCCTCCCTATTTCCTGGTGAGTTCTCAAAGCCAATATTGTGTGTGTGTCCACGCATATCCTTGGGGGCAGAGATGCCTCTTGCTCCGTTCCCCCTGACAGGTACCTCATCACTTGGCTTGGGCTTTGCCTCAGCTCTGATCAATACCTGCTTGGAAGCAGCTTAGTTAGTCTGTATTTGAGAGGCATTTGCCCCTGTCTTGGTTGCAAGTAGATTCGCATGGAAGCCCATTTAGAATCACAGCCCTTCAATTATCACACAAATGATATGGTAACAGCAATCACAGGGCTCTGAGGTTGAACGAAAGGAGTGTCTCCTGCCACTTGTCTGGGGCCTTCCAGACACTTGTTATTTTTGCTTGGGTGTGAGTATAACCAGGGGCCCTCTCTAAAATATTTAGCAGCTGGTAGAATGCAGGACAGACCTATCACCCTGGTTGTATCTACCTTCCCCCATTTTCCTGTTATTTTTAATAACAATAGCTCTAGCATAGAGAATTCAACCCATGTGCCAAACTCATTGGCGCCAAGTGCTTTAACCTATCGCTTTCAAGTCAATTCCGACTCACAGCGACCTTATAAGACAGAGTAGAACTGCCCCATAGGGTTTCCTATGTTGTGATCTCTGTGGAAGCAGACTGCCACATGTTTCTCCCTTGGAGCATCTGGTCGGTTCAAAACACTGACCTTTTGGTTAGCAACTGAGTGCTTTAACCACTGTGCCATCAGGGCTCCTTATCATTTCCTTTAATCCTCCTAAACACAACTCTGTGGAGGTATTATCTCCACTTCACAGATGAGGAAACTGAGGCACAGAGAGAGAACTGTTTTTCCAGTCTTCATGATTATCACACTAGAGAACTGCAGAATATCCCACCCAATGGATGTACCAAGTTCACGTAACGGTTCTCCCACGGCCAGGCCATTCACGTTGTTTCCAGTGTTTTTCTGGAATAAATAAAGCATCCGTGACAGTCTCAATGCTGTTAAAAATCCCTTGAAGAATTCATTTTGGGCAACTATGTAATATTTCATATTGTCAACAAAAACGTGCGCACAAGGATGCTAATCGCATCATTACCTATAATAGCAAAAATTTAAAGTAATTAAGCCACACAGAAAAATGCTCCTGAGGTGATATGTAGTGAAAGCAACAGGGCACAAAACTGCATAATCAGCACGTCCCTGGTTAGAGAAGGGGGCTCACAGGCATATGCAGAGAAAGAAGAAGGAAATAGCCCCCAAATATTACCAATGGTTATTGCTGCTGGGTGGTAGCCTTATTTTTTCATATTTCTATATTTTAAGAGGAAACCCTGGTGGCATAGTGGTTAAGTGCTACGGCTGCTAACCAAAAGGTCAGCAGTTAGGATCCACCAGATGCTCCTTGGAAACTCCTTGGGGCAGTTCTACTCTGTTCTATAGGGTTGCTATGAGTCAAAATTGACTTGATGGCAATGAGTTTTTTATTTTTTGGGCGGGGAGGGGATATTTTAAGAATTCTCCACAATTAACATGCATCACTTTCAAGTTAAAAAAATAATTACCAAATTTAGAAATCATTAAAGTTAGCCTGTTAGTTCGGTTCATTGCTATAGCCCAGGAATTGGCAAAAGTGTTTTTTTTAAGGGCCAGAGAGTAAATATTTTCAGCTTTGCGGGCCCTGTGGTCTCCATCTCAGTGACTCAACTCTGCCGTTGTAGCATGAAAGCCGCCACAGACAATACATAAAAGACTGGATGTATCTGTGTTTCAATAAAGCTTTATTTACAAAAACAGGTGGCAGGCTGGATTTGGCCCACTGGTTGCTGGTTGTAGTTTGCCAGCCCCTGTTGTACTCTTGCAAATTATTATCTTCCCTTTTAAAAACTGATTATTAAATATTGGAGTAGATATAAAAGAATACTTAAGAAAATAAATTCAAAGTATCAGTAATAAAAGCTCAGTGAACATCCTTGTGCCAATCACCATTGTAAAAAATATAACGTTCCGATTATGTTTTTAAGCCCCCAGGTCTGCCACCCCCAGCTCCCAGCCCCTTCCTTTAAAGAGAACCGTTTTCTTGATTTCTGTAACATTCCCTGTGTTTGGAGCCCTGGTGGCGCAGTGGTTAGGAGCTAGGGCTGTTAACCAAAAGGTCGGCAGTTCGAATCTACCAGCCCCTCCTTGGAAACCCTGTGGGGCAGTTCTACTCTGTCCGATAGGGGTGCTATGAGTTGGAATTGACTTGACGGCAACCGGCTTATTCCGTGTCTGCGTGTGTGTGTGTTCATAGTATTGCCACAAATTTGTATCTCTAAATGCATTGCATAGTTCTGTTTTTGAACTTTAGCTAAATTGGATCATGGTATATGTGTTACTCTATAACTTGTTTACATTGTGTCCTTAAGATTCACCCATGTTGACGTGTGTAGCCATCAACCACTCCTTTTCACCGTTGCACTGTGAACGCACCACAATGTATTCATCCATTTCACTGTTGATGGATGTGGCTTCCAGATGATTTGTTGTTGTTCCATTTCAAACTGTGCTGTTATGAACATTCTTGAACCTATATTATGGTGCAAGACTTTCTTTTATGTGTATAAATAGGACTGCAGTTGCTAAGTCATAAGGTATAAACATCTTCAACTATACGAGGTAAAGCCAAATCGTTCTCCAAAGTGGCTTCCTCAATTTCTATTCCCCCCAACACGGGATAAGAGTTGCCACTGCTCTGCATTCCCACCAGCCGTTGCTATCTTCATACCCTCGTAATTTGTAATCTTAACATCATTACTGAATATATTAACTTACATTTTAAAGCATTGTGAGATCTGATGACAGGACAACTAGACCTTTAATCTTATTTCCAGTGGTCTTAACTTGGGTGGGTCTGACCCTAAGGCATGCTGGGGGCTTGGGCTCCTGGATGGGAGGGCAATGGGGGGGATGTCAGACCCTGGTAGGATTTGTGGAAACTGACCAAGCCCTAGCCTGACCCCCCAAAGCAGGTAGCCAGTGGTCTTATAGCTTGAATTTGAAGCTGACAAGCTAATCATTGGTTTATTCAACAAATATTTTTGAGTGCCTATGATCAGCTAGGAGTAGCTGGGTGGTACAAACAGGTTAAGGGCTTGACTACTAGCCAAAAGGTTGATGGTTTGAACCCACCCAGAGGCACCTCAGAAGACAGGCCCGGCAATCTACTTCCAAAAGATCACAGCCTTGAAAACTCTATGGAGCAGTTCTACTCTGCACACATGGGGTCACCATGAGTCGGAATTGACTGAACAGCAACCAACAACAAAAACTATGAACCAGCGTGGTTCAAGGCACTAGGGTATAATACCACCCACTGCCTTTGAGTTGGCCCCAACTCATAGCGACCCTATGGGACAGAGTAGAAGTGTCTCATAGGGTTTCCAAGGAATGCCTGGTGGATTTGAACTGCCATCCTTTTCGTTAGCAGCTATAGCTCTTAACCTCTACGCCACCAGGGTATCCCAAAAAAGCCCAGTGCCCTCGAGCCACCAGGGTATAGTGGTGTGTAAAAGAGACAAAAATTCCTACCTCCACAGAGCTTACACTCTCAAAGAGAGAAACAAATATTAAAAGAAAGAAGTAAGTGAATTACATAGTGCTGTTAGATGAAGATAAATGTGAAAAAAGACACAACAGAGGAAGGAGAAAAGATTGCCAGGAAGTGAGAGGGTGTCTGTACTTTTAGACAGGGTATCTGGAGAAGGCCTCGTGAGCAGGTAATATTTAAACAAAGAGCTGAAATAGAGGGGGGAGCAAGCCCTGAGGATGTCTGGGGAAAGGATGTTCTAGGCAGCAGGAACAGCAAGTGCAAAGGCCCTGAGGCGAGAGAATGCCCAGTATGCCCAAAGAACATCCAAGCACTAGTATGCCTGGAGTAGAGAGTAAAAGGAAGAAGAAGAAGAGATGAGGTCAGAGAGGAAAGGAGGCCAGATTGTGCTGAGCTACAGAATTAGTGGGCTTGATTCTGGCTACCGAGAAGCTTGGAAGGAACCCACTTGTGTTGGTAGGTGTGATGGGGTCTGGCAGCTTCCAGGGAGGAAGTGGGCAGTATCTAAACAGATCATGAGGGTCCCAGGGACTCAGGGCAGAGAATTGGAGTGCTTGGAGAGACCAAGGCTCCCACTTGTAAAGCAGGTTGACAAGGTGTGTGTGTACTCATGTACATTTTTGGGCATCTGTGATGGGAAGACTGAAGATTATTAAGCACGTGGCTCGTGGTCTGTGGCAACAAGACTAATGTAAGAACGCTCAGACTGGTGGGGCTCAGGAAGGGGTGGGGCTGAGCCTAGAGTTGGCTGAGGCCAGAGCAGAGCACCAGCCCTGGGCTGAAGCTGTGCTGGGATGGCCTCTCAACACTTCAGATCCTGTCCTCTACAAAAGCCCTTCAGCCTCAGGGCCTAGAAAGCTCCATGGAACCAGATGGCATAGTTCAAGTCTCAGCTCTGCCATTTACTAGCTGTGTGACCTTGAGCAAGTCACTTATAGTGCCTCAGTTTCCTTGACCGTAAAATGAGGATAATCATATAGTACATACCTCATAGAGACTTTTGTGAAGATTAAATCAGTTGAAATAGGTTAGGTGATTAGAACCGTGCTGGTAAAAGCTCAATAACTATTAGCTAAGATTAATAGTAGTATTTGTCCTGAAAAGAACCATTCACTTCTGGATGTCACAATGTGTGTTCTTGTCCTAAAATGGACTAAACCAGGTATGGAGGGGTGTACATCACTAAATCGCTGTGTGGTCATAGGCAAGTTAACTTTGCTTCTCTGAACCTTAGTTTTCTTAGCTATAGAACGGAACTATTAATGTCCTCTTCATAGAGTCAATGTGATGGCTTACCAGAGCTGGGTTCAGTATGGGGTCAAGGTGGGTGTTTTCGTCAGTTCCTTTACCTTCTTCATCATTCCACTAGAATTGGCCTCTCTGGGCTGCCAATGGACAGGTAGTGGTGAACAAAATGTGGTCCCTGACTTCTAGGGCCCAGGGTCTCAGAAGGGAGGCAGGTGATTGTATGATGGTGAGATAACCGCCATAGTAAAATGACATCTTGTGAAGATCCTTCTATGGGTTATCTATGAGGGTGATACTTTAACATCATCCCCATTTCCAGGTGAGGAAACTGAGGCTTAGAAAGGTTAAACAAAGTGCCCAAAGCTAGTCAGTTTGTGGAGCCAGGACTTGAACTGCACAGTGGTGCTTCAAGGACATAAAGAAGTGAGCTATGGAGCACTGAAGTGGGGAGAAGTTACTGAAGGCCTCTGTTGGAAGAGCCACTTGATCTGCACCTTGAAGGATGTAGGAGTTGGACAGGAGACCAAAGTGGGGACAGGGAGGGCATGGAGGCAGATGGAACAGCACTTGCAAAGGCCCAAAGACTTTGGCCAAAACGATGCTGCATAAAGATAACCACAGCCCCCAGAGGCACACACAGCCAGTGTGTATTGCTGAAGCAGCTGGGGCTGTTGGCTAGGTGGTTCTGCTGATCTCGGCTGGCGTGCTCACATTCTGGGCATAGGCTGACATTGGGCTGATTAAGGCTGGCCTCACCTAGGACGAGTAATGTGACGGGACCCTGGCCTGTGTGACCCTCATCCTCCAGCAGGCCACCCTATGGTAATAACAGAGGTGCAAGTGAGAGGGCAAAGTCAGTTGTGCAATGTGCTTATGTCTTATCCACTAACATCCCATTGGCCAAAGCAAGTCACATGGCCAAACCCAAAGTCAGAGTGGGAGGACACCGCAAGGGCACGGACGCAGGGAGGGGTGAAGAGTTGGGACCATGCTTGAGATCTACCACGTGGGGAGCTTGGGGGTGTTGAAGGGCCAGGGTGTGGGGACGCTGCGGATGAGGCTGCAGAGGTCTTAGGGAACCAGTTCGTGGAGAAAGGACTGAAGTGGGCCAGTGGGAGGAGGGAAGTATTTTGGAAGCTGTTTTAGCGATGAGAAAGGACACAGGCCTGGACCAGGGCAATAGCATTGGGGATAGAAGAGATTGATTATGCCATGTTTGTCCTATAAAAATCAAGACAGTGAGGCTGAGGCACTTGGTCTGTTATGCAGATGTCACAGATGGCTCCAGGGATCTAATTGGCCTTGGCCTCTCCAACAAGGTTAATTGCTCCAATCATACAGTCTGAAGCTTCTGAGACTGACAGGACAGCTCCCCAATTAAGGACCTGGAGCTACTGAGCGTTCTGTCTTTTCTGGTCACTTGGCCAGGGCTGTGGAGGGCAGTGGAGGGGCAGAGAGACTAGGGAGCTTGCCTGGACCTCAGAGAGCTCCTAGTCCAAGAGGGAGACTAAACAATAAGCAGGCATTCTGGGAGCTGAGATGGCCATCCTTGAGGAGACAGTGAAGGCTGGAGGGCTGTTTTGGTTGGGAGGCACAGAAAACATATTTCAAACAGACTTGAGCCAGTGGAGGAATTTACTGGCTCAGTTAACAGTTCAGGGATAGAACTTGTCTAAGCATAGCTGGATCCAGGTTCTCGAACTATGTGCTCAGGAGGTGGCCTCTCTGTTACCCAGCTCAGCAGAGATGCCCCCACTAATTCCAGGTTAACATTCTCTCCAGTTCATCAACTTCTTTCTCAAATGCTTTAGTCTAGTCCCAAGACTGACTCTGATTGGGTTAGCTTAAGTCATGTGCCCATCCCTGAACCAATCATTGTGAACTCTGATTAGCTAGGCCTGGGTCCAGTGCCTAGCTCTGAAACTGGGAGGGAGTGTCTGCCCCACCCATACCACAAGGATAGCCCCTGAAGGAAAATTGGGTTTTATTACCAAAAGGGATGCTGGGCTGACATAAGTCACAATGTCCTCCACAGGGCACAGGAGAGAGAGTGGTGGCAGAATTGGAGAGTTAGTACCTACCAGAGTTGCAGGAGTCAAGATGGAGAGGGGTGGGCCCTTAGGAATTGTTGAGTTTGACTGCCCATTTCACAGATGAAGAAACTGAGCCAGAGATGTGATAATTTCAAAACGGGAATGCTGCTAAGAAGACAGTTAAAGAACATGTCAGAATGGGGAGTGTCTGGGGAAGGGGAACGCTGAGTAGGCAGATAGGTTGGGACTGTTTGGGATTCTGAGGAGTGGATGTTTGAGCTGAGACCTGAATGGAGGAAAGGAGCCAGTCATGTGAGGCTAAAGCAAAGAACATTCCAGAGGGAAGAGCTAGTTGCAGATGTCCTGAGGCTGAACCAAACTTGGTCATTTAGGGACCCAGGCTGATGGAGACATTCACATCCCCCAGAAGGGGGGTGAGACCTGGAAAGGTCACCGTCCAGGTTTTCTGTGCATTGTCCCCAAAGTGACGCACATTGTTTTTGCTCACAGCCCTATGACCAGGCCTACCTGCAAGGTGCTATGGCCCTTGCTATCTGCATGGAGCCTGGAAAATGTGGGGGATTGCCTGGCTGTTGGGTGAGAAGTAAATGCTTCCGCCATGTGAAATCCTCTTACCAACCACTATCTTCTACCACACACTTCCATTTGAAAAACCTTTGCTTAATAGGCCAGCTCAAAGTCGTATCTCATGGATGTTTCATTTGAATTTTACTACTACTTAGGTCCAATGTATTTTCCATATGGTTTTAACTAGCTTTGTATCTTCTTCTTTTGTGAATTACCTGGAAGCCTAACCTTTTGGTCCTCCTTAAAAAAAAAAATTTTTTTTTTCCACCTGAAACATGAGACATTTGGAAGCTGTGATCTCAAAGGCCCCGTCCAGCTTACACACTCTCTGATTCTCTGATCTTTAAAAATACCAAAGGAAATGCCATTTATATTGGTAAAAGCTTTGTGGGTGCCTCCCAGATGAGAGAATAAACCCCCGGAGTTGGTGAGTCTAGATATTTTTAGGCTCTTCTGCCAGAATGATAAAACCGGCATCCTTTTGGCCGAGGGAGGGCTGGGGAGAGAGTGAAGATGCTGTCTGGTTTCAGGGTAATAAAATAGAAATTCTGACTACAAGAGAGACTCAGGCCGAATCATACTTCCCCCTGCCAAGATGAATGTGCTACTTTGATAGAAGAAGCCCATACTTTGCATGGGAACAGCCCTTCATGCACCCTTGCAGATAAGCCCCAAAGTATTTCTGCCCTCAGACACCTTTTTCATTATTCTGTCTATGTCTTAAAGATGCTGCAGTCAACTCACATGGCATGTTCTCCTTTGTGTGGTTTTCATGTTACCTGTTACAGAGCCTGGCGCATAATCGGTGTTAAAGAAATTTCTGTTTTTAAGAGTCAGAAGTCCTGGGTTGGAGTCCAATGCTCTGCTAGAAGCCGTGTGTCCTTGCTCAATCCTCATTCCCTCTCTGGGGTGGATTGTTACCGTCTGAAAAATGAAGTGGAATGAATTTGATTGCTATGAGGTCTCCTCTCGGTACTGTGAGGGTTGTAAACTGGTGCACTACCCACCGCTCCTCAGATTAAATTGACTCACGTGGTTTTCCAAACATTTGAATTCATTGCCGTTACTTCAAAGGGGGGGAGATTTCACTAAAACATCAGGATTTCTGGCTTACTTGAAAGGTTGGAAGATCTAGCAACCCTGGGCGCACATTTCCACCAGTCAGTGGATGGGGAGCTGCGGCCTCTCCCCTTTCCCCTGGGTGGGAGCTCCTCAGGTCACCTCAGGCTCCACCACTTCCTGTTGTCTTCCTGACCTGGAAGCAGAATGTCAGCTCTCATTTATTATTGTGCTTGTGCCTTAAAGAGGAAAGTTAGAGACTTCTCGTACCCACGTTTCTAGCAAAGGAAAAGCATGTGCGAAGGCCCCGAGGTGGGAACAAGTTTTGAGCATTTGTGGAATGGTGGAGAAGTGGTGGCGACAGGTCATCTAGAGTCCTGGAAGGAGCTTGGATTTTATTTGTAGTTGAATTAATGAGTGTGTCACTGGATCCAGATGGCCAAACCCCCAGACCAGCTGCCCTCCCCTTCGCCCACCCTCTGCTCTGAAGCCTGAGCACACCTCCCCGCTTTGCCGGTCCCATCTTCGGTCATGGATTCCGCACCAGCAGCCTCCCCATCCACACCCTCCCCACCCCCGAAGTCAAATTCACCCTCTCTGAACCATCTGCCCCCCAAATGTCATCAGAAAGGTTGGAATTGCCAAAGCCCGTGGCCTTTTCTCATCTCTCAGTCCTCGTTCCCCTTGACCTTTTGGTGCCGCTCACACCAGTGGCTCCCTCCTCCCAGTAGCACTGTCTTCTCTTGGCCTCTTTGCTGCTGAAGGAGTGTGGTCCCTAGCCTCCTGTTCCTCTTGGCCTGTTTCATTTCTTCATCTATTTCAAGTATTTACTGAATGACTCCTGTGCCAGGGTCAGCCACTGTCCTGGGAGACAGTGCTGAATAAGACAGACAAAACCCCTGCCCACACAGAGCTCTCGTTGTAGAGGGAAGCAGGTCATACATAAGTAAGCAAATGAATCACACAGTTTCAGGTAATGATGAGGGCAGGGGAAAATAAAATAGGGTGAAGGACAGAAAATGACTGTGAGTGTCGGGGTGGCAGCTACTTTAAATGGAGTGGTCAGTGATATCCGAGCTGGGGAATGCTCGTCCCCTCCCTGGCTTCCTCTTTTGTACTTTCTAAGCGCCAAGGCCCTGAGGTGGCTTTGGCAGAATGTGACAGCTGGTGTGGCTGGAGTGTCATGAGTGAGGGGACATCAAAGTGGAGGCAGTGCAAAACTAAAACCATTCCCAAAGCCAACTCTTCAGACAAAGATTAGACTGGACTATAAGACAGAAAATGATACTGGTGAGGAGTGTGCTTCTTAGCTTAAGACGGCACATGAGACTAAGTGGGCAGCTCCTGTCTGGAGGCGAGATGAGAAGGCAGAGGGGGACAGGAGCCGGTTGAATGGACACGGGGAATACAGGGTGGAGAGAGGGAGTGTGCTGTCACATTGTATGGAGAGCATCTAGGGTTACATAACAATGTGTGTATAAGTTTTTGTATGAGAAACTGCTTGAATTGTAAACTTTCACTTAAAGCACAATAAAAAAAAAATTTTTTTTTTTTAAGTGTGGGCAGTGGCCTGGCAGTCTGGTAGGGCCTCTAAAGCTAAGGTAGGGAATTTGTGTTAATTCCAAGTGTAGTGGGAGATTACCAGAAGGTCACAGCAGGGGAGAGACCGGATTGTATTTACATTTTTGAAAGAAACTCCCTTTTCAAAACAGGGCCCATACATCAGAAAGACCTGGGGCGCTTGTTCTAAATGCAGATTTCTGTCCCTTCTCACCCGGCAGCATTAGATCCCTGGGGAGGGGGGAGTCAGCCCAGGAATCTGCATTTTAACAAAACCTAAAAAACCAAACCCATTGCTGTTGAGTCCATTCTGACTCATAGCGACCGTATAGGACAGAGTAGAACTGCCCCATAGGGTTTCCAAGGAACAGCTGGTGGATTTGAACTGCCGACCTTTTGGTTGGTTAGCAGCTGAGCTCTTAATCACTGTGCCACCAGGGCTCAGAGAACCACTACTTAGATGGAGATTAACCTGGACACTCTTAAGAGGTCGGTGGAAAGAATTCTGAGGGGCAAAACATTACATCATTGCTCTTGTTCACCTCTAACTGGCATTTAGCATGTCCCTTCAAGATGCGTCGGGGGCCTC
This sequence comes from Elephas maximus indicus, assembly GCF_024166365.1. Lineage (NCBI taxonomy): Eukaryota > Metazoa > Chordata > Mammalia > Proboscidea > Elephantidae > Elephas > Elephas maximus. Next base: position 88,248,108 of record NC_064830.1, on the reverse strand, counting down.
AGTGGGACCATCTGCACCCAAGACTGAGTCACCAATAGAAATCTCAGATTTTTCATGTCACATTACAGGGTTTGCAGGTATCTGTAAATATCATTTCCCTCCTCACTACTTCAAAGGTAGGGTAGTTATGAGAACTGCACTTTATCTTGTTATTTAATGCAGTGATAAAGAAGCATATATGTGCCTCCCTGAGCAGTCACTGCCTGGCTTACTCTTCTAGTTTTCGTTGTAGTGTATCCTGCCCACACTATGGGATGACTCCCTGGGCTGTAGCCCTCAGCCTCAGTGGCAGGAAACAATAGGGAGGGGTGGAGGCTGTGGCAAACTGGGAGGCATGTGCCCCATCTACAGGGAGCAGCCACCCTCTTGCTCCCCCTCATTGCTATCATGTGGGAATGTGGCCTGGTCTGCCACATTTTCCAAAGAATGTATATTTTCATGTGATTTCCCCATATTTGTGTTGGGATCTAATTTAAAGTTTTAAAAAAGACCATGGAGAGACAGAGAACAAAACAAACAAACAGAAAACAAAACAACAAATCAAAATCTTGTCTTCAGGTCAGTTTGCGGCTTCTCATCTACCTTATCTTATTTCATTTGCCTGCACAGAAACCCCATTTTAGAAATGGGAAAACGGAGGCCCAGGGAGTTGAAATGATTTGCCAAGATGGCAGAGAGAGAGAACAGACTTGAGGCCACAACTCAACCTTAGACTTCTCAGTCCTTCCCTCTACCCTCATCCTGCTTCTGCCCAGGCCCCTCTTTGGCTGCCCATGTGAGCCAGGTCTTCGCTTCAAGGCCAGCCTCTGGATCCTGCAAGGAAAGAAAAGTCCTTGTAGCCTAATGCTGAAGGCCAGGGTCACCATGACATGTCTCAAATGCTCAGTGACTGTCCGTGGGTTCCAGCAGAGCTGCTTCTAACGGGAATGTCTGCTAGAGATGTTTCTGAATGGACAGGACCTCAATCCTGTGTAACTCTTGGGGCAATAAGGCATTGTCAGAATCCATTCAATGACAAACTAGGTTGTCCTGTGTGAGCACAGAGGGGAGAGAGCTGTTTCTCTGGGCTCAGCTTGATGATGTAACATTACCAAGGACCATTCGGTATTAGGAACTAGACTGAGCAGCTGTGCAGCCATTGTCTCATCCCACTTGCCCAGAAAATGGTGAGATAAGTGGTGCTCATTCCGTTGTATAACCAGAGAGACTGAGGCTCAGAGAGGTTGAGTAAGGGCCCAAGGCCAAATCCAGTCCTGCTTGACCCCAAGTTCAGGCTCTTTCCACCATGGCGAGGTATGTCTACATGGAAGTGGTGGAGACCGTTCTTGCTGAGGTCTGCCTGGTGACATAGCGGGGGCTGCAGCAGTCTGGAGAGTCTTCTTGGAGAAGGTAATTTTGAATGGAGAAAGAAGATGCACTAGTTTTCAACTGCTGCTATAACAAATTACCCCAAATTAGTGACATTTTTAGTATCTTACAGGCCTGGAGGTCAGCAGTCCAAAATGAGCCTTATGGGGCTGAAATCAAGTGTCAGCAGGACTGTGCTCCTGCTGGAGTCTCCAGGGGAGAATCCGTTTCTGGTGAGAATCCGTTTCCAGTGTCTTTTGCAGCTTCAAGAGGCTGCCTGCATTCCTTGGCTCGTGGCCTTTCCTACATTTTCAAAGTACATCTCTCCAACTTCTGCTTCCATCATCGCATCTCTTTTTCCTGACATTGACCCTCTTGCCCCCTCTTAACCCTGGTGGCTTAGTGGTTAAGAGCTACGGCTGTTAACCAAAAGGCCAACAGTTCAAATCCACTAGGTGTTCCTTGGAAACCCTATAGGGCAGTTCTACTCTGTCCTATAGGGTCATTATGAGTCAGAATCGACTTGACAGCAAGGGGTCCTCCTCTCATAAGGACCCATGTGATTTCACTGGACCTGCCAGGATAATCCAGGATAATCCTCCCATCTCAAGATCTTGACTTAGTTACCTTGGCAAAGTTCTTTTTGTCATGAAAGGTAATGTATTCACAGGCTCTGGACGTTAGGATGTGGACATCTTTGGGGGCCATTTTTAAGTCCAGCTTGGAAGGAAGCAGCCCTCCATGGGTGGGGCCATGCTTGGAGGCATGGGAGGGTATGAATGTTCAAGAAGCAGCAGCACTTCTTCTGGCTGGCTCTGAGGGGAGGAGTGAGCAGTGTTGCTTGGGACTCACTTGTCAAGGGCATTGAATGTCATACTGTTACCGGAGAACGGCCTCAGCTCTTGTCTTCGGTGTAGGAAAGAATTCAAACACGGAAGACAAATAGTGCCAAGCAAGCAGGTTTATTAGCTAGCAGAGGGTTAGTAGCAAAAGTACACTTGACTAGGGAGCGTCAAGCAGGCTACTCAGATATAGTCTGAGAGCCCAGATAGTAGTTTTCTTAGGGTTTTATACCCGTCTCTTACCTCTGCCTGTTAACGTTTAACAGCCAAGACCGGGACCCCCATAGAGATTATTTCCTTGGCTTAAGGTTTAATTACCAAATTAGGGACCTTATCAAGTTAGGGACTTTATCAAGTTCGGGACCCTATCAAGTTAGGGACCCCTATAGGGATCATTTCCTTGGCTTAAAGTTTCACTATGTAGGGACCATCTTACTGAGGAACGTCAGCACCCCCTTCTCTTCCTCTTCCCAGTGTAAGCTCTCCCCCTTCCCCTTACAATACTAAGATATTTGAACATTATTTTGTAGACGACCGATTGCATATTTTGACGTGCATTTGAATCACTTGGGGCTCTGGTTAAAATGCAGACCTTGAGTCAATAGGTCTGGGCGGGGCCTGAGATTCTGCATTTCCCACAGGTTCCCAGGTAATCCTGATCCTGCTGGTTTGTGGACCCTGCTTCTTTAGGGTCTAGAAAAGTGGGAGAGCCATCTGACGTGGTTTTGTAGAAAGCAGCCACACTCAGGGCCTGTGTTTTGAAGGTAGCACCTCGATTGACCTTTGAGTACATCTCCCCTTCCGTTAGTGCACACTGCTACCCAACAGTCTTCGCACATCCTACCAGAGCAGCCACTGAGGATCGCCACTGTGACCTGAAGTCAACGTCTAGAAGGTTTTCTGACTCATTAAAAAGGATTCCCAGCATGTGACCTTGGGCAACTCACCCTTTCTTGGCCTTTGTGGGCAGGATGGGGGTAGACAAGATGGTTCCCAGGAAGAGCTCATGGATCTCCTACTCTTGGTTGATTAAATCAATCTGGGTATATTTTTAGAGCTGAATGCCTTTCTTTTGATTCCAACTATGAAAACAGGCTCATGTGTCCGGTAGGGTGTTGTTTGCTAGAACCCCTGGTCCCTGAACCAGCTGGATAACTGAGAGTCTGCTGGGTACTTCACCTCTGGGGGTAGGTATCAGAGAGCCCACACAGGGTTTTGAAGAGCCTCATTGGTGCAGAATGTCAGGGGTAGAAGTGAGTTTAGACCTCACCATGTGCTGTTGTAAACCCAAATGCTCACAGGGCCAGGCAGGAAGCATTAAGGAGTGAAGGGGCTGGTGGAGTCTGTGCTGACCCACCCCACCGTTGTCACCGTGTAGGGGTGCAGATCCCATACTGTTGCATCTACTCATTTTGCCAACAAATCCAGAAATCTGAATTTTTATGTAGTCTCCTATTTTTAAATGTTGATAATGAATTCAGATATTTTTAAAATATTGTGTGGGCCAAACAAGACATTTATGAGGGCTAGATTTGGCCTGGTGGCAGCTTGTTTGAGAATCCACTAGTTTTGCTGAGGGGGAAACTGAGGCCTAGAGCAGCAAAGAGGTTTCCCCCAGGTCCTGTAGCATGAAGACTCAAACTCAGGGTGTAGCCCACCACCCACTGGTCTGGCCACAGCTCCATCTTTGAGACAACCCCTTCCCCCAAAACTTTAATCCCTGTGTCTCTGATAGGTTCAATCCACCTCCCCAGCCACACAGTGTAAATCTGGCTGGGGAGGTGGAAGGACCTGCCTCCTATCCTGGCTCTGCCTCCGACTTCCTTTGGGACGTGGACAAGTCCTTGCTGCTCTCTGGGCGTGAATTTTCTCATCTGCAAAATGGGGGCTGGGGACTCAGTGACCTCCAAAGTCTCTCCCTGCAGTTCTTCCAGGCCTCTGACCTTTTGCCTCTGAGCTTCCAGTATTGACATTTCACAAACAGCAGCTGTTGCAGAGTCGCTTCCAGCCCAGAGGCCAGGCCGTGTCATTTCCGTGATCTAACGTGCTCAGTATCAGGGGGCGTGTCACCGCTCTCACAGCCAGCCGCCACTGTGCTGTGACTTACTGATTTGACAAATTAAACTGATGGGTTTTTTAAAAACATGTTTTCTCTTGAAATGCTGTTGCTTCTTGGGATTTCATATGGTTTTGTAACATTTCGCCTCTGATCCCATAAGGGTTTCGTTTGTCCAGTTGTCTTAGTTATCTAGTGTTGCTAGAACAGAAATACCACAAGTGGAAGGCTTCAACAAACAGAAATTTATCCCCTCATAGTCTGGGAGGCTGGAAGTCCGAATTCAGGGTGCCAGCTCCTGCGGAAGGCTTTCTCTCTCTGGCGGCTCTGGAGGAAGGTCCTTGTCATCTACCTTTCCCTGGTCTAGGAGCTTCTCAACACAGGGACCCTGGGTCCAAAGGATACACTCTGCTCCCAGCACTTCTTTCTTGGTGGTATGAAGTCTTTCTCTTTCCTTTTATCTCTTGTCAGATAAAAGGTGATACAGGCCACACTCCAGGGAAATTCCCCTTACATTGGATCAGGACTGTGACTCCAGTAAGGGTGTTGTGTCCCACCCTAATCCTCTTTAACATAAACTAATCTTGCCTCATTAACCACAGGCAGAGATGAGGTTTTACAACATATAGGATAATCATTTCAGAACACAAAATGGTGGACAACCACACAATGCTTGGAATCATGGCCTAGCCAAGTTGATACACATTTTGGTGAGACACAATTCAATCTACAACACCAGAGGTGATATGTACTTGTCCCAGGCATCCTGTTTCCCTTCGGCTACATCACATAAGAAACAATAACAATAATAGTAACATCTAACACTTATATAGCACTTGCTGGATGCCAGGTACTCTCTTAAGCACTTAACTCATCAACAAACTCATTTAACAGTCCATGAAGTGGGTGTTATATTTATCTCCAGCTTACAGGTGAGAAAACTAAGGTTCAGTGGGGACGTATCACTTGCCCCAAATCTCCTAGACAGAGGGAGTTAACCCAGGCCCCCTAGTTAGAATCTGTGCTCCTCACCCCTCTGCCTCATTGCCTCTTATAATTATCACAATTGCTAATAATTATACTTTTTAGTAAAAATAGCAATACTTAACTTTCTGAAATACTTGCCAAGTGCCAGGCTTGTGATTTAGAGATATTGTCTCATTTAATCCTCATGACAAGTCTATTATACCCATTTTTCAAATGAGGAAACAGAGACAGAGGGTTAAGCCTTCCCCTCCAAGGTCACAGAGCCAAGACTCGGTGTCCACCCATGTTTTTCCATGCAACCAAGGAGCTGGCCCTGGAAACTGTCTCTGCAAAGAAGGGCTCGAGAGTGAGAGGGAAATCACGCTTGCAAACCCATCAATTCCATCAATCGAGGGTCAGAGTTGGTGTCATGAAGCTGTTTTTTAAAAAGGCAAAAAGTGCAGCTAACAGGATTAGCTGTCACCCCACAGACCCTGCACCTGACGAGAAATCATATCATTTCTTCTGCCCCGGGAGGTCACCTGTTCTCTCCTGCAAATCGAGCTATTAGTGGCAAGTTTTGGAGACGTGTAACAATCATCTCCTTTATTACTGAGGCTTTCCCCAACCTCACCAAAGCAAGGCCCCACCCAAGGCTGCCAGCCCTCTGTCCTCTCCACCTCCCTTTACTCCCTTGGGTGTGCATTCCACATGCTGGTAATGACAGTGGCAGGCACCACGCAGTGATTCTGATTGTAATTATTCCCACACCACCTTCCTTTGTGTGCTAGACCCCAACACACACTGTCCTGTCATTGACTCTGTTTTTCCTTACCTGGACTCACATTTTTATACATTCAAAGGGGGGCTTTAGATGGGTGGTTCTCGAATTTTGGTGTGCGTCAGCATTGCCTGGAGGGCTTGTTGAAGCACAGACTGGGTCCCTTCAAGAAACAGAATCCTCCAAGTGGTTCAAATGAAACACTTTAATGAAAGAACTCCTTACAGAGGAAAGAGAAGGGCTAAAGGAACTTGAAGCACCCAAAGGCCAGCAACACCGGGGAGCTGTTACCACCTCTAGGCCTGAAGGAGAAAAAGGCAGGACAGTATTCTGGAGCCTGTGACAGCTAGCGCTGGAAGGATGAACCACGGGGAGCTGTAGTCATTGGTAGGTGGTAGAAGCCACTGCCAGAGAGGTGGCTCAGAACAGGCAGGGAGCAGGGAAGAAACACCCTTTCTGAACCCAGTCAGAAGTCAGAGGGTCAGGGAGCCTGGGCGATGCAGGTCCAAAGAGTCAGTCTCCTGGGACACAAAGTAGGGCAGAGAGGGTGGAGGGTGGTTGGCCCAGGTTGGGGAGAGGGATGGCAGGATGGGGGGAATGGTGAGTCACCACCCCAAAAAGAAACTGTCAAAATGTTATTCAAGCCTGGCTAGGAACTGCTCAAGATTCTGAGCCTGAGGCTGACCTCTTTGTTTTAAAAAAATTGACAAGTGTTAGAAAGGTGTTAAGGACACATTAGCACCAAACAGAGACTCTTTTGATTGAGATAATAAGAATTAAGAACTAATTGGAAAGCGGATAGCTTTTCCACCGATTCAGACAATGTAATGTTGTTGCTCAACACTACTTAAAACCACCTCTGCCTATCGGGAAACACAAATTTGTAGATTACACCCTTCGATGCTATGCACCTTGGGGTATTGGTTGAGGGCTGTTGCTGTAGGCCGAGGTGGAGGGGTGTTAATTCCTCAGCCCGTCCAACCTATGGGGGTTGGGTGGAGAGGGTGTTGGAGACCAGAGCAAGCCCTCAAGCTAAAAGATGCAGGTGCTGGCGCCATGCAAGTGCACCTTCACAGACCCCTTCCTCTGTCCCCCTACCCTTAAGTATTGCTGTTCCTTGGCCTCCACCTTCTACCCTTTTCTCTTTTGCTCACATATTTTCACAGGGCACCTCATCCACTCCCATGGCTTCAGCTGCCATCTGTTTGACAATAACGGCAAATAGTGATGCCTACTCCTTGCCAATGCCCCCAGATTGTCTGGGCTCCAGCTGCCTCGTGGACATCCCTGCTGGGTGTTTCACTGCTCATGCAGACTTGGCTGGTACAGAAGTAGCCTCATCATCTTCCTGCCTTATATCTTCCCCTTCTCAGTGAAAAACATCACCGTCTGCTCAGTTGTCCAAGCCAGAAACATGGTGCCATTCTGGACCTCCCATCTGTTTTAGCTACTGCATTCATAGGCCACTGTCCTGTGGAATCCACTTTTTAGATTCAATCAAGCCACCCACTTGCCCTCAGCCCCATTGTTGCCATGGCCCAGGCCACCATCATCTCTTGCATGGAGTGTGGCCAAGGCCTCTAGCAGGTCTCCCTTCCTATATGTTTCCTTTCCTTTCAGTCTGTTCTCGGGTCTCCTGACAGAGTGGTCCCCCGCCCCAGCACATACAAGATCATGCTGCTCCCTTGCTTAGACCCTTCAGTGAGTTGTTGTTACTGGGTGGAAACCCCAGGTTCTTACTTGGCATGACTCGTATTGGCTAATAAATGAGAAATTGAGGTGGGAAAACAAAAAGACACCTTTATCTCATTGTACAAGGAAACGGAGTCAGTCGGTACCTACTGCTGGTAAGACCACTCGCTAAGGGTGGGCAGGGAGGTTACTTTTAAAGGGGTTTACAAGTAGAGAGTTATGTCAGCAACATTCTTAATCATACTGCACAGGCGCAATGGGGTTTACATATAACCTCCAAGCAAAAGCGGGATTCAAAAGCAAAGCTGAAGGGGTGGGGAAGGAGCCCAGCAAAGGAAACGATTTGGCAATACAACACTGTAGGAGAGGAAGCCAGATAAAGAATACAGCACTGTGGGGACTCTGTCTCATCCTCACGTGCCTCTGCCATTTGGGTCAAATTCATCTTCCTCAGCCTGGCTTCTTAGAGTCTTCAAGACCCATCTTCTTCAACTTATGGTCCTCCCCATCACACCTGGTAGCCAGCTGGGCTCGGAATCACTGAGAACCAAAGGGCCACCCTTCCCACTCAGTACCCATCTCCTCCAGAAACCCTGGCTCAGGAATTGTTCGAATACTGGAGAGCATCTAGAATGAGAGCCTTAGCCAGGAATCCCTATGCCCCACACCCACACGGTCCATGGCAACCAGTCCAAGAGTGGAAGAGTGATATGATTTCAAAGTGGCCACTCTGTCCTGCCAGAATACAACCTCTCTACTCAGGATAGTCTCTTGAGTCAAAGAGGCCTGGGCTTGAATCCAGACTATACTACTCTCTGGCTGTGTAGACTAGTTGCTTAATCAATCCCACTGAACCTAAGTTTCATCATCTGTAATATAGATGATACATTGCAGTGTTGTTATGAGGATTTGGGAAGATCATGCACATGGACACTTGTGTCTGAGGTCGGATTCCCCAGATCCAGACCCGGAGATGAGGACTTGTGTGCAAGTGAATTATAAAGGAAACATTCCCATGGGAGACTGGTAAGGAACTGGGGAGCAGGACAGGGCAGAGGACAATCTCAGGCCAGGTCCCAGGAAGGGTGGCTTCCACCTGATCCTGGGGGGACTCTGCAGGGTGAGTTGCTCCAGCAAAGGCAAACGGCAGGATGCAACTGGTCAGCCATTGGTTGATGACAGCAAAGAGGGAAGTGCAAGATGGGCTTCAACTGCCTAAGGACAATTCTCCAAAGACAGGAACACTAACAAGAGACCCAAGGAGATTGGGTGGAGCACCAACATTGTCGATTTTGACTGGGCACATCATCAACACTCAATAACTGTTGGTCCTTGTTCTGACTATTGCTGTTATTATTAGCATAACAACAACAGCAATTATTATTATTATTCATTTCCTTGGTTTGGGTGGGCGGAAACTTTCAGACAGATGCTCCTGAGCCCAGTGAATGACAAGGAAATAAATCCAGTGGGAATAAGAAGCATAACCCCAGACAGGCATCTGAGATACCAGTGCCTGTTCCTCCATGGTTAACTTACTTCTGGAGCATCCCAACCTTCATGCCCCATCCCATCTCTCATCAGGTCTGAAAGAGAAGAGCTGGGCAGCGCTGGGAGGGGAGGTGGAGGTGGAGGCCCAGCCCAGGGCCTATGTAGGCAGGGATGAGCGCCCCCCTTGGGAGAGTGGGACAGGGGCAGGGGAGGCAGTTGAGTCAGCGACCAGCACCCTAGTGAGGGAGCCTCTGCCAGGCCTGGGGGAGGGTCACCAGGAGCAAAGGCTGCTGGGGGGGGGGACAAAGCCACCCTGTGGGTGGGGTGCCATGGAGCCTGTAGGATATCATCCTGCAGCTCAGCTCAAATGCCTCCCCTGCTTGATGTCGTCCAGCCCACCCTACATTTCCTTTTTCCTCCCTGCAGCTGGGTGGGCTTTGTCACAGCGAAGGGCCTGGTAGGTTGTGAGTGTGAGCTTCCAGGGGGTGTTTTAACAACATCCAGGCTGCCAAGAGTACATCATTCCCATACAGAAATCCAAAGGATTGCCCAGGAGATGTGATATTTTTGTAGGCAAAAAAAAAAAAAAGAATCCCCAAAGCTCTAGAAGTCCCATGTGCTGAGGATGATAGTGTGTTTCAGAATCTGGAGTGTCTAGCAGGGAGTTGATAGAGACTCAGAATTTGCTGTTTGTTTGTTCAGAACTATTTATTGAATGTCCCTAGGACATTCCAGGTACATGGAACAACTTGTGCAAAGGCAGAGAGGTAGGGAAAGACATGTTTGACAGCTTCAGGGATAGTATAACCTGAGGATCAGGACTTGGTTGCAACTGATATAGATTTTATCTCAAACTGCTTAGGCAAAGACAAGGAGTTAACTGGTTCATATGATTGAAAGAATGAGGCACTGGCTTCAGGCATGGCTGGATCTAGGGGCTCAAACAATGTTATTAGGACACAATCTTCCTCCATTTCTTGGCTCTGCCTTCCTTAGCATTGGCTTTACCCTCAGGAAGGCTCTTAACACCCAGTGACTCAATTAGCTCCATCCTTACACCCTCCCAGCCTGAAACACAGTGGAAAGAAAGAGACCCTTTTTCCTAGTAGTCTCAGCAGAAGTCCTGTTGCTGACTTTCATTGAACTGACTTGGGTCATGGGCACATCTCTATAGGGCTCCACTTGAATCATGTGGCTAGTATGGCTTGGAGGGTAAGTCATATGGATATGTTCCTAGTTCATTCCCTCTTCCATGCTACCATTTTTTCTCAGAAATCTTATCGTCTCCCCACAATTCCATTTCTCCCTCCAGCCTTGAGCTCAGTCCAGAGCCTCTGGGCTCCGTTTCCAAGCACCACTAGATGTATCCCCATGATACCGCCCATATAAAAACAACAACTGTAATATCTTATGTGAATTGGGTTCTCCCTATATGTTAGGCACAAGCTCTTAATATTGCTTGTTATTGAATCCTTGTGCATCATTGTGTTACCAGAATAAGGTTCTTGCCTCTCACTGGTCAAGAACGAGCAGGTAAGGCACGTAGTTTTCCACACGAGCAAAGCTTTATTGAAGAGGCTTGCAAGCGGAGACGAGGAGGGCCTAGAGCAACGCATACCCTCATCTCACAGAACAAAAGACAGGCCCAAGTTTTTAAAAGTTATTGGGTGGGAAAAGATGCACGTTTATTCATAGGCACAGGCAGGGATATGTTAACTAAGGTACACGCACAGCAGCTTTCCAAGATGGCTCCTGTCCCGGAGGCCTCTGGGATTCGTAGCAGGACTTATTATGGGGTGACACGCCTGTGCAGTCTCTTGCTCCCTGGGTTGGATTCCCCAGCTGGGGCTGTAGCTCTTCACTGCCCCTGGTGGAAGGCCACACAGCGGTCACAGGTGGATGTTCTGCGCATGTCCCTGGGCCTGGTTTTCTCCAGCTGCTTCTGAAGGGCAACTTTAAAGAAGTTTGTGGGCTATTTTTAGATACCCTGCCCCACTGTTCAGGGGAATGGCTTTGTTTTTGCGCCCTGGCCCATTTCTTGTTATTTTGTTTGCAGATTTGGGGGCCCCTCTGTTACTTGTCTTACTGAGTCTCTAGGGTTCACACTTAACCCCCATTACCTCCCTTATAGTATAGTCGATTTCTCTTTTACTTGTTTCTCCTCTAACCGTAGCAGTCTCTTTGCTATTTCTCAAACAGGCACCCTCCGAATTCAGGGCCTTTGGTCCCTGTCTTAATTGGGCCACTCAGCCAACCAGCCCTGAGGGCTCCCCTACTCTGGACTTCTTTTTATATGAAATGCATTTCCTTATTGTTAAGTTGGTTTAAGTTCTCTGTTGCCTGCAGCTATAAGCATAACAACTTACACACACTTCATTGTTGCCTCAGGGGATGTCTTAGTCTGGATTCTCTAGAGGAGCAAAACAAGTGAAGCTTATACAAATATATAGAGAGAAATTCACTTCAAAGAAATGGCTCACGCAATTGTGGGGGCTTGCAAATAAATACCAAATTCATGGGTCAAGTGGTAGGCTGAAGGCCTCTTCTGGTTCACGGGATTGCAAGGGCTGATGAATCCAAAATCTGCAGGTCAGGTGGTAGGCCAGAGACTTCTGCAGACTTATGTCCCAAGAGCTGGAGGTTAGGTGACAAGAATAGTGCAGGGTCAAAGGACAAATGTTGTATGAGACCACTATTATAAGAACTCGAAAAATAGTTTAAACAGAGAAGAAAGTATTCTTTGATGGTTATGAGAGGGGGGAGAGAGGGAGGGAGAGGGGTTTTCACTAATTAGATACTTGTTGTTGTTGTTGTTAGGTGCCCTCAAGTCGGTTCCGACTCATAGCGACCCTATGCACAACAGAATGAAACACTGCCCGGTCCTGAGCCATCCTCACAATCATTATGCTTGAGCTCATTGTTGCAGTCACTGTGTCAATCCACCTCGTTGAGGGTCTTCCTCTTTTCCGCTGACCCTGTACTCTGCCAAGCATGATGTCCTTCTCCAGGGACTGATCCCTCCAGACAACATGTACAAAGTATGTAAGATGCAGTCTCACCATCCTTGCTTCTAAGGAGCATTCTGGTTGTACTTCCTCCAAGACAGATTTGTTTGTTCTTTTGGCAGTCCATTTTTTATGGTATATTCAATATTCTTCGCTAACACCACAATTCAAAGGTGTCAATTCTTCTTCAGTCTTCCTTATTCATTGTCCAGCTTTCACATGCATATGATGCGATTGAAAATACCATGGCTTGGGTCAGGCGCACCTTAGTCTTCAAGGTGACATCTTTGCTCTTCAACACTTTAAAGAGGTCCTTTGCAGCAGATTTACCCAGATTTATGTCTCTGTCCGTTTGTCGTACTGTGGGGGCTTGCGTGTTGCTGTGATGCTGGAAGCTATGCCCCCGGTATTCAGATACCAGCAGGGTCACCCATGGAGGACAGGTTTCAGCTGCTTCCAGACTAAGACAGACTAGGAAGAAGGATCCAGCAGTCTACTTCTGAAAAGCATTAGCCAGTGAAAACCTTATGAATAGCAGTGGAAATTAGATAGTAGATAAGAACTATTTTTGGTGAAGGAAAAGATAACACACAATACAGGAGAGGTCAGCACAACTGCACTAAACCAAAAGCTGAGAAGTCTCCTGAATAAACTGAACGCTTCGAAGGCAGGGGCAGAGGTTTGGGAGCCATAGTTTCAGGCGACATCTAAGTCAATTGGCATAAAAAAATCTATTAAGAAAACATTCTGCACCCCACTTTGGAGAGTGGCGTCTGGGGTCTTAAACGCTAGCAAGCGGCCATCTAAGATGCATCAATTGGTCTCAACCTACCTGGAGCAAAGGAGAATGAAGAACACCAATGACACAAGGTAATTATGAGCCCAAGAGACAGAAAGGGCCCCATAAACCAGAGACTATGTCAGCATGAGACCAGAAGAACTAGATGGTGCCCGGCTACAACCGATGACAGCCCTGACAGGGAACACAACAGAGAACCCCTGAGGGAGCAGGAGAGCAGTGAGATGCAGACCTCAAATTCTCATAAAAAGACCACACTTAATGGCCTGACTGAGACTGGAAGGACCCTGGAGGTCATGGTCCCCAGACCTTCTGTTAGCCCAAGACAGGAACCATTCCCAAAGCCAACTCTTCAGACAGGGTTTGGACTGGATTATGGGATAGAAAATGATACTGGTGAGGAGTGAGCTTCTTGGATCAAGTAGACACATGAGACTATGTGAGCAGCTCCTCTCTGGAGAGGAGATGAGAGGGCAGAGGGGGTCAGAAGCTGGCTGAATGGACACGAAAATAGAGAGTGGAGAGAAGGAGTGTGCTGTCTCATTAGGGGGAGAGCAACTAGGAGTATATAGCAAGGTATATATAGATTTTTATATGAGAGACTGACTTGATTTGTAAACTTTCACTTAAAGCAAAATAAAAAGAAGAAGAAGAAGAGTGCAGGGTCAAGAGAGTGAGCTTTGCCAGAACATCCATTTATATACAGGAGGCAGGCCACACTCCCAAGGAAACTCCTCTTTCAACTGATTGGCTGCTCACATCAGATCACAAAATGGAAGATGATTACATCGTGTTTGCCAAACCACTGAGAATCATAGCCTAGCCAAGTTGACACATAACATTAACCATCACAGGAGACACCTAAATTTTTATCTGACCTGTACCCTGAGATAGATATTATTATTCCCCCCACTTTATAGATGAGAAAACTGAGGTACAGAGAGGCTCATTCCTGAGCCAATGGCTAAAGTCAGGAGGGATGTGGAGCTCTGACTGGCAATATCTGAATCATGTGTCCAAACATAGAGCCAGGATGTAAGGTCAGCCCCAACTGAACCATATACAATGAGAGAGGGGATGGCCTCTCCAAAAAAAAACCACAGCAGAGAAGAGGGGAAGACTTGGGGTAGGAAAAACAGCAGGTACACCTTCCACTAGGTTGCAGTTTGGACCAATCTGGAGGAAAAAGGAGCTGTGGTATCTCATGGAATACAAAGAAAGGTTTAACAGCCAAACCACTGGTAGGACAGGGGTGCAGCTGACCTTCAGGGACAACCAGAACCAGGTGCTCACATTGTCTGAATGCTCTCACTGTCATCTGAGTTTCTCCCTGTCTGCTTTCATAGTTCCAAGTTCAGATTCCCAGAGAAGGGCTTTGATTGGCCAATGCTAGGTCAGATGATCATATCGGACCAGAAGGGCAGGACGACATTAGGATGTGGCAACTCCTGGAAGTGCCATGAGGTTGAAGCAGTGGGAGTAGCGATGGTGGTTTCTAGAAAAAGAATGGGGCAGGGTTGTTGTTAGTTGCCATCGAGTCGGCTCCAACTTGTGACGACCTTGTGTATAACAGAAGGAAACGTTGCCCAATCCTGTGCCATCTTCGTGATCGCTGGTATGTCTGAGTCCACTGTTGTGACTATTATCTCTGCCCTGCCCTGTGTCCCAGGAGACTGACTCCTTGGCATTGCATCCAATGGGGCAGGACACAGGTCAGATAAAAACGTAGGTGTCCTCCGAGGGACAAGAATGATGTGCGTGTAAGTTGGGATGCTTATAGCCACAGGCAACAGAGAACCTAACACAAAGCAGCTTAACAAGAAAGAAATCTATCCCATATAAAAAAAAGTCCAGAGTAGGGTAGCTCTCAGAGCTGTTGATTCAGTGGTCAAGTGATGTCATCATTCCATCACTCTGCTTGGCAGTTGTAGTGTTGGCTTCATCCTAAGGCCTGTGGCCCTCATGGTCATATGATGGCTTCCAGTAACAATCATCCACCAGATGAGAAAGAGAAGGGCAGCCACAGGATAAAAGTTCTTCCCTCCATGCCACCCTGGACCCATAATTGTCACCCAGAGAATGCCATGGTCCAGTTGGCTTAAGCTTGGTTTCCTTAGCCAGCCACTGCTGAGGAGGATAAGACTGACGTGATTTCTTTATATTAATCAGGACACACCCCTAGAACTGGGGTCTATTCTAAATGGCTTGCTACCTCTAATGGGTATAGGGTAGAGTGAACATAGGGAGAGTCTACCATGGTATGTCCCTCATCTCATGACCTTTCTGCCTTTGTCACACAGGGGTCCTGTGGCTGTCAGTGGTCTCCGAGGTGCTCTATATTCTCCTGCTGGTGGTTGGCTTCAGCCTCATGTGTCTTGAGCTTTTCCACTCCAGCAATGTCATCGATGGGCTCAAACTCAATGCCTTCGCAGCCGTCTTCACGGTGCTTTCAGGTAAGGCAGAGGCCTTCAGGCCGGTAGCTGGAAGCAGAGGCAGGTCTCAGTGAATGGAGCAAGAGTACAAAATACCCAAGTGCTTGGAGCCACGGAGAAACCTGCACACTGGACCAAACCTTGGATTAAGTCCTGGTTCTACCTATTGGACAAACTTCTCTGCTCTGAGTCTCAGTTTTCCGATTTGTAAAATAAGATTTGTTTGCTCACTTAGTCACTCATTCAGTAAGTATGTATGGAGCCTCTATCATGTGGCAGGCACTGTGCTGAGTTCTGTGGTTATAGTAACGGGCAAAAACAGACAGTTTCAGCCCTCATGGAGCTTAAGACTTAGAAGGGAGGTAGATTAACTTGAGATGTATTGAGGAGACAGAAGCCACAAGACTTGGTGACGGATTTGTGGGATGAGGGAGAGGGAGGTGTTGTGGAACTGGACAGACGGCAGTGCCATTCACAGAGATATAAAAGTGGAGGAGGAGCCTATTTGGGTTGGGGGCACATCACACATCTAAACCAAAAAACCCAAACCCACTACCGTCGAGTTGATTCTGACTCATAGCGACACTATAGGACAGAGTAGGACTGCCCCATAGAGTTTCCAAGGAGCACCTGGTAGATTTGAACTGCTGACTTCTTGGTTAGCAGCCATAGCACTTAACCACTACGCCACCAGGGTTTCCGTCACACATCTACTTTAGCTTATTTGCTTTTGAGGTGTCCAAGTGGAGATGCCACATAGGGAGTCGGATGAACAAACACATCAGGAAACACAGGGCCAGGAGTGGAGTGGGCGGATGTCTTAGAAAAAAGGCTAAGGAGCCAAGGGTTTTAAGAGTTTTATGAAGAATCTTATACACCCTATAATATCCATATGAAGGTCAACAGCATCATCTGCCTCAGAGAGGTGGAGACAGAGGACCCCAAGAAAAAGCCATTGGATTTGGTGGCCAGATGTCCAAAGCACAGTTTCAGCAGATCCAGGTCATAAAGGGATTAAGTGGGATGTGTGCCAGAAGGGAGTAAAAGGAGCCTATAAGCTATAACTTCAGGCAGAGTAAACTGACGCAGAGAGTGGTGGCTTGGCTGTGTCAGACATCTGTTCCTAAAAAGCCAAATGTAAATTGAATTTCTATAAATCTAACCTTATTCTTTATGCACTGGAAGAATTCTCTACTTAATGAAACTGTAACAATGAGCCTTTTGGTAAGGGAAATAAGTGCCCCCTAATTGAGGTATTTTAATTGAGGTATGTCTATATATATGATTATGGTGTTTACTAGGGAAGTGACAGGTTACAATTCAGGTTCAGGAATGCTCGGGATACAGTTCTTCCATCAGGACAGCCTCTTCTCAGCTGTGCTTGCAGGCAGTTCTCTCCCCGGCCCTTGGCCCCTGGGCCTGGCCTCTTCCATGCTGGGACAAGTGTTACAAAGCTCTTTAGCTCTGCCAATAAGTGCCCTGAGGCACCCTACTCCACCAGTAAGCCTTAGCCTGAGGGCCCTCAGCTCTAGGTCCGTGGGTCGGCAAGCCAAGCCCCACCAAGTACCTGGGGGTACCCCACCCCGCCAGCAAGCCTCCTGCCCAAAGGCGCTCAGCTCCGTGGGCGGGGACCCCACTGCGCCATCCCCCACTGGTCTCTTCTGCTCTGGCTTCTCTGCCACCACGTCTTGCCGTCTTCAGTGTTAGAGCTTTTGGGATTTAGAAATTTTTGTCCTTTTATTTGCTCACTTAGTTCTTACAGCTGGATTTTGTCTGTTTTGCTTCATTTTCTAAATGTGAAGAATTCAAAAATTTATATTTTGTTAGTAAATATCGCTTTTAGATTTATTGGGAAAGGACACTGTATAGGGTATTTTCAGTGTAAAACAAAATAAAGGTCTTTATGTGATAAAGATTCCATCATAATAGGATGAAAGGCACTTTTGTCATCATGAGGGTGTGGCAGAAATTTTAGAAGAAATGATTGCTATGACTAATCTTGTAATTGTACCAAAAAATTAATGATTTTTTCAAAAATGATTATTTTTCAATACCACAGTCCTCAACAACTGTCAAAAGTCTGAGTTCACTAAACTATTCTAGTCAGCCCTTAAAATATGCATCTGCTTGGAGCCCTGGTGGCATAGTGGTTAAGAGCTCAGCTGCTAACCAAAAGGTTGGCAGTTGGAATCCACCAGCTGCTCCTTGGAAACCCTTTGGGGCAATTCTACTCTGTCCTAAGGGGCACTGTGAGTTGGAATGGACTTGACACAATGGGTTCGGTTGTTTTTTTTTTTTTTTTTGATAGTTAAATCTTAGTTTGCCTTGAAGAGACTATTGGTGGAATTAGAGACATCAAAGACAATTCTGGTGTAGGCTTAGAAGAAAGTAAGGAAAGCCGTAACACCAGAGATGGCGCAGTTGGTGAGAAACAGTGGCAGAGAAATGGTGGCAGCAGAACTAGGAGACTGGCATGAGACAGCACAGGAGCCAATCCACAGAGCGAGAGAGCTGAGTGCCTTTGGGCAAGAGGCTTCCTGGCGGAGTGGGGTGCCTCTGGCACTTATCGGTAAAGCCAAAGAGCTTTGTTGACACTTGCCTGAGTAGGGCAGAGGCCGGGGCGGCCCAAGAGGCCTGAGGGGCTGAGAGACCAAGGAACTAAGAAGCAGAAGCTGAAGAGACAAGGAGTATAGGAAGCAGAACCCTGGTGATGCAGCGATTAAGAGCTTGGCTGCTAACCAAAAAGGTCGGCAGTTGGAATCCACCAGCCACTCTCTGGAAAACCTATGGGGCAGTTCTCCTCTGTGCTGTGGGGTCCATATGAGTTGGAATTTACTTGACGGCAATGAGTTTGGTTTTGGTATATATAACAGAGGGGGGTTCCTCAAAGTATAGAGAGCTGAATTCAAGAAAGGATAGCGTGCTCTATAGATTAAACATGGGTGGCCTGTCATTCCCAGGGTGTGGGGAATCTCACAGGAATTGTAAAGGAAAGACAAGAAAAAACGTAACAATTCTCATGGCATAAGGTCAAAGCCCCAGCTATTCAGGACCAAAGTCCTGTTTATTCTTCTTGTTCTCTTTTACACATTTGCTCAATCAGTATTCACTGAAGGCACTCTACCAGGTTGAGAGAGTTGAAGAAAGACAGACCCAGTCCTTGCCCTGATGAGGTTTGCAGTCTTGTAGAGAGGCAGGCATGTCCAACAATATAACATGATGTGTTTATCTCTATGAGCCATGTGTGTTGAGTGTCCTGGAAGAGGGGCACCTACATTTACCCAGCGAGTAGGGGGTGAGTAGGGTGAGGGGTAGAGAAGGCAACATTGGAGCTGGAATTTGGAAAATAAGTAAGCATTTGCTTGTTGGACAAGTTAGTGAGGAGATTCCAGGCAGAGAGAACAGCATGGGCAAAGGCCTAGAGGCATGAGAAAGGGAGCTTGTTCTGGGAACTTTCGGGTAGTTCAGAATGGTGGAGGGGAGGGAGAAAAAGAGTGTTGAGAGATGAGGCTGGAGAGCTGGATGAGAGTCTTGGTGCTTTGCAGAGGCCTTTCGATTTTACTAGGTAGGCAATAGGGAGCCACTGAGAAATTCAGACCAAGGGGTGACGTGGCCAGGTTTGCACTTTGGAATGACCTCTCTGGGTTCAGAGTGGAGGACAGATGGGGAGGAGTAAGAGTGGAGGCAGAGAGACCAGTGTGGAGGCTGCTGTAGTGATTGAGGTGAGATATGATGAGGCCCTAATGCAGTGCAGTGGGAACCGAGAGACGCGAGCAGCCGTGCTAACAATAAAGAGGCACAATCACCAGGGCTTGGGGGCAGATCAGGAGAGGTGGGGGACTGGGGGGGAGGGGGCATTAAAGAAAAATAGAATCTAGGTCAAGCATTCCTAACTTGGAGTCCACAGAATTCAGGCGATTCATGAACGTGGATGGGGGAAAAAAATCTTTATTTCCCTAACTTCTAATTGACATTTAGCATTTCCTTCAAATATGAATGGAGGCAACAAACCACCGTTGTGGGAGCAGCACCTGTGAGGATCCACCGAATGAATTTCATATTTTTCATATCATACTATTGCTGTTGCAGATAGCTTGAAATGTACTCTTTCAAATGTACAATATTTATTAGAGACCCCACTGACCCTTGTTATTTAATGTGTTAAAAAAGGAGTATATAGATTCTATGTCACAATTTGTTCTACCGTTTTGCTAACCGAATTTCAATATAATTGGCTTCCTCTGTAATCTTATGTAATTTATTTTATGCAGCTGAAAACAATATTTTGGAAAGGGGTCCAGAGGTCCTGATGCCAGAGGGTCCATGGCTTAAAAAAGCAAAGAGTCTCTGGTCTGGGTAGTGGCCTGGCTGGTGTTTGGCTTAGAACTATATGGGCAGTGGTCTCACCGAGATGGGGAAGGCAGGAAAAGAGCAGGCTGGGGGAGATGGTCAGTTCCATCTTGAATGGGCTGGGCGTGATGTACTGTGGGTCATCCAGGCTCCTCTCTCTTGTCAGCCTCTTCATCCTATTCTTTCCCTCCACCAACCATCAAGGAATTCCCTTTATTATCTATCATGGGTTCAATCGTGTCCCCCCAAAATACATGTCAACTTGGTTAGGCCATGATTCCCAGTATTGCGTGGTTGTCCTCCATTTTGCGATTGTAATTTTATGTTAAAGAGGATTGGGGTGGGATTAACACCCTTACTGAGGTCACATCCCTGATTCAATGTAGTTTCCCTGGGATGTGACCTGCACCACCTTTTCTCTCTCAAGAGATAAAAAAGAAAGGGAAGCGAACAGAGAGGGGGGACCTCATACCACGAAGAAAGCAGCACCTGGAGCAGAATGCTACCTTTGGGCCCGGAGTTCTTGCGTGGAGAAGCTCCTAGTCCAGGGGAAGATTGATGACAAGAACCTTCCCCGAGAGCCGACAGAGAAAGCCTTCCCCAGGAGCTGACATCCTGAATTTGGATTTCTAGCCTACTAGACTGTGAGAAAATAAATTTCTCTTTGTTAAAGCCATTCACCTGTGGTATTTCTGTTATAGCAGCACTAGATGACTAAGCCATTATTCCAAGCACCATTCCCTTCCCCTCGACTTGCTTACTCCAAAACAAAAGTTGGTTGTCAGCCAAAGGCAGCCATCTACAGTTCTTCGAGCATGCTACTTGTGGGTGGGAGAGGGGCTCTTTTCCCTATCTCAAAGGGGTTATTAAAGTTTTTGCCTCTCAAAAAAAGAAAAAAGGAACTTAGATTCCCTCCTGGTGGGAAGTCCCACTGCTGAAGAAAATAAGATTATGTCCATAATTTCAGGCAGATAAACCATCCGTGGCTCAGAGAGGTTAATTGACTTGCCCAAGGTCACACAGCTGGTAAATTGTGGAGCTGGGATTAAACCCAGCTCCAGCTGGCTTCAAAGCCCTGTGCTCTTTTCATAGTATCGCACCGTAGGAGTGACCAGGAGAGACAGAGCTGGCTTTTAGTCCTTAGAAAACAGTAACTGAGAAGGGTGAAGCCAGATGATGTAATAAGAACAAAGCAGCAAGCAGTGGTGAGAAAGAATTTTATATTCATGCCTGGGAGAAGAGTGGTGTGATACCAAGAGGTGAACATTAAAGCTGCTGAGTAGAGAGCCAAGCATCTGACCTGCTTTGCCTGGAAGAAATGGGAAACTGTACTCTCCAGTGTTGGGGAGAGGCCCATGAACTGAGTCCATCCAGGGAGAGGGTAGGGTTCTGACGTCTCCTGAACCAGCTCGCGCCGAAGGATCCTCAGGTCAAGGTCAATACCTTCTAGGATAAAGGAGAAATCAGGGTTTGGGGCAGCCCCTAGTTGAACCAGACTCTCGTTAGTTGCCATCGAGTCAGCTCCAACTTATGGCAACTTTATGTATAAAACAACAAAACGTTGCCCGGGCTCCTACCATACTCATGATTGTTGGTGTGTTTGAGTCCATTGTTTTGCCTGTTGTGTCAGTCCATCTCATTGAAGGTTTCCCTCACTTTCTCTGACCCTCCACTTTACCATGAATGATACCCTTCTTTGGCGAATGGTCCGTCCTGATAACGTGTCCACAGTAAGTGAACTAAAGTCTCACCATCCTCACTCCTAAGGAGCATTCTGGCTGTACTTCCTCAAAGCTCTTTAGGGCTTTAGAACAGGGACAGTGAGAAATGTGTAGGAATAAACTCAAAGACCAAAGAGCTGGAGTCAATGCAGATTGATCCCCAGAGGGTACCAAGGTTTGGGGTCAATGTTTTTATATCCTGTGGTGGAAAGAAAACTGGTCTTAAACCACAAGAAGGGATATTTGGGAGGATTCAGAAGGCTTGGGGAAAATACATCTTTGGTAGTCCTCTACTCAGTGGCTGCTGGTGGTCGGGGGCAGAAGGAAGGCCACATAACAGGTGTTACAGGTTTAGAGAATCGTTCTGTCAACCACCATATTCCCAACTTTCCTGGTGCAGTGGGTCCTTGGGGGAGGAGGCAGGATACAGGCAGTCTTCTGGGGACTTTTGGCACAGGTCTGCTTGGTGTGCTCCAGGAAGAGTGGGGCATAGGGCCATGCTGAAGAGGCACCAGGCTTATTAGAACTCAGGAAAATTTTACCCATGGCCTGCAGGAACTGGAGTAGTGGGACTCATGGGGTAGTAAGGGAAGAGAAGTCTAGGGTAGAGCCTGATGAGGCCCAGGGAAAGCAGTCCAGTTGGTGGATTACCATTAGGGTGCTGTCCAGGTATCTCCAGATCTCTGCTCGGTTAACTTGGTCATGGTTCCAGAAGGTATCACTATTAGAAGGAATTCAGTCTGCTCAGAAGACCTGGCAGGAGTCAATGCTGGAAATAAGAAGTAATTGTTGTTGTTGGCTGCCATCGAGTAAATTCTGACTCACAGCTGCCATTTATCAAACACTTACCACATGCTAGGCCCTGGTTGAGAGCTTTGTACTTGTGGTCTGTTCAAATCCTCCCAACCGCTGCTCAGAGAGCTATTTTACAGACAAGGAACCGAGACTCATAGAGTCAACCAGCAAGTAGTTGGAAGGAATTGAACTCAGGTCAGATGGATCAGACTCTAGAGGCTGTGTAGCACAGTGGTTAGGATCCTGACCTTGAGAACAATAACAAAAGAAGAAACCCATTGCTGTCAAGTCAGTTCCAACTCATGGCAACCCCATAGGGTTTTCTTGGCTGTAATCTTCCTGGAAGTAAATTTCTAGGAGTTTCTTCTGCAGCACCGCTGGGTGGGTTTGAATCACCAACCTTTAGATTAGTAGTCAAGTGCAAACTGTTTGCACTACCTAGAGACATATGGTCTAGAGATTAGGGGTCGGCAAAGTAGAGACCACAGGCCAGGCCAAATTTGGTCAGCTGCTTGCTTTTATAAATAAGGTTTTATTGGAACACAGCCACACCCATTCGTTTATATATTGTCTATGGCTACCTTCATGTTACGATGGCGGAGCCGAGCGATTGTGGCAGAAACTGTATGGCCTGCAAAGCCAAAAATATTTACAATCTGGTTATTTACAGAAAAAGTTTTCCGACTTCTGCTGTAGAGTAAGGTGGCCTGGATTTAAAAAATAGCTGTGAAATTGTAGTGAGGACTTGTGTGGGGATGGGGGTGGGTAGCTAGGAGCAATTTCCATTTTTTCCTGGGAGGAGGCTCTCAAGGACAACAGGAGCAACTGTTGTAGGCCAAGGCTCAGTACTAAGCCCTTCCTAGGTTCTTGCCTTCTACTAAGAATGACCAGGAGAGGCTCAGAGCTTCCACATGAACAAAGTTTATTAGTGTCAGAAAGAGAGTAAAGGCTCGCGAGCAGGGAACAGAGAGGGACCAAGCAACGCTAGCCTCTATTCCTCTGAACACAGGTTTTTCTGGGGCTTATATAGGTTTGGTGAGGATAATAGAGTAATGATTATTTAGTAGGTTTCTTTTACGGGGCAAGTACTTCTCAGAATGGCAGTGCATACTAAATTAGGCTGCGTGCGCATCTGGAATCCAAGATGGAACCCATAGCAAAGGCTCCTGGGACTGGGTGGCAGGACTTATCATGGGGTGTCGCGCCTGTGCAGTCCCCCTGCGGTGCTGGTTTGATTCCTGTCGCAGGTACTTGCATCAGGCAGAGGTCATCTGTTAGTCACCTTGTGGATGTCTGCGCATGCTCCAGAGACCAGATCAGGCTGGTCCTTCTGGAAAACATCTTATAAGGAAGCACATTGTTTGTTCTTTCCTTATCGCACATTCCAGGATGGGGGTTTTATGTGATTCGCCAAGCTTGCAGATGTTGCAGGGTTCCTTGCCTAGGGGCTCAGTCCCCTTTTCTTCACTAACTCAAAACCAAAACCTAAAACCAAACCCATTATCACCGAGTCTGACTCATAGTGACCCTATAGGACAGAATAGAACTGCCCCATAAGGTTTCCAAGGAGCCACTGGTGGATTCGAACTGCGGACCTTTTGGTTAGCAGCCGAGCTCTGAACCACTGTGCCACCAGGGCTCCAAGTAGATGCATATTTTAAGGGTTAACTAGAATATTTTGGTAAACTGAGACTTTTCATAGCTACTGATTGAAAAATAATCATTTTTGAAAAAAATCGTTAATTTTTTGGTACAAACTACAAGGTTAGTCATAGCGATCACTTCTTCTAGAATTTCTGCCACACCCTCATGATGATAAAAGTACCTTTCATTCTATCATGATGGAATCTTTATCACATAAAGAGCTTTATTTTGTTTTACACTGAAAATACTCTATACAGTATCCCTTCCCAGGAAATCTAAAAGCGGTATTGATAAAATGTAAATTTTTGAATTCTTCACATTCAGAAAACAAAGCAAAATGATCAAAATCCAGCTGTAAGAACTACGTGAGCACATAAAGGACAATAATTTCTAATCCCAAAAACTCTGGAAATCGAGTTTGGTACGTGTGCTGCCAAACCTGATTGGACGTGATGGTTTTTATAGTGTTTAAGTGTCCTTCTTAGGGTTTGTCTAAGACTCCCTGGGTGGTGTAAATGGTTAAACACTCGACTACTAGCTGAAAGGTTGTGATTTGAATCCACTTAGAGGCCCCTTGGAAGAGGGATCTGACCATCTGCTTCCGAAAGGTCACAGCCTTGAAAACTCTATGGAGCCGTTCTACCCTGCACACATGGGGTTGCTATGAGTCGAAATTGACTCAATGACAACTAACAACAGCAGCAATTGTCTTAGTTCGCTAGTGCTGCTGTAACAGAAATACCACAAGTGGGTGACTCTGAAGAACAGAAATTTATTTTCTCACAATTCAGGAGACTAGCAGTCTAAGTTCAGGGCACAGGCTGTAGGGGAACATGCTCTCTGCTGGCTCTGGGGGAAGATCCTTGTCTCTTCAGCCTCTGTAGCCCCAACGTTCCTTGTTTCCTTGGCGATCTTTACATGGCATCTGTCTTCCCCATTTTGAGCTTGCTTATCTCTGTGTCTGATCTGCTCCTTTTTTTTTTTAAACTCAGAAGTGATTAGGTTAGGGTCCTGGTGGCATAGTGGTTAAGAATTATGGCTGCTAGTACTTGTTTTTTTTTGTAGTACAACTACGTGGTAGCTGGCTACCACCACTTACTGCTCTGATAGGGATCATAATAGAGGGTCCTGGACAGAGCTGGAGAAAAATGTAGAACATAATTCTATCTCAAAAAGAAAGACCAAGGTCAGCGGAGCAAGGGCGGGGGTTTGGGGGCTATGGCTTCAGGAGACATCTAAATCAATTGGCAAAATAAATTCTATTAAGAAAACATTCTGCATCCCACTTTGAAGTGTGGCGTCTGGGGTCTTAAATGCTGACAAGCGGCCATCTAACATGCATCAATTGGTCTCAACCCACCTGGATCAAAGGAGAATGAAGAATACCAAGGTCACAAGATAATTATGACCCAAGAGACAGAAAGGGCCACATGAACCAGAAACTTACATCATCCTGAGACCAGAAGAACTAGATGATGCCCAGCCACAACTGATGACTGCCCTGACAGGGAGCACAACAGAGAACCCCTGAGGGAGCAGGAGAACGGTGGGATGCAGACCCCAAATTCTTATAAAAAGACCAGAGTTAATGGTCTTACTGAGACTAGAAGAATCCTGGCGGTCACGGTCCCCAAACCTTCTGTTGGCCCAGGACAGGAACCATTCCTGAAGACAACTCATCACACATGGAACGGACTGGACAATGGGTTGGAGAGAGATGCTGATGAAGAATGAGCTACTTGTATCAGGTGGACACTTGAGACTGGGTTGGCAACCCCTGTCTGGAGGGGAGATGGGAGGGTAGAGAGGGTTAGAAACTGGCAAAACGGTCACGAAAGGAGAGACTGGAAGGAGGGAGCGGGCTGACTCATTAGGCGTAGAGTAAATGGGAGTATGTAGTAAGGTGTATATAAGTTTATATGTGAGAGACTGACTTGATTTGTAAACTTTCGCTTAAAGCACAACAAAAATTATTTTTTTTAAAAAAAGAAAGACCAGACTTGTTGACCTGACAGAAATTGGAGAAACACTGAGAATATGGCCCCCAGACACCCTTTCAGCTCAGTAATAAGGTCACTTCTAAGGTTCACCCTTCAGCCAAAGATTGGACAGTCCTGTAAAACAAAACTAGACTAAAGGGGCACACCAGCCCTGAGGCAAGGACTAAAAGTCAGGAGGGGTCAGGAAAGCTGGTACTAGGGAACCCAGGTTGGGAAGGGAGAGTGATGACATGCCATGGGGTTGTTAACCAGTGTCATAAAACAATAGGTGTACTGTCTAATGAGAAACTAGTTTGTTTTGTAAACCGTCATCTAAAGTACAATTAAAAAAAAAAAAAGAATTATACTGCTAACCAAAAGGTCAGCAGTTCGAATCCACCAGCCACTTCTGGAAAACCCTATGGGGCAGGCAGTTCTACACTTTCCTGTAGGGTTGCTATGAGTCGGAATTGACTCCACAGCAGCAGGTTTTTTTTTTGTTATTTTCTTTTTTGGTTTTACACTGATATGGTCTCATTAACATAACAAAGAAAACCCTATTCCCAAACAAGATTACATCCACAGGTATAGGCTTAGAATTCCAACATATATTTTGGGGGGACACAATTCAATCCATAACTGGGTTTATATGTTTTATTGCAAAATATTAATGTGTTTGAGTACAGGGTGCTGCCCCAGACCCTGCTGAAGGTTTCACGAAATATATACCACACTTACCATATTACCTTCCTAAGAGACGCTGAAAATTCTGCGACACACCTGGCCTCAAGGGTCTAAGGTTGGGTGGAGCTGTACAGGTAAAGTGCTTGGAGTGTGGCTTAATACCAGGAGTTCAGGTTGTTGTCACTACTTCTCATCATTCTGGGTGGAGTCCTGGCAGCACAGTGCTTAAGAACTCAGCTGCCAATCAAAAGGTCGGCAGTTCGAATCCACCAGTGGCTCCTTGGAAAACCCCATGGGGCAGTTCTACTCTGTCCTGTAGGATCATTGTGAGTCGGAATTGACTTGACAGCAATGGGTTTGGTTTTTGGTTAATCACCCTGGAGGCAGCTGAGGAGCAGCTGGTAGTCTCAGGGAGCAGCCCTCTCACAGTGAGGCTGGGGCCAAGGGCTGGGGCTCTGAATCTGCCGGGGAGAGGGGTGCCAGGGCTGGTCAGCAGGGCTGTCTCCCTAGTCCAGTGTCCCTGGTGGTCGTACAGACAAGGTCAGCCCTGAAGGCAGGGGGAGGACTGCGATTGTTGACCCCTTGCCTAGGTGAGTTTTCTAGCAGGCACAGGGCCTGGCCCCCGAGATGCTTTTAGGGACCCATGAAATATGTTCGTTTTAACTTCTTTTAAAATCAGAAGAATGAATATAATAATAATGAATATGTAAGACTGAATCTGGCCTGGGTTGTATTCATTTTTATATCATTGTGGTCGTTAAGTGTAATTTTTAATATTATTATTTTTTTATGGAGGAACAGGCCCACAAAGGCAGAAGTGCCCAGGGCCCATGAAAGTCATAATGTGCCCTGTGCATCCTCCCTGCCTGTCTTAGTCATCTAGTGCTGCTATAACAGAAATACCACAAGTGGATGGATTTAACAAAGATTAAGTTTATTCTCTCACAGTCCAGTAGGCTAGAAGTCCAAATTCAGAGCGTCAGCTCCAGGGAAAGGCTTTTTCTCTCTGTTGGTTCTGAAGGAAGGTCCTTGTGATACATCAGTCTTCCCTTGGTCTGGGAGCATCTCAGTGTAGGAACCTCAGGTCCAAAGCATGAGCCCTGCTGCCAGCACTGCTTTCTTGGTGGTATGAGGTCCCCAACTCTCTGCTTGCTTCCCTTTCCTTTTATCTCTTGAGAGATAAAAGATGGTGCAGGCCACACCCTAGGGAAACTCCCTTTACATTGGCTCAGGGATGTGGCCTGGTAAGGGTGTTACAATCCCACCCCAAACCTCTTTAACATAAAATTACTATCACAAAATGGAGAACAACTACAGAATACTGGAAATCATGGCCTAACCAAGTTGATACACACATTTTTGGGAGACATAGTTCAGTTCATGACACTACCCCTTCTTGTGACTTTAGCTGAGAGATGCTGGAGGTCTTA
The DNA here is from genome assembly GCF_024166365.1 of Elephas maximus indicus. Lineage (NCBI taxonomy): Eukaryota > Metazoa > Chordata > Mammalia > Proboscidea > Elephantidae > Elephas > Elephas maximus. The sequence continues at coordinate 88,220,094 of NC_064830.1, read as the reverse complement.
GATCCCGGGAGGGATGTGAGAGTTTTGGGGAAGATTGCATTCCTAGTTCTTCTTAAAATAAGGCTGATCCACTTAGGAAAAGAGGGACCCATTTGGAAAATTTCTACTGTTGGCTTTTAGTAAGAACAGTACCTGCATGAAAAGAAACATATCCCTTTCTGGCAGTAACTAGATCTTGTGGAGAAGTCAGCAAGAGTGCATGTGTTAAGTAGTGAGAAAAGGAATATTTTGGGATCAAACAAAAAACTACCAAGGAAAAGGCAACTCTTTGGGATCTGGGTTTCAGGGACCATTTTAAGAGGGAGATGTGAATTGAAGAAGGAAGATGATTTTTCAGTAGTTGGTTTTTTGGAAGTAGATTCCCAGGCCTTTCTTCCAAGGCACGTCTTGGTGGACTCGAACCTCCAACCTGCCGGTTAGCAACTGAGTACATTAACTGTTTACGCTACCCCAAAATTCTTAAGAACTAAGGTGTTAGGGATGCAAAGTACTACTCCTCCACTGGGCCCACTGCCAGCCCAGGAGCCATAAAGCTCTGGTTAGAAGAAAGCATGTTTGCTGAGCCTTTTGCCTCATGACATACTCTGCCACTGCCTTTATCAGCAAACGTGAGCTTGTAACTCATTGCGTTTGCCTTTTTGTTGGCTGCCAGGAAGCTTGGATTTAAGTTCTGTGTTCAACACAGCAGCTTCTGCCAAGCAAGGTTTCCTGTGGCCTTGAATTCCTTCCCATTCCACCCCCTCACTTAATTCCTTGCTTTTGCTTGGATCTTACTCTTATTGTAGTCATTTTATTGTATTGTAGTGTTTTATTGTTGTTGTCATTGTTAAGTGCCATCCAGATGACTGAGCAACACTATAGGACTGAGTAGAACTGTCCCATAGAGTTTCCTAGGCTGTAATCTTTATGGGAGCAGATTGCCAGGTCTTTTCTCCTGCAGAGCCACTGGTGAGTTCGAACTGCTGACCTTTTGGTTAGCAACCAAGCACTTAACCATTGCACCACCAGGGCTCCTTTGTTTTATTGTAAACCACTACAAATTATTTTAAGGTGAGCTTTCTGGGACCTTAATTCCAATAGACATTCCTGCCACCCTTTGGTCTGTACTGAAAGAATTCTCTCCCATAGTCTCCTTTGTTCAGTACCCCTACCCTGGCCAGACTGAGTCCCTTGCCCATACATAGCTTAGAAGACAAGTACTTTTGTATATTTTTGTTTCTAAAAATGCAGAGAGTTTGAGTCAGAGAAATGAGTATTTGCACATTATTAAAGATTCTTTTCATTGTAAGTGACAAGTTTCAAATTAGCTAAAGAAAGAAAAAAGGTGGTAATGATAGAAATGGTTCACAAAACTGAAAAGTACAGGGTGGGTGGGCTTCAGGCATAGCTGCATCCAGGTGATCAAACCATGTCATCAGGAATCTACATCTCTAAACTCTGCCTTCTTCTGTGCTAAAGTCATTCTCAGTCAGGCTTTGTCCACGTGGAGAGAAGGATGGCCATGAGCAAATCCAGTCTTATATAATGTCTTAGGCTAGGTTCTCTAGAGAAGCAAAACCAATAAAGCATATAAATATTTATATACAGAGAGATTTATATCAAGGAAGTGGCTCATGTGGTCACAGAGGCTGTAACGTCCCAAGTCCATGGGTCAAGAAAGAGGCTTCTCCTGATTTATGTAGCCATAGGGGCTGGCAAACCTAAGATCAGTAGGCTGGAGAGCAGGGCTGTTGCTCATATGCTGTGAAGATCGATGAATCCCGAGATTGGCACTCAAGGTGCTAGTTCAGGTCCCAAGAACCGGAAATCAGATGAACAGGAGCCAGCTATAAGATCCAGAACAAGCAAAAGCCCCCAAGCCTTCCTCTACGTCCACCCACATGCAATGCAGGCCCCGTGCCCAAGGAAACCCCCCTTCAACTGATTGGCTACTCGCAGCAGTTCCCATCATGGGGGTCATCACATATCAAATCTCAACAGAGAAGTGATCACAACATTATATGGCTGTCAAAACACTAAGAATCATGGCCCACCCAAGTTGACATACAATCTTAACCATCACATAAATGATTTCAAAGGTAGTAAGAGCTCTTTCTCAATAGCTCCTCCAAAAATCCAAGGTGGACTATGATTGGCCCAACTAGGTTCATGGACTCATTCTCAAATCATTCACCATGGTCAGAGGATGCAATTCTCTGGTTAGCCAGGCTTAGGTCACCTGATAAACCTGTGGTGTGGGGATAGTTGTGGTCCTAGAAGGATTATTATGCAATGGTGGACAAATGGTTGCCCAAAGAAACTGGTTGACTATAAGTTTGAATGGATTGTCTAACTGGGGGCTTATCCGTGGGCCAACAGTGGAGCTAAAGGACTTAGAGCCCAGGAATGGCAGATGTCTTAATTTGGGTTCCTCCAAAGCAGACCCTAAGATAAAGATGTGGGTGCATGTAGTTTATATGGGTGCATGTAGTTTATATGGCAGGTTGGAGGTTCGAGTCCACAAGTATGGTGGGGGAGTGGAGAAGTAAGACAAGGGAGGAAGAACAGCCAATAAAAGAGGTGTTGATGAGCTGGTAAGCATTGTGGGCAACTGAGATTCAATCTTGCTGGGAGCCTCTGAGAGACCGATTAGAGCATACCTCCTAACGGTTTCCTCAAGGAGTGAGAAGCAGTGGTATTTATTCACCATCTCCATCACTGGTTGAAGGTCACTCCTGAGGCATTAGTTCCCCAGAGCCTCCAACCTTCGCCACCTAAGAAAGCAAGTTCCTGAGGAAGGAAGCCATCAATATGTGTGAGAACTATCTGTCCAAAGTGCAGTGACCTGTGGAGTGGGCCAAGGGATGGGACACTGATAGCAGCTGCCACAGAAAGTCAAATCAGGACAAAGGAGGGTCCAGTGGACCCGCAGGAGCTTGTGCCTACAGCTGCCCTGTCAGTTGCTCCCAGCTGTGTTTTGATTGGACAGACAGGAGCCACTGAGGGAGGAAGAGGCCTGGGCAGTCTTTCTTTGGGACAGATGCCTTAAACATTTGTAACTTTGGCTTCTGGGGAGTGTCTGCCAGGTATGGATGCTGCTTCTTGCCCCTCCACAGCTTCCTGACCCATGAGGTGGTAGAGCAAGCTGAGGCTCCCCAAGCTCACTCGTCTGAAGCTGAGACCCGTGTGGTTCTTACCCCATGAGCACAGGTGTGCAGGAACACGGCTGCTCTTGAATTTCTGGAGAGAAACTTAATTTTGATTCCAAGCTCCCAGCCTCCTTGGTTGGTAGTTTTATCTTCTGAATTCTTTTTCCCTGCTCCCTTTGCCTGGGGCTGAGCCATGATTTTATAGTCTTATGCAAAGTTCCTCGGGGGACGAAGAGGGTCCAGGGCTTAGTCTTTGTCTTCCTCATCTTCATTATACAGGCCACAGTTCTTTATCTAAAACTCTTGAGGGAAAGAAGTATTCCAGAACTCAGAACTTTTCAGACTCAGAAAGATAAGGTAATACATAGACCATCCATAATAACACCCCAGCAGGGTGTGGGGCAGCACCCTGTAACCAAACACATTCATGTTTCTCAATAAAACTCATGAATATTTATGTCAGGGGGATAAATAAAGACAATAAATAGCCTCACTTCCACTCAGGTCAGGCTTTGCTGCTAAATGAATTCAGGACAAGTCAGATTTTGTGGCCAAATGAGTTAAGAAAAAGCTATCGGTTTTTAGAACTTCTGGGAATTTGAAATCTCAGACCCAAAATCGTGGCCTTAATAGCTCACATTTACTGAGCACCTACTGTGTGCCAGCCACCATTGTGAACACATTTCGTCTGTCCAACTCTTTGATGGTAGGTGCTATCATTATCCCCATTTTAAAGACCAGAAAACTGAGGCACAGAGCTATAAGTGACAGTTCTGGCTTTAGAGCTCATGTACTTTATTACTACAGTGGTCCATGTATGCTACTGATTAGCATCCATACCCCTGTCCACCTGGGCCTTTCTGGTCCCCAGGGCCAGACGTGGTATGAGGCTGGTAACCTCGATACCTGTAGTCTCATCACTCCAGTTAGGGGTCTCAAGTCAGATGCCCACAGGGACCATGCAGATGACATAAATGAATGAAGCTGGCCAGGTGTAGTATAACAGGGAGCGTGGAGTTTGTGGCAAGCTTGAAGGTCTACACCCCATCACCAGCCATGGAGGAACAGGGTTATTCAAGGAAAGCCAAAATCTGGGGTCTTATGGAAAATTTCCTGATGTTTAATTCAAAATATTTTCTAAAAGAGCTGTGAGTCAAAATTGACTTGACAGCACCTAACGAGAACACTTGCCATACAATTCACCCATTTAAAGTGTACAACTCAATGGTTTTTAGTAAGCATCACCGTAATTTAATTTCGGAACATTTTCTACACCCTAAAATGAAACGCTTGTACCCACTAGCAGTGACTCCCCGTTTTTTCCCAGCCTCCCCCACTCCTCCCCCCTCCCCCCACTCCCAGCCCTAGGTGATCACGATCACTCATCTATTTTCTGTCTCCATGTTGTCGTTAGTTGCTGATGAGTCAGCTTTGACTCATGGGGACCTTATGTGATAGAAATGTTTTACAACTGGACTGTGGTCATAGTTGTGTAACTTTTATATAAATTTACTAAACATGACAGAACTGTACACTTACAATGGGTGAATTTCATGGTGTGTAAACTACACCTCAATATTGTTGTTGTTAGGTGCCATTGGGTCAGTTCTGACTCATAGCGACTCTATGTACAGCAGAACGAAACACTGCCAGTCCAGCACCATCCTCACAATTGTTGTTATGCTTGAGCCCATTGTTGCAGCCACTGTGTCAATCCATCTCAATAAGGGTCTTCCTCTTTTTCACTGACCCTCTACTTTAGCAAGCATGTTGTCCTTCTCCAGTGGTTGGTCCTTCCTAATAACATGTTTAAAGTACGTGAGATGAAGTCTCACCAGCCTTGCTTCTAAGGAGCATTCTGGCTGTACTTTTATACCTCAGTAAAACTGTTTAAATACACACACGCACACACACATATATATATAAAGGAGTCCTTGGGTGGCACAAACAGTTAAGCGTTGAACTGCTAGCTGAAAGGTTGGCGGTTCGAACCCAGCCAGAGGCATCTTGGAAGACAGGCCCAGTAATCTGCTTTCAAAAGGTCACAGCCTTGAAAACCCTATGGAACAGTTCTACTCTGCACACATGGGGTCACCATGAGTCTGAATCCACTTGACAACAACTAACAACAAAAAGGCGGGAAGTTGGTATTATTTGTTACCACACAGAGAGCTGTACATTGGCTGAATATCACCTTTAGGCCAGTTGTTAGTCTGCAAATCAATCATTAGGCAAATAGGTGTGGCTTGATAATATTTTGAGGTGTTGATTTATGTTTCCTGTTTCTGTCTCCTGTATTTTTCCCCCTTTCCTTTCTTTCAACAGGTAAGAAGCTCTAGACTTCCTTGTCGCAGAGGTTTAGTGGGAAAGAGGGAAGTAAACCTGTCTGCAAAATACTTCCCTTGCTGGCTAGTGTTTTCAAAAGCCTAAATTTACTGAGGGGGCCCTGGTGATGCAGTGGTTAAGTGCTTGGCCACTAACGGAAAGTCAGATGTTCGAACCCACGAGCCACTCTGTGGGAGTCTGCTTCCCTAAAAATTTACAGCCTTGGAAACTCTATGGGGAGATTCTAGTCTGTCCTATAGGGTCCTTAGGAGTCTGAAATGGCTTTAAGGCAACAGGTTTAAATTTGCTGAGGAGATTATGCCAGGGATCTCTGAGGAAGGAAGGGAGGGAGGGAAGGAGTGAGTTGTCTTCCAGCCCCTGGGACAAAAAGGGATTGAATTTTCCTTGGCTTTTTTTTAGGGTTTTTGGTTAGGGCAGGAGAGAAGGAGCTGAGGGCCTGGAGCCGTGTTTTGTTGGCTGGCACAATGGTGTAAAGTATTTTTAACTAAAAAGTTATATGTACAGTTACCATAAAACCATTGCTGTCAAGTTGATTCTGACTCATAGTGATCCTATAGGATGGAATAGAACTTCCCCAAAAGGTTTCCAATGCTGTAATCTTTACAGAAGCACACTGACCATCTTTATCCTGCAGAGTGGCCGGTGGGTTCGAACTGCAGACCTGTTGGTTAGCAGCCAACCTCTTAACCACTGTGCTACCAGGGCTCCTTAGAGTTACCATATCCATTGCCACAGAGTCGATTCTGACTCATAGCAACCCTATAGGACGGAATAGAACTGCCCCAAAAGGTTTCCAAGGCTGTAGTATTTATGGAAACAGACTGCCACATCTTTCTCCCAGGGAGCAGCTGGTGGGTTTGAACTGCCGACCTTTTAGTTAGCAGCTGAGTGCTTAACCACTGTGCCATCAGGGCTCCCTAGAGTTACCATTTTAAAAAAACCAAAAAAACCAAACCCATTGCTATTGAGTAGATTTCAACTCAGAGTGACCCTATAGGACACAGTAGAACTGCCCCATAGGGTTCCCAAGGAGCTGCTGGTGGATTTGAACTGCCCACGTTTTGGTTAGCAACCAAGCTTCACTACTGTGCCACCAGGGCTCCAGAGTTACCATACAACCCAGCAATTCCACTCCTAGATACCTGCCCAAAAGAAATAGAAACATATGTCCACACAAAGACTTGTAGACTAATGTTCATAGCAGCATTATTCATAACCAAAGACTGGAAATACCCAAATGACCATCAACTGATAAATGGATAAATAAAATGTGGTATATCCAAATAATGGAATATTATCTGGCAATAAAAAGGAATGAAGTACTGATAAAAGATACAACATGAATGAACCTTGAAAACTCTATGCTAAGTGAAAGAAACAAACAAAAAAAAAAACCAAAGTGAAAGAAGCCAGACACAAAAGGCCATATACTGTATGTATGATTCTGTTTATATTGTATGTGTGCATCAAATGTTTTTGTTTTGTTCACTTATAAAATATAAGATGTAAACAAGGCTAGTGCATTTTTGGTTGTATGTGTGTTCATTGTATCATGTTAGGCACAAGTATGACCGTATAATTGTCTTTATTCAGAGATTATGTATGGTTTAAGGAGATGTGTACGGTTGCCAAGTTGACAAGGGGTGGACTATGATGGTTAAGGTTGTGTGTCAACTTGGCTGGGCCATGATTCTCGGTGGTTTGGCAGTTATGATGAGTTCGGCAGTCATATGATGTTGTGGTCACTTCTACGGTGAGATTTGATATAATGTGATCACCTCCGTGGTGGGATCTGCTGTGAGTAGCCAATCAGTTGAAAGGGAGTTTCCTTGGGCATGTGGCCTGCATTGAATATAAGTGAACATTCTGGAAAGGCTCATGAGCTTTTGCTTGAGCTGGATCCTGCAGCTGGCTCCTATTTGTCTCACCTCTGGTTCTTGGAACTTAAGCTAGCACTTACCTGCTGTCTTGCCTGCCGATCTTGGAATTTGTTGGTCTTCGAAGCCTGTGAGCAAGAACCCTGCTCTCTGACCTGCTGATCTTGGGTTCGCCAGCCCTTGTGGATACGTGAATCAGGAGAAGCCTCTATCCTGACCCACTTACTTGGAACATTCTACTACAACTGCGCGAGCCATTTCCTAGATATAAATCTCCCTATGTATATTTATATGCTTTACTGGTTTTGCTTCTCTAGAGAACCCAGCCTAAGACATATGATATGTCCAGAGTAGGCAAATCTATGGAGACTGAGGATCTATAGAGTAGAGGGTCAGTGAAAATGAGGTAAACCTTCAATGAGATGGTTTCATACAATACCCTCAACAGGCTCAAACATATTAAAGATCACGGAAATGACAAAGGACCGGGCAATGTGCATGCCCAGGTATAGGGCTTCACCTAAGGCAGGTGACCACACGTCCCATTTGCCCAGGACAGCCCCAGCATAGGTGTTAACAGGAGCATCCTGGCTCAGATAATACGCTATATGATCCCTCTATTCATGAGGGACTTTTCCATCTATGACGTCATGAGCACTTCCTTGGTTTCTGTTTTAAAGAATCCGTATCTTGCCCTTACCTTCCTAAGGCTGAAATCCCCCCACCCACCCTTTCCAGCTGTTGGTGCTTCTTTGAATGGTCCCTCTTCTCCTCGGTCCAGCATTTGCTTCATTTCCGCTCAGCTTCTCCGCTGACTGGAACCACGGGACCTTTCATTTTAAAATGCTTTTAGCTTTGACTCCACGTTGCTGTCTTTCATCTGGCCTTTATTTTCCTTGTGATTGTTGCTGGGCGGGCAGAGGAGAGCAAAGGACTGGCTTGGTTTGGGAGCTAGAGAGTGGGGGGCGGGCTGACCCCCTCTTTCCCGGGATGTAAGCATTAAGATCCACGGTGGCGCTGACAGAGCCTTTAAGGAAACCCAGCATCGAAATAACCTGAAAGAGCAGTTGAGAAATTGAAGGAACCCCTCCAGGTGGAGGGAACAGAATTACAAATGCAGAAAGCCTCACCAGACATGCAGCATTCATTTGCTCAAGCATTCATTTGCTCACTCATTCATTCAACAAACAGTCCTTGAGCTCACCCCCTCTGCCCTCAGGGGCTCGTGGAGTAATGCATTAATTGTGTAATTGTGGTAAGAGCTACGAAGAGAAAGTAAAGCAAGTCACAGGGGAATGTGACAGCCCAGGGAGATCTTCCCAGAGGCCCAGCCTTCCTCCTGAGGCCTAAAGGATGGGAAGGAGAGAGCGGAGTGAGGAGGCAGTGGGTGGAGGGGGTCAGAGAGGGCTCCAGGAGGACAGGGCCCAGCAACGGCAAAGGCAGGGTGTCCTGTGTGTGGATGGTCTGCAGGGAGGTTGCAGCAGGCAGAACATGGGAGCAAGGGGAGGTATGAGATGAGGCCTGATGCTGTGGGCTGGAGTCGAGGTAAGGAGTCTGGATTTCCTCTTGAGGACAACAGGAAGGAAGCCCACTGCTAATGGGTTTTCAGCCAGGGAATGTCTGGGGATGGGTCCTCGCCTGGCATGGCAGCATGCAGAATCTGTGGATTGTGGCCGGAATGACAGCAGGGGATGGAAAGCTGGGTCAGATGGTGGCAGGCGGGGGTGGGCTATCCAATAAGCAAGGTTAAGCACAGGCTTACTTCTGCTTACTTACTAATCTGTAGTGAACAATTTCACATTTGTTTTCACCACGTCCAAGATTCTGCTTCTAGGTATGGCTGGCATCTGTCTATCTCCAAACCCCATAGCACCTTCCTACAGAATCAAAGCCTCTTCTCAAATTTACAGTTCCTGACGGGGGCAGATGACTCAGTAAGCAAGGTGTCTTAGTCATCTAGTGCTGCTATAACAGAAATACTACAAGTGAACGGCTTTAACAAAGAGAAATTTATTCTCTCACAGTCAAGTAGGCTACAAGTCCAAATTCAGGGCATCAGCTCCAGGGGAAGGCTTTCTTTCTCTGTTGGCTCTGGAGGAAGGTCCTTGTCATCAATCTTCCCTTGGTCTGGGAGCATCTCAGTGCAGGAACCTCAAATCCAAAGGACATGCTCTGCTCCCAACACTGCTTTCTTGGTGGTATGAGCGTCCCATGTCTCTCTGCTCGCTTCTCTCTTTTATATCTGAAAAGAGATTGGCTTAAGACACTAATCTTTTAGACCTCATCAGTATAACTGCCACTAATCCGTCTTATTACATCATAGTGATAGATTTACAACACATAGGGAAATCACATCAGAAGATAAAATGGTAGATAATCATACAATCATACAAGGAAATCGTGACCTAGCCAAGTTGACAAGATATTTTTGGAGGACACAATTCAATCCATGACACAAGGTAAGCACGCCTACTTGTGTTTACTATCTAGTCTGTAGTGAGCAATGTCACATGGGTTTCACTTTGATGTAGTGCGGTGAAATTGTTCATTACAGATTAGTAAGTAAGCACAAGTAAGCTGGTGCCTACCTTGCTTATTGGATAATCAGCCCCTGGTGGCAAGCCTGGAACACGAGGCTAGGAAACATGGGTCCTTGGGGGAAGGGGCTGCAATGGGGAACTGCTGGAGGTTTTAAGCAAAGGAGTGAGGAGGTCAGGGGTGAATTTTAGAAAGACTGCTCTTGGGGTAGAGGACAGGGCCAGCACAGATCTGGGAGCCCAGCTGGTAGGCCACTGCAGGAGGATACCTTGGCAGTGGAAATGGGGGAATGTGGAGGGATCCCAGAGAAGCAGAAAGGCAGGGAAGGTGGGCGTGCCCAGGCTTGTGACAATGATGGGGAAATTTGGAGATTGCTCCCTGGGGTCAGAAGCACTGGGGGAGGAGTGGGGTGCATTTTGGCTGTGAGGTCTGAGACAGGACCTCCAGGAGGAAATACTCCATCAATGTATCACCAGCTGTCCAGGGCTGGGAGGGAGAGGCCAGGGAAGAGAAGAGAAAGGAAGTCCCTGGTGGGGAGAGGGATGAGACTGGGGAGGAGGGAGGGAGACAGAAGCAGACGATGAACAGGAAGGCCAAGCCAATGGAAGAGACCCACCCACACTTAAGGAGAGAGAGGATCACAGGGAGAAAACAGCAGCAAAGTCACCAACATTTACTGCGTCCTCATTGTGTGCCACTATCAAAGTCAATCCTGTGAGGGAGGGTTACTGGCTCTCCTCACCACCTCCCAAACTCCTAGACCCTTGGGGGACCCTCCATTGTTGAATAAAGTCTGGAATACAGCTGTGTGTGTATGTGTGTGTATTCTTAAATTACAGTGGTAGAATTCGGAGAACAACAATAGCTACCATTTTGTTCATTCCTTCATTCAACCAATACATATATATTTTTTTAACCAATATTTTTTGAGCTCCTACATGCAAGATGTTTTTCTAGACCAGGAATCAGCAAATTTTTTTCTGTGTCGGGCCAGAGAGTAAATATTTTAGGCTTTGCAGGCCATATGGTCTACCACGATTACACTCAGTTCTGCCATAGACAATAAGTAAGTGAATGGGCGTGGCCATGTGCCAATGAAATTTTATTTACAAACATAGGCGATGGGCCACATTTGGCTTCGGGGCAGTAGTTTGCCAACCCCTGCTCTCAATTTGCAAGATACAACTGTGAACAAAACACATAACATCCCTAACCTTGTGGACTGTACATTTCAGTGGGGTGAGACAGACTGATAAACCATTAGATGGATAAACAGATAATGTAACAATGATAAAATGTCAGGTGCTGATAAATGCTTTGTTGAAAATTAGGGGCTAGAGAGTTATGGGAAAGGTGTGCTATTTTAGACAGGATGGTTAGAACTAAAAACCCATTGCCAACAAGTCAATTCCAACTCATAGAGACCCTACAGGACCGAGTAGAACTGTCCCATAGAGTTTCCAAGGAGCAGCTGGTAGATTCGAACTGCTGACCTTTTGTTTAGCAGCTGAACGGTTAACCACTGCACAACCAGACAGGGTGGTTAGGGAAGGTATATTAGTTTTCTAGGCTGACGTAACAAGTTACCCCCAAACTATGTGCCTTGAAACACCAGAAATTTATTCCCTCATAGTTCTGAAGGTTAGAAGTCTGAATTCAGGATGTCATGCCCAAAGTCTCTAGAGGAAGATCTTTTCTTGTGTCTCCCAGCTTCCTATAGCTCCAGGCATTCCTTGAGTTGTGGCAGCATAACTCCTATCTCTGCCTCTATCTTCCCACGGCTATCTTCCCCCTCTGTCTCTTCACTTTTTATAAGGACAGCAGTCATATTGGATTAGGGCCCACCCTACTGCAGTATGGCCTCATGTTAACTAATTACATCTGCAAAGACTCTAGTTTACATCTCCAGGTACCAGGGTTTAGAACATCAACGTATCTTCTGGGGAACACAAATTAACCCATAACATGAGGCCCCTCTGAAGAGGGAGAGTCATGTGAATCTGGGAAGAGCATTCTAGAAAGAGGAAAGAAGAGTAAGTGCAAAGGTAGGTAGGTAGGACCTTTGAGGAATGGGAACATGGAAGCTGTGTGCCTGGGGTGGAATGTGCAAGGCAGAGAGTGCTAGAATGTCAGAGACCAAGAGGAGGATGGAGTTTAGATTGTGAAGAACCTTGTTGGCCATGCTGAGCACCTTGACTTTGCCCCAGGAGATGGAGAGCTGCTGGAGGGTTCTGATCAGAAGGGCAGATGATCTGACCTATTCCTAAAAGAATCATGGCGGCTGCCATGTTGAATAGAGCGGAGGCCAGTGAGGAAGCTACAGCAACGGTCCAGACGAGGGATGCTGGTGGCTCGGACAGGGTGGCAACCTTGGAGTTGTGAGGAGTGGTTGGCTTCTGCCTATGTTTTCAAGGGTGAACCAAAAGGATGTGCTGACAGATACCACTGGAGAGGGAGAGGTCACAGATGATTCCAGGATTTAGGGCTGAGCCACTGAGAAGATGGAGTTTTCCTTCACTAAGGTCGGGAAGATTGGGTGGGGTAGAGAGAATTGGGGGATCAGGAGCCCAGTCTAGGGCATGTTCATTTGAGATGCCCATTAGATGCTGCAGGTGAGTAATGCTCAGTCCCTAACACAGAGTCTAGTTGGAGAAACGGTCACATAGGTTAGTGACAATATGATGTGATAAAGGCTGCACCAGAAGAATAGACCTGGAGGAGGGAGGTGAAGGTGACTTCTCTGCAGAGATGACAAATTGACTGCTGTTTGAACGGAAGATTGGATAAAAAATAGGGACAAGCATTTCAAGCAGAAGGAACAGTGAGTGCAGAGGCAGGGAGGCATGCTGGGGCCTGGAGAGCACAGATAGATCTGTCATTTACTCTAGCTGTGACATGAGCTGTGTCTGGTATCTTAGTCATCTAGTGCTGCTATAACAGAAATATCACAAGTGGATGGCTTTAACAAAGAGAAATTCATTCTCTCACAGTCTGGGAGACTAGAAGCCTGAATTCAGGGTGCCAACTCCAGGGAAAGGCTTTCTCTCTCTCTCGGCTCTGGGGGAAGGTCCTTGTCATCAATCTTACCCTGGTCTAGGAGCTTCTCCGCACAGGACCCCAGGTCCAAAGGGTCTGCTGCTCCTGGCATTTATTTCTTGGTGGTAATGATGTCCCACTCTCTCTCTGCTCACTTCTCTCTTTTATATCTCAGAAGACATTGACTCAAGATACAACCTGATCTTGTAGATTGAGTTTTGCCTCATTAACATAACTGCCTCTAATCCTACCTCATTAACATCATAGAGATAGGATTTAGAACACATAGGAAAATCACATCAGATGACAAAATGGTGGACAATCACACAGTACTAGGAATCATCGCCTAGCCAAGTTGACACCCATTTTTGGGGGACACAGTTCAATCCATGACAGTGGGGCTTGGGGGGGTTGAGGAGGCTGTGGGATGCTATGAAGCTGGAGAGGCAGCCGTGCTCAGCAGTTCAGACCTCCCTCTGGAGGCAGTGAGGAGCCAGTGAATGCTCTAGATCAGGGAGTGAAATGGTCAGAAGTGCCTTTTCAGAAGGTCTGCTCCTCTGCCAGTTGGGGTGGCCTGCGCCCTCTGACTCACCTTCCACCAGTGTGAGCTGATTGGGCAGGGGGAGGGGGCATAGGCACCTGCTAAGGTAGTGCTTCTCCACCTTTTTTTCATCGTCATCCCCTAAGGAGTGTTTTTCACATTTTTTTCCCTCTAAACGCCCCCATGGAATTTTAACATCATAGATACACTGTATATCTGTTTATGTTCCATATGTACATCTGTGTTTTCTACATAAAAAGTTAGACTATGTTGCATGTGCTAGGGTGATGGTGACCTTGCCCCTGGTGAGTTAGGCCTTGGCCCTGGGAACTGGGGAGCTGGCATCTGCCCTTTGCTCTAACTGATTTGCTGGCTGGGGCTTTTTGCTGACTTGTGTTTAGTGGTTCTGTTCAATTTAGTTCTCCTTCACAGAGTGCCTCCTATGTGTCATGCATTGTGCTGATCCCAGGGCCACAGATCTCAGTAAGGCTCAGCCTCCACTCTCTACCAGCTCATGGCTGGGGGCAAAGGGGCGGGGAACAGGCTGATATAAAGACATCAAAATCCTAGAGTTGCTCAGAAATACTGAAACCTCAGAATGCTCGGGGCCCAGGAAGAACTCTGTTTTTTTTCTTTAATAAAATCCCAGTTATCGAGAAACTGGATCACTCATACATTGCTGGTGAGTATGTGAGTCCAGCCTCTAGAGATAGTCTGGTCGTTTCTTTCAAAAATAAAAATGGACTTACCATTAAAAAAAAAAAAAAAAACCCATTGCCGTTGAGTCGATGCCGACTCATAGCAACCCGAAGGGACAAGGTAGAACTGCCCCATAGGGTTTCCAAGGAGCACCTGGTGGATTCAAACTGCCAACCTTTTGGTGAGCAGCTTAGCTCTTAACCACTACGCCACCAGGGTTTCTATAGGACCCAGCAATTGCGTTCTTGGGCATTATGAAATTCCCTTCCCCATTTTTTACCCAATCTTCAGTTCAAATAGCAGTCAACTTGTCATCTATTGCGTCCATGCTTTGGGGGCAGGCTTTAACCCGGTTACTTCCACTCAGGAACTTGTACATAAATGTTCATAGCAGCTTTATTTGTAATAGCCCTGAACTGGAAGCTACCCAAATGTTCTTCCATGGGTGAATGGTAAATGAACTATGGTACATCCACACTATGGAACTACTCAGCAATAAAAACGAATTTACTATTGATACATGCAACAACTTGGATGAACCTTGAGGAAATTATACAGCATGAAAAAAGCCAGTCTCAAAAGGATGCAGACTGTATGGTTCCCTTTATTTAACAATTATGACATAACCATTACCAGAAAACCACACAGCTGTTGAGTTGATTGTGACTCACAGCAACCCTATAGGACACAGTAGAACTGCTCCCTAGGGTTTCCAAGGCTGTAAATCTTTATGGAAGCAGACTGCCACATCTTTCTCCATCGGAGTGGCTGGTGGGTTCAAATTGCCGACCTTTCAGTAGCAGCCGAGCGCTTTAACCACTGCAGCACCAGGGCTCCTTCTAACAATTACAGAGGTGGAAAACAAATGAGTGGTTGCCAGGGGTTAAGGATGGGAGGGGGCAGATGGGTGTGGCTATAAAGGGGGTCGGAAACCCTGGTGGTGCCGTGGTTAAGAAATACGGCTGCTAACCAAAAGGTCTGCAGCTTGAATCCACCAGGCGCTCCTTGGAAACTGTAAGGGGCTGTTCTACTCTGTCCTGTAGAGTTCCTATGAATTGGAACCAACTCGTCGGCAAGGGGTTTTTTATAAAGGTAACACGCAGGAGTCTTGTGACGGTGGTACAGTTGAGTATCTTGATTGTGGTGGTGGTTATACAAGGCTATACTTGTGACAGAATTGCAGAAAGCTACACACACACATATACACAAAGGCATGTATAACTGGTGAAATCTGAGTAAGCTGTATGGGTGGTGCCAAGGTCAATTTCCTGGTTTTGACAGTGTACTATACAAGTTATGTAAGAAGGGGGAAGTTGGGGAAAGGTGCATGAGACTTCCTGATACATATCATTGCCACCCCCTGTGAATATATAATTAGTTCAGAGTAAAAAGTTATTTAAAAATACCAATTTTCAGAGCTAGAAGATGCCAGAGAGATGACCAACTTGGCAACCTCTTCTATTTATATCCCCTATGCCTCAGTGGTCTGCACTCACCTATAGCCTTGTTTTCACCTGTCATGGCAGGCTTCAGGAGATAGATACACAACTGGGACAGTCTTAAGGCAGGAACCGCATCAAAGCAGGTGAAGCCAAGCTCTGCAGGGCTGGAAGGCCCAGCCTGACCCCTCCCACTGGCTACCATCCTCCCTGCCTCTGCCTGGGCTGCTCACCCTGCCTGGATGCCTTTCCCACTCATCCCCTCCTGCCGCACCCTCTTGGTGAGCACATTCTGGTTTTTCCAGGCTCAGCTTGATCTCACCTCGTCTTCCAGGCTTTTCCCCAAACCTAGGTAAAACTGACCTCTCTCTCCTTCAGGCTGCTTTCAAGAAGTCAAAAATTCAAATATCTTCAGGAGCCCAGAAGAAAATGTGAATGAGTGAGTGAACCAGGAATACTGCAGGAGTGAAGGCAGAGAGGAGCAACAACAGACGAGGACACGGTGGGCGCGGCGGGGATTGCTGGGCTCAGAGGGTGCAGGCCTGACTCAATGGAACAGCTCTACTCAGCTCCAGCCGAGGGCGTCAAGTGGGAGTGTGGACCTAGTGCTGCCAGAGTTTCTGATTTTATGACAAGCCAAAAATCCCGTATTTTAATGGAAATCCTCCAGATTTTTAAATGTTGGCAAAAATTCATCTTTTTTTACAGCTTTAGACTACATCTGCAGGTTGGATTCAGCCCATAGGCTGCCAGTTTTAGAGTGTGGCTGTATATATTTCTATTTTAGTATTTGTAAAAATTGATTTGGGGGGCAGTGGTAGAATTCTTGCCCTCCATGCGGAGGAGACCCAGGTTCAATTCGCGGCCAGTACACCTCATGGGCAGCCACCACCTGTCAGTGGAGGTTTGCATGTTGCTATGACACTTGACAGGTTTCAGCAGAGCTTCCAGACTAAGGTGGACTAGGAAGAAAGGACTGGCTATCTACTTCTGAAAAATCCACCAATGAAAACTCTATGGATTACAAGTCTAATCTTGTTGTGCATGGGGTCGCTATGAGTCAGGGGCCACCCGACAGCAGCTAACAGCAATAATTAATTTTTACTTCATTGTTGGTCATCTTCTTCATTAGCCTTGGGGGAATAGCCATGCTGTACTCACAGGAGTACCCAGGGGCCGGGCTGATGCTTCGCACACAAAGGATGCGTAATGTTTTAGAAGCAGCCCGCAGGGGGATCTGAAAATTCTACAAGGGGCAGCCAGTGTGTCTTCAGGGGGCAGGACTGAGGGGGCAGGCTGCATCCCGTCGGCAGCCCCACTGAGGTTGGTCATCCGTAATTTAAATTCCCTCACATCCTTTGCACGCTCCTGGAATCAAGGACTGGGGGAATGTGTGGGCCACCGGGCCTTTCATACAAATGAGCCTGGCCTCAGGCACAGAACCAGCAGAAATTGGGCTTCTGGGGGATGGGAGGAGGTAAGAATTTTAATAAGTTTAATGTAAGTTGTTAGTAAAACCCACCGTCCTGGAACTGCTCGTTTCTAGCAGTTTTAACGGACTTAGTGGAGTGGGTGCAGCAGTGGATGCTGGGAGCTCAGGGACCTCAAGGATCTGGTTTCTGGAGAAACTCAAGGAAGCCTGGACAGGAGTGTTGGAGGCTCAGGCACTGGCCCAACCGGAAGCCTGGGCTCAGAGGGGCGTGGCCAGGAAATGGCCTGTTCTGAGGGGCGTGGCCTTACGCAGAAACGAGATCCCCAGAATGGGCCCTCTCTTTTGGGTGACCAAAATTCTAGGCAGCAGGGGGCAGTACAGGCATAGGGTCCAATTCCAGGGGAGTGGGTTGGGTAGGAAACAAGGCAAAGAAACTGAGGCCAAGGCCCATTTGTAAGGGCCAGGGCTGAGGTTCTCGTGTCTCTTGCATACCCTGGGTGAAGGCTTAGCGGAGAGCCTCTAACTCCAGTCCTCGACTCATGGGCTGAGGCTGTCAGTCTGTACTGCCTGTGGCTGATCCAGGCCAGAGCCAGGTCCACCCTCTGCCTCCAGGGGTTTCCGGCTTCACCTGCCAGTGAGCACCAGTGTGCCAGGCACTTTATTTGGGCATCTTATCCCAATTTTGAGATGAGGAAAAAAGAGGCCCAGAGAGGTTAACTAACATGCATAAAGTTGCACAGCTAATGAGTGGGGGAGCTAGGCCTGAACCACACATTGCCTGTCCTCTTAAATACGG
Organism: Elephas maximus indicus; assembly: GCF_024166365.1. Taxonomy (NCBI): domain Eukaryota; kingdom Metazoa; phylum Chordata; class Mammalia; order Proboscidea; family Elephantidae; genus Elephas; species Elephas maximus. Next base: position 88,202,262 of record NC_064830.1, on the reverse strand, counting down.
TAGCACTTAACCATGCTCTGAAATGAACTTGTGTGTTGATCTGTTTATTCCTGCCTCTTCTTGCTGGAAAATGAGCTTTAGGGCTGACTTGGTCTGCCTTTGGTCATTGCGGGATGCCCATTACCGGGCACGGTTACCCTCCGTAAATGCTTTTTGAAGAAATGAGCGTAATAGAAGCGTTCCTTACCCAAAGGGGTATCTGTGTGTGGTGGGAGGTGGGTGGGGGAGATGCCTGAGACCGGGGACCCTTTCTGCTCCCTCATATAGCAGCTGTTTCCTCTGTACCTGAGTCATGGTGGGCCACTGGTGGGGGGAGTGGAGGGGGTCAGCACATGAGCGACATTCATCAGCTTGATCCCATTCTCTGGTGGGGGCTGGGGACTCCCTAACAAGTGCTCCATCAAAGGCCTGGAAAGGTGAAGGTGAGAAGCAACATCAGGTGGGGCGAAGGGCAGACCACCTGGGTATGGATCCTGTCCTTATCATCAGTTGTGTGCCTTTGGTCAAGGTTTCTCTCCTCCCTGAGCTTTGGTTACTACTTCTCCAAAATGGGAGGGTAGTCATACCTATCGTATGGGGGCAGTGAGGATTTAAGGAGTGAGTATGTAGACGGTGTTTAGCATGGTGCCTGGAACAGGGTTGGGTCACAGAATTGGGCAGCTATAATTATGGGTGTAACAACTGGTAATATTGTGGCAGCTTGGGGCTTTTCATGGTATGTAGAGATAGAAGTAGAGAAACAGAGAGAGAGGCATCCAGGCCCTGCTGTTTACATTTATCCAGTGCAGCCACCTCCACCTCCACTCCCCACCATGAGGCAGTTGTCTGAACCCCTCTGGGGCTAAGGAGGCCTATATAGTTCCTGGTCAAGCCAACCAAACAGCCAGGTATTGGGTCTCAGGTGACATTGGGACAGGAAGCCCTCCCTAGGATGACCAGGAGAATAAAGTAAAGATGATTCTTGGTCTTGATTAATCCAGTTCAGGAAAACAAGTTCCAAGGGCCAGGGCAGGTACAGAGAGACAAAGGGTTAGGAGCTTGGTGTGCCTGGAGAAGAATAGGATTGTGGTAGGGAAGAAGCAAGGAGAACCTCAGGAGATTGCTAGGCTGGAGCTCGGTGTGGCTGGGGGCCAGTGTGTGGAGGCAGGCCAGGCTGGCTCACAAAAGACTGGGTGGGGTGATGCCATCTTGGTCTCAGGCATCAGACATAATAGCTGGCCTCTACTCCATGGACCCCAACAGCTCATACCTGTCTCCCCAACTAGACCTTGAGCCTCCCAAAGGCAGGAACCATGTTCTGTTCATCTTGATGTTTCTGGAGCCCGGTGGGATTCAGACGGAGCATCTGTGAATGTCAATGAACAAATGACTGGGTTCTGGGTGGAGTTATGGTGTTGGAGGTGGTCAACACACAACCTGGGCTGGGCACCTGGTAGCCGGAATGCAGCCATCAGGGAAAGCCCTGGTCCTGGTGACCGAGGTTGGTCCCCAGCTTTGTAGGCTGAGGTTCAGAGCTTTCCTGCAAGTTCACACATGGGCTTTGTGACCACCATTTTGCAGTTTCAAAGCCTTTTTGGTTTCATTCCTGATTTTTGGTTGTCTCATGGTTCAAGGAGCTGAGATTTGTCTCGTCTGAGCCAGAGCCATATTTTTCTAAAGGTCATTCTATAATTTCATCTCTCAACACTTTTCTTGGTAGTGACTGCATGCAGGCAGAGGAGGAAGGGCAGCCACTCTTGAGAAGATTAAATCCAGTTGAGGACTTTGACTTGTGGGGACTCCTTTGCTGAGAGCTGCAGGAGTGTGGCTGTGAAGGAATGTGGGTCCCCAGCCTCTAATTTTTTCCATGTCATAATGTTTATAGTGGATGTCTATGGTATTGCATTTTTAGCATCCTTTTGTCCTTTCTTCAGCTCAAAACAGCATGACTTTCCTTGGAAATCATCTGTTCTTTACTCATAGGCCATGTCGACTGCACTCCACTCCCATTCTAGAAGTGGGCCCATGCCCTGGCCAGTCAAAGCATTCCATCCCCTTGGTCACAATGATTGGTTCAGAGATGGGCGTGTGATACAAACCAGGCCAATGAGGTTCAGTTATGGGACATTTGTAGCAACTGGTGTGACACCAGAAGCTTGGAGCTGATGGGTCCACCATGTGTAGGAACCTATCTGAGAATGAAACCAGCAGAGAGGAAAGCAGAGTTTGAGAGAGGAAGAGACAGATTCCTGACCTCATCATTGAGCACCTGGATCCTGCTATACCTAAAGCCAAATGATCCATGACCTTTAAAGATACATGAGCTAACATATTTCCTCTATTTCTTAATTCATTTTGAGCTGTATTGCCACCTCTTGTAACTTTAAGAGCCCTAACACAGCTGAAATGGGCTCAGCTATCAAACACTGTGGGTCCTATCTGCAGGGTAGGTAGGAGGAGCTGATCAGAATCACATGAATTCCTCAGGCTGTTGGCTTTATTTCCCCTGCCCCAACATGGGGAGTTTAGGCTCTCTTTTGGCTGTCACAAAACCAAGATATTCTCCTGAGTTGACCCAGCATCGCCGTTCCTAGACTCCCCTGTTGCCTTTCCGGACTCTGCCTCTGAGCTATCAGTGGCATAATTTGTAAGCGCTGGAGTTTGTAGAAATAAATCAAATTACAGTAAGTATAACTGGGTTAAAACCACCAATTTAAGTCCAAGCTCTCAGGCTGTATAAATAAAAACAACTAGATCCAGTGATACAAGAGATGCACTTTAAAAGACATAGAAGGATAGAATAGAACGGGGAAAAAAAAAAACAAACCTGGAAAATATGAACCAAGAGAACGTTGGGTTAACAACTTTCATATCTGACTAAATAGAATTTGAGACCCAAAAAATCATAAGGGAGAAATAGAAATTTTTAACGCACACACACACCCCTCAGAAAATGAGATAAAACAGATGAAAAAATGAGCTGAACTGTTGAAGAGTCAAACAATACAATTAATAAAAGTCAAAACAGAGAATACTTATTTTAAGCACACACAGAGATAGCAAAAACAAACATGCCGGAGCCTGTATTTGAACCTGCTTGGTCTGTTTCCAAAGCTCATATTATTTTGCCTTGTGTAGGAGCTGGGTTGAGACTGATAAAGAGAAACTGGCTGGAGCTAGGATGGGTTTAAAGGCTTGGCCAAGCAACCTGGGATTCAAGGTTTGAGGGGACTGGTCTCAAGCAGAGTAGTTAGGCGTGAAGGCCATTGGTGTGGCCTGGGTAATGAGGTGAACGTGGCGCCCCCAGCAGAACCAGGCTGAAAGCAATAAGACCCAGTTCCACTAGCTAGCTGGGGCTGCACCCTTAGCTGTCCTGCCCACCCTGGTCAGGTCTGGCCTAGGACCCACAACTGTATTTACCAAATGTTTGCCTATGTACTAGTTATCTCTTACCTCAAACTTAGCAGCTTAAAACAACACACATTTATTATCTCATAGTGTCTGTGGGTCAAGATACAGGTACAGCTTGGGTGGGTCCTGTGAGCCAGAGCTGGGTTCTCATCTCGAGGCTCAGCTGGGGAATGATCTACTTCCAAGTTTGCATGGTTGTTGGCAGATTTCAGTTCCTTGTAGTTCCTTTCAGGGCTTCAGTGTCTTGCTGACTGTTGGCCAGAGGTCACCCTCAGTTCCTTGCCATGTGAACCCCCAACATGGACACTTACTTCTTTGGGCCATCAAGGGAGATAGTTTCCTTGAAAGAGAGGTGTTACAATCTTATGTAACGTAATTGTGCACCTTCTGTCACCTTTGTCGTGTCCTATAAAAAAAAAAAAAATTTTTTTTTTTTTTTTATTGATTAGATGCAAGTTACAGCTCTGCCCACAGTCAAGGAGAGGGATTATTTTGCCAGGTGGAAACTCCAGGTTCTGCTCAGCACCACTCATCTCAGCCAATGAACGAGAGATTGAAGTGGGAGAGTGGAAGGCACCTTTATATCATTGCACAAAGAAAGGAAACAATCGGGGCTGCTGCCACCAAGACGGCTCAGTGAGGGTGAGGGGCAAGGTTACTTTCAAGGGGTTTACAAGTAGGAAGTTCATACAAGTTACCTCAGTGACATTCTTAATCATACTATGCAGGCACAATGGGGTTTACATATAACTTCATGTATCTCATGTTCAAAAACTGTTGGTTAAACTCCACCTAGAGGGGAAGAAGTTACTGTGTGTGAGGTATTTAATGAGCAAAAAGGTTATCCTGAACATCAACATGACGCCTCAACTGGTTTATGCCGATTTCCTCTAGTTTTGGGCAGCAGTTAAGGAGAGGGGAACCAGGATTTTAATGTAAAGCTCCCGGGGCATGCCAAGCAAGCTGCTTGAGACAGTGGAATTTTCCACAGCCTGGGGACCTCTGTCTTAATTACACTAGGGCATGGAGATCACAGGGCCACCTGAGAATCTGTCCACCATAACTTGATAAATGGCGGCTTGGCAGGCTTGGTGGATGGTGCCCTGTGACTAGAAGGCCCAGTGGCATGTGACCCATCCATTTGGTTTGAGTCATCTCCGAGACAGTAGAGACCCCTTTGTCACTGTCTCCTCTGGCTTCTCCAGAGCGAGTGGGTCTGCACTGTTATCTCTGAAGCCCAGGGAATATGGCCTCCAAATAGCCACAGCCACAGCCGTCATGGAGAGGACTGGAATGTGAGCCCTGGGGGCAGGGGAAAGACTAGATACCACTTACCCAGCATTGACCGCTCCCACAGCTCCCTGCCTTTGCCCATGCTGCTTCTCCTGCCTAAAATACTGTTCCTCTTTTTTCTTGCCTTTCTCTTAAAACTCAAGGTCACACAACACTTCCTTTGTGAAAGCTTCCTTTGCCACTGTTACCAGTGTCTTGTCTACCCTTCTAGAATTGTTTGAAATATTTCTTACATGTATGGTGGTATGGTGCACTTACTTTTCTGCACCTTGCTTTTTTGCCTTAATATTTCTTGAAAGTCTTTCCTGATCAGCATGTTTTAATCTACCTATTTTTTTTTTTACTTACTAATTATTAACATGGTTAATATTTACTGAGTGCCTAGTATGTGTCAGGCACTGTCCTAGGCACTGGAGACACCATGGTGAATTAAGCAGGCAGTTTCTGCTCTCAGGGAGTTGATGTGTTTGTAACCTGGAAAAAAAAAAATTGCTGTCGAGTCAATTCTGACTCATAGCGCCCATACAGGACAGAGTAGAACTGCTCCGTAGGGTTCCCAAGGAGTGGGTGGTGGATTCGAATTGCCAACCTTTGGTTAGCATCTGAGCTCTTAACCACTGTGCCACCAGGGCGCCATGATGTGCTAGTAGGGGAGATATTTAATAAATAAACGCACAAATAAAATATCAGGGATGATAAGCGCTACGAAGATGGAGAAGGGAGAGAAGGTCGCTATGGGAAAGGGACATTTGAACAGACGCCTGAAGGAGGTTGTAGAGTTACCTATTGTTGTGCTACAAATTACCCCAAAACTTAGCTTAAAGCAACAAACATTCATTATCTCCCAGCTTCTGTGGGTCAGGAGTCCAGGCACAGCTTAGCTTGTGACCCTGGTTCTGAGCCTCTCATGAGGCTGCAGTCAAGCTATTGTTCCACTTCCAAGCTCCCTCTGCTGGTTGCTGGTGGCTCCTGTTCCTTGCAGGCTGTTGACCCAAAGGCCTCACTCAGTTCCTTGCCATGCCATGTGGGCCACTCCTAGGGCTGCTCAAACATGGCAGCTGGCTTCCCCCAGTACAAGTGACCTGAAGGAGAGGAAGAAAGAGCGTGTGCGCCAAGAAAGAGCAAGAGAGGGCTCAAAATACAATGTCAGAATCCTGCATATTCTGTTAGCAGTGAGTCAGTAAGTCCAGCTCACACTCCAGGGGAGGGGACTGCACAAGAGTGTGAACACGAGGAGGCGGTGATCACTGGAGGTCATCTTGGAGGCTTCCTGCCACAGAAGTGAAGTAATAGCAATGCAGATATCTGTAGAGAGAATGGCCCAGGTGGAGGGGACAGCAAGTGCAAAGGCCCTGAGGCAGGAACATGCCTGATGTGTTTAAAGGCCAGCAAAGAAGCCAGAGTGGCTGGAGAGGAGTGACAGAGGGCAAGAGGGGCAGGAGGTGAAGTGAAGGATGGAAACGGATATCCGTTGCATGAATGTGCCTTGAATTAATTTATCAGTCCTCTATTGGTGGACTTTTAGGGTGTTTTCAATCTTTTACTCCAGTGAATATCCTTGCCTATGTACCTTTGCCCATGTGTGCAAATACATCTGAGGGTAAATCCCTTGAGGTGGAATTGCTGGGTCAGAAGGAAGGTGCATATCATGACAGTCGTTGCCAAGTTTCCCTCTGGAGTTGGCAGCCCCGCCAACCCCTCTGAGGGAGTCCACTTGGCCCTTCCATGCCTTTGACTTCCTTGATCTCCCTGGGCCTGGCATCCAACCGTGGTTATTTCATGCTAAAGAGCTGCTGCTCCGTCTCCCTAGGCGCCCGTCTTTCCTCATCCCCAGCCCCTCCCTCCCGATGTCTGGTCTGCTTCTGCAGATGGCTGGGGAGTCTAAGAGCCCCTTGGAGGACACTTCCCACTGATGGAAATTCTCCATGCTGGAAAATTCTCTTCACAAACAGTATCTTCTGTGTGCTTTTCCCAGGAGTTGGAAAGTCCCCAGTGGTCGTTTTGAGACAATGAATGATTCGTGCTTGCCCACATTTGTCTCTGGGAAGGTGGCTGACTGGAGCTGGAGGTGGTAGAAGCTGCCTGGGGACAGAGGAAAAAGAGACACCTTGCCTGGCATGAGGGGCTGGTGCTCCCTCATTTTCCTCCCTCCTGATGAAGCCCAGCCACACACTGCCCATGTGACATTACAAGGCTGAAGAAGCCCCTGGGTTAGAGACCACAGAGTCAACCAGCATTTACTGAGCACCTGAATACAAATGGGGCCCCATTACTCTCCTGCTAAAAACCTTCCAGTGGCTTCCCACTGCATTCTAAATGAAATCCGAACCCCACTGCAGGGCTCTCCCAGAGGAACCTCTCTGCCTTCTGAGCCCCCTCGCCCCCTAGCTCACCATGTTCCAACCACACTGACCTAATTTCAGTTCTTTGAGATGACAACTTCTTTCCCATCTCAGGGACTCGACACTTGCTGTTCCCTCTGCCTGCGACTCTTCCAAGGTTTTCTGCATGGCTGACTCCTCCTTACCCCTCAGGTTCCAGCTTTGAAGTCCCTTCTCAGAGAGGTCTTCCATGACACATCATCTGAAGTAGCTTCCCCAGTTACTCTCTATCTCCTTGATCTGTTTCTTTTTGAGATAGTGTGCATCTATCGTGTGTCTCTCAGCTTGAATGTCAATTCACATAGGCAGGGACCTTGCCTATCTTGCTCTCCACTGTGTCCCCAAGACTAGAACAATATCTGGCACACAACAGGTGTTCAGTAAGTATTGGTGGTATGAGTGAATGTGATTAGGAATTATCCTCATTTTCCAGGAATTGGGGACTCAGAGATGTTAAGTGACTTCTCCATGGACACACAGCCAGGAAGTTGTGGAAACGAGATTCAAACCCAGGCTTACCTTACTCCAACCCAGTGACTTCCTTCCCGCTGGATGTCCAGAGAGGATGGACAGGAGTCAGGCCAGTGTTTAAAACTAGAAGCCCAGGAGTATCTGTGCAGGTGTGCTGGAGGGTACAGGGAGCAGACTGGAATGAGGGGCTGCTGTCCCCTTGTTCTCTTCTCTCTGGAATAAAGCCAAGCCACATATTGCCCATGACATTATAAAGCTTGGAGAGGCCTGAGGGCTCTGAGATTCACTGGGATGGAGACCATATAAGAGTCAACCAGTAACAAGGCAGGCAAGGTCTGGTCACCACCCAGTGCCACCCTGGGACCCCACGTTGGTCAGATCATCCTGATCCCAGCTCTCCCTGGGGTTCTGCCCCCTTGCAGCCCAAGACCGCCTCTGCTCTGATGACTCACAGTCCTGCACTCTCCCCCAGCCAGACTGCCATTTTTCTTGTCATCATGCTTAGTCATACATCTTCTCCTGAGGTTCAGGTTGCATGGGAGGGCAGTGGTGGTGTCATTTGTCTGGAGAAACTGGCCCTTCGAGGGGCAACAGAAAAATGTTCAAGGGTGCTCACTATGGAGCTAGCGTACTTGACCCTCCACATACATTCTTAACCTTCCTGAGCCTGAGTCTCCTTAGCTGTTAAATAGAGATACTAGTAGTAGATACTGCACAGTTACTGTGCAGAATCAGTGAGATGGTGTGTGCAGAAGTCTTACCTGGTGCATACAGCCCAGTACTTCATGATGTTAGCTTTGTGTTATTCACCAAGGAGCCCAGGCGCCACCCTGCAGGGCCTTCTTCCCCCAAGTCTGGGTGGGTACCCCACTCAGCATTCTCTCAGAGTGTGCCCTGTGAGATCTCCTCTCACATTGCTCACCGCACTTCCTGGTGATTTGCTCTCCCATCCCTCCCCCTCATCTCCATGAAGACACACATCATTCCCGAAGCCCCTTCACCGGCACAGGTCATGGCCAGGCAGAGCATCAAACAGAGATATCAGTAAGTGCATTGTAAGTTGAGTTGGAACACATGGCCCCTCTGCTCCTTGGCTTGATGGGGAGAGGAGAAGGCTGGGGATGGCAGCTGGGAACTACGGGGGCCAGGAGAACCTATAAGGATGAGATAACATGGTCCAGAGAGACAGGAAGAACCTAGACCCTGTACAGGTCCGTATGTATGTCTGAGGAGACCCAGTCTGGCAGGCAGAGCACTGCAACAGGAGCCCCAGAGTATGGTGGGGAGCAGAGACAGTGATAAGCATTTCAGCTGACACTTGTAGAAGGCTTACTATGCTCCAGGCACTGTTCTATGTACTCATTACTGATTCTTGTAACTAGTTGGGGAAACTGAGGCACAGAGCATTTACTGATCACACAGCCAGTACATGTTGGAGGCAGGTTTGGACTCAAGCGGCCTGACTCCAGGTTCTACCCCTCCCTGCCCCTGTCATAGCTTCTAAGTGGTCTGTGGGCTTAAGGAAGAGACCCAACCAGCAAGCGGGGATGGGAGGATGGTCTAGTCTGGGATGAGTGGAGGGTGGAGGGCCCGTTCCTGTGGTGCTAGAGGACAACAGCAGTTGGGGCAGGAACCTAGCACTTGGGTTGGGGAAGACCACTGTTAGCTTGTGGGTAGGGTAGGGGTGTGCCAGGATACTTCCAGACTATGGAAAGGATATTTCCCAAGGAAGGGAAACCCATGAAGATCCCACCTCCTGGCGGTGGGCTCCTGCACAGCTGCCTGCCCCGTCAGGCCTGTCTCCTGAGAACAGGGCAGCGGCCAGGAGTCTCTACAGCTGCATAGTTGTGCGTCTCTGGGGCAGGCAGGCAGGCAGGCGCCAGGGAACCTCAGCCCAGAAGGCCCACCCAGCGTCTGCGCAGAGCCACCTGTCATTCCGAACCTCTCTCCTCACTTGCCTCTGCTGCTCAGCAGCCTGAAAAACAAGCTGAAACTTAATCCCTTGCAGTTGTGGGGGCAGCGCAGCCTAATCCCTGATCCCTGTTTTGAGGACGAGGGATCCCCTGGTGCAAGCAGCTGGCCTGAGTCCCAGGCCTGCCTCTATGAGAGGCTTGGAACAGAGGCGGGCAAACCAGCTCCCACCCAAGGAAGGTGACAGATGGGAGCCAGGCCACAGGAGCAGTGAGGTGCAGGGCAACCTTGGGCACACACCTAGGCTCCCAGGGGTCCTGCTGCTTGTCTTCCACCTGGCCCCTGCGGCACCTCCATTGCCCAGGCCCCACAATCTTAGAGCCTCTGACCCGGTTGGAACCTCAGCACCTGCAGGCACCCTGCTGGTTGGAGGGGAACTGAGGAGGGGAGCTGAAGGACGTGCCACGACACCCCTCTGAGCTTCACGGGACGCTTCACTCTAGCTCCATGTTCTGTCACCCTGGGCTGTCTGGGTCTGGTCCCAGGAGAGGGGTGGGTGAGTGAACCTGAACCCACTGGTGTTTGGGCCTCTGTGTGTGAGCTTCGTGGGCCCCTGGAGCCAGAGGTCAGGAAAAGACATGGAGCCGGCAGAGAGACCACCTTGCACGGCAGCCAGCACGCTCTTCTGACAGTGTCGTCTCTCCCACTCACATACTTCCTCAAGACTCCGCAGTAGCTTCCTCACAGTGCACGATCCCCTCCTCCCCCAGCCCCACAATCAGCACACCCACCTCTCACCCTCCTCACTCACCTCTTCCTTGCCCTGGCCTCTTTTCTGTGAACACACCAGGTCCATTCGCATCTCAGGACCTTTGCGCTTTCCATTCTCCCCGTCTGGTCCTCCTTCCACCAGATCTGCACTCTCTGGCCCCTCATTCTTCAGGTCTCAGCTTAAGTACTCCCTTCTCAGAGAGGCCTGCCTGACTTCCTCGGCCAAACCAACTACCCCAGTCACTCTCCTCCCACCCCCCACTTTTCCTTCAGAGTATTTATGAAACTGTTTTCATTTACTTCCTATCTTCCTTCATAAGAACATCAGCTCCATGAATGCAGGGCCTCGTTCGTCTAATGTACTCATTTATTCCCTGAACCATGAAGACAGCACAGCATACTGTAAGTGCTGAATGAATGGATGAATGAATGAATGAATGAAGAGGCTGTAATGGAAAGGAAAACATCTGGACTTAGAGTTGGGCAGACCTGGAGTAAAATACACTTCTGTGCTGTGTTCCCCTGAGTGGGTTGCTTTGCCTCTCTGAGCTTCACCCTCTCGTTTGTCAAAGAGTGTACCCAAGCCTAGCCTTCCTGGGATAAGGCAAGAATGACATGAGCCTTGAGCTTGTCGAGTACTTGTTGAGCTGTAATGTGCCAAGGAAGGGAGGAGCTGTCATTTTTTGCTCTCTGGAGGTTTCACAGCAAGGTGGCCGCTCATCCCCTCATTTTCCTAATGACCAAGCAACTTCCTGGGCAGTAAAACTAATCTGATGATGGTATCACAGTGTTGCTGCAGAGGAGTGTGGAAACTCAGAACACTTAAAACCTAACTGGCCAGAAGAGTAGGACTTGCATTTCAGCTAACGTGGCCCAAGGGATGGAAGGGTAGCCCTGGGAGGAATGTTCTCAAGGCTGATTATGGAGGGCTGGCAGCAGATCCACTCTGTTCTGAGGCAGAAGGGGAGAGTAGCATGGGTGAGGTGGGCCTGAAATTTCAGACCCAGGCCTGTCCAGGTTTCTCTGTGCAGGTCAGGGTCCTGTGCAGGCAAGATGGGAGGGAAGGGGCAGCCCACTGCTTAAGACTTGAATAGAGTGAATAGTCCTAATTGTAACTTGGGCACTGGGGGCAGGGGAAGGACAGAGAAACAGAGCGGGGGAGGAGGGGAGGGGGGCGGAGGGAGAGAGTGGCAAGGATGGGAAGAAGCCAAGAGTGAAACAGAGCAAGAGATAGATAAGATGGACATTTGGCAGTGTCTGGAGACATTTTGATTACGTAACTTGGAATGATCACTTCTGGCATCTAGTAGGTATGCTCCTCAGCCAAACATTCTATAATGCACAGGACAGTTCCCCACAACAAAGAATTATTTGGCCCCAAACGTTAACAGTGCCAAGGTTGAGAAACCTGGTCTGAAATAACCTTGAGAGAAAGGAAACAGAGAGGGAGACACAGAGAGAAAGAGAGAAACAGAGGCAGAAAGAGAAAAAAGCCCAAGGGAAGGGTATTCTGCCCTAGAAGGAAAGTGAGATGGGAGACCCCAGTTGCTGCCCACCCCCTGCTGACTTCAGAGCCCCCAGTGCTTTTTCGTAATGCCAGTGTCTTGCCTCAAGGAGTTCGCTTCTAGCATTTAAAGATTCTTACCTTCCATACAACATGGCTTGCCAAAGTTAAGCCACCTCTTTCCTCTGGTGCTCACACAAAGAGGGTTTCACCTGTTGCCAGCCTGGAGGACAACTGGCCTGGAAAGAACTAGTATGCTTTCCAAGATGGCGCCTCCCAGGGACTCCCAAGCATGTTGTGCGACTCGTGTGTACTTTTAAGGTCCGCCCCCACAGAACACTGACACACACCACAGCCTGGTCCCCCTTGGGCCCACTCTTCCCCTGCTTCAGCTTTTCTTCCACTTTCGTTGTGAGCACTCTTCTTCACGACCATTGCCACGTCCGTGTGTCACAGATACCTTTATTTACTTAGCATTTTTCTCTCAGTCATTCCCTGATCTAAGGGAAGGAGGTCCAGGCTTCAGATCTCTACCGGAAATGAAAGTATCACTTTGCAAGAAGTAGAAGGGAGCTGTAAAAATAAAAACTCTACCATTGTAAAAATGTTCACGTACCATCTTTCCCAACCAGGGCGATTCTGCTCCCCAGAGGACATTTGGCAGTGTCTGGAGACGTTTTTGATTGTATGACTTGGGGGAAGGGTTGCTTCTGGTATCTAGTAAGTAGAAGCCAGGGATGCTGCTGAATATCCTACAATGCACAGGACAGCTCCCACAACAAAGAATTATCTGGCCTGGAATGTTGACAGTGACAAAGGTTGAGAAACATGGTCTCAATTAATCTTGAGCCCCACAGAGGACTGTGACAAAGGTTGAGAAACATGGTCTCAATTAATCTTGAGCCCCACAGAGGACTGTGCCCTGCACATTGGGCAGCTGTGATCTGGCTAACTCTGCCCCATCCTTCAGGGTCTACTGAAACAGCCCTGCCTCAGGGAAGGCTTTCCTGGTCCCTAGAAGAGAGGACTCCAGATGCTGGCTCCTATGGCCCCTTGGCCTCTCATTTCCTAACTCTCATGACCCTTGACAGTTTTTCTTACTGGCAGTCTTTGGTCTCCCTCACTAGATTATAAGCTTCAAGCGGGCAGGGACCACGTCTGTCTTGTGTGTCTCTTTCTCCAGCCCTTACCACTGTGTCTGGGTCCTAGCAGACGCTCAAGAATCATCTGTGGAATGAATGACTGAATATTGGGTAAGAAAGAGATATGCATTCTACTCCTGAATTCCCCACTAGCCTCACTTCTCTCACCTGTTAAATGGGCACACCAATAGGATTACTGTGTGGAGCAAAGAGACGAGTATAAACGTGCCTGGTAGAGGGTAAGCACTCAGCGAAGGCTAGGGGATGTCGCACGTGGAAGAGATCCTTTGTGAGATTGAGAGAGCACTCATTCATTCATTCATTCTGTCATCATTTTATTGAGTGCCCTGTACTCCCGTAGTCCCAGAGTAATCTTTAATAGTGCCCCCTTTCACTCTCAAAGTATCCTGGCTTGGTCAATAAATTATATGGTCCCCTAACGGGTAATCCATTGTAGTTTAGTGGGACATGTGGAAAGCCAAGCAGGTAACTATAGCTTGAAAGAGCTGTCTATACTTGCTGTCTCTGCCCTGCAATTTGCTTGTTGCTCCATCCCTCCCTGACCCCACTCTTTCTAAACTCACAGCGATCTGTTAGCAGCAGGACCTAGAGGATGGGGATAGGGTGCCTGCTGAGAAGGCACTACACAGCATAGGCTGTATCCCACAGAGCCTTGTCCAAAGGCCAAGTCTTGGGCAGAATGTCAAGACCACTTCGGCGTGTGAATTTCCAGGTAATGATATGAGAGAACAAAGGAGGAGAAGGGCAGGATTGTGACTCAGGTGTGTACCTGTCGAGGGGCCTGTCTTAGCCTGGGTCCTCTAGAGGAGCAAAGCCAGTGAAGCATATATAAATAGAGAGAGAAATTTACTTCAAGGAAATGGCTCACGCAATTGTGTGGAAATGGCTCATGCAGTTGTGGAGACTGGCAAGGCCCAAACCTGTGGGTCAGGCAGCAGGTTGAAGACCTCTGCTGACTCACGTGCTTGCAGGGGCTGATGAACTCAAAATCTGCAGGTCAGGTGGCAGGCTGGAGGCCTCTGCTAGCTCACTGGGTTGTGGGGGTTGGTGAATCCAAAATCTGCAGGTCAGGCAGCCAACTAGAGACTCCTGCAGGCTTACGTCCTAAGAACCAGTGTTCAGATGACAAGAAAGGTTCAGGGTCGAGAGAGAGAGCTTTGCCAGAAATCCATTTATATATCGGAGGCAGGCCACACCTCCAAGGAAACTCCCCTTTCAACTGATTGGCTGCTCATATCAGATCACAAAACGGAACGTGATTACATCGTATCTGCCAAACCACTGAGAAGCATAGCCTAGCCAAGTTGACACATAATGTTAGCCATCACCTTTCACTTCTGTCCTGATTGTGTGTGATCTCTAGTTTATTTTCTTCTTTGCCACCCAAGCACAGGCCAGGGATTTTCTCATCTTCCTCACACCATCATCCTCTAGGTGGGAAAGCCCACCCCCATCTGGGGGAATTTATGAGCACCCAAGGCCATCAAAATAGGTGCTAGTCCACGTGAAGAGTCACATGAGGGGTCACAGGTAGACATCACTCTCTCCACACAGTGCTCAAGGACATACTGCTGTGTCCGTGACCAGTTGTCATCCAGAACTATCAAATAGATGGACACATGGCCTCTCTCCCAGGGTGTCCGCTGCTCACTTGAATGGGAAATGGCCCCTTTGTGGGTGTTAACTTCACATCCATGTGACTCCGGGGGATGTGATGGAAGGGCCTGGAAGTGCGAGCTACCTTGCTCTTATCTACGCATTTGACCACTTTCTCCCTTGGGACTCTCCATTCTCTGGCTCTCCTCCTGCTCTTTCTCTACTCCCCCCAGGCAAGCACCTTGGCCTGGTCTCCAGGTGGAGGGGGAGGAGGAACGGGGTCTGTCTGGTCATTTGTTTTTCCAAAACTTTTTCATGGAGCACCTGGATGTTGGCTTTTGAAATCCTGGAACTCAGGAGTTTGACTTGTTTTCCTGGTCTTCAGTGGCAGCTGTGCCCTGAGGCAGTGGATGTCTTAGGTCTAGTTACCTAAATGAAGGACGGTAACAGGGAGTGTTGGGGGCAGGGAGACATACCCATTAGTATCAAAAATCATCCCACCACCAATTTGTTCTGGGGCTACCCCAAGACCCACCAGGAACTGGGGTCATAGGTTCCAGACTCATTCTAGGACCCTCCGCCAGGGGTTTGTGCCCATTAGCCCCTCGGTTTCCATGTCAGCATTGCCTCAGGGCTGGGTGGGGGTGGTTGGGGTGGACAAGGATGGTGAGAGGTTGAATGAACAGATGTCTTGAAATTGGAGGGTCCCCCATGCAATGCCACCTCCGATTTGGGCCATGTCACTTTAAAAGGCAAATAAAGCAATGGGCAGAATCCAAACAAGAAAGATGCTAATGACTCAAGTGGCCTAAAATGGGAGCTTTGGAGAAAGGGCAGAGTAATCGGACGGTCTAGTGCAAAGGAGATGGGGTTGAGGGGTGGCTCGGTAATTGCCGAGCTCCTGAAAGATTCCTTTCAAGCAGATGCCGACTAACTCATCCTCCTGGTCCTCAGAGGGCAGAGCAGAAAATTAGCTTAAATTGGAGCTGGAAAGATTTAGGTTATGTGTAAGGAGGAACTCATTGCCGTGGTGTCGTTTCCAACTTAGAGAGTCGTTATGAGTCTGAATTGACCTCGTGGCAATGGGTTTTTAGTTTTTAGGTAAGGAAGAACTTTTTAAAACCCTGAAATATGCTACCAAGAGAGGCTGCGGGCTCTCGGGAGAGCGTCTAAAAATAGCCTGTACTTTAAAAATAGATCTGGGAAGCTTTAAACAGCATCGCACATAACTTCGGGGTTTGCAGTGCAGGCCTGCCTGGCCATGGGCATCCACCCCAGGCTGAGGGGCACGAGAGGAGAGTCAGCTCTTTGGTCTCTGTCGGGACAAACATCTGGATCTGTTAGATGTGTGTACACAGGGGAGTTACTTTTTCCAGTCATAGCCAGATGATTGGCGTCAGGAAATACCAGCCTTGATGGTCTCACAGTTTTTTTTTCTGGGGAAGATTTCAGGGCTGATGTTAATTGGGTCAGTGCCAATTACTTCTCCCAGTTCTGCCCAGTTTTTCCCAGTCCCTCCCCATTCAGGTCTCTCCAGTGCTGAGGGTTTGCTGGGAAGGAATCAGCCTGGGGTGGGGGTAGTAACTCTGGGGTTCCTTCTGCCTAGGCTGCCCACTACCCCCACCTCCTCCTGCATCTTGGTGGGTGCCATTGTCCTGGGCTTGCCTGCTCTGTGGGAGGCCTGCGCCTGCCCCTCCTGCACCCCTGCCTTCTCTCTAATCCCCTCTCCATACAGAGGCCGGGGGGTCTTTAAGAACCCTGTCTGATTCTCCCTCTCTTGCTTACAATTAAGGAGCCCTGGTGTCGTAGTGATTAAGCACTTGGCTGCTAATGGAAGGGTCGGTGGTCTTTGGGAGAAAGCTGTGGCAGCCTGCTTCCGTAAAGACTACAGACAGCCTTGGAAGCCCCATGGTGCAGTTCTACTCTGTCCTATGGGGTCACTGTGAATTGAAATCAACTCAACGGGTTTTATGGGTTTTGCTTACAATTATGTAATTCTTGCCCATCGCCCTCAGGGTAAAGTCCAAGCTCCTTAAGGTGGCTTCAGAACTCTTCATGAAGGCCCTTGTTTAGCCCTCCGGCGGCACCTCTCTCCACCCACGGGCCCTGCCCACCGCCTGTTACAGTCGCACCAAACCACTTTTGCCTGTGGGCTTCTTCAGGAGCTGCTTCCATGCCTGTCTGCCCTCCTCCCCCTCTGACAACTCAGCTCTCAGCTTGCACGTCCCCTCCTCAAGGAGCCTGTGGCAACTTCCTCACCCCGAGGACCCCCCCCCCGTTAGTATCCTGACCACACAGTCGGGTGACCCATTTGCTGGTCTCTCCCCAACCCGACTGGCAGCATGGGGTGGGCAGGTCCCCTGTTCCCAGGTGTGTCTTTCACCTAGAAGAAAGCCTGGCACACAGCAGGTGCTCAGTATATGCTCGGCAGCAAACTGAATGCCAGGCTGCCCTTGCACGCTCATGCTGTCCAGTTCTAGCTTCCTCCGGTCCCCACCATCACCTCCCACCAGTTTCTCCACCTCTCACCTACCTGACAAGAAATGCATGGAATGCTGGCAAATTCTGGATCAGTGCCCAACATAAACAAGAATATTTATTTAGACATGAATGTGCCCTGAGTGCTCTGAGTAATAACTGAGACAGCATCTTTAATAGTAAACTCTATTATAAATTAATTAATCAGCCAGCTCCCTGATATCTCAATTAAATGAAGCATGGCATTGGCATAATATTTTATCCCAACCTTGCAAACGAGAGTGGGCCAGATGCAAGAGCAGGTCTGGAATTCAGCTCAACATCACACATCCTTATCCAGGCAGCACCCACAGCGAAGAGCGTTTCCTCCTGAGAGCTCACCTGGGCCATGGTCCACCACACCCTCACAGCAACTCAAAATAGGGATGGTTTGGAACAAGGGATGCTCTGGGGAGTTTCAGCTTGGCACTCCTGCGTGTCCCTGGACTCAGGAGGTTCCTCTCTCGTCACCTGAGTGTAGCTGCAGACAAGCCCACAGCCAGCCACCTGGCCTCAACTCTAAATTCATGAGCTCCAATCTCACACGGGCTCGCAACACTGCCCAGCAAGCCCTCTGCACTTCCACAGTGCCTTTGTGATTTCCCACTCTCTGAGAAAAGACTATTTCACACCTTCTTCTCACTCCTCCAACCTCCCCTCCCACCCACCTGGGCTCGCTGTCAACTGGTAACCTAGCCTCATGCTTGGTGGAGAGACAGAAGCAGATCAGACAGGGACACCTCTCCTTGCATCGCCAAGTCTACCCAAGTCCTGTAATCTGCACTTGCTTGCTCTCCTCCTCCCTGTTACCTGGGTGAGGTGCCCAACACCCTTCAAAAGACTTGTGCTCTGGAAGACCCCCCTCCCTGCCCCTTTTGCCTTCTTGCTACTTTCCTTCTGCAATTGCCCTCTCGCTCCTCTGCACCGTCAGTCTCTCCCTTTTGCCTTAATCGGTCAGGGTGAGCATCTAGCATCTCCCATCATGAACCGTATGCCCCCTTAAACTATCACCCCTTTTCCTGCTTCTCCACAGGGAGCATTCTCTATATTCATTTGGCCATCTTCTCTTCTCTTCTAACCCATTCCAGCTGAGCATCTGTCCCACCACTGCACTGAGATCACATCTGTCACCTCATGTCACTGAATGGGTCACTCCCTCCTCCTTGAAGTCCTTTTTTCTCCTGGCCTTGGTGACACAGACAGGACACTGCTTCTCCTGCTTCCCTGGCCTCTGCTCCTCTGCCTCCTTCGTGGCTTCTGCCTGCTTGGCTGAAACACTAAGTATCTGTTTGCCCCAGGGCATGACCACGGGATGCTTTGTCTTCTCTTCCTACAATCTCTCTCCAGGTGGTCTCTTCTAGTCCTATGGTGTTATATACCATCCATATGCCAATGGGAAACCCTGGCAACGTAGTGGTTAAGAGCTCTGGCTGCTTACCATAAAGGTCAGCAGTTCAAATCCACCAGGCCCTCCTTGGGAACCCTATGGGGCAGTTCTACTCTGTCCTATAGGGTTGCTGTGAGTTGGAATCGACTCAACAATGGGTTTTTAAAGCCCTCGAATGGCTTTTCATCACACTTAGAATAAAAACCAGCCCCCTCACTGGGGCCTGCAAGGTTCTGAATGACTGGCCCCTGCCCACTTTTCTGACCTCATTTCCTCCTCCTTTTTACTCTATCCCACATACCTCTCGCTTCCTCCAACAGGTCAACCTCCACTCTGCCTTGGAGTCCTTGTACCCGCTGTTCTGTCCTTCTAGAATGCTCTTCCCCAGACCTCCATGTAGCTGCCTCCATCTCTCCATGAAAGCCTTTGCTTATATACCGCCTTCTCAGAGAGGCCCTCCCAGCTCCCTCATCTGAGGTGGCCGGCCCCTCAGGCACTCCCCATCACTTTGCCCAATTTTATTTTCATCTCAGCACTTTTTACTACCTGAATTTTTCTTGCTAGTTTACGTGCTTGTCTGGCTCTCTCTACAAGAATCTGGCACCCTTGGGAGCAGGGCACCTGTCTGTCTATTCCAGCCCCTCTCTATCCCTGGAACAGTATCTGGCATGTGAAATGCATTTGATCAGTATTTGTTGACTGATGAATGAATGCTGACTCTGATGTTTCCCCATGTAGACAATGTGCTTGCCAAAGTTTTCTAATCTTGCCCTATCCAAGCTCATTCCCATATACCAGACCCTAGACCTTTATACCAGCCAGCCAAACACCCCCAATCACCTGGGAATCAGTGGCCATTATTCATTCAGCAAACACGTATTAAGCACCCTGGCGGCCCAACGCTTAAGTGTTAAGGCTGCTAACCAAAAGGTCTGCACTTTGAATCTACCAGCTACTCCTTGGAAACCTTATGGGGCAATTCTGTTCTGTCTTATAGGATCTCTATGAGTCAGAATCGATGGCAACAGGCTTGGTTTGGTTTGGATGTGCTAGGCACAGTGCTAGGTACGAGGATTCAGTGGAGAGCAAAACAGACTTGTCCCTGGACTAGCATGCATTCTAGTAGTCCTATATAGTGAGTCTCATTCATTCATTCCTTCATTCATTCATATGCTAATTCACCCATCCAAAAACACTCATATAGAGCTTATTATATGTCTTATGAATGCAGGTCACTTAATTCTCGTACAAATCTATGAGATTGTTCTTGTTATTCACTGCTGTCGAGTCACCCTGACTCATGGCCACCCCATGTACAACAGAATGAAAACTTGCCCAGCCTGTGCCATCTTCTGGATCATTGGTATGCTCAAATCCATTGTTGTGGCCCCTGTGTATTTTGAGTCCATTCCAAGCTAGGGGACTCATCTTCCAGCACTATATTGGGCAATATTCTGCTGTGATTCATTGGCTAATTTTCAGAAGTAGATTTCCAGTCCTTTCTTCAAGCACCACTGAGACCTGTCCACTATGGATGACCCTGTTGATATTTGAGATACCTGTTGCATAGCCTCCAGCATCATAGCAACACACAAGCCACCGCAAAAGACAAACAGACGGGTGGTGGGTCTATGAAGTAAAACCCAAACCCATTGCCCTCAAGTTGATTCAGATTCATAGCGACCCTATAGGACAGAGTGGAACTGCCCCATAGGGTTTCCAAGGAGCACCTGGTGGATTTGAACTGCTGACCTTTTGGTTAGCAGCTGTAGCTCTTAACCACTATGCCACCAGGGTTTCCAGCTATGAGGTAGGTACTATTATTATCCTCATATTACAGGTAAGAAAACTGAGGCACAGAAAGGTGAGGTAGCCTATCCAAGGTCATGCAGTTGGTAAGTGGCAGAGCTGGAAACTGGGTCTTCTCTCTCACTTTGCTTCTCCCTTGCTTCATTTGGGGATTATATTCTGACCCTCTTGGCATTGTCTCTTGATTCTGGTCCCACACTGCCCCCTCTGAACTTGACAACAGAATTTTTTTTTGGTAATTTTTATTGTGCTTTAAGTGAAAGTTTACAAATCAAGTCAGTCTGTCACACAAAAACCCATGTACACCTTGCTGCTGCACACTCCCAATTACTCTTCCCGTAATGAGACAGCCTGCTCTCTCCCTCCACTCTCTGTTTTCGTGTCCATTTCACTAGCTTCTAGCCCCCTCCACCCTCTCGTCTCCCCTCTAGGCAGGAGATGTCAACATAGTCTCATGTGTTCACCTGATCCAAGAAGCTCACTCCTTACCAGCATCCCTCTCCAACCCATTGTCCAGTCCAATCCATGTCTGAAGAGTTGGCTTCGGGAATGGTTCCTTTGACAACAGAATTTAACTCTCTCAGCCTGACTATCAAAGTTTTGTAGGGTCAGGTAGGGCCAGGACCCACCATGGTTCTTCCTGCTCTGGGCTCTGGGTGGCACCACACTCAGCCAAGCTCTGGGCCCATGGCCACCCTCTCCCTCTTTGCAAAGCTCTCCAAGGCCCCCCATATGTATTAAAAGGATGGAAGATTCTAGAAATCACAAGACAAGAGATTTATAGCCATGGGTTTCTTGGTGCGGGTCCAAACCAGGACCCAGTAGCAGCAGCAGAAAAGTTTCATTCATTTAGTCGTTTCTAATTTAGGAGTTGCAATAACTCAGCAGAAAGTCACTTTTTTATTCAGATGAGATGGAGACAATTCCTTCTGCTGAGGAATCACAGGACAGATGCTTACGGATGGGTCTGGCTTTACAGAACAGACGTGCTCCCAGAAGTTTGGGAGGGGGATCAGAGTTCTGAAGCAGAATCTTTAAAATGCAGTTAGAGATTCTCACCAGCCTACCTTTGAGTGAATTATAATTTTCATTTATTGAATTTTCTTAAAGCAGGCCCTTTCATATTTGGGAATAAAGGGAATTCGGTTTAGGAATTGATGCTTTTCCGAACTAAGAGTTCAGGAAATTAATTATCCCGCCAATGGGTTGGGTCCACCTTCTGCATGTAGCTGGAAATTTTTGTGTATTAAGGTACTGTTATGTCTCTACTGTCTTTATATGAGGAAGAGTGGGTCTCATGGATGTTTTTCTTCACTAGTGGACACTCAGAAACCCTGATGGCGTGGTGGTTAAGTGCTACAGCTGATAACCAAAAGGTCAGCAGTTCGAATCCACCAGGCGCTCCTTGGAAACTCTGTGGGGCAGCTCTACTTTGCCCTGTAGGGTCACTATGAGTTGGAATCAACTCAACGGCAACAGGCTTGGTTTTGTTTTGGTTTAGGGGACACTCATTGGAATTTCCTATGCCTATAGCCATCCCTGTAGGGTTGCTATGAGTCGGAATCGACTCAACAGCACTGGGTTTTATAGCCATCCCTACTTTATAGATGAGGAAACCAAGGCACAGAGAGGTCAAATAACTCAGACAGCAAGTGGACTGGTATAGAGTGGGAGAAATTGAAGAGGTTGCAACAGCAAAGGGTTTGGAGAGCAAGGTCCAGTCCTCAGAGAGGGGACTGGCACAGGCTAAGGAAGGGGTTGAGGTCCTCTGAGCAGGCAGGGCTTCTGGGTAGGGTGGCAATCTTGGAGGGGATGAGCACTGGGAGCAATAAAAAATGAGACTCTTTCCTTCCAGATAACAAACTCTATTTTAAAGCTTTGATGATTAAAACAGTGTGGTGCTGCCATAGGAACAGAGAAAGAGAGAGAGAGGTATCAGTAGGACAGAAGGAAGTAGACCCGTGTATATGTGGGGCTTGGAATATGATATAAAGGTGTCATTTCAAATCACTGGGGAAAGAATGAGCCATGCTATAATGGTTGAAAGCAATTAACTACTCATTTAAAAAAACTTGAGTGAAATTTTTACTTTGCACTTTTTTACCAAGATAAATTCCAAGTGGATTAACAGAAAAATCTATGAGTATGTTAGAAAAATATAGAATAATGTGTTTATGATTTGGGTTTTCTTCAACTAGATACAGGAGTCAAAAACCAAAAAGGAAAAAACCAAACCTGTTGCCGTCAAGTCAATTTTGACTCGTAGCAACCCTAAAGAACAGAGCAGAACTGCCCCATATGGTTTCCAAGGAGTGCCTGTTGGATTCGAACTGCTGACCTTTTGGTTAGCAGCTATAGCTCTTAACCACTATGCCACCAGGGTTTCCAAAAAGGAAAAGACTAACAAATTTTGACTATATCAAATGTAAAAATGTGTGACATAAGATGCACTGTGCATGGAAAAAGACAAACAGTAAACTTATAAGAGCCCATGCAACAGGAAGGATTAGTGTCCAGAATATATAAAGAATTCCTACAAATAGATAGGGAAAAAGATAAACCAAAAGAAAAATTGGCAAAGGATACAGACAGGCACATTCATAGAAGAGATAGAAATGGTTAATAAACATGTAAAAAATACCCCAACTCACCAAAAATAAGGGAAATATGAAATCTAAAACAATGTTGAGGTATTCCAGTAGTTTGATGGTAAATGTTTAAAATGGGCTTTCTGGGAAAACAAACAAAATAAACCAAACAAACCCTGATATGTAGTGTTTGCCAATTTCCATGGTGTAAATATTCCCATCCTGGCTGATTTCAGCCAACTCTGGCCCAGTGCTAGTTTTGGGTTTTTTTTTTCTTTTCACAACAAAACATATACCAATTCAACAATTTCTACGTGTATACTTCAGTGACATTGGTTACCTTCTTCAAATTTTGCCACCTTTCTCGATATCGTTTTCCAGATTATTTCACCACTGTTAACATTAACTCACTGCCACCTAAGCTTCACTTATAGATAATTCTTTAAAAGAGCATGATACTCAAGGCAAACATTCTTCATTAATTAAGCTAAAACTATTGTTTGGTTTAAAGATGACTTCAGGGGGTGGTTTAAGGTTAAAGTTTAGAGATTTCCTCAGGGCAATAATTTCAGGGGATCATCTAGCCTCAGTGGCTTCAGAACGTTTAGATTCCAAGAGAATTTGAAATTTCATTTCACCATTTTGATCAAGATTTGTCTATAGAATTTTTGATCAAAATGTTCAGTGATGGTAGCTGGCGCCACTGGGTTCTTCTGGTCTAATGGTAAAGGAGGCCCTTGTTTACAGAGGCCATTAGAAAAGCATTCCAGTTTCTCCTCCGATTCTTGACATGCCTTCTTCCTTTGCTGCTCCAGGTGAATAGAGACCAATTGTTGTACCTAAATGACTGCTTGCAAGCTTTTAAGACCCCAAACACTACACAATGAAGTAAGAAGTAGAACAAAAGTACTAAAAAGCCATATTAGCCAATTGACTGGAATGTCCCACAAACCATGACCCTAAACTTATGAACCAAGAAAACAAATTCCATGAGATGTTTAGTTGTATATAAGCAGTATCAGCAGGTACTTTTTTGTTGGTGTTGTAAAAATATATATCACACCACATTTGCCAATTAAACCTTTTTCAGGTGTATAGCTTAGAGATGTCAATTACATGAATCATGTTGTACAACCATTACCCTTCATCGATGCCAGATTTCCCATCATCATAAACAGAAACTCACTGCTTTCCAAACAGCGGCTTCCCCTCTCTCCCTTCCTCCAGCCCCTGATAAACCACTAATAAACTTCGGTCTCTATACATTTGCCTGTTCATGTCATTTCCTGTAAGTGAGATCATACAATATTTATCCTTTTGTGACTGACTTACTTCACTCAGCGTAATGTGTTTGGGGTTCATCCATGTTGTAGCGTGTATCAGGACTTCATTTCTCTTTATGGCTGAGGAGTATTCCAACGTATATATGTATGTACCACATTTTGTTAGCCATCCATTCACTGACAGACATTCAGATCGTTCCCACTTTTGGCTATTGTGAGTAATGCTGCAATGAACATTGGTATACACGTGTTTGTTCGTGTCACTGCTTTTAAGTCCCTTGGGTATATACCTAGGAGTGGAATTCCTGGGTCATATAGTAGTTCTATTTTTAATTTTTGGAGGAACCATCGCGTTGTTCTCCACAGTAGCTGTACCATTTTGCATTCCCATAAGCAATGGCTAAGGGTTCCAGTTACCCCTAGTGCCTGTGTTTGTGAATAATGTTTTATTGGGACATGGCCATGCTCATTTGTTTACTTATTGTCTATGGCTGTTTTGCAACAGAGACTGTATAGCCCACAGAGCCTAAAATATTTACTCTCTGGCCCTTTACAGAAAAAGTTTGCCAATCTATACACAGATCTAATTCTGTGTTTTTTCCTTGCTTAAACATTTCCCGGACTCCTCCTCTTTGCCTTCCTGGACCAGATGCAAGCTCCTTGGCCTGGCCTAGAAAACTGCCACCCTCTGGCTTCCCCTGCTCTGGTCTTGCTGACCTCTGTTACCCAGGGGTTCATCTCTCCCTTGGCACTAACAGTCAGGTGGCTGCCTGAGAGGACCATGGGGGAGGGCGACAAAGTCCTATTTTGCTTTCCTGACATGTTCTGCTCCCTGTCCCCTCACAGGCCTCCTGGGAATGGTCGCTCACATGATGTACACACAAGTGTTCCAGGTCACCGTGACCCTCGGCCCTGAAGACTGGAGGCCCCATTCCTGGGACTATGGGTGGTCCTTCTGGTAAGTTACTTGACTGTTATGGCAAGAGCACTTTCAGACACTAGAGCCCCAAGGCGTGCTGGGACTTCAGCAGCTCAGCCCAGTTGGGTGGCAAAGGAGGAAGGATCCTAACAGAGTTTTAGGTGGGGGTAGCCCATATCCAAAGGCACCTTGAGACCCTAGAGTGGGGGTTGACAGTCTGTGGCCCACAGGCCAAATCCTGTCCCCTACCTATTTTTATGTGGTCGAAAAGCTAGGAATGTTTTTTGCATTCATAAATGAATGAAAAAAAATCAAAAGAAGAAGAATGTTTTGTGATATGTGAAATTCATGTTTCAGTGTCCATAAATAAAGCTTTTTTGGACATAGCTATGCTTATCATTTACATATCGTCTGCAGCTGCCTTCATGTTACAAAGGCAGAGTTGAATGGCTGCAAGAGAATTCATACGACCCACAGACTCTAAAACCTGTACTACCTGGCCCTCTACAGGTACAGTTTGCTGGCCTCTGCCATAGAGGCCTGCTTTGAAGAAGGAAGCTGGTGAGACTTGGGCTGTGGAAGGTTCAGGGTGGTCCAGTGGGGTAGGGGGACCCCAGTGAGGGGCCCTGGATACAGGGATGGAATCAGCACCTCAGAGCAGAGCGTGCAAAGGAAAGGCAGGATTAGTCAGGATTCTTCCGATTGCAAGTGATAGCATCCCAACCGGCTTAAGTGTTTACTTACTGCTTGCTTAAGGGGTGTTGATTAGTTCATGTAACTGAAAAGTCCAGGTGTGTCAGCTAGGGTGCTCGGGGTTGTAACAGAAAAACCCACCACATCAGTCCAAACAATAAGGAAATCTGTTGGCTCGTGTAAATGAAAAGTGCGGCTGTGGCGTGGACTTCACGTATGTTTGATCCAGAGGTGCTGATGTCATCAGGGCTGAGTTCTCTTCCTCTGTGATCATCTGAGCACTGTCCCTCTCCACATGTTGACTTTGTCCCTGAGCTGACTTCCCGCCTTACGCTGAGAAAGCTATCAGCTCCTTTTTCACGTAAAACAAAAACCAAACCCATTGCCACTGAGCTGATTCTGACTCATGGCGACCCAACATGTTACACAGTAGGACTGCTCTGTAGGGTTTTCTTGGCTGTAATCTTTACAGAAGCAGATCATCGGGGCTTTCTTTTTCAGCATCACTGGGTGGGCTTGAACTGCCATCCTTTAGGTTATTCACCCAGTGCTGTCGAGTTGATTCTGACTCATAGCAACCCTATAGGACAGAGTAGAACTGCCCCATAGGGTTTCCAAGGAGAGCCTGGTGGATTCAAAGTGCTGACCTTTTGGTTAGCAGCCGTAGCTCTTAACCACTATGCCGCCAGTGTTTCCCCTTCTCATACAGGGTTGGGGAAAAGCTTTTCTCTTCCCAACTACCAAGCTTTCCTCTGATTGGACAAACGTAGGTTGTGTTCTCTCTCCTGAATTAATCAGCATGGCTAGGGTGTGTCCTGAGCTTATTGGCTCATGTCAATGGGCCCACTTCTGCAGCTAGGAATAAGTAAAAAGCTCTCAAGTGGGTGGAATGATTGCTAGGTGAGTTATCACTATGTCTGCTTCAGGCACAGCTGGATCTAGGTAGCCAAATGATATCTTTAGGCACTCAGTCATTCTCTCCTCCTTTCCTTTCTCTGTTTCCCTTTGTGTTGGCTTCATTCTCAGGCAGCTTTTCCCCAAGTGGTAGCAAAGATGGTCACCATGCATAGCTTGAATCTTTTATCTTATAAATATAGTAATCCCAGCAGAGAGATGGGGCCTCTTTCCAGTATTTCCAGCTAAAATCCTGGTTATGACTTTCATTGGTTTATCTTAAGTCATGAGAACACCCCTGAAGCAGTGACTTAGTCCGGTAGAGAGATTGTAATGCTCTAATTGGTCTGGCCTGAGTCACCTGAGGCCAGGTGGTGGGGTCATCCCCACTCAAGCCTTTGGACAGAGAGGGAAGGAGGGGTGGTGCCCAATGGAAAATTATGTTTAGGGGGTGGGCTGTTACCAGAAGAGGGAATGCTTGCTGGAAAGGAAGGACCACAGGTGTCCATTACTCAGGACATCTAGGTCCCAGTTCTAGTGGCTGGGGACGTGTCATGGATTGAATTGTGTCCCCCCCAAAACATGTATCAACTTGGCCAGACCAAGTATTGTATGATTGTCCTCCATTTGTGATCTGATGTAATTGTCTTCCATTTTGTGATATTGTGTAATTATGTGTTGCAAATCCTACACCTCAATATGTTAATGAGGCAGGATCAGTAAGGGGTTTATCTTGCCCTTACTCAAGTCACTGCCTTACTTAAGCCCATACCCTTGCTCAAGCCACATCCTGCTTGAGTCACACCTTTTATCTTACAAGAGATAAAAGGAGAGAGGAGTGGGCAGAGAGGAGAGGGATCTCACTACCACCAAGAAAGAAGAGCCAGGAGCAGAGTGTGTCCTTTGGCCCCTCGGTCCTTGTGCTGAGATCCTCCTAGACCCAGGGGAAGTTTGATGTCAAGACACATGGAGATCTCCAAGGAATGCCTGGCCCACAGATGTTGAAAAGAGACAAGGACCTTCCCCCAGAGCCGACAGAAAGAGAGAGCCTCTCCCTAGAGCTGGTGACCTAATTTCAGGCATCTAGCCTTCTAAACTGTGAGAGAATAAGTTTCTGTTGGTTAAAATCACCTGCTTGTGGTATTTCTGGCATAGGGGCACTAGATAACTAAGCCAGAACCCTTTACCCATTCATTCCTTTAACAAATATTTACCAAGAACTGACTCCAGTACAGCTACCCTTCCAGTCACTGAGGATATGGCAGTGGTCAGGACAGGTGTGGCCTTGGCCTCCCGGAGTGTGTTGTGACAGGGATTGAGACAGTGAACAGCTGTTCTCTGCACTGTGCTGTGTGGAGGGAGGGGCTCACGAACAGCTGTGGGAGCACAGAGAAAGAGTCATTGACCCCGCCTCTGGGGAGGAGGACCCTCAGGGAAGTTCTTAGGCCAGCTGGAGGAGGATGGGAACAAGATAACAGTGGGATGGGGTGGGGGGACAGCACATGCAAAGCCTTGGAGGTTGGGAGGGATGGGCAGAGTGAGCAGGGAGAGCTGTGATGAGGGAAGACCCCATTTCAGACCAGTGGAGACTCCTGGTGATCACCTTCCACCCCTTCCCACTCTCTGTTTGGCTCTGCCCCCTTAATTTCATTACTACATTTTCTCCTTAGTTTTTTTTTTGATGGCATGTGTTTTCAGCATTGGAATACGTGCTTACTAATTGAGTGTGTTTAAATTTTTGGGTGGTCATATGGAATTTGAGAAATATGATCTGGTAACACAAGCCCCCAACGAGGCGAGTGGCACTGTGGCGCCACTGATCTGTGGTGTGACAATATACCAGTGAGAGCTATATAGATAATTTATTGCTGGTGCCTTCCCATTAGGCTATATGGGGAACCTCTGGTTTCCCAAATATGACACAGAAACAAAACAAAACAAACCCATCGGGGCCCCCTAACTATCACACAGGAAAGCCATAATTGTGCTTGCCAGCTTTATCTCACAGAAATAAAGGGGAAAAAGGCAAAAGTTTACGAAATTAACACATTCAGGAAGCATCACGTAATAGAATGCTCAACCTACACAACAGTGAGGCTCTCCAACTCCAGTTTGCTGAGCTTCACGCATTTTAAACGGAGCCCACCTTTACGCTAAATGGATTAGAACCGGAATAACACCTTACCTCTGAGGTCCAGAGGCATAAAAATTGGCTGGTATACCGTTAATCCAAGAGTAACGGAAGAGGTAAAACCAAACGTGTGATCTTGAAGAGACTTTGATCCTGATCCCCTTAAGTGGAACTCCAAAACTCATTGCTGTGGAGTCGATTCTGACTCATAGTCATGACCCTACAGGACAGAGTAGAACTGCCCCATAGGGTTTCCGAGGAGAGGCTGGTGGATTTGAACTGCCGGCCTTTTGGTTGGCAGCCTAATGCTTAACCACTGCACCACCAGGGCTCCCTAAGTGGAACAAACCCAGGCTCTACCTCCCCTTCACCCACCCTTTCCCCCCAGAGTAGTTTTTTCCGGAGCCCTTCATCTGGGAGGGACTCGCTCTGGACTGGAGAAGAGGCCAAAGGAAGGGAACTAATGTTTTTCAGGATCTACCATGTGGGTAATAATCTTACATTTATTGAGCACTGATGTGTCATTACTCACAACAGTGCTATGAGGTTGGTACTTTTATTTGTCCCCATTTTATGGATGGGGAAACTGAAGCCGGAGAACTTGAGTAACCTGTCCAAGGCCATCCAGCCTGTGAGGGGCAGAGCTGGGAATTTGAACCCAGGCAATCTGACTCTATAGGAGCCCTGGTGGGGCAGTGGTTATGTGTTAGGCTACTAGCCAAACACACTAGCCAAAAGGTTAGCAGTTTTAGTCCACCAGCCACTACTTGGAAACCCTATGGAGCGGTTCTACTCAGTCCTACAGGGTCGCTATGAGTTGTAATCGACTCAACGGCAATGGGCTTTTTATTTTCTTTTTTTTTTTTGAGTCTGACACTGGAAGCCATGTTCTCAGCTCCTATATTCTGTCTCTCTGAGATGATGGGGCGATAGATAATCTGTGGATGTGCTCAGCACAATGCTCAGCACTCAGCTGCTAACCAAAAGGTCGGAGGTTGGAAATCACCAACCACTCCATGGGAGAAAGATGTGGCGGTCTGCCACCATAAAGCTTACAGCCTTGAAAACCCTTTTGGGCTATGAGTCAGAATGTCCTATAGGGTCACTGTGAGTTGGAATACATGGCAATGGGTTTTTGGGTTTTTGGTACTGCTATTAAATTTAACACATGCAACAGCTTCCTTTTGCACATATGGAAACTGAGGCTCAGAAAGGTTGGGTCACTTGCCTGGGGTGCCGCAGCCATCAGTGGCAGGATTTTGAGCCCCCTCCCCCACCAGATCGCTCTTCCCAGAAGCCCCTTGCTCTCCACCCTAGCACAAGCCTGCTGATGTCAGCCACTGGAACCTTTCCGTCTCAGGAAGCACAGGCCTCCTGACCTGCCCCTCTGCTCCTGTGGGGCTGGCTCCCTGAGGGCACTGAATTCCCATTTGATTTATTTAAGGCCGGGGCCCAGCCAGCGGCCCCTATTAGGGCTGATCCATTTCTCCC
The DNA here is from genome assembly GCF_024166365.1 of Elephas maximus indicus. Lineage (NCBI taxonomy): Eukaryota > Metazoa > Chordata > Mammalia > Proboscidea > Elephantidae > Elephas > Elephas maximus. Next base: position 88,172,070 of record NC_064830.1, on the reverse strand, counting down.
AGTCACTGAGGCTGGCAAGATGGATCAGTCCCATTTTTCATCTCTCGCATTTGGGGCCTTGCCAGGGCCGTGCAGTGACACTGCTCTTGTTTAATATGTGTGAGGCCATTTGTCAAAATTCTGGCCCCAGAGCCTCCCTGCCCCCACCCACGCACCAGAGAGGGACTGGCTCTGAGGAAAGACAGTACCAGCCTGTCTTCTGGGCCAGCAGGGAAGGAGACCAAGGCTTGGGGCTCCGGTGTTAGGGAGGCTCTGAGGGGCTCCATCGACGTTGAGCAGCAGCTTCTGAGAGGGAAACGCTAGCAGGAAGCGGAAGGTCTTATGGTTAAATGTCAGACAGACAGAGTTCAAATCCCGCCCTGACACTCACTGCTGTGTGGCTATGGGCAGTGTGGAGTTGGGGAAGTGGTAGGTGGGTTAGGGATGTCAAGCATCCCTCTGGAGCCAGACAGCTTGGGTTCAGATCCTGGGTCTGATCCTTGTCAGCTGTGGACCTTGGCCAAATCACTTATCCTCTCTGCGCCTCAGTGTACTCATCTATAAACTGGGTATAGCCCAAGCTTCTACCGCATGGGGCTCTTATGACTAGCTCTTTTGCTGTGTAACAAATTACTCCAAAATTTAATGGCTTCAGATAAAAATGTATTACTTCCTGTGGTTCAGCAGGTTGACTGGGCTCAGCCAGGGTGGTCCTTGCTTGAGTCTTCCATGACATTTTAGCTGGATGTTGATTGGGCTAGAGTCATCTGGAGGCACAGCTGGGCTGAGCATCCAAGGTGGTCCCTCACATGGCACTGGTGCTGGCTGTTGGCTGCAAACTCAACTGAGGCTGTTGACTGGAGCGTCTACATATGGCCTTTCTATGCAGCCTGGGCTTCTTACAGCACGGAGGCTGGGGCCCAAGGGCAGGTGTCCCCAAAGCAAGCGCTCCAAGAGACCCAGGCAGAAGCTGCAGCATTTTTATGACCTTGGCTCTGAAGTCCCACAGTTCTGCTGCATTTTGTTGCTCAAGAGTGAGTGATGGGGTCAGATTCTTGGCGAAAGGATGTCACAAAATCGGGACCCCAGGAGGTGTGGCTCATTGGGGGCCATCTTTGGAGAGTAGCTACCATGAGGAGTAAATGAAATAATGCCTGTGGGGTACTGAGCACATAGGACGCCAAAACCAAAACCAAACCCATTGCCGTCGAGTCAATCCCAACTCACAGCGACCCTTTAGGACAGAGTAGAGCTGCCTCATAGAGTTTCCAAAGAGCGCCTGGTGGATTCGAACTGCCGACCTTTTGGTTAGCAGCCAAAGCTCTTAACCACTACGCCACCAGTGTTTCCACATAGGACATGCTCAGTCAATATTAGTGAATTAAAGGCAAGCCACCCAACCTCTGTGCCCTCATTTCTAGAACAGGGATAACAAGGATGCATACTTAATGGGGTTGCCTTAAGGATTGCATAAGACACAGCTCTTCAAGGTCTTGGCATACACTAAGTGCTCAATAATGGCAGCAATTATAAATAATGACATTGACATTAGGCCTTTGGCAATGCCACTCTGTCCTCGGAGTCACATGTCCCAAACAACCAAGAGGACAGCATCGGTTGGTGGGCAAGCAGCCCATTGTTTTTTGTTCTCCCATGTCCCCAACCCCTGGAGTTGTTCATTTGCTCCCAGGACTTTGGTGTTTCTTCAGGCCCCAACACTGGTCATTCACTCCCCCGCCTCTCCTGCTTTGTCCCTGACTAAGCTTTAGAGAAGGAGCTCCGGTGGCGCAATGGTTAAGAATTTGGCTACTAACTAAAGGTTCAGTGGTTAGAAACCACCTGTGGCTCCGCAGGAGAAAAGACCTGGCAATCTGTACCTGTAAAGATTACAGCCTCGGAAACCCCATGGGACAGTTCTACTCTGTCCTGTAGGGCCACTATGAGTTGAAATTGATTCAACGGCACACAGCAATATAAAGCTTCAGAGCCGCATCCTAGACCTGAGCCCTGGCGCTCCAGGCCTCCTGCCCATGCCTTCTTTTGGCTCTGTGCCACAGCTTTTCCTATGTCCACCTTCTGACAATGCCAAGGCAGGACCCTGGGCAGCTGCTTGGCTTCAGGGGATGGAGGTGGTATTGGAGTTAGACTAAGGTGGGTCTTCCTTACTTTGTGCCAGGCATGTTATAAGCTGTCAGCTGTCTACTCTGGCCCCTGCTCTCCTCTGCCCTCCAAAGGAGGAGTTAGCTTCCCCATTTCAGGGACTAGGAAACAAGCTCAGAAATGGCCAAGTCAGTAGACGCTTAGCCTCAGAGGCTGCAAATTGCACACAGACCAAGGCTGAATTCAACCTGCTGAACTCAACCTGCCACAGTGTTTTCTAAAATTTGTACTAATTGCCAACATCTGAACAGGTAAAAATGTCAAAAATCCAGGTTTCTGGCTTCTCTTGAATATTGGAAGCTCTGACAATGCCTGAACTACATTACCACATGGCCACAGGCAGCTAAAGTTGAGTAGTGGCTCTCCTTTGGATGGGGCATCTGTTCTCCAGTTCACCCCAATCCCCACCACTCCCTATTGCCTTACACTTACGCCCGCCTTCCTCACCTAGTCACCTGCCTAATCCTGCAAGAATTTGAGTTTGTGACCTCTGTTTACACTGTCAACTTGTCAGCTTTCCTGGTGGTAGGGGAAGAGTGAGAAGCTAGTGCTGGATAAATACTTTTAATTTCTATCTTTCATTTGATTAAAATGGAGAAGGATGGGAAAAGGGCCCCTTCTACACACAGTGAAACCCCAATCCTGAGCATTTTCTGTGCAGACTGAGGGTAGTGGAACATCATAGAGTTAGAGGTTGTAAAAGCTGGAAGGCCCAGAGAGGTTAAGCAAATTGGCCCAGGCCACACAGCAAATGAGAAGCAAGCTGGGCCAGTCCCTGGAAGGTTCTTCTGCTTTCCTGGAGGTGCCTCTCTTTTTGCTCCACCTTTGTGGAATACTGTGTTCTCATTGCCACCTACCACTCTTCCCTTTCCCATGCCCTCCAGTCTCCATGACCCTGTGGAAACAGCAGGCCAGCCACCTCCCTCAGGAGCCCAGGCTGCCCCTTCCCTCCTCTGCAGGGCTTGGTGCTTCAGCAAGCTGATCCCTTGGCTATGACCCTAGAAGAGCATTGGCCCCAAAGAGCCTCTGGAGAGAGATGTGTTTGCTGGTGTTGCCGCCTGCCAACAGGCTGTGTGATCAGCAGGAAGCACTCGCTTCTGCTCATCTCCCTGTAGGCAGGTGGCTCTGGCCTCCTTTTCTGCAAGACCAGGGTGGGAAAAGAGTGGTGTGGCTGCCCAAGGGAGCCTTGCTGGTCAGAAATGGACCAGCTACGCCCCAGAACCTGCAGCCATCAGTTCCTTGGCCCATCAGCCCTCGGGCGCTGAGGGCGGCAGGGACTGAGCGTGTGGGTCTCACCTGCCCAGTCCAGGGACTCAGTGCCCTTCTGGTCTGAATGCATCAGAAGGTGGGCAAGGGCCACCTCCCTCAGTAATGAGCTACAATCTCCCCAGCAAGTAGGGTCTGAAGTAGATTTCAAGGTGGCATCCACGTGTCTTGAAATTCTGCTTCTCCAGTGTTCCTTGCCCCTGCTCCTGGGGCTCCCCAAGGGCAGAGAGGGGGTTGACAGCCACCCTATCCTCTGTACCCTCCCCTTTTTTCCCCGCAATGTCCAATTTGCTCTTTACTCTGAAAACCAGGCCAACCACCCACGTACCTACTGCGCCAGCTCAGATATGCATGCTGCAAACACCAAAGGCATTCCAGCCCGAGGTTTTCAAATTGTGCCCTATGTGGGGTCTTTATGGGTCTACGGGCGAGGGGAATAGGGAAAATGAAGACTCACGGGTGTAGTCCCTCACCCTCACTAAAACTGGAGTAGTGTTTTATATGTATATATATATATTTTTTAATCTGTTTTTATTTTCTGTGTTCATTTGTTCACTCACTCGTTCATTCCACAAATATTTACTGAGCATCTATTACATGCCAGGCTCAGTTCTAGGTGCTGAAGATAGAGCAGAGAACAAAATCAAGCTCCTGTTCTCATGAAGCTGACATTCTGGTGTGTATGGGGAGACAATCAAAAAAACAAATAATAAGAACTTCCACTCCTGGGAAGACAGAGTACATGTACTTTCCCCTATTCCTTCCACTAAGTATAACTAACCCCACTGGATATTGTATATAAAACAAAAGTAAAAAATTCTGAAAGCTGGAGGGAAGTTGGCAGACCAGCTAGGAACAACATGGTGGTGAGTGCCCTGCGTTCTCTGTTCGCCCCATGTGTGATGGGTGTGTCAACTTGGCTAGGCCATGACAGTGGAAAAAATGTAGGAGAAAAATCTTTGGAATCTAGAGCTTGACACCAAAAACATAAGAAAGAAAATTGATAAACTGAACTTTATCAAAATTAAAAACTGTTGCTCTGCAAAAGGCCCTACTAAGATGATGAAAAGACAACCTGGGAGACAATATTTGTAAACTTCTTATCTAACAAAGGACTAGCATCTAGGATGTATAAAGACCTCCCAAAGCTCAAGAGTAAGAAAACCAAACAATCCAATTAGAAAATGGGGAAAAAACACGAACATGTATGTCATCAAAGAGAATACAAAGATGACAAATAAGCGAATAAAAAAATGTTCAACACCATTAGTCACCAGGGAAATGCAGACAAAAGGCACGATGAGATATCAGCACATACCTATCAGAATAAAACCAAAATCAAACCAAACCCATTGCTGTCGAGTTGATTCCTCGACTCATAGCGACCCTATAGAACAGAGTAGAACTGCCCCATAGAGTTTCCAAGGAGCGCCTCGTGGATTCGAACTGCAGAACTTTTGGTTAGCAGACATAGCTGCTAACCACTACGCCACCAGGGTTTCCACCTATCAGAAGAGCTAAACAAAACAAAACAAAAAACAGCAACAGCACTGGAAGCTGGCGAAGATGTGGAGAAACTCATACATTGTTGAAAAAGTTGTAAAAAATGGCTCAGTCTCTCTGGAAAACAGTTTGGCAGTTGCTTAAAGAAGTAAACATGCCAGTTCTACTCACCCCAGCAATTGCACTCTTATGTATCTATCCCAGAGAAATGAAAACTATGTGCACACAAAAACCTGCACATGAATATTCATAGAAGCTTAATGCATAACTGCCAAAATTGGAAATAACTCCGATATCCTTCAGTGGGTTCATGTTCAACAAATGGTGTTACTTCCATACCATTCCATGAAATATCACTCAGAGACATAAAGCAACGAACTGTTAATACACGCAACAATTGCGGTGAATCCACAAAGAATTATGCTGAGTCAAAAAAGCCAGTCGCCACATACATACTGTCTGTTTATATCACATTCTTGAAGTGACAACACTATGGGAATGGAGAACTGATCAGTAGTTGCCAGGGCTTGGGAAGCAGGAGGGAAGTGGGTGTGGCTATAAAAAGGCAACAGGCGGGATCCTTGTGGAGATGGAATTGTTCTGCATCTTGACTGTCAATATCCTGGTTGTGATATCGTATATAGTTTTGCAAGATTTTACCATCGGGGGAAACTGGGTAAAGGGTACACAGGATCTCTCTATATTATTTTTTACAATTGCATGGGAATCTACAGTGATCTCAAAATACAAACCAAACCAAAACCCATTGCCGTCAAGTTGATTCCGACTCATAGCGACCCTATGGGACAGGGTAGAACTGCCCCGTAGAGTTTCCAAGGAGCGCCTGGTGGATTCGAACTGCCAACCTGTTGGTTAGCAGCAGTAGCTCTTAACCACTATGCCAGCAGAGTTTCCTCAAAATACAGAGGTTCATTTAAAAACAAACAACGATAAATAATAGGAAAAAAGATACAAGAGAACGACAGAGTGTGATGAGGCTGTGACAAGATTAAATAGGAGAGCGAGGGAGGGGGGTGTCTTAGATACACAAGGAGGGCCCCACTGAGGAGGAGGTGACACTCAGGGTGAAAAGGCACCAGCCAGGCAAAGAGCCTGAGAAAGCTCAGAAAATAACAAGTCCAAGGCTCCACGGGTGAGATGGGGGTAAGTCTGTGTTTTTGAGGCATAGAAAGGAGGCCATGTGACTGGAGGGTGGGGAGCCAGAGGGAGCTAGCTCAGGGTGACATTTCATTTGAAAGAAAGGTCCTACATCTAAACAGATGGAAAGGCAGGGATGTGGGCATTCCTTCCAGGTCCATCTCCCCTCTTGCCTGTCCAGCGATTGCCCCCCTGCTCTATACCTTCAGTGCCTGTTCTGGAGCCCTTGAGCTTTAGTGACCCTGTATGCTCCCCAGGAACTCCCCTTGAACTTCACCACCCCTACAGTTTTTTTTTGTTTTTAACTTTGCTAGGTCTTTAATTTGAATGCTTGGAAAGTTTCTGCTCCCTCCTCTAGGTTGGAAAGTTGGTCACAGTTAAGATACCTAGCAGTAAAGACTCACTTCAAAACTAACGTGAAGAAGAAGGGAATTTATAGAAAATAATTACGGGTTCCCATAATTGAAAAGTCCAGGGATAAAGGTTTTAGCTCAAGGATCTAGCTCCTTTTTGTGGCTCTCTTTTCCTTTGAGTTAGCTTTATTCTCAGGCCAAGTGGTAGCAAGTTGGTCCCCAGCAGCTCCTGGCCCAAATCTCACCAGCTTAACAATGCAGAAGAAAGATGAGCTTTGGCAAAAGTCCTGGGATTAAGACTCATCCTGACTTGGGTCACATGCCCATCCCTGAACCAGTTACCACTGCCAGAAGGAAACAACACTCTCATTGGCCAAACCTAGGTCATGTGCTCATCTCTAAAAGTTGAGGGTGGGGCAAGGCCCACCAAATTACATGGCCTGAGAGGAGGGAATAAATGATCAGTGTAGAATTGGGATGCTGCTACCCAAAGGAAACCGTGGTGGCATAGTGGTTAAGTGCTATGGCTGCTAACCAAGACGTTGGCAATTCGAATCCACCAGGTGCTCCTTGAAAGCTCTGTGGGGCAGTTCTACTCTGTCCTATTGGGTTGCTATGAGTCGGAATCGGCTCGAAAGCAGTGGGTTTGGCTTTTTTTTTTTTGGTTTTACCGAAAGGAAGAATGGATGATGATCAAACCAACCTAATAGATGTATACACTTGGAATTCCAGAAAAAACTTGCTTCTTCATTCTCCTTACTCAAGTTCCAAGTTCCCACTGAGCTAATTCAAGCAGACATCACAGATTAAACTAGAACCTTCTGCTTTGTTGTTCCGAAGAGAGTGTCTGATTGGACCAACTTTGGTCAGATGTTCAGCCCTTGGTCATCTATGGCCAAGGGGGTGCAAGTTACATACTAGGCCCATTGGTGGATGGGGCAATTCTTAGAGAGGCCAGGCCTACCCCCAAAGCTGTCTCTTACAGACACTCAGGGCTTCTGGAAGATCTAAATTAGCTCCTTATTGTGAAAAAAAATTGGAGAATCTCTTCACTAATGGGTCTTCCAGTAAAGGAAATAGATGGTTCTTAAGGGTGCTTTTGAGAAAGGCTAAATATTCAGGTTTCCTTGTTTTTCTTCGACGGTGCCCTGAGCCTGACAGAAAGAAGAGCAGTGGGTGCTGGAGGTGGGCTGCACCTGACCATTGGGATGCAGGGTCAGTGATGTTCAGAGGCTGGTTGGGTGGGCAGGCTGCAGGGAGGCCTGAGGCTCTGAGACAGTACAGGGCTGGCAACAGCAAAACTGAGCCCTTGATTTGGAGGAAATCAGGTATCAAGGCAGAGTACAGGATAAAGAGACCCAGATACAGACCAAGTGTAGCTAGAGCAAGGCAGGCACCCCGCTTCTGGTACTAAATGTTATTGCACAGTCTTGGCCAGAGGAATCAGGCAGGAGGCCATTTCTGGAACAGGAATGGTCATAGAAGGACTAGCACCTGGCTGGCTGTCTCCTCACTCCACACCTCCCCTTCCCTTCTTTCCAGACGTGGACAGGTCGGAGTCTCCAGCATTGACCTGGCTCAACATACACATCAGATGAGTGTAGCCAAGAGTCCCCAGCTGTGGAGAGAGACAGTGTGGAGTAGCAAGCCAACAGATTATTGTAACAATATCCCAGAGGGAGAGCTTGGAAACCAAGTCATAGAGAAGTGGGTAGCGAAAATGTTAATAACAATAGTGATGGTATTAACAATAGCAAACTTTCTTGAGTGCCTACTGTGTGCCAGGCACTGTTCTAAGATTTTTTAATGAATCATCTCCTTTTACTCATTCAACAACGCTATTATTATGTCCATTTTTCAGTGGACATGAGGAATATGAGCCAGAGAGGTTAAGCATCTTGCCCAAGATCACACATGAACAAAAGTAGTTTGTTGTTGTTGTTAGGCACCATCAAGTTGGCTCTGATAGTGACAATATAGGACACAGTAGAACTGCCCCATAGGGTTTCCAAGGAGCGGCTGGTGAATTTGAATTGCCACCTTTTGGTTAGCAGCCAAGCTCTTAACCACTGTGCCACCAGAGCTCATGAAAAACCAGCTTTTAGGATGTCTGGCCCTCTCTACTCCTGCATAATCAACTCGAACTAATCTTATGCTTTTTTCACTCTAACATCCCATGCCTCCTACAGTGTGGGATGCTCCCTATGGGCTGTGGCTTTGCCTATGCTGTTTCCTTCTCCTGGAATACACTTTCCCCTGGCAAACACTCACTTATCCTACAAGACCCAGTGTAAGCATTTTTGTGTGCTGTGTAACTCTTCCTAATGACAGCCCCCTTGGGTGAAATGACTCGCCCTCTTCTTGCCTCTGAATAATGAACTCTTGTCATATCAGCATCACGTTGTACAGATAATTCTGCCTCCCAGAGCAGACTGAGTGGGGCAGAAACCATGTCTTATTCTTCTCTACTGCAGCACCTGCTCAGGGTCCTCCCTGGGAGGCAGCCATGCAGGAATGGATAAAGGTATGGTTTGGTAGGAGATTTACTATCCCCTGCCCACCCTCACTGTGGCATCTCTCTCCTGATCTCTTGGCAGCCTGGCGTGGGGCTCCTTTACCTGCTGCATGGCAGCCTCTGTCACCACGCTCAACTCCTACACCAAGACGGTCATTGAGTTCCGGCACAAGCGCAAGGTCTTTGAGCAGGGCTACCGGGAGGAGCCGACCTTCATAGACCCTGAGGCCATCAAGTACTTCCGGGAGAGGTCAGTGCACATGGAGTCACCTCCAGCCACCGCTGGGAATCTGAAGCCCAGGGCCTGGGCTCTGTGGCTACAGGGCCTCAGCCAAAAAGTGGAGTGGTCTGACAAAGGTTTTCTGGGAAACGGTGGGGAGGAAGACGCAGGCTGGGTGAGGCAGAGTTTGGACCACACTAGGCTGGACTGTTTGGGGAATTTTAATGTTTTGTGGGGCATGAGGTTGCCTTGGGCTTGCGTGATCAAAGGCCTGAGAAACCCAGAAGGGAACTAAGTTAGAGTGTTTTCCATTTGGCACTATGCTCTTAGGGCCATGACAGAAGCATAAATAGGCTGAACCAAGGTATCTTTCTTGGACTCTGTCACAGCACTGAGTGAAAAGAGAACCCAGCATTGGGACTGGTGATGGCTGCTAGAGGAGGAGAGCTCCTCAAGATTAGTAGCTACATCTGATCACCTGAGTCCTCAGAGCCCAGCTGGGAATAGAAGAGGTGACAATAAATGGTAGATAGATGAAGGGATGGATGGATGAGTGGATACATAGGTGGGTAGAGGTATGAATGAATGTGTAGATAGATTAATGGATAGATGGCTGGATGGCTGGGTAGATGGATGGATGGCTAGGTGAGTGAGTGGATAGATGGATGGCTGAATGGCTGGGTGAATAGATGGATGGATGGACGGTTGGATGAACGGACGGACGGACAGATGGATGGATAGATGGACAGATGAGGGAAGGACAGACAGACAGATGGCTGGCTGGCTGGCAGTATTTCAGAAGCTGAAGATATCCTTAGGCAGAACTCCTCCCAGACACCTTCTACTGATGAAGCTACTCAGAGCATCATCAGCCTGAGACCTGGGCTTTCTGAGCCCTTCCTCCCTCCCAGTGGTCCTGCTGTATCTGCCTCACCTTCTGCTCTTGTCCTTCTGGATCCATCCAAAAGCGTTCTTGTGGGCTAGCCACCACGGACTGCTCTCCAGCTTGCTTCTAACCTGCACCTCTTTAGCTGCTCTAGTGTCTTCTGGGCTGAGGGGGGCCACTGGGCCTGGTCACTCCTCAGCCCTCCTTCAGAACACCCTACATCCCCAGAGCAGATGTGCCTGTGTGCACAGCAGGTCCCACATCATCGCAGCATATGCTGCTCTATCTGAGCTCCATCTGCCTCCCAGGCTTGTCTCAGTCAGTGGTAGCAGAGACAGGGAGAGGGCTGCGCTGACTTTCGTCCTGGCCACACCCTAGCCTGTCCATCCTGAGCTCCTGTCCCTGTAGAACGGTATATCTGGGCCTGGAGCCCCCATGCTCTTCAGCTTTTCTTCCTGGACGAGAAGCGATGGGACAGCAGCCCGAGGTCAGAGTCAACCATGACAGCTAACATCTCTGAGGACTCCTTGTGTACTGGGTCCTGCGCCTGATGCACTTCACTTCACTGACAATGCCCTATGCAGTTAGTACTATTAGTCTCATTTGACAGATGAGGAAAACCTAGGCTCAGAGAAGTTAAGACACTTAAGGTTGCACAGTGCTGGAGGGGGAGTTAGGACCCAGGTCTGCATGGCTGTTAAGAGAAATAAAGAAAGTCAGAGCTGGCGGTGCCCTTGGAGATCAGGCCACCCAGATGGGAGAGGCAGAGGTAGAAGCAAAAGCGGGCAGTCCAGCTCGAGTCCACAGAGATGCTGCTGTGCCCGCTGGTGTCTGCTCAGCACTGGGGTTCTTGTGCAGGTTGGGGCTTCTTACTACCACACATGTGACTCTCAGCTGGAGGGCTCTCTCTGACCCTGGGGTATCTGTCCACACATAGGCTCACTGGGACTCCAGGGCATTGATGCTCCTAGGAGCAGCTTTCAACCATCGACTGGTAGAAGTTGGTGAATGAGGACCCCAGCTTCCTAAGCCCTTGGATGAGACAGCGCTGAGGCATGCTGTCCTCCCAGAGGTCTCCATCGGGTCCAGCCCCAGTTGCTTTCAGCAGAAACCTGGGGCCACCTCCCAAATACATGACCTGTACCCAGATCCCTATGACAGGGCCTGTTTCCAGGGCACCAGAATTAGACATACACTGATGCCTTCCAGGGAAACCCTGGCGGTGTAGTGGTTAAGAGCTAAAGCTTCTAACCAAAAGGTCAGCAGTTCAAATCCACCAGGTGCTCCTTGAAAACTCTATGGGGCAGTTCTACTCTGTCCTATAGAGTCGCTGTAAGTCGGAATCGACTTGATGGCAATAGGTTTTTTTTTTTTTTTTTTTGGTTGATGCCTTTCAGTGGCAGGGAACTGAAAAGCTTTCAAGATGATGAAGGTCAGAGTCTGAGAAGGGAAAGGGAGAAAGGAGGCGGTAGAGCTGGGCAGTGCTGAAGAGTTGGCCTCTCTGTGGGGCACGTGGAAGGGCTCCAAGCAGAGGAGTCACATGGTGGGGCCTGGTGGGACCCCACAGGGACCTCTCTATTACAGACTCACCGTCTCTCCTCTGCCACGTGGGCCTCTTTTCCGTCCCTTGAGCACTCTAAGCTCATTCCCACCTCAGGACCTTTGCACTTGCTGTGCCCCTTGCCTGGAACCCTCTTCTTTCAGACCCTCACAAGGCTGGTGCACTCCTGTCTCAGCTCAGATGCTCCATGCTCAGTGATGCCATCCTTATTCACTTGGTCTAAATCTGCACCCTCCCACCACCCTGTCCTCATCACTTTTTATCCCATTACCGTCTTTTCATAGCATCTGGCTCAACTGGACATTGTTTATTTCTCTTGTTTGCTAGTCTATTGTTTGTAGATTGTGAGCTCCATGATAGAAGGCTTTGGTTGTCTCGTTCCCCAGTCTATCCTGAGCACCTGCACTAGATAGACAGATGATGGATGGATGGATGGATGGATGGATGGATGGATGGATGGATGGATGGATGGATGGATGGATGGATGGATGGATGGAGATAGATGATAGATAGATAGATTAGATAGGTAGATTAGATAGATAGATAGATTAGATAGGTAGATAGGTACATTAGATAGACAGACAGATAGATAGATAGATGATAGATAGCTGCCCTCGAGTCAACTCTGACTCATGGCAACCTTATGTACAACAGAATGAAACACTGCCCAGTCCTGCATCACCTTATGATTGCTGGTGTGTTCGAGCCCTTCACTGAGGCTGTTGTGCCAGTCCCTCTCACCCGGGGTCTCCCTCACCCTCGTTGGTCCTCTATAGGCACATAGTAGGTGCTCATTAAATGATTTTTGGTGATTGGCTGAGTTTTCTCTTTGGAGATTTCCACCCTGACTTCCTCATGCCCTTTCATCTCAAGCCTCCATCTAACAGATTCAGGTCCCAGCACCCCATTCCTAAGTCCTGGGAGAGATGCTGTGCCCAGCACAGGTAGACGTGCTATCAGCTGTTGTCCTGGGAGAGATGCTGTGCCCAGCACAGGTAGACGTGCTATCAGCTGTTGTCCTGGGAGAGATGCTGTGCCCAGCACAGGTAGATGTGCTATCAGCTGTTGCCAGATCGGGATTGCCTCCTCAGCCCAGATGTGGAGAGGACACGTTCACTGGGAAGGTGGCATAGCCCAGGGCCCAGAGTAGGTGCTCAGTAAATGTTTATTGCAGGAATATGAGCAGCCTGATGTCTAAAACAGTTCAGTTAACCCTCTGGTCAGTTGTCACCTTGGCTGTGGGAGGTCCACCTCCTCGGGCATCTGTGGGCAAAACGCACCTTCTATTGCTGAGGTAGACTACAACCTCTCTGTACCCCTCCAGCAGGGAGCTGCTGTTTGTGGTGCCCCAATTTGCATGGTCCCTCACTGCTCAGGCCCCGGTGATGTGGGGGAAGATGGATGCTTCCCAGCATATGCGCAGAATATCATTTCACACGTCCCTAACTTGAACATTATGCAGAGGTTCATCAAATTTTATTTCCCTTCCCCTCCGAGGAGAGCATTTCAGCTTAGCTGGGCTGTTCTACTTATTTATTTATTTATCTATCTGGTGCCTTCCCTACAAAGAGCTCAGAGCTCACAGAGAGATCTCCTCGAAGCTTTGCAGGCGAGCTCAGAAGCAGGGCTGAAATTCTGCATCAGCCAGTGTCCCGAAACTGCAGCCAGGGACACAAGGGAAAGACATCTGTGGCCCCACCTGCCCACGTTTACTACTTCCTGGGGAACAGAGGGTCCTGTGGAAAGAGCAGGGAGTTTGGAGGCCCCCAGATCTGAGTCAGGATTCCAGTTCTTTGCTGCTTTGTGACTTGGAGCCAGCCACTGAGCCTCTCTGAGCCCTGTTTCTTGTAACCCACAATGAGAGATTCTAGAGCTCTCAGGACCTTGGGAAAGCTCAAATGTGATAACCTATGTAAAGGGCTGGCATAGTGCCTGGCACACAGAGGACATCATATGTGTGTTCTGTGTGTGTGTGTGTGTGTGTGTGTGTGAGAGAGAGAGAGACAAAGAGAGAGAGTTACTGTCGCCTGTGCTACTAATGCCTTCACTGGACCCAGGGTGAAGTATGACCTTGGTAATAATTAGTTTAGGATGCAGATGGAGATGGAATTTTAGATAATACTGGTAAAAATCCTATCAATAACTACAGCAAATGCTTATATTGTGCTTACCCTGTGCTCGGCCGTCTTCTAAATGCTTTAGATGGTACTCAACTGATTCCCACAACAATCTGTGAGGTAGGTCTTATCATCATTCCCATTTTATAGATGTGAAATTGAAGCACAGAGAGGTGGAGTGACTTGCCCAAAGTCACACAGCTGGGAAGTGACAGAGCCAGAATTTGAACCCAGGCAGGCTAGCTCCGAGCCACCCAGTCATTCCCCTTGCTGTGCACCTCTCATGACTGATCAGTAAACTCTGCCCCACACTGAGGTAGGACCTGGGTCACAGGGTAAGGGTGGCGGGGGGATTCCCATCTGTGAGGCGTGAGTCAGGCCAGAGATAGGTCGTGGATGCAGAATGGGGGTATGGGATGATGCGTGTTATGGGAGAGGGCTGCTGGTCTCCCTTCCCCATGTGTCCCAAACCCAGCCTTCCTGTCAGTGGGGAAACGCTTGTGGGGGACATTGTGGATCCCACTTCATCTATGCCATTTGTGCTGTCCACCTGATTGAGGGTGCCATGGGATGAGGGAACAGAAAGCTCTTGAACCATTTTCCTCTCCTCACTCCACTGGTATCTTCTCTCATGGAGGCTGAGGAGTCTGAGGAGCCATTAGGCAGATTCTGAATGGGCTCCAGGAGTTTTGAAATATGGTAGTGTGTGTGTGTGTGTGTGTGTGTGTGTGTGTGTGTGTGTGTGTGTGTAGACAGAGAGGCCAGTACACAAGTGTGTTGAGGAGACCCTATACTCCCCTGACTCTGAGCAACTTCACCTGTCCCAGCCTGAGAACCATTTGGAATTAAACCCTTACAACATTACCCCGGTGGGGCAGTGGTTAAGTGTTTGCCTGCTGACCAAAATGTCCGCAGTTCGAATCCAGCAGCAGCTCCTTAGAAACTCTGTGGGGCAGCCGGAGTCGCCTCCACGGCAATGGGTTTAGGTTTTTGGTAGCATCACCCTGTCTGGGGTTTGGTTTTTTGGTACCATCACCCTGTCTGTTGTCCCCTAGAAGGGCATCTTAATGGAACCTCCGGGGGGGGGGGGTGCAGTTTGAAAGCTGCCGAGTGAAAGGTAAATATTTGCAGATTGGTCTTTCTTGAATACTTTATGTTCAGATCTGGTTTAACAACATGTAAATGAAAATGAGACCTGTTGGATCGGACTTGCAGGGAATTCAGCCACAGCTAGACATTGCGCCTCCTTCACAGTGACCGGATCGCCCTGTCAGGGCGCCTCTCTCTTTAGCCGGTCTCGCTCCGGCGCAATACTTGTTTGTTCATTTGCCTGCCTCCTTCGCATGCGCACTAGATTAGTGTCTCCACCCTGTCCCAGCACCTAGGAAGAAAAGGCTCAGTAAGTCACAGTGCTCATTAGGACTCATAATTAATTCTATTGTTAACAGGCACTGTTGCAAGTGTCTTGCCTGTGTGCACGCGTTTAGCGCTGTGGAGTGCATGAAGAAGTAGGCCAGGCTTTGTTTACTAGCTGTGAGTCCTCAGGTAAGTCCCTGCGCCTCTTTGAGCTTCAGTTTTCCTGGCTGGAAAATGGGCTAATGCTTATTCTTCCTTGTGAGGATAACATGAGATGACACAAGTTTCTGGCGCAAAGCCAGGGTCCCCCCCTCCACCCTTTCAGAGACCTCCCTGGGTACAGGGCGCCCCCTGCCTGAGGAGGGATCACGCTGCACACTGGAGACCCTTGGAGAATCCTGAAGGGCGCCCCCTGTCTGAGGAAGGGTCACACTGCACATTGGCGGTCTCGGAGAATCCTGCCTGAAGCTGTGCTGTTTGACCCCATTAAAAAAAAAAAAAGTTGCCCTGGAGTTGATTCTGACTCATAGTGACCTTATAGGACAGAGTAAAACTGCCCCACAGGGTTTCCAAGGAGCCGCTGGTGAATTTGAACTGCGGACCTTTTGGTTAGCAGCTGTAGCTGTTAACTATGCCACCAGTAGTGCTTGGCCCCATGGTGGTTTTAGAAATTCTTAATTTGGGGCTGTGTTGTTAAAATCAGGAGATCTCATGTTAAAGATCGAGGTTTCTGGTTTCTCCTAAAAAAGCCAAAGATCTGGCCACGGTGGGCCTGCGTTCCTGTGGGGCACCCTTCACTAGAGCAGAGGAGCAGCTACCCCTCAGAGCCCTGGCTCTTGCATTATGTGCTTGGCCCCTGAAGCCCCCTGGCTCAGTCCAGTGGGTGAGACAGATGTGTGTGGGTACCGTGGTGGGGATCACCGAGATGTAGCTGCAAGGCCAGAGCCATCAGTCCCACCCAGGGCAGGGGAGGTATAGGATAGAAAAGGCTTCACGGAAGAGACCCTTGAGCCAAGTTTTGAAAGACACGTGAAGCATTCATCAGACCTACAGGTCTGGTGTGGGGTGGTGTGGGGTGGTGGTGGTAGCAGCTATTTGAATATTAAAAACCAGCTGCCATCGGGTGGACTCCAACTCATGGTGACCCCATGTGTGTCAGAGTTGAACTGTGCCACATACGGTTTTTACTGGCTGATTTTTCGGAAGTAAATCACCAGGCCTTTCTTCCAAGTCACCTCCAAGTGGACATGAACCTCCAGCCTTTCAGTTAGCAGCCAAGTGTGTTAACCATTTGCACCACCCAGGGAGTGAATTTATCTTCCCAAGATGGAGAGGAAACCCTCCCAAAGCCTCCTTCCTTCCTCACTGGGCTCTGAGGCCAACAGGAAGCATCCCAACCTCGATCAGGGAGCTGGGGTGTGGACACAGTGGTGATTGGCCTGGAGGCAGCACATTGATCCGCAACCCCAGCCCTTCTCTCTCCTGTCAGTTGTAGGGAAACCGATTTGAAGGACTCAACTCTACTTCCTCACCACCCACTCGCTTCACAGCCCACTCCAGTCTGGTTTCCACTCCTCATTCCACCAAAGCACCTGGCGGCAGCCGCATACACACCCTCTCTGAATCGGCTCCCAAGATCCACTCTTCCTGGGTTTGATCCCCTCACTGTTCCTTCTCCGTTTCTTTTATAGCCTTATCCCCCTCCTTGGCCTCCTCCTGGCCCTCCTTCTTCATTTGGTTCTGTGCTGATGCTCCCAGGGTCCCACTCCAGGCCCCCTTCTCTCCTCAGTCTACGTTATCTCCTGAGTCCACAGCCTCGGTGGCCATGCTTACACCAGGGACTCCCATGTCCACGGAGTCCTCTTCAGTCTGCCCAGCTCATGTCCACTTGCCTCTTCACGTTCCTCAAGGTCACCTCAAATCAACATATCCAAGACTGAACTCATTCATGCCACTGTCCTCCAAGCCCAACCCCATTTCAGCGTCTTTCTCCGTCAACGCTGTACTGTACAAGACCAAAATCTGCAAGTCCTTCCTGACCTTCCCGTCGTCCCCTAACCTCGTCAAATCTCACACATCCATTGGGTGTTCTCTCCATTAGCTGACTTCCCTTGTCCCCAGTGCCTTCACCTAGCTCAGTGCTTTGTCAGCGCCCTCCTGGATAAATCCAACAACCTCCTGAGTGGTCTTCCCACATCCATTTCCTCTTCTGATCAGTTCTCACAGCAGCCAGAATACCATGCAATATGCAAATGTGATCAGGGTAGCATTTCCCCCATCTTTCTGCCTAAAACATCAGAGTGACCTTCAAGGCCTCACATTCCTCACAAGGCCCTTGGTGATCTGGCCCTGTATCCTTCTCCCCACACTCCACACCCCCTGTTGGCCCGCCTCAGGGCCCAGATGAGTCATTCTCCTGGCCCCGGGGAAACCTCTGACTGACCCTGCTGTTCTCTGCCTGGAGAGCCTCCTACCTCCTCCCCTTTGTCAATTCCTAATCTGTCCAAATTCCCCTCCCATGTCACCCTCACAGCCCTGCCAACCCTCCCCACAAAACCTATCCTCGTTTTAATGTTGCCTTTGTTTCTGTAGGAGCCCTGGTGGCACAGTGGTTAAGAGCTCGTTCGGCTGCCAACAAAAAGGTCGGCAGTTCAAATCCACCAGCCACTCTTTGGAAACCCTATGGGGTAGTTCTACTCTGTCCTATAGGGTTGCTAAGAGTTGGAATCAACCCCATGGTGATGGGTTTGGGTTTTAGATTTTTGTTTGTATAAGCCCACGGAGACAGGGATCCATGGCCACTCACCTTGTCACTCCCAAACAGTAGGCTGGATGGAGAGAGTGACAAAGAACAGAAAGGAAGATGTCTTTGGAGGGACCCCTTGGGTCTGTCCCTGGGCAGTCCATTAGACAAGGGTAACCTCTGCCCTCTGGAAGCTGCCAAGGTCCCACTTGCTTGGCCCCTTCCCGACATGCCAGCTGAGGTGACCAGCATCACACCTCGGGGTCTCCACTTTTGTGACTCTGCTTACTGCTGTGTTTCCTGTGTCCAAGTCTGGATGGTGGAGGGACTTGTGAGGCAAACCAAGTCTAGAGGTTTTCACATTGTCTGTGGAGCTTTCGGGGCTGGCAGGACCCGCTTAGAGGCTATTGAAGGTGGCAATGGGATGGGGGCCAGGGCTCCAGTAATGCTAGTGATTATTTGTATTTCTGAGTAAAAATTTCTAACTTATGCAGTTCTGAAAAGCATCTCAAGGTGCTAATATCTAGGTGTGTTTTTTTAGAACCCAGTATTGAAGAAGGGAGAGACAAAACTTCAAGCTGCATATAAAGACTAGACTGCAGTGTTGACAACTGTGGGTAGCTGTATCTTTTTCTCTGTTATTTTCCAAATGCTTTTTATTATGATTCTATTACTCATAAAATAAAGAAAAAAAAAAAGAATCTTCTTAAAAAACCCATTTATTTCCTTCTATCTTGGAATGGCGCTTTTGATGTGATGTTATAGAATCTTAATTTACTAGATGTGGTCATTTATTTCCCAAAATTCTTTTTAATTCCATTGTCCATCCCATTGTAAATTGATCATGGAAAATTAATGTGCTCTTTGTCCTCCACAACTGTTGCCTGGATGTTTAACCTCTGCGATGTCTTCAGTCACGACTCCGACTTCCCCGTCTGTTTTCACTGTTGGAATATTACTTCTCGCTGCCTTACCGTCTGCCACTCCCTGTGAGGATCCTTTGAAATCACTGTTTATTCTTGAGAGAAGTGCAGCGCCCAGAAATTAAAGATGGCGCCGCGGAGGTTGCAGGACCTCGAGCAGGCTCACACGATTAGATTGCTGACCGACGCCATCATGCAAGGAAGGTGAAGAGCACACAGTGGTCCTGGAGGTGGAGAAACCATGAAAGGGATGTGGAAGGGACATTTGGGATGGATGGGCACTCCCTGGACACCCACATCTTCTCCTAAATACCAGACAACTGGAGGGAAGATGAGCGATGGGAGGGAGGTGCCTGGGAGGCTCGGAGGTAGTCCTCAGGCCCAACTGGCACCACTACAACTTCTCTGGAGATGCCCATATGCAACCAGGACTTGTGGGGAGGAGACTGGCTCCCAGGGCCCATCGGATGGCCACCTACAGCCACATGGAGGATGGCTGGGTTGAAGCTTAGTGGAGGGCCACATATTTCCAAGGCCAAAAACCAAAAACCCGTTGCCGTTGAGTTGATTCCGACCCATAGCAACCCTATAGGACAGAATAGAACTGTCCTATAGGGTTTCTAAGGAGCAGCTGGTGGATTTAAACTGTTGACCTTTTGGTTAGCTGCTGAACTCTCAACCACTGTGCCACCAGGGCTCCATCTAGAGCCAAAGGCTCCTCCAACGTGACCTGCCAACCACCAGCATCGGCCTCACCTGGAAGGTTGTCAGAAATGCAGAATCTCAGGCCCCACCCCAGACCTGCTGAGTCAGAATCTATATTTTAAGAAACTTCCCAGGTGACTTGTGGACGTCTTAAAGTTTGGGGAGTGCTGGGCTGGGCCGCAGGACAGAGCAGATGCAGCTCTGGTCATGGGATCAGGAGATGGATGTGGCTAGCCGAGGCAAGGGGAAGAAGAAGGTCCTCTAGATAGAATGTGGTCCCCACACCAGTGCCCCTTTGTGAACATCCTTGGTGATAGATTAGAACTGCCCCATAGGGTTTCCAAGGAGCAGCTGGTGGATTCGAACTGCCAACCTTTTTGTTAGCCATATTACTTAACCACTGTACTGAACTTGAGATAAGCATTTAGAAACTATCATAGCAAGTTGGCATTGCTGGGACGTCCAAGCTTGCTGCTTGCATGTGTTTTTTTCCCTTTCATTTTCTAGTAACTCACTTGTGTTGTATTTTATAGAAGCACAGGTCCATGGTGGACTGGACATGAAGGCAGTTTGAGAGGCATAGCACATAGACTATTAGCACCAGGCAGTGGCTGGAGATTTGGGAAACAGAAGCCAGCCTGGGGCCGGGGAAAGAGCGTGGCTGGCTTCGAAGATGCCACACACTGGGCCTCTTGAGGTGGGCAACATGTCGGGAGCACTGTGTTGGGGAGGTCTGGGTGCCCAGCACCTATGCCGAGCACACCAGGGACAAGGCCTGCCCAGCTCCTGGCTGCCGATACCTGGCTTGCTGTGGCTGCATTCGGCCCTGGAATTATGCAGACTGGTACTGTGGGGCTTCCCATGGAGACAAGACATGGGTTCTGTCCCATCCACAGAGCCTCCCTGTTCTGCCAACTGCTCTGAACACTTCTCTAGAAAAGAGTAAGCCCCTAGCCTCAGTCTTCCCAGTCTGCTGTGGATTACTCGGGACAGTGATGCGTGACCCTGCTGTCACCCCCTAGAGCACTGTTGGTACAGCTGCTGGCAGTTGTAGGAGAGCCAGAGCTGGAGGTTTCTAACATCACCCTCCCCTAGGACCTCACAACCCAGGGTGTATCCAGGCTGGGGCTGGAGAATCCCCTGACTGCTGGGGTGTCCGCAGGGAGCAATGGGAGCAAGCTACACTCCAGGGACATATCAACTAAGTTCGAGTCCCAACCCTGCACCAGCCAACTTTAGGGTGTGCCAGAGCTGGCCCCACGGGCTCACTGGGGCCCATGGTGCATACCTCTTCCCACCTCTGTGTTCAGGGGCAGGCGACTAATGCGTGGTAGCTTAAAGTCAGTCATGGTGGGGGCGTTTGCACCATGGAATTTGACAAACTCTGCAAATCAGAGCTCTTTTTTCTTTTGGTGAGCCAACTTGTTAACACTCATCGACATACCACTAAGCTTTGGGCAAGTCGCTAGTCTATCTCAGCCTCAATTTTCACATCTGTAAAATGGGAATGATAATAAGACTGACGATGATGGCGACCCTGTGATGAGCTATTTATTGGTTGGGATGTGGGTTTGAATGGGTATAAACAGATCCAACATAACAAGGGCTTAAAACATTTGACATTTATTTCTCACTGAAAAGTCTGAGCAGGTACATCTGTTATTGTCACCCCTCCCGGGACACACAGCATCAACTCAAGCTTAGCTTTCACTCTTGACTCTCCTGTCTCCAGTTAGGGGTGACTCTGTGTCTCCAGGGGCAGAAGGCTGTACTGTGACACACTGGGGGTCCCCTCTGCCCTAAATCCAAAGGTTTTTGATTCTTTGAAGCCTTCTTCTGCTTCATCCGAAGGGTCCCTTTTCTGAGGACATCACAGTGGTTTCAGATCTAAGTGACTGAAGGGAAGAAAGGGGGTGTGTGCGTTTAGGAAAGCAGAGTAATGAAAATATTAAAATTAATTGTCCCCCATGTTGGGAACCATGAGGTGGAAGTGAATGTGGAGTCACAGAGTGACAGAGCTTAAAAGGCCCCCAGAGTCTTAAATGCTAGCAGGCAGCCATCTAAGATGCATCAATTGGTCTCGACCCAAGTGGAGCAAAGAAGAATGAAGAACACCAAAGATAAAGAAAGACACAAGGTAAATATGAGCCCAAGAGACAGAATGGTCCATATAAAACCAGAGACTACATCAGCCTGAGAAGGAAGAACTAGATGGTGCCCTGCTACAACTGACGACTGCCCTGACAGGGAACACAACAGAGAATCCCTGACGGAGCAGAAGAACAGTGGGATGCAGATTTCAAATTCCTGTAAAAAGATCAGACTTAATGGTCTGACTGAGACTAGAGGGACCCCAGAGGTCATGGTCCCCAGACTCTCTGTTAGCCCAAGTCTGAAACTATTCCTGAAGCCAACTCTTCAGACAGGGATTGGACTGGACTATAAGACAGAAAATGATACTGGTGAAGAGTGAGCTTCTTGGCTCAAGTAGACACATGAGACTATGTGGGCAGCTCTTGTCTAAAGGTGAGATGGGAAGGCAAAGGGGGATAGGAGCCGGTTGAATGGACACAGGGAATAGAGGGTGGAGAGGAGGAGTGTGCTGTCTCATTAGGCAGAGAGCAGCTAGGAGTACATAGCAAGGTGTGTATAAGTTTTTGTATGAGAGACTGACTTGATCTGTAAACTTTCACTTAAAGCACAATAAATAAAAAATAAATAAATGAAAATAAAAAGACCCCCAGAGATGAGGATGATGACAATAGTAATGTTTTAGATTAATTATGTACCCAAAAAAAAGGTATTTTGAAGTTCTAACCCCTAGTACCTGTGTATGTGACCTTGTTTGGAATAGGGTCTTTGAAGATGTTATCAGTTAACATAAGATCATACCGGAGTAGTGTGGATCCCAATCCCATCTGAGTGGTGTCTTGTAAAAGAGGAGAACAGACGTGAAGAGTTAGACAGAAGGATGTCCGTCCAGTGATTACAGAAGCAGATATAAGCCAAGGATTGCCAGAAGCCACCAGAAGCTGGGAGAGAGGCAGGGAACAGTTTCTCAGAGCCCTCGGAAGGAATCAACATGGCCGATACCCTGATTTGGACTTCTAGCCTCCAGAACTGTAAGATAATAAATTCTTTAAAGCCACCCACTTTGTTGTATTTTGTCATGGCAGCCCTAGGAAACGAAGACAAGCAATAATAGTAATATATTTGTTGAGCACCTACTGTGTGCCAAGTAGTGTTCTAAGCACTCTGAATAAATGGACCGTTTCATGTATTAACTCATTTAATCCTTTCAACAATCCTAAGAGGTAGGTGCTATTATTATGCCCATGTATCATAGGATGAAGGGGGCAGTGGTGGTTTAGTGGTAGAAGACACAGGTTCAATTCCAGGTAAGTGTACCTCATGCGTAGCCACCACTTGTCTGTCGGTGGAGGCTTGCAACATTGCCATAATGCCGAATGGGTTTCAGCAGAGCTTCCAGACTAAGATGGACTAGGTGAAAGGCCTGGCAATCTACTTCTGAAAATCAGCCAATGAAAACCCTAGGCAGGACCAGGCAGCTTTTTGTTCTGTTATGCATGGGGTCATCATATGTTGGAGGCCAATTTGACAGCAGAGAACAATATCATATGAGGAAACCAAGACTCAGCATAAGGGACGTGTCCAGACTCAAATAGCTGGTAAGTGATGTAACCACCACTCCAACCCCGCACAGAGGAGAAAACCGAGACCCGGAGGGGGAAGGGACACATGGGAATGAACAGTGAACAGAGTACATGGACTGCCCAGACCTCCGGCTGCCTGGTTTGAGTCCCACTTCACACCAAGCATCATGCCATAACCCTCCAGGGCACTGATGCAGATTTGTGGGTAATTTCTTACGCCACCATTAAAAAAAAAAATTCGTCTTCAGAAAACACATACTTCCTGCGGAAATTACTGTTCATATTTCCTACAGGAAATTACAGTTCAAATCAAAGCAATTGTCACCCAGCGACATTAGTAGTTTTTCCTTCCTTTCGACACAGTGTTCAGGATCCTTGGACAACCCATGGTTGCCCCCTTTCTGAGCTGTGCTTAGCTTCAGGCTGCCTTTCTCCATTTCCTCACCTCCTTTCCTCCTTTCTTCTCCCTTCCTTCCTTCCTAACATTACTTGAGATACTTTGTGCCAGGAACTGCGCTAGACCTTGAGGCTACAAGCAGAGAATGAGATAAACTCCATACCTCTTTTCTCTCAGCTTGGAGCTGACTGGGGAAGACAGACTATTAAACAAGTTAACAATGATAATTAACAAGTTCTGAGCCCTTACCTGTGCCAGGTGCTATGCTTTATCCTTACAACATCCCAGTGATGCGGGGTGGTACCGTTAGTATTGAGATGACAACTACCACTGTCACGGAAGCAGCGGTGAAGAAATCAAACGGCCTATTGTATTGGGCAAATCTACTGCAAAAGACCTCTTTAAAGTTTTCAAAAGTGGAGATGTCACTTTGAGGACTAAGGTGCGCCTCACCTATGCCATGATCTTTTCAATAGCCTCATATGTGTGCAAAAGCAGGAGAGTGAAAAAGGAGGCAGAAGAATTGATCCATTCGAATTGTGATGTTGGCAAAGAATATTGAATATATTGTGGACTGCCAGATGAAGAAACAAATCAGTCTTAGAAGAAATACAGCTGGAATGGTTTTTAGAAGCCAGGATGGCAAGACTTTATTTTGCTTACCTTAGTCATTGGGAAAGATCAATAACTAGGGAAGGGCATCATATTTGGTCAAATAGAAGGTCAGCAAAAATGAGGGAGAGCCTCAGTGAGGTGGATTGACCTGGAATAGTCACTACAGACTCAAATATACAAATGATGATGAAAATGACCCAGGACCAGGCAACGTTTTGTTGTGTTATGCAGAAGATGGCCATGAGTTGGAGCTGACTTGATAGCAACTAACAATAATAACCATTATTATGTCCATTTTGTACATGCAAAAACTGAGATTCGGAGTTGTTAAGTGTGTGGTACAAGGTCATGCTGCCTGTACATAGTAGACCTAAGGCTCAACTGAAGTTCTGGTCACATGGTGGTTAAGAGCTTGGCTGCCAAACAAAAGATCAGCAGTTCGAATCTACCAGCCACTCCTTGGAAATCCTATGGAAACAGTTGTACTCTGTCCTATAGGTCGCTATGAGTTGGAATCAACTTGATGGCAGTGGGTTTGGTGTTTTTTGGTTTAAGGCTCAACCAGTTTCCTCCTCGCTGCAGGGCCCAAATTCTCACTCATGCCCAAAGCATCCCCTGTCCTCTGTGTGTTTTCTGCCAGCATTCACTGCCATCTGACACCCTTAGCCCCGCAAAGGGTCATTATTCCTTGCCCATAACTCCTGCCAAGTCTTAGCCACTCAGCAGATGACTGCCAAGATCCTGCAGGCTCCGCAGGCCTTTTATTTTCGCTGGTGAATCTGGTAGAGAGGACTGCATTTGCTTAAGGAAACCAGCTTTTTCCAGAATGGCAATGCAGCCAAGTAGGAAGACAGGCAGCTCCAGGGTTGGATCTCAGCTCCCTCTTGGAAAAGCGAGCATGTCAAGACACAGCTCAGGTGTCGCTTTCTCTGTGAGGCCTCTGCTGGCCTCCCCGCAAGTGGTCCTCCATGCTGGCTGTACATTAGAATCACCTGGGGTATTTTTTTTTAAACTCCCCCGGTGATTTCAATGTGCAGTCAAGGTTGAGGAGCACTAGGCAAGAACAGGGCCAAATCCAGCCCACCATCTGTGGGTGTAAATAAACCACCAGTTGCCACTGAGTTGACTTAGACTCACGGCAACCCCATATGTGTCAGAGTAGAACTGGAGTTTTCAGTGGCTGACTTTTTGGAAGTAGGTCACCAGGCCTTTCTTCCAAGGCACCTCTGGGAGGACTCAAACCCCAAACCTATTGGTCACCATTTGTACCACCCAGGGACTCCGTCGTAAATAAGTTCTGCTGAAACACAGCCACACCCATTTGTTTCTGTTGTGTCTGTGGCTACTTTTGCTACAAGGACAGAGCTGAGTAGCTGTGGCCCACAAAGCCTCAAATATTTACTGTCTGGACTTTGACAGAAAATTTTGCCAACTCTATTCTGCCTGCCAACCTTCTTACCATCATTCTAGGTTAAAAATTAGCATGCTAAGCTGTGATCATTTGTGTAAAACAAATATGAGTATCTCAAGGTCATCTGAGTCATCCCTGTGGCCCCCAAACCCAGCACGAGGCCTGGCGCACTGTAGACACTCATTAAGTGGCAGGCGTTACTTGATATGCTACCTATTGAACTTGGGGCTTCTCAGCAAGTGTTAGGTGACTGGGGAGGGGCTAAGAGGGGCCATGCCAGGCTGGGTTGCCTTTCTCCTTAAGCAATAGCCCTATGGCTCATGGGGCCCTCTTGCCAGGGCTGAGGGTCCCAGGAGAGCCCAAGGGGTGCCCAGCGTGAGGCCCAGAAGAAGATGGATCTCAAGAAGGAAGCCATGAGAATTGGGATCCTGGGGTGGATCGGGGAATTGGTTCAAGGCTAGGGCTGTGAAGTGCAGGAAGATGTGGGCAGCCCACTGCATGGTGGGGTGGAATCTATTGACCCAAAGATGCTGGATATGGCCAGGTTGCTGGTGCTTCAGGTTGAGGTTGGGGCTGTTATCTGGTCCAGCCTCCCATCCAATGTTGAATCCAGTTAGAGCTCTATGACTGGTGATACTCCAGCCTCCGCTTAAGTACCCCTGGTGATGGGGAACTCACCATCTTGTTAGATATACATGCAAGGATATTCCCCATAACATTGTTTGGAAGAATGGAAAAATTGGAAAACAACTAAATGTCTATCAATTATTCTTTCTCATTCAACTATGAGAGAAAATATGAGTGACATCTATGTGGGCTGATATGGAAGGATTTTGGAAATTTGTGGGTAAGTAAAAAATAAATAAATCAAGTTATAAGGGATGCTTAATTTGAGGCAATTTATTAAAAAAAAAAGTATTAATTCTAAAATGATAAACACCAAACTACTAACACCTCTCACTACATGGAGGTGTGATTATAGGGTGACCTTCACTCTCTTTATGAGGTTAGATTTTTTTTTTCCCTTGCAACAAACCTGTGTTATTAGGAAAATAACAAAGACATTTCTATTAAAAGAGAAGACCATGATGATGACGATGACGTACATCCTCCCATACGTTGAGCTACAATCTGCCTTCCTGAGGCATCAGGACACGATCCTTTATTCTACCATCAAAGGCCATGGGAGAACTTTGTAAAGAGAAACTGCACTCAGAATCTGTTTTCTGGGAAGCACAAGCCTAGTGCTTTGGTGCAGACAGCTTGAGCAATCCTTGTGTGGTATTATTCAACTCTTGTCAAGACGAACTTGTCTTTCCTACTAGACTGGAAGCTCTCTGAGGACAGACTGTGAAATAGACATTTCTGTTTTCTACACAGCCTCTAGTGCAAACTACACAGAGTAGGTTCTCAAGAAATTCCTGTCGAATGAACGGATGAACGAATGAATGATTTCAGGGACCAAAACTATCCATCTATGAGTATTTCTCTCCCTTCTGCTAAGGACATTTCTAGCATTGCTTCCTTGTCATTTACCAAATCCCCCCCCTGACTCCTACCTAACCCCAAGCTTCTAGACATTCCTATGTAATTAGGAATAAGAGGTGGTGGGAGGAATCAAAAAGACAGGTATGGGGCTTTGTTTTTGGAAGGCATTGAGACTTACTTGCATGAAGGAAAAGAGGATAAGCATGGGAAGAAAGGAAGGGTAGAGAAAAAGGGAGACACCATGCTGAAGGCACTGGAGAGAGTTTGGGGGAAACAGTGAGAGTGAGACACAGGGCGAAAAAGGTTTCAGGACAGCTGAAGGCATGCAAAAGCAAAGAGAGGAATGGAGAAAAATGTTGAGAAGTGGGGCTGGAGATTGTGAATTAGAGGACTTTCAGTATTCCTTAAGAGATACAATAATGATTAGAATTATTTTTTACTTCAGGGAACTAGATCGTGATTCTGTAAATGTGATGTGCCTTTGGGCTGGGCCATGCGGAGCTCTGGAATTTATCTGGGTTACAAATGAAGGAGTGAAATAAGTGAATGTGGTCCCACCCATTCTCTGGCCCAGTCATTGGTGGGATAGGAATGAGGGTCTAGGTCTAGAACCGTGTCAGGGAGCATGCAGCTGCCTCCATTCTACGTGTCATTGACCAAGAGTGATATTCTGAGCCTCTGATCCGTGTTCATCATCCCCTGCCACGGCAATAGGGGCAGCACCCTCTGGAACTGGTAGTCGTATGATGCTGGGGAGGGAAACCACACTTGAAAAACTCCTGCGGTTTTGGTGGAAAAGATCACTGTGCTAGAAGTTAGAAGACAAGGAGTTTTGTTAATATGCAGAATTATATTTAGAAAGTGTTTAAATTTAATTAAGAAAAATTATACAGCTAATAAAAGTCCATTGCCATAAATATATTTACAACCACAACAACAATAAAAAAGGGTAGCTGCTGAGGCTTCTTATGTACAACCAAAAATCTCATGGGATTTGGTTCCTTGGCTTGGAGGTTTAGGGTCATGGTTTCATGGGACATCGCAGTTAATTGGCCTAATAATGTGTTTAGTGCTTCTCTTCTACTTCCTAGTTCATTGTGTGGTACCTGGGGCCTTAAAAGCCTGCAAGTAGTCATCCAAGACATAACAATTGATCTCTGTTCGCCTAGAGCAACAGAGAAAGAAGGAGAGTCAGGAATACAGGGAGGATATGGAATACGTAGCTAATTGCCTCCGTGAACAATTGCTTCCTTTGCATGAGAAGAGAAGAACTGGAAGGTGTCCGGCTACCATTACTGAACTTTTTTTTTTTTATTTTTTAGCTTTTATTGAGCTTCAAGAGAACATTTACAAATCAAGTCAGGCTGTTACATATAAGTTTATATACACCTTACTCCATACTCCCACTTGCTCTCCCCGTAATGAGTCAGCCCTTCCAGTCTCTCCTTTCGTGACAATTTTGCCAGCTTCCAACTCTCTCTATCCTCCCATCCCCCCTCCAGACAGGAGATGCCAACACAGTCTCAAGTGTCCACCTGATACAAATAACTCACTCTTCATCAGCATATCTCTCCTACCCACTGTCCAGTCCCTTCCATGTCTGATGAGTTGTCTTCAGGAATGGTTCCTGTCCTGGGCCAACAGAAGGTTTGGGGGCCATGACTACCGGGATTCCTCTAGTCTCAGTCAGACCATTAAGTCTGGTCTTTTTATGAGAATTTGGGGTCTGCATCCCACTGATCTCCTGCTCCCTCAGGGGTTCTCTGTTGTGCTCCCGGTCAGGGCAGTCATCGGTTGTGGCTGGCCACCAACTTATTCTTCTGGTCTCAGGATGATGCCATTACTGAACATTTTGATCAAAGATTCTGTAGAAGAACCCTGACCAAAAAGAGGAAAACACAGAACAGAATTTCAAATTCTCATGGACCCCAGACTTTCTGGAGCCATGAAGGTTGGATAAACCCCTTAAACTATTGCCTTGAGATGATCTTTAAACCTTAAACCAAAAAGATCTCCTGAAGTCTTCTTAAAACCAAACAATAGTTTAGCTTAACCAGTAAGAAAAGGTCTGCCTTCAGTATTATGCTCTTTTAAGAACTATCTTTGTGGGATCAAAGTGACAACAGCAACTCACCCTTAGGGGGTGCTGAATTTATGTTAATGAGGGAGGGACAACTCAGAAAAGGATGAGAATGGTTGTACAACTCGAAGAATGTAATCAGTGTCACTAAATGGTGCACGTAGAAACTGTTGGTGTGTATGTTTTGCTGAGTATATTCTCAACAACAACAAAATAAACAAGAAACAAGTCCATTGCCAACAAAATTAAAAAGTAGAGTTAAGCAAAAAAAAGGCTCTAGATTTAACCCTCTATATTTTTATTCTCATTACTTAGGGTAATCACCATTAACCTTTTGGTATATATCCTGCCAAATAGTTTTGTGCCTCTCAGTATATAGTTTTCAAAACAGATACGGGATCAAGCTGCATACATTCTTCAGTAATATACCGTTTACGCATAGCTGAATATCTTTTTGTGAGAATACATGGGTTTGCCTCCCCTTCAGCCTGTTACTTACTAGCTTTGTGGCATTGGGCTGGTTGCAACACCTCCCAGTGCCTCAGTTTCTTCACCAATAAAATGGAATTAATGACACCCTCTCCCGGGGTTGTGGTAAAGATCCCACGGGGCAGTGGGTGGAAGGTTGTCTTGCAAACTGTCCTGCAATGGGGAGGGACTACAGGCACTTTTTCAGGTCCTGGATCTGTGCCAGCTCAGCCCGCTGTTTCTCACACAGGCTTTTGTTCCCTTTACAGGATCGAGAAGAGAGATGGGAACGAGGAAGAGGACCTTCGCTTAGATTGCCGCCATGAGAGATATCCCACCCGTAAGTGGCCTCATCCATGGAAGCCTGGTCTACAGACTCGTCGGCTGTCTGAGGAGAAAGAACCCCTAGAGATGAGCCAGGCCAACTTTCCCCTACACCCTGCGTTATCCCATCGACACACACTAAGGATGGGGACACTGAGGCTGGCGTCTCAGCCTGCAAGTGCTTTGCTTATAGCAGCCCCAGCCTTCATGATGGGAGTTGGGATGCTGAGAAATAAGGGAGATGAGGATGCATTAAAGGCAGGCAGGCAGCGAAGACAAAGCTCAAGTCCAGGCCAGGGTTACTTGTAGGTCTGGGATAGAATTTGCCAAGTCAGGAAGGTGACAGTGGATACAATTTGTTTGGGCCATGGATGCTTCTGGCAGCTTAGAACGCATTGACTTCATATGCCTCACTGTAGGGGAGACCGTAAGGCAGAATCTAGGGCACTCACTAGGAAAACAAATGTCTGGAGCAGAAAGCAAATAGAAACGGGAGGTAAAAGGAGAGAAAGGGCCTGGCTCAAGATAGAAAAGGCAAGAGCCAATGTAAGAGTGAAGTTACAATGTTCAAAGCTCAGCTGAGCCCGCTGAATGCCCACTGTGTGTTTCCCTGCCCACCTACCCCGTGCAAAGGGCTCTTTATGCCTGATCTCATATCCTCTCTGACCCTCAGTTCTTGTGGCCAGGATCACTGCCCACATTTTGCAGATGAGGGAATTCAGCTCAGAGACGAGGAGCAACTTGCCCAAGGTCACGCAGCTTAGCTAGTCAGCGGCAGAGCAGTTACGGTAGATGTGTCAGACCCCAGCCCATATCTCTCAGACCTTTTAGGAAGCTCCAGTGGTTTCCAGCTGCCAGCACCTGTATTCCGGAACCTGGGAGCTTCCTCCACCACCACTCACAGAAGGCAGGGGTGCCACAGACATTGCTGTATAGATACCCTAGCTCCCTCACCCCTTGAGTGGGATTGCTGTGTTTCCTGGCAGGAGCCCCTCCCTGTGTCACTTTCTCTGTTCCCATCCAGCTTCCCTGCACCTCCTCAATATGTCACCAACCCTTGAGTTCTCTCAGGGTCTACTTCTGGGGGAATCCAAACTAAGAATCTGAACTCAGTCTGTCTGACTCCAAATCCTGTGATCCCAGTAACTGAAGGAGAAACAGCTCTGCTTGGAGGGAGAGGATGGTATGAGGAGGAGCCTGGGGGAGTCCAGCTGGACTCAAGGCGGGCCGAGAAGGAAGGAGGCTGGGCTCTTGTAGGGGGCATGGGCCCAGGGAGACAGCCAACCCTTCAAATGCTGATTGCCTGTTGGAGGAGCGATGGGGTGGACCCTGGGTCACACACCATTGCTTCATGCTCAGGGTCTGTACTCAGGTTGGGGGGTTCTTGGAGGAAGGGGTCAGGAGCCAATGGATGGAAGAGGCTGGGGAGCTTCTGGCTCAGTGGTCACAGAGGGAAGCAGGTCCATCATAGAGGGGAGAGAGGTGAGAACCCTGGCATGTTCCACAGCCTTCAGAGGCTCCCTGCAGAGTGGGCAGGAAACCCAGGATGGAGAAAGACCTCAGGGCTCACCTTGAGGGCAGCTGGGAGCTGGGAGAGGGAAGGCCAAACCTCTGAGGTCTGAGAAATGGAGCTAACTGACAAGGGGTGAGGGTGGGGTGGGGAGAACCCAGGATAGGCTCTGAAGTTTTCCAAGAACAATCAAGGGTACGGTGCCTCTGATGAGTGGAATATGGAAAAGGGGGTGGCAGGACTGTGAGGGGCAATGATGTCCGTGTTGAGTCTGAAGGGTGTGTGTGTGGGGGGGGGGGGTCCAGGGTGTGTGGGGGTGTTCAGGAGGCAACTGGGTAGATGGATGGGGAACTAACAGGGTGGTAGTACAGAATAGGAATAGAGATGACCGAAGCCCAGGGACTGATGGGACCTTCTGGGAAGAATGTGTGGGGCAGGAGAGACAGCAGCACCACAAGGGCCCTAACCCTGGGCACTCAAAGTGTAACTGTGGAAGGGGCTGCTGGAAGCTATCAGCTGTCCCCAGAGATTTTCCAAATCCCAGTTTCTCAGGGAAGAAAAGAGCCTCCGCTTCAATAGCCAGGTGCTTTTTTGATCAAGTACCCAGGCGTTTGCGGGGACAGCCGCCTCTCTGTGTGAGCGGAGGTGCTGGGACTCCTAGTTAACACGGGGAAGGAGAAGAAGACCCCATCTGTGTCAGAGCTGAGGGTGACGGCCCACAGGCGGGCTGGGATACTATCGTCAGGGTCCCGTATGCTCACCAAGGCGTCTGCGTAGGTTTAAGTTAGTGAATCAGTGCAGAAATATTGCAAAACTCATCCAAGCATTTTCAAAATGTTTTCTTGGCCAAAAACCCACTAGCAGCAAAGAGGCCACATGCTGGAGGTGAGCTCGGTTCCTTAGATGGTCTGATCAAACCACTGCCCTAGACTAGGAGCAACTTGAGGTCCAAGACCACGTCTGCTGGGCCCCGTGACCTCAGGACCCTGCCCGAGTTCTGCCATATGGAATGTGCCAACTGTGGGCCATTTTAACTATCCTGAAGTTGGCTGCTTCGGTGGCCGTTCATTTAGTCAACAAATCTTTACTGAAGAAGCTTCTCTGCGCTGGGTCCCGGGAAGCTGGAGATAAATAAGGCATGTCTCAACCCTGGAGAGCTCCAAGACCCCAGCCTTCATTGTATTGTGTGGTCAAAGTTACAATGGGGGTCAGTGCAGGCACTGTCACAGCAGAGAGGGGTGGCACCTCATTTGGCTGTGGGCAAGGGCAGGGTGCCGGAGAGGGAGGGGTGGAGAAGGGGTACTTGGGCAGGGATGAGCCAACTTGGTAGGGATTCTGCAGCTATAATGGCGATACCTCGACTTGATTATGAAAATGGACAAGAAGAACACAGTTCCACCATGTCTCTTACTTACATACAGGGGCAGATGACCCAATAAGCAAGGAAAGCATAGGCTTACTTGTGCTTACGTCCTAATCTGTAGTGGATCATCCACCCTGTCAGGGATTGTAAATTTGAAAAGAGGCATTGATTTCGTAGGAAGGTGCCATGGGGTTGCGAGAGATACAGATGCCAGCCGTACCTAGAAGCAGAATCGTTGATGTGGTGAAAAAATGTGAACTTATTCACTACAGATGACCTGGTAGGCAAGGTAAGCACCGTGCTTACCGTGCCTGTTGAATGATCTGGCCCTGCTTACATATGTTCTGAGGGCTTTACACGTATTGTTTATTCACTCACTTCATCCTAAATACAGCTCCATTTCACAGATAGAGAAACTGAGGCACAGGACGGTCAAATGGCTTGCCAACATCACACAGCCAGGAAGTGGCAGAGCTGGGATTTGAACACAGCCATTCTGGCTCCAAAGCCCACGCCCTACCCACTAGGCAAACTGCCCAGTGTCAGTCAATGGTGCCATCTGCCCTCCGGCAGGGTCCTGAGGACACTGGGCCCAGGAGACGTGGTCTTGGTCCTCAGGTCACTCACACTCTAGGATGGTGGCTTGATCAGACCATCTAGGGAAATGAGTTCGCCTCCAGCATGTGGCCTGTTAGCTGCTAGTGGGTTTTCAGCCAAGAAAATATTTTGGAAATGCCTGGATGAGTTTTGCAATATTTCTGCACCAGCAGCTGCTCGGCTCTTGTGATGGGCTGACTTTCCAGCAGGAGGAACGGGGGAGGAGGAATGTCAGGGAGTCGCATTATTAAACACTTACTGTGTGCAGGTCTGTACTAAGCACTTCACTGTCATTGCATTTGATGGCTGACACAGCCCTGGGAAGGAGGAGTTTTTATTCTTGTTATATCAGTGAAGAACTAAGGCTCTGAAAGGCTAATTGGCTTTGCTGAGCTCTCTGGACCACTGGGCGGTAAAATTCAGCTTGGTGTTTAGGTCTCTCCCCTTACTCTGACAAGGAGGGTCTTCCTATTCTGACTTGCAGACCCCCAGCCTCTCCTCCCTCACACCACAAAACTCATCTCCTTCACAGAGCCTTTGAGCCTGCTGTTCCCTCTGCTTGGATTGCTCTCCCTCTAAATCCTCACGTGGCTGCCATTGGCTCATCTTTTAGGTCTCAGCTGAAAGGCCAATTCCTCAGGGAAGCTCTCCCTGACCTAACCTACCTTCCCCAGACACCCTTACATGCGCGTTTTCTTTCCTTCAAAGCATTTAAACAAAAAAACCCAAACCCTTTGCCGTGGAGTCGATTCCGACTCATAGCGATCCTACAGGACAGAGTACAACTGCCCCATAGGGTTTCCAAGGAGTGCCTGGTGGATTCAAACTGCTGACCTTTTGGTTAGCAGACTTAGCTCTTAACCTCTATGCCACCAGGTTTCCTCAAAGCATTTAGCACACTCTCAGATGACCTTCACGTTTATTTACTTGCTTTGTTTCTTGTTTTGTTGCCTGTCTCCTGTAAGTTCCGTGAGAAGAGGCACCTTGCTGATTTTGTTCGCATGTCTCCTGAGAGCCTAGCACAGTGCGTGGCAAATAGTAGGTGTTCAGATGTAACTCTGATCCTCTAAGTTGCTCTCACCACTTCCCATCCCAACAGCCACTCGTATGTAATAACAGGTACATAAACTTACGATTGTCTTAACTGCCCCCAAAGTTGCTACTTTTTCTTTGGCTACTGTGATATGAATTCTGCCACAGTTTTTTTTACCCCCCTGAGGAAAGAGTTTACTTTTGAAACCTACCTTTGGGGCCTTGCAGAGCCACCAGCTAGTTCGGAAGCACATGAGACTTGACATTTGACGGAGGTGATGCTGCCATATGGTCCAGGTGTCTGCATCTTCCTTTCAGGGGCGATGGGCTTTGGACCTGATTGCAATTGTCAAGTTCAATGCCCAAGACAAGACTTTGACTTTGCCAGGTGCGTCAGTAAGGCTGGGCTAGGTGAGAGCTGTCACTTGCCGGCACAGTGGTGGCTTCTGGGAGCTCTGTCTAGACAGGTCTCTGCCGCTGCTGCCCCAAAAATAGCAGGGCGAATTTCAAGGAAGTCTTTTTCTGGGCCCAGAGCAACTTGGCATTTTTATTAGATCAAAATCAAATCCAATATAGTGCTTCTAGGGTTGCTTCCTTTATTAAAATGGAAACAGGCAATACTTCTGAAATAAATATCAATGCGAACTTGCTCTGAGCACAGACAGGCCTGCAGCTTGGACAGGTCCAAGTCCCTGGAACTGGGGCTTGAGGGATCCCACCAACTTTAACATCAGAATCACCTAGAGGGCTTGCTCAAGCACAGATTGCTGGGCCCTGCCCCCAGAGCTTTTGATTCAGCAGGTCTGGGGTGGGGCCTGGGACTGTGCATTTCTAACAAGTTCCCAGTGATGCTGCTGGTCCACAGACCACGTTGTGAGTAGCAAGACTGTCAACAGGACTAAGCCCTGGGCCAATACCTTCTCTCTGAAGCTACTGCCAGGTAGCAAGTCTGCATTTTGTCACTTGCTAGAGCTATCCAGCAACTTCTAGACTGAAAATGCTGCTTCGAGGGTCGAGTCTCCTCCAATCCATCCTCCTAAGACACAAACTTAATCATGTCTCCCCCAAGCCTCCAAGATCTAAAACCCGTATAATGACTCGCGCAGCTGGTGACCGTCAGGCTCACCCCCTCACACGTTCCCACCGAGCCCTTCTCGCCTTCTTTCAGTCCCTTATCACTCTCTGAGCCTTTCTTTGATACCATGTTTGTTTCCAGTCTCTCCCCACTAGAATGGACATTTCATAAGGACAGGGACCTTGTCATAGTCAGTGGCAATCCCAGTGCCTAGCACTTGGTAGGTCATCAATAAGTTTGAATGATTTCGCTTATTGAGTCCTGACCTTAACTTTGTGAGGCAGGAACAAAATACGAAAAGCCAAACCCACTGATGTCGAATCAAATTCCAACTCATAGCGACCCTATAGGACAGAGTAGAACTGCCCTATAGGGTTTCCAAGGCTGTAAATCTTTACAGAGGCAGACTGCTACATCTTTCTCCCGCAGAACAGCTAGTGGGTCCAAACCGCCAAACTTCCAGTTTGCAGCCGAGCACTTAACCACTGTACCACCAGGGTTCCTTGAGGCAGGTACCAAAAACCAAACCAAACACATTGCCGTCGAGTTGATTCCAACTCATAGCAACCTTATAGGACAGAGTAGAACTGCCCCATAGGGTTTTCAAGAAGCAGCTGGTGAATTCAAACTGCTAACCTTTCACCAGAGTTTCTGAGGCAGGTACCAAACCCACTGCCAATGAGTTGAGTTGATTCCGGCTCATAGCAACCCTATAGAACAGCGTAGAACTGCCCCATATGGTTTCCAAGGAGCACCTGATGGATTTGAACTGCTGACCTTTTGGTTAGCAGCCGTAGCTCTTAACCACTACGCCATCAGGGTTTCTGAGGCAGGTGCAGTGAGTAGTATTTCCATTTTACAAGTGAAGATGCTTGGGTCGTGAGAGGCAAAGTTCCTTGTCCTGGTCACACAGTCTGTATGAGCTGAAGTTGGGCCATTCTTCTCTTCTTTCTGCCCATTTTTCCCACGGCGTGCCACCCCAATTCCACCTGACTCTAGGAAGCAACCAGGGCAGTTGAAAACTATAGATTTCCGGGAGAATTCAGTTGCTCCATGTGGGGTGGGGCCCAGGAATCTGTATCCTATGAGCCTGATGAGGCAGAAACCCCTGGGGTATGGGATGAGTCCTGTAAGCCCTCAGGGGCCCTGCTGGGCCTTTTACTCCTGGCACCCAGCAACCTTAGCAACTGTAGCCTTATAATCCTCACCCCCTGGCCATATGTGTCATCTCTTCCAGGCGCACAGGGCTTCTTGCCTTCCCCCCACACCAACATTGCTAGGTTTTTCACACCTTCTGAAAACCTCATTTGCCTGCCAAGAACCCCTTTCACACCCTGTTCCTTCTGCCTGAAGTGACTTGCCTTCTTCCTCTGTTTGATGAAAACCAAGGCCTATCACTGGAATTTACTGCTTTCACAGTGCTTTCGCGGCTCAATCAAATGTCTTGGGATGGCAACCAGTCCCTCCTCACTACTTGACGGAGGTGGTCACGCTCATCTCTGCATTTTTTTGTCCTGAGGCAGGACAGCCTTGTGTCTATGAAGCAGAATTTCACAGTGGTTACGAGCCTAGCCTCTGGATTGAGGCTGCCAGGGTTCAAATCCCAGCTGTAAGACCTTGGACATTGGGCCTCAGTTTCCTCGTCTGTAAAATGGGGATACAAATGGCACCTAACTCATATTGTAGAGGATTAAATGAACCAACATACGTGAGGCGCACTGGATGGTTTCTGGCATGTGGTAAAAGCTGTAGGCATGTTTACTGTTATCATCTCTTCATCTGTTTAGGTGTCTGTCTTCCTCCCTAGACTGTGAGGGCCCAGAGGGCAGGTCTGTGTCTCATTCATGTCTGTAGACATAGCACCCAATATGGACTCTAACACATAGTAGGTGCACAACAAATGTTTAATAAGAGAACAATGCAGTCAATGGGTCCGGGGAGAGATGGCAGGCTAAGTGGACTCAGCTTGATCCCAGGTGTGGACAAGGACATGGGGTCCCCAGAAGATGGACTCCAGTGAAGAGAAGCCTGGGCCCCCTATTCAATCTGCCAAGACAATCTACCCTGCCAAGGTGGACCAGAAGACCCAACCTTGGATCCCACATAAATCTGCCCTTCCTCCTGAATCTTCTGTTGTTTATTCATTTGGCAGATCTGGACTTCTAACACTGTGTCTGGAATTGTGCTAGGCACTAAGAATACAAAAAACAAAAACATACCAGTTGCCATCAAGTTGAGTCCGACTCATGGCAACCCCACGTGTGTCAGAGTAGAACTGTACTCCATAGGGCTTTCAATGGCTGATTTTGGAAGTAGATCATGGGCCTTTCTCCTGAAGCATCTCTGGGTATATTCAAACTGCCAACCTTTTGGTTAGTAGCTGAACCCATAACCATTTGTGCCAACCAGGGACTCTGCTAGGATTACAATGATGAATAAAACCAGAGCTTTGTCCTCATGGTACGTATCACTGAGTAGGAAGGACTGGGGAGGAAAAAAGTAAACAGATATTACCAAATATTTCAGTGCCTCCAAGGTCCCTCAGGACAGAAATTTATAGAGCAGGGTCGACTGGGATGAGGCCATCAGCATGCCCTCTCCAAAGCTGTGACATTTTAGCTAACAGCAGAATGATAATGGTGCCACTAGCTGCTGGATCTCCAAAGCCAAATACCTCAGTGCCATATCTATCTGGAGGGCAGGGTTCCAGGTTGGGCAGACGGACAGAAGGCTCTGATAGGCCTGAGAGTCCTAGGCAGAGGCCTTCAGCACCTTGGAGAGTGGGTGGATGAGCCACGGAAGGCACTCCCTTATAAAAGGACCTGGCTCTTGTGTGCTAGGCTTGGCTTCTATGGGTCAGGAACGCCAAGACCAGCTACCTGTGCAGCCCTGGGGCCTGCCCACCTTCACTAATTACTTTAAAAGCTGCAGGGTGGCCTTGACCACATCACTTCCCCTGTAAGTGCCTTGGTTTCCCATCTGCATGTTTGTGGTGGTGTTGGCATTCTTGGTCTTGAAGGGTCTTCCTGGGGAATCCACTGTGGAACAAAGGGTGTGATTTAATTCAATTCAGCAGATCCGAGAGCTGGGCCCCAGGATCATGCTGCCCTGGAGAGAGTTCTAGTCAGAGGTTTCCCACTGAAGGATTGGAAAATTAAGACTGGAAGAGTGGATGTTAAATATGTTGGCTTTGATCTCTGGATTAAGAGAGGAATAGAAATCACCGCTTCTGAGAACTCCTATGGGAGGTTCTCTGCTAAGCCTGGGGTTCTCCAAGGTAATTGAAAGCACAATACCTGCCACCACCTCTCTGCATGGGACTTTGGACAAGCCCCTTCCCACCAATGGGCCTTGATTCACCCATCTGTGCAAAGAGGCCATTAAGCCCTTTTAGTGCTGGCTCTTTGTTATTTTCGTATCCATCAGTATCTAAAGTCAGATAACTAAGGGCTTCTATACAGAGGACCTGTTGGGCCTGCTGATCTAACTAACTAGCTGACTCTTGTAAATCACATTCATTTGCAGGCTCAGAGAGGTGAAGTTACTTGTCAAAAGTCACACAGCATAAATATATATATTAGATATATGTATGTATTTATGTATCACGGAAACCCTGGTGGCATAGTGGTTAAGTGCTATGGCTGCTAACCAAAAAGGTCAGCAGTTTGAATCTACCAGGTGCTTCCTGGAAACTCTATGGGACAGTTCTACTCTGTCCTATAGGATCACTATGAGTTGGAATTGACTCGACGGCAACGGGTTTCGTTTTGGTTTGGTATGTGTCACAAAGTTTTATAAGTAGTGGAACCTGGGTTTGAACCGTTGACTGTCAGACTCCACATACAGTAACGGCCTGCCCCAAGCCTATAGCCCAGAGGAGAAGAGGCTGAGAGAAAAGCCTCTTCGTGATGTACAGGATTTCAGAGCAGAAAGGGTGGGTGGAGCTCAGCCTCCAAGCTCAGAAATCACCCCATCCTCCTCCTCAATGGTTTCTTTATTTATTAAGAAAGTCAGCTCAGGGCTTGCTCTGTGTCTGCCCAGATGCTGGGGGCTGAGGGTTGCGGGATGAAGCAGACTTACTCCCTGTCCACATAGAATCCCCAGGGTAGCTGGGGAGACTGACACTGAGCTGGCTACTACTCCGTGATGAGCACGAAGGGAGAGAGGGATATGCTGGGTGCTGAGGCAGCACCATGGAGGGGAGGAAGGCTGCCTGGAGGAGGCGACATTTGAAAGAGAAGTGGGGAATGCAGTGACCAGAGAAGAGCAGGGAAGGGTACTTCCAGCAGAGGGACCAGCACGAGCAAAAGCTGGAGTCAGAATAAAGATGTAGGTTGGGAAACAGTTCAAGATCACAAAAATGGCCTCCCATGGGCTGAATCTGACCTGGGAGATGTTACTTGGCTCACAAAACATTTAAAACATTTTTTTTTTTAAACTTTAGTTGATATCACTTAAAAGCCAGAAGATTTTATTTTGAAATGTAGAATTTCAATGGAAGTTTTTGAAGATCTGAGCCCACATTCCCTATGGTAACAATTGGCTGCCATGATGGCTGCCTCTGGCCCACTTTTTCCATTGACATTATTTGCTGGGGTCCAGTAGACATTTTGTTGGGGTTCCCCAATCTGTAGCACAAGGTGATTTTTATGACTGCTGATTGGCCCAAGAATAAAGGAACTGGGAGACGGGGGAAGTGGGTGGGTTTCTGGTGGGCTGTGGGATGTCTCGAGTAGTGATGGTACTCCTCTGGTATGGTGAGGACAGGGCTCCCCCCACACTGTAAATGGCTCTGAGCCCCAAGTGCCTTCTGGGAGGTTGGAGGGGGGAAGAGAGCCCCAGTCCTCAGCAAGTTGGCTTTTGGATCCAAAAAACAAAAAGCCTGATTTAACTTAAGGATAGTGATGGTAGACTTTCTTTTTCCTTAAAAATACATGATTACTTTCTCTCTGTTCCAATAAACTCTCCAGGGTTCCGCCTGTTGGTGGCTGTAAAAGCAGCTACACTCACTTCTAAATACTTACTTAGAAAAACAATCAAACTCTTCTGTGCACCAAATATTTGCTTCCAGATTTAAAAAAAAAAAACAAAAAAACCCAAGCACCTTTATTTTGGCAGCAAATGCTTCCAAAGAACATTTCAGTGACTGGGGCCAAAACAAATGTTTTTCTCCCGAGGCCAAATGATTCCAGAATGTTTGTAAAATGTTTCCCACCATCCCCCTCCCCCTTTTAAAAAAATAGTAAAACTAGCAAAGCACCAACAATAAAAATAATAAAACTGGAAGAAAAAAAAAAAAAAAAGCCAAAGGAAACCCATACCCAGTACTGACATAACCACCTTCATCTTCTCTTGTTCTCTTCTAGCCTTGGGTATTAGGAGGGATCTCCCAACAGTCAGGGCTGCTTTGTGGGGAGAGGAAGAGCAATGAGCTCGCTGTCCCTGGAGGTGTGCAGGCAGGAGCTTGGATTCAGCAGGAATTCCCACCTCCAGGGGCTTTCTACAAATAGCCTGTGTACCCCTAGAGTGTGACAAGTGTGTCTGAGTATCCATTAGAGAGCAGAGTAGAAAAACAAGACAGCAGAGAGCACGCCTTTTTTTTTTAATGCTGAAGTTTGGAACCAGAAAGAAATGAATCCAATCCAGATCCACCGTGGCTATGAATCCTAAGGCAAGCTACTTATCCTTGCAGAGCCTCAGTTTCCTCACCTGTAAAATGGGTAGTATGTGCCTCATACTGTTGTTGTAAGGATAGACTCTAGTAGGGTGTTTAGGGCTGTAAATACTCAGTAAATGTTCGTTTTCTGCCCCCTTCACCCCACCACTCCAGTCTTCTCCTTCCTTTGTGTTCCTCTTGCTCTCTGCACCTCTGAGTACCCACCATGGGTTCAGCCCTTGCTCTCTTGGGCTCACAGTCTAAAGGGGTGAAGCTGGCACATTGTGTGCTCAGGTGGGTGCTCCAGGAGGAGGGAGACCCCTAAGGGTCAGGGAAAGGATGTCAAGGGCGGCTTC
The DNA here is from genome assembly GCF_024166365.1 of Elephas maximus indicus. Lineage (NCBI taxonomy): Eukaryota > Metazoa > Chordata > Mammalia > Proboscidea > Elephantidae > Elephas > Elephas maximus. The sequence continues at coordinate 88,130,579 of NC_064830.1, read as the reverse complement.
CTATAGGAGGTGAAACTTGAACTGGGCCTTGAGGGCTTGATGGACAGAGGGTGAAGGCAGGGGCACAGCATGGAGTTGGGAATGGTTCTGGCATGCTGGCAAGACCTTGAGGAGACTCTTGAAGGAAGGCAGGGGAGCGATCTTTCTGAGAATCAAGGAAAAGGCAAAAGAGTGAGTACATGAGATTAGGAGGACGTTTCCAGCCCTTCCTCTCGCCCAGGGCACCATTAGGAAGTAATGATGGGGAAGGGAAAATGGGAGCTGCTCCAAGTCAGCTCTGGGCAATCCATGGACATGCTCACTGTCCCAGGGGCCAAGTGAGGACTAGGAGTGGGAGAGTCACCTACACATGTTCTCCTTGTCACCCTCCCACAGCTCCTTGGACATGTGTGGGCACATGATGGAGTTCAGGCAGACCTTACTGGGTAGGTGGGTGGCTAGGTGGAACAATGGTTCCAGAATGGCTGGGACAGCTGGGTGAATGGGTAGGTGAAAGGGAAGGGTAGGTAGAAAGTGGGCAGGTGAATGGTTTAGTGCAGGCTGGGTGAATGTGTAGGCAGGTGGGTGTGTGGGGTTGATGGGTGGATGCAGGGTTACAGTGATGAGCGGTTAAGTTGGTGAGTTAGAGGATGAATGAGAGGGTGGGCAGAAGGTTGGTCGGTTGGCTACTTGGTGAGTTAGTGGATATATAAGCAGATGAGTGGAGAGGTAGATAAACGGGTGTTTGGTAATAAGTAGATACATGCTTGGAAAGGTGGGTTATGGGTGTGTTAATTGGGTGCAGTGGTGGATGTACTGGTGTGTTAACAGGTGGGAGGTGGATGAGCGGGTGTTTGGGTTGGTAGTGGGAAGACTGTAAGTGGAATGGTGGATCCATTGGTGGGTTGGTAAGTGTATGGCAGTGAATATTGGTAGATGTATATGCCAGTGGGTGGATGTGTGAGATGGTGAGGCAATGGGTAGATGGATTGTGGGTGAAGCAGGGTGGCCTCAGCACTGACCGCCTTGTCTCTTGGCAGGACACCAGCCACACATGGGGGATTCCTGGCCCAGGAGTTCTGCACAGGAGGCACCAGAGCTGAACCGCCAGTGCTGGGTCCTTGGTCACTGGGTGTGACAGACACCCCAGCCTGGCTCCTGGACCTCAGGCCACCGCTGGCACCACTTACCTGCCATAAGACCACTAGTCAGGCGCCACTGGATATCTGGCCTGTGTGCTGTCAGCTCAGCCAGCCTTCATTGGAGATACGGGGCCTGTCCTTCCTGCGGCAGCCTGGGTCTCAGAGCTCTGGGGCAAGGGAGTGCACAGGGCTGCCCAGGGCAACTTTGGGACAGCAACCCCTAACTCTTGCCACCACCACATACAGAGCCCTGCTGGGTGCAGCTGGCACCAGGAATGACACGGACACCAGCCACTGAATGCCTGGATGCCCACAGACCAGCCAAGAAGTTCAGGAGGTGCCCGGAGGTGCCCAGAGGTGCAGAGCCTTGAGGGGGGCAGAGGGCAAGACTTCCTGAAGGAGGGACAGCTGTGCTGGCACTGCAGGGGGAGAGTCACCAGCAGGCACACAGCAGGGGCTCAATAAATGCTTGTTGACCTGTTTTATAGCTGTGTGTGAAGGCCAGTTGCTCTTGGGGCTACTAGTTGCCCCACCTGCCAGCTCCTTGAGATAGCCCTAGGTTTGCTGAGCTAAGGGGCAGACACTGAGGGTGTGGCAGGCAGGAGCCTAGAGCCAAAGCCGGGCCTGGGGGCAGGTGCAGGATGGAGCCCAGCTGGCACGGGCTGCCTTGAATTCCAGAGGGCAGGGAGAGGAGAGCAGGAAATGTGGGTAGTCTGGAGATGGGCCCTCAAACTCAAGCCCTAAGCTGGGAAGTTTGAGAAGCCACATCTCTCCTGAGAGCTTAGCAATGCCCTGACCCCCATGGGGACCCTTTGCCCTGTGTCTGGGCCACCTTTAAATAAAATCCTAGGGCTTAGGTGCCTGGCGAAACAGTCCCTATCATAAAGATGAGGAATTTAGGGTTGCAGAAATGAAGTGGAGCCCTAAGAGATGAAGTAACTTGCCTAAGGCCACAGAGAGCTAGCAAATGACAGAGCTGGAGTTCGAACCAAGACTCCCAAGAAAGAGTTCAATGATTTCCCAAGAGAGATCGTATCTTCCCAGACAGATTTTTAGAGGTTTCCCTCAATCAAAGCACTTTCTTCTCCTTCACTCATCCATAAATCTATCATCCATCATCCACTCATCCATCTGTCATCCATCCATCCATCCATCATCATCCATCCATCCATCCACCCACCCACCCACCCACCCACCCACCCACCCACCCATCCATCCATCCATCCATCCATCCATCCATCCATCCATCCATCCATCCATCCATCCATCCATCCATCCATCCATCCATCCATCCGTCACCCTTCCTTGTGTCAGACATCCATCAGTCATCCTTCCATTCATCACTTGTTCTTATTATTCAACCATCATCCGGGTATTCATCTATCTACCCGTTTAATGATTGTGCTCGTACTACGTGCTCCTACTGTGGTAGGCACTTGAGATAGAATTCTGAACTATCCAGAGGGGGAGTCTGTCTTCACAGAGCTCACAGACGAGCAGGGCAGACCACTAGACAGACACTTCTAGTGCAGCATGGGAAGTGGTGTGGTACACGGCTCTGGGAACAGACTGCTTGAGTTCAGATTCCAGCTCCTCTACTTGTGACTCTGGGCAAGTTACTTGACCTCTCTGTGCCTCAGTTTCCTCATCCATTAAATGGGGCTAATCATTATAAAAAAAATCATTATACCTACCTCCTAAAGTTGTGCTGAGAATTAAATGATCGAATATATGCAAAGCATTTAGAAGAGCCTGGTACACGGTCAGTGCTTTGTGGGTGTTTGCTGTTGTGATGAGGAGCGGAAGTCGGGGCTGCAGGAGCCCAAAAGAAGCATCAGCAAAGGTTAGGGTAGGGGGGCTAGGGGAGGCTTCTTTGGGAAATGACACTTAAGCTGAGACATGGAGGTTGTCTAGGTGTCACACAGGCAAGGGTGTAGAGGGGGAAAGAAGTTCAGGACATTATAGGAGCTTTAAAATAGTCCGGATGGCAGGTATGGGGAGAAGGAAGGGTGGGGCAGGGGGTGGGAGGTGAGGAATAAGGCTGCAGAGGGCGGTGGAGTTGCTGGGAAGGGACTCGGAAGCCTCTTTGGGAAACTTAGACTTTATCCAGGGGCAGCAGCAGCAGATGCATGTCAGCAGAGCAGGGGTGTGGCCAGGTTGGCCACTTAGGCAGATCACTGCAGTGGCTGGCAGAGTGTACATGTAGGGAGGCAGCACCCCCTTCTCCATCCTTACTGCACCCCAAGTGAGAGAAAAGAGTGGCCTGGCTAGGAAAGGGGCCCAGGGAATGGAACCATGTGGGCAGGTTCAGGAGTGAGTGAGGAGGGACTGACTGGTGTGGAGGAGAGGCAGGTGGGCTCTCAGGCTAGGGGCTGGGCAGCTGGGCAGGGGGAAGATGGAGACGGCCCATGTCTGGAGTCTCAGGTGCCTGGGGGGCTTCCAGGTGAAGGTGTGTGCCCATTCATTCATTCATTCATGCATGCATGCATTGATTAATCGAGTATGTGATTCCTCAATTCATTTTTTATTCATTCAGTAAATACTGAGAACCTCCTGTGTGGAAGAGGAAGTGGGTCTGGAAGAGAGAATGGGGCCAAGTGACAAAGGCCTTGAATGCCAGGACAAGGAGTTTGGCTTTGGCCTCTGGGAGAAAGGGAACCATAGCAGATACGGGGCTGGAGAGGGACAGGGTCAGACAGGAATCTGGCCCTGGGCGCCAGGCATCTTGGGAGCTTTTTCTTCTTACTGGGGTCTTTCTGAAGTTGGTGTGTGGAGGTCCAGGAGATGGTTTCAGTTGGCACCCGGGCAAAAATTTAATCTATTTTAATAGTTGTGTCTATGTAAACGTGTATTAGAAAAAAATGTATAATGGGCACATCAGTGCCAGGATCTCACAGACGTTATTGCTTAGGATGAAATGAAAATAGGCATTGAAATAAAGAGAGTCGGCTTAAAGGAAAACATTAAATAAATAATTGTGCAAGTAGAATGTGATGATGGTATGTGATGCTCAAGAAAGTGTCATTTTCACCCTGCCCACGGGATCACTCCAGCTTCAAGTTCCCCTGTTCCCACCTGGTAGGCAGGGGCTGAGAACCAGGCGTCTCCCAATCCCATGGAGCCTGCAGCAAAAAGGCTGCTGGTTAGATACCAGAAAGCACTTCCGGGGGCCGGGTGAGTATCCTAACAGGGTGACCGAGAGTGATTATGACGGCTGTCTTCAGGCAGGGAGCAAACTGCACTGTCTGCCTGAGTTTGGGAGGAGGGAGTCCTCACCTGTAGATGACATTGCCTGGTGGGGAGGCAGGGGGATGCCGGCTGAGCCCACCGGGCCCTGGGTAGGCAAGGAGGGGGCCCCATCTGCCACTTGGCCAAAACAGCTTTCTTGGCTCACTAGCCCCCGTGTTGACTGGCCATCTTCTGCTCACTTGCAGACGTGGCTGCAAGTCTCGACACCTGTCCATTGACTGGCCAGACCCACAGTCAATCAGCATCTTTGTTCTGCCTTGGGCACCCCATCCAGCATCCCTGTCTCCGTGAGTCCTGAGCTTGTGGGTACATGCCATCTTTACCAAGAACACCAGAGGCTTACCTGACCCCTAAGTACAGAGCCTGTCCACACATACACGCTGACATTGTACATGTATGAGTTAGCACTTTATGCATACATATGTGCTCACCTGGATACACTGTGCACTCACCCATGCCTGGCCCTGGACATGCACGTATTTACTCCACATGCTCAGGTTAGCCTCACAGCACACGTGAGCCTCCTTGTACACACATGGCCCTGGACGTGTGCATGCATGCTGGCTTTATATGCCTGTGTGCTGGCCTTGCACACACATACCACGCAGGCGTGGATGCTGAGCAAAAGTCCCCACAGCACATGTCCCAGCCCTGGACACTCATCTGTGTTTGCATAAGCTTTGTACACTGATGTGGGTTGTGCCCTCGTTGGCCCACGTCACTCCCTCTGTCTCCATGTCCAGAAGACCCTTGGGGCCAGAGTCCTTGGCTGGCGGGTAGGCCCAGACCTCAGTAAGTAACTGGGTGACGTCCCTCCATGGTGTTGGCTGTGATGAGCACTCATCCTGCGGCCCCCACCAGAGCCAGCCCATCCCGGCCACACACTCGTCTCCCTCTGGTAATGGAAATGTCAACTTGATTCATGGGCATTCGTCTGCGGCAGCCAGGCCTGAGGACAAGCTGTGCTGGGGGAGCCTCATCTCCTGGGAAGGGTGACTGTTGCCAGGGGGCCGACCTCTCTTGCTTAGGAGGAAATAAAGACGGAGGAAAGTACCTGGGGCCATGGAGTCAGACAGGCCTGGGTTCAAATCCTGACACTACCACATGCCTGCTGTGGGCTTCATTCACCCAAGAAGTATTTTCTGAGGGACTTACATGTGCTGGGGACTGAGCTATGCTCTGGAGCTGCCTCGGTGATCAAGAAAGACACTGTTTTTGCCCTCACGCAGTGTACACTCCAGTGGAGGAGAGATTACTTCAAACTATGAGAAGTGCTATGTAGGTGAACCAAGGAAGGACCTGATTTAGACCAGAGGGGTCAAAGAGGGCTGTGCAGAGGAAGGGACCTCGCAGCCGGAACTGGAGGATGAGGAAACGGCCAGGTAAAACATGGGCAGAGGGAACAGCATGTGCAAAGGTCCCGTGGTTGTATGTGGCAGAGAGAAACAGGATGGAGTGCATGGATCTCAGGGGGCCTGGGGTCTGCTGCCTTAGGGGTCATGGACTTTATCTTGATAGGAGCCATTGACAGGAAGGTTTTCAGAGGCAGACATGACTGTATCTGCATTTGGGAAAGTTCTTTCTGGCTGTGTGTGGGGAAGGCCTGGGAGATGGGGGTGGAGAGGGAAGAAGGGGGGTCTTGGCAGGGAGAAGAGGGGTCTTGGTGGAAAATGGTGGTGGCTGAGGCCACAGTAGCCCTGGGGATGGAGAGAAGGGGACAGCTGAGCAGTGGAGCCAGTGGAGTTGGAGGCGGGTGGCGAGGGGAGCACGGGATGCCCCAGCTGGGCTGCCCTTTCTCCTGTTTGGGCTCCTGCATGGGGCTTTGATGACGTGCAGGCAGGGAGACTGGAGGCCATATGGCACCTTGGCGGAAATCAGGAAGAGGTGCCCCCTCTGTGGGTGAATTAAAACCAAAGAAGATGCAGCTGGAGCCCAGTTCCCCTTGCCCCTTCCTGGGGGGCTTGGGGCAGCATACAAATGGCACCACTGTACAGCTGCCCTGCCTGCGGGGCCTGGGCTGTCTGCGGGATTGAGGACCGACTGGGCCCTGCTGATGGATCATCAGTCATCAGGAGGAACCAATCTCCTCAGTGAGGGGATTTACTGCATGGACCTCTTCTACCCTGCCCCTGCTTCCCGTAACTGCTTCCTGGGCCTCATTTCATCCTGGGCCTCATTTCAGTTCTGGGGGAGGCCGGGGGCAGGGCTGATGGCAGGAAGCGTGGGAGTGGGCAGCTGCCAGGACTTGGGGGGGGCATGGGGGTAAGCGGGGGGGAGAGGGGACACCAGAGAGTGAGGGGCCTGGGGCTCTGGGGGAGCAGCAAGGGGCTTTATGTACAGCTTGTGGCGTGAGGCTAAGCTGATGAGTTGGCACACACCCCCGAAGCCTGTGACCCATGTGTGTCTCCCCATCCCTCTGGCCCTCCCCCACAACTACCAGGGGGTGTGTTCTGAGGAGCACAGGTAGAGTGGGTTAGAGAGGAGGCAAGGGATGGACCAGACGGGAGACCAACTGAGGCAGGGGACAGCAGTAAATCATCAGAGCAGGGGCGAGAGCTGATAGGAGTGGGGCCAGACATGGACCCTGTGGCTCAGCAGAGGGTTGGTTGCTCTGAGGGCAGGCGGGCTCATCATGGACTAATCAGCAGAGGCTGGGCAGGTGTCCTGAGATCCTAGAGGGGCTGGAGGGAGCTGGTGTGATACTGTTCAGGTGAAGGGCCTGGAGCTGGAGCCAAACCTCCACCCCAAAGCCCCAGATTCAAATCTCTTGCTACCAAAGCTTTTGTTTATGCAGCTGTAAAGAGGGTCATCGTAAAACTTCCCGAGTGGTCTCCCCTCAGGGGCTGCTCTAAGGGCAGAGCTCACTGCCCCCTCCCCCCGCCCCCGCCCCCAGCAGGCCCTGCTGTCGGCTGCCCTGGCTTCCGGGTAAGGAAGCTGAGTACTGTGATGTCAAGTCACTCGCCCAGCCACACAGCTGGGAACCCAGGCCACTGCCCCTCTCCTCCAGTATGCGGGGGTGGGGGGGTACCTGCACCTTCAGGGACAAAACCCATAAAGCACAAGGCGGGACCTTCATATGTGCTGGCTGTTATTTTTGTTGTTATTACAGAATAAGGTTGCCAAATGCTGTCCCTCCTGCCAGGGCTGTAGGGGGAGAAGTTTCCCAGAAGGAAACTAGAAATTGACGGCTCCAGAATGTAGACAGGGGATGTAGCTACACAACACATGGAGATCCAGGGACGTGTCCACACAGGAGACACCCCCACGGGCACATGGGAACCCAGGAGGACTTGCTGGATGGAGTCTGGCCCCTTCTTGTCTCCACAGTCCCCTCCTGCTTCCTTTTCCCTCCTCATCGCTCTGTTGGCTGACTGGATGTCAGAGGCTTGTATCCCAGGGCCTGGGAGAGCTGTCTTCGTACCCAGGCAGCAGTGGCCTGGTTCTGAGGGGTCCCACAGGTCACCACACCCATCCTGCTCCTCTGCACTTGTTGCCTGTCTCTATCTCCGGGGCTGCAAACTCAGATGCCCGTGGGACTGTGAAGGTAAAGTAAGTGAGGGACGCAGGCTTAGTGGGAGACAAAAGGGAATGCTGAGGACTGTGGCAATCTGGAGAGCACCTGCCCAGGCTCTGGGTGACATTCAGGAATGTGCAACCAGAGTGGCCAAATCTTCCCCATTTTCCCAGAGAAGGAAGCAATCTGAATTTTAATGTGAAATCTGATATTTAAACTAAAGCAACTAATTTTTAAAATTTAAAATTGTCTAGACCAACACAGCCAGCCTAACCTGAGTAGACTGAGCCACCTGACTGTGATCTGCTATTTCCCCCAGAGGCCAGGCAGGGGCTGGGGCCTCAAACGGGGCTGGAGGTGAGGCCTGAGGATGGACCAGAGCATCTCAGCAAATGTCCTTGGGGTGGGGCAGGCTCTGGGGACCCTCTGAGGTAGTGGTGCCTATGCTGGAGCAAACCAGCCAACCTTGAATAAAGGGAAGCCATCCCTCCCATGCTGGATAAAGAGGGAAGAGCCCTGGGGTCTGGGGGGAGATCCTCCGGGAGCCCGCCCCTGCTCTTCCTTAGCCTTCTTGTCAGCTGTGACAAGGGTTCATTTCTAGTAATCCGTGCCTGGGTGCCGACCAGCCCCCAGACCCCTGGCAGCTGCAGCCTTGGGCGATTTACACCCCAGTGTGCAAAACCCTGGTGGCGCAGTGGTGAAGAGCCTGGCTGCTAACCATAAAGGTCAGCAGTTCGAATCCACCAGCTGCTCCTTCGAAACCCTATTAAAAAACTCATTGTCATTGAGTGGATTCCAACTCATAGCAACCCTATACAAACCCTATGGGACAGTTCTACTCCGTCCTATAGGATCACTGTGAGTCGGAATCCATTCAACGGCAGTGGGTTTGGTTTTTTTGTATGTGTGCCCTCTGGGGGATGGTGGAGTGCAGAAACGGAAGCAGAAGGTGGAGAGGGGAATGCCACTGTTCACCCCAGGATGCAGAAGGGCCACCTGCCTTTCTGCCCATAGCAGGACAGATGGGTGGGGGTTCAGGGGTCATCTATGACTCCCTCCCTCCTTTTCTCTTCCAGGAGAGGGAAGGGGAGTACCAAGGGACCAGCCCTAGCTGGTAGTTGGGGACTGTAGCCAGGGCGGGCAGGAAGGGAGAGGGTAGACTCAGAGCCTGGGTTGCGGGGTGGCGTTGGTATTCACTGCTGAGGCTGGTTGTTGTTGTTAGAAGCTGTCAGGTCAGTACCTACACTTGGGGAACTCATGTACAACAGAACAAAACATGGCCCGGTCCCACGTCATCCTCACAATCGTTATGCTCGAGCCTTTGTTGCAGCCACTGTGTCAATTTATCTCGTTGAGGGTCTTCCTCTTTTTCGCTGACCCTCTACCAAGCATGATGTCCTTTTCCAGGGACTGGTCCCTCCTGATAATATGTCCAAAGTATGTGAGATGAAATCTCACCACCCTTGCTTCTAAGGAGCATTCTGGCTGTACTTCCAAGACAGATTTGTTTGTTCTTCTGGCTGAAGCTGGCGGGGGTGGGGAACTGGGGTGGAGGGTTGGTTATGGCCAGACTTGCAAACTGGCCAAAGCCTGCATGCAGATAGATTTTATTTGGTGGCGCAGTGGTTAAGCACTTGGCTGCTAAGTGAAAGGTCGGTGGTTCAAACCCAGCAGCTGCTCTGTGGGAGAAACATGTGGCAGTCGACTTCCGTAAGACTACAGCCTTGGAAGCCCTACGGGAGCAGTTCTATTCTGTCCTATAGGGTTGCTATGAGCTGGAGTCGACTTGATGGTGATGGGTTTGGTTGAGCCAACAGTTAAAAGTTAGATTTCACACTAGAAAACAGATCTCCTAGCTTCTGTCTTCTGTGAAAAATCTTGCAGACCTGGCATCTTAGGGCCACTGGAGCTGAGCTGCAGCTGTCCCCTTAGATGGGGCCTGTGCTGCCCCGCTGGCTCCAGTTCTCCAAGGCCAGCTTTACTCGCTGACATTACTTGCCCGGTCCCTGTGAGCACTAAGCTTAGGGCTCCTGAATAATGGGAGCCCAGGCCCAAGGCTCTGGCTGGTGGCTGGAAAGGCTTATCAAGGTCAAGACATCAGGACACCCACCTGCCTCCGTGACACCAGCTGCAAAGCTGGAAGGGCTTACCTGCCCATGAGGGCTCCAGGCTGCAGGGGCTAGGGGGATGGCTCCGCATTACCAGAGCAGGGGGTGGGGGCATAGAGCAGGGTCCTCTTGTCTTGTGGGAACTCAGGGTAGCAGGCAGCCCAGAGGCTATTTCCTGAATACCAGGCTGGGCCTCTCTGGGTGGGCACCTGGCTCCCTGCCCTTCTCACTGCACAACTGGAGGGTGGGGGTTTTCAAAAGGGCCTTCTGATCGAGCCAGAATGCTAAGGCTTGGCTTACACCTGAGCTGCAGCTCACCTCCCCCCTACCCCCTGCCCCACCCCCAGGGGCTGCTTTGTCCAGAAGCCAAGAGATGCCAATGAGCACCTTGGAGGACAAAGGGACGTGGGGAACAGGCATCTGGGAAACTCCAGGGCCAAAGCCCATAGGGTTGTGTCCTCCCCGGGCTCTCCCAGGATTTATGCCTTGACTAAAACGTTCCAGAGCTGTGTGATTTTAGGCAAGTTCCTCAACCTCCCTGTGCCTCAGCTCCCTTATCTGTAAAATGTGGAAAATAATAGTGCCTACCTCATATGGTTGTTAAGTGGATTCAGTGGGTCAGTGCTTGAAACAGTGCCAGGCGCGTCACGACCTCTCCCTGAGGACTGGCTATTATTATCTGTCTGACACAGCACGACAACTCGCCAAGGAGGCAGGTCTAGTCATAACCCCATTTGCAGAGGGGAAAGGAGGGATCAGAGCGGGCTTGCCCGGGCCCCTCAGCAAGCAGCAAGTGATCTCTGATTCAGTTTTTGCAGGCAGCAAGGGCTCCCTCCCTTCTGACCCCAAATCTAGTGCAGCAGACTGTATTCTTAATAACATCTTTTATTGATTTTGCAAGAGAAAAAAATAGAAATTTATTTTAGAGTGAATGCCTGTACAACCTCTTTTCCCTCCTAAATTGCATGGTACATACAATTATTATAAACATCAGCTCAGATTCTGGGAGCGAGTGTGTGTAGTATTTGTGCAATCTCCCTGACAAATCTGACCCTACTGATGCCTTGGGCAGGAATGGAAAGCTGGATTCTTTTAAAGCAACAGCACTGGCTTTGGTCACTAAGAGCTGGCTTGATCGGCAGAGACTTCCCTGGGAAGTGGTCCAGGAGATGCCCGCCACATCTGGGAGGTGAGCAGAGAAGCTGGGGGCTTGGAAGCCATGGGAATGATGGATCTGCTCCGGAGAAACAATTCCTTATCTTTGCATCAGCCCCAAGCTCCAAATGAAAAGCGCATTTGCATAGTTGCTCCCGCCCAAGCTGCAAAGCTCATAAAGTATTTGCTCGGGCTCTCAGTTGCATAGGAACGTACTTAAGAGTACAGTATCGCGGCGGGCTGGGCTGGGTGCCAGGAAAACAACGGATTAATATTTGGAACGAGAAATTACCCACCACTGGGAAACCAATTAGGTCCCTGATCCAAGCTTGTTACATAGATGGAAATAGATGCATTCTGGGCTCCTTGCGGCTGTGGGTGCAAGGCACATTTCCAACTTGCTGGGAAGGGGCTGGAAGAGGGAGGAGTGGGGCACCGGGGCCGAGGCAGAAAGCAAGCCCGAAAGCCTGAGAGCAGATCCTGAGCAAGATGGCAAGGGCACGGAGTAAGGGAACAAGGAGGTGTGCCTCTTTGGCCCGGGGTGAGGTTCTGGTGCGGCCACAGTCCACTTCCTCTGCCTCACCCTGTGCCCAGGTCTGTGCATCTGGTGGATTCTGCCACCCTCTGGGCTGTGAAGCTGCTTGCCCACCTGCCCGCCATGCTTTCTGGGCCTGCAGCACTGTAGAAATGCCCTTGGCATGTCAGAGGGACCTAGTGGGCACAGCTCACTCCTTTCCTCAGCGGGACACAGCCCTGGGCCAGCCCTTGTCAGTTCTGACCAGAGGACAGTGACCTACACACCCAGCTCCCTGAGGGGCCCGTCTTTCTTGACTGGGCCTGGGCAGGGCCCAGAATGAGTGAGGGGGTTGTGGCAGTCCTGACCAGAAATTCGAGGGCCAGGAAACAATCCCACCTTCACAGCCAGCTGTGTTGGCCCCCTAACGAGGCAGAGATGTGCAGACAGTGTGTGTGGGGCCTGCGGCAGGGCCTCCCCCAACGCTCCTCACACAATGCTGGTATTGACTGGTTTTTCAGATTAAGCCATGAGCTGGGCCCCAAGCAGGCTTGATGGGAGGTCTCCCCGTCCACCTCACTGTCCTGGTCCAAGTCAGGGCCAGTCCAGGTATCACAGGGCAGACCTGAGAGGACATGGGCCCTGATTTGCTGGGTTTTGTAGCAGAGGTACCAAGGGAAGTGCCCCTGGGCTCCTGCCACTGGCCTCAGAACTGCAGGGGAAGCCCAAAGGCCACATCAAGGCCTGCAGCGGCAGCCTGCTTCCTCCTGCCTGTAACGCCTATATCTCCCAGGCTTCCCATTCCCCAAGTTCCTTTTCCCTGCAGTGGTTCTCTTCCAGCCCCAGGGTCCGGGCTGGCCCACACTGAGGACTGTGGACAGGGGACACTGGTTGTGGGAAGCCAGGGGCAGAGCCCTGGCAGGAGGTGGGGACCCGCTCTCTGCTGGCTGGCGGCTGCTCTCCCTGGGTCAATCAGTACCGCCACCGTCTTGCCGGCTCCTTCTCGCTTATGCAGGTTTTGGGGCGTAAGGCTGTCGAGGCAGAGCACAGAAGGACCAGAGTCACTGAACCTCAAATCCTTGAGGGACGCCCATGCCCGCAGAGTGAATCCAAACTGCTTGGGTTGCCATTCAAGGCCTGTAGGGTCTGGTGACTGCCTGCATCTCCCAGGAACCTCTGAGTTCAGGGCTCCTGGCACCCTGACCCCTGCCTAGGGTTTGCGTGGCCCTGCCACACCTCTGGGCCTTTGCCCTGCTGTTCCTGCTGCCTGGCAAACTCCTCACAACCTTCAGGAATATCTCAAATGCTACCTCCTCTGGGAAGCCTCGCCCTCTGCTGGCTTCCCACAGGCCTCAATGCAGGTCTGCCTCCCCTACCTGCTCCTCAGCCGCCAGCCTGGATGGTGCGGTTAGTGCTGTTCTCCAGGGCCTAGAGCTGAGCCTGGTACATCCTATGAACTTGTGTGAGTAAGGGAGTCTGGGAAGCCTGACCACCTTACAGCTCAACAGTCAGCCTGCAGGAGGGGTCCGGCATCTAGGGTGAAGGGAGGCTGCCTAGGGAACTGGGTGGGGTGGGTCCAGGGTCAGGTGCCTTCGCTAGAGCTGAGCCTGGCTCATGATGGGGACGTTTTGGAGGCCCCAGGTGGCTGCTTCGAGAGTGGCTGCCCAGTCTCCAGGCAGAGCTAGCGAGCCCCTCTCTCAGGATATCTCAGCCTCTGAGACAATGTGGGGTGAGGGTAGTAGGAGTGGGAACCTAGGGACCCTCCCTACCTGGGACCCTCGCTCCCTCCTGGGGTCAGCAAGTGGATTCCGCAGTGCTGAGGACAGAGCTGGGAAGCTGAGGCAGATGCCACCTCGCAAGCGGCAAAGCCCCTCACCCTGGTATCCCATTTGGGGCTCGCAAGCTGCTGTGATGGGGCATGGCAGGAAAGATCAGCTCCTCTTACAGGGGGAAACTGAGGCTCGAGAAGAGAGGGGTTTCTCTAAGCTCTGACAGCTAACAAAGTAGGTGGCTGGGATTTGAACTCAGGTCTGCCTGCCCAAGTCAAATGCTCTAAAAATACATCTAAACGCTGAGCCTAGATCTCGTTTTACTGTCACAACAAACCTACAGGATATTACCAGCTGCCTTTTAGAGACAAGGGCACTGAGGCCCAGGGAGGCTGGAGCTTGCCCAGGTCACACACACATGGGCAGCAGAGCTGGGGCTCAGACCCCATTGCACGTGACATTCCACGCCCTGCCTCAACCCCTTGCTCTCTGGCCTAGTCTGTTCAAAGACATCCTTGCTCTTGGAGCACAGTGCCAGGGAGGGTATGGGAAGGAGGCAGGGTGACCAAAGAGGGCAGGCTGGCAGTGGTCAGCCTCAGGCTCCCCCCCATACCCAGTGCCCACCAAGTCCTGCCCACTCCACCTTCTCATGGTCTCCTTCTGCCAGCAGCGGCTCCACCATCAGCTCCCCAAAGCCCTTCCCTGCTCCTGACCCCCCACCCCCAGGCTGGATGGCCTGCTCTGAAAGGCCTTCATGACCATGGCGCTCCCCTGCTCACAATTCCCAGGCCCCTCCAGGTGAGGCCTGGCTCCTGGCCAGGCAGTCCCTGTGCTGGCACCGCCCACCACTCACTGTGCCACAGCAGCATAAGCTGCCTCCAGTTCCTCCATGTACTGGTCCAAGTCCTGGGCCTCCTGCAGCTTCCCGAGCCTTTCCTGCCTCCCAAACTCCCCATCCTTCAGATTAAACTCATTCGGCCCCTTCCCCACACCTCTCACTTTCACGGCTCCCTCCTGGGTCCTCACACTGCCCCTTTCCCTGGCTGGCTGAGGCTGGCTGAGCAGGCCCGGCAGATGCTTGATCGAAGACATCTGCAAGAGTGGGTACGCCTCAGTGGCAAAAACGGAGCCAGCCACATTCCCCAGACTTGTCAAGGCAGAAAACTATAGATATTTTGGATCAAGATCAAAGGGTTGCCTAAAGGTAATCAGACACTTCAACTAAGGAGACGGTTCCTTGTCTGAAGAAGTGCTATAGCGTACGTGATTAAACAGGGATTCTTGAGTCAGACTGTCCCTTCTAGTTCTAGCAGTGTGACCCTGGATGAGTTACTTAACCTCTCTGTGCCCCTGTTTCCTCATCTATCAAATGGAGACAACGACAACAGTCCCTACCTCACTGGGCTGTTGTGAGGATTAACTTAGCTAGTATTTTAAGGCATTTGGAACACTGCCTCACACTATTGAGAAGTTCGCTGTTACTACGCAAGATTATCTTTTAAAAACTCTACACTGGAGCATGCCACATCTCCACAAAGCTCCTCAGTGGCTCCCTTTGCACCCTTAGCATGGCCAGCATTGTCTGACCCCACCTGTCTCTCCCAGTTCATCTCCTGCCCTCCATCCCTCTGGGCCCCAGTCACACTGGCCCCCTCTGTGTGCCTTAAATATCCTGAGATCATACGTGCCTCGGGGCCTTTGCATTGGCTGTTCCTTTGGCCTGGGTATATTCTTCCCTGCCCTGGTGCCTGGCTCCTTCTCATCTTTTAGGTCTTGGCTCAAATGCCACCTCCCCATCCCCCAGGCCCCTTTAGGTAAAGTTCCCGTTCCCATGCCTCCCACCCCATCCACTTTCTATCCCAGCCATTTTTCCCCAGGGCTCCTCACAGGAGCTGAAATCTTCCCATTTGTTTGCTTACTTGGCTCCTGCTTGTTTCCCCACGGAACACAGATGCCAGGAGGGCTGGGCCCTCGACTGCCCTTTCCCCACCTGTACCCATAACACCTGGCACAGGGGACACCATACCATGTTATAAGGGGCCTGCCAGGAGAAGGTAACAGTCTGCACTGAGGTTCTCCACCATCAGTCCCTCCCCAGCCCCCTAGCAGGCTTCTGGGGGGAGAAGAGTGACCTGAGGGTGGGCAGGAGAGAGCGGGGGTGGGAAGGCTGTCATTGCATTCTGTTTGGTCCCAATTCCCCAGGCGGGGGAGACAGGAAACTGACCTGGGTCAACGGCACTCTGCTTCCGCTTAGAGTTGGTAACAATCTGGCTCTCATTCATCATCTGGACGTCCTGATCCTCCACCTGGCTACTGCGGGAGGGAGAAGACCGGAGATGGCTCAGTCTGCAGGCTGTGTACATGTCCTGGCCATTTGTCCTCACCAGAGGCAGGGCCACAGCTGGCCTGGCTGGTGGGAGGGCATGTGCTGGGCGGGGACGCACCTGATAGTCGTGTGCTTCTCCTGGTGGCAGATCTCCGTGTCCTCGGTGAAGAGGATAGTGTGGTAGGGTACTGTGGGCTCGCATGTGGGCAGGATGCCCCCCACCAGGTGGCTCACCATGGCCAGGATCCCATTGTACACCAGCAAGTCATCCACCAGGAGCTGGACAGACAGACACAGAGGAGGGCTGGGTGGCAACCAGCTGGCAGTGCAGTGGGGTGGAGCAAGGGCCTCCTAAGCATGGCACGTGGCCACCCTGGGTGTGCGGGTGACCATTTTGATATGAACAGTTACGTGTTTCAGTGGGGACTAGCAAAGAACATTTAACTAACACTTCAAATCCCTGGTTTCATAGTGACCATGGCTTAGCACAAGGTAAGTAAAATAAGTGAGTCAGTTAAGCAAACAGTAACTAATTGATGGTACAGGTGTAAGCTGTGTGGGCGGCAAAACTTAATGGTGGTACCTGAACGCCTGGGGCTTGGGAAACAGGAATCCAGGGGGAAAAACTCTGGCCAGGTAGCTGGACAGCCCTGGGTTCAAATTCTCCTTCCCACGTTTGACCTTGGGCAAAGTGCTGCACTGCCCAGAGCCTGGCACCCTCTTCTGGAGGTGGTGTCAGCCCCAAGGCTTACTGTGTGCCAGGTCTGCACTAGTAACTCAGATCTCCACAACCATCTGACGAGGATGCTGAGGCTCAGTGGGGTTAAACACCGCTAGCCTGCGAGGCAGAGCAAGGAGGCCTCAGCTCTGGGGTCCCTGCCTTCCCCAGCCAAGTCATTTCCCAGCATGAAGAGCTCCCAACCCGGTGTGATTCAAGCAGAAGAGAGAAATAAGAAAGAAAGGCAAAGTCCCTTTCTATGTGTTCAGTCTGATGGTTCAAATCGATCCAGGGAGGTTTCGAATTCGAGACTAGATGGGGAATTTCTCTGCGTCTGAGTACCAGGCGTTTGTGTCTGAGGTTGAAAAGAGAGAAGTAAATCACACTGCGACAAATGATAATTGCTGGTGGCCTAATTACCAACGAGCATAATTATCTCAAAAAACCCAGCTAATAAGTACTTACGCCAAACTCCTTCACCCCTCGGTGGGGTGTTTTTGAGTAATTCCACAGCTTGATCATTGACACGGTGGTAGGCAGATCGAAAATCACATAAACCCGGTTCACCTGTCAGAGAGAACAACTAATTAAAACAGGCGTGTTTGGAAACAAGGGCGCTCGCCTGAGCCAGGGTGCTGGGTATGGGCAGGGGACAAGCCAGGTGGGCAGCCCTGGCACTGCCTGCCCACGCCCGCCAGCCTGGGCTGCTCTGGTCCACAGGGTGTGGCAGGCAGGCACCTTTCATCTCCTAAAAGCACATCTTGAGTCAGGTCACATGTGGCTGCGTTTCCAGCAAACTGCTGAGCTGGCTCTTGGAGGGCCTGTTTTCCTGGGCCTGGCGTGGCCCTCATTTAAATACCAGCGTTCCAGAGGAAACCCACTGCTTTTCCGCAAGGCCAGGCCCAGAAACACAGTCTGGGGCTCCATGGGCCAAGGGACAGTCGCCAACCACAGAGCGGAAAGCACTGCCCCGAGGCAGTCCGCCTGCCTTGACCCCCGTTTGTCCTTTCCCTAGCCTCATAATTCAAAAGCAAAGCAGAGGCCCTAAAGGCACTGCTAGGTAATTTTAGGCATATATCCTTGAGCCTTCCGCTGGGGGGAGCAGGGAGGGGGCTGCCCAGGTCAGGGGCAGAACTCAGCTGGTAAAGTAGCACCCAACGGCCTTGAACAGCTGCCCCCCACCCCCGCAACAAATTTCAAATATAGGGGAGGAGAAAGTAATAGTCACTCAGTGCTGACCACAGGCTGCAGCCTTCACTTTGCCTCAGGTCCTGGTTTTCAGCCTGCGGCTGTTCTAAGGATGCCCCCAAAGGGTGTGTGGGAATGGGGGTGAGGTCAGCCTTCTGGCTGAATCAGGGAAACAAAAAAGGTCTAGATGAGGTCCTCAAACTCTGAGCCTGTAGGCTCAAGCAGGTACAAATGTTTAACTCTGGCTGGGGGATAGACAGTTGGAGCAACCCACCCCATCTGAAGGCCTTCAAGAGAAAGGCCCTGGTAAGCACCGTGCTGGCCGCGTTCCAGACGGCAATGGCCGGACTGGCTGGTGGGCCACTGGTCTGCAGTCCCAGGCCCAAAGGCAGATAGATCTATGCTTTCTCCCCTGTGCAGTAGTGGGACTGGGGCTAAGGGGCTGACCTCAGTGCAAGCGAAGCTGATGGAGCCTCAGTGGGGGCCCATTTGGGGCAGCCTTTGAACAACATCAGTCACACGACTGCCGGTGCTGTACCTTCCTGTGTCTTCAGAGGAAACTGTACCCCCTCCTCCCGTCCAAACACATGGAGTTGAAATAGGGGACACTTCAGTGGTCTCACAGATGCCCCAGACCCTGCTGCACATCTTGACCCAGGCGTCTGGGCTCTGAGTGAGGGGTGGGCAGGTGCTCAACCCACCAGAGATAACCACACTCCCCGTGTCCCACTGTCCCCACCTCCTGGCCTATCTCCTCCCTCTCTACCCACAGCTGACCAGGCCTGGGTGGGCGAAGGCCCGTGCCTGGGCTCACCATGAGGCCTTGGGACAAAAAGATAAGCAGGACCTGGCAGCCTTGGGGCCAGAGTGGGCAGGGGTGGCTGTGTTGGGGTCAAACACCTGGTGATGCTAGAAGTAATGACAATGACTGTGGAGAGACCGGGCTGGGAGGGACAGGCCGGGGGTTGCTGAGAGTGGTGGAGGAAGGAAAGACAACCATAGTGCACCCACAGAGACCAGCTGTGCCCAGGCACCCAGGCCTGTGACACCAGGTTTCCTGGCCTCAGATTCCCAGGAGGTGCCTCATCTTCCTGGTGCCCCCTTGTAATAACCGTCCCAAAGAGGTAGAACCACTGGCCTTAAAGAGGTGACCCCATCAATCAAGAGCGTCAGCAAAGACCTATACTATCCTGATGGCTCCGAGGCACTTGATTTATGTGAGATTACCTAGGTTGGCCTGGAAGAAAGAGACCCGGGCCAGAAAGTCCCCCTGTCCGGGAGTGGACACTGCCACTGGGAACCCACCAGGCCCGGCAGGATGGGAGCCAGCCACATATGCCTGCCGTCGCTGGTGTTGTTCACTTGGTCGATGAGCTTGTCAGGGGTTCGGACGTCCCCACATACGCCCTCTAGGGAGTTCACGCTGTCTGGGAAGGCGGCGATATCTGGAGAAGCCTGTCAGCTGTCATAACCGGAAGGCGATATGCTTGGCACCAGGGGCCACACTCAGGGCCGCCAGCCTCTGTCATGCTGACGGCGCAGCTCAGGGGATCCGGGGCTGCCAGCACTGCTGGTGCTGTGGGGCTGGGGGGGCAGAACCACTGTGGCTGCTCAGGGCAGCTGGAGGCAAAACAGCCAAATTAGACACGTGCGAGGGAAGGAGCATGCGGGGCCTGGGGAGAGTGGGTGGGTATGTGTGTGCAGCGGTGCAGTTCCAAGCACAAAGGGGAGAAACCAAGCAGAAAGCTGGCTGGAAAAGAGGATTTTCACAGAACTGCCAGAGGCAGGAGAAACATGCTGCTGCTTTGGAGGGTGGCGGGCAAACTCTGAGGTCTTCTTTTGGAAGGGAACAGGGTGGTTGGTGGCTGGATCCTGCCTTTCAGAAGGGAACAGGGGGGTGGCTGGATCCTGCCTGTCATATTTAGAAACTCACTGGGCTAGTAGTCTGCAAATTCTGGTGTGAGTATTCCATGAACAAAGGGTTCCATGGTCAATAAATTTGGGACACACTGAGTTGAACACAGCAAAACAGGCTTCTCCCTGCAGGACTTGTCAGAGCCTTTAGAACTCCAAAGTACCTATGGTTCTCCGGGAGGGGGCTGCAGTTGGTAGCGTCTCCCAATTGCCTCGGCCAAGGGACTCTTTGTTTTGTGAGGCTCCTGTAATTGATGCCTCAGAGGCAGGATTGGGAACTGCTCTCTGCTTTGCCCTCCCCCAAGAGTCAGTCTCTGGCTCTAAACAAAGCCCATGGCATTTTTAATTCAGGGCTCTGGTTACTCTACATTCAAGGCTTCTGCTCCTTCCCCCACCGTCCCATGCTCCCTTCGGTTTGGAGGAGCCTCCTTTGGCCCTGGAAGGATACTGTTTTCTGATAGAGGAATTTTTTCTCCTCGCTCGTCATACAGCTCCAGGCCGGTCAGGCCAATGTAGTAGGGGTCGCCCCAGCTGGTAAGGAGCTGAAACTGGAAGATGACTGGTACATGTGATTAAGGAGAACCAGGTGAAATATTCTGGAGAACAAAGTGAAACAATGACATAGATAACACAGATTTTTCTTTTTGGTTTATACAAATGAAAGAGAGAAAAAAAAATTTTTTTTCCTCTCACTGAGACTGAAGCCTATCGAAATATATATCAAATTTTCTTTAATTTAAACTGCATATATGTATATACAGCCATTCCTCATTTACCGACATGGTTAGGTTCCAAAGACCAGGTCGTTATGCGATAATTGGGATTATGTGAAAATGTAAGACAACCACATCAGATCACAAAATGGAGGAGAGTTACATCATGACATAACTGCCAAGTTACATCATTACATAACTGCCAAATTACATCATTATGTAACTGCCAAACCACTGGGAATCACAGCCCAGCCAAGTTAACACACAACCATCACGGCCAGCATTACTCTCGCCTTCTACCTTTGCATTCGTTACTTCCAGATGTACCTCGTTGATGAGCAAAATAGTCGGATAGTAGATTTTTTATTATTGTCATAAAAGCAAAATGTCAGGCAGAGAGAGTTGATAAATGAGGAGTATATATATATGTATATTTTGGGACTGGGTTTTTATATCTAAA
Source organism: Elephas maximus indicus (assembly GCF_024166365.1). NCBI lineage: Eukaryota > Metazoa > Chordata > Mammalia > Proboscidea > Elephantidae > Elephas > Elephas maximus. The sequence continues at coordinate 88,109,830 of NC_064830.1, read as the reverse complement.
AGAGGAATTCAGAACCTTTTTCCAGGGCCCAGGAGACAGGGGATGTGGATGTTCCCAGGGAGCAAGCCCAGCCTCTGCTTCAACTGGGTGGGGAAACACTTGTGTCACAAACTCATTGTATGATGCTGAACAAATGGCTTCCCTGTCTCCTGCCTCAGTTTTCCTGGTTGTGAGATGACAAGAACACCTGGCCCCTTCTCTACCCATTTCAGGTGTGCAAGAGATGAAGGTGTGTGGAATGCATGAGCTTTGCAGCATCGGGTGGTGGGGTGGATAGACCAGTGGCCAGGAGGGTGGAGTCCCCTGTAACCACCACTGCTTCCAGAGGCCCACATGTACAACCAGGAGTCAAACCCTTCCTCAGGAAGCAGATAGGCCCTCCTACCCAGGAAATGGTGTAGCTAGAGGCAATCTTTCCAGGAGAACATAATGGCGAAAGAGCCAGGCTGCCAGAGTTCACTAACCTGGCCCTGGCCCTTCCCAGCTGTGTGGCCTTGGGCAAGTCACCTAGCCGTTCCATGCTTGAGTTTTCTCTGCTTTGAGATGGGAAGACAGCAGTACCTACCTCATCTAGTTGTTGTGAAGACTGAGTTAATGCAGACAACACATTGTGACAGTGCTGGGCCATAGTAAGAGTCTAGAAAGTTTGAACCTGGGAGTCCTCACCACCCTCCGCCACCGCAGCCCATCCCACAAGACTCCATTTCTACCTTGGGTTGTCCGGCCAGGTACTCTCTCTGTGCTGTGGCCTGCCTGAAAACCTGGCAGGCAGCTAAGGCCCAGATACCTTGGAGCCTTGGCAAGGTGGCTGCAGGGCCTCGCCCTTCCTTGGTTAATGACAAGGAGCTGAGGGGCCTGGGCTGTGCGGGCGGGGCAGGGAGAAGGATACAGCCACACGGCATCAGTGGTGCCTCGTAGTCCATGCTTGCGTGCTCCTGGCTTTTCATGTGGGGCCTGATAAAACACAAAACAGCACTGTAAGGCAGAGCCCTGCCACTCAGGATTGCTGCTCGGTTATTCACCTGGGCACAGGCCTGGAAAACATGGCAGCTTAGCGGCCTCCTGGGATGTAGAGACAGGTGAGGTCTCTGCTTGCACGGACTTTCCGTTTTACTGGAGGGGCTACTGTACAAAGGTGACAGTTGTCACCAATGCTGACATGGTGCTTACTCTGCCAGGGATCACTGTCGTTGGGGCTTGACAGACAGGCACTCTCAGTCCTCCAAACAACCCTGGGAGGTGGGCACTGTTGTACACCTGAGATGCAGATGAGGAAACTGGAGCAGAGAGAGGTGAAGTCACTTGCTCAAGGTAGGTGGTCGGTGTGGAAGAGGGACGTGACCAGAGGTGGTTCAAGTGTGGAGCCTTCTTTCAACCACCCCCACCTCTCCACAAACAAGGCAAGTCTGTGGTGTGATAAGAGCTATGGGAGACCCATGGCAGGGCGACGGGGTACGGGGACTGGGTGGGGGCAGGCTACTGCAGGTGGATGGTCAGGGGAGGCCTGTGTGAGCTAAGGGCTCAGCATCAAGGAGGAGGGAGCCATGGGAAGAGTCAGAGCTCAGGATTCCAAGGAGAGGAGCAGCCAGAGCAAAGGCCCTGAGGCAGGAATGAGCTTGTGGAAGGGGGTGTTTGCTCCAGAAAGCAGCTAGAGGGATGGAATGGGGGACAGGATGCAGTGAGGAAAAGGAGAAGAGGTAGGAGGTGGGGAGGGCCATGAAGGCTTCAGCTTTGTGATTTTGAGCAAGCGGCTTCACCAGTCAGGGCCTCAGTTCCCACATCTGTAAAATGGGCATAACACCCCCTGCTTCGAAGGTTTCTGGAATGTATGACTACAAAGCACCTAGGCATAGCAGGCACTTGGAAGGAGAACCCTCACTTCCTTTCCCCTTCATGCCCCTCCCCACAGCGCTTCTCTCCCCAGTCTGCAGCCAGTCCCCTCCAGCCCTGGCCTGGTTTTCTTCCATGTCAAGGGCAATGCTACAATTAGGTGACTGTTCCTAGTGACCAGCCCAAGAACCCATCCTGGCTACTGTGGAGAGAGACTCATTTTGTTTTGAGAGCCTGGCCTCTGGTCTTTGGACATCAGGGGGTTTAAATGAGTAAACTTAACATGGCATTTACAAATTGTTATGATCCTACAGCAGCTGAGACTGGGGCCAAGAAATCCCAGTGAACCCATGAAACGTTAGCCTCAATTTTTCTCTTTGAATCTTTCTAAATCAGGAACGCAGAAGCAAGAGAAGGAAGGCCCTTCCCTGGATTGGCCAGCAGGCATTGCTGGAATCCAGGCAGGCTTAGCCTCTCTTCCCAGCAGGAAGTGCGATGAAACATTTAAAATTTTAAAGCACTCCAGACTGTGAAAAACCCAAACAGCCCCAGACAAAGCGGGTGCATCCCACAGGCTTCCGGAGAGGCTTGGCTAAGCTTTAGAAAACGGCCCAGTTGAAAAGCAGTGTGTTTGATCATCATTTTAAAACCCTTTAAGTATACGCTTCAGAGCCACGTGCAGAGCAAGTGTCTAGACCAGGAGGGAGCGCTCCCACAGTCTGCAGCCCGCTCACCTCCTGGCTGGCTGGGGCAGCAGGCGAGGCTGCAGGTAGTCCACAAAGAGGATTTCTTGAGCAAAATCAAAGTGGCAGTTCCCCGGCCCCTTCCGGATGAGGAAGCCCTCTGCGGGGGAGACGCACAAGCCGTCCAGGGAGACGTGGACGATTTTGGCCTGCAAATACAAGAAAAACCACGTGTGAAGAGCTGGAGCCGCCGCAGGGGAGAGCAGAGGGTGCTAACACTGCTGGTGCTGCGGCCGTTGGCATTTACAACGGAGCCCCTAGGCTTCAGAAATGGCTTGGTCTGGCTTTTCTCCCAAGCCAGAAGCACCTGGCTGGGCCCCACTTTCCAGGGTCGTCCCCTCCTCCATGCCAGGTGCTGTGCTGGGCACTTGCCAGACAGCACAGTATGAATGAGATGAGGCCCCTGCCACAGTAGTCACAGACATAGCTTCTTTGGCCCACAGGGCTCAAGGGCGGAACGTGACTGGGCCAAGGGCCCACCCACCTCACCGGCTGCAGGGGCCTGAGGCGCTATGACGTGGAGTCAAGGGCATGAACTCGGGTGCTCTGACATCCACCATTAGTAGTTGCGCAACCTTCTCACACCTCATTAACGAGCTAACGTATGTGGAGTGCCCAGAACAGCACCTGGCACAGAATAAGCAATTTTTTTTTTTTTTAAGTGTGAACCTGTCCCATTCCTTCTTTATACCCCCGCTCACACTCACCACCTCTCCTGGCACCTTCCCTGGAACAGAATGAGCCACCTCCCAATCTTCCTCCTCACAGCACCTAGCTCGTCCTTCCTTAGGGCATGTATTTATTGCCTGGCAGAGTCCTTGGTGGTTTCTGGGTCTTCCTGGATGGCAGAGGCCCCGGCTGGACTATCTCTATATCCACCTCAAGGCCTGGCACACAGTAGGTGCTTACCAAGAGCTTGCTGAATTGATGTGGATCCAGGCTAGACTGTGCTGGCCAAAAGGCTGGGCTTCACCAGTAAATCTCAAAGCCTCATGGGAGAGTATGAGGGGGCTTGGCCAAACCTGTGCTGTGCTCCCCAAGGTGAGCAGAGGGGCGATAAGCCAGCACCTTCTCTCTGACTACAGATTTAGAATCAGGGCTCCTGGATGCTTTATCCCACCTTCGTGGTTAGCGACCTGGCCCAACCGCCGGCCACACTGCTGGAGTTTCCTCTCAGAAAGGGCAGAGGGGCAGCTCCAGGCAGAAGGAGGGTCTGTTCTGGGGATCATGAGCAACTAATGTGTCCTCAGCTCTCAGGCAGTCCCTGCTACGTCAGTCATCAGAGCTCTCTGGGGTGCAAGTGGGACAGAAAAGGAATTTAAGGGCACAGAAACCTGAAAAGTATAGGGTAAACTGGCTTCGGGTATGGCTGGATATGGGGACCCGAGGATGTCACTAGGACCTGGGCTCTGTCTCTCTACTTCTCTCTGCTCCGCTTTCATCAATCTGATTCCAACTCGGCTCTAAAATTGGACTTATGACCCTGGCTTGGCTAAACTGAGACCAGCACCCCGCTGGGCATGTGATTGGTTCAGGGTTGTGGCTGAACCTGAATCAATTGGGACAGCTCTTGGGGTTTGCCGCCTCATCTTGGAAGGGGAGTTTTCTCTTTTGCTGGACTTGGGGAAAGCAAGGTGTAGGCTTGGGAGCTGCCAGGGTTCACCCTGTGGAGACGGTCCCCTGAAAGCGAAACCTAGGACGGTACAAAGCAGAGGCCCACAAGCCCCTACCCAACCTCCAGAACCACTGCCTCCCCAGGAAGCATCTCCCACTTCCCAGGAGAGATGGCCCTTGTCCCTGTCCTCTGCTCATTCCCTAGGAGGTGGCTTCTATAACCAGCCCCATCTTATAGTTAAAGAAACTAGAGTTCAGAAAGGCGAAGCCATTGGCCTGAGGATACACAATGAGTGGAGGAATGAAAGGGAGTCCAAGGTCCTGGCTTTTAACCACAACCAGGGCTCCTAACCAGGTGCCCACCCTGGGGAGGCAGGTGTCCAAAGCACTGTTCTGGGGAGGGTCCATTGTTTGTATCACACTAAACTTGGGGATGTCCTCTCAGATCACATGCCCCACCTCTTGTCTCCTCATGCCACCATGCCCACCTGTCACCAGCTGTTGGGAACCAGACCTGTGAAGCAGGGACTCTGGGCCAAGCATTCCAGATGGTGAATTCAGGTCAAGAAAGCTCACCCAGAAAGGCTGCGATTTGCTCAAGGAAATTTAAAGGCCCAAAGGCACATCTTAAGGCAAGAGAATGTTTTCTTAATGCCAATGTATCTGACTTTTCAAATGCGCCACGCCTCCAAGAGCACTTACAAGGGCATGGGCAGCTCTGGGGGGACTGTGGACTGCACGCTCAGAGGAGTCATGGCCGCGGCACGCGCAGCCAGCTCGGCTCCACGCCACTGGGGGCAGAGGGCTGGGCTGGCTGCCGACCCCACACAGGTCCCATAGAAGGAATTCTGTGGGGTGGTAGGTACAGAGGGCCAAGCCCTGGGTCCGTCAACTTCTGTGTGACAAAGGACGATGGCAACCTGATGAGGCAGGTGTTACAATTATCCTCAGTTTGCAGATGAGGAAGCTGAGGCCCAGGGAAATCAAGCCAAAGGTCACACAGCTCGTAAGGGTCAGAGCTGAGATTCACACTTGAGACCTTCCGACTTTTGGGCTCCAGCTGGGTCATTCTATTTTAGGGGCCTTTAGCCTCCCTTTTTTTTCAGAGGAGGTAACGATGCTTATTTGTTCCTAGTTGCACGAGGTGAAGAACCCACAGGAAGCAGAGCTTCTGAGGCTCGTTTCCCTGTTCTAACAGTGGCTGAGTTTCAGACACCCCCTGCACCTTCCCGTCCAGCAGGAAAAGGACGTACCGTGGGAATTAGCAGGGTAGGCTCCAAGTCAGGCAGAGCTGCCTGGAGCTCAAGCTGTGTGATCTTGAGTGAGTAACTGAACTCTTCTGAGCCTCAGCTTAATACCCTGAAAACTGGGGGTAATAACACCTGCCTTATAGAGGCTGGGATGAGGGTCCAACCAAATGATGAATGCCTGCGAAGCCCTCAGCACAGAGCCTGGCCCCCAGTAGCCTTCAAAGAACACAGGGACACAATTTGCCATTACAAGTCAGGGGCTGGGCTGCTAGAGCCTCCCTTGTTCCCCCCCAGAAAAAACGAGGCTCTGCAGTTTCTCGAGTCTGCCCTGGGCGCTAAGACTGCATTTGCTGTTTGCAGAAATAGAATACAACAGCAGCGTGCTCTCTCCCTGGTCGTAACCCCACCTCCACCAGCTCCATTTGGAAAGTTCTGGAGGATTTATGCTCCTCTCTGGCAGCCACGCCAGTCATTCATCAAGGCGCCGTTTCCCTGATGGTGGACGGAGCCCGCCACTGTTCCCGGCTTACCCCTCGATAGGTGTCCTCGGGAGATTTATTGTAGTTCCAGAAACGCAAGCCTGCGATACTTTCAGCCCTGTCGAAGCGGATCGTGACCATGTGGTCCAGCCCCGGCGAGAAGGGGATAAGCCACATATGCTCATCCTCCATCGTGATGTTGGCTCCGTCGATTAACCTGCACCCAATGGGAACGCAGAGGCGAGATGGGGGTGGCCTGGCCCATGGGGAAGACATCACAGCATGGGGCCAGCACCCATTCATCTCCCCACCGTGGTCACCCATCACCTGGCACTAGCCTGGCTAAACAGGCTCACTAAGGGGAGATGGGACTAATAAAACGACAGCAGGGGGCCACCCTTCACCTGTCAGGTTAGACAAGATACGAAAAAAGGAAAAGAAAAAATATGAGACTATGCTCTTAAAAGATTGCAAGACAGAGAAACAGTTAAGCGCGTTTGTGCAGTTGTTAAAATGATAATCGTGAGGATGGTGCAGGAACACGCTATAAAACCTAGGTAGGAGTAACGGCAGCAACGTCAGAACCTAACTTCAGGCGGAGTAATGACCAGGATCAGCACAAAGCTGATCCCTACGAGGCAGAGGTCAGACATGCCTCCACTCTCCAATCTTTTTATCAGTTCTGACACCAGCCGTCCCTCCCCCTGCACTCTTTATTTCTCTGCTGGATGGGACAATCCGTTGCCCAAGGCCACACTGAACTCAGAGATCCTACAGCTAAGTGGTTTATTAAGGAATAGGATACAACTGAGGACCAGGACCAACAAGCTACCACTCAGGATCAGGATCAGACCCCCAAGGACAGGCTCCTCTTGGCACCCACCGAGGCAGGCTCCTCTCAGGCCCCCTCAGGATGGGCTCCTCTCAGCCCCCTCAGGACAGGCTCTTCTTGGCCCTGCTGTCACTGCCAGCTCTGCCACTAGGTCCCTTCTGGACCTGTCCCCATCTTCAGTGTTACAGCCCTTGACCTGTGTTACAGCTATTTTAGGAAGTTCCTTGCCTCTTTCTCTCTGTTTCTTCCTGCTTTCCTCTTTCTGCTTCTTTCTACTTCTTTCTGTCTCAAAAACCTCTTTGGGGTCCACTGCTTATATACACAATTCCTTGTCAATTTCAAGGCATGGCCCCTCCCGGGGGGTGGGCCACACAAACTAACCAATCCCCTCTTGATAGGCCACAGACAGTTCATTTGCATAGCAGGTTACAACTCACCTCTTTTGCATAGTCTATCGACCAATCCCTGACAATGTGCATACCAGTCACAGGGCAGGCTGCAGCCCAGAGCCAGACAAAAAGTATCAAACCACGAGTTGTTTACAGCTTACCTAGGAAATGCCAATCAACCTGGACAAAAATAACAAACTCTGGGGTAGAAAACTAGGGCAAAAGTAATTCCTCAGGGCTTAGGGGAAAAAAATCTCTCAAGCTGTTTTTCCAAACAATCAAGACAAAAGGCACATAAAGGAGCTCACTTCACTACACAGAGGAAGGTAGGCTACAGGATGGCAGGAATGCTGACTATATTGTGGGAAAAGGAGGAGAAAGGCCAGGTGAGATTAGGCTGAAGTCGAAACCATATTTGACTCAGACGGATTGGTAGGTGAGTATTTTTCTCTATTTTCCAAACTTGCTATAAAATTGTTGCATTGACTTTATGATACGATTTGAAAGACCTGTACCCTTTCTTTCTTGGGATGGAGAGAGAGATCCTAAAGCGGTGGGGTGAACTTGGCAGCTTCTAGCATAGGACAAGTACACGAAGGGGCAAGTGCCTCTGTGGGGAGCTGGTCTGGCCTTGGTACCCCAGGGCAACCCCCAACTATTACTAGGGTGCCTCCAGCACCCTGTACACTTCTCAGCCACTGTTCTGGAAGTGTCACCTGGGCCACATTGTACTCTCTTCTTTCCCAGTTGCTGGCTCCCCCTGCTCCAGGACTCCTGCCTTATCCTCAACCCTGCCCACATTTGTTCCAAGGACCATGCTGCCTCTGGCTGCCCTCATCTGCCCAGCAAGCCTTAGCCTAGACTTCACACCCTTATCCTGGCTCTGGTTCATGTGTCTGGCAATGTCACTGAGAGGCCTGGCCCCAGAGACAGGGACTTAACCGTCAGCCTCTTGAGCAATCCCCTACCCTGTCCCCTCATTTTTGTGAGCCTCTCCTACTCCATACCCCTGGCCTCCTGGTGACCTCAAGGTGTTGACCTGGGAGAAACTCAGCCTGCTGCCATGTTTCCTGGACTTAAAAATAAATCTTAAAAAAAATACATATTCATATTTTAGAGTTTTGGATTTGGAATAAATCTTACAATCTAAGTGTTCATCCAAGGAGGTAATGTTTCTTTTTTCTCCAAAAGGCTGTTATTAGATTGATGGATTGTGTGTCTTACAAATGATGGCATCTTAAAACTGAGGAAACTTGGCAGTACAACACTGTTTATGGAACTAAGCTGACTGAGGATTACCACCAGAAAACCTTCTATTTTCCTTCCAAAAGCAATTACCTCTCTGTCTTAGAAATGGGGCCATCTGGACAGGAAAATGGTTGCCCAATTATGAAAACAGAGAGAACTGCTGAAGCATTTACAGTTGACAGTGCAGGGACATCCCTACGGATCCCCCCAAGAATATCTAAATGATACTTCCCACCTCTGTCCATGAAAAGGCCTAGAAACAAGGACTAACCCATTAGCAATGGGCATCCCTAGTGGCTAGATTATGGTCTCTAAATACCATTTTCCACTAAAATGAACCAGGGTTTTTTTGAGAAATGGCTAATGCCATGTCTGGGACAAGAAATGTACAAGATGAGCCTGGAACACCTTGTCACATCAGACAAGAAGAAAGTTATCAGAGATTACTATCTTAAAAGGACTCAGGAGTCCATGTGGCTAAGTCCCCAGTGTCCACGAAGGGGCAATTTGAGCATCGATAAGGGTAACAACTGCAATGGATTGAGACCCAACAAGCACAGTACATTTAAATCCTTGAGTTTAAAATGACTCTCAAAAACAAACAAACACTTTAGAGTACGCTAGAGAACCGGTTTGTTATTGTGAAAACTGACAGATAAAGGAAAAGAATCACACATTTAGCCTGTCTTTCCTGTTTGAATTGTACCTCATAATAACCAAACGTTTGGGAGAAAAATTCCCTTTATGGCAGGATTTTCAGCAAATAAGTGAAAAAGAAATGATACCAGAAAACCAAACCCAGTGGCGTTGAGTCAATTTCAACTCATAGCGACCCTATAGGACAGAGTAGAACCGCCCCATAGAGTTTCCAAGGAGTGCCTGGCAGATTCAAACTGCCAACCCTTTGGTTAGCAGCTGGAGCACTTAACCACTACACCACCAGGGTCTCCACAGGAAAAGAATATCACCATTTTGCAAGCCCTAATGAGTTAATGGATCTAGGCATTGAGCACCAATGACCATCAATGTCATTTGACAACCAGATATTATATATGTCCTGATGTAAACACACAGCAATAGCCATAAAGGTGTCTCGCCCCAAAAGTCAGACCTCAATCTGATCAGGCCTCTTGATCTAATTAACCATTTACAGAAAATGCTGGGGAGCAAGGAACAGGTTAAACAATATCATGGGCTGCAACTAGTCAGGTCTAGACTCCGCAGGGCAAAAAACCTGGTTTCTTCAGCAGAAAAATTACAAGGAAAAATGAAAAAAAGATGGAAAAGGAACCTAGAGATTACAGAAGGCTTAAAAGGCATATAAACAACATACGGACCCTATATGGATCTCAGTTCAAGCCCACAAACTCTTAAAAAAGGAAAGAAGAAATATGAACACTTGCTGGATATCTGGTAATTTAAGGAATCACTGTTGCTTTTTTTTAGCTGTAATAATAATACTGAGATTATGTCTTCTTATTGTTTAGAGATACCTACTGAAACATTTAGAGATGAAATACTACCGAGTCTGTGATTTGCTTCAAACTGATCTGGGACCCATTACCATTAACGCTGAGTCAATTCCGACTCATAGTGACCCTGCATGACAGAGCAGAACTGCTCCATATGGTTTCCAAGGCCGTAACTATATATATATATATTTTAACTATATGGGCGCAGACTGCCACATCTTTGTCCTGCGGAGTGGCTGATGGGTTCAAAACATTGACCTGGAGTCTACGGGGCTCCAGGCCTTAGCATGCGGAAGCTCGATATGCCAGGATGCAGAGGTCAGAGTGGCCTGTGGGCAGGCAATGACAGTGGGGGATAAGGGCCATGATGAAGGGAGCCTACCACTGACACCGTGTGCACTCTGGGCCAGGCCAGGCGGCACAGCTGCAATATGACAATCCCCTCCCCCTCTTCCAGCCATGGGAATTATTGTCCTATTCTACTGATATGGAAACTGAGGCTGGGGAGACAATATAAGTGCACAGATCCCACAGACCTGCATTCAAATCAAGACTCTGCCACTTAACCAGTTTGAGACCAAGTTTTGAACTCTCTGAACTTCAGTTTCCTCATGCATAAAATGAGATGAGGCTTAAATGCATGAATACCTATACCCCGTTTAGCATAATCCAGACCCTAACATTTGATAAATGCTGAGATAATGGCAACTATAATATTGTTGCTACGACCATAGGTATTATTTTTGGAGCGGTTAAGAAACTTACTTAGTCAGCCTGTAAGGAGCCGAGCTGGGATTTGAGCCCCCATCTCTCTGATTCCCTAGACTCTCGTTCACACCTGCAGGCTAAGCCCAGGTCCAGCGGCTGTCCTGAGCCGGGGTGCTGAGCACTGGTCTGCAGGTCACGGGGTCCCTGTGGATCAATGCTATATCTGACTTCATAAGCCCAGGTTGGGTCAAGTCAATTGTCCCCTTACTGACTTGACCCAACCTGGGCTTATGAAGTCTGACAAGTGCACAGGGAAGGGCAGCCGTGGCCTCCTGCAGAGCTTGCTCAGCATTCACCTCCAGCCTCAAGGAGGAGGGGTGGGAGGCATGCATGCTTAAATGCAGAGCCACCCACGGGAGGGCTAACCAAGTGGATACTGTGTGCCAGGCACTGTGTTAGTCACAATGGAGAACACAAAGACCACCGCTGTATCTGCAAGGACAAGGACCCATTTTGAGTCCTACTGGCCACTTCTAGCTGTGTGGCCCTGGGAAGGCCATCTCCCTTCCCCGAGCTTTGGTTTCCCCTGACTGTCAAAGGGGAAGACCACAGACCTCACAGCGTGGCTGCTAGGAGGTGACACGAGAAGTGCTAGCTGATGTTTGTGCCTGACGTCAAGATGCAGAACAGGGTCCCTGAGCCCCTGCTGGGAAAGTGAAGCTGCTTGTGGATACTTACTTATCCAGGGTGCGGGAGTCATCGGTGTACTCGGGGAGGTCATTCAGGTCTCTGGGGGAGGCAGATATCTGGTGCAGGCTGATGGGCAGTGCCTGGCCATCCCTGCCCACCACCTCCAGGCCTGTGAGCCCCAGGTAGTGCAGGTCCCCCCAGGAGGCAGTGAAATTCAGCTGAAGGCCTATAACAGGAAGCAGAGCAGTCCGTGAGTACCAGAGCTCCAGAGACAGGTACCATTTGAAGACAGCCTCAACTGTGAGTGTCTTGAGGCGGGCTCTGCCCTTTCTTCTCCAAGGCTCTTGGGCCAGAGCCTTGTCAAGGCTCAGGAAACATCTGCAGGATGAGTGAGGGAGTGCTGGTTAAGCCTGCACATGGCCTTGGGTTCTTGCACTTACCAGACCATGTCAGCCCATCTCATGTGGAATACCTCTGTATGGCTTCCCATGCTGTTTGGCCAACAAGACCTCGCCCACCTGGCTTCTAGTGACTTCTGCAGCCTCATTCTGTACCAGGGACCCCCCTACATCAACCACCCAGGCTGTCTTTCAGTTGCATATACATATATCCCTTTCTCCCATCACAGGGCCTTTGCACATACTGTCTTCTTCCTCTGGAACTCGTGTGGCTTGCTTTACCTGTACTCATCTTTCGGATCCTGGCTTGCTGCTTCAGGGAAGCTCTCCTGATTTCTTTGACCAGGTCAACCCTCTGTTCACAGCCTGTCACGTCACTGTAACCTTCCCCTTCCAAGCCCTGGTCACCACTGTGATCTTGTGAACCTTTGGTAAATATCCGTCTGCCCTGTCAGACAGCGCCCCAAGGGCAGAAGCCTCATCTGCTTTTCTTGCCCATTGTGTCCCCATAACGCCTGGCACGTAGCAGGAGCTCAGTACAGACTGAATGATTCAACAACTAAATGGAGGCAGTTACATCAGTAAGCCACACATTGGACATCAACATTTTATGCAAATTGACCACCTTCATGAGGATTAATAAGGCTTCATTCAGGGTAAAGGACGTGACCTATGGTGACACCTCCATCCTTTTGCCCCTATCCTATCCCTCCTGCATCAGAGACCATTTAGAATGACCTCCTGTGGCCCTGGGACAAGATGGCTCAGGTGAGTCATTCATTTGCCCAGAGAGCTCACACCTAATGCATCTCTTGGCCAAGCCCTATCAGATGTCTGGCTGGAACTTCTTTCCTTAAGGATCTCCCCATTAGAGCAGGACCAAGCCCATTGAACTCTCCTACCCTTGGGGCAAGGGTAGCCTATTTTAACTATTCAGTATTTTGGGTGGTCGAGCTAAAAAGATTCACACTCTACAACTTTCACAGAACCTTGCATTGCAGAGCTGGAAGAAGGAGCCCTGGACACAGCTAGTCCCACCCCATTTCAGTTCACCTGAAGAACCAGAAGCCCAGAGAGGCTAAAGGACATCCCTGTGGCTACAAAGTGAGGCCATGTCACTTAATCTCCCTGGAGCTTGGTTTTCTCTCCTATGCCATTGTCATTTTCCAGGATAATTTTTGTAATTCCAAAGCCCCTGCTGTCTATGGTGCCAAGGTAATTCTGAGTATCAGGGCAGACGAAAAAGACATGTGACCAGCAGAGTACCAAGCTCATTCTATCTTCTCACAATTAAATCCTTGGTAGAGTACAAAAATGGCCACACATCCCTCCTACCCATGTCCTTGTTCCTCTCCCATGTGCCTTTGCTACTTCCCTCGTCCAGAGATGGAGGCTTTCTCCACAACTTGAATGTGGACCATGTGATTTTCTTTGGCCAACAGGACAGTAGAAAATGTGGTACAAGAGAGGCTCGTAAAGCTCTTGTGAACTGGGTCTTATCCTCTCTTTCTACACTTGGACTCTTGAGACCGCCAAGTGAAGGACAGGCTGGTCTGTAGGATGATGAGAGAGACCTGAGGTCCAGTTGCCCATCACTTGGCTAACAGCTCCTCCGCAGAGGGACATGTGGGTGAGGCTGTCCTAGATCATTTAGCTGCCAACCCACCTGCCAGCTGACTGTACACATAAGCATGCCCAGTAGGGCCCAGCCAAGCCAGTGCAACCAGTGCACTAAGTGATGAGCTAAACAAACGGGGGCTGTTTTGAGCTACTACATTCTGGGTTGGTTTGTTCAGTAGCAAACATTAACTGATGTAGTACTACTTCTCACCATGGGTCTGTGTTCAGATGTCTTCTCCTCAGAGAAGGCTTCTCTAACTATCCAACCTCTACGCCTTTACCCTGCTTCAGTTTTTGTTCATAGCAATTACTATTACCTGACAACATAAAAAAAAAAAAAGACAATACAGTCTACATTTATTTGCTTGTTTTTGTCTGTCTCCCTCACTAGGATAGAAGCTTCTTGAAGGCAGGGAGGGACTCTGTTGGTTTTGTCCACTGCTGTATTCCCAAAGCCTACAACGTTGTTGTGTGCTGTGGAGTTGATTTGACTTATAGCTATCCTAAGGACACAGCGGAACTGCCCCACAGGTTTTCCTAGGCTGTAATCTTTATGGGAGAAGATCGCTAGGTCTTTTCTCCTACAGAGCTAATGGTGGGTTTGAACCGCTGACCTTTTGGTTAGCAGCCCAGCACTTAACCATTGTACCACCAGGGCCCCTTAGAATAAAAACCCAGTGCCGTCCAGTCGATTCTGACTCATAGCGACCCTATAGGACAGAGTAGAACTGCCCCATAGAGTTTTCAAGGAGCACCGGGTGGATTTAAACTGCCAACTCTTTGGTTAGCAGCTGTAGCACTTAACCACTATGCCACCAGGGTTTCTGCCCCTTAGAATAGTGCCTGGCAATTAGGTGCTCAGGACAGGTTTTTTTGTTTTAAATAAATGATTGATTGACAAGTAGGTGTTCAGTAGATATCCACGAGTGAATGAGCCAAAACAAAACTACTGGGTTTCACCAAATCCACAGTCAAGGGCAAACACACATTTATTGAACACCTACTATGTACCAGGTCTCATTCTGTTTACAAGGGTAAACAAGACACCAAAATCTATGGACCCAAAGAGCTTTCGTTCCAGCAAAGACATACAATATGCACACAGCATATAAATAAATATGACAGTTCCACAGACACGTGGAATACCATGACAGATAAAACAGATACGGGCTGGGGAGTAACTGGGTAGGGGTGGGGTGATCAGGGAGGGCCTCTTTGAGGAGGTGACATCTGAGCTGAGACTTAGCCACCATACATTTGCATTTCTGAAAGAAGGTCTTTCTATGCTGAGAGAACAGCAAAGACGAAGGGCATGAGATGGGAACAAATTTGACCCACCGCTGGAACCAAATCACTGAAGGAGAAGGTGGAGGAAAATGAGATCAGAAAGCTGGGCAGAGGCTAGCTTACAACCAGAAGTTTGGGTTTTCTTCTCAGTGCAATGGAAAGTTGCTGGGGGGTTACACTTTTCAGCAGGACAGTGACATGTTGTGATCTGCATCTTAGCGAGCTCACTTGGGTTGCTGCAGGGAGGACAGGAGGGTGACCTCTACAGGGAGGCTGAGGAGGCAGCTGTTACAGGACACTTGGACAAGGGTGGTGGTGATGAAAAGACAGAAGTGGATGGATTCAGGATCTGTTTTGGAGGCAGTACTGCCAGGACTTCTCAATGCCCTGGATATGGTAGTGAGGGAAAGAAAAGAGGCTTTGACCCAAGTGACAGAGTAGCCAGGGTACCGTTTCCTGAGATGGAGGAAGCCTGGATTTGGATGAGAGGGATCAGTGGGGAGGGAGAAACGCCACCTC
The DNA here is from genome assembly GCF_024166365.1 of Elephas maximus indicus. NCBI lineage: Eukaryota > Metazoa > Chordata > Mammalia > Proboscidea > Elephantidae > Elephas > Elephas maximus. Next base: position 88,094,751 of record NC_064830.1, on the reverse strand, counting down.
CCCTTAGGAAAACAAACAAGATGGTGCCGTGGGTCTGACACCCCTTTGTGGGCCTGGCAAAACACCGCAGTTCCATATCTAATTTGGGGGCGCTCTGAAAGTGACTGCTTTCCTTTTTGAGCTAATATCTGTGCTCTATATTCATTTTCCTCTGGTGTATCAGTATTTATACAAATGGAAATTAATTTTGTTCTTTCTCCTCTGTGCTTCAAGCCTCTCAGCCCCCTTCCTATTCACCACCGCTGATATTTGCAAAACTTCCAAAATTAGTGTCATTTGCAAATTAGCAAGTCATAGATCCCCTTTCAAAACATTAATAGGATTGGTCGTATTTGCCAACCCCAACGCATCCCCCTGGGTCACTTTATTAAAGCTCTCTCCATTTGCACGGGCTGGTGAGGCAGGTTTTGGATTTTGGAAACAGTGAGGAAAAAGCCAAGGGTTCAGAGAAGAGAGATTTAGAAATAACAGGCCTCAAAACAAGTGCAGAATGCTTGGCTGTGAGGCCCCTCTGCCTTCCTACTGAGATGACAAGAGAAGTCATACTTTCATTTCACCAAAAAGTCCCTGAGCTTGACTCCAGGGCAAAATTCCCCAAGGCATTGAAATAACATTTCTGAGAAAGGTCAACAGCCTGTTCGGTGGGAGAGACATTTACAGAGCAGCATATTTGGGGATGCCATCAAATGAAGGGGACCCTGGTTGCCTCTGCCTGGCCAGTATTCGTTTCTTCTTGTGGTGGCGGCACTCTGATTTCCCTTGGCAAGCCTCCCTACACTCAGTGCACACTGCTCAGGTTCTGACCCCTCACCTTGGCTCCAGGGTAGCACATGACCCAGGACTGGCCAGGTCATGTTTTCCATCTCCCAGGAACTTCCCTCACCCCCCACCTCTACAGTGAGCCACAGTTCAAGGACAGGCCATGATCAAGCTAGGCCAAGAAGATTAACTCAGATGAATGTTGGAACTGTTGGGAAATGGAAGTTCTCTTTTATCTAGAATTGCTGGGTCTAAGGTGGATACAAACCCGGAGCTTCCAGGAGCTCTCTTGTGCACAAAGCCTGGATGGGAGAAAGGAAAGAGAGAAGAAAACAGCAGAGAGATGCAGAGAAACACTGAGTTTTAGTGACACCATTTGCACACCTGGATCCAGCCATTCTGGAAACTAGCAACCCTGACCTTTTCAGTTGCATAAGCCAATAAATCCCACCCCCCCCCCCGTTTTTTTTTTTTTTTTTTGCTTAACTCAGTTTGAATTCAGTTTCTGTTGCTTAAAAATAAATGAAGAAAAGGAATCCTGACCAATGCAGGGGAGACCAAACTGAACAAGTAATGGTTACTGTCTTCCTTGTAGCCTAGTGGGGGTATCTGACTCTTGCACAAAGACCTCTGATGAGAAGCAGTCTTTGACCAATCCCCAAGCAGTGCCCCAAGGCAGTGTGGCAGAGAGGCAAGGACATGGGTTCTGGATTCAGACACGCCTGGCCCCATTCTTGGCTCAGCACAAGCTGTGTGACCTTGAGTGGGTTACTCAATCTCTCTGAGCCTCAATTTCCTAACCTAACTGGAAAATGGGGCTAATAAGAGCTGACCTCTGAGGCTGTTGTGTTTCACAAGGTAAGGTAGGGAAAGGCCATGACACAGAGCCTGAACAGAAGACAATTCTGAGCTGGTAGCCAGGCTCTCGCCTAGCATTAGGCTGTTTTTTAAGTTACTGTATTGTTCTAAAGTCCACTGAGAGAGTGTCCTGGAATGTACGGGGCTGGAGGGATTCAAAATAAGGCAACTTTCTCTTTCTAAGAGATAATTTATTCCTTTGGAGCGGGTGACAGAGAGAGGACTTTTCAATGGGGATAACAGGAAGACTTCCTGGGGAGGATTTGGGATTGCAGCAGGCCTAAAGGAGATAGTGTGAAGGACCCCACTTCTTCCCCAGGCCTGAGGGCTCATTCCTCTAGGGTTGGGAGTGCTGGTGGTTGTTTGATGGTTCACAGCTACATCCGCCCGACTGTGACTACCCCTGGCTGAAGAGAGCCTCCTTGCAAAAGGCCATGACTACTGAGGTCCAGCCTCCTCACTCAACTCAGGAGAACTCTGAAGGGTCAGCCCTGCTTCAGAGCTCTCTGTGGGGCCGGCTGAGGCCTGGATGTAACTGCGCAGCAGCCACAGCCCAACTTCTTCACTGCCCAGCACTGCTTCCTTCCCTTCCGCGGCAGGTGTAGATCCCATGAGCACCCCCAATAATCTCCCTGCATATTACCCCCATCTCAGAGTCTAGGGGTCTTCCACAGGCAGAGATGGAGAGGAAGGGTATGCCAGCCAAAGGCGCAGCTGGCACTCACACCTGCGAGGGTTCAGGAAATGGGGGTACAGGGGATGCAGCCAGAGATAAGGCCAGGGCTTGGACATGTTGTAGAGATGATGGTGGGGTGGTGGGAGAGGGAGCATGACAATGTCACATCTGGGTGTTCAGAAGATAACTGGAAGCGGGTGACATGCACAGGGAAAGAAATAGCAGGGACGTGATGCTATAATGAGCGAATCAGAAGAACCTTGTTAACAGGGAACTAGCAAGGATATCACAGAGTCAGCTGTGGCTTTGGGCCTGAGATTCCCTAGGACGCAGTAGTACTAATGTGGACATGCAGGGATTAAGAGAGGACCTGGCTGGAAGGGTAAGTGGAAAATGAAGAGAGAAGAACAGTCACGGCTGACACCTTACTCAGAGGATGCAAACTGGCAGCCTGCTGGCTGAATGCACAATGTGGGTTTTATTTGGCTCATTTGGTGTTTTAACATTAGAAAATTAATCACCATTTAAAAATCGTGATTTTCCCGTCTGGAGCAAGGGAGAATGAAGAAAGCCAAAGACGCAAGGGAAAGATTAATCCAAAGGACCAATGGACCACAACTACCACAGCCTCTACCAGACTAAGTCCAGTATAACTAGATGATGCCTGGCTACTACCACCGACTGCTCTGACAAGGATCACAATAGAGGGTCCTAGGGAGAGCTGGAAAAAAATGTAGAACAAAATTCTAACTCACACACACACACACAAAAGACCAGACTGGCGAAACCCCGAGAGTATGGCCCCTGGACACCCTTATAACTCAGTAATGACGTCACTCCTGAGGTTCACCCTTCAGCCAAAGTTTAGACAGACCCATAAAATGAGTCTAAATGGGCATACCAGCCCAGGAGCAAGGGCAAGAAGGTAAGAGGAGACAAGAAAGCTTGTAATGGGGAAACTGTGACCTTAATACTTTGCAACATGTTTTCTCCTATTCAAAATGAGTGATTGAGAGCTTGACTTAACTAACACCGTGAGGATACTCTAAATAACTTATAAGCTTTTTTTGCCTGTCTTCTCCTTTCCGCATATTTTTGTTAATAACTTTGTTTTGTTCTGTTCAGTCAACTGTGACTTATGACCCCCAACACAAAGATTAGAGTCCAGATGTCGGCATGTATCTCTTTAGTCTGATAAGAAGATGTCTGGCATGTATTTCTTTAGTCTGATAAAGAGTCTCTCTTAATTGTCTTGTAATGTATAACTCATCCAGCCATTTATGGGCTACATACCTAAAGACACTGTGTAACCTGTGCAACAACAATATATAAGCTTTAATATAAAATTGCCTTTCGGGACTCAGTGAAGACAGCCAATGTTGCTGTTGGGCTTTCCGTTGCTGTCACCTCCTAATAAACTTACTCTCTCTTTCTGACTTGGGAGTACATTTCATTGGCTCGTCATGCGGCTGGCAACCAATGCCACAAAACAATATGTATATTAATTGTTTAATGAGAAACTAGTTTGCTCTGTAAATCTTCATCTAAAGTATAATTAAAAAAAAAATTTTTTTTTAATTGGAATTTTACATCAAAATCTAGTTTTTGCCTTCTTCTGAGAAACTAGAGACCCTGGTAGCCTGGCCTGTAGTCCTGCTAGCCCAGCCTACCTGGAACAGGAGGGAGCAGGCTTTTTATTCATGTGTCTGCCTTATGGTAGGGTGTAAAGCTTTATGGCGGGGTGTGAAGAGACAGCTTGAACTTGAACCACTGGACTGGCAGATGCCTCTGTCCCTTCTGGCTCTTATGGCCTCTTGTTCTATGCTTTGGAATCCAACTGCAGCCTCCCAGGTCAGGGCCACAGTGAAAACGTAAGGCATCTACACGCGAAATGCAAAACTGTCCTTCTGGGAGGGCAAATTGCAAAGAGATGCCCTTCTTCTGAAGTGACACAGCCCTGCCAGGGCCAGTGAGCCACACGCAGGCTGGTTTCAGCCCCACTTGCCCCTACCTGGAGTCTCTGAGCAGAGTATAACCTGCCCGACTATCCAAGTAAGTCCTGCTCCCAGTGGCCACAACTCTCCCCCTGCCCCTGAAGTTCCTCCTGCCACTGCCCCTGGCGAGGATACTCACAGAGCCCATGGTAGACGCCTGGCTCTGGTGTGGTGACCTCAGGGATGGGTGGACTGGGCGACAGCTCTGGATCCGGGACCTGCACACCAGTTGGGGGAGAAGCAGAAGAAAAGGTGATTTTAATGATACCCACATAGCTGGCCGGCCGCCCACCCCATGCCCAGGTAAGTCCCTGTGTCTTTCCTCACACTTTCTGCCTTCATGGAAGCTCCAAGACTATAAATATGGGCAGGCCAAGAAAGCCTGGGTTTGAGTCCTTGCCAGTAGTTCTTACTGGTAGGGGAGAGGCTTGAAGTTTAGATGTTCTTTGAATAGGAAATAACCCAACAAAATGTTAACCTAGTGAGTAAGAGAAAGAGAACAAGGAAGGAAGGGAGAAAGAAGGGTAAGGAGGGAGGGAGGGAGAAGAGAGGAAGGGAGGACTCCAACTATAGATGGTGGTTCTCAACCCTAGCCATTCATGGAATCTCTAGGCATGGGGCCCGGGTATCTGCATTTTTAAAGGTCCCCAGGCAATCCCCATGCGTAACCAGGATAAAGAAGCTGTCCTATAGACAGTCAAGAGTGGGCTGCCACACCCTGCTTGTTGAGATAGGGAAAGGGTCTCATAGATAATTTTGCCTGTTAGATCTCTGCACCGTAAGGCAAAAAGGCCAATGCACTTTTTCTGTTTTATACATGGCAAAGTTGAGATGCAAAAAGAAGTGAAGTCCCTTGTCCAGATCATGGAGCTCCAGTTCCAATGACAACCTGATAAGCCCACAGCCAGCCCCAAGGGACAGCTTCTTCAGGCCCTGCCCCCAGGTGGGGAGGGGTCTGCTCGAGCACCCCTGAGACTGAGCAGCCCCAGCCCTTGGGAAGTCTGCTGCCCTGGGGCCCACGGTGCCTCTCTAGGCCCTGTTTCCATGGAGTCTCCTGGGCACCCCTCTGGTGGGTGCACTAGACCTGGATCTCAGACAGCTGGGGTGGAGATCCCTACCGGCCCCCATTCCGAATGGTGATTTCCAGGCACACCACCTAGGTCTCCCCTGCCCTGCCTCATCTCTAAGGTGGAGACAGTGCTCCCTCCCTGCCCCTCGCAGGATTGGGTCCCATTAGAGATTCGCTTAGAAGGAAAATGCTGGGAGAATGCAAGTCCTCAAGATCAACTCCTACCTGGAGACCACGGCTCAAATCCAGACCACAGGCATGTTTTATGGTCCACAAAAGGTCTGGAAACATTTTGAATTAGCTGCCAACCTTTTAAAACTGGGGGTTTTTACATAAGAAATCCAGGCTTTTGGCCTTTCTTGGAAAAATCAGGAGAACTAGCAATAACACGAGCAACTCTTAACTGGGCAGAGTGGCAGCTGCTTTCCTCAGCAGTGGGGAGGGACACACACGCCCAGCTAGGTGTCCCCACCACTCCCCACCATCTGCACCAGGCACCGCCCACCCTGGTGGCATACGGTTGGCGGCCCCCAGTGAACATCGTGGGATCTATGGGCCTTGTTGCTGCCTGGCCTCAGTCACAGCGAGCCCCCAGCCCATCTTCCCTCCTTTGGTTTCCAGTTGTTCCAGCCTCTCCTCCACCCTCTTTAACCATCTCCCCTTTCTCCTTCTAGCTTCTAGAACAACCCCGGCGACCCTGGGGTCTCCTCACCTTCATTATTAGTCCTTGGCTGTGGACTGACCCTTGCCCTGAAGGTCATCTTTCATTTCAAAAAATCTGTTCATCAATTAAAAGCATAGACTTTGGAATCAGGCAGCCCTGTGTTTAAGGCCTGGCTCTGCTACTCTCTCACTATGTGACCTTGGGCAAGTCACGCGAGCTGGCTGAGTCTCAGTTTCCTAAATGGAAGTATTAGTAGTTTCTATTTTATTCACGGGCTGTCATGAGGGTTCCACCCGATAACGCCTGTGCACCAGCTTGGATCACAATCCATGCTCATAAATCACAGCCGGGATGATCATTATTTTAATTGTAAGTCTGCCTATTAAAAGCATTTCTAATCTTCCCATCAAAAACAACAGGGAGTGATCAAAACGTGACCCAGAGCAAAAATTCCCCCGAGACGGCCGGCCTCCAAATTACAGAGATGACACAAAGCTGACTTCTCTCGGCTTTGATTAAAATTTGAATACTTTGGTTAAAAAAAATAATAATAATAATAATTAGAAAATGAAATATGACATACAAGACAAAAAATGAAGTAGAAAAACGGGAAATGTCAAAACAGCAGCACCAGCAGCTTAAAGAATATCCGTCTCAGTTCCTCCTGCTCTGCTGTGAGTTACGAGAAGAAATTTCTTTAGGGGCGCCCCCACCCCCAGCTCCAGTCTTACCAGGGCGTCAGCCCACAGGCCAGCCTGGGTGAAAGGCCTGTTGTCACCCTCGCTGTCGGCCGTGCTGGGCCTCCTCAGCGCCTCCTCGTGCTGCAGGCTGCACAGGCTCTCCGTGTCCACGTCGAATGTCTCATCAGAGCAGAAGATAGCTTCGAGAATGTCATCATCGGTGGTGAATAAGATAGTGTCTCCAAAGTGCTCTGGGGCTGAAAGAGTTACCAGAAAGGCAGAGGGTCAACTCTCCCCCAAGCCCAGTGATTTTTAGGTCAAGAACATAAACCCATCAACCTTGCACTATAAAATCCTGACCCACTAGCAGCTCTTGATTCCTGAGTCTTCTTATTCTTCAAGGGTTTGCAAGTGGAATTCAGGGACTATAAGAGCCATGTAAGTCTAAGTAAGGGACCTAATCTAATGAGAATCATTGTGACCTGTCATCAAGCAGGTGACGTTTCTTAGGTGTGAATGAGACTGCAGCAGAAGCAGCTGGTGCCCACCTAGATGTGTGCTTGCCCCTTTTACAGAGCTCTGGGGAGCCTAGTACCGATGCCTGACTGGCCGCAGGGTACAGAGGTCCAGCTCCTTGGTCTTAAAAGGCAGGACAAGCCCTGTACCTGATGCCCCAGAGCTCCCATGGAGCAGGCTGGGCTGGGCCTCCCTGCAGCCATATCCTTGCTGGGTTTCTCCTCGTTCTATATCCCATAGCTCCTGCTGCCCCGCATGATTCTCTTGTGAGTACTCCCTCCATAAATCACCTGCAGAGCAATCCCCCTTCCCAGGCCCAGATTCCAGGGAACCTGACTAAGGCAGGCCCCTAACTGAGGGTTTAAATAGATGTATGAGGTCAGCTCCCACACACTCAGGCTGCAAAAGGTGAGGAGCAGACCAGGGGTGTGAAAGAGGGGAGACCGATGGGTCATTGGCTGGCCAGTGGGTCTGTTTTTCCCTCCCAGCCTCAGCGAGTAGCAGGTAGGGGCTCAGAAAGCAATCTTACAGACATACTGTACCTCCCGTCAGGGTTCCCGAGGCCTTCGCGATTTCTCCTTTAAAGATGCACTGCGTGTCTAGCAGCATCGTGATGTCTTTCACGCCGCGGAAGGAATGTATCCGCGATTTATTGTAATTCCAAATCCTGATCAGGGCGACTTGGCAAGGGTGCATGAAGTCAATGGCAATGGAGTGGGACTTGCCTGGCGTGAAGGGCGCCAGCCAAACATGCATGTCGTCCTGGGTCCTATTTACCCCGTCGATGAGGTTGGTGACCACACGGGGGTCTTTCCCATATGCCGGTAAAATATTGATGTCAGGGGGGTCTGCTTTAATGTTCAGGATTTGCACCGGCTCGCCCTTGGAAGTGAATATTTCTATTCCATTAAGGCCGACGTAGTGTCGGTCCCCCCATGTTGACTTGATATCGATGACCAAGTGCTGTCCATAAGGCAAGACGGGGATTTTAAAGTCACTGCCATCGTCTGTCTCTACGGAGCAGTCATCCTGGCCCTGCAGTGGCTCTGGCTTCTCCTCCTTCCCGGGAGATAGCAGGTCATTCTGCCGGCTGCTTCTCTGCTGCTGCAGGAATGCATCCAGGATGTCTCCCTGGAACTCCATGTTGGAGATGCGCCCCCGGTGGGAGCGGTCAAAGGCACTGAGGGAGTTCCATGACTCATGCAGCATGTGCTCCTGCTCGCTGCGCCACAGGGACCATGGCAGGATCTGGGTGGACACGGCGTCTTCTGGAAGAAAAGGACACATGAGACCATCTCATTCAGTGGCTCTCAGCCAGCCAGGGCCACCCTCCAGGGGGCGTTCTGGAAACCAGTGGTGTTGTTCTTGGCTGTCTCAGTGTCCTACTAGCCCTTGGTGGGTGGGGGCAGGTATGCTAATATCCTTTGAGGATGGGACAGTTGGTCAACCAAGCATGGTCTTGAGTCTCACACAACTTTGGACCATCCCCCCGAACATTCAGGTCAGTAAAAAATGGTTTATGATGGCTTAAGTCTAGTACCTGGCTGTTTAACACCACACAAAGTATTTTTTGATATACACAGAATTTTTGAAGAATGCAACTACCATGCAAATCAAGGGAAGACTATTTTGTTTTACTAGAAACTGTACCAGAAGTTGTTCACCACCTCGGAAGCTCACCTCACTGGTGGCAATGCTCCTGCTCTGGTGTCTGAGTCAGCAACTTGGCGTCAGCATTTCAGGCTGTCACAATCACGTGATTCTAACGGTGTTTTCAAAGTACTTAATGGCAGGTGGGATGCTCACGAAAGAACGTTGAACTGAAAATACCCAGCTATGCAATTTTAGACACAGCATATCCTAGGATGGGTGACATGTACCAATGTGTTAATAGGGACCATTTCTGAGTGGTGAGTATGAAAGGCTTTTATTTTCTTCTTTGTAACTTTCTCTTCTAAGTTCCCTAGGTGGAGTTGGTATTAACTTTTATCATCAGGAAAAACATGTTATTACAGAAAGCAGATGACTCAGGTATGAGTACAAGGGAAGTGTATGCACTGAATTAGGTCTTCTCAAAAAAATGCATTGAAAGTCCGGCCCTGTACCTTGAACACTGGAGCCCCGATGGCGCAGTAGGTAAGAGCTTGGCTGTGAACCCAAAGGTGGACAGTTTGAATCCATCAACTTGCTCCTTAAAAACCCTATGGGGCAGTTCTACTCTATCCTATAGGGTCGCTATGAGGAAGGACTGACTCAGCTGGCAATGGGTCTGGTTTTGGTTTTTTATACCTTAAATAAGACCCTGTTTGGAAATGAGGTTTTCTTTGTTATGTTAATTAGGTCATACCCAAGTAGGGTGGGTTCTAAATCTAATCACTCTGAGTGATAAAAAGAGCAGAACGGATACAGAGACATCCACGGGTAAGACAGACACCATGTGAGAAATCATCCACAAGCCAAGGAAGAGCAAGGAATGCCTGGGGCTACTGACAAGGAAGTAATCAACAAGGCCAAGACCTTGATTTGGACTTCCGCCTCCAGAACCGTGTGAAAATAGATGTCTGTTCTTTAAAGCCACCCACTTGTGGTATTTGGGCTACAGCAGCACTAGCTAACTAAGACAGTAAGGAATTCACATCTCCTCGTGGCTTAAATTGGCTCCAAGGGCAGAAGCCTGTGTCCTGAGCATCTCAAGAATGTGGCCTGGCCCTTGGAGGGAAGGAGAGACAGCACTGAAGGCCCTGCTCTCCATGTAGAATATAAAGGCCCCTGTGAGCGCACCGAGCAGCAGCCTGTCCTCACAACCACGTCATGGCTAACCGCCACCTAAGGGGTGTCATTCTGGAAAAACAGCAGCTGACGACACTGGCATTCTGTTTTTTCTCCTTTCATATCCTACCATACCCTGCACTCCATTTTCTGCCTGTCTCCTAAGGGGCCTGGCGCCATCAATTATCTCCTGTCCAGAATCTTCAATTGCTCCTTCCCCACTGGCACTTTCCTCTCTCTGCCTGCAGACATGCATAAATCTCTCCTACCTAAAGGACAAGAACCAAAAAAAAAAAAAAAAAAGTTGCCGTTGAGTCAATTCTAACTCATAGCGACACAAGGGGACAGAGTAGAACTGCCCCATGGGGTTTCCAAGGCTGTAATCTTCAAGGAAGCAGACCGCCATATCTTTCTCCCACAAAACGGCTAGTGGGCTCGAACTACCAACCTTCCAGTTAGCAGCCGAATGCTTTAACCACTGCACCACCAGGGCTCCAAAGAAAGGAAAAAAGGAAGCCAACCTGATCTTGTGGTCTCTGCTGAACCACTGTCCTATTTCCTCTTTTCCTTTCCCTGCAGACATTCTACACCTTCATCACCACTGCCTGCTCTCAAGCCCTTGCAACCTGACTCCTGTTTGTAACGATGCTGTTTTGCCCACCCAGATGCCACTTCCCCTTCTCCTGGGGATGCACCGTGACTTTCCTTTGGGGATCCACCCTTCCTCACATCCTCAGCCCACCTAAATTGTTTGAATGCTAACAGTATCCCTCCAGCTGGGCCCATGAAAGGAGCCATGGGGAAAGAGGGCTCTCTTTAAACCAGCGAGGTTAAGCTGGTAGGATGTAGGCATGGAGCTGTCAGTGGCCATTTTGCTACCGTGTAGGGAGAGCCTGCCCAAGAATGAAGCCAACTTGGGGAACATAAACTGAGAGATGGAGAGAGATACCTGTGACATTCTTTGAGCCTCTGGATCCAGCCATTCCTGAAGTCAAACCCCTGGTAGTTTTTTGTCCCTTACATTCATAAGACTCCTACAATTCCCACAACCATCCACTGAAACGTTTTTCTCCAAATGGCCAATGACTTCTCAATCTATTCTCAGTCCTCATTCCATGGGCCTTGACATCCCAGGCAAACCCTGTCCACTTGACATTCCCTCTGCTGGCACAGGCGACATTATACCTTACTGCTTTTCCACCTCCCCTGTGGGTAGCTCCTTCTCTTTTTACCACACCAGCCACCTCCTCCCTGCACCTAAGTCTGGGTGTGTTCCAAGGCCTGAATCCCAGCCCCATTCTGTCCTCTCCTGACACCGTCATCCCTCTTGGCCTCACCCAGCTCCCATCTAGGCACCGCTCGATTCTATCCCTGGAAACCCTGGTGGCATAATGGTTAAGTGCTATGGCTAACCAAAAGGTCAGCAGTTTGAATCCACCAGGCGCTCCTTGGAAACCCAATGGGGCAGTTCTACCCTGTCCCACAGGGTCGCTATGAGTTGGAATCGACTCAATGGCAGTAGGTTTTTTAGGTTCAATTCTATCCATTGGGTTCCACTTTTCTCCCCCAGGATCCATCTTCCAATTCCAACTACGTCTTAGACATGTCCGTTTGGATGTACCTCTGTCACTTCAAACTCCAAACAAGTTTGTCATCAAGCTGTCCAATCAGCATCATTTCTACTACATGAGAATAATAAAATCAGACTCCTTACCATGCTGACAAGGCCCTGAATGCGGCCCCACTGATTCTCCAAGCTCATCGCATACCCTCCATGCTCACTCCACTCCAGGCACGCTGGCCTGTCGCTCCCCGGACACACTGATCCTCTTCTTGCCTCAGGGCCCTGGCCCTCGCTGTGCCTGCTGCCAGGAATGTTCTTCCCCCACATCTCCACTCAGGTGGCTACTTGTCACCCATCTCCTTGGACTGGCTTCTCTGATTACCTTCTCTGAAGTCCTGCTCCTTCTCACTCCACCTCTCCATAGCTCTATCACAATACCCTGGTTTATTGTCTTTATGACCTGTTTCCCCCAAGAAATTGAAGCTCCCATAGAGCAGGGACCTTGTGCATCCTGTTCCCTGCTGTGTCCCCCATGCCCTGCACAGAAACGCTCAACAAATGTTTGCTGAGTGAATGGATGAATGGTTGGCACCACTACTACGCCCCGCTAGGGTCCAGGTCTGGAGGCTGAGAGACTCTTCACTCCACCTGTCAGCTCTCCTGCACCTGTCCACACCCCTCCCTCCCCTCCTTCTCATCTGCCATGAAAAAAAGATGCCAGTGGTTTCTTCCATCCTCTTCTCCCAGTCCTGCAGCCTAACATCTGGCTGACAGAACTTCCCATATGGACTGCCGCGGCTTCAGTGTATGTGACCGGATTTCCACTGACTGAAACACATGGCTGGGTTGGTCTGCAAGCGCACCGAGGGTAAGAGGCCAACCGTCACGTGTCAGGGCCTCGCCTGTGTTTCTCTGCCTGGGTGTGCAAGGAAGTCAGGGCCTTGGCTCTCATTCCACATCTGCTTTCAGACCTGTTCTGTCCAAGTTGTACAATCCCGGTTTTAAAAGCAGAGGAGTATAAACTTGCCCCTGGACCTCTCAGAGGTGACAGCAGGCTTGGGGCCTGTGTTTCTGTCTGTCTTTGGGAAAACACACTACTGGCTACTCCTTGGGAGCCTGGGGAGCAGTTGGGATCAGTCTTTGGCCCTGTCTTTGTCAAGATTTCTATCCACAAGTTTGAACAAAGAGAAAGCTGCTGCTTCAATACATAGCCCCATTAGCCCACTGCCGTTGAGTTGATTCTAATTCACAGTGACCCTGAAGGATAGAGCAAAACTGCCCTGTAGGGTTTCCAAGGCGGTAAATCTTTATGGAAGCAGACTGCCACATCTTTCTTCTGTGGAGCAGCTGGTGGGTTTGAACTGCTGGCCTTTCAGTTAGCAGCCAAGCACTTAACCACTGTGCCACCAAGGCTCCCCTTCAATATGCTGTCAACATAAATCTGGGAGGCACCACCAGTTATTAAATGATGGGATCAAAGATTCAAAAATATTCCTTGGTTGAGACTAATATAAACTATGAAGTTCTAAACCTACGTTTATAAAAATCAATTGCACCACCATGAGGCACATGTTAATTGCTACTGAAACAGGAGATTAAAAAGTACATAGATATAGCAGACATGTTTATTCTAGGTGAGCTGCCCTTCAGCCACAGCTGACTAGACAAGGAATGGTTACCTGACCTGAGGAAGCCAATCAGCTTCTCTCCCGGGTCTTTGGAATTGGTTGCTGGAGCTAGAGTCGGGAAATAGTATAACTCTAGGGCTATGAGGCCATTTCCTGCTGTGTGAATAGAGCAAAAAAAGCTGGTCTCAGCAGGAAGAGTGAGGCAAGTAGACAGGCAGAGAGGCAGAGGTAGGGCCCAGCAAACCTGGAGAGATAGGGAAAAGTTCCCTTGGTTCCTGCTGGCTTTCTAGGTTCATCATTTGGTCCCTGTGATGAGCAGCCACACCTCCTGTCTATGGGGCTGAGGTGCTCTCTTTGAGCACTCTCCAAATAACAACCCTTTACTATTCAAGAGGAGCCCTGGTAGCAGAATGGTTAAAGCGCTTGGCTGCTAACCAAAATGTTGGCAGTTTGAACCTACCAAGATGTACTAGTCTGCTTCCATAAAGATTACAGGCTTGGAAATCCTATGAGGCAGTTATACTCTGTCCTATAGGGTCACTATGAGTTGGGAACAACTCGATGGTAATGGGTTTGGTTTTTTTGGTTACTGCTCAAACTGGGCTAACTAGATGCCATCCACCTGTAGCCAAATGATCCCTGACGAGGACACTTTCCAGATGCAGCTGTCATCACCATAAGAGTCTCTGCTGGCTAAAGGGTTTTTGCAGGCTCCTCTTATGGCAACACTACTATTCCAGGCCCAGGGAAGGACACGGGCAGGCTCTCATTTGCAGCATCGCTGGAGGGCTAGGCCTGCGCCTTTTTTGGAGGGCTTGGCTATGGGATTTGAGTCTGTGTAATGGGCAATTTAAACATTTCTAAGCAACCTTCCTTTTTAGCATGACTGGCTTAATGAGCATTAAATCCCAAAGGCTGGGTTCTTAACGTGTCATTGAGCCAAGTAGTGAAATGCCTGGGAAGAAATGAAAGTGAAACAAAATCTTCTGAACTTGGGCAAGTTAGAAAAATGCCCACCACCTCAGCACTCCCAGGGGCCCTGCAGGTCTGTCTACCAGGAAAGCTTGTAACTGCCTGGCTCTCCTGGGGCAGATGGCTGACGGTGGCTATGGTGACAGGGCACCACTGGGTAGTGGTTTGACAACCACATGGGACGTTCCATCTGCCAGATGTTAGGCCACAGGACTGAAAGGAGAGGATAGAAGGAAATACTGGGATCTTATTTAATGGCAGGACAGCTGGGTTCAAATTCCACTCTGACCCTTACTGGCTGTGTGACCCCAGGGAAGTTACTTAAACCTCGCATTTTCTTTATCTGTAAAATGGGGCTGTCGTGAAGGTGACATGAGTTCATTTGGGTAATGTGCCTGAACCAGAGCCTGGCTCATTGCAAGTATGCCACGTCTCTAGTTCCTTCTCACCATGCCCTCCACCCATGTGGCAGGGGCCTCCGTGAGGCTGGGCCCTGGGGATTCTGACGTGAATAGACAGGATCCCTATCCTCAGAGAGTGTCTCTGGTCTTCTCTCCCACTTGGCTTTCCTCCCTGGTACCCAGTCTCAGTGTTCAGTCTTGGCAGGGGTGGGGGGCAGAAACATGTAAGCTTGGGGAAGCTGGAGGGCCAACTCTGCTGGGAGACAGCAGCATGTCACTCACCACAGGAGGGCAGTGATTCAGGCCCTCCTGGCATTAGGAGTCTGGGGGCCTTGCTCTGGTATCCTATGTGACTTCTCAGGGGTCTGAAAGAGGCCAGGGACTCTCCACATTTCTAAATGTAGCCTAGGGCTGAATGGTGACCTTTGGGGTCTGTCTACTACATGCTAATAGAGTATGTGCTAATAAAGAAAAAAAAAAAAAAAACCAAACCCATTGCTGTTGAGTCAATTCTGACTCATAGAGACCTTATACAACAGGGTAGAACTGCCCCATAGAGTTTCCAAAGAGGGCCTGGTGGATTTGAACAGCTGACCTTTTGGTTAGCAGCCATAGCAATTAACCACTATGCCAATGGGGTTTCCATATGCTAATATAATTCATCAAAAAATACATATATATTACTTTCCATATAGGCACAACACCAAGAAGCAGAGTAACAGAGTGGGTATCCACGGGGTGTTCCTATGTGCCAGGTACTGCACCAAATGCTGCATGTTAATATCACATTTGATCCTTCCAACACCCCTATGAGTATTATTAGTATTGTTTTACAGATGAGGAAACAGAGGCTCAGAAGGATTTCAGAACTCGCCCAAAGTGTGGGTTGGAGGTGGGGGCCCCAGGATACACGCCCGAGCGTTCTGACTCCAGAGTTTCTGCTTCTGTGCAGTACGGGTGGGGGTGAAGTTCTGAGGATCTAGCCCTGGCTCACTGGGTCTGAGTGCTTTGTAGACGGTAAAGGACGTATATATGGTGTTGACATAATGGCTGCCACGTGCTCGGCACTGTCCATCTGCCAGGCTCTGCATTACTATTTTGAAGCCATCATTGCATTCATCCCTGAGAAGGAGGGTTTTCGTTCCCATTTTGCAGGTGAAAACACTGAGGCTCAGAGGGTGGAAGTGCCCAGCTAGAAGCCCCAGATCTGTAAGTAGCAGAGTTTGGATTCCAATGGGTTGACTCTCAGATACTATGCTGTGCTCCTTCCCAGTCACTAAATCTGAGTGCAGATATTCGGAATCCCAGCCTCATTTCAGATTGGAAAGGCCCTTAGAAATAATCGACTCTTTAAAAAGCTCTCAGGGGGAGCCCTGCCAGCAGATGTGTTACTGCTTTTTTTCTCTTTCTTTTTTTGACCGACCAAAAAACCAAACCAAACCCGTTGCTGTAGGGTCAATTCTGACTCATAGCACCCCTAAAGAATAGAGGAGAACTGCCCCATAGGGTCTCCATGGCTGTAATCTTTACGGAAGCAGACTGCCACATCTTTCTCCCGCAGAGTGGCTAGTGGTTTCGAAACTGCCGACCTTTTGGTTAGAAACCAAGTGCTTAACCACTGTGCCACCTGGGCTCTTGTTTTTTACCCACGCGGTGGTTTAAAAATAATCTGACTTAGTTGTCAATGTTGAAAAATGGGAATATTCCACATTTCTGGCTTCTCTCGAAAAAAGGAAAGAAGAGCTGGCACACCTGCCTTGCATTCCTGAATGCCAGCGAGAAGCCTGAGTACAGCGCAGCTGCCTCCTTTACATGGCCTATGGCTTCCAGTTTGCCACAGGCCTCACCACTCCCTAGTGTCCCGCTGACACCCAGGAAAATGTCAGTTACTACTTATCATCACACTGGTGTTTTTTTTTTTAATGGTGCAGTTAGGAATAAAGTGGAGCCATTTGGGTACCAATGTCCTATCAAATGCAGAATAATAAAGTCTAGATTGAAAAAGCCAGGTATTACAAGAAAATTGGGCAAAGGGACATATGTTGGTGGCAATGACAAATCTATCTATGAGTTTAACGTGCAAAATGTGGCTTGTCCATTTCAGTCATTTATGTCACCTCCCTGGCCCCGGAGACAGCAAATTTGTGACCCCTGGTTGAGAGCAAACCCTGTTTTGCATATGAGGAAACTGAGGTTCAGGGCACTAATGGCTTTGTGCCCATTAGAGGTCCTTACACAAGGATGATAGCACCTGAGTTCAGATGCTGAGTTCTGGGAGCTTACCTCTGCTGGTGGGCTGGTCATCACCATGACTACTGCTGAGGACATCCTTCCTGGAGCTCCTCCTCCCACTCGCAGGGCGCTCTCTGCTGGACGGCAGCTTAAAGATGTCTAAGTCGTCCCTGCAGACTCTGGGGGTTACCCTCTGGGGTCTGTCGCCAGTGATGATGCTCCTGCTGTTTGCCCATCCTTGCTCACGCCTGGTGCCTTTATCCCCAGCCTCAGTCTCTCCAGGACCTGTATCAATGCCATCCTCTGATAGAAGCTGGCCTTTCCAGTCCAGCGGCTGCTCAGGACTAAGCCAGAGAGGTTTTGGCTTCTTGCCTTCCTGCTTCCTGCCTTTCCCTTTGGGAGAAGGTTGTAACCAGGATGGGGTTTTCCCTGGTGGCTGAGATATTTTCCTGCCCGTGACGTTTTCCAGTTGCTGGATCAGAGAGAGCTCCTCAAGAGAAGGGCATTTCACAGGTGGGGATGGGGAAGGGTCACTAGGGACATCATCCATCAAGATGGGGGCAGCTAACATTCTTAAACCTCCCTCTAACTTGGACAAATTGTCCTTCATGCAGTTAGTAGAATTCACTCTTTCACCAAATAAATGTTCTTGTGAAGAAACCTTCAAATCCAATAACACTCCAGCTGGCTGGGAGCGATGGAGACTGAGCTCTCTGTCCCCATCTGCGGCAGCCATCTTGTGGGCATCTTCGCTGTCTTCTAAGTGAGTGTTAACAGCGTTCTCCATCCTCTCATTCTTTTCATTCTTCAGGTCCACTGAGATGCTCTGGTCAGCAGGGGCCTCTCCACCACCTTTGTCTAACTTGCCATCAAAGATGAGGTTTTTGTTGACATAGAGCTTCACGTTCTTGGCACCAATGTCAAGATCCTGAAACCATAAGATACAAAAGAAGAAGATGTGTGGCATCAGATTGATGTACCAAATTTTATTAGTAGAAGATAAAAAAAAAATTTTTTTCTTTAAAAAAAAAACCAAAAAACAAAGCCGTGAAATGCTAGCAACGTGAGCTTTACATAACTACAGCACTGGAAATGTTAAAGAAGACTCAGCCCGGTTTCTGTGTGAACTGTTACAAACGCTATAAATCAAAAGACTTTCATAAAAGATGGCCTCAATTGCTGCCTTCGTCGTCATTACCTCCTGTTGGGCCATTTCTAACAGCCTACTAATTGGTCTCCTGCTTCCTGTCTCTTGCTGCTTCAACCTCAGCTTCACATTGCCACCAGAGTTAATTTTCTACAAGAGCAAATTGGGTCTCGTCATTTCCCTTTGTAAAATCCTTCAGTGTTTTTTTTTTTTTTCCCCACTGCCTATGGCAGCGTTCTCAAAGGACAGGCTCTGGGGCTGTCTGTGTCAGAACAGCCTGCTGGGCACATAAAGTGTGGACTCGTCGGGCTCATGTGTGTCATATTTTGGATCCCTTGAAAGCAGAGCCTGAGACAAGGACTTGGGTGCACATAGTTTATTTTGGCAGGTGATCCCAAGAGGGAGTGAGGAGAGCAAGACAGGGCAGGAAGAAACCCCCAAAGTGTTTGAGTTGCTTACTGCTGTGGGCAACTGGGGCTCCATCCCGCTGGAGCCCTCTGAGAAACCACATAGAATGCACCTGAGCAATGTGCTTCCAGAGGCTGGGGCGTTTATCCGTTGACTGCCATCCCCTGTGTGTAAAGGTTGCCCCCAGGGGCATGGACTCGCCCCATGTCCCCTCTGCCTTGTTGTGATGGTTAAGGCTGTGTGTCAACTTGGCTGGGCCATGATTCTCCGTGGTTTGGCAGTTATGATGTAGTTTGGCAGTCGTATAAAGATGTGATCACCTCGCCTATGAGATCTGTTGTGAGCAGCCAATCATGTGAAAGGGAGTTTCCTTGGGTGTGTGGCCAGCATCCAATATAGGTGTACTTTCTGGCAAGGCTCGTAGGCTTTTGCTTACACTGGATCCTGCAGCTGGCTCCTGTTTTTCTGACCCCAGTTCTTGGGACTTGAGCAAGCAACTTACCTGCCATCTTGCCTGCCAATCTCAGGATCCATAGGTCTTCGCAACCTGTGAGCCACAGCCCTGCTGTCTGACCTGCTGATCTTGGGTTTGCCAACCCCTGCGGCTACATGAATCAGGAAAAGCCTCCAGCCTGATCTGCAGACTTGGGACGTTTAGCCTGTACCACTGCGTGAGCCTTTTCTTTGGTATAAATTTCTCTCTCTATATTTACATGCTTTACTGGTTTTGCTTCTCTAGAGAACACAGCCTAAGACACTTTTGCACAAGCTGAGCACTTGAGGCGGGGCAGTCTGCCTGCGGAGGGTGCTATTCCACCTGCAATCAGAGGTGAGACTGGAGGATGTGATGGCCTCCAGGGGGGACCTGCTAGGGAATCTCTGCATTTATAACAGGTTCTCCAGATGATTCCTTTGCACACTAAGGTGGAAACTCTCAGGGCAATGGGATGAATTTCAAACCCCTGGGCATGACATAGAGTAGCCTTCACAAAAGAGTCCCTATCTAGCTTTCCTGTCCTCTATCATTTTTTTTTTATCATACAGGTATTCAATGCTTCTCTGTTCATGCTTAGAATAAAATCATACCTCCTCCTCCTTTTGTCCCACTTGTCTATTCCTCTTACAACAAAACTTTTTTTTTGTACAGCGTTATCAAGGAATATAATGTATACCTTATATTGTACATATTTAAAGCATATAATTTGGTAAGTTTGAATGTATGTATCCACCTATGAAATAATCATCACAATCACAATAATGAACTTGTCCATCGCCCCCAAAAGTTTCTTCGTGCCCCTTTGCAATCTCTCCCTTCCCCATCCCCATCCCCTATCCTCAGGCAACACTGATCTGCTTTCTGTCACTGTAGGTTAGTTTGCATTTTCTAGAATCCTTATATAGATGGAATTATATAGTATGGAGGGAAGTAGTGGTGGCTCAGGGGTGGAATTCTCACCTTCTGTGCGGGAGACCCAGGTTCGATTCCTGGCCAATGTACCTCATCAGAGCCATCACTCACCTGTCAATGGTAGCTTGTATGCTGCTATGATCTGAACAGGTTTCAGTGGAGCTTCTAGACTAAGACAGACTAGGAAGACAGGCCTGGTGATCTATTTTAGAAAATCAATCATTGAAAACCCTATGGATCACAACAGTCTGATTCCACCATGTATGAGGTTGCCATTAGTTGGGGGCTAATTTGACGGCAGCTAACAACAACATCATACAGTATGTACTGCCTGGCTTCTTTCACTCACCATAATTATTCTGAGATTCATCCATGTTGTTGTGTCAATCAACAGCTCATTCCTTTTTATTGTAAAGGGTATCCCACTGTATGGGAGCCTCACAGCCTATCCACTCAGCTGTGCAGCAAGCCTCTTTGAGAGCCGCTGTCTCCACTGCTTCTCCTCCTGTTCACTCTCAAGCCCTCCCTCCAGCCAGGTTTTGTCTCCACCTCCACACTGCAGCCAACCCTACCAAGGCCCCAGGATCGAGGAGGATGGAGCTTCCTTGTTTGTTTACACCTATTATCCTGGTGTAATCAACCAGTAACAGCACTCCCTTCACTCTCAAAGTGTCCCACTCTGGACAGTAGACCATAGGGTCATCAACTGGGGTTCCACAAATTGCCAAATCCAATGGGAATTTCTCAGATGTTCCCAGGTGGCACAGCCACTCAGCAGTATTTGTGCAGTTGGCCACTCCTCTTCCTTGGTAGCTTCTCTTCTCTGGGCTTCCATTGCTCTGCAGCCCCCTGGCTTTCCTCCTGCCTCATGGCCACACTTCCCCAGCTCCTTTGCCGGTGCCTCCTCTTCAGCTGGGCCTTTGAAGGTTGCGCTCTTCCAGGGTTCCATTTGGGCCTTCTGACTTTTCTACACTTTCTCACTGGGTCGCCTCATCCAGGCTCAAGGTTCAAAATACAACCCTTGTGTTGGAGACTCCCAATTATTTTCATTTCTGATGCTGCCCTCCCCGCCAGGCCCTGAATGACTGCTGCTGACCTCTCTATCAGGTATCTCAACCTCAATATGCCAAAACAGAGTCCCTAATTCACTTTCCCCAAATAGGAGTTTTTCTCATCTCAGGAATGGTTCCACCAACCAATCACGTACCAGAAACCTTGGCGTCCTCCTTGAGTCCTCTTGCTCTCACTCACCCGCATGTCCATCCACCAGCAAGTCCTGCAGCTCTCCCTCCACAACTCATCCCAAATCTGACTTTTTCTCCCCGAATGCACTGCTGCCTCCCCAGCCTGGCCACTGTTGTCTCTCCTGAGACAACAACCGCAGCTTCCTAACCGGTTTCTCGGCTTCCCCTCTGCACTTGCTCTCCGAGTGCTCCATTCTACACAGCAGCCCGAGACTGTTTTTAACCTGGGTCATGGCAGCCTCCCTGCTTAAAACTTCTCAGTGACTTCCCACTGCTCCAAGAGTAAATCCTAATGCTTTTAAGAGGCCCACAAGGCCTAAACAACAGACCTGGGCCCAGCTGACCTCTCTGAGCCCAGCTCCTATCACACTCCCCCTTGCTCCCTCTCACTCTGCTCCAACACACCAATCTGATCCTATTTCTGGATCCTGCCTAACTCATTCCCACCTGAGGACCTGTGTGCTTGCTTGGAGTGATCTCCCCCAGACACCTGCAGGGTTGGCTCCTCCTTGTCCTCAGAAACCATCCCTGACCACTCTCTCCGGGGCAGTCCCTGCCCCATCGGTCCTTTCTCTATCCTATCGCCCCGCTTTACTTCCTTGTCTCTGAAATGGTCTTATCAGCTTTTTTTTTTGTACTTATTTATTGTCTCCCCCACTCAAAGTGAAGCTCCAAAACAGCAGAGGCCCTGCCAATCTTGCCCAAGGGCCTAACGGGTGCCTGGCACATAGTGGGCATTCACCAATTACTTTGGGATCAGTAAGTGATCAAACACAGATATGTTTCTCCCAGGGTAGCACTGGTCTCTGATGATGTTCAGACAACAAACCTGATCAGAAAAAACTGAGGCCTGCTGGTTTCCCCCCAGATCATTTTCCATTTTCCTACGGCTTCCGGTCTGTTCTTGGGGTATGGGGCCTGAAACCCCAGAGGGTGCCCACCTATACTTCTTCTCTCCCTGCCCCCCTGCCTTCTTAAATGCCAGGTAAGTACGCTCTAACTAAGTTTCTAGTTCACCAAGTTACGAAGGTTTCCGTAGCAATTGAGGAGAACCATCAAGCCTGCGATACACCACAGGGACTAGGCTTCAATCGTCCAATTGCAGGATGGCAGGCTACTATTTGCCAACTGTCAGAAAAGTCGATTCTCAAAGCGCTCTTTTACATGTTTATATGGATGTGTTCTCTGTTTAGTGGAGGCACAGAGCGAGTGCGTGCTGTGAATTAATCAGGAAATAGCTATTCGCAAAGGACAGCATGGGCAGCTTTCGATGACTAGTTCTGCAAAATTACCATTGTGAAAACATCTGGTGAGACAGAAACACTCTCATTTAAAGAGGTGGTGGGGCAGTGGGAGGTCTTCTAGGCCGACACGGTCATAAAGTGGGTATCCTGGCTTTCCTAATGGAATGACTGGCTTCTGAAATGTTCTCATCTATCTTCCATTATCAGGCTAGGGCACCCTCTAACCTCTCACGTTTAACCAGTTGTCTGGGGCCCAGCTCTCCCCGAGAAGCCTGGCTGAGAAGGAACAGAGTGTGGGAAGCTGGCTCAGGCCAGGGCTGCAGACTCCAGGGCCCACGGGGGCCAGTCAGGTAACAGAGAAGTGGGCTTGGGTGGAAATCATAGAGCATGCTGGGGGTCGTGGGGAACTGGGTATTTAAATGTGAAAAGTTTAAATGCTCTGTAGCCCAAGCAAAACAGACTGCGGGCTAGATTTGGCCCAAGGATCCCTAATAGGGAACAAGTATTCGTCATTTCCCGGGGTAGTCCAAATTTAAAAAATAAAAGCTTGTATCGTCCCATTGCAGTCCTGGGAACAACTCAGCAAAGTAGGCATGAGGGTCCCTGCCTTACAAGTGAAGAAACTGAGGCAAAAAGCCTTCTTTGTCGTCACCCAGCTGGTGCGTGGTGGGGCCAGACTCTGAACCCAGGACTGACTGGCTAGAACACCTGAGGTTTTGACTGCCATCTCCCTTTGGGCCTAGCTAGACCCCAAGAAGGCCTCATCCTTGGCCGTGTTAGCCTGGTCACTTGCAGAGTCACCTGCACTGGGTAGAACTTGGAGCCCCCAATTTTTTTAAAATAACTCTCCCTGGACCAACTCTCTCCTACCCCCATTCTGGCTCCCTCCTCCCTCCCCAGAGATAATCAGGTAATCACTGTCAGGGTGGGGTGTATGTGTGTGAGAGAGTGTGTGAGAGAGAGAGACTGTGTGTGTGTGAGAGAGTGTGTGTGAGAAAGTGTGTGCGTGAAAGTGTGTGTGTCTGTGTGTGCGTGAGACAGTGTGTAAGAGTGTATGAAAGTGTGAGAGTATAAGAGTGTGTGTGAGAATGTGAGTGTGTGAAAGTGTGTGAGAGGATGTGTGTGTTAGAATGTGTGAGTGTGTGAAAGTGTGTGTGAGAGCTGATAGTGTGTGTGAGTGTGAGAATGTGTGTGAGAGGATGTGTGTGAGAATGTGTGTGAGAGTGTGTGTATGATGATGTGCGTGTGAGAATGTGTGTGTGTGTGTGAGAGAGAGAGACCTTTCAGACTTTTTCCCGACATATTTATGTACATATTGATGGACCCATCACCATATCTCAAGAGTTTCGATTAAAAGGAAGGAGATCCATGTCTGCGCTGTGAGAAAAGTGTGGAGGATTTTGCAGGTCCACAGCCCTCTGTGTTCCTCTGGCAAATCTCCCTATAAATCTCTGTGTAAGGAATGCCTTTAAGGATGGACCCAGGGAAAAACTGCTCGCTCCTAAAGAACCAGTCTGCTTCCTCCTTTCCAATAACCAGGGCTTTAAACCCAGGCTGTTTCCTCCTTTGTCTCGCTTCCAGGAAGTTCAGGGCGAGACTCAGATCATGCCAGCTACCTTAACCTTCAGAATCTGTTTTTCCCATCCTTCTTGTTTCCTTGGTGCTAATGTTTTATTCCCTGTTTAACTGGAGTTATTGTTATGCCCTTTGTTGATGCTGCCGCAAGCCCCACTGGGAGTGGATTTTCAAAGAGGAATTTAGAGGCTCTGTGGCTGGCACTTGATTAACGTCAGCACCTTTCCTAGCCCACATCTTGCCTTTAGCCAGCTTCTTTAAAGTTGACGAGACCCAACCATATTGAGATGGTATTGCATTTTTTAATACAAAAACATCAATATTATTTCCACTTAAGTAATTTAATTAGCTCAGCAAGGCCACTTGCCACTCTGGCCCTGGATAGAATGACGCATCTCTTCCAATGAACCCATGAACTGCTCAGCAAAAATTAATAGCAGTGCTGCTCCACCATGACAACGACCCAAACAGAGGTATGGGCTTTTGCACTCACAGGGCCCCTTCCCAGAGATGAACACAGTGGTAGGAAAAGCAGTCATTGCTGCAAGTTCGGCCAGTGCTCAGTGGAAACATTTGGACCAGAGGCTTGGCTAGGCTGAATGCCACATGCTGAGGGTGGGTCCACAGAGCACACTCTTGCTTGGCAAAAAAGCTTCCTGAGTTGGCCCAGACGTACAGCCCCTGGGGCCCACGCTGAAGGTGCCCCGCAGTCTGGGGGCAACCACGGCCCCCTCCACAGAGGTCACGAGCATGTAGCCCCCCTTTGTCCTCTTTGCCCAGGCATGCTGGCTCCACAGCAGCAGGGGGTTAGGGGCTTTGGGCTTACTGGAAGGGGCTTTGTGGCTTGTTGCCGTAGGCCTCACATAGTAGGCTCACTGCGGCTAACCCAGCTGATAGACAGCAGGTTTATCGGGGCCCAGAGGGCTTTGGGAAGTGAGCTGCTGCTGCCCAGGGAGCCCCCCGCCCACTCCAGGTTGAGTTGAGGGCCTTCCTCTAGGCTCTCAGAGCTGGGCCTGAAATCTTGATCACTGTACTATGTAGTGAAGTGTCCACTTACGTCACCTGTCCCCTACTGCAATGTGAGATCCCCAGGGTGGGGAATGGGCCTAGTTCTGAGATCTAAACTTGCTCCTCTGTGGAGTGACTGAACTTGTGAAGTAACAGGGGACCCCGAGGTCTGTTGGGGACTTTGGCAGTGCACCTTGGGAGGAAGGCCAACAAAAACCACTCTTTCTAATGGAGAATGTTTCCTTAAAAGGGGAAGAAGATGGTGTGATGTGACACTGAACAAGCACCTACTGGCTCTGGGCACAATACCTGGCTTCAGGCAGCATCATGGGCTCTGAGGGTGGTGAACTAGGGTGGACTTGGCCTATGATAATGTAGGTCACAAACTGGGGGCCCGACGACTAGATCTGTACTTGTGTGGTCCACAGAGCCTTTTTAAAGTTATCTAATCAGTTGTTAACATTTAAAAACTGGGAGCTTTTACACAACGATGGGCATTTCTGGCGTCTCCTGAAGAATGAGGCCATCAGATGTACCAGGCTGGCATTGAAATGCTGAGCAGTGGCTGCCCTGGGCAGGGCCCCAGTTCTCCAGCCCTCTCTACTGAAAGGCAGGACCATGAGGTGGGAACCAGGCTGCCTGTCAGTCATGTGATCACCAGTAAGTTGCTTCACTTTCCTGTGCCTCAGTTTCCCCATCTGTATAATGGTGCTGATAATCACAGTACCTATCTCACAGAACTGCTGTGCAGAATAAGAGAGCTAATATATATAAAGTGCTTTGAATACTGCCTAGCACGTAGTAAGTGCTGAGGAAACATGAGCTACCGTTACTGTCTTGTACCCAAGGCTGGCTGCTCAGGGCTAGCATGGCCCAGGGACCTCCTGCTCTCATAACCCAAGTAGCTCCTTCCCACCTTCGTTCCTGGCAAAGGCTGGCAGCAGGCACAGAGGAACCCCATCCACTCTCGGGTGGGCCTAGAATTACTCTTGCTGCCTTAGGTCTGGGCTCTGCTAGGTCTGGGCTGAGGTCCCAGCATGCAATTCTTGCAACTTTATTCAATTCAGCAAATACCATGTGGCGGCTGCTGGGGTCTTGGCTTGTGTAGGATGCAAGAGAAATAGAAAACAAGGCCCCTTTCCTTGCAAAGATCACGGCTAGCCTGCAAATTAGAGGGTTGCAAACTCAGATGCTTGTGGTACCACCATGAGTGGGGGTCATGGGGGTAGCGGGGTTTCGGTGAGCTGGAGGACGTGTGTCTGGTCAGTCCAGCGGGGACAGTGGCCACTTGGCACCAGACAGTGACTGTCACGTCGGGAACGTGGCCAGCTCATCAAAAGCCAATTTCTACGTTGTCAAATGATTCACAAGCTGTAAAACACTGTACAGGCCAAACAGAATGCATCAGCAGGTCAGGTTCAGCTGAGGGCACCTATTTGTGACATCCGAGGCTCAGAAACTAAGGAACACCCCAGGGATGCAGGTGACTTGGCCCAGAAGGGTCTGGCTAGGGACCACCAGAAGGGGCCTAGGGACAGGCTGGGGTGGGGGTGGGACGTGTGCATGAAGGCTTAAGCAGAACCATGACGTTTCAGAAAGTAATAAGGGCTAGGCACTCTAGGGGCTGGGAATGGCAGGAGCAAAGGCACAGAGGCTGACTGGGAGGGACTCATAGAAGGTACATATGATAGAAGAACCAGTGGGGCTGGTGATGTGAGGTAAGGACAACTGTGCTACTGTGTGGGGAGACAAGTGGGAGTGCTGGAGACTGTGGTGCTATGACTCAGCTCCGCCAAAGCTTCCAAGCATGAACGCGGGCCCAGTGTTGCCAGGTCTTCCAGTTTCCAAGAAAAGTCAAGATTCCACATTTTCATGCAAAATTTCCCAAGTTTTAGATGGTGGCAATTAACTCAAAGAATTTTGAAAACACCAGGTGAGCCCGTTGCAATGTGTCTGTACACTGCATTTGGCCCACCGCTGCACAGCCTCGGGGCCCCTTCCAGGGAGCACGTGTCAGCTGTGGAAGTGGCGGCTCCCCGGAGGCACCCTGCAGCTGTGGGCCCTGCTCAGCCTTCCCCCAGCCCTCAGAGGCCTTGGCTCATCCCCCATCACAGCACCAGCCCCATTGAACTGTGGTGTGAGTTTGCAGGGGCAGCAGCTGGAGTGTTTGATTCCCCATCCAGCAAAACTCCTGAGTGTGAGGCAATGAATACACCTAGGCTGATGAAAAGAGGGACCGAGTAGACAAGAGAGTGGAGTGGGGAGACAGGGACGAAGTGCCGTGCTGGGTCGGCGGGCAGAAAAGGAAGGAGGAGCTGGAGCTGGAAGGAGACAGATTTTGGAAATAGAAATGGTAGGGCCTAGAGATGACCAGCAGCGAGGG
Source organism: Elephas maximus indicus (assembly GCF_024166365.1). Classification (NCBI taxonomy): domain Eukaryota; kingdom Metazoa; phylum Chordata; class Mammalia; order Proboscidea; family Elephantidae; genus Elephas; species Elephas maximus. Next base: position 88,067,552 of record NC_064830.1, on the reverse strand, counting down.
GCAAAGGGAGGGGAAGAAGATTCAGAGGCACTGCCATGGACAAAAAAGCAAGCGGAGGAGTCCTGGAATGGATGGAAGCCGGGATCGGGTATGCTGAGTTGGAGTATCAGTGCATTCCCAGATGGAAATGCCAAGGCAAATTATCTGGTGGCTAGGACTGAAGCTTGGATCAGAAGTTAAACCTTGGGTGAGGCTTAGATTTGGGAACTGATGGATAAATTCAACAGGTTGTGGCTCCTATGTTCTTAGAAAAAAAGAAAAAGGGCCTAGTTTGGGTATCACTTTCTGCCTTTCCTGGTGATTTTCCCTTCTTCTGGAGATAGCACCTCAATCTTCCACTAGGAATTCACCCTTCCCTCAACCTCATTCCATGGGGAAATATGGGCCCCACCTCAGGTTGCAACCCAGGCCTGGCCAATGGGTGCTAGATCTGGGGCTTTCACAAGGTCAGTTGGCAAAGAAAACTCTTTCTGCAGGAACTGCTACAGTCAAGAGTGAGTCTAATGCCATCAGAGGCCACCATTTGGAACCTGAAGATGAGGCCAACACAGAGGAAAGCAGAGATAAGTGATGGATGGAGGCAGAGTCCTGATGCCACCATGTGGACTCCTGGATCCTGCCACGCCTGAAGCCAGCTGCCCCAGACTCTTCTGTGACAGGAGCCAAAGAATTCTTTTTTTGTGCTTAAACCAGTGAGGGTTTCTACCGTTTGCTACCAAGAGAGTCCTGGCCCTGCTACTGAGAACTTCAACCAATAGGCTCAACTACTGAATCAGTCCTGGCCAGGATAGCAGGATAGGGGTTAAGAATCCCACCCCCATGGGGGTCTGGGATTTGTCTTGCTGCCTAGGCCAGCACCTGCACAGAGTCAAGCAGCCCTCTGCTGCTCAGGCATCTGCCCGGCCCCACCACAGCCTCCCTCTGACCTGCACTACACAGGGCATGGCCTCAGCTTATGTCTTGGCTCTGGAGCAAGGTTTGGCTCTGAGTCCCAGCCTTCTGGTTGGAGCCTAGACTTCTTGTTGGGCCCCCTCTCTCCAAAGGCTGAATTCTCTGCTCACTTCTCGTTCCCCTGCTGCTGGGGGCTGGCTTTAACCCTGAGCCTCCTGCGACTCCTATGGCTATCATGCCTGTATACCTGAGTGTGGACTTTGCCCCCAGATTCCGGCTGCATCCCACCTATCCGAGAGCAGCATCGGTGACTGACAAGGGCCTAGACCAAGTCTGAGGTCAACACCTCAAGAAGCTTTCATGGCACTGGTTCCATCCCCTTTCTACCAGCCACTGTGCTAAGCTGCCATCATGCTTCCCAGGCCTGAGGGTGCCCAGACCCTGCCATGGGCCAGAAGGTGTACATTTTGTCAGGCCATGAGTCCACACTGGATCAGCTGACCAAATGAAGGTTACACCTTTTACTTAAAAGTCATTGCCATATTTGGGCTTGGTTTGTTTTCTAATGCAAACAAACCAATTCTAAAAAGACAAATGTGAGACAATTAGGGATATGTGAATATGGACTGGGTATTGGAGGATAATAATTATTATCAGGTACGGCAGTGGCATTGGGGTTATATTAAAAAAAACTATCTTTTAGAGAGTAATACTGAACTATTTATGAGTGAAATGGTATACTATCTACAATTCACTTTCAAGTGTATAGGCATAGATGAAGCAAGAGTGGCAGAATGTTAATAACTACTGAAGCTGGGTGACAGGTACTTGAACAGTTATTGACCTAATCTTTCCACTTTTGCATTTGTTTGAAAATCTCCAGGAAAAAAAAAAAAAAGCATCACTAAAAACGCAAATATTGTCATGGATGAATTGAGTCTACTCATGCTGCAGGGTCCACTTCTTCCCATGAGGACTCTCACCTAGTCCAAGCCGCCATCATTTGTAGGGAGATTATGCCACAGGCCTCTCTCTGTTCCCCCTTTCTCCTATGATCCATTCTGTAACAGCAGACAGAGTAATCCTTTAAATTCCTCAATCAGATCACTTCACCCCTCTTCAAAACCTTCCAACAATGACGCTGAGAGGTGACAGCTGTACAGAGCTCTTAGAGGTTGTTCTGAGCATTTTACACGTAGTAACCGAACAATTCTTACCTCGTTTCACAGATGAAGAGACTGGGGCAGAGAGGCATTGTATAACTTGCCCAAGGTCACACAGCTAGAAGAGGAGGAGGCAGGATGTACCCAAGGCAGCTCTCCGAGGCCCTGAGTCTGACCTACCCTTCCAGTCTGCTTCTTTTGGGGTGAAATCCAAACCTGCAGAGTCCTCTCGATCGGGTTCCCACCTACCTCAGGGACCTCCCTTCACGCCTTCCTTTGTCTACCATGCTCCGGTCATGACAAACTTCTGACCTGGAACCGTCTAAGCTTGTTCTTGGCTTGGGGCCTTGGCTCTTGATGCTTCCTCTCTCTGCAATGCTCTTCTCACAGCCAGCCCCTCGTCATTCAGGTCAGGGAAGACCTTGCCACCTTGCTCACCACCTTCTCACCACCCCTCACTCCTATGGCCCTATTTTATTTTCTTCAGAGCACTGAGCAATTACCTGATTCATCTGCTTCCTTGTTTACTGTCCTCTCCCCATAAGAAGCACGGAGCCATGAGGACAGAGCTCTCATCTATTGGTTTACCACTGCGCTCCGAGCACCTAGACCTAGGCTGTCAATATGAAGCCACCAGCCATATGTGAATACTTAAATTTAAATTAATTAAAATAAAATAAAAAATGCAGTTCCTCAGGTACATTAGCCACATTTCAAGTTCTTGATGGCCACCTGTGGCTAGTGGCTACCATACTGGGCAGGGTAGATAAAGACCATTTCTGTCCTCATGGAAAGTCCTGTTGGGTAGCGCTGGTCTAGACTACTGTGACATGTCATAGAAATACACTGTTGGGGAAACACAACATTCATTCATTCATTCAAAAACTACTTACTGAGCACCATTTCTGTGTAAACAACACACTCCTGGTGCCCGTCCTGCGTTAATGCCACTGCCGGAGCGGCACTTGCATGGTGACATGAGTGAGGATGGTGATGGTGAGCCTGCTTTTACTAAAAAGTGGTACCACATAGCAGATAACTAATATGACTGTTATGAAGGAAAACAGATGGGCCATGGGAGCGCAGGAAGCCCACTGCAAAGGATGGGTTTCAGCCTAGTTCTCAGAGAGTTTCTCACATACTCTAGGGAGGAGACGTTGGTTCCCTTCTCACAACAGATGTGGGATATCAGCGCAGGGTGGCAATGCTGAGAAAAACCAGAGGATCTAACAGACCTCAGTTTCCTCCCCAGCTCTGCCCCTTACCAGCCTTTAGCTGGGTAAGTCGTTTAATCTGGGAACATCAAATATGGGATACACACTATCATGTCCTCCTCCTGAGCCCAGGGCAGACATCCAAATCAATCCTGGCACCCTTTCCTGATGAACCAGAAAGTAGCTTCCAGATCCTTCTCAAGACAGCACTCCAAACCTCCATTCCAATCAGCATTGGCAAAAGAGATGCAGTCTATCTGCCAGTTAGGGTCTCACCGTGCTACAATCCGGGTTCTTAATCCACAAGATGGCAATAACACCCCATAAGGTGGGGAATAATACCTTGCAGGATTGTTGGGGTGGGGGGGCAGATAACTGAGATGATTCATTTGTTCAGTTATTTGTTCATGCACAAATATCTACTGAGGGTCCACTGAGGGCCTCACACATGCCTGGTACACACAGAATTCAGTAATGGCAGCTGTAACACATACAGACATCTGTGTGCTGCCTTCTGAACACCTGCTGTGGACGGATTATGGCCTCCACGTCCTTACTTTCCCTCCGAAGCCCCACTGCTCTGGGTCAGCTCACACTCACCATAGCACCATTTGAGGGGAGAGAAGCCCATAAATGTTAGCTGAGGACTTAACGGGCAGCACTTTTTCCACTAAAAAAGACTCCTCTTTTTCTAGTAGCTTCTTTTTTTATGTTTTAAATAAGCCTTGGTTGGATTAGCTCCCCACATTTAACTTTTCTTCCTTGGATTCCCAAACACAAAACACTGTATTAACAGGCCCGGTCTACCAGGCCGAGCTATATTTCCTATAAACTCTCATTTTATCTCCTCTAAAACACACAGTAATAGCATTCTCTGGAGAATATTAAATCAAACCAACCTGCAGTTGCATTTGTTTGCGCTTTCCTGCCCCCGGTAAATTCTGGCAACAGATGGGTGTGAGTTACATAAGCGGTGCCCTGTTAGGGACTGCAGTCCTCCACACTCCACTCTGTAGAAACATCTCCAGGCTCTAATCCCCATGGCCCACGGTACACCCGCAACAACACCCCTGTGTTCTCGGGAGACTTTTAAGATCTTTCCCCTCTTCTTAATTCTGCTCAAGCAGGGAAGGCTGAGTGTAGGTTAAGAAGGAAAGGTGGGCCACGGCCAAAAGGGATGGCGATTATCTTCTCTGTAATCCAGCACATAAAATCTGCTTTCCTTGGCCTGAGATATATATGCAGTGACAGGGCTGAGCCACAGGGCCGGCTTGGGCAGCCCGTATTGTTTCCTTTCCCATTCCAGAAGGAGATGCTGGTGACCACCTGCCAGGAGGCACCAAATGGGACTCGGGAATGGGAGGACAAGGCTCAAGATATTCAAATTTAACCCTGAGGCATTTTTTTTAAAAAACCCAGAAAAACAGAAATCAAAAGAAGCCTTCTATTACTTTTCTGGGGCAGCATGGTGCCGTGAACTGAGCCAGCTGGGACTGTATCTGCCATGTTGGTCTTCACATGGTAGGTGCTCAATCCATGTTTATTAGGTAGGCGGGAGGCTGGGTGGGTGGATGAAGGAATTAACAAGAAGCACAGGAAGGGACAGGAAGGGAGAGCGGGAAGGAGGAGGACTTGATTCCCAGCTCTTGAACTTGATTCCCAGCTCTGCCTGTGACCTGATGCATGACCCAGGCAAATAAGCCAACCTTTTATACTCATGGCTCATCTTGGTAACAAAAGGATAGTACAACTGCTTATGGGTTATAGGGGAAATGGGCTCATTCGTTCCACAACCATTCATTTCGACTTTGGATAGGGAAGTGCTACAGGGCTCAGGCCTTGCCCTCAACATGTCCACAGTGTTGTGAGGGAGGAAGGTGTCAGTTCCGGTGCAGGCAGGTGAGGGGTCAGGGTTGGCTTCCTGGAGAGGGGTGTCTGGTTTTCTAGGAATACAAGACAGAGATGAACATTCTGAGTTGAGTGAGATGGGAGGGGCTGGGGACCAAAGGTGAGGGGAATGTGGTGGGTGTTAGAGACCCATGAGCAGCTGGTATTGCTGGAGAGTGACTTGGGCAAGGGGACAGGTATTGATGGGAGAGAGGCAGGACCTGGCTCTCATGTCACACTCAGGGGCTTGACCTTGATCCTCTGGGTCAAGGAGAGTCTCTGAGGGGTGGAAGCAGCAGATAAGCCTGATCAGCGCCCCCTGGTGGCTGCTGGAGGGCAGACTTGAGGTTGGGGCCTAGAGACAGGGAGAGCAGTGAGGAGGCCTGTGCTGCGGACTTGGTGTACACAGGTCCCTCCACCCAGATGCGCTTTCTCCTTTGCTGCCTTGGCTCACTGCTCTTTGCACTGCAGCTCAGCTCTGTGCTCCTGCAAGAATGTTCCCTGACTCTCCCAGTCTTGAGGCATACCCTGCCTCCAGGAGCTGCAGTCTGGAGCAGGCCAGCTCCAGCTCCAAGAGGAGTTTGGTTCAACTATGAGTTGTTACAAAAGAATTCAAATGAGCTATGAACATTTACAAGCCTGGAAAGCTGATATCAAAATCCAGACTTCCAGCTCCCTGGGGCAATGCAGAAGCCCTAGCAGCACTGGCTGCCATTCCTACACCCTACACAGAGACTAGCAGCTGAAACTGCAAAGCGGTCGCCCCTTTACCTGGGGCATGGGCTTGCCAGTCTGACACAGTCCCCACCACACCCGTGTCCCTCTAACAGTCAGAGGCTGAGGATCAGCTCCCACATATCATCTCATTTGCATTATTAGTTCCCTTATAGCAGATTTGAGAGGAATGTAAAACAATTTTCATCCTCGTGTCTATCAAAAAAGGATCAAGACAGGCTGAAGGGCTCCTTCCTGTCCTTCCTTACTCAATTAGCTCCCTGCTAGGGCCTTAGGGCATTTGAATTTGCTGCCTTGGCAGTCTGGGTTCACCTTTATCAGCACACTGCATTGCACGTCTACATTTACTTGTCTGTCTATACTCAGGCAAGGAGCATTTCCAGGGCATGGGCCGTGTCTTTTACATCAGTACCCCTAGAATGTATCATGAAGCCTGGTGGCACCAATATGTACTCAATAGCAAATGCTGAATGAATGAAGAAATGCAAAGGAATACATGAAAAACAGTCCAGAGAAGAGAGGACGTGGGTCTGGGTGTAGGCAGTAGCTGTGAGGGTAGGAAGGAGGCGGTGGATTCCGATACCAGAGGGGCAGACAGCACAGGGGTGAAGGGTCTCTACTCAGAGTTGTTTCCCACACCAGGAGCATCAGAACCTCCTGGGAGCTGGTGAGACATGCAAAATCTCAGGCCCTGCCCCAGGCCTGCTAAATCAGAACCTGTATTTTACAAGATCCCCAAGTGAGTTGTCTGCATGTTAAAGTTTGAGAAGTGCTAGCTAAGAGGATGAGCCTGGAGTCCGATGGTATGGGTATGGGTTCAAATTCTCACTCTACTGCTTATGAGCTGGGTGACTTGGGGCAAGTTACTTAACCTCTCTGTGCTTCCCTATCCTTATCTGTAAAATGGTGATAACAATATGAGCTATCTCATACAGCTGTGGTGGGGATTAAATGGCTCATAGCTCAGCACCCAAGAAACGCTAGCTATTGTATATGTCAGGCTAAAACTGATTTGCAAATACCAAGTGCCCAGTGCTGATGAGTGTCAGTTCATATTTTTCCAGTTCCCCCAAGGGGTGGCTGACATCACTTCTGAAACCTTAGGAGATAGAGCCTCTGGCCTCCTGGCGGCTCTGACCGAGTGTAGCGGGAAGGCCCCTGCAGGCAGGCACTTGCTACACCCAGGAGGCAGGGTATCAGGGCCTCCTGTACCCATTTTGCAACTTCAGGAATCAGGCTACTGGCAAACTGCTAAGCGCTTCCACCAACCAAGTGCCCGGCGAGGAGTCAGAGTCCGTTACTTACGCCCTCAGCCGTCCAGTAATTCCAGACCTTGATCTTGGCTAGCCGGAAGTCGCGCAGCTGTTGGGTGTTGCGGACAATAAAGAAGAGCTGGAGCGGGGGCTGGAAGGGGCATGTCCACAGAGGGAGGCCCTTCTTGCTCTGAAATGCCAGCAAGAGAGGGAAGTCGTTAGCACATTTCTGCCTTTCCCCAAATCATGGTGTCTCTTGCGATCATGAAAGCCAGGAGAGGGCTTGAGGCAGGAAGCCAGGGAGCCGCCATATAACCCAGGTGGGGCATCATGGCTCTCAATCTGCCTGGACTGCAGCCAGCACCAGACGGATCCTTGTCCTGGCACAAGGCTGCTGCGTAAGGCCCTCTGATCTGCCATCCAGACCGAATTTAAAATACAGTGGCTTTATTGAAGTCAGCTTTGAGGCGTGCACTAGTGGGTGAGGAGAGGCTAGAGAGATCGGGAAAGGAGCCACCATGGCGCTGTCTGATTAACCTGGCAAACAGAGCCTTTAATTTTCTTTTGTGAAACCCTGCCGAATTTTTTAAAATTTAAAAATAGAAAAGAAAGAAACTAGCTCAGGCGTATATTGGGATGAGGCCATGGCACTGAGCCTTGGGACTTAATTCTGTTCCCGTCCAGAATTTCCAAGTCTCAAGACCCCAGTGTGACGTGTCTGCCCGCCAGTGAGCAGCCAAGGCCTCTTCAAGACCGGAGAGGGGGGCTGAGAGTAGGAAGGCCAGGCTGCCATTTTCCTTTGCACCAACAACGGTGGAAAACACAGGGTTTTTTCTCAGCTCCAGCCCCCTCCTCTCTTGCCTCTTCTGGACACCTCTTCTACTCTCTCCATCTGAACAAAATTCACAGTTCTACCATACTTCTCCAATGGCTCAACACCAAAGCCTGGCACCACCTGGGCTCCACTCAGTGCTCTTCCTGCCGTCTCACTCTGGGAAACCCAACTAAAACATGATGACCCCATGCCCAATCCCGTCATCCCTTCCCCTGACCCAACCTCTCTCTTCCATTGACCCCAGTGTCCCACGGCTATCTCTGTTTGCATGCTTATGTCACTCTCTATTCCCCTGAGATCCTTCAGGGAAGCAGCTGTGTCTAATACTTTCCAGAATCCTTAGCATTCAGCATAGTTCCTTGGCACATGGTAAACGCCAAAGAATGTTTGTTGACTGAATAAATGAAATGTACTTCTCTAAAGTTTCACTGAGAGTATCTGTCTTCTCATCAAAACTTTAGAGAAGAGACTATAAATGGGGTCTGGCCTGCTAAGTGTTTTGCTTGGGTCATGAAATGTTGCTTAAAAAAAAAAAGGCAAATTCATTGGCAACACTTAAAAATGGGGAGATTTTCCACCAAGAGCTAGATTTCGGCAAGCTCTTATGGAATTTATTGTGAAACCCAGTAGCCTTGGCAGCAGGGGTGCTTGATAGCTGCTGGCTGGAGCTGAATGGTGGCTGCCCCCTTTATCCAGGGAAGGTGCCATCTGGTGCCATAGTCCCCACTGCTCCCTACTGTTGTACAGCCAACTTACTTCCTCATTTATGTTCCCTCCTGGTCCCTGGAGGCATCTGAGTCTGGTCCCTGCCTCGGGGCTGAGCAGTCACAGAAAGCCCCATCTGCCTGTGGGTGACCACTGCTGTGTCTCTGACACCGTTTTGCCCAAGTTGTCTCTTTTTTCTAAAGGGAACATCACTCTGTGTTTGAGGGTGCCTCCAGACTCCCATCACCAGGAATGTGGTGCTACTTGACAGAGCCAGGGAAGGAGGAGACTGGCTGAATCAGGGCTCTGCTGGGCCCCCTGGGAGGTGGGCGGCCCCAGCTCCAGCTGCGGGGGAGGACACAGGGGGCTTGTTCCAGGCAACAATGGTGCCTTTCAGGAGGGAGGAGGTGGCTTTTGTTAAGGGGCAGAGATGAGTTCAAGGGGTTCTGACTTATTTTGGCAAGTTTCTCAGGCTCTGCAAGAACTTTTTAGTGCTCTGGGCAGCTGTGAGGGGTCAAGAAAGCACATCTCAAGATCCTGCGGGCAAGGCTCACTCCTTAGCAGAGCTGGGGCCTGAAATGGGACACTGTAGCTGTCTGACAAAGGAAGAGAGGCTGAAGCCTGACCCTCAGACACAGGCGAGGGGACTGTAATTGATTTCCTTTCACATTCCTGTCAGCAGGCAGAATAATGGAGGGCTAGGTGGGAAAGGTAGTGTTCAAAGTCCAAGAACATTAACCTGAAGATAACTCAGGGCCTCATTAGCAACCGAACCTTCTGATGTTTCCTTTCCACAGACACAGTCTTGGAGAGCGCTGCTGAGGGATGACCCGAGGCATGCTGGGTAAGACTCCAGGTGCCAGGCTGGCAGGCAGAGTGCCTGCTGCTCCCTCCCCATCGTGGGTGGTAAGGACGATGGCAGGGTGAGAATCAGGACACTTCCACACTGTTATTTAACTCAGTTCTCTCAAAATCCTGGGAGGTGAGTATTGCTATGGCACCCATGTTATAGACGGAAAACCAGCTCTGTAAGGGGGTGTGATTCGCCTGAGGTTGCCCAACGCCCAAGTGGTGGGGTAAGGATTTGAATCTAGATTTCTAATTCAATAATACATCTTAGTTTAAATGCCCCCAGAGGCAGACCCTGAGGCAAGGACTGGAGAGCACCTTGCTTATTTAGACAGTAAAGGAAACACCAGTCAGAGTGGAAGTGAGATGGAGGAGGGATGGCAGCCAACGAGGGTGCTGTATCAAACCAGCTACTACTGTGGGCAACTGTTGCTTCATCCCAGAGGGAGCTCTGGGAGCCAGGACAGAACAAACCTCAGAGTGACTCCACCCACCGGCAAGGGAGCTGCGGTATTTATCCACCAACTCCCATGAGCCATTGGAGGAAGACTGCTCCTGCAGGCCTCAATTCCCCACCAGTTTGGGCCCACTGCATGGGGGGCAAAGTGGGCTCTGGAGGCCAGAAAGAAATCTCCCATCAATGAAATGTCAGTGCTGACCATCAGTAAGGGCAGGGGCCCGTGGAGAGGCACCAATGCAGCTGCCACACCTTATCCAACAAGTGCTGAGTGAATCCCTCTTGTGGGGCAGGAAGGAGGTTTGCAGATGAACAGGACCCACCACGTCCCAGCTCTGCTACTGGGGGAAGCAAACACATAAAATTCAGAAACACAGACCAGGCAGGGAAAAATTCTATGAAGAAAATAAGATAATTATTAATGGCCAATGAAAGGGCTTTTTAAGAACTGATGGTCAGGGATGGCTTCCATGAGGAGGTAAACTTTCTAACTCCTAAACCAAAGGTGTTTTTCTATTCCAACATAGCCTAACACACATCTCACCATGTGCAAGGGGGATGCCCAACTGCCCTCAGAAGCAGCTCCAACTTCATTCAGTAAATGCTGTTAGGTGCCATTGAGTCAGTTCAGACTCATAGCAACCCTATGTACCACAGAACAAAACACTGCCTGGTCCTGCACCATGCTCACAATCGTTGTTATACTTGAGCCCATTGTTGGAGCCACTGTGTCAGTCCATCTCATTAATGGTCTTCCTTTTTTCCACTGACCCTGTACTTTACCAAGCATGATGTCCTTCTCCAGGGACTGATCCCTCAAACTGTCAGTTTGTGGTATCATGGGGTCCTGCGTGTTGCTGTGATGCTGGAAGCTATGCCACTGGTATTCAGATACCAGCAGGGTACTCATGGCGGACAGGTTTCAGAAGAGCTTCCAGACTAAGACAGACTAGGAAGAAAGACCTAGCAGTCTACTTTAAAAAGAATTAGCCAATGAAAACCTTATGAACAGCAGTGGAACATTGTCTGATATAGTGCTGGAAGATGAGCCCCCCTGGGTTGGAAGGCACTCAAAAGACAACTGGGGAAGAGCTGCCTTCTCAAAGTAGAGTTGACCTTAACGATGTGGATGGAGTCAAGCTTTCTGGACCTTCATTTGTTGATGTGGCATGACTCAAAATGAGAAGAAACAGCTGCAAACATTTAGTAAATAGGTGACTGCAAAAAAGGGAACAGACTATTGATATATGCAACAATTTGGATGGATCTCAAGGGTATTATGTTGTGTGAAAAAAGCCAGTTTCAAAAGGTTACACACTGTGTGGCCCCATTAATATAACATTTTTAAGATGACGAAAAAAAAAAATCAAGATGGAGAACAGATCAGTGGCTGCCAGGGGTTGGGATGGCGGATGTGCGTCTATTGAGGTGTAGCGCAATGGAGTTCCTTTGTGGCAACAGAACAGTTCTGTATCTTGATGCGGAGATGGTTACACAAATCTATACATGATAAAATTCCGTAGAACTACACATACAAACACACACGCATAAATGAGTGCGTGAAAAACCTGGCGAAATTTGAATAAGGTCTGTAGATTGAACCAATGTCAATTTCCTGGTGTTGATATTGTACTACAGTTCTATACGACGTTAGCCTTGGGGAGGCTGGGTAAAAGCACATGGGCCCTCTCTACCTTTTTAAAATTGGGATAGAATTCACATTCCATAAAATCCACTATATTTTGAAGTGTACAATCCAGTGGGTTTTAATATATTCACAAGGTTGGACAGCATTTTCTTAACCACAAAAAGAACTCTTGTGCCCTGTTTTCCCCTTCGCTCCCCATTCTCCCCTTCCCCCAGACCCTGGCAACCACTAATTAACTTTCTGTATCTATGGGTTTGCCTATTCTGGACACTTCTTATAAATGGGATCATAAAGTATGTGGCCTTTTGTACCTGGCTTCTGTCACTCAGCATAATGTTTTCAAAGTTCATCCATGTAGCATGTGTCAGTACTTCATTCCTTTAATTGTCAAATAATATTCTGCTGGATGGATACACCACATTTTATCTACCCGTTCGGCAGTTGGTGGACACTGCATCTTTGATGCCGTTTCCACTTTTCAGTTACTAGGAATAATGATGTTACGAACATTTGTGTACAAGTTTTTTGGTGGACACATGCTTTCATTTCTTTGGGTAGATACCTAGGAGTGGAATTGCTGGGTCTTAGTAACTCTATGTTTAACTTTTTGAGGAACTGCCCAACTGTTTTTCACAGTGGTTGTACCATTTCACACTGCCACCAGCAATGTATAAGGGTTCCGATATCTTCACATCCTCGCCCACACTTGTTATTCTCCATCCCCTTTTTTAATTGTAGCGACTCCTAGTGGGCGTGAAGTAGTATCTCCTTATGGTTTTGACGATTTGTATTTCCATAATGAGTAATGATGTGAAGCAAAGAAATAGCGGGGGAAGAAGAGATGTGGGCACGGACAAGGAGAACCAAAACTTAGGTTTCGGATCTTGTAAGTCTTACATGGCTTTTAGACATTCAAGAAGGGCTGTCAAGCAGGAATCTGACATTCAAGTCAGGAGCTCAGAATAGCAGGCAGGGCTGGGTATATATGTTTGAAGTCATCTTAAAGGCATACGTCTGGATGAGGCCACTGAGGGGGACGGTGCAAGCGGTGAAGGAGGAAGGCTTCACGGAGTCTGGGGGACTCCCACCTCTCCTTGTATGCCCCTGTTCACCTCCACTGAAGCAAACTGTCCTATGAATCCAGACTCCTCTTCCAGGCACCTTCAGGTCAGCTTTCACCACAGCTGAGTGTTAGCATGGGGCCAATCACTTAACCTCCCAGAGATGTGGTTTGCTCATTTATAAAACGCAAGTCATTCCCAAGTTCGGCAGGCCCTCTGAGGATTAAATGAGTGATGCAGAACGCCCTAACTGGGGCACTGCGGGGCTTCAACAAACGCCTGTGAAATGGAGGGTTCTGAGAAGCAGCATGTTCTGGTAGCCCCAGGCCTGGCTCACAGGACAACTGTCAGGGAGCCCCCTAAGCCAGGGCAGCAGATGGAACTCAGCCCACCCACAGCTGGGCCCAGAGACCTAGCAGCCCAGGGTGAGACAGCTGCCTGATATCCCAACCTCAGGACCCCAAAATAAAATCCCATAAGCCCACCCAAACCATGGGCCAAAGTTCTCACTGTTTCCCTGGTGGCAAAGCTCGTCAGTCTCTGCTAAACAGAGGCAAAGGGAGAGTAATCACTGGAATTGATCCCCATCAAATCCAATGATGCTGTTTATCGCCCCTGGATGTTCTGTTCTGCAGAGCAGGCTTCCAAAGTGCCACTGCTTCTGCACCAGGGGCTGGGGGGTTGAAAGCTGGTTCAAGTCTCAGCAGTACACATTGCAGCCTACTGACTCGAAAGTAGAGCAGGGCCTGCAAGGCCAGAGCTTCTACACAGCCATTACCCACGGGGCAGCTTCTTTGAGGTTCAGGGTCACAGAGCACAGCTCTGGATGGACGGGCTCTCAGACACCATCTAGTCCAGCCCTTGGGACAGTCCTTAGCCGCTTGATACCTGTCTGCCTTTCTTTTGTAGCACCCTGAATTCCTTCAGGGGGAGTTCCTTCCTGCCCCACTGGGCAGTCTTGGTGGAACTGGCACTGAGATGCCCTGCCCTCCTAGGCAAAGGGTGGGCCCTTGCTTGGCCCATCAGCCTTTTCTCCTGGGACTGGATAGCTTGAGCAGAGGAACAAGAGAACAAACCAACCAATAAATACTCCCCACCCCCAACCCAAAAGAAACCCAGGCCCTGAGTGCTCTGTGTGTGAAAGCCACCTCAAATGCTACCTAGGATGAGCCCCAACATGACCACGGGGCCTGTCTTCTTCTAGCCTGGGTGACAGTGAGTACACCAGCTACTCAAAAGACTTGCAACAAATTTCTTTTTCAAAAAACCGCAAAAGTGAACCAGATTCAGTTGCCGTTGCTGGCGATCTAAGAGCCACAGCAGATATCCCATTGCTCCCATTTTCTAGGAGCAGAAGAACTGAGTCTCAGAGCAGACGTGTAAGTTGCCCAAGGCCACAGCGTCAGAGGCAGATCTAGGTCTCCAGAGCTGGAGATTTCAAAGCCTCCCTTGTTTCCTCTTCTTTAAAATGAGGAATACCAATATCTACTTAGTGGTATTAATATTATGTTAATAATAGTAACAACAATAACAGCTGCTGTTTTGAAGCTCTTAGGAAGACCCAGACATGGTGCTAAGCCCTTTATATTTATATTCACTGCTCACAACATCCCATCAAGGTGAGTAATACTGTTACCCCCATTTTACAGATGAGGAAACTGAAGTAGAGATTAGGTGAGCTGCTCATGGTCATGAAGCTGTAAGCAGTAAGCCTTGAACCTAGGTCTTTCTGCTTCTTGAGCCTGTATACTGTTAGGAATAAATAAGACACTTATGGAGCACAACGTCTGGCACAGGGCAGGAACTGGACACAAGGCAGCTGTTTTCATTTGCAATACTTTGTAAAACATTAATAATTTGTTCTGGAGAATAGATAGTACATAACAGATAATAAACACAATGCAGGGAATTTACAAGGTGCAGAAGAGCACCTCAGGAAAAGTCAGTCTTCTTAACACCCCATCCCCTGCGCACCCAGTTCCCCTCCTAGAGGCAACCTCTGCTCCTGGTTTCTCAGGTCCGTTCCAGGGATAACTATGAATGATGTTCAATGAAGCACATTTATCATAGCAAAAATGACACCACCTGTTGGTCCATCTCAGTTTTGCTCACAGACTCTTGCATCCACCTTGCAAGTGGCAGAAAGCGAAACTACCAGTGCCTTTTAATAACTTCTGCTGGATATTGAAAGGAAAGCAACTTCCAAAGTTTTGGGGTGCTTACTCCATGCCAGGTTTGACAGGAGGGCCCTGAGGGGGTATGGCATGGGCTCCAGGCCAGTACACGGTATGACCTTGGCCCCACCACTTTCCAGCTCTGTGACCTTGACTAAGTCAATCTATAAAACGAGGGTGTTGGACTCAATGACCCCTGAGACCCATGTCTGGTGGTAACGGCAGTAAATTGCCAAGCAGATAAAAGGGAGTAAACTGGCCTTTCCTTACCCACCTCGTACCCCTAAAACCCACAGGGCAGGGATCTAGGAAAGAGCTTCAGGGAGAGGCAGACCTTTACTGGCACCTTTCCCTCAGGCCCAAATGAACGACTGTGGGGGATTACATTATCCTCCCCGCTCCTTGCATCCACATCCTTATCGCGGACTTACTGTGGGCAAAGAATCAACCTCTCCACTTACTGCCAAGTTCCGATTGACAAGGTGGCCCAGCTCCCCAGGCGTGCTGGCATTCTGGATATCCACATCATGAGGTGACACATAAAGCTTGGTGTTGTTAAGGTCAAAGAACTCGACTTCCGTGAGCCCCACCCATGCTGTGCCGCCCCAGTTGGACAGGATTTCCATGGTCACGTAAATGGCATCCTTGATCTCCTCCACTTTTGTCCTCAACTTATCCTAAAGGAGAGAAAAAGAATGCCAAAGAATGAAAACATAGGAGGCATGAGTTCAGCTGATGTATGACCTTCATCAAGCTATGTGACCTCTCAGTGCCTCTGTTTCCCCCCTGTACAATGAGGATAATAATGGCACCCACAATGTATGGTTACTGTCTTAGTTATCTAGTGCCGCTGTAACAGAAATACCACAAGTGGATGGCTTTAACAAACAGAAATTTGTTTCACAGTTTAGGAGGCCAGGGTGCCAGCTCCAGGGGAAGGCTTTCTCTGTCAGCTCTGGGGGAAGGTCCTTGTCATCAATCTTCCCCTGGTCTAGAAGCTTCTCAATGCAGGGACCCCAAGTCCAAAGGATATGTTCTGTTGCTGGTGATTCTTTTTGGTGGTAATAAGGCCCTTCCCCTCTCCGCTCGCTTCTCTTTTTTATATCTCAAAAGAGATTGTCTCAAGATACAACTTAATCCTATAGATTGAGTCTTGCCTCATTAACACAACTGCCTCTAATTCTGCCTTATTAATATCATAGAGATTAGGATTTAGAACACGTAGGATAATTATATAGATCACCAAATGGTGGACAACTACACATACTGGCAATCATGGCCTATCCAAGTTGACACACATTTTTTTTTGGAGGGGGACACAATTTAACTCGTAACAGTTACTATGAAGATTTAATGAGTTCATATTGGTAAGGTGTTTAAAACAGAGTTACTGTGTGCCTTGGCACTTGGTAAGTACTCGGTTAAGGGTTTGCAAATAAATGAAAATATTTAAAAAGCATCGGATTCTGCCGAAATGTGCACTTCTCTCCTCCATGACCCCATATTTACCTCCTGGAAGCATGTCGTGATTTCTGCTGAACTAGAGGCTAACAAAGGCCCCATTCCCTTGGACAAGTCACTTTACACACTTCAGCCTGTTCCTGGTTGGGGAAAATAAGATGACACCATCTTGTGACAATGCTGTCATGGAGACCGAGAGAGGTATCAACCCGAGAAGGCCCTGTCACCAGTCCTGGCCTGTGTGCACTCCCTAAGTGTCCGTTTCCTCCTGTTCTCTCCGTCACTGATTTTTAATGCTGGCCTCCTCCTTGGGCAGGCTGTCTGGCCTGAGAGTCTGCGTGAATGCCATCAATAAGCAGCAACACTGCGGAATGGCTTCCTGGGGCCCCTCCGGGGCTGGGAATGCAGCACCAGCCGCCACGGATCAGTCGCTCATGAAGCGGTGCCTTCCCCGTGTGCACATGCCCTCTGTTAATTAATGCCAGTAATCTGCAACGGTTCTGCGAGCAGGGAGCTGAGCAAATGAACAGCAACTGTTCCCTACTTATTTTTTTTAATTAATAGCCAGCGAGACGTGCTATCGCTCTCGGTGAGTGTCTGGATGAGCCTTGATTGCCACGCAATGTGGATGGGGCTGGGGAGGGAGGGAGAGGTCAGCGTAGAGCCCCCGGTAGGAACCCAGGGTCTGCTTTTCTTAGCTCAGCCTGCAGAGCCCACAGCTTCCTCCTCCGCTGCCGCCACCATGCCATGTCCTGGCCAAGCCCTCTGCTGCCCTGGGCCTGAGTCCCAGGCTTGCAGGATGGTGATAAACCTAAATTGGCCCGGCTCAAACGGTGGGGGGCAGGGGGGTTGGGGAGGTTAATGAGGCTGTGCTTGTGAGGAGCATTCCACTGCCAGATGAAAGGTCTGGAAGGCGTGACGAAGCAGCGGCTGTTCCTTGGCAGGGGATGGAGGGCCAGATGGGAGGCGAGCTGCCGCCCAGTACAATCTAGAATGTGTAGATTCCTGCAGCCAGTTTCTAAATGAAGACGCCGAAGGGTCTATTAACTAGGGAAATGTCACAACTCGTCACGCTGCCGCTTGTCTACCCCTGCTTTCTTGAGTGCTTGATTTTGGATCTCTCTTGGGGGTCTGGCGAGAACACCTGTTGGGAAGCTACCTGGTCTCTGACACCCACTGCCCCCTCTCTCACTGCCACCTGATTTTCCTTTGGAGAAGTCACCTGTCTTTTTTTCCCTCGCATCCATAAGGCATAGGGAGATTGATCCCTCCCCAACCCCAGGAAAAGCTTGACTGGCCCATGCCAACCAGTGTGCTGGATCCTCTGGGCCATAGGGACCGTCTTCTGGGTGGTATGAGACAGGGGGATCTCATACCACCATGAAAGCAGCGCCAGGAGCAGAGAGCGTCCTTTGGACCTGAGGCTCGTGTGCTGAGATGCTCCCAGACCAAGGGAAGACTGATGACAAGGACCTTCCTCCAGAGCTGACAGAGATGGGCACACGGTCCAGCTTGGGTCAATGCAAGCATGCCCATCTCAGATTCAACTGGGCAGAACTACTCCTTTTCTCCTGACACTGGGTAGATGTGTGAGGGGCAAGGCTGGGACCACCCCAGCTATTAGGGATCACAAAGGGAGAGAGCAGAGTGGAGACAGGGCACTGGGGGTGGGGACGGAGCCCAAGGATGCAGCTGATACTGTGGACTCAGAGTGGAAGGATGCAGGCTGAGCTGCTGGATTCAGCCTCCCCTGGAGCTAACTATGGCATTTTCAATTCCAAGAATCTGTACATTCTCTTTGTTAGGTAAGTCAGTTTGCGCTGAATTTTATGTCTTATAATGTAAGAGGAACCTTGGTGGTGAAGTGGTTAACAGCTTGGCTGCTAACCAAAAGGTCAGCAGTTTGAATTCACCAGCTGCTCCTTGGAAACCCTATGGAGCAGTTCTACTCTGTCCTATAGGGTTACTATGAGCCGGAATCGACTTGACGGCAATGGGTTTGGTTTTCTTTTTATGTATATAGTGTAAAGATATTAATTAATTCAGGCTCTTTTTAATGTGGCTGAAGTTTCCTCACTCAGAATCTTCACAGCTAAGAAAGCAACTATTCTATGCAGAGGGGAACAAAGCTTGGACCTTTCTAGTTGGCAAACTTTCAACTGATACCTACCAATTCCTTCTTGCCATGTGCCAGGCACTAAGCCATGCACCCTCCCAGACCGTTCCTGTTTAATCCTCACAGTGGCCGTGGGTGTGTGTCCTTTCTCCTTCTTGACAGCCACAGACTGCAGGACCAGAGAGCACTTAACCTTCAAAATGATGGCTCCAGGGTCAAAGCTGGATATCTTGTCTAGGTCCAGGGCTCTTTCTGAAACCACATGCTTTTTACATGTAGCTTTTTTTGGGAGGATGCCTTCCTGTTAGGTCCCAACTGGCCAATCATAAGGTTGTTTCACCACTGTCATGGATTGAATTGTGTCCCCCCCAAATATCTGTCAACTTGGCTAGGTCATGATTCCCAGTATTAGATGACTGTCTACCATTTTATCATCTGATGCAATTTCCCTATGTGTTAAAAATCCTGTCACTATGATGTAATAAGATGGATTAGCAGCAGTTACACTGATGAGGTCTACAAGATTAGACAGTGTCTTAAGTCAATCTCTTTTGAGATATGAAAGAGAGAAGTGAGCAGAGAGACAGGGGGATCTCATACCACCACGAAAGCAGCACCGGGAGCAGAGAGTGTCCTTTGGACCTGAGGCTCCTGTGCTGAGATGCTCCCAGACCAAGGGAAGACTGATGACAAGGACCTGCCTCCAGAACTGACAGAGAACAGGAAGTCTTCCCCTGAATTCGGACCTCTAGCCTACTGGACTGTGAGGAAATAAACTTCTCTTTGTTAAAGCCATCCACTTGTGGTATTTCTGTTATAGCAGCACTAGATGACTAAGACAACCACTGTACCAAATAATTATAAGTATGATTTGGATAGAGGAAGGAGAGAGAAGTTTATGTCAGGACACAGACCTTTCAACACAAAAGAAAGGATCCCTCACTATCCTACCACTGTGACACAACCTGTCTGCTTCTGCAGAGGACCTTCCAGCTCTGCCACCGTGCTCACCGCCATATCTTTGCACAGTCGTTGCAATCACATTGGTCTTGATGAAGATTAATGGCACCTTCTGCAGTTAACTTTATATCCTTAACATTTTCTATCTGTAAAATCTCCATAACGACAATTTCCGTCTTTTATACTACTGTGCTGGGCTGATACTTTCCTGGTTAAGTCCATTATTATGAAACATTTAGGTTATTTCCACGGGTTTTTTTTTGTTCATTTTCTTATCCACTTCTAATAATGGTGCAGTAGACGTCTTTGAAAAAATGTCTAAAGACGTCTACCGCACCATTATTTAGGTAGGAAAAAAAATGAAGAAGGAAAAAAAAAAGGGTTGTTTTACACAGGGTCACTATGAGTCAGAGCCGACTCAACAGCACCTAACAACGACAGACATTTTTGTGCCTATAGTTTTTTATATCTGTTGAGCTATTTCCTTAGGATAGTAAGTGGGGTTATTGGGTTGGAAAACCGTTGCCGTAGAGTTGGTTACGACTCATAGCGACCCGCTAGGACAGGGTAGAACTGCTCCATAGGGTTTCCAAGGAGTGGCTGGTGGATTCAAACTGCCATCCTTTTGGTTAGCAGCCGTAGCTTGCCATAGGTCTTAACCACTGTGTGACCAGGGCTCCACTGGGTTGGAAGACGTAAGTATTTCTGCGACTCTTGCTAAGTTCAGCCATTCTGCTTTTCACGAGGGTTTCACCAACTTGTACTGCCACCAGTAGGGTATATGACTGCAGCAGTTTTACTGTAACCTTGCCAGTACCAGACGTTATCATTCAAAATAATTTGTTAGCTCAGATATCAAATGGGACATGAAGGTTGGTCTAATTTGCATTTTTTGATTACCAGCAATGCCGGACATTTTCCTACGGGCTTACAAGCTATTTATATTGCCTTTTGTATGGATGGGCTTCTCTCTCTGGTGAATCTTCCGGCCCACATCCTTCCTTCTCTCCTTCTCCCACTCCATCACATGTGCATCTGTGTGCCAGGCAGGAGGGACAGAGACTCGGGTAGGAAGATGCCAAGGTTACCATTGTCAGAGCGATCCCCACAGAACAGAAACGACTGCTCCGAGGGCCCTTCCAGCCTCGGCTCTTGGGCAGCGCACTGAATGCATGTGGAAATTTCCGTAAGTCGAGGCTCTCACCTCTGGGTCTGGCACTTGCTCCTCAGTGGGTGAAAGCCCCCGGCTGAGGGGGGTAGAGTCACTTTCGATGGCCTGGGGGACTTTCAGAAGCTTCTGCTGTTGTCTGAAATGAGATTCTGCTTTAGTAAACAGGTAGTAACAGATGATACACCAAAGAGAACGTTCCCACCCAGGTTGCCACACTTAATTTTCTAACTCAAAGAGAAGTAACAATCTGAGAAGGAAGTCTCCACCTTCAGACAGTTCAAAGGAACGCTCACACTGTTTTTCTCCCTTTATAAATAACTGTACAATTACTGATGAAATCAGAGTCAAGTAAGAGAAACCCTGCTTGGGGCAAGGCTGCCAGCGGACCTACTTAAGCTAACAGAACTCCTAAGAGGCTAGAACAGGGGTTGGCAAACAACGGCCTGCAGGTCAAATCTGGCCTGTGGATTGTTTTTTTTAATGGCCTGTGAGCCAATGAATTTTTTTTTTTTTTAAAGCAATGCCTAAAGTAATTTATTGGTAGTGGCGGTTTAAGGGTAGACTTCTTGCCTTCCATGCGGGAGACCTGGGTTCAATTCCTGGCCAATGCACCTCATGCATAACCACCATCAGTCTGTCAGTGGAGGTTTGCATGTTGCTATGATGCTGAACAGGTTTCAGCAGGACTTTCAGACTAAGATGGACTAGGAAGAAAGGCCTGGCAACCTACTTCCAAAAATCAGCCAGTGCAAATCCTATGGATCACAACGATCTGATCCATAATTGATGATGGGGATGGTGCAGGACTGGGCGGCGTTTTGTTTTGTTGTGCACGGGGTCACCATGAGTCAGGGGCTGACTTGATGGCAGGTGGCAACAACAAAGTATTTGCTATCTGTCCCTTTACAGAGAAAGTTTGCCAACCCCCAGTCTAGAGATCTGCTGTGCGCCTCTTGTTCCGGAATGAGGACACAGGCATTGCATGGCCAGGGATGTGCCCGAGTTGTTTGCAAACGGACCCCACACGTGCTGTTTGCGGCTGGGTACCCCGAGTCCCTGATGCACAAAGCATCTTGATGATGAAGAAAGAAGCATTTGGTTGTCTGTGTGCTCCCTGCAAATGAAATGCCATCCGCTGCAAAATATCCTCATGGCCCAAGCCTTTCACATCTGGGGAAGTTGCAAGTTCTCATTTATGGCCAAGGTGGTCTGCAGCCAGTTTCTTGTCTGTGGTCTTCAGGCTCTCGGAGGAACACATAGGGCTGCCTTTAGCCTATTCAGTTTTTCTGCAAATCAGAAACAGGAGCTCCTCTGGTGGGACATCAACCTGGGGGGCTCATGGCTTGGCCTCGGCAGTATAGAGAAAAAGACCCCACCCCTCCTGGGCTGATGCAGTCCAGTGTCAGGCTGGGTCTCAGCCCATCATGCCTCTCAACCAGGTACTTGGCACAGTCTACAATGCGCACAGCTCTGCCCAGCAGCCCGGGAGTGTGGCTTTGGCTGTGGCATGCTTGGAACTGCAGGCTCAACTTCATGTGTCTTTCTGAAGCACCGATTTTGCCTGAAGATGGAGGAGGCCTTTATTTTGATAATTAAACTGACAGGGATGCTGCGTGTTAATGGACACGATGCTACATTTGGACAAACTTTTAACAGAAAGAAGGGGCCAAAGGACATGGTGCTGGCGTGGCTGCTTTGTCTCCTGCCCCCCTCCACCCCCTACCCCCAGGGTCAGCTGGGAACAAGTTTGCTTTCCTCTGCTTTGTGGGGTACTCCAGCAGAAACCTTTGGGAAGGGTGGAATTTTACACAGATTGGGACCCGGCTGAGCAAGCCAGAGCCACCTCCCTGAGAGAAACTAAGTCAATTTTGTGCTTTAGGGTTGGAGGGCTGAGGCAGGGTGCTGTCTAGAGGGACAGCTTAAAATGATCTAGAGTAGCATAGAAAATGCAAAGCAAAACCATAGCTAAGAAGATCCTTATGGCTGCACTGATATGACTTTTTCTGTTTCAGTTTTTTTCAGTCAGCCTTGCTCAGTACCTGTTTCCCAAAAGGCCGCTTTTATCACCGGCATCACTGATGCCTCTGGCTCCCTCTGCTGCCCTGGATGGCTCAGGCCCAGGCTCTGGTTCCTGCATGGTGGTCGCCGAGGTGATGATGGGAGGCAGCTGAGAATGGATGAGCTTATTAAACAGATGTTGGAACAATATTCCTGACCCAAGCCACAGTGAAGCCCTGGTCAAGTGGACGTGCGTTTCAGGGCACAAGCCTATTGTGGGAAACAAGACTGGGAGACAGACAGTGTCTGCCTGAGCTGATTAGATCAAGAATCCCCTCTCACATCCTTGCAAAATGGCAGGAACTCACTTCTTTATGGTCTGGGGGGTCCGAGGCACCAATCGGTTTCAATGTGCTATTGAAAAATGTCTCTTATCAAAACATTTCACTGTCTCACCTGAACCCTTGTTCTGTTTGCTACAAAGTAACCAGAGTCCACCTAGAATTCCAGTAACATCATTAGGCTCTGCCTTTTCTAATCCTCCAAGCTTTTCCCCTTCTTTTTCATTTATTATCTAAATGAGAAGCGTGCTCTGTTCTCTATCTGCCAATGTTCTGAGCTGTCAGAAACTCTGAGGGTCGCAAGTCAGATCATCCAGAAATCCTGGACCATGGTAGGGAGAAAGGGCAGTGTCGAAGGCCTGCCAGAAACACCAGCTGGAGACAGTTAGGCGACCAGGAAATAATGGGCGAGTTCACAAAATTGAACCAAACCCACTGCCGTCCAGTTGATTCCGGCTCATAGGAACCCAATAGGACAGACTAGAACTAGCCCCATAGGGTTTCCAAGGCTGAAATCTTTATGGAAGCAGACTGCCACATCTTTCTCCCGAGGAGCTGCTGGTGGGCTACATCCAACCAGAGGCCTTTTGGTTAGCAGCCAAGAGTACCAGGGCTCATGGATGAGTCAGGGACAATAAAAAAAAGAAAGCTACCACAGTGCTTTGGGGTGTTGTCCCATCTACCACCCTACCTCCACTTGGACACTCTCTCCTTCCCCTCCCCACCCCTCCACCCTTCTCCTTCCCCACCCTCTCTCCTTTCCCCTCCACCTTCTCCTTTCTCCCACTCCCTTCCCCTCATTTTTCCCTTCCTCCTTCCCCCATCCTCTCTCCTTCCTTCCCTCTCTCCCTCCTTCCTCTCAATTCTCCACCTCTTTTCTCTTCTCTCCCATCCTCCACTCTCCCTTCCCCCACTCTCCCTTCCCCCCACCCTCTCTCCTTTTCCCCCTTCTTTCCCTTCTCCCTCCCCTCTTCCTTCTCCCCTCCCTCTCCCTGCCCCTCACCCTCTTCCTGACCTCACCCTCTCCCTGCCCCTCCTCTCTGTCTTTTCTCATCTCTCCCTTCTTTCCCCGTCTCCCTTCCCCACCACATGTCAGACTCCTTCCTACTCCTTGATCAAGCCAGCTAATTCCTACTTCAAAGATTTTGCCCTAGCTATTCCTTTCACCTGGAATGCTGTTCCCTGTTGCTGGTTGTCTCCTTCTTAACAGGCAGGTCTCAGCTTACATGAGACACCTCCTGAGAAGCCTTCTTGACCACCCAGTTGGAGGCGGTTGCCATTCCACTGCCTGACACTCTCTTGCCCATTGGCCACCTTATGGTCTTCCCTCTCTAAATTTAGTGCTTTATTTGCTTGTTGCCTGTAAACTCCCTAAGGCTGGGGGCATCTATCTTAGTCACCTAAGTATTCTGAGCACAGGGCCTGGGCCTGCACAGGATCTAACACAGGCAATCCCGGGAGTTTCAGTAATCTGTCATTATCTGCTGGGGGCATCTTTGCTGAGATAGGCCAAATAGATCCAGATAGATATAGATATAATTTATTTATTCAGGATACTAAGACCTGTTTTTGTATGCTTTTGTCGAATCCACCAGCCACTCCTTAGAAACCCTATAGGGAAGTTCTCTGTCCTATAGGGTTGCTATGATTCGTGTGTGTGTGTGTGTGTGTGTGTGTGTGTGTCAGGAAAGAGAAACTTAACAAGAAATTGAATCAGCAGGCCTGGGTGTGAGTCTTGACTTCAACTTGTACCCTTGGGCAAGTCACTCCAGTCTCCATCTCCTCATCTGGGAAATGGGCAGAAGGACATGGGTGCTATTCACTTCCCTGGGTACAGAGACCAAGTGCTGGGGCCTCGTGGAGGAGAGCTCTGGACACTGTGTGCTGTGTGCATGTGTGTGGTCGGCGGGGCCCTTTGATGTTCATCTCTGTCTTTCACTGACCTCAAGGGACAATGTCTCTTCCTTGCCCTTCAGCAGACTGGCCTGCGGTTTTGCCGGAGGCTCCTCTGCATCCTGGAATGATATAATCACATGATAGGAGGTCAGGCCAAAGCCACTCACTGCATTCTTCACCTGGCAGATGAGGGCCCTGAGAGGGACAGGGACCTTCTCAAGACGGACAGTCATAAACGGCAGGGCCAAAGCACAGAGCTCCCAGAAAAGAGACAACAGGTGCTGCTTGACGGAGCACCAGAGAGCAGCCCCGCAATTGGGCCTGGAGCGCCACCAGAAGTGTGCACAGGCAGCCCCCAGCCACTTCCAAAGACATGCCCTGAGCAGGCTACTTGGCTTCTCTGGGTGGCAGAGCAATTTATCTCTACAACATGGGGCTCTGAAGCAAGGCCTGCCTGTTACTGTGAGCATCAAGTGGGACAAGGTCAGAGAAAGGGTTTCAATAGTGAGTCAGGGAACCTGCTTCCAAGAAAGGACGTGCACACTGAGGTATGCCCAAGGCTTTCATATGCTCAGGACTCCCTACCCAACCCCACCGTTTATCCTCTGGCTTGCTGCTCAAAGCTGCAGGCAGGGGGCACAGAGTCAACACCTGGAGGGCCAGGGAGATTTCACGACCAAGTGAAATGGGCCACAGGTAGGAAAACAGGGAGTGTGAGGACTACAGAGGCCTGGAGGGCTCATGCTCCTCCGCTCAGCTCTGGGGAAGAAGACCTTTCCAGAGAAGCCAGAGCCAGGTTCTTTCATGTTTCTCGCTCATTCTTTCACTGACCTGTTCTCTCCCTCCTCCCCAGCCTCTCCCTTCCCCAGTTTGCATCCCTGGTGTGAGGGACCCATTTCTTGTTGGTAGAGATGTCAGCAAGGACTGGAGGGATATTTGCCTCCAACCTAGGCTCTTTGTGAAGTAAACACAAAACTGAAAGAAGGTGGAGGAAAGGGGAACTTTGGCAGGTCAGCAAGTGATGTCCCGTGGAGCAGTGGAAATGCAGATGAGTCTGAGGCAAGTGAAACCTCCCATCTGCTCTCTCCTCACCATGGGCTCTTTTCAGCTGGGTGGAGAGAGCTGCCTGGCCTGAGTGGGCCCCACAGTGCTCAGCTCCTCCCCTCTGCCTTTGAACACACCTGCAGCTGGCTGGCTGGAGGCTCGGCCTTTCTGCGGAGGAGCGCCCTCTGCAGGGCTTCGTTCTCCACCTGGATGGCTCTGAGCACAGCCGAGGCGTCTTCCTCCCGGTCCTCAGCCTTGAGCACGGTTTTTCGGGTTGCTGACAGGGGTCTCTCTCGTCGGCTTCCGGGCCCTGGGGGGCAGAAAACAGGAGGATACTTCTTCAGATCACATTCTCGGAGTGCAGCTGAAAGGCTATTAGACCCAAATTGAGGAACATTCTATAGAACAGCTGGAACTGTACTCTCCAAAAATATCAAGGTCATGAAAGACAAAGACAGACTGGAGGCTGTTCCGGATATGGCAAGTGAATGCATGTATGATCCTGTACTGGAAACTGGCCTGCAAAAAACATTGCTAGACCCAGCATTATTGGGACAAATGGAGAAATCTGAATATAGTCTGTGGCTTATAAGTGCAAACTGTTCTAAATTTGATCACTATACTGTGGTCTTGTAAAATAAATGCCCTAGGATATACATACTGCAGTGCTCACGGGCACAGAGAATGATGTGCGCAACTTAATCTCAAATGATTTGAATATATACATATATACATATGTGCAGACAGATAAGGTAGGTAGAGAATACGATAAAGCAATTGGGGCAAAATGCCAGCAGCTGGTGAATCTGGATGGAGGGTTATATGGGAGTTGATTTTACATTAAAAGTTTTCTGTAAGTTTAAAATTGTATCAACATAAAAAATTATTAAAAAATAACTATAACAAAATGAAGTTGATTCGTGTTATTTGCAGTAGTCACTGCAAACACTGAGTTAGCAAATACTCAACCATTGCTCCTAGGGAAAATACAAGGTTAGGCTCCTATGAGCTTCTGGCCACAACACTGTCGTCAACGGATCAATACATAGCCTTATTTTACATTTAGTATTTTTATTTTCTGTTTAAAGACAACTTTTTTTTCTTACTCTGTCCTAATAGGGTTGCTATGAGTCAGACCCAACAGCAATGGGGTTTGGTCTTTTTTTTTTTTTAATTTATTTAACATATATTATTGATTCATTAACATGGGACTCACGGCCAACAGCACTATAACTCATGCCTGAACGATGTTTATCCAACACACACATTTTTTCCATAAGGCACATCACAGCCTTCTAGCACTTAGGAACACTAGAGAGCACATCAGCTCTACACTTGGGGGCCATTTTAAAGCAGCAAAATCACCAATAAAAAGCACTAAATTGCAAAAAATATGGCACCAAGTAGACCGCCAAGAGGGTACTTGTATATAGTATGAACACTGAGACACTTGTTCACAGGCAAGCTCCACCCTGTTTGACCTCGGCTGGGAACCTGCGCTTTGCTGAAGCTCCGCACACGTCTACAAATGACTGCAAAAGTGCCATGAGTACTGATTTGGGGGTTACAAATAAATTTTAACAAGGAGGCCCTTTGGCACATGCAGAATTCATAAAAATGAGGCTCACCTGTACCTATACGGAATCATATCATGGAGAGGGACGAGTATTTTATAGTGTTTTTGCTTTATTTTGTTCTGCTCTTGTTTGTGTACCAAGTATCGCAAAGCAATCATACCTTAATTAAAAAAAAAAATGTATCACAAAGTTGCCGTCAATCGTGGAAGTCTCAATGTATGGAAAATGGGTTTTATAAAGTGATACGCACGGAAACCCTGGTGGCGTAGTTGTTAAGAGCTTAGGCTGCTCATCAAAAGGTCAGCAGTTCGAATCCACCAGGGGCTCCTTGGAAACTCTATGTGGGCAGTTCTACTCTGTCCTGTAGGGTTGCTATGAGTCAGAATCAACTCGATGGCAACAGGTTTTAAAGTGATATGCAAAAAATCCCTAACAAGAATGGCTAAATAAGACAAATTTTGGTACATCCACTCAGCAGAGTACTACGTGGCTATAAAAAGCCATAGACATAATAAATAAACAATACAGAGCATGAAGTGGCGGAAAATGATATTGAAAAACAAGAAGAGCAGGGTAAGGGAGATCAGGAGTACAAGGACAGCTGGCAAGGTGGGCCTCAGTGTACCTGGTGCCTCCTAGGCAGTGCCGTTAGGTGGAAAGCGTGTGGTGTATTCACAGAGCGGCAACACGCAGCTGGGGCTGGAGCAGGGCACGCAGGGCTATATGTTAGAGAAGGCTGAGGGGCCTCGGAGGCCACTGTAAGACTGTCATTCTACGTAAAATGACGGGCCAATGAAGGATTTAGAGCAGGGCGGACTTGATTTGACTTAGGTGCTGAGAGGAAAATAGACTGAAGGAAGGCGAGGGTACAAACAGGGAGACAAGTTAGGAGCGACTGCTGTCTCCCAGGCGAGAAGCAATGGCAGCACTGGAGGGCAGATAGAGATTGTGTCCAGGTTCTGGAGATATACCGAAGACAGAGCCAACAAGATTCCTGATGGGTAGGATGTGGGTGAGGGAGAAAGAAAGGAAGCTACAAATAACTCCAAGGGTTTTGGCCTGAGGAAGTGGACAATGCAGTCGCCCTCACCTGAGCTGGGGAAGGCTGTGGGTGGAGCAGGTTTGGAAGGGAAATGTAGGAACTCAGCTTTGGACAAGTTGGGTTTGAGGAGCGATTGTGGCATCAAAGTGGGGCTGTTGAGTCAGCATGTGTACATGAGTCTGGAGTTTGGGAGGGAGGTCAGGGCTGGAGATGTGAATTCAACCAAGGAAACTGGATTGCATCACCTAATGGTAATATCAAAGACTGACATTAACGGTGGCCTATAATAAACTGGAAACCCTGGTGGTGTAGTGGTTAAGAGCCGTGGCTGCTAACCAAAAGGTCGGCAGTTCGAATCCACCAGGCGCTCCTTGGAAACTCTATGGGAACGTTCTACCCTGTCCCACAGGGTTGCTATGAGTCAGAATCGACTCGACGCCAACGGGATTTTTTTTCTTTTTATAATAAACTAATTGGGAATTCGCAGGTATAACCTCTCCAGGGGGAAAAAAAAAAATATATATATATATATATATTTATTGGCCTGGAGCAAGACTTGTTCAGAAAACAGCATCCCTTCATCTTCATGATCTCAGTAAACCATCAGCCATTGATTATTAAAGATTCCTGTTGAAGCACTTGACCCTGCTGTTACACTCCTATTAGGATGTTGTGTCTGAATGAGAGTTCAAGTAGCAATGTCAAGAGCAGCATTAGCAGGGGACAGAAGAAAACACAGCAGTTCTACTGCGCTGGCTTCTAGTAGCACCAGAGACTGGGCTGATGGGGACTGTCGGTTTTCAAGGAAAAGCTAAACTAAAAGGAGAGGGGCTACAAACACAAATGCCCCCAGACCAGAGGCAGGCACTACATGACTGAGACAGAACGTGAGGGTACAGCCCCAATGAACAAGCAGCAACCTCCCAGCTCCAGCCCATGCTTGCCATATAGGATTGTCACTCTAGTGTTGCCAAATACATTTTTTTTTTTCCAAGAAAAGGTAGAATCTGAAATTTAGGTGAATTTATTTGTCCATACCCCTACGTGTCTGTCAGTTTGTCGTACTGTGGGGGCTTGAGTGTTGCTGTGATGCTGGAAGCTATGCCACCGGTATTCAGATACTAGCAGGGTCACTCATGGTGGACAGGTTTCAGCTGAGCTTCCAGACTAAGACAGACTAGGAAGAAGGACCTGGCAGTCTACTTCTGAAAAGCATTAGCCAGTGAAAACCTTATGAATAACAGCAGAACATTGTCTGATATAGTGCTGGAAGATGAGCCCCCCAGGTTGGAAGGCACTCAGAAGATGACTGGGGAAGAGCTGCCTCCTCAAAGTAAAGTCGACCTTAATGACGTGGATGGAGTAAAGCTTTCGGGACCTTCATTTGCTGATGTGGCATGACTCAAAATGAGAAGAAACAGCTGCAAACATCCATTAATAATCGGAACCTGGAATGTATGAAGTATGAATCTAGGGAAATTAGAAATTGTCAAAAATGAAATGGAATGCATAAACATCAATATCCTAGGCATTAGTGAGCTGAAATGGGCTGGTATTGGCCATTTTTGAATCAGACGATCATACAGTCTACTATGCTGGGAATGACAACTTGAAGAGGAATGGTGTTGCATTCATTGTCAAAAACAACATGTCAAGATCTACCCTGAAGTACACTGCTGTCAGTGATAGAATAATATCCATACGCCTACAAGGAAGACCAGTTATTACGACTATTATTCAAATATATGAACCAACCACTAGGGCCAAAGATGAAGAAATAGAAGATTTTTATCAGCTGCTGCAGTCTGAAATTGATCGAACATGCAATCAAGATGCATTGATAATTACTGGTAATTTAATGCGAAAGTTGGAAACAAAGAAGGATCAATAGTTGGAAAATATGGTCTTGGTGATAGAAACAATGCCAGAGATCGAATGATAGAATTTTGCAAGACCAACGACTTTTTCATCACAAATACCTTCTTTCACCAACATAAATGGCAACTATACACATGGACCTCGCCAGATGGAGCACACAGAAATCAAATTGACTACATCTATGGAAAGAGACAATGGAAAAGCTCAATATCATCACTTGGAACAAGGCCAGGGGCTGACTGTGGAACAGACCATCAATTGCTCATATGCAAGTTCAAGCTGAAACTGAAGAAAATCAGAGCAAGTCCACGAGACCCAAAATATGACCTTGAGTATAAGCCACCTGAATTTAGAGACGATCTCAGGAAGAGATTTGACGCATTGAACACTGGTGACCGAAAGCCAGACGAGTTGTGGAATGACATCAAGGACATCATCCATGAAGAAAGCAAGAGGTACTGAAAAGACAGGAAAGAAAGAAAAGACCAAAATGGATGTCGGAGGAGACTCTGAAACTTGCTCTCGAATGTCGAGCAGCTAAAGCAAAAGGAAGAATTGATGAAGTAAAAGAACTGAAGAGAAGATTTCAAAGGGTGGCTCAAGAAGACAAAGTAAAGCATTATAATGACATGTGCAAAGAGCTGGAAATGGAAAACCAAAAGGGAAGAACACGCTCGGTGTTTCTCAAGCAGAAAGAACTGAAGACAAAATTCAAGCCTCGAGTTGCAATAGTGAAGGATTCTATGGGGAAAATATTAAATGATGCAGGAAGCATCAAAAGAAGATGGAAGGAATACACAGAGTCACTATACCGAAAAGAATTAGTCGATGTTCAACCATTTCAAGAGGTAGCATATGATCAGGAACTGATGGTACTGAAGGAAGAAGTCCAAGCTGCTCTGAAGGCACTGGCGAAAAACAAGCCTCCAGGAATTGATGGAATATCCGTTGAGATGTTTCAACAAACGGATGCAGCGCTGGAGGTGCTCACTCATCTATGCCAAGACATATGGAAGACAGCTACCTGGCCAACTGACTGGAAGAGATCCATATTTATGCCTATTCCCAAGAAAGGCAATCCAACTGAATGTGGAAATTATAGAACAATATCATTAATATCACATGCAAGCAAAATTTTGCTGAAGATCATTCAAAAACAGCTGCAGCAGTATATCGACAGGGAACTGCCAGAAATTCAGGCTGGTTTCAGAAGAGGATGTGGAACCAGGGATATCATTGCTGATGTCAGATGGATCCTGGCTGAAAGCACAGAATACCAGAAGGATGTTTACCTGTGTTTTATTGACTATGCAAAGGCATTCGACTGTGTGGGTCATAACAAATTATGGATTACGTTGTGAAGAATGGGAATTCCAGAACACTTAATTGTACTCATGAGGAACCTTTACATAGAGCAAGAGGCAGCTGTTTGGACAGAACAAGGGGATACTGATTGGTTTAAAGTCAGGAAAGGTGTGTGCCAGGGTTGTATTTTTTCACCATACCTATTCAATCTGTATGCTGAATAAATAATCCGAGAAGCTGGGCTATATGAAGAAGAACGGGGCATCAGGATTGGTGGAAGACTCGTTAACAACCTGGGTTATGCAGATGACACAACCTTGCTTGCTGAAAGTGAAGAGGACTTGAAGCACTTATTAATGAAGATCAAGGACCACAGCCTTCAGTATGGATTACACCTCAACATAAAGAAAACAAAAATCCTCACAACTGGACCAATGAGCAACATCATGATAAATGGAGAAAAG
Source organism: Elephas maximus indicus (assembly GCF_024166365.1). Taxonomy (NCBI): domain Eukaryota; kingdom Metazoa; phylum Chordata; class Mammalia; order Proboscidea; family Elephantidae; genus Elephas; species Elephas maximus. Next base: position 88,035,427 of record NC_064830.1, on the reverse strand, counting down.
ACTGAAGTTGTCAAGGATTTCATTTTACTTGGATCCACAATCAACAGCCATGGAAGCAGCAGTCAAAAAATCAAAAGACGCATTGCATTAGGTAAATCTGCTGCAAAGGACCTTTTTAAAGTGTTGAAAAGCAAAGATGTCACCTTGAAGAAAGACTAAGGGTGCGCCTGACCCAACCCATGGTATTTTCAATAGCATCATATGCATGTGAAAGCTGGACAATGAATAAGGAAGATGGAAGCAGAGTTGACGCCTTTGAATTGTGGTGTTGGCGAAGAATATTGAATATACCATGGACTGCCAGAAGAATGAATAAATCTGTCTTAGAATAAGTACAACCAGAATGCTCCTTAGAAGCAAGGATGGGCGAGACTGCATCTTACATACTTTGGACATGTTGTCAGGAGGGATCAGTCTCTGGAGAAGGACATGATGCTTGGCAAAGTACAGGGTCGGCGGAAAAAAGGAAGACCCTCAGCGAGGTGGATTGACACAGTGGCTGCGAAAATGGGCTCAAGCATAACGATTATAAGGATGGCGCAGGGCCAGGCAGTGTTTAGTTCTGTTGTACGTAGGGTCGCTATGAGTCAGAGCCAACTCGACGGCACCTAACAACAACAACAATTTGTCCACAACTGATGTCAATTTTGAAGAAGCGTTGTGAGGACCAACAGAGCCCATGCATGCGGTCCCAGCGGCTCAGTGGGGTGGTCAAGAGGACCCTAAGGACTCCTCACAGGGCCTGCAGAGGGCTGGCCCGGGCAATGCACACTGAGTGGGTATTCTCGGACTGTGATGTACTACTGTCTCTGGGGAAGCACCAGAGACATAGAAGTAAGGAGCTGCTGGAAATGTGACATGGAATCCTGCTCACCCTGATCAAGGCCGCTCCTTCACCTTTATCCTCCCTTGTTTGTCTTTTTTTTTTTCTGTTACTTGGTCTGCTCTGCAACTGGAGGGATTAGACAGTAAAACAGGCAAAGGGCAGGGAACGTGAAGGCGGGAAGGGGCCTGACAAACTGATGGTGAGGACCCTATTGTTATGGAAATGTAGGTGGGGACAAGATAAGAACCACATGGAGATCTTCGTCACTTGGTGCAGAGGCATCCAGTCCCTGAAATAGCTGGGAGGACAGGAAAAAGGAAGCTAAAAAGCATGGTCTTAAGCTACACTGGAGCTGGCGCTGAAAACCTTCAAGTACAAACACAACCTTGCTCCAAGAATAACTGAAGCAGAAACATGCTGCCCACAAGGCAAAAGTCACTGAAAGACAGGTTCTCGACCTCCACTAGCTTGTTGACCAAGATGCTGCTTGGGGCAGGGGATTTAGAAGGGGTGAGTCAGGCATGCCCCTGGCTCACTGCCCTCACAGTCAGGTGTCAAGAAGACACTTAACAGGCAGCTAGCTGCACACATAATTGCGTCAGGGTGATGAGTGCTAGGAGGAACAAAAGAGCAGGATGCAGGGCTGGAAATGATGGCAGGGGAGGGGATACTATTTGAGGCAGCACATTTGGGGACAGAGTCTCTGAGGTGACATCCGAGCGGAGGTCTGAAAGCTGGGAGCCCACAGATACTGTGGACAGGCTGTTCCCGGCTGAGGGAACACGTGTCAGGTCCCTGAGGTAGGCAGAGCTCGGCAAAGCAAGGAATGGCTGGGGGCCTGGAATGGGCAACCAAGAGTAGCAGGCACTGAGGGTAGAGAAGTTTCAGGCTCAGTTCCTGCACAGCCTCAAGGCCACATACTGCTTCCTGAGGCCACCCCATCGTGTTTACCATTACAGCCCTGGAGACTGACATGGTAACTTTTGCCAAATGAATGGACAGAAAATGACTTCAACCCCCAACTATGTCAATCTGGGTGTTTGTGAATGTCACTAAAGCACATGGCTACCCCGTACAACTGAGAACTTCAAGCTCCCTTCCGACCCTTTAAAGAGCCTCTAAATAAAGGACTAAGATTGTGTATAAAGCTAAAAAAACGCCCCAGCACCCTGAAATTTGGGGGTGCCAATGCCAGCGTGGTGGGAAGCTCGAGCCAGCACCAGAATGAGCAGAACCTAAAATTCATGAGCTCCTTCTCCATTTCCCATAAAGAGCACGCATAAAATCCATTTAAGCAGAGTTGTGTGGGGACACTAGGCTTTCTACTGGCCTGCCATCATGTGGCCAAGAGGCTCTTGCTCTTTCTTGTGCCTTGATGGTCTGCGACTGGGACTGACAGAGCGCACGCCTGAGGTCATCAGGAAGCCTGCTGCGTGGCCTGAGCAGAGGAGGCAGTCTGTCCTTGGCTGCCTGCAGCCTCTGCTGGCCTCTTCTTGGAAAAGGATATTCACGGACCTTCCTGCCCCCGAGTGTCTTTCATTTGGGAGGGAATGTTTCTCAGGCAATGTGATTGTCGAGGTGCCGGCTGTGTCCTTTGAGTCATATTATGCTAAGAGGATGGTTTTAAAAATTAAATCACCCTTTCCTCTGAGTGAAGGTCAACTCAGCAGCTCCACTTCCAGAGCTTTCCCCGCCCGTGGCTTCTCAGAAATGTCTGTATAAATGCCCACATTCTCCCAAATTGCATTTCTGCTGACCAGCGTGTGTTCACTGTCCTCTCCCCAGCCCACACCAGGGAGCCACCTTTTAACTCTTCTTGACACTCTCGTCTCTCATTTGGGTGAGCCATTTTTGCACTGGCTTGAACACCATATGATGGCAGATTTATTCTCATCATAGATCTAGAGGATGGTGGATTTAGGCACACAATGAATCTGTGCCACCAGCAAAAGCAAAAGTCCACATTTTAATTTATCCCAAGCTGCTCTTTTCTGGTTGAAAACCATCCCTCTTCCAGTGAGTTCCCTTTCCCTTCACTTCACCAGCACTCGGCTGGCTTCTGCCTTACAGAGAAACAAAAGGAGTATCAATTCAGGAGATTTGCCATGAATGTGACAAGTTACCACAAAGGCATGAGGATGGAGGGGCGTTGGATGGCTCACTAGCTAGACTGCCAGTCATGAGCGAGGCCATCCTAGACCACCCACCCCAGCCAACCTGCTGGCTCATTGCAGATCCGCCCAGTTGTCTTAGTTATCTAGTGCTACTGTAACAGAAATACCACAAGTGAGTAGCTTTAACAAGCAGAAATTAATTTTCTTACTGTTTAGGAAGCTAGAAGTTTGAATTCAGGGTGCTGGCTCTAGACGAGGCCTTTTTTTTTCTCTGTTGGCTCTGGGGGAAGGTCCCTGTCTCTTTTCCTTGGCTCCTTGACGATCTTCATGTGGCATGGCATCTATCTTCCTCCATCTTTTCTTGCTTTTCTGTCCTAATCGGCTCTTTTTATATCTCAAAGCAATTGGCTTAAAACATACCCTACATTGGTATGGCTCTTAACGTAACAGAGAAAACTTATTCCCAAACGGAATGACAGCCACAGGTGTAGGGGTTCAGATTTACAACACATATTTTTGGGGGAGACAGAATTCAATCCATAACACCAGTCAACCTATAGACTCATGAGCAACAATAAAAGGGCCGCTGGGGTGGTTTGTTAGGCAGCAATACAGAGTAGAAATACATGACTGGTCACGGTCACCGACGCCTGTGCTCTTCCCATCACTAAAGCTTGTTCTTGGGCCTCTCCACAGATACTATTTGAATACCTTAACACACATCCTTCCAGCTGCTGTCACTTCCTGGGCCCAGGAACAAACATGATTTTCAAGGAAGGTCATCAGGACCCCTGGGCTAAATGGCTTCTAGTCTTTCCTCTTGGATGTTACAGTTCTTTGCTCCATATCCTGCCTCTGAAGAACTTGTAGCAAAATGTCTTGTGGTTAGTTTTTACATAGAATGAACAGTAGTTGCCTTCGTCCTCCCTTCGTTTAGTCACAGCACGCAAGTTTTCCTTTAGGGAACCAACCTTTCCCACTCTTCTCAGTCAACAGGGTTTGGGTAAATCTGAGTTGGTGGGTTTTTCAGGGTTGCCTGATTTCAAACATTGTCTTGGGCAATGAGAGAACTATACCTTTCTGGCCATGGAGGTTGGTTCATCAAAGAGCTGGTTGAGGAATTCTTTCTGGAACTATTAGAAAAGGAGCACCCTCTTTCCCCTGGGGCTGCTGGTAGAAGGAAGTCTGGAGCCACTGGGGGCCATCTTTGGGCCACAAGTGAAGCACCTGTGTAGAGCTGTGGTTCTCAAAGTATGGTCCCTGGGCCAGTGACATCACCACCCAGGATCTTGTTCGAAATAAAAAAGCTTAGGTTCTACCACAGATGTGCTAAATCAAACTCTAGGGGTGGAAGCCAGCAATCTGTGTTTTAATTGGCCTTGCAAGTAATTCTGAGGCACATTCACAAGTCTGAGAACCACTGGACAGGAAGCAAGTGGAGCTAAAGGATGAAGAAACAGCTTCCTGATGACATTATCTGAGCACCTGGATCTTGCCATGCCTGAGGCCCATGTATAGGTGGGACTTTTCGGTTCTGTGAACAAGATATTTTCCTTCATTGCTTAAGTCATTTTGGTTTTCTTTCACTTGCTATTAATGAATGCTGGCCAATGTTATGAGACTTTGGAGATTGGCAGATGGTCTTTCTGCTGCAGGTTTCTCCTGACAGAAATGCTAACTACAGGGCTCAGGGTTCTCTAAGGTAGCCACACTGAGGGGTGTTACTTTACTTCTATGGTTGGCAGCTTGTCTGGGAAAAGTGGTTCAGATATATCGCTTCCTTAGAGCACTCTGACAACTTGGACAGTAAACCTTCTGCATTAAAGACTAACGTTCTCTCACCCTCAGGAAGACAACAGGTCTCTGGAAGGAGGTTATATTCATTTATTGGAAGGCTCATGGATACAGCCTGGAGTAATATAGGACACGAGGCCCTTTCATTAGAACCAGAGACAATTACAGTGATAGCGAGGAATTAAGCTATCACGGAGTTGCATCATATGCACATTTAATTGATACAGATTCGATTTTATGGGCTTGGCAAAAGAAAAAGGGACGGGGGAGAAATAACTCTTAAGGAGTACAGGCAATAGGTTATGCTTCTGGTAAGGGCAGACTAGCTAATTCAGATCAACCCATCCCCAGTGCAGGTCCCTAGAAAGCCTTGGCCAAATACTATAAAAATCTGCTTGAAAAAGAAATGGATTTGAAAGCATGGAGAGATAATGGGGCTAGGGAGAATTACAGGGACAAGAGCAAGGAGGAGACGGAAAGCCAGGGAGGTGCACCCAGCATCTCCCCTTGAGGCGCTGCTGGTTCTGATGAGGGCGGCTACAGGGCTGGGAAGATGAGCAGAGCTTGTGACAGACACAGGAGCTATAGTCTGAGAGCCAGGGTAACTTGGAAATAGGCCAGGAGTGAAGGGCACAGAAAGGTTAACAATGTGGGTAAATCCAAATTACTACTGACTATAAAATAATAATAAATAGTGCCTAGCAGGGTCTAAAATCTAGAGAGAATTAAAACGCATGACAATAATAGCATTTCAGTTGGGAGGGGAGTAAATGGAGTTGCTGAATTGTAAGGTCCTCCTACTGAGTGAGAAGTGGTAAGCTTGCTAATTTAAAGTAGACTTTAATAAGTCAAGAATGCATGTTGCAATCTCTGGTAATGACTAAAAGAATAATAAAAGAATGTATAACTAACAAGCTAATAGAGAGGAAAAAAGGAATAATACAAAGTAATCAGTTCAAAAGAGGGCAAGAAAGGAACATAAAACAGGCAGAACAAATAAAAAGCAAAAATAAGATGGTAGATTTAAACTCAGATATATCAGCAATTACATTAAACGTAAACGGACTAAATGCTGTCATTAAAACACATAGATGGTTAAAGGATAAAAATAAAAACCAATTACAGGCTGTTTACAAGAGACAAATCTTAATACAACAATGCAGGATGTCTGAAAGTAAAAGGATGAAAAAAATATATACCATGTAAACATTAACCAAAAGAAAGCTGGTATAGCTCTGTATCAAACAAAGCTGACCTTAAGGCAAAAAGCATTACTAGAAAGAAAGCGTCATGAGAGAGATTAATACTGATAAAAGGTTCAGTTCACTAGGAAGATGTAAAAAGTCTAATTTTGTATGCACCAAAAAAGCCTTAGTAGATATAAAGTAAAGCATGTAGGCAAGTCTACCCTCTGAACTTGCCTGGAGGGGTGCGAGGTGGTTTGCGACTCCACTGTCCTCTCAGAAAGTCTAGGGTCCCTTGGGCTTATTGTGGTGTGAACATCTCAGTTCCCTCAGTGTAATGCCAGCATTTAAAAACACAATTTTTCCCCACATCCCACGCCCTAAGCAAAGCCAACTACTTCAATGAGGGCTTTATCAAGAAGAGGTGATTGTTCCCACACTGGAGCAGAGACCAATTCTCTTGGGCTTGCTGAGGGGTTGTCCAGATAAAGCGCTGTATGCTGCACTCAGGCAGCCATGTGAGGGATTTCCAAGGGTAGCTTTGACCACCTACACTTTTTGCTACCTTGAGAGCCCAATCTCTGTGTGAGATGTGGCTCCACTGTAATCCCACTTCAGCACAAGGGTGCTGAGAATGTCATGGCTTTCGATTTGCCTCTTAGCCACAGAACCCTTTCTTCAAATTTGACTTATGCAGGAGCCAAGTATATTTAACAGATAAAAGCTGAGCTCCAAACCTGTTCAAAAAGAGAATTCCACTACCTAAAACAGTATCTTCTTTAAGAGAACCCACGGGACGAATTACTCTAAGGACCAAGTTCCAGAAACAGCAGTTAATCAGACTTTAATCAGATGAACAATCAGATGAACACGTGTTCTTTTAATGGAATGCATGCTACCTTGCTATGGCAGCCAGGAAGCTCAGAGCCACAACTGTGCCCACCTTAGGTGTTCATTTGTTCACCCTGGTGTATATTTCCTTTCTGCCCTGGTTTTCCCTTCACTCTCATTTTCTCATATATTTTCTAAGTATTGCATGACAGACTGTATGTGATTTGTTAGACCAAGTCAGAACATTTTTAGAGAAAGGCAGATTCTAAATTAAGTCTACTTCTTAAAGTGCTGTACATGAGGATATACGAGATGATTTTAGTTGACACGTGGATTGCTTTTAAAAATATTAATAGTAACATATTTATTTTAAAGAACATTAGAAGAAATATAACATGATTCAAACTTGTGAATTTGAGGGATATTATTACTTAGGACTACGTTGATATAGATATATATGAAGCAAATGATAGTTGAGTTGGCCATGAGGTGCCATACAAGTGGAGTAGTTCAGAACAAGAGTCTAGAGCCCATGTTTTCAAAGAGTGGCTCCATGCCTTACTGTCTCAATGAACTTAGACAGGTTCCTTAGCCTCTCTGTGCCTCAGTTTCCTCTGTACAATGGTGTCAATAAAAGTGGTACCTACCACACTGGGTTGCTGAGGTGATGAAATGCAAGATTACATATGTGATGCTAAAACACAGCCCCTGAGAGCTAGTTCAGTGCTTTGTGTTAGCTAACTTTATTCCTTGGACATGCAAAAACTAGCAAAGGTGGCACATCCATGGAAGAGGGATGCTCTGATGAACTCAGTAGGATGGCTGGGAAGGGGTCACAACCACCCTGTGCCGCTCCCTACCTGCGGCTTGGGGAGGAGGGGTGGGGCGTTTTGCTCAGTGGCACACTACCCTGGTTCATTTTTTTTTTTTTTTAACAACTTCTTTTGGAAGACCTTTCTGAAAAGCCATTTTCTAATTTTTACATTGAGTTAAGACAACACCAGGAGTACAAACTGTTGCTTGTCAACCTGAGTAACACCAGTGGAGCTAACCCCGGGGGGCATGGAAGAAACGAGGTCCTGCAGAATTGTCACCCACATCCTCCACCAAGAGCTGACCAGGGTCTGCATCTTGTCCCATGGTCCCTTCTCTTCTCTCACTCCTTCTCAGCTTCTCAAGCAAATCTCATCCAAAAGCTGACAGGTCCAAAATTCCAGGTTTCTGTGACATCTTACACGTTATATCTTACGACTCACTCCTATAGACTATCTTTCCATATCTATCTACAAATGTGAAACCTCTTTAACCCTATCAGCTGCAGTGACCTTGGCACTTGGGTTTGACAGTGAACCCCTTCCCACCTTTACTTTCCTCAGGCCCCATGCAGGCCTCTTATCAGACTCTGGGTTTTGCTGAGAAGTCCCCAGGAACCAGTGGTCCTAAATCTACCCCCAGTGGATACTGGCTCCTCCAGATGGGAGGCAAGCAATCCCCCTACCTGCAGACTCTGTTTGGCTGTGGTTCTGAGCTCTCCCCCTGCTGAGGTGGGACACAGGTCAGAGGCTTCCGCCCTCCAGCTAGGGGCCTAGCACTGTGTAGCTTGTCCAGACACAGGTGCCAGCTCTGGGGACCCACGTGGTCCTGAGTCTCCTTTCCCAGTAACACAGACTCAGAACCTACCCTATCCAAGTGAGTCCCCTGGGGCGCCACAACACTATCAAGGCCCAGATCTCTTGCCTCAACACTGCAGGGTCCCCAGTGCCCAGGTTCTTACCCTAGGTTGTACAGGACAAAAAGTCATGACCAGTCTTATACCTACCTGCCCCTCCTGACCCTACAACCGAATCTTCAGCAACCCAAATAACTCTGCCTCCAGAACTGTCTGGAAGCCATCCATTAGCAACACTCAGAGACTGAACCACCACCCTCTCCATTCTGGATGACTGCAACAGCCTCTTTCCTGGTCACCCCACATCCACCCGGCCCCCGACAACTCACTCACCACACAGCAGCCAGAGGGATCTGGTTAAAATGTAAATCAAGTCAGGGCGGCCCTGCAGCAGAGGCGCCCCAGCAGTGAGTCCCTCTCCTGGTCTTATGTGCTCTGGCCCCTGCCCACCTCCGTGACCTCATCTCAGCTGCCCATACTCACTCCCTATGCTTTAGCCTCCAGCCTCCTTTCTGATTCTTGAGCCATCCGAGCAGCTCTTTGTACATGCTGTACCCTCGGCCAAGGGGTATCCTTGATATCACTCAGATCTAAGCTCAAGCCGCCCCGCCTCAGAGAAGCCTTCTCTGACCACGCTGCCTGCTCATCCTATCTTCATTCTCTTGCTATCTTGGCAGCTGTTGTTACAATCCAATCTTTCCATTTGTTCACTTGTTTGTTATCTATCTCTGCCCCCTAAAATGTAAAGGGCATGAGAGCAGGTATGATGTCTGTATTGTTTATTGCATCTCCAGTGCCTGGAACAGGGCCCGGCACATAGTAGGTCTTGATACACAGGTTTCTGGAGAGGTCAATGAAGATGATCTATTACCCTGCCTGGAATTCCCTCCTTCTGCTGGACTAATGGATAACCTGACCTGTAGCCCTGGGCCTGGGCCCCATGGCCCTGCCTCCCCCTGCTGGCCCTGTCCACAGACCAGAGCACGTCCCCAGAATGTTTGCGGCCAGCCCTGACTGCTGCCTAGATTCTACAACCCAGGGCTCCACGTACCAGACTGAAAAATTGTGGGTAACACTGCCTGAGCCACAACTGAGCTTGTCAGAACCTACACCAGGCACCTGGTCCACCAGGTGGGGATTGGGGAGGGGGTAATGCTCCACAGCCACCTCTGTAATCAGCCAGTTCTAGGAGGGGCAGCCTAGGGATTCAGAGTATATGCTTTGGAGCAGAAAAGACTGGGTATGTATCCTAGCTTAGCTATTCTGTCTGTGTTACTCTGTGCAAGTTACTTCTGTATTCAGAGTCTTAGTTTCCTCATTTGTGAAATGGGGGGAGAGGGTAACAGTATCTATAATGGAGTTCTTGGAGTTTGCTGCCTGGCACCCACTCTCCCATCCTCTGGTAACAGCACCCAAGTCTCTTCACGTGACTACCCATGACTATGCTGGGCAATGAGAAGCAGTGCCCAGGCTTTTGCAGGTGGTCTTGGGAGTAGTGCTAACTGGCCCTGACTGAGTGCTTGCTCTGAGCCAGGCACTCCTCCAAGCACTTTATATCAATTCTCTCTTTAGTCCATTAGTTCTGGGGCCAGGATTTGCACCAGGCACTTGGGCCCCAGAGTCACCACGCTCTTTTCTGCCAGGGTGGCTGGACTGGTGGGCTGCCGGCCTGGACTTCCTGCTGGCCATCTCAGCACCTCCTGTCTGAGAATGAAGGGCACAAAGAAGAAAACTGGGCCAAGAGGGGGTGAAGGGTGACTGCTGACATATTTTAGTCACCCTGATCCAGCTATGCCTGAAGATTACTCCATCTTTGGATTTTTCAGTTGCAAAGGGCCAGCGTAGTCTCTTTCACTTAAAACCCCAAAAGCCTGCTGCCGTCGAGTCAATTCCAACTCGTAGTGACCCTATAGGACAGAGTAGAACTGCCCCACAGAGTTTCCAAGGAGCACCTCGTGGATTCAAACTGCCGACCTTTTGGTTAGCAGCCGTAGCACTGAACCACTATGCCGCCAGGGTTTCCTTTCGCTTAAAGCCGCTTTTAATACTACTCTTTTTATCACTTGCTACCCAACGTGTCTTGTCTTGTGTTTGGACAGTCTTTTCTCATAACCGGGTCTTGATGAGGGCTGATTCAGATAATGCCTGCTGCTATCCCTGCAGCTAGGGCTCCACTGGCCACATCTGCAGCTCTGTCTCCAGGCTCCTCTGGCACCCAGAGCCTGCAAAGCCTGAAGTGCTCCAGAGTCAACACCCCCCAGGAACAGCCTGCAACCATGACCCAGAGGGGTGGGTGTGTAAAAGCTCAGCTCCCCAGCCCCTGGTGGGGAACGCTGGTAATCACAGAGGCTTGGGCCCCACACTGCCTCCCAGAAATTCCCTGGCAGGTGGGGCTCCACATGCCCGTGGAAGTTGCTTGTTAATGAACCTAACTGGGCTCCTTCCTGTCTCTGTCTCACTTCCCTCTCCCCTATCTGGGACCTGGGATCACCTCCCAAGTAAATTACTTGTCCTCAAATCCTTATCTCAGAGTCTGCTGCTAGGGGAATCCAAACCAAGACAATATTGATATAAAACTAAAAAAAAAAAAAAAGTTGCCACGGAGGTGTTTTCGACTCATAGTGACCTTATAGGACAGAGTAGAACTGCCCCATAAGGTTTCCAAGGAGCGGCAGGTGGATTTGAATAGCCAACCTTTTGGTTAGCAGCTATAGCAAAGAGTAAATATTCATAAGTGGTAATTATTATTGTCATTATTTCCTCCAGGGTATCCCCTTCCTCTTCCTGCCTCCATGGGCCCTGAGATGCTGGGACAGAGCTTTAAGCCTGGTTTGGAGTGGGATGGTCCCCCCTTTTTTGCTGGGGAGGCTGGTTCCTCCCACCAGGTCCCTCAGCCATGCCAACAGGAAACAATCTCTCCAGCTCCCCAGTGAATAAGAATGGTGTGTCTAAAAACGGGTCAGGGCCCTGGCTCAGACCAACGCTTTTGTCATTGATAAGACTAGCTGGGATGGGATTGGATTGTAGCCAGGACAAAATCTTGGGACAACATGAGGATGCCTGGAGCTCTTTGAACTCTCTTGGGTCACAGATGGCCCAGAACCAGGTGGTCCCCAAAGAGCTACTTCAGCCACTGGTTTCGAGCCTAGGCATCGGGATGAGCTGATACACCTGTAGTCTCACATGTGTGAAGTTTCCTGGTCAAGGGCACAGCAGTGGAGTCACTTTACCAGGCTTGAGTCCTCTCTCTGACACTTTCCAGCTGGGTGAATTGTCTGCTCTGTGCCTCAGTTCCTCGTCTGTGAAATGGGTACAACTACAGAGACTACCTTAAAGCTTGGCTTATAAGGAAGATATGAGATGATATAAGTAGCAGCTTACATTGGTGGCTAGCTTGATACACGTAACTTCTCATATCATTCGAAGACAGGGATATTGACTATTCACAATAAACTTTCCCATCTTTAGAATTTTGTACCATTTGCATGTATTATTACCCAGATAAATTAAGCAAATTAATTTTAAAGACAAAAATACAAGCAATTTTCAACTATAACCACGTATTTGTTGTAGAACCAGAAAGTGGCCAAAAGTCAGCTCAGCCCTCAGTGGGGAGGCTACTCCTCCATCACAGCCCCAGCTGAGATGACCCCATCCAGCCCAGCTCAGGGGCACCCAGAACTTACTGGAGCAGGGCCTCTCCTGTTCTGGGAGTATGGTTGGGGGCTGGTGATTCAGGGTTGGCTCAGATTTGCTGGGAATGAAGACTTCAGCATTGTCCTTCCGTTTAGCAGATAAATGCCTTTCCCTTTTACTACCTGTAGGAAAACAAAGTTTATCCGTCAAGACACTGAATGCAAGCAGAGCTGGGACATTCTGCTCAGGCATTTGTTTATTTGCCCATTCACTTATTCATTCAACAAATATTTATTGGACCCCCTACTCTGTGCCAGACACCATGCTAGTTTGGCCAAACAAAACAAGTTTGCTGAGAGAGTCATTGTGTGCTAAACCCCACACTTTTTGAAAATAAATGAAATATTCCAGAATGCACAGGTTTTCTAATTCTAACACTTCTAAATAGGGACATCTTACAACAGATGGCCTGTCAGTTCTAACTGGCATTTCTTCTTTCCTCATGGTATATGAAATGATTATGCAACCAAGGCCATCTTAGAGTCATGGAGTCCCTGTGCTTGGGGTCCTCCTGGGCTGAGAAGCCAGAAACTTGGGAAGTGTCTACCTAAAGTGCAATGTAAAGTGAATCCCAGCTTAGACGATCCTGGGGGCTTGTGGTGTCCCAAAGGAGGGGGAGTCCCAGAATCAGGGATATGTGGGATTCTTGGGAGCTCAGGGTTAATGTCTGGGAGGTGTGTGATGTCTGTCTGACTTGCACTAACCTCTCTACCACCCCTCCTGGCTTTGTGAAGGACTTATGTTTCTCTATCACTTTCTGAAGTACTTGCTCCCTGGCTGGCCAGATACCCGGGGCCCAAGTGGAGGCTATGATATGAGAGAGGAATGACTATGTCCAACAGGACAACACAAAGAGTGAAGGGGGTAAATGACCAGGAGATTGGCTCCCCAGGTGCTGAAAATGATGCTGAGGATGGTAAGAGCAATGACCAACCTGTATTTGGTTCAGCCTCCTGTGTGCCTAGGCACTGTGCTGTGTCCTGGGTACACATGGGCTCATTTACTCCCTTAGCCATCCTAGGAGGTAGATACACTCCAAGGTGGCAGGCAGAACAGTGGCTCCCTGCAAAGATGTCACGTCCTAATCTCCAAAACCTGTGAATATACTAGGTTACATCGCAAAACGGAATTAACTTTGTTAATCAGCTGACCTTAAAATAAGGAGATTATCCTGGTTACCTGAGTGGGCCCAACATAATCATAAGAGCCCTTAAAAGGGGAAGAGGGAGGCAGAAGGAGGATGTGGAAGATGTGGCTATGAAAAAATAATCAGAGAGATGGAACGTGGCTGGCACTGAGGATGGAGGAAGGGGCCACAAGCCAGGGAATGTGGGCAGCCTTGAGAAGCTGGAAAAGGCAAGGAAATGGACTGTCCCTGAGGAACGGAGTCCCCCTAAAGGAATGGAGACCTGCCGACGCCTTGACTTTAGCCCAGCGAGACCTACGTCAGACTTTTGACCTCCAGACCAGTGAGATAAAAAATATGCGTGTATTAAGTCACCAAGTTTGTGGTAATTTGTTGCAGCAGCAATAGAAAGTGAGTACATCCTGTTATAGGGGAAGGCTCTGGGGTTCAAGTCACTTGTCTAAGGTCACAGAGCTAGGAAGTGATGGAAACAGGATTTGACCAGGCCTGCCTGGCTCAGGCCCTGCCTTTACCCACATCATTCCCTGTCTACACTGACTGCCTCCTCTCCATAAAGCAGCCCTTCAGAAACTTTGGGAAAGACATCTGCGTTGGCCATCAAAAGTCTATACGAGGTGCATGTACAACCTTGAAATCGGTGCATGTTTTGCTGTGTGCATTCTCAACAACATAAATTAAAAAAATTTTTAAAAATCTACATAAGGATATTTTCTAGGGCACTGCAGGACCCAGCCTTTTTGTACAACCCTAGAACCCTCAGATCTGCATGGAAAGTGGCCTGGGGTCACTGCTGGTCCCATCTTACACCACACACCCCCTTGCTCAGTTAGCTCCAGTCCCAGCGCCCCTTTTCCTGTCCTTGGACATTCCAACCTTTCTCAGTTCAAGCCCCTTGTGCTTGCTGTTCCCTCTGCCTGGAACACTGCTCCCATGGTGGTTTCTCCTCATCATGCCTGTCCCAGCTCAAATACCCTCTCCCTGAAAAGGTTTCTCTGACCACGCCCATTAAAGTGGCCCCACCCCCACCCCCCACACTGCTGGGTTCTGTTTTATAATCTTCACAGCTCTTAAGAGGGTGCCATTCTCTCCTCCTCCCTGAAGTCCTAACCTGACCTAGGATCCTGGCCCTTCTCTTCCCAGATACTGGAAAAATGACTTCTGCCTTTCTCTGTGCCCCTTGCTTACAAGAAGGACATATCCAGTTGGAAGGAGTAAGGGGTAGGAAGCAGCCAAGGCTCAGCCCAGGCAGGGTTGCCCTCAGGACACAAAGCCCCTTGCCACCATGCTGCCAGCACTGGGCTCAGTTCTGCCAACGTCTGGAGGACTGTCTACTTCAGAGGCAGTACTGGAGAGCCACCAACTCAGCTCTTACTAGTTGTAAAGGTGATAACCAGATCTCCTTCCATCAGAGTCATACATGCATCTCTCATTTATTTCACAACTTAGGAGAGGAGGGTGACTTTTTGGCTCCCCAAAGCCTAACAACTGCTTTCTACCTTTGTCTGGTTTATTTACTTAATGGTGGTTAAGAGCTCTTTGGGGTTCAGACTCCCAGGATTTTAATCCCAGCTCTGCCCCTTCCTAGCTGTGTGACCTTGGACAAGTTTCTTGATCTCTCTGTGCCTCAATTTCCCCATCAGTAAAATAAAGGCAATGACAATTCTTCCCTTGGGGTTACGGTGAAGATGAAATGAGGGACTATGTGCAAAGCCCTTGGAATAGTGCTTGGTACATGTCAATAAAAACTCAATAAATGTTGGCCACTGTTCTTATTTATGCTTATATGCTTACTGTCCATTTTCCCTGCTGGAATGAGAGTGCTGCAGAGGAAGGGACTGGGCCTGTCTGTTCCTCTCTGAGTCTCCTGAGCTAACACAATGCCGGGGACATGATATGTGACCAGTGCATGAATGAGTGTACGTCCCAGAACCAAATACATCTTTTCAGGCAACTGCCAACTGCTCTTGAGTAAGTGCTCAGGATTAGTTTGCAATTCCAGTCTGGGGACCCCTTACAACAGGCCCCTGGGCCTCCTGCTGCAGATCAAAGGGAACACAGCAACGTGGCCTCAGGAGGCACGCACCAACACAACTCTGTGTGTTCACTCCCAGCAGACCCTGCCCGAGGCAGATATCACCACAACACACGGGGCCCACCAGCAGGCTAATTGCTAAAAAATGTAAAATGTCAAGAAACTGAAGTTCTCTCTTTTCACTTTATGCCGTGGTATCAGTCTCAAACTGAGTCCGGTGTCAAATTCCTCTCCTTCTGTGGTCTGGTGCTTCGTACTTACAATCCACTGGAACAATGTGTTCCCAACATGTCTCACACAAAAAGAAAAGAAAAAATTCCCACTGGTAGCTTGGATGAAGGCAATTTTGCCTAATGGTATAACACAAAGGAAGAAGGGGAGGATAGGGAAAGGGAGAAGAGGGGAACCCCACTGGGAAATTCTTCCTTTCCAAATGTCCCAGGTCTGACTCTTTACCCAGCCTGGGTCATGTCCTAGCACCAAATAATCACTGTGACTCTGAGTGGCCAGACCCAGCCAGTGGCCAAACCACATGGACCAACAGTAGAGCAAAGGCAGTTCCCAAAGAAAAATCAAGGTGTGGTTATCCGAAGGAGGGGAAAGGATGCTGGGCAGGCAGGCAGGAGCCCTGAGGACAGAGTCTGGTCTACGTCTCTGGAGAGATGTCCATGTCCTGATCCCTGCAATCTGTGAATATGTGATTCTGCCAGCTGGGCCTGAAATCAGAGCTACAGCCCTGGACTCTTCAGTTATCTGAGCCAATAACTAGGCCCTTTTGCCTAAGCCAGTTTGCACTGGATATCTATCTGCCTCTCGCAATCAGTAAAGACCTGACTAATATACCTCCCTGGCCTATGCGACCACTCTACCCAGAGCTGAATTCACAATACTGCTGCAAGTTTAAGTCCTACTAGTAGATCCAGAGACACCGAAGGCAAAAAAAAATCATATAAGACAGAGCTCACTTTTGGAAGTCGTGTTAAATCCCAGCACCACCAGCGTATCTGGGCCCTGGAGAGGGTGTCCTTCTGCCTCCTGGTCCTCAGGAAGGTCCTTTTGCATTGAGTCCCCACTTGAAAGAAGGGGGTCATCTCTGGGATGGCCCATCAGTGCCTGGTCCTCTGGTTCGGGCTCAGAGAGTACATCTTCTTCAATGGAGTCGTACTCATCACTGGAATAATCCTTTTGCTTCCTTTGTAGATTTACGCTAAGCTCTAAGCTTTTTCTCAGCTCCTGTCAAAAGCCAAGCAAAGAGTTGAAAAATAAAATATGGGACTTTTAGAAAAACCCATTTGAAAATACGTCATTAGCACCAAAGGACTACTGCCACCAAACTAACACGTACCAAACATCGTCTCAACCCACGTGTTGTCACTGCTTCAAAGCTGGGGAAACAAATGGCAGGGATGAATGAGCACCTCTCTGCACTGAAGAGTACTTATAGTATTAACTCTGGTGTTCATATACCTAGGATGCCACTGAGAGTGTGTGCGTGTATAACAAATGATATGGTTATGGGGCTTGTTAAAGATTGCAGGCCTCACCCCCAGAGTTTCTGATTCCGTAGGTCTGGGATGGGGAACAATAATTTGCATTTCTGACCAGGTAATGCTGCTGGTCTAGGGATCACACACTTTGAATATGAAATCCCAAAGGCTTCCAAATGATCCTGAAATTCCAGATGGCAAAATACCCAAGAGATAGCTGTTGGGGTGGAGGGGGAGTCCTGTGTATTATGGGATGTTTAGCAGCATCTAAAGGCTATAGCATTTAGCACTTAACTATAAACCCATTGCTGTCAAGTCAATTCCAACTCAAAGCGACCCTGTAGGACAGAGCAGAACTGCCCCATAGTTTCCAAGGAGTGGCTGATGAATTTGAACCGCCGACCTTTTGGATAGCAGCTGAGCTCTTAACCACGGCACCACCGGAACTCTGCATTTAACTATAACTGCTTGATAATGTTTTTCATATGTGTCCCTTTTGTCCCCATGAGATTGTAGATTCTTTAAGGCCAAGCGTTAAGATCCATACTACAGTGATCAGAAAGTGTGTCACCTAATCAGGACACTTCTCAAAGGGAAAAAAGGTACTACTACATTCACACAGAGTCAAAAAGTGTTAACTGGAATCGTGTGGGTGCAGTGGTTAAGAGCTACGGCTGCTAACCACAAGGTCAGCAGTTCGAATCTACCAGGTGCTCCTTGGAAATTCTGTTAGGCAGTTCTACTCCGTCCTTTAGGGTCGCTAGGAGTCGAAATTGACTCAACAGCAATGGGTTTGGTTTTCGGTTTTTTTTTGGTCTTAGTTATCTAGTGCCACTATAACAGAAATACCACAAGTGGATGGCTTTAACAAAGAGAAGTTTATTTCCTCACAGTAAAGTAGCTAAAAGTCCAAATTCAGGGCGTCAGCTCCAGGGGAAGGCTTTCTCTCTCTGCCGGCCTTCTCATCAACGTTCCCCTGGACTAGGAGCTTCTCTGCGGAGGGACTCCGGGTCCAAAGCATGTGCTCTGCTCCCGGCACTGCTTTCTTGGTGGTATGAGGTCCCCAACTCTCTGCTTACTTCCCTTTCCTTTTATCTCTCTAAGGTAAAAGTGGTGCAGGCCACACCCCATGGAAACTTCCTTTACGTTGAATCAGGGATATGACCTGGGTAAGGGTGTTACAATTCCACCCTAATCCTCTTTAACATAAAATTACAATCACAAAATGGAGGATAACCACACAGTATTGGGAATCATAGTCTAACCACATATTTTTGGGGGACACAATTTAATCCATGACAGTGGGCAAACCACAATGCTGGGTTAATGTAATAAAACTACTCTGCAGCCTTCACAGTACCTAACATAGTTCTGAGAAAATGAGAAACAATCAATAAAGTTTGATGGTTGGCCAATAAACCTAATAGTTGCTGTGGAAGGCTGAATCATGGCTCCCCAAAGATGTCCATGTCCTGATCCCTGGAACCTGTGAATATGTGACTCTGCCAGTGAAAACCTGAATATACCTGAATTATCATAAACAGACTGTTGGTAGAAATACCGATGTTAAAGGCACTGCTGGTGAGGGCTCAGAAGGAAATGAAGAACACGTTATTATAAACTGGAGGAAAGGAAACTCTTGCTATTTAGTGGCAGAAACTTAGGTGAATTGTGTCCTAGAGTTATGTCAAAAATAGAACATATATGCACTAGATATTTAGCTGAGGAGATTTCCAAACAGTATTGAAGCTGTATCCTGGTTTCTTCTTGTTGCTTATAATAAAATGTGAGAGGAAAGAGATAGATTGAGGGAAAGACTGTAAAGCAAAAGAGAACCTAGACTTGGTGATTTGGGAAATTCTCAGAATATCTAGATTTCAAAAGATGCTAAAATAGGAGATTAAGGGTTGGAAGGAGGGCTCTGGAGAGAAAAGCAAAGTTGTGGCTGGATAACCTTCCATCAGTGCCTTAGAAGGATAGGGTATTCAGTCACACAGAGGGCTCTTTGAAGAGATTAGATGTGTGACTCATAGATTCCCTCAGTCATCTCAGGAAAAGCCAGGAATAGAGATGGGATCATCCAGGAAAAATCTGTAAAGGAGTCTCTAGTCTAATGGAGCGAACCCTAGAGACATACACAGAAGACCTACAATTTTTGAGGATGTTACAGCAGCAGAAACACTGCTTGGACTGAAAGGGACAGAGAAAGTGCAAAATCAAAGAAAGCTGTCAAACTCCCCAAATTCTATAGGTAGGAAACAGGCTAAGACTTCTCAGCTGCAAACACGTGCTATCCTTCATGAAAAAAGGAAGGATGACTTTGGGGGCCAAGCTGTGGACTCGAAGGGCAGAACCCCAAGCCACAGAGGGTTATAAAACCTAGTGGAATTTGCCCAGTTGGATTTTGGAATTGCTTGGGTTTGGTGACTCCTTTTTTCCTTTCATTTTCTCCCTTTTTAAATACTAACATCTATAACTGTTACCCCATACCTAATCTGCCATTGTATTTGGAAGCAGATAACTTTTCTAGTTTCTCAGGTTCACAGAAGAATTTTTCCCAAGATGGATCAGACCCAGAGTCTCACACATACCTAATTTAGATGACAAGATTTGGGACTTTTGAGAGCAGTAACTGAGAGCAGATATCAGGGCTCTGCCACTATGAGCACTCTGCCAAGGACTGGGGTAATAGTGGAGAAAAAGATGGCAAGGCCTCTTCCCTTATGGGGTGTACAGTACAGTGTGAAGAGATTAAAAAATCAATGCATAATGAAAAATTAACACGGACATCAGATGTGGCCAGGACTGTGGCCCTGAATGATGGGCTGAAGAGTGACTAGGCTGCAAGAGCCCCCAGTGGAAGATGGTAAGAGAAGCTGAGAGAAGATACCTGAACACTGAGGAGCCCCCCGGGGAGTAACTGAGGCAAGAGCGTGTCAGGCAGCGGGAAGAGCAGAGGCAAAGGCCCAGAGGCAGAAATGGCTGGAGGGTAGTGCACACAGGACAAGAGGAGGATAAGGAGGAGAGAACAGGGGCCAGATGGGGCAGGGCTTTGTAGGTCTCATGGAGTAGTCTGGATTTTGTTTTATGCACAGTGAGAGGCTACTGTAGGGTGGTCGCAAGACACAATATTTTCTGCTGTTTTTAAAAAGACTGCTATGGCTGTTGGGGAGCCCTGGTGGCATAGCAGTTAACTGCTGACCAAAAGGTCGGTAGTTCAAATCCACCAGATGCTCCTTGGAAACCCTATCGGGCAGTTCTACTCTGTCTTATAGGGTCACTATGAGTTGGAATCAACTCAATGGCAATGAGTTTCTTTTGGCATGGTTCTTGGGTGTCAAGATGGATTTTGAGAGGTGGGGTAAGGGTGGACACAATGACAAACAGTAGCAGCTGCAGGAGCAAGTAAGAGATGAAAATGGCCGCAGAGGGAGGGGCAGGGAGATACATTTTGGGGGCAGGGATGACAGAAATTGCTGACTGGAAATTAACAACATGCATACCCTTTGACCTAACACTTCTAGGGATTCATCTTTCAGTCTTAAATATGTAAAGATCATTGAGGCATCACATAATGTAGAGTGATCCAAATGTCTATCAACAAGGGTTTGGCTACACAGCTAAGGGAGCAGGAGTCAAGGGCCCAGTCGGTCCTTACACAGAATGAGGTAGATCTTGTGTACTCATTCAGAAAGATATCAAGAGACAAGTTTAAGTAAAAAGAAAAAAAAAAAAGCATGTTGAAAAAGAAGCATGTTGAAAATGTACATACTGTATGAACCTAATTTAAAAAAATAATTATGAGTTTCTATGCATGTACATGTATATGCACACAAAAAGTCTGAAAAAATAGATACGAAACTATTAATAGTGCTGGCACAAACAGCTAAGTGCTTGGCTGCCAACTGAAAGGTTGGTGGTTCAAGCCCACCCAGAGGTTCTGCAGGAGAAAGATCTGATGATTTGCTTCCATAACGACTGCAGGCAAGAAAACCCTATGCGGCAGTTCTACTCTGTCACGTGTGGTTGCCGTGGGTCAGAATGGACTTGACAGCACCCAGCAACCACCACTCTGGGGGACTCTCCTTTCTGCTTTGTTTTACTTTATTTATTTATTTTTATTATAAATATGTGTGTATATTTATGCTTAAATTCTCTCCTCACTCCTGCAAATAAATTCCCCAGGAGTACTGGGGAATAGTGGTGTGGATGACCCTGGACTGCCAGTGGTCTGAAAAATCACTGATCTCTATCTCTGCAACACTTGTCTCCAAAAGAATGACTCGGAAAGCGATCAGCAGAAGCACTTGATAGCAGAAGACAATGGAGCGGGGCCATCTAACTCACGAACAGTGCATCCAACCAAAAAAAAGAAAAAAAAAAACCCCAAAATCACCAAACCTGCTGCTGTCGAGTTGGTTCCAACTCATGGCAACCCCACCTGTTACCGAGTAGAACTACTCCATGGGGCTTTCCTGGCTGTAAAGTTTATGGAAGTAGATTGCCAGGCCTTTCTCCTGCAAGACCACTGGGTGGATTCAAACTGCCAACGTTTAGGTTAATAGTTGAACACAACCGTTTGCACCACCAGGAACCTTTGTATCTAGCCAAGAGTTCCAGATTAAAAGGCAACAGGCCACAGACCTTAAACAGGAGGAAACCCAACGAATATAGTACCCATTAGCCCTTCTGGAGAAAACACTCGCCAATAACAAAATCCAGACAATAAAGGGAGAAATCAAAATAAAGAATACAGACATGGAGAAGCTATGGTAAAAGGTCTAACTAATCGTGAGCACTGAAGCCATTTAGAGATTAAATAATAAAGACTAGACAATTATGTACATTAGGGTTCTGGAGCAGAATGCAATGGTATAAACCTTAGCCCAGTGACTACAGTTTAGGTAACAAAAATCAGGAACGGGCAGGCAGGGCGGGTACATGTCTGGCCTCATCTTCCACAGCTGATGATGCTCAATTCAAATGTACCTCAAATGGACACATGTAGTAAAAAGAAAAAAAGCAACTGCAACCTCCTAATATTTTTTCATAATTTCTTAAACTGATGAATATTTTTTTTAACTTTTATTGAGCTTCAAGTGAACGTTTACTAATCAAGTCAGACTGTCACATATAAGTTTTATACACCTTACTCCGTACTCCCACTTGCTCTCCCCCAATGAGTCAGCCCTTCCAGTCTCTCCTTTCGTGACAATTTTGCCAGCTTCCAACTCTCTCTATCCTCCCATCCCCCCTCCAGACAGGAGATGCCAACACAGTCTCAAGTGTCCACCTGATATAAATAGCTCACTCTTCATCAGCATCTCTCTCCTACCTACTGTCCAGTCCCTTTCATGTCTGATGAGTTGTCTTCGGGAATGGTTCCTGTCCTGGGCCAAAAGAAGGTTTGGGGACCATGACCGCCGGGATTCCTCTAGTCTCAGTCAGACCATTAAGTCTGGTCTTTTTGTGAGAATTTGGGGTCTGCATCCCACTGATCTCCTGCTCCCTCAGGGGTTCTCTGTTGTGCTCCCTGTCAGGGCGGTCATCGGTTGTGGCCGGGCACCAACTAGCTCTTCTGGTCTCAGGATGATGTAGGTCTCTGGTTCATGTGGCCCTTTCTGTCTCTTGGGCTCGTAGTTATTGTGTGATCTTGGTGTTCTTCATTCTCCTTTGATCCAGGTGGGTTGAGACCAATTGATGCATCTTAGATGGCCGCTTGTTAGCATTTAAGACCCCAGACGCCACATTTCAAAGTGGGATGCAGAATGTTTTCATAATAGAATTATTTTGCCAATTGACTTAGAAGTCCCCTTAAACCATGGTCCCCAAACCCCCCACCTTTGCTCCGCTGACCTTTGAAGCATTCAGTTTATCCCGGAAACTTCTTTGCTTTTGGTCCAGTCCAATTGAGCTGACCTTCCATGTATTGAGTATTGTCCTTCCCTTCACCTAAAGCAGTTCTTATCTACTAATTAATCAGTAAAAAACCCTCTCCCACCCTCCCTCCCTCCCCGCCTCGTAACCACAAAAGTATGTGTTCTTTTCAGTTTATACTATTTCTCAAGATCTTATAATAGTGGTCTTATACAATATTTGTCCTTTTGCCTCTGACTAATTTCACTCAGCATAATGCCTTCCAGGTTCCTCCATGTTATGAAACATTTCACAGATTCGTCACTGTTCTTTATCGATGCGTAGTATTTCATTGTGTGAATACACCACAATTTATTTAACCATTCATCCATTGATGGACACCTTGGTTGCTTCCAGCTTTTTGCTATTGTAAACAGAGCTGCAATAAACATGGGTGTGCATATATCTGTTTGTGTGAAGGCTCTTATTTCTCTAGGGTATATTCCGAGGAGTGAGATTTCTGGGTTGTATGGCAGTTCTATTTCTAACTGTTTGAGATGACGCCAGATAGATTTCCAAAGTGGTTGTACCATTTTACATTCCCACCAGCAGTATATAAGAGTTCCAATCTCTCTGCAGCCTCTCCAACATTTATTATTTTGTGTTTTTTGGATTAATGCCAGCCTTGTTGGAGTGAGATGGAATCTCATCGTAGTTTTAATTTGCATTTCTCTAATGGCTAATGATCGAGAGCATTTTCTCATGTATCTGTTAGCTGCCTGAATATCTTCTTTAGTGAAGTGCGTGTTCATATCCTTTGCCCACTTCTTGATTGGGTTGTTTGTCTTTTTGTGGTTGAGTTTTGACAGAATCATATAGGTTTTAGAGAAAACTGACAGATATTTTAAGAAATAATATTGCTTGCAATAAAGAAATCTGAATTTCAATAATACCTCCTGCTTCGATTTGGTTTATTATTCTTCTGTTATATGGATACAAATTTAAATACCATAATTTTATTCACAAAATATATAGGAGAAAGAGGCTTGATTCTGTATGGTTAGTACCTTCTTCACAAAGGAAAAGAACACATTTGTTCCATACTGGGTGAGCAAACTTTAGATACATAAGCTCTATAAGGTCCAAGTGATCTAAAACCATCTGTTCCAGGGGCAAAGGGGAAATGAACTAAGTTGCAATACTCTCACGAGAAAGCTGTTCAGAGCCTTTCCATCTGGAAAGATGAGGTCCTTGGGCTGGGAGCTTTGAAAGCCAACCTGCCGGTACTACAAAGGGATACCATGCTGTGGAATCTACCGTTGCTTTGAAGCTATCATCCAAAAATTTCTCTGTGAAAACTTACTTTATAGTTTTGCTTTAAAGCCTTGTTATATTCCATTTCAATGCTCAGTGTTTAAAATGTTAAGTTCAAGCCCTTTCAACAGACAGTCCCGTGCAATGGCAGCCAGGCTGCAGACACTACCGGTGAAGCACAGATGACAGGGACTGCACACAAGCCAGCCTGCTCATTGGGGAGCCAGAAGGAACTGGAGGGACATATAGCTAGCTAAAGACTTAAAGGGGTAGTTGCTAGAAGAACTACTGACTAAAAGGTAGCAGGTGAGTTAGTATCTTTTAAGCCTGCTCCTCCTCTTTCTACTGGGCTAGGAAAAGAATTTTCACTTTACTTGAATTCACAATCAACACCCATGGAAACAGTAGTCAAGAAATCAAATGATGCATTGCATTGGGCAAATCTGCTGCAAAAGGCCTCTCTAAAGTGTTAAAAAGCAAAAATACTACCTTGAAGACTAAAGTGTACCTGACCCAAGCCACAGTATTTCCAGCCGCCTCATATGCATGCAAAAGCTGGGCAATGAATAAGGAAGACAGAAGAATTGATGCCTTTGAATTATGGTGTTGGCAAGGGATATTGAATATACCATGGACTGGCAGAAGAAGGAACAAGTATGTCTTGGAAGAAGTACAGCCAGAATACTCCTTAGAAGCAAGGATGGTGAGGCTTCGTCTCATGTACTTTAGAAATGTTATCAGAAGAGACCAGTCCCTGGAGAAGGACATCATGCTTGGTAAAGTAGAGGGTCAGCGAAAAAGCGAAGACCCCCAACAAGATGGACTGACACAGTAGCTGCAACAATGAGCTCAAGCATGGCAACGACTGTGAGGATAGTGTGGGACCAGGCAGTGTTTTAATCTGATATACATATGATTGCTATGAGTTGGAACCAACTCAGTGGCATCTGACAACAACAGGAAAGGAATGAAATCGGACTGGCTATAGAACATGACATTTTTGTAATAACAGTAACAATAACATCAGTAACAAACATGACAACAAAAACAGCTACCAATTACTAAGCTTTTGCTACTGAGCTAACCTCTCTATCCTTATCTCATTTCAGCCTCCCCGCACTCAGTGTGATGGGGTTGGTATCCTCACTTTATAAGCTCAGAGCATTCAAGTCATGAGCCCAAGGTCACACAGCTAGTAATGGCAGAGCCTGGGTTTAGATGAATGACTGTCAGACCCTAAAGTCTAGGGTCTTGACCACATGACCACACTTAGCCCCTGACTGACACCGATGCATTGGAAGAAAGTGGCCTAGAGAGTGGAAGGGAGGCCTGTGCTCAGTGATGATCCATGACTTGCACTGAACTGATAAAAGTGGCCTGGAAGAGCTTTTAGATACAAAGCTGCCTTGAGGCCCCCAAATGTATTAAAATGTGTGGTAAGCGTCAGTGGCGGAAGCAATAAACCTCTAACTACAGGTAGTTCCCCACTTAAAACGTATTCCAGTTATGACAAACTGCACTTAAGGCCACCAATTTTTTTTTGGGGGGGGGTACATCTTATCAGTAATATATACTACATGTAATGCTGCCGTGTGCAATTTGCTGATGTTATCATTCTCAGGTATTCACTTGTAGATGTTTAAAGATCGGATTTATAAAGATACTAATAATAAAAGACAATAATAATAAACATTAAAAAAAGAAAGAGGTACTCAACTTACGTTAGAACTGACTTACAATGGAGTTGTTAGAACTTCATCGTAACTCAGGAACTACCTGTACTTAGAAAGAGCAACATGTTGGGTCTAAGTTCTGGGCCTGGGTGGGCTCTAGGCCCAATTCCAGCCAGCCTGTGTCACTGGAAAAGTCACTGGGCCTCCAGCTCCCACCTATAAAATGGAAAAATGTGCCCTGACTACATGGCAATCTGTTGACTGGACACAAGGAGATGAAAGCTATGACTTAGTGCTTCATGATTGCTTTAACAGAGTTCTAGTTTTTACAGAAAATTTAAAATTGAGATGACAGCATATTCTTTTTTCAGACCTGCAGTGCAATAGATTTCTCTTATATACAGCCTTTCCAGCCTTGGGTTTATAATTCTGCTAAAATGACTGGCTAGGCTACGAGGCTGTAAGGGATTGGTTAGTCTACTACGCTAAGACCACCTAGTAGGATTAAATGACCTCGTGGGAATTGGTCGATTACTATGTAAACTAAGTGATTGTGGTCTACTGAGGGGTCCTGGTAGAAGGACCGTGCCTCGATATGCACAAGGAGTAGACTTACATATGGGCCAATCCCACAGAGGTTGGTGTGGGGGACCTCACTGCCTTCAAGAAGAGCCTGGAGAGGAGTGCATCCCCTGGACTTGGGGTCCCTGCGCTGAGAACCTCCTAGACATAGGAGAGAGAGAGAGAGCTATAACACTGCAGACAGTGCAAGACAGCAAGAAATGGCAGCGACCACAGCAGAGTCCAGCAGCAGAGAAATGGCGGCAGCAGTATGAGCAGCAGGAACCAGGAGGTCTGTGTGAGGCAGCTGAAGTGGGCTTGCCAACCCACCAAATGAGAGAGAGTGGACCACCTTTGGGCAGGAGGCTTGCTGGCAGAGTGGGGTGCCTCCAGGCACTTGTCGGCAGAGCTAAAGAGCTGTAACGCTTGCCCAAGCAGGGCAGAGACTGAAAGAAGGGCTGACGGTGGGCACAGCTGAGGGAAGGCCTGCCTATGGGCACAGCTGAGAAGAAGCTGAGAGCTGCCTTGGTCGGAAGCTGCCCTGATTGAAGAACTGCATCCTGTCTTCTGAGTTGTATCCTGTTACTTTCAAGTTGATCCTGAGCCCAAGCTGTAGCCTGTTAGTTCCCTAAAAAGCTGCACAATCATGAGTATGGTGTGTGAGTTCTGTGTGGCCAATGCAACGAACTATTGAACCCAGTTGAGAAGTAGAGAGTGCCATGGAGAGGATAGCTGGTGTCAGAAACGGTGATAAGTGGAGGTATGTCTGGCCTCCACCTCACAGGAATCAGCTTTGTGCTGATGGTGATTCTCATCTCTCCTTGGGAATTCAGACCAGCCCTAATGCTAGATTACAAGACCCTACTGATTTTGCCTACAAGAAGCTCATATGCTGGGACTCTGAGGCCACACGGTTACATTGAGGTAGTCTTCAAGCGGAAACAGTAATCTCTGGGGCAGAGGTCACTGATAGGCAGCCAGAAAAACCAAATCCCACCCACTCCAATAATGTCTCTCATCTGGCCAGCAGTTTTGCAAAACTGGGATTTGACCATCTTTAGTCTGACATGCACCACTAAAAAAAAAATAATAATTTCCACTAACTCCTATTGTCCTATATGAGCCACTTTACACGTTTATATTAACCTGCCCAGCCCCTAAATGTTATTTATTCTGCAGTGAAGGATTAGTTGACTATTCTACTCATTCATTCATTTATTCAACAAATAGTTATTGTTGAATTATTTGTTCCCCATAAGCAGATCCGACTGCTAAGTGCTAGAGATAGAGGGATGAACAAGACAGATTGGGCCCCTGTTCTCATGGAATTTATCATCTGGCAACAAAAATGAGAAATTACAAGTGCCATGAGTGTCAAAATCCCAAACCTAAAGCTTGCTAGCCCCTGCCTCAAGCCCACTGGTTCCTAGATCCCAAACTGTCCATAATAAAGTAACTTGCACCCTAGGTTTAAGGTCTTTTCTGTGCATTTTAAAAATTACATTCTTGTACATCAATTCTGAGGGAACTACGGCTAGGAAAATGTGATTTATACATGTGCTTCAAATGCTTATGGACTGTTTTTAGTTTTCTGATACCTTCTTGGAAACCCTGGTGGCATAGGGGTTAAGTGCTACAGCTGCTAACCAAAG
The DNA here is from genome assembly GCF_024166365.1 of Elephas maximus indicus. NCBI lineage: Eukaryota > Metazoa > Chordata > Mammalia > Proboscidea > Elephantidae > Elephas > Elephas maximus. The sequence goes on along the minus strand of NC_064830.1, from coordinate 88,007,591 downwards.
GGTCAGCAGTTCGAATTCACCAGGAGCTCCTTGGAAACTCTATGTGGCAGTTCTACTCTGTCCGATAGGGTTGCTATGAGTCGGAATCGACTCGACAGCACTCGGTTTTTTTTGGATACCTTCTTACTGTACCATTCGACCTTGGATTTTCCTTTAGTAATTTTTATTCAAGGCTAAATTTATTTATGTAGCACCTTGGGATTCAGTCTCTAGAGTTCATCAGTATGTAGCAAAAAAAAAAAAAAAAAAATCATCCTTGTCTTAGGGCATGAAGTGACAGAAGAGAAAGAACACTGGCAGGAAGCAGACCAGTGCTGAAGGCTTTCCTCAGATGTTTCTTGGTTATTTGAAGTATCGATAGATAATAAATTGGATAAGGGTAGCAGAACAGAAAGACTGTTCCAGACCGACTAGAAATTTTGAGGAATTCCTGAAAGACAGAAAGCAGAGATCATATCTACGAAGACCTAAAAAGAGAGGAAAGCACAGGCCAAAACATGAGCAGTAAAATTGTCCATAGGACTGTGTGTGTGTATGTGTGTGTAACTGAGTCCAGACTTGAGATCGAGTGAGAGGAAGCCTTTGGAGGTATTCATTGCTCCCTACACCCCAAACCCCACTGTGTTAAGTCAGAGGCTGCAGAGTCACTCCCTCACAGGCTGAAGGCCTGAGTTTGGGTATTAGGGTAAGAAGCCAGAGCAATGCCCCAGAGGTCACCTTCCCCTAGGTAGGCTGGGAGATTCTTGACTTGAACAGAAGCCAAGGCACATAGCTTCCAAAAACCTGTTCTATCCCAACCCCACGATCACCAGGGTTAGGTTACATCAGATAGACTAGGCACAGGAAGTAGGATTCTCAAATACAAAGATGAATAGACAACCAAGAATAACCAAACATTTGGACAAAACCAACATCCTGAAAGGCAGTGATCAAATGTAATCAACGGAAGAACTAACAACCAATGAAAGAGGGCAGAGGAGGCTCCTGGATCCTGAATGCAGGGCTTGCAGGGGTGGGAGTGGAGCCCTGGAGGTGGCTCCTCCAGGGAAGCTCTGACCCAGCACAGGAGGAAGGTGAAGTGGTTAAAATGTGGGCCCTCCAGTCACACAGGCCGGCTTTATCCAGCTTTGTCCCCTCCAAGCCTCCTTCTCTGCAGAGGAATAATCCATAACTCATCCCAGTGATGAACATATCAGCAAATCTTAGCTGTTATTATTTCTATGATCATATTTTCTAAAAAAAATCGGAAAAATGGATGGTCTGAAAACAAAAAAAAATCCTCCGTTTTCACATAACGCCGATTTTCTCATAACAACCTGGTCTTTGGAACCTAACCATGTGGATAAGTAAGGAGTGAGTGTACTTATCCCAAATATTGACTCAGGGGTCACTCCTGATTAAGATTGAAAAGGATGCTTTAAAGTCAGGTGCCATCTGGAATCCTCACTTGCAGAAACACTCCATGGGGTGAAAGGATCACTCTTCTCATTTCTGGACCACATTTCACAGGCAGTTAGTGCTTGCTCAGCATCATTCCACATGAATCATTCATGCCTGTCACCGAATTATTCCTGCTTAGCTGACCTTGGGCTGTCTGACCCACCTGCCAGGCCCTACCTAATGCCATCAGCCAGGCTGTCCTTGGGTCTGAGCTCTCCAGCTGGGCATCTCTGGGTGCACTCAGGACACGATGCCTCTGATAGTTCTGACTACCAGCGGGGCTAATTCAAGTGCCACAGGAAAGGAGAAGAGCCTCTTCCTCCTCTTGTTGGGAACTGACAAAGCTTTCATTGCCTAAACCAGAGACTGTAGGCTGGTGGTCTGTAAGCCAAATCGGGCCAGTAAGTATATTTTGTTTGACCCACAGAAAATTTTGAATTGGTTACTGTCTTAGTCTGGGTTCTCCAGAGGAACAAAAGCAGCGTATATAAACATATAGAGAAATTTCCTCAAGGAAATGGTTCCCACAATTGTGTGGAAAAGGCTCATGCAATTGTAGGGACTGGCAAGTCCCAAATCTATGGGTCAGGTGACACGCTGAGGACCTTGCTGGGGCTGATGAACCCAAAATCTGAAGGTCAGGCGGCAAGCTGGAGACCTCTGCTGGCTTATAGGGTTGCAGGGGTTGGTAAACCCAAAATCTGTAGGTCAGGGAGCAGGCCAGAGACTTCCGCAGGCTTACATCCCAAGAGCCAAAGATCAGGCAATGAGAAAAGTGTGCAGGGTTGAGAAAAAGTGCAAGCTTTTCCAAAACATCCATTTATATACTGGAGATAGGCCCCAAGGAAACTCTTCTTTCAACCCATTGGCTGCTCATATCAGATCACAAAATGGAAGATGATTACATAGTATCTGCCAGACCACTGAGAATCATAGCCTAGCCAAACTGACACGTAACATCAACCCTCCAAGTTACCAATGTTAAAAAATTGAGAGTTATCAAGGAAACCTGGATATCTGGCTTCTCTTAAAACTAGAAAGCCTGAAACCTTGGGTTGCTATTTTCACATGGTAACAGTCAGCTGAGCTGTGTAGAGATCATTCCGTACAGTCTCAATGGCTCCCTGCTATGCCCTGATACTGAGGCCAAGTGCTATGGTTACCCCCCAACTGCCTCACTCATGTGGTTTAAAATATTCCTTTTAACTAACAGTCCCAGAAATTCCAGTATTTCAGGATCCAAACTACATCTCTCAAACTGACTGTTCTAGACAAGCAACACAAAAATTCTTTGTCAGATCCTGAGTCATAGTTTGGAAGATAGTTACCATAATTATAATTTATCGATGTGTTGGCTTAAGTCAGCTCGTGTGCACTGGCCAGGGTACCTAATCAACATTTATACCACTCATTCACTTTATTTGCTTTAAAATTTATTTGCAAACTAACTCTGTGCCTGGTACCTCTCTGGGGACCAAATACAGCAGGCAATGAGACAGACCAGGTATCATGAAGCTTAGATCCGGGATGTGGAAAGGATGTTGCAAGCTCTAAGTATCTAACTTGCAAATGACCTATAAAAATACAGCCCTCAGATGAATGAGGGCTCTGTGAACTATTAAGTATGCTCTACTCCTACAGATTGTAGGGTACAAACCCCCCTCCTCCCCACCTAAGATTTACAATTTCAGAGCTGGCAGGCACGGCACAGGAAATATCTAATCCATACCTTCTTGTCACAGAGAAGGAAATAGAGGTTTGGAAAGAGTGTGACTTAGCCAAGGTCCAGAGGGTTCTCAGAGAGTTTGTAGAAACGTACAAACTCTCTCCAGGCTTGCTGAGCTCCAGTCACTTTCTCTCTGACTTCCTAAAAGAGCAATCACAAAATCCAACATCTTCAGAAGCTAGGATAGCAATGTAAAACAGCAACACGACTCTCAGTGTCATACAGTAGGGAGTGGTGGGGACCAGGGCAAACTAGAGGATGCATGCTCTGAATGGAGGTTTCTCATTCAAAATAAAACAGCAACAACAATGCCCACAGCATGACACCGGAACAACCAACAAAACACATCTGTAAGCGAAAGCTGGCTCCACAGTCCCAGGCCCAGCCCTGTCGAGGCCATATCTCCTCCCGTTCATCCCTGTATTTCTATCTTAGTCTCCCCTGAATCTTAGCATAAAGTTCTTACTAGTCATAACTGTTGAGAAAGCCTCTCCTCCATGCCTCTATTTTCTCTGGATTTTTTTTTCTCCAGTTTGAGACGAATTGTAGATGTGACTAAAGTGAGAAAAACCGAACACGAAGGGTACGCGTTCATTTTGTTAATATGACAACACAAAATTAATTTTCTATTTCTCTAAATTTCACTTCTTTAAATGCCAAAAACCGAACTGTCCAATTAATTTTATAAGAAAATATTTCTAAAATATACTAAGACTTCCTAAAACCAAAAAACCAAAACCCATTGCAGTTGAGTCAATTCCAACTCATAGCAACCCTATAGGACAGAGCAGAGCTGCCCCATAGGGTTTTGAAGGAGCAGTTGGTGGATTGGAACTGCCGACCTCTTGGTTAGCAGCTGAACACTTAACCACTGTGCCACCAGGGCTTCCTACTGGTCAATCATCTGGATAGCAAGTGACTCTGCAGTACGGGCGACACTGTCAGGAACGATTATGCTTTCATGTCTGTCTCGTTTTGCTTTGAGTAATATCTTTCACTGATTATTTTTAAGTGAATTCCTCTTCTCCCACCCAAGGGTCCTGAGGTACAGGACACAGTTTTGAAGACAAGGGCAGACCCCTCTTCCACCCTGTAGCTTTCTGGCCTCGGTGAACCTTTGTTTTTTCTTGTTTTTTACTTTTTAGTTCTTTTTGTTTTGTATTATGTAGTAGAGGTTTTAACTTTTAATTTTTAAAACGTCTTTCTTTCATAGTTCCCCAATCCAAGCCACAAAGTCCAAGGTATCTAAAAAACAGTTCCCTTTGAAATGTATCCTTTAGGCCTCCTGGTTCAGAGTAGCTTTGGAGTTTTGGAGTTCTGTTGTTAAAAGATGTGGTATCTCATATCCACAAATTCACTTTGCTTAAAAATTAGATCGAAAAACATGCCTTTTAAACAAGTATCCTAGATGATTGTCACGCATATCAAATTTTGAGAACCATGGCTCTGTTATTACCTATTGGCTTTTTTCCATTTCTTTGATTAGATAAAGTCATCTGGCAATTTTCTCAGAATAGCAAGGCATTTCTTTGCTTTTGGTTTCCTCGATCCTTTCCTCCTAACAATGGCTCTCAAGAAGCCCTGGTGGCACAGTGATTAAAGCGCTCGGCTGCTGACCAAAAGGTCAGCGGTTCGAACCCATCAGCCACTCTGCAGGAGGAAGATGTGGCAGTCTGCTTCCGTAAAGACTGCTGTTGTCAGGTGCCATCGAGTCAGTTCCGACTCATAGCGCTCTATGAGACAGGGTAGGACTGCCCCATAGGGTTTCCAAGGAGCATCTGGTGGATTTGAACTGCCAACCCTTTGGTTAGCAGCTGAGCTCTCAGCCACGACACACCACCAGCCTTGGAAACCCTATGGGGCAGTTCTACTCTGTTGCTATGAATTGGAATCAACTCAACAGAAATGGGTTTCATTTTGGGTGGTTCTCAAGCTTTATTGTGAAGTCATATAGTCATGTAAGGAGCTTAAAAAATGATCATGCCTGGGCCCAAACCCGAATTAGAACCAGAACCTCAGGGTGACAGGACCTGGGCATCTGCACATGTGTGTGTCTTTTTCACTTTTTGAGTTAATTGTAGCATCATGCACTGTTATAAGAAATAACAATAATAGTTTTTTCTCTTTCTTTGCTGATGCTTAGTTCTATGGGAGCAGCTCATTTACTCTCTAATGTGCTAGCAGTCCACTCCCCTTCCCTCTTTTTAAACTTTTTATTTTGAAAAAATATAAAACCACAGAAAAACTATATGAATAGCATAATGTAAAACACTCAAATACCCTTCATATAAGTTCGTCAATGTTAATGTTTGCTGTGATGTCTATAATTGATGCACAATGGTTCAGTAATAATAATAAGTGCAAACTTATTGAGAGGAAACGACAGAGAGAGAGAGGGATAGATAAAGAAATGTGGCAAATGTTAACAGTCGATGGAAAAAAACTAAAGAAGAGACCTAGGTAAAACAGCACAGGAGGACTGTATCAGTGTCAATTTCCTGGTTGTGATATTGTATTATAATTATGGCAAGATGTTACCACTGGGGGAAACTGGGTGAAGGGTACGGGACTCCGTCTTATCACTTCTTATAACAGCATATAACTCTCAGCTATGGGTTCACTGGGGAAGTATTTGGCTGAGGAGAGGGACTCTCCATCACTGTTTAAACACTGTTCAGCCCAACTGATGGATGGCTACCTCTGTACCTTATTCCCAGGCACAGCACCAATAATACACAACACACTGTGTCCCTTTGGAGAGCTGGGCGTTTTCTGAAGCAAAAACATGTCAGCATAATTCCCAGCCTGCAACTGTTAATTCAAAAGAACGTGGAGTCACAGAGCCTGGGCTTCCAATCCTGGCTTTAAGGACTGGGCGATTGACATCATCTCTCTTCCTGAGTTTCTACAAACGATAAAATGGGAATGAAAATACCTAGCACTTAACTCACAGGGTTGGTGCGGTGATTACACACTCAACACAGTGCTGCCACTTAGTAAGTGCTCACTGAATGTAAATTTTTAATATCATGAAATATAATCTACGTATTGTGTGTTGCTTTTAATCTTCTAGTGGGTGAGCCAGGTTTTTTGTTAAAGCCAACTACCGTTGTTACTCTACATCATTTTACCAGATGTAAGTGAATCTCACGTGGGTCCATCCTGGGGCCCAGCACCTTGGCTATGGAAAAGACCCTGACTCTTCATGGGTAGGATGCTGATCTTACCATTACATCATGAATAGTTAATAGGATTCTTTCTTTGTCCATGATGCTCGAAGGGTTGGGATGTCCATGTGCGTTCAGCAGAGAGAAATTAAAATCGCAGGGCACAGTGCTGATGGGAGACTTGGTATCCTAGGGACAAGCACAGAGAACTCACTGTTCCTGAAGCTTGTCCTGGGCCCTCATTCTCTCTGCTGGTCTCCCTGCCTCCTGTTGTCTCTCTCTTCCCCAACTCATTCTTTGCTCTCCCTCCCAAAGTAATCATACCCATTCCTGCTTTACAAATGCCATTGTAGACACACAGCTATCGCATGGACCAGGATTCAAACTCAAGCCGCCAATTCCCAAAACAGTGCTCTGAACCGCTGGACTATGTGATGGTTGAGTACCGGTGTGAAGAGACAGCCATAATAAACTATTGATGACATATCCCCAAAGGTGGAATGATTAAATATTACGGTGGTATAGGAGCCCTGGTGGTACAGTGGTTAAGAGTTCAGGCTGCTAACCAAAAGGTTGGCAGTTCGAATCCACCAGCCGCTCCTTGGAAACTCTATGGGGCAGTTCTACTCTGTCTTATAGGGTTACTATGAGTTGGAATCGACTCGACGGCAATGGATTTGTTTTTTTTGGCACGTCAATATAAGCCCACGTATGTTGAAAAAAAAAATAAACGTAAAAAGACACTCATTCAGAAGTTATTTATATGGTAGTCCAAAATAGCAGGAACACCCAACCAATAAAACCTCATTTTTAAAAACCTGCCATTGAAATTAATGAAAGGTGATTAAAGGGCTGGCTGCAGAGCCCTGCTCAGGCAGGGGGAGGGCCTATCCCACCAGGGGATGCTTGACCAGGGGTGTCACAGCTGCCCACTCCATACAGTACATAGAGCGTGGGTGGGGGTGATGGGCCATGGCAGAGTCTGCACATGGCAGACCTGCTGGTGGCGTGTGGGTTGGGACAGTCCTTATCTGTTTATATGTGTAAGCAAGTGACAATGGGCTTTAAAACAATGAATTGTAACTGTGAGAAAATACCCAGCTCACTCCCCTACAGGAGCCACACAATGGCAAGAAAACCTCAAAGAAGATACTCCAGAAGACGCCGGGGTGGTCAAGTCTCCCCATCAACCATCATGCTCTTAGAGGCTTATGAGATCTAAACTTGGGAAACTCCACTCATCAGGAATGAGCCAGGACCAGAACATTCCAAATCAACTGTCTTCTTTTAGATAGAGTGAGATAACAATTTTTCAGTCTGGATGGCTATACACCCATTACTCACAGTGATTATCGCTGGGCCAATGGGATTATGAAAAAAGTTTTATTTTCTTAGTATCATTTGAGTTTTTTACATTGATCATGCATTACCAGAAAAAACACACACACAAAAACTTACAAATGCCATTGCAGACACACAGCTAGTACATGGACCAGGATTCAAACTCAAGCCGCCAACTCCCAAAACGGTGCTCTGAATTGCTGGACTATGTGATGACTGAGCACCAGTGTGAAGAGATGGCTATGATAAACTGTTGATTTATTAAGATATTACATCCTAATAACTGAAAAAATGTGTGCTTTGCTTCATTCCCAGTACTTAAATGGAGCCAAACAAAAACAAAACAAACCCATTGCCATCTAGTTGATTCTGACTCATAGTGACTCTATAGGACAGAGTAGAACTGTCCCTTAGGGTTTCCAAGGAGCAGGTGGTGGATTTGAACTGCCAACCTTTTGGTTAGCAGCCGAGCTCTTAACTACTGTACCACCAGGTCTCCTAAATGGAGTCAGTATCATTTAAATGGAGCCAATATAATCTATTGCAGCACATAGCTCATAACCCAAGGAAAGCCAGGAAAACTAAGTCCTGGGACTATGGTGGAACTCTCTAGAAAAAGGTGCCTTCCTTTCACTGGAGGTGTTAAGCTGCTCAAAACCCTATGATGGCTTCCCGTCTGACTCAAACTAGAATCCCACATATTTACCACAGCCCTCAAAGCCCTCTGTGACCTGACCAATGGCTCCTTCTCTGTCCTCAGCTCCTTTTCCTCACTCCCTTGCTCATTCTGCTCCAACCATGCCGGCTCCTCCCTGTCCTACCGCTCAGGGGCTCTGCACCTGCTGTTCCCTGTGCCTAGAATGCTCTTCTCCATATGGCCCACTCTCTCACTTTCCTTGAGGTCTCTGTTCAAACATCACCTCAGCAAGGAGACCCCTTGACTTCCCCATATAAAACAGTGGTCCCTTCCCATCTTTCTCTATGCCCTTAGTTTATTTCTCTTATAAGGCCTATCATCACCTGAAATATATTTGTTTGTCTATCTCCCTTCCATAAAGGCGGTTTTTGTTCAGTTTTATTTTCAGTGTCTAGCAGGGTCATCCATGGTAGAGAGGTTTCAGTGGACCTTTCAGACTAAGACAGACTAGGAAGAAAGGCCTGGTGATCTGCTTCCGAAAATTAGCCAGTGAAAACCTTATGGATCACAACAGAACACTCACTTACTTTGGGCACATCATCAGGAGGAATCAATCACTGGAGGAGGACATTGTGTTCAGTGAGGTAGAGGGCCAGCAAGGGCAAGGGAGAGACCTGGTGAGATGGATTGGTACAATAGCCACAACGATGGACCCAAACATGCCAGCCATCATCAGGATAACACAGGACGGCGCAATGTATTGTTCTGATGTACACGGGGTCACCAGGAGTTGGAGCTGACTCCACGGCAGCTAGCTAGAACAGTGTCTGGGGCCAAGTGGTGGGGACTGTGGCAAATTGGGGACATCTGCTCCTCAGCTCCAGCTCATTGCTGTTGGGTGAGAATGTGAAACCCAAATCTTCTGATTTTTCAAGAGAAGTTCCAAATTCAGATTTTTGCATGGAATCTCCTGATTCTTAAATGTCAGCTTGTAATTCACGTTTTTAAAAACACTGTGTGAGTCAGTGGGATGGAGGCCAACAAAACAGGTCTGCAGCATGCAGGTCTGTGAACTCCGCCCAGCCAAGAAATGGAAGTTCACTAAGAATATGATTGCAAGCCAAAAGGCTCGCGTGTTTCAACAGTGAAGGTCAGATGAAAAGTATACACGCAGACATCCATTTTCTTTTGCTCCATTTCAGGCTGCACTTGCAAACAGTGTGAGGTGGCTGGGTATATTTAGCCACGTGCTTTTTTTCTTTTCCTTTCCCTGTTCAGATTGCATCTCTTAAGGCTTCCTTCTGCCTTTGCTGAAACCTGGCGTTGCCATTTTATACTTTCACTTAGCAGGAAAATAACTCCAAAGGGAAATTGACTGTGAAGCCGTAAGGAGTGTCCCCTCAAGATGGGGAAGGAAAAAAAAAAAGGAAAGAAAGAAATACAATCAAGCACTCACAGTGGAGAAAATTAAGTGCTGGCGAAGCAGCCGGTGCCAATTCCAAGCACGTGCGCACAGGAATGCTAATGGAACTTAATCGCTCGTGAGGGACGTGGCTGCAGGGAGCTTGTGCTGCAGGGAGCTTGGGAGCCTGGAAAGGGAGGGACACATGTCCATTTAACAGGAGGTGCCGAGTGCTCAGCCAAACGGAGCTACCACAGCCTCTTGCTTTTACAGCAGGCACACAGTCTGCAACACTGGGGTAGGGCAGGGACAGTAACAGATTGAACTCGGCTAAAATCCAGGCTCCCAAACTAAGAGAAACTGACAGCAATTTTGCACAGGCTGGAGAGTTGGGAATAGGAGGAAAACATGGAATAGGAGGAGGATACAGAACTACCTCCATGAATAGCTGCCTTCTTTGCCATGAAACCAGAAGAATTGGATGGTGCCCAGGTACTGTTACTGAATGTTTTGATCAAAGAGTCTACAGACGAATCCTGACCAAAAGGGGGAAAAATGCAGAACAGACTTTAAACTCTCACAGCATTCAGATTTTTCTAGAGTCATGGAGGCTGGATGATCCCTCAAAATTGCCCTGAGATTATCATTAAACCTCAAACCAAAAACAGTCCCTGAAGTCTTCTTTAAACCAAACACTAGTTTATTTTAACTAGTAAAGAATGTCTGCCTTGAGCACTGTGCTCTTTTAAGAACTACCTATATGAGATCAAATTGGCAACATCAACTCAAAAGATTAGACAGAAAGTTTAGGGGGCAGTCAGTCTATGTTAATGGGAAAGGAACAATTCAGAATAGGAGGGTGAGAATGGTTGCACAACTTGAGAAATGTAATCAATGTCACTGTAGAAATTGTTGAATTGGTGTATGTTTTGTTGTATATATTCTCAACAACAACAAAAAATATTTTTTTTTGTTTTGTTTTTTAGAAGACTGTATTGTTGATTCAAAAGCAAGTGTGAGCATGTGTTGTGTGGTGGGTAAGCATTCAAGGTAATGAAGTCCACAGTTTCATCTACTGTAAAATTTCATTTTTTGTGGACCAAACAGGAAAACAAGGTTATGGGGTTGTTCTACTAAAAAAAAAATTTTTTTTGTTCAGGAAGACAAAAATTTCCACTTTACTCTCAGACTTTCACAATCAGGATATGAAACAAGATGGTCTCCTGTTCCTCGCCTGCCCTTCCTTTCTGAGCAAATAAAGAAACAAACATGCAACAAAGATCTGAGGAAGGTTTCATGGGTAGCATGCCCCCTCCTTTACTGGTCATTTGCATTTCATAGAAGCAGGCTTTTGGGACAGAAGTGACACACGGAAGCAAGATCCTGGTGAGGTAATGGGAGTCTGCAGCCTGGGCCCACAGCTGAAGGAATGGCACTCTTGCAAATGGGACAGGGCATGGCTTAGCAACTTGACTTTGTCCTACCACCCTCAATAATTTTGCTTGAATGTACGCCGGGGAGATGGGTTAATTGCTCGCTCTAATTATAAAAGGGATGCCTTTGGAATAAAATTCAAATCCCCAACCCCAGGTCTATGATGCACTACCTGATCTGGCCCTGCCATCCCCTCCACCTCACTTCCCCTTGTTTACACCATGCCTGCATTCCATTCTTTAAACAAGCCCAGCCTCATGCCATTTGCACTTGCTGTTCTCTTGGCCTGGAGTGCTTTTCCCATTGCTTGTTGCCAAGCTGGCTCCTTCTTGATCAGGTTTCAGCTGAAATGTCATACCTGAGACATTACCCTACCTAATACGGCCCATCTCCCGCTCACCGACAGAACTTATCGATGCCTGAAATGATCTCATTTATGTCTTGGTTTTATTCTTTCTTATCTGTCTCCCCCTTGTAACATAAGTTGCTTAAGCCTAGGCACTTTGTCAGTTTTGCTCAGTTCTGTATTTCTGGTGCCCAGGACAGAGCCTGAGGCTCAAGAGCAGGTACACAACAAAGACTGGGATACACTATTACAGTTTAAAGGATTTCAGAAAGGAAATAATTTGGGAATAGGGATTAAAAATGACCTAGTTGTTAACTTGTCAGCTGTTGCATGGCCACGGACTCGGAGCTACAGCTCCACAGGGCCGCTGGGTGTCTAGTGCACACAGGCCGAACATCAGCTCTGCTGCCCGCCTGCCCTCACCTCCTTGCCCCTCAAACTGTTAGCCAGCCTTTGCCATCCCCTCTGGGGAGCCTTCCGGATATTCTCCCTCCTTTGTGCCTGCCATTCTTTGCCCCCCTTGCTGCGCTCCCTCTCCTGGTTCAGGGACTGTGAGTTGTTGACTCTCTGGACATCGGATGGATAGCAACGTGTCTAACACATGGTCTGTGGCTCCTTAACTCATGTTAAATGAGTGCAAGGGACACAGGGGTGCATGAAGGAAGGAGTCACAGCTGTCTAAACATGCCTGAGAGCCACTGTAGCACTGAGCCCATTGTCCTTCAGGAGCTCCAAGCACAGGGCCAAGGCTGGTTCCTACCTGTGGACGATCCCCAGAAGCATCCTTTGCCTCAACATTCACTTCCCCACATGACTCGAAATCTTCAGAATAGTCCAGAGGAGGTTCGATGTGGAGCCGCGAGCCAGCTTCTGTTCTGATTTGCACAGATTTCTAGATATAAAAATTAAACCATTTCAGATAGGGTAGAATGAACGCTTTTATTCCTCCGAGGGACAAGAGCTGGCACTTTAGGGGTTGGCTGTGAGAATTAGCTTCAGGGGGTGGTGGTTTGATTGGCGGTCTGTCCGGGTAGAACACAGCTGTGTTAGGACGAACGACAGACCAGCATCTACCTCATATGAGTCATGCCACCTCTGTTCAAAAGTCCTTACCAGTCCCCGCTGGCCAGAGTATGTTCAACAGAATTTTCTAAATAACTTTATTCTGAAATAATTTATCAGTGGAGCTTTATTGAGGTGTTTGTTGTTATTGTCAGCTGTCATCAAGTCGGTCTCCAACTCACGGGGACCCCACATGCAATGGAATGAAATGCTGTCATCCCCGTGATCGGATGAAAACTCGGACCACTGTGATCCACAGTTTTCATTGGCGGATTTACCTCCTCAGAAGGGCTTTGTGATCAAAGAAGTTTGGCACACTTTTTTTCTTCCTGTAGGACTTCTCAGGGTCTTTGTGTGTGTATGTATATGCACGTGGCCCCCTCCCCTGCTCTGAGATTTCCTAGAATGAAAATAGCATGGACCGTTTCCCAAACTTTTCAGATGGTGGAAACCTTGTGTGGTAGGGCATCTCTTCGTTCTAGCGCACCTTAGGTCATTCTTTGGGAAACGCTCCTTGGCCTGGTGTGGCAGACTGCAGGTTGTCCCCCAGTGTCCATTCTCCCCTGCTTATCTTGTATAGAGTTTCCAGATGTGCACACAGCTTTCCCAGCCTCCCTTGCAGCTAGGTGGGACCATGCAAACACATTCTGGCTACTGTGGCGTGGGTGGAGGGAAGGCACACGTGCATCTTCAAGGCTGTACCCTTAAAGGAAAGGGAATGGCCTCTCCTTGTCCTGCTCCCCTTTCCTGCCGGCTGGAGTGTGGAGGTGGTGGTGAGCTGTGACCATCAGAAGGAAGACAACATCTGGAAGGTGGTAGAACAAAATAGTGCCTGGGTCCCTTCATGGCCTCTTGGAACAGGGTGACTGTCTATCATCGAACTGTTGTATCAGGTAGACATTGGCTTTCATGCTGTTTGTTTAGCTTTCTCTGGTGTAGCAGCCAAACCTGTACTTTAACCAATACACATGGCAGGTGAAGTGGGAAACATGGCCTCAACCAATCTTTCCTACTTTGGGTCTGCAAGTCCAATCACACATCTGACAATCCGACCAAAAAGAATTGCTTCCTATACCCCAAGTATCTGCAGTTTTGCCAGCCCAGCCTCCTTCCCCATCCTTCATGAAACACCTCCCTCGTTTTCCTCCGGGACTGTTTCCTTCCCCCACTCTCAGTCCATGTGGGGCCCAAGGGCAGCAGTAGGCTTCAGGCTCGGACACTATCAGCCTATCCCACCTCCTCACAACACACCTGGCCAGTTGGTGCAGGGGTGGGAATGGACCAAAGACAGGTTGATGCGAGCAGCCTAGGAATCTGCTAGAGCTGGGGGAGGGGGCTCTCTTCCTGCAAGGGTGCTAAGCTAACAAGAAGGATACCAGGAGTTGCTGGGGCCCAGCCTGCCCCTAACACAGAGCTGAACGGAGCGGAAGCAGATTTCCTGAAGGGCTTGTTTAGAACCCCTGGATCCGGCTATGCCTGAGGCAAGACACTGCTGCAACTTTTTCACTTATGTCAACGTGAGTAGGATTTCTGTCATTTGTGACAGAGTCCTGACACCTCCCGTGTGCCCTAAACTCCCTACTGTGCGTTTTTGCTCGCTGTGTCCTCCCAGTGTTTGCCATCTTCCAAATCTTCCCCGTGTATTCAAATCCTACTTACTGTGGAAGCTCAGCTCAAGTGTCACCTCCTCCAGGAAAACTTCCTTGGGGTCCCTACTCCTCTCACCCTCCCATGACGTTTACTGGTGCCCCTCTGTGGCAGAAACACTGCACTCTGCCTACCCAATATCTACTGCTGTCCTCTCCATTGTCAGTACCAGACCCAATTCTGTTGAGACGGCAACATGCCCTGTAAAGATGTTCACATCACAGGAGGCCCTTGCAGCTAGGACGGCCACATGGTCCAGGCCTGGCCAGCGTGAGTGGTTAGAAGTCCATAGGTGGAGTTCTGAGAGTGCTGCTGTTTTCCTGGTAATCAGGACAGACTCAGCAGACACAGGACTTCCAGCCTTTGCCCTTCTACCCTTCTCCCTAACTAAAATGTGGATGGGACGTTTAGAGATAGAGCAGCCATCTCTTGAGAATAAGCAAGCTACATGCTAGGGATGGCCAAACAGAAAAACAGAAGGAGCCTGGGTCCCTGGTGGCATCATTCACCCATCCCACCAGCCTGGCTGTCTGTCAGCCTCCAAATGCCTTGCATATGTGAAGGGGAAAAAAAAGAAACACATACACATACACACACACAAACCAAAAACCCAATCTAGTTGGCCCACTTTCTGCTACATGCGGCCGAACTCAATCCAAGCTGATAACCTTCCTTAGGGCACTTGTCACTTTTGGTAGTTGTACTAGAGTTGCTCACACATGGTATGAGAGCCTGGGTTCTGAACTCAGGCAGACCAGAGTGGATTCCTGGAACTCTGATGCTTATTCCCTGTGTGACCTTGGGGAAGTCACCAAACCTCTCTGAGGACCAGTTTCCACATCTGTTAAAAGAAAACTAATGACACTTTCTCGGCATCACTGTCGTGACACTCAGTGAAGCAGGTTGAGCCCCTGGCACAGGGCTTTGGCACACAGCACAGTGGGGCGGCACCTATTCGCCCTACACAACACCAACTCTACTCATGTGGCCAAATTTCCCCCCAACGTGGCCCTTAAGAGCAAGCCAACCATATCATCTGGTACTCAACCAAAGAAACCCCAGCCTGTGCCAGTGCTGGAGTTAAGGCTGGTTGTGGTGGACTTAGAGAGCAGGGCCGGGATAGGGTAAGGAAAGTGAGGCACCCAGAGTGTAAAATGCAAGGAGGCCCTCACTCTCAGCGGCTGACCCTGTACTTGCATTAGCCTGAGAACACATGCCCCTTTGAATTTAGCACCCTAGGCACCCCGCTTTCCTCACTCTCACCCAGCCCTTATTGCCCTTTGGAGTTCTCAGCGGATTGAAGTTAACCTGTTTTTGACCCACGTTCACACTGGTTCCCATCAGGGCTTTTACACTGTGTGCCACATCAACTCATGCAGACCAAGCGCTGCTTCAAGGGCGTCAGGTGCATTTGCTCCTTTGGTTCTGAGAGCAACCTGTGGAGGCTGGGGCCACCACCACACCCATGTCACAGGCGGGAAACTGAAGCACAAAGGCATAAGTCACCTGCCCAAGATCACACAGCTAGGGAGTAGATGAGAGCCCGAGCAGTGTGGCCTTAGAGAGCGAAGTTATAAAAATGCTTGTCTGCTAACCAAAAAGGTTGGCAGTTTGAACCCACCAGCAACTCTTCGGAAGAAGGATGTGGCAGTCTGCCTCCGTAAAGATTACAGCCTTGGAATCCCTATGGGGCAGTTCTACTCTGTCGTATAGGGTCCCTATGAGTCAGAATGAACTCGACAGCAACGGGTTTGGTTTTGGTTTAGTATGGCTCCCAGAGGCCTTCCTTTAAACCAGGGATAAGCCAAGGTTTCCTGTAAAGGGCCACAGAGTAAATATTGTAGCTTTGTGAGCCATATGGTCTCTGTCGTAGCTACTCAGCTTTGCCATCGTAGCACAAAAGCAGTCCGGAACAATGCATAAATGAATAAGCGTGGCTGTGTTCCAATAACACTTTATTTACAAAAAGAGGCTGCAGCTGGACTTAGCCCATGGGCCGTCATTTGCCAATCTCTGCTCTGAACCACCACGCTCTACTGCCCCCAGCAGGCATGTGAAGAACAAATGCGTCAGCCAGGGCTACAGGGTCTTAGGAGAGAATTAAGAGAAACAAACAAACAGACCCACTGCTGTGGAGTCAATTCTGACTCATGGCAGTATCTAACATGCAAAAGAGGAGGCAAGGGCTGGGCCACAGATCATTCAAGAAAAAGAGAAAGTGATGGTCTGAGAAGCTGTGGCTAGGGAGTCGGCCCCCCCCACCCGAGAATAGGGGGAGGGAGAGGTGCACAAGGAGAGGGCCTATGGGACATTTTTCCTCCTAAAGGAGACGCCAGTCGCTTCAAGATGCCCCACCAGACTCCACGTGTGCTCTCTTATACTGGGGGCCACACATTCCACTCCCTCATCCCTACTGCCTGGCCTCCTTGCCTGCCTGACCATCCGCCTAGTGGCACCAGGGCTCTGGCTCCGAGTGTGCATCGCTTCCTCCAGGCTTTGTCATGTTGCTTTCAGGCATCTGTCAGCATCAGCAGTGGGTCCTCGCTCAGAGGCAACACGCTACCCAGAATACACAAAACCTGGGCTTCCAGGCCAGGAGATGCCTGCAGGCTTTCCTGCCTCCAGCCAGGATGAAGCTGTAAATGGACTCTCTATGAAACCCCCTGGGGACAGTGCACCCCTCCCACCTCCCTAGGAACCATTCGATGACATCCAAACGCTAGAGGCCTTGTAGGTGGGAGGGCAGAGCAGGAGAGGCGGATGGAGGCAGCACGGAGGGAGGACCCCTGGGCCACCTCAGGGCTGGGGAGTGTGAGGCCCAGCCCTTCGATGGGTCTCTTCCTTCATCTGGAAAGGGAGGCGCATAGATTAGGGCCTCACTACCCCATGTGCGGTTCATGGACAACAACACTGGCCTCGCTGGGAACTTGGGAGAAGGGAGAATCTCGGGGCCCATCTCAGATCTACTGAATCAGAATTGGCATTTTAACAGGACCCCAAGTGACTGACATGCACATTGAAGTTTGAAAAGCGCCAGATCAGGAGATCTGTGAGGCCTGGTGAGGGCGCTGTTGTTGTTTCTGCTTGTCGTCCCACGTGCATTCCCTGTTTACCAGTAAAAGCCTCCTAGTTTTCTTTTGAGAAGTTTCCACACACACCCCCCAGCCACCCTCACCTTCACCCTAATCCAAATGGTTCATATGGAACTGACTTGTTCCTGGGGTGGATGGGGTATGTGACTCAGGCCTGGACAATCAGAGCCACAGTGACTGGTTTAGGGAAGCCAAAGAGAAGCAATAGAGACGTAGCAATATACGGTGGGAGCTGCAGGCTACCCACCACATAGGGCAATATTGGGAAAAGCAGAGCTGAGAGATGGAGGAGTCCTGCTTCACTGACTGAGCACCTGGATACAGCCACACCTGAACTGGGCATGTTACACTGGTCAGTAAGAGAACAGGTACTAATACACCTCTGCTGGCTTATGATTTTGATCATGAAGAGGAGAAAGAGCTCCAGCATTTAGGGAAGAGAGGCAGGTCTATCTCTCTCTTCCTTATGCAGCTTTCCCATTCCCCCCTTACTCCAGAAGTATCCCTCTCTCCTCCCCCAGGAGACCGACCTCAAAGACTTGCCTCTCCAAGGCGTCAGGAGAGAGATCTGCAGTTGGCACTTAGGCACTTAACCAGCAAGTCCTTACTGAGTACTGACTGCATACAAGGTTCTGGAAACACGGCCAGATGTTTTAAAAAATGAAAAAAAAAAAAAAACAATGCCCTGGCTTCAAAGAGTTCACTTAATGTGTTCACGAAGCAACCTGTAACAAAATTAATGTGGTCCAGAAAGTTTCTAACTGCGGAGTGGATGTCAGGGGAAAAGGAATAAATAGCCCTCCATCTGGCCTGCTCTCCCGCCCCCAGCCCAAGTAGGTTCCTTTGCCACCACTGGATGGGCTTCGAAAGCAGCCCTCCCACAAGAGAACACCCACCTCCCGACCAGGCTCTAAGGGCTGCAGGCTCCAACCCAGCCCCCAGGCAGCGCGGGGCCCTGCTCCCTGCTCTGGCCTCCCACCTTCCCGCCCTTGCACAGGGATAATGCCAGTGCTCCTGGCTGCCTCCCCTCCTGGCGCGCTGCTTCACCAAAGTGGCAGTTTCTAAGTGGCTGCTCTTCCTGCCTACTTGCAGCACCCAGGGCCCGGCAGGCTCTTGCAAGATCAATTATATGCCGGGGCAGAGTTTAAAAGCCCCCCCACGCAAGCATCTATGTTCTGTTTGGCACCCCAAGGGCAGATTGTTCCACGTTCATCCTACACGTAGCCCAGTGTCAGGCCCAGAGTTGTTTGTGTGGATCTGCCGCCCCTCTTAGCATGGTGTCCTAAGAGGTACGCATCAAAGCTTATTGTCAAAATAGAAAAAAGCAAGTCTGGGGGCTGCCGGGTGTGGCTGTGCCGTAGGTCAATGGCTCCCTCTAGAGGTAGGACGGCTCTGACGACACCGACAGATGTGGGTTTGGGATGGGGAGTCACCCAGCTGCTATCCAGTCGACTCCAATCATGGTGACCCCTGGTGACCCCATGTGTTTCAATGGCTGGTTTTCTGGAAGCAGATCCCCAGGACTTTCTTCCGAGGCACCTCAGGGTGGACTTGAATCACCAGCCTTCTGGTGAACAGCCACAAGATTAACTGTAGACTCCTGGGCGAGGACTAAAAAAAAGGGCTACCTTATTTGCTATATTCTTCTCAGATTATGGAAACCCTGGTGGCGTAGTGGTTAGGTGCTACGGCTGCTAACCAAAGGGTCGGCAGTTTGAATCCGCCAGGCGCTCCTTGGAAACTCCATGGGGCAGTTCTACTCTGTCCTAGAGGGTCGCTATCAGTCGGAATCGACTCGATGGCCCTGGGTTTGGTTTGGTTTTTGTTTTCTCAGGTTTGTCTGATTTCTTACAATAACAGCACCTGACACTCTGACAGTCTGCACTGTGCAAGGTTACTGTAGAGGCCGACACTTGATGGGTTGTTTCCCTTACTGTCCTCACTGCAGGGGTTTTCAAAGCTCGGAGAGAGGAAAGGGCCTCTAATGCTTCGCATTTTCACGCGTGAGCTTTCACCTGTGAAGGTGCTCAGGCAAGCTCAGCTGCCTAGCCCACAACAGGAAACCGGATGTGGGGGTTGAGCAAGAGTGAAGCCTTTGTTTTAATAATTGCAATGAGCTAGCTTTCCAGACCTTTAAGGAAAGCCCTCCCCACAGTAAGTTGGTGGAAGGCCAATCCCTTCACTACCAATTTAATGCTAAGAGCCGATGATGTTCATCAAATCTGACAGCATTTTGGTAAGCAACGGCTCTGTTGATTAGGCCGCTGTCCACCCAAGTATTCCAAGGCTGAGGAAACCATAAATCTTAATCCACTGGGAGCAGCAGAAAAATCTAAGGCTAGAAGTGGGGGTAGGGGGAAGGACAGTACAAACAAGAGCCTGTATATCACGACCAGCCGCATTCTACGGTGACGGCATTGCGGAAGCCCACACAGCCCAGCCGCCATCAGCCTTGCCCAATCCCCAAGAATCGCAGTCTCGGCGCAGGGGGCTTTACAAGCGTGAGTGCGCCCACCTCCCAGCCAACAACTGCATGCCTCTGTGGCCTTGTGGTCAAGGCGTGCTGGGGTCTGTGCTCCAAGGCAGCCCCTTCCGTCAGGCCAGTGCCACCCAAAAGACCTTCCTAACTGTTGGCAGGAGTATAAGAAGGGAGGAGCCGTGGTGGCAGAGTGGTTACAGCACTCGGCTGCTAACAGAAAGGTCAGCAGTTCAAACTCACCAGCCGCTCCTCGGAGAAAGATGTGTCAGTCTGCTCCCATAAGGACTGCAGCCTTGGAAACCCTCTGGGGCAGTTCTACCGTCTTTTAGGTTCGCTATGAGTCGGAATCGACTTGATGGCAGTGGGTTCTTATAAGAAGGAAAATCTGCTCTATTGGAAAAGGTAAATGGGCTTGGTGAGAGGAATGGGATGTGGGACTACAGTGAATGTTGGGGAGCTACTGGGAACACTGGCAGATATTGAGGATACAGCAGAGGACACGGTGCTGTGACGGCAGGTCCACTGTGACTGCTGGGCTCCTGCTGACCTGGCTGTGGCCTCGCTGCATGGTCTCACCAGTCCCTCCTGGTGGGCACTGCTGTAGGGGAGGAACTCCAGGGCTGGGAGAGGGCCGTGGTCTCTCTCCTGAGGGGGTGGCTTTTGTGAATTTAATGATGACATGGCTGTCGTGACCACACTGCCTGATCCCTGGCTACCTCCAAGGTGATGGTACACACTCAAAAGGGTCAGGAGAGGGACTGTCCTCTCCACCTCACAGACCCAAATCAGTCTCCATGTACTTTCCACCAGGGAGAGACTCTACCTAAATCTTCTTGGGGTCAAAGGAAACAAGTCCAACCCCACTTCTTCATGACGATGGTAACAACAATAATAGTATAGTTGGCACACCAACTCTATTTACCATCCAACCTGCACCTTCCTCAATGAGAAGCTACAGGACCCACCTGTGACCCACCTGTAGCCACAGCTGACTGAGGCAGGAGTAGGCATCTCAGCCAGGACTAGGAAATACACAGGTGACCAGTCAAAGACTAGCCAAGAGACCTGGACTGTCTCTCTGGGAAGATTCCAACAAACGAACACTGAGGGAATGAGATTGCTAGCAATGACAAAGGAAGCTGGAAGCCTGTTAGATGGAGAAGTTCCAGTGGGCCAAGTGAGAGTTGAAGGTATGATGGAGCAGAGCCTGGGAGGTAGCGGAAGGTGGAAAGCAGGCGTGGAGAGAAAAACAGGGAGAAGCCTACAGGGAAACCCTGCCTCACGGCTGCTTGCCTGGGCCTGCTGGCAGCCACTCTGGCCCCCTACCGGCTGTCCTCCATGCAGCAGCTTGGGGTGTTTTCAAAACATGAATCCAAATGTGTAACTCTCCTGTTTAAAACCCTCCAGGGGATTCCTCACATTTTAAAGAAAATCGAAATTCCTGCCCACAGGGTGCCATGCTATCAGGCCTCTCTGGCCTCTGTGATCCTGTCCCTACCACGGTGTGATCTGTCCCCCCCTGACCCACAACCGTATGACTTGGCCCCTCTGGCCTCGGTGACCCTGTCCCTACCACTGTGCAACCTGGCTCCTCGGCCTCTGTGACTACATCACCCACCCTGAACCGGCCCCTCTGGCCTCTGTGAACCTGGCTCCATCACTCTGTGACCCGTCCCTCTGGCCTCAGTGACCCCATTCCTACCACCATGCAATCTGACCCTTCTGGCCTCTGTGACTCCAGCCCCCACCAGGCAACCCAGCTTCTCTAGCCTCTGAGACCCCAGTCCCTAACTGTTGTGACCTGGCCCCTCCAGACTGTGACCCCGGCCCCCACCGTTATGATCTGGCCCCCACATTGTGATCTGGCCTCTCCAGCCTCTGTGACCCCAGCCCCCAGTGTTGTGACCTGGCCCCTCCAGCTTCTGTGACCCTGGCCCCTACTGCTGTGATCTCACCCCTCCAGCCTCTGTGACCCCAGCCCCCACTGTTGTGATCTGGCCCCTCCAGCCTCTGTGGCCCCGGCCCCCACCATTGTGACCCGGCCCCTCCAGCCTCTGTAACCCTGGCCCCCACCATTGTGACCTGGCCCCTCCAGCCTCTGTGACCCTGGCCCCCACTGTCTTGCCCCTCCAGCCTCTGTGACCCTGGCCCCCACTGTTGTGACCTGGCCCCTCCAGCCTCTGTGACCCCGGGCCCCACATTGTGACCTAGCCCCTCCAGCCTCTGCGACCCCAGGCCCCACATTGTGACCTGCCCCTCCAGCCTTTATGACCCCAACCCCTAGCACTCACCCTCTCCACCACTGTGCACTGGCCACATCAGCCTCCTTTCACCCTGTCCCTGCTGCCATTACTCCTGTCTCAGGACGCTCTGCCTGGAAGTCTCTCCCCTCAGATCTTCCCATGGCTGGCTCTGTCTCAATACTCAGGCTGTAGCATGGACATGGTGCCTTCCCCTCAACACTATCTACCTCGACTTGCTGCTTTATCTCCTTCACAGCACTTGTGTCTACAATTATCTCAATTATTTACTTGCTGGATTGCTTCTGGTCCTCTGCCTCCCGCTCCTGCCCCACTGTAACAGTGGGCTCCAGGAGAATAGGGCCTGGCCAGCTTCATATACTGCTCTGACCCTAGTCCCATAAGCATCTAAAACTTAGGAAGTATTCAAAAGACAGTCACAGAATGAACAGACTGTGTGAGTGAAGTAACACACCAGAGTGAAGAGCCCAGGGGAGGTCTCCGGGATGACCACCCTCAGCATCTGCCCCTTTACTCATCACAGCCAGCACTGTTAACCAAGGAGGGACTGCTTCCTTTGTACCTGGCACTGCTTAGAACACTCCACAAATACTAGCTCATTCTATCGTCATTGGCTACTCTACAGGGAAAGTACCATCATCAACCCCACTTCACAGACAAGAAGACAGAGGCACTGAAATGTTAGGCAATTTATGTGAGACCGTACAACAATGGTAAGTGGTGGAGCCAAGGCTTTGAACCCAGGCTGCTGAGTTCTGGAGTCTGTGCTCTTAACCGTCTCTCTATAGCTGTCTGTCTCCTGCCTCCAGGTGCCCCAGCTGAAGCAACCGCCCTGCAGACAGTGCACCTGTGACATGTATGGTGCAGCATTCTTTCCCAGCAGCCCTGGGAGGTTTTGCTGACAATGAAACCAAAGCTCAGAGAGGTGACAATGCCAGGTCTAGGGTGCACGGCTAGTAAGCAGCTTGTCTGACTCCAAAGCCCACCTCCTTCTATTCCCCAAGATCCACAAACTCACCCAGGTGTAAGAGAAGTAGGCCAGTCGTGATAATAAACTGCAACCGACACTCGGTCTCCAGACTGGGGCTCAAAAGGCAGTGGTAGGGACTCCGGCAAACAGGGCCTAAAGGGGACAGCCGCTAATTGACTCCCACTGGAGGCTGCCTTGTGGGAGTAGGGCTTTCCATGTTTCCAGGGAAGTAGACACCTAGGTTTTTTTTAATATAAAATCTTTAGAGAATTTAAATGTTAGAAAATGATAACCAAAAACAAAAACAAAAAACTTTTTTAAACTATGTGAGTCTAAAAAAAATGACCTGGGGCAAATTTGACTCACAGGCTTCCAATTTTTAACTTGTGGATTCCACTAAGCCAGTCTTGGAAACCCTGGTGGCATAGGGTTAAGAGTCCAGCTTCTAATCAAAAGGTAGGCAGTCTGAATCCACCAGGTGCTCCTTGGGGCAGTTCTACTCTGTCCTCTAGGGTCGCTGTGAGTCAGAATTGACTTGACGGCAACGGGTTTGGTTTTGGTTTTAGGCCAGTCTTCCCTACGTTTGAAAACAGTTGCTGCATTCTCCTCCCACATTAGACAGTCTCCAGAACTTCACAGTAGGGTCTTCATGGGCAGGAACTGAGCTTTATTTGATTTGTTTGCTTTTTAATTCCAGAGCCTAGTGCAGTGCCAGAGCCACTGCAGGTGCCAACAAATGTCATGTTAAGTGAATGGATGATTTCTTTCACAAAATGGATCCTAGTCCCCTCACTAGGCACGTCCTGCTTGCCTCATTCTGAACTCACTCCTGTGTGTATCCACGAACAGGTGGTCCCCAAAGGACCACACGGGGGTAAAGCACAGTCACTGTGGTGAGTGCGGTGGGCTGGCCCTCAGCACCTACTCCACTCTCCTTACTGTGCCTCTGTGTTCAGGAGAGGCTGGAAAGCCGCACGCTGCGCTCCCCAGGCCCCCTTTCAGCTCGGGTTCCGGATATGACTTAGGTTCAGCCATCAGGTAGTCATGCAAGAGACAGGGAAAGCAGAAGTGGGGGGTGGGGGGCGGGGCATGTGTCACTGTTTCTGTGGTAAGCACACCTGTGGAGGTGATGGTTTTTTCAGCAATGTCCCACACTGGCTAGACGGGCTATGGACAGGGTCGTTGTTTGCCAGGTGGATCTGGCAGGCACAGAAAGACCCTGAACCCTATAGTTGTGGCAATGGCTTTCTGAGTCCTAGATCACACACAGCTAAGGGATCCCCTACCTTCGCAACTGTGTCACGGGGACCAGCTCTCCTGGTAGGCCGGTGCTAAGATGATTTCTGGTGCCATTCCTGGAGGCCCAGCTCAGCGCCCACTCCTCACGCCATCCCAATGATTTTATAAGCACCTGATGACCTCTATTAAATTTCTTTCTGCTTAAAACAGCAGAAAGTAGTGGTCTCTATTGCTAGGCACTGACTGACCCCTGACTGATGGTGCAGGAGGACAATCACTGCCCTCATGGCATCAGGAAGCCAGGAAATTAGCCATGATTGGGCCCCGTGAAGCCTGGGGCCACAGGGAGAGACTGGGAAGGATGCTAATTAAACTTGGGCCTTTTAAGCTGCACAGACTCTAGGGCCAGTCTATGACACAAATACGGCTCCTGATAATAGAAGGCACTCAAACCACTGGAAGGACTGTCTGAAGTTAGAAGCAGTGAAAGGCCTCATTAACGAGAAATTAACATTCATTGCTGAGGACGAAAAGAAGCCTCCAGGCTGTCTGCCCTGCAGGCCTGGCTCATTAGCCTCAGAGTAGGCGGCAGGAGTTAGATGGCAGAACCATCTTCCCCATTTCATCTCAGACCCAAAAATGCTGCCCCAGCAGGACACAGGACTACTGGGCTTGGACTCACATGTCCAGGGTTCAGATCCTACCTATTCCCTCCCTCCTGGCGATTAGTAGCTGTGTGACCCTGAGCAAGTTGCCTTACCTCTGTGGGCCTCAATTCCTTCAGCAGTACAATGCGGACACTTACTGACTTACAGGATGATTATAAAGCTGGACCAACAAAGCGCATATGAAAACATCTACACAGGCCCCTATGTTTGGTAATGGGTAAAATGTTATCAGGGAGCAGTTCCCAACCCTGGTGAACACAAGTGCTTAAACCTCACCTGGCACCAATTATGGCAGAATCTCTGGGGATGGGGCCTGAGCACCCAGATTTAAAAACCTCCCAGGTGATTTGAATGGGCAGTGGGGCTGAGACCCACTGGTCCGAGGTGAGGTCTGAGTGACTGCGAGGCAAGGTATATGTGGCCAAAAACACTGAACTTGAATCAAAAGACCTGGGCTTGAGTCCTGGTTCTGCCACTTCTTAGTTCTTGGCCTTGGAAAACTCATTTGACTTTTCTGAGCATCTGTCTCCTCAGCCCCTTAAAGGAAGAACAATGCCAGCATTTATCCTGTGGGTCTGCTGTGAGGGCAAAGGTGAGGAGTTACCGGAGAACATGGCCTACGCCCGGCCCCTGGTAGGTGCTTAAAAATGTAAGCTGATCAGCTCAGCTTTCTGGAGCAGGGCTTTGTCTTAGTCACCACTGCATCCCTGACATCTAAGTCTCTGCCAGGCACACAATAGGTGCTCAATAAAAAGTCATTGAATGCTTGAGTCATCATGACAGGACTGTGAGTCTGGCCTTGTTCCACTCCCAAGGAGGCTAGGGCGGCCCCCATCCAGATGGAGGGTCATCAGCAGGGAGGGCTGGCAGGTGAGGGGTCCTCAGCTCTCTAGAGGCTCACTCCACATGCAGAGAGGGCTCCATTGAAGTGCCCAGCCAGACCCACCTGTTACCCGTGGGGATTTTAAACACTTTTATTATGTTTCTATCACACTCCTTGGTCTACAGTGTGAGCTGAGGCCACTGGCTTGACCCTGCCCTGGGTTTCCAGACCTGGTGCCATCCTCGGCGCTGGACTTTGCTGGGGGCTGTCCGGGAGCCACGTCTTAAGCCTTCTTCAGCTTCTCTAAACAGGGCTCTTCGTCCGTAATCTGCACCAGAGATGAGGGAAGGAGAGTTGGTGAGGCACTGGAGACAAGCTCGCAGTGAGGGAGTTTCCCAACGTACATCTAAAATGCATGTCAGTGAACCTAGAGGCTGTGTGCACAAGCATGCTCATTGCAGCACTGGTTACAAAAGCGAGACATTAGAAAACAAGCTAAATGCCCAGGAAAAAAGGGGTGGCTTTATAGTTACAGCACATCCATGCCATGGAATAAGATGTATAATGATGTACATCCAAACTGGGCAGATCTACACATACAAGGAACAATCTCTAAGATATAGAAGGTATAGAACAGTGTGCAAAAAAGACCAGCATTTGTGTAAGGGGCAGGGAGTAGATACATTTGTTGAATGACTGCATGAATGTACTGATGGGGCCCAGGTACAGAGACTTCCAGGTACAAAGAAGCAAGAAAGGCCTGATTCTCCTAACTAGCAGCAGGTATGCCTGTCTTCCTCCACTAGGAAAGCTAGGGAGCCATCTGGTTTCCCTCTTTGCCCTGGGGACTAGGAAGCTCACGCTAAATTCCAAGCTTAATTTGCAACGACTTTCCTAAGGAACGCTTTGGGATATCACTTTCTCCTTTTATCCCCATGTTGTTGTTACCTAAGGAACGCTTTGGGATATCACTTTCTCCTTTTATCCCCATGTTGTTGTTACTCTGTTTGCTTTGTCTTTTACTATGTGTGGATCCATGGCTTGGGATCTTAGAGTACATGTGAAGCAATGAATGAGAACAACGCAATCAAGATCGTTGCGTGCCAGGCACTTCACATTTCTTACGTCATTTAGTCTTCCTGGCAAGCCTACAAGGTGGGCAAAATTATTCTCATTTTACAGAAGAGGAAACTGAGGGTCAGAGAGGTCCCAATTGCCTGAGATCTCAAAGCAGAAAGTGATAGAACAGGGTTCAAACCCAGCTCCGCCTCATTCTAAATCCCTTCCTTTCCAGTCGCATGCTGGCCTCTCAAGTGGCTTCCCCATAGTAACATGACCACATTGGACCTGACTCCATATGCTCTGCCATCTCATTCATTCAACCACCAATTGTTTTTGGTGCCGACAGCGGCCCAGACATTGGGCTGGGTGCTTTCCTATTATGCTTCACTGGCGTTCTGTGCTTTTATTATAGATCACACAAAATCTGGTTGAAGTATGCATGGTATGGATTAACTAAATGCAGAAATGAGCATGAAGCCAACTGTCACACAGGGGTTAGGTACTGAATTTAACACATATAAACTGAAAAACAGGTCTCATCCAAATTACCCTAGGAAATTCCTTAAATTACTGGCACTTGAGATCTAAGAAACATGAAAGCCAGGAATTTTGTGCTCTGGCCATCTTTGCCCTGGGTTAGTGAAGGTCAAGACTGGTTTGAAAAAGAATTTTAAAAAAGGATTTTTCTCTCTTTCTCATGCTCACGCACTCTTTCTTTCTGGCCAAGCAGGCATTTGTTGTTGTTAGCTGTACAATAGGATGAGACCGTTGTGATTCACAGGGTTTTCACTGGCTGGTTTTTGGAAGTAGATTTCTTTCTAATTTGTCTTAGTCTGGAAGCTCTGCTGAAACACTCAAGTCTATAGTTCACTTGTCTAGGTTAACTAGTTATCTGCTGGAAAGCGTCCGTGCATGGAATGTGGATTTACTCCTCTAATCAACTGATGCTGTTGCTAGACCTGGACAGGCCTGCGCTCACCGTGTGTCCCCTCGGCATGTGAGGCACCTCTGGAGAAGTCGCAGTGGATGGCTTTGCGTGGCGACGTCTTCAGCTCAGAATTGGCCCCGTTGATGTAGACAGAGAACCCCTGCTCCAAGTGTTCCAGCCTCAGCTGCACGGGATCCTTGGTTTTCAAATGCTTTAATATCCTGGAAGAGAAAGGACTGCTTGCTCCTCCTCATAGGAGTCTTGGCCGCCCCCCAGCACAGAGCCAACTGCTGCCCTGATGGCGAAGCGTCTCTAATCAGCGGCAGGGTGGCGTGGGCCCAGCTGCTCGCCTACAAACAGCCTCTATGAGGCCCATTAGACACACATTAGACACACAGTGAAGCAGCGAGAGGGAGGGAGGCTGCCGCGGGCCCTGTGGGGCATTCCTGGCTCTGGGGCTGAGGCTGGAAGCTGCATTAGCAAACACGAACACACACGATCTGGCCCCGTCGAGGCACATGTGTACACAGCTGCCACACAGCCTGGGTCTTCTGAGAGGATCCCAATCTCCTGTGATTTTACTGTGTGGATAGTGACACTTTATTCAATATGTAACAAAATGTGGCTTAGGGTCTAAGCCTTCGTGAGAGGGATTTCATATAATACAGCTAGAAATTAGACCAGACTGATGGATTTTTCCTTCAGAAAATGTGTGTGTGTGTCCTCAAACACTCACCCTTGATACCTCAAATGCCGTAAGTTCTTACTCTGAAGCAGTTAAAAAACATAGCAATGTAGACCTTTGTTTAAGATGAAGGATGTGACCATCCTAGCTAAAAGGGCAAAAAGGGTCTTGGCATGAGCATGGCCTGGTCTCTAGTTCAGCTTTCACAAAAGCCTCACCTCACACCTTGGGATTGGCCTTTACCCACTCCTGACATGGCAAGCCATGCACAGTGCCCTGGTGTCTTCTCCAGTCCCCTCCAGAACCACCTCCACTTGAGGCCAAACTCCTCAGTGTCTTTCAAACACCTCAACGCACCCCACATCAACTGGATTTACCACCACACGAGAAGAATACAGACAACCAACCAACATGGCAACCCATGTGAATCCTCTGTGGCAGATACCGACCAAATTAGCAAACTTTAAATTTTTAAAAATAATATATGAAGGTATCACATAAAAGGTATATAATACGTACCAAGCTCTGTTTTAAACACTTTACATGTATTAAGACAGCAATCTTCACGACAACCCTATGGGGTAATTACGTTTACTATTCCCATTTAATAGATGAGGAAACTAAGGCACAAAGAGGTTAAGCGACTTGTGGCAGGGCTGGGATGCAAACTTAGGCAATCTGGCTCCAGGGTCTTCAGCACAACACAAAGGACACAACTTACAAAGCCAGGGAGATGATGTTGAAACTGGCAAACTCAGACACTGCTAGCAAACTCACAGAGCCTTCTCGGAAGGAATATTGAAATACACAAAATGCCACATGCCTGGTTTTTGCCCAGTCAACACGTTTTGGCAAATTGTTCCTGAGCAAACTCTGGGCAAGAAGATATTTAGTGTTTAGTTGAGACAAAACCTTGAAAGCAACTGTTATGGACTGAATTGTGTCCCCTCAGAATGTGTGTCAATTTGGCTAGGCTATAATTCCCAGTATTGTGCGGTTGTCCACCATTTTGTATCTGATGTGATTATCCTATGCATTGTAAATCCTAACCCCATGTTAATGAGGCAGGGTTAGAGGCAGTTATGTTAATGAGATAGGACTCAATGTACAGGATTAGGTTTTATGCTGAGTCAATCTCTTTTGAGATATAAAAGAGAGAATCAGGCAGAGAGGAAAGGGCCTCCTACCACCAAGAAAGAAGTGCTGGGAGTGAACAGCGTCCTCTGGACCCAGAGTTCCTGCACTGAGAAACTCCTAGACCCAGGGAAAACTGGTGGGAAAACCTTCCCCCAGAGCCAACGGGGAGAGAGAGCGCTCCCCTGGAGCTGGCGCCCTGAATTTGGACTTCCAGCCTCCTCGACTGTGAGAGAATAAATTTCTGTTCGTTAAAGCCGTCCACTTGTGGCATTTCTGTTATAGCAGCACTAGATAACCAAGACAGCAGCCAAAACGTCTAACACTAGGGGAAATGGAAGCTGGAATGCTATGTAGTTGCTATAATGGTAAAGACTTTGTAAAAACAAGAGGGAGAGAGGTAAAGCGGAATAAGAACAGTACATACATGGTCAGCGCAGAGTTGGAAAAAGTGTTTGTGGACCCAGAGCGGACAGTGATAAATGTAAAAATTAAGTCAGTTGTTGAGCTAGGGCAATGGCATTGCAGGCCATCTCTCTGTTTGTTTTTTAAATGTTTTAGCTGCTGACACATCCATCTTTTCAACAGTTGTGGCAGGAACATTTATTACAGGCTCCTTATCTCTTGCCAGCCTCTGAAGCCTGAGAGATACCTGATTGTTGGGCAACAGCACAAAACAAAGGAAAACACAAGTAACCAAGCGACAATCTCCAAACATGGCAACAGCTGTACTCACCAAAGCAAACAATCAAGAACGCTATGGGGGACCAGCAGCCTCCAGAGAGAGAGAGAGGGGGGACCAGGCCCCGGGAGGCCCCATGGCGGAGCAGGTCAGGAATCTCATCTCCCAGGCAGAGCGCCTGCCTCAATTTCCCTCCCAGGGACCACCCTGTGTCCTGATGCTACGTTCATCCGGAAACTGGGGCTAGCGCTCCATGTGGACCTCTCTTTAAGCAGAATGATTTATGAAAATATGGATTTATGAAACTGATAAATGAGAAGATAATTATGCAGACTGTGAAAGGCATTGCTAAAGGAGCGCCCTACTGCAGCTGAGCGCGCATCAGTAATATTCATGTTTTTTTCTTAATTGATAGTCTACTTTGCATAAAAAGCCAGTCTATTCTCTTGCCCTGTTTTATTTTTCCATAGCGCATGTATCACCGCCCAATACTGGATAATGGATTTATCTGTGTATTTGTCTCTTCTCCCGCCCTGAAATCTAAGCTCAGAGCCAGGAACTGTGCGGAGTGCTCTCCATCCCCGTTTCTTGAACAAGCGGCCTCAAGGACCCCACGGGAGTGCATGGATGGAAATCCTAACACTCACAGCAGCTGCTCATCTGATGTGCATCCATGAAGGGGCTCATTTGGGTCTGAACCCCTGCTGAGAATTTGCATTTCTAACACCAGTTCCCAGGCAATGCTAATGTTGCTGCTTAGGGACCAATTCGGAAAGCCACTATGTAGCAGAGCAGTGGTTCTCAAAATTTACTATGCAGAAGAATCACCTGGGGATCTTGTTAAACTGTAGATTCTGATTCAGTATATCTGGTATGGAAAGGCACATTCTCAGCAGGGGTCCCAACCAGTTTGAAGCTCTGCGTGTCTGGTTTGAACCCCTGTGTGCATCACAGGCATCGCTTCCATTTTGTCCCTGCAGTGACCTTTGGGGGGAAACAGTGGATAGCTTTTGTGCACAGATGAGGACATGCAGGCACAGTGAGGCTAAGGGTACGGACTGTCAAGAGGGAGTGTGACGGGGACATGACATAGTTGCACGCTGAGGTGGTCGGGATGATGCTCCTCTCGGGGCACTGAAGCAGGGACCCGGGTGGTGAGGAGGACTTAGCTGAGCACAAAGGCCAAGTGTGTGGGCTGCTTATGGGACACTGGCCTAATTGTGACTGGGTTTATGACTGGCTGATCGCTGGTCTCTGTGGCTGTAGCTGTGGGATTGTGGGCCAGCCACATGGCTCCTCTAAACCTCAATTTCCCCGAGTGTCAACTGAAGGGTACTCTAAGGGTCAGGCATTTAGGGATTATCTGGTTGTCCGCTCAGGGAGAAGGCATTTTTAATATTAAAATGATGACGATGAGGAGGAAAGAAGTCGACTTGGGTGACAGGCTCACTATGGGCCCTCAAGTACCTCATCTCACCTAATCCTTCAGCAGCCTCAGTGTTAGGTCTACCATCAGCCATGTTATACAGGAACTTGCCCAAGGTCAGAAAGCCAAGGATGCAGCTGAGCCAGGATATAAATTTCAGCTCATAGGGCTCCAGAGTCTGTGCTTTCACCCACTCCTCCCTGCTGCCCCCTACCTCTAACACTAGGCATCAAGAAACAGGGGCTCTGAGCAAGGAGAGTTCAGAGGAGGGAGCAATCGCTCCCAGCTGGAGCCTTCCTGGAGGTGGTGGTGTTTGAGTCCAGCCTTGGAGGATACAGGGGTAGTGGGCAGTGGTGGACACGGGGCAGCCCACAGGGCCTGGTGTTTGTCCTCCAGGGTATCACCTCAGCAGAGCAGCGATCTCAATTCCCATCCATGCATGTCAAGGGGGCAGCGTGTGGAGGACACAGCTCAGTTCTTGAAGCTCAGCCACTTTCCCAGCTTGCATGACCTTGGGCAAGTCACCACACCTCCCGGGGCCTGTTTCCCCTTCTGTCAAATGAGACTAAGGATGCCCACACCTCAGGGGGTTGTGAGGATGACCTGCGGTTAAAGCAAACTCTGAGTTGGATTAAAACTCCAGCTAGACTGGCCCGTATGAGGCCCCCAGTGAATGCTAGTTCTCTCCTCCCTTCTCTCAGCCTGAATCTCCTCATGGGGCACTG
Organism: Elephas maximus indicus; assembly: GCF_024166365.1. Lineage (NCBI taxonomy): Eukaryota > Metazoa > Chordata > Mammalia > Proboscidea > Elephantidae > Elephas > Elephas maximus. The sequence goes on along the minus strand of NC_064830.1, from coordinate 87,975,215 downwards.
GGCTCACTCTTTCATGGGCATGTTTTCCTCAAATGACCTTTTTCAAGGAACAAATGATAATACCATCACTGAATTCTTGGTGAACAAATCTGTGTTCACCCTCCACAATTCAATTCTCTGTCACCATCTCCTCAGATACAAGGGCCCTAATCTTTTCAGTCGCTCCTCACATCTCAGCCCTTTGATCACTCTGGTTGCGCTTTGGTGAGCCTTGCTGGTTGTGATTACATCTTTCATGAAGCTGAGTGACCAGAATCACTAAGACTCTGTTGGGAGGAGCAGCAATGTGGGTTTGTGCAGGGGTGAAACGGGGCTGCCAGCCTTGCAGAGTCTTCTCCCTCTTCCCCACCCCTCCTCCTGGAGCATGTGATCACTTCCTACCTTCTGACACAGTTACGGGTGGCTCTGAGCTCACCCTGCCACTAGCCAAGGAGCTTCTCAAGGGCAATGGCTATGTGGTAGATACTTGTTCTTTTTGTTTGCCCAGCAACTCCCCCTCATCTTCCAAAAATATCCCCATGAATTTCCTTTTGGGAACTGTTCCACTCTCTCTTACTCCATGTGGTTTGGGTGGAACTGACTCTGTCTCTCAACTTCAGAGGTGGCAAGGGGTGGTTGGTCAGACGATGCCACCTCACCAGACAGTGACTGACTGGCTCAGGGATGGGAATGGAACCCAAGCCAAGCCAATGGCAGCCCTCCTCAGCATGTTTACTGGGCAATTACGAGAGAAGTATTCTCTTTCCTTTGGGGTAGGGGTAAGCGCAGGGCTTCCAGTGGCTGACTTTGCTACCATGAAGGAAGTATCTATCTGACTATGAATTTAACATGGGAAAACAGAGCTGAGAAATGGAAAATGGCTGACTTTAGTGGCATGTCACTTAGATCCTGCTATGCCTGAAGCCAGTCCTATACCCTGGATTTCTTAGTTACATGAGTCAATAAGTTTCCTTGTTGTTTAAGTCCTTGGACTTCCATCCCTTACAAAAAATGAGTACTGAGTAATATAGTCTGTCTTCCTCATCTCAATGTTCCTCTTTGTACTAGTGTAATGCCAGACACTTAGATTACTCAATGCAATCTCACTATATGAATGAAAGAATAATGTCACTCAGCATCTTTTGGGCAGCTGTGTTCTGGGCAGAACTCACCCAATGATGGCACAGCCCTGTCCTGGGTTTTCATCTCCCATGGTGCCCAGCGTAAAGCTCAAAGGATGGTTTTCTGCCTAGTCATGCAACTAGGTTTCCACATTAACTGCAGTTGATTCCCACAAACCCCCCTCCAGTGAACTTAAGGCCACTGGCAACCCTGGTACATTTCTGTCCTCTTGACAATTCATGATAATGTCAAATAAAACGTAAATAAGAAAGTGCAGCCCGCCTCTACCACTTCCTCCAGGCTTTGTGAACTTAGGCAAATTGCTCACCTCTTAGAATCTCTGGGTGATGGAAACAGTTAAGTGCTCAACTACTAGACAAAAGGTTGGCAGTTCAAACCCATCCAGAGGCACATCAGAAGAGAAGCCTGGCAATCTGCTTCCGAAAGGTCAGTCCTGAAAACTCTAAGGAGCTTCTACTCTGCACACATAGGATCACCATGAGTCAGAATTGACTCCATGGCAACTAACAACAACTAGTTCAGAGGTTCTCCACCGGGGGTGGTACCACCTCCCTAGCAGGCTCTGGAAATGTAGATGAGTGTTAGTGTTGTCATAGAGACTGGGCTGTCAAAGTGGAATTTAGAAAGGTGAGGGGGGCAGGGATAATAAACTCCTACCACTGGGTCTCTGCTTCCTTGTCTGTAAAATGGGTGTAAAACTGTATCTGCCTCATTGGGTAGTGTGCAGATCAAATGAAATGATGGGGCGAGGCACCTGGCACGCAGCAGGCACTCCAGAAAACGTGTCTTTAAGGCTCGACCCAATGATGGCTCCGAAGTACTCCCTCTCTTGATAGGTCTCTATTTCAAGGTGTTCCTTTTCAGTTCTGTCTTCTATTTTCCTGTGATCAAGCCAGCTCTCTCTGGGTGACAACACGTCCTCCCAAATTTTATGGCAACTCAGTGTTGATATATATTTTTAATTGCCTTTGTGCTGGGACCTTGTCTCTAGAAACTCTCATATATGCTCTTGGCTGGTCCCCCTGTGATCGCACACTTATTGATCCCTTGATTAATGAGAGCAATTTGCTCATAAGGAACTATGACACTTTCCTCCCAGACGAGTCACACATAAATGATTAAACCATCACCCAGGTGTGTGGTGGCATCATCCAGCCAGCCGGCCAGAGACTGAATAAAAGCATCCTGCTCCGTGGCATTAATGATGATAAAAACCCAGGTCGGTTTAATCAGCACTCGTTCTGCTCCTGGTTTGAGGTCATCCGTGGGATGATGGAAGATAAGTGTGGAGCAGCTGGGCAAGGAGGACATCCCATAGCATTTCTGGTGGGTACTGGTGAGTGTATTTAGTTCAGAGGTTCTCCACTGGAGGTGGTACCACCTCCCTGGTGGATGTTGCTGTTGTCATAGAGACTGGGGAGTCATAGTGGAATTAAGCAAGGTGGGGAGTCATAGTGGAATTAAGCAAGGTGGGTGGTGGGCAGGGATACTAAGCTCCTACAAAAGCATGGGGTTATCCTGCACCAGGAAAACTCATCTCACGCGATATGTCACTGGTACCCCTGTTGACCAACACCAGATTCTCCGGCCTGGAAGACCTCTCAAGTCCACTCCCATAGTACAAAGGCAAGGCCCAAATGAGCACCCCGCCTTCCTACAACCCCTCCCACAGATCTGTTTTGCAGGGTCTGTGGCATTCTCATGCTTGTATTGTGTTTAAATTTGAATTCATTACCGACATTTGAAAACTCAGGAGATATTGCAACACCAATCCAGATGATAGCATCTCTGGAAAACATGGAAGATCTGGACCCCTGTTCCCATACAACACCTGCTGGACATGAGAGCTCTAGGTCCTCACTGTCCCCACTCAGCCAGCTTCACTCACATTTCATACCTGTCTGGCCCCTCCTAGCATCTGAGTTTGCAAACCCAGCTGGGTGCAAAGCTTTAACTGAAGAAAACCCACAGTGAACTGACAGTGAACTTCCTCAGTCTTGCAAAGGCATCTGAAGAGATGAAGCCTCCTTCAAACCAGGGCACGCTGCCTTGACCTTGAACACTGTATACACTGCAGGCTTTTTCAAGAACCAGCTGTCCAGAGTCAAAATCCACCCTAACTAATGGTAAATGACATACTGATCAACTTCACACATGAATGTAAAATAATTCCACCGTCCCATAACAAGGCATGATGACAGGCTCAGATTTCAAAGCCTGTAAGATCACAGACTGGGCAATTCAGGTGACTAATGCGCAGGCCTGCCAAAATTCTAGCTTTTCATGACAATCCCACCTTCTTCCGGAACAGAAGCAGGAGGCAAGAGGTGGCACTTACACACCGAACAGCTTGCTACAGCTCAATCAAAAGAAGAAATTAAATCCATGGACGGGGAAACAAGAGCTGGGATTGCAGGTGATATTCTAAGCCTCTGAGTGGAGGGTGGCTCTGCGTCCCCATTCCCATCAGAAACAAGAGCTTTGCACTGTTAGTAAATCTAAAGAGGATTTTTATTTGGCTAATGTTAAGGGCTGCCGTCGAGCGGCTTCATCTTACCGGTTCCTCTGCTGAAGCAATATTAAATACTCATCATGTTTCTCATCAAAGTCTGTCACCATGTCCTTAGTGTAACCCTGAAATGAAGAAACAGAGCAGTGTGATATTGGAATGCAGGGAAGCACTGACTGAGAGCTGGGGCGCTGCATACCCCGCCCAGGAGGCCAAGGGGCAGAGGCCGACCATGACGAAGGCCCAGCTCCCTGGGTGCGTCACTTGGTGACTCAAAGCCCCAGAGGCTGCCTGCCTGATGGCTCCGTGGGCCCTGAACATACACAGCTTTAATAATCTACAAAAGGAGAAAGTTGGTTCCCCAGGCCTGCCATCGTTCATTCCTCCTGTGCCCTCCCTATAAAATCAAGGGCTCTCTCGAGATTGAGGCTCTACTGTTTCCTCAACACTCATTATTTCCTATCTCAATCGTCATAACCAAACGCAATTCAAGTCAGTTGTTTAAAAGAGGATCTCATTTTTTCCTTGCCATTACAATAAAAACACATGCTTCTTGTAAACCAAAAAAAAAAAAAAAAAACCTGTTGCCATTGAGTCTGTTCCTACTGACAATGAGTAGGACTGAGTAAAACTATTGGACAGAGTAAAACTGCCCCGTGGGGTTTCCAAGGAGCGGTTGGTGGTTTCAAACTGCCAACCTTTTGGTTAACAGCCGTACTCTTTAACCACTGTGCCACCAGGGCCCCACACTTCTTGTAAACAACTCAATTACAGAAATAGATGACCCAGAGAGTGAAGGCCCCTTTGGAGTGGGCATTTGTTGTTTTGTGTCTCCTCTTCTGGTAACAGGACTCTGGACTTCCCTTAGGAAATCATTCAACCCCTCCAATTGCGTTCCTTAGATGGCCTCGAAAGTTCCCTTGTTCTCCTTTTGGGTCACTGACTTGGTCTTGCCAGTCAACATACTGCTTCCCCCAGCCATAGTGATTCACTGACCCAAGTTGGGTCCTTGAACATCAGCCGTGGAACTTCTGCTGATACTCTTGGGAAAGAGCTGATGAGATGCAGGCCTAGAACTGCCTGAGAATAAAGCCAATAGAGAAAAGAGCAGATCCAAGAGATAGGCTGCTAAGGATATAATCTGAGCCCCTGGATCAAGACATGCCTGAAGATGTTATTCAGTTACTGCTTTAGAAGTTTCAGTTGAGTTCATTTATCCGCAGTCCAAAGAATTAAAAGTAATAGACCATAAAGCCCCAATCAGAGACAACCCCATTACAATTTTTTACAGCCTTATGGAGGTAAAATTATTGTATAATAAACTACACCTATTTCATACAACATATGTGTATACCAGTAAAACCCTTATTATTATTTGATATATATTCCTCTGGATTTTCTTTTTGTTCATAATATACATATTTATAAACACACACGTATATTATTTTAAACAAAAATGGGTCTACACTGCAAATAATGCTTTGCAATTTACTATGTTTCCTAGATAACTTCTTGCCAAGGAATGGTTTAAAGCTACCATATAAGCTTGGTACTAGTCACAAGTTACAGCAAGTCACAGGAATTCAGTTTCAAATGGAAAGTAGGATGTTTATGACAGAAACGCAATTTGTTTGAAAATCCTAATGATCATCACATTGTTGTTAGGTGCCATTGAGTCAGTTTGACTCATAGCGACCCTATGGTACAACAGAAAGAAACGAAACACTGCCCGGTCCTGCACCATCCTCACGATCGTTGTTATGCTTGAGCCCACTGTTGCAGCCACTATGAATCCATCTCACTGAGGGTCTCCCTCTTTTTCACTGACCCTCTGCTTTACCAAGCATGATGTCCTTCTCCAGGGATTGGTCCCTCCTGGTAACGTGTCCAAAGTGAGACAACAAAAAGATCTCTATCATTCTCTTCTTAACTCCTCAAAGTCTGGCTTTAATTCTACCAGTATGTACCTGTGGGTGACCCATACCCTCTTCTTGTCATTGTCCTTTTCAACTGCTCTAGGTCCTGCTCTTCCTTGGGCTTCTGTGCCACCGAATGGGTCTCCACCCTCACAGCTCACTGCCTGCTCAGTCTCTGGCGAGCCTTCCTCCTTTGCTCTCAGTTGTGGCTAGTCAGTCTGTCTCTCCCTCCCTCCCTCTCTTTGTTCACTTCTCTCTCTGGTTGCGATGAAACAGGACCCTCTGAGTGGGAAGCCCAGAGAGTCACTCCTGGTCCAGGGCTGACAGTCCAATCCCTCTTTCTCTTCCTTTTCCTGCAGGACCCAGGTTGCTGCCATCTGCTCACATCTGTCCCTGCCACTCTACTTTTCCTCCCAGAAGCCCCCCTCCCTAGGCCCACTTGGGAACAGGATGCAGGACCCTATCTCTGTCTTCCTGATGTCACTAAAACAAGTACACAAAACCTCTGACTTTTACTGGGGCTTTCCCACTGGCTAATTTGGCCAACCAAGGAAGTGAGCAATAATAAGCAAGGGTGGTATTATGAAATTATGAGGAAAAAAAAAAAAAAAAAGGCAGCAAAACTAGCAATAGCTTTCCCTGTTCCCTCGCACCTCATTTTCCTGGCTTCCTGAGATACCCACGGAGGTGACTTTGTCCTCCCCCGGGACTGGGCCTGCCTCACCCTGAGTGCGACATGAAGCACGTGAGGCCTCAGCCCTCGGGAGAGCTGGCTTGTAGGAGGCTGGGTCTGGGGAGGATCTCGGTTCCTTTCAGAATAATAACACGTGTATTGTGCAGACAGTTTGCACAGTGTTTCCATATACATGATTCTCTTTGATCTTCGGAGCAGCCCTTGAAGTGGTTATTATTACCGCATTTAAGATACACGGAAACCCATCCCATGTACCTACCTGGAAAACGGCTCCTTCTCCAAGGTAATTTACATAACCGTTTTGAAATATTAAAATGACTGTTGATACATTATGGTATGGAATGAAACATTCAGCGACATTTTGAGATGAAATATGAGACTTCAAAGAGATCTCAGCTTGTGGTGGGCTGCCCTGGGCTTTCACCTCGAACTCTCTGGGAACACATTTATATTCTCCTCTGCTATGATGCAGACGACATCAGAAAAACTTGAAAAGCACAGACATATCTCCAGTGGAACTTCTTAGCCAGCTTTCCTGGCCACTCATTCTCAGGCACCTGTTCTGTGTTTCTCAAGATTTGGGGGATTTTGTTGCCATGCGGATTCTGGTTCAGACTGGGGAGGGCCTGAGAATCCGCATTTCTCACGAGCTCCCAGGCACTGCCCATGGACCGCACTTGAGTAGGAGGGCCCTAGACTGGCCAACCTTATTTCCCACCATTCACCATACCCCTACTTGCACCTCCCACCTCTCTGCATTTGGGCTGGAAAGAACATAAGCTATAGAGTCCAGTCCAGGGTCCAAGTTTCTTCATCTGTAAAATGGGGATGATAATAGTACCAGATGGGATGCAATAACATGTGCACAGGACTTACACTGTACCTGGAATTTACAAAGCTCCCACTGACCGGTAATTATGTTTATCATAATAACTCCATTATTTAAATAGCACTATCTCAGCCCCAGAAACCCCGGCGACACAGTGGTTAAGAGCTATGGTTGCTAACCAAAATGTCGGCAGTTCAAGTCCACCAGGCGCTCCTTGGAAACCATATGGGGCAGTTCAACTCTGTCCTATAGGGTCACTATGAGTCAGAATAGACTCATCGGCAACGGGTTTATCCCAGGCCCTCCCCACTTCCCACACTATGCTCGGGGCCACCCTGATACTTTAAAGCATTGTATTCCATTTCCAGAAACCTATCCCATCCCACTCCAGCCTCCACCCAAGTCCTCTACAAGGCCCAGCTCAATGCCCAACGTCTCCAGGAAGCCTTCCCTTGCCACTCTCGCCCCCACTCACTTCAGCTCATTCTGAAACCCTGCAATTAGTATTAAATTATATACAATACAGTACGAAACAGTATGTAATTAAGTGCTGTGTTGTGAGCATTTAACTATGTATATTGCTCACTAATTATCTGGGGATTTGGAGGCCTGCGGTGGAACCCAGAATTCTGCCACTTACTCTCTCTCGGCCTCAGTTTCCTGGTCTATAAAAAGGGAGCATTAATAAGGCCCACTTCATGGGGCTGCTGTAAGGATTAACTCGGATAAAGGTAAAAGTGAATTAGGATCCTCTTCTTTCTTGTTCTTATTGATTCCCAGCCAGATTATAATTTCCTGGTGGCAAGAACTAATATCTTGGGCAGCACTGGGAAGGAGAAGGAACCTCGCAAGGGGACTTGGGAGTCCTGGGTTCCAGTCCTAGCTTCCCCACCACCTAGTGTTATGATGATAATTGCTAAGGTTGAACTAGCACTTAGCATCAGGCACTATTCTAACCCCTAACTCATGCCTAACTCAGTGTTAACCCTCACCATGACCCTGGGCAACCACCAAACATGACGCTGCCTCTCTATGGCACAGCACGCTTCCTTTTTTTTTTTTTTTAATGTGCTTTAAGTGAAAGTTTACAATTCAAGTCAGTTTCTCATATAAAAACTTACACATACATTGTTATGTGACCCTAGTTGCTCTCCCTACAGTGTGACACCACACTCCTTCTCTCCACCCTGTATCTCCCACGTTCAAACAGCTCCTGTCCCCCTCTGCCTTGGCACACTGCTTTTTGAGGGGGCTTTATTTCCTCATCTATAAAATGGGGGTATTGCTACTTTTAAGGTACCCTAAAAAGGTATGGGAACTTTGTAAAATGCTCAGTTTATCAGTCATTGCTTTCTCAATCATTTATCAAGTGCTTACTATGTGGTCCTCTTACCTATGTAATCAGGGCTTAGCAAAGGTTCTGGCCCTGTGTGTTTTCAGGTACCCAGTAGGCTCCAGTAGGCTGTACTCAACCTGCCCATCAGGGGCCACACTGCAGGACCCGGTGCCACCATTCATGCTTATTCCTGTGAATGGGGCCCCCTGTTGCTGTGTTACAGCAGGCTGGAACTGTAGCCAGTCAAGCAACCTGGGTCATGGACACCACCCACTGCCCAGGGGTCCCTAACCACAGGTCCCAGGATGCCTAGGACAGCCAGGGATGGCCTGCAGGGGGTTCTGGGAACATCATTTAACTGCATACAAAATTGTGTGTGTACACAAGATATTTCTCTGAGGAGAGAGTCCATATACATCCAGCCCATCAGAACACCAACGGTGTCTGGGACCCAAAAGACAGATGATAAAAATAAAATGCAGGAGATGCAATGCCAGGGTCTGAACAAAGAGCTGTGGAAGCACCAAGGGGAGAAGCCAGGCAAGGCTGGGGAGCCGGGAAAGGCCTCTGAGGGCACGGTCAGCCCAACCCTCTGCCACCCCACATCCAACTATCAGACTCTCATGAAAAAGATTGCGCATCCAAAATCTGACCACTGTCCCCACGCCCCACCACCCTGGCCCAGGCCCCCTCACTGCTCCTGCCTTCGCCCCCAAACTCTGCTTTCCCACAGCAGCCAGAGGGGTCCTGAGGAAAAGGCGGTCAAATCAGGAGGCCCCTCAGCTTAGCCTCACTCAGTGACAGCCACAGACCCTGGCTCGCCTCTCTGACCCACCCCCTCACTCCACTCTTCCTCCTCCCCCTCACTCTAGCATCAGCCAGCTGTGCAGGCCTCGTAACTGCTGCTCACCACACCAGCTCACTCCCACCGCAGGGTCTTTGATTCATCATTCCTTCTGCCCGGAATGCTCTTCTCCAGATAAATACCCAGACACCTCAGCTCCCTCAAGATTTGGTTCAGAACTCACCTCCTCCACCAGGCCTTCCCTGACCACCCTGTTTCAAATTGCAGGCTGTGCACACACACTGCCGCTCCCCAATTCCCCCACTAGCATAATTTCAAATTTATCTTATTTATTATGCCTTTTATCTAGCAGCAGTCCCCAGCACCAGAATGAAAATTCCACAAAGATGGGCACTTTGTTCTGTTCAACCCTGAGAACAGAGCCTGGCACACCATCAACCCTCAATAAATGTTGGCTGAGGGAATGAATGAATGAGGAGACATTTTGAGCTGGGAGTTGAACATTGCAACATTTGTGGGCAACAAAAAAAGGCAGCAGTATCAGCATGTGCAAGGCTTGGGGGCACAACAAAGCAGGAAATGTTCCTAGACTGGCCAGAAGTTGGGTGATGGGTCCTGAGGAGGTGCAAGTTAAGCATATTAAAGGGTCTATGGAGTTTGGATGGGGCATAAAAGCCAAGTCTCATTGTTACTACTGTTATCCTTATTATCTCTATCCCCAGTGCTGGCTCCAGAAAAGGTGTAGGATTCTTTCAGTGGCCATATTATTAATTCTCTCTGGTGGTGGGGTAAGGAGGACTGGCATTGGATAGAAACGTCATGCTTAAAGTCATGCTTAAAGGTGTTTGATAGAGTCTCTATTTCAGGGATCACATACTCCTCTGAGGCCAGAATACTGGAAGTCTCCTAAACAGGGCTGATTTAGTGAGTGCCAAAGCCTGAGCTGCATTAACGAGCCAGCAGGCATGCGAGTGAGTCAGGCCTTGGTTTTCAGGCTTGAGAATGTCAGGTCCCAGCAGAGAAGAACAATAACTTAGTGTGATTTCACCAAGAGTCTGGGGGCACTGCAGAGTTCACAGAGCACTGCCTCACCCCAAGTCGAGTAGCTCAAGCCCCCCAGAGTGCTACATCTTTGCTGAGGGGTGATTTACGCATGGCCTACAAACGCTCCAGTTACTGGGGCCAGCTCTTCAGGTTGCCTTAGTTGCCATTGATTCTGCTCTCTGAGGGCGTTTACTTAATTCCCACAATAATCCTATGTGCTAGCATCATTGTTCCCATTTTACAGATGAGGAAACCGAGGCTGTGAAGCCTGAAGCAAATTGCCTGAAGGCCACAAAGCCTTTAAGTGGCAACTGCATCTGTTGTTTTGTTGGCACGGCATTCATCCCTTTTCTTCTGGTTACATCACCTCAGGTTTCCTTTGGGAAACCACCTCTCCTCCACTCTTAAGCCATGTGGTGTGGGTGGAAGCAAAGGCAGGCACATTACCCAGGCCTGGCCAATCAGTGTGTTTACCTGCCTGGCCACACGACTGGTTCAGGGCTAAACGTACACCTTAAGCCAAGCCAACAGACTCATTTCAGGGACTGGTTGAATCTACTAGAAAAGTCCTATATCTCTTCCCCTGGAATTATTAGCTGATAGGAGCTGAGAGCTATTAGGACCACCATTAAGGAAAAAGCCATTTTTATCAACTAATGAGGGCCATAATTATGGGCATCCTTTCATGTTCCAAAGGAGCCCCAGTGGTGCAGTGGTTAAAGGGCTTGGCTAACTGAAAGGTTGGCAGCTCTAACCCACCAGCTGCTCTGCAGGAGAAAGATGTGGCTGTCTGCTTCCATAAAGATTTACAGCCTTGGAAACCCTGAGGGGCAGTTCTACTCTGTCCTACAGAGTTGCTATGAGTCGAAATCGACTCAACGCTAACGGGTTTGGTTTGGTTTGGGTTTTTCATGTTCCATGGAGAGATCTGCCTCCACAGAGCCCGAAGAATCAAGGATGGAAAGAGAGAGACAGACCAGAGAGAAATTACATCCTTTTAACACTCCCCTCCTACCCTACCAGATCCAGCCATGCCTGAAGTCGGCACTATCTTGGACTTTTCAGTCACATGAGCTAATACACTTCTTTCTTTACTCAAGCCAGTTTGAAGAGTGTGTGTGTGTGTGTGTGTGTGTGTGTGTGTGTGTGTGTTTCACATCTGAGTGGGTTCTGGCTGCTACAGTGGTGGGGCAATACTCTAGTGTATCTGAATCCAAAGTCTGTGCCATGTCTAAGGGCTCAGAGAAGCGTTTAGTAGCGGATTAAATGATACTTTAAAAGAATGTCCTTAACAATGCCCCTTAGCCCACAGTAAGAGATGACCCAAATGTATCTCATAGTACAAAACTCCTACTCTTCCTTCCAAACCTACCGCATGTGTCCTCCTCTGTTTTCCTAGTGATTTTGTTCTTTGTGTCCCAGTGTTGCTGGGACCTTAATACCTGTTAGCTGGATGAAAAAATATAGCTCTGAACCTACTTTTCACTGCATTTGCTGACATATCAGATGTATTCCCATCCTCAAAAAAGTAACAACAAATACTCTGCACTCAACGTTCACACACTGCAAACAGAAGCCAAGACAACAGACCAAACCAATGGCTCATACTGCCCCCTAGAGGTGGAACTCAACGACATAAAACAGTGCCGCAAAGATCGGAATTTCTCACCCCCTGGGCTAGAATTCTGTTAAAATAACCTGCTATGCACATGCCATATGGATAATCAAAGGGAGAGTTTGGGTTATTTTTCAAATAACCTAAAGTTATTGGTACCTGTGGTAGGCTAAATAATGCCCCCCACTCCATCCCCATGCCCCCAAAGATGTCAATGTCTGAATCCCCAGGACCTGTGAATATGTTACCTTACACGGTGAGGTGATTAAGGATGTTGAGATGGGATGATTACCCTGGATTACCTAGGTGAGCCCAAAATAAAAAATAAAAAAAATCAAACCCACTGCCGTTGAGTCAATTTCAACTCACAGCAACCCTACAGGACAGACCAGAACTGCCCCATAGAGTTTCCAAGGCTATATCTTTCTCCCACGGAGCAGCTGGTGCCTTATAGAAGGGAGGGAAAGGGAGACCTGACTACAGAAGATGAGTGTTAGAGTAATACAGCATGATACTCATCCGGCCATTGAAGATGAGGAGGGGGCCACAAGCCAAGGAATGCAAGTGGCTTCTAGAAGCTGGAAAAGGCAACGAAACAGACTCTCCCCTAGAGCCTCCAGAAAGAACACAAATCTGCTGACACTTTCATTCTAGCGCAGTAAAACTGATCTTAGGTTTCTGACCTCCAAATGGTAAAATGATAAATTTGTGTTGTTTTAAGCCACTGAACTCATGGTAACTTGTTAAAGCAGCAATAGGAAACTAGTACCCTCTCCTACCCTATTGTTCTTAGTTGCTATCAAGTCAATTCTGATTCATAGCGACCCCATGTAGAACTACTCCACAGGGTTTTCTTGTGTGTGATCTTAACAGAAATCCCTGTCCTCAAGGAACCTGGTGCAGAGAAGTGGAAACAGAAAAGCAACTGCTCCAACGAGAAAGATGTGGCAGTCTGCTCCCATAAAGATTACAACCTTGGAAACCCTATGGGGCACTTCTACTCGGTCAAATGGAGTTGCTATGAGCCAGAATCGACTCGATGGAACACAACAACAATGCAATGTGGTAAGTGCTGCAGAAGAGGTGGGCACCTGTGCCATGTGGGGAGCCAGGTCAGGCTTTACAAGAGGAAAGGACAGGCACTGAAAAGGGGAGGACGGACATGGCATTCCGGAGCCTAGCTTGGGGCTGGGCTGGAGGGTGGGCAGAGCGTGCTGGGGGATCCCAGCGGTCAACTAGAGGGACTGGCTTCTGACATTCAGACCTGCTTTAAGGCTGATGAGGAGCAAAACCTGTCTCAGCTAGTGACACTGAGTGGCCGGGAAGGCTTAGGCAGGGGTGAAGCCTCATATTCCAAGCCTGGGGCAACATAGTGAGACTTGGGACCAAGGCTCTACTTACTCTCACATACTACAGACATGACTTTTGCCACATGAGCTAAGTAGCTCGCGGAATATTAAGGGGTAAGTTCATGCTGGCTCCCTCTCACTCTACCCACCTGGGGCTTGTGTTTCCTCCCTCCTTCCAGCCCTCCTTTCCTTCCTGCCTTCTTTAGGATTTTCGGAGCACCTCCTATTCCGTGCCAGGACATGGTCCCTTGCCTTAGGGAGCTTACGGTCCAGTGACCTTAGTGAGGGAGGCAGATTTTAAACAAGTCACCCCACCACCAACTGTGCGATGTCAGCCACTTCAAGGGCTCTCAGTTGGGTACGTGGTGCCACCATGAGAAACTTTAAAGGGGAGACATGGCCGGGGGCCAGGTAAAGCTTCACTGAGGGGGACCACAGAATAGAAATCTGCGGGATCAACAAGTTAATTGGGGGGTGGAGGAGGCAGTGTTCTAAGCAAAGTAGATGGCACGGGCAAAGGCCATGTGGGGACAATAAGCACAGAGAGCAGAAGGGACAGGAGAAGGCCTTTGGGGTAGGGGTGTGGAGGGCAGGGGAGCATAGAGTGACATGGGACTAAGCAGGGCCAGACCACGAAATCCACATGGGCCATGACAGGGAGTTTTGCCCTTAACCCAAGACCCATGGGAAGCCATGACAGGCGATTGGGGTGGAGGGTGAGTGTGGCATCAGGGCTGTGAACAGCTTTGTGTTCTGAAAGGGTGACTGGCCACACTGAGTAAAGGGTGGAAGGAGCCCAGAGTGGGTACTAGGGAGCACTAAGGAGGCTGCTGTGATGGTTCAGAAGAAAGGTATTAGTAACGTGGAGCAGGCAGGGAGAAGACATTTTTTAGGTTAAGACATAGGACTTGGCGATGGGTTGGAAAGAGGAGATGAAGGAGAAGGGCGTATAGAGGTTGTCCCTGGGGTTTCTGGCTTGTGTAACTGGAGGGATGATGGTGTCATTCACAGGGAGGCGAGGGCCAGAGGAGGAGCTGGCCTGAGTGTGGCTTGGGACATGCTGCATTGAAAAGCTTTAAGGCACCAAGCAAAGCATCATGGGCCAGCAGTTGGATGGACAGGTTTGGAGTCCTGGGCTTCAAGGCACAGTAAAGATGTCACTTTTCTCTGCTGGGTGACACCCCCCCTTCAGCTAAGTTCTTGCAGCATTTTCCCAGACCTCTCTCCTAACGAAGTCCTACCTAAGGAACCATGGTCACAGTCTTACGTGTGTAGCGGATGCTGTGCTATGGTACCAGGTCCCTCACTCTTCCCCTGGCCACGGAAGGTGTTGATGGTGGCACTCACAGCTGTGTCCCAGGAAGGATGCTGTCTTGCCCATGGTTATGCCTCCTCTCTGGGACCAGTCAACACCAGGGTACGGAGACTCAGGCTCATTGCCTCAGTCAGGGAACATGTCTGAAGGGCCAGCCCATCCCCAGAGCTCCATGAGAGGCCACTCAGAGATCACTGAGGCCATGTTCTGTCTGCACTGAAGCTCACCTCCTCCCTCTACCCATTCCTGCTTCCTTCTCCCCCTGGCAGCTGTTGTTCCCGAGAGCCCTCCCTCATAAATCTCCTGCACACACATAGCCACCTCAGTCTGTTTCCCAGGAAGCCTGACACAGCACGCCTTCCTTCCTTAACCGTGAGCTCCCAGGCCAGGGCTGAGCTTGTTGCAGCAAAGGCACTGAATAAATGCATTTTGAACTGAACAATCTTGACTCAGCCAGAATTTTCCACAACGGTCCTGAATTCAAACAGGCCAGGCCCAAATTCCCAAAAGTCTGATTTTACCCCTCAGGCCACAGGCCCTAATTTTTGACTCTGAAAATATGGTCTGTGGAAGTGTGTGATGTAAGGCCTTCAACTCCCGGGTCTTCATTCAGCAGCTGAGCAGCTGAGTGGGGCGCCCAGGACTCTGGGCTATGGAGCCAGATGCATGGGGAAGAACCTCAGCCTGGCAGCATGACTGGGGACCGGTACTTGTGCCTGAGTTTACTCTACTGTTAAAATTGGGATGATGTCATAGCAGCATTATTCATAATAGCCAAAAAGTGGAAGTAACCCAAATGTCCATCAACTGATAAATGGATAAACAAGACGTATATCCATCCAATGGAACATTATTCAGTGATTATAAAAAAAAAAAGGAATGAAGCTACAACATGGGCGAACCTTGTAAACATTATGCTAACTGAAAGAAGCCAGTCACAAAAGGCCACATATTATATGATTCCATGTATATGAAATGTCCAGAGTAGACAAACCCAGAGAGACAGAAAGGAGACTATTGGTTGCAGGGGGCTGGGGGAAGGGAGAATTGGGAGTGACTGATAACAATATTGGGTTTCTTTTTGGGGTGATGGAAATGTTCTGGAATTAGATAGCAGGGGTGGTTGCAAAACATTATGAATATACTAAAAACCACCAAATTGTACACTTTAAAATGGTGAACTCTATGTTACATTAACTATAACTCAATTTTTTAAATAGAAAAAGAAATCGAGGTGATGGTGAAAGCATTCACCATATAAATACGAATGCTTAGAATGCTGACTGGCATATACCACGTGCTTGAAAAGTGTTAGTGCCTAAAATGACGTGGTGGCACAAAACCTGAACTCATCGTGGCCCTACGTCCAGCTCCCTGAGCTAACCCAGAGGGACTTTATACCACAAAGGTAACACCCACTCAAAATTCGCGCAAAGATGACATAACGTTTTGTAAGGACACAGCCTTCCTTTCCCCTTGTAGCAAGTGGCTGAGCTAAACTGTTTCTGAGGAGAGCAGGTGGGTGTAGATTTGGTCTGCCTCTGGGAAAGAGGTCGCTATCACACTCTCAGAACAGCCACCGGGCTGGTGACAATCACCACCTTGGCTGTGCACCAACCCTTGAAGGCGTTGTCACAGGTGGCAGCCAAAAAATGGTATCGATTTAGTGGCAGAAGGCAGAACCTGGAGCATCAACAGAAAACCGGGGCCAACGACAGAGGACTTGGTCTGCTCTGATAAAAAAATAGCGTTTTTATAATGTCTTAAGTGGCGTGTTTGTCAAAAGGAGATGACTTCAAGCTGGTGAGGAGGTCTAGGCATAGAAACCAAGTGACAGGGAAGAAGCCAGGCATATAGACTGTGACAGAGACGGTGCTTCGTTTGTGTGCTGCTGTTTTTGGGAGGAAAGGACAGGACTGACCCGGAGAGGCTCTTCAGCCCTCAGGGTAGTGTATGTCTGATCCATTCTTCAGAGCAGAATAGCAGCCCACAACTTCCATGGTCTCCCAGCCTCCTGCTGCTCCTTCAATCCAGAGCCTTGCCAGCATGCTTTGCTCTAAAACACAGATCTACATGGCTCCCCTGATTAAAACCTTCTGTGGCTGTGACAGTAAGTTAACAGAGGCACTCTGAAGAGTAATGTGGTAAAATCTATTAAAGTAAGACAAAATAAACCCTTGCACAGCATCAATATACTCTGAGCTGGTCATTTAACTCCTTAGAAACCACCCTCGAGAAAGACTCACACAGGTGCCCAAGGAGGAATGAAAACCACCTTAATGCCCTCCAGCTGGGGATTGGAGAAATAACCTCTAGTGTATCCATACCATTGGGACTCCTTGAGTAGCTGTGACAGTCAAGATTGTGTGTCAACTTGGCTGGACCATGCTTCTCAGTGTTTACGTGTAACCACCCACATGATGGGATCTGCAGTGAGTAGCCAATCAGTTGAAAGGGAGCTTCCTTCGGCATGTGGCCTGTATCCAAATATAAGTGGATGTTATGGATTTTGCCAGTTCTGGCTCCTGCAGCTGCCTCCTGTTTGTCTGACCTCTGGTTCTTGTGACTTGAGCTTGCAGCTTATCTGCTGATCTTGAGATTGTCAATCTTCACAGCCTGTGATCAAGAGCCCTGCTCTCCAATCTGCTGATCTTGGATTTGCCGGCCCCTGCAGCTATGTGAATCAGGAGAAACCTTGTGGTCTTGCCTGCCAATCTTGGGATCCATCGATCCTTACAGCTTGTGAACAAGAACCCTGTTCTCTGGCCTGCCAATCTTGGGTTCACCAGCCCCTGCAGCTACGTGAATCAGGAGAAGCCTCCATCCTGATCCACGGACGTGGGATGTTCCAGCCTCTACAATCCTGTGAGCTGTTTGCTTGATACAAATCTCTCTCTATATATATTTATATGCTTTACTGGTTTTGCTCATCGAAAGAGCCCAGCCTAAGACAGTGGCATAAATGGTTAAGTGCTCAATATTAGACAAAGGCTGGTAAAAAGTTCAAAACCACCCAGAGGCACCACAGAAGATAGGACTAGTGATCTGCTTCCAAAAGGTCACAGCCTTGAAAACCCTACAGAGCAGTTCTACTCTGCACACATGGGGTCGCCGTGGGTTGGAATTGACTTGATGGCAACTAACAACAACAACAATATCCATACCATGGATGCAATAGGTTAAAAAAAAAAAAAAAGAATTTGGTTTATTTATAAAACCAAGAATGGATCTCCAAGACATATAGTTAAGGGAAGATAGGCAAGTTATCAAATCAGGTTGCAGAACACATTCAAATACATGCAGTATGACACCATTTATGTTAAGATACACATAGTCAATAAAATACCACATATATTTTATGGATACACTGGGGTGTGTAAATGCACAGAGAAAAGCCTGGAAGGATACACGCCAAATCCATTACTCCAAAACAGGAAGGCTGAGATTAGACAAAGGTGGGAATAGGCAAAGAATTTTAGCCTTAACTAGAAGGTTAAAAATAATTTAAGGAAGCTGTTTTCATGTATTACTTGTATAACTAATGATCTCAGCCTGCCCCATCTGCCTCGCCAAAAGGGGGAAAAAAAAAAAACCACAATGGTTCCACATTCCGCTCAGATTCTGTTTAACATGGCTTTCTCCCCTGAACTCCATGTTCACACATTCAGCTGCCTATTCGAGACCTTGACAAGTTTTAAGCCAAATTCCTGATCTTTCCCTGTCAAGACCTGCTCCCACACTTTTTCCTATCTCAAAAAAAAAAAACCTGTTGCCATCGAGTCGGTTTCGACGGTTGCTCACACCACAACCTAAAAGTCCACTTCTTGATTCCTCTTTTGCTCTTCCACTTATATTCAATATGACCACAAACCCAGTTGGCTCTACTTTTACAATATGCAGGATCCAGTCCCTTCTCAGCATCTCCATGGCTACCTCCCCGACCCAGGCCACTATCCTCTCTCCTGGGAATTCCGTGACAGCCCCTTGCTGGTCTCCCTGCTTCTCCCTAGCCTCACAGTCTATTTTCTGCACATGGCTGGAGAGATCCTGTTAAAATGTTAGATGATATCCTTCCTCTGGCTCAAAAAGCTCCGTGTTTGGAGGTTTAGGGTTATGGCTTCATGGGACATCCCAGTTAATTGGCCTAATATAATTTCTAGTGCTTCTATTCTACCTCCTAGTTCAATGCATAGTGCCTGGGGTCTTAAAAGCTTGCAAGCAGCCATCCAAGGTACAACAATTGGTCTCTATTTGCCTGGAGCAACAAAGGAAGGAGAAGAGTCAGGACTAGGAGGAAATGGAATATGTAGCTAATTGCCTCCATGAACAACTGCCTCCTTTGCCATGAGACCAGAAGAACTGCATGGTGCCCAGCTACCATTACTATAGACAAATCCTGATCAAAAGGGAGTAAAATGTTGAAGAGAATTTCAAATTCTCCTGGAATCCAGAATTTATGGAGCCATTGAGGCTGAATGAACTTCTGAAACTATTGGCCTGAGAAATCTTTAAACCTTAAACCAAAAATATGCCCTGAATCTTCCTTAAATCAAACAATACTTTAGCTTAAAGAATGTCTGCCTTGAGCTTTGTGCTCTTTTAAGAACTCTCTACATGGAATCAAAGAAGCCCTCGTGGTGCAGTGGTTAAAGTGCTTGGTTGCTAACTGAAAGGTCAGTAGTTTGAACATACCAGCCACTCCCTGGGAGAAAGACATGGCAGTCGGCTTCTGTAAAGATTTCAGCCTTGGACACCCTATGGGGGCAGTTCTGCTCTGTCCTTATAGGGTTGATACGTGTTGGAATCGACTCAATGGCAATGGGTTTGATTGGTTGTCTATGGAATCAAATTGACAACCAACCCGAAAGATTACATGGGAAACCTAGGGGGCAGTGGGTTTGTGTTAATGGTGGAGGAAAAATTCAGGAAACGAGGGTAAGAACAGTTGCACAACTCAAGGAATGTAATCAATGTCACTGAATTGTACATGTAAAAACTGTTGAATTGGTCTATATTTTGCTGTGTATATTCTCAACAACAAAACACTCCCATGGCTCCCACCTCACTTAGAAGAAAAGCCTAAATCCTTAGAAATGGCCCCAAGGCCCAACACCATCTGGTCTTTCCCC
Organism: Elephas maximus indicus; assembly: GCF_024166365.1. Lineage (NCBI taxonomy): Eukaryota > Metazoa > Chordata > Mammalia > Proboscidea > Elephantidae > Elephas > Elephas maximus. The sequence continues at coordinate 87,955,552 of NC_064830.1, read as the reverse complement.
GCCCCTGCCCCTTGCCCTCCTGCTTCAGCCACGTAAACCTCCTTGTCATCCCTTGAAGGTGACCAAGCTCCTTCCACCTCAAGCTCTGGCCCTGCTGTTCTCTAGGCTGACATGCTCTCTTCCCAGAGATCTGCATGGCTCACTCACTTCCGTTAAGTCTCAGCTCACCCCCTCGGTGAGGGCTTCCCTGAGAACCCTCTTTAATAGAGCAATCCTTCCTTTCTACACTCAGCCCTCCCATCCCCCTTCCCTGCTTTATTCTTCTTCTTTGATACTCCTCATATTTTACTTATCTGCTTAGTATCTGCCTCCTACTACTAGGACATAAGCTCTTGGAGGGTATAGATTTGTGTCTGTTTAGTTCAGTGCTGAATGTCCTGTGTGCCTAAGGCAATGCCTGGCACATAGCAGGTACATCATAAACTTATGTCAAGTGACTGAATAAATAAGCAAAGTTTTCTACATCGGGCTCCAGTCTGCATTACCAGTCTCAGTGACCCCCATCTGTTCCCAGTATGTATTCTTTGCTTCAATCACTTGCTGGTCTCTCCAGCTCCTGTACAAGTTCATGTGACTGCATCTGTTCTTATCTGCTGAGCCCTTACCCAATCCTGCCCTTACGTCTATTCATTATTCAAGCTTCAATGTCAGTTCCTCCTTGAAGCCCTGGCCCTCTCCCACCCCTATTCTGCTGGCCAAATTAAAAGCTTTCTTTCCTGCAGTCTTGTACCTTTCCCATTGTTTCATAGTTAATAAACTGCTGCCAGAGTCCCTGGGTGGTGCAAACAACTAGCCGAAAGGTTGGCAGTTTGAACCTCAGAAGATAGGCCTGGTGATCTATTTCCAAAAGGTCACAGCCTGGAAAACCCTATGGAGCAGAGTTCTACTCTGACACACATGGGTTCCCCATGAGTTGGAACTGACTCGATGGCAACGAACAACAAGAAAACTGCTACCACTTACAGAATCGTTTACTCTGCTGGCCACTACGGCCGCATGATGATTATCATTGAATCCACACAACAACTGATAAAGTATTATTCTTATCTCCATTTTACAGTTATGAAAACTGGGGCACAGAGAAGTTGAGAGACTTATCCAGAGTTCCCCAGTAAGAAAGTGGCAGAGCTGGAATTTGAACCCCACTTTACGGGAGTCCAAAGTCTTTTGCTCTTTAGTGTCAGGTTGCTCCACTAAATTGTGAGTCTGTGATGGCCAGGGCTGAGGTGTATGCCACGTGACCAAAGAAATAAACAAATAAACAAGCCAAGGATCTGAATTGAAAATGCTGGGCTCTAGAGCCCTGGCCTGGGACTGGACCATGGTGATGGTCCTTGGGCTCCCCGGCCTGAGACCCTGGCCAGCCCCCACCAATACCACCACTAAAGCCACCCTGGGACAAAGTGGCCCAGCAAAAGGAGCACGCCTGGCACAGCATTAAAAACATGAGCTCCAGCCTCAGACACCCTCAGGATCAAGTTCCATCTGCTTAGTAGCTGTGTGGTTCTGGGCCTCACTTTCACTTGTAAAATGGGCAGCTGGAGTCTGGATATCACCTTGTCCCAGGAGCCTCACAGTCACAGCACTGACATTCCTGGAGGCCAAGTCTAGGTAGTGTGTCCCCACCTTGACCACAACTGGCTGAGCCAAGAGCAGGCACCTGAATCAGGCCAGGCCAATAATCCTGGGAAGTCTGGATTAAAAGGTTCTGGGAGGATCTGGCTGCGCTCTTAAAAGGGGAAAGCGAACTCTGGAGTTGCTGGTGGCAGCTGTCTTCTGCCAGGTGAGCTGAGAACAAAGAAAACTGGTTTGTGCCAAGTGAGAAGAATGACAAGGAAGCAGAGAGATGCAAAGGTAAGATCTGTAGAGAAAGCACTTCCTGGGACCCTAGGGACCCAGGCACTGGTTCATCTGTTCTTGACACTTGATGCATCCCTGCCCTTGGATTCTGTAAAGCAATTCCTTTCCATAGCCTTGATAAAGTAACAGAGTCCCCCTTCTGCTAAAGCTAGGGTGAGTTTATTTATTTTTTTAACCAAGTCCTAAGTAATACAAATATTTACCTTGTAGAGGTGTTATAAGAAATAAAAATAATATTTGAAAAGTGCTTACCTGGCCCACAGTAAATAACACCTAAATACACAGTTTGTAACATTCTTACTATAATCAAGCCACAAGGACATACTATTACAGGAACTGGATAAATAAATCATCTTGCCCAGTCATCTAAATTACTCTTCCCCGGGAGGGTGGTATGCCTTGGGATTCTGTCCTTGGTCCCATGCTGGGCTATCCTTGTATCAATGGCTGGATCTGGCCGTTGAAGATTGTTTTTGAAGTCTGCAGATGACATTCAGAGGAGAGGCACATGGAACGAACTGGATGAAGGAATCTGGGTTCAGATCAATTTCTATAGGCTAGAGATGGGTCAAGGGCAGCTTGATGGAATGCATCATGGCCAAGGTAAAGGTCTGGTACAAGCGGAGGCACTAGGAGATAAGTCTGGCTTGAGAAAAGTTCGCAAGACAAAAGACAGTGCTTTTAGTTGATGTGCTCAGTATGAACTAACAGTGTGGTCTGGCTGCCAGAAACTACCACCACCGTGGCAAACACAATGAGAACACTAGAAATATTTGCTCAGAATAAGAGAGAAGAAAAGAAATAATGTCTACGGTGTGCCAGGCCAATCAATGTTCAACACTTGACATATACTATTTCAACCGATATTCTCATTAACCCTATGAGGGAGGTATTATTATCATTATCCCCATTTGACAGGTGAGGAAGTTGAGGCGTAGAGAGGTAAAAGGACTTGACCAAGCTAATTTAAAGCAGAGTTAGTATTTGAACCCAGTTCTAATTAGAAAGTGGACCCTATCCCTACATTCTAGGCTGATCAGTTACTAGCCGGAATATTCAGTCTGGTTCTAGAACTTTCTTTTAAGGAAAGAGGGTGGTAAGATAAATATTGTCCAGATGAAAGTGACCAGGAAGGTTTAAGACTCTAACCAGACTGACAACAGCAACTCGAAAGATTAGATAGGAACCTTACGGGGCAGTGAGTTTATGTTAATGGGGGAGGAACAACTCAGAAAAGGAAGGTGAGAATGGTTGCACAACTCAAAGAACGTAATCAATGCACTGAACTATACATGTAGTGACTCTTGAATTGATGTACGTTTTGCTCTGTATATTCTCCACAGCAACAAAATAAATTGAAAAAAAAAAAAAGACGCTAACCAGAAGTCACATTAGGCTGACTCAAGTAGGGAAGACCAAGAGCAAGGACACATATCAGCCTCTCTTACACAAATCTACAGAAATGACACCATTTAGAAGCTATAACAGCCTGGGAAAATAAGAGGGTGCCATTGGCAGATTAAAGTGTTGAGAAATTCCTGAGAAATGGATGGCAGACAGAATTGGATTAGTGAAAAGGAACACAGGCCAAAACAGAAGCTAGGAAAAGCTGCTGTGAACGGCGGAGGTGGTCCCGGGCTGCTCCAAACACAGAGGCAGCACATTGTGCAGGGAGAGGAGAGGGTCTTTGGCCAAGAGCCAAGCAGAATGATGGAGAACTCTGGGGGGATACCAAGAGGTGGCCCCTCTTTCCACTTAGCTTGCAGGAGCTATGATTGGGGGTCTCTGGGCCAGGAAGGCAGAACAGGTCAAGAAAGAAAAGGGAGAACCTGTGCTCAGAAGACAAACTACTAACACCACACTTCCTGTAGCAAGTCCTGCCCCTCCACCCCTAATCACTGGCAGCAAACTAACGCCATGAAAGACAGGGACCAACTCAACAAACAGGCGCACTAACAGCCAAAGAAACAGAGATAGCAATGTAAGCAGAGACATTTAGAATGTATTCAGTACTCTCAGAGGGAGAAGAGAAGATATTGTATCCTTTAAACAAGAACAGTCTGTCATGGAAAATAATTAATTAGAAATCATAAATAAAAGATTTAATCATAAAAAAAAAAAAAACCTCCAGTAGATGGCTAAAACACAGAATAGGTCAACATATAGAACATACCGGTGAGCTGGAAGATTAGGCAGAGGCGTTTACCAAACACACAGATAGAGAGACAAAAAAGGAGCACTGGTGACACCATAGTGAAGTGCTCAGCTGCTAAGTGAAAGGCTGGCAGTTTGAAGCCACCCAGAGGTTCCATGGGAGGAAGACCTGGTGACCAAACACTGTCTGACAGAGGCTGGAGAAACTCCAAGAGCATGGCCCCTGGTCACACTTTTAAGTCAGGACAGAAATCATTCCTGAGGTTCACCCTTCAGCCAAAGATTAGACAGGCATATAAGGCAAAATAAGACTAAATGCGCATACCAACCCAGGGGCAAGGACCAGAAGGCAGGAGGGGACAGAAAAGCTGAAAATGGGGAACCCAAGGTCCAGAAGGGGTGAGTGTCGACACGTCGTGGGGTTGGCAACCAATGTAACAAAACAATATGTGTATTAATTGTTTAACGAGAAACTAATTTGCTCTGTAAACCTTCATCTAAAGCACAAGAAAAAAAGACCTAGTGATCTGCTCCCAAAAAGGTTACAGCCTAGAAAACCCTATGGGTCAGTTCTACTCTGTCACATGGGATCGCTATAAGTCAAAATTAGCTCAAAAGCACCTACCAACAACAACAACAAGGAAAAGAGGACTAGCAAAAACATAAAAGGCTGTTAATATTCAGTATTGGTAAGGCATTTTCATCTGTTTTTTGGCAGGAGTGTAAATGGTCTTTCTTACAAGGCTACTTCCAGATTTTTTTGCCATGTAAGCCAAATAAATCCCAATGGTTGGCAAATTACAGCCTATAGGACAAAACTGGCCTATCGCCTGTTTTTGTAAATAAAGTTTTATTGGAATTCAGCTACACTCATTTGTTTACGCATTGACTACAGCTGCTTTTGTGCTACAACAACTTAGTCAAATAGTTGCAATGGAGACTGTATGGCTTGCAAAGCCTAAAAATATTGACTCTCTGGCACTTTACAGAAAAAGTTTACCAATCTCTGGCTTAGGCCATTCTTAGTTAGGGTTTTCTGCTATTTGCAGCCAAATGCATTCCTAACTGACACAGTAGATAAAAATAGGTCTAGAAAGATGAACTTCTAACTGATAACAATCGGTATGCATTACTTCAGGAATGAGAGAGAGAAAAAATGTCTACTGTAGGCTTCACTGAGGTGGATGACTGCAGGTGTGAACTATGCTAACCCTCCTCCTGCCCTAGTCACCCCACCTGATGGAACACTGAGTGGACAGAGCCCGGTGGTAGGACATGACGAATAATAACAGCAGACACGTAAATAACATACCCCAAAACCCAAATAACATACAGGTTTGGTTTTAAAAGCACTTTGCATGTACTAATTCTTTTAATTCTTCCAACAGCCCCATCCATGAGTAGGTACTCTATTTTCAGCTCCATTCTGCATTAGAGGAAGCTGAAGCACAAAGAGGTTATGTAACTTGCAAAGACGACACGGCTATTAAGAACCAGGATGCAAACACAGGCAGTGCAACCCAGACTCCTACCTTGCCCTTGACACTCTGCCATTCTGCCTCTTATGTACCAAGCTACCTCCCACGGCATCAACAAAACAGGAACAGCCAAAAGAAATTTTCTGAAAGATGTCTTAGTCATCTAATGCTGCTATAACGGAAATACCACAAGGCTTTAACGAAGAGAAATTTATTTCTTTACAGTAAAATAGACTCAGAGTCCAAATTGAGGGTGTCAGCTCCAGGGGAAGGCTTTCTCTCTCTGTTGGCCTTCTCATCGATCTTCCCCTGGACTAGAAGCTTCTCTGTGCAGGAATCTTGAGTCCAAAGGACATGCTCTGCTCCCTGTGCTTCTTCCTTGGTGGTATGAGGTCCCCCACTCTCTACTTGCTTCTCATTCCTTTTATCTCTTAAGAAGTAAAAGGTGGTACAGGCCACACTCCAGGGAAACTCACTTTACATTGGCTCAGGAATGTGACCTGGGTAAAAAAAGAGTGTTATAACCCTACTCTAATCCTCCTTAACATAAAATTACAATCACAAAATGGAAGACAACCATACAGTACTGCAAATCATGGCCCAGCCAAATTGATATACACATTTTTGCAGGGACATAATTCAATCCATGACAAAAGAGTGTAAATTTTTATTAAAAAAAGAAAAAAAGGGAGGGGGTCAAAGTCATGGGAAAAGGAATACAGAGCTTTGTTGACCTTCCCTACACTTATTTCACAGTTTTGGTTTTGAATTACACAGTGGGGGGCAAAGAGGGCACACATAATCTCTTCAGTGTTGGAGGCTTCTAATCAGAGTCCAGTCATTGTTAACTGCATAACTGCATTTATTTAGACGGGGGAAGTGAGACAGGCAAGAGATCAGACTGGCTATAATTAAATAACCTCTGATTCAGTATTCCTGGAATCTAAACCTAAGTGCAGACCACCACATAATTTTTACTGCTAGCACCCGAGAACTACTTGTGATTAACAAACTAGGTGCTCAGACAAGATAAGGGGCCACATTTCCTATCCCTACATGCTTGACCTGCTATAAATTACTGATAACTCTCTTGAGTTGTTTTTCAAGTCCCCCACCAGGTATAGAGCATGCACAGTAAAAATCAAGGTAGCCTATGAATGACCTTCCACATGAGATAATCATGAACAAAGATCCCTTGCCAAGACTCGAACTAGGATCCACAGACTTCACGCATGTGCAACATCCCAGAATAAGTCCTATTCGACATCCCAGCAGCCTTTGTGACAGACTCCATCTTAGTTCCTTCCTGAATTCCAAATGCGCGCGCATTTGATTTTCATAATCCTTCCCCTTCTCCTGAAAATCTCCACCCATCTAATGAATAAAGATAATGCCTTTTTATAAGCCTTAAGAAATCCTTCGTTCAGGGAGAGATAGGTGAAAACCCCTCTCCATCCTTCCCTCGCCAGGCTTTTCCTAATAAACCTTTGTTTCTGTGGAACCTCTGAGCCTCTCCTGGTCATTCTTAGTCAGAAGAAGGTAGGAACATAAGCAGCGCTTACTCCCGAGCTGGGAAGCCCTGGCCTGTAACAGAAGCAAGCATCAGACTACCTCTGCTCCTTGGATGAGGAAATTATCTGGCAGTTGTTGCCCTGCCTTACTATTCACTTGCCCAGCCCTGTGGGCACAGGAATGCACAGAGTCATTCTGTCTGGCTACAAGCTGACAGTAGGGTCCTGTGAGGAGAGGAGGGAAAGGAGCATTGCTGAGCCATCCAGCGTCGAGAGTGGGGCTGGGCTTCATGTGTTTGTCTCCCCCAATCTCATCAAGTCCTCATAACACCCAGGGAGAAGGGCAGATAACCTCTGCCTTATGGATGAAGACATTGAGCCCCAGAACGGCTACGGAACTTACTTAAGGTCCTCTAGCTGCCTCCAAAGTGACCCATGCTCTTGCCACTCAGCCCTGGTGCACGGAACACAGCGTACGTATCCGCTGGGCCCTGCAATTGCTATGTCAACTAGGCTGGCCACCTCACCACTCTGAGCCTACGTTTCCTCACATACAAGGATAATATTGTGAGGAGCAAATTAGATGAAGGATGTACAAGACATTTTTTAACAATTATGTTTTACTACTCCCACCACAAAGTGGCCATGTGGGGCCCAGCTGATGTTTTTGCCTGCCTATTCTTTTTCCCTTCTTTTTCTGGCAACCCGTTAAAAACTAAACCAGTTGCCATTGAGTCAATTCTGACTCACAGTGACCCTATAGCAACCCTAGAGGACAGGGCAGAGCTGCCCCATAGAGTTTCCAAGAAGCAGCTGGTGGATTCGAACTGTCAACCTTTTGGTTAGCAGCCAAGCTCTTAACCACTGTGCCACCAGGGCTCCTCTTCTGGCAACAGTATCCTGATTTTCCTTTGGGAAGACAGCCGTTCCTTTGGCACAGCGTTAAGAGCTAAGGCTGCTAACCAAAAGGCTGGCAGTTCAAAACCACCAGCTGCTCCTCGGAAACCCTATGGGGCAGTTGTGCTCTGTTCTACACGGTTGCTATGAGTCGGAATTGACTTGAGGGCAATGGGTTTGGTTTGGTTTTACCCTGTGCTTAATGAAGGATTGACTCTACCCTACCCTCACCTCCAGGACAGATACACGGCCCTGACTGGCCAGGGAATCTCAATTCGGAGACGTGGTTGGAACTGTGGTGAAGGGGTTACTCTCTTTTTGCTGGAGTGGCTGAGAGAATATAGTAATGACAGGGATGGAGAAGAAGAGGAAAAAGCACCTATAGCTTATTCAGGGCTTACTATAAGTCAGGTACTGTTCTAGTCACCCATGACTATCCTTTGAGGTACGTGCTGCCACTATTATGCCCCATCCTACATGTGCAGAAACTGAGGCTCAGAGGTGGTCAAGCTACTTGGATAAGTGATGAGCCAGGATGTGACCCCAGGCTACCTGGCTCTAGCGCCTGTGCTTTTCCACTCATGCTCTGTGGTCTCTATAACTGTAAGCCTGGGCTGCTGGCAGCCATCTTGCCACCAAGAGGAAGCAGCCTGCCGAGAATGGAACCACAGAGTCAAGAGAGTGTCAGGGCACCTAGGTCCAGCCATGCCTGGTGCTGTCTACTTTTCAGTTAGGTGAGGCGACAAAGTCCCTTTTTTTTGCTCAAAGTTGATTTGAGGAGGGCTTCTATCACTTGAACAGAGTTGGAAAGATATGACTGTGACCCCTAACAAAGTGAAGTCACAGAACCACTGACTCTTGTCAGACCTGAGAGACCATAAACAGAGGCACCGAGAAGAAAATGACTGTGGCCACAGTCAGTGGCGGTGGACCCAGACTGGAGCCCATACAACCTGGCCCTGCTCTCATGGTCCTGTCCAGTTCCTCTAGAGGTGTCCCCAGATTGGGGGGCAGATCTCACAGGCCCATTTTACCTGCTTATATACACCTATGAGTAACTTGGAAACCCTGGTGGTACAGTGGTTAAGGGCTACAGCTGCTAACCAAAAGAGTAGCACTTCGAATCTGCCAGGTGCCCCTTAGAAGCCCTATGGGGCAGTTCTACTCTGCCCTACAGGGTCGCTATAAGTCAGAATTCACTCGATGGCAATGGGTTTGGTTTTCTGGTTCATGAGTAACTTGCAGGAACTGCCTTCTCTTTAGATAGTATCATTCTCTTTTCTAATCATATGTAAGATTCTATAAGGTGATGGGCTGGGAGAGGTAAAGGGAGACACTTCAGAGGCAATTTCCTGCCTAAGATCTGAGGATAGAGAAAACTCTGCTGAAGGGCATGCTGCTTACCCAGGAAGGGGAAGCCGTCAACATTCTCTCTTTCTGGCCACAAATTGCAGCTCTCTGATGGGTTTTTCCTAGAGTTCAGTCTTGTGCTGGAAGCTAAACTGATACCAGGAAGGTTTCAGACATGTCAATCTCCTTCCTGGCATTTTCTCAGAAATTGATTCTCTTTGCTTTTCCAGGCTTGAGTCTTGGCCTTGATATTGTTAAAACTTGGGTTTCCGGTACTGCGTCAGTGGACATGTTTCCTGCAGCTCCCAACCTGATCCCAGGGATCACGGAGGAGGCTGGTAATTCGGTTGCAAGATAATTCCGATGGGGAAGAGATTACCTGCCTGTTCTTCTATTGCACCACTGAGGTGAGGATGAACACTGGCCTGACCCATGTCCTGCTTTTTGTTGGCAAGTCTCTCCTCCACCTCTGACTTTGAAGGGATTAGCTTTTCAAACAGGTTATTTTGCCCCTGCCAGTCCTAAATTATGATACAGTGTTTACTGAGCTCCAAGTATGTGCCAGGCATTGTTCTAAGCACTTTACATGTATTAACACAGTAGGTCCTTGTCCTTCCCACAGCCCTGTGATAAAGGTTCTACACTATCCTTGGTTTATACAAGAGGAAGTCAAGTCACGGAGAAGATGCCTGCGTGGAGGGGCCAGGCTAGAAATCCAGGCTGTTTGGTTCCAGGGTTCACAGCCTCAACTACTTTGCCATAGTGCTTCTAACCCTGCCATGTGACTTACTGGCCCTTCATAAATCATGAAGTGGCCTCAGTGTTTCTACTGGCCCCACTCTCCAAGACCTCAAAGCTGCAGAGACGAAGACCTCAAGAAGCAGACAGACTGACAATCATAACTTCACAACTGGAAATGAATTTGGCAGTTGAGTCTAAAATGCATTCAGTTCTTCTCTGCCCAGAAATAGGAACTAAAAGGTTTCATTCTGGTGAAAGTGCAGATCTGGAATGTCAGCTGTCATATCAGGCTCTTGGAATGTGGCACCATCAGTCTGCATTTTCTTTTCTCTCCTTTTTTTTTTTTTTAACAAAGCAATTGAGATCTGTAAACATAGAAGGGGCAGCTCCTGGTTCCCCAGAAGGCTGAAGGTGCAAGAACACTGTGTACTTAAATGAGAAAAGGGGAGGGTCTGCTGTTTGTATGCTAGCCATGTCTGAAATTTACAGCCCCACTGACCTCCAATTGGCCGAGACAGGCGCTCTCAGAGCTGACGGCCAGCGAGAGAGGCTTTCAGAAATCCAGGAACTGAATATGCCTCCACCCCCGCCCCATACCCTCATGAGAAAAGTAGAATAGGAACCTATAGGGGTGACCACTGCACGGTTCCAATGTTAGGTACCTCCACCAAGGGCAGCTACCCTTGAACCTGGCCAGCATTTTATGAGGTAGCCGAGAACAAAATGTTCTGCCCCTCTCTTACACTGTTAAGAGACAAATTGGAAATACCCATTTTTCCATTAATAACACGTTTAAGAATTTAACCGTTGGCTATTCCTGCACATGTGCCAAGATGTCTGAACTAGAATATTCTTTAAAGTACAGTACAAACAGTAGCAAAAGACTATTAATAGCCTAGATAGTCATCCGTTAGGAACTAGTATTATATTCATGGACAGGTCCACAAACCTTTAGATGCAACTATTTGGTGGCAAAACTTGATCTGAATGAACATGAACTGTATAGTCTTTTTTTACAAATATTATGAATATTCAGTAGTATGAGTATTCATATTTTGCTGCAGTTATATTATGTATATTATATACATTAATATAAAATATATTAATGTATCTCATTACAGTGTGCTGCCCCAGGTCCTACCGTATCCATACCCATTGCTGTTAAGTTGATTCCAACTCATAGCAACCCTATAGGACAGAGTAGGACTGCCCCATAGGGTTTCCAAGGAGCAGCTGGTGGATTTGAACTGCTGACCTTTTGGTTAGCAGCCAAATGCTTAACCATTAGGCTACCAGAGCTCCTGGGATTATATTACTTTCTAGATTTTAAAAAGTAAAACACATTTGGCCCCAAAGGTGCTGAATAAAGAATTGTTTCCCTTAACTGCCTCCATGAACAACTGCTTCCTTTGCCATGAGACCAGGAGAACTGGATGGTACCCAGCTACCACTACTGAATGTTTTAATTGAAGGTTCTATAGAAGTATCCTGATCAAAAGGGAGGGACTATAGAACAGAATTTAAAATGCTCACGGAATCCAGATATTCTGGAGCCATGGAGGCTGAATGAATCCCTGAAACTATTGCCCTGAGATAACCTTTATCTCTTAAACCAAAAACATCCCCTCAAGTCTTCTTTTTTTTTTTAATAATTTTTATTGTGCTTTAAGTGAAAGTTTACAAATCCAGTCAGTCTCTCACACAAAAACCCGTATATACCTTGCTACATACTCCCAATTACTCTCCCCCTAATGAGACAGCCTGCTCTCTCCCTCCACTCTCTTGTTTCGTGTCCTTTTCACCAGCTTCTAACCCCCTCCACCCTCTCATCTCCCCTCCAGGCAGGAAATGCCAACATAGTCTCAAGTGTCCGCCTGGTCCAAGAAGCTCACTCCTCACCAGCATCCCTCTCCAACCCATTGTTCAGTCCAATCCCTGTCTGAAGAGTTACCTTTGGGAATGGTCCCCGTCCTGGGGCAACAGAAGGTCTGGGGGCCATGACCACAGGGGTCCTTCCAGTCTCATTCAGACCATTAAGTCTGGTCTTATGAGAATTCCCTCAAGTCTTCTTAAAACCAAACAACAGTTTAGCTTAACTAGTAAAGAACGTCTGCCTTGAGCATTGTGCTTTTTTAAGATCTATCTATATGGGATCAAACTGGCAACAGCAGCTTGAAAAATCAGATGTAAACTTAGGGGGCAGTGAATTTATGTTAAGGGGGAGGAATAATTCTGAAATGGGTGTGAATGGTCATACAACTCGAAGAATGTAATCTATGTCACTGACTTATACATGTAAAAATTGTTGAATTGGTGTATGTCTGTTGTATATATTCTCAACAATGACAAAAACAAAATACATTATTTAAAAAAAGACTTGTTTCCCTATACATTCACAATGGAGTACTATGTAGACATAAAAAAGAATGAGGTCAATTCACACATCCTTCCATGGAATGATTTCCAAGATCTTTGTTAAGCAAAAAAAAAAAAAAAGGAACAAAACAATGTGTATCACATGCTATCACTGCATTTAAAAATGGGATTGGGGGAGGGTAGAGGAGGACAGAATACATGCACTGCATGGTTGCATACCTGAAGAACATTTCTGGAAGGTCATGTAAGAAACTGATTATAGCAGTTGCCTCCTGGGAGGGGAGCAGGGGGCCTGGCATCAGAAGCACTGTATCCCCATCATGGATTGAATTGTATCCCCCAAATATATGTCAACTTAGCTGGGCCATGATTCTCAGTATTGCGTGACTGTCCACCATTTTATGTGATTGTTCACCATTTTATGTGATTTTCTTATATGTTGTAAATCCTATCACTATGATGTAATAAGATGGATTCGTGGCAGTTATATTGATGAGGTCTGCAAGATTAGGTAGTGTCTTAATCGAATTTCTTTTGAGATACAAAAGAGAGAAGGGAGCAGAGAGATACGGGTACCTCGTACCACCAAGGAAGCAGCACCAGGAGCAGAGCGCGTCCTTTGGACCTGAGGTTCCTGTGCTGAGATGCTCCTAGACCAAGGGAAGGCTGATGACAAGGACCTTCCTCCAGAGCTGACAGAGAGAGCCTTTCCCTGAAGCCAGTGCCCTGAATTTGGACTTCTAGCCTACTGGACTGTGAGAGAATAAATTTCTATTTGTTAAAGTCATCCACTTGTGGTATTCCTGTTATAGCTGCACTAGATGACTAAGACGCCCCCCAATGCCACTGAGTATTGATTAGGCAGGTCGATCAGACTCTCTGTTCTCTGAACTGGGGTTCTAGAGAAGGAACAGCTAGCTGGTAGAGAGGAGCACCAAGACAACCAGAGGTGCAGAGATGAGAAGAGGGCAGAGGCGTGTTCATGGTGGCACCATGAAGTGACAGAGAGTCGTCCAGACAACCTGTCCCTGGAGGCACCCTGGATCCTGAACTCTCTCCTTTGCTGTGTTCCCCTGCGATCTCTGTCTACTCCTTTGCTTGGGAAAGCCACAAGAAGTCTCTAGTCCCTGCACAAAAAGGCCCTGCTTAATATCAGGATCTGTGTGTGCAAGCGCATGTGTGCGCACGCATGCACACGCCTGCATGCATGCATACGTGCATGTCTGTGCATTAAAAGGGAAGGTTTAACATTTTCTAGGTGGTTGAGTTAAATGATTTTTGTAGTCCTTTGCCAAGTGAGCTTAGCAGATAGGTGTGCCATCAAAGGCATTTTCCAGAAATCTCCAATCAACTGCAAAAGGCAGTGCATTATCATTAGAGCCCCTCAGGATGGTTAAGGGTGTGGGCCCTGGAGTTAGTCTGCCTGGGATCCACTTATTGGCGCCACAGAGCGAGGAAGCTGGAAGGCTGGAATCAGCCTCAAGTCCAGCTGGAGCAAGGGAGACACCTTCAGTAAGAAGCGCAATTGTGCTGCCTGCACCATCAGTCACCTGTCTGCCTTCTGCCTGTGGAGGAGCCTGATAATCTTTGTTGAACGCTAACCAATATCCAACATCTAAACTAACAACATCTAAAGAATGATTAACAGATAGTGGAACTAAGAACAATTATGGAATGCCTACTATGGGTCAAGCATCTGCTAGGTACTTTAGTACACTGCCGCCTTTAATCCATATACCAGCTCCCCGAAGTGGGTATTATCAAACGAGGACCAGCGGGGTCAAGAGACTCATCTAAGGTCACACAGCTGGGATTTGAGGCAGAGATGTCTGACTCCAGAACTTAGACTGTAGCCATCATCACACACTGCCTCGTTGTGGATGCTAGTGCACACAGACCCCGCGGGCTTCTGTGCAGTAAGAGGACGTGAGCCCAGAGCCATGCCAGAAGCCCACAGTGCCAAGAGGGGACGCTGGGAGGTGAGGCTTGGTGACGACCAAAGATTTCTTCCTCCTCCATGTTTCCCTTTTCTTTTTTTTCTCCTAACACTGTGTGATAAATTTACTTCCTAATGATTTTTGAGTAAACTACAATGACCACAATTTCAAAATCATTAATAATTCATGACCCAGGGCCATAAACACTATATAATTTCCACTGGCAGGAACCGCGAATGCTAGTTAGAGGCGAGGCTGAGAATATTTTTAACCAGCTGAACTGAAAGTCTCTATCGGCTTCAAGCCAACCATCGAAGATACATTTTTCAGAAATGACTGTAATCATACCTCACTTCAAGATGTCTCTTCCAGGAAGTCTCCTCTCCCTCCTCTGAAGACCCCTGGGGCTTTATGTGGGTCTCTTCCAGGAGGTTTATCACTCTCTTCTTTGATTTGTGGGTTGAGAATTGAAGCGCCCTTGGGGCCAGGCTGGCCACGTACAGTGTACAGCAAAGCATCTTGGTTAAGGATCTTCAGTGTGAAGCCCTTGAAGCCTAGCTCTGCCTCTTGTTAGCTGTGTGACCCTGAGCAGGTCATTTACTTTCTCTCTGTCTCAGTTTCTTTGTGAACTATGAAGAATAATAACTACCACATCCTACCCCACGGGCTATTTGTGAAGGTAAACAGGGCATCACACATAAAGCCCTGGTGCTCATTTGTGGCTGCATGCTGGCATCACCTCTGGACAGTCGAAGATTCCAAAGCTGGGTCGCACCCCCAGAGAATCTAATGTAACTGGTTTGGAAAGAGGCTTGGACATCAGGATGTTTAAAAGCTTCCAGATGATTCTAAAGTGTGCCAGACTGCGCAAACCACTGACACAAAGCACTTACCACAGGGTCTGGACCAGCATGACTGCCATATACCTGTTAGCTGTTGAGCAGGTGCGTGGTGGGGGGCGGGGAGGCAGCCATACTCAATAACACCCACTGCTGCTGCTGCTTTACAGGAATAAGAACTCAGTGCTGTCATTCTCAATTTTCCCAAAGAAGCCAGACATCTGCATTTTTATGTGAAATCTCCCAATTTTTAAATGTGGACAACTAATTTTTGAAAATTGTAATAGGATCAGAACCCACTGCTGCCAAGTCAATTCTGACTCATAGTGACCCTATAGGGCAGAGTACAACTAACCCTATAGGGTTTCCAGTGAGCAGCTGGTAGATTTGAACTGCTGGCCTTTTGGTTGACAGCCGAGCTCTGAACCACTGCGCCAGCAGGGCTCCTATAACAGGGTATGGATCAGAAAAAACACATCTTTGGGCTGAGACTGGCCTGCTCATTGAGCGCAGCCTCACACCTGTGATGGCCCAGCCCACCACCACAGACAACAGCACACTCCTAGCCTTGGGTGAAAACTGCATGTTCACCTGCAGGGCGTGAGGCAGCCATACTGTCTCCCCACAGAAGGCAGGACACAGCTCATGTCCCCGTCTGCTTGTTCTAACCAGCACTGGGAAAGAGATAGCCTGTCTTTCCCTTGCCTTTCATGGTGACATGGCATGATCTATACTTGGCAGGCTGTATAAGTCACCCAGTGCCAGGAAGTCCAGGTTTCATGGACAAGGAGAGGAGGGAGGCAGAGAGAGGAGGGGGTGGAAAAGGCACGTTATCACATATCAGGACGAGAGTCCTGGCAGCTTGTTACTAGCTTTTTGTTTTATTTTTTAACCAGACAAAAGCCCTGTTAAGAGAATCAGCATCCTATTTTTCAGAGGGCCTGAAACCATCTCAAATCTCTCTCAGGGTTCAATCAGGATACTGAGATAAACCACCTCACTCTCCGTCTTCTTTCACCTCAAGTACTTTTCAGAAGGGAGCAATCTGAAACGCTCTCGGCGACTGGCATGATGGGAGCAGCTGAGAAAGCAGCAGTTAGAGGAGTCCTGTTGCCAAGGAGAAAGACAGAAAGGGAAGGGGTATCTCAGCAACTTACCCGCTGCCTGCTCCCTCATTTCCCAGCTAATTTCTTAATGTGGAAAATGGGATGCTGTTATTCTGTGGCCAAAAGCCTGGTTAGGTTTAAATAACTCGCTCCCAGCCCAGGGGCTGCTCTTCAGCTTTGGTCCTTTAACCAAGGGCACCCAGGAGCCTGCAGGCCCATACTCCTGTTCCAGCTCCTCCACCTTCAGGTGTCTTGAAGGACTTTGCAGAAGAACAGGCACACCTGTTCCTGCCTTCAGAAAAAAGTCCTTAACAGAAGGGAGTGGGAGACCTACCTACTTCACCTCCAGATTGGCCAGTGCACTCCCATTTAGATCTTCTTGGCAGTACCAAAGTTCCTAAGTTACCTCATAGCGCTCATTCCAGGTAGGGTGATTAAATAAGCAGAAAATCCACACTGGCTGTTCTGGCTATGGCTGAGACACCCGAAGACACCAGAAGAGAGGATCAAAGACACAGCAAAGCACAAAAGGTCCCTTGTGCTACCTACATCTTCAAGCTTGTCTTGTGCCAATTACTCCTCTGGAGGGAGGCCAGGGTTGCTTTCAGAGGCCAAAGGCCCTCACCCTTTATCTATGCTTTGTCAGGTTTACCTGGCCCACAGGGCTCAGTCGTGTGGTTCAGGTGGGGTTGCTCCAGAACTCCGGCCCTCACCCAGGTATGGCAGATGAGCATAATCTATCTCCCTGGCTCTAGTGATTAGTTCAGGGAATGGCATATAAGGAAGTCCAGGGAGACTCAGCCTCTGGATGTTTGCTGGACCCACTAGAAAAGAGAAGCCCTTTTCCTGTGGGGGATGTCGAAGTGAAAGAATATAAGCTAGGAAGTGGTGGTAGCCACTGTGATAGGATGAGGGCAGAGCTTGGCTGAGAGCCAAGCAAACACAGAGGAAAGCAGAACCAAGAAACAGAGAAACACCAAGTCTTGCCATTTATGAGCCCCCAGATGCAGCAGAGCCTGACAAATTCTCTTTCATTATTGGAATTATATCACTTTACAATCAAGAGACTTAATACGCCAATGTTGATGAATTTCAGGATTGGTCAATATCTGTGTACTTGCCTGTACCCCTGTACCACTAATAAGACTCACATTTAAACTCCCCTGAGCCTTGATCAAAGGGTCTTGCTGTCTGCTCCTTCTTTCTTAATCTATAGATTCTTCCTACCATTTTCCACCCCATTTCCGGCTTAACAATCTTGCAACTTTTCTCATTCATGTCCCCTGACTTTGACCATGATGTCTCCTTGGCCTGGAAAACTCTTATACATCCTTTGAGAGGCAGCCCACACACCACCTTTTCTGCCAACTCTGTCTTGATAGACCTAGCAGAGTTAGGTGACCCCTTTTCTGTATTAAAATCCCACTTTCTTTGGCCCTCTCTGATGGCACTTCTCACACTGCATTGTTGCACATCTCTTCCAATTACACTGTGAGTGTCCTGAGATCAAGGGCTGTGTCTCACTCATCTCTGAGTCCCAGCCCTTGGCATGGTACCTGGCACGGAGCAGAAGGAGCTCAGCGTGGTAAGTTTCAAAAATGGTGACAATATTTTGCTCTTTCCATCAATAGGTGAAGCCTATTTCACCACCCCTTGAATCTGGGCTGACCTTGCAACTTGCTTTAACCACTAGAAAGTGGCAGAAGTAACACTGTGGCAACTCTGAGCCCAGGTCTGTAGGAGGCCTGCATCTTGTACTCTTGCAACCCTGAGCCACCATATAAATGAGACAGGACAGCTTGCTGGAAGACAGCAGGTGGGGGAGAATGGAAGCACCCTAAGTGACACTCGGCCAGACCCCAGCCACTCAGTTGACCACAGATGCATGAGTGAGCCCCAGCTGAGATCAGCAGAGCCTGGCCCAAATCAGCAGGATTTCCCAGGTAAGCCCAGCCCAAACTGCTAACCCACAGAATCCTGAACTAAATCCATGGTTGTTGTTTTAAGCCACTAAAATGTGGGGTGATTTGTTGTACAGCCAAAGGGTAACTGTTACACTCAGTAGGAGATTACTAACAAACGACACTAGGTTGATAACACTAGTTGCCAGCTGTTTTAGGCTGGGTTCTCCAGAGAAGCAAAACCAGTAAAGCACATAAATATATACATATACCAAAACCAAAACCGACTGCTGTTGAGTTGATTCCAACTCGTAGCAACCCTACAGCACAGTGTAGAACGCCTCCATAGGGTTTCCAAGGAGTGGCTGGTAGATTCAAACTGTCGACCTTTTGGTTTGTAGCTGATCTCTAGAAAGATTCATACGAAGGAAATGGCTGAAACATCCCAAGTCTGTAGTTCAGGCTGGATGCCTCTCCCAACGCACGTAGCCGTAGGGGCTGGCAAACCCAAGACTGGCAAGCCAGACAGCAGAGCCCTAGCTCACAGGCTGTAAAGACCGACAAATCCCAAGATCAGCAAGCAAGACAGCAGGCAAGCTGCCGGGCCAAGTCCCAAGAACTGGAGGCCAGAGAAACAGGAGCCAGCTGCAGGACCCAGAGTGAGCAAAAGCCCGTGAGCCTTGCCAGAAAGTCCACCTATATTGGATGCAGGCCACATCCCCAAGGAAACGCTCTTTCAACTGATTGGCTACTCACAGCAGATCCTATCACAGAGGTGATCACATTATATCAGATTTCATCATTGAGGTCATTACATCATTATACAACAGCCAAACTATATCGTAACTGCCAAACCATTGAGAATCATGGCCCAGCCAAGTTGACATACCACCTTAATGATCACACCAGCTATCATTTGGTCCCTTTGGTTAGGACTCAGACAGAAATGAGTAAGATGTCCAGAAATGAGTAAGATGTACTTCTTTACCAGACAGTTCCTTCAGAGCCTTTCTAAAGAGTTGCCCCCCCCGCCCTCAGCGGCCCTCAGCAGGGCCACGCTTACCTCCTTTTTCTCCCGTGAGCAGGAGCGGCTTCTCTCAGCCTTCTGCAGAGCCTGACCTGTAGTGATTCAAAAGCAGAACCAGTGGTGAAGACTGTTCGAGAACACCTAGTTTATCGCTGCAAAAGCTTTTTATTTGCAAACTGAATAGACGAGACCAATCGTAATCAAATGATTTTAAGAAAATGCAGCCTATTATTATAATGGGAAAATGGCACACTTTTGAAATAGACCAACAGCAAGGAAATGGTAATTCCCACACTCATGTTACTGGACTATAACGCACAGAACTCCAGCCCTTTAATCTGGACCATTACCTGCACTCTGAAAAGGCCGGCGGACTGTAGTTTTCCCAGTCAAATTACATTTTCATTAAATGCTTTGGAATTATATAAAGTGCCTTCCACAGAAATGCCTTCCACTGTGTGCATACACATAATTTTTGATGAGTGCATGCCTGTGTGCTGCGCGAACCCCCAAACTCACCACAGAGGTGATGGTGCGGATGTGAATTAGTGGTAATCAGCCACATTTCACATAATGGGCCCTTTCAGAGAGAATTGTTGCTGTTCTCGGAAAACTAGAACACTAACATTTGAAGGTATGCATAAATTCAATCGACATCATAACGTTTAAATATGCTGTTCCGAATGCAGTTTTCACAACCTTTATGGAAGCGTCCATTATAAAAAGATTCCCTGATGGAATATTAATGGGTTGCTTTGGCTTTAAAATGTAAAATGGGAGTCGATGCATGTTGTCAGTGTATCTTCCCAGTTGTCCATCTTCATTCTCGGGTGGCTATTTGTCAGAATGCCACGACCACATGCCCCACACTCAGACAGCAGGAGCAAAAGGGGTTAATGACACTGTAGCGGAGTCGAGATGGGGACTTGAGCCTCAGGAGAAAGATGGAGCCTCTGTCTCTGGATGTGGTCACTTCCAATGGCGGGGGCACAGGGGGAAGGTCACAACTGGTGATAAATTCAAGTCAAAGGAAGGTGCTCTTTCCAAGAAAGTGAGAATATGGGGAAGAGCAAAGGGCCAAGGGTGGACACTTGGCAACACCCGTACTTTGGGGACAATATAGAAAAGGATTTAGAAAAAAGGCAGCTGGAGAGTTTATAGGAGACCCTGGAGTGGTATGGGAGACATCTTTTGGGTTGTCTGCCCAGCTCACAATGACACTGTAACTACCTTCCTCTTCTTTCTCTCCTCCCCATGCACAGGGTGGCGTCCTTGGCAGCCATGGCTGCTCAGGGCCCCATACTCCGGTCCAGTCCTCCATGCGCAGCCCCGGCAGTGTGGAATTGGTTCTAAGAGACAAGGGCGGATGGGCAGGGTAGGGCCTTCTCTGTGAGCTTTGATGCTGTGAGTGGCCATCAGCCACCTGCCTCGGGGACAGACTAACAAAGAAGGCCAGGATGCCAAGAAAGAATGAACTGATCTGAAACCCACTGCATGCCTGCCTTTGCATTCCACAGAAACCCTCTTATAACTAATTATTGTGTGCGTGTGTTTTCTTTTTTTTTTTTTCCTTAAGACAAAGAAAAAGAACCTAGGATTTAGGAATGAAAAAGAGCCCAGTATTTAGAGATCAGGGCATTGGAGCTGTTGGGCCAGTTTTCTCATGCCTGCCTGACCCTGGTGCTCTGGGGCAGGAGCGAGGGGTGTACAGATAGAAACCTCACACCTGCCCTGGCTGTCCATCTGAGCGATTCTGGGTGAGCCCGAAGGCAGGCCAGAGAGAATGAGATAGAAGGTAGTCAGGACGAGTAATGTGGAGCTGGACCCAGAAGATAGCCATGAGCTGGAAGGGGACAGAGAAGGTTAGAAGTCACGGTTGTCAACAGATCCTGGCAGCAGAAGCAGGGCTGAGACAAGTAAGATGCCAACAGGGCGAAGCTGGGCCCAGAGCATGAGCACGGAGCAGAAAGACGCAGAACCAGTCCAGGAGCAAACATGGCAGTGCCCCCGGTCTGACTGAGGCGCTTCCTTTGCTGGCTACATGCACTTCCTGTAACCTGGTCCTGGTGGACAGCCGACCACCTATGGGACCTGTAGTCACAGGATCTCTCTGGGCCGTATTTTCCTTTTTAATAAAAAAAAATTTCAGGTGGGTTGAATCACCTCTAGGTTTGCTTTCAGCTCTAAGATTTAAGTTGTAACAATAAAGAGCAGTAAAAAAAAAAAAAAAAATTAAAATGGACCACAAAAACAAAATATTAATAGAAAGAACACAGAGCTTAACTACTGAAATTTGAGAGCAAACCTCTAGTGGAATTAAGAAGAAGCTTCTTTATTCATTAAATTGGAAAATAATTTGCTTATTTTCCAACTAAGATAATGTGCTCTAATTATGTGCGTTTGTTATCTAAACACTCGTAGAAGACTGGCGGTCCCAGGTCCTCATGTCACTGAGCCTCTTTCTCCTCCAGGTAGCTTGATGCTGACGGAGACAGTACCTTCTCAGAGAGGATGGCAGGAAGTGCCTTAACGATATCATGGCATGCCTGTCTACTCCACTTAGCTTCTCCGAGTATTTTCCTACCCATATCTCGTTTTATTCTCACAAACACTCAGGGAGGGAGGTGGAAGAAGGCGACATTAATATCAATACACACTGCTCGCAAAATTAAGGCAGTGTTCCTTTGCATTTTGCAAGGTGACCTGCCTGCTTCAGCTCTGAAGCAATAAATAAGGCCAAATGAAAATGATACACGTGTACCTCACTTTACAGAACAGATGTGTGCCCAGGGAAAAGAAACAAAGAAGTGAAGGCATTGAATTTGTGTAAAAATAATGCTGTTCATCTGCTTAGGATTTCAGAGAGGTTTTATCTGCACTTAGGGTTTATTTTCAATGGTCAGGAGACTCTGACACTTGAGTTTTACTTTGTTCTAGATGCAGATACTATCCATCGCTACCATTTAGAGGAGGGTCACATCCTCCTTGAATGTCAGTTCCTGAAGTCATCAGGCAAGAGAAAATCAAAGTCAAAATTACCCTTGAAAAGGAGCCTTAAACCACCTGCAAACCACAGGACACAGGTTTTACATCCATTCTGTAGATTAATACACATGTATAATATTTGGTGTATGTGTATAAATCTGCTGCCATCGAGCTGAGTCCAACCCGTAGTGACCCTATAGGACGGCACAGAACTGCTACATAGGGTTTCCAAGGAGTGGTTGGTATATTTGAACTGCCGATCTTCTGGTTAGCAGCAGAGTTCTTAACCACTGTGCCACCAAGGCCCCTAAACCAAACCCATTGCCATCGAGTCAATTCTGACTCATCGTGACCCCATAAGACAGAGCAGAACCACCCCATATGGTTTCCAAGAAGCAGCTGGTAGATTCGAACTGCCGACCTTTTGGTTAGCAACCAAGCTGTTAACCACTGAACCACCAGGGCTCATGTGTATAGTACATGATAAAAAATGCATATGCAAAATATAATTTCATGGTATTTCTAATTAAACTATTCATATTGTAATTACTCCCTCTGTTTTTCCCCTCAGGGTGGGTGGGGAATGGTGGGGCTGGAGCATGAAGCAAGCACAGGGTTCATGAAAGTTAAATGCCTGGATGATCATTGCAGCTCCATGGTATCGGGCACCTACAATGTATCAGGTTTTCTGCACAGGCATCATCCGCATCCGCACAACCAGTCCTTTAGATCAGGGCTTGGCAAACTTGTTCCGTAAAGGACCAGCTAGTAAATACTTTTTACTTTGCAGGCCAGAAGGTCCTAAGGCCGTACGGTTGCTAGCATAACTTCTCAACTCTGCCCTAGTAGCACCCAAGCAGCCACAGACAATATGTAAACAAATGGGCATGGCTGTGCCACAATAAAGCTTTATTTACAAAAATAGGCAGTGGGCCAAACCATGGGCTATAGTTTGCCAACTCCTGCTTTAGATGGATATTATTATTCCCAGTGGTACGCACTAAGGAAGAAATGAGAAACAAGCAAACTGAGGCCAAGTGATTGGGCTGCTTTCTCAAGGTCCCAAAAATGTCATTTCACTGTCATTATCACCATCATAATCATCACCACCATCATCATTATCACCACCATCATTACCATCACCACCATCATTACCATCACCATGAAAGCTCACCTTGGGTAGGGCTTACTCTGCGCCAAGTACTAGGCTCAGGGCTAAGTGCTTTACATGCATCAACTTATTTACTCCTCACAGCTACCCTATGAAATAGGTACTATTACTAACCCCACATGTCCGATGAGGACACTGAGACCCAAAGAAGTTAGGAAACCTGCTCAACATAATCCACCTAGTGAGTGGAGAGGAAACCCTGGTGGCGTAGGAGTTTAGAGCTACGGCTGCTAACTAAAAAGGCTGGTAGTTCAAATCCACCAGGTGCTCCTTGGAAACCCTATGGAGCAGTTCTCCTTGATTTGAATCCAGGCAGTCTCATCCAGAGCTTATACTCAGAACCACTACACCACCCCTTAGGTGGTTAAAGACCAGTGCAAGAACGCCAGAATGTGCTGGCGAAAGGGTTTGATTTAAGAAGCTCTTTCTGTGACCCATTTTTTTTTTTTTAATGTACTTTAAGAGCCATTAATAGAGGTATGAGAAGAAAATGATTCCCCAATGGTCAAAGAAGATGGAGCTCCCACCTAGCCAGATGGCTCAATGAGAAAATCTGGAATATGACGATGGGAATAAAATGCCAAATGTGGAGAGGCAGGCTGGGCATCAAGACACTCATTCTCATCCACGTGGATAAAATGCTCAGCCTTGGCAGGAAAGGCTGGGCATTGGAGAGTAAAGGTGACTCCATGAAAATTCTGCAGGCAAAGAGGTCTGTCCATGCAGGGACCAACCTGTCACAAAGGAGTTTTGAAGAAAGAACTTGTTTCTCCCCAGTGGGGTGATGGTTCCTCCATTTGGTTACAGAGATGAGACTCAACTTATTTTTTCTCTCATCCAACCGTGAGGGCTCATGTTGCTCTCATTTTATATCTCCAGGTGCTTTAATTTAGATGCTGAATATCCTGCTGAGACACCATTTTCTCTCGTCTATGAGATTGGCAAAAATCCAGAGGTTTGACAATGCACTGCTGGCAAGGCCTGGGAAACATGCACTTCTGAGCATGGCTGGAAGGAGGGCAAGATGGTACAGTCCCTTTGTAGAGTATTTTGGCAACATCTTCAGAAGTATTCCCTTTGAGCTAGCACTATCACTTCTAGGAATTTACCATAAAGAAACCCCTCCACAAACAGGAAACCAACATATGTACAAGGTATTCACTGTATTACAATTTGTAATAAAAAAATATATATTAGAAATAACCCATAGGTCCATTAGTAGGGGACTGGCTGAATAACTATGGGGAATCCACAGGATGGAATGGAATACTAATAAGTTGGGGAAAAGGATGAGCAAGCTCCTTATATACCCTGTTATCCAAACCAAACCCATTGCTATCGAGTCCATTCCAACTCATAGCGACCCTATAGGACACAGTAGAACCGCCCCATAGGGGTTTCCAAGGACTAGCTGGTGGATTCCAATCACCGACCTTCTGGTTAGCAGCTGTAGCTCTCAACCATTGTGCCACCAGTGCCCCATATATCTTTGTCAGATGGCCATATATTATAGGAAAAAAAATCAAAGAGCAGAAAGTATATTTAGTATATGACCTTTTCTCTGAGAGAAAATAAAATACAGTCACATCGTTACTATTTGTAACAAAGAAGCAAATGAGAGAGCACATGTATAAGAGAGACTTTTTACCATTATTTTTTTAATACTGTTTTTCTTTTTGAAAGATTTGGATTTATTTCCTATTCAAAAAAAAAAAAAACTAAATTAAACTTAAAATATTAAGTGTCCAAAAGGCTGATTCAAATTTTCTTTAAAAAAAAAAATAGTATAACAAGAAATGCTGTAGGCTTTCCCAGCTCAGGCCCAAGAGAGGGCGGTCCGTCAGCAGGTGATGGAAGAGCCTCCATGAACCTCAGGACCCCGAAGCTTGCCGGAAAAAGAACATAATATTTTCGGAGGACAAACTGCCTTCTTTTAAGAGATCAATCTGTAAATGTATGAGAGATAAGAATGAAGTGATGACAAAAGATGGTTTCTGGAAATTGAAACAATGGCCCTATGTTTCTTCGCTAAGCCAGTGGGCTATTGGTGACCCACTCATTTATGTGAGGGCAAAGTTTTTATGAAATAGCCAGCCAAGATAAGGATAGAAAAGGGATCAGAAAATAAAACTGGGGCCTGGCCAGAAGGCTTGTCTGGAAATCATGGTTTTACTTGGGGCTGGATTCCATTACTGCTTCCTGGGCACCATTGATTGCCAGGCGCTTCCTTGTACGATAGCTCTCAGAATTTCCTAACCTATGCCACAAAGCAGCTCAGAGAAGTAAAGTGACTTGCCCAGGAAGGAAGAGGAAGAACTCGGCTTAGAAACCCATGGGTCTGACTACACCCCCGGTGCTCAGGCTCTTTACAATCCTCTACCGCCTGCCTGCACGCCCTTCTTCAAGTCCAGGAATGTGGAGCCCCCCAGCTACATCGTCATTACCCACCTCCTCCCGCACACACCCTCAGCCCCATTCCAACTTCCTGAGCACTTCTGGAACCTTCATCCTGGCTTCCACCTGCAGGGGTTGCAAAGACACATGTTGGATAATGTGGCAAACTCAGGTGGTGGGGTAGGGGCAGGCTTGAGATCACCTGCTTAGCCTAGAAGGGGGAATCACTGCTCAGCTCCAACCGGTATCCATGCAAGAATAGGGACCCCATTTTGCTAGACGAGATTTTTCCAGAGAAGCTGCAAGTTCGGTTTTATGAGAAAGCGTCTAATTTTTAAATGTTGACAAGTCATTAAAATTTAAAGCTCTATTCAGGCCCAATAAAGCAGCTCTCTAGTTTCCAACCTAATAAATAACTAGGCAGAAGGCTGAAAAATCTCCTACTTCCCTCATTGTGGAAGTGGCGTAGTGGCTAAGAGCTATGGCTGCTAACCAAATGGTCAGCAGTTCAAATCCACCAGGCACTCCTTGAAAACTCTATGGGGCAGCTCTACTCTACCCCATAGGGTTGCTACGAGTCGGAATCGACTCAACCGCAAAGGTTTTTTTTCCCTTTTCGTTTATCTTGATGCCAACGACCCCTTTGGAAGGACCTCTTTAAGGAAATTGCATCAAAACAACAGGAATCTGTGAGACAAAGAGCACACCTGGTAAACACAGGCCCCTATGTGGGCCTCTGGGGTGGCTCTGGGCCTCTCAGTTACATTCTGCCTTCCGAAAGCCTGAAACAATGTGCCTGTCACTCTTTCTTTGCATTTTCTGTGTAAATCAAATTCCCGGGGCCCAGTTTACTGCCAAATTACCTGAGATAAACAAGTCACGCTAAGATCCTCTTTTCCTTTCCAAACCCAAACAGCAGCTGGCAGCTAGCAATGGTTATTTATAACTTGCACACTGTTTCCTACATTCGGTTGGTCTAGAAATGCTTAGCTATGTGTTCTTTGGCCAGCTTCATAATTAGAAGAGAGCCTGAGGACAATGAAGGGGTGGAGAGGGTAGGCTCTGGGTCAGCCTGTCTGGCTCAGCCGCTTATTACCTTCTTGCGAATCCTAATAGTACGAATTCCCTTTAAGTTCATTGTCAGGGTTAAGACAGCATATGTAAAAACACTTAAAACAGTGCCCTGCACACAGTAGGTAGTTCCTGGTTATTAGTTCCCTCTCCCATGAACTACTGACTATTCATGGATCCCAGTGGGTTCTGCTGAATTCTGCCTCCCAAATATATCTGGAATCCGTCCACTCCCCTCCACCACCCCTCTCCAAGCCCCCTTCTTCAACAAGCATCTAGTGGTCTCTCAGCCTCCATCCTGGCCTGCCTTGACCCCCAGCAGCCATATATAAATAACACGTTATCATTTGCTTGACCTGCCAATGTTCCCCTCTGCATGCAGAAGAGAATCCAAACTCCTGGCCCTGGATGATCAGGCCTGTGTGGCCAGGCACCTGTGACCTCTTGGACCTCACTATGTCGCCTTGCTCAGGCCCAGGTCCCTGCAGCCCCATCAGCCTTTCTTCTAGTGCACAATTCCTTCCTGCCTCATGGCCCTTACTCTCTCTGTTCCCTCTTTCTGGAGTACACTTCCCATTGGTCTTGGAATGGCTAGTTCCTTATTATCGATCAGGTCTTAGCTTAAACGGACCTACCTTCTCAGAGAGAACTAGCCCCCAGGGTCCCTACTTTAATTTTCTGCACAGCACTTATCTTTTTCTTATTAATGTGTTTGTTGTGGTCTGTCTTCCCAATAGCTGCTCTGTTAAATCAGAGGCCCCATCTGGCTTTTTCACCACTGAATTCCCCACACCTGGAACAGTGCCTGGGATGGATCGGCACTGGAAGACATTTCTGGAATTGATGAATGAACAAATGACTGAATTTCTGAATGGACAATGCCGGAAGGGACAGGAGGCATAATTATGAACTGCAGTAAAGACTTCATCTTCTCTGGCAATGTGCTTTGCTGACCCCTTCCCCCCACTATTTCTGGGATGGTGAAACAAAATATGACAAAGTTAAGTTTAATACCCCATTGGAGGTAATTGGATAATATTGATTTTTTTCCCCACTTGAATAGTAAAGATAAGTAAATGCTACACTTTTATAATCTAATCAGTGGTTTATATGACAACACGCTGAACTGTACTTCGGTCTACCACTGTTCTATCACACAAGCTCCACCCCCCCAACTCAGCTCTATCCTCCCACTCCCAGCTTCCCATAGAAAACAAGCATGGGCATGGCATTTGTGAAAAGGTGTGTACATGGGTGTGTGTGTGTGCATCCAAATTAAAAGGCCTGTATCTGTTATCTCTAATCTGTCTTGGAAAACACAGGAAATGGTGCATGAGACCCTCCCCCGAACCCTAAGGAAACAACAGGCATTCACTCCTGGGACAGCTGACTCCTACCGGTAGCCTACTAAGAGTCAGGCATGGTCCTAAAGGCTTTAGATGAATGAATTCACTTGATGTTCAAAGCAGCCCTATGGAAAGGTTCTTTTATCATTTCCATTTTACGATTTAAGAGTCTAGGCACTAAGAATATACCCTGGACTGCCAAAAGAACAAACAAATCTGTCTTGGAAGAAGTACAGCCAGGATGCTCCTTAGAGCAAGGATGGCGAGACTACATCTCACATACTTTGGACAAGTTATCAGGAGGGACCAGTCCCTGGAGAAGGAGATCATGCTTGGTAAAGTACAGGGTCAGCGGAAAAGAGGAAGACCCTCAACAAGATGGATTGACACAGTGGCTGCAACAATCGGCTCAAACATAATGAGGATTGTCAGGATGGCGCAGGACGGGCAGCGTTTCGTTCTGTCGTACATAGGGTGGCTATGCGTCGCAACCGACTAGACGGCACCTAACAACAACAGGCACTAAGAGATAAAGTGACTGCCTTCTCCGAGGTCACGCAGCTGATGATAAGAGGAGGAATCTGAGTTTGAAGCCCCTCTGACTCCGCAGCTCTGCTCCTTCTGCTTCTCTCCAGAATAAGGAAGGCACAGGGCAGTGAGCAGCCACAAGAGAGGGAGGGAGAAGAGTCTAAGCCTTTGCCCTGGTTTTCACGGTTCCCTTCTGCAGGCTTAAAATGAAATCTCCATCTCAAAGAAGGCAAGAAGCAGAACTTCACACTGTGCAGCCTCATTAGGAGGGAGGCTATGCGGTGGGGGTGGGGTGCTGGGCTGAGACAGACCTGGACCTTATTCTCCCACTCCCAGGCTATGTCATCAGGAGTGGGCATTTAACTTCCCTCGGCCTTGGCCTTAGTGTCTGATGAAGGACAGCAATCAGACCAGATCCCAAGTCTCTCTCTAGCTGCATCCAGCGCACAGATGTCTGTCGGGTCTCCGTAATGTTTAAAAAAAGTGTTTTGTTTTCCTAGTCAACGTTTAGAGCTTGGTGATTTCACATTAAAAATTACTGATACCTGGATTCTCTTGAAAAAATGGAAAAATCTGGCAATAAGGGCCTGTATTCCGCCCTGGCAACAGTCAACAACAGGAGGTGAGGGCGAGGGGCCGCCAGATGGTGTGGGGCCCTCCGGTTCCCACCCCCACCTCACAGCTGTCTCCTTGCCACGGAGGCCAACTCCAAGTTGCCATTTGTCACAATGCCTGAGAGATTTTTCCCTGTAGTAATGATGAAAGTGAGGTCCTTGTGTCCACGTCTCCAGCAAAAGCGAGAGCATCACCAAATCAGAGAAGTAGCTAATACTCACACAGGTACTTACTGTGCGCCGGGCCCTGATCTAAGGACTCTGCATCTGTTAACTCAATTCAATTCTCACAGCAATCCTAGGAGGTGGATACCATTATCATCTCCATTGTCTAGATGATGGAGAGACCAAGGCCCCCACATGCTTCAAGAAACTAGTAGACAACAGACTTCTTTATGAAACTGAATAATATTCCTGGGTATCAGATATATAAAGTATGTTTAGGTGTTATAAGACTCCAACATAAAACAGCATAATGATATAAATCCTGGCCACTGCAGTCACTTACATTACCTACCTGGTCCCTGCAGGCTTCTAAATTTGTGATCCCTTTTTTTTTTTTTTTTTTTACCCTGGATCCTTAGGGTTCTCAGATACTTCAGACCTGTTGCCCCCGAGTCAATTCCAACTTATAGCAACCCCACAGGACAGAGCAGAACTACCTCATTGGGTTTCCAAGGAGCGCCTGGTAGGTTCAAACTCTTGACCTTTTTGGTTAGCAGCCATAGCTCTTAACCACTTTGCCACCAGTGTTTCCAGGTACCTCAGGGTCCCCAAAATAGGACCTTGGACTAGACTGATCAAGTCCTTTCCAGCTCTAACCTTCCGTGATTTTAGGTGGGTTCATAAAATGTATCTAAAAGGTTGGGGACTATTTGGAGAACACACACACACACAAGTTCACTTAGAAGTCACTTCTAAGTTCACTTAGAAGTCAGAAAGGTGTGCGCCTTGAGAGTCCTGTGGTTGGTGACCTGATGTGTGTGGTCCCTCCACTTTCCTGCCAGGTGCCACCTTCACCTGTGCCTTTCCTATCCCAAAGGATGCTTTAAGTCAAGGGCTATCTCCAGAGAACCCACCAGCTGCAGGTGGTCAAGGTAGCAGTAGGCTCAAAAGTAAAGTAAGAATGAAGTGACTTTATTGGGAGAGGAAATTTATTGGGGAAGGATAGGAAGGCTAACCGAAAAGTACAGAGGGAAATAACAAGAAAACAGAGGCTACAGTAAAGGTAGCTAGGACAGGGAACATTACGATGACTGGGTAGAACTACTCCAAAGGACAATGTCTGGAGGAACCATACTTCTGTGCTAGAGAAAAAGTAAACCTGCAAGGGCCTCTGAAACTTAGCCTGGAAGCTTGGCTACAAGGCCTTTCTGTTTGCTTGATGGAGATCAGCCAGCAATTCACCAGGGGACATGTCAGTTAATCTCTTTCCTGGTTACAATGTCAACCCAACAAACACTCACAGGCATCTATGTTGTGCCAAGTCCTTGTGCCGGGTGTTCAGCATACAAAGGAACAAAAGTAGCTCCTGCCCTCAAAGAGAGAGAAAGGCATGGAGCCCAACAGCTATGATACAGCCCGATGCACAGAGCTATGGAATCTCACCACACAGGAGGACTTAATTTTGTAGGTCGTGCCAGTTGCTGCAATCGACAGTGTAGAGGGAACTTGCGAGAAGGGCACAGCTGGCAGGAACACAGCAAGGGCAGAGGCAGGGAGGCAGGAACCAGTATGGTGAGCTCAAGAGATGGCCAGCATTCTGAAGGGGCTTGGGTGTGAGCTGGAATCTCAGACACCTGCAGGGTCAGACCAGTGTCTCAATGCAAGTAGTGAGCTCTCATGACTGAAGTCAGCAGCCAGAAGGGGTCAAACCATCAGCGCAGGTCCAGGATCAAGGGAGTGACCATAGCTCAGCGCTGGACAACCAGGGCAGTGTGGGATGGCAGGCCCCGTGGGGTCAAACCACCCTGTTTATCAAGAGACTGGGAAGTCCAGGTTTTTATGTGAAATCTCTGTTTTTAAGTAGGGGAAAAACATCTATGGATCCGGTTCAGCCCAGTAAAAAATTCCTGGACATGAGATGAAAGTGGGTAAGTGTGTCAAGATGCGCTGGAGTCTAGCAGAACAACCTCGGGGAGGTGAGAGGGGAGGAGAACTGCTCACCCAGAGAAGCTCTCCCATTAAAGTGCTATGTCCACAGGGCAATTATTAATGTCACCAGTAGTCAGCCCAGTAGCATTGAGGACAACTGTTACTTAATCTTAATCTTATATATAATCTTACACATAAAGTGCTCTGCAAGTAGCTTTGAGCTCTCCTTTCCAACCAGATTGCTGTTCCTAAGGCCTCGTCTACTTGGAAATGCAGGACCAGCCACAGAGGCAGGCCCTGAGGGAGCTGAAAGATAATCAAGGGTGATGCTTTTTAAACTGTGCTTATACCTCCACTGGCACAAACGGCAGGCCGCGCCCCCAGACTCACTCCCTGGCCACAGTGGAGGGGCAGGGTTGAGAGAGGGCTGATGATATACTAAGGAGTGTGAACTTTATTGTGTTGAGTCCTGGCTTTGCTACAGATGGGCTGTATAGTACAAAATGGGCACAGTCTGGAAACACTGGTGGTGCAGTGGTTAAGTGCTATGGCTGCTAGCCAAAGGGTCAGCAGTTTGAATCCACCAGGCGCTCCTTGAAAACTCTATGGGGCAGTTCTGTCTGTCCTATATAGGGTCGTTATGAGTCAGAATCAATGGCACTGGGTTTGGTTTTTTTTTGGTATACTGATTTGTCTCAAGAACCAAATGAGATCCTCTATGCTAGGGGTTGGCAAACTATTCCAATAAAGGGCCAGATAGTAAATATTTTTTGTTTTGCAGACCATATGGTCTCTGTCATAACTACTCAACTCCGCCACTGTAGCATGAAAGCAGCCATAGACAACATGATATGAACAGGTGTGGCTGTGTTCCAATAAAACTTTATTTACAAAAGCGGGCAGTGGGCCAGAGTGTTCTGGGAAAGGCAAAGGCCTTTACAATGTTATCTTTTAGGGGCTCCTATGTATCTTTAAGAAACCCTGGTGGCGTAGTGGTTAAGTGGTACGGCTGCTAACCAAAGGGTCGGCAGTTTGAATCCACCAGGTGCTCCTTGGAAACTCTATGGGGCAGTTCTACTCTGTCCTATAGGGTCGCTATGAGTCGGAATCGACTCGATGGCATTGGGTTTGGGTTTTTTTTGATGTATCTTTAGGCCTCTCTCACTAGACCACGAACTTCTTAAGGGCAGGGCACATATCCTCCCTCCTCTTTTCAGATTAGTAAAACTAAAAGAACAAATATGGCACAGTATGGCACATACTATGCCCAAGTTAATACTAGAACAGGATTGTAACTTTAAATGACTACTGGGCCAGGTAGGTCCGCATGTCCTGAGGGACGCTGGTCAAGCAGGTGCTGTGATGAAGTGAAAAGTGCTGCTCCCTTCTAAAGGGGGCAGTGGCTCAGCTCTAGCCATGAGGGAATTGCTGCAATGCAGAATTCTGATTCGGAGTTGACAGAATTTCTTGACATTTTCAAGAGAACAACATAATCAGATATTTGTGTGAAATCTCCCAATCTTTCAGTTTTGGTGACTAATTAAAAAATTTTAAAACAAATTATTATGGGCTAAATAAACATGCATAGTGGAAACCCTGGTGGCATAGTGGTTAAGAGCTACGGCTCCTAACCAACACGTCAGCAGTTGGAATCCACCAGGTGCTCCTTGGAAACTCTATGGGGTAGTTCTACTCTGTCCTATAGGGTCGCTACAAGTCAGAATTGATTTGACGGCAACGGGTTTGGGTTTTGTTTTTTTTTTTTGGTATGGACTATGTTCAGGGAGGCAGTGGGTGGCACAAACAGTTGAAGCACTCAGCTACTAACTGAAAGGTTGGCAGTTCAAACCCACCCAGAGGTACCTCAGAAGAAAGGCCTGGTGATCTGCTTCTGAAAGGTCACAGCCATGAGAACTCTGAAGTGTAGTTCTACTCTGAAACATATGAGGTCACCATGAGTCCGAGTTGACTAGAGAGCAGCAGGTTTGGTTCTGGTTTGGGGCTGTATTCAGTTCCGAGGCTATCAGTTTGCAACCTCTGATATAGAGAATTCATTTTCAAATCACTACATCTCTATTTTTTGAGTTTCAAAAAAAAATTTAACTTATATTTAAAAAACTAAAAACCACCCTTACAGAAAACTTTTAAGAATAGTACAACACATACACCCTTTGCCTGGATTCGATCTTATTCATCTTGGTATCTCTTCCTCCCAGCACACAGAGGGCACTGAAATGTTGTTGGATCAATGAATGAACGCCATTTAAGGAAACAAAAGCAAAGCCTAGCACGTCAAGGTCAAGTTAGCTAAAACGACAGGGTGGCATGAATGGGAAAGAAAGGAAACGAGTCAGACCCACGGATGGGAGCAAAGAAGACAACTGAAGAGACGCAGAGACTATCTGGAATACACATTTCTTTTGCCTGCTGAATGCTTGCTTTATTTTATTGTTGTTTTTTGCTTGGCTTATTTTAAGCAGTAAGAGAAACAGGCCAATTCCCAGGAGCCCAGGTGAACACATACCAGCACAGGGGAGATCAGATATGCTCACAGTGTACTTTCAGCAAAACCTGACTAATTCAACCATCACCCGGTGTGCAGTTGGGGATTATTTGGACAAGCTGGGCGAAATTTCATCTTGGCATTATGAATTCTTGGAGAAAGTTTGCTAAGCAAATGAACAGTGTAAACAGGGGAAATGTTGAATATTTGCTCTGGTGGGGGGAACAAAAGGCAAATGAACAGCTTTAAAATCCTCTCTAATGATTCTGCTGTGCTGAACTTTTGTCTATAATTATTATGTTCCCAGAAAACTGAGTAGAAATATTTTTTCTAAACCACCTCCTATTATAAAAGCACTAGGGGGAAATTTGACTTTAACACAAAGGTGAACGGTTTCATAGGCAGAAGACTCACGCATTGCCAGTTTACCTTTGTCTAAATTAAAAATGTCAAACACTGGGGTTTCTTTTCAATAAAGACTCAGCTAATGACAAAGATGACTATTTGCTAGAGAGTTCCTGTCAGAGTCCCCCTTCCTTCTTCTGCCTGCAGTGTCGAAGAACTTGGTTCGTTTGTACATAATGAAGCATTAGCTACCTCACAGGAGAGTTGTTGTTATTGTTTCTTTCATATGCCAGACTTGGTATTAAGTGGCTTTATGCACTATCTTACCGAATCCACAAAGCAAGGCAGGCTTCATCATTATCCCCATTTTTCTGACAGGCAAAACTGAGGCCTAGAGAGTCCAAAGTACATAGCTGAGATTCAAATCCAGGGTTATATATGACCACCCAAAACTGATGAGCATAGGCCATGCTGCACTGCAGAGTCAGATGTGACTTGCCCAAAGTCAAAACCTCTGTGTGTATGTGTGTGTGTGTGTGTGTGTGTGTGTGTGGTTGGGGGTAGTTGTGAAAAGCTATGTGATTTTGACATGCAGAATAAACCAAACGACAATTCAGTTTGGGGATATCTGCTAGACATTTGAGCTTCCGTCAGTTTAGGAAGTAAACACCTTTCTAATAAGGCCAGGCTTGGTTTACCTAGTGGGCTAGAATCGTAACTCATCCAGGTACGCTTCACTTCACCGGACGAATGTGTATGTGCCTATAAAATTGTGCGTAAATCAAAGTTATAAAAATTGGAATGGAAACTGGGATTCTTTGAACGTGAAATCTAGTTCTAGGGTAAATACGTTCTTCAAGAGGAGAAATTATTCCTTTTTGGAATAATTGGAAACAGATTCCTCCACTGGGCGATAACGTTACTAGGAGTAATGATGGGCTAACAATTAGAAGTGACCAGTCAGACTTCTTGAAAATGGTCTAATATAGCATGGTTTCTCAAAGTGTGTTGCACGGATCCTAGGAGGGGGTCTTCAAAACCATATCTGAGAGTCTGCTAGAACAAAACTACTTCCATAACCATCCTAAAATGTTATTGGTCTTTTTCACTGTGTGAACATTTGCCCTGATGACAACAGCTTGGACGCAAAGGGAGGTATGAGAATCTAGCTGCCTTCTAGTAAACTAAACATTGAAGACATCTGCAAAAATGTAAGCAATAACTCTTCTATGTTATTTTATTGTTTTGGAAAATACAAGTATTTTTCATTTAAAGCCTTCAGATGTAATGCGTTTATTATTGTTTTTAAATGAATTGGTAAGTGAAAGTTGTAAGATTTTCTCAGTTTTAATTTCTAATATGATAAATATTGTAGATATAACCCACATAAATGAAGCTCTTTTGACATAAGCACATAAAGAAATGCTGAGTCAACAAACACTTGAGGACTTCTGTTGTTTCATGGCAAGATTACCTTGACCTTTCCACGGGGCAAAGTGTTAAATGGCATTTTACAGCGCCTCGGATGTACAAAGGGCAAAGATGTCTTTTAAGCATAAGACATTTTTCAGTTAGAAAAAATGTTTTTCTACCCTGCAAGAAGTGGATATCACAGAGGAACAAATTCTCCAGGAGTGAGAGATAGTGTTGTAAAAAAAAAAAAAGTGATCTGGATTCTAGCACAGACCCTGCCAGTCTCTCTAGGCCTTAGTCTTCCAATCTGTAAAATGAGATACTAGAATAGCCTATCTTTAGATTAAGGAGCCCTGCTGGCACTGTGGTTACGCACTCGGCTGTTAACAGAAAGGTCAGTGGTTCAAACCCACCAGCTGCTCCATGGGACAAAGATGTGGCAGTCTGCTCCCATAAAGATTACAGCCTTGGAAATCCTATGGGGCAGTTCTACACTGTCCTATAGGGTTGCTATGAGTTGGAATGGGCTCAATGGCAATAGATTTTTTATCTTTGCTTCCAGTTGTCAATCCCATGATTCTAAATCAGGGATTCCTAACTAGTGAGTGGCCTACAGGCTGCATCTGGCTTTCAGGTTGATTTGGCCGTTGTGGTATTTTGAGAAGTGCCCCATGAAGACAATTGGTTGGAGCTGAGTGAACTGCTTCCCTTTTAGACAGGCAACTGATTTTCAGTTAGTCACAGTCCCAACCCAGCCCACTAGACTTGCCCCTGCAGACATGTGATTCCCAACCTCTGGGATCAACGGTGCGTAAGATCCTTTCCAAATCTCAAATTCTATAATGCAGCTCCAGACCCAGAGTGTCTGGGTTCCTTACTCACTCTGCCACTTGCTGGCTGTGTGACTTTGGGCACATTACTTAACTTCTCTGGGCCTCAATATCCTCATCTGTAAGACAGGCGTTAACACTGGCCTCAAAGGGATATTATGAAGCTTACAAAGCTGTCGCCTGACACCACTCACAGAGTTTCTGGCACTGAACAGTGCTCTGTTAATGTGGTCTATCATTATCAACACCAAAGAAGAGGAAGGTAGTATTCCCTAAGGTAGTATTCCCTAGTTCTCCCCACCTCCATTATCAACTCTCTTTCCAGCAAGTGACCACCGCACTCCCCATGATGACGCTTATCCCCATACCAACTCCCAGATCCCACAATTCCACATCCCAGGCTCCTGGAAACCACTGAAACTCCAGACACAAAAGATCCTCCCCAAACCTCTACTCTCCTTTTCTATCCTAAAACCCCTCCCTGAGGCCCCGGCCAGTACCAGGTTCCTTACAGTAGCACAGCCTGCCGCAGTGGCCATACCACTGACCACTCTCCCCAGCCTCTTCTCCCAATCCCGGAGCACAAAGCCTCCTTTTCTTTAGATGGGAGAATAGCTGCCCAACCTCCCGGAGGGGCCCACGGACACTGACCGTCCATCCCGAGAGGCGGCGGTTCCGGGTACTCGAACCGGAAGCGGGCCCTACAGTGTTTGCAGTTCCCCTGGTTACTGCGGGGCTCCGGGCCAATGGTGGTGGAGCTCCATCGACTGAGCCCGCCCCCAAAACGAGTGACGTCAGGCGCGCGCTCTGGAGCTGCCCCACAGATTTTCTGGTCCGACCCGCCTCCCAGGACCGCCAATCGTTGTGCGCAGGCGCGCTGGGCCGAGGGCCTTGGCAGAGTGGCGCGCAGGCGCTTAGAGCGCTGCCAACTGAAGTAGCAATGGACGCGCTGGAGTCGCTGTTGGACGAGGTGGCCCTGGAGGGGCTCGATGGCCTTTGTCTGCCTGCACTCTGGAGCCGTCTGGAGACGCGAGTGCCGCCCTTCCCGCTGCCTTTGGAGCCCTACACTCGGGAGTTTCTGTGGCGGGCCCTTTCCACGCACCCAGGCATCAGCTTCTATGAGGAACCGCGGGAGCGACCCGACCTCCAGCTCCAGGACCGGTCAGCTGCCTGGCCCTGCGGGGGGGACGGGCCCAGAGCCCGGGGTTTAATGGAGCTTGTTCCTACGGGAGGAGGATGGGGAAAATGAGCCCAGCGAAGACTGGAGTCTGCTGGAGGGCGCGGTGTTGAGGCTGAATCAGGGTCCTTTAGGCCTGGCAGGGCCCAGGGGCCTGATGGGGTCGGGGGACCATCTGGTAATGTCCCATTATGTGTGTGTGTTTGTGGGTGGCGAAGAGCAGGACTGGGGACGGAGAGTTATTCTTCCGGCTTCAAGAGTATTTCCTGTAAGGTAGAAGATAGGATTGGAGTGGGAGGGCAGTTCTGATCAAGACTGGGGACCGTTGAGGTCAACAAACCTTTAGGGCGCATCCATTCAGTGCCAGTTTCATGAATCTAAAACAACTAAGAGATCTGCCTAACAGCAGACTCAGCCGTAATAATAATAGCTAACGTTCATTGAGGAATTAATACTGGCTAGGTACTGTTTTTTTTTTTTTTTTTTAGGTACTGTTTTTAGGTACTGTTCATGGAGCCCTGGTGGCACAGTGGTTAAACGGTCGACTGCTAACCAAAAGGTCAGCAGTTCGAATCCACCAGCCGCTCCTTGGAAACCCTACAGGGCAGTTCTACCCTGTCCTATAGGGTTACTATGAGTCAGAATCAACTCGAGGACAATGGGTTTAGGTACTGTTCTAACTTCCTGTTCTAGGACCTTCAGTTAGATGAATTCATTTGATTCTCACAACAATCCTAATGAGGTAGGTGCTGTTGCGTTCTCCATTTTATATATGAGGAAACTGAGTCACAGACAAAAATTCAGTAACCTGTCTAAGCTTGTGGAGGTAATAAGTGACTAAATGTTGATTTGAACCCAGGCCGCCTGTCTCCAGAGCCTGTGCTCTTAAGCCGTATTGTGAGGGTCAGGCGAGGCCCCCAGAGATAATAAGGTCCAAGATGATACTTAAAGTTTGGATTTAGCTGGCCAATTGGTGAGGAGTATTCTGGGTAGAGATGAGCAAATGCGAAAGCCTGAAGAGAAACGTTTGGCTGAAGTGTGGAATTGGTGGTGGGGAATAAGGGATAATAGTTGACACCTAAATGTGCTTATAATGAGTTGGGCACTGTTCTACGATCCTACATATAGCAAGTTATTTAATTTTTACAACAACTTTAGGAGGTGGGTATTGTTATTATCCCCATTTTTCTAAAGAGAAAATTAAGGCACAGAGGGGTTAAGTGACTTGCTTAAGGTCATCAGCTAGCAAGGGCAGAACTAGGATTTGAATCCAGGTAGTCTGGGTTGCTATGAGTCAGAATTGACTCGGACGAGTTTGTTTTTTCAGTATGGGTTCAGAATCCATTCTGCTCTTAATTGGCTCAATCCAAATTAAGAGGTTTATCCTTTATCAAAAGGAGAATTGCAAGCTACTGAAGGAAGTGGCCTGATGAAATATTGGGAAGAGAGGTCAGACTAGGGGCGAAGAGTGGAATTAGATTGGTATTAATACAATCATGGACAGAGGGGTGGTCTAGTTTACCATAGTGGGTGTGGAATGGAGTGAAACAGGTGGAATTAAGACCAATTAGGTAGAAGAATCAAGAGGATTTGGTGCCTAATTGGATGTGGGGTATAAGAAGTGATAGGAATCAAAGATGTTGCCCCCAGTTACTGATATTTGGGTACCTGAGCAAATGCTCCACATTGAGGTAGGGAACAAAAGAGAAAAGCAGC
This sequence comes from Elephas maximus indicus, assembly GCF_024166365.1. NCBI lineage: Eukaryota > Metazoa > Chordata > Mammalia > Proboscidea > Elephantidae > Elephas > Elephas maximus. The sequence goes on along the minus strand of NC_064830.1, from coordinate 87,916,188 downwards.
ATGGTGGCTGAGTCTAGTGGGAGGTGAGGAAGGTGCTGGATTTACTTCAGGACGCATTGAGTTTGAGATTGCTTTGGGGCATCCAGGTGGAGACTCTGCCCTGCTTTCACTCCCATGAAGCCAGATGTTTACCAGATTCTGTTTAGCAAACATGTGGTTTCATGGGAGGGAGGAACTGAGCTTAACATCTGTGAGTCATCGCTTAAAACCAAAACGCATTGCCCACAAGTCAGTTCCCACTCATCGTGATCCAGAGTAGAGCTGCCCCATAGGGATTCCAAGGCTGTAATCTTTACCGAAGCAGACTGCCACATCTTTCTCCCGTGGAGCCTCCAGTGGGTTGAAACCCCTGACCTTCAATTAGCAGCTGAACACTTAACCACTATACCACCGGGCTCCTTGAGTCATCCCATATAGTTGGTAATTAGAACTGTTGGATAAGATCATCCTGAGGAGAGTGTGTAGTGTAACTGGAGGCCTTAAGACATAGCCCTGAGAAGCACCAACATTTAAAGACTAGATGGAGGCCAAGGATCCTTCAAAAGAAGTCTAGGAAGGCGTGGCAGAAGAGACAGAAGAACGTTCAGGCTGGGGTGGTGACGTGAAATCTGGGGTAAGATGGGATTTGAGAGTGGAGTGTTAAACAAGCAGCTGTCACAGAAAAGACAAGGAAAAAGAGGGTTGAAAAGCATGGATTTAGCCTCAACTAGATTAATGCAGGATGCGATCAGATTTCAAAGGAACATTTGACAAACTTGGCTGATTGGATAAAAGAAGAAAAGAAAGTCAAAGTTGACTCCAAGGTGTTGATGCAAGGAAAGGAAAGGAAAAGAGGGACTTTACTGGTGGTGGGGAGAGGTAGTCATGACTTTGGTTTTCTCCTCATTGAATTTGAGGTGTTTGGTAAACAATTGAAGATTGGTGTTTGGGGAAAAAGACGGAGGATTCACATGTGAGAATTGGCAATATGCAGATGATATGCAGATGATAATTGAAATCATAAAAATGGATGCATGTACTAAAGAGATAATTAAAGAGAGATGCAAAGGTCACTTCTTAAAGGAGTAAAGCCTTGAATCATTAAGTCCAAACTTGGTAGTTGGGAGACTAGACACCAGATTTAGACGGTGTCTTAGTTATCTAGTGCTGCAATAACAGAAATACCACAAATGGGTGGCTTTAACAAACAAATTTATTTTCTCACAGTTTAGGAGGCTAGAAGACTGAATTCAAGGCACTGACTCTAAGGGAAGGCTTTCTGTCTCTGTCTGCTCTGGGGGAAGGTCCTTGTCTCTTTTCAGCTTCTATTTCTTTGTTCCTTGGAGATCTCATGTGGCATGGCATCCATCTTCCCCTGTCTGTGTTCACTAGGCCACTTGCTCAATTGGCTCTTTTATATCTCAAAAGAGATTGATTTAAGACACAGCAGATACGAAAACTGCCTTGTTAACGTAAGAAAGAACCCATTCCCCAGTGGAATTATAACCACAGGTATAGAGGTTAAGATTTACAACACATATTTTGGGGGGACACAATTCAGTCCATAACATTCCACCCTTTGGCCCCCTAAAATTCATGTCTTTGCTATATGCAAAACACATTCACCCCATCACACCATCCCAAAAGTCTTAAATCAACTCCAAATCCAAAATCTCATCTTCTGAATCCTCTAATCGACTACGGCTGAGAAGTTAGCCAAATTCCATCCTGGGGCAAAATTCCTTGTCATCTGTGAACCTGTGAAATCTAGAGTACACAGATCATCAGCTTCCAAAGTATAACAGTGGAACAGGTACAAGGTAGACAGTCCCATTGCAAATGGGAGAAATTGGAGGGAAAGAAGAGTTCATAGGCACCAAGCAAGTCGGAAACTCAGCACAACAGATTATATTAGCTCTCAAGGCTTGAAAATAATCCTCTGTTCTCTGAGATCATCTGGGCTATGGCCCTGCCCTCTAGACTCATGGTGTTGGCCATGCTCTCCAGATTCTGAGTGTAGGCTCCTTGGCCTGGGCAGAAGCCCCACCTTCCAAGCCCACTGGTATGGAAACCTTGCCTACTCGGCTTTGGGTGACCCCATCCCCTCAGCCTCAGTAAGCTCCATTCTCTGGCCCCTGTGCATGGCAGCCCCATACCCTCATCTTTGTGCAGTGGCCCTATCCTCTTGGCCCCCATGACTGGTAGCCCCACACTCGGAACTGAGTTAGTGGAGACCTCTTTCTTTGAAATCTAGGAGGCCGTGGCTCCACTCTTTGAAATCTAAGAGGCTGTGGCTCTACCCTTTGAAACCAAGTCAGCCCTGTTTCCAGTGTTCTTTCAAACAGTTCTCATCTAGGAGCTGCTCCAGGAATGGTCCTTTTCTTGAAGGACAACAGATACAGCTCCTTTGGCCTGTTTCCTGCCTGTAGAATTCCAAGAGGTAGACAACTTCCCTTCCTTTTGTCCTGTCTCTGTCCCCTTTAATCTAAGCTTATGAGTTTTCTGCTGTGGTAGTTGGTTGGATTCATCAGTCACAGGCTTAATCTCTTTAACAAAAGATTGTGTAGCCACATCTTAGGTGAAAATTCTAGAACGCATGTTCTGAGTTTGTACAACAGAATTTTCTAAATCTTTAAGTTTTGTTTTCCTTTTGTGTAGTTCATTTTTAAGTCCATCTCTTTCTTCTTGCATTTTACTATTAAATGGCAAGGAAAGACCATGTGGCCCCTTTAAGATCTTGCTTGGAATCTCCTCGGCCAGATATCCAAGTTCATCACTTAGAAGTTCTGCCTTCCACCAAACATTTAAACATAAATCAGACAAGTTCTTTGCCACTGAGTAAAAAGCATCCCCCTTCCTCCACTGTTCAATTACACGTTCATCATTTTCTTTTAAGGCCTCTCCAGAAGCACACTTAAGGTCCACGAGTCTAATAATTCTCTTGTTGGCGTCATACGTATTCTCTGAGATGACAGAGACATCTCTGCGACTCTTCTCAATTTCTTCCGAGCCATCACCAGAATCGCCTTTGACATCCTTGATTCTACCAAAAGTGTCTTTAGGAATCTAGACTTTTACTATTACACCAAAAACCTGTTGTTGTTGATTCGATTACAACTCAGCAACTCTATAACCCAAAAACCCACTGCCATCGAGTTGATTCCGACTCATAGCGACCTTATAGGACAAAGTAGAACTGCCCCATAGAGTTTCCAAGGAACACCTGGGCTGATTTGAACTGCCACCCTTTTGGTTAGCAGCCGTAGCACTTAACCACTACACCACCAGGGTTTCAGAACTGCCCCGTAGAGTTTCCAAGGAGCGCCTAATGGATTTGCACTGCCAACCTTTTGGTCAGCAGCCATAGCACTTACCTGCTATGCCACCAGCGTTGTACTATTAGGCACCTTAAAGCTCTTCCAGCCTCCACCCAGTACCCAATTCCAAAACCACTTCCACGTTTTAGGTATTTGTTAGAGCAGCACCCCACTGCCAGGTACCAAATTCTGTCTTAGTTATCTAGTGCTGCTGTAACGGAAATGCCACAGATGTTTTACTTTAACAAATCAGAACTTATTTTCTCACAGTTTAAGAGGCTAGAGTCCGAATTTAGGGCACCAATGCTAGAGGAAGGCTTTCTCTCTGTTGGCTGTGGGGGAAGGTCCTTGTCTCTTTTCAGTTTTTGTTTCCTGGTTCCTTAGAGATCTCGTATGGTGTGGCATCTGTCTTCCCCCATCTGTGCTTCCTTGCTTACTTTGTTGCTTGCCCAATCTGCTCTTTTTATATCTCAAAAGAGATTGATTTAAGACACACCCCACACTAATAAAACCGAAAACCCACTCCTGTTGAGTCGATTCTGACTCGTAGTAACCCTACAGGAGAGAGTAGGACTGCCAAGGAGTGCCTGGTGGATTCAAACTGCCAACCTTTTGGTTAGCAGCTGTAGCTCTTAACCACTACACCGCTGCACAAAGAAAATCCATTCCCAAATGGGATTAGAACCAAGGTAAAGGGGTTAGGATTTATGTCTTAGTTATCTAGTGCTGCTATAACAAGTACCACAAGTGGATGGCTTTAACAAACAGAAGTTTATCCTCTCACAGTCTAGGAGGCTAGAAGTCTGAATTCAGGGTGCCAGCTCCAGGGGGAGGCTTTCTGTCTGTAGGCTCTGGGGGAAGGTCCTTGTCATCAGCCTTCCCCTGCTCTAGGAGATTCTCAGCACAGGGACCCTGGGTCCAAAGGACACAGGCTCCTAGTTTTACTTTCTTGGTGGTATGAGGATTCCCCCCACCCCCTCCCACTGGCTTCTTTCTTTTATATCTCAAAAGAGATTGACTGAAGATACAACCTGATCTTGTGGATTGAGTCCTGCCTCATTAACATAACTACCTCTAATCCTGTCTTGGAAACCCTGGTGGCGTAGTGGTTAAGTGCTACGGCTGCTAACCAAAGGGTCGGCAGTTCGAATCCGCCAGGTGCTCCTTGGAAACTCTGTGGGGCAGTTCTACTCTGTCCTGTAGGGTCACTATGAGTCAGAATCGACTCGACGGCAGTGGGTTTAATCCTGCCTCATTAGCATCATAGAGGTAGGATTTACAGCAGATAGGAAAATCACATCAGATGACAAAATACTGGGAACCATGGTCTCACCAAGTTGACACATATTTTTGGGGGGGACACAATTCAATCCATGACAATTTGCAGTACATATTTTTGGAGCACATAATTCAGTCCGCAACAGAGGGGAACCAAAAGGCTGTGACTTGGGCCAATAAGGTGGTTCTGTTCTCCGTATCCAGCTTCTGGAGTGGATTTGGGGGATCCTGGAAAGGCCTGGTGGCATAGTGGTTAAGTGCTACGGCTGCTAACCAAAAGGTCAGCAGTTGGAATTCACCAGGTGCTCCTTGGAAACTCTATGGGGCAGTTCTATTCTGTTCTGTAGGGTTGCTATGAGTCAGAATCGACTCGACGGCAGCAGGTTTGGTTTTCTTTTTTGGTTGGAAAGGCCTGTGTCATCTGGGGTAATGTAGCAGGAACCCTACGTGTCAAGATTATCTGCTTTTGTAAAGCAGGAAGACCCAGTGATCTGCTTACTTCCTCCTTCTCTACTGGAGGCTGTCAAAAGAACATGCCAAGCGGGTATTATTTCTGAAGCTGAGTTGTGGTTTTTATATGTTTGCTTTTCCCCACAGGTATGAAGAAATTGATTTTGAAACCGGAATCCTGGAGTCCAAAAGGGACCCGGTCCCTCTGGAGGATGTCTACCCCATTCACATGATCTTAGAGAATAAAGATGGCATCCAGGGCTCCTGCCGTTATTTTAAGGAGAGGAAAAACATTACCAATGAAATCAGGACCAAGTCTTTGCAGCCTCGTTGTACGATGGTGGAAGCCTTTGGCCGGTAACGGATTTGCACTAAATCATGGAGATTTTATTGATTGGAAGTCAGGGTTGTGGTCAGAGCGCTAGGACCTGGCCTGCAGCCTGAGTGTTGGTCAGAGTGCATCAACATTGCACTGACCCATTCTCTCTGTTCTTCACTCCTTCTGTTGAGAAGACTTTACAGTGTGGGGGATACCTGAGGTTGGGAGTGTCATTTTTCTCAAGCCATCTCCCTTACCCTCAGCCCCCACCTTCATTCCAACCTCCCTTCCTACTTTGCGGACCACAGAGAAGCTGCTGTTGTTGTTAGTTGGCATCAAGTCATTTCCAACTTATGATGACCCCATGTGTTACAGAGTAGAATTGCTCCACAGGATTTTCTTGGCTGTAATCTTTATGAAAGCAGTTCACCAGGCCTTTCTTCTGCAGTGTCACTGGGTGGGTTTGAACCACCAACCTTTGGGTTAGCAGCCACTTGCAAACCGCTCGTGCCAACCACACTCCTAGAGAGAGAAGCTACCAGCTGTGACCTCCCCTAATTTGCAACTTCTTCCTCAGCTTGCAGGCTTGCCCACATTTGCACCCTTTTTTCTGCTCTCCTCATCTCACAGGAGAGAAGAAATGAAGGCCCTGTCTAAGACCGTGACCCGGATGCTTCTCTTCATTCCGTTCTCCCTTCATTCCCAGCTCAGCTCCCAGCACTGCTTCCTCTGGTCCCCATCTCTTTCCTACCTCTGTAGGTTAGCTCAGGTTTTTCCGTTGTTTTCTACTTTCCCCTGTCTACTGGTGCTGTCTCCTCAGCACGCTCATAGGACTCACCCATCTAACAAGTTCCTTCTCTTGACCTGGTATCCTCTGTAACTATAGCTATGCAGCCATGCTTCTTGGAAGAAATGTCTACATTCAGTTTCTGTCTCCTCACCTTCCCTTCACTCCTCAACCCACTGCACTCCTAATTCCTGACTTCGTTACCTCACTGAAACTATATCATCCAAGATCCCTGGTAACAAGCCTGTGAACACTTGTTGTGCCCTTTATCTCCTTGTCCCTTCTACACCATTAGCAACTTTTCTTTACTTTTCTAGTTTCTAGCTGTTTCTTCATTGGCTCCTTTGTGGATGCCCCACTTCCACCCACCGCTTAATTGTTGGCTGCTGCCAAGGCTTTGTCCTCTGCCTTCTCTCTCTCTCTGTCACACACACACACACACGCTGATTTCGTCTGTACACATAAGCTTTACATGATGATTCCCAAATTGATATCTATTCCCCAGACCTTTTCCCTATGTGCCATATATGATGTTTCAATAACCAGCTCTTAATCTCAGTGGGAAACCCTGGTGGCGTAGTGGTTAGGTGCTACGACTGCTAACCAAAAGGTCGGCAGTTCGAATCCGCCAGGCGCTTCTTGGAAACTCTACAGGGCAGTTCTACTCTGTCCTGTAGGGTCGCTATGAGTCGGAATTGACTCGATGGCACTGGGTTTGGTTTGGTTTGGTTAACCTCAGTGTGCCCGAAAGTGAGATCATCACACTCTTTCACTCCAAACCCACCACCTCTTCCTTTTCTTCTTTTGATTTTTAGTGCTGGTCAGAGGTATTCCCATGCACATGGCTGTACAAGCCATAAGGTGAGGACTCTTCCTAGGCCCCGTCCTCTCCCTGACTTCTACACTGAGTTGGCCACCAAGTCCTGTTGATCCTACCTTCTAAATTATCCTCAATGCCCCTTTGGCTTTGAATTAATGCAATAATGTCCTAACTGTCTGCCTTCTTGCTGTCTCTCTTCTTCGTAACTTTCTACACAGCTATGGAGTGTTTTTTTCTAAGATCAAAGTGTGATGGGTACCAGGGCCAAGGTTTCAAACTGACCAAATCTGCCCCACAAACATGCTTTGGCCAGTGTGGTGTTTTGTTTTAAATTTTATTTCATTGCCAATATTTACAAACCTAGATTTCTAAAAAAGAAAAATCTCGAAAAATCACAGGACTGACCACACTGGGACTGAATTTTTACATGGCAATATAGGGGCAGTTCTACTCTGTTCTGTAGGGTTGTTATGAGTTAGAATCAACTCAATGGTAACAGGTTTGGGTGTTTTTTTTGGTATTAGGTATATATATAGTTATAATTGTTATATTTTCTTGAGATGACCCTTTTATTTTTTACTTAAGTCTATTGTATCTGATATGAATACAGCTATCCCAGCTCTCTTTTGGTAATTATTTACATGGAATATTTTTTCCATATTTCACATTCAACCTATTTGTTTCTTTTGATCTAAAGTGAGTTTCTTGGTGACAGCATATAGTTAGATAATTTTTTTAAAAATCCATCTTGCTATTCTCCACCTTTTGATTGGTGTGTTAAATCTATTTACATTTAAGGTAATTACCAATAAAGAAGGACTCCTGCCACTTTGTTACTTGTTTTCTGTGTGTCTTATACCTTTTTTGTCCCAGTGTTGCCTTCTTTTGTGTTTAGTTGATTTTTTAAGTGAACCATTTTGATTCCATTTTCCTGTTCTTTTGTGTGTATTTTTTAGATATTTTCTTTGTGGCGACTATGGAGATTACACTTAATAGCCTAAATTTATAATAGTGTAGTTTGAATTGATACCAACTGAGCATACAAAAACTCTTCCTGTACAGCTCTGTCCCCACCCCCCATGTTGTTGTCACAGATTAATCTTTATACATTGTATCCCCAATAACATAAGTTTGTAATTATTTTTTATGGATTTGTCATTTAAATCATGTAGGGCATAACAAGCAAGTTACAAACCAAAAATACAATAAAACTGTCTTTTATATTTACCCATGGAATTACCTTAACTAGATATCTTGAAATATACAGCTTTGAGTTACTATTCTAGTGTCCTTTCACTTCAATATGAAGGATTCCCTTTAGCATTTCTTGTAGGGCAGGTACAGTGTTAAAGAACTCCCTCAACTCCTTTTTACCTGGGAATGTCTTAATTTCAACATTAGTTTTGAAGGATAGATTTCCCCAGGTATAGAATTCTTGCTGAGAATGGTTTTCTTTCAGCATATTTGGTATGTCATCCCACTGTCCTCTGGCCTACATGGTTTCTGAAGAGATATCCTCTGTTATTCTTGTTGAGGATTCCTTGTATGCAACAATTCACTTCTCTCCTGCTGCTTTCAGTATTCTGTCTTTGTATTTGTTTTTTGAGAGTTCGATGATCATGCGTCAATGTGGTGGATATCTGAGTTTATCCTACCTGGAGTTTGTTGAGCTTGGGTTTGTAGATTCATGTCTTTTGTCAAATTTGGGAAGTTATAGGTCATCATTTCAAATATTTTTCCTGCTCCCTTCTCTCTCTCTGTCTTCTTATAGGACTCCCACGATGTGGGCGCTGACCTGCTTGGTGGTGTTCCATGAGTTTTAGGCTCTGTTCACTTTCTTTGATTTTTTCTTTTCTATTTACTTCTCAGACTTGATCATTTTAATTGTCCTATCTTCAAATTGGCTGATTCATTCATCTGCCAGCTCAAATATGCTATGGAACCCCTCCAGTGAATTTTTTGTTTTTGTTATACTTTTCAGCTCTGGTGTTTCTCTTTGGTTCCTTTTTATCATTTGTCTCTTTATTGATATTGTCATTGTGTCCTTTTTTTCCTGATTTCCCGTAGTTCTTTGCCCATCTTTTTCTTTAGTCCTTTGAATACATTTAATGCAGTTGCTTCTAAATCTTTGTCTAGTAAATTCATTCTCTGGCCTTGCTTAGGGTTGGTTTCTGTTGCTTTATTGGTTCTTTTGAATGGACCATCCTTTCCTGTTTCTGTGTATGCTCTGAGATTTTTTGTTTTGTTTTTGTTCTTGTCCAGAAAACTGGACATTTGAATATCATAATGTAATAACTTTAGAAATCAGATTCTCCCTTTCCCCCTGGGTTTTCTGGGGTTTTGTTTGTTTGTTTTTAATTGTTGAAAGCTGTAGTTGTCCATTTGTTTAGTGGCTTCCCCTGACTATTTTGCAATGCCTGCCTTCCTGATTGTTTGTGGTCATTGACGTCTCAGTTTCTTAGCTGTGTTCAGCTAGTGTTTTGACAGAGATTTCTAAGAACACCAGGGGAGGAAACGATAATACTTCTTCCATTCTTTGCAGATTGGCTCTGTGCTGGCACACTCTTTCAACACTGAGCTGGACTTGCATGGGCCTACGGATCAGGCTGAGTTCAAAGTGTAGTCTTCTTCAGTATTTTCGAGCGTGCATCTTATCCTGGGCATACATGTGATTTTCTAGATTTCTTCGTGCTTTTGAATGCTGTATCCGCTCCCCCCCCCCGCCCCCCCCCCAAAAAAACTCTGTGGCTTCTCTTCCTAGTCCTTAGGCGTCTGCTGTATGTCTCAATAGAACTCTTTAGCCCCAGGCAGCTACAGGAGGCTACAGTTTTCAGGCAGTGACTGCCACTTCTCCACCCCATGTGAGTTCTGAGGTAGGCCAAACAGATGCATGCCTTGTGTCAGTCTTTCAGGTAGCCCCAGACACACTCAATAATTTGTGAATAAGGTCTGTTCTGCTTCCTTCAGACCCAGGAACCAGGGTTCCTGCCTGGGAACGTGGGCTGTCACCACTTCAAGACTGCCACTGAACCAGGGGCTAGGGTTAGGAATGGCATGGACACATAGAAAATGGAAGTTTTCCAACCATTTGGAAGTTGCCTTTTTCTCGATTCAGTGTTCACTAGTTGCTGTAAACCTTTGGAAACCTTTGACTGGTTTTCAGAGCTCTGACAAAGTTGGTTTTGCCAGGTTCTGCTTTTTTTTTTTTTAGGGTGTTTCTGTGGGCAGACAGGAACGTGTAGTTGCTTACACCACCATCATGCAGATGGCAGCCACCCTGTTAGGCTTCAAGCGAAGAAATAACAAGATTGACTCTGCTCATTGAGAACAGTCCTAAGACCCCAAAAACTTGCATAATTGGGGGGAGGTTATTGAGAACTTCTAAGAAGAAGCAAAATTCTTCTAGAAGATTCTATAGGTTCTAAAAGATTCAGCTGAAAGCACATATTTCAATTTTCTCGAAATCATTTAAACTTATTTCTTCATGTGGCTGGTCCTGATTTGCAGGTGGGGGAAGAAACTGATCATTGTTGCCTCCCAGGACATGCGTTACAGGGCCTTGATCGGCTCGGAGGGGGATCCTGACCTGAAGCTTCCTGACTTCTCTTACTGCATTTTGGAGCGATTAGGCAGGTCCAGGTGGGAAGGAGAGCTCCAGCGAGACCTTCACAGCACTGCTTTCAAGTAAGGGGGAAGACTTTTTTTCTCTGCTTTAAGTTATAGGGGTAACTGTGCCCTGTACTCCAAAAATAGGGTGTCTGACTCATCTTCCCTGTTCCTGTCATCCCTACGACCGAACCAGTCCTGTAATCTGTAGTGATTGGGAATGCAGTGTTTTCTTTTAAAGAGACCTTAAGGTGACCAAATAATTTATTGTAAAACCAAAATAACTTTGAGAGTGAAGAAAGGTGGAGCTGACCTGAAGGGTTGCCAAGGCCATGGGCATAATTTGAGACCATCCCAGGGAAACCAGAATGTATGGCCACCCTAGTTATTGGCCACTACAGGATTAGAGATTCAGGTTTGATCAGCCTCTTATTAACCCTTTATCATCTCCCGTTCCAGCCATCCCTTCCTCACTCCGTTTTCCCTTGCCTCTAATCCCCATCACCCATCTACTTTTCCTGGGAGATCCGGGGGTTGCTCTTTGGCTGAGGTTTGCCTTTTCTTTCCATGGCCATTGTTTCACAGTGACTGTACTTTTAGGTTAGCAAGATAAGAGGTATGTGTCCCTCTGGTGTTTATGTCCAAATGAGAGGCTTCATACATTGCGGGGTAAAAGCTACCAAGAAAGCAAAATGACACAGCCCATGTTCTTCCTCTCCCCCAGGGTTGATGCTGGGAAGCTTCACTATCACAGAAAAATACTGAACAAAAACAGGCTCATTACCATGCAGTCACACGTGATCCGACTACCCTCTGGAGCCCAGCAACACTCAATCCTCCTCCTCCTGAACCGGTTTCACGTGGACAGGTACAGTGTGTACAGAAGGAAGCATTAGGTTACTCTTATATTGCAGCCATGTGTGCTATGCTTTTGAAAATCATAGAAACCAAACCAGAACGTGACTGTAACGTCTTAAAAAAGATATTTACTGCTTGTTTCTGATTATGAAGCTCAGTTATGCTTATTTAGAAAACCTAGAAATTATACCAAAAAAGAAAGAAAAAATCACGTACAATCTCACAACCCAGCAATGTGCTCTGTTATGATCTTGTTGAGTTTGTTTTTCTAGTAAAAATATTTTTAAAAATGTCGAATTGTATTTGTTTTGGTGGAAGAATTGTGGTTGAATTTTTTTTTTTTTTTCCTATTATGTCAATTTCAAATTGGGATGTTTTTACAGCATAGGACCATAATAACCATACCATATGGACGAGATGATAAGATTATGCTAAAATTATTATTATGATGATATTATTACAACCATCTTCCCCAGCCCAGAGATTACAGCAAGCTGGCAAAATATGCACATTCCTTCTGGGGTAGGGAGTTTCTGGGAGTGAGCAGTTATCCCTGACCCTGTACTTCTGTCTGTTGTGGTGACTAATTACCTGGTACACGAAGGGGAGAAAGGAACCTTCCCAGTATAGAGAGGTCTCAGCCTCCACTCCATAACCCCACACCCTTCTTTGTCAGAAGGAGAGAAACTAGAATCGGGGAGGGTCGAGCTGGTGCAGGACCCCTAGGATAAGGGACCTTGGGTAAATAAGCGCCAAGCTCTCCAGGCCCTGGCCACCAGCAGCTCCTTGATGGTGGTGGAGGCAGGCAGTGCTGAGGGAGACAGGTGGGCTGACCTTTCCTCGGACCACGGAAGTGACATTGTGAGTTCCCCCAGGCCAAGCGGCAGAGGCCCTGCCTTTCACCCCACTGGCCAGGTGCACCCTCCAAAGGGTGAGGAGGAATGAGCATTCTTCATGAGATATAAGTTGTAAAGTTTACAGTGCCAACTCCATAGCACAGAGCCTTGCCCAAAGGAAGAACTTAATACATGTGGGTAGACTAACTGCTAACTAAGGGCTTCCAGGAGTAAAAATTACTACTGTGCTCCTGTGAAAATATTCTCAACTCCTAATTTGCCCTCAAGGCTAGATTTTGGGAGTACTATATTGGAGAGAATTCATGCTTCGTGAATTCACATTTTAATCATTTAGTCATCCTATCTATTAGTCACATATTGTATCACCTGTCTCCTAAGTGGTATGTAGCCTGTGACCTACTTAGAACATAGAGCGGCAGCCATGATAGCAGAGAGAACCCGAGATTACATCAAGATCTGTGTTTAAATCTTTGCCACTTACTGGGCAAAGCCACTTGATCTCTTTGAACCACCATTTCCTCTTCTATAAAATGGCTGTCACACAGTGCATGGTACTAATTCACACTGGGTAAGTCCCTTCACGTCCATTTGTTGAGATGTGGTAAAAATGAAGTGAACACAGTCTCTGCATGCCATACATGTCCTTTGCCTTCCCCTAGGTCCGTGGGTAGTTCAAGCCAAGGTGTCCTTCCCAGCCTAACTGATATACAAGACCCCTTCCTGCACCAGCCTTCCCTAGGCACACGCACCTGCACGCACCTGAGGAACTCTTAGTTCTTTTTCACAGCTTCCTTTGGTGACCATTAGCTTGGAGGCATTTGTGATGACATCCACCTCACAGAACAAACACGGCATGGAAGGTGGGATTGGTCATGCCACTGACGTCAGAGGTCAGAGCCAGGACTTCAGACTCAGAGAGGCAGCATGACGCAGTGAAGAGAGCACTGGATTCAGAGAAGACTTGGTTTGCATATTGGGCCTGAGCTTTAGAAAAACCTGTTAACTTCTTTATGAAATGATCCCCATCCTTCCTCACCAAATGCTTTTTAAAGAAACATATGAGATGCTTCCTCAACTGGAAAGTATAAAAACATAAGGAGTTTTAAAGAATCACTTCGTTAAAGTTTAGCCATAGAGTCTAGCCTGTACACTGCTACTCGGTAGCTGGTGACCTGGACATGTGACTGAACTGCCCAGTACCGGTCAAATGCAGGGGTTGGACTGGATGATCTTTTGAGTCCTGAGATCAAGGATCTGAGGTTTGATATGTTGTCATTTAAGTCTTGCCTTGTCATTTTTAACAAGCAGGTAGTCTTCAGCAGTCGGTTTGGAAAAATGAACTGCTTTGTGTTTCTTGCAGGAGGAGTAAGTACGACATCCTCATGGAGAAGCTTTCAGGGGTGCTGAGTACCCGGAATAACCAGATAGAGACACTAGGAAAGCTAAGGGAAGAACTGGTGAGCTGCTGGGGGACTTCCCGGGTGCTGGGCTGAATGTGATCTGTCCCACTGCCTGGAGCTCTTTGTCAAATGTAGATGCGTTGCCAGCTCAAGCCCTGTCATGGACCTAAATATCCCTAACCAGGAAACAGATGGGATTTTCCTTTGGCTTACAGAATGAAAAAAGTGCTCAGTTCTTAATGTAAATTCTTCTTCTCGTGACTGACTTCCGTTTTCCCCTGGGGTTTACTCTAGGACATCCATAGTTCATATGGAATTGTAAATCTTGGCATTTAGATTTACTTTTGTAATGAAGCTTGCAATTTTGAATGCAGTAGTTGTATACCGAAATAACAAAGTGACTGTACTGAGAAGGAAGTGAGATGATATAAGGAGAAAAACAATTACTGACCCGCTTTGTCTTGGGCCCAGAAATAGAGGCAGTGACAAAGTGAGAATGGAGAGGAAAAACGTATACAACCTTCAGTGGAAGTTAAGAAAGAACCAGCGCTGGAAATGGGAGAATAAATAGGATTGCCCTGTAGGCTAAACAGTAAAATGTAAAGCCATATTTTAGAAAAGATTAATGTAGAACAGGTAAGTTTTGGGTTAAGAGTAATGAGTCCCCAAAGGAACATGGTTTATAGTCTGATTATAGAGACCAGGTAATCATTCTTGCTTCTCACCTTATGCTGCCCTGGTGAAGCTCTAGTTGCTGATTTCATTTTTCGGAGGGGAAGGGGGCTGCTTCTCCATTGCTAGATGCCTTGTATGCCCCAAGTCTGTTTAAACCAGAGGCATGTGGGGCAGATTTGGCCTGTACGTTGTTAACAATAAATTTGACACAGCATTTTCAAAAACCAAGATTTCACATAAAAATCTAGGCTTCCAGCTTCCCTTGGAAAAAAATCAAGCTCTGGCAAGTTGCAGTCTCTCGTGGCAACAATTAGCTAGAGCTAGTTGTACACTGGCCAGCTCTCCACCTCTCCCCCATCTCTTGTCACCTCTCAGACACCAAGTCAGAGTCAGTTGCCATTTGTCATTTCATGTGCACTGCTGTGTATGTAGCAGGAAAGGAATATTTCTCTATATCTGAGTTTCTATCAAAAGTGGAAAATGAAAGGTAGACCTGTCTTTAAGAGGCCATAGTAGAAATGAAGACACCTTCTATGTGCTAAGTGAATATCTGACTACTTTGCTCATTTATGTAGTACTTGTCTGGCCCATGCAGACACTGGAGGTTGAAACCCTGGGCCCTGCAGGGCCATTCGGTGACAAAGGTGGTGGTGTAGTCTGGCCTCAGGCCAGCGCTATGGACTATCAAGTGACACGATTTGACTGTTAATGGGACATTATTTCATTTATTCCTTTAACAAATACTTCAGTGAGTGTCTACTTTGAGTCAGAACTATTCTGCACTAAGATTACAAAAATCAGTGAGGATGACAGATGGCACACTATCATGAAGCAGCTTAGTGGAGGGGCAGGCGTGTGAGACATGCTTAGAACAGGGTGTCACATCGGAGAATGTGTCTGAGCTCAGGAGGGAAGGGGCGTTCTTCAGAGAGCTGAGAAAAGCTTCTTGGAGAAAGTTGATGTTGTGCTGGGCTTTGAAGATGAAGTGTTCCGAAGTAGACAGAGAAGAAATGGCATTTCAGGCAAAGGAGACCAGCTGGAACAAAGGCATGGAGTAGTGAGAGGTCATAGGACATTTTCAGAGATAGCAATGACCCTGTGTGTGGCCAGGGGTAGGGGAGTAGCCGGAGATGTGGCTGGAAATGAAAATGGACCAGATAAGAAAGATCTTGAGTGGGACTTTAGCCTTTAGATTCTGGTAGCTGGTGGTCGTTTCACAGTCCCTAGGAGGTGCAGACATTAACATACTTGGCCTCTAACCAAAAGGTTGAAGGTTCAAATCTACTCAGAGGCACCTTGGAAAAAAAGCCTGGTGATCTACTTCTGAAAAATCAGCTGTTAAAAACTCCATGGAGCACAGTTCTCTGACATTCGTGGGGTCACCATGAGTCAGAATCTACTGGACAGTAACTGATGGCACTTTATAAGTGGGGAAGTTACAGGAAGAGGGTTTCGGAAGAGGAACTGGTGAACAGAGGAGATTGTAGGCAGGGTGGTGAGGGGAATGCCGTTGCCTCAGGCCAGGATGTGGGCCTGAATTGTTGGAGAAACATTTGGGAGGTGAAACTAACAAGACTTGATCAATGACTGGAGCCAGGATTTAGAGGTGAATGACAAAGAAGGAGTCTTAAGATGAAGCCCATGGCTTGAGTGGGCTACAGTGATTGGCACTCACTAAAGTAGAAGAGAGCTAAGTGGGCTTCATGAGAGCAGGGACTGTGTCTGTTTGTTCACTGCTGAATCCTCCCCCCCCCCCCCCCACTATGAGGACAATGCCTGGCACAAGGTAGATACTCAGTAAATATTTGTTGAATTAATATACGCATAAAGTAGAGAGTATAGAAACAGGAACAAATTTGGGTGGGAAGGAGGCACACAACAAATTGATTTTGGAATTTATTGAGTATGAGGATCTTCTGGAATGTTCGCTTGGTGATGTCTAGTCCACAGCTAGAAGTAGGGGGTCACAGGCAACTGAGCAGCATTTAGGGAATAATTGGCCTGTGGATAAGGTTGCTTCCATGAATATAGATGCTGTCTTTTTTGTGTGTGGGGGGGGTCCTGTTCCTTCCTTCTCTTTTTACTGGGCAGATTGTGTGAATTCTTGATGGCGTCCCCCTAGAAGGCAGGACTACATAATCCTCCATCACATAGGATGATGGTCCAAGGCTTAGTACCATATGTTTAGGGCGAGAGTGTGATGGATGAGTTTCACAAGGGTCTTTCCATGATGCTGTGGGCATGGCTAGATTAACAATGGATGCCATTTACAAACCAGTGGTTTGAAGGAGCCATACGTGAGTCATCTGTATGTCTTTGATGGCCATATGTTTCGAGGCCTAACAGCTAGAGTGCTGGCTAGTCTCAGACTGGATCACACATGTGGCAGCGGCAGCCTACAGACATTTGCCTCCTCTCTCCTCCAGAGCATAAGAGGAAACTTGTAAGACTCAACTGAAAAGTCTTAGTCGTGAGTGCCTCCTGTTCAATCCATAACTTCTAGCAGTGGCAACTCATCTTACTATCCCAGGGGCTACAAATGAGAACGCCAGCAGTGGCCAGGAGAGCAGTATAAATGAGTCAAACGGGCCAAGTGGAAAAACCAATTTGGATAGCACTATGGATTCAAGAAATATTTAATTTTTCTCTCAACTAGTGTAAGGTAAAAGCAGCGCAGAAATGGTGATAAATGGCGACTGGGGTTCTGGCTCAGCGTCAAAGGATCTGATAGGGACTGTGAAGGCTGGGGCACCTGGACACAGTCCATCGAGGGAAAGCAGCCGCCCTTGGCCCCAGCTGACTGTTGCTCTGAGGACTCCAAACCTAGCATTTGTTGCCAGATCTTAGTTTTTCAAGAAAAGCCAGAATCTGTTTTTTTTTTTTTTTTAATGCCTGTGAAATCCCTCACTTTTCAATGTTGGAAAGTAAATTACTTTTTTAAAACACATCATGCAGATGTAAAGACATGGCCTGCGCTGGAGGCTGCCTGTTGGTGACGCCTGCAGTTAGGATGCACTTCTGATCATCTTGTTTGTATTGGCCTTGGAGAAATAGGAGCGATAGGATGAATATAATTAGCGTCATTTTGTTGTGGCTTCGCTAATTTTTTTTTTAGAAATGTTATTTTAAATTTTCCTGGTTTTCCCCTGCCGCTGCGAGGGGAGGGGTGTCTGTGTGTATGCGCACATGCAGTTGTGTGTGTTTACTAATACCTAATACACTTGATTCAAAATTTAAAAAACATTAAGATACCCAGTGAAGAAGCTCCTCTGTCTACCCTAATCGGCTACATTCCCACCCTGACTGTTGTTTTAGGATCATTTTAAGCAAATGTCTTTCCCCCTCCCATGATCAAAAGGCAGCGTCGTTTATAGACTGCTCTGCACTTGCTTTGTTCCCTCGAGACCAGAGCTTGGAGGTCTTCCTTCATTAGTGAGCGTAGCTTGGTGGTCTTCCTTCGTTAGTAACTCCAGCGTTTCTTCTTTCTTGCTTATAGCTACATTTTTGTCCATGGCATGTCCTTTGTCATTTACCAGTCCCCTTTTGATTTACATTCAGGTGGTTTCTCATCATTTGTTATTACAGCCAGTATTGCAATGAATAACTTGTAATTTATTTTTGGAATTGAACTTCATTTTTTAAAATTATTCAGGGAATCATTTTAGACTGAGTTTATTCACCCATGTAATTGTTTGGAATCCCTTCTTGAATTTTTAAATTAGAAAAAGCAGTTAAGTCAGGTCCTGAACTTGTGTTCGATGATATGACTCTTTAGTAGTCTCAAACACCTTGCTTGTATCTAATAATAGCTTTTAAATTTTCTTTCGGCAGGGGCTGTGTGAAAGGACATTTAAGCGTTTGTACCAGTACATGCTAAGTGCTGGGCTAGCTAAGGTGGTGTCTCGTCCCTTACAAGAAATTCACCCTGAACGTGGACCTTGTAAGACAAAGAAAGGTAATGGCACAGTCTCCGCTTCTTATTCTGTTGGCTGTATGAATGGCTTTCACTTCGCTCTTCGAAGCTTTAAGCCTTTCTCATCGCGTTGTGCCTTGAGTTATGATGACTTCACATATTTGTTTAACTATTGGAAACCCTGGCGGCCCAGTGGTTAAGAGCTACGGCTGCTAACCAAAAGGTTGGTGGTTCGAATCCACCAGGCGCTCCTTGGAAACCCTATGGGGCAGTTCTACCCTGTCCTATAAGGTCGCTATGAGTTGGAATTGACTCAACGGCAGTGGGTTTTTTGGATTTATTTCTCAGTGCCTAACTTAGGACTGTCTACATAGGAGGTGCTCAGAAAATGCTTGCTGAATGAAAGCAGTTCTAACCTCTAGCAGCATCCCTACTTGGATGTCCTTTCAGAATCTCAAAATTCATTGTGTCTAAAAAACAAGTTCATCTTCTCCTTCTTATACTAGGCCACTATTCATTCCTGAGCCAGCAATTTCTAAGTATCTCTCTTTGTTGTATGATCTCATTATCTGGCCCTATGAGGTCGGTGGTATTATCATCATTTTGCAAGAAAGGAAACTAAAGTAAGTAACTTACATAAGGTTAAATAATCAGTTAGCAGCAGAGTTATTATTTGAACCTTCTAAGAAGGTAATACCAAGGACTAAATAAAACTTTAAAATTTTTCTTTAGTCTTTTTATTTTTTCTCTATTCTTAATTTTTGTCCCATGCCGTTTTAACCCTTCTGATTAACCAAAGTCATTTAAAAAGCCAGAGCTTTCAGCAGAAGGTGATAAGTGGAATATATGCATTTTTCTTTCCTTTACCCAAACCCTCCCATGGAAGCAGCAGTCAAGAAATCCAATGACATATTGTGTTGGGCAAACCTGCGAAAGACCTCTAAGGTGTACTGCACCCAAACTTTGGTATTTTCAGTCGCCTCATACGTGCAAAAGCTGGACAGTGAATAAGGAAGACCAAAGAATTGATGCATTAGAATGATGGTGTTGGCAAAGAATACTGAATATACCATGGACTGCCAGAGAAACAAATAAATTTGTCTTGGAAGAAGTACACCCAGAATGCTCCTTAGAAGGAGCGTGAAGAGACTTCACGTCTTGTAATTTGTATCTGTTATCAGGAGGGACCGATCCCTGGAGAAGGACACCCTACTTTGTAAAGTAGAGGGTCAGCGAAAAAGAGATGGATTGACACAGTGGCTGCAACAGTGGGCTCAAACATAGCAACAATTGTGAGGATGGCGCAGGACTGGGCAGTGTTTTATTCTATTGTACATAGGGTCACTACCAGTCGGAACTGACTCAATGGCACCTAACACCACCACCACCCAAACTCTATCATAGTTATGATAAGAGGTATAAAAGGAATAAACCCACAAGTACAAAGAGAATAGGACAGGAAATGACAGCAGAGAAAGTTGTCAACATTTTGGAAGCTCAGAGGTAGATGGACAGATGGTAGCTGACTGAGCAGACTGGGGAAGCTAAATGCCTCTGAAGGGAGAAAGCCAAGAATTGGTACCTCAGAACACAAAATAAACTAAAAAATTGGACATTCTAGGTACCTTTGAAAAAGCACAGGTGTGACTGGAGCTGGAGACAGGAGGATTGGTTGATGGTGTGTGAGAAGCACTTGCACCCTGGGTCCCCTCCCCTACTTTGCACAGCCAGGTAACAAGTTCCTTTCCCCAAAGACAGAAAATTGGAGTTATCTTGAGAGAGAATGCACAGGAGGGTTTCTAGACTCACAGACACAGACCCATCTAGGGACAGGGTGGTGGCTGGAAAAGGGGGTTAGGTGACAATCTCCATACCCTAAAAGATGAGATGCCCTCAGTTGCCTTTCCCAATTTCTCTCCTAGAACACTGGCAGCTAGACATACAGTCCCCTAGGCCAGAGGCTGGAGCTTCCTTTTCTGTAGAAACTGACCAGTCCAAGAGAAGAGTCCTCCAGATAGTGAAATTTGGGGGTTTACCAACAAAATAGCCGACCCCTGCCTACTCTCCCTACACTGAAGCCCACAAGATGGCAACCGCTCCCTCTTCCCCAGCCTCCAAGGCACATTTTAATGCTTCACCAAGCATTTGAGGAAAACTCTAATATGGAAGTAAGAGAAACTGTAATATGTTTCCAAATTAAAGAAACAAAGTGGGAACTAGAAGAAGAAGAAGAAAAAAAAAATCAGAGAAAAGAGATTTCACATCCATGGAACCAGAGCAAGAGGCTGTAAAGAGGAGACATGTAGAAAACAAAAAACTCTTGGGAATAAATAGGAAAACTGTTGCAATTGAAGACTTGGTGGCAGGAAAGTTAGTAAGATCAGGTGGAGAAAATCTTCCAGAAAGAATAAAAACTCAAAGAGATGGAAACTGGAGAGCCAAGCTGAAAATAAGGGACACAGCCTGAAAGACTCAACATCCACATAATGGGGGTTCCAAAGAGAGAGAGTGCAAATGATAGCAAGAGGGGGCATGAGCTTGTTGTGCAGAGAGGAATACCCAGACCACCCAGTGCCGTTGAGTCGATTCAGACTCATAGCGACCATATAGGACAGAGTAGAACTGTCCCATAGAGCCTCCAAGGAGCACCTGGTGGATTTGAACTGCCAACCCTTTGGTTAGCAGCCATAGCACTTAACCACTACGCCACCAGGGGTTCCTCAGAGAGGAATAGGGGAGGAGAATATGAGAAATGACCCAGGAATTTTCCCTGATCTGAAGGACATGAGTTTCCGGAACGGAAGAGCTATCAGGTGCTTAGCAGAATGAGTGAAAAGAAAAGCATACCAAGGTGCAACATTCTGAGACTTCAGCAGTCTGAGCTTTTGTGTCTGGGTTCTTTCACTTAACATAGTATTTTTAATGTTCATCCATGTTGCAGCAAATATTAAAATTTCATTTCTTTTTACGGCTGAATCATATTCCGTTGTATGTATATACCACATTTTGTTATACCCATTCATCTGTTGATGGACAGTTGGGTGGTTTTCACTGTTTGGTTATTGTGAATATTGCTGCAGCGAACATTGGTGCACAATTATCTGTTTGAGTTCCTCCTTTCACTTATTTGGGGTATATACACCTGGGAGTGGAATTGCTGGGTTATATCGGCTGCTAACTGAAAGAAAGGTCAATTTTTCAAACCCACCAGAGGCTCTATAGTAAAGAAGACCTGATGATCTGCTCCTGTAAAGATTACAGCCTGGGAAATCCTATGGGGGGCAGTTCTACTCTGTCCTACGGGGTCACTGTTAGTCAGAACAACAGTAACATGGTAATTGTGTTAAACTGTTTGAGGAACTGCTGAAGTGTTTTCCACAGTAGGTGCATGATTTTACATGGTTCCAGTTTCCCCAGGTCCTAGCCAACACTTGTTATTTTCCGATTTTTTTTTTTTTTAATGGCCATGGTGGTGGGGCGTGAAGTGGTACCTCATTGTGGTTCTGATTTGCATTTCCCTTGGGACTAATGTGCTGATTATCCATTTGTATAGCTGCTTTGGAAAAATGTTTATTCATTTCCTTTGCCCATTTTTGAAATGGGTTGTTTGTCTTTTTGTTATTGTAGGGATTTTTTTTATATATTCTAGATATTCAACCTCTGTCAGATATGATTTGTGAATATTTTCTCCCATCCCATGGGTTGTCTTTTCATTTTCTCAATAATATCTTTGATACATAAATCTTTTTTTTTTTTTTTTTGAAGTCTAATTTATCTACTTTGTCTTTTGTTGCTTGTGCTTTTGGGGTCATATCTAAGAATCCATTGCCAAAAAAATAGTAAAACCTGCGAAATATGGCACCTGTGTAGGGCAGAAACCTATCAGAGAAAGAAAACTCAAATATTTTCCACTATTAGAGAGTGATAGAAAAGTGGTGAGACTGCACCCTATCAAAGGTGGAAGACTTGTGAGACCTGGGAAAATAAGGCAGTCCCGTCAAGTTCCAGCTCTCACGGATTTCACCGTACAAGGTCTTGAAGATTTATCTGTGTGTTTTCTTCTAAGAGTTTTATGGTTTTAGCTCTTATATTTAGAGCTTTGATCCATTTTGAGTTAATTTTCATATATGGTGTGAGGTACGGATCCAACTTCATTCTTTTGCATGTGGCGATCCCTGTCCCAGCACCATTTGTTGAAGACACTGTTCTTTCCCCATTGAATGGACTTGGCACCTGTAATAGAAAGTCAATTGGCCATAGATGTACGGGTTTATTTCTGAACTCTCAATTCTATTCTATTTATATGTCTGTCCTTACGGCAATATGACACTATTTTGAATACTGTAACTTTGTAGAAAATTTTGAAATTACTAAATGTGAGCCTCCTACTTTGTTCTTTTTCAAGATTACTTCGGTTATTTGGGGCCTCTTGCAATTCCATATGAATTTGAGGATTGGCTTTTCCATTTCTGCAAAGAAGGCTGTTGGAATTTTGATAGGGACTGTGTTGAATCTATGAATAACTTTTGGTAGTATTGACGTCTTAATAATATTGAGTCTTTATAAACACAGGTTGTAGCTCCATTTTTTTAGGTCTTTCAGCAGTGTTTTATGGTGTCTTTCACCTCCTTGGTTAAATTTATTCCTAGGTATTTTACTCTTTTAAATGCTATTGAAAATGGAGTTGTTTTCATAACTTCCTTTTCAGATTGTTCAGTGCTGGTGTCCAGAAACACGACTGATTTCTGCATGTTTATCTCGTACCCTGCCACTTTGCTGTATTCATTTGTTAGCTCTCGTAACTCTTGTGGATTCTTTGGGGTTTTTATATTTAAGATCATGTCATCTGTGAATAGAAATAGTTTCACTTCCTCCTTTCCAGTTTGGATACCTTTTGTTTCTTTTTCTTACCTAATTGCTCCAACTAGCAGGTCCGGCACAAGGTTGAATAGCGGTGGTGACCGCAGACATCCTTGTCTTGTTCCAGATCTTAGAGGGGAAGTCCCTAGTTCTTAACACATCCCTTAGTGCTGAATAAATGTGTACTTAACTGAATGTCTGGGGCCCGAGCCCATCAAGGGCAAGAGTGGGTGGCCTTGGCCTTGAAGTAGAAAGGAAACCAGAAAGCATGGCTGGGTCCTATGGCAAGAAAGAGAAGGTCCAGGGAAATGGGAGGTGTCCTGGGGAACCTAACAGCTAGGGAATTCCCCAGCATTTAATGTGGGATCATGATTATCTGAATGCCTGAAATAGTAATGACCTGTGAATCTATTATTTTTATTTCCTGGCCAGTTATTTTAAAAAGTATTAAAAATAAACAGGCTGGAGTAATTTCATTTTTAAAGAGAAACTAAGGAGGAAATGCCCATGTGAACTGTTTACACTGGGCAGGTAGCCATGGAGAAAGGCTTCTCCCAGGGTTGAGGAACCCATAAATTCAAACTAACACTCAAAATTAACAGACACCTAAATGCACTTTGAAGGAAGATAGCACTGGGTTAGAATTCTTATTCTGTCACTTTCTGGTGGGTTGACCTTCAGCAAATTATCTGACCTCTCTAAGCCTCAATTTCCTCATCCCAATTATCTGGGGATAATAATACCCACCTTCCAAGGTGTTGTGAGGCTTACAGGAGACAATATAAACAGAGCAGCGGGGTCCCAAATTGTTGACCTGTAGCAGTGTTATTTTGCATGGCTCACAGTCTTTGTTTTAATTGAATTAGTTGCTGGGCGTTTAAAAATAGGAATTTCACCTAGAAAGTCAGACTTTCAACTTCTGTGCACAGATAAGATTAGGCTACATTGAACTGCATTTCCTCAACAGTACTTGGCTAGGCAGAGAGCTACTACCGCCTTTAGATGGGCCCCACCTTCTCCATTCACCAGGGACTCCCACTCCCTGCTGTGGAACCGGAAGCCTGCTTCACTCTGGGGTGTTATCCACCCGACCCTTAAACGCATGTCTAGCCTCACCATCCTCAACCCCAGGAGTAGCACCTAGTATAGGACCTGTCACACAGTTGGTGGCCCGAGTTATCTTTAGGTCTGGTGCTGGGAGGAGAGAAGGGTCAGCATGACTCAGAGCACAGACTGGGTACGAAGGATAGAGGTGGCTTCGGCTCCTTGGGATTAAGATCACGGGCACTCAAGATGATAACAATCAGAAATTTTAGATTGTCTCTCTCTCTGTCTCTCTCTCACACACACACACACACACACACACACAGCCCATCTGATCGGGGGTGCCTTTCAGTCCCATGGTGGTCTTTTCACCCACACTGTTACCCGCCTTTCTGTTGCTCACTTCCCATATCACGTCGTATCTCATTCATTTATGTGGCTTTTTTCCAGGTAGGTTGTGAGCTCCTGGAGGGTGGTGGCCATATCCCTTATATGCTTTATCTCCTTAATGCCTGCTCAGTTGCCATCCAGTCAGATCGGACTGGTGGCAACCCATGCGTGTCAGAGGGGAACTGTGCTCCACAGGGTTTTCAGTGGCTGATTTCTCAGAAGTAGATCACCAGGCCTTTCTTCCTCTGGGTAGACTCAAATCTCCAATCTCCTGGTTAACAACCGTTTGCACCGCCCAAGGACACGTTCTAGAACAGAGTAGGTGCTAAGTAAATGTTTGACAAATTTAATTTAATTAAGTGCCACCCCAGTTTCTCTCCTTATGTAGGAAATGAGGGCTGAATGCAGCTTTGGGTTCTGTTTTGCCATGAGCTTTGTCACCCCAGTTTGCAAAATTAGCATAATCCTCTAAGGCATTATGGAGTAGAGAAGACTAAATAATAAATAAAGATGATGTATTACTTCATGTATATTTACAGGTGTGAAGGTCTGTAAACAAAGAGTTTGGTTTCAGGCATGTTCTAAATGCAAACAGTGAATCTATTTTGCAAAAAAAAAAAAACACCTTCGTAATGAAAACAGTTACCCTGAACTGATCTGCTTTGCAAATTTGGATTATTTTCTTCAAGTGCTTTCCAGTCATCCTGTGTTTATTGAAATGTGCTGAGAATAGTAAGGAAGAGAAACAGAAATTAATTTTGCTATCCTTCAGAAAATGATCAGAGTTGGATCACAATTGACAGAGGTTGTTTGTGTTCTCCAGGGCTGATAACAGAGGTGGTCATTTGAGCAAGTTTGCTAGGTTCAGGCAAGAGGTGAATCCAGCTTTGAACATGGTGGGGAGGCGTAGAGCAGGCTGCACAGCTGTTACCTCTGTGACTCTTCAAAAGTGAAAAACAAGTTCAAAAAGGTTGCAGGATATAAGATCAAGGTGCAGAAATCAATTGTGTTTCTATACACTTGTGATAAACAATCTGAAAATGAAATGAAGAAAACTCCATTCACAATAGCATCGAAAAATAAATAAACTTAACAAAAGAAGTACAAAACATACTCTGGAAACTACAAAACGTTGTTGAAAGAAATTAAAGATCTAGAATGGAAAAGCATCTCTTACTTATGAACCAGAAAACTTAATTTGGTTAAGATGGCAGTACTCCCCAAACTATCCTCAAATTCAGTCCCTATCAGAATTGCTGCTGACTTTGTAGAAATTGAAAAGCTGATCCCACAATTCACACAGAATTGAAAGGGACCCAGAATAGCTAAAACAATCCTGAAAAGAAGGATAAAGTAGAAGGACTCACACATCCTGATTTCAAAACTTACTACAAAGCAGCAATAATCAAGACAATGGTACTGGCACAAAGATAGGCATACGGATTCAGTGAAATAGAATTGAGAGCCCAGAAATAAATTCATGAATCTGTGGTCAACTGGTTTTTGACAAAGATGCCAAGACTGTTTGATGAGCAAAAGAATACCGTATTTTTATGCAAATAACATGCACTTGCTATGTTTTTTTTTTTTTTTTGCCAGCCATGCCCCCCCCCCCCCCGCTCCCCAGTATTTTCATAAGCATGGTATACTAACTTTTTTACATCTTGCTGTAAAAAAGAATGAGCATAGCACACTTTCAAAAATACCTCACGGGGTCCGGGGGAGGGTGAGGTTGGCAAAAAAGCAGTCTCCATGTGTTATTTGCATAAAAATACAGTAATCTTTTCAACAAATAGTACTGGAAGGACTGCATAGTCAAATGCAAAAGAATGAAGTTGAACCCCTACCTCACACCTTAGACAAAAATTAATTCAAAGTGGATCAAAGACGTAAATGTAAGAGCAAAAACTATAAAACTCTTAGAAGAAAATGGGATAAATCTTCATGACCTTGGAATTGGAAAGGATTCTTAGATATGATGCCAAAAGTTCAAGCAACAAAAGAAAAAATAGATAAGTTGAACTTCATCAAAAGTAAAAACATTCGTGCTTCAAAGGACACTGTAAGAAAGTGAAAACACAACCTACAGAATGGGAGAAAATATTTGCAAATCATATATCTGATAAAGAATTTGTATGTAGAATGTATAAAGAACTCTTACATCTCAATGAAAAGATAACCCAATTAAAAATAGGCCAAGAATCTGAATAGACTGTCTTCATAGAAGATATACACATGGCCAATATGCACATGAAAAGATAATATCATTTAGTCATCAGGGAAATGTAAATCAAAACCAGTGAAATTGTATTTCACTCCTACTAGGATAGCTAGAATCAAAGTCAGATAACAGCAAATATTGGCAAGAATGTGGAGAAATTGGAAGCCTCATACCTTACAAGTGGAAATGTAAACTGGTGTAGCTGCTTTGGAAAACATTCTGGCAGATCCTCAAATAATTAAATTTAGAGTTACCATACGACCCAGCAGTTCTTCTTGTTAGTTGCCATTGAGTCGACTCCAATTCATAGCAGCCCCATGTGTTACAGAGAAGAACTTCTCCGTAGGGTGTTCTTGGCTGTAATCTTCACAAAGCAGATTACCAGGCCTTTTCTTCCACAGTACCTCTCGATAGGTTCTACTCCTCGGCATATACCCAAAAGAATTAAAGACATATGTCCATGTAGAAACTTGTATGTGAATGTTTATAGGGACATTATTCGTAATAGCCAAAATGTGGAAACAACCCAGCTGTCCACCAGTGGACGAGCAGATAAACAAAATGTGATATATCCATACGATGCAATAGTATTCAGCCATAAAAAGGAATAAAGTACGGAAACATGCAACAATATGGATGCTCCTGAAAAACATGCTAAGTGAAAGAAGCCGGTCTCAAGAGACCACATATTATATGATCCAGAACAGGGAAATCTATAGAGACAACATAGATCAGTGTTTGCTTAGGGCTGAGGGAAGAATGGAGGGATGATACAGGGTTTCTTTTTGAGGCATGATGGAAATGTTCTAAAATTGTGGTGATGGTTGCACATATATGTGAATGTACTAAAAGCCACTGAATTTATATTTTAAATGGGTGAATTATATGGTACACTTTCTCCCACTTATTGACTATCTCGTTATCCAACATCTTGCATTTACGACAATAGTAAAAAATCTACTATCCTACTGTTTTGAGCACTAACGACGTACGTCTGGTAGTAATGAACACCGAGGCGCTGGCTTTGATAGTTTTGTGTCAACTTGGCTGGACCATAATTCTCAGTGATTTGGCAGCTACGTAATGATGCGATTTGGCAGTTATGTAATGATATAACTATCTCCGTTTGTATGATCTGATGTGATCATCCTCCATTTTTGCCTAACACCGATTTCACATAACAACCTGGTCTTTGTAACCTAACCATGTTGATAAGTGAGGTGAGACTGTATTTTTAATCACATGAATTACATCTTAATATACTTTAAAATTTTTTAACTAAATGAGTAAAAATGAAAACCAAAAAACACTTATAACAGGGTACAGCAAACTAAATTAAAAGCATTAAAATGGCAAAAGGGGACATCTAAAAACTTAGATTAGGATTAAAGTATACAAGCTAAGAAAAAAGAGAAATGAGGCATATTAAAGTGTGTAAAAAGCTTTAAGCCATGGAATTAAGAATGAAGCTCAGAAAAACAAAAATGTTAAAGGGTGAGCATAAACATAAAAAGAATTTTAAAAAACCCAAACCCACTGTCATCGAGTCAATTCCGACTCCTAGAGACCCTAAAGGACAGAGTAGAGCTGCCCCATAGAGTTTCCAAGGAGCGCCTGGAGTATTTGAACTGCCGACCTCTTGGTTAGCAGCTGTAGCACTTAGCCACTGCGCCACCAGGGTTTCCATAAAAAGAATGGAAGAAGATATTCTTTGCAGGGAAGCAAAGCATGGCAACACAGGGGTATGTGGGGGCTAAGTAAAGTGACTGAGATTGGAACTTCACTGTAGGAGAAAGGGTATAGAATGAGACCCAGTGCATGGGGTGGTTGTGAGGACTCAGCGTGGTGGTGGTTATATTCTTACACAGTGCCTGGTTTAGGACCCTCAAGAAAGGGGCTGCTGTCCTGTTTATCACTGCACAGTTTACACAAAGCCCTTTCCATCCATCAGTCTCACCTAAAGAACCTTGGGGACCCAAAGAAAGAGGTGATATTTTACTGGATATTTAATGATGAGTCTGAAACCCGAGACCAAGAACATTTATACAATCTCCTAAACCTTTCTAGGCCCCCGTGCATATTATTTTCAGTAGCTTTGCTTCCCAGCACAATTAGTAAGAAAAACGTTAGACTCTGTGGGCCTGTCTTCGGGCATAAAAAAGAGGAAGGAACTGGGGAACATTATACCATTCTGTTACAGCAACTTGCTGTTGGTCTTGTAGGGGGAGGAAGGCAGAAGAACCATCAAGATAACATGCCAGGCACTGTGCTGTTTTATTTCTCTTATTCTAATCTTTTTACCACTCCAGGAAGCCTATACTGTTTTTTCCTTCATTTCACTGATGAGGAATCTGAGGCATAAATCACTTGCCCCAGGGCACAGAGCTACTAAGCGCTGGTACAGGGACTTGAACACAGAAAGCTGGACTCCTGAGCCTGTGCATGTAATCAGTCCCTGCCTCTACTGCCTCCTGTGAGAGGTGTCAGAACTAATGAGGAGATGAAAGAAGGGTGGCTGCTACTACCAGGTTATTCTAGACGTGCTGTTAGAATTACCCCCGTTTTATAGACAAGGAACCCCAGGCTCAGAGAGGCAGGTAACTTACTCATTAAATTACTAGAACACAAATCCAGGCTCATGTGAAGCCCAAGCCTGTAACCTTCCGTAAACTGCCCTGCCCTCTCTGTTAAACCTGACCCTTTGCAGAAGCAGGAACTATGTCTTATTAATCTTTTATGTGTTCCAGCCCCAACAAATTACGGACTGAAATTGAATTAAAGGCCACAAGCAGTCCCTGACATTTTCAGCCCAGGTGACTAGGTATGATACTTGATTCTCAAAAGCCATGTTTTTCCAAGGCTTATTATTATTATAATTATGAGTAATTATTATTGTTAATCAAAAACCCTGGTGGTGTAGTGGTTAAGTGCTATGGCTGCTAACCAAAGGGCAGTTCGAATCTGCCAGGCACTCCTTGGAAACTCTATGGGGCAGTTCTACTCTGTCCTATAGGGTCACTATGAGTCAGAATCGACTCAACAGCATTGGGTTTGGTAATGATAGCAATAACTATGATACATGTTATATTCCAGCCACCCTCCCAAGCACCTGGCATAAATTAGTTCCTATCATCTCTTTAAGGAAGATAACCCTTCTTTTCCCCATTTCATAGCTGAGGAATCTGAGTGCCAGAGAAGACGTTTCACTTAGCCTAGGTTACGCAGCTGGTAAGCTGCAGAGGTAGGTTCGCACCCAGATAGTCTGTCTTCAGAGCCTGTACTTTTAACCTGTGTACTACGCAGCGCCCTGGTGCAGTGACTGCAACTCCTTCTATTATTCCAGGTGCTACCTTAAATCCTTTGCTTCCAGCCTCTGATCAGGCCTCTCCGCTGGTTCACAGGGAATCTCCTCCTCTGGACTGTCCTGTTGGCTTGTTTATCTATCTGAATGACTTCCCTGTGCTGGCCAGTCCCTCCCTCCCTCCCTCCCTCCATTCTTTCCTAGGTTGTGCAGGGGTATGTGAGTATGTTGCGGGTGGGCAGTGGTAAGGTACTCAATTTACATGGCGTCTGCCTGGCTTCCCCTTTGTCCACTCATAAAGAGGAAGCCTGCCCTGGCGCTCATTTGTTCGCACCTTGCTTGCATTCTTTCCCAGGTTAACAACTGGTAAAAGCCCCATTTTGTTTGCCAGGAGGCCAACTGAGATTTTTCCCTGGGAATGGAGAAACGTGGACTGTGGCTCCATTTCACAGCCACTCCGAGTTTTTGTTTACAGTGAGCACAGTGCTTTCAGATAGGACTTTGAAAGTCTAACCTAGCCAGGTGGCCTAGTTTGGAAGAAAGGCCACTTGCTCACTCTGGGACTTCATTTAGAGCACTCGGCCCCTCTGCGCCTCAGCATTTCTTTTCTTAAAATGGCAAAAACAGTAACTTACAGAGTCAACATGGTGGATAAGTAAAAAAGCCTCTGGAAATACCTAATGTGGTAGCTGGGTCATACTGGGTGCTCAGTAAGGATGCACGCCTTCCTTCCTTCCTCGAAATGAATGTCTAAACTGAGACAGCTTTTCCTCACGGTCGGGGGAGCCCATCCTGAATCTACGACACAAAAGAACCAAGTGATTCCTTTGTGTGGGACTGCCTGCATCAGGATACCATGTCTTTAAAATGCCTGAAACTCCTGTGCTTGTGAGAATGTGCCATGAGCTGGCTGGTTATGCCTCTTCCTGCCTTTTGTTCCTGAAAAGAGAACCATTAGCAGGCACCTTGATTCCTCTGGGGGGAATTGCTGGTCATTAAGGTAGCAGCTCAAATGAAGTGAGAGGCCCCCTTCCCCCGGTGTGGCTGCTTGCCAGGGTCTCACTCTGACCCCATCTGCTTTTTGCTCTGGCTGACTCACAGACTGGAACAGTCTCCTTAGAAGAGACAAGTGTGAGCAGAAGGAGTTTTAGTAATAAAAACCGAAAATCTGAGGCCTGGCAAGATGCCTGGTAACTCACTGCCATCAAGTTGATTCCGACTCATAGCAACCCTATAGGACAGAGTGGAACTGCCCCATGGGATTTCCAAGGCTGTAATCTTTACAGAAGCAGACTGCCACATCTTTCTCTCACAGAGCAGCTGGTGGGTTGGAAGCATTGACCTTTCGGTTAGCAGCCAAGCGCTTTAACCACTGTGCCACCAGGGCTCTTTGGCAAGATAACCTACTGGCCAGTAGAACCCTGGAACTGTGGAACAGGTATAAAGGGCCAGTGAAACTGATTATGAGTGGGCCCTTAGATTCATGAAGCACAAATGCCAGGCCAGGCGCTGTGCTCCAGCCTTGTCTCTGAAAATTCCCTCCACGAACCCCTGAGGCTAGACACGTTATGGGAGAGGCTGTTGAGGCTGGGGGAAGTCAAGCAGCCTGCCCAGATTCTCCCACAGGCCAGTGACTCACTAAGCCCTGGTAGGAGAGACCAGATTCTTACCCCTGGTCTATATTGCCTCTCCAGCAAAAGGTTTTTGCAAAGTAAAGATGTGTGTGACGTGCCATGGGGAAGGGGGGGATGGGAGTATGATGTTTGCATGACCCGTATGTTGAGAAAGACCAGGGACAGACACAGCTTGGGCAAATAAAGCAGAGTTTACTTGTCTGATGGGTACAGAAGAAAGCCAGTGCAGTTGGGATTCATGGCAGAGACATCAGCTATGCTCTGGGATTGGCCGAGCTGCAGATCCCATGACCTGAAACCTCGTCAGCTGCCACTTGGGTAAGGGAGGGTCACACCAGGCCTCAGGAGAGGCCCAGCCTTGGAAGGTCCTGTGGTGAGCTGGAGATTGACCTCCTCTGGGTCACGTGCTCTTGTGAACCCAGAGCTGGTGATGCCCAGTATGAGTTTCTGGAAATAGTTGGCCTCCCTCAGCCTTCCCCAGCCAATAGCCTGTGCTGTCCAGGTGCCTTCCTGAACCCAGTGCTCAGGCCCAGAGCAGGGCACATTCCCACACATCTCCAGGAGCCCCTCACAACTGTAGAGCAGCTGTGGGGCTTATCCTACCATGCTTTCACCTGCAACAAGAGAGGGTGACCTAGTAACCTCTCTCTCTTTAATTCAGCTAATGTTTGTTACACCTCTACATCATGCTAGGTTCTGGTGATATTAACAAGGACTGCTAAATTGTTTGAGAACACGGACTCTGGTGCCACAGTTCAAACAACAGTCCAAATCTCAGCTCTGCCACCTCGTAGCTGTCACTTTGAGCAAGTCTCTTAACATCTCTGTGCCTCAGCTTCCACGTGTGTAAAATGGAATCAGTCTCAAGATTGTGAGGCGAATTTGGTGGGTTAACACATGGCGTGCCATGGCACAGTGCCTGGCACATAGTAAGTGCCAGTTGTTAGTGCTAAGTGATTGCTCCTGTCAGCTTCCACGCTACAGGCTTTATAGATATCGTCGCGGGCCCTCCTAATATTGACCCTGTGAGCTAGAAAACAATGCCATCTCATTTTACTGATCGGAAGGCAGATATATTAAGTAATTTCCCCAAAGTCACAGAACTGATAAGTTGTCGAGCTGAGATTCAAATCCATGTACTCCTCCTCTGAACATGTGCCCTCGCTGTTAGTAGAAGAAGCAGGTGTCGTATAACCCCCATGCCATGTGAAGGTGATGGGGTATGTGTCAAGTGCTGCAGTAATGGAGAGATGAGAAGGGTTAACCACTGGGCTATGAGGGTGCTCCTATATTTCTCCCCTTCCGCTTGTGTTTATTTTGAGGTCTGTCTTGTTTATCTCTTCCTGGCTAACTGGCCCCCAAGGAAGTTAAAAAGGAGTGGGAGAAGTAACGCTGGGCTATTGGCTGAGAGAATATCCAGTCAGCCCCCCCAAGTGCTGTATTGTGCCACTGCTCACACAGAAGGTATTCTTAGTCACCTCGGCATCTTTGACTTAGGGACCATATATCATCAAAGGTGTAGCGCCTGGCCTCCAAAGCCAGACAGCCCAGCCGGTCCTCGCTCCATACTTGCTAAGGGAAAGGATTTTGGGCAAACTGCTTAGCTCCTCAGCGTTCTCGTGTGTGATAGCACCTCCCTTCTAAGGCTCGGATGAGGATTAACTCTGGATGCACATAGAGAGCTTCAAACAGTATCCAGGCCGTAGTATGTGTTCAATAAATGGTAATATTTTTATTAATAGGAGCAATAACCTGCTCTGTGACCATCATCTTTGGGTAAAATGCGAGAGTTGGGAGGGACTTGAATAGAGGTCAGAGAGGAAGACCAAATGGAGAATGGCTGAGTGGTCAGTGTTCTACCTGTGTGCTGGGTGTGTTAACCACCTGCACAGTCCAGCCAAGGCTTTGTGAATCCTTGATGCCTCCATCCATATGTCCCTGCTAGAAGAAATCCCATAGGAAACCCAGCAGCGGACTCAGTCCCAGTCACCCCAGCCTTGAAATGATTTTCACATACTCACCTGGGCCCAAGAGCCCCCTTGTCCCCTGTCTCCTCCTCTGGTTGCTTTAGGGTCCCATCCTGGGAGAGAGATTGAGGGAGAAGGCAAGGCTGGGGCCTGGAACAAAAAATAAAAGGCAGGGGGAAAGCAAGAGAACTGGGAGGACATGGCAGGAGTGGGGGGAACTGAGGCTTGAGGAGGCTGTGCTGGGACTAGGGCCTCTGGCTTCTTCTGATGGAAAGCCATGAACTGGGCATTTTCTGTCACTTTGAGGAGCGGAGGGAAAAATCAGCTTCAAGCCGGTGTCTGAGGCCCACAGAGGCTGCCTGCACTTCTGCTAACCACTGTGCCTCAGGCCAGCGCTCCCAGAGGACAGTGGTAGGTCAGCTACAGGTTCTCTTCCAACAGCTGAACCTTACTCTGAGGGCTGTGTTTGATGAGTTCAGGGCACTGAGAAGCTTTATTGTTTGTGAACTTTCCCTGTAAGCCGAGAGCTCTGCCTCCATGAGAGTCCCCTGCCTGCGCGTGGGTGGTTGGCCTGACCTTCCTCAGAAGTCAGTCTGCAGTGCTCATGTGTGGCATTTATATAAAAGAGGGGGCTGGATTGCAGAGACCAGCTTTATTGACATCCCTTCTTGCTGTAGTACCCAAGGATCCTGCCAATCATTACGCTGACAAAAGCTGAAGGAGAAACCATCTGTATTTGTTTCCTATTACCACCATAGCAAATTACCGCAAACTTAGTGGCTTCAAACAACACACTTTTTCTTTTTTACAGTTCTGTCGGTCAGAAGTCTGAAATAGGTTTCACTGGGCGAAAACCCAGGTGTCAGCAGGCCGCATTTCTTCTGGAGGCTCTAGGGGAGAATCCATTCACTTCCTTTTCAGTGCCTAGAAGCCACCTTCATTTCTTGACGTGGGACCCCTTCCTCCACCTTCAAAGCCAGTAGCATACTGTCCTTCAGTCTCTCACTCTGATTGTCCGGCATCCGTCTTATAGGAGTTTTTTTGATTGCATTGGGCACACCTGCATAATCCAGGATAATCTACTGTGGCCGAGATGTCCACCTGTGATGCCAGATGTGTGGTGGATAATAAATCCCAGTCCACGCGCCAGCTACGTCCTGTGTTAATCTCAGCTTCCCTTCCCTGGTCAGTTCAGACACCAGGTGCTTCATGCAACCCTTTCTCTTTCAACCCCATTTGCCCAGGGCTAGGTCAACAGGTACTGGCCCCTTCTCTGTTTCTTCAGTCTGATAATCCTTTGAAACAACTCATAAACTGCAGGGAAAGGACTATCTTTAATTTAGCAAAAAAAAAAAAAGGATGCTGTTGCCGTTAGGTGCTGTTGGGTCAGTTCTGACCCGTAGTGACCTGTGTATAACAGAATGAATCATTGCCCGGTCCTGTACTGTTCTCACAACAGTAGGTATGTTTGAGCACATTGTTGCAGCCACCGTGTCAGTCCACGTCCTTGAGGTTCTTCCTCTTTTTCGCTGATACTCTGCCAAGTGTGATGTCCTTCTCCAGGGATTAGTCCCTCCTGATAACATATCCAAACTAAGCCAAACAAAGTCTAGACATCCTCGTTTCTGAGGAGCGTTCTGGCAGTCCATGGCATATTCAATATTTTTCTCCAACGCTGTAATTCAAACGCATCAATTCTTCTTTTGTCTTCCTTTTCCATTGTCCAGCTTTCACATGCATATGAGGCGATTGAAAATATCTTGCTTGGGTCAGGTGCACCTTAGTCATCGAAGTGACATCTTTGCTTTTCAAGATTTTAAAGAGGTCTTTTGTAGCAGATTTGCCTAATGGAATATGTCATTTGATTTCTTGACTGCTGCCTCCTTGGACATTGATTGTTGATCTAAGTAAAATGAAGTCCTGGACAACTTAAAAATTTTCTCCATTTATCATCATGTTGGTCCAGTGGTGAGGATTTTTATTTTCTTTATTTTGAGGTGGAATTTATACTGACGGCAGTAGTTTTTGATCTTCATCAGTGTTTCAAGTCCTCTTAACTTTCAGCTAGCGAGGTTGTCATCTGCATATCGGAGGTTCTTAATGAGTTTTCCTCTAATCCTGATGCCTCATTCTTCTTCATATAGTCCAGCTTCTTCGATTATTTGCCCAGCATTCAGATTGAATAAGTATGATGAAGGGATACAACTGTGGCGCACATCTTTTCCAATTTGGCTTTTGTAGACTTTTTAATTTTCTTCAGCTTGAACTTGAACTTGCATATAAGCAAATGGTGGTATGTTCCACAGTTGGCCTATGGCCTTGTTCTGACTGATGATACTGACTTTCTCCATCGTAAATCTCCATAGAAGTAGTTGATTTGATTCCTATGTATTCCATCTGGCGAGGTCCACGTGTATAGTCATTTGTGTTGTTGAAAAAAGGTATTTCCGATGAATAAATCATCGGCCTTACAGAATTCCATTGTGCGATCTCTGGCCTTGTTCCTATCACCAAGGCCATATTTTCCAACAACTGATCTTTCTTTGTTTCCAACTTTGGCGTTCCAGTCACCAGTAATTATCAATGCATCTTGATTGCATATTTGATCAATTCCAGACTGCAGAAGTTGGTAAGAGACTTTACTCATCTCTTTGGCATTAGTGGTTGGTGCGTAAATTTGAATATTAGTCGTATTAACTGGACTACCTTAATCTAATAGAATAAAGGATACAAACACAGAGAATGAGGTCCAGGAGCGGTCTCAGCCCAAAGCTTCTGTGTCCTGGGGAAGCTGCACTTACCCCTCCAAGAGCACATGTTCCTCTCTCCACCCAGGAAGCCCCACTGCACCTCAGTCTCCCAAGGTTTTGGCCTCACCACGTGGCCGTGATAGACTATCTCATGGCTTAGGAGGTTTAGTCAGCATTGGGCAGCCACCAGAAACTAATGCATAAGGTGAAGTATTCACTGGTTCCAGGAATTAGGATGTGGACACCTTTGGGGGCCATTTTTCTGACTACCACCTCCATCATATATCATAGGATATCTTGGTGTAGAATTATTTCTCCACTGTTGGAGACCTGTGATTCTGCCTGAGTAACCTTGTCCGCTGTCACTTACTAGCGTTGGGAGCTTGGGTACGTTATTTAACCCCTGTGTACCTCAGTTTCTTCATCTGTAAAATGCTCCTAGGTTGTTAGGATCAAATGAGTTAGAACATGTGAAGCATTGGATATATTTGTTTTTCCTTGTACCTTTCTAGTCCATGTATACATGTGTCTTTCTCTTGTTCTAACTGTAGGCACAGGCTTGCTATTTTCTTCATATCGTACTGCTGTAGGCTGCAGCACTGGCACAGTGTGATTGTCTGATAAGAGTGTGGTCTCTTATACCACCACTTAGTCCTTCATTGTTGTCTCTTTAGAATACCCGTAAAAGTTAATGTTATGAAGACTGCTGTAATGGACCTGTTACTACTTATAGCTTTTGCCTCTTTTTGAATTATCTTCTTGGGACAAATTCCCACTCTTGGCAGTCACCCTTCAGGTTATGAATATTACCTGGCCTCTTGAAATGCTCTAGAAGAGTTATAGAACGCATTACACTGCTGCCACAACCTTTTTGGCATTGAGTATCAGCCTGTATTAAAAGAAAAAAAGATGTTTTCATTCATTCAGCAAATCCTGCTTTTGTGTCTGCTGGGTGCCAGGTATTTCAGGGTACTGGGGAGGCTGAGTGGAAAGACAGGCAGGTTCCTCTTGTCAGGGGGCTTGTCTCTAGCAGGAGATACGGCTGCTTATTTAGCGGGACTAGTGTGGCCCCTCTGGTCACATTATTCCTTTCATTTGCTTTTCTTGGTTCACTTATCTATTGAAAATGAAAAGCAGTTTTATGGAACAAATTTTCAGGCCTTGTCTCCAATGTGTATGACATTTCTCTGGGTCTCTTTCTAGCTAAGTCAGCTGTGATCATTGCCAAACCCCTGCCCATTCCCACATGCAATACTTTTTTTTACTCATTGCTGCAAAACCTGTGCTTGTGTTCCTAGGGACTGATGTCATGGTTCGGTGCCTGAAGCTGCTGAAGGAATTTAAACGGAGGTATGAAGATGACCAGGACGAGGACGATGACGAGGAGGTCATCTCCAAGGCAGTGCCTCCGGTGGACATCGTGTTTGAGCGAGACATGCTCACGCAGACCTATGAACTCAGTAGGTCCCGTTCTCACACCTGCCTGCATGTGTTTCCTGGGCGTTTTGATCAAGAAGTGTTTTCCCCAGATATCAAAAGAGGTCTCTGCTCTGGAGAGGAAGTGGCAGGGTGCCCTTGAAAGGTTTAGGCTTTTGAATCTGGTCTGAGTTTGAATCCTTGCTCTACTGCTTTAGCAAAGCTGCTGAGCCTCAGTTCCCTGATCTCTAAAATGGGTGTGTACCCACACTAGCACATTATGAGAGCTTAATGAGGAATAGGATTAAAACACTTGGTGTAGTGGCTGGTGCATAACAAGCACTCAGAAAATTTGGTCTTAGTAGTAGTATTCAAACATTTGAGAGCCACCTACTAAAACTGGACTGGAGTCACACTGCAGGCCGGGAATTCTAGTGATGGAGAGGGAACACTGTCCCTTCCCATTCCTCACCCTGACGTCTGCGTAAGACTGCAGTGGCCCAGTGCCATGGCTGGTAGGAGCCTCAGGTCCACGTGGGGAGGACAGTGGAGTGAGGTGGCTGTGAAGACTGACCCACAGCAGGTAGGACACCACCCTGGTGAATTGGTATAGCCTTTTGGGAAAACTGTTTGGCAGTTTTATCAACTCTTAACATCTCCCAAAGTGGGTTCCTTAGAAGACTTTGCCAGAAGCTGTCCTCAACCCCTCCACTCCTGCCTTTAGCATGTTACCATCTAACTCAATATAGAACAGTGTTCTAGTTATCCCTTCACCCCAGTGTTTATTTTTATACGTATACAATACAGCAAAACCTCCTTTATCCAAATTGGTTTTACCTGGTAGCCTTACATGGGGATGTATCAGAAAGTAAAGGGAAAATATTTCTGAACATTCAAAAAGCTTTGTCATAAGCTTGCTCTGTAGTTCATGTGCTTTATGGGTGGGACTGCCTCCCCCAGTCCCCCACCAGCCAGGCTTCTTCCTGAAGTTCCCAGCCCCAGATTAGTACTGATACATTAAAAAGGGCACGAGCTGACAAATTGTATGGAGCAAGCCATAGAGCACAGTCGTCTGCTAGTCATTTATATAGCGCTAAACAGCGTTTTTCTCTTCCATAGTTCCTGCTAGCTTGACTGTGTTAATGGAACAGTCAGTAATTGGTGTCCATGATGCTTCAGAGTCTACCAAAAAAGACAAGGAAATGAAAAACACACATTTAAAAAAGCACTTGTTAATTAAAAATTATTTTGATGCCTTTTGAAAGGGTTGATTTCAGTTGTCTGAGAAATTGTATTTATGTCAGTGACCTCATTTCCTGCTGCTGGATGAAAACAATGGTACTGGAACTCAGTAGATCAGCAGGTGATCACTTGCCATTTAGCGGTCTAACATAGAGAAGTCAGTTAGGAAGCACTCAGACTGTTAGCCATTGGTATTTTGACTCCAAGATTCTTGGCCCGAAAGGGAGAGAAGAGCACATTGTATTCTGCTGGTCTCAGCACACTGAAATGTCTGTGCTTAAGGGGAGGGAGCAATTGACTGGAGTTGCACAGAACGGCTCCTTGGCAGCGGTCGGGGTTCATGTGTATTCTTTAATACAGTCGAGCGCCGAGGCACTAAAGGAATTTCCCAAGCTGAAATCCGAGTGGCTATGAATGTGGGGAAACTGGAAGCCAGAATGCTGTGTCGTCTTCTTCAGAGATTCAAAGTTGTCAAGGTAATCCCACGAATCCAGTGGCGTAACGCATCGTCTCTGGATGCACGTGTAGTGTGATTCTGAAGGGATGTCAGAATCACAGCCCACTGTGCGGTAGCCCTGCCGACTGGGCATGCCCTGCTATGGGCATGCTGTGTCCCACTCTCACTGTGTTGTTTTGTGTCTTTTTTTTTTTTTTTTAAGTTTTATTTTTAATTGAATGAGTTGTCTGAAGAAGACGTGGCAACACCCAGAGTGCCCTCATGCCTGGGTATAGTCAGCAGAGGTCCCCCACAGCGCCAGCCATTTGCGATTGACTGCTATCCTAAAGGTTATTGATTCAAACCCATGCATCACAGCGCCATGGAAGAAAGGCCTGGCGATCTGCTTTCGTAAAGATGACATCCAAGAAAACCCCATAGAGCAGCTCTGCTCTGTAACACATGAGTTGGCCATGAGTTAAATTGAACTCGCCGGCAGCGGGCTTGGTTTTAACAACTGCAGAGGACTTAGTGCCATCCCTGGCATGTAGTTGGTACAGAGATGATGTTAATTGTTTCTCCCATTTGGGGCCCTGTTTTAGAAGATAATATGGGACTAGATTGGTGGTAACTTTTTCAGCCATCCTAATGGCCGTGGCTGGGTGGGGCTGGTTGCCATAGTCTATGGCAGCAGTTCTGGAGCATAGAACTCTCTGTGGCAAACGCTCACTGCTTACTGACCCATTTGTCGGGCCAAGCCCTCTGCCAGGTACTCGGGTTATGTGGAGGACTGAGTTAGGGCCCTTGACCTTAAGGAGGTCACGGTTTTATAGAGGAGACACACGTTCAGGACTGTGATTTAGAAAACGCTTATTGGTGGGGGAGGCTGTGGCAGGAAGCTGGGGAGGGAGCACCTGTGAGCCAAGAGCGCAGACAGGGAGATGGAGAGACACCAGTGAAGGCAGAGACCAGCGGTACTAGACACTGCAAACGCTCAGGTCGCTTGAATGCCTCGGTGTTATAATGTCCTTTTTTGATACATCTAATCCCCTCAGGGATTCATGGAAGATGAAGGTCGGCAGCGGACCACCAAGTACATCTCCTGCGTGTTTGCCGAAGAAAGTGATCTCAGCAGGCAGTATGAAAGAGAGAAGGCCCGAGGTGAGCTCCTGACCACAGTGAGCTTGGCCTCAGTGCAAGAGGAGTCGCTTCTGCCTGAGGGAGAAGACACGTTCCTCTCCGAGTCGGACAGTGAGGAGGAGAGCAGAAGAAGGAAGAGGAAAGGCAAAGGATCGCAGGGGGACAGACGTCATCACTCCACCCCGGCCAAGGGTAGGGAGCGTTCTCGGGCCTGGGGGCAGCGGCGGGTAGGGGTGCCCTGGGGCTGCCACTGAGCCCTCTGGGTAGCTTCAGGAAGCTGCCTTTCAGTTCAGCAAACACTGGAGTGTCTCCTTCTTGCCAGCCTCATTCGGGGTCTGATGGTATCACTTAAATCAAACAATCCTAAATTTGGAGGAGATGGTCATGTGATCTGGGTTTCGTTTTGTTTTGTTGTGTCTTTACTTTTAAAAGGATGGGAATTCCATAAACTCCCCCGTCTCCTTCCCTCCGATTATCTAAGAACTAAGAACACCTCCGCTTCTTCTTATGGAAGACTTTTTTTTTTTTAAAGGCACAGCGTGTACTGCTGGTGGCCAACCTGCAAACTCTGTATCCTTGCTTGGTCCGCTAAGCTAGTCTTTAAAGTGGCTCTAAGTGGAATCCTTTGGTCTGCGTGGGTCTGGTCAGGCCGAGCGTAAACGCCCCTGGCTTTCCTCTTTGATGTGGCTGAAGTTCTTTTGTTCTCCTCCTGCCCTCCCCACAGGTGGGT
The DNA here is from genome assembly GCF_024166365.1 of Elephas maximus indicus. Taxonomy (NCBI): domain Eukaryota; kingdom Metazoa; phylum Chordata; class Mammalia; order Proboscidea; family Elephantidae; genus Elephas; species Elephas maximus. The sequence goes on along the minus strand of NC_064830.1, from coordinate 87,874,798 downwards.
GGAAGGTCCTAAACCTACACCCGTTGAAGAAGCAGCCATCCTGTTCCTCAGGAGCTGCCGAGGACAAAGCCTGCTGGAGCTCTGTCGGTGGGGACAGCCTCCTCAATTCCAGTGGCTTCTCAGACGGCAATGTGCCCTTTGGTGCCCACTGCATGGAGAGCAACACTGGTGACATAGCTGTGATTGAAGAGGTCAGGCTGGAAAATCCAAAGGTCAGTGATGGCAGCGGGAGCTGGGCGTCAGCCTTGTCATCTCTATGCTAAGGAATCACAACCACAAAGGAATCAGTAACAGTAAAGGAGCCCCATACAGGCGCTCAGTGTATGGCAGGCGTGGGCGGCGGCATGCCTTACAGGGAGGTGGTGCCGTGGGCGTGCTTTACAGGGAGGAAGCAGTGCTTATCGGCACAGTCTGCCCTACACGGACATCCCTGCACTATCATTTACGTGATACTTTCATTTCCAAGAACTTACTCTTTTTATTTAAATAAATTTATTTTAGAAAGCAAATTGGTATCACTACTTTAGTAGTGATACTCAACCTGGGCCAATTCCCTGCCCTCCCCCAGGGGCCATTTGGCAATACCTGGAGACATTTTTTATTGTCACAACTGGGGGAGGGGAATGCTACCAGCATCTATGGGCAGAGGCCAGGGACGTAGCTAAATATTCTGTAAGGCTCAGAACAGCCTCCCACAAGAATTATCAGCGGAAAATGTCAGCAGTGCCTGGGTTGAGAGACCCTGCTTCAGATGGAAGGCCGATATCATTTGCCATAAAAGAAGGGAATCATAAGTTAGATATAATAAAAACAAAACTCTATTAATGCATTCTGGATGGATAGTAGATACTGTTATGTGTCAAGGTGTTAAGGACGCACTAGAACCAACCCAGTACTTTTTCGTCAGTGTAATTAGAAAGGTTAAAGGACAATTGGGACAACCAAAAAAAAAAACAACACGACTTTATGTGAATACTAGAACAAATAAATATATTGTAGATTTAAAAAAAAAAAAAAAAAAAGGCAATTGACCCAGGAATGTCTTCTTCACTGTGATTCAGTTCACCTAACACCATGTCCCTTGTCACCTAAAAGTGCCTTAGCTATGCCAGTGGTACCTCCTGCATGATGGGATGCAGAGTCAGGGGACAAGTCACTTAGCCTAGAGTAGACTTGTGATAGGTGGCCTTTGGTGCTACTGCTGCTGTTTCATTCAGGCCTCACAACTACCCCATAAGATAGATCTCAGCCCTGGTTTGTGATGAGGAAAGTGAGGAACTAACCTGCTCAGTTAATGGCCAGGTGAGGACTCAGACCCACATGTGCCACGGTCCCTACCCTGCCTGGTTTCTCACTCTCTGCTACGGAGGTCTGTGCTTTGGTGATACCCCTGTAGCAGAAGTGATGGGCGCATGGGGTGGGGAAGAAGATTTTCTTTAGATTTTTCTGCCTTTTTCGCCCTTTGCTGTCCATTGGATGCCATAACTCTTCTGAGTCATAATTGATACTGTCTCTACCTGTAGTACCTGGGCCTGCCAGCAGGTGGATCCTGGCAGGTGCCCAAGGGCTTTCCCTGCCTGCCTCCCCACTTTACATCCTCTAACTGGGTCCACACCGCATCCCTTCCGAGCTTTAGAATGGCCTGCTACCAGTTTCCTGGCTCAGGTGTTGCAGCTCTTCCACTTATAAATCTCCTCTCAGAGTCATAGCAGAATCCTGTCCTCCTTTTGCGTACCTGGAAGAGAAGAGTGGCGTGAACCTGAGGGTTTCTTTGCAAAGCATGTTTTCAACTTTGCTCCCCAACAGCCTCGTGGAGAGCGACGGAGCTTACTTACCTGGCTCTCCTTCACAACAGTCACTCTAAAACAGAGAAGGGAGCACCAGGGTCTTTGCATCACTCTTGGGACCCTTCTTGAATCCCTGGAGTTTCTCGCTCCTCAAGTCTCTCCCCACTTTCTTGAAAGAACTGTGTCTCACCAGAGCTCCAAGCAGCTATCAGTGGAATGAACTTGTATCTGCCTGTTCGGGTACCATCACGAGTAACCTTTCTAAGCGAGTTCCCATTTTCCTGAAAGTGCTACTTGAAGTGAAGAGGACGTCAAATGAATCATGCCCTTGAGGCTGTCTTCTGAGGGCTGAGTTGTGCCAAGTGATTTGCAAGGAATATGTTTGAGATAGAATTTCCTCATAGTACAGTGTCTGGCATGTATTCAGTCATCCCTCAGGATGTCGGTTCTTTTCCGTCGTGGAAGAACTGCTACTGCCTTAGGAGTTGCTGGAGTAGATGCCTCCAAGTTCTGTTCTGAAACCAGCTGATGTTCATAAAGTTCTCCACAATCCTCTGCTGGCAGGCACCTTTGCTATTTCAAAGCATTGAAATAGTAAGGCGGTGGGATCCTGTAGGGGCAAGTGATCCTCTTGATTTTCCTCTTTTCAACATGGGAGTAGACATTCCATAAAGAGACCACATGCACCCACAGGAGTGGTGTCCAGCATCGTGCCTTGCTGAGCTAGTGTATTCTTATGTTTTTGGTCTCTGTTCTAGGAGAGTAGCAGCTCCCAGAAGAGTGGGAAGCAAGGCCAAGACAAGCCCCACGAAACTTACCGTCTGCTGAAACGCAGGAATCTGATCATAGAAGCTGTCACCAACCTCCGCTTAATCGAGAGCTTATTCACGTAAGGAGTAGCCTGTCTGCCTGACCTGCATTAACAATAATTCTCATACCAGTTGGTCATCACAGTCCACAGAAATGATTGAGAGATGCTGAAATCTGTTCCGCTATACGGATTCTCGTAGGATCCCTTTGTGGCACACAGGATTTAGAGTTTGTTCTGGTTATTCGAAAAGTGTAGACATTGAATGAATTGGTATTACGATATGCTAGACCAGGAGAAGGAACCCTAGTGGCACAGTGGTTAAGCGCTCAGCAGCTAACCAAAAGGTCGGTGGTTCAAACCCACCAGCCACTCCAGGGGAGAGCAAGGCAATCTCTCTTCTTAAAGATTACACCCTTGGAAACCCTATGGGGCAGTTCTACCCCACCCTGTAGGTTCACTTTGAGTTGGAATTGACTCAACGGCACGTAACAGCAACAACAGACCAGGAGAGAAAGATCGAGCAAGAAATTGAAGTCATGTGGATAGTGCACTTGCCTTTCTCCTTTCTTGGAAATTTGGTGCCAAGGAAGGGGTAAGAGGAACGTTAGGCACGTGATAGCATTGATTTTCATTTTAGTTCTCCATGGAGACTTTAGTTCAGACAAAATCCCCTGGAAGCATAAACAAAAGAGACAGGAGCTGTGCTGTGGAATGGGGTAGAGGCTTTGAACTCTGTGTTGGTCCTTCTAGTATGTTATTACCACCACCTTCTGGGGTGGCATCTTCAGGCTTCAGTGAAAGCTACTTGATTAGAAGGAGCCTTATGCCTGAGTCAAGGGACATGAGTTCTTATATATGCTTTGTCTCCAGCTAGGGGGCAGGGAGACCATCCACAGATACCGTCCCCTGGGTCCCCTCTTCTGTGTAGTGAGGAGTTAGGCTGTTGTCATTGTTGTGTGCTGTCGAGTCGATTCTGACTCGTATGACAGAGTAGAACTGCCCCATAGGGTTTTCGAGGCGGTAATCGTTACAGGTGCAGATTTCCAGGTCTTTTCTCCTGCCAGACTTTCAGTTAGCCAGCCAAGCACTTAACCGTTGCACCACCAGGGCTCCTTGGAGTTTGGCTATGGGTTCTTAATGTCCCTTCCAGCCCTGCCATTCTGTCGTATGTGATCTAGAAATATTACCGGAGTGACTCAGTAAGAGCCAGAAAGTAAGGCAAGGTATATCAAGAGGGGAATCAAAAAGAGCTTCAGATCTGAGGGGTCAGTGGTAAACCAGAGCATTCTTTAGCTGACTGTTGTATTAGCATGTAGACTCAGTGAAGGTGAATTTCCATCGTGGTGCTTGGTTTCTCCTGCCACCAGTGTCACATATCAAATCATGTACCCTCTTTAGTTCCTGGTGCAAGGCTCAGAATGTGACCCTGCTGTGAGTGATTGCTTGTTTTTAGCTAACTCACCAAAAAGAGGTGATCTTTAATATTTGAAGCAGTTAACCTTTCCAGGGTGAAAACCCCCTTCGGTTCTTCCCTAGTTTCTGCTGGAACCCTTAAGCATGTCTCAGTTGCCTGGGTTGAGAACAGCCTTCCATGTTGAGAATGGGAGTATTGACTGCTTACTTTGTGATGCCCCAGGATTCAGAAAATGATCATGGATCAGGAGAAGCAAGAAGGTGTGTCCACCAAGTGCTGCAAGAAGTCCATCGTGCGCTTGGTGCGGAACTTGTCTGAGGAAGGCCTCTTGAGACTCTACCGAACTACAATCATTCAAGATGGCATCAAAAAGAAGGTAACCACAGACTCCCGCAACACCCCCAAAGCCATCCTGACCCTGGTGGGAGTTTTCTTATCCAGCCCCTCTGGTCATTGTATCTCAGTGTTCCTTTGTTGCCAGTAACTCAAAATTTCCTGTCATGCCCCCAAATTTGGGGAACCAGAGCGATCCCCATTTTATGTGGAAGCTGGAAGCAGAAAAGAGCAATAACTTGCTTTGACCTTTGAGCGGCATCCTTTGATAAAGCAGTGACCCAAGGCAGGTGACCAGCAGTGCAGCCAGGTGTGAAAGAGAGAAAGAACAGTGGTGGCCTGTTGCAGTTCAGCAGAGTAGTGCTGGGAGAAACTAAGTAACATGTAGAAGGCAGGAGATTTAGACTAAGCAGCCAGAACATTTTCCATGGAGATCTGAGGAAACATATCCCAGAGGAAGGAATGGCAGCAACCCAATTAGTATGCACTGCTGGGGTTGTCCGATGGGAACAATACATCTCTTCTGTCTACTAACTTATCCACTTCTGTAAAATCTAAAGTTTAGGGCCATTCCCGTAGCAACTGTAGCTCAGCTGCTTTCCACATATTCTAAAGCATATGTTTTTCAGGGTTGGAATAATTTGAGATAGCCCAGCTGGGCACTGAGACCAAAGGAGAAGGTGCTGTGGGGATAATCACTTTTAATTTCCTGATCTTTTTTGTCTGACTGCATTCTAAATCTCTGCCTTAAGAAAGCTCTGCTTTGATATTCTGTTTTCTTAATAAGCTGGCAAGGTCATTTTCTTTTTTGGCTTTCTCTTATTTTGAGAGAAATTTGAAAAATTCCACACAGTTCAAAAAACGACTTAATACCATTTCTAACTTTCCAAGTTGACAGCTCTCATCGTGTTTTTATATGTTTAAATGTTTTTATACGGTTTAAAATAAAACAGTAAAGTCGCCTTGACCCTGCCCCACGCCACAACCCCAGCCAGCTTGACACTTGTCCCGTGGAGCAGTGGCAGCGGAGCCCTGTGCCCTCGTGGAAGGACAAGAAGAGCCCAGCCCGTCAGCAGCGTCTTGAGCTGCAGCATCTGCGTAAATCAGCATTCTCAGTGGGGGGATCAAGGGCAAGAAAGGTCTCCCCCAGTTTAGGAATGGAGGGGAAGGCCCTCGCATGGGTGCCAGCTGTGTCTTCCAGCTCCTATCTGGCACCATATCCACCAGTCTGGACCAGAGGGAGTGGGGCACAGGTGCAGCAGATAAGATCACACGACCTCAAAACCAAAAGGGCCTGATAATAGGGACCTCCTGCCACCACCACAGAGCCCGGTTTTCCATCTGGAAAGGGCCACAGTAGTGTCTGTCTGCATCTGGAATTGGCTTAAGTTTCTTGCAGGACTGAGGATGTGCTCCGGTGGCCTTCTGACCCGCTGGAGCCGAGCTGTGAGTGTGCCGCCGTCAGTCTTGTGCCTTTGCCCCGGATCCAGCCCTGTCGCTGGGCCTACAGGCAGTGTGCTGGGCTGTTGGACTGTGGAAAGTGGGGAGATGGGAATGCTGTGTTTTTATGCTGTGCTGTTCAGTTCTCTGAGTCGTTGCCTAACTCTATCTCATTTGAGCCTCACAAAACCACAGAAGAGTTGGCAGGGCAGGAGGCAGGTCCCCATTTCATGAATGAAGTGCTGAAGGGACTGAGCCAAGTACAGTGGAAAGAGCACAGGCTTTTAGAGTCCCTGTGTAGGTACTGCTTCATGTTAGTGACAAAGCCTGCCGGCCAGCGTTAACACACCCAAAACACCTCACCCCGTTCTCCTGCTGAGGACAGAGACAGGACGGGGCTCCGGGCGTTGTGCTTTGCCTTCAGACGCACACCTGTTCTGCCAAACTCCACCTCTCTCTGCTGGTTGTGAAAATCATTTCTCTCCCAAGCAGTTTCCATTTTTCGTCCTGTATACCTTTCTTGAGATGCTCACCACCTTAACCGTTCAGCTTCAGTACCTTGGGAAAGGTAAAACAACAAAGGTAGCTCTAGGTCCTCTGCCAGTTTGTTTAGAGAGGCGCGTGGTAGGAATCCCCCGAGGGCACTCAGTGAGGAGAGATTAATGAAGGCTGCTTACTTTTCCAGATGAAAACCCTCAGGATTCCCACACAGCTATGGGAAATTCTCAGGTCGAGGCCACGGGACACTGGGAGCAGCAGCAGACATTAGGACATTGGTCAGCAGCGGAGCCCAGTGGGCTGTGGTGGTCCACCCAGGGGGCTGCAGGCTGTACTGCTCTTTCTCCCAGCTGGAACTCCTCCTCTGAGCAAAGCAGCAGCATTACTGATGACAGAGCTTTGGCATGGGGGCACTTAAGAGTTTTTGAGGCCAGTGGCTACAGCAGCAAACTGTTTAGCAATGCATTTTGTTCCAATCTCAGAATTATCTTCAGGAAATGTTAGTGAAAGCAGGCATCCCTGTTGTTCCACTAAGGAGCAGAGGTGTGAAGCCATGCCCACCCCCCACCCCCTGGCTCTGCCCCCACCTTGTGGGACGTACCCCCCTCTCTCTGCAGATAGAACTGGTGGTACACCCATCCATGGACCAGAACGACCCTCTGGTGAGAAGTGCCATCGAGCAGGTCCGTTTCCGGATCTCCAACTCAAGCACAGCAGGCAGGCAAGTGGCAGAGCCCCGTAAGAGTTCATTAGCTGAGCTGTCTCCATCCTAAAGCAAGTTTCAAAAAAAGCCCTTTGTTTATGCTTGTGTGTGAGATCAGTGATTTCACAGGTTTAGGGTTTGTGACCCATGATCCCCTGGTCTACACAAGGATCAGTTTCCAGGTTCTTTAAGGACAAAACAAATCTTAACCATTCTTGAGTCTCTTCTGTCTGTATATTGGACAGACGACTCCCAGTCACAGGCCCTGTGATGTATGGACCTCAGCTGGGCTCATAACAGCTCACAGATGAGTCTAGTTGCTTTTCTGAGGTCTCCTCTGGTTTTGTTCATAAACCACCTGGTGGGCTGAGAGGAAACTCAGGGTTGGGAGAGAGTTCTTAGCTGGGTCTACACTAGAAGTTGGAGTAGGCAGGCAGGGAGCTGGTTCTGGCCTGCAGATGTTGTTCTGTGTGGTTTGTCCTCTGCTGGCTCACATGTATTTTGAAACAGTTGCCAGCAGATTTCACATAAAGGTCCTCATTCCTGGCATTTACTAAAATGTTAGAAGACCTAGCACATAGGGCTCCCTGTCTTATGAGGCAGCAGCTGTCCCCGGGGATGGTCACCACCGCTGAGATGTCTTCGTGACCTGGCACATTTTATTCATTTCCATCATATGCTCAGCCCCTACTAGCCTTTGAGTTTGAGACCCCGGGGCCAAGTGGCTTCATCCCATTCACATTGACAGATCCTGTCCTTTCTCTCAACAAACGATCACGATCACTTTTTATATTTAAACTACAGGGTTAAAGTTTCCCAGCCTCCAGCGCCCCAAGGGGAGGCAGAGGAAGAAAGTCAAGGAAAAGAAGGTCCCAGTGGATCAGGATACTCTCACCAGAATGCTTCCTCTAAACCTGAAAGTGGACGGATGAAAAAAACAGATGAGAAAATGGGTATAACCCAGCTTAAAAACTACCACCCCGTTGTAGGTAAAAAGCCAATTCCTGGCAGCATCTGATTGTATTTCACTGGTTCGGATAATGATGTTCGAGTCACTTGGTATCCCACATTTGAGCACTGGGATGCAGTCGGGGAAAGTCAGGTCTCATCTACCACCTGGGCCATGTGGGGCTGGTCACGTATTTTCTACCAGCCTCGGTTTCCCCATCTGCAGAATGGGGCGAGTAGTTCTTGCCCAGCAGTCCTCACAAGGCTGTTGAGAGACTCAAATGAAAGTATGTCCGACCCCAGTACGAGAATGGTTCACAAATACTAACTTCCTCCATGTATATCCTTGGGCTGGAGCATTCTGGGAACCAGTCTACCTCCCCTGATCCCATAAGCCCTCAGCAGGTACCGTCACTGGCAAGTCTGAGCGCCCACTTACTTTTCCCCACGCCAGGTCTCTAATAGGCTCGCCTCCTCCCTCACTCAGCACCAAGCTTCTCTCATGTGAACGTGTACTGGGCTGGTGCAGCTGGCAAGGCTGTTGTCACTAGGCGCTCTGGTCCTCTCCTGACCAGTGCATGGGTGTGGGTGGAGGAGAACAAGCTTGACTTACAGGGCACAGACCTCAGTCAAGCAGAAAGTGCCCCGGAATCGGACACGGCAGGTCCCAGGAATTCCAAACTGAAGAGGTAGTTTGTGTGACTGCCCTTTCTGAGGGCTCCAATCACACAAGCCTGGCCTTTGCTTTCGAGGTTTCACGGTCAGAAAACGTGCAGATTGAAGGGGGCACATGATACGATCCCCAATAGCACATGCACGTGCAGAGGCAGAGGCAGTGGGATTGGTCCTCAAATGGGCGAGGGTGACAGTGGAGAAGGGACCTCTGGTCACTTGTTATTACTACCCTGTTACTGTATCTCCCTGTCTCACACCTGTCTTCTCTCACTGGGGGAAGTCGAGGAAAGCTTTATCTGTATCAACAAAGAGAAGAAACCACTTTAAAAGAACGATATTTGGGGATTTTTGCACAGTCCCCATCAAGCCGGAAGTCCCTTCTGTGGTGGCTGTCAGGTCCTCCATGCTGCCTGTCTGCTCCTATACACTCCAGCCTCATCGCCTGTGCTCTCCTTCTCCCTTGTGCCACCAGCCTTCCAGCCTCCTGGCCCTTCCTTGGATGGCCTAGCACACACACATCTCAGGCACCGTGCATTGCACGTCCCAGTGTCTGCGTGGCCAACTGTGGGACTTCACTCCAAGCCTCTCCCCATGGAGACTTTCCCTGGCCTCTCTCTCTAGAATTACAGCCTTTCTATCCCTTTTTTGCTGTATTTTTCCACTTACCAGCTATATCTGACCTACCATTCTATGTATTTTATCATTGTCTGTTTCTCCCCTCTAGAAAGTAAGTTCCACAATGGTAAGAACATTTGTCTGTTCAGTCCTCTGCTGTCTCTCTGACATCTGGGACATAGTGGCACTCAATATTTATTTTTTGATTGAATTGAACCTGGGGTTTTTCAAGCACTGCTCTCCCTCTTCCTTGCCCCAGTTCCTGGACTTGGGCGTTCTCTAGGGTTTCTGCCCAAAATGCCTCGCCTGCGGGTGGTCCACGTGTTCCTGTGGTACCTGATCTACGGACACCCTGCTGGCAACATGGTGGAAAAGCCAGCCCTCAACAGTGAAAGGAGAATGGGAAAGCAGGAGCCTGGGCGAGCAGGAGCCCAGCCCTACTCCGGAAATGACTCGGAGGCCTCCTCTGATGCCCCATCCAGAGACAATGAAGACCTTGGCACCTTAGAGGCTGAAGTGGAGCTCCCCACGGAGACAGGTGAGCTGCCTACGCCATGCCTGTGACTGAGGCGGGTAGGTGTGGGGGTATCCAAAGAGAAACACAGTTCCTTATTCTTACTGCCTGAACCAGCTGAATTACCACACAGCCCACTGATCATCCAAACTTCCTGAACCTCTGGGCTCCTGTGTTCTCCTGCTTCCTGCCTGACCAGTAGGATTCTGTGGTCAAAAGGATCCGAGTGACCTACTTGTGAGATGACGGGGTCCTCTCTACTGGGTCTGACACCGATTTTTTCCCTAGTGTACGTGGATGAAGCCTCGTGGATGCGCTACGTCCCTCCCATTCCACTCCACAGGGACTTTGGCTTCGGCTGGGCTCTTGTCAGTGACATTCTCCTCCGCCTGCCCCTCTCTGTCTTCGTTCAGATTGTGCAAGTCTGCTACAAGGTACTGGCAGCTCCCGAGGCCACCACACATCCTGCGGGCTGGCCCCTCAGCTCCAGGGCAGAGGGCCTGCACTCACACAGTCAAGGAGGAATACTCGAAGGCTTGGGGTCACTTGGATGGGTGGGTGGGTGGGTAGGTGGATGGACGGACGGACAGATGGATGTCTTTCAACAGAAGATACTTGAAAGACTAGGAGTTGTTCTTCTAGATAGGTAAGACAGGTAGATAAGTAGCTAGCTGGATCGACAGACCGTTACAGTGTAACAAATAAAACACATTGTTTTTAGGAATTTGGTAGATATAGAAAAAGGTGAAAATAAAATTACCCATAACTTCGTCACTCAGAGAAAGAATTAACTGCTAATGTTTTTTGGTATGTTGTCTTTTTTTTTTTTTCCCCTATGCCCACGTTTTTGTGTGTGAGAATGTGGCGGGGGGGGAGATGTCCTTTTTTTTTTAACTGACTTGAGACTGTATTTACTCTTTTATTATCTGTTCTTTCCACCAAACAGTATGTTGTATTTCCACATCATTAGATTTTTTTAATTTGGTATTAAGTAGATTCATAGTATTCCTTTATATGCATCTACTACTCCGATTACTCTCTTTTTGGACACTGAAGTTCCAATTTCTTGTTTTTATAAATGACATGTTGATGAATACCTTATGGGTAGACATGTTTGTGACCAGCTCTTGAATTTTTCCCTTGGGATAAGGATAGAAGTAGAATCACAGGCTTCAAAGGGAATGAGTATCCTTCATTTTTTTTAATATAAATGAGTATATTGCCCCCAGAAATGTTTCAGCAGTTACTGTGCCCACCAGCAGTAGATGAAGGCACCTGCCCGTTGTCCCCAGCAGTGGTGGATAGGCTGGAAGGGAGGGGTGACAGGACTGAGCAGAGATGTAGGGTGTTTGGGGGCAGGGCTGTCCATTGGACTGATAGGCTCAGGGAAACTGCAGCCGAGACAATACTGGTGAGTATTTTTTCACAATCCTTATAATCCAACCTGGCCTTGGGATGAGCTGAACCTGAAATTTACCTCTTCAGGTGGACAACCTCGAGGAGTTTCTGAACGACCCTCTGAAGAAACACACGTTGATCCGGTTTCTCCCCAGGCCCGTCCGGCAGCAGCTTCTATACAAGAGGTAAGGGCATGGAAACCCATATGGAGCAGCTTCAGGCCCCCACAGGCCCCTTAAAGTTAGGATTCCAAAGGCTCCTGCACCGGGAAAAGGAAAAGGCTTCTACCTTCCAGGTTGTACAGACGATCGATTTTCACTCATTCAGGGCCCCGTGCACCTTCTAGATAAAGGACAGGGGCAAATGAGCTATGGGCTAGTTCACCTAAAGTATAAAGTCTGCTGACAAAGGCTACGGGTACTCGAGTGTTTTTTTTCTTTTCTTTACTTTGACTTACTAAACCAAACCCCAAGTGTGGGACCAATGGTCCATCACCCTAGTTGGGTATTAGGAAGATCGTTCTGGGCCTAGGCACCTTGCAGGGCTTCAGGCCAGGCCCCCAGGCACAACCAGGTAGAAAAGGGGAGAATTGAATTGCATTCCTTACTCCAGACACAGTCCCGGAGGCAGTTGAGAGTGCGGTGTGATGGGAACCTGCCACTCCCTGTGTTTTCCAGGCGTTACATTTTTTCGGTCATGGAGAGCCTTCATAGGCTGTGCTACATGGGGCTGCTGCAGTTCGGTCCTACAGAAAAGTTTCAGGATAAAGACCAGGTAACGTCTTTCAAGCCCAAAGGAATGTGGTCCTGATGGCTGGATATGGCATACACACCCAATTCTGATTTTGCTGACCATGGGGGCCCCTCCCTTCTACCCGATTTCTCTCTTGTAGGTCTTCATTTTCCTGAAGAAGAACGCAGTCATCGTTGATACCACCATCTGTGATCCACATTACAACCTCGCCCACAGCAGCCGGCCCTTCGACAGGCGTCTCTATGTCCTCGACTCCATGCAGGATGTGGAAAACTATTGGTTTGATCTGCAGTGCGTCTGCCTCAACACCCCACTAGGTACTGTCAGCTCTGCTGGCCTCACTGCTTCTGCTTTTCTGTGGGACCACCAGGATTTAGAGCTGGATGGGACTAGAGGTGGCCTAGCCTGTGTTTCAGACTGCTCCCGGGGCCTGGCGTGTCCTCGAGGATCCCTCAGAGGACAGAGGTGGGCCTTGAATTAGGGGGGCAATGGGGCCCACACCCAGTTTACTCCCAGGAGCTCCACTTGTGTCTTCAGTCATTTGTTCAGTAGATATTTATTGAACACCTACTGTATGTCATGTCCTATGCCATGCAGATGAAAGCACACCCCATCCCTACCTTCATGAGACTTAGCACACAGAGATACAGAGTGGGATGTGGGCTGTGGTGGAGATAAGCAGGGTGGTTGGTGGGACCCAGGGTGATAATGTGAGGGGTATTAAATGGGGTGGTCAGAAACGCCCTGCTGAGGGGGAGACCTTTGAGCTGAGACCCAAAAGATGAGCTGAGCTAGCCAGGCCCAGAGCTGGGAAGAACGTTCCAGGCCAGGGACACTGCAGGTGCAGAGTCCCTGAGAGGAGCTGGGAGAAATGGAAGAGGCGGTGTGGGTGAGAAGGAGAGCAGCAGCGGAGAGCGGACAGGTGGACAGGAGCCAGCTGCAGAGGCCTTGCACAACATGGCGAAGGGTCTGGGTTTTATTCTAAGAGCAGTGAAAAGCCATTGGATTATTTTATTTGTTTATTTTAAATTTTATTACGATAACATCTTTATAACAAAAAATTTTAACCATTTTTAAATGTACAGTCAGCGATGTTGATTACATTCACCATGTTGTGCAGCCATCACCACTGTTCCTAAAAGGTTTTCATCACCCCAAAGAGAAACTGAGTACCCCTTAAGCAGCAACTCCGCTTTCCGTCCTCCCCCAGCCCCTGATAACCACTAATAAGTTTTTGTCTCTACACACTTGCCTATTCTAGATATTTCATGTAAAGTTGGATCAGGCAATATCTGTCCTTTTGTGTCTGACTTATTTCACTCAGCATGGTGTTTTCAAGGTTCATCTGTATTGCAGCACGTATCAGAATTTCATTCCTTTTTGTGGCTAAATAATATTCCACTGTATGGATGTACCACATTTTGCTTATCCATTCATCTGTTCATGGACGCTTGGGTTGTTTCCATCTTTTGGCAAATGTGAATCATGGTGCAGCGAACATTGGTATACAAATATTTGTTTGAGTTCCTGCTTTCAAGTCTTTTGCATATATACCTAGGAGTAGAATTATTGGGTCATATGGTAATTCTATGTTGGGTTCTTTGAGGAACCTCCAAACTGTTTTCCACAGTGTTTGTACCATTTTACAATTCTGTCAACAGTGGATTGGGGTTTTCTCTTTTTTTCTCCATCAGCCTGGCTAAAGATTTGTGAACTTTATTGATCTTCTCAAAGAACCAACTTTGGATTCATTTGTTTTTCTCTATTTTCCCTTTTTTGTCACTGATTTCCTATTTGATTTTCATTGTTTCCATTTTCGTGCTTACTTTGGGTTTAGTTTAATCTTTGTTTTCTAGATTCTTAAAGTAGAAGCTTAGGCTATTGATAAACTAAGGGCTAGGGTTAGGCCAATTCCTCCAACACTTGTTATTTTCTTTTTTTCTTATAATAGCCATCATAGTGGATATGAAGCAGTATCTCACTGGGATTTTGATTTGCATTTCCATAACAGCTAATGACTTTGAGCATCTTTTCATGTGCTTTTTGGCCACTTGTGTGTCTTCTTGGAAGAAATGTGAGTCCTTTGCCCATTTTTAAAATTGGGTTGTTTGTCTTTTTGTTCTTGAGTCATTAGACAGTTTTAAACAAGGGAGTAACAAGATTTCTTGTTTTTAAAAGATCACCCTGCATTCAGGCGGCAAACAGATAAATGAGGAAATGTTCACGATCATTAGCCATTGCGAATCAAAACTACAATGAGATTCCATCTCACTCCAACAAGGCTGGCATTAATCCAAAAAGCACAAAATAATAAATGTTGGAGAGATTGTGGAGACTGGAACACTTATACACTGCTGGTGGGGATGTAAAACGGTACAACCACTTTGGAAATTGATTTGGCGCTTCCTTAAAAGGCTAGAAATAGAACTACCATACAATCCAGCAATCCTACTCCTTGGAATATATCCTAGAGAAATAAGAGCCTTTACACGAACAGATATATGCACACCCATGTTCGTTGCAGAACTGTTTACAATAGCAAAAAGATGGAAGCAACCAAGGTGCCCATCAACGGATGAGTGGATAAATTATGATGTATTCACACAATGGAATACTACACATCATTGAAGAACAATGAGGAATCTGTGAAACATTTCATAACATGGAAGAATCTGGAAGACATTGTGCTGAGTGAAATTAGTCAGTTGCAAAAGAACAAATATTGTATGAGACTACTATTATAAGAACTCAAGAAATAGTTTAAACAGAGAAGAAAATATTCTTTGATGGTTACGAGACGGGGGAGGGAGAAACGGAGGGAGAGGGCTTTTCACTAATTAGATAGTAGGTAAGAACTATTTTAGGTAAAGGGAAAGACAACACAATACAGGAGAGGTCAGCACAACTGGACTAAACCAAAAGCAAAGAAGCCTCCTGAATAAACTGAACGCTTCGAAGGCCACAGTAGCAGGGGCGGGGGTTTGGGGACTATGGTTTCAGGGGACATCTAAGTCAACTGGCATAATAAAATCTATTAAGATAACATTGTGCATCCCACTTTGGAGAGTGGCGTCTGGGGCCTTAAACACTAGCAGGTGGCCATCTAAGATGAATCAATTGGCCTCAACCCTCCTGGGACAAAGGAGAATGAAGAACACCAAAGACACGAGGTAATTATGAGCCCAAGAGACAGAAAGGGCCACATAAACCAGAGACTACATCAGCCTGAGACCAGAAGAACTAGATGGTCCCTGGCTACAACCGATGACTGCCCTGACAGGGAACACAGCAGAGAACCCCTGAGGGAGCAGGAGAGCAGTGGGATGCAGACCCCAAATTCTCGTAAAAAGACCAGACTTAATGGTCTGACTGAGACTAGAAGGACCCCGGAGGTCACGGTCCCCAGACTTTCTGTTAGCCCAAGACAGGAACCATTCCCAAAGCCAACTCTTCAGGCAGGGATTGGACTGGACAATGGGATAGAAAATGATACTGGTGAAGAATGAGCTTCTTGGATCAAGTAGGCACAGGAGACTATGTTGGCATCTTCTATCTGGAGGGGAGATGGGGGTGCGAGGGGGTCAGAAGCTGGCCGAATGGACTAGAAAAGAGAGAGTGGAGGGAAGGAGTGTACTGTCTCATTAGGGGGAAAGCAATTAGGAGTATATAGCAAGGTGTGTATAAATTTTTATATGAGAGACTGACATGATTTGTGAACTTTCACTTAAAGCACAATAAAAATATTAAAAAAATGTAGCTGCTGTGTAGAGAACAGACTGAGGGAGGGGAAAAGAATGGCAGCGGGGAAAGGTTGTAATTTGTCTGAGAGAGATGTGTGGGCACAGCAGTGAAGAAGGAGAAGGGAAAGGTGAGGGAGATATTTTAGGGGAGACTTGCTGTTAGCTTGGATCAAACCTCTTGAAGAGAGCCTTCGCCCTTTCCAGCGTTTTTATTATCATCTCATTTCCTTCTGTGATCTTCTCGAGTACAGGCACTTTGACTTCCATCCTCGGGTCCTAGCAAAGTGCCTGGTACACAGTAGACAGCCTGTACGTGTTTATTGAATGAATGAGGCGGGGGTTAGTAAGGCCATAGAAGCCGTAGAACCTTGAGCCCAGTCTCCCTGGAAGTCAGTCTCCGTCTCGTCTTTCCTTGTCACCTCTACCAGGAGAGAAAGGATGTCTCAGTGGATTTGCACCTGGGAGAGGAATCACTCTCTTCCTCCCATCACAGACCTGAAAGATCAGCATTACCCTTTGATGTTTACAAAGCAGGAGGCACAGATTTCTTCCGTAGAATTATTTAATGCCAGCAGGGTAATGCGCGCTGGTGTTTAGAACCTTTAATGGGTGCAAACAAATTTTAAAACTGTGTGTTTAATAGATTTCAGGCATTCAGTCGTGAGCTACGCTTTTACCGTTTCAGATTTTTAAAACGCCCTACTTCCCCTGCATTTTATATCCAGATAAGGATTTATGAACTAGCATGTTATTTGCACCAGAGTTTTTCAGGCTGACAATTGGTGAATTTCCATCTCTTTTAGTATTTGTGAGCAGAAATGCTACAAGCTTGTTTTTTAGCCCATTAATCAGACATCAATTGTCTATTCATTCAACAAACACTTGAGGAGGTTCTGCCCCAAGGACTGGGAGAAAAACATCCCATCATAAACGTAATAATCATCCTTTAAAGCAGCGGCCCCTCACGTGTGTGTGAACGAGAATCATCTTAGGAGCGTTTTAAAATGCTGACTACTGGGCCCTCCGCAGAGACTCAGGTTTGGCAGGCCTGGTGGATGGCCTGTAAATCTGCATTGATTACAAGCAGCTTGGTGGTGTAGCTGTTATTTGCACATGAGAAGCATACCTTAAGTGCTCTTACTTTCAACTGTCCATTCAAATGGATGGCCTCAGGCAAGCTATTTGTAATCTTCCTGAGCCTTCATCTCTACAGGGGGGTTGGAGGGGCGAGGTGCCTCCACTGCCTTGTGGGGCTCCGGGGAAGCTCTAGATGGAGAGAGGTGGGGAGAGCTGAGTTCTCCTGGCTGCCCAGTGCCCTCAACCCAAGGTCTCTGAGCACATGATGAGAGGGACTTTGATCTTCCACAAACTTCCATAAACTTACTTGTCTTACTCAAGCAATGGTTTTAGTACTACTTTATATTTTCTTGTAAGAAACGCCGTTTTTTAAATTTTCTCATAACAACTTAATTTCTCAACTACATTAACGTACCTCTTGGGCACTCAGGAAGCATATGGCTGCTCCTGGAACCCAGCTAGGCCCAGGGACATGACACTGTCGCAGACTGTTTGACCAGGTCCTTCCCGACTCCCACCCCGCCCATCACCACCAAGTGCAGTCATTTCTGCCCATTGCTTCTGCCATGCTGGCACATGGGAACTCCCCCGGGCTTTCCGTTTTCCTGGGAACCCTCAGGGGAAGACAGGTTTCCTGTGCTTGTGGACTCCCCAGTCTTTTGGGTTCTCTGGTTGCCTCCCTGCCTTCTCCCCTTAGTGGGATTCAGCCTGGCCAAAGACCCCTTTCTCAGGCTCACCCACCGGTGCTTCCTCCTGTCTTCCTGCTCCTGGCTCCCTCCTAGCAGTGTTCTCATAAGGTGTTTTATATGAAGAGGCCCTGTCAGTTTCAGACCCTCTCGTCTATACAGGAGGCCCGTTCACAGAAAGCAGATCTGTTGTCCTCACACTGTCCAGCAGCAGCCTGAAGCCTGACCAAACCTGGCAGGAAGGGGTCAGCATTCAGCTTGTGTTTGGTTTTTCTAGGCGTGGTACGCAACCCGCGCCCCAAGAAGACCAATGGCCCAGATCAGGGCAGCGATGAGGAGGGCAGTCTGCGGAAGGAGCAGGAGAGTGCCATTGACAAGCACAACCTGGAGCGCAAGTGTGCCATGATGGAGTACACCACGTACGTCCCGTCCCGGGCATCCTGACTCCTCCACGGCTACCTCAGGATATCAGAGCCAGAATGGCCCAAGCCCCTGCCTTAGAGGCTGCCAGTTAGTGGCCATGGGCCAAATCTGGCCTCTAGGCCCACATATTGTTAAATAAAAATGGAATCAATTGCCAACACTCAAAAACTAGAAATTTTCACATAAAAATCTGGATTTCTGACTTGGCCATGTCAATCGTAGGACTCCCAATTCTTCATTTCTTCCTGTCAGGTGTTTGTCTGGGAAGGTAAAAGTTGGTTGTAAATAAATATACTACTCCACTCCGTGACCTCCTCAGTTACTGAGGGCGGCTCTTTTTGTGTTCTTTCCCCATCTTTCAGGGGGCGTCGTGAGGTCGTGGATGAAGGTTTGATCCCCGGGGACGGGCTGGGAGCCGCTGGGCTTGATTCTAGTTTCTACGGACACTTAAAGCGCAACTGGATCTGGACCAGCTACATCATCAACAAAGCCAAAAAGGTAGGCACTCGGTGGGGGCAGGCACCCCACACCTGGACCAGCACTCGGGACTGCCCTCACTCCTCCTCCTCCTGTCCCTTCCCTGCCTTACACCTTCTGAACTGGTGAAAGCAGAACAGACCAGGGAAGCAGACACTGACTTCCACATGTATTAAAGGTGGGCCCCAAACCAAAAACCAAACCTATTGCTGTCGAGGTGATTCCAACTCAGAGGACAGAGTAGAACTGCCCCATAGGGTTTCCAAGGAGCACCTGCTGGATTCGAACTGCCGACCTTTTAGTTAGCAGCCAGACTCTTAACCACTACACCACCAGGGTTTCTGAAGGTAAGCCAGGCGCCTAAAATACCTGCCTGGCCTATTCTGTTTCGGGTGGACTCAAAACTTATTCTGCGATGTGGCTAGGTAGCCCTTTTTGAAAGGATTAGTGGAGAGTCCTTGACAGGGTCAGACGAGAGGGAGTACATGTGAGGTAATCAAACAGCTGCACTGGGGAACCCCACCCCTGAAGCCAGCTTTATCAGAGACTTGGATATTTCAGTGCCCTTATTGCTCCAGGCTCTTGGAGATTTACTGAAGCTTATGCTTCATTCCAGTGACATCCTTGTCTTTTAGGAGAACGTCGCCTCAGAAAACGGGCTCACGGTGAGGCTCCAGACATTTCTGACCAAGCACCCATTGCCACTCGGTGGTGGAGGTACGTATGCTGGGAGCTCACCCCAAAAATAGATGTGATAGCAGTTTAGGACCAAGGCAGACACCACAGGTTCAGTTTGGCCTCTCTGGCGTTTGCAGAGCTCATCTTGAAACTGATCTTCTATGGTTATTTCTAGGCAGCAGCAGACTGAACATCTGGGGAGAAGCGAAAGCAGCGCCTGAGCTCAGTGCTGACAGGGAAGAGCAGTTTGAGATGGACAAAGAGCCCACACTGGACAGAAACAAGAGAGTGAGGGGTGGGAAAAGCCAGAAGCGGAAGCGGATGAAGAAGGACCCTGGAAAGAAGATCAAGAGAAAGAAGAAAGGTGACATGATGGTCGCGTGCGTATATCAGGCCTTGTCTCAGTCCGCCCTGGCTTGGAGCTCTGCAGCAGCCTCCTTCCAGCCAGACCTGAGCTCTGCCCTCAGACACAGGTGTCCACGTTCCCGTGAATCTGTTAACACTAACTGTGGGTGATTGCCTCTTCATTTTCCAAATCCGTCTGGCCGACTGGGAGAGCCTGGAATTTCCTGTATGCTTCCCCTGGCTTTCTTGGTCTTTGCATTTTGTAAAGCCTTTTACCTTAGAAACTGTTTTTTCTCAGATCGGTTTAGACTTATAATTTCATTTCAAGCAAAAAAATAAAAAACTTAGCAAAACCATTACCAAGCATTTTGATCAAGGATCCTTCTGTAGGGGAAATGCAGAACAGAATTTCAGATTCTTACGGAATCCAGACTTTCTAGAGCCAAGGAGACTGAATGAACCCTGAAATTATTGCCTTAAGATTGAACCAAAAGTATCCCCTGAAATCTTCTTAAGCCAAATAGTAGTGTAGCTCAACTAGTAAAGAATGTCTGCCTTGAGCATTGTGCGCTTTTAAGATCTATCCACAGGGGATCAAATTGACAACAGCAGCTCCAAAGATTAGATAGGAAACTTAGGGGGCATTGAGTTTATGTTAATGGTGGACAAACAATTAGGAAAAGGAGGGTGGGAATGGTTGCACAACTCGAAGAATGTAATCAATGTCACTGAAGTGTGCGTATAGAAACCGTCGTGTTGGTGTATGTCCTGCTATGTATATTCTCAACAATAACAATAAAAATTAAATTATTTAATAAAAAAAAAAAAAAAACCTTTAGGAAAATTCTCATCACAGCCAACCAAAGTTCTATTGTTTTGTTTTCTCGGCCTTAACTTTTAATATCTACATTTATGCTAATCGGGCCAAAGTTCAAAGTCATGTTGTATCTGAATCTGAGGAAAGCTGGGAACTATATAAGCCTTGCAGAATCTCCTCAGAGCTGATGCAACCCCTAATGCGTGGTGTTTTCAGATGGCCCTTTTAGGTACTCCTCTGGGCAGGATTTATAGTCAAAGAGAGCAGAAGGAGGGCAGCGTGGAGACCAGCGTCATTTTCTGAACCACTTTTCTTTCACCTACACAGACCTTGTGTTGTAACAAAAATCCGATGGCTCTCTTTCAGATAAAAACAGTGTTTACACAGGAGCCCATTTTTAGTGGTATATTTGGCTGCCATTCATAGCAAATAACATTACGTCTGTTAACTCGCACCCAACCCCACCACCCCATTTAGCCTATTCCAGATGTGTATAAGATCAGTTTGGCTCATGATGACCTAAATTCATTTACCGGGCAAAACATATGATAGGGTCACTGTGAAGCCAAATTTTCCTGCCCCACTCTTCTGCCTTTAGCATCAGAATAATTTGGAAGACACTCAGAGAACAGTCTTTTGGAACTGGCAGTGGCATATAGGGTCTGTGTGAAATTGTGAAACCACCAGAGTATCCCCACCATGGGGAGACCTTGGAAAGCCCAGTGGGCAAGAGCTCAAGGTTCAAAACCTCTATCAGCTACTTACTAGCTGTGTGACTGGGCAATTTGCTCTCTCTCTGTTTTCATTTCCCCAGCTATAAAATGTTGGAGCCCTGGTGGCACAGTGGTGAAGAGCTCAGCTGCTAACCAAAAGGTCAGCAGTTCAAATCCACCTGTCACTCCTTGGAAACCCTGTGGGGCAGTTCTTTTCTGTCCTATATGGTCACAACTATAAAATAAAAAACCCACCCAGTGCTGTCAAGTCATTTCCGACTCATAGCGACCCTATAGGACAGAGTAGAACTGCCCCATAGAGTTTCCAAGGAGCGCCTGGCAGATTCGAACTGCTGACCCTTTGGTTAGCAGCCGTAACTCTTAACCACTACGCCACCAGGGTTTCAACTATAAAATGGAGATGATAATTGTATTCATCTCATGGGGTTGTTGTGAACTAAGTATTATTTTAATTATAAGTTAATATATGTGAAAAGCTTAGAGCAGTGCTTGGCACATAGTAAATATTCCATGTTAGCTATTATTATTTATTTAGCAGCTACTTTGTGCCAGGCACCATATTAGGCATTTTATACACAGTCTCGTTCAGTCCTCACAACAGCCTTGTAAGGAACTCATTGGCTCCATGGTATGTAAGAGTTAACACAACTCTTCAGTCACAGGGCAAGAGAGCAGTGAGGGCCTACGTGGCTCCACAGTTGACTGTCCCACGCATTCGGCAGACATGCCCTGAGGATGTTCTGTAAGGTTCTGTACGAGGCACCTTCAAAGGACTTAGCGACACAGTGGGACAGATTGGAGATTGACAAATAACAGATAAGAGGCTGTATTCAGTCAGCCCTACCTATCACCATGAAATTTGACGAAAGAGAAATCATGAAAGGAGTAGTAAAAAATAATAAGATCTTTCAGGAAGGATTGTTTTGTGGCTGTTTTGTAGGGCTTTAGACACAATGAGCTCTGAGAACACATACCCTTGGTCAGATCTTCCTAGCTGGGTAGGCTACCTTCCTCTCTCCAGAGTGATGGCTCCAAACCCATCCTTAAAGGTCCCTTTCTCTCCCTCTGGTGTTATTAGAAGAGCTCCCGGAAGAAAAAAGCAGAAGGCTGCGCTACCATGACGAGGCTGACCAGAGCGCCCTGCAGAGGATGACCCGACTGCGGGTGACCTGGTCCATGCAGGAGGACAGGCTGCTCATTTTCTGCCGAATTGCCAGCAATGTCCTCAACACGAAGGTATTCATTCAGCCCACCAGGCTCCTTTCCCTTTCTAGTCTCCAGCCAATCAATATGCTTGTCCCCCTCACAGGAGCCATCTTTCCCGTCTTGGACCCTTGCAGGGCAGCTCATGGCCCCCATGTCCACTCATCGCATCTCCTTCTGCTTGGCCACCAGAAGAGACAGTTCCCAGAATCTGACAAATTAATAACGTTTTTTGCACATTTCTTTTCAGCCTTCAGCGAAATACGTAAATTTTTTTTGCCTAGAGCTGCAGACAAAATAGCTCAGAGCCGTTCTCTCCCTGTCTCTCTTTACCAGAAATCTAACACTTCCCTGCTCCTCTCTTCCCACCCTCATCTGCCTGAAAACCTCCTATTTATCTTTCAGTAACTGCTTATCTCAGAACAGACTTCATGGACCCTGCCAGGTGAAAGTAATTACTCTCTTCTCTCTCTGTCCCTTGGATGCATACTTCTCATGTTGTTTCTGGAACCTCTTGGCCCACTAGAGTGACTGCTCCTCACGTCAAAGAAACTTGTCTTAAACTTATTTTGGTAGCTGCAGCCCCTAACATGGTGCCTACTACACAGTAAGCACTTGGTTCATATTTATTGAATCTAAATGGAATGGTGGCAGTGGCCTCAGCCTGGCTTACCAGGTTTCCCACAGTTCACCCCCACCCCCATGCCATCTGCACCACAGTTCCCCACACTCACCACATCCTCCCTGCCTGCGTCCCTGAATCCCAGGCAGGTGGAGAGGGCCTTGCCAGCTCTTGCTCTGTGACTATCAACTTCCTCTTTCCTCCAATACCACAGCCTCCGAGAAGGTTCTGCAGCCCAAGGCAGAGTTTGCCTCCCTGTCTTGTTCCCCAAAGACAGCAGTTGAGGTGGGCAAGTGTCCCACCAGGAAATGGAGCTCTAGCATCATCCAGTCCAGAGTCCCTTCCAGACAGTCACGTGGCCAGCCAGAGTAGGTGAGGCAGCTTCCTAAAGAACGGAGTTTGTGTGGGCTGGTTGCAACCATGCCAGCCAAGAGAAACCCAGTCAGGTGTCCTGTGTCCAAGATGCTCTCCCGATTGCAGGCTCGGTAGATCTTTTTTCTTGATTATTTTCTCCATATTCTCTCACCTGTCAGCCATCCCCGCCTAAATTGCAATCCAATCCCTTCTCTAAGGAAAAACCTGAAACATGATGTGCTGCTGTGTCCTCCTGAATCTGCCAGGGGACTTTCATGGTGGTCCTGGTAGGAGGGGTGTGCCTCTGCTCCGTCCTCAAGGAAGCAGGAGTGGTCTTTGTCACCTGGACCTTCCACTCCCTGCTTGCACTTAAACCAGATTCTTGGGTCATCTCATTCTTGTGGTTATGAGAAAATAACCTTGTCATCCATTCCCTTCCTCATCTCAGCTCTGCCTTCCTACGTATCGTTGGCTGAGATGTTCTGCTAATTTAGTACGTTCTACTTCTACTAACATAACGTACAATCACAATATATACACTGTTTCTAAGCATTTGTAACTATATAATTAAGCCTTTAAAACCCTCTAACAAAACAGATTGTATACACTTATAACCTCCCCCAAGGAGCCCTGGTAGCGCAATGGTTAAAAGCCCAGCTGCTAACCAAAAGGTTGGCAGTTTGAAATCGCTAGCTGCTCTGTGGGACAAAAATGTGGCCCTCAGCTTGCATCAAGATTACAGCCTTGGAAACCCTAAGGGGCAGTTTTACTCTGTCCTGTAGAATTGCTATGAGTTGGAATTGACTCAACGGCAATGGTTTTTCTTTTATTAATATATTACCCTTCCAGTCAGTACTACCCAATGCCCTCTGTGCACTCTGGCTGGTACTTACCAGAAAGACATTGTTCCCACCAGACATTGAGGACTTGTCTTATTATTCTCTCCCCTGCGCCTCACTCAGTTGGTGTCTAGTAAATGTGACTGAGCAAACATTTGCTCAAAAACATGAGGTGATAGTTTTGAGTATTCTCTGAGGAAAGAGACCTCATTGAACATATTTTTTCCCCGCTCCTTTATATTCATGACCACTAACGTGAGCCCGGAATCCTGATTTTCTGTCTTGGTTCTGTGTTTGATCCAGGTGAAGGGCCCGTTTGTCCCCTGGCAGGTCGTGCGGGACATTCTGCATGCTTCCCTTGAGGAGTCTTTGGATAAAACCTCTCACTCGGTTGGACGAAGAGCTCGCTACTTAGTGAAAAACCCACAAGCCTATCTGAACTATAAGTAAGCCATCTCTGAAATTTCGTAACTCTAGGACAAGGTTATTCCAGTGCTTCCAGTTCATTCTTCACTCTTCTTTCATCCCATTTGCTTAAGATTCTTGTGTAAGATCCAGATCTAGCACACCAAGTTGTCCAGCAGCCCTTTTTGATTGCTGGAGTTTAGTGGTCCTTGATCTTTGGAGGGCCTCGAGTTTATAGGTAAGATGGTCCTTGATCTTTGGAGGGCCAGGTGTGATTCTAGGTACTCTGACGTGTGTGTTGGGATTTGGACTTTAGTAAAGCTTTATGAAATAGCTGCTATTAATCTGTTTTTACAGATGAAGGAAGGGATCTCTTAGCCTCAGCACTGTTGACATTTGGGGCTGGATCATTCCTTTCTGTGGTGGTGGTCCTGTGCATTGTAGGATGTTTAGTAGCATCCCTGGCCTCTTACCTACTAGATATCAGTAGTATCCTTCCGCCCCATGACAACCAAAAGTGTCTCCAGATGTCCCCTAGGGGACAAAGTCACCCTCGTTGAGAACACTGACTTAGACATACGAAGAGGCCTGCAAGAAGCCATTTTCCCCGTGCATGGAATCTTAGACTGTTTTAGCTGAAAGGACCCTGATCACTTGGTCCAAATGCCTCTGTTTTCAGAAGGGGAAGCAGGCCCAGAGAGAGGATGCAAGTTGACCTGGGTGGCAGTGAAGTGAGAGCTGGAACTTGGCCTTCCTGACCCCTGCCTGGCACTCTTCCCTTCTCCCGGCAGTAGTGTGGGGAAGTGCAACAGGAGTGGGCTCCAGAGTCAGGAAGCTCAGTTAGGTCCTCCTGAGAGTTCTCCAGAGCCATGGGACCTGGGGACAGGGCATTGTCAGTCAGAGGCTGTTTCCTCACCTGTGAAACAGGACAGTAAAACTAATAATAACCACACCTGTCCTGACTGCTGCTAACCTTTGGTATTTGTGGGGCCTTGGGCGCCCTTGACTTCACCAAGCTTTAAAATGGAATGTCAGTCTCTACCTCACAAGCTCTTTATGGAGGTTAAAGTGCCTGGCTCATCGGAGCCCAGCAAATGCTGGTTGTCTTCTCTTTCGATTCATTTTGAGCAACTCAGGCTCTCCTTACATCATGGAGATCCAAAGATTTATGAAATGGATACATAGTGCCCTGGAGGAAATTAGAGCGCTTACTAACGATAAACACCAGTGTCTACGGAACGTTTTAAAGTTGACCATAGGCTTTGACACAGGTTGTCTCCTTTGGTCCTGCCCAGATCCCTGTGAGAGGCAGGTGAGAAGCACAGCCCAGTTTGCACACAGAGGGACGGAAGTGCAGAGAAGCTGAGGTGTAAAACAAGAACGCTAGCGGGCTTGGCTTGAGTCAGGTTTGGCTAACCCCAAATCCTGCATTTTTAAAAGCTGTAATTATCTAACAGATGTATAAAAACCATAGTTCATGTGTAACCAAGACCAGAAACGTTCAGACAGGAGCCTTCTGGTGGCTCTGTACATGAACAGCATTATGAACACCAGACCTCGTTTTTGTCTTCTCTTTCTGCAGGGTTTGCCTTGCCGAGGTCTACCAGGACAAAGCACTGGTTGGGGAGTTTATGAATCGAAAGTGTAACTATGACGACCCGAAGGTAAGCCCCGTGCAGCTGAAGGCAGCCTTTCCAAGTGCCAGACTGCCCCCCTGGGCCCACAGTGACTCTGCCAGCCTCACAGACAGGACGTTTTCCCTGCTCGTGTGGGAAATCTACTTGTCAGATCTTTGGCTTTGGACCATGTTTGATCTGGCTCCCAGCACCAGTGTTTAGAGATGATTAGAATTGACATGCCACTTTGAAGTGCTCCTGTGCCTTGGGCCTGTTTGTTAGGAAAATGGGGCAGCTCTTCAGAAACAACAAGTAGCTAGGCTTTCCTGGAAAGCTTGCACATAGGGTAAGAGCTTTCTTCTTGAGAGGACCTTTACTCAAATACACCCTCAAGACCCTGTCTAAGGGGGACTGGAATGAACTTGCAGGAGCTCATGGACTGAGGGTCACAGGGGTTCAGAAGGTAGCTATGAAGAAGGAAGTCGTCTTTCCAGATCCAGACTTCTCTGCTCTTGGCTCAGAGCCTACTGAACACCCGCTGCATGCATGCCGGGTGGGGTCACTGATGCACAGATTCAGCTATGCCCCCTCAGGAAGCCTGCAGGGAAGCAGGTCAGGCCAGAGAAGCAGATGGGCACTGCAGAACAGTGAACAAGTTCTCTGAGAAAACGCAGCACAGGCCAGCTAGTTCGGGAGGGAGCATCAGGAATGATCTGGATCTAAGTAACAGAAAACCCAGCCTCATGGGGCTTAAGGCTTCATTGTTCCCATGAGCCAAGCCGTCTGGCGGTAGGCAGTCCCAGGCTGGTGCAGCAGAACACCACTGCCACCAAGGACCCAGGTTGATCCTGTCATTTCACTGTCTATCCTTAGTGGACAGCTTGCCCACCTCGTGTAAGTCATCTCATGGTTGCAAGTTGACTACTGTCGCTCAGGTCGTCACAATAGAATCCCAGGGCAGGAAGACATGAATGAGGGGCTGCATTGGCCCCACGTGGCCCTTGTCTTAGGGAGGGGCAGTCTTTCCTAGAGGCGCCCTGGCCAACCTGGGTCACATGGCTGGGAAGCAGCAGCTAGTACAGGGGAACAAGGCCATGATGGGTCTGGGCCTGGCCTGACTCACCTATGAGGCTGGGTGTGTTGCCTCTCTAAACCAAATCCGGGTTGGCTCCATGAGTGAGAAAGAACAGAGGGGTGGGTAGCATGAAGTAGGCAGCCAGCAGTGTCTGCCAGAGGCTTTGAAAGGAGCTGACACTGAACTGAAACCCAAAAGGTGAGGGAGCCTGCTTCCCCAGGGCCCAGCACACACCAGCCTGATGCAGCACAGACTCAGGAGGGCAGCAGAACCTCAATGGCCAAGGATAGCATGGGCATTTGTCCTGCAGTACTGACCAGGGGGCTGGCTTGATCATTTTGCATATTGGAAAGCTCATTCTGGCCACCCCGAGAGGATGGACTAGAGGTAGTGAGGCCAGTGAGGAGGCTGTGTTGCGCTCTGGGTAAAGAATGAGGACGGCCTGGGCTTAGCTGGCCGCAGTGCGCAGTGGAGGAGGAGTCCAATGTGAGAGCAGGAAGAGACTGATGTGAGAGCCACCAGCTGGGTGTGGGGTGGAGGAGGAGACCGACGTGAGAGCCACCAGCTGAGTGTGGGGTGGAGGACAAGAAGGGGAGCTGAGTGAGTGGGAATGAGAGGGAGACACTGACTGGGAGGAGGGAGGAGGTGAGGACGTCCTGGGGGCTGTGCTCAGATCAGGGGCTCAGGAGAGAGACCTGGGGTGCAGCTGTGAGGCCCATCAGCGCATTAGTTGGCACCAAGTGCCCCAGTTCCTGAGCATGGGGTGAGCGTCTGTCGCCTCCTTTGACAGCGTGCCTGGTCAGGTCTGCTCTGTGGGCATCGGGCAGCCTTGGGGAGCCAGGAAAGGCAGAGGGGTGGCACTGCCAGGGCTTCTCACACACAGCTGCCACGTGAGTTTGGCACAGGTGCTCCTTGGTGCATCTTAGCAAGGCCTCTCTTCATGGAGAGAAAGGGCTTCACATTTCATTCTCTCACATCTGAAGGTTTGTGCCAACGAGTTTAAAGAATTTGTGGAGAAGCTTAAAGAGAAGTTCAGCTCATCCCTAAAGAATCCTAACCTTGAAATCCCAGACACTCTGCAGGAGCTGTTTGCCAGGTGAGATTCTTCTGGGGCGGTTCCGTGTGGTCCCTGCTGGGCGAGAGCAGAAATTCAGGTGGCCAGAGGTTCCTTGTCCAGCAGTCCCATGAGGCCTACGGAACCTGCCTGGTTGTGGTTGGCCTGATAGCTAAAGTCACGTCTCTCAAGTATCTGGAGCGCCTGAGCTCTAGCCTTCCACGGGCGACTTGAAACAGACAGGACCACTATTCCTAGCACCCAACCAGGCACTTCCATACATTTTTTCACAGAGCCCCAGGCTGCTGGTTTAATTCGGGCTTCACCAGGTGGTAGGTGTGCTTTTTCCTTGTGCTTACTTTACATGTGAGGAAACTCCAAGACATGCCAGGCCTAAGGAGAGATTTACAGCACATTTTCAGAGCTGACACCTTTAGCTATTTTGGGGGTTTGGGCTTTGTTTTTGCAGTAAACTCTTCCTCAGAATTCCCGAATGTTTTATATTCAGTCTTAAAGGTGTTTCAAATAGCTTGTTTACCTCTCTGTAATTGCAGCCACACTTATTTCCAGTGAAGCTATGAAACAACTTGTAGTCATAAAACCAGACAGTTTAAATAAAGATTTTTTTTAAAGGAGAGCTCACAAGTCTTTTAAAGGGAAGAAAAAGTTGCAATTTAACAATAAATTTGATCTTGAGTATTTTGGCAGGTGAGGCAAAAAAGAAAATGGTTCCATATTTTTCCTTGTGTGACTAAAAATAGCTCACAGGTTTTTCTGAAAAGATTGTTTTTCTGGGCACTAAATTTTAGGAAGAATTTACCATTACAAAGATAAAAACTCATCTTCGATTTTGGTTTTGTAGAAACCAAAGAAAAAAGTCTTAGAAATGGCCATTTAAAAAAAAAAAGTAAATTCTGTTATTTATTCT
This sequence comes from Elephas maximus indicus, assembly GCF_024166365.1. Taxonomy (NCBI): domain Eukaryota; kingdom Metazoa; phylum Chordata; class Mammalia; order Proboscidea; family Elephantidae; genus Elephas; species Elephas maximus. The sequence goes on along the minus strand of NC_064830.1, from coordinate 87,845,836 downwards.
CATATTTATTTCCTTCGTGTAAACACGGTAAAACAGTATTACATGAAGCTCAAAAAATAGATGGGGAAATAGCCCATAATTCCAACACCCTAATAACAGCTACTCTCTTTTTGTGTCTGTTCTTCCAGACTTCTCCCTTGTGCTGGGTTTTCAATCATAATGAGCCCACAATTTTATACCCTGCTCTCTTAACCCTGAACACTCGGCTCCCTGCCAGTTAACATGTGGCTTCATAATTGTCAGCACGTGACCATTTCTCATGTCAACCCTCGTTTTTATGAAATACTTATTTGGCGGGCAGAGCATGGTATTTTCTCATTTTAGTTTGCATATGCAGTGTTTGATTCTTAGTGAGCTTAACATTTTTTTTCCTGTATTTTAGCCAATAACTGGCCATCTTGAGCACAAGCCTCAACCCCCATAGGTTCTGCTTTGTCCCATTGACACATTCTTCTCTTACTTCTTATGCAGATACCGAGTTCTGGCAATTGGAGATGAAAAAGATCAAATCGATAAAGAGGATGAACTTAACAGGCAAGTACTGATGTACAGAGTATCTTTTCCTCCCCTGCTTGTTGGGGTTACCTAAATGGCCATGGGAGAAATCTAGTCTGCCACTGTCCTTGGAAATAAACTTTATCGAAACATTTACTACCTGGTCCTTTACGGAAAAGGTTTGCCAGCCCATAGCCCAGCGTATCACTGGTCCAGCCTTAAGACGGGTTGGGGAAAAGGTTTGAACTCTTACCCCATGAGCCATCCAAGCAAAACTCTAGTTAAAAAGCTCAACTTACTCTTTTCTTTTTTCTCCATCTTGGAAAATCATATTAGTTCAGTTTGATTTTAGCTCTCATTTCAGTGACAAGCCTATTCTCATTGGAGAAAAACATATTTAAAACTGGAGGGAAAAATATAAGCATAGACTCCATTCGCTTCTTGTCATATAAACACATTTCTAGGTTGTGTCGCCTTTTACCCACTAGATTGAAACTTTTACCTGTAAAAATTGACCAGTTTGTAAGATCTAAAACGCATCATTTATTTTGTTTTACTTTTTTTGGATCCTTTTGATTTTCATGTCATTTTTGTGAGATTGATACCTTTTTTTCCCTTTTGAATGAGAATTGGTTCCCTCAAGATGGCAGCCTGTGGCCCCTGGCCTCATGTCGCCCTGCCGCCCTCTGTCTCTTTCAGCGTGGATGACATCCACGTTCTGGTGCTCCACAACCTCATCCAGAGCACGCTGGCCCTCTCGGACAGTCAGATGAAGTCCTGCCAGTCATTTCAGGTGGGTACCAGGCACCCAACGCCCGTCCCTGCAGTGCTGATGGCGCTTGGGACCCTGCAGAGGCCGGTGCCAGGTGAGGTTTTGGCTCATGAACTGCTCAGCAGTGGGGCCTCAGGGGGCCTGATCCCCCTGAGACTCAGGCTGTCTTCTTTCATCTTTAAAGTATGGGGGTGGAATCCAGTGGCCCCCAAAACCCCTCCAGTGCTGAGGTTTTGAGTCTGCTGTTTCAGACAGAAAATTAGGCAGAAGAAGAAATGAGGTGTGGCAGGAGAGCTGAGAGAGGAACTGAGCTGTGTCGCCTATCTTTCAAACTATAAATGTTGAGAGATTTTTACTGTGAGCGATCACTGAGTGGGGAAGCTGCTGTTCCGTGGGCAGTGAGTCTTACGTGTCTCCCGAGGACTTAGTATATCTCTAATGCCCTGTGGTATTACAGCTAACTGAAGATAAAAGAGAGAAAGCAAAGGCTCATGTCACCCCACAGTGAGCTGGGGAAATCGGTGGTATTGTTACACCTTTACAAGTATGGAAACTTGCAGTTCAGAGGAGTTGAAAAGATACAGCAGGAGCACACAGCTCATTTGTCAAACTGAGGCCTGTTTGGCTCTGAATCCCAAACAGAGGTGCTGAGAGAGTCCCACTTCCTGAGCAGCTGCTGCCCAGGAGGTTGTTCTCCCTTGTTTTTAAGATCACAAACATGTATTCTAAGTAGAACCTATGTACTTTTATGTTTACTCTTAAACCCTAAAAACCCTCCGGCTTACCTTATCAGATCAGCCCCAATTGGAACATGATGGGAAAAAAATGAAGAAAACACAGGGATGATATTTCTAACCTCACTGGTGGAGTTAGACTGGTGGGGGTCTCAAACTTTTGAGCACCTGAGAGTCAGTTGGAGAGCTTTTTAGCACGTGACCCCCAAGCCCCCACCCTAGCCAGTCCATCAGGAGTTAGAGGGCATGGAACCCTAACCCATGCATGCCACCTGTCACCAGGATGCTGAGGCAGCTGGTCCATGAACCACCCTTTGAGAAGCACTGGTGTGGCCCTAGCTTGGGTGTTGCTAATATTTCCCAGGTGTGTGCTTGTTACTTTGGCTGTGAGAGGGATGGAGGAAGGTTGGGGAAGACAGATTTATTTAAGGGCAGTAAGTGGGCCTTCAGGTTTGAATGCAGGGCTTCAGAGCACCACCCTCGTCATCTTACCTCAGTGCCCAGGCCTCTGCAAACCAAAGGCTGAGTGCTAATTTGATTTCTCTTGTTTTAGTTCACCACCATGAGTTGTTTTTTGCCTCCTTTGAGTTTACCTTGTGCCTCCTGCACCATCTGGGATCTTCAAATCAGGGAGGTGACAGTGATCACTTGTTGATACACTTGTTGCCATTCAGCACTTGACCCCAGTGGTTTTGTTTTCTTGTCCCTGTTTTATGCCCAGTGAAGTGTATGCATGGCAGCATTGGGGCTGGTCTCAGTGCAGTGTGTCCCCATCCTCACACACAGGTGTGTGCAGTGATGAGAGTGAAGAAGCCCCGTCTGAGCACATGCAGAGAGTAAGAAGGAGGGCACAGACAGGCAGCCCACACACCAAGTCTGGCCCCTGCATTGGTTTTGTTAGGCCCGTGCTTGTTAAACACCACCAACAAAAAAATTGTTTTTAATTGGGTACCAGCACTGCACATAAAAATCCAAATTTCTGACTTGTCTTGAAAAAGAAGAAACCAGAAGATATAGCAACCCTGGGCCTCATGACTACATGGCGAAACCAGCCTTTGCCCATTTGGTTGCATGCTGGTTTCCACGTTTCCTTCGATCAAGTTCCATGTTTATGTTACCTGCCTGGCCCCTGCACATGTTTGTGTTGAGGCCCTGGAGAAGAGGTTGGATTTTGAGTCTGCTTTCTGCTCTGGGCCATGATGCTATGTCTTTAGAGCTGGTTGGGGCTGGCTGGCCAGTGAGTGCTCCTTCTATCCACTCGCCTGGTGGCCGTGGAGTAGACCTTTCAGCCTTCCTGCTCAGCAGGGAGTTAGAGCTGGATGGGACCTCAGGGATCACTCCTCTCAAGTGAGAAAACCCAGACACAGAGAAGGAGAAACCCCTGTCAGAGCCAGATCATGGCACCAGCCAGGGCCCTGTGCTCCAGGCAGGGCCTTGTCCTCTGTATCGTGCTGTGGCTTTTCCTTCTTCAGGTTCCATTTCCAGCTGGAAACCTGGGATTTAATGTGTGGTGACAAAGGGAAGCCATTCCCCCCCGCCCCCCCCCCCCCCCCCCCCCCGCCGCACGCACACAGTCCCTAGGGCCATGGGAAGTGCAGGAGAAAGGGCAGCTGAGACCACCAGCCTGCTCCTCCTCCTCCAGTAGGAAGCAAGTCTCTGTAGTAACTCCTCAATCTGCCCATGAGGCTGGAAGGCCCATTAGCAATGATGTCAGAGGCCCATACAGCATCCTACTGGGCCCCCCTGCAGCCCCAGGTTTCCAGTTCCCGTGTCTGTGACATCTCAGCCTCTTGGAAATCTGACTGGGTGGACCAGGCTCCCCACCTACTTATCCATGCTTTCAGTTCTCCTATCCATGGCAGCCTTTGTTAGGGCAGTGCAGCCATTCTGAAATCATACCTCAGATGGAGGAGAAGAACAAAAGTCACAAAAGACTCTTCACAAGAAGCCAGATCCCAGCATCCACACCAGTCCTCTGGTCTTTCCCTCTGCCCCATGCAGCATGCTTCCCCGTAAGGCCTGGTAGTCTGCACACCCAGGACTAGAGAAATCCAGGTTGTATGCAGGCCTCAGTCTGACAAGAGCCAGTGAGTGTCCAGCTCTGGAGTACACCCCCGTCCTGCCCCAGAACCCTGACTGGCCACTGCTCAGGCCCCTGCCTCCTTTGTCCATCTGCCTTAAGGAAAGTGCAGGTCACTGGACTCAAGGCAGGAGGCCTTGTTCTCTTTCCAGCCCAGCCTGGTGACACGGCCTCGGAGGATCACTCACAGTCATATGCCTCAATCTGCTCTGTCATCCAGAGGTTCTGGTGTAGTGGTGTCAGAGGACCTGCCAAGCCTACAGTTCTCAGAGCGTGACAGTTTCTCCTTGGCCAGCACTTCAGAGGGGAAAGTCTAGTAGGAACTCTCAGGGGCTCGTGGATGCAAGACAGTCTTTAGCTGCTGGTTGGTTAAACTAACCCTTTTCAGAAAATTGGGGTACCAGGGACGCTGCTGGTCCTGTAGTCCTTTCAGCGTTTCTTCCTCTGGGAGGACCTAAGTCTGTGAGACCCAACAGGCTGAACCATGAGGTCATGATGGCAGGGCCAGCAGGGGGAGCCCTGTTTATGCAGGGAGCACCTGCCCCGTGTGGGCAGCAGCAAGAGAGTCAAGTCCGTACTGTCACGGGACTTCCTTTCTGCTCGCAAAGAGAGGCAGTGAATAAACAAGTGTGACCATGTCAGAGGTCCATGTTACGCAGCCAGGCTGATACAATACACGTGCCTGCAGAGGAGCCGGAGGGAACGCGTTTGAGCTGAGAGCTTACTGTTGAGAAGGAGTCCAGCGTGCAGAGATTTGGGGAGGTGCTTTCCAAGAAATGGGAGCGGCAAGTGCAGAGTTTCTGAGGGGGGAATAACTTGGCATTTTCGAGAAATGTAAGAAGGCCCGTAGAGGCTGGATGGAGTGTGGAGAGCAAGAGTGAAGGCCAGAGTCGTGGGCAAGGTCCAGCTCACATGGTCTTTGTTGATTATAGTCAGGACCGCTGCAAGTGCAGAGGGAAGCCATTAGTGTTTCTGGGGAAAAAAAGCAAACTCATTGCTGCCAAGTCACTTCTGACTCATAGCGACCCTCTAGGACAGAGTAGAACTCCTCCATACAGTTTCCAAGGAATGCCCAGTGGATTGGAACTGCCGACCTTTTGGTTAGCAAACTTGGCTCTTAACCATTACGCCACCAGGGCTTGCTCCAGTAGAGAAGTAATGTGTGGTCTGATTACTTGTAAAAGGAGTACTATGGCTGCTGTGGAGAACGGAGGGGGCCAAGTGACAAGTGTAGAAGCAGGGAGACCAGCAAACTGGAGGCTACTGGCGTGGTCCTCATAAACAAACAGCTGTACCTTGTGTTCCTCCACACATCCGGGCTCACCCACAACCTCACTGTGTTGCAGACTTTCCGCATATACCGGGAATACAAGGACCAGATTCTCGTCAAGGCCTTCGTGGAGTGCCAGAAAAGGAGCCTGGTCAACCGGCGCCGGGTCAATCACACGCTGGGCCCAAAGAAAAACCGGGCTCTGCCCTTCGTGCCCATGTCCTACCAGCTGTCCCAGACCTACTACAGGTGAGGCCCTCGGACCCGTGCAGCCTGGGCTGGGCAGGCGGTGATCCAGGTCAGGGGTGAGCCCTGCCCTCTGCAGAGTGGCACACAGGGGGACAATAGCAGGAACCATTCTGCATCAGAGAAGGTGGGGACCCATGCTTCTGCGGCCATGTGCAGGCGTGGCTTCTGTGAGAACGCATTTTCTCAACCACACCCATCCCTCGTTCACGTGGGAATAAGGCTGGCAACGTTTTGTGTTAGGGCATTTACCTTTGCAGGGCATTTCTTTCCCTTTGTCCTGTCAAATTGGGTGACATCAGTTTTTAATTTAAAAATTGGTTCAATAAAGTGCATCGTCCTTGTAGAGGATCAATCCGTGGTCCCCACAGCTCAGATGCACCACGGTTTCCCGTCCTGCAGACTCACATGCTTCCTTTTAAGCCATCACATGTTTTCCAGGCGGTTTGCAGCCCATTAGTCCCCAAGTGGTGGGGCAAGGTGCTGAGTTGCATTCCCAGAACCACCTTCCTGGGCTCCCCTGAAAAGAGTGCTTCTCACAGCCTGGCTTCACGCCACAGTGGGGGCTGCTCTTCTCGCTTGCACATTTGGCACCTTGCCTCACTGGCTTAGACTACACGCAGAGAAGGTCTGTTAAAGTATTCCCAAGGAGTTCCTCCTTGCCCTGAGCAGCTTCCCCTTCTCCATGCTGGTCTCCTGGCTCACTCTCGGATCTGTGGAGGCTGCATCCAGAAACTTAAAGTTAGCAAAATAAGGATTTCGTTTGTATGTTTCTTTTATCCTATCTCTTTGCCTGTGACTTCAGACACTTCTTCCTTTCCTAAATCCTCATCCCTAAGGCCCTCAGTCTCCTTTGCCTTCCCAGAAAGCAGCCTGGTACAGTCAGAGCCGTGAACGTGAAAGCTGGTGTGGGTCTAGGTCCAGTAAGGCTGCTTGACCTTAAGCAGCTTCCCTGCGCGCACATCCTCACTGGAATCGTGAGCATGCTTAGCAGAGCTAGAACCTCTCGGTCCCTTCTCTGACCTACAGGTCCCTCCTGTCCCTGTTGTTCCACATTCATGAGAGTTATCCTCTTGGACGGAGGTGGACTCAGGGCTTGGTTTGTTTAAAGATGGTTACCACAAAAGTACTTTTATCTTGCCCAATTCAGCACGGGCTGGGCCTCAGGAATGCAAGATAAAAAGACATGGCCCTTGCTTAAGGTGCTGCGATGAGTGGGATAGAAAGACACAGCCAGTTTGGTAGAGGTGCAGCTTCTTCATTTGTCACGGGTGGTGGAGAAATGGTGTGTCTGGTTTTTACAGTAATAATTTGAAGTGCTTATAGCCCAGCCAGGTGAAGACTTCCAGCTCTCTGTGCTCAGTCAGGCCCTTCCGTGCTTGTTGTCCGTTACAGGATTTTCACCTGGCGATTTCCGAGCACCGTCTGTACAGAATCATTCCAGTTCTTCAGCAAAATCTTGGCTGCTGGCAAGTCAGACCAGCCTGATCATTTTACCTTCAAAGACCAGGATAGTAACGACTCCACCAATGACCTGGTGGCATTTTCTTTGGATGGTCCTGGGGGACATTGTGTGGCCGCCTTGTCCCTGTTCTCTCTGGGCCTTGTTTCCGTGGACGTCAGAATCCCAGAGCAGATCGTGGTAGTGGACAGTTCGATGGTGGAGAACGATGTCATTAAGAGGTAAGAGTCCAGAGTCAGCAGCAGCTCTGATGCTTGGCGCCACACACACTGCCCAGAGCCACGGTTTCGGGTTGAGTGTGCTCACAGAGTTTTGGGCATCATCGTTTCCTCTCAGCACTGTGGCGTTGGCGATGTTACACATTCAGTCATCTGGTCTTTATTCTTCCCACAAGCACTTGCTGGGCTTTTCTGCTTTGTGTTTGGCCCTGTGCTAGGCATTGGCCATGCATAGGCAAGCAAGGCGTAGGCGGTGCCTTCACAGGGCTCGCAGACTTGTAAACTAGGAATTACAATGTGCAGGTGGGCTTGGTGGTCCCTCCAAATGCTATGAGAAGCAAGGGTGAGGTGGCTTGGGCCTGCCGAAGTGAAGGACATGGTACAGTGTGGCAGGGAGGGGTAAGCAGAGAAGGTGGCTTGAGGGAATAATAGCTGAACTAGGACTTAATGGAAACAGGCATTTTTTTGGACAGATGCATAGGATGGGTTTTCCAGGCAGAAGGAACAGCTCTTACAAAGACACAGGGATGATATGGGTCAGTGAGGTGTGCATGGGAAGATGGAGTGAAGAGATGAAACTGGAGCAGCAGCCCATGCTAGACCTTCTAGGGGCAAAAAGCACAGCCAGACCCCAGTGGAGGGTCCGTAGCTAGTGCTGGCGATTGGCAAGGCTAAATTACAGAGGACCCCCCTCTCAGAGGGAGCTAGTGTCACCACAAGAGGCAGCTGGAGGTCAGCTGGGGGCTGAGTCCCATCAGCTGGGTCTCACTTTTCTTCTAGCCTGGGGAAGGACGGGAGCTTGGAAGATGATGACGATGAAGAGGAAGACTTGGATGAAGGCACAGGGGGCAAGCGCAGGAGCATTGAGGTGAAAGCCCCCCAGGCCTCCCACACCAACTACCTGCTGATGAGGGGCTACTATGCCCCCGGCATTGTCAGCACCCGCAACCTCAACCCCAACGACAACATCGTTGTGAACTCCTGCCAGGTGAAGTTCCGGCTCCGCCACACCCCTGGGCCCACCCACCTTGGGCCCACCGGTGAGTGCTTTCCCTTCTTGGGCTTGGGGACGGGGCCAACTGACCGGCCACAAAGGCGCTTAGGATGCTCACCTCCAGGCTCTCAGGCCAATGAGGAGGTCACAGTGATGGCACTAAGACAAAACAAACCAGGAAAAACACCTCACCACCTTGGCAGCTAGCCCCAGGAGTGCATACCCTCTGAGACCCCTTTCCTGGTGACCACCCACTCAGGGGCCACAGGGCTGTGCTCACGCCCCCACTTTAGAGTGGACCACATCCTCCTTAAGTCAAGAGAGGCTTGTATGAAAAGCCATCCCAGCCCCCTCTCCCCTGGCCACTCCCCAGAGGTAACCTTTTCACTGTTTCTCTTTTAGTTTTTCTGGTGGTTACCTCCATAACTCTAAATTACATGTGCTCATGAAAGGTTTAAGCATTATCTGTTGACCTGTTGCAGTGAAAGATGAGTATTTGCCTCACATTTCTTATCTCCTTCCTCCTTTACTTCTAATATTTATACTTTGAAAAAAAAAAATTCTTCTATTGCCTACCTTTGAAACATTCAATGACTTAGTTAAACCTCTGTTTCCCAAGCCCTTACTTTTAAGCATTCTTTTGCCCCACTGCATAAAGCGAGGCTATTCCAGCCCCTTCCCTTCCCTGTACCTCCCTTCCTCCTCCTTCCCATCCCCGTCCTAGCTTTGTCTGACTTACCTTTATTTTTACATTGTTGAGGTTGATGGTGTTGGCTCTCAGTTCTATAACCATGATGAAGTATTTGTGCTGCCTGGAGTTTGGACAGGGCAAATCCAACCTATCGATGATTGTCTTAGCTGAGGCATCTCTTGTAGGAAACAACAGAAACCAGCCCTGGCTATCTTAAGCAAAAGTGGGGGTTTTTTGGAAGGGTCCAGCTGTCTCACAGAGTCTAAGGAGAAGTGGACACGTGAGCGCAGGCGGGAACCAGACAGCCAGAGCTAAGGACCACTGTTTTTCAGAACTCTGGTTTCCCATACTTGGACACAGTAACCAGCCTCTTGAGCAAGAGAATCGTTTTGACCAGGATAAATCCAATCCAGTCAGCTGCAATCAAGGTCCTGGGGTCACATATCAGAAATCTGACTGCCGAGGGCCCAACCATGTCCACCCAAGTGACCCTCGTGGCTGTTTGGGGAGCAGTGAGTGGGCACTGGAGCGTGTCCTGCCTCGGTATTCCTTGTGCCTTGGTCTGGGGAGTGGTCTTCTGTCAGAGATTTTTCTGACCTTCCTCCTCATCTTTGCAGCCACTTCTCTGGAAGAGCTGGCAGTGGGAACTTCCTGCCTCCCGGACACTTTTACCAGAGTGATAAACACCCAGGAGAAGAGCTTGGAAGAGTTTGTCCACCAGGTGGCGCTGTCTGGGTACAAACCAGGAGATGTGGTTGCCGCCTTGGAGATCCAGAGGGCCATTGCAGCCACAGGTTATTTTGGGGTTGACAGGATGGCCCTGAGCAGACAGTTCTCTGCCTTTGAGAAGACAGACAGTGAGCGTACAAGGACGTTCACCGACTATGTCCAGGTGAGTGAGTGCTAAGCAGCCCAATGTGCTGAAGCAGAGATTCTGACCTGCCGACCAGATGTGCACCATAGACAGGCCTGGTTTAGGCCATAGAGTGTATTTCTTCAAAAACATTAAATCGGTTGTCAGTATTTAGAAATCAGGAGATACCACCTAAAATCCACCTTCTCCTGAAAGTTGGAAGATCCAGCCATACTGGGCCTCTTCCTGAAGCACAATTGGCTGGAGCCAAGTAATGGCTGCCCCTCCTCCAGATGGTCATGTACTCCTCAGCTCACCCGTGTCCCCACTGCTCCCTGAGCTCTGATACCTGGCCCGTCTGACTCACCCACTTTAGTTGCGCAGTCCCACTTGAGTCAATGACTGTTGAACCTGAATAATACACCAACAGATGGGCCTTTTAAGTCAAGTCCCCTTGGGGCCCAGCAAGCTGCACCAGGAAAATTTCCCCTTTAAGAGGGAGGGTGTTCTCGCCTCAGTTAATAAGAAACTCCTTTCCTTGGCCTAACACTCACCTTTTTTACCTAATAGAGCAAATCATTACTAATGATAAGCAAATCCAGTTAGCACCCTTGTATCGTGTGCTGGCACTACAAAAGCTTGGCAGTAAGTTGGAGAGGTAGCTGCACTGACGTGGTGGACTAGTCATGTTCTTACCCTGTGCTGACTGTCTGCTGAACTATGGTGGCCTGTGGTTTAGGAAAGTTTGGTGGTTTGCTGACTTCTAGATTTTCTGTTGGTTGTGGAACATTCTAGACCAGGGATACCCAGGTTTAAGAGGTCAGTTTGTACAACAGAGCTGGAACTTGCCCACTAATATTTTTCTCAGAAACTTCAGAGGTAATCATGGTAGAACCAAAACATAGAGACTCAAGTGCCTACTGACTTGAAGCAGTTGATGGAATTGAAGGCCCATGAACTCCACGGGCTGCAGAGCAGCCATTCAAAGTGTCAGATGTGAAGACTGTAGAAACAAAGGAACGTCTCGGTGAGGTAATGCCAAGTGACCACAGAATCGCATTTACCCTAAAGCTACAACTGGGAAAATAAATATGCAGATGTGGAAGTGGTAGGAAGGAGTCCCTGAGCATTGTGGGTAGTCAGTAGGCAGTAGGATGCAGGGTCACTTGGTGGTGGTGGTGTTGAGACGTTTGCCATGCAGCCATCGTGTGGGAGGAGGAGCCGGCTCAGGCATTGCAGATCCCAGAGGCAGCTGGGATACCCACAGGGAGATGGGCCTCCTCCAGGAAGCCCTCACCTCTTATTTTCCCAGATTCAGAATGGAAGCCAATGTTTGTCATTATCAAATGAGTGCAGGAAATAAGAGAGGGGTAATGACTACCGTTCTCATAGTGTGTTATTATTCATTGGACTCAGGTGCCTACACAGCCCTTGGAGGTGTGCTGATGCTCAAGGAGAGACAGTGGTGTTCCCAAGGCCACAGTGGCAGAGCCCAGGTGCCAGCCCTCCCCTATCTATGGGCTCAAGAGCCCATTGATTATGGAAGAAAGATGGCAGTAATCTCTGCCTGCCTCCCAGAGTTGGTGGCTCTCCTAGATATGAACAAGGGTATGAGAAGCAGGTGTGGCATAAATCTGAAAGGAGTTGTCATCCCCAGGGAATGAGAATGCTTTTTGAGGACGATCTTGATAGAGCTTGGGGTGTTGAGTTCTGTGGGAGGATGTTGGCCATGCGGAAGGAGATTGTGGTAAATCCCCATTAGCTTTGAGGCCGTGGCTATGTTCCCAAGAAGTTCGCATGTCTGACGCTGAGGCATAGAGAGGGAAAGAGACTTCCCAGGTCACCTGGCCGACCCAGGACCAGATGCCATGTCTCACGCTTCAAACACTGTGTGTGTCCTAGTTGAACTGAGCTTGCCACTTGCTCAAGACACAGCCATCAGACAGGGAAGGCTACTTCAGCTGTCCCCTGTCAGGCAAACCCAGATAGTCCCAGTGTGTGTCTCCCGCTTTTCCTAGGACCTCCTGGAGCAGCACCAGGTCCTGGAAGTTGGTGGCAACACTGCTCGCCTGGTGACCATAGCTTCTGCTGAGCCCTGGCTCCTGCACTCTGTGCGTCAAAAAGGCAAAGAGGAGAATGCTGAGTCTCAAAGAGAAGACCCCCAGGCCAGACCCCTGGAAGGGCCTCTCAGTGAGAGCAGCCCCTTTGAAAGGCAGACCCCACTTCCTCAGGGACCCTGGAGCACCAAGAGGCGTGCCAGCTGGGCCAGCAGCGACTCGGCCAGCCCAAGCAGCTCTGAGAGCATCCAGCCGCCCCCCGCAAAGAGGCCTGCGCTCCAGGACGTGTGTTCCACCCCCAGCCTCGGGCTGAGAGCAGAAGCGATGCCAGAAATCTGGGCCCCTGCTCTGCCTGCAGCCTGTGAAGACACAGGGGCCAGGGAACCTCCCCCAGAAGCATCCAGGGCGGGGCAGGGGGACCAAGAGGGTGTCATGGAACCCAGCTCACCAGATCAAGAACAGCTGAGCTGTCAGGCCCAGCTTCCAGAAGGCTGTGAAGACCCCCGAGGTACCAAACCTTGTCTCCCACCCCGCCCATTCTCTGTCCTCAGACCTGAATGGCCCACACCTTTCACCCAGATTGGGAACCCTCCACTGGGTGCAAAAGGGGAGACTTTGATTTCAGCTTTTCGTAGACTAAGGCTTGAGGGAGGAAGATGTTGCCTCCGGATGTCTCCACTAGAGGGCAGAAGGCTTCAGAAACTCATAGCTGATCTTGGAATGACAAGTAGCTAGAGGCGCTCTGGCAAACAGTGTCCGCCTACGCGGTCTGCTGTGTGAAGGCAGTAGCGGATTTGTGAGGGTTGGCAGACATGTACATACTGAAACTTGCCTTCTGCCTCTGCTGCTGGGTACCTCTTTTTATCAACAGTGGCCTTTTTGTGTGGTTTCTAAAGGAGCTTTTGTCTTTTGGGAGGTGTTTTGCCTAAGGGTTTTCCAAACACAGCGTTTGTGGCCAGGGCTTCTAGATGGGAATCAAGGGGCTCGTTTGCTTCCCCTAGTGGGGGTTCCACAGCCCTGGGGACAAGCACACACACCTGCACGCTTCTGTCGGTTCCGGCTGTTTGGAGTGTGCTGGCTTTCACCTCCAAGGCCCAGCTTCCTCCTTGGAAGCTTTGTGAAGAAAGGGACTGTTGTCCTTGTTCTCACTGCATTATCTCCAGAGCGCAGCAGTGAAGGAGGAGGAGACGGGCTCCCCCGTGTTTGCGTTCCTCACAGCCTTTTCCTCTTCCATCAGGTTTGGCCGAGAGCTCCGTGGCCGGCAGCCTCTCCCAGGCAGCGCAGGGAAGGTGAGTATGGGACTCTGTCTCAGGCCCTGCAGAGCATGGGAATGTTTGTCCTCAGAGCTGCAGACAGGGACCCTGGTTCTAGTTAGGAGCACGAAGATCTTGCCCAGGGGCGCAGTATTGGACAATTTGTCCAGTATAGCAGTTCTCAGCAGGAGACAGAAATGGGCGGGGCTCTTTTTGGCTGTCACACTCACTGGGGGTGAGGGTGGGGGTTTGGGTGGGCCAGAGGCGCTCCTTGTTGGTAATGGACTTTCAGTGCCCCAGACAGTGTCGAGCAGCAAGCCAGTCCACCAGGGTGCCCATAGCGCCTGCTGAGAACATGGGCAAATGCTGTCCCGTGCTGCTCTCGCTGGGCCTCCTCACGCCCATGGTTACCTCATCTCTGTTACAGGCAAGAAAAGGGCCCAAAGAGATATAGCACTTGCCCCAGGCCACAGCCCGTGTGGCCAGATTAACCAAGAGCTCCTAACTCCCAGCCTAGGGCAGTTTCACTTTCAGGGATTTCCGCCTTTGCCCCAGGGACTCCTGTGCCCGCTCAGCCCCTCAGAATTAAAAGGTTGCCCTGGGATGAGTATACTCCTATCAGGAGGGGCTGCAGTCTTCAGAGCCAGAAACGCTACCTTCAGGGCCTCCAACATTCAGGCTTCACAAAAGTCTTATGGGTGAGGGGATACCCCTCTACACAGTGCCCTTGGCTCCCCAGCCCCAAACAAGGCAGTCAGAGCCAAGCAGCTGCCAGTCCAGGGCTTTGTCACAGGCTTAGGCCTATGTGAGGGATCGGCCAGTGGTTTAGCAGCAGAAGCCTTTGCTCAAAGGCAAGTGTGCCTAGAACCCCTGTCCACCACACAGAAGTGGAGCTTCTGGACACAGACCTCTGAGCTTGGTTGGAGGTGGAGGCAGCCACTGATTCCGGGTCCCGGGTGGAACTGACGAATCCAGAAGTCAGAACTCTTTTTTCCCTCCCCTGCTGGTGTGGGGAGAAGCAGCAGTCATACTGGGTGGCTGGGGCCCCAGGCCCAGCGATGGGATATTGCTTCCTATGGCCGTGGTCACGGTGGATCTGAGCAGAGACAGATCATTGGTCCCTGTGGCATGCTCGTGGTGGGTCTGAGCAGGCCCATGTTGGGCCTGCCCTCAGCCGGGGCCAAGGCCCTGGGATTGGGACCGCTCTCTCCAGGTAGGAGAGAGGGAAGAGGTCCACGAGCAGAGAAGAAGGTAGACGGCTCCCAACAAGGGCTCCGGGCCTCTTGGTGTCTGCTTGTCCACCTTCACAGCCTAGGACCGCTTGTGAAGGAGCCTGTCCCCTTCCACCCCTGCCGAGCACTGACACCCCCTCCTCCCCTGCCGAGCACTGACACCCCCTCCTCCCCTGCCGAGCACTGACACCCCCTCCTACCCCTGGCGAACACCGACACCCGCTCCTCCCCTGCCGAGCACAGACACCCCCTCCTCCCCTGCCAAGCACTGACACCGTCTCTTGCCCCTGCAGGGACTGCGAGAGCATCTGCTTCATCGGCCGCCCGTGGCGCATTGTGGACGGCCACCTGAACATGCCGGTGTGCAAGGGCATGATGGAGGCCCTGCTCTACCACATCATGACCAAGCCCGGCATCCCTGAGAGCTGCCTGCTACAGCACTACCAGGGCGTCCTGCAGCCTGTCGCCGTGCTCGAGCTCCTCCAGGTGCGGCCCCAGGCACACGGGGTCCGGTGGGCACCCTGTCTCCTCCTGCCGCAGCTCCCTCCTCCTGGGCCTTGGGCTTCTGCGTCTCCAGGGATGGGGTTGTGGACATGTTAGGCAAGGTGCCAGGCACGGCAGCAAACAAGCGGCTCAGGCATCCCAGCTGAGAGCAAGCCCCCTCAGGGCTGCTGCTCGCAGGTTCTCCACCGCCTCCACTGCAACTCCCTCTCAGCCTCCACAGGGAGACCGGCCCAGTGTGCACGGTGGCAGCTCTGCCCACAGACCAGCCCATGCCCGTGTTCCATCCCCCTGCTTCGGCCTCTCTGGCCTTTAGTAGCAATGAGGGCCCCAGCCCTGCTTCTCCAGACTTCTCCTTCACCCTCAGGCCACCCCTCTCAGCATCCTTGATACTCAGTGCTGCTGCCCAGCCTAAAGTGCTGGTGTTCCGGGGGTCTTGTCTGCCCCCTTTGTCTCCACAGTAGGTCACAGGCTCACAAGCCCCCGGGGCCCAGCAGGTGAATGAGTGGCACAGCCTTCATGGGTCAAGGGGGAACCAGCAAGGGTGCCCACCCTCCCAAGACTGTATGTGTTCCGAAGGCCAGTCGCCACCCTGTGCTCACTCAGCCCCTGGTGACCAGCTGCTCCCGCTCCTCAAGAGCATTGGGCCTGAGTGTGGTGTGAAATTCCCTGAGTTTTAGAGCACATTCAGGCCAAACAAAACCCCACTGGAAGCCAGTTTGCGACCAGTGTTCTCTGCCTACTCTTCCAGAAATCCTATTTCCTATGGTGGCTCCAGCCACTGTACAAATGCCAGTCACCCCCACTCTAATCACTACTCCAGGTGTCATCTGCTACGGGAAGCAACTTCCTGGTACTGGGATATGTTGCATAAATGCTTAGAGAATAAACAAGCCAGGCTAAGGCATCTCTACCTTTTTTTGTGGCGTCTCAGGGTCTGGAATCCCTCGGCTGCATTAGAAAGCGCCTGCTGAAGAAGCCCTCGGCCGTCTCGCTCTTCTCGAAGCCCTCAATAGAAGAAGCAGAGACGCCCCCCGACCAGAACGAGAGCCCCACGGCATTCTACGAGCCCACACTAGACTGCACCCTTCGCCTGGGCCGAGTCTTCCCCCATGAGATCAACTGGAACAAGTGGGTCCACTTCTAAGCCACGTGTAGCCATCCCCTCCCCTACCAGCTGCCACCTGCCACACCCTTTCCCAGCTGCGATCTTCTCCTGGGTAGAGCACCTGAAGCCCCGGCAGCCGGTGAGGCCGCCTCCGTGCACCAGGACATGCTCTGGGGCTGAGCCCAGGGCCAGAGCCACCAAGCTGACAATGGTCCCCATTCTGTACATCTGGCGATAGGGGCCTCCCGCCTGCCTGCTCCCTGGAGCTCAACCTGGGCTGCCCTCAGGACCTGCATCATCTCCCAGGACTTGGTGCTTCTTGTCCCAGCCGGGCTGGGGTGTGGCAGGACAGCTGCGAGGCCACTGTGGTCCCCTCCCCACTCTCTTCCAACTCTGACTCCCTTAGTCCCCTGGCCGGCATTACAGGCACCTTCCCTGCTCTCATTGGAGCTGCCTGTGGAGGGGGGGCACTTGAGGGGCCCTTGAGTCTTGTCCCCCTGGGGGTCCCAAGATGTGGCTGCGTTTGGAAACAGCCACCTCCACAGACAGCACCCAAGCCTCCTGGGGTGGGGAGCGGGAGCCCTGGGCCTCTGGGGTTTGCCCGGTCTGCATGCGCTTCATGTCAGTTCTGGCCACCATGGCAGGCCGCTGTCAGGCTCCCCAGAAAACACGCGTACCGCCACCAGGACATGTTGCTGAGCCGGGAGCTGTGCACCCGCCACCAGGTTGCCACGGCAGCGAGTTAGACTCACCTTCGAGCAGGACCTCTTGAGGGCTGGAGTGAGCCCCCCAGAGGGGCAGGTGCGCTCTTACTACCTTGCAAGTACCCAGGGGCTGGCCCACCCTCCCCCCTCCCACCACCCTTCTCGGCACGTAGTCTAGAAATGAGGATGCCCTGTCAACTTGGGTTTTGTTTGTTTTGTTTAGTTCTTTCAGCCTCCTTCCTGATTTAAAAAAAAAAAGTCCCTGGCATGTATTTATTTTATTTTTTTTTTTTTAATTAAAATGAAGCAAAAAGTGTTTAGTTTTGTGTGTTTCCTAAGGAATCCTCAATCCCCTGGGGGTATTCCCTGCTTTCAGTGATGGAACAGTCCGGAAAGGTGTTCCCAGCAAACCCAACAAACCATCTGTCTGGGTGGCACCAGCCCTCAGGGTCCTGGGGGCATAGGCACCTTCCAAAGCGCTTCTACATTCTCAGCTGCTCCCATTCCCATCCTTTCACCAAGAAGCTCATGTGCGTGTGTGTTGGTGCGTGTGTGTGTGCACGCGCACGGGGGAAAGAGGGGAGTGTTGTGGGGGGCGCGGCAGTGTGTATCAGAGAGGCTCCGAGCGCTAATGCCGGCCCACAGTCACCTCTCAGCAAGGCCAACTCTAGTGGCGAGGTTGCAGAATTTGGCCTGTTAATATTCTCATTAGCCCACAACATTTTAAGTATTTTAGTTAGTTGCCAACATTTTAAAAATGTGGAGGTTTCACGTTTTTGAAAAATCCTCATTTCTATCGTCTCTTGAAAAATGGAAAGATCTGGCAACACTGGCTTACGTTCCTGTATGTGACAGTCAGAGGTGCCAAGTGGAGGCGGCAAATGGACGTGGCCTTCCCAGACACACAGCCCTACCCCCAGGCTCTGGGTCTCACTCCCGGTACCTCCTGGGGGACGTTTGATCTTGGGATGCTTGATCTGGCCCAACTTTCAACGCTGTTTCCATCTTCTCTCTACGAGGGACCAGGATCCTGGATGCTCCGGGCCAGACTTGTGGGTGAGGAGGGGTAAGGACAGGGTAAACCCCAGCACAGCCAAGACCTCGAACAAGTCTTAGCACCTTTTTTTTTTTGTTTTATGTTTGTTTTCACTCAAGCGTTCTATGGGATTTTTTGAGGAGATCAAGTAGAACAGGTATGATCTGCTTTATAAACAATACAAATGCCAATTATTTGGGAATGCATTGTGTCGTGGAAGGAAGATAGATTTGAGAATCCAGCAGCTGTGACTTAAAATACTAACTAGTCTTAACGTTAATGTCTCCGAACTCAGTTTTCTCACCTGAAAGATGAGGCTTGAACGTCTCCCTCATACAGGGTCAGACAAGCTGAAGATCACCAAGCACTGCCTGTGGCAGGACTCAGCACAGCGCATGTCGTTCCCAGCGCCTCCCAGAGGTGGTGTAACACGGGGACGAGGGTGCAGCCCTCAGGGCTTCTGTGAACAGCCCTTCTCTCCTCTCCCTCCACTCATCCCTGTACCACCCGTGTGCCCCTTCCACCCACCATCCATTCATCTGCCTCCTGTCTGTCCATCCATCTCAGGTAGCCCTCTGCCCTTCCAAGCTCTGAACAGAGATTTTCAGAAACCACAGAAGTTCACGGGAAGTTGTGAGCACAGATGTCTTCAGGGGCCTCGGGTTAAAGACTAGAGAGTGAGTGGTAGGGACTGTGGCAAACTAAAGAGTGAAGGAAATCAAATTTAAAAGAAAAAGATGTATATATTTAAGTATTGACGACCAAATAAACCACCACCTGTCAGTTTGTCGTACCATGGCTTGCTTGTTGCTATGAGAGTGGAAGCTGTGCTACTGGTATTTCACATACCAGCAGGGTCACCATGGTGGACAGATTTCAGCAGAGCTTCCAAACTAGGACAGACTAGGAAGGAAGTCCTGGCAATCTACTTCTAAGAATTGTTGATGTTGTCGTTAGGTGCCGTGAAGTCAGTTCCGGCTCACTGCGACCCTGTGTGCAAAAGAACCAAACTCTGCCCGGTCCTGTGCCATTCTCACAGTCATTATGTTTGAGCCCATTGTTGCAGCCACTGTGTCAACCCATCTCGTCAAGGGTCTTCCTCTTTTTCCCTGACCCTCTGCTTGTGTTTGCAATGAATGTCATTGATCTTGCCAGAATTCCATCATGCAATCTCAGGTGTCATTTCTTTTACCAAGGCCATATTTTCCAACTAGCAATCCTTCTTCGTTTCCAACTTTCACATTCCAATCACGAGTAATTATCAATGCATCTTAGTGGTTGATCAATTTCAGACTGCAGAAGTTGGTAAAAATCTTCAATTTCCTCACTTTTGGCCTTAGTGGTTGGTGTGTAAATTTGAATAATATTCGTACTAACTGGGCTTCTTTGTAGCTGTATGGCTTTTACCATATCACTGACAGCATTGTACTTCAGGCCTGATCTTGAAATTTACTTTTTGATGATGAACGCAACGCCATTCCTTTTCAATTTGTCTTTCCTGGCATAGTAGACCATATGATTGTCCCATTCAAAATGGTCAATACCAGTCCATTTCAGCTCACTAATGCCTAAGATACCGATCTTTATGCATTCCATTTCTTTTTTGATGACTTCCAGTTTTCCTAGATTCAGACTTCATACTTCCCACGTCCCAATTATTAATGGATGTTTGCAGCAGGTCACATTTTGAGTCATGCCACTTCTAAAACTTAACCAATGAAAACCCTACAGATCACAACAGGATAGTGCCTGATATAGTGCTGGAAGATGAGCCCCCTGGGTTGGAAGACACTCACAATACGCAGTGGTCACGACAATGGACTCAAGCGTACTCCTGAGGGTGAAGATGTCGCAGGATTGAGCAACCAGATAAAACCCATGAAGGGGCAAAAATTGGTCTGTCCATTTGCAGCCCCAGAGTAGTGCTGGGTTGTTTCGGGCCATGCCCCACCTGTCACTTCCCGCCCAGGGGGTGAACAGGTCCTGTTCGCACTTGGGTCTCCCCTGGAACCCGCCAGCCACCCACACACTGGGGCCAAGCACCCTGCCCTTCCTCAGACTCTCCCTCCTCAATCTACTTTCATATTTATTCCTTTTTAGTTACATAAGCAATGCATTAACTTTAAACACGTAAAGCATAACAGATACGGCTAAAAGCCTGTGAATTCACTTTCTCCTTCATGGATCCTTCCAGACCTTTTTCTTTACATTTACATGCATATGTATGCACCCCAGGAAAACATGGGAGTGTGGTACCAGTGTTACACAGAATATGCCATTTTACAGCAACACCCCTTGAGTGTCTGTGCCGGAATGTAGAGGGCTGCCTCTTTCCAAGTGACAGTGGAATCTCCGGTACCCAATGTCCTGTGGGGTATTCATGCTTTGTCCTAACGGAGAGCGTTTAAATTGCCTCGCGATTTTCCCCTGTGGCGCACAAGGCTCCATTGTGCATCCTCATGGCTGCCTTTGGGGCTCAGCCCCCATTCTTTCTCAAGCTCCTCTCAGATCTTCAGTCTGTTGCTGACCACCTCCTGGGGCACCTTGCTCCCCACCAGCCTCATATCTTCCAGGGTGCCTTGTCTTCTGACTTCCCCTGACTACCCACCCCTCCCGTGGACCCTTCACCCACTTCACCCACTTCTGCCAGACGGGTGTGTGCATGTATGTATGTGTGCCTGTTTGTGAATGTGTGCATTTGTGTCTATGTGTATATGTGTGCATGTGTGTATATGTATATTTCATAGGTGTGTATATGAGTCCTAGTGACCGCACAGGACGGGGTAGAACTACCCCATAGGGTTTCCAAGGAGTGGCTGGTGGATTCGAACTGCTGACTTCTTGGTTAGCAGCCAAGCTCTTAACCACTGCGCGTGTGTAAATGTGTACATGTATCGTGTGTGTTACATGTGTGTGCATGCTCGTATACATGTGTGTATGTGCCTTGTGTATGTGTAGATTTGTGTCTTTGTTTCCTGGGTTGCAATTACAAAATATCACAAACTGAGTGGCTTTAAAAAATAGAAATGTATCGTCTTAGAGGTCTGAGGACTGGTAGTCCAAATCGGTGCTGTTTGATTTCCTCCCAAGGCCTCCGAGGAAGGAGCTGTTCCATGCCTCCCTCTTAGCTTTTGGTTTCTGCCAGCAATCCTTGGCGTTTCTTTGCTGCTTGTAGATGAATTGTCACCTGGCGTCTTCCTCCTGTGTGTGACTCTGTCACCATGTCTGTTCTCACCTTTTATTAGACACCACCCAAAGCAATTAGGACCCACCCTACTCTGCTACGGCTTCGTTAACAAAAGAAAAAACCTATTTCCAAAGAAGGTCACAATCACAGGTACTGGGTCTAGGACTTTAGCATCTCTTTTGGGGGACACACTTCAATCCATAGCAATATGTATATGGGCTCACATGTGTGTATGTGTGTATATGCAGGTGTGTATATGTCTGCATGTGTGTGCATGCGTGCATATGTGTGTACATACATTTTGTGTATTGAATGTGTATGTATATATGTGTGCACGTGTATGTGTGTGTGCATATGTATGTTTTGTAAATTGAATGTGTGTGCATGTGTGTGTATGTATGTGTGTATGGTTATGTGCGTGCATGTGTGTATTTGTGTGTATATGTGTGTATTGCTTGTGTATGTGTGTGTGTGCATGTGTGTATGTGTATATGGGTGTGTACGTATGTGTGTGTTGCCTAGCGGGAACTCCATTTCCACCTCCCAGTGCCCAATGCACGTCCACCCACCCAAAGGGAAGAGGCCACCTTGTTGAATTTAAAAAAAAAAAAGAATCCACCAGTTCACCTCCCGTCCTCATCAGTAAGCCAGGCCCGTATTCCCCGCTGCAGTGGGTTGCTGCGACAATTGTATAGAGTCACCTGTATAAGCTGCCTAACAAAGCACCTGGAAGTTGCTCCAGTGTGAGCCCTTTCCCTGGACATAGAGAGTAGGAGAGGCACCACCTTCCGCTGACATTAGTGTATTCCAGTCATTACCAGCAGGTGGCATCAGCAACTCGCACTTCGTGTTGGCTCTTAAGGAGCCCTGGTGGCACAGTGGTTAAAGTGCTCAGCTGCTAACTGAAACGTCGGCAGTTTGAAATCACCAGCCGCTCCGCAGAAGAAAGGTGCAGCAGTCTGCTTGTGTAAAGATTACAGCCTTGGAACGCCTATGGGGCAGTTCTACTCTGTCCTATAAGGTCGCTGTGAGTCAGAATCAACTCCACAGCGATGGGTTTGGGTTTTTTGGGGGGAAGGGTTTGGTTCTTAGTCTCCAAATGTCAGTTGCTCTTTGTCCACTCATGTTTAAGGGTCGGACCAGTAAAAACTGACTGGGGTTGCAGGTGACTTGTCCACAAAAACGATGATATAGTAATGACAACATTTTCTGAGCACTTGCAATGTACCACACACTGTGTGTGTATGTGTGCATATGCGTGTGCATGTATGTATATGTATTAACTCCTCGTCTCGCAGCAGCCCTGAGAAGTATGTCCAATCAGTATACCCATTTCATGGATGAAAAAACTGAAGCACGAGGAGGTAAAATGATTTCTCAACGGTTGGAGGCTAGGAGATGGTTTGCCGGCATTCCAACCCAGGCAGTGCAGCCTCAGAACCCTTGCCCTTCACATCACTCTCCAGTAGTGGGCTTTGCTTTGGGAGCTGGGATGCGGACCCAGCCATTATGCTAGGAGACCCCCTAAAAAGCAGAATGAGGTTTCTTCTCTGGGGCCTTCAGTTTTTAGAGTAAAAACTCTCAAATTTGGTGGCACTCGGGGCAGGGGGAAGGTTCCTAGTTACCTTGTGGTCTAAGCAATGGGGGTGGCGAGTCTCTGGTCCCATTTAAAGACTTCCAAGGAAGCCCCTGTTCTCATCCTCATCCGTCTGTGGTATTCCAGGCCCAGGGGCAGATGGTCCATCCCGGACCCAGTTTCCTCCCTCCCCTCTGTCCACTGCTTCGTCAGTCACTATTCTGCTATTAATCGACTCATTCATTCATTGAATATTTTTGAGTACCTGCTATGTGCCAGGCCCTATTGCAGGCTCAGAGACATAGCAGTGAATAAAGCAGGCAAAATTCCTGCCCCTACAGAGCTCATTGTTGACGCGGATAGACAGACGTAAGCAGGTTACATGTAAAACATACAGTGTGTTAGAGCATAATAAGGGCCCCGGAGAGCATCAGGACCATGTCAGAGGATTTGAGGGGGCTGGGGGTGGGTGTT
This sequence comes from Elephas maximus indicus, assembly GCF_024166365.1. Lineage (NCBI taxonomy): Eukaryota > Metazoa > Chordata > Mammalia > Proboscidea > Elephantidae > Elephas > Elephas maximus. The sequence goes on along the minus strand of NC_064830.1, from coordinate 87,822,893 downwards.
GGGGTTTTAAGTAAGGGGCCCGGGGTAGGTCCCATTGACAAGGTGACATATGAGCAAATGTTTGACTCTATCTTCTTCCTATTAATGTGTTGATGTCTGTTAAGCACAGCTGACCCCATTCTCTTCCCTGTTTAGACTGTATGCTTCTCAATCCTTTACTGTTGATTTCATGAGCTTCCAGGAGGGGAAGATGCGTGTGCTCAGTCTGCTGTCTTCCAGTCGCAGGCCTGGTGTTCTGACGGTGCAGCTGACTGATGGTGTGGCTGGGTCGGGAAGGGCTGGACCACATGGTGGTGCAGCAGCCAGGCCCAGGCCGACTGCATGCCCTGCAGAGGAGGGCAGAAGAACCCAGAACATGGAGCAGGGCGCAGGCTGACTCTGGGCAAGTGACTGCTTTCTTTGGACCTCTGTTTCCTGAAGGGTAAAAGGAAGGGTAGGCTCTGATTTTCACCTTCTCCCTCCTCCCTTCCCGGATTAGATCAACTAGGATACCCACACAGCACCCTCTGCCAAGCCCTTGGAGTAACCATTGAGGGCCAGAGGAGCTGGAGGGCTGAGTTCTCTGAGTCCCTGCAGAGGGCACTGGAAGCTTCGGGGCCTCCTGGGTGAAGCACTTGTGAACTCATGGAAGGTCTGGGACCATATCCCTGTCCTCCTCTGACCCCAGAACCCACTCAACCGATGATGGAGAAAGAAGAAAACACACGTCTAACGAGGAGTCTCGGTGTGTCTTCTCCTGTCCTCATTCTCTCTTCATCCCCCAGCAAGCAGAGGATTGACTCCAGCCCCCACCTGACAAAAGAGGAAACTGAGGCTCAGAGACAGCAAATGACTTGCCCAAAGTAATGCATGAGAAGTGATGGAGTCCATCCTGTGCTCCCTTTGAACGTGGCCCTTCCTTAGGATGGGAAGAGAGTCTTTAGTGTAGGAATGATATTAGAACAACGATAGAGCACTGTCTACGGCAAGTGACAGAAATCCATCTCAAACCGGCTAAAGTGAAAAACAAAATTTATCAGCTCACTGATAAATTGACAGTACTTACAGGCGGGGTTAGTCTGTGTCAGGTGTGATGAATCGCTTTTGTGTGGTCTTTCTTGACATGGTCTTGTAACTCCCACCCAGGTGATTAGGTGGGAGTGTGCAGGTAGGGTAATTGTGTCATGGACTGAATTATGTCCAAAATTGTGTGTATCAGTTTGGCTAGGCCATGATTCTTGGTATTGTGTGATTTTCCTATATGTTGTAAATCCTGCCTCTATGACGTTAGTGAGGGAGAATGGATGGCAGTTGTGTTAGCGAGGCAGGACTCAACCTACAAGATTGGATTATATCTTGAGAAAATGTCTTGAGATATAAAAGAAAGAAGCAAACAGAGAGACAGGGGACCTCATACCACCAAGAAAGCAGTGCTGGGAGCAGAGCACGTCCTTTGGACTTGGGGTCCCTGTGCAAAGGAGCTTCTAGACTAGGGGAACATTGATGAGAAGGCCAAAAGAGCGAGAAAACCTTCCCCTGGAGGTGACACTCTGTATTTGGACTTTTTTACTGTGAGGAAATAAACTTCTCTTTGTTAAAGCCATCCACTTGTGGTATTTCTGTCATAGCAGCAGTAGATGACTAAGACAGTTTTGTCATTCCACTGGGACTGAGGTGAGCATTCCCAGAGGAGGAAGAGAGAGGATACACCACCAAGGAAGGACACCCAGAGAAATGACGCAGGAGATGGCACAGTGGGCTTCCTGCCCACGCAGGAGCAAGAAAGCTGAGCACCTTGGGGCCAAGGCTTACTGGTGGAGTACGGTGCCTCTGGGCATTTATTAAAAAACGAAAACAAACCTGTTGACGTTGAGTCAATTCTGACTCATAGTGACCCTATAGGACAGAGTAGAATTGCCCCATAGGGTTTCCAAGGACTGGCTGGTGGAGTCCAACAGGTGACCTTCTGGTTAGCAGCCCAGCTCTTGCCTGAGCAGGGCAGAGGCCAAGGGACCAGAGGTGTGCCTATGGTACAGCTGGGAAGAGGCTGTCCTGAATGGAGGAACTGTATTCTGACTGTTCCTGAATACTGAATTGTAACCTGTTGCTTCTTTTATAAACCCTATAATTGTGAGTACTGTATGTGAGTTCTGTGTGGCCATTGCAATGAATTATGGAACCCAGCAGAGAAGTGGAGATTGCCATGTGAGGGACGGTTGGTGTCAAAATTGATAAAGATGGTGGAGAGAGGAGGCATGTCTGACCTCAGCCTCATAGGAATCAGCCTTGGGCTGTTGACCTTGGTTCTCCTTCCGCTTGTGAAGTCAGAGAAGGTCAGATGCTTCTCCCCCACACCATTTTTACACTGTGTAACAAACAGCCTCCAAATCTTAGTGACTTAGAAAAACAAAGGATTTATTTCTTCTTACAACACATGTCCACCACAGGCGAACTAGAGGTCTGTCCTGCACCTCCTCAGCGCAGGGCCCAGGCTAATGGAGCGGCCGCCATCGCAAACATCACCGGATACTGTGGCTCATAGGAAAACACCTTGGAAGGCATTGCGGCTGTCAATTAAATGCTCTGATCTAGAAGTGACGCTTCTGCTCACAACTCATTGGCCAGGTCTGGTGACATGGCCCCATCCAACCACCAGGGGCCAGGAGTGCACTCCTGCCATGTGCCCAGAAGGCCAAGAGCTGGAAATGTTTGGTGAGCAGCATTCGTGACCTCCATTCGTATCTAAAAGGGCCAGAGGAAATGGGAATATAGTTTCAGGCATGGCTGCGTCTGGGGGCTCAAGAGGTATTGCCAGGAGCGTGTCTCCATCTCTCAGCTCTACTTTCATATGTGATGGCTTTACCTCAGGCAGGCTCCGAGGTCCCTCAGCACATCCAGGCTTAGTCTACCCTACAGCTCAGCAATCACAGTAGAGAGTATGCACCAGCTTGGGCCACATGTCTGTCCCTGAGCTGGTACTGTGGCCAAAAAGAAAAATCAAACCCGTTGCCATCAAGTCAATTCCGACTATAGCAACCCTATAGGACAGAGTAGAACTGCTCCATAGAGTTTCCAAAGAGTGGCTGGTAGGTTCGAACTGCCAGCCTTTCAGTCAGCAGCTGATCTCTTAACCACTGCACCAGGTACCGTGGCCAGGGGGATGAATACTGTATTGGCCAGGCGGGGGTCATGTAGCTAATCCCAGGGCTGGGGGTTCAGACACACCCACAAGGATGTTGCCTGGGCCAAAGCAACAGGCATCCACAGGTGTTTATGAAGAGTTTCTTAACTCCTAATAAATACTTCTCCCAGCAGAGTAAGGTGAGAATTAGCTGGAATTGGGATTGGGAGACCAGAGGCTAAGTTCTGACTCTGACTATTAATTCGTTGTGTGACCTCAGGCAGGTCACTGGTCCACTCTGCACCTTCACTTTCTCATCTGTCAAATAGAGTTTTCATCCCTGTACCCTCAGATCCTATAGTCAGAAAAGGGCTAGGCAAGGAGCAGAATGTGTATCCACGGGAGGGGTGTTGCTATCATTGCTCCTTCCTCTTAAAAGGCGGTCCATAGCTCTTATTGCCTGGACTGGGGTGACAGGCAGCTGCCTTCCCCACTTGCTTTCTAGGCCTGTTCCTCCCCGAGTATCCCAGTCTCCTGCTTGGTCACAGCTCCAAGCCTTTACTCAAGCCCTTCCTTCTGCCTGGAATAGCAGGGGCATCAAACATCTCATATCCATTTTTCAAAAAAAACCGACAAAAACCAGCTCTCTTCTCTGAAGCTTTTGTCCTGGTGGAGCAGTGGTTAAGAGCTGGGCTGCTAACCAAAAGGCCGGCAGTTTGAATCCACCAGCCACTCCTTGGAAACCTTATGCGGCAGTTCTACTCTGTCCCATAGGGTCGCTATGAGGCAACAGGTTTGGTTTTGTTGTTGTTGTTGTTTCCCTGAAGCTTTACACACGCACCGCAGGCTGAGGTTGTGATGCCCCTCTGGGCTCCTATCAGCGGTGTGCTAGAGCCAGCTCAGACCAGCTCAGGACAGGAGAGCTGATAGTTTGCATCTCTTCCCAATTCCATGTTTAGTATCTTCATGTTGGTAGCTTGAAATTGGCCGTGATGGAAATATTTACACCATGGAAACCAGCAAATGCTACAAACCAGGCTTTTTTGAGTCCCTATTACGTGCAAGGCTGGGGACAAAAGAGTGAAAAAATTGACAAGGCTCTCACAGAGCTTATGTCTGATCTATCATCTTTGCCTCTAACATGTTTATCCAGCCAGCCAACTGTTCTTTCTTCAATCCTTCTACCATCCTACTCATGGCGATCCCTCAACGGCAACTAACAACAGCCATCCTTCTATCCATTCATTCATCCATCCTACTCACACACCCAAGTACCCACTCATCCTTCCACCCACCCACCCACTCAGGTCTCATGTACCCACTCATCCATCCACCCACCCACTCACCCACTCACTTATGTACCCACTCATCTATCTACCCACCCAACCATTCATGTACCCATTCATCCACCCACCCACCCATTCACACTTGTACTCACTTATCCATCCACTTATCCACCTGTCCACACATGCACCCACTCATCCATCCACTCACCCACCCACTAATGTACCCACTCATCTATCTACCCACCACCCATTCACACTGTACTCACTTATCTACCCACCCACCTACCCAACCACACATGTACCCACTCATCCACCCACCCACCCATGTACCCACTCATCCATCTATCATCCATGCACCCACCTATTCATTTATCCATCCTTCCAGGTGGATCAGTCCTTGTCCCCAACTTTTTGCACTCATGTTGATGACCTGAGTCTCCTTCAAGGTGGAGTCGGTGAGGAACCACGTTACCTAGGTCAGAGCCCCTGTCTAACCCAAAGGCCTGGCATCAGTCAGTCTCCAGCTGCCCCCCTCTTCCACCTGCCTCTTCGCAGAGCTCTGTGGTTGCAGAGCCAAGCTGGGTCACCAGGGAGCCTGTGGCCCCCGGGATTGTGAGAAAACCACAGCACACCTTGGCCCAAGTGTCTCTAGGGTGATGAGGGCTACTCACACGTGCAGGAACTGTGGTTTCACACTTGTGCACCCATCTGAGTCTCACACACCTGATCCCAAGTCAACAGAACCACTATTAAAAGCATCAGTGTTCTAGAACTTTCCAGCTGTGCCAGGGACCACCTCCCCCCCATCCCATTTTACAGATGAAGCTTTCAGCAGCACTGACTTCTCCTGACTTCATCCCAGCCTGGCTCCAAAAGGGGAGAGAGGCAGAGCTGTCTACTTCAGACACCCCCGCAGCCTGGCCTTGAGGTGGGCCCTGTTCCAGGTCAGGGGAAGGATTCCCTTAAGACTCCAGAGGGCAGGCCAGCTGAATTAGACTCTTCACTGCCTAACCAGCTTGGGCCTGAAAAAGCCAAGTTGAGGTGGGCACCCTTAGAGGGAACAGAATCCATTTTAAAAAATAAAAAGAGCATGGTTTTGATGCTGTATCCAGGACCTAAATCCAGCTCCTCTACGAAGCTAATGTTCAGTGGGGCGCCTTCGAAATGTTGCTCAGAAGTTTTCCAGGGCTCCTTGATTCACATTTCAATGGGCGCTCAGAGAAAACAGACAGCACTTCGATTCCTGCTGGTTCCCCAGAAACTTCGCGATGCCAATTGACCAGAGCGGCCTGCCCCCGGCCTGGAGTACAAGGTTCTGGAATTGCCGCTTCCTCTGTCTGTCCCCTCACTCCGTGCATACCCAGTGCCTGGCACGATGCCTTCCTCAGACTGGTGCCCAACAAATACTTCTTGGGTGCATAAAGGGAATTTTTAAAGGGGCAGCAGAAGACAGAAAAAGAACTCTTGGTTGGTCGGGAGCTGCTCTGAGAGACAAGGCTGACTTTCACCCCGGAAACTCCCCAGTGCCCCTCTGCAGGTGGGACTGCCCCGCAGACACCGTAGCCGTAGCCGCTGTTGGCTGGTTTCTCACCCCCACCCACCTCCGGCACCAGCTAGGCACTGGCCGCAGGAGGAAGGAAGCTGACGCTGATTGAAGGTTTGCTCTGTCTACACACAGTACACAGGTGACCTCTCGGATTTCTCCCTGAGGTAGGTTATGTCAGTCCCACTGACCAGACAAGGAGACTGGTACTCAGAGAGGGATGCAACCTGCCCCAAGTGGCACAGCCAGGAAGCTTCAGTGTCAGGATTCAGACCTAGGCCAGTGGGTCCCCCAAGAGTCACACCCCCTCCCCGGGTCACCAGGGGCTCTCTATCCCCCTCTCTCAGCCCTGAGGTGATAATGAACAGCAGGGACTTCCCAGCAGCCCCTCTTTGCAGCCCCTGCAGGAAACCAGGGAGACCAGGTGGCTGCAAGCACGCACACTGCTCATGCTCCTGCACACAGGTGAGCTCAAGTGAGCAGACAGGTGCTGCATGGCAACCCACGTACAGATAACCACAGGTGTTCTCCCATGGCCCAGGCTCACAGGCTGCTCACACACGTGGACGTGCAATGTGCACATACACTGTGAACACTAGGCTCAGGTGCCAGTCACGAGACCAAAGACGCTGGCCTCCCATGTTCTAGCCCAGACACCACGTCTCTGGCTCGTGGCCATGGCGGGGCTAGCCCTGAACGGCCAGTCGTCTCCCTAGCTGGCCTGGGACACCGGGCCTGAAGGTGGAGGGGCCATGACCACCCACTGGCGCAAGTAGCTTCTGGGAGGCTCCTCGTCCCTGGGGCTGGTGAAGCCACACTCCAGAGGGCTACCGCAGTCAGAGCCCGAGAAGCCACTGTCAAATGTGTCCATGTCCAGGGCGGCCGGGGGCGAGCCCGCCTCGCTGTCAAAGACGCCACTGGGCAGCCCACCACCCCATGGTGGCCCGGGGGCCCAGCCCCCTGTGGCTTTCAGGGGCAGGTTTAGCCTGTCCGGGAGGCTGCCCAGGGGGGCTCCGAGCCTGGCAGGGCTGCCAACCGAGACGCAGCCACAGGAGAGGACTGTGGTCCCTGTGCCCAAGAGCTGGTCCTCAGTGGCCAGGCCAGGCTCCAGGCCAGCATCCAGGTTCAGGGCTGGGTAGCCGTTGTCCCCACAGCTGCAGGCCCAGGTGCACGGCCCCTCTGCATCCACCACGGTCACTGTGTCGATGGACACCAGGCCATATGGCCGGTCCCTCTCCTCACTGTAAGTGGAGCCGTCCAAGCTGCCGGCCGCAGATGGGGTTGGACCCCAGGAGCTCGGCTCAGGCATCCCATCAGCTTCCAGGACATCTGCAGGCTCCAGTGGTTCTGTGGGCACTGGCCCCTTGCCTGGACTCTGTGACGGGCAGCAACTCCACACCTCCAGGGTAGAAGGTGCCCCCGGGGTCCCAGGGTAGAGCTCCAGACTAGAGAGAGTGAAGGGCACACTCACCCATTTCTGTGAGAGAGAGAGAGAGAGAGAAGGAATGAGTCATGGGATGGTGCGGGTGAAGGGTGTAAACAGACAGACAGACAACAGCAGAGACAGACACGGAGATACAGAGACCACGCAGAGATACAAGAGAAAAAGAGACATGGAGAGAGACAAAGTCACCACATCAGAAGATAAAGAGAGACAGTGAAAGAGACAGAGATGAATCAGGACCATGATAGGCCCCTGTGTGGTGGCAACATCGCCACTGTCCCTTCCCCTCTCTGGGCCTCAGTTTCCCCACCTGTGGTATGGCCCAGGGTCAGTGTGGGTGCAGGGCCCAGATTGTCAAGTGGGGGGACACAGAGCAGGTGTCCCAAGGTCTGAGAGAGCCATGTTTTCTCTCCTTGGTGACGTTCCTCACAACCTAACCTCCTCCTGTGTATGGTCTTCACTGGAGCAGACATGTGACCAGTGGCTAGGGCAGCAGCTCGGCTCTTCTGTTCACTGCTGTCTCCCTAGAGGCTTGTACAGTGTGCCAGGCACACAGGAGGTGCTAAATACGTGCTTATCACTGAATGGATGAGCAAATGACAAGCTGCGTAGAAAGGACTCTGTCCATTTTGTAGATAAAAGTGATGATGGGGGTGACTGTGGCAGAGGCCCTTAAGCTTTGAGGACCTTCCTCTAGCTGCTGGGGGTCTCACTCATGAAGGCAAGACTCCATCCAATTAGCAGAGAAAAATCCTGAGAGCCAGAATCTCCCAGTTTTGAATCTTCCCACTCTGGAAGCTAATCTCAGAACCCAGCAACAGGGCCACCACCACTGATTTGAAGTCACTTCTCAGCTGCATGGCCTTGGGTCAGTTACTTACCCTCTCTTCACCTCAGTTTCCTCATCTGTAAAATGGGCCTAACAATAGTAGCCACCCCATCGGGTTGTTATGAGGATTAAATGAGCTAATACGTGTGAAGCTCCTACAGCAGGGCCTGGCCCACAGCCAGCACAATATAAGCATTTATAATATTAATTTTAAAATAATGTGCTATTACAGCCAGAGCCCTGGTGGCATGGTGATTAAGAGCTTGGCTGCTAACCACAAGGTCAGCAGTACAAATCCACCAGCCACTCCTTGGAAACCCTATGGGGCAGTTCTACTCTATCCTATCAGGTCACTATTGATTCAACTGCAACGGGTTTGGATTGGTTTTTGTATTAGGGGAGCAGGCAAAGTGCGGAGGAAAGAGGAAAGGGTCTGGGGTCACTCCCATGTGAGTTGGAGTCCAGAGTCCTCCCTGCCCTGATGAAGCCTCTTCCCTCTCTGAGCTCAGTCTCCTCTGTGGTCCAGGGGGATAATGGGGCTCCCACCCTGTAGGGCTGCTACCGGCATGAGGGGAGGGGGGCCAAGGGTGCTTAGCCCAGCACCAGACCAACTGCAGGAGCTTGATCCGCGCTTGCTGTCTACATTTCCGGGCTTCCAGGCGCTGCAGGTGAAGGTGGGGCTGCCCCTCCCGGCCCCTCACCACCACATCCTCTCTGCGGCAGCCCCTCCCGCCCCCACCTGGTGGGCGAGAGCCAGAAACAGGCACAGATAACTCTGTGGCAGCGGTGGCTGAGGCTTGGGAGGGGGGTGTGTTTTGCAGGTGGGGTTATACCCTCCTCAGAGCCCTCTCCCTTTCCGCTCCCTTATCAAGAGCATCTGAAAAAGAGCCAGGAGGCCCCCTGTGGCTCTGCCTGGGGGTGGAAGGCTCCAGGGACCACCGGCTCAACCTCCCCCAGCATGACTTTTCGGGGTGGGAAACCATGAGTGATCATGTTTAAGGTCCGCTCTACCTCACATGAATGAGTCCCTCTACTATGCCGGTGCGGAGACCGAGCTTGAACTCGAGGCCTGGCTGGGACCTGCCCTGGGCCTGCAAGCAGGGGACTGGGGCCCACCTTCCACCCTTTTCTGGGGTGAGGGTGGAGAAGGGCTCCAGAGAGAGCGAGAGGCTCTGGGACAGGGGTCTCACCTTGAAGTCCCCGCTGTGGCTGTCGTACAGGGGCTGAAAGAACTGTTCTGGGCTGGGCACCTGCACCCACACTTCCTTCCACAGCCTGGGGGAGCGGAGAGATGGGTGAGGCCCCCACATCGCCTCCTGCAGAACCCCCCCCCCACTGTGTCCCAAGACACAGCCTAGGTGCCTCCCTTCCCTCCTTGGGCCTCAGTTTCCACATCTGTAAAATGGGAGCAGCAAGCCTTCCTCACAGGTTCCTGAATATTCAGCAAATGATGCCCCTTCTGAGCCTCAACTCCCTCCTCACCAGCCAGGGATGGCCAAGTGCCAACTCCACAGACAGTGGTGGGGTGCAAAGTGACAGCCAGCATCCAGTACCCGGGGTGCTCCAGGACATCAGTCCGTGTCAGCACCATTATCTCCGGCCCTGAATTCCTCTGCCTATCTGTGTCTTGTTCTCTGGAGGAAGATGAACAAATGAGCCCCTGCGTGCTGGGCCCCTGCCCAGGGCCTGTCGTGTAGCAAGGACTCAGAAAACTGCATCCTTGAGCTTTGCTTCAACCAGCAGTGCTGGACTAGGCCAGTGAGTTTTAAAATTTATCTGTAATCAGCAGCACTCTATGACAACGTTCAGTAGAAACCCCAAATATAAAACAAATTAGAGCAAAAGAGCTCTGGTTGAAGCAGAAGGGATGGGCAGGGGTGAATAAGCCCACCAACCCCTTCACCCCCACCTGGTGCCCCTCCAGCCCTAGGGGTTCACAGCAAGACCCTGGCCCAAGCTGACCCCATTCCTGATTCCTGGCCTCACCTCCGAGTCTGGCGGTACCCCAGGCCCAAGAAGACAAGGATAGTGGTTGCAAGGATGTAAGGCAGGGAAGAGCGCAGTCCTCTGGTCCCTCCCTCTGTCTCTGGGAAGAAAGCACACCATGGGCTAAAGTGAGCTCATGTCTTCCACCAGGGGCTGCATGTGGTGGGAAAACGGGTCTGGGGTGGAGTGAAAGGGGTGGGGAGGCTACTACTGATGGGTGGGGCCTTGAGGTGAGATGGATCTAGGTTCAAATCCTGCCCCCACCCCCACCCCTGACAAGTAACTTCATCTCTCTAAGCCTCAGTTTCCTTATCTGCAAAATGGGGGTAACGATTCCCCCTTCACAGAGTTATCAGGAGCATCAAATGCCCTGGAGAGAGAAGCACCAAGCACCCACCGCAGGACTCAGCAAGCAGGGGCTCCAGAAATGTGGCTGAATTGCAAACAAGATGGTTGTACTGGCTACAACTGAGTGAAAACCTCCCGGCCGTGCTGAAATCACAGGGCTAGGTGGCCAGCCACTGAGGCCAAACTGGTACTAGTAGGGAGTGTCCACCCCAGCATCACACCTACCATCTGGCTGGGTCTGAAAGACGGCTGGGTCACTCCACTCGCTCCAGGTTCCCTGGAAGGAGGATCCAGGCTGGGGCCCTGCCCGTACCTGCACCTCGTAGCTTGAGCCTTTCTGGAACTCCAGGGGAAGGAGAGAGACACTTTTCAAGTCCACAGAGACCAGCTTTCTCCCCGGACTCTGCCAACAGGTGGAAAGGATGCACTGGGTCAGGGTTCAATCAGGCCAGTACCCCACCTCCAGCAAACCACCTTCACCAGCCCAGGTCAAAGAGACTAGTTTCTCCCGCACAGTATCCTATCTCCCCATGAGAATCAGGCCTAGGCCTGAGTCCTGGCCACCCAGGTATGGGCAGCATAGAGTTCTTGGCACTGCCTTGGCCTTGCCTGTGATCCAAAACTGTGTTCTGTTCCCCTCAGATCCCAACTCATCCCTCACAGCCCTGGCAGGGGACTCTCTCTCCGGGGACTGGGAATGTTCCAGAAGTGGCAATGGATACTCCTAAAAATCTTCAACTGGAAGTATTCCAAACCACAGGCACTTTTGGAATTCTTCAACAGTGGACATTCTCAATAGTGGGCATTTCTGGAAGTCTTCCACTTTAGACATCTTGGCAATGGGTACCTCTGGCTGTCTTCCACCAGGGACATTCTAAACAACAGCATTCATGAAAGTCCTCGCTGGGACCATGCTGAGCATTTTTAGCTGTGAATATTCTAAATATTGGGCCATCCTGGAAGCCCAACAACAGATGCTCCAAACAAAGCACACCTCTAGAAGCCTTCGCATTCGAAACAATGGACCCTCTAACAGTGGGCTGTTTAATTACTGATGCTCCTGAACTCTTCAAGTATGGTCACTCTAAGGAAGTGGGAAGGCTCCAGATAGCCCCGGTCACTTCTGGAACGCCCTCTTTTGTGACTGTACGAGACTTGAGTCAGAACCTGGGGCAGCAGTCTTCATCTTCACATGCTGGTGGGGAATGGAACAGGGATGGGAAGGAGAGAATAGCAAGGGGTCTTCTACCCCAGGTGGAGCTGGAGGCAGGGCAGCACCCAGTGAGAGCCCACTGTAAGGGAGGCACACCTTGGTGTGTGTGTGTCCTTAGTGTCCGCTCTTGGCCATGAACTACAAAGGTCTCTGGTCTCTCAGACCACCCCCTCCAACCTGGATGACCTGCATACCCTCCACCTTCCACCCATCTCCCATGGCTGGGCAGCTGAGTTTCCTGCCTTCCTCACCAGAGCCCGGGGGTTGTCCCGGTTCCTGTACTGCAGCTCATATTGAAGCTTCCCCTTCAGTGCAGAGGAGCCAGGGTCATCGTAATCGGAGCTCCAGGAGATGTTATACTGTTCCGAGAAGGCCACAGTTACATTGAAAGGGGGAGACGGCTTGACTGAGAGAAAAAAGCCAGATACGTAAAGATGGGGTGAGATTTTACATTAGGTGGGAAAGATTTGGTGACAGGACGACATCCCGACCCCTGGCCTGACCCATTACTTATAAGCTCAGGACTATGACTTGGGACAAAGCACCACCTGTCTCTGGGCCTCAGTTTATCTGTCTGAAAAACAAGAGACTTGGACTACATTGTGGTTGCAAACTCATATGCCTCCCAGGCCAAGGAGGTAACAGAAATGGGTGAAGCAGGTTTGAGGATTGTGGGAAAAGAAGGCCACTCCCAGTCTACGGGGGACAGCCATGACTCAGGCTGGGTCCACCATGGCCAGGCAAGAAAGCAGACCAGGGGGCCAAATCTCCTATGTTTTCAAGAAAGTGAAACGGCTCCTGGAAATCCAGACCCTTATGTGAGAGGGCTCAAGTTTTAAACCTTAGCTCCTAATCCAAACACTTTCTAAACAGATCTACTGTTTTCAATTTCTGTTCTAAATGACTGTATAATTTTGTTTTAACCCCAAAAGTCAGGTGCCAGCAGGGTCACCCACGGTGGACACGTGACAGCAGAGCTTCCAGACTAAGATAGACTAGGAAGAAAGGCCTGGCGATCTGTTTCTGAAAATTAGCTAATGAATCACAACAGAATATTGTTGATACAGTGCTGGAAAGGTGAGCCCCCTGGGTTGGAAGGCACTGAAGCTACACAGTGACCACAACAACGGACTTGAGCATACCAATGATCATAGGGATGGTGCAGGACCAGGCCAACTCAGTGGCGCCTAACAACAACACTGTATGGGATCTTGCTCCTGGGAAGCGGGGTTTTGTTTGCCTAGCCAATGCTGTGCCTGCATTGGCTCCAAGAGCAGCACCTGACACACAGCAAGCGCTTGATAAACAGTTGCTGAATGAATCGATGAAATTTCCAGGGGTTCCACAAAGGAACTCCGAAGCTGCTTACGATTCTGAGCCCCCTCCTGGGGCTCCAGCCATAACCTGCCGTGGGAGAAGACCCCACTTTGAGGAAAACTGCCACACAGGACGTGATGGTGCTGTTGCTATTATGGCAGCAGTGATGGGTCCTCTTCGGGTATAATAGTTCCTGGCCCATCTTTTCCTTTCCTCTGGGCAGGTCGTGTCACCTGGGCTGGGGCACTGGCTACTGGTCAGAACTGATTAAAGGAGACACTAGACAACTAAGAATGGCCGTCAGACCTCACAGGATTTTTGCAGAGCCTGGGAGGCATGAATGTGGCTCTTAGCCCAGGGAGGCCAGGGGCCCAGGATGGGGTCGCCAGGGGCAGAAGACCACTCTCTGTCACAGCTGGGCCCAGCCTGGCCTCACGGCCTGACAAGGGGGAAGGAAGGGAGGGGCCAGAGAGAAATGGAGCCAGCTCAGGGGATGGCAGCGAGGCAGCCCCTTCTCTGCCTGGGCTCCTCTGCTTCTGTGAGACTGGGGTGGAGGGGGGTGGAAGGAGACTGCTACCTGCCCAGCTCACCAAGAGAGGCAGAGGGCTCCTCTGCTTCTGTGGGGTGGGGGGAGGTGGGAGGGGGCTGCTACCTGCCCAGCTCACCAAGAGAGGCAGACTGCCCCCCGCTCACGGGGCATGCATGCAGGGGGTCAGGTCAGCACATCTGGGTCTGTGCATCACACTGGGCATCAGTGTCCTGGCCTCTGGGCCAGGGGCCGGTGGGGCACCTGGGAGTTTATCTGGGGGTGTATTTATGGGTATCCGTATGTGTGAGAGAGAGAGACTCCGGGTCTGTGTGCCCGTGACTGTGTGTGGGTCTGGGTGTGTGTGGAACTTCACTCACACCCTCTATGGTACAACACTGGCAAAGTGGTGCAAACTTGGATCCCTAGAGTGTGAATCACAGAGCCCACATATCCCCTGGCCCCACCACTGGGAATCTGGGGACAGAAACTCCCAGACCTCGGGGATGGGCAGGGCTCTCTCTCTTTGCAGCATGTGTCTGCATGCCTTTGGGAATGGACCTCTCACCTCATCCCTAGACACCCCACTCCCTAAACACCCCACTCCCCAGACACCCCACTCCCCAGACACCTCACTCTCCAGACATCCCACTTCCTAGACACCCCACTCCCTAGACACCCAATTCCCCAGACGCCTCACTCCCCAGACACCCATACCCTAGACACCCCACTCCCTAGACACCCCACTCCCTGGACACCCCACACCCTGGACACCCCACACCCTGGACACCCCACTCTCTAGATACCCGTACCCTAGACACCCCAATCTCCAGACACCCCACTCCCTAGATACCCTAGTCCCTAGATACCCCATTCTGGGTACACACACACACACACACACACACACACATACACACACACACACACGCTGCCTTCTGGACCCTTCCCTCCCCTGGCTTTGACCCACGAATACAAGTGCTTCTACCAGCAGCTGCCTGTCCCTACCTCTAGCCTGGAGGGAAATTCCAGGCCTCACTGGAGCTAATAAAAAAGAAAAAAAAAAATTTTTTTTTTTTCTTTAAGGGGGAGGAAACTCTGGTTTTTTCCTTGTGATTCAGTGTCTTCCACTTAGCTCATCATGGGTTCAGAATCTCAGAGGGTCAGGGTTAAAAGAGCCTTTACAAATAGAGAAATTGAGTCCCAGAGGTGTGGCATGCCTTGTCTAAGGTTGCATAGGCAGGTAGGGGCTGAGTTAGAACTGAAGGCCGCAAGTCCTAGATCCCAGCCCAGCTCCTTTCCACACCTCTGCTGCCTTTCTTTGGGCGAAGGTCCAAACGTAATATCAACCCATCACGTCTTAGTAAAAAGTAGTGTATCTGGTCAGCTCTCTGTTGCCTGGATAACAAGGAGCAGAACTCAAAGAGGTGGTGAAAGTATAAGACACATCTGTTTTGGTGGAGGGAGGAGAGCTGGCACTGAGAGCAGGAAAGACAGGATCCGGTCCCACCTGGAATCTCCCCAGCTGTGGAGATACCAAGGAGTACTCACTGCTGTCAGCCAGGATAAAGGTGCCACACTCCTGGGAGTGTTTGCCAGACTGGTCTGTCATGTTGACAGTGAAAAGGTCGTCGGCCATGAAGCAGGACACATCCATGTGGCAGGTGTACCATGCGTGCGTGGCGTTGTGGCTGGACAGGTGGAGGCTGCAGGAGATGACTTCATCTTCCAGTTCTCTGTACAGGTCTTGCCTTCAAGGACAGAACAGCCAGTCATGGCTGGAGGCTGGTGGTGCTCAGCCCACATAGCCAGGGCAGAAGCCAGAATCTCAGGGCTGAGAAGGACCTGCGATGGGGCTGGGGCTCACCTGGTCTGACCAATCCTTCCCAAGGCAGGTACCCTCCCCTCTGCATGGATGGTTCCAGGCTCGGCTTGCATGCCTCCGAGAACTCATTACCCCGTTTAGGGCAACAACTCTCAACTTTAGAAATTTGGGGTCACTCTTGATAGGATTGAGCCTGAAGCTGTCATTTCATCAACTGGATCACTGTTCTACAGGAGGTATTTCAGGCTTCCTTCCCTATCTCCCTCCAGCACCTACAGAATACCTAATAGGTGCCTGAGCTGAGGGCGAAGGCTGAAATATCAGCTAAATGAACCTTATGCCCTGCTTTGGGGAAACTTCTGCGGCAGCTGGTGGGGGACTGAGGGGGATATTCTAGCTTTTTTCCTCCCACTGAGCAGAAATAATGGAGTTCACCAGATATTTAATTCCCTATACACATATTGGAGCCCTGGTGGTACAGTGGTTAAGAGCTAGGCTGCTAACCAAAAGGTCAGCAGTTCGAATCCACCAGCTGCTCCTGGGAAACCCTATGGGGTAGTTCTACTCTGTCCTATAGAGTTGCCGTGAGTCGGAATTGACTCAATGGCAACAGGTTTCTTTTACACACATATTCAGGCTCTGAACATCTTCCAAGGTCAATGTTGACGCGTGTCTGGTAGATGTGTGGTCTCAGTTATCTGTTATACATTTGCTGAATACAGAAACTTCTGCTGAATAGATGCTCTCCAAACCTCTGGTCTGGACCACTACAACGGCTACCTGGCTGATGTCCCTACCTCGCCGGTCATCCCTCCCTGCTGTCTATTCCTCTCGCACAGCAGCCAGTGGGAGCTTCACAAACTGCCTGTCACTCCCTGCCTAAAGCCCTCACCACCCAGAGGATAAAATCTGGCCCCTGCCTGACCTCGCTGCCTTCTTCTTTTGTTATTCTCCCTAGCTCTAGCTAGCACCGGCCTCCTCACTATTCCTCAGACTCACCGCAGCCTGGGGTGCCCTTTCCCCAGCTCCCTGGCTGGCTGGCGGTCCGAGAGTGCCTGGCCATATCACTCACCCTCTACCCAGTGCTGTTGCCTTCTCTTTGTAGCCCTCATCATTGTTAGGAAGTATACCGTTGGTTGCTTATGTGTTTAAGCCTGTCTTCCCAACTCATCCCCACCCCATAGTAAGTCAGCTTCAGGAGGTCAGGGACCTTGTCAGCCTTGAACTCTGCTGAATCCCCAGTGCCTACAACAGGGTCTGGCAGGAGCTTAATAAATGTTTTATGAATGAATGAACTGATAGATGATGGAATGAAATCCAGCTAGTTTTTTTCCTGAGCTGCATATTCCTATGGATTTTGTTGTCAGACTACCTTTGTTTGAATCCCAATTCCGCCATTCACTGGCTGTGTGACCTTGAGCCAGTTGCTTACCCTCTCTGAGCCTCGTTTTCCCCATCTGTAAAATGGATGTAATGAGACTTCTTTCACTGGGCTATTGTGAAGATTGGAAATGATAATCCATATGAAGCCCATAGCAGGGTGCCTGGCACATAGTAAGTTCTCAAAACAGGCCATATGCAGGTAGGTTCTTCTGGGGCCTCAAAACCATTCTCAGGCTATGTGGGTGAGAGAGTGTGGCCTCTGGAGTTGGACAGCGCAGCTCTGGGGAAGTCCCGTGAGCCCACATGGTCATCTCTAAGGTAGAAACGGTGATTCCTACCTCACAGAACCATTCTCCGAGTGAAACCAACTGCTTTGGGAAGAGGCAGCTGTTATTTTATTGCTAAGCCACCTGCCTGACACACAGTATGTCCAACTCAAGCTGTGGTCTCCTGTGTTCCTACCCCAACCCAGCCCTCTTTGCTTCCTCTCCACATCCTCAGGATGGATCCACTTACCAGGTAAGGGTGAGCACGCGGGGGTGGAGGCTCCAGGTCTCCAGGACGCAGGTGACCGTCTGGAGGTAGTCAGTGTAGCAGGCAAGATCTGAACAGCCCCAGGCTGGAGGGTCGGGGAAAGAGAGGCCTTGGTGGGGGGCTGACAGGGGCTGCAGGGCACGGGGGTGAGACTCTCCCCTCACCCTCTTGAGAGTGGACAATGGATGGAAACAGGGGCCCCAGGGCCTGAATGACCCAGGGGTCCTGCAAGTCTTTAATATATAAGCCTGGGGCAATGGGGTCCCCGTCGACTGGAAATTCCTTGTTTGAACCCCCAAATTTCAAGACTGATTATAGAGACGAGACACTTCCCAACATGAAATATAATAAACTAAGCGGGTCCCCAGCTCACCACCTGCATCCCCGCCCCAAGCCCTGTCTCCAGCCACCAGTTTGGCATTTCTCCTGACCAGTCTCCCACCCAGCATGGCACACCCTGAACACCCCACGACACCGGGCAAACCCAGGGCAGCACGAAACCGCATATCTTGCGAGACGGTCACGAAGCCAGAGAAAGGGAGGCCTGACGAGGGATTTCTAGTTTCATGTGATAAGATCAAATGCCAACACCGCCATCACCACCCCTGCTATTTACTAGGAACTGTGTTCTCTTTTTAAAATGGATGCATTTTAAGTTGTTTTTTCCTACTTTTCTTCTACTAATGAAGACCCGTGGGTCTCGTTCTAGGCCAGCACCTGGATTGAGAACCGAGAACACTGCTGACCAATCCTTTAGTCCAGTCCCTGCGCCCATTTGATAGATGAGAACACCAGGGCTTGGAGACTCGGCCACACCTCTTGTCTCTCTTGGTCTGGGTTGCCGAGACTCTCACCCAGTGATGGTCAAACCTAGTCTATGCTGCTGCTCTCCACATGCACACACGTGGCAGACATTGCTAATCTATCCTGACGCTCGCTCCCCAGATGTAGCCTCAGCATCCTTCTCAAGACAGCTCCACAGGCAGTCACTACCAAGGAGTCTGAGTCATGGAAATGAATCCTGTTCTAGGAGGGGGCTTTCCCTGGGGTGGCACACAGGGCCTGTCAGTGGGGCTGAGAGGGGCTAGTGCAGGCATTTTGTGGACAAAAGAGGCCTGATTTTGCAGGACTCAAACCCAGGGCTGCAGGTGCCACTGCATGGCTGTGTCTTCTCCAAGCTTATTTCCTGGCTGTTCTTTCAGAGGGCTCCGGAAGCTTGAAAAGGAACTGCCTTTCCCAGCTGGGCTCAAGGCCACCAAGGATCAGGGTTTGTCCCCAGGCTTGGGATAAAATATTGGGGACCAAGCTGGCATGGAGGTGGCATCAGGGAGCACCAGGCAGATACCCTCCTAGGGTCTTTGCACGCCTGGGGTTAAGGAAGCATCCTGGCAGTGAGAGGCCACGCAAAGTGCGACCATGGGCACATGGCTTAAAGCCCTGTTTGTGAGCTGGTGATGCGGACCCTCCACCTCAGAGCTGTTGAGGCGTTTAGATGAGGTCACACGGTGAAGGTCACAGTGCCTGCACGTGAAAGTCTCAACAGAGGGCAACTGAGCTGAGTGGTTAAAACTACAGGAGTCAGGCAGGCTCAGGAACTGACCCCAGCTCTGCCACTGCCCCTGTGTGGCCATGGACTGCCCCTTATCTTCTCTGAAGCTCAATTTCCTTAACTGAAAAATGGGCGCCAGGGCAGCGTGGACCTCCCAGCGCCGTCAGGAGAACAAGACTGGGCTCAGCGCCGGGGGTACAGCAGTACCAATACCAGTACCAGCCGCTGTGAAGTTGACTCTGACTCGTGGTGACCCTGTGTGTGTCAGGGTAGAACTGCGCTCCATAGGGTATTCAAGGGCTAATTTTTCAGAAGTAAATTGCCAAGATTTTCTTCCGTGGCACCTCTACCCGATAACCAAACCTGTTGCCATTGAGTCGATTCCAACCCATAGCAACCCTATAGGACAGAGTAGTACTGCAGTGCCTCTAGGTGGATTCAAACCTCCAACTTTTCTGTTAGCCATTAAGCACATAAACTGCTTGCACCACCCAGGACTTCAGGGGCTTTTCATTTGCACTCATGGGTGTGCAGCCATGGTGGGTGGCCTAAAGGCCTTTTAGAGCCAGGACAGGCGCTGACCACTCAGAAAGAGAAAATAAAAGAGCTGACAGCTGTTTCCTGAAGGAGCTATTTGAGATGCTGGGTCTTTTGGTAAAAACCAGAGAAACGCAGATGAGTCAGCGGCAGTGGCTGACCACCTTCCCTGCCCCGTCCAGGCTCCATTCACGCCTGTGCTCTCATTCCCACCTCCTTACAGCCACCTCCTCTGGGAAGCCCTCCTGGATCTCCCAGCCCTAGGCAACTCCCCCCTCAGTCGGAGTCCTGGACTTCCCCACACCCAGAAGTCCCAGCTCTGATCTCTAACATCTTTCCCTCTGGCTGTGACTTCTCGTCTTTCAGGGGCTGACTTCCCTGACTCTTGCTCTTTTTGTGTCTACCGTAGGGCGCTCCTTGGAAACTCTATGGGGCAGTTCTACTCCGTCCTACAGGGTCGCTATGAGTCGGAATCGACTCGACGACACTGGGTTTTAGCCCTCAAGATACATGGTACCTGCTGAGGATCTAGTGATTGTTGCAAAACAACCCCCAGGGGGCATCATTACAAAAGGAGAAACTGAGGTTAGACCAAGGCAGGACTTCCTCACTCTGAGGGTTGGAAGCCAGCCAAGGCAGAGAGCATTGGGAGTGAAGGCTTGAGCCTCTCATCCCCCAAGAAGGGCTTGAAGGCCCAAGGCCGTGTGCTCGGTCACTCTGGGACATGAGTGCACTATTTCCGGTTAATGGAGCTCTCTGGTTGAATGGGTTCTGGCTAAGGGAGAGTTGGCTCTTTGACCTTGTCGGTCTCAAGTAGAGAGAAGCCATAGACTCTGGCCCCATAGCCTCTAGCCAAGCTTCTGCTGGGCTCTGTGGGGAGAGACAGCCCCTTCCCCATCTGCAGACCCCCGAGGCAGCTACTTACCACCTTGAAGCATCAGCAACAGGAATGGGGTGGCCCAACCACGCAGCATGCTGACTCCCGCACCCTGGAAAAGACACACACGGGTTTTTTTGTTTGTTTGTTTTTTAATCTTTTCAAGATCATATTGACAGGCCTCTTTTCCCACAGAGCTGCTGGTGGGTTTAAACTGCCAACCTTTCAGTTAGCAGCCATGCGGTTAACCGTCGCGCCACCAGGGCTCTTTCATAGTGTCATCGGGAAAGCTAAGTCGATACTTCTAAATCACTTAGAATAGCACCTGGTACAGAAACCAAAACTTGTTGGCGTCGAGTTGATTCCGACTCATAGTGACCCTATAGGACAGAGTAGAACTGCCCCCATAGGGTTTCCAAAGAGTGGCTTGTGGGTTCGAACTGCCGACCTTTTGGTTAGCAGCCAAGCTCTTAACTACTGCATCGTCAGGGGTCACTTAGTAGATGTTATATAAGTGTTTCTTAAACAAAAGAGTCAACTTGCCATAAAACTAAATACAATGAAATGTAAAAGCTAAATACAAGGAAAACTGCATTTTAGCAAAATACTGTCGCCTTCTAAGGCTTATGGGAGTTGGGAGATCTGCTTTGCCTCTGTTACAAAAGGAGGATCACAGGGTATCAGATTGGTGTTTAAGGCATACCAGCAACAAACTGAGACTCTCACCCCTCCATCACCAGGACCAAAAGGGGCTGGCTCAGGCATATTTCACGTTAAAATAAGACCCTCACTTTTGGGCAATATAAGCCTTGAACAATGACTGCTTCTCCATCATGCCCTATTTGGGCTCCTTCAGCACCAAGTCGGGACTCCTCCCCGTCCTATTGCCCACCCTGCCATGAGCCCATTCTTCAGCGTCTTCCCACTCGGGCAGCAACAACTTACTCCCCGGTGCCAAGCAGAGACCTCCACGCAAACCAGACGACCAGGTGTGCTTCCTGAATGAAGAGCATAGGGTGCCCTATGGGCTTTCCTGCTATGGGCGCTCCTGCAGCTCTCTGTCCCTGGGGGCTCTTGCTGAGGAGAAGAGCTCTTGACTTGGAGTGGAGTCTGCCGGGTTCCAGCTGTGTGTCCTTGGGCGAGTTACCTGACTCCTCTGATCCTCGGTTTGCTCATTTGTAAAATGTGGTCATGAATCTGTGCTGTAGGTTTGTTGTGAGCACTAAAGAAATACTCCACATGAAGCACTCTGGCACAGTGCTGGGTTGCTGGGTGGGATGCAGCCCTGGAGAGGGGCTTATCCACCAGGCTCTAAACAAAAACAAACAAACAAGAAAACTCGTTGCCAGTCAAGTCGATTCCGACTCATAGCAACCCTATAGGACAGAGGAGAACTGCCCCATAGGTTTTCCAAGGAGCGGCGGGTGGATTCAAACTGCCAATCTTTTGGTTAGCAGCTGAGCTCTTAACCATTGCGCCACCAGGGCTCTTAAACAAAAAAAAAAATCCTGTTGTCATCGAGTTGATTCCGACTCATAGCTGGGATTGTGGTAATTCAGACTAAAAATTGGCCAGATTTCAGAAGCCCCTGGGAGAGTAGAGAGGCTTCCAACCAAAAGAAACCAAACTCATTGCCACCAGGCACTATGAGTCGGAATCGACTTGACGGCAACGAGTTTTAGAGAGGCTTGGGGATAGGAAATCAGATAGTGGTAAGTACTTTGGAGAACATAAAGGGCTAAACTTCACCAGTCAACAGGACATTGCAAATAAAAACCACAACGACTTACTATTTTAACTTTATCAGAGTGCCAAAGATAAAAAGGTCTGACATCACATGTTGCTGAGGATAAGGGGTGACGGTCACTCTCATTCATAGCTACAGGAGATATAAACTGATACAACTGGCCTGGCAAACAATTTGGCAGAATCTAATAAGCGTGAGCAAGTGCCTACCCTAAGACCCAGCAATTTCACACCTCTGTACACTCCTAAGGAAACCCTGGTGGCATAGTGGTTAAGAGCTATGGCTGCCAGTCAAAACAGGTCCTCAGTTCGAATCCACCAGGCACTCCTTGGAAACTCTATGGAGCGGTTCTACCCTGTCCTTTCGGGTTGCTATCAGTTGGAATCAACTCAATGGCAATGGGTTTGGTTTGTTTGTTTATTTGTTTTGGTACTTTTCTTTTTGGTACACTCTTAAAGAAACTCTTGCACTTGTGCACAAGAAGCATACAGATCAATGTTTGTAGCAGCATTGATATCAACAGTGAAAAACTGGAAACAACCTAAATGTCCCTCAGCAGGAGAATGGAGAAATCAATCATGACATAATCGCTCAATATGAAAATGAATCCTTTACAGCTACACACAACAAGGCCAATGACTCTCACAATCAAAATGTAGAGAGAAAAAGAGTAAGAGAAGAACATATACATAATACCACCTACATGGCAAAAATCCTAGAAGACAGTTCTATATATTGTTTAGGTGAACACATACATGTCATTGAAGTATCAAGAAACTCATGGAGATGATAAACATCAACTTTAGAATAATGCAGAAAAGGGGTCGTAGGGATGAGAAGGGGTGTTAGGGGGCCTCACAGTGTTGTTTAAGCTGAGTGACAGGTACTATTGGTTATATTATTGATTATATTATTCCTATGCCTTTTTGCATGTCTAAGCTAGCTCATAACATTTTAAATGTAAGTGAGTCTTGGTTTTATAAAATAAGATGTGTGTGGAGAAGAAACTTCCACTTTGGTTATGATGGAGTAGCTGGTATCAGACTAATCCTTCCACTGAGAACAGCTACCAAAACAAGGGGGAAAAAAAAAAAAACTGCTAGAAAGCATGTGTCATGGGCTGAATTATGTCCCCCGAAAATGGATGTATCAATTTAGCTGGGCCATGATTCCCCATATACTGCGGTTGTCCTCCATTTTGTGATTGTAATTTTATGTTAGAGAGGATTAGGGTGGGATTGTAATACCCTTACCAGGTCATATCCCTGATCCAACGTAAAGAGAATTTCCCTGGGGGAAAGCAAGGGAAGCAAGCAGAGAGTTGGGAACCTCATGCTACCAAGAAAGCAGTGCTAGGATCAGAGCATGTCCTTTGGACCTGAGGTTCCTACGCTGAGATGCTCCCAGACCAGAGGAAGATTGATGACAAGGACCTTCCTCCACAGCTGACAGAGACAAAAAGTCTTCCTCTGGAGTCAGTGCCCTGGATTCGGACTTCTAGCCTACTGGACTCTGAGAGAATAAACTCTTTGTTAAAGCCATCCACTTGTGGTATTTGTGTTATAGCAGCACTAGACGACTAAGACAGCATGGGACTGCAACCAAGTTAGACAGTACTTGAGGGACCAGTAAGATGGTTATAGGAAAATTAAAAATAATAATAATAATAACATTTAAAAGCAATGGAAAATAACAAGTACTGGCAAGGATGTGGAGAAATTGGAACCCTCACACATAGCTGGTGGCCATGTAAAAGGGTGCCTCTGCTGTGGAACAGTTTCGTGGTTCCTCAAAAAGTTAAACATAGAGTGTCCATATGACCCAGCAGGTCCACTACTAGGCATACACCCAATAGAATTGAAAACATATGACAACAAAAAATATTTGTATGTAAATGTTTACAACGTACCAGTCAAAAAGTGGAATCAATCCAAATATCCGTCAACTGGTAACTGGATAAACAAGGTGTGGTATATCCATACAATGGAATACTAGCAAGTCTTATAAAGAAATAAAGTATTGATACAGGGTACTACATGGGTGAACATTGACAGCATTATGCTAAGCGAAATAAATGAGACACAAAAGGACACATGTTGTATGATCCCACTTAGATGAACTATCTAGAAAAGGCAAACCCACAGACACAGAAAACAGATTAGCGGTTGCCAGGGGCTGGGGCTGAGGGCCATGGGGAGTGACTGCTCATGGGTATGGGTTTCTTTTTGGAGTGATGAAGATGTTCTAGAACTAGATAGTGGTGTTGGTTGCATATATTAAAAACCACTGAATTGTACACTTATCTAAAAGGGTGAATTTTGTGGTTTGTGAATTACATCCTAATTTAATTTTTCAAAAAAACGAAGGCAAAGTAAAAATATTTTTCAGACCGAAAAAAAAAAGGGGGCAGAGGAGGAGGGAACTGAAAGAATTTGTCACTATGAAACCTGCCTCAGAAGATATGGAAAAGTGAGTTTTTTGGGCAAAGGAAAAATAATCCTAGATGGGAGGCAAGGTACTGTGTGAAGGAATAAAGAGCAACAGAGAGTACTATAAATATAAATTAATTGCTTACAACAATAATGAGACTGTCTTATGGAATTTAACTATATGTAGAATTAAAATACGTGACCCACAATACCCCAAAGGTAAGAAAGGGTGAATAGAGTTAAAGACCCTTGTATTGTCTGGTTAAGAGGTAAAAGTACCAATTTAAGATAGATTCTAAAAAGTCAAGGATGCATGTTGTAATCTCTAAAATAATCACTAGCAGAATTATAAAGGAATGTATAACTAACTAATAGACAAGAACGTAGAATGATAATTTTTAAAACTGAGTCGTCTTAAAAAGAGGACAAGGAAGAAGAAAACAGGAGCAAAGAACAGATGAGATAAAAAGAAAACAATAGCAAAAGGGTAGACTTTATCCCAAACACATTAGTACTTACGTTAATGTAAACGGACTAAGCACTGGAATTAAAAGACATAACTTTGACAGCAATGCTTGACATTAAAAGAAAGTAAAAGTATAGGTCAATCTCTCTCATGAATGGAGATGCAAAAATCCTAAACAAAATATTAACAAATCAAAGCTGGTTATATATGCAAAAATAGATAATACATCATTACCACGTGGGGTTTATTTCAAGAATGCAAGGTTAGTTTGACACTTGAAAATCAGAAATCGAGTTCACCACATTCACAGAATAAAGAAGAAAATGTATATGATTGTTTAAAAAGTTCAGAAAACTCATTTGATAAATTGCAACACCCATTCCTATTATATTTAAAAAAACCTCTCTCAGAAAACCATAAATGGAAGAAATCTTTAATCTGATAAAGAGCATACACACACACGCATGTGCAAAATATATACAGCTGACTTTATCCTTAGTAGTCAAATACTGAACTCTTTCTCCCAGAGGTCAAGAAAAAGACAAGAATGTCTTGTACTGGAAGTCATGGTCAATGCAATAAGGCAAGAAAAATAAATTTAGAAAAGTTAGTAAACTATAAAGATGGAACGGTGTAAGACTTGAGTATCTAGAAAAATCAAAGAAACTCAACAGATAAACTATTGACAATAAGGCTGTGGGAATGGGTAGCCTTAGCAGAAGCAGGCTGAATACAAGATCAATATAAAACACTAGTGTATTTCTATAAACTAACAACAAACATGACATTTTAAAAATAATACAATTTATATTAGCATTAAAAAACATCATATAGTGAAAGATATGCAAGACTTTTACACAGAAAACTACAAGATACTACTAAGATAAATTAAAGAAAATATAAATAAGTGGAGGGATATACTATGTTCATGAATCAGAAATTTCAATGTTTTAAAGATTTCGGTTCTCCCCAAACTGAACTAAAGTTTCAGTGAAACCCCGAGATTCCAAAAAATAAAAAAAATCCCAGCAGGGGTTTGACAGGTTATTTCTAAAATTTATATAGAAATGCAAAGGGCTGAGGATAATTTAGACAACCTTGAAGAAGAATATCAAGACTTACAAAGTAATAAAGTATGGCATTGGTGCAAGGAAAAAAACTGGCTAATGGAAAAGAGTAGAGTCCAGGATAGGCTCACATATAAAAATCCATTGCTGTGGAGTCGATTCCAACATATAGCGACCCTATAGGAAAGAGTAGAACTGCCCCACAAGGTTCCCCAAGGCTGTAATCTTTACAGAGGCAGACTGCCACATCTTTCTCCCATGGACCAGCTGTTGGGTTCAAGCCACTGACCTCTCGGGTAGCAGCCAAGCACTTAACCACTGAGCCACCAGGGCTCCTTAACTCACATATAGCCCTTTAATTTTCAACAAAGACACCACTGCAAAGCAGTGGGAAAGCATGATACATTTTTTTAAAATTAATTTCATATCCTTACCGAAAAAATAAAACTTGACCCCCTACCTCACATCATACATAAAAAATCAATTCTGGATAGATTGTAGACCTAAATGGGAAAGGTAGAACACTAAAGCTTCTAGAATCAAACATAGGATAATATCTTCATGACCTTAGAGCATGCAACATTTCTTAAACTGCACAAAGAAAGCTCTAACCATAAAGAAAAAGACCGATAAATTGAACTTCTTTAAAATTAAGACTTTTAAGAGAATAGATGGATAGAAAGACAGACAGGTAGGTAGGTAGGTAGGTAGGTAGACAGTTATACAAATATCTGACAAAAGCCTTGTATCAAGAATATATAAAGAACTCCCATAAAATAATAAAAAAAGAAAGAAAAAACAGAGAGCCTAGTTTTTTTAAAAATGGACAAAAGGGTTAAAAAAAACAGTTCACAAAAGAGAACATCCAAATAGTGAAAAAGCATATAAAAAGTGCTCAGAATTATTATTCACCAAGGAAATGCAAATTTACGTCCCAATATGATGCCACTACATGCCAATCCAAAATGGCTAAAATGAAAAACAGACAATTCCAAGTGCCGAAAAAGATTTGGAGTAACTGAAACTCTCAATCTCTAGTCAATATTCTGATAGGAGTATAAATTGGTGCAACCACTTTGGAAAACTTTTCCTCAACAATAGACCCAACAATTCCATTTCTGGGTTACATTCCAAAGAGAAATGTGTAAATAAACACACCAGCAGACACGTACCATAACGTTCATAAAATCCATTGCCATCAAGCCGATTCCTACCCTTAGTGACCCTAGAGGAGAGAGTAGAACTGCCCCATAAGGTTTCCAAGGCTACAAATATTTATGAAAGCAGGCTGCCACATCTTTTCTCCTACGGAGCAGCTAATGGGTCCTCACCGCCAACCTGGTGGTTAGCAGACAAGTGCTTAACCACTGTGCCACCAGGGCTCTTTATAATGCTCATAGCAGCATTATTTACAACTTTCCCAAACTGGAAACAACCCAATTTCTTGGTTTCCCTGCATCTTCATTACCTCACTGATTATTCAGGGATGAGATTTGTTTAGTTCCTCAAATCAGTCATCAACACTAACCCAACCCAGGTAGCATTGTGGGTTGAAAGTGAAAGGCGAGGGTGTGGCAAAAGCAAAATGTTCCCACAGGGATCAAGAAGAAATGGGGTAGGTGAGGAGGGACTCCCCACAAGTGTTAGACACAGCAGCCAAGAGGACACCAGAAGGAGAAGTGTCAAAACTGAGGTACTTCCCAAGACGAAACACAGAAGAAAGGACTCCCAGGTTCTCCCCGTCTTTGAGGGCTTCTGCTGGACCTTCTCCTGGATCTCCTCCCTGACCTCTCTAGTGTGACCCCTCCAATCAGTCCTCAAACCAACCATGTTTCCTCCAGAAAAAACAGTATTCAAGATCTTTCAGGATCTGGCCCCCAACAACGCATGCCCTCAGGACTCCAGCTACACCAGATTCCTGACAGCTCCACCAACATGCCCCATTCATCTGGGTTCCAAGCTTCATGCGTGCTATCCCTGTCGCTGAAACTCTCTACCCTCCTTGGCCGACTGTCAATTCCTACGCTGTCTTCCAAATCCAATTCAAATGTCATCTCCTCTGTAAATCTCTTTCGACCTCTCCAAGGAGTGAGAATCACTCCTTCCTCTGGGGCCCACCCCTCCACCAGGGCACACAGCTCTACATTCTGAGCACCTCTAGGCAGGAGCCATGGATCTCTCCTTTACTGCTAAATAACCAGTGGCCAGCCAATGCCCAACATATAGTAGGTGATCAAAACTCTTGGTTAATGGATGACTAATTAAAGAGAAAGCTTCCTAATATAGTGGATTGTGAAGACTTCCTTTAACATTAAAATCTATGTACACTACTGTCTTAGTTATCTTGTGCTGCTATAACAGAAATACCACAAGTAGATGGCTTAAACAAATCGAAATTTATTCTCTCACAGCTTAGGAGGCTAGAAATCCGAATTCAAGACACCAGCTCCAGGGAGAGTCTTTCTCTCTCTGTCGGCTCTAGGTGAACATCCTTGTTATCAATCTTTCCCTGGTCTAGGAGCTTCTCAGTGCAGGGACCCCAGGTCCAAAGGACATGCTCCACTCCTGGGTCTTCCTGCTTGGTGGTAACAAGGTCCCTCTCCTCTCTCCTTGTTTCTCTCTTTTATATCTCAAAAGAGATTGACTCAACATACAACCTACTCCTGTAGATTGTGTCCTGCCTCATTCACATAACTGCCTCTAATCCTGCCTCATTAACATCATAGACGTTGGAATTTACAACACACAGGATAATCACATCAGATCACAAAATGGAGGACAACCACATAATACTGGGAATCATGGCCTAGCCAAGTTGACACACATTTTGGGGGGACACAATTCAATCCGTAACAACTGCATTCTAAGCTTAAATCTTACTGTTTCTGACTCCTTTTTCTTAAATTCAGTGCATCGAGGGGCTCTGTGTACAGGATGAAGGCCAAAGCTCCAATGCTCCACCTCAGGGCCTTTGCATGTGTTGCTGCCTCTGCCAGAACATGTTATCTGCTTCTATGAAGGACTGGCTTTCTCAGCCTTCAGGTCTCAGTCTCAAAATTGCCTCCTCAGAGAGGCCATCTTTTCTGTCTGAAGTGAGTCTCCTCTGAGGTTCTGTGTGGCACACACCCCCATGTTTGTCTCCTCCATAGCAGTTGTAATACTGTGACTCAGTAATGTGCCGATTTTGTGTTTATGACCTGTCCCTTTCCTGGACCATAAGCTCCTGAAGGTAAGGAAACAGCCATTTTTATCACCATTGTATCTCCACTACATAGAACGGAGCCTGGAACACGGTAGGTGCTAGTAAGTAGCTGAAGAATGGGTGAATGAATGAGGCTGAGAACTGCTGTGTCTAGCTATAGAAGGAACGGTGCCAGAGGCAGCCCCTGAGAGAGGTCTTGGCTTCTCCATCAGCCTTGTCGCTGTCCACAGGAACTCTCCAGCCTTCTCCCTACCCCACCCCCGTGTCTTGGCAATACTCTCAGT
Organism: Elephas maximus indicus; assembly: GCF_024166365.1. Lineage (NCBI taxonomy): Eukaryota > Metazoa > Chordata > Mammalia > Proboscidea > Elephantidae > Elephas > Elephas maximus. The sequence goes on along the minus strand of NC_064830.1, from coordinate 87,793,404 downwards.
TCCCAGATTGAGTGATCGTGACTACTGCCATCAGATAAATAACAAGGAACTTTCAGAGAGGTACGGTGACTTGCCTAGGTTCCCACAGTGAGTTCTTAGCCAAGTGGAGCTCTCAGGCTACGGAAGAAACAGCCCAGTGGTCCTGGGTCAGAAAGGAGGCTCTGTTAGAGACCTTGGGTAAGTCTCTTCCTTTCTCTGAGTCTCAGTTTTCCTTATCTAGAGAATGGGGGCAGAGGACCTGGCCTGGCTGAGGGAGTAAGGCAGGTCCTAGGCACACTGTGGCTACTATTAGTTGCTTTTTATATTTTTTTGGCCAGTGGTGAGGGACAGGCTATGGGTGTCTGGGGACAGCTGCACCAGGGCCCCTGGGAACATGGCGGGAAGGGCCTGTCTTTTCCCAGCCAGTGCAACCTCTTAGCCTATCAGCCTCTCTCTCTCTTTCCCAGCCAGGCAGTAAATCTCCATTCATGTGGCCTCTGCTAGCCTGAACAACCTCTCCCTCCTGAAACGTCTTCCAGCCTGCGCAACCTCCCTTAGCTGAGCCACGGAGCACTCCCAGCAACCTCTTCTGCCTGTGTAACCTCTATCGTCCTGCAGTGTCTACCACCCTAGGCAACCTTGCCTAGACTGTGCAACCTCTCTCAGCTTCTGCAGCCCCACCTCACTCCAGCCCCATTTCCCCCAGACCAGGAGGGGCTGGGTTGGGCAGCCTGGCCCCAAGTAAGGCAGAGCAAGAAAGGCCCCTGAGACAAGACAGGAACATGCGGGGCAGGGCCGGCAGGCTGTTGTGTCTCCTCTTTACCCAGCAGGCCCCACCAGCCTGCCCCTGCCCAGGCCTAAGGGGGCTGAGTGTGACTAATTTGCATTGGAGAATATTTGCAGGCCCCAGGCCTGGACTAGACCATCAAGTCCACTTGGCAAACGAGGTGATCCAGGCCCAGGGAGGCCCAGAGCCTGTCTGTGGTCACACAGTAAGGAAGGTCAGGCTTGGTCCAGGAGCCAGGCTGGTGCTCTTGTCCCCACCTCCCTGGGGGCTCAGAGGTGGGGGGCTGGGTCCCTTCTGGGGGCTGCAGGGACCAGCAGGCCAGCTGGAGTCAGTCTCTGCTGCAGATGTTGTGGCCAGCTGGGGCCCTCACATGGGGCCCCTGCCCTCTCCCAGGGGAACATTCTCAGGTCGTTTCAGAAGTTCCAGGTTTACTCAGAGCTCTCATTTGAGCTGTCGTGAAAAGTCCCTTTGGCCAGGGGCCAGGGCGAGGAGTGGGGGCGGTCGCACCTGTGAGCCGGGGGTGGAGTTCTTCTAGCTCAGTTCCCCCCTCCACTCCTTTGGGGGCACTGGAGGCAGGGCAAAGGGGAGCATGTGAGGAAGGGGCCCTGAGGACATGAAGCCCTCCTCCTCCAGGCACTGGGCCTCTCTGGGCTGTGTTCTCACAGCTTTCTTCCCTCTACCTCTAAATGACTCCCTGGGCAGCCCCTAGCAAGTCCCCACTAATTGTTAGCTACCATCCATTCAGCCCCTGGCTCATGGTGACCCCACGCACAAAGGAACAAAATGCTGCCCCATCCTGTGCCATCCCACAATAGGCTAGGGATCAAACTGTTGTGATCCATAGGGCTTTCATTGCCTGATTTTCAGAAGCAGGTTGCCAGGCCTTTCTTCCTAGTCTGTCTTAGTCTGGAAGTTCCATCAAAACCTGTTCAGTGTCATAGCCTGACATGCAGTCGGGCTTAATAAATGCATGTTGAATAAATTCCTCACAACAAAGTCGAGAAAGGCATTCTTATTCCCATATTACAGATGAGGAAACTGAGGCTAAGAGACGTTGGGTGGCTTATTTGACGTCACACAGGTACTAAGTGGTGGAGCTGGGACTTGAACCCAGGTCTGGCTGATTCCACAGCCCAAGATCACAACCGGCAGTGTGCTGGGGAGCCAGTTCCAAAGCCCCCACCTGACCCCAAGGACCTCCCAGCTGTGTGAAGAAGGGCTGAGTAGTGGTCAGTCCTGCCTTCAGGGATTACGAAGGTGCTATCGCCCCCAGCTGGGGGTGCCCCCCTCCCTTTCATTCATGTAGCTACCAAGTGAAGCCCTGGTGGCACAGTGGTTAAGTGCTTGGCTGCTAACCAAAAGGTCAGTGGTTCGAACCCACTAGCCGCTCCACAGGAAAAAGATATGGCAGTCAGCTTCCATAACGATTACAGCCTTGGGCAGTTCTACTCTGTCCTACAGAATTGACTCGATGGCAACGGGTTTTATCTCTTGGGCACTAAGGAGGCCCTGATGCTGCAGAGAAGCTGGCATCTCTCAAAGGTCCAGGTGACCTGCTTTCCTCTCTTCCATCTTCTCTTGAGCTGGCCTCCTCCTCTGGGATGCCCCCAACTCACTCCCCACCAGGCTCCCGCCCCTTCTCTTGGCCTGATGACAACTCACTGGGCAGATAGGAGCCTTCAGCACCTGGGGCTCAGCCTTGGCCTTGCCTTCGTCACCCTCACCCCAGTTCTGGCCCCCTCCGGGCGTTAAGAGCTCTCAGCTTCCTCAGCTGAGGTGTTGAATAAGGATTCAGACACCAACCCCCCCAAGGCTGAGTCAGGCAGGACGAGGGCTGTGCTAAACAGCAGTGGGGAGAAGAGGACCAGGGGCCTCCCTCCTGGGACTTCCTGCCTGCCCTCGGATGCCCAGCCACCCTGACTCTTCTTCTCAGAAGACACTCTAGGACATGAGTCTTATTTTTATGTTATCCTGTCCAGGGGTTTGTGAACTTGACATCAAACAGACTGGGACCCAATCCCAGATCCCAGCTCATGGTAGCATGACCTGGGGCAAGAGTCTCCCCGCTGGGACTCAGTCTCCTCATCTGTGAAATGGGTGAGTGAGGCCTCCAGCCTCCGCTGGTGTTGTGAGGATTATGGGATACCCTGAAGTGTCTGTAACCTGGTTGGGTCAGAGGCCAAGGGGCTAGGGGAGCAGGACTCCAGCTCCCCAAGTGTGTCCCTGTACCTTCCTGGAGCCTGGCCTTTCCCTTCCACAGGTTTGAGGTTCCTCTCAATGCAAACTCCCTTCCAAAAAGGGAAACTGGCACCAACGATCAACTCTGCACAGGCCTCCAGCAGGCAGCTTTCACAAGTTTATGCCCCGGAGTTCTCACAAATAATCCCATGAGGGCAGAGCTACTTTTGTCCCATTTTACAGATGAGGAAACTGAGGCTAGAAAAAGTAGAGCGACTCACCCAAAGTCACCGAGCTAGAAAGGCACATGGCCAGATTTTGAATCACCAGGTTTTCCCCACTCCACCATATGCTTATGAAATCCCCCCGCCATTGCCCCAGCTGCAGACGTCCCTACAGGGACGGCCTCGTGCCTCCCTAAGATCACTGGGCCCCCTGCTCTAGCTGATCAGCTCCATTAACCTACCATTCCTCAACAAGTCCTCAGATCCCCGGTCCAGGCATTTACTCCCCTGGGGGCCTCTGCCTCTTTCTGCCTTTCCCTTTCTTTCACATGCCAACATTCAATCCATCCTTGGAGGTTCCCTGACAGACCCTCTCAGGCAGGATCCAGCCTGATCCCCTCCACGCTCCTTGCACCCCTGGGGTCACCTCTCTCTTACTGTGGGGCCCATCCCCCACGTTTTCAGAAAAAGATGAGAAGATGACTTGAGGGCAGCGGCTGAGGGGGGTTGAAGCCCACCCTGCTTCCTTCTAATTGAGCCATCTTGGAAAAATCACTACCTCTCTGAGCCTCATTTCTTCCACTGTGAAATGGGCTCACCAGCTCCTACTTCAAAGGACTGTGGAAGGAGATAAAATGGAGAAAACTGCACAAAGTTGATGCCCCCAGCACCGCCACCACCATGAAATGAGCCATGTAAAAGCATCACACTCCCCGTACCCATTGCCACCCCTGCCCAGTTCAGCTGCCCAGAGTCAGGTTGACTGTTGGGCCACGTTTGGCCTGGAACCTGCCTGCTGCACTCTGCCCCTTTAGCAAGCTGTTTTCACAGACAGCTGCTGGGGTCATCTCAGCCATCCTCCTGCCTCCATGCTCCAGGCCTTCTGCAGATCCACAGAGAACTCCAGTCACCCTGAGCTGTCTGGCTTCACTGTATGAGCATTCTGTGCCTCGGTGTCCCCAACTCTGACCAGAGCACAGGCGTCCTCTCACAGTCCTTCCCTGTGCTCTGTATGCCTCAGGAAGGGGATAGGCCTCCAGGGCAGAGAGGGTGCCCAGCCCAGCCCAGGGCAGACAGGAGTGTGTTACCTGTGGTCCAGCTTCTCCTGGGAAATCCACTCGGGGCACTGGGGGCAGCCTGAGGCTCCCAGAAATGGCGAGGAGCAGCTGGGCTCAGCGTGGGAGTGGGAGATGAGGGTCCAAGAGGATGGGCAGGGGTCTGGGGTGGGAATCCACAATCTTCTCTGAGTCATCAAGGAGACAGTCATGTGAGCTGTCACCCCCACCGACAGGCGACAGGTGGCCTATCCCGCAGAGGCAGCCCACACCGAGGGAGCAGTCAACTCCAGAGAGGTCACAACACAAACAGAAGACGGACACTGTCAGGCAGGGGCCAGTCAGACGCACCGAGGGATGGACAGACCGGCAGACAAGGCTGGCCAGTCAGGCAGACATACAGGCAACGAGCCAGACAGACCTCTGCGCGGTTGTCAGCCACACAGAGAGAAGGAGGCCCACAGTCGGCCCAGAGGCCATCAGTCACACTGAGTGGAAGTCATTTGGCAGAGACGACAGTCGGTCGGTCAGGGGCCGCGCGCCGCGCTGCGCCGCCATCCGAGGGACGCGTGCGCTGGGCGAGGAGGCAGAGCGCAGGATGTGGCAGGGTCCCGGCGACAAGCCGCACCCGCGGCCACGCCCACACTGCGCCCCGCCCACACAGAGGGGAGGGGGAGTGAGAAAGAGGTGGGAGCAGGCTCGGCCACCGCAGGCGCGCACTGCTCCCCTTCAGAGGTCAACTGCTGATGAGAAATTTGGGGCCGCCAGGGTGACGTCTACCTCTTGGGGGCGGATGGCATCATCTCCACAGCCCTCAAGCCGTGATGCATGAGGCACGCAAGGCGGCCGTGAACCACCACTTGTCACAGACGTGGAAACTGAGGTTCAGGGGCTGAAGGGAAGGCACAGCTGGGAATCTTAACAACTTGGAAGTCGGAGACCCAAGAAAGCCCAGGTCAGCTCAGAGAGAAGACTGAGGGCCACTAGGGCAAGAGACTTGCCCAAGGTCTCCATCACAAGTGCCTCTTCCAGAGTTTGCCAACCGGCCTGCCCTACTCATTCTTGCTGTCTGCAGGATCTGTAGGGTCTGAGTTCAAGACCCCTGCTGTGGTCTAACCCAGTTCCTCTCTGCTCCCTTCCACTGGCCTCTGCTTCGAGGCTGCAAGGAGCAGAACCCTGTCTCCATGCCCTTGAGAAGACAGCCTCTTTGGCCTGTGGCAATACCTCTCTGAGTGCCTCGGTTTGCCCATTTGTCAAGTGGGGGTACTTAGCACGAGGGAGGAAGGAAGGAGCCCTGGTGGCACACCCACTGCTAACCAAAAGATTGGCGGTTAGAATTCACCAGGCCGCTCTGCAGGAGGAAAACGTGGTGATCTGCTCCGGTAAAGATTACAGCCTAGAAAACTATGGGACAGTTCTACTCTGTCACACAGGGTCACTATGAGTCGAAATGGACTCCACGGCACCCAAAAACAACAAGCCACAAGGGCAGGCAGCTGTTAACACTGGCGACTCTCGAAGCTGTTTCAAAGGAGCTGTTTCTGTTGAAGAAATCCAGGGACAAATTCAGCAAGTTCTCAGCCAGCGGTTTTATAAGAAGAATACAACAACTTCTGCTACTATCTTGCATTTCTTAGGCACCTATATGATCTCAGTTTATCCCACGAATGCTATGAGGCAGGCAAGATTATTCCCATTTTACGGTTGAAGAAACTGAAGCTAAAGCCAAAAACACCAAACCCATTGCTGTCCAGTCAATTTTGACTCGTAACAACCCTACAGGAGAGTGTAGAACTGCCCCATAGGGTTTCCAAGGAGCGGCTGGTGGATTTGAACTGCCGATCTTTTGGTTAGCAGCTGAAAGCTTAATTTCTGTGCCACCAGTGCTCAGAGGGGTAAAAAGTCAGGCAAGCTAGGAAATGTTGGAGCTGGGATTTTAACCTGAGCGTACCTGATTCCTGAGCCTGCCCCAGGTTGCAGAAATGGGCCCACGTCAGGATGGAATATACCGGGGTGGTGGGGGCTATTCTGTGCTGTTTTGATGACACAGGCTGGCTCAAACACACATGCTGTCTCTCCCCAGCTGACTCATTTTTGGGAAACAAAGCAGCTGACCACATGACCAGTCCAGGGAAAAAGAGAAAGCATCTTTTTATTTCTTTTCCTTTTTTTTAATTTTTCTTTCTCTAGCTGTTTTTGAGGAACTTGGTATAAATTCCCCTGTGGCTGAGTTGAAAGATGTTTACCCTATAGAGGTTCCCCTCCCCACCACCAAAATAACTCGTGTTCTCTGGAGAACAAATCTTGGGAAGAAGCAAGTTTTTCTTTCTCTTGCTCTTCAGAATGAATTTTCTTGTATCGTGTACAGGAATTTGTAGTGGTAGAAAGACCAAGAGAAGTAATAGTAAAGCAAGTTAATATTTGCTGAGATATTGCTTTATATCGGTTCTAAGGACGTGAAAGGTACATTGGATCACTTAAGCCTCAGAACTCAAGAAGTTAGTGATCATCATCATCACCATCTTCTTCCTTATTTTACAGATGAGAAAACTGAGGCTCAGAGAGGTTAAGTAACTTATCCAAGGTTGCACAGCTGGTGAGCAGCAGCTGGGATTTGAATTCAGTCGTTTGGGCTCTTGAGCTCACAGTTTTCATCACTCACTATACTGCTTCTCGATGTGTGCTAGGGCTTCATCCCCCTCCTCCCTCCCTCCTGCCTACTTTCCTTCCTTCCTCTCCTCCTTCTTTCCACCCACCCACCCACCCATCTATCCATCCATTCTTCTGTCCATCCATCCACTCATCCATTCTTCTATCCATTCACCCATCCATCTACCCTTTTTTTCTTTCCTTCCTTCCTTCTTTCCACCAATATTTATTGAGCAAGCCCTTTGGCTACGCACTGAGGATGCCCCACAGAAATATGTATATGGCAGCATTCACAGAGCCTAGATTCTAGCAAGGAGAAACAAACAAAAAGAAGTAACAGACAAACTAAATGCAAATTATACTAAATGTCATAGAAAACAGGCTAGAGATCAAGGTAGTGACAGGGAAGCATTAGATAAGATGGACCCAGCCATGGGTAGGAAATATTTTAGGCAGTGCAAAGGCACTGGGGTGGGAAAAAATGTGGCTTGCTCTAGGAACCTAAGAAGAGCAGTGTGGTAGAACAGAGCGAGCAAGCAGGGGATAAGAGGAGGTGAGGTCAGGGAGGTCACACACCATGCACACCACCCCAGGTCTTTCAGGACATGATAAAGAGGGTGGATTTTGTTCCAAGGGAAGTGGGAAGCCATCAGAGGTTTTCATCAGGGAAATGGTTTACATTTTCAAAAGAATACTCTGGCCACCCCCTAGGCAATGGCTTAGGGAGTGGGTAGGATACAGCAGGGGCCAGATAGCCCCTCGGTGTTTATAAAGATACCTTCAAAGGTGGAAATTTAACAGCTTGCAGATCCATGTCCATTGGGATGAACATGGTTCCCTCAGAAATAGATCTGTGTTCAGGGAAGGATCCCTGAACACAGTCCTTCTGGGTCTGTAAATGTCCCAGAAGTGTGAGCCCATGGCTTTGAGAAGATCTCTGGGGGCCCTCCAACACCCCTTAGTATTCAGAGCTGGTCAACTGAGAGGAAGTGGTTAAATTTGCATTTCAGCCAAGGGGCCTCCTGGAAAAAAAAGAATTGAGACAACTCCCCTGTCAACCCATTTCCTTTTTAAATTTTTAATTTTAATAGCTTTACTGGAGTATAATTTACAAATACCCATTTTAAGTATCCAAATAAATTATTTTTAGTAAATTTATAGAATTGCACAGCCATCACCGAGATCCAGTATTAGAACATTTTCATCACCCCAAAAAAAGCTCCCTTGGGCTTTTTTGCAGTCACTCCCTGTTCCCACTCCCAGCACCACTAATCTACTTTCTGGGCCTCCGGATTCTCCTTTTCCTTTTCTGGACATTGCATATACATTGAATCACAGAGTATGTGCTCTTTGGGGTCTGGTTCCTTTCACTTAGCATAATGTATTTGAAATTCATTCAAGTTGTACCATGTATCAGTACTTCATTCCTTTTTGTTATGAAATAATATCCCATTGCATGGATATACCATGTTTTGTTTATCCATTCACCAATTTGTTGCCTGATTAGGGTCCATGCCCTGGAGCAGTCCAGCCACTGAAACGTACTCCAAGTCAGAGAGAAAGTTTATTTAGGAGGTGACAGTAATGGGGAGTCTGTCAGCAACACGGAATGTCTTTATAGAGTCCTGAAAGCCAGTTTTACATTAGAACTTATATATCACTGTTGCAAGGATTAGAAGGGTCTTTTTGGCACGTTGCCCACAAATGGCATGGCAGCATGAGTTGTTCATTACTAGGTAATGACAACAGATTCTTTATCAGACTAAAGAGATACATGCTGGACATCTCCTTACCTGGCTAAAGATATACATGCCAGACCTCTGGGTTCTAATCTTCAAGTGGGAGGTCGTAAGTCACAGGTGGCTGGATAGAACAAAACAAAGCCATTAACAAAAGTATGCAGAAAGAAGAAGGCAGGCAGAAAAAAAAAACTTACAGGTTCAACATGGCGTTAGTTTTGTCAAGCTCTCAGTCACCCATTTTGAAGAAGAAAATATGTTGTAGAGTATTAGGGTCACAAGTTGATGAGCATTTGGGTTGTGTCTATTTGGGGGCTTTTTAATATAAGATTTTATGAACATTTGCATGGAGGTCTTTGGGTGGGCGCATATTTTTAAATCTCTTGGCTAGATGCCTGGGAATGAAATTGCTTGGTATTATGGTCAATTTAGGTTTATTTTTTAAGAAGCTGCCAAAGTGTTTTCAAAAGCAACTGAACAGCTTTACATTCCCACTAGCAATGTATTAGGGCTCCACTACATCCATATCTGTGCCAATACTTGTGTTTTTTGTCTACCTTTTTTATTATAGTCATCCTAGTAGGTGTGAAGTGGTATCTCATTATGGCTTAATTTGTATGTCCCTAGTGGCTGATGAGGTGCCCTAATGATGCCGTGGTTAAGAGCTCAGCTGCTAACCAAAAGGTTGCTAACCACCAGCTGCTCCTTGGAAACCCCATGGGGCAGTTCTACTCTGTCCTGTAGGGTTGCTGTGAGTCGGAACTGACTTGATGGCAACGGGTTTGAGTGATGACTAATGCTGGGCGTATTTTCATGTACTTATAAGCCATTTGTATATCTTCTGTGGTGAAACTTCTATTCAAATCCTTTGCTCTTTTAAGAATTGTGTTATCTTCTTATTATTGAGTTGTAAGAGTTCTTCATATAATCTGGAGACAACTCCTTTATCAGATATATGATTTGCAATATTTTTCCCAGCCAGTGGCTTGTCTTTTAATTTTCTTAATGGTGTTTTTAAAAGCATAAACATCTTAAATTTATCAACTTTTTTCTTTTGTGGATCAGGATTTTGGTGTCACAATTAAGAATTCCTTGCCTAACCCAAAAAACCAAAAGTCACAACAATTTTCTGTTATGTTTCCTTCTAAAAGTTTTATGGTTTTGGTTCTTACATTTAGATTTATGGATTTCGAGTCTCCAGTCTGACCTATAAAGAACTTGGAAGTCATCACTCCAGTTTTCACAACCAGAAAAAGCTGAACAAACTGAAAATCAAAAACTTTTCTTGGATCCATCAGAGAATTGAGGTTACAGGGCAAAAGGCTGCCCCCAAAACTGGAGAGACAGACAGGTGGATACAGAGAATCACAGCTTACTAGGAGCAGAAGCCTGCAGCTACAGCCAATACTAATAGTAATTAATGCTTTCAGCTGTAATTGCTGAATTGCTGGAGGCTCATGTGGACTTCCATGGGGGAAGAGGGCACAGAGAAGCCTTGCAGGGGGGCTCCCACACCTTCAAGAGTTTTGCCTCCAGGAGCTCCAAGAAAAATCCCTTCCTGCTTCTGGCAAGAGAAGGTGGAAAGAAATCACTTTGGAAAACTTCAGAGTTCTCTGTTTTCCTTAGCAAGGCCTGCCCTAAAGACAAACTATTTTTCCAGAGCCTAATGGACTACTGGAAACCCTGGTGGCGTAGTGATTAAGAGCTACAGCTGTTAACTAAAAGGTCAGCAAGTTCAAATCCACTAGGCACTCCTTGGAAACCTGTGGGGCAGTTCTACCCTGCCCTATAGGGTCGCTATGAGTCGGAAACCACTCGACAGCAGTGGATCGGGTCAATGGACTACTAATGGACTAAGAGAGCCCTGGTGGTGCAGTGGTTAAGAGCTTAGCTGTTAACCAAAGTGTCGTCAGTTTGAATCTACCAGCTGCTCCTTGGAAACCCTATGGGGCACTTTTTGAGTCAGAATTGACTCAAAAGCAACAAGTTTGGTTTGGTTTGATTTAATGGACTAGGGTTTTACCAAAGCCTAACCAACCATAGGGTTGCTATGAGTTGCATCAGGTTGTTTTTTTTTTAACCAGCCTAGGGGAAAGGAAAATACCCAACTTCAACCCTTTCTAGCCTTCCTATCACACCCGGGGGTCTTGGGAGCTGAGAAGCACTTGTGAAGGTCATGGCTCAAGGACACAGGCTCACTAAAAGACAGACCTAATCATAGGACTGTAGAGCATTTCCCCTCCCCCACACCTTACCACTACATCAGTAGGGCTCCTGTTTAATAGCAGGGGGTGCAACTAAAATAACTGTAAGCCACAGACCCTATTTAAGAAGGAAACTCTAGGGAAACCCAAAAACAACAGAGGAGACAAAAAGAAGGACACCAGAAGAAATTTTAGCCTCTGACACCACAGCTAGAGCAAACAGTAAACACAGCCTAACTCCTAGCCAGATAAACATAAACCCTTATACCCATATACCTCAGTTCCTTTTACCTGAGATAATATGTCCATGCAGGGGGACTACCCAATTAGCAAGGTAAACACAGGCTTAATTTGTGCTTTCTTCCTCATATGTAGGGAAATTGTTCCCTACAGATGACCTGGTAAGCAAGGTAAGCACCGGGCTTACCTTGCGTATTGGATAACCCACCCCACGTGTCCAGCTTTCAATTAAAATTGATAAGGCATGCTCAAAGGCAAAAACAAAAAACAAAACACAGTCTGAATAGACAAAGCATCAGAGCCAGATTCAGGTATGGGAGAGATTTTGGAGTTATCTGAGCAGAAATTTAAAATAACTGTGATTAATATGCTAATGGCTCTAATGATAAAAGTGGACAACACGCAAGAAAAAATGAATTGTGCAAGCAGAAAGACAGAAGCTCTAAGAAAAAATCAAAGGGAAATTTTAGAAATCAAAAACACTACAACAGAAATGAAGAAAGCCTTTGATGGCCTCATCAGTAGACTGAATGTGACCAAGGAAACAATCAGTGAGCTTGAAGACATGTCAACAGAAATTTCCCAAATTGAAAATCAAAGAAAAAAAAAAAAAACCAGAATGTCCAAGAACTGTGAGACAATTAAGAAAGATGTAGCATATACATAAAGGAGCCCTGGTGACATAGTGGTAAAAAGCTTGGCTGCTAACCAAATCCACCAGCTACTCCCTGGAAACCCTATGGGGCTGTTCTGTCCTATAGGTTCACTATGAGGTGGAACTGCCTCAACAGCACCTAACAACAACATATGTGTAATGGGAATTACATATAATAACACATACCGGAGAAAAAAGAGAGAAAGAAACAGAAGAAATATTTGAAGTAATAATGATTGCGGATTTTCCAAAATTGAGGACAGACACAAAACCATAGATTCAGGAAGTTAAGAGAACACCAGCAGGATAGATAACAAAAACTCTACACGTAGGCAGATCATAATCAAACTACAAAATTCAAAGATGAAATGAAAATCGTAAAAGAAGCTAGAGGAGGAAAAAACACTTTTCCTATAAAGGAACAAGGATAAGAATTACATCAAACTTCTCTTCAGAAACTATGTAAGCAAAAAAGAGAATACTTAAAAGATTGAAAAAAAAAATCTACCATCCTAGAATTCTGTATCCAGAGAAATCATTCTTCAAAAGTAAAGGAGCTTTAAAAAACTTTATCAGAGAAACAAAAATCAAGGACATTTGTTGCCAGTAGATTTGCCCTGCAAGAAATATTAAAGAAATTCTTCGGAGAGAAGGAAAATTACGTAGTTCAGAAACTCAGATCTACATGAAGAAAGGAGGAGCATTAAAGAAGGAATAAATGAAAGAAAAATAAATTTGTTCTTTTTTTATCTAATAAAGTTTGTTCAAAATAATAGTATCGACAACCCATAGGGTGATTATAGCTTATGGATAAGTGAAATGAATGACAGCAAAGTATAAGAGACATGAGGGAAGAACTAGAAATACCCTGCTACGAGGTACCCGTACTACCTGTGAAGCAATATAGTGTTGTTTGAAAGTAGGCTTAGATTAGTTGTAAATGTACATTGCAAACTCGGGAAACCACTAAAACATTTTTAGAAGTATAATTGATACGTGAAGAGAGGAGAGAAAATAGAATCATATAAAATCCTCAGTTAAAACCAGACAAGCAAAAAATAGTGGAAAACAAAAAAGAAACAAAGAACAAGGGTAACAAATAGAAAGCAGTTACAAATATGATAGATATTAATCCAACTATATCAATAATCACTTTAAATGTTAGTGGCCTAAATATACCAATTAAAAGACAGAAACTTTTGGAGTGTATTAAAAAAAAACAACAACAACTATATGTTGTCTACAAGAAAACCACTTTAAATAGGACACAAGTAGATTAAAAGTAAAGTGTTGGAGAAAGATATACCATGATAACATTGATCAAAAGAAAGCTGAAATAGCGATATTAATTTCAGACAAAGCCCACTTCAGACCAAGGAAAATTATCAGGGATAAAGAGGGGCATTATATAATGATAAAGGGTAAATTCTCCAAGAAGTTACGACAATCCTTAATGATATGTACCTAACAAAAGAGCATCTATGTGAGGCGGAAACTGATAGAACTGCAAGGAGAAATGGACAAATCCACTATTATAGTTGGAGACCTCAACACAGTTCTATCATTAACTGACAGAACCGGCAGACAGAAAATCAGAAAGAATATAATTGAACTGACCATCACCATCAAGCAACTGAAACTAACTGACATCTACAGAACACAGTACTTCATCCAACAACAGCAGAATACATATTTAGATCTATGATTCATTTTTAGTTAATTATTGTGTATGGTGTGAGGTAAGGGTAAACACTAGTGGCATAGTGGTTAAGTGCTATGGCTGCTAACCAAAGGGCTGGCAGTTTAAATCTGCCAGGCGCTCCTTGGAAACCCTATAGGGCAGTTCTACTCTGTCCTATAGGGTCGCCATGAGTTGGAATCGACTGGATGGCACTGGGTTTGGTTTTTTTTTTTGTTTGTTTTGGTGCGGTAAGGTTGTAAATTCATCTTTTTGCATGGGGATATCCAATTGTCCCAGCACCATTTGTTGAAGAGATTATTCTTTCCCCATTGAATTATCTTGGCACCTATGTTGAAAATCATTTAACCATAAGTGTATATTTTTGGCTTCTCTGTTTTGTCCTATTTCTGTATATGTCTTCTATCCTTATGCCAGTACCACACTGTCTTGATTCCAGCAGCTTTATAATTGTCTTGATTCCCGTAGCTTTATAATAAGTTTTGAAATCAGGAAGTGAAAGCCCCCAACTTTGTTTTGCTTTTTTCAGAATTGCTTTGAATTTCTATATAAATTTTAGGATCAGCTTGTTAGCTTCTGCAAAAAAAAGCCTGCTGGAGTTTTGGTAGGGATTACTTTGAATCTACATATCAATCTGGGAAGAATTACCATCTTAACAATACTGAGTCTTCCAATCCACAAACATTTATTCCAATCTTCTTATATTTGTCTCAGATAAACCCTCCCCCATCCACCCCTTTGAGGTCCAACATTGTAGGGCTTCCCTGCTGACGGTCACAGTCAAGAAAGAACAGGAGACACCTTCAGTGGGAACTCACCACGAAGGAAAAAGTCTAGAGGGTCAGGGCAGGAAAGCTGGTTTGCACACAATACATGGCTGAGTCTGGGACCCTGCTTTTCACTCAGTTGCCCTGATACAATGGGTTTATTTTGAGAGCAATCGCTGAATGGGAAGAAAACTAATAAATACTACTCTCAGTTGTGAATAACACAGAAGGAATATGACTATCCTGTTTTAAAGACTTGCCTTGGTTTGTATCAGGCTCTGAAAGAATACAGGTATCATTCAAGCAGATGATAAGAATGCCTTAGAATGTTGTAAATCTCTGCCCAAAATCAGACTGTCTGGGTGGGCTGATCAATCTTCCAGCCAGAGATCACAGGGCTGTCTAACATTTGCAGCATGAAGGGTGTCCTGGTTGGGTTCCTGTGATACACTCACAGGTTGTCTCTCTGGTAGTCCCAATATCCTAAATAGCCAGGCCATTAGTAAACGGACACCAATCACTGATAGTGAGGCCTCCATGAATATCACATCTGTTCGATCAGAGTCTGAACACACAATGTACTCCCAGGGCATTAGCACATGGAAAGTAGCTGTTATTACTTACAAAAAGAAACACATGACACACCAGAACAAACACAGATCCATTTTTGAGCAGGTCCCCACTTGACTCAAAAAGTCTTTCCAGATGGCAATGACGACTTTTCTGTGCACGCCCCACTTTGTATCACAGGTGAGGGTCTCAAAGGGCCTTCCGTAAGCCAATTCCCCCTGGCTAGGTAGACTAGTCAGGTGGGATGGAAAGTTTTGCTACCTGTTTTATACCATGGACAATGGACTGTGAACCCCCTCCCCTAGCCATTTTTATAGCCCAAAGCCTATGTGCCTCACTACTCAGAGTGCAATGTAGATTTTCCCACCTGATCACGTGATGGGTTGGGGGGATGGTTAGACATTTTGGTTCCTAGCCCGGAATTGTATCTTTCTAACCCTGTTGACAAACATCAGAGAGGGTCAGAGAGGGTCGCTGGTTTTTTCCAAGGCCTAAAGATGCTGGCAAGGGGAGGAACAAGGAAGAATTGGGCTGGTCCAAAGGACTGCCTCTTCACAGCTCCCCTCAAAGCAGATTCAAGTGCAAGTAGTATACTTGGGAGATGATCCCAGGAATCACTTGCAGAGTGGGGAAGTGAGGAGGCAGGGAAGGAAAGGAAGTCAATAAAGGGTGCTACTAAGGGCTACTGGAGCTTAATCCCACTGGACCTCTGGGAGATGGTGTAGAACATTCTTCAAACTGTCCCAAATGGGGACAAGGAAGCTGGGGCATCTCCTTACCAAAACTCCATCTGTATTGGTTGAGGGCTGTTTCCAGGGCGCTAACTCTCTAACACTTCCAGCTTGCCACCTGTGTGCATCTGAAGCCAAAAAGAAGCCCTCAGGTAGAGAGTTGCAGGTGTTTGCAGTAAAAACGCTTTGCATGTAGAGCTGAGAGGGTAAGGGTGAAGTTCCCACATCTGCTACAGGGCAAATGACAATGACCCCTCCTTGCCTCCTAGCTTCCTCCCTGCCCTTCTTCCTCATATCAGAACCATGGTGTTATTCTAGATGGTAATATGTCCAGCTACTATATTACCCTGATGGGAGTGGTCAGATAGAGCTTCTGGGAGCACCTTTTGACCTTTCCACTCTTCCCCTTCTCTTTTCTTTCACCTCAAGTGTTTAAGTGTGGTAGCTGGAACTCAAGCAGCCATTTGGAACCACAAGGAAAGATCCAAGGGAATTATAGAGAACTTGACCCTGGTATCACTGGATCATTTGTCTCCAGACTTCTCATTACACAATAGAATAAACCTTTAAGTGTTTAAGTCACTGTGGTTGGTCTCTATTACAACATCTGAACGAAACCCTTAATCATATAAGAGGCTTGAACCGCTATCAAAAAGAGAAAGGGCCTTATTCATCTACCCAAACTAGTGATCCAAGTTATGCTAGGTGTTTATAAAATACTGACAAAGTGGGAAAGAACCATGATGATGGTGTTGGATTAATAATTTAGAAAACATTCATAAAATAAAATACGGCTATCGTTATTGGTGTTGTGTGCCATCAGGTTGATTCTGATTCATAGCAACCCTACAGAACAGAGTAGAGCTGCCCCATAGGGTTTCCTAGGCTGAAATCTTTATGGGAGCAGATCGCCTGGTATTGGAGTGGGTCGCCTAGTCTTTCTCCCATGAGCCACTGGGTGGGTTCAAACCGTCAGCCTTTCAGTTAGCAGCTGAACGCTTAATCATTGTGCCCCAGGGCTCCTCCTACAGCTATTAGAAAAGAATAATAAACATGTATATAAAGGTAGGTAACAAAAAAATAGATATCCCATAGTATTTTAAATTGAACTGTATAGTAGACTAAGTGAGAAAATCAGGTTATGTGAGTGGAAACTCATGTGTGATTTCAGTCTTCCCTTTCTACTGAGGGGCTTTAGAGTTTAACGTTTTAAACATTTTTAAAAATAAAAGAAGGTTGGAACACTTGCTGTAGGAGCACTGAGATGCCATGTAAGAAGCCCCACTACCCAGAGGTCGCCAGGCTACTGGGAGGTCCCAGACAGGTTCTCCGGTCGGCTTTGCCTTTGGGTCACCCCAGCCCAGGTGTCAGACATGCAGGTGGAGGAGCCTGCAGGTGATCCAGCCCCCAGCTGTTGAGTCATCTCCAGCCTTCAAATCTTCCCAGCTGAAGTCCCAGTCACAATGGAGCACAGAGAAGCCATCTCTGTTCTGTCCTGTCCCCATTATGGACCCATAGAATCCATGATCATGATAAAATGACTGTTTAAAGCCACTAAAAATATATATATATACTTAAAAAAAAAAATTGCCATCGAGTCGATTCCAACTCATAGTGATCCTACAGGACAGAATAGAACTGCCCCATAGGGTTTCCTAGGAGTTCCTGGTGACCTTTTGGTTAGCAACTATAGCTCTTAACCACTACGCCACCAGGGTTTCCATATATATATATAAATATATATATATATATATATGTATATATACATATACATATAAAATAAAGTGAGGGAATGTAACCTCCCATTCTCCTCCTACTGCCTGGATTGTGGTAATGGTGGTGGTGATGATGGTAGTAATGGTGGTGGCCATCTCCAACAACACAGACAAGGACAAAGCAGGGATGACAGAGCAAGCAGACAGGAGCCTGGGTCCCTGGGTAAACGTGTGGAGCATTGCTCTGGACCACCTCCCTCCTCAGTGTTACCTATGAGGAAAAACTTCAATCTTACTGAAGTCACTGTTAATGTGGGTCTCTGTTACATGCAGCTGAGCCTACATTTGAACTAGTACTCACAGATACAGATGTAGCTATGGCTCTGGATACAGACATAGACACAGATGTGGATATAATCCTGATCAGGGTACTGCTACTGAGGAAGAAGGACAAAACTGACACTTGGTAGGCAACTAACAATCTCTGTCATATCCCCAGAAAACAAACGTTGTTACTCAGGGCTCTTTAGTAACATTATTATTTCCATCACAGTTGTAGAAAGCCAAATCAAACAAGCTTAGCAAAAATGGGAAGGGATTGGGTTTGGTGGCCAGAGCTCAGAAAGGGCAGCACTGCTCAGGGACGTCAGGGCTCAGAATGCTAAAAGGAGTGAATTTTTGTCCATCTCTGCCCATCTCTGGTCTCCGGTTGCCTGTGCACCAGCCACATTCTCACTGACTGCAACTAGGCTTTCTCTGCGTAAAGTCGGGGAACCTGACCTCCCATCTCATTAGCTCTGCAGCCACGGAGGAAAGGTATTGTTCCCAGGGGCTCTAGCCAGAAAAATACCTGGGGATTATTTGGATTGGCTGGTAGTGAGTCACAAGCAATCTGTGTCTGAGTCTGGGGCCAATGATCTCTCAGCCTGAGTAATCTCGCAATCCCTGGACCAATCACTGTGGCCAGAGAGATGGGGGACTCTGATCCGGTTACTTGACGACTCCTGTGGTTATTCCAAAAAGATGGAGGGAGGGGGCACAGGATCATGTTGGGCAAAGAAAATACCCAAAACCAAACTCATTACCCTAGTCAAATTCTGACTCATGGTAGCCCAACAGGACAGAGTAGAACTGTCCTATAGGGTTTCCAAGGCTATAAATCTTTACGGAAGCAGACTGCCACATCTTTCTCCTGCAAAGGGGCTGGTGGGTTCAAACCATTGGCCTTTTCGTTAGCAGCTGAGCAGTTTACTCACTGCACCACCAGAGCTCCTTGGGTAAAGACAGTAGCCATTACATAAATAATATTAATAAAAATAATAATCAGATTGTTTTTAAAGGACTTACCACATGGCAGGTAACTTTTCCTTTTTTTTTTTTCAATAATTTATTTTATTTGTTGTTGAGAATATACACAGCAAAAACATACACCAATTCAAATTTCTATATGTACAATTCAGTGACATTGATAACATTCTTTGAGTTGTACAACCATTCTCACCCTCCTTTTCTGAGTTGTTTCTGTTCCATTAACATAGATTCAGTGCCGCCTAATTTCCTACCTAACTTTTGATCTGCTGTTGTCAATTTGATCCCTTTATAGATAGATCTTAAAACAGCATAATGCTCAAGGCAGACATTCTTTGCTAGTTAAGCTAAACTATTATTTGGTTTTAAGAAGACTGTAGGGAATATTTTTGGTTTAAGATTAAAAGATTATCTCAGGGCAATAATTTCAGGGGTTCATCCAGCCTCTATAGCTCCAGAAAATCTGGATTTTATGAGAAGTTGAAGTTCTGTTTTGCATTTTCCCCCTTTTGATCAGGATTCTTCTCTAGAATCTTTTATCAAAATACAACCACCTTTTAATATTCCATTTTAAACAGGAGGAGACAGAAGTGCAGGTGATGAAGCCCTAGGTCATAGAGCTAGTAGATGGTGGAGTCAGAATTTGAACCCGGGCAGTCTAGCTTTAAATGTTACTTCTGGGTGGGAATTTTTATTTTTAATATTTTTATGACTTCCTGTACTGTCTGATTTTTGTATGTGATATATTATTCCTAGAGTCTGAAAATATAAAAAGCTATTTCCATTTTGGAAAAGAGAGGAAAGGCACAAAGCATCAATGTGCTAGGGGGAGGGGAAAGCAAGAAGGGAAGGCATTTAGAATCTACAGAGCTGTGAGTAGCGGTCCTTCCAAAGGTACTGATTAGGGGTACAGGTAATGTCCTTTACTTCAGGTCAAATAGTCAATTACACATATAGGGAGATTATAGCCATGGAGGCAGTATGTCATATGGAAATTTCTTGGGGGCTTCTCCCAATGTCAAGAGTGTACTACAGCTGACAGAAACCTGAAGCGTCCTGAGGTGTGGTGCCCAGAACAAGGGATGTTAGCCTCACTGCACTGGCCACACCTGAAATCTATGTCCAGGTCTGGGCCTTCATTTTAAGAATAATATTGGAAAACTGGAGTATATTCAAAAGAGGCAACCAAGAAGGTAGGGGTTGGGGCGTGGAGAGTTTGAAAACCATGAGAGAACAGAGCTATTTAGCTTGAAGAAGAGAAGAGTCAGGGTGAAGGCCATGCCTTCATAACTTTTCAGTCCAGGACCAGTGCAGTCAAAATTGCTTAACTGGATCAAGTGGTAAGCTCCCTGTCCTTGAGGGTATGCAAGCCAAGGCTTCGCCACCATCAGGGTGCTGGGGAAGAGATTTTTAGATTGAACGTGTGGTTGGAACATAAGGCCATGAAGTCTCTATCTAATGCTAAGTGTCTGTGTGTCTCTGATTCTTAGAAGGTTGTGGGAGGGCTTTCCCTAGAAAGGGAGTTACTGCAACTGCACTACCCACGTACCTCTTCAAGCTTCCTCTAAGGGATCCTGCAGCTGGAGCTCTGGTCAAGAGGTTCCAGTCTCCAAAGTCTGAAGACAGACTGATTAGGGCCAGAGAAGAATTGCTGTTCTCCTCCTTCTTAAGCTGCTTCAAAATTTGTATCAGTTAGATCCTTCCTCACTATTGAAAGTCTTAAGTTCAGTGGGTGTCTTAGGCTGGGTTCTCTAGTGAAGAAAAACCAGTAAAGTGTATAAATATATATAGAGAGAGATTTATATCAAGGAAATGGCTCACGAGGTTGTAGAGGCTGAAACGTCCCAAGTCTGTGGGTTAGGATAGAGGCTTCTCCTGATGCACATAGCCACAGGGGCTGATGAACCCAAGTTCAGCAGGTCAGACAGCAGGGATCTTGCTCACAGGCTGCAAAGATTTAAGAACCCCAAGATCTGATCTCTAGATCAGATGAACAGGAGCCAGCTGCAGGATCCAGTTCCGTTTATATTAAGGCAGGCCACACCCAAGGAAACTCCCTTTCAACTCATTGGCTACTCACAGCAGATCCCATCAGGGAGGTGATTACATTATATCAAATCTTATCATGGAGGTGATCATGTCATCATACCACTGCCCAACTGCATTGTAACTGCCAAACCACTGAGAATCATGGCCTAGCCAAGTTGACACACAACCTTAATGATCATAGTGGGGAAGGCTGACACACATGACTAAAAGTAAAGCATTTCACATGGTGGCATATGGTAAATTCTCAATAAGGGTTACTTACAGTTGTTGTTGATGGGACTACTGGGGCAAAGCCTCTAGACTTGAAGCTGAGAGGACATGATATCTGGGGTTACTATAAGCATCGTGTAACCACAAGGGGAGAACCTACCTCAGAATGGAGTCGCCATGGAGATGAACCCAAAAGATGGCCTGGGTGATCAAAAAACAGGATTCCTTGATCCTGTTGTGCATAAAGGCCAGCACTTTTCAGTTAAATGAGCCAATAAGTTCCCTTTTGGCTTCAGCCTGTTTGGACCAGGTTTCTTTCACTTGAAACAAAAAGAACTTTGACAGATACCTAAAGGTGCTATAATGATGGTCTGTGCAAAACGCAGTGGGAGCAGAAAGGAGGCAACTACTAATCAGGCCTGGGGTGGTGTGGAAGGCTTCACAGAGGAGGGGTCACTTTAACTGGACTTGGACTGATGAAGAGCAGTTCTTCATTTTGAAAAGACAGGGGAGAGCAAATGACGTGGCAGTTTCTCGAAGAGCTAAAAATAGAACTACCATATGACCCAGCAATTCCACTCCTAGGTATATACCCAAAATATTTGAAAGCAGAGACTCAAACAGAGATTTGTACACCAATGTTCATTGCAGCACTGTTCACAATAGCCAAAAGGTGGAAACCACCTAAATGCCCATCAACAGATGAATGGATGAACAAAATGTGGTACAAACATACAATGGAATGCTAATTGGCTGTAGAAGAAATGAAGTCTTGATACATGTTACAATGTGGATGAAGCTTGAAGACATTATATTGAGTGAAATAAGTCAGTCACAGAAGGACAAATATTGTATGACCTCACTTATATTTAAAAAAAAAAAAACCAGAAAGAGCAAATGTATAAAGACCAAAGTTCATTAGCGGTTACCAAGGGCAAAAGGGAGTTGCAAAGGGGTGGGGGGGCTAGCTGTGATGGAAAAATCATATTGATTAAGGGTAGTGTTGCACAGCTGATTATTGTAATGTTGTCAGTAAGTTGTACACCTGTAAAAAGTTGCATTGGCAAAAGTTGTATGATAGATACATTTACAACCACGCCAAAAAAAGGAGCTGCTGAGACTGCTTATGTACAACCAAAAACCCCCATGGGATTTGGTTCCTTAGTTTGGAGGGTTAGGGTCATGGTTTTTTCATGTGACATCCCAGTTAATTGGCCTAATAACGTGTTTAGTGCTTCTGTTCTACCTTCTACTTCATGGAGCAGCGCCTGGAGTCTTAAAAGCTTGCAAGTGGCTATCCAAAGCACAGTTGGTCTCTATTTGTGTGGGGAAACAGAGGAAGAAGAACAGTCAGGAATAGGAAGAAGATATGGAATGTGTGGCTAATTGTCTCCATTGAACAACTGCCCTCTTTGCCATGAGACCAGAACTAGATGGTGCCCAGCTACCATTACTGAACATTTTGAACCCTATAGCACAATCCTGATCAAAAGGGGGAAAATGCAGAACAGAACTTCGAATTCTCATGGACTCCAGACTTTCTGGAGCCAAGGTGTCTGGATGAACCCCTGAAACTATAGCCCTGAGATGATCTTTAAAATTTAAACCAAAAATATTCCCTGAAGTTTTAAAATCTAAAATAATTTAGTTTGACTGGTAAAAAAAAAAGTCAGCTTTGAACATTATAATTTTTTTTTAATTGTACAACGCTATTTGTAGGAACTGCCCAGATAGGAAAATACACAGAAGCAGAAAGTAAATTAGTGGTTGCCAGGGGCTGCAGGAGGGAGGAATGAGCAGTGACTGGGGTTTCTCTTTGGGGTTATGAAAATGCTCAGGAATTAGATAGTTGTAGTTGTACAACCTTGTGAATATGCTAAAAAACTGCTGAATTGTATACTTTAAAAGGGTGAATTTTATGGTATGTGAATTATAGCTCAACGAAAAAAATTAAAAATTTTTTTTAGCCATCTAATCCTACTACCTATAGAAAGTACAGCAGTGGACTCATGTTCTCAGGATCCAGCTCATACCTCGTGGCATCAGAGTAGGACTACTAGGGGGAGCATTGTGCTCTTTTAAAAACCTTCTATATGGGATCGAAGTGACAACTGCAACTCGAAAGATTAGACAGGAACTTTAGGGACAGTGAGTTTGTTAATGGGAGAGGACAACTCAGAAAAGGAGGGTGAGCATGGTTGCACACCTCGAAGAATGTAATCAGTGTCACTGAATTGTACATGTAGAAATGGTTGAATTGGTGTGTGTTTTCTTGTGTCTATGCTCAATAACAACAACAAAAAAAGACATGGGAGGGCATTCGAAAACTTTCTGAAAACATGCACAGGGGAAAACCAAGAGATACACTTTTTTTTTTTTGGTACTTTAGATGAATGTTTACAGAGCAAACTGATTTCTCATGAAACAATTAATACACATATTGTTTTGTGACATTAGTTGCCAACCCCATGACATGTCAACACTCTCCCCTTCTCGACCTTAGGTTCCCCGTTACCAGCTTTCCTGACCCCTCCTGCCTTCTCTTCCTTGCCCTTGGGCTGGTGTGCCCATTTTTGTCTCATTTTGTTTTATGGGACTGTCTAACCTTTGTCTGAAGGATGAACCTCAGGAGTGACTTCATTACTGAGCTATGAAGATGTCTGGGGCCATACTCTTGGGTTTCTCCAGTCTTTGTCAGACCAATAAGTCTGGTCTTTTTTCTTTTTGTGAGTTAGAATTTTGTTGTACATTTTTCTCCAGCTGTGTTTGGGACCCTCTGTTGTGATCCCTGTCAGAGCGGTTAGTGGTTGGTGATAGCCAGGCACCTTCTAGTTGTGCTGGACTCAGTCTGGTGGAGGCTGTGGTAGTTGTGGTCCCCAAGAAATACACTTCTCAATAACCCCAGGGCCAATTAGAAAAATCACAATGGAAAAATTAGAAAATATTTAGAACTGAATGATATTTAAAAATACCTATCAAAACTTAGGGGATACAGCTAAAATGGTGCTTAGATGGAAAGTCATAGCCTTAAAAATTCATAAATTAAAATGATCATCTCAACACAGAAAAGGTACTTGACAAGATTCAATATCCTTTCACGATAAAAAGACTCAACAAGTTAGGAATAGAAGGAAAATTCCTCAATGTAACAAAGGTATTTATGAAAAACCTACAGCTAACATCATATGTAGTGCAGAAAGGCTGAGAGTTTTCCCATAATATCAGGAGCAAAACAAGGATGTGCACTCTCACCACTGCTTTTCAACATTGTACTTTAAGTCCTAGCCAGAGCAATTAGACTAGACAAATAAAGAAACAAAAGGAGTCCAAACTGGAAAGGAAGAAGTAAAATGATCCCTTTTCACAGATGACATGATCTTATATAGAGAAGAATCCTATGATTCTACAAGAAAGCTATTAGAGCTAATAAATTTATTCAGCAAGGTGGCAGGGTACAAAGTCAACACACAGAAATCAGTTGGGTTTCTATACATCAGCAATGAGCAATATAAAAAGAAAATTAAGGGAGTAATACCATTTACCATAGCATCTAAAAGAATGAAGTATCTAGGAATAAATTTAACCAGGAAAGTGAGACTTGTATACTGAAAACTCTAAAACATTACTAAAAGAAATGAAAGAGGACCTAAAAAAATGGAAATTAAAGAAGTCCTAAATAAATGGAAGGACATTCCGTGCTCATGGATTGGAACATTTAATATAGTTAAGATGTCAATACTATCCAAAGCAATCTACAAATTCAATGTGTTCCCTAACAAAATTCCAATAGCCTTCTTTGCAGAAACAGAAGAATCAATCCTCAAATCTATATGGAAGGGCAAGGGATCCAGAATAGCTAAAGCAAACGCAAAGAAGAAAAATAAAGTAGGAGGACTCATACTTCCTGATTTCAAAACATACTATAAAGCCACAGTAATTAAAACAGCCTGGTTTTGGTATAATGATAAACATATAGACCAATGGAATAGAAATGAGAGTCCAGAAATAAACCCATACATCTACAGTCAATTGATCTTTGACAATGGTGCTTAGTCCATTCAATGGGGGAAGGAAGAGTCTCTGTAATAAATGGTGCTGGGAATATTGGATTTCCACATGCAGAAGAACGAAGCAAGATTCATGTCTCACAGCACATACAAAAAACAATTCAAAATGGACCAAGGCCCTAAATGTAAAAACTAAAACCATAAAATTCTTAGAAGAAAACACAGGGCTATGGCTATGAGACCTAGTTTTTAACAACGGATGATCAGATAGGACACCAAAAGCATGAGTAGAAAAGACAAAATAGATAAACAGGACCTCAGAAAAATTAAATACTTTTGTTCATCAAAGGACTTCAACAAAGTGAAGAGACAACCTACAGATTGGGAGAAAATTTTCAGGAACTGTACATCTGATAAGGGGCTAATATTCAAACTTAGCAACAAAAAAGACAAACAACTCAATCAAAAGAGGGGCAAGAATGTGGACATTTCACCAAAGAGGCTATACAAATGGCTAACAGGCACATGAAAAGATACTCAACATTAGGGAGATGCAAATCAAAACCACAACAAGAAACCACCTTACCCCCACTAGAATGGTTATGGTCAGAAAAACGGAAAACAACAGGTGTTGGGGAGGATGTGGAGAATTTAGAGCCCTCATCCATTGTTGGTAGGAATGTAAAATGGTAGAGCCGCTGTGGAAAACAATATGGCAGTTCCTCAAAAAGTTCAACATAGAATTACCATATAATCCAGCAATCCAAATCCTGGGTATATATCCAGAAGGCTTGAAAGCAGAAACACAAACAGAAACTTGTACACCAATGTTCACTGCAGTACTATTTACAATAGCCAAAAGGTGGAAACAACCTAAGTGTCCACCAACAGATGAATGGATAAACAAAATGTTGCATATGCATACAATGGAATATTACTCAGCCATAAAGAGAAATGAAGTCGTGATACACACCACAATATGGATGAGACTTGAAAACATGCTGCTGAGTGAAACAAGTGAGTCACAGAAGAACAAATACTGTATGACCTCACTCATATGAAATAGACAAATATATAGAAATCAAGCCTTATTAACATTTACCAGGGATAGTAGAGAAGGGGAAAGAGGAAGTTTTTGCCTAGGGGGCTGTGTTGCTGTTGTGTGTTGCTGAGTCACATACAACTCATAACAATCCTACAGGACAGAATAGAACTTCCCCCTCGGGTTTCCAAGGCTGTAATCTTACAGAAGCAGACTGGCACATCTTTCTCGCGTAGAGCAGCTGGTGGGTTAAAACCACCAGCCTTTCGGTTAGCCACCAGGGCTCCTTGCTTAGGAGGCATTGAGTTTATGTTAATGGTAGTGGAAAGATTCCAAAAAAGATAATGGTAATGGTTGCACAACATGAAGAATGTAATCAATGACACTGAATTATACATGTAAAAAATTGAATTGGCAAATGATTTATGTATATTTGTACTGCAATTAAAAAAATTCATAAATTAGAAAAGAAGCAAACTTAAAAAAAAAAATTAATGTTCCAAACATCCATCTCAAGAAGTTTAGAAAAAGAACAGCAAAATAAACATGGAAGAGAATAAAAAACTGAAACAATAAAGACAAGAGCAGATTGAAAGAGAAAGAAGCATTCAACAAGAGGACCAACCGAGCCCCAAGTTGGCTCTTTGGTAAACCAGAGACATAGGGCGGGACTTATGGGCTGTTCAGGGGACAATGAGTGCCCTGGTGTGGGGAGGGCCGGCAAGAAGCCACAAGAGCAAGAGGGAAGTGGTGAGGCCCAGAGTGGTGAGCAAGGCGGTGTCCAGAGTCTGGAGAAGCATCCCTACAAAGGAACAGGACCAGGACTTTACCCTGTTGGTGGGAAACAGGGACAGTTCCTCAGCAGGGTTGTGACAAGACCAAGCTGCGCTGCCATCCCACCTGGGCTGGGGATATGCAGAACCCTCAGAGACTGTCCTCAGATGAACGTGCCCCAAACACCCAAGGCTGATTGAAAAGGAGAAGAAAAGCCACAAACGAAGCCAAGTTCAGTTTTCCAAGAAACAGCTGCTGTCACGGGGGAAACTGCCCCCACAGTGGTTGGCTGCCCACTGCCACCTTGGCACAGGCTCACTTCCGTTTCTGGAAGGGGCTGCCAAACCCCTTGAGAGGTCTTCAAGAAGTCCTGGAAGGTCAGGGGAGGCTGTGGAGCTATAGGGTCTCCAGCCTTCATAGGGATTTAGAGCAGGTTTCCCAGCGCCACCACTGTTGGCACTTGGGCTGGACAATTCTATGTTGCGGGGTTGTCTTGTACATTTTAGGATATCCAGTAGCATCCCTGGCCACCACCCCACTAGACGCCAGTAGCAACCCCCTCTAGTTGTGACAATCTAGAGTGTCTCCAGACATTGCCAAATGTCCCCCAGGGACAAAACCACCCCATGATGAGAACTGATTTAGAGTGCTGTGGCAGGAGGGGCACTAGACCCAGAGCTGGACAGGAGACTGTACTGTCCTAACCCACCTTAGGGCTGAGTGACCTGGACAAGGCCGTTCCTGTGTTGGAGCATCTACACTACCATCTGCAAAATGGGGGTGGGAAGACCCAGCCCAAGGATAATTGTGAGGGCACAGTGAATTCGTGGAGCCTGCAGAGCAGAGGACCAATAACAGCAGCAGTCAGGATCATGCTCCTGAGTGGCCACTTTCCACCCCCCCTGGGACCAGGCCAAAGGGGTGGCTGCATGCGAGGCTGGGGACCAGGATGGCCACAGCTCCAGGCCATCCTAGCCTCCCTCTTTGTCATCCGCCAGGAAGTCCCGTCGGTCTTATCTTGGAAGCATTCCCAGAATCTGCCTCCACAGCCCCCACCCTGCACCGAGGCCTCATCACCCACTGGACGATCTACCTTTGTGCCTCCACTGCCAAAAAGTCAGTCTCCTCACAGAGTGATCATCTTAAAACAAAAAACAGATTACGGTGCGCCCGTTTTCTTAGCCCTCCAAAGCCTTCTCATTATGTGTAGAATAAACCCAACTTCCTCACTGTGGCTGGCAAGGCCTTCTCTGAGCTGGTCTCCGTCACCTGAGTTCATCTGTCTCTCTTCTCCTGTTTTCTCTGCTCCAGCTACACGGGCTGCCTTGCGGCTCCTCAAACACACTGGCTTCCCCTCAGGGCTTTTGTGCTGGCTGTTCCCTCCACCTAGAACCCCCCACCCTGACAATGGAATGACCAGCTCCTTCCCTTACTTCAATCAAGCGTGTGTTCAACAAGTTCCCACTGCCAGAGGCCTCCCCATCACCCCCCTAAAAGCAGCTTTAAGGCCCCAGCCTCGCCCTCTTTCCACTCAGACAGCGCTCACAGAGTGTGCTCATTTGCATGTCTCTTGGGCGTCTGTCTCCACACTAGACTATCAGTTCCGCAAGGACTGAGCCTCTTCTGTTCACAGCAGAGCCTCTAGAACAGGGCCTGCCACACAAGAGTGGCTACTAAATATTTGTTGAGTGAATGAATGGCTGTTTCAAGGCCTTCGTGATGGTTAATGTTATGTGTTAGTTTAGCTAGACCATGAACTTCAGTGGTTTGGCAGATATTATGTAATCATCCTCCATCTCGTGATCTGATGTGAGCAGCCAATCAGTTGAAAGGGGCGTTTTCTTGGGGGTGTGGCCTGCACTCAATATATATAGTTGTCCTGGCAAAGCTCCCTGTCTCCATCCTGCATCCAACTTGTCATCCTCTGACCTCCAGTTCTTGGGACGTAAGCTAGCAGCCTGCTGCCTGACCTGCAGATTTTGGTTCCTCAGCTCCTGCAACCACGTGAGTCAGAAGCAGCCTCCAGCCTGATGCCTAACCCATGGATTTGGGACTTGCCAACCTCCACAACTGTGTGAGCCATTTCTGTGAAATAAATCTCTCTCTATATACTCACACATATTCTTCACTGATTTTGCTTCTCTACAGAACCCAGCCTAAGACAGCCCTCCTCTCCACAGTCAGTTCCACTCCCTCTCAGGGGCTCTCCCCAGTGTAACTGAATGCCTTGGGTGCTTGTCCTGTTCTATTAGCTGATTGAAATAAGAAGGACACTAATTGCAAAGGAAACAGAAAGTGGCAAATTTATTGTCTGCGCAGACAAGGATCAACATGGGGCCTAGTGGCCGAAAGACCATATGCTTTCCCTCCCCAGGGGATGGGAGACCTTTTTTATGTCCTCAAGTCCCGGGGCAGGGGGGCAGGGATTGGAGCCTAAAACCCTACACCCTGAGCCCTTCCATGCCCAAATTTGGTGATCCGGGTGCTGAGTCCGGTTTAGTCACTCTTCACAAGAAGTTCGCATTGTAGGACTTGTCACTTTCCAAAGGGGCTCGGGTGGAACTGTGTGCTGGAGAATATCTTCCCTTCCAGTGTTGCTCAGGTCTGGTCATGCTAAGGACAAGATTCTCTTGATCTGCACAGGTGCCAAGGCCTTGACGTGCACATGCGCAAAGATTTGGTGCCGGACAAACTACAGTTAGAAGTCGCGATATTGAAGGGCTGCAGTTAAAGTGGGGGAAGAGCCGCAGCAGAGCAGGGGGAAGCTGCAATGAAGCTGGTTTCACCAGGACACAGAATTGCTGCTCCCTGAGTTAGGCTGGTCTCTGGCCCCATGTGTAGCTCCCATGGCTCTGCTTATACCTCAAGTTCCACCTTCCACCTCATCTCCCGGTATTGGTTGCTTCAGCCAGGCAGGCCTGTTTCCTCCGGGCCTTTGCCAGGTGCTGCACACTCTCCCTGCCGTCTTCCTGGCTAAACTAGTTCTCATCCTTCAGATCTCAACTCAGATGCCACCTCCTACAGGAAGCTTTCCCTGATCCTCCAGATCTGGGTGAATTATCCCTCCTCCAACCCCTGTACGTCCCATCATATCACAGACGCACTGTGCTATTGTTGCTTATACACTTAATCTCAAGCCCCATGAGCGCAAGGGGGGTCTTATACCCCCAGGGTCTAGAATGGAGATGGGATTTGAATGACTTGGTACAGAATGAATGATCTAAATTAGATGACCTCAAAGGTCCTTGCACCCTCCAGCCCCTTATAGGGCCCAGGCAGGGGTGACGGGGCCCTCATCCTCTTTAACCACTCTCAGGGACGCAGACTCCTCTAATGCTTTCTGAGGTACAGTGTTTCCTTCCTGAGCATTATAGGTCTTTTCAGACTCTGAAAAGTACCAGGCTTTTCCAGTTTGATGGGGATTTGCGGAAGAGCCTGGCCCAGCGGGCCTGTGATGGGCACACTTAGTACCACCTCCAAGTGGCTCCACTGTGGGCAACTTGGGGCCACCTTTTACCCTGGACTGAGCTCCTCATCCAGTCTCCCCAAAGCTCAGTGAGCTGTTCTGGCAGAAGCAGATCCCTCCAGCCCAGGAGGATGGAAGGTCAAGGAGAAAGTGGTGTGATGGCCTGAGTGGAGAAAGCTTCACGCAGACCTTTCCCCACCTCCAATCATCGTAGACCAGGAGACACAGGCTAATCTTGGTAGCCATCAGCCAGAATCTTTGTCTCCCCAGGGCTAGGGTGGGGAGGTACCCTGGGGGACACACATGTATGTGCAACATGCAAATGAAAACAGCAACAGGTGACATGTACTAAGCACATACTGTGTGCCAGATACTAGTGTCTCATACACTCTCTAAAACAACTCTACGAGGCAGTATATACAGTGGTTATCCCCATCTTGCAGATGAAGAAACTGAGGCACAAAGAGTTTAAGTAACTTGTCCACATTCGCATGGGGTTCAATGGTAGAATTCTTGACTCCCATGTGGGAGACCCAGGTCTGTTCCTGGCCAATGCACCTCATGGACACCCACCACTTGTCTGTCACTGTTGTTACTGATCTGAGCAGATTTCAGTGGCGCTTCCAGTAAGACGGACTGGGAAGAAAGGCCTGGCTATCTACTTCTGAAAATCAGCCAATGAAAACATGGATCACAACCGTCCAATTCCCAACTGGTGATGAGGAAGGTGCAGGACTGGGCAGTGTTTCATTCCATTGTGCATGGGGTCACCATGAGTCAGGGGCTGGCTCCAACAGCAGCTAACAACAACCACCACGTTTGCAAAGATAGGAAGACATGAGATCAGGATTTGAACTTGGACATTTTGGTTCCAAAGCCTGAACTGCTACCTACCACTCTGTAATCTTTCTCACAAATGCCCCCAGTGTACATACCACATACATGTGTAGACAAATGTGTATGCGAATTGGCACAGGAAATCATACACTTGCTCACGCACCCATGTGCACGTACAATTGAAGCACATAGACAGGGATTCCCACATAGTGTGAGAGCCATCACGCAGGGTCATGAAGTCCAGCCAGTACTCACCCCCACTCATGCATGCACGCTCTGTAAGCACGTGAACACAGACATAAGCTCCCTGTTAACACGTCCCATAGAAAAGCACATACCGCCCCACCCACCCATGTTCCCACCTTGGAAAGTGCGTGTACCTGGTCTTATAAGCACAGGCATGTATGTGTGCATGCTTTCGCATGAACAGATATTTTATTAAGCACCTTTTTTTTATGTGCCCAGTGGAAACCCTGGTGGTGTAGTGGTTAAGTGCTACAGCTGCTAACCAAAAGGTCAGCAGTTTGAATCCACCAGGCGCTCGCTCCTTGGAAACTCTATGAGGCAGTTCTACTCTGTCCTACAGGGTCGCTATGAGTCAGAATCGACTCGATGGCAGTGGGTTTGGTTTTTTGGGTTTTTATGTGCCCCGCACCGTGCCAAGTGCTACGGATGCAGCCGTGAAGGAGCAGAGCCCTACCCTCTGCAAGCCTGTTCTCCAGTGGGGCACCCGCAGGCACAGACATGCAGCAGAGAGGCCACTTCCAGCTCCCCAGCGCTTACTCTGCATCTGCTGCTCTGCTGGAGCCTGCATGTGCCTTAGGCAGCCATGTCAATCCCACACCCCCCACGCTTACACGTACGGGGATGAGTATAGACCCCCTCCATGCAGGGGCCACATGCACAAGTCTGGGCCTCGGCAGGGGGGTGACTGGGTGCAGGACACAGAGATCAGCATCATAGTCACACCTCCTGTGGCTCCATCGGAGTCCTGGTGATGCAGTGGTTAAAATCTATGGCTGATAACCAAAAGGTCTGCAGTTTGAATCCACCAGCTGCTCCTTGGGAACCCTGTGGGGCAGTTCTACTTTGTCCTATCGGGCTGCTATGAGTCCGAATCAACCTGACAACAGAGGGTTTTGTCGTTGGGTGGTTCCATCAGCCCTCCAGAGATCAGACCATAATCCAAGTGACAAATGCTACCTGCATTTGCAGACATATGTACGCCTCACGTGTGCTGGTGTGTGTGCACATGTGTGTGCAAGCCCCTCAACACTCACCCAGCCCTCCCAGCGAAGTCACCTGCCCCAAAGTCTCCGACCCCTCCTCTTCCTTATCTTGCACTTCAGGGAGCCAGGGCCCAGAGGCACCTGGGTCTTCCCAGATGCTGCACACCCAGGGAGGAAGGGCTGCAATGACTCGGCTTCCAGGCAGTTGTGGTGAGTTTATGCAAAGACTCCCTTCCTCAAAGAGGCTCCTTTTTACTGAAAGCTCAGGCTGCCGTGGTTTCCCCGCAATCGCATGGGGAAAGGTCAAACCTTTGCAGAACCACTTGCCAGGAACTGTCTGTCAGTCAATCGACAAGCATTTACTGCCAGCTCACACGCTGGGCTGGGCGTTGTGGGCCTAGGGCTGAAGAAGCCCAGGCCTGTGTCCCAAGAGACTGCAGCTGCCAAGGGCATCCATGAGGGTGTCCACAAGGACATCCATGAGGACATCCACCAGGGTGCTGCAGTTAGCCCGCAGGGGAGGGGCGACTGAGCAGAGGAAGTCCAGGCAGCAGCGGGAAGATCTTCTCGTTCAGACTGAAACAGTCAGCATTCTTCTGGCCCCCAGAATCACAACTGGTGGTGTACTGGTAAGCCATCTCTCTTAAAAACAAAAACAAAAAAAACAAGCCTGATATGTGGTGTTTGCTGCTTTCCATGGTGTAAATACTCCCACCTTGGCCAATTTCAGCATGATGTCATGGAGGCAGAGCTGAGAAGAGATGCCCACATCAGCTTCAGCGCATCACCGATTCACCACCTCCTCTTCCCGGAAACTCCCAAGGAAGGAGCCAGAGCCTTGGGGCCCCGGTAGAAGGTCATGGACAAGAATAGAAACCTCTGTTCATCCTTTGAAACACGTTCTGGTTTGTTCTTCCATTAACTCAGCACACCCACCCTGCTTGCCAGGCATGGGGCATGCAGAGGTCTCAGATCATTCCTACCTCGTTGAGGGGAGCAAGGCACTGAGGACCCAGAGGACTTCCGGGAGGAGGTGGCATTTAAGCTAACAGAGGAAGGCAGGTGAATGAGGGATAGGAAAGAGTTGTATGTCAAGCAGAGGAAATAGCATGTGCAATGGCTTAGCAATCTCATGCACCTCGTGGTTAATCTACCAAAAATTTCCTGTTTAACATACTTAAATGAGCCAGCGCAATCCTGAGTGCTTTACAGGTATTCACTCATCACGGCGACTATTAGTTTCCTAAGGCCACAGGACCAAAGTACCATAAACTATGTGGCTTAAAACAACAGAAATGTATTGTCTCACGGTTCTGGAGGTTAGCAGTCTGAAATTAAGGTGTTGGCAGGGCCATGCTTCCTCTGAAGGCTCTAGGGGAAGACGCTTTCTTGTCTCTTCTGGCTTCTGGTGGTCTCTGGCCATCCTCAAGGGCCCCTTGGCTTATAGATGTACCTCTGCAATCTCTGCCTCCACCTTAGCCTGGCCATCTTCTCTCTGTGTCTCTCTGTCACTTCATTTTTTATAAAGACACCGGTCATATTGGATTAGTGCCCATCCTACTCCAGTAGGAGCCCTGGTGGCACAGTGGTTAAGAGCTCGGCTGCTAACCAAAGGGGCAGCAGTTCAAATCCACCAGCTGCTCCTTGGAAACCCTATGGGGCAGTTCTACACTGTCCTATAGGGTGGCTATGAGTCAGAATTGACTCCACCCGGCAACAGGGAGCTACTGGAGTATAACCTCAGGTTAACTAATAACATCTCCAAAGGCCCTATTTCCAAACAAGGTCACCTTCACGGGCTCTGGGAAGCTAGGATGTCAACATACCCTTTGGTGGGGGATACAATTCAACCCTTAACAATGACCCTGTGAGGTTGTTACTATTCTTAGCCCCATTTTACAGGTGGGACAATTGAAACAGAAAGAAGTTAAGGCAACCTGCCCACGATCACTGATCTGCTCTGCCTCCGTGCTGTGCTGCCTCTAAGCATCTAATTGAAGTGGGTGGGGCTTGGGAAATTTTAGGGGGTACCCAGACACAGCAACCAAGTGTCAGTTTAGTTCTGGGTTTAATTAAATGTCAGAGTGTGGGAAATGATGGGTTCACACACCAACAAGGAAAGAGTGGTGAGCAGGGTGGAAATGTTTACCAAGGACGCCAATCACGGGGCAACAAACATCTGCCGCTGTCTTCGCGTCTTGCCAGGCCTCAGGCTGAGGGGTTTGGCGTGAACCCTTGTTTACTATTTTTTGTTTTGTTTTTCATCAAACCCCTCATCTAGACCAGGGCTTGGGAGGGATGCAAGAAGAAATAAATCACAGTCCTTGCCTTCCAGGATGCTAGTAGGAGAGGCAGATGTATTTCTTGATTAAAAATAGACAGTTAACAATAATGATCACAGAGGGGTGGGCACAGAGCAGAGAGCAATTCTGCTCTGGGTTGAGGGTCACAGGGGCGCGCCCACTGCCACTGACCTTAAAGGTGCTGTTTCATTCTTTGGCGTCGGGGGATTGGGGATTAACTGCTAAGGGGCAGGAGTTTCTTTTTGGGGTGATGGAAATGTTCTGAAGTTAGATAGTGGCGATGATGGTACAATACCGTAAATATCCTAAAACCCACTGAACACTATATTTTTAAGATGTTCGAAACAGTAAATTTTATGTTATATAAATTTTATCTGCATAAAAAAAAAAACATGATGTTTCAACTAGGAGCCTTGTGATTGCAAGCGACAGACGTGGCCTTTTTTGAATGGATTTATTGGCCCATTGCTAAGAAAAAAATGTAAAAGTCATGGATGGATTAGTGTGCTCAAATGATTTCTTCAGGTGGAAAGGCTCTGCTTTCCTCTATGCTGGCTTCATTTTCAAGCAGCTTGAGCCTCAGGATGGAAAAAAAAACAACTGTCAGAAGTCTAGGTTTATAGCCTATCAGCTCAGGAACCATGAAGGAAAGAGAAAGTCTCCTTCACAATGGTTCCAACAACTGTACTGGGAAAGACTCTCATTGGTCAGTTTTAACCATGTGCCAGTCCCTGAACCAATCACTGTACAGACTGGGGAAGAAATGTTCGGATTGGCCACGCCTGAGTCATGTGTCCTATTCCAAAGCTGAGAGTGGGGTCAGTTCCATGGAAACTACATGAACTAGGAGTAGGGACAGATTGTCCCTCAAGGAGGACCAGGTGCTGTTATCAGAAGGGGGTGTGGATGCGGGCAGGCCAAACCAGAGTCCCTATGGCTGAGGATGGAGGTGTTTGATGGAGCAGTGGGGAAGGGCAGCTTGGTAGGGGAAGCATATGAGGCAAGCCGTGGGGGTTTGAAATTGCCAGGTGTGCTCTGGCGGCGTCAGCAGGTCATGGTGTCTAGGGAGCAGGGTAGAAGCTGAAGAGAGAAGAAATGAGGGAGCCAGAACCCAGGTTGCAAAGAGGCTCGGTGCCGAGTCACAGGTTTGGATTCTGGCCTGAAGATCAGAGTTGTCAGCTCTCATCCCCTCACACACCCCTGTCACAAGTTATTTTTGCCGTATTTACATTTTTTTCCGTCTATCATTATTAAATTTCTTCATATTGACTCACTTTAAATAACTTTTTAAGAGAAGAAACATTGTCACCATCATAAATGGACAACCAGCATCCTTTACCGTAAATAGGAGGGCACAGTGAAAACAAAAACAAACCAAAACTGGATTATTAGATTCACGCTGGATGCTACAGCCTGCGAAGTTTCATCAGAAGAAGAGAAGGATAACTGAAAAAGGAATCACGCTGCCAATGAGTAATTTGACATCCTGTTACACCACTCCCATGCGCCACCTAAAGGCATCTTAAGGGTCCCAAGATCTGGCCCACACTTGGGTTAACCCCAGGGGTGTGTGTCCCACACTTTTGGCTGATGGAAGCTAGGGGGTGCTGTAAGCAGGAAGGGTATGTTGAGTGCCGGGTTTTATAAAGATGGCTCTGATCAGGTGGGAAGGCTGTGTGAGAAAGAAGGCATTGTTTGCATGATCTCAGATGATACAAACGAGGAGGCTAACCTGGCCCAAGAGAGGAGCTGAGAGAAGGGAACTTGTGGACAGACTGCTACAGCCTGAATATCGGTAGAGGGGCAGGAGGTGATGACACCCACTCTCTAACTGTAGCGGTTGAGAACAGGAACTGAGAAGAGAGGGTTTAAAGAGGACAATGAAGACCCCGGTGTTGGATACACCGAGCCTGAGATGTGGGACCATCAGGTGGAGAAGCTTTCATTGCTTAACAAGTATTTATTGACCACCTTCAACATACCAGGCACTGTTCTAGGCCCTGGGGACATGGTAGTGAGCCATCCAAACAAAAATCCCTGCCCCCATGAAGCCTAACTTCCAGTAGGGAGCTGGGGCATGGGAGAGCCTGATAAGAAACAAAGGAGGTATATTATGTCACATTAGATAGTGATTCGTACTTTAAAACAGCCAATCAAACCTACTGCAATTCCAACTCACGGCAGCCTTATATGAGAGTAGAACTGCCCCATAGGGTTTCCAAGGAGTGGCTGGTGGCTTTGAACCGCCAACCTTTTGGTTAGCAGCTAAATAGGTATTGAAATGTCTGGATGGGAGGTATGAATTTTTTTTTTTTTTAATTAGGGGATTTTATTGGAAGGTGAGAAGATAATCCAATCTATTATAAAAGCAAATGTAGAGGATTCCAGGATTGTAACAGAGATAGGGTAAATTAAAGAATCCCCTGAAATTCTGAGATGCTAAGTGCTTTTGTTTAAATAGTCCTAGCATGATCTTGGGTGTCCCGTAACTGAGGTCAGACTTGGAAAGTCCCCTTATAGTTGCAGATGCTAGAATACTGGGGCAGTAGTTCAACAGAGCCTGGAAAATCCACATCCACCATAGCAAGATGGGAGGCAGCAGCCATGTCCTTAGGCTCCACAGGGGAGGTGTGGAGATTTAGAAATGCCCAGTAGCGGTTGGATAGATGGGTCTGGAGCTCAGGCAAGAAATATGGACTGGAGAAATGTATTGAAGGAACATCATTCATTCATTCATTCATTCAACAAATGTGTTTACTGAACACACTGTATGTGCCAGGCACTGAGCTGGGTGCTGGGCCACAGAGTCCCTACTCCATGAAATTCCAGGCTGGATTTAGTAAAGGTTGTAGTAAATGCCATGGGAATGGATGAGATTGTCCATGGAGTGTGTGTGTCTGCGTGTGTAGAGAGAGAGACATAAAGGAGCTAGAGATGAGCCTTGAGGACCCCCAATGTTTACGGGAGGAGCAGAGGAGGCAACCCTTGCAGAAAAGACTGAGCACCAACAAGCAGGCCAGTGGAAAGAGAACAACAAGGGGCTAAGTTTCAAGAATGAGGGAGAGGCCAATGCTGTGGAAAGAGGCAGACTGAAACCAAGATCTTGACTTGGTGGCTGGCTCCAGTGAAAGCAGTTTCATGGCCGAGGTGCAGGCAGATTCTGCAGAAAGAGTTGAAGAGTAGATGTGCAGGGAGGAAGTGGAGACAGAGAGAGGAGACAGTGCCTGAGAACTAACGCTGAGATGGGAAGGAGAGAAAGAAATAGAGGGCAGAGTGGAAGGAACATTGGGTTGTTGAATGCAGGAGGGACTTGAACAGACCTGGTGATGGGAAGAAACCAGCAGGGGAGTGATGGTAGCTTGGGGTTCAGAGGGAGTGGAGGGCTAAGCCTTGGAGAGAAGGAATGACCCACACCAGGGCTGTCTACATAATTTGAGGGGCTCAATGCAAAATAAAAACACAGGGCTTCTTGTTCAAAAAAACTGTTAAGAATTTCAAGATGGCAATGCTTGATCAGAGGTGTACTGGATTGGGGTGGGCAAGAGGCTCTCCTCTGCTGAGCTGGTGAGTACCAACAATGAGGGAGAGATGGGGTGTGGGGAAGGCGCTTGAGGAAAAGAAGCCTGGTGATGAGTCCAGGACCCAAACTGGGATGCTGGAATGTAACTGTGTATTAGTTTCCTATTGCTGGTGTAACAAATGAACACAAACAACAGTTCTGGAGGTTAGAAGTCTGACATGGGTCTCACTGGGTTAAAATCAAGGTGTTGACAGGGCTACTTTCCTTTCTGGAGGCTCTAGGAAAGAGTCCTTTTCCACCTGCTAGAGGTTTCCTGAATTCCTTGGCTTGTGGTCCCCTTCCTCCATATTCAAAGCCAGCAGCAAAGCATCTTCATATCTCCCTCTGATTCTAACTCTCCTACTGCCCACTTTCACTTTCAAGGAACTTGTGATGATATTGGGCCCATTTGGATAATTCAGGATAATCTCCCCATCTCAAGGTCAGCTGATTAGCAACCTTAATTCCGTCTACAAACTTAATTCTCCTTTGCCATGTAATATAACAGAATCATAGGTTCCAGAGATTAGGACATGGACATCTTTGGGCAGGCCATTATTCTTCCTGCCACAATCTTTAAGGCTGCTTTTTGGCTGCAAAAGGGAGAGATTCTACAGTGACTTAAATAAAATCAGAGGTTTAAACAAAAACCCAGAGGTTGGTTTGGTCATTCAATGATGTAATCAGGAGCCAGGCTCTTTTCTTCCCTGCGCTGCCATATTCAAAATGCTATCTTTCATCTCCAGGTCCTTCTCCTCATGATCACAAGATAGCTGCTAAAGCACCAGACATCACTTCCACATCCAAAGCAGGAGGGAAGATGGCAAAGGGGCCCTGTCCTCATGCTGCTTTCTTTGATCAGGGAGAACTCTCAGCTTTCCCTGATGTTCCATGGTAGAGAGGAAGGACAGATAGGCCAACTGTGTTGATCAACTAGAACTGGATTTACCAGCTGGAAGTCAGGAAGTACCAGTTCTTAGGTGGGGCCCTGCTGGGGTAGGATGTCAGTGTCTAAAAGTGAGGGCACAGGGTGGCCAAAGTCAGAAGTCAATCTATGGCTAAAGTCAAAGATTAGTATGTGACCAGGGCTAAGGGTCAACATGTGGCTAGAGTCAGTCTGCAGCCAAGATCAAGAATAGGTCTATAGCCTGGGTCAGGAATCTGCCTACGGCCAGGTACAGGAGACAGACTGTGGCCAGGATTAGAAGTCAGTCTGTGTCCCAGATCAGGCCACCCTGTGTTTAGACTCAGGTATCCAACTCGAGCTGGGTCAGGTGTTCAGTGTTTCTCTCTCTCTGTGCATCTCTTTCTCTCTTTGACTTTGTCTTCTCTGGAAAGACCCGTTGGAAGCTCAGGAACTTTCGTTTATGGGAAGGAGAGAAGTAGAGTCTGGATAGGGGCTCTGTAAGACTGGATATGAAGAACATCAAGGGAAAAAGGAAAAAAAAAGGGCTGTCACAAAATGTGGGGGTGGGGAGGAAGGGACACAGAAACAACCAAGCAGGTGTGTCCCCACCCTGTTGCTGTCTAGTCAATTCCAACTCATAGCGACCCTATAGGACAGGGTAGAACTGCCCCATAGAATTTTCAACAAGCGCCTGGTGGATTTGAACTGCCAACCTTTTGGTTAGTACCCATAGCTCTTAACCACTATGCCACCAGGGTTTCCAGCAGGCGTGTGTGTATACGTAATATATATTAGGTGAAAAACACATGATATAAAACTGCAATTATGCAACGACTAGATATGCCTATGGACAACATATAGAAGGTAACATAGACACGAGTTGACAGAATGATGGTATGGGACAACTTTTGCCTTGAATTTCTGTTGCTCCACTCTGTCTTTTTCTGCAATAAAGTAACATTAAATATTAAATGTCATTATTTCCTTAATTATGTTCTATGTACTCACCTCCCACCACATCTTCAGACCCATTCAGCACAATAATAAAAATAATGCCAGCAAATACTTTCATAGCATCAGCGATGAGTAGGCACCGTTCTAAGTGCCTTACAAGTATCCACATATTTAGTTCTCACAATAGCTGCACGAGGTTGGTGAATTATTCCCATTTTACAGATGAGGAAGCAAGCACTGAGAGGTTGTGACTTGCCCTGCATCACATGGCTGGTCCCTGGAGCACCCTGAATGCCTAATGTATTCCAGGCCCTTTGCCAGGTGCTGGAGGGGGTGGGGGAAATGCAGAGATGAAAGAGAAGTGGGGTCAGGTGGGTGGGGGACTCTCAAGCCGATTTTTCTGGCCATGGCGCCACCAGGGTCTGGATTTGGATTTGGAGCCGCTGGGGCAGATGTGGGCCACCAGGGGGCAGCAGGGACCAAGGAGCGGGCCTCCCTTTCCTTTCCCTCCTGGCCCTCCAGCCACTGGTGCCACCCACGCCCTTCTGCAGGTGGATGCTGCCGGCTTGTCAATGGAAAAGTGTGCGATTTTGTGGAAGAACCGGCATCGCCTTGCTACCGTCGGTTAGGCAAATCAATTCCAAGAACAGCTGGACATCACCTGCTTTTCATTCATTACGTAATGTGGTCAAAACCGAGAAGAAATTGAGGCCAGAGTAGTCAAGCAACTTGCCTATGCTCACGCAGCATCTCAAGAGCAGCGGCAGGGCGAGTCCAGAGCCCTTGTTTCTCTGCGTCTCCGTTCTCTAAGCTGTAAAGGGGGGATACGAATAT
This sequence comes from Elephas maximus indicus, assembly GCF_024166365.1. Classification (NCBI taxonomy): domain Eukaryota; kingdom Metazoa; phylum Chordata; class Mammalia; order Proboscidea; family Elephantidae; genus Elephas; species Elephas maximus. Next base: position 87,752,733 of record NC_064830.1, on the reverse strand, counting down.
GCACAAATGATATGCAAGAGGGTTAGGAGTCAGCCAGACCCCGATTCAAGCCCCAGAGATGGTGCGAGGGAGCTACACATCCAAGGTAAGCCCCGCGGGGGTCTCAAAGGGCTGCTGTGAGGCTGCACGAGGCCATAGTCCCTGGCACTGGGGGCTCACTTTTTGCTGCTTTTGTACATTAATAACTTTCGTGGGAAAATCATGTCAGAAAGGTTGTTCAACAAGATGTGAACGGACATTCTAATCCTCCAAAACCACTCATTCTATGACCGCCCACTTGGTGCCAGGCGCAGGGCGGAGGATGGGATTTCCGGTGGTTTTCACTTTCCTCTTTAGACCTTTAGGTTTTCTCTGAATCGGAGAAGGTCGGCACGTGCCAATTTAGTAATCAGAAAAAAGCCTTTAAAAAAGAAGAGCAGACGCACTCACCGCCCTCCCCCTCGGAAAAATCTCTGTAAAAGCAGGACCACGAGGCGAGCCGTGCGCTGTGGGGGCGAGGGAACAAGAGGATCAACTCCTCCTTCCTGAAGAGGGGTGCGGCCACGCCCAGACCCCCCTGCGCTCCGCACAGCTGGTCCAGCCCAGCATGGGACGCTGGGAAACTCCCCTCAGCCAGCATCTCGCTCCGCCCACATCCCACATCCCACGCCTTCTTCCAGCGGGGCAGGGCCTGAGTTGGGCCCACCTGGTCCACCAGACCCCCACTCCTCCGTGGCTCTTGGGGCAAACATTTGGTGCAGTCTGCACCTCTTCTCTCTTCTTCCATCTTTCAAGATCATTCTCTGCCTCGTCCACGCCCACTTAGTTGATAAAAGTATATCAGAATAAAGTTATCCTCTAGCCCTGGCTGGTCCAATATGGTAGTCACTTAGCCACATGTGGCTATTTAAATTTAAATATTAATTAACTAAAATAAAAAAATTAAAACCAGTTCCTCAGTTGCTCTAGCCACATTTCGAAGTCTTAATAGCCACAACTGGCTAGTGGCTATCATACTGGACAGAGGAAAACATTTCCATCACAGCAAAAAGTTCCATTGGGCAGCTCTGTTCTAGACACTCATTTGTCTTACCATAAAACCGCTTCCTAAGATTAGCGGTTAACAGCTCAGCAGCCAACCAAAGGTCAGCAGTTCAAATCCATCAGCCGCTCCTTGGAAACTCTATGCGGCAGTTCTACTCTGTTCTATAGGGTCGCTAGGAGTTGAAATCGACTCTATGGCAAGTTTTGGTTTAAGATTGTTCTTTGATCCAACGTTCTTTCTTCCCTCTTTTTCTTTTTTTTCTGGTTCTCTTCCTGCAAATCTAAACAAAACTTTGATCCACACTCATAATGTCAGTTCCTCAATAAATACTGGAATGAAGGAGCTGAGTGCGGAGAAGTTGTAAGCCAGAGAGGATGCGGGACTGGGAGAGAGCACAGGCTGGGGAGCTCCCATGTCAGAATTAGCCAAAGGCAGCAGGGAACCATTAGAGGCCAAACCAGGCAGGTTTTCAGGAAGCCCAGAGCAATGACCAGCACTGAGAGTTCTAGATTTTTAAGCTGTTAGTATCTTTTTATTCTCACCACCTGCCAGGAGCACATCCAAGAGATGATGAGACGATGATAATAAGCACTATTTTTAGGACGACCCTACATTGCAAATTTTTATTATTATCCTTCACATTTTACAAATGAGAAAACTGAGGCACCAGGAGGATCCAGGGGACAGAGATCAGGAGAAGGAGCCTGGCTGGGGCTTCACACTCCAGAGGAGACCAGTGCATGGCAGGTGAGGGTCAGGTTTTAGTGGGATAAAATAGTCCATCGAATAAATTCTGTGAACATGCCAAGCTCCTTGTGCCTCAGGACCTTTGTACTTGCTCTAGCCTATGCCCAGAATGCACTTCTTCCAGTCATTGAGGGCTCAGCTCAAATGTTACCTCCTCAGAGATCTTCTTGGTCATCTTGTTAGTGCCATGTCTCAGACCCGGATTTGCTTTCTTCATAGCACCCTTCAGTTTGGAACTTTTCCTATTACTGGCTGCATGTCTGTCTTCCCCCCTGGACTGTGAAACCCAGAAGGGCAGGGACGTCACTTGTCTCACTCATAGGCGTTTCCCAGCACCCAGCACAGTGCCTGGCACATAATAGGTGTTCAATAAATATTGGTGGGATGTGTGACTTCCTTGCTTTCTCCGCTTCCTCCTTCCACGTGTTAAGCTGGGGAGGGCCTGGGGAAGCAGGAAGATCAGCCAGTGTTTCAACAGCTTCCATGAGACCGGGAGGTTGGTTTAAATCTGAGCAGAAGGTGGGAGGCATCTCTGTCTAGTTTTCCATTCCTGCTTCCCGGGACACACACAGCCAATTGTATAGCAGGAGCCTCAGCTGACTAGTTGGGTCTTTCTCAGAAGATCCTGGAGCAAGAACAACGAGACAGGCCTCAATGCTGTCTCGGGCTCCCAGCTGAGCCGTAGCTTCACCACTCAGACAATAATTTACCTTCCCTCTTTGCTGCTAAATTTTTTAATTGGATTCTCTGGGACATACTCAGGCAAAGCTAGGGCTGACATTTAAGTAGGCACCATGCTGTACATCAGATGGCCTATCAGGGTGGCTGGAAGCTCTGTAGTCACACCTGGGTTGAGATCCTGATGCCATGACTTCCTAACCGTGTGACCTTAGCTAATCCTCAACCTCTCTGGGCTGGTTTTCTCATTTATACAACTGGACTATAGCAGTCCCCCCTTATCCACAGTGGATATGTTCTAAGACCCCCAGTGGATGCCTGAAACCAGGGATAGTACCAAACCCTGTATGTACTCTTTTCCTATACACGGATATGATGAAGTTTAATTCGTAAATTAGGCACAGTAAGAGATTAACAATAACTAATAATAGAATACAAGCACTTCCCAGCTTCTCTTTGGCATATCCGAATTGCCAGCATCGCGACTCTCGTGCTTTGGGGCCATTATCAAGTAAACTAAGGATTTACAAGAGCACTGCAGACCACGGTTGACCATGGGTAACTGAAACTGGGAAAAGCGAAACCGCGGATAAGGGAGGAGACTACTAATAAATGAACCTGCCTTCTAGAGCTGTTAAGAGGCATAAATGACATAGTGGATGTATAGCATGTTGCTTGGCCCGAAATTGTTGTTTTTGTAATAAATTATTATTTTTTTGTGAAGAGCTCTAACCTCAGAGGCAAAAAGTCCAGAGGCTAGTTCAGGCTCAGCCATTCACTATATGACCATGACAAGTCCCTTTTCCTCTCTAGAGCTACGTCTCCCCATCTGTAAACTCTGTGGCGGGGTGGGGGTGGGGGGGTGGTATGGTGTGGCTTGGTCTCTTCCAAGGGTGAGCAGCTAAAGGGACAGATTAGATTTAGCCTGAGCGCACACATCAGGCTGCACGTGAAGTAGTGAGCTCCCCACCTCTTCTAGTGTATATGTAGTACGCCAGAACAGGAAGGAGCCTCAAAAGGCCAAGTGTGGAAGTAGGAGCAGCTACTCAGACAGTGATCACAGACCAGGAGCTTAAGGTTCCCTGTTCCCGCAGTCCCCTGTGTGAGCACCACTCTGTCTCACTGTTTGTCCAATGTCAAGCTCAGGCCACCTACAGACCTACAGAGGGTATGGACAATGGGGACACACCCGGGTTCAGCTATCGGCCTGCCACAAACCAACTGTGGGACCCTGCTGAAGTTCAGTTGCAGCTGTCGCTGCCCGGTCAAGCTCCCCTGCTCAAATATGTTCACCTCTCAGTCCAGAGACTTTGCCTGGAGCAGCCAGAGTGCAGGCAAGCTGCAGTGTGGGGCAGCCCTCAACCAGTGCCAGATGGGGAGCTAGTGGACACATGCCCTGGCTCCCTCACCTTTTGCGCTCTGGGCGTCGTTTCCCAGAGTTTCTCAGCGGGATCCAGAGTCAGCCGCCACACTGGTGATCTGTCCGGTAACACACCCTTTCCTGCCTCCTTCATTTCCCTGTCTCATTTCTCTGCTCCCCTTCCAGGTCTTCCTGGGATCACCTCCGAAATCAACAAATTGCACTGGGACCCTAGCTGTGTGACTCTAAGCTAATTCTCAACCTCTCTGAGCTGGTTTTTTCATCTGTACAACTGGAATAATAAATGAACCTGATTCCTGGAGCTGCTGGGAGGCATAAATGACATAGCGGATGTGTAGCATTTAGCATGTTTCTTGGCTCTAAATTGTTATTTTTACAGTAAATTATATTTGTTTATAAAGAGCTCTCACTTGGAGGCAAAAAGTCCAAGTTCAGGCTCTGTCATTCACCCTGTGACCTTGGCAAGTCCCTTTCCCTCTGTAGAGCTACATTTTCCCATCCGTAAACCACATGTGTAGGGGGGGCGGGGGTGGTGGCTTGGTCTGGGGAAATCCAGACAGCAAGTTACTTCACCTCTTGCATCTCCATTCCTCAAAGGGTTGATGTGAGGATGAAATGAGTCAGTAGACTGTAAAGTACTATGTTTGCTTAATAAATGAAAACAAAGAGGTCAAGAGCCTTTAATTACTGCAAAGCCCTGCCCCCTCCCACCCACCCTCTTCAGGTGATAAAACAATCTTTCAGACTCACACAAACGCTGCTCAAAGCAAGGTCCCCGCCATCCCTAGCCCAAGTCTGGGCCAATGCGCAGGCTGCGGGGTGCCTGCCCTCTGCATGGCCCAGGGGAGCAGTGTCACAGACGGGAACCACTCCCTTTTGGTCTCAAGGTCGTAGGGCACATTTTTTCCTGGAGACTCCATGCTTAACAGGAGAATTGGCCTGACGGATGTGTCTGGGAGCCTGATGCATACTATGTGGCTTTGGTAATCAAAATTTTCCGCATTCTTCTGCCACCAGTGCAGCCCTGGTGGTGCAGTGGTTAAGAGCTCAGGCTGCTAACCAGAAGGTCGGCAGTTAGAATCCACCAGCCGCTCCTTAGAAACCCTGGGGGACAGTTCTACCCTGTCCTGTAGGTTGATATGAGTTAGAATCGACTCAAACGCAACGGGGTTTTCTGTTGCCTCCACTTGACTGAGCATCGCTCCGAGAGCCGGGATTCTGTCTCCAGCGTCCACCCAGTGAAGCTCTGTTGAATGAATGGTCACCTCTGGGCAGTGATGACCCTCCCTGGACCTCAATTTCCCATCTATTTCCCAACGTCTCCTTGTTTGGCTTTGTTAATTTCTAGACTCCGCTTCCAATGCAGTGAGATGTGGCAGCAAATCCCAGGACAGGGTGAGACATGGAGACAGAGTGGAGTCATGTACGGAGCGTGTTGAGTGGGCAGGTCAAAGGCCCACAGCTGGGGAAGCCAAGGAAGGCCTCAGTGGTTCGCTCACAAGTCACGGTACCTAGGGGCCTCATGAGGGAAGTTAAGCCCTGTAGTTGCCCGCTGTGGGGTCCAGCTGCCTGGTGCCCTCCACTGCGGGGGGGTGGCTGTGGGGCCTTGTGGCAAGCCCAGGCTCATGTTGGGTGAGGGTATAGTCTCCATAGTCTCCATGTCGGGGCAACTTCATACCAGAGTTCTCTGAGTCTTCCAGAAATCTGCCAGCCTGGCTGCCTTCCAGCCCTCATCTGGGGTCCTCAATGACAATGGCATACACCTAGGTCACCCTCATGCGTGATGGTTCCGTGGAGGCCATGGCCACCATTTTGGCAGGCTGGTCTGAGCTCTGAGCATTGCTGAGGAGAGGCTGGAAGGACAGTGAGGACTTGTTCTCCTCTGAGACACCCAAGGGAGCCAGGCATGCTGGAGAGAGATTGGCCTCTAGCTGAAGCTCACCTGGCAAGGGGTCTGGAGCCCTCAGGGGGCTCACCAAGGGTGAGGACCTATCTCCACAACAGCAGCCACAGCAGGGGCCGGCTACAGCGTGGGCCTCGCCATGCTCCTCCTGGCTGTGACACTGTTTCAGGTGGCCACACAGGTGGCAGGTGAGGGCTGAGTAGACAATGCCACTGCCCAGGTCGTCCCTGAGGGGGTCCATGGCCTGCTCTGTGGGGAGCAGGGGCTTCTGGCTGTCCTCTCCCTTCAGCACTGGCCCCAGACTGAGGTGCTCTGGGGAAGTGCTTGGGAAGAGTGAACCCTGTGGGGTGTGAGGGGGCTCCATGTCCAGTCCAAAGGTGAACTGGGGGACTGGGCCTGGGCCAGAGGCCTCAGGGCAGTCGGTAAGGAGGTTCTGGAAGGGCTTATAGCCCCCCTCCCCACTGCTGGCCTCAACCCCAGATATCCCCAGGCAGGCAGTACTGTTGGCAAGCAGGCTTGAGAAGGCCTTGTACCCAGACTCTCCGGGAGAGCTGAGGCCCACTGTCTGGCCATCCTGGGTGCTACCCTGCTTCATTGCACTCACAAACTCCCGATAGCCACTGATGGTGGCCGAGGCTGGGGCTTGGGCTGCCCCACTGGCAGGGGCTGAGGTGGGGGCTGGGACTGCCCCATGCTGGAGGACACTCCGGCGGAGAATCTGCTCCCAGGTCTCCAGCTCCGGCTGGAGCGAGGTGGGCTCCTCCAAGGGCTGGGAGGCACAGGGGGTCTGGGAGTCTGCTTCCCCTAGGCATGCAGCCAGCAGCGGGTCTGAGTCCAGCTCTCCAGAGCCTGGGGACTGGCTTAGGAAAGTGCTGAGGCTGCGGTACGTGGGGTTGTCTTCCATGACAGCAGGCAACTCTGTGGAAGCCAGGCTGGTCGACTCCGGCTCCCCGCCCTGCAGAGCTGCCTCCTTGGGCTCTGTACTTGGGAACTCCGCCCAGGGCATCTGAGTATTCCCGCTTCCTGACAGTGGAGAAAGCAACGACTCTCCCAAGCCCTGTGGGCTGAAGACCCCATCCTGGCCCCCGAGGAGGTCCAGGAACAGGCTCTCTGTCATCCGAGCCGCGATGCCCTCCCTGCCCTCCTGGAAGCTGACCCCACTGTTCTCTGGTGAAGGGCAGGAGCTCCCTTTATCTTCCTCCACTTCCTCCTCCTCGCCCTCCACCTGCGCCTCAAACAGCTCCACACACCGCACCACGTTGATGCTCTCTGGCCAGAGCACTGTCTTGCTGAGCTCTGCAGGGGACCGGGCCAACTTTCCAGGGCCCTGGGAAGGCCCATGTTTGGCAGCCTTGGGGGAATCCTCATCCTTTTCCTTGTTATGCTCCAGAAAACAGGGCAGGAGCTTGGTAAGACAAGTCTTCCAGCGTCTGCAAAAGCAAACGCAAGTTTGATCAGGGCTCAGTCTCTCCTCTTGGAAAACTCCTATCCACCCTTCAAAGCCCGGTTTGAAATCACTTATATTGACTTCTCTCTACTGCAGACATGCCTCTTGATTTTATAATCAATAATCTTATCAGTCTACCTTCACTACTAGCCTGGGAACTCCTTGAGGGCAGGGCCAGCATCTTACTTTGAGATTTCTAGAGCCCAGCACGTGACCTGGCACTTATTTCAAACTCAATCTATTAATAAAATAAGTCTTTATCAGGGATGATGATATTTCAAATACTTACCAACACCATAGCATAAGCAACGACCAATTAGAATAGACGTGGGGCCCCAGGGCTGGAGCAGGGTTCTGGAGCCCCCTACTGACTCAGGCAGAAGCTCGTTATTTACTGGACACCCTCAGGGAGGGGCAAGGGAGGCCAGGGGGTGGTGGGACACTGGAGGGTTTGGGACAGGGGCTATTTGCCAACCAGTATACAGTTGTGTCGGGAACCCTTGTGGCGTAGTGAAGTGCTATGGCTATTAACCAAAAGGTCGGCAGTTCAAATCCACCAGGTGCTCCTTGGAAACTCTATGGGGTGGTTCTACTCTGTCTTATAGGGTCTTGTAGGGTCACTATGAGTCAGAATCAACTCGACAGTAACGGTTTTTTTTGGTTTATGCTGGGTTGGGCACCCCCAAAGACCCTGACCTTCTCCCCAGGGGATTCAGCACGTGCCAGACCCACAAATGAAACAGGGGCCTCTGCCAGCAGCCAACCTACCCAGATGCCCCTCCTCTTCCCACCCTTCGCAGCCCAGTGTCCCAGGACAACTATCAGACACCAGGATCAGAAGGCAGATGTGGAGGCAGGGTGACCCAGCTCAAGATGGGCCCGCCACCCCACTTCCATCACCTCAGAACCCACTCAGGCTACAACCTAAGTTCATATACATACGGGCACTTGACTGGTTTCTGGCCTCGGGATGGCTTCCCCCAGAGTGACACCTAAAACAGAGAGACAGCCAGTGAAACGGAGCTGAGTGACCTCCAGCAGCGCTCAGGAAATGTTTGTGGTAGAGTGCAAGCCTTAGTGTTGACAGGTCTGAGCTCCAACCATTCACATAAGCTCTCTGAGCCTGGGTTTCCTGACTGGTAAAGTGGGGCTAACACAGCCCTCCTGGGGTGGGGGTGGGGAGCTCTGAGAATTAATGAGATTGCCCTAATATTAACAGGTATTGTGGCTGATGACAAAATGGCCACAATACTCTGCAGCTCTCCCCACCCCTTGAATCAGGCCTGGCCCTCTGACTTGCTTTAATCAACACAGTGAGGTAGAAGTGACAGTGGGCTAGCTCTGGGCCTAGGCCTCAAAAGGCCTTTGAGCTTGCCACCCGTGAGACTGAACCTGAGCTAGCCTGCTGAATGACGGATGAGGCCCACGGCGAGATCACCTCCACCTGAGCTAGCCTGTTGGCGGCCAAGGCCCAGGGCTCGGTCATCTCTACTGGAGCTACCCTGCTGGAGAACCAGCCTCAAGGCTTGGTCATCTCCACCTGAGCTAACCTGCTGGAGCGGAGGACCACAGCTCAGTCACTTCCTCCTGAGCTAGCCTGCTGGAGCCAAGGACCATGGCTCAGTCACCTCTACTACTCCAGCTGAGGGTCTACCAACTGCTAGACCTGTGAGTAAACCACTGGGGACAGGACAGTTAGGCAAGATCTGCCCAGAGCAGTCCAGAAACCCTGTCCCCTCCCCACACCCTGCTCTGCTCCCCCTCTCCCCAGCCCAGATCATAATCTGCCTGCTGAGCCCACCCAGACTTCCCCCACCCTGAGCCCAGCCCAGAATCCCCCACCCCCTGCTAAGCCCAGGCCAAATTGCCCACCTGCAGAAGCATGAGCTGAATAAATGACTGTTGTTTTAAACCTCTAAATTTTGGAGTGATCGTTACATGGCAAGACCTAACTGATCGATCAATGGCACGATATGCAGGGTCCTTTAACATGCACCTTGCGTGGATTCTCAGTGAATTCCAACACCTGCCTTCACATTTGAATCATGAGGAAAGCAGGCTCAGAGAAGTTAAGCAACTTGCTTAAGTCCACACTGCAGGTAAGTGGCAGAGGCAAGATTTTAAGTCAGCCCCACTGGACTCCAAGCCTGCTAGAGTCCCTAGAGAATAGAGGACACATGGCATTTCTGTTCTTGGCTGGACTTGCATCCCCCTCTTCTTCCTAGAGAACCCTGATGTTGCTTAAGCAAACCCCATCCACACATGGCCAGTGCCCTGGGGAAGCTGACCCCACCCCCAGCTCAGGGGTGGCCACCTGCTGTTCGTAAGGTATTCCCACCACAATGCTGGCTATTTTTGGAAAGCGCATATGACACAATTCAGGCCAGTGAGAATTGAGGAGATCCGCTGGTGCTTTGGAGCCCTGGGGGTGCAGTGGTTAAGAGCTCAGCTGCTAACCAAAAGGTCAGTGGTTCAAACCCACCAGCTGCTCCATGGGAGAAAGATGTAGCAGTCTGCTTCCATAAGGATTGCAGCCTTGGAAACTCTATGGGGCAGTTCTACTCTGTCCTATAGAGTCGCTATGAGTTGGAATTGACTAAATGGCAATGAGTTTGGGTTTGGTTTGGTCTGGAGGGAGGCTGTAATGCTTCAGAGAAGCTGGCACCTCTCAAAGTCTCTGGTGACCTGCTTTCCTCTCTTTCATCTTCTCCTGAGCTGGCCTCCTCCTCTGATATATCCCCACTCACTGCCCACCAGGCTCCAGCCTGTCCTATCCTGTTACTTCCTCAATAAACCACTTAACTGTGAGTATAGTTTGTGAGTTCTGAGTGGCCATTGCAATGGATTATTGAACCCAGAAGAGGAGTAGAGAGTGCCGTGGGAGGGACAGCTGGTGTCAGAAAAGACTGTGGGCACCTAACAACCACATTAAGCTGCTGAAACAACCTACCTGGAGATCTACCTAACTTTTCATTGCTAATATCAAAAGCCAATGAATGTCCTTAAGATCCCAGATGCTTTAAATCGTATTTCCTGATAGGCACAGTCAAAAGCATGCTCACCAACATACTCTCCTACCTGTGAGTCCTGGATGATGATAGCTATGAGGGGGCTGTGGGCTGGGTTGGGAATCTGGTCCCACCATTCTTTCTTAATCCTGAAAAACAAAAGGAAACGGAGTTGGTCTCCAAACCATTGATAGGTTGATGCTCTTCCCACAAAAATTATCGTAGTCGCTAAGACTTGTTCAGCACTAGACACTATGCTGATTGGTTGTGGGATGTAAATCCACTGAACTCTCATACTAATCCTATGAAATGGGTTCTACTGTTAACCCATTCTACAGATGAGGAGACTGAGGCGCAGAGAGGTGAAATGATAGCTGGTAGGTGGCAGAGCTGGGTACATGCCCCAGCATTCTGCTCCCCAGAATGGAGTTCCTGACGTGGCCACCTCTGTCCCCAGTGGGAACGAAGCCCCAAATCCTACAGTCAGCCCCAAGGAATTAGGGGCAACTCAAGCTGCAGAGAAAGAATTCTCGGTTTCCGCATCACCAATGCCCTCTCTGGAGCAGAGGGTAAGGTACCAGGGTGAGGCCTGGAGTGGCCTGGGAAGCTGAGAAGACCCTTAGAGAAACAGCCTGGAGCCTCCAAGCATCAGTGCTGGGAGGGAAGACCCTCCTTCCGCCTTTGGGTTAGCTTCCGTCCACTTCATCCGGTCTTTCAGTACGTGTTTATGAGCACCTACTATGTTCCACTCACTGTGCCAGGCCCTGGGAACATAACAGTGAGCATTCTAGATGGGGAGACAGACAATAAACAGATACAGAAAGAATGATGTGACATCATTCATTCCTGGCGATAAGGGCCATGAATAAAAACAAAGATAAGGGGCAGTGAGCTTATGTCAATGAGGAGGAACAGTTCAGAAAAGGAAGGTGAGAATGGCTGTACAGCTTAAAGAATGTAATCCATGTCACTGAATTGTACATGTAGAAACTGTGGAATTGCTGTATGTTCTGCTGTGTATATTCTCAACAACAACAGATAAAAGAAAGTATTTTAAAAAATAAACTAAAGATGGGGGGTAGAGAGGAATGGGGAGCAACGAGGAATGCCTTCTGAGCAGCGAATGAATGTGGTAATGGAGTAAACCACAGCGACGCATGGAGAAAAAGCTTTCCAGGCAGGGATACAGCAAGTGCAAAGGCCCTGAGGTGAGAACTTGCTAGATGTGTGCAAAGAACAGCAAGGAGGCTGGAGTGCTGGGACACAGCAGGTGACAGGTGGTGGAGAGTCAGCCCCTTACAACCGATGAATTATGTCCTCCCCACTGCTCTCAGTCTGCAAGGCAAACACTGGGATATCACCGTTCCCATTTCAGAGGAGGATCCCAAGGCTCAGAGAGCCTCAGCAGCTTGACAGACACACTGCTGCCAGGCGTCAAGGCCAGGATTCAGATGCAAGTCCCCTGACTCCATCAGGACAATCGTCAAGGACTCCTATCTCCTGCCCCCAAGTCCTCGCTTCTGCCTGGACCACTCCTGAGGTACCCAGGGGGATAAGGGGACACAGGATAACTCCAGCTCCTTTTTGTCAAAGGCAGGTCTTTCCCAGGTCTCCCCTGGCCACTACTTCTCTCCAGTCAAGTCTCTGCTCAAATATCCCTCCTCAGAGATGCCTGCTCTGGCTCCCCATCCAAAACAAAACTAAAAGCCAAACCTGCTGCCGAATGGCCGATTCCGACTCCTAGTAAACCCAATAGGGCAGAGTAAACTGCCCCATAGGGTTTCCAAGGCTCTAAATCTTTACAGAAGCAGGCTGCCACATCTTTCTTCCACGAAGCAGCTGGCGGGTTCGAACTACCAACCGTCTAGTTAGCAGCCGAGTGTTTAACCACCGCACCAACAGGGCTCCTCCTATCTAAAATAGTGCCCCCAAAACATCTCTCCCCTTCCCCTGTATACCTCCTTCAAAACTTGGATAGTTACAGAAAACCGCCTTAGTTACTTGTTCACCGGGCATCTTCTGTCTCCCCACTAGGAGCCAGGGTCTTGTTCTCAGCTCTAGCCCCAATGTCTTGTGCATAGTAGGTGCCCAATAAATCTTTACTGCTGAATGAAAGGACCACGAGCTAATGGATTAGAGAAAGAATTTCTTCTTGGAGCCAGCGGGGAGAACAGCCCTTCCCTCCCACCCCCCCACTTCCACCTGAGAGGGGCAGCTCAGCGGCCCCCATGCTGAAGCCCACCAGGACTCACTTGATGATGATGAAGTAGGAGGACAGACAGGTGGCCAGGATGACGATGCAGGAGATACTGATGCCAAGCGGAAGGCGCTGCACCAGGGGCTTCTCATAGTCTGGAAGCAAGGGGGAAGTATGAGCACTACACTCTGCAACTGCCTAGTCTCAGCTTCCTGGACTACAGACCCTCGGTGATCCCACCAACCCGCCCTCCCACCGCATCTTCTTCTCCCGCCCTCCTGCTCACACTGCTCTCCTGGCTGTCCCCCAACCCTGCAGAGCTCAGCGCCATCTCAGGGCCTTGGACTTGCTGGGCTTTCCCCCCTGAAGCATGGAGGGAAGTTCAGCTCACAGACCTGGAGCCCGACTTCATGAGTTCAAAGCCTGATTCTGTCATATCCTTGCTGGGTGACCTACAAGTCCTGTGATGGACTGAAGTGTGATCTCCCAAAACATGTGTTGGAATCCTAACCAACATCCCTATACTTGTGCATGTAATCCCATTGGGGAATAGGGTTTTCTTTGTTAGGTTAATGAGGCCATATCAGCGCAGGGTGTGTCCTACACTAATCACTTGTGAGTTAGAAAAAAAAAAAAAAAAAGCAGATTAGAACAGAAGGGGACACAGAAGGATAAGAGGGATAACTGCCACATGAAGATCGCCATGGAGCCAAGGAACACCGGAGGGGGCTACAGAGGATAAAAGAGGCAAAGATCTTTCCGCAGAGCCAACAGAGAGTCTTCCCCTATAGCTGGTGCCCTGAATTTGGACTTCTAGCCTCCTGCTGTTGTTGTTAGGTGCCATTGAGTCGGTTCTGACTCACAGGGACCCTATGCACAACAGAACGAAACACTGCCCAGTCCCGTGCCATCCTTACAATCGTCGTTATGCTTCAGCTCATTGTTACAGCCACTGTGTCAATCAACCTCATGGAGGGTCTTCCTCTTTTCCGCTGACCCTGTACTTTCCCAAGCATGATGTCCTTCTCCAGGGACTGATCCCTCCTGACAACATGTCCAAAGTATGTAAGACACAGCCTCGTCATCCTTGCTTCTAAGGATCATTCTGGTTGTACCTCTTCTAAGTCAGATTTGTTCGTTCTTTTGGCAGTCCATGGTATATTCAATATTCTTCGCCAACACCAGAATTCAAAGGCGTCGACTCTTCTTCGGTCTTTCTTATTCATTGTCCAGCTTTCACATGCATATGATGCGATTGAAAATACTATGGCTTGGGTCAGGCGCACCTTAGTCTTCAAGGTGACATCTTTGCTCTTCAACACTTTAAGGAGGTCCTTTGCAACAGATTTACCCAATGCAATGCTTCTTTTGATTTCTTGACTGCTGCTTCCATGGCTGTTGATTGTGGATCCAAGTAAAATGAAATCCTTGACAACTTCAATCTTTTCTCCGTTTATCATGATGTTGCTCATTGGTCCAGTTGTGAGGTCTAGCCTCCTACACTGTGAGAATTCCCCCACCTCTCTGTGACTCAGTTTCTCATCTGTACAGTGGGTTAATAGCAGTGGTTCTCTCACAGGATGGTGGGAAGATTACATGATTTAATAGGCAATGCACTCAGAACACTGCCCTCATGTTCCGTAGGCATCCGCTGTGATCATTTTTCCGTGGCTGGCTCCTTCTTCAAGTTCACTTCATTGTCGCCTGCTTCAAGATGTTGTCTCTGATTCCCTCTGTTGCCCACTTCCATCACTCCCTCCTCTTACCCTGATTTATTTTCTCCCTAGCGCTTGCTGTCTTCTAGATCTGACTTCTTTGTTTACTTGTTTCTTTTCTATCTCCCCCGCCCCAAAAATGTCAGCTCCACAAGGGTGAGGCGTTTTGTCTGTTTTATTCTCTATTGGCTCCCCGGTGTCTAGCGCAGGGCCAGGCACACAGTAGGAACTCAATATTAGCAGTTGTTGGAATAATTAATGAGTGTTCACCACATCGTACCTGTTCACTGTATCACCTTCCCTTTCTCCAGATCAATGGTAGAATTCAACCAATTTGAGAAAACTTTCCCAAGTACCTACTGTGTGCCTGACCCTGTTCTGGCCATTAGAGCTATCGACACAGAGAAGATACTGCCTTAAGGAGCTCACAGCCCTTAAGTGGGAGACAGGTCAACAGACATCCATAGTACAAGATAAGCAATGCTGAGAGGGACAAGTGGCAAGGTGGGTCAGGGTAACTGCCAACCCCACTGTGCCCAGCACTTTAAAGGTTCCTTCTTTCATTGAATTTTCATAACAGCCTTACTCCTCCCCATTGTACAGACAATGACTGAGGCAGCCTACCCTACCCAACAGCCATTTCCCCTTCTTTTTTCTTAGGCAGCAATGTGCCCACACTGAGGCTTGGGCCGATCATGATTCTCATTTCTTTTCCAGACATTTGAGTTCCCAACTTCCCTTGCAGTTAAGAGAGGTCATGTGAAGAGTGCTTGCCAATAAGAAGGGAAGTCTGCTAGGGAAGCTTCCAGAAAGACTTATACTTCCAGATAGAAGAGAGAGATACATGAGGTATACCCCCTCATGGCAGCTGTCTTAGTCATCTAGTGCTGCTATAACAGTAATACCACAATGGATGGCTTTAACAAACAGAAGTTTATTATCTCACGGTCTAGTAGCCTAGAAGTCTGAATTCAGGGCACCAGTTCCAGGGGAAGGCTTTCTCTCTCTGTCGGCTCCAGGGGAAGGTCCTTGTCATCAATCTTCCCCTGGTCCAGGTGCTTCTCTGCATGGAACCTGGGGTTCAGAGGATGCATTCTGCTCCCGGCGCTGCTTTTTTTGCGGTATGAGGTCCCCCGTCTCTCTGCATGGCTTCTCTCTTTTATATCTCAAAAGAGATTGGCTTAAGTTGTAGATTAATCTTGTAGATTGAGTCTACATAACTGCTGCTTATCCCATCTCACTAACATTATAGAGATAGAATTTATAACATGTAGGAAAATCACATCAGATGACAAAACAGTGGACAATCACACAATACTGGGAATCATGACCCAGACAAGTTGACAGATATTTTGGGGGGACACAATTCAATCCATGACAGCAGACTTTCCTTTCCTTCCTGCTTTGGGCCCTAGTGTGTGAGGGTATATGTAGCAGCAGACTTGGGGCCATGCCAAGGACAGCAGCGGGGAAGAAGGATGACACTGCTGAGCTGGGATGGGCCCGGGGAAGATTCACTTGTAAGACTTCATATTATGTGATATAATTCAATATTCCTATTATAAATGCCATGTGTTGCAAAGTTATAAACAGTTCTTTCTGGAATGTAGCTGTCAAGTCAAGGACTACATTTCCCAGCATCCCTTGCAGCTATGTGTGGCGATGTGACCAGTTTTCACCAATAGAACTTGTATCACTTCCAGGCTAAAGCTTTAAGAAGTAGGTGTGGTCTCTAGGCTTTCTTTCCCTTTTGGCTGGCTGGATGCAGATAATGGGAGGCCCTAGAGCAGGGATTCTTAACTTTGGGTCCACAAACCACCAACAAGGTCATAGATAGAATTCCAGGGCCTGGGAACTTCGATGGGAAAGAAATGACATCTTTAATTTCACTAACCTCTAAC
Source organism: Elephas maximus indicus (assembly GCF_024166365.1). NCBI lineage: Eukaryota > Metazoa > Chordata > Mammalia > Proboscidea > Elephantidae > Elephas > Elephas maximus. The sequence goes on along the minus strand of NC_064830.1, from coordinate 87,736,732 downwards.
TGACATTCAGCATTTTCTTCCATTAGGAATGTAGGGGGCAAACCACATTAATGGCAGCATCAGTGACTGTCACCAATAGACATCACAGCTATCTTCACATCACATCAGAGTCACAGACATCATTTATGCTCATCTACTTTGAAATTAAGTATTTATAAGATCTACCACTAGATCTTGTTATTTAACGTGTTAACAATGACGCACGTCTATTCCTAGATAACAAATGTGTTTAAGAATATTACATAACTGCATTCCAAAACAATTAGTTTCCTCTGTAATCCTGTGTATTTTATTTTATGCATTTAAAAACATTATTCTGAGGTGGGGTTCATAGGCTTCACCAGCCTGTCAAAGGGGTCCATGACACAAAAATGTTAAAAACCTTTGCCCTAGTGGATGATGGAGCCTCAAAGATGGATGGAACTCCAGTCACCAAATCACCACAGGGAGGAAAGCCAAGAAATACTCAAGCAAGAAATATATTTTTATTGTGTTAAGCCACTGAAATTGTGGGCTTATTTGTTACCATGGCCTAGTCTACCCACCCTAATACACCACATCAGTCAGTAATTCTGTTATTTGACCTTAGAGGCAGCCCATGAAATGGATACCGGAGGCTCCGCCAGGGGGAGGATCTGGCCACAGACTAAAAGGGTGGGGCTGCGATTCTATGCTCAGGGCTCCTGATACTCACAGTTGTACCATGTGTTGCTGCGGCTCCACTCACTCCAGGTACTGTTATACTCCTGAGACTGGGCCTTCACTGATGCCCTATAGAAGACTCCAGACTTTAGGGAACTGGCTGGCAGGTAAAGGAAGGGTTCCTTATAGATCACCTCTTGGACTACGAACTGGTAGAGGAAAGGGAGACGTTAGTACACCAGCTAAGGGAGGGGGCATCAGCTTTCGCCCTGGCTGCTGTCCTTAGCTGACCCCACAATGTTTAAGAGACACCATTCTGGACATACAGTTGTTTCCCTAACTTGAGTCTTTGCTTGCCACCTCCACAACAGTGATCAGAGTAGAGTGAAGCAGTCAGGGTATCAGCCCTCACTCCGGCTCCCCCACCAATTACCCATATTACATCACTCTGGCAAGTTGATTAAGCTTTCTGAATTTTAATTTTCTCATCTGTAAAATAACAATAAGAAAAGTTCCTACATCTGCTTTCTGGCTGTGTGACCTTAGGCAAGTGCCACAACCTCTCTGGGCCTTAATGTCCTCTTCTGCAAAATGGGAATAATAAAGGTGGCTACCTCTCATTAACCCATTAAATAAATAAATAAACCCATTTAATAAAGCCACCTTTATTGAATGGCTTAATAGCAGGGAAGCACTTAGAACAGCACCTGGCACATAGGAAGCACCAGTATGATCTTTCTGAAGCGCAGAGAGGGCCAACCCGTCCCTCTTGATCTTTCCTGGGCTCTCTAGCACCAAGGCCAAGGCCAAAGTCATTGACCTGGACTCTAAGGCCCCGCCCAACTAGCCTCACCTGGCATGTGACTGCCCAGATCTAGTGTTAAGTGAAAGGGTAAGACTCAGAATAGTATGTGTCGTCTGCTACCTTTTATGTTGAAAAGAAGAAAAGGGGAAGGCATAGTGATAGAGGGTGACAGATTCTAAGATGGTCCCATGATCGCCGCCTTGTATCATGCCCTCTAGGTGTAGTCAGGACCTGTAGCTTGTCTCTAACTAGGAGAATATAGCAAAGGTGATGAGTATATGGATTACAAGTGTGTGATTATATCATATCAGACTACAGTGTACATCTTGTTAGGAGACCCCTTCTCCCCTGCTGGCCTTGAGAAGGCCACATGGCAAGGAACTGAAGAGGACCTCTGGCCAATGGCCAGCAAGAAGCTGAGGCTCGCTGTCCAACAAGCCACCGGGAACTGGATCCTGTCAATGACCACGTGAGCTTGGAAGTAGGTCCTTCCCCGGGACAGCCTCAGATGAGACCGCAGCCCCAGCTGACACCTTGATTACAGCCTCCGAAGCCCTAAAGCAGAGGACCCAGGGATGCCAGGCCCAGACTCCTGGCCCACAGACACCGTGAGATAATAAATGTGTGCCGTTTAAAGCTGCTAAGCTTGTGCTGGTATTGTTATGCAGCAATAGAATGCTAACCTGCAGTGATGAACACACACATTCCCTAGTAGAGGCACAAACTCTTGGGAAAGGCATGCATGCCCCCATGCCCTCTGCCTGCTGCATCCCTGCCTTCCTTTCCTCCTGGCAGGAGACAGGGAGCAGAAGTCAACCTCTGGGAAAGGGAATGGGAGGATGGGGCTGAGAGGGGAACATGTTTTCATTCTATGTCCTTTTGCACCATTTGCATTTTTTACTTCGTGTAAATACTACTTTTACAAAAAAAAGATTTTAAGTGAAAAATGAAATAAACACTATGTTCAGTATCGATTCTGAGAGCAAGTCAATGGCCTGAAGCCTCTGCCTGTAATGCCTCTACCTGAGAGATCCATTCCTTTGCTGGCTCTCTCCTCCACAGGCCTGGCAGCCCCTTCCCTGTTGGAAGAGTTGTTTGGGGAAACAGTCTGGTGCAAAGTGAGCCAAAACCAAAAAAAAAAAAAAAAAAAATCCATTGCCACCGAGTTATCCCGACTCATAGGAACCCTGTAGGACAGAGTAGAACTGCCCCACTGCATTTCCAAGGAATGGCTGGTGGATTCCAACACCCAACCTTTTGATGTAGCTCTTAACCCCTATGCCACCAGGGCTCTGCAAACTGAGCCAGGGGCTGGTTTTTCATGACAAAGAAGCAAAGCCCCCAGGAGGTTGCTAGAGAAAGTAGGGTGGGGCTGGGAGCTTTCCCATTACAGATGAGCTGAGACTGAGGGGGATCTGGGGGAGGGGAGGGAAAGGAGGACATTTCCCTCCCTTTCTATCTTTCTAAACACAAGCAAGCAAAAACCAACTGCTGGGTTTATTTCATGAAAGGAATCCTACACCCTGGAAAGCAGCAAGAAATTGGAGAATGTTTTACTAAGAAACAAAAGAGAAATGGGAGCTTTCAAGCAACTATTTGTGGTTTTGTAACAAACAGGCCCGTGCCTGGGGAGAAGAAACAGCACAGGCTCCAGAGCTAGACAGCTGGTTCAAATCCAAGCTTGGCCGCTTACAGCTGTGTGACCTTGGATAAACCTCAATTTCCTCATCTCTAAATGGAAGAGACAAATACCCTCTCTCCTGCAGGGTTTTCATAACAATTGGTGATGGCATACCTTGTGCTGGGCACATAGTGGGCATATAAGAAATGGTAACACTATTATCATGAACATGGCATTCACCGCCCAAAACAAACTTGTGCTCTCGTTTTCTGCTTTTTCACTGTGGGCACCTCCACGTTCCACAGTCCTAAGGTATCCACGAATGTCCACACCTCCACACGTTTGTTCACGCAGTTCCCCCTGCCTGGCGTACTGTCTCCTCCTTTCCCTATCCAGGAAACTCCTATGGGTTAGAGCGCCCCTTTATTTCCCAGGCCCAAAACTCCACAGGAAGTTCTAATATCTCTTCTTAGAATGTACTTGTCTGAGCCAGGGCTGTGTCCACAGTGCCATAACAGACACGGGTGGACACCCACCCAGCAGCACGCAGTCAGGGAGCCTCTGTCTCTAGAGGGTTAATCCTGCTGCTCTAAGCCAATTATGGTGATCCCATTTCCTTGCCTGTGACTGGTTAAAGAGAGCATGTGACCTGTTCTGGCCAATGACTAGTGAAGGGAAATCTTCAGGCTCAGCTGTCTGTGGGAAGATGGGGGTAGAAGTCTCAGCAGGCTCTGCCCCACCAACAGGAGAAGCTGGGCTTCATCTTGCTGCCTCGGACCTGGTACTGTGTGTCCCAGGGGCAGACTGCCATGCCCACTAAGCCATAGCCCAGGCATGCTGACCAGTTCTATCCCATGGCTAGAGTGGGGCCCCAGGTCCTACACCTGGCCAGTGTTTCAGCCAGGCCGGTCCTTTTTCCCCCTCTGCAGTTTCCTTTGGGGAATCCCCCTCCTCATTCTCAGTCCAGCTGATCCCATCTCCAGCTCCAGAGGTGGGCATGTGACTCGTCCCTGGCCAATCAGAGCCTCTGCCAGCACCCTCTCCTCCCCACAGCCAATGACTGGCTCAGAGACTGGCATGTGATCCAAGCCGGGCCCAGGGAACATCAGCCCCAAGACTTCTATTGAGACTGTCAGGAAAGACAGGTGTGAAGCTGCTAGGGGGCATATTTGCCACTGCCCAAGTGAAGAGACTGCCCCAAAATGACGCTAACACAAAATAAATCGTGGCCAAGAGTTGAATAGATTACTAAAACCTTATTTGTGCAACCGGATCCAGCCATGCCTGAAGGTAACTCAAGAAAGAAGATCTCACCCCCCCCTCCCCTGGAACCCATGCCCCTGAGTTCTCAGCAGGCCTGGCACAGACCCATGACCCAGGAAGGAGATTTGCTGACAACACAGAACCTGCCCCAGTCACTGGTTTCTGTGCACCCCTGACCACACCATGAGCCCTTGCTATGTCACATATTTCATGCTGTCAACAGCCACATGGGGTGGGTACTCTTGTGATCTCCATGTTCCAGATGAGGAAACTGAGGCACAAAGAAGTTACATAACATGCCTAAGCTCATGTACCTGGCAGAGCAGGGAAGGAGCCCAGCTCTGTGGGACTCTGGGGTCCAAGGTCTTCTGATACTGTTCCCCTTGGGAATGTGAGGAAGGTGGGTTTGGCACTTGGAGGCAAAACCTGGATGGCAGGAAGTGACCTCCTTTCTCCTCCCCCACCTGCAACTAAGAGAGGTGGGACCAAGCCATCCATTGTGTATTGCCTCTGCTGTTATTTACTTAATAACCCCCCCCCAAAAAAAATCCAAACCCATTGCTGTTAAGTCAATTCCAACTCATAGTGATCCTGTAGGACAGAGCAGAACTGCCCCATAGAGTATACAAGGAGTGGGTGGTGGATTCGAACTGCCGACCTTTTGGTTAGCAGCCATGTTCTTAACCACTAAGCCACCAGGACTCCCTTAAATCTATTCCCCCCTTTTTAAAAAACTTCAATACATTTATTTTCAAAGGAACCATACTATCACTACTGTGAATGGGAAACAAGTATCACACGCCACGAATATCACATAAAAGTAAACACAATGGAAAGCAAGCAACATCACTGGCCGAAACTGTTTTCTCCAGGAAGGTTCTGTGCCTGCGGCCCCTTCTCTCTTTGTTAAAAAGAGGGATTAGAAAGCCTATCCGCTTGAAGAGACTTCCTCCTTGACCACCTAGGACCATGAGGGAATTGACATGGAATACTGTCTTACTTTGTGGCTCAGGTGATTTAAGTGTGTAGTTCCATGTGTCCCAGGCTCTGGGAAACACAGATATGGTCCAAAGGCCCTCCTATAAAGGTGAGGAACAGTGAGCAGAAATAAGCTCCCTTTGTGTCACACTGAGAATTGGGGGCCCAGACAGGTTGAGGGACTTGACCCAGGTCACAGAGCATAGCCAGGTTAGGAGCCAGGTCTCTGGCGACAACAGCCCTGCAGCGGTCCAGGTGTCCTACGAAGCCCAGAGGCCTGTCCCGCACAAGCCTAAATTCCCACCTCCCCTCAAGGATTCCCAAGACGGTACAAAGAAACTCCCTGGCCCATCCACTCACATCCGAGGGGTCGTTTTCATTTGAGATGTTGACCAGGTAGGTGAGCTCCGAGTACAGGAGATCCGCAGGAGCGTATGGGTTGCCCCACCTCAGCAGCAACATGTCAGAGGCATTCTTGTGAACCGTGAGGTTTTCTGGGGCCCTGGGTTTGACTGTGGGAGAAGCATTGCCTGTGTGAGGTGCTTGGCCAGGCAATGGGAGGAGGCACAGCCCTGCCCAGGATCCAGCCTCACAGAACCCCAAGTCATTTAGATTTCAGTCAACAAGCACAGAGAGTTACAACCATAACACAGACTAGAATGTTGCTAAAATTGTTCATAGCACTTCAGTCAGTGTTTGTTATAAACTGTCTTACTACGGTAGATGCAAAAAGTACAAGCTAAAGACACCCAAACATTAGCTTTTTCACTTTCATCCTTCACATCTTTGGCCACATCTGGGTACTGTACGATTCTTTACTAAGTTTTTTGTTTGTTTGTTTTACTTTGATTGATTCGCCGTTTTAAACACATTTAGTTTTCTTTTTTTTTAAGGAATCATATCCATGAGACCATGAGTACAGAATATGCATTAAAATCAATACACAAATATAAAAGTTATTTTAAAGGTCATCCATGGGTCAATTTAAATAACCTTTCAACCACCAGCAGGTATGCCTAGACCCTTCAGGAAACGCTCATGGAGTGGTTAAGATTGTAAGTTCTGCAGAGGCCTGACTTTGAATATAGCTTCTGCTGCTCTCTAGCTGTGTGACCTTAGGCATGTTACCTGCCCTCTCTGAACTACAGTTTATTAAACTGTAAAATGGGAATACTAACTACCTTCTGGAAACTGAGGCTACGAAAGGCAATGTGAAAGCAACGAGTGGTATTTTAAACACTTGTCACTACACCCCAACAAGCTTATGGGGAGATCCAACAGGCTTCAAGTACCAGGATGAGCTCAGAATTCCATGGTCCAGACCATCCAAAGAAGCAGCAGATGACCAGTCAACAGAAGGTGGAAGGGATGTTCCCAGCTAACTGTTTGATCTCCAGCAAGCATGCCTTCAATCTGACATGCCTCATCTCAATACCCCTCCCTGGGCACTTAAATTCAGGGGGGTGAAGTATATGAGCTGAAAGAAGCCTGATCTATTGCTGAACCCAATCCCATCTTGCAGATGGGAGGACTGAGGCCCAGAAAAGGGCTGGAAGCCCATCACATCTGGGAAAATGTAGTTCCTGCTGCTTGGACTCCCTTCCCCACCTGCTGCCTGCCCCCCTTGTCCCAGAGCCCAGCCAGCTGTGGGAACACCTGCAGTCCCTGCCCCTAGCCCACTGCTACTCACCATGATGGCAGGGCTGGAAGATGTCTTTCCACAGCAGCTGCTGCCCAGCCCACAGTTTCAGGGTATAGACGTCCACGGAGTATATGATATCCACTATCATACTGCACACGCACACCGCACCGTCCTTGTTCTCAGGGACACATGTGCGGCTTCTGCACACACAACGTGCCTGTGTTAGGCTGGCCGTGACCCACAGTTGACCCCAGGACATGCCTCAAGGAACCACACACTCTCCCAGCTTCCTGATCACCCTGTTCTGGCGACTTGGGGGTGGTCAGTGTTTGGCGACATCAAACTATATGGTTGCCTTCCTTAGTGGTTCCAGCCCTCGTCACACTCACCATGGATGCTCCTATGCCCCTTGCTATAGGTCCTGGTCCCAGGACTGAGCTCTTCCCTGAAAGCCAGTAAAAGGGAAGAACCCTTGACATGGTTCTCTACTGAAACTATTTATAACAACATATGTGTGAGTCCCAGGGCACCTGTGTAGCAGTTTCTCCCAGTGTACAGTAGACCATGGCATGTCTTGGCATCTGCCCATAAACACCTGCCCTGTGTACCACAGTATGATCCTAATGGACCACCTCTGATAGCCAATCCCACATCTAGGCTAGGGGCTAGGCCAGGAGTCTGAAAACTTTCCTATAAAGGGCCAGAAAGTACATATTTTAGCTTTGAAAGACATATAGTCTCTGTTACAACTACACAACTCTGCCACTGTAGCACAAAGCAGCCATAGACAATACGTAAGCAAATGAGCATGGCTGTGTTTCAATAAAACTTAATTACAAAAACGGGTAGTGGGCTGAATTTGGCTCATGGGCCATGGTTTGCTGAACCCTGGTCTAGGCCAATGTAGCACACACAACAGCACAGCCCACCTAGCTCAGTATATCATGGAATACCACCTCTATCCGTGTACCCTGTCTACTGGGTGTGCTGTATACCCGTGTGCCCCATAACCATGTTTCTCGTGTACCCAATTACGTCATGGGCACCCCCTGCAACAGAACACCCTGTGTACCATAGACTATCCCAATGAAACACCTGGAACAATGTACCCCATTTTCCATGATCCATCAACTGTCACAGTGAACGCCACCTCTGTACCCCCAGAACAATGATCCAGCTCAGTGGTTCTCAAAGTGTGGTCCAGGGGTCCACTGAGTCAAACTTTTTTCATACTAAGATGCTATTTGCCTTTTTTACCCTCTTTCTCTCATGAGTGTATGGCGGAATTTTCCAGAAGCTATGTGATGTGCAATGATGTCATTGTTCTGATGGCTCATGGAATGTGGGCTTGTGTGTTCTTGTGATTTAAAATTCTCCAGTTTTAATTTCAAATAGGGTAAATATCGATAGATATAACTTACCTAAACAAAACTTTTTGGGTCCTTGCTAATTTTTAAGTGTGCAAAAGCATCCTGAGTCTAACTTGTTTGAGAACTGCTGGCCTAGTCCAATATTCCACCTGGAACCACATCCACTGACAGTGGCCTCTGAGCCCTTCCATACGCCCACCCCATGACACTCCATCTCTAACTCCCTATCCAATAAGCCACAGTGAACCCCATTTAGCATCACACCCTCCAGGCACCACCTGGACCAGGCCCCGTGGGGACCACCACCCAAATACCCAGCTCCAACACAGCTTACTCGAAGGTGTCGGGAATCTTCTGGAAGGACATCAGCTCGTAGGATAGGAGGAGCTCAGTGCTGCAGTTGACGGGACCCGCCATCTTCCACTCACAGGTGGAGGTGGTGACGAAGTCAGAGAAGCAGGTGGGCTCAGACAGGACCTTAACACTGCCTGGGGAGACACAAGAGAGCTCTGAGCAGCTGTGAACCAACAACCAAGGGGGACACACCACTGAGGCAAGTCAGAAACCAGTCCAAACTGGACCAAGGGGACAATCAAAAAAACAAGACCACAGGCCCAGGCAATGTCACATGCTAATTCCCACTGAACTGGGGCAAAAACCAGGGCTCCTAGAGTTTGGAAGCCAGCTAGCCTGTGGGGGGATTCCTGAAGCAGAAGAAATACCCCCGTAGTGCAGAAGCCATTCAAGAGGAGTGGAACCAAAGGCACCTTTATCTTACGCAAACTCAACTTCTTGCCCTTGGCCAAATTAAAGAAAAAGTATCTGTTTAAGGGGTGCTTTTCCACTACAGTGGGAGCCCTGGTGACATAGTGGTTAAGAGCTCGGCTACTAAACAAAGAGTCAGCAGTTCGCGTCTACCAGCTACTCCTTGGAAACCCTACAGGGCAGTTCTACTCTGTCTTATAGGGTCACTATGAGTCGGAGTCAAGTCGACGGCAGTGGGTTTTGGTTAACAACTAGAGCAAGCACCCGTCTTGGAGGAGTGTGGGTGAGGGAGGGCTGTTACCTATGCCAGCTTCCATACTTATTGGTTATCCTCCATTTGTCTCCCCTCCATCTGTTCTCCACCCTTCCCTGCCCTCTCTGTGCCCAGGAGGCTGACCCATGGTCTCATCACCTGACTCCCTTATCCTCTGCCTTCCAGTTGGTTTCACCTGGTGAGAGGGGAAGATGGAAAGGCAGGAGGAGAGATTGGGGCATTTCTTCTTTCAGCTCCCTCCCCAGCTAGTTGGGGCCAGAGCAGGGACTCAAACCAGCAGTCTGTATACTGGGTTTGTGGCGAGCCAAAGCGTCTGAAAGTCATGGCCCTCACTCTAGCCCGATGGGAGCGTCTTGCTCCCTTGGAGGACACACATCACAAAAACCAAAACCAAAACCAAACCCGCTGCCGTCACATGGATTCCGACTCATAGCGACCTGACAGAGTGGAACTGCCCTGTAGGGTTTCCAAGGCTGTAATCTCTTTGTGTGTGTGTGTGTGTGATTTAGGTGTGAAAGTTTACAGAGTAAATTAGTTTCCCATTCAAAAATTTATAGGTAAATTGTTTCGTGGCATTGGCTGCAATCGCGCATTGTATCCGCACTCTCCCCCTTTCCCTTTCCACCCCAGGTTCACCGTGTCCATTCGTCCAGTTTCCCTGTCTCCTTCACCTTCTTGTCTTTGTTCCTGAGCAGGTGTTACCCATTTGATCTCATAAACTTGATCTAACACACATTTCTCATGTGCATTACTGTTTGTTTTATAAACAAACAACAAAAAAAAACCAACCTGGTAGGTAATAAGAAACCCAGAGTTGAGCAGGCAGAGGGAGAGTGCTGACACATCATGGGGTTGTTAACCAATGTCTTAGAACAATGTGTGTACTAACTGTGTGATCAGAAACTAGTTTGTTCTGAAAACCTTCATCTAAAGTAAAATTAAAACAAAAAAACCCAAGCCCATTACCGTCGAGTCAGTTCCGACTCATAGCGACCCTACAGGACAGAGTAGAACTGCCCCATAGGGTTTCCAAGGAGCAACCGGTGGATTTGAATTACCAGTCTTTTGGTTAGCAGCCGAGCTGTTAACCACTGCACCACCAGCGCTCCTGTTTGTCTTATATAAAAAAAAAAAACCCTGTTGCCATCAAGTCGATTCTGACTCATAGAGACCCTTTAGGACAGAGTAGAACTGCCCCATAGAGTTTCCAAGGAGCGCCTGGTGGATTCAAACTGCCGACCTTTTGGTTAGTAGCCGTGGCTCTTAACCACTACCCAATCTGTGTTTGAAAGGTAAACTTCAGGAGTGGCTTCATTCCTGAGTTAGAAGGGTGTCGGGGGGAAGGCTATATAACCTTTACGGAAGCAGACTGCCACATCTTTGTCCTGCAGACTGGCTGGTGGGTTCGAACCACCAACGTTTTGGTTAGCAGCCGAGCACTTAAGCACTGCACCACCAAGGGCCTTCCCACCCATCACAGCTGACTTTAATCTGCATTGGTTCAATGGCTGAAGGGCTCATCATGGCAAGGCGAAATCTTAGATGTCTAATAAACACCTCGAACTTATCTCAGATCCAAAACAAACTCCTGATTTCCCCCCAAATGTCTGCTTGCACCCACAGCCTTCTGTATCTGCATCCTTCTCACTCAGGTCAGAAATCTTGGGGTCACCTTTATCACTTCTCTCTCTCACCCCAATTCCAACTCGTCTTCAAGTCTCCTTTCCAAGCAGGTCCAGAAGCCAGTCCCCTCTCACCTCCTCCACAATCCGAGCTGCAGTGTCCCCCTGCCTGGTTTACCACAGTGCCTCCTCCTTGGCTTCTCACCTCACCCAGTCCTGTTCTCCAAACAGCAGTCCAGGGGTTCTTTCCCCTCCTCGTGTTCACACTCCTCCACCCCACTGGCCTCCCTGCTGTTGCAGGAACATTCTGGGTATGCCTTTCTCACAAAGCCTCTGCCTAGAATGCTCCTCCCACAGGGAACCACCTAGAACACCATGGCTCCCTTGTATCTGCATGGCTCCTTCCCTCCCCCACTCAAGTCTCTGCTCAAATGCCACCTCAAGGAGGCCTTGCCAGACCATTGTGTTTTAAATTGTAATGCCGCCCACCCCACCCTCTGTTCCCAATCCTCCCAGTTACCAAGGAGTCTACTCTGACTCAGGGTGACCCATGTGTGACAGAGTAGAACTGTGCTCTATAAGTTTTCAATGGCTGATTTTTCGGAAGTAGATCACCAGGCCTTTTTTCGGAGGTGCCTCTGGGTGGACTTGAACCTCTAACCTTTCAGTTAGCGGCTGAGCATGCTAACCGTTTACACCACCCAGGGATTCCGGCAATGCTTCCTTAACTCTATTCTAAACAGTCTTTTATCCCTAGCACCCATCACCTTCTAATGGCCCTTAGAATTTACTTATCTTAGGACCCTCTATCATTGTCTGTGGAGCCCTAGTAGTGCAGTGGGTAAGAGCTCAGCTGCTAGCCAAAAGAAGGTCAGCAGTTCGAATCCACCAGCCGCTCCTTGGAAACCCTGTGGGCCAGTTCTACTCTGTCCTATAGGGTCACTATGAGTCAGAATCGATTCGATGGCAACGGGCTTGTTTTGGGGTTGGTCATTGTTTGTCTCATCCCACTGCAGTGTCATCTCCTCAAGGGCAGCCATCTTCATTTTGTTCAGTGACCTATCCCAAGTGCCTGGCCCATAGCTGGCAGTCAATAAACATTTGTTGAGTGAATGAGTGAGAGGTGGTGACTTACCAGAGCCTGCGGCCCACATCAGGATCAGGCAGCCCATGGGGAACATGAGCCCAGAGCAAAGCCACCCCATTGGGAGATCCTAAGGCACCTGCTACAAGAAAGAAAGCCTTGTGAGTGCCAGCCCAGTTCCCACTATGTCCACCATCCTGCGTGTAGCTCTCAGAGCTGACCCCGCCACCCAGGCCATCTATATCTGCACCAACAAAGAGCCCCTCCCTGTTCACCAGAGCGCTGTTTACAATCATGAAACACAACCCAGATCCCAGAGTGTGGAACATGGAATACCTGTCCCCAGAGATGCTTCTTGAAGAAAATCCCACGGACCACTATGTTTGAGGAATGCCCCAGACTTCTGGAAGTTCATAATGCACATTTGTATGTAAAGGTTCTGATAAGTCCTGCAATAAAGAAACTTATTTTTCCTCATTTAACCCAGTGATTACCATATTTATTCATACTCTCCCTTCATTACCCGCCCCCCCACCCCCCGCCTGAAAAAATCCAATTAATTCCCTGCAGGGTTTACAATTCCTTAAAATATATTTTGGAAATTCTGATCTAACTGTTCAGCCTTACCAGTTACCAATTGCTTGTAAGTTGATTCCAACTCATGGTGATCCCATGTGTGTCAGAGTAGAACTGTGCTCGATAGGGTTTTCAATGACTGATTTTTCAGAAGTAGTTGATGGCCAGGCCTTTCTTCTGAGGTACCTCTGTGTAGACTCGAACCTCTAACCTTTTAGTTAGCAACCAAGCACATTAACTGCACCACCCAGGGATGCTGTTCAGCCTTACAGAGCTGGTTATATAAATTATGGGCACAGTGGTTAAGAGCTCAGCTGCTAACCAAAAGGTCGGCGGCTTGAATCCACCAGCTGCTCCTTGGAAATCCTATGGGGTATTTCTACTCTGTCCTACATGGTTGCTATGGGTCAGAATCGACTCAACTGCGATGGGGTTTGGTTTTTTTATTCGGATCCACGTAATGAAGTATTAGACAATCACTAAACATGCTGCTGCGGAGTGTCTAAGACCGATCACATCAATGGCTCCAGTTCCTCACCCCTTCCTGTATCTATGTAACCACAATGCACCTACCACCACCCTGGACTCTAATATGCCCCTGGACTCTGGACTCAACTGTGTGACTTGCTTCAGCCAACAACAAAATATTAGCAACAATAATGCAAGCAGAGGCTTGAGAAAGTATTTTTTAGTTTTTGCTTGACCTTTTGCACCATGACCATCACCTTTGAGAACATGCCCAAGCTAGCCTGTTGGAGGAGGATAATAAGCAGAGCAGAGCCGAGGCACCACCATAGCCCCAGCTGAGGCACCAAGCAGCCAGCGTCTGGTCATGTGAATGAGCTCAAACAAGATCAGCAGAGCTGCTTAGCCGACCTGCAGCTGGGTACAAATGCATGCCTGAGCCCAGCCAAGATCAGCCAACCCCAGGTAAGCTGGGGCCTGCAAACTCAGGAGCTGCATCAACGTCTGTAGTCACATGCCACCGAGGTTTTGTGGTTGTTTGTTCCATAGCATTACTGTATTCCCCTCCAGTTATTACCCCAACCACCAATACCCTGACTCCTAACCCCATAATCACCTGTGCTGTTTTGTAGTTTGTAGAGTAGACTCCTTGGTAACTGGGAGGATTGGGAACAGAGGGTGGGGTGGGCAGCATTACAATTTAAAACACAATGGTCCGGCAAGGCCTCCTTGAGGTGACATTTGAGCAGAGACTTGAGTGGGGGAGGGAAGGAGCCATGCAGATATAGAGGGAGCCATGGTGTTCTAGGTGGTTCCCTGTGGGAGGAGCATTCTAGGCAGAGGCTTTGTGAGAAAGGCATACCCAGAATGTTCCTGCAACAGCAGGGAGGCCAGTGGGGTGGAGGAGTGTGAACACGAGGAGGGGAAAGAACCCCTGGACTGCTGTTTGGAGAACAGGACTGAGTGGAGGTGGGAAGCCAAGGAGGAGGCACTGTGGTAAACCAGGCAGGGGGACACTGCGGCTCGGATTGTGGAGGAGGTGAGAGGGGACTGGCTTCTGGACCTGCTTGGAAAGGAGATTGGAAGACGAGTTGGAATTGGGGTGAGAGAGAGAAGTGATAAAGGTGACCCCAAGATTTCTGACCTGAGTGAGAAGGATACAGATACAGAAGGCTGTGGGTTATTTGTGTAGAGATGGTTTTCCAAGGAAGAGCCCACGGAAAGAGCAAACCAAACCCGTTGCCGTTGAAAAGACCCCTAGCAAAATATAATAATGGTAATAAAAATAACAATAATAAATAAGAGCTAAATATCCAGTGGTCAACCTACAATGGAATGCTATTAAATTTTGATGCTTTAGATTTAAATTTAGGGGCGTAGAAAGATATTAATGATATATTAAGTTTAAAATTTAAGTTTCAGTATGTAGAAGGTGCTGTTCTTTTGATAAATAAAATATCTACTTATCTTTGTATTTTTATGTAAAAATATGAAAAGAGATATTAAATAAAGTTATTGCTGGGCCTTGTGGTTTCGAGAGGAATTTAAATTGTGTTTGTGTGTGTGTGTGGCTATGCCTTTTAATTTTTATTCCTTAATTATATATTATTGGGTGTCATTCACACAATAGGGGTGATATACGATTCCATTGATACAAACTACCATTTCTACACATTTCTATGATTACTTCCTTAAGTCTGAACACCTGCCCTGTCACTTACTAGCTGTGACCTTGAGCAAGCTGCTTCACTCCGCTGTGCCTCAGTTTCCTTATCTGTAAAGTGGGGATAATAAAATTGGAATTTTGTGAGGATTAAATAAACCCACGTGGAGCCCTTAAAACAGTGACTGGAACGGAGAAAAGACTCAAGCAACGTTTCCGGTTATTATCAGTAAGAACAACCCTCAGAAGCTGAATCCCATGGTGTTAAGAAGTGTGCACGTTCTCCTCTACACTCCTGCTAATCAATGCCAAATTCCCTCCAAAAAAACAACATACTGGGTTGTACTTCCCGGCAACGTTGAGAGGGTCCACCCGCCGCCCCCTTGGGTATCTATCTGTAGGCTCATTCAGAAAAGTGACCCAGCCTGGTGGCAAGAGCACAGGCTTGACCTCAGACACCCAGGCCTCCTTCTGCCACTTGGGAGCTGGGTGACATTACAACAGTTACTCTGCCTTTCTGAGCTTTGCTTCTTTTTTCTGGAGCATGGGAATCACATTAGAATTTACCTCAGAGATTCACATTGAAGATTAATATGAGGGACTATTTTTTTTTTTTTACTAGAAGTAAAGGACTTTCTCAGTGGCTGGAACACAGTAAGGGCTGAACGCCTCGTCAAGGCCCCCAGCCCCTGTTGAGAGCGACTGTGTCCCACCTGTAACAACATCCAAAAGGCCCTACCCAGCAGGGCCTGCCTCCCTCTCCAGCCTCGGGCCCACCATCTGTACCACCCACTGCCTGAAAACATACTCGACTCATTTCCACCTGGGGCCTTTCCTCTCCCCGCTCTTCCTCCCGAGTGGCCGTCCTCCTTTTCCTTCTCTTTCCCCTTCCCTCTCCCCCATTCTCTCTCTCGTTTTTCCTGAACATTGAAGATTTAAGAATAAACTACCCCCTCAATACTTCAGGGTATATTTTATAAAAACAAGGACATTCACCTACATAATTACAATTGAAAAAAAACCAAACCTTTGCCATTGAGTCAATTCCGACTCATAGCCACCCTACAGGATAGAGTAGAGCTGCCCCATAAGGTTTCCAAGGAGCAGCTGGTAGATTCGAAGTGCCAACCTTCTGGTCAGCAGCTGAGCTCTTAACCACTGTGCCACCGGGGATCCACATAACCACAACACAACCATCAAAACTAGGAAGATAAGGCAAACGCACTACTGCCACCTACTCCACAGACACTGCTTGAAGTTTGCTAACTGCTTCAGTTATGCCCTTTATAAGCCCTGGAGCCAAGCCAGGAACATGAGCGGCACTGGATTATCATGTCTTCTGGCACCACACCTTGACTTCTACATGCCGTTCTGCACTGACAGGAAACAGAGCTGCAGAAATGGCTGATTCCCGGAGCAAGGGAAGTACAAGAAAAGCCTGGGAGTCTTCTGGTGCCAGAAAGCAGGGAAGCACTCAAAGAATGATGGGGGCATGTGAAAAAGACAGGTGCTAGCTTGACACGTGCCCACTGGCTAACATGGGGACAATCTGAGCAGCAAAATAAATATCAGAGTAACCAACTGTAACCCTTGGAGTAAAACAGGAACCTGGAGTCTATACTGATGTTGCTGTGTGTCGTCGAGTCGATTCTGACTCAGAGTGACCCCACGTGACAGAGTAGAACTGCCCCACAGGGTTTCTTAGGCAGTAACCTTCACAGAAGCAGATTGCCAGGTCTTTTCTCCCCAGAGCCACTGGTGGGTTTGAACTGTCAACTTTTTGGTTGTTGGCAGGTGAACACTTAACCACTGTGCCACCAGGGCTCCTTTCTGTACTGATTAGAGAGCAGTAAATGGGGGAAAAGGGAAAGTTCTCTGTACCATAGCAGCTTCAAAGTATCTCCTTGCAAAACTCATATCAACTATTTATTAATTAATGAGTCAAAAAGCCAGAAAATCAAACCAGAGATATTGCCATCAAGTCGATTTCAACTCATGGCAACCCCATGTATAATAGAGTAGAATTGCTCCAAAGGGTTTTCTGGGCTGTAATCTTTATGGAAGCAGATTGCCAGGCCTTTCTTTTGTGGTATTGTTGGGTGGGTTCGAACCACCAACCTGCAGGCCATTAACTTTACAATAGGGAAACTTAGCAGACACCATCCTAACCAAGTGATCAAAGTGCCAAGACAAACCAACACCACGAGCTCTCTGCAATGATGCTCTGAGGAGAACATAGCCTCCCTTCCCTGGTATTCCTGCCGAAAACACACGAATTGCGTGGAAACATCTGGCCAACCTAAACTGAAGTGCAGGCTATGAAGTAACTGGCCTGTATTTTCAAAACACCCCGGGCGCAAAAAACAGGAAAATGTGAGGAACAGTTCCTTTTTTTAATTGTTTGTAATCCACAGAGCCAGGGCCTTGTCTTGTTCACTGCTGAGTCCCTAGTACCTACAATGGTGCCTGGCACATAGGTACTCAATAAGTGTTTGTTGAACAAACACGTTTTGGACACGATGTGGGGCCCCTAATGGGCTTGACGCAGGGCTCAGCCTGGGGTGGAGAGCTCTTCCTGGAGGGACCTCCCTATCTACCTTGCCTTCCATGGCTGAATGTCACGGTGAAGATCAAGGAGGGTGGGATGGCAGTGGGGTAGCAGGTCCGTGACGCCAGTTACCTCTGCAAAGTCCTGGTAGCTTTCACTCCCACAAGTTCAAAGAAGATGCCCACAGCATACTGCGGCAGAGGGGCAAAGCTGTTACCTTTGCCCCAATTTTGAAAAAAGAGAAACAGAGAGGCCAAGCTACCTGCCCAAGGTCACACAGCAGAAGAACTTTCATGGTAGTCCTCCGGTGGGAGAGATGTCAAGCACCCCAGTCAGAGTGCACTAAAATGTCGGGTCTACTGCCAGTCAAGATTGTTACCTTTGATTTGCTGTGGAGGGTGAGCACATGGGCATGCCAACACACACACGTGTACACACACACGCCTCCAGCGAGCTTCACAGGGATGTGTACGGTCTGCATTTCAGGGTGAAGCATGACACAGACACAGTGAGAGAAGACGCCTCCCACAGGGGACAAAGGACAAAGGTTCAGATGACTCAAGGAATTAAGAAGAATTGCCAAATGACCAGGGTCAAGTAGTGGCAAGAGGATGTAATTTCAACCTTGCATACTGAATCCAGGGATTCTTCAGGGGCCTCAGGAGTTGCCTGCCTTGCTCAACTGCGAGCCTGGACAGGAATGCCTTGTAAATAAACACCCCATCTCTGACATGCTGCTGTCTAGCTTTCTGCTTGGCTTCCTCCTCGGACAAGGTGCTCACTGTCCGGTTATGGTTGAGCAGAGCCTGGTTACTGGAAAGTTTCCTTAAGCTGAGCCAAGATCTATGTAAACAAAACCCTGCTTGTTAACTTAAGTTGTTGCTGGCACTGGCTAAGTGCTTTAGAAACATTACCTTATTGAATCCACCCAAGGACCCTGAAACCTAAGTACTGTTATTATCCCCACTTTCCAGCTGAGGAAACTGAGGCCGAGAGAGGTCAAATAACTTGCCCAGGACCCCACACTAGACAGAAGGCAGAGTTAGAATCAGAACCTAGGCCTGTCTGCTACCAAGTCCACAGTGCATTCCAATACAACAATTCCTTTTCCTTCTCCTAGAACCACAGGCTGAAACCAACAAGATGAAATGAAATGAATCGGGAGAAGTTGGCCACTCTACTTATCAATAGGAAACACTAGTTGCCCAAGCGTAGAATTAGAAAGCCTGGCTTAGCACTGGAAACGCCTGGGCATTTCATTGTCTGCAAAAACCAATGGTGAAGCAGTAGCTTTAAAAAAAAGAACAAAAACTGGGGTCATATTAACAGAAGTATGAAAGCCAGGACAAGGGAGGTGACAGTGCCCTCTTTGGAAGGCATACTGTTGAGCTGAAGCTTGTTGAAAGGAGCACAACCGACACAGAGAGGATCTGAAAATCCCAGAGGGCCTAGAAGGTCTTTGCCTAAAAGGTTAACAAACATATTTACCAAGTGCCAGGTTGTCTTCTAAGCATTTTACCTATATTAATTCATTTCTTAGTCAGAACAACCCTATGAAATAGGCAGTATTATATTTCCCATTTTCAGATGAGAAAACCAAGGCACAGAAAGGTTAGGTGATTTGCAGAGCTTTGACTGTGCTAGAATTCGAACCTTGGGTTCAGGATCCAGAGCTTCAAGCTCTTCACCACTATCTCTACCTAGAAACCAGAGTCCTAGAAGTTTCAGGGAGACCACTGACCTTTCTGAACATATGATGCAAACTCCAAAAAAACCCTCTTTCTAGAAAAGGGCACCCATTTAATTTTGCATTCCATATCAGAGCTCACAGATAGCCTGAAGCTCACCCTAGAGCTCCAGTCAAGGGCCCCTCCTTAGGTAATTAGCAGCTTTTGAGGTCTGTGAGCTGGGCAGTGGCAACATCTTTCAAAAACCCATTCTGGGGCTGAGAGTTTGGTGGGATGGGGAGTTAGCAGTTGCTGCAGACATGGGTCTCTTCTTGCTGCAGCCAGAGTCATTTTTAAATTGGAAACCAGGCGAGGAACCACCTGCTCACACCCTCAGGGGCCTCCAGCTCCTGAAGGCTTTCTTCACTGGGGGATCCATGGCCCATAAAGGCAGGGCATCTCCGACTCAGAATAAAATCTAAGCGCTGCCTGCTGCCCTCCACCTCTCCCCAAACCACTGTGTGATCCCATTTATATAGCACTCTTGAAATGACAGAATTATGGAAATGGAGAACAGATGAGTGATTGCCAGGGGTTAAGAATGCAGGAGGGAAATGGGTGTGGCTATAAAAGGGCAACAAGGGGGATCTGTGAGATGATGGAATTGTTTGCATCTTGACTGTGGTGGTGGACACATAAGCCTACTGGGCACGTGACAAAATGGCACAGAACCAAACACGTACCCATACAAATGAGTGTAAGCAGGACAGGGAAATCTGAACAAGATCAGCAGATTATATCTTGGTTGTGATACTGTACTATAACCTTGCAAAATGATACCATTTGGGGAAACTCGATCACTCTGTATTATTTCTTACAACTACATAAAAAATATGAGTCTATAATTACCTCAAAAGCAAAAGTTTAAAAGAGTGCAAAAAAAAAAAAAATTGCAAGCCCTCTGATGACTGGGCCCCAGCTAAGCCTCTGACGTCCTCTCTGCTTCCTCCCTGTCCCCCACAAGCCTCCAGGCTCGCTGGCCTCCTTACCACTCTGACGCACTCACAGACTGTCCTCCTTCACAGTCTTTACACCCAAAAAGACTTCAGAGAACTTTTCTGGCTCCCCATCTAATGGGGGCTTCCTCCATGACTCCTTGTCACCACACCCTGTTTACCTCCGTCACAATACTTATCACCATCCCTAATCATTTCAGTGAGGTTACATGTATAAATGTTTATTTTATTTCAGGACGCAGAAGGCAAAGATAGAAAGATCTGACTGCAATTTTTCAACATCCCTGTACCAAAACATACCATTCACAAAATAGAAATCAGGCAAAAGACTACAAGAAGGCAGCAATCTACATTACAAAGGGTTAATGGCCTTAATATATAAAGAGATCTTACAAATCAGTAAGACAAACACTTCTTTAAGAAAAATAGGCAAAGGACATAAATGGTTCACAAAAGAATTCCATGCTGGCAAGATGTGAAATAGCCTCTCCCAGTAGGCAGCTAGTTGGGAGTGTAAAAGATAACCTGTAACACTTAAGTTACTTATTTCTATATATGTATTCTTTGACTCCCCGGATGAGAATCCCAGCCCCATGACGGTAGAGCTTTATGTTTGCCATGTCAATACTGTGTCCCCAGTTCCTAAAACAGTGCCTGACACAGACATAGCATGTGCTCCATAAACATGTGTTGAATGAATAAATGGCTACAATTCAACAGTAACGAATTCAATATTTTTAAACATGTACTATGTACCAGGGCTTTGTTCATAATAATTGCTATGCACACATATATATATATATTAAAAAAAAAACCCCAAACCTGTTACCTCTGAGTTGATTTCACTCATGGCGACCCCATGTGTTACAGAGGCGAACTGCTCCATAGAGTTTTCTTGGCTGTAATCTTTATGGAAGCAGATTGCCAGGCCTTTGTTCTGTGATGGGACTGGATGGGTTCCAACCACCGACCTTTAGGTTAGTAGTTGAGTGCAAACCGTTCGCGCAGTACTTATTAGGTGCCTGGCACTGTTCTTGACCAATTCATCAACTGAGTCCTTACAACAACCCTGAGGTAGCTGCCATTAAAATCCACATTTTACACGTGAGGAGAATGAGGCACAGAGAGGTTAAAGCCAGGATTTGAACCTCGGCAGTCTTGCTCCAGAGTCCACACTTAAACTGCTGTGCTCTGCTGCCTCTCGAAACGCAGCCTTCTAATCCCCGTGGGCCCTGGGAGGTGGTGTTATTAGACCCCGAAGAGGAAAAACGGCCAAAGAGGAAAATTGAGGCTGAGAGAGGGCAAGTGACACTGTCAAGGGTGTGGAGTTTGAAAGCCGCAGAGTGGGTGGAAGCCTGAGCCAGGAAGAGTGCAAAGGCCCAGAAAGGGAAATGACCTCGTCCTGCTGGCGGGAAACACACACAACTCACTATTTCTCAGAGGTGAGTGGTGAGCCCTGGGACGTCAGAAGCCACGGCAGCTTGGATGGGACCCCATGGGTTCTTCTCAAGCCCAGTGGGAAGAATATGCGTCCTGATCTCTCCTCCCTGCTCCCGGCAGCAAACCCAGCTGGAAGGAGACAAGCTGAATCTGCAGACAGGATGCAGTCAACCCGTGACAAGCAGCACATGGAGAGGAAACCAAGGACAGAGGGGCTGGGCAGCTCAGAACCACTGACTCTTGAAACTCCAGCAGTAAGCCGGCCTGGAGCTTCCTCGAGACAGCTTCCTCAGGGCAGCTGGGTGGTCTGGCCGGGGGCCCAAGGCCGCACTTGTCCCGGAGCAGCAGTCTTCCCAGAACTGCTGCCTGGCCAGTGTTCCCAGAATCCATAGCTGCGTCAACAGCCCCACCCAGCCTGTAAGGCAAGCCAGGCCAATGCCCCAGCGTGCCCTGGGCTCTGCCTACCCCCACCCCCGCTGGTATAGAAGGGGTGGGGGTGACAGCTGGTTCTATTGCCACAGGAGCATCAGAGCCTCAGCCCTCAGGGTCTCAGGCTTCCTGCACACCTATTGTGTGCTCCCAGTTCCACATCTACCTGCCCTGCAATCCTTTATTCTTATTGCAGGTGTTTTCTGAGCACCCACTATGTGCCGGCTACTATGAAAGCAAACAAGGCCATTTATTCACTCATTCATTCCTCTCTTCCTTCCTTTGACAAGTATTTGAGTAAGATGGGAAGTTACTGGATGGTTCTGAGCAGAAAAGTGACATAACAAGACTTTTATAAGGATCCCTCTGGCTCTGGGGTGGTGGATAGCCTGTGTGGTGGTGGATGGCCTGTGGGGTGGTGGATGGCCTGTGGGGTGGTGGATGGCCTGTGAGGTGGTGGATAGCCTGTGGGGTGGTGGATGCCCTGCTGGATCAAGGACAGAAGCAGGAACCAGCAACGAGATGCTGGGTCCAGACCAGGGTTGGAGGGGGCTGGATTCTGGATCTGTTTTGGAGGACCTGCTGACAGATGGATGCTGGGGGGTAGATGCGAGAAAAAGAGGAGAAATGCGAGTGAACAATGACTCCAAGTCTTCACGTGACCCACTGGGGGGTTGGACTAAATGAATAACCAGGGAGGGAAGAGGGGGTGGCCCATTTACTGCCCACAGTATGGACCCTTTGGCTGGAGTGACGTATAGAGCATGGGGAATGAAGGCAGAGAGGTTGGCAGGGGCCAGAGGGCAAAGCTGCCTACCAGGCGTGGTAAGAGACTCAGGCTCCATCCCAAGGGTGATGGGAACCATTGAAGTGGTTAAGAGTTATGGCTGCTAGCTAAAAGGTCGGCAGTTCGAATCCACCAGCCACTCTTTGGAAGCCCCATGGGCCAGTTCTACTCTGTCCTATAGGGTCGCTATGAGCCAGAATTGACTCAACGGCAATGGGTTTGGTTTATTTGGTTAAGGACTAGGCTCAGGTTTGCTTTCCAAAAGACCACTTAACTTCTGAGTGGCGAAAAGATTGCAGGGGTAAGTAAGTATGGAAGCAAGTAGATGGGTTTGGAGGCTACCCAGGCCATCAAGAGAGAAATGAAAGCAGTGCTGCCAGAGCTGGAGAAGAAGGGTTGAGGGGGGGAGCAGTGGGCCTCAGCTGGGGTGGAGGTGGGTGGTGGCTCCTCTCCCTGGAATAGAGATGGGGAGAGGAGCAAGCTTGCTGGGGAAGCCCAGGAGCTGTGCCATGCTACATCGAAACCAAGCAGACAGCAGGGCCCCGGGAGGCAGTGTAATCTTGTGGTCTTTGGGTCAGAAGAAAACTTTGGGTTGGGGATAGATTTGAGGGTCATCAGCTGATACTGTGGATGAAACCCAGACAGAGTGAGCCAAGGGCCTTGTCCGAGAGGGACAGGGAGGGTTGGTTTGAGACTGTGGACTGGCTTCCAGGGGCCACTGTCTTGGCAACAGGCCATCATCACATGCCAATGACCACTTTACGGCAATGTGGACATGTGTTGGTTGCCCCAGCAACCCCATTGAGGATCCGGGAAACCAAGCCTGGCTTCAGAAAGTCCCTGATGCCCCAGGGAGGAGCCTCAGCCCAAGGAGCTCCTATCCAGACGCCCCCTCCTCAGGAGCAGTGCTGACTACCACCACTCTACACCCCTTCGTTTGCTTCGGTTCTCAGCAACACACTCACCCCTGGTGGCATTTTCTACTCTCAGGAGTTATCTGTTTATCAGCGATATCCCCCAGTGGAGCGTTGGCTTTCACAAGGGCAGGGGCTGTGTCTCTTGTATTCATGGCTGTGTCCCCAGTTCCTAACACAGTGCCTGGCACACAGCAGGGACTCCATAATATTTGCTGAATGGATGAATGAACAAACTCCCCCGGCTATGTGCAGGGCAGAAACCCTGGTGGCATAGCGGTCAAGTGCTATGGCTGCTAACCAAAAGGTTGGCTGTTTGAATCCACCAGGCGCTCCTCGGAAACTCTATGGGACAGTTTTACACTGTCCTGTAGGGTCGCTATGAGTTGGAATCAACTTGATGGCAACAGGTTTCGTTTGTGTGTGTGCAGAGCGACCCAGTCAGCTTTCCCTGATGGGGTCAGGGAAGCAGCTCCAAGAGCTGGAATTTTCCACCTCTCCTCACTGGATAAACACTGACCAATTCTGGCTTTCAGTCTCCTTTAAATACCTAGAAGCAGGCACAGAGCCTGGCCACCCCCAAGCCGGCCTCCAGAAAGCTGGTAATTGGGGCATTAGAAGATAATTACTCGTTGCCCCAGCTGAGACTGTTAAGACTGCATCAGTCAATTGGCTTCCTCGGGATGATGATGTCTGGCCCCAGGACTCCGATTAGGTTTTGGCTGTCTTAGCAACAGTCACGAGTCCCTGGGTGGCCCAAATGGTCACGGGCTCTGCTACTAGACAAAAGGTTAGTGGTTCAAACCCACCCAGAGGCGCCTTGGAAGACAGGCCTGGTGATCTGCTTCCAAAAGGTCACAGCCTTGAAAACCCAATGGAACAGTTCTACTCTGCACACATGGGGTCACCATAAGTTGGAATTGACTTGATGACAACAGTGACAGTCACAGCTGCCCATGGACCTCCTTCCCAAGGTCCAGAGAAGTTATAGCAGTTGCCCCTGCAAGTCCCCATTAGAGGCCATGCCCTAGGCCCTTCTGCCCATGGACGCCACTTCACTTGCCACCCATGCTTGCTGCCATCAGATCCCTCTGCACTCACACAGCAGCATGGCATCAGGGCCCTTGACTCACACAATGACAACCCTAAGACTGGGGCAGGTGCAGTTATCCTTATCCCCATTGTAGAGATGGGAAGACTGAGGCCCAGAGAGGCATCAGGACCTGCCTACGGATACACGACTAGTAAGCGGTGGGACCAGGATTTGAACCAGGCTTCCTGTCTGTGGAGTCCACAGTGTAGTGCCATACACCCACTCCTTTCATACATCTCTCTGTTTGCTCTTCCCGGCAAGTCCAGTTCGGAAGAAATCACCCAAGGTGACTGTTATGGACTGAACTGTGTCTCCTAAAAATATGTATCAATTTGGCTAGGCCATGATTCCCAGTATTGTATGGTTGTCCTCCATTTTGTGATCTAATGTATTTATCCTATGGGTTGCAAATCCTAACCTCTATGATGTTAATGAGGCAGGATTAGAGGCAGTTATGTTAGTGAGGCAGGACTCGATCTACAGGATTAGGTTGTATCTTGAGTCAATCTTTTTTGAGATATAAAAGAGAGAAGCAAGCAGAGAGGAGAGGGACCTTCTACCACCAAGATAGAAGAGCCGGGAATGAAGCATGTTCATTGGACTTGGGATCCCTGGCTGAGAAGCTCCTAGACCCAGGGAAGACTGATGCCCTTCTCCCAGAGCTGACAGAGAGAGAAAGCCTTCCCCTGGAGCTGGCACCCTGAATTCAGACTTCTAGCCTCCTAGACTCTGAGAGAATAAATTTCTGTTTGTAAAGCCATCCACTTGTGGCATTCTTGTTATAGCAGCACTAGATGACTAAGACAGTGAAAAACCAGGAAGTAGCCAAGCTGGGGCCACACACTCACTCTTTGCCCAGCCCTCACTGAACATGTTTCAAAGTGCCCAGGACTTTGCCCCCACAACTTGTCAGTGCAGATAAGAGCTCCCTGTTCATTTTCTGTTTGCACACAAGCATGGGATTGGGTGAGGTGCTTTCCTTTCTCAAGCTCTTCCTGTTGTTTTGCACCATATCATTCCCGGCTTGGGTGGGGACACACAGACATGCCGGGGACACAGAGACATGCGTGGCCACCCATGTACACAGCAACCCCAGAGCACCTGAGACATGGACGGTAACTCTAGGCCTAAGTGTGGACCCCAACCTGCGGGCTGGGTGACGTGTCAGGGCCTCAGTCTCTTCATCTGTGAAATGGTACCCTATGGGACCACTTGCCTCACTGGGTAGTTGCAAGGAGGCAAAGAAGCCATGGCTGGGTGGAAGAGGCCGGGACACTGTTGACAAAACAACAGCTGCCATGACTGCCTGGATGGGCCTCACAGGTGCAGTGCTGAGCAAAGAAAGGAAGCCTAGACATCAGGATGGTGCCCCTAGCGGCAGCGGTGTGACTGGGAGGGTACAGGAGGGGCCTTCTGGGGAGCTGGTCCTGTTTTATTTCTTGATTGGGTAACACACAGGAGAAAATTCACGAGGCTGTACACCTGCCTGGCACTCCCCACAGGTATGCTGCATCTCAGTAAGAAGGTAAAGAGAAAAACAATGGATGAGGGGGAAGGGAGAAGCCTAGTCTGAAACCTGAGAGTATCAGCAAAGACCTCAGAACCACCAATTCCCAGGGCCAGTAGGATCCCAAAGGCCCGTCAGTCCACCCCAATGACACTGCAGGTCCCCTTCGGCCTTTATAAGGGTCCATCTACCCTCTGGTTACATGTCTTCAGCATCAGGATGCTCACTGTTCTGGAGGCAGCTCACAGGAAGCTCACCTGGTGGCCAGTCACCTCTCTCGGAGTAAACAGCAATATCTAAGAGAGCACATGACAGGAGGGACAAGTGGCAAGCACAGCCGAGTTCTAAAGTGGCAGTCGCCACTCCACTCCAGCTGCTTCGTGTCATGGGAATATGAGGGCCTGGTTAGCGCTAGGTCTTTCAATTTTTCAAGAGAAGCCAGAAATCTAGATTTGCATTGTCCTGGTTTGCAAATGTTGAAAATTAAGCGAGTTTATTAAAGCCTCCCTGGGGCCCTGAAATCCCGTATCTGTGGTCCCAGTTTGGCTTACAATGGCCAAGCTGGTGTCCTCCTGGGGTGAGGGGGGTGTGGTGTGCTGAGGGTTCTGAGATGCCAGGAGACCCCAACGGGGGGAAATGGGTAGCAGATGAGACCCCATCTCTAGCCCAAGCACTGGCACCTCCAAACGGGAGGTGAAAGGCTGCCTTTTCCAACCCTTTCCTGATTACCTCTTGCTCATTATGGGATGCAGGTTGTTATGGCGATGAGAAGTGAGCTGGACTGGAGATGCCCCAGGAGCAGCATCATGGCATCAGTAAAGATTCAAGTTGTTCTGGGAGAAGGCACGGGGTTCAAGAGCAGCCTTTACAAACCCTGCCCTCTCCCACCCCCGTCCCACCAGTCCCCAAAGGTGCCACCAACTTTCCATTCTCTCACTTCTGTGTGGACCTTTTCTTGGAATGCCTTCCTCTGCCTCCCAGTGCCTCCTCCAATGCCATCCTCTTCCAGATGTCTCCCCCTCATGACACTCCTGGTGTCCTTATTCCTTAGCCCAACTCACAGCTCTCTCTGTCCCTCTCTCCCAACCTCCTTTTCACTCTCATTAATAGGGACCTGTGCACGCCATTTCTCTCCCTTTCAACTGAAAGTTCCTCCAGGGCAGGGACTGTGTCTTTTCATGTCTTATTCTGAAAGGAGGAGGCAGTCAACAGATGGGAGGTCACCAGCATCCTCATTGCCCTCTCCCCATCACTGGGGGCTTTCCCACCTCCAGGCTTTTGCACACGCCATTCTCATTGCCTGGAATGTCGGCCAACTTGTTTTCACCCAACAACTAATATGGGTACAGGGAAGTTCATAGTGCCTTTCATATTCACTATTGTATTGCTTTTCACAAAAACCCTTAGAAAAAGCTAAAGCAGGTCATCATAGCCCCATTTAATGGAAGAGGAAACTGAGACCCAAACACAGAAAAATGACTTGCCCAAGGTCACGGCAGAGCTGAGACGGGAATGGAAGTTTTTTCTGTGTTTGTTTTCTTTCAACTTATCTGGCTGATAGACCGGGTCAAAAAAAAAGTCCTGTATTTAGGGTTGAACAAAACCAAGACCTAAAAAATTCTTTAGTCTAGAAAAATACAAATTTTAATAAGTGTAGGAATACGAATATCAGATAAATAAAATTCAAGGCACTGAAGTATTAAAAGGGAGGATATGGCTGTTTTATACTGATAAAAAGAGCAATTCACCAAAATGGTATAAAAATTATGAGCCCTCGTGCACCTAACAACTTAGCTTTAAAAACAATGCGAAAAACTGATAGAACTACAGAGAAAAATAACAGATCCTCCATCATAACAGGAGACAAATCTGGCAGAGAAAGGAACATAAAAAGAGAAAATATGAATAGTATAATTAGCAAGCTTGATCTAATAGGTATATTTCTAGAACTAAAAACCCAATAAAAAATAGAATTTTTTTCAAATATAAGAGGAACATTCATTAAAAAAAAAAAAACTGACCAGAAAATGCTACAAAAAAGATTCCAAAAAATTCTTCATCACTGATATCATAAAAGTCACACATATTGACTATAACGAAATAAATTTAGAAATAAACAATACGAAGATAAATTTAAAAAATCCCAGCCACCTGAAAAAATTTTCAAAGTGCATTAATACTTTTGAATAACTCTTAGTTGAAAGAAAAACTTATTGCCATCCAGTCAATTCCAACTCATAGCGACCCTACAGGACAGAGCAGAATGTCCCCATAGAGTTTCCAAGGAGCGCCTTGTGCATTTGAACTGCTGACCTTTTTTGGTTATCAGCCGGACTCTTAAGCATGACGCCACCAGGGTTTCCTAAGTTGAAAGAGAAGTCATAAATTATTTTAGCAATGAAAAATACCTGCAGAATGAAGCCAAAGTAGTACTCAGAGAAAAAATAATAGCCTTTATATCCTGAAACAGATTAGAAAACAAGAAATACCACAAACATTGACAGCAGTTGATGTGGAAGAGAGACCTGGAGGTAAGACCCATAGGAGGTCGAGTGGGATGTGGTTTCTACAAAGTATGCTTTCAGTTTGCATCAATAGAGATACAGGCTCAAGATCCAAGGAGGTGATAGTCTCCCTCCTCTCTGACTGGGCAGCCCTGAGGGAGGCAATGGGCTTTATGTGGGATCCTGTCCAAAGCCAGATTGAATTTACAATTCCCTGAGTCAAGAAGAATGACTGAAAGCACTGTGTAGTCTGGATAAGAGAAATACTAGGCTGGGGTTGGAGGATAATGGTTACTAATTACAAGAGGCAGAACCAGAGACAGAAAATGACTCCTGCAAAGTTAATTTGGCTAATTCTCGGGATTTTTTCCCACTAGAGCTGCCCAGCTGTGGAAATGTGGCTTCTGCAGGGGGCAAGCGACTGCCAGGATGTTGTGGCTCTGAGGGCTTGGAGAGCTGCCCAGCTCAGAGAGCTTTTATCTGTCCTCTGGAGAAGTTTCGTTTCCTCTTTAGATAAAGCAGAACTCTTTTCTGGCTGCTTCAGGAAAACCTCAGGCCTCCCCGGCTGGTTCTCCAAAATGGTTCTTATCTCCAAGATAAGAATTTTAGTTCTTTAAAACTCTACTCCTTGGGCTTCAAGGTCAACTACCTAGGGTTCGAATCCTGACTCTGCCACTTATAAGCTGTGTCACCCAGGTAAGTCTCTACCCCAAGTCTCAGACTCCTCCTCAGTGAAATGTGTGGACACCCACTTGTACCTGCCTTCACCTAGCACTGCACCTGACATGGACTCGGGCCTCCCTTAAAGCTCATTTCCACTCCACACCCACTCTGCTCTGGTACTTCCTCACTGCCTGTGACACCGAGAAAGGTGCATTCATTTGGCTCCTCTGTAAAATGGGCCTTGGGAGAACCAATTGTGACCTGACCACATTTACAGGGCTGCTGGGAGGATGGATGGCAGGTGGTAGTGAGCACACAGACAATGTAGGAAAGCAGATCTAAGTTGAAGGTGGGCCTTTAGCATTTAAGAACAGTTTCCACTTTGTGCTTAAACTCTTTTGACATTTATTTAGGGAGGCACTTGTCCACAGTGGTTAACGCTGAGGACTCTGGAGCTGCCAAGTTCACAGCCCAACTCTGCCAACTTTCCATTTGTGTGATCCCGGACAAGTAATTTAACCCCTCTGTGCCTCCAATTCTCCATCCATAAAATCTGGATAAGAGTAGCCCCTACCTCACAGGGTTATTATACAAGTTGGCTGTGATAATACAGGTATCTGGCTCCCACTTACCCCCTGTCATGGATTGAATTATGGCCCCCCAAAAATGTGTGTATCAACTTGTTCAGGCCATGATTCCCAGTATTGTGTGGTTGTCCTCCATTCTGTGATTGTAGTTTTATGTTCAGAGGATTAGGGTAGGATTGTAACACCACCCTTACTCAGGTCACCTCCCTGATCCAAGGTAAAGGGAGTTTCCGTGGGGTGTGGCCTGCACCACCTTTTATCTCTCAAGAGAAGCAAGCAGAGTGGGGGACCGCATACACCCAAGAAAGCAGTACCAGGAGCAGAGCCCATCCTTTGGACCTGGGGTCCCTGTGCCTGAGAAGCTCCTCAACCAGGGGAAGATTGATAACAAGGAATCTTCCTCCAGAGCCAACAGAGAGAGAAAGCCTTCCGCTGGAGCTGACACCCCGAATGTGGACTGGTAACCTATTGGAGTGTGAGAGAATAAAATTCTCTTTGTTAAGGCCACCCACTTGTGGTATATCTGTTACAGCAGCACTAGATGACTAAGACACCCCCTAACCTGCTTCTACCCCTCTCCCCCTGGTGGTGCCTGTAGTTAACAACTTGGCTGCTAACCAAAAGATTGGCAGTTCAAATCCATCAACCAGCCACTCCTTGGAAACCCTATGGGGCAGTTCTACTCTGTCTATAGGGTCGCTATGAGTTGGAATCAATTTGATGGCAATGAGTTTGGCTTTTTCCCCCCTCACTTAATCCTGTCCAACCACACTAGCCTCTTGGCCATGGGTCAAACACACCAAGCGTGTTCCCACCTCAGGCCCTTTGTACTTGCTGTTCCTTCTCCTGGATGACTCTTTTCTCGGATATCCATATATGTCTTGTTACTCCAGATCTCAGCTCAAAAGTCACCTCCCAAACTAGAGTGTCAGGTCCACGCGGGCCCTGGCTCCTGTGTTCTTCGCTGCACCTGGCCCACGGGCCACCATACTGTTGAGTGAATGTAAGCACTGAGCCCAGGGATGGCAAGACCAGACATGTTAGTGCTCGTTTCTCTTAACTTTGTAAACTGGCTCTGGAGGCTGGAGGCTTAGTCCTTTTTTACACCCAATGCTCAGAACCCCACCCTCCAGGAATTCTGTCCCTCCAAACCTTCAAAACCACCTCTTCCCCTCACCAGGACCCACTTCCTCTCTCTCTGGGAGGGGAGGCGGTGAGGACTCAGAAGCGTGCCCAGCTGGTAAGTGTCCTCAATGAGGCCATACTGCTAAGCAACACGAGGCAGTGAGGAGGCCTGCAGAGGCCCCGGAGCAAGAATGAGTCAGTCGGGGCCAAACCTGAAACCTCCTCTCACCACTTCTCGGAAGGGCAAGGATGTACGCATTTAGACAGAACTGCGCTCACGGAGCGGACAGCAAGGTTCCACCGGGGCCAGGAAGTGGGGTCTGTGGGGTGGACGAGGCCCTCTCGACCATTCTCTGGTCCCCTCCACCTGGCCCATTCTCCCCCAGGTCCTCCTCAGAAAAGCTCTCTGGGCTCTGCCCAGCCCTCTTTTACACTTCACAGCACTGTCACCACCTGGCAGGATACTGCGAGCCACAGTCTGTCCTGTGAAGTCCTGGGCCCAGATGTGTTTCAGAATGCAGAATTACTCAGACCTGAGAAAGGCCATCTTGCATAAAATACCCGCCCCGCGACATAACCACCTCTCACAGGGTCTGGGGCAGCACCCGTGATCAATCATGTTAATTTCTCTGCAGCCAGACATATGAAACCGCACCCAAGGATGATAACGATGCTAAAGAGCCTCACGTTTAGTTCAGGTCAGGGTCTGATTCCAACTGAGTCACGAGAAAAGTTTTGGTTTTCAGAGCTTGTGGATTTCAGAGTTCTAGGTCAGGGGTGTAGGTCTGCATATATGTTTGCGTACTGCCTGTCTCTCAACTAGACTGTAAGCTCCAGGAGAGCAAAGATTGTCCTGTGTGCTTTCATTAGCACCTGGCACTGTGCCTGGTATGTGGGAGGTGCTCAATTAATATTTGAAGAAGAAACAAATGAGAAAGGCAGGTGGTGGACACGGAGAACTGACTGTCCTACATGGAGAGAGAACCAAGAATCACCGAGCCCCTTCCATGAGCGAGGTGTCTATAAAAATTATCTCATGAACTCCACCCCAAAATACATCCATTCTACAAACAAGCAAACTGAGGTTCAGAGAGGTTCTGCAACTTCCTCCAGATCACACACCTAGGAAGCAGCAAGCCCAGATTTGAACCTGGGTCTACCTCTCTTTAAGCCTATGTCAGGCTCAGAGAACCAGAGCAAATTGCTGGAAGACACAGCACAAAGCAATAGGAAAAATGTTCTATCTGATGCTGGATCCCCAGCCTCTGCAGCACCCTCAAAATTCCCACCATGGTTCAGGCAAAAGCAAGTCCAAGCAAAGTCCAGGCAAGCCCTTGACCTCTTTTCCAACACAGCCAAAGGAAGTCTGGCCATATGTGGCTGGGCATGTCTCCACAGGGCCAGCCATGAGGAATTCTTGGAAACATGTCCTCTTGGTCACACCAGCAAACTGACGCAGAGCAAAAGAACCCAGGCTGGGAAGGAAAGTGGGTTCCAATACCTCCATCTCTCCTAGTGGGGACTTAGGCAAGGCCACTGCACAGATCTCTGGGTCTCAGTTTTCTCACCTGCAAAATGGGTAGGCTAAGGCCCAAAGAATGGGGTTCATGGCCACAGCAATTAATATTTATTTAACAAATACTTTGTGCTTACTACATCCCAGGTTCTGATCAACATGCTTGAGATATACTAATTTAATGCTCACTACAACCCTCTAAGAGTTCCTGGGTGTTGCAAACAAGTTAACCCGCTCAGCTGCTAACCAAAAGGTTGGAGGTTCGAGTCTACCCAGGGGCTCCTTGGAAGAAAAGCCTGGTGATCTATTTCCAAAACAAGCAGCTATTGCAAATTGTATGGAGCACAGTTCTACTGACACACTTGGGGTCGCCATGAGTCAGAATCAACTCCATGGGCAGCTGGTGGTTTTTTTTTTTTTTTTTTTAACAACCCTATAAAGTAGTCACTACAATTATTCCTATTTCACAAGTAGGGAAACTGAGGTCCTGAGAAGTTAAATAATTTGCCTACCCCACACAGTAAGTAGCAAAACCAGCCTTTGAACCTGAGCAGTCTGGCTCCGAGGGTCCATGCTCTTAACCCCCAACCCATAGTTCTGGACAGGTAAAAAACAGTCTGCAATATTACTGTGGATCTCCTTTGTGTTAAGAACTGTGTTTAGCAGCTTATTGTCATAGATTGAATTATCCCCCTAAAGTGTCAACTTGGTTAGGCCATGATTCCCAGTATAGTGTGGTTGTCCTCCAATTTGTGAGTGAAATTTTATGTTTAAAGAGGATCAGGGTGAGATTGTAACACCCTTACTAAGGTCATATCCCTGATCCATTGTAAAGGGAGTTTCCCTGGGGTGTGGCCTGCACCACCTTTTATCTTTCAAGAGACAAGAGGAAAGGGAAGTGAGCAGTGAGGGACCTCATATCACCAAGAAAGCAGTGCTGGGAGCACAGTGCATCCTTTGGACCTGAGGTTCCGGCACTGAGATGCTCCCAGATCAAGGGAAGACTGATGACAAGGACCTTCCTCCAGAGCCGACAGAGAGAAAGCCTTCCCCTGGAGCCCGCACCCTGAGTTCAGACTTCTAGCCTAGTGGATTGTGGGATGAAACACTGGTGGCGTAGTGGTTAAGTGCTATGGCTGCTAACCAAGACGTCAGCAGTTCGAATCCAGCAGGCGCTCCTTGGAAACTATGGGGCAGTTCTGCTTTGTCCTATAAGGTTCTCTTTGTTAAAGCCATCTACTTGTGGTATTTCTGTTATAGCAGCACTAGATAACTAAGACACTTATAAAACGTGAGGTCAGTAAGCCTCAGGAAACCCAATTTTACAAAGGTGAGAAAACAGAGGACCAGGGTGGCTTCTGGGCCCCGCCCCACCCCCAGAGATCTTAAACCCTCTCCTCCCTCTTCCCCAAGCAGGCGCAGGGAGAGCAGAGGTTTAGAAAGGTTTTACTTCCTTGAAGCTTCCTTGAAGCTGCTTCTAAATCTGAGCATCAGGGAGCGTGACTGTCTGAGGGGGCACCTCCACCTCCTGCCTGGGCTTTCCGCAACCCTGGGAATTTGTTGCACAAAACACATCCGACACTGAGTCACCACCCAGAATGTGGAAATCCTCAGGTCACAACTGGGTGTGCTGCAACCAGGGTAACTCAAAATCAGTTTTTAGCCCTGCTGCCTCCCACAGCTTCCATAGAGATTTGGGTCAAGAGGTCCAGGGCAGGGCCCAGGAATCTGCATCGTGACTCCTCTGGTTTACACATCAGCCTATAGAATAAAATCCAGGCTCCTCAGTGAGGCACTTAGGTGTGCCCGGCTCACCTTTCCATCCCTCTCTGCCTTCTCCTACTCCGTAGTCTCAACCTCCATGCCCAACCTAGCATGACTTTACCTCCCATTCCCAGCTGCCAAACACCTCTACTTCAAGACTGGCTCAGGGTCCCCGTTCTGTGAGCCTTATTCACTGCCCTGCTGTGTGTTCCCACTGCCCTCATAGCTCACCCCCGACCTCCCTGGCTCAATCTTTTCCCCAGGGGGCAGCTCCTTGAGGGCAGACACTAGCCCCCAGAGCATGAAGCACACAGTAGGAGCTCAATGAGTGCTGAGTGAGTTTGGGCCACCACCTCACACTGCACCTCAGTGTGTCCATCCGTAGTAATGGGCTCTGAGTTCTAAGAGGCCTTTGCAGCACCAGAGATTCCAGGCCTCTGGATCCCCTGACTGGGCGGGCCACCCTGGCCACACGTACAGCCAAGCCTCCGTTTCCCCACCGGACTTTAGGATTTTAATAAAGAGACTGATGTCCCAGCAAATCCCCCAGGCTCCTAAAAGGTGACCCAGAAGGGAGAAGCTCAGTGGGTCACATCTGCAAAGGGTGAGGGGTAAGCCAGAGATCAGGCTTCAAGCAGGATTGGTGCTGGCTTGAGGGCACTGGAAATCCCAGCAGCATAGAGTTTGCTGAGCTCCAGTCTTGCCTGACTACAAAAAACCCAGATTTTGTTTAAGAAATAATAATAGTCCAGATTTCTGGGTCTACTGAATCTGAATTTCAGGGAAGGAGTGTGGGAACCTTCTTTTTAGACAAATTCCCTGGAGAATCCTGTGAACAGAGTAGTTTGACCTATATTGTTGAGAGACAGAGGGCAGTGAGCTCTGGTGTCAGACTGCCTGGGTTCGAATCCTGCTTCAACAAAATTGGGCATCACCTTGGGCAAGTTATTTGACCTGCCTGTGCCTCAGCGTTCTCACCTGTAAAATGGCCATGATACATGGCACCAACCACAGAGAGGTTACTGTGAGGTTTACCTCAGGATACTTTGAATATTCAGGGAAAGTTTGCATAAAACAAGTCCCTATCACTATTTTTTTTTTATCACTATTATCCGGGCCAATTAATCTTCAGAGGAGGAGCACAGAAGTCCAAAGGGCCTTGTTTCCTTGACCTCCTTTCCAACTTCACCGTCTTCAGAAATTTTCACACCCTTGCTCTCTTTCAGTCCTCACCAACGTCCTGGCTCTTACGTGCGGGGCTGGAGTGATTACCCGGAGAAGGGGACTGCGTGGCCCAACACCTGCCTCACCCCAAACTCGTGGCGTCCCCAAAGCCCCCGAGGGTCCGTCCCCCCTGACATCTCGTGGACAGCACGAGTTTTGGGGGCGTGCTGGGTGCCCGATCACCCACAGGCAAGCCCTCCCCGGCTCCCGATCAGTGCGGGGCGGGTGCCAGGGCGTTCCCCGCGCGATTCCGGGCGCTCCGCGGGGTCGCCGGCGCCTTGATCCCGGCCGCAGGCCGGGAACTTCCCCGACGCTCGCTGCGCCCCCAGTGCTGTCCCCCAGAACCTCCTCCGCGCGCGGCCCCGGATCCTACCTGAGCGATCCTGGTCCATTCGCCGTTCGGGCGCCTCGAAAGAAAAGTGGGGGACCCCAGCGCCCCTACCTTCCTCAGCGCAGCGCGGGGCTTTCCTGGGCGCGGATCTCGGCCGCCGGCCTCCCGCGCCCCGCCCCGGGCCCGGCTGATTTGTATGCAGGCCCCGCCCCGGGGACGGCTGATTTGCATGCAGGCCCCGCCCCGGGCCCGGCTGGTCTGCGCACCGGCAATGCAGGGCGTCGCGCGCCCCCGGGAGCGAGTCCGGCTGGCTCACCAGGCGGAGAGGCTGGACTCTGCGTCCTTGGCACTGTCGCCACCGCCCCCTGCAGTCGGCGTCGCCATCCCCTCCTGGGGGCGAGGCCAGCACCCCACCAGGATCCTCGCCGCCACGCTCTCCACGCGGCCGCGCTCCGCTCAGAATCTGGAGTAGTTCCCACCTCGCTCTCTGATCAAAATGCAAAGAAAGCCTTGCGGATTTTCTCCAGGCTCCCGCTCCGCCCTCTACCTCCCCTCCTGCCACGACCCCCTCGCCTCACTTTGCCGAGGGGCCAGTTGGGTTTGGGGCTGGACCAACTCGAATCCTTAGCCTCTTCCCAACAGCCCAGCTTCCAACAAGTGCCAAGGTTTGTTCATTCCTCAGCAAATGTTTCTCTGAGCGCCTACGATAAAACGCTAGGAAAACCAAACAAAACCTGTTGCTGTGGAGTCGATTCCGACTCAAAGCAACGCTGGAAGGACAGAGTAGAACTACCCCATAGGGTTTCCGAGGAGCTGCTGGTGGATTCCAACTGCCCACCTTTTGGTTAGCAGCCGAGCTCTTAACCACTGCGCCACCAGGGCTGGGCTCCAGAAATTTTTAGATAAGAAAACAACCCTTTACCTATTGCCCTCCAGTCGATTCTGACTCACAGTGATCCTACAGGTCAAAGTAGAAGTCCCATAGGGTTTTCAAGGCTGGCAGACGGCCACACCTTTCTCCTGCCCAGCTTCTGAGAGGTTCCAACCGCAGCCCAGCGCTTAACCATTTCGCTACCAGGGCACCTTAACAAAGGTTTAGTTAATAGCTAATACAGTCTGTCAGACCCTGTTGTAAGGCACTGCATGTATTAACCCATTTAATCCTCACAACTACTCTATGAGGGAGCTATTACTATTACCCCATTTTACAGATGAGGAAACTGAGGCATAGAGCCGTTAAGAAACTTGCTCTGCCATGAAACAAGTAAGCAATAGAGCAGGAATTGGAACCCAGGTTACGTAGATCACCATAAAAGTGTTGGAGCCTGTTGTCAGGTGCTGTCAAGTTGGTTCCAACTCATAGCGACCCTATGTACAACAGAAGAAACCCTGCCCAGTCCTGTGCCATCCTCATGATGGCTGTTACACTTGAGCCCATTGTTGCAGCCACTGTGTCAGTCCATCTTGTTGAGGGTTTTCCTCTTTTTCCCTGACCCTCTACTTTACCAAGCATGATGTCCTTCTCCAGGGATTGATCCCTCCTAATAACATGTCCAAAATATGTGAGATAAAGCCTTGCCATCCTCGCTTTAAAAGGAGCATTCTGGCTGTACTTCTTCCAAGACAGATTTGTTCTTCTGGCAGTCCGTGGTATATTCACTATTCTTCACCAACACCATAGTTCTAATTCAAAGGCATCGATTCTTCGGTCTTCTTTATTCATTGCCCAGGTTTCGCATGCATATGAGCCGATTGAAAACACCATGGTTTGGGTCAAGTGCACCTTAGTCCTTAAAGTGACATCTTTGCTGATGCCTGAGAGTGTGGGAAAGCACACTAACAAATCAGGTAAGACCATCTCAGGTAATAGTAGGGCCCAACAAGAAAATAGTGAAGAGAGCGGGGCAGGTGGTCAGAGCAGGCCTCTCTCCGTGGAGGAGACATTTGAACTGAGAACCTAAAGAGAAGGATATGAGGAAGACTAGTTTAGGGAGATAGATCCCTGGGTGGCACAAATGGTTTGTAGTCTACTACCAATCTAAATGTTGGCAGTTCAAAACCACCCAGTGGTACCCCAAAGAAAGGCTTGGCAATCTTCCATAAAGATTACAGCCAAGAAAACCCTATGGAGACGTTTTGCTCTATAACATATGGAGTCGCCATGAGTTGGAATCAACTGGACTGCGATAAGTGTTTAGCTAGGGAGAGGGAACAGCAAGTACACAGGCCTTGAGGTAGAAACCCAGTTCACTTGTTGGAAGACTTGTTCACATGTTGGAGTATATGCCTGAAGGCCAGGGTGGCTGGAGACCCAGGAAGGGCTGGAAAACAGGAGGTGAGGTAGGCAGTGTACAGGCTTGGGCTGGAAGTGCTGGGCACTCAGAGAGTGAATTTGACCCCATCCTGTCCTCAAGGAGCTCCCAGTCTGAGGGTTGGAGGCAAACTCCTCTGAGGCAATTACAGCCCAGTGGGATCAAGTATCCTGGTGGGTGTGAGCCAGGGAAACCACAAAGCCCCTGGGAGTAAGAGTTAGCTTCCTAGAGGAGAGGACACCTAGTAGTTCAATACTACTGATGACCTGTAGTTCAGTCTCATTCATTTATTCATTGCTGCACTCACTCCTTCTTGGGCCTCCTGTGTGCCTGACCGGTGACAAGTGCTGAGGATGCAGACAGATACAAGCCCTAGCCATGCCTTCTGGAGACCTTACAACCAGGTGGGTGAGACAGCCACAGACCCCCAAGTAAGTGATACACAGGAGATTCAGCCCCGGGGGAGCAGGGACAGCTTCCTGGAGGAGGTGGCCTCTGATGGATGCCTCCAAGGGTCAGTGGGGAGGCCCATGGAGGAAGAGAGAGGAAAAGGTGGAAAGGCATGGAGGTGGAGGGCATGGTATAAGCAAATACCTGGAGGCAAGCCATGGCATGGGCATGAAAAATATAGTCAGTCAGTGTCTATTTCTGTACACTTCTTGTGCCAGGTCTTGAGCTGGGGGGACAGGAATAGACAGACCCAGCCCCTCTTTCCCAGAGACACCACTAGCTGAGCTTAAGAAACACTGTGATGAGGGCAGCACAGACTGACACAGAGGTGGGGGGGAGGACTTCTGGCAAGAGGTGACACTTCAGGGAAACCCATTGCCATCAAGTCAATTCTGACACATAGTGACCCTATAGGACAGAGTAGAACTGCACCATAGGATTTCCAAAGCTGTCACCTTCACGGAAGCAGACTGCCACATCTTACTACCCCAGAGCAGCTGGTGAGTTGGAACCACTGACCTTTTGGTTAGCAGCCAAACGCTTAACCACTGTGCCACCAGGGCTCCTTCTAGTTAATAGAATGTGGCAGAAATAAGGCTGTGACTGAGCTAGGTTACAAAAGGAGATACAGCGTCAGCTGGACTCTCTTTCTTGCAACTCATGCCATGGGATCCCTGCGCTGAGCTAAGATCATCTACCCTGAAGCCACTCTGCAGGGGAGTCCAAGGGAGAGACCACATAGAGATACAGAAAGAAGCCTGAGGAGAGCCAGCTGTTTGAGATGTCCCAGCCCAGGCACCAGCCATGTGAGCAGATGAGCCTTCAGATGATTTCAGGCCCCAGATTTCCAGACACTCCAGCTGACGCCAAGGGAAACAGGGGTGAGCTGACCCCACCAAGCCCTGTCCAAATTGCAGCATCATGAGCAAAATAAACATAGCTGTTGTTTTAGCAGGGACAAGGTATCCCCTCTGAGCCCTGCCAGAGTGCAGATTAGTGAGCAAAATAAATGCTGTTGTTCTAAGCCGTTCTCTTTGGGGATGGTTTGTTACACACTCTTGGTACCTGGAACAGCTGCGTACCCACAACACCGACCTCCCTTGTTCTCCTTGGCCAATGGAACCCAGACTTTGTTTGGGGGCAGCAGTGTGCCTCACCAGAGGCGATGGATGGATTGTGATTGGTTTTGGCCAACCATGACAATTGTGTTCCAGCTTTCCCAGCCTTCCTTACTGCAAGGGGTGATCCAGCAAGGGGTGATTGAGGGTCGAAGTTCTGCCAATGAAACCAAATGAAAGTCTGCTAGGAGGGGGTGTTCTGGGGCACTTTGGGCTTTCCTGATTAAAAATAGGGTTGCCCTAGCTCCTGTTTGGAGGCGAGATGAGAAGGCAAAAAGGGACAGGACCTGGTTGAATGGACACGGGAAATCCGGGGTGGAAAGAAGGCATGCGCTGTCACATTAGAGGGAGAGCAACTGGGTCACATAACAGTGTGTGTATAGATTTTTGTATGAGAAACTGACTTGAACTGTAAACTTTCACGTACAGCACAGTAAAAATAAATTAATTAATTAAATATATGAGGGTTGCCCTGATGTGATCACAGACCATCTTATAACCTAAAATATTTATGCTGTCTGGCCCTTTGGAGAAGAAGTTTGCCCACCTCTGATAGAGATTATCGTTATCCATTAACTGACAGCATACAGTTCCACTGTATGTCTATTTAATCAGCCTCTTCTGGATGGATAGTTAGGTTCCCATGTTTCTCCTTACTCTAAACAACGCTGTGGTAAACGTTCTTGGATATTTACCTTTGGGCAATTGTTTATCTCCTTAAAATAACTTTTGACAAATAAAAGGACATTTGACATTTGTAACATCTAAACCTTTAGCCTCTTCCCCCTACCCTACCCCACTCCTGCATTTGTCCCTTAAGATACATTTGCTTTTCAGCGAGATAGTTGTTTCATTGCAAATTTATTTCAGTAAGATGTGCTGGTTGTCACAAAAAGATGACCCTCCATTAAAAAGAAGATACAGAATATAACACAATTGCTAACATAGAGTTTTCCATTTGCAAATATTTTGTAATGATAAGAATGGATCCTATATATATTCTTTTACACAGATATGTGTCCATGCACACACACACACCTCCTCCATATCCACACAGTCACAGAATTAATGTCACTCTGGCAAGATGGGGAAGGGTTCGGGGGCAGAGGTTACACACAGGGTTATGATGTCATCTTCATGATAACAGCTGTTTGCCTTAGTGTGATGGTTAAGGTTGTGTGTCAACTTGGCTGAGCCATGATTCTCAGTGGTTTGGCAGCTATGGTGTGGTTTGGCAGCTATGGTGTGGTTTGGCAGTTACGTAATGTTGTAATCACCTCTGTTATGGACTGAATTGCGCCCCCAAAAATGTGTGTCAACTTGGCCAGGCCATGATTCCCAGTATAGTGTGGTTGTCCACAATTTTATGATCTGATAGGATTATTTTATGTGTGCTTGTCTTAGGTGATGTAACAAGGCAGGATTAGAGGCAGGAAGGACTCAATCTACAGGACTAGTTGTATCTTGAGTCAATCTCTTTTAAGATATAAAAGAGAGAATTCAGCAGAGAGGAGAGGGACCTCATTACCATCAAAAAAGAAGAGCCAGGAGCACACCATGTCCTTTGGACTCAAGGACCCTTGCTGAAAGTCTCCTAGACCCAGGGGAAGATTGATGACAAGGACCTTCTTCCAGAGCTGACAGAGAGAGAAAGGCTTCCCCTGGAGCTGGCACCCAAAATTCAGACTGCTGACCTTTCCGTTAGCAGCTTAAGCTCTTAGCCACCAGAGCTCCATATATGTATGTGTGTGTGTGTGTGTATACATGTATATATATATTCCACGGGTTTTGCTTCTCTATAGAACCAAGCCTAAGACGCCCAGCATGGCTGGGAGGAAGTAAAAATTATGAAAAGACCAATATTGGGAGTACAGAGGAAAGTTGAAAGGCTAAGTTCTCAAGGCAGTTGCAAGAAGTTGTGAAACATGACAGTTAATGTTATGGATTGAATTGTGTCCCCAAAAATATGTGTTGTAAATCCTAACCTCTATACCCTGAGCCCTGGTGGTGTAGTGGTTATGAGCTCAACTGCTAACCAAAAGGTTGGCAGTTCTTATCCACCAGCCACTCCTTGGAAACCCTATGGGACAGTTCCACTCTGTCCTATAGGGTTGCTATGAGTCGGAATTGATGCGATGGCAACGGGTTTTTGTTCTTTATTATGTGTTATCACATCTTAGGAGCTGGGTTACAAAGGAGCAAGAGGCTGCAAAGGTGAACAAGACATGGTCCCTGTCCTCACAGAGCTTGTGGTTGGCTCAAGGAGAGAGAGACCAAGTAATTAGGGTACAACATGATAACAGCCTGGGGAGGGAAGCATGAGAACAGAGGTTTTCTAGAGGACGGGCCAACCAAGAAGGTATAGATGAATGAGTAGGGGTTCTACCAAAAAAAAAAAAAAAACCATTGCCGTCGAGTTGATTCCAACTCATACCAACCCTATAAAAAATAGGACGCCATAAAACTGCCCCATAGAGTTTCTAAGGAGCACCTAGTGGATTTGAACTGCCAGCCTTTTGGTTAGCAGCCATAGTACTTAACCACTACACCACCAGGGTTTCCACAGTTTGGAGCAAATAGGATGAGGCGGGGGAGAGTGACCCAAAGGAAGGACCAGTATTTGCAAAGGTCCGAAGGTGAGGCTGAGCACTGGAGTAACTGATATGAGATCAGAGCAGTGGAGGCGGTGGGGGGCGAGTGACAAGAGATAAGGTGGGAAAGAGACACAGGGCCCTGATCTGGGGAACAGTTTTGGATCAGCAGCTTTGACTTTTTTTTTTATTACAGCCCACAATAAGAAATGTGTTTTTTTTTTTTTTTTTTTGGTTCAGTGTAATCTCTCCCTCTCTTTCTACCTCTCTCTCTCACACACACAAAAACATTCTGTTCTATTTTGTTTTTTAGAAAATGCTGGTCGGGAGCAAAAGAAACTAGTCACAAAATAGCACAGAGCATATGATTCCATTTATATGAAGTTCTATAACAGACAAAACTAATCTACAGTGATAGAAATGAGATTAGTGGCTGCCTGGGTGAGCACTGGAGATGGGGAGATTGGCTGCAAAGGGGCACAAGGTAATACTCTGAGGACATGGAAATTTTCTATATTTTTATGGTACTGGTGGTTACACGGGTATATGCATTTGTCAAAAATAAATGCGCGTTTAAAAAA
Source organism: Elephas maximus indicus (assembly GCF_024166365.1). Lineage (NCBI taxonomy): Eukaryota > Metazoa > Chordata > Mammalia > Proboscidea > Elephantidae > Elephas > Elephas maximus. The sequence continues at coordinate 87,693,795 of NC_064830.1, read as the reverse complement.
GCACATGGGGGAACTTTCTGGGGGTGTTGGTGATGTCCTACATCTTGATAGGGGTTTGTGTTAAACCCGTGGGCTGCATTTGTCAAAACTCATCGAATGCGACACTTAAGATTTGTGCGTTTCATATGTATATAAATTTCACATCAAAAAGAAAAATTTGTGTACAAATATTGAACATTAGTTGGTGATATGCATGCTGATGTATTTAGGAGGAAGGGTACTGATATCTGGAACTTACTTTCTTAAATGCATCCAAAAATAAAAAAGGTTTTTTTTTTTTTTATGGATAGAGGAGTAGAAACATGAATAGACAAGTGATAAAGAAAATATAATAAGATGTTAATGTATGCAAAGACACTTCAGTGTTGGGGTGGGGAATGTTCTGTCTCTTCAACAATTGGTGCTGGGACAGACTGGAATATCCAGATGAAAAAGAATGAATTTGGATCTCTACCTCACTTAAATATACAAAAATTAACTCAAAATGGACCACAGACCTAAATGTAAGACTTAAACCCACAAAACTCTTAGAAGAAAACATCTTCCTGACCTTGAATTCTTAGTTATGACACAAAAGTCCAAACAACAAAAGAAAAAATAAACTGGACATCATCAAATTAAAAAATTTGTGCTCCAGAGGACACCATCGAGAAAGTAAAAAGACAACTCACAGAATGGGAGAAAATTTTTGCAAATCATGTATTTGATAAGGGACTTGTATTTAGAAGACATAAACAACTACACCCACTCTTCACTTATCAACATGGTTAGGTTCCAAAGATCAGGTCATTATGCAAAAATGGAGGATGACCACATCAGATCACAAAATGGAGATGACTACATCATTACATAACTGCCAAATGACATCATTACATAACTGTCAAACCACTGAAAATCATGGCCCAGCCAAGTTGACACATAACCTTAACCATCGCAACCAGCGTTACTCTTGCCTTGCACCTTGGCATTTGTTGCTGCCTGTCATACATTGTTAATGAGCAAAATAGTCCAATAGCAGATTTTTTACCATTGTTGTAAACATGAAGTGTCAGAAAACAAGATAGTCGATAAGTGAGGAGTAAGTATATTATGACTCAGTAATAAAAAAACAGTCCAGTGAAAAAATAGGCAAAGAATCTGAATAGACAGCTCTCTGAAGATTATACAAATGGATAATGAGTACATGAAAACAGGCTCAACGTCATTAGTCATCAGAGAAATGCAAATCAAAACCAAGTGAAATACCGTGTCACACCCCCTAGGATGGCTATAATAAAAAAAAGACAAATAATAACAGGCATTGGCTTATCTTTTTATTTTCATGTAAAATAACCGGAATGCTCATATGCTGATGGTGAGAATGCAAAACAGTGCAGCCGATCCAGAAAACGGTCTGGCAGTTCCTCAAAAAGTTAAATATAGAATTTCCGTATGACCCAGCAATTCCACTTCTAGCTATCTACCTAAGAGAAATGAAAACATATGTCTACACAAAAACTTGTATACAAATATTCACGGCATCATTATTCACAATAGCTAAAAGGTAGCAACAACCCAAATGTCTATCAAATGATCAGGGTTAAATAAAATGTAGCGTATACATACAATGGAATATTCAGCAATAAAAAGAAATGAAGTACTGATACATGCTATAACATGGATGAACCTTGAAAATATTATGCTAAAATGAAAGAAGACAGTCACAAAGGACCACCTGTTGTATGATTCCATTTACCTAAAATGCCCAGAACAGGCAAATCTATGGAGCCAGAAAGTAGGTTATAGTGATTGCCCAGGTGTGGAGGAGGGGAAGTAAAGAGGGAAAGGGGGTGATGGTTAAAGGGTACGGGGCTTCTTTTTGGGGTTGAAGGCTGCTCAAATCTGTGAATATACCTAAAGCCATCGAGTTGTACACTTTAAATGGGCAAATTGTATGGTACATGAATTACAGCTCAATAAAAAACCCAAAAAAAACAAACCCTTTGCCATCGAGTCGATTCCAACTCATAACGACCCTATAGGACAGAATAGGACTGCCCCATAGAGTTTCTAAGGAGCACCTGGTGGATTCAAACTACTGACCTTTTGGTTAGCAGCCATAGATCTTAACCACTACACCACCATAAAGCTGCTTAAAAATGTTAACGTAGATATGGACACCAGAAGTGTGATCCATAAAAGGAATAACTGCTAAATTGAACTTCATCAGAATAAAAAGTCTCTGTTCTTCAAGAGACCCTGTTAAGAGAATAAAAAGTAAGCCAGAGATTGTGAGAAAGTATTTGCAAGTATGTTTGACAAACAACTGGTGTCCAGAATACATAACGAACTCTCAAAACTCAATAATAAAACAATTCAATTTTTTAAAAATGGGCAAAAGATCTGAACAGATATTTCACCCAAAAATATACACAGGTAGCAAATAAACACATGAAAAAAAAGTTCAACGTCATTAGTCATTAGGGAAATGCCAATTAAAACCACATTGAGATAGCACTACATACATCTTAAATTGGCTAAAATTAAAAAACAAAAAAAATACAATGCCAAGTGCTGGTGAGGATGGGAACAACTGGAATTCCCATACATTGCTAGTGGGAATGCAAAATGGTACAAACGTTTCGAAAAGTTTGTCAGCTTATTACAAAGTAAAGTACACATTTTACTATATGGCCCAGCTTCCTACTCCTAGGCAACTACCCTCCAAAACCCAAACCCATTGTGTAGAGTCGATTTTGACTCACAGTGACCCTACAGGACAGAGTAGAACCACCCTAATGAGTTTCCAAGGCTATAATCTTGGTGGCACAGTGGTTAAGTGCTCAGGCTGCTAACCAAAAGGTCAGCAGTTTGAATCCACCAGCCACTCCTTGGAAACCCTACGGGGCAGTTCTATTCTGTCCTATAGAGTTGCTACGAGTCAGAATCGACTACGGCAATAGCTTTTTTTACGGAATCTTTGCAGAAACAAACCACTACATCTTTCTCCCACACAGCAGCTGGTGGATTTGAACCGCTGATCTTTCAGTTAACAGCTAAGCACTTAACCGCTGTGCTACCAGGGCTCTTGGCATTTACTCTAGAGAAATAAAAACTTATGTTCACTCAAAAATCTTTCTGCAAATGCTTATAGTGACTTTATTTCTAATCCCCCCAAACTGGAAACAGCCCAGAGGACCCTCAACTGGAGAAAGGATGAACATATCGTGGTACAGCCCACAATGGAATGCTACTCAGTACAGGCCCACCTCCCTCCTCCACAGTCTGGACTGGACAAGACTCCTGGATTTTCACTCACTCTCTGAGCGGGGGAGGGCCGCCATAATGACAGAGATGAACTTTCTCACTAGCCTTGTCACAGGTGCACAGGGCCAGGCTTAATATAATTTAGAAAAGTAAAATCCCGTGATGTCTCTTGCATCCAATATAATCGTGGTGGGAAAAATTTTATCCAGATTGCACCTGCTTCATGTTTTGGGGTTCCAGATAATTGTAACTTATAACCAAACCAGTTGCCATCAAGCCAATTCCAATTCATGGCGACCCCATGTGTTTCCAAATAGAACTGCACTCCATATGGTTTTCATGACAGTGACCTTTCAGAAGCAGATCACCAGGCCTTACTTCCAAGGACCTCTGGGTGAGTTTGAACAGTCAACCTTTCAGTTAGTAATCGAGCACTTAACTGTTTGCAACACCCAGGACAACTTCAAAAACGGGTTCATAAATAAGAAAATGTTCCGCTACTTAAAAGGACAGATTCGAATACCTCACAGCAAGACCCATTTCTGCATTTTTAAGAGCCGCCCTCACCTACCCAGGATCCTGGAGCTCAAGATAAAACCCCAGTGTCTTCTTGGCCACCCTCGGCTCCTGACTGCTGTGCCATTTACCCGCTGCTCACGATACTCACAGTCCCCTGGAGGAGCAAAGTCTTTCACACCTCTTTGCCTTTGCACAGACCTTTTTCTCTCCTGTTCCCAGGTGAACTGTTTAAACTGCACCTCTTCTGTGACGCCTTCCTTGGATCCCTTCTCCTTAGGACAGAGTCAGTGACTGCTTTTTCTGCATTTCCCCAGATCTCCGCGTGCATCTCCGGTCAGGCTGGCCTGTTTTATTATGTAAGAAAAAAAAAAAAAAAACCCAGTGCCAACACCATAGGAATTTGTTGCTCCAAACAAAATTAAAGCTGACGTCAAGCCCTAGGCACCAGAGTGTAATAAATTTACTCTCAGTGGTTGCTGGACTCTCTCCCCGACTCCAGGGTGGAGCAGAGGACGTGGGTGTGTGTGTCATGTGCGCTCTGGACACTGAGGGAGGGTCCAGTGGTCTCCAGTCTACAAAAGGCACCACGGACCAGCCTTTGTCCAATTCTGCTGCTCATTGCCAGCTTTGGTCTGGGTGTCTAGGCAGCTGCTGGGGGTCTCACACCCCAAGGTGCAGCCTCCTCGTAGCATCCTGCAGTCATTCCTACTGGGGTCCTGTCATCTCCCGGCAGCACAACTCCAAAACGCACCTACTCCTAATTTCCAATTTGAGGAACTCGCCCCTTCCTGGCCCTTGTTCCTATCTAGCGCTTCCCAGCACTTCCCTCCATTCTGTCCACCCTGGCGGGGGGGTCTTTGGAGGCACAGTGCTGGCCTGCTTGCCTGGGGAGGGGGTAAGGGATTGTTTTCTTACTAGCTCATGCTGCTTCACCCCAAGAGCATTTATCTCACCATGTTGCAATGCTTTATCTCCCCGCCTGGGACTTCCTCTGAACTGGGAGTCTTTTGAGGTTAAGGGCTGCCTCATTGATCTTGATCTCCAAAGGCCAAGAGTGGGTTTTCTAACTGTGTGACCGACAGAGCAAGATTTTAAACCTCTCTGAGCCTCAGTTCCCTTGTTTGTAAAATTAGAGTATTATAGTACTATGGTTGAGATGAACTGCAGTAATGCATGCTGACCACTTAGTACAGTGCCTGACATGTAGTGATCACTCAATTAATGTTGGTGGCTAATGTTACTTTTTATTCTTATTATTGTCACCTGCAGTGCATGTTTGGTTATCTATTCAACAGTCATGCCCAGCTCCTTTTCTCCACTACCAAAAAAAAAAAAAAAAGCCAAACCCATTGTCGTTGAGTCAATTCCGACACATAGTGACCGTATAGAACAGAGTAGAACTGCCACATAGAGTTTCCAAGGAGCACCTGGTGGGTTCAAACTGCCAGCCCTTTGGTTAGTGGCCATAGCGCTTAACCACTACACCACCAGGGTTTCTTTGTCCACTGCAGAGACTGAAAATGAAAGGTACTCACCTTCCCAGCCTCCCTTACAGTTGGAACATGGACAGGTGACTCAGTCTGGGGCAATGGGACTTGAAGGAATGTGTGCAGGGTGCTTTTCAGAAAGCTTTTCCTCTCTGATAAAAAGTGAAAGAAAGAGCCTTTGGAAATTGTCATGGAGGGTGGTGATGCTTGGAGCTGTGGCAGCCATCTTGTGACCATGAGGGCAGAATTTAGGGTGAAAGTCAATATGCTAAAGATGCCAAAGTAGAAATATGGCAGGGCCAGGGGACTTTATGACTTCATTGAGTTGCTGCCCCAATCCTGGAACCTCCTACCATGGAACACTGTTAAGGTAGACCTGAAAGCCTCTTATTATGAAAACCACTTTTAGCTGGTATTAGAAGCTGAAAGTATCCCATTGAATACATTATTAAAGAAATTTATATTCAGTAACTGTTGAAAGAAAGTGGAAGTGCCAGGATGGAAATCCTGGACACCCGAAGCCCAGGATCCTGGGCTTTCTGTGGGGGCTTCTGCGCCCCACACTCCAACCCCCTGCCCAGACTCACAAGAGCTGGCTGCCAACTGAAGGTCATAGGTAAGTAATACTTCTCAGTCCACTGGTCCATGCCCTTGGCCTCATGGTCATTTCTGCAATGTATCCACAGGAAAGAGGGTGAGTGCATGGAAAAAAAAAATGTAAAGGAAGAAAAAGGGGTCTGGAGAGAGGAATCATTTACATGTGACCAATCCAAAGGTCCCTGGGCTTTGCTTGTCCTATCACAAACTAGTTCATTTAATCCGAGTCACCTTAATTCTAAATTGTCACATTGGAGTCAACCTGCTGTTGGTTGGCAAAGAAATCATTACATATTATCTCACTGCGTTCCATCAATATTTCTAGTTTAGTTTTGATACTTATTCTTATTTACTGGAGACTCTCTCTCTGAGTTACTGATAAAAACGGGGAGGGGGAGACTATGCTTCTCTAGTTTCTGGTTAATTTTGTGGCTAGAAAAAAATTCGTGGGAAAGACAAATGCACAACATATTTTTACCACAACTACTACCGGTCCCATGGTGGTGCAGGATGTTGCAGGAATAAATGGGGTGCGCCTTGCCTCAGGTTCCTCTGATACTTAACACTTCTGGGTCTGATGTTCCTACAGCATGTTAAAAACAAGCTAAAAGGTGAGGAGTGGTGGGATAACAATGAAAGGATACGATTGGTCCCCTGTAGCCATTAACAATGCCATCTCCCGACCTAATGCCCTTGGGCTGCGTGTCCTTTCTCTTTATGACTCCACAATTCTATAAAGCGTGGTCCGCATGCCATGTGGCCATATTTCACCCCCAACACACTGATCTCCCTTCCTCTCAGACCAACAGTGACAGGATTACCGAGCACAAAGGCCAACTTTTTCAGGCCCTCATCCCGTCTCCCACACTCTCTGCAGCTGCTCATTCTTGGTGAGATATTCTCTTCGGTCCATTTACAAGATTCAATACTGATACTCCTGTTTTCTCCCAACTCCTCTAATCACTTTTTTCTCTTGCTCCTCTTCCTACCCTCTAAATGTAATCATGCACCCAGTCCTCTCCTTTTCCCTCGAACATTCTCCTTCTTGTTCAGTTCACTTGTAAACTTGCTTTTCCCTTATTGGATACAAGACCGTAATCAACAACACATTAAGTATATAAAGTCAGTGAAGGTTTTCCCCTGGATCTGCCCCACCTCTGCCCAATCCCTCTTTCCAGAAGGAATCTCTCTGAGTTGTGGGATGACATTTTCCCCAGACCTATACAAGTAGAGACATAATTTTGATACCATTGTTTTAACTGGAATTGTATGTCCATAATTCCTGGTCTCTACATCTGTCCTGCGCACACTAGACAGTTACCCCTATCTCTCACTCAGACCCCTTAAACTCAAAATGTCTAAGGCAAAAGTTGTTATCTTTCTCCAGGCTTACTTCTCCTTATGTGTTCTCAGTCTCAGTTAATGGCGTCACCATCCAATTAAGCAAGTTGGAAATGGTGTTGTCATCTTTGACTTCTCTCTCTGTCTCTTTCTTTCCCCTTCTCTCCTGTGAAAGACAGTCATGAATTGCCATGGGCTATCCATCCTATTTCTATAATCATTCTTACTTCTGGCTTATTTCCCGCTCTCTGCTGCTTCTGCAAGGAAACCCTGGTGGCGTAGTGGTTAAGTGCTACAGCTGCTAACCAAGAGGTCAGTAGTTCGAATCTGCCAGGCGCTCCTTGGAAACTCTATGGGGCAGTTCTACTCTGTTCTGTAGGGTTGCTATGAGTCGGAATCGACTCGACGGCAGTGGGTTTTTTTGGCTGCTTCTGCCCTGGTCCAGGCCCTAACCACCTCTCACCTAAACTAAAGCAATATCTTCCCAGCTGGTTTACCTGCTTTTTGTCACTTGTGGCAGTCAGTGTATTTAGACAACCCAGTACCGTTGTACCTCTTCTTCCCTCCTATTTTATTCAGGCTGCAATGGCCCATGCCTAGAGAATGAATCACGATTGGCCTAAGCTGGTAATGGCAGTCCCATTCCCCTTCGCCAGATTCTCACTTTCCCAGGCTCCTTTGCAGCATGGGGTGGCCATGTGACTCAGTTCTGGCCAATAAGACTTAGAGGGAAGTTTGGAAGTGGCTCATGAAGAGAAAAACATTCTGTGTTTTTCCTCTCTCAACAACCCCCCCCCCACACACATATATTTTGGAAGTTTAAACCCTTTAGGCTGGCATTTAACACTTGTACAACCTAGCCTTCAACTTATCTTTCCTTCATCAATACCCAGTTCTCGTCCCATACCTTATGCTGGAATTGGGGAGTAGGAAGCTTAAGTGGAGGTGTATCTCTAAAAGTCTCCAAAGGTGGTCCTAAATGAACCCTGTCTCCCAGGATTCACGTTCTTGGGCAGGCCCCCCCCCCCCCCCCACACACACACAGTGAATCTACTCTGGTCCTGTGACATATTTTAACGAACAGACTGCAAAGGATGTGACGTTGGGCCAGTTCTGGGCCTAAGCCTTGAGAAGGCCCAGCAGATCCTGCTTTACACTCAGGAGCCCTATGCCACTGTATAAGAAATGCAGCTACCCTGAGACCACTCTCAGGGTGGTTGTAAGGAAGTATTAACTAACCAGAAGGAGAGGCCACATGGAGGAGAACTGAGATCTCAACCAACAGAGAGCACCAGGCTCCAAACTCATGATGTAATGTGAGCTGTCCAGCCTGCCCCTGACCATTTGAGTATCCTAACAGAGACAATTTGATAAGCTGAGGTGGAAAAGTAACTGAAAATCACTTTTTCTAGTCAAACTCAATTACTCTTCTCTTTCTTGCAAATGACTATCACTCTCCTGCATCCATGGCTTTGTTTATGCTGCTCTCTAAGCCTAAATTAGCTTTCCTCCCCCTCAAAGTCCTCCCATCCTTCAAGGCTCAGCTTCTCAATTCAAACTTTTGTAAACTCTGCAGCTGATTAATGTAATTGCTGTCAATAACTTGTATACCTATAAAAAGTTGCATTGGCAAATTTTGTGTGATAGATATATTTACAATAAAACAACAACACAAAAGAGCAGCTGCTGAAGCTGAGGCTCCTTATGTACAACCAAATGTCTCGTGGGTTTTGGTTGCTTGGTTCAGAGGTGTAGGTTCATGGTTTCATGGGACATCCCAGTTAATTGGCCTAATAAATTGTTTAGTGCTTCTGTTCTACCTCCTAGTTTGTTGAGTAGTGCCTGGGTTCTTAAAAGCTTGCAGGAGAGTCAGGAGCAGGAGGAGGAAATGGAATGTGTGGCTAATTGCCTCCATGAACAATTGCTTCTCTGCCATGAGACCAGAAGAACTGGATGGAACCCGGCTACCATTACTGAATATTTTGATTAAAAAATTCTCTAGAACAATCCTGATCAAAAGGGAGAAAATATAGAACATAATTTTAAATTCTCATGGAATTGAGATATTCTGGAGTCATGGAGCAAACCCTGGTGGTGTAGTGGTTAAGTGCTACAGCTGCTAACCGAAAAGGTCGGCAGTTCGAGTCCACCAAGCACTCCTTGGGAACTCTCTGGGACAGTTCTACTCTATCCTATACGGTTGCTATGAGTTGGAATCGACTCAACAGCAACTGTTTTGGTTTTGAGTCACGGTGAATGAACTCCAGAAAATATTGCCCTGAGACGATCTTTAAACCTTAAACCAAAAACACCCCCTGAAGTCTTCTTAAGACCAAATAGTCTAGCTTAACTAGTAAAGAATGTCTGCCTTGAGCATTATGCTCTTTCAAGAAGTACCAATATGAGATCGAGTTGACAATGGCAACTCGAAAGGTTAGATAGGAAACTTACGGGGCAGTGAGTTTATGTCAATGGAGGAGGAACAACTCAGAGAAGGAGGATAAGAATGGTTGCACAACTCGAAGAATATAATCAGTGTCACTGAACTGTACATGTAGAAACTGTTGAATTGGTGTGTTTTGCTGTGTACATTCTCAACAACAACAAAAATAAAATAAGATAGATTATTTAAAAAATAAATAAGCAAAACAACTTTTGTCAACTGAGTAGTTGAGGATTTGACCAGCTCTGGAGCAGGGATGTGGTTTTACTTAATGTTCTGCATTTACCCTCCCTCCGTTCTGGCTGAACAGCACACTGATTTCATTTTGATGAACTATCCCTCCCCCTTTGGATACAGTATGAGTAGAGCCATCAATCAAGTTGCCCGATTCTTGCTTTCTCAGGCTCTTGATAAATATTTGTTAGGACGGATGCAGAAATTAAACGAAAATGAAGAATTTGATGAGTCAACTAAATAATTTATTTTCAACTGTGATTTCCAAATCCATTTTCGAGTGAGTTTTTCAAATGAGACTTAAAAGTCCTGCCCCTCTCACCTTGCCTTCTTCTCCTCTTTCCAATCCTAAAACACACTGTGCTCCGTCCCACCTCTGTGCCTTTTTCTGGGCTCTTCTCTCTGCCTCCTTTACCATTTCACAACTTTTTTGCCTTAGACCTGTGGGATCCCATGTGGTAGTCACAAGCCACACATGGCTCCTGATGACCTGAAATGTAGCCAGCCTGAATTAGAGATGTGCCATGAGTGTAAAACACACAGCAGGTTTCAAAGAAAAGAGATGGCACAGTGGCTAAGAGCTTGGCTACCAACCAAAAAGTCAGCACTTTGAATCTACCAGCTGTTCCTTGGAAACCCTATGGGGCGGTTCTAGTCTATCCTATAGAGTTGCAATGAGTCAGAAGCAGCTCGATGGCAACGGATTTGGTTTTTTTGGTTGGTATTTTTATGATGAAGGTGGTATATTCATATTTTTCAATCTTAATGTAATAGGTTGTCATAACTTCGAAACCTTGAAAAAAGATTTAAATAATGAAGAAGAGTAAAATACTTTTGAAACGTCGGAATGACAACTATTCACTGAGCTCTTAAGTGATGACAGTCACTATACATAGCTTTTAGCCTCCTTCCCCCAACCCTGGTGTATAACATTTTATTGTAGACAAAGGGAGAAGCAGCAATTTGGGACTATTTATGTCTATTGCTCCCAAAGGAATAAATAATTATTAAATCAGAAAAAAGTGACCCAGGACTAAAAAGTACTAGACCAATAATGAAGAACCATGTAGATGAGGGAATTCTCCATTTTTGCCCGTTTTACAAGAAACACTTGGAAAGTGAAAATAGTTTCCAACTGGCTCCCAATGAGAGAAGAGAGATAGAGAAGAAAGAGAAATGTTTTTGTTGGAATAATCTCGAAGAGCACGGAATGTGAACGAATGAAATGAACCCTTTGCCGTCAAGTTGATTCGGACTCATAGTCACCTGATAGGGCAGAGTAGAACTGCCCCATACGGTTTCCAAGGAGCACCTGGTGTATTCAAACCGTTGACCTTTTGGTTAGCAGCCGTAGCTCTTAACCACTACGCCACGGCAGTTTCCATGGAATGTGGGAAATGTGAATAAATGTTAAGTGTGTTACAGGTCAGCACATCTCAAATTCTCACATGCGTGATCCACAGGGACACTGGTAAAATGCAGATTCTGGGTCAGTAGGTCTTAGATGCCTGCTTGTCCGTGGATCATACTTGGAAGAGCATTTATATATTTTATTCCTGGTGTGAAAAGAACCACTGCAATGCAAGAACTCTTAAAAGATTTTCTTGGAACCTTACTGAATTTGGGGAGAATTCAACCTTTCATCTGTTTTCTGTAAGTCAGTCAGGAAATCGCTATTAACTTGTATCTTATCTGAGATCACTTCTCTGGTAACTTCACTGCATTTCTAGAAAATACTGTAGGCAAGAATACAGAAATAGGCAAAACAGAGGTTTGAGAAGCTAAAATGAAACAAATTCTGCATACTAAAACTTGCGACCCTTACTGATCTTTTTTTTTTTTTTTTGACCACTTTTCTATCAAGACTGGCCATCTGTTTGCTCAGCCAGAGGACACTAAACTAAGACAATTACAAGAAGAGATAAGGACTGCTGGTAGCCTGCCAGTGGGAAGTAGACGGAAATATTTTGAAAAGCTGATCTTAGAATTAAACTCACCATCAAAACCAAAAAACCCAAACCCCTTGCTCTAGAGTCCATTCCGACTCGTACAGACCACACAGGACAGAGTAAAACGGACCCGTAGGGTTTCCAAGGAGCATCTGGTGGATTTGAACTGCCAACCTTTTGGTTAGTCGCTGAGCGCTTAATCACTGCACCATCAGGGCTCCAAACTCATGATAGTCTTGGGGTATTTTGTGTAAAAGCCCTAGACATTGTCTTCGTCCTCAAAGATATTCTTGTGTTTATCAGGAAAAAACACTGCTTGCTTAAGAAGGCAGATAAGTATACATTTTAGAATTATTAATATGGAAAAAAAAAACCTTTCTAAACACTGGTGCTTGGAGGGCTAATCTAGTTATATGGAAAATTTGCTTCCGTATAACTTAATTCTCAGATAATGTTGGATAAATAAGGCTGTGATATAATAATATATAATACCATTACCTTAAAATCTTAATGATCATGTAGACTAAAATGATTTTGAAAAATGACATTTTTGTGACCATAAAATAAGACATGTTCATTGGAGAGAAGTTGGAAATACAAGAAAGTGACAAAAGAAAAAAGAAAAAAATTATCCACAAGCCCACCAATCAGAGGTCTCCACTGATAATAGTTCGGTGTACGTTTTTCTAACCTTCTCACTCATTCTCTTTGAAATATTCTGAATTATGGGATTCCCCTCTCCCCCACTACCACCTTTAAGTATTCTTTGAAAACATGATTTTTAGGCTACATAATATTCCACAGAATTTTTATTCATCCTCCTTTCTGCCCACTTGGAGACATTTCGGTTGTTTCTATTTTTCTCTGATTTAATTAACTCTGTGATGCACTTCTGGAGCCCTGGTGGTTCAGTGGTTAAGAGCTTGGCTGTTAACTGAAAAGGTCAGCAGTTCTAATCCAACAGCTGCTCATTGAAAACCCTACGGGGCAGTTCTACCCTGTCCTGTACCGTCATGATGAGTTGGAATCAACTTGACAGTAATGGGTTTTATGATGCATTTCCTTACTGTCTTAGTCATCCAGTGCTGCCACAACAGAAATACCACAAATGGATGACTTCAACAAAGAGAAATTCATTCTTTCACAGTCTAGTAGGCTACAAGTCCAAGCTCAGGGCATTAGCTCTGTCTCTGTTGGCTCTGGAGGAAGGTCCTTGTGATACATCAGTCTTCCGTTGGTCTGGGAGCATCTCAGCACAGGGACCTCAGGTCCAAAGCATGAGCTCCGCTCCCGGCACTGCCTTCTTGGTGGCATGAGGTCCCCATATCTCTCTGCTTGCTTCTCTCTTTTATATCTCAAAAGAGATTGGCTTAAGACTCTATCTAATCTTGTAGACCTCATCTATATAACTGCCACTAATCCATCTCAATTACATCATAGTGATAGGATTTACAACACATAGGGAAATCACATCAGATGACAATATGGTAGACAATCTTACAATACTGAGAATCATGACCTAGCCAAGCTGACAGATATTTTGGGGGGACACAATTCAATCCGTGATACTTACGTGTATTAACCTTCGTCTGCACCTCCGATTATTTCCCCAGGTAGATTTCCAGAAGTGGAATTACTTGGTCTTAGTACATAATCTTCGTGCCTGGGCTCTTGGTGAAAGGCTTAACAGTCTACACCGCCTCTGTTGTTCTTGTTAGCTGTCCCGTGCACAATGAGATTGCACCATTGGCTGATTTTCCAAAGTAGATCACCAAGCTTTTCTTCCTAGTCTGTCTTAGTCTGGAAGCTGTGCTGAAATGTGTTCAGTATCACAGCAACACGCAAGCCTACGGTGACAGATAAGACAGATGAGTGGTGGCTACACTTGAGGCTGGGCGTCAAGCCTGTGTCTTCCTTAGAGAAGGTGAGAATACCACCACTGAGCCACTACTGCCCTCCATACTGCCTTTTACTTAGTTGCTGTGGAGTCGATTTCAACTCATGGCGACCCCATGTGTTTTTGAGCAGGACTTCGCTCCATACTTTTCAACGGCTGTGACCCTTTGGAAGTAGATCACAGGCCTTTCTTTTGAGGTGCATCTGGGTGGATTAGAACTGCCAATCTTTTGGTTACTAGCTGAGCATTTAACCATTTGCTCCATCCAGGGACTCCACACTGCCCTTAGCTGTGTGCATATTTCTTAAAACCCTTTCGTTACCACACTTTTTCTCATTATTATTATTATTTTTTGATGGCATGTGTTTTCAGTATGGGAATGCATGCTTACTAATTGAGTACGTTTAAATTTTTGGTTGGTAATATGGACTTTGAGAAATATGACCTGGCAATACAATCTGCCGATGAGGCAAGTGACACTTTGGTGCCACCAGACAGTATGCCACTGAGAGCTAGGCAGGTAATTTATTGCTGGCACCTTTCCATTAGGTTACATGGGGAACCTCTGGTTTTCCAAATATGACACAGAAAAACCAAAACAAACCCATCAAGGTCCCGTAACTATCCCACAGGAAAGCCATAATTATGCTTGCGAGCCTTATCTTAGAGAAATAAAGGGAGGAAAAAAAAAAAAAAAGCAGAAGTTCATGAAACTAACACATCCAGGAAGCTTCAACTAATAGGATGCTCAACCTACACAACAATGAGGCTCCAACCTTGGTCTGCTGAGCTTCACACATTTCCAAAGGGACCCACCTTGATGCTAAAGGCGTTAGAACTGGAACAATGCTTGCCTTCCCAGGTTCAGAGGCATAAAAAGTGGCTGGTTTACCGCTTTTGCCGATGCTAACAAATTAACCCAGAGTTTGAGTCTTCAACTGAGTTTAAGTTTCGGAATCATTATTAAGGTTGTCCCTTTGGGGATTCTCACTATCCTTTTAAGAGGAGTAATGAGTAAAATCGTATCAATTTTTCTTTCTGCTTTGCCAGCTCATCACCTCCACCGGCTCAAACTTAAAATTAAACAAATCTAAAAATTATATGAGTAGACAGAGGGCTAAAGAGGATTATGAAGAAAGAATAAAAACGGTTTGATCTGGGTGAATGGCAGAGCCTGGTCTCTACTCTCCCCTGTCTTCTGCATTTATTGCCATGTACTTAAAAAAAGAAAATACTTTTCATTCTTTTTCATATTTGCCTTCTTCCTATTGGAAAATTAAAAAAAATAAAAAGTACAATTGAAAAAAAAAAAAACGACAATCATCCATTTTCCCACTAAAAACCAAGAAAACCAAACCCATCGCTGTGGAGTCATTTCTGACTCACAGAGACCACTACCTAGCATTAACTATCGTTAACCTTTAGACATGTTTGCCTCTATCCCTTTTTTAGAGTTAATATTTGAAAAATTACACAAACACTATATGAATACATAGTTTTTATAGTTTTCATATAACATTAGAACATTCCAGATAAATCTCAGGACCCCTTTAATAGATACCCCCTCCCAGTCCCCTTTTCCCTTATCCTCAAGTCTAGCAAATTCTCCATTTTGAATTTTATGACCGTCTTCCCAATCGACGGCACCGGGTTCTGGGTCCCAATCCTTAAACAGAAAATATTTTATATGCACATATTTATCTTTTGGAAATATATAATACTGTACTGCATCTCAGTAGCTTTGCATAGATAGCAATCCTGCTGCAGCCTCTTTATGTCTTGCTTTTTTTTTTTTTTTTTGTCCTTCCGCCCTGTGCTTTCAAGATTTATCCATGTAGATACTTGGGAGATAATTCATTCCTTTAAATTTTATATGGTGGGCCATCCCTGAACATTTTGCTTTTTCATTTCCTTATTGGTGGATGTTTAGAATGTTTTCATATTTTCCTCTATCGCCAACAATATCGCAGCAAATGTCCTTATGTGCACAAGGGAGGTTTTCTCCAGTTAAGTTCCTAGAAGTGGTATTGCAGGATGAGCATTCTCAATTTCAGTGACACCAAATTGCTCCCCAAAGAGACCGTAACGTTTACAACCCACCATACATATATGGAAACCCTGGAGGTGTAGTGGTTAAGTGCTACAGCTGCTGACCAAAGGGCTGGCAGTTCGAATCCACCAGGAGCTCCTTGGAAACTCGATAGGGCAGTTCTACTCTGTCCTATAGGGTCGCTATGAGTCGGAATCGACTTGACAGCACTAGGTATACATATATACCCTAGTGGCGTAGTGGTTAAGTGCTATGTCTGCTAACCAAAATGTTGGCAGTTCAAATACGCTAGGCGGTCCTTGGAAACTCTATGGGGCAGTTCTTGCTGTGAGTCAGAATCGACTTCATGGCAATGTGTTATGCATACATAGGAGCCCTGGTGGTGCAGCGATTAAGAGCTTGGCTGCTAACCAAAAGGTCAGGAGTTTGAATCCACCAGCCACTCCTTGGAAACTCTATGGGGCAGTTCTACTCTGTCCTATAGGGTCACTATGAGTCAGAATTGACTTGACAGCAATGGGCTTGGTTTTCTTTTACATACGTATAAAAGAATACGGAAGCCCTGGTAGAGTATTAAGAGCTATGGCTGCTGACCAAAAGGTCAGCAGTTTGAATTCACCAGGCGCTCCCTGGTAACCCTATGGGGCAGGTCTACTCTGTCCTATAGGGAGAGTCTCCATGAGTCAGAATCAACTCGATGGCAATGGGTTTGGTTTTGGTTTATATAAGAATGCTGGTCTCCCCTCATCCTCAGCAACATTTTGTCATTCTCATGGGGAGAGGGGATTGATATCTTTTTGTCATTTTTATTTCCAACTTTCCTCTTTTGGAAGAAATATTCTTTTGATACGTGGTATGGAAAAAAAATCCCATTTTTCTGACACTGAACTGTAGGAATGGACTCAATTTAGTCTATTCATTCTGATTAGTTAATCAGAATGACTCTAACCCCTCTGTTCCCACGCCAGCTGCGCATGCAGCAATTCTTCCTCTGACTCCAACCGCCCAGAGCTAGGTCAGACCTCACAAGTTAAAGGATGTAGCCCTCTAGACTGCGGAGTCTGCCCAAGACCTAAGACACCAGCTGACCTGCTGGCTACAAGTTATGGGTTTTCCCACTAGCCCTTCAGGATGCCAGCCATAAGCTCTGAAGTCTCCAGGGCCCCCCTCACTTCTGACCTGCTGGCTATAAATTCAGGGGTTCCTTCTACTCCTTCAGCATACCAGCTGTAAGCTCAGGTATGCCCAGCCCCCCTCACTTCGGAGCACACAAAAAGTCCTATACGTTAAGATTACGATTTTATTATAGGAAAAAGGATATAAATGAAGAGATGCCTACAGCAAGGTCTGGGAGGGTTCGCAACAAGAAGCTTCCGTGTCCCCAAAAACATGAGATACCCCCCCATTCACATCCATGTCTTTCACCAACCAGGAAGCCTAGGGGGTTTCTGTGTCCAGAGACTTCACTGGGGTTTCATTATACAGTCATGATTTATTGGCAATCATGCTCCCCCACCTCCCATATCATTTGTTGTCTTTCTGGACCAGCCAGCCCCCACCTGAGTCACCTTATTAGCGTAAACCCTAAGCTGTGGTCTAGAAGCCTCATCAAAGACACTTCAGTCACTGGGGAAGTTCCAAGGTTTTATTTAAAATTGTATTTTAGATGAAGATTTACAGAGAAAATTAGTTTCTCATTAAACAATTAATACACATATTGTTTTGTGACGTTGGTTGCCCCACCATGACATGTCAACACTCTCCCCTTCTTGACCCTGGGTTCCTGGTTACCAGTTTTCTTGTCCCCACCTGCCTTCTTGTCCTTGCCCCTGAGCTGGTGTGCCCATTTAGTCTCATTTTGTTTTATGGGCCTGTCTAATCTTTGGCTGAAGGGTGAACCTCAGGAGTGACTTCATTACTGAGCTATAAGGGTATTCGGGGCCATATTCTCGGGGTTTCTCAAGTCTCTGTCAGACCAGTAAGTCTGGTAAAACCCAGTGCCATTTAGTCTGGTAGGATGACATTTAACCAAGACATGGATAGACTCAACTTTTGTAATAGAGATGGACCTAATGTTTTAATTTTGCTGTTTTGGTTTTGGTACCAAGATTAAGGCTAGCCTCATAGAGTGTGGCTCTCTTTATCTTGTTCATATTCAGGTGTAGTCTGCGTAGGATAGCCTTTTTAAAACCGTCTGGGCCTGGGCACTTTGGGAGTTGGAGTAGATCTACATCATTTAAATTTTATTTATGATTATTGGTATACTTATTTTTAGGCCACGTTTTATAATTTGTATTCTTCTTGAAAATTGCCCCATTCATGTAGATTTTCCAATGTATTGGCATAAAAGTGTTCTTATGATTTCTAAAATTTTTACTGTTGTGCCCTTTTCACTGTTTATAATATTACTCATTCGTATCATTTTCTTGATCAATCTTACCAGAAATTTGCCTATTTTATTAGTCTTTAACTGAACACCAGCTTTTGGTTTCCAGAATTAACTCTTTTTTGTTTTCTATTTTACTCATTTCTGCTTTTATCTTTATTGTTACTTCCTTCCTTCTGCTTTCTCTGGGTTAATTTAGTTATTTTTCTACCTCCTAAATTAGCTGCTTTAAATTTTGTTTTCTTGTATTGCAATAAGTACACTTAAGGCTATAAATTCCCCCTCTAATTACTGCTTTTGCAGTACCCAGCAAGCTTTGATGTCAGGCTTTTATTGTCAATTCATATCTAAATACAGTAATTTCCATATTGGTTTTCTTTTTGATCCAAATGTATTTTTCAGTTTCTAAATGTATATTCTTTTTCTTTTAAAAAATGTATTATAAAATCAACATACAAAAAGTATAAAAATTAATATAATGAACACCTGTGTAACACTCAGGTACACATCACCCAGCTTAATAAGACTTAAATGTTCATTTATAATTTTTAATCTTATTTTTCATAGGTAAAGTATGTATGTACGTACATGGTTAAAAAAAATTTATCCCATCTCTATGTCTCCTTCTTAGAAGCAACTGCATTTACTTATTTCAGTCATCTATGTGTTGTATAGGTTTCTCTGGTTGCTGACTTTTAATTTCACTGCGCTGTGGTTAGTGAATGTGGTCTGTAGATTCTTTGGAATTCATCAAGACTTCCTTTGTGGCCAGGTACATAGTCAATTTCTGTAATTGTTCCAAGTATATTTGAGAAGAACGGATATACATAAGATCTTTTTCTGAAATACAAATCTGATCCCATCACTTCACCTCCAATAGCATCTATGCTCTTCAGGTGAAAGACCACAACCTCCTTAGCACACGGTTTGGCCTGAAGCTTCCCTAAGGCCTTGGTCATCTCCCTCGTACTCAACAACTTTACGTACGTGTAAAAAAAAAAAAAATGTAACTCTCTAAAATCTCATACCTTTTAGGGGCAGCTTTCAGAAGAATTTTGAACTATCAGAGATGCCCTGCAGCAGACAACCCAATGTCTGGCACAACCAAGGTCCTAATCGATGCTCATTGAACCAACTAGAGAATGGGTTGTCTAATTAGTGTAAAGTCATACTGAGGCTGGATACTCACCTTGTGTGGATCATTCCCTCACCCTGAACTCCAATTCTTGCTCTCTATTTATTCCTCTTGAACCTGATCCATTCATTGAGACCTCTGGTAACTATACTCCTTCTCTTTCTTCTATTTGTCAGCACTTTCCCTCCTTCCTCTCTGTGTCTCCTCTACCATGGTGGATCATTTCAAAGATACTCCCACCAACACACTCGAGTTATTCTGCCTTCTAGAGTCCGTTACTTATGCCCTAAGCCTCTGATACTTTTCAGTCTTGCACAGTGGTGTCACTTGGGGGGTAAGGACCACACTGGGTGACACTGTCAGAGGGGGTGACACCAAAATGACTGTCTATAAAAATACCTTATAGTTAGTTGTAACAACAAAAACAGTTTTCATAAGCTCAGCTCACATGCATCGGCTAAAACTATGCTAATTTACCTTTGAACCTTCTAATGTGCCCAGTTAGAGGTGTCATTATTACCCAATCACAATGACTCCTGGAATCATGTGGCTTCCTCTGCATGTCTTACAAGCACGTGCTGTTGTTTTCGTAGCTGCTGGTTGTTTTTACTGTTGCTGATTTTGTCAAATTTTCTGGTGTTTTAGCTATAATATTTGGTAAGTAGGATTTGTGAACCTATATCAATAATCTTTTTGTGAATGAAGTAGTAATTAAAGGTAAAGAAGGAGTGACATACAGGGATTATGATTTACCAGTAACATTATACAAAAACATTACTGAAGATTCTTTATGGTCTGATATGGGAGAAAGTCCATGGCGGGGGGTGACACTAACCCTAGCGACACCGCTGGTCTTGCAACCCTTTCTTCTCTTTCTACCCCTTTCTTGGCTCTTTGACCATGAAATTTTGGAATTCCCAGTGTTATTTATTCTTGGTCGTCAACTTTTCTCTCTCTACACATCAGGAAAGCCCCTGCTTCATTACAAAAAGAGTCTCTATCAAGGCTAAACAAGTGCTGTCATGGAAGAACACTGGCCCTGTGTTGCCAGACTTCCCTGTTTTTCATGAATTGTCAGATATTTCAGGGTTTTATGTGGATGCCTCAACCTTTAAATATTGATAATGAATTGAAAAGTTTACAACACACTGTGAAGGACAAGCAAAACATAGATGTTGCATCCTGAGGGCTGTTTTCTTCTCTTATTTGACTGCCCCTAAAACAGTTTAACCCACAGTTTATGAAGTACTTTATCAGTAATGGTAGCTTACACTTATCAAGGTCTTACTGTGTTCTAGGCAATCTTCGAAGTGGCTTGTGTGTACAAACTCATTCAATATTCGCAACAACACTGTCAACAAGGTGCTGTTATCTCTACTTTATAGATGAGCAAACTGGTTGAGAGTTTGAGTACTTTGTCCTGAATCTCAGAAATAGTGAGTTGAAGAGTTCAAGATTTAACTACTACTGTCTACTGCTTTTCCCCATTCAACAGATGAGGAAACTGAGGCCTAGAAAGGTAAAAGCAATTAAACTTAGGCACTTGACTAAAGTAAAATGGCTGCTTTAGATTTTGGGGCCCTACATTATCTTCCCTTCGTTTTACTATATATAGTTTTACAAGAGGTTATCAAGACTCTTCCTGAAACAATTTCTCGAGAAGAAGACCTTAATGCTGACTCTTATCTAGGTCTCCTAGGCAACTGCTGACAAGAAAAATTTCACGTGAACAATCTGTTTCTAAGAGAGAAATGTCCTGTAGCCTTCCTCCTTCTGGCCCCACTTCCAGTAACCTGACTTGCATTAATCTAAGTTTGTGATGTTCAATCAAAATAGTACAGCTCATGTCTTTTGTTCTGACCCTTTAAAAGGTCTTCACAGCTTTGTTATTTTGGAAGTATTTGTTCTGTCTGTAAAATTAGGTGTTTTCTCTAGTCGAACCTACAAAAAATTTCCTTGCTTTATTTTAACAGAATAAGCATTTGTAGGGATCTGAATCTAGCCTCACTGAGATAGATACTTGCATTTACTACTGTTCTATAATAGTTACCTCTTTCTCTTGCTAGGAGTTCTGGTGGTGCAGTGGTTAAGAGCTATGGCTGCTAACCAAAAGGCCAGCAGTTCAGGTTCACCAATGGCTCCTTGGAAGCCCTATGGGGCAGTTCTGCTTTGTCCTAAAGGGTTGCTATGAGTCAGACTCGACAAAAGCAATGGATTTTCCCCCAGCTACACTGCATCCTCAGCCCTCAGACTAGGGACTGGCGTACAAACTTTTGTAAAATAAGTGCCCTGGAAATTCAAAGCAATTCATTCACTTCCATTAACCACCTCATTTACTCCTCACAACATTCCCTAGGTAAGATATTAAAAAAAAAAAAAAGATATTAGAGAATATTTAATCAGCACTTGATATTCATTATCTTTTTTAAACGTCATGAAACTATGTCCTAGGAACGGTTACTATCTCCATCTAATGGAAGAAAAAACAGTCTCAGAGAGGTTCAGTGACTTGCCCAAAATCCTACAACTAATAAGTGACAGAGCCAGTTCAGGTTACATGACGACGGAGCCCTCATTCCTTTCCACGAGGCCACACTGTCAGTTCTACAGATGGGGAAACTGAGGCCCAGGTCAGGGTACTAGCTATGCTCGCAGAACCCTGGCCATCGAGGGGGAGCACAGACTGCACTCCCGCTCTTCCTTTCCTTCGGTCGAGCGGGGCCCCTGCGGTGCGGGAGGCAGAGGACGACAAATGCGAAATCCTTTCCCATAAAAGACACCAACAGAAGTGCGGGAAGTCGCGCAAGGCTCCGACCTCGGCGCGCGCATCACTGAGGCCCAGTGGTGACCTAACGGACAGAGCCCGAAGTACCATGACAACGGGGCGGGCGGGAGCACAGGAAGTGCGTCACCCAAAAGGAGGGAAGAATCGGCTGGCGGAGACCAATGGGAGCGCAGCGTTCGCGTTCGCCCCGCCTTGAAGGAGGTCCCGAGTCGACCTGTCGGCCATCTCCGCCTTCACAGTCTACGCTGGGCTCGAGTGTCGTATTTGGTAATCCGGGAAGGGGGACTGGAGGCTGGCGCGAAAGGAAGAGGGATGTCTGGAAAGGCGAGGGGATATGTGAGGTGGGGTTCGGCGAGACAGGAAGTGGGGGTCAGGCTCTGCGTCGACCATGTGCGGTGATGGAGTGTGGCGCTCTGGAGGAGGGCTTGGGGCTTCTTATTTACTGATGGGGAAACTGAGGTCCCGAGAGGGGGAGCAGAGGCAAGTAGACGGGGGTCTAGCCTCATTAGCACACACACATACACCTACAAATTTTTGCATCGTCATATCCGGTGAAGAAAATATTGTTAATCGTAATATTAAGTGAAAAAAACAAAATTACAAACTTTTAACCGCGATTACATCCTTCGCTGACCACCCTCTCGGGTAATCTCGCGGTCCTCTGTGCACCCCTCAATTTTGTGTACAGTACTCCTTACTTAGTACAAGTCCACAGTCCCTTATTTTAAATCCCCGAGGTAAGACGTGTTCAGAATACAGGATTTCTCGGATTTTAGAAAGGTAATATTGTTGTGTTGTTGAATATGGTGAGTATATTGTGTTATGCCATACCCTCAGCGGGGTCTGGGGCAGCGTCCTGAAATCAAATACATTAATATTTCCATATTAAAATATGTGCATATTTACACTACCGGGGTAAATAACAATCATAAATAGCCTCAACGAAAGTCAGCTCAGATTTAAAACCTTTTTTTTTTTTAATTTTGGCTTTCAGATCTTTTGAAATTTAGGAATTGCAGATGAGGGACGTGGATCATAATTTTATTGTCCCACTCGTTTTTCTTGCTTGCCTGGACTGGGATTGCCTTGAGAACAGGAACTGTGGTTTTGTATCCCCACTGTCACTAACTCCTTGTGTCACTTTGTGTCCCTCTCAGCCTCAGTTTCCTCATCCTTTTCACATAAGGTCCTTGTAAGGATTAAATGAGACTATTCATGAAGCATTAGCTCTCTTGTCGAGCACATACCACAAATGTTTGTGACTCAGATGTGCTTATTCTACAAACATTTCTATTTTAAAATGATCTGATGTTTTTTGGTGAACAGAGGTTCTTAATTTTAATGAAGTTGAATTTATCAGTCTATTCCTTTACAGTTTGTGCTTCTTCTGTATCTTTCAAAGAAATTCACCCTACCCTTGGGTAAAAAACCCTCACAACTAGACCAATAAGCAACATCATGATAAATGGAGTAAATAATTGAAGTTGTCAAAGATTTCGTTTTACTTGGATCCACAATCAACGCCCATGGAAGCAACAGTAGAGAAATCAGATGACGTGTCACATTGGGCAAATCTGCTGCAAAAGACCTCTATATAGTGTTAAACTGCAAAGATGTCACCTTCAAGACTAAGGTGTACTTGACCCAAGCCATGGTATTTTCACTTGCCTCATATGCATGCAAAAGCTGGACAATGAATAAGGAAGACCGAAGAAGAATCGATGCATTTGAATTGTGGTATTTGGCGAAGAATATTGAATATACTGCCAGAAGAATGAACAAATCTGTCTTAGAAGAAGTATATCCAGAATGCTCCTTAGAAGTGAGGATGAAGAGTCTTCGTCACACATACTTTGGACATGTTATCAGGAGGTACCAGTCCCTGGAGAAGGATATCATGCTTGGTTAAGTAGGGAGTCAGTGAAAAAGAGGAAGACCCTCAACGAGATGGATTGACACAGTGGCTCCAATAACGGGCTCAAACATAGCAACAATTGCCAGGATGGTGAGGAACCAGGCAGTGTTTTGTTTTGTTGTACATGGGGTAGCTATAAGTTGGAACTGACTCAAAGGCACCTAACAACAAACAACGCTTAGGTTGGTCATAAAGATATTCTCCTTTATTGTAATCCAAAAACTTTATACCTTTCTTAATTTTAGGACCTTAATCCTCCAAGAACTGATATTTTGAATAGTGTGAAGCAGGGGTCTAATTTCATTTTTTTCCCCTACATATGGATAATTAGTTATCCCAGCACCTTTTGTTGAGAAGTTTGCTTTCATTTGGAGTTCCATTTCTTTAACATCAAGTATGGATATGTTTATATTTTTCTGTTTCTGAGTTCTCTATTCTGCTCCATTGGTCTTATTTGTCTATCCCTGTTTACCATCACCACACTTTATTTATTACTCTTGAAATAAATCTAACATCTAGTAGGACAAGTCCTCCTGCCTTTTCTCTCCAGGAGTTTCTTGGCTCTCTTTGCCTTTACATTTCCATCTTGTCAAATCGCATGTTGTTGTTAGGTGCCATCGAGCTGGTTCTGACTCATTGTGACCCTGTGTACCACAGAATAAAACACTGTCTGGTCCTGCACCATCCTCACAATTGTTGTTATGCTTGAGCCCGTTGTTGCAGCCACTGTGTCAGTCCATCTCGTTGATGGCCTTCCTCGTTTCTGCTGACCTTCTATTTTACCAAGCATGATGTCCTTCTCCAGGGACTAGTCCCTCCTGACACCATGTCCAAAATATGTAAGATGTAGTCTCGCCATCCTTCCTTCTAAGAAGCATTCTGGTTGTAATTCTTCCAAGACAGATTTGTTCGTTCTTTTTGGCAGTCCATCGTGTATTATGTATTCTTCGCCAACACCACAATTCAAAGGCGTCAATTGCTCCTCGGTCTTCCTTATTCATTGTCCAGCTTTCGCATGTATATGATGCAATTGAAGACACCATGGCTTGGGTCAGGTGCACCTTAATCTTCAAGGTGACATCTTTGCTTTTCAACACTTTGAAGAGGTCTTTTGCAGCAGATTTGCTCAATGCAGTGCGTCTTGATTTCTTGACTACTGCTTCTGTGGGTGTCGATTATGGATCCAAGTAAAATGAAATTCTTGACAATTTCAATCTTTTCTCCATTTACCGTAAAGTTGCTTATTGCTCCAGTTGTGAGGATTTTTGTTTTCTTTATGTTGAGTTGTAATCCGTACCGAAGGCTGTGGTCTTTGATCTTCATCAGTAAGTGCTTCAAGTCCTCTTCACTTTCAGCAAGCAAGGTTGTGTCATCTGCATAACGCAGGTTGTTGATGAATCTTTCTCCAATCCCGATGCCCCGTTCTTCTTCATCTAGTCCAGCTTCTCGGATTATTTGCTTGGTATACGGTTGGAGTAGGTATGTTGAAAGAATACAACCCTGAGGCACACCTTTCCTGACTTTAAACCACTCAGTATGCCCTCGTTCTGTCCGAACA
This sequence comes from Elephas maximus indicus, assembly GCF_024166365.1. Classification (NCBI taxonomy): domain Eukaryota; kingdom Metazoa; phylum Chordata; class Mammalia; order Proboscidea; family Elephantidae; genus Elephas; species Elephas maximus. Next base: position 87,668,253 of record NC_064830.1, on the reverse strand, counting down.
ACCGCCTCTTGATCTATGTACAGGCTCCTCATGAGCACAATTAAGTGTTCTGGAATTCCCGTTCTTTGCAGTGTTACCCATAATTTGTTATGATTCACACAGTCGAATGCCTTTGCATAATCAATAAAACACAGGTAAACATCCTTCTGGCATTCTCTGCTTTCAGCCAGGATCCATCTGACATCAGCAATGATATCCCTGGTTCCACATCCTCTTCTGAATCCGGCCTGAGTTTCTGGCAGTTCCTGTGGATGTACTGCTGCAGCCACTTTTGAATGATCTTCAGCAAAATTTTGCTTGTGTGTGATATTAATGATATTGTTGGATAATTTCCACATTTGGTTGGGTCATCTTTCTTGGGAATAGCCATAAATAGGGATCTCTTCCAATTGGTTGGCCAGGTAACTGTCTTCCAAATTTCTTGGCATAGACGAGTGAGCACTTACAGTGCTGCATCTGTTTGTTGAAACATCTCACTTGATATTCCATCAATTCCTGGAGCCTTGTTTTTCGCCAGTGCCTTCAGAGCAGATTGGACATCTTTCTTCAGTACCATCGGTTCCTGATCATATGCTACCTCTTGAAACGGTTGAAAGTCAACTAATTCTTTTTGTTGTAATGACTCTGTGTATTCCTTCCATCTTATTTTGATGCTTTCTGCATCATTTAATATTTTTTCCATAGAATTCTTCACCATTGCAACTTGGGGTTTGAGTTTTTTCTTCAGTTCTTTCTGCTTGAGAAATACTGAGTGTGTTCTTCCCTTTTGGTTTTCTGTCTCCAGCTCTTTGCACATGTCATTGTAATACTTTGTCTTCTTGAGCCACCCTTTGAAATCTTCTGTTCAGTTCTTTTACTTCGTCATTTCTTCCTTTTGCTTTAGCTGCTTGACGTTCTAGAGCAAGTTTCAGAGTCTCTTCTGATATCCATCTTGGTCTGTTCTTTCTTTCCTGTGTTTTCAATGACCTCTTGCTTTTTTTCATGTATAATGTCCTTGATATCATTCCACAACTTGTCTGGTCTTCGGTTATTAGTGTCCTGCGTGCCAAATCTATTCTTGAGATGGTCTCTAAATTCAGATGGGATATACTCAAGGTCATTCTTTGGCTCTCCTGGACTTGTTGTAATTTTCTTCAGTTTCGGTTTGAACTTGCATATGAGCAATTGATGATCTGTTCCACAGTCAGCCACTGGCCTTGTTCTGACTGATGATATTGAACTTTTCCATTGTCTCTTTCCACAGACATAGTTGATTTGATTCCTGTGTATTCCATCTGGTGAGGTCCATGTGTATAGTCACCGTTTATGTTGGTGAAAAAAGGTATTTGCAATGAAGAAGTCATTGGTCTTGCAAAATTCTATCATGTGATCACAGGCATTGTTTCTATCACCAAGGCTATAGTTTCCAACTACCAGTCCTTCTCCTTGGTTTCCAACTTTTGCATTCCAATCAAGTCCAGACACATAAAAAGCCTGTTGGAATTTTGATTGGAAATGCATTGACTCTTGGATCAATTAGGATTTTAAAGTGATTACTTTTAACGTTTCACCATTAAGTATTATGTTCACTGTAGGCCTTTTGTAAACATCAGTTAGTAGATAATGGAAATTCCTTCTATTCCAACTTTACAAAGGATAAATGTTTGCATGAATAAACGGTGAATTTTGTTAAATGTATTTCTGCATCATACTATTTGTTAATATGGTGACTCACATTGATGAATTAAAAAAAATACTGTGTTTTCAGTGAATGTTTACACAGCAGTTTATGTTCCCATTCAACAATTTTTACACAAAGTGCTCAGTGACGTTGGTTACATTCTTCGCAGGGGGTGAACATTCTCATGGTTTCTATTCTGGTTGTTCTGTTGCTATTAATGTAGTTTCCCCACCTCCTTACACTCTCATATTTGTTTAAAAGTGGTTGTTAACTGCTTGGTCTCGTAGATTTTTCACATGAATCAATTTTTGAATGTTAAACCAATCCTGGCATCGTTGGGATAAATCCAACTTGGTCATGGTATGTCATTATTTTTATATTGCTGGGTTTGGTTTGTTCTCATTTGGCTTAGGACTATTAAGGGTCACTATGAGTCGGAATCATCTGACAGCAATGGGTTTGGGTTTTTTTTTTACAACTGTATTCATGGAAAATAATCCATTGCCATCAAGTCGATTCCAACTCATAGCAACACTGTGGGGCAGAGTAGAATTGCAGAAAGGCTGTAGTCTTTACTGAAGCAGACTTCCACATCTTTCTTCCCTGGAGTGGCTAGTTGGTTCGAACTGCCAACCTTTCTGTTAGCAGCTGAGCTAACCACGGTGCCACCAGGACTCCATTCATGAAAGATACCCTGTAGTTTTCCTTTCTCTTAAAATGTTTGTCAGCTTTTAGTGCCCAAGTTATTCCAGCTTTATCAGATGAGTTGGGAAGGGTTTGCTTTTTTCTGGCCCCTGGAATAGTTTGTGTAACATTTGAAAGTATTTGTTTCTAGAATGTTTGGTGGGACTTCCTGATAAAATCATCTGGACCCGAAGTTTTCTTTGTGGGAAGGCAGATTTCCCACCAAATTTCTTCAGTGGTTATAGAACTGGTTAAGTTTATGAACAATTCTTTAGTCAGTTTTGGTTAGGTTGCTTGTTTTCTATGAATTTATACATATTTACACTTTCAGACTAATTGTTATAAAGTTCAGAATATTGTTTTAAAAATGTTTGCACCATCTACAGTTAGTCTCCCTGTTTCTTTATAAATTTTGTTTGTAAATTTTTCTCTCTGTGAAAATCTTTTCAGAAGAGGTTTATCATTGTTATTGTTTTCAAAGAACAGTTTAGGTTTTGTTGATCTCCTCAGGTGTATGTTTATTTTCTGTTTCATTAACTTCTGCTCTTTACTGTTTCAGTCCCTTAACTTTCTTTGGGCTTAATTTGCTTTTCTTTTCTTTTTTTTTTTTTAATAACTTCTTAAGAATGGATGCCTGACTTCACTAAAGAAGACATTCAGGCCACTAACACATACATGAGGAAAGGCTCACGGTCGTTAGCCATTACAGAAATGCAGATCAAAACTACAATGAGATTCCGCCTTACTTCAACAAGGCTGGCATTAATCCAAAAAGCACATAGTCATAAACGTTGGAGGTGTTGTGGAGAGACTGGAACACTTATACACTGCTGGTGGGAATATAAAATGGTACAGCCACTTTGAAAATCGATTTGGCTCTTCCTTAAAAAACTAGAAATAGAACTACCATACGATCCAGGAATCCCACTCCTTGGAATGTATCCTAGAAAAATAAGAGCCTTTACACGAACAGATATATGCACACCCATGTTCATTGCAGCACTGTTTACAATAGCAAAAAGTTGGAAGCAACCAAGGTGCCCATCAACGGATGAATGAATATATAAATTACGGTATATTCACACAATGGAATACTATGCATTGATAAAGAACAATGATGAATCCATGAAACATTTCATAACATGGAGAAATCTGGAAGACATTATGCTGAGTGAAATTAGATGCAAAAGGACAAATATTGTATAAGACCATTATTATAAGAACTGGAGAAACAGTTTAAACAGAGAAGAAAATATTCTTTGATGGTTATGGGAGGGAGGAGGGAGGGAGGGAGGAGGGAGGGAGGGAGGGAAGAGGAGTCTTTACTAATTAGATTGTAGATAAGTTTTATTTTAGGTGAAGGGAAAGACAGTACACAATACAGGAGAGGTCAACACAACTGGACTAAACCAAAAGCAAAGAATTTTCCTGAATAAACTGAACTCTTCAAAGGCCGGTGTAGCAGGGGTGGGGGTTTGAGGTCCATGGTTTCAGGGGACATCTAAGTCAATTGGCATAATAAAAGAAAACATTCTGCATCCCACGTTGGAGAGTGGTGTCTGGGGTCTTAAACACTAGCAAGCGGCCATGTAAGATGCATCAATTGGTCTCAACCCACCTGGACCGAGGAAGAATGAAGAACACCAAAGACAAGGTAATTATGAGCCTTAGAGACAGAAAGGACCACATAAACCAGAGACTATATCAGCCTGAGACCAAAAGAACTAGGTGGTGCCCGGCCGCAACTGATGACTGCCCTCATAGGAAACTCAACAGAGAAACCCTGACAGAGCAGGAGAGCAGTGGGATGCAGACCCCAAATTCTCATAAAAAGGCCAGACTTAATGGTCAGACTGGGACTGGAGGGACCCTGGAGGGCATGGTCCCTAGACCTTCTGTTAGCCCAGGACAGGAACCATTCCCAAAGCCAACTCTTGAGACAGGGATTGGACTGGAATAAAAAAAAACTGGAATAGGGGATGGAAAATGATACTGGTGAAGAATGAGCCTCTTGGATCAAATAGACACATGAGACTATGTTGGCATCTCCTGTCTGGAGAGGGGATGAGAGGGCAGAGGGGGCCAGAAGCTACCCGAATGGACATGAGTAGAGAGAGTGGAGGGAAGAACTGTGCTGTCTTATTGGCGGGAGAGCAATTAGGAGTGTATGGCAAGGTGTATGTAAATTTCTGTATGAGAGACTGACCTGGTTTGTAAACTTTCACTTAAAGCACAAAAAAATTAATAATAAAAAAAAATTGATGCCTAGCTCTTGAATTTTCATACCCTCTCTTTTTTAAATACAGGCATTTAAGGCTATGCAGTTTTCCTCCCCTGCTTTGGTTGCCTCCCACCAGTATTTATATGTAGAATTTTTGTTATTGTTCAGTTGGAAATATTTTATAATTTCTGTTAAGAATTCCTGTTTGATCATGAATTATTTAGAAATCTGTTTCTTAAATTCCAAACAAGTGGGGTTTTTCTAGTTACCTTTTTGTTACTAATTTTTGACCTTATCCCATTGTAGTCAGAAAACATGGCTGTATTAGACTGGTCCTTTAAAATATGTAAGACTTGCCTTCTGGCCCAGATTGTGGCAATTTTCATAAATGTTCTAGGTGTGCTTGAAGATTCTGTATTCTGTAGGTATTGGGGGCAGTGTTTTATTTATTTTAATTTTTATTGTTCTTTAAGTGAAAGTTTACAAATCAAGCCAGTCTCTCAAATACAAAAATTTATATACACCTTGCTATATACCCCTGGTTGCTCTCCCCCTAATGAGACAGCACACTGCTTCTCTCCACCCTGGGGTGCAGTGTTTTGCACAAGTCCATTAAATTAAGCTTTTTGCTTGTGTTTTACAAATCTTCTCTTGACTTTACGGATTTTTGTATTTTACAAATCTCAAATTTTACTAATTTTTTTTTTTGTTTGTTTTATCAGTTATTGCGAGTGATATGTTAAAATCTCCACATGATTGTAGATTTGTATGGTTATCTTTGTAGCAGGGAACTGCCAGAAATTCAGTCTGGTTTCAGAAGAGGACGTGGAACCAGGGATATCATTGCTGATGTCAGATGGATCCTGGCTGAAAGCAGAGAATACCAGAAGGATGTTTACCTGTGTTTTATTGGCTATGCAAAGGCATTCAACTGTGTGGATCATAACAAATTATGGATAACATTGCGAAGAATGGGAATTCCAGAACACTTAATTGTGCTCATGAGGAAGCTCTACATAGATCAAGAGGTGGTTGTTCAGACAGAACGAGGGCATACTGAGTGGTTTAAAGTCAGGAAAGGTGTGCCTCAGGTTTGTATTCTTTCACCATACCTATTCAATCTGTATGCTGAGCAAATAATCCGAGAAGCTGGACTATATGAAGAAGAACGGGGCATCAGGATTGGAGGAAGAGTCATTAACAACCTGCGTTATGCAGATGACACAACCTTGCTTGCTGAAAGTGAAGAGGACTTGAAGCACTTACTAATGAAGATCAAAGACCGCAGCCTTCAGTATGGACTGCACCTCAACATAATGAAAACAAAAATCCTCACAATTGGACGAATGAGCAACATCGTGATAAACAGAGAAAAGATTGAAGTTGTCAAAGATTTCATTTTACTTGGATCCACAATCAACAGCCGTGGAAGCAGCAGTCAAGAAATCAAAAGATGCATTGCATTAGGTAAATCTGCTGCAAAGGACCTCTTCAAAGTGTTGAAGAGCAAAGATGTCACCCTGAAGACTAAGGTGCGCCTGACCCAAGCCATGATATTTTCAATCGCATCATATACATGTGAAAGCTGGACAATGAATAAGGAAGACAGAAGAAGAGTTGACGCCTTTGAATTGTGGTGTTGGCGAAGAATATTGAATATACCATGGACTGCCAAAAGAACAAACAAACGTGTCTTAGAAGTACAGCCAGAATGCTCCTTAGAGACAAGGATGGGGAGCCTGCGTCTTACATACTTTGGACATGTTGTCAGGAGGGATCAGTCCCTGGAGAAGGACATCATGCTTGGCAGAGTACAGGGTCAGTGGAAAAGAGGAAGACCCTCAACGAGGTGGATTGACACAGTGGCTGCAACAGTGAGTTCAAGCATAACAGCGATTGTAAGGATGGCGCAGGACCAGGCAGGTTTTCGTTCTGTTTTGTGGGTCGGTATGAGTCGGAACCGACTCGACGGCACCTAACAACAACAACAACATCTTTGTAGTTATGGCAGTTGTTGCCTGAAATATTTTGAAGCTCTTTTATTAGGTGCCTGAGCATTTTAAAGAACCTCTGGTGGTGTAGTGGTTAAGAGCTCCTTACTGCTGCTAACCAAAAGGCCAGCAGTTGGAGTCCACCAGGTGCTCCTTGGAAACAATGTAGGGGAGTTCTACTCTGGTTTTTTTTGGTTGAACATTTTAAATGGTCAAATCTTGGAAACTGAACCTTTTATCATTTTGTAGTGTCTTTATCTCTGTTAACCCTTTTTGCTTTGTATTAATATAGCCATACCAGGTCTCTTTTGGTTAGTTGTTTGCAGAATGTATCTTTTTGTACCTGTTTACTTTTAATCATTTGGTGTTCTTACATTTTAGATTAGCTTTCTTATAATCATTTAGCTAGATTTTATTCACTGTTCAGTTTGATAAGTTCTTTATCCAGTCTAACAGTCCTTGTCTTTAAACTGGCACAGTTAGTCCATTTTTATTTATTATTATTACCAATCTAATTGGATTTATTTCTACTTTTTTTTTTATATCTGTCTTGCCTATACTCTGTTTGGTTCCCCGCCTCCCACCCTTTGTTCTGTTCTTTAGGGTTCAGTAATTTTTTCTCATTAAATATTATCCTTTACTAATTCAGAAATTTCTATTTCTCTTTTTTAGTGGTTACTCTAGAAATTGTACAATGTATCCTTAAAAGTGTAAGATTTATTAATATCCTGATTGCTCTCTCAGCCATCACAAGGACCTTAGAACACATATTCCAGATGTCACCTGACTCCTGACTTAAGTGCTATTATTGTTGTGTGTTTATTTTTTTTATACCCACAAGACACTTTTTTTTTTTTACTGTGTTATACAGTTGGTCATTAAAATATGCTGGGATTTAACTTTCTTGCTGTCTAAAATAAATGCTTTGGAATTTCCTTTAGGGAGGGGGTCTGCTAGTCACTTATTCTCTCAGTTTTCCTTTGTTTGGAAACAGCTTATTTCACTCTCAGTCTTCCTTGAATATATAGCATTTTCAGTTGAGAGACACGTCCTCCCAACATACTGAAGATACTATTGTACTCAAACTGGCTTTCATTTTTGTCGTGAAGTCAGCACTCAGTCTAATTGTTGCTTTTTTGAAAGTAATCTGACTTTTCTCTCTGGTTGTTTCTAACCTTGCATATTCTGCAATTTTATTATGATGTGCCAGGTGGATAATTATTTAATTTACCCTGTTTGGGATTTGATGGATCTTTTGAATCTGGGAATTGATGTTTTTCTCGTTTGTTTTCATAAGTTCTCAGCCATTCTCTCTACCTTCTTCTAGAATTTTAATAAGACTTTTTTTTTTTTTTTTTTTATGTCTTGTCCTCCACGTCTCTTAACCTCTCATAGTTTCTGGGCTATATTCTGGCTAATTTTTTCTGTCTTTTGGTCTACTAATTTGCTATTAAGCTGTGTCCAATCAGCTTTTAATTTTCATTCAATGAAATTTTAAGCTGTTATTGCTTATGTTTTTCATTTCTGGTTCTTTTTTTTTTTTCTTTTCAAATCTGCTCCCTATTTACTCTTATTTTCATACACTCCCCTGCAAACAAATGCTGCTGATAAATTCCAGATCCTATATGTTACACTTCTAGCGAAAAAAAAAAAGGCAGAGGATAATTTCATTGTTCTAGATTTTTCTGTACTAAGCATTGGATAGCATTAGAAGTATCTGCATTTTCTTGCCTAACCTGGGGTAGGCACTTAGGGAAAAGATTTAAGAGTCTTTCTTGAACAGGAGTTCTTAATTTGGGGTCTAGCCTTCCGTGGATGACTTCACAGAAGTCTGCAGGTCACCCCTGACATTGCACACAGACAGTTGTGTCTCTGTGTGATTGTACATTTTGTTTTAGCTTTCAGTAGATTACAAAAGAGGGCCTGTGGTCCCCAAAAGATGAAGAATCACTGTAGTAGATGATAACCCTTTGCCAGTACAGAGCTCTCTGTTTCATTCTGATTGTGCGGACGTGCCCAGCAGCGCTTGATTTCTAAGAACCGCAGTTTCATTCAGAGTCAGTGGTTAGTGCTGAATCTCAATGTGCTTCAGTCGTCAGGATGAAGACTAACTCTGCAAAAGAGAAGTTATACTTTTCACCTTAGGACCTAAAATATAATAAAAGACACTTTAAAAATTGCTGCCTCACCTCCTAATAGAGTCACTATTTGCATTTTTCTGTTATCTTCTAAACCTCATCCGTATCTGGTTCAAACACTTTAAAATAGATATAATAATATCTACTTTTCATCGTTGTTTGTAAGAATTACATAAAATAAGGGTCAAAAGCTCAAAAGAGTGGCACTCAGTGCTCAAGCCTTGGTGGCCACGATTGTTTTCATTTGTCCTTACCACTGAGCCTCATTTATACCCTCATCCCCTTTTGCTGGATTGCTTTAATAGGCTGCGTACTGGACTGTGCCTCCCGTTTCTTTGTTTCTCTCGTTCATCTCCACAGTGCCAAAAAGGAGGTACCTTTCTAAAACACAGCCTGGCTGTATCACCTTCCTGCTTAAAGATCCTTTGTTTGGAGAGCTTTCATCTCCAAAGTTTCCAGGATAAAAGTCCAGCTTCCTTAGCTTGCCACATTCTATCCCTGTGTTCAAAACACCTGTTGGCAAATAAGGGATGTTCAGTCCAGAATGTGGGATGGCTGGATGAACGTCCCTTAGCCTAGTGATCAGAAATGAACTTGGCAGAACTCGATGACTGGCTGGATTTCAGGTCGAGGGAGAGGAGGATTAGAGGTTGATGCAGGTTTGTGGTTGGTAGGACTGCATGGACTGCACCATCCAAACCAGATTATTCACAAAGAGAAGGACTCAGGGGAGAAAAAAAGGTTGAGGATGGTGGGAGGAGAGGATGAGTCCAGTTTAGGATTTGTTGAGGGTGAGGTGCTGGTGAGATATTCTTGAGGATGTTTATCGGGCTGTGAAACTAAGCCTTTGATAGTGATATCTCATTTATGCTTCATCTTATGCCTTTGAGATAGTTATTACTATCATCATTTTGGAGATGAGAAGACTGAGGCTGAGTATGTTAGCTCAAAATGTTTCTGCACTGTTTGTGTAAGTTAACAGCAAATTTCCTGTCAGATCATGGTGTTCCCTGAAGGGAACAGTAAAACCTCAGGATTCCAGGCTCCACGGCAGTCAGAACCTTCAGCAGAGTGGCCTGTGATTCTGGGTTTTTAATAAGCAAGTTAAGTGATGCCTAAGATCAAGCAGGTCTGGTAAGCACTGGTCTCAGTGCCACCTGTCCACTTCCATACCCACGCTCTCAGCCCCCTCACTGTGCAGCCTCTCTTTTGATCAGGGCTTGTCTAATGCTTTTATCAGCTCTGATCTTTGTAGTTTGTGGAAAGATTCCATTTTATTACAGAACCGGGGATTTTAAAAATACTTTGCAGTCCTGCCATGACAGTCGTTTTTATTAGAGGCATGGGGAAGGAAATTAACATCTATTAAGTGTTTACTAGCAGTTCTCTAAGTGACAAGAAAACAGGCCCCAGCTAAATTTATCTAAGGCCATAGATCTGCTAAGTGGCTGAGCCAAGTTTCAGATCCAGAACTGTCTAATAGTAAAAATAGGTAACACTTGTTTAGTGCTTACAATCTTACCAGGTTTTTACATGTATTAACTCATTTAAACCTCGTAGTAATCCTATGGAGGACATTTCTACCATTATTTCTGTTTTACAGATGGAAAAACTGAAGCACATGGAGGTTTAAGCTGCTGCCCAGTTTCACACACCTCATAAACGATGGAGCCAGGTTGTGAACCCAGGCGTTCTGGCAGCAGAATCCACGCTCCCCACCACTGCCCGATACCAGCCTGCCTCACCCCGACTCATGTTCTTTTCACTTTTGTACTAGTTAGCATGAGGAACTTAATTTTTAAAACCATAACAAATTTATGTTCGTTAATGTAAATTAGCACAAGATGGATTGACACAGTGGCTGCAGCAATAGACTCAGACATAGCAACGATTGTGAGGATGGCGCAGGACTGGGCAGTGTTTCATTCTGTTGTTACATAGGGTCACTATGAGTGGGAACCGACTCAACGGCACCCAACAACAGCAAATTAGTACAAAACCTAGAGCATTGCTTCTGGTGCACCTGGTGATGACTCGATTTCTTTTACTTTTTTCTTAGTTCCTTCATCTATGCAGTGCGGTACAAGAAGAATGGGCGTCATGACGGACGTCCATCGGCGGTTCCTCCAGTTGCTGATGACGCACGGAGTGTTAGAGGAACAGGCCGTTAAACGCCTGCAGAAGCACTGCTATAAGGTTCATGACTGTACGTATCGTTACCCTGGGATTCTGTTGATCAGAGACTAGCAACACTGGTATAATATCATCTAACAGGTCACTTATTCCTGACGTTCAAGTCTTTTCACAATTTTATATCTGCTCATCTTCCTAATCTCATCTCCCACTTTTTTATTTTTAAAGTAAACCTGTCATTTAGCCCAGTGAATAAGAACTTGGACTCTGAGGCTGTATAGTTGTGGCTCATACCAAGGCTCCAGTACCTGCTTCAGCCTCAGTTTCTTCATCTCTAAAATGGGGCTAAGAAACTTACTTGACACGTAGGGTAATTCAGAGGATTAGGAGACGTATATACCTAACATCTGGCTCAGGGACAGTGCCTGGTTGGCTGTTGTTAGAGGGCAGCTTAGCACAGTGGTCAAGGGCCTATCCTTGGACGAGGCCAAAACCGGAGAGAGTGCTGTCCCTGCCCCATGCCAGCTATGGGCATTTGGAGTATCTTTGCAGGGTCGTGGGAGGAGTAAATAGGATAATCCATGTGAAGTACTTAGAGACAGGGCCAGGTGCATACTGAGCTGTCGATAACTGGAGCTGTCAAGAGAAGCAATAGGGTCAGTGTTGACGGATGAGCAGAATCAATATGGATGGATCTCAAAAGCATAGTGTTGAGTGAAAGAGAAAGTTGCTAAGTTATACTTATTGTATGATGCCGTTTTGTTAATGTTTTGTGATGTACAAAATGATCTTCATTGTTGCTGAACGTGTACAGATGTGTGTGAATGTGTAAAAGTGGACTGGAAGGGCACGCGACACATTCATGCAGGTGCCTGCCTTTGGGGAGAGGAGTGGGAATGGGTTGTCGGTAGAAATCAAAGCATTTCATCTCAATCATGTTTTGTCCTTTTATTAAAAAGGAAAGCACTTGAGGCACAGTACCATTATTAGCATATTCTAATGGTTGTCACTTCTGATTATTGGGAATACAGGTGTTTGTTTTTCATTGTGTTTTTTTTTTTCTCTCTATTTTTAATTTTCAAAAGACAGATGGAAAAAACAATAGAGGTGAGCTGAACTAAGAGGGGTGACAAGGGACATTTTTGGAGAGGGGTGTAAAGTACCCAGGGAAAGGGGGAGAAGAAAAAGTGCCACATTTAGAGACCTGCAACTTCTGCAGCATGATAGAGGCACACGCCAGATGGCAGAGAGCTGAGGGGTGAATGGGGTTAAGAAGGAGGAGACAGTGAGTCCAGAAACATTCTGTCAAGATGTGCAAAAGAAGGAAGAATGTTGGAGAAGGGGCTGATGTGAAGGGACTGGAGAATAGGGCCCCCTACAGTATCCTTCAGAGCACTGGTCCATTGAAGAAGTTGCCATGAGGAATTTGGGAGCTTCATGATACACATTAGCAAATTAAAGACTTGGAGGCGTCCTGTAGTAAGGAAACCTGTTTAACTGTGTTTAATTCTGTAACATACCTTCTAAACCCTAGACAAGAATATAAGATACGTAAGAACGTAAGATAAGACAAGAATAAGTTCTCTTGGAGTGTAGGTTTACACATCATGAAGAACCCTGCACACCACAGTAATGGTCTTTTTACTTAATCCCATGGACAGTGCAGCTCTCTTGAGAGATTTAAATTAGAAAAGTGACATAATTAGTGTTTTAGAATTGTCCCTCTGGTGAAAATGTATCTGCTATAATTGCCTGAACTGTGGTGGACAGAGATCTTTTGTGAGACTCCTTTATGGAAAGTGAATATTTTATGTGTCAAGTTAGTTTCTCTGGCTCTTTGAAACACACAACAGGACTTCAGGCCTACTCTTTAATATCCTCCTGAGGTAGGTAGAAGAATGCTTGCCTTAAGCCTTTATCTGCGTTACAGTTCTTTCTTTCTTCCTTTTATAGTCCTTCCCTTTTAGCTTCTCATGTAAGTCCTGAGCATGAATTTTGATGTTGATGGGGAAGTTTCAGAGCTCACTGCAAAGAGCCAGATGATGCCTTAGACTAAGAATGAAAGTATTTTTGCCTTTATTTGACCTTTAAAGTTGATATGATCTAATTTAGGAAAGTCCTGTAGAACATGTCTAGGAATTGATTTATTCTTTATACTTTTTGTGCCATTTCTGTGCCCCAAGATATGGTTATGGCCGGGGTATATGTGGTATAAGTGTAGTTTGTTTTCTTCCGCCTTTCATTAAAAAAACAAAAACAAAACACCTTGTTCCCCAGCATTATTGTTATTAGAGAGGTTTTAAAACAAAGGATGACGGAAAGAAATACTCTAAAATAAATTAGAAGACCCATTATTATATTTTACCCTTGGAAGAGATGCTCAGGAAAGTCCCCTTTTACCAACTGGAAAAATATTTAACTTCTAAGAGAATTATGAAACAAGCTATTCACCTTATTCTAATGGCAGTTGCCCAGGGCGTTTCTCCAGTTTTTCAAAGCACTTCCTCTTCTGGGCTTTTGTTTGGGCTCTCTTCTTAACCGTCATTCAAACCAAAACCAAACCCACTGCCGTCCAGTCAATTCCAACTCATAGCGACCCTATAAAAAATAGGACAGAGTAAAACTGCCCCATAGGGTTCCCAAGGCTGTAATCTTTATGGAAACAGACTGCCACATCTTTCTCCCATGGAGCCACGGGTGGGTTTGAACTGCTGACCTTTTAGTTAGCAGCTCAGCGCTTAAGCACTGTACCACCAGGGTTCCTCTAACTGTCATTCCAAAAACCAAACCAAATCCACTGCCATCAAGTTGATTCTGACTCACAGTGACCCTATAGGACAGAGTAGAATGCTGCCCTGTAGGGTTTCCAAGGAGCGGCTGGTGGATTCAAACTGCCAATCTTTTGGTTAGCAGCCGTAGCTCTTAACCACTGTGCCACCAGGGTGCCTTTACTGTCGTTAGGGAGAAACAAGCTCCACAATTCTGCTGGCTAGTGAGGAGTTGCAGTTTTGTTCTGAAATCCTGGTGCAAAGGCTTGGGTCTAGCTTTCTGAAGGGCATCGGGAACCTGTGTTCTTAGAGCACCTTAGATTTTGAGCCAGGACTTGAGTACAAACATACGTCATTCACCCAAGAAACTTTCCTGAGACACTCATGTGGGCCAGGCCTCTATTCTAGTGACAAATGATACAGAGCTAAAAATCCTACTTCGCCTTGGGCCTCACGTGGCATATACACAGTGAATCAGTTGATTTCCATATAAGCACCCTGGTTGGAAGGTAGGCATAGGTTGCCTGTTTTAGTCATCTAGTGTTGCTATAACAAAAGTGTCACAAGTGGATGACTTCAACAAACAGAAGTTTATTCTCTCACAGATTAGTAGGCATCCTCAATTTAGGATGCCAGCTCAGTAGAAAGCTTTCTCTCTCTGCTGGCTCTGGGCGGAGGTCCTTGTCAATCTTCCCTGGTCGAGGAGCTTCTTAGCTCAGGACCCCAGGCCCAAAGGACATGGTATTCTCCTGGCTCTTATTTCTGGGTTGTATGAGGTCCCCTTGTCTCTCTGTTTACTTCTCTCTTTTATATCTCAAAAGAGATTGGCTCAAGACACAATCTAATGTTGTATATTAAGTCATGCCTCATTAACATAACTGCTGATAATCCCATCTCATTAACATCATAGAGATAGGATTTGCAACACATAGGAAAATCACATCAGATGACAAAATGGTAGACAATTGCACAATATTGGGAATCACGGCCTAGTCAAGTTGACAGATATTTTGGGGGGACACGATTCAATCCATGACAATGCGTAAGGAGTAAGATCTGGATTTGAGGATTTCCGCAGATCACGGAAGGGCAGTGATTTTGGAGAGACAGGCAACAATGGTAAAAACCCTCAGCAAATTAGAAACATGTGGGAACTTCCATAAGCTAAGAAGGGGCATTGTCTTAGTCATTTAGTGCTGCTGTAACAGAAATACTATAAGTGAAAGGCTTTAGCAAAGAAAAATTTATTCTCTCAGTCTAGAAGTCCAAATTCAGGGTGCCAGCTCCAGGGGAAGGCTTTCTTTCTCTGTCGGCTCTGGGGAAGGTCATTGTCATCAATCTTCCCCAGTTGAGGAGCTTCTCAGCACAGGGACCCCAGGTCCAAAGGATATTCTCCTGGCTCTTGTTTCTTCGTGGTATGAGGTCCCCATGTCTCTCCATCTGCTTCTGTCTTTTATATCTTGAAGAACTTGGTTTAAGACAAAATCTAATCTTGTAGATTGAGTCCTGTCTCATTAACATAGCTGCCTCATTAACGTCACAGAGGTAGGATTTACAGCACATAGGAAAATCACATCACATGACAAAATGGTGGACAATCATGCAATACTGGGAATCCTGGACTAGCCAAGTTGACAGATATTTTGGGGGGACACAATTCAGTCCATAATAGGCATCTACATAAAACCTACAGCTAATGTCATACTTAATGATGAAGGACTGGATAGTTTCCCCCAAAGATTAGAAGCAAGACTAGAATGTGTATTTTCACTAGTTCTGTTCAACGTTGAGGAAACCCTGGTGGCATAGTGGTTATGAGCTATGTCTGCTAATCAAAAGGTCGGCAGTTCAAATCTACCAGATGCTCCTTGGAAACTCCTTGGAGCAGTTCTACTCTGGCCTATAGGGTTGCTATTAGTTGGAATCAACTTGACAGCAACGGGTTTTTTTTTTTTTTTAATTCAACATTGCAGTAGATGTTCTAGCCAGTATAGTCAGGCAGAAAAGAAAGAAGGAAGAAAGAAGCAAGGAAGGAGAGAGAAGAGGCATCCATATTGGAAAGGAAGAAGTAAAACTACCTATCCGCAGATGACACGATTGTCTATGTAGAAAATCTGATGGAATCTACAGAAGAGCTACTAGAACGAGTGAGTTGAGCAAGGTCACAGGATACAAGATCAACTTCCAAACATCAATTACATTCCTATATGTTGTTTTTGTTAGGTGCCATTGAGTCAGTTCTGACTCATAGCAACCCTGTGCGCGACAGAACGAAACACTGTGCCCAGTCCTGTGCCATCCTCACCATCCTTGCTGTGTTTGAGCCCATTGTTGCAGCCACTGTGTCAGTCCATCTCATTAAGGGATTTCCTCTTTTTCACTGACCCTTTACTTTAACAAGCATGATGTCCTTCTCCAGGGACTGGTCCCTCCTGATAACATGTCCAGAGCACGGAAGACAGAGTCTCACCATCCTCAATTGATAACATGTCCAAAATACATGAGACGAAGTCTCACCTCCACACTTCTAAGGAGCATCCTGGCTGTACTTCTTCCAAGACAGATACGAGCAACAAATAATCAGAAATCAAAATCAAGAAGCAGCATCTTTATCATAGCATCAAAAATACAAAATACCTGGGAATAAATCTGACAAAAGATGTGTAAGTCCTATATGACGAAAACTATAAAACATGTTGTTAGGTGCCATCCAGTTGGTTCTGACTCACAGTGACCCTATGTACAACAAAACAAAATACTGCCCAGTCATGCACCATCCTCACAATTGCTGCTATGTTTGAGCTCATTGTTGTAGCCACTGTGTCAATACATGTCTTTGAGGTTCTTCCTCTTTTTCACTGACCCTCTGCTTTATCAAGTAGGATGTCCTTCTCCAGGGACTGTTACCTCCTGATAACATGCCTTAAAGTACGTGAGACTAAGTCTTGCCGTCCTCTCATCCAAGGAGCACTCTGGCTATACTTCTAAGATAGACTTGTTCGTTCTTCAGACACTCCTTAGTATATTCAGTATTTTTCACCAACATAGCTGAGAGAAATCAACAATCTTAATAAATGGAAAGACATACCTTGTTCATAGGCCAGAAAACTCAATATTATTAAGATGTTGGTTTTCCTCAAATTGAGTTATAGATTCAACTTAATCTGAAATCAGAACACTGCAGGTGTTTTTGTAGAAATTGACAAGCTGATTTTAAAAATGCAATGGACCTAAAGGAACAAAAACTTATAAAAATAAGACGATCAAACTTGTAGGACTAATACTACCTGATTTCAAGACGTATAGCTACAGTAATCAGGACAGTGTAATATCAGCGTAAAGATAGGCATATAGATCAATGGAACAGAATAGAGAGTCCAGAAATAGACTTGCACATAGATGGACACCTGATTTTTTGACAGAAATGCAAAGGCAATTCAGTGGACAAAGATAATCTTTTCAACAAATGGTGGTAGGTTAATTGGCTATCTGTATTCAGAAATAGGAATCTTGATCCAAAAATTAACTCCAGATGGATCGCAGACCTAAATCTAAAACCTAAAGCTATAAGACTTTGTGACCTTGAGTTAGGCAAAGATTTCTTGGAAACAACACCAAAAGTATGATGCATAAGAGGACAAATTAGTAAATTGGACTTCAAAATAAAAAGCTCCTATTCTTTACAATATATTGTTAAGAGAATGAAAATGCAAGCCAAAGACTGAGAGAAAATATTTGCAAATCATTTATCCGATAAAGGACTTGTATTCAGAATATACATACAGAGGACTCTCAAAACTCAGCAATAAGAAAACATACAACCCAATTAAAAAACGGGCAGAAGGTTTGAACAGACACTTAACGAAAAAAGTTATGTGGATGGCAAACAAAAATATAACAAACAAGCATATGTTTGAAGCACCATCCTAGAAGTCTGACTCAGAAGAGTTGGTAAGTAGTTATGGAAAGTTTCTTTAGTTCAGTTTCTCAAAAACAAACATCTGGGAGCCAGGACTCTGAGTCCTTCCCAAGTGGCCTCAGGCCGCTTGTGGAATGGGTGGGTGCTCAAGCCCTGTGATTTTGTGGTAGAGTGGCGTTGAATACTGTAGTGAGGTGTATGCTGTTGCCTAGCGTGGGATTTGAGGGTGTCTGCAAACCTGGACCAGACTTTTGGCTGGAGCCTCTGTTTCATTTATCATGTAGTGTTATGGATTGAATTGTGTCCCCCAAAAGTATGTGTGGTTATAATCCCATTTGGGGATGGGTTTTCTTTGTTAATGAGGCAGCATTAGTGTAAGGTATATTGTCAGTCAGTCTCTTTTGAGATATAAAAGAGCAGATTGACCAAGCAAACAAGCAAGCAAGCAAAAATGGGGGAAGATAGATACCAAGCTACACGAGATTGCTGAGGAATAGAAGCTGGTAAGAGACAAGGACCTTTCCCCAGAGCCCACTGAGAAGGAAGCCTTCCCCTGGAGCCGCACC
Source organism: Elephas maximus indicus (assembly GCF_024166365.1). Lineage (NCBI taxonomy): Eukaryota > Metazoa > Chordata > Mammalia > Proboscidea > Elephantidae > Elephas > Elephas maximus. The sequence continues at coordinate 87,650,173 of NC_064830.1, read as the reverse complement.
TTGAATTCAGACTTCTGTCCTCCTAGCTGAAAAAATAAGGAGTCCTGGTGGTACAGTGGTTAAGGGCTTAGCTGCTAACCAAAAGGTCGGTGGTTTGAACCCACCAGCTGCTCCTCAGGGGAAAGATGTGACATGTAAAGATTCCAGCCTTGGAAACCCATGGGACAGTTCTACACTGTCCTGTAGGGTGGCTCTGAGTCAGAATCAACTCAACAGCAGCAAGTTTTTTTTTTTTTTTTTTAAACCCTGAGAAAATAAATTTCTGTGTGTTAAAGCCACCCGCTTGTGGTGTTTGTGTTACAGCCCCAGCAGGAGGTAACTAAGACTTGTGAATTTACTGAGCAGAAGCAGAAAGTCACCACAGCCTACACATCTACAGGGCAATGATACCCTCAGAGTTATTTGCTTTGTTAAAATGTTCTGGGGCTGAAAAGGCATGCCTTGTTTTTTTGGTTGAACAAGTTGGTGACCGAGAACTTTTTAAGGGCATCATCAGGTCCAGTCCCATCATTTTACAAATAAGGAAGCAGAGGCTCCTAGAAGTTGGCTGTGCTGCCCAGCTGGTGGCAGAGCAGGGCTGGCATCCAGGGCTTTCTGGCTGCGTGCCCTCATCATTGCCACATGCTGCCTTCCTACCCAGGGCCAAGTTCACTGATGGAGTTCATGGCCACAATATCCTAGAGGAGCTTTCTAAATTTATTTTTTATTTTGAAATAATTCCATTCTCACAGAAAAGTTGCAAGAATAGTACAAAGGACTTTTCTTTTTTTGCTTAAATCATTTGCGAGTAGGTTACCAACTTGAAGTTCCATTACCTCTAAATTCTTTAGGGTGTATTTCCTTCTAGTCAGGACATCCTTCTAAATAGCCATAGTGTAACTACTAATATCAGGAAGGTAACATAGATCCATCACTGCTGTCTATTCCACAGACTCCATTTAAGTTTCCCTGTCCCAGTGGAGCTCTGGTGGCACAGTGCTGCTAACCAAAAGGTCGGCAGTTCGAATCCACTGGCCGCTCCTTGGAAACCCTATGGAGCAGTTCTGCTCTGTCCTAATAGGGTCGTTATGAGTCAGAATCAACTGGACAGCAAGGGCTTTTTTTTTTTTTTTTTTTTTTGGCAGTTGTCCCACTACTGATTTTTAGCAAAGGATCCACATGTTGCATTTCATTGTTATGTCTCTTTAGACTCCTTAAATCGGGAGTAATTCTTCAGTCTTTCCTTAATCTTTATGACCTTGATTTTTTAAGGATTACAGGATAATTATTTTGTAGAACAGTGCTGTCTGATAGGAATATAATGTAAGCTACACGTGTCATTTAAAATTTTCTGGTAGCCACGTTCAAAACAGTAAAAAGTAGCAGGTGAAATTAATTTTAATACTATAATATAATATGTCTAAGATATTATCATTTCAGTATGTAATCAACATAAAATAGTCTCAACAATGGACTCACACATACCAATGGTTGTGAAGATGACCCAGGACCGGGCAACAATTCATTCTGTATAAGACACAAGGTCACCATGAGTTGGAGCAGACTTGATGACAACTAACAATGACAATAATAATCAATATAAAAAGTTACCAATGAGACATTTTATATATTTTTTGTATTACCTCTTTGAAATCTAGTGTATATTTTACACTTACAAAACAAAACAAAAAAAACCCAAAAAACAAGCCTGTTGCCATTGAGTCTGTTCTGACTCATAGCAACCCTATCAGGACAGAGTAGAACTGCCCCCAAAGAGTTTCCAAGCAGTGGCAGGTGGATTCGAACTGTCGACGTTTTGGTTAGCAGCCATAGCTCTTAACCACTGTGCCATCAGGGTTTCCTCTGCACTTACAGCATATTTTAATTGAGATTAGGCATATTTCGAGTGCTCAGCAGGCACTTTGTGCTTGTGGCTACTGTATTGGACAGTCCAGTTTTGAATGTTCCTCTGTTTAGGTTTGTCTGATGTTTCCTCCTGATTAGATTCAGGCCGTGCTTTTTTTTTCAGTTGCCCTTTTTTTTTTTATTTTTAAAAGCAGTTTTGGGGTTATAGAAAAATTGTGCAGAAAGAGTTCCTATGTGCCCGTCTCCCCTCTGCACACAGTTTTTCCTGGTATTAAACACCTTGCATTCACGTGGTGCATTTGTTACAGCTGATGAACCAGTGTCAATACAGTCTCACTAACTGAAGTCCATAGTTTATATTAGGGTTCACTCTTTGTGTTGTACAGTCCTATGGACTTTGACAAATGTATCACATCAGGTCAGGTGTTATTTTTTGGCAGAGATAATATAGAAGTGATACCGTGTACTTCTCTTTGCATTCTAGCAGGGGGTATACAGTTGATGAAGATAATGTCTTCCAGGTTTCTCCACTGTCAAGTTACTCTGTTTCCAATGTGATAAGCATTTTGTGGGAGGGTACTTTGAGACAAGATAAATAGCCCAGTCCTCAGCCTGCTTTCATCCACTAGCTTTAGCATCCATTGATGTTTCTTCTCATTCTTACTCCAGTGGTTGCCAAATTGCTGGGAGGTACTGAGCTATACTCTCTGTTGTTGTTAGGCGCCATCAGGTCGGTTCCAACTCATAGAGACCCTATGTACAGCAAAACGAAACACTGCCAGTTCCTGCACCATCCTCACAATCGTTGTTATGCTTGAGCCCATTGTTGTAGCCACTGTGTCAGTCCATCCCGTTGATGGTCTTCTTCTCTTTCGCTGGCCCTCCACTTTACCAAGCATCTTTCTCCAGCACCAACATTTTGCAGTTAATTATGCTGTATGGTCAAGCCATGTTTTTAAAATTTTTCTCTTTTTAAGCATTTCACTTATCTTTTGTGCTAAGAACAAAAGTATCTAAACTTTTAGATTAAAAAATTACGATTTGAATTATTTCAGTGAGCAGAATAAATAATGTGATGTTCAGGCAGAAAAACCAGTTGGCTAAAGTGCATGTGTCAAAACTAGATTAGTGAACTCGATAGCAGAGGAAAATCGGGGTTTGATAATATTTTCGGTTTTTGTCAAACTTTTATCCGCCTTCATCCCGTATTTGTTTTCCTCATGCCAATTTACATGTCTTTATTTGCTCTGGTGTCTTTGTGCATACTTGAGGGCTCATGACCATCGTGAGGCAGCAAGCGTTAATAGTGGGTCATCAGTGACATTCTTGACGTCTTTGTGTAGTTTTCCATCTCGTATTGCAGTCATATCTGTCAGCACCTCTCTTTCCAAGGAAAGCTTTGTGATAATTAGAAGCTAGTTCCAAGTAAAATTTCCTTCTACTTTTAAGGATTTCTTTGTACCTCTGTCCTGTGGCTACGATGAACAATTAATAAGCTTAATTGTCAGTTTATCAAGGGGGATTAGGTCTGTGGTCATAACCTAAAAGTAGCAAAAAATTAGCATGAAAACTGACATCGAAAGTGTGACTCAATGAATTTTTCAACGTGTAGAGTTTCACAACAGGTAATTGTCATGTGGTTAGATAGAAATCTTTGGGTTCAAGAATCACTTTAACCATGAGAAAATTAACACTGTTGTTGCTTGCAAATACCTGGCTCTTGGTGTGGACTAGATGTGTCCAAATCACAGCCCACTCTTGACTTTGTGCAGTGCAGGACCCAGGGTGGGACCGATCCCCAGCAGTACATTCAGGCCAGCAGGGATCTCTGAGCTGGGATGTCTGTGTGCGTCACTCTTCCAAGTGTAGACATCATTTGCTTTGGAATGCATCATGCACTAGATCCCAAACACAAGGGAGGTCGTGTATGGGTGGGTGGGAGGAGTGGGAATGAATCCTTCAATAGGAGTACCACAAACTCCACCACCAGACTTGCCCTGGCAGGAACAGTGAAACCATTGTTCAAAGACATGGGTTCAAAACCTGTTTCTACAGGGACTTGGGAAAGTTCTTCTGCTTTTCTGAGTCTCAGCTTTCTGTTTATAAAGGAAATCATATCTACCTTTTGGAAAAGTTGTGAGGATTAAATGAGGGAATTCATGGTAAGTGCCTGCACAGGGTACTTCTCAGTACCCGTTCTGTAATGCTAGTTGCTGCCCCTTCCTTCTGTATTCCTCTCTATGTCATCTGATCCCAGGCAGGGCTGGGTAGTGGGGGTGTAGGTGGTGGTAGTGACTGTCAGAAAATCCATAATATGAGTATAATAGTGTACTAGGAATCATTATGTAGGGTTGCATTCCTGATGCTGTGATTTTCCCAGAAAATCCAGAAGGTGTGGTCACCACTGATATAGCACATCTCTGTCGGTCAGCCAGTGAACATGTGTTTGGTCTGTTGTGTGTCCAGCAGTGCTCTTGGTGATACAGTGATATAATGGTGAACAAGAGCAGCAGAGTCCCAGCCCTCAGGGAGCTTACATTCCAGTAAGAATAGAGAAGGGCAGAAGACAATGACTGGTAGACAGATGAATGTAGTTTTAGGTGCTGAGTGCTGATAAGAAGATACAGTGAAGGATGTGGTAGAGCATGCCCGGGGATGTGGTTTTGGCCAAGGTCTCGGTGAGGGCTTTCTGCTGAGGTGATGTTTTTGTTGATGCCTGTAAGGTGAAGGCAGCCATGCAAAGATCTGGGGGAGAAGCTTTCCAAGTCAAAGGAACAACATGTGTGCAGGTCCTGAGATGGGGAGGAGCTTTGCATGTGTGCACGACAGAAGGAGGGCCATGTGATTGGAGGGCAGAGTGAAGGGGGAGCGCAGGAAATGGGGACTGGGCAGTGATAGGGTCCATCAGGCAGGCATGTGGATAGGGTGGCGGGAAGTCATTGACGGCTTCTAGGTGGGACAGTGCTCCACAGAAACAGCGTGAAAGCCACTCGTCCCAACAATAGGTGGACCATCTGTTTTCAAAGGGTGAGTTTAAAATGAAATGTATGTTAACAGTATCAACAGTGAAATTCTGCTGAAAGTGGTTTACCTTTTCTGTGATGACTCACATTGTAATTCAGGACTTTACATGTTCAGTATCATTGTTGGGAACAAGTCAATATTGCTCAGTATACCTTGGGCAAGGGGACTGCCCAGTAGGTGGGTTTACTCTAGCTATAGGGACAGCAAGTGTGTCCTTGTCACTCCTGCAGCAGTGTTACTGTGGGCTTTCAGGCACCTAATGCATGGCCGCCAAGATGTGGGGAATGGGCCAAGTACTGAAAATTAAAGTTTTAAGCACCGCCATTTGAAATAAGACCGAAGAGTAAACTTTCTAACTGAAATAACCTCTTAATTAAAAAAAAAAAAAAAAAATTACCTCTGTATGCTCTGAAATGGATCTTTAACAATAGTTTAAAAGCCATCTGTTATTAAGAGCTTGTCCCGCGGATGTAGAGTCTGTGGGTGGTGCAAACAGTTGATGCACTTAGCTGCTAACAGAAAGATTGGAGGTTTGAATCCACCCAGAGGTGCTTCTACTTCTGAAAAATCAGCTGTTGAAAACTTTATGGATCACAGTTTTACTCTGACACACATGAAGTTGCCATGAGTTGGATCGATTTGGTGGCAACTGGTAAATTCCTCCTATACTGTCAGAGACCCTGAGCTAACCCACCTTGTTACGGGACACTCATTTTTTTTTTTCGATTCTGGCTCTTGAGTGTTAAGGGTCAAGTTATGTGGTTGTTGAACACTGAAATATATGTATGTTGTTAGGTGCCATCGAGTCAGTTCTGACTCATAGTGACCCTATGTACACAGAACGAAACGTTGCCTGGGCCTACGCTGTGTTTGAGCCCATTGTTACAGCTACTGTGTCAGCCCATCTCATTGCAGGTCTTCCTCTTTTTCACTGACCCTCTGTTTTACCAGGCGTGTTGTCCTTCTCCAGGGACTGGTCCCTCCTGATAACATGTCAAAAGTATGTGAGATAAAGTTTCACTATCCTCTCTTCTAAGAGCATTCTGGCTATACTTCTTCCAAGACAGATTTGTTGGTTCTTTTGGCAGTCCGTGGCATATTCAATATTCTTTGCCAACAACATAATTCAAATATACCAATGCTTCCTTATTCATTGTCGAGCTTTCACATGCGTATGAGGCAACTGAAAATAACATGGCTTGGGTCAGGTACATTTTAGATCTCAAGGTGACACTTTAAAGAGGTCTTTTGCAGCAGATTTGCCGCATGCAGTGTGTTGTTTGATTTCTTGACTGCCGCTACCGTGGGTGCTGATTGTAGATCCAAATAAAATGAAATCCTTGACTTCAGTCTTTTCTCTGTTTATCATGATGTTGCTTATTATGAGGATTTTTGTTTTCTTTTCGTTGAGGCGTAATCCATACGGAAGGCTGCGGTCTTCGATATCCATCAGTAAGTGCTTCAAATCCTCTTCACATTCAGCTAGCAAGGTTGTGTCATCTGTGTAACGCAGGTCGTTAATGAATCTTCTTCTTACAGTCCAGTTTCTCGGATTAATCTGAGAAGTTATATATACATATATGTGTGTGCATGTTTGTATCTATGAGTAAAACTTTTTATTATGGAAAGGTAGAGAAAATAGTATATGGGTATGTACCCATAACCCAGCTGAAGTGATGACCAGCTCATGGCCAGTCTTGTATTATCCGTACCCCTACCACATAGTCCCCACACTATTTTGAAGCAAATCTCAGACATTCTTGTATCCCTTCATTTCTAAGTAAGATTTTTTTAAATGACTGCTCAAGTCATTTCGTCATTGCACTGAACTAAAGGCCAGATTCTGGTTTCTGGTCTGGACTTTGTCACTGGCCTTTTGATCTTGGGTAAGTCCTTAGCCCCTCTCACTCTCAGTGTCCTCTTTTGTGAAACAGAGACAGTAGTCCCTCCCGGCTCCCAGTTGTTAAGGATGGTCTCACGAGATCACGAGGGAGCAGTACTGTGGCACGTAGCGGATTGGTGGAGAGATGTAGAGAAGTGTTTGTCTAATAATTAGTATTTACTACATAAAAGACACTTCTTTTTGTCAACTTTCCCTCCGTCCCTGCCCCTCTCAGCACTGTTGACTAGCCATACTTTGGGAGTGCCATTGTAAACGTTAACCTTTTCACTCGCATATCTGAATGCAGAGAGAGAGCTGCAGCAGAAGCGAGGTCCAGTGGCCCCTCGCACATCTCTGGCCCAGTGTCCTGCCTGCCTGCCTTTCCTTCTCCCCAGCTCAGGGGTCTACTCTCTCGGGGCTGGGTCTGCCCCAGCGCCTGTGGCCAATCCAGGGCCTGGGCTGTCTCATCCTTAGCTCAAATGAGGGGGCTGTCATGGAGGGCAAGGTGGCCCACATGTGGTGTGTTCCCTTGGGGTGTTATATTTTTCTGTTATTTCCTCTGCCTAAAAATAGCATTTCCTGTCAGTGGTGCCTAGTTTGGAACAAAACTATTTGTTGGTCGTAGATTAGGGCCACCGACTTACTACTGATTGCCTGCTCTCCAAGTGCACAGTGATTCCTACGTCACAGTAGCCTGTGGGGAAGCAGGGACTCTGATTAGCAGCAAGGGTTCATTGGTAAAGATAAAATTTTAATTTTTATGAGAAAATATGTACTGAGGTAGCCAGGAAAAAAAAAATCTCTCAAAATGAATTTAGCCAACCCATCCTCCTTAGAGGAGCTATGAACTCTGGTTCAGGGCTGCCCAGCCTGTCAACTATCTTGAGTCCCAGCTTTCAGTTGCCCCAACTGAAAGGCATTTCCTGCTAAAGTGCTTTTCTCTCCACTTCTGGGTCTTTGGCCTTTAAATGAGCTTCTCCTGAAGCAGTGCATTGCAGCCCCCTCCGTGACCTGGCTGAGCCATCCAGTGGGATCTCCTCTCTTTGCCGAGGGAAAGACGGATGTTGGCTGGTCCCAGCTCCTGCTGTGTCTTCTCTGTATGCATAGCCCTCCTTCTCCAGTACAATCTCTGGTGTCATTAGTAGGCATTGCCTGGATGCTTTCTTTCTTGGCTGAGCCCCTCTTTGTGACTCTGAAGCCACAGTGCCAGGTGTAGGAGGTACGTGGTTGTGACCTTGTAGGGTCTGGTATAGGGACTACTCCCAGGCTTGCTTTGAGAACCTTCACTCTGCTCTACAGACACTAGGTGGCTTGGTGCCAAGAGCAGGGGTCCTGGAGTCAGGCCTGGGCTCCATTTCCAAGTTATGGGAACCCTAGGCAAATTATTTTAACCTTCAAGCCTCTTGTGTGTGTGTGAATGTGTATAAAACAGTACCCACCTTACGGGGTTATTGGGACTGTAATGATTAAACATACGAAGCAAATGAATCGTGCCTGACCTATAGTAAGGTTTGTTACAGTCACATGTTGGAGGCCTGTTGTTTTCAGCCCAACAGTAACGACTTTACCACAGGTCATACGAAATATACAGTACATCAGTTTATAAGTAGAGAAAACACAGGTGGCACCTGAGATCAGTATAGACCCTTGCTTGGCTCAAACATGGCACTGAATATCCTGGTTAGGATGTATTTTTGCTCCTTTGAAGAGACAGCTTGGGCAGCACCAGGGCCTTGTTCCTCACTCCCTGTAGCTGGTCCTTCCACATTGCTGACTGCAGATCAGTGGTGTTGAGGGAACTGGCCTCTAATCCAGCTCTACCTGACAAATATCTGATGTTTAATACTTAGTCATGTCTCTCTTCTTCTCAGTAGGTCTGGGACTCTGAAGAGAGGAGTGTTATTAATTAGCACTCAGATCTCTCAGATTGGTAGAACCAAGACTAGAAATAGCTGCCTCAGAATCTTGTGATATGGCCTTTATCTCATGTACCTTATTATGACCATGGACTCATAGGATATTGGGGCCACAAGGATCCTCAGACCCTGCTCTTTAGCCCAGTGTGTCCCTCCAGATTTGCAAACTATAGCTTCTCCACCATGGGCTCCAGGAGCAGGGAGAGCATAGGGGCAGAACAGTGCAAATGAGCTGATTTGAAGACTTGAGTTTGGGGAACACTGATCTGGTGCCACCTTGACACTTTAATGGGCATATTAGGGTTCTCTGGCTAACTTAAAGAGGAAGGTGTCGGGAGACAGTTGGGAAAGAACGGACTCACGACTGATGGAAGGCTGGGAGTTAGGCTGGGGAGTGGGCAGCAGCCAAGGGGCACCAGGATGCAGGAAGCATAGCAACCCTCCATGGCTAGAACCCCTTCCCCTCTGCAGCTCCCTCTGTCTCTTGGTCATGTTGAGAGAGTGTCTGATTGGCTGAGCGTGGGTTCTTTGTCCACACCTGGCTGACCTAGGATTGGGCCCCTTTAACTTCCTGATTTCTGGTTCTCTGGATGTAGGTACCTGGAATTATTCTCTCACCAAAACTACACATAATGGAGAGAGGGCAATTAAAAAAAAAGTGTAGGGTCTTGTTAGGGAGGGAAATAAATGCTGGGCAGCAAACATTACGGACGACTCCTGCAGTGGGGCAGCCAGACCACCCAGTACCTGGAACAGAGTGTGATGAGGAGGGTCATGCATGAGAATGTGGGAGGAGAGAGCAAGGGAACTCACCTAGTCCATGGTCAGGGAGGGCCCGTACATGAGGCAGACATGTGCAGGACGCCAAAGGATCAGTGAGCCAGGTGGTTGGAGCGAGGGCTGGTGGTAAAGAAAGGGCTGGAGGGAAGAGTGTTCTAAGCAGGAGTCAAGTTGGAGGTAAGAGGGTTTGTGGCCCTCAGAGACTTGAGAAATGGGGAGAGAGGGGTGAGGGCAGGACCAGCTAGAGCCCATGCCTCGGGCTAGTCCCGTGGCCCCCTGCTGCCCCTGTTGCTGCCAAAAACTGGTCGTATTTTTTAGGGGTGGGGGAGGTACGTGGTTGCTGCACATGAGAAGTTTATTCTAAGGTAATGATTAAGAAAGAGATAATACGGCATGGGCACATCTGTGAGAAACATGTAGAGCGTCAACAAGTTGAGAAGAACACGGTGTGGCCCCTACCTAGGAAGCTGGTGTGGTAGGAGGGTAAGAATCGAGAGAATATGAACAGCAGAGCAGGTAGTGTGTTTCTGCAGTACGAAAGTACAGCAGTAGGAAGTGTGTTTTGTTTTGTCTTAAATGAAAATACAGTGAAAACATGTTTGTGAAAAAATGAAGCTGGACACCAAACGAGAGGTGGTGGGAGAGAGGAGAGAGGGCTGTTGGCTCATCTCCCTGCACACAAGGTGTATGGAAAGTCCTCTATATTAGAAAGTTTTTGATCTGCCCACAGAACACATTTTTCTGAATGGTTCCCAGGAGGGACCTTTTCAGGGGAAAATGTGAATTGTCACTTTCAGAAGGGAGGTGGGACTTGCCACTGTGTCATACTGGGTGGACAGGGTTGGCTGCTGCCCGCGGAGAACCCTGTCACTCAGTAAGAGGTAGTTCTTGAGTGCTGATTACCACGTGCGTAAGTTTCCCAGAGTTGGGTACTTTGAAGGGTAGAAAGGGTTTCCCTCAAGGCTGAGGGCAAGGGCTCATACAGGATAGCTGGGCTACAACATTCACGAGCCTCTGAAGAGCTTCCCGTGCTGTGGAAGTGCGAGAGAGCGCTAAAGCACTTCGTATAGGCAGTGGCAGAGGTTTCACAGAACAAGTGCCATCTGAGGTGATGCTAGTGGTTTGTAGGCAGATAGGAATGGGAAGGAGGGGAGGCATTTCAGACAGAGAGAACACGTAAGCAAAGGCATGGGGGCAGAGAATATGCGGGCGTCTCACTCCCTGATCAGTTTTCCCTCAGTCATAGCCATGTTTCGTTGTCCTACCACATCACAATTTTTGCCAAGTCCCGTGTATCACCTACTTATTATTACTAATATTTTTAATTTAAATTATTTGATTTCTTTTTAACGAAAACAGCTTTACTTAGAAAGATTCAGGTCCCTGCTGTTACTTGCATGTTAGTATTACTGCTGTGTTCTTTGTCATCAGCGTCTCTGGGCCCCCACGTCATGGCCCTTTAATAGAGTTTATGAACTGCTGCTGTGACCTTGTCCTCTCCTGGCACCAACATGATCTGATATTTTTTTAAACTTGAATTACACAAGTAGCTTAGAAATACATTATGTTTTTAAGAAGTCAAGTGACAGAGGTGAAGCTCAGGTGCCTTGCTGTGGTCTTCTCCCTACCTTAGTGCCTTCCTAGTGACAACCAGGGTCATCTGCTTGATGGACCATCTTCCAGGGATTTTTCTTCACATGTATATATATATGTACTTATAGGAAAGTCACAGCATTGTCTTGTTGGGCTTATTATTGTTTCTAACATAAATGATATCATTTTGTCTATTTTTCTGCCGTTTCTTTTCCAGAGTGATTTTTCTAAGGTGCAAATCTTTTAAAAATAATTAATCGTTAATTATATTTTCATAAATTAAAACAGTGACAACAGTAATACATACTTCTGGTTGAAAAAACATCACAATTCAAAAGGGTAATTCCAGGACACAACGCTGGCCCTGCCCCTCCTCTGCTTCCGACTCTGAAAAGGCTCCCTGTTGCCCCTAGGAGAAAGGTCACACCCTCCCTGGCCTGCAGGGCTCTGGGTGATCTGGCTTCTGCTCTCCTCTCCAGCCTCATCTTTGGTCCTCCCCTTGGCTGATTCCTGCCATTCCTGCTGGTCCCTGCTCCCACATCCATTCACCCGAGGCTCCTGCAGTACTGGGTTGGGCAGCCCTTCCTCAGACTGATGACCCTACTCAGTGGTAGCTGGCTTCCTCGTCCACTCCTGGGTGTGAGGTTCCTGCTGGTGGGGCAGTGTGGGGTGGGCTGGTGCTCCAGCCAAGAGCACCGTCTGGGTCCAGGTGCTTGCTCTGCCAGTGCCTAGTGGTGCGACACTCTCTGTGCCTCAGCCTCTTTACCTGTAGGAGGAGGAGGAGGCCAGTGCCTGCCTCGGGTGGTTGAGGGGAGGATCAGTTCATTACTGTGTGAAAAGCACTCAGCCAGGACCTCTCCTGTGGTGAGAGCCCACTGTGAGGTGCTGTTCTTCACTCTTGCTCCACCAGGGCCCAGCACAGGGCCGGGCAGGTCAGTGTTCAGTAAATGTATGTGTGTCGAAAGGAATAGAGAGATACACAGTGTGTGTGAGGATGTGTAGGGGACAGAGACTTAGTGTCGGGGAGCTGGGGACAAGGTGGAGGAGTTGGGATGTGATGCTGAGGGCAGCGAGGGCTTGTTGCAGGTTCTGAGCACGTTGAGCGGTGCGAGAAGGTGCTGACTGGGGAAAAGTAATCAGGTGGCAGGGAACTGTGTGGAGGGGAAGCGGTCGGAGATGCGAACAGAAGACAAATTACAGCAGTCTCAGATACCAATTCCCCGGGCCTTTCTATCTCACAAGGACCTCGTCTATACTCTGCTTGACTTCGAATGTCCCAGGATGTAAGAAGCCATGCAGGATTGGTATTCTCCCCTGAGGGCCAGGGCCTTCACCCGTCTCTGGCTTTGCTGTCATATGTGTTCAGGTGCGAAGGAATGATTGAAAGAAGCTACATATTCTTAATGATGCCCTCCCACCACCCTTTTTTGCTTGTTTATTTACAGGCAACGCTACTGTAGAGAAGTTGGAGGACTTCATCAACAACATTAACAGTGTCCTGGAATCCTTGTGTATTGAGGTAAAGAAAGGAGTCACAGAAGATGATGGGAGACCCATTTATGCTCTCGTAAGTACAAGACAAGGAGCCCTAGTGGTGCAGCGGTTAAGAGCTTGGCTGCTAACGGAAAGGTTGATGGTTGGAACCCACCAGCAGCTCTGCAGGAGAAAGATGTGGTGGTCTGCCTCTGTAAAGATTACAGTCTTGGAAACCCTATGGGGCAGCTCTGCTCTGTCCTGTAGGGTCCCTATGAGTGGGAATCGACTTGAGGGCAACGGGTTTGGTTGTTTTTGTTTTTAAGTGCAAGACAGAGAGCCCTCTTGTGGCATTTGTAAGGAAACATCTGAGTGTGCCTTGGAATGAGCACCCTTGCTTGTAAAGAGTGAAAGTGTGCCTGGCCTTATACAAGGGCCTGATGTGAAGTAGAAAGAAACTGAAACCGCCCCCACCTCCCTGACCCAGACCATCTTCCTGTCCTCACAGTGAGCCCTGAGGTCTATATTATTCTGTTTTTTGCTTTTTTGTTTCCATAAACACATGAAGAAACCAAGACTCTGAAGGGAATGACATGTTCACAGTCATCTAGTTGTCAAGGTTGGGCCCAACCAGAACTAGAGCTCAGGTCTCTTAACCTCAGTCAGTTCTCATTAACCCCACCACACGGCAGCCTTGCCAACCCAAGACATGGCAGTGTGTGACTTTGTTTTTTGACAGTTCTCTGTAAGAAGTCACCCTAAATGTATGGAATATTAGGGTTAAAGGAAGAAAATGAGTTTTCATTTGGACCAGAACATAGAAGCTGGGAGAAGAAACGTCGGGGAGCACTAGGATTGAGACCCATTGGGCATCCTTGGCTAGGGGACCACCCTTAGGCTTGTCGTAGGAGACCAGGCAGACCTCTGTGACGTTGTTGCCCACCCACTCATAGGCTCTTACCAACCAGGCCCATACTCAGAAAGGAGCCTGCTAGCCCAGAGTTTCCCAACTGTTCCGTGAAAAAGGGCTATGCAGTCAGACACCTGTGGAAATGTTGGGTTACACAAAGTAAAGCAGATTTCTTTGCTACTCTGTGCCTTAGTGCCTTTTATATTTGGAGCGCCACTGGCATGTAGACAACTTCCCAAATTTATCTGAGTTTGGAAAGTATGGCACAACCTTTGGAGCCTTAAAATCTCTGAGAGTTGGATGTTGGCATCTCCTATCTGGAGGAGAGATGAGAGGGAAGAGTGGGTTAGAAGCTGGCGGAATGGACACGAAAAGAGAGAGTGGAGGGAAGGAGTGGGCTGTCTCATTAGAGGGAGAGCAATTAGACGTATATAGCAAGGTGTATATAAATTTTTATATGAGAGACTGACTTGATTTGTAAACTTTCACTTAAAGCACAATAAAAGTTAAAAAAAAAAAATCTCTGAGAGTCGGGCACGCTGACTGAGCTGAAGAGTAAAGTCTGTGATAGTAAACTGATTACAAACTCCCCTCAGTGGCTGGACACAGGTGCATGATGCCTGTTGAGGGAGGAAGGGAGGGCCCACAAAGGAGTTAACAAACAGTGACCTTCATGCTGACTTGTTCTTTTAGGTGAATCTTGCAACAACTTCAGTTTCCAAAATGGCCTCGGATTTTGCAGAGAATGAACTGGACCTGTTTAGAAAGGCTGTAAGTGCAGTAACTCCCCTTGCCCATCAGCCTGGCTTCTTACGGGAAGCTTGTGTCTTCATCATTAGAAATGGAAACTAGTCTTAGAGGGTCAAAAGCTCTTTCTCTCCAGAATTCACAGCCTCTGCTGCCAGGTGATTTCTGGGGAGGTCACCAATGGCTACCTGAGAAAGAAGGGCTATTTCAGGTTTCACCCCTGGCTGGGTGAGCAACCGCAGGGCCTCATGGTATGTGATGCAGTGGACCAAGTGGTACTCGGTGACTCAGAGTGTGCCCTGGACCAGTGGCATCAGCACCACCTGAGAGCAGAAATGCAGAATCTGAGTCCCCTCCCCAGATAACGAATCTGAATCTGCATTTTAAGAAGCTCCCCCCGACTCCGAATTATTTGCACATTCACATTTGAGACACACTGATCTACCAGGCTTCTGAACTGTTCTCTCTGTCCCTCTTGTCCAGTACTTGGCTTGGGCACCTGGCTAAGACAGTGGCCCTCATTTCGTAACTGGGGAATTAAAAATAATTCAGACATTCCAGCCCCTCTGCAGATCTGCTGAAGCAGAATCTCTGAGGCTGAGGCCCTAGAATCAGCACTGCTTAAGTCTCCCTGGAGGCCCTTGGTGGTCAAGCCTGAGAACTGGGGCTGAAAGGCGAGGGATGCACACCTGTGTGTGTGTGCAGGCAGCCTGCCCTCCCAGGTGTTCCCGCCCCGCCCTGGGCAGAAGCTTTCGGGAGCTTGCCTGTCAGCCCCTCCTGGCGCTGAGTGCACGTTGCTTCCGTGGCTCCTGAGCTGTCTCTCTTCCTTGCTCACTTGTCACTGAGCTCAGGAATGTGGTACCTGACCTGTGTGCTCTCTGGCTCTGCCCTCTCATCTGTCCTGGCTCCAGCCTTCCACTTGTGCTAGCCTTGATGTCCCCTGAGGAGTAAGGACAGGCGCTGCCTCCTTTATGTCGTCATTCTCCAGTTCCCGTACTTTCAGGGAGGTGAGGTTGGAAGCAAGAGAAGTCAGGTGACCCTTCTTGACTTCTGATCATTAAGATTATTTGGGATGAAGTTACAGGAGTGACCACTGAGTCAAAAGGACTGGACACACTTAGGGCTTGTTTTCTTGAAGGGTGGTACCAGTGTCCACGTCTGCCTGTGAGATGGCCGTTTGCTTTTCTGCACCCCTGCTGGCAAGTGTAATATTGCTTCAAAGTCGTTTTGTCGATTTGATAGATGAACACAGTTCCTGCTCTTTTTTCTAGTTGGAACTGATTATTGACTCAGAATCTGGCTTTGCATCTTCCACAAACATTTTGAACCTGGTCGATCAACTTAAAGGCAAGAAGATGAGAAAGAAGGAAGCCGAGCAAGTGCTACAGAAGTTTGTGCAAAACAAATGGCTGATTGAGGTAATTAGTCTGGTTTCCCTAGCTTGGCTCACTTTCTAGACTGAATAATGATTTTTCCTCCAAAACCACATTCATGTCCACTGATGTCTGTTAAGCCAGACCCTTTCAGGTCTGTTACCTGTTCCATGCCTACAGCAACCCTGTGAGGAGGATTTGGACTCCTCCCCACCCCACACCATGTTACTCACACGATCTGTTCGGGGCCCTACAGCCAGGGTGGCATTGCCGAGACTCGCTCCCAGGTTTCCAGGCTCCAGGATTGGAACCCTTGCTCCACAGACCACTTGGCAGTGTAGTACAGTGGATAAGAGCACAGCCCGAGCATCAGGTCTAAAGCCCTGGGCCTCGTGACCTTGTACTCCTAATCTGTGAGAGGAGAATAAGTGTTACTTTGAGGCCTGTAACAGCAGAAGTGAGACATAAACCAGAACTGTTGCCATTAAATCAGTTCTGACTCATGGCAACCCCATGTGTTATAGAGCAGAACTGCTCTGTAGGGCTTTCTTGGCTATAATCTTTAATGCAAGCAGATCATCAGGCCTTCTTCTGTGGCACTGCTGGGTGGGTTTGAACCTCCAACCTTTAGGCTAGTAGTTGACTGCAAACTGCTTGCACCACCCAGGGACCTAAGGAGTGAGACAGTGGATGTAAAGTGCTCGTTGTGGGGCACCTGGCACTTGTAGTAAGCTTGCAAAGTTCTCTGCTATCATCATCATTGTTATTATCAACATTATATTACTCAGGACCAGTGCTCTTGGACTCTTTCACTTAGACACTTACCCTTAAGGAGCAAAGAGGAAGTAGAGAAGAACTTTTTGAGAGGGAACTGTGGAGATCTGTGAAAGCACCACACTGCAGGCTGAAGTTTCTAGACACCCTTCCATGTCCTAGTCCTAGTGATAGGAGCAGAACAAACGTTTCAGCTCCTTTTCCAAAAAGGAACCACTGTTTCCAAGAAAGCCAGGAGCCAGGCATGCTCAGCTTCTGCCCATTTTATTGCACCCTGCCCCCACGAGTTTCTGTGACCGTGTAGGATGTGTTCTGTGTCGTCCCGGAACCTTCTCACTTGGTGGTCGGATCTGTGGCTGGAGGCTGCTGCTTGTGGCTGCTGCGATCCATCACTTCCTTTTCAGGGAGGGCTTGCTTCTGGGTTGTCACAGTTATAGTGGCCTGAGCTACTGATATCTAAATGGGGTGGACCCATCCCTGGTGACCTGACCCGAAATAGTCAGTTCCTGAGGTGCCCGATAGGAGGAGAAAGGCAGGAGAGGGCAAGGTGAGGATGCGGAGGGACCCACGTTCACTGAGCTCCTGGCTTGTGCCGGGATCTCCTGGCACATCTACGTGCATCATGCACTTGAGTCCTCCCAGCTGCCCGCCGCCGACGATGGAGTGCCCTGAGTTTTAGCTGAACAAAATGCAGCTCACTGGGGGCAGAACCTGAGTTCAGACCTCAGTTTGGGTGACTGCTGCTCCCTATCGATTGCTTTGTCACAATTTTTCTTTGGGGTGTAAGAGATATTTGCTCATTACAGAAAGATTAGAAACTATCAATATGCAAAAAGAAACACATTGAAAGTGACCTGTTTTCTCACCCCCTAGTGCTAACTCTGTAACATTCTAGTTCACCCTCTGGGTCCTGCTTTTGACCGGCGAGTTATCATTCACATCGTGCATAGACTGACATTGTCATGTTATGAGTTGCACAGGCTGCAGGGATGTCCTCTGACTTTATTTAGTGTTAGACTTTCCCTTTGCCCCAGCCCTCTGTGCTCAGGGAGGCTGGGTGACAGGGTGGGAAGGCCACATCTGTGGAGTCTGTTGGATCTGAGTTGGGAATCCAGGCTCCTGCTTCTTCATCAGTAGAATGGAGATGGTAGTACTGCCTTCTTCAGGGGCAGCTCTGAGCTCTGGTGAGATGGTGGGTCAGGCAGGCGCTGCTGAGCGAGTGGGTGCTGCAAAACCCAACCTGCTGGCCTCCCTCAGCTGCAGCGCCCTGGGAAGAGTCCTTTTGTTGTTGTTGTTGTTGTTGTTGAGAATGTACACAGTGGAACATGCACCAGTTCAACCATTTCTGCGTATACAGTTCAGTGACGTTGATGACATTCTTTGAGTTGGGCAGCCATTCTCACCCTCTTTTCTGAGTTGTTCCTGCCCCATTAACATAATCTCACTGCCCCCTAATGCTTCTATCTGATCTTTTGAGTTGCTGTTGTCAATTTGATCCCATATAGATAGTCCTTAAAAGAGCATAACGCTCAAGGCAGACATTAAACTAGACTATTTGGTTTTAAGAAGACTTCAGGGAATATTTATGGTTTAACGTTTAAAGAATATCTCAGGGCAATAGTTTCAGGGGTTCATTCTTCCCTCCTCCATGGCTCCAGAAAGTCTGGAGTTCATAAGAATTTGCGATTTTGTTCTCCATTTTGCCCCTTTTAATTAGAATTCTTCTGTAGAGTCTTTGATCAAAATGTTCAGTAATGGTAGTTGGCCACCTTCCGGTTCTGGTCTTACGGCAAAGGAGGCAGTTGTTCATGGAGGCAGTTAGCTATACATTCCACATCCTTCTCCTGTTCCTGACCCTCCTCCTTCCTCTGTTGCACCAGGCAAATAAAGACCAATTGTTGTACTTTGGATGGCTGCTTGCAAGCTTTTAGGACCCCAGGCACTACCCAGTTAAGTAGGAGGTAGAACAGAAGCACTAAAATAACTGGAATGTCCCATGAAACCATGACCCTAGACTTTCAAGCCAAGGAACCAAATCCCATGAGGTGCGTGGTTGTACATAAGCAGCCTCAGCAGCTACTTTTTTTTTTTGTCTTTGTTCTAAATATCTCTCCTGAACAATGTTTGCCAATTCAACTTTTTATAGGTGTACAACTTATTGACAGCAATTACAATAATTGGTTGTGCAACCCGACGCTTAATCAATGCAGTATTTCTTCATTAACTCCCCTCTTTTCCCCCTCCCTCCCACACATGGTAACCACTATTTAATCCTGGTCTCTACACATTTCCTTTTCTTGTCTTTTTGTGTAAGTGAGGCCATACGATGTTTGTCTTTTTGTGATTGACTTATTTCACTTAGTATAATGTCTTCCAGCTCCATCCATACTGTAGCATGTATCAAGACTTCTTTTACTGGCTGAGTAGTATTTCATTGTATGTAAGTACCACATTTTAGTTATCCCTTCATCTGTTGATGGGCATTTAGGTTGTTTCTATCTTTTGCTATTGTGAATAGTGCTGCAGTGAACGCTGGTATAACAGTCTTTGTTTGAGTCTCTGCTTTCAAGCCTTTTGGGTATATACCTAGGTGTGGAAGTGCTGGGTCATGTGGTACTTCCATTTTTAGTTTTCTGAGGAAACACCACACTGTTTTCTATAACGGCTGTATCATTTTGCATTCCCACCAGCAGTGGATCAGGGTTCCAATTTCCCCGCATCCTCGGTGACATTTGCTATATTATTATTTTTTAACTTAGTCGTCCTAGTGGGAGTGAAACAGTGTGCAACTGTGGTTTCAACTTGCCTCTCTCTGATGGTTAATGATGTTGAACATCTTTTCATGTGTTTGGTGGCCACTTGAATGTCCTCTGTCGACATATCTGTTCAAGTCCTTTGCCCATTTTATGATTGGGTTGTTTGTCTTTTTGTTAAGTTGTTGAAATTTCCTATATATTTTGGTTATTAGATTCTTATCAGATACACAGTTTCTGAAGATATTCTCCCAGTCTGTAGCTTCTCTTGGCACTTTTGTTGCAACTTCTTTTGATGGACAAAAGTTTTTCATTTTTATGAGGTCACATTTACTTGTCTTTTGCTGTTTGTGCTTTTGTTATTATATCAGATAGCCCATTGTTAAAAGCTAGGCCTGACTGCACTGCCCCTGCATTTTCTTCTAAGAATTTTATGGTTTTAGTTTGCACATTTAGGTCCTCAACCCATTTTGAATTTGTTTTTGTGTGTGGTGTGAGCTCATTAGTTGACTTTGATGAAACATAAAATGAATTTACAGGGGCTCCTGTTGCATTTGAGGCTTTGCCCTCTGTACTGGGTTTCGCTCAGTCCTGCCTCTTTCCTGTAACTTGGCGATAGAGTTGGCCACAGCTGCCACATTGTCTACGTGCTTCTGGGCTTTCCTGGGTTTGCAGGCTGCAGGGTACGTGGACTGGGCCCTGATGTGGGAACCCGGAGGCCTGGCTTCCGTTCGAGGCCCTGTGCCCACCATGTGATTTGGGGCTGCTCCTGCTGTCTCTGGACTCAGTTTCCAGGGTCCCCTGTAAAGCGAGGTGGGCGGGTTCAGTGCTGCAGCTGAGGTATCTGGTGTGATGCTTTTGGGGAGTGGGGAGGGGTGCGCTGGGAGAAGGGTGGCAGGAACAGACACTCTGGGAGGGGTGTCTTGGGTTTGAGCCTCTGGGAGACTGCCTGTCCTTTCCTGGCCTCAGTGTCCTCGTCTGTGAAAGGCAGGGACAGTGCTGCCTTGCTTGTGGGCTGCTGTGCAGATTGAGTGGCTCTGGTCTGTGAGGGCTGGGGGCGGGGGGGTGGGGGGGCGTGGAGAGGGCGCGGAGGCCGTCCTCTCCATTTCCTTTTAGGCACAATCTCTTGCCTGGCACTGGGGAAGCCTGCAGAGGAGAGGGATATCCAGACCCGGTGACGTGTCCTAGGCCCTGCGCTAGGGAACCACAGAGGGAACAGCCTGAACAGAACCCTGAGCAGGAACGGGCCTGGTGTGCCAGTGGCCTGAGATGGCACCTCCCATCACTGTCCCTGCAGAAAGAAGGGGAGTTCACCCTGCACAGCCGGGCCATCCTGGAGATGGAGCAGTACATCCGGGCGACATACCCTGACTCCGTGAAGATGTGCAACATCTGCCACAGCCTCCTCATCCAGGTACTGTGCGGCAGTGGGCGGGGCTCGCCACTGCTCCTGCCCGGAGTTCTCCTCCTTGCTGGGACCTCGGCGCTGCCCACAGATCCTCTGAGTCAGCAGATCGAGGGAGTCGCGCCTCGCTGTGCCTACACGAGTGCACCCTTTTCTCCTCCCTGCTTCCTCTTGTCTAATCCAAGCGTTCTTTGTTTTATTTTTCATCAGAACTGCTCTCATAAGTCCTTCATAAAAAGTTATGTGGTGAACGCCATTCTCTGTTTTTCAGTGTTCCTCTAGGCCATGGGTTTTATTCTGCATGCTGTCGTTCTGTGAAGCTTTACAATCACTGGACTAGTCCTGGACGTTGGCGTCTCCTTTTAAATTTCTGCTTTTTTGCAGTTGTACATGACGCTGTGATAGGCCTCTTTGCTCCCTGATCCTTGGGCACTTGTTGATTATTTCCTAGAAGTGGAGTTTCTGGGGCAAAGAGTGCATGTGCTTTTCTAGCCTTCGATCCACACTGCTGGCTGCCTTTCTGCAGGGTTGTCGCAGTTTGCACCATCTGCAGGATCTGCGTGTGCAGGGCCCGCACGTGCACAGCTCGAGAGTACCTGGGGCGGCCCTGCTGCTCTGCTGGGCTGGCCTGCTGATGCCACGGGCTCCGGCCTTGAGTCTTTCGCTTTTTCTCATAGGGTTGCCGGCATTAACTTGATCTGAATTCTTTGCTAAAACACTAAGGACTCTTGGTATTATTATCATTATTAAGTTGGGGCCTGGAAGATAAAAATATGTAACCAGCTGGATGTTTTCCTGGCAACTTCCCTGAAGATCTGTGAGACACAGAGGTGTGCGCAGGGACTCACCACCAGCCTTTCTCGTTGCAGGGTCAGAGCTGCGAGACCTGCGGGATCAGGATGCACTTGCCCTGCGTGGCCAAGTATTTCCGGTCCAGTTCTGAACCACGCTGCCCCCACTGTAACGACTGCTGGCCCCACGAGATACCAGGTTCGTAGTCCTGAAGAACTCATGGCCCAGCCTCCAGCATCTGGCCCCTGGCACTGAGAAGGCACTGGAAACAGGCAGCCCTTAGAAGGGTCCCATAGCACGTGTGTTTCCACTTTAACAGGACCCAAGTCCCCTAAGCTGAAGCAGCCTCTAGGCCGACTTGCTTGCACATTTCCAAACGGCTTTCTAGAACCCGGTAGAAATTCCAAGGCATGTGAGGATCTGGTCTAGTAAAGGCTCTCTGGCAGCCATCACACACACAGCTCCTTCAGTTCGTTGAGTGTAGATTAGGGCTAATTCTGCCTTTCTCACAGGGTGGGTAGGAGGATTAGCAGTGACAAATGCCACAGACATGATGCAGAATCCTGGGGCCCAGGCCATGTAGCTGTGGTTGTGAGCTGCTGTGCAGCCAGCCCTGCCATTCACAGTGTCTTCCCGGGCCTTTCTGTACACAGAGATCTTCAACCCTGAGAAGGAGAGGGAGGCTGGCACCTCCTCATCAAACAAAAAGTCCTTGCGTGCCAGGCAGCATTAGCGGTGCACAGGGCCGTGGGGCACCCTGCCTCCAGGAAGATGACCGGCACAGCCATGCTTGGAAGAGAGGCACTCGGGGCTTCACATGTCACACGAATCACCTCTCTTATTTTTTATGTTCACTTATTAATCGGTTTGGAATAAAACTGTATGAAGCAGTTGCCGCGACCTCTGTCTATGGTCTGTGCCTCTCTCTGTGTTGTGGCCTGTCTTAGTTGTCTAGTGCTGCTATAACAGAAATGCCACAAGTGGATGGCTTTAACAAACAGAAATTTATTCTCTCACAGTCTAGTAGGCTGCAAGTCCGAATTCAGGGTGCCAGCTCCAGGGGAAGGCTTTCTGTCTCTGTCAGCTCTGGAGGAAGGTCCTTGTCATCAATCTTCCCCTGGTCTCGGAGCTTCTCAGCACAGGAATCCTGGGTACAAAGGATGCGGTCCGCCTCCGGTGGTTGCTTCCTTGGTGGTATGAGGTCCTCATGTCTCTTTGCTTGCTTCTCTCTTTTATATCTCAAAAGAGATTGGCTTAAAACACAACCTCATCTTGTAGATTGAGTCCTGCCTCATTAATATAACTGCCTCTAATCCTGCCTCATTAACATCAGAGAGGTAGGATTTACAACACTCAGGAAAATCACATCAAATGACAAAATGGTGGACAATCACAGTGCTAGGAATCATGGCCTAACCAAGTTGACACACATTTTTGGGGAACACAATTCAATCCATGACATGGCCCTTCCTTTTTTCCTGGAGTTCAGATGAGAACTCAGAGTCCTTGGTTTTGGCTCCAAGCAGGTAATGTTAGCAGAGCTCCCCTGCATGACAGTACCGAAGCCACCACTGCTCAGGGCAGCTCACGGTACTCGGCCAGGGCAACTTTGCCACAGTCCCCAGCTTTGGTCATTCATCCCATCGAGACCTGGCCAGCTATAGTCTGGACTTTTGAGCCCTGGCCTTGGCCTGCCTGGAATCTGGACACTCCTCTTGCTGAGGCACAGCTGGCCTGAGCGGGCACAAGGCCGGTAGGCTCGGCTACACTTGTGCTTTTCCTCCCTGGGTCCCTTGTGCATCCTCTCGTGAGTGGCAGCCCTGCCCATCCAGCTGCTCTTGCCAGAAGCTGGAGAGGCAGCCTAAATGCCTCCTCCTCCTGGTCCTCCTGCATGAACTCAGTCACCTAATCCAGTCCAGTTCACCTGCCAAGTGGCCCTCCGACCCACGGCTCCTGCCCTAGGCCGGGTCCCACTGTCCCACCTCCACCTCTGCAACAGCTTTGTGCTGATCCTGGCTCCTCCAGTCTGCTTTCGTGGAGTGATCTTCCCACAGTGCAGGTCCGAACATGTCACTGCCCTGCTGAAGACCCTTTGGCTTCCCACTGGCCAAGGGGTTGGGTCTAAACTCTAACAGGACTCACATGACCCAGATGGTGAGGCCTTTGCTTCTCTTTCTGCTTCTCCCTTCCTGGCTTTTCAGCAATACAGTATTTCTTTCAGATCCTAAATGAGACGTCCTGTTTCTCACCTCTGCGCCTTTGCACGTTATTCTCTCTGCCTGGATACTCTCCCCTCTTCTGCCTCTTCCTTTGCCCGACTAGTAGATTGTCACCACGTCCGGCTCCCTGTCCATCTCCCTGCACTTTCTCCATCATCACACTTGCCACACTATTGTAATTCCTTGTCCTCTTCCTCTCCTCCTCTACCTCGATATCAGTCAGGCACATCCTTCAATTGTAAGTGACAGAAAACCCGACTCAAACTGGCTTAAACAAGGAAGGACTTGGCTAGAGGCAGGGCTAGCTTCAGGAGAGGCTTGATCTGGCTCCAGTGATATCACCAAGCACCCATACTTCTGTCTGTGGGGAAGGGCCTGGCAGTGAGTTGCACTGGTCCAGTCGGTAATTCTTGAACTGACAGAGTCAAGGGTGTTAACAGGAGAGCAGAGCAGTGGAAGAGGAGGTTGTGCAGGTAAGACAGGCAGGCGCCAGGCCACAAAGGCCTTGAATGCCAGATTGAGGAGTTTAGAATTTTATGTTTGAGTTTTAGCTGGAGAGTGCCCAGGAGTGAGGAGATAAGATGCGTATTTTAGGAAGTTTGTGTTGGAATCTATGTGAAAGGAACTGGGGCAGGAGAGAGTGGTCACAGGTGGACACACAACAGTGTCCCTCAGAGGCTTACTGGTCACCAACTAGGACTCAGCTGTATTTGAAGTGTATGAACATGACAGCAGCACAATCAGATCATGCCATTCCCCTACCCAGCACTGTGGCGCCTTCCCACTGCTTGTATGATCTAGACTCCCTTCCACGGCTGCTAACGCCTACTCAGTCCAGCCCCTCCACCTCCCCACCCTGCTTTCTCTCCATCCCCACTCTCCTGCACTCCCTCTGCTCCAGCCCCATGGGCTGCTGCCTTGTTCTCCCAAGACTTTCCTGGGTGAGGTCTTCTGTACCTACTGTTGGGAGCTTTTTCCTCAAATCTCACGGGCAATTCTGGACTCCTGCTCATTCAGGCTTCTATTCAGATCTCAACTACCGAAGAATTATGTCCCAACCAATCCATCCCCTGCTGCCATTTTCTAACCCTTCACAGCACTTAACTACCATCTGCATTATCTTTATTGTCAATCTGCCCCTCGGCCCTCCTCCCTCCTCCCTCCAAGGTAACATTAAACACCATAAAAGTTTGTGTTTTAATGAATTTTTTCCTTTAGTCGCTAACTTTAGAATCACTCTACATTATAGTACGATTCTTCAACAGCGGCTCAAGCAGAAGTGGGACCTGCCAGCTGGGACAGATGGGATCGTGAGGCTGGGCCGCTGATGGGAGCTGGAGCCGCACAGCCCCTCTTGGCGGGGGGCAGGGGTGAGTCAGCCATGCGGCCCTCTTGAGGGCAGGGGCCATCTGGCCCAGAGACATGTCTTCAGTGTCTAGCGCAGGACTTTTGGTCTTGAGCAGGCCCTCTCCATACCTGATGAGCTGGCTGGATGTATGGCTGGGGTCCTCGTGCACGCTACCTCTCCTTTCATCCAAGCCCACCTTCAGAGCCCACATTACTCATAGAGGAAAAGCTAGCCCGGAAGCTGAGATTACTGGCAACACTTGAGCCTTGACAATAGGATGTAAGATTTCATCTTCTGTGTTTATCCCATCTGATGGGGGACATTTGCTTGAGGCAGCCAGGCCTCAAGGTTGTGTTTTAATGAATTTTTCCTCTAGTCCCTGACTTCAGAATCACTCTGCGTTCTAGTATAATTCTTCAACAGTGGCTCAAGCAGAAGTGGGACCTGCCAGTCGGGATAGATGGAATCGTTAAGTGTCTTACTCATCTAATGCTGATATAACAGAAATACCACAAGTAGATGGCTTTAAAAAGAGAAATTTATTCTCTCACAGTCTTGTAGGCTACAAGTCCAAATTCAAGGAGTCAGCTCCAGAGGAAAGCTTTCTCTGTCGGCTCTGGAGGAAGGTCCATGTCATCAATCTTCCCTTGGCCTAGGAGCTTCTCCGCACAGGAACCTCAGGTCCAAAGGACGTGCTGTGCTCCCGGCACTGCTTTCTGGCTGGTATGAGGTCCCCATATCTCTCTGCTCGCTTCCCTCTTCTATATCTCAAGAGAGATTGGCCTAAGCATTATGCTGAGTGAAATTAGTCAGTGGCAAAAGGACAAATATTGTATGAGACCACTATTATAAGAACTCAAGAAACAGTTTAAACAGAGAAGAAAATATTCTTTGATGGTTACGAGAGGGGGAGGGAGGGAGGGAGAGGGGTGTTCACTAATCAGATTGTAGACAATATTTTAGGTGAAGGGAAAGACAACACACAATACAGGAGAGGTTAGCACAACTGGACTAAACCAAAAACAAAGAAGTTTCCTGAATACAACCAAATGCTTCAAAGGCCAGCATAGCAGGGGCGGGGGTTTGGGGACCATGGTTTCAGGGGACATCTTGGTCAATTGGCATAATAAAATGTATTAAAAAAACATTCTGCATCCCACTTTGGAGAGTGGCGTCTGGGGTCATAAACATTAGCAAGCGGCCATCTAAGATGCATCAATTGGTCTCAACCCACCTGGAGCAAAGGAGAATGAAGAACACCAAAGACACAAGGTAATTATGAGCCCAAGAGACAGAAAGGGCCACAAAAATCAGAGACTGCATCAGCTTGAGACCAGAAGAACTAGATGGTGCCCAGCTACAACCATTGACTTGCCCTGACAGGGAACACAACAGGATCCCTGATGTAGCAGGAGAGCAGTGGGATGCAGACCTCAAATTCTCGTAAAAAGACAAGACTTAATGGTCTTACTGAGACTAGAAGGACCCCGAAGGTCATGGTCCCCAGACCTTGTGTTAGCCCAAGACTGGAAACATTCCCAAAGCCAACTCTTCAGACAGGGATTGGACTGGACTATGGGATAGAAAATGATACTGGTGAGAAGTGAGCTTCTTGGATCAAGTAGACACATGAGACTACGTGTGCAGCTCCTGTCTGGAGGGGAGATGAAAAGGCAGAGGGGGTCAGAACCTGGCTGAATGGACACGGAAATAGAGGGTGGAGAAGAGGCGTGTGCTGTCTCTTTAGGGGGAAAGCAACTAGGGGTACATAGCAAGGTGTGTATAAGATTTTATTTGAGAGACTGACTTGATTTGTAAACTTTCACTTAAAGCATAATAATAAAAAAAAAATAGGCTTAAGACACTATGTAATCTTGTAGATCTCATCAATATAACTGCCTCTAATCCATCTGATTACATCATATCGATAGGACTTACAACACATAGGGAAATCAGATGACAAAATTGTAGACAATCACACAATATTGGGAATCATGATCTAGCAAAGTTGACAGATATTTTTGGGGGACACAATTCAATCCATACAAGTACAGCTGGGCCGCTGAAGGGAGCTGGAGCTGCACAATCCCTCTTGGTGGGGAGCAAGGGTGTGAGTCAACCACGTGGCCCTCTTGAGTTATGGCTCCTCTGTAGTCACGCACTGCTACTCCCCAGTAATGGTGAATGGTGAATGCACTGGGCGGGGTGACATTCCTATTTTATGCCTACCTTCAGTGGTTATAATTCAGTGGAGTTATTTGGAGTAAAAGCTTTATATAAAAAATTATACAAAATTTTTATATAAAAAATCAGGTATTAGTAATGCCAGATAGGGGAATAAACAATCTCACAAGTAATTGATCACAGAGCCCTGCTGAGTCCACTCCCTAAGTAGCTGTTTGCCCTTTCTCCAGGCCCACTGGCCCTGCCCTCATTCAGGCACATACCTGGATTAGCCCCCTGGCCCCCAGCACGTCTCCTGGCCTGCTCATCCTCTTCCCTGCCAGCAGTCAGCTTCCTAAAATGTGTATTCTGATGTTGTGCGATAGACATTTTTACAAAAAAAAAAAAGCAGCTGCTGAGGCTGCTAATGTACAACCAAACACCTCATGGGATCTAGATTCTTAGTTTGGAGGCTTAGGGTCATGGTTTCATGAGACATCTCAGTTAACTGGCCTAATATCATTTTTAGTGTTTCTCTTCTACCTCCTAGTCTGGTGCTTGGAGTGTTAAAAGCTTGCAAGTGGCTGTCCAATGTATAACAGTTGATCTTCATTCACCTGGAGCAACAGAGGGAGAAGGAGTCAGGAATAGGAGGAGGAAATGGAATGTGTGGCTAATTGCCTCCATGAACAACTGCCTCCTTTGCCATGAGAGCAGAACTGGCTGGTGCCTGGCTACCGTACTGAATGTTTTGATCAAAGATTCTATAGCAGAATCCTGATCAAAAGGGGGAAAATGCAGAACAGAATTTTAAATTCCATAGAATCCAGTCTTTCCGGAGCCATGGAGGCTGGATGAACCCTCAAAACTACTGTCTGAGATACTCTTTAAACTTTAAAAATATCCCCTGAAGTCTTCTTTAAACCAAATAATACTTCTGCTTAATTAGTAAAGAATGTCTGCCTTGAGCACTCGGTTCTTTTAAACAACAATCTATATGGGATCAAACTGACAACAGCTGTTTGAAAGGTTAGACAGGAACCTTAGGGGGCAGCAAGTCTCTGTTAATGATGGAGAAAGGATTCGGCAAAGAAGAATGGTTGCACAACTGGAAGAATGTAACCCATGTCAATGAATTGTACACACACACTGTGGAACTGACGTATGTTCTGCTGTGTATATTTTCAACAATATTAAACAATGAAAAATTAAACCCATATTTTGACAGTTTCCCTGCCTAAAATTCATAAGTTTCAAGGCCTACATGATAAGGTCACAATTCCTTGGCCTGGTTACGGAGGGCACTCACAGTTTGAGTTTCAGCTGCCCAGCAAGGCTTCCCCTCCCCTCCATTTCTCCTAGTCACCGGGTAGACATGTCCCAGGCCTTGCCAAGCAGTCTTCCCTGGGGTTCCTTGACTTGGAGCTGGAAGACGAGCAGCTGTGCCTGTGGGTCATGGTGCTGGAGGTATGATCTGAGCCCGGTGGGGCCATCTCCTCCCCCTGTGGAGGCCTATTGCCAAGAGTTTGAAGAAGGAAACCAGTGGAGACTCGTAGAGATGAGGTGGTCAGGCAGGGGAGTGCAGGAAG
Source organism: Elephas maximus indicus (assembly GCF_024166365.1). NCBI lineage: Eukaryota > Metazoa > Chordata > Mammalia > Proboscidea > Elephantidae > Elephas > Elephas maximus. The sequence continues at coordinate 87,621,587 of NC_064830.1, read as the reverse complement.
AGAGGCCCGTCCTTGGATGCCTGAGCCCAGACTTCCTCCCCTTCTCAGGGCAGCTCCAGCGTCCTTTCCTGCTATGGGAACAATATATCCGTGTTGTTTGCTGGCTTTGTTTTAGCTTAAACCCGTGTGAGTTGAGTTTCTATCATAAACCGAACAAGCCCCAGCACATCTGGCCATCAGGGGCCGGCACCATCCAGAATCTTGCTGCACCTGTAATTTCGCCTTGAACCGCTTCCCCTGTCCCACCCTGGGCTCCAGCGGTGCCGACATCACTGTGCTGCTACTTCAGCCTCGAGGCCCACTCTCCCTGTCTCCTTGGAAGAGCCTCTGCATCCTCCCAGATCAGCTCTGGCCTCCACTTCCCTGAGCGCCCCCTCCCTCTGTGTGACCATCTCACGTGGCACCCACCTCCCACAGTGCAGCCCACCAGTTCTGAGTCCTGCCTGCGGGTCAGGCCCCCCTCGACACTGCTGCTCCCTGAGGACCAGGGCTTGCATCCTTTCAGAACTGGCAGCAGTGAAATTTGGTTGAATAATTTTAGAAATTATTTATTTTCTGATTTCTTACATTATTGAAAAATTTGACATCATACGGAGAATTAAAATCATGTATCATTTCATGACTGGCCCAGATATATCCACATTTGGAACATTTTCTCTGAGACGTGTACATACTTACACATACATACACACATATAAAAATGTCTCTCTGAAAATTAAGTGCACAGTGCATTTTACTTAATGTGACACAGTGGGCATTTCCCCACAACTCTGAACATTCTAAATGTCCACCGATGGAATAAAATTCCACTGTGTTGACGGCCCTTTCTTACTGACGTCACGCAGGATGTCTCTTGTTAACTGCTCTTGCGAACAATGCTGTGATGGTCACCAGTGCACGTCTATCCTTGACCATCTTTTCTCTTTCCTTTGGATGGATTTCTAGAAATGGGACTCATTATATCCAGACGTGACCATGGACATTTCATGTTCTTGGGTGCTGCTAAATTTCTGTCCAGCAGGACAGCCTACCCTCAGCCCTGAGGATGAGAGTTTTAAACATCTTCCCGAAGTTAGTAATAAGCATCTTTGTTTTACTTTGCATATCTTTGAGTGTCAGTGAAGCTGTACTTCTTTAAATTTAAGGTTTATATTAGGTTTTAGTATTTTTTCTTTTGTGGGTAGGTTGTAATGAACGAATTTTTGGCTTATGATCGTTTGGTGTCATGTATGTCAAAATCCAGACAACACTTATATAAGTGTCCACCAATCTGTGATTCTCCCAACAACTGAGGGGCCTTTCCTGGTGGCAGCTGTTGGGATATGCCTGCCTGTCTTTAGTCAGAGGATTAGGAAACGTCTTAACGGTCAAAACATAACACCAACCAAGGTTTTGAGCGGGTCTTCAAGCAGCCATCTGTCTTTACTGAGAGCCTGGGTCTCTCCTCTGCCTAAAACCCACCCCTGGTGAGTAGTGATTCCGGAGGGTAGGTGACTGGAAGGGGGCAGGGGAGAGGGGGCTTCTAGGTGCTGGGGATGGTTCTAGCAGCTTACGTGGGCGTACGCACAGCTGAAAATCCATCAAGCTAGGTGGCATATGCGCTTATCTGCAGGCAGCTTGTACTTCAGTAGTGAGCACTGCAGAAATCTCCCCAGCAGACGTCCAGCTCCTGAGTAGACAGGTAAGGCCCTTCTTGTGACCAGGGCACACCCACCTCTTTCCCGGGGCTGTGGCCATCCCTGCAGGCCTGGTCACGACCAAAAAGTATGAAACGGTCATAATTTCGTGACAGAAGCAGTCACTAGTGATTAGTCACAGAGCGGCAGGAGCTGACGCTGGATATGCACACCTCACGAGCCCTCTGTGCTAAGGACTGGCACTGCCCTACTCACCTGAGAGAGACTCAGGCACCGTGAAGTGACTTGCCCCAAATCACACAGCAGTGAAGTGGTGGAGCTGGGTTTTGAAGCTGGTAAATGAAGCCATTGCACACACTATATCATTTCCCACTGCTTCAGGCTTCCTGGTGCCTGGGCCTTGGTGTGAGTTGTTGGGTCTGCCTGGAACGTCCTTCTGGGTAGGACACACCTTTTCATCCTGATGCCCCTCCCCTGGGCAGCGAAGGTTTCTGCAGGCTTAGTCCAGCTTTTCTCTAGATCCCAGGACCCAGCCCCAGGCTGGGCCCAGAGTAGTGACCTCTGTTCATCCAGGCTACGACCACCAGAAGCTGACTGAGAAGCTCAGGTCCAGAGCCCGCACATAGTGCCAGTACTTAACCGGGATGAAAAGGATCTCTCCAGGAGACAGGATGCAGGACAGGAATGGGGCCTCGGCAAACTTAGGGAACTTCTCCAAGTCGGGGTTCTCCACGTCTACCTGTACAAACAAAAGGAGTTGTCTTCCTCAGGCCTGACTGGGCTGGGCAGGGGGGCACGGGAGGGTCTGCCATGTCATGGTGGGCCCCAAGGGCCTACCTGGCTGGTGTTGTGAAGAAGGTGCGAGTCATGAGGGTATAAAGCCTCTGACTCCTGTGGGGAATACAGCTGGATATATTTTCTCCCCATCACCTGCAAAGACAGAGACCTGACAGTCAGCCTCCCGGCCCACTGCTGCCCCGACCGACCCTGCAGTCCCTGAACCCGGCACCCCCCTTACGTCTCCATGCCGCCCACTTGCTGTTCCCTGGGCCCCACCACACATGTGCTCAGAGCTCACAGCATATGCTTTTGCTCCAAAACACGACTCAATGAAAACCCCAGCTAACAATAATTAAGCAGTTGACTGTCCCAAGCACTGTTTTAAGTGCTTTCTGTGTGTTAATTCATTTAATCCTCTAAATGACCCTCCGAGGGGGTTTATCATCCCACCCATTTTACAGATGAGGCACAGAGGATAAGTGAGTTGCCCAAGCTGAGGAAACTCATAGGTGACAGAGCTGGTGTCCACTGAGGTGTCTAAGAACCCAAGCTCTTTGCCTCTACTGTATTGCCTCTTTGGTCAGCGTGGCTATAAAAACATGCTAATTTATTAAATCTCTCTGCCTACAAAACTAGTCATTTTGCAGCAGTGGTTAGATGCCCCCGCCTTCCAACACCACAGTCTTTTCCCCAGGTCCTAGGAAGAGCCCTCTTTCCCCTATGAGGCACCCCTCTCCTTATTTGGAGGGAGCCTTCCAGCAGCAAGAAGCTGGCCTGGTTCCAGCAGGAGGCTGAGCTGCCAGGATGGACGCTGGCTCCCCGCCCTGGTCTGGTGGGCTCTCCCCACTGGGATCTCAGAAGATGATAACCCCTAGTCTGGTAGCAACCACATCTGGAAGGAGCCCTGACTGGGGAGAGGCCCCTACCACGGGGCTTGGCACCATCTCTTTTTTCCTTTCATCCCCTGCTATGCCTTTGTTTCTCTTTTTAAGAGCCTGGTGTGGCCAGGCCGGAGGCTGGGCCAGAGGCAGGACAAGCTCCAGAGCAACTCCAACCTGGGCTAGGAAGTTTTGCTGGGGATCCTGATGAAGTGGGGAAACAGTTCCTTGGGGACCAAACCAGGCGTTAATGGTGATCTCGTCTTCCTCCCCATCGCCCAGGCAGCAGTAATCAGGGATGCTGATGTCCTGCTTCAGCTCTGGGATCTGTGGGTGTCAGGACAGACGCAGCAGGTCAGAGACATACAAATAAGGAAAAAATAAGATCTTCATATGTAAAATACATAAGTAATCAAACGGCAAAAACCAGGTAATATAGGAAAACTAGAAATAAGGAAGTGTTTGGTCTCATTTGAAAATAAGTTCAAATTAAATCAACAACGAGTCACGGGCTCCCCCTAATCAAATAAGCGTAGATTTAGCAAATGATAACACGCAGTGGTGGCGAGGATGTGGTAAAAGGGGCACTCTCCTGCAGGGTTGCTGGCGACATAAATGGGTAAAACTGTTCAGGCAGCAACTTGGTGATGTGCAGGCGAGTCGAAAGCCATTCACATTCTCTGACCCAGGTGGCACTGAGTCTGTGCTGTGCTCCTCTGTGCAGAGGTGCCGGAGGGCCTTGGAGGAAGTGACATCAGGGCTTGCCAGGTGGGCGCTGCCGGTTCACCTGGCTCGGGCATCGTCAGGGCTTTGCAGTGGTAAGTGTGCACGACAAGCTAATATTTTAATGAAACGGTCATCACTGTTTCCTGAGTGTTTTCTTATACCCTACGTCCTTCCCCCAGCCCTCTCCCCGCTTTCTGACATTTTTGCCTTGAGGAAAAGGGTGACTTGAGGGAACACATGACACAGGCGTGGGCTCTCAGTTTCAGCCGTTAAAAGCCAGCGTGGGGACCCAGCACTTGCTGCTGTGCTGGGTGGAGGGCAGGACTGGGCAGAGAAACTGCCTCTGAGAAGGGCGGGCTGCTCCCAAGTCTGTGATACAGTGAGGGCGAGTCCCGCGTCCTGGATGTTCTCACCTCAAGCAACGTTCACCAACGGATTCCAGTCTCAAGCATGGCTGGTTTCTACTTCATGGCTTTAACACGTGTGATCCTTTTAGGGACCAAACTTAAGTTTCTGCTCAATGCCTCAAAGCCTGAGAGCCACCTACCTGCCTGCACATCAGGCAAACTCAGACGTCAGGGCGGGCAGGGCTGCGGTGGTCCAGCCTCATTTGGAAAGAGCCAGGGTCTCCAACTGAAGAAACCATGCATTCTGCCTGAAACCACTTCCTGACCAGATATTCAGAGGTGCTGTGGTTAACTTCAGGGTGGAAACTGTCATAGCTGGGCCTCTGCTCCAAACTCTTCAGAGATGGGGTTCAGCTCCCACTTAGCTGTGGTCCTTGACCCTTGACAAACTCGTGTCTTCCCCCTTCTGGGCAAGGACCCTCATACCCAGCACTGCCTTCTCAGGGAACCCCTGCCGTGTCCCACCATGGGCCCTGGCCAAGGCCACACAGCCAAGTTCCTCAGGTAGGACCGACCCTCCTGGACCTCCAGCTCCATCTAACAAGCTGTTTAGGTTCCAGACTTAGGAGTCTCCCTGGACATTCCCTTTCTCTCAAGCCCTACACATCCGACTCATCGCCAAGGGCCAGCAGCTCACAGACACCTCAAACCTCTCCACTTTTCCAGCCTTTTAACTGGTCCTTCTGCTTCCAAGCCTGGATACCTTCAATTCGTGATCGAAACAGGAGCCACAGTGATCTCTGAAACACTTACAACCTTCCACATTAAGAACAGCCTTCATAATCCAGTGCCTACCTCCTTCTCAGGCTCTTCTGCCACTTCCGTCTCCCACTCATGCTACAAGTTTCTGCCCCTGAATGTGGACATTCACTCTGTCCTTGCACCTCCCACCTCCCGGAGGCTCCCAGCTGGCGAGCCCCTTTTGTCTCAGGACTAACAGCTCATCTTTCGGGCCACTGCTCACATGCTGCCTCCTCACAGAAACCTTCCCTGGCTGCCCTCGCTAAGGCCCCCAATCACTTCCATCACGCCACCTCTCTCACGTTCTTTGAGGCACTCACTGTCTGATGCATTTTGCTTTTTAGATCACTACGGCAGGGGAGTAACCCTGCCTTCTTGACCGCTGTATCCCCAGTGCCCAGCACAGGGCTTGGTGCAGAAAGGGGACTCAGAAGGACCCCCACCCTGAGGGCAGCATTCCCAGTATGGATCTTGGTCAAGACATGCATCCACCAAGTACAGAAGTGACCAAGTGAGTGGAAGATGGGGGCGGGGGGGGGGGGAGCAGGCGGGGAGAGGCAGGGAGAAAACCAAACGGTCAGACAGTCTCCTTAGGATAAGCCCCGCTCCTATTACTTTAGCTTCTTAACTAGACAGCTTTGAAAATGCAGGACACAATCCAATTGCTGATACACCTTTGCTCTGTCCTCTTGTTTGCATTTAAAAATAAAGTCAATTTTTTTCTCATTTGATTATACCAACCTGTTGCCAACGGTTGTGACTCATAGCGACCCTATACAACAGGGTCGATCTGCCCCCTAGGGTCTCCAAAGAGTGACTGATGGATTCAAACTGCCGACCTTTTGGTTAGCAGCTGAGCTTCTAACTACTGCGTCACCAGGGCTCCTTGACGATCATACATACTCATTATAGAGGATTTGGAAACTACAGAAAAGAGAAGGAAAAAACCACTCACCGTCTTTCCACCCACAGACCGTCACTGTTCATCTTCTGTGGCATTTCTTCCTGTCTTTTGAACATGGTTGAGATCATTCTGTATACAATTACGTGTGTCCTGATTTCCTCTCTAAGCACATAACTGGCTGTCCCCACGTGACCACGGCCTCCTCCTGAGCATCACGTGGCAACTGGGGCGCAGTGCTCACCGAGCTCACAGTCGCCAGGGCCCTGGGGACAGGCACAGCCTGATCCAGGTGATGTGGGTGGGCCTGAGCTTGACTTCTGAAAGCGCCAGTGAGGCCGATGCTGGTCGGGGCCACACTGAGGGACAGCTTAGTATTCTTCATGTTCCGTCCTCAAGGAGCTGGTGTGGCTGGAGAAGCAGCGAGAGCAGCGCCTGCCTCTGCAGGAGCCCTTCTCGCCTCTCCTCTCGATCCATAGGCACCCTCCCTTGCACATTCCCTGGTGCTCCTGTCCGATTCTTCCAGAAACATCACTTCTTATTGGGAACTCTCCTGCCCAAACGCCTCCCAGGGCTTCTCGATGCCTCCCAGATAAAACCCAAGCTCCTAGTTTGGCCTTCAAGGCCCTTCACCTTCCCTCTTCTGCTTTACTCTTTGCTCTGCTCTTGGAAACAAAGCTTCCCAGGTGGCTGCTGCTCACAGCAGACGGGACTCTCCAGCCCTCTGTGTCTCGTGTGTGAAGTCGTCTTGCTGGGAATGTCCTCCTGCCTCCAGCCTCTCTGAGTCCTACTCTTCCCTCTCAGCTCCAGCCAAGTCCACTGCCTCTTCAGTCTTACAACAAGTATATCCCAAGGGTCTTCTATGTGACTAGCCAGGGCTAGGTACCCAGAGAAATCAAACCCACACCCTGCCCACCAGAGGTACCCAGGCCCAGGCAATGGCCAGGTCAGCAGACTCTTGAGATAAGGACAGTGCTGGGCATGCACGGAGAACTCTGGGTATTGAGGAGGCCAGGGACTTGCCCTCTCTGAGTCTGATCAGAGCTTGCTCCTCTTGCCTGGCATAGTGGTTGCAAGCGTAGCAGCTAAACAAATGGTTTGCAGTTCAAATCCACCAGCTGTTCCTTGGAAACCCTATGGGGCAGTTCTATTCAACTGGATGGCACCTAACAACAAGTGCCTGCCTGGCTCCCTGGGACCTGGTTCCTCAGTCTTAACCACACTGGGACTTCTGACTAGGTGTCCCTCCCCGCTGATCTGCCTGTGGCCTCCTCAACCCCCAGCCCATGCTGGAGCCTCTCCCAGTCCTGGGTTCCTGAACTCAGCATGCCAGCCTTAGGCCCAGTGGCCTTGCCTGTGCTACAACTTCCCATTGGTGAGGTAGGAACAGAGTGAGCCACAGCAGCAGAACAGAGACTCCTAGCCCAATGCTGAGAGTGGCACCAGTGCGTGAGCACTGTCAGACCCCTTTCTGCCTCTCAAGTCAGAGGTGAGGAGGGCGAGAGAATGTGAGAAGCTCAGAGAGAAGCGTGGTCCCCAGACTTACCTGGTCAAAGAGCTGGTGCTGAGCAAGGTACCCAACGTCTCTTGGCTAATCCGTGGAGAAAAAGCAGGGGCAACAGAAAGCTCAGTGAGGTGTGATGACGCCCTCTTGGTTAAAGGCTCTCAGCCCCTGCTGTGCCCCCACCCTGCCCACCACCCAGTGCGGTCCCTTGCACCCCATCCTGCTTGGCCCTCCTCCCCCACCCCTGTAGGCTTCCTTCCTGGGCTCAGGGATCCACCCCTAAGGAGCAGGGCTGGGCTGAGGGCCAGGAGACTTGGGCCTGGTTCTGCCTATGTACAGACGGACGGCTGCCCCAACTAAGTCACTCCCCTTCCACGCCCCTGAGGCTCAGTCTCCTCAGATGAAAATCAAAGGGGCTGTACGTGTGAGAACGTTTAAAATAAAGTATACTTATTGCTTTGAAATTTGCTTTTTTTTAATTTAGTGATACATCACGAATCTCTCGAGGTCAATCTACACTCATCTAACTCATCTGTTTTGATGGCTACATGACATTTCATAGGCAGAATGTATGTTATTAATTCAACTGTCCCCCTACTGGCGGATATTCTGATTGGTCTGCTAAATGTTTTGTTCATGTTTTGCCAAACATCCTTGAACACTGGTCGTTACTTTTTTGTGGTACAAGCTTCAAAACACAGAACTATTGGGTCAAGGAGTATGTGCATTTTAACTTTTAATAGTTTCTGCCAGGTTATTTTCCCAAAGTTTAAATCATTTATATTCTGGCCAGCAATTAATGTGAGTGCTGTTTTCCTATCTTTCTCAGCACCGGGTATTACTGGATAATTTCATTTTGTAAAATATTTTGCCAATCAGATGGGTAAAAAGGTCAGCACTTTTCAAACAGGGCTCCGCGGTGCTCGAGAAGGCCTCTGGGAAGGTCAGATGGGGCAGAGCGGATGTGACTTTGGGGACCAGACCTACCCAACTGCAGCCACAGCAGAACCTGCTTTGGTCTCAAAGCTCTGAAGCTAATGCTGCGTAGAAGGTCCTGGAAACAGACTGAAGGTCCCTCTCTCTGATTCCTCGAGTCCCTCTGTCCATCCATCCCTCCCCTTCATTCCCTGTCCTTTCCTTTCTTCTTTCCAACAAATGCTACTGAGAGTTTGCCATGAGCCGGGCCCTGTGCCATGCTGCCTTCCAGACCTCCTGGGCGAGAGGCCCCTGACTGCCTACATCTACCAAGCACTGACCATACATACTGCGCTAAGAGCTTTATGTCTGAACCCTCAAATGGCTGTGAAGTAGGCGTTATTCACCTCATTTTACAAGTCAGGGACTGAGGATTCAAGAGGTTACATAACCAGCCAAGGCCACACAAAGGGAGAGCTAAGATTCAACCCAGTTCTGACTAATGCAAAGCCCATGGTCTGGGCCACTCTGTGAGCTAGCCCCCGTTATGCCTCTGTGTTCTGCAAACCAGGCTCCTCCCAGGAAAAGGTGACAGCATCAGGCCTTCGTAGGTGACCTGGCAATGTGGTGACTCCACAGCTCCCTTGTCCAGGCCTCAAGTGACAGTGACTGAGTGGAGGTGAGGTGGGAGGGGAGGAGTACAGGAGAAGGCAGGAATGGACAAGGGTCAGTGAGCCCTGAACAGCAGGCTACAGTCAGGGAAGGACACCCATTGCCTGAGGAAGAGGCTGGAGATACAGGAGTGAAGGAGATGGGTGGGAAAGGCGGCAGGGAGGGACGGGGGCACTGGGTGGTGCCTCAGGTGTTCAGTTACAAGGGAAGGCCTGTAGAAGAAACTGTTTGGCCAGCATGGTCACTGGCATGGACCCTTTGATTGCAGCAGGTCCATGAATAAACGTGATAGGAACATTTGGCAACTGCGCCTGAGGCTGCCTTCGAGTTGGTTGCTGCGGGGTGTGTAGAAAAAGTGCAAACCACTGATGCTAAATGCTTGTACTCTAGTGAAGGACCCTCCCTCGGGGCCGGGAAAGGTGGCTGAGACCATAGATCCTGGGTGAATGTCCCCTCCCTTAGGGTCTGTGTGCATGCTGCAGGTTTCCCTTGTTCTGCGCCAGCAGGAATGGTACAGCCATTCCAGGGCTCAGCAGGCTCCATTCTCTGTGACCTGGGTCTCAAGAAGAGGAAGCCACTCGCTGCCCTTACTGTTAAGAATCTGAAAAGATAAAATGGTGCAGCTGCCTAGAGAAACGTCTGGCAGTTCCTCAAAAAGTTAAACATGGAAGTTACCATATGACCCAGCAATTCCACTCCTAGGACATACCCAAGAGAACTGAAAACATGTCCCAACAGAAGCTCGCACACTAACGTTCACGGTAGCATTTTTCATAATAGTAACAAAAGCAGAAACAACCCAAAAGTCTACCAACTGATGAGTGGATGAACAAAATACGGTATATCCACACAAGGGAATATTACTTGGTCATAAAAAATAAAGTACTGATACACGCTACAACGTGGATGAACCGTGAAAACAATATGCTCAGTGAAAGAAAGAAGGCTGCCATAAAAGGCCACCTACTGCAGGACTCCATTTACATGACATGTCCAGGACAGACAGATCCACAGAGACAGAAAGTGGATTAGTGGTTGCCAGGGGCTGGGGGGAGTGAAGAACGGGAGTGACTGCCAATGAGCATGGGATTTCTTTTAGGGGTGATGAAAATGTTCTGGAATTAGACAGTGTTGATGGTTACATGATCTTATGAATAAACTACAGCCAGTGAATTGTACGAAAAAAACCCCACAAAGACTCTGAACCGGCTCCCTGCTGTCCTGCCTGCCTAGCACCCTGCCTTCCTTGCTCTGACGATCCTACAGACCAGCCTCTGTAGGCTAACCTCCCCCAGAAAGCTCCCACTGCTACTGTGGAGGTTGTCTGCCCAAACACAACATGCTCTATCTTCCGAGTGTCAGAGGAAACCAGTGAAAGCGACGTACCTCGTCCACGATGTATTTGCTGATGAACTCGCTGACGGTCATGAGTGTCTGGGACCACTCTTCATCTGTGTACCTGGAACCTACTTCCACTGGGACAGTTCGGCAGCCAGCAATTTCTTGAATATATTCTAAACTATTAGAAAAATATACATCGTGGCTACCATGATTGTTGCTAACACTTAGGGGCACTGCCACTGTTGGGCACTACGCTAAGCGCGCTTAATACACAGTCTCCCACCTAATCCTCACAAAACCCCCGTAAGGTAGAAACCACCGCTATTCCCCATTTTACTGAGGAAGAGACTCGGGCACAGGGAGGTGAGATTGCTTGCCCAAGGTCACACAGCTAGTACATGGCACTGTGTAGCTCTGCAAATCAAGGCAAAAAATCTGGTTTGCTGACATTTTTGCTGGGCTGCTCTATTTCCCTGCTTGCTTCTGTCTTTGCTTATCTTGCACTGTGTAGAGAGATTGTCTTTGAGCAAACGGTGGGCAGTACAGGAGGGTGGGGAAGTGCCTGGCCTCTGAGCTCCGGTGACCTGGGACAGACTCCAGGCCCAGCCAGTTACCGACCAGGGACCTTCGACAAGTGACATCACCTCTCAAAGCGCCCCGTCCCTCATCTGGAAAACAGGGATGATGACACTACCTGCCCTATGGAAACCAGGGAGGTTAAAATTAGACAAAACATGGCAAGTGCCTGCTAGGGTGCCTGATACTTAGTGAAACTAGTAATGAACACTGGCTGTGATGGGGTGCCTGCGTCAGGATTCCTCCACACATCTCAGTGGGAGCCACTGCCTCCAAAAACCAGCACCACAAAGACGGGCTGAATGGATCCACCTTTCTTAAGACACAGGGCCTCATTTCTGGAATTCTGCACAGCTGTGGCATCACGGACAACCTCCAGGTGCCTCATGAATCTGAGAGGGACAAGTAGGGTAAAGCGAATGGGCAGAGGCTGCAACCACCAGGGATCACGGAGCCCCAGTGGGTGTGGGGGCTGTCCCTTTGGTTTTTATTTCTACTCTTAAACCCCAGGGCTCTGAGAAAGTCCACGGAGTTCCCAAGATCCTACAAACTTGCCTGATAGACTTAACATGAAGCCACCATCTAGGCACTCGTTAAAAAACTAGTTAGGGCAGGCAAGCAGTAGAATCTTATAACCTTTGGCATAAATTCAGAGTACTGTACTTTTTATTCTATTTAACCCCTCAGCGATCAATCCCAGGGACTGGTAGTAAAGTCTGCAAGGCTGCATTTGCTTGGGGACAAGGGAGGTCCTTGGGGGACCCTAAAATGAGAAAAGGGACCTCATCGCGCTTGAGTGGCCACCCACCTCCACTTCTTCATGCATGGCCAGTGGTTGGCCACGCCTTCCAAGATCACAGGTCTCTCCGGGACCAGAAAATGTTTCCTGAAATACTCGAGGGATGGGCAGTAGAGCCGGGGGACTGTTCTTTCTGACTTTACATCTGGAATCGAAACGTGACCACTCCTTGCTTTCTGTTTAAAAACAAAACACAATGGTAGCAACCACAGAAAGTCAAAATTTGAGGTACTCCACAAAGAATTTGTATCAACGGGCAGATAGCTTAGTTGCCAATAATAACAATAATAGATGAGATCAAGGTGTTTTTTCTTTACTGTCTCATTAAAAAACATGTCTGTTCAAAATCTAAAAACAACATACTGCTTTTACAGAAATTCTGCAATATAGAAGACAACGTATCCCCCCTCAACTCCACCATCTAACATACACACATTCTTCCTTTCTCCTGAATATTCCTTTCCCATCTTTTCACACACACTTATCACTGATTTGCTGGTAGGCAGATTTGTGATGAATACACAGCCCTAGCTCTTCTACCCAATAATTTATTTAAAGCATTTTTTCCATGCTGCCACCCAGTCCTTCTACTTTGAGTGGCTGCTCTGTAATTTACTTAACCATCTCCCAAATGGATGACCTCAGCAAGTGACTTCCTGTCTCTGAGCCTCCTCTGCTGCATTTGTTGGGAAGTAAGATGGGATTAAGCAGCCTGTGCTCCCACTACTGGACCCCACCTCACTCATTTGCAGGAACAATTGCAGCAGTGGCAGCAGGGAACATTCTTGCTGCAGCTCATGTGATAAGGCCTTTGTGTTCTCTCTCTGGCAGGCTTTTCTTCTCACGTGCCCCATCATCAAAGAGGCGTTCCCTGCCTGCCTATCTGAAGCCAGCGACTCCATCTATCTCACCACCTGAGACAGGATGTTCTTTTACAGCCTCACCAGAATGTAAGCATAGGAGGACAGGGTCAGGGCCATCCTGTGCTGCTCCCTGCACACCTGGGCCACTACTGGTGCTAATAAAGCTGCTGAGCAAAGCCTGCTCTACAAGTGGGAGGATGGAGGCACCAAGAGGCCAGGACACTTGCCCGAGTTACACACTGTGAGTGCAGGCCGACTTCAAGCCTAAGCTCTCTTGCCCCTCTGCCTCTTACACTGTCTTATGCTGGAGACCACCTTGGGTGTGGAGTCTCCTCCATTTCCCTTGGCGTAGACTTGGCAGGGGGGGACTGTGGCCCCTGGGTAAAGGGGACAGATAGTTGTCCCTTCATCTGTATGTTGCCCTGCCCTCTAAAAGGGCAAGCACCACGCCACGCCCTTGGCCCCTCAGCAGCCCTGGGTATTGGATAAGACATCGGTTGCTTATGTAACAGCCCAAAAGGGGCATCTTGCTGCTTTTGCTGTTTGCATCTCTCTGTTTTTGACCAGAGGTGAGGTCAAACATTTCTCCATATGTCTAATAGACCAATTTCTCCTTGTGTACAGTCTGTTCATGTTCCTGGCCTCTCCTGAGGGCTGAGATTTTTCCCTGATCTGTGTAACGTCTCCTTATGTGATAAAGATATTCACTCTCTGACACATTTGCTGCCAATTTCTCTTCCCAGTTTGCAGGACTTCCTTTTAGTTTGGTTACATGCATGCACATTTAATGACTTGCATTCGCATTTTTTCTAATCTATGACTAATACCCATTATAGAAAATTAGAAAAATACAGGAAAGTATTTAGAAAAAAAATTTTTTAAAGTACCCTTAACTCCACTCCCAGCGTCCAACACAATCTTGGCTCTTTTCTTTCTGGGGCCATTTCACAAATGAGAAGACTGAGGCTAGAGGAGTTACCTGATTGCCTGGCAGTACTGGGAATGAGGCCTACGGTTCAGTGCTGGTTCCTAGGGAGCCACCCTCTGCCTGTAGGATGCTTTCTGGCACGCACTCTGAAACATCAGAACTTACACAAGCAAGGACCTAATGCACATGACAGACTGGTCACATGGAACAGAAGTCAGCTAGTTGTAGTGTCTCATTCAACTTCGGCAGCCAGAGACAGAACCGGTCAAGACAGTGGGAGACACTTCAGCAAGCTGACCCGGAAAACACTGTAAGAACTGGGCTGAACTGGCCGCAGCTCACCCACACAATCTGTCTGCACTGTTTCTCTCAGGAACCACCAAGCCTCCACCCTCCTTCTCCCCTGAAAGGACCCTGCTTTTGCAGAAACTGAAAAAAAAAAAAAAAAAAAAAATTAAAAAACTGAGAAGATAGCCTGAGCGGCTCCATTTCCAAAATCCACGGAGACACCATTGTCAGCCAGGGAGGAGTCAACATTTCAAGGGCTTTGCCCTGGTGGAGAGCCAACTCAACGCTTTCAGAAAAACGAGCTGTTGGGTTATGCTAGGGGTGGTCAGTGACACTCTCACCGCGATACCTTTGCGCTGGGCTGCTCCCAGGTCGGGCCTTGGGCAGGCCTTTTCTCAGAGGGAAGGTGCGCCTGGAGGATGGCAGCGACTTTAAGGAGAATATCCCCGAGGATGGCCGCCCCCATCAGCAGGCCCATGTCACAGACCCTCAGGGCCTCAGCCACAGCGGCAGTGTCCCCTGATGTCTCACACAGACACACGGCTTTCAGAAGGCAGCCAAAGGTGTAAACCTGGCGCCAGTCTTTGTCCACGTCCCGCCACGGCCCTGTGTTGAGCTTCTCCCAGGAGTAGTCCAGGATCACCTCGCTCGTCTGCAGACACTCACTCCTTCTGCCCCCGTAGAAGAGCTCGGCGGCTTGCTGCAGCAACAGCACCACGCTCCTCTCCACTTTCTCACCCACGTCCAACCTCAAGCCTTCTTTCATGGGTGGCAGGAGTGCCCTGAGGGCCTCCCCGATGGCTGTTCCTCCCTGGGGGTCTCTAAGACGGTCAGTGCCTTCTGCCATTTGGCTCCTCTCACAGGGCCTGATGGAGGAAGAAGCAAAGTTACAGACCAAGCACAGCCTTAGTCCCCTAAGACATGTTCCCACAGCTCTCTGTTCTTGGCCTTTCTAATGCATGTCTGTGACAATTTTTCAATGATAATCTTCCCTGGTAGTCATAAACTCTGCGAGGCAGGACCCATGTTTGTCTGGGTCACCACTGTGCCCTCGGGGCCTGGCGCAGCCTCTGGTTATACAGTGGACACTGGATAAATGTTTGTTCAGAGAGGGACATGCACTCTTCCTTGCCTGGAATGCCTCCAACATCCTCGCTCTGCCTAGCAAACTCCTATCCAATCTTCAAAGCCTACTTTAAATGACCCATTGTGTGAAGCTTGCCATGACTCTCCAAACACGTTCTGTGGGTCACGGGTGAGCCTCTCTTACAGCACCTGTCACAATGGACTATGAATACCTGCCCGTATGTCTGTCTCTCCAGCGCCAGATTGTGAGCTCCTCCAGGACAAGAACGTGCCTCATTTCTTTCCATTTTCCTATAGCCAAAATCAGGCCCTGGCTCGTAGCAGGCACTCCATAAGGGTGTTAAAGGAATGAGTTCTTAACTCCACGGGAAGAAACCTGGAAATGCATAACATCTACACAGAAAGGGGAGTCCCTGGGTGGTGCAAATGTTTAATGTGCTTGGCTGCTAACCAGAAGGATGCAGTCTACGCAGAGGATCCACTTCTGAAAAACGAGCCTCTGGGTGGACTTGAACCTCCAACCTTTAGGTTAGTAACTGAGCATGTCAACTGTTTGCACCACTCAGAGACTCAGCCTCCTGGAGGACTCATAAATGTCTCATGTGAACTTCCTCAACAGCATTCCTGCACTTCCAGAAAAGCTTCACAGTTCAACCTCCCAGAGCTGTCTCATCCATTGGCCACACGCATGACAGCAGGGGGGCCTTATGAAAGGGACCCAGCAGCTGGCCTCCCTCTATGTCTTATCCCCTGAGCATCTTATAAAGTAACCTTGAGAAGTCTCATCTTGAGCATCTAAAAGACCAGCAAAGGTCTATCAAAAGGCCACCAAATGACCAATTACCTGCCGTACTATAAAACTGGCTTCCACCAGGGCCTTGGGTGTCAGCTTTGTAAATTGGTCTCGTAGAATGGCTTTATAAAACAGCCTCTTAGAGGGTTTCAAATGGGCTATAAACTCGTTTCCCTGGGATGCACATTATGGGTTTTGTAAACCAGCTTCCCAGGATAGCCTTTAAAACAGCCCCTCATAGGGCACATGGATCTTATAAAGCCAGCCTCCTAAGGCAGCCCAAAGTGCTGCTTCATAAACCTTCTTCCCCAAGTGGCTTCATGCTTTGCTTTGTAATCTAGCCCCCAAGGTGGCCTCGTGTTTGGTCTTAACAAAGCGGCTTCTTATGCTGCTTTGCAAATTGGCCTTGGAGGCTGATGTGTGTCATGCTGACCACGACATACCCTCTTGAAAACCATGTCAGAGAGCTTTCTGGGAAAGAGGCCTCAAGTTGGCTGAACAAGTCACCTCTTGGCCACATGAAGTTGCTTTAGAAAAGTTCCAGAATTCCTCAGTGAATGGCCTTATAAGGTCTTCAGGGACACTTATGCTGAAGACACGATTTGCCTGTCTTTCAGGGCTGGGAGCTTCAGGAGAGAGGTATGAGTAGGTTTTCAAAATGGCTTTCCAGATTGCCTCTGTATTGGTATTTGCCATTGAGTTGATTCTGGCTCATAGCGACCCTAAAGCACAGAACTGCCTCATAGGGTTTCCAAGGACAGCCAGTGGATTTGAACCGCTGACCTTTTGGTTAGTAGCTGTAGCACTTAACCACTATGCCACCAGGGTTTTCGGGTAGAAATGGCCTCCCACAGGGCCTCACGATTGACCTTAAACACTGGCCTCCCAGAGGGCCTTATGCTGGCAACATGAAACAAGTTTCCAAAGTGGCATGTGGCCATATCAGGCTGAGTGTTCTTATGGCCTGATTCCATAGGATTCCCAGAACCTCTTGTGATTTGGTCTTTTAAAAGGCTGTCATATTAAAGAACCTTTGGGGAAGGAATCACATGCTGCTGTACTGAAGTCTTCCAAAGCGGCCTCATCACTCTTGTTAAATACTGGCCTCCTTACATATTGGGGCCTTGTCTGAAGGCCTGGTGAAATGGCCTCTCAGACTGTCTTAGTTTTAGAAACCAGTCTTTCATATGGTTCCTTATAGTGCCAGGATTCTATTGGTTGTATCAATCAGCTCTCCAGAGAACAGCCTCATGTTGGCTCCTGTTAGCCCTGTGGAAATACTCTTCTAGGAGAAAAGGCCTTAGTCTGGCTGCATGAAACACCTTCTGTTGGTTGTATGAAACACTTTTCCAGAGGAACGGGCCTTATAGTGGTTGTAAGCAGCAGCCTTCAGACAATCAACCATTTGTGATGGCCTTACCTGTAAAGGCTGTATGAAACTGCCTCTCTGAATGGTCTCATGTCCCGGCTTTACAAATCACCCTTTCAGCACGACCCATGTATTAGTCTGATAAAAAGGCTTCTTTGATAGTTTTATCAGGCAGTTTTCCAGAGGACGGGATCAGCTTGAGCAGCCTGGCGGCCTGGCTTTATTGACCGACTTCCCAGAGCTCCTCAAGGAATTGCTTTTTAGAAAAGGTTATATTAAATAAACAGCATTCCAGAGGAGGGAGTCAGACATAAATCGTATGAAACAGTCTTTCAGGATGACATCGTAGACTGGCCTCCCAGAGCTCTAAAAAAAAGGGCTTATTGTGGGTTGTATAAGCAGCCTTCTGGTTGTCAGATATGTTGTTGTTAATTTTGACTCATGGCGACCCCATGTGTTACACAGTAGAACTGCTCCACAGGGTTTTCTTAGCTGTAATCTTAATGGAAGCAGATTGCCAGGTCTTTTCTTCTGCAGGTGAGCGCAAACTGTTTGCACCACCTAGGGACCTTGTTGTCAGGTATGTTGTTGTGTGCTGTCAAAGTGACTCTGACTCATAGTGACCCTATATGACAGGGTAGAACTGCCCCATAGGGATTCCTAGACTGTAATCTTATGGGAGCAGATTGCTAGGTCTTTTCTCCTATGGACTGGCTGGTGGGTTCGAACACTGACCTTTCGGTTAATAGCCAAGTGTCTAACCACTGCACCACCAGGGCTCCTTTTGTCAGGTATAACCAAAACCCGTTGCTGTCGAGTGGATTCTGACTCATAGTGATGTTATAAGACAGAGTAGAACTGCCCCATAGAGCTTCCAAGGAGCTCCTGGTGGATTTGAATTGCTGACCCTTTGGTTAGCAGCTGTAGCTCTTAACCACTACACCCTCAGGGTTTCCTTGTTACATGTAACCCCCCAAAATCAAACCCGCTGCTGTCAATTCCGACTCATAGCAACCCTGGAGGACAGAACAGAACTGCTCCATAGGGTTTCCAAGAAGTGCCTGGTAGATCTGAACTGCCAACCTTCTGGTTAGCAGCTGTAGCTCTTAACCACTATACCACCAGGGTTTCTTGTCAGGTATAAGTGGATATAATTCATCCAAACTGGTACACTATATCTGGACAATAGTCATAAGCTTGAGTTACTTCAAATTGACACCTACAGTCATCCTAAATATAGGTCATGTGATAAAGACCAAGTGGCTTTGTCCTTACTTTACAAGTTGGTCTTCTGGAGCTCAACAGGTGTTGGCCTTAAAAGACTTCTTGTTGATCACAGAAAGGTATGGGTTTTTTTGTTGAGGTTGTTGTTCTTTCAGAGGAAGGGTGTGAGATTTAGAAAAAACCTGAGTGATCTTGTGTCCTGGCTTTGTAAATTCGCCTTCCAGAGTGTCACACATGTTGGTCTCATGACATGGATAGCTCTCAGGGGAAAGTCAGGTACAGCCTACATAAAACAGCTTTTCTCAGTGGACTATGACTTGGCTTAATAATTTAGCCCCTCAAAGCTCTTTACATAAAGGTTTATTTGTTGGTGTATGAAATTATCTTCTTGGAAAGCAGGTCAGATACATGTTATATGAGACAATCTATCAGAGTGGATTTTGCCTTGGCTGTATAAACCAGCCTCCAGGAGTCTCTCATGTATGAACCTTATAAAAGTTTTCTTGCTGGTCATGTTAAACACAAAGGAGCCAAGTATAGGCTGTATGGAACAGTACAAGTCGATTTGGGTCCTGATTTCAGAAGTTTACCATCTAGGCAGAGCTCATTATGTCTAGGCCTTGTGAACTGGCCTCAGGTTAGCTGTCGGTAATAGTCAAAGTGCGTTCCTGTTGGCTACACAAGATAGTCTCATAGGAAGTCACCAGTCATCCATGTTCTCTTAAGTTAGGTTTAAAATCAGCACCCCGAGGTACCTCTGCTGGTGTAGTGGTTAAGTGCTACGGCTGTTAACCAAAGGGTCGGCAGTTTGAATCCACAAGGCATTCCTTGGAAACTCTACGGGGCAGTTCTACTCTGTCCTATAGGGTCGCTATGAGTCAGCATCGACTTGACAGCACTGGGTTTAGTTTTTTGGGGTTTAAGGTACCTCCCAGAGTAGTCTGTAAGTTGGCTTGGTGAAACGGCCTGAGACTCTTACCATGCTTTGTAGAGGGTCTCAGGTTGGCCATGTGGAACAGCACCCTGAGAGCCCCACAAAGGCCTCAGAGTGACCTCCTGAAAAAGGCACTCTGAGAGGGCCATGCTGGTCATGAGGAAGCGCCCCAGAGATGACCTCCAGGATTTATCAGCTGCCATCTGTCTTCTGGGAATAGGCTGCCTAGAAAGTTTTGTAATTTCTTCAATCCTACTCTGGCAGTATTCCACAGAAACTCAGTAACAACAGCTTTCTAGGGAGCTCTGTAAAACTTTCGAGAGGTTTCGGATGATTGTCCACAAAGCTTTATTCAAAGGCGCAAGGGTGCGTATGGCCTTCTGGGACCAGAGGGTCTAGTCTGGGCGTCTGTGTGGCCTCACACACCTACCCAGCCCCTGGTCTTCGGCTTGCTGGGTTAACCCTTCTGAGCACAGTGACATCGGTTCGACGACACTCACCTTGCTGGACCCTGAGGGGAGCAACGCGATACCGATGATCAAACTCAATGTCTTTCCTTCGAGATGGCCCCCAGGCAGGCTCACGCACAGGCCCCAAGAGGGGCTCCACGCCCGTAACCCCAACAGGTCCTCGGGAAGCGCGGGCCCCACGGGCTGTATGTACCCCACACCGACCTTCCACCCCGAGGCCTCAAGCCCTTCCCCACCCACGGCATTTCTCGCGGCCCATGTTCAAACGTTTCCAGTTGGTCTAGCTCCAAGTCGACGACAAAAGACCGGCGACGTGAGAACCACAGCTAGCAACTTTTAGCTTGTGGATACAAACACCACGGAAACAAAAAGTCGCGCAGGCGCACTACCCCAACGCGGCATAAGGAACTGCGCAGGCGCAAAGATAGCCTGCCTCAGGGTCTGTCTTACGCGTGCGCAAAACGAAATTACTGCCTTAAGCAGGGCACTGCGCACGCGCGGGGTCTTCCTCCTAGCCGCTGGCAGCGCGGGAGAACTGGAGGAGCAGGCTACGCGGCCCTCCCAGAACGCATGCGCCAGTTTCCTTTTCCTCCCCCCCCCCCCCCCCGCCCTTTACTACTTTGAAGAGCTGCCCGGGATTTTTAAGGCGCACGCGCGGGGCCGCCCGTCCTCTCGTTTCTTCTCTTCCCGGGCGCCTGCGCAGCCTTCCCCTTGCAATCCCAGCCCCCTCGGCTTCTACAGAGCCGGAGCTACCGGCGCTCTCGAGTTGCTCAAACTGACCTTTCTTGCGTTTGAGTGGTGTCGAGTTGCCCCGGGGCTGGCGAAGACTTGCTCCGTTTGGTCTGAACTCTCCAGCTATCTCCCTCCCCACGTAAAGGCTTGCCTGCGGACTATCTATCACTCACAGCTCGTCTGATCTCGCCTGCGTGCATAGGAGCGCCGAGTGATCGATGCCGTGGCCCCGCCCCGCCCTGTGTAAAAGGCGTGCAGGTGCAGGCGCTGTAGAAGGTTTGGGTCTTTCCCTCTCTCTCGTCTTCCACGTGAGTAACACCTGCTTCTTCCTCTGCGACAGCAGTAACGATGTACTAAGCAGTTGCACTTCCACCGTTTTGTCTAATCCCTACAACAAAAATTATTCGTTCTCCCCATTTGATAGAGAGGTACAGTGAGGCTTAGTGAAATAAAGTAGCCAAATACTTAAACCCTGGAAGGTTACAGATCCTGAATTTGAACCCCTCAAATACTGTGTCCACGGCCTATTGGAGTGAGAAGAACTTGGGTTTCCATGTGGAGTGACAGGCAAATGGCCCCGGTACACATTCTGCCTCCTCAGCCTTAATGCTGAGTGGTGTGGGGGTCCCTAGAAGTTTTGTGTTTTTTTTTTTTTTTTTTTGAGCAAACCCTCTCCCTTTGGTCTCCAAGGAAGCAACAGGCCTTTTGCAGCATTGAACAGAGACAGTAGAAAGTTCTGCTCACACTGGGCTTGGAATCTGTGTAGAAAAGGGAGGAGGAGTTATTTCCTGGTTACCAGGAATACGTCAGGAGCCCTGGTGCCACAGTGGTTCAGTGCTCGGAGCTAACCGAAAGGTTGGCTGTTAAAACCCACCAGCTACTCCATGGGTGAAAGGGGTAGCAGTCTGCTTCCATAAAGATTAAAACCAAACCCGCTGCTGTCAAGTCGATTCCAGCTCATAGCAACCCTATGGGACAGAGTAGAAGTGCCCCATAGGGTTTCCAAGGCTGTAATCTTTACAGAAGCAGACTGCCACATCTTTCTCCCATGGAGCGGCTGGTGAGTTCGAACCGCTGACCTTTTAGTTAGTAGCCGAGCCACTAAGTCTACTGATGTAAAGATTACAGCTTTGGAAACCCCATGGGGTGTTTCTGCTCTGTCCTATAGAGCTGCTGTGAGTTGGGAATGACTTGACAGCGGTGAGTTTCAGGGACATGTCAGGCGTTGTTCTGGGCCCTTTAGACTCCTTCATCTCATTTAATTCAGCAATCCCACGAGGTAGAGATTATTACGTTTTACTTACAGACAAGGAGACTGAGGCTCAGAGAAGTTAAGTGGCTTGCTCAAGGCCAGTTCGACATACCAGTAGATTCTAGGTCTGAAGATACTGTACTAAATTAACTCAACCCCTGCCCTTAAGGATCTCACAGATAAGTGAGTTTAACAAATACTTACTAAACATTTACTATGCACCAGGCACTTCCAAACCACTTTATACATATTCAATTCATAGATATTTATTAACATCATTATCATCCCCAGTTTATAGAAGGGGGAGTCCTGGAGACACAGTGGTTAAGAGCTCAGCTGCTAACCAAAGGTCGGCAGTTTGAATCCACTGGCCACTCCTTGGAAACCCCATGGGGCAGTTTTGCTCTGTTCTGTAGGGTTTCTATGACAGCAATGGGGTGTGTTTTTTTTTTTTTCTTTTTGAGTGGATGGGCAGTTATGATAGAGAGACTACAGCTGAGCAGGCATAGGCCCCCTGGAGCCCAGGGCAGGCCCTACAGTAAGTGCCAAAGGAAATTCTAACAAGCCCTCCTCCCCAAAGACCTGGAATGGGGTTCTGGCCATTAACCATGAGTGTGGAGTGCTACCAGCTGGGCAGAGACAAACCCCTTTACCAGCTTGTTTGTGTTCTCAAAACTGGTTTGCTGAGGTGAATTACAGACGCAGATGAAATGTTTTCTTAAATGAAAAACCACAGTCTTTGACTATGGAGTTTCACTTCCTGTATGGTCGTTGCCAGTCCTCCCCTTCTCCCCACCCAGCTCATTCCCGTCAGCCTTGGAATTGGCCGTTAAGCTGACAGACCCATTTGAGGGCTGCAGAAGGTACCAAACAAACAAAAAGCACTGTTTATGTCCATATTTGTGGTTTTTCTCCATTTGATCGGAAGTCTGTAATTTAAATATATCCAAGTGTGCTGGGAACATTTGTGGTTTAATTACCAAATTTATTTACAATACACATACAAACAAAACCTCAAACTTGAAAAAAACATTTAGCTTGGCTGTAGAAGAGAGGTTTAATTTACTCCAGCAACTTAACAACGGATGTGAAAACCTCCTGCTTGTTGGCTCCTCCACCAATTTGCTGCATGACCTAGGGCTGGTCGTTTATCTATTCTGTGCTTTCATTCCACCTCAGATGTGACCTTTGCAGCCTCAAAAAAAAAAAAACCAAACCCATTGCCATCGAGGCTGCTCTGCCTCGTAGCAGGCATGTGGGACAGAGTATAATTGCCCCATGGAGTTTCCAAGGAGCGCCTGGTGGATTCGAACTGCTGACCTGGTTAGCAGCTGTAGCACTTAACCACTACACCACCAGGGCTTCCTTTGCTGCCTTAGCGAAGGGCTAACCACCACCACCAGTTGCTGTCAGTTCAATTCCAACTCATCGCGACCCCATGCATTGCAGAATAGAACTGTGCCATAGGGTTTTCAAAGCTGTGACCTGTTGAAAGCAATCACCAGGCCTGTCTTCTGAGAAGCCTCTGGATGGGTTCAAACTGCCAAACTTTGAATTCGTAGTCCAACTGCTTAAGCATTTGCACCACCAAGGGACTAAAACCAAAAGCCAAAACCAGTTGCTGTCGAGTTGATGCCAACTCATGGAGACCCCGTGTGTTTCAGACCCAGGGACTAGTGAGCCTACAATGGCCTCGTGTGAAGACTGGAAAGCAAAAAGCAAGGTATTTTGTTGAGTGGATTCCATTGGGATGGAGGCAGAAAGCCTCCAACGTGCAGTCAGGCCAACTGGGACACTTGCTGCCTCTCTGAGCCTTAGTGTTCTTCTCCATGAAATGGTATAATGACCTACCTCCCCTGGTGGTGGTGCAGATTGGATAAGACAGCTATACCTCTCCAGCTATACTACCGGTTCCCCTGTCTGCCCTAGAATCCGTATGTTCCAGCCTCCCCTCACCCCAGTTTGCCCTCTGGTAATGACAAAGGTCCCGCTTCCCGTTCTGTGTCCAGGGATCCCCTAGGGTAGTGGGGGAACTTCTTAAAATATAGATTCTTGGGCACTGTCCTTGGAGTCATGCATATGGTCAGTGCACTCAGCTGCTAGCCAAAAAGTTGGGAAATTTGAGTCCATCCAGAGGCACCTTGGAAGAAAGGCCTAGTGATCTAGTTCTGAAAAATCAACCATTGGAAACCCTGTGGAACACAGCTCTACTCTGACACACATGGGGTTGCCAGGTGTTGGGATTGGCTTGATGGCAACTGGTTTTGGGCACCATCACTGGAGATTTCGGTTCAGCAGACCTGGAGTTGGGCCCAAGACTGTGTTTTCTTTCGATTTCCAGATATCTCAGAGGCAGATGGCAATGACGTTTTGAGAGCACAGCCCTGGGGCTTATAGGTGTTTGGAAAGGTGATAGAGGATGTTGGCAGCTGTATAAAAGCTGACCTGAGGGTCAGGCCTGAGCCTTGTGTCTGGGGCTGGTCCTCTCTCCTGCTGTTGCCACATATCCTTCTCATACAGAGTCACCACCCAGGCCACAGCCAGCCCAGAGCTCCTGGTCAGGACAGGCTCAGGCATTAGCTCCCATTTACATACTAAACGCTACTGCTGTTCTTCCCTCTATGCACCCCACGAGATTTTCTTTTAAGCCCTTAAAGACAAAGTGTCTTCTCTGACACCCTCCACTCGTTCATTTGGCATATATGTGTTAAGCTCTGTGCCAGCTGTTGGAGTAACCATCACCAACAAGACAAACATTTTCCTTTCCATTCGTTGCTTCATTTATACTGTAAATATTTATTAAGCACATATCCCATGCTAGGCATCGGGATAAATGCTTATATTGTTTACCTGTTACCACAAATAATCTGTGTAACAAACCAGTCTAAAACTCAGTAGTTGAAAACAAAAGATCTACAAATCAGCTGGGTGGCTTGCTTATCTGGGTCAGCATGGCTGATCTTGGTGGGGCTCACGCATGTCTGGTGGTTAGCTGGTTGTTGGCTAGGGCAATGGAGGCAACCAGACTAATAGTCACTCATCATCCAGCAGTCTAGACTGGGCTTGCTTGTTCACATGACAGTGGCAGGGTTCCAAGAGAGGGAACAGACTACAAGCCTCTTCAAGACAAGGCTTGTAAGTGGTACATATCACTTTTATTGGCTGAACGAAGTCACTTTCTATTGGTCAAAGCAAGTCACAAGGCTAGCCAGATCTAAGAGGCAAGGAAAGAGAATCCACTCCTTGGTGGATCTCTAAGTCACATTGCAGAAGGCTTGGGTGCATGGAGAGGGGAAGAATTATGGCCAGTCGTGGTAGTACAGCAATGAACAAAACAAACAACATCCCTGCCTGTGTTCTAGGTATCAAATTTATTAAGAAGAAAATCGATAAGTTGTAAATAAAGCAGGGGAGGGAGAACTGTGGTGTCAGATGTGTGTGGGCTAGGGGTTACTGTTTTACACAGGCTGCTCTAAACCTCTCTGAGAAGGGGACACTTGAGCAGAGACCTGAAGGAAGTAAGGAGTGAATCATGAAGACAACTGCAGGAAGAGAGCTCCAGGCCGTGGAACAGCAAGTAAAAAAGAATGGGCTAGTCATTGATAGGTACTACACAGAGGCTGGCATGGCTGACATTGGGGCGGGGGGCATGGGAGGAGATGACCCCAGAGAGACAACGGGACCAAACTGTGGAAGCTTTGCTGGCTCTTGTTAGGACATCGACTTTTACTGTAGTGAAATGAGAATCCCTTGGGCAAAGAGGAGTGATGTGATCTGAGCTAGGTTTTCGGAGCTCACAGTTGTAGAGGAGAAGACAATTAAAGGAGTAATAAATAGCAATAAATGTGAGGCATATCATAGTAGGTGAAGTCCAGGGAGCCACAAGCCCATGCCACAGGTTCGGATTGAAGGTAAGGAGTGTGGCACTTCAATAAAATGCACTCAAACCTTTGATACTCCTCCCATTGAGAAGTGTGGTCTGTGTCCCTGCTCTTGAGCCTGCAGTTTGTGGCTGCTTCCACCAGTGGAGTATGGCAGGAGCGACACTATGGGACTTCTGAGGCTGGTAATAGAAAGCAGTGTAGCTTCCGCTTGGTTTGCTGGAATGTTTGGAGCCGGGAGCTGCCCTGTCAGAAGTCCGCTTACCCCGAGGCTTTATCTTTGAGTCTTCCCAGTCCAGACGCCCAAATGATCCCAAATGACTCTTCCTAGCTGAGTCTGTGAAGCAGCTGCCTCTGCGGTGCCATTTCCAAATTCCTGACCTGCAGAATCCGGACGGATGATGCTAATGGTTGTTTTACGTTACTAAGTTTTAGGGTAGCACAGCAGTACATAAGTGGAAAAGGAGTAATTCAGCTATCTTGCCATGAGGAAGGCAATGTTCCAGGCAGAGAAAACAGCCTGTCTGCAGGTATGGAGACAGGAGAGACTCTGGGGTGACTTAGAGCAAAGCTCTCCAAAGTGTGGGTGCTCCTACTGGTGGTACAAGGGGGGACTGTGGTAGGCATTTTCTTCCATGCTGTGGACAGGTTCAGGGGTGGCTGCTGTCCAGTCATTCCACCAGGAATAGCAACCAGGTTTGCACATATATAGGCAATGACATCTTAAGTTGCAGTGCCAGCTCGTCACCAGCGATTACATGATGCTATTATCTGTCAGATGGATCTTGTTTTCAGATGTTAAAATGTGCATCTTAAGAAGAGATGAAGAGCAATTAAGTTGATAATATTTTGTTGTTGTGTGCCGTCGAGTCAGTTCTGACTCATAGCAACCCTATGGGACAGAGTAGAACTGCCCCGTAGGGTTTGCAAGGCTGTAATCTTTGGGAGCAGATCCCCAGGTCTTTTTCTCCTGCAGAGAGGCTGGTGGATTCGAACCTCTGACCTTTTTGGTTAGCAGCCCAGCCGAGATCTTAACTACTGTGTCACCAGAAGGGCTATCAAAATATGGCAAAAGTTGTGAAGGAGATTTGCAAATGGGGGATGCTGGACAAGAACTGAAAGATTCATAGGTTGGAAGACGGCACGTGGCAAGAGACAAGCCAGGGAGCCTGCCAGATGAGAAGTCTGCAAACTGCCTGCGGCCAGTGAGTACCTGCACCAGGCTCAGCTGCATCCAGGCCCAGCTCTGTGCTTGTCACATCTTGAGTGCCCACAGTGTCCTTCTGAAGGACCTGGACAGGCCGGGGTCCTGGAGTCTCTGCTGGCTTCTCTTCCTCCCGGAATTCCAATCCAGACTGAGCAGAGGAGGGAGGGAGCTGAAGCTCTGGGCTGTCTTGAGCTCTGTGCTCTGGTCTTCACAGAGTGTTCCATCCCCTCTGCACTGGATACTGCCACAAGACATCTCAGCCTGGCTGCCTCTGTACCTGTTGTCCTCTGCTGCAGGAGGCTTCTGGGAGCTGCGCCCAGCCTGCATATTAATCACTTTGAGGTTGCAGCAGGAGGAAGAGGGGAACGATGTGTCTTGTACACAGCCCGTGTCCCACCAGGAGAGGCTGTGCTCAGTGGAAAGGGAACCCAGTAGAAAGGCAGCAGAACTAAAAAACTTAGCTGATTTTCCACGGGAACTGGAAGGGGCCTTTAACATCGTTATCATTATGAGTATGATTAAGATTGTTTTCAGCAATAGAAATAGTTGCCAGTTCTTGAGTGAATGCTGTCTCATTTTATCTTCGCCTCATCCTGGAGACATTGGTACTGATAACTCCATTTTAAAGATGAGAACACTGAAGCTCAGACAGTAACTTGCCCAGGGTCACACGACTGGTAAGATATGGGCAAAGCTGGTTCCAGTATTTGCCTGATTTCAAAGCCCATGCTCTTAAGAATGGAAACCCTGGTGGCGTAGTGGTTAAGTCATACGGCTGCTAACCAAAGAGTCAGCAGTTCAAATCCGCCAGGCGCTCCTTGGAAACTCTGTGGGCAGTTCTACTCTGTCCTATAGGGTCGCTATGAGTTGGAATCGACTCGACGGCACTGGGTTTGGGTTTGGTGGCTCTTAAGAACTATGGCTTTGACATGGTTCCGTGTCCATGCAATAAGACTCTAGTCCTGGCTTGCTGAAGAAATGGCTGGAAGCCACTTAAATTACTCAGTACCTTGTGTTCTTTAGGAATCAGACAAAAGCTTAGGATCACAAACCCTCAGGGAGTTTCTTTCTAGCAATGGAACTAGAGAAGCTTGAATTCAGAGTGATCATTAATGCCCATCAGTGCAATCAAACAAATGTTTTTCCAAGCTCCAACTATGTGCTAGGCACTGTTAAGCCCTAGTTGGGGTGGGGGTGGAGCTATGAAGATGAAAATGACACATTTTCTTCCCTCTGGGCACTTACCACTAAAAGGGAGAATAAGAACATGAACCCTAGTGCATATCATATTCATTGAATTGTATTAGAAATAGTTTGGTTATAAACTTACAGATAGCTGACTCAAATTATCCTCAGCAGGAAAATAGACATTTATTAAATCATGTGTCAGAGAATCCCAGGGATTGGAATGGCTTCAGGTGAGGCTCGACCTAGGTGCTCAGATGATGTTGTCAGGTCTAAGCCACTCTCGTCATCGCTTGGCCTCTATTTTCCTCTTAACTGACTTTATTCCAGGAGACTCTCTTATGGTAGTCTCTGGCAGCTCCAGTTTACACTCTGCACTGGGTTGAATAGTGTCCCCTGTCTTAGGCCGTGTTCTCTAGAGAAGCAAAACCAATAAAGCATATAAGTATATATGGAGAGAAATTTATATCAAGGAAACAGCTCATGCGATTGTAGAGGCTGGAATGTCCCAAGTCCGTGGATCAAGATAGACATTTACCCTGATTCACATTAGCCGCAGGGGCTGGCAAGCCCAAGATCAGCAGGTCGGAGAGCAGGGCTCTTGTTCACAGGCTGTGAAGGTTGATGAACCCCAAGATCGGCAGGTAGCTGCTAGGTCAAGTCCCAAGAACCAGAGGTCAG
Organism: Elephas maximus indicus; assembly: GCF_024166365.1. Taxonomy (NCBI): domain Eukaryota; kingdom Metazoa; phylum Chordata; class Mammalia; order Proboscidea; family Elephantidae; genus Elephas; species Elephas maximus. Next base: position 87,592,817 of record NC_064830.1, on the reverse strand, counting down.
ATGAACAAGAGGCAGCTGCAGGATCCAGAACCAGCCAAAAACCTTGGCATTTGAGCAGAAAGGAAGCAGGTGGCGGAGGGTGGAGAGATGAAGGCTGAAGGGACCATGAACCACCACAGGCCCTGCTCCTGCTGATACTACTCAGCAGATTCCATCAAGGGGGAGATCACATATCAAATTTCAACAGGGAAGTGGTCACAACATTATACAGCTGCCAAAACGCTGAGAATCATGGCCCAACCAATTTGACACACGATCTTAACCATCATACCTCCGAAAATTCGTGTTTATCCAGAACCTGTGAATGTGATTTTATTTGGAAATAGGGTCTTTGTAGATGTAATCAAGTTAAGATGAGGTCATACTGGATGAGGGTAGGCCCTTAATCCAATATCACTGGTGTCCTTTTAAGAAGAAGGAAATTTGGACACAGAGACATTGATACACAAGGAGAATGCCATGTGGAAATGGAGACAGAGGTTGGAGTGATGTGTCTGTAAGCCAAGGAATGCTGGCGGGGAAGCTGGGAGAGAGGCATGGAACAGAACTTTCTGAGGGAGTATGGCCCCATGGAGACCTTGATTTCAGCCTCCAGAACTGTTATAGAACAAACTTCTGTTGTTTTAAACCACCCAGTTTATGGTAATTTGTTACAGGAGCCCTAGGAAACAAAATACACCCTAACAGTTTAGCAACCCCTTTTCTAAGAGTTCTAGCAAAAATCCCTGAGAGGACTCCACTTGGCTTGGCTTGAGTCACGTGCATATGCCTGAACCAATCATTGTAGACAGGTTGGTATGACTATGTGATTCACCAAGCCTGGGTTATATGCCCACCCTTGAATTGAGAGTGAAGATTGCACAGTTCTCACAAAATTTGGGGTGCTGTTACCGGAAGAAGGGGACAGATGCTGGGCAGGCAAAAACCACGCATGTGCATAACATAAGTTTCAGGGCCAGAAAGAACCCTGGAGTGTATTTTGTATACCCCCATTTTACCGATAGAAAAACTGAGACAACCTTTCAAATTCCACCTCTGCCGCTTGTGACGCCCTGAGCAGTCTTTTTGCTTCCTTGTGCCTCAGTTTCCTCATCTCTAAAATGGTTGTAATAGTGGCATTATAGGGTTAATTGGAAGGATTAATTCACATAATATTGTAACACATTTAGCACAGTGTTAGACACAGGGTCACCATGAATCAGAGCTGATTCAATGGCAGCTAACAGCGACGACAAATAGTATGTGTTCAGTAAATGCTTATTCTCATCTTACATCCCCAGAATGATTCATCTCTTCTCTGTGTTTCCAAAATTCTGTATCCCTGTCTTTACTTCCATCCAGTATTGTTGTCATTTGTTCTTACATGAAGCTCAGTGTCTTCTACTCAAATGCGGATTTCTGTGTTTCTACCTCCTAGTACCTAATAGAGGTCAATACATAAATAAATCACAGAAGTTGGTTTTGCAGACTAGTTGTGCCATTTATCTAATACTGTGTAACAAACCACTCCAAAATGTAGTGACTTAAAACAACAACATTTACGTTGTGCACGAATCTACAATTTGAGCAGGGCTTGGCGGGGACAGCTTGTCTCTGTTCCACTGGGGCAGCTTGAAGGCCAAAGGTTGGAATCATCTGGAGACTCAATCACGTGTCTGATGCCGGGTCTGGGATGACTCAAGCAGTGGGCATGGCTGGGCATCTTTCTTTTTCTTTTTTTTTTTTTAATAATTTTTATTGTGCTTTAAGTGAAAGTTTACAAATCAAGTCAGTCTGTCACATATAAGCTTACATACACCTTACTCTATACTCCCATTTACTCTCCCCCTAAAGAGTCAGCCCGCTCCCTCCTTCCAGTCTCTCCTTTCTTGACCGTTTTTGCCAGTTTCTAGCCATCTCTAACCTCCCATCTCCCCTCCAGACAGGAGATGCCAACACAGTCTCAAGTGTCCGCCTGATACAAGTAGCTCACTCTTCATCAGCATCTCTCTCCAACCCATTGTCCAGTCCCTTCCATGTCTGATGAGTTGTCTTCAGGAATGGTTCCTGTCCTGGGCCAACAGAAGGTTTGGGGACCATGACTGCCGGGATTCTTCTAGTCTCAGTCAGACCGTTAAGTCTGGTCTTTTTATGAGAATTTGGGGTCTGCATCCCACTGTTCTCTTGCTCCTTCAGGGGTTCTCTGTTGGGCTCCCTGTCAGGGCAGTCATCGGTTGTGGCCGGGCACTATCTAATTCTTCTGGTCTCAGGATGATGTCAGTCTCTGGTTCACGTCGCCCTTTCTGTCTCTTGGACTGATAGTTATCGTGCGACCTTGGTGTTCCTCATTCTCCTTTGATCCAGGTGGGTTGAGACCAATTGTGGGCATCTTTCTGTGTGGTCTCACAACGTTGTTTCTTCAACAGATGGCTTCAGGGAGCTGGACTTCTACATGCCAGCTCAGGGTTCCCAAGGTGCATGTCCCAAAAAAGAGAGCAGCAGGCAGAAGCTGTGTCACTTTTCCAAAAAAAAAAAAAAAAACCTTTTTATTTAGTTTTAGATTTACAGAAATACTGCAAAGATAGTAGAGTTTCCATGTGCCCCACACCCAGTTTCTCCATTGTTAATATTTTTTTTTTTTTTTTGCCTTTTTAAAAGTATTTTTATTGTGTTTTTGGTGAACGTTTACCTAGCAAACTAGGTTGCCATTTAACAATTTCTATGTAATTTGTTCAGTGACATTGGTTACATTTTATACAGTGTGTCAACTATCTCATTATTTCCGTTCTGGTTGTTCCCTTTCCAGTAATCTGGTTTCCCTGCCCCCTTGCCTCTTTGTCTTTGCTTTAGAATAAGTGTTGATTGTTTGGTCTCATTTGGATGATTTTGTTTTGTTTTGTTTGTTTTTTAAAGGAGCTCAGTACTCATGGGTAATATTGTTTATTTTATGAGCCAATCTGATATGTAGCTAAAAGATGACCTCGTGGAATAGTTTTGGTTCAAGGCTAAAGAGTATATCAGGGCGATAGTCTCTGGGAGTCCTCTAGTCTCAATTGGTCCAGTAAGTCTGGACTTTTTAAGAATTTGAGTTCTATAACACATTTTGCTCCCATTCTATCATGATCCATCTTTCGTGGTCCTGATCAGAATTGTTGGTAGTGGTAGCCAGGCACCATCTAGTTCTTCTGGTCTCAGGGTAGATGAGGTCAGGATTTGTGTAGACTATTAGTCCTGCGGACTAGTTTCTTCTCTGAGTCTTCCTTTTACTCTGGACGTGTAGAGACCAATAGCTGTATCTTAGCTGGCTGCTCGCAAGCTTTTTTTTTTTTTTTTTTTAATAACTTTTATTAAGCTTCAAGTGAACGTTTACAAATCCAATCAGTCTGTCACATATAAGTTTACATACATCTCACTCCCTACGCCCACTTACTCTCCCCGTCTTGAGTCAGCCCTTTCAGCCTCTCCTTTCTTGACAATTTTGCCGGCTTCCCTCTCTCTCTGTCCTCCCATCCCCCCTCCAGACAAGAGTTGCCAACACAATCTCAAGTGTCCACCTGATATAATTAGCTCACTTTTCATCAGCGTCTCTCTCCCACCCGCTGACCAGTCCCTTTCATTTCTGATGAGTTGTCTTCGGGGATGGTTCCTGTCCTGTGTCAACAGAAGGTCTGGAGAGCATGGCCGCCGGGATTCCTCCAGTCTCAGTCAGACCATTAAGTTTGGTCTTTTTATGAGGATTTGGGGTCTGCATCCCACTGATCTCCTGCTCCCTCAGGGGTCCTCTGCTGTGCTCCCTGTCAGGGCAGTCATCGATTGTGGCCGGGCACCAACTAGTTCTTCTGGTCTCAGGATGATGTCAGTCTCTGGTTCATGTCGCCCTTTCTGTCTCTTGGACTGATAGTTATCGTGCGACCTTGGTGTTCCTCATTCTCCTTTGATCCAGGTGGGTTGAGACCAATTGTGGGCATCTTTCTGTGTGGTCTCACAACGTTGTTTCTTCAACAGATGGCTTCAGGGAGCTGGACTTCTACATGCCAGCTCAGGGTTCCCAAGGTGCATGTCCCAAAAAAGAGAGCAGCAGGCAGAAGCTGTGTCACTTTTCCAAAAAAAAAAAAAAAAACCTTTTTATTTAGTTTTAGATTTACAGAAATATTGCAAAGATAGTAGAGTTTCCATGTGCCCCACACCCAGTTTCTCCATTGTTAATATTTTATGTTAGTGAAACCCCGCTTTGCCGTGGCTCCCCCCCCCGCCCGCCATTCATTTGCCATCTTCGCAAACCTTGGCTTCCGAGCTCGGTTTGTCCTTTGCGCCAAATCTTTGTGCATGTGCATGCCAAGATCTTGGTGCATATGCAAGGATCTTGGCACATGTGCAGATCTAGAGAATCATGTCCTTACCTGACCCTGGACCTGAGCATCACTGGAAGGGAAGATATTCTCTAGCACACAGCTCCATCTGAGCCCCGTTGGAAAGCGAGAAGCCCCACAACGCGAACTTCCTGTGAAGATTGACTCAGCATCTGGATCCCCAAATTTGAACATGGGAGGGCTTGGGTTGTAGGATTTCAGGCGCCAATCCCTGTCCCACTGGGGGTCAAGGACATAAAAGGTGAGCATGTGGTCTTTCAGCTGCTAGGCCTTATGTTGCTTGTTGCTCCTTGTGTGGGCAGATGTTAAATTTGCCACTTTCTGTTTCCCTTGCATTTGGCGTCTGTCTTATTTCGATCAGCTAATAGGACAGGACAAGAACCTGAGGGATTCAGTTTGTTAATATGGTACATTTGTCACAGTTCTTGATCCCGTATTGATGCATTATTAAAACTAAAGTCCATGCGTTACTCAGGGTTCCTGGGTTTTTACCTGATGCCCTCTTTCTGTCTCTGGATCCCATCTGGGATACCACATTGCATTTAGTTGCTGTGTCTCCTTAGGTGCTTTTTGACTGTGAGTTTCAAACACTTTCCATGTTTTTGATGACTTAGACAAATTTTGAGGAGTGCTAATGAAGTATTTTATAGGAAGGCCCTCAATTGTCTGATGTTTTTCTTGTAATTAGGCTGGGGTTATGAGTTTTCGGAAGGAAGACCACAGGGGTAAAGTACCATTCTCATACTATCAGTATGACTTGTCACTGTTGGTGTTAATCTTGATCACTTGGCTGAAGTAGTTTTTGTCAGGCTTCTCTATAAAGTTACTCCTTTTTCCCCCTTTCCATACTGTACTCTTAGTAAGGAAGTCACTGTGCAGCCCACACAAAGGAGTGAGGAGTTATCGTCCTTTCTCCTGGCGGATGGCCTATCTACATAAATTACCTAGAATTCTTCACGGGAGATCTGTCTGTTCTCTGCGTGTATTTGTTCATTTGATCATTTATTTATATCAGGATTGATGTGCGGTTATTTATTTTTATACTTTGGGGTGTAATTCAGTACCACGTTATTTTGTTGCTCAAAATGTTCCATCTTTGGCCATTGGGAGCTCTTTCACTTGGCTTCTGTGTCCTTTTCCTGTACCCCCATCGTTGTGTGTGTGTGTGTGTACGTGTATGTGAGCACTTCTTTACATTATGGTACTACAAGATTTCTTGCTCCAGTCCTAGAACCAGGCATTTTTCCAAGGAGTCCAGGTTCCTTTTATGGGAGAAGGGTATTAGAAAACAAGATTTGAGTGTTAGGTGTGCTCATTGCTACTGGAGTTTATCACTTTTTTAAAACATAGCCTTGGAAGTCACGGAGTTCACTTCTGCCATAATCACAGGCCCATTTAAATTCAGTGGGAGAGAACGTAGATCCCTCCACCCTTAATGAAGGTCTGTGATTGTCACATTATAAGAACTTATAAGATAAGATATTTGGTATGGTACCCTTTGGAAAATACCATTTGTCACACTAGTGATGTTGCACATCCAGAGATTCTTGTTTTACTTAAAACGTCTTTCAGTCCTGCCTAGTTAGTGGTTTGTTACTGAGAAACTCTTTCCATGGTTTAGTTTTTTTTTTTTTTTAAAGATAGTTTTAGTTGCTGTAAGGACATACAGTACATGACATTGAGTTACCCTGTGAGAGTTACCACCTTTTCAGTTCTCTTTTAATCTTCCTGTTGGAGTCAAAGAGAAAGTCTCAGCTTGGTGCCAGTTATGTCTTGAATGCATTTCTAACACTTGCTAACTTCTTTTTTAATGTTCTGGCTCAGATCATTCTTATAGCACAGTATTCCAGGTAGAATTTAGTAATATTTCTTTATCTTTGTTATGTTTACTTTTGCAGTTACCCTCTGCAGCAGAGACATTTACTGCTTACAGATATGCACGTTCACTCCCATATTTCCCAGGCCCCTTGCAGTTGGGCAGGTCTCCATGACCAGTCTTGGCCAATAGGCTCTGCATGGGGGATTTAAAAGCCAGTGAGTGACCCTCCAGTGCTGTCATCTGTTGTGTGATCCAGGATGACACAGCAGTGCTCTAGGATGACATTGCCTCCCTTTATCTGAGCCCTTGGGTGACTGAGTGGAGCAGAGCCCTCTGCCAACCCACCCTGGACATGTAACATGAATGAGACATTCACATTTCTTTTTTTTAATTTAAGTTTTTTTTGGGGGGGGGGAGGGTCATTCACATTTCTTGTGTTCACTTTTGAGCCTTTGGGGTCAAGTGTTACAGCTGCATCGCCTAGCCTTTCCTGACTAACATACCTCGTAATTAGGCTAAGTGATGCTAGATTTTTATTTACATAAAAAATAAAGATAATGCAAAATTTGCAAAAGAAAGGAGTGAGTTGATTTAAAGAATAATATTTGGTGAATAATTTGCTGAGTGATACTCAGACACGGTGAATAATCCTGAAGGGAGCACCCAAGTGACCAGTATTTATGGAAAATTCTGCCACTGGGTTTTTATCTTGCTCTCTGCATGGGAACTCTGGCATTTTTTGAAAAAAATTAGCCAGAAAAGAAATCTCCTTTAATTTCCATTTGTTCCCTGTACATCCTGTGGATTAAACAACAATCACCACAATCTCATTAAAGCCGATTAGTCAGAGATTACATTAAAAGACCGGAATTTTCTTTTGATTTTTCAGCCAAATAGCTTGCTTTTGCCTACAGTGCTCCCCAGACACTTATCAAAGGTATAAAGTTTAGTGGGTTGGAGCTTTTCAAGGCTTTCTGAACATGGGGTGCTATTTAAAGGCAGAAGCAAATGATAACTGGCTTAAAATGAGAGACCACCCAGACGCTGCAGCCAAGAGGGAAAGGATGGACGTTGTTCCAGTCCAGCTCACCAAAAGCTGGGCATGTGCCAGTTAGCAAGTAATTGCATCTTGGCACAGTGATCTGCATGTTGGAAACTGTTAAAATATTCGTGTACTTGACTATGTCTCTTGCAATTGGATGTAATAAAGGCAGATTTGGGTGACCATATGCCTTATTTTGATGTAATGGTTTTAACCTTTATGGTGTGTATGTACGTGTGTGTGTGTGTGTGTCTCCATTTCTCTAGGGCTGGTATGATTTGATGTAAGCTGGTACTTTAAGAGACAGTATGATTGGCTTGTTACCAGAGTCTCATTAAGTGTTAAAACCAGGTAAAGTTTTTTATTTTTTATTATATTTTTTTTAATGTTAGCCCTGTAGTTTGAATTCTGCAGCTTTCATTTATTCCTTTCTTCCATCTTTCTTTTATGCCTTCCAATATTTATTGAGTTCTTACCATGTGCTAGATTGTTAATGAAGAAGGCACAGAACCTACTATTCAGTGCCCAGCTGGGGAGAACAAACCAGCCAGTCAGCCCTGGAGGGACACTGCCATTTACTGAGTCCCTAATAAGTGCCAGTGCTATTGAACAAAGAATTGCTTCCTTTCCTTGGAAGTCTGTGATCTGGTGAAGAATCAAATCATAAACTAACAATTTCAGTACAGTGAGTGACCAGAAATCCCCTGAAGCAAACCCATTGTTGTCCGGTTGATTCCAACTCATAGAACCCTACAGGACAGAGTAGAATTGCCCCATAAGATTTCCAAGACTTGCAGTCTTTACAGAAGCAGACTGCACATCTTCCTCCTGCAGAAAGGTTGGTGGGTTCAAACTGCCCACCTTTTGCTTAGCATCTGAGCGGTTTAACCACTGTGCCACCAGCGCAAGCCTGTTAATTATCTATCCAATATTTACCCTCCCACTCTTCCTTTCAGAAGATTTTGTTCGGGGTAGAAAATTGTTCGGTTAAAAAACTACATGTCCCAGGCTCCCTTGTGGCTCAGGTTGGCCATGTGACTACTTAACAATGAATCTAAATCTGTGGTGATGCTGAGAAAGTGGCTTAAAAAGAGCGTTGACTTAACTGGCATGTGGCCTTTTTTTCCTTTCCTTCTTATGCCTACCAATGTGATGGCTGGAGCTCCAGGAGCCATCTTATGACCAAGAGTCAACTTTGAGATGAAAGCCATGTGTTCATGTGGAGGAACAGAAAGATAAAAGGAAGTTGGGGCATTGACGACATCCTGGAGCTGCTGGACCCTGGAGTCATAAACCACTAATGTCTGGATGCCATATGAAAAGGGAGATAATTAAACCACTGTCTTGTTTAAGCCATTATTTCTCAAATTTCTGAAAAATTGCCAAAGCATTTTCTAACTCATAGCGTGCTATAAGGTTGCTATGAATTGGAATTGACTCGACAGTAACAGGTCTGGGTTTTTGGGATCACAGCATGCTGAGTGCTTTGATGGGAGAACAACAGGATTATGGGAATTCATTTGGAAGATCACATGATTGACCACAAGACTGAAGAGGAAATGAAATTATCACTACAGGACCCTGACTCTCAATCCCGTGGGAGGCTGCAGCTAGGTTTTCCTGCGAGAGATGGGCAACAAAATCAATCATTGGTGCTGTAAGGCATTTGGAGTCCCTGGGTGGTACATATGATTAAGTACTCAGCTGTTAACCAAAACGTTGGTGGTTCAAATCCACACAGAGGCTCCTCAGAAGACAGGCCTGGTAATCTGCTGAAGGATCACAGCCATTAAAAACCCGAGATAAATCACCGTTCTACTCTGACACGTGTGGGGTCACCATGAGTTGGAATCAATTCAGCGGCAACCCTTTTTAGTTTTATTTGTTTATATTTTATCCATTCCTCAAAGTTTTGCATCCCACCTCACTATCCACATCGTCATACAAGGTTGAGCTCCCCTTCAGCTCTCACCTGGGTTTCTGCCATGGGTCTCCTTGGCTCCAGTCTTTCCTCTGCCCTAGTCTTAAGAGCTTAAGAAAACACTCATTTGATTAGGTTACTCCCCTCCTCAAGAATCTTCAATGACATCCCATTACCTGTGAATTAAGTCTAGGAGCTGTATCACGGTGGTGTGAGTATGAACGTTAGCACGTAAACTTAGATATGCGAGAAATGTGAGTTATCTTAACTGGAACCTGGATTTAAAGAGTTGATACCACCATGCCAAGACACTTCAACAGCAAAGATTATTTGGGTCCTTTTCTTCCCAACCTGAAACAGCCAGACATATATGATGAGGACTTTTTTTTTTTTTTCCTGGGGTGTTGCTAGTATAAGCCCATGTAAGTAGATCGGCATTACATTTCAGCTGACTCGACTGGGACCCAAATTCAAAAAGCAGTGCTCATTCATTTTGGTATCAGTTGAGATTCTTTTGGTTTCAAGGTCCAGTCTAATCTACCTTAAGAAGAAAGGGAATTTATTGATTTCATATAACTAAAAAGTCCAAGGAAGTGGCCTGACTTTAGGCACAACTTGATCTAGAGTAGTGGCACCCAACAAGGACAGTACCACCTCCTAGGAGTCTAAAGGAAATTTGTGTGGTCATTTTTGGTTATTACATTGATTGGTGGGTCCCTGGGGGGGAAAAACAGTTAAGTGCTCAACTGCTAGCCAAAAGGTTAATGGTTCGAACCCACCAAGAAGTGCCTTGGAAGACAGTCCTGGTGATCTGCTTCTGAACAGCCTTGAAAATCCTGTGGAGCAAAGTTCCGCTCTGCACACATGGGGTTGTCATGAGTCGGAATTAACTCGATGGCAACCAACAGCAACAACATTGATTGGTGAGCCCTATTAGCATTTGGTGGGTGGGAATCAAGACTAGGTGTTTGGTAAAACACAATGAAGAGCTGTCATTACATTCTTACCTTACTGGCTTTATTATGTGTTTCTTGAGGGCAGGGTTGGAGTCTTTCTCTTCTCTATAATTGTCACTTTGTATAGTAGGAGGCAATGTAGTCTAGTAGTTAGGAGCTTAAGCTTTGGAGTGAGGCCATCCTATGAGTCTCAGCTTCCTCATCTGTAAAATGAGGATAATAGCAATACCTACTGCATGGGAATTTTTATGAGGAGTCAAGGAGTTACAGCATGTAAGGCATTTAGTAGTGTTTGGCACATAGTAAATGTTCAATAAATGATAACTGTTATGATTACCAGCTGTGTATCTTGCAGTGGGTTACTTAAGTGTTATAAGCCTCAGTTTCTCCATCTGGAAAATGACTCATGCTGCTCATTTCATCAGATCGTTGTGATGTTTGAAGGAGATAATTAGGTATTATTTGTGCTTTGTAAATGAATTCTGGGATTCATGGTGTATTAATCAGGGTAAGATTCATACAGTTAGCACAGTACTCCAAAGTTTCAGTGGCTCTGAATAATAAGTTTATTTCTCCCTCTCATTGCACCCCAATGTAGATGGGTAGGAGGCTCTGCTCCACGCAGTCATTCAGGGAACCTACATTCCTTTTATCTGAGGCTCCACCCTCTGCAGGGACTTCAAAGCCTTCTTCCTTCAGCCCATGGATGGGGAAAGATCATGGCAGATGTCATGTGGGAGGTTTTCATGGGCCAGGCCTGACAATGACCCTTCTGTTTACAATCCATGGGCTTCTCGATACCTGTCAGCAAGGAGAGCTGGGAGATGTGGCCTAGCTGTGTGCCCAGACTAACAAGGAGGACAGGCAGCACTTCACCCTGGATTGAGGTTTCTAGAAACCACAACGTGGGCAGAAGCTTCACCAACTGCTTCTGAGAATCACAAAATAATAATGAGTCTGACTTGATGTCATAAACGGGTTGAAGAGGCAGGGACGATTGGAAGAGGAGAAAGGAGAGATGCAAGTGTTGAATAGAGATGGAAGCATCTGTCCTTTCTATAGCTCTGTGGTCCTGGATGTAGGAGCTGCAAAGGGGGCCCCTACCTTCTTTTCCCTCCGTTGTCCTTGTCCATTTACTCCTTTGGATTCTATTAGTGAGCACTGCCATTGGTTTTCTGATTTCATTAAAATGCCACCAAGACACAACTGCACAGTATGCCACTTCAGTCCTAAGTGGGGCATTTTTGCTAGATGGATGGATTTTTAAAATGAGAGCATCTGCTTGCTTGTACACATTTATTTATAATTCTTCCCTTGGCAATTAGAGCGGGGGAATTGGTGAGCAGTAACCAGCTGTTGGAGTTAGCGGGGACGGGAGGCGGTGATTTGATCTGTGAAGGAGTATCAAAGCCCTGGCCAGAAGCAGTAAGAACAAACAGATGCTCCCAAATACACAATCCTGGGGAGGGACTTGGAAGTCACACACACTGCCAGCCCGAGAGAGACATCAGACAGTGAGAAGACCATGTCTGGCCCTGCTTGGGATTTAAGGGGGTGTTGGGTGCTTGGGGGAGGGCAGTAGAATAGTTGAGTAAAGGGAACCTTAGCAAACAGGACACTTTGATGAGCCCCGTGTTAGCTGGGGTGAAATCCAAAGTCCTTACGTGATCTACAATGCCTTACCAACCTGGCTCCATTACCTTCTGCTTTTCCTTCCGGCTGCTTTCTGCCTGCTTCCCTGGTTCTGCTCTGGCCATCCCGGCTCTTGCTGTACCTTGAACGCAGGTTCACCTGTCTCAGGGCCCCTGAGGCTCTGCTTCCTCCTGCCTGGAACTCTCTCCCTCTGAGCCCCGCGGGACTCACTTCCTCACCTCTCAAGTCTGTGCTCAAACGTTGCTTCTCCAAATGGCTGTTTAACATTGCAGTCCCTCCGCCAACCCTTGTATTCCTCTCCTCACTTGCCTTGGTTTATTTTTCTCCCTAAGACTTAGCCCCTTTCTAATAGAACAAATACTTAAAAAAAAAAAAAAAGTTAATTTTTTTCTTCTGTACAGAATGTGAGCTTCATGATGGCAGAGACCCCATCTGTCTTCTTCACCACTGAATCCCCAGTGCCTAGAACTGTGCTTAAGCGCATTAAAAAAAAAATCCCTCTCTAACTCCCTCTCTTCCTCTCAGGGATCACAGAAAGCCCAGATCACTTTGGGTGGCCCCTGGGGACCAGTTCTGTATTCTTGATCTCTGTACCCCTCAGGGCCCATTCCAGTGCTTGGCACACAGTAGGTGTTCAACAAATATTTGTTGAATAAAGAAATGACTCAGTGACTCAAGTAGACAAAAACGCTGAAGGCAGAAACCAAGGTGGTGGCGGTTGTGTGCTGTCGAGTCAATTCTGACTCATGGAGACCCTATAGGACAGAGCAGAACTGCCCCATAGGGTTTCCAAGGGTGGATTCAAACTGCCAGCCTTTTGGTTAGCAGCCAAACCGTTAACTGCTGCGCTGCCAGGGCTCCAAAAACCAAGGAGTCATCCTCAATTCCTCTTTTTATTTCCAACCCCAACAGCAACACCAGGAAGTCTGACCAGCAGGACCTCCAAAATGTCTTGCATCCAAGCACCCATCTCCAGGTCCTTCATAAGCACCCTAGTTTGCGCCACCATTGGCTCCCACTTGGACTGACTGGGTCCCAGCTGCCACTCTGGTGCCCCCTGCAGTTTATTCTCCATATAGTAGCCAGAATAATCTTGTTAGGTGCGTTAGAGTTGGTTCCAACTCATAGGGACCCTGTGTACAGCAGAACAAAACACTGCCTGCTTCTGCACCTCCTCACAGTTGTTGCTATGTTTGAACCCATTGTTGCAGCCCCTGTGTCAATCCATCTTGTTGAGGGTCTTCCTCTTTTTCACTGGCCCTCTACTTTACCAAGCTTGAAGTCCTTCTTAGAGTGATCTTAAAAACTATCAATCAGATCATGTCATTCCCTTGCCTACCACCCTCGAAATGGTATTATATCAAAACCCAAACTTCTCACAGCCAGAGCCCTGCCCCTCACTCCCCGTGCTCAGGCCACACTGGCCTCCTTGCTTCCTTTGAACACAGCAGGGAGCTTGTTCACTTGCTGCCCTCTCTGCCTGGTCTTCCCTGAAGAGTAACCTAGTCCTCTCTCCACCTGTCCAACACCAGAAAGGAATGGGATGGGAGGAATGGCCTGAATGCTGCCAGGATCCAGTGACCTAGCTTCCCGCTGCCCCATTCACCTCCACCTCCTTCCATCTGCTTATGTACACAAAGCTGCGAGGGTTTTGATACGTTACTTTCACTTTTTTGTCATTCCTCCTTCCTCCAGTTCTCCCTTTTCCTTCTCATCAAAGCAGGCAGCTGTTGCCTTAGGGGAGAGATACAGCAGAAGGGGAGGAAGAAATACCCCTTAAGTCTCTCTGACTTTTCTTGTCTTTTAGCAGAAAGTAGAGGGTTCTGGGAAGAACTAGGAGGCTGCAGAGGGTTCGTGGCACAGACAAAGCGTGATGGAGAACACGGCTGAAGAGAGATTTCCTTTGGCAGGGGAGGAGGGTAGGGGTGGAGCCCTGAGCAGTGGGCCCCAGACCCTACTTCTTGGCACCTCCCTAGGGAGGGAGCTGGGTCCCCTGGCCCTGGAGAAGAGGCTGCCTCTAAGGCCAGGGACTTCAACTGGGCCCCATTTGGACTGAGTTCTGCCTATACTTACTCTTGATTTGGCCCATACAATGTTTTAATTTTTAAAATATTATTTGCCAACATTTAAAAGATTGGATATTTCAAATTCCTCTGGAAAAATTCAGATCCAGATTTGCAATTTCTCTTGAAAAATATCTGGTGGCCCTGGGCCTGCATTCCCAGGAAATAACAATGGGTGGTGCTGAGCAGAGGCGGCCCCAGTCTGTGCTGCTCCCTGCAGGTCACAGATAGTCATTGTTTTCTTGGCTAGTCTGGCCCCTTTGGGCATCAGGGTTTAAAACCCTGGGTGATGGTGCCAGAGGCACTTCAGCCAAGGCTCTTGGGTTCCCAGTGTGTTCTGAGAGCAGCAGAGAGCTGCTGCTTCTGAAGGGTCATATGGACAGGCAGGATGGAAATCTTGGTGACAGTGCATGTGGACAGATTACCTACACCCTGCCAAACCTACTCTACCATCTGGGCACTGGTGAAACTCAGGCACTGAGGAGGCATAGCTGCAGAAAGGAGTGAAGTCACGAAATGCCAGCAGGGCAGAATGGAGGACAAGAGAATGGAGCACATCCTTTGGACCCAGGTCCCTGTGCTGAGAAACTCCTAGATCAGGGGAAGATGGATAACAAGGACCTTCCCTCGGAGCCGACAGAGAGAAAGCCTTCCCCTAAAACTGGTGCCCTGAATTGGGACTTCTAGCCTCCTAGACTGTGAGAGAGTAAATCTCTGTTTGTTAAAGCCTTCCGCTTGTGGTATTTCTGCTATAGCACTAGGGCTATAGCTACTAACAAAAGGTTGGCAGTTCAGATCCACCAGGCGCTCCTTGAAAACCCTATGGGGCAGTTCTACTCTGTCCTGTAGGGTCACTATGAGTCAGAATCGACTCTATGGCAATGGGTCTGGTTTTTGGTTTGGTTTTATCATATGACAGGCATGGTGCTGTGCGTTCGCTATCAGGGGTTCTCAAACTTGAGTGAACATCGGACTCAACCCGGAGGGTCTGCTCAAACACAGAGGGTTTCTAGGTCTGTCATGGGGTCTTAAGATTTGCACTTCTGCTAGTCTGGGGAACCCCCTTTGAAAAAACACGGGTTCAGAGAATTGTCTTCATTTGCCCTCACAATCTTATTAGGTAAGCTACCATTTCCTTTGTAAAGGAGAAAAAATGGAGGCCAGAGAGGTTATTTGCTCAAGGTTAGATGGCCCTCAGGGGCAGAGCTGGGGTTGGGCCAAGGTCTATATTCCCAGCTCCTACCACTGCCCACTTTGTTTGCCTTTCCTGTGGAGCTAAGCTGGACCACAGCATTCCTGTTCTAGTGGTGGCGATATATATAGCTGATGAGGGAGGGGTGGGTGGGGTGGATGTGGGAGTGTCTGCCCCCAACTCCTCTCTCTGGTGGAGAGAATAATAGTAGCAACTTACACTTTTATAGTGTGACACACTGTTTTAGTGCTTTACATGTGTGAACTCATTTCGTATTAACATGTAGTACTCAGGTCCTGCTGGTGTAGTGGTGAAGAGTTTGGCTGCTAACCAAAAGGTTGGCAGTTCGGATCCACCAGGTGTTCCTTGGAAACCGTATAGGGTGGTTCTGCTCTGTCTTGTAGGGTCGCTATGAGTCAGAATCAACTTGATGGCAGCTGGGTTTTTTTTTAACTCATTATGTCCTGGAGTGGCAGGGAAGAGGAAGACCCTCAACAAGATGGATTACATAGTGGCTGCAACAATGAGCTCAAACATAGCAAGGGTTGTGAGGAAGGCACAGGACTGGGTGGTGTTTCCTTCTGTTGTACATAGGGTCGCTATGAGTTGGAAATGACTCAACAGCACCTAACAACAACAACTCCTTATGTATTAACTCAGTCCTCACAGTCGCCCTCGGATGGATGTACTCTGATCCTCCTCACCCTCATTTTACAGATGAGGAAACTGGATCCACTCCATCCAACCAGACAGCTGTAGAAGGGGGGCAATGCACCAGGGAGGCTTTAATAGATGGTCTGTAAGTGATGACATCATTGAGTCCAGTCATGTGATCATGTCTGCAAGGGAGCCTGGGAGATATAGTCTACCTATGCACCAGAGGAAACCGGAAATGAGATTATCTGATCCTGTGGTGGCCTCTGTCTTGGTGCTTTACATTTCTTCTGCCATTTAACTATCAGAAGGAGACCTTATTAGCATGGCTGGTAACTGGCTGGACTGGTGTTCAAACCCAGCCGCCCGTTTCATGGGGAAGGCAAGTTATGGAAACCTAAGAACAGTGTCTTGGAAAAAGTACAGCCAGAGTGCTAGAGCAGCGGGCTCAAACATAGCAATGATTGTGAGGATGGCTCAAGATTGGCCAATGTTTCGTTCTGTCGTACTTAGGGTCGCTGAGTTGGAACTGACTTGACAACATGAACACTGAGGTGAATATTCCCAGTTGGGCTCCAGGAATGGGAAGCTGTCTTAGAAGCTACAGGGGGCAGAGCCCTGGGCCTGCAGCCTCAAGCCGCCTCTCAGACCCTTGCTGCCACTTCTAGCTGTGTGACCTTAGGTAAGTCACTTCTCTCTGAGTCTTGGTTTATTGTAATACCAACATGATGATACTTAACTTGCCGGGCTATCTGTGAGGTAAAATAAGATAACACACCCTTGCTCAAGCAGGCAGTCAGTGCGTTAGTTGAGCCTGAATTAAAATCTGTGCCTGGGATTCCTGCCCCTGGCTGCACATTTGAATCATTTGGGGAGCTTTTTAAAAATACCAGTGCCAGGGCCCCACTGAAGAGACTGTGACTCCTTTGTCTGGGGTGAGGTTGGAGCATGGGTGTTTTATGAGAATCTCCCCAGGTTGCTTTAAAACACAGATGGCTTGAGAACAACACTGACTATCAGTCAGATTGAACCAATTAATATGTCCTCCTTACTTAAGGGGTGAAGGGGTCCAGGGCCTCTAATTTGGGGGAGGCCTTTCAGGGTGAGGCTGGAGTTGGGATTGACATTGAGACACTTCTTGGGTCACGTCCCACTCCCTTTTCAACCATTAGCAGTTGACAGTTGGGCTGCGCAAGACGTAAGAGCTGAACTGCTCCATCCACTCTGTTTGCTGGTGTGGTATCGGAGCAGGGAAGGCCTGAAGCATTTCATCCGCATCCTGGCTGAGGAGCATCACAGAGAAGGGCCTCATCAGCCTGCTCCCAGCCCTGGGTTTTTATCTCCGCCATCTGCTCAGCCAAGAGTGGCGGCTGCCAAAGCTTACAAATAGCCCCGGCCTGTACTTTCATGTAGAATAGTGAAGCATCATAATTTCTGAGTGATTACCAGGCGGAACAACTTTCCACCGGCTAGAGTGACGTGCGACAGTTGGCATTTGACCAGGTCACTTTGCAGAGCCAGCAAGAGACAGTAGCTGCCACCTCAGGGCTATTACTTTCAGAGAGAGAGGAAAAGCTACAAGCTTGTGGCTTCGGTTATTCATTTGGCATTTCCCTCGAGGTGGGAGGAGAGCAGGATGGGGTAAGGGATTGCTTATTTTATTTACAGAGTATTTACTGTGTGCCGGGCATTGTTTTACATGCTTTACATATTGTAACTCAGTGAGATTGCCACCACAACCCTGTGAGGTTGGTGCTCTTATGATGCTCATTTTACAAATGAGAAACTGAGGCACAAAGAGGCTGAGTAAATTGTTCAGGGTCCCCGAGCTGGTGCGTGGCAGAGCTGGGATTGAGATCCAGGTGGTCTGGCTTCAGCTTCTGTCCTTGTAACCATTGCTCTGTGCCACGAGTGACCAGCTGCCTTGGTTTGCTCTGATCTGAGAGTGTTTCCAGGATACGGGACCTTTTAGTGCTAAAATTAGGACACTCCCAGGCAAACTGGGACAGTTGGTCACCCTAATTTTGATGCTTTTCAAAGTGTTGTTGGAAATACATCTGCTTGGAAGCTCCCTTCTCACCAATGTTCCTTCAACCAGAATTTATAGGTTTTTTCCAACCTGGCAAAATATACCAGGTGCTGTGTTAGATGTGGCCCCTTGATTAAGAGCTTGGCTGTTAACCAAAAGGTCAGCAGTTCGAATCCACCAGCCACTCCTTGGAAACCCTGTGGGACAGCTCTACTCTGTCCCATGGGGTTGCTATGAGTCAGAATCAACTCGACGGCAGCAAGTTTTTTTTTTTTTTCCTCCCAGGTGCTAGGTATGTGAAAAAGACAGACCTGGCCCCCTATACTCTTGGCGCTTAAGTGGTCCTGGTGGGGTGGGGAGTGGTGGAGACAATAAGCAATTAGACAAATACATAAACTTTCAGATGGGGAAGGTGCTTTAAGGGAATGAGGTGATAGGGACAGTCATCTTTAGATGTGGCAGTTAGGGAGGGCCTCTTTGAGGAGGTGACATTTCAGCTGAGACCTGAAGTAACAAGACGTGTGGATATCCAGTGGAAGGGGTAAGTGCAAAGGCCTGAGGAGTAACAGGAGACGAACCTGAGAAGTGGCTATGACAGGGAATCTGGATTATGTATTAAGGACAATGGAAAGCCACCGGGGGATTTTAAGCAGGTAAGTAATGGATTTGAGTTGCATTTTATAATGACGGCTCTGGCTGCTGGGTGAAGAAAGGATGGTGGGCGCTTGGGTGGGAAGCAGGGAGGCCCGTTAGTAGGACATTATCAGAGCCCAGGCGGAGACGAAGGTTGCATGGACTAGGGTGGGAGCGGTGGAGTTGGAGTGAAGCAGGTGGATTTGGGATATATTTGGGGCACAGAGCCAATGGGATTTGCTATGGCTAAGATGCAGGGCTGGGGGATGGTGAGGACAGGCTGCCCCTACAGTTGGCAGGTTTGGGTTAAGAGCACAAATGAGGCCCACATACCATATGCCCAATATTTAAACCAAAAAACCAAACCCTTTGTCATTGAGCTGATTTCTGCTCGTAGCAACCCTATAGGACAGAGTAGAACTGCCCTGTAGGGTTTCCAAGGAGCAGCTGGTGGACTTGAACTACTGACCTTTGAGTTAGCAGCCTAGCTCTTAACCACTGAGCCAGCAGGGCTCCTGCCCAGTATTTAGCAGTTATAAATCAAGCTAACACACTATTAAATGGAATATATCCTATCCCGCCCTGGGAAATATCTCTTTGTAATGACCTGGAAGGCCAAGTTTGCATTAGCACTTCTCTGATTCCTCAGGGTTCTGTGTGGGAATGTGGTAGTCAAAGGAGGCCCGGGGCAGTGTTCTCACAAATGAGTGGGGGAAACCAGGGCGACTCCTAGGTTTTTAGCCTGAGCGAGTTTTAGTTCAAACTCATCCTCCTTTGCGAAGCCGTTGTTGACACCCCCAGGCTGCTGCTTCATTTGTCCCCCAGAACTCTTCTTGTGGAGGTTTAATGCCAACAGAATTTTGCTACCGATTTCTGATCTCAGGCCAGTTTCTAGCCCTGTTTGAGCCTCAGTATGCTCAGCTGAAAATTGGGAGGTTTAAGTAAGAGAATGCAGGTAAAGGTGTGTGTGTCCGAGACTGCTGTTCATGCATCAGGGTCCCTCTCCCTTCCTTTCTGGGCACAGAGCCTATGTTTTCCAGCCTCCTTTGTGACTGAGTTCTGGCCAGTGGAATATGGGCATAGGAGGTACCATCGCTTCCAAACCTGGTCTGTTAAAGCCTGTCACGTGAGGTCCTCCTCTTCCGTCTGCTGGCTGGGTGTGAGGATCCAGCAGAAGGCTCTGATACCATAGAACAGGGGTCAGCCAACTATGGCCCATGGGCTACATCCTGCCTGCTGCCTGTTTTTGTAAATAAAGTTTTATTGAAACACAGCCACACCATCTGTTTATGTATTGTCTGTTGCTGGCTTTGTGCTGCAATGGTGGCGTAAAGTAGTCGTGACAGAGACTATATGCCCTGCAAAGCTAAAACTGTTTACTCTCTGATCCTTTATAGACAAAGTTTGCTGCTGGCCCTTACCTAGAAGATGGCAGAGCCACAAGATAGGAGGAGCTGACTCTTTGCGAAACCACATGGAAGGCCACTTGGCCACCAGAAATCTCCCTTTGGACTTTTCATGAGCAACAAGTAAACTTTTACTATTTTGTTGTATAACCAACCAACTAGTTACCTTTGCGTCGACTGTGACTCATGGCAACCCTATGTGCTGTTGGGCGTGCTCCCACAGAGAGCATGTGGAGTCTGAGAGAGGGGGCTTCTGTTCTTTTAATAGTATTTTATTGTGTTTTCAGTGAAGGATTACACAGCAGTTTGGTTTCCCATTCAACAATTTCTGCACAAGTTGTTCAGTGACATTGGTGACATTCTTCACGATGTGTGAACATTTTAATTTTCATTCTGCTTATTTCGTTTCCATTAATCTAGTTTCCCTGCCCCCTTACTGTTTGGTTTCATATAGGTGATTTTTTAAGGAGCACAGTATTTTTTTAGCTGGTTTGTTATTTAGCTACAAGGTGACCTCGGGTTAGTTTCAGTTCACGGTTTGAAGAGTATCTCAAGGCGATAGTCTTGGGGAGTCCTGTAGTCTTAGCCAGTCCATTAGGTCTTTTTTAAAAAAATTTTTTACAGGAATTTGAGGTTCTGTTGCACGTTTTTCTCCCATTCTATCAGGATTCATCTATTGGGGCCCTGATTAGAATGGGGCGTTAGTGGTAACTGGGCACCATCTAGTTCTTCTGGTCTCAGGGTAGATGAGGCCATGGTTTGTGCAGACTGTTCTGTAGACTAGTTTCTTCTTTGAGTCTTTGGTTTCTTCTTCTTCTTTTGCTCCAGACAAGTAGAGATCAGTAGTTGTATCTTAGATGGGAGAGGGACCCTCTTGATGCTGACCCTACAGTTTCCAGAATCCTGGGGACTGGACCCTTGGTTGAAGTCCCCCTCTAATTGTTTAACAGCAGTGGTGGATAATAATTGTGATAACATTGTTGAATCTTCATGGGGCACTGATAAGGGGTGCTGATACCAGGCAGTGTGTTTTACAACTTTTTCTCTCATCATCCTCACAACCATCCTAGGAGGTAGGTGCTGTTATTAGCTTCATTTTATATATGAAGGTACAGAGGCTCAGAGAAATTAAGTATCTTATCCAAGGTCACACAGCTAGATGGAGGATTCAAATCCAAGCTGACTCCAGAGCCCAGCTTCTTAACTGCCACATCATGCTGCTGTCTTTACTCCCATGGAAACCTCCTTGGTGAATTAGATAATGGTGTGGAGGAAGAACATCTGTACATTTGTGAAACCTGGTCTGGGCCAATCTTCCCCCAAGGAAGGGTATTCCACAGAACAGATGTCAAGATTATGCATTCCACCGGCTTAGCTAAAGTGGTGGTGGGGGAAGGAGTTCCTGGCCTGACGGACGATGAGCTTTCTGACTTCTGGTGCGTGAAATGGAACTAATCTCCCGTCAACAAAGCTGATGACATCAGTGTTCCAGCATTCTTTCTATCTCTTCTCCCTTCCCTATCCTCCTGAATCTATATTCCTTTTATCATTATCACCACACCCATTACCACCACTGTCCTCTTACAACCATCTCTGTTCACCACACTCCACTATTATCATCACCAGCCCACTGTTTTTGTTACCATATGACCATGATAATGACCTTAAACCATTGACACTACCACCATCACTATACCATCTCCATCATTAAACCATTGCCACAATTTCTGCCATCATTATTCCCATCATGGCCACCACCATCACCAAACTATCAATACCACCATCCCTACCATCATTATGATGTTAAGACCACCACTGCTACAATGGATGGATTGAATTGTGTCACCCCAGGATGTTTGTGAACTTGACTAGGCCATGATTCCCAGTATTGTGTGGTTGTCCATTTTGTGTGGCCTTTCTCATCATGGTCTTGTAACTCCCACGTAGGTGATTGGCTGGGACTGTGTGATAGGGTAATTGTGGCCCACCAAAGGGATTGGTCAGTTTTGCCATCCTGCTGGGCTTGAAATGAGTGACTCCAGAGGCAGGAAAGAGAATCCCACCACCGCCAGGGAAGAACAGCCAGGAGCCGATATGTCTTTGCACCCGGGATCCTTTCGCTGGGAGGCTCCTGGCATCAGGAGACCAAGAGAGAGAATGAGTTGTAACCCTGAAGATGGTGAGAAGCGTGGGAGGAGAGAGCCAGTAGCAGTAGACGGTGTTGTGGGCTTCCTGGCTTGTGGAAGGAGAAGGCTGAGTGCCTTTGGACAGAGGCCCAGGACATGGGAAAGGTGTGCCCGTGAACATGGCTGGGAAGAGGTTGTCTTGATGGAAGAATGGTATCCTTGCGTGTTCCTGATCCTGAATGTAACTGTTACTTCCCTAACAAACCCCATAATCGTGAGTATGGTCTGTGAGTTCTGTGTGGCCATTGCAATGAATTATTGAACCCAGCAGAGAAGTAGAGAGTGCCATGGGAGGGATGGTTAGTGTCAGAGTTGGTAAAGATGGTGGAGAGAGGAGGCATGTCTGTCCCCTGTCTTATAGGAATCAGCCTTGCACTGTTGATCTTGGTTCTCCTTGCCACTTGTGGAGTTGGAAGAGGTCGGATGCCACTCCCATGCCGTTTTTACAGTGATCTGATGTGATTATGCTATATGTTGTTGTAAATCCTAATCTCTATGATGTTAATGAACAAGGTTAGAGGCAGCTATATTCATGAGGCAAGAGTTAGGATTAGGTTGTATGTTGAGTCAGTCTCTTTTGAGATCTAAAAGAATACAGCAGAGAGGAAAGGGACCTCACTACAAGCAAGCAAGAAGAACCAGGAGGGGAATGTGTCTTTTGTGCCCGGGATCCCTGTGCTGAGAAGCTCCTAGACCAGGAGAAGATTGATGACAAGAACCTTACCCCAGACTGGACGGAGAGAGAAGAAAGCTTTCCCCTGGAGCTGGTGCCCTGAATTCTGACTTCTAGCCTCCTGAATTTTGCGAGAGTAAATTTATTTGTTAAAGCCACCCACTTGTGGTATTTCTGTTGTAGCAGCACTAGATAACTAAGCTACCGTTATCACCACCACCATCACTGGTATCTATCACCATCTTGGCCACCACCCCAGCCAACACTGTTGCAGTTACACCATCATCTCCATTACTATTCTGTGAGCCTATTAACCATCATCATTTGCACCACCGTTGTATTACCTTTTTCATTCATCACAGTCCACATAATCATGACTGTCTACTATCTGTAATCATTATCATCATCACCATTGCCACCACTGCCACCATTTATGCCTTCATCACCACCAACCCCATCACCACCACCAATGTTTTCATCAACACTGCTTCCATTCAGTACAAGTCCCAAATATTTTATGAGCCTCTCCTGTAATTTAGTCTTGTGTTAACTGCTAAATATATAAACATGCTGAAGAAAGTGGCTAAGATTCACGCTCGCCGTTATAACCACCCTGTTGTTGGAGGAACCCCATTAATGCCATATTAATTGCTATTTCTTGTTTAAACAACTGCTTTGAACAGGATAGCATCTTGTAAATATATGAGCTTGTCCAATGCCACAACACACCCCAGAACCCAGCTCTCTCTTTTTCCCCCCATTATCCCCTCGTCTGGAAACCCTGGTGGCGTAGTGGTTTAAGAGCTATGGCTGCTAACCAAAGGGTCGGCAGTTCGAATCTACCAGACGCGCCTTGGAAACCCTATGGGGTGGTTCTGCTCTGTCCTATAGGGTCTCTATGAGTTGGAACTGCCTGTGGGCAACGGGTTTGGTTCTTTATTTGGTTATATCATATAACAGGCATGGTGCTGTGCCTTCTCTATCAGGGGTTCTCAAACTTGAGTGAACGGGTTTGGTTTTTGTTTGGTATCCCTTAGTCTAATCCTGGTGGCTTAGTGGTTAAGTGCTACAGCTGCTAACCAAAGGGTCAGCAGTTCGAATCCTCCAGGCGCTTCTCGGAAACTCTATGGGGCAGTTCTACTCTGCCCTATAGGGTCGCTGAGAGTCGGAATCGACTCGATGGCACTAGGTAGCCGAATCCAGCCTGCCAGTGTCTAGTTGGCTTTGCCTTGGGTTTATGAGAGAGAACTTTTTCCCCTATCTCCCATCTCTTTCCAGGCCTCTTCCTGCTTGTCTGTGGCCATCTTGATACTAGGCTTTAATACTTCCCAGCCCCAGTGTGCTGATGTAATTATTATCATATGTTAGGTGGGTTTTATGAGTCTTAATTAAATGTTCCTTGGTTAGAAGCAGAAGATGGGGAAAATCTGCTTCCCGTCACCAAGGTTGCTTGGGGTCTGTGGGCTTCCCTTTTTGGGGGGTGGGTAGGGATTCTGAGGAAAACAATCTTTCCTCCCTACCAGGCCACTTAGAGGGAACAGGCACTGAGCCCAAATGACTAGTCAGAAAGAGGCAGATTCCAATTCATTTTAAGAGCCTGTTGTTGGTGGGCTGGATATGCTTGGTGGGCGTGCCTGGGTTCTTCTTGGCCCTCTACACACCCACTCAGTCTCCTAAAACTCCACTCCTTATTGTAGTGTGAAGCATTCTGTCACTTTGGAGCTACGTGATCGTGGGCAACCACTTAACCTTTTTGTGCCTCAGTTTCCTCATCTGTAAAATAGGGATAATAATAACATCTACCTCTTCTGCTTGCACTGAGGGTTTCATGAGATCATCCACCTAAGGCCAGTGCAGAGTAATGGCTCTACAGTTATAATCTTCGTAATAGTAGCTCTAGCACTACCACTAATACTCCTCATTATGACAGTAATTAGTGAATTTATTGGCCAAGGATTCAGTGGCCTCCATAACCCTTTGGGCATACCTTGAGTGTATTAATAATGGTCTTTTCCACCATTCCGTGTCTCTCCTGGCTTGGCCCCCACAGCCAAGCAGCTGCTTTCCTTGAGGGGCTTGACAGAGGCAGTGCAGAGATTTGGGCCTAAATCTCGGTTCTGTTGCTTACTAGGTGTGTGACCTTGGGCAAGTCACTTACCCTCTGTGTGCCTCAGAACTTGTAAAGTGGGGATAATCATAGAGGCTACCTCATAGAGCTGTGCTGCTGATTAAATGCCTAAGTGTTTGGCACATGATCAGTGTGCCACAAGTGTTCTCTGTTAAACTGTTATTAATCAGTTAATCAAACAGATATATCAGGGGTTGCAATGAATTCTAACTGGATTGAGGCATATTGAGATATGCCAGGAAAACTGGTGGAAGTGGGCTGCCTGTGCATGTTTGCATGAGGACTTGGAAACACCTGGAGAGCAAACCCCTTCAGAAGCAGTAGGAATCAAAGCCTAGATGAGGGTGAGACGAGCCTGGCACTCAGGGTGCAAAAATTTTTAAATTTTATTGTTGTTGTTAAGAATATACACGGCAAAGACATATACTGATTCAACAGTTTCTGCATGTACCATTTAATGACGTTGATTACATTCTTGTAGTTGTGCAACCGTTTTCACCCTCCTTTTGCAAATTGTTCCTCCCCCATTAACATAAATTCACTGTCCCCTAAGGTTCCTGTCTCATCTTACAAGTTGCTGTTGTCAGTTTGATCCCATATGGATAGTTCCTAAAACCATAATGCTCAAGGCAGACCTTTTGTACTAGTTAAGCTAAACTGTTGCTTGGTTTCAAGATGATTTCAGTGGGTATTTTTGGTTTAAGGTTTAAAGATTATCTCAGGGCAATAGTTTCAGGGGCTTATCCAACCTTCATGACTCCAGGAAGCCTGGAGTCCATGAGAATTTGAAATTCTGTTTTTCATTTTCCCCCATTTGATTAGAATTCTATAGCATCTTTGATCAAAACATTCAGTAGTGTAGCCTGGCACCATCCAGTTCTTCTGGTCTCATAGCAAAGGAGGCAGTTCATGGAGGCAGTTAGCCACACATCCCATATCCTCCTTCTATTCCTGACTCTCCTTCGTCCTCTGTTGTTCCAGGAGAATAGAGATCAATAGTTGTGCCTTGGATGGCTGCTTCCAAGCTTTTAAGACTCCAGGCACTGTGCAATGAGCTAGGAGGTAGAACAGAAGCACTAAACATGTTATTAGGCCACTTAACTGGGATGTCCCATGAAACCATGACCCTAAACCTTCAAACCAAGAAATCAAATTCCGTGAGGTGTTTGGTTGTACATAAGCAGTCTCAGTGTCTACCCTTTTACTTTTTTGGCATTTTTATAAATACATCTGTCACAAAACTTGTGCCAACTCAACTTTTCACAGGTGTACAAGTGTGGTGCGATGGATTGCTTCTGTATGGCCTTTCTTGCCGTGATCTTGTAACTGCCACCCAAGTGATTGGGTGGGACTATACGAATAAGGTAATTGTGGCCCACCGAGGGGATTGGATAGCTTGCCAGTAATGCAAATAAAGTTTATAGCCACCCGTGTTGGGGTAGGACCGTGCAAATAAGGCCTGTGGAACCCTAATGAAGGGATTAGTCAGGTTTGTCATCCTGCTAGGCTTAAAAGGAGCAATCCCAGAGCTGGGAAGGAGAGGGTTTGACCACCATCAGGGAAGAAGAGCCAGGAGCAGAGCATGTTCTTTGGACACAGGATCCCTGTGCTGAGAAGTTCTTGGAACCAGGCGAGAGAGAGAGAAAAAAAAAGAGAGAGAGCTGTAACACTGAAGACGGCCAGAAGCAGTGACAGGAGAGATTGACAGAAGATGGCGCAGTGGGCAGAAGGCTTGCTGGAGGGGTAGGGTGCCTCTGGGCACTTGGTGGAGCTAAGTTTTCCTGACCCATGGAGCTAGAGCTGAGCATCTTTGGCTGAGGCTTACTGGTGGAGTGGGATGCCTTGGGATGCTTATTGATAGAGCTAAAAGAGCTTTGTTACACTTGCCCAAGCAGGACAGAGGTGGAGGGGACAGAGAGAGGTGTGCCTGCAGGCATGGCCGAGAAGAGGCTATCCTGATGGAAGAACTGTATTCTCAGCATTCCTGATCCTGAATTATAACCTGTTACTTCCCTAACAAACCGCATAACCGTGAGTATGATCTGTGAGTTCTGTGTGGCCATTGCAATGAGTTATCAAACTCAGTAGAGAAGTAGAGATTGCTATGGGAGGAATGGTTGGTGTCAGAATTGGTAAAGATGGTGGAGAGAGGAGGCATGTCTGACCTCTGCCTTGTTGGAATCAGCCTTGGGCTGTTGATCTTGATTCTCCTTCCCCTTATGAAGTTAGAGGTCAGATGATGCCCCTCCCATACCATTTTTAAAATTTGTTGACAGCAATTACAATAATCAGCTGTGCAACCCTATTTTTTTATTAACTTTTATTGAGCTTCAGGTGAACGTTTACAAATCAAGTTAGACTGTCACATACAAGTTTATATACACCTTGCTCCGTCCTCCCACTTGCTCTCCCCCAATGAGTCAGCCCTTCCAGTCTCTCCATTCGGGACAATTTTGCCAGCTTCCAACTCTCTCTATCCTCCCATCCCCACTCCAGACAGGAGATGCCAACACAGTCTCAAGTGTCCACCTGATATCATTAGCTCACTCTTTATCAGCATCTCTTCCCTACCCACTGTCCAGTCCCTTTCATGTCTGCTGAGTTGTCTTCAGGGATGGTTCCTGTCCTGGGCCAACAGAAGGTTTGGGGACCATGACCGCTGGGATTCCTCTAGTCTCAGTCAGACCATTAAGTCTGGTCTTTTTATGAGAATTTGGTGTCTGCATCCCACTGTTCTCCTGCTCCCTCAGGGGTTCTCTGTTGTGCTCCCTGTCAGGGCAGTCATCGGTTGTGGCCGGGCACCATCTAGTTCTTCTGGTCTCAGGATGATGTAAGTCTCTAGTTCATGTGGCCCTTTCTGTCTCTTGGGCTCTTAGTTATCGTGTGACCTTGGTGTTCTTCATTCTCCTTTGCTCCAGGTAGGTTGAGACCAATTGATGCATCTTAGATGGCCGCTTGTTAGCATTTAAGACCCCAGATGCCTCATTTCAAAGTGGGATGCAGAATGTTTTCATAATAGAATTATTTTGCCAACTGACTTAGAAGTCCCCTTAAGCCATGGTCCCCAAACCCCCGCCCTTGCTCCGCTGACCTTTGAAGTATTTAGTGTATCCCGGAAACTTCTTTGCTTTTGGTCCAGTCCAGTCCAGTTGAGCTGACCTTCCATGTATTGAGTATTGTCCTTCCCTTCACCTAAAGCAGTTCTTATCTACTAATTAATCAGTAAAAAGCCCTTTCCCACCCTCCCTCCCTCCCCCCTTCGTAACCACAAAAGTATGTGTTCTTCTCAGTTTATACTATTTCTCAAGCTGTTATAATAGTGGTCTTATACAATATTTGTCCTTTTGCCTCTGACTAATTTCACTCAGCATAATGCCTTCCAGGTTCCTCCGTGTTATGAAATGTTTCACAGATTCTTCACTGTTCTTTATCGATGCGTAGTATTCCATTGTGTGAATATACCACAATTTATTTAACCATTCATCCGTTGATGGACACCTTGGTTGCTTCCAGCTTTTTGCTATTGTAAACAGAGCTGCAATAAACATGGGTGTGCATATATCTGTTTGTGTGAAGGCTCTTATTTCTCTAGGGTATATTCCGAGGAGTGGGATTTCTGGGTTGTATGGTAGTTCTATTTCTAACTGTTTAAGATAACGCCAGATAGATTTCCAAAGTGGTTGTACCATTTTACATTCCCACCAGAAGTGTATAAGAGTTCCAATCTCTCCGCAGCCTCTCCAACATTTATTATTTTGTGTTTTTTGGATTAATGCCAGCCTTGTTGAAATGCGATGGAATCTCATCGTAGTTTTAATTTGCATTTCTCTAATGGCTAATGATCGAGAGCATTTTCTCATGTATCTGTTAGCTGCGTGAATATCTTCTTTAGTGAAGTGCACGTTCATATCCTTTGCCCACTTCTTGATTGGGTTGTTTGTCTTTTTGTGGTTGAGTTTTGACAGAATCATGTAGATTTTAGAGATCAGGCGCTGGTCGGAGATGTCATAGCTGAAAATTCTTTCCCAGTCTGTAGGTGGTCTTTTTACTCTTTTGGTGAAGTCTTTAGATGAGCATAGGTGTTTGATTTTTAGGAGCTCCCAGTTATCTGATTTCTCTTCGTCATTTTTGGTAATGTTTTGTATTCTGTTTATGCCTTGTATTAGGGCTCCTAAGGTTGTCCCTATTTTTTCTTCCATGGTCTTTATCGTTTTAGTCTTTATGTTTAGGTCTTTGATCCACTTGGAGTTAGTTTTTGTGCATGGTGTGAGGTATGGGTCCTGTTTCATTTTTTTGCGAATGGATATCCAGTTATGCCAGCACCATTTGTTAAAAAGACTATCTTTTCCCCAATTAACTGACACTGGGCCTTTGTCAAATATCAGCTGCTCGTATGTGGATGGATTTATATCTGGGTTCTCAATTCTGTTCCATTGGTCTATGTGCCTGTTGTTGTACCAGTACCAGGCTGTTTTGACTACTGTGGCTGTATAATATAATAGGTTCTGAAATCAGGTAGAGTGAGGCCTCCCACTTTCTTCTTCTTTTTCAGTAATGCTTTGCTTATCCGGGGCTTCTTTCCCTTCCATATGAAGTTGGTGATTTGTTTCTCTATCACCTTAAAAAATGACATTGGAATTTGGATCGGAAGTGCATTGTATGTATAGATGGCTTTTGGTAGAATAGATATTTTTACTGTGTTAAGTCTTCCTATCCATGAGCAAGGTATGTTTTTCCACTTAAGTATGTCCTTTTGAATTTCTTGTAGTAGAGCTTTGTAGTTTTCTTTGTATAGGTCTTTTACATCTTTGGTAAGATTTATTCCTAAGTATTTTATCTTCTTGGGGGCTACTGTGAATGGTATTGATTGGTGATTTCCTCTTCGATGTTCTTTTTGTTGATGTAGAGGAATCCAAGTGATTTTTGTATGTTTATCTTATAACCTGAGACTCTGCCGAACTCTTCTATTAGTTTCAGGAGTTTTCTGGGGGATTCATTAGGGTTTTCTGTGTATAAGATCATGTCATCTGCAAATAGAGATAATTTTACTTCCTCCTTGCCAATCTGGATGCCCTTTATTTCTTTGTCTAGCGTAATTGCTCTGGCTAGGACTTCTAGGACAATGTTGAATAAGAGCGGTGATAAAGGGCATACTTGTCTGGTTCTTGTTCTCAAGGGAAATGCTTTCAGGCTCTCTCCATTTAGAGTGATGTTGGCTGTTGGCTTTGTATAAAAAGAAAAAAATATAGATGCCCTTTATTATGTTGAGGAATTTTCCTTCAATTCCTATTTTGGTGAGAGTTTTTATCATAAATGGGTGTTGGACTTTGTCAAATGCCTTTTCTGCATCAATTGATAAGATCATGTGGTTTTTGTCTTTTGTTTTATTTATATGGTGGACTATATTAATTTTTTCTAATATTAAACCAGCCTTGCATACCTGGTATAAATCCCACTTGGTCGTGGTGTACTGAAGTCTCCTACTATAATTGTGGAGGTGTCTATCTTACTTTTCAGTTCTGTTAAAATTTGACTTATGTATCTTGCAGCCCTGTCATTGGGTGCATAAATATTTAATATGGTTATATCCTCCTGGTCAATTGTCCCTTTTATCATTATGTAGTGTCCTTCTTTATCCTTTGTGGTGGGTTTAAGTTTAAAGTCTTTTTTGTCAAAAATTAATATTGCTACTCCTCTTCTTTTTTGCTTATTGTTTGCTTGATATATTTTTTTCCATCCTTTGAGTTTTAGTTTGTGTCTCTAAGTCTAAGGTGTGTCTCTGGTAGGCAGCATATAGACGGATCGTGTTTCTTTATCCAGCGTGAGACTCTCTGTCTCTTTATTGGTGCATTTAGTCCATTTACCTTCAGCGTAATTATAGATAAGTAAGTGTTTAGTGTTGTCATTTTGATACCTTTTTATGTGTGTTGTTGACAATTTCATTTTTCCACTTACTGTTTTGTGCTGAGATATTTTTCTTTGTAAATTGTGAGATCCTCATTTTCATAGTGTTTGACTTGATGTTTGCTGAGTCATTACGTTTTTCTTGGTTTTTATTTTGAGTTATGGAGTTGTTATACCTCTTTGTGGTTACCTTAATATTTACCCCTATTTTTCTAAGTAAAAACCTAACTTGTGTTGTCCTATATCGCCTTGCATCCCTCTCCGTATGGCAGTTCTGTGCCACCTGTATTTAGTCCCTCTTTTTGATTATTGTGATCTTTTACATATTGACTTCAGTGATTCCCTGTTTTGAGCATTTTTTTTTTAAGTAATCTTAATTTGTTTTTGCGATTTCCCTATTTGAGTTGATGTCAGGATGTTTTGTTCTGTGACCTTGTGTTGTGCTGGTATCTGATATTATTGGTTTTCTGACCAAACAATTTCCTTTAGTATTTCTTGTAACTTTGGTTTAGTTTTTGCAAATTCTCTTAACTTGTGTTTATCTGTAAATATCTTAATTTCACCTTCATATTTCAGAGAGAGTTTTGCTGGATATATGATCCTTGGCTGGCAGTTTTTCTCCTTCAGTGCTCTGTATATGTCATCCCATTGCCCTGCGTGGTTTCTGCTGAGTAGTCTGAACTTATTCTTATTGATTCTCCCTTGTAGGAGACCTTTCTTTTATCCCTGGCTGCTTTTAAAATTTTCTCTTTATCTTTGCTTTTGGCAAGTTTGATGATAATATGTCTTGGTGTTTTTCTTTTTGGATCAGTCTTAAATGGGGTTCGATGGGCATCTTGGATAGATATCCTTTCATCTTTCATGATGTCAGGGAAGTTTTCTGTCAGGAGATCTTCACCTATTCTCTCTGTGCTTTCTGTCCTCCCTCCCTGTTCTGGGACTCCAATCACACGCAAGTTATCCTTCTTGATAGAGTCCCACATGATTCTTAGGGTTTCTTCATTTTTTTAAATTGTTTTTTCTGATTTTTTTTCAGCTATGTTGGTGTTAATTCCCTGGTCCTCCAGATGTCCCACTCTGCATTCTAATTGCTTGAGTCTGCTCCTCTGACTTCCTATTGCGTTGTCTAATTCTGTAATTTTATTGTTAACCTTTTGGATTTCTGAATGCTGTCTCTCTATGGATTCTTGCAACTTATTAATTTTTCCGCTATGTTCTTGAATAATCTTTTTAAGTTCTTCAACTGTTTTATCAGTGTGTTCCTTGGCTTTTTCTGCAGTTTGCCTTATTTCATTTCTGAGGTCATCCCTGATGTCTTGAAGCATTCTGTAAATTAGTTTTTTATATTCTGTATCTGATAATTCCAGGATTGTATCTTCATTTGGGAAAGATTTTGATTCTTTTGTTTGGGGGGTTGTAGAAGCTGTCATGGTCTGCTTTTTTATGTGGTTTGAAATCGACTGCTGTCTGTGAGCCATCACTAAGATATTGTAGTGATTTATTCTATATTTGCTCACTGAGTCTTGTTTTGTTTTCTTTCAATATACGTGGATGGACTACTAGATTGTGCTGTCTTGTTTGTTGTAGCCTTTGACTTACTTATGACCTATTACCAGCTGGTTTGGGCTGTTGCCAGATATATATGCCTGAGTCTATTCACTATCCTTGAGTAGAATCTGATTTTGGGTCATCAAGTGTGTGCTGCACCCTAACACCTATCCACCTCGAGAAGTAGTGGTGATAGTTGTGTGCACCAGATTCTATTAGCAGCTGGGGTTCACACTCCAGGGGCGGCAGGATGCTGACAGGCCTCCCCCAAGTGTCAGTGAGGTAGGTGTGTCTCTATTCCTAAAGCACCTTGGTGGGAGGGCTCTGCAGCTGTACCTTAGGCCCCCAATGCAAGTACCTCTACAGATTGGTAGGTGTCACCCTCCTTAGACCCCTAAGGCAAGAGGCTAGGTGGTCTGGGGGGAGCTTCAGCTCTCGGTTCCCTGTTGTGGGTCAGTGAGGGCTCTGTTGAATAAGCAGAGATATCAGACCTGGGAAACTTGTTTTTCCAGTAAATCCGCTAAAAAAAAATGCAGTCAGATCCCTATCAGAAATGCCTTTGCATTATAATAGCCACCTTGTTCCCTGTAGCGATGAAAGCCCGAGATATGGATCGTATATGCTTGGCTGGAGCTGGTTCTGTGTTTTTAGTCCAATTAGGGAAGGATTTTTGGTCCCTGGGTTTTTTGTGGTTGCTTCTCTCAGGCCGGAAGAATGGGTTAGGAAAAGACCAAAAAAAAAAAAGGGGCGGGGGGGAAGAAAAGCCGCAGAGCCAGAGCCATTCTCCCTCTGGCTCAGGAAATTCCAATGTTAATGAAGCCGCCTCGGAAGGGGAGGGGAGGGTTCAGAAAAACAGGAGAGAGTAGCACCCCGGGATATAGCCAAAGTTGCTTATCTTGCTTGGGATGACTATTTTATCTGAGATTCCCGAGGGGCGTGTCGCCTATGTGTGCTGGCTGGGTAGAGATTGCCCCCGAGTGTCTGGCCCCCAGAAGCTGCGGTCAGTTCCTCCGCTGCCAGTCCAAAGCCCAGCATCAAGGTTCCCCGGCTGGGACGCTGCACTCCCGGCTCCAAAACCAGTCACTGGCTCCCGGCGACTTCTCCTCCTGGCAGCCCCGTCGCTGCGCCGCCCGTGCGGACCGGCTGGGCCCCCTCCCAGGGTCAGTTCAGTGGGGTAGGGCTGCGCCCCGTGTTTGCGCCATCACAAGATGTTTTGTTCAGCTCCTCTGCGCCCAGTCCTAAGCCCGGTGCCAAGGTTACCTGACTGGGACACTGGCTCCAGGCTCTGAAAACAGTCGCTGCTTCCCCGTAGTTGTTCGTTCTCCGTCTCTGTCACTCAGGTCAACTCTTTAAATCTGTGTTTGTTGTTCAGGGTTCGTAGATTGTTGTGTATGTGATCGATTCACTTGTTTTTCTGAGTCTTTGTTGCTATAGGGATCCGAGGTAGCGTCTATCAAGTCAGCCATCTTGGCCCCCTCCGCAACCCTATTCTTAATGTGATATTTCTATCACCATTAAAATACCCCCTCACCCCCTTTACTCCTCCCTCTTGCCCCTGGTAACCACTGATAAATTTTGGTCTCTATATATTTTCCTTTTCTTGTCTTTTTATGTGGGATCATACGATATTTGTCCTTTTGTGGTTGACTCATTTCATTCAGCATAATGTCTTCCAGCTCCATCCACATTGTGGCATGTATCAAGACTTCATTTCTCCTACTGGTTGAGTAGTATTCCATTGTACGTATGTAACACCTTTTGTTATCCATTCATCTGTTGATGGGCATTTAGGTTGTTTCCACCTTTTGACTATTGTGAATAGTGCTGCAGTGAACATTGGCATATAAGTCTCTGAGTCTCTGCTTTCAAGTCTTTTGAGTATAAATCTAGAAGTGGAATTGCTGGATCATATGGTAGTTCTATTTTTAGTTTTTGACTGAGGAGTTGCCATACTATTTTCCACAATGGCTGTACCATTTTGGATTCCTATCAGCAATGGGTAAGGATTCCAATTTCCCAACATTGTTGTCAACATTTGTCATTTTCTTTTTTATCTCAGTCATCCTAGTGGGAGTGAAACAGTATCTCATTGTGCTTTTGATTTGCATCTCTTTGATGGCTAATGACTCTGAGCATCTTTTCATGTGTTTGGTGGCTACTTCAATGTCCTCTTTGGTGAAATGTCTATTCAAGTCCTTTGCCATTTTATGATTGGGTTATTTGTCTTTTTGTTGTCGAACTTTTATATGTATTTTGGTTATTAGGTTCTTGTCAGATATATGGTCTCTCCCAGTCTGTAGCTTGTCTTTTCACTTTTTCAGTAAAGTCTGTTGATGAACAAAAATTTTTAATTTTTATGAGGTCACATTTATTGTTATTATTGCTGTTTGTGCTTTTGTTATTATATTAGATAACCCATTGTTAAAAGCTAGGCCTGACAGCATTGCTTCTGCATTTTCTTCTGAGAATTTTGTAGTTTTAGTTTGCACATTTAGGTCCTTAATCCATTTGAATTTGTTTTTGTGTATGGTGTGAGGCATGGATCCTGCTTCTTTTTTCTGCATGTGAAAATCCAATTTTCCCAGCATCATTCATTGAAGAGACAATTCTTTCCCCATTAAATGGACTTAGCACCCTTGTAAAAAGTTAGTTGACCACAGATGTGTGGGTTCGTTTCTAGACTCTCAATTGTATTCCATTAGCTTATGTATCTTTGTTATACCAGTACCAGTCTGTTTTGATTAATTTAGCTGTATAGTATGTTTTAAAATCAGGAGGTGTGAATCCTCCTACTTTGTTCTTCTCTTTCAACATTGCTGTAGCTATTCGGAGCCTCTTGCCATTCCATATAAAGTTGAAGTTTGGCTTTTTATTTCTATAATGAAGGCTGTTGCAGTTTTGATTGGGGTTTCATTGACTCTGTAGATCCCTTTGAGTAGTATTGACATCTTAATGTTAAGTCTTCCAATCCATGAACATGGAACATCTTTCCATTTATTTAATTTTTTTTAAAAGTTCTTTCTGCAGTGTTTATAGGTTTCCTTGTATAAGTCCTTGATGTTCCTGGTTAGATTTATTCCTAGGTATTTTATTCTCTTAGATGCTATTATAAATGGAATTGTTTCTCTAATTTCCCTTTCAGATTTCTCATCGCTGGTGTATAGAAACCCAACTGATTTTTGTTTGTTGACCTGCAGCTTTGCTAAATTTCTCTATTAGCTCTAGAAATTTTCTTATAGACTTGTCTTGGCTGGGTTCTCTAGGGAAGCAAAACCAGTAAAGAGTATAAATATATATATAGAGAGATTTATATCAAGGAAACAGCTCATGTGATTGTAGAGGTTGGAACATCCCAAGCCTGCGGATCAGGATAGAGGCCTTTCCCAATTCACAGAGCTGCAGAAGCTGGTGAACCCAAGATCAGCTGGTCGGAAAGCAGGGCTCCTGCTTACAGGCTGTGAAGGTCGAGGAATCCCAAGGTTGGCAGGCAAGACTGCGAGGTTTCTCCTGATTCACATAGCTGCAGGGGCTGACCAATCCAAGATTGGCAGGTCAGATAGTAGGACTCTTGCTTGCAGGCCGTGAAGATCGATGAATTCCAAGATGGTCAGGTAAGCTGCTAGCTCAAGTCCCAAGAACTAGAGGTCAGACAAGAGGCAGCTACTGGATCCAGAACAAGCCAACAACCTTGGCAAGGTGAACAGGAAGGAAGTAGGTGGTGGAAGGTGGTGAGATGAAGGCTGAGGGGGTGGTGATCCGCCACAGGCCCCGCCTCTGCTGGTACCACTCAGGAGGTTCCATCATGGGGGTGATCACATATCAGATTGCAACAGGGAAGTGATCCAGCTTTTATACAACTGCCAAAACACTGAGAGTCATGGCCCAGCCAAGTTGACACACAATCTTAACCATCACAGGACTTTTTTTGGGTTTTCTATATATAAGATCATATCATTTGTGAATAGAGATAATTTTACTTCTTCTTTTCCACTCTGGATAGCTTTTATTTCTTTTTTTTTTGACTTACCGCTCTGGCTAGGACTTCTGGTACAATATTGAATAGAATTGGTAAGAGCAGGCACCCTTGTCTTGTTTCTGATTTCATGGGGATAGCTAGCTCTCAGTGTTTCTCTATTGAGTATAATGTTGACTGTTGGCTTTTCATGTATGTCAGGGTGCAAAATTTAAGGAGACCCTTACTTTTTTCTAATAATTTTTATTGAGCTTTAAGTGACCGTTTACAAATCAAGTCAGTCTGTCCCATATAAGCTTATATACACCTTACTCCATACTCCCACTTACTCTCCCCCTAATGAGTCAGCCCTTCCAGTCTCTCCATTTGTGACAGTTTTGCCAGTTTTTAACCCTCTCTACCCTCCTATCTGCCCTCCAGACAGGAGATGCCAACACAGTCTCAAGTGTCCACCTGATACAAGTAGCTCACTCTTCATCAGCATCTCTCTCCAACCCATTGTCCAGTCCCTTCCGTGTCTGATGAGTTGTCTTCGGGAATGGTTCCTGTCCTGGGCCAACAGAAGGTTTGGGGACCATGACCGCCGGGATTCCTCTAGTCTCAGTCAGACCATTAAGTCTGGTCTTTTTATGAGAATTTGGTGTCTGCATCCCACTGTTCTCCTGCTCTCTCAGGGGTTCTCTGTTGTGCTCCCTGTCAGGGCAGTCATCGGTTGTGGCCGGGCACCATCTAGTTCTTCTGGTCTCAGGATGATGTAAGTCTCTGGTTCATGTGGCCCTTTCTGTCTCTTGGGGTCATAGTTGTCGTGTGACCTTGGTGTTCTTTGTTCTCCATTAATCCAGGTAGGTTGAGACCAATTGATGCATCTTAGATGGCCGCCTGTTAGCATTTAAGACCCCAGACGCCACATTTCAAAGTGGGATGCAGAATGTTTTCATAGTAGTATTATTTTGCCAATTGATTTAGAAGTCCCCTTAAGCCATGGTCCCCAAACCCCCGCCCTTGCTCCGCTGACCTTTGAAGCATTCATTTTATCCCGGAAACTGCTTTTGGTCCAGTCCATTTGAGCTGACCTTCCATGTATTGAGTATTGTCCTTCCCTTCACCAAAAGTAGTTCTTATCTACTAACTAATCAGTAAAAAAAAAAAAAAAAATTTTTTTTTTTTTTTTAATCAGTAAATAACCCTCTCCCACCCTCCCTCCCTCCCCACCTTGTAACCACAAAAGTATGTGTTCTTCTCAGTTTATACTATTTCTCAAGGTCTTATACTAGTGGTCTTATACAATATTTGTCCTTTTGCCTCTGACTGATTTCGCTCAGCATAATGCCTTCCAGGTTCCTCCATGTTATGAAATGTTTCACAGATTCGTCACTGTTCTTTATTGATGCGTAGTATTCCATTGTGTGAATATACCACAATTTATTTAACCTTTCATCCGTTGATGGACACCTTGGTTGCTTCCAGCTTTTTGCTGTTGTAAACAGAGCTGCAATAAACATGGGTGTGCATACATCAGTTCGTGTGAAGGCTCTTATTTCTCTAGGGTATATCCCGAGGAGTGGGATATCTGGGTTGTATGGTAGTTCTATTTCTAACTTTTTAAGAAAACGCCAGATAGATTTCCAAAGTGGTTGTACCATTTTACATTCCCACCAGCAGTGCATAAGAGTTCCAATCTCTCTGCAGCCTCTCCAACATTTATTATTTTGTGTTTTTTGGATTAATGCCAGCCTTGTTGGAGTGCGATGGAATCTCATCGTAGTTTTAATTTGCATTTCTCTAATGGCTAATGATCGAGAGCATTTTCTCATGTATCTGTTAGCTGCGTGAATATCTTCTTTAGTGAAGTGCACGTTCATATCCTTTGCTCACTTTTTGATTGGGTTTGTTTTGTCTTTTTGTGCTTGAGGTTTAACAGAATCATATAGATTTTAGAGATCAGGCGCTGGTCGGAGATGTCATAACTGAAAATCCTTTCCCAATCTGTAGATGGTCTTTTTACTCTTTTGGTGAAGTCTTTAGATGAGCATAGGTGTTTGATTTTTAGGAGCTCCCAGTTATCTGGTTTCTCAGGAGACCCTTATTTTTAGGTGCTAACCTTGCACTGCCATGAGCCTTAGAGTGAGTGCCTCCTTAAATTTGAGGCACTTTGCTTTCCTCAGCCTAGTCTGGAAGAGTCAGCTCCAGTGGTCAGAGGGGAGGTGGGATGATGAACATAGGTTCCATCATAGGGCCCTGTGGCAGCCACCAACAGGGTCTAGATTAGAGAAGAACTTAATACAATCGTGTACTAGATACTCGTCATGCTATGTGGCTTCTTTTTAGTCTCTTTGGAAAATTTCGTTTCTTATTAGCCTTGCCTCCTCAGGGTAGAAGCCAGCAATGTTGTTTCCCAGCCTCCCTTGCAGTTGGGATGCAGGACCAAGTTCTCAGTGATGTGTGGGGAGGGTCCTGGCAGTCGTGCTATGGGCCTGGCCCTGGAGGTGTGGGTGGTAGCTATAGGGTCTTTGTTGCAATATTCTTGCAATATAATTTGGCAACTGTTCCGGGCTTTTTGAGCTCCAAGCTGGATTCTGTGCTTCTGTGGAAATTCAGTGAACTATAGAATGTCATTCAATAAATAATGCCTTTGTTACTGAAATTGGCTAGTATGGTATCTGTTTCTGGCAACCAGGAACTGTGACTAGTATAGAAGATATGCTAGTGTCTTGTGAAAGCCAAGGGCAGGAATATCACTGAGTTTTAAGAAAGCCCAGATCTGGGAAGTGGAAAGGCATCAACATGCTCTTTGTCTCTACCTCTTATCTCTGTTTCTGTCTGTCTCTCTCCATTTGTCTCTACCCACAGTTGCTTTCTCAGCGTTTCTGTTCATGTGGTGAACATATTTTACAGCTACCATGTTTCCATGTCCCAGCCCTCTAAGAAACAGCCCCCGTGTCTCTTGGTTCCAGCACCAAATTCTTGTGAGAAAGGAACCTGATTGGCCCAGCTTTGCTCAGGTATCCATGCGTGGCCCAATCAGCTGTGTCCAGGGAGTAGAGCTCAGTGGTGCAAACATTCCTGCTGCATCCTCTCCTTTTGGCACTTCCCAGGGAAGGAGAAATTGCTGTGAGCTGGGCAGATATCCCCAAAGGGGTATACCATATTGAAGAAGAGGCTAGCACAAATAACTTAACAGTTTTTATGGCTGAAGCCAAAGAGGCCCCTCGGATGTTTTTGGTGGCTCCACCCTTGTGGGAGTCTGCCTCAGTCTTGGGGTTGGAGAAGGCTGTAAGTAAAACCAGAAAAAGCTGTTTCACCAAATTTTGGAACATGCTAAGCCCAAATGGCTCTGATGTGAGGCTCCTGTAATATGATGTGTTAAAAAACAAAAACAAAAAACTCTGCTTCCACCCTGACAGAGCCCCACGTGTTGGGAGGTCTCAAGTGGTGGGGACTTTGGTGCCTGGCAAGGTAGCAGCCTAGTGGGCTCAGATTTGTTTGTGAGTCCATGTGAGTACCCTCTGTGCAATCCTATAAATACTTCTGATGGAAAAATAAGACTCTTGAGGCCAAAAGTTCTTGTAGAAGCAGGGAAATCTGAGTCAGTAGTAGTAATTAAGCCAGCAGATCTGGGGAACCCCAGGTTACATGATCATTTATTCAGGACCTGCTGTATACCAGGCATGGAATGGAGATGCCCCCTCCTCAAACACACACACTGGGGTTCCAGTGCTGCTTGTCATTTTTCTTTATCCACAGTAGAGTAAATAAGAAGAAAAGAATGAGAAGAAGAAGAAAGTCTTTGAGCTGGTTTTGTAGAAGCAAAGTGAAAACTAACATTTCATAGAACCTAGACTCTTTAGGGAAACCCTGGTGGTGTAGTGATTAAGTGCTATAACTGTTAACTAAGAGGTTGGCAGTTCAAATCCACCAGGTGCTCCTTGGAAACTCTATGGGGCAGTTCTCTATCTATAGTGTCACTATGAGTTGGAATCAACTCGACGGCAGTGGGTTTGGTTTTTTTTTTTTCTTGGTGGCCTCTTCAGAGGAAGAACATTCTATGCCCTTATGAACAAGAGACCTAATCCATCGGGGAGCACACAACACACCCAAATGGGCTTGGCGTGTCCATATGTGGGATCCATTCCTGTGCAGTGAGCAGCACAGCCCCTTTCTCCACCCTGTCTGGGACCCTGACTGCTGAGAATGGGAGGGTCTGAAAGGTCTCCTAATAGCAGCTGCCCACAGCCTTACCGTCTGTCCTATTCTCGGGCCTCAGCCCCCAGCATTCTTCTCTGAGTCTTCAAAGATAACAGAAGCCTCCTCCTGCCTCTGAGTTTTTAACTTTGCTGACCCTTTTTCTTTTATCCACACCCTTGTCTAACTGGAACAATACTACCCATTCTTCAGAACACCTCCTCAAGCTTCTTTGTGGCAGACGCTCTAGGTTGCTTACCTAATATCCATTTCCTCCTTTTGCTATCAGAACTCTAACATATTTTTTTATGAGGAGCTGTAATAGGGTACCCAGCCAATATTTTCCCAGACTTTCCTCACAGTGAGGCATGGTCACGTGACACAGACCTGGACAAGGAAACGTAGTGTTGCTTTCCTCTCCCAATGCTTAGTCCGTAAGCACAATCATAGTTACAATGAATTTCCTGGAGTGAATGGACTGCTAGTTGTAGTGACATGGTATTTCGTCAGGACCTGGGATCCCAAACACTCCTCTCCTTAACCAACAGAGGAGGTGATTGTTCAGCTTTAGAATCAGACAACCTAGGTTCAAATTTGGCTTCTACCATTTACTAGTTGTGTGACCTCGGGCTGAGCCTTGGTTTCCGCATCTTAAAACAGGAAAAATAGTGTACTCTGACTTCTCAGATGGTTGGGAGGACTGGACCAGAGTATAAACTCTGCAAGGGTAGAAGCCTTGTCTTATCTTGTGCACCCTGTTGTATCCATGTTACAGTGTGGGCACACAGCAGGGCGAATGGAGTCCCTGGGTGCTACAAATGGTTAATGAGCTTGGCTGCTAACCAGAAGGTTGGAGGTTCAAGTCTACCCAGAGGTGCCTTGGAAGAATGTCCTGGTGATCTCTTTCTGAAAATCAGCCATTGAAAACCCTATGGAGCCCAGTTCTACTGTGACAAACTCTGACAAGGGCGACGTGGCGGAGGTGGACTGAATGAATGAGTACATGGACAGGTGTTAGCAGAGTGACTGGCTCAAGACATCTTAGTTAAAGAAATCAATGAGAATCCAAGTGGTACCCAGGCCATATGTTCCTATGAGAGATGCGGGGGGCACTCGGGGAAGGGGAAGAAAGGGTTAAATGGTGGGTTTCCCGTACGCACGCTCCCCATCAGAGCAGATTGGCTTTTATCAGATTTATGCAAGAGATTCATTCCTGAAGCTATGCATTATTCACGACTAAATTTCCCAGAGGGACAAATGTAAAGCAAGATCCACATTATTTCAAAGTTTGAGCATACGGTGGATCCTTATTAATATTTTTAAATTGCCCAATTTCTAAGTCACATCATGCAAATTTGCATAAATGCGACCACACTGTCTTAGGATTCTGGGGAAGATTTGGTGGACAGAAAGGCTTCTGAGGGTTAAAAGGTTCACGCCCTAGAACTGGCCTCCCAAATTTGTGGTGGGGGGCTGTCATCAGAGGCAAGGTTGGGCATACTCATTTGATATCAAAAATAGTTAAAGTACCAATGTCGAGGAATGATTAACTTAAAAGAATTAGAGTTGATGCAAAGTTATTCCTAGGGAGCAGTGTGAGTTATTGAAAAATTAATTGGTGTCTTTTTTTCCCTTTTTTCTCACTGCTTTAGGCTCGTTGGAAAGGAATGAAAGGAATCTTTCCACCCATTTCCCTTAGGACCTTGCTTCAGATGCAGAGGTTATCAAACCCCGGTATGCATATGAATTTCCCATAAGAGTTACTGGAGGAGAAACTGGCTGACAATACAGACTCCTGGGTCCTGCCCCCCAGATTCTTAGGTGGGCCCAAGACTCTGCATTCCCACCAGGCACTTTAGGAGAATTTGATGAGTGGGAACAACATTGGGCATTTGAGGCTCTACTGAGGGACATTCAGCTGGCTTGTCTGGGAGGCGGAAGTAAAGGGGGCTGTTACATGGAGGGGAAGGGGCCTGCCACTGGGCCCTGCTCAGGCCTACCAATGCCAGGCCCTGCTTCTTCTTGGCCATGCCCACAAGCAGACCTCGTTCTCAGTCTCTGCTGCTGGGTCCTGCTTGGGCCTGGCTCCTGCTCTGTTTGGGCAGGTACTACAGCTCCTTAGCTCTGCTGCCAGTGCCTGGAGGCACCGCACTCCGCCAGCAAGCCTCCTGCCTGAAGGTGCTCAACTCTCTTGCCCTGTGGGTTGGGAAGCCCACCACAGCTGTCTTGCACTGACTTCTGGTTCCCGCCACTTGAGTTGCTATGATGTCTCAAGCCATCTTGTGCTGTCTCCAGTGTTACAGCTCTCTCTGTCTCCTGGGTCTATGAGGTTCTCAACACAGGGACCCTGGGTCCAAAGGATGCACTCTGCTCCAGGTTCTTCTTCCTGATGGTGGTGGGGTCCCTCTCAACCTCTGTGGAATTGGCCCTTTTGTAAACCTGTCTTCGCATCAAGACCACAAACTGACCAATCTCCTTGGTAGGCCATGTGTGCCTTATTTGTATAGTAAATTGTCCAGTCCCTGCAACGGTTTTACACTCCTTATTTGCATAGTAAACTGCTCAGTCCCTTTGCAAGATTGTGTCCTAGCAAATCATCTTGGGTACAAACCCAGGTCCAGAAAGGCCGTGTATAGAGAGAAATCCATTGCAATGCCCAAACGCTTACTCAGTGCCAGGCACTGTTCTTGGAGCTTGCTGCATATTGTCATTTAATCCTTATAAGCATATAAGATAGGCCCTGCTATTGCCCCCATTTTACAGATGAGGAAATTGAGGCACAGAGAGATTTAGTAACTTGCTGAGGTCACTGGGCCAATGAAAAGCAGAGCCGAGGTTTGAACGTAGGCAGTTAAATTATAGAGTCTGTATCCTCAGCCCCCTTGCTCTACAGGCACAGCAGTAACTAGGAGGATGGTAACCACACAAACTGAAGACTGAGTGCTTTCTAATTATTTTGGACCACACTCTGGGATACTTGTAAGACCCACAGATAGGAGAGGACTCTGGAAATTGGCTAGCTATTGCACTTACTGTCTACATTAAGTAGATAGGTGGCTGTTGTCAAGTTGACTCTGACTCATGGAGACCATAGGTACATCGGAACAAAATGCTCCCAGTCCTGCATCATCCTCGTGATCCCTGGCGTGTTTGAGTTTATCGTTGCAGTTATTGTGCCAATCCATCTCACTGAGGGTCTCCGTCACCCTCACTGGCCCTCTGCTTGACCAAACGTGATGTCCTCCTCTAGCGATTGATCCCCGCCTGATGTCGTGTCCAAAGCGAGCAAGTTGGACAATGTTCTGTTGTGACCCACAAGGTTTTCACTGGCTAATTTTCAGAAATGGATCGCCAGGCCTTTCCTCCTGGTCTGTCTTAGTCTGGAAGCTCTGCTAAAACCTGTCCACCATGGGTGACCGTGCTGGTATTTGAAATACAGCTTCCAGCATCATAGCAACATGCAAGCCATCACAATATGACGAACTGACGGATGGTGGCTACATTAACTAATGGGGGTATAATTTGATTTAGAAATTTAGAGAAATGGGACATTTCTTACACTTCAGGAGTTATGGAGCAATTCACATGTGTGGCCCCAATAAGAATGTCAGAGGCACTTGCTTGCATTTTGATAATGCTTTCTTTCCTTAATTTAACTTTTTGAATAGACCCCACACTGCATTTACATAGTTTGAAAATCAAAACAATATAAAAGGTATATACAAAAGAGCATCATTGCCTTTCTTGATTCTTATGTATCGTGTTTTCCTGCTCCCCATAGACTTCACATACTTTGAACATATAATTAGGAGAGATCCCTGAAGAAGGACATCATGCTTGGTGAAGTAGAGGGTCAGTGAAAAAGAGGAAGAATCAACTAGACGGATTGACACAGTGGCTGCAACAGTGGGCTCAAGCATAACGATGATTGTAAGGATGGCACAGAACCAGGCTGTGTTTTGTTCTGTTGTATGCGGGGTTGCTATGAGTTGGAACCAACTTGACTCCACCTGACAACAACGACAACATGGCCACATTTATTACCTTTTTGTGTCTCCTTCTAGTAGTTCTTTATGAAGCTTGCAAATACAAGCAGTTATATATGTATGTGTGTTTGTATCTTCCCTTCTTTTATTACACACAAGGTTACAGACTACCTTGGTGTTCCCTACCCCCCTTTAACAGTATGTCCTGGAGCTCTTTCCTTTCAGTACAGAGAGAGCGTCTTCATTGTTATTACTGATTTTTTTTACAGCTTCATTGTGGGGTGTGTTGG
The DNA here is from genome assembly GCF_024166365.1 of Elephas maximus indicus. Taxonomy (NCBI): domain Eukaryota; kingdom Metazoa; phylum Chordata; class Mammalia; order Proboscidea; family Elephantidae; genus Elephas; species Elephas maximus. The sequence goes on along the minus strand of NC_064830.1, from coordinate 87,548,230 downwards.
AATCAGCTCCTGCTGGCTCTCAAGATCTGCTTGTTAAAATTTCAGAAATTTGTGTGCCCATTGATATTATTTTGGTAGCTTGAAATTGGCCATAGTGGTAGTATTTACGCTACAGAAATGGGTAAACTCTATAAATCAGGGCCTCCCACCTTAGCGAACTGGCTGATAGACATTTACCAGTTTTCACTGATTTTGTGATTATTCTCTTGTTAACTGTACATGGACTTCTGTACACGGACACTTGAGTTGTTTCAGATGTTCTTTTTTTTATAAATTGTACTTCGGTGAATAACTGATATATTCCCTGAGTGGGAGAGAAAGGGGATATCATGCCGAGCACTTAATCACTGCGCCACTGGGGGCTCCTCACTAGGGTGGCAGTTGTACATGAGTCCCTACCCTTACTACTGAAAGTTTGGTCCTTGGGCCAGCTGCATCAGCACCACCCAGGGGCTTGTTGAAAATGCAGGCTCTCAGGGCTCCCCCAGAGTCTGCCTGGTAACAAGGCCCCTAGGTGATTCACAGGCACTAAAAGTGAGAAGTGCTTCCCTGGACAGCCTTTCCATGCCACGGCACACGGTGGGGGCAGGAGCTGCATGGGAGTGTTTTATCAACCACCTTCTGTCCAGTGTGTATTAAGCAGTCAGTAAATATTTGTTGAATACATCAATTAGCTCTCTGAAGTGGATCTTATTATTTTTCCCATTAGCTCTGACTTATCTCCTCCAGCACACTCCTGCCTCAGGGCCTTTGCATCTCAGCTCCCTGTGCCTGGGTGCCCCCTCCTCTCCTCCAGGCCTTCGCTCAGACCTCCCCTTCTCAGTGAGGCCCTCCCCAAACACCCGACTTAAATTTCCAGCGTCCCTTCACTCCTTGGCTTAGTTACTACTTTTGTTGGTCCTTGTCTGTCTCCTAGTGGTTGTAAAGATTATATCAGATACAGTAGGAGCAGCTCCTGATACACGCTAAGCTCTAAGTAACTGCTAACTATTATTACTGCAGGGGGGTGGGCTCTCTGGCCCTCTGGGCAGGTAAAGGCATAGATGCTGTTCAGGAGAACCCAGGCACTGGCTCTGCTTTCTCCCCCTGGTGAGGATGTGGTCTCGCTGCCACCAAGTTTGGTTCTGAAGGAAAGTTCTTAAACATCCCTTTAACGGAAGTGCCGCACTGTTAGGGTGAGTCCTTCCTAGCTGCAGTCCAAGCAGGTAAGTCAGTGGCACAGCAAGAGCTCTGCTGTCGTCCGGGCTCTGGAAGGACCATAGCTGTATGGAACGAGTCCAGGAAACTGGCCACCATGTAGGGAACCCGGGCAGGAAGAGGCCACGCATAGCAAACACAACCTGCTTCTGCCCTGGGAAGCCGCCTTCTGCACGCTAAAGAGATCGATCACTTATATAGCGGTGTGTGCGCGTGTGTGTGTGTGTGTGCATGTGTGCGTGTAGTTGCTTCTCTCCAAATCCATAGCCCACCTGCAACACTATAATTATTTACTCATGTCCCTGGGTACCAGCAAGCCTGATCACCTTGCTCTGTTCACTACCAGTACCGGCCACAAGGGGGCTGTCCATGTTCTCCCTGTACCTCCCTCCTCCTGTGTGCGACATACGAAGGGTTAAAAGCTTGACCTGTCTCTGCATCCCCCTCCACCCCACAGACACAGGTTCCTTCTCCCTCCCCCATTCTCCTTCAGTTCTCACTCTTGGCATTTCTAGTCCCAGGGCTGATGTCCTGCTTTTTAGGAAGTTCCACCCTGGGAAGGCCTGAGGCAGGTCATGCAGAACAATTCTCCTTAAGCACTGGGGCAAATGCTCTCTTTTCCCACTACTGTCCTTGAGGTTGTCTTTCCTCTCCTTAGGTGATAAGACACATGCATGTTCTTACTCTGAGATCCATGGAGACACCCATGCACCCTCCCTCCCCACCCCCCACTGTGTGCTGTGGCATGGAAAGACTGTCCAGGGAAGCACTTCTCACTTTTAGTTCCTGTAAATCACCTGGGGATCTCGTTACCGGGCAGACTCTGGGGGGAGGCCTGAGAGCCTGCATTTTCAACAAGCTCCTGGGTGGTGCTGATGCAGCTGGCCCAAGGACCATACTTTCAGTAGTAAGGGTAGGGACTCCTTCAGCACACTTCTGCCTCAGGGCCTTTGCATCTCTGCTCCCCGTGCAAGGGCACTCCCTCCTATCCTCCAGGCCTTTGCTCAGACCTCCCCTTCTCAGTGAGACCTTCCCCAAACACCGGACTTAAATTTCCCCAGTGTCCCCTCACTCCTTGGCCTAGTTACCACTTACATTGTTCCTTGTCTGTCTCCCCAGTGGAATATGTGCTCCTTGAGACAGGGGTTTCTGTGCGCCTGGCTCGACGCTGTACCCCTAGCGCAGGGCCTGGCTCAGAGCAGGTGCTGATGGATATTGTTTGAATGTGTGAATGAATGAAAGTGCGAGTGAGCTCCCTTTTTACAGAGGAGGAAACTGAGGCTCAGAGAAATTAGCTGATTACTTGTCTAAGGTCATAAGGCTAATGCTAAAGCTTGGAATGGTAGGTTTGAGCTTGGGAGTAGGGCTTGATAGGTCTTTTTGGGTGGGGCACAAGGTGAGCTGTCCTGGAGGCCAAGGGTTTCAGTAGCTGAATTTTGCAGCCTGTAACAAAGAAGTTCCTGCCTTCCTGTGGAACTGCCAGGGCAAAGGCCCAGGTGACTACAGGTACTGACCAGGGAAGATGCGCTGGGATGGAGGCTGCTCTTGGACCCCATCTTCATTGTTAGTTTTTATGGGGGACAGGTGCTGTTTCCTGAGACTGTTTGTGGAGACGTCTGTGCGTGCCTGCTTCCTGCCTGGTAATCCCTTCCCCTGCGGACCCCTGGGGCTGTACAGCAGAACCTGGGCCTGGGCTCAGGGCTTTGACCACACTGGTGTCGTTACGTGGTTAATTGTGCCAAGTGCCCATTAGCCGGCATAATCAGGGAGTGGATTAATCTGCTTTTCTGGCTGTATTTTAAAGGCATTTCTAAAGCTTTTTTTTTTTTTTTTTGGAGTCTATGCAGTTCTTCAGAAATTAAATTTAGACTGTGATTTTATTACCCTTTTTATTTAATTTATCCTAACGGTTGTATTCAAGCTGTGAACCAGCTGTTGACTTTGAAAAAACATTGTTCAATTTGAAAGGAACATTTTAAAACTTAATGTAATGGCTGTAAGTAATCACCATAGCAATTACGCTCTCTGGCGCTGTGCGTCACAAGAGGCACGTTGGGGATTTGGAAGAACGCTCTGGGTGGTTAGAGGGATGGCTGGGAGAGAGGCAGACCGTGCAGATCTTGAGGCCGGGGAAGCTGGGGCAGGAGGACCTGACGACCATACAGGTGTGGGTCACCTTTCCAGGCTCGTGGAGCAGTCTAGGGGGGAGAGAGTTTGCCAGAGGCTCAGGCACGGTTAAACAGATGGACCTGCCTAGTTGTAGTCTCAGCCGTCATCTTTTCAGCCACTTAATCCCACCTGAGGAGTTGTCTCTACCCCCAGACTCTTGGACAAGAGGATCCAGGGTTGGTGTTCAGGGGCTCACCTTGGACATAACCTCTTTGTTAGTCGCTTTTTGCCTAGTATTCATTCATTCACTTAATTTGCTTAATTTACCGTGGTAGATGCACCAAAAACAACCACAAATTCTTCCTATCCCTACCTGCGGATCCCTTGTGATGTGCTTTTCCTATTGAGAAAAGACCAGTTGCCATTGAGTCAATTCCAACTCACGGAGACCCCGTGTGTGTCAGGGTAGAGCTGTGTGCTCTATAGGTTTCTTCTATTTCTTTTTTTTAAATAATATTTTATTGTGTTTTTGGTGAAGGTTTACACAGTGGTTTAGGGTCCCATTCAACAATTTCCATATGGTTTTTGTCTTAGTCATCGAGTGCTGCCACGACAGAAATACCACAAGTGGAGGGCTTTAACAAAGTAAAATTTATTTTCTCACAGTCCAGTAGGTTGCAAGTCCAAATTCAGGGCATTGGCTCCCGGGGAGACTTTCTGTCTGTCTGCTCTGGAGAAAGGTCCTTGTCCTCAGTCTGCCCGTGGTCAATCTTTGAATGGCTGATTTTTGGACGTAGATCACCAGGCCTTTCTTCCGAGGCACCACCCTGTGGACTCAAAACTCCAACCTTTCGGTTAGCAGCCAAGCGCTCTAACCGTTTGCACCACCCATTAAGAAGTGAAGTGTAATTCTCTGCTTCTGGAATCTAATTCTCTACTTTTTGAATTTGAGCTTGGTTATGTGATTGTTTTATGTAATTGTTTTTGGCCAATGGATATTAGCAATCAGGATGCAAACAGAGACTAGAAAAGTGCTTACATGCTGAGGCTGGCTCTCTCGTGCTGCCCTAAGACTGCCATGTGAAGAAGCCCAGACTAGCCTGTGGGATGATGAGAAGCTGCCTGGAGTACAGTTGAGCTGGCCCAGCTGATGCCCCCTGGAACCAGTCTGCGACCTGCCAAACACGTGAGTGAGCTGTTCCAGACCACCCAGTTCCAGCTGAGCCAGCCCAGCAAACCCACTGAATCATGAGCTAACTAAAATGATTTCTGTTGTAAGCCACTATGTTTTACAGTACTTCGTTATACAGTAAAAATAAACTGAAACCGTCACTCAGCAAGTAGTTAATAGGTGCCTAATCTCTGCCAGGCATTGCACTTGGCCTTGGAAATGCATAGCCCAATGGTGGGCATGTGATCCAGGGCAGGCCAATCAGAGCATCCACCTCCCTGGTCACAATTTCCCTGCTGGCTGGCCTCCCTCTTGCTTGGGGTGAGTCATCTGCTCTTTTGCGCCCCCCCGCTTCCTGCTTTGCAGACCTGCATGTCCCTGGGTTCAGGGACCAGCTGCAAGTATCTCTTTAGCATCACCCTGAGACGGGCAGTGGGTACTGCCAGAAGAGGCAGTAACTTTTGTTGGTTAAGGCCATCAGACTAACCAAATCCAACCAAACCCACTGCTATTGAGTATATTCCAACTCATAGCCACCCTACAGGACAGAGTAGAACTGCCCCTTAGGGTTTCTAAGAAGCAGCTGAAGGATTCGAACTGCCAACCTCTTGGTTAGCAACTGAGCTCTTAACCACTGGGCCACCAGGGTGCCATCAGACTAACAGGGTTCAAATCCTAACTTCGCCATTTACCATTGCTTACCATCATGAGCATGGATGGTGCAGTCAGATTGCCTGGATTTTGGTCCCACCTCTGTGAGTTTAGGTTAAAGGACAGAGCCTTGTTAAGCCCTGGACTCCCTAATCTGTAAAATGGGGGTGATACTACCCCATCCATAGGGCTGTTGCAAGAATCAACAGAGATACTGCATGAAAAGCCCTTGGTTCAGAACCTAACTCATAGTAAACACTCATCCCGTGAGAGATTTAGTATCATGACTACTAGCTGTGTGATCTCGGGTAAATTACCTCTCTGAATCTGTTTCTCCATCTTTGAAATGGACATCATGCCACCTATTACTAACAATCACCTCAGGGTGGTGTGAGGATGAGAGGTGATAATGTGTTTAAAGAACACATTATCTCTGTGCCTAAAATGATAAGTATCATTGTGTTTGTTATCATTATTATTAACAAATCAAAGCAGATTATTGAGGAAACTTCCTGGGTTTATGCTAGCTTTCAGCTTCTTAATGATGAACACTCTGGGGTTTTAGACAGATTATCCTCTGTCTTCCTGCACAAATGTCTTTGCTGCAGTGGCAATTGTGTGGCCAAACTGACTTACCAAGTGGTATGAGAATTCTTCTCCTCTGGCCTCAGTTTTCCCATATGCAAAACAGGTGTGTGTGTGGTGGGGCATGTATCAGAATGGCAAATAAATTTCAAATTATGCACTGTCTCTGATTGATTGGCAATGCCTCTCTGGAGCTGTGAATTGAGATTCTTGTCTCATCCAGGCTTACCATGAAAAAGTTTCATGATCAATTAGCGATATCTGCAATGGGTGTGAGATGGGGGAAAGAAGTGTATTTGCTGACCAGGACTAGTGGTCTTCTTTAGGGTCTTCTGGGGATACTAAGATTCAGTTTATGCATCTCTGATGTGACTGGCCTGTATACCAGCTCCGGTAGTGTGGATGCTTCAAGGGTGGGGACTGCATTTTATTCATCTTCATACCCTCAGGAGCTGGCAAGGGGCCTCCATCTGGCAGTGGCCTGGAGGAAAGAGCAAAGGCTCTGTGGTTGAAAAGACCTGGGGCTCCATCCCAGATTTGCTGTTTCCTGGCTGTGTAACCACGCAGTAGAAGTCGCTAGTGCCAATATTCTGTTCTCCCCTTTTGCAGGCACAAGGCAGGATGGCGCTTCCTGGCTGCTTGTGGTTGAGTAGGATTGTGTGCGTAGGTCTGCCTAGTGAGTTTTAAGCAGAAATGAGACCCTTTAGGGATGTCTCCTTCCTTCTGCCAGTGACTGTCCATCAGCCTGGCTCCACAGTGTAGTTGGAAGCAGATGCTGAGATGGAGATGAACGTGCACACAGATTACTAGGCAGTGCTCTGGGGATCAACACTGATGGGGCGAGGGAAGGAAGCAGGATTGGGCAGAGGGAGAAGCTGGGCACCACCAAGAGCTCTAAACCTGGGATGGTCCTCCAGAGACATCCTCGGTTGGGACAATGGGCCAGGTACCTCTACTCCCTCATTGACCACCCATTTTGTGAGCACTACCTCTGGAAGCTATTGGGTGAGGCGCAGCTCCTCTTGAGCTGAGGACTGTTCCTGGAGAGGGATGACAAGTGAGGACAGCACTCCCAGCAGCAAGGAGGATAGCAGTGGCATGCTGGAGCTGGCTCAGAGGAGCCTGTGAGAGCCAGTTCTCAAATTTTCAGGAATTTTGTGAGCCAGTTATTCAGTACATGACCCATCATTAAAGATTAAACTATGTAATCTTATCGTTAAATAATTAAAAAAAAAAAGGCAGTAAATACTCAAAACTTCTCACTTCCAGTTTCACTACCTTGACTGTTGCCTAAGTTCTTGAGAATATTTATGTCTGTTGCATCCGTTAGGTGGACCTGCTGCCTAAGGGTGTGTCATCAGCCATTTCTTTCCAGCTCTGCATACAATGACTTCACTTTGGTAACTTGAAAGTGGCCATGATGGGGGTATTCACACCCCAGAAATGGGCAAATGCTACAAATTGCGGTTTGCTTTATTCTTTGGTTGATCGTTTAGATTTAAGAAAGTGAAGGGGGAAATGCTAATAAAGCAGATTAAAGTAAATGTGCTGTATCTATAGTTGCCACATTGTGACTAACATAAAAATTGTCAAGTCAGGATTGGATAGAAACTATAGGAGGGCTATGGATACAAGAGTTTAGTGAGAATCAACAAAAACATCCTATGAAAATCTATATGGAATTTAGAATAAATTCTAAATTCAGAATAAAGAGTATTGTATATTTTATTGTTATCTATTCTTATTTGTAAACTGTGAGCTACACGATCTTCATATTAGCAAAATTTATAATAAACTTATGTACATGCACATATATATACATGTATACGTATACATATGTTATCGTGTGCTGTTGAGTCAATTCTGACTCATAGCGACCCTATATACACACACATACACGTATATGCATATACACACACACATATATACATACATGCATACACACATATACCCATATATGCATACACACATACACACACCGTTGGTGGTTTAGTGGTAAAATTCTTACCTTCTATGTGGGAGACCCAGGTTTAATTCTCAGCCAGTATATTTAATGCACAGGCACCACCCATCCATCATTGGAAGCTTGTGAGTTGCTATGATGATGAGCAGGTTTCCGTGGCACTTCTAGACTAAGATGGACAAGCAAGAAAGGACTGGTGATCTCATTTAAACATCAGCCAATGAAAACCGTGCGGCTTATAATGGCCAGATCCGCAACTGATCACGGGGATGGTGCAGGACTGGCAGTATTTCACTGCGTTGCGCATGGGGTTGCCATGAATCAGGGTTGACTTGACGGCAGCTAACAAATATATTTTTGAAATATAAATAAATATGTATATATATATACACACACATGCACGCACGCACACACACATACACACACACACACAAGACATGGAGCAGAACACTGCTGACCCTTGATGTACCATATAACTTGAATGAGAGCTGATCCTCTGCCCTGTATTGTTTTGTACCACTGGGATTTTGGGGATTATTACCACAACATAACCTAGCTTATACTGGCTGATGCATCTGGGAAGAGGCACTTAATTCTCTGGGCCATAGTGTTCTCATAATAATACCTCCTTGTAGGGTTTCAGGGAGAATCAGAGGTGATGTCTCTGTTACCTTTGGCACCCAGCAGATACTCGGTAATATTGCTTTTGTTCTTAGGTATCGTTGAGTAGATTCTGAGTCACAGCGGCCTCTTATGACAGAGTAGAACTGCTTTCTAGGCTCTCAGTCTGCTTCTGTAAAGATTCTCTCTCTCTCCCATTGCCATCGAGTTGATTCCGACTTGTAGTGGCCCTGCAGAACAGAGTAGAACTGCCCCATATAGTTCCCAAGGAGCACCTGGTGGACTTGAACTGCCAACCTTTTGGTTAGCAGCTGAGCTCTTAACCATTGTGCCACCAGGGTCTGTAAAGGTTACAGCCTTGGAAACCCAATGGAGCAGTTCCCCCCATTCCATAGGTTTGCTTTGAGTTGGAATTGATGGCAATGGGTTTGGATTTTTACTCTTTATGGAAGCGGATCACCAGGTCTTTTATTGATACCAAAACCCAAAATCCATTGACAACAAGTCGATTCCAACTCATAACGACTCTATAGGACACAGTAGAACTGCCCCATAGAGTTTCCAAGGAGCACCTGGTGAATTTGAATCGCAGACCTCTTGGTTAGCAGCCGTAGCACTTAACCACTTTGCCACCAGGGTTTCTTTTTATTGATAGCAGTGTCTTAATAAATGCTTTGTTTATTTATTTGATTGAAAATGCTCTTGAGCCAATTCACACATGTTGTCTTCCTGTAGTTGGGGATGAGGGCACAGCCCTCTGTCTCTCTCCTTCAGATGTCCCTGCCTCTCTTGGGTGCCTGTCTCCACTCTCTCAGCCTCTCTCTGCACTTGTATCTGCCTCCAAATCGCAATCTAGGAGACCAAACCAAAAGCCACCAGTCCCAGTTGGGAAGGGGTCCTTCCAGGGTCCTGGAGCGGGAACGGTTGCTGCAGCTGCTGCGTCCCAGGTCTCCTGGGTGGGATCAAATGTGACCGAGGAGCAGTGGCAGAGGAGGGCCATAAAGGCTAATGTCCCGAGAAAGAGCCTGGAGGAATAGCAACTTTAATACAAAATAAAAACAGATGGACTGATTATTGCAAAGCCTGGCCATGCCATAAACAGGTTCCAGCAGCCGAGCTGGCGAGGAGAGGGAGAGTGGGCCTCTTGAATCAGAGTCTCAGAGGGGTAGCCTGGGCATCGGCGGTTTTGAAAAACACCCCAGGTAGTTCTCCGGTGCAGCAGGACTGAACACTCCTGTTCTGAGCGATCTTACATGGTGCAAGGACACAACAGTGAATTGTGAAATAGGAATAACGTGTGTTTTGTGAGTTGGTTGTAAGGATTAAACATGAAGCACTTCGATGGGCCTTTAATAACTTATTAAAGGTCATCAGAAATAAATTATGATTCATACATAGCTGCTAAAAATTATGAGACAGATTTACACACGTTATTATGGCATACACACATAGACTCCAATAAATATTGAATGAAAAAAGGAAGGCGGTGAACGTCTTTATGGTGTGTCTCTATTTAAGGGAGGGGAATTTGGGGCATATATTCCGGTACCCTTGTTTATACATGACTCTCTATAGAAACCTGTAAACCAAATCCGTAGAAACCCTATAGAACAGAGTAGAACTGCCCCCATAGGGCTTCCAAGGAGCGGCTGATGGATTTGGACTGCAGACTTTTTGGTTATCAGCCGAGCTTTTAACCACTGTGCCACTAGGGCTCCCTCTCTAGAAAGGTGTCATGGATTGAATTGTGTCTTCCCAAAATATCTGTCAGCTTGGCTAGGTCATGATTCCCAGTGTTGTATGATTGCCTACCGTTTTGTCCTTTGATGTGATTTCCCAATGTGTTGTAAATCCTATCACTGTGAGGTAATGAGATGGATTAGTGGCAGTTATATTGATGAGATCTACAAGATTGGGTAGTGTCTCAAGTCAATCTCTTTTGAGATATAAAAGAGAGAAGCCAGCAGAGAGACATGGGGACCTCATACTGCCAAGAAGTAGTACTGGGAGCAGAGTGTGTCCTTTGGACCTGAGGTTCTTTCGCTGAGATGCTTCCAGACCAAGGGAAGGCTGATGACAAGGACCTTCCTCTAGAGCTGACGAGAGAGAAAGCCTTCCCCTGTAGCTGGTGCCCCGCATTCAGACTTTTAGGCCACTGGACTTTGAGAGAATAAATTTCTCTTTGTTAAAGCCATCCACTTGTGGTATTTCTGTTATAGCAGCACTAGATGACTAAGACAAAAGAATACCCCTAAAATTGTTACAGGGGTTGCCTCTGGGGATTGACAATAGGAACAGGGAGACTGAGGTAGGTGGAAAATTACCTTTTGATTATATGCCATCTGAAACTGCCTGATGTGTTGTTGTTAGGTGCCGTTGTCAGGTACTATTGAGTCAGTTCTGACTCATAGCAACCCTATGTACCAGAGAACGAAACACTTCCCGGTCCTGTACCATGCTCACAACAGTCCTTGTTATGCTTGAGCCCATTGTTGCAGCTACTCCGTCAGTCCATCTCATTGAGGGTCTTCCTCTTTTTCACTGGCCCTGTACTTTACCAAGCATGATGTCCTTCTCCAGGGACTAATCCCTCCTGACAACACGTCCGAAATATGTAAGATGTAGTCTCGCCATCCATGCTTCTAAGGAGCATTCTGGTTGTACTTCTTCCAAGACAGATTCATTCGTTCTTTTGGCAGTCCATGGTATATTCGATATTCTTCGCCAACACCATAATTCAAAGGTATCAGTTCTTCTTTAGTCTTCCTTATTCATTGTCCAGCTTTTGCATGCATATGATGTGATTGAAAATATCATGGCTTCAGTCAGGCACACCTTAGTCTTCAAGGTGACATCTTTGCTTTTCAATGCTACTTGATGTACTACCATATATATCTCTCATTTTTGCTTGGCATTGGTGGTTCAGTCTTAGAATTCTCACCCTCCATGGGGGACACCCAGGTTTAATTCCTAGCCAGTGCACCTTGTACACAGCCACTACCTGTCTGTCAGTAGAGGCTAGTATGTTGCTATGTTGCTGAACAGGTTTTAGTGGAGCTTCTAGACTAAGCCTAGGAAGAAAGGCCTGGCAATGTACTTCTGAAAATCAGCCAATGAAAATCCTATGGATCCTAATGGTCTAATCGCAAGGTTGTCACCACTCAGGGGCTGACCCAATGGCAGCTACCAACATCTTATAATTTTTTTTTTTAATAGCAGAAAACAAATGTCCCACGTGCCTTGGATGCCCCACCAGGTTTTGAAGCCACCACCATCATCCATCAGACCAGCCCCGTCAAGTACAATTCCAGCGTTGAGTGTGCAAAGATCTCAGGTTACCTATAAGTTATTTATAGAGCTTGGTTTCCATAAGAGTACACCAAAGCCCTATGGCCAGAAACGATTTGTGGAATTAGCAGAGGCTACACCTTTTAAAGAAATAAGCTGCCCACCAGAGGGGCAAAACAGTGCCAATCTAAGACTATTCAGGCTCATTCGGCTTGCAGAGAACTTCAGGGAACAATTCAGACCCAAAGGAGATTGGAGAGTTTTTCTGCTGTCATTCTGCCTTGTTCCTTCCAATTTTGTTAACTGCTAGGCCTCCCCATAGTTACTGTCAGGCCTCCGCAATGGTAACTTGTCAGAACTCCCCCTCCACAGACCTCTACAGCCATCCGATGCTGTCATAGGTGGGTTCCTTGTGTCTGGAGGTTCTTGGCATTTGGGTGCCTTTGTCTTCAGGGCCAGCTAGGGCAGAAGATGGAGTCAAGATTGTTGGAGGTCCTAGCAGACCTACGAGGAACCCTCTGGGCTCAGGGATCATTATGTCTCCATGGCCTCTTCCAGGCCTGGGCTCTTGCTCTTCATTACTTCCTTGTCCTGGCTTTCTGTTTCCTCCTCTTGACCCTGACTAAAGATCCTTTTCTTCAGAAAGGCCCCCTCGCCATTCTTCAGGGGAGTTGCAGCTGAGAACCCCCAGGCTACCTCTGGGAGAACTGGCACAGAGGATTGATTCTTGGGCAACTGGGTGGTTGGTGGTGCCAAGGTAGGGAACATGAGAGAAGGTGATGGAGAGAAGATTATGAGTTTAGTTGAATACAAGTTGCCTGAGGGACCTACATGTGGAAATGACCTATTGTTTATGGAGGTCAAGGGAGAAATCGAGCTGGAGGTGTCAATGTAGCAAATGACGGAAAGAACCTTCCCCAATTAAAGCTGGGGTGGCTGCAGCGAGAACAGCCTTCTCTGAGAATTGTGTCTGCACCAGGACAGTGAGGACCTGGGGGTGTGCTTGGATGATGGAAACCTTCATCTTGGCACCAAAGACGTAGGGATTCTGCCAGGTAGACGTTTGGAGGCTTAAAAGAGAGGCAGTCGGCAAACCCTTCAGATCCTGGAGGTCACTACAACTCAGTCTGGCTCCTTCACCTCCCTTTGTCCTTTTCTTCTGGCTACAAATTCTGGGCCAGCTACCTTTTGGTGTGCAATCCTGGGTCATGAAAACCCTGTAATAATTTAGGGTGGCATCCAGAAAGCCCTGAAAGGGAGTCAATGTAATCTTGAGTTAGTCGTGACCTTTTCTGGACTCATTGGCCAGAGTGGGCTAAAAGTTCATTCAAGCTCCATGACCTACAGACCCCTTCAGGGCTTCAGGGCTCATGGGTATAAATAGTTTCCAAATGAGAGAAACCAGGATCCAAACCTATTCCCTTAGTAGTATAGACCTGACCTAGAAGGGTGAGTCTGGAAGAGCTCAGGGAAGTCTCACATTTGAGATGGAACCCCATAGTCTTATCTTTTCCAAAGTTTCTGGAGCAGGAGACCAGTTGAGTAACCTCTCCCCACTTGTCTCCTTTGGCAGCAAGAGAGCGAGTGAAGCCTCAGCCTCACCCAGCAGGAATGACCTCATTTGCATGCATTGGAAACAATTTTTGTGCATTTAATTAATCACAGTTTATATGCTAATAACCCTTGAAATATTTTTATGGGTAAATAATGGATATTGCCTGCTGTGGGGGGAATCCCTTAGTTCCAACATTCACTTATAATTTATTTCCCATTAAGTAATTAGTGAGAGTGATACCTACAGACATGATAGGATAGAAAAGTGCTGATACTCATTTCATGGATGAAGCCTGGGGAAGGTAGCGTCTTCCCCAGTAGGTGCTTGGTGTCAAGATATGCCAGCTGGAAGGGCCAAGCCCCAGCGTGGCCACTTTTACTTCTAGGCCTCGTGGTTATATACGACATCATGCTTATAATTCTGGTATATTCATCGTTACCATCACTACCACCACCACTAATAGAACCATTATCATCACTATCATCACAATTATTACCACAATCACCACCACCATGACTGCCTTTATCATTACTTAAACCAGTTTTATCACTACCACACCATCACCATTTCCATCACCTGTATCACCGTCATTACCACCATTACCACTCCTTCCATCACCATCATTACCACCACCATCACCACTTCCATCACCTCCATCACTATCATTACCACCATCATTACCATCACCATCACTACTTCCATCACCTCCATTACCATCATTACCACTTCCATCACCTCCATTACCATCATTACCACTTCCATCACTACCATTACCACCACCATCACAGCTTCCATCACTACCATTACCACCACCATCACCGCTTCCATCACTATCATTACCACCACCATCACCACTTCCATCATCACCACCATCACACCATCACCGATTATCACCATAACCTTTAACACGACTATCACTATCACCATCATTACTGCCACAACCACGCCATCTCCACCTTCATTTTCTATCTGTACCTTGGGGATGCCATTCCCTTCCATCCAGAAACCCAGGATCCTTCCATCCTCCTTCTCCTTCTTCCACACACTCTCACCCTTATACATCTAATCGACCGTTATGTCCTGTTGATTATGCCTCTTGCGTATCCCTTCAAGTTATGTCTTCACCTTCCCTTATATTTCTTCAGTTGAGGTCCTCATAATTCCTCACTTGATCTATTGTACAACTGGCCTATTTCTATCCAGTGTAGTGCCAGAGTATCTTCTAATACGAATATCTAACCGTGTCACTTCTGTGATTAAAACTTCTTCTTGTCTTCTTGTCATCAGTGATCCTACACTTGAGTAACATATAAACTATTTTTATGGGAAAACTCTGTGGACCTCCCATATTGACTTAAAACATAAAAAACTTTAATGCTACTTACTTATGTGCAAATAAAAAAAGGTGTCAACTCATTTTGCATATACTATGTTTCATTGACTCTAAAATGCCACCAATTGCAAGATGCATTATTATGAGGCATCAAGAGAGAAAAAATAGTGCCGCTAACTTTAACTGTAAGAGACTTTTGGTGCAGTGGTTAAAGCACTTGGCTGCTAACCAAAAGGTTGGGAGTTCAAACCTACCAGGCTCTGCAGGAGAAAAATGTGGCAGTGCAGTTTGAATCCATAAAGATCTACAGCCTTGGAAACCCTATGAGACTGTTCTCTCCTGTCCTATAGGATCACTATGAGTCGGAATCAACTTGACGGTGGTGAGTTTGGTTTGGCTTTTGGTATAAATTTTGACATGCATCCCAATTTCAGAGATGTCTAAATGTCAAAAAATTATGTTTTAGAGTCAGTAACAAAAGAAGTTCATAAACAACTCCAAGGCCAAAATAAATTAGAAACTTAATATGAACACAGTGATAAAATTCAATTTAATATTCTTTGTTTACTCTGACAGATGATGTTGTTTTGTTGCAACTGAACCAACACTTACTCAGAATGAATTGCTGCTCCATCTAGCGCAGGCTCCTTTGGGTCCGACTGCCTGCATTACTCAGCGTGGTATGGTGACTTCAGTCTCCTACCTTTATCTCTTTGAGAACCTTTAACTGCAGCTGCTAACCAAAAGGTCGGTGGTTCGAATCCACCAGATTCTCCTTGGAAACCCTATGGGGGTAGTTCTACTCTGTCCTGTTGGGTCGCTATAAGTCGAAGTTGACTCGACGGCCATGGGTTTGGTTTTTCTTTACACCAATTAACATCATTGGCCTTTACCTGGTGATAACACGTCATTCGTGTGTTAAGTCGACCCCTTTGCTTTTCCCTTCATCCTACAACAAGTAAAGCATTATCACTAGACCCCAAAGGGGTCACAAACAGGGACATTGCAAGATCACTGACTTTCCACTCTGGTGGCTGGGGAGATGATCCAGAATGTGCTAGCACTTGGTGAACACACACATTTTGAAAACTTCCTGGGGAGCACCCCTGAATTCCTGAGCATAAATCAGTGAACTTGGGGATCCTTCATGTCAGTTTTAGACACTAGCCTTCAAGATAGAATCTCAGTTTCTAGCATGATCTAGGCCTTGCCTCATTGTTTGTCTGCCCCACTCTTTGTGCAGGCTGAACGATCTCCTTGCCATTCCTGGACTGAACATACTCTGGGACATTCCTGGATCATTTCTGCTTCCTTTGCTGGAATGCCCTTCTCTCCCTTGTCCACACAGAGAGTTGTTTCTCATTCTTGGAACCCCACCTGCAGCTCAGCAAAGACTTACTTGACTTCTCAGGGACACCTGGTTCCTCGTCTCGAAGCACTGATGATGTGTCGGTTCACAATTCTTCATTTATATGCTTATGAGACAGGATTTTATCTTTGCCATGTTTAGTACAAGGAGCCCTGGTGGCTCAGTGGTAAGTGCTCAGCTGCTAACCAAAAGGTCAGTTGTTCGAACCCACCAGCTGCTCTTTGGAAGAAAGATGTGGCAGTCAGCTTCCGCAAAGATTACAGCCTCGGAAACCTTATGGGGCAGTTCTACTCTGTTCTGTTGGGTCTCTGTAAGTCGGAAGCGACTTGACAGTACAGGCGATGCTTAGTACAGAGATGAGTAGAGAATTATTTAACAAAAAGCTTTAATTTTTCCTTTATTACACAAATTATACATATTTATACCCCAGATTCCTCCTGCTTTCTCCCTTCATCCTCCACCACTCCTCTTTCTTCCTCTGGACTCTTCATTCCTCCCTTTTCTTTTCCCTCCTACCCTCCCCACTTCTCCCCTCTCTTCATGATCTCCTTGCTCTCTTCTAGTTTCTCTCGTCTCTCAGTTTCTGTCTGTCTCTCGGTCTTTCTCTGCCTCTGAATCGCCTGGTGTAACAATTTTAGCTCACGCTTCTCTCTTCTTGGATGGACCAGCTGGCAATGCTGGGAGGCCCTTTGAGGCCCTGGAGTGCACACAGGAAAAATAAAGGAAAAATTAAAGCTTTTTGTTAAATAATTCTCTACTCATCTCTGTACTAAGCATCGCCTGTACTGTCAAGTCGCTTCCGACTTACAGAGACCCAACAGAACAGAGTAGAACTGCCCCATAAGGTTTCCAAGGCTGTAATCTTTGCGGAAGCTGACTGCCACATCTTTCTTCCAAAGAGCAGCTGGTGGGTTCGAACAAATGACCTTTTGGTTAGCAGCTGAGCACTTACTACTGAGCCACCAGGGCTCCTTGTACACAGGGAAGGGAAGGGGGGGAAGGAAAGGAAGGGAGGAAAGGCTCAGTGGCGATGGGGGTGAGACTCCCTCAGCCCTGGGGAGCAGGGCGCTCCCTTCCCGGAGACTCTCAGTTTCTCCTTATGCCAAATCTCTTAGGAGACCTAAACTGGTAATGTGGTCCAGTGCAAGGTGCCTCACTTTGTGGACCCTCCATTTCTCCATTACTAAAATGGAGCAGTAATGACACAGTGGCCTCACAGGATTGGGAGGAGGTTAAACAAGCTGATATGAGTGAAAACACTGAGCACAAAGCCTGGCCATAGTAGCATCAAGTTGCTGTCGAGTCGACCCCAACTCATGGTGACCCTAAGTGTGCCTGTCAGAGTAGGATTGTGCTCCATAGGATTTTCAATGGCAGATTTTTTTGGAAGTGGATTGCCAGACCTTTCTTCCAGGGTACCGCAGTGCTCCATAGGATTTTCAATGGCTGATTTTTCAGAAGTAGACTGTCAGGCCTTTCTTCTGGGCACCAATGGGTGGACTCAAACTCCAACCTTTCAGTTAGCAGCTGAACATATTAACTGTTTGCAGCACCCAGGAACTCCCTGTCCACAATAGGTGCTGTGTAAACACGAGCTTCCTAGCTCCTTCTGCCCACTGCCTTTAAAAACAAAAAGTCTTTTGTTAGTGAAAGCACTAGAGGGGGAAGTAGCTGATACGGGTTCTAATGCTTGTGCCATCGTGGTGTGACTTTGGGCTTATCCTTTCATCTTTCTGAGTCTGCATTTTTCTTATCTATAAAATGGGGATGAATAATTGCTAAGAGGATTAAATTAAATGAGATAGCGTTTGAGTAAAAAGTGACCACAATACCTGGCAGATAGCAACGACAGTGATAATAGCATTGACTGTGTGCCAGGAACAGTGCTTAGGAACCTAGACCCAGTCTCTCATTTATTCTTGGTGGTGTCAGCAAGAACGTCTCCACAAACTTGGGGTAGAAACAAGGCAGAGTGCTTTTTTTTTCCTGATCAATTGCTTTAGCATCTATCCCCCTTATTAGTAGGAAATATATCACCTTTCTTTTAAGGGTCTTTCCTCGACCCCCTTGAATTATCTATGAATCCCAAAGGCTTTTGTAGTTCAAAAAGGCGTCTGTGCGCCTCCGACTCACACATAGCAAGAACCAGAGTCTAATCAGGCCCTGCTGCAGTTGCTTTTTGTTGCCTCAAGGGGTCAGTGTTGAAGCTAAGTTGTGCACAGCCTTGTGGATGCTCTGTTCCATGGTTATGCCGGACCCAGTTTCTGGATGTCTGCTGAGTCACACACCTTTGGGGCCCAGGCTACATCTATATGGTCAGCTCTGTCAGTTCACACACAGTCATCTTTTGGGGGATAAATTGGACTTAGGGACACTGGTTTGGGGCCAGTTCCTAAGTCTGACTGCCTCACAAGCTCAAAACCATTACCTCCTTTCTCTGCTGCAGCCCATTTATTAGACAATGAGACAGCAATTACTTGGCTCATTCCAATCTCAAAGCTCTTGTTATATCCATCTCAGAGGAAATCCAGGACCGCTTGCTTTGTACTCCGTGTGATGCAGGCTACCCTCTGTGATGACCCCAGTCACACTGTGCTGTAATTGGCAACTTCTTTTAATATAGGTGAGAGAGGAATCCACAAGTTTAATATTCTACAGGACAGTCCTGCTGTACTTCCAACAATTGAGTTTAAAGTGCCCTGCTGTACTCAGAAGTCTAAAATGAAGTCTAGATATAATGTGGAAAGAGTACAGTTATTGGAAATAGAAATTGTTTGTATCTGTGGTGGAAATCAGTTGTGTTTGCCTGTCCAGTGTCCCATTGCTCCTGCAGTTATTAACAGAACCTTGATTTTCTTTTTGGGAATCACCCCTTCTCCATTTTCAGTCTGTGCGATGGGTGGTGGGGATCTGATCCAGGACTGGGCAATAAAAAGACAGAAATTTCCTGGTTACAGCAATTGGTTCAAGTATGAG
The DNA here is from genome assembly GCF_024166365.1 of Elephas maximus indicus. Classification (NCBI taxonomy): domain Eukaryota; kingdom Metazoa; phylum Chordata; class Mammalia; order Proboscidea; family Elephantidae; genus Elephas; species Elephas maximus. The sequence continues at coordinate 87,529,412 of NC_064830.1, read as the reverse complement.
CATATATGATCTAAGCAGGGCCAGTGAAAGCCTGTCCTAGGCTGGGTTCTCTAGAGAAGCAAAACCAGTGAAGTGTATAAATATATATATAGAGAGATTTATATCAAGGAAATGACTCATGTAGCTGTAGAGGCTGGAAGGTCCCAAGTTTGTGGGTCAGGTTGGAGGCTTGTCTTGACTCATGTAGCTGCAGGGACTGGTGAACCCAAGATTGGCAGATCAGACATCAGGCCTCTGGCTCACAGGCTGTAGAGGCTGACGAATCCCAAGATTGGCAGGTAAACTGTTAGCTCAGGAACCAGAAATCAAATGAACAGGAGCCAGTTGGAGGATCAAGAGTGAGTAAAAGCCCATGAGCTTTGCCAGAAAGTCCACTTATATTGGGTACAGGCTACACCTCCAAGGAAACTCCCTTTCAACTGATTGGCTGTTCCCAGCAGATCTCCTCAGGGAGATGATTACATTATGTTAGATCCCATCATGGAGGTAATTACATCATTACATAGCTACCGAACTGCATCATAACTTCCAAACCCCTGAGAATCATGGCCCAGCCCAGTGGACACACAACCTTAACCATCACAAAGCCCATCTGGAGATTTTTGCTGGAACTATGGAAAAAGAAGCACGCCCTTTCTGTTGGGGTGCTAAGTCGGTAGGGTGGAAGCTTGAAGCTGCTGGAATTCTATCTTAGCCACCAAGTGCAGAAAACTTGACTGAGAATGAAGTCCATTCTGTGGAAAGTGGAGACAAGAGATAGAGATAGCTTTCTGATGATGTTGAACACCTGGATCAAGCTGTGCCTGAAGCTGACCCTACTGATAAGTCTTTTACGAGCCAGAACAAATATTCATTTTCTACTTAAGTCAGTTGGGTTGGTTTTGGTCACTTGTGACAATGTAGTATACTAATTCAGCCCCTCAGGGCCAGTATAAAAGGGTTCTCACTAAAGCAAGGCAGACGGGCAAACAGGCAGACAGATGATCTCTGACAATTAGGAACTTCTTTCTACGTCTTCACAGGGCAGAGCCACCCATCCCTTCTTGCTGTGTCTGATGCAGCCAGGGCATGGTGCCAGTACCAGGCGGGCTGCAAATAATTACAAAACGTCTGGGGAAAACGGCATTGTTCCCACTTTATGCTTTTGCTTCTCCTCCTGTCTCTTGCATTTTTGCTTTTATTTAAAGCTGTGTTCAATGTTGTAATTACTTTTTTAATCTGTGCTGGCTGTGTCTGGGGCAGGTGGCTTCCTGCAGTTGCTGGGTTTGCACCGTAAACAAACCCTGGCACTGGGCTGGGAGGCTCCTCCTGAATTATTGCCCTAAATAAATAAAAGGCAAATTAGATATTGGAAAATAACTTTAAATTACATTTTAATTCTGGGAAATTACATCTTACATCTGCGTTAGGGACAAGCAAGTTCACCATAAATAATAGGTCTGGAGTGAGCTCCAGAGGGGGGCAGTAGCTGCAAGGAGGGTGATAGGAATAGATTTTTCCAAGGAGAGGTAGGGGAAATCAGAGGGGATGTCTTAAGGGATGGGTCATGGCGATGGGGGGAGGGAGCGTAAATCCTGAGAAACCCTGCATATGCCTGCTGGATCTTCCAGAGAGATGAAGGAAAGTCACTAGCTTCATTTTCCAGCAGATGGACAGGGACACTGGCGTTTGTCATGTCCCCATCATGTATTGAGTGCCTGGCAGTCAGTGTAGTAAAACAGTGTAGTCCACCACTTCGGGGACAGGGTCCTAGGTGTGAATTCTAGTTTTGTCACTACCACTGCTGACCCCCAGGTAGACTGGTAATGTCAGGGGACTTTGGTTTCCTGACTTTGTTATTGAAGAACCTTAGAAGGGGAGAGCAAAGTCTCAATAACAGGAGCTTTGGCATCGGCCTGACTTGGGTTCAAATTCCTATTCTGCCACTTCCTAGTTGTGTACCTTTGGGCAAGTCACTTACTTTTCCAAACCTCAGTTTCTTCATCTGTCAAATGAATCAGAACAATACTAATTTGTCTCTCAGAGATGTTGTGCAGGGTCAATGTGATGATGAATGCTACCTGCTTAATACAACTTAGCTCACAGAAAGGTAATTAATATTATTCACTCTTATTTTCTGCACAATGGTCTTGTGTAACAAGAAGTTTTCAATGTTTCAAACCTGAAATTTCAATTAGATACCAAGGTAGGATAGTTGAGAAATTTCAAAGTGAGGCGCCCATTCGTTGTATGCAGATTTTCGAATGAAATAATTGGAAACCTGTGCCACAACTCCCAACCCCCTCTTAGCTACTTTAGAATATGAAATAACAGTGAATGACGGGGAGGGCAGAGGATTTGTGAGGGGGATGTATTTAGAAGAAGCTGTGTTGAGAGCCTTATTCCACTATATTAGGGGGCAAAGGGTTCCTGCGCCCTTCATCTCAAATCTAGAGGTGGATATGGAGAGGGCAGCCTGGAGTCTAGTACGTGGGGTGTATGAGTGGGGACAGGACAGATTTTGCTGCAGTAACAATAAGCCCAGCAGTCTCAGTGGCTTAATCCAACAAAGATTTATTGCCTGCTCAAGCTGCAGCCTGCAGAAATGCAGGCTGCGCTCCTCCATAGTGTGGTTGTGCTGTCTGGAACACATTGCTTTCAAGGAAGAAAAGGTAGATGGTGGAAGCACCTGGCTCTTAACTGCCACAGAAGGAACACCTGGCAACTCCGTCACTTCATTGGCCAGAACTTGTCACGTGACCCCAGCCTGTCTGCAAAGGAGCCTGGGAAGTATAGGAGCACATAGATATTTGATGCACATTATCAGTTCTTGAGCTTGAAATGTGTTTCCTGCATGCAGCTGGGAGACCTGGAATACCAGTGCCTGAGCAGCAGTGGCCCCAGGATAGCTCCACTGGGCAAGGGATGTGTCGATGTTTCTTGAGGACTAGTCATGGGAAGGAGTACTGACATGGGGTCATCTTGGATCCCATCTAGCAGGTCTCCTAGAATATGAAGGTGAATGCATAGATGTCTTAGTTATCTAGAGCTGCTATAACAAATACCCCAAGTGGATGGCTTTAACAAACAGAAGTTTATTCTCTCACAGTCTAGTAGGTTAAAAGTCTGATTTCAGGGCACCAGCTTCAGGGGAAGGCTTTTTCTCTCTGTTGGCTCTTGGGTAAGGTCCTTGTTATCAGTCTTCACCTGGCCTCGGAGCTTCTCAGTGCAAGGACCCCAAAGGATACACTCTGCTCCTGGCACTACGTTTTTGGTGGTATGGGGTCCGCCTGTCTCTCTGCTGACTTCTCTCTTTTATATCTCAAAAGAGATTGACTCAAAGTACAGCCTAAACCTATAGATTGGGTCCTGCCTTGTTAACATAACTACCTCTAATCTGGCCTCATTAACATCATAGAGGTAGGATTTACAACACACAGGAAAATCATATCAGATCACAAAAAAATGGTGGACAACCACACAATACTGGAAATCGTGGGCTAGTCAAATTGATACATATTTTTTGGGGACACAGTTCATTCCACAACAATAGGGCTGAGGCAAGACCACCTGAACTAGAGATGCATCTACCCAGGTCCAGGGAAGCTTTGGTTGGAGAGGATCCAGTAGAGAACCCCAAAGGATGAGGTGGAGTACAGGAGAGAAGCCAGTCATGGCCGCCTTTCCCCAAGCCATTCAGGTGACCCCAGATAAGGCCTCACACATCATGGAACAGGAAAGATGCATTCTGGTGTGCCTTTTCCAAACTCCTCAACCAAAGAATCTGTAAGCATAATAAAATGATTGTTTTTATACATCTTTAAGTTTTGGGGAGGTAAATACTGCACAGAAGTCAATAACCAGAACAGTTGGTTTGTGTATCTGTCTTCCCTGATTGGACTTTGAACACTTTGAGGTCAGAGACAGGGTCAAATTCATCCTTCTATCCCCCAGTGCCCGGGACAGGGCCTAGCCCAGAGTAGGTGCTCGTAAGTGTTTGTTGAGTAAACTAATGAAATTGTGTATGGTCCACATTGCATTGAGTTGGAGTTCTACTGAAAACCTGCTCCACCAACAGACCAGACATGGACCAAACTGGGCTGCAGGAATTATAAATGCACACACCTGAGGTCCTTGCAGTTCTACTCACAGGGACTTATCCTTTAGGTATCCATATACATGCCAGGTGAAGAATACACAGCACTTTTCATCGCAGTGTTGTTTGTAAGAGCAAAAGCCTGGGAACAATCTAAATGTACTTTAATAGGCGGTGGTTAAGGAGCCTTGGTGGCACAATGGTTAAGTGGTCAGCTGTTAACCGAAAGGTTGGCGGTTTGAACCCACTCAGCGATTCTAAGGGAGAAAGACCTGGTGACTTGCTCCCACAAAGATTACAGAGTAGCAAATCTATGGGCCAGTTCTACTGTGTCACATGGGATCACTATGAGTTGAAATTGACTCGATAGCACCCAACAACAACACCACTCAGCTATAAAAGAATGTAACAGTACTGAATGCTTTCCTAGATCTGCCGTTTAAGTGAAAAGGGCAAGGGTATAACAGTGGGAATTATAGCTGCGCTGCTCTGGTACGTATTTCTAGTAAGCATCCTTTTCTTCAAGCGTATACTTCCTCATTACTTTTTCAGTTAGAGAGGGTCACGTGACCATTCACGGCCATGGGTCCTTAATGGGAGCGTTGTGGGTCACTCTCAGGCTGAAGAACTGGATTGATGGTAGAAGAGTCGCCAGTGTGCTCTGCTCTGGCACATTGAGCAAGGGGGTCTTGTGCTCCAGATGGTATGGCTACAGGATGGCAGTGCCTCCATCAGCCTGGGCCATTGGGTTACTGCGTGGAGGTCAGTTGCCCAAGTACTGTGAACCCATAGCAACCTTTGAGTGAGAAACAAAATTATGTGTGGGTTAAACTATTAATATTTGCTTGTTCCTGAAGTGTAGTGTGTATTCTACTGATAGAGCTGCTGCTTGTGTAAAGCGGGGGAGGGGAACATATCTGTATATTTGCCATATGTTTGCTTGTATGTGCCTAAAATATTTTTTGGAAGTGTACATAAACGTTATTAACACTAGCTACCTCTTAACCTCTAGGAAGGGGAATGGAGTTGACAGGGAAACTTTTCCCTGATGTACTTTAATACTTTTTGAATTTTGAAGCATGTATTATATTTTTCTAAAGTAACCAGTAACAATTCATATGCCACACATGGGATTTGGTTCCTTGGTTTGGAGGTTTAGAGTCATGGTTTCATGGGACATCCCAGTTAATTGATCTAAAAATGTGTTTAGTGCTTCTGTTCTACGTCCTAGTTCATTGCGTGGTGCCTGGGGGTTTTAAAAGCTTGCAAGCAGCCATCCAAGGCACAACAATTGATCTCTACTCACCTGGAGACACAGAGGAAGGAGAGTCAGGAATAGAAGGAGGATATGAAATCACGTGGCTAATTGCTTCTATGAACAACTGTCTCCTCTGCCATGAGACCAGAAGAACTGAATGGTGCCCAGCTACCATTACTGAATGTTTTGATCAAAGATTTGACAGAAGAATCCTGACCAAAAGGGGGGAGATGCAGAACACAATTTAAAGTTTTCATGGAATCCAGACTTTTCTGGAGCCATGGAGGCTCCTGAAACTATTGCCCTGAGATAATCTTTAAACCTTAAACAAAAAATATCCCCGAAGGCTTCTTAAAACCAAAAAATAGTTTAACTAGTAGAGAATGTCTGCCTTGAGCATTATGCTATTTTAAGATCTATCTATATTGGATCAAATCGACAACAGCAACTCGAAAGTTTAGATAGGAACCTTAGGGGGCAGTGAGTTTATGCTAATGAGGGAGGGACAACTCAGAAAAGGAGGGTGTGAATGGTTGCACAACTTGAAGAATGTAATCAATGTCACTGAATTGTACATGTAGAAACTTGAATTGGTGTATACCTTTGCTGTGTATATTCTCAACAGCGACAATAAATTAAAATAAATTATTAAAAAAAAAAAACAATATACATGCCATAGACTTTGACTTGAACCAAAATTTTCCGAACTTCAATCATTCAGATTCCATCTTCAACATTTTTTTTTTGCCGTCTTCTGTACTAGTGCTAACTTAATAAAAAAAAAATAGTCTTCTTTAAATAGGTGATTTTTAAAAACAAATAAATTTGTTTAAAAGGAAATTTTACTTTGCCATCCTAAATAGAAAATCGGTATAATTTTCCATATATAGGAGGTAATCATGAAAATGAATGTGGTAGAAACAAACAGCCTTTTGTAAGTTTAGTAAGATTCTTTTTTCTCAGGAGACTGAATACGAGGCCAGTCTTTATGTGTTGATAAAGGAGATTAGTGGTTTTAGAGTATTAGAGAGGTGAGAAGAGATATTATCACCAAACTGAGATAACTGATAATTGAAAGCGGACAGTTTTCTAACCATGCAAAACCAAAACCAAACCCATTGCCGTTCAGTCAGTTCTCAGTCAAAGAATAGAGCTGCTGTAAAGGGTTTTCTTGGCTGTAACCTTATGAAAGCAGATCACCAGGCTTTTCTTCTGCAGCCCTGCTGGATAGGTTTTAACTGCCAACCCTTAGGTTAGTAGCCGACAGCAAACCGTTTGCACTACCCGGGGACCATTTCTCAGCATGCAATTCAGTGTTATTTAATATTATCTTATGTACTATGTAAAATTGGAGCCCTGGTGGTGCTTATCATTAGAATGTATAGGACTGTGTCTGTGATAGAGAAAACCAGTGCTCTCTAAATATCCATGAACTCCCCTAAAATTGTTAGCTTTCTCAGTCACATGTGGTTGGAATCATGTGACTAGTTCTGGCCAATGCCTTGTGAGTGAGAAGTGTGTCACTTTTGGGCTGAGGCAGCTAAGAGCTGGTGTGCTTCCTCCATCACCCCTTTGGTTGGAGGCCATGTGTCCCAGATATCACAGCCACAGGGCCACCCAGACTTTACATGAGTGAGAAATAAACTTACTGTGTTAAGCCATTGAGATCTCAGGGTTTGTTTGTTACTGCAGCATAGCTTAGGCTGTTCTGACTGTTGTGGGTATGTGGGTATTGTGGATATGTTTCCACATTCGGAGAAATAGTATCTTTGAAGAACTCTTATTCAACGTTGGACCTCTGGAATCACATCACTTTCCCAGCTGGGTCCCTTAATTTTTCCTTCTCCTCTTCTTCCTCCTCCTTTCCCTTCCTTTCCCACTTTCATTCCCTCCTACCACCGTTCCTTTTCCCTTCCCCATGAATTCAGCTAACTCCTTGACTCTGATTACCCATCACTGCGGGCTCTGCTTACAAAGTCATAGCTCAAGGATTTCAAAGAACTCTCTAAGTTATTTTAGTCAGGCCAGCAGCCCTGCTAACATCTACTTGTATACCTGCAGGGATAGGAAGCTCACTTCCTCTCAAAGTGGGCCATTCCATCACTGGGCAGTTCCATTCATGAGGAAGATCTTTGTTTGATTAACCAGACAGCACTTCCACCCCTGGCCATTTCCCTTGTTCCCTATCCAGAGTCCCACGGAATGGCCCTTCACGGGTCCAGCTCCTCCTGGGTTGTCCCTTCCACAGTGAGGCTCTCTTAAGCTGCAAGGAGGACTTGCACCCTTTGGAGGCTCAGGGCCATGTGCAACGTGGCGGGACTGAGCCTCAGGCCACAGCACAGGTGTGCAAAAAATGCTACACCTCTTCATTCAGTTTATCATAACTTTTAATTTGGGCCCCATTCTTCTGGGTCATGGGAAAATCCTAATCAATTTGGGGTTCCTTCTTTTCCTGGGAGTTACCTCTAAGTTCTGTGGGAGGTCCAGGGGCTAGGAACGGGAAGGCCATCATCCACTGAGATTCTCAACAAGTCATTGAAGGTTGGGTCACACCTGCTGCTGTGGCACTTTTTATTGCTCCCGTCCACATTTGAGGGATGCTTCTTGCTGCCTCTGTGTGCCAACTCCTGGGTACATTGGGTTCAGCTGCATGCCCAAATCTTAAGTTCACTGAGGAGCACTGGGAAGTCCCTTCACCACGCTCACATTGTGCTTGCGTGCCCGGGACTCGTTCTCCAGTTCCACTCTGTCTGTGAGCATAGAGAATTCTATCTCGGAGCCTTTCCGAGCTATGTCAGCCTAGATGCCCCATTCAGCCCTGCCCTTACACCCTATCCTAACTATCCCCTTTGCCTCCCTTCCACTTCTTCTCCGTCAGTCCTGTTATGGGGGCTGGAGGGTGCTGGAAGCCTTGCATACCTGATTCTCTTGATCTTTACAACCATTCCCAAATGTTAGATCCCATTTATGTTTCATTTTTAATAGAGGGTGAAAGTGAGGTCCAGAGGGGAAGGGCGCAGTAGATTTAGAGTTAAACCCGGATGCTCCTGGCTCCCAAGTTTAGGCTCTTTCAATGATACCCAGCTGCTTCTCAGCAAACACATCAGGAAGGTTACTGAGCTGCAAGGATTTGGGGACCCTGAGGGGCCACGTGGAAAGGTTTGTGGCAACAAGGGCCATGGCCAGGTCCTGGGAAAGATACCCAACCTATCCCTCTGCCTTCAGGGTTCTAGAAAGAGTGCTCAGTCGCTCCTTCTGAGTGAACATAAAGCTCTTGTATTAATCTCATACATATTTACTGCGTCCCTCCTATGTTCCAGGCACTGTACTAGTGCTGGGGCCACAGCAGTGAAAACAAAGATTAAGACTACCGCCCTTGTGCAACTAACATTTTTATAGGCGGAAGTAGACAAAAAACAAATCAACAAAAATAGATGAGGAATCTTATTTAGAGCTGGTGTTTAAGTCCACGGAAGGAAGTGGATTAGCATGTGTGACAGGTGGTTAGGGAAAGCCTTCCTGAACAGGGACATTTGGGCTGAGACACAAGGATTCAACAGCAGCTGGGTGAAGTCCAGGGAACAGTGCCCCAGGTTAGATGGCGCAGTGAGGAGGCAGTGAGCTTGGTGTGTCTGAGGGGCAGAGGGGAGCCAGGTGTGGCTGGAGGGTCGTGAGCCAGGAGAAAGACCTGTGTGAGATGAGGATGGAGAGCTGGGCAGGGGCCAGACCAGGAGTTTAGTTCCCATTCAACAATTTCTACACAAGTTGTTCAGTGACATTGATTACATCCTTCACAATGTACGAACATTTTCATTATTTCCACTCTGATAGTTTCATTCTCATTAGTTTCCGTAGCCCCTTATAGTCTAATCTTTGTTTTAAAGTAATTGTTGACTGTTTGGACTCATACAGGTGATTTTTTAAAGGACCACATTTATTACGGGTGATAGTCACTATTTTTTGAGCCAGTTTGTTATGTAGCTGCAAGGTGACCTCAGGGGTTAGTTTCAGTTCAAGTTTTGAAGGGTATCCCAGGGCAATAGTCTTGGGGAGTCCTCTAGTCTCAACCAGTCCAGTATGTCTGGTTTAAAATTTTTTTTTTTTTAGGAATTTGAGGTTCTGTTCCATATTTTTCTCCCATTCTATCAGGGTCCATCTATTGTGACCCTGATTAGAACTGTCAGTAGTGGTAGCTGGGCACCATCTAGTTCTTCTGGTCTCAGGGTAGATGAGGCCATGGCTCGTGCAGACTACAGTCTTTGTCCTGTAGACTAGTTTCTTCTTTGAGTCTTTGGTTTTCTCAGGAGGGTCTTTGTATCAGCCACTGTACAGGCAGGAAACAAATTGCATACTTGGCGGGTGGGTAATTGAGGACATTTAATTTATGGAGGCATGAGTGGGGTAAACCAAAAAAAAAAAGAGCAGGCCTGGGGTAGTAGCAGTGCTTCACTGCTGCTAGCCCCAAGGTGCTTCATCATCCTTTATTAGTGTCCTTCTACCCCACTCACAGAAAACCTGGCTGCATAGTGGTTAGAACTATAGCTGCTAACCAAAAGGTCAGCAGTTCAAATCCACCAGGCGCTCCTTGGAAACTCTATGGGGCAGTTCTATTCTGTCCTATAGGGTCACTACGAGTAGAAATCAACTCAACAGCAATGTTTTTTTTTGTCTGTTTGTTTGTTTGTTGTTTACCCCACTCATGCCTCCATAAATTAAACGTCCTCAATTGAGCATGATGGGGGAGCAGTGGGGAGGGCAGGGAATCTCCAGCACTGTCGGGTAAATATGGGAGGAAGCGTGCTTGTTAGTCTAAGGCCAATAAGAAGCCTCTGGAGGGCTTAAGCTGGGGACTGTCCCAATCTGGAATTATGCTTTACAGAGCTCTGGCTGCTTTCTGGAGAAGGGGTGGGGATGGGGCGTGGGGAGAGCAGGTAGGAGGCTGTTCAATGTGTCCAGGTTAGTGATGAGGTAGCTTGGACCAGGGAGGCAGAGGTGAGGATGGAAAGAAGGACATGAGCTCGGGGTGTCATTTTGAGGTGGAGCTGGCTGGACTTGCTGTGGATTGGACACGGGGTGGGATAAGGGTACATGAGAAAGGGCTGTGAGGACGAGGAAGAATGGCCCACTCAGACTCAGCCTTAACTGAAGCTCAGCAAGCTCACAGCTGTGTGCGTGTGAAAACCTCATCCTCTGGACTGGCCCCCTTTGCCCACCCTTGCTTCACAGGGACAGGGGTTTTGATGAGATCCTTAGGACAACCCCATGTGGCAGGTGTGGTGAGGAATTTAGGCTCCAGAGAGGCTAAGCCACCTGCCCAAAGTCATCCGGCAAGTAGTTGGCAGATGGGGATTTGAACCTGGGTCTGTCTGCTCAAGAGCACCCTGTGCAAGCCCACTGCACACAAGCTCTGCTTCAGAGACGAGCTGCAAGCTCACCACCAAGGGTCCCCGTGGGCACATGGTTTGGGGCTGGCTGGGGCAGAGGAGTTCCCAGAAGAAGGCTCTCCTCCCATTATTAAAGAATTCAGAGATAAAGAAGGAGACTGGCATTTATAAACCTTATTCATTCACTTATTCATTCTTCAGTTCAACAACCTGTTCCTGAATTCCAGGCATCTTGCTGGGTAGATTACTGGCATTATCTCATTTAATCCCCCAAACAACCAGACTCAGGTAGGCACCCTGGTTCACCCTCATTTTGCAGACCTGAGGAAATGAAGGCTCAGAGAGGGGAAGTGACTCACTCAAGGAAACAGACTATCCTCTCTCTCTCTTCCAGCACACCTCTTCCCTGCAGCATTGCCCTGAGTGTAAGGCCTGCTGAACGGCAGATGGTGGAATGCTGTGGTTAGAAACACGGGTGCTGAAGCCAGGCTGTCATCATTCAAAGCTCAGTTCTGACCTAATAGAAGCGTGAGCCTAGTTTCCAAATCTTTCAAATGGGGTTAGTAACGGTATCTGCCTCATAGGGCTATGTGAAACGTACAACTGACTGAGCAGAGCAAGGGCTTGAGGCACTTTGGTTATTACTGTGATTTCGCTTTCTGGAATCAGTGTCAAACTCAAGTGCCTTGAGGGAGGACCCTCAGCCATCTCTGGGCTCCCAGTGTCAGCAAGTATCAGATCAATCCTCTTCCCTCCCCTGAGGTACTGCTTGATGCCAGGGCCTGGGGTGGGTACAGGGACCGTCACACCTGGTGGGAGAAGCAGATGCAGACATAGGCGTGCACATCAGAATGTGACAGGCGCACTGGTAAAGGTGGGCCCAGGTAATAGCAGTGATAACGCCTCCTCCCCCCCAGTCACCTTTGAGGGTATCACCTTGTTTTATTGACTTCGCAGCACTTACTACTATCCAAAATCTTCGGCGCATTCGTTGGCTGACTTGTTCGTTGCCTGTCAGCATCAAGAGAGCTGTGTTCACCACTGTCTTCCCCACTGTCTAGCGTTGGGCCTGGCACTCCAGAAATCCTTGGCGGGTGTGTGAGTGGGTGATTAGATGAAATAAAACCCACTGTCAGTGCTGTGCCTCCTGACACGGAGGCAGGGGTAGGAAGCAAGGTAGGGACGAGCTGGGTGGGCTCAGCCGCTGAGCCACCCCACCCCTGCACACGGACCCATGCAGACAGGCTATCAGGGATGCGGCAGGGACTGCAGCCTTGGACACTTTGAAGGCTGGCACCCCCACGCTCTGGCACCTGTTTGAGGCTCTGCTTCTGGAAGTTGTGGGATAATTTCAGGTGCAAGGGTGGGATGGAGGGACTGGCCAGTGGACTGTAGACAAGTGGCCTTGAACAAGTCTCTTGAGGCATCAGTGTCTTTGTAAGATGGGAAACTCCCATAGTATCCATTGCCCACTTGGCCATATGATGGCGCTCTTAAGCCTATGGGCTCTGGGTTGGCCTTAATGGCTTAAAACCTGGGCCTTAGTTATTCCTTGTCTATGAAGTGGGGATAAATATTACCAACCTCAAGGCTTGGGCAGGCAAAATGAGACTACGGATGCGACGTGCCTGGCAAAGAGAAGAAAGCCCTGTCAGTGTTGGGCACTGCTGGTTCAGGAGCCTTGGACCTAGTCCCAGCGGTTCCATCCTCTGCCCTCAGTTCTCCCTGGGACCTTCTGGAAACCACCTCAGCTATGGCTTTTCCAGGGTCTCTCAGTGGCCGCTGGGCTGCAGCAAAGCACTTCCCTTACTGCTTCTAACATTCTTAAAAAAAAATGGGAAAACCTTTCCTGAATTGTTGCCTGCGGCCGACACAATTTAAATTAACTTAAACCATTTCGTGCACCCCCTACTTCGCCCCTTATCCTTTTTCACCGAAGCGGGAAGAGAAAAGCCTTTTAGGAAAAAGCGACGGGAGGCGGTTCTTTCTCTCCTCCACCTTCCTTCCAGCGGTTGCCAGACCTAGAGATGCTAAAGTTTGCAGCCCGAGAGCCGCTGGTGGAGCGCGGCAAGTGGCATTTAGGGCTGGTTGCTAGGGAACGCGCGGATGCGAGGCCCCCTCCCGCAGGGGGCCTCCGGAGGCGGGCGTGCCGGTAGCCCGGGGAGGGATGGCCTACGTCTGGTCCAGCCACGGCCCCGCGCTGCAGTGCCGCGCGCCGCCGTTAGAGGGCAGCAAGACCCTGCAGATGCCAGCGCGCCAGCTCGCGTATGCGGACCACGTCCTGGCAGGGGCGGTGGAGTGGAAAAGGCTGTGGGTGCGCGGACAATCTGAGCGCAGCTCTGGCTGCAGGGGCCGGAAGTCGCCTGCCTCACACCCACCTCTCCCCACCCTCCGCCCTGGCTGTGGCACCCTGGGACCAGCGTTCGCGGAAAGCAGCAGCTCACGCCCGTTCCTCCTTTCTTTAATCTCGCCCATAATTCATTAATTTACACATCTTTTTTTCCTTCATTTTTTCAACACTCCCCCAATCCTGTCTCTCTTCCTTCCTTTCCTCCTCTTCTTCCCTTCCTCCTCCGTTCCTTTCTTCACTTCCTTCATTCTTTTTTCCCTCTTATTCATCACCCATCCATTCTCCCGTCCTTCCCTCCATCCATCCACTCACCCACCCTTTGCCTTTCTTTTTATTCCGTTTCCTCCTTTCCTTCTATCCATCCACCTATCTATCCATTTTTCCAACTTCCTTCCTTTCCAATCTACTCTTCCTTACATTTATTCCTCCATCCATCTACTCATCCACCTTCCCATTTATCCATCATCCATCCATCCGTCCATAATCCATCCATCCATCATCCATCCATCCATCCATCCATCCACCATCTGTCCATCCACCATCCATCCATCTGTCCATCCATCCATCCTTCCATCCGTCCATCCATCCATCCGTCCGTCCGTCCGTCCGTCCGTCCATCCATCCATCCATCCATCCATCCATCCATCCATTCATCCACCATCTGTCCATCCACCATCCGTCCATCTGTCCATCCATCCATCCGTCCATCCTCCGTCCGTCCGCCCACCTGCCCATCTGTCCGTCCATCCTCCATGCATCCTCCATCCACCATCCATCCACCCATAATCCATCCTCCTTTCTTCCTCCCTCAGTCTCTTGCGTCCTTCCTCCCATTGTCTTTCCCAGTGGTTAAGGGTGTGTATTCCAGAGTCAGACTGACTAGCTTTGAATTCCATCACCAGCCAAAGGCCACTGGGCAAGTTGTTAACTTTCCTGCCTTACCCTTTCCTTGTCTGTGAAATGAGGATGATGGACTAGCCTCACGGGGTTGCTGTGAGGATGAAATCCCACAATCCTCAGAGAAACCCTACACAGGACATGGCATACAGCAGGAGTCCAGTGCATGAAGTGACCCATCTATTCATCTGACTCCCTGGGTCTCTGCTCTGGCTATACATTTGAATCACTTGGGGAGATTTTTAAACAATACCAATAACGTCTTCTCTCCAGAAATTCTGGTGGGCCCAGACAGTGTATTTTTGAAAGCTCTGTAGGTGATTCGAATGGGTGGCCAGGGTGGAGAGCCACTGGGAAGACTGTTTTTGACTGATGGCAGCTGGTGCCTGGCTGTGTGCCAGGGGAACCCCGGAGGAGTCGAGGGACTGGCGATCTGACTGCCTACACACATTCTGCTTGTCACCCATCCCCCCATCCCTCCATCCATCCATATGTCCCCTGGACGCCGGCCTCTGCTGGGCTCAGCCTTCCCTCCATGCAACAAGCATGTTTACATCTCCAGGCCTTTGCACACACCGTTCTCCCTGCCTGGCGTGCTTTACAGGTTCCTGGAAAACACCTTTTTCACTCCTGAGCACTTGGGCCAAATGCCCCTTTCTGAGCAGCCCCCACCCCTGGCCACATTCCCCAGGCAGTCAGCACTCCACACCCTCTGTTCCAGTTGCCCACTTTCAAGTCTGTCTCCTCGTGTGTGTGGGAGCTTCCTGAGGGCAGGGCCTGGTTCTGGTTCATCTGTGAGTGGCCTAGGCAGTGGCCAGAGCAGACACTGATGCAGGTTTATGCACTGATTTTTCTGCTATTAGGACTTCTATTGAGCAAACCCACTGACACAGTAACAGCTACCAATCTAATCCCTCTACCCCAGATCAGCCCCTCTAGCTGTGCTGTGGCCCTTTGGGTGAGACTGCTTCCTGGGTGGGCTGCTCCTCTCCTGAGGGGGTGATAGTGAGGTCTTGGGGCCCAGAAACATGTATTGAGAGGGGAAATGTCCTACCTCCAGCCCACACAGATCCAAGGTCTCGCCGAGCTGGCAAACTGGCCGAACTTTACCCACAGACACGTTTTGCCTGGCAAGCACAGTGATAATATCCCTCCCCTAAGATTAGTTGTCAATGTTTTAAAACTGGAAGATTTCACATAAAGATGGGGCTTTTTACCATTTCTTGAAAAACCAGGAGCTCTGCAACACGAGCCTCCAATACCTGGCACCAGTGGGGTTGGCAAGGAGTGGCCTCCCCTGTTAGACAGGTGCAGGCCACCAGTCGGCTGGAGCAAGGGGTGGCCTCTCCGTTAGACAGGCCAGGCCCCCAGTGGGCTAGTGAGGGGTGGCCTCCCCGTTAGACAGGTCATGCTCCCAGTGGACTGGAGTGAGGGGTAGCCTCCCTGTTAGACAGGTCGAGCCCCCAGTGGGCTGGAGTGAGCAGCGAACTCCCCATTAGACAGGCACAGGTCCCCAGTGGGGATGGCAAGGAGTGGCCTCCCCTATTGGACAGGCGCAGGCCCCCAGTGGGCTGGAGCAAGGGGTGGTCTCCCTGTTAGACAGGCATGGGCCCACACTCAGCAAGGAGTGACCTCCTTGTTAGGCAGACATGAGCCCCCCGGTTAGCTATGGCCCCTCTGGCCAGCTTACTCATTGGTGTTACTGCCTGGCCTTGGGCACGCTGGAGTTGAGGAGCTGTGTTGAGACCCTTTATTTTACAGATGAGGAAGCGGAGCACAAGAGAGGGCTGTGGAAGTGGCGAGGTTCACGTAGCAAGTGTTTGGAGAATATGGGATCAGAATTCAGGGCTGCCACCTACCAGAGGCACTGAGAGCTCTTGCGAGCATCTCCCCTGGGGAGAGACCTATTGGGGAGGGGGCTGTAAGCCATGAAAAGCCAAGGGGGAGCTGCGTCTGTTTTACCTGAGAGAAGAGATACCTCAGGGGATGGGGGGCAAGAACTGTCATATCCAGGTGGGAAGGAGCAAGGGTGCTCTGTGTGCCCTTAGGAGTGACTTCATGATGCATAACAGCCAGTGGCCACTGAACGCTTACTATATCAAGCACGCACGGCGCATGGGGTGTTAACGTGCAGATTTGACTTATCACAGCAGGCCAAGGAAATAGCCATATTATTTACTCTTCTTTTTGTAAGAAACAAAGGCTCAGAAAGGATCAAGTTGCCTAATGTCAATGTGCCTGACATTACTGGTGGCATGAGTATTTTGGTCTTTTCTCCTTCCTGGATACACGGATAAGTACATTTCCCAGCCTACGAGCTGCTACTTGAAACCCTGTGGGGCAGTTCTACTCTGCCTTATAGGGTCTATGAGTTGAAATCAACTTGGTGACACTGCGTTTGGGCTTTTTTTTTTTGCAGTTAGGTGGAGTCCCTGTTGGTTCAAACAGTTCACATGCTCTGGTAGTAACTGTAAGATTGGAGGTTGAAGTCCACCTAGAGGTGTCTTGGAGGAAAGGCCTGATGATCTACTTCCGAAAAATCAGCCATTGAAAACTGTGTGGAGCACAGTTCTACTCAGATACATACGAGGTCACCATGAGCGAGAGTTGACTTCATCAGTAACGGGTAGCATTTGTTGTTAGGTGCCATTAAGTTGGTTGCAACTTGTAGCTACCCCGTGTACAACAGAACGAAACACTGCCTGGCCCTGCACCATCCTCACGATCGTTATGTTTGAGCGCATTGGCACAGCCACTGTGTCAATCCATCTCACCGAGGGTCTTCCTCTTTTTTGCTGACCCTCTACCTTAACAAGCATAATGTCCTTCTCCAGGGTCTGGTCCCTCCTGATAACATGTCCAAAGTATGTGAGACGAAGTCTTTCCATCCTCTCTTCCAAGGAGCATTCAGGCTGTACTTCTTCCAAGATAGACTAGTTCATTTTTCTGGCAGTCTGTGGTATATTCAATATTCTTCGCCAACACCATAATTCAAAGGCATCAATTCTTTTTCAGTCTTTCTTATTCATGGTCCAGCTTTCATATGCATATGAGGTGATCGAAAATATCATGACTTGAGTCAGGTGCACCTTAGTTCTTAAAGTGACATCTTTTCTTTTCAACACTTTCTAGGTCTTTTACAGCAGATTTGCCCAATGCAATGCATTCGTTTGATTTCTTGACATCTGCTCCCATGGGTGTTGATTGTGGTTCCAGGGAAACCGAAATCCTTGACAACTCCTGTCCTTTCTCTGTTTATCATGATGTCGCTTATTGGTGCAGTTGTGAGGATTTTTGTTTTCTTTATGTTCAGTTGGATAGCAGTTAGGCAGGGTCATGTGACTGGTTCTGGCCAATGAAATGTGGGTGGAAGTGATGGGTGTCACTTGGAGTGGAAGAGTACAAAGCCCCAAGTACTTACCACATCTCTCTCTCCTGTACTGGGTAGGGGCTGTGGAAGAGGCCTTTGCTAAAGTGGTAGGTCCACAGGTTCTAAGCTCTTACCTCCCTGATCTACAGCAGATTTATATGAAGACAAATAAGCTCTTATTGTGCTAAGCCACTGAGATTTTGGGATTGTTTGTTGCTTCAGCATATATATATATATCCCAGTTTACCTTGATTAATATAGCACACAGCTAAGAAGTAGTACAGCTGGGACTTGAACCCATACCTCTTGGACTACAGACTCTTATCTCTTGCATTAGAAGCAAAACCAGGGCAGGTGGGTGCAGATTCCAGTGATTCAGAGACACACATCCCCCTGCCTACACCCCTACATTTTTTAACATTTCTGAAATCAGGTCTTGTCTTATAATCAATGGCGTTTCACAATCGCTGTTGGCCTGGTAGCAATGTGACATAGTTGTCATTCCCTGATACCTTTTGGCAGTATTAAAAAAATACCAGTGTCAAAACTTGCAGAATGGGTGTCTGCTTGAAAGCCCATCTCAGAGAGAATGGTGGGTGCTCTTTTAAGAAATGTTGTCTCACCTCCACTTTCGATGTTCCAGAAGACGCTATTTTGTGAAAACCCACAAACATCAATGACTCTGAGTTGAAAAGACAGTCACAAGAGTAGAACTCTGAATGTGAAAACCTTTTAGGATACCTTAACCAATTTATTTTGCTGATATTTTCCATTTTATGTATGCACAATAGTGATATAGGATAACAATCTCTGTCTAACTTAGTCTAAAAGAGCCCTTTCAACACATATAAAATAAAAATCCCAAGGGCTAATAAAGCATCGTGTCTCGGTTTAATTGGCGTGTTTTTTCTTTCTTAGCGGTACGTAAAGATGCGTCCTATGATCAATGGCATCTGAGATTTGCTGAAATATGGTTCCCGTGCATCCCAGGAGGCTGCACGTGCCACTGTGAGCTACCTCAAGGGGCCCGGACCCGTCTGGAGCCTGCTGGTGTGCAGGATGGGCCACCCTCCTGGGGGTTCCATTCTCAGAGGCCCCTTCTGTGCCCAGGAACCTGGCTTTGCTTTTCTTCTCTGCAGATTCTCTTTCCGACAGCTCCTGGTTTATGGCTGCTCAGCGGAGCTGATAGAATTCAGAATAAACGCAGGCTTCACAGAGGGAATAAGGAATCCTCAGAACGTAATAAAGAGAAAAAGAGAGGGCTCTCCAGGCCCTTCCCAGGGAAATCAAGTGAAATTCCTGGAATGAAGATGAAGGCAGCTGGAGTCTTTTCCTGTCTGTCTTTCTTAGTGTCAGGGCCTGGATTGCCGCTGCGACTCAGAGAGCAGCTCTGTCTCTGGGGCCAGCCTTGGGGAGTAGAAAGGGGAGGGGAAGGAGCTACTGAGCCCCAGTCCTGCCTTTCTGCCTCCCTGCTCAAGTGTCATCCTCAACCTTATCCCCACACTGGCTGTTTCAGTCAGCACAGGTCAAGCTACGCTGCGGTAACAAACTACCCCACATCTCAATCTCAGTGGCCTGTCACCATGAAGGTTTCATACTCACTCATGCTTCATGGCCCTTGTAGGTCTGATGGGGGTGTGGCTGCATTCCCCCTCTCAGGGACCCTGGGGATAATGTCTGCATCATCTGGGGCAGCACAAGATACCCACTCAAAAGTGACGTACATCTCTTCTGCTCACACATCAGGGCTAAGCAAGTCACAAGGCCACGCTAACTGAAAAGGAAATGAATGCAATCCTACCACAGAACCAGAAGCAGGAGAGACTGAGTATTTGTGAACAATCCTAATCTAATGACTTTGACATTGACCATGCTTCTGCACCTGACCATATCCCCGTTTCTAGGCATGACATTGTCCATTTCCACCCCATCCCTGGACATACCGCTTCCCTCAAAGCCTCCCCATTCCTGATCATGTCTCCACCAGCAAGGCTATACTTGTGAGTTCTGATTTTTGTCTCTGCAAATGTAGACCTGAGTCTGTTCTACTGTAGCACTATAGCATTACCAAACTTGTTGCCATCAAGTTGATCCTGACTCATAGTGACCCTAGAGGACAGAGTAGAACTGCCCCATAGGGTTTCCAAGGAGCAGCTGGTAGATTCGAACTGGTGACCTTTTGGTTAGCAGCCATAGCTCTTAACCACTGAACCACCAGGGATCCCACCACATTGTATACTACTGCTTATTTCCATGGCTGATTCCCCTGCTGGGCTGTGATCTCTCATTCCACTGGGTTGTGGCCATTCATTTTGTGTCCTCTGTGTCCAGCATTAGTGAGCCCTGGTGGCTCAGTAGTTAAGAGCTTGGCTACTAACCAAAGGGTTGGCAGTTTGAATTCACCAGCCACTGTTCGGAAACCCTATGGGGCAGTTTTACTCTGTCCTGTAGGGTCAGTATTAGAATTGACTCGATAGCAATGGTTTTTTTGGTTTTATGCCCAGTGAAGGAGCCCTGGTATAGTGGTTAAGCGCTCAGCTGCTAACCAAAAGGCTGGCAGTTTGAATCCACCAGCTACTCTGTGGGAGAAAGATGTGGCAGTCTGCCTCCATAAAGATTACAGCCTTGAAAACCCTATTGGGGCAGTTCTACCGTGTCCTATAGGGTCACTATGGGTTGGAATCGACCCCATGGCAATGGGTTTGGTTTTTTTTATGCCCAGCATGGGGACAGTGGTGGTTCAGTGGTAAAATTCTCGTCATTCATGCAGGAGACTGGGTTCCATTCTAGGCCAATACACCTCATGTGCGGTCACCACCTGTCTGTCAGCGGAGGCTTGTCTTCTCCTATGATGCTGAACGGGTTTCAGCAGAGCTTCCAGACTAAGACAGACTAGGAAGAAAGGCCTGGTGATCTACTTCTGAAAAATCAGCCAGTGAAAACCCTATGGGTCACAACGGTTGTATCCATAGCCGATCATGGGGATGGCGCCGGACCAGGCAGGGTTTCATTCTGTTGCACATGGGATCGCCAGGAGTCGGGGGCCAGCTCTGTGGCAGCTAACAACAACAACATGCCCAGCACAGATCCTGGCTCAGAATAGGTGTCCAGGAAGTACTTGCTATTTGGAAGAAAAATGGTTGATTAAATGACTGATAGAATGAGCCTGTGGAAGACTGATGTGCCCCACACACCCTAGGGAGTCCAGATGGGGCTGAGCTGGGATCCCAGTCTCTGTCCTCTGACTACATTGTCAGAAATGCCCAGGGTCTCAGAAGAATGTGTATGTGGAGACGCTGGGACTTCAGACCTTAGAGACTGGACCACAACCTGGGTGAAAGGAAGCAGGTTGGGGTTGGTCGTCTCAAGTGTGTTATCTCATTTCCAAGGGAGGGAATGAGAGCAACATGCTTGTCCAGCTGGTCCGTCTAGACCAATGGTTCTAGCCTCTCTGCCTCCCACCATAACCCACAAGACACGTGCCACCCACAGGAGTATCTCCTTTGGGACATAGCCTAGGAGCAGAAGCAGAGACAAGCAGACGCTGGCTTGTGTGCGATCCCCAGTGATTGGCAGTAAGTCCACGGCTTTCTTGACTTATTCAAGGAAGCCGATCTGAAAGCAAATGAGTAAGAGTGACTTTTTGACAGTACTTTTGTTCAGGACACTTTTGGCTGCAAGTGACGTAGAACCAGTTAACATGGGCTTGTGCAAACAAAAGGGAATTTGTTTATATAAAACGTCCAGAGTCAATAACTTTAGGCTGTGCCGTATCCAGGTGCTCAAATGATGTTGCCAGGTGCCTGTTGATGAGGGCTCTCTGTTCAGAAGAACAAACTGACATTTATTCAGTATTTACTTGGTTCTAGGTACTGTGTTAGTAGTTTACGTCAATCCCTCATATAATCCTCATGATGCTATGAAGTAGGCTCTCTTATTAATTACATTCTGCAAGTGAGGAAACAAAGGCTCAGGAAGGCTTAGTGAGTTGCCCAAGGCCACATGGCTAGTAAGTGGCAGATCAAGGATTCTATCGCTGTCTGCCTGACTCTGTAGCTTGTACTCTTAATTATTGTCCTGGTCATTTTTCCAGCTCAAGAAATGTATTCTAAAAGACACTCATACCAAACATCTAATCCTGCTGGTTCAGATCCCAGGAGACAGGTTCCCTAAGGGATAACGCTTCAGTCCTCAGGAGCCCCTGGCTAACAGGTACAAATTATGCTAATTATTACCAGTCACTCACCCTACTTTTGCAAGAAATTTCCTTCTCACAGCCTTTGCCACCCTAAACTGTGGCAGGTGACTCTTCCCCTTTGCTTCCCTGCCAAGGCTCATTGGACCAGTAGTGGCCTCCTGACCTGAGGACAGCCAATCTATAGGCTGGCCCACCACCTATCACTTGTGGAGTTTGGCTTGCAAACGTGAGCTTGGCCAATCAGATTTTCTCCTGAGAATTTGAACTAAGACTTAGTGGGAAATTCCCAGCAGGTTGTAGTAGTTAAACTTAAATGTCAAGGAGACTCAGTGTTGGAGTAGCCATTTTGGAACCTCAGTCAGAGAGAGGAGGTCACAGCAGCTGCATAAAGGAGCAACTTGCTCTAAAGATGAGCAGCTTCCAAGTGGGCTGGGGCTGTGGCTGCATCTCCATTCTGCTTTCCCATCGCATCCTCTGTACCAGTACTTTCTTTAACTCCAGAATGTTTTCTATACCTTTCTGTGGATTTAATCATTCCTTTTCTCTTTCTTCAGTTTAGAGAAGCAAGGAGTTTAGTTAAAATAAATCAGATCAAATAAAATTTAATTCAACAAATATTTATTGAGCTTCAACTGTGTGTCAGGAGCTGTGCCAGGTCCTATAAACAAGACAAGAGCCTGTCATGAGACATGGATTCTTGCTCCATTCCTACCTCTAAGTTTTCCTGGGCCTTGGTTTCCTCATCTGTGAAGCAAAGAGGTTGGATTAGATATGTCTGAAGGCTTTTCTAGAGCTATGTCTTAGGGAGGAGAATGGGCTTCATTCTTCAGTCTAAACCACAATGATCAAGGTTTCAGCAGAGGAAGAGACTGGAGGCACTGATTCTGTCCTCTGAGAAAGGGTCACCTCCCCTTGGGCCTGTTCTGTGCTTATTCCTGCTGCCGTCCCCATGCTGACTCTCGGGATGTTCAGCCATCCTGAAGACTTTTTTGTGTGGATCTGGAAATGAGTCAGAAGCTAATGACCATTCCTGGATGCGGTGAAACAAGATGGCTGCCATTGGATTCTCTCTTCTCTTTCTTTTATAAACTTTTGTTATTTTCATTCCCATAAGTTAGATTAATGTATAAAGTGCTTGAGTGTGTGTACACATGCACACACTTTAAAAAATAATAAACATCTGGGTTAAGAGAGAGAACATTACTAGTACCCTGGCACCTCCTAGGTTCTCGCTCCCATTACATTTTTCTCTCCTTCCCCAAATTAACACCATCCTGAATTTCATGTAAATGTTTTATTCATTTTCACTGTTGTCAGGTGTACTGTTCCATGAATAGACTATAGATTATTTATCCACTCTGCTGGTGTTGGACACGGGGATTGTTTCCAGTTTTGGGTTACTATGAATGTACTTAATTAGGTCTCCTGGCAAACTTATTCAGGGGTTTATTTAGGTATGTGCGAGTGTACAATTACTGGGATATTGGATTTCTTGTCTAAAACTTCAGAGGCAAATCCAACTTGTTTTCAAACATGGCTGTAACAATTTACACTTCCACCAGCAGTATATGAGAATTCCTGTTATTGGTTATACTTTTAAATTTTTTCTAGTATGTTTGGTGAAATGGTAACTCAGGGTTTTAATTTACATTTTTAAAATTACAAGTGAAGCCGAGCACCTTTTACATGTTTATTGATTGTTTGAGTTTCCTCTTCTGGGAAATCCCTGTTCATGTCTTTTGCTTATTTTTCTAGTGAGCTTTCTCTGTTTCTTACCAATTAATACCAATAAAAAAACAAACGAACAAAAAACCAAACCCATTGCCTTCGAGTCAATTCCAACTCACAGTGACCATATAGGACAAAGTAGAGCTGCCCCATAGGGTTTCCAAGGACTGGCTGGTGGATTCAAACTGCCGACCTTTTTGCTTAGCAGCCAAGTTTGTAACCACTGTGCCACCAGGACTCTGTTACCAGTTCATAGGAATGCTTATTCATTCGTCTTTGTGAATATACAAAGCAAAACATACACCAATTCAGCTGTTATAGCAATTCTTAATATAATCTGAATAATAATTCTTTGTTGATTTGTTTTATGCTGTAAATATCTTCTCTTAAAAAAAAAATCTTCTCTTACATGGGTAAATTTCAAACAATATGGATAAAACTAAATTCCACTTGAAACTGCCCTTAGTCCATCCCTCCCCCTACATGTAACCACTGTTATCAGCTCAGTGTGCTTTCTTCCAAGCCATTTGCGTATGTACACATATTTGCATATAGGAAAACATTGTTTTCTTCAGTGTATTTCAACACAAATGGGATCAAACCGTATACACTATGCTACAACATTCTTAATTCACTTAATATATCTTGGACATCTTTCTATGGTCATTCATCAAGATCAGCATAAAAGTTTTTATCTGCTCCATAGTATTCCATAATATAGTTGTATAAAATTTTAACTTAGCCACTCCAACATCTATGGACATTTAAGTTGTTTCCAACTTGTCACTCTTAAGAATGATGCTAGCTGTAACTGTTCCTGTGTATTCCTCCCTGGGCCTGTACATGGGTATTTCTCTAGGATACCCACTTAGTAGTGGCTAAAAGGATATGGGAAACCCTGGTGGCATAGTGGTTAAGAGCTATAGCTGCTAACCAAAAGGTTGGCAATTCAAATCCACCACGTGCTCCTTGGAAACTCTATGGGGCAGTTCTACTCTGTCCTGTAGGGTCACTATGAGTTGGAATCGACTCAGTGGCAGTGGGTTTGGTTTGGTTTTGGAAAAGGATATGCTAATTTCAAATTTGAATAAAAACCAGAAAACAGAAACTGCTGCCATCGAGTTGATTCTGACTCACAGTGAGCCTATAGGACACAGTAGAACTGCCTTATAGGGTTTCCCTAGCTGTATTATCTTTATGGAACCATAGTGCTACATTTTTCTTCCACAGAGCAGCTGGTGGGTTCTAACCTCCAACCTTTCAGTTAGCAGCCAAGTGCTTTAACCACTGTGCCACCAGGGTTCCTTCACACATTTTAATAGACACTGTCAAATTGCCATCCCTAAAGCTAAGGTTTTTATTTTTACTGCTATTGTTACTAATCCTATACTAAAAGTACCAACAAATACTAGTCTTATTACTACTATTATTATTGTTACTATTATAAATTAATTAACTTAGTGAACTCTTGTCATGTGCTGGACACAGTTCTGGCAAACAACACAGATCTACTTCTTGCCCTAAAAGAGCTCATATTTTAGGGAATGATG
This sequence comes from Elephas maximus indicus, assembly GCF_024166365.1. Lineage (NCBI taxonomy): Eukaryota > Metazoa > Chordata > Mammalia > Proboscidea > Elephantidae > Elephas > Elephas maximus. The sequence continues at coordinate 87,504,602 of NC_064830.1, read as the reverse complement.
ATAAAACCAGTATTTTTTGAGCTCTGCCCACGTACCAGGCCCTGTGCTTGGTGCTTACGTATATTATTTCATTTAGTTCTCAAACACCCTGGGAAGTATCTACTATTACTCATCTTCTAATCTTGGGTCAAAGGTCACCTCCTCAAAGAAGCCTTCCCCCACACTATTAAGTTATGGGTCCTCCCCTTTCACTCCATCTTGTTACCCTTTGTGTTTCCACCATTGCCCTGGTCACAATTTATGTATTTGTTGGTTGTCTCTCCTGATAGATTGAAAGTGACCATGTGTACTGGGTTTACTCATGTCGTTGGCACCCAGCACAGTACCTGGCACACAATAGACAGCCAATAAATATTTGTGGAATGAAAATCTATTTTGTAGATGGAGAAACCGAGGCTCAGAAAGTTGAGCAACTTTCCCAAGGTCACACTGCCAGAAGAGACAGAATCTGGACTCAAATCTGGGTCTATCTGGCTCCAATGCTGAGGTTTTTATTCATTCTGCTATATAGTGACTTGCTGACTTGAGGCTGCATCCTGGAGCGTGGGGGTGCCACCTAAAGTGTGGTTAGGTCAAAAGTGATGAGTGCCGAGACGCTAAAGCAAAAGGAAAAAATGATGAAGTAAAAGAGCTGAACAGAAGATTTCAAAGGGTGAATTGGGAAGACAAAATAAAGTATTATGATGACATGTGCAAAGAGCTGGAGTTAGAAAACCAAAAGGGAAGAACACACTCAGCATTTCTCAAGTTGAAAGAACTGAAGAAAAAATTCAAGCCTCGAGCTGCAATACTGAAGGAATCTATGGGGAAAATATTAAACGACGCAAGAAACATCAAAAGAAAATAGAAGGAATACACAGAATCACTGTACCAAAAAGAATTGGTTGATGTTCAACCATTTCAGGAGGTAACGTAGGATCAGGAACCGATGGTACTGAAGGAAGAAGTCCAAGATTCAATGAAGGCATTGACGAACAGTAACGCTCCAGGAATTGACAGAATACCAATCGAGATGTTTCAACAAATGGATGCAGCGCTGGCAGTGCTCACTCATCTATGCTAAGAAATTTGGAAGACAGTTACCCGGCCAACTGACTGGAAGAGATCCATCCATATTTATGCCTATTCCCAAGAAAGGTGATCCAACCAAATGCGGAAGTTATAGAGCAACATCATCAACATCACATACAAGCAAAATTTTGCTGAAGATCATTCAGAAGCAGCTGGAGCAGTATATCAACAGGGAACTGCCAGAAATTCGAGCTGAATTTAGAAGAGGATGTGGAAGCGGGGTATCACTGCTGATGTCAGATGGATCCTGGATGAAAGCAAAGAATACCAGAAAGATGTTTACCTGTGTTTTATTGACTCTGCTAAGGCATTCGACTGTGTGGATCATAACAAATTATGGATAACATTGTGGAGAATGGAAATTCCAGAGCACTTAATTGTGCTCATGAGGAACCTGTACATGTATCAAGAGGCAGTCGTTCAAACAGAACAAGGGAATACTGCATGATTTAAAGTCAGGAAAGGTGTGTGTCAGAGTTGTATCCTTTCACCATGCTTTTTCAATCTGTATGTTGAGCAGATAATCTGAGACGCCGGACTATATGAGGAAGAAGGAGGCATCAGGATTGGAGAAAGACTTATTAAAAACCTGCATTATACAGATGACACAACCTCGCTTGCTGAAAATGAAGAGGACTAGAAGCACTTACTGATGAAGATCAAAGACCACAGCCTTCAGTATGGATTGCACCTCAACATAAAGAAAACGAAAATCCTCACAACTGGACCAAGAAGTAACATCATGATAAACAGAGAAAAGATTGAGGTTGTCAAGGATTTTGTTTTACTTGGCTCCACAATCAGACCCATGGAAGCAGCAGTCAAGAAATCAAAAGATGCATTGCACTGGGCAAATTGGCTGCAAAAGACCTCTTTAAAGTGTTGAGAAGCAAAGATGTCACCTTGAGGGCTAAGGTGTACCTGAGCCAAGCCATGGTGTTTTCAATCACCTCATATGCATGCAGAAGCTAGACAATGAATAAGGAAGACTGAAGAAGAATTAATGCCTTTGAACTGTGGTGTTGGCGAAGAATATAGAATATACCATGGACTGCCGAAAGAATGAACAAAACTGTCTTGGAAGAAATACAACCAGAATGCTCATTAGAAGCAAGGATGGCGAGACTATGTCTCACATACTTCGGACATGTTATCAGGAGGGATCAATTCCTGGAGAAAGACATCATGCTTGGTAAAGTAGAAAAAAAAAAAAAAATTTTTTTTTTTTTTTACTAGAGGGTCAGCGAAAAAGAGGAAGCCCTCAACGAGATGGATTGACACAGTGGCTGCAGCAGTGGGCTCAAGCATAGCAACAATTGTCAGGATGGTGCAGAACTGGGCAGTGTTTCATTCTGATGTGCATGGGGTTGCTATGAGTCGGAAGTGACTCGATGGAGCCTAACAACAACAACAACAACAATGCCCAAGGATGTGGTTAAGTCAAAAGTGTTGCCTTTTAACTGGCTGCACAAAAAACCAAGCACATGACCACAACTGATCGCTCAAAGCAGGTGTTTTAGGAGCCACTATGGGGTTCCCAGGTTTGGGCTGGCAAGGGCCTGTCTGGTAACACTCCAGAAACCTCCCTTTTGTGCGAGGACACTGCTCACCTGAGTTGTGTTAGCCTCTCAGGGTCAGAGGAACTTTAGAAAATAAAGACTGAGCCTTTGGCCAATTAAAATCTTAGCACCACCCGGCAGTTGACCTATGGAGGTGGGTGCCCATGAGGCTGTGGGCTGCTATGTGGGCTGAGAAGAAGTTTGCTTCAGGCACATAGAATTTTCTGTTCTTCTGATGTTTCATGGTCTCTTACTTCACGGTCTTTGCACAGACTTTGTTCTCACTGCCTGGAGCACTTTCCCAGCCCCTAGCCCCACTTCTTGACAAATCTGTAATCAGTTTTTGGGTCTCAGCTTAAATGTCACTTCTTTGGAGAAGGCTTCTTTGGCTCTTCAATCAGGCCTGGGGTCTCTGATGGGTCCTTATGGTGTCTTGCCCTTTATCTGGGACATACTAGGCTCTAAGAGTGGGAACCACTTCTCATTTGCCACCGTGGCTCCAGCACCTAGCTCAGTGTCAGACATGTAGTCAGTGCTTGGTAAACATTGGTTGTATTGTATTAGGTGTCTCTTACTGCCACACCTAGCCAGCATCAGTCCTGTAGAGATATATCCTTCCAAGCAGAGATGACCAAGATCCCCTTTGCTTGCTCCAAATCTCTGAGCTGTTTGTCTTCAACCACCCTAAGACTGATTATTCCCCTTAGGGAAACTGAGGCAATTCCCCAACTCCCTGTTCTAGCTCTGATGTCTCGATTTAGCTGGAGGCTCTTGCTCAGGGCTGGCTGGCCTGGGGTCAATGGCCGTGGCCAAGCAGAGATGAGCCACCAGCTGTTTCCACCTTTGGAGCCCTTGTGGTCTGGGAAACACATTTCCTGTAAGCCTCATTAGGTCCAGATGTGCAGCAATGTGCCGTTAATATATTTTGCAAACTGTTTAATTGAGCTATTGGCAACAGTTACAGAGGAATCAGATTGAATAACAATAGAGTGTATATAACTATCAAGAAAAAATTATAATGTGTTGACATGTAAGCACTGGAAGGGTGGTGGCCAGTCTATTATCAACGTGGATCTACCAGAATCACTTTGTTTACATGGGCTCTACCAGAATCTCTTTCTTTCCTTGTTTTGCTTTCCAGGAAGAAATGTTGCTTTTAATTATGTTCACTTCTAGAGCACCATGAAATATCAAAGAGAGACCCAAAATACACTAATATTTCTCCCCTTAAACTGCCTCCTACAGAATTGACTACTTTGCCATTTGCAAGGGAGGCTTGGCCTTGTTGGAACAGCAGTGAGGGGACCACTCTGTTTCTTCTCTCGCCCTTTCTAACAGCAAGTATCAGAGACCAAACTGTTCCCACAGCACTCGTTAGCACAGATCCTGGAAACAGCTGCATAAGCCTTGGGTAACTCTAGCACACGCACTCCCCTTCCATGTCCAATTAAACACCAAGTCCTGTTGATTCATCCTCCCTTTGTGGCAGGCACACCAATCCCCATCCCTGGTGGACAGTTCCCTGTCCCTGCCAATATCCCCTATCAAAGGTGCGCTGGGAGGCCTCTGCTCTGCTTTCTCCAAAGCTGTGCTGTCCTATATGGTAGCCACTACCACGTGTGAGGAGCCCTGGTCGTGCACTGTGACTGTATTTAAGTAAAATTAAAAATACATTTGCTCAGTTGCACTAGTCACAATTCAGGTGCTGAGCAGCACATGTGGCTGGTGGCTACCATATTAGTGCCAATCTAGAACATTTCTATCATTGCGGAAAGTCTGTTGGACAGCACTGCTCCAAAGCCTCCAAAGGTCGTTCCACTGCATTCACACAGACCGAGGTGTACAGAGGTGCTAACACCCCTGGGGGGCTACCTTCCATCAGGGAGGGATGAGATTGGTGGATAAATTCCTCAGGCTCCCTGAAATCATCTGCCAAATAAACTGCCACATCTGAGTCCTTGTCTTGTGATGTGCTTTGAGTGGACCCCCACCTAAGGGATCCTTGAATGTGTAAATTTCTTTTCATTCCTACCCACTGCCTCTGCTTCAGTGCAGACCCCCATCTTTTATCTGGATGATGATGACAGACTCCTAACCATTCTCCCTACTTCTGTCTTAAGTTCTATCAGTTTTCCACACAGAAGCCAGAGGACAAGACACAAAATAAATATGAGCCACCTGACCCTGTGCTTCAACCCTTTATTAACTCCCCGTTGCCTCGAGGAGAATGTCCAGATTCCTTAAAATGGTTTCTAAAGCCTGGTAATATCCAGGCCTAATTTAACACTTACCTTAGTCTGGGCTCTCTAGAGGAGCAAAACCAGGCAAGAAGCATGTGTGTGTGTATATGTGTGCGTGTGTGTGTGTATTGTTGTTAGGTGTCATCAAGTCAGTTCCAACTCATAGTGACCCTGTGTACAACAGAATGAAACACTGCCTGGTCTTGTGCTATCACAACTTGGCACCTACACATATCTCCCTAATAAAGATGCACAATCTCCAAATAAAGGATTATAAAGTTATACTTGCACTTAACATGATAAAACTAACATGTGTACAAAACACACAAGCCCCATTCACATCTTATATTTTATAATAAGTAATGGAATAAGGAAAGAAGAAAACAAACATATTTACTGTATTGTATGTATATACCACATTTTGTTTATCCATTCATCTGTTGGTGGACATTTGTTTCTACCTTTTGACTGTTGTGAGTAGTGCTGCAGTGAACATTGGTGCACCTGAATTTGTGTTCCTGCAAATATCTAGCAGTGGAATTGCTGCATCATATGGTAATTCTATATTTAACTTTTTGAGGAACCTCCAGAATATTTTCCACAGAGGCTGTACCATTTTACATTCCTACCAGCAATGGATGACGGTTTGTATTTCTCCACATCCTTGCCAACAACTGTTGTTTTCTGTTTTTTTAATCATAGCCATCTTAGAGGGTGAGATGTGATATCTCACTGTGGTTTTGATTTGCATTTCCTCAATGACTAATGATGTTGACCATCTTTTCACGTGCCAATTGGTCATTTGTATTCATTCTTTGGTAGAAGTGTCTGTTCAAGTCCTTTGCCCATTTTTTTTTTTTTTTTAATTTGATTGGGTTTTTAGTCTTTTTGTTGTTAAGTTGTAGGAGTTCTTTACATATTCTGGATATTAAACCTGTGTCAGATATATGGTTTCCAACACATTTTCCCCAATCTGTAGGTTTTAGGACTTTGTTATAAAGCCCTTTGATGAATAAAAGTTTTTAATTTTGATGAGGTCCCATTTATCTATTTTGTTGTTTGTGCTTTTGGTGTCATATCTAGGAATCCATTGTTGAAAACTAGATCATGAAGCATTACCCCCATGTTTTCTTCTAAGAGTTCTATGGTTTTAGATTTTACATTTAAGTCTCTGATCCATTTTGAGTTCACATGTTTTTACAAATTAAATTAAACCTTTTACTTTGAGATAATTGTAGGTTCACATGCAGTTTTAAGAAACAATAAAGAGATCCCATGTACCCTTTACCCAGTTTCACCCAATGGTAACATCTTCCTTAATACAAATCACAACCAGGGTATTAGTAAGGGGGATTTCCATCACCACAAGGATCCCTTGTATTGCCCTTTTGTGGTTGAACCCTTTTCTCTCACTCCCTTTCCCCACTTACCTTAACTCCCGGCAACCGCTTATCTGTTTTCCATGTCTATAATTTTATCATTTTAAGAGTGTTGTATACATGGAAACATTCAGTATATAACCTTGTGGGATTGGCTCTTTTTCCTTCCATTCAGCATGCTTCTCTGGAGAGTCATCCAAGCTGTTGCATATATCATTAGTTTATTCCTTTTTATTGCTGAGTACTGTACAACCAGAATGTTCCTTAGAAGCAAGGATAGTGAGACTTTGACTCGCTTACCTGGGACCCGTCATCAGGAAAGAACAATCGCTAGAAAAAGACATCATGTTTGGTAAAGTAGAGGGTCAAGGAAAATGAGGGAAACCCTCAATGAGATGGACTGACATAATAACCACAATAGTGGACCCAAACATACCAACATTTATGAAATGGCCCAGAATTAGGCAATATTTTATTCTCTGATACATGGGGTTGTGATGAGTCAGCACCAACTCAATGGCAACTAATGAAAACAAACAAAAAAAAGGGAAAAAAACCCAAGTATTTCATGGTATGAATGTACCACTTTTTTAATGAGTCACCTGTTGAAAGACATTGGGCTTGTTTCCAGTTTTTTGCTATTATGAATAAAGCTCAGTGTATATTCATGTACAGGTTTTTGTGGGAACATAGGTTTTCATTTCTCTGGGATACATGCCCAGGAGTACAATTGCTGGATCACACAGTAGCTGCATGTTTAGTTTTAGAAGAAACTGCCAAATGGTTGTCCAGAATGGTCGCACCATTTTATATGTCCACCAGCAATGTGTGAATGATTCCGTTTCTCCACACTCTTATCGGCATTTGATTTTGTCAAATTTTTTTTTTTAGGTGTGTAGTGATATCTCATTGTGGCTTTCGTTTTCATTTCCTTAATGACTAATGATGTTAACACTTTTTCATGTTTTTATTTGCCATCTGTATATCCGCTTGATGATACTCATGTCTTTTGCCCATATTCTGTTTTTTTTTTTTTTTATTGCTGGGTTTTGAGAATTATTTACATAGTATATTCTAGATATTAGTCCTTTTTTGGATATGTGGTTTGCAAGTATTTTCTCTCAATCTGTAGCTTGTCTTTTATCCTCTTAACAGGTTTTTTTTTTTTTTTTGCAGAGCAAAAAGCTATAACTTTTGATAAAGTCCAATTTATCAATTTTTCCTTTAATGGATCATGCTTTTGCTATCAGGACTAAGAACTCTTTGCTTAGTCCTAGATCTGAAGATTTTCTTTTATCTTCTAAGAGTTTTATTCTTTTATGTTTTACATTTAAGTCTGTGATCCATTTTGAGTTAATTTTTGTATATAAAGCATGAGGTCTGTGTCAGAGTTCATTTTTTTTTTTTTTTTCATGTGGGTATCTAATTGCCCCAGCACCATTTGTTGAAAAGGCTATTCTTCCTCTATTGACTAGCTTTTGCACCTCTGTTAAAAATCAGTTGGGCATGTTTGTGTGGGCCTATTACTGGGTTCACTGTTTTCTTTCATTGTAGAAACCAAAAACCAAACCAAACCCATTGCCATCCAGTCACTTCCAACTCATAGCAACTCTACAGGGCAGAGTAGAACTCCCCGATAGGGTTTCCAAGGAGCACTGGGTGGATTTGAACTGCTGACCTTTTGGTTGGCAGCTGTAGCTCTTAACCACCAAGCCACCAGGGTTTCCTTCATTGTGTGTGGGGTTAGTGTTAATTCTTATATCCCTCTACCAATGCTGTATAATAAATCTTTAAATCAAGTAGACTGATTCTGCCCATTTATTCTTCTTTCTCAAAATTCGTTTTAACTATTCTAATTCTTTTGCCTTTCTCTATACTTTTTTTTTTTAAAATACATTTTAGAATACTCTTATCTATATCTACAAAATATCTTGCTGGAATTAGGAAAGAAATTTTTGTAAACTTGTATATAAATTTGAGGAGAGCTGCTATCTTTTCTATGTTGTTTTTTTTCCAATCCATGAACACAGTCAGTATTTCTCTTCATTTATTTAGACATTCTTTGACTTCTTTCATTAGCATCTTGTAGTTTTTAGCATACATGTCCTGTGTCTGTTTTGTTAGATTTATACCTGAGTATTTCTTTTTTTTTTTTAGCAATTGTAAATGGTATGGTATTTTTAATTTCAGTGTCCATTGCTAGTATATAGAAATACAAAAGATTTTTGTATGTTTACGTTGTATCCCGCAAACTTGCTGAATTCATTAGTTCTAGAAGTTTTTGTTTTTTATAGATTCCTTGGGATTTTCTATGAAGATGCACATTATCTGCAACTAGGGACACTCAAATTTCTTCCTTTCTGATCTGTATGCTTTTCTATTCCTCTTCTTGATTTATTGCACTGGCTAGGCCTTCTAGAACTATGTTAAATGAGAGTGGTGAAAGTTGACATCCTTGCCTTGTTCCTGATGTTAGGGAGAAAGCATTCAGTCTTTCATCATTAAGTATGATGTTAGCCGTAGGTGTTTTTGTAGATGCTGTTTATCAAGTTGAGGAAGTTTCTCTATATTTCTAGTTTTCTGAGTTTTTTTTTTTTAAATCATGAATGGGTATTGGATTTTTTCAAATGGCAAAATTTTTTTCTTTATTATTTGATATATCCTTGTGGTTTTTCTTCTTTAGCCTGCTAATATCGTGGATTACACTGATTTTCAAATGCTGAACCAGCCTTTCTGCCCTGGAATAAACAGTACCTGGTCAAGGTGTATAATTAAAAAATACATATTGCTGAATCATATTTGCAAATATTTTGTTAAGGATTTTCGTATCCATATTCATGAGGGATATTAGTCTGTAGATATCTTTATTCTTGCACTGTCTTTGATTTGGGATCAGGGTCATACCAGCTTCATAAGATGAGTTGGGAAGTATTCCCTCCTCATTTACTTTCTGGAAGAGATTTTATAGAGTTGGTGTTAATTCTTCTTTAAGCACTTGGTAGAATTCTCCCGTGAAACCATCTGGGCCTGGAGACTTCTTATTTGAGAATTTTTAAATTACAAATTCAATTTCCTTAATAACTACAGGGCTATTCAAATGATCTATTGAATGTTGAGTGAGTTGTGGTAGTTCGTGCTTTTAAAGGAATTGGCTCATTTCAACTAAGTTGTCAAATGTTTACCTGTAAGAGTTGTTCATAGTATTTACTTATTTACTATCTTTTGGATGTCTGCAGGGTCTGTAGTAATTTCCAGTTTCATTCCTGATATTGGTAATCTATGTCTCTTTTTTTTTTTGTTAATCTTCCTAGAGGTTTATCAATTTTATTGATCTTTTCCGAGAAACAGGTTTGTGTTTCATTGATCTTTCTCTATAGTTTCTATGTTCTCAATTTTATTAATTTCTGCTTTCTTTAGGTTAATCTTGCTATTCTTTTTCGAGGCTCTTGAAGTGGTAATTTAGATTACTGATTTCAGATTTTTATGCTTTTCCCATGTAAGCACTTAAGTGATACAAATTTTCCTCCAGCACTGCTTTAGTTGTGTAAATTTTGTTATATTGTATTTTCCATTCAGTCCAATGTATTTTTAAACAACCCTCAGGACTTGACCCAGGGGTGATTTAGAAGTGTGTTTTTTAGTTCCCACATGTTTGGAGATGTTCCTGCTTTCTTTGTGCTATTGATTTCTAGTTTGAGTTCATTGTGGTCTGAGAACATACTCTGAATGATTTCGGTTCTTTTAAATTTATTGAGGGTTGTTTTATGGCTTAAGAGATGGTCTATTTGGGTATTTGTTTTATGGGCACTTGAAAAGAATGTGTATTCTGTCATTGTTGGATGGAGTATTCTGTGTCAATTAAATCCTCTTGGTTGATGGTGTTGTTTAGTGCTTCTCAATCCTTGCTGATTTTCTATCTGGTTGTTTTATCGAAAGTCTCCAACTATAATTGTGGATTTGTCTATTTTTTTGTTAAGGTCTATCCGTTATTGCTGCACACATTTTTTTACTGTGATAAAAATATGTAACAAATCATTTGCCATTTCAACTTCTTTACATGTATAATTCAGTGACATTAATTATATTCATCACGCTGACTGCACATATTTTGGGCAACTATTTCGTGCATATACATTTACAGTTGCTATGTTGTGGGAGGAAGACATGGCAGTCTGCTCTGTCAAGACCTCAGCCTTGGAAACTCTGTGGGGCAGCTCTACTCTGTCCTATAGGGTCACTATGAGTCGAATCAACTCATGGCAACGAGTCTGGTTTTGTGTGTGTGTGTGTCTTCTTAGTGGATTGAACCTTTTATCATTATATGGTGTCCTTCTCTGTATCTGGTAATTTGTTTTGCTCTGAAATCTCCTTTATCTGATAATAATATAGATATTCCTCATTTCTTTTGGTTAATGTTTGCATGTTTTCCATCTTTTTTACCTTTAACCTATCTATATTGTTATGTTTGAAGTGAATTTCCTTAGAGAATATATAGTTCCCTGCCAATCTTTGTCTTTTAGGCTTTTAAAAAAATTTTGTTTGTTCCCTCTGTTTTCCATTTGTCCTTTTTGTCTTCCTGTAGGTTACTTGAGCAATTTTTAGAATTCCATTTTGATTTGCATATAGTGTTTTTGAGTGTATTTCTTTGAATGGCCTTTTTAGTGGTTACTCTGGGTACTATATTATAAATACATAATTTATCACAGTCTACTGTATCAACATTTCACCAATTTGAATGAACTATAGAAACCTTTTCTTCCTTTACGTCCGTTTATCCTTTCCCTTTATGCTATAAATGCCTTAAGTATTTCTTCTACATGCACTTAGAAACACATCGGGTAGTGTTAGAATTTTTACATTGATCTCATATATAATGTAGAAAACTCAAGAGGAGAAGAAAAACGCATTGCATTTACCTATATTTCTGTCTTCCTTTTCCTTCCTGATGATCCAAATTTCCTTCTTCTATCATTTTCTTTCTGTGAGAGAACTTCCTTTAGCCAGTTTTTTAGATCTGCCATTGACAAATTCTCTTCACTTTCCTTCATTTGAGAATGTCTTGATTTTCCCACATTCCAGAAGGATATTTTCACTGACTATAGAATATTAGGTTGATACTTTTTTCTTTAAGCACTCAAAAAATGCTATGCTACTTGCTTCTGATTTTCTTGGCTTCTGATGGGGAATCCACTGTCATTCAAATGGTTTTTAGGCCACAGGCTAAGTGTCCTTTCTCTCACTGCTTACAGAGTTTTTGTCTTTAGTTTTTTAATTGTGATACATAAATATGTATCTATATCTATCCAAAAAAACACCCAAACCTGGTGTCGTTGAGTCGGTTCCGACGCATAGCGGCTCTATAGGACAGAGTAGAACTGCCCCATAGAGTTTCCAAGGAGTGCCTGGCGGATTCTAACTGCCAATCCTTTGGTTAGCAGCCGTAGCACTTAACCACTGCGCCACCAGGGTTTCTGTCTATATCTATCAATATATATATAAATGTAAACATTTGCCATTTCAACATTTTTCACGTGTATGATTCAGTGACATTAATTGTTTATTACATTGTGCAACCATCACCACTATCTGTTTCCAAATTTTTCCATCTCCCTTAACAGCAGCTCAGTGCCCCTTAAACAATGACTCCCTTTTTATTTCGTTTTCAGCGGTGGACTATGATGTGTCTTGGTGTGGCTTTCTTCATTTTTAGACAATATCCTGTTTATCCTGTTTAGGGTTTGCTCAGTTTCTTGCATCTATAGGTTTATAGTCTTTGCCAGGTTTGGGAAGTTTTCAGCCCTTGTTTCTCCAAGTACTTTTTCATCCCCACCGTCTTTCTTCTGTCCTTCTAGGACTCTGATGACACAAATGTTAGGTCTTTTGTTGTAGTCCCACGGGCCCCAGCGACCCTGTTCATTTTTTTTTTTCCCGTCTATTTTCTCTCTGTTATTTGAATTGGGTAATTCCTATTGTTCTATCTTCAAATTTACTAATTCTTTTGTGTCTCTGTCTTTCTGCTGTTGAGCTCATCTATTGAGTTTTTCGTTTCATTTATTGTATTTTTCAGTTCTGAAATTTCCATTTGCTTCTTCTTTATGTCTTCTATATCTTCACTAGGACATTCTGTTTATTTATTTTTTGCTGAGACTTTATATTTATTCATTTGTTTCAAGCATGTTTGTAATTGCTCATAGAAGCCTTTTTATGATGGCTAGGTTAAAATCTTTGCCAGATAATGTTAAGATCTCTGTCATCTTGGTGTTGGCATCTATTGATTGTCCTTTTTTTTTTTTTTTCATTTAATTTGAGATCTTCCTGATTCTTGGTATGATGAGTAATTTTCAGTTAAAACCTAGAAATTTTCGTATCATGTAATGAGACTCTTAGCTGGCTTCCTGTGACACTACTCCAGCAGGATGAGGGAAGGTTATTATTGTTAGCTACGGTTGAGTCAGACCCAGGATCATGGCAACCCCATGCACAACAGAACGAAACTGCCAGTCCTGTGCTATCCCCATGATTGGTTGTGGATCAGACTGTTGTGATCCATAGGGTTTTCATTAGCTGACTTTAGGAAGTAGATCACCAGGCCTTTGTTCCTAGTACATCCTAGTCTGGAAGCTTTGCTGGAATCTGCTCAGCATCTTAGCAATATGCAAGCCTCCACTGAAAGATGGGAATTGAATCCGGCTCTCCTGCAAGGGAGGCAAGAATCCTACCCCTGAACCACCACTGCCTCATTGCTGCTGAGTGGAGGGTAGAATTCCAGGTTTCCACTTGGTCTCTGTTAACATCCAGAGTGGGGTGAGGCTCCTGGTTAATCCTGGCCAGGATTGGGAGTCTGGCTCCTCATTAGGCGTCTCTGATACCTCCCCGATTGAGAGGGGTCAGAGTGTCTCATTACTGATCCCCTCTTGGCCTCCACTGACACCAGGAGGAGATGGCTTCATCATCGTGTGAAAGTTCTGAGTAAGAAGTGCCTTGTTACTGCTGAGTGGAAGTTCACCCTCCCCATATGATCTCCATTGATATCTTGGGAGGGGAGCTGGGAGCTTGTTACTACCCTGGGGGGATGAAATTTCCTATTTGGCCTTTTCTGATACCCTCATGGTGGGGCAGTTGGGTGCCTTGTTATACAGTCTGGAAAGGGTGGAAGTCCAGGTTCTCCACTCGGCCTTTGCTGACATGGGTGTCGGTGGGGCCACAGTTTTTTCTGTGGTGTTTGGCTGGTGTAGAGTGGTTATTGTCTAAAAGTTTTCTCCCTTGCTTGGCTGTCCCTTTTCTGTTCTTTTGACAAGAGACAACAGGCTTCTGTTGGGACTTTTTGTGTCTGTGCCTTTTGATGTTTCTGGGTTGCTAGTTTCTTCAGTTCCAAGTCTGGAATATGTGAGGCAAAAAGAAAACCAAGGAAATCACTACGATTTTGTTCCTTGGGTCCTGATGTCCCTAGCAGTTTTCCCTTCTTCTTTCCACCTTTCAGAGTATTATACTTTTTTCTTATTGTAGTGAAAGTATATATAACAAAATATTTGCCAGTTCAACAGTCTTTACATGTATAATTCACTGACATTGATTAAATTCATCATCTTATGCAACCATTACCACTGCTCCTTTTCCAAACTATTCCACCACCATTATTGAAAGCTCAGAGCCTGCAAACCACTGACTCCTCCTTTCCCTGTCCCTCCAACCCTTTGTAACCACTAATAAGCTTTGGTCTCTACATTTTTTCTATTTCATATAAGTGAGATTGTACAGTATTTGTCTTTTTGTGACTGCCTTATTTCGCTCAGTGTGATTTTTCAAGGTTCATCCATGCTGTGGCATGCATCAGGACTTCATTCTCTTTATGACCGAGCAGTGTTCCATTGTGTATATCCACCACATTTTCTTTACCCATTCATCTGTCGTTCCTACCTTTTGGCTTAGTAAATAGTGCTGCAATGAACATTGGTGTACAGGTTTCTGTTGGCATTCTTGCTTTCGTTATGACTGTTTTATATATAATGTACAGTGTTTTTAGTCCTTAGTGGGAGAGTCAGAATCGACTCAACAACAACAGATTTTTTTTGTGGGAGGACTAGTTAAAAGCAAGTATACTCCATCTTCCCAGAAGCAGAAGTCGATAAATAATATTTTAGTGAAATACTTTTTAAAAAATCAAAATTAACGCAAAAAAGTTCATGATAAACAAAATAAAACATTTTAAATAATGACAGGATCAGTATTACTGATTTTTTCTTTTCTCTTATGCTCCAGTGTGGCTTGCCACAATACTCTTACTGATCCTATCTTCCTTTAATTTTTTTTTTTTTTTTAAATTTTGTCCATCACAGGCTTTTTTTTGTGTGTGTGTTAATTTTGATTTTTAAAAAATCAAATAATATCTATCTTGATTATTGAGTTTTTGATACCCTGTAAATTTTATACCTGATACAAGTGTCTCCTTTGCCTCATCCTCATGTGGCTTTTTGACGACGTGGCCTGGCGTGACCATGGCCTTGGGCTGGGGGAGCATGTGTTTGTGATGAGTTCAGCTGCCTGAGTGCTGGTCTGAGGCCTGCCAGCAGGATCTGACGATGGATTAGATCATGAGTTGTCCGGGACAACTCCCATATTTCTGGCTCGGACACCTGGGAAGTTGGTAGTGATGTTCCCAGAGACAAGGATGGCCATAGGAAGGGCAAATTTTGGGGAGGCAGGGAGGATGATGGACTCGGTCTTGGACAGGTTGCCCAGGGGACCACCAAATGGAGATGAGATGTCAGAACAATGCCCTCCAACTGTCTTGGATTGAGTCCTGGAGCAGATCCTGAGGCGGTGAGAGGTGTATGGGGTATGCTCTCAGGAGACGCACTGTGAAGAAGTGAGGAGGCAGGGTTTGCAGAGAGAAGCTTGTCTGCAATGTGGTTGCAGCTGAGGCTGCTGCCAGCCATACCTTCAGGTCTGGATAGCCCTTGGGAGTTGCTCCAAATTGAGGCAAAGGAACAGCATGAATTAAGAAATGAATAACAGACCATGTTTGTCTCATCTCTTTTCTTCCCACATCAGCCCTTTGTTGTCATTAGCTGCCGTCAAGTTGACCCCAACTCATGGCAACCTTATGTACAACAGAATGAAAGGTTGCCCTGTCCCGTATCATCCTATTGCAGCTATTGTACCAATCCATCTCACTGAGGGTGTCCGTTTCCATTGCTGGCCCTCTACTTCACCAAACATGATGTCCTTCTCCAGCAATTGATCCCTCCTGATGACATGTCCAAAGCAACAAGTCAGATACTGTTCTATTGTGGCATTACAACAGTATGCAAGCCACCACAACATGACAGGCAAGTGGTGGTCCCTAAAGATTAAAACCTTGAAAATCCTATAGGGCAGTTCTACTCTGTCCTGTAGGATCGCTATGAGTCGGAATTGACTTGATAGCACAGAACAACAACACACATATATACGTTATTATTTATATAATACTATTTATTACTGTGTAACGAGTTACCCCAAAACTTACCAGCTTAAAACAACATATATAATGTCACTCTCTGTGGGTCTGGAATCTGTGTGTGGCTATCTGGGTCCTCTGCTTCAGGGTCTCTCACAAGACTGCAGTCAAAGTGTGGTTCATCTCAGGCTCAACTGGGGAGGGTCCACGTCCAAGCTCACTTATGTGGCTGTTGGCAGATCTCAGGTCCTCACTGCCTGTTGGCTGGAGAAAGCAGATCTTCACCACATGGACCCCTTCATAGGAAGCTCACAACATGGCAGCTGATTTCTGTCAGAGTGAGCCCACGAGACAGCAAGAGAGGCCAGCAAGGTGGAAAGAAAGCAGAGTCTTCCTGTAACCTCATCTTGGAGGTGACAGTCCATCAGGTTTACTGCATTCTACTCATTAGAAGTGAGTCACTAGGGGAGAGGAGCCACATGGCATGAACACCAGAAGACAGGATCATTGGGGGCCATCTTGGAGAACATCTACTGCATCTAGGTACATAGAGGCAGCCCCAGCAGCCGTGTTTGTGCACCGCGACCCACATCCTCTGGCTTATCTGATTGGACCAACATGTACACTGGAGAGTTGTTGTTGTTGTATGCCTGAGAGTAAGCTTGGCCAATTAGAATTTGGAATAGGGCATAAGCAAAGCTGATCAGGCTGCTGAGCACTTGAATAAGGACTTAAAAACCAGGGAGCCATGAAGTGTCAACCTTCCTCCAAAGAGAAGCTGAGAAAGCCATTTTGCAGAGAGAGGAGAGGGAAGCAGACACAGGAAAGGACAGGAAAACAGACACTGCAATTCCAGAGAGAGAGAGACAGACACTGAGAGAAGTACAGCTAACCTTGGCCAATGTCTGGGGCTGATTCCCTGACCCGAGAGGCTCCTCTGGATCCCTTGCTCTCACGCCCGTGAGATTGCTGTGTCTCACGATAAACCACTCTTTTTCTCTTCCTCCAACTTTCGTGTCAGCCATTTTGAGTGGATTTTTTCCCCCTTGTAGCTAAAGAGTCTTGAAAAAGAAATGATATTTTCTTTGTTTCCTCTCTGTCCTTTCCCTTACTCTTAAGCAAGCCTTTTTGAAAATATCAGCCTCTTGCTCAGTTGAGGGAGGGGAGAGGGAGGCTGGTGTCTGTGGGTCTCTCACTGTCTGCCACAGTTGTGATGGGTGTTAGGCATGCTGCACAATAACTCTGTGAGGGAATGGCTGGTGTATACCCATTTCACACATGTGGCAAAGGGAGGCCCAGAAAGGACAAGCGGCTGTCTCAGAGGTGGCTCAGTTGGCATCACCCTCCTAGGCTGGTCTGACTCTGAAGCTTGGGTACTCTTTACTCTGCCAAGCTCCAGCACCACCATCTTGCCCTTTGTCCATGATGGTGTCTGAGTGTTAAAAAGGCACTCAGACAGAGTACCAGGGAAAGGGGCTCCTTTGTCCCTATTTAAGAAGACTGTCTTCAAACTCCCCTCCCGCCTGCTACTGGCAAGACCTGGCGTGGTCTAGGTTGTATTTGAGTGAAGGAATGCTGTCCTTCTCAGGGACTCGAGTTCCCCCAATTCTGCTGCCCCAGCCTTCAGAATTTTATCTCACTCATATTTCTCATTCAACAATGCCCTGTCCCAAATGCTGTTTGAGAGTAACACAGTTTGCTTTGAGAAAGTTCTCCCTTGTATCTACCCCATATCTCTCATGATGTAACTAAAATCCTAGGCAGTACCATCATGTCAAGATGAATGGCCTGGCTACGGAGTCATACAGGCTCAAATCCAAACCCTGCTCTTCTCCCTTATGAGCTGTATAACCATGGACAAGGATTGGACCTCTCTGAGCCTCAGTCTTATCATCTGTAAAATGGAAATGGTAAATCTTACCCCAGAGAGTTGTAAGAATTGAATAAAAATTCTTGGCCTCATGCTTGCACATAAGAACGCGATACAGCAGTAGTTGTTTTTATTATCATTTATACTTGTACTGTACCTGATACCAAGGAAACCTTTAAGGACCTGTCTTCACGTGGGCTTAATGTTGCGTGTCTAGCTGCTGCTGCAGCCTAAAGCACCCCTGGCCTCTTTGAAATGCCTCATCAGCAAGTCGAGCCTCTCTGGGGAATTTTGTAGCAGGATCACTAGCTATGAGGCCTCGGCTTGTTGCTAGATGCAGAGAAAACAAATATTGTTTTAGAAACATTAATAATTGAGAGGTTTTCAGCAGAGAATCGCCTAGCATTAAGGGAATTGAAAATTAAGACTAAGACACTACCTCAAGCCGATTTCTGGATGAATAATTCATGGCACCAAAGTCCACAAAGACCTAGAGAAAACAGCTTCTGTGTCTGTCCTTCCCAGTGTTGCCACCCCCCGCCCCTGCCTATCACCTCGACTTTTTCCTGACCCCTTGTGAGGAAGGGGACATTTGGGGAAGTGAGTAAAAGCCAGGAACACAGCAGAGTTCTGGTTTGAGTTTTCCCTGCAGCTTTGCCTGCACACTGCTGTGTTATTGTTACCAGAACTCCAGGTCTCGCTGGGCATGACAGTGAGGCACGAGTCGGGCTTTATTTGGTTGGCCAAACAAAGAAGCAGGGGAGGGGGTGGGCCAAGATGGCTCCTTGATTGGCAGGCTCAGGGGTTTATATATGGCGAGGAAACAGGGTAGGGGTGGGCTCTTCGGCAGGGCGCATTCGGGGCGTGTCCGGAGGCGTGGTCCATCAGGATTGGGGGACAGCTCCCGTAATGACGTCCACGTCATTGGGTCGGCGCAGTAGCGCTGGGGCTGTGATGGAGGGAATATGGCCGCTTAGCTCATTGATAAAGTCTCTGAGTAGGCGTCCTGCCAGCTTTGAATTGACTCTGATTCTTGGAGGTCCCAGTAATGGAAGGGATTTTGAGCAGTCACTCGGGCCTCTGTTCCCTGGCAGACTATACCCCAAAGGCTTTGTAGGATGGAAGTCTATTCCGTTTTCAGACCGACTTCCTTCCTTCCTTCCTTCCTTTCTCCCTTCCTCCCTTCCTTCCTCCCTCCCTCCCTCCCTCCCCCTCCTTGCCTGCCTCCCTCCGTCCTCTCCCTTTCTCCTTTCCTCCTGAAGCCGACAACTAAGTTCTTGCCCAGCAGACTAGCGAACAGAAGTCAGCCAGATGTGGGGTTGGAAGAACAGAAAGGCTTATTCACAGTTTGCAAACTGGGAGGCAGGCAGGGTCTCTGGACCTAAGGCTGCCAGCTCCCTCAACTAAGGCAGATTTGCTCCTAGTATAGGGAGTGATACACATATTCATGAACAGTGAGGAGAGGATCTTCGGTCCTGCCGTGTGTTTGCAGTCCGCATAATTTCTGTGAATGAGTTTTTGCACGCGGCTCTAAAAATAATGCCCACAGCCCTAAAAAACATGGCCACAGCTTGCTACTGCCACCCCAAGAAAGTCATGTTGTTATTGTTAGGTGCCATGGAGTCGGTTCCTACTCATAGCGACCCTGTGCACAACAGAAGGAAACACCGCCCGGTCCTGAGCCATCCTTACTGTCCTTGCTAGGCTTGAACTCACTGTGGCAGCCACTGCCTCATATAACAGGTACATTTGGAGTTAGTGTGCCTGCCCCTAGGCCTCCAGCCAGGAGAAGAGAGGAAACCTAGTGAATCAACCGATCATGGTGAGGTGTTGTGACAGTTGCAACAAAAATGTAACAAGAGTAGACTTTTCTGAAAAACAACTGTTATGGGATGGTCAATAGCCCTCTGACCACTTCACTCTTTCACAGATCTATTGAGTACCTTCTCCTTACTGAGCCCTGTGACTATTGCCTTGCCATGGAGAAAACGGCCCAGTGTGCCTTGGACAAGTTAGACATAAGCAGAACGGGCCATGGGAGTGCAGAGGACAGCCGCCCAACCTGAGGCTGAGGTGTAATGAGGGAAGGCTTTCTGGAGGAGGGCGCACCTGAATTGAGTCCTGTGGAGAGAGCTGGGCAGGGAGAGAAGGGTGAGTGTGCCAGGTAGAGCAGTGTGGGGCTTTTGAGGGGACTGCATGGGGACGTGGGGCATGATAAGAGACTGGAAGGCGTTAAGGTCAAGTGAAAGGCATTGGAGTTTGGACTTCATCTTGAGGGCAATGGGGAGCCACTGAGAATGTGGTGCAGTGAATTCCTTTATGTGGCCTCTTAGCTTGGGTCTTTGGAAAAACGGCTTGGGAGATTTTCCTCCTAAACCCTGAGGAGTTGTTACCTTTGCCCTAGTTCTTTGGAGGAGCAATTTGGGGGACCTTCCACATTGTTTTCTACCCCAGAGTGTTTATTACTTTTGCTCAGCAGAGAGGTCTCTGCTGGCAGAAAATGTTGCTTTTGTACAAGACCTGAATTGATAGACATTTCATAGGTAGTGGAGGATTTTTGAACTCTGATTTGGTGAGAGGAGCCCGGGTGGCACAGTGCTTAAGAGCTTACCAGCTAACCAAAAGGTTGGAAGTTCAAATCCACCAGCCGCTCCTTGGAAATCCTGTGGGGCAGTTCTACCCTGTCTATAGGGTCACTATGAGTTGGAATTGACTTGACAGCAACAGGTTTGGTTTTTTTGGTTTGGCACGGTGAGAAGGAGTCCTGATGGTGCAATGGTTAAGTGCTCGGCTGCTGATTGAAAGGTCAGTGGTTCAAACCCACCAGCCACTCTGCAGGAGAAAGATGTGGCAGTCTGCTTCCATAAAAATTACAGCTTTGGAAACGCTATAGGGCAGTTCTGCTCTGTCCTGTAGAGCCGCTATGAGTCAGAATCATCTCGCTGGCAATGGGTTTGGTTTTGGTTTGGTGAGGGAGGCCAGGCCTTGTTACTGATGTGGATCGGGACATATAAACCACTGAACCTTAGAGGTTTTCAGAGGCTCCTGGTTGACAGAAACCAGGAGAGGTGCTATCCTTTGGACGTGGAGGCCCCTCCCAGGCCTTTAAGCGGGATAGTGTCAACATAATTGGATTTGTTTTAGGAAGATCCTGGGACTGTGGTATGGAAAAATTAGGTTGGCAGTTCACCTTATTTTCTGGTGTAAGCCCCCAGGGCTGTGGTTTAAACCCCTCTGTCTCTGTGCAAACTGAGTTGTCTTTTGTCATTTTGGAAAAAATCATTTTTCATGGTCTGAAGTTCATCCAGTCTCAAGCTGCCTTCATACCACTGTTTATGCACCCTATCTATTCTGTGTGTGGGATGGAGGGGCAGAAGGGAGCGTGTGGGGACTTCCAAGAAGGACTTCCCACCCAAAGTGAGGACAACTCTTCTTTCCCTGAACCATCAGCTGAAACCCAATCCTGCCAAGTTCTGGGTAGGAAGGCAGCTGATCTCCAAGGAGGACTGGTGTCGTAGGCCAGCTTTCCTAGAGTAGAGGTCTCAAACTGGTGGCCCCCGGGGATGAACCTGGACCTATGGACATGTTTTTTTGCAGCTTTGTTTTGCCTGGAGAAAAAAATTAGTAATAATTGCCAATATTTTTTTATTTAAAAATCAGGAGATTTCTCATAAAAATATGCATTTCTGATTTTACTGAAGTATCAGACATGGCAAGACTGGTACCACCCTCCTGCGAGGCAACCATTAGTGGGAGCTGAGAGATAGCTACCCTGTAGATGGGGCTGTATTCTCCAGTTCACCACAGTCCCCACTATTCCCTATCATCTCCCTGTTTCGGGGCTGATAGGAGCTGCTATCTGTCATCATCCTTGCACCACCGTTTTCTTCTACAAAGCAAGGAGGTAAGTGAACTATTTTTTAGTATCTACACCTAGATCAAAAACGGAAAAACAAAAGATAGACCAAGGGGGCCACGTATTTCAAGACTAATGGGAGAGCACATATTTTTTGGCAGAAATGAAGAATAATTGTTTGATATACAAACCAAATATGTCTGGATTGAAAGAGTACACTTGAAGAAGCTTTTATGAGTAAACCTGGCTCACGTCATTACTCATGTTACCTGCCTGGGCCCAGATGTTTGTAGGTTTGCAGCCCCTGGGCTGCTGAGATGTGGCTTCGGATCTACGAGTGTCAGAACCATTCTTTCTATCTGTTCTCCCTTCCCCCTCCAGCCCTCCCCCCCCCAAAAAAAACTGCATTGAGTTGATTCCAACTGCTAGCAACCCTATAGGAGAGAGCAGAGCTGCCCCATAGGCTTTCCAAGGCTGTTATCTTTATGGAGGCAGACTGCCACATCTTTTCCCATGGAGTGGCTGGTGGGTTCGAACCACCAACCTTTTGATTAGCAGCTGGACACTTAACCATTGTGCCACCAGGACTCCCTATCCTCTCCAGGACCCTGCAATTTGGGGAAGTGGCCTGGGGCTCCACGAGGGGAACGAGTGGGAGGGTAGGGGCCTAATTGGCTTGGGCCCTGCCCTGCTGCTCCAGCCTTCTTCCGGGTCAGCTCTGCTTCTGTCTCTGTGTATGTCTACTTTCATTTGGGGGGCAGAGGGATGGTTTCAGAAGCTTTTAAAGATGCTTAAAAACAGTCCATCTTCTAGAGCCCCTTCATGTCCTTCTGGGGGAAATGAAAGTCCAGGGAAAAGGATGGACCTAACCATAGTTACCCAGCATGTGTCCAGTATGGAGTCTGAGCCCCGTCCTCACTTCCTTGCTGCTCGCTTCCCACCTGGGCTGAGTGAGGGGCCCCTCACATCTGGGCTCCCACCCTCCACTTTGCCCCATCACCCCATTTACTGCACTGTCTTGTGAATTCTGCTTTACCTCTCTACCTCTCCCTTTAGACCAGGATTGCAAACTCAAAGGCCTGTGAGCCAAGGGAACTCTATTCCTGCTGCTTGTTGCCAGGTAGGAACAGGGGGCTGGTAGTGTTGCCAGATCTCAGGCGGCAGGCAACTTGGATCTTAAGTGAAATCACCTACCAGCTGATGATTTTTGACTCCTGCCCAGGCTATATGCACCTTGAGGGAAGAAATAATGTTCAGTTCTCTGCCATCTAGCCTAGGGTTCAGCACTAGGTGAGTGTTGAATGAATGAATGAATTGAATTCCTACATTCCTCTTCAGATTCTCATTTCTTCATTCAGTGAACATTAATCGCCACCCAGTTTGTGCCAGGCTCTGAGCTAGGAGTTAGGGTACAAGGAATCACAGCTCCTGGCTTTGAGGATTCATGGTGGGGGTGAAGGTCAGAGAGACATGTAAACAGTGGTAACAGAACCTGAGCTGTGGGCGGCCTCAACGGAGACCCATGCCAGCTCCAGGCTCCACTGCAACAGTGGCTGCTGCTTATCAAGGGCCTGCTGTGTGCACCCAACTAAGCGCTTTACCATACACCATCTCGTAGGGTTACCTCAGAGCAACCCTAAACCCATTGCTGTTGAGTCGATTCCAACTCATAACAACCCTATAGGACAGAGTAGAACTGTCCCGTGAGGTTTCTGAGGCTGTAATCCTTATGGAAGTAGACTGCCATGTCATCTGTCTCCTTCGGAGTGGCTGGTGGGTTTGAACCGCCGACCTTTTGGCTAGCAGCTGAGCAGTTTAACCACTGTGCCACCAGGGTTCCCTACAGCAGTTCTACCCATTAACCCATTGCCGTTGAGTTGATTCTGACTCGTAGCAACCCTAAAGTACAGAGTAGAACTGCCCCATAGGGCTTCCAAGGAGTGCTTACCTTTTGGTTAGCAGCCATATTTCTTAACCACTATGCCACCAGGGTTTCCATAGCAGTCCTAGAAGGGGCTGTTATTATCCCCATTTTACAGATGATGGGATTAAGGATTAGAAATGCTAAGACATTATGTTCCAAGTGATATAGCTAGCGTGTGGCAGAGCTGAAAACATACCCAGGGATTCTGAACCCAGAGCCATTTCTCTAAGCCACAGTGGATTCTAGGATTCAGATGAGGCCATCTTGTGCTCGCACAGGTTTGTGTGATAGAAAAGTAAAGGATTCTCATCAGAAAGGAGGTACTTCCAGGCAGGTTTTCATAAACCGTAACTAACAACTTCTTTAAGGAGAGCAGGTGGCCCTTTCTGAGACCTAGTGATAAGTCAAGTATTGACAGTCATTTTTATGACTTTTGGGAATTATCAAGTTGTCAAACGGGGTGTGTGTGTGTGTGTGAGAATTCAACCTCTGTAGGTTCTCATTTCATCACCTTCTGTATTTTAAGACCTATCACTACAATCAGCGTTTGACTGGTTTTCATTAGGCCACCTTTGCGGTGCTCAGATTCAACTCATTCATTCCGAAGTACTTATTGAGCACCTGTGCTGCGCAAGGCACGGTTCTAGATGCTGGGAACACAACAGCCAGCACGGTAGACACAGTTCA
Source organism: Elephas maximus indicus (assembly GCF_024166365.1). Taxonomy (NCBI): domain Eukaryota; kingdom Metazoa; phylum Chordata; class Mammalia; order Proboscidea; family Elephantidae; genus Elephas; species Elephas maximus. The sequence continues at coordinate 87,480,577 of NC_064830.1, read as the reverse complement.
CGCCGTTGTGAAGTTAAAGGTAGCAGAGAAGCAGATTTTAGTCAAAGAATCGCATCATACAAATAAATGCAAAGTTATAACCCAAATTAAGTGCTGTGAAAAAGAAGGATATAGTGCTCCAAGAGTGTCTGCCAAGGGGACTGAATGCAGTCGGATAGGCCAGGACATGTTCCTCAAGGAAGCAACACCTGAGTTGGGATTTGAAGGAAGAGAAGGAAGTAACCTGGTGAAAGGGACAAAGGTTCTGGGGTCAGCAGGTTTGAGGAAATGAAGGCACCACAAAAAGTGAGAGGAATGTGGTTTATGATGAGACCAGAAAGGTCAGCAAAGCCATGGTGGTCATGGTGAACTTATTTTGTTCTTTATCCTGAGAGCAAGGAAAAGTCATTGGAACATTATAAGTTAACTTTTGCTGTGTAACAAATCATCCCAAAATATACTGGCTTAAAAAACAAAACAAAACAAAAAACCATCTCTTATTTAGCCCAGGAGGCTGTAAGTTAGCAGCCTGGGCTGGGATCAACTAGTGGTCTGGGGAAGGCTTAGCTGATACTAGCTGGGATTGTCCGTACATCTGTGGTCAGCTGGTGGGTCATCTGGGGCTGGTTGGTTATGATCGCCTTGATGGGGATGGCGGGAGTGATGAGGAGCTTTATCCGTGTGACTTTTCATCCCCTAACAGGTGAGCCTGGGCTTGTTCACCTGATGGTTGCAGAGTTTCAAGGGCGTTAGTGCAGTCGTTGCAAGACCTCTTAAGGCCTCGTCTTGGAATTAGCAGAGAATCACTTCCGTCACTTTCTGTTGGTCAAAGGAAGTCACAAGATCATCTCAGATTCAGAAGACGGAAAAATAGACCCCTTTTAATGGGAGGAGTTGCTAATATTGGGGCCATTTTTGCCAGCTTGTACAAAGGTTTTAAGTAAAAAGATGATGTCATAGAGGGCAAAATGTTCCTGTAGCTGCTACGGTGAGGATGGATATGTGGGGGCTGTAGCAGATATTAGAAATCCCTCGGTGGTGCAAACAGCTAATGCTCTCAGCTGCTAATCAAAAGGTTGAAGGTTCGAGTCCACTCAGAGGAACCTTGGAAGAATGTCCTGGCAGTCTACTTCCAAAAAATCAGCTGCTGAAAACCATATAGAGCCACAGTTCTGCTCTGTACTCTGACACACATGGGATTTCCATGATTCTGAGTCAACTCGATGGCAACTGTTTTTTTGTTTGTTTGGTAACAGATACTGTAATAGTCTACCATAAGATCCATTTCTTCCTTTCTTATTCCTGTACATTACTTTGTGCAATAAAGGCCAAAGTTTCTTGCCTCCCTTATAGTTAGGTGTACGGAGTTTTAGGATATCTTCTTTAAAAAGGGAGGGAAAGACTTTCTTCTCCCCCTCCTCCCTGTGCTGGCACTGAAAGCAGATGTGTTGGTTGGAACTTGGGCAGCCATCTTGGACCTTGAGCCTGAGAGCCTCATCCTGAGGAGGGTGGCGTGGAAAGATGGAGGAGCTGGGTTCCTGATCGCTGTGGAACCACCATACCACTCTGGACTGCCTGTCCAGTGTTGCTGCGAATGGCTGCCAGCTGCCACTTCTCTGGATCATTTGCTTTTGGCCAAATGGGAACCGTCTCACCCATGACGTTATATTCACCCCACCCAGAGTGCACAGGTATGGAAGGTCAGTCCCCGTTGAGGAAAAGTGGGAGCCGGTCTGTGGCGCAGTTCCCTCCTCAGAGCTCCATGTGGAATGGGGCTGAGACCACACCCTTGCTTAACCCCTTCCCTGCCATGTCCTGCTTCCCTCACACTCCTTTTCCTGGGAGCACTCCCTCAGTAACTTTCACATGAATCCCTATCTCAGGCTCTGTTTCAAGGGACCCAACCTAAGACACCCTATTTCCCCCCGCCCCCACCCTTGGTGAGCCACTGAACAAGGACCTGGCTTTCCCAGCAAGCTCCCAGCTCATAAAGAATCACAATCCACAGACTAAATACATTTTGCCTGCAGTCTTCAGAGTGGAGAGGAGAGGAGAGGTCAGGAGTCCTGAATCCAACAGGAGTAGGCACTACACTGTGAAGAAAGCATGGAGGATGACCTCCTTTCAGGCCAGTTGGAGTCCAAGGGAGCATCTGGGAAGAGAGGCCTCAGATTCATTAAGCATGTGAGGTCCACCCAGCCCAATCCCTCTCTCCTACCTCCATGGCTCCGGGCCTGTTTGAAGTCTGCTGGCCGCCTCGGTCTGCTAGGCGGACAGCATTTGTAAGCAACTCTGTCCCCAGCCCAGTTAATAATTTAGGAGCTAGCGCCTGCAGCCAACCTATCATTCCAACCCCGCTGCCACCCCGGACCCTGAGTTAGTGGACAGGAAAGGAAAAATCACTGCGCCGGTGTGAAAAATGGTCCTCGCTTCAAGTACTTGCTGGTCCCTGGTGCTAGGGTGGGAGAGTACCAGGCGCAGACATACCTGCTGGGCAGACAGTGAGAGGAGGATGGAGCGGTCCTGGGGATGCAGGCATGCACCCAGGGCATTAGCTAACCTTTGGATCTGGGGCCACGTTTGTCTTTGGACAGTGTGCTGCAGTCGCTGGGGTACAGACTTTAGAGGACCCAGCTGTCACCTTCTAGTTGAACCATTTACTCACTTGCTCATTCATTCATTTGCCCATCATGGAAGCTGTGGGCATGGAAGTGGGCATGGAGGGTACATAGATGGATGGGGCACAGACCTACCCTCAGGGCAGATGCATGCACTCTCACGCATGCAAGTGGTTGGGAGACAGCTGACTGGGAGCTCTGCGCATGGGTGCGGCTTGTTGCCAAGGTATGCCGGGGGCCCCGAGTGTCCAAAGCAGAGAAGGGAGGGTAGAAAGGCCATGAATAAGATCATGAACTCGCAGCCAGGTGGCCCAGTTCAAATCCCAGTTCTGCCACTTCCTAGCTTGAGCAAGTTAGCACCTTTGAGTCTCAGTTTCTCCCTATGTAAAATGGGGCTAATAATAGGAGATTGGTAAGAATGACCTCATATAAGATAATTGAAAGACAAGTGGCTAAAACCAAAACTCTGACAGTATAAAATGCTGACAACTTTCTAGTCACTTCAGGAAATAAGTTGGCAGTTTCTTCTGAGGTTAAATACGTTTACCGTGCCAGCCGGCAACTGCATCCCTTTACCCAAGTGAAATGAAAACTTAAGTTCACGCAAAACTTGTGGTTATTAAACTGGAAGCAACCCAAATGTCCTTCGACAGGGAACCGACGAACTGCGGTACTTCCATACAATGGAACACTATGCGGGAATAAAAAGAAATGACCTACTAATACATGCAACAGTGTGCATTATGCCAAGTGAAAGGAGCGTTATATGACATCCTGGAAAAGGCAAAACTGTAGGGACAGGAACTTGGTCGGTGGCTTCTGAGGGCTGGGTATTGGAGGAGATTGACTACAGAAGGGCATGAGGGAATTTCTTGGGGGGTGGGTGATAGAACTACAGGCAGTCCCTGGGTCACGGATGAGATCTACTCCTGTGTCTTTAAGTCAAATTTGTAGATAAGTTGGAACAGGGGCATATGGTTCTTATTTAGCCTTACTTTAGCGCCAGAGGAAACCTTGGTGGCATAGTGGTTAAGAGCTATGGCTGCGAACCAAAAGGTTAGCAGTTCAAATCCTCCAGGCGCTCCTTGGAAACTCTGTGAGGCAGTTCTCCTCTGTCCTATCGGGTCGCTATAAGTCAGAAGTGACTCGACGGCGGTGGGTTTGGTGGTTTGGGGTTAGTGCAAGAAAAGGCCCAAAGCCTTTTCAGTGAGTTAATAGCTGCACCTGTGGCAAGAGGGGGTGACTGTGATGAAGAGTTTGTTGCAAGTAAGGATTGGTTCGGTTGTTTCAAAGTGAGGGCAAATTTACATACATTAAGGGGCAAGTAGGCGTTGTCCCTAAGTCAGATATCTGTAACCCAGGGACTTAACAGCATTTGATATTCTGGTCGTGGTGGTGTATACGTGACTGTATGTGTTTGCCAAAAATCATAGAACTAATCACTAGAAAAGGTGAATTTTACTGTGTCAATTATCTCAATTTAAAAAACTTATTTGAACTGAAAGAAAAAAATACAAGGGAGGGTGGCGGAGTTGCTGCTTGTAAAATGCTTGGAACAGTGCCAACACATGGTAAGCATTTTATAAATTTGAAACATGGCCAAGTGCTGCTGCAAGGGCGAGGTTTGGAAGTAACAGTTCTGTGCACAGACTCTTGATGGTCCCTTACTTGCGTCCTCCTGTGTCAGCCTGTTCTCTCTCCCAGCCTCCTGGCTCTGCCTGGCAGGGAATCTTCCTCAGCCCGTTGCCCCACTATGTGTCCTCTCTGTCTGGTTCATATGTGACCACTTCTTGATCCCATTTCTGCCTTCTCTGACTGCTGAAATCCCCCATTGACCTCGCTGTTTCCCTCATTATTATGTGTTTAAACCTTTTGTTGATATTCTTTGCCATCATCTTAGAGGGTCTTGGGAGATGGGGAAGCTACATCTATGTGGTCAACACGCCATTTTGAATTAGAAGTCTGTACCCACTTGAGGTCCGTGAGGCTGCAGGAATGTTGCCTGGGGAAGGCGTAACCAAGGGCGACATTTGAACTAGCCCTTGAAGTTTGGAAGCGATTCACTAGGCAGAGAAGGGAGGAAGGGCATGTCTGGCACAGGGAACAGCACGTGCAAAAGCTAATCTGCTTGAAAGAGCAATTCAGGTTGGAGAAATGGGGAGCAGTCTGGCACGGATGGTGTGGGGAAGGTTTAGGGGGAAGTGACAGGAGGGAGTGTAGGGAAAACGCACTTGGGTCAATGTTTGAAGAGCCCTGAATGCCATCTTAAATCTTCTGGAAAATGGGAAAATACTGAGTTTTAAGCAAGGGTGGAATATAAACAGATTTTTTGTTTTTCAAACATCTCTCTGTTCTCTGTGTAGACACAGAAGTCATTGGTGTGTGGGCTCAATCCTGCCTTGAGAAGTGTTTCATTGGCCCTGCAGTGTTTTTTTCATTTTTTTATTAAAGAATTTGAATTTGTGACAAACATTAGAAATCAGGAGATTTTACATAGATTTCTGGATTTCTGGCTTCTCCTTAGATGGACATAGACTCCCCAGTTTGCCAAAGCCCTGCCTACTCCCTTATATCACCTTCCAGGCCTTGGCAGGCTTGTCAATTCTTAACCCCCGGGTTGAAAGTAGATTATAAAAGAGAGTGCAGTGTTATGGATTGAACTGTGTTCCCCAAAAAGATAGGTTGCCATCCTAACCCCTGTGCCTGTGAATGTAACCTTGTTTGGGGAAATAGGGTTTTTCTTTGCAGATGTTATCAGTTAAATTAAGCTAGGTCTCACCAGAGTAAGGTGGGTCCTAATCCTAATCCCAATCCCTTCTGAGTAGTTTCTGACAAAAGGGCAGACATGGTGCTGTGGATTGAATTGTGTCCCCCCAGTATGTGTGTCAGCTTGGCTAGGCCATGATTCCCAGTATTGTGTGGTTGTCCACCATTTTGCCATCAGATGTGATTTTCCTCTCTGTGATAAAGCCTTCCTCTATGATGTTAATGAGGTAGGATTAGAGGCAGTTATGTTAATGAGGCAGGACTCAATCTACAAGATTAAGTTGTAGCTTGAGTCAATTTCTTTTGAGATACAAAAGAGAGAAGTGAGCAGAGAGACTGGGGGACCTCATACCACCAAAGAAAGTAGTGCCAGGAGTAGAGCGTGTCCTATGGACCCAGGATCCTTGTGCTGAGAAGCTCCTAGATCAGGGGAAGATTGATAACAAGGACCTTACCCCAGAGCCGACAGAGAGAGAAAGCCTTCTCCAGGAGCTGGTGCCCTGAATTCAAACTTGTAGCTTACTGACTGTGAGAGAATAAACTTGTTTGTTAAACCCATCCACTGGTGGTATTTCTGTTATAGCAGCACCAGATTACTAAGACACATGGAAACAGGGACACACACAGGGGAGATGCCACATTTTGGCTACTCTACAACTAGCCAAGGAATGCCAACAAATGCCTAGGGATGCCAGAAGCTGAAAGAGACCAGGGAGAATCTTCCTCTAGAGTGGACAGAGAGAACATGGTCCTGCTGATGCCCTGAATTCTGACTTCTAGCTTCCAGAGAACTGTGAGACAATCAAGTGCTGCTCTTAAGAGCCACCACCCTTGGTGGTGTTTTGTTTTGGCCGCCCTAGGAAACTAATCCCAGTGGAAACCACTCCCAGTGGAAGATTATCATCACCTGGGGAACTTTAAAAAATTATGATGCCACACCCTCTCCCCAGTCCAAGGAAATCCGAGTGTCTTGAGGGTGGCCTTGGCATCTACATTTTTTAAAGCTCTGCAGGTCATTCTAATGTGCAGCCGAGGTTAAGAGCTTCTAGCCTAGAGGAAGCTGGTGCCTTAATCCTCTGGGAAGATGATGGCCTGGTTAGGGGCCAGCAGCAAAAGTGGGCAGGATGGAAAAGTTCAGGAGGGCTTTAGGGACCGGTGTGAAGTGCGGGGTTCCAGCTTGGCCCTGGATGTGATGATGCTGTTTGCTAAGAAGGGGTGCGTGAGGAGGAAGTGGCCAGGGGAGGTGGTGAACTCAGTTTGGCCCTGCTGTGTCTGAGCATCTAGCCTCCCAGCTGAGAGGTCAAGCATGCAGTTATCCAGCACTGCTCTGGCTACAGCTTTGTCTGCCTCCTAACAGCCTCTGTTCTCCTCTGAGAGGATAGCAAGGGGCGGGTATCCTAAGGGGAGACCAGGGGTTCTTTTGGTGGAGAGGAGGACCGTGATGGGGGACAGTGAGGCAGCTAAGTGTCCCCCAGGGCTAGGTGCACAGATGGGGGCTCACTTGGGCAGGGTGGGAAGCCCTTCTGTCTGCCCCAGGTTGTGAGTGCACAGGCCCTGCACAGCCCACGTGGCTTTGCCTGGAGGAAGGCCAAGGAGAGGACATACTCAAAAGGGGTGCTCACACTTGCGAAGGGACTCCCAGAGCATGCATGTGGTGCCCTCACCCAGAACCACTCACGCCTCCTCAAACCTATCAAAACCATCTAAAAGATACGCTGCAGTCTTAACCCCTGTGCCTGTGAATGTGACCTTGTCTGGGGAAACAAGTCTGGCCTCCCAGCAGATGTTACAGCTCCACCTTTTGCTGTTGTTGCAGGGCCAAGAACCCTTTCTACATATTAGCAGTAACTACCTTTCTGTGCCTACGACTAAGCAAGGCAGAAACCACTGTGTCCATTTTACAATGAGTGAGGAAAGGGAAGGAAACAAACGTTGACTTAATATCCATTACTTGCCAGTGACTTCATATACATTCTCATATAATCCATGTAACCATCCCAAATATGAAATAGCAGAGATTGTCCCCATTTTCCAGATGAGGAAACTAAGGCTCGGGAAGGTTAAACATGTTGCCCCAAATCATCAGCTTAGAAGTAGAAGAGTTCATAGCTAAGCCGTTTCCTCTCTTTCCAGAGCACTTTAACGTGTAGCCCACTACCACTATAACCTTGGCCCAGAGCGCATGCGTAGACACACACACACATATAGCATCTCCTGACACCTTTTATTGTCTTTGGTGCCCCCTCAGCTTCCCATCTGTTACCTCGTGCATGTCTTCCTGTCTCTGGCCTCTGCCCCTTGGCAGACCCGCTCGCTCTCCCAGGTCTGCGTGGTGAGTGGAGGGAGAGGCTTCAGTGTCCTGAGAAGGGGAGGGGCAGAGACCTCAGCCCTCCCATCCACCTAGTGGACATTCAGCATATGGCCCAGAGAACTCCCATCTCAGCCGTTCTCGGCTGTTGGGTCTCTGTAGCCATTAAGCATTTACCACGAGATTACTTCTGCCACAGGAGGCACTGTCTCAGCCATCTCAACAAAGGATGATTTTTGGTCTCCTTTGTTTTTCTCTTTGCCTCCTCTGAGATTCACATGGAGACATGAGTGGGTATCAGTGAACATTTGCCTTGGGAATATTCTGGGTTGAGGTTGCCTGGGGGCAGTGCTCACAATGAATGGTATAAATCTCCCTTGGTTGATGCTATTCAAGGTTGCTGCTCCCAGTGGACAGTGCTCACCAGCATTCTCTCTACACAGTGCTCTCACGGGCTGGCGTCACTCACAGCCACTCTAGTAGTACTCCCCTCATGAGAGTCACTGTGGACTGTGCTCCTGAGCAATGGTAAGTGATGATGGTCCTCATTGGAGGTGCTCCCTGTGGACCTTGGCCCTGTGCACGGTACTCCTTTGGGCAGTGCACACCACGGATGTGAGTGTTACAGAACTCGGCAGGGACCAAGTTCCTTGTGGACATGGTTCCCCATGGAAGGTGCTCACATCAGGTGGCTCTGGACATGGACAGTCCCCGCCATGGCTGATACTTGTTTCTCTTGAGCTTGCCAAGGTGGTTGTCATCACTTAGGATAGTTTCATCATGGGTAGGACTAACTTCATATGGTTTCTTATTATCAGTGGTTCTTACTATCGTTGGCACTTGCCATTGGTGGTAATAATGTCACCACCGATGATTTTGGGTACAGATGGTCCCACTGTGATGGCTCTCAGGACAGGTGGCTTCACCACTGATGAGTTTGCTATGGATGGCTCATCACTGAGGTTCCCAATACTGATGTTACTACCATTGGTGGCTTTCACACAGGTGGCGCCACCACCGATGGATCTTGAGGCAGTTGTTCTTACTAACGGTGGTTCTCAGTTTAGATGGTGTCACGATCAATTGCTGATTCTCAGTATAGATGGTGCTTACCATCAATAGTTTCTGCTACATGTGCCCTGTCTGCTGATAATCGTTGCTACAGATGGTACTACCCATTGTGCACACTTGACACAATTGGTGTGCACATTTAAAAGGCCCTTTCTACTTGTTTTGGTCATAGCCACTCTGGGTGAGGTCTGGGTCCCCAAGTCTGTTTCTTAGAGAGGATTTAGGGGCTGAGCAGTGTCCTCATAGAGGCATGCACATCTGGGCAGCTGCTTGCCCTCAATGATCTGGCTGCTGTTTTTCACATTGTCCTGAGCCTTGTCCTCCTGCAGACTGGTATTGCTGCTGTCCAGCCCACTTTGCACATTGCTGTTCACCCTGCTGGTCTGGCAGCTGCCGGTCTGGCTGGAGGGAAGGCTGCCTGTGGAACTGACCAGCCCACTGCTCACCTGGTAGGTGAGGGCACTGCTGCCCTGGCTGATGAAGCTGATGCTGGTCAGGCTGCTGGCTCTGCTGCTGGTGCTGCTGCCTGGCAGGCTGGTCTCACTTTTCCCCTCCAGTCTGCTTGCAGCTATTGGCTTGGCCGGTCTGCCGGCCCTTTAACTGGACGGAGGAGTAGGTGGCACACAGATGGTTGGTCTGGGTGCTGCCTGCCTGGTTGCTGAGCCCTCTACTCAACCTTGAGACTCGACCACTGCCCACCAAGCTGACCTCGCTGTTCTCCTTATCCCCCACGTACCCGCTGCTCGCCAGGCTGATACTACTGCATTTCCCGGGGCTGAGATGTCTCATGCTGGACACATCGCTCTCACTGCTATGGATGCCCCCCAGGTCACTGCAGGAACTTTTCAGGAGGTCCTGAGGCGTCCCTGTGTTGTGGCATGGCCATGCATGTGACTGGAGCTCTAGGCAGGGTGACTGCAGATTTGGATCTTGTCCCTGGGCATCCCAGGCGGGAGACTCCCCCTTTCCTTCTTGGAGGAAAATGGAAGCCAGCTGGGTTTGTTTATCCAGGAAGAGGGGGTCCCCCGGGAAGCCTCTGAATGTTGAGTGGTGGCTTGTCTGGGGAGAGGTGGCTCAATTCAGAAAGGTCTCCTTTTATACCTGAGTGTTCTGATTGGCTGGCTTGGTTTCCATGGTGCTGGAGACTGTGAGGTGGGGCCAGAGTCCAGGGAGAACAATGCTGTCCCCACACCAGTCACATCAGTGCCTCCGCTGGAGGGAAGGGGTCACCCAGAAGAGAGGCTTGTGGCCAGAAGGGGCGAGAACCACCTTCCTGGACACTTTCTGAGGGGCCTGTGGCCTCTGCTTTCCCAGCCACCATGTCAGGAGTCTTGGGTGTACGTTCCAGCTGAGCCACTTCTGAGCTGCATTTCTTTTCTTTTTGTTTAAATTGTGCTTTAAGTCAAAGTTTACAGCTCAAGTTAGTTTCTCACAGAAGAGAACATATACACACATTGTTATACGACCCTAGTTGCTCTCCCTGTAATGTGGCAGCACACTTCTCCTTTCCATCCCAGATTTCCCGTGTCTGTTCAACCAGCTCTTGTCCCTTTGTGCCTTCTCATCTTGCTTCTGGATAGAAGCTTGAGATGTATTTCTTTAGAATGTCACTTCATCTTCTGAGCCTCAGTTTTCCAACTGGTAATGAGAAATATAATTTCCTCCTTGCCCAGGTGGTTCTGGGGAGTGGAGAGAGTACCACAGTCAGGAGTTCAATCTACATTCCTTCCCAGATCTCCAGGTCCTTGCCTGGTCTGGCTCCTGCCCCTCAACATTGGCCCATGTCACACCTCACCCCTTCCTCACCATGGATGGTCCAGTCACTCTGGCCATTTTCTTCTTCCAAGCTCTTACCTGCTGCAGGACCTTTTCACTGGCTGTTCCCTCTGCTTGGAGTGCACTTTTTGGTTCCTCATCCTACAGGTATCACCTTAAACGTCCCTTCCGCAGGGAGGCCTTCCCTGACCTCCCCAAGAAGATCTCTCCTGTTCTTTATGTCACTTCCTAATGTATGCCCCTGGAAACCCTGGTGGTATAGTGGTTAAGAGCTACAGCTGCTAACCAAAAGTTCGGCAGTTCAAATCCACGAGGTGCTCCTTGGAAACGCTATGGGACATTTCTACTGTGTCCCGTAAGGTCGCTATGAGTCGGAATTGACTTGACGGCAACGGGTTAATGTATGCCCTTGTGGCATTAATTACAACTTGCAATTATTCTCTTTTTACGTATTGGTTATTTTTTGCCAGCTTCCTCCACAAGAGTGTAAACTCTGTGAGGGCAGAAATGTTGTTTCTTTAGTGTCTGGTATGCCCACAATGCCCAGCATAGGGCCTGGCACATAGTAGATGCTCATTAAACATTTAATGAATGAGTGAATGAATGAACGAACTTTCCTGGGGTGTGCATCACAGCCACCCGAAGAGTTTTTTAAAAACACGTATTTGGATTTTCTAGGACAGTGGCTCTTTCCTTGGCCGTACGTTGGACTCACTGGGGATTCCTGGGTCTTATCCCCAAAGATTCTGAGCTAATTGGTCTGTGTGGGGATTTTAAAAAGCTCCCCAGGTGATTCCAACTTGGAACCAGTGTTGAGAGTCTGTGGGCGAAGAGGAGAGACTTCAAGCATATATGTGTTTTTAAATTTTATTTTACTTTTGGTGAAAATATACACAGCAAAACCCGTTCCCATTCCACAGTTTCTAGACATAATGATCAGTGACATTGTTACATCCTTCACACTGTGTCAACAATGTCGTTATCTCTGCTCTAGTTGTTTCACTTGCATATACTTAATCTCCCTGCCGCCCCCCAACTTTTATATTGGCCCTTTGATTCTATATAGATATTTGTATTTTTTAAAAACCTAATGCTCAAGGGTGACAATCTTTACTCTTTGGACTAACCTGTTACTTATTTAAAGGTGACTTCAGGGATCATTTCAATTCATGGTCTGAAGAGCAACTCATGGCCATAGTCTTGGGAACTCCTCTGGCCTCAATAGGTCCAGTAAGTTTGGGTTCTTTAAGAATTTGAAGTCGTGTTTCACATTTTTCTTCCTGGTTATCAGGATTCATCCAATGTGTTCCTGTCAAAATGTTCAGTACGGGTAGCTGGGCACCATCTTGTTCATCTGGTCTCAAGGTGCAGGAGGCAGTGGTTTATGTAGACAGTCCTGTAGTCCAGTTCCTTCTCTGATTCTTGAGTTTTCTTCTTTCTCCTTTTTTCTAGATGAATAAAGTCTAGTAGTTGTGTTTTAGATGGCTGCTCATCAGCTTTTAAGACCCGAGACAGTACTCACCATACTCTGAGGTAGAACATAAACTTTAAGAGCTATATTATCAGCATATGTGTGTCTTTTTTTTAGGTGAGTCTGATGTGCGACTCTGATTGAGAAGTACTACTGTAGATGACCCCCACCATCTGTCAATCTGTTGTACTGTGTGGCATGTGTATTGCTGTAATGCTAGAAGCTAGACTACTGGTGTTTCAAATACCAGCAGGATCACCCATGGTAGACAAGTTTCAGTGGAGCTTCCAGATTAAGACAGACTAGGAAGCAAGGCCTGGCAATCTATTTCCAAAAATTAGCTAACGAAAACCCTATGGATCACAATAGACTACTGTCTGATATAGTGTTGGAAGATGAGCCCCCTGAGTTAGAAGGCACTGCACAATGACCAGAACAATGAACTCAAATATGCTAACAATCAGGAAGACGGCACAGGACTGGGCAGCGTTTTGTTACGTTGTGCATAGGGTTGTCATGCGTTGGAGCCAACTCAGTGGCAACTGACAACTGTAGATAAAAACACGCAGCATGACACTTACTAAACCCATTGCCATCGAGTCGATTCCAACTCATAGCGACCCTATAGGACAGAGTAGACTGTCCCGTAGAGTTTCCAAGGAGCACCTGGTGGATTTGAACTGCTGACCCTTTGGTTAGCAGCCGGAGCACTTAAACACTACGCTGCCAGGGTTTCCATGGCGCTTATTAGTAGACACTTAATAGATGTTTATTGAATAAATGAAAGAATTTTTTGACCCTTAAAGGGCTTGTGGATGGGGTTTCAGGACTTTGAGAATTCATTGGAATTGTATTGCAATGAGCTGTATATATACTTCCCCCCGCCAATGGAGGAATCATACTTGTTACATTATCTGTTGCTGTCCTGTCAGTCCTGACTCAACGACCTTATAGGACAGACTAGGACTGCCCCATAGGGTTTCCAAGGAGTGGCTGGTGGATTTGAGCTGCCAACCTTTGGTTAGTAGCTGAACACTTAACCACTGTGCCACCAGGGCTCCCTATCTATACTTTGTCCCCCTAATGGAGGAATCATAGCTTTTACAGAATTCTCAAAGGTGCCTGTGATCCCCAAAAGATCAAGAAACATAAAGATTCAATGCAACTCTTGCCTTAGCATTAGACCCTGGTACTTAGCCAGACTCTCACAGGTCTGGAGGGGGCTGGCTTGCTCTGTTTGCTCAGGATGGGGTAGAGAAGAAATGTACTCTGGAGAGAGAGCTGCTCAGCCCCTTGACAGCCATCAGTGCTAATTATCACTGTCATCTTATTATGAATTCCTGTCCCATTGCCTGGGACCATTTAGAGTCTCTCTTTGCTGTACCAAGAGGTAATCTCTTTTGCTTGGGAAATTCTGATCCTTCTGGGCTGCGGGAGGAGTGTCTAACAGCTGTCCCCAGCCCTGTGTTTCCCCTCTAGGGTAGGAGGAGACAGACAGGGTGGCTTAGTGGTGATGCTCAGAGTAAGGGGTGTGGTGGGACCCAACTGTTGTGTTCCCTCAGGGACAAGCTGTAGCCCTTTAAGGGACTGGCAGGAAAGAGGTAGGGGTCAGGCACCTGGCAGGCAGGCTAGGGCTCCGGACTCTCTCAAGTATAAAACACACTGATGCCCCAGTGCTGGAGCTTAGTAGTCGGCCTACTGGACTTATGACCCCTCCCAACCCCCTTCCCATCCCAGCTGCCCCAGGCACATCACGTAATGGGCCTGAGGACTAGAGTGGAATAAATGGCAGAGACCATGCTGTAATCAGAGTCCCTTCCTCTATAGCACCTGTAAGCCCGGGATCAGTAGCCTGTGGGTATATAAGCGATGATGCCACATGAGCAACCAGCTTAGCACCCCCTTCATAATATCTCTCAAGGTTGCTCTGGGAGTGCTAGGGAAGGCATCTCAGGTGGGCTCCTGTTCTTTTGCCCCAGCCTTTTCATTCTGCCTCCTACCTGAAAAGCCACCTGAGGGTGGTGCTCTTATCTTGTCCCTGACCAGTTGTCTGTGCTATGTAGAGGCCAGAATGCCTACTTAGGTGCTGCTTCCTGGCTTCCTCCAGGCATGCAGATCCTCAGGGTTCAAATGGAGCAACCCTCCGGAGATCACAGTCCACTGGTGCCCTGTGTTCTGGGAAAAGTGGTGGAAGGTGTTTCTCATTTAAATCCTGTTCCCACCACCCGGGTAACACACCAACTTGACCTCTCTGAACCTTGGCTCTCAACATGGGAAATGGAGTAACGCCACTGATAAGGGCATTCCCCCTGTGGGATGCTGTGAGGGTTGAATAGAAGCACCCAGGATGCAGTCTGCCCCTGGTGGGGACCACTGCCTGACCCGCACTCGAACTTTCTGCTTTAAAGCAGAATATGAAAAACTGTGTTTGAACCATGAAACCCTGTTGCTCTCAGCATCACCCACTGACAGGTTTCCACACAGGCACACCTGTGGGAGAGCCTCCCCTGCCATCCTCCCCTGGATGCCTTTTTTGAGTTCCAGGGGCCCCCACCATCAGACCCCAGTCTCGGCAAGGACACTGTTATGGATTGAATTATGTCTGCCCCAAATATGTGTTATAAGTCCTAACCTCTATGCTGTGGTTATAAACCCATTTGGGAATGGTCGTCTTTGTTATGTTAATGAGGAATGATTAGCATAGGGTATATCTTGAGTCACAGTACCTCGTACCTCAGAGCTGATAGAGAAAGCCTTCCACAGAGCTGGCACCCTCAGTTGGCACTCCTAGCATCCTAAACTGTGGGAAAATAAATTTCTGTTTGTTAAAGCCATCTACTTGTATTTCTGTGGTAGCAGCACTAGATAACTGAGACAGAACTTGGTACCAGAAGAGTGGGGTGCTGTTCTAACAGATACCTGAATTGTGGAAGTCATTCTGGAATTGGGTAATGGGCACAGGCTGGAATACTTTAAGGTGTATGATAGTAAAAGCCTAAATTGCCTTGAAGAAACTGTTGATAGAATTATGGATGTCAAAGGCAATTTTGGTGAGGGCTTAGAAGGAGGTGAGGAGAGCTGTAGAGAAAGTCTCTATATTTAGAGAATACATACGGTGTCAGCAATAAAATGTTGCTAGAAACGTGGACATTAAATGTGCTTCCAGTGAGGCTTTAAGAGAAAATGATGAAGATGTGATTGGACAGTGGAGGAAGGGTGATGCTTTTTCTGCAGTGACAAAGAACTTGACTGAATTATGTTCAAATGTTAGATGGAAGGTAGAACTTGTAAATGATGAACTTGGATATCTGGCTGATGAGATTTCTGAGATCTTAAATGTGCTGTGTGGTTTCTCTTTGTAGCTTATAGTAAAATGTGAGAGGAGAGAGATGGACTTAAAAATGAACTGTCCAAAATGAAAACAGAACTTAAAGATTTGGAAAATTCTGGTTTACAAACTAAGGCCATGTGTCCCAGAATGTTCACCAAAGATGTGCCTACACAATTTTTTATTAAAGAGATTAAGCTTGTGACTGATGAATCTAACCAACTACCACAGCAGAAAACCCCTCAGCTTAGACTTAGAATGAAAGGAAAGAACACTGTCTGCCTCTTGGAATTCTGTAGGCAGTGTCTTAGATATCCAGTGCTGCTATAACAAAAATACCACAAGTGGATGGCTTTAACAAACAGAAATGTATTTCCTCACAGTACACTAGGCTAGAAGTCCAAATTCAGGGCGTCAGCTCCAGGGGAAGGCTTTCTCTCTCTGTCGGCTCTGGAGGAAGGTCCTTCTCATCAATCTTCTCCTGGACTAGGAGTTTCTCTGCACAGGAATCTCAGTTCCAAAGGATGTGCTCTGCTCCTGACACTGCTTTCTTGGTGGTTTGAGGTCCCCTGTCTCTCTGCTGGCTTCTCTCTTTTATATCTCAAAAGAGATTGGCTCAAGGCACAGTCCAATCTTGTAGATTAAGTCTTGCCTCATTAACATAACTTCCGCCTATCCTACCTCATTAGCATCATAGAAGTAGGATTTACAACACACAGGAAAGTCACATCAGATGACAGAGTGGTGGACAATCACACAATACTGGGAATCATGGCCTAGTCAAATTGACACACATATTTTTGGGGGACACAATACAAATCCATGACAGGCAGGAAACAGGCCAAAGGAGCAATATCTGCTGTCCTCCAAGAAAAGAAAAAGACCATCCCTGGGCCAGCTCAGAGATCAGCAGAACTGTTGGAAGGAGCACAGGAAGCAGAGCCTTCTCAGTTTCAAAGGGTAGGGCCACAGTTTCCTGGATTGCCAACTTGGTTCTGGAGTGTGGGGCCGCTAAGAAGGTGTGTGAGGAAGATAGGGCCACCACCCAAAGCTGAGTGAGCAGGGCTGCCATATCCAAGGGGCAGAAGAATGGGGCTGGCTGGGGCTGGGGGGTTGCAGTCACCACTCAGATGAACTTGGAGAATGGGGCTACCTAAAGCTGAGAGAGCAGAGTTGCCATCCCAGAGGGCCTAGAATGTGGAGCTGAAGCCTAGGGCTGAGGGGCCTCTACCCAGAATCCAGAGGGCATGGCCAACACCCAGAGTTTGGAGGGCATGGCCATTGTCCAGATGGTATCAGAGAAGAGAGGATTATTTTCAAGCCTTGGGAGCTAGTATAAATTGTTCTGCTGGGTTCTAGACTTGATTGGTACGTGTTATCTCTTGTTTCCCTTCAATTTCTCCCATTTGTAATGGAAATGTCTACATCGTGCCTGTTCTACCATTGTACTTTGGAAGCAGATAATTTGTGTTCTAAATTTCACAGGTTCACAGATGAAGAGGGATTTTGCCCCAGGATGGAATACACCTAAAGTCTCACCCATGTTTGATTTAGAAGATTCAAAAGATGAAATTTTGGATTTTGAGTTGATTTAAGACTTTTAGGATGATGTGATGGAGTGAGTGTGCTTTGCATGTGGCAAGGACATGAATTTTTGAGGGCCAAAGGGTGGAATGTTCTGGATTGAATTATGTCCCCCCAAAATATGTGTTGTAAATTGTAGTCTCTGTCCCTGTGGTTTATAATCCCATTTGGGAATGAGTTGTCTTTGTTAAATTAATGAGGCAGTATTAGTGTAGGGTATATTTTGAGCCAGTCTCTTTCGAGATATAAAAGAGATTAAACATGAAAGTTAGGAAGCGGAGGTAGGGTAAGACAGATGGCAAGACACGTGGAGATCTCCAAGGAACCAGGAAACAGAAGCTGAAGAGGCAAGGACCTTCCTCCAGAGTTAGCAGGGAGAAAAAGCCCCTAGAGCCGGCACCTGAGTTTGGACTTCTAGCCTCCTAGACTGTGAGTGAATAAATTTCTGTTTGTTAAAGCCATTCGCTTGTGGTATTTCTGTTATAGCAGCACTGGATAACTAAGACAGACACTAACTCATTCATTTTGGAGATTCCTTGAGTACCTACTGTGTGCTACACTGTGCAGTGTGGCAAGTGCTCCACTAAGAAGGCGGAGCGCAGTGCATGCTGGGTTAGCACATAGCTGGAACTGGTGGAACTCAGGGTACCTGACTCCCCACCCGGGGGTTTCTCCCTGCAGCGTAGCTGGAGCCTATAGTGACCATTTCTGGAGGGTTTGCACTGTGCCAAACACTGGCGTGTGTTCTCTCCCTTACTCCTTGTAAGAGTTTTATGTGGTGCCTATTAACGGCTTTCCCATTTTACAGGATGTACAAGGAGCAGAAAGATTTGGCAGCTTGCCTGGCCTCAGACAGCTATGACTGCCCTGCCTCTAACTCCAGGACTGGGCAGCAAGGCAGGGCTTGTCATGGGGGTGATGAATGCCATTTCTGTGAGCCAAGAGCAGTGGGCACCTTCCTACGCAGACCCACATGGCACTGGAACGAGAACAAGGTAGACTCTAGGGTGCATCTGGCCTCTCTGGGAACTCTCCTCCAGGGAGCCAGGCAGAGAGAACCAGCTCAGTCATGGCCTGGAGGGGCCCTCTGTCTAGGAAGAAAGGCAGTTCTTCTTTGGGGTGGATACAGGATTCTCTCCCCTCCCCCCCTTTTTTATTTAAGGCTTACCAAAAAAAAAAAAAAAAAAAGTGAACATGCATGTACTCATCATTCAGTTCAAGAAATAAAACATCACCGATAGACTCAAAGCCCCGTGATGAGTCTCCCGTCGCAGTCCCAAATCTGATGCCTGTCACTCCGATGCTCCACTTCACACTTGAATGAAGTGTGAAAAGATGTATCCCTAAACCAACGTGGGACTCTTTGTATGCTGTTTATCTCGATATAAAGGGCTTTGTTCACTATCCGTCTACAACTTGCTTTTATGTTCGGCATTATAGTTGTGAGATTCAAATGTGCTTATATGTGTAGTTCCCCCTGGGCAAATTATCCAAACTCCTTCAGCCTCAGTCTCCTTCTCTGTAAAATGGAGCTAGTAAATGTTAGCTATTAATATACTTGAGGTCAGGGAGTATGTGTTTTGCTACTGTGGCATCTCCAGTGACTAGAAAAGGCTCTGGCATGTTGTGAGTGCTTCATGTGAAGGAGACACAGCCCTAAATGTGTATCAATAGACCAGATAGATAAGTTTTGACATCTATCAGTGGAATACTCTACACAAGTGAAAATTAGCTTGAACTACATGTAAAGTTTTGTTGAATGAATAGACGCAAATCAATTAGAACTATGGCTGACAAAAGAAAAGATCAGTAGGTTTTTTTGTCAGTGTAAGGCAAGCTTGCCAGTTTGTTGTACTGTGATGACTTTGCATGTTGCTATGATGCCACCGGTATCATGTACCCACAGGGTCACCCCTGGTAGATAGGTGTCAGCGGAGCTTCCACACTAAGACTAGGAAGAAAGGCCTGGCAGTATACTTCCGAAAATCACCCGATGAAAACCATATCAATCAGAATAGAACATTGTTTATTAGAGTGCTGGAAGATGAGTCTCCTTGGTTGGAAGGCGCTCAGAATGCACAGTAGCTGCAACAATGGATTCGAGTATACCAAAGATTGTGAAAATGATACAGGACCAGACAACATTTCATTCTGTTGCACATGGGGCTTCATGAATCGAAGCTGATTCCACAACAACTAACAGCAGATTTGTTCTTTCTTCTTTTTTTCTTTTTGAGTGGATCAAATGAGAAAGTGAGTTATGTCTTTCCAAGTGCAGGGTTCTAAAGTTAGAAGGATGGTAAATACATGCTGGATGGGATTCTGGTGGTGGGGATAGGGTGTTGGGGCAGAGGATCTTTGAAGGATGGCCCGTTCTTATCAAGCCCCACATTACAGATGAGGAAACTGAGCCTCATTGAGTGGAAAGAAATTTCTGAAAACTACTTGTCTTGTGAATCGTAGATCTGAGATTCAAACCAGGTCTTACTATGGTGAGTTCCAGGTTTACGGGTGGGGAGAGAGACTCTCAGAGAGGGAAAGAGCTTTGCTGGGGCTACCCAGCAAGTCTGTGGCAGAGCTGAGGGCGAGGCCGCTTGTCTCATGGAAGGGCAGAGGTGGAAAGCTGTAGGAACTGTAGCTGCTCACTAGGAGATGAGAGTGGGAGCAGGGTCCAAGGGGGACCTGGAGGGCCCCAGGGAACTTCTCACCTGGGTTTTCGCCTCCTGGTGCGACCAGTGTTCACGATTCGGCAGCCTCGGTTTCCTCCTCTGTAAAGGGAACCAACGCTGTCCGTTCGAGCACCCCGAACTCCCAGAGGAGAAAACACTGCTGGAGGCAGTTGGTATCCCCAGCCCCCAGCCGGTCCTGGCGCCCTCTGCTCTGCGGCTCCCTCAGCTTCTTGGTTAGGACAGGTGCCCCCTGTCACCCACAGTGAGCAATGCAGGCCCTGAGTTACCACAGTGGGCTCGTGTGGAAGGATGCCACCACTGAAAAGTGCACTGCCTTTCATCATTTTATTACTGCACATTTGCAGAGACGAGAAATTATCAGCAGAAAATGAGGATATAAAACCCCGCTGCAGCCGACCACCTTTTTTGGGGCGCTCTGTGGAGCACTTGGCCGCTGTCCAGCAGATCAGTTCATTTTTAACGGTGAAGGACGATAGTTCATCTGCTTAATTCAAACGAGGTGACATAATATCCTTCATTTGGACTTATTACTGGCACGGTGGTGACTCGGCTCCCAGCATTCTTTGGGCAGGAGAGTCTGTCATTACTGCACATTTTCTCTCGCTGGCCAAATGCAAAGTCCACAGGAAGGGCTGCCACAGTGGAAAGCAGAGATCGACAGGGAATAGGTCACACTGGATATTAAGGAATGAAAATGAATGCATTCTTGCCTCCATTGAATAAGCAGCTGTACTTGGGCCTCTGTGATCCATGAAATAGGCTGTCAGAAAATAGGAAATGGGCTGCCTTTGAACTTCACCCGGTGATTCTGCCCTGTCGCCTTGGAGATTGGTTCTGCAGCCCAGGCAGGGGATGGGGGTGCGGGAGGGGGGAGGAACACTCACCTTCCTGGCTGCATACCAGACCTGTTGTTTCAGATGGCCCTGGGGGGAGCCACGTTATTCTCCCCAATTTGCAGATGAGGAAAACAAGGCTCAGAAAGATCAAAGATTTGCTCAGGGTCTCTGAGGAGCAGAGCCTGGCTTCAGTGTGACCCAAAGAGCGGTATGGTTGAGAAGTTGAGACTAAAGAACCTCAAAGACTCTCTCTCCTGTCACAAGACCACAGGCAAGCTGTTGGTCTTCAAGTCTCAGCTTTCCACGTGGAAGGAAAACCCTTGCACTGGATTGCAATGGAAATTAACCAAGGAGATGGACAAAATGAGTTTACACAGTGCTCCATACATAGTGATGGCTCGCAGGCACTGTTATTGTTATTCTGAACTTTTCTTTACATTCTTCAGATATTTATAGGATGGGAGGATAAAGACAGTGCAAGTGGGTGGTGGGGTTGGGACCTGTCCCTGGGACCTACCCCAGAGTCCATAGAAAGTAGTAGAAAGTCTGGGCTGGGGAGGAGGTTTTGAGAAGTTTATGGTGAAGTTGCTCCCTTCCCTGCTTTATTTCTCTCCATAACAACTCTTCACCATATCTATGTATTTTACTCAGTTATCCTGTTCATTGTTTGTCTCTCCTTCCACCCCCCTCCTTAGAATTTGTGGGAGGGTGAAGTTTGATCAGCTCCCCAGGGAACCAGGGCCGAGAAGGGGGAGAGAGGAGTGAGGTGAGTTTTTCAAGCATCTTTGGTTAAAATTTCAATATTTTGTTGATCGTGGTTTTGTTTTTTTTTTTTGGTATTCTGGTTTTTAAAAAATATTGTACCAAAATATTACTTATCCTGATTATTGAGTTTTTGCATCCGAGGCGAGTGCCTCACTTGCCTCACCTTAGTCCCAGCTCTTTCTAGAATGATGCCTGTCGGAGTAGGGACATTCAGTACTTACAAATATTTGCTCAATGGGTGATGAAGCCCTGTTCTGTTCAATACTCATTTCTTGGGTCCTCAGAGAAGAGGCTGCCTCCCACAATGGATATTCAAGACTCCATGTATCTGAAGGAAGCTAGAACCCCAAACAGCTTCTCTTACTTGGAGCCATAATCTGGAGGCAACTGAGTATTTCCAAGAGCAGCGAGTTAAAGAATAAGGGTGTGCCCCTTGTAGGATCTGATTATGGAACCAATTAGAACTCGAATCTCTAAATTTGGCTCATTGGAGAATGGAATGCAAGAAATCCAAGGAGCTCTGAAAAATCTGTGCAGAATTTCATCCCATTATTAGAAACTGCTGCACCTTCCTGTCTCCTGGATTCAATTGCAAGCCTGGATGCAATTAAAAGCCACATCAAGTTGTAGGGACAATTGTTACTGTAATGAGGTCCGGCTGTGCGGTGCCACTAAACTTTTCTCCCCCGTGTTGGGCACACCTGGGGTGAGCAGGTTTGGCTTCTGCTGTGATAGCTCTGGTGCTCCATTTCAGGGAAATAATCAGACCTTGCCCCTACCTTTAGCTTTTATTTCCTTCCAAAGCTGAGGTTTCATCGAGATGCATTCTTATAATTAAAGCAGGAGTGAGAAATAACCTCCTATATAATTTAAAATGGTAAAATTATCAATATCTTTCGCAGCCTCGGCTTTAAATCTTAGCCACCAACAACTCCCCTATTAACGGGCCTAATTAAATCCATTTTTCAGGACGTCTTTGGCAAATTCCATTTTAGCAAAACTATGGGAAGTTCAGTTTGATTTGTCTCTGTTCCACAGAGCTCCTCTGTGAGAATGAAGACGAGGTGGCTGCTCGTGTCTCATGTCTTATATTTATTAATTCATTCAACAAATATATATTGAGCTCCTACTATGTGCATTGGCATTGGACTAGGGGAAGGGGATGGACAGTTCCTGCCCTCGTGACCAGAGGGAAATGGGAGTCATTCATTCATTCAGCAAACATGTATTGAACCCTCTAATGGGGGAGCCATTGTGTTGGGCCCTTGTACTATACTGATGAAAGACCACCCCCCTTCCACAATGATCATTACCAATTTGAGGTGATGCTGACAGTTAATAAATGCTCTGTGATAAGCACTCTGATAAGGTTAAGCAGAGGAGACTGTGGGAACTTGGAGGAAGGCTTCTAACTCAGACTGGAATTTCGGATCAGTGAAGGTTCCCTGCAGCTAGTATTTAAGGGTAAGGTGTTATCCATGTGAA
The DNA here is from genome assembly GCF_024166365.1 of Elephas maximus indicus. Lineage (NCBI taxonomy): Eukaryota > Metazoa > Chordata > Mammalia > Proboscidea > Elephantidae > Elephas > Elephas maximus. The sequence goes on along the minus strand of NC_064830.1, from coordinate 87,457,900 downwards.
ACAAGGAGAGGGGAAGGAGTTGTGTGTGCAGGAATGCATGGGCACAGGGGCATAGGAGAACCTGAAAGCTATGAACTCTGAGTGATTTCATCTGGTTAAGGGTAGTACTTTCTGGCTGCATACTAATAACAACCTGGGAAGTTTTGAAAAAACTCAGTTGCCTGTACCTCATCCCTGATCACATAAATCCTAATTTCTGGGGGTGGGGCCCAGGCATTGATATATATATATATTTAAGTTTCCTGAGTAATTCTAATGTGTACTAGGTGGTCAGGGTTGACAGACAGTGGGCTAAAAGCATGCAGAGTGGTGAGAGCTGAAGCTGGAGAAAAAGGGGACTAGATGGTGAAGAGTCTTAGAAGCCTGCTAAGGGATTTGAGACTTACCTGACTGAGACTGGTGAGACTCACTGAAGGTTGTAAGCAGAATTGTAAGCTCAGATTTGTACTTCAGAAAGGATTAGTCTTCCAGTTTTGTAGAGGATAGATTGGGGTTACGGAAGGCAGAGAAGCTGATAAAGAGGCTATTGCAGTATTCTGGACATGCGATGATGGCGGGTTGGGCCTATGGTCATGATCATGGGGATGGAGCGGAGAGATATTTAGGAGGTGGAATTGACTAGACTGGGCAGTGAATTGTGCATCCTGGGTGAGGTAGGGGAAAGAGTTTAAGAGGTCTCCCAGTGGCTTTGGTGACTAGATGGATGGTTGTGATATTAATAAATTGGAGAGTGGCCAGGAAAGATAATGAGTTGGATTTAGGACATGTTGGAGAGATACAGTTGGCATTTGGAGATGAGACATGACACAGAATTGTATTCTGTATATATGAAGAGATTGGGAAGTCAACTGTGATCTAAAATTGGAAGGTGTCATCTAAGGAGAATATATAACATCAGAGTAAGTGAAGCAAATGGCCAAGGATGGAGCATCAGCATTTAAAGGGTTGGAGTCTTGAGGAGCTGGGAAAGACTTGACAAGGAAAAGCAGACAGTGATGTCATGAATCTAAGGAAGAGAGAGTGACAAGGAGAGAATGTCAAAATATTGAAAATTGTACAGAGATCAAATAAAAAGGAAGACCCTTTTATTCATCTAGGAAAAATCAGTTTTGTTGAGACACTAGAGTTAGAAACTAGACTGCAGTTGTTTGGGAAGTGAGTAGGAGAGAGGTGAATTTGGGTATAGGTGATGTGATGGTCCAAGAAGGGGAAACGAGAGATTGGCAGTACCTATAGGAGATGTTGGATTGAGGGAGGTATTTGAGTCCCCCCAGAAGAGTCTGAGACAAGGATTGAGTTCAAGTAGTTTATTTGGGAAGTGATTCCAGGAAATGCTGGTAGGGGAATGAAGGAATGAGGCAGAAAAGATAAGGAGATTAATCAAGAGTATGCCAGCAAGTAATTACCATGGGAAAATGGAGCTTAATCTCAGGGGATAACTGTGGAAGACAGTATGGAACATGCTTCTCAGAGTTATTCCACATGAGGGGTGAGGGAACTGGGGTATTTATCCACCCATAAGTCATTAGGTGAGGGCTGTTTTTTTTTTTTTGTTCTTTGGGGTTGAGGGAGCATTAGTTCCAAGGCATTTTTAGCCTGCTTGGGGAGAGTGGGCTCTGGAAACCAGAGGTGAAGGTGATGGCAATTGGAAGTTGGACTGAAATGATGAAGATGATAAGGACTGAAGGGATAAGGATGGGCACCACAGCATCTGCTACAGGAGGAATTTATTTTTTTCAGACAAAAGAGAATTTATCATGATTGAATGACAAGGATATGGAGTCAGAATGAGAGGGAGAGGTTGAAAATACAAGTAACAGAGAAAAAACTGTGAGTAAGGATGTAAGCTTAAGGCTTTATGGAAGTGATAAGAGGCTGTAGTTGGTAAGTAGGAGACTGGAATTCAAGCTTCCAGAAGTTGAGCATGTCTGCATTTCCATTTGCTGATAAGATTCTTGGTGTGATCATTGTTGTGGGTGGCTCAAGTGCAAGGAAAGAGAGGTCCACTGGAGATGGGGAGATAGAAGGTCAGGGAGGTAAAGATGTGGACTGAGTCATTCACAGTGGGCATTGAAGTTCCCAAGGACTCAAGGATGGAGAGAAAGGCTAAACTAGCTGCCATAGTTATTAATGAGTATTAGAAGTCACTGGCTACCCCAGTTCCATTCACATGGCTGGAGTGAACCAAGGAGGTGTGTCCACCATTTGGTCTTGGGCCAGGAAAGAGCCTTGTAAGTCAGAAGAAGAGATCAGTCTGAAGAGGCATGGCTAGAAGTTTTAGAGGGAAGTTGGAAGACAGAGTCAAGATACCTGGAGTCAAGTCCAAGGGGTAAGCAGGAGGCCATGGAGAGGACAAAAGGGGGTCAGGAACCAGAGAAGCCAAGAGGAGGTTGGGAAGCCAGATTCAAGATAGGTCAAGGTGCATGGTTTAGGATGAAGGCTGTGGATAAGGAGAAGAAACACTGATAGAATTAAAGGGAAAGACAGATAGTACTACAATAATAATTGAAGACTTCAATATACCACTTTCAATATTGGACAGAACATCTAGACAGAAGATCAACAAGGAAAGACTAGACCTCAATGACGCTATAAACGAACTAGACTTGACAGACATATAGAACACTTCACTGAAAAACAGCACAATATGCGTTCTACTCCAGTGCACGTGGATCATTCTCCAGGATAGATGACATTTTAGGTCACAAAGCAAGTCTTGATAAATTTTAAAAAGATAGAAATCATAAAAGTATTTTCTCTGACCAGAATGGAGTGAAGTGGTAACAGTCAATAGCAGGAAAAAAAAAAAAAAAAAAACCCTTGGAAAATAAACAAATATATGGAAATTAAAGAACACAATATTAAACTACCAATGGGTCAAGGAAGAAATCACAAATTTCTTAGAGCTAAATGAAAATGAAAGCACAACATACCAAACCTTATGGGATGCAGCAAAGGCAGTGCTCAGAGGGAAAATTATAGCAATAAATGCCTACATAAGAAAAGAAGATCTCAAATTAACAGCCTAATTTGACGACTCTAGGAACAAGAAAGAGAAGAGCAAACTAAGCCTAAACCTACCAGAAGAAAAGAAGTAACAACAATCAGAGTAGAACTACATGAAATCGAAAACAGAGAAAATCAATAAAACCAGAAGATGGTTCTTTGAAAAGTTAATAAAATTGACAAACCTTTAGCTAGACTGATAAAGAAAAGGTACAAATAATCAAAATAAAAAGTGAAAGAAGAGACATTACAATTGACCCAATAGAAATAAAGAGAATTATGACGATATTATGAACAACTGTATGGCAACAAACTGGATAACCTAGATGAAATGGAAAAATTCTTAAAAGCACACAATCTACCCAAACTGACTCAAGAGGAGAAATAGAAAGTCTCAACAGATTCATAACAAGTGAAGAAATAGGATCAGTGATGAAAAACCTCCAAACAAAAAAAAAGTCCTGGACCAGATGGCTTCACTGGGGAATTCTACCAAACGTTTAGAGGATTGACACAATACTGTTTAAACTCTTCTAAAAGAAGGAAGGAAGAAATACTCCCTAATTCATCCTGTGAAACAAACATAACCCTGATTCCAAAACCAGACAAAGATACCACAAGAAAAGAAAACTACAGGCCAATATCTCTCATGCATATAGATGCAAAAATCCTCAACAAACTAGAATCCAACAGCATATTAAAAGAGTCATACACCATGACCAAGTGGGATCTTAAAACATACCATAACCAAACCAAACCAAACCCAGTGCCGTCGAGTCGATTTCGACTCATAGCGACCCTATAGGACAGAGTAGAACTGCCCCATAGAGTTTCCAGGGAGCACCTAGCAGATTCAAACTGCTGACCCTTTGGTTAGCAGCCGTAGCACTTAACCACTACACCACCAGGGTTTCCAAAACATGCTATTCAGCTGTAGTAATCAAAACAGCCTGGTACGGGAATAACAATAGATCCATAGATCAATTAAATAGATTTGAAAGTCCACATATAAACCCACACATCTGTGGCCAACAGATTTTTGACAAGGGTGCTAACTATATTCAATGCGGAAAGAAGAATCTCTTCAATAAATAGTGCTGAGAAAATTGGATTTCCACACACAGAGAAATGAGACAGGATCCATGACTCACACCATACACAAAAACAAATTCAAAATGGATTAAGGACCTAAATGTGCAAACTAAAATCATAAAATTCTTTAAAAAAATAGGCAGGACAATGCTGTCAGGCCCAGCTTTTAACAATGAATTATCTAGTATAATAACAAAAGCACAAACAGCAAAAGAAAAAATAAATGGATTCTCATAAAGATTAAAAACTTTCATTCATCAAAAGACTTTATCAAAGGCAAGGTCATGGAAACTCCATAGACACATCCAGACTCCCTGAGGGACCAAATTCCTGGGCTGAGGGCTGTGGGGACCGTGGTCTTGGGGAATATCTAGCTCAATTGGCATAACATAGTTTATAAAGAGTTGTTCTACATTCTACTTTGGTGAGTGGTGCCTGGGGTCTTTAAAAAGCTTGTGAGCGGCCATCTAAGATAGTCTACTGGTCTAACCCCATCAGGAACAAGGGAGAATGAAGAAAACCAAAGACAGAAGGGAAAGATTAGTCCAGGGTGGGGCTGGGGGGTGGGGGGAACTTACCAAAAGACGGAAAAGCTAAGCCACCCGTTGGGAGAGTATTTCTGGAAACCATATATATGACAAGAATCTAGTAAGAATATATTTTGTATACACACACACACATATATAAATAAAACTTCAACAACTTAACAACAAAAGGCAAATCACCCAATCATAAAACAGGAAAGAACTTGAATAGTGTCTTAGTTATGTACTGCTGCTGTAACAGAAATACCAAAAGTGAATAGCTTTAACAAAGAAATTTATTTTCTCACAGTCTAGTAGGCTAAAAATCCAAATTCAGGACATCAGCTCCAGGGGAAGACTTTCTCTGTTGGCTCTGGAGGAAGGTCCTTCTTATCAGTCTTCTGCTGGACTAGGAGCTTCTCCACAGAGGACTCCCTGGTCAAAAGGATGCACTCCGTTCCTGGTGCTGCTTTCTTGGTGGTATGAGGTCCTTCCTCTCTGCTTGCTTCCCTTTCCTTTTATCTCCTGAGAGAGAAAAGGCAGTGCAGCCCACACCTTAGGGAAACTCCAATTACGTTGGATCACGAAGGGTGTTACATCTCATCCTAATCTTCTTTAACATAATCTAGCCTTGCCTCATTAACCACAGGCACAGATGAGGATTTACAACACATACAAAAATTATATCAATCACAAAATGGAGGGCAACCAAACAATACTGGGAATCATGGCCTAACCAAGTTGACACACATTTTGGGGAGACACAATTCAATCCATGACAAATAAACATTTCATCAAAGACCAAAAAAATACCCAAACCCGTTGCTGTTGAGTTAATTCCAACTCAAAGCGACCCTATAGGACAGGGTAGAACCGCCCCACAGAGTTTCCAAGGAGCGCCTGCTGGTAGATTCAAATTGCTGTCATTTTGGTTAGCAAAGAGGACATTGAAATGCCTGCCAAACACATGAAAAGCCGCTCAGTGTTACTAGCCGTCAGAGAGATGCAAATCAGAACCACAATGAGATACCATTTTCACTCCCGCTAGGATTGCTAAAGGGCTCTGGTGGAACAGTCGTTAAGAGCTCACCTGCTAATCGAAAAGTCAGCAGGTCAAATCTACCACCCACTCCTTGGAAACCCTGTGGGGTAGTTCTTATCTGTCCTATAGGGTCACTGTGAGTTGGAATCTCAAGGGGTTTCATTTTTGTTTTTGTTTTGGTTAGACTGGTTAGGATAAAAAAAGCTGAAAATAACATATATTGGTGAGGATGTGGGGAAATTGGAACCCTTACTCATTGCCACTGGAAATGCAAAATAGTACAGATGTTGTGGAAAACAGCGTGGAACTTTGGAACACCGCACCAAAAACGGGGCACAGGCCAAGACCTCACTTTCAGATAATGTCAGTTTTTCACGTAACAACCTGGTCTTTGGAACCTCACCATGTTGTTAAGTGAGGAGTGGGTATACGTGCTTCCTCTTTATTCCTTCCTGTTCCAGCACAGGCCCATATTACCACTGAAGAATGTCTGGGCCTCTAGGCCTTTAAATAATTGTTCATTCCCTAGAACAGAGACTCATTTGGTCTGAAAATCGCTCCACATTAACTTGTAATCAAAAGCTTCCTGCTCTTTGTTCTGCCTAAAATAGGCCATTTGAGAAGAAAGCAACACATCTGGTGAGGGACCCTCACAACTGCAGAACCCCAGTGGCCAGCTCGGGCCTCAGGGTACACTGACTAGACTCCAGCCAGCCTTTCTGGATCCCACTTTCTGGATTACAGGAACACTTGTTCACCTTTACAAAGAAAAACGGGGGGAAGGGGCAGTGGAGAAGAGCAGTCAACATATGATCCATGCCTGTTAAAAACTGTTTCCGTTGCACACAGATGTGTGGGGTGTCTCCAAAGAAGGACATCCTGATGATTGTGTGGAGGTGATGATGCTCAGTGCCCCGTATGGGAAGGACCCAGGCAGTCTCCAAAATTACAGTCCCAGCAGGGGAGTATGCCCATGGCACGTGTCATGGATTGAGTTATGTACCCCCCCACCCCTCCCCCAAATTTGTTTATCAGTTGGGCTGGGCCACGATTCCCAGTATTGTGTGATTTTCCTATATGTTGTAAATCCTGCCTCTGTGATGTTAATGAGGGAGGATGGGTGGCAGTTGTGTTAGTGAGGCAGGACTCAACCTACAGGACTGGATTGTGTCTTGAGGCAATAAAAGACAGAAGCAAGCAGAGAGACAGGGGAACCTCTAACCACCAAGAAAGCCATGCCACGAGCAGAGCACGTCCTTTGGAGCCAAGGTTTTTGGGCAAAGAAGTTCCTAGTCGGGAGGAGAATTGATAAGAAGGCTGACAGAGAGAGAAAGTATTACCCTGGAGCTGACACCCTGAATTTGGACTTTTAGCCTACTTTACTGTAAAGAAATAAATTTCTCTTTGTTAAAGCCATCCACTTGTGGTATTTCTATTATAGTAGCACTAGATGACTAAGACAGCACCGTTCCTCGAAAGATGAAAAATAGAACCACCATATGACTCAACAATTCCACTTCTAGGTGTACATCCCAGAAGACCTGAAAGCAGAGATCAAACAGAGACATGTACACCAGTGTTCATTGCAGCATTATTCACAATAGCCTAAAGGTGGGAACAACCTAAATGCCCATCAACAGATGAATGGGATAAACAAAATGTGGTGCAATGGAATGCTACTCAGCTAGTAGGAGAAATGAAGTCCTGATACTTGCTACAATATGGATGGAACTGGAAGATGCTATTGTTGTTAGGTGCCTTCAAGTCAGTTCTGACTCAGAGTGACCCTTTTGGACAGAGTAGAACTGTCCTATAGGGATTCCACAGAGTGGCTGGTGGATTTGAACTGCTGACCTTTCGGTTAGCAGGTGAGCTCTTAAAAAAGCTGAGTGAAATATGTCAGTCACAGAAGGACAAATATTGTATGATCTCACTTATATAATAAGACAAGAAAAGGCAAATGTATAGAGAACAAAGTTTATTAGTGGTTACCAGGGGGTGGGAGACAGGGAGAAAGAGTGGAGGGTAATGGTGATAGAAATATCATGTTGAGTCAGGGTAGGGCTGCATAGCTGATTATTGTAATTGCCGTCAATAATTTTACACCTGTAAAAAGTTGAATTGGCAAAGTGTGATAAACATATTTACAACAATGATGACAGGAAAAAAAAAAAAAAAGAGTAGCTGCTGAAGCTACTTATGTACAGCCAAAAACCTCATGGGATTTGGTTTCTTGGTTTACAGGTTTAGGGTCATGGTTTTATGGGACATAACAGTCAATTGGCCTAATAACATGTTAGTGCTTCTCTTCTACCTCCTGGTTCGATGTGTAGTGCCTGGGGTCCTAAAAGCCTGCAAGTGGCCATCAAAGGCACAACAATTGGTCTTTTTTTGCCTGGAACAGAAGAGGAAGAAGGAAAGTCAGGAATAGGAGAAGGATGTGGAATGTGTGGCAAATTGCCTCCATTAGCAATTGCCCCCTTTGCCATGAGACCAGAAGAACTGGTTGGTGCCCGGCTACCATTGTTGAACATTTTGATCAAAAATTCCACAGAAGAATCCTCATTAAAGGGGGGAAATGTAGAGCAGAATTTCAGACATCCTTGTAGCCATGAAAGTTGGATGAACCCCTAAAATTATTGCCCTGAGATAATCTTTAAACCTTAAACCAAAAATACCCCCTGAAGTCGTCTTAATCAAACAGTAGTTTAGCTTAACTAGTAAAAATGTCAGCTGTGAGCATTATGCTCTTTTAAGAACTATCTGCATGGGATTAAATTGTTAACAGCAATTCGAAAGATTGGATGGGAACCTTAAAGGTCAGTGAATTTATGTTAGTAGGAGAACAACTCAGAAAATGTTGAGAATGGTTACACAATGAAAAGAATGTAATTAATGTTGCGGCACTAGGAAAAAAAAATGGTACGTGTAGGAAAAAAAGGAATAATGGCAATGTCTACCTCTTTGGGTTGCTGGGAGGACTAAATACGCAATGCTTGTATGATGCTTAACAGTGTTTGGCAAATAGTAAGTGCTCTTTTAAAAAAATTTTTTTGTGTGTGTGTGTTTTAGGTGGAAGTTTACAGAGCAAATTAGTTTCTCATTCAACAAATTAATTTCTCATTCAACAAAGTGTTTCATGACGTTGGTTGCAATCCCCACCCTGTGTCAGCTCTTTGCCCATTTCTGACGTGGGTTCCCTGTTTCCTTGGTCTGGTTTTCCTACCCCTTCCTGCCTTTTCATCTTTACTTTTGGGCGTACGCTGCCCTTTTGGTTTCGTATAATTGTTTGTTCTACAGAGTATGTTATTTTTGGGTGGTGTTTATAGGCCTGCTATTTTATTGCTTGGCTGGAAGGTAGTTAAGTGCGCTGTTTTGAAATTTAACTACAAAAATGAATTCCAGTCTCCGTTTTCACCTCTTCCTTTTCTAGGAAAATAAGAAAACTCTCTGGCAAGTGGTGCAGGTAGAATGAAAAAGTCCATATTCGGCCCCCATCTCAATAATTTCTTTAACTCCGGGCAGGATACCTGATTTTAGAAAAGCAGGGGTGGGGGGGAATGAATGTTCAAAGCTTGCAGCCAATAAAATCTCAGAAGTGGCAATTTCATCCTAACTGTGTCCGTCTGCATCACTAACAGCATACTCAACATGAGGGTGGGGAGGAGTTTGGGGTAAGGGAGCCTCGTAAAAATGACTGATGCAGGTATTAATGATTTGATCTGCTAACGTGGCGTGGCTGCCTCGGAGAATCCTATTCGTCAGCGCCCAGGAACCCATTACAAGGAGCCTCAGTGGAAAGTGCTGGGGATAGCGTGGGGGATGTGGCGTGAATGAAGATGAATTGTGGAGCGCAGTATTGATTTGCCTTGCCTGGAATGGCACTTTCTGTTTGGAAATATGGAAAACATTAATGAATAAATGAGCTGGCTCAGTGAACTGCACCCCACTGGGAGCCCGGGTATTTAAGCTACATATGCCAGGAGACTCCAAGTAAATAAGGGGAAGGATGAGGATTTGCTGAGAGGGGAGATGTGTAACTTTCGATGTTAGCCCAAGAACCCTTGCCTGGAAAAACAGTGGCAAGTGTCATGGGGTCAGACAGATTCCTGATTGAATTCTGGCTCTGTCTTCTGCTAGCTGTGGTACCGTCAGAATTCATGTACCTCATCTCTCCCAAGCTCTGTTTTCTCATCTGCAGAAAGGGGGCTATGTACCCTCCCAAGGAGTCAGTACCAGTGCCATCAGGTTAATTTCAACTCATGGTGACCCTATGTGTCTCAGAGCAGAACTGTGCTCCATAGCGTTGTCAGTGGCTGATATCGTTCAGAAGTATAAACCTGTTGTGTGGAGCTGATTCCGACTCATAGCGACCCTATAGGACAGAGTAGAACTGCCCCATAGGGTTTCGAAGGAGCTGCTGGTGGATTCCAGCTGTTGACCTTTTGGTTAGCAACCAAGCTCTTAACCACTGCTCTACCAGGGCTTCTTCAGCAGTATGTCACCAGGCTTCTCTTCTGAGGTGCCTTTGGGTGGACTTGAGCCTCCAGCCTTTTGGTTAGCAGCTGAGGGTGCTGTTTGCACCACCCAGAGACTCCAAGGAATCAGTGGGAAGATTAAATTAGATCATGTCTGTGCTATATTATCTACCACTAATGATCTGTAAGATATCGGGCAAGTGACTGACCCCTCGTGCTGCAAATTTCTCTTCTATCATATAGGGATAATAATAACACCTATCCCACTGGGTTGTTGTGAAATTGAACTGTCAGTCAGTGGCTAGAACAGTGCCTGGGTCACAGACAGTACTAAAAGCATGGTAGCTTTTATCACTACTCAACATTCAACATATTTATTGAGCACTTATTGTGTACCAGCAATGAGATGGATTGACACAGTGGCTGCAACAATGAGCTCAAACATAGTAACAATTGTGAGGACCAGGCAATATGTTGTTCTGATATACCTAAGGTTGCCATGAGTCAGAACTGACTTCACAGCACCTAACAACAACTGTTGTAGGTAATAGAGGAGTGAACAAAGGAGTAAAATTTCTTCTGTCCTAGTACTGACTACTTTTTTCCCTTTGGATGTCCAGTTGTTCCAGCATTATTGGTTGAAAAGACCATCCTTCCTCCACTGAATTGCTTTTGCTTCTCTGGCCAAAATCAATTGGCCCTCCTTGCGTGGGGCTATTTCTGGGTTTCTAATCTGTTCCATTGATCTGTGTGTTTATCCCTCTGCTAATAACACACTGTCTTGATTACTGTGGTGATATAATAAGTCTTAAAAGTGGGTGGTATGATTCCTCTGACTTTATTCTTTTTCAGAATTGTTTTAGCCAGTCTAGTTCCCTTGCCTTTCCACATAAGTTTTAGAATAAGCTTGTCTGTATCTACCAAAAAAAAAAAAAAAAAACCCTTATGGGAATTTTGGTAGGAATTGTGTTAAACCTCTAGATCAATTTGGGGACAAGTGACACCTTTACTGTGTTGAGCCTTTCAATCCATGAACATGGTATGTCTCATTTGGATCTTCTTTGATGTCTTTCATCAGTGTTTTGTAGTTTTCAGCATACAATCCCTATAATGTTTTGTTAGATTTATTCCTTGGTATTTCATTTTTTGAGTGATTGTAAATGGTTTTATGTTTTTAGTATCAATTTCCACTTGTTCATCGCTAGTATATAGAAGTACAATTGATCTTATATCCTGCAGCCTTGCAGAATAAATTTGTTCTAGGAGGTTATTATTAATATTTTTTTAATGTGGATTTCTTGGGATTTTCTACATACATAATCACAACATCTGCAAATACATATATACATACGTGCTGCCATGGAGTTGATTCTGATTCATGGCAACCCCATGTGTTACAAGGTAGAACTGCTCCCTAGGATTTTCTAGGCTGTAATTTTTACAGAAGCAGATCACCAAGCCTTTCTTCCATGGTGCTGCTGGGTGAGTTTGAATTGCCAACCTTTTAGTTAGTAGTCAAGTGCAAACCCTTTGTGCCACCAGGGGCCTCATCTGCAAATAAGGAGTTTTGTTTCTTCCTTTCTAATCTGTATTCTAGAATTTATTATTATCACATTAGAAGTCTTATGCTCAGATGCCTACAGGGGCCAGACAGCTGGAGACTGTGGCCAGTGGGAGCACAGGCCTGTTAAAAGGGGCTGCTCCTCCCTTGCTATGTGGGAACGTGAGGCCAGATCTTCAGCCAGTTAAAAGATTTTGATGTGAGATTTTCTGATATTTAAACATTGTTAGGTTATTAAAATGTTTATAATACCTTTCAGGCCAAACACAGCACACCTGTGGGCTGGACTGAGGCCACCAGTTTGCAAGCTGGCACAAAATAGGTGTTCTGTAAACAGAAGCATCTGCTCCTCCTGTCTGAGGCCTCAGGCTGGCAGTGCTTGAGGGATGTGTTGGGAAGTACTCGCTGTTAATGTACCCCAGATCTCAAGGATGGACAAGAAGGCTGATGGGAATGGCGTGGCAGGTTAAACTACATGTGCAAGATTGTCTTTGGGGTTCTCGTGGCGTGGGACCATCTCGCTGGGTACTTCACCTTCTCCCTGGCAGCAGCATGTCCGTGTCTCAGGTAGGTGAGCTGTGGCGTGTGGTAGCAGGGTATGAGTGACAAGGGCTGATGATGACGGTGGTGGACTCAGGACTGGACAGAAGGATGAAACCTGGGAGAACCCACAGAAACCGACTCAATGGTCTGGGTGGCAAAATGGGAGATGTGGTCGAAGGGAAAGAGTAAGTATGAGCATCTGTAATATGCTATAATATGCCAAGTATTATGCTAGACCCGTCCCTCCCTGCTTTCCATTCACTCAACACATTTATTTAGCATCTACTCTGTGCCAGATGCTTTGCTAGGCACTCTCCTCTCATTTTTTCCTTACACATTGCCATGCGATGGGCCTCACTCCCTCCGTTTCACACATGAGAGAGCTCAGTCTCAGAGAGGTTAAGTAACTTGCTGATGGTCCCAGGTCTGTGCAACTGCAAAGACTGAGTTCTCTGCACCACTTGCACTCTGATATCTCACAAAGGGCACAGCAGACACCTTGGAGCATTCTGATAACCTTTGCTCTGAGAGCTGTGATCTGGTGAGAGGAACGTAGCAGGAGCAGAATCCAGGTGACTGTTGGATCCATCAATCAAACAGACCCTGGCCTGAGTTTCTATAAAATGGCCTGGGGCATCAGCAGGAGGATCGCCTGGGACCAATAGCCTTCTATAACCTATCTATAAAGGGACACGAAAGAATCAGGCAGTGTCCTAGGGTCCTAATTGCAGTCTCTCCTTCATATGATTAGTAGTGAAGCTTGGATATAGGGCCGTGGGAGATTTAACTCCAAGACTCATCACATGGTGGGGAAGGGAGTAAGCTCCTGGGCCATATCCCACCTTAGTCAGAAGTGACTTGATGGGGAGGTTGCATCTTGCAGATAGATAGTGGTGCCAGGGATTTGGTAATGAGGCTCTGGGGAGAGATACCCTGCTCACGCTCCTAGTCCTCATCCTTCTTATTTCAATCTGCTTCCTCACGGATGGCTAAGTGAACAGGAGGAAATGAAGGGAGGAAAATGGCTTGAGGGAGAGTCTATTAATCAGAGCTTTCTGGATTAAAAGTGACAGAAACTCCAACTCTAACCGACTTAAGCAAAAAAAAGGGAATTTATTGCTTTCAGAGCCAAAATCTCCAGGGCGTAGAGTCTGCCTTCAGGCGTAGCTAGATCCAGAAGCTCAAATAATGTCTTCAGAATATGTCTCCATCTGTCACGCCTGCTTCTCTTTGTGTTGGCTTTTTCCTCAGGCTTTATCATGGCAATTCTAGGTCATATCAGCTTTAATTTCAATCGTCTTGTAAGAAGAGATCTACTTTGCCCCAGTGGTTCCAACAAATGTCCTGGAGGTTGAGTCCAATCTCCATTGGATCTGGTAGGAAGGAGGGAGGCCTGCCTCATTTGAACCACATGAACTGAGAGAGGAGAAAGTGGCCCCGCAAAGGAAAATGGGGATGTTGTTACTGGCAAAAACATCTCCTGGACATAATTTCTTCCCTTTTGTAGCCAGTGAACATTTCATCAAACTCACATGGGGCCCGGAAAGTTGAAGCTATTCAGGGATGTGGGGAGGACATTTATTTGCTCCTTGTTTCTTCACTCTGCATATTCTGGTTTATTTTTCGTGCTCTCTGCAGGCTCTCTGTCTCTGCACACATCATTGTCTTATAGATTCCTGTCACTTACCTCCAACCCTGTGATGAGTTGCATTGACAAGTGCTGAGTTTCAGTTCCCGGGAGGTTGCAGCATCTCTGTTGTGGTCTGCCCAGCAGCCATTCACCCTCTTGCAGTAGCAGCTCTTTGATTTTCCTTTAGGGAGCACTTCTCCCCTGCCCCTCAACACTGAAGCCATGTAGTTCAGCAGGACTCTCCCCCTCCCCCAACATCTCGCACTCCAGGAATGAGCCTGTGGTCCAGGGAGTGTCAGTCAGCATATTCTAGCCCCCCTGGCCACCATGAGTTTTTCAGGGATGGTCACATGAACTAGGAAAGGCCAGTGAGCGTCTAGCTTGGGACCTTTGCTGGGACTTTTGGGTTGCATAGTCAAATTGACTGGATTGGATGGTAACTGACAACAACAACAACAGTAACAACATGCTGGGTTGCAAAAATAGTAGGATATTAGCCTAGACTTGCTAAAGGCCACCCGTGCCAACATAGATGGAAGCAGAGCCAAGACAGACAGATTCTTAATAACTTTTGTTGAGCATCTAGCTATACCTACAACTCTTCCCTCCTAGACTTTTCATTTAAAACAGGCTAATACATTCCCACTTTGCTGAAGCTGACTGGAGTTGAATTTCTATCTTTTGAGGTCAGGAGTCCATATGACTACAGATAAAGGGTCTGATTGGCTCATTTAGTGACTTATGGGTGCGTGTGTCAGGGACATGTGGAATAACATGGCTAATGATGGAGGAGAGCCTTTAGGAAGGGGGCTTTTAGGCTGGGCCAGGCTTGCTGGTTTTGGTGACTATAAGTGGTTCAGAGAGTAACTGTGTCAGGGAATGGCCAGGGTGATGGCAGAAGGGACGTCCACTCAGGAACTCAGGGAGAAGCAGAGCTGGATGGGTAGCCAGGGTTTGGAGAGCTGTGGCTCAGTGGGTGTAAGTCATCAAGGTCTCCTGTAGGCACATGTGAGACTCAGCCCAGGGCAGCAACACTCCAGCCTCCACAGCTAGTGCAGTGACTCTGCTGATGTGGCTGGTCTGGCTCAGGGCCTCTACCGAAGAAGAGGTGCCTGCAACTCAAGACAAGAGGCTTGGAGGACCACGTCACAACTCTAAAATCCTATATCTCACCATGGGTGCAGCGAGGTCTCCAAGAACACGTGGCAGGTCAGTTTCTGCATTCCTCTGCTGTTGGTGAGGCCCTGGGGGATTCCTCAGCCTGAGAGGCACCTCAGTGGACACAGGTCTCATTCCCAGTGCACAAACTGGACAACCTACCACTACAGAACAGTGACACTAATAGTCTTTTTATTCAATCCCTTTCTCCTTCTGCCTGGGCGCCCGTATGGACAATTAGGAAAAGGCAATTTATTGCTGAAGAAATTAATTGTTTGTGCCAAGTAGGCCTGAAACACTCCACAGGCTCTTTCTCTGTCGACATAACTGATTATAGTACTCAGGAAATGAACCCTGTTGACTGTTGACACAGTCGTTTCTGGCTCTGGATCAGCTGTGGTTTTTTGGAGAGATGGAGGGTGGAGAGTTGACAACCATGGTTGTCTTAGAAAGACACTTCTGCCTCCTTTGGTGGATAACAAACCGAAATCAAGCCCCTGCCCCGTGCTTGCAGAGTTCCACTTACTGGATAACGTCTTTGAGAAAGTTTTATTGCAAAGCTCTGCGCAAGGAGCCAGAAGAAAAATTCCTCACATCTGACTCCTCCAGGCTGGGCGAGGCTACATTTTATGGTGGTTAGCATTAGGGAATGAAACCCTGGTGGTGTAGTGGTTAAGTGCTACGGTTGCTAACCAAAGGGTCAGCAGTTTGAATCTGCCAGGCCCTCCTGGGATATCTAAGGGGCAGTTCTACTCTGTCCTATAGGGTTGCTAAGAGTCAGAATCGGCTCTACGGCAACGGGTTTGCTTTTGATTTAGTTTTAGGGCAGGTATACATATTCACTTAAATTCCAGGAATTACAGGAAAGGGTATGTTTGTTTATTTGGGGCGGAGTCAGATGCGGCAGCAGTCATAGGTCCCATGCTCAAAAAATGGTGGCCTTAGCATGATCTGTGGGGGATATGTCATAAGGTTACTCTGAGGACAGGCTGGGCACCTTCTGTGCACGTCAGGTGGGCCAAAACTGGCTGGAACCGACTCCAGCTGGGTCTTTCTTGTATTTTCAGTCAGGTTTCTGAAGAACAACTTAAAGGAAGTTACTCAGGTTTCCGAAGGAATACTACAGTCAGCAGGGTGGAGTCTTACCGGATTCACACGGTTGGGGTCCAGTTACAGAATCACTATTTCCCAGTTCTGTTTTTAATAATATTAGCAACTCACTGTTGGGAGCTAACTGTGTGCCAGGCTTGTTGTACATATTATCTTTAATCTTCTCAATATTCATGTAAACCAAACCAGAAAAACCAAACCCATTGCTGTCATGTGAATTCTGACTCATAGCAATCCTATAGGACAAAGTGGAACTGCCTGGTAGAGTTTCCAGGGAGTGGGTTGTGGATTTGAACTGCTGACCTTTTTGATTAGCAGGGGTAGCACTCAAGCACTATGGCACCAGGGTTTCTTTCTTTTTTTTAATATTCACGTAAGGAAAGCATTAATGCCCCAATTTCACAGGTAAGGAGACTGAGGCAAAGAGATGGGAAGAAACTTCCCTAAGGTCATTGGGTGGAAAACCATGCTCCTTCCTATCTTCCCACTCAAGAATGTGTCCAAAAGACACAAGGTAATTACGAGCCCAAGAGACAGAAAGGGCCACATAAACCAGAGACTACATCAGCCTGAGACTGGAAGAGCTAGATGGTACCTGGCTACGACTGATGACTGCCCTGACAGGGAACACAACAGAGAATCCCTGAGGGAGAAGGAGAGTAGTGGGATGCAGACCCCAAATTCTCATAAAAAGACCTGACTTAATGGTCTGACTGAGACTAGAAGGACCCCGGTGGTCATGGCCCCCAGACCTTCTGTTGGCCCAGGACAGGAACCATTCCCAAAGCAAACTCTTCAGACATGGATTGGACTGGACAATGGGTTGGAGAGGGATTCTGGTGAGGAGTGAGCTTCTTGGATCAGGTGGACACTTGATACTATGTTGGCATCTCCTCCCTGGAGGGGAGGTGAGAAGGTAGAGGGAGCTAGAAGCTGGCAAATCAGACATGAAAAGAGAGAGTGGAGGGAGGGAGCGGGCTGTCTCATTATGGGGAGAGCAATTGGGAGTATGTAGCAAGATGTATATAAGTTTTTGTGTGAGACACTTGATTTGTAAACTTTCACTTAAAGCAAAATAAAAATTAAAAAAAAAAATGTGTCCAATGGGCCCTTAGAAGTGAGTTCTGTGTCCCCAAATTTTGCATTAGGTCTGGGGAGACAGAAGAGTATGGTTGGTTAAGATTCCAGACTACAGTTGGATTTTCTGGGTTCGAATCCTGGCTCTGATAATATTTGGATTATTTTAGATAAATTACATGACTGTTCTCAACCTCAGTGTCCTCCCTGGTTTACATTTTAGTGGAAAAAACAGTAGTACCTTCTTCCTAGGATTGCTGTGAGGATTAAAGAAGGTAATGTGTGTAAAGCATGTGAAAAAAAAAGCACGGTCTTCCTAATTCATTGTCCAGCTTTCGCATGCATATGAGGTGATTGAAAATACCATAGTTTGGGACAGGCTTACCTTAGTCCTCAAAGTGACATCTTTGTTTTTTTTAACACTTCAGAGAGGTCTTTTGCAGCACATTTTCCCAGTGCAATACTTAGTTTGATTTCTTGACTGCTGCTTTCATGGATGTTGATTGTATATCCAAGTAAAAAGAAATCCTTGGCAACTTCAATCCTTTCTCCATTGGTTATCATGTTGCTTTTTGGTTCAGTTGTGAGGACTTTTGTTTTCTTTTTGTGCAACCTGTGCCGAGGGCTGTAGTGTTTGATCTTCATCAGTAAGTGCTTCAAGTTCTCTTCACTTTCAGTAAGCAAGGTTGTGTTATCTGCATATCACAGGTTGTTAATGAGTCTTCCTTCAAACCTGATGCTGCCTTCTTCTTCATAAAGGCCAGCATACTCAGCATACAGATTGAATAAGCACTTATGTGGTAAACACTTAACAAGTGTTAATTTTATTATCACTCACCGGGAGCGGAGTGGTTGTTTCAGGAAGGGACTACTGGAGAAAGTAGATAAGGATTGAGGATCATCCAAGGGAATAGATTTTTGTTTGTAAAATATACGCACCCCCCGCCGCGGTGCTAGTCTTGGTCATGGATTTGCTTTGTCCCGTGGAATGTAGGTTGCACTGACAACGTGGGTGTCCTGAGCCTAGGCCTGAAGACGCAGTGTGTTCCTGCTTGCCCTGCTGGGAGCTTTTAACTTACGCCATTAGAAAATCTTACTCAGCTAGTCATTGCGTGCCTTCCGCTTGGATCTCCACAGGAGACTCATGGAGCAGAGCTGCAACCTGAACAGCCAGCCTGAGCCCTGTAAGTGAGAGACTGGGTTCAAGCTGCTGGCTTTGGTGTGGCTTGTTCCACGGATCATTTTGGCAGTAGCTGGTCCCTTGACAGAGAAGATTAGTGCATGCAGGATCTTGTTCGCTCAGCGTATTTTGGGTGGACCGCTCCTCCCCCATTCTTGGTCCATGTGGACCCCTGCAGTAGGCTTCTAACTCGTCTCCCTGACCCCACCTTTGCTCTCCCAGCCCCCACAGTCTATTTACCATGCAACAGAAAGAGCTGTTGCTGTTAGTTGCCATTGAGTCGGCTCCTGCTCACGGTGACCTTATATATAAGAGAATGAAGTGTCGCCTGGCAAGAGTGGCCCTTTTAAAATACAAGTCAAATCAGGGCACTCCCTCAGTGTTTAGAATAAAATCTGAACTCCTTACCACCACCTACGGACCCTAGGTGATCTGGCCCCCATCTAGCTCATGACCACATTTTCTTCCACTGCTCCCAGTACTAGTGCTTCAAAACAGTGGAAGAGCCTGAGGGGGAGGTGGCCCACGCGGTCATGGTGGGATACCTCTGAGTGGACACTGCAGCCGTTAGTGCTGCGAAGGTTATCAACTCATCCATCTATCCATAAGGCAGTTTCTTCACATCTTGCTGTGGGAGACATATATCCAGGAGCCCTGCCCCCTTTACCTCAGTATTCTGGAGACTTTTTTTTTTTTTTAAATAATAATTTATTGTGTTTTTGGTGAAGGTTTACACAGCAATTTAGGTTCCCATTCAACAATTTCTATACAAATTGTTAAGTGACATTGGATACAGTCTTCACAATGAGTGAACATTCTCATTCCATTAGTATTCTGGTGACTCTCAAGTTCTGCCCTAACTTTCTTGGCCTAAATCCTCTCCAGGGCGAGGACCTGGGACAAGAAGCCCATTGGGTTCACTGTCCTGGTGGTGATGGGCAGGAGAGGATTCAAGTTTGGATAATGGTGAGTCCTCTGTATCCATTCACACAGGAGAATAAGCCAGGCCCAGAAAGACCCGCTCACACTCCCCTTGGGGAGCCTTACCCAGGGAAGCAGAGTCCTGGAGGGGCCAGAAATTCCAAGACAAATTTGCTGAGTGGTCTTGGGTCAGGCCTGAGCTCTTTGGGCATCAGTTTCTTCTATAGAATGGGTGTGAGAGTTTTGGTTGCCTGGAAAGAGACTTTTGCCTTTTTTGGTGACTACTCCCTTGGGTTACTATCTCTTAGTTCTGTTTTTAATAATACTAACCACTCACTGTTGGGAGCTTACTGTGTGCCAGGCATGTCATATATGCTATCTTTAATCTTCTCAACGTTCATGTAAGACGTGAGTTCTATTAGTTCTATGTGTAACCTTTACTGAGCTACGAACCCCTAGGAGGCCCTGATGCAAGTTATAGAGTGTCGCTGCAGACATAGGCATGTGTGCATACACAACTCCATGGGTATCCACACCTACAATTTATGTATAAACTTAGGGAGCTGTGGACAGCTTGACAGCTTTTTACGGACTGTGGGTTAAGAGTTTCTGGACTTCATGAAGAAGATTAGCATTGTGGCTCTAAGGAAGTGATTTGGAGACAGTCTGCCGGAGATCAAATCTTGCTTCCACCACTTATTAACTGTGTGACCTTGGCTAAACTACTTAACTTTTCTGTGCCTCCATGTCCTCATCTATAAAATGGCAGTGGTAAGAGTACTTCCTACTCAATAGGGCTTCCCTGCTGAGAGGAATAAATAAGATTTTATATATGTGGCACACAGCACAATGTCTAGAACATGGTGATTGCTCACGATGTCATATGATCATTCCAAAGGTGACAGTCTAGGACCCAGGAAGCTTCTCTCCTCTTGCCTCTGTCTGATACCCTTTCAGCTTCTCTCTTCCTTACTAGAATCTGTTTCTCTCTTTATCTCTTTCTGGCTCTAGGGTGACGTCTTGCTGAACTGTTCCCATTCCTGTCTTTCCTTTATGTAGACACACAAAACCCTGCTTCTTCCTCAAATCTGGGGCTGAGTGTATCCAAGGAGCCACGCTTTCGAGACCACGGTAAGCTGGTATCCTGCCTAACCTCTATGATTCTCTTCCTGGTTCTCCCTTCCCGTCTTTGTCTGTCTGCCCATGTGGTCTCGGTCTCTGACTCTGTATCTGGTCTCAGCTACTCTTTTCCTCTCTGATGGTATTTCCCCATCTCCATCTAAATCATAGCTGACATGTGGATGGCCCATCCACATGCCAGGCATGTGACACTCACTCTGTATGGTTTATTTTTTAATCCTCCTAACAGCTGTTTGGAAACCCTGGTGGTGTAGTGGTTAAGAGCAATGGCTGCTAACCGAAAGGTCAGCAGTTGAAATCTACCAGCTGCTCCTTGGAAGCCCTGTGGGGCAGTTCTACTGTGTCTTATAGGGTTGCTATGAGTCAGAATCAACTCAATGGCAACAGGTTTGGTTTTTGATTTTTAACAGCTGTATGAAGGAGGAAGATTAAGAAAATAAATCTTTATAAAGCACCTAGTATAATCCCACAGTCCCTGGGTGATACAAATGGTTAATGTGTTCAGCAGCTAACTAAAAGGCTGTGGATTCGAGTCTACCCAGAGGTGTGTCAGAAGAAGGCCTGGTGATCTACTTCTGAAAAATCAGCTTTTGAAAATCTGTGGAGTACAATTCTACTCTGACACACATGGGATTGGCACGAGTCAGAATCAACTCACTGCCAGTTGGTGCTATAACCTCAGACCCTTACAGGTGCCGGTGAGACAGTGCTGAACACAACAGACAAAATGCAGAGGCTGTAGGAGCTTAGGAAAGCATTGGCGGTTCAGTGGTAGAATTCTCAGCCTCCATGTGGGGGACCTGGGTTTGAATCCTGGCCGGTGCATATCATGCACAGCTACCACCCGTCTGTCAGTGGGGGCTTCATGTTGCTATGGTGCTGAACTGGTTTCAGCAGGGCCTAGGAAGAAAGGCCTGGTGATCTGCTTCCTAACACAGCCAGTGAAAATCTATGGACCTGTAAAATGGTGGGAGTACTAATAGTAGCGTCTTTAGAACCTGTCTAACTTCAGGGCAGATGATGACAAGGATCAGCCCAAAGCTGATTTCTGTGAGGTTGAGGTCAGGTGTACCTCCACCCTCCAAACTTTACACCAATTCTGACACCAGCTGTCCCTCCCACAGCACCCTCTAGTTCTCTTCTGGGTCTGATAATGTGTTGCAGTGGCCACACAGAACTCACAGAGCATAGTTACAGTTAAGTGGTTTATTAAGGAAGTAACAGGGTACAACTCGGGATCTGAATCAGGAAGCATACAGGAATAGCCTCCCTTCTTCAGGGCAGGACAGCTCTCTCAGTTCCTTTTAGCTGTGTAGGCCTCCTCTTGCCCCCCTGAGGGTAGGCTCCTCTTGGGCCCCCTCAGGACAGGCTCTTCTTAGTTCCCTAAGGACAAGCTCCTCTCTACCCCCTCAGGATCGGCTCTTCTTGGTCCTGGTGTCTGTCACCACTGACCCTGCCACAGGGCCCCTTCTAGGGTTGTTGCTGCCGGCTCTGCCTCTGGGTCTGTTTTGTCCCTCTCGCTGTCTTCGGTGTTACAGCCCTGGACCTGTGTTACAGCTCTTTTAGGAGGTTCCTTGCCTCCTCTCTCTTGTTTCTTCCTTCTGCTTCGTCCTGCTGCTTTTCTTTCTGTCTGAAAAACCTTAGTGGGGTTGGCTGTATATATACACAACTCCTTGTCAATTTCAAGTCATGGCCCCTCCCAGTGAGGGGTGGGGTCACAAACTGACCAATGCCCTCTCAGTAGGCCAGAAACACTTCATTTGGGTATTAGGCTGTAGACACTTCATTTGCATAGTCTGTTGACCAATCCCTGCAAGATGCATTACAATCACAGGGCAGACTGCAGCCCAGGACCAGATAAAAAGTATCAAACCACAAATTGTTTACAGTTTAGCCAGGAAATGTCAATCAACCTGGACAAAAGTAACAAATCCTCCGGGGTAGGAACTAGGGCAAGGGTAACTCCTTAGGGTTTAGGGGAAAAAAATCTCTCAAGCTGTTTTTCCAAAGAACCAAGGCAAAAGGCCACGTAAAGGAACTCATTTTACCACAGCATTACGAGGGTCCAATCTGCAACCATCTTGGGGATGACACAGGACTAGGTAGTGTTTTGTTTTGTCGTGCCTGGGGTCATCATGAATCAGGGGTCCACTCAGTGGCAGCTGACGACAACAACAATATAGAATGTGGGAATTGAGGTTTAGGAAAGTTAAGTAACTTGCCATTTGTAAGAAGCTGAGTCAAGGCTTGGGTGTAAATCTTTCTAAAACTAGACACTGAACAAGATGTAAACCACCACATCATATGGTCTTTCATAGAGCTCACGGCCTAGTGAGGAGCAGATGCGATTGTACACACAAATCACAGTATGATAAGTGCTATAAGCAGGGTGTGGTAGACAGAATAATAGTCCTTCAAGATGTCCATGTTCTAATCCCTGGAGCCTGTGACTATGTCACCTTAAATGGCAAAAAGGACTTTGCAGATGTGATTAAATTAAGAATCTTGAGGTGGGGAGATTTTCCTGGCTTATCTGCATGGGCCCAATGTAATCACAAGAGTGCTGACAAGAGGGAGGCAGGAGGGCCAGGCAGAGTCAGGGAAGGGGACGTGGTGATGGCAGCTGAGGTCAGAGAGGGAGGTATTGGAAGGCGCTACAATGCTGGCTCTGAGGATGGAGAAAGGGGCCATTGGCCAGGAATGCAGGTGGCTTCTAGAAGCTGAAACAGGTAAGGAAACTGAGGAAACAGGTTCTCTCCTCAGAGCCTAGAAGGAACGCAGGCCTGCTAATACCTTGATTTTAGCCCAGTGAGACTTCATGTTGAGCTTCCGACCTCCAGAACTATGAGATAATACATTTGTGTTGTTCGAGGCCATAGCAGCAATGGGACACTAATAGCGCTAGGCAACGCGAAAGAGGCCACTTATACTCAGGAGAACCTTCAAACATTTTGCTTAGAAATCTCCTTGAAATCGCCCAATCCATTAGGCACATTTTCTACTTTCCACGTAACTGAGGACAAGAGTGTTCTAAGCTTTCTGTCACTCTATGACAAGAATCCCCCTTTCACGAGTTTCCAGTAGCATTCTTCA
This sequence comes from Elephas maximus indicus, assembly GCF_024166365.1. Taxonomy (NCBI): domain Eukaryota; kingdom Metazoa; phylum Chordata; class Mammalia; order Proboscidea; family Elephantidae; genus Elephas; species Elephas maximus. The sequence continues at coordinate 87,434,345 of NC_064830.1, read as the reverse complement.
TTTCCTTTTGAACCCTCACCACAGCATCCTCACAGTCTAGGTTTTTACTAACAGTCCGTCCGAGGCAATTTTAGGCTTTTTCTAACTTGCTCCTTAATATCCTCCCAGCCTCTACCTTTTGCCTGGTTCCAAAGCCACTCCTACATTTTTACATATTTGCTATGTAGTATTCCACTTCCAGAAAATAGAAGAAGAATTGATGCATTCATTCAAATTGTGGTGTTGGTGAAGCATACTGAATCTACCAGGGGCTGCCAGAAGAACGAACAAATCAGGCTTCGAAAAAATTTCAACTGGCAAGTTCCTTAGAGGTGAAGATGGTGAGAGTTCCTCCTGGTTAATTTGGATGCATCATCAAGAAAGACTAATTGCTGGAAAAGGACATCATGTTTGGTAAAGTAGAGGGTCAGCAAAAACGAGGGAAATTCTCAATGGGACAGATTGACACAGTGGCTGCAACAAATGGGCTTAAACATACCAATGGTCGTGAAGATGGCATAGGACCAGGCCTGTTCTGTTATACACAGAGTCACCATGAGTTGGAGCTGACGCAGTGGCAACTGACAACAACAACCTCACTTTCAGGTACCAAAGTCTGTATTAGTTATGAATTGCTGCATAACAAATTACTCCAAAACACAGTGGCTTAAAACGGCAACGTTTATTGTCTTAGAGTTGCTGGGTTCTCTAGCTAAGGGTCTCTCCCCAGCTTCAGTCCAGGTGCTGGTGGGGGTCTATTGTCATCTGAGGATCAGCTTCCAGGATGGCTCCCTAGGCTGCTGTCAGCCTTAGGTGTACCCTGGCTGTTGCCGGAAACGTCTGCTCCTCGCCACATGGGCCTCTCCATTGGGCAGCTCACAGCCTGGCTGTTTTCTTCCCTAGGGCAAGGTTCCAAGAGGTGGAGAACAAGACAGTGCTAGGAAGCCTGGGGGAGGGAAGGAGTCAGGCTTTTGGAACCTAAGTTCATAAGTGACATTCCATCACATTGCTGTATTCTGTTTGTTAGAAGCCAGTCACTAGGTCCAGTCCAAGTTCAAGGTGATAGGCAATGGCGTGAGCACTAAGAGGTGGGGGTTATTGGGGGCCATTGCAGGGGCTCTGTATCATGCACAAGAGCCACAGCCAAGGTGCTGGGGAGCACACACGAGGGGCTGATGTAAGTGATTATGTCTACCAGCCTTGTTTCACAGATGAGGAAATGGAGGCAAAGAAAGGTTAAGTCACATGCCTGAGGCCACTTAGCCAGCAAGTGGCAGAAGCAGGGTTGGGAGCAGACAGCCTCTGAACCGCCACACTCTCCTGACCTGGTCTGGCCTGTGGCCTGCTTTGGCATCATTCTATCTTCTTCATCCTTCTCCCTTCCTCTGCCTCCTTCTTCTTTGAAATGTAAATTCCCATGTCTGCCCTTTGGTTTATCTTTCTCCTGGTGTTCTCTTTTTTGCCTGTGATTGCTGGCCTCTGGTCTGTCATACTGTCCACCTGTGTGTCTGCCTCTCTCAGTCACTCTTTGTGCTTCTCTCATCATTTCTTCCACTGTCTCTCTGTCTGTCTTGACCCCTCTGTCTACTTCTCATTCTGTTCTTGTCTCCATGTCTGCCTGTGGGTCTGGCTCAGTCTCTGTGTCTGTGTGTCTGTGGGTTTTTCTGTCTCTCTGAGTCAGCCTTGGGGTTTGTCCATGTGTCTCTCTCTGTCTCTTCCTTCCATTCCTGTCCGTAGGCATTATTTTTTATGCATTCAACAAATCTTTGTTAAGCTCCTAGTGTAATCCTGCTGCTCTCTTGCCCTGCCTCGTTTGTAGCCTTCATTCCTCCAGCCTGCATCCCTGTCTTTCCCTCTGTTTGTCTTTGTGTTTCTTTATCTGTATTCTTCTAGACTACGTCCATCTCTTTCCTTCTCAAGCCCCAATGGTTTTATCCAGTCCGGGCAGCAGTTTTGATTATTTACAATGTTATCATTTATTAATTGTTATCTTTATACTACCATAAAAACAATGAGCTCCGAGTTCCCACCTGCCTGCGGATGGTGGCCCACAAGCCTCGTATCTTGGCACGCAGACTGGTGGAATCTCCCAGCTTCTATTCATCAGACCTCGATACTCATCTCCTTCAGAGACTGTCGGGTCCAATGTTACAATCACAGCAATATTAGAATAACAACTTAAAACCAATCATTTTTATGGGGACACACAGTATAAAAAGACCTGCCTGAGGACACATATAACATCAGCAGCTATTGCCCCATAAAGCTGTCAGTTAGAGAAACATCTCGGGAAGTCCTTGAATACCATAGCCTTAGTTTAACTGGACGAGAGAGAGAGCACTTTGCAAATCATTTTTCATGGAGGCCTGGGAAGAAAATGGGAATGATCGATTCCACAGGGAGCCAATAGATTGAGTTAAATGGCTTAGGCCTGGCCCCAAGTGATACTTGGCGTATGTCTCCTAAATTATGGAGGAGGCTTCAGAGGGGCTGTGGGCAAAGGGCATCTGGGATCCAGCCACTGGCCTGGCAGACTTCCTTGGGTTCCTGTTCTAGATTAGGTACCCCTGAAGCAAACCCTGACGTGAAGCTTTGTGTGAAAGAATATTTAGGAAGCATTCCCAGGGAAAGTCATTAGGGGGGTGAAGTGAGACAGGGAAGGAAAGGAGGCCAAGCATGGGTGTGGTATCAAGTAAGGTCCTGGGAAGGGAATCACAGAGACAATGTAGGTGGCACCTCAACTTTATCCCAATAATGGAAAGGCAGCCAGAATCTTTGTTCCCCTGCACCCATTAGTCATTGGTTAAGGCTGCCCTGGGAATGGGGGACGTAGATTGCCAGCTCTTTTGGCTCTTCATGCACCCAGGCAAAGTGGGTTCCAGCAGCCTGAAGGCCGTCCTCTAGCAAGGAAGTGGAGGGGCTGCTGTGTGGAGTTAAAGCACCTTGGCGTTGGTGTGCATGAAAATGTAAAGGGGCCTGGGACAGCATCTGCTATAGGCCCCTGGTGGGCCTTGCATCCAGCTTCAACATTGGTCCTCTGTGGCTCCAACTTGACTTGGGATTGGGGTGGAGGTAGACAGAGATGGGATTCCCTGAGTTGATGGGCTCTTGACTCTCTTTGCTAGGGAGGAGATTTTTGTTTCCAAAGAGTCTGGTGTTCCTGGATCTACCTGAGACTCCTGGGTGAGCAGTAGACATCTCAAGAGCAAAGAATCCCCATGAAGAAGTTCAGCAGCCAGCATTCCACTAGAGGACCTGCTCTTTGGAGGTGAAATGCCGCTCATGCCAAGAACACCCCAACTGGACAATGGAATCAAGAGGCATCATTTAGCAGCAGCTCTTTTGGAAACAACCAACAAAACCAAAACCTGGACCTGTTAGGTGGGCGTGGGAACATTTTTTACAAGGTTATGGTTAACCTGGAAGTTAGAATAAGCACCCCCTTTCTCACTATCACCATTCCTCGCCACCCTGCTGGGTGGATGCAGTACTGCTAGTACATGGCTTGGTGAGTCAAAGGTAACTGGCTATAGAAAAAGGTATCTTTATTGGACAGTGCTGGCCTGGTGCCAGGATTTGATGAGAGGAGTGAGGACTGGCTTTCCATCCCAACTCGCTGCATTTGTTGAGTGCTGTTGTTCAGTGTGTAAACTGTACAACTGTCCATAATAGTCCTGTGCCTTTAACTGACCATGTGCTCAGAACTACCAGCAAGGAAGTGCAGATTTCGAACTTCATGAGGGCAGGGAATAGGTCAAGACAGTTCACCACTGTATCCTCTGGCATTAAATATAGTTCTTGTTGAAGAAATGAATGGATGAATGAATTTTAAATGCCTTGTAGATTCCTGGAACATCATAGTCAATAAATATTTCCCAAGTGAATGGATGAACGCTCTTGTTAAGCCTCGTGACCTTCTATGGCCCCATAGAAGGAAGGAGAGGCAGTATAATATGTAAGCTTGAGTAAGCCTGCCTGGGTTCATATCCCAGTGTCACTACTGATTAGTGCTGTGATCTTGGTCGAGTTTCTTCTACTCTCTGTGCCTCTGTTGCATTATCTGTAAAATGGGGATAACAATAGGACTTATTCATAGAGCTGTTGAAAAGAGTAAAGCAGCTAATGCATAAAATGGTTAGTATAGCACCTGGCAGATAGTAACTCCTGAATAAATGTTAGTTGTTATTATTATTCTTAAAGAGCCCTGGTGGCACAATGGTTAAGCTCTTGGCTGCTCACTGAAAAGTCGGCAACTTGAACCCACCAGTTGCTCCGTGGGAGAAAAGACCTGGCGATCTGCTCCTGTCAAGATTACAAACTAGGAAACCCTATGGGCCAGTTCTACTCTGTCATAAAGAGTCGCTATGAGTCAGAGTCTACTTGATGGCATACAACAACAACATTATTAGTATTATTATCAGAGGTGACAGCCCCTTGATGCTCTGTGTTGGCTAGACCTCCTTGAAGAGCTGTATCTCATTTTGGGTGCCACATTCTAAAAGGGATAATGACAGCTGCCTTAATTATGAGAGCTTCATAAGAACTAAATGCATGCATAAAATATAACCCATAATTATTGTTCAGAGAAGTATTTTCGTATGGATAAGGTAATGTTTAGAAAGCTTTGCATCTATTCTCTTTCTAATCTATTGATTAGGGTGTAAACATTATGCCTTGAATTCTTCCCCAGTTAAAGAAGTTCCCTTTTATTCACAACGGCCCTTCAGTGATTGGAGGTCAGTGACCCCCAGCCCCAGGGAAAACCCTGATTATATTTAGTCAATCAGCACAACCCTTCTGTCCAATAATTGGTTCAGAGATGAGTATGCGACTCCTTTGGGCCAATGAGATGAGAATTGATGTTGGTTGGAGGTTTCTGGGAGGAGCTATGGGAGACGCACTCTCCTCCCCACTGCTGCGTGTGTGAGAGAGCTTCTGGAAGCAGCCGGCGGCCATCTTGTCCCCACAGGGGATCCAGCCTTGGTTTGGAGCAGCCTCCATGGAAAGCTGAGAGGATAGATGGACAATGTTGGGTTACATCATTGAGCTCCTGGATCAACCAACTCTGAAGCTGCTCTCATATTGTCTTAAGCTGGGTTTTCTAGAGAAGCAAAACCAGAAAAGTGTATAAACATATACATGTAGAGATTTATATCAAGGAGGTGGCTCACGTGGTTGTAGAGGCTGGCAAGTCCCAAGTCTCTGGGTCAGGCTGGAGGCTTCTCCTGGCTCACGTAGCTGTAGGGGCTGACAAACCCAAGATTGGCAGGTCAGACAGCAGGTGTCTGGCTCAAAGGCTGAGAGGACTGACAAATCCCAAGATTGGCAGGCAAGACGGCAGATAAGCTGCTAGTTCATGTCCCAAGGACCGGAAGTCAGACAAACAGGAGCCAACTGAAGGATCCAGAGCAAGCAACAGCTTCAGAGCCTTGCTATAAAAAAAAAAAGTCTACCTATATTGAATGCAGGACATACCCCCAAGGAAACTCCCTTTCAACTGATTGGCTACTACATCATAACTGCCAAACCACTGAGAATTATGGCGCAGCCAAGTTGACCCATAACCTTAACAATCAACACACATGAGCCAGTAAATTCCTGCCATAGTTTTGGCTAGTTTGAATTTGGTTTTCTGTTACCTGTGGCAGGATGGTTCCTTGCAGGTGTACTAACTTTTCATTTATTCTTTTTCCAGACTATTCCTTGTTGTACAAACTTCATGCCTGAAACTCATCACAACTCAAGTTTTTGAAGCTTTAAAGCCCAGTTTCTTTGCATCTCATTTCTTCTTCTAAATCACCTGTCCTCTGAGTCAATAAATGCTTGACTAAATGGCAGGGCTGGGGAGAGGCCAGGTGAGGCAAAGGATTTCGGGAAATCTAGGGAGCAAAAATATGGGTTAAGTTCTCAGAATACTGGCTGCCACACTATGTATGTGCCAGAAGCAGCACTAAGAGTTTTTGTTTTATTTCATGTTCCTAATTCCATGATAAATTATAGTTATCCCCATTTGCAGAGGAGCAACCTGAGGCCTAGGAGGGTTTGTTGCTCACACAAAAGGCTACCCATCTGGCAGGCAGCCTAGCTTTGTGTTGACCCCATGCTTTTCTGGCTCCGGTGCCCATGGGACCCAGTCAGTAGCTGTGTCCCAGCCTGGGAGAGCATGCCAGCTAAGATGCCTGTAGAGTGCAAGACACTGAAGATCCATATGGGTATTGCACACCGAGTAATTTTATAGACAATTAAATCTGTAAAGATTGGCCACTATGTGTACTTAAAGCTGTGTGCAGAGCTAACTGCCAAGTTTCCTTTCATCTACTGAAGAGATTTTAAACAGAGGGGGATGGTCACCAGGCTGAATACTTGGCAGGCCAATTAGAGCAGCAAAGAATGGGGCTGGGCACCAGAAGATGGCATGGAGAGAGGGCTGATGGTGACCCGTTTCATGCTTTTTTCACTTTATGTATCATGGAGATCATTCAACACATAAAGATCTCAGCTTGTTATGGCTATATGGCATGCCGTTGGCTGGATTTGGCATGATTTATTTAACCAATCCCCTACTGGTGGCCATTTGCATTGTCCAGTCTTTTGCAATTTCAGATGAGGCTGCAGGGCATGTCCTGGGGCACACGCATCACTTCTCACTTGTGCAGATACAGCTGCAGCGTAAATCCCAAGAGGCAGAATTACTTGGTCACAAGGAGTTATGCATTGAATTATGTCCCCCCCAGATACGTGTTTTGTAAATCCTCTCCCTTATACCTGTGGGTGTAATCCCATTTGGAAATAGGGATCCCTTTATTATGTTAATGAAGCCATGTCAGTGTAGGGTACGTTTTTAAGCCAATCGCTTTTGAGATATAAAAGAGCAGATGAGGCACAGAAGAAAACAGACTCTGGGAAAGACTCACATTATTTGAAGACTACCGAGGCAGACGGGCCCACAAGCCCAGGAACTCCAAAGGTGGCTGGCTACGGAAGCTGAGACAAGGATTTTCTGCCAGAGCCAACAGAGAGAGAGGAAGCCTTCCCCTAGAGCTGGTGTCCTGAACTCAGACTTCTAGCCTAAACTGTGGGAAAATAAATTTGTTAAAGCCACCCACTTGTGGTATTTTTGTTACAGCAGCACTAGAACTAAGATGCAGAGCACATAAATTTGTAAAGTTGCTGATTAGAGCCATATTATTCTTCACAGAGGCTGTCCAGTCAGTTCTACGCGCGCTCAGTCCTCTTCCACAGTAAAAGCACCTCACAAAGAGTCAAGCAACAATAATCACAAAAGGCCTCAAACTGCTTCTTCACTCTTCTTCCTTTAACGTTGCCCTGTTACTTCTTTAAAAACAGTGTCTGCTTTCTCTCCGTTTTGTCTCACTCCTTTCAGTGTTCTTTCTGCCCCTACCATCCAGCTTTGTTGAAAAGCCCAGGGGACACAGCTCAGCACTGACTGAACCTTTGTGTCACGGCACCGAAAGCCGGAACCTTCTTAACTGCTCTCTGTCTTGTCCTGGGGAATATAAGGAAGTCCTTTTCTGACACTTAGCGGGAGGGTCTAGGGAGGCCAAAACTGAAACCAAAAACCCAACCTGTTGCTGTTGAGTTGATTCTGACTCATAGCGACCCTGTAGGACAGAATACAACTGCCCCCTAGGGTTTCCAAGGAGTGGTTGATGAACTCAAACTGCTGACCTTTTGGTTAGCAGCCATAGCTCCCTGTAGCTCTTTTTTTTTTTTTTTTAACTTTAATCTTTACTGTTACCAAGATACATTAAATGGATTAAGTTTGTGTAATTAATAATGGCCCAAATAATGTAGAAGTTGTAGACAAATACATATGGAAATATATTCATGAATGAAATAATACCATTTAAATATACAGGAACAAATACAGAAGCATTCCAGCACTTACTGAACATCTTGACTAAATCAGAACTTTCCGGGCCTTCAAAGCTGCAAACCTGTGAATCACCTCATCGAAATCAATGCCTTTTGTCAACTCCCTTTCAACTGATAATATCCAAGATTGGAAAGCCTTGACTGTCCCGTGGTCGATCACAAATAGTTCTTTGTAAATTTCAGCTTTGAGAAGCTCCTCTCACAGGAAGCCACAGGCACACAGGTTGTCAGAAATCATTTTAAGCTTAGTGAAAGGATTGGGAGAGATTCTACCAAGGCCCATTCAGCTATGAATGACAAAATGGCTAATGTTGCACAATCTTTGGCTTCTTCCATATCAATCCCTGCTGCTTTCAGGTGCCTTCTCAGCCTTAGTATTTCTAGGAGAAGCTCATTCTCTGATACCTCATCATAGAAGGTGGTCAGTTTTGGAATGGATACCTTTAACTCTTCTTAGTGGCAGATATGAAACTCCTCACTTTGACCAGCCTCAAACATGGCTGCTACTTCCTTGCTGGCTTTTGATCTGATCTGGGGTTCAGAATGAAAGTAATCAATGCACTCAAGCATCACCTTCTTCTTGCAGAGTGAGTCTAGCATCGCGTACCTGCTCCCCATCCCCTGCCATCCTCTTCTTAAACCTGGCTCTTCTCCCTACTGCAATTCCGTATTTGCCTGATTTTAAAACTGCCTATTGAGTTGCATGCTCTACTAGGTGACTGCGTTCTTCCTGCAGAAAAAGACTTAGCGGCCCTGGCTTTTTTTTTTTTTTTTTTTAGTTTATTGTGGTTTACTTAAAAGTTTACAAATCGAGTCAGTTTCTCATATGAAAACTTATACACACCTTACTATGTAACCCTAGCTGCTTTCCCCCTAATGTGACAGCACACTCCTCCTCTCCACCCTGGATTCCTGGTGTCCATTCATCCAGCTCCTGTGCCGCTCTGCCTTCTCATCTTGCCTGCAGACAGGAGCTGCCCACATAGTCTCATGTGTCTACTTGAGCCCAGAAGCTCACTCCTTACCAGCATCATTTTCTGTCTTATAGTCCATCAACCTTTCAGTTAGTAGTCAAGCACAAACCATTTGTGCCACACAGGGGACCTCTTTAAGGGACCCCCAAAAAGCCAAACTACTGCCTTCAGGTTGATTCTGACTCATAACAACCTTATAGGGTAAAGTAGAATTGCATCATAGGGTTTCTAAGGTTGTGATCTTTACAGAAGCAGAATGCCACATCTTTCTCCTGCAGAATGGCTGGTGGTTCTGAGCTGCCAACCTTTTGTTTAGTAGCTGAGCACTTAACCATTGTGCCACCTGTGCTCCCTTTAAGAGCAAACAAACAAACAAAAAACCAAACCTGTCGCTGTCAAGTTGACTCTGACTCATAGCGACCCCAGAGGACAGAGTAGGACTGCCCCATAGGGTTTCCAAGGAGTGGGTAGTGGATTTGAACTGCCAATCTTTTGGTTAGCCGCTGAGCTCTTAACCACTGTACCACCAGGGCTCCCAATGAGGATTAGGTTATGTTTATTTCGTTCATGAGGCAGCATTAGGGTGTATCTTGAGTCAATCTCTTTTGAGATATAAAAGCTATTAAACAAGCGAGAGGAGCAGTGGTGGGGAAGAGAGATGGCAAGCTGCATGAAGATCCCCGAAGAGCAGAGGCTCAGAAGAGACTTGGACCTTCCTCCAGAGCCGACAGAGAGACAAAGCCTTCCCCTAGAGCCAGCACCCTGAATTTGGGCTTCTAGCCTGTTAAACTGTGAGAATATAAATTTCTGTTTATTAAATCCACCCATTTATGGTATTTCTGTTATTGCAGCACTTGATAACTAAGATAGCCACCTTTGTGTGTCCAGGTGTTGAGTGCACACAGATAAGATCCTGCCCCTTGGCATCTACTGTTTAGGGGGTGGACTCTAGGTAAACAGTTACAACCATCTGAGGTATAGACAATAAGTACACATGGGTAGCAGAGGGGTGTTCAGTTCTCTGGACAATGATTTTTGGGAAAATCTTTCTCTAAAGACCTCCAACTTTATCCACTTTCCCTTCCTTACTTGCTCCTTTTGTTTTCACTTATTTAAATGACAGCAGTGTCTGCCTTTTATCTGTCCATCCTGCCAAAGCCCCATGGGTGTTAGCAGGCCAGCCTTTGTAGGGGAAGTGGGCAGCTGGATTCCTTTCCAGCCAAGCTGCAGGCTTTGTGGGGTGTTCTCAGGAGGGAGGGAGGGAAGTCGTGGTCTTCAGAGGAAACCTAGGAAATGGGCCTGAGAAGGAAAGGGATTTTTAAAATGTCAAGATAGAAAGCACACTTTGTCTTGGAAGGCTGGACAGGTACTTGCTGTTGCCCAGGGAGGGGTTGCGGCTTATACCCTGGGGAAGGTTCAGGGGATGGAGAGGGGCTGTTGGGCCAGGCTGTAGTGACAGTGAGTGGAAGCTGGTGTTAGTACATTTGTGTGGCACAGGTCCCTGAGTGTGTTTATGTGGCATCTTTGATGTGTATTTCCATGTCTTATTGTGTATTATGTGGCTCTGATGCTGAGTGCATGTGAGTGATTTGATTTGTGAGATAATGAGCCTATGTGACTGTCTTGTGTGCATGTATAGGGCTGTGGTGATTGGGTGTCCCAGAAGTGTCTTCATTCATTCACCCATGCAGTCAACAACATGCCAAGCGCTCAATGTTTGCATTACATGTTATGGGGGTGGGGAGAATGTACTTCTGGCCCTCAGAGAGAGACAGAGAGAGAGAATGTATTTCTTGCCCTCTGAGGATGGGTGAGGGGGGAGACAAACAGACAGGAAGTGACAGGAATAAATATAAAATTGCAATTGTGAATCCTTATCCATTGCTCATGGGACTGTAAAATGGTGCAACCACTATGGAAAACAGTATGCCACTTCCTAAAAAAATTAAAACTAGAAATATCTTCTGATCCAACAATCCCACTCGTAAGTATATACCCTAGAGATCTAACAAGAGACAGATGGACAAACATATGCATACTTAGGTTTATTGCAGCATTATTGACAATAGTGAAAAAATGGAAACAGCCTAAATGTGCTTCAGCAGATGAATGGATAGGCAAACTGTGTACATAGATACAATGGAATATCCCATAACCATAAAGGATAATGATGAACCCATGGAACATATTGTAACATGGATGGATCTGGAGGACATAATGCTAAGTGGAATAAGTCAATCATATAAAGACAAATAGTGTTTTTTTTCCACTTCTATAAGAAGACAAGAATAGACATATATACAGAAACCAGTGTTCATTGGCGGTGACCAAGGATTGGGGAGGGAAGGGGGAACCACTCTCTAGGGTGGTGGTGGTGTTAGGTGCCATCGAGTCAGTTCTGACTCATAGCGACCCTATGCACAATAGAGCTAAACACTGCCCAGTCCTGCGCCATCCTTACAATCGTTGTTATGCTTGAGCTCATTGTTGCAGCCACTGTGTCAATCCACCTCGTTGAGGGTTTTCCTCTTTTCCATTGACCCTGTACTCTGCCAAGCATGATGTCCTTCTCCAGGGACTCATCCCTCCTGACAACATGTCCAAAGTATGTAAGACGTGGTCTTGTCATTCTTGCCTCTAAGGAGCATTCTGAAGGCACTTCTTCCAAGATAGATTTGTTCGTTCTTTTGGCAGTGCATGGTATATTCAATATTCTTCGCCAACACCACAATTCAAAGGCATCCACTCTTCTTCAGGCTTCCTTATCATTGTCCAGCTTTCACATGCATATGATGTGATTGAAAATACCATGGCTTGGGTCAGGCGCACCTTCAGGGTGACATCTTTGCTCTTCCACACTTTGAAGAGGTCCTTTGCAGCAGATTTTCCCAATGCAATGTGTCTTTTGATTTCTTGACTGCTGCTTCTGAGGCTGTTGATTGTGGATCCAAGTAAAATGAAATCCTTGACAACTTCAGTCTTTTCTCTGTTTATCATGATGTTGCTCATTGGTCCAGTTGTGAGGATTTTTGCTTTCTTTACGATGAGGTGTAATCCATACTGAAGGCTGTGGTCTTTGATCTTCATTAGTAAGTGCTTCAAGTCCTCTTCACTTTCTGCAAGCAAGGTTGTGTCATCTGCATAACGTAGGTTGTTAATGAGTCTTCCTCCAATCCTGATGCCCCGTTCTTCTTCATATAGCCCAGCTTCTCGTATTATCTGTTCAGCATACAGATTAAATAGGTATGGTGAAAGAATACAACCCTGACGCACACCTTTCCTGACTTTAAACCAATCAGTATCCCCTTGTTCTGTCGAACAACTGCCTCTTGATCTATGTAGAGGTTCCTAATGAGCACAATTAAGTGTTCTGGAATTCCCATTCTTCGCAGTGTTATCCGTAGTTTGTTATGATCCACACAGTTGAATGCCTTTGCATAGTCAATAAAACACAGGTAAACATCCTTCTGGTATTCTCTGCTTTCAGCCAGGATCCATCTGACATCATCAGTGATATGCCTGGTTCCACATCCTCTTCTGAAACAGGCCTGAATTTCTGGCAGTTCCCTGTCGATACACTGCCGCAGCCGTTTTTGAATTATCTTCAGCAGAATTTTGCTTGTGTGTGATATTAATGATATTGTTCTATAATTTCCACATTCGGTTGGATCACCTTTCTTGGGAATAGGGATAAATACGGATCTCTTCCAATCACTTGGCCAGGAAGCTGTCTTCCATATTTCGTGGCATAGACGAGTGAGCACCTCCAGTGCTGCATCTGTTTTTTGAAACATCTCAATTGATATTCCATCAATTCCTGGGGCCTTGTTTTTCGCCAATGCCTTCAGAGCACCTTGGACTTCTTCTTTCAGTACCATTGGTTCCTGATCATATGCCACCTCTTGAAATGGTTGAATATGAACTAATTCTTTTTGGTATAATGACTCTGAATATTCCTTCCATCTTCTTTTGATTCTTCCTGCGTCGTTTAATATCTTCCCCATGGAATCTTTCACTATTGCAACTCGAGTCTTGAATTTTTTCTTCATTTCTTTCAGCTTGAGAAACACCGAACATGTTCTTCCCTTTTGGTTTTCCATCTCCAGCTCTTTGCACATGTCAGTATAATACTTTGTCTTCTCGAGAGGCCCTTTGAAATCTTCTTTTCAGTTATTTTACTTCATCAATTCTTCCTTTTGCTTTAGCTGCTCAATGCTCAAGAGCGAGTTTCAGAGTCTCCTCTGACATCCATCTTGGTCCTTTCTTTCCTGTGTTTTCAGTGACCTCTTGCTTTCTTCATGGATGATGACCTTGATGTCATTCCACGACTCGTCTGGTCTTCAGTCACCAGTGTTCAATGCATCAGATCTATTCTTGAGATGGTCTCTAAATTCAGGTGGGATAGACTCAAGGTCATATTTTGGGTCTCGTGGACTTGCTCTGATTTTCTTCAGTTTCAGCTTGAACTTGCATATGAGCAGTTGATGGTCTGTTCCACAGTCGGCCCCTGGCCTTGTTCTGACTGGTGATATTGAGCTTTTCCATCGTCTCTTTCCACAGATGCAGTCAATTTGATTTCTGTGTGTTCCATCTGGCGAGGTCCATGTGTATAGTCGCTGTTTATATTGGTGAAAGAAGATATTTGCAATGAAGAAGTTATTGGTCTTGCAAAATTCTTTCATCCGATCTCCGGCATTGTATATACCACCAAGCCATATTTTCCAACTACTGATCCTTCTTCTTTGTTTCCAACTTTTGCATTCCAATCGCTAGTAATTATCAATGCATCTTGATTTCATGTTCGATCAGTTTCAGACTGCAGCAGCTGATAAAAATCTTCTATTTCTTCATCTTTGGCCCTAGTGGTTGGTGCGTAAATTTGAATAATAGTCGTATGAACTGGTCTTCCTTGTAGGCATATGGATATTATCCTATCACTGACAGCGTTGTACTTCAGGATAGATCTTGAAACGTTCTTTTTGACGATGAATGCAACACCATTCCTCTTCGAGTTGTCATTCCTAGCATAGTAGACTATATGATTGTCTGATTCAAAATGGCCGATACCAGTCCATTTCAGCTCACTAATGCCTAGGATATCGATGTTTATGTGTTCCATTTCATTTTTGACAATTTCGAAGTTTCCCCCACATGTCTGTCAGTTTGTCGTACTGTGGGGGCTTGTGTGTTGCTGTGATGCTGGAAGCTATGTAACTGGTATTCAGATACCAGCTGATGCTGGAAGCTATGTAACTGGTATTCAGATACCAGCTGATGCTGGAAGCTATGCCACCGGTATTCAGATACCAGCAGCGTCACCCATGGAGGACAGGTTTCAGCTGAGCTTCCAGACTAAGACAGACTAGGAAGAAGGACCTGGCAGTCTACTTCTGGAAAGCATTAGCCAGTGGAAACCTTATGAATAGCAGCGAAACATTGTCTGATATAGTGCTGGAAGATGAGCCCCCCAGGTTGGAAGGCACTCAAAAGATGACTGGGGAAGAGCTGCCTCCTCAAAGTAGAGTTGACCTTAATGATGTGGATGGAGTAAAGCTTTCGGGACCTTCATTTGCTGATGTGGCACAACTCAAAATGAGAAGAAACAGCTGCAAGCATGCATTAATAATCGGAACCTGGAATGTACGAAGTATGAATCTCTAGGGTGTAAATATGTGCTTTTTTTGGTGATGGGAAAAGTAGCACTGAATGTGGGTGTAATGAACATAGCTTGATCATAGTAAATGATGCCACTGAGAAGCATGCAAGAAAAAAGAATGTTTGTGCTAAAGAATATGATATATATAATTTGGCAACAATACCAATAATAACCAAAAAATGAGCGTATGGTCACATATGTATGTGTATAGGCCTATATGTGTACAGGTAGGTACAGGTGTGTACTTACGTGTGCTGAGATAAAAGTATCTATATGTATGTGTATGTACAGATTGTGTGTGCCTGCATATATATTAACAGAGGACACAGTTACAGATACTTCTCAGACATAACCTGACACCTTTGGAGATTGGTTTTCTGGGTTTAAAAACTTAGGACCTTAGTCTTATGGGACAACTCAGTCATTTGATGTAATACAGTTCACCAAGTTCATGTTCTACATCCTAGTGAGATGAGTAGTGTCTGGGGTCTTAAAAGCTTGAGAGCAGCCATCTAAGATGCAACTATTGGTCTCTATTTCAGAAGCAAAAGAGAAAGAAGGAAACCAAGGTCTCAGAGAAGAAACTAGTATACAGGGCTAATAACCTACACCAGCCACAGCCCTACCTACCCTAAGACCAGAAGAACTAGATGGTGTCCAGCTACCAGTACCAGTGATTATGATCAGGGCCATGATAGATGGACCCTAATAGAACGGGAGAAGAACATAGTACAAAACATCTTCCTTACCAATTTGGATGCATTTATTTCTTTTTCTTGCCATATTGCTCTAGCTGGGACTTCTAGCACAATGTTAAATAGGAGTGGTGATAAAGGGCATCCTTGTCTTATTCCCTTTCTCAGGGGGAATATTTTCAGACTCTCTCTGTTAAGAATGATGTAGGCTGTTGGTTTTGTATAAAAATAAAAAAAAATAAAAATAGACACCCTTTATTATTTCGAGGAGTTGCCCATCTATTTCTATTTTATTGAGAGCTTTTATCAGGAATAGGTGTTGGACTTTATTGAATGCCTATTCTGTGTTGATTGAGGTGATCATATGATTCTTTTCTTTTGTTCTATATATGTGGTGGATTAGGTTGATTGATTTTCTAATGTCGAGCCCTCCTTGCGTAAAAAAAAAAAAAAAAAATACCTGGTATGAATCCCACTTGGTTGTGGTGTATTATTTTTTTGAAATGGTGCTGAATTCTGTTGATCAGAATTTTGTTGAGACCATTTGCATCTATATTCAAGAGAGATATTGGTGTGTAATTCATTATCGTTTTTTGAGATATTTTTGCCTTGTTTGGTATCGGTTATGCTGGCTTCATAGGTATTGTATTTTTTTGTAATAATTGACTTATTGACTGATATTTTGCAATAATTGCTCGAAGCTCACCAGTGGTGTTCCAAGTCTTGATGTTTGTGAGTGTGGAAAGAAAAGATACAGGTACTGTCTCTGTTCCTTTTCTGTTCTTTCATCTGTTTTCTGCCCCATCTTCCTTCTGTCCTCATTTCCTCCACTCCTTGTATCTGACTTACTCTTTTTCCAGCCAAACTGACCTCGAACATGCCAGGCACATTGCTGGCTCAGGGCCTTTGCACTTGTTGTGGCCTCTGCCCAAAATGCTCTTTTTTGCAGATATTTTTGTGACTCCTCCCATCTTTAGGTATCTGCTCCATCAGGCTATCTTACTAAATTCTCTGATGACTCTATATAAAAGAACCTCCCCTCCCTCTGCTTTATAATTCTGTAAACACTTCATATCCTAACTACTTGATATATGAAGTACTTACTAGTTTGTTTATTTACTGCCTGTATCTCCTCATTAGAGTATAAATCAAGAGGGTAGGGACTTTGTTTAGTGCCTAGAATAGTGCCTAAGGAGACCGACTGGCTGCTTGGCTGCTAACTGAGAGGTTGGCAGTTTGAACACACCAGCAGCTCTGTGGAGAAAGATGTGGCAGTCTGCTTCCGTAAAGATTACAGCCTTGAAAACCCCATGGGACTGTTCTAACCTATCCTATAGGTTAGGACACTGTGAGTCGGAATCGACTTGACAGTAATGGGTACAGTAGTGCCCGATACATAATCATTAAACACTAAGTAGATACAGTTGAATGAATGAATACTTTATACCAGACAACATGCTAGATGCTGGGAATGTGAACAAGAGATACCCAGTCTTCACCCTCAAAAAGCTCACAGTGCTGGAGCAGAAGTTCCATATTAAACAGCTGATCACATGAAAATTAATTGTATTTAAATATACGAAGGGAAAATATAGGATGCTATATGAACATCAAATACAGAGTAGTAAACCCTGGTGGCGTAGTGGTTGAGTGCTGCCACTGCTAACCAAGGGGTTGGCAGTTCGAGTCTGCCAGGCTCTCCTTGGAAACTCTATGGGGCAATTCTACTCTGTCCTATAGGGTCGCTATGAGTCGGAGTTGACTTGACGGCACTGGGTTGGGAACCTATTTTTTTTTTTTAATCATTTTTATTGTGCTTTAAGTGAAAGTTTACAAATCAAGTCAGTCTATCACATGTAAGCCTATATACACCTTACTACGTACTCGCATTTACCCTCCCCCTAATGAGTCAGCCTGCTCCCTCCCTCCAGGCTCTCTTTTCGTGACCGTTTTGCCAGTTTCTAACCTTCTCTACCCTCCCATCTCCCCTCCAGACAGGAGATGCCAACACAGTCTCAAGTGTTCACCTGATACAAGTAGCTCACTCTTCATCAGCATCTCTCTCCAACCCATTGTCCAGTCCCTTCCATGTCTGATGAGTTGTTTTGGGGAATGGTTCCTGTCCTGGGCCAACAGAAGGTTTGGGGACCATGACTGCCGGGATTCTTCTAGTCTCAGTCAGACCATTAAGTATGGTCTTTTTATGAGAATTTGGGGTCTGCATCCCACTGTTCTGCTCCCTCAGGAGTTCTCTGTTGTGCTCCCTGTCAGGGCAGTCATCGGTTGTGGCCGGGCACCATCTAGTTCTTCTGGTCTCAGGATGATGTAAGTCTCTGGTTCATGTGGCCCTTTCTGTCTCTTGGGCTCATAGTTATTCTGTGACCTTGGTGTTCTTCATTCTCCTTTGATCCAGGTGGGTTGAGACTCATTGATGCATCTTAGATGGCCGCTTGTTAGCATTTAAGACCCCAGATGCCACATTTCAAAGTGGGATGCAGAATGTTTTCATAATAGAATTTATTTTGCCAATTGACTTAGAAGTCTCCTTAAGGCATAGTCCCCAAACACCCACCCTTGCTCCGCTGACCTTTGAAGCATTCATTTTATCCCGGAAACTTCTTTGCTTTTGGTCCAGTCCAGTTGAGCTGACCTTCCCTGTATTGAGTATTGTCCTTCCCTTCACCTAGAGTAGTTCTTATCCACTAACTAATCAGTAAATAACCCTCTCCCACCCTCCCTCTCTCCCCCCTCTTGTAACCACAAAAGTATGTGTTCTTCTCAGTTTATACTATTTCTCAAGATCTTATAATAGTGGTCTTATACAATATTTGTCCTTTTGCCGCTGACTAATTTCACTCAGCATAATGCCTTCCAGGTTCCTCCATGTTATGAAATGTTTCACAGATTCGTCACTGTTCTTTATTGATGCGTAGTAGTCCATTGTGTGAATATACCGTAATCTATTTAACCATTCATCCATTGATGGACACCTTGGTTGCTTCCAGCTTTTTGCTATTGTAAACAGTAAACATGGGTGTGCATATATCTGTTGGTGTAAAGGCTCTTATTTCTCTAGGGTAAATTCCAAGGAGTGGGATTTCTGGGTTGTATGGTATTTCTATTTCTAACTTTTTAAGAAAACGCCAGATAGATTTCCAAAGTGGTTGTACCATTTTACATTCCCACCAGCAGTGTATAAGAGTTCCAATCTCTCCACAGCCTCTCCAACGTTTATTAGTTTGTGCTTTTTGGGTTAAAACAACCTTGTTGGAGTGAGATGGAATCTCATCGTAGTTTTAATTTGCATTTCTCTAATGGCTAATGATCGAGAGCATTTTCTCATGTATCTGTTCGCTGCGTGAATATCATCTTTAGTGAAGTGCGTGTTCATATCCTTTGCCCACTTCTTGATTGGGTTGTTTGTCTTTTTGTGGTTGAGTTTTAACAATCATATGGATTTTAGAGATCAGGCGCTGGTCAGAGATGTCATAGTGGAAAATTTTTTCCCAATCTGTAGGTGGTCTTCTTACTCTTTTGGTGAAGTGTTTAGATGAGCATAGGTGTTTGATTTTTAGGAGCTCCCAGTTATCTGGTTTCTCTTCGTCATTTTTAGTAATGTTTTGTATTCTGTTTATGACCTGTATTAGGTCTCCCAACGTTGTCCCTATTTTTTCTTCCATGATCTTTATCATTTTAGTCTTTATGTTTAGGTCTTTGATCCACTTGGAGTTAGTTTTTGTGCATGGTGTGAGGTATGGGCCCTGTTTCATTTTTTTGCCAATGGATATCCAGTTATGCCAGCACCATTTGTTAAAAAGACTATCTTTTCCCCAATTAACTGACACTGGGCCTTTGTCAAGTATCAGCTGCTCATACGTGGATAGATTTATATGTGGGTTCTCAATTCTGTTCCATTGGTCTATGTGCCTGTTGTTGTACCAGTACCAGGCTGTTTTAACTACTATGGCTGTATAATAGGTTCTAAAATCAGGTAGAGTGAGGCCTCCCACTTTCTTCTTCTTTTTCAGTAATGCTTTACTTATCCGGGGCTTCTTTCCCTTCCATATGAGGTTGGTGATTTGTTTCTCGATCACATTAAAAAATGTCATTGGAATTTGGATCGGATTGTATATATAGGTGGCTTTTGGTAGAATAGACATTTTTACTATGTTAAGTCTTCCTATCCATGAGCAAGGTATGTTTTTCCACTTAAGTAGGTCCGTTTTAGTTTCTTGTGGTAGTACTTCGTAGTTTTCTTTGTATAGGTCTTTTACATCTTTGGTAAGATTTATTCCTAAGTATTTTATCTTCTCGGGGGCTATCATGAATGGTATTGATTGGTGATTTCCTCTTCGATGTTCTTTTTGTTGATGTAGAGGAATCCAAGTGATTTTTGTATGTTTTTCTTATAACCTGAGACTTTGCCGAACTCTTCTATTAGTTTCAGTGGTTTTCTGGAGGATTCCTTAGGGTTTTCTGTGTATAAGATCATGTCATCTGCAGATAGAGATAATTTTACTTCCTCCTTGCCAATCCAGATGCCCTTTATTTCTTTGTCTAGCCTAATTGCTCTGGCTAGGACCTTCAGCACAATGTTGAATAAGAGCGGTGATAAAGGGCATCCTTGTCTGGTTCCTGTTCTCAAGAGAAATGCTTTCAGGCTCTCTCCATTTAGAATGATGTTGGCTGTTGGCTTTGTATAGATGCCCTTTATTATGTTGAGGAATTTTCCTTCAATTCCTATTTTGGTGAGAGTTTTTATCCTGAATGGGTGTTGGACTTTGTCAAATGCCTCTTCTGCATGAATTGATAAGATCATGTGGTTTTTGTCTTTAGTTTTATTTATACGGTGGATTACATTAATAGTTTTTCTAATATTAAACCAACCTTGCATACCTGGTATAAATCCCACTTGATCGTGGTGGATTATTTTTTTTTTATATGTTGTTGAATTCTATTAGCTAGAATTTTGTTGAGGATTTTTGCATCTATGTTCATGAGGGATATAGGTCTGTAATTTTCTTTTTTTGTGTTGTCTTTATCAGGGATATGGTGGCTTCACAGAATGAGTTAGGTAGTATTCCATCATTTTCTATGCTTTGAAATACCTTTAATAGTAGTGGTGTTAACTCTTCTCTGAGAGTTTGGTAGAACTCTGCAGTGAAGCTGTCTGGGCAAGGGCTTTTGTTTGTTGGGAGTTCTTTGATTACCTTTTCAATCTCTTTTTTTGTTATGGGTCTATTTAGTTGTTCTACTTCTGATTGTGTTAATTTAGGTAGGTAGTGTTTTTTTAGAAATTCATCCATTTCTTCAAGGTTTGCAAATTTGTTCGAGTACAATTTTTTGTAATAATCCGATATGACTCTTTTAATTTCAGTTGTGTCTGTTGTGATATTGCCCATCTTGTCTCTTATTCGGGTTATTTGTTTCCTTTCCTGTATTTCTTTAGTCAGTCTGGCCAATGGTTTATCAATTTTCTTAATGTTTTCAAAGAATCAGCTTTTGGCTTTGTTAATTCTTTCAATTGTTTTTCTGTTCTCTAATTCATTTAGTTCAGTTCTAATTTTTATTATTTGTTTTCTTCTGGTGCCTGATGGATTCTTTTGTTGCTCACTTTCTATTTGTCCAAGTCATAGGGACAGTTCTCTGATTTAGGCTCTTTATCATCTTTATGTATGTGTGCATTTATCGATATAAATTGACCTCTGAGCACTGCTTTTGCTGTGTCCCAGAGGTTTTGATAGGAAGTGATTTCATTCTCGTTGCATTCTGTGAATTTCTGTATTCCCTCCTTAATGTCTTCTATAACCCAGTCTTTTATGAGCAGGGTATTGTTCAGTTTCCAAGTATTTGATTTCTTTTCCCTGGTTTTTCTGTTATTGATTTCCACTTTTATGGCCTTGTGGTCTGAGAAGATGCTTTGTAATATTTCGATGTTTTGGATTCTGCGAAGATTTGTTTTATGACCTAATATGTGGTCTATTCTAGAGAATGAGGAACCTATTTTTAAGAAGCCCTGGTGGCACAGTGGTTAAGTGCTTCTCTGCTAACTGAAAAGTCAGTGATTCAAAACCAACCAGCTGCGCTGTGGAGGAAGGTGTGGCAGTCTTCTTCTGGTAAGAGTACAGCCTTGGAAACCCTATGAGACAGTCCTACCCTGTCCTATAGCATCTCTATGAGTCAAAATCAACTTAACAGCAAGTTACCTATTTTCGGGTTTCAGTATAGGCTTCTCTAAAAAAAAAGGAACTGGGCTGGTAGCCTAATCGTCTCATAAACATGAAAAAGCTGGACAATGAAAAAGGAAGTCAGAAGAAGAATTAATCCTTGATGTTGGTGAAGAATATTGAATATACTGTGGACTGCCTGAAAAACAGATAAATCAGTCTTAGAAGAAATGCAGCTGAATGCTCCTTAGAAGTAAGCATGGTGGCACTTTGGCTTGCTTATTTTGGACAAGCCATCAGGAAAGATCCATAGCTAGAGAAAGACATCATGTTCGGTAAAGAGTCACAGGAAACAAAGAGAACAGTCAGTGATGTGAATTGACACAATAGCCACAGCAATGAATTCAAACAATTCAAACCAATGATCATGAAGATGGTACAGGACTGGGCAGTGTTTGGTTTTGTTATACATAGTGTTGCTATGAGTCAGAGCTGACTCAATGGCAAGCAACTAAAAACAACAATGTTGGTAAGATTATATATCCTATTTATACAGGAGCCCTGGTGGTACCGTGGTTAAGTGCTTGGCTGTTAACCAAAAGTTTGGGAGTTCAAACCCATCAGCTGCTCCAAGGAAGTAGATGTGGCAGTCTGCTACTGTAACAATTACAGTCTTGGAATCACTATGGGGCAGTTCTACTGTGTCCTGCAGGGTTGCTATGAGTTGGAATCAATTCGACGGCACTGGGCTAGTATTTATACAAATTATATATATTTGATGGAAACCATTGTAGTGTCGTGGTTATATATATTACCTATATTTGATTATAAATACAGGTTTATACAAATTATTTGTCCAGCATTTATTGAGCACCTATTGTATGCCGAGCACTATATTTAAAAAACCAAAAAACCGAACCCATTGCCGTTGAGCCGGTTTTGACTCACAGCGACACTGTAGGACAGAGTAGAACTGCCCCATAGGGTTTCATGTTCATTACCTTACTTACTCTGCAGAACAACCCTATCTCTGAAGCTACCTGCTAGAGATAGACCTCAGCTGTGCCATTTCTGACTGCAGGGACCAGGCACGTAACCTCTCTGTGCCTTGCTTTCCCCATTTTTACAATAAGGATAAATAATACTACTTTCCTCCTAATTAAGTGAATTATTATTATTGTTTCCACTTTATCTATGAGGAAATTGAGGCTTGGAGGGAATAAATGATTCCCTCCACAGGATTCATTCCTTATCTGCCTAACTCATGAATTCTCATCTTCCCAGTCAGTGCGTTATTCTACAGAAACACATCTCAGCCCTAATCTACTGCTCTAATATTTATAACAACGCAGCTACAATTCATTTTTTTGCTGGTTCAATGAATCACCTCCTGGTACTTTTGGTTTCTGAGAGCAAAATGCCACCTCGGTTTCTATTATCTGCCTGAGCCCAAGGAGCAATCCCCAGGTCCCCTCTTCACCTGGGTGTTTTTTTTTTTTCCCCCCATGCCTTATGGCCTGTGCTGCCTGATATACAGCAAAATGGGTTTGTGATTTAGCGGTAGAAAAGGTTAACTCTAAATAATGATCAGAAAGTTAAAATATAGAGCTGAAATGTTGCTTTAGTTTTTATAGGTTTTAAATAATTTCACCTCCTTCCCTGAAGGATTTAACATAATTCAATGAGAAAATTGCATTCAGATCCTGTGGGCTGCTTTGACGTGACTGAATTGCAATGAGTGGAAGATGCAAAGTGTCTTTCTGGCAATGAACCTGACTGAGCCATGAGCTCAGGGTAGAATGACCCTGGGGAATGTCCTGGTTTCCCCAGACTCTGGGTCTCACTTATGATGAGTAAGCCATGTGGCACAGCTGAAATGAGAGAAGGCAGTGACAGGGTGTTCTGGCTGGGCAAGGAGGAGTGGAGAAATAACATGCCTATAGAAGAATGCATCGGACCAATGCTTCTTGTTGTTAGTTGCAGCCAAGTTGGCTCCGACTTATAGTGACTTTATGTACGACACAATGAAACGCTGCCAAGCGTGGTACTGTCTTCACGATCATTGGTTATGTTTGAGTCCATTGTTGGAACTACTATGTCAATCCATCTCATTTTCAAATGAGGTTTCCTTCATTTTCACTGACCCTCTTTCTTATCAAACATGAGGTCCTTTTTCAGTGATTGGTCTTTCCTGATTATGTATCCAAAGTAAGTGAGCTGAAGTCTTGGCATTCCTGCTTCTAGGGAACATTGTGGTTGTATTTCTTCCAAGACTGGTTTGTTTGTTTTTCTGTCAGTCCACAGTATATTCAGCCCAGAGAAAAGGTCGTTCTCACATCCCCTTCCGTGCTCTCAGGTCTAGTCCAGAGCTATCTTTGTAGGCATGGTTAGGAGGTCACATAGGTCCCAGCCCTGCCATTTATAGGCTGTATGAATTAGGATTATGTCCAGTTTCAATGAACAGAAAACCTAACACTGGCTTAAAGAAATAGGTCTTTTTTTGTGTGTGTGGAAAGAAGTCTCAGTACAGGCATTCTAGGGCTAGCACAGAGTTCAAAGATGTCATTGGGGAGCCAGGCTCCACTCTTTTTAACATGTAGGCATTATTTTCATAGTTTTTACATCCCAGGGTCGTTGTGAGGATTAAATTGAGTTAATAAGAGTAAAGTCCCTGGTAAAGTTCTTGGTGTATGGTAAAAGCTATATTAAGTGCTTTCTTAATCAAGAAGCTTATTTTGATCTGATTTTCCACTAAATGCTGGACCAGGAATGTGTTTCAATAGCAATAAATAAAGATCTACATCATCATTTTGAACAGGTGTGTAATATTATGGATTTAGCATTATTTGCTCAACTGATACCTTATTGTTGGATATCTAGGATATCCAGTTTTCCATCATTATAAATATCCCTATTCATAAATCTTAGTACATCAACCCGATTATTTCCTATGACATATTCCCAGAAGTGGAATTACTGCAACAGTGCTTGCAGTGTGTGTGTGTGTGTGTGTGTGTGTGTGTGTGTGTGTGTATGTGTGCACATGTATCTGTGTGTGTGGTGAGAAAATGCGGGGGTTAGTGTATAATTATACGTGATGCTCTCTCCTCTTTGACCTATCAGCTCAGTATTCAGTTTGGGTCCCTGAAGAGAGTTGTCTCTTGCCCTGTCCTCACACAAAGGCTGATTCTGACTTCACTGCAGTCAGCATTGACATTTCTAGCTTTCGTTGGTAGAGCTCTTGCCTTCCGTGCAGGAGACCTGAGTTCCATTCCCAACTAATGCACCATAAACCTAGCTACCACGTGTCTGTCAGTGGAGGCTTGCATGTTGCCATGATGCTGAGCAGGTTTCAGCAGAGCTTCCAGACTAAGATAGACTAGGAAGAAAGGCCCAGAGACCAACTTCTGAAAATCAGCCAGTGAAAGCCCTTATGAATCATAGCCATCTGATCCCCAGGAGATCATGGGGATGGTGCAGGACTGGGCAGCATTTTGTGTTATTGGGCATGAGGTTGCCATAAGTCAGAGCCAACTCGATGGCAGCTTAACAACAACAACCATTGCTAGCTGTTTGGAGTCCTGGGAATAGAATACAGTTAGTCCCAACTGGTCCCTGGCTGTTCTCACTCCACAACCTACAAACTGAGTCTCGTAGTGCTCCCATAAGTTGGATCCTTTCACAGTTCCTGACCCAGGATATTCTGAGGCCGGGTGATGTATATCAGTAGAAAAGACTTCTTCATAAGGTGAGATCATAATAATAACAGCTACTATTTCTTGAGTGCTTACTATGTGCCAGAAACCCTGGTGGCATGGTGGTTAAGAGCTTGGCTGCTAACCAAAGATTGGCAGTTCAGATCCACCAGGTGCTCCTTGGAAGCCCCATGGGGCAGTTCTACCCTGTCCTATAGGGTTGCTACGAGTCGGAATCGACTCAACGGCAACTGGTTTGGTTTTTTTGGTTTTACTATGTGCCAGGCCTTTGCTGAGCACGGTACATGCACTGAATAATCACAACAGTTTTAGGAAGTAGGTTGTACTTTAATTCCAATTTTTCAGATAAAGCCTGGCATGGTGAAGTAATTTGCTCAAAGTCATAGAGATGGATCTGGGAACCCAGAGCTTGTGTTCTTAGCCCCAGTGTTCTATTGCTGCTATTTCTAGGTGACTGTCTAAACCCCTGACAGAGCACAGACCTCAATCTCCATTGCCTTATGCATTTAGGGGAAGAATGTGAGACCCTTGGCATTGTGTGATCATTGAATGTGGACATGCTGTTGCCTCATCCCCACAGTGTAATCCATGTAATCTATATACACAACTAGAAAGTCTAGTTTTGCTAGTTTTGCTGGACTGAGTTTTGGGTGTTAAATCTTCACAAGTTAGTGAAAGGGATATTGTTGGACAGTCACTTACGTCAAATGAAACCTCTTGTGTGTGTACCATGTAAAATATAAACCCTTTGTGACACGGCCTCATTGCAAGAGCCCTTCCCTGTGGATATTCCTCAGGATCCAACCTCTCAGGATCCAACCTCTCAGAATCCAAAGGGATTCAACCAGCTGGACCCTGGAAATACTCTGATATTCTGTAGGCCGTACCTTATTGGTTAACACAGTGATCATAACTGGGAAACTGAACAGTGAGTGTCATTAAAACATGGAGATGCTTCACAACATAAATCAATTTAAAAAGCAATTTATCTGTGATTAGTGAATAATACTAGTCTCAGGGTGGCACAAATGGTTTGCCCTTGACTACTAACCTAAAGGTTGGTGGTTCAAATCCATCCAGCAGTGCCATGGAAGAAAGGCCTGGTGATCTGCTTTTGTAAAGATTACAGGCGAGAAAACCCTATGGTGCAGTTCTACTTTGTAACACACGGGGTTGCCATGAGTTAGAGTTGGCTTTTGTGACTAATAATAAAATGATAAGATTATGCTATGACAGAGATAGTCAGCTGCCCTTCAGAAACATGTGCCCACCTTTCCATACTGTGACATTGTTGTTGAGAGGCAGCTGCTTCAATTTCTCAGTCTCCCTTGGCTCCCACAAATGACTAGATTCACCAACGGAACATGAGTAGACAGAACAGTCAGATTTGGGTTGGAACCTTTAAGAAGTAGGTTGAACTTCTTCTGTTTTATCTTTCCCCATCTCCAATGGGATGTTGAGGACTTTGAGGTCCTAGGGGATGGTGGAACCACAGGATGGAAGGAGCCACAAGATAGAAAGAGCTTGGATTACTCATTCCCTGAATGCAACGCTGGCCAGGAACACCATATCAAGTTACCTGTGGGAGAAAAAAAAAATCGAAAGATTTTTGTATTATATCATTGGAATTTTGGGGTTTATTTGTTTTGTCAGCTAGCATTACCCTAACTAATATACAAGCCTGTCAACAAAAATTCCTATGATTGAGTGAGAATGTTTCAAGTGCCAAACATGAAGCCTGAATTTATGGAAAAAGATACAAGTAATGACTTGGAAGAGAGAAGCTGGCTTTATGTAAGGCCTTTTCCAGGGTTCTCAGAATATCCTGAGCTGACCTGGGTCATCAGGGGCTGATATTCCTTTGCGGGTAGGTGGAGGAGTATTATTCCTGGGACAGGTGGGCTTCAGGGGCGAGTGCATATTTGGGAGAAATGATTTCCCGAAGTAGCCAGGAAGTGCCAGAGAGGAGAGTTAAGTTCACAAGTTAGGGAGTGCCTGAGGTCAAATGTCATCAAGCTTGAGGAAGAAGCATGAGCCAGATGCGGAGGACAAAGGCAAGAGATTCAGGGAAGGACGATCCTGGAACTAAGCAGAGATGAAGCCAGAGCATCCAAAATGATTAACAGGGATAGAGTTGGCATTGAATTAACTTACTTTGGCTACTAGCTGTGTGGTGGGTGATGAGGCAATGGCTCCAAGACACGGGGTGGGAGGGCAATCAGCAGCTCCTCCACATGTGGTTTGGAAATGGAAAGAGCGTGGAGTCATCCAAGTCAGGATCTGGTGTTATATGGTGCTGGAGAGTGAAATGAAAGCTGAAAGCAATGGGGCAGAGACAGGACCAAGCATATCTTCCGCGCTGAAGTTCGGAAGAGTCTTTTAATGTGTAGCGTTCTTCTGTTGTTGTCTGTACAGCAATGATTTCTCTACCTTCCAGAAACAGCACCCTGATTTTCCTTTAAGGAGCTGCCTTTCTCACCGTATGTCCTATTGGCTCTAAAATACTATATCATCTGGTTTCAAGTGTTGTTGAGTGACCCATACTTGGCCAATTATCACATTTTTTTTTTTTTTACCTGTCGATCCAAGGTCTAAGTTTGTCAAGAAAGACATGACTTACACACAGGCGTTGGGTAGAACAACACTTTATTGACACAGAGAAAAGAAGGAGCAAGTTCAGCTTCAACAGTGGGCATCAGTCCCCCATGGCCAGTGGGGTCACTCTCCGCAGCAGTTGGTGCTGGGATGAAGGTTTGCATTCACCCCTCTTGAGCTGCAGAAGAGCAGCCCTGTTCCTTCCCCACAGGGAACAAATACAAAAATGGGGCTGGCCAGGTGCTATGTGACATGCACTCATAAGCAGAGCATAGAGAGAGAGAGTTTACTGTGTACCCAGAACAGGGAGGGAATTTCCACAAGGAGAAGAAACTTGGAGAGAGAGATGAGAGGCCCAGTTCCCAGTCTTTGTTATCAGGGAATGCTCCAGACCCAAGTCTGATTAGGTGGTCCAAGGGAGAGTCAAATGGGGCTGTGGCCGATTACCCTCCTACACCCCTCATCCTGGTTGCAGTGCTTGGTTCAGAGATGGGCATCCTGAGCATGGGAGCCATGAGAGCCAGAACTGGGACTCTCACAGGACCTACTGGAAAAAAGGTTCTCTTTCCACTGGGTTTCCCAAGCAGGTGGAGAAAAAGCCTAGAGATGCTGTAAACCCTATTTAGAGGGATATAAGTTGCCTGAGAATGATGATAACACAGAGACACAGGTTCCTGACACCATCCTCTGGCATTTGGATTCAGCCATGCTTGAAGCTAGACTTCAGAGTTACATGAACCAACAAATCCCCTTTAATGATTAAACCATCTAAAGTTGGTTTAATTCTCGCTTTTGATGCCATATATTAGTGATTGAGTACCTATTTTAACGTAGGCTCTGTGTTGCACATTTTACGTATCACATCTTGTTTTAATTTTCACAACAGACCTGGAAGAGGGGTTTCTTATACCCATTTTACGGATGAGAGGTCATTGGTGGTTCTTACTTCCTTGCGGGAGACCTGGGTTCCATTCCTAGGCAATGCACCTCATGTACAGCCACCACCTACCTGTCAGTGGAAGCTTGTGTGTTGCTATGGTGCTGAACAGGTTTCAGTGGAGATTCCAGACTAAGACAGACTAGGAAGAAAGGCCTGGTGATCTACTTCCAATAATTAGCCAGTGAATACCCTACGGATCACAACAGTCAATCCACAACTGATCAGGGGGATGATGCAGGACCAGGCAGAGTTTTGTTTCATGGTGCATGGGGTTGCTATGAGTCGGGGGCTGCCATGCAATGATCTTTTCTTTATACATGACCTTTCTGGTCTGCAGTTTGTAGTCTGCCAAGATGATCTGCTAGGCCATGATCTTGCAATGGGACTGGGCAGTTTACTATGCAAATGAGGTGCATGTGACCTACTGAAGGGATTGGTTAGTTTGTGGTTTTGGTGGGAGGAGTAGGCAGTAGACTTGTAAAAGAGTCAGTTCCACAGAGGTTTAGAGAGACCTCACTACTATCAAGAAGGAGAACCTGGAGCCGAGCATATCTTTTGGACCCAAGGTTCCTGTGCTAAGGATCTCCTAGACCCAGGAGACAGAGAGAGCTATAGCATTGGAGACAGCTCAAGACAACACAAGACGGCACAAGACAGTGCAAGATGGTACATGTGGCAAGAACCAGGAGACTGGCGAAAGACAGCTACAATGGGCTTCCCGGCCTGTGGTGTGAGGTGGCTGCAGTGAGTTCGCTGGGCCACAGAGCGAGAGAGCTGAGTGCCTTTAGGCAGGAGGCTTGCTGGCAGAGTGGGGTGCCTCTGGGCACTTGGCAGTAGAGTCAAGAGTAATAACACCTGCCCAAGCATGGCCCCATGGCAGAGGCCAGGCCTGAGCAGGGTTCAGCAGCAGAGGCCAAAGCAGGGTCCGGCCTACAGTCCTGGCCTAGAAGGAGCTGAGAGCTCGCTTGGTTGGAAGCCGTCCTGATTTGAAGAACTGTATCCTGTTACTTCCAAGTTGATCCTGCTCCCAAGTCTTGGCCTGTTGCTTCCCTTATAAATCATATAATTGTGATTATCGTCTGGATGGCCATTGCAATGAATTATTGAACCTGGCAGAGAATTAAGAGTGCCATGGAGAGAACAGCTGGTGGTGGAACTGATAAAAAGTTGGAGGTAAGTTCTAGCTCCACTTCATAGGAATCAGCTTTGAGCTGGTGCTGGTTCTCACCCTCCCTTGTGAATTTAGATGGCCTCTGATGCCACTAGTTTACAGGGGCCAACTCCATGGCAACTAACAACAACTCAGATGAGAGGAAGTGAGGCGTCCACGATCCTAGAGTGAGTAGGAGGCTTGGAAGTACTAGGTCTCAGGACCAACCGGGCAGACCGAGGGGGCTGCAAACTCAACCAAACCAACGAAACCCTTTGCCATTGAGTTGATTCCGACTCCTAGTGACCCTATAGGACAAAGTAGAAGTGCCCATGGAGTTCCAAGAGTGGCTGGTGGATTCAAACTGGCGACCTTTTGGTTAGCAGCCGAGCTGTTAACCACTGTGCCACCAGGGCTCTGTAAACTCAACAGATTTCTCCAGCTCAGGGCATTTATTTGCAAAAAGCAGCAGCCTAGCGAGGGTAGAGAAGTTCCTTCAGCTCGCGTTCCTCCTCTGGGACTCCGGGGCTGGGCTGGGGTTGTTGGGTGAACAGTCCACCTCAGCTGAGCTGGGGAGCCTCTCTGGCTGCAAACGGGAAGTCCTCCTGCGAGGAGGAAAGCCAAGGGCAGTCAGGCATGATTCACCGCTGTTCTCCCAGGCTTTCAGAATTGTCCCCTTTAAAAGAAGCCAATTTATTTTTTATTCAAAATCCATACGAAACAATTGAACAATAAAACTGTCAGCCTCACTGTCTCTTTCAGCGGGGAAACATCATCACCTCTGAAATTAAGCCTCCCTCCCTCTTCTTCCCTCCGCCCCTTCCTCCCTCCTGCCCCATAAATATTTTTTTGAGCACCTACTAAGTACCAGGACCTGTGCTAAATTCAGATTTTCTCTTCACATATACTTCCCTCTTGAGATTTATTTTTAAGGCATTTTCTGATTTCTAAATTTGGCTCCCATCCATTAGAGGGATTTCAAAGCAGTAACCTTTAAATGGAAGGACGCTAGGCGTAGAGGGCAAAGAACTGGGTTTTGAGACTATAATTTATAAACTGGTTCATAAACTGCATGACCTTGGGCAGGGATGCCCTGTTGCTGCTCCTAAATTTCTTCATCTGGAAATTGGCAGCAAGATCTGTCAATGCTGTCTGTCCCGTTTCTGGAATGTTCTCTGAGAACAGGTCTTTGTCCTGCTTACCACTCATCGCCTGTGCCTAGAGCAGTGTCTGGCACCAAGTAGGTGTTCAAGGCATTTTTAGTGAATGAATGCATAAAGGAAGGCCTGGGTAGTTCCCCAAACCCAGAGCCGCAGGGCATCATCCCAGAGGCTGAAGCCTCTGTCAGCAGGGTTTTAAATAACTGGGGGTGCAGGACCCAGGATGGAACACTGGCCTGAGACGGTGCTGGGCTTGGCTGGGTTTGGGTGGGAGCCGGGTGTGGCGGCGGGGGGGTGGTTTGTGACTTGCATGTGGCCATGGTACTGCCAGTTTCATGAGCGCAGGGGGTGGGGGCTCCCTGGAGATGAGCACAACCTTTGCAGGTCACATTTTTATGCTGGCCCCGGGCAAGGCAGGAACTGCCTTCATCACGTTGGGAAACATAAAACCTCCATGCACCATTGATGAGCTCCTGCCAGCAGCGTTCACGGACACGCTTTATCTCACGGATGTCATACATTATTGACGCTGCCTCCCCGGCCCCCACCTCCCGTGACTGCTGAAGGGCACAGCGGGCTCTGGGGGGGAGGGGGGCAGAGCGCTCTGCGGATCTGCCAGTGTGTGTGTGTGTGTGTGTGTGTGTGTGTGGAGGGCTGTCTTGATGCTGTTACCATTGGCTGGTCACAAGTCGCTGTGGTGGTAACAGCCTGGGGTTAAAGTTCGAGGGCTCCTTTTTGGCCTATTGCTTCTCTCACCTCTCTGATCCTCTATTATGTCGTTCGTACAAAAGGGGAGAATCCTAATGTCCACCTGGTGAGGCTGTGGGAGGGTTAGGTGAGACAATGAAGGCAAAGAATTTAGCACAGCCTGGCACATGATAAGCCATCACCAAATGGAAGCTAAGTTACCACAAGAAGAGTTTCGAAAATTTAAGTAGTGTATGCAGGAGAGGGTTGATATTTGTGTGTGTGTCTTAGCTCAAAAGCATGGTGGTAAAGATGGCCTGGGCTC
Source organism: Elephas maximus indicus (assembly GCF_024166365.1). Taxonomy (NCBI): domain Eukaryota; kingdom Metazoa; phylum Chordata; class Mammalia; order Proboscidea; family Elephantidae; genus Elephas; species Elephas maximus. The sequence goes on along the minus strand of NC_064830.1, from coordinate 87,402,405 downwards.
AAATCCCAGCTCTACCACTTATCAGCTGGGCTGGGCAGGTTCCTTCATCTCTTTGAGCCTTAGTTTTCTCATCTATAAAATGGGATAATAATAGGATTTACCTCAGAGTTGTTTCGACGTTCAGTGAGTTAACTTGTGGAGAGCTTAGAATAGTGCCTTGAACATCACATGTGCTATGCAAGGGTCTGATGTGTCCTTTAAAGGTCCCCGATGGCCCCCATACCAATACTTGATCTGACTTTCTCTTTGGCATGACTTTTTTTTTTAATATTGTAGAACTGACAGACATTTACACCCATGTCTGACCCGCCTCCTCTCCTCCCTCCCGTGATGAGGACTGGGGTGATGGATGTTCAAAGTCATTGTGATAGAATCATGTCCAAAGGTGTTTATATCTTAATCCTGGAACCTGTGAATATGTTACCTTACATGGCAAAAGAGACTTTGTAGCTGTGATTAAATTAAGGGTCTTAAAAGGAGAGTGTCTTAGTCATCTAGTGCTGCTATAACAAATACCACAAGTGGATGGCTTTAACAAAGAGAAATTTATTTTCTCACCATTTTTTTTTAGTAGGCTAGAAGTTCAAATTTAGGATGTCAGCTCCAGCGGAAGGCTTTCCCTCTCTGCTGGCCCTGGAGGAAGGTCCTTCTTGTCAATCTTCCCTTGGACTAGGAGATTCTCCTTGCAGGAACTCTGGGTCCAAAGGACACGCTCTGCTCGTGGTGCTTCTTTCTTGGTGGTATGAGGTCCCCTACTCTCTGCTCGCTTCCCTTTCCTTTTATCTTTTGCAAGATAAAAGGTGGTACAGGACTCAACAGGGAGACTCCCTTCATGTTGGATCAGGGATGTGACCTGAGCAAGAGTGTTACCTCTCACCCTAATCTTCTTTAACCACAGGCAGAGACTATGATTTATAACACATAGGAAAATCACAAAATGGAGGACAGCCACACAATACTGGGTATCATGGCCTAACAAAGTTGACATATTTTTGGGGGACACAATTCAGTCCATGAGAGAGAGATTATTCCAGGTTATCTGGGTGGGCTCAGTGTAATCATGAGGGTCTTTTTAAGGAGAGAGGAGAGTCAGAGTCAGAGGAGATATAATGAAAGAGGCAGAAGTGTGTGTGGGTGTGAGAGAGAAAGGGAGGGAGTATGTGTGTGTTAGAGACAATGTGTGTGTGTGAGAGACAGTGTGTATGTCTGTGAGAGACTGTGTATGTAAGAGTGTGTGTGAGAGTGTGTGAGTGTGTGTGAAAGTGGATATGAAAGTGTGTGAGAGACTGAGGTGTGAGAGTGTGTGAATATGTGTGTAAGTGTGTGTGTGAGTGTGTGTGAGGGAAAGTATGCGTGTGTGAGTGTGTATGTATGAATGTGTGTGTGAAAGAAAGTGTGTATGTGTGTGTGTGAGAGTATGTGTGTACACGAGAGTGCGTGTATGAGAGAGAGTACGTGTATATGTGTGTGTGAGAGAGAGAGGAGAGAGAGAAAGAGAGACTGATGTATTTGGAGATATGCTGCTGGCTTTGAAAATGGAGGAGGGGCCTATAAAATAGAAACTGGAAAAAGTGAAGAAACGGATTCTCCCCTAGAACTCCCAGAAGGAATGAAACACCTTGATTTTAGGACTTCTGACATCCAGAGCTTTAAGATAATAAATTGTGTTGTTTTGAGTCACTAGTTTGGTGATAATTTGCTGTAGCAGTGATAAGAAACTAATATAGTCATGTAGCAAGAAGGGAGACCCACCCCTTCTCCCAGTGGGCCGGCCGTGAGACAGCGTGTGAGGTTTTGGGCACCAGAGCTCCCCCCCGCTTACTCGTCGTGTGACCTGGGTGAATCACGAGGCTTCTCTGAGCTTACTTTTCTCATCTGTACAATGGGAATTATGGTTACGAAGAGGAATCCCCAAACGCTGAGGGTACATCGTAATCTCTGGAACCTGTATGTTACTTTACATGACAGAAGAGGCCTGTGCCTGGCATGTAGTAGGTGTTTGGGGGAGAGAAGCTCCCTTCTCCCACGTCCTTTCGAGGCCAGCATGAATAGAGCTCATTCTTTTGCTCTGCAGTTTGAACCCCCCAGCAGCCACGCATATGGGCAGAAGTCAGCCCTGGGCCATCATGGCAAGTGAGTGTGTTCCTGGGGGGTCAGGAAGCCGGGGCCGAGGATGTGTGTGGTGGGAAGTGAGCAAGCTAAAGTTTATACCATTTAACTCTTTCTCATGGCCTGACCACTGCCATTCAATCCTGTGTTAAATAGACCTGCTCTTGTTTCTACACTGATCCCTCTAACGTCTTTGACTACAGTCTTAACAACAGTCATATCAACACAGTAACTTAGAACTTGTTGGGAAGGTGTTGCTTGCGGAGAATGTGAACTTACAGAAAAACCACTCCTCCTTTTCCTCAGAAATGTCACCGATGCTGGAACCTCAGCGTTCAATCCTTCAGAGAATGTTTATTGAGCACCTACTATGTGTCAGCCACTAGGTGCTAGGGATGTCACCTTTTTTTTTTTTTTGAGCTTAAATTCTGATGGACAGAGACAATAACTATGCAAAGAGGTAAATAAATACAAAAGGTGATTTTAGAAAATAAAACAGCGCTAGGATAAGCATAGCTGAGGGGAAGAAGCTGTCTGGGTGGGGGGATGTTTGAGCTCTAAAGGACTGAAGGGTGCTGGGAGGCAGGTGGAGAACCTCTGGGCTATGCAAGAATGATGAGATCCTGCCAGTGCCAACATCCGCTGGCCTACACCATGGGGAACAGGAAGGTGCAGAGCCTGGGCTCAGCGTGGCGCATCCCAACATTCCCTCCAGGGCCAGGCACTGGGCGGTGCTCAGCTGAGGATGGAGTTTGCAGAACTTGCCACTGATGGAGATGCCAAAATGATGCAGCCTTTCTTTGCAGGCATATTCTTTTTTAATTTTGTGGCAAAAATATACATAACACAACATACACCATCGCAACAATTTCTACATGACAATTCAGTAGTATTGATTACATTCTTCAAGTTGTGCAACCATTCTCAGTATCCTTTTCCAAAGCATTCTACCACCATTAACATAAACTCAGTGTGGGGGAATATTCTTGACTTGCAGGGCTTGCATCCTGCTTTTGGTGGAGGAAGGAGATGACGAAGTCCACGTGGTCCAGACCTCCCCTTCCCAAAGGACTTAAAGATGTACCCAGCACGGAAGTTACGAGCACATGCTCTAGAGCCAGACTCTCTGAGTTCAAATCCCAGCTCTGCCATTCAGTGCCAGTGTGACCTTGGGCAAGTAATTCAGCCCTTTCCACCCCAACTTCCTCATCTGGAAAATGGGCGTAACAATACTACCTGCTCCTACGATTGTTATGAGAGTTAAATGTGTTACAATTGCAGAGCTCTTGGAATTGCTATGTGTGTATGTATGCAAGGTCCCTGAGTGGTATAAACACTTTGCACTCAGCTACTAACCCAAAGGTTAGTTTAAATCCACTCAACGGTGCCATGGAAGAAAGGCCCGGCAATCTGCTTCCATAAATATTACAGCCAAAAACCCCTATGCAGCGGTTTTACTCTGTAACACATGGGGTCACTGTGAGTTAGAATCAACTTAATGGCAATGCATTTGGTTTTTAGTGTTTTAAATTTTTCTTGGAGGTAATGTCAGAAGTTTAAATTATAGTTCTTTAATAAGAATATGTGTGTGTATATATACATATGCAGGTGTGTACACATATACTTTAAAAACAAACCAGAACAAAACCAAATCCATTGCTGTTGAGTTGACTCCAACTCAGGGTGACCCCATGTGTCACATGGTAGAACTCTGCTCTACAAGGCTCTCTGGGCTGTAATCTTCATGGAAGCGGATGACCAGGGCTTTCTTCCTGGGTGCCGCTGTGTGGGTTTGAACTGCCAGCGTTTATGTTAGAGGTCAGGCACAAACTGTGTGAACCGCCCAGGGACCTTACATACCAGTATATTCAGAGATCCACCAACAGATTTGAAAGTAGTCATTTATCCTAAAACTTTAAAATTCCGTCCCGTTCCTGGACCTCTCTGTCCATTGGGAACATGGAATTGATAATATTTTATAACTTCTGTAATTATCTTATGAAAAGTATAATTTTATTGCTTTGCCTTTTTCTCCCCAAGGGCGTTAAAAGCGTTAATATGTTTATTTGAAATATGCCATGACCGTTGTAAGAATGTTTGGGCATTCTTTTCTTCTGTAATATGTCGGGAGCCTCAAACAATGACAGGGCTCAGTCCTCTCCAGGCTTTGAGCCTATCTGCGCAGAAGAGGAGGAGAGGGCTGGGAGGGGGGAATCCTCACCTCGTCCCTGCTCCATGTGGGCGGAAGTTCTCTTATTACTCCCACAAGGGGAAGTAATTACTTCTGAACGCGCTGCTCCCTCCACTGTGCTTTTCAATCTTAAATAATTTCCTGACTTGTCATGCCACCTGCAGCCCTCTTAGTCATGTTGCAGTTTGGACACAGTGTGGCGGAAGCAATTACTGTTGACATTGCCACATTGTCATGGTGTTTGTCACTCTACCTGTCACCAGGGGCCAACACCCTACGTGTGGCCACCTGCTGTTTCTCACCTGCCCACTCCCTTCAACCCCTTACCACCTGGTATCAGGAACTTGGAGAGGTGGACAGCCAACCTCCAGGGACCCGAACAGATGCCAGAGGCAGTTGCCCACCTTGCTTGACCCTGTGTAGCTGCCCGGACTGAAGATCTTCCAGCTGCCCACCAGGTCTGCCCATGCCTGGACCAGCCCAGTCCCAGGAACAGGAATGTTAGAATTTCATGGGACAGCTTGGGTTTGGGAGCCAGACAGACATGGGTTTCCATCTTGGCTCATCCACTTGGCCTGGAACATGCTACTCTCTATCCCTCGTGCCCAATTTTTTGCATCTGTAAGATGGGCTTTGATTTACAGTGTTTTTGGAAGGATTGGCTGAAATATGGTTATGTATGAATGCAGAGCAGCTGACTTAGCACCTGGCACATAGTAAGTGATCAGTAAATTGTTATTATCATGACAGCATGCAGCCCTGAACTTTGAGTCTGGAGGGTCCAGGGATCCCTGGCTGCCTTCCTGTAAACACTGCTGTGTTTGCAGTCCCTCCATCACTGAACACCATCTCACTTTTTCTGGCCAGTGCTCCTAATTCTGGCTTTGACCACAACCTCTCATGACTCGCTCCTCCTGGGGGACCAAATCGTGCTCTGCGACTCTCAGGCTAGCCATAACCCGGTCATCCGATCACTTGGGGAGCCTCACTGGAGGCTGAGGTCTCTGGACTTTGCATGACACTGGGTCAGGTCAGTTGGCATTGCCCTTGGGGGTCCATCCACCCAGCCCCAGGGCCCACTCTGAACCCCAGCTCCTGGTGTAACAGCATACTCACCACAGCAGCCAGGAAATACAGATTGGCTGTCAAATATCTGCAACTGTTACCTGGAAACCACAACTGCAACCAGCCAACACCATAGCAGTGTAATGACAAAAGGCCCCATGGGGTGAACCCCTCCATCTCTCTGAACACTAAGAAGAACTCCAGGTTTTTAGAGATGAGAAAACAGAGGGCTGGAGAAGTCAGGCAGCCTATGGTTGCGTAGAGAGTTACTGGTAAGGTGTAAGTAAGACCAGGGGTGGTAGTTGGCATAAACCCAGCACAGCAGACACCCTGCTGTAAGAGGACAAAGATAGCTGTAAAGCTGGGGCAGGCTCTTGGGTCCGCTACAGGCCAGGAGTGACTCCTTGTAAGATGGAAATCCCTGGGCTACAGAAGATTTCACTGCCTGAAGGAACTTGATTTGCATGCCCTGTAGCTTTATGTGCAAATCCTAGTTTCTTTGCTTGGCACACCCCATAGCTTTACATTAAAATCTTGGTTCCCCTCTCCTTAACTGCTGCCCAAAACTAAAGGAAATTGGTGGAAACCAGTTTAGGTGCCATGTTCGTATTTAGAATCAGCTTCTAGCTCATTAAATACCTCATACGCAGTAACTTCCCCACCTCTGAGTGGAGTTTAACCATGGTTTTCCAAACATGTGATGCATGAAGTTATATGTAAACCCCATTGTGCCTGCATAATATGATTAAGAATGTTGTTTCTGTAACTTGTATGAACTTCCCGTTGGTAAACCCCATAAAAGCAATCTTCCTCCTTGCGCTCCATGAGCAGTCTTGGTGGCAGCAGCCCCGACTGTTTCCTTCTCTGCACAATGAAATAAAGGCAAATTCCCACTCTCCCACCTTGGTCTTTCTTTTATTGGGTAAGATGAGTCACGTTGAGCAGAACCTGGGGTTTCCGCCTCACAACACTTAGATTGGGGGAGGCCTGGGAAATCTGGGGTGGGAACAATCTGACTTGGGGAATTTGGTGGACTTGGGCAGCTGTTTATGAACTCTTATGGAAGAGTTTCAATATTTTAACAACCTGAACCTTCAGTCCTGGTGCTACTCTAACTCAAGACTCGTCTTCTTATTCTTCCAGCTCCTTCTCCTCCTTTCTTTGCTCTCATTTCCTCCTCCTCCTCTGCCACTGCACTTCCTTCTTTCCCCCCTTCTCTTTCCTCTTGTTCTCTCTCCTCCCCCTTTTCCAAAAGCCCCCACAACAAGGAATATTCTCAGAGGGTACATCCATCTCCCCCTGCAGTCCCAGGCCCTGGCGTAGGTTCCAGATGCCAGTTCAGGAGCAGCTGCAGTGAAATCTGCAGGGCCGGATTAACCAGTAAGCACGCTATGTACCGGCTTATAGGAAAAAAAAAGCAAGGTACAAATGGCCTTTATTGTGTTTATTCACTAACCTGTAGTGCACAGTTTTACCTGGGTTTCACCACATCTTTGATTTCAGAAATGTAGTGGAAACCAGGTGAAATTGTGCACTACAGTTTAGTAAGTAAACACAATTAAGCTGGTGTGTGTGTACCTTGTTTATTGGGTAATCCATCCCTGAGCATGCTGGCCACACCAGCTAAATCCCCCAAAGGCAGGGTCTTTTGGCATTCACATCACCTTCCCGGTGTGACTTAACAAGCCATTCACCATGAAGTGACAGCACTGTGAGCTGCAAGCTGCCTCTGTCTTTCTCTCTGGGTAGGTGTGTCACAGTAACAGGAGAACTCTGTGACAGGAAGGACCTGAAATCTCATTTAGCACAGGACTGCTGCTCTGCATGACTCCAGGGGCAGTGACGCAAATGGTAGCTCTGGAACGCCAGCCTTTTCAGGGTTTTTTTTTTTTTTTAATTAAACTTTTACAGGAGAGTTGCAAGGATAGTACAGAGAGTTCCTATATACCCTTTATCCAGTTTCTCCCAGTGTTAACGTCTTAACTCCCAGTGATGCAAGTATCAAAATTAAGAAATGAACATCGGTATAAGCTTATTAACTAAACTGCAGACTTTATTTGGAGTTCACCAGTTTTTCCACTGTGTCTGCTTTTTCAGGATCCAATCCAGGATCCCATTTTGCATTTAGCTTTCGCTTTTTAGAATTCAAAACCAAGGCATAGAGAGGGGAAGGGCCTGGACTAGGTTTCTGTACAAAGGGAACCCTAGTCTCTCTGTATCTAGAACCCTGGTCTCTTGGCTTCCTCCCCAGGACTGCACATTAGCGTCCCCTGGGAGCTTTCTAAATCCCCGTGGTCTTCCACTGACTCCACTGCCATCAACGGGCAGCCACTGGCCACCTGCGTGTTGGCTATCATGGGACCCCCACACCAGTCTGTGATGCAGTTCACCTCTGTAGTGTTCAGGGACAGTTTGGTTGCGCTTCAGTCTCCTGCTTCTGAAGTGGGGATGATGATAGCTGATTCCACCATCTGTATCCCTTCACCCATCTGTGACTCAGTGTCCTCCTAGATAAAATAGGGGTGGGAGGAAGGATTCACATATCTCCAAAGACTGTTGGAGGATGTGATGAGCTGTGGGTGCCAATCAGCTGGCATGAAACAATGCTTAGTAAGCATTTCCCAACTATGGTTGTGCGTTGAAACTCCTGGGAACCTATCCCACCTCCGGAGATTCTGATTTCACTGGTCTGAGGTGCAGCCTGGACTGAGGATCACTGGTTTAAATAAATATCTCCTTCCCGCCTCCGAAGCCCAGCAGCCTCAGTGAAAAGTCATGAATAAGAAATTACAGTCATTTGGTAAGAGGGGAGACTGGGTGAGGGATAAAACCTCATTATTCCTCTAAAAAATAACACCTACAATAGCAATGGCAACAATGAATAGCGTCTATTTAGAGCTTAAAGGCATAGTGCAAAGTGCTTTATATACATTATTTTCACAGTGCCCTTATAAGCCAGGTCCTATTATTATCCCCACTAGACGGATGAGGACACTGAGGCTCAGAAAGCTTGAGTTTCTTGCCTAAGTTTGCACAACAATTCAGGGTCAAGGCTGTGCTGTACCCAGGTCAGTTTGATGCTAGGCTTGTGTTCCCCACCATAGTACTGGCCTACTAGGAGCAGGGAGGTGGTCTCAGGATGAAAGCCATGCTCAATGGCTGTAAGGATGATACAGAAAAACAAACAAACAAACAAACAAAAAAACCCATTGCCATTGTGTCGATTCCGACTCATAGTGACCCTATAGGACAGAGTAGAACTGCCCCATATGGTTTCTAGGGAGGGCCTGGTGGATTTGAACTGCTGACCTTTTGGTTAGCAGCCGTAGCTTTTAACCACTATGCCACCAGGGTTTCCTTAAGGATGATAAATAGTGATAATAGATACATTACCTTGTTGTCTTACCCAACAGCCTTGAGAAGTAGGTACCATTTGCTAAGAAACAGGCTCTCAGAGGTGAAGTGACTAACCTCAGGCCATGCAGCTGGAAAATGGCAGAGCTGGGAATTGAACTCCCATCTGCTTGACTCCCAAATGGTGAGGGGAGGCTTGCTCTAGGGACGGAAGAGCAGCCCATCTTAGTGGGAAGCACAGGACCCCCATTGGGAGGCATTAAGAGGGTTGAAATGAGTTATGAACAGATACAGCTGTCTCCCCCAATTTTTTTCCACTCGAAGAAAGCGATTGTCAAAGTGGTTTCCTTTTTAAGCACCCTATCAACAAAACTTGGCAATTGTTTGTCTTAATTGTTTTACAGCTCAGGAGGCATTGATGTGAAAGCTATAGAAGCACAGTGCCTGGTATTGGCTGCCTGGTGGGAACTTGCTGAGTTTGTTGGCATGGAGATAGTTGGGGGGATCTTTTCCTCTGCATTGCCTTTATGTTTCTCATCAGCATGTCCCTGTGGCAGGAGAATGGACTGTCTGGGTCAGCCACCACCTACTTGTCACTCTCACTGAGTCCTTGGCCTTAGAGTACACATAAACCCATTCTCCAGGCTCACACTTTACTCAGTCACTGAGTCAATATTGCTGGGGTAGGGGAGAAAAAAAAAAATTGTCACTCTCACTAAGTCCTTGGCCTTAGAATACACATAAACCCATTCTCCAGGCTCACACTTTACTCAGTCACTGAATCAATATTGCTGGGGTAGGGGAGAAGAAAAGAGAAAACAGCAACAATAATGGCAGAAGCAGAGAGATGACCAGTCAAGAATTGTGCTCCCTTCTTCCACAGTGTATAATGATTGCTGAGATGAGGCTGCCCAGCCAAGGACTCAATTTCCCAGCCTCCTTTGCATCTAAGGAGTATCATGTGACCAGTTTTGGCCAATGGAATGGAGCAGAAGTGATGTGGGGTCACTTCTGGATCAAATTGTGTGCCTTTTCTACGGTCTCTTTACCAGCATATAGGAGAGGACGTGCTGGACCGGGGCACCGCACTAGACTGTGACATGAGAGAGAAACTTTTCTTGTGCTAAGTAACTGAGATCTTGAGTTACATCTTTTATAGCATCTTGCTTTGATTTTCACCAACACTACAGCATTTATAGAGCACCTATTACGTGACAACCATTATGCTAAGAACTTCATATATGTCTTGTCATTTAATCTTCTCAACATTTCTGTGGAGATTGATATTTACAGATGAGGAAGCAGGTTCAGAAAGGTTAAGTTGGTTGCCCAAGGCCCAGCCATGGATAAGAATTACAATTATCTGGTAGAAGGGGAGAATGAGTGAGGGGTAAAACTTCATTATTCCTCTAAAAAATAACCACCCACAACAGCAGTGATAACAATGATTGGCATCTATTTAGTGCTTACAGGCACAGTGCTAAGTGCTTGGTTGCTTTCGGCTTGTCTCTTTCTCTCTCCTTCAGTGTTCTAAGTTAGTCCCTTCCCAAGGGTTGGGCTCTGCTTTGGTTTCCTGTCCCAAGCTTGGGAGCCCTGTCCTATCCTTGTCATCCTCCCCAGCTTTGAAACCTTGTTCCACACATATGCCTGATGTCCGAGGCCCTGCCACCCACAGGCACTTCTTGGAGGAATTAACTTCTTGTGTCTCCTCACTGAAGACCTTGGTGACATCCTTACAGTGGAGAGGAGGCAGTGGTTTGATCCACATCCCAAGGCAAGGCCCCTGTTTCAATCAGGTAGAGCCAGGATGGGATCCCAAGCAAGGGCAGGGTAGCATCAGAAGTTGAGGACTAGCAAAGGTTAGTTCGTGAAGTCAAAGCTCTTTGAGATATGGACAGATAACAGCCTGGCAACTAACACAGAGGGCAGGCTCTATTAGCATTAGTGGGATGGAAGGTGAGGTTAAATGTGGCAGATGTTAGCCAGATACAAGGGGCAGGATCTCTGAGCAGTTCTAGTGACCTCTCCTCAGTCATCTCTGGGTACAGTGGACATCTATGGTTTTTATTTCTCCGTAACTTTCTTCTGAGGAACTGTTCTCATCCCCACATAAATCATGGGACTCTAATGAGTTGCTACTTACAGAGTTTGCCCCCATATCACCACAGGGGCATCATGTCACCTTGACCCTGCCAACTATGATCTCCCATTCTTCTGGCCAAAGTGATTGGTTCAGAAATGAGCAAATGACTTCAGACAGACCAATCAGAGCCCTTCTCTGAAATTTATTTGTTTGGAGCAGAAGGAGGAGGTGGTGCCTTGCCTTTTGGTTCGTGGAGCTGGCAGGATGTAGTGGGTCTCTTCCAAGTGAGGAAACCTCTACATAGTAGGAGGTAATAAGTCTAGGATAGGTCCAGATCAGGACATAGGAGAAGATCAAAGGGGTGCAGTTGGAGAGAGGGAGGGAGAGGGAGAAACTTCACTCAAAGCTTTGGATCCAGCAGTACCTGAAATGGTGCTATGCTGGACTTCCCAGCTGCATGAACCAAAAAGTCCTCCTTTCAAATGAAGCTAGTATGAGCACAGTTACTGTCACTGGAATCCAAGAGTTCTGAATGGCCATTTGCCACTTCACACTGCAGCTTGACTGGACTTTTTTTTAGTTTTCTGATCAGACTAGACTCCCACCTCCCAGCTTCCCACATGTCTTCCCTCTGCCTGGAGCTTTTCTCCTTTTTCTATTTTCCTAGCCAAGTGCAATTCATCCTTCAGGCCTCAGCCTAGCAGCCACCTTCCTCCAGAAGTCTCTCCTGACTCCCCAGAGTTGGCTGTCCTCTGTGCTCCCCTACTTCTCTGTTCACTTCTCTGTCTTCCTTACAGACAAGGAGCTCCCTGAGGCCAAGGCCTGTGTTTGTCTTATTTATGGTTCTATTCCAGCAGTGCTACGCAGTCCCAGGTACATTGCATGGCTCAGTAAATCTTTGTTGGATGAATACCTTGTCACTTTGACTGCTCACATTCTTTTCAGAGTGTTCACAGGTGTTAAAGGCACAGCTCGTTATCATTCAGAGTTTTGGCAGGAAATGCATGACAGACTCGAAGGGATAATTGAGGACACTTTATTGAAGGGACTATATGCAAAGGCATGAGCAGGGTTAAGGACACCAGCAAGAGATGGTGATGTTCTCTAGGACTAGCAACAATGGAAGCTGTTACTGCACCTCGGCCTGAAGGGGCAGGGAAGGAACGGTTTACTGGAAACCAGAGGGAGCTGTAGACAGGGGAGGGGGGTCACCCAGCAGGACCTGTGGTTTTCATTTGAAGAAGGGCAACCGATCTAATCATCGGCCTCACAGTGGTAATAAATACGCTGATCTTCTTTTCTGCCTTTGATCTCCTGTTGGCACATCCCATCAACAAACCCAGTGTAAAGCTAGAGCAAGGGAGCTAACTCATGTGGACCGTAGAAGTCAGCCTCCTGGGGCACAGAGCAGGTAGCAGAGGGTAGAGTGAATCTGGAGAGGCAAACACCATTTAGCATAAGCCCTGTAACAGTGACCTGCCATCTCCAGGTGGGCTTGTGTTCTTGAGTGCAGCCCTTGAAAATTTCGCTTCAGGGGTGGCCTGCTGGGAGGGCAGCCTGTCTCTCAGGGGTGCCAGCGATGAGAGAAGCACTGTCATCAGTAATAAAGGCAGACACAGCCCGACCCCTGCCCGCATATCCATGTCCCAGTGTCCTGACCCTAGCTGGCCACCCTCCCAAGGCATGAGCAATGATCAGACATGCTTTATCACTTGTCAACTAGTCTAACCTCTCTGACACTGACTCCCTGGGGACAAAGGAGCAGTATTTATAACATGGTGGATAATTATTCTCCAAATAAGCTATCAGGGGGCACCCTGGCTGAATAAATCAAAGCAGATGGGGGCAGATTTCATAGAGCTTAAGAGCCATGCCTGCTGTTTGTGATAGATTCGTGTAAGAGGTCTCTTTCACCACCACCCAGTGTTCATAACCAGTGCCTCCTCTCCATGCCTTTTGCCCATTTCCCATGCCAAATAAAGATAAATGTCAGATGAGGAAGCAGCCTTCAAATTGCTATTGAAAATATTTTGAAAAAAGCCATGAAATGCCAGGCCTTTCTCCCTTCCATGGGGATTCTACGTATCTCCTGAGAAATGTCCATCCCCCCTGAGAAGCTAAATGTTACCCACTAAGGTGGGGAGTTGGAACCCAAGTGATGTTTTTAAGGAGTTGGTAATGCCTAAAAGATATTCCAGTTGGGTGAATTTCTACCCGTTTAGTGCAAGCTGACCAGCCTATGCCAGGCTAACCTGAAAATTTCTTCATTCAATATTTATTGAGCACCTACTATGTGCCAGGCATTGTGTTCAGCAGTGGGAACACGGCAGTGAACTGAAGAGACAACCTACTTATTCTTCTGTTGTTATGTTGTTAGATGCCATTGATTTGGGCCAAACTCATGGCAATCCCTTGCACAATGGAACAGAACACTGCCTGGTCCCATGCAGGGGTTTGAACCAGTTCATTCCAGTTTGAACCCCTGCTGGGAATTTGCATTTTCACCCCAGGTATACTGAATCGGAATCTACAGTTTAAGAAGATCCCCAGGCGATTCTTATGTATAATAAATTTTGAGAACCACTGCTTTGCTAGTGGTTCTCAGCACTGGTCCCTAAACAGCAGCATTAGTATTGGTTGGGAACGTGTTAGAAATGCAAATTCTCAGCAGGGATTTGAACCTGAAAGACCTGGTTTGAAGCCCTGGTCCTGTGCCATCCCCATGATTGGTTGTGGATCAGACCATTGTGATCCGTGAGGTTTCCACTGGCTGATTTTCAGTAGGTCTTCCTCCCTAGCCCATCTTAGTCTGGAAGCTCTGCTTTGCATCATAGCAGCACACAAGCCACCATTGACAGGTGGTGGTTGTACATGAGGTACATTGGCTGGCATTTGAACCTGGGCCTCCCGTAAGGAAGGAGAACATTCTACCACTGAACCACCACTGCCCCCTTTATTCTCATAGAGGTGACTTTGCAGTATGTGGTGTGTGGGGAGATAGACAATAAAGAATACGTGTTATGCCAGGTGGTGATAAGCACGATGAAGCAAAAGTATGTACAGCAGAGAAAGGGAGTGGAGTTGAGTCGCTGTTGAGTCAATTCCAACTCACAGCGACCCTAAGGGACAGAGTAGAACTGCCCCATAGAATTTCCAAGGAGCAGCTGGTGGATTCAAACTGCCGACATTTTGGTTGGCAGCCAGGCTCTTCACCACCGTGCCACCAAGCCTCTTGTGACATTAGGCAAAGACAAAAAGTAAGTGCTGAAGCCAAAAGATACTTGAAGAAGAGGGCTACACCCAGAGGGAATGGCAAGTGCAAAGGCCCCCTGCACAAGCAGACCTGGTATGTTTGAATTGCAGCAAGCGTGGTTGTAGCAGCGGGCACAGATGGGAAAGCAGTAGGAGATGAGGTCACAGAGATAGTCGGGGCTCCTCATGTAGGAAGTTTTAGGCTATGGTAGAAAAAAAAAATGATAGAACTCAGATTTTAATTAGAATGAGGCTGGGAGCCATTGGAGGGTTTTGAATAGAGGGGTGACATGAACTTATTCATGTTATAAAATTGAATCCTGTTTGGCTGCTGTGTGGTTGTAGACTGTTGAGGGCAAACAATGGAAACAGGAATATAAGTTAGAGCTGTTTGCACTATTTCAAGTGAGAGATGATAGTGGCTTGGGTCCCAGTGTCATGATGGAGGTAGTAAGATATGGTTGGAACCTGGATCTGTTTTGCAGGTGGAACTGGCATGAAATCATGGATCAGATTTAGGGTTATGAGAGATCAGATTTAGGATATGAGAGAAAGAGACGAGTCAAGGATGACGCCAAGATTTCTGATCTGAGAAACTGGTAAAGTGAAGGTGCCAGTGAACTGGGATGGGAAGACTGAGAGAGAAACAAGTTTGGAGAAGGAAATAAACAGTTTAGTTCGGACATGTTACCTTTGAGATGCTTGTCGAACACCCAAATGGTGAAGTTCAGCAGGCAATTGGATATTGGAGTCTGAGTTCAGTGGAGAGTTTGGGGGTGTCAATTGTACAGATAATGTAGAATGCAAGTGAACTGGTTAATATAAGGGAGTCAGAGCCCTGGTGACACAGTGGTTAAAGCAATCAACTGCTAACTGAAAGGTCAGTGATTTGAAACCACCACCAGCCCTGCAGGAGAAAAATGTGGCAGTCTGTTTCCATAGAGCCTTGGAAACCCTATGTGGTCACTGAGTCGGAATCAACTTGATGACGGTGGGTTTTTTGGTTTTATTAAGACTTATTCTATGTCACACCTTGTTCCATGCGTTGGGACACAGCTTGTGATCTAGTGTGGAAGACACACAGGTAGCTAGACAATTTCAATCCATGTGATGGGTGCGGCTATAGGGGAAGTACAGGGACAGTGGGAACACACTGGACTCAATCAAGGTACTTTCCCAACACTTTACATTAGTGGTTTTCAAACTTTGCTGCATGTTAGAATCATCTGGGGAGAATTGGAAAAATCCTGGTGCCCATGTGTGACCCCAGATCAATTAAATCAGAATATCTGAGAATGGGACCCAAACATCAGTATTTTAAAAATTTTCCGAGTGTTTCCAGCATGCAGCCAAGCATGAGAACCAGTGCTATACCTGTATTTACACATGGTATCCCCTAAGCCACAACCCCAGGGAGAAGGTACTGTTACTGATATTATCTCGCACTGGGGAACCATACACATACTTGAGGTCATACAGCTAGTAAATGACAGAACTGAATGAGAAGCCTAGATCCAGAGTCTACCTTTTTAACTACTGTTCCGTGGAGCTTCTTGTAAGGGGCCTGAGTAGGCATAAATCCGGAGCCAGGTGTGATTGGAAAGAGTGCATTCTAGGTGGTGGGGGTGGTTGGACTTTGGTGGAATTAAAAGTAGATGAATGCAATGAATATAGCATCTTTCCTTCTTTCTTTACCATTCATTAATTCATTCAACAAGTATTTGTTAAGCTCCTGCCATGTGCCAGGCACTCAGCTAGACACTGAGGATGATGTTGGTGAGCAAAGACTCATGAAGTTTGCAACCCAGTGGAGAGAGGCAGAGGTTAAGTAAATAATCACATACATAAATATGAAATTGCAATCATTTTCAGGAAGAGGTATATGACTCTGTGGGCGACTTTATCGTCTTAGAGAAATCAAGGAGGGATGATTTACTGGGATGTGAGTGTGAGCCCCATGTACAGATGAAAAAACTGAAGCTCAAGAAATCAAGTAACATGCCCAAAATCTCACAGCAGATTGATTAGGTCTAGTGGGAATTCAAATCCAGATGAGTAGAATTCCAACATATTTCTTCAATAGCAATGATTCTACTAAAAGGCTTGTTAAAATGCAGATTGCTTGGCTTCACCCTCAGAGATTCTGGAGGCCTGAGGTGAAGCCCAAGAGTTTGCATTCCTATCAAATCCCGGTGTTAATGCTGATACTGCTGGTCCAGGGACCATACCTTGAGAACTACTTCCTATATCATGAAACAAAACTTTGACCATTCCCCAGAGGAGGAAACACTTGGCTGGGTCATGAAGTTGTGGGTAGAAGTTCTTCAGGTGAAAATGAGAAAGAACACATCGGGCTGAAGGATTTGCAAAGACTGAAGTATGAAAGGGTCTTCTATTGTTGAGGTATTCTGTTGGGGAAAAGAGTAGGATTGATAGTAAGTGCTTAGGTTGTAGTCATCTGTCCCTACCCATCCATGGCAGTTGTTGGTAAGAACCTTAATTTCGCCTCTACTCATCTGGTCAACTAATTGCATATTAGCCATTGGAGCAAGAAACTCTTGGTGACCCCCAAGTCCGGGTTAGTTTATCAGAACAGCCCTGGAAAACTCTCTGATTTTAGTCTAAGAAAAAGGAATTTTGTTTCCTCTTGGAATCAGCTAGAAAACACTTTTATAATTGGATACTCTGAGACCTTCCACACTCATTTATTCAGCAATTATTTTTTGAAAATCTATTATATCCTTTGGAATGTGGCAATGGACAAGACCAAACTTCCTGTCTTCGTAGAAGTTCCAGTTTGGAGATCAGGAGACAGGCAATAAGCTAGATTATTTTAGGTAGTGATGGATGTTTTGAAGACAGGAAAGGAGAGTGATATGACTCCTGAGGAAGCACTGTGTTTGTGGGCTACTTTAGGTAGTGTGATAAGGGAAGGCCTCTATGAGAAGGTAACATTTGAGCTGAAACCAGTGTAATGAGGAATTAGCCATGAGAGACCTGTGGGCAGAGTGTTCCAGGCAATATAAACAGCAGGTGCAAAGGCCCAGAGATAGGACCTAGCTTGGCCTGTGTTTCAGTTATCTATAGTTTTTTAACAAGCTCCCCAGAACTCGGTGGCTTAAAGCAATAATAATTTGTTATTTTTCTCAGAATTCTATTAGTTTGGGTAGAATTCAGTGGAGCTGCTGTTCTTTTACTCCAAGTAATGTTGTCTGAGCCACTCCTGGAATTGTATTCAGTTGGGAGCTCAGCCAGTGCTAGAACATTCAAGAAAGCCTTGTTCACATGTTTGGCAGTTGATACTGGCTGTTGGCTTCAATCTCTTGCCCATGTCCTCCAGGAGACTAGACTGGCTTGTTTATAACATAGGTTCCAGGAGGGCATGTTCCATGAGGTCAAGTCCAGTGTTATCAGACTTTAGATTGGCTGGAATTCCATTGTTCCATTGGCTAAGGCAAGTCACATGGCTGAACCCATAATCAATGTGAGAGGGGACTACCAAAGGTCATGGATATCAGAAGACATGGCACTGGAAACCACCAATATAATAGTCTACCATAACTTGTTTAAGTACTGGAAAGATCAGTGTTGCTGAAGCTTGGAAGCTCATGGACACATGGTACAAGATGAGGACAGAAGGGTAGTGTAGGACCAGCTCATGTATGTAGGTCAGAATAAAGGATTTACATCTTATTCTAAGCATAACTGAATTTGCTGGAGGATTTTAAATAGAGGAGTGACATGATCTGAGTAAGACCATTCTGGGGGCTATGTGGAGAATTGATTGCTGTGTGAAGACAGGACAGGAGACCAATTAGGAGGCCACTGTAATTGTCTGGGAGATTGCTGATGATGGCTTGAATTATGATAGTGGTAGCAGAGACGAAGCAAAGTGTATGGATTCAGGATATACTTGAGGAGTGAATTCCAGAGGGTTTGTAGATGGGTAGTGAGGAGAAGGGAAGGATCAGGATTCTTCCAAGGATTTTGGACTGAGCATCTTGGAGAGAGATGGTTGTCTTTACTGATATGTGGCAGGAGTATTTATTTAGTTTAATTTTACTTGGTGTTATGGATTGAATTGTGTCCCTGTAAAAAATATGTATCAACTTGGCTAGGCCATGATTCCCAGTATTATGTGATTGTCTACCATTTTGTCACCTGATGTGATTTTCCTATGTGTTGTAAATCCTATTTCTATGATGTTAATGAGGTGAGATTAGTGGCAGTTATGCTAATGAGGCAGGACTCTATAAGATTACGTTGTGTCTTAAATCAATCTCTTTGGAGATACAAAAGAAAGAAGCAAGCAGAGAGAAATGGGGAACTCATATCACCAAGAAACAACAGCCAGGAGAATAGCACGTCCTTTGGACCCAGGGTCCCTGAACTGAGAAGCCCCTAGACCAGGGGAAGATTGAAGACAAGGACATTCCTCCAGAGCTGACAGAGAGAGAAAGCCTTCCCCTGGAGCTGACACCCTGAATTCGGACTTCTAGCCTACTAGACTGTAGGAGAATAAACTTCTGTTTGTTAAAGCCATTCATCTGTGATATTTCTGTTACAGCAGCACTAGATAACTAAGACAGTTGGTGAAAATATACACAGCAAAAGATATACCATTTTACCAAATTTTACATATACAATTCAGTGACATTGTTTACATTCTTCAAGTTGTGTAATTGTTCTTGATATCCTTTTCCATATTATTCTGCTGCCATTATCATAATCTCATTGCCCCCTAAGCTTTTCATCTAACTTTTCGAGATGCTGTTGTCAATTTGATTCCACATATGTAATTCTTTGAAAGAGCACATGCTGAAGGTGGACATACTTTACTAATTATGCTAAACTATTTTTCCGTTAAAAGCAGACCTCAGGGGATAGTTTTGGTTTGATGTTTAAGGTTTAAAGATTATCTCAGGGTGATGGTTTCAGGTGTTCATCAGCCTCAATGGCTCCAGAAGGTCTGAATTCCATTGAGAATTTAAATCTCTATTCTGCTTTGTTCCCCCTTTTAATTAGGATTCTGCTATAGAATCTTAGATCAAAACACTCAGTATCGGTTGCCAGGCATGATCCAATTCTGGTCTCATGGCATAGGAGGCAGTTGTTCATGGAGGCAACCAGATACACATTTCATTTCCTTCTCCGATTCTTATCTCTCCTTCCTCTGCTGCTCCAGATGAGTGGAGGCCTATTGTAGCTTGGACGGTTGCTTGCAGGCTTTTAAGATCCTAGGCACTACACAACAAACTAAAAGTTTGAATAGGAGCACCGAAAAACGGTAGTAGGCCAAATGACTGAGATGTCCCATGAAATCATTAACCTAAACCACCTCCAAACCAAGAAAATGAACCCTCTGAAGTGTCTGGTTGTACATAGCAGCATCCGCAGCTGCTTTTTTTTTTTTTGAAAAGATATATATAGCACAAGGCTTGCCAATTCAACATTTTTCGGGCATACAGCATAGTGATGTCAATTATATTAATTGGTTGTGCAACCATTACCTTTAATGTGTGCCATGTTTCCCATCACCACATATGGAAACTCACTGCTTCCCCAAAAATGGCTCCCCTTCTCTCCCTCCCTTCCACCCATGGCACCCACCAATAAACTCTGGTGTCTATATATTTGCCTACTCTTGGCATTTTATATAAATGAGATCATACAGTATTTGTCCTTTTGTGATTGACTTATTTCACTCAGCATAATGTCTTCAAGGTTCATCCATGTTGTAGCATGTATCAGGACTTCATTTCTCTTTCTGGTTGAGCAGTATTCCATTGCATGTGTTTATCACATTTCGTTTATTCACTCTTCTGTTGATGGACATTTAGGTTGTTTCTACCTTTTAGCTATTGTGAGTAGTACTGCAGTGAACATTGGAGTGTGTGGCAGGAGTGGTTTTGGCAGCCATGGAGGTCATGAATAAGAACTACATTTTGGACATAATGCTTTGTAGGTACCTCTGAGAAATTCAAGATTTCAAATAGGTAGTTGGCTATTTAAATCTAGAGCCAGAATATGCAAATGCAAGGCTATAGCCCATGGGGCTGAGGGTGAGCTGTTCTCATGTTCTCCTGTGGACATTTGGCTCTTACTTCAGGGAGGCATTCCCCAGTCTGGCCCATTCTTCTGTGTCACCAGAATCAAGCTCATACATACATAATAGTATAAATATCTGACCCTTTTCTTAGGGATTAAGATGAGGAAACTGAGGCTCATGGGTAAGGGGCTCACTCAGGATCACACAGCATACTAGTGACAGACTTGATATGAGAATCTAGGACTCTCATCTCCCTTCTCTGTGCTTGGGTGATCTTCACAGGTCTCTTTGGCTGTAGGGGAACAGATACTAGTCACAGAGTTGGCTCTATCAAATGGAGTTTGCCACTTAAAAACAGGCATTCAGTTTGCTGTTTCTCCACTTCTGCCTCTTTGTTTTTCATACGATTGGTGAGTTTCATAAGCTCTTAGATTTTCAGACGTAGAAGCCCTTGGAGGTTAACTAGATCAACGGTTGCACAACATGGCACCTGTTCCACCACTGCCCATGGTAGACATTGCCAATCGATCTCAGCACTTCTCCTCACTGAGCCTACATGGAGCCTTAGAATCACCCTCACTTGACATTCCAGAATTGGCAGGCGAGATCAAAACTGGACAATTGCCTTTCTACGTGGCGATTAGGTTCCAAAGGCAGGGTGCAATGAGAAAGTCACAGAGTGCCAAATTTTTGGAAGTATAGTGTCTGTCATTTTGTGTACGTTGTGCTTTTCCTCAATGGGTCCAACAAAGCCAGCTTTCACCTAACTTTGGTACAGAGGACTTTCTGTATTGAGCACTGGATGAAGGGAATGCCCTGTGGTTATGGGCCATGCTATATGATATTTACTTTGAATACACATAGGTAAAATGTGCAGGAATGATGCCCTCTCTGTCTTCATGTATAATGCTCTTACCTACCTTTTTCTCTTCATTTTAGATAACGTTGTTGTCAGCTTCTGTGGGGTCAGCTCTGATTTATGGTGACCTTATGTACAGCAGCACGAAACGTTACCTGTTCTTGCCTTGTCCTCATGATCATGGGCATGCGCAAGTCCATCTCTGTAGCTGTTGTGCCAGTGTATCTCACTGAGGGTCTCTCATGCCCTCATTGGCCCTCTACTTCACCAAACGTGATGTCCTCCTCTAGCAATTGATCCCTCCTGATGACATGTCCAAAGCAAGTGAGTCAGATGATGAACCATAAGGTTTTCATTGGGTAATTTTCAGAAGAAGATTGCCAGGCCTTTCTTCCTAGTCTGTCAGTCTGGAAGCTCCACTGAAACCTGTCTACCATGGGTGACCCTGCTGGTATGTGAAATACCGGTGGTGTAGCTTCCAGCATCATTGCAACATGTGAACCACCACAGTATGACAGACTGACAGATGGGTGATAGTAAAGAGCATTAGCTAATGTTATTGAGTGTTTATTATGCATCAGGTCCTCTTCTAAATGCTTTACATGTATTAATTCATTTCCTTATGAAATGAGTACTATTATTAACCCTATTTTTCAGATGAGGAAATTGAAAATCAGAGAGGTTAAGTAATCTTTCCACCGTCACACTGATGGCAACAGGCAGGGCCAGGATTTGAACCTAGGAAGCCTAGTTCCAGAGCCTGAGCTCTTTATGGCACCTGTGAGCAGCTCATTATAGGTGGCATCAGACTGGAACTGAGGCCTTCTCTCTCTCAGCCAGGCATTCTCTGAACCTCGCCAGACTTTCCCTCTTGGCCTGATTCCTGGCTCTCTCCTCTGGGACTGCCACATTAGCTGACTGCTGATGGATAGCTGTTATCCATCGTGGTCTCTGGTGCTTTGCCTAAGCGTGTACTCCCAGGCCTGAACCTCGTTTCTCCAGTCCATTCAGAGCTTTATTGATCTGGCCTGACATTTGCTTCTCTCAGATTTGCAGCCCCATGCAGCCTAGCAAATGGCCTGTGTACCTCCATGTCTACAGGAGCCGCAGCTGTTTAAGCAACTCAGGGCTTCAGGTTAATGGAGAGGGCATCCTGGGGGGCAGGGGACTGCCCGTGGCAGATGGAGAAGGGGTATGACCCCTGGGGACCCCAGACTACTCTCCCTAGGGACTCCTACAGGGCACTGATCTCAGCACTTGGTATTTTTAAGGCACTTTCTCTCTAAAAAAATTTTTTTTTTTTTTTTCTCTCTGAGGTCCTGGAAGACCAAGGAAGGGATCCTGTTGTTTGAGGGCTGCAGCAGAAGGGATCAAGATTGGACCTTCATGCCTTTTGGGATGAAGACAGGGAAGCAGATTCCTGGGGATCAGTAAGTAAAATTAAAACATCCACCTAAACTGTCCAAATGTTGACATGTTTTGCATCTCAATTTTTTTTCTGCTCTCTCTGCTGAAACTGTGTTCTCGGTTCCCCAAAGCAGGGAATGCAGCAGAAGCTGAAGCATTTTGTCACATCAGATGAGTGAGTGGTGCCTCGCTGCCAGACACAACAAACCAGCTGTTCTCATTTAGGTTTTCTGAAGTCAGATCTTTGATAAGGCTCCTTGATGGTTGGGATTCAAGAAATGGATTAGGTTTCTGGGAGATACAGCTTGAAGTGACACTAGGTGATGTGCCTGGCATAAAACAGTTACTCAGTATTGATAATAGGAAGCACTTCCAAGTTTGTTTATTTTATTTTTGTAATGTGCCAGACACTGCTGTAAACATTTAACATAAATTGACTTAGTGAATCTTTATGGCCCACCACCCGTCTGTCAATTTGTCCTACTGTGGGGGCTTGCGTGTTGCTGTGAGGACGGAAACTATGCCACCAGTATTTCAGGTACCAGCAGGGTCACCCATGGTGGACAGGTTTCAGTGAAGCTTCCAGACGAAGACAGGCTAGGAAAAAAGTCCTGGTTTTCAACTTCTGAAAATTAGCTGGTAAAATCTTTATGGATCACGACAGACTGCTGTCTGAATTAGTGCTAGAAGATGGGACCCCTAGTTTGGAAGCCACTCAAAAATGCACAGGGGCCGTAACAGCGGACTTGCACGTACCAACGACTGTGAAGATGGTGTAGGACCAGGTGACATTTCATTCTGTTGTGTATGAGTCAGAGCCAACTCGACTGCAGCTAAATGACGGGAGCAACCGTTATGGCAGGTCCATGAGGTAGGCGCCATTGTTTCCCCATTTTACAAATGAGGAAATGGAGGCGTGGAGTGTTTCCAACACTCGCCCTCAGCTGGGGGATTCACACTCAAGCGTCTGGCCCCTGAGTTTGCCTTCCTGGCCAAACGCCCTTCTGCCTATCAATGTCTGTTTGTTCTTGTGGTTGCTACCATTGCTAACCTGCCACTCAGTCTACCAAATTGGATGGATTTCTCTCATCTCTTTAGAACCCCTAACTGAGACCTCCTAGATGTGCCAACATAGTGAAGCTATTCCAGCAGCACTTTGTTGGAGGCGACAGTACTACGGCTGGTGCGAGCAGGAGCCATCTTCAGCCCAACTCGAGCTCCAGAGTTGAGTAGGCAGACTTTGCATGTGACATGCCAGTCACTTGTGCCTTTATGCACTTAGTTACTATTTCCCCAGTAATAGAATTTTTTTTCTCAGTAAAGATTTGCTGAGCACCTACTGTGTGCTTGGCTAACACGTCCGTAAGCTTAGCCACCAAAAAATATTTGTTCACTAGGAAGGAGAGCAGAATGGGGAGGCAGACACTCTGTAGGAGGAGTGTTGAAGCCCCTGCCAGTTTCCCTTGGGGGCCCTGGCCTCTTGGTCCCAATGTGGTGGTGAGACAGACAGTTTTTAGTTGGTCCAAAGCTGAGACTCCTTACATGGTCTTCGGCATATCTCTCTGATCAAAGCCCTTGTCCAAATCTCCGTGTTTCTCAAGCCTATGAAAGCTTTGATAGGTGCCCATGTAAATAGTAATGCTAATGGGTGTGTGAGACCATTGGGAGCACCCTTTCTGAGGAGAGGCACATGGTTTTGGTGTGAATAAACATTTAACATAAATTAATTCAATTAATCCTTATAGCTGACCTCCAGTGGTATGATGGGACCTAGAGAGGATCTTCGAACAGCATCCCCGCTCCTCCAGCTCCAGCTCAGTGCCCTCTTGTGCTGCAGCTCCTCATCCCTGGCCATAGCCCCAGTGAGGCAGGTCTCTTCCCTGCAGAGAGCATCAGGGGGCATTCATAGCCCTTCTGGGGCTGCCTGCTTGGTTTTTCATCCTGTTGGGCTCCTCTTATTGCTCCTCCAAAGATGGGATTTTGAGAGAAGAGGGCAGGTGGAGGGGTGGGTGCAGCAGGGATAGAGAGAAAGTGATAGTTAAAGAGATGCAGAGATAGAAATGTTTGGCCTCCTGTTTGGAGGCCACACAGAGAGAATGAGATAGAGAGAGAGAGAGAGAGAGAGGGAGACAGATAGACAGACAGAACTGGAAGAACTAAGGGCCAGAGTGAGACAGACAGACCTAGAGACAGAGGCAAAGATGACGGGGAGAGAAGAGAGGAGAGGGAAGGGGAAAGAGGGAGGAGGGAGAGATAGAGAGAGAGAGGAAGAGAGAGAGAGAGTTACAGAGAAGCAGAAAGACTGAGGAAGAGACCATTTTCCAGAGGCTAAGACAAAATTAGAGAGAAAGGAAACTATGAGAGAGGCAAACACAGAAAACAAGGAAGTGACATAGAAATAAAAGAAAGATCCAGAGAGACAAGCAAAATGTAGTTCAAGTCAGAGAGAGGCAACAGAGAGGGATAGAGATGAAAACAATGAGATAGAAAATGAGGGAAACAGAGACCCAGATAGAGTCCAGGGATCCTGGGAGATGGCCTACAGAAAAGAGGGTAGAGAGGGGAATTGATATTTATTGAGAGCTCCTATGTTAAACACCATAGGTGGTTTACAAGTATTTTTTAGATCTTTTAAAGATCTAAAGATGGGAAAATTGAGGCATTGCACGTTCAGGAAGTCACCAAGCTGGCTTCATTTGGACCTACCTGGTATTCTGAATTATGGTGAGGAGAAGGAAAACACCTTCAAACACTCCTCAGCATCCTCAGAAAAAAATGTCCAAACTTCTCATTCTGAAGAGTAGAGCTTCCAGTAGTCTGGATCCTACTTACCTTCTTTCTCACATGACTAGCTGCCCGGGGACCAGCTGCTTGCCGTTCCCATGGAATTCTTCTCCACTTGGGTTTCAAACTTCTTGCTTGACTAATTGCTGATAGCACAAAGCTCTGTCTTCCTGGGAATTCCATGTCGCCTCTCACAGAGTCTAGGGACACAAGATGATGGTGGGAAGGACCTTCAGACAGAAGGAACAACTTGAACAAACATGAGGAGGCAGGATTCCAGTTTTACTGGCGCACTGGGTTTGTGTCCCACTGTCTTAAACATAACTAGTTTCTCGAAGTTTTTTTTTACTCCCAAGGAACCATCTGAGGGAGTAGGAGAATTGTAGAAAGGGATCTCTGCTGGGGTTTCAAGGGCAAGGTGAGTCCTGAGAAATTTTGTTGTTTGAGGTACCTTCAAGTTCACGGTATCTACAAAGGTGTTTTTTGACCAGAGTTCAGATAAGAAATCGTTACCAGTTGCCATCGAGTCCATTCCAGCTCATGGTCACTCTGTGTGTCTCAGTAGAATGTACTCCATAGGGTTTTTAATGGCTGATTTTTTCGTTTTGTACCACTGTTTGTACTACCCAGGGACTTCAAGAAATTCTTCCAGTTCCATTAATCAAATGCATAAAAAGGAACTGTTTCTTTCTTAGGAGGTCTGATTTAGTCTAGGAGCACTGGAGGCTAAAGTCCCAGGGATAACGTAGATTATCTGGTTATTTCATCCATTAATATATCACCGAGTCATGGAGATGGCTTTCATGTGCTGGTTCTTGGGCTCAGTT
Organism: Elephas maximus indicus; assembly: GCF_024166365.1. Lineage (NCBI taxonomy): Eukaryota > Metazoa > Chordata > Mammalia > Proboscidea > Elephantidae > Elephas > Elephas maximus. Next base: position 87,376,425 of record NC_064830.1, on the reverse strand, counting down.
TTGTGCTGTACCCGAAGGTCCCAGGGTTGGTATGGACTGGCGGAGATATTTTCCCAGAGCTGCTAAAAGCAGAAAACCAAAGGGTAAGAGGACAGTGAGGACTTGGGAGTAAGACGAAAAGTTAAGTCTGAGAGGTAAAATGATGCCACAAATTCAAAATTTTTCCTGAGGACAGAATCTGGGTAGTTACCAACACAAACTATTACCAAGGACCAAGCTAGGTAGGGAGTGGTGTGGAGTGTGAGATGGGCTGGGGTGAGATGTTCAAAGTGGAAACTGTGCATGGTGGCAGCCCTGTGGCATGGACAAGTCTGATGGATTGAGGGTGGGGCATTGTCCTTCCATCTGGTCTAGTTATATTTGTGGAACATTCCCTGGACAGGACTTTCCTCATCCTTAGAATGACAGCCTGGACTTGAGATGGTCTTTAGCTTCGTCTAGGGGTCATCATTAATAATCAGAGTTCTGCTAGCTCCTCTCTCACTAGGCTCTTCCTCTACGGAACTCCCCAGGTAGCTGACTTGGAGGTTAGTGAGGAGGGTGTTCACATTTGGTTGATGCTCTGGGGATGGTACAGAGGTTGGACTGTCCCCACCAGGCATTTCCAGCTCTCTGGAAACCTTCTCTTTGGCCCAGTGCTGAGACCCTCTGGTGCAGGCTCCCTGGGGGAGATACCATCTGCCTTCTGCCCTGAAGGGGACTCACGCCAAGGGACCACCATAAGGGGTGATGACTTATTCAATCTTGGGTCAATATTGATGTTCTTGGAAATTTCATCAGAGCATGTTTATTTCTCTGAGAGTGAAGAGGTTATGGAAACCCAGTTGTTACCACAGGTAGAACTGCAGATTGTCAGCTGGGCTCCAGCTGCTCACAGACTCCATAACAGCAGCAATTTGCTTTGCTCTTCCTTTGTGAAATTTGATGGCAGTCCCCGGCCCTGGCTGGAGGAGGATTAGACCTTGAAGGAGGGAGGATCCTGAGCAGCCTTCAGTTAGAAGGGAGATCAAGACTCTGCAATTTGAAGCTAAGAATAGCAGGATCAAAGTGTCTGCTTCTGTCCCAGGGTTCCTGGCCTGAGTTAGCCAGGACTGACACCGTCATGATGGCTGATCAAGGTGGATGCCTCTAACCTGGAAGAGTAGAGATTTCTCTCCCCTTTAGGTGGTTCCTTGAGGTGAGCACGCTTCAAGGGACAGATGCCAGATGGCTTTCCTAGACTGCACCAGAGGGTTCAGGACTAGGGTCAAAGAGAAGATCTCCAAAGAGCTGTCTCCATCCTGGCTTTGGTAAGAGAGAGAAAAATTATAAATGGATGTATTAGACAGGATAGGCTAATTGTGGAAATAAACAATCCCCAAGTATCAGTGGCTTTAACACAGTTAGAAGAGTACTTGCTCACATCACACTCCCATATGGGGTGGCAAAGGAGCTCGGCTCCATGAAGTCTTTCAGGGACTCAGGTTCCTTCCATTTTATGGCTCTGTCCTCTTCCAAGTCCTCAGCTTAGATGGGTAAAATGAATGAGAGTATCACAGGGGAGGTTTCTTGAACCAGGCTTGTAAGTGGCTCCTATCAGCGTGCTCACATGCCTTGGGCAAAGGGTTCATTTGCAGGAAGTCTTTGCCTGTCAATGTGGAAAGAAGACTCTCTCCAGGGACTCCTCCCTATAGCCTGTTGGTCAGAGGAGTGCCGTATTGATACCCTTAGTTAAAGAAAAGGCAGAAAGATCAAATGCTTTAGCTGAGCACATCGCCACCCTGGACAAAACCTGGGTTTGGAATATGCGTGTGGAGTGCAGGGAGGGGAGGAATATGAGGTTGGCAATCAGCAGTGCTTGCCGTAGCCACCCAGACACTAGAGTTGTGGGGGTTAAGCACACTGGGCTCTTGACTTTGAGTCTTGACTGTGCATCAACCAGTATTCTCTACATTTCTTGGTTTGCGGGGCTGGGAGAAGAGAGGCTTCAGTATGTGGCCTGGTAGAGAGCGGTGACTTGGTGGCTGATCCGCCTTACCTGCGTTTCAGAAGGGTGTGGCAGTGGCCCTTCTGCTCCAAGGCGGTGCCTCTCCCCCCACTCCACATCCATTGCTAGCATCTTTGCTTGTGGCGTTTATGCAGCATTTGAACAAAAACTTTGGGGTGGCCTAGGGCAAGGCTGACCAGAGTGCATCAGGCTTGCAAACTTACGATCCATGGGGCCCAGGTGGGTATTTTTTAACTTTTTTTTCATGTACACTTTAGTGACATCAGTTACATTAATCATATTGTGCAACCATCACCCATATCCATTGGTAAATTTCCCATCATCATAAATAGAAACTCAACACTTCTTGAACAATGACTCCTCCTACCCCTGCTAACCACTAGTAACCTTTGTTCTGTATGTATTTGCTTCTTCTTGTTATTCCATTTAAGTGAGAACATGCACTATTCATCCCTTTGTGATTGACTTACCTCACTCCGCAGGATGTTTTTAAGGTTCATTCACGTAGTGGCATGCATGAGGACTTCATTTCTCTTCATGGATGAGTAATATTCCAATGTATACACGGACCAGGTTGATCTTTAAATGCACGAAGAGGTGTAATTGGTGGCTGTGACAAACTAGAGAGGGGTGTCCATTCAGGTCCACTGAGGGTGATTATCTTAGGCTGGGTTCTCTAGAGAAGGAAAACCAGTGCAGCATGTAGGTATATATATATATAGAGAGAGAGAAATTTTAATAAAGGACTTCACTCATGCAGTTGTAGAGGGTGGAAAGTCCCAAGTTTGTGGGTCAGGCTGGAGGCTTCTCCTGACTTATGTAGCTGCAGGTGCTGGCAAATTGAAGATTGGAAGATCAGATAGGAGGCCTCTGGCACACAGGCTGTGGAAGCCAACAAATCCCAAGATCGGCAGGTGAGATGGCAGGTAAGTTGCTGGTTCAAGTTCCAGGAAACAGAGGTCAGAGGAACAAGAGTCAACTGCAGGATCCAGAGCAAGCAAAAGCCAGTGAGCCTTGCCAGAAAGTCCACCTATATTGGGCGCAGGCCAAACCTCCAAGGAAACTCCCTTTCAACTGATTGACTGCTCACAACAGACCTCATCATGGAGTGATCACATTATATCGAATTGCATCAGGGAGGTGATCACATCATTAAAAAGCTGCCAAACTACATCATAACTGCCAAACCACTGAGGATCATGACCCAGCCAAGTTGACATACAACTTTAACCATCACAGTGACCCTGGGGAAAAACTGGTCCTTCCAAATCTTAAAAAGTGTCAAGAGAAAGTGGAAGTCCAAACTTTCAAATGTACTCTTCTGATTTTTCATACCAACAACTCAACCACTAAAACATACTTGGCAATAATGTGGCCAAAGCAAACACGTCTGTGGGGTGGGATATTTCCCGAGGGCTATCCCCTCTCTCCTACTGGGTGGCCAGGCTGGTGGCTGCTTGAGGCTGGGTCCCTCTCTGCACGCAGGAAGGGCCTAGTTGGCGCCCATGGCACCCTTCTGGGTGTGCAGGAAAACACAGCTGAATGTTAAGTAAACACTGGCTAATTACCCTGGGAGTATTTATTGAGGTTTCCCCACGTTGTAATAAGAAATTATTGAAACATACATCACCTACTGAGCGGTTCATCATTGGTAAATATATTTTAAATACAGCAACCCATTAGTATTTTAATTTAGCCTGCCTCCCAGAGAATATGTGCTGGATCAGACAAATGTCCCAAGCTTCAGAACCGAGGGAAAAATTTTCTCACCTAGTTAATTTTTATGTTCTTCTCTCGGAGAGGGAATTCTGGCTGTACCAGCAAGAACAATGTTCCCCCAGGGCCAGTCTTGATGGTGAATGTCCTTGAGGAGCTGGTGGGTGAGGCAGGAAGGCGTTAACCCTGGAGAGGGGTCAGCAGTGGGCACGGGCCACTGAGGCAGGGCTGGGCCTTCGAGAACTCACTCGTTGGCTGCTTCCCCATCAGTTTCCTTAATGGCAAAATTGTGCAACTGGAGGCGCTCACAGCCTCAGTGATCACAACAGCCTTTTCCAGCTTGGATGCTCTGCTTCCTTCCCTTCCATCCTCCCTGCAGGCTTCTCTCTGTCCAGGGGGTTAGTTCAGACTTCATGCTTCACTCACACCTTGATCTCAGGTACGGCCAGTCAGAAAACGATGGCCTGAGAAGTTTCCGACTAACCTCTGCCTTGGAGGCCACCATGTGAGCTTTGTGGGAGCCCTCTCTCTCTGCGCTACTTGCTCATTCAGTGGGCATTTATTGAGGCACCTATGGAGTGGTGCAAATGGTAATATGCATCATGGCTCCTTTTCAAAAGATTAGAGGTTCGAGTCCACCCAGAGATGCCTCGGAAGAAAGGCCTGGCAATCTACATCCAAAAAATCAGCCATTAAAAACGCTGCGGAGCACAGTTCTACTCTTAACACCCATGGGGTTGCCATGAGTCAGAATCAGTTCAATGGCAACGGTTTTTTTGTTTGTTTGTTTTTTACTATGTACCAGGTACTGGTTCTAGGTCCTGGAGGTATAGGGGTGAACCAGAAAGAGAAAGCCCTACTCTTACAAAACTTACATTTTAGGTTTGGGAGGCAGATAACAAACATGTAAACAGCCAGTTGTTGTTAGCTGCTGGTGAGTAGACTCTAACTCATGGCGACCTTATGTACAACAGAACAAAATGCTGCCCGGGCCTGTATCACTGGCATGATGGAGTCCATTGCTGCGGCTGTTGTCTGTCTCGCCGAGGGTTTAAGCTTATTTCAGATCATGTTAAGTGCTGTGAGAACACCGAAGAGGGTGATGGGGTAGGAGTGATTGTCAGAGTGGGAGTGAGGATGGTTTGGAAAACCTGGTTGAGACTCAGAATCCATATTTTGATATGATCAGTGAGGGAGAGGGAGAGACCAATGATGTCTTTGAAGTTTCAAAAATTGGGTGGATGGAGGGCCATCCTCTGAGCTCAGGAATTTGGGGGAAAGAGCAGGATGGGAGCTGGGGAGTGACGACATGTTTGGACCATATAGAGTCAGAGGTGCGTGTCAGATGGCCACTCAGCTGTTGGCTCCGTGGGTCTGTGGCCCAGGAGAAAGGCATATGCTGAAAATAAGGACTTTTTTCAGTCATAGCAGGCGCCTGTGATGCCTCAAGCCACGTCTCCTTGGCACATCTGGTGGAAGCACAGCAGAGGTGGCCAGCCCTGTGCTTGTGGTCATTGTGATATCAGGCATGTGCTTCCGTATCTCTTTACGTTGCTGCCTCAGTGGGAGGTCCCTCACCTCAGAGCAGGTGAAGCCAGGAAGCTTGAGGGAGTTAACATCCCTGGAGCGACCCTCAACCAAAGGGAGACGAGAACTGATGGAAAGTGCCCCAGCCTCCCATTTGCCAGTGGGCCAATTCCAAGGTGCATTCTACACAGTTCCTCACGGAATTCTTAGTGGGATAGAGCGCCAGTTGCCCTTAGCTTTTCACCTGCTCACCAGTGTACACTCTACGGTTGTCTTCCCTGCTCTTTCTCACTTTCCCCACTCCTCACTCCTGTGTTCTCCAATGAGCCTCTTAAACTCCTTGCACGTGTGTCCTTGTCTCAGGCTCTGCTTTTGGGCGTGCCCGCATCAGGACAGACTCTCACCAGCTCCATGAGGGAACACGTAGAGAATGTCCCTCCCAGCAGGGTCACCCATAGTGGAAAGGTTTCAGTGGAGCTTTTTTTTTTTTCCAGGCTAAGACAGACTGGAAAGAAAGGGCTGGCAATCTACTTCTGAAAATTAGCCAATGGAAACCTTATGGATCACAACAGAATATTGTCTGACTCACTTGCTTTGGACATGTCATCAGGAGAGATCAATTGTTGGAGGAAGACATCATGTTTGGTGAAGTAGAGGGCCAGTGAGGGTGAGGGACACCGTTGGTGAGATGAATTGGTAATAACATCTGCAACGATGGGGTCAGACATGCCAGCAATAATGAGGGTGATGTGGAACTGGGCAACGTTATGTTCTGTTGTTCAGAAGGTCTCCATGAGGTGTCGTCGACTCTATGACAGCTATCTACCTACCTAGCTACCTAGCTAATCTATATCTGTCTGTCTGTCTATCATCTGTCTACCTATCTACCTACTTGTCCATCTGTCCATCCAACCATCCGTCCATCCGTCCGTCCATCAAATCTTCCGCTATGTGTATGTTTTATGTGACACTTTATCTCACAACCATACTATAAATTTCTTTAGGGCAGAATCCATGTACAAGCACTCTTAGTATCTCCCCAATGATTAACTTAGCAAAGGGATAATGCACATAGCAGGTGCTCAGAAAAGTGAAAGCCATTAATATCTATTTCATTGTTTCTAAAAGTGTGGAGTGCTCAATATTTATAGGTGGTAAAGAAGATATTTTGGTGATACAAAGACCCAGGAACAGTTAACATCGAATCAGAGAGTTAGAAAGCTATTTATCTTTCAATTCTTTATCAACTCTCTTGATTAGAACAGTCTCAGCTTGGTGTTAGTATGTCTTTAAACACTTCCTGATCTCTCTCTTTAGAAAGAAGAGATTACCCCGCAGGCTTAGAGATCTGAAACGGCAACAATATCTGGCTAGATTTAATAACAGCCCTTTCTTTTCATTATATTTCTTTTCTGGGTGACCTCTCTTTATGACTGCTGCTGGTTTTTCATTTACAGACCAGATACACATTTCCTTTTAAAAATGAATCTACTTACTTGTGATGGTTAATTTTATGTATCAACTTGGCTAGGTGATACCGGTTACCAGTGGCTTTCGAGCCGACTCCAACTCATGGTGACCCTGTGTGTGTCAGAGTAGAACTGTGATTCATAGGGTATTAATGACTGATTTTTTGAAAGCAGATCACCAGGCCTTTCTTCCAAGGTGCCTCCGGATGGACTTGAACCTCTAACATACCAGTTAGCAACTGAGTGTATTAAGCATTTGTACCACCCAGAGACTTCCTGGCTAGGCTTTGTTATTGTTTTAGGTGCCCTTGAGTCAGTACTGACTCATAGCGACTGCATGTAACATGGAACGATAGGCTGCCCGATCCTGTGCCATCCTCACAGTCGTTACTGTGTTTCAGCCCGTTGCTGCAGCTGCTGTGTCAGTCCTCATTGAGGGTCTTCCTCGTTTCTGCTGACCCTCTAATTTACCAAGCATGATAGCCTTCTCCAGGGACTGGTCCCTCCTGATAACATGTCCAAAGTGTGTGAGACAAAGTCTTGTCATCCTTGATTCTAGGGAGCATTCGAGCTGTACTTCTTCCAAGACAGATTTGTTTGTTCTTCTGGCAGTCCATGGTATATTCAGTATTCTTCGCCAGCACCATATTTCAAATGCATCAATTCTTCTTCAGTCTTCCTTATTCACTGACCCAGCTTTTGCATGCATATGATGCGATTGAAAATACCATGGCTTGGGTCAGGTGCACCTTAGTCCTCAAAGTGACGTCTTTCACTTTTAATACTTTAAGAAGGTCTTTTGCAACAGATTTGCCCAATGCAACATGTCTTTTGATTTCTTGACTGCTGCTTTCGTGGGCATTGATTGTGGATCTAAGTAAAATGAAATCCTTGACAACTTCAGTATATTCTCTGTTTATCATGATATTGCATATTGGTCCAGCCATGAGGATTTTTTTTTCTTCGTTGAGGTGTAATCCGTACTGAAGGCTGTAGTCTTTCATCTTCATCAGTAAGTGCTTCAAGTTCTCTTCACTTTCAGCAAGGAAGGTTGTGTCATTTGCATATTGCAGGCTGTTAATGAGCCTTCCTCTAATCCTGATGCTGTGCTCTTCTTCACGTGGTCCAGCTTCTCGGATTATTTGCTCAGCATACAGATTGAATAAGTACAGTGAAAGGATACAACCCTGACACACACCTTCCCTGATTTTAAACTATGCAGAATTCCCTCATTCTGTTCAAACGACTGCCTCTTTGTCTATGCACAGGTTCTGCATGGGCACAACTAAGTGTTCTGGAATTATCGTTCTTCTCAAAGCTATCTATAATTCCTTTTGATCCACACAGTAGCCAATAAAACATGTCTTCTTCTGAATCCTGCTTGAATTTCTAGCAGTTCCCTGTTAATGTACTGCTACAACAATTTTTGAATTATCTTCAGCAAAATTTTACTTGCATGTGACATTACTGATACTGTTCAATAGTTTCTGCATTCCGTTGGATCACCTTTCTTTGGAATGGGCATGGGGATGGGTCTCTTCCATTTGGTTGGCTAGGTAGCTGTCTTTCAAATTGCGTGGCATGGATGAATGAGCACTTCCAGCATTGCATCAATTTGTTGAAACATCTCAACTGATATTCTGTCAATTTCCAGAGCTTCGTTTTTTCCCCATGCCTTCAGTGCAGCTTGGACCTCTTCCTTCAGTACCATTGGTTCTTGATCATATGCTACTTCCTGAAATGATGGAACATCAACCAATTCTTTTTTTCAGTGACTCTATGTATTCCTTCCATCTTCTTTTGATGCTTTCTGCATCATTCAATTTTTTGCTGATAGAGTCCTTCAGTATTGCAAATTGAGGCTTGACTTTTTTCTTTGGTTCTTTCAGCTTGAGAAATGCTGAGCGTGTTCTTCCCTTTTGATTTTCTAACACTAGGTCTTTGCACATTTCATTATAATACTTTGTCTTCTCGAGTTGTCCTTTGAAATCTGTCCAGCTCTTTTATTTAATCATTTCTTCTGCTTGCTTTAGCTACTGTACATTCAAGAACAAGCTTCAAATTCTCGTCTATTTTGGACTTTTCTTTCTTTCCTGTCTTTTTAATGACCTCTTGCTTTCTTCATGTATGATGTCCTTGATGTCATCCCACAACTTTTCTGGTCTTTGGTCTTCAATGTTCAATATGTCAAACCTAATCTTGAGATGGTCTCTAAGTTCAGGTGGGATATACTCAAAGTCGTACTTTGGCTCTTGTGGACTTGTTCTAATTTTCTTCAGCTTCAATTTAACTTGCATGTGAGCAATTGATGTTCTATACCGCAGTTGGCCCCTGTCCTTGTTCTGACTGATATTGAATCTCTCTATCGTCTCTTTCCATACCCGTTCCCGTTGCCATCGAGTCGATTCCGACTCATAGCGACCCTATAGGACAGAGTAGAACTGCCCCATACAGTTTCCAAGGAGCAACTGCTGGATTCGAACTGCGACCTTTTGGTTAGCAGCTGTAGCTCTTAACCACAATGCTACTGGGGTTTCCTCTCTTTCCATAGATTTAGTCAATTTGATTCCTGTGTATTCCATCTCGCGATGTCCATCTGTATAGTTGTCCTTTATATTGTTTTAAAAAGATATTTCTGATAATTAAGTCATTGTTCTTGCAAAAACTTGTCATGCGTTTGCCAACATTTTTTCTGTCACCAAGGCCATATTTTCCAACTATTAATCCTTCTTCTTTCTTTCCAACTTTTACATTCCAATCACCAGTAATTATCCATGCATCTTGATGGCATGTTTGACCAATTTCAGACTGCAGAAGTAGGCTGTAGTACCCAGTTATTCAATCAACAGTAATCCAGGTGTTGCTATGGAGGTATTTTGTAGATGTGGTCGACATTTATTATCTGTTGATTTTAAGTAAAGGGGAGTATCCTGAATAATGTGAGTGGGCCTCATCTAATCAGTTGAAGGCCTTAAGAGCAAGATCTGAAGCTTCCCAAAGAGGAGAAATTCTTCCTTAAGATTTTAACAGAAATCCTTTCTGAGTTTCCAGCCTACTGGCCTGCCTATATCTATCTCCTATTGATCTGTTTCTCTGGAGAACCCTGATTGATAGACTATTAAAGAGGGAGTCAATTACAAACATATGTTTATGTGAATCAGTTCATACATTTATTTAGCAAATCTATATTAAGTGTCTACTGTGTGTTAGCCAGACACTTTTGGGCACTGGGGTTGTAGTAGTAAACAACAAAAAGTATAAGTCTAGGTCTTCGTGGAGTTTGTAGTCTAGTGGGGAAGGTAGACAACAGACAAAATCAATAAGCTAAAGAAAATATTTTAGGTGATAATAAGCCCTAAAGCAGAAAGAAGAATTGGAAGAGGCAGGGGGTGGTTTGCAGTTTAAGTAGGGTGGGCAGGGAATGCCTCGTGGAGAAGGTGGTACTTGGGGAAAGACCTGAGGCAGCTAGCCACATTGGTATCTGGGAAAGAGTGTTCCAGACAGAGGAAATGCCAGGACAGAAACTCTGAGGCCAGAGCATGCCTGGCGTGGTCAAAGAAGAGCAAAAAATCCCGTGTATTTGAAATGGAGCGTGCAAAGGAAGACGGGTAGCAGGTAAGATCAGAGAGGTAATATGAGGGCAAGGTCATGCAGGGACCTGTGAGACACTTTTAGGAATTTAGCTTTTACTCTGAGTGAGCTGGGAGTCACTGGAGGATTTCAAGAGTGACATGATTTGACCTAAAGTTTAGAAGCATCACTCTGGTCGCTGTGTTTGAGAACAGACCCAAAGGGCAGAAGTAGGGAGACCTGGCAGGAAGCTATTTCCAAAATCCAGGTGAGAGGTGATGGCAGCTTGGGCCTAGTGACAGCAGTGGTGGTAACAAGATGTGGTCAGATTCTGGGTATATTTTGAAAGGAGAGCAAACAAGATTTGCTGGTGGATGAGATATGTACTATGAGGGAGAATAAAGGAGATGATGACAATGCGTTTGACCTGTGTAACTGGGAAAATTGAGTTTTTCTATACAGAGTGGAACAGTGGTGAGGAGCTTGGCTGCTAACCAAGAGGCCAGCCGTTTGAATCCACCAGCTGCTCCTTGGAAACCCTGTGGGGCAGTTCTACTCTGTCCTATAGGGTTGTTATGAGTTGGAATCAACTTGACGACGATGGGTTTGTTTGTTTTTTATACACAGATGGGGGAATTGTGGGAGGACCTGGTGATGGGGGGACATCAGAGTTTCATTTGGACATGTTGACTTTGAGCCGCCTATCAGACATCCGAGTGGAGGTGTATAGTAGAAAACCAAAAAACCAAACCTGTTGCCATGGAGTCGATTCCGACTCATAGCGGCCTTATAGGACAGAGTAGAACTGCCCCATAGAGTTTCCAGGGAGCACCTGGTGGATTCAAACTGCCAACTTTTGGTGAGCAGCTGTAGCTCTTAAACCACTGCGCCACCAGGGTTTCCATGTATAGTAGGCTCTTGGGTGTCTGAGATTGTAGTTCAGGGGAGGGATCCTAACTGGAGACTTACGCATGAGGGTCATCAGCATATAAACCATGTTGAATGAATGAATACATGAAACAGTGAGAGGGCATAAGTCTGGGTCTCTTCTTCTCGCCTGACTGTAAATCCTCTCCTTTCTAGCCCTGCTTTTGTGGCTTTCTGGTCTACTAAAGTCTGGTCCCCAGATATTATAGGAACAGATGGCACAAGGCTACTGTCCTAGCGACTCTGAGAAAGCACCCCACTTTCATGTGGCCCTAGAAGGGCAAAGAAAATTTGCTTTCAAAAACTGTCATTTCAGCATAATCACTCTGCATACCAAGCTTTACATGTTAAACTTTTCAAATTGATCTGTCATTTCAACTTCTTAAACCTTTCCTTTTTCTTTGGACAGTTCGTATTTCCACTGGGAAGTAGTTGTCTGAAGCCTGAACTATATATGTCAAAACATCCTGTTAGGGGTTTCTGATGTTAGACAATTCGGGGCATTTGGTTTCCACATCAGAGGTGGGAAATATTCTTTCTGTCATTATGTTATCATTGCAGCCCCGGAAGGTCGTAGGGCCAAAAACAGATGCCCGAGATGTGAAATGGTTTTTGCTACAGGATATGAAACTGGCTCAGGCTGAGGACGGGGAGGACAATTCAACATAATAATGATGACTGCCATCAAATGCGGACTTAGGTTTGTCAGGCTCTGTTACTTAGTGGATGCTGTTGGTGCCCCTCCCACATCTCATTCATTGGCTTCTCACTGCCCCCTAGCTTTGTGGGTGTTGGCTGCTAACAGCTCATAGTAGCCTCCTTAGCTGAGTAGGAGCCACCTCACCTGGCTCCTGCCATCTCACCTAGAAAATTAGCATCTGCCACAGGGGGCACCAGCGGCCACTGGCTGATTGGCCTGCAGGGTAAAATGGGCTGGACCCCTTGCCTCAGTTGGGGTGAGCTCTGAGTTCAGCTGGAGCTCCAGAGCTCCCATGGGATCAGGCTGAAGCCAGGCTTCAGCTGAGACCACATCTTTGCTTTTCTTTCTTCCCTCGTCCTATTCTTCTCCCTTCCTTCCACTTCTCCTGAGAGCTCCCCCCATCTCAGCAATACATCAACAGGGAACTGGCAGAAATTCAAGCTGGATTCAGAATTCAAGCCAGATTCAGAAGAGAACGTGGAAGGAGGGATAGCATTACTGATGGCAGGTGGATCTTGGCTGAAAGCAGAGAAACCAGAAAGATGTTTACCAGTGTTTTATTAACTATGCAAAGGCATTGGACTGTGTGGATCATAACAAATTATGGATAATATTGTTAAGAATGGGAATTCCAGAACACTTGATTGTGCTCATGTGGAACCTGTACATAGACCAAGAAGAAATCAGTTAAACAGAATGAGGGGATACTGCACGGTTTAAAATCAGGAAAGGTGTGCGTCAGAGTTGTATCCTTTCACCATACTTATTCAATCTGTATGCTGAGCCAATAATCTGAGAAGATGGACCACATGAAGAAAAATGCAGCATCAGGATTGGAGGAAGACTCATTAACAACCAGCTCTATCTCTGAGGAACTTGGCCTAAGACAAAACCAAACCACACCCACTGCCGTCCAGTCAATTTTGACTCATAGTGACCCCACAGGACAGAGTAGAACTGCCCCATAGGGTTTCCAAGGCTGTCAATCTTTATGGAAGCAGACTGTCACATCTTCCTCCTGCAGAATGGCTGGTGGGTTCAAACTGCCGACCTTTCGGTTAGCAACTCAATGCTTTAACCACTACACCACCAGGGCACCTTACACAAGTGCCTTATATATTTTATGCCATCTAATACTATTCACAAAACTATGAGGTAGTACCTTTATTTCCTCTGTGCAGACTCAGGGAGGGGAGTGACTAACCCAGGGTCACATAACCGTGGAGGTACAAGAGCTGGGAGTGAAATCCAGCATTGCCTTTAAAGCTTATGCTCCTGACAGTCATAGTATGTCATAGTGTGTCACCTTTCCATAGAACTGCTTGCAGATATTTTGTCCCTCAAATATTTTCTTCCTTTTTCTTCTTTAGGGTCAAATGTAGATTTCTTTAAGTGTGTTGATTAGAGGGCGAGGGACCGGCTGTCCATGGTGAGTATTGGAAAAACCCCTTGGGGACACAAAGATGAGGTGATTTCTCAGTAAATATAGTTATGTTGTACTTATTTGGGGCTGAGTAAGTAGATTTTACTATAAAAAAACCTGTAGCTGTCAAGTCAATTGGAACTCATGGCAACCTCGTGTGTTACAGAGTGGAAATGAATTCCACTGGGTTCTTTGCTGTAAGCTTTATGGAAGCAGATTGCCAGGCCTTTTTTCTGTGGCACTCCTGGGAGGTTCAAACCACCTACTTCTTGGTTAGCAGTTGGGCGGAAACCCCTTGCACCACCCAGGGTGACTGGACTTTACTGTAGTCCTGGACAGTTCAAGAATCATTCACATTTGGTTTTGAAATCCAGTCAGAGATTCTCAGCCGTTTGTAAATCACTCACATACACCCTGTCACCCGTCCTGGTCTTGGTTTCGAATGCTTTCTCTTCAGTGTTGTACAATATAGTCAAGAGGGCCTAGTGTTCAGGAGACAAGTATTCATTTAAGTTCTCCCATGAATTATCAGGGCTTTCTTTGGCAAAGGATTTTACTAACTGTGCTAAATGAAATAGTTTCCTTGTCTGTAAATGGAGGAAATGACTTCTCCCCTGGCCTTTATAGAATTGCTGTAAGTGCTTGACAAACTATGAATTGCTAGCTAAAAGGGAAGGATTGTGACTGTTGAGTTTGTAGGGTGAGGAGAGGATCCAGGTCCTCGCGTGGAATTCCCAAAGTGTACACTGAGGGCCTCTGTAGACTGGTGGGTCAGCTTGCGTTTCAAAGTGGGATGTTGAACTGAAACCGACAAGATGAAATCTGACTAGTGTAAATGTAAAGGCAATCACTTAGGCTCAAAACATTCATGACCCCTCTACTGAATAAGAGGATTGGTGAAAGAACAATCCATGTTTAAAAAGGATTAAGGGTTTTTGATTGACTACAAGGTCAATATCAGCCAATAGTGATGTCATTGCACTTCTAAGAACATAAATGTCTTAGTTATCTAGTGGTGCTATAACAGAAACAACTCAAGTGGATGTCTTTAATAGAAATTTATTTTCTCACATATTAGGAGGCCAGAAGTCCAAATTCAGAGCACCGGCTTAGGGGAAGGGTTTTCTCCCTCTGTTGGCTCTGGAGGAAGGTCCTTGTCTCATCAGCTTCTGCTTCCTGGTTCCTTGGAGCTCTCCATGTGTCTCAGCATCTTTTTTATCCTATCTCTGCTTTGAGAGTTTGTTTAATCTCTTCCACATCTCAAAAACCTGGTGGTGTAGTGGTTAAGAGCTACAGCTGCTAACCAAAAGGTCGGTAGTTCTAGTGCACCAAGTACTCCTTGGAAACCCTGTGGGACAGTTCTACTCTGTCCTACAGGATCACTATGAGTCAAAATCGACTCGAAAGCAATGGGTTTGGTTTTCTTATGGGTTATACCTCAAAAGAGATTGACTCAAGATACACTCTATAGTATCCTGCCTCATTAACACAACAATGACAGCCCATTCCCAAATGGGATTATAACCACAGGCATAGAGGTTAAGATTTACAACATGTATTTTTGGGGGACATAATTCAATCCGTAAAAATAAATATAATTTTTACTTGCCTGAAGAGAAGCAGAGAATGCAATCTATTCTAGATTGGTGAGATTACAGTTGGAGAATAAAATTATAGTGGTGATAGTGTGTATTCATTGACCACTGACATCATGTCGGAACCCTCGTGGCACTGTGGTTAAGAGGTATGACTGCCAACTAAAGGGTCAGCAGTTTGAATCCACTAGCTGCTCCTTGGAAACCTTACGGGGCAGTTCTACTCTGTCCTGTAGTATCGCTATGAGTTGGAATTGCTCGACGGCAACAGATTTGGTTTGGTTTTGGACATCATGTCAGATATTTACTGAGTGTTTTATGTGCATTATCTCCTTTAATTCTCACACCATTATATGGTGCATAAAATAATAGTTTTTTTTAATTCTACAGATGAAGAAATTAGGACTTAGATTAGTCACTTATCCAGCTCAATAATCAAGTTAATGTCCTTAACCATACCAGATTGTTTTTCAGTCTGCTATACTCTGGGTCATAAAATCAAGTCTGTGGGGTCATGATCAACATTAAAAATAGAATATATATATGTATAGATACATACATATTTTTTATTGTGCTTTAGATGAAAGTTTACAGAGCAAATTAGTTTCTCATTAAACAATTAATACACGTATTATTTTGTGACATTGGTTGCCAACCCCACGACATGTCAACACTCTCCCCTTCTAGACCTTGGTTTCTCCATTATCAGGTTTGCTATCCCCTCCTGCCTTCTTGGCCATACTCTTGGGGTTTCTCCGGTCACTGTGAGACCAGTAAGTCTGGTTTTTTTTTGTTTGTGTGTGTGTGTGTGAGTTAGAATTTTGTTCTATATTTACCTCCAGCTCTGTCTGGGACCCTCATAGTAGAGATATATTTGTATCACAAGAAAACAATAAAAAAAAAATAGAAACTATTGGAGGTCCATGGCAAATAGTAAGAGCAAGTATTGCTTTGAGAAACTTCTGCTCCAGCGGTGCGTGTTTTGCGGGTGTGTGGTACATGCATATGTTGGCGTGTATTGGGTTGTGACATAATATGTGTTTTTTACTATAACTTATAGTTATCTTACTTTAACTTATAGTTAAAAAAAAAGTTTGAAACACACCAGGATAGACTATACTTCCTGCTTTGGCTGTCTCACTTTAACAGAGACAGGAACAATAAGAGGCACGTCCAGAAAAGGATGACTGGGATGATATGGGCAAGGGAATATGTGACTGGCTGAGCCCTACTCTCTACAAGACTGGAGCCTTCCTTAGGCTACCATTTGTCAGGTCCTAAAGTCTTTTTTTTTTTTTTAAAAGTCATGCTTAGTCTCTGGTTTGTCTTACTTTGTTTATTTTGGGTTGTTTCTCTGCAGGGAAAGCTGCATTTATATTGTTCATCACTTCCAAGGAACCAACGGTGACTTTCTAATTTAATATTAACCCAAGGGAAATGAGATAGGGAGGGAGTGTCAACTGGAACCTAATAGAGGCACCAGGCTGTGGCTCTGGGATAGGCAGTGTCATCAGGGACCTGGTTACAGTACCAGGCTATGGCTATGGGACAGGCAATGCCAATGGGACCTGGTTGCAGCACTGGGGCATGGCTTTGTTATAGGCAGTGTCAGTGGGACCATGTTGCAGCACTGGGCTGTGGCCCTGGGACAGACGGTGTCACTGGGGACCTGGTTGAAGACAGTGCCAATTAGAATCTGGTTCAGTCTCTGGGCCGTGGCTCTGGGGCAGGCATCTGGGCTGTTGTCTAACAGGTTAGGCATTGGTCAGTGCAGGTTACTGTCTTAGGTTTTGGTCAAGATCCATCAGGACATTATTTAGGGCAGGGGTGTGGGTATGAGGAGGGAAAGCTCAAGGCAGGCACAGCCGGAAAGTCAGAGCTAGCTACAGATTGGGAGGTGGTCTGCGTTTTTAGCATGGGCAGCTCCCTGGCTCATCCTTGCTACCTACGGAGTCTGAGGGATTTTACCTCTATTGCCCCTGTGCTCCGCCATATTGAAACCCCATTGCCAATGGGACTTACCCTTTTTGTTTCCCCAGGAAACCATCCTCAACTTTTCAAGAGCCTTTGCCTTGGAAGGCTGTGCTTTCTGATCTGACATATGTAAGACATTGTACAATTCTTTCTAGGACCATTTCAGAGGTGAGAAATGGAAACGCCTCTCCCAACGAGTGGGGGGAAGCAAATCTCCTAGAACTTTGTGTTCATCTTTGGCCTTCCACATGAACTCTAACCCCATGATGCTATGGGAAGAAACTTGAACTTTGGAGTTAGACAGAACTGAGTTCCACATGAGCAGGGACCTTGTCTTTTTTATTATTCCTATATACTCAATGGGGCCTTGGTAGCATAGTGGTTAAGAACTCAGCTGCTAACCAAAACTTCAGCAGTTTGAATCTACCAACTGCTCCTTGCAAACCCTATAGGGCAGTTCTACTCTGTCCTGTAGGGTTGCTATGAGTCAGAATCAACTCGATGGCAATGAGTTTTGTTTCATTTTTGGTATATACCCAATGTCTAATACAGTGCCTGACACATTGAAGGAATGGGGATTTAATGTGTATTCCATGGGGAGGGGATCAGATATTATATTTAAAACGATCTAGAGTAGCACAAATGGTTTGTGCTCAGCCACCATTCAAAAGGCTGGTGGTTTGAGCATACCCAGCAGCACCATAGAAGAAAGGACCTCCATGAGATCACAGCCATTGAAAGCCCTATGGAGTGCAGTTCTACTCTAAAACATATGGGGTTGCTATGAGTTGAAATTGACTTGATGGCAACTAAAAACAATAAGATATACATGCTTTGAATTTCCCCATACAACATACGTTTTTATCTCTTGAGAAATATTTGGATCTTGGAAACACCTAAGAGTGATTTGGCATGAGGTTTGTCATGATTCTTTCAAGAAACATTTATTCAGCACTGTGTGTTCCCGACTCCATGCTGGGTTCTGTGGATATGGAGGGGGGATGAGATTCATCACACACTCTTGTGATGCGCGTTTGATGGCATGACGACCGTATGAGAGGAGTGAGTGACTCTACTCTGGGGAGGCTGGAAAGCAATTAGAACAGGCGTTACAGAGGACATTTGGTCTGAGATTTAAGTAATTACAAGAAGTTCTCCAGCCGAAAAACAAAGAGAGGGACCTTTCAAAGAGAAGAAATAGAGCTTACAAAGCCAGAGAGAGATGAGAGAGACTGATATGCTTCAGAATTGGCAAATCACAGCTTGGGTCTGAAACAAAAATGAATGTTCTGTGCATGGAGGAGGGAGGATCGAGGCAGGAAGCTGCGAAAGGCAGCCAGGACCAGATTGCAAGTCCTGTGCTAAGAAGTTTGAACTTGGAGGGAGAAGAGTGAAGTGTTGAGTTCATGGACTTTGGAGCCAAGCTGAGCTCCAGTCCTGGTTTAGACCTTAACAAGACCACTGCAGAACCTTCATAGTAGTGCCCTTGGTCCTGGCAAAGAGGACCATAAAGGGCCCAAACTGGCCCTCCTCTTTCCATACCCCTCCTCTTGGGGTGAGGAGTTGGTGGGGTTGAAGGGACATGCACACTGAGGACATATGCTCTCTTTTCCAGGCCATGCTCTGGGTACCTGGGACCCATGATTCCTGTCCAAACATCTCTGAACATACTTCTAGAGTCTGCATGGATATCTTTGCTGAATCTACCCTGAGAGTGCACCACGATACTGGTGTGCATATCCCTACTTCTGAGTAGTGCCCCAAGGGTCTGCTCTCAGGGAATATGGAGGAAGCTCTGATGTATAGCCTGGGGGACTACATACATGTGTGTTGAGACCCCTCGCAGCACGTGTGGAGCCAGGATGGGAAGAGAAGGGTCATGAGTTGTTATCTGGAGGCCTCTTGTTGCTTGGGGTCCCATAAACACCGAGGGAAGACCCATTACTTAAACTGCCTGCTTCTCAGTTTCCTCTTCTGTAAAACAACAACAACAACAAAAAACCCGTTGCCATCGAGTTGATTCTGAGTGATAGTGACCATAACGGACAGAGTAGAACTGCCCATAGGGTTTCCAAGGAACGGCTGGTGGATTTGAACTGCTGATCTTTTGGTTAGAAGCCGAGCTCTTAACCACTGCCGTAGGGATTTCATTGAGGTTAAATAGGATGTCAGATGTAAAGGCCTCATCATAATGCCTGCCTAGGATTCAGTAAGTGCTCAATAAATGCTTACTATAGGTGACAGTATTCTCTAGGAGGCCTTGCAACTGGGACAACATGGTGGATGTGGTATGGAGGATGAACTGGAAGTGGGGAACTAAAAATGGTACAATACAGGGAGTTGATAGTGCTCTGGACTTAGTCTTGGGCAGTGTAGCTGAAGGTGATTCATTGGACATTTTCAGGCCAGAAGCAGCCACGTTGAAATCAGAGTTTCTTTAGTATAACCCACCCACTACCACTACCACTGCCACTGCCACTGCCACTGCCACTGCCACTGCCACTGCCACTGCCACTGCCACTGCCACTACCACTACCACTACCACTGTCGGTATGATCTAGGTGGTTTTGTCGAAATGCAGATTCCTAGGCATCAGCTCAGTCATAACAGGCCAGAATCTCTGGGAATGGGACTCAGAAGTGCTTATAATGCAAATGAAGTTTGTAAGCCATTGACAATGAAGCAAAGCCCAGTGGGTGATCAAGGATTGCAGGCTAAAATCTGGAATGACATTGAGAATAAAAGGCCAAATACCTAGGTGGCAGGAAGAAAGTATTAATATAAACCATTTGTTTTGGAGAGACTTTTTTCCAAATGTGAGACTGAAGGAGAAAAAGAATAAGAAGGTGTTGGTGACAAAGAGACTAGAGCCACTGCTTTGAAGGGGCTGTGCGTGTGTGAGTGTATTCAAGAGATTGAAAATCGATATCCTATTTCCCTTGGAGTTTACACAGCTGCCCACAGCCCATCCTGACCCAAGGATGTTGTTAGGTGTCATCGAGCCAGTTCTGACTCGTAGTACAACAGAATGGAACACAGCCTGGTCCTGCCATTCTTCACAATCGTTGCAATGTTTGAGCCTGTTGTTGCAGCCACTGTGTCAGTCCATCTTATTGAGGATCTTGCTCTATTTTGCTGATCCTGTACTTTACCAAGCATGATGGCCTTCTCCAAGGACTGGTCCTTCCTGACAACACATCCAAACTCTGAGGCATAGTTTCACTATCCTTGCTTCTAAGGTGCATTTTGGCTGTACTTTTTCCAAGATAGTTTTCTTCGTTCTTCTGGCAGTCCATGGCATATACAATATTCTTCACCAACACCATAATTCAGAGGTGTCAGTTCTTCTTCGGTCTTCCTTATTCATTGTCCAGCTTTCGCATGCATGTGAGGCGATTGAAAACACCATGACTTGGATCAGGTGCACCTTACTGTTCAAAGTGACACCTTCGGTTTGTAACAATTTAAAGAGGTCTTTTGGAGCAGATTTGCCCAATGTAGTATGTATTTGGTTTCTTGACTTCTGCTTCCATGGATGTTGATTGTGGATCCAAGTAAAATGAAATCCTTGACAACTTCAGTATTTTCTATTTATCATGATGTTGCTTATTGGTCCAGTTGTGAACATTTTTGTTTTCTTTATGTTGAGGTGTAATCCATACTGAAGGCTGTAGCCTTTGATCTTCATCAAGTGCTCTTCACTTTCAGCAAGCCACGTTGTGTCATCTGCATCTTGCAGGTTGTTAATGAGCCTTCCTCCAATCCTGGTGCTGCATTCTTCTTCATATAGTCCAGCTCCTTAGATTATTTGCTCAGCATACAGATTGAATAAGTATAGTGAAAGGGTACAACCCTGACACACACCTTTCCTGATTTTAAACCATGCAGTATCCCCTTGTGCTGTTGAAATGACTGCCTTTTGGTCTATGTACAGGTTCTACATGAGCACAATTAAGTGTTCCAGAATTCCTGTTTTTCACAGTGTTATCCATAATTTGTTATGACCTGCACAATCAAATGCCTTTGCGTAGTCAATAAACCACAGGTAAACATCTTTCTGGTATTCTCTGTTTTCAGCCAAGATCCATCTGACATCAGCAATGATACCCCTTGTCCCAAGTCCTCTTCTGAATCAGCCGGTTCCCTGTTGATGTACTACTGCAAACATTTTTGAATTATCTTCAGCAAAATTTTACTTCTATGTGATAAAAATGATATTGTTCAATAATTTCTGCATTCTGTTGGATCACCTTTCTTGGGATGGGCAGGAATATGGATTTCTTCTAGTCAGTTGACCAGGTAGCTGTCTTCCAAATTTCTTGGCATAGACAAGTGAGTGCCTCCAGCATTGCATCTGTTTGCTGAAACATCTGAATTGGTATTCCGTCAATTCCTGGAGCCTTGTGTTTTGCCAATGCCTTCAGTGTGGCTTGGATTTCTTCCATCAGTACCACTGGTTGTTGATCATATTCTGCCTCCTGACTTGATTGAATGTTGACCGATTCTTTTTTTTTTTTTTTAATTAACTTTTATTAAGCTTCAAGTGAACGTTTACAAATCCAGTCTGTCACATGTAAGTTTACATACATCTCACTCCCTACTCCCACTTGCTCTCCCCCTCTTGAGTCAGCCCTTTCAGTCTCTCCTTTCGTGACAATTTTGCCAGCTTCCCTCTCTCTCTATCCTCCCATCCCCCCTCCAGACAAGAGTTGCCAACACAATCACAAGTATCCACCTGATATAATTAGCTCACTCTTCATCAGCATCTCTCTCCCACCCGCTGACCAGTCCCTTTCATGTCTGATGAGTTTCTTCGGGGATGGTTCCTGTCCTGTGCCAACAGAAGGTCTGGGGACCATGGCCGCCGGGATTCCTCTAGTCTCAGTCAGACCATTAACTATGGTCTTTTTATGAGAATTTGGGGTCTGTATCACACTGATCTCCTGCTCCCTCAGGGGTCCTCTGCTGTGCTCCCTGTCAGGGCAGTCATCTATTGTGGCCGGGCACCAACTAGTTCTTCTGGTCTCAGGATGATGTAGGTCTCTGGTTCATGTGGCCCTTTCTGTCTCTTGGGCTCTTAGTTGTCGTGTGGCCTTGGTGTTCTTCATTTTCCTTTGCTCCAGGTGGGTTGAGACCAGTTGATGCATCTTAGATGGCTGCTTGTTAGCATTTAAGACCCCAGACGCCACATTTCAAAGTGGGATGCAGAATGATTTCATAATAGAATTATTTTGCCAATTGACTTAGAAGTCCCCGCAAACCATGTTCCCCAGACCCCCGCCGTTGCTCCGCTGACCTTTGAAGCATTCATTTTATCCCGGAAACTTCTTTGCTTTTGGTCCAGTCCAATTGAGCTGACCTTCCATGTATTGAGTGTTGTCTTTCCGTTCACCTAAAGCAGTTCTTATCTACTGATTAATCGATAAAAAACCCTCTCCCACCTTCCCTCCCTCCCCACCTCGTAACCACAAAAGTATGTGTTCTTTTCAGGTTTACTATTTCTCAAGATCTTATAATAGTGGTCTTATACAATATTTGTCCTTTTGCCTCTGACTAATTTCGCTCAGCATAATGCCTTCCAGGTTCCTCCATGTTATGAAATGTTTCAGAGATTCCTCACTGTTCTTTATCGATGCGTAGTATTCATTGTGTGAATATACCACAATTTATTTACCCATTCATCCGTTGATGGACACCTTGGTTGCTTCCAACTTTTTGCTATTGTAAACAGAGCTGCAATAAACATGGGTGTGCATATATCTGTTTGTGTGAAGGCTCTTGTATCTCTAGGGTATATTCCTAGGAGTGGGATTTCTGGGTTGTATGGTAGTTCTATTTCTAACTGTTTAAGATAACGCCAGATAGATTTCCAAAGTGGTTGTACCATTTTACATTCCCACCAGCAGTGTATAAGAGTTCCAATCTCTCCGCAGCCTCTCCAACATTTATTATTTTGTGTTTTTTGGATTAATGCCAGCCTTGCTGGTGTGAGATGGAATCTCATCGTAGTTTTAATTTGCATTTCTCTAATGGCTAATGATCGAGAGCATTTTCTCATGTATCTGTTGGCTGCCTGAATATTTTCTTTAGTGAAATGTGTGTTCATATCCTTTGCCCACTTTTTGATTGGGTTGTTTGTCTTTTTGTGGTTGAGTTTTGACAGAATCATGTAGATTTTAGAGATCAGGCGCTGGTCGGAGATGTCATAGCTGAAAATTCTTTCCCAGTGTGTAGGTGGTCTTTTTACTCTTTTGGTGAAGTCTTTAGATGAGCATAGGTGTTTGATTTTTAGGAGCTCCCAGTTATCGGGTTTCTCTTCATCATTTTTGGTAATGTTTTGTATTCTGTTTATGCCTTGTATTAGGGCTCCTAGGGTTGTCCCAATTTTTTCTTCCATGATCTTTATCATTTTAGTCTTAATGTTTAGGTCTTTGATCCACTTGGAGTTAGTTTTTGTGCATGGTGTAAGGTATGGGTCCTGTTTCATTTTTTTGCAAATGGATATGCAATTATGCCAGCACCATTTGTTAAAAAGGCTATCTTTTCCCCAATTAATTGACACTGGTCCTTTGTCAAATATCAGCTGCTCATACGTGGATGGATCTATGTCTGGGTTCTCAATTCTGTTCCATTGGTCTATGTGCCTGTTGTTGTACCAGTACCAGGCTGTTTTGACTACTGTGGCTGTATAATAGGTTCTGAAATCAGGTAGAGTGAGGCCACCCACTTTCTTCTTCTTTTTCAGTAGTGCTTTGCTTATCCGGGGCTTCTTTCCCTTCCATATGAAATTGGTGATTTGTTTCTCTATCCCCTTAAAATATGACATTGGAATTTGGATCGGGAGTGCGTTATATGTATAGATGGCTTTTGGTAGAATAGACATTTTTACTTTGTTAAGTCTTCCTATCCATGAGCAAGGTATGTTTTTCCACTTAAGTATGTCCTTTTGAATTTCTTGTAGTAGAGCTTTGTAGTTTTCTTTGTATAGGTCTTTCACATCCTTGGTAAGATTTATTCCTAAGTATCTTATCTTCTTGGGGGCTACTGTGAATGGTATTGATTTGGTTATTTCCTCTTCGGTGTTCTTTTTGTTGATGTAGAGGAATTCAAGTGATTTTTGTATGTTTATTTTATAACCTGAGACTCTGCCAAACTCTTCTATTAGTTTCAGTAGTTTTCTGGAGGATTCCTTAGGGTTTTCTGTGTATATAATCATGTCATCTGCAAATAGTGATAACTTTACTTCCTCCTTGCCAATCCGGATACCTTTTATTTCTTTGTCTAGCCTAATTGCCCTGGCTAGGACTTCCAGCACGATGTTGAATAAGAGTGGTGATAAAGGGCATCCTTGTCTGGTTCCCATTCTCAAGGGAAATGCTTTCAGGTTCTCTCCATTTAGAGTGATATTGGCTGTTGGCTTTGCATAGATGCCCTTTATTCTGTTGAGGAATTTTCCTTCAATTCCTATTTTGGTAAGAGTTTTTATCATAAATGGGTGTTGGACTTTGTCAAATGCCTTTTCTGCATCTATTGATAAGATCATGTGGTTTTTGTCTTTTGTTTTATTTATGTGATGGATTACATTAATGGTTTTTCTGATATTAAACCAGCCTTGCATACCTGGTATAAATCCCACTTGATCAGGGTGAATTATTTTTTTGATGTGTTGTTGGATTCTATTGGCTAGAATTTTGTTGAGGATTTTTGCATCTATGTTCATGAGGGATATAGGTCTATAATTTTCTGTTTTTGTAATGTCTTTACCTGGTTTTGGTATCAGGGAGATGGTGGCTTCATAGAATGAGTTGGGTAGTATTCCGTCATTTTCTATGCTTTGGAATACCTTCAGAAGTAGTGGTGTTAACTCTTCTCTGAAAGTTTGGTAGAACTCTGCAGTGAGGGCCAGGGCTTTTTTTTGTTGGGAGTTTTTTGATTACCGTTTCAATCTCTTTTTTTGTTATGGGTCTATTTAGTTGTTCTACTTCTGAATGTGTTAGTTTAGGTAGGTAGTGTTTTTCCAGGAATTCATCCATTTCTTCTGGGTTTTCAAATTTGTTAGAGTACAATTTTTCATAATAATCTGAAATGATTCTTTTAATTTCATTTGGTTCTGTTGTGATGTGGTCCTTCTCGTTTCTTATTCGGGTTATTTGTTTCCTTTCCTGTATTTCTTTAGTCAGTCTAGCCAATGGTTTATCAATTTTGTTAATTTTTTCAAAGAACCAGCTTTTGGCTTTGTTAATTCTTTCAATTGTTTTTCTGTTCTCTAATTCATTTTGTTCAGCTCTAATTTTTATTATTTGTTTTCTTCTGGTGCCTGATGGGTTCTTTTGTTGCTCACTTTCTATTTGTTCAAGTTGTCGGGACAGTTCTCTGATTTTGGCTCTTTCTTCTTTTTGTATGTGTGCATTTATCGATCTAAATTGGCCTCTGAGCACTGCTTTTGCTGTGTCCCATAGGTTTTGATAGGAAGTATTTTCATTCTCGTTGCTTTCTATGAATTTCCTTATTCCCTCCTTGATGTCTTCTATAACCCAGTCTTTTTTCAGGAGGGTATTGTTCATTTTCCAAATATTTGATTTCTTTTCCCTAGTTTTTCTGTTATTGATCTCTAGTTTTATTGCCTTGTGGTCTGAGAAGATGCTTTGTAATATTTCGATGTTTTGGACTCTGCAAAGGTTTGTTTTATGACCTAATATGTGGTCTATTCTAGAGAATGTTCCATGTGCGCTAGAAAAAAAAGTATATTTTGCAGCAGTTGGGTGGAGAGTTCTGTATAAGTCAATGAGGTCAAGTTGGTTGATTGTTGTAATTAGGTCTTCCGTGTCTCTATTGAGCTTCTTACTGGATGTCCTGTCCTTCTCCGAAAGTGGTGTGTTGAAGTCTCCTACTATAATTGTGGAGGTATTTATCTCACTTTTCAATTCTGTTAAAATTTGATTTATGTATCTTGCAGCCCTGTCATTGGGTGCATAAATATTTAATATGGTTATGTCTTCCTGATCAATTGTCCCTTTTATCATTATGTAGTGTCCTTCTTTATCCTTTGTGGTGGATTTAAGTCTAAAGTCTATTTTGTCAGAAATTAATATTGCTACTCCTCTTCTTTTTTGCTTATTGTTTGCTTGATATATTTTTTTCCATCCTTTGAGTTTTAGTTTGTTTGTGTCTCTGAGTCTAAGGTGTGTCTCTTGTAGGCAGCATACAGATGGATTGTGTTTCTTTATCCAGTCTGTGACTCTCTGTCTCTTTATTGGTGCATTTAGTCCATTTACATTCAGCGTAATTATAGATAAATAAGTTTTTAGTGCTGTCATTTTGATGCCTTTTTATGCGTGTTGTTGACAATTTCATTTTTCCACATACTTTTTTGTGCTGAGGTGTTTTTCTTAGTAAATTGTGAGATCCTCATTTTCATAGCATTTGCCTTTATGTTAGTTGAGTCGTTACGTTTTTCTTGGCTTTTATCTTGAGTTATAGAGTTGTTATACCTTTTTGTGGTTACCTTATTATTTACCCCTATTTTTCTACGTAAAAACCTAACTTGTATTGTTCTATATCGCCTTGTATCACTCTCCATATGGCAGTTCAATGCCTCCTGTATTTAGTCCCTCTTTTTGATTATTGTGATCTTTTACCTATTGACTTCCATGATTCCCTGTTATGTGTATTTTTTTTTTAATTAATCTTAATTTGTTTGTTTTTGTGATTTCCCTATTTGAGTTGATATCAGGACGTTCTGTTTTGTGACCTTGTGTTGTGTTGTGCTGATATCTGATATTATTGGTTCTCTGACCAAACAATATCCTTTAGTGTTTCCTGTAGCTTTGGTTTGGTTTTTGCAAATTCTCTAAACTTGTGTTTATCTGAAAATATCTTAATTTCACCTTCATATTTCAGAGAGAGTTTTGCTGGATATATGATCCTTGGCTGGCAGTTTTTCTTCTTCAGTGTTCTGTATATGTCGTCCCATTCCCTTCTTGCCTGCATGGTTTCTGCTGAGTAGTCTGAACTTATTGATTCTCCCTTGAAGGAAACCTTTCTTTTCTCCCTGGCTGCTTTTAAAATTTTCTGTTTATCTTTGGTTTTGGCGAGTTTGATGATAATATGTCTTGGTGTTTTTCTTTTTGGATCAGTCTTAAATGGGGTTCGATGAGCATCTTGGATAGATATCCTTTCGTCTTTCATGATGTCAGGGAAGTTTTCTGTCAGGAGTTCTTCAACTATTTTCTCTGTGTTTTCTGTCCCTCCTCGCTGTTCTGGGACTCTAATCACCCGCAGGTTATCCTTCTTGATAGAGTCCCACATGATTCTTAGGGCTTCTTCATTTTTTTTTAATTCTTTTATCTCATTTTTTTTTCAGCTATGTTGGTGTTAATTCCCTGGTCCTCCGGATGTCCCACTCTGCATTCTAATTGCTCGATTCTGCTCCTCTGACTTCCTATTGCGTTGTCTAATTCTGTAATTTTATTGTTAATCTTTTGGATTTCTACATGCTGTCTCTCTATGGATTCTTGCAACTTATTAATTTTTCCACTATGTTCTTGAATAATCTTTTTGAGTTCTTCAACAGTTTTATCAGTGTGTTCCTTGGCTTTTTCTGCAGTTTGCCTTATTTCATTTGTGATGTCTTGAAGCATTCTGTAAATTAGTTTTTTATATTCTGTATCTGATAATTCCAGGATTGTATCTTCATTTGGGAAAGATTTTGATTCTTTTGTTTGGGGGGTTGGAGAAGCTGTCATGGTCTGCTTCTTTAAGTGGTTTGATATGGATTGTTGTCTCCGAGCCATCACTGGGAAACTAGTTTTTCCAGAAAATCCACTAAAAAAAAAATGCAGTCAGATCCCTATCAGAGTTCTCCCTCTGGCTCAGGCTATTCGGATGTTAATGAAGCCGCCTGGGGAGGGTGGGGGAGGGAACGGAGAGATAGGAGAGTAGCACCTCAGAATATAGCCAGAGTTGCTTGTCTTGCTTGGAATGACTATTATATCTGAGATTCCCACAGGGCGCGTCGCCTATGTGTGCTGGCTGTGTGGAGATTGCCCCCAGGGGGTCTGGCCCGCTGGAGTCAAGGTCAGATCCTCCGCTTGCAGCCCCACGCCCAGCGTCAAGGCTCCCATACTGGGACGGTGCACTCTCGACTCCAAAATCAGTCGCTGCCTCCCGGGGACTTCTTGTCCATCCAGCCGCGTTGCCGTGCCGCCTCCGTGAACCAGGTGGGCCCCCTCCTGGGGTTAGTTCAGGTGGGTGGAGCAGCTCCCCGTGCTTGTGCCGTGACCGAGTGTTCTGGCTGTGACGCTGTTCTCCCCGCTCCAATACCAGTCGCTGCCTCTCGGGGATTTCTCCTACCGGCTGCATCCCACACCGCCTGCCCGAACCAGCTGGGCCCCCTCCCGGGGTTAGTTCAGGGGGGTGGAGCAGCTCTCCGTGTTTATGCCGTACCTGCGTCCAGTCCAAATCCCGGCAGGATGGTTCCCGGCCTGGGACGCTGCTCTCCCCGTTCCAAGACCAGTCACTGCCTCCCAGGTACTTCTCCTACCGGCTGTGTCCCACGCCGCCCGCGGAACCGGCTGGTCCCCCTCCCGGGGTTAGTTCAGGGGGGTGGAGCAGCTCTCTGTGCTTGTGCCGTACCTGACTGGTACGCTGGCTTCAGGCTCTGAAAACAATCGCTGCTTCCCCGTATTAGTTTGTTCTCCGTCTCTAAATCTGTGTTTGTTGTTCAGGGTTCGTAGATTGTTATGTATGTGATCGATTCACTTGTTTTTCTGTGTCTTTGTTGTAAGAGGGATCCGAGGTAGCGTCTGCCTAGTCCACCATCTTGGCTCTGCCTGACCGATTCTTTTTGATACGTGACTCTGTATTCCTTCCATCTTCTTGTGATGCTTCTGTTCAATTGTTTTGTCCATAGAATCCTTCAATATTGCAGCTCGAGACTTGAGTTTTTTTTTCAATTGTTTCAGCTTGAGAAATCCCTAATGTGTTCTTCCCTTTTGATTTTCTAACTCCAGGTATTTGCACATTTCATTATAATTCTTTAGTTTGTCTTCTTAAGCTTACCTTTGAAATCTTCTGTTCAGCTCTTTTACTTTATCAAGGATAAATAGAGCCATATCGCCCAGCTAGAGAATAATGAATTTTCCACATGGGTCACACATCCTTTTGATGGGTCTTTCAGGAAACAGTGTTTGGAGGAGAGCTTGTTCTTCTCCACAGAGCAGTGCACCCATACGTTTATGCTCTCCTTCCAGTCTGTTCCGCATGGATGGATGTGCCATGTGAGTGAGCTTGGTAGTGTAGGGGAGCCTAGTGACTGAGATAGATTCTCTGAAGTCTAACTGGGGTAACTTCTATTTGTGTATTGGTTTTTCTATCCACTGGATTCTGATTGCCTTGAGGGCAGGGCATGTATTTCTTTCATCTCCCCTCTGTCCATCAGGATGGGCCAGGCTGTGCTGCAGTAATAAGCCACCTCAAAACCTCAGTGGTTTACAATGACGAGGGTTGATTTTTTGTTCACACGACATGTTCATCACAGATCAAGTAGGGGCTGGCATCATGTCATTCTCCTCTGGCACCTAAGCTGATTGACTGATGGAGTATTCACCACCTGGGATGTTGCTAGTCACCAGGTAAGGCGAAGAACATGTGGGGAATTTCACACAGTATCATAAATGCTTCAGCCTTGAAGTCACAGATCACTTTTGCTCACATTACGTCGGCCAAAGGAAGTTCCATGAAGTTGAAGGAGTTGGGAAAGTTCAATGTACTTAGTCCTTTGCAGAAGGAAACCAGAAATGTTGGTTAACAGTATGAATGACTGCCACACTACCATAACAATCTAACTAGAGCTTGGTACCATGTAGGCAAATGAATGAAATGGGCTTGTCATAAATCCTGAACTAATATAAACAAAGAGCATAAGGAAGGTTGCAGAACAGGGTGGTCCAGAGCAAGTCTTTTTGTTGGGTTCTGTATTTGGAAAATGGGCCACGTTGGCCCCTTACCTTTAAATTTTGTCTTTGTCTGTAAACTAGGCAGGTATTTACTGACTGAGCTGGTACTTCTGGCTCCATGATTTGAATTCTGAATGCTTTTCAGGCCCTTCAGTGGAAGGTCCCATTACCCTAAGTCAACTACTTGTATCTGGTTGCCTAAAAACATTCCAATAAAGTTGATAATGGATATCCTGTGTGCACAGCTGGAAAAACCGAGCAAGGAACTGGATCAACCCCAATTCCCGA
Organism: Elephas maximus indicus; assembly: GCF_024166365.1. Taxonomy (NCBI): domain Eukaryota; kingdom Metazoa; phylum Chordata; class Mammalia; order Proboscidea; family Elephantidae; genus Elephas; species Elephas maximus. The sequence continues at coordinate 87,346,293 of NC_064830.1, read as the reverse complement.
ACTATTGCCACCAGAATGTGGACTCCCTTCTTGAGAGGCAGACTAACAGATAATGAGTGGTACAGGCTGTGGGCTCTGATGGCCTGGGTTCAAATCTTACTTTTGGTACTTATTAACTGTGTGACCTTGGACAAGTGACTCATCCTCCCTGTCCTTGGTTTCCTTCCTGAGGGTTTCAGTGAGGATTAAATGAGTTCACAAGTATAAAGGTTGTGAAATTATGTCTGATGCACATTGAGTGCTTGGTGAACATTAGCTATGATCTTGATTATTATTATTTGTTTCCCCACACTAAAATTCTCAGTGCTGGTAGCGTCAGTTATTCCATCTGTGAAATATAAATACTGCTAAGACCATAGGGTGGTTGTTAGACTGAATCAAGACTTAAAGTCTGTGGAAATACCTCACATAATGCTGACTCTTGATCTGTAACTGATAAACAAGCATTTCTTTTCCTGGTTCCTCAACTCACAAATAAAGTGTTATCTGTGCCTCCGTTTCCTCATCTGTGAAATGGGCATTGATGTACCTGTAGCCACATGCAAGAATTCTGTATCTGTTTTTAGGTGTCTCCTAGCCTGTTTTGAGTATTTCTCACCGTGGAAGAATTACAACAGAACATTTTGCCAAGGTTCAAAGCTCACCAAACCGTAGAAATACTGCTGGAGCCTGAAAGCTAGGCAATGGCTCATCCCTGCATTGCTCAGCCTTACCTCCTCAACGTGGCCTGTATGCCAATCCAGTCTGACGCCTGACCTTCATGCCTCCAACATTGCTCCTTCCAACCACTTTGCACTACAGAGTAGTCTTTCTGAAATGTATATCTGACCAAATTGTTGCCCGGCGCAAAACCCTCCAATAGCTTCTTATTGCTCTCAGGATAAAATCTGACCTGTGTGGCATAGTGTGCAACCCTTACCACTGGCCCCTGCAGCATCTCCAGACTCTTCTCTCTCTCCTCTTCCCACAGAAAACTCTGTGTTCCTACCAGGCTGTACTCTATAATTCTTGAGTTCCATGACCCTTCCTTTCTCCATGCATCTGGCTCATAAATAGCACAGGCTGTTCTCTCTGCCAAGAATGTGCATCCTAGCTCATTCTCTTGGTTAATCCTATTTACTTTTAAGGATTCAGTTTGGGTATCACAGCCACAGGGATAGCTTCATAGATCTGCCTTTCTCTCTCCCCCCAGGGTTGAATTGGGAGCACCTTCTCAGGCTCCCACAGTTTCCTTGACTACCTGTATTCTTCTGTGTCCCTTCTTCTTGACTTGTCTGTGAGCTTCTAAAGGGCAGATGATGAAAACACTTTTAATAACCTAAAGGTGTGCTAGGTGCTGTTCTAAGCTTTTTACATGTAATAGTGTACTTAAAACTCATAATCATCTTCTGAGATAAGCACTACTTCTATCTCCATTTTACACAGGGTTAAGTAAGCACAAAGAGGTTAAGTAACTTGCCCACAGTCACACAGCTAATTAGTAGTAGATCCAGCAATCTTACAGGGCTGTCATGGAGTACAAATTGTTGAGCATTTGTTGAAAACAGGGCTTTGAACTGGTTCTTTCTGTTTCAGTCACGGCTGAGGAAGTGATACTGAAATAGACCCAAATTTGTAGAATTTGGGTGAACTGGAATGATAACTGGAACGGGAAAAATTATGGATTGACACCTTCATAAAAACTTAAAAAACAAGGGCAGCATATGTGTTGCATAGCAACCAAATCTCTTCCTGTGGGATTTTGAGTAGAGTTGGAAACAACAGTGCCCCATTCAAAGATAGCAGCTGACTGCGTACCTTTGAATGTGTGTTGTGCTCCACAGTCTGCTAATAATCCAATCATTATTAATAATTATTATTAATAATTATATTATAGTAACTATAATATAATTATAATTATTAATAATCATTAAGCTCCTGAAAGAGCTCACTATGCCTCTTCCTAATCTCCCATTTCAGGGCTATGACCCATAATTTTTCCTGTTCTGGCTACTGTTCTGGATCACCCAAATTGTAAAAATTTGGATCTGTTCTGGTTTTGCTTCATAGTCCATCGCTGAACCAGTTCAAACTTGTTCAAGGCCCTGGTTGAGAAGTAGCAACAGGGTTGAAGAGGAGAGGCATCAATCTGGCAGAAAAAGTATTACCCAATTGCAGGGATGAATAAAACCTTTAAGAAACAGCAACAAGCACTCTGGTGCTTATGTTCTCATAAATAGTTGGGGGAGGGGAAATGAAATAAAAGAAAAGTTGAAAAATTGGTATAAGAGGATTTCCTTTGTAGCCCATCTATCCTTGGGAAGACTGTAGTTTTCAGATAGAAGCTAGGGTTGGAGACTTCTTGGTTTGGGAGAGAAAGCATGGAATATAAATATGTATGCTATACTATATATGTTTTAGTCAAAATCAGTAAGGGAGTGAAGAAGTCAACATGCAAATTACCTTCGATAATAGAAACTTATGCATGGTACCCTTGGGATTGTAAATTTCATTGTTTATAGACAGGTAACTTTTTCATGCTTTGTATGGTAACCATGGCACTTCTGGGTTTGGGCTGAAGATTTTGGGATGTGAGGGTGCAGGTATGGAATGGTGTCTTCCCCCCCTGGCCTTTTAAAATGTTTTTGAGATCTTATGAGAGAGAGAGGAAGATGGTGAACGTGCTGTGTTCATGGATATGTAACCTTGTGAAGCTATGGGCCCAAGCAGGGCTTCTTGGGGATGTTGGTAACCACAAGCATGAGTAAGAGGAGGGCCATTCTCTGCCTGTTGTCTGCTGTGCTACACACTTCAGCGTAGCTTCAGCTCCTGAGGACTCAAAGTGACCACCAGTGGGTTTGCTGTGCAACATGACCCCTGGGGAAGAGGGCCTAACAGAATAGTATTGCTATGGGAGAGGTATCAGTGGCCTGGTAGCTTTGCTTAAGGGGTACTAGGCAGGTGACTCCCTTTCAGAAAACTGGAGAACATGAAAGGCTTGAACGTGGCACTACTACCATGTTGACAGCTCACTAACTAACTTGAGTAATCTTTAGGAAGGGTCTTCTTGTTTTTGTGGATGGCTGTGGCTATCTTTATGTGGATGTTGCTGCTAGTCATGGACTCTCCTTGGGGAAAATGATGTGTGTGTGTGTGTGTGTAGTGAAAGAATTGAGCAGTTCTGAGCTGACTTTGGTGCCCATGACAATGTGCTGTAGGACCCACCCTTACTGAGTGTATTTGATGGTAAAGAGTGGTCTCCCCCTCAATTTGTAGATCCATCCTCATTTGGATAAATTTATGTAAGTTGAACCAAAGTCATAGGGAGCCAGGGATCTTAATTGGAGCCCTAGCCATTGGTGAGGGGCTGCTAGGGCTTAGGCTGTGAGATCTTGTTTGGGCTAATGGCATCACTCGTAAAGTTGGCAGGTTTTCTTCTTCATCCAGATGGCAAGAGTAGTAGGGGTTCATGAGACAACAGCACCACCTGGAGTCTCCGTAGGTTGTCACAGGATCAGGAGTTGCAGGATCTGGGTTGTAGAGCTTATCTGATTCTTGCTTCATTAGCACGTGAAGAGTAGGAGCAGGACTGACTTGTGGACAAGTGTCAGAAAGGAGAAATCAGGGAAAGGACTAAACTCACTGCTATACAAGCAAGTGAGGACTCTGAGCACCAAGATTTAAGAGAACTTGGGGTCCCTGGATGGTAAAACTGGTGCTAACTGGATGATTAAGGGAGAAGAGGAAAAAGGGAAAATGCATCCTTTGAGCTGCACCATTCCTTTGGATTCCAGCTACTTTGATGGTGAGATGCACGATGTGCTTCATCTAGAACAAACAAAAGAGTTTGTGCCAGCTGAGGTGACAGAGGTCTAGTAACATGTTTTCTCTTTGCACCGTTAAGACTAACCTTCTCATTTCCTGAATACAACCAAAATGTACGAAGGCCAGAGTAGCAGGCATGGGGGTCTGGGGACCATGGTTTCAGGGAACATCTAGGTCAGTTGGCATAGTAAAATGTATTAAGAAAATGGTCTGCACTCCACTTCGATGAGAGGCATCTGGGGTCTTAAATACTAGCAAGCAGCCATCTAAGAAGCATCAGTTGGCCTCAACCCACCTGGAGCAAAGGAGAATGAAGAACACCAAAGACACAAGGTAATTTTGAGCCCAAGAGACAGAAAGGGCCACATAAACCAGAGACTCCATCAGCCTGAGACCCAAAGAACTAGATGGTACCCAGCTACCACCGATAACTGCCCTGACAGGGAACACAATAGAGAATCCCTGATGGAGCAGGAGAACAGTGGGATGCAGATCTTAAATTCTCATAAAAAGACCAGGCTTAATGGTCTGACTGAGACTGGAGGGACCCTGACGGTCATGCTCCCCAGACCCTTTGATAGCCCAAGATTGGAACCGTTCCCGAAACCAACTCTACAGACGGGGAGTGGCCTGGACTATAAGATAGACAATGATACTGGTGAAGAGTGAACTTCGTAGCTCAAGTAGTCACATGAGACTATGTGGGTGACTCCTGTCTGGTGGCGAGATGAGAAGGAAGAGGGGGACAGGAGCTAGTTGAATGGACACGGGGAATGCAGGGTGGAGATGAGGAATGTGCTGTCTCATTAAGGGAGAGCAGCTGGGGTACATGGTGGGGTGTGTATAGCTTTATGTATGAGAGACTGACTCGATTTATAAACTTTCGCCTAAACCACAGCAAATAAATTAAAAAAAAAAAAGATTAACCTTCTCAGAAAAGAGGATTTGATTGGCTTAGGTTTCCACCACTGGGCATGAAATGCCCCTATGGAAGAGAACTCTCTCTAGCCTATGTATGATGGCTGTTGCCTTGTGCATGAATTCTTGGTCCATCCAGAGATAGCCATGATGACCAGACTGGTTTCACTTGAAAGCGCATGATCCAGAGAGGTTTACGTAAGAGAAAACAAACTGGGACGTGTAAAAGAAGTGGGGAGACACACGAGAGGCAATTTCAGCTTTATCTACTCTTCTTTTGTTGTCCAATTTAAATTTTGTACGTGAATCCTGTACACGGCTTCATGTTGGATTTATTTCTGAAATGTAAATTGACCTGATTCCATCATGTTCTTGCTCCTGAAACTTAATGATTGACATGACATAAGGGCAACAATGAAACCACATGGTCTTATGTAATGTTGTTATTAGTCGAATGTATTGATGATAATGTAGGGAAGGATGCAAGTGATAAGATCGAGCTTCAGTTTCCCGCACGGGTACAGGACGCTGCATAGCACAAAATGCTAAGATTCTATAAGAAGCTCGGAAGATTTCTGGACGTGACCTGTGAGGACCCATACCTGGTGACATCATGTCGATTCTGACTCATAGCGACCCTATAGGACAGGGTAGAACTGCCCCATAGGGTTTCCAGGGAGCGGCTGGTGGATTCCAACTGCTGACCTTTTGGTTAACAGCTGAACTCTTAAGCACTGTGACAGCACCTCTGAATTGAGGGGTGAAGGTCACAATAGCAGGTTTGATTCCTCTGTCTCTCCAGATCCCTGGGCCCCACAGCAGACATGCTTGTGTCCAAAGTCTCATGAACATAGTTTCTTTACATTGTTTTCCCAGTCTGTTTTAGCATCCCAAAACCAATCCATAAGGGCGGCAGAGACTAAAATTGGGAGGTGATTATAAAGTGTTGATTGGGAATAAGAGAGTACTTTTTTTTGAAGTTGGGCTTGAAACATTGCCTATCCTAGTTTCATACATCCAGAAGTTATCATGAGGTGTATTCACACCAAGACAGACTCATCCCAGTTTTTTCTGCCTTTTGCTGGGACAACATGCGGTCATAGCTACTAAGGGAAGATCTTGGTAGTGGTGACAACTTCAATGACAGGGGAAATGCCAGGGCATACACATGCAAATGTCTAAGGGCCCAGACAGTTAAATCAGTGAGCTGGACCAGGCTAGAACTAAGGCGTATTACAGGGTACTTGCCCTTTGCTTTCTAAAGGGGACAGCATGCCTCGGGCCCAGCTCATTGGTGCCATGTGGAGATGCAGGTATGATATAGCCAGATTTTATGATTTTTCAAAGAAAGCCAGGTTTTTATGTGAAATTTACCAATTTACTTCCCAGGATTGCACATACCAAAAAGAACACATCTGTGGACCGAATGAGATCTTGGCCACTGGTTTATAAAATCAGGTATTTGTGCGTGCACTCAACTCAATCCCAGGTTCACAGCAAACCCTCAGCTCCCATGAGCTCTCTGCCTCTTTGCCATCCAGGGAAGCTTTGTATTATCAAGAAGGAAAATAAGATTAAGTCCACGATGGGCGGAGGTTGCCTGTGTGTTGTCTTAATGGGTTACACATAACCATTAAATTTTTCTGAGCTGCTGGCTTTCAGTGGAAGAAATACCAGCAAGACTCAAAGACCCCGAAAGCTCTATGAATCTTTCTGTAACCCCATTAACACCCACTGCATATTTCCTGTGAAAAAGCATTGGAAATGGCCAGAGCCCATGGTCTAGAAATATCTGTCATGTACCCAGCAGCCAGGGAAAGGCCACGTAGGCACACAATGAGAAGACTGCTGGAACGTGTGTCCTTTGGAATTGTTAAAGGTGGGGGCACCGAGATGGGGAGGAAGAAATCACTTGACCCTGGGAATCTTATACCATGACAGTCATTACAATAGAGTCACCTGTACTTTGCCTCTAGAAATATCCATTACCTTGAACCTGGGATTAGATCCCTGCTCCCCAGGGGAACTCTGGAAACAGAGATTTATTCATGAAGCAATAATTGAGGAGTTCATTTGATTCCAGTGTGGATCTTTCAACCACAATCAATTTCATGCCCTGTCATAAATAATGGAGGTCACTGAGGCAGCCAGGCGGGGCAGGGGATCTGGTTAGTGCTGTTGACAGCGTTCAAATAGCATCAACAGGGAAAGGGGCAGAGCCCGCTGTGACAACACGTTGGAGAGAGTTTGAGTGGCAGGTGTTGTTTTTATTTTTTTAATAGAATTCTCTCCAAGCCCCTCCCCCCTTTTTTGAATGAGAAAGACGTTCAAATACTGCATTATTAATCACCTGGGGAAGCAGCTAACCGAAAGGTGGGCAGTTCCAGTCCACCAGTCACTCCTTGGAAGCCCTAGGAGGCAATTCTGTTCTGCCCTATATGGTCACTATGAGTCGCAATTGACTCCATGGCAACAGGTTATGGGTTTTGGGTTGCAGTGAGATCTCATCAGTGGACTTCACACTCCGGCAGCACCCCAGAAAGTGTGCTGTAACAACGTCCCTTCACGTCAGTCCCCTTAGGTGCCTGGCCACTTCCTGGGAAAGCTCTGTTCGCGGAAGAACTAATAACTAGACTGCTGTAATTGGCAGCATTTCAGCGATGCTCCAGGTTAGGTGCCCTGAGGCAATGTGGGAAATGGCTGTTTGAAGTCTGTTTGTAAGAGAATACGGAAGAAAAATTCAAAAAAGAAAAAAAGTCTGTCTTAGCTGCTCGACGGGGATTTTCTATTTCTAATGAAATGAAATGTAGAATTTTTAAAACTTCACATCTCGAAGATACTGACTTAAATATACCTTCCAGTCTGGCACCCCCCCCACCACCACTGGGCTACTGGCTTTCCGTCAGCCACTTAGCTGCCTCAGGACCTTTGTGTTCATTCTTTTTCCTTGTCCTCACCTGGCTAAGTCTTACTGACCTTATGGTTTCAGCTTAAATATGATTTTTTCAAGGAGACCTTCCAGATCAAGTTTTAGATTCTCATAGCAACTGGTACTATTCATTTCTAGCCCTGGTCACAACTGAAATTAAACACTCATTTGCATAATTGTTTGGTAAATGTCCACATCCATCTCTAGCTGTAAAACTTATTGAGGAGCAGGGACTGTGTCCCCAGCACTCATTGTATTCCCAGCACTTCACATAGCACTCGGTACACAGTAGGTACTCAAGCAGTGTTTGTTGAATAACACATACATGTCAGGAGAAACTGGGTGATGTCCTGTTGGATCTAGAGCTGTAATGAGCTCCTCTGTATTCCTGTAGCACAATGACTCAGCCAGTCAGAAGAAGGAGGCAACAGGAATCAGTGGGGTTTATTTGGGAAAAGTGAGTTTACTCTTTGGCTGGCTTCAAGAGCGGTGGCCACCACTCTGTGACCAATATCCACATATCAGCTGGGCTACCTGGCTGGCCTGGGTATTGGGGAATATATAAAAAGTGATACCTAAGTCAGCTGGTGGCACTACCATGATGCTGGGCAATTGGTCCATTCAGACCAGACTGATATTCAGATATGGGAAACCTGATCAAGATTGGGATGGGAGATGGGAGTTTAGGGAGGTGGGACCTGAAACCCCTGGCTTGATTCAGGCATCAGGTTTCGGGCATCACACATATGCAGAGGAGGGGTTAAGGGTTAGCGGGAAAAGTTTAAAATCTTGGGAGCTCATAGGTATGAAAGAGAACTGCTGGTGGAGATAGGATTTCTATTACCAATGTTCTGGTCAGGTTGGACTTAGGGACAAGAATAAGGGTATAGACAGTTGGAGGTCTAAGACAGTATCTTCTTCCTCCACCAACAGATCCTGATTTTTGTTTGAGGAGTCACACCTCATCATGTTCTCCCATGCAGCATGGTGGCTTTACACCCCAAGACTCAGGTCCAGACCAATGAGTACCTTGTATGTCCCTGGTCTCGATGGTTGATTCAGGGGTAGGCACCAGAGCCAAGTTAGGCCTATCAGAGCCAACAAGAGCTAATGGGGAGGTAGACTCACTCTCTCCCAGTGGATATAAACAAGGGAGGACATAAAGATGGAGGCTGAGCTTCCATATTGCCCCATCAAAGACAGAACCTGACTAAGGGTTTAACCAGCCCCCAGAAGTGAGCTGAGAAATGAAATGATCAGAGTCCTTACCACGCCATCGATCTCTGCCTGAAACCAGCATCCAAACCTTGCACTTTCAAGTTACATGAGTCAGTAAACCCCAGTTTTGCTAAGGTTCCCATTTGAAAGAGATAAGCATGGATATTTCCCCTATTTTATGCCAGCCGCCTCCCACAACTCACAAAAGTTAGTAGTCTATTTTGAACAAACCGCTGCTAATGGCACTCTCAACCAAGTGCCAATTATAAAGTCATAGAATGTTGGAGCTGTTAATATCTAGTCCGTTCTCCTAATTTAATTAATGGGGATATCGAGGAAGAAATGTCACTTGTTTTACTCATTTATTCATTCATTAAACATTTACCAAGGCGTATTTGATGCTAGGCCATGTGCTAAACACTGGGGATACAAAGATGAAAAGAACATCATTCCCACAGTTAAGAAACTCATAATGGGCAAGTAAACCAGCAATTGCAATGGACTCTGGTATGTAATATGGTAATAGTATGGCTGATGTAGGAACATCAAGGAGGGATCCCTAATTCATTCATCCCAGACTACAGGTTGGGCTCATGCTTGAGCTGATTTTTGGAAGATAGTAGGGATCCTCAGGGTAGACTCAGTGGATAAGGGCATTTCAGGCAAGGAAACAATATGCACAAAGGCATGGAGGTAGGAGAGAAAAAGCATTACATGAACTTTTAATATGAATAGCAGGGATGTTGACTCTTAGGGTGATGCATTACAAGTATGGGAAGAAATAGGAGGACCTTTGAGGGACTTTTATGATGGGCTAAGGGGTTTGGTGCTGATTGTAGGGCAATGGGGACCCATAGGACATATGTAATCATGCAGCAGGTGTGAATTTAAATCCACAAACTCAAGTGTGCAAGAAATCTAACTTTTTCTATTTTTTGCATTAACTCGGTTTAATTTCTGAATTTGAGTCCCCCTCCCCCTCCATTCTAAACCCAGCCATTTTGAGGATTTAGCTAAGGGAAGGTCGCTCAGATTATCTCATGTTCTAGGGATTTACCTGGTGCCAGAAAATTTGGGAAAGCCCAAATAAGTGCTAGGAAGACCATGGACAACTAGTCTTCAAGCACTTGGCCCACTGCCTGACCAGTCATGAGGATGATTGATGATGTGGTGTCCATCATCTCTGCCTGAATGACCCCTCGAGGTCTGGAAGCTCTCAGCAGCCAAGCCAGACATAAGAATCTTTTGCAAGCTTGTGGATCTGGCTTTTCCCAGACATACAACACAGCTTTTCTCACTTGGCTTTGCTACCGCTCTGTTAGTGCTGTCAGGACGTCATCTTCCGGTCATGCCCACTCCAGGATCCACCAGTCTCTCAGCTGTAATTACCTCTCGTTAGTCTGGGGGAAATCCTTTTCCTCTCCCATTTCTCACTTTGACCTTGCTAGTGAATCCCATTCTCCTAAGGGTTTAGGCTTCTTGGAACACAAAAAACAGAGGGTTGCAGGAAAGTTTTAATTTTGGTCCTGCCACTTCTTGTTTGAATATCAAGGGAGGAGAGACGGGAGGATATACAAGGAGCAAAAACAAGAACAGATGAATGTCTCAAAATATTTTTTCTAGTGGCAATCATATTCAGAAATTAAGTAGTTGGCACAAAGAGTGGATTGGTGGGGGAGAATCCAGCAGTAGAGAGACCACTGCAACCATCCACACAGGGGATCTGAGAAAGGGGCTCTGACCTTGACCATGGACAACTACCAGAGACCAGACATTGTGTCTTGAAATTTCACTTTGCTTACGTCATCTCGTTAAGTCCCCGTAGCAAGTAAGTTCCCTTACAAAGTTGTGTTTTCAATCACTGTTTTACGGATGAGTAAACCAAGATTTGGAGAGGCTGGGTAACTTGCCTAATATCATCAGCTTGTAGGTGGCAGAATCGATTTAAACACAAGGCTTGTTTCAAGACATACCTTTTATTGCCTACTGGGGCAACCAGGTCTTGGAGCAGATTCTCCTTAGTAAGTACTGGAGAGGTTGCCCAGGCTGTTGGAGCGGAGGGATGGCAACCAGGTTTGTGCTTTGTGCACACTTGTGTGTGTGGCCCTTCATGAACACAACCTTTTCCAGTCTCCATTAAAGTTAATGCTAGATGTCTACACTGTGTTCTGTACCTGAACTTGTTCAACAAGTAAATTTAAATTGATTTATATCTCCTAAAATTTGGTTTGTGCCATCATCAGAATCAGGAGGTAGCAGTTTCCCAGATAGCATGGCTGTGTGCTGTCTCTCACAGTGGAGGAAAGGTGAGAGAGGGTAAGACTAATACCTGTTTTTAGTCACCAAGAGAAACCTGTGGGCTCCTTGAGGGAACTTGCCCAAAGCAGGGGGCAGGCCTGGTCTAGGGGACCTCTGACTTGTCTCTCTGTGCCTCACCCCGCTGTGCCAACATTCTGTGTGACCTTGAATAAGTCACTTTTTCATTCTGGTTCTCTTTTTCCTGATGTGTAACATGGTCTGGTCTTAGTAGAGGAATTATGTGAAAACTTAAGTCAGATTTCATCACTCCTCTGCTCAGAACCCTCAATGGCCCCCCACTTCACTCAGGGTAGAAGCCAAATCCTTACATTGGCCTTCATGGCCCTCCCTACACAATCCAGCCCCCATCTCCTATGTCTCTTCTCTCACTCACTCCATTCCAGTTACACTGAACTCCCTGCTCTTCCTCTAACAGGGCACACACGCCACCTCAGGGCTGTTGCGGTTTCCTCTACCCAAAACATTCTCCTTCCACATAACTACATGGCTTGCTTCTGCTCCCCTTCCAAGTCTTTATCCAAATGTCACTGTCTCAGGGAAGCCTTCCCTGACCACACTGCCTAGAAGTGCAGCTCCCCTCACAGTGTGATCCGGAACTAGTCCCTTCCCCACTCTGGTCCTCTGTTTCTGTGGCATGGTCTAGTCTCAACTTGTGTTTGGAAAATAGTAAATGCCCATAAAGGGTGGCTATCATTATCAGCATACTCACTTAGCAACATGGAAGGGAGGATCCCACCTCCATTAACAGGTGACCTTGAGGCCAAATTAGGATGGGTTCCAATTACCCTGCTTCCCAGCCGAGCTCCTCCCCAAAACTTTCCCTCCTGGGAACTGAGAGGTACCTTGGGTGGGGGAAGTGGGGCCCAGAAGAGAATAAACTCAACTTGAGTCAGATGGAAGGAACATCTTTGGTTCAGATAAGTCCAACATCTCCAATCTTTTGCCTCTTTTCTCCTGTAGCTGTTCCCATTGGGCCTGGCCACAGCAGTTCTTCTCTGCCAGCCACAACCCTCCCTCTCATACAGAGACAGTCTCTGGTGGCCCCACCCTTTGATCAGGAGCTAATTTCATTAGCAAAGTTGGTAACGTCCATTCACATGACATTAATTTCTCTAATGATCAATTTGCCTAATGACTACAAAAGTAAAAACCAAACCCATTACCGTCGAATCAATTCCGACTCATAGCGACCCTATAGGACGGAGTAGAACTGCCCCTTAGAGTTTCCAAGGAGTGCCTGGCGGACTCAAACTGCTGACCTTTTGGTTAGCAGCCATAGCATTTAACCACTACGCCACCAGCGTTTTCACCTGATGACTAAAAAAAAATGACTACTGTACCTAAAATCCAAGTAATCCCCTGGAAGGTATACATCTGCCCATGGTTCCTACTTGTTAACCATTTTTTAAAAAATCATTTTTCAAGATGTTAAGGATTTTTTAAAACCAATATATTTGAGGGCATCTCTAATTTACTGAGTATTGGTTTTTCTACATTTTTATAAAGCTAGGATTACTTTGAATCCTTCTGGGCGTCTTTTCCCACTCCTAAATTATCTCCTTCTGAATACCTTTATTTGTATTTTTAGAAGGCCTGGCTGGATGCAGAAGCACTCTAGGGGGCCTGGATTTTTAGTGCATGGATCTTTAGGCAAATAAATGAGTTTGGGGTTGAGTGACCAATTCCTGTCTTCTCTAATCTGTCCCTGCAGAGCACTGAACAACTTTCAGAGAGGCCCCTGGAGTGGATTCTGCTGGATCTTCAGGAAGACAGGTGAGGTGGAGGTAGGGTGGGAAAGGCCAGAATTAAATGCTTTTTTCCAAAGTTGAGGACATTGCCTCCAGCATGGCCACTCTCTGAACAGCACAAGAAGCCATGAGAATGTAATTCCCTGACCCTGCCACTTGCTAGCAGTGATGTTGCTGAAGGAATTTACTGTCTCCGACCTCTAGTTTCCTCATCTGTAAAATGGGGATAATAATAGGTGCTTGTGAAAATGATAGTACAGAAAGATGTGCATAAATAATGTATGCACATTATGTAAAATGTTAATGAGGGAGACACCACTGGTTGCCTCCCTCCATCTATTTTCCTCTTCCACCTTCCCTAAAACCCTGAAATTGTGTACTATAGGAAGTTTGTCTCATCTCCAACTCTCCTTTGGGGATCTTGTTTGGGCTAGACTAGCACTGTCCCATAAACTTTCTGCAGTGATGGAAATGTTCTGTGCTGTCTGGTATGGTAGCCACTAGTCACATGTGGCTATTGAGTAATTAATATATGGCTAGTCCAACCAAGGAACTGAATTTTAAATTTTACTTAATTTTAATGAAAAAAAAAATGAACTTAAGTTTAAATTGAAGTGGTTAGTCCAGGTCCAGATCAATCTTGGGAGTCCATTTCTTGTAGTCAGTGATTGGTTTAGGGGTGAGCAAGGGCCCATTTTAGGCCAATGAAGCCTATGGGGAAGTTTTCGGAGTGCCTCCTGGAAAAGGCTTCCTTATTCTTAAGGAGGACACACAGGAAGAGAGATGGTCTCTTTTCTCTTTCCTGCATTGTTTCTACATTTCCTACATTCTTTTTCTTATGTTGTGCTGGATATGTGGCTTGGAACAGCTGATGCCATCTTGAGTCCATGAAAAAAGGCAGCCTGAGCCCAAAGCCCACATACAATGAGGATGGAAGAGTGGGGTAGCTGGAAAACACTTAGGTTTTTGATGTTATTATGGAGCCCTGGATCATATGACACCTGGGACCTGTCTTCTTCCTCCACTAGACACACAATTGCATGAAATTATAAATTACCTTACTGTTTAAGCTATTTTAAGTCAATTACTTGCTGCTGAATAATTGCCACAGGTATTCTCTTTTCCCCCTATTCTTCATTACCATGATCCTCATTTTCATCATCATTATCATATTTTTTTCCTGAAATTCCCTAGGATACTACTTTGTCTTGGGTGCTTGGCTGTTAGGTGGGGAGAATTTCTCCTTAATGGGTTTCTCTCTCCTCCTTAAGTAATTGTAGAGACAGCAGACACATTTGAATAAACAATATTTTTACAACACATTATAGCTCTCAACGATGGCACTGGGTTGTTGGGTTATAGCTCTCAAAGGTCTTGTACACCCTTTATCTCATCTGATCTTCACTACAACCTAGTAAGATGGTCAGAGCTAGGACCATTTCCCCATTTCAAGCAAAAGGAAGGTGAGGTTAGATGGTAGTGACTTATCTATCGCATGTCATCCAGGAGGTCATGGAGAGACAGAGATTCAAACTCAGGTCTTCAGACTTCTGTTTTAGTCCTTTGTATCCTTAAGCACCACAACCTTTTGGGGGCCGACACTGGTGGCGGGGCTAGATTTTCATTCATTCCTGTACTTCTTCCTAGAAAAGGAGACACCATGAGAGGAACAACATGGAATCTGCAATCATAATTTAGAAGTATCACCTTTCCTGCATTCCTTCCTGCCCTTCAACAATTCCAAGACCAGTGGCGTTTATTTCAGGGCTCAGCCAGATAGGGTGTTCAGAGCATATCTGGATGTTCAGATGCCATAAGGAAGACTTAGGTACCAGAATGATCTTCATCCTGGGCTAAAAAAATCTTGCCTTCTGATCTCTGAACCTCAGACAATGTTGGAGTGGCTGGGTGTGGCTAGGTGGATTTCAGTGCCTCCATGAATGTTTGCATCTATTGAAAAGAAAAGGACTGGGGTATAAATAGGCTGGCCCAGGGCTCATTAACTGACACCTGCAGGTAGGCTTGAAGAACAGCCCTAAAGAAGTGATAATTCCAGTCTGGTTCTCATATAACTCTTGCCCTCAAATGAAACCAGAAAAGGAACCTGGTGTCTGCTCAGCTCTCCATCCCACTCTCTAAATTCAACTGTCTTCAAGCCCTATCCTTGCTCCAGATATCCTCACTAACCAAAGATCACCTTACTGTCTGTTTTACTAAGAAATTGAAAGTTACCAGATGCCAAGTATCCTCCCAGCTCTAGCCCTTCCTCTGAGAATTGGTTCTGAACTGTGGTACAAGGTGTCTAAAAAAATCTTGTCGTCTTTGAGTTGATTCCAACTCATAGTGACCCTCAAGGACAGAGTAGAACTGACCCATAGGGTTTCCAAGGCTGTAATCTTTACTGTCTTCCTTATTCATCGTCCAGCTTTCGCATGCATATGAGGCGATTGAAAGTACCATGGCTTGAGTGAGGTACATCTTAGCCCTCAAACTGACATCTTTGCTTTTTTAAAACCACTTTAAAGAGATCTTCAGCAGCAGATTTGCCCAGTGCAATATGTCATTTGATTTCTTGAATAGAGAATAAGAGAGACCAAAGAAGAATTGATGCATTTGAGTTATGGTGTTGGCAGAGAATATTGAATATGCCATGGTCTGCCAGAAGAATGAACAAATCTGTCTTGGAAGAAGTATAGCCAGAATGTTCCTTAGAAGCAAGGATAGCGAGACTTTGTCACAGGTGCTTTGGACATGTTATCAGGAGGGACCAGTCCTGGAGAAGGATATCATGCTTGGTAAAGCAGAGGGTCTGTGAAAAAGAGGAAGACCCTCAACAAGGTAGATTGACACAGTGGCTGCAACAATGGGCTCAAACATAGCAATGATGGTGAGGATGGTACAGGACCAGATAATGTTTTGTTCTGTTGTACATAGGGTCACTGTGAGTCATAACCGACTCGACGGCACCTAACAACAACAAATCTTTACGGAAGCAGACTTTCACATACTTTTCCCCGTGGAGCAGCTGATGGGTTTGAACTGCCAGTCTTTAGGTTAGCATCTGAGTGCTTGACCACTGTGCCTCTTGGGCTCCTTACGAGGTGTCTGGAGGAAGTCAGTTTCATCATGGTCATGGTCAGCATCATTGTCATCATCAGTATCATCTCCATCGGCATCATCAACAGGATGATATTATCAGGAATTAACACTTATTGAGCACCCTATATGCTAAATGTGCTCATTCACTTCTCACAACAGTCCCATGAAATAGGTTCTGATATTATCCCCAATTTACAGATGAGGAAACTGAGGCATGGCTCATTAAGTGGCTTGCCTAGGGTCACACAACTTGTTTGTGTTGAAAACAGGAATGTGAGCTGAGGCTTCTCTGACCTCTGAGCCAGAGTTTTATACTGCCTCTGTAGATGGAAACAGACATTTTCACTAATTGATCTGTTGATCAGTCAGTCCTTAGGCTCAAATACCAACATCTGTGAAACTACAGCTCACATTCCTACTGCCCATAATCAGGAATGGAAATGTGAAGGAAAAACAGGCTTCTTCTGCAGGACAACGTGGAAAACAGGGAGACTGGTGGTGCCAATTGGGAAGGACTGTCGTGAGGGTAAAATGAGATAACTGTGAATCCAAAATGACTCCAGACACTCACTTGAATGAGTTAACAAGGATCAGAGTCTCTCCTCTCTCCCAGAGAGAGGGACTGGGGCCAGACTCCGCTTCTCAAGGGATGCGTGGCTTCCTCCTACCAGTAGGAGGAGCTGTACCCAAACCTAACTTTCCATGGACCTCCAAGTTGCCTTCCTTTCCCAGATAACTCCTCCAAAGGGCTGGCACCCAACCTCCAGAATGTCTGATGCCAGAGGGTTTATTTCCTCATGGTCAAGGTTACTCTCGCGCTTACCCTATGAGAACGGAGAGTAATCATGAGATGGAATCTCCCCCTGGAGCATGTTTCCAGAGTGTCCAGCTGAGCACCCTGGCATTGGCGTTTCTCTCTCTGGGGATGCAGAGAGATTGGGGCATTTGGTCCCCTCTTACTGACCCTGGTTTCTAGTAATTCTCCAATAAAGCCTATATCTTAACCCGTCCTGTGGGATGCTGTGGCATTCATCACAAGCCCTCGTGCAGTGACCACAAAGGAACCTGCCTTACTTGACAATGATGTGGTTAACATCCTGTGGCACGGTGCCTGACACATAGTGAGTCCTCACTGGGTACCAGTTGTCGAGGCATCCTTGCACTTACGATTGTCATCTCTACCAGAGACGTGGTTATCACCTCTCTGTCAACCAAGCATGGCACTGCCCTTCCTTCTGCCTCTGGGATCCCTGTAAGCAGCCAGGAAAGAGGCAGTGGCACTTTAAGAAACCAGCCCTCATGTTTCAGTGCTGCATCTGAGAAATGTCAGAGGCCAAATCCGGCTCTGCATGTCATGCGTCCTGTCAATCAGCCCTCAGACCGCAGACCTGCAAGGCCCACTGACAGAGGACCAAGAAGATTTATTTTGTCTCACTTAATTGCCCTTTTTGCTTTGTAAACATAAAGGTTGCAGCTTATGGTCTGACAGCTAGAGTAGCCTTTTTCTTATCAGAAAAAAAAATGACATTTGGGTTTTTAGAAAATATTTCCCTGGTTCCTCTCTGATAGCTCACCCACCCCCACTCGCCTAATGCAAGGACTGAGGCTTCTTCAGAAAGACCCAGCACTGGTGTCAGATGGACTCCAGTGATGTCCAGCAAGTGACAGTTCCTCCCTGGCCTCAGTTTCTCTTCCAATGAAATGGGGCTGTAATAAGACGTACCTCAAAGGGTTGTTGTGAAAATGCACTGGGGCAGTGCAATAGAGTGATCAAGAGCCAGAGATAGGAGCTAGAGCTCTCCAATCTTGGCTCTGCCACTTATTACCTGTCTGACTTAGCCCCTCCATGCCTCAGTTTCCTCCTCTGTCAAATGGGGTTGACAATAATAGTACCTACTGCACAGGGTTACTATGAGGATTGAATGAGTTAATATGTCTAAAGCACTTAGAACAAAGTCTGGCACACAGTCCACCAATAAACTAGTTGCTGTCGAGTTGGCTTTGACTCATGGTGACCCCATGTGTATCCAAGTAGAGCCATGTTCCATAACGTTTTCAAAGGCTGATTTTTCTTTTCTTGTGTTTGGTGGCCATTGGAATGTCATCCTTGGTGTTTCATGGCTGATTTTTCAAAGTAGCTAGCCATCCCTTTCTTCCAAGGCACCTCTGGGTGGATTTGAATCGCCAACCTTTCAGTTAGTGGCTGAGTGTGTTAACCATTTGCACTACCTAAAAAAAACCAAAACCAAACCTATTGCTGTCTGGTCGATTCTGACTCATCGTGACCCTATACACTACCTAGGGGGCTCCAAAAAGCCATAGCTGGAACTATTTACATTAACGTGTGCTATTTTTTATGTGCTTAGCTCATGTCTGGCACATGATAGGTAGCTGTTATTAACTTCTTCTGGATCAAAGGTTATAAACTGATTCCTCAAGGGATGCTCAATTTGTTGTTATGTTATTAGTTACGGTGGCATCGATTCCTACTCATGGCGACCTCATATGTTGGGAGCATTTAAAAATGTGGGGATTTCATATCAAATGCGTGTTTCTGTCTCTTTGAGAAGATGAAAGATCTCTGGCATCCCTGGGCCCACATTTCCGCACAGCAAGCATTGCTGAGGCTGCGTAGTGGCTCCTGCTTTTTTTCCACCATCAGAGCCTGTGGGCATCTGGGTCTCCCATCTTCCAGGTGCAGACCCTGAGAGACATTCCTACTCTCAGAGGCTGCAGCCACAGAGTCCTTCTGTTCTCCCACGATACTCAGGAAATGTAATGTCTTGCCATGGGGTGATTTTCTAGTCTTGACTGACAGAAGGCCATGTCTGTGGTTGTGGTTTTCCAATCAGCTCCACCACTCTTGGGCCACATGGGGCTTGTTGAATTCCCCAAAGGACTCAGCAAATTCCGGAGTAAAAGGTTATAAAGAACTCCCATGTTGCTGCCTTTCAAGTATGCCCAGATGTTAGCCATTTTAACTGTAGTTTAATCACTAGGTTATCTAGGTCCTTAAAATGTTTACACATCTACATAGAACTTAATAAAAATGCTTCTCATTTTGAATGCAGGGAAAATTATTACGCATAAATAAAAACCAAAAAGCCAAACCCGTTGCTGTCAATTCCGACTCATAGCAACCCTGTAGACAGAGTAGAGCTGCCCCATATGCTTTCCAGTGAGCAGCTGGTGGATTGGAACTGCCGACTTTTTGGTTAGCAGCCAATTTCTTAATCACTGTGCCACCAGGGCTCCACCCCTAAATACATATGTGTGTATGTGCATGTTTTTCCTGTAAATTGCTTCTCTCTGCACCACAAAATGTTACTCACCACGGCTGTGCCCTTCTGATTATATAACAGTCTGTAGGCAAATGCACAGCAATTGGAACCTATAGAAATAATTTTTGAGACTCTTTCCCTTACCACCTCCCTAAAAAAAAAAAAAAGGAAAAGAAAAGAGGGACTTTTTTTTTTCTTTTTTGCAAATAAAATCTAAAAAGTTGTGGCAGGCATTGAAGCGGTAATACAGATAAGTAGGGTTGGGTGTAATAGGGAGAGGTGAGAAGTGTGGGAAACTGGGGAGCATATGCACCATCTAGAGGAGGCAGCTGTAACTCAGCTCTGGTAAATGGTTACCAAACTGAAATGGGAGCTCAGGGTCATCAAATAGTCCAGTTTTGAATCTTGATGCCTATGAGAGTATCCCTATGATTTACAAGGTAAAGGGCCAGGAGAGTATGAAACCACTTACAGCAGGCTCCAGAAGAAACACACCATGGTCAGCAAGGGGGATTAGAGCCCAAGAGAGCCTCTCACAGATCACTGTAAAAAACAAACTGATGAGCTCCAACTATACAGCAAAACTTAAAATTGCATATGATAGAACATGTGATGCCTTTCTTGTATCTAATAAGACTCTCGTCAATTAATTGATACGCTAACACGTTTTCTTGTATAATTTTTTGTTTTTGTGTTATTGAGAATATACACAGCAGAACATACACCAATTCAACAATTCAGTGACAGTGATTACATTCTTTGAGTTGTACAACCATTCTCACCCTCCTTTTCTGAGTTGTTCCTCTCCCATTAGCGTGAACTCACTACCCCCTAAGGTTCCTATCTAATCTTCTGAGCTACTGTTGTAAATTTGATCTCATCTAGATAGACCTCAAAAGAGAATAATGCTCAAGGCAGACATTTTTTACTAGCTAAGCTAAACTATTGTTTGGTTTTAAGAAGACTTTACGGAATACTTTTGGCTTAAGGTTTAATGTTTAAAGATTATCTCAGGGCAATAGTTTCAGGGGTTCATCTAGCTTCCGTGACTCCAGAAACTCTGGATCCCATGAGAATTTTAAATTCTGTTCTGCATTTCTCCCCTTTTGATCAGGATTCTTCTATAGAATCTTTGATCAAAATATTCAGTAACAGTAGCTGGGCACCATCCAGTTCTTCTGGTCTCATGGCAAAGGAGGCAGTTGTTCATGGAGGCAATTAGCCACACATTCCATTTCCTCCTCCTATTCCTGACTCTCCTTGCTCTGTTGCACTAGGTGAATAGAGACCAATTGTTATATCTTGAATGGCTGTTCAGAAGCTTTTAAGACCCAAGGCACTAGGCAACAAACTAGGAGGTAGAGCAGAAGCACTAAACATATTATTAGGCCAATTGACTAGGATGCCATGAAACCACAACCCTAAACCTCCAAACCAAGGAACCAAACCACATGAGGTGTTTGGTTTTACGTAAATTTTTATATAAACAGCCTCAGTAGCTACTCTCTCTTCTTCTTTTTTTTTTTTGTTATTGTTGTAAATATATCTATCACACAACTTTTGCCAGTTCAGTCTTTTTACAGGTGTACAACTTATTGACAATTAGAATAATCGGCTGTGCGACCCTACCCTTAATCAGTGCAATTTTTCCATCACCGTAAACCCAAGCTCTGTATTCCATAAGCAATAATTTCCCATTCCCCACCTTCTCCTGCCCCTGGTAATGACTTATAGACTTTATTCTCTATACATTTGCCTTTTCCTGTCTTTTTATATAAGTGAGGTCATACAATATTTGTCCTTTTGTTATTGATTTATTTCACTCAGCACAGTGTCTTCAAGATTCATCCATATTGTAACATGTATCAAGACTGCATTTCTCTTACTGGCTCGGTAGTATTCCATTGTATGTATGTACCACATTTTGTTTATCTGTTCATCTCTCAGTGGGCATTTACGTTGTTTCCACCTTTTGGCTATTGTGAATAGTGCTACAAAGAACATTTGTGTACAAGTGTCTGTTTGAGTCTCTGCTTTTAAGTCTTCTGGGCATATACTTAGGAATGGAATTGCTGGGTCATAGGGTAGTTCCATTTTTAGTTTTTTGTGGAACTGCCACACTCTTTTCCACAATGGCTGTACCATTTTGCATTCCAGCTAGCAATGGATAAGGGCTCCAGTTTCTCTACATCCTCGCCAACATTTGTTATTTTCTGTTTTTCTTTTTTTAATCTTAGCCATCCCAGTGGGAGTGAAATGGTGTCTCATTGTGGTTTTGGTTTGAATCTTTCTGATGGCTAATGACGCTGAGCATCTTTTCATGAACTTGGAGGCCATTCGAATGTCCTCTTTGGTGAAATGTCCACTCAAGTCCTTTGCCCATTTTATGATTAGGCTATTTATCATTTTGTTTTAAGTTGTTGAGGTTTTATCTATATTTTGGTTATTAGATTCTTAGTGGATATATGGTTTCCGAAGATATTCTCCCAGTCGGTAGCTTGTCTTTTCACTTTTTTTGTAAAATCTTTTGATGAACAAAAGTTTTAAATTTTTATGAGATCCCATTTATTTATTTTGTCTTATACTGTTTGTGCTTTTGTTATTGTATTGGATAATCCGCTGTTTAAAAGCTAGGCACAACAGCATTGCTCCTGCATTTTCTTCTAAGAATTTCATGGTTTTAGTTTTCATATTTAGGTCTTCAATCCGTTTTAAGCTAGCAAAATTTGACAAGTAAAGCTTTTGAAATTATAAGTTGTAAAAAGTTAAATCAGTGAAAAAATGTAAAGAAAGTTGAGAGCTCTTGGTTTTTATAAGCAACTTCTATTTTTTAGTACTGGCAGCTAATAAAAAATTGAAAGAGACCGTTCCATCAGCCAAACAAAGCATATCGATGGGTTCCAGTTGGGCTCAGATGTGCAGCCTTTGCTGTGTAGACTATCAGAATGTGCTTGGGTTTGGAGTCACAAAACCCGGGGCTTGACTCCTCGTTTAGTCACTTACTAGCAGATTGTTAGGGTCATTTTAAACTCTCTAAACTTCATTTTCCTTATCAGTAAAATGGAGACATTAGGATTTGCCTAAGTGAGTTATTGTTGAGGATTAAATGAGAAAATTCTTGTGCAAAGGTTGGTGCAGTGCCAGCAAATAGTAAGCGCCAAGATAATAAATGGGGGTTGTTGGAGGCTTCCTATGTGCAAGGCACACATTTTTTTTTTTTTTTTTACCAGTGATTGACAGTCTTTTGCTGTAGCCCAGGTAGTAGATTGTTGCCAGTCAAAACATGGACTTGATTTGATCGCCATCATTTCCAAGTACCTTTGTGGGACTACTACTTTTTTTCCTCCTTCTAAAATTGTTTTCTCCAGGGCTGAGTACGCTAACTCCGCAGGGTATAGCTCCAGCTTCCCTTTTCCCACCACCCGCTTAATTAGAGTAACGCAAATATAGTTGTTTGGTGTGCACTCCGCTTGATTGCAAATGTGTTCAGGGAGGACGAAATGGGGGGCAGTATAGCATCACAGACTGAGTCAAAGAGGCCCTGAGCAGGGGCTATTGGTTGCCAAGTCTTTCCTTGGCACGAAGTGAATAGTCAGCAGAAGGTGTTTTATACACTGCCCCAGATCTCTGTGAATTACCCTGCCATTAGCATGAAAAATATTAAGCAATAAACAGTTGCGATATTTAACGCTCTGTACAGAGGCCTGTTGCCACAGGCGTAGCCAGTGCAGGTTGCATTAATGAGCGTTGGGGAGCTGTGCAGCAGGAAGGGATGGGCCGGCCCTGGCATAAGCAGGCTCTGAGTACCTCACACATGAAACGTGCCGGGTTGAAGATGTGCACACCGCATGCGTGGAGACTTGCACACAAAGGTTTGCCCCCACCTGGGAACGCACACATGCAAATACACAGATATACATGCATACATACCAATGCACAGAGCATGCACAAACAGACATATGTGTTCACAAATGCAACCAAAACCAAAACCAAACCCTTTGCCATCAAGTCGATTCCGACTCCTAGCAACCCTATAGGATAGAGTAGAACTGCCCCATAGGGTTTCCAAGGAGTGGGTGGTGGATTTGAACTGCCGATCTTTTGGTTAGCAGCCAAGCTCATAAGCACTGCGCCACCAGGGCTCCACAAATGCAACAAACCAAGGCAAATGCACACATACGCAAATTGACATGTGCACACACTCAGACTCCTGTCCGAGTAGTCATCGACATGGATCCAAATAAACAGTCACATGTATGTAAACATATACACACACAAGCACAAACTTGCCTCCCAGTGAGGGGTATAGTAGCTTTTTTCTGATCTGATAGCAGGGCCCATTTCCTGCCCATGTGGAGTAGAGTGTAGGCCAAATGATGACTTCACTTAGTAATCAGTAACCTTGGTAATAGCTCCACGTGATGGATTTTTAAGGAGAGAAGATTTGACATCATCATAATAGCACCTACATAGTATCAAGGGAACAGATATTAGGCTAAAGTATGTGCATGAGCAGTGGACTTTTCAAGAGTCATTTATATGGTTAGAGACTGTTACCATCTCTAGTGGTTTTGGGTCCCTGGGCTCCTAATCAGTGGTGGTGCTCAGAAACTGTCCACAGCTCCCTCTTGCCTTCAGATCAAATCTAGATTCATTAACTTTGTAGTCACATTCCTTCACTACTGGTTCTCACCCATCTTAGCTACCCTTCATTATACATGAGATCCCCTAGATATCCTGTGCAATCTGCTCTTCCCTTGAAACACCACATTCTTTCATGTCCCCATGCCTTTGCACAGACTCTGACATCTGCCTGGCAAGCTCTTTTCCTCCTTTCTCATTTTTCAAAGCCCAGCAGAAATGTCACTCAGTGAATACTTCCCCTTGATTCACCAGGCAAAATCCAGTCATCTATCACAAGCCTACTGTGTGATAGGTACTGCATGAGGGGTTTAAAGAGGGATGTGATATAGTCGTGGCCCATGGAAGCCCTACTCTGGTTAATTCTGTGTTCCTAAAGCACCCTGCACACAGTACCCTGTGGCACTTTAATCACTGTACTAGGAGTACTTACATGTCTGCCTGTGCTCTTTCCTAAGCTATGAGCGTCTTGAAGTCAGGATCTGTGCCTTTTATCACCAGTGTCTAGCACGGTGCCTGGCCTATGCAGATAGTTGATAGAATCTCATAAAGCAAAAGAGGGAACTGATTATAATGAAACATGAATAACAGTAATCTGCAATGAACCGTAGACTCATTGGTGAGAAGCTTTGTAATGAGATAGGATGTGATCTTGTGGACAAGAGTCCTTGGAGGATTTTAGTGCTATGCTGAGATTGCTGTGCTTGGTGAGATAAGAAAGAGCAGTCCACAGACTGTTTACATTCCTGCTACAAGCAGGATTCAATAAGTTAGGAACATGTTTGGGGCCAGGCTAAGAGGAGCAGTGGTAGCAGAAAAGGAGAGAAGTGGATTGAAACTAACAGTGGCCCTGACCAGGAGACCTGGCCATGGTTTTATTCTGAGTGTGGTGGAAAGCCACTGGAGGGTTTTAAGTAGAGACGTAATGTGATTAATATTTTCACCTTTTTAGAAGCCTACTCTGGCTGCTGGCTGGAGCACTAACTATAGGGGAAAAGAGTGGCAGCCAGGAGTCTAATTAGGATGCTCTTGCTGATGACTTGGAAGCAGCAGTGGTGGTGATGGAAAGAAGATAGATTCAGAATATAGTTTAGCTGTAGAGCCCTGGTGGTGCAGTGGTTAAAGCAATTGACTGCTAACCGGAAGGTCAATGGTTTGAAGTCACCAGCAGCTCCACAGGAGAAAGATGTGGCAGTCTGCTTCTGTAGAGATTTATAGCCTTGGAAACCCTATGGGGTCACTATGAGTCAGAACTAGGCAGAAGGCAGTGGGTTTGATTTTTGTTTTTTACAGATCTGACAGGACTTGCTGTTGTATTAAATGTGGGGCTTGAAGGAAAGAGAAAGGATGAGTCTTGGCTTTTTAACCCTGAATAGCAGGGTATCAGGGGCTATTTACTGAGATGGCAAACTCTGTCAGACAAGTAGGTTTGGGGAATCAAGTCAAATTCCAGTCTGATTATGTTAAGTGTGAGGAATCCAGGTGGAGAGAGCAGACAACTATATACAGAAGTCTGGATCTCAGGGTGGAATTTCAGGCTGCTAACCAGAAGGTTGGCAGTTTGAATCCAGCAGCTGTTCCTTGGAAACCCCATGGGGCAGTTTTTCTCTGTCCTACAGGGTCGCTAGGACTGGATGGTAATGGGTTTGGTTTTTTGGTGGCTGGTAGATAATATTTAAAGTCATAGGATTTGTTGAGATCATCTAAAGAGTGAGTGAAGCTAGAGAAGAGAAGAGGTCAGAGAAGTAAACCCTGGGGCATTCCAGTATCTTCCAGTAGGAAGCAGAAGGCAAAGTCAACAAAGGAGACAAAGATGGAGAAGCTTTAGGTAGGAGGAAAACCAGGGGAGTGATGCCTAGAAGCAAAGTGAAAGTATTTTAAGAAGGAGGGAGTGCATCAGCTGCATCAAATATTGCTGAGCAGGGGAGTCACAGATGTGGTAAGATGGAGGTGGTAGTGGTGGGAGAAGCTTGAGATGAGAGATTGGCAAGGATGTAGAGCTGAACGAATTTGGAAATGGAGGCAATGAGTACAGACGATAGTTTCAAGTTTTCCTATAAAAGGAAGCTGAGAAATGGAGCCTAGATAGTTTCTGTTAACATAGAACTATTTCAACATGTTTCATGCTGATGGGAATAATTCAATACGGAGTCTGGAACTTAGAGAAGAGTTCTGGGCTAGAGACAGAAATTTGGAGAATATCAGTAATTTGCTTGTAGCTCTGAGGAACAGAAAAAAAAAATGAAACAATACAAGACAAAAAAAACCCAAAAGTGGCACAAACAATAAGGAAATTTCTCATCTTATGAAACAGAAATTCCAGAGGTAGGTGGGTTCTAAGGTTGATTGTGCCAGCAGCTCAATGACATCATCAAGAACACAGATTCTTACTGTCTCTCTTATCTGCTCTTCCTTGTGTAGGTTTCATCTTAGGGCCACATACTTTCCAATTTTTGTTCATTAGGAGAGAGCAAAATCTCTTTTGCAATTATTTACTAAAGCCTTTCCCATCAGTCCCATTGGCCAACTTAAGTCATGTGTCCAAAGTCATCATGGGAATGTGAATTGGTTGGTTGAGAATGAATCAGACTCCATTCATGGAGCAGTGGATGAGGCCAGCTTCCTACAAGTCATATGGATTCATATGGAAAAGGTGGGCTCTTAAAATCTGTTAGGATGGAGGGAGGGTTTCAGGTAGGCAAAACCCCAGATGTCCACAAAAGGAACACATGAGTGAAGTCTGCCATGATCTGGCCACAGCCTACCTCTCTGGAACCTCCTCTCAGCCCCTTCTTTCGAAGGCGACATTCTATTTCTCGGCTTCTCTTCTTTTGCTAGAATACCATCTTACCCACGTCTGTTTACCCTTATGAGAATTGCAGGGAGAAAGCAGGATACTTGTACACCAATGTTCATAGAAGTATTAGTAACAATAGCTAAAAGGTGAAAACAACCCCCGTGTTCGTCAACAGATGAATGAATAAACAGAATGTGGTATATCCATACAATGGAATATTATTCAGCCATAGAAAGGAGTGAAATTCTGATACATGCTAAGACATGGATGCTAAGTGAAAGAAGCCAGACACAAAAGGACAAATGATTCCACATACATGAAATATCTAGAATAGGCAAATTCAGAGACAGAAAGCAGGCCAGAGGTTACCAGGAGCTGGGGGAAGAGAGAAACGGGGAGTTATTGCTTAATGGGTACAGAGCTTCTGTTTGGGGTGATGAAAATGTTTTGGAAATAAATAGTGGTGAAGGTTGTACAGCATTGTGAATGCAGCAAATGCCACCATATTATGCACTTCCAGAAAACCCATCGACAGTCAAGTCGATTCCAACTCATAGCTCCTCTGTAGGACAGAGTAGAACTGCCCCATAGAGTTTCTAAGAAGTGGCTGGTGGATTCAAACAGCCCACCTTTTGGTTAGCCGCCAAGCTCTTAACCTCTGTACCACCAGGGCTCCCAGTTACACACTTAAAAATGGTTCAAATGGCTAACTTTATGTTATATATATTTTACCACAGTAGAAAAAAAAAAAATAATAATGCGGAGAAATGCCCCTCATTGCTATAGGAAAAGTTCATTGTTCCTGCCTCTGTGCTCCCATAATGCTGTGCTTTGATCTACAATTCGGAGCTTATGATCATGTAATGCAACTATTTATTTCGGTACCTGTCTCCTCAGCTAAATTGTGAGCCCCCGAGGGCAGTGGCTGTGAGATTTATCTTCATAGCTCTAGTGCCTGGAGTAGTCTTGGTGCACAGTAGGCACTTAATAAATGTTTCTTGCATTAAAAGGATTCAATCAAGCTTCAATTTGTCTAAGGCTTGGTGGTGCCCCAGTTGCACATCATTTCCCTGTGTCCTAGAGGATGCTGGGAAGATCAATGGGACAGCATTACAAAGGCCTGGGAGAGAGAGCAGCCAGTGAATACCAGGTTTTGTGATTAGCGGTGTATTGCTTATCAAGAGACCTTGGCACATTGCATCTGCCGGGGGCTGGGCAAGAGAATTGGAAAGTCATGACCAGAATACCAAAGTCGAAAAAAGTTCGGTGGACAGATGCCGAAGACGTCAGCTAAAAAGCCCATAATTTACATTGGATTAGCAGATGAAAGATTAGTTGAGCACTGCCACAATCCCTTCTTAGCGTATGAACATCTCATTTATAAAAATATTGATTCCACTTCTTTGGAAATAATTGATTAATTATATTTGGGGAGAGAAAAATCGTTTCCAGGTCTCTGCAGGGTTTGCCTCGCTTCATCTTACAATGTCCTGTTCCCCTGACTGCTGATAACCTTATTTTTCAAGACTGCAACTCCTCCCTCTCTGGAAGTGGGGGACCACAGAGAATACGAGAAAATGAGAAGACCCTGGCTCTGAGAGCTTTTTAGTTGGTTTTTAAAAGGAAATAGTCTAAGCATAGAACAGCGAAGATTTAGCAACGGAAAGCATCTTAGAAATTACCTAACTCTGGGGTCCTTGACTTGCAAATCTTATAACCCATCAATCGCTGCGTTTTAGGGGAGCGTGGGCCAGGAAAGTGGGAAATCCAAAGCACATTAGAATTCTGCTTTTCTCTGTCATTAAAAGACGAGCAAATGTTCTATATGGAAAATCAGAACCATACAGAAGAAGGAAATAAAAATGCTCTCCCATTATCCTGTCACCTACGGATAATTACTGTTAATGTTTTAAGTCTTTTCAGTTTTTTTTTAATACAATATTGGAATTATTCTTTACATATTGCTTCGTAGCCTGCTCTTTTACTTCTTATCAAGCATTGTAATGATCTCTCATTGTTAGGAAATGGCCTTCTACAACGTGATTTTTAATGGCCGGATAGTATGTCATCATATATTTGTATAAGAAGTCTTTAACTATTTTCCCATTTGGGGGTATTTAGGGTGTTTCTGGCCTTCTCTTCCTTCTTGTCCTTCTTCTTTTTCTCCTTCCCTCTCTCCTTTCTTTTTTCTTCCTTCCTTTTTTTGTTATTAAAAATAAAGCACTTGCTCCGCTGACCTTTGAAGCATTCATCTTATCCCGGAAACTTCTTTGCTTTTGGTCCAGTCCAGTTGAGCTGACCTTCCATGTATTGAGTGTTGTCTTTCCCTTCACCTAAAGCAGTTCTTATCTACTGATTAATTAATAAAAAACCCTCTCCCACCCTCCCTCCCTCCCCCCCTCGTAACCACAAAAGTATGTGTTCTTTTCAGGTTTACTATTTCTCAAGATCTTATAATAGTGGTCTTATACAATATTTGTCCTTTTGCCTCTGACTAATTTCGCTCAGCATAATGCCTTCCAGGTTCCTCCATGTTATGAAATGTTTCAGAGATTCCTCACTGTTCTTTATCGATGCGTAGTATTCCATTGTGTGAATATACCACAATTTATTTACCCATTCATCCGTTGATGGACACCTTGGTTGCTTCCAACTTTTTGCTATTGTAAACAGAGCTGCAATAAACATGGGTGTGCATGTATCTGTTTGTATGAAGGCTCTTGTATCTCTAGGGTATATTCCTAGGAGTGGGATTTCTGGGTTGTATGGTAGTTCTATTTCTAACTGTTTAATATAACGCCAGATAGATTTCCAAAGTGGTTGTACCATTTTACATTCCCACCAGCAGTGTATGAGAGTTCCAATCTCTCCGCAGCCTCTCCAACATTTATTATTTTGTGTTTTTTGGATTAATGCCAGCCTTGCTGGTGTGAGATGGAATCTCATCGTAGTTTTAATTTGCATTTCTCTAATGGCTAATGATCGAGAGCATTTTCTCATGTATCTGTTGGCTGCCTGAATATCTTCTTTAGTGAAATGTGTGTTCATATCCTTTGCCCACTTCTTGATTGGGTTGTTTGTCTTTTTGTGGTTGAGTTTTGACAGAATCATGTAGATTTTAGAGATCAGGCGCTGGTCGGAGATGTCATAGCTGAAAATTCTTTCCCAATCTGTAGGTGGTCTTTTTACTCTTTTGGAGAAGTCTTTAGATGAGCATAGGTGTTTGATTTTTAGGAGCTCCCAGTTATCGGGTTTCTCTTCATCATTTTTGGTAATGTTTTGTATTCTGTTTATACCTTGTATTAGGGCTCCTAGGGTTGTCCCAATTTTTTCTTCCATGATCTTTATCATTTTAGTCTTTATGTTTAGGTCTTTGATCCACTTGGAGTTAGTTTTTGTGCATGGTGTGAGGTATGGGTCCTGTTTCATTTTTTTGCAAATGGATATCCAGTTATGCCAGCACCATTTGTTAAAAAGGCTATCTTTTCCCCAGTTAATTGACACTGGTCCTTTGTCAAATATCAGCTGCTCATACGTGGATGGATCTATGTCTGGGTTCTCATCTGTTCCATTGGTCTGTGTGTCTGTAGGACAGGAACCATCCCCGAAGACAACTCATCAGAAATGAAAGGGACTGGTCAGCGGGTGGGAGAGAGACACTGATGAAGAGTGAGCTAATTATATCAGGTGGACACTTGAGATTGTGTTGGCAACTCTTGTCTGGAGAGGGGATGGGAGGATAGAGAGAGAGGGAAGCCGGCAAAATTGTCAAGAAAGGAGAGACTGAAAGGGCTGCCTCAAGAGGGGGAGAGCAAGTGGGAGTAGGGAGTGAGATGTATGTAAACTTATATGTGACAGACTGATTGGATTTGTAAACGTTCACTTGAAGCTTAATAAAAGTTATTAAAAAAAATAAAATAAAGCAGTTAACATTATACTATATAAAGCTTTGCATACATTTCTAGATAATTCCTGAAACTACATTCCTAGAAGTGGAATTGTTAGGGCAAAAGCTGTTCATATTTTCAGGATTTTGATATATTATTTAAAACTGTCTTCCAGAAAAATTTGTATCAACTTACATTTCCACTAGCACTTATTTTCTTGCACCCTTGCCAAGCCATGGTATTAACATCATTTGTAAAAAAAATGTTTGCCAACTTGATCGCCAAAGAAAGATGTCTCATTATTTTTCTTTTTTTTAAAAAAACTAATTTATCAAGATATAATTCACATACCCTGCAATTCACGCACTTAACAGAACAATTCATTGTTTTTTAGTTTATTTACAAGGTTATGCAAGCATCACCATGATCTAATTTTCGAACATTTTTGTCCCTTCAAAAAGAAATTCTTAACCTATTTAGTAGTCATTCCCTATTTCTTCCCCTCTGCCCAAGGCAATCATTAATCTACTTTCTGTATCTCTATATTTGCCTATTGTGAACATTTTGTATAAAGTCCATTTCACATATATTCTAGAATCATACAATATGTGATCATTTATAGCTGGCTTTTTTACTTAGCAAAATGTTTCCAAAGTTCATCCAGGTGGTAGCATGCATCAGTACTTCATTCCTTTTTATAAAGAAAAATATTCCATTGTATGAATATAGGAGCTCTGGTGGTGCAATGGTTAAAAGCTCCGCTGCTAACCAAAAAGTTGGCAGTTCAATTCCACCAGCTGTTCTTGGAAACCCTATGAGGCAGTTCTACTTTGTCCTTTAGGGTTGCTATTAGTTGGAATCAACTAATGGCAGCGGGTTTTTGTTTTTGATTGTTGTTGTTAGGTGCTGTTGAGTCGGTTCCAACTCATAGTGACCCTATGCACAACAGAGTGAAACACTGCCCAGTCCTGTGCCATCCTCACAATTGTTGCTATGCTTGAGCTCATTGTTGCAGCGACTGTGTCAATTCATCTCATTCAGGGTCTTCCTCTTTTTCGCTGACCTTCTACTTTACCAAGCATGATGTTCTTCTCCAGAGACTGATCCCCCCTGACAACATGTCCAAAGTATGTGAGATGCAGCCTTGCCATCCTTGTGTCCAAGGAGCATTCTGGTTGTACTTCTCCCAAGTCAGATTTGTTCGTTCCTTTGGCAGTCCGTGGTATATTCAATATTCTTTGCCAATACCATGATTCAAAGGCATCAAATCTTCTTCGGTCTTCCTTATTCATTGTCCACCTTTTGAGTACATGTGAGGCGATTGAAAACACCATGGCTTGGGCCAGGTGCACCTTAGTCCTCAAGGTGACATCTTTGCTTTTTAACACTTTAAAGAGATCTTTTTTTATTGGCAGCTGATTTGACCAAAGCAATGCGTTTTTTGACTTGTGCTTCTGTGGGTGTTGATTGTAGATCCAAGTAAAATGAAATCCTTGACAACCTCAATCTTTTCTTCATTTATTCTGTTTTTGGTACAATATGGATATAGCATATTTTGATGGACATTTGGATTGATTTCACTTTTTAGCTATGATGATCAGTGTTGCTATGAACATTTGTGTACAAATTTTTGTGTGGATGGATGTTTTCTATTTCTTTTAGGTATATACCTAGGAGTGGATTAGCTAGGTCATATATTAACTCTATGTTTAACTTTGGAGGAACTGCTAGACTTTTTTCCACAAGTGGCTGTGTCATTTAGCATTCTAACCAACAATGTCCGAGGGTATCGGTGTCTCCATATCCTCACCAACATTTGTTATTGTCCTTTTTTTTTTTTTTTTAAATTGTAGTTATCCTAATGGCTATGAAGTAACATCTCATTGTTGTTTTGATTTACATTTCCTTAATGACCAATGATGCTGAACATTTTTTATGTGCTTACTGGCCGTTTGAATAGCTTCTTTGGAGAAATGTCTATTGAGATCCTTTGCTCATTTTTTAATTGGATCTTTTTCTTGTTTTATTGGTCTTTTTCTTACTGAGTTGTAAGAATTCTTCATATATTCTGCATATTAAACCCTTATCAGATATACGATTGGCAAATATTTTCTCTCAAATTGTGAATTGTCTTTTTACTTTCTTGATGGCATTCTTTGCAGCACAAAGCTATAGATTTTGATGTTGTCCAGTTTATCTATTTTTTTTTCTTTTGTTACACATGCTTTTGGTGTTGTATCCAAAAAACCATTGCCTAAACCTAGGCTGGGAGGATTTACTCCTACGTTTTGAGAGTTTGATGGTGTTAGCTCTTACCTTTAGACCTATCACATTTAAAAAATAATACTGACGTTACATATTCTGCTCATCTGCTTTATTCATTTTCCACTAGGAAGGTTTTTTTTTTTCTTATTGATTTTTATGAGTAATTTATATTTTGAATGTTAGCGCTTTGTCTTATTTATTGAAACTTTCCTTTCTTTTTTGGCTATTAATTTTGCTTATGGTGCAAAATTAATTAAAAAAAAAATACTCTTATCTAACCAGCTAATGGGAAAGGGAACCAGAGTCCTGGGTACAGGGATAAAAAAGAGGATTTTCCTCTTGGGCTGTGTCTGTGGCTGGGCTTGTGGCTGTGTCACAGAACTGTGGCCTTTCCACCATTTTCCTGGTAAATGGATGAACAATGAGTGGTTCTGAATTAGTAGCAATGCGTGAAGGATGAACACGTGGAGTTATGGTTAGGAATACAGACTTCATCAGAAAGCAGAACTTGATTCAAATTATGGTCTTGATATTTAGTAGCTGAGTAACCTAGGCTAAAGGACTTAATCTCTTTGAGTATATTTTCCTCATCTGTAAATATGGGGTGATAATCCTTGCATCACAAGATCATTGTAAAGAGTCACTGAGAGAGTACTTGTAGTAATGACAATGAGGCTGATTAGAAACCTAAAAACACTTCCACTAGAAACATCTAGAAATGCCGGAAATAGTATACCAAGTATAATTGTAAATGCATACACGAGCTTGCAAAAAAGAAAGGCGGAATCTTTAACTACAAAAAAAAAAAAAACTAGAAGAAGAAGCATGTAAGTGAGCAGTGTGGCCATACTATGGAGGGGTATCAATCTCATCAACCTGGGTAAGTGTACTTTAATATCCACTGAGGACGAGAGACAAGGTCTTGGGCCACACAATATGGAGTATTGGAACTGAGATCTCCTCAAAAAAAAACAGGACCCTGAAAAAGGATGCATCCTCAGAGAAAGAGTTAACTAGGAAGAAAAAAAAAAACAAAAACCTGCCAATGTAAGAATAGGATGGGAAGTTTGTCTACTGCTGCCTCTTCTCTGGATAGAAAACGTCCCTGTATGACTTCATAACCACAGACTTCTTGTTCTTAACACACACTTGGGATTAAAATTCATACCACCTTTACTGTATGGGAACACCAAGCTGAGAAAATAAAACACCAGTCCAGATTTTTCTTTTCCAGAAAATTTTACTGAGTATGGAAGAAGAGGGAACATTTCCCACTCATATTATAAGACAAAACATTAACACCAGAAGATAACAAGGACAGTGTAAGAAAGTAAGATTTCATGACAATCACACATATGAACATGCATGAAAAAAGCCTCAAACAAGGCGTCCAGCCATGCATTAAACAAATAACAAAATGCACAAGTTGGATTTTCATTCTGGGGATGTGAATTTGGATAACATTAACCTGTTGCCGTTGAGTCGATTCCGACTCATAGAGACCGTATAGGACAGAGTAGAACTGCCCCATAGGGTTTCCAAGGAGCTGCAGTGGATTCAAACTGCCGACCTTTTGGTTAGCAGCCAAGCTCTTAACCACTACACCACCAGGGATCCCAGATAACATTAGAAATCAATTAATATAATTCACTCCATTAATAGGCTAAAGGAGAAATAGTTTGTAATCATTTCAATAGATGTAGAAAAAGCTGATAAATTTCTTAGCAAAAGAGAAATAGAGGGGCCAAGATGGCGGACTAGGTGGACACTACTGAGGATCCCTCTTGCAACAAAGACTCGGAAAAACAAGGGAATCGATCACATGCATAACAATCTACGAACTCTGAACAACAAGCACAGACTTAGAGACGGAAAACGAACAAATACGGGCAGACAGCGACCGTTTTCAGAACCAGGAGCCAGCGTACCAGCCGACTACTTGGAAAATCTAGTTTCCCAGTGATGGCTCGGAGACAGCAGTCCATATCAAACCACATAAAGAAACAGACCATGACAGCTTCTCCAACCCCCCAAACAAAAGAATCAAAATCTTTCCCAAATGAAGATACAATCCTGGAATTATCAGATACAGAATATAAAAAACTAATTTACAGAATGCTTAAAGATATCACAAATGAAATTAGGATAAATGCAGAAAAAGCCAAGGAACACACTGATAAAACTGTTGAAGAACTCAAAAAGATTATTCAAGAACATAGTGGAAAAATTAACAAGTTGCAAGAATCCATAGAGAGACAACATGTAGAAATCCAAAAGATTAACAATAAAATTACAGAATTTGACAATGCAATAGAAAGTCAGAGGAGCAGACTCGAGCAATTAGAATGTAGACTGGGACTTCTGGAGGACCAGGGAAACAACACCAACATAGCTGAAAAAAAATCAGATAAAAGAATTAAAAAAAATGAAGAAGCCCTAAGAATCATGTGGGACTCTATCAAGAATGATAACTTGCGAGTGATTGGAGTCCCAGAACAGGGAGGGGGGACAGAAAACACAGAGAAAATAGTTGAAGAAATCCTGACACAAAACTTCCCTGACATCATGAAAGACGAAAGGATATCTATCCAAGATGCTCATCGAACCCCATTTAAGATTGATCCAAAAAGAAAAACACCAAGACACATTATCATCAAACTTGCCAAAACCAAAGACAAACAGAAAATTTTAAAAGCAGCCAGGGAGAAAAGAAAGGTTTCCTTCAAGGGAGAATCAATAAGAATAAGTTCAGACTACTCAGCAGAAACCATGCAGGCAAGAAGGGAATGGGATGACGTATACAGAGCACTGAAGGAGAAAAACTGCCAGCCAAGGATCATATATCCAGCAAAACCCTCTCTGAAATATGAAGGAGAAATTAAGATATTTACAGATAAACACAAGTTTAGAGAATTTGCAAAAACTAAACCAAGACTGCAAGAAATGCTAAAAGGAGATTGTTTGGCCGGATGACCAATAATATCAGGTACCAGCACAATACAAGGTCACAAAACAGAACATCCTGATATCAACGCAACTCAAATAGGGAAAGCACAAAAACAAACAAATTAAGACTAATTCTAATAAATAAATAAACAAACAAAATAATACACATAACAGGAAATCATGGAAATCAATAGATAAACGATCACAATAATCAAAAAGAGGGACTAAATATAGGAGGCATTGAACTGCCAGATGGAGAGTGATATAAGGCGATATAGAAGGATACAAGTTTGGTTTTTACTTAGAAAAATAGGGGTAAATAAAAAGGTAACCACAAAAAGGAATATCAATTCCATAACTCAAGATAAAAGCCAA
This sequence comes from Elephas maximus indicus, assembly GCF_024166365.1. Classification (NCBI taxonomy): domain Eukaryota; kingdom Metazoa; phylum Chordata; class Mammalia; order Proboscidea; family Elephantidae; genus Elephas; species Elephas maximus. The sequence continues at coordinate 87,310,066 of NC_064830.1, read as the reverse complement.
GAAAAACGTAATGACTCAACAAACACAAAGTTAAACATTATGAAAATGAGGATCTCACAATTTACTAAGAAAAACGTCTCAGCACAAAAAAGCATGTGGAAAAATGAAATGGCCAACAACACACATGAAAAGGCATCAAAATGACAGCACTAAAAACTTATTTATCTATAATTACGCTGAATGTAAATGGACTAAATGCACCAATAAAGAGACAGAAAGTCACGGACTGGATAAAGAAACACGATCCATCTATATGCTGCCTACAAGAGACACACCTTAGACTTAGAGACACAAACAAACTAAAACTCAAAGGATAGAAAAACATATATCAAGCAAACAATAAGCAAAAAAGAAGAGGAGTAGCAATATTAATTTCTGACAAAATAGACTTTAGACTTAAATCCACCACAAAGGATAAAGAAGGACACTATATAATGATAAAAGGGACAATTGATCAGGAAGACATAACCATATTAAATATTTACGCACCTAATGACAGGGCTGCAAGATACATAAATCAAATTTTAACAGAATTGAAAAGTGAGATAGACACCTCCACATATATAGTAGGAGACTTCAACATACCACTTTCGGAGAAGGACAGGACATCCAGTAAGAAGCTCAATAGAGACACGGAAGACCTAATTACAACAATCAACCAACTTGACCTCATTGACTTATACAGAACTCTCCACCCAACTGCTGCAAAATATACTTTTTTTTCTAGTGCACATGGAACATTCTCTAGAATAGACCACATATTAGGTCATAAAACAAATCTTTCCAGAATCCAAAACATCGAAATATTACAAAGCATCTTCTCAGACCACAAGGCAATGAAGCTAGAAATCAATAACAGAAAAACTAGGGAAAAGAAATCAAATACTTGGAAAATGAACAATACCCTCCTGAAAAAAGACTGGGTTATAGAAGACATCAAGGAGGGAATAAGGAAATTCTTAGAAAGCAACGAGAATGAAAATACTTCCTATCAAAACCTCTGGGACACAGCAAAAGCAGTGCTCAGAGGCCAATTTAGATCGATAAATGCACACATGCAAAAAGAAGAAAGAGCCAAAATCAGAGAACTGTCCCGACAACTTGAACAAATAGAAAGTGAGCAACAAAAGAACCCATCAGGCACCAGAAGAAAACAAATAATAAAAATTAGAGCTGAACGAAATGAATTAGAGAACAGAAAAACAATTGAAAGAATTAACAAAGCCAAAAGCTGGTTCTTTGAAAAAATTAACAAAATTGATAAACCACTGGCTAGACTGACTAAAGAAAAACAGGAAAGGAAACAAATAACCCGAATAAGAAACGAGAAGCACCACATCACAACAGAATCAAAAGAATCATATCAGATTACTACATAAAATTGTACTCTGACAAATTTGAAAACCTAGAAGAAATGGATAAATTCTTGGAACAATACTACCTACCTAAACTAACACATTCAGAAGTAGAACAACTGAATAGACCCATAATAAAAGAAGAGATTGAAACGGTAATCAAAAAACTTCCAACAAAAAAAAGTCCTGGCCCAGATGGCTTCACTGCAGAGTTCTACCAAACCTTCAGAGAAGACTTAACACCATTACTATTGAAGGTATTTCAAAGTATAGAAAATGACGGAATACTACCGAACTCATTCTATGAAGCTACCATCTCCCTGATACCAAAACCAGGTAAAGACATTACAAAAAAAGAAAATTACAGACCTATATCCCTCATGAACATAGATGCAAAAATCCTCAACAAAATTCTAGCCAATAGAATCCAACAACACATCAAAAAAATAATACACCTTGATCAAGTGGGATTTATACCAGGTATGCAAGGCTGGTTTAATATCAGAAAAACCATTAATGTAATCCATTTCACATAAATAAAACAAAAGATAAAAACCACATGATCTTATCAATAGATGCAGAAAAGGCATTTGACAAAGTTCAACACCCATTTATGATAAAAACTCTAACCAAAATAGGAATTGAAGGAAAATTCCTCAACATAATAAAGGGCATATATGCAAAGCCAACAGCCAATATCACTCTAAATGGAGAGAACCTGAAAGCATTTCCCTTGAGAACGGGAACCAGACAAGGATGCCCTTTATCACCACTCTTATTCAACATCGTACTTGAAGTCCTAGCCAGGGCAATTAGGCTAGACAAAGAAATAAAGCGTATCCAGATTGGTAAGGAGGAAGTAAAGCTATCACTATTTGCAGATGACATGATCGTATACATGGAAAACCCTAAGGAATCCTCCAGAAAACTACTGAAACTAATAGAAGAGTTTGGAAGAGTCTCAGGATATAAAATAAACATACAAAAATCACTTGGATTCCTCTACATCAACAAAAAGAACACCGAAGAGGAAATAACCAAATCAATACCCTTCACAGTAGCCCCCAAGAAGATAAAATACTTAGGAATAAATCTTACCAAGGATGTAAAAGACCTATACAAAGAAAACTATAAAACTCTGCTACAAGAAATTCAAAAGGACATACTTAAGTGGAAAAACATACCCTGCTCATGGATAGGAAGACTTAACATAGTAAAAATGTCTATTCTACCAAAAGCCATTTATACATATAACGCACTTCCAATCCAAATACCAATGTCATACTTTAAGGGGCTAGAGAAACAAATCACTAATTTCATATGGAAAGGAAAGAACCCCCGGATAAGCAAAACATTACTGAAAAAGAAGAAGAAAGTGGGAGGCCTCACCCTACCTGATTTCAGAACCTATTATATAGCTACAGTAGTCAAAACAGCCTGGTACTGGTACAACAACAGGCACATAGACCAATGGAACAGAATTGAGAATCCAGATATAAATCCATCCACGTATGAGCAGCTGATATTTGACAAAGGACCAGTGTCACTCAATTGGGGAAATAATAGTCTTTTTAACAAATGGTGCTGGCATACCTGGATATCCATTTGCAAAAGAATGAAACAGGACCCATACCTCACACCATGCACAAAAACTAACTCCAAGTGGATCAAAGACCTAAACATAAAGACTAAAACAATAAAAATCATGGAAGAAAAAACAGGATCTACCCTAGGAGCCCTAATACAAGGCATAAACAGAATAGAAAACATTACCAAAAATGATGAAGAGAAACCTGATAACTGGGAGCTCCTAAAAATCAAACACCTATGCTCATCTAAAGACTTCACCAAAAGAGTAAAAAGACCACCTACAGACTGGGAAAGAATATTCAGCTATGACATCTCCGACCAGCGCCTGATCTCTAAAATCTACATGATTCTGTCAAAACTCAACCACGAAAAGACAAACAACCCAATCAAGAAGTGGGCAAAGGATATGAACACACATTTCACTAAAGAAGATATTCAGGCAGCCAATAGATACATGAGAAAATGCTCTCGATCATTAGCCATTAGAGAAATGCAAATTAAAACTACGATGAGATTCCATCTCTCACCAAATAGACTGGCATTAATTCAAAAAACACAAAATAATAAATGTTGGAGAGGCTGCGGAGAGATTGGAACTCTCATACACTGCTGGTGGGAATGTAAAATGGTACAACCACTTTGGAAATCCATCTGGCTTTATCTTAAACAGTTAGAAATAGAACTACCATACAACCCAGAAATCCCACTCCTCGGAATATACCCTAAAGATACAAGAGCCTTCACACGAACAGATATATGCACACCCATGTTTATTGCAGCTCTGTTTACAATAGCAAAAAGCTGGAAGCAACCAAGATGTCCATCAATGGACGAATGGGTAAATAAATTGTGATATATTCACACAATGGAATACTACGCATCGATAAAGAACAGTGACAAATCTCTGGAACATTTCATAACATGGAGGAATCTGGAAGGCATTATGCTGAGTGAAATGAGTCAGTTGCAGAAGGACAAATATTGTATAAGACCACTATTATAAGATCTTGAGAAATAGAAAAAACGCAGAAGAACACAGACTTACGTGGTTACAAAGCGGGGAGGGAGGGAGGGAGGGAGAGGGCTTTTTATTGATCAATCTGTAGATAAGAACTGCTTTGGGTGAAGGGAAAGACAACACTCAATACAAGGAAGGTCAGCCTAATTGGACTGGATTAAAAGCAAAGAGGTTTCTGGGATAAAATGAAAGCTTCAAAGGTCAGCGAAGCAGGGGCTGGGGTCTGGGGAACTTGGTTTGAGGGGACTTCTAAGTCAATGGGCAAAACAATTCTATTATGAAAACACTCTGCATCCCACTTTGAATTGTGGCGCCTGGGGTCCTAAATGCCAACAAGCGGCCATCTAAAATACATTAATTGGTCTCAACCCACCTGGAGCAAAGGCAAAGGAAGAACACCAAGGTCACACGACAACTAAGAACCCAAGAGACAGAAAGGGCCACATGAACCAGAGACCTACATTATCCTGAGACCAGAAGAACTAGTTGGTGCCCGGCCACAATCGATGTCTGTCCTGTCAGGGAGCACAACAGACAACTCCTGAGGGAGCGGGAGACCAATGGGATACAGGCCCCAAATTCTCACTAAAAGACCACACCTAATGGTATGATTGCGACTAGAGGAGTCCCAGAGACAATGCTCCCCAGAACTTCTGATGGCACAGGACAGGAACCATCCCCGAAGACAAATCATCAGGCATGAAAAGGACTGGTCAGTGGGGGGGAGAGAGATGCCGATGAAGAGTGAGCTAATTAAATCAGGTGGACACGGGAGAGTGTGTAGGCAATTCTTGACTGGAGGGGGGATGGGAAGATAGAGAGAGAGGGAAGATGGCAAAATTGGCACGAAACGAGAGACTGTAAGGGCTGACTCAATAGGGGGAGAGCAAGTGGGAGAAGGGAGTAAGATGTATGTAAACCTACATGTGACAGACTGATTGGAACGGTAAATGTTCACTTGAAGCTTAATAAAAATTAAAAAAAAAAGAGAAATAGAAGGGAATTTCCCTTAGACTGATATAGAAATCCTATAACAAGCATCATATTTAATGGAAAATCAGTGAAAACATTCTCCATAAGATCAGGAACAAAAAAGTGACAACTGCTGACAGTACTTTTATTCAGCATAATACTGCAGGGTCTAGCCAGCATGGTAATGTAAGAAAAGAAATAATAAAGATTAACCAAACCAAAAACCAAACTGTTGCCATACAGTCAATTCGGACTCAGAGTGAGTCTATAGGACAGAGTAGCACAACTCCACAGAGTCTCCAAGGATTATGGAAGAGGAAAAAATATGACTAATATTCCCAGGTGATGCAGTTATTTACATAGAAACTCAGAAGAAACTGCAGATAAATTATTAGAATTAATAAGACAATTTAGCAATAGTTTTGCACAACAAATTAATATACAAAAAGGAATTATGTTTGTATTTACCAGCAATTAAAAGTTAGGAAAAGTAACAAAATATATACCATTTATAATAGTAAAAAAAAAAAAAAAGAAATCTAAATCTAAAGACCTTTAAGGAGAAAATTGTAAAATGTTATTTGAATGAAGTTAAAGGAGACATAAAAAAAAAAATTTTTTTATAGGGATATTTTATATTCATGAATAAGCAGACTCAATGTCATAAAGCTGTCGTTTCTTCCCAAGTCGATCTAAAGAGTCAATGCTATTCCCATTAATAGTCTGACCGTTTTTGGGGGGAAGAATTTGGTGTTAATACTAAATTTTATGGATGAGTAAAGGGCCAAGAGTATCTAAGAACTCATAAAGAAGAACAATGAAAGGACACTTTCCTTACCTCAAATTAAGAACTATTATAAAATTATATTAATTAAAAACTTATGCTAATTAAGACAGTGTGACATAGGCATAGAAAAGTAGTTGCATCCCTACCTCACACTATACACAGAAATCAATTCCAGGTAGACGGAGGATTTAAAGAAGCAAGGATGATGAGACTTTGGCTTGTTTACTTTGAACATGTCATCAGGAAAGACCAATTGCTAGAAGACATCCTATTTGGTAAAGTAGAGGGCCAGTGAAAACGAGGGAACTCTCAATGAGATGGGTTGACGTAACTGCTGCAACAAGGGACTCAAATATCCAACGATCATGAAGATGGTATAGGACCAGGCAATGTTTCATTCTGTTATACGTAAGGTCGCCATGAGTGGGCATTGACTAGGTGGTAACTAACAACAACATATTTGTTACCATGCTTTAAAAAACAAACAAACACATTGCCATCGAATCGATTCCAACTCATAGTGACCCTATAGGATAGAGTATAACTGCCCCATAGAGTTTCCAAGGAATAGCTGGTAGATTCAAACTGCCGACCTTTTGGCTAGCAGCCATAGCTCTTAACCAGTGTGCCACCAGGACTTCTCCCATGTGTTAGAGAAGAATATTTTTTAAACACTGAGTGAAAATTACAAATGACGAAGGGAAAGATTACATTGAGTACGTTAAAGTTAAAAACTTCTGTAAAAAACACAAAAAATCCAAAAAGACACTGCAAAGGGATGTGACAAGCCCCAAAGCGAGAGAAGATATTTGAGACCATAAAACTGACCAAAGATTAGTAACCGGCAAAATAGAGACCATCCAGTTAATATGGATAAGACAAACAATCATATAGAAAAATGGGCAAACCACTTGAAAATACTTTTCACAGGAGTGGAGATATAAATGCCAATAAACACAAAAAAAGTTGCTCAACTTCATTAATATTCTGAGGAATAAAATTAAAACAACAGAGAGATTTTTTTTTTCACAGTCCTGATTGGCAACGACAAAAATTAGACAATGTTAGTTGTTGGTGAGGTTATCAAATGATGGCAAGTCATATACTCTTTTTTTTTTTTCTCTTATACTTTAGATGAAGGTTTACAGAGCAAATTAGTTCCTCATTAAACAGTTAATACACATATTGTTTTGTGACATTGGTTGCCAACCCCAAGACATGCGAACACTCTCCCCTTCTCGACCCTGGGCTCCTCGTTACCAGCTTTCCTGTTCCTTCCTGCCTTCTCGTCCCTGTCCCTGGGCTGGTGTGCCCATTTAGCCTTGTTTTGTTTTATGGGTCTGTTTAATCTTTGGCTGAAGGGTGAACCTCAGGAGTGACTTCAGTACGGAGTTAAAAAGGGTGTCCAGGGGCAAGTCTTTCATATTCTTTTGGTGGGAGGATAAGCTTGTAAGAACTTTGGAAAGCAATTTGGCTTTCTCTGGTAAGGATGAAGATAATTATATCATAGGGCCCAGCAACGTCACCAATTTTCCAGGTCTGTATCCTGGAGAAATGCTTGCACATGTTCAGCAGGACACAGTACAGGAAAGTACATAGCAACACTGCTATAATAGCAAAAAGACTCAATACTTACCAGCTTTGGAATGGATAAATACATTTGGTACTTACAATGGGACTCTAAATAGCAATGAAAATAAACTACAACTACATTTAACTACAAGGGTGAAGCTCAAAAACATAATGAGTCAGAAATGCAAATTGCAGATGAATAATAAACCCATAAAAAATTAAACAGTAGATTTTCTAGGAATAAAAGCAAGATATGGTTATAAAGAAAAACAAGGGAATGATAAGCATGAATGATAAGCAGGAAGGGGTTGAATCTGAAAGGGAGGGACAGGATTAAGATCAGAAAGATAGCTTCAAAGGTGCTGGTGATATTCTGTTTCTTGAACTGGGTCTTGGGTACACAGGAATCCATAACATTGCTTCTTGTCTCACCCATATGTTATAAATATTCCTTTGGATGTATTCAGTATTGTACCACAGGGGTCAAGAAACTAATTCTGTAGAGCCACATAATAAATATTTTAGGCTCTGCCAGCTATAAAAGTCTCTGTTGCAACTACTGAACTCTGTGTTGTAGTCCAAAAGGAGCCACAGACAGTACAAAAATGAATGAGTGTGGCTGCGTTTTAATAAAACTTTATTTACAAAAGCAAGTGGTAGCTGGATCTGATCCTTCTTTGTATCTATATTAATATAATGATAATATAACAGGAGTGATTCATCAAGAATATATAACAATTATGAGCTTGTATGGCTTAAGAAGATAGATTTAAAATACATAAAGTAGATATTGAAAAAAAATTATAAGAATAATTACACAAACCCACGATCAGAATGGGAGAGTTTAACACACCTCTTTCAGTAATTGATAAGTTAAACAGACAAAAAAAAAAAAAAAATAGCAAGGCTATGGAAAAGTTGAATAACAAAATTAGCAAGCTTTGAGCTCATGGACATATATAGAATTTTTCACGTCATACTTAGAGAATACGAATTATTTTCTAAAACTTATGGAATGTTTATAAAAAGTGGCTATGGTCCAGGCCATGTAGCAGATCCAGGTAAATACCATATTCTTGAACCACAATAACCTAAAATTAGAAATCAGTAACAAAAAATTATATGCTTTAAAATTTAACAACGTGTGTAGATAATTCAAGTGTCAAAGAAAAATCACAATGGAAATTAGAAAACGTGTATAACTGAATGACAAACAAAACTTTCCATTTCAAAACTTATGAGATACAGCTAAAACAGGAATGAAATTATGTCTTATACTCATTTCTTAGAAAAGTAGACCCAAAACTTAATAAGTGAGTTTTACCAAACATTTAAGAAACAGATAATCTCTATTTAATGAAAACTGTTTAAGAGAACAGAAACCAATAACAAGTTCTTCAATCCTTTTCATGAAGCTAATGGAAACTTGAAACCAGTAAAGGAAAATAATACTAGAATTATGAACAAAAATCTTCAGTGAAATATCAGGAAGCAGAACCCAGTAACAGTATTAAAAGTACATCATGACCAAGTAAGGACTTTTTTCCAGCAATGTAAGAATAGTTTAGTATTGAAAAATTCTAGTTAATATAACTTACCATGTTAAGAGATTAAAGAGGGGAAATCATAGTATCCTCCTAATAAATTTAGAAAAACATATTTAATAGAATTCAAGAAATATTCATGAGAAAAAATTTTAGCAAGTTAAAACAGATATTTCCTTAACTTGATGAAGGGCACTATTAATTTAATGAGACAAAGACCCTCAAATCCTTAGGGTGAATAAGGAAGCCTACAGTATCTATTATACCTCTGTGCTGCTATGCATGACGAAGGAAATTCCAAAGCCCTCCTTTTGTTTCACATGGAAATTTCCTAAGTATTTGCACCTTTCAGCTGAGATGTGAATTTAAATTTTCCATTCTGGCCAATATCGTAGGTAGATAGATAGGTAAGATGGGTAGGTAGGTAGATAGATGTATATATGTGTATGTATCTCCTTAGGTAATGACCTCTCTGTTTCCATTCTCTCCTCTTCCAATCTACTCAGGATCATGTCACTTCTCCAATCTTCCTAAACTACCCTCTCTGACACCTCTTAAATTCTCCAAAATCTTCCGTAATCTTACCTGATTCCACCCCTACCTAATCAACATATTTTCCCATGACTTATTTTTAATTTCTGTAATAAAAAGATTTTATAATATGAACTTGTTATAACAATTCAAACACTGTAGAGATGTGTCATTAATGTACAAATGAACCCCCTTCTTTACCCCCTAGTGCCACCCATTATTAATTAAGAACAGTGACTTAAAATTGGAGACACTTTAGGGTTATTGGTTGTATTTCACAGGCTTGATGGCCAGAACTAATGACTGTTGTTTTTGCTAAGAACCTCTGGTGGCATAGTGGCTAAGCGATTGGCTGCTAACCACATGGTTGGCCATTGGAACCCACCAGCTCCTTTGTGGGAGAAAGATGTGGCAGTTGACTTCCATAAAGATTTATAGCCTCGGAAACCCTATGGGGCAGTTCTACTCTGTCCTATACGGTCGTTATGAGTCGGAATAGACTTAATGACAACAAGGTTTTGGTTGTTGTTTTTGTGTGTCGTGCAGGTGATTCTGATTCATAGAGACCCTATAGGACAGAGTAGAATTGCCCCATATTGTTTCCAAGTAGCGGTTGGTGGATTCGAACTGCCAATCTTTTAGTTAGCAGCCTTAGCTCTTAACCACTGTGCCACCAGGGCTCCATTAGCGATGACTACCAAAAGCTAAACCAAACCCGTTGCTGTCAAGTCAATTTCGATTCATAGTGACCTTATAGGACGGAGTAGAACTGCCTGATAGAGTTTCCAAGGAGTGCCAGGTGGGTAGCTGCCATAGCTATTAACCACTGCGCCACCAAAGCTCCAATAGTGATGACTAGGTGACTTCAAAGATTGCGTTGTGTGACTTCCCACATACAGGAAATAGAACAGGATTGTATATTTGCACACCGTTCTCCACCCTGCAGTAAGACTGACGAATTTGTTAGTATTCTCACTGTATCACTGTATCAGAACTAGCTTTCTGATGGAGGGAGAGTGTATATTTTTCTGCACCTCTATGGGATGAAGGAACATTTCCTTCATCTTTCTGAGATTGCTTTCAATAGTGGTTAAAAGGGTTTGTGATTTCAAGGTTAAGACCTGCAAATCCCTTAGTTGGCATCGTAAGAAAAGAGTACATTTGGGTTACTTAAAACTTCCCATAGGAAAAAATCGGGTTGGGCCGGGGGGAAAATAATTTTAACAAGTAAAATATGAGATGTAATATTTTGCATTTAAAGGCATCTACTAAAATCCTCTTCCACTAAAATCCAAGAGCAAACAAACACACTAACGGCAAAATTTAAGCAGCGTTTCCTTTAGAGTTGGTAAATAAGGCAAGGCTATCCCCATTTCTCCTTCTATCCCATATTTTTATTCTACTTAAAAAATCCAGCTTTGTTGATGGATTATTAACATTTAATAAATTGCACATATTTAAAGTGTACAATTTGATAAGTTTAGACATGTGTATTCACCCATGAAACCATCATCACTATCAAGATAATAAACATATTCATCACTCTCCCCAGAGTTTCCGTGTTCCCTTTGTAATCCCTCCATCCTGCCCCTCCTTGCTGTTCCAAGGTCTCTCATGCCCAGGCAACCATTGCTCTGCTTTCTGTCATTATGTATTGGTATTCATTTATTAGGGTTTGATACTAATGAAATAATGTGATATGTGTTGTGTTTGGCTTCTTTTACTCAAAATACCTACTTTAAGGTTCATCCACATTGTGTTATTGCTGAGAAGTATTCCATTGTACCGATGTACCATAGTTGGTTTATTCATTCATTCGTCAATGGGCATTGGACTGTTTCCAGTTTTTGGCTACTTCAGATATATTGGCTGTGAACATTTGCATACAAGTCCTAGTGTAGATATATGCTTTCATACCTCTTGAGTAAATACCTGAGAGTAGAAGGCAGGATCATAAGGTAGATGTATGTTTAACTCTTTAGAAACTGCCAAACTGTTTTCCACAGTGCTTGTAACCATTTCACATTACCACCAGGAGTGTATGAGATTTCCAGTTGCTCCATATCCTTACCAACACTTGGTGTGGCGAGTTTTCAAAATTTTTTGTTCTAATAGTTTTGTAAGGTCATTCATTGGTTGGTACAAATGGTTTGCACTTGACTACTAACCAGCACCATGGAAGAAAAGGCCTGGCAATCTGCTTCTGTAAAGATTACAGCCAAGAAGACACTATGGAGCAATTCTACTCTGTAACATATGGGGTTGCCATGAGTCAGAATCGACTCAATTGTAACTTTTTTCTTTTTTTAGTAGTCATGTAATGGCATCTCATTGTGATTTCAATTTACAGTTACCCAATGACTAATGTGGCTGCTAGCCAAAAGGTCAGCAGTTCAATTCTACCAGACACTCCTTGGAAACCTTATGGGACTGTTCTACTCTGTCCTATAGGGTCACTATGAGTTGGAATTGACTCGATGGCAATGGGTGTGTATACGTGTAATGACTAATATTGTTGAGCATCTTTTCATGTGCTTTTTTGCCAATCACATATTTGTTTTGGTAAAGTGTTTGTTCAAATCTTTTGTTTGTATATTTATTGAGTTGTTTTCTTAATATCTTTTTTGGATGCAAGTCTTTTTTTTTTTAAATCAGATATGTGATTTGCAAATATTTTCTTGTCTATTCATTCTTCTAGTAGTCTCTTTTTTATGAAAAGTTTATTGAGGTACAATTTCTGTGTCACAGAATTCACCCCTTTTGAGTCAACAATTTAATGATTTTTAGTAAATGTACAGAATTGTGTAACAATCACCACAGTCCAATTTTAAAATATGTTCATTGTCCAAAAAAGTTCTCTTTGTGCCAGTTTGCAGTCACCTCCTAACCCCAGACAGAGGCAATCACTAATCTATTATCTGACTCTATGAATTTGCATTTTCTTGACATTTCATATAAATGGAATCATACAGTATGTGCTCTTTGTGTTTGGTTTCCTTCATTTAGCTTAACGTTTTGAGGTTCATCCATGTTCTTGTTCATTCTTCTTTGTTTTCAAATGGTATTCCATTTTATGGATATACCACAATTTGTTTATCTATTCAACAGTTTATGGAAGTTCGGGTTGTATCAAGTTTTTTATTATGAATAATGCTGTTATGTACAAGTCATTGTGGATATATTCTTTTATTTCTCTTGGGTAGACACCTAGGAGTGGAATTGTGGGGTCTTATGTTAAATTTATGTTTATATTTTAAAGAAACTTCTGAACTGTTTTCTAAAGTGGCTGTACCACTTTACATTCCCACAGCAATCTGAGTATTCCAGTTTCCTCACATCCTTACCAATACTTGCTGTTGTCTTTTTTATTCCATTCCAGTGGGTGCAAAGTAGTATCTCATAGTGTTTACTTGTATGTTAGTTGTGGTAAGTATATATGGAAACCCTGGTGGTGTAGCAGTTAAGAGCTACAACTGCTAACTAAAAGACTGGCAGTTGGAATCCACCAGGTGCTCCTTAGAAATCCTATGGGGCACTTCTATTGCGTCCTATAGGGTCGCCATGAGTCAGGATGGACTCGATGGCAACGGGTTTGGCTTGCCGTTTCAACATTTTTTACATGTACAATTCAGTGACATTACATTCATTGTGTTGTGCAGCCATCACCACTGTCCACTTCTAAATTTTCCTGTTACCTTTAAGAGAAGCTCAGTGGTCCCTAAGCAACAACACCCTCTTTCACCCTCCCTCCTGCCCCTGGTAACTACTAATACACCTTGGCTGTATACATTTGCCTAGTCTAGATATTTTATGTAAGTGGATCATACGTTATCTGTCCTTTTGTAACTGATTTATTTCACTCAGCATACTGTTTTCAGGGTTTATTCATTTTGTAGCATGTATTAGGACTTCATTTCTCTTTATGGCAGAATAATATTCCATTGTATTGGCTATGTGAATAGTGCTACAATGAACATTGGTTTTTCATAGATTTTCATAGATTTTTTGGGTTGGGTTATTGGCTATGGGAATAGTACTACAATGAACATTGGTTTTTCATAGATGCCCTCCGTCCGGTTGACCAAGTTCCCTTCTATTTCTAAGTTGTTGAGTGTTTTTATCATGAAAGGGTGTCGAATTTTCTCAACTGCTTTTTATGCATCTACTGAGATGATCATTTTTTTTTTTTAATCTCCTTTCTTTTAATGTGTGGTTAACATTTTTTTTTTACGTTGAAATGCCTTTGCATTTCCTGGAATAAATCCCACTTAGTCTTGGCATATAGTCATTTTAATACACTGTTGGGTTCAGTTTGCTACGATTTATGCATCTGTATTCATAAGAAATATATATATATATCTTTTTTTTTTTTTTCCTTGTGGTGTCTGGCTTTGGTGTCAGGGAAATGCTGGCCTCATAGAATGAATTAGGAAGTTTTCCCTCTTCTTTTGTTGATGGATGACTTTGAGAAGGATTGATGTTAATTTTTTTTTTTTTTTAAATGTTTGTTATAATTAAGGAATGAAGACATCCATGTCTGGACTTATCTTTGTTGGCAGGGTTTTGGTTAACAATTGACTCTTCCCTTGTTATAGGTCAGTTGAAATTTTCTATTTCTTCTTGGCCAGTTTAGGTAATCTGTGTGTTCCTAGGAATTTGTCTATTTTCACGTAAATGACCTAGCTTGTTAGTGTACGACTTTCATAGTGTTCTTTTGTAATACTTTTTATTCCTGTAAGATCAGTGGTAATGTCCCCCTTTCGTATTCTATTGACTTATTTGCATCTTCTTTCTTTTATTCTTTGCCAGTCTAACTAAAGATTTGTTCATTTGATTGATCTTTTCGAAGAACTCATTTTTGTTGGTTCTATTGTTTTTCTGTTCTCCGTTTATTTCCACTCTGACTTTATTATTTCCTTCTTTCTGCTAGCTTTGGGCTTAGTGTGATCTTCTTTTTGTAGTTTCTTAAGGTCTAAAGGAAGGTTATTGATTTGAGATCTTTCCACTTTTTTAATATAGATGTTTACATCTATAAATTTCCATGTGAGCACTGCTTTTGCTGTATCCCGTAACTTTCGGTATTTTGTGCTTTTCATTTTTATTTATCTCTAAGTAGTTTCTAATTTGCTTTGTGACTTCTTTGTTTAATACTGCATTGTTTAATTTGCACATATTTGTGTATTTTCTAGCTTTCGTTTTGTTATTGATTTCTAGTTTCATACTACTTGGGTTAGAGAAGATACTTTGTATGTTTCGGTCTTTTAAAAATACCTGAAACTTGTTTGTGGCCTAACATATAGTCTATGCTGGGGAATGACATATACGTCCTATATTATGTGTATTCTGCTGTTGCTAGGTAGAGTGTGCTAGATGTATATCTCTGTGTTAACTATGTTTTGTTATTGCTAGGTGCCACTGCGTCGATTCCAACTCACAGCAACCTAGTGTCCCAAAGGGTTTTCTAGCCTGTAATCTCTGTGGGAGGTTGCCAGGTATTTTCTCCCACACAGCCACTGCGTGGGTTCAAACCACCAACCTTTCGGTTAGCAGCTAAGTGCTTAACCGTTGGACCAGACCCACTATTTATTTATTGATCTTCTCTCTAGACATTCTATTTCTTATTGAAAGTGGTGTGTTGAAGTCTCCAACAATTATTGTAGAACTATTTATTTCTCCCTTCAATTCTGTCAATGTTTACTTCATATATTTTGGGGCTCTGTTGTTAGGTGCATGCCTGTTTGTAATTGTTACATATTATTGATGAATTGACTGCTTTAGCAATATATAATGTTTCTTTTTCTCTTGTAACTTTTTCCTTACTTAAAGTCTATTATTTTGTCTGTATGTTAGTCATCTAGTGCTGCTGTTACAGAAATACCACAAGTGGATGGCTTTAACAAAGAGAAATTTATTTCTTCACAGTAAAGTAGGCTAAAAGTCAAAGTTCAGGGTGTCAGCTCCAGGGGAAGGCTTTCTCTCTCCGTTGGCCTTCTCATCAATTTTTCCCTGGACTAGGAGCTTCTCTGCAAAGAGACCCCAGGTCCAAAGGATGCACTCTGCTCCCAGTCTTGCTTTCTTGGTGGTATGAGGTCCCCCTGTCTCTCTGCTTGCTTCTGTCTTTTATATCTCAAGAGATTGCAAGACACAATCCAATTTTTTTTTAATAATTTTTATTGAGCTTTAAGTGAACGTTTACAAATCAAGTCAGTCTGTCACATATAAGCTTATATACACCTTACTCCATACTCCCACATACTCTCCCCCTAATGAGTCAGCCCGCTCCCTCCTTCCAGTCTCTCCTTTCGTGACAATTTTGCCAGTTTCTAACCCTCTCTACCCTCCTATCTCCCCTCCAGACAGGAGATGCCAACACAGTCTCAAGTGTCCACCTGATACAAGTAGCTCACTCTTCGTCAGCATCTCTCTCCAACCCATTGTCCAGTCCCTTCCATGTCTGATGAGTTGTCTTCAGGAATGGTTCCTGTCCTGGGCCAACAGAAGGTTTGGGGACCATGACCGCCAGGATTCCTCTAGTCTCAGTCAGACCATTAAGTCTGGTCTTTTTGTGAGAATTTGGGGTCTGCATCCCACTGATCTCCTGCTCCCTCAGGGGTTCTCTGTTGTGCTCCCTGTCAGGGCAGTCATCAGTTGTGGCCAAGCATCATCTAGTTCTTCTGGTCTCAGGATGATGTAGGTCTCTGGTTCATGTGGCCCTTTCTGTCTCTTGGGCTCATAGTTGTCATGTGACCTTGGTGTTCTTCATTCTCCTTTGATCCAGGTGGGTTGAGACCAATTGATGCATCTTAGATGGCCACTTGTTAGCATTTAAGACCCCAGATGCCACATTTCAAAGTGGGATGCAGAATGTTTTCATAATAGAATTATTTTGCCAATTGACTTAGAAGTCCCCTTAAGCCATAGTCCCCAAACCCCCGCCCTTGCTCCGCTGACCTTTGAAGCATTCAGTTTATCCCAGAAACTTCTTTGCTTTTGGTCCAGTCCAGTTGAGCTGACAGCTTTTTGCTATTGTAAACAGAGCTGCAATAAACATGGGTGTGCATATATCTGTTTGTGTGAAGGCTCTTATTTCTCTAGGGTATATTCCGAGGAGTAGGATTTCTGGGTTGTATGGTAGTTCTATTTCTAACTTTTTAAGAAAATGCCAGATAGATTTCCAAAGTGGTTCTACCATTTTACATTCCTGCCAGCAGTGTATAAGAGTTCCAATCTCTCCGCAGCCTCTCCAACATTTATTATTTTGTGTTTTTTGGATTAATGCCAGCATTGTTGGATTGAGATGGAATCTCATCGTAGTTTTAATTTGCATTTCTCTAATGGCTAATGATCGAGAGCATTTTCTCATGTATCTGTTAGCTGCGTGAATATCTTCTTTAGTGAAGTGCGTGTTCATATCCTTTGCCCACTTCTTGATTGGGTTGTTTGTCTTTTTGTGGTTGAGTTTTGACAGAATCATATAGATTTTAGAGATCAGGTGCTGGTCGGAGATGTCATAGCTGAAAATTGTTTCCCAGCCTGTAGGTGGTCTTTTTACTCTTTGACACAATCCAATTTTGTAGATTGAGTCCTGCCTCACTAACACAACTGCCAACCATCCTCCCTTATTGACATCATAGAGGCAGGATTTACAACCTACAGGAAAATCACACAATACCGGGAATCATGGGCCAACCAAATTGATACACACATTTTTGGGGGGACATAATTCAATCCATGACTGTCTGATATTAATATAGCCACTGAAGCTGTCTTTTGTTTACTGTTTGCATTTTCCTCTCTTCTCCTGCTTTCAACCTATTTGTGTCTTTGGATCTAAAGTGAGTCTCTTGTAGGCAGGATGTAGTTGGATCATGTTTTTTCCCTTCATTCTCCCAATGTCAGCCTTTTCATCAAAGAGTTTATCCATTGTATTTAAAGTAATTACTGATAAGAAACAACTCCCTTCTCCGTATTGCTTTTTATTTTTTTTGCACATCTTATTTTTTTACTCCTATTTCTTCCATTGCTGCTTGTTTTGTGTTTAGTTGATTTTCTTTGTTGTTGTTATTGTTGTAAGCCATTTTGATTACCTTACTTTTTTTTTTTTTTGTATATTTTCTTTGTGGTTACCACAGGGATTACATTTAATATCCTAGATTTATAACAATTTAGTTTGAATTGTTACCTATATAAGTCAGAATGAACTTGATGGCAGTGGATTTGGTATTTTTATTTGTTTGTTTGTCTAAGTTCAAAAGCATATAAAGACTCTATTCTTATACAACTTCATCCCCATTGTGCTTTGTTGTCACAAATTACATCTTTATACATTGTGTGTCTAATAATATTGATTTATAATTATTTTGAATCCATTTGTCTTTTAAATCATGTAGAACATAAAAAGTGGAGTTACCAAACAAAAATATAACAATGCTGGCTTTTATATTTGCTCATGAAATTTTCTTTACCAGAAATTTTTATTTCCTCATAAATTTTCAAGTTATCATCCAGTGTCTTTTTATTTAGCCCAAAGGATTCTCTTTAAGATTTCTTATAGGACAGTATCATGAATTGAATTATGTCCCCCCCCAAATGTGTATATCAATTGGCCTGGGCCATGATTCCTGGTGTATGATTTTCCCATATGTTGTAAATCCTGCCTCTATGATGTTAATGAGGGAGGATGGTTGGCAGTTGTGTTAGTGAGGCAGGACTCAACCTACAGGATTGGATTGTGTGTTGAGGCAATTTATTGAGATATAAAAGACAGAAGCAAGCAGAGAGACAGGGGAACCTCATACCACCAAGAAAGCAGCACCGGGAGCAGAGTACATCCTTTGGACCTGGGATCCCTGTGCCTGAGCTGCTCCTCAACCAGGGGAAGTCTGAGGACAAGGAATCTCCCTCCAGAGCCCACAGAGAGAAGGCCATCCCCTAGAGCTGACACCTTGAATTTGGACTTTAACCTACTGGACTGTGAGACAATAAATTTCTCTTTGTTGAAGCCATCCACTTCTGGTATTTCTATTATGGCAGCACTAGGTAATTAAGACAGACAGGTCTAGTGATAATGAACTTTCTCAGCTTTTGTTTGTCTGGGACTGTCCTAATTTCTGTCTCATTTCTGAAGAAGAGTTTTCCTGGATACAGAAGTCTTGGTTGTCATTTTTTTATGTTTTGTTTTTTAAATCTTTCTTTCAGGACTTTAAATGTATCATCCCATTCTTTTTTACCTCCATTGTTTTTGATGAGAAATTGACTGTTAATCTTATTGAGGTCCTTTGTATGTGACAAGTTGCTTCTGTCTTGCTGCTTTCAAGATTCCCTTTGTCTTTCAGCAGTCTGATCGTAATGTTCAGCATGGAGTGTTTTGATTTATTTTACTTGAAGTTCGAATTTGTTGAGCCTCTTAGATGTGTAGATTCACATCTTTTATCAAATTTGGGAAGTTTTCAGCCATGCTTCTTCAAATGTTCTTTCTGCTTCTTTCTCTTTCTTTCCTTCTCTGGAACTCCCACAGTGCACATCTTGATCTCTTTGATGGTGTTCTACAAGTTCCTTAGCCCCGGCTCACCTTTCTCCATTCCCTTTTCTGTAACTCAGACTTGATAATTCCAATTATCCTATCATCAAGTTTCATTGATTCTTCCTTCTGCCTGTTCAGATCTGGTGTTGAACCCCTGTAGCAAATTTTTTCATTTCAGTTATTGTACTTTTCAGCTTCAGAATTTCTGTTTGGTTCCTTTTTATTACTTCTCTCTCTTTATTGATATTGTCATTTTGTTCATTCATTATTTTTCTGATTTCCTTTTGTTATTTATCCATGTTTTACTTTAGCTCCTTGAGCATATTTAAGACAGTTATTTTAAAGTCTTTGTCTAGTAAGTCCAATGTCTGGGCTTTCTCAGGGTGATTTCTGACATTTAATTTTGTGCTTTCGAATAGACTATACTTTTTATTTCTCTGTACGCCTTATGAGTTCTTTTTTTTGTGAAAATTGAAAATTTGAGTATTATAATACAGTAACTCTGGAAATCAGATTCTCCCCTTCCCCCAGCATTTGCTGATTTAAAAAAAAAAAAAAAATTTTTTTTTTATTGTCGATGCTTGGAGTAGCCATTTGGATTAGTGAATTTCCAAACTGTTTTTACAAAGGCTGTATTCCTTTGTGTGTGATCAAAAGTCTCTATTCCTTTAGTTTAGACTCAGTCTTTTGACAGAGATATACTTGAATGTCAGTAGCTAAAACAAACAAAAACATCTCACCCAGTCTTTGCAGATTGGCTCTGTGCTAGAGCACTCCTTGAACATAGCCAGGCTTACACTTAACCTGGAGATTATTAGCCGAAGGTGAGAGTTTATGGTTTTCTTAGGTCTTTTCTGAACAAGTGTCTTGCTCTTGGCATATGCATGGCTTTCCAAATTCCCTATATATAGGTGTTTTTTATTTTTTTACATAGGTGTTTTTTTTGTGTGCTTTAGGTGAAAGTTTACAGAGCAAATTAGTTTCTCATTAAACAATTAATATGCAAATTGTTTTGTAACTTTGGCTGCAAACCCTGCAATGTATCAACAACCTTCCATTTTCCACCCCAGGTTCCCTGTTTCCTTTCATCCGGTTTTCCTGTCCCTTCCTGCCTTCTCGTCTTTGCTTTTGAGCTGTGTGCCAATTAGTCTTGTATACATGATTGAACTATGAAGCACATTCCTTGCATGTGTTATTGTTGGCCCTATAGACTTGTCTAATCTTTGGCTGAAGGGTGATCGCAGGAGTGACTTCGGTATTGAGTTAAAAGGGTGTCTGGGGGCCATACCCTCAGGGTTTTGCCAGTCTGTCAGAGCATAAGCCTAGTCTTTTTTGGTGAATTAGAATTTTGTTCTACATTTTTCTCCTGTTCTGTCCGGGACCCTCTATTGTGATCCCTGCCAGAGCCATTAGTAGTGGTAACCATGCAGCATGTAGTTGTTCTGGGCTCAGTCTGGTGGAGGATGTGGTAGTTGTGGTCCATTAGTCCTTTGGACTAATCTTTCCCTTGTGTCTTTAGTTTTCTTCGTTCTCCTTTGTTTCAGCCGAGATGGTACCAGTAGATGTATCTTAGATGGCTGCTCACAGCCTTTTAAGACTTCAGATGCTACTCACCACAGTCAGATGTAGAATATTTTCTTTATGAACTATGTTATGCCAACTGAGCTAGATGTCTCCTGGGAACATGGTCAGCCCTCAGCCCAATAGCTCAGTCCTTCAGGGTGTTTGGATGTGTCTTTGAAGCTTCTATGACTTTGCCCTGGTCAAGTTGTGCTGACTTCCCCAAGATTGTGTACTGGTTTACCCTTCAAAGTTACTACTTATCTACTATCTAGTTACTGTTTTTCCCTTCCTACCCCTCTTCTCCCTTGTAACCATCAAAGATTATTTCTTTTTGTGTGTAAACCTTTTCATGTGTTTTTATAATAGTGGTCTCATAGGGTATTTATCCTTTTGTGACTGCCTTTTTTTCACTCAGCATAATGCCCTCCAGATTCACCCATGTTGTGAGATGCTTTGCAGATTCATCATTGTTCTTTATCATTGCATAGTACTCCATTGTGTATGTGTACCATAGTTTGTTTATCCATCCATCTGTTGATGAGCACTTAGGGTGTTTCCATGTTTTTGCTATTGTGAATAATGCTGCAGTAAACATGGGTGTGCATATGTCTATTCGTGTGATGACTCTTATTTCTCTAGGATCTTACGGTATTTCTATTTTGAGCTTTTTAAGGAAGTGCCATATTATTTTCTAAAATGGTTGTACCATTTTGTATCCCCACCAGCAGTGTATAAGAGTTTCAATCTCCCACAACCTCTCCAACATTGTTATTTTCTGGTTTTTTTTTTTTTTTGGATTCATGCCAGTAATACAGGGTGAGATGGTATCTCATTGTAGTTTTGATTTGCATTTCTCTAATGTCTAGTGATCATGAGCATTTCCTCGTGTGTCTGTTAGCCGTCTGAATGTCCCCTTTGGTGAAGTTTCTGTTCCTACCCTTTGCCTATTTTTTAATCGAGTTATTTGTCTTTTTATTGTAGAGGTGTTTGATTTTCCTATAGATTTTAGAGATTAGATCTTTGTCAGACATGTCATAGCCAAATTTTTTTTTTCCCAGTGTGTGTGTTCTCTTTTTACTTTTTTGGTAAAGTCTTTTGATGAGCATAAGTGTTTAATTTTTAAAAGATCCCATTTATCTAGCTTATGTATTGTTAATGTATTGTTTACGTATTGTTAATTATGGTTTATATCCTGTTTATGCTGTATATTAGGGTTCCTAGTGTTGACCTAGGAAACCCTGGTGGTATAGTGGTTAAGAACTACGGCTGCTAACCCAAAAGTTGGCAGTTCGAATCCATCAGGCTCTATGAATCCTTTAGGGTCGCTATGAGTTGGAATCAACTCGATGGCAATGGGTTTGGTTTTTTTGGTTTAGTGTTGACCTTATTTTTTCTTCCATGATCTTTATAGTTTTTGGTTTTATATTTAAGTCTTTGATCCATTTTGAATTAGTTTTTGTGTATGGTGTGAGGTATGGATCCTGTTTCATTTTTATGCAGATGGGCATCCAGTTTTGCCAGCACATTTGTTAAAATGACTGTCTTTTCCACATTTCATGGACTTTGGGCCTTTGTCAAAGATCAAGTGGCCATAGGTAGATGGATTTACATCTGGGTTCTTGACTCTACATGGGTGCTTTTGAATGCCTTACTTTTCAAATAACCTTTCTCCCCAGTTACTCCTCCCAGGCCCTGAGCAGTCCACAACCATACTCTTTTGCCTTATTTGACTATATGGATTAATCTTTTGCCTTGGAGTGTTTTTGAGCAATGCCAGTTGCTCTGAGTGAGTTGTGAGATAAGTGAAGCATATAAAGGCACTTGCTTCATAAGACATGCACACCGAGGCTTGCACACACACGCGCACACACACACACACAAATAAAAAGTATAACCACACTAAAGGAAGAAACAAAATGCCAATACTCACAGTTAATATGATCCTATAGAAAAAGTTCTAGAGACTATACAGTCAAATTAATAGGACAAATAAATGAACTCAGCAAGTTGCTGGATACAAGATCAATGTACAGAAAAACAAATCAATTGTGTTCTTAAACACCAACTAGAAACCATTAAGAACAGTCATTAAAAGATTTAATATACCATAGCAATAAATACTATAAATTAATTAGGACTATTTTTTTATAGTTAGCAAAAGATGTACATACACTTTATGAAGAAAAATATAACATCCTACTGAACAACATGTAAGAAGACTGAAATAAGTGGGAAAATGATTCTCTGTTCATGGATCAGAAACTCTCAGTTAAGATGGCAATTCTTCACACATTTATCTATAAAAAAAAATTTTTTATCTATAAATTGATACAATTGCTATCAAAATTCCCAAATGCTTATTATCACTGTTTTTTTGTTTTTTTTTTAATCTTACAAGAGAATCTATAAAATTCACATGGAGAAGTAAAGGCCAAGAAGATTCAAGACAATTTTGAGGAAAAATGACGAGGAACTATTTCCTTCTTAGATGTAAAGTTCTAAAAAAAAAAAAAATTTTTTTTTTTTTTTTTAGAAAAGCCAGTGTCAAGTGACAGAATCTCTATCAGTTATTTTAACAGAGAGAGCTTAACAGAAAGAACTTTTAACTGAGTATAAAGCTGTTAATTTGGTAAATAAAAGATTAAAAAGGAAGACAAAGCTATTGCTGAGAGGGTAACTACAGAAATTAACTACTAACTTTCGGGCTGGAGGACAAAGGAGGGAAGTTAGAATCATTGAAAGCTAATGAGTAGAGGAAGACTCTACACAACTGAAATTCAGATTTCTGAGAAGGGGGCGCTGCTTAGCTGGTGCTGGTGCCTCTGAACACAGAGGAGGTGCTCTGAGGGGGTAGAACTCAGACCTCTGGGAGGGGCTCTGGCCAGCTGGTGCTGGTGTCTCTGAAGAGGCCTGAAGAGACTGGTTCTGCAAGTGGTGGGAGAACTGCAAAGTGGTTAAGCTGTTGCTATGGGAGATGACTGCAGCTCCTGGGCTGAGGAAGTGAGTGTGGGGTGATGCTCACAGGAATGGCAAGCAGACAGGAAGGAGTGAGTCCCTTATTCCTCTCCTGGCCTTAGTCCGTTTCTAGAGTCCTCTGTTGGTAAAGCTGGGAAGCAGCTGGAGCAACTGGCAAAGCAGAAATGAGGTTTGCAGAGTCCCAGCCCCAGCATCACAAAGCAGAGTGTAGGAGAGTGGGTGTGGAGCTGAGACGCAATAACTTAACGACTGGGAATGCTACACATAATTAAAACAGTGTGGTATTGGCACAGGAGCCCTGGTGGCACAGTGGTTAAGACCTCAGGCTGCTTACCAAAAGGTCAGCAGTTTGAATCCAGCAGCTGCTCCTTGGAAACCCTCTGGGGCAGTTCTACTCTGTCCTACAGGGTCTCTGGTATGAGTTGGAATCGACTCGACAGCAATGTGTTTGGTTTGGTTTTGGCATGGGAATGAACAAAATAGAGCAATGTTACAAAACTGTATAGACACAGGCCGTCATATAAGAAGAGAGTTTGGTGTGTAACAGAGGTAGCAGTATAAATTAGTGAACTGTTAGTGCTGAGACAATTCACTATCCATGTGGAGATAAGAAGATAAAATTAGATACCTTATGAAAAAATAAATTCCGGATGTATTAAAATCGTACTTATAAAGCAATAGTGCAAAACCTCTAGAAAAAATCTTATGAAAACATTTTTATGAGATAAAGATGGGGATTTTTTTTTTTTTTTTTAACTACGGCAATAACAAGAACAAAAACAATCCACAAAGGAGAATATTGATTGACTCTACTACATTAAATTGAAACTTTTGTGTGACAAAAGACATCTGAAATCTTGGAAACAGACAGGCTTAGTCTGAGATCAGATACTTGCAAACTACATAATTAGTGTCTAATAGGTATAAAGGACTTTCATGAATCATTAAAAAAACAGACAACCCAGTAGAAAGGTTGAAAAAGGACATAAACAAGTAATTGAAAAAAGAAGAAAACCTAATACTGAATAAACTGTAAAAAAATTCTCTCAATGCCACTCTCAGGTATATTCAAAATATAACAGTGAAATACCATTTAGTACTTTTCAGATTGACAAAATCAATAAAACTGGTAGCATGAGTATTAATGAGGGCGGGGAAAGTGGAAATTCATGTTTCTGGTGGAAGTATACGTTGGTGAAACCACTTTGGACAGCAATTTGGCATTACCCAATAAAGATTATGATCCCCGTATGCATTACCTAGCAATTCCATTTCTGGATGTTTGTACCGGAGAAACATTCCATAATGTGCCCATGGAGAACTATACAAGGATGCTTATTGTAATGGTTTGTAATCATAAGAAAGCAGAAGCAACCAGTACTCTCTCAGTTGGGGAATGGTAAATAAATTGTGGTTTACTCACAACAGAATGTGATATTGCAGTTTAAATGAATGAACAAGATCTACATGTATCAATACAGATAAATTAAAAAAAATCTTTTTATATAAAATGTAGATGAATAAAAAAATGAGTAAACAGTAAGTTTGAAAAGAATACTGCTCATGGAATATTTTAAAATACATTGTATATATTATAGTTTATGTATATATTTATAATATATACATATCCATATATACATATCCATATACCCAAAACAAAAAAACCAAACCCACTGCCATCGAGTCGATTCTGATGCTTAGCAACCCCATAGGGTTTCCAAGGCTGTAAATCTCTACAGAAGCAGACTGCCACATCTTTCTCTGGTGATTTTGAACCACTGACCTTTTGGTTAGCAGTTGATTGCTTTATCCACTGTGCCATCAGGGCTCCTTACACATGTATATGTGTGTGTATATATATGTATGTATATATACTTTTTTTATACATACATATATATGTATATGTGTGTGTAGATATATATATGTATATATATATATGCACACATATATATAAATCACATTAACACAAATGTATTTGTGGTTCACTCACATCAGTGCAGCAGTGTGGTTACCTCTAGAGAAGGAAGTAGAGAAAAGAATAAGGGGATTGGTGAGGCAAGTTTAGTAGTATCTATAACATTGGAATGTGTGGCTAATTGTCTTCATGAATAACACCCTCCTTTGCCATGAGACCAGAAGAACTAGATGGTGCCCGGCTCTCATTACTAAACATTTTAATCAATGATTCTATGGAAGAATCCTGAACAAAAGGGGGAAAATGCGGAACAGAATTTCAGATTACCATGGGATCTTTTTTTTTTTTATGGGATCTAGACTTTCTGGAGCCACTGAGGCTGGATAAACCCCTGAAACTATTGCCCTGAGATGATCTTTAAATCTTAAACCAAAAAATCCCCTGAAGTCTTCTTAAAATCAAACAATAGTTTAGCTTACTAGTAAAAAATGTCTGCCTGGAGCATCGTGTTCTTTTAAGATCTATCTCTATGGGATTAAACTGAAAACGGCAACTTGAAAGATTAGATGCTAAACTTAGGGGTCAGTGAGTTTCTGATAATGGGGGTGGAACAACTCATTAAAAGAAGGTGAGAATGGTTGCACAACTTGAAGAATGTAATCAATATCACCGCATTACACATGTAGAAATTGTTGAATTGGTGTATGTTCTGCTGTGTATATTCTCAACAACAAAAACTAAAATGAACTATAAAAAAGGAATTTTAAAGAAATACAGCAAAATGTTATCATCTGTTTCATCTTGGAAAAGAGTATATAGGCGCCTGACACATTGTTTTCTGTATGTTTAAAATGTTGCATAACTAGGGGGAAAAAAAGATTAAATGAGATAATGTACATAAAACACCAAAGATAAGTTGGACTATTATCATCATGATTATTAAACTGAGTGTCCAGGGTCATTAATGGACAATCCAGAGCTGTTGGATCTAGAAGGAGCTGCATGTCACATCTTCGGGTGGTCATGCTGGTTGAAGTAGAGTATATCCTAGCACTTTTCTAAAAACTGTGTCATCCCTTGTTCCTATGCTACTTCTCATTTTACAGCTGTAACAGCTCTTAACAGTTAAAGTTCAGAGAAGTATAGTCATCTGTACATGATACCCAACCTAATAGCATGTCCCCTGCTTAATTCCATCCCCAATTGTCTTTCTGGCACAGGACACAGCAAGCAAGATGGAGCCCTGCTGTTGGAATCAGTCAGATGTGAGTTTGAACTCGAATTCATGCCACATGGATCAAACTGTCCTCCCTCTTGGAGTCTCAATTTCCTCACCACCAACAAAAAATATTGGGGAGATAAAAGCTACTTCACAGGGATGTTGTGTAGCTCAGTGGGTTTGCATATAGTGTGACAGCTGGCATAGAAATGTCACTCAGTGAATTCTGGTTCTCTCCATTTTCCTTTTCAGAGTAGTTGCCCACCAAGTAGATTACTTACTCACCTTTCTCCACCAGAATTATCCCCGATTTCTCATTCACCTTCTGCTAGCCAGTTGGAGCTAACCTCACTCTGGTTCTAGAATTAAACCTGAGACCCAGAGCTGGCCAATTGGAA
Organism: Elephas maximus indicus; assembly: GCF_024166365.1. Taxonomy (NCBI): domain Eukaryota; kingdom Metazoa; phylum Chordata; class Mammalia; order Proboscidea; family Elephantidae; genus Elephas; species Elephas maximus. The sequence goes on along the minus strand of NC_064830.1, from coordinate 87,283,103 downwards.
TCATAAGGACTTACAGCTACAGGGATGAATGCATGACCCAAACGGCACCAATGAATCAGCCCTGGAACTTATGCTGGAATTATTGGAAAAGAGAAAATGCTTTCCATTAGGGTTGCTAAGATGGTAGGATATGAATTTGGAGATTTTGTTAGCTATGTTGCCATCGTGGGAGTAGAACGTGCTACGGAGAGAAGACCCGAGAGATACTAAAGAGATTTCTGATGACATTGTTAAAGCTCATGGATCCAGTTACACCTGAAACAATCAAGAACTTTTCAGTTACATGAGCTAGTAAGTTCTCTCTCTCCTTCTTCCTGCTTTTTTGTCCAGTTTGAATTGGACTTCCATGACTTAAAACTGAAAGAGTAAAAAAATCCTTGGACCCTCAAAGCTTTAGTCATATCATTAACTTTAAAATGATGGATGGATGTCAACAATCCTACAACCTGGTTCTTTTTTTTTTCCTAGGTTAGCACCTGTTCCATGTAGAACAATGATCTAACCTCTTGAAGTCCTATCTGAAGAAAATGCTACCTGCATAATCTGTTCTGGGGGTCAGTTCCTAACTCTCTTCTGCTGCTATGACATAAATCTCTTTCATGCAAAGTATTTAGGAAGTGGTAGAGAATATTTGGTCCTATGATTATTTTGTAAGTGCACAAAAGCCAAGAACATGGCGCAATCATCATTAACCCCCAATCTGGGCAAACATCTGCATAGCCTTCTTGCTGCTCAAATGAGACAGCCTGATGGATAGCTGCACTCTGGGTTTATTTAGACGTTTTGGCAGCTGTGTGGGAACACTCAGGTAGAGAAGAATGCCTTGTCAGCCCTGACTGTTCCCAGATCTTTTTAGCCAAAGGTGTAGATTTCTACAGTTTTCAGGGCCAGCTTCTCTACTACTGGGACATGGACTTGCCTTGTGGCCACAATCCAGATGATTGGGTGCCTGACATCAGCCCTGGGTAACTGCAGCTCCAGCCTTTCCGGGTAGTGAAGTGCTTAAGGCTTTAAGCTTTGGAGTCAGAATAACCTGGGTCCGAATCATCATACCATTTTTATTACATATGAGCTGAGTGATTCTACCTCAGTCTTCTCATCTATAAAATGTGGCTAATAATAGTACCTACCTCATAGGGTTTTTGTGAGGGTTAAAGGAGACCACATGGGTAAAACACTTAGCACAGGGCCTGGCAAACCGCAAGCACTGAAAATGTTCATTGCTGTTATGATAGTAATTGTGTCTCACTTTCCTCCATGGTTATTGCATTGCTCCATGTCTGTGTCTCCCCAAGGATCACTAAAAAAATCAGTTGCCATCGAGTCGATTCTGACTCATGGCGACCTCGTGTGTGTCAGGATAGAACTGTGCTCCACAGGGTTTTCAATGGCTGGTTTTTTCCACCAGAAGTAGATCGCCAGGCCTTTCTTCTGAAGCCTCTGGATAGACTCAAACACCTTTTGGCTGGTAGCTGCCTGTGTTAACCGTTTCACCACCCATGGATTCCAAGGATCCCTAGTAGAGCCCTTAAGTTCAGGAAAGGGCCAATGGACTTGTTTTTGGAGGTGACCAGGAGAGGGAGAGCGAAGGAGTTCCACTTGAAGCCAAGTTGAGAGGGGGCCCTGGGAAGTGCAGACTATTTATTTCCAGATGAAGATGAGGGCTAGGGTCTGTGGAAGAGGAGAAAGGGAACCAAGGGACCATGATTTACGTTCACTTCGTTTCAGTCCATGATCAGTATGGTCAGTCCCCAGAAGCCCAGGCAGCCTGTGACACCTCTGTTGTAGTGGGGTCCCCTCTGGTACCCTCTTGGGCCCTATCATTCCACTGCCTGCTCTGACAGAGCCATTTGTTACTGTCAGAGGCAGACAAATAACCCCTGGCAGCTGGAGGCAGAGAGAGCTGAGCCACAGCATCAATTTCCCCAGAAATCCAGTCCCTGCTCAGCCTGGGCAGAGCTTGATGGGGCGAGGGGAGGTGGCAGCTGGGACCTAGGGGTCCAGGAGCAGAAGAGGAGGCTCTGGTCGTGTGGTGGGTACACGTATCATCTCACAATCTCAGGATGTAAGAAATAGAATTAAAACAATTATGTAGCTTTGAGCTTGATTCAGATGGTAGGAATGAAACCTCAGCCAATTTGTTGTCATAGCTTTCCCTAGAATCAGATTTAAATTTGGAGGTGCCAAGGCCTCAGCTGGGGTCAGTAAAAGAGGAGGTAGAGGGGAGCATTTGGTTTTTGTACTGTCATCTACTTATCTGTGTCCCCATCTGGTCACACCTTCAGTCCATACAAGTCATTTCTGTGTCTTCCTTCATGCCCCAAAGTAACACCTTTCTATGCCATCCTTCTCTCCATCTAGGGCACACAGGAACATTTTATGATTCTCATTTCTTGGTTCTCATTTCCCACTACATGCAGAGTTCAAGGGCAACTCTATGAACCTGTTGTCTCGGGTCAATCTGCCCATGCTCTCCACGCAGATGGTTTTTCTGCCCCCATTCTGGTTTGGTTCAGGGAGCTCTGGAGAGTCTGCCATGTTATGAAGATTTACTCTTGGGAGGGACAGCACAGATCTTCCCTTTATTTGATTCCCCACAGATACCTTGGGGTTCTGTAATATCCCTAGCCCGTCCCCTGATGTTGGCCTTGGGAAGAGGGCACAGAGCCCCTTCTTGTTGACTTACCAAGGTCAAACTCTCTTACTCTCTCATCCTCTAATTATCCTTCTTCTCTCAATCTTGGGAGCGTTTTTTTTTTTTTTTTCCAGGCAGGATACTGGGAATGCTTACCTTACCACGCATTCACACAGGATGTTGGCTTTTGACTCCTCTGTTCTTTGTGTTTGTAGTTGTTGAGTGTAAGTCAGAGTACTGGCCACTCTCACTACTTTGAGAATGGAGAAGTCTCTTGGAGCAACAGGAATTTCTAGGAATGAGAAAAAACAAAAACATTGATTAATATATCAAAGTATTATTCCCCCAGAACCTGCACACAAAGACACTTCTCACTCCAGCTCTAGGCAGAGGGTTTTTTGGGGGGGGAGGGGCGGGGCATCAGTTCCTGGACCACAGCTTGGCTCTCTGGGAAAGGGGGATGGGAAATTTTCCCTTAAGATGAAGCAATTCTAATATTCCATTCCATGTACCCCCTTAAGTCACTTCATGTTCTACCAAACCCAAAAACCAGACCTGTTGCCATTGAGTCGATTCCGACTCATAGCAAACTTATAGGACAGAGTAGAACTGCCCCATAGGGTTTCTAAGGAGCACCTGGTGGATTCGAACTGCTGACCTTTTGGTTAGCAGCCATAGCTCTTAACCACTGGACCACTGGGGCTTCCCGTGCTCTACCAGTGGGGTATATATCACATTTTTTGAGACACCGTTATGGTAGAAAGTCCACTGATGTAGGAAGCAAGAGAATCAGGTTCAAAGTGGGTTACAAATACGCTGGCTAACTTGGGTTCATTACTTGCTGTCTCTGGACTTTAACTTCATTATGCACAAGATAAGGAGAGTTATAACAATCATACCGTAGGTTAGTAGTGTGAATTAGGTAAGAAGAGCTACAAGCACAGCATAAAAAATTCAAAAGCACAACAAACAGTAACAAAATCTGAGACAGCAGATGTCAAAGTCGACAGGCAGCAACTCCTACAAGCAGGTAATGTGTGTGTTGCTCCCTATCACATGAGGCAGGGAGGCACAGTTGTTGTCAACTTATTCTGGGTTTGAATGCCAGACACCAAAGTCATGACCTGGGGGAAGTTAATTCGTTACTTTAACGTCTTCGTTCTACTACCCATAAAACAGCATTTATAATAGGGACTGTGAAAATTAAATGAGATAATACATGTAAGTGCCTGGAACATAGTAAGTGCTCAGTGTTGTTGTTAGCAGCCATCGAGTTGGCCCCCAGCTCATGGCTACCCCATGCCCAACAGAACCAAACCTGGTGAAGAGCCATCCGCATGAATGGACCATTGTGATTTGTAGGGTTTTCACTGGCTGATTTTCAGAAGTAGGTCACCAGGCTACTCTTCCTAGTCCATCTTAGTTTAGAAGCTATGCTGAACCTAGTCAGCATCATAGCAACATGCAAGCCTCCACTGACAGATGAATGGAGGCTGTACCTGAGAGATGTGCTGGATGGGAATTGAGCAGGGGTCTCCTGCATGGAAGGCAAGAATCCTACTACTGAACCACCACTGTCCCCAAGTACTCAGTAAATGTTAGTTCTTACTAACAGGTAGGCGATAACTTGGTTGTCAAGGGTTCAGCCCTTTTAGGTGTAGTTTTCTCATATTAAAAGCTTTACCCTTTGCATCAAAGATTGGACAACTTCTAGTCTTTGATCCTCAACCTATTTTTGCTCTTCAGTATCTGTGTTTTGCCAGCTACCTGAACATTAGCACACTTGATCTACCACTGTCCCTGCACCTGGGCACCTGTGGGCCATTTAATTGCTCCAACTCATTGCCATCTAGTTGATTCTGACTCATAGCAACCCCATAGGACAGAATAGAACTGCCCCATAGGGTTTCCAAGGAGCAGCTGGTGGATTCGAACTGCCGACCTTTTGTTTAGCAGCTGTAGCTCTTAACCACTGAGCTCTTAACTGCTGAGCCACCTCTGATGGCTTTCTGGGAAAGGAGGATGGGAAACTCCCTTATGATGAAGTAATTCTAGTATTCCATTCCATGTAGTCAAAAGGTCGGCAGTTTGAATCCACCAGCTGCTCTTTGGAAATCCTATGGGGCAGTTGTACACTGTCCTGTAGGGTCGTTATGAGTCGGAATCCACTCAGTGGCACAGGTTTCTTCTCTAACAGGTCCCTGGTTGTACCTCTATGTCCTCTCTTACTCCTGACCACAGTCTGCCCTTCCCATCTCTCTGAGACCTGTTACTTTCTTCATGTGAGAGACTCTGTGGAGAAGGGACTGTGTCTCTGACCACTTGTGCATCAGCTTTGAATTTACAACTTACCTGTTGGGAGTCCCCAGCCAGGGTCAGACAACTCCGTTCAGAATGCTTGCGACTTCCTTCATTAGTTTTTTAAAAAAAAAAAAACCTCCTCCTGGCCCTTTCTGTTTGGTCCATGTGGCAGATATAGGAAAACTGTTTACCAAACCCATTTCCTCCTCTACCTTGGCACATGACTGGAACACATTTCTCAACCTGCCTTGGATGTGGCCATGTTGCTGAGTTGTAACTGGTGGAATGTGATCAGAGATGATATGAGCCATAGAGACCTGGCCCATAAAATCCATGCCTGCCTGCTTGGTCATGCTCTTTGTCCTTTCACCGGCCTGATGGAGGCAAGAAAAAAAGGAAATGGCTGGACCACAATATGGAAGGAGCCTGGGGTCTTGAACACTCATGGAGGACTGATATACAACCAGGAACACCTGCTATGGTCTGAGCAAGCCATAAATTTTTTTTGCACTAAGCCACTGAAATTTAAGTGTTTGTTAGAGTAATTATCCTTAGCCTAGATAATCCATGTGTACTACCCAAGATCCAGCAGCAATACACTTTTTCTTTGGTAGTCTCTTCAATCATCTTTCTGCTGCTGGATCTCATTCCACAGCGTTTCCAAAGAAATCAAATATCAGATCATTCAAATAATCAGATTTGACCAAGGTCATTCTCCTGACTTCAGAACCTTCACTGATAAAAAAAAAAAACGATAAAGTCCAAGTTTTTAGCCTGGTGTTCCCAGGCTTTTGTTATCTGGTCCATCCTACTTTATTTCCTATTTAATTTTCTATTAGTCTCCCCATTGCATCCTGCAAAATCTTAGAAAACAATAAAGGCACACATTTCTATTGAAATACTTTACATGCAACAGAAAACATGGACATTATTTGTTGCATTAGAAAACCAATACAGCAATTCCACTGAGTGAGTTGTGGTTTTATTGTGTTTAAGGAGGAATCATGTTTGTGAAGGTTAGCTATTCATACAGCCAGCTCCTAATTGTCTTTATATTTACCTGTTCGTAAAAGTTGACAAATCTTACCATAACAGCTTAACGTGGAGGAGATGTAACTATAGTTATACATAAAGATGCTAAAGTGAGTCATATGTGGTCAGTTGGCCCGCCAAGTCGTAGCTGCCTTAGAAAATAATCTCTAGGCATCCCCTAGTTATTCTCCCATTACATGCCCTCTGCTACAGCTATTCCAAACATCCTACTGTTTGTCAAATGATCCATTCTTTTTCATGCCACCATGCCTCTGCCGGGCATACCCTTTCCTGCCTTACTGTCCAGGAAATGACCTAGTCATCCTTCAAAGCTTACTTAGGGGTTACTTGTCGTAGCTAAACTTCTTCAACCTCCTGGTCCAGTTCCTTCAAAGGCATATTAGTCATGTCCTCCTTTAATTTCAAAGCTCCTTGTGCAACCTCCCCACTTAGGACATTGTACTTTGCTTATGTATGTGTTTCACTAGATGCTGAGCTCAGGGGAGAAGAGGATTGGTATTCATGTTCTACAAATACTGAATGGCTCAATAAATGGGGGGCATGGGGAGGAAAGCGTGTATGTCTAGATGCAACTACCTGGTTCCATTCAGTCAAAAATTTGGTCCTTATATGTCAGTGTCCATAAAGCTGGCAAGGAAAGCCACTTGGCATGTTCTCCACTGTCTAGGAAGACCATGGAATTGGTGTGGAAAAGAAAGATTTATTCCAGGTGGCCCCAGAGGTCAGAACAAGGACCAGTAGCTGGAATAATGTGAAGCCTAATTTCAGTTCAGTTAAAAAGATACTTTCTTCTGTTCACTGAAAATAAGTTTTTAAGAAATAATTTTAATCATCAGAGAAGTTCAGAAAATAAAATGACATTTAACCATGTACCTAGCACCAAGATGCAACAGATGCTAACATTTTACTTCAGACTTCTTTGTTAAAGAAATATATGTTACAGATAGTGTTAAACACTCTCCTCCATTACTCATCTCTCCCTTTCTTCTCAGAGGCATCCACTATTTTTTTTTTTACTACCTTATGTTGGCATATATCCCCCTCCATGCATGCTTTTGTATTTTACTATACAGATTATTTTTTATGAATTGTATTTTTCTATCTCTACCTCTACCTTTGAATTATGGTGTTGGCGAAGAATATTGAATATACCATGGACTGCCAGAAGAATGAACAAATCTGTCTTGGAAGAAGTACAACAAGAATGCTTATTGGAAACAATGATAGTGAGACGTTGTCTCACGTACTTTGGACATGTTATCAGGAGGGACCAGTCCCTGGAGAAGGACATCATTCTTGGTAAAGTAGAGGGTCAGCGAAAAAGAGGAAGACCCTTGAAGAGATGGACTGACACAGTGGTTGCAACAATGGGCTGAAACATAGCAACGATTGTGAGGATAGCGCAGGACCAGGCAGTGTTTCGCACTGTTGTACATAGGGTCACTAGGATTCGGAACTGACTTGACTACACCTAACAACAACAACAACAACAAATCTATACTGCTTATGTGCCTCTATCTCAATCTATGGTGTGGGGGCATTGGTGGTTGAGTGGTAGAAACATCCTGTTTTGATTCCTGGACTATGCACCTCCTGCGCAGCTTTCACCTGCTTATCAGTGGAGGTTTGTGTACTTAAACAGGTTTTAGCGGACCTGCCAGACTAAGATGAACTACTAAGAAAAGCCTGGTGATCTACTTTTGAAAAAAATCAGCCAGTGAAAACCCTTTGAATCACAATGCTTCTAATGGCAGCATTTGGTTCTGTTGCGCATGGGGTTGCCGTGAGTCAGGGGCTGACTCAATGGCAGCTAAAAACAACGACTTATCTTTTTTTTATCTATGATATCATATAAATCAATATTGTATTTTTTGAGATTTTTCCGTGTAGTTGAATGTACATCTAATTCATTCATTTGGATTGCTGAAAATGAATCCACTGTATAGATAAACCATGGTTTACCATCCTTTTGCCTACATAGAGATATTTGTTTCCATTTTCACTATGATAAACCAGTTTTATAAAAGAATACCTTTGTTCATGCTTCTTTGTGTATGCAAGATAACATGTTCTTACCATCAGCGCTGTCAACCCCTTGCTTTGAGGGGCAAAATACTTCAAATTGGAACTGATCATGGCGAGGCTATCAAGGAATGCTATAAAGGGATTTCCTTCATTAATTTGTAAGTTGAGTACAATGATATTAAATTCCCTTCTAATGAAGCTCAAGGCTTCCATGGCTTTAATCATGGGTGTTTCTACAAATCCTGGGGCTACAGGGCAAATGCAAAAAAAGCTCATCATGGGAACAATGACTGGAAGGACCTTCAGACATGCTCTGTCACCATCTACCTCTTGGTGGATGTCTTCATGGTGGAAGTAGGATATATTTGAACTGTCACCACTGAACTGTTTGAACTGTTAGTCCACAAGTGTTTGTTGAACACCTAGTATGTGCTAAGAAGAAGGCCTGGTGGTGCAGTGGCTGAGTGCTTGGTTATCTGTTAACTGAAAGTTTGGTGATTTGAACCCACAAGACTCTCCACAGAATAAAGATGTGGCAGCCTGCTTCTGTAAGGATTTACAGCCTTGGAAACTCTGTGGGGCAGTTCTGCTCTGTCCTGTAGGGTTGCTATGAGTCAAAATTGATTTGACATCAATAGGCTTTATTATGTACTAGGCACTGTTTTAAATGCTAGCCATATGCAGTGAAGAAATAAAGTCCTTCATGGAGCATATATCACAGTTAAATATGTAATATAATGATAGGTGCTATGGAGAAAATGGAAACCCTGGTGGTATAATGGTTGAATTTGGTTGTTAACCAAAAGGTCAGCAATTTGAAGCCACCAGGCACTTCTTGGAAACCCTATGGAGCAATTCTGCTCTGTCCTATAGGGTCACTATGAGTTGGAATGGACTCAACAGTTTGTTTTTGGTTTTCATGGAGAAAATAAAGCAGAGTAAGAGGTTGAAGAATGAAGGGGATGTTATTTTATTAAGGTGCTGTCTGAAATATTTCAGGGTTCTATAATAATTTTCTCCACTTTATAGATGAGACAACTTAGCCAACTTAGGTTAAATGACTTCCATAAGGCCACACAACTGGGAAGCAAAAGCGATTCAAACTCATGTCTTTTGATTCCATGTTATTCTTTTGTTCCATAATGTTTTTCTGCTCCTATTTTTTTTTTAAAGGAAAGCTAGCATAAAGATGATGCTTTATAGTTTATAAATTATTTTTATATATATACTCACTCTTCACTTGTTGACATAGTTAGATTTCAAAGACCAGGCTGTTTTGTGAAAATCGGTGTTACATGAAAATGGAGGATGACCACATTAGAACACAAAATGGAGGATGTCTATGTCATTACATAACTGCCAAACCACTGAGAATCATGGCCCAGACCAGCTGACACATAACCTTAACCATCACAGCTAGTGTTAGTCTCATCTCATACCTCAGCATTCATTACTGTCAGACGTACGTCATTAATGAGCAAAATAGTCGGATAATATTTTACTATTGTCGTAAATGGGAAATGTCAGATAACGAGATAGTTGATAAGTGAGGAGTAGGTGTACTCTTCCATTTGATCCTCACAGCAAATTCTATAGCATGAACAAGGAAGCGTGAACAAAGGTATTCTTTTGTAGAATTGGTTTGTCATTGTGAAATGGAAATGAATATCTCTACTTAGGCAAAAGGATGCAAAACCATGGTTTATCCATACAGTGGGTTAGCTTTCAGCAATTCAAATGAATGAATTAGATGTTAATTTATTATTAACATTGCTTACTGAGGCCCAAAGAAGTTAAATAACTGGCTCAAGATCACAGCAGGATAGTGACCGAACCGGAGCTAGAACTGAATTTACTCTATTACATTCTGTAGGAGACAGACAAAGCCCTAATCAACTCTTAAATTTACATGGAGCCCTGGCTGCACAGTGGTTATAAGCTCAGGCTGCTAAACAAAAGGTTGGCAGTTTGAATCCACCAGGGGCTCCTTGGAAACCCTATGGGGGCAGTTCTGCTCTGTCCTAGAGGGTTGCTATGGGTCAGAATTGATTCCACGGCAACAGATTTAGAGAAATCCTATCCAGATTGTGCAGTGATATGCTGGGTGGTCAGTGTTAGTACATTATGCCCATTTCTCAGAGGCACCAGCTGCTTCAGCCCCCATCTGCCACAGTTGCCTCTTCTCAGCTGGGGACTAGACCCTGCACGGCCCATGAAGCCTCCTGCCACTGGATAAATCAACCTAACTGTGGAGAGTTAATTTGTCTGACTATAAAGTGCACTCAATAAGTCTAAAACAAAACTAATTGGTTCTCTTCCATACAAATTTAATCATACCATAAAATGTGATCAATGCAAATAAAAACCATTGAGTAGATGAAGTGTCAAGGATCCATAAAGGTGGAAAAATAGTCCACGTGCATAATGGTAGGAATCAAAATTGGGATGTGTAGCCACTTGTGTATTAATCATCTCATGTACCAGAGACGACGGTACCTGAGCTGTGCTGAAGGGACACTGAAAATTCCCTTCTTTTGTGCCAGTTGTCTGGAGGAGATAATTTCCTGATTGATTTTGGGGCCCATGTGTTATCAGCTAATATGTTGTGGGTAATATTCACTGGATGCATGTTTCCTGAGTAAGCAGCTCACATATTGCTTCGCAGGCTCTGACCAAGCTTTCTTTGTGCTAGGACTGACTGTTTTTGTTGCAGATAAAGAGCCTTGGGTTTGTGGAATGACATCAGATGCACTTCTCAAAGGTTCAAATGATGCAGAGAGAGGTGTGGAGGCCTCTTCTGTGCAGAATTTATTTGGAGGAAGACAAAGCTGGGTAGGTTCTAGCAGCTTCAAAAATGTCAAACCCAAACCTTTGTTTTATTGCCACTCACTATCAGAGGGGCAAACAGAGGCATTTATGCCATTTGTCTTTGTCGGTCTAACAAATGGATTGGTGGTTCCTTTCTACCCAGTTGGAATCACTGGGGCCTCACCTGGAAGCTCAGTCCGGTCTGCACTCTGAACAAGACCTGTTAGGACAGGTCTGTGGGGAAGGGCGGCCTTGCAGTCAATCTTACTATAGTGTATGTGCTTGGGGGAGCCTCCCTCTCCAAACCTCTGCCCAATGTTGATAACCAAAACTCTTGACAATCTTATGGCAAACCACACAGTCCACTGGAACCAAGACATTGCTACCTGTGAACTCTGAGCATCACCCTGGCCTGGAATGGACTGAGGCCACCTGTCATGTACCTGGACTCATTGACGTGGACCTTATACTTATTGGCACGGTTGTCTGCTAAACTCAACTTCCTCTTTTTTTCCTTTCCACCCTCTTTCCTGCTTCTACTCTGTCCGCCCCCCGCCCCCGCCCCATCTGTCACTAAAATTCATTCTCCTTTTCTTCCATGGTAGTAGGATCATAGCTGGACATATGATGCCCAGCTAGGGACTAAGATCTAAGGATCTAAGAGCTTTCCCTGAGGATTTATATATAAACAATGGAAGGTAGACTTGTTTTGGTAAATTGGGAGGGTGTGAATTTTGGTCTGTTTGTGGCCATCTTCCACACAGTATAGGAGCCCTGGTGTCACAGCGGTGAACTGCTTGGCTGGTAACTGAAAGGTCGGATGTTTGAACCCACCAGCCGCTCCATGGGAGAAAGATGGGGCAGTTTGCTCCTTAAAGATTTATAGCCTTGGAAACCCTATGGGGCAGTTCTACTCTGTTTTGTAGGGTTGCTGTGAGCCAGAATTGACTCGAGGACCATGGGTTTAGTTTTGGTTTCCCCACAACACAGAGAGCAGCTTTTTTTGTTCGTTTGTCTGTTTCTAGAGTGAAAAGAGAAATAAGCAGAGATAAGACACAGGGTTTAAGAGAGGAGGAAGAGACATCTGGGTAGCGTTGAGTTACTGAAGACCTCATTTCTTTAGGTCTTCAATCACAGGAGCTACTATAGTATCCTCCCCAGTTTTGTGAGGCAACAAATTGCCTTTTTGCTTAAGCAAGTTTAGATTGATTTCTGTTACTTACAACTGGAAGAACTGGAGCTACCATGCATTTCTGTGGAAACAGTGGACCCAAAGAGGGATGAGAAGTTTGACATGGAAAGTACGCTACTACATAGAAACCACTTTTAAAAGAGTGATTAATTTAGTCACCAAAAAACAAAACCCATTGCCGTCAATTCGATTCCGACTCACAGCACCAAGCAGTTTTGTTGACTTTTTCAAATGACTTTGAGGACAAAGTAGAACTGCCCCATAGGGTTTCCAAGGGCAGGCTGATGTATTTGAACTGCAGACCTTTTGGTTAGCAGCCTAGCTGTTAACCACTGTGCCACCAAGGCACAAATTTAGTCATACCCAGTCTTAAAAACCAAGATTGGTCATTAGCTTGTTTTCAACTAAGGAGGAGGAGCTTCTGCTTGTATCACCCTGGTAATGATATTTGAAAAGGTCTTTGTAAATTATTATGCAAATGTAAGGGTTTTTTAAGTATTTAAAACTTCCTCAGGAGACAGGATGATTCCGAATTATTCCTGCTTCATGGGAGAGAACACTGTGGCACCAAGCAATTTTGTTGAGTTTTTCAAATGGCTTTGAGGGAGCCTGAGTCATTTCCATATTTCTCTGGATACCTGCCATACAGTCATCCCAGCAAAATGAAGGCTCCCATCTGGTTTCACCTTCTTCCCACCCAAGGAGGTAAAGCTGGGAAGATGGGTGCAGCTACAGAGAGTGACATCACGGGTTCAGGAGGGAGGGCAAGGCCCAGCATGTGGGGAGGGCCAGTGGAATTTTAACATTCTCTTGGAACTCTCTTTATTCCAGGAGAGCTGAGAAAGGACACATGTTGCATATTTAATAGCCTCCCTCAGCTAAGAAAAGCCCATCTTGTATGTCTCTTGGCTTCCCTAGTTGCTCACTTACTACCAACTCTTTCTAGTACTAAAGTCCCTGCCTCTGACTCTCTCTTCTACCTCCTGGAATCTACTTCGCCCTGAGTTGCTGGAGCTCTGTCTTTTTCCCTATGATTTATCATGACAACATCTCTTGCCGTTCTACTCTTCCATTTGTCTGCTTTCAATAATTATTTAAGCTTTATTAGGTATTTATCAAGTAAACTGTCGGCTTCTGAAGTTTGCTTATTGTAGCCAGAGGTTTAGAAGGGCAATTTGTATGCATCTCAGAGCTCGCACGGCAAATCCTCTCTCTGGATTGAAATTATGATATGAACATGATGTTTTATGAGATAATAGAATGACGGTTCCAAATTCTAGGGCTGGTTATATATTTTTTTCCTCTGAGCTTTCCTGAGAATGAAATATGTAAGCAGCTCAGAAGGCTGGGTATTAGAAAGGAGGGTGTGGAAATGTACTCACTGTGGGGTAGTTGAGGAGGAACAGATGAATGGTCCAGCTCAGATGGCCTTTAAATTCATGAGTTTGAGTGTAAGCCAAGTTAAACACCACTGGGCTCTGTTGCTCCCTGAACTTTGCAGAAATGGAAGATTAATCTGACTGTGGGGCACTGAATGGGTGCTTCCAGAAAGGAGAGAGCTATGAAGGCACAAAGCCTAGTTAAGATGCAATTGTAACAGTGCAGGTGAGCAATAATGTCCTGAACCAGAACAGAGGCAGGGGAATGAATTCAGAAAGCAGAGTCCTTTAAGAGGGTGAAAACTGAAGAGCTTCTCATAGCAATAGTAGGAGTTGTCTAATATTTTTTTATTTTTGGTTCCAGTTTGATATAACCCTGAGAGGTAGGTATTTTTAATATCATAGTTTTCATATGTAGAAATCGAAGCTCCAAAAAGTCATTGAAAATGATGTCTGTTGCTTTTGCCTTTCTAGCATCTATCCTTTCCTTGTTCTGGTAACTACAGCCAGATTTTCCTTTGTAGGAATAACCATCTTCCATTCTCAGTTAAGAAGTCAGAGTGATATATGACTCATGTTTGGCTGGTGGCTGTATTTTAGTTCCCTGACCACAGCCATTTCCTAACCCAAGCCAGGGCAATGCCACTCAGTGCTGGGGCTGTCTTTAGAATGATAGGACAAGAGAAGCTTTTTCTGATTTGGGACTTGGAACTGTAAGGATTGTTATGTGTGTAAGTCAGGTGTTGTGTGGGGCCACCTGAAGGGAGAGCTGCCTGAAATTGAAACCAATGGAGAGGAAAAATGAATTGAGAAAAGACAGACTGAGACCTAATGACATTATTTATGGCTGAAACTAACCATTCCTGAGGAGCCCACGTCTATACTTTTCAGTTACAAGAAACAGAAAGAAACAATATTATTGTTACTGTATTTTAAATTAATGTTTGCCTACATCATTTCAAGTACTGTTTACTGACAATTACAACCAAAAGAGCCTTGACAATACACTCATTCAGCTAATGTGGTAGGAATGGAGATAATGATTTTTGAGGGGTTGCAATGAGTCAGAATTGACTTGAAGGCAACAGATTTGTTTTGTTTGTTTTTTTGTTTTTTTTTTGGTTTTCAAAGGCTACAGCCTTCGGTATAGATTACCCCTCAATATAAAGAAAACAAAAATCTTCACGGCTGGATCCATAAACATCATGATAAGTGGTAAAGAAATTAAAATTGTCAATGAGTTTGTTCTACTTGGATCAAGAATCAACGTCCATGGAAGCAGCAGTCAAGAAATCAAATGACATATTGCATTGGGGAAATCTTTTACAAAAGATCTCTGCAAAGTTTTCAGAAAGCCAAGATGTCACTTTGATGACTAAGTATGAAAATGGCATGGTGGTAGCTTCAGACCTTCTCATCTAACTTCACAAGGGGGATGGAGAATCACTATCAGGATCAACAGCCCAGTGCTGGCTGCTATGAGGTCCAGGTCAGACATACCTCTATGCGCCAACCTTTTTTACCCATTCTGACACCAGTTGTCCCTCTCACAGCACTGTCTACTTCTCTGCTGGGTTTGATAGTTCGTTACAATGGCCACACAGAACTCACAAACCATACTTACAGTTATGGGGTTTATTAGGAAGTAACAGATTACAATTCAGGATACAGTTCTTCGATCAGGACAATCTCTTCTCAGCTGTGCCTATCAGCAGGCTTCTCTCTAGTCCTCAGCAACTCGATCCCTCGGCCCAGCCTCTGCCAGCTCAGGCAAGTGTTACAGAGCTCTTTGGCTCCATCGATAAGTGCCCAGAGGCACCCTGATCTGTTAGTAAGCCTTGGCCCAAAGGTGCTCAGCTCCCTTGCTCTATAGATAAGAGACCCTAGTTCTGCCAAGTACCTGGAGGCACCCCACTCCACCAGCAAGCCTCCTGCCCAAAGATGTTCAGCTTTTTTGCTCCTTGGGCTGGGAAGTCCACCATGCCATCTCCTACTGGCTTCCTGATGGTCTCCTGGTTCTGCTGTCTCTGCTGCTGCCATTTCTTTGCCGTTTCTTCTTGCCATCTCTCACCATCTCCAGTGTTACAACTCTCTCTCTCTCTGTCTCCTGGGTCTAGGAGGTTCTCAGCACAGGGATCCCAAGTCCAAAAGATGTGCTCCACTCCTAGCTCTTCTTTCTTGGTTGTAGTGAGGTGCCCCCTTTCTGCTTCTGGGATAGCTCATTTTAAGCCTAGTGGGATGGCAAAACTGACCAATGCCCTCATTAGGGTTCAATACACCTTATATGCATGGTCCCACACCTACAAGTGTACCATGAACCTTATTTGCATTAAAAAAAATTTTTTTTATCCCCTTGGTGGACCACGAGCCCCTCATTTGCATAGCTCCACCCAGTCATTTGGTGGAAGTTACAAGACCATGGCCATATAAAAGCAATCCATTGCACTGCACTAAGGTACACCTGACTCAAGCCATGGTATTTTCAATCACCTCATGTGCATGTGAAAGCTGGGCAGTGAAAAAGGAAGGCACAAGAATTGCTGCATTTGGATTGTGGTGTTGGTGAAGAATATTGAATTTACCATGGGCTTCTAGTAGAATGAACAAATCACACTTAGAAGAAATACAACCGAATGATTCATAGAAGTGGGGATGGTAAGACTTCATTTTGCTTACTTTGGACATGTCGTCAGGAAAAACTAATCACTAGAAATGGACATCCTGTTTGGTAAAGTAGAAGGTCGGCAAAAATGAGGGAAACCCTCAATGGGATGGATTTATACAGTGGCTGCAACTATAGGCTCAAATCTACCAATGATCATGAAGATGAATGGGCAACATTTGTTCTCTTATACATAAGGTCACCATGAGTCAGAACTGACTATATGGTAGCCAACAACAACAAAACACTGTGTGTGTGCTGAGAGAGAGAGAAGCATGGAGAAAGAAATAGACCAAGGAAATGGATTCCCAGGACTTGGAAGTCCCCTGGAAAGAAGGGCTGAAGGCAAGAGATCTGGGACCAAGTTTAGACTTAGCAACTCACTCTCTGGGTGACCTTGGATGAGTCCTTAACCTCTCTGGGCCTCACAGCTGCATCTGTACTTGGGTCATTCATTTATCAATAATTAATTAATTCTCACTAATTTTGTGTGTGTGTGTGTGTGAGAATCAGAAACTACAAGATGGAAAGGTCTGTAAACATGCTGCTGTTACTTGGAGAGGCCAAATGCTCCCATGGCCTAGGGAACAATTTCAAACAACAGACAAGTTTCTAGATTGTTGTTAGGTGCCGTTGAGTCGGTTACGACTCACAGCAACCCTATGCACAACAGAACGAAAACACTGCCCAGTCCTGCGCCATCCTTACAATTGTTGTTATGCTTGAGCTCATTGTTGCAGCCACTGTGTCAATCCATCTCGTTGAGGGTCTTCCTCTTTTCCATTGACCCTGTACTCTGCCAAGCATGATGTTCTTCTCCAGGGACTGATTCCTCCTGACAACATGTCCAAAGTATGTAGGACGCACTCTCGCCATCCTTGCCTTTAAGGAGCATTCTGGCTGCACTTCCTCCAAGACAGACTTGTTTGTTCTTTTGGCAGTCCATGGTATATTCGAGATTCTTCGCCAACACCACAATTCAAAGGCGTCAACTTGTCTTCAGTCTTCCTTATTCATTGTCCAGCTTTCACATGCAGTGAAAGGAAGAAGGACCCGGCAGTCTACTTCTGAAAAGCGTTAGCCAGTGAAAACCTTATGAATAGCAGTGGAACAGTTTCTAGATTAGGTGGTTTTTACGGTTTCTTTCCCTTTAGGAGTCGCCTAAACAATAACCACGAGCCTGGAACTTGATGTACAAGTGTATGTTAACTTACTACATCTTATGACAGCTTTGTGAGGTAGATGTATTATCTCCATTTTACCATTCAGGAAGCTGCAGATCATACTCGTTAAATTACTTGTTCAAGAGTACATACAGGGCCAGTGGGAGACCTGGGTCTACCATCAGTTCTGCCGGACTCCATAGACCTCATCTTTCCACTGAAGCATCCTACCTCAAGATTCAGGAAAGTAGTAGTGGGAGAGACTCAGAGAATTGATAGAAAAGAGGGAAGAGTCTGAAAGAAGAGGCTACCCTAAATCTGGCCTTGAAGGGAAATGATGAAGTGTCTTCAGGAGCTACCTAAGACACAGCTATGAGATTGTCAAGAGGATTGAAGGCTAACGTATGACTTGATCAACTGGCTTGTCCTCTTAGGAGCCTTGATTTTGTTAAAGCCCATTTATTCATTCATTCATGGAACATTTTTTGAAAACCTACTATGTGAGAGGTCTTGGACCAAGCTTACAAAGGTGAATAAGTCACTGCCTCTTCTTTGAAGGAACTTGGTCTACTAGGGAATATATTCCGGCAAACAGCTTACTCTAATGCGGTGTGTTAAGTTCTAAATGGGGCTGTGACCAAAATTTACATAATGGAGACAGAGTAAATAGAAACTAATCTGAAATGAGGAGATCTTGAAAAGGTTTTATAAAAGCGGGTAGTCGTCTGAGCTGGACCTTTAAGAATATGTAGGGGTTTGGCACATGGACAAAGAGAGGAAAATGCTTACCTGGCAGAGATAATGGCCTGGAAAGGTAGAGAGGCACATGTGGTTGATGTGTTTGGAGAAAAAGTAGCAGTTGGTTGTGGTTGGAGCCTGGCAAGTGGGGCGGAGGGTGAGCTGTGATGTGTAGGAGGTAAGTTCAGAGAACTTGGCAGAATCAGAGGAATAAATGCCCAGTAAAGATAAAGTTTGGATATTATCCTGCATATGATGGAGCCTTTGAAGGAATTTAGTGCTAGGAGTGACAAGATCGTATTTGAAATTTACAAAGACTTGCCCTGACTTCTGCTGGAGAAAGCATTAGAAGGTGCCAGGCCTGAGGCAGAAAGGCCGCTGAGGAGGCTGCAGAACTAATCAAGAGCAGTTACAATATGGGTTTGAGTTAGTACAGTGCTGAGAAGCTACAAAAGCCAAGGTCTGCAGTCTGAGGAACCTTTCACAGCAGTTCCCTCTGCTTGCACACCTCCAGGATAGGAGGGTCACTACCTTCTAGGACAGCCCAGGCCCTTCTTCACCTTTCCCTACAGCTCTGAGATTTCCCAGAGACGAAGCTAAGAGGAAAGGAGCTCCCAAGATTTTTATCTATTGGCTCCTGGAAGGAAGAGGTCTTACGTCCCACTGAAGGAGGCCATGAAAACTAGCCAGTGCAAACTTCCTCCTGTAAGAAGGCTGGGAGGACCCAGCTTCAGTGAATCCTAACTCAGGCCAGGGTGGCCCCCAAAGCTTTATTATACCTGGTGCTTGGGAAACGGTGGAGAGAAGAGACCAAAGGCAGGATTCCCTCTGCCTAGAATACTCTTTGGGTACCCAGTGAATTTCTACTCATCTTTTAAAACAAAACATACAGTCAATAAATATCTAGGTTGAAAGGTCTTCAGACCATCTGTGCCAGGGGTCAGCAAACTTTTTCTGTAAAGGGCCAGATAGTCAATATTTTAGACTTTGCCAGTCATTCATCTGTGTCACAACTACTCAAGCCTGCCACTGTAGTGTGAAAGTAGACACAGATAATACATAAATGAATTCAGTGTGGTTGTGTCCCAATAACACCTTATTCACAAAAATAGGGGGCTGTTCCTAAGACTGTTGCTGGCTTCTCTCTCATTTAGGCCAGTGCATTCAGATGAAGAGACTGAGGTTTTACTTTGAGAGACAAAACAAAATTCTTCAATTTCTAAGAGTTCCATGATATTATGAGCTCAATAAATATTTGTTAAATTGAATCAAATCTATGTATGCTAAGATCTTTTGCACAATGGAAATTGGTGGTCATAAGCACCTTGATAGTGCTTGTAGTCTTGGTCCACAGGAATTAAAGGTTGAATTATTTGACTTTCAATATTATTTAACAATGGATTTAAACCCACATGAAGAAAGAAGGAGATGTCCAAATATCTCCATTTCTTCTTCCAATTTCCTTGATCTTCTGGGCCTCATCTTTTGTCTCAGTGGGCGGTTTGGGAATTACAATATGTAATAGACTGGGTTGGGATGTTAGAGTGGGGAGGACAGCCAGTGAAGGTGCAACTTAGTGGAGACACAATGGTAGGGTGAATTTAGTTTTGTTTTGCCCTACCCATTCCGAATGGTGCTGTAAACAGCTGGAATGGGACACTTTAAAATAAGATGACCATGACCAGAAACATGGTCTAATGTAGCAATTTAGGTACAGGGTTTGGATTCAAACAGACTCCTGGCTCTACCACTTTCCAGCCATATAAACTCAGACAAGTGTCTTTAAGAGCCTCAGTTGCCTCGTTTACTTTTAAATGGGAGTAATAGAACTTTCCTCTTAGGAATAGTTTGAAAATTACATGAAATTATGAATGTAAAGTACCTCATATCATGCTGGGTACAAAGTGAGTGCTTAGTTGTTTGGGATTTATTTTTTTATTGCATGCAACATGAAAATAACACATCCACAGTAATGGTTGCAGAACACTGACCACCCTGAGGTCACAGAGTTTGTTTTGTTATATCAGGTCCTTCTTCCTTTTATGTGTGTGTGAGATTATGGTGTATCGCAAAAGGAATCACATGTGAGAAAGTGCTTAGCATAATGCCAGGAACATAGGTATTCACTTGATTTTTAAACATCTGTGAAATGTTGTTGTTAGGTGCTGTCAAGTCAGTTCCGACTCATAGCGACCCTATGAACAACAGTGTGAAACACTGCCCGGTCCTGTGCCATCCTCATGATCGTTGTTATGCTTGAGTCCTTTGTTGCAGCCACTGTGTCAATCCATCTCATTGAGGGTCTTCCTCTTTTTCGTTGACCCTCTACTTTGCCAAGCATGATGTCCTTCTCCAGGGACTGAACCCTCCTGATAACATGTCCAAAGTATGTGAGATGTAGTCTTGCATTCCTTGTGTCTAAGGAGCATTCTGGTTGTACTTCTTTCAAGATGGATTTGTTTGTTCTTTTGGCAGTTCTGGAAATGGGAGTCCTGCGATTTCATGGCAGTGAATATGCTAGATAGCAATGAGACATTAATTTGCTTAGGAGTGCAAATGGCAACATACCTGCTACCACTCTCCACTTCCCATTCCTAGGCAACTTTTGGGTTTCCCCAGCTGGAGTCTCCTAAAGATTTGGCTGATCCCAGCTGTGCCTAGGGCAGGAACACTGGGGAAGGCTTAGCCCTCTTCAGTCATGCCCCTGGTGAACCTCTTGCCCCGTACTTCCCACCCCCATTAAAGCCATCCCAAATCTTCCAAACATTTTGGCTCAGTTTTCATGGCTGGCCTCATTCCCTGACCAGCATGGCTCTTCTCCAAGGAGGAAAGGGTCATGACTTCCTATCTTGGCCTTCAATCATTTGCTTAGAAGGTTTGGGACCTGGAATTACAGAGCTGCTGTTTGCCTAACTTTAAGTACCACTATTGCCTGGAACCTCCTAAGTCCTGCCTCATTCAATCAAAACTTCTTGGTAGCATCATGTGCCCAAACTGTACATGGGACTACTGTCCCACATGGCAAGTCAGAGAGCAAAGTCTGGGCCCTGTTTCATTCTTCTGCAGGCCTGTGGGCTCCCTTGGGGCCTCTATCTCTTATTGAAGGCCAGCCTGCCAGACTGGAGGGTGGGCTGAGGTCACTGGGTCTGGCAGAACACTGGGGGCAGGGGAAAGAGCAGATGGGAGGAGAAATCAGGAACTTCTGGACCAGCCGAGGAGTATAAATCACACGGCTGCTGTGAAGCCTTTTAAATGTTTTGACAATCCCCAATCCATCAGAGCCTTTAATTGGGTTTTGACTGAGTTGTTCTATATGTAAATACCAGTTACTGGTGAGGTTGTTTATAGCCAAACTGTCTGTTTATGCAAATTGTGTTCCAAGATCACAGCGTTTTCATTGCAGGATAAAAACATTCCTTT
This sequence comes from Elephas maximus indicus, assembly GCF_024166365.1. NCBI lineage: Eukaryota > Metazoa > Chordata > Mammalia > Proboscidea > Elephantidae > Elephas > Elephas maximus. The sequence continues at coordinate 87,261,727 of NC_064830.1, read as the reverse complement.
TATTTAATGCCAAAATCGCTTCCTCCTTGGGCTGGGGTTTGTTTTCCTCTTTGGCTTTTAAATACAGTAAAGCAATTTGGTAAGCCGGAGGAGAGGTGCTTCCTATCCAGCTGAGGCCTTGAGGCCTCCCAGAAAGAGAGGGGGGAGGACAACTGAGTTGGCTGTTTGGGTTTCACAGATTCACGGAATGCTCTTGGCTGCCTCAGCCCAGCTTCCCTCCCAAAATTAAGACCCACTGAATGACGGGGAGCTCATTCCTGTCAAAGCTCCTGGCCCATGTTTGGCCAGTTTTGACTATTAGAAAGCTGTCCCTTAGAGTTACTTGGAATTTGCCTTCTTGAAACTTACCCCCCACTCCAACCTGGGCCTCATAGAATAATTTCTCCCTTAGCCCTATGACCTCCTTTCAGACAATGACCATCCCCCTCAATCCTTCTCCTCTTCGGATGGACACCCCCAGGAGCCTAGAGGTCTTATTTTGACTCATCCCTATCATGATGGACCAGAGGCTTCTGGATATGCTTCATTTTATCCATGTTCTTACAGGCCTCAGTCTAGAGCCTGGTTTTTGCTTCACAGAAACCACTACCCAATCTCTAGGAAGGCCTCGTGACCCAGGTTAGTGCTTGTCAAACTTTAGCATCCACAGGTCATCTGGAGTGCTTGTTAAATTCCGGAATCCTGATTTAATTCCCAGAGATTCTGATCCAGTAGGTCTGGAGAAGGCCCCTGAATTTATACTCAGAACAAGCTCTCAGGTGGTACTAGTGTGGCTGAGCCACAGATCACACTTTGAGTGACACTTCTCTAGGCCCTGTCTTCTGTCCACTTGCTCATATTGCAGTCCTGTCTCTATCCTGGAAATTGAGATCCTCCATGATCTAACCAATCATATCCTTCCTAGGGAAGGAGAGCCCAGGGTGATTCAGAAGGAGAGGGGTTTTGCCCATATTTCTTGTTTGTGTTAACTCAGCCAACTTCCCAGTGGCCAGTTCTACCCAGATGCCCCACGGCTTTTCAACTCAACATACCCAACACTGAATACATCTTCTTCCTCACAATTACTCCTCCTAATATATTTTGCCCTCAAGGTAAAATCCAGTCTCTCTTATATGGCTTATCTGGTCAGGTACTCATCTTTCATGCCTCACCATGTTATCCCTGATCCCTAAACCTCCGCTCTACTGAACTGTTTCTGGAATTTATCCCTGGCCTGCCATATGGTGCTAAGGAATGAAATGTTGGATTTATGCCATGACAAATTCATTCATCTCGATATTTTCAAGTGCACTGAATTAGCCCTGGTGATACAGCAGCAACCAGCACAGAGTAAGTCCCTGCCCTCATGGGACTTATATTCTAATGGAGCTTACAAACAACATCAGCTGTGGAGAGCCTTCTTCTGAAGGGACACAGTCAGCATGAGTTCAAGTCTTTTTTCTTATCAAGGTCACTCCCATCAGCAGACTGACCATCCTTCTCTTCACAAAGAAAAGTGTTGTCGTCAGAAAGAATTCCTCATCTTCCTTTTCTTCTCCACCTGCAACATGCATCTTCTTCGTCCTCTCTCCTGCTTTCAGAGGACAGGTGTGTAGGGTGAATCCATGGGTGTTTGGATACGAACTCCTCCTGTCCACCCAGGGATTCTCCTCTAGTTGCTGTTAGGTACCTTTGAGCCTGCTCCAGTTCAGAATGAAATGTGCTCAGTCCTTTACCATCTTCATGATCCTTGGCATGTTGGAGTCCATTGTTGTGGCTGTTGTATCAGTCCATTTCATTGAGGCTTTCCCTAGTTTGTGCTGACTCTGTACCAAACATGATGTCCTTTTCTAGTGATTGGTCTTTCCTGATGGTGTGTCCAAAGTAAGCAAGACAAACACTGCTGTAGGGATGGGACTTCATTTCCCCAATCTATATATCTTCTCCCTCTTCACTGTTTATGATCACCATTTCAACTTGCTCAAGAGTCTTTCTCCCTTTAAAATAACAGTTACATAACAACACACCCTCAATTCCACACATTCCTTGAACTCAGTGGTTCTCAAGACCACGGTAACATCACCTCAGGAGATTTAAAAAACAAGTGCCAGGGTCACATCACAGAACAACGAGAACAGCGTTTGTAGTGGTAGTGGAGGCCAGGAATCGATATGTTTTCAAACCTCCCCAGGTAATTCTATAATCAGCCAGGATTGGAAATCACTGCTATCATCACTCCACTTCCTGCTAGAGAAAATCTTTTTAAAACCGGCAGAAGATACTGTCTTCTTTTCCACATCTTCTCACTGACTCTTCAATCCATTGCCATCTAGCTTTGTTCCATCAAATTCACTGAAATTGCTTCAAGTAGTTAGTTCACTGATGACTCTCTGTTTCTAAATCTAGCTGACACTTCTTCTCTTGCTGGACTCATGGAGCATTTGACAATATTGGTTGCACCTTTCTCCTTGCAGTGGTTTCCCTGGCCCCCATGATACAGCCTCCACTGATGCTCCTGCATTTGCCTCTTTCTCAGTCTCCTTTACAGGCTTTCCTCCCTCCAGGCACCTTTTGGATACTGGTGTTCCCAGCATTTCATTCTTTCCTCTCTCTGTAACTCTCTCTGGGTGAGTTAATCTATTATTTCCAGCTCTATAAGGATGGCTTCCTAACTTCATTTCTACCTCAACCTTTTCCAAGCTCCAGATCCATCTCTCCCACTGCCTATTGAACATCTCATACTTCTTCTTTCTAAATCAGATTCACCCTTTTTTTTCCCCACCTCCTTATATGGCACCGGAAACCCTGGTGGCGTAATGGTTAAGTGCTACGGCTGCTAACCGAAAGATCAGTTTGAATCTACCAGGTGCTCCTTGGACACTCTATGGGACAGTTCTACTCTGTCCTGTAGGGCTGCTACGTGTCAGAATCGACTTGACGGCAGTGAGTTTGGTTTTTGGTTTGTATGGCACCATCAGGGTACCCGATCTTGAATCCTAGGAGTCATCATAGACTATTTCTCCGTTTCTCCTTCATGTGTAATTGGTCATTGACTCAAATAATTCTGTAGCCTAAATATTTAATGAATCTTTCTGCTCCTCTCCAACTCCACCATCACTGTGTAAGTTTGGGCCTTTGGGATTTCTCTTTTGCATTGCTTTCTTAGTCACATCTCTAGTCTCACCACCAGTAAGCTATACCCCACATTGTCATCACAAAAAGTCTCTCTAAAATGAAAATCTGACTATAATTTTACTCCTTAAAGCCTACCTTTCAATGACTCTGTAGCACAAAAGTTAAAATTCGAGTTCCTTAAACTGTGTGGTTGTTGCCACAGGATAGTTACATAACTCAAAGAAAATTGTCAGTAGATAAAAGTACAGGATAGGTACTCCTTTAAAAAAAAAAAAATGTAGGCAAATACAAATTTTTCTACCCACAGAGGGATAACCAGAACAGGAGGCAGCATTACTCTCAGGTGGAGGGGCCAACTTCCCTGACCTTGAAGTCCCATGAAGGCATCCTCACTGCTCCAGCAGGTCTTTTGCGAAGACCTCTTTTGCAGCTTTGTTCATTTTTATTCACTTTTCTTTTTTCTCAAGTTAGGTGGAGATGCTGGTTATGTGTATTTCTGCCCAGCAGGTGCCAATAACAGATAATGACCCCAGCACACTTTTTGGTGCTTCCTGCAAAATGGCTGAATCCGAAGTCAATTTCCCAAGTCTTCCCACCCCAAGGCATGTCCAAGCTATATGCCCTCCTGAAGTCTATGCCTGCAGCCTGACTCCTGACTTTGCTTCTCTCTTCATCCTCGTTTCCTGATACCCTCTACCTCACACCACATACTCCAGCCATCTTAAAATACCTGCAGTCTCATGAGCATATCATAATCTCTTCTGTCTCCCTCTATTTGCCCACATAGGTTCTTATCCTGGAGACTAGGTATTTTCTACTCATTCCTCAAGATTCACTTAAGACTGTAGTTGTCTATTAATACATGTTTGTTTATCACCAGACTTGAAGGTCCTGAACCATGTCTCTTCATTTCTGTTTCCCCAGTGCCTAGTAGAAGGTGTGGCCAATCTTTGGCCTCACCAGATGTTTGTGGAATGAATGAATGCAAAAGTGTCAAATGAGCTTATGGGTAAAGCAGCCAGGGCTTTAAACTTCAGTCAAGACAAATTAATTCCAAACCTTGTTCCTAGAGGTGTAGCCAGAATACCCATATTAAAATAGTCACTCCTGTTTTGATCTTATCAGCTTGGCAGCACTTACTGCTTCCTGACATTGTCTTGTTTGTTTGCATGCTATTATTCATCCCCTCCACTAGAATGTAAACCCTCAAGGTCAGGGAGCTTGTTCGTAACTGTATCTCTAAGGTCTAGCTCAGTGTCTAACACACAATTGATGCCCAAGACATGTTTGTTGAAAGAGTAAATGACCTTGCTTTGAAATTGGGCAACCTGCAGAGGCTCTTGAACAAAGAGCAGACTTTACAAAATAAAACACTGGAGAAAAAGGAATGTTTTGGCACAAACAGCATGGCAGGGGCTGGGTTGGAGCAGGTTTGGACAGCTCGAGGTAGTCTTTACAAAAGAAAACCATCTGCAACAATTCGTATAGCCACTTCTTGTTTGAAAACTTTGGAGGAAGAGAGCACTAGAGTCCATTGTCAAAAATCTGGTACATGGCTTGGTACCCAGCAGCTGCTGATCACATTTTGCAGTGCTAATGAGAGAGGAAAGCAAACAACAATCATCAGAGTTAACAGCTATTGAGTGCTTACTTTGGCTAGACACTACTCTAAGTGCTTCAGTGTGTTAATTCACTGATTCTTTGTAATGACCCTCCAAGGTACATACCATTATTAACTCCATTTTACAGATGAGGAACAGAGTCCAGAGACCTTATCTAAGGTCAAGACTTGGACTCCAGCCCCTGTGTTCTCAATCACCATGCTCATCAACAAATGCGTCCCCGATCAGATCTGACCTTGGCCCATCCTTCTGCCTCCTTCTGTCAGTGACCAATACCCTTGCTTTCTGGTCCTCATCTTGTTCTATTTAACCCATATTACTTATCATACTCCTGCCACCTCATCCTCCTTTTATGTTTGGATCACAACATTCTCATTCTTGCCTCAAGGCTTTTGAAATTGTCACTGGCCTTAAACTTTTTATGTTTTACCTGATAATGTTTTTGTCAACAGGATTTTTATGTAGAAATCCTAATATCTAGGATAACTTTAAAAAAAACAATCACAAGATATGGTAACATGGGCCCTGTACTTCCACATGGCAACAGTGGACTGATTCTGAGTTGTGGCTGAGCCACGGAAGATGGATCAAGCACTCCCCACACTTTACCACAGTCTCCACCCATCCCTATTGTATCACACCTAGGCTCCCTTGCTAGTTCATGTTACTTGCCTGACCTTTGTAGGCATTTGATGTTGGGAGTCCTTCTTTATATCTAGCATATCAACTGTGGTCATATTGGACTAAAGACATAAAGAATCTGACTGGGATCACAACAGAGGGCCCTGGACAGAGTGGGAGAAAAATGTAGAACAAAAAATCAAATTTGAAAAAAAAAAGACCAGACTTACTGGTCTCACAAAGACTGGAGGAACCCTCAAGACTATGGGCCTACAACATCCTTCTGACCTGGAACTGAATCTATTCCTGGAGACCAACTTTCAGCCAAACAGTAGACAGGCCCATAAAATAAACAATAACACCTGAGAAGAATGGGCTGCTTAGAACAATCAATTATACAAGATCAAAAGGACAACATTTAGCCAAAAGCAAAGATGAGAAGGCAGGAAGGGGTAGAAAATCAAGATGAAGGAAAATGGGGAACCCAGGGTGGAAATGGGGAGGGTGCTGACACATTGTGGGGAATGCAGCCAATGTCATGGAGCACTTTGTGTACAAACTGTTGAATGGGAAACTAATTTGCTCTGCAAACTTTCACCTAAAGCACAATAAAAATTTAAAGAAATAAATAAAACTCATTCTTGAATCTGCAAAACAAAACAACAAAAAAACATAAAGAAGGCCATTTCCAAAAGGTTCCAATTTCTAATGCATTTCTAATGAGCTTCCAGTTGGTGCCAGTGACATTTCTTCTTCCTTTTTTAACTCATTAAGATTAAAAAAAAAAAAAATCCTTGCTGTTTATTTTCCCCTCTTTTATTACGAAACATATTTTAACAAGTAATTGTAATTGCAGATACTCAGAAGTCCCAAGCTGAGCTCCGCAAGGGCCTTAGCAATCACCTAGTACAACAGAGAAGGGCCAGAGGCCCAGAGAGGGCACGTGGTGTGCTCAAGACCACACAGAAAGTAGCGGAGTCGGGCCCCAGACCAGGTTCTCCGGTTCTCTCCCCACAAATCTCTGTACAGCAGGCTACAAACTGCAGTCTCAGAGAGCAAGCTATGAGCAGCGGCATCCGTCCCTGCGCTAGCTACAGAGGGCTGCCTTCATTAATGTTGTGCAGCCATTCCTGCCAGCCCCCTCCTATTCATCAGGCGAGCCACAATTATCTCCACAGTTGGGCCTGGGAGCAAACTGTCCGTATAGGCTCGTTAAGAAGTGATATTTAAAAGCTGGACTCAAGCTTTGGGTCATTTATAATCTACTAAATATTTAAGAGTGTATGTCTTAAGGCATCTGAAAATTACAGGGATATTTCATGGTCTCATTTTGGCGCATAGATCTGGCTTGGCTAGACATGGCCCTGGTTGTGGGTGAATCTGTTTTGCCTGGGAAACGCCGGGTATAAATAAAAGGCTGGAAAATTCGGTAGTTTAAATACTGAAGGGTGAAGGATGGTGTTCAGTGCCAAAGTGCCTCAGACATGTGCAGTGGTGGTTCTGTAGGAGAACCAAGGCAGATCTGAGGCCACAGAGACAAAAATGATGGTGACGGCTGGGACAGGAGGGCCCAGGACAGATCCAGGGGACACAGGAGACACAGGCACTAGAGGGGTCTGGCTCAAGTGTCAGGGAAAAGAAGTGCTGGTCTTTTTCTTTGCTTTAAAAAAAAATGTTGATTTACATAATGCACGCATGATTTAAAAAAACCCCAAGTAACCCCGTCAAACAATAAAAGAAGTAATTCAGTGAAAATAATTCTTCCCTGGTGTCTCTCCCCCAGGCTCCCAGCCTGCCAGTCCCTGTTCCCAGAGGCAACTGCCACATCTGGGTTTTTATGCACCTTTCAGGATGTATTCCACATGTACATTTATTTTACATCAGTGGAAAGATACTATAAACTTAGACTCTACAACCATTTTTGCATGTATCAATATAGCATATATCTTGACTATCATTTCATATCAATACATAGAGATCTCTCTTATTATTTTAACAGCTGCATAGTATGCTATTGAACTGCTGACCTTTTGGTTAGCCACCAAACGCTTAACCACTACGCCACTAGGGCTCCAAATGTAGCCCTATAATTTATTTAGTCTGCCTTTAATGCACGGAGTGTTATGTTATTTCCAGTCGTTGGCTACCATACACAATTTTGCAAAGAATATCTTTTGACATCTGTCTCTACATCGTGCGTGAGTCTATCTGTAGGATGATTCTTACTAGTGAAATGATCAGGTCAAGTGCGTATGTGTATTGCTCATTTTGATAGATACTGTAAAAATTGCCCTCTGGAGAGATCGGATCACATTTATATTCTCACCAGAAATGTATGCAGGTGGCTTTTCTCATACTCTTGGAAACAGTGTATTGCCATTTGGGGGGCTTTAAAAAAAACTAAAGTATAACTTATAAACAATAATACAGACTTTAAGCATATGGTTCAGTGGGTTTTGACAAAATTATGCGCTCCTGTAACTCACACCTCAATCAAGATGGAGAGCAATTCCATCACTTCAGAAGGGTTTCTCACACCCCATTGCAGTCACTGTTGACCCCACCCAAGAAGCAACCACTCTTCTGATTTTTATCCCCATAGATTGGTTTTTGCCTGTTTTTAAACTGCGTATACATCACATTCTCTATTGTGTCTGACTTTTTTTTTTGCTTGACATAGCTCTGCAAGATTCACACATGATATTATCTGTAGTTCAGCCGTTCTTTTTCATTTTTAAGGAGTCCCTAGGTAGTGCAAATGTTTAACACAATCGGTTGCTAACCAAAAGTTTAGTTTCGAGTTCACCCAGAGACACCTCTGAAGAAAGGCCTATAGATCTACTTCCTTAAAATCAGCCTATGAAAATCTCATGGAGCACAGTTCTATTCTGGTACGTAGGGGGTCACCATGAGTCAGAGCTGACTTGATGGCAACTGGTTATATTCCTTTGTATTGCTGAGTATTTCACTGTATTAATATAACAAGATTTGTTTATCCATTCTCCTTTAGACGGACATTCGAGCTATTCTCGGGTTTTGGGCTATTATAAACAAAGCTACCAATAACTTTCTTGAGCAAGTCTTTGTGTGGTCATATGTTTTTATTTGTCTTGGGTAATTAACATAGGACTTAAAATTCTGGGTTGTGGGGTAGGTTTATATTTCACTTCCTAAGAGACTGCCAAATTGTTTTCCAAAGTATCATTTTGTATTAGGCCAAAAACAATGTATGAGCGTTCTGGTTGTGCCTTATGGACACATGAGATAAATAATAATAAATTAATGAGAAACCTCACACCCAATAGAGTGACCAAAACTGAAAAGTCTGACAACACTAAATTTTGGTCATTCTTTTGGATGTGAGGTTTTATCTCATTATTTTAATGAGTAGTTAATGTGTTTTAATGTGTATTTCCCTGACGACAGATGATGTTGAGCACCTTTTAATGTGCTTATTGGCCATTCATATATTATCTTTTGTAAAATGTCAGTTCAAGTCTTTTGCCCATTTTTATTGGTTGTCTTTTATTATTTGTTCATAGGAGTTCTTTCTATATTATGGATACTAGCTTTTTGTCAGATATATATTTTCTCTCAGCCTGTGGTTTGCCTATTTTCTTAATGGTGTTTTTGATGAGCAAATGTTTTTAATTTTGATGAATTCCAGTTTATTTTCTTCTATGGTTAGTCCTTTTCCTGTCCTAAGAAATCTTTGCCAAAGTCAGGAAATTATCCTCCCATATTTTCTTCTGGAATATTTATAGTTTTAGCTTTTAAGTTCAGGTGTTTGATCGATCTTGAATTCATTTTTGTGTATGGTACGAGATAGAGGTCAAGGTTCATTTTTTCTATATTATTATCTAGTCATTGCAACACTATTTGTTGAGATGTTTCCCCCATTGAATTGCTTGGGTACCTTTGTTTAAAAAAAAAAATCAATTGACTATGTAAGTGTGGATCTCTTTCTGGATTCTCTTTTCTTTTATGGTGATCTTTAGGCCAGTGCATACTCTCTTGATTTCTCTAGCTTTATTGTGAGTTTGTGATCAGGTTGTGGAAGTTCTCCAACTTCATTCTTTTTTAAGTTTTTTGGGGGGAGGGGGGAGTATTCTGGGCCCTTTCATTTGCACACAAATTTTAGAATCAACTTGTCAGTCTCTATAAATAATGCCACTGAGATTTTGATTAAGCTTGCATTGCAGTTATAGATCAATGTAGGAAGTTTATACATCTTAAGAAAATTAAGTCTTCCAATCCATGAACATAGTATATCTCTTCATTTACTAGGTCTTGTTTAATTTCACTAGCAATGTGTGATGTTTTTGTAATTTTTTAGCATAGAAATTTTGCATTTGTTGTTGTTGTTATTTGCCATATAGTCAGCTTCGGCTCATGGTGGCCTATAACAAAACAAAATGTTGTCCTGTGCCATCTTCATTATCTTTGATATTTTTGAGCCCATTGCTCTGGCTGTTGTGTCAATCCATCTCATTGAGTATTTCCTTCATTTTTACAATCATTTATTCTATTTCTAAATATTTTATTGTTTTTGATGCTATTGTAAATGATAGTTTTAATTCATTTATCAATTTTTTGTTGGTAGTATTTGCCATAAAGTCAATTCTGACTCATGGCCACCCCGTGTGTGCAGAGTAGAACTGCTCCATAGGATTTTCAAGGCTGTGACCTTTCAGAAGCAGATCAAAAGACCTGTCTTCTGAGCTGCCTCTGGGTGGGTTAGAACCACCAAGCTTTTGGTTACTAGTCAAGTGCTTAACCATTGGTAGTATGTAGAAATATAATTAATTTTTTATATCGAGCTTGTATTTTATAACTTTGATACATTTATATATTAGTTCCAGTAGTTTTTTTTTTTTTTTTTTGGCAGGTTATTTTGGATTGTTTAGATATACAATCATATCATCTGTGAATCAAGATAGTTTTACTTCTTTTCCAGTCTTCTTCCTCCCTCCTTCCCTTCTTGCCTTCTTTCCTGCCTTTTAACATGCTAGGGCCTTTGTACGATGTTGAATGGAAATGGTATAAGTGGAATCCTTTCCATGTTCCCAGTCGTAGGGGGGAATCCACTCAATATTTATAGACAAATTCTTGAGCTTTGTCAATGATAAGTGCAAAGTAGTATCTCATTTTAAAAAATAAATTTAAAAAATTTGCACTAAGCCTAGCATACTTTCATACACGTAAAAGCCATTTCGATTTCTTTTTCTGTGAATTGCTTCCATAAACTTTTTCTGTTTTTCTTTTGGACTGCAGAGAAATTTTTCAATTCGCACCTTTTACTTCAGCCCTCTAATAGTGAAATCTGTGAAAGCTGGAATTTGATGGGACTGCCTTGTTTTTCCGGGCCTCACAGGTTTTCTGCCTTTGACAGGGTGCAGTCTTACACTTTTCTCTTTTTAGTGGAAAATATTTGCATTTTCCTTCTCTGACAGGTTTCTGCCTTACACAGGTTCTGGCTTTTGTGACCCTAGTACACCCCAGCATGTTTTCTCCTTTTCAGAATGGGCGACTGAGAGCTTGACGTAACTAACACCGTGATGAACCTGTAAGTTTTTCTCCTTCCTCTGCCTGCCTTCTCCTTTCCACATACCTTTGTTAATGACTTTGTTTTGATCTGATGCAAATAACTTTGTTCTTTGTTTTGATCTAATAACTTTGTTTTGTTCCATCTGACCACCTGCGACTTAAAACCCTCCACAGGGAGATTAGAACCCAGATGTCCAACATGTATCTTTTTAGTCTGATAGTCTTTTGTCATTATGTTGTAATGAATAACTCCTCTGCCCATGCCATCTGTGGGCTACAAAAACACTTCTAACCCTTGTAAAAATTCTATATAAGTGCTAGTGTAAAATTGCTTTTCGGAACTCCACAGAGACAGTCTGTGTTACTGTCAGATTACTGGTGGTGGATGCCTCCTAAATAAACTTTCTCACTCTTTCTGACTTGGGGTACATTTCATTGGCTCAACTGCTCCAGGGCATGGACCCCAATTGGGCAACACTTATGCAGGTTTTACTGTATATGTTTTTTCACTCTTTCCCTGGGCTGTACGCACCCCGTGGGCAGACTCCAAGTCTGATTCCTCCATAGTGTAGCTCATAGTAACTTAATAAATGCAGACAAAGTGAATGCATGTTCAAGTTTAGATTTTTTAACTGAAATTTTGTTTAAATCAGGACTCACCTGTGCTCTTGTTCTCTCTGTCTTTGTCACTATGAGTGATCATTTTATGGTATTTTGGCTTCCTGGAAAGCGTTATGCTGTAGTAGAAATAGTAATAAAGTCAGACCAAACAAATTACTAATTACTGCTTCCACCTTTGAGCTTACTATGCATCAGGTACTGAGGTAAATGCATGGGATACTTTATCATTCAAGAGGCAGGCTGGTGTACTGATGACAGGGGTTCTAATACAAGGTCTACCTTTTCCTAGATGTATGTCTTTGGGGAAGTTACTTAATTTCCTTTGTCTTCAGTTTACTCCTCTGTGAACTGGAGATGATAATCAGTACTTAACTCATAGTGTTGTTATAAGGATTAAGTAAATAAATGCCTGTAAAACACTTACCAGAGGGGCTGATAGTAAAATCCCATATATTAAAAAAAAAATTTTTACCTCATTTAATTTTCTTAGCAATCTGTGGTGTACAGACTGTAATTATTTTCATTTTATGAATGAAAACACTGAGATGCAGTGAGGTTAAGCAATTTGCTCAAGCCACTCAGCTAGTAAGTAATTCATTCAAGGTTTGAACCTAGGCAATCTTTTTTTTTTTCAGAGTTTTTACTTGTAGACTCCTTGTGAGGTATTATTATATTCATTACAGAGGTAAGGAAACTAAGGTACAGAGAGATTAAGTGACTGGTTCAAGGTCCATAAGAGTCAGAATCAAGATTTGAGCCATTTTTCCTGACTCCATAGCCCATGCTTTTAGCCTTGTATGACACTGTCCCCTTCTAACTAACCTGTCTCTCTAGGGCTAAATCCTGGCTCTGCCTCTTTCTAGCTGTGTGGACTCAGATGGGTTACATAACTTCTTTGAGCTTCTGTCCCTCCATTTGTTAAAAAAAATTAAAACGTTAGTGATAATGATTGAAAACAAATGAGGACCATCCAAATCAGAACTGTAGAGGCTATTGTTTTCAGAGCTTGCTACAAGGGAGTCAGCCCCCATCACTTGTGTTTGACAGAGATTCAAAGGCTTTTGGAGAGTAATAGGAAAGCTTTACAGTGTGTTGAATAAAGGGAAGACTTCAGGTATGTTTTGATTGGAGGTTGTTGGATGGGGAAACTGGAGGCTGCTAATCGGAAGAATTCTAAATGATTGCTTTGGGGCAGCATATTGGGCTTTGTCTGGTTGGTTTTGAGTTGGAAGCAATGGCAAAAAAAATAAGAAAATTGGCAGTTGTCGACCAAGTTTTGACTGTCCTGGGTCAACTTGCTGCCAAAGTTGTTTGTGATTTGGCTTGAGGGGCTGGTTGCTGCAGAGGTTGTAGGTCAGAGTTATATTGTCGTAATTGGTCTTATCATTGTCAGTTTATATATTCAGTCTCTAAACAATAGCTACCTTTTGGGGCTGTTAGGATGAATTATGTAAAATGCCTAGCATAGCACCTAGCACACAGTAGGTGCTCAGCAAATATAATTTGAATCCAATCTGCTGCCTTCGGGGAGAATTTTCACACTGACTGAACAGAGGGACCTTTGTTTTCAGATGTGACAATGTACCTTGCCTGGCTTCAGTGATACCTCCCAGAGAGATTCATGGTCTCCTGGGAAGATCAGGGCTCTAGCAAACCTTTGCCTAAAGCTATAATTCTCAACCCTGGCTGCATGTTAGAACCACCTGGGGACTCTTAAAAACTGTTGATGCATGATTCTGAGGCAGTTGCTCTATGGTGGGGCCTGACCATTTTTTAAAGCTTTTAAGGATCTTTTCATATGCAACCATGGTTTAGAACTACTGATCAAAAACATTAATTATTTTCCAAACGGTCATCTATTGCAGCTTATTGAATGCTAGTGTTAGGCCTGGAGATAAAAGGACATCATTCATTCATCCACCAGAGCATAATGGCTGCGGGGTGCTTAGACCTGTGTGGAGTTTTCTGGGAGCAGTGTGAGTAGTGAACTCTCCTTCTGTGGCATACACTGCATAAGAGCTTACATGCTTTGGGGTTACATAGTCATGGGTACCAATATATTTCTGTTCCTTCCTGTTTGCGTGATTTTGGGTAAATATCCTATGGCTTACTTGCTACATGCCTTAGACGAGACCCAAACTTCTAAGAGCCTCAGTTTTCTTGTCTATAAAGTAGGGGTATATCAGTTAGGAAAACAGAATGCACATTAGGTATTTCAAATAGAAGGTATTTAGTACCGGAAATTGGTTGTGAAGATGTTAGGAGGCCAAAAGAGCAAAAGAGTGGAGGTTGAAGTATCCCAGATATTAGAAATATAGGAAGCTGCCTCTGACTCCTAGTGCTGGGGAACAAAGTGGGATAGGTATTGTTACAGAATTCAAGAGCTCAGAGGATGGTCCATTCTTAAGTACTTGGTGCTTGAAGGGAGGTGCTGTACAGGTGATACTCAGGTCTCTGGGGGTGCCAAGTAGCTGGTGCTACAAGTGCCAGAGAAGCTGAAGGCTAGAGCCTTGGCTGTCGTCTGCTATTAGAGGGATGCCTCCTGCTGGTGAACCCCAATCAGGAAGCAAGGAATGCTGGAAACTGTAATATACAGCCACCCAGCTCCATAATCACAGAATATAACAGAGACTGACAAACTATGGCCCACAGACCAAATCTAGCCCTCTGACTGTTTTTGTGTGGCCCCCTATTAAAGAATGGTTTTTACATTTTTAGTGGTTGGAAAAACTCAAAATAATAATAATATTTTGTAATATATGAAAATTAAATGAAATTCAAATTTCACTGTCCATAAATTTCAGCCACATCCATTTGTTTATGTTGTCTATGGTTGCTGTTGTGCTGCAATGACAGAGTTGAACAATTGCAAAAGAGACCATATGGCTGGAGAAGCCCAAAATATTTACTATCTGCCCCTTTAAAGAAAAAGTGTGCTGGTTCCTGGGGTGTAGTATAGAGAGTGTTTTGGGTGCTGGGAGACAATGGCTAAGTTACCAGCACCAGGCTCATTGCTCGTGAGTTGATTCTGATTCGTAGCGACCCTACCTATGGGACAGAGTAGAACTACCCCATAGGGTTTCCAAGGATGTAGATCTTTCCAGAAGCAGACTGCCACATTTTTCTCCTGTAGAGCAGCTGGTGTGTTCAAACTACCAACCATTCAGTTAGCAGCTGAGTGCTTAATCACTGTGCCACCAGGGCTCCTAATTACTAGCACAGGGGATAATCTACCTTGTAGGGCTGAAAGAGGAATGAATGGGTTAATGTGTGTAAGTGCTTATTACAGTCTTTAGGGTATAGCAGGGACCTTAAACCATTATTAGCCCCTATGGTATATCAGTCTTTTTTTGTTTTTGTTTTTATGGTATATCAGACATTGGGCTAGATTTTTGGATTCCAGAGATGAATAAGGCATAGCTATGACCTCACTATACTTTATTATTTATATGACCTCACTATACTATACACATGAACTTCGCCGGATGGCATACATAGCAATCAAATCTCCTACATCTGTGGAAAGAGACAATGGACAAACTCAATATCGTCAGTTGGCCAGAGGCCGACTGCGGAACAGATCATCAATTGCTCATATGGAAGTTCAAGTTGAAGCTTAAATTCGACCTTGAGCATATCCCACCTGAATTTAGAGACCAACTCAAGAATAGATTTGACATATTGAACATTAATGATAAAAGACCAGATGAGTTGTGGAATGACATCAAGAAATGACATCATGAAGAAAGCAAAAAGTCATTAAAAAGACAGGAAAACAAAGAAAAGACCAAAATAGATATCAGAAGAGACTCTGAAACTTGCTCCTGAATACTGAGTAGCTAAAGCGAATGGAAGACACGATGAAGTAAAAAGAGCTCAAGAGAAGATTTCAAAGGGTGGCTTCAGAAGACAAAGTAAAGTATTTTAACAAAATGTGCAAAGACCTGAAGATAGAAAATCAAAAAGGAAGAACACAGTTGGCATTTCTCAAGCTGAAAGAACTGAAGAAAAAATTGAAGCCTTGAGTTGCAACATTGAAGGATTCTATGGGCAAATTATTGAATGATGCAGGAATCATCAAAAGAAGATGGAGAAAATATATAGAGTCACTATACCAAAAAGAATCGTCAACGTTCATCCATTTCAGGAGGTAGCATATGATCAAGAAATGATGGTATTGAAGAAAGAGGTCTAAGCTGCACTGAAGGCATTGGCAAAAAATAGGTTTCAGGAATTGACAGAATAAAAATTGAGATGTTTCAACAAATGGATGCAGGGCTGGAGCACTCACTCATTTATGCTAAGAATTTGGAAGAGAGCTACTTGGCCAGCTGACTGGAAGAGATCCATATCTGTGCCTACTCTGAAGAAAGGTGATCCAACAGAATGCAGAAATTACAGTACAATATCATTAATATCACACACAAGTAAAATTTTGCTGAAGATCATTCAAAAGTGGTTGCAGCAGTACATTGACAGAGAACTGCCAGAAATTCAAGCTGGATTCAGAAGAAGATGTGGAACCAGGGAAATCATCGCTGATGTCAGATGCATCCTGGCTGAAAGCAGAGAATACCAGAAAGATGTTAACCTGTGTTTTATTGACTGCAAAAGCATTCGAATGTGTGGATCATAACAAATTATGGACAACATTGCCAAGAATGGGAATACGAGAACACTTAATTAATTGTGCTCATGCAGAACCTGTACATAGGCCAAGAGGCAGTCATTCAAACAGAATGAGAGGATACTGCGTGGTTCAAAATCAGGGAAGTTTTATGTCAGGGTTGTATCCTTTCACCATACTTAATCTGTATGCTAAGCAAAATAATCCTAGAAACTGGACTATATGAAGAAGAATACAGGATCAGGATTGGAGGAAGACTTATTAACAACCTGTGATATGCAGATGACACAACCTTACTTGTGAAAAGTGAGAAGGACTTGAAGCACTTACTACTGATGAAGATCAAATATCTCAGCCTTCAGTATGGATTTTACCTCAAAAGAAAGAAAACAAAAATCTTCACAACGGGACCAAGAAGCAACATCATGATAAATGAAGAAAATATCGAAGTTGTCAAGGATTTCATTTCACTTGGATGGACAGTCAAAGCCCGTAGAAGCAGCAGTCAAAAAATCAAATGATTTATGCACTGCAGAAGACCTCTTTAAAGTGTCAACAAACAAAGATGTCACTTTGATGACTAAGGTGCACCTATCCCAAACCAGGGTATTTCCAGTTGCCTCATACGCACGTGAAAGCTAGACAATGAATAAGGAAGATGGAAGAAGAATTGATGCCTTTGAATTAAGGTTGTTGGTGAAGAATATTGAAAGTACCATGGACTGCCAGAAGAACAAACAAATCTGTCTTGGAAGCGAGGATGGCTAGACTTCGTCTTATGTACTTTGCATGTATTATCAGGAAGGACCAGTCCCTGAAGAAAGACATCTTGCTTGGTAGAGGGTCAGCAAAAAACAGGAAGACCCTCAAAAATGAATTGACACTGTGGCTACAACAGTGGACTCAAGCCTACTGAGGATGCTGCGGGACCGGGCAGTGTTTCGTTCAGTTGTGCATGTGGTCTCTATGAGTTGAAACTGACTCAGAGGCACCTAATAACAATAGCATCGTGACCTCAAGGAGATCCTAGCCTGGTAATGGTAACAGATAGGTAAGAGAAAAAGCCAAAGCAGTACAACAAATGTATCATTAGTATCCTACTGGATGCTCCTGCAGAAAACCTGGTGGTGTAGTGGTTAAGTGTTACGACTGCTAACCAAAAGGGTCGGCAGTTCAAATCTGTCAGGCGCTCTTTGGAAACTCTATGGGGCAGTTCTGCTCTGTTCTGTGGGGTCGCTATGAGTCAGAATTGACTCGACAGCACTGGGTTTGGTTTTTTTTTTTTTTGGTGGATGCTTCTGCTGGGATAGTCTGTAGGAGAGAGGCCACAAAAGGAAGACCCCAGGCATTTCCTATACTGCACATCTTTCCTGATTTTAAACTACGCAATATCCCGGCTTGGTTCCTATAATTCTAATACCCAGGGCCCCTCAGAGGTAGGGAGAGTTTCAGGCCATGGTCATACTGAGGCTACTGAGATTTTTTGTTTTGTTTTTAAATAAATATTCCTGAGTAGGATTACAGAATTGTATATTTCAAATTTTTTTTTTAATGTTTTGAACAGACAAAAAGCACAGTGAAGTATAATTACACTATTCCCAAGATAATTATAGGATTTATTTACAATATCGAATGCATGGTGTGTTACAGATACATAGTCTGGTATTGGGACACAAGTTGTTTTTCATTTTGTTGTTGTTGTTGAGACTACACACAGCCAAACATAGACCAATTCAACCATTTCCACGTGTACAATTCAGTGACATTGATTACATTCTTCAAGTTGTGCAACCATTCTCACCCTCCTTTTCTGAGTTGTCCCTCCCTTATTAACATAAACTCACTCCCTGCCAAGGTTCCCATCTAATCTTTTGAATAGCTGCTGTCACTTTAATTCTATATTGATAGTTCTTAAAATAGCATAATGCTCAAGGCAGACACTTTAGGGGATTTTTTTCGTTTAAGTTTTAAAGATTATTTCTGGGCAATGGTTTCAGGGGTACATCCAGCCCCCATGGCTCCAGAAAGTCTGGAGTCCAAGGGAATTTGAAATTCTGTTCTGCACTGGGACACAAGTTTAGAACTATGGAATGAGTGCCTTTTGCTTTCGATCCTGCAGCATATCCCTGTGACCATACCGACAGTCTCATTTTTGGAGATGACATCAAATGTGTAAATTGGAGACTTCTGTGAAGCCAGGCCATCTACACACCCCTGTCCTGTCCGTTTGTGCGTGCATGTGTGTGCACACACACACACAAAAGAAATTTGCTGTATTCAGTGATAGGCTCCATATTGGACTTGTCGAAGCCAGGGCAGGCACTGAGACTCTGGGCTTCATGCTCCCAGAGCCCATTTAACTTTTGGATTGTTTCTAAGGGCTGTGCTTGTCAACCTGGGCCTGCTGCAGCCTATATGCCTCTGTGCAAAATAGAAAAAAATGCCCCATCTGGGTGAATGAATTGGAAAACCATGCCCTATATAGTTGGACAAATAGTGTCCTATGTGGTTAGATGGATGGATTAGAGAAAAACAAGTCTTACTCAGGGCAGATATAGCCCCATGCCAAGGTGCATGGCTTCACGGGTAGAGCTGAGTCCAGAATTGTAGACACCGCTCATCTCCTTCAGCTGGGAGCTTTGTGCAGCACACAGCTTATACAACCTTTTGGGGCAACCCTGTCTTGCCTGCATCCGGCCTTTCCTTAGTGTCTGCTTATATGTTCTCCTAAGCCTGTGTTCTCAGTTCCCCTACCCTCTCCAAAACATTGCCTGGGGTCTAGCTGGGTGGGGGAGATGATATATTTACAGCTTGCTGTTTGAGAAAGATCCAGTGGTGAAAGAGATGCTAAATCTTTCTGCAGTTGGGCCGCACACTTATCATTTCCCATTCCTGGGGCTGGTGGCTGGCATTGCTCTAAGTAGCCGGCTGTCGCGGCCTTGCATACACATTCCTGTTGTCAGCATTAATAAGGTACAATTGCCTGGGGCCTTGTTACCCACCAATTAAACTCTGGATTTTATTGTGCAACCTCGAGGATGCTTTATGGTATCAGAAGCATTTGGCAGTTAAATACGACTAATATTCATTGCTCCCTCATGGGCGCTTCACATCGTGCTCCATTCACAGTGTGATTAAGGAATTAATTGATTTGGATGAGATTGGCACATGCTCTTGACAATAAAATGACGACTCCTTTATTAAGCTGTGGACGCAGTGAATTTGCTGCTGCACTCAAGGCTGGTTAGTGATGGCTCACCACTGGGCATTTGGGACCAGGGCCAGAGCACAGTGATGCTTGGCTATGGCCAGGGAAATGTGTAGATCCTAGAATAGGTTTCGGAGCCCAGCTCTCCTTCTTCCAACTTTCTCACTCCTTCCCTCTCTTCTTCCCTCCCTCCCTTCCTTCTTCTCTCTCCCTTCCTTTCTTCCTCCTTTCTAATTTATTTTTCCCACTTCCAATTTCCTATTACTGTTTTTCCTTCCCTCCTTTGTTTCTTGCCTCCCTTCTTTGTATCCTTCCATTAATACTTCATCATAATTTTCTTTCTTTCCTCATCTTCCTTCCTTCCTCTCTCCCTCCTTTTGAATTTCTTTCTTTCTTTTTTCCAGCTTTCACCCTTCTATTTATCCTTCTCTCTCATTAATTTTTTTCTTCATTTTTTCCTTATTTTATCCCATCCTTTTTACCCCTCTCTTTTTCCTTCCCTCCTTTCCTTTTCCCTCTTCCCTGAAAATTTAAGTCACCAATTTGCATCCTCTGCCCTAACCTCCCAGGCAGCCTTTGTCTTTCCTGACTCTGCCTTGTCAGTCTTACCTGCTCTTTTGGTTGAGCTCATTTGGATTCTTGGAACAGAGGCTCATTCAAGCTAGCTCCCTAAAGAGGGGGATTAAAAACACAGATGCATATAAAAAGAAAAAAAGATATCCAAATTGGGGAAGAAATAAAACTATCCCTATTCATAGATGAGATGATCCTATATATAGAAAATCCCAAAGAATTCATAGGAAAGCCACTAGGACTAATAAATGAATTCAGCAAAGTTTCAGGGCACAATGTCAACACACAAAAATCAGTTGGGTTTCTATACATCAGTGGTGAGCAATCTGAAAAAAAAAAAAAACCCAAACAATTCCATTTATAGTACCACCTAAAAGAATAAAATATCTAGGAATAAATTTAACCAGGGAGGTGAAACATGTGTACACTGAAAATTATAAAACATTTATGAAAGACATTTAACCAAAAAACAAACCCACTGCCATCGAGTTGATTCTGACTCATAGGGAGCCTATAGGACAGAGTAGAATTGCCCTATAGAGTTTCCAAGGAGTACCTGGTGGATTTGAACTGCCGACCTTTTGGTTAGCAGCTGCAGCACTTAACCACTATGCCCGCCAGGGTTTCCAAAAGACATTTAGGAAGACCTAAATAAATGGAAAGACATTCCACATTCATAGATTGGAAGACTTAATATTGTTAAGATTTTGGTACTATTCAAAGTGATCTATAGATTCAATGAAATCACTATCAAAATTGCAGCATCCTTCTTTGCAGAAATGGAAAAGCCAATCCTCAAATTTATATGGAACTGCAAGGACCCCAAATAGCCAAAGTAATCCTGAAAAAGAAGAACGAAATAGGAGAACATATAGTTCCTGATTTAAAAACATACTATAAAGCTACAGTAGTCAAAAACAGGCTGGTACTAGTATAATGATAGCATGTAGACTGATGGAATAGAATTGACAGTTCACAAATAAACCCATACAATTGATCATTGACAAAACTGCTAAGTTTGTCCAATGGGGAAAGAATGCTCTTCAATGAATGGTGCTACAATAACTGGATCTTCACATGCAAAAGAATGAAGTTGGACCCATACCTCACACCATATACAAAATTTCTCTCAAAATAGATCAAAGACATAAACATAAGAACTAAAACCATAAAACAATTAGAAAAAAACATAGGAGTAATGCTTTGGGACTTAGTTTCAACAATAAATTCTTAGATATGACACCAAAATCATGAGCAGCAAAAGACCAAAGAGATAAATTGGACTTTATAAAAATTAAAAACTTCTGTGCATTAAAGGACTTTATCAAGAGAGTGAAGAAATAACCTATAGAATGAGAGAAAATATTTGGGAACCATATATCTGATAAGGATTTAATACCCTGAATATATGACGAACTCTTACAACTCAAAGACAAAAAGACAAACAACCCTATTAAAAAAAATGGGCACAGGACTCGAATAGACATTTTATCCAAAGAAGATACACAAATGGCCAATGAGCACATGAAAAAATGTTCAACATCTTTAGTCATTAGGGAAATGCAAATGAAAACCACAATGAGATAACACATCACCCCTGGTGGATTCTAATTGCCGACCTTTTGGTTAGCAGCCGTAGCTCTTAACCACTACCCACCGCCAGGGTTTCCTCACCCCCACTAGGATGGGTATTATGAGAAGAAGAGAATATAACTAGTGTTGGTGAAATAACAATTGTTGGTGGAGAAATTGGAACCCTTATCCATTGCTGATACAATTGTAAAATGGTGCTGTCACTGTGAAAAAGTTTGGTGGTTCCTCAAAAACTTTAACACAGAATTACCATATGACTCAGCAATTCCAGGATTAGGTATATATCCAAAGGAATTTCAACCAGGAACTCAAACAGATACTTGTACACCAATGTTCATTGCAGCATTAGCCGCAATAGCCAAAAGGTAGAAACAACTCAAATGTCCATGAACAGATGATAAATAAATGTGGTACATTGATAAAAAGTGGGTTATTATTCAGCCATAAAGAGAAACAAAGTTCTGAACCCTGAAAACATTATGCTAAGTGAAAGATCAGACACAAAAGGACAAAAATTGTATGATCTCACCTGTATGGAATATCTAGACTAGGTGAAGGCGTAGAGACCAAAGCTTGTTAGTAGTTACCAGGGGTGGTTGGGAGGGGGGAATGGAGAGGTATTCCTTAAGGTTCACTGAGTTTCTGTTAAGGGTGATGAAATAATTTGGACATGGATAGTGGTGATGGTCGCAGAGCATGGTGAATATAATTAATGTCACTGAATTGTACACATAAAAATGGTTAAAATGACAAATGTTTTGTTAGGTATATTTCATCACAATAAAAATTAAAAATTAAAAAAAAAAATAGCCATACGCATGGAGTTGTTAGGAGATCAGAATCTTATAATTCTAGAACAGAGCCTATAATGGAGTCAGGCCTCATGGATACAGGCCCTGGGTAGAAGTGCTGGATTCCAGATGCCTGTAGTTTGTGGCCAAAATATTGGATATCATTTACTGAGTGTTTCCTGTGTACCAGGCACTATGCTAAGTGTTGTATGTGTATTATATATCATGGAATCTAATGAGGGAAAGATAGGTTTGAAGAGGTTGAATGACTTCTCCTAGGAAACTCAGCAAGTAAATGATAGAACCAGAATTCAAACTGGGGCACTCTTTTCTGAAACCCCACATGATGTTCATCAATCCATGTTCTTTTTTTTTTTTTTTTTTTACATTTGATTGTATTTTAGGTGAAAGTTTACACAGCAAATTAGGTTCCCATTTAATAATTTTTATACAAGTTGTTCCATGACATTGGTTACAATTTTAGCAATGTGTCAGCATTCTCATTATTTCTATTCTGTTTTCACTGATATAGCTTCCCTTCCCCTCTTTGCCTTCTCATCTTTCCTTTTGGGTAAATGTTGACAGTTTGGTCTCATATAGTTGTTTGCTTAAGGTAGCACATTACTCACGGGTGTTATAAGCTGACTGAAAGGTGACCTGCAGAAATAGCTTCAGTTCCAAGTTCAAAAGTTATCTTAGGGCAATAGTCTTAGGGTTCCTCTAGTCTCTATTGGTCCAGTAGGTCTGACCTTTTTTGGGAATTTGAGTTTTGTTCTACATTTTTCTCCCATTCTGTCTGAGACCTTCTATTGTGTCCCTGGTTAGAATGGTTGGTTGTGGTAGCCAGGCACCGTTTAGTTCTTCTGGTCTCAGGTTAGAAGAGGGCTGTGGTTTGTGTGGGCTATTAGTCATGTGAACTAGTTTCTTCCTTGAGTCTTTGGTTTCCTTCATTCTCTTTTGCTCCAGAGGAGAAGGGACCAATATTTGTATCATCTTTGATGGCCACTCATAAGCTTTTAAGACCCCAGATGCTGTTCACCAAACTAAGATGTAGAACGTTATCTTTATGAGCTATGTTATGCCAACTGACTAAGTTGTCCCACGAGACTATGGTCCTAAGCATTTTAACCCAGTAAACCAATCATGTAAGTTGTTTGGATATGCCCAGGAAGTCTTCATAACTGTGCCCCCTATGTGTTTTTGTATATATGTGGATATATATGCAGCACAAATATGTACGATGTATGATGACAAATAAACCTATACACACATGTGCATTTACTCTCATAGGCCTTCCTATAACATATATGCATACATTATCTACGTAAGTAACAACACACGTATTTTTTGGTTGTTTTTACTGTTGTAGCAAAACTCTAACTACTCTGTTAATCACTTTCTAATATCTTATAAAGCTTATTTATTTGTTTACTCAATGTCTCTTAGCTAGATTGTGAATTTCATGAGGCAAAGATTTTTTGTTTGTTTGTTGCTATACATGAGACTCAGGAGCAGTGTTTGAAATATCATAGGCATGTAATAAATATTTGCTGTTTAATTATGCTGTGTTCTACTTTGAGATGAGATGCAGTGGCATTGCTGTTGATTGAATTATAAATAAATAAAGGAACTAGTGGATGGATGGACTTGCCCCCACGCCACTTTACACATTACGCTCAAGTAGACCAAAGGTTGAAAAATGATTGGTGGCACATTGTTTTAAAAATGGAAAAAAAAAAAAAAACAAAACTAGAGGCCAATATTTAAAGATAAAGTCATTTCCACTTTACAAAATTCCCATAGATATCTGGCTTCTCTAGAACAATGGGCAGACTGGACAGCACTACCCTTCATTTCTGCCTGGTTGGAGTTGAATAGCAATGGCTTATCTTGATGGGACATAAGTTCTCAGTTCTCCATGATCTATTCATAGCATGCTTTACCCAGTTCTTTTACTTGCTTGGGCCCTGGAGGCATCTGAGTTTATGGGTCCTCCGTAAGAGTGGTATTCTCCCACATCTCCCCACTATGACCCTACCTGGGTTTATGGTTTTGTTCTTGGTGTCCAAGTTGACTGCTAGCCCCAAATCATATCATGGGAGAGGAGGGCTTCCATCTCTCTCTGGCTCACATCTGGTGTCTTTGATCTCTCTTGCTGAGCTAAAAACAGATCAGATCATGCTTCTCTGGCTCACCTAGGTGACTGTGCAGATTGGCAGGTTCTCACCCAGCAGGGCAGCTCCTTTGCCTCTTGCTGCCTGTCTCCTGAGCAGGGTCCTGGGGTGACGGATGGAGCACCACGGACACGTCGAACGCCCCTATTGTCTGTAATGATTTGCCTGGCTCTCTGCCCCTGCTGCCCTCTAACCTGCACAGCTGCAGCCACTTAGCTTCTGGAGGCAGCCTCTGCCCTGCTGTGATGGAGGGCTCCACACAGGCTCCACGCAGGCCATGCTCAGAGAATTATTAGGAGCTCTTGGCTAAGAGCTCTGGCCCCCACATGGCTAATCCCGGCGGGGCTGCATCAGAGCACAGAAACCAGTGGTTACTCTGAAATCAGAGCCTTCTCTTGGATGCACTTTTTGGGAATAATCACTTGTAGCATCTTTCTGGAGGCCGATGAAAACAAAAGCAAACAAAAACAGGGAGTGATGAATGAGGCGGGTGGCTCTTCTCTCCAGCTGGAGGAAAAAAAGCACGAGCCCTCAGTGTGCTCTAATAGAAAGGGACTGGAACAGTTGACAGCCTCTCCCCCTCCTTTCCTGTCACATAGGGCAGAAATTGAAGTCACGGTCTGAGTGATGGTGGCTAAACATAGGGTAATCCCGTGATAGGACTGGGGAAGGGATTTAATTACTGCTTGCTAGTGCTGGCACTTGAAAGTAAAAAGGAGAGTCATTCTCTTCTTCCTCCACTTCGTTTCACCCTCTTATCAGGAATTTTTTATACAAAAGTGGCAGAAATTCCAGCTCACACTGGTAGCAGAGCTGATAAAAAAAAAAAGCTGATAAGAGGGTTTATTGCCCAAGTCCAGAATATGGGTCTTGCTTCAGGTCTGGCTGGATCCAGGTGCTCACATAATGTCACTGGTTTCTCCCTCTCCTTCCCTCACCTTTGCTCCTATGTTGAATCCATTTTCGGATTCTTATCTTCATAGTGGCAAAAGGCTTGATCCATGTAGCCTTCCAAGTTCAAGTCCAGTGTAAAAAAAGAAATACATGTATATAAAATATCAGGTTGCTATAGATTGAATTGTGTCCCTACAAAATATGTGTTGGACTTCTAACCCCTATTCCTGTGAAGGTAATCCTGTTTGGAAATAGGGTTTTTTTCTGTTATGTTAATGAGATCATATCACTGTAGGGTGTGTCCTAAACCTAATCACTTCTGAGTTATAAAAAGAGCAGATTAGACACAGATACAAGCATGCTGACACAGAGGGGAAGGCAGATGCAATGTGAGGATCATCGACAAGCCAAGAAACCAAGGGGCCCACAGGGCTCCTGACAAGAAAGGAATCCACACAGTCGAGACTCTGATTTGGACCTTCAGCCGCCAGAATTGTGAGAAAATAAATTTCTGTTTTATAAAGCCACCCATTTGTGATATCTGTGTTACAGCAGTCCTAGAAAACTGAGACACAGGTTAACCTGTGGAGTGTTAATCACGTCATGACAGTATTTGAACGTAACAGCGGGGATGTTTGTGCTTTGTCTTTTACTGCATTTTCATGAGTAGCAATATTTTTTTTTCCCTTTCCTCCCCTGATATTGTAACAATCTTTTCTAAGTTAAAAGTGTAACAAATAAAAATGTACCTTTTCCTGTCAACTAACAGAAAGGTCACAATGCGTTGGAATTGACTTTATGGCAATAGGTTTGGTTTTTCTGGGAACACAAGACCCAGATTCCACTCTGATTAGCCCAACTTGGGGCATGTGCCGACCTCTGAACTAGTGATGACTGTAGTTAGAGGATTTGGTTGGGTGGACTGGGCAGCTCCGGGTCACATGCCTCAGTCCTGGAGTCATGGATGGCATCCCATCCAGCAGGGGAGAGGGGGTGAATGTATCCAGGATGACCCCCAAGTGCCCGCTCTACATCTCATCCCTTTGTGCTCTGACTTCCACTCTACTTCTCTCCTCCCTTGCCAGACTTTCTCTCATTAAGGACTTCAGTGGCCTTCTGTTTGCCACAACTAGTGCAGAATTTTCATGCATTCTCTTAATAAGCTTCTCTCCAGAACTGGGCTATGAGAATATTTTGATCTTTTCCCCATATTCCAAGACATGTTTCCCTTTTTACTTTCCTCCCTCTTTTACTGACTCCTCCTGTTTTGCCCACACGTTAAATACCCATCGCTATTTCTCTTGGATTCGGTCTTTTGCCCGTGTATCAATAGGGAACACATCAAGCTGTGAGTAACAGATTTTTTGGGTAACAGTGGCTTAAACAAGAAGGATATTTATTGTTTCCCTAAAATGATCTGTGGAGGTCTTCGTGTTGCCTGGAGATGTCATTAAGGACCCATGTGACAATCCAACGCAGAGAAGTTTATTAATGCATGAAAATGCCTTAACATCTTTAGCTTGTTAGCTTTTCTTCTTCATGCTTGCTTGTCAATCTCATAGTAACACAATGCTGTAGTAACAGGCATCTTATTGTGCTTAAGGCAGGACCAGTGACAAGAGGCAACACCAGCACCTCTCTCCATGCATCTGCCCTTTTACCAGTAGAGCAAAAGCCTTTCAAAAGCCCTCATGGGCAATTTTTCCTTTCACCTTACGAGCTGGAGCTGGGTCACATGGCCATGCCTAGCTGCAAAGGAGGCCGGAAGGAGCTAGCCAACGAGTAATGTCTTCTGCCCCACACACTTTCCCTGTACAAACCTCTCCATCCCCTAGAGCTTCTGTGCCATCTTTATATTCGATGCTACCAAACTTCAGCTCAGCTCTCTCCTTTGAGACACAGACCTATGAGGCCAATGGAGGCTCGATGTCTCTATTTGGATGTGTCATAGGCGCTACAGAGTTGCCATACTCTATACTAAACTCAATATCCCCTGTCAAATATGCTCCATTTCCAATGTTCACAGCTCAGGAAATGACACGTCATTCTGGTCACTTGTACAAATGAGAACCAGGATACCATCTGTAGGTCTTCTTTCCTCTTCTTCCCACTCTTGCTAAGAGAGATTGAGCCATTTTTTGCAATTTTCCACATCCTCCTGGTATTAAAACTAGATATCCATGCTGTTTAGCATATTTCTTAGTTTTCTAGTGCTGCTATAACACAAATGCCACAAGGGGGTGTCTTTTTTTTTTTCAGGTATATTAGTTTCAGATTAAAAAATTTTTTTTTTGGTGAAGATATACACAGCAAAACACATACCAATTCAACAATTTCTACATGTACAATTTAATAACATAGGCTACATTCTTCAAGGTTTGCCATCTTTCTCAATATCCTTTTCCAAATCATTTCTCTGTCATAAACACAAACTCACTGCCCTCTAAGCTTCTCAGCTGACCTTTTGAGTTGCTGTTGTCAGTTTGATCACATATAGATAATTCTTTAAAAGAACACATTGCTCAAGACAGGCATTCTTTTCTAATTAAGTTAAACTGTTTTTTGGTTTAAAGATGATTTCAGGGGATAGTTCCAGTTTAAGGTTTAAAGGTTTCCTCAGGGCAATGGTTTCAGGGAGTCATCCAGCCTCAATGGCTCCAGAAACTCTGGATTCCATGAGAATTTGAAGTTCTGAGTGTTTGATCTTTGATCAAAATTTTCAGTAATGGTAGCCGGGCACCATCCGGTTTTCCTGGTCTCATGGCGAAGCAGATGGGTGTCTTTAAAAAACAGAAATTTGTTTTCTCACGGTTCAGAAGGCTAGAAGTCTGAATTTCAGGGTCTCAGCCATGTAGATTCCTTCCTTGTCAGTTTTCCCTGACGTTCCTTCGTTCCTTAGCGATCTTCACATGGTATCTGATTTCCCGTTTTTGTATTTGCTTCTGTGTGTAATCTGCTCTTTTTATAACTCAGAAGTGATTAGGTTTAGAACACACCAGACACTGTTACGGCCTCATCAACATAACAGAAAACCCTATTCCCCAGAGGGATTACATCCACAGGTATAGGGGTAAGGATTCCAACACATATTTTGGGGGACACAACTCAGTCCATAACACCATGTGACTCTGCATTTCCTCCCAGTAGAAGCAGAATAAAACTCCACACCCTATGAATTTTGGGCTTGGCCATGTGACTTATTTTAGCCAATGAAATTGGGAGACCAAGGTTGTAAGAGGCTTTGTGCGTTTCTGCTTGTTTTCATGCCCTGTGGTGGTTCCCCATGAGAAGGGCATATCCCAGGTCGCTGCTGCTCCCTCAGTCTGGGCTAAACAAATACACATGGAGTGGACCTGAGCCTAACCCACAGCTGGGAGTCAGGGGCAGTCTACCTGCAGCTTGAAGCAGAGCTGCCTAGCCAAGCACAGCCTAGATCTGCCAAGTTGTAGTCAACCTACGGAGCCATGGGCATGAGAACAGAGCATTCTACCGGAAGCTACTGAGCTTGAGGCGTTACTGGGGCAGTAATTCACCAGTGCACATGTGACAATCCAACGCAGAGACAGCTCGTATGTTCATCCTTCATCTAACTTCCACTCTGTCTCACTGGTCTATTCTATCTCGCCACAAGATCTAACTAAAATATCTCCTGTCTGAGTCCTTCCAGCCCTCAGGATGCTCACTGTCTATCAAAGACAGACATTGAACAGGTAACTATCTATGTGGTGAGTGCTTGAAGAAAAGGAAACTATTTCATGTTATGTAGCTCGAGCATGTAGCAAGGAACCTGCCCCAAATTTGGGGGGAGGGATAAAGGGTTCCTGAGAAACTCGCATTTAAGCTGAGATATGGAAGATTAACAGGATTTTCCAGATGAAGAGGGGAGGCAAGGAACCTTCCAGAAGGAAGAAGAGTTTTTGCGAGGACCCTGAGGCCAGAGTGGGTCTCATGGAGTGAGAGAGGGAATGAGAGATGAAGAAACAGCACCAGGTCAGGTAGGGCCTAAGGGTTCAGCCTCTGTCTTGGGGCAACAAGAAGGTTTTTAATCAGGATCATGACACACAGAGGCTGAATTGTAAACTGCAAAGTTGGCCTTTTCTCTGCGGCTGCACAGTAGTTTTATATCTCGCCAGTTGCCATCAAGTCGACTCCAACTCATGGTGACCACTTGTGTGTCAGCGTAGAACTGTGATCTATATGGTTTTCAATGGCTGAGTTTAAGGAATTCGATTGCCAGGCCTTTCTTCTGAGGCAGCACTGGGTGTCACCTTTCGGTTAGCAGCTGAGCACATTAACTCTTGGCACCACCCAAGGGCCCCTAGTTTTATACCTATCATCACACTTAGCTCTCTGCATTGCAGTTAAGTATTGAAATGTGGCGAGAGAGAGAGGGGAGAGAGACAGAGAGGAGAGAGACAGGAGGGGGGAGGAGAGAGAGAGAGGAGAGAGAGAGAAGACAGCGAGGGGGGGGAGAAAGAGAGTAGGGAGAGAGAGGGGGAGAGAGAGAGGAGGGGGAGAGAGAGAGAGAGGAGAGAGGAGTGGGGGAGAGAGAGAGGAGAGAGGAGTGGGGGAGAGAGAGGGAGGACACAGAGACAGGAGAGAGAGAGAGAGAGAGGAGAGAGGGAGGAGAGAGGAGTGGGGGAGAGAGAGAGGAGCGGGGAGAGGGAGAGAGAGAAGAGAGAACAGAGAGAGGAGGAGGGAGAGAAAGAGAGTAGAGAGACAGAGACAGAGAGAGACAGAGACAGAGACAGATCAGTTTTCATTTTCTCTCTTTCCAGAGGGAGGCGGGACTAGTGTGTCTTTGTTCACCTCTATGCTGTTGCGCTGCGATATAGACTTTCAGATATATTCATGTTGTGATTTATTCAATTCTTTTTCTCCATTGATTTTAATTAAGCTCCTGAGCTGTCTCCAGGCCCAGGGAACGGGAACAAAACATGAAACACTGAGAGCCAAATGCTTGTCTTCTGCCATAGAGCTTTCCCAAGTTCTTTTAAAGTGCTTCACGGGAGAGAATGAAAGTGGAATCCAGAGACGGAGGCATTTCCTTTGCTCCATCAGTCCCCAAATAATAAACATAAAAATTAAAATCCGGTTAAGAAAAAATCACAGAAGTCATTACAGCTTGGCAGTAATGGAGACTTTGATCAAATCTTTTATGCAATTTCACAGTTTCTGGGGGAATTCACTGGGCAGGCATCGATCATGTTCGTGTGGGGCGGATTGTTTTCTGCCTGCAGACGCGGTGCAGAGAGCACAGAGCCTACCCCTCCCAAACCAATTTCATCTTTTGATCCAAGTTCATGTCATGCTTCTTAAGGGAAATGCCATGGCGGCTTGGGGACAGTTGTCTGGACTCCCATCAGGCCCAGCCCACACTGGACCCTCGCAGGCCATTCCAGACTGAGGCCCCAGTCCCAGTCTCTGTCCCTTGGGTCAGAGAAAGGCCACCCAGCAGTGGCTGACAGCCAGATGGTTGACCAGCAGCCTGCACAGCCTCTTGTAGAAATGGTTGAAAATACAGATGTCCATAGGGGCCAGCCTATGACCTAACCTGAGAAATGGCCCAGGCTGTGGCCCAATATGAACACAGCCCGTTCTAAAGTGGTCAGCCCTGGACAACTGTTGTCATGCGAGAATCATGGCCTCGGTGCTGTCATAGGTTTTGAATTCTTCAGGGGAGCCAGAAATGGAAATTATTTTTGTCATATGAATTCAAAAACCCTATATTTAAATATTGGCAACAATTTCAGAAAATTTAAAGCACTCTGTGGGTCAAACAAAATACACCAGAGGGCTAAATTTCAACACTGGGTTGCCGATTTGCAATATCTGATGTCCTGGTGAACAGTCTAGATTAATGTCCAGGTACCACCACCTACAGGCTGTGTGACCTGGGCAAGTCTTTTGACTTCTATGAGTCTCAGTTTATAATAATTTATGTGTATCAGCCCTGGCACTGCAGTGGTTAAGCATCTGGTTGCTAATTAAAAGGTCGGCAGTTTGAGTTCACTAGCCAGTCCCTGGAAACCGTATGGGGCAGTTCTACTCTGGCCTGTAGGGTCACTACGGATCGGAATCGACTTGACGGCAGCGGGTTTGGTTTTGGTTTTGGTATGTATATCATGGAGTACACACACCATAAAAAGCCTCGCATATAATGTGTAACCAATAAATGCTATCATCATCAATATCATCGTCAAAACCCAACTTGCCCTGTGACTCCCAACAAGGACACAGAGGATCCCATTTACATCTGCTGTGTGTCTTCCTGTTGCCCCATCCTTTACTTCCGAGGGAGATGAAGCTACCACATCCAACACCCTTACTTTAATTTTAAGACATTTGTCATTAAAGGAATTTGCCAAGCTGATCTAAAAATCCCCAAAGGGAAATCCAACAGGCCCATTACCCATGAGGTGCCCTGGGCTCCCTGTAATTGTGCATAGGCTGGGTGGCATGTTTGGTGATAGATTCTGAGAAAACACCTGAAGCCATCTCTCCACAAAGTTTAATGACCTCGACTCATTTAGTGCTTGAAATATTTCACCAACTTGTGGAATACAAATGGCACGATGGAATCCACCCCACTGCAGAGGCAGGGCTGGTGAACTCTGAGCAGAGGACTGACTGTCCTTAAAGCTACTGGGATGAAGGGATAAGGGAGGAGTCTAAAGCAGTCTTGCCCTAGTCCAGAACCTGGAGCCTCAGGAGTCTTCACTAAAGCTGTTTAGTCATCCTGCTTTCTCCATCCCTGCGATCTGGAAGGTGGAGACACCAGGCACCGGCAGGCGAGAGCTGGCAAAACAAGCACTTGGAGAGAGCGGGAGGTGAACGGGGCCTGCCTAGATCAGGCAGAGTAGAGACTGCAAGATGATTTGCCCCGGTGACCACCCTTCAGGCATTTTCTTTTAAGGTTTGTATTTCCTCTGATGTCCAAAGGGGAACAGAGGGGAGTGACAAAGCAATGGGAGCGTTGGCGTGACATAGGCGGTGCATCCTCTGAGTTCTTAGCCCCCATCTCTCCTCTGTGCCCTCTCATTTCTACTCTGAGATGCTCCTGGAGGGAGGCCCCTCTCAGATGCCCCCTTCCTTGTTCCTGCTCATTCCTAGTTAAAGGTCTCTGTGGCAGATTGCTGTCTGGCCCCCAAGTCTTTCCTCCCTTTCTTCCTGGAACATGGCCACTTGGCTACTGACTACATTTCAGCCTCCCTGGCAGCTAGGTGGGGCCCTGTGATTAGCTTACCTTGACCTTGTCCCTGTTCTATAAGAATATCCTTTCTAAATATCTTGTTCAAAATTCCCCAGAGAAGTGTGTGATGCCCTCAGTCTGCTCCCATGTAATAGATAAGGTAACTGAGATCCAGAGAGGGCAAGTGGCCTGCTAGAGTTCACATGGCTGTGAGCACCCGTGCCAGGATTTGAACCTGGGTCTGCCAAACCCTGGAGCACGGTGCTCTCTCCCTGCTCCCACGCTGCTTTTCTCCTTATTAGAAACCCAGTGTAATTAAGTGCTGTGGGCTTCACATCATTCAAAATACAGTTGACACCACAATCTACCCAAGACACCATCCATAATGGAACAGTGACAGGAAAACTGCCCTCATGATGGGTGGGAGATCCCATCAGTCTGGCTCCATCATCACCATTACGCTCGCCGTATCTCGATTATCTCCCCCGTAAGACATATTTACAGCAATATTAAAAAGGAGATGAAGGGATATATTATCTTCCTTATGTATAACATACATTACACACCCATACGCCGTCGCAGCCCAGACGCGGCCAGACAAGGCAGACCGCGGCAGGGCGAGAGGAGGAAAGCCATTCCGTTAGTTTAAAAGGGGTGGCTACTATCCGCTCACCTGTACAGCGCCCGGCCGTTCGTAGAGCATGCTCTCAAACATTTGCTCCTGTTTGTGATGGGATGGGGGTCGTAATCATTATCTCCAGCCCGATTTCATAGATGAGAAAACTGAAGCTCAGAGAAGCAAAGTGATTTGCCTTAGGTGACCCTATGAGGACACGGTGGAGGCAAAACTTGAACTCAGACCTTCTGACTTTCTACCCCCTGAGACCTTTATATTACAGGTTTTTTTTTTTTTTTTTTTTGGTATTTATTCATTCATTCAGTGAGCACCTACCTGGGGCCAAGCACTGTGCTAAGTGCTGGGAGGAAATGGTGAAGGAGATCACATATCCTCTCCCTGTTCGCACAGTCCAGGGGCCTCCACTAGGGTGATTTTGATCCCAGGGGACATTGGGCAAGGTCTGGAGATGGTTTGATTGACACAGCTTGTGTGTGCTCCTGGCATCTAATGAGTAGAAGTCAGGGATGCTGCTATACAACCGACACAGAATTATCCAGCCCAAATTGTCAGTAGTGCAGAGGAAACCTGGCCTAGAGTATACTGAAGAAGACGGAATTAATCAAATTGTCGCACTGATAAGGATATGGTTACAAGCAGCAAAGATAAGTTACCTGAAGGTGGAAATGTATAAAAAGCAACAGTTAATGTTTATGTAGCACTTTAGTGCCCAACTCTGTTCCAAGGGCCTTTTACTGATATTAACTCATTTAGTCCTCGAAACAACCTCGTGAGGTTGGTATTTGTCTTGGTCGTCTAGTGCTGCTATAACAGAAGAACTACAAGTGGATGGCTTTAACAAAGCGAGGTTTATTCTCTCATAGTCCAGTAGGCTACAAGTCCAAGTTCAGGGCATCAGCTCCAGGAGAAGGCTTTCTCTCTTTATTGGCTCTGGAGGAAGGTCCTTGTGATGCATCAGTCTTGCCTTGGTCTGGGAGCATCTCGGCACAGGAACCTCAGGTCCAAAGGATGTGTTCTGCTCCCCGCACTGCTTTCTTGGTGGTATGAGGTCCCCGTCTCTCTGCTTGCTTCTGTCTTTTATGTCTCAAAGGAGATTGGCTTAAGACACCTATCTAATCTTATAGACCTCATCAGTATAACTGCCAGCAACCCATCTTATTACATCATAGTGATAGGATTTACAACATATAGGGAAATCACAGCAGAAGGTAAAATGGTAGACAATCATACAAGGGAATCATGGTCTAGCCAAGTTTACAGATATTTGGGGGGGCTACAATTCAATCCATGACATCATTATTGTCATCCTCATTTA
Source organism: Elephas maximus indicus (assembly GCF_024166365.1). Taxonomy (NCBI): domain Eukaryota; kingdom Metazoa; phylum Chordata; class Mammalia; order Proboscidea; family Elephantidae; genus Elephas; species Elephas maximus. Next base: position 87,227,198 of record NC_064830.1, on the reverse strand, counting down.
TAGAAGAGGGAACCAAGACTCAGAGAGGTTAAGTAACTTGCCTACAGTCACACAGCCAGTGAGAGATTAGTCTGGGATTTGAACCTGAGCCATTTGACCCCAGCGTCCATGCCTTTGGCCTCTACACTCTGTTGCCTCTTTGTGGGACAAAAGAACTTGAAGTGATTTGGGGATTGAGGGAAGCTTTGTGGGAAGGGACAATGACATGAGATTTAAGGAACTCTAGGATGTGGGGGGAAGAGGGAAGAACATTCCAGTTAGAGGGAACAGTATGTGCAAACGGCATATGGCAATAGCACAGTCAGGAAAATGTTGAGAGCAGATATGATAGGTGGGCTGAAGCTGGAGAGCTCAGCAGGGCCAGACCCTGCAGGGCTCTTGGACCATGTGATGGGTTTCTGTGGATGGTGGATTCCAACTAGAGTTTGAAAGGTCCACTCTGGCTGCTGTGTGGAGAGAGGGCTGTGAGACAGCCAGTGTAGATTGAACACGCAGGTAAGAGGCAATGCAGTGATGAGAGACTAGGCTGGCACCCGTGGAAATGCAAGGAAGTGGACAGAGCTGAGAAGTATTTAGGAGGCAAAGCTGTCAAGATGTGGCGATAGATTGAATGTTGGGGCTGGGTGATAGCGCCATGCATGCATTGCTTACCAGTGGGCACCTGACTTTTCATAAATTAACCCAAAGATTGTTTGTGGACACTTGGATGCTGCTGGGAAGGCTGTTGACCTTTCCTGTCCCTCCTTGAACCTGAAAGGCCTGTGGCCCCCTGTGTGGTCTGGCTGCAAAGCACAGGAGCAACAATGCCTCAGCTTTGCTCTGCTGACAGCCCTCTGTGTTCTTGGATGCCTCTAACTCACAGATAATTCATGTCAGCTGGCTGTCACCTCACCCTAGCTAATCATGGTGCATGGGGGCAGGCGTTCTGGCTGCTGAACAGGCCTTAGGATCTGTCAGACCTAGGGAAGGGCGTGTCAGCTGCTACATTGCAGGGGAATACCATGCATTATAGCATGTCTGTCTGCTCTGGAGACATGGACAGTCTCCATCCCAGAGGAGGCAGACCCTCAAGGTCACATCTGCAGGTGTGGGAACCCAGGCTGAACAGAGGAGAAGGAATAGAGAGTTTCCTCCCAACGATGTGGACACAGCCCTCCCCTTGCCATGTGTAAGCCACACGGCCCATGGTCCTATTTCATAGTCAAGGGCTGTGCTCAAAATCCGGATAACTGAGTGCGTTTGCACAGGACTGACGTGCCTTCTACAGCCACGTTGAAACACCTGGAGCTCCCTAAACGTTTTCCTCTTTGCCACATCTCGGTGCCTTTGTCTTTGCAGTTCCTTCTGCTGTGTCACGGTCTTCTCATTCCCAATTTCCCTTTCAGGTAATAATCCGTTTTTCTCAGTTCCCACATCCACTGTCACGTGATGCATCGGGTGGCCTTCCACTCATCCTTTAACACTCAGCTTTCCAAGGAGTCTGTCTTTGTGTTGCAACAGCACTTTGCAGAAACCTAAGGCATTTGGTCATTCATTCATTCATTCGTTCAACAGATCAACACTGAGCTCTTGTTGAGCACCAGCTCTGTTTGAGGAAAACGTTGACTGACAAGGCAGAACGGGTCACTCCTGGAGCCCGTGGTCTGGAGGGCAGGATGAGGCACTGTTGGTTAATGACCGTGTGACCAGTTCTTTTTTCCATGTTGTACTTTTGTTGTCTTGTTTCCATTGCTATGACCCTGAGTACATAGGAATCTCTCTGAGGTCAGGGACTGTCTGGGGCATACTTAATGAATTCACTTTAGTGAATAGTTAATGAAATGAAGAATAAATACAAGAATGAGTGGAATAAGTGAGGTCTAGATTCATACATCTGGGGTGATTAATACCCGTTCATCCAGAGAGCTGCCTGCCCTCGCAGCCACCCACAGCAGGTTGTGAAGGCGTCAACATTTGTTGTTGATGGTGCTGGTCGCTGTTGAGTGGCTCAGCTCATGTCGACCTCATCTACATATAACAGAATGAAATGTTGCTGCATCCTGCACCATCGTCATGATGGCTGGTGTGTGGGGTGCACTCCTGTGGCTATGGTGTCAACCCATCTATCTCATTGAGGGTTTCCCTCATTTTTGTTGAACTTCTACTTTACCAGACATGATGTCCTTCTTCTAGCAATTGTTCTTTGCTGATGACGTGTCCAAATTAAGTAAGATGAATTCTCACCATCGTTGCTTCTAAGGAGCATTGGCGTTGTGTTTCTTTATAAGACTGATTTGTTCCTTTTTCTAGCAGTCCATGGAATATTCAATGTTCTTCAGCAACACCACATTTTAAACATATCAATTCTTCTTCTGTCTTCCTTTTTTACTATCCAACTTTTGCATGCAGATGAGGCAATTGTAAAGATCATGGCTTTGGGTCAGAGGCATCTTACTCATCAAAGTGGTATCTTTGCTTTTTAAAACTCTAAAGAGGTCTTTTGCAGCAGATTTGCCCAATATAGTTGTGTTTAAAGGAATATTCAAGTGAATCAGATAGAGTCTGGGCCAAGCGGAAGGCTCCTTATTCTTGGGTCTGGTCTTCCAGGCAAAAACCCAGAGATAGCCTTTTTTTTTTTTTTTTCAATTTGAACTTTATTAGAAAAGAGAGGAGGAGACATCAGTGGTCTTGGGCAGAGGATGATATGGCCTGACTTATGTGTGTGTGTGTGTGTGTGTGTTTTGTCATTGTAAACATATCTATCATACAACTTTTTACATGTGTACAACTCATTGACAGTAATTACAACAATCAGCTGTGCAGCCCTACACTTAATGCGATTTTTCCGTCACTGTTAACCTCCCCTTTCCCCCTTCCTCCTGCCCCTGTTAACCACTAATAAACTTTGATTTCTGTGCATTTGCCTTTTCTTGTCTTTTTATGTAAGTGAGGTCATACAATATTTGTCCTTTTGTGATTGACTTATTTCCCTCAGCATAATGTCTTTAAGCTCCATCCATATTTGTAGCATGTATCAAGACTTTGTGTCTTCTACTGGCTGAGTAGCATTCCACTGTATGTATGTACCACCTTTTGTTTATCCATTCACCTGTTGATGGGTATGTAGGTTGTCTCCGCCTTTTGGCTGTTGTGAATATCACTGCAGTGAACATCGGTGTACAAGTCTCTGTTTGAGTCTCTTTCAAGTCTTTTGGGTACATACCTCAGAGTGGAATTCCTGGGTCATATGGTAGTTCTATTTTTAGTTTTTTGAGGAACTGGCACACTGTTTTCTACCATGGATGTACCATTTTGCATTCCCACCAGCAATGGAGAAAGGTTCCACAGAGATAACCTTTTAAAGCACCTGTCTTGTGCCTACCACGGTTCCAGGACACAAAGACTTGAGGCTTCCCTTGGAGTGTGGGTGCCAGGCTGAGCTCTGGGGTCAGGGGAGGGACAGCAGAGACCCTCCATCCTGAACTGGGAAGCTCCAAGGAGCAGCAGCTTGCCTACCAGTGTGGTGAAAGAAAACTAGAGGAGAAGATGCAATTAGGGGTAAGCTCCCCATTTGAGGAGGTATTCACAGAGATGCTAGCAGATGCTTCACCTGGCATGCTACATTCCAAGCTGGAACAGGCAACCTGAAGAGCTATTAGGGTGGAATAGGTGTACTAGCCAGGGCACCTGTGTCTCATAGAGAAGGCAATGTGGGCTGTAGTTAAAAACTGCTGTGTTGGAATCAGACAGACTATGGTCAAACTCTGGCTTTGGCCTCTTAAAGCTGTGTAATAGTGAGAAAGTCATTTAACTTTGTTGAACCTTAGTTTTTTCCTTTGTAAAATAGGGGAATGCCACTTAGCTCATGGCGTTTTTATATGCAATGCCTACAAAGTGCTGTGTATGATCTTGACAGACAAGAGCTACACATATTATTTGTAAAAGATTGAAGCCGGGGGAGTGAACTGAACCAGTGCCTAGGGGGATGGGAAAATAGCACAAGCCCTGGGTAGCGCAAACACCTAACGTGCTCGGCTGCTAACCGAAAGGTTAGAGGTTTGAGTCCACCCAGAGGCACCTTAGAAGAAAGGCCTGGTGACCTACTTCCAAAAAATCAGCCATTGAAAACCCTATGCAGCACAGCTCTACTCTGACACACATGGGGTCACCTCCATGGGTGTCAACTCCGTGGCAACTGATTTAAGACCGAACTTGTAGGGCCTGGGGCAGGTGGCACTAGGGGAAAGACACCCAAAAAGAGGACTGCCTGGGGCACCGAGGCAGGTGAGCAAAGGGCTAAGGCACCAGGCATCTCTACATGAAGACGTGAGTGAGCCCGGGCTGGCTGGGCAGAGCTCTCGCGAGGAGGATGGGCAGCATCTGGCTTCAGGTCTCAACTCATTTTGAATCCCTGGTTGGGAATTGCTCTAGGGCTAAGGTCTGGCTTCCAGCCTCCTCCAGCTCTGGAGTAAGTTGGGTTTCCAGGGCCCCAGTTCTCAGCAGGAGTGATTCCTACCTGCCCAGCTGCTCCCTCCTTCCCTGCTGGCAGAAGTCTCCTCATTCGTTTGCTCCCTCCTTCAGTCAGTCGACAAACCTTTCTGAGCACTGTTTTCTTGCTGCTTCCTAGCTTAGGGCTGGTGCTGCAGAAAAGCAATAGAAATGAAGCTAATAAGTCCTAGCCCTCGAGAACTTCCAGTCTGGTGATGGAGACAGAAACGTGGCAGGCAATCATCCTACCGTGTGGCAAACACCACCAAACATCCAATTGCAACAATATAGCTAACATTTACTGCCTGTTCACTGCACTGCCCATGAGTTATCTTACTGATTAATCACCACACCCTTGGGGGAGGGATTGGGTCTCAGAGAGGCTGAGTCATGTTTCTGAGGTCACACAGCTCCTGTCATTCAGGTCTGCCTGACACCAAAGTCCACGCTCCTAGCCACTATGCTATGTAGCCTCCATATGTCTTCTCATTCATTCATTTAAAAAATATTTATTGAGCTCCTACTATGTGTTCGGCATCGTGCCAGGGCTGGAGCTGTAACAGAAAATAAGGCATCTACAGTCATGTCCATAGGGAGACATTCTGACCAAGGGGCTTTGGAAGCACAGAGGAACTCTTCCTGGGGGATGTATTCACAGAAGAGGTGGCATATGACTTAGGCTTCGATGCATCCACAGGAGTTTTCCTCGCAAAATACAGAAGAGTTTGTGTGGATGCGAGGTTGAACAAGTCATTCCAGGAAGCGGAACAGCAAGTGCAAAGACCTGGAAATAAACCCACCACCACCCTGGAATAATAATAATGAAATACGTCCTTCTTTCTTTCCTTCCCCTTACTTTCTTCCTGCCTTTCCTTCCTCCCTCCTCCCTTCCTTCCTGCCTTCCTTCCCTCCCTCCCTTTGTTTCTGCTTCCTTCTTTCTTTTCTACTTCCCTCCCTCCCTCCTTCCTTCCTCCCTCCCTCCCTCCTTAGCTTTCATTTCAGGGTTCAAAAATCTAAAGACAAAAATGTACATAATGAAAATTCTTTCTCCCTTCCCATCTCATCCTCTATCTGTCCACTTCCTGCCCTCCACCCTGTCCTCCCTGCCATGTAACCACTTTCATTTGTCTCCTGAGCCTCCTTTCAGACTTGCTTTCTGCAAATATAAGCCCATGTGAATGTGTTTACTTATCTCCCCCTTTTTATTTTGGAAAGAATGTACTATGCCCAGTGTTCTGGAGAAAGACAAGAAATGAGTGCGGCTGAGGCATAGGTTTGGGGGAGCCTGGGTAGCAGGGAATGGTTAGGTTGCAGCCAGATTGTGAAGGGCCTTGAATGCCACACCAAGGGTCTTTCAAGTGTGGACATGTTCTAGGCTATTTCTCAATTTTTATCTAAGACATGACACTTTCCCGGAAACCACAAACCTAGCAGAGTTATTATGAGCTGTTTGATTGGCTTCATTAAAAACAAAGCAATAACCATAACCCATTCCTGTCCCCCACTAAAAATTAAGAAAAATGAAACTCGATGCAAAGATAACCACTGTAAATTTGTATCAGATTGTGAGCTAGCTGTCTCTCCTGTTTTCCCCTTAATTTATTTTCTGAGACACAGTCACTGACTCACAGAACAGCTCCCCTTCCCTTTGTAAGCAACCAGCCCTTGGAACCAAATATCTGGCTAAAAATAATGTATTTTTATTAAAAACCATTTTAAGTTGGTGCCTACTTCTAAGGCCGAGTCACATATGGATAACCATTCAGTATGGCTTGCTATAGATCAGTGATGAATTATTTTAATCAGAAATGGATTTAACAGCACTGCAAAAAATAAATTTGGGAGATTTTTCACCATCTGGCTGTCTTTTCTGATTCTTCATATTTATATTTAGTATTCAATGAAGACTAATAGTGACTACTGGCTATTCCATCAAACTCCCCCAAAGCAGATTCATCCCACCCGTAATAAAGATCGACACTCCCTCCAACCCTTCTGGGAAACGTCTCCAGTCTCTGTGTGCAGAACGAAATGGAAAACACACATATGTAGACTTTCTTCTGGAACAACCAGCAGGCATCTTTAGCTATGCAGTAGAGGAGTGCATGGCTATATTTCGCCTACTATCATCCAGCACCCTTAGACTCTGCCTACTGTGTGCCAGGCACTGTACTGGCTCTGGGGAGATAGTACCGACAGAGGCAGAAAGGCTCGGCTCTGCCCTGGCTCCAACTAATTCTGACTTAAGGCAGGAAAGCCATCAGCAGCCTCTATGCTCTTAGCTGGGCAGGCTTGGAACTGAGTCATTCCTTGTTTTATGTCATGTCCTAGAATGAAGTGACTCTGTGGCATTTGGAAGCAGAGGTGATAGGTAAGTCCAGGATTAGGGTGAGGGCTGGTGATCAAAAGATGGTATATCTGTTAAGGGTGTAAGCAACAGAAAAAGGTTTAGGCTGATTCAAGGCCTAGGTCGTGGCACGTAGACATGACGTTAAATACCACTGAGTAGCTGAAAACGTGAAATAAGAGTTTCACTTGGTTCTAGTTTGTCATTAACAGTTCTCTAACTTTTGCTCTTCTCTTTAATTAACAAAGAAAGAGTAGATCCTGGCTTATAGCTTTCATCTGGCAATGATGTTAGCCATAATAACATTTAGTTCACATATTATTTGTCTTCATGGCAACTTTTTATTTATTTATTTTTTAGATGAAGGTTTACGGAACAAACTAGTTTCTCATTGAACAGTTAGTACACATATTGTTTTATGACATTGGTGAACAACCCCACAACATGTCAACACTCTCCCTTCTCAACCTTGGGTTCCCTATTACCAGCTTCCCTGTTCCCCCCTGCCTTCTAGTTCCTGCCCCAGGGCTGGTGTGCTCTTTAGTCTCGTTTTGTTTTATGGGCCTGTCCAATCTTTGGCTGAAGGGTGAGCCTCAGCAGTGACTTCATTATTGAGCTGAAAGGGTGTCCAGGGGCCATACTCTCAGGGTTTCTCCAGTCTCTATCAGGCTAGCAAGTCTGGTCATTCTTTTTGAGTTGGAGTTTTGTTCAACATTTTTATCCAGCTCTGTCCAGGACCCTGTACTGTGATCCCTGTCAGAGCAGTCAGTGGTGGTAGCTGGGCACCATCTAGTTGTACTGGACTCAGTCTGGCGGAGGCCATGGTAGATGTGGTCCATTAGTCCTCTGGACTAATCTTTCCCTTGTATCTTTAGTTTCCTTCATTCTTCCTTGGTCCTGAAGGGGTGAGACCAGTGGAGTATCCTAGATGCCTGCTCATGGGTTTTTAAGACCCCAGATGCTACTCACCAAACTAGGATGTAGACGTTTTCTTTATAACCTATGTTATGTCATGGCTACTTTTTACTGGTGGCAAGTAATACTAGTTTCTCATTTATAATAGTGATATAATGTGGCCTTTTAAAATATGTTTATTTGAGATAATTAATGAGTCAAATTAAGGATAATATATTAAGCTGATAATAGAACAGAGAGTATAAGAATGGCAAACACCATGAAAAAACCCAGTTGCTGTCAAGTTGATTTTGACTCGTGGCAACTCCATGTGTGTCAGAGTAGAACTGTGCTCAAGAGGGTTTTCAGTGACTGATTTTTTAGAAGTAGATCACCAGACCTTTCTTCCAAGGTGCCTCTGGGTGAACTCAAGCCTCCAACCTTTTGGTTAGCAGCCAAGCACATTAACTATTTGTACCACCCAGGGACTATGAAAACCATAAGAAAGCATTCAGTTGAGTAAATAGACTTTTTTCTGTCCATGCTGGCTTCTAGAGCAAGGAGGGGGCTGGAGGGCTGGGGGGTTAGGCAAAGAAAGAAAATATCTATTAGGCATCTATTTTGTTCTAAAGGCTTCAGGTACCTTACATAAATTAATTGAACCCTAGCTTCAGCTTACCAACAAATGAGCTCAATATGTCTCCTTATACACTTCCAAGTCACTGATGAGAAGTTGTCTGGGGCAGGACCCGGGGCAGAGCACTGAGGCATTCCACTATAGACCTCTGCCAGCTTGACTCCAGTTAAGGGCTTGCAGCTTTGGCCATGAGGGTACAGTTGTCACGGCTTCACCTCATTCTGGGGGCTCCTGAGAAGGGTCTTCTTTCCAGGGTCTAGCTGGCCCTGGAATACAAGACTCAGTGGAGTCAGACATACCTTCTTTTCCCAGGAAACCAATATTATCAGCTTTTGTTGATCAAGACATCTCCCTGGGCTGATGGGGCTGACATTAGCAGCTGGGATTAATATGTTTTTTTCCCCTCTTCCATTTATTTGGAGAATCTCATTAAGGCAGGTTTCCTTCAGGAAATTGATGCTTTAATATTCTGCGTTGTCAGCTGAGGGTCTGAATTTTATTTCTTGAATAACATTTAATTAAACGTTCAGGCTCTCTTTCTTCAATGCACCAGTGAGCACGGCACTGGGCCCACCTCTGCCGCTGTTTGGAAAATCAGCAGAAAATGTAGTTGGGGGCTAAAGCCCTGGCTGCTGCACAATAAAGTTTATGGCTTGTACTTGGTTGTAATTAGTCCCCCAGGATCCTGCTGACACAGGCCATTCAGGTGCCTAGACTAAGGCACAATTGCTTTGCAAAAACTGGTTCCTGGATTATAATCTACCTTTTGTAAAGAGATGTCCTGGAGGGGATGCTCCTAGACCAGGAGTCCACAAACTAGGCCTGTAGGCCAAATCCGGCCCACTGTCTGTTTTTGTAATTAAAGCTTTATGGGAATACAGCCACGTGCATTCATTTACTATGGCCTGTGGCTGCTTTCATGATGCAACAGCAGAGCCCTAGACCTTGTCACTGGCCCCGTAAAGGGGGAGGGGGACAGAACATCCTCTGGGCAACCTGGGCAGGCGGTAGGCTGAGTGTGTGCTCCGTGTCAATCATTCTATAGACTTGATCGCATTCAAGCATTCTTTCAGCAAGTATTTATTGAGCACTGACTATGAGTCATATACAGTTCCAGATGCTGGAGGTGAAATGCTGAACAAGATGGGCCAGGCTCCAGCTTTATATGTCAAAGGAGAAAACAACACAATAAACAAGTGTCCACCTAAATATGTAAGCAAGAGTTTCAGAGAGCAACTTATGACATGGAGAAAGCAAAAGAATGCAGTGTAATAAAGCATGGTGTGTGGGAGGGCATTAGATAAGGTAGTCAGGGAGGGCTTCTTGGAGGAGGTGACATCGGAGCTGAAATGTGACTGATCGGTAGGAATCAGCCCGAGGAAGATCTGCAAGGACAGCATGCCAAGCAGGGGAACAAGCATTGCAATGTCCTGGTGGAAATGAGGAACAAGAGAAGGCCAGCGTGGCTGGAGAAAAAGGAGAGAGGGGGAGCCTGGTGGGAGGTGAGGTCAGAAGGGTAGGCAGGGCTGCCATGTAGGCCATGCTGTGGAATTTGGACTTTATTATAAGTGTGAGGGGAAGCCTGGAATATTGACCTCATTTACATTTAAAAATTCAGTTTACTTTGCACAACGTAGTAATGAGATGGGTATTTTTATTTTAACGCCTTTCCCTGCCTGCTATCTTTTGCAGTTAAAAGACCTTTTTTTTTTAAATCTTTAACATAAAAAAGCACAACGTTGTCAGAAATGTGAGGGTGCATGCCCAGGGTCAGCCAACTACTAAGTGGCCGAGTTGGGGTTTGAACTAGCTGTGCCTCACACAAAGCCCACGGCTTTTACGCTTTCTGGGTCCCAGGCCCAAGCCTGGTGGGCAAAGGGTGCCAGGGATGGCCTGTGCTGGTTTCTGGAGGCCAAGTGGGCACGCGGAGTCTCACATGCTTCTGAGTCAGTGTGGTCTACGCCAATTGGCTGGGCACCATTCCTGGGCTGGACACCTCTGAGCAAGTCAAAATTTCTCTGAGTCTCAGTTTCTTAAATCTTTTAAAATGGCAGGATAATGTTCCTACCTGGTTGATGATGAAATGAGAGGGTGTACCTAAAGGGCCTGAGGCATGCAAGTTTTGGGGAAATATCCATCTCCTCCTTCCTCCCCTATGCGGTCACTTTGAGACGAGTGAGAGGAAGAGGAGGAAAAGGAAGCACATGAAAATAACTAGTGCTGCCTCCTACAAAGTCAAGGCTGTGCGGTGTGGGAACCCTTCTCTTAAAGCTCTGGAGAATTGATGGAGGCAGAGGGCCTTTGGCCGGCTTTGCCTGGGCTTGTTAGGGAAGCAGCTACTCCCAGTACAACCAGCAAATGAGAAGGGTGGGCCTGATGTATGGAATTCAGGAAGGGGAGAAAGAAACCACCTGCCGTCTGTTTCTCAGATAAGAAGACTAAGACTCAGACAGGGGAGGCTCCTAGCCCAGTTCTCATTATGAATCAGATCCTAAGTGTTTGTCTGTTGGCTCAGGTCTTTTCCATTAAGCCATACTCCGGACCTGGGAGTGCAGGAGAAAACCCAAAAAAGCTTTTGTTCACCCTTTTGGGTATCCGCACAGGGCCTAGTTCTCACCCTTTAAGGCAGTGGTTGCCCCATCCTGGCTGCACATGTGTCCGTCAAGAGTCACCCAGAGTTCCTTATCATGGACCTGATGGTGGTGATGCCTGGGCCTCACCCGAGGTAGGTGAATCAGAGTTGGGGTGGGGCTTTGGCATCAGTATCTTTAAAAAAGCTCTCCAGGTAATTTCAAAATGCAGTGGTCAAGGTAGCCAGCTCAGGACTGCAAAATTGGGGCATGAGGCATGAGCAATAAAGACATGAGGCCCCATTGGTCAGGCACTTCCATGACTTCCTCCTTCCCTTCCCTTCTCCCCCCTTTTATTCATTTGAGGTGTTTATTGAGTGCCTACTATAACGTCCCTACCACCCATCTGCCAGTTTGTCGTACTGTGTTGGCTTGTGTGTTGCTATGAGGCTGGAAGCTATGCCACCAGTATTTCAAATACCAGCAGGGTCGCCCTGTTGGACAGATTTCAGCAGAGCTTCTAGGCTAAGACAGCTTAGGAAGAAAGGCTTGGCAATTTACTTCTGAACGTTAGCCAATGAAAGTCCCATGGATCAAGGTTTATTCTTTAAAGATTATCTCAGGGCAATAATCTTGGGGGTTCATCCAGCCTCAATGGCTCCAGAAAGTCTGGATTCCATTGAGAGTAAAATTCTGTCTGTATTCCCCCCCTCCCCTTTTGATATGGAGTCTTCTATAGCATCTTTGATCAAACTTCAGTACTTTTAGCTGGGCACCATCCAGTTCTTCTGGTCTCCTGAAGTCTTCTTTGAATAAAAAAAAGCTTATCTTAGTAAAGTACATCTGCTTAGAGTATGTGCTCTTTTAAAGAATTATCTATGTGAGATCAAATTGACAATGACAACTCAGAAGGTTAGATGGGAACCTTAGGAGGTAGTGGGTGTAAGATAATGGTGGTGGAATAATTTGGAAAAGAATAACAAGAGTGGTAGCTCAACTTGGAGAATGTAATCAGTGTCACTGAATTGTACACGCAGAAATTGTTGAGATGGTGTATCTTTGACACATGCACACACACAAACCTATGGATCACAAAAGAATATTGTCTGATAAAGTGCTGGAAGATGAGCCCCCAGGTTGGGAGGCACTCAGAATACACAGTGGCTGCAACAATGGACTTCAGTGTACCAATGACCATGAAAATGGTACAGAACTGGGCAATGTTTTGTTCTGTTGCACATGGAGTCACCATGAGTTGGAGTCAACTCATTGTAGCTCATAACAACAGCTCTAACGTCAGGGATTGGGGTAGGTGCTGGGAATATGGGTGAGAACAAGGCAGGCAAAGGTCCGACCTCACGGATCTTAAAGTGGGGAGGGAAAGGAAACAGGAACCATCACGTTGTCACACCAGTAGACATATGATCAAGCACTGTGATTGTCAGGAAGTGCTGGGTGCTATGAAGATGTCCAGCAGAGAAACCTGACAAATCCTAGGGCTGCAGGAGAGGGTTTCCCTGCGGCGATGGTGATGACCTGAGGCCTTTAGGATGAGTAGGTGTCAACCAAGTGTTTGTGGCTCTGCTCCGCTGGAGCTTCCACTCTGCAGCTAGCACCTCTGGGGAAGGTAATTTTCAATGTGAAGTTTCTAATGAACCAGAAACCACTAGACATCAAAACTGAAAGAATGTTTTCCCTCTCCTTTATTTCTTTTAGTTACAATGCTAGCTTGCACAGAGGCGTGTGCGAGAACATGTGCATGGGTGTGCACACACACATATGTGCATATATGGTTATGGGCGCATGTGTGTGTGTGTGTGCATGTGTATCACGTATGTGTGTGTCACACATGAACACACATGCACACACATGCATAGGTCAGTTTGTTGTCCCTGACATTTGTCCACCAGGGGACTAATTTGGGAGGGGGAGGTTGTGGGGAGGGAATGCTTTACCCCATTTTGGGGGGAGGGGGCAGAGATTGAGAGGCCCAGCTCAGCCTTTCAATTACAGCCTTCCTTTTCACTGTTTGGATTGTTGATAGACAGGTTTCTCTTTAATTTATTTATAGAGACACTTCTATATCCATATATCAGAAAAGCAAGCAAGTGTAATTCTGAAACAAAGAGGACCTGTCACTAAAAAGACCTTCAGCCACTGCATAATTCTTCTTCCCCACCACAGATTTGCCATCTTTTTCTTAAAATCCACATGGAGATTTTAGTTTCTTTTATTTAGGTTACAGCCAGAGCTTATTAACCTCATGCAAAATATGAGCACCAACCATTAACACTGTGACTCAACGAGAGTCTCAGGCAACATTGTGAGGATTTTTCCAGGACCTTCTTGGGAGATTAGGTGAAGAGGAAACAGGGTAGGAGAGTATTCAAAGTAGTGAGAACAAGGTATGCAAAGGTCCTGGGGCAGGAGGAAGCATGGTGATTTAAGGAAGCCAGAGTGGCTGGAGCTCAGGGAGTAAATGTGAGACGGAACAGACTGAGGCTGGAGAGGGAATATATGCCCACAGTAAAGGATTTGGGTCCTTATCCTTAGAGCTCTTGAGCAGAGGGACATGATCAGATCTTGTCATTTAATAAAGTTCACACAGGCTGTAGGAGAGAGAGTTGGTAGATGGGGACAAGAATGCATGGGCACAGTTGAAGAGACATCACTTATCCCCAGATGACTGGCCCATATCGTGAAGGCCCTTTCTCTCCTGTTGATGGTTGGTCCCTCTCCCCACTCCTTCTGCCTTCTCAGGGGGTCCCTAAGTATCTCCTCCTTTCTCTCTTCTGCATCTTTAATGTCTCCACTCCCTCTCTCCTGACTCACAACTCATGGTCTATAAACATTACCAAATGACTTAGGGGGGAAAAGAATGGCTGAATACATTGCGGTACACCCACACTTTGGTTTATATTATGCAGCCATTAGGAAGACAGAGCACATCAGATGATTGGGAGGAGTTCCATGAGGCATGGTTGAGAGTAAAAAAGCAAAAGGCAGAGAAGTATGTATAACATAACCCCCCATTTATAAAACAACAATATATGTGTGTTTGCTCATGTGCACACACACACTGATGTGAGCAATATTCACAATTCTAAAAAAAAAGACAACCATTTAATAGTGTGTCCTGGGGTAAGTGATGGGGTGGTAGGCAGGGGGAGTACAGGGGCTTGAGGAAGTGGCTACTTTCCAACTGGCATGGATGCATTTCAGTATTTTAAGGACCAGTATAGTCCTATTAGTGGTTCTGGTAGAGTACTGACTGTATTGTGTGCCTGAATCCGATTTTATGAGCATGGAGAAAAACAGGCAAGGATACATGATAAGTTGTTAACATGGGTTGGGGGAATAATGTTGGGAAGGAAAAGGAGACTAAAATATAAGCATGTATAAAATCACATTTGGGCATTTATGGAGTATTGTTTTAGGCTGGGTTCCCTAGAGAAACAAAATTAGTGAAGTGTATGTATGTATATGAATATATATATGGAGAGAGAGAGATTGAAGGAGAGACGGCAGGCTGCTGGCTCATGGGCTGTGGAGGCTGACAAATCCCTACATTGGCAGGCAATACAGCAGGCTGCTGGCTCAAGTGCCAAGAACCAGAAGTCAGATGATGATGAGCTGGATGGAGGATCCAGACCGATCAAAAGCCAATGAGCTTTTTGAGAACGTCTGTATATATTGAATGCAGGCCACATCCCAAGGAAACTCCCCTTACAACTGATTGGCTGATCACATTGGATCACATTCTGTGGGTGATAACATTATATCACAAAATGGAGGATAACTACATCATTATGTAACTGCCAAATCACATCATTACATAACTGCCACACCACTGAGAATCATGGTCTAGCCAAGATGACACATCTTGACCATCACAAATATTATGTAAACTAGATTTATGCAAAAAGAAAATAAATCCAAAGACTTGAGGGAAAAAAAAGGAAGACAGCCTTTGATCCTTCCTGCTCTTCCAGCTATTTTGCTTGTCTCCTTGGGAGAGTGGCCCACTCTGTCTCCATTGCCTCATCCTCTCCTTATTCCCCAACCAAGACTTCTGTACCCACCTCCCATAGAAATGGAATTTGCTGAGGTCATCCATGTCCCCTCACCCACAAATGTCCAGATCCAATTGGTGCCTTTATGTCTTTGTCCTGGTTGACCTTGAGGTCAGCATTTGACATTACTAAGCCTCCCTCTGTCTGGTCATCCTCCCGATTCTGCCCTGGGTTGACTGTGCAATTGCCAACAAAGGACTTCCCTCTCTGGTCTCCAGTTTCCTCGCTGGTACGATGATTGGGTTGGACAGCAAGCTCTCCCGATTTACAAACCAGAATGCTTCATGCATCTCTGATTACTCTTTCTCAGTGTGCTTTGTAGGTCACCTTCTGCTGATCTCCAACATCTTCCACATGATTCTGTCCTTGCTCTACATGTTTTCACTTTGCAGCATTCTGGCTCTTCCACTGGTACCTCCCTAGGTCCCAAAGATCTCTCTTTAGTCAAGGAAAGTGTCATAACCTACAGGTCTGTTTATCCATCTGTTTCTTGGATGTTTCTCCCCATCTGAGGTTGCATGGATGTTGTTGCCTTCAACTCACCCACAAGTAGATTCACTGTCTCCCCCACTCCCACAACTGAGTCTTCCTCCTGTGTCACTCTGTAAATGTGGCAGTCTCCATCACTCACCTGGGAACTAAATAGGATGTCATCGGAGACCCTTAGCTCTTCATGGGTCATAAGGGCCTGGAGTCTAATTCTTCATCTCTTCTCTAGGTGCTGCACCAGCCTCCCTGCTTTTAGTTTTATTTACTTTCAATGCACTTTCCTCACTGCAGCCAGAGAAGCTTTCAAAATGCAAATATGACCATGCCCCTCCCCTCCCTAAAACCTTCACTGGCTTCCTATCCTTCTTTTGAAGTCCAAACTTCCCTGCGTGAACTCTGTACCGATGCCTTTTGTCATCGGCTGTGCCTGCCTCTCTAGTCTTGTTTCTTGTTCTGGCGTAAACGTGGCGCCCTGGTTGCATACACAATGAACCGCTCTCAGAATGTGGACTGCTGCTTCTCTCTGCCACACCTCTGCACACCTGCTCTTCCTTCAAGACTCAGCTTCAGCATTTCCTCCCCCTGGAAGCCCACCCTGACCCCACTGGCCTTTGGATCTACTCCAATTGGCCAGGAGGGTTTGGGAATGGGGGAAAACCCTGGTTCTGCCTAATCTTCACCTGCCTCTCAGGATGTGCCCTTCCGTTAAAAGCGGAGCTGACAGCTCTTGGCCTGAGCACCATCTTGTTAGAAACCTCTGAACCGTGAGAGCCAAGTGGAGGAAGAAATCAATGCACAGGCTGAAGCACAAAAGAAAGATGAGGCAGAGGTCCAAGTAAAGGCCTGCCTGTGCACCCACAGAAGCTGTAGGAATACGGCACGCCGGGAGCTGGGGATGCTGGTGCATGTTGTTGACTCCATGCTACCGTCTGGAACCTGTCTCAGTGGATCTAGAATTCCCATCGCCATGTGATCTCTGTGAGCACCTCTGAGAGGCTCACCTTGCTCATACCAAGTCAGTCCCTTTTGATCCTTTGCCCTGGACTTATGACAAAAAAATTTTTTTTTTTTTTTTTTTTTTTAAGTCAGCCTGGACTAATTCTGTTCTCAGCTGTGGCTGAGTGCAACATGTGCACAATAAATCATCTCTTCACTGTCTTAGCTGAAGAATCAAAAAAAAAAAAAAAAAAAGTGGAGCTGACAGCGAACCACAATCCTCGCAGCTGTGCAGCCAGTCCTTTCTTGAAGGTGGGAGGAGGGTCCCTGGGAGCATGTGAGGGTGGGGCCAAAGTCAGATGGGCACGCCCCAAACCACAGACCTTTGTTTACCTGCAGAGCTGGGGACCCTAGTTCCAGAACAAATATGGAGAAAGACAGCCCAGGACTCTAGAAAGTGTGCTGCCTCTAAGTCAGGAGATGCAGGCTCACATGAGCCCATCACTGATTTGCTGTATGACCTTGGACCAATTTCTTAATTCTTCTGGCCCATCTCTGCAGTGAGGGACATGGACAGCCTAGCCTGCTCTCAGGGGTCCCTTCCACATTTCTGGCTTTACGATTTTGGAAGGTGGCAGCAGGCTAGCATCATTGGCCTGTATGTTGGAGACCCGGCAGCCCAATGGTTAAGAGCCACAGTGAGCTATGGCCGCTAAACAAAAGGTCGGCAGTTCTAATCCACCAGCCACTCCTTGGAAACACTATGGGGCAGTTCTACTCCGTCCTATAGGGTCGCTATGAGTCGGAATCGACGGGTTTGGTTTTTGGCCTGTATGTGAGCTGGGCTAGAAACCTGTCTGTGTGGCAGACACAGAGATGCACCATGCAGACCCCTTCGGGAAGGGATGCTCTGTGCAGCTGTGAGAAGTGTGGTTACCTGTCAGCTCCACTTTTAATGGGAGGGCACGGTCTCCTTGGGTGGCCCCCAGCCCAGAGCATACAGCCCTGGCGATTTCTACCCAATGCCGGACTCCTCTATTGGGCAGCTTTTCTATGGAGCTCCTCCCTAGAGACTGCAGGGACGCTGTCTGCCCTGAAATGCATAGTGATGGCTCCCTGCTCGATCCTTCTTTCTCGTTTTTCCCTCTACACGTGTTTCTCCTGGTAAGCACCTTGCACTCCTATCCTCCTCCACTTCTGCTTCCCGGACAGCCCAGTCTGCCTCATTCTGCTGCTTCGCGGTGGTGCCTGGGCCAATGAGCCCTTTTGTGCTGACCTATGAGGCTGTTCCTGGGAAGGATGGCTTCAATTCTGCCCTGGAAGTGTGGTCTGAGCCGTATTGCCCATCCATCTCCTGGGCTGTCAAACATTTCGCTGACGCCTGCCTGGGCTGGGAGACAGTTTATAAGCTGTGTCTTTGCCTCATGGTCCCTTGCCCTATCACGCTGGCATTTTGAGTTGTGTTGTACCTACCTGAGGCCTGAGTGTGCCTGTCCGTATCAGCAGGCCTGAGGACAGGAGTGGGAATGGAGGAGGAGAAAGAAGGAAGGGATGAATGACAGCCTTAAAAAACTGGGGTGTCATGGAAAGAGCAGTGCACCCCTGAAATTTCTAGTCCTAGAGTTGGCTGCGTGGCACTGACCCTAGTCTGGGAGTGTGTATATGTGGAAGACATAAGAACAGACCAGGTGCATGGTTCTTCAGTTTTCTGAGGATCAAGAATTACTTTGAGAACTCATGAAGGCTATGGACCCCATCCTGAGAAAAATGCACATACACCCCAAACTCCTTCCAGCTGCTCCCACTGTCAGAAAGGGTCTCTTTTCATTCTTGGTTTGGCTTGCTTCCATTGTCTGTCCAGTCTCAGTTACCTGTCACTCAGTAAGGCTTGCCTGACCTTTTTAACCTCTTGCATGGCACCTGCTTTTTCCTTTAAAGCATTTAAGACTATTTGTATTGATATATTCATTTGGTCATTTAGTTATTTTCTGTTTCCTGTCTGACTCATACTCTCCCCTTGGGCAGGAGCTTTGTCTGTTTCCTTCCAATCTACTCCCCAGATCTAACATTGTGTAGGGTCTGGCATAAGGTAGGAACTCAGTACATGTTTGTCGAATGATTGGATGGATGGATGGATGGATGGATGGATGGATGGATGGATGGATGGATGGATGGATGGATGGATGGATGGATGGATGGATGGATGGATGGATGGATGGATGGATGGATGGATGGATGGATGGATGGATGGATGGATGGATGGATGGATGGATGGATGGATGGATGGATGGATGGATGGATGGGTGGGTGGGTGGGTGGGTGGGTGGGTGGGTGGGTGGGTGGGTGGATGGGTGGATGGGTGGATAGATGATTAAACAGCCAGCCCTGACTATGTTCTGATGCAAGAATAAATGAATGACCTCATTGCCCTGAGCAATGGAATAGGCTCCTACCCCCAGTGCCACAGTGCTCCCTGGTCTTTGTGGTGGCTCCTGCTGGTTCTGTGGTCAGTGGTTCTGGTCCCACAGACTTCTCTGGGCACTTTCCCCTTCTTGTGCTTCTCCTGCTCAGCATGGCCTGACCCAGACCTGGGCACATAGCAGCCTTCCAAAGGGATGCGCTCCTTTTATTTCATAAAGCCCTCCAGAAATCTGTTCAAGCCGTGGGAGGAGAGCTTCAATAATACTAAGATTGAATTTCCCTCCAGCCTGGGGGCGCTGGGGGATGAAAGTCAGATTTCATTTTATTTTAGACAAATAAAGTTTTGTGACATTTAGTGCACACCTGAGTTGATGGAGAAAAACTCTGACCTGGCATATGATGTTTATGCTGGTAATAGGGAAACAGGCTGCCAAGAGACAGTGGTGCAAGCTGTTGTCTTGCACAAGGACACCTGGCCGAGGGGTATTCTGCTTCAGCCCAGAGGAGGGTGTCCTTTTACCAGTTCATGCAACATCAGCATTTGTCCATGAAGCTATGTGTCTTCCAGGCTGCAAACCCCTAGGGGGCGCCCTTTTCTAATTCAGAAAACACTGTGTGTTCTGGCACCAGCCCTGGATGGGGAAAGGATTGGAGGGAGCAGGCAAGGACAGATGATAGGTGTGGGTCAGGCAACTGTGTAGTGGTCTAGAAGTGAGATGAAGGTGGCCTGGACAATGGCAGAGCCAACGAGGATGAAGAGAAGGGGCTGTGGTTAGATGGGTCCTAGCCTTTGAAGTATTCAGAGTGTAGGGAATAAAATGAGTGTCGTCTTGCTCTTCATGGTCCCTTTATTCCATTGGCACTAATGTATTTGTATATTATAGGTTTTCAACAAATCAGATGCATAGCACTGTCATCAGATCTGCCAGTGGGAGTGGCCCCCATGAGAGGACATATCATTCACTCATTTGTTCATTCATTCATTCCTTTAACAAATACTTACTGAGCATGCACTATATGCCAGCCTCTATTTTAGGAGCTGGGGATACAGCAGTGTGCAAGTTAGAGAAAAATCCCTGCCATCTGGAGCTTATAGTCTAGTGGGAGGAGATAAACAATAAACAATAAGACATAAGAAAATTATATAGTGTGATAAAAAGTGATTAGTGCTATGGAAAAATAGAGAAGGGTAAAGAGATTTAGGAATGCGGTGGAAAAGGGACAATTTCAACTTAAATGGGGTGGTTACTGTGAGCTTTGTCGAGATGATACTTTGCGAAAACTTGAAGGAGAGAAGAGAGTGATCTTTGGTGGTATTTGGGGGTAAGATTCTTCCAATTAGAAGAAACAGCCAGTGCAAATGCCCAGAGGCAGTAGAGTGTCTGACACACACAATATTCACAATACTTTGTATACTGCATTATCATTTTCTCTTTTATGTATGCTTCTCAAAATCACATACATGTATTCCTGGGCTCACATGTCAGAAGAATGTAGAAAGTTTCAGGATAAACATGGCTCACTTTGCTGGAGCTTCAATTTTATGGGAAAAATTTTTTTTTTTTTAATATTAGGAAGTAAAATGCAAAAGTTACACTGATTTTTAAGTGAAAACACTCTCAAAGATGACAAAGCTTGCAAAGGAGTGAGGTCTGCTCAGGCTGGCTCTAGCCTGAGGACTCAGTAGACCACATATTACTGGGCCGTTGTGCAGATTTCCTAATACTTCCAGAAAAAGTCTCTGGTTTGTCTTTAATGGAGCTGGACTGGGTCACATGCCCATATTTAGAGCCTGGGTCAACTTCTCCAAAACCACATGGATTGAGAGAGGGGGCCCCCAAAGGAAAATCAGGATGGTGTTTCCATATGTGAAGGGATGGATATTGGACGGCAAAAACTACCAGGGTCTCACTGGACTCATCCACCACTGGGCAAGAATTCTTGACTTTCCAGCCAGCATCTGACACCTCTTCTTCCTCCCCTTTTCTATCTCCTTTTGCAATCCATCCTTGTGGCCTTTGGTGAGGAGACACTGCTGCTCCTGTCTCAAAAGGGATATTGATTGTCTGTCAAAGCGTTGACACTCACATTTCATTCCACATGGCATGTTGGAGCCTCTGGGTCTCCAGGCTTCCAATCCCCACATTTCCACCCCTGCCAACCCTTTCTGTCTCGCAGCAACCATTCTCCTGTTCTCTTTTCTGCAAGAGACAAGCTATCTCGTGTTTGTTGACTTCTACCTGATCAGAGCATGCAGAATTTTTATTCTTTCTACCACTTCTGTTGTGCAATAACTCCTCAGTTCCCTAGTGAAGCTCTGAGAAAGGCTGCCATTCTGCCACCATTCAGCCCCTTATAGTCCAAATGTTTCCTGACCTATCCTTGAGATCCTTGCTGGTCACTTACAGAATGAGACCCAAGGCTCATTTATAAACCTTAGCCTCTATAGGCTCCTAGGATATGTACATATGGACAATGACTCCTTGAAGCTAAACGAACTGGGTGGGCCAAAGGGGTTTGAGTAGGAAGGCCAGAGGTTACTCCCTGGAGAGAGTTTCTAGGCTGCAGCGCAAGGAGGGGAAACCCCACAGAGGTTCCTGTAGACTCTCTGAACTGAATAGATGGAGTTGGGAGACTGGGGAGGCCAAAACATCAAGAGTTCACTGATCAGAGCACTGGAGACAAGAGTGCTTCATAGACACACACACACACACACAAAGAGAGAGAAAGAGGAGGTCTTCAGAGGGCTCTCCCCAAGTCTTCAGCTGAGTACTTATAAGCTTTTTTGTGTGTGTCAGGAAACTACCTGTGGCTGAGGAAAGACCCACTTAAGAGGATTAGAGGGAGCAATCACTGGAGTTATCAAAGGGCTGAGAATATTTCCTATACCCACCAGCCAGGGTCAAAAAGCTCACGATAATCACGGGGCATTGGGAAGAGCACTCAGAAGGAGTACTCAGTAATCTTACCTAAGAAAATCTAAATGCAAAACTCAGAAGGATCAAACAGTTTTCAAGTAACTTCACTGCATCCCAGAACAAAGCTCAAGGGTATTTATAGGAATACAAGAATGTACAATGTCTGACAGCCAACAAAAAATTAGCAGGAATGCAAAGAAGTGGGAAAATATATTCCATAATGAGGAGAAACATCAATCAATTACCCAAAAATGACACAGATGGTAGCATTAGTAAGCAAAGACATTAAAAGAGTTATTATAAGTGCATTCCATAAGTTCAAGAAGCTAAAAGAAAGATGGAATATGTTAACTAGAGATATGTAAGTAATAAAAAGACTAGATTTGCCAGATAAAATCCAAGATGCTCAGTTAAATTGGAATTTAAGATAAACAAAGAATAATTTTTTAGTATAAGTAAACCCTAAATATTGCGTATAACCTACAGATGCTAAAAGAATTATTCACTGTTATCTGAAATTAAAATTTAACCATGTCTTATATTTTTATTTGCTAAATCTGACAATTCTAAAAATGATGAATATTGAATTTCTGGAGATAAGCTGTAGTGACTGTGATTTAAAAAAAAACACTTTGGATAGGATTAAGAGAGTAGAGATTGTAAAAGAAAAGGTTAATAAACTTGAAGACATAGCAATAGAAACTACTCAAAATGAAACAGAGATAAGATTGAAAAAAAAAGAAAGAAACAGAGAAAATCAGCCTACTCTACATTTTATTGGAGTGCCAAAGGACAAAAGGAGGAGGGCAGAGAAATATTTGAAGAAATAATAACCAGATTTTTTTCAAATCTGATGAAAACTATAAACTCACAGAGTGAGAGAATACACAAATTACTAATATTAGAAATGAAAGAGGAGACATCACTACAGATTCTACAGATATTGAAAGGATCTACTTCTACAATTGTTGTCAGGTCAATTTAGACTCATGACAGCCCCTTTTGTGCCAGAGTAGAAGTGTGCTTCATAGGCTCTTCAATGGCTGGCTTTTCAAAAGTAGATTGCCAGATCTTTCTTCCAAGGCACTTCTTGGTAGACTTGAGACTTCAACCTTTTAGTTAGCAGCCAAGCACATTAACCACTTCAGTCAACCAGGATCCATTGAA
This sequence comes from Elephas maximus indicus, assembly GCF_024166365.1. Classification (NCBI taxonomy): domain Eukaryota; kingdom Metazoa; phylum Chordata; class Mammalia; order Proboscidea; family Elephantidae; genus Elephas; species Elephas maximus. Next base: position 87,204,279 of record NC_064830.1, on the reverse strand, counting down.
CGGATTGTTGTTAGGTGCCCTCGAGTACGTTCTGACTCATAGTGACCCTATCTACAACAAAACAAAATGCTGCCAGGTCCTGCACTATTCTCACAATTATTGCTATGTTGGAGCCCATTGTTGCAACCACAGTGTCAATCCATCTCATTGAGGGTCTTCCTCTTTTTTGCTGACCCTCTCCTTTTCCAAACATGATGTCCTTCTCCAGGGACTCACCCCTCCTGATAACATGTCCAAAGTATGTGAGACCAAGTCTCGCTATCCTTGCTTCTAAGAAGCATTGTGGCTGTACCTCTTCCAAGACAGATTTGTTTGTTCTTTTGGCAGTCCATGGTGTATTTAATATTCTTCGCCAACACCATAATTCAGAGGTATCAATTCTTCTTCGGTCTTCCTTATTCATTGTCCAGGTTTCGGATGCATTTGAGGGAATTGAAAATACCATGGCTTGGGTCAGGTGCACTTTACTTCTCAAAGCGATATCTTTGCTTTTGAACACTTTAAAAAGGTCTTTTGCAGCAGATTTGCCCAGTGTAATATGTCATTTGATTTCTTGATTTCTGCTTCCATAGGCATTGATTGTGGATACAAGTAAAATGAAATCCTTCGTAACTTCAGTATTTTCTTCATTTATCAGAATATTGTTTATTGGTCCAGTTGTGAGGATTTCAATAGGAAGGGAGATATTATGAACAGCTTTATATTAATACATTTGACAGATGAAACGGGAAAAAAATTCCTTGAAAGACACAAACTACCAAAGCTTACTTAACAAAATAACAGATAGCCAGAATAACTCTGTATCTCTTTAAGAAACTGAATTTTTATTTAAAACAAAGATAACTATAGACCCCGATGGCTTCATTGGTAAATTGTACAAAACATCTAAGGAAGAAATAATACCAAGTCTACACAATCTCTTCCAGAAAATAGAAGAGGAGGAAACACTTTCCAACTCATTCTTTGAGGCTGGATTACCCTGATCCCAAACCAGACAAAGTCATTACATGAAAACAAAACTACAGTCCAATATTTCTCATGAACCTATATGCAAAAACTTCTTGAAAATTTTAGTAAACAGAATCTAAGAATAATTTTAAAAGATAATACATCATGACCTAGTAAAATTTATCCCAGGTATGCAAGATTGGTTTTTCCCTCAAAACCCTCTCAGTGTAATTAACCATATTAATGGTACATAAAAAATCATGTGGTAATATAGATAGATGCAGTAAAAGCATTTGTCAAAATTCAACACACATTTCTTATAAAAACTCTCAGGAAACTAGGAATAGAAGGGAACTTTCTCATCCTTATAAACAGCATCTATAAAAACCTGCAGATGATATCATACTTAATGTTGATTCAGTCTTTCAAAGATTGATGATTTCCCGCTTATGATAAGGAAAAATGCAAGGATGTCTACTCTTGCCATTTCTATTCAACATTGTGTTGGGAATTCTATCCAGTGCAATAAGGCAAGAAAAAATAAATAAAACACGCCCAGGTTAAAAAGGAAGATGGAAAACTTTATTTATTACAGACAGCATGAATGTCTATGTTGAAAATCCTGTGGAACATACAAGAAAGCTACTAAAACCAATCAATGAGTTTAGCGAGGTTGTAGGATACAAAATCAATTCACAAAAACATCAATTGTGTTTCTAGATACTTAAAGCAACTTAAAACAGAAATTTAAAAATACAATTTATAATAGTATCAAAAGTAAAAATACTTAAGGATAAATCTTACAAAAGATGTAAAAATCCTATACACAGAAAAATAAAGAACTTTTGCTGACAGAAATTAAAGAAGACCTAAATAAATGGAGGGCTGCACTGTGTTTGAGGATCAGAAGGCTCAATATTTCTAAACTGTCTGTGCCCCCCAAATTGATTTATAGATTCAACGCAATCCCAGTCAACTCTGAGCAAGCTTTTTTTGTAGAAATACTCAAGCTGATTATAAAATTTATAGGTAAATCCAGATGACCTGGAGTAGCCAAAATAACTTTGAAAAAAAGAACAAAGTTAGAGGACTTATACTATTTGATTGGAAGACATTATAAAACTACAGCAATCAAGATAGTGTTATACTGACATAAATATAGACAAATAGATGACAAATAAATATAGACAAATAGATGAATTAAAAAAAAGTAGAGATTCCAGAAATAGCTTCACCCATAATACAGCCATTTTATTTTGGAATGGCAATCCAGCAGAGGAAGGTTTGTCTTTTCAGCAATGGCACAGGAACACTTGGACGTCCATATTAAAAATGAACCTCATAACTTACAGCCTTACTAAAGGTAACTCAAAATGGATGATGCAATTTAAATATAAAATCTAAAACTATAAAACTTCTTAGAAAAAATACAGAACAAATCTTCTAGAATATACATAAACCAAAAAACCCAAATTTAAACTGCCGACCTTTTGTTTAGCAGTCGTAGCACTTAACTACCATGGTACAGGGTTTCCAGAATATACATACCTGAAAAAACCAAAGCCATTGCTGTCGAGTCTATTCTGACTTATAGCGACCCTATGGAACAGAGTAGAACTGCCCCACAGAGTTTCCAAGGAGTACCTGGTGGATTTGAACTGCTGACCTTTTGGTTAGCAGCCGTAGCACTTAACCAAGATGCCACCAGGGTTTCCAGAATATACATAGAACTCTCAAAATTTCAAAATAAGAATACAATACAATGAAATGAATGAAAGATTTGAACAGACACTTCATCGAAAATATACAAATGACAAACACATGAAAATATGCACGTCATTAGTCATTGGGGAAATATCAAATGCATAAGCTTAAAAAGACTGTTTATGGCAAATACTGGTAAAGATATGGAGCAACTGGAACTCTCATACAATTTAAATGGTACAACCACTTTGGAAAACTGCTTGGCATTTCCTTCAAAAGTTAAGCATACCCTAACCTTATCACCTAGTCTTTTCACTCCTATGTATTTTTGAAAAGAAATGGAAACATATATCTATACAAAGTCTTATACATAAATGTTTTATAGGATTATTATTTGTTATAACCATAAACTAGACACAACCCAGATGTTTGTCATCAGGTAAATAGATAAATAGAGGCCTATCCATATAATGGAATACTCTTCAGTAATAAAAAAAAAATGAAATATTGATTTATGCAACAATGTGGATACATTTCAAAATAATTTTGCTGAGTAAAAGAAGGCTAGCAAAAAAACAGACAAAAAACAAACAAACAAACAAGAGTATATGCTGTGTCTTAGTTATCTAGTGCTGCCGTAACAGAGATACCACAAGTGGGTGGCGTTAACAAAAAAGAAATTTAGTTTCTTACAGTTTAGGAGGCTAGAGCTCTGAATTTAGGGTGCTAGCTCTAGGCTTTCTCTCTCTGTTGGCTCTGGAGGAAGGTCATTGTCACTTACGAAATTCTGCTCCTGGACAATCTTCATGTGCCTTGGCCTGTCTCTTTCCCATCTCTGCTACTTTTACTTGCTTGTTTAATCTCTTTTGTATCTCAGAAGAGATTGTCTTAAGATACACCCTACACTAACCCTGTCTAAGTAACATAACAAAGCCAACCCATTCCCAAATGGGATTATAACTACAGGCATAGAGGTTAGGATTTATAACACATAATATTTTTTTGAGGACATGATTCAATCCATCACATTATACTCTTTGGCCCCAAAATTTATGTCCTTGCCACATGCAAAGCACATTCACCATATCACATCATCCCCAAAGTCTTAAATCTACTCCAAATCCAAAAGCTCATTTTCTGAATCATCTAAATCAAATATGGGTTAAGCTTTAGCCATATTTCATCCTAGGGAAAAATACCTTTTCATCTGTCAACTTGTGAAATCTAGAATACAAGTAATCTGTTTCCAAAGAACAACGGTGGAACAGGCACAAGTTAGATATTTCCATTACAGATGGGAGAAATTGGAGGGAAAGAAAGGATGATGGCCACCGAGGAAATCCAAAACCCAGCAGAACAAATTACATTAGCTCTCAAGGCTTGAAAATAATTCTCTGTTCTCTGAGACTATCTGGGAAATGGCCCCACCCTCCAGACTCTCGGCATTGGGCACACACCCTTGAACCTCCACCTTCAGGCCCACTGGGATGGCAACTCTGTTCCCCTGGTTTTGGGATGGCCCCGTTCTCCTAGTCCATCTGAGTGGCGACTCCACCTCCTTGGCCCTGGCAGGCCCCATTCTTCTGCCTCTTGGGCTTGGCAGCCCCACCCCCTCAGCTTTGGGCAGTAGCTCCATCCCCCTGGTACACCTTAATGGCAGCTCCAGACTCCAGAACTAAGTTAGTGAAGATTTGACTCTGAAACCTAGAAGGCTGTGGCCCCACCCTTTGAGATCCGGGAGACCCTGGCATCACCCTTTGAAACTGAGAAGGCCCTACTTCCTGTGCGCCTTCCAACAGTTCTGCTGATCTCTGAGCTGCTCCAGGGATGGTCCTTTCCTTTTCTTGGAGAGTAACAGATGTAGCTCCTTTGGCCTGTTTACTGCCTGTAGAATCCTAAGAGGCAGGCAGTGTTCTTTCCTTTTGTTCTTTTTCTGTCCCCTTCAGTCTAAGGTGATGAGTTTTCTGCTTTGGTAGTCAGTTAGGTCCATCAGTCACAGGCTTAATTTCTTTATAAAGATGGTGCAGCCACATCCTTCGTGAAAATTCTAGGACATGTGTTCTTAGTTTGTACAGCAGAATTTTCCAAATGGTTAAGTTCTATTTTTATTTTGCACAGTTCATTTTTCAGTCCATCTCTTTCCTCTTCCGAGGGATCTTATTTTATTTTTGAACTTTTGAATCTTGTGTCAGAGATTTGGCTAGTTACTTTATATGCGTTAGTTTTTTTTGTTTATTCGTTTGTTTCAATTCACATGACAACAGTGTAAGATGTCATTGTTGCAAGCTCTGTCTTCCCATAGAGTCTTGTAATGTGCCTGTACGTTCAGCAGAAAGAAAAAAACAAAGCATGGGGGAGTAATCATAGGAGGCTTTATGGGTCAGGCCTGGAAGTGGCATCACTTCTGCACTCAATCCATTGGCTATAACTTATCACATGACTGCACAGCTGCAAAGGAGTCTGGGAAATGTAGTATAGCTCTATGCCTAAAAGGAAAGAAGGATGAATATTGTGGACAGCTAATAGTCCCTAATCTCTGGGTGGCACAGATGATTAAGTGCCATGCTTGACTATTAGCCAGAGGTTGACAATTCAAACCCACCCTGTGGTGCCTCGGGAGACAGGTTTAGTGGTCTGCTTCTGAAGGTTTGGAGCCTTGAAAACCCTATGAAGCTGTTCTACTCTGTGCACATCAGGTTGCTATGAATTGGAATTGACTCAATACCAACTAATAAGAACAACAATAATCTCTAGTAGTCACTGTGCAGGAACAACTCAGAAATATACATTGAGTCAAGTGGCTGCAGCATCCTGCAGGAATGTAGCCCACTGAATAGTTTCAGGTCCTCTCAAGTGTTCTGCATGTCCCCTCCCAGCATCTGCTTCCTGTGCTCAGCTTTCTGACTGTTCAGGGCGGGGGTTGTGAATGAAAGCAGAATCATGAGGCAGAAAGAGCATGACGCTAGACGGTAGGAGACCTGGGTTCTCATCCCCAATGTGAGATTCCTTGAGTTTTGCTTCTTCATCTGTAAAATGAGATGGTGGAATTCTTATTTCTAGACGTGTTTGAGCTGTACCGTAGTAGGTTAGTCTTTAGGAAAGGCAATGTTTCTTTGTGCTAAGTAGGGAAGAGAAGAAACCTAGGCAGAGGAGGGAAGACAATGAATACAGTGGATGGAAAAAGGGACCTTGTATTTTTTTGAACATTTACCACATGTCTTAGTTGACTAGTGCTGCTATTACAGAAATACCACAGGTGGATGGCTTTAACAAACAGAAAGTTATTCTCTCACAGTCTAGGAGCCTAGAAGTCTGAATTTAGGATGCCAGCTCCAGGGGAAGGCTTTCTCTCTCTGTTGACTCTGGGGTAAGATCCTTTTGTCATCAATCTTCTCCTGGTCTAGGAGCATCTCAGCACAGGGACCCCATGTCCAAAGGACGCCTTACCCTCCCAGTTCTTCATTCTCAGTGTAGGAGGTCCCTTTGTCTCTCTGCTTGCTTCTCTCTTTTATATCTCAAAAGAGAATGACTCAAGATACAACCTAATCCTGTAGATTGAGTCCTGCCTCATCAGCATAACTGCCTCTAATACTGCCTTATTAACATCGTAGAGTTTGGGATTTACAACACATAGGATAATCACATCAGATCACAAAATGACAGGCAACCACACAATATTGGGAATCATGGCCCAGCCAAGTTGACACACATTTTAGGGGGACACAATTCCATCTGTAACACCATGTGCCAGAGATTCAGCTCTTTACTTTATGTGTTAACTTCATGTATTAGCCTTTTTCGTTTGTTTTGTTTGTCTCAATTCTCATGACAGCACTGTTGCTAGCTCTGTTTTACAGGTGACGAAACTGAGTCTCAGTGGTGAAGTGACTTGTCCTGGGGTCACAGAACTAGTACATGACAGAGCTGGGATTTGAACACAAATATTTATGACTGCAGAGCCTGCACTCTTAGCCAATGAAATGCAGCCCTGGGGCTTTCCAGTAAATCCTCTTTCTTTGCCAGAGCTTTGGATCATAATCCCTGCTCTGCTCATAAACACATCGGCCCAGAGAGGTGGAGGGTTCCCCTGGTGTTGCTTCAATATTTTGGAGGAAATAGGTTTGTGACTCCTGTTAAACGTTACAGCTTCTTTTAGCTTCACATTTGGCTTAACATTGCTTTATGGTTGGTTTAGGGTTTCTGCAATGGGGTTGGCTGGGATCCTACAGAGGCACTGTTGCCCACTTCTTACCTCTCTTGCCACAGTCAACCCTAAATCTTTCTGATGCTGTGTCTGAATTAGTTAGAGATTGCATTCTAATGCATGTAACAGAAAACCCAATCACACTGACCCAACAAAAAAGAGGTTTGTATTTCCAAAGTAACAAGAAAACTGGAGTCAGCGCACCCAGAGCTTATTCAGTAGCTCTATGATATTATCAGGGTCTCACTCTCTCTCTCTTTCCTCTCTGCCATTCCTAGCATATGGTATTTGGCTTTATGCTTATTACCTCATGGCTCCAAAATGGCTGCTGTACGTCCTGAAATGGCACCCAGATTCCAGGCAGGACTAAGGGCAAAGCATAAAGGAAAAGGTGCAAAAATTAAAGCCATCCAAGACTGTTTCATTTAAAAAGAATCCCCAAAACCTCACCCAATGACTTCTCTTAATATTTTATTGGCCATGACTGGATTACAAGATCACACTTATCTGCAAGGGAGATTGTGAAGTGAGAAATTCGAAATGCACACCTCGTCAACCAGGGCACAATTGGGATTTTGTTAGTAAAAAAGTGTGAAATGGAATAGGCCACTATTGGTCTATTGAAGATTATCTGCCACGATCTTTTAAATATCTTTTGGATATGTCCGTTTCCTTTTATCTGCACTGATACTCCAGGCCATTATTATTTCTCTTTTGGACTCTGAAATAGCCTCGTATTTAGTATTTCCACATTCCCTCTTGACCTACCCCTACTCCATAATGTATTCTCTACACGGTGGCCAGAGAGATCTTTATAGAACATAAATCTGACCATGTCACTCCCCTGCAGGATAATGTATTGAGTTAGTACTATGTGCTTTATTTTTGCTGCTGTTAGAGAAAATATGAGAACTCTCTGCCTCCCTTCTCTTCAAAGTGATGTGCAAGCAAGGTCTTAACTGAGTCTTGGCAACTTTGACTTCTTTTGCCCCCAAAAAGAATTAAGAGCTGTAGGGATGGCTGGTGAGTGGGAGGTGGAAGTAGCCCGTGTTGAGAGAGATCATTCCCCAAAGACTGGGGTGAGGACAGACATTGGGATTATGCAACGTAAGAACCGTGACCCCTGGACCGTTGCAGTGTCCTTGGGAGGTAGCAGACTTAGAAGGAGAATGGCTACATGTACGTCTGGGAGGCTGGGCCCAGATGTCAGGGTACCAGGCTTGGCTAAGATCCTGTGCCGAAGCTTAGGGAAGCAGTGTTGATATACACCTTGAAGAGGAACATAAAGAATTGTAAACGTAACGTATCAGGCAAGGCTGGCCTGGCATTCCCATAGGGCCTGTCAGAGATTGAATTGTGTCCCTCCAAAATATCTGTCAACTTGGCTAGGTCATGATTCCCTTGTATGATTGTCTACCATTTTACCTTCTGATATGACTTCTGTATCTGCTGTAAATCCTATCGATATGATGTAATAAGATGGATTAGTGGCAATTATACTGATGAGGTCTATAAGATTAGACAGTGTCTTAAGCCAATCTCTTTTGAGATACAAAAGAGAGAAGGGAGCAGAGAAACATGGGAACCTCATACCACCAAGAAAACAGCGTCAGGAGCAGAGTGCGTCCTTTCGACCTGAGGTTCTTGTGCCGAGGTGCTCCCAGACCAAGGGAAGACTAGCAAGGACCTTCCTCCAGAGCCAACAGAGAGAGGAAGCCTTCCCCTGGAGCTGGCGCCCTGAATTTGGACTTCTAGCCCACTGGACTTGAGGGAATAAACTTTTCCTTGTTAAAGCCATCCACGTGTGGTATTTCTCTTCTAGAATCCCTAGATGACTAGGACAGGGCCTTTCACTAAGAATGCCCTGTGCTTTGTTTAATTCTCTGCCGTCACAATCTTACAATTCTTCATGATCTTTGAATAAGGGGTCCCACATTTTCATTTTGCACTGGACCCCACAAGGTATGTAGCCAGTCCTGAAGTCAAGACAGCAGTGTGACCCAGGAGCCTGGACCGTGTAGGCTTCCTGGAACCTTTTTAAATTCCTGAAGGGAGTTGGACAAGGGAATCTTAATAATAACTGGGGTTGGGTCCTAACAGTTTCGAGATTTAGAATCAGATTTAATTTCATTATAGAGACAAATAAAAAAAATACAATATTTCCCGTACCTGCATGTTGTGATGGAGTAAAAGTCATACCTGCTACAACTTCAGAGGTTCCTCATATGCTCAGGACATACTCAGGTGTCGTTAACTCATCCTACCAGTTGTTTAGCCCTGACACCTTCTCCAGCACCTTCATCTCTCTCCCCATTTTGTTCTTTGTCCTCCACCTAGACTGGATGTCCATTCTCTGTCTCTCTCTTCAGGTCTTCTCGAGTTCTGTCTCTTCGGCCTGTAATCATCACTCCCCATGCCTTACTCACTTGTGAAACTTTTCCTCCATTTAGGTGACATTTCTTTGAATGAGACTTCTATTACCACCTATCCCTCAAATCTGGGTTATCCTCCCTTAGCATTCAGCATAATGGTAAAGAGTGCAGAATCACAGGTCCTCATCTTACCAGCTGTGTGATGTTAGGCAGGTTACTTTACTCTCTGTACCTTGTATCCTCATCTGTAAAATAGGAAGAACAGTCACATTTATCTCTGCATCATGAAGAGTAAGTAGATTGATCTATGCAAAGTGCTTAACCATGCCCGGCACAGAAGCAGCCTGTTGAAAGCACTAGCCTTTTTTTTTTTTGGTCTTTATTAGTTCTTGCTATCTCTTCTGGTATAAGCATTCAGCATAGTTCTAGGTATTTAGTAGGTGATCAACAAATATTTATCAGATTGCGTAGTGACAGGTGGTACATGAAATCAGTAAGGCGACCCAGAGTCCAGGTTATTTCCTAGTACCCACAGTTTCAGATGGGCTCAGAGACTGTGATGGTTAAGATTGTGTGTCGGCTTGACTGGGCCATGATTCTCAGTGGTTTGGCAGTGATGATATCGCTTGGCAGTTAAGTAATGATGCAGTCACCTCCATGATAATATCGGATATGATGTAATCTCCTCTATGATGAGATTTGTCATGAGTAGTCAGTCAGTTGAAAGAGAGTTTCCTTGGGGGTATGACCTGCATCCAATAAATATGGACCTTCTGGCAAAACTTGCTGGCCTTTGCTCTGCTCTGAATCTTGCATTCATCTCTTCATGCTTCTGCACTCCAGTTTTTGGATCTTGAGCCAGCAGCTTGCCATCTTACTGCTGACCTTGGATTTGTCAGCTTCTGCAGCCCGTGAGCCAGCAGCCTTCCGTCTGACCTGCCGATCTTGGGTTTGTCAGTCTCTGCAGCTACGTGAGTCAGGAGAAGCCTCCAGCTTGACGCCTGACACATGGACTTGGAACTTTCCAGCCTCTACAACTGCGTGAGCCATTTCCTTGATACAAATCTCTCTCTCTCTATACGTATGTGTACACACACACACATATTTACACATGTCACTGGTTTTGCTTCTCTAGAGAACCCAGCCTAAGATAGAGACCAAGATCATGCCTTTTCAAGGAAACTTTGATTTCTGATGAGTCTTCAAGGTTTGCTTGAGCCTGTTTGGGTGTTAACCCTGCTATGACTTCAAGACTTGAGGAAAGGGAGGGGGTGTGGATTCCTCTCTTCTCAGCTCACAACAGCCTATTCCAGTGAACACTATTCCCCCCCCCCCATTTTATCATTTAATAGGAAATATTTTAGGAGATTTACAACATTTAAGTAGGATAATTATTTTCAAAAAGAACAGGAAAGTTTTCAAAACTGCTTATGTCAGTAAATTTAAAATACAATAAATAATTTAGGGCCCAATTTTCCATCCACAATGAAGAATTAAGAAGCTTCAATCTCTCAGATATTCTTTTTTTAAAAAAAAAAAGCTACAGATTTTTTTCTTTACATTCTCTGACCTTAGAACTTGGCAGAACACTAAGTGACTCATGAGACTCAGGGTTGGCTGACTGTCATGACTTTGGGAGCAGAAATCCATTTCCAGAGTGAAATCTTTTTTTTTTTTTTAATTGATACTATTCCTCCTTGCTTTTCCTTTCTGAATGGAACAAGATGAGCTATTTCATGGCTATGTTGCAGATGTTAAAACAGAGACTCAGGTGAAGTGACTTTACGAGGCACACAAAATAATCTGAATAAATTCTCTTCTCCCAAAAACTGGGTTTATTTCTTGGGAGGTATGGGTTCTTGCCTCATTTCAAAGGGTCACTTTAGTCTGGGTTGAGCAGGAAACACACAGTTCTCTCTGAAAGAAATGCAGAGACTCAAATGAAGGACTTTTATGTAGATGTAAACAGGGTTAGTTAACAAGACCAGGAGGGGATGTCAAGGCAACCAGGGATTTTCCACCGTGAGAAGCCATTAGCACCCTAGAGCTGAGGCTCAAGGGGAGGAGATGGTGTTACTGGAGCCCAGAGAGAGTTGGAGCCAAGAAGGAACCACCGTAAGAACTGTGGTTATAGAGGGATGATTCAGAGAGTAAGGGAGAGGGAAAGGAAAACTGAATTCTCTCTCCTCCTGACCTCCAGACTCTGGTCAGTATCAATGGCCAAACCCAAATGGAAGGCAGAGGGCAAGGAAGCCTGGGTGAGGCAGCCCACAGGAGACACCTCCGGAGGCATGGAGCAGGCCAGAGGGGTGTGGAGAATGGATGAAGGTGGAAAGGAGGTAAATGACTAGCCTAGTCATCATTCCTCTCTCATCCTTAAAAATATGCTACTGTCCTTCAGGCTCAACTGAATTTTATCGTTTGCCACTTTTGTAAACATTATCTTATTTGTATGCATGCATTTTTAGCAAACATCCTTTCTCAAGTCAAATATTACATAAACCCATGAAAATTAGAGTCATGATGGTTGTGCTTCCCCCATGTTCCATTCTGGAGCCCTTGCTTCTGCAGGACCAACGCATTACCTTCTGAGATCTGCAGACAACCCAAAGTGATAGAACTCTCATTTTATAGGTGAGGAAATTAAGGCTAGAGAGTTTAAGAGACTTTCTCCAAAGTTACACAGCTACTAAGTGAGCGGCAAAGGAAAGAGTGGAAACTGATTCCCTGATGGATAGCAATAATCAGCACCTCGCTCTGAGGAAGGAGAGGAGAAAAGAAGGGAAGGAGAAAGAACTAAAGGGAGACAATACCCTGTAGTCTGTGCTGCCTGTGGTTAACCAACTGTGTTCTAAGGAACACTCAGGTGCCTTAGGGAAGTCCCAGCCTTCCCCCATTTTACCTAAGTAATTCTGCTTTTATCTGATGGACACGTTCAGCGGCTGTGTCAGGTTTCTGGTAGTTTCTATTGTGTGTATTTGTTTCCTTTTTGTTTTGTGATTGTTGGCTTGAGAGTTCATCTTCAATGGGGCTTTATATGTAGGAATCCTGTGTGGTCTGGTGTGGTGGTGTGTCTCTTCTGAGTAGTATTATTTTTACTTCTTTCAGGTGACCCAGGCATAGCAGCAACCTAAACCCATTGCCATTGAGTTGCTTCTGACTCATAGCGACCCTATAGGACAGAGTAGAGCTGCCCCATAGGGTTTCCAAGGAGTGGCTGGTGGATCCGAACTGCTGATCTTTTGGCTAGCAGCTGAGCTCTTAACCACTGTACCACCAGAACCAGCTTAGGAGTCCGTGGTAAATTCAAACCCCCATTCCCGTGGTATGAGGGACAAGACATGAATGTTTCCCTGTTGTCTCCCTGTGCCAGTGGTGGGCACCATGCTGATGCTCCTTTCCTCTGAGGTGCAGTTCTTTGAATTCCCGTGTTTTAGGCACACGCCTATGGACCAATACTCTGCCTTCCTGTGTCCAATGCCTTACCTCTAGTCCTACAGGTATCAAACCAACCCATGCAGACCATCTCCCTCAAGGACAGCAGCTATGTCAGCTCCTGCCTGGACTCCCCTCCCAACCCTTCTTGCCCCCCAGGGGACTTCTTGTGTTCCTTATGAGCTTGGTCATGCATTCAAAAAGATGTTTGTAATATTCATCTCTTGTTTCTAGAGGTTTTCTTTCCATGAGGGTTTTCCAGTTCTCTTCTCTTGAATTTTGCTGGAAATGTTAGTCACCACATTTTGTTTGAAGAAATGATCCCATGCCTAAGTACAATGTTTGAAATTCAGTGATATAGTCCAACACCTTCGTTTCACCCAGGAGGAAATCTAGGTCACTGGGGCTGGAAACTTGTATCAAGCCACATAAAATTGCCTTATGTGATCATTTTTTCTGGCAAAAAGGCAAATTTTTGTTGCTGTTGTTCAACTGATGCAGGTTGGCAGGAAATGTAAATGCCATCTAGTGGACTGATACCCAAACTCTGGTTCATGGGAGGACCAGAGGAGCATAAAAAATTATAAACTCTCAGGCTGCACTCCCAGGCATTCTGATGTGAAGCCTGAATATATTTTTCATATCTCCCTGGGTGATTCTGATGTAGTGCCCTATTTAGGAACCCCTGAGCTGGAACAGTGATCCACGCAGGGCATATATGATCTCTATAGCCTTGGCAGAATGGGAATTCCAGAACACTTAGTTGTGCTCATGAGGAACCTTTACATAGATCAAGAGGCAGCTGTTTGGACAGAACAAGGGGATACTGATCGGTTTAAAGTCAGGAAAGTGTGCATCAGGGTTGTATTCTTTCACCCTAACTATTTAATCTGTATGCTGAACAAATAATCCCAGAAGCTGGACTACATGAAGAAGAACGGGGCATCAGGATTGGAGGAAGACTCCTTAACAACCTGCGTTATGCAGATGACACAACCTTGCTTGCTGAAAGTGAAGAGGACTCGAAGCACTTACTAATGAAGATCAAAGACCACAGCTTTCAGTATGGATTACACCTCAACATAAAGAAAACAAAAATCCTCACAACTGGACCGATGAGCAACATCATGATAAACGGAGAAAAGATTGAAGTTGTCAAGGATTTCATTTTCCTTGGATCCACAATCAACAGCCGTGGAAGCAGCAGTCGAGAAATCAAAAGACGCATTGCACTGGGCAAAGCTGCTGCAAAGGACCTCTTCAAAGTGTGGAAGAGCAAAGATGTCACCCTGAAGACTAAGGTGCGCCTGACCCAAGCCATGGTATTTTCAGTCACATCATATGCATGTGAAAGCTGGATAATGAATAAGAAAGACCGAAGAAGAGTGGATGCCTTTGAATTGTGGTGTTGGCGAAGAATATTGAATATACCATGGACCGCCAAAAGAACGAACAAATCTGTCTTGGAAGAAGAACAACCAGAATGCTCCTTAGAAGCAAGGATGGTGAGACTGCATCTTACATACTTTGGACATGTTGTCAGGAGGGATGAGTCCCTGGAGAAGGACATCATGCTTGGCAGAGCACAGGGTCAACGGAAAAGAGGAAGACCCTCAACGAGGTGGATTGACACAGTGGCTGCAACAATGAGCTCAAGCATAACAACGATTGTAAGGATGGCGCAGGACTGGGCAGTGTTTAGCTCTGTTGTGCATAGGGTCGCTTGAGTCGTAACCGACTTGATGGCACCTAACAATAACAACAACAACATAGCCTTGGCAGGTAGTTGTGCTGCCTCTGCTTACATAATTCCACTGACAAGGAACTCACTGCCTTACATGGAAGCCCACTCACACACACCTGCTTCAGATTCCTTTCCTGCATCACGGGTGAGTCTCCACCGTCAATTCCCGATGCATTTTCTCTGGTTCTCTCCTGTCCCCTTCATGATTCCTATAGGGCCGTGGAATTAGCTCAGCTCCTGCTGCTTCTGGGCCAGGCAGGTGCTGTGGACTCCAGTCCCCCATTCCCTCACTGACGATGGGCCTGCATTGGGCTTTGCACTGTGCTCTGCAGAAGGGAGAGGATGAGGAAGAGGAGAACGAGGAAGCCGGTGCGGTGAGGTGTATTCATTGTTACCTTCAGTCATGGGAGGACAAAGGTTCTGCAAAGAAGGAAACAGGGCCAAGAGGAGGAACCTGCCCATGGCTCACATCCCACTGTTGGAGCCCATATCCCATGTGCCTGAGGGAGCACTGAGCTCCCACAAGCCCTAGCTGCAGAGTCTCAAACAGGGAACCTGCAGGCTCATATTTAGCAGGCAGACGGTTTTGTTTGGTCTGCAAAGTCTCTTAAAATACGTAAAACGAATTGTCAACATTTCGAATATGTAGGATTTTCCTATGAACTCTGGACTTCTGGCTTCTCTTGAAAAATGGGAAGACCCAGTCATTTGTGCCTGTGTTCCCACTTGGTAGCAGTAGGCTGGCACTGGGTAGCAGATAGGCTGTGCCTTTTAGGGTGCCACAGTGTCCACTGGCTGCCTGATTCACTTACATTACTCCTGGCCTTCTTAGACATTGGGGTTTGCAAATTTTGCCTTGTCTTCCTTGATCCCTGCTGTATTCCATCTGCCTTATTTTCCATGCCTGTGTCTTCAATGGAAACCCTGGTGGCATAGTGGTTCAGAGCAATGGCTGCTAACCAAAAAGGTTGGCAGTTCGAATGTACCAGCTGCTCCTTGAAACTCTATGGGGCAGTTCTACTCTGTCCTATAGGGTTGCTATGAGTCGGAATCAACTCGACTGCAATGGGTACGGGTGTCTTCAATTGTCCACTGGAACTGAACTGCTACCCTGCCCTTCCACCCCACTGAATTTGATCCCAATGTTCTCTCTGGATTTTGCAAGCCTTGTCTCTCTAGGATGTCAGGCTGTTTCCTGTTCTCTTGGCCATTTGCTGAAGTCTTGCTATAAATGAACAAAATTATGACTTTCCCACACATCAATGTTAAGTGCCACCTGCCACCTGGACTCCTGCTCTCTTTATCCACTAATTACTGTGGACAACTTTTGATTTTGATGCTGGCCAGAATAGAGCCCAAGATGGTAGGGCACTTTGGATTCTGTACATTAGACAATTGGTCTATGATTTGGGAAAAACACTAAGCTTGTATCTCTCTCTGGAGTTCCCCATCTCATCCACACCAGCCTTCCCCACTTTCTATCAACCCGGGCTGCTGAAATTCCAGGAAGCTTTGCACCTGAATCCAGTAAGGTTATTAACATTAAATATACCACAATTGTTGCCCTCACTCCAGATGGTTTTGTTGCCATGGGATTCTGTGAAGGTGCAAATCATGCAACATTTTTCCTGGTCTGAGCCCAGCTAATTAGATTTGCTTCAAATCTGGTGTTAGAAAAGAAGACAGTGCCAATCTAACAAGTGAACTTCAGTTTTCTCCTGCTTTTTTTTTTTTTTTTTAATAGTTCTTCCCCCCCCCCCCCCACCTCTTGTCATATTTTGGAGCAAGAGTGGGTATTGAGAGAAGGAGGGTCTGGTGATTTGGGACTTTGTTTCACTGATTAAGACTTTGGAGGTAGAAAGGACTGAAGGCAGAGAAAGTGAGTTCTAAAAGTTTGGTTCACTTGACATCTCTCCATGAACAATGCAAACTGCAGACACTAAGTTCTTTTTAGAGAGAAAATGACTGAGAGGAGGTCAGAAATAGATCACTTATTTTTGCAAGTTTATTAACGGGTAGGATTTGTTAGAACTATGGCATCATGGAATCTGAGAGTTGGCTGTGACCCAACCCTGCCTTTTTGCAGAAGAAAAACCAAAACAGAACAAAAAAGCCAAACAACCTAGGTTCAGAGAGAGGAATAAAATTTCATTAATTCTTTCTTTCATTAATTAACCCAGTCAAACATTCATTGATATCTAATTTGTGGCATTCCTGGGTTGGGTGGTGGGGACCCAGAGATGGAAGTTATAGACTCTACCCCAAGGAGCTGATTTTCACATGAGGAGGTTAAACAAGGCCATATGGGGTTGTAGTCAATACACAGGTTTTGTGGCCAGACCAGCCTGGGTCAGACCCCAGTCCTGCTTCTTTCTGGTTGCCCAACTTTGAGCAATTGATTCAATGTCTCTGTAATCTTATTTCCCACATCTATAGAATATATGAGGGAATCATGAGATTATGTCATGAGCATTAAAGATAATTTGGGTAAATTCCCTGATATGTAGGAAGCTCAGTGTCTACAGCTTTATCAAAGTGAATTTCAGTGAAAAGTGGTGTGTGTGGGGAGTATAAGCGAATGTGACAGCTAACTCATTTTGGGGAACCCGGGAAGGCTCCAAGAAGTGGATAAAGAAGGCATTCGAGCCTAGGGGAGGGGGAGTGCATGTTTGGTGTGGATGAAGAGTAAACTATGTGTGGGAGTGAGGGAGTGGGGGATTAGAAGTAGAGGAGATAAGGGCAAAGTGGTGGCAGAGCCAGGACATCGAGGGTGAGAAAAAAGGAAGGTTTGAAGATGGTGCTCTTTTCCTAACCTGAGTCCACGGTAGATGACTATGATGTTCATGAGACAAGGATTGCAGGGGAAGAAGAGGTGGAGGGGAGAGGAGAAATGCAGCTGTTAACAGGTAGGACTTGTGCTGCTGGCGGCATATCCAATTGGAGATGTCCAGCAGGCAGTGGGCGATTTCTGGGCAGAGATGAAGCCTGGGGATAGGAAATCAGGAGTCTTCAGCACATGGGTGGTAACTGGGGAAGTGGTGAGGACAAGACCTCACCAAAGGAGGGGGAGAATAAAGAGGGAAAAAGGCCCTCAATGGAACCCTGAAGGACAGTGGTATTTAGGGGCTCGAAAGAGGAGGATAATCCCCAACAGGAGGGTGAGGAGGTGCCTCTTAAGTCAAAAAATCATTTATTGTGCCACGATACTGAAAAGTTGGACAATTATCAGGCTGTAGAAATGGCTGGATCCAGGATCCCAAATTATATCATTTGTTTATCCTTCTATTTATTTATCTCTCTCTCTCGCTCTCCCTCTCCCCCTGTCCCCCATGCACACATCCTGTCTTCCCGTTGATCCTACCGTGGTGGTTTCCATGTTGTTATGATGCTGGAAGCTGTGAAATACCAGTACGGTCACCCATGGTGGACAGGTTTCCGTGGAGCATGCAGTCTAAGACAGACTAGGAAGAAAGGCCTGATGATCTACTTCTGAAAATAAGCCAGTGGAAACCCTATGAATCACAATAAAATATAGTCAGATATAATGCTGAAAGATGAGCTCCCTAGGGTGGAAGGCACTTGAAATGTACAGTGACCACAACAAGGGACTCAAGCATACAAATGATTGTGAAGATGACACAGGACTATGCAATGTTTTGTTCTGTTGTATGTGGGGTTGCCATGAGTCTGAAGTGACTCAACAGCAACCAACAACTATATATATATATACACACATAATATATATATGCAGAGATGGCCTCAGTCAGCTCCAGATTTCATCAGCCCAGGTTCAAGTCCATCAGAAGTCCAAGGTTAACTTCTGGGTCACTCACTGCTCTCTGACCAATCACTGGGGCTGTGGCATAGTCTATGAGATTGACCAGGCCTGAACCTTATGGCCCCCATGGATCCCAGGAGTGAGTTCTGCACCGTCGGAAATAGCAGACTGAACACTCATGACAGATAATTGTATAGAAAAAAAAAAAGTGAGAAAAAAAAAAAAAGACGCTGGGCAGGCTAAAACACAAGATAGCTTCTTGAAAAGTAGGAAAGGCATAATCTTAAAATAAAGAATTGGCTGAATTATGAACATATGAGCACATTTTCCTTTCTTTTCTCATTTTGCCCTAGACTATTAACAACGTCGTCACAGACAAGTCTGTGTTCATTAACTGGTGTTTGGGGACTAAAGACCAGAGCAAGAACCTGGTTTCTCCCAGGAGGGTGCTCATCACTTCTCTGTTTTCATGAGAAAAAAAAAAAAAATCCAAGTTTTTACACTGTTGCAGGACAAACATAACAGTGAGTCATGTTTCACAATTTATGTAGCTGGTTTCACATACTTTTGACAGTTCTATCATGTTTTAGGTGCTGCGAAATATTTGTTTTCCTCTGCAGTGCTGGGGTGGTGAAAATCCGCCTGGTTCATGATTACTTGATACACTCTGCACTCTTTCTCAGCCTCCACACTTTGACATTTCAGACTGGATCGTTCCTAGTTGTGAGGGCTGTCCTGTGCATTGTACCATCTTCAGCAGCATCCCTGGTCTCTATCCACTAGATACCAGTAGCAATTTCCGCAGTCGTGACAAACAGAAAATGTCTCCAGACATTGCCAAATGTCCCCTGGGGGACATCATTGTCCCTAGAGGAGAACCAATGCTCTGTGCTTGCTTTCTGGTTGTGTAACCCCACAGGAAACGGATCCATGGAGATTTGAAGGGTTGGGGGGATAAGACCGAAACACAAAAGAGGGAGATCTCTGCCCTTTAGCATGAGTTGACCTTGACTGGTTGCAGCTTGTTTGCCATCTCGCCAGGGCTTCCAACTGGTTTCTTCAGTTCAGAATCCTGCTGAGAATTTGCATTTCTAACAAGTTTCCAGGCAATGCTCATGCTGCTGGTTAGGGACCAATTCTGAGAACCACTAGTAGAGCAGTGGTTCTCCAGGTTTATTATACGTAAGAATCATCTGGAGATCTTGTTAAACTGTAGATTCGGCTTCAGTATGTCTGTGGGTGGAAATGCAAATTCTCAGCAGGGGTTCCAGCCAGAATGAACCGGTTTGAAGCCCTTCATTTGCCACAGCCCCTTAGTTTTCTCTCTCCCATGTCTCAGGAGAAGGAAGACACAGGAACCTCACCTGGCGGCAGGATAATTAAAATCTAGGTCTAAAATGAGATGCTTGTAATATAATAGGAACAAGTTGGAGCTCTTCAGTGAGTCAATGAAAGAAGCCTGCTGCCTATAAATAGCACAATTGGCAACCAAACCCTCTGAAAAACACTCAACATGCCAGCGTCAGAGGAAGATGTGTCCAATGCTTTAGACACTGAAAATAAATACCGTGAGTCGAAAATAAATGGCATTATTAGCATAAAGGGAGTCCCTAATTAACCAGCGACAGTCCATTACTGTAGCCTTCAATTCGTTAAATTGCATAATTACATAAAAACCCAGTTGACGCTTGATTCAGTCAGTGTATCTGGTATTGTCTCCTCAATAATTAGTTCCATAATTGTCAGTTTGACAGGGCAATTAAAAATGTTTGAAGACATTGTGTCAGCTTCCCCGCACGAGGCTGCACTCTGTAGGACACATCTAGGAGAACTTTCCATCTGGGCAGCTTGATGGTTCCACCAAAGGAAGGGCGGAGACTAGCGGGGTCAGAAATGAGTGATTTGCAGTTTCCTGGGGAGGAATTATTCTCTCTGGGTGAACTGAGTGTTTTTACTTGGGTGATCTCAGCATTATCTGCTGGGATGTGGAAGAGGTGGAGGAAGTCAGCAGTGGAGGTTTATGTCCAGATGAGAGAGGGGAATTCTGATTCTGGGTTTGACTGTACAGGTGTCAAAATCCAGAATGTTTGGTCCTGGGAGTGCAGAACTGCAGCATGGGATACTCAAAGTCAGACTGGGTGAAAGCATCCTGTACCGGAGTTTCAGTCCAATCTGGATTTGGAGCTCCATTGATGTTTAGCAGCGTGGGAGTGTTGTGTAATCCCCCCATGGAAGTAGATGGCCAGAGAAGGCTCTGTGTGTGTATGGGTGTGTGCATGTTGGGGGGAGATGCAAACAATGAATGTGGGCTCAAGAGGCTGATATGTTTGTGTGGGTGAGGGGAGGCTATGGCTTGCTAAGATCTTGGCACTCAGGAGCCATTTCAGGCACAAAGATACCAGACCTATGACCACAAAACTTATCCTAGTTCCCACCGTGCTGGTAAGGCCGAGTCTGCATGGCCCCTCCCCTAGTCAGAATTGGCTCAGGAACTAGACAGGACAGCTCCCAAAGAAATAGATTCCCAGGCCTCCTGCTGAGTGGGCTGGGGGACACCAAGGCCATTTGGATGTGTTGGGCTCTACGTAGTTAATACTCAATTATTCCGGGCTGCTTAGAACTGAGAGACTGCAGCGTAAGGATGAAACCTCTCCTCAGGCTGGGGTACCAGGAAAATGTCTTGAGGATCCCTAGGTGCTTGTTCTCAGGTTTCCTTTATTCCTAAGTGCCATCTTCTTCCTCTTTGGCCTTTTCAAGTTAGGGAGGAAGGTGAGCTTTTTCCTTCTAGAAGCAGCAACTGATGGAAATGTTGATAAGGCAGAAAAGTAAATCAAAAGGGAAAGCCAAATTCAAGACAGCATTCCACATGGGAGAAAGAATGTTTAATCAAACTTCTGCATCCTTGAACCATGACCAATTGGATCTTTATCCCACACAGGAGCCCTTCATTCTTCTTGGAAGGGGGTTGAGACAAGAAGATGGCTGAAATTTTCTACCAATATTTCAATCTTCTCCTAGGAACAATATGGCCTTATCAACGAGGGCTGTTATTAGACAGCTGTGTTGCTGCCCCCTCAAGGGGTCCCAGATGGAGTTTCAGAAAAGTCTTCTCCAGTCTTTACAACTGACTATACACGTCATTGAGGTGGACGTTCAGGTATTTTTGTAACTTTGTTTCAAGAAATCTCTAAAATGTACTGGTTTATTAGTTTAATTAAGGCTACTCCACAGTTATTAAGAGTAGATATCAGAGTAGAACAAGTCTGTCCCTTTAACCAGAGATGCAATGAAGATCCACCTGTGAAGTTTCTAAATACATGTCCAGACCTCATATCAGATACACTGAGTCAACACTCGGGCACAAAGGGACACACTTTGAAAGTTTACTGGTGTTCATAGCCTCCTCCCTGCCCCACTAAGTATTTTAATGTTGATGGCTCCCCATTCATTCTCAGTTCCCATCTTTCCCTCACAGGCTACTTCTGGGCCTGTTTGTGAAGTCAGGGTGATTTTGAAAGAGCCAAGAATTTCTTTTGTGAATTCATCTCTCTTTCTCATTATCTATCCATCCATCCATCCATCCGTCCGTCCATCCGTTCATTATCTGTGTATGTATCTATCTATCATCTATCTCCACGCACGACAGGAGAGAGAAGCAAAAGGAAGGGAGAAAAACAGGAGTGTATGGGGACAGGGTATGGGGTGAAGGGAATTTTTGGTAGAAATTACCTTTAAATTAAAAAAAAAAAAACTTGCATTGTGGTTAATTGATTGTTTCTTTGAGGGGATAAAATGCACTTGTTCTATGGGTCAGACTATGTTTGATTGTGGGTCAGTTCCTTAATAGTTCTATGCCACAGTCCCACAGTCTACTCCTTTTTACGTTAGAATTGATTTACTCTTTCTACAAATGATTATTGAATGCCTACATGTGTTTCAGGTGCTTGGGATTCATCGGTGAATAAAGAGAACCCCAATCTCTGTGCTCTTGGAAATTACATTTCTGTGTGAGGAGACAGAAAATGAGCAACAAATACAATAAATTAGTTAATTAACTGCTCTGTTAAAATAGATGCAGCAAAAGGGGGTGAGGAAGCATGATGGGATGGAATGTAATTTTAAATAGAATGGTCAGAGTAGGCCTCATTAAGATGGTGACATTTGAGCAAATGAAAGAGGGAAGGGAGCTGGTCATATGGCTATCTGGGAGGGGATGTCATCCAGGAAGGCAGATAGTCCAAGTTGTTGTTGTTGCTATGTGCTGTTGAGTCAGTTCCGACTCATAGCGACCCTATAGGAAAGAGTAGAACTGCTCCATGGGGTTTCTAAGAAGCGGCTGGTGGATTTGAACTGCCAACCTTTTGGTTAGCAGCTGTCATAGATTGAATTGTGTCCCCCCAAAATATCTGTCAACTTGCCTAGGTCATGATTCCCAGTATTGCGTGATTGTCTCCCATTTCGTCAGCTGATATGATTTCCCTGTGTGTTGTAAATCTTATCATTACGATGTAGTAAGATGGATTAACAGCAGTTATACTGATGAGATCTACAAGATAAGATAGTGTCTTAAGCCAATCTCTTTTGAGATATACAAGAGAGAAGTGAGCAGAGAGACATGGGGACCTCATACCACCAAGAAAGTAGTGCCGGGAGCAGAGCATGTCCTTTGCACCTGAGGTTCCTGCGCAGAGAAGCTGCTGTACCAAGGGAAGACTGATGACATGGACCTTCCTCCAGAGCTGACAGAAAAAGCCTCCCCATGAAGCTGATGCTCTGAGTTTGGACTTGTAGCCTACTAGACTGTGAGAGAATAAATTTCTCTCTGTTAAAGCCATCCGCTGGTCGTATTTCTGATATAGCAGCACTAGATGACTAAGATAGCAGGTGAGCTCTTAACCACTGTACCACCAGGGCTCCAGACAGTCCAAGAGTGGGAGCAAATTAAAAAAACAATGAGGAGACCTGTGTGGCTGGAGTCAGGTGAGCAAGGGGGAGACCAATGAGAGGTGAGGTCTGAGAAGTAATGGGAATTTGATCATACAGGAGTTTCTAGGCCAACTAAGGACTTTGTCTGTTGCACTGAGTAAAATCAGGAGTCATGGTAGGGTTTAGAGCAGAGGAGGGACGTGGTGTGACTTGTGTTTTAAATAGATCTCTCTGAGTACTGCACTGTCAAAATACTCCAAAGGGGCAAGGGTCAAATCAGGGAGACCAGTTACAAAGCTGTTACAGTAATCCAGGCAAGAGATGATGGGTGACTTAGACCAAGTATAATACCAATGCCTACTTCATAGTGTTGCTGTAAAGATTAAATGAGATAAAGTATGGATAGACTGGGAATGCTGCTTTGCAAAATGATGCCAAACCAAAACCCACTGCCATTGAGTCCAACTCATACTGACCCTACTGACAGAGTAGAACTGCCCCATAGGGTTTTCAAGGAGCGCCTGGCAGATTTGAACTGCTGACCTTTTGGTTAGCAGCCGTAGCTCTTAACCAGTGTACCACCAGGGCTCCTGCAGAACAAAAGCGTGCAACAAATGGCAACTATTATAATCTAAATGTGGCATCATGTCAAGACTGAGCCACATGGAGCCCTAGAATTTATTTGGGTTTTAATTGCTTCTTTTCAGTTTTGGAAATGTTTTCCAGGTGGTTCTATCCTGCATCTCAAGCTAAAACTAAAAGTCCAGTCTGTTTGTAAATCTCAAATTATGGGTGGTACAAATGGTTAATGTACTTGGCTGTTAACCGGAAGGCTGGAGGTTTGAGACCTCACAGGAGCATCTCAGAAGAACGTCCTGGCTATCTACTCGCCATAAAAGTCCTGTGGAGCGTTGTTCTGCTCTGACACATGGAGTCGCCATTAGTCGGAATTGACTTGACAGCAACTCATTTATACGCCCAAGTGAGCTCTCCAGACGGGGTTGTACAATGCTCCTGAAGTAACAGAATAGCCCAATTATAATAGGATATCGTCAATATAAAATGTTTTCAATATTTCCTTATTTTATTAAAGCTAACACTATGCATTTCTTCCCTTTTCCATGTCAGTCCCATGTTGCCACAGAAGCATCAAAGATGCAGATAATATGTGAAGTCATTTCTTCTTCCTCATAGCCTGCTTTGTTACAGCCAGAGGTGCCTCATTCTGATATCTGGTAGGAGCCTGATTGCGTTATACCAAAACCAAAAACCAAACCCATTGCCATCGAGTAGATTCTGACTCAAAGTGACCCTATAGGACAGAGTAGAACTGCCCCGTGGAGTTTCCAAGTGCACCTGGTGGATTCGAACTGCTGACCTTTTGGTTAGCAGCCATAACACTTAACCACTATACCACCAGGGTTTCCACTGGGCAGCTAGAAATCTATACTGTCTTCTCCTTGAACTGATATTGCTCTGTTAGCTTCTTAGAGTTAAGTACTTCAAACACATGTCTCTCATATGTCCCATCTTTCAAAAGTATGAACTATTAGGACTATGGGGTGGACCCCAAAAAGATATTTTCATAGCAACTGCAAACGTTTCCTATATTCTCTATATGATTGCTGTAACCAGACACACACGAAAGAAAAAAATTATTTTTGAGGGTAGCAAGCAGATAGTGAAAGCAGAGTAAATAAAAAGAGAATATTTAAAAAAGAAAAAAAGAGTAGGCTTTCAGTGTCAGAACATTCAGTAGGTCACTTGTCCAAAATTGTCTGATGTCCTGTGAACTTAAAACCCAATTGGAAAATGCCTCCAATCAAAAGCTTGATTGTGACATTATACTTCTCAAATCCCAGAGAAAATTTTCACTAGTTGTTTCCCTTTTCTACTGAACTGTGTAAGTTGTATATGCCCCTGGGTGGACCAAATGGTCAAGTGCATAGTCACTAACCAAAAGGTTGGCCATTTGAACTCACCCAGAGGTGCCTCG
Source organism: Elephas maximus indicus (assembly GCF_024166365.1). Lineage (NCBI taxonomy): Eukaryota > Metazoa > Chordata > Mammalia > Proboscidea > Elephantidae > Elephas > Elephas maximus. The sequence goes on along the minus strand of NC_064830.1, from coordinate 87,179,172 downwards.
GAAGAGCTCATATGGAACTTGGTATTGGGAAAACAGCCATGAAAACCCTGTGGAGTACAGTTCTACCTTGCACACGTGGGGTTGGCATGAGTTGGATTAGACTTGATGGCAACTTTTTTTTTTATTTATTATTTTAAAGGTGACATGAGATAATTCCAGGGTTTACAAGAGTAAACAAGTACCTAGTAAATGCACCATAAATATTACCTGTAAACCCATTCCTATTCAGTTGATTGTGATTCATAGGAACCCTATAGGCCAGAGTAGAACTGCCGCATAGAGTTCCCAAGGCTGTAAATCTTTATGGAAGCAGACTGCCACATCTTTCTTTCATGGCGTAGCTGGTGGGTTTGAACCACTGACCTTAGGTTAGCAACTGAGGTCAGCTGCTTAACCACTGCACCACTAGGGCTCCGTAATATCAGCTATAAAACCAAACCAAACCCATTGCCATTGAGTTGATTCTGACTCCTAGCTACTCTACAGGACAGAATAGAACTGCCCCCATGGGGTTTCCAAGGCTGTCAATCTTTACAGAAGCAGACTGCCACATCATTCTCCCATGGAGTGGCTGGTGGGTTTGAACCTGCGACCTTTCAGTTAGCAGCTGAGCACTTTAACCATTGTGCCACCAGGGCTTCTTAAGATTAGCTATAACTAGGTATTATTCTAGTCACGTTTGGAAATTTGAAATGGGAACGCCTCCAATTTCAGACGGTTCTTTCAGCCTCTATTTCTCGTGCTATATTTCTCTTATATTTAAAATACCTTTAGTTCCTTCTGTCCGCTGAGCTCCTGGTATCCCAATACCAAGTTCCATGTGAGCTCTGTCCAAGGACTTGGCCTCTAGATCATCAGAAGAGTTCAGAAATGGGGCTGCTGTTGGGTGATACTCCCCACGTAGGTACCTCCTTGTAGTTCCCAAAAGGCCTCTCTCTCTGTCACGTGCTTCTCCCCACACCTTTGCCTTTCTTTGCTTCTGAGTTTCTCAGGCCTTGGGCGGCCTTCCTCACTTAGATGACAGAATGAACACCTCCTGAGGCCATCACTTTTCCTGTTGCGGTGGGGTCTTTCTCTTCCCCCTCTGATGTTCCATTTCTGTATCTCTCTGCCATTCCCTACTTCTTTCATGTGGACCCTGCCAGGGTTTCAGAGCTACGAGCTGCCTCTTAAATTGGCTCTGTGCCTCCACTCCCAAACAGAGGGCTGAGGCTTTTTACTGGCACCTGTTAGGATCAGCCTCGTCTGCTTTGTCTTTCATTTCTCATTCCTGCTGTTTCTCCTCTAACTACAAGTTAAAAACTTGTTGCTTTTTAAAAAATCCATCCCGTTCATCAGATGCTCTCTTTCAAAGCCAAAATCATAGTTTTCTGTTTGCCTACTAACGCTCGAAACCTTCTTTTCTGCTATTTTTCCCTCAGGTCCCTGGGCAAATCTGTCTCTTAGAGCCAGAGTGATCCAAGAATTTACCTTTTTATTTTTCTTTGCAGCCCTTGAGTTTGCAATGACTGTTCCGAAATTTTGGTAACAACAATCACAATCACACTAGCAGGGTGCCACCTGTTGTCTGCTTGTCATAAGCCAAGCACTGAGTAGCACTGGGAGTCCCTGGGTGGTGTAAACAGTCAATGCACTTGGCTGCTAACCAAAAGGATGGCAGTTCCAGTCCACTCAGAGGTGCCTCAGAAGAAAGGCCTAGCAGTCTGCTTCCAAAAAATCAGCCACGGAAAGCCCTGTGGAGCACAGGTCTACTCTGACACACACGGGGTTGCCATAGTCGGAGTTGGCTGGACAACTGGCTTTAGGTAGTATTGACCCTATTTACAGATGTGGACACTGAGGCTCAATTCAATAGAACAAGACAATCTCTGTACAATTATATCCCCCATTCCTCTTTGTTTATGAGACCTTCCTCTCTGCCTGCTTAAACCTGCTCTCTGGGTCACCCAACTCCACCATCCTGAATAGAGTTAAGTAGTGTGTTAACTCCTCAGACATGAATAAAAGGGAAAAAGGATAAGGAGGAGAAGAACCCCCTAAGGTAGGAGGTTTCATGTTGCTCCCCAAATCCCTGGCTCTAACCCATAATCCAAGCAGTCCTGGCTGGATTGAAGAGAAACCCTGGTGGCCTAGTGGTTAAGTGCTATGGCTGCTAATCAAAGGGTCGGCAGTTCAAATCTGAATTCAGGGTGCTGGCTCTTGGGGAAGGTTTTCTCTCCCTCTGTCACCTCTGGATGACGGTCCTTGTTTCTTCTGAGCTCCTGCTCCTGTGTGATCTCTGTGTGTCTTGGAATCTATCTTACCCCATCTCTCCTACCCTTGCTTGCTCTTTTAATCTCTTTTATATTTCAAAAGAGATTGACTCAAGACACTTCTTGCACTAATCCTGTCTCATTAACGTAACAAAGACAACCCATTCCCAAATGGGACTGTCACCACAGGCATCATAGAGGTTAGGATGTATAACACATATTTGGGGGGGACACAATTCAATCCATAACAATGCGTGAATTTAAGGACCCCTTTTCCTAGATTAGAGGAACCCTCAGCAGCCTGCTCCACCCTCTCTTCCTGTCCTGATCTATTTTTTATTTGAACTGTATGGGGTATTCCTCCACCAATGTCAGATTGATGAGAAACAAGTTCTAATAAGGAGAAAATGGAGACCCTCTAGAGGAAAGAAAGGCATTTTTAAAAATGAGCTTCTGAAAGGAAGAACTTTCAACTTACTTGATTCTTTCACCAGAAGATCTATCCCATATCACCATGGCCCAATAGTATCTTTGGTCCCTATTGGAGCTCTGAGCCAAAATGATTGGTTTGTGTGTCTTTCCCGGTACAATCTAAGCTGCATGAAGGTGGGGACTTTGAGCCACCTTCAATGCCTAGCACAGTGCCAGGCACATAATAGGTGCTCAGTAAATACTAGTTGAATGAATACCTGAGAAAATGAATGGATAAGCAGGAATGGGCTTGCACACGTGATGCAAAGTCTGGAATCCAGATATCTATGACCGTGGCCAAGTTACTTAACACCTCTAGGTCTCAATTTGCTCATCTGAAAATAGAAATAGTAATAGTGCCCAATTCAAATGGACTGTTCTGAATAGTAAATTAGTTAAGGCCCAATATCCACTGGCTATTATTTGTATACCACTGTCACTGAAATTCAGCCAAAAATAAGAGCACTCACTTTGCTGAATAATCATTAAAAAAGTAAGATCTATCATTTATTATCATCATTTCATAAAAAAAGGACATCTTCAAATGAAAAAAAGAGGCAGGCCGTAATCTCAGAGTAAAGGTCATTACTTTAAGTTTTTTGTAAATTTAACTTTTGGAAAATTGTCTGCCATGTGTTCTTTTTTTTTTTTTTTTTTTTTGTCTGAGGACTAATGGAAACATTTTCACAGTGGTCTATGTATTTTTTCCCTCTCAGAACCACTGAACTAGGATTCCTCTCTCTGAAGGGACTGGTATAAGACTGAGGCTCATGGCCTAGAGAACTTGGTATCTCTTTGTTCAAAGTGGGCACAGCGTTGTTAAGAAGAACCCTGGGCCATGTGGCCCTTGTTGGAGCTGGGTAGGATATGTGTTGGCCACTGCTGCTTTTGGAGGCCTGTGAAAGAGGACTCTATGTCCTGGCTCAGCCAGTAGGGGCCTCTGTCTCTTAATGTAACACCCTGGTCGCCTTGGTCACACTCTTGAGGTATTGTTCGATAAGAATTCTCTCAGAATTCTTGGTTCCTGGCACTGTGCTAAGTGCTAAGGAGAATCCTAGCAGGATAAGAGTAGAGATGAGTCCCCCACCCCCGGCCCCCAAGTATAAGCTGTGGCACTGTGCTCAAGGAGATAATCTAAGTGGATATGGATGGAGGATGCACGGAACACTTTTTCTTTGTCCTAGTTTCCTTTCTCTGTGAGTGGTTCCACCAAGCCCCATCACCCAGACCACAAATTTAGGAGTCGTTTCCTTGATTCTTTTTCCCTCCATGTTCAGTTAATTACTGTGTAGTCCATAATGCCTCTCTATATCTCTCATATTGGATTCTCACCATCACAACAACTGCAACAGTCTTATCATTGCTCTTCTTCCCTCAACCCTCTTTCTCTTCTATCTTTCCTCCATACTTGTCCCAGCATTGGTTGATTCAACCATCCATCTATCCATCCATCCTTCCATCCCCCCACCCATCCCCCTACCCACCCACCCATCCCCCCACCCACCCACCCACCCATTCATACATCTATCTACACTTATAGTACAATAAAACACATGAGTGATCCTTCTAAAGCAAAGATTTGAGTGAGCATATCACACTCACTCCTTCCTTTACTTCTTAAAAACATTGACTCCTTTGTCTATGGAAAGAAAAACAAAGCAAAACTCATTCAATGTCATTAATAAAGCTTGTAGCTATTAATGAAACTGTCAGGAGCTTTTATGTACATTTGCTATCATTATCTCTATTTTACAAATGTGGAAACTGAGTCTCAGAGAGGCTACCTTACATGCCTAGGTCAAACATCTAGTAATCAATGGGAACAGAACTTAAATCTCCTTTTAACCCCTACAATACCCTGACTCTGGAAGTAAACCTTTTTCCCAGGCTCACCTCTCTCAAATCTGCTCTAATACCATGTGGTAAAATATAATTAAGAAAACAAAACAAACAAAAAACAAACCCAGTGCCATCGAGTCAATTCCGACTCATAGCAACCCTGTAGATAGAGTAGAACTGCCACATAGAGCTTCCAAGGAGCGCCTGGTGGATTCAAACTGCTGATCCTTTCGTTAGCAGCCATTGCTAAGTCGCTGATGTCATGGTAGTCCAGTTCACGTGACCCATCTCAGGGGCTGCAAATAATAGTGAGCTATCTTTTTTTTATTTTTTATCATGGTGCTGAAATTGTGGTCACCCTGGCTAGGCAAAAGTTTCATCAGTTCTTATGGTTTATAAGTTTTGCGAGAGAAGCCCTGGTGGCACACTGGTTACGTGTACCAGCGGCTGCTAACTGAAAGGTTGGCAGTTCCAGCCCACAAGCCACTCTGCAGGAAAAATATGTGGCAGTCTGCTTCCGTAAAGATTACAGACTTGGAAACCCTATGGGGCAGTTCTGCTCTGTCCTATAGGGCCGCTATGAGTCAGAATTGGCAATGGGTTTGGTTTTTGGTTCTGATCACAGTGCTGAAATAGTGGTCACCCTGGCTAGACAAAAGTTCCAACAGTTCTTTTTGTTTATAAGTTTTGGTGAGAAGCAATTGCTTTACAATATTGAATGAGAAGTATGCAATTATATATTTTAAGTGATATATATATATTTTTTTCAATCATAGCACTATTTTGGAGCTGAAATAGCTACACTTCAGGGATATTGTTAACACTGAACAAGACAAGTTCTAGACCTTCAGGATAATGACCTTCTGTGTGGCTGGAGCCGAGACGACTGGTGGCTGGAGATGAAGCTGCTAAGCTGTGGCTTTGGTCTGACTAGTTACCCAGACCGGCTCTTACCTCTGCTTGCCTGATTTTACCCAAATCTTGTCTTTCTGCCCATGTTGTCCAGCCCTCCATCCAAATGGCTGTTTCTGCTCAGATCTCTCATTCATGGCAACTTTCTGACCTGTAACCACTGCAGTTCACATCTCCCCTTACATTTTGGTTGAATTCACTGTCAGTTGTTGTTGTTGTGTGCCGTCAAGGCGATTCAACTCATAGCAACCCCATTTGACAGAGTAGAACTGCTCCGTAGGGTTTTCTAGGCTGTAACCTTTACAAAAGCAGTTCGCCAGGTCTCTTCTCCCGCAGAGCTGCTGGTGGGTTTGTACCACTGACCTTCCAGTTAACAGCCTAGTGTTTAACCATTGCTCCACAAGGGCTTCTTATTCTCTTATACAAATCCTACTTTTGCCTTGGTTGGAAATCAGTCTAAAAATTGGTCTCCTTTGTTGCCTTAGTTATCTAGTGCTGTGTCATAGATTGAATTGTGTCCCCCCTAAAATATGTCAACTTGGTTAGGCCATGATTCCTAGTACTGTGTGGTTATCCTCCATTTTGTGATTGTATTTTTATGTTAAGAGGATTAAGGTGGATTGTAACACCACCCTTACTCAGGTCACCTCCCTGATCTAGTGTAAAGGGAGTTTCCCTGGGGTATGGTCTGCACCACCTTTTATCTCAAGAGATAAAAGGAAAGAGAAGCAAGCAGAGAGTTGGGGACCTCATATTACCAAGAAAGAAGCACCAGGAGCAGAGTGTGTCCTTTGCACCTGGGGTCCTTGCCCCTGAGAAGCTCCTCGACCAGGGGAAGATTGAAGACAAGGACCTTCCCCCAGAGCCGACAGAGAGAGAAAGCCTTGCCCTGGAGCTGACGCCCTGAGTTTGGACTTTTGGCCTACTGTACTGTGAGGAAATAAATTTTTCTTTGTTAAAGCTATCCAGTTGTGGTATTTCTGTTATAGCAGCACTAGATAACTAAGACATGCTGCTATAGCAGAAATACACAAGTGGATGGCTTCAACAAAGAGAATTTATTCTCTCACAGTTTAGGAGACTAGAAATCCAAATTCAGGGTGCCGGCTCTAGGGGAAGGCTTTCTCTCTCTGTTGGTTCTGGGGGAAGGTCTTTTTCATCAACCTTCCTTTGGTCTAGGAGCTTTTCAGTTCAGGGACCCTGGATTCAAAGGACATGTGCTCCTGGCTCTGCTTTCTTGGTGGTATGAGGTCCCCATGTCTCTCTGCTCCATTCTCTCTTTTATATTTCAAAAGAGATTGATTTAAGACATAATCTAATCTTGTAGATTGAGCCCTGCCTCATTAACATAACTGCCTCTAATCCTGCCTCATTTACATCATAGAGGTGGGATTTACAACACAGGAAAATCACATCAGATCACAAAATGGTAGACAACCACACAATACTGGGAATCATGGCCTAGCCAAGTTGGCACACATTTTGGGGCGGGGGGTGGGGGGACACAATCCAATCCATAACACTTGTATACTAAGTAAAAGAGTGTCTCTGAATTATTCTTTGACAACAGAAAGCCACAAACTCTCAGTGGCCTGAAAGTTATTGGAGGAAGGAATTCCCCCCATTTGTGGGTAGGTGTGGGGGTGTAGCTGAGACAACTAGTCGTCTTCCAACATTCTTTATTTATAACCCTTATTAGTGTTCTGGTTGTTGTTATTACGTGCCATTAAGTCAGCTTTGACTCATGGTGACCCCACGTACAACAGAACAAAATGTTGCCTGATCCTGCACCATCTTCACAATCATTGGTACGCTTGGGTCTGTTGCTATAGTCACTATGTATTTTGAGTGCTTCCCAATCTTAGGGGGCTCATCTTCCAGCATTATACTGGATGATATCACATTATGCTTTGTAGGGTTTTCACTGGCTAATTTTAAGAAGTAGATCGCCAGGACTTTCTTCCCAGTCTGTCTTAGCCTGGAAGCTCTGCTAAAACCTGTCCACCATGGGTGACCCTGCTGGTATTTGAAATACTGATGGCATAGCTTCCAGCATCATAGCAACATGCGAGCCACCACACCAAGACAAACTGACCGAAGGATGGTGGAACCTTTATTAATAGGGCCCTCAATTTTTGTTCCTACACGGGTGGCTTCCTAGAATAAAGACAATTACCAGAATCCTGTGCAACGATGTGTGGTCTTGTGACTAAATTTTGGCCAATAGTATGCAAACCAAAGAGTTACGTTTCATTTCCAGCAAGCATTCTTAGGAGAAGAGGGTGTGATCATTTTGCCCTTTTCCCCTGCTTCTTCCTTCGTGATCACAGAAGTGCAGAAGTGATGGCTGGAGCTGAAGCAGTCAACCTGGACCTGGATGCTGCGCATCGAGAATGATAAAGAGCAAAGGGGCTGGATCACTGTTGATCACGACACCTTCTTACCTGATCTGAACTTTACTTGGTTGAGAGATAAACTTTTATTTTTTTAGAACCCCTATTATTTTGGATTATCTGTCATTCACAGCAGAAAATAACCCTAACTGATTGTATCATGCAGTTTTTGCTGCATACCAAACTATCCCACGTTTTAGTGGTCCGGTGTTAGAATTTGGTTCCTGGCTGATGCCCCTCATGCACTGCCACCACCTGTCTGTCAGTGGAAGCTTACATGTTGCTGTGCTGTTGAATGGGTTTCAAAAGCCTATGGATCACAACGATCAGATCCACAAATGACCGTGGAGATGGCGCAGGATCAGGCCGCATTTCCTTCCATTGTGCACAGCATTGCTATGAGTTGGGGGCCAACTTAATGGCAGCTAACAATAAAAATTTACAGCAACAAATAAACAGTTATTTTTTCTTACTTTTTTTTAAATGGCTTGGTGGTTCTTCTGGTGTGGACCAGCTTGGCTAATCTCTGGGTCAACTGCTGGCTTGACTGGGCTTGGATGAAACTAGTATGTCTCATTAGCATGGTTGGAGGGTGGCCTCAGATGAGCTTTGGGATGGCCACATGTGTCTCATCATCTAGCAGATTAGTCTAGACTCATTGATGCAATGGTTGCAGGGTTTTCAAGAGCAGCAAGAGGGGACAATCTCCATTGCATGGGCACTTCTCAAGTTTCTGATTGTATCTCCTTTGATGTGTCCTATGGGCCAAAATAAGTCATGTGATGGAGCTCAGCATCATGGTGGGAGGAGCAATCTAAGGGTCTGGATACAAAGAGACATGAACAAATTGGGGCCAGTACATTAAATCTCCCACACTGACAGAAGGAAGCATGGTATTTTTAAGGGTGGTATGATTTCCCCCAGGTTAAAGCAGTTTATTCGTGGCAGAATTTGGGTGGGACTTTGAATATCTTGACTCCAAGTCCAGTGATTTTTCCAAAAGAGCATAGTGCTTAAGACCATGAGTTCTGAAGATCCCTGAGATCAAATCCCAGCTCCCCTACTTACTACATTAGTTTTCTTGGGTAAGTTATTTCGCCTTTACGTTCTTTAATTTCCTCATCTATAATATAAGGATAATGAGACAACCTACTCCACTGGGATGTTATGAGCATTAAATAAGTTAATGCATGTACAGTGCTAACAACAGTGCTTGGTACATAGTAAATGCACCAAAAAGGTAGCTAATATTATTGCACCCGAGATACCTCTCCTATCATCTCCTCTGTTCCTAGCTTGGCGGTATCGTGCCATTAAACATGGATGGGTTGGGTACTAACACCAGAGTTCTGCTGGCAGCAATTTCAGATGCCTTCTTTCTTATTCCCTGTGGAAGCCACTGGAGATAATAGATATGTGAACTCTTTTGAAGGTTAAGAACTTCACCCATGGGTAAGGTGCTATTATTTTTACTATTAGAGCTCACACCTCTGGGATTTCCTTCAGATTCATACTCTAGATAAATTATAAAATAACTGTCACCCTAGGACATATCTGGCCAGAAGGGTATGCCCAGCTGTCTCCCCTGTGAAGGTTTCTTGTCAACCCCATTGCCTGGTGGGCCCCATTGCAAAAACAGAAGGCTCCAGACTCAGTGGCTGAGTGCAGATAAGCTCTCATCTTTTCAGCATTGCTTTGGGGGTGGGGGAAAAAAAGATGAAATGGATCTAACTGCAGGTAATTAATTCTCCTGGTGTTTTGGGTATGTGCATCTGTTTCGGTGGCTACATATGTTAATACCAAGTGATAGGGATTTCTTTCAGAGCAACTTAATAAAAAAAATACATATATATATATATATATAAAAGAAAAGGAACATTTTTGAACCACTAAACTGGCCGCCCTAAATCTCTGGCCTGTTTGGTATGTAAAACCTTTCATCCAGCATGCATTTTTTATGAAAGGATTGAAAACCCAAGAAATAAAACATGGAGTGCGGAACGTCATTATGCACGAGATAGAGCTGCCCAGGCAACTGGAATCAAACAGCCTGTCCCTGGGGAGCAGAGCAGTTCTGGGGAGCACACAGACAGAAGCACTGGAGATGAGCAGGTATCCAGGAGGATTAGCTGAGCGCAGAAAGAGCCAGTGAAGTGTGAACAGTGGTTAGCTCCACAGTAAGGTTGCAGAGAATAAGAGAAATCTTCATCCTTACCCAAAATTGGAGGCCACCCTGACAAACAGCCACAGCTTCTGGGCCATCAGGTTTACAGCCACCACCCTTGTCTAAGCCATCATTTACTACAGTCAAGGTAATGCTAGCTGCTCTGAAGAGCAAGCTCAAGCATGTATAATGACTCGAATGTTTCTTTCTCCCTCATGGGAAGTCCAAAATGGGTGCTCCTGGTGGGTGGGACACCTCTTCTCCAAATGGTGATTAGGGTCCTGGTCTTCTGGCTCTGGCCTTACCGTCTTCAGGACACAGCTTCCCAGGCCATCTTGCTCATCTGCCCATAGGATAAGGCGTGGGAAGGTTTGATGGGTCAGGCCTAGCAGGGGCTAGATTGTTTGTGCTCACATTTAATTGGCTAGAACTCAGCTACATGGCACACCTGTGAGAGGGTCTGAAAATAGTGTCTTCTCTGGAATATTGTATTGTCTACCCCCACTCCCTATCCCCACCCCTACTACACCTGGATTTATGCAATTGTTTGATTGTTTTACTTCCATTTTTGCCTCAGACAGTACATTCCGTGTACTGACGCTGCAGTGCTCAATTCAGTTCTCTAAATATTTTAAGGATTTCTCATTGCAGTAAGAATAAAACCCAACCCCTTTCCCAAAGCCCTGCATGGTTGGGAGCCTGCCTACGTCTCAGAGCCAATCTCGGGCTCTCTCACCCATATCCAGCTCACTACTTTGGCTCCACTGAGGCCCTGAAACACAACCTACGGAGCTCTTTCCTTTCTTAGGAAGTCATCTCCTCATGCAACACGTGCTGTCAAAGTATCACTTCTTAAGAGAGACTCTCTTGACCTTCTTATCTCTGGTAGCCAGCCACTTCCTCATTTCTCTTCTTTCCAGACAGTATCAAACCTGTTGCTGTTGAGTCAATTCCAACTCATAGCGACCCTATGAGACAGAGTAGAACAGCCCCATGGGGTTTCCTAGGAGCGGCTGGTGGATTCGAACTGCTGACATTTTGGTTAGTAGCCAAGCTCTTAACTACTATGCCACCAGGCCTCTTCATTATATCACCCCATATTTCCTTTATAGAAATATCACACTCAGGAATGATCTGGGTAATTAGTGTATTTACTTATTTATTGTCTGTCTCCTCCATTAGACCAGGAGCCAGAATACTTTCTCTGTAAAGGGTCAAATGGTAGATTTTTTTTAGCTTTGCAGACCAAATGGTGTCTGTCATAATGACCTGATCCTGCCTTTGTACCAGAAAACAGTCACGGATAATATGTAAATGAATGTGCTTGACTATTTTCCAATAAAACTTTATTTACAAAAACAGATGGTGGGCTGGATTTGACACAGGGTTTACTTTGCCCATAGCTGCACTGGGACCGTAAAGTCCAGGAGGACAGAGACTTTGTCTGTTTTATTCTTTGCTGCATCCCTAGCTCTTAACATGTTGAATGGCACATCGTAGGAACTCAAAAATATTAACTGAATAAAAAACAAGAAACTTTGCTTTTCACTCATTTTCCCTCAACTATTGTCTCATAGGAAACCCTGGTGGCATAGTGGTTAAGAACTACAGCTGCTAACCAAAAGGTCGGCAGTTTGAATCCCCCAGGCGCTCCTTGGAGACCCCATGGGGCAGTTTCACTCTGTCCTATAGGGTCGCTATGATAACCTGACGGCAGTCGGTTTGGTTTTCTATTGTCTCATACATCAGGAAACACAGTGGGCAGTTCAAGCGTGGGGCAGCTTTGCTACAGATCTTTGAACTTACTGTTGGCATTTGGTTGCTTGATTTTGATGTTTAACTTCACCAATGCCACATCCAGGGATTTTGGCTCTGGCTGTAAGTTTAATATTGAGGGGAAGTAGTAGGTACAAAGAGATCCATGGCTCCCAAACTTAAGAGATGCTCTGTGTAGTACACACTGTAGGTTGGTTTAATGGCCATTCTCAGCCCCTCCTCATGTGCTTTCCTTGACTGGTTAGCAAAACAACAACAACAAAAAAAAACTTGATCTTCCTAGTCACTCTCCAGCTAGGAATCACCATATAAAGCAGTGCTGGTTGATATGCGTACTTGGAGTTCTACTGAACAGGACTTCTGAAAAAACTATTTGCTTTTCCAGTGGAAGGAAATGGATTTGACCAGACGCCCTTGATTTTTTGTACTTGTGGTGGAGATGTGATGCCAAGAGGAATAGCAGCCATCTTGTGGGCATGATGATAAGAACTTAGTACCAAGAATGGCAGAACAGCAAGACAGAAGGGCGGATCCTCAATGGCATGCTTGAGTGGTGGCATCAGCCCTCAGGTACTCACTGGGCTTCTTGTTATTTAAGGCAACTAAAGCCTTTACTGGAAACCCTGGTGGCGTTGTTAAGTGCTATGGGTGCTAATCAAAAGGTCAGCAGTTCGGATCCACCTGGTGCTCCTTGAAACTATGGGGCAGTTCTACTCCGTCCTCTATAGGGTCACTATGAGTTGGTATTGACTTGATGGCAATGGGTTTGGTTTTTGGGTTTTTTAAAGCCTTTATTTATTTAAACCACTATTAGTTAGGTTTTCTTTTGCTTGGAGCTGAACATATTCCTAACTGATAGACTTAATAGCTGTAATTATGTCCAGAGCCCCACTCCCTGGCCCTTTTTCCTGCTTGGCAATGTCACCTCTGTCCTTTCTCTGGTTGTTCCCTTCTCTCTCATCACTTCCTCTTCAAATTCCTGGTGGAGCTGGGAAGGACTAACTAGAGAACCTTGGTGTTAGGGACCATTCCTTTGCTGAGGCGCCATGCAGCTTTGGTAACCTGGATGAATAGCAGTACCACCACCTTCCTGCCACCTTTTGCGCAGCTGGTGAGAGGTCATGCCTCTGGTTCTGGCTTGGGGCTGACTCAGAGTGGATCGCCTTCTCCCACCTTCTAAAATTTCAGCCCTTTAGGACTCTGCCTCTATCTCTAGACTGCATATACACTGCTCTGGTGGCATCCAGACCTGCTTTATAAAAGGGAGGTGGGGCGTGATTGTTTGAACAAGCACTTCAAAATGGCCCACTTTGGTATCTTTGCTAGAACCTTTTTCCTCAATCGAATAGCAAACCAGTAAAGGGGGTCTGAGATTTTATTAACTCATCTATCAATTCATCAGTTCAGCAGGCATTTATTGAATGCTTATGCTAATGCGCTGAAGATGTGTGTACTGGATGCTGGGGATATAGGAATGCAAACTCTCTTCCTAGTCTAGAGATGCTTACACCTCATGCAGGTGACAGCCACATAAACAGATGGTCTCGATAGAATGGGACGAGTACTATGATGGAGATATTCAAAAAATGCCAAGAAGAAGGAGAGGGGTGATTAACTTGGCCTGGCGACTTGGGAGTGGAGTTTTGGCTTACCATTTGACCTGGACTCAAGCGTCAACTCACTTTGAACATGGGTGGGTAGTGGAGTCATTCTGGGTAGAGGAAAAACATGTGCAGAAGACCCAAGATATGAGCGAGTGTGGACAATCCAGAGATCTGGGAGGCAGCTGATATGACTGTAGGGTGGGTTATAGGGGGTACTGGAAGGAGCACTGCCTTTGGATGAGGCTGGAGAAGACAGCAGGGGCTAGACACTGCTGGAAAGCTTGGGCCTCATCCATAGATCCAGATGCATCCTGAGCAAACAGGCCTGAGAGAATAAATAATGCAGAGAGAGGGCTCACTCTCTGCACTCACAATATCAGTGTAAGTATAAACACAAGGAAAAGGAGTCTCTGGAGATAAGTGAGTTTGTACTTATTGTACTATGGGCATCACCAATGTAATCAGTGAGTTTCAATTTGCAAGCCCTATTTGTTGTTCCTTTTTCTCAAACAACAATATATAATGTTTTCTACTTACTCTCAGTAGCATAAACAAATCACTTTCCCTCCTATTGGCCTTTCACAGACGGGAGCATTATTGGATATGAGGGTGTTTATGTAGCAGTATAAGGATCGATTGTGCCTGAGAGAAATCATACTGTGCTTCAGAGCTGTCACACACACACACTGTTTCACACCCCGGAGGGGTGGACTACACCGGAGGCTTCTTACTAGCTGACACTTCTGATGCAACTCTGGCAGAGCCTGTGTAAAGTGGGGCAGCATTGGAGACCACAAGAGAAACGCAGACCCTCCTTTCAGCTCAGTTTCCTTCTCTTTCACTACCATTCCCTCCCTTACTGTCTGAGGTCGACTAACCTTGTCCATGAGACTGCCTCATAATTTGGGATTTGCTGCTTCAGGATGGCTGCATTTGCTGGGAGAATAGACTAGAAGCTTGTAAACCATCCTGTAGTTTCAGGTGGCTAAGATTCTCACTTTCCAAAATTGTGATTCTAGGATTCTATGTATTGCTAAACTCCACGGCGCTGGGCTTTGAAGCTTCTGCAAGTACAACATACCCCAAACAGGATTGATGTAAAGTTTGGACTCTTGATTCTCTGCCACCACAGGGGCAATGGTTAGGCATCTCACAGAAGCATTTGTACTTGAGGCTTTTGGAGGGAAATTAAAATACTGTTGGCTTAGAATGCCTAATTCTGCAACAGCAGGAGGGTCACTAAAGCTTGGACACCAAACCAGGCATCCATCTGGCAGCCTGAATGACTGGGAATCTGTTGGTGATGAGGCACATACACTTACTTCCCACTTAGCAACTATTTCATTAGCCAACATTTTGCATTTACGACGATAGTAAAAAATCTATTATCTGACTATTTTGTGCATTAATGGTGTATGTCTGGCAGTAACGAATGTTGAGATGCAATGCGAGAATAACTCTGGCTGTGATGATCAAGGTTATTTGTCAACTTGGTGGTTTGTAATGATGTAATTTGGCAGTTAGGGAATGATGTAGTCATCCTCCATTTTGTTATCTGATGAGGTCAGCCTCCATTTTTGCATAACACCGATTTTTGCATAAGAACCTGGTCTTTGGAACATAGCCATGTCAATAAGTCAGGAATGGGTATACTGATTTTGGGTGTCTTATTTTTCAGCTGCTATCTCCTGTGATTGCCATGCTTTTTTTTTTTCTTTTACCTTAGATCCTTAAGATGAGATACCAACTCTTCCCCTTGGAAAGTGATCCTATAGCAATAATTCTAATTTCCGGACATTTCCAGGCATGGACTATTGAACCAGGAAGCCTTCATGGACAAGTTCGTGATGAAATCATAAAAAGAACAATGAAGAAGGAGAATTAAAATTCCAGATTCTATCACTAAATGTGTGGCTTTGGCCAAGCTACTTCTCCTCTCTGTTCTTCTATGTCCCCATCTGTAGTCTGAAGGTCTTAAACCGGACCATGGATCATAGTAGACAACTTAGATGCCTACAGTGGACAGAGAAATGTCATAAAGTAATGAAACAGCTGCTTATTCGTGAACAAATTGTGTCCGTGAGACAGGGGAGGGGGCTGTGGCAGACTGGAGAGTATGGCCAGCCCTGTCTCAGCTCCAGATCATTGGTACTAAGCAGGAATGCTGGCCCCAGAGTTCGAATAACTTCTGATATTTCAAGACTAGCCAATAATCCAGATTTTATGAGAAAATGCTAAAATTTTAAATATTGGCCTAACATTTTTTGAAACACAAAGTGAAACAAATAATCCCAAACATTGGCCAAATTTCATCCCACAGGCCACCTGTTTCCAGCCTCTCTACTGACTGGCCAGTCTTCCAAGTCTATTGCTCGGTGACCCCAGATCAGACTTAGCAGAGTGGCGTTTCCATCAAGAGCTTTGGACACGTTGTATGGTTGTTTAAAAAGAGGTTCTGCTATGTGACTGTGTGACTTGGACAAGTCCCTTCACCTCTCTTTTGTAAAATAGAAAACAATGAACTCTACTCTCATGGGGTTAGATGCATCTAAAAGGCCCTGTTCCAGATATAGCCATGAGCTACCACTCTTTTCCCTCTTCCCTCCTTCCTTTTTGAGTCTCATTTAGTCACTCAGTAAATAATAATTGGGCACCTATTAGAGGATAGGCACTGTGCCAGGTGCTGGAAATACAGTACTGAACCAGGTAAGCAGGCTCTCTGAACTCATGGAAATATTAACCATAACGTAACTAGTTGTTGTTGAAGGGTAATCATGTACCAGGCACTACGTTTAGTGATTTATAAGCATTAACCCATTAAAAACATATAATGACTCTAGAAGATATCTACTATTATTATTATTATCACTTTACAGGTTAAAAAAAAACAAAGACAGAAAAGGGGTAAATTACTTGCTTAAGTTTATACAGCTAAGAATGGGAAGGCTGAGAACTTGAACCCAGTTCTGTCTGACTTTAAGCATTTAACTAATAAGTATCAGTGACATCAGGCTAGGGAGGCAGGCTAGTAAACTAACAATATAGGGTACAATATGTTGAAGGCTAAGAGAGGAGAAATACGGAGCTTGTGCAAGCATAGAGGAGGCGTGCCTATTCCAACTGGGAAGTGTGTGTGTGTGTATGTGTGTGGTGGTCAAGGAAGCTTTTCAGAAGAAATGTCATCTCAACTGAGGTCTAAGGCCCCTGGGCCCCTGATGAGGGGGATTGTGTGGGCACCTGCAGTGATAAGGTTGCCAGGTCTGGGCCAGCCTGTAGGAATACCTTCTCACATCTCTTCCTGGCTTCCTCACTTTGCAGTTCTCATGTGAAGGGTCTCAGTGCTTCAGTAATTGTGAATGATCTATTGAAAAGAGATTCTTTGGAGGTAACAGAGAGATAGGGAAATCCCTGAATGTGGCAAGGTACCCTTCTGGGAAAGGAGTGACCAGATGATCTTTAGTCACCCTGATTGTTTCTCTGGAAGAGCCTGTTCTCTGGGACCAGTGGCCCCATGTCATGGGCTCTGGGCCAAGTGACTGAGAGAGACAAAATGACTCTGGTTCAACCCATGGGCAATGGCATCAGACTGCTGAGGTCAAAGGCTGGCTGTTCCTCTCTAGTCCTGGGACCTTGG
The DNA here is from genome assembly GCF_024166365.1 of Elephas maximus indicus. Lineage (NCBI taxonomy): Eukaryota > Metazoa > Chordata > Mammalia > Proboscidea > Elephantidae > Elephas > Elephas maximus. The sequence goes on along the minus strand of NC_064830.1, from coordinate 87,162,127 downwards.
CCTGGTGACTTATTTCCTGCCTCAGTTTCCTCATCTGCCAAATGGACTTGGCAACAGTAGGGCTTATCTCTTAGAGTAGCTGTGGTGATAAAAGGAGATAACAATGTGGAAGGCTGAGCAAGCGGCCTGCCACACAATGGATGCTCAGCAACTATTTGGTGATTAGGAATCCTGCGAAACCTTGAGTCAAGCCTACTCCCCTCAGTCCGCAAATTTTCTTTGAGCATCTCGTATACATTACACACAGTGATTATATTATTTAATCTTCGTGAAAACCTGGTGAAGTAAGAGTTCTTAAATTTTGTTCCCAGATGAGCTTTCAGCATCATTAAGATACTGAACCCAGTTCTCTGAAGAAGCACAATGTTGTCACGGAACACACCTACCACCACACCTCTGCAGTTTCTTCTGCCTAGAATTCTTTTCCTGCCAACCAATATTTATAGGGCATACTTCTGATTCTTTCAGATCTCTGCTCAAATGTCACCTCCTCCAAGAAGGTGTCTCTGACCTCCTTAAGCCAAATAGCATACCTATTACTCCTTAGCCCTCTTACCCTGATTTATTTTTCTTTGTGGTACTTTCATAATAGCTGACATCACCTTTAAATATGTTCATTCATGTATTATTTGACTTCACCATTAGAATGGAACCTTGGTGGAGGCACGAACTTTGTCTTGCTTGTCCAGCACTGTATTCCCAGTGCCTGGGACTCAATAAACTGTTGCTAAATAAATGTGTTGATATATGAGTAGATGGATGGATGGATGGATGGATGGATGGGTGGATGGGTGGATGGGTGGATGGGTGGGTGGGTGGGTGGGTGGAGTCATATTGACCTGGTACCAAACCCAGGTTGTGCCTCTCACTTGTTCCTGCTCCATAACTACAATCTTTAGCCCAAAGTAGTTCATTTCGTATTACTCTGAGTATCATAAAAGCAGAAAGTCCCATTACTTCATGATGCTCACATCTTGTCCATTGATTTTCAAACTTGGTTCTGGGACATTCTAGAGTTTTACAGAGGCAGTTAAGAGCCCAAGGGAGACTGTTTTCCTCTAATTTCCAGACTTAAACTAGAGAAGTCCCTTTTACCTGCCAAAAACATGCAAATTCTTCAGGACATTTCAGTTGATTTAGATAGTTAAGTGGCTGTAAAATAAAACATACTCTGATACACAAGTATGATCTAACACTTTCAGTTTTGGGGTAATGAAATTGTCTCAGATATATGAAATGACTTCCCCAAAGTCCCACGGGGATTGAATGCCATAGTCAAGACCAGGCTTCAGTGTAGCTCCAACTCCAAGCTCAATGCTTTTTCCATGGTATTATCATTCATTCAATAATTTATTCAATCATTCAACAAACATTGATTGGGCACCTCCTTTCTCCTAGCCTCAAGTCTCGTTCCCCAATCTAGGTACTGGGCATATACAAGTTTCCTGCACTGTTAGATATGTCGCTTTAGGAGAAGACAGTCAATAAACAAAGAATTGGACAAGATAATTTTGAATATTAAACTAAAGGACAAAAGAACAAGTTCTGTGAAAGGGTGGTGGTGTCAGTGGTGATAGGTATTCTAAGAACTTAATCTGAAGATGTTGGCTTCAAGTTGAACATGAACATAACTCAGCAGGCCTTCCCAGTGAGATAAGATTTGCTTCCATCCAGGAAAAAAATAGTTTGGGTAATATTCCAAACTCCTTCATGGCTCTATTCCTTCTCCCTGTGGAGGTCTAAAAAGCCTTGCCAGCAAACCTCTCTGAGGATCCGATGCTGATCAATGTGGCACATACATTTTATTGCTTAGTAAGCCCAGGATCTGATTTTGATGAACCTCACTGACATATATGTTTTATTGCTTCGTAATCCCAGGATTGGATTTTTATTATCCTCGCTGCCCAATTTCCATCTATTATGCTTCAACTTCTGCTAGACTCTTTTATGTAAGTTGATGGGAAGTTTATGCTTGGAAGAAATGACAGTAAATTAAACTGGAAAACACACATACATGTAGACACACAAAACAAAGGACTCCATGATTCATGATGACTCCAAGGTGTGGATGGAACCAGGGAGCCTTTGAACATACCTTCTAGTAGTGACAATGTTAGCAAAAGTATAGTAGAGGTTAGAGAAAAAAAGATTCATCATAAGAGCTCTAGTCTGGGAGGGCCACTAGCAGTGCCATATTGGGGCCCTGGAAGCCAGAATTTTTGGAGAAATAAAGACAGGCTGATTCCGTCCCTTCCTAGATCAATTCAGAGACAAGACTGACATTTTCTCCAATTCTGTCCGCATCTAAGTTATATTTGGTAACCCCTGGATCCCTGTCTCCTGAGAGTCAGATTAGCCTATTGCTCAAGAACATGATACTATAACTTGGCAAGCGCTTATTAAGTACCTACTGTAAGCATAGCTGTCTGATGAAGACAGAAAAAAGAAAAGACATGAATCCCACTATGAAAAAAACTTCCCTGGAAGACATGCCATCACTGAATTAAAGTGGTTCTGGTCTGTGACTGCTAAGAGGTTTGTTGGTGGAGGAAACATCCACTAAGAGCTGTGCTGAATGATGGTTATGTCCTTGTCCTTCATCTTCACAGACCCAGCTCCGCCTCCATCCTTCCCCTGATGAAGAGCCTTCAGGAAACCCTCTCTGATGCTCCCATCTGGGTGCAGCTTCTGAATTACATGGTTACTTTTTAACCATAACTCTCTGATTTAGGTTCTCAGCTATAAGTGATCAAAATTGAACTCCAAGTAACTGAAACAAACAGTTCTTCACACACAGAATCGCTAGTCTTCAGGCACAGTCGGATGCAGGAGCTCACACAATACCATCTGGGCTCTGTCCTTTGAATTTTGTTGTCTTCACTTGCAGGAAAGCTCTTCTCTATGGGTGGAAACTTGGCTGCTTCAGACTGATATCTCCCCAGCTCAGCAAAGTCAGCAGAAAGAAAGCCTCTCTTGTTATAATATTCCAAGATCCCAGGAGTGAATCTCATTGGACCAAATTGAGTCATGTGCCCATTCTTGAACCAATCACAGTAGCCAGAGGAATGGAATTCTTTGATTGGCCAAACCTTCATTGGTCCCACCTTGACACTGGAGAGTGAGGTCAATGACTCCCATGTCACTTGGAAGGATCATGGTTATGGGTGGTTCTGTGAAGTAAAGCTCAGGCACTGGTATCCAAAGAAGGGAAAAGAGATTTTAGGAGGGCAGGCACGGTCAGTGTTCATTTGTCTCATGACATACTCCATATCCCACCTGTGTTCTAACTATTTCTGCTTCTCTCCCCTCCCAGAGTACAAGGCCTCCAGGTCAGAACCAACCTGTTTCCTTGGCTCTCCTCTTGACCTTTGGGAGTGCCTTTCACACAGCAGGTGCTGAATAAATGCATCTTTAATGGAATAATATGTATCCAAGCTCTTCTTTTACTTTGTTGGGTATAATTGCTTTAAGAATCTCTGTGTGGAAGGAAATGCTCATTTCAGCACTCCTTTCCAACAAATACATCTCCATGTAAAAGGCTAAGTAAGCCTTCAGAGCTTGTATAGTTCTTAGTTTTTATGGTTAATAAAGTTGAATAAAATTAATGAAGGTGTCAAAATTTCTGAGGCTTTGATGACTCAGACTCATTGGGTCAATGTTTTCATTGAATGAAACAGATTTATCTTTCCATTGTTCCTAACTGTAGGTCACTGAATAGATGAGGCAGGCTGAGGCTTCTGTGGAGATGAAATACTGAAGTGAGAAGTGCAGGAGGATAGAAAAGCTTGTCCCGGCATCTAGAAAGTTTGGGGCTAAAAAACTCAACTAAAAATAAGGTGTGCAGAATTCAAGAAAGTTTTTTGTTACAGAGATTTGGACTCAGGATGGTCAATGTCAGATACAAAGATCTAGTCTAGCTAAGGAAGTTCGTTTCATTAGAGGGATTTCCCGTGGGTTAAAGAGAAACCGCCCCTGGGTGGTGCAAGCAGTTAACATGCCTGGCTGCTAACCGAAAGGTTGGAGGTTCGAGTCTACCCAGAGACACCTTGATGGCAACTTTTTTTAAAAAAGAGAAAGCACAGCTATGTTTTAGGACAGCTCCTAACTTCAAGCACTGGGTCAACTACACAGGAATCACTTGAGGAGTTTGTTAAAAATACTTATTTCTGAGCCTACCCCCAAGATTTTGATTCAATAGCTGTGGGATAGGGTGTAGAAATCTGTTTTTGAAAAGTAACCTGGTGAAGCCAAGTCTGAGGACTACTGTGTGTCAGCTCCTGCCCACCCCCTCCAAGCAATATGAGTGGTGGGGAGGAGCCAAGAATCTGGGATTGGCCAGACCTAGATGTGAATCTCAGTTTTGCCACTTACTGGCAGTGCAAACTTGGGTAAGATACTTGCATTCGCTTATGCTCAGAAAACACTCAAGACAGTAATGATTCTTACCTCACATGATTGTGTGAGCATTAAAAGAAGTAACATATGTATAGCATGTAGCAGATGCTGTCAATGACTATTAAATACTGCTAATGTTGTTATGGGGCCCTGGTGGCACAGTGTTAAGAACTATGGTTGCCAAACAAATGGTGGACAGTTCAAATCCACCAGCCACTCCTTGAAAACCCCATGGGGTAGTTTTCCTCTGTCTGTAGGGTCAATATGAGTTGGAATTGACTCAATGGCAACAGATTTAATGTTGTTATGAGATGGAGCCCTGATGGCACAGTAGTTAAGAGCTCAACTGCTAACCAAAATGTCAGCAGTTCAGATCCACCAGCCACTCCTTGGAAACCCTATCCAGCAGTTCTACTCTGTCCTGTAGGGTCTCTAGGAGTCAGAAGCGACTTGATGGGAACAGGAAGTGTTGTTATGCTGAGGCACTGGTGGTCCAGGGGTAGAATTCTCACCTTCCCTGTGAAGACAGGGCTGATTCTAGGCCAATGGACCTCATGTGTGGCCACTGCCGGTCTGTCATTGGGGGCTTATGTGTTGCCATGATACTGAACAAGTTTCAGTGGAACTTCCAGAGAAGGACAGACTAGGAAGAAAGGCCTGGAAATCCACTTCCAAAAATCAGCCAATGGAAACCATATCCCATGATGGCAGCTAACAACAACAGTGTTATGCCATGGACACAGGGGCTGCAGATGCTTCTCACCCTAAACAAACTACTGTGTAAGAGAAATTAGCAAGCACATCTTAATAGTCATTATTATAAAATAATTTATAGAGCACTTTGCTTTCCTTTGATTCGTTTTATTCACACAGCAATCCTGAGGTACCAAACCCAAGCCCATGGCTACTGAGTCAATTCCAACTCATAGTGACCCTACAGCACAGAGTAGAACTGCCTCATAGGATTTCCAAGGCTGTAAATCTTTACAGAAGCAGAGTGTCACATCCGTCCTGCCGAGCAGCTGGTGGGTTTGAACTGGCGACCTTTAGGGTTGCCGATGAGCACTTACCATGGCATCACCAGGGCTTCTTCCTGTGAGGTAGGGACCATTATTATTTCCACTATATATTTAAAAAAAAAAAAAAAAAAAACCTATTGATGTCGAGTTGATTCCGACTCATAGTGACCCTATAGGACAGAGTAGAACTGCCCCACAGAGTTTCCAGGGAGCACCTGGTGTATTCGAACTGCTGACCCTTGGTCAGCAGGCGCAGCTGTTAACCACTGTGCCACCAGGATTTCCATTTCCACTATATAGAAGAGGCATATAGAGATTTGTAACTCCTGGCTTTGCAGAAGACCTCTCCAGAGGAGCCATATGGGTGGCAAGAAGACACCTCTGCCCAGGCAGTATCACCTGATTTAGCAGAATTTGGAGGGAGGACAGTTCGGAGTATCAGCACACTTGCAGTGTGAAATGAGTACAACTTAGTTACCTTGGTAGGCAGGTATTCCTGGCATGGCTCTGAGCCTCTGAAATCCTTGGGTGTGGCTTTTATGAAGAGGCTTGATCATCCTGTCCATTCAAGCTTGTACAGCCAGTGACATTCAAACTGCACCGCCCTGGGATCTTTCTCATCTAAAGGGCCAGGTGGTATCTGCCCTTCACCCTCTCTTCCCACGGAAGCCCTAAGATTCCTGGCCTGAGGCAGAGGCCAGTGCTGGGCTGGTGCATTCCTACAGGTTTGCCAACCCAGGAAGGCAAGCAAGCAAAGCCTAGGTCTGAGGCTCTCCCAAGTCAAGGGGGAGCCGCGCATAAGAACGCTCTCTGCAAAGGCAGCGCCAGTGTTGCACAGGCACTGGGCTATCTGTGATGTTGCCTGCAAGAAAGGCATCTGCTTCCCAAGGAAATCAATTACCAGGGTCCAGTTAACGAGCTCCTTGCCTCTGCTGCGGGGTGGATATCTGCAGCGCCATTCTCATCAATTCCCACCAACGCGGAGTTAGTCTTGCTACTTAGTGTTCCCCGACCCACGCAGCGGGATTGGGGAGGCAAATGCCATTCCCGGGCCCCAGACCAAAGGGTGGGGTCCTCCCCTTCCCCCAGTTCCTCCCCACTAACACCAGTGTCTGAAATTCCACCCTCCCTGATTCATTCCTTTGGGTTTGAAGACGATCTTTAATCTTGTTTTGCCTTCCACCTCTCTGTTATTTACCAGGTTTCTTTTCAATCTCAAAAAGATTGCATACTTGGTGTAACTAGACAAACAACTCAAAGACATTTGAAGAAGAAGTCAATAATGCCTTCCCTCCTGCATCCCAATTTTTCCCCCATCCCCAAGAGAAAAAAAAAAAAGACAATACTAGCTAGCTGTTTTATATCTTGCCACAACTCTTTTTCCTGTTCATAAAACATGTATAAATAGGTACACACACTTGTAGATTTAATTTTGTTTTTTTTGCTAAACTTGGATGACATTATGTATACTGCCATACAACTTGCTTTTTTTCCCCACGTGTCACACCAGCAATCCTGCAGATATACGATTAGATCAACTCATCTTTTTTAATCGGTGCATAATATTTCGCAGTTTGAATGTACGCCACGGATCGGTTGCATTCTGCTGCTCGGGCTGTCTCCAGGGTGTTGATGTGTGTATGTGTGCTACTTCAAACAACGATGCAAGAAAGGTGATCTAGTTTCTGTACCCTTACTTTTATTTCTGTAAAATAGGGTAAGCCCTGGTGGTTTAGTTCTGGAAAAACCAGCCATTGGAAACCTTACAGAGTACAATTCTACTCTGACACACATAGGGTCTCCACGAATTAGAACTGACGCGTCGGCAACTGGTTTAAATTGGAATAGCTACATCAAAGGGTGTTTTTATTAAAATTAATGCCATATTAATTTCAAAGAGCAATTAAGGATTCCAAGAGGAACATAGGGAAAGGCCTGTTTCCCTGTACTGGGTATTATTGGTCTTTCCTTATTTGTTTTAATCTGACTCATGAAAAATGGAATTTCACTGTTGTTTTGCTCTGTATTTCACTGGTTAATAATGGATTTAGGCATCTTTTCATATACTTAATTGCATTTTGACTTCAAACTGGCTTACCGTGAAATTACTGGTGAATTCATAACCCTTGGTTGCAATTACTTGGTCACAATTACTTGTGAGCTCAGAGCAAGGGCTTACAAGCTTATAACGTGTTGGGTATCCGGCAAAGGGGCGGAGCCACTGGATGTTTTGAGCAATACTACAATGGGAGGCAGGAGTAGTTAAAGAACAAATCCTTATTTTAAAATTTGTTAGGGGAATTCTCTACAATAGACCACATATTAGGTCATAAAACAAACCTTTGCAGAATCCTCAACATCGAAATATTACAAAGCATCTTCTCAGACCGCAAGGACATAAAAGTGGAAATCAATAACAGAAAAATTAGGGAAAAGAAATCAAATACTTGGAAACTGAATAATACTCTGCTGAAAAACGACTGGGTTATAGAAGACATTAAGGAGGGAATAAAGAAATTCATAGAATGCAATGAGAATGAAAATACCTCCTATCAAAACCTCTGGGACACAGCAAAAGCAGTGCTCAGAGGCCAATTTATATCGACAAATGTACACATACAAAAAGAAGAAAGAGCCAAAAGCAGAGAACTGTCCCGACAACTTGAACAAATAGAAAGTGAGCAACAAAAGAATCCATCAGGCACCAGAAGAAAACAAATAATAAAAATGAGAGCTGAAATAAATGAATTAGAGAACAGAAAAACAATTGAAAGAATTAACAAAGCCAAAAGCTGGTTCTTTGAAAAAATTAACAAAATTGATAAACCACTGGCCAGACTGACTAAAGAAATACAGAAAAGGAAACAAATAACCTGAATAAGAAACAAGATGGACCACATCACAACAGACCCAATTGAAATTAAAAGAATCATATCAGATTATTAGGAAAAATTGTACTCTAACAAATTTGCAAACCTAGAAGAAATGGATGAATTCCTAGAAAAACACCACCCACCTAAACTACCACAATCAGAAGTAGAACAGCTAAATAGACCCATAACAAAAAAAGAGATTAAAACAGTAATCAAAAAACTCCCCCCCCAAAAAAAGCCCTGGCCCGGACGGCTTTACTGCAGAGTTCTACCAAACTTTCAGAGAAGAGTTAGCTCCACTACTACTAAAGGTATTTCAAAGCATAGAAAATGACGGGATACTGCCTAACTCATTCTATGAAGCCACCATATCCCTGATACCAAAACCAGGTAAAGACATCACAAAAAAAGAAAATTTACAGACCTATATCCCTCATGAACATAGATGCAAAAATCCTCAACAAAATTCTAGCCAATAGAATTCAACAACATATCAAAAAAATAACCCACCACGACCAAGTGGGATTTATATCAGGTATGCAAGGCTGGTTTAATATTAGAAAAATCAATAATGTAATCCACCATATAAATGAAACAAAAGACAAAAACCACATGATCTTATCAATTGATGCAGAAAAGGCATTTGACAAAGTCCAACACCCATTCATGATAAAAACTCTCAGCAAAATAGGAATTGAAGGAAAATTCCTCAAAATAATAAAGGGCATCTATACAAATTTTTTTTATACAAAGCCAACAGCCAACATCACTCTAAATGGAGAGAGCCTGAAAGCATTTCCCTTGAGAATGGGAACCAGACAAGGATGCCCTTTATCACTGCTCTTATTCAACATTGTGCTAGAGGTCCTAGCCAGAGCAATTAGGCTAGACAAAGAAATAAAGGGCATCCGGATTGGCAAGGAGGAAGTAAAATTATTTGTAGATGACATGATCTTATACACAGAAAACCGTAAGGAATCCTCCAGAAAACTACTGAAACTAATAGATGAGTTTGGCAGAGTCTCAGGTTATAAGATAAAGATACAAAAATCACTTGGATTCCTCTATATCAACAAAAAGAACATCGAAGAGGAAATCACCAAATCAATACCATTCACAGTAGCCCCAAAGAAGATAAAATACTTAGGAGTAAATCTTACCAAAGATGTAAAAGACCTATACAAAGAAAACTACAAAGTACTACTACAAGAAACTAAAAAGGACCTACTTAAGTGGAAAAACATACCTTGCTCATGCATAGGAAGACTTAACACAGTAAAAATGTCTATTCTACCAAAAGCCACCTATACGTACAATGCACTTCCGATCCAAATTCCAATGACATTTTTTAATGTGTTGGAGAAATAAATCACCAACTTCATATGGAAGGGGAAGAAGCCTCGGATAAGTAAAGCATTACTGAAAAAGAAGAAGAAAGTGGGAGGCCTCGCTCTACCTGATTTCAGAACCTATTATATAGCTACAGTAGTCAAAACAGCCTGGTACTGGTACAACAACAGGCACATGGACCAATGGAACAGAATTGAGAACCCAGATATAAATCCATCCACATATGAGCAGCTGATACTTGACAAAGGCCCAGTGTCAGTTAATTGGGGAAAAGATAGTCTTTTTAACAAAAGTTGCTGGCATAACTGGATATCCATTTGCAAAAAACTGAAACAGGACCCATACCTCACACCATGCACAAAAACTAACTCCAAGTGGATCAAAGACCTAAACATATAGACTAAAACGATAAAGATCATGGAAGAAAAAATAGGGACAACGTTAGGAGCCCCAATACAAGGCATAAACAGAATACAAAACATTACCAAAAAATGACGAAGAGAAACCAGATAACTGGGAGCTCCTAAAAATCAAACACCTATGCTCATCTAAAGACTTCACCAAAAGAGTAAAAAGACCACCTACAGAAAATTGGGAAAGAATTTTCAGCTATGACATCTCTGACCAGCGCCTGATCTCTAAAATCTATATGATTCTGTTAAAACTCTACCACAAAAAGACAAACAACCCAATCAAGAAGTGGGCAAAGGATGTGAACACACACTTCACTAAAGAAGATATTCAGGCAGCTAACAGATACATGAGAAAATGCTCTCGATCATTAGCCATTAGAGAAATGCAAATTAAAACTACGATGAGATTCCATCTCACACCAGCAAGGCTGGCATTAATCCAAAAAACACAAAATAATAAATGTTGGAGAGGCTGCGGAGAGATTGGAACTCTTATACACTGCTGGTGGGAATGTAAAATGGTACAACCACTTTGGAAATCTATCTGGCGTTATCTTAAACAGTTAGAACTAGCATACAACCCAGAAATCCCACTCCTCGGAATATACCCTAGAGAAATAAGAGCCTTCACACGAACAGATGTATGCACACCCATGTTTATTGCAGCTCTGTTTACAATAGCAAAAAGCTGGAAGCAACCAAGGTGCCCATCAAAGGATGAATGGTTAAATAAATTGTGGTATATTCACACAATGGAATACTACGCATTGGTAAAGAACAGTGAGGGATCTGTGAAACATTTCATAACATGGAGGAACCTGGAAGGCATTATGCTGAGTGAAATTAGTCAGAGGCAAAAGGACAAGTATTGTATATGACCACTATTATAAGATCTTGGGAAATAGTATAAACTGAGAAGAACACATACTTTTGTGGTTACGAGGTGGGGAGGGAGGGAGGGTAGGAGAGGGTTTTTTACTGATTAGTTTGTAGATAAGAACTACTTTAGGTGAAGGGAAGGACAATACTCAATACACGGAAGGTCAGCTCAACTGGACTGGACCAAAAGCAAAGAAGTTTCCTGGATAAACTGAATGCTTCAAAGGTCAGCAGAGCAAGGGCAAGGGTTTGGGGATTATGGCTCAAGGGGACTTCTAAGTCAATTGGCAAAATAATTCTATTATGAAAACATTCTGCATCCCACTTTGAAATGTGGCGTCTGGGGTCTTAAATGCTAACAAGCGGCCATCTAAGATGCATCAATTGGTCTCAACCCACCTGGAGCAAAGGAGAATGAAGAACACCGAGGTCGCACGATAACTATGAGCCCAAGAGACAGAAAGGGCCACATGAACCAGAGACTTACATCATCCTGAGACCAGAAGAAGTAGATGGTGCCCGGCCACAACCGATGACTGCCCTGACAAGGAGCACAACAGAGAAACCCTGAGGGAGCAGGAGATCAGTGGGATGCAGACCCCAAATTCTCATAAAAAGACCAGACTTAATGGTCTGACTGAGACTAGAGGAATCCCGGCGGTCATGGTCCCCAAACCTTCTGTTGGCCCAGGACAGGAACCATTCCCAAAGACAACTCATCAGACATGGAAGGGACTGGACAATGGGTTGGAGAGAGATGCTGACGAAGAGTGAGCTACTTGTATCAGGTGGACACTTGAGACTGTGTTGGCATCTCCTGTCTGGAGGGGGAATAGGAGTGTAGAGAGGGTTAGAAACTGACAAAATTGTCACAAAAGGAGAGATTGGAAGGACTGAATCATTAGGGGGAGAGTAAGTGGGAGTATGAAGTAAGGTGTATATAAGCTTATATGTGACTGACTTGATTTGTAAATGGTCACTTAAAGCTCAATAAAAATTATTAAAAAAAAAATTGTTAGGGGAGTCAATTGTATCAACACCAATAGCCTGATTATGCTCTTGTACTATAGCTTTGCAATATGCTAACACTAGAATAAACGAGGACAAAGATAAATGGGATTTTTCTGTATTATCTCTTAAAACTGTATGTTAATCTACAATTATCTCAAGATAAAAAGTTCAATTAGAAAATTTGTTAGGATCATGCTCTGTCTATTCTAGTGATATCTGTCATCACTTTAAGGGTTGTGTTTTTAACACAAAGTTAGAAAGGCTGGTTAAGGTCAAACTTTTGAATACAGCCTCCCAGGCACTGGTCTATAATTTAGTTAGCTGCTACCTGATTGATAATATAATTCTCATGTAGATTTTCTTCAATTGAGGAAATGGAGGGAATATAGTTTAGAATATGATCCTGTCACTCGAACTTTCAATTCTAAGAAGCCCTCTTTGTTTAACAAATGTATGACTTGGATAGGTCTTTAATTTCCTAAGTATGTGCCCAGTATATCACAAGGTAAAGAGAAGTTTATTCATTCAATAGGAGTTTAAACAGTGCCTAATACGTGCTGAGCACTGAGAACTGAGAACTGAGGATATATTTATATGAGGAACTGACAATAGACATACGGCCTAAAAAATAAATAGGCACGTTTCAGACAGTGAGAAATTCCATGAAGGAAATGATGTGAGAGGCCACTGGTGGGGTAGGTTAGCATTGTATCAAATGGAGCAAGTCATTCTATGAAGATGATGTTGAGCTAAGACCTGGATAATGAGAAGAAATCAGGTTAGCAGACATCTCTGGGTGGAATACTGCTGGGTGAGGGAATAGCATATGAGAAGGTCTAAGACAGGATGGAGCTCAGAGAATCTGAGGAACAGAAAGAACTCTGGTGTACTTGAATCATAGCTGGGGGTGGTGGAGGTGTATATGTGACTTGGATTTAGGCTGGAGAGGTAGGCAAAGACCTGGTCACACTGGGCTTTTCTGTCCGTGGCAAGGAGACTGGATGTGTTCTAAGTCCATAGGGAGCCATTGGGGGGTGTTACGCATGAGGGAGATGGTGCAAGATCTGATTCGTGTTTTCTGTAAGAGCGTAATGGTGATTGTATGCAGAATACATTGTAGTTGGGCAACAGAGAGAAAAAGATAGATAAGGCAGGAGGCTATTGCATCATTTCACCTGTCAGTACTGTGGTGGCTTGCATGTTGCTGTGATGCTGGAAGCTATGTCATGAATATTTAAAATACCAACAGGGTCACTCATGGCGGACAGGTTTTAGCTGTGCATTCAGGCTAAGACAAACTAGGAAGAAAGGCCTGGAGACCTACTTCTGGATATTAGCCAACGAAAACCCTGTGGATCACAGAATATTGTCTGAGACTTTAACTCACTTGCTTTGGACATGTCAACAGTAAGAACCAATCGGTGGAGAAGGACATCATGTTTTGTAAAGCGGAAGACAGCAAAGGCAAAAGAAACTTTCAGTGAGATGGATTGACACAATGGCCACGACGATGAACTCAAACATACCAAGGATCAGGAAAATGGTGCAGGACTCACCCACATTTTGTTCTGTTACACATAATGTCACCATGAGTTGGAGCCAACTCCACAGCAACTATCAACCACATCGTAGTATTGTAGGTAAGAAATGATAGCAGCTTAGACTAGGTGGGTGCAGTAGTGATACAGAAATTTATGGGACAATTTTGGTATACAATTTTGGAGATAAAATGAGAGGAAATTTTTGATAGATTGGATATGAAGGGTAAGAGAAGAGAGATGAAGATGATTCTGAAGTTTTAGGTAGAGAAACATGGAGTGATGGTGGTACCATTTCATGAGGTAGGGAAGGTGAGGAATAATTAAGTCTGAGGCAAAAACCAAGAGTTTTCCCTTGAAACTCACACTGAGTTTCAGATGGCATCCAGGTAGAAGTGTCAATCTCACCATTTAGAATTTAGAGTCAGACAAAAGGTCTGAGCTGGGCATCAAGAGCACATAAATACTATTTAAAGCCACAGGGTAGTCAAAAGGGAAAGGAGAGCCGGAGACTTATGGAGCATTCAGACCCTGATTCTGAATTCAGACTGATAAATACAATACTTACTTAACCTCTCCACTTAGATGTCAAATAGAATTTTCAAGTGTAGCATGTCCAAAACAGAACTCCTGATTTCCCCCTAAACTTCTTAACTAAAGATCACCCTCATCTCAGTTATTGGCAATCAATTTCCTCAATATTTCAGGCCAAAATCCTGAGAAATGTTTTATTTATTATTGTACTTTAGATGGAGGTTTACAGAACAAACTAGTTTCTCATTAAGCAGTTAGTACACACATTGTTTTGTGACACTGGTTAACAACCCCATGACATGTCAACACTCTGCCTTCTCAACCTTGTGTTCCCTGTTACTAGCTTTCCTATTCCCTCCTGGCTTCTAGTTCTTGCTCCTGGGCTGGTGTGTCCCTTTAGTCTTGTTTTGTTTTATGGGCCTGTCCAATTTTTGGCTGAAGGGTGAACCTCGGGAGTGACCTCATTACTGAGCCGTAAGGGTGTTTAGGGACCATACTCTCAGGGTTTCTCCAGTCTCTGTCAGGCCAGCAAGTCTGGTCTTTCTTTTTGAGTTAGAATTTTGTTCTACATTTTTCTCCATCTCTGTCCAGGACCCTCTATTGTGATTCCTGTCAGAGCAGTCAGTGATGGTAGCCGGGCACCACCTAATTGTACTAGACTCAGTCAGATGGAGGCCATGGTAGATATGCCATTAGTCCTTTAGACTAATCTTTTGCTTGTATCTTTAGTTTTCTTCATTATTCCTTGGTCCCAAAGGGGTGAGACCAGTAGAGTATCTTAGATGGCAAAACCCTGAGAGGTTCTTGAACCCTCTCTTTCGAGCTCACATATAAACCATCAGGAACTGTTGTTGGCTCTACTAACTTCTGCAGTCTGAAATTGATCAAACATGCAATCAAGATGCATTGATAATTACTGAAGATTGGAATGTGAAAGTTGGAAACAAAAAGAAGGAAAAGTAGTTGGAAAATATGGCCTTGGTGATAGAAATGACGCCGGTGATCGCATGAAAGAATTTTGCAAAACCAATGACTTATTCATGGCAAGCACCTTTTTTTAACAGCATAAGTGGTGACTATACATGTGATCCTCACCAGGTGGAATGAATACACGGGAATCAAATCAACTACATTTGTGGAAAGAGACAATGGAAAAATTCAATATCATCAGTCAGAACAAGGCCAGGGACTGACTGCCACTGGCCAGCTGTGGAACAGACCATCAATTGCTCAATGCTAGTTCAAGTTGAAGCCAAATAAAACTAGAACAAGTCCACAAGAACCAAAATATGACCTTAAGTATATACTGCTTCAATTTAGATAGCATCTCAGGAATAGAATTGACACATTGAAGACCAATGACTGAAGACCAGATGAATTCTGGAATGACATGAAGGGCATCATACATGAAGAAAGCAAGAGGTCATTAGCAAGACAAAAAAGACCAAAATGGATGTCAGAAGAGACTCTGAAATTTGCTATTGAACGTAGAGTAGCTAAAGCAAATGGAAGAAATGATGAAGTAAAGGAGTTGAACAGAAAATTTCGAAGGGTGGCTCAAGAAGACAGAATAAAATATTATAATGACATGTGCAAAGACCTGGAGTTAGAAAAAAAAAAAAGGGGGGGAAGAACATTCTTGGCATAACTCAAGCTGAAAGAACTGAAGAAAAAACTCAAGCCTTGAGTTGCAATATTGAAGGATTCTATAGGGGCATATTGAACAATGCAGAAAACAAAAAGCAGATGGAAGGAATACACAGAGTCACTGCATCAAAAAGAATTGGTCGACATTCAACCATTTCAGGATATAGCATATGATTAAGAACCTACGGTACTGAAGGAAGAAGTCCAAGATGCACTGAAGGGAATGGCGAAAAACAAGGCTCCAGGAATTGACAGAATGAATACCAATTGAGATGTTTCAACAAACAGTTGCAGGGCTGGAGATGTTCATTTGCCTGTGTCAAGAAATTTGGAAGAAAGCTTCCTGGCCAATCAACTGGAAGAGATCCATATTTGTTTCTCTTCCAAAGAAATGTGATCCAACAGAATGTAGAAATTATCGAACAATATCACTAATAGCACACACAAGTAAAATTTTGCTGAAGATCTTTCAAAAGTGATTGCAGCAGTACATTGACAGGGAGCTGCCGGAAGTTCAAGCTGGAGTCAGAAGAGGACATGGAATGAGAAATATCATTGCTGAGGTCAGATGGACCTTGGCTGAAAGCAGGGAATACCAGAAGGATGTTTACCTATGTTTTATTGGCTGTACAAAGGCATTTGGCTGCTTGGATCATGACAAATTACAGATAACATTGGGAAGAATGGGAATTCCAGAGCACTTAATTGTGGAACATGTACATGAGGAACCTGTACATAGACCAAGAGGCAGTTGTCTGAACAGAACAAGGGCATACTATGTGGTTTAAAGTCAAGAAAATTGTGCATCAGGGTTGTATCCTTTCACTATACTTATCCAATCTGTGTGCTGAGCAAATAATCCAAGAAGCTGGACTATATGAAGAAGAATGGGGCATCAGAATTGGAGGAAGATTCATTTATAACCTGCGTTATGAAGATGACACAATCTTGCTTGTTGAAAACGAAGACGACTTGAAGCACTTACTGATGAAGATCAAAGGTCACAACCTTCACTATGGATTGCACGTCAACATAAAGAAAACAAAAATCCTCACAACTGGACCAATAAACAACATCACGATAAATGGAGAAAAGATTGAAGTTGTCAAGGATTTCATTTTACTTGGATCCACAGTCAACACTCAGGGAAGCAGCAGTCAAGAAATTAAAAGATGCATTGCATTGGGCAAATCTGCTGCAAAAGACTTTTTAAAGTCTTGAAAAGCAAAGATGTCACTTTGAGGACTAAGGTGTGCCTGACCCAAGCCATGGTAGTTTCAATCGCTTCATAGGCACGTGAAAGCTGGACGATGAATAAGAAAGACCAAAGAAGAATTGTTGCTTTTGAATGATGGTGTTGGCGAAGAATATTGAATATACTATGGACTGCCAAAAGAATGAACTAATCTGCCTTGAAAGAAGTACAGCCAGAATGCTCCTTAGAAGTGAGAATGGCGAGACTTCTCACGTACTTTGGGCATCTTATCAGGAGGGACCAGTCCCTGGAGAAGGACATCATGCTTGGTAAAGTAGAAGGACAGCGAAAAAGACAAGACCCTCAAAGAGGTGAATTGACACAGTGGCTGCAACAGTGGGCTCAAGCATAACAAGGACTGTGAGGATGGTGAAGGAACCAGCATCGTTTTGTTCTGTGGTCGCTATGAGTTGGGACCGATTTGAGGGCCCCTAACGGTTTTTTAATGGTAACAACAGTAGATAGATACATAAGTTTTTTTTTTTTTTCTTATTGAGCTTTAGAAGTTTTCAAATTTCTGCTTAACTTAACTTAACCTTGATATTTTTTATTCTGCTTCTAGGAAAGGTTTTTTGTTTTATTTTTTCTTCCTGTTTTGTTCAACAGTAGACCACTTTTGGGAGTCAAAATTTCTTGGGCCATTTAAGAAAAGGATGGCTGCATTGCAGGTTTTCATTTATTTCTTTTTTCGTGCTTCTGCTGCTAAATGAGAGTCATTTGATGAAATGGGCCACGGATCAGTGGTCGCCACCTCCCTAAGTCAGTGATTTGAATAAATGGCTTTTCTTTGTAAGAGAGGGGGAAGCAATTCAGAACATGGCTTCTTGGAGTCAGGCAGACCTGGTGTTCAGGCTCAACTTAGCTTTCAATTCCCTCTTAAATAAACTTGTCTTCACAGATGAAAGTAGTTCAGGCAATTGAGATAATGTGACATGTTTGGCACAGTACCCAGCACAGAGTAAACACTGATTTGATGGTAACAATTATTTATCTTCCCTATTGGTTTGCTATGGTTTTCCTTTTGAAGCCAGAATAAAAACAGAGGAGATGGTAACCATGTTTGAGGGCAAGGTGGGTCAACTCTCTGCATGTGGCAAAAATGTACTTTATCTTATTTGATCAATCAGAAAAGAACAGCTTTGCCCATGAGCACATTCCAATGTAAACATTGTTTCTTTTTCTCTTAAGCTACAATCCAATGATCTTCACCATCTGCAATACATGCACTTAGAATTTTGAATGTGAGACTTTAGTCTCAAAAAATGACATCTTCAGAGAGTCGACCTTTTGGGATATATCGAGTCCTGATTCAGCATTTAGTTATCCATACTACCAATTTGATTTCTGCAAATACATTTCAGAGCCCTACTTTAAAGACGGTGTGCCGTGGTGTCTTGTGTAAATATCCTCCCAGGCAGTAGGCGACTTGAATGTCTGCGTCCCTGGGCTTCAGCAGTCTGAGAAGGCATGTTGCAGGGAAAATGCCAGTTAATTGCACGGGCTTAGACTTCGTGAGTGTAGTTTAGATGGATGCTCTGGTATCTGAGCAGTGACTCAGGGTCTCTCTCAGTGAAATGTGGGAGTATTACAGCATAATTTTAAGAGATATTCCAGCTTTATCCTTTATTCATGTATCTATCTAACCAGCATTCATCAAATTACTAATACATACTAAGTCTTTTGCTAAGTGCTAGGGATACAAGTCATAGTAGTAGAAGGAGCAGCAGCAGTTACAGCAACAACAGCAGCAGTATTAGTTGTTGTTAGTTGCCATTTAGGTCATTCCTACTTATGCCAATCCCATATACAACAGAACAAAATGTTGCCCAGGCCTGTACCATCTTCATGATCTTTGGTATGTTGTTAGGTGCTATTGAGTCGGTTCTGATTCATACTGACCCCATGTACCACAGAATGAAACACATCCCGGTCCTGTGTCATCCTTACAATCCTTGTTATGCTTGAGCCCATTGTTGCTGCCACTGTGTCAATCCATCTCATTGAGGGTATGTATACTCAAGTCCATTGTTGCTGCTGCTGTGTGTTTTGAGTGCCTTCCAACCTAGGGGGCTCATCTTCCAGTGCTATACCTGCAACATTCTGTTGTGATCCATAGGGTTTTAATTAGCTAATTTTCTAAAGTAGATAGTCAGACCTTTCTTCCTAGTCTGTCTTAGCCTGGAAACTCCACTGAAACCCATTCACCGTGGGTAACCATGTTGATATTTGACATACCGGTGGCATAGCTTCCAGCATCATAGCAACACGCAATCCACCACGTATGACACACTGACAGACAGATGGTGGGCAGCAGCAGTAGTAGTAGTAATAAAAATAGTTACTACTTTTGCAAAAGAATGAGTCATTCAGTATTTTGCCCAGAGAATCCTTCAACATTGCAATTTTTCTTCAGTCCTTTCAGCCTGAGAAATGCTGAGCATATTCTACCCTTCCAGTTCTCTAACTCCAGGTCTTTGCACATTTCATTGTAACACTTTACTTTGTCTTCTAGAGTTGCCCTTTGAAATCTTCTGTTCAGCTCTTTTACTTCATCATTTCTTCTGTTTGCTTTAGCTACTCTGCATTCAAGAGCAAGTTTCAGAGTCTCTTCTGATATCCATTTTGGCCTTTTCTGTCTTTTTAATGACCTTTTTATTTGTTCATGTATGATGTCCTTGATGTCATCACATAATTCTTCTGGTCTTTGGTCATTAGTGTTCAAATACTGAATGACACAGGAAGCATCAAGAGAAGATGGAAGGAATACACAGTCACTGTTCTAAAAAAATTGGTTGATGTTCAATGATTATAAAGTAGCATATAATTAAGAACAATGGTATTGAAGGAAGAAGTTCAAGCTGCACTGAAGGCACTGGTGATAAACAAGGCTCCAGGAATTGACGGAATACCAACTGAGATGTTTCAACAAATGGATGCAATGCTGGAAGTGCTCACTCATCCATGCCAAGAAATTTGGAAGACAGCTACCCGGCCAACCTACTGGAAGAGATCCCTGTTTGTGCCCATTCCAAAGAAAGGTGAGCCAACAGAATGTGGAAATTATTGAATAATATCATTATTATCACAACGAAGTAAAATTTTGTTGAAGATAAATTAAAAAATGGTTGTAACAGTATATCAACAGGGAACTATCAGAAATTCAAACCGGATTCAGAAGGGGACATGTAATGAGTGATATCATTGTTAATGTTAGATGGATCTTAGCTGAAACCAGAGAATACCAGAAAAGATTTTTACCTGTGTTTTACTGACTATGCAAAGGCATTTGACTATGTGGATCATAACAAATTATAGATGACATTGTGAAGAATGGGAATTCCAGAACACTTAGTTGTTTTCGTAAGGAAACTGCACATAGACCAAGAGGCAGTTGTTTGAACAGAACAAGGCCATACTGTGTGGTTTAAAGTTAGGAAAGGTGTGTATCAGGGTTGTATCATTTCACCATACTTGTTCAACCTGTACATTCAGTAAATAATCCAAGAAGCTGAACTATATGAAGAAAAACGTGGAATAAGGATTAGAGGAAGACTAATTAACAACCTGCAATGTGCAGATGACACAACCTTGCTTTCTGAAAGCAAAGAGAACTTGAAGCACTTATTGATGAAGATCAAAAACTA
This sequence comes from Elephas maximus indicus, assembly GCF_024166365.1. Taxonomy (NCBI): domain Eukaryota; kingdom Metazoa; phylum Chordata; class Mammalia; order Proboscidea; family Elephantidae; genus Elephas; species Elephas maximus. The sequence continues at coordinate 87,141,569 of NC_064830.1, read as the reverse complement.
CAGCCTTCAGTATGGATTATACCTCATTATAAAGAAAACAAAATCCCCACAACTGGACCAATAAGGAACATCAGGATAAATGCAAAAATATTGACATTATCAAGGATTTCATTTTACTTAAATCCACAATCAACACCCCTGGAAGCAGCAGTCAAGAAATCAAACGATGTATTGCTTTGGGCAAATCTGCTTCAAAAGACCTCTTTAAAGTGTTGAAAAGCAAAGACGTCATTTTGAGGACTAAGGTGCGCCTGACCCAATCCATGGTATTTTCAATCGCCTTATATGCATGTGAAAGCTGGACAATGAATAAGGAAGACCTAAGAAGAATTGAATTATGGTGTTGGTGAAGAATATTGAATAATGAACAAATCTGTTTTGGAAGTAGTACAAACAGAATGCTCCTTAGAAGCGAAAAGATGGCTAGACTTTGTCTCAAGTACTGTGGACATGTTATCAGGAGGGACCAGTTCCTGGAGCAGGACATCATGCTTGGTAAAGTATAGGGTCCCCGAAAAAGAGGAAGACCCTCAGTGAGATGGATTGACATACTGGCTGCACCAATGAGCTCAAACATAGCAATGATTGTGGGGGTGGCTCACAGGACTGGACAGCATTTTGTTCTGTTGTACACAGTATCAGAACTGACTCAATGGCACCTAACAGCTACTGAAACAACCACTTTTTCAAACTGAGGATCTATGATGAACCAGGTGTCTGCTAGAGACTTTTCCTCTATTACAGTCTGAAAATGAGTTTATTTGTGTACCAGTTAGTCATTTCTGCTGGACATGTGTCTCAAAGGGGCATACTATCTCATGTTGGGAAAAGGAAAGAATGAAAGATTCAAGAAAGACTGTCACATTGGTGCGATGAACAGAGAAGCTACAGGTGAGAGATTAAGGATGTGACATTCCTCCCCTTGAAGGTTAAGAAAGAGTAATTCACAGCTGATTTTGTGACTCTAGTGATGTCAGCCTGGCTCAGAAAAAGGCAATTGTTCCTTAGGATAATGATAGGGTCATTGCTTAGTAAAGGAAGAGACAGCGTTATATTAACAAAAGAGATGTGATTCCCTTATATAAGACTAGAAACTGCTTTGCTTTTGAGAGATATGTGTGTTGGTTTTGATAAGAGTACATGCTTCTAGGAATTAGGGAGACCATCTACTGCTGGTGGGGAGACTCAGTTAGAATTGAAGCACCCATAACCTTCTTTTATCTTTGGGTTAGGTACCATCTCTTTTCATTTGGAGCTAGCAAACTTGGCAGAGGTGAACCTTCAGTTACCCTTGCGTATAATTAGGTTCCAAAGTGTGCAAGGTACAAGGAAGCGGTACCACTGAAAGACAGAGTCTCTTTCTTTCCATTTGGAGGGATTCGGTTTCCTAGGAGAGTGGAGAGAGGTCACTGAGCTGGGAGGCATAGAAGAGGAGACAGGGAAAGAGGGTACTCCACATCAAGGAGAGATAAGGGAGATAAGAAAAGGGGGACAGTCATGTGGGACACTGTCTTTCCGAAGGCCCAAGCCTTTGGAGTTTCCTCACTTAGGGTTACTGTAGAGAATAGGTGAGTTAAACTAAGTCATGGCCTCTGAGCATGTTACATGGAACTGCTCTATAAAATGTACGTGACCATTCATTCATTTATCAACTATTTGCTAAGACCCTACAATGGGTCAAGCACTGTGCTGGGTGCTGAATAGAGTGTCAAATAACGCTGGACATGGTTCTTGGCTCTATGGGATTAGCATTTTAGGGAGGGGAACAGAAAATAAACAGACACAAAAATAATCAAAGGTGTTCATGGGAGGCTTCATGGAAGAGGAGACAACTGGGTTGAGATCTGTAAGATAAGAAGGAGCTAGCATGCAAAGGGTTGGGACAGAGAAGAAAGACAAGGTGTTGAGGGTAGAAAGCACTTGAACTTCAGAGCCGTGATTCTCAACCTCAGCTGTGCATTGTAATCTCCTGGGGAGCTTTAAAATTTACTGATGCCTGGTTTCTGTCCCCACAATGAGATTGTGGTCTCATTGGACTGGGGTTTGGCCTGGGCACTGATATACTTTAAAAGCTCCTGGGTGATTTTAAAGTACAGCAAGGGTTGAGAACCACAGCCTTAGGGGAAAAAGGAGGCTATTGTGGCTGGAATGTAGGGAGAAAAAGAGATCCAAGAGGAGGTAGTCAACAGGGGCATATTTTAGATCTTTCCGGGCCTCAGAGGACATGATAAGAAACTTGACTTATTTTATTCAGTAAAATAAATGTATTCAACTGGAGAAACCCCAAGAGTATGGCCCTCAGATACCATTTTAACTCAGTACTGAAGTCACTACTGAGATTCACCCTTCAGCCAAAGATTAGACAGGTCTATAGAGCAATTTTTTTTTTTATAGAGCAAACACCAACACACGTGAGGAACGTGCTTTGTAATTCATTCATGTATTTGAGACTAAATGGGCACACCAGCCCAAAAGCAAAGACGTGAAGGGAGAAAGGTACAGGAAAACTGGACGAAAGAAAACAGGGAATCTGGAGTGGAAAAGGGGAGAGTGTTACACATCGCAGGGTTGGCAACCAATGTCAAAGAACAGTTTGTGTATTAATTCATTGTTTAATGAGAAACTAATTTGTTCTGTAAACTTTCACATAAAACACAGTAATAATAAAAAATATTGATGACCACTGTAGCTGTGTGCAGGCTAGTGTGTGTATTGATTGGGGAAGAATGAAAACCAGGGACTACATGAGAGAGAGATGGTGACTCTTCCCTGACCATCCTGCTGAAGCCTCGAGAAGAGAGAAAGATGAAAGGATGACAGCTTTCCCTGTGGGAGTATTGCAGCCCTGGAGGTATGTAAACTTTTGCTCACTGAAGCCAAGACAACTCCTTAATCTTAAGTGACAGACTGAATTTCCTCATTTCTCCCCCACTTAATAAGTTAGTAAAAAGTGGAGGGGCTTGGCATATCCACGTTACCAAGAGATTATGGAGAAGAAGAAGTGGGGACTTATTCCCCAGAAAACAGAATGAACGGAGGCCACTTGATATTCCGGAGTGATGCCACCTCATTGGGAAGTCATTTTGTCTCCCATCACTCAAAGTGCAGCCCACTGTCTGGCAACATTGACATCATGTGGGAGCTAATTAGACTTGTAGATTGTTGTGTTGCACCCAGAGCTGCTGACTCAGGACCTGCATGTAGACAAGATTCCTAGGTGAACCGTGTGTACTTTGAAGCCTGAGAGGTGCCACTCCAGCTCAGTCAAACCCAGACCTTGCCTCATCTGTTGCTGAGAAACTTCCGGGAAGAAAGATGAGTTTGACTCATGTATATAAGCATATGTGAGTGAGTGAGTGAGTGTGTGTGTGTGTGTCACACACATGCATTCGCACAAGTGAGTGAGAAAGAGAGACCAGGAACAATCCTCAGTGTTCCTCCTCCTCAGATACTTCTTTTTGGCCATGGTGGCACCTTCATGATTTGATTCTCCTTCCCCTCTGCTCCCGTTGGCCCCTTCTGCTGCCTCTTGACCTTACTCTGCTCACAGGTATTGGGCTAACACTTCAAATCCAGTTGCCACCCCTCCTGTACATATTTCAGATCTTTTAACTTTATTTTGACTCTGTGATTTCTCTTGCCAAAGGACAGGGCCTCAGGAGGGAACCCCATTTCTCTAGCTCCTTTCTTTTCTCAAATTTTAGTTACCACCTCTCATCCACTTACCCACTCTCTCCACTTTGATCTTCAACTAATTAAGCTCTGTCCAGCCTTCTTTTCGTGAGTATGAGTATAGGACTTTGTAAAGTCCTTCTGCATATACCATCCCCATTGATCCCCCAGCAATCCAAATGACAGGTTTGCCAAGGCAAACTCATAGAAGCTTCATAGACACATCTGTACTCCTAGAGGCACCGAATTAGTGGGCTGAGGGCTGGGGACCATGGTATCAGGGGGACATCTAGTTCAATTGGCATATCATAGTTGATAAAGAAAATGTTCTACATCCTACTTTGGTGAGTAGCATTTGGACTTAAAAGCTTTTGAGTGGCCATCTAAGGTATTCCACTGGTCCCACCCCCTCTGGAGCAAAGGAGAATGTGGAAAACCAAAGACACAATGGAAAGATTAGTCTAAAGAACTAATGGACCACAACTACTAAAGCCTCCACCAGACTGAGTCCAGTACAACTAGATGGTGCCCAGCTACCACCATCAATTTCTCTGACAGCAATCACAATAGAGGGTCCTGGATGGAGTTGGAGAAAAATGTAGAAAAAAATTCAGACTCACAAACACACACACAAAAAAATACAGACTTACTGACAGAGACTGGAGAAACCCTGAGAGTTTGGCACCCAACATCCTTTTAACTCAGTACTGAAGTCACTCCTGAGGTTCACCCTCCAGCCAAAGATCAGACAGGCCCATAAACCAAACAATAATACACGTATCTCAGCCGTGTATAGGAGACTAAATGGGCACACCAGCCCAGGGGCAAGGATGAGAAGACAGGAGGGGACAGAAAAGCTGGACAAATGGAAATGGGAAACCAAGGTCGAGAAAGAGGTAGTGTTGACAAGTTGCCAGGTTTGCAACCACTGTCACAAAACAATATGTGTATTAATTGTTTAATGAGAAACTAATTTGCTCTGTAAACCTTCATCTAAAGCACGATAAATAAATAAAAAAGACGGGCTTGCTCCTCCCTACTTTACAGATGAGGACATTGAGGCTTGGGGAGATTAAGCCACTTGTCCAAGGTCACACAGTAGTAAATAGGGGCCAAGGACTGAATCGAGATCAGTTGGACTCAAAAGCCTGTGCTCTTAATAATGAAGAAATACTGCTTTCTGCATGAACAATTGTATTGATTTCCTTACAGGTTGTGCTCATTCCTCCTTCTGAATGTCTCCACAGCATTCTGTATGTAGCAGAATATAAATGGATGAGACACCTTCCATTTGCTTCCTTCTTTATTTCTCTTCCCTCCTCCATCTTCTTCCCAAAATTAAAACAGGAGAGACTTAGTGCTGTGCTTAATGCCTCAGCTTGGCAAACAGAAATATCCTGCTGGTCTCTGGCTTTCGTGCTCAAAAGCTTAGACTCTTGGGGAAAAACTTGGAGGGCAGAGGAGGCCACGGAGGAGTCGTGGATGCACTGTGTCCTGCCCTGGGCGGGGACGAGGACGACAGAGGAATGATGAGAAAGAGGTTGATGTGAATTAAAGGCAGCTCTTGCACCTTGATTCTCAATGGTGGTGTGGCCCCAAATCAGGGTGATTCCACGCACGACAGAATGAAACGCTGCCTAGTCCTGTGCCACTCCCAAGATTGGTTGTGGATCAGATCCTTGTGATCCTTAGGGTTTTCACTGGCTGATTTTCAGAAGTAGATTGCCAGGCCTTTCTTCCTAGTCTGTTGTAGTCTAGAGCTCTGCTGAAACCTGTTTCACATCATAGCAACAGTCAAGCCTCCAGTGACAGACAGGTGGTGACTGTGCATGAGTCGCCTTGGCTGGGAATCAAACCTGGGTCTCCCGCATCAATGGCGAGAATTCTACCACTGAACCACTAATAATAGGGCATGAATTTGGAGGATTGTGACTTGGAAATGTCTAGGAGTCTTTTGGTATTTTGGGGCCAGAGACAGCCTTTTGGGGATAACCATTGCTCCTTGGGGCACAGGGATAACAGAGAGAGAGAGAGAGAGCCATTGGATGTATACAGGAATGTGGGGTTCTTAGCAGCAGCCTCCATGGACTGACAGCCAAAGGCCTGACCAGATGAACCAGAAGATACTTGGCTGATCAACAATCTCAAGGAGCCGACTCCCTCAGACTCGCATCCCATGTCTGACACTCAGAATCTAGACCCACTTGAGGAACAAGCTTAAGAGTCTGTCATCCTGGGAGAATGGGAACTCAAAACAGAAATTTAGTTGTATTTGGGAAAGAAAATCTATTTCTTTGCCAGCTGAGCTTGAGGGCTGAGAGTGGTGACCAAAACAAGCCTCCCTAGAGATCAGTACTGTCTCCCTGGCCTCTGGGATCTGGTCTGCAGTTCCCAAAGCCCTGCCCCCTGGGACCAAGCCCTTTGGTTCCCTGGGGAGGGTGGACCTCCCTCAGTGCCCCCTGCATAATTGGGACGATGAGCAGGGAAATTCAAAAGGTCATTAATCACCGTGGAGCCAAAGGCAGCTCTCTGGGACCTATTCTTCATAATGATTAATGGCAGGCAGCTCCTCCCCACACCCCGATTCATTTTCCTGCCACTGTTCACTCACTTTCCCTTGCTGTGTCCTCTTCGTCCCTGTCCGAGGCACCCGGGGATTCCAGGCACCTGCTGACTCCGCGGCATGTCTGCCCTGGTGACCCTGTCTGCCACCAGCCTGGAGAGGACCCAGCACGAGCCCCATATTAAACACACACACACACACACAGGCTGTGAGCCCGGCTCTGTCATGCATTAGTTGGTGGCCCTGTAAGTCACCTCACCTGTGTGAAACTTGGTTTCTTCATCAATAAAATGGGGGTGCAAATACCATTTGGCTCACAGTTTAAGATTAAATGAGAAGATGAACATGGCAGTGCCAAATATGACCTCTGGACCTGAGTGTGAGGATGCCAAAATAGTAATTTCTCTCTTCCTCTTGTATTATTATTTCTGCTACTCTGATGAGCGTTGTTGTTGCCCTTCAATGTCCTTGCAGTTCTTAATCACTAGGAAGGGCTGAGGACAGATGCCAAGAATCTCACTACTCCTTGCTAATTACTAATGAAGATGATGATGAACATTTATTGGGTGGTAGTGCCATCTCCACCACCCATCTGTCAGTGTATTATACTGTGGTGGCTTGCATATTGCTCTAATGCTGGAAGCTATGCCACCAGTATTTCAAATACCAGCAGGGTCACTCATGTTGGACAGGCTTCAGAAGAGCTTCCAGACTAAGACAGACTAGGAGGAAAATCCTGGTGGTCTACTTCCAAAATTTTACTAATGAAAACCCTATGGGTGGCAACAGAATATTGTCCAATATAGTGCTAGACGATGAGCCCCCTATGTTGGAAGGCACTCAGAATACTCTGTTGGCAACAATGGACTGGAGCATACTAATGACGGTGAAGATGGTACACGGAAGGATGGCATTTTGTTATTTTGTATTCCATGTGGTTGCTATGAGTCAGAGCCCACTTAAGGGTAATTAGCAACAAGAAGAACAAGTGCCAGCTACTTTACGTGGATTATTGTGTTCAAACACAATAACTCTGAGAGGTACACATTATTAGACTCATTTTATAGATAAGCAAACAAGTTCAGAGAGGGAAAATAACCTGTTCAAAGTCACACAGCTAGTAAGTGGCAGTGGGAGGGCTTCACACTCAGTTCCAACTAATGTCGAAGCCGGTGCTCTTCTGAGGCACCAGTGTCCTTCTGAGCACTGAGAGGAGCATTGCACCCCTCCCCCGGCTCGCCTTTCCTGCCCTCCAGACAGGGCTGCCCTTCTCCAGAGCAGGGGCTGGCAGGACGAGCCACGTTCAGGTCATGGTTGAACAGCCTCCTCTTCCCCTTTTGTTTGCCAATTAGCCTCTCATCCAGCTTGCTGCTGCTTAAGATAAGCCGCTCCTTCCGCTCACTGATGCATTGTGCCCAGAGCCTCTGTCTGACCTGCCCCCAATCAGGAGGCACAGGTTTTCCTAGAGATAACTGTATCCTGAGGGATTCAAGGGAATTTATGAGGAGAGATCAGATCCTATAAACCTAAAACGCAGCGAAGTACTTTTCTAAGGCTGGTAAATGAAGGAATGCTACCTAGAAAAATACAAAATCACAGAGAGGGGAGAAAATATTGGAAGACCAAGCTTGGACCACAGTGCTGTTGTGACTCACTGTATGACCTTGGGCAAGTCACTGGATTCTAGGTCAGTTTCCTTAGTAAAACTTGAGGGCGAGACTAGATTCTGAGAGATTAAAAGTGGATCTGGGGAGCTGGGGTTGAGGGTGAAATTCGGATGAGTGGAAAGGTTCTGGGAGAAGAGAAGAATTCACAAGGAAAGGAGCCTTCTGTGGCCTTCCCTGGCCTCTTTAGGGCACCCCTGCTGAGTCAGTATATACAGCTCAGGGATTACTCAGGATTCTTGGCAGTTGACTGCGGAACAATATCAGGGTGACACTAAAATGCTTATCATAAAAATAACAATGACAATAATAAAATCCATTGCTGTCAAGTTAATTATAACTCAGTGACCCTACAGACAGAGCAGAGCTGCCCCCATAGGGTTTCTGAGGCTGTAAATCTTTACGGAAGCAGGCTGCCACATCTTTCTTCCATAGAGTGGCAGGTTGGTTCTAACCACTGACCTTTCAGTTAGCAGCTGAGTGCTTAACCACTGTGCCACCAAGACTCCTAATGACAATAATAATGATATTAAAAAAAAAAAAAACCAAAACCAAATCACTTTCTGTCAAGTCAGATCTCACTGATGATGACCTCAAGTGTGTCAGAATAGAACTGTACTCCATAAGGTTTTCAATGGCTGATTTTTCTGGAAATAGATCAGTAGACCTTTATTTTGGATGGACTCAAACCTACAACCTTTCAGTTAGCAGCCAAGCACAACTGTTTGCATCATCCAGGGACTCCCACAATGTTATTAAAAAAAAAACACAAAAAAACTCTGGCTGGTGCCTGGGGACCACAGTTTTGGGAAACATCTAGGTCAACTGGCATAACAAAGTTGTTTAAGAAAATATTCTGCATCTCACTCTGGTGAGTGGAGTCTGGGGTCTTAAAAGCTCTTGAGCAGCCATCTAAGATGCATCGATTGGTGCCAACCCACTTGGAGCAAAGGAAAATGAAGAACACCAAAGATAAAAGGAAAATATTAGCCCAAGAGACAAAAGGGCCGATAAACCAGAGACTCCATTAGCCTGAGACCAGAAGAACTAGATGGTGCCCAGCTACCACCAATGACTGCCCTGATAGGGAACACAACAGAGAGTCCCTGATGGAGCAGGAGAAAAGTGGGATGCAGAACTCAAATTCACGTAAAAAGACCAGAATTAATGGTCCAACAGAGACTAGGGGAACCCCCAAAACTATGGCCCTCAGATGCTCTGTTACCTCAGAACTAAAACCATTCCCGAAGCCCACGCGTCAGGCAAAGATTAGACTGGACTATAAAACAAAAACTAATGCATGTGAGGAGCATGCCTCTTAGTTTAACCAAATACACGAGACCAAATGGGGGGCTTCTGTCCGGAGGCAGGATAAGAAGGCAGGAAGGGACAGGAACAGGTTGAATGGACATAGGGAACCCTGGGTGGAAAGGAGGAGTGTGCTGTCGCATTGTGGGGATTGCAACAAATGTCACATAACAATATCTGTATAAATTTGTATGAGAAATTAACTTGAGCTGTAAGCTTTTGCCTAAAGCACAATGAAAAAAAAAAAAAAGTCCTTGCTGTGGCGTCAGTTCTCACCCATGGCTACCCCACGGTTTCAGAGTAGAAATGTGCTTCACTGGGTTTTCTTTCTTTCTTTTCAATAATTTATTTTATTTTTATTTTTGTTGTTGTTGAGGATACACGCATCAGAACATACATCAATTCCACAGTTTCTACATGTACAGTTCAGTACATTGATGACATTCTTTCAGGTGTGTGACCATTCTCATCCTCCTTTTCCCAGTCGTTCGCCCTCCATTAACATAATCCCAGTGCACCCTAAGTTTCGAATTTAATCTTTCATGTTGCTATTATCAGTTTGATCCCATATAAATACATCTTGAAAGAGCACAATGTTTAAGGCAGATGTTCTTCACTAGTTAATCTATCGTTTGGCTTTAAAAAGACTTCAGGGGATATTTTTGGTTTAAGGAGCAAAGATTATTTCAGGGCAGTAGTTTCAGGAATTCATATAGCCTCCATGGCTCCAGAAAGTCTGGATTCCATTAGAATTTGAGATTCTGTTCTGCATTTCCCCCCTTTTGATCAGGGTTCATCTATACAATCTTTGATCAAAAAGTTCAGTAATGGTAGCTGGGCACCATCCAGTACTTCTTGTCTCATGACAAAGGGGGCAGTTGTTTATGCAAGCGCTTAGCCACACTCCTCTTATTCCTGACTCTCCGTCCTCTGTTGCTCCATGAAAATAGAGACCAACTGTTGTACATAGGATGGCTGCTTGCAAGCTTTTAAGACCCCAGACACAACTCAGTGAACTAGGAAGTAGAACAGAAGTACTAAACATGATATTAGGCCAGTTAACTGGAATGTAACATTACCCTAAATCTCCAAGCCAAGGAAACAAATCCCCTGAGGTGTTTCGTTGTACATAAGCAGCCTCAGAAGCTACTTTTTTTTTTTTTGTCATTGTTGTGAGTATATTTATGACACAACTTTTGCCAATTCAACTTTTTACAGGCGTAGAACTTATTGACAGCAATTACATTAATCGGCTGTGCAACCCTACCCTTAATCAATGGGATTTTTCCATCATCCTCAACCAAAACTCTGTACTCCATAAGCAATAACTCCTCCTTCCCCTCTTCCTCCTGCCCCGGTAACCACTAATAAACTCTGTCCTCTATACATTTGCCTGTTCGTGTCTTTTCCTATCGGTGAGGCCATATAATATTAGTCCTTTTGTGATTGACTCACTCATATATTTCACTCAGCATAATGACTTTAAGCTCTATCCATATTGTAGCATGTTTCGAGAGGTCACTTCTCTTACTGGCTGAGTAATATTCCATTGTACGCATGCACCACATTTTGTTTACCCATTTATTCACTGATGGGCCTTTAGGTAGTTTCTACCCTACTGTGAGTAGTTGAAATGGACTTTGGTATACAAGTGTGTGTTTGAGTCTCTGCTTTTAAGTTTTTTGGGTATATGCTTAGGAATGGAATTGCTGGGTCATATGGTAGCTGTCATATGGACTGCCAGAAGAAAGTAAAAAAATCTGTCCGGGAAGAAGTACAGCCAGAATACTCATTAGAAGCAAGGATGGCAAGACTATGTCTCACATACTTTGGACATGTTATCAGGAGGGACCAGCCCCTGGAGAAGGACATCATGCTTGGTAAAGTAGATGGTCAGTGAAAAAGAGGAAGACCCTCAATGAGATGGATTGACACAGTGGCTGCAACAATGGGCTCAAACCTTAAAAAAATCATGAGGATTGCACAGGACCGGGCAGTGTTTCATTCTGTTGTACGTGGGGCTGCTATGAGTCAGAACCGATTTCACTGCACCTAACAACAACGACAACATGGTAGTTCTATTTTTTTGTTTTTTCAGAAATCGCCACACTGTTTTCCACAACACGTGTACCATTTTGCATTCCCACCAGCAAAGGCTAAGGGCTCCAATTTCGCCACATCCTTGCCAACATTTGTTATTTTCTGTGTTTTTTTTTTTTTCCTCGGGGAGGGGTGGCATTGGAAGTTTCAAGGTTGTTGACTATCTCCGTTCTCCTCAGTAGTTGGTGTTTTACCTGCAGTAATTTCCGCAGAAATCTCTTAAGTGGGCAGAGCCTTTGATCTTTGCTTACTGTTTCCTTTCCCTGTCTATGCTAGTTCCTTCTCTTTCCCTACCTTAACTAGGATTTGAAAGTTCTAGATGTTGGTTTTCAACTTTCAGTGTCTCTCAGACACACTCGAGAACGTGCTGTGGTCAGCCTGTCCACCAGTGGCATTACTCTTAAGGCGAGGTATTACACGCTTGTCAATCTGTCCACCAGGGGCACAGTCCTCTCTGGTTATTACTCTCTTCCCTTCTCTGTTTCTGCAACCATGTTTTCAGTGGGAAAACCCACATCCAGTGAACCCCCTTTTGGGCTGGGTGTTGCCTTTGAGTTTTGCCTGAGGGTTCTTTCCCTGCTCTGTGGGGGCTGCTTATATCTCAACTGGCATTCAGGGGAAGCACAAGCTGACTTTCCTCCATTTCAGGAGGAAGAGGGGCTGGTACTCCCCAGAAGGACCTCTGAGAGATTTGTCTTATTGGCTTCAGAGTCCCAGTGACTTGGTGGTAGTTGGGGGAGTAGTCTCCACTTAGGTAACCCACCTCTGGCTCCACTGCAGGGAACCTTCTATAGGAGTTTGTATCAGTTACCAGGTAGGGGAGGGCCTATCGCTCTCTGAACAGACCCCCTAGGGAGGCCTGCCTTCTTGCTATCAGAGCTCCTTCTCCTCCATCCCATAGTATGTCAGCTTTGGGTGTAGCCTCCACTTAAGGTGTCTGTTTCCTAGTACATGGCAGCCTCAGTCAGCCGTCCTAGTGCTGATAGAAAGGAGGAGCAGTGAGACCTGAACTGACCCCCAGGGAGATTTGATCTATTGGTTTCAGAGGCCTGAGCTATGGGGCGTGCAGGGAGGCAGGTAGAGTGTTGGCTATGGGAGCAAACTCCACGACAGGGCATTTCTGGAGCAATTCATGGCAGGCTTGCAGCCGACAGTTTCCAGGTAGGACAGGTGTTAGCACACTCTGAATGGACCTCAGGGGCTGTCTGCCTTGTTGACTTTAGAGCAGAAGCTTGGGGTCCTGTCTCTTTGTACAGGCAGGGGGTGTGGTGGTTAGGGAAGCAGGCTCTTTCGTTGGGGTTGTTTCCCCAGCTCACAGCAGCTGGTGGCCCATGTGGCTGGAGGCAGGGCAGGGCCAGTGGGAGAAACAATTTTCCAATCATATGTGACTCATTGTTGATTTGGATTTTTGCCTGGATGCAGTTCTCTGCTACTGTCCTCTGCTCCCCAGTTCAGAGTCTCTCAAGGCCAAGGACCATTTGTTTGTTGTATTTTGGGAGAGGGACAGAACGATGGTTTGTTTATGCTGCCATCTTCCCAGCATATCCTCAATCAGGTTTTCATTGACTGCAATATTATGAAAGTAGATTGCCAGGCCTTTCTTTCATGACACCACTGGTCATACTTGAATAGCCTCCTCTTCTTTTGTTTACCGAATAGCCTCCTATCCAGCTATAAGGTTGGGTGAATTTGAACCACCAACCTATTGATTGGTAGCCAAGCCCAAATCGTTTACTCCACTCAGTGATAATTATGTGCCAATCCTCACCATGCACTATGAAATAACTACTACTGGCAGAGAGGTTGAGTCACTCTTCCAATTTCACAAAGTGAAGTGACGGGCAGAGCTAAATCCTGGACTCATTCATGTCTTTCCAACTCTAGAGCCAGAATGCTTTGTCACAACTCTGCTGGAATTAATCATAGTGGCATGGACCCAGTATCTGGTGGCCAAGGGAAGTCCTGGTTACCTGTGTGCATAGCGACTTTCTTTATATCTACAACCTGCTGCCTCAGGTTACCCAAGAAGAACACCGGTTCCACGTGAGCATCCAGGGCCAGACAAATACTTTCCTAGGCAATGTGCAAAGTGAAAACATGGCATCCATTTTCAAAAATTATTAAGAATTTCAAGATCGTCACAGCAGGGCATTAAACCAGGTGTGGAACCCTTCTGAAGGCTAGACGTTGTGACTGCATGTATTGCACATCCATGAAGCCAGCCCTGTGAGCACCAGAACATGCCCTTAACCACAGTCTGGTATCCTGGGCCCCTCCCCAGATCTGGCTCTCACTTGTCTTATCTCCAAAGGCAGGGTTCTGTCCCCTGCACCCTCACAACTATTCTCAGGTCTTGCTCAGGGGGTTTGGATCACTCCCTCCTTTACTGCTCCCCATACCTCCGACATGGGTGGGTTGCCATGAGCTGATCTTGGGGTTTACCAGATGCAGAAAAAATGCTTGTCGAATGGTCTGCTGACACATGGGCTAAAGGAATAAACTGCTTCTCCTTCATGCCTGTGACTTTCCCCGGGGTCTGGGGCTAAAGTGAATTGGCCTTGCCTGGCTAAAGTCTTGACTGCCTGTTCCTAACCCACCAGGAGGAAATGTTCCAGAACTTGAGCAAGTGCTAAAAGGCCTCTTCTAATTAGCTGACTGGTGGCTAACGAGGGATTTTGCTAGGCATAGCCTTCTGATGGTTGGTGAGTAATTACCATGGAAACCTTCATGCCACACTCAGCCGCTTCCCCGGCCAGCTTCCCGGGAGAACAGACATTCCTCTGCACAAGCAGCATCTGGGCTATCGACATTGTTTGTGAGAGAAATAAATGGACAATTAGAAGCAAGACAGGTTGAATCCGTGTTGGAGAGAAGTTTTACCTACATCCATCCTGGGGCCTAATTGATGCTGTTGTCCCTGCACGAGAGGAAATCATTGGAAGGTGATGAATTCAGTTTGGATGGATCCCCTTTTGCTAAGCTCAAGGACAAGGAAAAAGGCCTAATTAGGAGCTAGCTTTTTCTACCTTTTAGAGGCAGCTTCAGGGTTTGCCATGGGATGTGAAGACATTTATTTCCTTCTTCATTTTTATACACAATCATTTATTCTATCCCAGTGAAGCTCAATACTCACTCCATAAATGGGGTCCAAAATATTCACTCATGTAAAATTCAGGGTCACTTTCTTGTGAAGGTTATTAGATGAGAACAGGGGTTGGGTGATGTTCAAGAGCTGTGTTAGTCAGGATAGGTCAGGCTTTGCTGCAGTAACAAATGAACCCCCAAATTTTGGTGCCTACACACAATATAAGGAGTCACTGGGTAGTGCAAACAGTTAATGTGCTTGGCTGCTAACCAAAAAGTTGGAGGTTCTGAGGCACCTTGGAAGAAAGGCCTAGTGATCTGCTTCCAAAACATCAGCAATTAAAAACCCTATGGAGCACAGTTGTACACTGACACACAGGATGTCACCATGAATTGGAATTGACTTGATGGCACTGGGTAACAATAAAATATAATTCTTTTTCTGGATCATGATAAAAACATTTGAAAACTACAGCAAGAAAAATATTTTACCTCATGATCCAGTATACACACATACTTGCACATGCACGTACAATTGAAATAAAAGTTTGATGTAACAATACTTATCCCTATCATGAGTAATGCTCTCTGACTTCTCCATTCCCAAACGAACAAAAAAATATATCAAACCCACGGCCATGGAGTTGGTTCCGACTCATACTGACCCTATAAGACAGAGTAGAGCTGACCCGTAGGGTTTCCAAGAAATAGCTGGTGGGTTCCAACTGCTGATCTTTCAGTTAGCAGCCAAGTGCTTTAACCACTGTACGCCAGGGCTTCCTTCTCTGTTCCTCTCCACTCCATTCCATTCCTGTACCAGTCAGGATAGGCTACATTATGCTGCAATAACAAATAACCCTCAGGACTCAGTGGCTTAACACAATGCAAGGTTATTTCTCACTCATGCCCCAAATTCAACTCGAGTTGAAAGAAGGATGCTCACTGTAGTAACTCATGGACTGAGGCTGACAGTTCTTCATCTTGATGTGGGTGTCCACATAGCAGGAGGATGAGAGCTTGATGAATCCCATGCTGGTTCTTAAAAAGTTTCCCCTTGGAAGTGACATATATTAGCTCTGTACATATTTCATTTGCCAATGCAAGTCACCTGGCTACACCTCCTTCAAAGGAAGTGGGGAATGGGATTCCACCATGACCCTGGAGGGCCCAAGGCAGAAATAGTGGTGAACACCACTAATGACTAACACTTTTCCATTCCATTTCATTTTATGACCTATGCAAACAAGAGGATGGACAACACTCAGTTTTGCCCTCTCAGAACTCATGAAAAGTAGAGGATACAGCTAGTAACTTATGGCCTTGGTTGTTCAAGCCATAGTTGATGGGGCCACAAAATATGGTGGTGATGGATGATCCAGGGTCTCACAAGGGGAGAAGAGGAACCCCACCCCCCACCCCATGCTGAATTGAGGATTCCATTTCCTTGGTTGGTGAGGAAATAAGGCCTTGAAAAATCTCACCCGTTTTTATGCCTCTGTGTCTCAAAGCTTTGCTTTGATATCATTTCCCTTAATCGAGTGGTTCTCATATCTGTCTGCACATTGGAATAATTTGGGGGAGTTTTTAGGAAATAAGGAGACCTGGTGGTACAGTGGTTAAATGCTTGGCTGCTAACCAAAAGGTTGTTGGTTCGAACCCACCAGTCACCCGTGGGGAAGATGTGGCAGCCTGCTTCCATGAATATCATAACCTTGGAAACCCTATGGGGGCAGTTCTACTCTGTAATGTCTCTATGAGTCAGAATCCACTCCATGGCAATGGTTTTTAGAAAATGCAAATGTCCAGGCCTACCCCAAACCAATTAAGTCACTATCTCTCTGGGTGGGTCTTGAGCCTTAGTATTTTTTTAAAAAGCTCCCTAGGTGCTTCTAAGGCAGTAGAGGTTAGGAATCACTCATTTTTTATCTTAGTTTCTAATAATGATCATGCTGCTATAGTACATTCAACGAGGTTGAAATGTGACACTTCTGGAGAATGTGAATCGAAAGTCCCTGGATCCCTACAGACTTCTCTTGCTCTGCTTTGCCTCCAGGATTTGTGCTAAGGCTTTCACCAATAAATGATAATGGTGTCCCCTGCAGAAAGCCTTTTCTCACTGTCTGGGCTATTGTTTGCTGTTTTCCTACCTACCCGTTTAGAGCCAGGATTGTGTCCACGGTACTTTGGCCATGGTTCCCTGGCTCTGCCTCAGACTACCAGCGGGAGAGAGTTACAGTGGGAATACAGGCAGCAATAGTGAGAACATCAGCTCAGAGTGGCCAGGGCTAAGGAAGGGGAGTAGTGTTCAGAGATGGGGGAAGGGGTCCAGAAAAGCCTCACAAAGGAGGATGCATCACACCAGAATTTTGAAGTGTGAAGGATTTACTAGTTCATTCATTCATTGATTCACTTATTCATTTACTGACTGGCATCTGCAGGGGTGAAGCAAGGCCACCTTCACCCTCTAGGAGCTTACTCCAGAGCAGGGAAGTGGGCACAAACAGACTCATAAGCACAAAGCAGAATAGGATATAACCAATGCCTTCAGAGAGGCACAAAGGACTGTGTGGGTGCTAGAGAAGGAGAAGGAAATTCTGTGTAAGCCAGAAGTATCCAAGAGAGCCCTGGGCCAGAGGTGGACTTAATTGGAACTTTAGACAATGGATATTAATATCAATATTATGTTAGTATTAATGCTAGTGTTGTGTTAGAGGTATTTTATTGCATGTCATACCTGTTTGTAGTGAAAAAAAATTGAAGACGCAGATAAGCAAAATAAAGGAAAATTACCCAACTACGATTAATATTTAGATATCTGCCTATGCATCTATCATCCATGCATCCTTCCATCCACCGTTCGTCTGTCCGTCCCTCCGTCTGTCCGTCCATCCGTCCATCCATCCAATATACTTTATTCTTTTATGATCTAATTTTCATTTTATAATAAAGTGACCAACTCTGTCAATAAAGATTTGCATTACCATTTTAAACCGGTGGATCATATTTTATTGTGTGAATATACCTTAATTTCTGTAATCAACCCTCTATTGTTAGATATTTATATTGCTTATAATATTTTTGTCCGTTGTGATGAATATCTTTGCGCATGAACCTTTATATAGTTGTACAATTGTTTCCTTAGAATGAATTGAATGTACTTTCAATAGGCAGGGATTTAAGGCTTGTAATGAAGGTTGTTCTTGGCGAAAGAGTCAGAGAAAGCAAAGGCGTAGACTCAGGGGTGCACGAAGAATACCCGAAAAACCACGGATCTAACAAACAGTTACTGCAGGCGTACTGTGTGCCAGTACTGTGCTGAGAGCTTCCACATACACCAACTCCTGCCATCCTCATCAGAACTATTTGAAGGCGTAGTGGGTAAGAGCTACAGCTGCTAACCAAAAGGTTGGCAGTTCGAATCCAACAGATGCTCTTTGAAAACCGTATGAGACAGTTCTACTCTGTCCTACAGGGTCACTGTGAGTCAGAATCGACTCAAAGGCAATGGGTTTGGTTTCGTTTTTCAGGGCTATGCCCATTTTACAGTTGAGGAAACTGAGGCACTGAGACATTAATTTAACCTGGCCAGGCTCACAGAGTTAGTAAGTACTTGAGCCAAGAGTGGATCTCAGCCTTTGGACCCCAAAGCTCAGGCTCAGGCTCAGGTCACAACCTATTAATGTCATAAGTGGTGCTTAAGGCTATCGCACTGGTCATTTGGTACTAATGGCGGTATTGCTGCCCGGACATCATGACTTAGGTAGATGAGTGAAAAGAGACGTGAGGGAGCTGCAGGCTGGCCCAGACACTGGGCCTTCATTCCCTCCTCGTCAAGATGGGTGATGTCAGCGAAACTTCTTGCTTGGAAACATGTTGTTTTGAACTTGGCAACCTGTGAGTTGGGTTGTCATGGTTACCAGAGAGCCCTGGGGAATGATAAGCACAAAGGGTGGGTTTGAAACACAATCAGGTCTTCTCCTCCTGTCTCCACCTGAGATAGAGGCTGTCTTTGACAGCCCTTCATGTGCCAGGGCTAACCCACACTGCCGTCCCTGCAGTATCGTCCACAACCAGGCTGATGAAATACCTCAGTGTCCTCAGTAACTACTAATATTTATTGGGTGCTATGGAAAGCATTTTACATTGATTATCTTATTTAATCTTCCCAAGACCCTGCATGATATATGCTACTGTTATTTCCATTTTTCAGGTGAGGCCACCAAGATACAGAGAAGCTAAATGACTTATTCCAAAGTAAGTGGCTTTCTGGCTGCAGAGCCAGGGCTCATAAACAGCCCCTCCTTTTTAGAGCCACATTCCAGGCAAGTTACAGCACACAGTATCTCCAGGCACCTAGTTGGTTGTTGTTGTTCTTGTTAGCTGCTGTTAAGTCAGCCCCCGACTCATGGCAACCCCACTCACAACTGGATTGGACCATTGTGATCTATAGGGTTTTCATTGGCTGACTTTCAGAAATAGATCAGCAGGCCTTTCTTCTTTGTCTTAGTCTGGAAACTCTGCTGAAACTTGTTTAGCATCACAGAAACATGCAAGCCTTCACTGACAGATGTCCGTTAATGTTACAGGCTAAGGCTTCCCAGCTTGGTACTAGCCCTGCCTGGGTTCTTAAATTCTACTGACCAAGAATGACCAGAGAGGCTCAGAGGTTCCACACAAGCAAAGGTTTATTAGCAGCAGAAAGAAAATGAAGGCTCGGGAGCAGGGACCGAGAGGAACCAGGCAACGAAAGCCTCTGTTCCCCTAAAGGTTTTGCTGGGGCTTATAAAGGTTTTTAGGCGGGAAAGATCTCATGTTTTATTCATTACTTTTCGGAGAGGTGGGGAAGGCAGGGCTTTCTGGGAGATGGCGGGGTTAGGAAAATTAGGTGCTAGCGCAGGTTGGTTTTAAGATGGAACCTGTTGCAAAGGCTCTTGGGACTGGGCGGCAGGACTTATTATGGGGTGTCGCGCCTATGCAGTGCGTCCCACGATGCCGGTTGGATTCCTGTCGAGGGTACTTAATCAGGCAGGAGTCATCCGTCCGTTCCCTTGCAGGTGTCTGCGCATGCTCCAGGGACCAGATCAGGCCGGTCCTTCAGAAAAAAAAATCTTATAAAGGAAATCTGGGTGAGTTTTTCTTTCTTTATCGCATGTTCCAGGGTGTGGGTTTTGCGTTATTAGTTAAGCACATGATTTTAGTTCAGGGTCCTTTGTCTAGGGGCTCAGCCCCTTTTTCCCTTCTTTATCTCAGTAACTGTGCTCAGGTGCGTTGGCTGGGAATTGAATCTGATTCTCAGGCATGGAAGGCAAGAATTCTAGCACTGACCCGCCATGGCCCTCATCTGGTTAGTACCTCGCTTCTAAAGATTCCCAGAAGGGAATATGAGCTCCTAGCAGGGCCCTAAAAGGCTTTACATAAGAAAGGTAGGGACATTAGTAGGTAAGTTCTAAAACAACTCTCTGGCTAGATAAATAGAAGGAATAAAAGGAAGTCTAATTTCAAATGTTTCTAGGCATTTAAGCAATTATGTCTTAAGGTGACTGTGAAAATCCTCAGGGAATGGCGGATGGGAACGAGTTCTAAATGTCATTGTTTACCTGTAGAATGTGCCTCTTTATTTTCAATACTAAGGTTCTCCACCACACACAAATCCAAATGCCTACAGGGCCCAGGCACCCAAAATAAAACCCAAACCCATTGCCACTGAGTTGATTCTGGCTCATAGCGACCCTCAAGGACAGAGTAGAACTGCCCCATAGGATTTTCAAGAAGCGCCTGGTAGATTTGAACTGTTGACCTTTTGGTCAGCAGCCGTAGCTTTTAACCATTACTCCACCAGAGTTTCCCTACAGGGTCTAGGTAGGTAATGCAAATAAGCAACACGGCTGGGGACTGAGATTGAGGGAAAGGAGGGGGAGCACAGTTCTGTCTGTGTGGCCGCCATAATGCTTCACCACTCCACTGTTGCCCAGGCCAGAGCTGATGATTTCAGAAGCTGGGGTTCTGGATGTTTCTGTGAAGTATCCTGATTTTTAAATGTTAGCAACCTTTAGAGGAAAAAAAAAAATTACTAGCAGTGTGCAGGCAAAATAAAATAGCTCTATGGGCTGAACTCAGTCTCTGAGTCATTAGTTAGAGATCCCTGCTCCAAATCTTAACTCATGTTTAAGCATTCAATTAGGTAAGCATTAAAGGAGGGCCTTCTGTGAGCTGTACTGGCCACCATGTTTAGAGTGGTGAGGGAGCACCTGCCCTTTTATAACTTAGGATCTACTGTGATATTTTCAAACTGTGCATTATGACTTATTAGTACATCTTGAAATAAATTCAGCAGCTGGCGACCAGTGTTTAAAAATAAAAAGAATATTATAGAAAATGTTGAAGCATGTTGCATGTGATAAGGATAGTATTGATCTGTAGAGCATTAGTTAGTATCATATATACTATGCATCGTGGACAAAAAAAAAAAAAAGCTTGAGAATTGCCTATTAAGAGAGATGGTTTGACTCAGGGAATGAAAGGCACCATGATGTTCCACTTCTGTTGAACGCTGGTGAGAGTGGCATAATTGTTTCAATAAGAACTATCTGAACTTTGGGCAAGTCGCTTAATCTCACCATGCTTCAGTTTCCTCGTCTATAAAATGCCATTCCCCAACCCATTACCATTGAGTCAATTCCAACTCATAGTGACCCTAAAGGGCAGAGTAGAAGTGCCCCACAGGGTTTCCAGGAAGCGCCTGGGGGATTCAAACTGCTGACATTTTGGTTAGCAGCAGTAGCTTTTAACCACTATGCCACCAGGATTTCTGTCTATAAAATAGATTGAGTGAATTTTGTGAGTTAGTACATGAAAAATGCTTAGAACAATGCCTGGTACATTAGAAGCTCTCAATGGCTGCCATTGTTGTTGCTGTTATTCATGCCGTCCTCCATCCAAATATACTCCTGGACAAATACATGCCTAAGACAGATCAGTTTCCTCACTTCTTATGAGTACTTGAATCTCCTAAGTTACTATGATCAGGCTTCATCTTTGTATAGCCTAAGTAGGCAGGAGTTGTCAAGACTAGGGTCCAGAGGAGGGCCTTCAATTGTAATTGAATTTGTATGGTTTTCTTGGGTAATTGAGAACACTCAGGAGGCTCTCCCCAACCTTGGGGTTATTGGTCTTCAGTGATCACTGTTGGATCACAGGGACTTCTAGGTACCCACCTTCAGGATCTCCTGAAGTACTGTGAGCACCTAAGACCCATCACACATCTTCCAGGCACATGAACCCTAATCATGCTCCCAACATTCCGGTGAGGAAGTAAAATTCTTTCCACTTACAGATGAAGAGATGGATGCAGAAAGGTAAAGTAATGGGATCAAGGTCCTAGAAGAGTCAAAGCCCAACACAAGCAAAGCCATGAGGGGCCAGATATGTGCCTGGAGCCCAAGGGTACGGGGTTGTGCGTGGTGGCTGCTGGAGCTGGAGAGGCCAAAGAAATAGTCTGGAGCCAGCTTCTGCGGTGTTGGGGAGCCCTCAAGATACTTTTAGCTGTGTTTCTGCTGTATCCTAATTCTTTCAGTAAGGCTAAATTCAAGTTGGTCAGCATAGTAACTCCTTATTTGATGAACTCTGATTTCTCTATATTTGATTAACCAGCCTTTCCATTCCCCAATGATAAGAGAGTTTACCAAGTTACTTTTGGAAATTCAAATTCTATTCTCTATTTAGCTTGGAAGGATCCACAGGGAGACAGTTTTAAATAATGTTGTCACTAAACTACTTGGTTATCTTAATTTTCTCACTTCCTCAACTGAATTAAAAGAAAAAAAAAATGGCGTGAGCCTGGAAGCTGGAAAGTAGCAGGATGATGTAGAGACAATGACTACGAAGATGACCTCTATTTATTGAGTGTATGTGTCAGGCTAAGCATTTTGCCTACATTGTTCCCCTAATCCTTATAGTGGTCTGGGGGGAGTTGCTGTTATTTTCATTTTACAGATGAAAACCTTAGTCTACAGAGGTAATTTACAAAAGGACACGGGGCTAGTAAATAATAAAGATGGGATTTTGACACAGAGATATCTGATTTCTGGGTTTTTAATGCTGGGAGAAAGTACACTCAGCTTGTATTCAAGATATTTCAATTCACACTCAGCTCTGTGGTTTTGGACAAATTTCTTCCTTTTCCTTTTTTCAATGTAGAGATCTGAAAGATCACCAGTCCCATCTTCACCATCCTCTGTCTCCTTCTAGTTGAAAAAAATCAGATGCATGGAATCCAAGAGAGAGAAAATAATTAGATTCCCTGCCCCCAGTACAGGGCTGGTAGTCATCCTTACTCAGATTGACTGATGGCCATGTCCAGGATCAATAGAAAAAAAACAAAGGCTGTGGTGGATTGGCAATGAATTAGTCATGTTTGCCAAGAGTAAAGGAAGGTGTAGTGGTAACAAGGTCATTAAGTATTTGCCATCCTTGTTCTAGTCTTTCTTCACACAAATCCACATTATTTTCAAAAGCACAAACATACCCATATACTGTGGATATGTTATTTTTGCTTGCCTAGAATCCATCGCACATACAGCTGCTAATCAAAAGGTCGGCAGTTCGAATCCACCAGCGGCTCCTTGGAAACTTTATGGGCAGTTCTATTCTGTCCTATAGGGTTGCTATACACAATATAAAATCATACACACACACACACACACACACACACACACACACGCACACCCACTCACCCCTTGGCTTTTCTGTGGGAAACTAGCCCTTCCCTCCTTTCAGGCTGTAATCTGACACCGATCTTTAGGAATAGGTACATGACACCGGTCTGACCAATCAGAGTTCAAAGCATTCTACTTCTGGCCATGGCAATTGGCTCAGGGATGTACCTTTGACTCAAAGCAAGCCTGTGAGGCTCAATCCTGAAATGCTCTTTTCCCCCGAATTGCTTAACTATAATAGGCTGCAAAGGGAGCAGTTGACGGTCACCTTTGTCCCCAGTTGAGGAGCACCTGGTGCAATAAGCAGCGTTAAGAGATGGAGGGAGCCATGTCCTGATGAAATCATTTGAGTATCTAAATTTAGTTGTGCCTGGTTGCTATGAGTCAGAATTGACTGGACGGCACTGGGGTTCATTGGGGTTAGAGTTAGCTTTACCCCTGGATGTTCCATTTACATGAGCCTATGTGTTTTGTTTAAGCCACTTTGAGTTGCATGTTTGACGCTTGGAACCAAAAGTATAATTAATGACTTTATTAAAAAATTTTTTTTTAGTGAATTCTCATAACCCACGTGTCTATTCTCATCTCCTGCCATTCCGTGCCCATACTTCAGGCCACATGGACCTTATGCTCTTTTGTAATAAATACTAGCCATTTCCTCACCACGCCATGCCCTTTCACTCCTCTTGTCCCTCCGGTTTATCCTCCACAACTGTTGTGGTCAGTCTAGCCAGTTTAACTCACTGGTTGTTGCTGTTCTTAGTTGCTGTCGAGTCAGCTGGTGACCTTAGATACGGCAGAATAAAACACTACCTGGTCCTGTGCCATTGCCTGGTCCTGTTCCATCTTCATGATCGTTGGTATGTTTGAATCCATTGTTGTGGTTATTGTGTCAATCCATGCCATTGAGAGTTTCCTTTGTTTTTGCTCACTCTCTACCAGACACGATGTCCTTTTCTAGCGATTGGTTTTTCCTGATGGTGTGTCCAAAGTAAGCAAGCTGAAGTCTCATCACCTTTGCTTCTAAGGAGCTTTCTGGTTGTATGTCTTCTAAGACTGAGTTGTTCGTTCTTCTGGCCATCTGTGATACTTTCAATATTCTTCCTCAGCACCACAATTCAAATGTATCAATTCTGCTTCTGTCTTCCTTTTACATTGTCCAGCTTTTGCATATACAATATGAGGTGATTGAAAGACAAGGGCTTGGGCCAGGCAAACTAATGGCTAACCATCATCCTTTGGATAAAATCTAATATGATATGTACTGTGTAGTATTCTGTGGCCGTTAGTCAATAAAAATAGCCAACATTTATTGAGCACCTCACCTGCATTAACTTATTTAATCCACACAACAACCCTTTGAAGCAGACTGTGCTTACCACCATTTGACTGATGGAGCCACTGAGGCACCATGGGAGTGAGCAATTTCCTGGGGCCAAGGCTTAGTTCCAGTGCCTAAGCTCTTAGCACCAAGCTGTAATATGCCTGTGTCTCCCAGACTCCACTTTCTCCTCTCCCACAATGTTCCATTTGTACCAACCTTCTCTTTGCTCTCCTCAGTGCCATGAAGAGTTAAGAGATTTTGCAACACTTTCATCGAGCAGAAAAGGCCACAGAACATACCATGATAATTGGGCTTGTTTTGTGGGGAGGAACTGCCTGTCTTGGTGTCAGGGCACCATGTAAAAATGTGTTTTTATTCCTCGTAAATTAGTCTGTGTGTTCACCCAGTGCTGGTGATGGCCTGGCGGCCAAACAAGGCTTTGCGTTAACTCTGCCCATGAAGATCACTCATTAGCATAAACAGGAGCCTTATCTGCATTCCCTTTTGTCTCCTTTCCCCAGAAAAGAGAAGAAGACAAGGTCTAATTGGGAGGTAGATTGCAGAGCAAGTGAGAACGAGCTTTTTCTTCCCAATAATTCACTTTAGCTTTGTCTACACTAAAAAAAAAAAAAAAAAAAAAAAACACTAGCAGGTGTATATTCCAGGGCAGGGGGAGGCTGCAGCGAAATCCGGATGAGGAATCATTGTGTCTGAAAGCCTTAGAAAGGTGTATTCATCGGGACTTGGAAAACCAAATTCCGAGAATCTCATTAATAGAGTTGTTGAATCACAGATGCTCAGAATTATGAGATCTTAGAATTTTACATTTAGAATCCTGGAAATAAAGATGTAGCCAAACTCCAGGACTACGGCTTCTGTCCTCGTTGTCTGCATTCCAGCTATGTTGAGTGCCCCACATTTCCTCAAATGAGCCTCTGCGTCCCTCCCTCCACTCACCCCCACTCCCTTAGTCTGGCTCATTTATACCATCATTCCTGTCTCCGCTAAAATATCCACTCGAGCTATGTGTGTGTGGGGGAGCTTTCCCTCCACCTAGGTTGAAATGGGCCCCTAAGAGATGAAGCAAGGCCCCCTAATGTTCCTCTTCATTCTCAACTTCACTGAACTTACTTGCTTAATGCCTTCCTCCCTGACGGAGTGCAGGATCTGTAAGTGGAGGGATCCCAACTGTTTTGCTCACCACTGAATCCTCAGTGTGGAGCTCATCTTGACACATAGGAGGTGTTCAATACGTATCTGCTGCATGAATCGATGGATGAGTGATTTTGGGTTCTTTGTTCTCAGGGCTGGAAGGAACTTTAGAGCCACCATGCTCAGGTCCTTCCCTTAAGTTCAACACAGAATTCCTCACAAAGAGTTGACCAGCCTTTGCTTGATACCTACAAGGATGGGCAGCTCACCACCTCCAGGATCATTAATTCATTCCATTGTAGGGAAGCTCAGTGGGTTGTGAGGTTCTTACTTGTATCAAAAACGACATTGTGTGTCTTGCAGCATTACCACTTTGCCCATGAATATAATTTCTAGCATGATTTAGCACAGAAAAGTACATCCTTACAGTTCCAAACAACTCAACTGGAAGAATGATCCTCAAATAGTTGAAAACAGGTGCCTCAAGCTGGCAAACTGGTGACCTAAGAGTTGTATTTGCCCATAGATTAGTATTTTCTAGTTCTATCATTAAAAAGTGAAACTTCTTTTAAAGTGTAAAATATATTCAAAAGGTACGTGCAACACAAGTGCACAGCTCAATGAATTAGCACAAAGTGAGCATACCTGTGTAAGCAGCGCAGGTCAAGAAACATGACCAGTACTTCCTGTCTCTACCGTCACTACTCTCTCCAAGGGACCACTCTTCTACTGCACAGCACAGATTCATCTTCCCTCTTTCTGTACTTCATGGATGGGGCTAGTGGTGGTACAGTGGGAGAATTCTCACCTTCCATGTGGGAGACTTTGATTTGACTTCCAGTCAGTGCACCCTACGCACAGCCACCACCCATATGTCAGTGAAAGCTTGCACGTTGCCATGATGCGGAACAGAGTTCAGTGGAGCTTCAGACTAACATGGACTAGGAAGAAAGGCCTGACAGTCTACTAATGAAAACGCTATGGATCACAATGGTCTGATCTGCAACTATCATGGGGATGGTGCAGGACCGGGCAGTGTTTTGTTTCATTGAGGATGGGGTCACTACGAGTCAGAGGCCAACTCGAAGGCAGCTGAAAACAGCATACTTCATGTAGATGGAATCATACAGAATGTACTCTGTTGTCTTTTTAGTATTTTAAAATTTGGAAGAATCTGCATTAAAATCTGGTAACACTGGGTCCTCAATTCTTTATGACAACAAATGGCTGGGACTGGGTGACAGCTGTTCCCGTTACCTGGGGCAGTTCTGTCTAATGACCCAGTTCTCACCACTTCCTTCTGCAGTGTACCAGGCCTGCTTCCCTTAGCTTGGCCTCTATAGACCTTTTTCTTTTTTTATATTTACATGTTTTAATTTGAAACAGATGTTTAAGATATAAGCATATCATTATTTTATTTATTTTTAAATAATATTTTATTGTGTTTTTCGATGAAATTTTGCACACCAAATTAGGTTCCCGCTCAACAGTCTTCTGCACAGATGGTTCAGTGACACTGGTTACGTTTTTCACAGTCTTTCATCGTTCGCGTTATTTCCGTTCTGGTTGTTCTGTTTCCAGTAATCTAGTTTCCCTGCCCCCTTGCCTTCTCAGCTTTGCTTTAGAGTAAATGCTGACCATTTGGTCTCATACAGATGATTTTTAAAAGGGGCACAGAATTCCAGGGTGATATTCTTTATTTTATGAGGCAGGCTGTTATTTAGCTAAAAGGTGAACTCAGGGAATAGTCTTAGTTCAAAGTTTAAAAGGCTGTCTCAGGGTGATAACATCAGGGAGTTCTCTAATCTCAACCAATCCAGTAAGTCTAGACTTTTTAAGAATTTCAGTTCTGTTTCACATTTTTCTCCTATTCTATCAGGATCCATCTATTGCATCTCTGATCAGAATGGTTACCATCTAGTTCTTCTGGTCTCAAGGTACATGAGTGTCTTGATTATCTAGAGCTGCGCTAACAGAAATACCACAAGTGGATGGTTTTAACACAGAGAAACTTATTTTCTCACAGTCTAGTAGGCTAGAAGTCCAAATTCAAGGCGCCAGCTCCAAGGGAAGGCTTTCTCTCTTTGTTGGCTCCGGAGGAAGGTCCTTCTTATCAATCTTCCTCTGGACTAGGAGCTTCTCCACACAGGAACCCTGGGTCCAAAGGATGCGCTCTGCTCCCAGTGCTGCTTTCTTGGTGGTATGAGGTCCACCAACTCTCTGCTTGCTTTCCTTTCCGTTTATCTCTTGTAAGATAAAAGGTGGTGCAAGCCACACTCCACCCTAATCTTCTTTAACATAATCTAATCTTGCCTCATTAACCACAGAGAGAGATTATGATTTACAACACATAGGAAAATCTCAACAGATGACAAAATGGTGGACAATCACACAATACTAGGAATCATGGCCTGACCAAGTTGACACATATTTTGGGGGACACAATTCAATCCACGACAGTGAGATTGTGATTCATGTGGACTGTTAGTACGGTAGACCAGTTCTTCTTTCTTTCCTTTGTTTTCCTTCTTTCTCTTTTACTCCTGACAAGTAGAGACCAATAGTTGTACCTTGTATGACTGCTCTCAAGCTTTTAAGACTCCAGACACTATTCACCAAAGTAGGATATAGAACATAAACTCTATGAATTATATCATGCCAATTGACCAAGTTTTCCCACAAGACTATGGTCCTAAACCTTGGAACCCTGTAAACCAATCCTTGAGGTGTTTGGTTAAGTCTAAGAGAAGCTGTAACTGTGCCCCCTAAGTGCTTCGTTATATACATAAATATAAATGCATGCACACACATATGTGTATATACATACAGATACAGTTGGAATCAACTCAACAGCAATGGCTTTTTATATAAGGACACACACATACACAAACACACACATACTGTTACCCATTACCCGCTGCCATCGAGTCGATTCCAACTCATAGTAACCCTATAGGACAGAGTAGAACTGCCCCATAGAGTTTCCAAGGAGTGCCTGGTAGATTTGAACTACCGACCTTTTGGTTAGCAGCTGTAGCACCTAACCACTACGCAACCAGGATTTCCTCACACACACGTACATACACAAAACTATAATACACATACATGCAGACATACATACGTTTTTAACCACACGTATATTTTTTGGTTATTGTTTCAAAATTGTATATGTCATCCCCAGTCGCATTTACTAAAAACACCCTTTTTTCTTGTGTACTTCTTAGTAACATCATTTACCTTGGTCAGGCTGTGTATACTTCACCCACGTTTGGTATTACCTTTCCCATCACCACAAATAACAAGTGTCTGCTAACTAGAGAGTGATCCTCCCCTGCCCCCACGCTGGTCCATTCCTGGTGACCACCAGTGATCTTTGGTTTCTATATGTATTCTTGTTTTTTTAATAAAAGTGAGCTCATACAATACTTGTCCTTTTGCGATTCACTTATTTTACTTAGCATAATGTCCTCCAGATTCAACCACGTTATAATGTGTTTCAAGAACTCATTATTGTTCTTCATGGCTGCATAGTATTCCATTGTATGTGTGTACCACATGTTGTTTATCCATTCATGTGTTGATAAGCACTTAAGTTGTTTCCATCTTTTTGCTGTTGTGAAGAGTGCTTCACTGAACATAGGTGTGCATATGTCTGTCTGTGTGTCTTCTATTAGATCTCTAGAGTGTATACCTAGGACAGGAATCACTGGATCATAAGGTGGTTTTATTTCTAGATTTTTTTTTTTTTTTGAGGAAGCATCATACCATTTTCCACAGTGGTTGTACCATTTTATAATCCAACCAGCAGCAGATAATTGTTCTAATCCTCTCACATTTTTGCCAGCATTTGTTGTTTTCTGTATTTTTTATCAGGGCCATTTTTGCAGGAGTGAGATGGTATCTCTTTGTAGTTTTGATTTGCATCTCTCTAATGGCTAATGATCGAGATGCTCTTTTCATGTGTTTGTTGGTTTCTTGAATGTCCTCTTTGGTAAAGTGTATGTTCATGTCCTTTGCTCATTTTTTGATTGGGTTGTTTGTCTTTTTGTTTTTGAGTTGTTGACATTTCTATATATTTTAGAGATTAGACCCTTATTGGATATGTTATTACTGAAGATTTTTTCTGAGCCTGTAAGTTGTCTTTTTACTCTTTTGATAAAGTCTTTTGATGAGCATAAGTATTTAATTTTCATAAGGTCCCAGTAATCTAATTGTCTTCTGTTGTTCATGTATTTATAGTCATGATTGGTAATTTATTATTATTTTTAAATTAGGCCCTGTAGCATTGTCCCTATGTTTTCTTGTAAGACCTTTATAGATGTAGCTTTAACACAGAGTTAGTTTTGTGTATGGTGTGATGTATGGGTCTTGTTTCATTTTTCTGCTAGTGGATATTCAATTTTGCCAGCAACATTTGTTAGAGACTGTTTCTGCTCTCTTGAATGGGCTTTGACCGCTTGTCAAAAATCAGTTGCCTGTAGATGGACGGATTTATTTCTGGGTTCTCAGTTCTATTCCACTGGTCTATGTGTCTGTCATTGAACCAATACCAGGCTGTTTTGATTACTGTAACTGTATAGTATGTTTTGAGATCGTGGAGTGTGAGGCCTCCTACTTTATTCTTCCTCTTCAGTATTGTTTTGGATATTCAGGCCCTCTTTCCTTTCCGTATAAAGTCAGTGATTAGTTTTTCCATTTTGGTAAAGAATGCTGTTGGAATTGGATCAGGATTGCATTGTATCTTTGGGTAGCTTTGGCATTTTCACAAGATTATGTCTTTCAATCCATGGGCACAGAATGTCCTTCCATTTACGTAGGTCTCTTTTAGTTTTTTGTAGTAGTGTTTTGTAGTTTTCATTGTATAAGTCTTTTACATCCCTAGTTAGGTTTATTCCTAGGTATTTTATCATTTGGGAGGCTATTGTAAATGGTATTTTTTCTTGATTTTCTTTTTGGAATTCTCCTAGTTAATATAAAGGAACCCAATTCATGTCATCTGTGAATAGGGATACTTCTACTTCTTGCTTTCTGATTTGAATACCCTTTATTTCTCTTTCTTACCTTTTTGCTCTGTCTAGGAATTCCAATACAACATTGAAGCAACCCAGGCCGTGGTGGGGAAAGGTGGTGAGGGAGTGGGACTTGAGTCACAGAAGCGCCTGGGATGGGGGATGGGCACAGAACACAGAATTGGCTGAGAGAGGTGGTGGTAGTGGTGGGAGAGGCATGGAGAGACTTGCCCCAAGGGAGGTGAATGGGGTAGGGGTGGCACAGGCCAATTGAGGTGGGACTTCTAGTTATTACTCGGTGGGTTACTATTCCAAGGGTATCTTCCATCCAAGTGGAAGGGCATTGCCACTGATGCGTAATCCTAGTCCTAGTTCCTAGCTCCCTTCCTTCTCTGTACTTGCCAAGGGCGCTGGATCTCTCCTCTGCCTTCTTGTTTCCCTTTGCCCCTCAGCAGATGTACATTCCCTGTCCTATGTATCCCCTGTCCTGAGGCTTCCACAATTCAGACCACCTTACTTTGCTCAGTAGCACTTCCCTGAGTTTTCCTAATTTCAAACTATGGTGCTCCCATACTCGAATGGACTCTGGACAAGTTCTGTCCACCTTGTTTCCTTCCAAATTTCTTTACACAGCATCTCTGCCTCCAGCTATGTTTTCCATGAGGTTGCCTTCCTGGGCTCCTCACCCAGGGATGGTTCTTGCTGCCATCCCAAAATGGTCATGCTGCATCGGGCCAGCAGACAGGTCTTTAACTATTCCTGAATCTCTGCGTTCCTGTTGGTTTTATTCTATCTGTCCTTCCAGTGAGCGTTAGGTCCGATTCTCCAGTCTTCCATTTGTTGTTCAGGAGCCTAAGATTGTTATTTGTGTCTGTTTTGCTTAGTTTCTCAAGCCTTTGTTGTAGGATTGTGTTATGGTGTGTCTAAGCCACCATCTTAATCTCAACTCTTGGCCCCTATAGGCCTTTAAGTTTTTCTAATTCTGTTCTAATTTTTTCGTAGACATTGGAACCTCTTATAAGTACGTTGTTTTATGTGGTAAGGCAACATGGTGGAGCAGAGCAAAATTTTTGTTTTGGAAATAAACATGGGTTTGAATCCTGATTTGCTACTAGAGGCTCCATTGTATAGTGCGTAAGAACATGGACTCTGGAGCCAGATAGCTGGGTTCAGGTGGCTATCGGTATGATTTCGGGCAAGTTACTTCACTGCTCTGTGCCTTGGTTACCTCAGCTAAGTGGACATAATAAATGATCCCTACTTGACAGGGTTGCTGTGAGGATGGAGTGAATTGATGCTTGTAAATTACTTGGAAGAGTTAGTTCCTGACGTGGGAGAAGTGTTTGTTAAACAGCCAGATCTGGTTAACAAGTTGCTGTCGAGTTGATTCCATAGAGTTTTCAATGACTGATTTTTCGTAAGTAGATCACTAGGCTCTTCTTCTGAGGCGCCTCTGGGTGGACTTGAACCTCCAACATTTGGGTTAGCAGCTGAGCACATTAACCGTTTTTTTTTTTTTTTTTTTTTTTTACCACCCATGGGCTCCAAACAACTAGACAGATACCCTTAAGTATATTATGTTTTCCTGTGGAAATTCAATTACCTAATCTGTAAAATGGAGATAGTACCAGCTCCTCAAGTTTGTTGTGGTAAGTGAGAGAACATATTTTAGGGGTTCCCACAGAGCAGATGCTAAATTAATATACTTGTCTTTTCCAAACCCCCTTTTCCCTCAAGTAGTACCATTTATTCCATTTAACTTTGACTTTCACAGCAAATCCCAGTCCCCCCTCCCACCCTGCCAATGGCAAGGCCCTGGAGTTGGGCTTATCAATGTGGATATATGTTTCTCAAGCTTGCTTTCTTTAAATATTTATGGCTATACATTGCCTTTACTGTTACATCTTATATATGTTTGAAGTTGAGGTTGGACATTTTTTTCCCATCTGTCTTGTTCATAGTTCATTTTTATGAAGAAAAAGAATCAAACTTAAAATGTACATTTCTCAAGGGTTTACATTTGAGGGGTAATTTTTCATGCTGTTCAGCATTTTGACACATCGGATCTGTTTTTAGGAACAATCAGACTTCCCAGAATGGCATGCCATTCATTCATTCATAAAGCATTTCTTAAGAACTGTATTTTTTTTTAACCAGAAAACAAATCCTTAAAACCCAAGTGACGTTATTTCTTTTGATCTCACAATAATACTTTGAGTACCTTGATAATTATATTATTTGTTGAAAGTGCTCTATGCTACACATGGTACTAAAACCCAAAACCAAACCCATTGCTGTCGAGTCTATTCCGACTCATAGCGACCCTACAGAACAGAGTAGAGCTGCCCCATAAGGTTTCCAAGGAGCACCTGGTGGATTCAAACTGCTGACCTTTTGGTTAGCAGCAGTAGCACTTAACCACTACACCACCAGGGTTTCCATGCATGGTATTAGGCATTTTATATACAAGACCATTCCAATAGTTCACCAAGGTAGATGCCATTATCCCTGTTTTATAGATGAGGAAATGAGACTTGTGCAAGGTCTCTCAGTGAGACAGTGAGAACTTATGCCACCATGGTCTAAATTGGAGACTCTTCCTTTTCATTTAGCAGTTTCATATACACAATGAGTTGCTTTTGAAATTTTCTCTTTGTACTTTGAGTTTCAGCATTTTGTGCCAGGTTGTAGATCTCTTTGTGTTTATCCTACCTGGAGTTCACTGAATTTCTTGGATGCATAGATTGTTTTCATCAAAATTGGGAAGTTTTCAGGCATTATTTTTTCAAATATTATTTCAGTCCCTTTATCCCTCACCTCTCCTTCTGGCATTCCCATTATGCATATGTTGGTGCACTTAATGGTGTCCCACATTTCTCTGAAGCACTGTTCCTTTTTATTTATTCTCTTTTCTCTCTGTTCTTCAGATTGCATAATCTCCATTGTTCTATTTTCAAGATTGTCCGTTCTTTCTTCTCTTAGTTTATATCTGTTGTTGAACTCTGTAACAAATTTTTCATTTCACTTATTGTATTTTTCAACTCTAGAATTTCCACTTCATTCTTTTAGATAAATTTCTGTCTCTGTTTTTCTTACATTTCCTATTTGTTGAAGCATTTTCATCATACTTTCTTTTAATTTCTTGAGCATAGTTTTCTTTAGTTTTTGAGCATATTTATAATAGCTCTTTTGAAATTTTTGTCTGCTAATTCTACCGTCTGTGCCCCTTCAAAGGCAATTTCTATTGCCTGCTTTTATGGGTCAGGCTTTTTTTTTTTTGTTTTTTTTTTTGCATGTTTCATAGTTTTTGTTGAAAACTGGACATTTTAGATACAGTGGAACCTGTGAGAGCTGGAATTTGATGGGACTGCTTGTTTTTCTTGGTCTTGCGAGTTTTCCGCCTTTGTCAGGGTGTAGTCTTACTGCTTTTCTATCACTCTCTATTAGTGGAAAATATTTGTTTTCTTTCTCTGACAGGTTTCTGCCTTACACAGGTTCCAGCTTTCACAGGTTTTACTGTGTGTCAACTCTGGATACTGAACTTGTTCATTATTTGGTCATTTGTGTATTTGTAGAGTGCTTTGGCTGAACTTATTTGTGAAGTCTATTTTTTTGGTATTTTCACCACAGTGTGTAACCTCTGATGTCCCTGCAGAGATTTTTTTTCCTCTTGGTTCTGTGTATTAGTCTGAATACCTAAGGGTTGGCCCTATGTTGGCATAGCTACCTATTAGTCAGTGGTTGTGCTTATGCCCCTTTAGCTGGTTTGATTTTTACCCTTTGCCACTGAATGTGTGTGTGGCTTGGAGCTACTATCACAATTCAGCAAGTTTACTTTTTTTTGGCCCCAAATTCAGCCAGAGACTTATAGTTTAGAGGTTCCCTCTCCAATTGCATCTGAGAGGATGCAGCCTTGAATATGAACACAGCCTTCCAGATTGCCAGTGGTGATTGTGATCTTTTAGGTTTTTTTAAGCCAGTCTTCCTAGGTCTCACGCCTCAGTCAGAGAGGCTTATTGTTCAGTCAGTGTTTGGTCAGAAGCTACATTTAAGTCCCTTGAGCTAGTGAGCCTCAGCCCTGTGTTGAAGGGTCTGTGTGCAGCTTGGGGGAATGCTTCTTAAGTCTGCCCATATCTTGCTCTGATTGCTCCTGAATGGGTGCAGCCTAGCATATGCACGCAACCTTCCTGACCGCCACAGTTGTGTGTGATCCCAGAATGGCTCTTCTTGTCTTTTTTCCTGGTTCTCATTATTATACTTCTGGCTGCTCTGCCATCTATCTTGTATCAGAGCTACCAGCTTCCTCTTAGTTGCTTTCCACCAAAATCTCCGTTGTTTTAGTCAATGCCCTTAGACATGGAGCTCTCAGTTCTGTATTACAAATAGAGTCAGTTCCTTCAGGTAACACTTTGGAGGTCTTAGTCCTTGGTGACCTGCATTCCCTCCCATGGGAGGAACCCATGTGCCAGCTTGGGGCAAAGGCTTGTTTTTCCTGAAGTAGAGTGAACTAGGGAAGGTGGCAGTGCCAGGTCTTCTAGACTTGCCCATCCTGGTGTGGAACCTTTGCCCTGTGAGTGAGCTGGGGCAGGGGCCACTGGAACCCAGTATTCTCGGCCTGCCATGCCAGAGGTAGAGCTTCCACTGTACACATGGGAGATGGGTGGCGGTGGACAGATCCAGTGCTCTTGGCTGCGCCTGCCTGGAGTACAGCTTCCGCAGCATGTGGTTGAGGGGAATGAAAAATGCCAGCAGCCTGCCCCTTCTGCCATGAAACCATAATCCCAAGCTGGTAGTTGAGAGGAGAGGGAGCCTTTGTCTTTTTGTTTCTATGCACCCAGGATGGAGCTTCACAATATGGGGCTGGGAGAGGGTAATTAAGTGGATCATGGCTCAAATGCCACAGACTCTCACTGACCTTCCAAAGATTTAGTAGATTTTCTTGAATGATTGTTTCTCCATTTGCTGTATGCCCTTTGGATAAATTTCAGAGCCTTTGAATGATTTTTTTTTTTTTTCCAATAATTTTCACCAGTTAAGTAGTTGCTTTCCTGGGGAGAGAGTTTGTGAAACTCCTTACTCTGTCATTCCGGAAATCCCACTGTGTGCTCCTGATTTAAAGTTCATTCAAGAGTCCCTGAAATAACTCAGGTGAGGGGACTGATGTATCCCCATGTTGGCCAGGAATCTCATTCTCTAGCCAGAGAAGGTAGAGAGCTAGAGATTCTTCTAGGTCTTCTGATTATTCTGGAGGCAAGAGTATTGAAATCAAGCACCCCTGAGCTGGAATTTGAGCCCCATGCTTGGCCATGTTACTCACCCCTCTACTTCTTTATGAGGTTGGAATGACAATTTCTAATAGCCAAAGCTGTTGAGAGAATTGGATGAAATAATATGTGGGAAACACTTAGCTGAATGACCGGCAATGAAAAAGTGGCTCTTTAAGTGATGGCTGCTATTGCTATTTGCACCCCTCTGGTGGCACAGTGGTTAAGAGCCTGGCTACTAACCAAAAAGTCAGCAGTTTGAATTCACCAGCTGCTCCTTGGAAACACTATGGGGCAATTCTACTCTGTCCTGTAGGGCTGCTATGAGTTGAAATCGACTCGATGGCAACAGGTTTGGTTTTTTTTTTTTTTGTGGGGCCAGCAGTCACATCTCAGCAAACCAGTTCAGTCTTGGCTTCCCCTACTCAGCAAAGAGAATGTTCACCAGCTAACCTGCTCTCCCTGCTGAACCCTCAGCCTGCCCAAGACTTTCTATTTCTCCGTATTTTTGACCTCTTGGGTAAGTCTCTCTATGTTTCTGGCCTTAGGTGGTCCCTGGCTCCCCTGGTCTGGCCAGGTCAGATTAGG
Organism: Elephas maximus indicus; assembly: GCF_024166365.1. Taxonomy (NCBI): domain Eukaryota; kingdom Metazoa; phylum Chordata; class Mammalia; order Proboscidea; family Elephantidae; genus Elephas; species Elephas maximus. Next base: position 87,105,127 of record NC_064830.1, on the reverse strand, counting down.
GATGTCTCTCCCTTCCCATCCTTTCTAGGTGACACATCCTCTTCTCTGGAATTGGAAGCATCATTCAGGAGTGCAAATGCAAGACTAGAGATCAGTGTTTCTGCTTCTGTAACTCTCTGGGTCTCAGTTTCTACCTCATAGAGATGTTGTGAAGATATACTTCCCTGATTAAAACTGGTCAAAAACCAATTTCTTGCTTCTGAAGATGAAACTAAGAACAGATTCTTTTCTTTTCACTGAGGTGGCACCAGTGCAGAATAACAACAACTAACACTTACTAGGCACCAAGCATAATTCTAATTTTTTTTTTAACATGTGTTAACTCACTAAGCTTAACAATGACCCTAAAAGGTAGGTACTGCAATCGACCCCATTTTATAGATGAGGAAACAGACATAGAGAAGCAAAGTGACTTGTCAAAAGCCACGTGGCTTGTAAGTGGCAGAGCTGGGATTGAAACCCTTCATGCTCTATAGCCCAGCTCCCTGTTTGGGGAAGGCAGGTTGGTTGTCTCCCCAGCAGCAGTGCCCCTTCTTCCATTTTGGCAGAACCCCAGAACCTAGACGGCAAGTCTATTGGGTCATAAATTTGACAGACCCTTTATGATGTGGGGGTAAATTCAAATGAATATAAGGGAATCAGGATTATACCATTCCCCTTGCTGGTGATTGGTTTAGGACGGGGCGTCTGACAAAATTATGGCCACTGAGACATGAAGGGAAGCAGACAGGGTTTCTGGGAAAGTTTTCCTCACAGATGGAGACACTTGGAGAAAGGCGTAACACCTGGAGCTGTGGTAGCCATTGTATGCTGTGATGGACCAAGCCATATTTGAGACTAGAAAATCAGGATACAGAAAGAACTTGGGTTGTTACCTCTGGCATGGTCCTATGACCTAATTCCCTTTATGTGAGGTGACAAATTTTCCTTGGTTTGGATTCTCTGTTGTGCGCAGCTGAAGGCATTCTCACAGATACGCCTCTTCTTTTTTTATCATTTAAAATAATTTAACATAAAGCGAAGAATTGTCCAAACATATACACCCACACTCACAACACAAAATACTTGAAGCAACGGTTATAATGTGACCATGATGAATTTAGGGTGAGACACAACCCTGAGTGTGAGTCCTGGTTCTGTCATTTAGTCATGGTTTGACCTGAGACGACATACCTAACTCCTTCTGTTCTCTTTTTTTTTTTTTTTAGTGTTTTAATCTGCATTTTTTTTTATAATTGTGCTTTAAGTGAAAGTTTACAAATCAAGTCAACCTCTCACACAAAAACCCATATACACCTTGCTACACACTCCCAATTACTCTCCCCGTAATGAGTCAGCCCACTGTCACCTTCCACTCTCTCTTTTCGTGTCCACTTCACCAGCTTCTAACCCCCTCCATCCTCTCATCTCCCCTCCAGACAGGAGATGCCAACATAGTCTCAATTGTCCACCTGATCCAAGAAGCTCACTCCTCACCAGCATCCCTTTCCAACCCTTTCCAATCCCTGTCTGAAGAGTTGGCTTCGGGAATGATTCCTGTCCTGGGCCAACAGAAGGTCTGGGGGTCATGACCACCGGGGTCCTTCTGGATTCAGTTAGACCATTAAGTCTGGTCTTATGAGAATTTGGGGTCTGTATCCCACTGCTCTCCAGGTCCCTCAGGGATTCTCTGTTGTGTTCCCTGTCAGGGCAGTCATTGGTTGTAGCTGGGTACCATCTAGTTCTTCTGGCCTCAGGATGTTGTAGTCGCTGGTTCCTGTGGCCCTTTCTGTCTCTTGGGCTCATAATCGCCTTGTGTCCTTGGTGTTCTTCATTCTCCATTGAACAGATATGCCTCTTAATGAGTAAAATACAAACAGTTTCCTAGTTGGGAGGAAGAGGAGCCCTCACTCAGGACTGCAGAGAGATGAAGGTGAGGTCGATCATTTGGGCAGGGGTTTTGGGGGCTATGGTAAGAAATTTGATTCTGTCGTAACGGAAGTAGGACACTTTGAAGGGTTTAAATAAGAAAATGATGTGACCTAATTTATTGTTTTAAACATTGACTCAGGTGTCTGTATACGGAACTAGTTTGGTTGTGGGTAAGAGTGAAAGCGAGGGTGTTGGTAGCTCAATGGTAGAATTCTCGCCATCCACACCAGAGACCTGGGTTCAATTTCTGGCCAGTGCACTTCAGCACAGCCACCATCCAGCAGTGGAGGCTTTTGGGTTGCTATGATACTGAACAAGTTTCGGCAGAGCTTCCAGACTAAGACAGACTAGGAAGAAAGCCCTAGTGATGTGCTTACAAAAATCAGCCAATGAAAACCCTATGTATCATAATGGTTTGATCTGCAACTGATCATGGGGATAGTGCAGGACTGGGCAGTGTTTCTTCCCACTGTGCAGAGGGCCGTCGTGAGTTACTCCCATCATGAGGGTGGAGGAGGTAGGGGAAAAGACAAGTTGATGGATCCAGGGTGCATTTTGGAGGCAGTGCTACCAAGACTTGCTGATAGATTAAATGTGGGAGTGAAGAATGAGAGGAAGGAGGGCAAGGAGAGTAGCAGCCTATATGGCTGAGAGCAGTGGACTTGTACTTAGGTTGTTGTCCTTAGTTGCCATCGAATCATCCCCAATTCATGGTGACTATACATACAACAGAATGAAATGTAGCCCTTTCCTGTGCCTTCCCCATGATTGGTTGTGTATCTGACTGTTAACGATCCGTAGGGTTTTCATTGGCTGACTTTTGGAAGTAGATTGGCAGCCTTTTCTTCCTAGTCCATCTTAGTCTGGAAGTTCTGCTGACTAAGCATCATAACAACATTCAAGCCTCCACTGATGGATAGGTGGTGGCTGTACATGAGGTGCATTGGCCAGGAGTCAAACCCCAGTCTCCTACATGAAAGGAGAGAATTCTACCACTGAACCACCAATACTTCACATACTTGGGTTAACACGAGTCAGATCAGCCTGTGTTATTTACTAACCATGGGAAGTTATATGAGATTCCAAAGTCTGAACCAGACTGAAGTTTTCTGTTTCTGTTTTATTCACCACCAGACCTGGTACCTCATACACGATAGATGAAAAATAATGTTTGTTGAATGAATGAACCACATTTATTAACTCACAGCCTGCTCATTGCAGAGCCTGACATGGTGTGGCACAGTAAGTTCTCTTTCAGTGATGATAGAATGAAGGAAGGAGTGGTCTCATGCCTTTCTCATTATGCTTCCCTTGTGAAGAGTTAGCAAATGGCAGGAAGGTACTGAGCTCTCTGCTTATGCCAAGGACCTTGGTACCATGACATCAGCCTGTCACTTATAAAGACAGCAAATCTATTGGATCATAAATTTGGCTGCAAACTAATATGCTAGCAACAATAAATATTAATTAAACATTTATCTCACTAGCATTTTGCTTGTCATATTATATTTTAGAAGGTCATCAGGGGCTGATTTGGAGTGGTTGAGGATCTTTAAAAAAATTCAGGGAAGTCTGAACTCATGCATTACATTTTCTCTAGATAAAATTGTCTGTAGGAAGCAGAGAATGTGTCTTGGTAGTTTGCTCTCCAAAACCAAAACCAAACCATTTGCTTTCAAGTCGATTCCAAGTCATGGTAACCCTGTGTGTTACAGAGTAGAATTTCATTCCTTAGGGTTTTCATGGCAGTGACCTTTTGCAAGCAGATTGCCAGGCCTTTCTTCTGAGGCACCTCTGGCTGGGTTCAAACTGCTAAGCTTTTGGTTAGTAGTCGAGCGCTTAACCATTTGTGCCGCCCGAGGACCCCATTTGTGCTCCCTAGTATGGCAATAAAGTTTATTTACATATTCTTTTATCCATTCATTCACTGATCCAGTAAATTTATATGTAGTATCTTTTAAGTCCAGACAATGGTGAACACAATGGGCAAGGTCCTGCTTCTTGGAGCCATATTCCCATTAGGGAGACAGACACTAAGTAAATAAATCAACAGCGTTATTTAGTTAAGTGTTAGTGTCCATGGAGAAACCGAAGCAAGACTTTGAGGATGTGGCTGGAGAGCTCTTTTAATTGGCATGTTCAAGGAAGGTCTCTCTTGGGAGGAGACATTCAAGGAGACCTGAAGGATGTGAAGCAGCCCGGTGTGTACAGGTTTCCGGGAGAGTGTTCCAGAACAAAGGAACAGTAGAAGTAAAGGCCTGGGATACCTGAGGAAGAGAAGCAGGCCTTTGTGGCTGAAGCAGTCACGTAAGTGAATTCTCTATGTGCAATCGGAGCTGGTCAGAGAGGAATCAGGATGGAGAAAGGGCTCCAGTCTGGACTGCATCCAGGCATTTCTTTGTCTATTCAACGTGCAGATGGTGGATGCCTATTTTGTGCAGATACTGTGCTGGGAAATATCCTAAAGATAAAGACCAAAGCCTGGAGGAGGCAACAATCCATCTCATTACAATGTCACACTGAGCCATGTATTAGACACTATTACTGTCAGAAGATACCGGTCACCTCCTCCAGGGGAGGAGACCACTGCATGGAGGATAGCAAACAGTACATTACTATATGGTTTGCAGGTATTGGGGTTGCCAAGAAAGACAGGACTTAATGCAAGAAGTAGGTGGAACAGCGTTTACTCATGGGGAAGATAAACAGAGTGAGATCAGCTTCTATAGTGAGCTTTGGTCCCTGTCATGGGTTGAATTATGTCCTCCCCCCAAAATATGTGTATTAACTTGGTTAGGCCATGATTCCCAGTATTTTGTGGTTGTCCTCCATGTTGCGATGGTAATTTTATGTTAAAGAGGGTTAGGGTGGGATTGTAACACCCTTATCAGGTCACATCCCTGAACCAATGTAAAAGGAGTTTCCCTGGGGTGTGACCTGCACCATTTTTATTTCTCATGAGATAAAAGGAAAGGGAAGCTAGCAGAGAGTTGGGAACCTTATACCACTGAGAAAGCAGTGCTGGGAGCAGAGCACATCCTTTGGACCTGAGGTTCCTGTGCTGAGATGCTGCGAGACCAAGGGAAGACTGATGCATGACAAGGACTTTCCTCCGGAGCCGACAGAGAGATAAAGCATTCCTCTGGAGCCGGCGCCCTGAGTTCGGACTTCTAGCCTACTGGACTGTGAGAGAATAAACTCTTTGTTAAAGCCATCCACTTGTGGTATTTGTGTTACAGCAGCACTAGATGACTAAGACAGCCCCCCACGGCCAGCAGGTCACTTCCCACAGCAGATATTGGATGATGGACTATATTCACCCCTCTCATGCTACAGATAAAGGACCCTCTCCCCTCCCATCGGGGAGCAGGTACAGCAGTGGGTTGGCCAGGTGCCCTGTGACACACGCATAAACAGAACAGGAAAATACACATCAAGTTCAAAACGGAAATATCACCAAACAAGATAAGGCCCTCAGTACAGATTGTGCTGTTTTCAAATAAGGAGTTGTTCCAGGCCTGAGGTCCTGATTGGGTGGCCTGGAGAGGCGCGGAGAGTTGTGCGGATGCTGCTTTCCCAATAATAATATCTACCAGTAGGGGCATTATACAGGAGGGCTATACTTCCTGGCCCCCTCCCAGTCAGATATGGCCATGTGACTTGCTTTGGTCAATAAAATGTGAGCATAGATGACAAGTGTTGCGTTATGGGCTAGTACATGCTAAGCCCCTGCTGAAGTGACCCTTGTCACCCTCTGCCATGCTGCCTGACGATGCTTAAGACAGGGCCTGGTCTGTCAGCTGGAACGAGGGTGGTGACCCTGGATGGACAAGTAGTGTGATCAAGAAATACATTTTCATTGTTTACGCCTCTGTGGTCTTGGGGTTGTTTGTCACTGCAGTATAGCCCAGTCTATCCTGACTGCTGTGGCCATGATAGGGATAAGCACAAAAGTAGAACATGCAACCCAGCCCGAGGAAGTCAGGGAAAGCTTCCCAAAGGAGGAGGCATCTTCACGGAGGCTGGAAGGGAAATGTTTTGGAGAGATGGAGGAAGAGGAATCTCCCTCGGGTGGTGACTACAAAGAGGGAAACACAGGTGAAGCTTAAAATAATGTAGTTAAGAGCACAGGCTTTGGAGTCAGACAGGTGTGAATTTGATTCCTGGCTCTGCCACTGTCTAGACCTGTGACCTTGGGCAGAAGTTCCTGAAATTTCTGAGTGTCAGATTCCTCATTGCACAAGAGGCAAGATAGTGCCTGCGCTGCCTATGCCTGGCTCCTATGTGTAAGTGCTCATTCAAAGCCCTGGCATTACTAGCTGTAATGGCAGACACACTGGGTCACTGGGTCCAGTTTTGTCATGGCCTTTGCCAAACGCCATTGCTAAAACAATGATATTGTTAGCTGCCATGGTGTCAGCCCCTGACTCATGAAAATCCTGTGCATAACGAGATGAAACATTGTCCAATCCGAGGCCATCGCCATGACCTCCATGATTGATTGTGGTTTCAACTGTTGTGTCCACAGGGTTTTCGTTGGCTGATTTTCGGAAGTAGGTCACCAGGCTTTGCTTTCGAGCCCATCTTAGTCTGGAAGCTCTACTCATACTTGCTCAGCATCCTAGCGACATGAAACCTTCCACTGACAGACATGAGGTACATTGCCTAGGAACTTGGCTGTCCCTCATGGAAGGCAAGAATTCTACCACTGAACCACAAATGCCTCAATATAGAAATATTAGCTAATACTTACATGGCATTTATTATGTGCCCAGCTGTACGTACTTTGCCTGTATTACAAAACTATAGGAGTTAAAGTGCTATTATTATGTCTATTTTACTAATGAGGAAACAGAAGCACAGAGAGGGTAATGGCTTATAAGAAGGCACACAGCTGTCACATGGTAGAACTGCTTCTGTGCTTAGACATCCAAAAGTCCTGTCTTAGTTACCTAGTGCTGCTAGAACAGAAATACTGCAAGTAGATGGCTTTAAGCAAACAGAAATTTATTCTCTCACAGTCTAGGAGGCTAGAAGTCTGAATTCAGGGTCCCAGCTCCAGGGGAAGACTTTATCTTCCTGTCAGCTCAGAACAAAGGTTCTTGTCATCAATCTTCCCCTGGTCTAAGGGCTTCTCAGCACAGGGACCCCAAGTCCAAAGGACGTGCTCTGCTCCTGGCACTGCTTTCTTGGTGGTAACGCAGTCCCTCTCTTCTCTGCTCACCTCTCTCTCACATCTCAAAAGAGATTGACTCAAAATACAACCTAATCCTGTAGATTGAGTCCTGGTCATTAACATAACTGCCTCTGATCCTGCCTCATTAACATCATAGAGGTTAGGATTTACAACACATAATTACATCAGATCACAAATGGAAGACCATTGCACAAAACTGGGAATCATGGCCTAGCCAAATTGATGTACATTCTGGGGGGCACAGTTCAATCCATGGTAAGTTCCATGCCATTTTTGCCGTGTTCAGTGGCTAAGATGAAACTCCCACTTGAAGATGTGTTGTTGAGACACCTGATCTGGCAAAGAATGAAGATAGGGGAGGGTCCTGGCTAGAGACTTGGGCAAGGGTGATGTCATGATCCTAGAAGTTGGGGTAAAACTGGCAGGGATGGTTTTCAAAACAAAGTTGGCCAAAGAGGAACTTAAAATCCCATGAGGTTTCCTATAGCCAACAGCAAGCAGCCAGGAGCTGCTCCTGGCCCCTGTGCCTGTGTTCTACATGCGGCGGTGAAGCAGACACCAAACCTGCTGTCTGCTATGCTTCCAGGCCTCACACTTGTTGAAGAGACAGGGAAGTGTCACTTCACACATGCTCTGTTGTAGCAGGTGCTCTTAGGGAGAATCCCAGGCAGCTCTAGGAACCCACCGACCTAACCTGGAGTTTCTGGGTGGTGCACACGGTACATGTGCTTGGCTACTAACTGAAAGGTTGGAGACTGGAGTCCACCCAGAGGTGTTTTTGGAAGAAAGCCCTGGTGATTTACTTCAGAAAAATCTGCCCTGAGGACCCTGGGGAGCACAGTTCTGCTCTGACGCACACAGGGTTGTCGTGAGTGGGATCGACTCCGTGGTACCTGGATTGGCCCTAACCTAGCCTTGAGGGTGATGTCAAACTGGAGACACGATGACCAAGTAGGAGTATCCTGATGAAGGAAAGGAAAGCAGAAGGACTTTCTATGAAGGGAAAGAAGCACACGTGTTAATGTGGAAGGGCAAGGGGTATTCGTAGAGTGGAGCATCCAGCAGAGAGAAGAAAGAAGGAAGCAGGAAGAGGAGAACCTGGGGTGCTAAGTGAGGGCTGCCTCTTTGGGCTTTATCCCAAGGGCAGTAGGGAATCCAGCCAACGGGCTTTGTACAGGGGAACAATTGGGTCAAGCTCCCTCCAGCTGCCAATTTGATTGCAGGGTACAAGTCTGGAGCGGGAGACCATTTAGGAGACTGTGACAGTAGTTCTGACGGGGGCCCAGCTGCAAATGGAGAGCGGTGGGTGGCTCCCAGCTCCCTAAACTTGTGACCCTGGATTAGTGCTCTGATGCCATTGTATCCCTGTCCTTCTCCTCCCTGGCAAAAAGGGCCTCCTGATCTATATTTATCTTTCCAGAGTGGTGGTTCTGTAAATTGCAGCTCTCTAAGGTTTTGGCACTGCCCACATCCCTGAGATAGCTGAGTTCTGGGTCACGGGTGACTCGGCTCTGCTGAGCTGTTAACAGCGATTCTTGTTTTGTTTCCCGAGATTTCTGTTGGGGTAGTGACTGCGCTGTTTATAAGCTTGGGTTCTCTGGGCTGTTTGCCCGTAGGTTAGCAGCTTGGGTAAATTGGCCCCAGGTGAGCAGAGTTCTCTGAACGCTGGCCATTTGATCCAAATTGGGAAAATCTTCCCCAGTGGGAGCCGAAAAAGCATGGGTTAACTTTCACTTCCAATTAGCTTTGCGTTTTCTCTAAAGACGTAATACTTTATTACGTTAATGAGGCATAAAATTATTAATTGCTAATTGTTTAGAGTTGCTTAGTCTATTTAAAAGAAATGATACCATTTAGAGCAAGATTTAAAGATATGCAAATGTCAAATGGCTTCCTTCGGATTTTTAGCTACTCTGTGTTTCAGTGGCAAAATGTACTGACTTTGTCGTTAGGAAGATATAATTTTTTTTTCTAATTCTGTGACATGCAACCTCAGTACACCGCCTGTGCATCCTTGTTCAACCTCCTGAACATCTGAGTGTCAGTTTCCCCCATCTGTGAAATGGTGCGGTGGTTAAGTGATACGGCTGTTAACCAAAAGGTCAGCAGTTCAAACCCACCAGCCACTCCTTGGTAACCCCATGGGGCAGTTCTGCTCTGCCCTCTAGGGTCGCTATGGGTTGAAATCAACTCAACGGCAATTTTTTTTTTTTTTTTTTGGTATTCAGACTAAGACTAGGAAGAAAGATCTGATCTACCTCCAAAAATTGGCCAACTCACTTGTTTGAACAAATTATCAGGAGGGATCAATCACTGGAAGACATCATAAATGGAGAAAATATTGAAGCAGAGGGTCAGCAAGGGTGAGGAAGACCCCTGGTGAGATGAATTGGCACAATAGCTACAACAGTGGACTTGAACATACCGGTGATTAGGAAGATGGTGCAGGACTAGGCAATGTTTTATCCTGTTGTACGTTAAAATCACTACGAGTCAGAGTCAACTATAGCAGGTTTGCCTGTGTATCTGTCTATCTAAGTGATATATATGTTTGTGTGTCAACACCTATATCTGCATATCTGTATCTATATCTTCACATTCTTGTCTTCCAAACTTATCTGAAGTTCATGGAAAGTGATGCAACAGTCCTGAGTCTTCAGGGCAACTTCAAGTAAAATGCCACTTTCAGGCAGCTCTCGTGTTCTGATGTTTCGATTCAGCTACCCAGGCCTGTTTTGTGTCTTGGCATGTGGGAGACAGTGGTCTTCTGTTCCATATTTCCTGTTCCATGCTGTTTGATGACACTTGAAAGAGTGGGATTCTTATACTTCTCTGACAGGTCGGGGGCTAGAATTTAGCTTCCTTCTGGGGCCCAGGGAGTGTGACCCCTTGAGGACCACTGGGCTTCAAAGATGCCCCTTGAGTCTTCCTTCCTGAGATTGTCTGGTGAGTCCCTATCCCAGCACAGACCCTAGGATTCCTGCTCTGCTCCACTCACCGAGGAGTGGGGGCTTTGGTTCACACTTTGAATTTCGCTCTCTTGCTCCAGCATTTACAGAGACCCTCTTCTTTTTAAGAAGCCTAGTTAAAGAGTTGGCACAATTAAAAAAGAGAAGAAACAACTGCAAACATCCATTAATAATTGTAACATGGAATGTATGAAGTATGAATCTAGGAAAACTAGAAATTGTTAAAAATGAAGGGAACTGCATAAAATCAATATCCTAGGCATTAGTGAGCTGAAATGAACTGATATTGGCCATTTTGAGTTGGACAATCATATGCTGTACTATGCCAGGAATGACAAATTGAAGAGGAATGGCATCACTTTCATCGTCAAAAAGAACATTTCAGGATCTATCCTGAAGTACATCGCTGTCAGTGATAGGATAATATCCATACACCTACAAGAAAGACCAGTTAATATGACTACTATTCATATTTACATACCACCCACTAATGCCAAATATGAGGAAATTGAAGATTTTTATCAACTTCTGCAGTCTGAAATTGCACAAACACGCAATCAAGATGCATTGATAATTACTGGGGATTGGAATGGGAAAGTTAGAAACAAAGAAGAAGGATTGGTAGTTTGAAAATATGGCCTTGATGATAGAAATGATACTGGAGATCACATGATAGGATTTTGCAAGACCGATGACTTCTACATTGCAAATATCTTTTTTTCAACAATATAAATGGTGACTATACTGATGGAATGGAGGAATCAAATCGACTATATCTGTGGAAAGAGGTGATGGAGAAGCTCAATGTCATCAGAACAAGGCCAGGGGCCGACTGTGGAACAGGCCATAAATTGCTCATATGCAAGTTTAAGTTGAAAAAAAAAAAAAAAGAAGCTGAAGAAAATTAGAGCAAGTCCACAAGGGCCAAAATACAACCTTGAGTATATCCCACCTGAATTTAAAGACTATCTCAAGAATAAATTTGACACATTGAACACTAATGACTGAAGACCAGATGAGTTGTGGAATGACATCAAGGACATCATACATGAAGAAAGCAAGAGGCCATTAAAAAGACCACAAAGGGTGTCAGAAGAGATGCTGAACCCTACTCTCAAATGTTGAGTAGCTGAAGTGCATGGAAAAAATGAGCTGAACAGAATATTTCAAGGGGCAGCTCAAGAAGACAAAGTATTACAATGACATACCCAAAGACCTGAAGTTAGAAAACGAAAAGGGAAGAACACACTTGGCATTTCTCAAGCTGAAAGAACTAGAGAAAAAATACAAGCCTTGTGTTGCAGTATCGAAGGATTCTATGGAAAAAATATTGAACGGTGCAGGAAACATCAAAAGAAGATGGAAGGAATGCACAGAGTCACTGTACCAAAAAAAATTGATAGATGTTAAACCATTTTGGGAGGTAGCATATGATCAAGAACCAATGATATACAGAAGGAAGAAGTCCAAGCTGCACTGAAGGGAATGGCAGAAAACAGGGAATTGACAGAATACCAACTGAGATGTTTCAACAAACAAATGGAGCACTGTAGGTGCTCACTTGTCTATGCCAAAAAACTTGGAAGACAGCTTCCTGGCCAACCAACTGGAAGAGATCCATATTTGTACCTATTCCAAAGAAAGGCAATCCAACAGAATGCAGAAATTATCTAACAATATTATTAATATCATACAAAGTAAAATTTTGCTGAAGATCATTCAGAAGAGGTTGTAGCGGTACATGGACAGAGAACTGCCAGAAGTTCAAGCTGGATTCAGAAGAGGATGTGGAACAAGGGATATCATTGCTGATGTCAGATGGGTCTTGGCTGAAAGCAGAGAATACCAGAAAGATGTTTACCTGTGTTTTATTGACTATGCAATGGCATTAGACTGTGAGGATCATAACAAATTATGGATAACATTGTGAAAATGGAAATTCCAGAACAATTAATTGTACTTATGAGGCACCTTTACATAGACCAAGAGGCAATCGTGCAAACAGAATAAGAGAATACTACATAGTCTAAAATCAGGAAAGGTGTTCATCAGGCTTGTTTCCTTTCACCATATTTATTCAATCTGTATTCCGAGCAAATAATCTGAGAAGCTGGACTCTTAAGAAGAAGAACACAGCATCAGGATTGGAGGAAGACTCATTAACAACCTGCAATATGCAAATGGTACAACCTTCCTTGCTCAAAGTGAAGGGGACTTGAAGCACTTACTGATGAAGATCAAAGACCACAGCCTTCAGTATGGAGTGCATGTCAACATAAAGGAAGGAAAAATCCTCATATCTGGACCAATAAGCAACATCATGATAAATGGAGAAAATATTGAAATTGTCAAGAATTTCATTTTACTTGGGTCCACAGTCAACGCCCATGGGAACAGTGGTCAGGTTATCAAATATTGGTGTTGATTTGGGCAAATCTGCTGCAAAGGACCTCTTTAAAGTATTGAAAAACAATGATGTTACTTTGAGGACTAAGGTGTGCCTCACCCCAGCAATGGTATTTTTAGTCGCCTCATATACACGTAAAAGCTGAACAATGGATAAGGAAGACCAAAGAATTGACACCTTTCAATTATGGTGGTGGCGAAGGCTATTGAATATACTGTGGACTGCCAGAAGAACAAAAAAATCTGTCCTGGAAGAAGTACAGCCAATGCTCCTTAGAAGCGAGTATGGGGAGACTTCATCACACGTACTTTGGACATGTTATCAGGTGGGACCAGTCCCTGGAGAAGGACATCGTGCTTGGTAAATAGGGGGTCGGTAAAAAAAAGGGGAAGACCCTCAATGAGATGGACTGACACAGTGACTGCAACAGTTAGCTCAAGCATAGCAAAGATTATGAAGAAGACGCAGAAGTAGGCAGTGTTTCTTTCTGTTGTACATTGGATACGTGAGTTGGAACCGACTCAACAGCACCTAACAAGTTAAAGAGTTACATACACTGATGGTTAGACTCTTTCTTGCCTTCCCCAGAGCTGCTTAAACAGAAGTGACCAATCTGAATGTGTTTTGCTCTCCTCAGTCCTGGCAAAAATCCAGTCCCATGCATCAGGCTCCTGAAAGGGCCACTACGCCTCTTCAGAGTCTCCCATTCCAAGGCCTCAACTCAGATTTTTCCCATTCCGATTATGGTTCTGGATCACTCAAAATTTTGAAAATTCGAGTCTCTTCCAGTTCCGTTTCATCTGCCATGACTGAACACATTCAAACCTGTTCAAAGTCCTGGTTACTTCTGTAGTTGATGGTACTGGTCTTATCCTTCGCAGTTGGCCGGCATCTTTGAGCCAGGTACTGTAGTTTCTGACTCAGCCCAGAATCTGAGACAAAAGAGATTTGGTTGCTATGCAATGCGTACATTGTCCTTGTTTCCTAAGAGGGAGATTAAATTTCTAGCAGGACTTTGACCTGTAGTTTTTTCCGTTCTGATTATGTTCTGGTTCACCCAAAATTTAAAAAATTTGGGTCTGTTCCAGTGTCACTTCCTCGCCCTTGATGGGACCAGGAAGAACTGGTTCAATGCCCTGGAAGTCACATGCTCCACATTGGCAGCTATAGGGAGTTGCATTAAGCCAAACCTCTTGGTGACAACAAAGCCAGGATCCAAACAGAGCAAGGGCAGCAGCCGGACAAGTGAAGCCAAGGTACTCCATCTCAGTGGTGAGAACTTCCTGTATGCCACGCACTATTCTAAACAGTGTCATAGATCATCTGACTTCTCCTGAATTGGTTATAATTCTCTTCACTTTACCAAAGAGGACACTGAGGGCCATGGAGGTTAAGGGACATTCTCAAAGCCACACAGCCAGTGAGTGTGAACCCAAAATGTGTTTCTTTAATTGTGATGGCACTCTGCTGTCATTGGAAAGTGGCTACCAAGGGAAAGGTAAGGCCACACAGGACATGGGCAGGGAAAGAGAGAGAGGGAGGGGAATGAGGAGGCTGAGAGTCCGTGGCTGTTCCTTGCAGCCGATGTAATCATTTCCCACTTGTCACTTCTCCCAAAGAGGAGGGAATGTGCCACGGATTTCAGCACAGTGTTCAGCTACAATTGCTCCTAGGCAGGTGTGGTAGGCAGGATAATGGCTCCCCAGAGTTGACATGTCCTAATCCCTGGAAACTGTGACCATGCTAGGTTACATGACAAATAGATACAGATGGAATTAAGGGTACTAATCAGATTACTTTAAAATAAGGAGACCATTCTGGATTATCCAGGTGGACCCAATGTTGTGCCCTTAAATGGGGAATAAGGAGGCAGAGAGAAGGCATCATGAGACTCTATTAGCTTTTGCTGGTTTTGGAGGTAGAGAGGGGCCGTGAGCCAAGGAATGTGGACAGCTTCTGGAAGCCAAAAGAGACAAGAAAACATTCTTCCTTAGGGCCTCCAGGAAGGGTGTTATTTCAGTGAGACCCATTTCAGACTCCTGATATCCAGAACAGTAAGGTAACACATCTGTGTTGTTTTGAGCCACCAGGTTTGTGGTAATTTGTTACAGCAGCAATGACAAACTAATACAGCAGGGTAGCTGTACATTTAAAAATTATGCACAAATGGAATCTAATCAGACCTTTGGGTCATGGACTTCTCATTTACGAGAAAAATGCGAGATAGGGGAACATGTTAAACAGCCTTACAAGGATGCAATTAACCAAACTAGAGTGAGCACCATCCTACAGGGTGACTGAATTTTTTTTTTAATGTCCAAACCTGTCCCACACCCTCCCCCCCCCAAAAAAACCCAAACCCGTTGGCCGTCGAGTTGACCCCGATTCATAGTGACCCTATAGGACAAATTAGAACTGCCCTACAGGGTTTCCAAGGAACAGCTGGTGGATTCGAACTGCCAGCCTTTTGGTTAGCAGCCGAGATCTTAACCACTGAGCCCCCAGGGCTCCTTTAATGTCTAAGGTATGAAAACCAGGGAGGATTAAAGGTAGGGTCTCCGTGTGGCTTTCCATGCATAATCTTGGCTTAGAGTTTTTGTCCTGATACAGTTATTAGTAGTGCTATCTTTCATTCTCAATAGTGTTCCAGTTCAGTTGACAAGGTATATCATCACCCTGTTAGAGGCAGCTTGAGAGACCTAACAACCAAATACAGTGAAGGGATCTTGCATGAATTTTGATTTGGGAAAACTGACTCTGAAAATACATGTTTTCAGACAATTGGGAAATTTGAATATGGACTGGGTGTTAAATGGAAACCCCGGTGGCATAGTGGTTAAGAGCTACGGCTGCTAACCAAAAGATCGGCAGTTCAGATCCACCAGGCACTCCTTGGAAACTCTAGGGGGCAGTTCTACTCTGTCCTAGAAGGTCCCTATGAGTTGGTATCGACTCGACAGCAGTGGGTTTGATTTTTGTTTTTTTTGGGTGTTTAATAAGATTGTAATTTCATGAGGTGTGATAATAGCCGTGTGGTTAGGTATAAAAGTGTCCATTAAAAATATATTACTGAAGTATTTAGGTGCAAATGATATGATACCTGGGATTTATTTTGAAATAATCCAGCCCCCCCCCATAATAAGGTATAAAAAAAAACAAATATGACAAAATATTGTTAGTTATTGAAGCTGGATGATGGATATGTGGGAGTATGTTGTTCTCTCTACTTTTGTTTGACCATTTTCGTAACAAAAAGTTTAAGAACAGCTTCCTGTGGTTATTTGGGACAGACCCAGCCATTTTGTTTTCTCTTTGTTCCTCTTCTCCTATTGGCCTGATGTTTGTCTATCACCTAGGTCTCAGATGGCTGGCTGGAAGTAAGATTGGGACACGGAAGGAAGAAATGGCTTCACAGACCTTAAAACAAGGCCATGAGTGCCAGCCCAGGGCATTATGCTTTGGGGAATGAGAACACAATGTGGGCAAGCAATATATTAATATTTTGATTCTCATTTGACATTTTTTTTTTTTTTGTCAGGAGCCTCATGAAGAGGTCTGACTCTAGTTTGAGGTAAATTTCAGGAGTCTTTACATTTGTAGGGATGGATATAGGATTACAGGCCAACTATGAATGACTGTCTAGGGGGTTAATCAAAACAAGCGCTGTGAAGTGAAAAGAACATGAGTTTGGAGCTAAAATGCCTGATTTTGTTATGTTATGGCTTTGTGACCTTAGGCAAGTCACATAACCTCTCTGAATTCCAGGTTTCTTATCTGAAAATTGGGAAAATGAATCTCTGTTTCTCAGGGTCATTGGGAGGAATAAATGTCATAACCGATAAACCTGTTGTTGTTGAGTCGGTTCCGACTAATAGCGACCCTATAGGACAGAGTAGAAGAGCCCCATAGGGCTTCCAAAGAGCAGCTGGTGGATTCAAACTGCCGACCTCTCTGTTAGCAGCCGAGCCCTTAATCACTGTGCCACCATATAAAATACCAGGCACATATTAGGGGCTTTAGAAACATTTGTTCTCCGTCACTCTTGAGTCTCCTTGAGTCGCAAATGTTTTGGATATCAGTAATTCATATTCTATTTTGGATACTACTTCTGTTTAAAAATAAAAATTTCTGCTTATAGAATAAACATTGTAGAAGAATGTAGAGATGGGAAAGATGATAAAAATCCAATTGCCATTGATTCAGAATGCGTATCAGGGTAGGTACTCGTGCCATAGGGTTTTCAGCGCCTGATTTTTCAGATGTAGACCCTCAGGCCTTCCGAGGCACTTCTGGGTGGACTCAAACTTCCAACATTTTGGTTAGCAGCCGAGCACATTAACTGTTTGCACCACCCAGGGACTCCAAAATATTATAGAAGCATATAAAAAGAAAATAAACATCTTCCATAAAACCACCAAACAGATTCCAGCTGTTTATATTGTGGTTCACTTCCCTTCTGTGTTCCTCTGTGTGTGTGTGTAAAAATAAGCAGGATCATCTTGTATACAGAATTTCTTACCCTGTTCTTTTTCAATATATTGTATAACCTTTTCTCCCTGTGGGTTTTTGTTTTTTCAATATTTAACAATAAAAGCATAATGGACTCTGGAGTCATATCAGCCTGGGTATGAGAACTCACAGCTCCACCATGTCCTAGCCATGAGTACCTGGGAAAATCCCCAAACCTTTTCAGAGAGTTAGTGTAGGATTTAAATGACGTAAGGCCCATAATGCTTTTAGCAGAGTTCCTCAGAGTTAGTAAGTGCTTATAAATGATGTTTGCTCTTATTGTAATTTATTCGACAGTGTGTCAATTAGGCTAGGTTATGCTGCAGTAACAGAGAGCACTGAAACCTCCGTGACTTAACACAACCAAAGTTTGTTTCTTACTGCAGATTTAAACCACTCTCTTGGGGAGCTGTCTTCACGTGGTGACCCAGAGCTCCAGGTTGCTCCCATCTGGTAGCACCTCTAACTCACACATGCTTTTATGATGGCTAAGGCAGGGGAAGAGAAACTAGAGGGACTCACACCCACAATTGAATGCTTTGATCCAGACGACATAGTCATCTATTCTGTTCACAACCAATTGGCCAGAACAAGTTGCATCACTAGTTCAAGAGGGCATGTTTGGAGAATTGTAGCCCCCCCAGGTACCCAGAAGAAAAGGAGGAGACTCAAACTTAGATAGGTACCCGGAATCCCTGGGTGATGCAAACGGTTAATGCACTTGGCTTCTAGTTGAAAGGTTGGCAGTTCAAGTCTACCTAGAGGTGCCTTGGAAGAAAGGCCTGGAAGCCTACGTCCAAAAAATCAACCACTGACAGGGATCACAATCCAGGGTCCCAGACAGAGCGGGAGAGAAGTGTAGAACAAAATTCAAATTTACAAAACAAAGACCAGACTTTCTGGTCTCCCAGAGACTGGAGGAGCCCCTCATCTGCCCCCCAGATACTCTGCTAACGCAGAACTGAAACCACTCCCGAGGCCCACTGTTCACACAGAGATTAGACAAACAGTAACACTTGTGAGGAACGTGCTTTTTAGTTCAATCAAGTATATGAGACCAAACGGGCAACATCTGCCCAAAAGCAAAGACAGAAAGGGACAGGAAGGGACAGAAAACCTAGAGGAATGGACACGAGGAACCCAGAGTATAAAGGGAAAGGAGGAGAGTGCTGACACATTGTGGGGATTGCAACCAATGTCACAAAACAATTTGTGTATACATTTTTGAACGAGAAACTAATTTACGCTGTAAACTTCCACCTAAAGCACAGTAAAATTAAAAAAAAAAATGAGCCACTGAAAACTCTATGGAGCACAGTTCTATTCTGACACACTTGGGATCATGAGTTCAAATCGATGTGACAGCAGCCAGTTAGGAGTCTCTACCAAGGAGCTATCTGTCTGTTACAGGATTAGTCGTTCTCTTGGAAGTCAGTGGACTTGGATTTAAGGTCCACTCCCAGGTATGAGGCCTTAACCCCTGAGCTGGGCAAAGGAAAGAAAAGGCAGCCAATCTCAGCTGCTTAGCTTCTCCTGGGTCAGCCTGAAGCTGAGGTTTCCAGCAGTGTTCCCATGCCGAGAATTACTGCCCCCTTAGTACTGTGGATGGTGCATTTAAAACGAAGGGGCCAGGCTGGCCACAGTATCGCGTTTCTTCAGTGCCCTGTCATCACCCTGATCTACAATGCACCCTGAGGACCATCCGTCCTGAAGGAGAGTTTATCAGGCTGTCTCTGGTTTTAAGTATCACATATATCATGGTGGGGAGAAGACTAAGGAAGTCTGAGCCTTGCCTTGCTAGAAGCTGGGTGAATGCTGGAGGGAGGGCTCATGTGGAATTCTCAGGTCTTCCAAGGAGGCTGCAGTGAAGTTTTGTTTCTTGGTTTTCATTCCTTTTCCTTCTTCCCAAGTAATGTCAGCCTTTCCTTCTACTAGATAACTGCAGTAGGATACAAGGAAAGAAGGGTTTCAGGGTAGAGAAAAACATGGGAGTGCCTCGTGGCTTTGCCACATACTAGCTGTATGTCCAGGGCAAGTTGCTTCCCCTCTCTGGGCCTTCTCCTCATTTATGTGATGGAGACAGGATGAGCTCTTTGACTTCTGTGATTCTGTGATTCAACAACTCCATAGCTAAGTTGGAAGCAGAGCCTGCATACTGAGGGAGCTCCATGTGGGAGATCATCTATGCCAGTTAGGATGCTTTCAGTCATAGGCAATGGAAACACTGATTTAAATTGGTTTAAACATGAGAAACATTTACTATCCATGAGGAGCCCTGGTGGCTAGGTGGTTAAAGCGCTTGGCTGGTAACCATAAGGTCAGCAGTTTGAACCCATCAGCCGCTCTGCAGGAGAAGGATGTGGCAGTCTGCTTCCCTAAAGATTTACAGCCTAGGAACCCGTATGGTGCAGTTCTAGTCTGTTCTATAGGGTTGCTGGGAATCAGAATTGACTCGATGGCAATGGGTTTGGTTTTGGGGTTTTTGTTATTACCCCATATAATAGACTTCTGAGTAGGGCAGGCTTTAGGATTGGTTGACTCACAGCTCAACCGAGCCTTCAAAGAACCAGGTTTTTCCTGCTATTCCACTCATAGTCCTGGAGGTTGGCTTGTTCCTCAAGCTGGGAGAAAGATCCCTGAAGCTGTTTCAGTGATCAGAGTCAGACATGACAACATCCAGAGCAAAAAACGGAGTGTGTCTTCCAGTGGTAATACCTTGGGAGACAGGAAACTTTACTGAAAGCTACCCAGCAGTCTTCCCCCATAGGCCAGAGGTAAGTCACGCATCTCATTCCTGA
Source organism: Elephas maximus indicus (assembly GCF_024166365.1). Taxonomy (NCBI): domain Eukaryota; kingdom Metazoa; phylum Chordata; class Mammalia; order Proboscidea; family Elephantidae; genus Elephas; species Elephas maximus. The sequence continues at coordinate 87,085,336 of NC_064830.1, read as the reverse complement.
ACCACTCACTGGCAAGGGGATGGAGTTACCTTAGCACAAAGAGGTCTATCTCTGGAGTCTGAGATGAACTCAGCTGAGGGTGTGATACGTCCATACAGCATCTGAAACAAAAGCAAGGTTCTGTTTGAAAGGAAGAAGGGGAAAAGGAGGCTGTGGATGGTGATACTACAGCATCCGTTTCTCGTTAACGTCACCATTTTCTCCTCAGATGATTGATTCAACAGCAGAAACAACAGTTAGCATGTATTGAATGTTTGCTGCATATTGCCTTGGTGTCAAAAGCTTTACAAGGATTTTTTCCCTTAATCTTTACAACAGCCCAGGCAGGCAGATGTTAATATAATACCCATTCTACTGATAAGGAAAATTGTCTGGTAAGATGACTTGCTCAAGATCACGTACCAAGTTAAGCAATAGATCCCGGATTCAAACCTAAGTCTGGATGATTCTGAGGCCTGAGCTTTTAACCCCTATGCCATATTGAAGAAAGGAAGAGGCATGGATGCTTATCGACCACCAACTGTGATTCTCGTGCATGTATATTTGCTACTTCATTTTGTCTCCACAGCAAATCAGCTAGACTATCACCATTATCCCTCTTGTGTTTTGTGAAGTTAAGAGCGGGAGACGGTATTTAATTTGCCAAAGATTTCATAACCAGTACAAGGCAGACCCGCATCTATCTGATATGGTTCTAATTCGGAAAAGAATGCTTTCATCTTTAAGTAACAGAATTCACAATGAAAAGGGGCAAGAGGGGATTTTATTTTCTGACATAACCACAAGAGGAGATGTAGGCCACCCCGGGAGTGACTCCATGGTTCCACAATGGAATTAAAGACCCAGCTCTTTGCATATTTCTGCTCCAGCATCCTTGGTATGTTAAAAATGTCTCTCATGGCCTCAGTGTTAGATGGTCTTCAACTTTGTTCTGAAGCAGAAAGGGGCAAGGGAAGGTCAATGAATGAAGCTCTCTAGTACAGTTCTTTTTATTTTATTTATTTCTTAAAAATAATGTTTTATTGAATTTTTAGTGAAAGTTTACACAGCAAGTTAAGTTCCCATTTGACAATTTCCACACAAATTATTCAGTGACATTAGTTACATTTATCTCAGTGTGTCAACATTCTCTTTAGTTGTGTTCTCTGTTTTTTCCATATCCAGTACTCTAGTTTCCCTGCCCCCTTATCTTCTCATCTTTGCTTTTGAGTAATTGTTGACCTTTTGATCTCATACAGATAGTTTTTAAGTGGAGCACTGATTTTACGGGTAATATCCTTCATTTTGTGCGCCACTCTGGTATCTCAGGGGAGATAGGCTTGGTTCTCAGTTTAAAGTGTCTGAGGGCAATAGTCTCAGGGCGTTCTCTATTCTGTACTGTTCCAGTTTGTCTGGCTTTTTTCTTTAGAATTTGAGTTCTGCTACACATTTTTCTCCTATTCTATCTAGGACCCTGAATTGTGACCCTGGTCAGACCCCTTGCCCCTTTCTGCTTTAGAACAAAGTTGAAGACCCTCAAACTTGGAGGCCATAAGAGGTATTTTTAACACACTGAGGATGGTGGAGCAGAAATATACAAAGAGCTGGGTCTTTAATTCCATTGTGGAACCAGTGAGCCACTGCTGGGGTGGCCTACATCTCCTCTTCTGGTTATGTTGTTGTTGTTAGGTGCCGTCGAGTTGGTTCTGACTCATAGTGACCCTATGCACAACAGAACGAAACACTGCCTGGTCCTGCACCATCCTTATAATCATTGTTATGCTTGAGCTCATTGTTGCAGCCACTGTGTCAATCCACCTCGTTGAGGGTCTTCCTCTTTTCCGCTGACCCTGTACTCTGCCAAGCATGACGTCCTTCTCCAGGGACTGATCCCTCCTGACAACATGTCCAAATTATATAAGACGCAGTCTCCCCATCCTTGCTTTTAAGGAACATTCTGGTTGTACTTCTTCTAAGACAGATTTGTTCGTTCTTTTGGCAGTCCATGGTATATTCAATATTCTTCGCCAACACCACGATTCAAAGGCGTCGACTCTTCTTCGGTCTTCCTTATTCATTGTCCAGCTTTCACATGCATATGATGTGATTGAAAATACCATGGCTTGGGTCAGGCGCACCTTAGTCTTCAGGGTGACATCTTTGCTCTTCAACACTTCGAAGAGGTCCTTTGCAGCAGATTTGCACAATGCAGTAAAATCAAATACCCCTTTGCCACTTTTCATGGTGAATTCTGTTACTCAAAGATGAAAGTATTTTTTTCTGAATTAGAACTGTATCAGATAGATGTAGGTCTGCCTCGTACTGGTTATGAGATTCGTGGTGGTAGCCGGGCACCATGTAGTCTTCTGGTCTCAGGGTAGATGAGGTCATGGCTCATGCAGACTTGTTTCTTCTCTGAGCTTTTGGTTACTTTCTTACTCTTTTGTTCCTGGTGAGTAGAGACCAGTAGTTTTATCTGAGAAGGCTGCTTGCAAGCTTTTAAGACCTCAGATGCTACTGACTTTCCTAGGATGCAGAACATGATTTTGTGGACTATAATATGTTATGCCAATTGACTCAATTGCCCCATGAGACTACGGCCCTAAGCTTTTAAACAGGAAAACCACTCTTGGAAGGTGTTTGGTTATGTCTGAGGAGTATCCATATTTGTGTCTTCAATGAATATATATGAGTGCATCCACATATTTGTATTTACATTTTTTTATAGATACTTCTATCTGTTCTCACCTATGTATACAACTGTACCTACTGATATACCTATATGCCTGTACCCATCCATATGTGCTCCATCATTTGTTTTTATTTTGGCTGTGCTGCGCTCACTACATCCACATTCAGTGCCACTTTTCCCATCACCAAAAATAGTAAGTTTCTACCGTCTAAAGTGTCCCTTCCTTCTCCCCCTCCCTGGTAACTACCAACGAATATTGGTCTCTCTCTGTATATATCTATTCTTGCCTTCTTATAAAAGAAGGATCATACAGTATTTGTCCTTATATGGCCTCCAGGTCCATCCACGTTGTATTTCACAGGTTCATCATTGTTCTTTGTGGTTCTGTAGTATTCCATGTATATATGTACCACAATTTGCTTATCCATTCATCCGCTAATGGGCACTTTGGTTGTTTCCATTTATTTGCTACTGTGAGTAAAGTAGCAATGAACGGAAGTGTGCATATGTCTGTTCGTGTTATTATTTTCAGGTCTGTAGGGCACATACACCTAGGAGTGGGATATAGCTAATTTTCAGAAGTAGATTGCTAGGCCTTTCTTCCTAGTGTGCCTTAATCTGGATGCTCTGCTAAAATCTGTCCACTACAGGTGACCCTGCTAGTATTTGAAATACTGGTGGCATAGCTTCTAGCATCATAGCAACACGTAAGCTACTCCTCTATGACAAACTGATAGATGGATGGAGGAACTGTGACTTAGACCCAGCCATCCAGGGGCTTCCAACCCTGAAGCCTTCCTCCCTGAGACTGCCACAGCAGATGAAAAGAGGGCCCACTAAAGTCTGCTGGAGAGTCAATCGAAAGTTTTGTTTGCAGGAAGAAATTAGACTTGCAGTCAATGGACTTAGCAGAGAAAATTGAGGGCAGTTCACTTGGAAGGAAGCTACCTGTCTTAGTTATCTAGTGCTGCTATAACAGAAATACCACAAGTGGGTGGCTTTAACAAATAAATTTATTTTCTCACAGTTTAGAAGGCTGAAAGTCCAAATTCAGGGTGCTGGCTCTGGGAGAAGACTTTCTCTCGCTGTTGGCTCTGAAGAAGGTCCTTGTCTCTACAGTTTCTATTTCTTGACTCCTTGGTGATTTTCATGTGGCATGGCACCTATCTTCCCTGTCTCTGCTTCCTTGATTCCTTGCTTAATCCTTCCTTTTATGTCTCAAAAAAGATTGACTTGAGACACACCCTACACTAATGTTATCTCATGAACATAACAAAGAAAACCCATTTCCAAATGGGATTGTGGCTGCAGGTATCCAGGTACCAGGTACCGGGGTTAGGATTTACAACACATATTTTAGGATGACATAGTTCAATCCATAATACAACCTTCCACACCCAACTCTTGGTCTAGTTAGTTAGTGCTGGTCTAGTCCTGCCAAGTTTTGTATTAGCTTTGCCCATGTAGGACCTCTTTCTTGGGGAGTGGTTCAGAGTGCAGACTCTAGACCAGCAGTTCTTAGTCTTGGTTGCTTATTGGACTTACTGGGAAGGGGTTGAAGGTGAGGAATTAAAAAAAAATATTGATGCCTGAGTTCCACCCCGCCGAGATTTTGATCTGGGTTGCTGTCTGGCTGGAGGTTTTAAAGGGTTTCTCCAGGTGATTCTAATGCATAGACAAGGCTGAGAAGCGCCACTTTAGATTAGACTACCTGTATTCGAACCCTGATTCTGTCACTGCTTGTGTGACCTTCAACACAAGTTCATTGACTTTTTTGTGCCCCAGTTTCCCCATAGGTAAAATGGGGCGAATGGCACTCATGGCAGTGTTCTGAAGGTGACTGGAATAATTCATATAAAACAAAGTGCTCTTTTTCCATAAATTTTGACTGTTAGCATCACCGCGTGCCTCATCCTGGTAACACTTACCAAGGAGTACGGACTCCACTACGTAATGACCCCTTTGGCTATATGGCTGCTCTTGGAAGCCCTGCTGCCCTGTCTACCTTCAGGAGTCAGACATTTGGATACACATGTTGCTCTGGTATACTCACTGATACCCACTGCTGTTAAGTCGATTCTGACTCATAGTGACCCTATGCTTTGGGGTGTACGAGAATTCTAGACTTCCTGGAGTAGACACCTTGGGTTTTGCCTCCTTTTTCCTGGTAGCAAGATTTCAACTTTCTTTGAGGAATCAACCTTTTTCCATCCAACATGGTTGAATGAAACTGACCCCAACCCCCCCAGTTCTAGCCTGTACAGGCTTGTCCAATAAAAAATAAACCAATGACATCTGCTAGTTCTCTTGGGAATGTGGTCTCCTCTTCACACTGGCATTGCCAACCTGGAAGGATGTAAACCTGCAAGCCTGCAGCCTCTTGCATCTTTGCAACCAGGAGATAAAGCCTGCCTGAGAATAAAATCCACACAAGGGAATCCAGACGGAGTGATGAGGGTAGAGATATTCCCAGGGAAATTTGTGGGGACCCTACAACACATGTAACTGGATATAACCATGGACTTTTCAGATACATGAGCCAGTGTGTCCTTTTTATTGTCCAGGCCACTTTAAGTTGGACTTTCAAGTGCAAATAGGAGGATCTGATGACTATACCTCATCTTGGATGGATGGCCCTTCCTAGAAGCTTAAACTCTTTCCTGGGTTCATATCTTGTCTCCATCCCAGACCATACTTTCCTTCCATTACCTCCACTGGGAGTTCCACATATGCTGAGCAGTCAGGGCCAGGCTGGTTGTGACAGCCTATGATACCTTCATATTCCAGAGGCCCCACATCTCAGCCAGGTTCTCACTGGTAAGGGATAAGATCATTCATGTTGTGGGAATGAAGCAGGACTGGAATGTCCCTCCCCTGAGGTATATGAAACTGCTGGTTACATTAAAAGAGACAGGAAACCCAGGAGAAAGGAGGGGACCATGCTACTACGGCAGCTCTACTCTTTGCTGTCCAGACCTCACATTCTTGTATTTCGTTCTGAGTATTGCACTGGAAGAAAGCTATTGACCAGTAAGAGGGGCAAGGGTGGGGAAGGGATTTCAAATGATGTCATATAAGAACAGATGAATGGCAATGGAAAGAAAAAATAGACTGCTGCTCACTATAAGGCAGAGTTTTAAATTTTTAATTTGTGATGATCAGAGCTAGCTAAGAATGGATGTAGTGAACTCCCCGTCATGAAAAGCATGTAAGTTGAAATAGGCTAATTGTCATGATATTAAAAAGGCTATTTTTAGAACACGGAAGAGGCCTTGTCTTAGTTTGGATCCCCCAAGAGGCAGATCTTGAATCAAGGGTTTGGATGCAAGTAGTTTATTTGGTCCATGAGGGAGTAGGGAAGAGAGACCTGGAAGAGAAGGAAGCCAATAAAGTGAGCTGGTTGCTGTAATGGGTAAGTGGGACTCAGTCCTGCCGAGGAACCTCTGAGAGAATGCGTGGAACACACCTCAGAATTGTCCCCTGATGGGCTGAGGAAGCTGGGGTATCGATCCACCAAATCCTGTCCTGCCTGGTTGGAGGTTGTTCCAGGGGCATTAACACCCAGGGACTCTCTCAGTCTACTTCAGCCGTGGGCTGAGCATTCTGCCCTGTTGGAGAATGTTCTCAGTTCAGAGGCACAGAAACCATTCCTGTGTGCAGGAACTGTCTGCAGGCGACATCCAGGAAAGCCTGAGGAGGTGAGCAGAACACACAGCATCTGCTACAGGAGCTGAACTCAGAGTTTAAACTCAACTCCCCTGGGTCACATTTTGCCTGTCATGGTGTGTTTCTTTGCCTGCACAATGTTTAAATAAGACAAAGAATTTGAAAGAAAATCCTGGTTTCCACACTCTCCCAACTTGATATTTTCTTAGAAATGTCTGGCTTGCTTCATCCATTTCCTCTTCATCCCTGGACCCTGAAAGCATAAGCCTGAAGGAATCAGATGAAGTACTCTTTGATGTCCTTCCCAAGTCATCTCCATGGGGTGGCTGCTGGCTCAGGGTTATCCAGGTGGCCCCGAATGATACCTAAGATCAGGGCAGAATGCCTTTGAGGCAGAGGGGCCTTGCACCCCACTATCTCAGAGTTTCTGGGTGTCCCTACTGGCCCTAAAGCTGCCACTTGTAGCTGCAGAGCCAGCTTTTTCCAAAGTACATTGAAATAATATTTGTATGTAGTATGTAGTTGTTAGCTGCTGTCAAGCTGACCCCGACTCACGGTGACTCCACGTAAAATGAAACGAAGGCTTCCTGGTCCTGTGCCATCCCCACGATCGGTCACGGATCAGACCATTGTGATCCATAGGGTTTTCAATGGCTGATTTTTCAGAAGTAGATCACCAGGCCTTTTTTTGTAGACTGTTCTAGTCTAGAAACTCTGCTGAAACCTGTTCAACATCATAGCAACATGGAAGCCCCCACTGACAGAAGGGTGGTGGCTGCACACGAGGTGCATTGGCTGGGGATCGAACCCATGTCTCCCTCATGGAAGGTGAGAATTCTACCACTGAACCACCGCTCTGCCCCAGTATTTGTATAAACCAAACCAAACCCAGTGCTGTGGCGTCGATTCCGACTCATAGTGACCCTATAGGACAGAATAGAACTGCCCCATAGAGTTTCCAAGGAGCGCCTGGCAGATTCGAACTGCCGGCCCTTTGGTTAGCAGCCGTAGCACTTAACCACTACACCACCAGGGTTTCCAATATTTGTATTGCACTTAATAAATTGTAAAGCACTTCACAGGCCTGGGAAGTAACAGGGCTGTTTTTACTTCTGTGTGAACCAGTCAAGAAAATAATGCAAACATAGCCCATTTTACAGGTACTCCAACAGCCAAGCTGGGCTTAGAACCCAGTAACCTGCGTTCCCACTGCCCAGGTCTCAATCTGAGCCAGCTGTGGAAGTTCCTGCAGTCTCAGCTGGAATTCAGAGGCAGGTCTTCTGGCCGGTGTGGGCTGAGAGGCTGGTAGTAGCAGCTGGTGTGGGTAGAAGAAGCTGTGGGAGCCCTGCAGAAAGGCTGCGGTGGGGGGCAGGTGAGGGAGGAGGCAACCATGCCCCAGTGAATCATGTTTTCCACTTGAAACAGGAGCTGAGGCCTAGCGAGGAGGAAATAGACACTGTCCAGCGGAGGCAAGCAACTGGGAAATTACACAGCTCATATTTAATTATGTAAAATCCCATAATCCCTCAGGAAGCACAAAGGACAGGAGGTTGTGATTTCCTTTCTCTCGCAGTTTTGGAGTCAGTTTATTAAACGACAGAAGGAATCATCCGGCAGGGGAAGAAGGGGAGAATTATGTGGTCAGAGAGCTCAAGATGATTTCACAGTTTTCTTGTTCTTCTCCAAGGCCTGCCTTCTTGGCTGCTCCAGGCTGCAATGCTGGCCTCAGTGTGGGATAAACATGGGCACTTAGAGCACCACAGAGAAATGGACAATTCCCCTGACAGGACTCCATCCCCTTATGTTATAGATGATATTCAGAGAGAGAGAGAGAGAGACAGACAGACAGAGAAAGCAAGTACATATATTGCTGACAAAGAAGAGGATTAGCTTTAGAGTTGCATTTGAACTCTGATTCTGCCTTTACTAGAAGTAAAGTTCACCTCTCTGGACCTCAGTTCCCTCATCTGTAAAATGGGTTGACAATCCTGACCTCATGGGGTTACTGTAAGTGAGGGGTGCATGTTCCTCCCCTTCCCCTAACCTTCACAATGTATTCTGAGTTTATTTACTTCTCTTCGTCCCCGCTGCTAGCCCCGATCCATGCCAGAATCCTCCCACCCCTGGAGTTCTATACTAGCCCCCTATCTGATCTTTCTGCTTCCACTCCTCTCCCCCAGAAAAGATTTCCTACAAAGCCACTAGAGCAAGCTTATAAAAATGAAAATCAGGTCATGTCTCACCCCTGCCCTCAAACTTCCAGTAACTTCTCATGGAAATTAGAATGAAGTCCAAACTCCTACCCTGGCTCACAAGGCCCTACAGGACCTGCCCTGGCCCCCTCGCTGCCTCCCTCCGCTCACTCTCTCCAGCCCCACCAGCGGTCTTGCTTCTCCTTGAACTCACCAAGCAAGTTCTGGTTGGCCTGTCTTCTCATCCCTGAGACATGTGCATGGCTCCCTCCCTCCCCATATGCAGGCAGCTGATTAATGTCATCTCCTCCAAGAGCCCTGCCCTGACTACCGTGTCTAAAACAATCCTTCCCTTCACTTTCTGTCCCCTTATGCTGCTTTATTCTTTTCCATAAAATTGATCACTACTGACATCTTTATTGCCCATCTTCATTAGAAGATTAAGCTCCAGGGATCAGAGACTTCATTTGTTCGTTTTGTTTTTTGTTTATATATTTGGGTTTTGTTTTATTGTCGGTACACCAAGCACCAAGAAGAGTATGTGGCACAGGACAAATTCTTGGTAAGTGAGTGGCGTTGACTAGTTTGTCATGTGGTGCATGAGAACCAGGGGTGTAGCCAGGTGAGGCTTCTGACTACACACGAGAAAAGTCTCATCTCCGTGCACCAGTGGACTGATTGCCTGGCAGGACTGTCACCATGCTGTGCCTGAAGGCTTGGCTCTGTCCCTGTGGGCACCTCTCTGCACAATGCCTCAGGACGTGGTAATCCCCAAGGAGACCCCTGGACAGCTAGCAGGGGAGGTAAGTCCTCCACACTCGTCTTTGGGAGGCTGAAAAATCAGAGGTGGTGGCCTGCCCCACCTCCCTTTCCACTCTGCACAGCCAAGCGTAACCTGTGCTTAGAGTCCCCAGGACCCAGGGAGAAACGCATTCCATCTGCATCATGAAGTACTTCGATTAGATCTCACCAACCCAAACCAGCTGCCTTCAAGTCAATTCCGACTCATAGAGACCCCATGTTTTCAGGGTAGATCTGTGCTCCATAGGGTTTTCATGGCTGTGACCTTTTGGAAATAGATCACCAGGCTTTTCTTCCAAGGTGCCTCTGGGTGGATTCCAGCTGCCATCCATCCAATTAGCAGCTGGGTGCTTACCTGTTTACACTACCCAGGGAAGCCAGATTAGACTTAGGGAAGCCATTTTGAGCAGGAAACAAACACATACATCCCAGACCATGGATGCTGAGTGGTTTGCAAGGAGCCAGAATGGCCCTGCAGGTGGCAGAGGTCACGACACAGGCCTCAGTCCCTGGATGCAGAGTGATGCTGTGGGTGGCCTCGGTCTCTGCTTGTCTTCCTGGAGCACCAGTCCAGAATTGCGTCTGCTCTGGCTGGAACACTGGAGAGGCGAGATGCACTTTTCAATCATTTTAATTCCGTATTGATTATGTAAATGTGGGCCTTTCTTTCCGTGACACAGCTGGGCAGGGATTGACTGCGGAAGAGGCAGCGTTCCATGTGGAGCAGCACTAATGAGTGTTGCCTCCTGGAATCTGCCCAGGAACCCGGGAGAAACAGCATACTCCCCACATCGGTGTGTGTCACTTGATGGTGTGATCTTTTATGGCCCAACAGTTAAATATTTGCACAGCAAACAGCAACACTTCCCTGGTAGCATTAGAGAGAGTGAGAAAAAAACCCAAGAAAGTGTCAGGCCATAGATGGCTCAGAAACAGGGCTTTGCTATCAAGTATCAGGTTCCCATTTATACTGGGTTCTTTATAAAAAAAACAAAAAATGAAACCCGTTGTTGTCAGGTAGATTCTGACTCATGGTGAGCCCATGTTTTCCAGAGTAGAACTGTGCTTTATCAAGCTTTCTGGGTTGTAATCTAAACGGAAGCAAATCACCAGGCCTTTCTTTCTCAGTACTGCTGGGTGGGTGCAAACCGCCGAACTTTAGGTTAGTAGTCAAGTGCAAACCATTTGTGCCACCCAGGGACCTTAGATTCTTTACAGGATTGATAAAATAATGATGAAAATAATCATAATTAAAAAAACAAACAAAGTTGCCGTTGAGTAGATGGTGGCTAATGGTGACCTCGTGTGTGTCAGAATAGAATTGGGCCACATAGGGCTTTCAGTACCCGTTCTGTCCAAAGTAGATCACCGGGCCCTTCTTCTGAGATGTCTCTGGGTGGACTCAAACCTCCAACCTTTTGGTTAGCAGCCACATGTGTTAACCATTTGCACCACTCAGGGACTTGTGTTATAATAATCACTGCCATATTTAAAAAAATAATTAATTTGCGATATGTGTTGCTGTCCCTGCAATCCGTCAGCACTCTCCCCATTTTTAGCCCTGCCTTCCCCGTTTTCATCCCTTCATTTTCCCTGCCCCTCCTTGCCCTCTCATCTTTGCTTTTGTGCAAATGTTGTCCTTTTGGTCTCGTTTAGTTGCTTGGTCTAGGGAGCACATACTTCGAGGGTGTTATGGTTTATTTTACATGCCAGTCCATTATTTGTCTGAAGGGTGACCTCTGGGTGTGACTTCTATTCCAGGTTGAAAGGGTGTCTGAGGGCGATAGTTTCAGGGTTTCTCCAGTCTCTATCATACCATTAAGTCTGGTCTTTTTTTTATGAATTTGGGTTTTGTTCTACATTTTTCTCCCTTTCTAACTGGGACCTACCGTTGTATCCCTGATCAGAGTGGTAGGTAGTGGTAGCCAGGCACTGTCTAGTTCTTCTGGTCTCAGGCTAGGAGAGGCTGTGGTTTGTGTAGACCATTAGTTTTTTGGACTAGTTTCTTCCTTGAGTCTGGTTTCCTTCACTCTCCTTTGCTTTAGACAGGAAGAGACCAATAGTTGTATCTTAAATGGCAGCTCGAAAACTTTTAAGACCCCAGGTGCTACTCACCAAACTGGAATGTAGAACATTGTCTCTATGAACTATGTTATGCCAATTAAGCTAAATGTCCCACGAAACTATGACCCTTAGCCTTCCAACCCTGTAACTCAGTCCCACGAGGTGTTTGGATATGTCTAAGAAGTTTCCATAACTGTACCCCCCATGTGCTCTATTAGATATATGAATATATAAAAAAAAATGCACATACAAATATGTATATAAATTATCCATACAACACATACAAATATGTATATAAAATTATCCACATCTATACCCATATATAGGCATGCGCATGTGCTCCCATATGTCCTATATAGCATACATCTCTGCCTATATAACCACTCACAGACCTTAGGTTATTACTGTTGTTGCTGAATTGTGTATGGTATAGTCATTACTGTTGTTGTTAAGTGCCATCAAGTTGGTTCCAACTCATAGCAACCCTATCTATGTACGACAGAATGAAACACTGTCCAATTCCTTGTCATCCTCACAGTTGTTGCTATGACAGAGCCTGTTGTTGTAGCCACTGTGTCAATCCATCTCAGTGAGGGTCTTCCCTTTTTTTACTGACTCTCTACTTTAGCAAGCATGATGTCTGTGATGGTTAAGGTTGTGTGTCAACTTGGCTGGGTCATGATTCTCAGTGGTATGGCAGTTATGATGTAGTTTGGCAGTATGAATTTTTGGCAGTTTAGTAAGGCCCTTTCTCAAGGGGACCCGGCCTTCCCTTCATTCAAGGGGTTGTGGGTCTGTTAACTGGCTCAAGTCTGGGAATTGATTGAGTGGCCATGACTCTATTCTGGCGATTTCAATTAGACTGTCATTCACTTGACCTAGAATTCTTCCACTTGTACAGGTCAAGTAAATATTTAGTAGATTTCTGATCTGCTTCACTCCTAGGGACACCATGACCAAGTAAGCAAAGTCGTAAGTCCATACGAGTTAGACTGTTGTGATTACTGCTTTGACTCCTCTGTCCATTATGGTAGCCATGCCCACCTTCTCTTTGTCGACTGAGTGCCGCAACTTGGCCCCTACCACCGCGGGTTCCATCCAGCCCTATTGTAGTTAGGTGTCTTAATTCAGTTAGGGCAGCTCCCACTGTCAGATCTGACTTACATAAAATAGCAATCACAGCAGTCTTCAAGGAGGCTGGGGTTACCTTCACAAATTTGTTCCTCATCGTTGTGGTAAAAGGTGTGTCCTCTGGGCACTCCATGTATGGGCCTCTGGGTCTAACCTGATAAATACACTCTAACATACCAATTTCCCTAAGCCTTTGGATACCTTCTTCTACAATATTCCAAGGCAGGCCTGGTGCTTCAACTTGACTTAGTGTAGGCCACCGTGTAATCCATGCTTCAGGGAACCAAACAAATATACTATTAGATCCTTTCCTAACCTCCTGAGCTGAAACATTGAATGAAGAATCTGTGCTTCGTGGACCCATGTCGATAAACTCAGACTGATTCAACTTTATGTTCCTTGCACCATTATCCCACATCCTAAATAGCCATTCCCATACATATTCTGCAGGGTTCCGTTTGTACATATTAGGAAAATCAAGCATTTCTTTTGGAGTGTAGCATACCTCCTACTGGGTCATACTTTGCGCTTCACCTTTTAGGGCTTGCAGGGCTTAACTCTAGTTATAGGTCTAGAAGCAAAAAAGGTGTTGGGGATGTGTTTTGAGAATATTCAGCAATGTCTTGTAAGGCATCTACCTCAGGTGATGCCTCAGGCAATGACTCAGACACCTCCCCACTTGACGCCTCAGACACCACCCTGGGTGATATCTCAGACAAAGGCCCTTCAGGCACAGTTAGTTAATGTCACCAGATGAGGGTGGAGGGGCTAATGATTTGTTGGCAGAAGTGATTCAACAGAATTTAGGGGTTTGGTATCTGCAGCTTCTTGATTATCTGCCCATATGTCCCCATCCTAAGCTTAAGGATCCCAATTCTATACAATCAATGCCCTCACTTTAACTTCAGATACCATTCGAGATTAGGAATTCAATTGGCATTGCAGTTTAGCCACCCTCATGATAAGATTCTGGATTTGGTTTTCAGCAGTGTCAGCTCTGTTACTACAGAATACTCAAAGGGATCTATGGGCTTTTACAAAAGTGACTGTTCATTGGGGGAAAGGAAATAATACAACTTTTTGGAGGTTACCGGATACTGGCTCTGAACTGACAATAATTCTGAAGACCCAAAATGTCACCATAGCCAACCAGTCAGAGTGGGGGCATATGGAGGTCAGGTTATTAATGGAGCCTTAGGTCAGTTTTTCTCACAGTGGGTTGGTTCAGTGGGTCCCTGAAACCATGCTGTAGTGATTTCCCCAGTTCCAGATACATGATTAGAATAGATACACTCAGCAATTGGCAGAACATCCACATTGGTTTCTTGACAATGGAGTAAGGGCTATTATGGTAGGAAAAGCCAAGTGGAAGCCATTAGAAGTGCCCCTACCAAGGAAAATAGTAAACCAAAAGTAGTACTGCATTCCTGAATGGATTGCAGAGATTACTGCCATCATCAAGGACTTGAAGAATGGTGGTGATTCCTACCACATCTGCATTCAACTTGCCTATTTGGCCTGTGCAAAAAACAGATGAACCTTGGAAAATGACAGTGGGTCATCATAAACTTAACCAGGTAGTGGCTTGAATTGCAGCTGCTGTTCCAGATGTGGTTTTATTACTTGAGCAAGTTAATGCATCTCCTGGTACCTGGTATGCAGCTATTGATCTGCACAATGCCTTTTTCTTAATTTCAGTTTTGAAGGAACACCAGAAGTGGTTTGCCTTCATCTGGCAAGGCCAGCAATATACTTTCACTGTCTAACTCAGAGGTACATCAGCTTTCTATCTCTGTGTCATAATTTAGTCCAAGGGACCTTGATCATCTTTCCATAGGATATCACAGTGGTCCATTACATTGATGACATTATGCTGATTGGACCTAGTAAGGAAGAAGTATCAATGACTCTGGACTTATTTGTAAAATGTTTGTGTGCTAGAGGGTGGGAAATTAATCCAACAAAAATCCAGGCACCTTCCACCTCAATGAAATTTCTAGGGATCCAGTGGTATGGGGAATGTTGAGATATTCCTTCTAAAGTGAAGGATAAGTTATTGCATCTGGCTGCTCTCAAAACCAAAAACGGAGGCACAAACCTAGTGGGCCTCTTTGGATTTTGCAGGCAACGTATTCCTCATCTGAGCGTGCTACTTCAGGCTATTTATCAAAAACAGCTGCTAGTTTTGAGTGGGGCCCAGAACAAAAGAAGACTCTACAACAGGTTCAGGCTGCTGGGCATGAAGCTCTGCCATTTGGGCCATATGATCCAGCTAATCCAGTGGTGTTTGAAATGTCAGTGGCAGATAGAGATGCTGTTTGGAGTCTTTGGCAGACCCCTGTTGGTGAATCACAGTGCAAACCCTTAGGATTTTGGAGCAAAGCCCTGCCATCCTTTGTAGATAACTGCTGTCCTTTTGAGAAACAGCTTTTGGCTTTTTGGCCTTAGTAGAGACTGAATGCTTAACCATGGGCCACCAAGTCACAATGTGGCCTGAGCTGCCCATCATTAACTGGGTGTTGTCTGACCCACATAGCCAATAAGTCAGATGTGCACAGCAGCACTCCATCACTAAATGTAAGTGGTATATACAAGATGGGGCCTAAGCAGGACCTGGCAGCACAAGTAAGTTGCATGAGGAAGTGACCCAAATGCCCATGGTCTCCACTTGTGTCGCATTACCTTCCATCTTCTAGTCTGCACTTATGGCCTCATGGGGAGTTCCTTATGATGAGTTGGCTGAGAAAGAGAAAACTCATGCATCGTTTACAGATGGTTCCACACAATATGCAGGTCCTGGAATCAAAGGGTAGAAATGGAAGTGCAACCACTCACTATTATCCCTAGTGACCCATTTAAAAAATTTTGCGTCCTGTCCCCTTGATCCTATGCTCTTCAGGTCCAGAGGTCTTTGTTCCAAAGGGAGGAATGCTCCTACCAGGAGACACAACACTGATTCCATTGAACTGGAAGTTATTATTGCTGCCTGTCCCCTTTGGGCTCCTCAAGCCTCTGGATCAACAGGCAAAGAAGGGAGTTACTGTATTGGCTGGTATGATTGATCCTGATTACCGAGAGGAAATCAGATCAGTGTTACATAATGGAAGTAAAGAAGAGTATGTCTGGAATGCAGGAGATCCCTTAGGGCATCTCTTAATACTACCATGCCTTGTGATTAAAGTCAATGGAAAACTACAGAAACCCAATTCTGACATGACTGTCAATGGTCCAGACCCTTCAGGAATGAAGTTTTGGGTCACCCCACCAGACAAAGAACCACAAGCAGCTGAGCTGCTTGCTGAGTATACAGGGAATATGGAGTGGATGGTGGAAGAAGGTAGTTCTAAATACTGGTTACCACCATGTAACCAGTAGCAGAAAAGAGGACTGTAATTGTTGTATTTCTTCCTTCTATGTGTGCATCAAAAAAAATTTTTTTTCTTTGCTTATAAAATATAAGATGTAGACAGATCTAGTGCATTTTTGGTCGTACACATGTTAGTTCCACCATGTTAGGTGCACTTATGACTATATAATTGTCTTTATTTAGAGATTATAGTATGGTTTAAGCAGATGTGTACAGGTGCTGAGCTGATGAGGGGTGGACTGTGATGGTTAAAGTTGTTTGTTAACTTGGCTCGGCCATGATTGTCAGTGGTTTGTCAGTTATGTAATGATGAAATCACCCCCGTGATGAGATCTAATATAATGCAATCACATTCATGATGACATCTCCTACGGGCAGCCAATCAGTTGAAAGGGAGCTTCCTTGGGTGGTGTAGCCTGCATCCTGTATATATATATATATATATATATATATATATATAGACTTCTTTGGGATTGCTCACTGGCTTTTTGCTTGCTCTTGATCTTGCACCCAGCCCCTCATCATCTGACTCCTGCTTTTTGGGACTTATGCCAGCAGCCTGTCGTCTGACTGGCCGATCTTGGGTTCATCAGCCCCTGCACTATGTGAGTTTCAGGAGAAGCCTCCAGCCTGATGCCTGATACATGGACTTGGGACCTTCCAGCCTCTACAACCACATAAGCCATTTCCTTGAGATAAATACATACACACTTACTGGTTTTGTTTCTCTAGGGAACCTAACCAAAGGCAATGTCCTTCTCCAGGGACTGGGCCCTCCTGATAACATATCCAAAGCACATGGGATGAAGTCTTGCCATCCTTGCTTCTAAGGAGCATCCTGGCTATACTTTTTCCAAGACAGGTTTGTTTGTTCTTCTGGCAGTCCACGGTATATTCAATATTCTTCACCAACACCATAATTCAAAGATGTGAATTCTTCTTCAATCTTCCTTATTCATTGTCCAGCCGTCATGTGTATATGAGGTGATTGACAATACTGTGGCTTCCGTCAGGTACACCTCAGTCCTCAAGGTGACATCTTTGCTTTTTAACATTGTAAAGAGGTCTGTCGCAGCATATTTACCCAATGCAATATACCATTTGATTTCTTGATTGCTGCTTCCATGGGCGTTGATTTTGGATCCAAGTAAAATGAAATCCTTGACAACTTCCATCTTTTCTCTGTTAATCATGATGTTGCTTATTTGTCTATGTCGTGGATTGAATTGTGTCCTCCCAAAATATGTGTCAACTTGGTTAGGCCGTGATTCCCAGTATTGTGTGGTTGTTCTCCATTTTGTGATTGAAGTAATTTTCCTAATGTGTTGTAAATTCTAATCTCTACCTGTGGTTAATGAGGCAAGGTTAGATTATGTTAAAAAGGATTAGGCTGGGATGTAACCCCTCAGGTCACATCTCTGATCCAACATAAAGGGAGTTTTCTTTTGATATGGCCTGCACCACCCTTTATTTTAAAAGAGATAAAAGGAATGGAAGTGAGCAGAGAGTGGAGGACCTCATATTACCAAGAAAGCAGCCCCAGGAACAGAGTATATCCTTTGGACTTGGGGTTCCTGCATAGAGAAACTCTCAGACCAGTGGAAGATTGATGACAAGGACCTTCCTCCAGGGCTGATAGAGAAAGGCTTCCCCTGGAGCTGATGCCCTGAATTCGGACTTCTAGCCTACTAGGCTGTGAGAGAATAAATTTCTGTTTATTAAAGCCATCCACTTGTGGTATTTCTGTTACAGCAGCACTAGATGACTAAGACAGTCTAGTTGTGAGGATTTTTGTTTTCTTGATGTTAAGTTGTAATCTATACTGAAGGCTGTAGTGTTTGATATTCATCAGTAGGTGCTTCAAGTTTTCTTCACTTTGAGCAAGCAAGGTTGTGTCATCTGCATATTGCCGGTTGTTAGTGAGTCATCCTCCAAGTTGTCCTTTATTCTTGTGTGGCTCTCAGTGTCTCAGTTTGCCTTGATCACGTTGTGCTGATTTCATGCATATTGTGTGCAGCCTTTCCCTTCACCAGAATTAACACTTGTCTACTGTCTATTTTTTTTTTTTTTGACTGTCTATTAAGTGATTTTCCCTCCCTCAAGATTTTTTCTTTTTTTTTTCCCCCCTACTTCCCTGGTAACCATCAAAGAATGTTGCTTTCTGTGAGTAAACCTTTTCTTAACTTTTTATGAAGTGATATCATTACAATATTTGCTCTTTTATGATTGACTTATTTCACTCAGCATAATGTCCTCCAGATTCATTCATGTTATAAGATCTTTTGCAGACTCATCGTTATTCTTTATCATTGCGTGGCATACCATTGTGTGTATGTAGTGTATTTTGCTTATCCGTTTATCCATTAGTGGGCCCTTATGTTGTTTCCATCTTTTTACTGTTGTGAATAATACTGCAGTGAACCAAACCAAACAAACCAAACCCATTTCTGTTGAGTCGATTCCGACCCATAGCGACCCTATAGGACAGAGCAGAACTGCGCCATGGGGTTTCCAAGGAGTGGCTGGTGGATTTGAACAGCCGAGCTTTTGGTTAGCAGCTGAGCCCTTAACCAGTGCACCACAAGGGGTGTGCATATGTCTATCTGTGTTACTGTTCTTATTTCTTTAGGATAAATGCCTAGTAGTGAGATTGCTGGGTCATATTGTATTTCTATTTCTAGATTTTTGAGGAAGCACCGTATCATTTTCCACAGTGTATATGCAGTGTGTAAGAGTTCCAATCTCCAACATTTGTTGTTTTCTGTTTTTTTGATCAGTGCCATCCTTGTTGGAGTGAGATGGTATCTCACTGTAGTTTCGATTTGCATGGTTGAGAGCTCAACTACTAACCAAAAGGTCGGCAGTTTGAATCTACCAGGTGCTCTTTGGAAACCCTTTGGGGCAGTTCTACTCTGTCCTATAGGGTCGCTATCAGTCGGAATTTACTCAGTGGCAACAGGTTTTGGTTTGGAATGGCTAATGATTGAGAGAATCTCTTCAAGTGTTTGTTAGCCACCTGAATGTCTTCTTTGGTGAAGTGCCTGTTCAAGTCCTTTGCCTATTTTTTGATTGAATTATTTGTCTTTTTGTTGTTGAGGTGTTGAAGTTTTCTGTATATTTTAGAGATTAGACCATTGTCAGATATGTTGTTGCCAAAAATATTTTCCCAGTCTGTAGATTCTCCGTTTGCTTTTTTAGTTAATTCTTTTGATAAGCATAGATGTTTAATTTTTTAAGAAGTCCCAGTTATCTAGTTTATCTCCTGTTTGTGTGTTTTTAGTTGTTTGATAGTGTATTTATGCCAAAAGTTAGGACCCCTAGCTTTGACCCTATGTTGTCTTCCAGAAACTTTATGGTTTTAGGTGACAGGTCTTTGACCCATTTTTAGTTAGTTTTGTATAAGGTGTGAGGTATGGATCCTATAACTGCCATACTTCCGGTGGTTATTGCATGACAGGCATTGTACTAAGCACTTAGTATGTATTGCTTTATTTCATCATGACAATGATTTTACTAGCTCCATTTTACAGATAAGAAAACTTAGACACAGACAAGTGCAGTGACTTGCCAAGATCACACAGATAATTAGTAGAACAGCCTGATCTAAGCATTAGCTGTCCGACCCCTAATCCACATCACAGCAGTTGACATCAGATGGACATGCCTGATACGATTTGCACACCAATCGTTACCTTAGATGAGTATTTTATTGTTTTTCAACATTTGACTGCCACACCATCATAAAATTTTAATATCACTGATATCCTATGTGTAGGAAACCCTGGTGGCATAGTGGTTAAGTTCCATGGCTGTTAACCAAAAGATCAGCAGTTCGGATCCACCAGGTGCTCCTTGGAAACTCTGTAGGGTGGTTCTACTCTGTCCTATAGGGTCGCTATGAGTCGCTCAACGGCAACGGGTTTGGTTTGGATATTCTATGTTAATGTATATATACTCTGGTCCTTTGGAAGGCCACAAACCATTATAATATCTAATGTTTCCTCACCCCATGTTGAAAATACATGCTGCAGGTAAGACTTCTAGAGAGATTGCTATGTGCTAAACAGTTTTAAGCAATTCAGGTAGTAATTTATTCTTGCACAAGTACTGTATGCAAGGTTAGAAAGTGAGGCACAGAGAAATTAAGTAATTTGCCTGAGTTGGTACAGCTAGTTAACAAGGGAGGCAGGATTTGAACTTAGACAGTCTGGCTTCTTTAACTGCTATACGTCTACTACCAGTTGCCGATGAGTCAGTTTTGACTCATGGTGACCCCCATGTGTGCATAGTAGAATGCTCCATAGGGTTTTCATGGCTGTGACCTTTCAGAAGCAGATTGCCTGGCCTTTCTTCTGAGGCACCTCTGGGTGGGTTCAAGCCACCAACCTTTATGTTAATAGCTGAGCATTTAACCATTTGCCTCTCAGAGACTCCATACTACTACTTAACCACTGTACCACACTTCCAGACGCCTGGCTGTTTTCACATGTATAAGATGTTTTAATCTGCACATCATCATCTTCATTGGATCTAGGAAGAAACTGAGGTCTGGGGAGAGGATGGGAGAGGCCCATGGACTCCCAGCCAAAAAGAAGCAGAACAGGGATTTGAACTGGAGTTGTGGTCACTCAGCCCATGTATGTCCTCTGTTCAGCAGATTAAGCTTCTTTGGTCCTCTGGGGCTGTGCTGTCTGTCTGTCTCCCCATCTTTGGGGAAATGCCACCCTCCATGCAGCAGAGTGATATTAATACCCACAGCCCACACTCTGTTTTGCAGAGAAAGGTTCATCTCGTTAGTCAAATTAAAACTTACTTCTGAACTCAGTATATCTGCGTGATAGACTTCAAGTAAATTATGATTTTATTTATAGCTCCCTGTCTTCCAGAAACTTAAGCGGCAATATGTTATTTGGTTCATAAAAAAATAATAATAAAATAAAATGGCACCTCAAGCAGCACTGTAACTAATTAGGGAGACTTCCAAACTGCTGTTAATTTGAGACGCTGAAGTGGGCACCAACAGCAGCCAGCAGCCATCCCTGCGTTCCAGGAGGACAGACACGCCAGCTGCGGAGCTCAGACTTCACATTAAGTCAAACAATTATTTTGACGGTTTGAGTGAGCTCCACAAAGTGCCGCTATAATAAAATCCTTCTATTTCCTTGGCAGGGCGGCTGGACCTGACAGCAAACACTGGGTGGTGCTGGGAGTTATCCATGCTTGGCACCAGGCGTTACCTACCCTCAGACATTAACCGGTTGCCCTCAAGTCAACTCTGACTCATGACCTCATGGGTGTCAGGTTAGAACTGTGCTCTACAGCGTTTTCAGTGGCTGAGTTTTTGTAAGCAGATCACCAGGTCTTTCTTCCAAAGGGTCTCTGGGTAGATTCAAACCGTCAGCCTTTGGGTTATCAACTGAGCATGTTAACTGTTTGCACCATCCAGCCACTCCCACCCTCAGATGGTACCAGATATTTATTCCAGAGGTCCAAACAGATGGTCCAGGACTTTGGGTAAGACTCAGAAATGACTGCAGCAAAAGCACCAAGCCAGGTTCGAGTTTGTTGGGGCCCCCTCACCACTACATGCACACTTTTTTTGCCTGCTAAGAGTTTTATGTTAATTTTTGTTTTTGTTGTGAAATAACTTTAGCCTTATGGAAGAGTTGGACACTACAGAGACTGCCACCTAGAATTTTCAAGGAGCGGCTGGTGAATTCGAACTGCTGACCTTTTGGATGGCAGCTGAGCTCTTAACCACTGTGCCACCAGGGCTCTAGTATACAGGTAGTACAGGGAATTATAGTTCCCATATTCCCTACATTCTGATCCCCCTGGTGTTAGCATCTTATGTAACTATGGTGCATTTACATGTGAGCTACACTACTAGGCTACATCCATTAAGAAAAATAAATGCCGAGAGGCAGAGCCAAGATGGCAGAAAAGACAGACTTTTCCGCCGAGCCCTCTTTACAACAAAGACCTGAAAAAACAAGTGAAACGAGTATATTTGTGACAAGCTGGGAGCCCTGAGCATCAAAGGCAAGCTTAGACAACGAACTGAGGGGCAGGGGAAGGAAGAGACCGTTCAGAAGTGGGCAGGAGTTGCTGGACCTGAATCGCGGGGAGCCCTCAGGCACCATTCCTGGAGCGGCTGTGGTTGCGGGCTGGTCCTAGCATTCGGCCGCAGTTTCCTCAGGGACAAGCAGCCAGCCACACAGCCCACTCACATCTCCGGAACCTGAGGAGAACGGCGCTCTTGGCAAAAGCTAAGTGCCTGCGTATATTTTACTGCGCCCCCCCCAACCCAGCTTCAGCAGCTGAATCCCTAGGCCTGAGATAGACCCTGGTGAGCACCTGGAGCCGTCCTCCTGGCCTTGGGGAAGGAAAAAATTTCCAACTGGGGGGAAATAATTTGCTAGCTCCATTAACTGGGGGAGCTCAGGACAGAAGCGGCTCCTGTCCAGGCATAAACCGTCTGTGGACCTTGAGCACCTTTCACTTCTGCATGGGCCTGTGTGGGCCTATTTCAGGAGAATAGGCCCTTGTTGGCAAACTCCAACCATTTCAGCGGTGCAGTGGAGAGGTGGGTGTTTGATGTTTGACATTGCTTTGCCTGTTAAACAAGGTCCTCACCTACCCACAACAGGGACCTAAGGACTGGTGGCTCCACTTGGGTCACCCAGCCACCTGCGACAGGGGCCCAGGGATAACTGGTACCTCCCAGCCCTTACAACAAAATCTTTGGGTGCCCATGGTCCCTCTGCAGAGCCCACCCACCAGCACACTCTAGGGAACAGAGACGTGTTTTCCTCAGAGACACCTGGGGGTCAGTTCTCAGCCCCCTGCCTTGTTCAGAGTGTGACTCCCTGCTGCAATCAGATACGGGTATATATGCCAATCATCCCTGCCCCTCTAAGACTCTAGGACAGAACCTGTACCACACACTTGATATCAGCTACCTGGAAACCTGAGCTGAATTCATACAAGAAAACTGAATGGACTCCTAGACTGATATACCTGATAACAGCTCTAGCCAGCTGGGGATAGGACACCAGAGCTCCAAAGGCAAAAATAATCAAGCTAGCTCACTCAAGCAACCCATGGGGTATAACAAAACAAAACGAAGTAAGCAGCTACGACACAGTAAGCAAGCATAAACTAATACAATAACTTCTAGATGGCTTGGAGACAACAGTCAATATCAAGTCACATAAAGAAACAGGTCATGATCACCTCAACAGGCTCTCAAAACAAAGAATCCAGGGATCTTTTAGGTGAAAGTGCCTTCCTGGAATTACCAGATGCAGAATACAAAAGTTTAATGTGCAGAACCCTTCAAGGCATCAGGAAGGAAATAAGGCAATACACAGAACAAACCAAGGAACACGTAGATAAAGCAACTGAAGAACTCAGAAAGATTATTCAGGAAAATAATGAAAAGTTTAATAAGCTGGAAAAATCCAGAGAGAGACAGCAATCAGAAATTCAGAAGATTAACAATAAAATTACAGAATTAGATAACTCAATAGAAAGTGAGAGGAGCAGAATTGAGCAAGTAGAAGCTAGAATTTCTGAACTCGAAGATAAATCACTTGGCACTAATATATTTGAAGAAAAATCAGATAAAAGAATTAAAGATATAAAGAAACCTTAAGAATCATGTGGGACTCTATCAAGAGAAATAACCTACGAGTGATTGGAGTACCAGAACAGGGAGAGATAACAGAAAATACAGAGAAAATTGTTGAGGATTTGTTGGCAGAAAACTTCCCTGATATTGTGAAAGATGAGACGATATCCATCCAAGATGCTCATCGAACTCCACATAAGGTAGATCTTTAAAGAAAGTCACCAAGACATATTATAATCAAGCTTGCCAAAACCAAAGATAAGGAGACAATTATAAGAGCAGCGAAGGATAAAAGAAAAGTCACCTACAAGGGAGAGCCAATAAGAATAAGCTCGGACTACTCGGCAGAAACCATGCAGGCAAGAAGGCAGTGGGATGACGTATTTAAAAAATTGAAGGAAAAAAATTGCCTGTCAAGAATCATATGTGTATCAAACTGTCTCAAATATGAAGGTGGAATTAAGACATTTCCAGATAAACACAAGTTGAGGGAATTCTTAAAAACCAAACGAAAACTGCAAGAAATACTAAAGGGAGTTCTTTGGCTAGAAAATCAATATCAGGTATCAACCCAAGACTAGAACACTGGGCAAGGCAACCAGAAGTCAACCCAGACAGGAAAATCCAAAAAAAAAAAGAGCAAGATTTAAAAAAAAGCCCAACACAGGGTAACGGCGATGTTATTATACAAAAGAAGACAACATTAAAATAATAAAGAGGGACTAAGAAATATAATCATACACCTTCCATATGGAGAGGAAGATACAGTGATACAAAGAAATTAAAGTTAGTTATAAATTTAGAAAAATAAGAGTAAATAATAAGGTAACCACAAAGGAGACAAACTATCCTACTCATCAGAATAAAATACAAGGGAAAAATACAGACTCAGCAGAAACAAAATCAACAACAACAAATATGAGGAAAGGACAATATATACAGAAAATCTACTCAGCACATAAAATCAAGTGGGAAAAAGAAGCTGTGAACACAGAAAAAAAGACATCAAAATGATAGCACTAAATTCATACCTATCCATAATTACCCTGAATGTCAGTGGACTAAAGGCACCAATAAAGAGACAGAGAGTGGCAGAATGGATTAAAAAATAAGGTCCGTCTATATGCTGCCTACAAGAGATACACCTTAGACTTAGAGACACAAACAAACAAAAACTCAAAGGATGGAAAAAATATATCAAGCAAACAACAATCAAAAAAGAGCAGGAGTGGCAATATTAATTTCTGACAAAATAGACTTTAAAGTTAAATCCATCGCAAAGGATAAGGAAGGGCACTATATAATGATTAAAGGGACAGTACACCAAGAAGATATAACCATATTAAATATTTAAGCACCCAACGACGGGGCTGCAAGATACATAAAACAAACTCTATCAGCATTGAAAAGTGAGATAGACAGCTCCACAATAATAGTAGGAGACTTCAACACACCACTTTCGGTGAAGGACAGGACATCCAGAAAGAAGCTCAATAAAGACACGGAAGATCTAAATGCCACAGTCAACCAACTTGACCTCGTAGACATATACAGAACACTCCACCCAACAGCAACCAACTATACTTCTTTTCTAGTGCACGTGGAACATTCTCTAGAATAGACCACATATTAGGTCATAAAGCAAGTCTTAGCAGAATCCAAAACATTGAAATATTACAAAGCATCTTCTCTGACCGTAAGGCCATAAAAGTAGAAATCAATAACAGGAAAAGAAATCAAACATTTGGAAACTGAACAATACCCTGCTCAAAAAAGACTGGATTATAGAAGACATTAAGGATGGAATAAAGAAATTCAGAGACTCCAATGAGAATGAAAACACTTCCTATCAGAACCTTTGGGACACAGCAAAAGCGCTGCTCAGAGGCCAATTTATATCAATAAATGCACACATCCAAAAAGAAGAAAGGGCCAAAATGAAAGAACTATCCCTACAACTTGAACAAATAGAAAGAGAGCAACAAAAGAAACCCACAGGCACCAGAAGAAAACAGATAATAAAAATTAGAGCTGAACTAAATGAAATAGAAAACAGGAAAACAATTGAAAGAATTAACAAGACCAAAAGCTGTTTTTTTTAAAAACTCAACAAAATTGATAAACCATTGACCAAACTGACAAAAGCAGGAGAGGAAGCAAATAATCCAAATAAGAAATGAGATGGGTGATATTACAACAGGCCCAACTGAAATTAAAAGAATCATATCAGATTACTATGAAAAACTATACTCAAACAAATTTGAAAACCTAGAAGAAATGGATGAATTCCTAGAAACACACTACCTACCTAAAGTAACGCAAACAGAGGTAGAACAACTAAATAGACCCATAACAAAAGAAGAGATTGAAAAGGTAATCAAAAAACTCCCAACAAAAAAAAGCCCTGGTCCAGACGGCTTCACTGCAGAGTTCTACCAAACTTTCAGAGAAGAGTTAACACCACTACTACTAAAGGTATTTCAGAGCATAGAAAAGGATGGAATACTACCAAATTAATTCTATGAAGCCATCATATCCCTGATACCAAAACCAGGTAAAGACACCACAAGAAAAGAAAATTATAGACCTATATCCCTCATGAACTTCCTCATGAACTTAGATGCAAAAATCCTCAACAAAATTCTAGCCAATAGAATTTAACAACATATCAAAAAGTAATTCACCATGACCAAGTGGGATTCATACCAGGTATGCAGGGATGGTTCAACATTAGAAAAACAATTAATGTAATCCACCACATAAATAAAACAAAAGACAAGAATCACATGATTTTATCAATTGATGCAGCAAAGGCATTTGACAAAGTTCAACACTCATTCGTGATAAAAACTCTCAGCAAAATGGGAGGAATAGAAGGAAAATGTCTCAACATAATAAAGGGCATTTATACAAAGCCAACAGCCAACATCACCCTAAATGGATAGAGCCTGAAAACATTCCCATTGAGATCGGGAACCAGACAAGGATGCCCTTTATCACCACCCTTATTCAACATTGTGCTGGAAGTCCTAGCCAGACCAATTAGGCTAGATAAAGAAATAAAGGGCATCCAGATTGCAAGGAAGAAATAAAAGTATCTCTATTTGCAGATGACATGATCTTATACACAGAAAACCCTAGGGAATCCTCCAGAAAACTACTGAAACTAATAGAAGAGTTCAGCAGAGTGTCGGGTTACAAGATAAACATACAAAAATCAGTTGGATTCCTCTACACCAACAAAAAGAACATCTAAGAGGAAATCACCAAATCAATGCCATTTACACTAGCCCCCAAGAAGATAAAATATTTAGGAATAAATCTTACCAGAGATGTAAAAGATTTATACAAAGGAAACTACAGCACACTTCTGCAGGAAACCAAAAGAGACTTACATAAGTGGAAGAACATACCTTGCTCATGGATAGGAAGACTTAACATTATAAAAATGTCTATTCTACCAAAAGCTATCTGTGCATTTAATGCAATTCCGAGCCAAATCCCAACGTTATTCTTTAATGAGATGGAGAAACAAATCACTAATTTCATATGGAAGGGAAAGAGGCCCCGGATAAATAAGGCATTACTGAAAAAGAAGAACAAAGTAGGAGGCCTTACTTTACCTGATTTTAGAACCTATTATACCGCCACAGTAGTCAAAACAGCCTGGTACTGGTACAACAATAGATACGTGGACCAATGGAACAGAATTGAGAATCCAGACATAAATCCATCTACATACGAGCAGCTGATATTTGACAAAGGCCCCAAAACATTTAAATGGGGAAAAGACAGTTTTTTAAACAAATGGTACTGGCATAACTGGATATACATCTGCAAAAAAAAAAAAAAAAAGAAAAAAGACCCATACCTCACTCCATGCACAAAAACTAACTCAAAATGGATCAAAGACCTAAATGTAAAATCTAAAATGATAAAGATCATGGAAGAAAAAATAGGGACAATGTTAGGAGCCCTAATACATGGCATAAACAGTATAGAAAACATTATAAAGAACATAAAAGAAAAACTAGATAACTGGGAGCTCCTAAAAATCAAACACTTATGCTCATCCAAAGACTTCACCAAAAGAGTAAAAAGACTATGTACAGACTGGGAAAAAGTTTTTAGCTATGACATTTCTGATCAGTGCCTGATTTCTAAAATCTACATGATACTGCAAAAACTCAACTGTGAAAAGATAACCCAATTAAAAAATGGGCAAAAGATATGAATAGACACTTCACTAAAAAAGACATTCAGGTAGCTAACAGATATATGAGGAAATGTTCACTATCATTAGCCATTAGAGAAATGCAGATCAAAACTACAATGAGATTTCATCTCACTCCAACAAGGCTGGCATTAATCCAAAAAACACAAAATAATAAATGTTGGAGAGGCTTGGAGAGATTGGAACACTTCTACACTGCTGGTGGGAATGTCAAATGGTACAACTACTTTGAGAGTCGATTTGGCGCTTCCTTTAAAAGCTAGAAATAGAACTACCATGTGATCCAGCAATCCCACTCCTTGGAATATATCCTAGAGAAATAAGAGCCTTTACATGAACAGATACATGCACACCCATGTTTATTGCAGCACTGTTTACAATAGCAAAAAGATGGAAGGAACCAAGGTGCCCATCAACAGATGAATTAAAAAAACCCAGTGCCGAATGGATGAATGGATAAATAAATTATGGTATATTCACACAATGGAATACTACGCATTGATAAAGAACAGTGAGGAATCTGTGAAACATTTCATAACATGGAGGAACCTGGAAGGCATTATGCTGAGTGAAATTAGTCAGTTGCAAAAGGAGAAATATTGTATAAGACCACTATTATAAGAACTTGAGAAATAGGTTTAACTGAGAAGAAAACATTCATTTGTGGTTGCGAGAGCGGGGAGGGTGGGAGAGGGGCATTCACTAATTAGATAGTAGATAAGAACTACTTTAGGTGAAGAGAAAGACAGCACACAACATAGGGGAGGTCAGCACAATTGGACTAAGCCAAAAGCAAGGAAGTTTCCTGAATAAACTGAATGCTTCGAAGGCCAGAGTAGCAGGGGCAGGGGTTTGGGGACCATGGTTTCAGGGGACATCTAAGTCAATTGGCATAATAAAATCTATTAAGAAAACATTCTGCATCCCGAGTGGCATCGGGGGTCTTAAACGCTAGCAAGCGACCATCTAAGATGCATCAATTGGTCTCAACCCACCTTGATCAAAGGAGAATGAAGAACACCAAGGACACAAGGTGGTTACAAGCCCAAGAGACAGAAAGGGCAACATGAACCAGCAGCTACATCATCCTGAGACCAGAAGAACTAGACGGTGCCTGGCTACAACCGATGACTGCCCTGACAGGGAACACAACAGAGAACCCCTGAGGGAGCAGGAGAGCAGTGGGATGCAGACCCCAAATTTTCATAAGACCAGACTTAATGGACTGACTGAGACTGGAAGGACCCCGGTGGTCATGGCCCTCAGACTTTCTGTTGGCCCAGGACAGGAACCATTCCCGAAGCCAACTCTTCAGACATGAGTTGGACTGGACAATGGGTCGGAGGGGGATGCTGGCGAGGAGTGAGCTTCTTGGATCAGGTGGACACTTGAGACTATGTTGGCATCTCCTGCCTGGAGGGGAGATGAGAGGGTAGAGGGGGTTAGAAGCTGGCGAAAAGGACACGAAAAGAGAGAGTGGAGGGAAAGAGTGGGCTGTCTCATTAAAAAAAAAAAAAATTTTTTTTTTTTTTTTTTAGGGGGAGAGTAATTGGGAGTGTGTATCAAGGTGTATATGGGTTTTTGTGTGAGAGACTGACTTGATTTGTAAACTTTAACTTAAAGCACAATAAAAATTATTAAAAAAAAAATAAATGCCACCTCTCTTCTCACTATGGAGCGCACTGTTGAGTTGGGAGAGGTGAGGGGAGGCAGACACTAGAGCAAACCCATGCCAGGTCGTGATAAGAACTAGGTCATGTAAATCTTCACATCTCTCAGACCCTATAAACTTCAGGATTGATGACTAGGAGCTATTTCAGCAAACCCTTATGATTAATGTGTGAATCAGCGTGAGAATGATCCTTGTGCCTCTACACCACTGAGGGAGAGCACCACGGCAGGGCTGGGTGAGACAGAGGGAGTTGAGAAAGAGAGCATCTGTTAGCATTGACAGACTCACGTGTGAATCCTCTCTGACACTCCCTAGATGTGGGGTTTGGGCCAAGGCTCTCAGCTCTGGTGTTCGAAAGCAAGGATGATGCCCTTCCCTTGCTATTGACAGGAGGAGGTAGATGTAATTATGTTTCAAGAAAAGGCCCTCGGCAGTGCCTTGAACACTGTGGGGAGTTAATGATGGTGTGTGCATTTGTTCATCTGCACTATTGCAATCCCTGGAGAAGGACATCATGCTTGGTAATGTAAAGGGTGAGTGAAAATGAGGAGATCCTCTATAAGATGGATTGACACAGTGGCTGTAACAATGGGCTCAAACATAGCAACAATTGTGAGGATGGTGCAGGACCAGGCAATGTTTCATTGTATTATACGTAGAGTCACTATGAGTCAGAGCCAACTTGACAGCACCTAAGAGCATTGCAGTAGCATCCTGACAGCTCCGTGTTTCCCTCCTTATCCACCTGGAATCTTCTCCACCTGTCATCCAAGGAGATTCTGTTTAAAACATTGAGTCAAACCTTGTCCTTGCTCTGTCCAGAACCTTCCACAGTCTCCTCCTCTCACTCATACCACGGGAAACTCTGTGATCTTGCTGTCTCTCTGACTTCTTCCCAAGCCATTCTCTAACTTCTCTGCCCTGTTCTAGTCCTTGAACATGCCAAGCATGCTCCAGCCTCGAGGTCTGTGTGTTTGTTTTTCCCTCTGCCTGGAACACTTTCTTCCCAGATCTTTGCAAGGCTCCCTCCCTCACTTTATTCACATTCAGCCTGCAGTGTCATCTGCTCACAAGGTCCATTCTGACCATCTAATGGAAGCAGAGCACACACCTCGCTGCATCTCCCTCACCTTGCTTTGTTTTCTTCAAAGCACTTTTCACAAGCTCACAAATTATATGCTCGTTTGCTTTTTTTCTCTCCTTTCCAAAAATGTAAGCTTCATGGGAGTATACTGTCTTCTGTTCACTGCCCCATCCCTGACACCTACCACAGTGCTTGGCACATAGTAGGCACTGAAATAATATTTATGGAATGAAAGTCTGTCTGTGTGAATTCTTCCATTCAGAGTGTGGTGTTAGCAAATAATATTGAATATACTGTAGACTACCAGAAGAATGAAGAAGTCGTTGGTTTTACAGAATTCAATCACATGATCTCTGGCACCCTTTCTATCACCCAGGCCATATTTTCTAACTACTGATCCTTCTGTGTTTCCAACTTTCACATTCCAATCACCAGTGCATCCTGATTGCGTGTTCAATCAATTTTAGACTGCAGACGTTCGTAAAAATCTTCAATTTCTTCATCTTTGGCTTTACTGGTTGGTGTGTAAATTTGCATAATAGATGTATTACCTGGTCTTCCTCGTAGGCATATGGGTATTATCTTATCACTGACAGCCTTGTACTTCAGGATAGATCTTGAAATGTTCTTTTCAACGATGAATGCAGTGTCATTTCTCTTCAAGTTGTCATTCCCGGCATAGTAGACCGTATGATTGTCCAATTCAAAATGACCAATACCAGTCCATGTCAGCTCACTAATGGCTAGGATATCAATGTTTATGTGTTCTATTTCATTTTTGACCATTTCCAATTTTCCTAGATACATGTTTCGTACACTCCAGGTTCTGATTATTAATGGATGTTTGCAGCTGTTTCCTCTCATTTTGAGTCATGCCACATCAGCAAATGAAGGTCCCGAAAGCTTGACTCCATCCACGTCATTAAGATAGACTCTACTTCGAGGAGGCAGCTCTTCCCCGGTCATCTTTTGAGTGCCTCCCAACCCGAGGGGCTCATCTTCCAGCATTATATCAGTGTTCCACTGCTATTCATGAGGTTTTTTACTGGCTCATTCTTTTCAGAAGTAGACTTCTGGGTCCTTCTTCCTAGTCTGTCTTAGTCTGGAAGCTCAGCTGAAACCCGTCCACCATGGATGACCCTGCTGGTATTTGAATACTGGTGGCATAGCTTCCAGCATCACAGCAACACACAAGCCCCTACAGTATGACAAACTGACAGACGCGTAGGAATTGGAATGTGAAAGTTGGAAACAAAGAAGAAGGATCAGTAGCTGGAAAATATGGCCTGGGTAATTGAAATGATGCCAGAGGTCGCATGGTTGAATTTTGCAAGACCAGTGACTTCTTCATTGCATATACGTTTTTTCACAAACATAAACAGCGACTATACCCATGGACCTTGCCAGATGGAATACACAGCAATCAAATTGACTGTATCTGTGGAAAGAGATGATGGAAAAGCTCAGTATCATCAGTCAGAGCAAGGCCAGGGGCCGACTATGGATCAGATCACCAATTACTCGTATGAAAGTTCAAGGTGAAACTGAAGAAAATTAGAACAAGTCCACTAGAGTCAAAGTATGACCTTGAGCATATCCCACCTGAATTTAGAGACTGTCTCAAGAATAGATGTGACGCATTGAACGCTAATGACCAAAGACCAGACCAGTTGTGGAATGACATCATACATGAAGAAAGCAAGAGGTCATTAAAAAGACAGGAGAGAAAGAGAAGACCTAAATGGATGTTGAAGAGACTCTGAAACTTGCTCTTGAACATTGAGTGGCTAAAGCAAAAGAA
The DNA here is from genome assembly GCF_024166365.1 of Elephas maximus indicus. Classification (NCBI taxonomy): domain Eukaryota; kingdom Metazoa; phylum Chordata; class Mammalia; order Proboscidea; family Elephantidae; genus Elephas; species Elephas maximus. The sequence goes on along the minus strand of NC_064830.1, from coordinate 87,053,020 downwards.
AAAAATGGTGACGTAAAAGAGCTGAACAGAAGATTTCAAAGGGCAGCTTGAGAAGACGAAGTATTATGATAACATGTGCAAAGACCTGGAGATAGAAAACCAAAAAGGAAGAACATGCTCAGCATTTCTCAAGCTGAAAGAACTGAAGAAAAAATTCAAGCCTCAAGCTATAATACTGAAGGGTTCTACGGGGAAAATATTAAATGACACAGGAAGCATCAAAAGAAGATGGAAGGAATACACAGAGTCACTATACTAAAAAGAACTGGTCGATGTTCAACCATTTCAGGAGGTAACATATGATCAGGAACTGATGGTACTGAAGGAAGAAGTCCAAGCTGCACTGAAGGCATTGGCTAAAAACAAGGCTCTGGGAATTGATGGAATACCAAATGAGATCTTTTGACAAACATGTACAGCGCTGGAAGTGTTCACTCATCCATGCCAAGAAATTTGGAAGACAGCTACCTGGCCCACTAACTGGAAGAGATCCATATTTATGCCTAGTCCCAAGAAAGGTGATCCAACCAAATGCAGAAATTATCCAACAATATCATTAGGAACTTGCCAGAAATTTGGGACAATTTAGAAGTGGATGTGGAACCAGGGGTATCATTGTTGATTTCAGATGGATCCTGGATGAAAGCAGAGAGTACCAGAAAGACATTTACCTGTGTTTTATTGACTATGCTAAGGCATTTGACTGTGTGGATCATAGCAAATTATGGAGAACGTTGCAGAGGATGGGAATTCCAGAACACTTAGTTCTGCTCATGAGGAACCTTTACATAGATCAAGAGGCAGTTGTTCAGACAGAACAAGGAGATACTGATTGGTTTAGGGTCAGGAAAGGTGTGTGTCAGGGTTGTATCCTTATACCATACCTATTCAATCTGTATGCTGAGCAAATAATCCAAGAAGCTGGACTATATGAAGAAGAATGGGGCATCAGGATTGGAGGAAGACTCATTAATAACCTGTGTTATGCAAATGACATAACCTTGCTTGCTGAAAGTGAAGAGGACTTGAAGCACTTACTGATGAAGATCAAAGACCACAGCCTTCAGTATGGATTACACCTCAACATAAAGAAAACAAAAATCCTCACAACTGGACCAATAAGCCACATTATGATAAATGGAGAAAAGATTGAAGTTGTCAAGGATTTCACTTTACTTGGATCCACAATCAACAGCCATGGAAACAGCAGTCAAGATATCAAAAGATGCATTGTATTCGGCAAATCAGCTACGAAAGACCACTTTAAAGTATAGAAAGCAAAGATGTCATTTTGAGGACAAAGGTGCACCTGACCCAAGCCATGATGTTTTCAGTCACCTCATATGCATGTGAAAGCTGGACAATGAATAAGGAAGACTTAAGAAGAATTGATGTCTCTGAATTGTGGTATTGACAAAGAATATTGAATATACCGTGGACTGCCAGAAGAATGAACAAATCTGTCTTGGAAGATGTACAACCAAAATGCTCCTTAGAGGCAAAGATGGTGAGACTATGTCTCACATACTTTGGACATGTTGTCAGGTGGGATCTGTCCCTGGAGAAGGACATCATGCTTGGTAAAGTAGAGGATCAGTGAAAAAGAGGAAGACCTTCAATGAGATGGATTGACACAGTGGTTGCAACAATGGGCTGAAGCAGAGCAACAATTGTGAGCATGGCACATGACCAGTCAGTGTTTTGTTCTGTTGTGCATAGGGTCACTATGAGTCGGAACTGACTCAACGGTACCTAACAACAACAACAACCAGAAGAATGTACAAACCAGTCTTAGAAGGAATACAACAAGAATACTTCTTAGGAGTGAGGATGGCAAGAGTTTGTCTTCTTTACTTTGGATATACCAACAGGAAAGACCAATCACTAGGAAAGGATACCATGATTGCTTAGTGAAAATGAGGGTATAAAATGGAGGTAGTGTTAGTAGTAATAGTGTCCAAACCTGTCTGACTTCAGGGGGGCTAATTTGAGTCAAGATCAGTCCAACAGTGCTACCTGTGAGGTGGCGGTCAGACATACTTCCACTCTCCAACTTTTTACTGATTCTGACACCACTCATCCCTCCCATGGCAATCTTTACTTCTCTCTGTGTTTGATAATTTGTTGCAGTGGCCACACAGAATTCACAGACCATACTTACAGTTATGTGGTTTATTAAGGAGCAGGGTATAACTCGGGATCAGGACCAACAGGCTGCCACTCAGGATCAGGATGTATATCAGGAATCATGTAGGCAAAGTCTCCCTTCTTCAGTGCAGAACAGCTTTTTAGCTTCTCTCAACCATGCAGACCCCTCCTCTTGCCTTCCTGAGAACAGGCTCTTCTTTTTTTTTTTTCCTCAGAGTCATAGTGCTTTATGAAATATAATTTATAGTAATGTTATCAAATTACTTTTTTTTAATTGTACTTTAGATGAAGGTTTACAGAACAAACTAGCTTTTCATTAAACAATTAGTACACATATTGTTTTGTGACACTGGTTGCCAGCCCCACAACATGTCAACACTCTCCCCTTCTTACCTCGAGTTCCCTATCACCGGCTTTCCTGTCTCCTCCTACCTTCTCATCCTTGCCCCTGGGCTGGTGTGACCATTTAGTCTTGTTTTGTTTTATGGGCCTGTCTAACCTTTGGCTGAAGGGCAAACCTCAGGAGTGACTTCATTACTGAGCTAAAAGGGTGTCTAGGGACCATATTCTCTGGGTTTCTCCAGCCTCTGTCAGACCAGTAAGTCTGGTCTTTTTTTTTTGTGAGTTAGAATTTTGTTCTACATTTTTCTCTAGCTCTGTCCAGGACCCTCTATTGGGATCCCTGTCAGAGCAGTTGGTGGTGGTAGCCAGGGACCATCTGGTTGTGCTGGCCTCAGTCTAGTGCAGGCTGTAGTACCTGTGATCCATTAGTCATTTGGATTAATCTTTCCCTTGTGTCTTTGATTTTCTTCATTGCTCCTGATGGGGCAAGACCAGTGGAGTATCTTAGATGGCTGCTCACAAGCTTTTAAGACCCCAGACACTCCTCACCAAAGTAGAATGCAGGACATTTGCTTTATGAACTATGTTATGCCTATTGAGCTAGATGTTCCCCGAGACCATGGTCCCCAGCCTTCAGCTAAGTAATTCGGTCCCTCAGGGAGTTTGGGTGTGTCTATGGAGAGGACAGGCTCCTCTTGGTCCTGCAATCTGTTGCTGCTGGCTCTGCCACAGGGCCCTTTCTGGGTCTGTTGCCATCTTCATTGTTACAGCCCTTGACCCATTTTACAGCTCTTTTAGGAGGTTCCTGGCTCCCTCTCTCTCTCTGCTGCTTCGCTCTTCTCTCTTCTTTCTTCCTTCTGCTTCTCTTCCTGCTTCTTTCTGACCCTAAAAACTTCTGTGGGGTTGGCTGCCTATATACACAACTCCTTGTTAATTTCAAGGCATGGCCCTCCCACCAGAGCCATGAAGTGAGGAATCCCCTCTTAGGAGGCCACAGAATCTTCATTTGGTTAGTAGGCTACAAATACTTCATTTGAGTAGACTGTTGACTTGTCCCTGCAAGGTGCTTATGAATCACAGGGTAGGTTGCAGCCCAGGAGCAGACAAAAAGGATCAAACTACAAATTGTTTACAGCTTTCCCAGGAATATCAATCAACCTGGACAAAAGCAACAAACCCTCTGGGGTAAAAAACTAGGGCAAATGTAACTCCTCAGGGCTTTGGGGAAAAATCTCTCAAGCTGCTTTTCCAAAGAACCAAGGCAAAAAGTCACGTAAAGGAACTGATTTTACCCAGAGGTAGGTCGATTGACACAATAGCTACGACAATGGACTCAAACATACCAACGATCATAAAAATAGTGCAGGCCTGGGTGACATTTTGGTTCTGATACACATAAGGTCCCCATGAGTTGAAGCCAACTCAATGGTAACTAACAATGACAAATCCTCCTTTATGCCTTTCTTCCTTCCTTTCTGTTAAACACTTGCTAAGATGCCATCATTTTGCTCCTGATATACAGAGAAGGGGCCTTTCTGAACACTTTGATTCAGGGCCCAATTTTCTCCACCAAACCGTCTTGGTCTTTCTGGAGTGACATGCTTGAGCTAAAATGGTGTTGATGCGCCTGCCCTTTTTTTTTTTTTTTAACTTTTATTGAGCTTCAAGTGAACATTTACAATTCAAGTCAGTCTGTCACATATAAGTTTATATACATCTTACTCCGTACTCCCACTTGCTCTCCCCCAATGAGTCAGCCCTTCCGGTCTCTCCTTTCGTGACATTTTTGCCAGCTTCCAACTCTCTCTATCCTCCCATTCCCCCCTCCAGACAGGAGATGCCAACACAGTCTCAAGTGTCCACCTGATATAATTAGCTCACTCTTCATCAGCATCTCTCTCCTACCCTCTGTCCAGTCCCTTTCATGTCTGATGAGTTATCTTCGGGGATGGTTCCTGTCCCGTGCCAAAAGAAGGTTTGGGGACCGTGACCGCCGGGATTCCTCTAGTCACAGTCAGACCATTAAGTATGGTCTTTTTATGAGAATTTGGGGTCTGCATCCCACTGATCTCCTGCTCCCTCGGGGGTTCTCTATTGTGCTCCCTGACAGGGCAGTCATCGATTGTGTCCGGGCACCAACTAGTTCTTCTGGTCTCAGGATGATGTAGGTCTCTGGTTCATGTGGCCCTTTCTGTCTCTTGGGCTCTTAGTTGTCTTCTGACCTTGGTGTTCTTCATTCTCCTTTGCTCCAGGTGGATTGAGACCAATTGATGCATCTTAGATGGCAGCTTGTTAGCATTTAAGACCCCAGACGCCACATTTCAAAGTGGGATGCAGATGTTTTCATAATAGAATTATTTTTCCAATTCACTTAGAAGTCCGCTTAAGCCATGGTTCCCAAACCCCCGCCCTTGCTCCGCTGATCTTTGAAGCATTCATTTTATCCCGGAAACTTCTTTGCTTTTGGTCCAGTCCAATTGAGCTGACCTTCCATGTATTGAGTGTTGTCCTTCCCTTCACCTAAAGCAGTTCTTATCTACTAATTAATCAGTAAAAAAACCCTCTCCCTTCCTCCCTCCCCCACTCGTAACCACAAAATTATGTGTTCTTCTCAGTTTATACTATTTCTCAAGATCTTATAATAGTGGTCTTATACAGTATTTGTCCTTTTGCCTCTGACTGATTTTGCTCAGCATAATGCCTTCCAGGTTCCTCCAGGTTATGAAATGTTTCACAGATTCGTCACTGTTCTTTATTGATGCGTAGTATTCCATTGTGTGAATATACCACAATTTCTTTACCCATTCATCTGTTGATGGACACCTTGGTTGCTTCCAGCTTTTTGCTATTGTAAACAGAGCTGCAATAAACATGGGTGTGCATATATCTGTTTGTGTGAAGGCTCTTGTTTCTCTAGGGTATATTCCAAGGAGTGGGATTTCTGGGTTGTATGGTAGTTCTATTTCTAACTGTTTAAGGTAGCGCCAGATAGATTTCCAAAGTGGTTGTACCATTTTACATTCCCACCAGCAGTGTATAAGAATTCCAATCTCTCCGCAGCCTCTCCAACATTTATTATTTTATGATTTTTGGATAAATGCCAACCTTGTTGGAGTGAGATGGAATCTCATCGTAGTTTTAATTTGCATTTCTCTAATGGCTAATGATCGAGAGCATTTTCTCATGTATCTGTTAGCTGCCTGAATATCTTCTTTAGTGAAGTGTGTGTTCATATCCTTTGCCCACTTCTTGATTGGGTTGTTTGTCTTTTTGTGGTTGAGTTTTGACAGAATCATATAGATTTTAGAGATCAGGTGCTGGTTGGAGATGTCATAGCTGAAAATTCTTTCCCAGTCTGTAGGTGGTCTTTTTACTCTTTTGGTGAAGTCTTTAGATGAGCATAGGTGTTTGATTTTTAGGAGCTCCCAGTTATCTGGTTTCTCTTCGTCATTTTTGGTAATGTTTTGTATTCTGTTTATGCCTTGTATTAGGGCTCCTGGGGTTGTCCCTATTTTTTCTTCCATGATCTTTATCGTTTTAGTCTTTATGTTTAGGTCTTTGATCCACTTGGAGTTAGTTTTTGTGCATGGTGTGAGATATGGGTCCTGTTTCCTTTTTTGCAAATGGATATCCAGTTATGCCAGCAACTTTTGTTAAAAAGACTATCTTTTCCCCAATTAACTGACACTGGGCCTTTGTCAAATATCAGCTGCTCATATGTGGATGGGTTCTCAATTCTGTTCCACTGGTCTATGTGCCTGTTGTTGTACCAATACCAGGCTGTTTTGACTACTGTGGCTGTATAATAGGTTCTGAAATCAGGTAGAGTGAGGCCTCCCACTTTCTTCTTCTTTTTCAGTAATGCTTTGCTTATCTGAGGCTTCTTTCCCTTCCATATGAAGTTGGTGATTTGTTTCTCTATCACCTTAAAAAATGACATTGGAATTTGGATCGGAAGTGCATTGTATGTATAGATGGCTTTTGGTAGAATAGACATTTTTACTATGTTAAGTCTTCCTATCCATGAGCAAGGTGTGTTTTTCCACTTAAGTATGTCCTTTTTAATTTCTTGTAGTAGAGCTTTGTAGTTTTCTTTGTATAGGTCTTTTACATCCTTGGTAAGATTTATTCCTAAATATTTTATCTTCTTGGGGGCTACTGTGAATGGTATTGATTTGGTTATTTCCTCTTCGATGTTCTTTTTGTTGATGTAGAGGAATCCAAGTGATTTTTGTATGTTTATCTTATAACCTGAGACTCTGCCAAACTCTTCTATTAGTTTCAGTAGTTTTCTGGAGGATTCCTTAGGGTTTTCTGTGTATAAGATCATGTCATCTGCAAATAGAGATAGTTTTACTTCCTTCTTGCCAATCCGGATGCCCTTTATTTCTTTGTCTAGCCTAATTGCCCCGGATAGGACTTCTAGCACGATGTTGAATAAGAGCGGTGATAAAGGGCATCCTTGTCTGGCTCCCGTTCTCAAGGGAAATGCTTTCAGGTTCTCTCCATTTAGAGTGATGTTGGCTGTTGGCTTTGCATAGATGCCCTTTATTATGTTGAGGAATTTTCCTTCAATTCCTATTTTGCTGACAGTTTTTATCATAAAAGGGTGTTGGACTTTGTCAAATTCGTTTTCTGCATCAATTGATAAGATCATGTGGCTTTTGTCTTTTATTTATATGGTGGATTACATTAGCTTTTCTAATATTAAACCAGCGTTGCATACCTGGTATAAATCCCATTTGATCATGGTGAATTATTTTTTTGATATGTTGTTGAATTGTATTGGCTAGAATTTTGTTGAGGATTTTTGCATCTATGTTCATGAGGGATATAGGTCTGTAATTTTCTTTTTTTGTAATGTCTTTACCTGGTTTTGGTATCAGGGAGATAGAATGAGTTAGGTAGTATTCCGTCATTTTCTATAGTTTGAAATACCTTCAGTAGTAGTGGTGTTAACTGTTCTCTGAAAGTTTGGTAGAACTCTGCAGTGAAGCCGTCCGGGCCAGGGCTTTTTTTTGTTGGGAGTTTTTTGATTACCGTTTCAATCTCTTTTTTTGTTATGGGTCTATTTAGTTGTTCTACTTCTGAATGTGTTAGTTTAGGTAGGTAGTGTTTTTCCAGGAGTTCATCCATTTCTTCTAGGTTTACAAATTTGTTAGAGTACAATTTTTTGTAATAATCTGAAATGATTCTTTTAATTTCAGTTGGGTCTGTTGTGATGTGGCCCATCTCGTTTCTTATTTGGGTTATTTGTTTCCTTTCCTGTTTTTCTTTAGTCAATCTAGCCAAAGGTTTATCAATTTTGTTAATTTTTTCAAAGAACCAGCTTTTGGCTTTGTTAATTCTTTCAATTGTTTTTCTGTTCTCTAATTCATTTAGTTCAGCTCTAATTTTTATTATTTGTTTTCTTCTGGTGCCTGATGGATTCTTTTGTTGCTCAGTTTCTATTTGTTCAAGTTGTAGGGACAGTTCTCTGATTTTGGCTCTTTCTTCTTTTTGTATGTGTGCATTTATCGATATAAATTGGCCTCTGAGCACTGCTTTTGCTGTGTCCCAGAGGTTTTGATAGGAAGTATTTTCATTCTCGTTGCATTCTATGAATTTCCTTATTCCCTCCTTGATGTCTTCTATAACCCAGTGTTTTTTCAGGAGGGTATTGTTCAGTTTCCAAGTATTTGATTTCTTTTCCCTAGTTTTTCTGTTATTGATCTCTAGTTTTATTGCCTTGTGGTCTGAGAAGATGCTTTGTAATATTTCGATGTTTTGGATTCTTCAAAGTTTTGTTTTATGACCTAATATGTGGTCTATTCTAGACAATGTTCCGTGTGCGCTAGAAAAAAAGTATACAGCAGTTGGGTGGAGAGTTCTGTATAAGTCAATGAGGTCAAGTTGGTTGATTGTTGTAATTAGGTCTTCCGTGTCTCTATTGAGCTTCTTACTGGATGTCCTGTCCTCCGAAAGTGGTGTGTTGAAGTCTCCTACTATAATTGTGGAGAAGTCTATCTCACTTTTCAATTCTGTTAAAATTTGGTTTATGTATCTTGCAGCCCTGTCATTGGGTGCATAAATATTTAATATGGTTATATCTTCCTGATCAATTGTCCCTTTTATCATTATATAGTGTCCTTCTTTATCCTTTGTGGTGGATTTAAGTCTAAAGTCTATTTTGTCAGAAATTAATATTGCTACTCCTCTTCTTTTTTGCTTATTGTTTGCTTGATATATTTTTTTTCCATCCTTTGAGTTTTAGTTTGTTTGTGTCTCTAAGTCTAAGGTGTGTCTCTTGTAGGCAGCATATAGACGGATCGTTTTTCTTTATCCAGTCCGAGACTCTCTGTCTCTTTACTGGTACATTTAGTCCATTTACATTCAGCGTAATTATAGATAAATAAGTGTTTAGTGTTGTCATTTGATGCCTTTTTATGTGTGTTGTTTACAATTTCATTTTTCCACATTTTTTTTTGTGCTGAGACGTTTTTCTTAGTAAATTGAGAGATCCTCATTTTCGTAGTGTTTGACTTTATGTTTGTTGAGTCGTTACGTTTTTCTTGGCTTTTATCTTGATTTATGGAGTTGTTATACCTCTTTGTGGTTACCTTAATATTTACCCCTATTTTTCTAAGTAAAAACCTAACTTATATCGTTCTATATCACCTTGTATCTCTCTCCATATGGCAGTTCTATGCCACCTGTATTTAGTCCCTCTTTTTGATTATTGTGATCTTTTACATATTGACTTCAGTGATTCCGTGTTATGAGCTTTTTTTTTTTTTTTAATTAATCTTAATTTGTTTTTGTGATTTCCCTATTTGAGTTGATATCAGGATGTTGTGTTTTGTGACCTTGTGTTGTGCTGGTATCTGATATTATTGGTTTTCTGACCCAACAATATCCTTTAGTATTTCTTGTAGCTTTGGTTTGGTTTTTGCAAATTCTCTTAACTTGTGTTTATCCGTAAATAGCTTAATTTCGCCTTTATATTTCAGAGAGAGTTTTGCTGGATATATGATCCTTGGATGGCAGTTTTTCTCCTTAAGTGCTCTGTATATGTCATCCCATTCCCTTCTTGCCTGCATGGTTTCTGCTGAGTAGTCTGAACTTATTCTTATTGATTCTCCCTTGAAGGAAACCCTTCTTTTCTCCCTGGCTGCTTTTAAAATTTTCTGTTTATCTTTGGTTTTGGCAAGTTTGATGATAATATGTCTTGGTGTTTTTCTTTTTGGATCAATCTTAAATGGGGTTCGATGAGCATCTTGGATAGATATCCTTTCATCTTTTGTGATGTCAGGGAAGTTTTCTGTCAGCAGATCTTCAACTATTTTCTCTGTGTTTTCTGTCCTCCCTCCCTGTTCTGGGACTCCAATCAAATGCAAGTTATCCTTCTTGATAGAGTCCCACATGATTCTTAGGGTTTCTTCATTTTTTTTAATCTTTTATCTGATTTTTTTCAGCTTTGTTGGTGTTAATTTCCTGGTCCTCCAGATTCCCCAGTCTGCCTTCTAATTGCTTGAGTCTGCTCCTCTGACTTCCTATTGCGTTGTCTAATTCTGTAATTTTATTGTTAATCTTTTGGATTTCTACATGCTGTCTCTCTATGGATTCTTGCAACTTATTAATTTTTCCACTATGTTCTTGAATAATCTTTTTGAGTTCTTCAACTGTTTTATCAGTGTGTTCCTTGGCTTTTTCTGCAGTTTGCCTTATTTCATTCCTGAGGTCATCCCTGATGTCTTGAAGCATTCTGTAAATTAGTTTTTTATATTCTGTATCTGATAATTCCAGGATTGTATCTTCATTTGGGAAAGATTTTGATTCTTTTGTTTGGGGGGTTGTAGAAGCTGTCATGGTCTGCTTCTTTATGTGGTTTGATATCGACTGCTGTCTCCGAGCCATCACTGGAAAACTAGTTTTTCCAGAAAATCCGCTAAAAAAAAATGCAGTCAGATCCCTATCAGAACTGCCTTTGGATTATAACCTCCACTTTGTTCCCTGCAAGGATGAAAGTCCGAGATTTGGATCATATACGCTTGGCTGTAGCTGGTTCTGTGTTTTTAGTCCAATTAGGGATGGATTTTTGGTCCCTGGGTTTTTTGTCGTTCCTTCTCTCAGGCCGGAAGAGTGGGTTAGGAAAAGACCAAAAGAAAAAAAAAAGGAGGGGGGAGCAAAGCTGCCGCGGAACTGGAGCCGTTCTCCCTCTGGCTCAGGAAATTCCAGTGTTAATGAAGCTGCCTGGGGAAGGTGGGGGAGGGATCAGAGAGATAGGAGAGTAGCACCTCGGAATATAGCCAGAGTTGCTTGTCTTGCTTGGAGTGACTATTTTATCTGAGACTCCTGAGGCGCGTGTCGCCTATGTGTGCTGGCAGTGTGGAGATTGCCCCCGGGGGTCTGGCCCGCTGAAGCCGCGGTCAGCTCCTCCGCTGCCAGTCCAAAGCTCAGCGTCAAGATTCCCCTGCTGGGACGCTGCTCTCCCGACTCCAAAATCAGTCGCTGCCTCCCGGGGACTTCTCCTCCTGCCAGCCGCGTCGCCGCGCCGCCCTCGCGGACCAGCTGGGCCCCCTCCCGGGGTTAGTTCTGGGGAATAGAGCTGTGCCCCGTGCTTGCGCCGTGACAGCGCCCAAAGCCAAGGTTCCCCGGCTGGTACGCTACACTCCCGGCTCCAAAACCAGTCACTGCCTCCCGGGGACTTCTCCCACCAGCCGCGTCACCACGCCACCTGCGCGGACCCGCTGGGCCCCCTCCTGGGTTCAGTTCAGGGGGGTAGGGCTGTGCCCCTTGTTTGCGCCATCACAAGATTTATGAGTTCAGCTCCCCTGGGCCCAGACCTAATCTCGGCACCAAGGTTACCTGGCTGGGACGCTGGCTCCAGGCTCCGAAAACAGTCGCTGCTTCCCCGTATTTGTTCATTTTCCGTCTCTAAATCTGTGTTTGTTGTTCAGGGTTCGTAGATTGTTATGTCTGTGATCGATTCACTTGTTTTTCCAAGTCTTTGTTGCAAGAGGGATCCGGGGTAGCATCTACCTAGTCCGCCATCTTGGCCCCGCCTTCCTCTGTACCTGCCCTTTGTGGTCCAGCAGCATCACCTCCCCACTAGGCCCCTTGCTCATGCTTCCTCTCTGAGTATGACTGTTAATGAGACAGAAGTGCCTTAGCTGAGGCCTTAAGTTCACTCACTTCAAGGTCCATTTTTCACCTGTCATTTTCTTCTTGACCTTTGCTAAGAATTACAGGTCAGGAAAAAATTTAAATGTTGCTTATTCTGCTCTTATTTATTTCTCTCAAGACAGCACAGGAAAGAACAGGACCAAGGAAGTGTGGCAGAGCTGGGGGGCAGATACAGCAGGCAAAGCTGATTGCAGTGTGTCTTTTGCTTAATGAGGTCCCTGGGTGGCACAAGCAGTAGGCAATTAATTGGCTGCTAACCTACAGGTTGGTGGTTCAAACTCACCCAGTGGTATCAGGAAAGAAAGTCCTGGAGATCTGCTTTTATAAAGACCACAGCCAAGAAAACCCTATGAAAGAGTTCTACTCTAGCAAGTGAGGTCACCATGAGTTGGAATCGACTTCACGGCAATGGGTTGTTGTTGTTGTTTAATGAGATGTTTTCCTCTAACTGGAGAAACCATGGCATCTCTTTAGCTTGGGGCTTCCAGCTGTCTGAGCACTCAAAGGAGAATGTGGCCTTTTGTTGACTTTTGGATCCAACCAGCTTACTTAACTGGATGTTGAGAGAAGACATTCCCCAAGCAGACATGAGAGAGGAGGGCAGAACAGCCATCATTAGACTGTGCCCAGACCTGACGTGGTGGCCATTTGAGCACCCATCTGAATTCATCCTGAGAATAATAATGGCTCTTATTCACTCAACACGAAGTATATCCCAGTATGTTAGCACACATTGTCTCATTTAATCCTTAAACTACCAGTGAGATATTAATACCTCCTGTCGTACAGATGAGGAAACATAGACTCAGAAACTTGCCCATGGTCTTAAATGGTACAACCAAGATTCAAATAGAGTCTTGCTACAAAATTCATAAACTTAGTCATGATGCTAAGCTTCAGAAGTTGCAAAATGGTGCTCCACAGATATGTTTTATTTTAGCAAACACATGTATATTTTTTAATTAGCTTGCCAACATTTAAAACTTGAGTGATTAAAAGCAAAACACCAGTTTCTAATTTTAATTTTTTAACTTTTTATTTTGAAATAATTTTATATTCACAAAAAGCTGCAGTAATAGTACACAAAGTTTCCATTATGCCCTTCACCCAGTTCCCCTGTGATACCATCTTATGTAACCATAGTACATTATCTAAAACAGGACATTGACACAATACTATTAACTGAACTACAGATCTCTTCAAATTTCACAAGTTTGTACCTGTACTTATTTTTTAACTAGATGATGTTAAATAAAAAGTATGGAATTTTGGTTCCTATTAAAAAAAAGTCTAAGGCAACGCTGGGCCAGATTTCAGTAGGGCTGCCTCTCTTTAGAGAGCCATTGAACTTTGTTTTGCCATAGTTAGCTGACCTCACTTGCTTGTATTACCTGTCTGGCCTGTGAAGGCATTTGTACTTGTTGCTCTTTTCTACTGCCTCAAGTCTAGGAGAAAAGCAGGATGTCACAATGAGAAAATTCCACCAAGTGATCCGCCAGCACCGGATAGTATACTGCCAAGCTATGATTATCCAGTGAGAGGCTGGCTGACCAGAAAGACTGTGAAGTAAAAGAGGGATTTGCTTCATTCTTAGGGTTGCAGAGGAACCAGCAATGGAAACTGAGAACCAGTGGTGGATGCCAAAGAAGGATAGATTTTAGTGGAGCCTAAGAAAGAACTGCAGAATCAGGCTGCCTTAGGAGGCAGTGCTACACCTGGCACTGAAGACTTTCAGAGACTGAATGGCCACCTACTGAGAGTGCTGGAGAAAGAAGATCTGTTGAAATGAGGAGGATAGATGATACTAGTCTTAAGACCACTTTGATACTGAGATTCTTGGGTTCTGACTCCATAACTGGAAGACTAGAAGTTAAAGAACTGATGTGTGTGTGTATGCGCATATGTGCATGTGTTGTATGTATTAGTTCATTGAATCCTCACAACAGCAATCTAAGCTAAACAAAAAAACCCAAACCTGTTGCTGTAGAGTCAATTCCAATTCATAGCGATTGTATAGGAGAAGAACTGCCCCATAGAGTTTCCAAGGAGCAGCTGGTGAATTCGAACTACTGACCTTTTGTTAGCAGCCCAGCTCTTAACCACTGCCCCAAACAAATATTCTGCCCATTTAATAGACAATGAAACAGCTCAGAGTGGCTAGACAATGTGTCCAACTCAGCTAGTGAGTAACCGAGTATGAATCCAAACTTCTCTTTTTGGCTTCAACATGCCTGCTCTTTCTAGATTATCACACTGCCTCCCAGCAGAGGCATCTGTTTGGCAGAATTATTTGTCTACAATCCCCTTTCTCTGAGAAAGAAGGCACATAAATCCACTGGCTTCTGGCAAAACACTTGTGCGTTCAGTACCTATTCAGCCACACTGCCTACCTCAATGATTTAGAAAACTAGCTTGTATCCCAAGGTGGAACTAGTTTTTTGAGAACCACCAGAAGTCTCTATTAAAAATGAGTAATCTAGCCAACTCTTCAGACAGGGGGACAATGGGTTGGAAAGGGATGCTGGTGAGGAGTGAGCTTCTTGGATCAGAGGGACGCTTGAGACTATGTTGGCATCTCCTGCCTGAAGGGGAGATGAGAGGGTAGAGGGGGTTAGAAGCTGGAGAAGTGGACACAAAAACAGAGTGTGAAGGGAGGGAGCAGGTTGTCTCATTGGGGGGGAGCAATTGGGACTATGTAGCAAGGTGTATGTAAGTTTTTGTGTGAGACTGACTTGATTTGTAAACTTTCGCTTAAAGCACAATAAAAATAAAAAATGAGTAATCTCAGGCTCCATACCTAAAGGTTTTGATTCAGAAGACCTAAAGATTCGGAAGATTAATTGTTCGTAATCAGTTGATATGCTGGTTAAGATTGTGTGTCAACTTGGCTGGGCCGCGACTCTCAGTGTTTTGGTAGTTGTATAATGTCGTGATCACTTCCCTGTTGAAATTTGATATGTGATCAACCTCATGATGGAATCTGCTGAGTAGTACCAGTGGGGGCAGGGCCTGTTATGGCTCACTGCCCTCTTAGCCTCCATTTCTCTGCCTTCCATCACCTGTTTGCTTCCTGCTTGCCTTTCCAAGGTTTTTGGCTTGTTCTGGGTCCAGCAGCTGCCTCTTGTCCGACCTCCAGTTCTTGGGACTTGAGCTAGAAGCTTACCTGTCCATTTTGGGATTCATGGATATTCACAGCTTGTGAGCAAGAGTCCTGCTCTCCAACTTGCTGATCTTCGGTTCACCAGTTCCTGCAGCTATGTGAATCAGGAGAAACCTTACGGTCTTGGCTGCCAACCTTGGAATTCCTCGACTTTCACAGCCTGTGAGCAGGAGCCCTGCTCTCCAACCTGACGATCTTGGGTTCACCAGCTTCTGCACCTCTGTGAATTGGGAAAGGCCTCTATCCTGATCCATGGACTTGAGATGTTCCAACATCTACAATCTCGTGAGCTGTTTCCTGGATATAAATCTCTCTCTCTATTTATATGCTTTACTGGTTTCTCTTCTCTAGAGAACCCAGCCTAAGACATTTGGTACCAAGAGTGGTTCTAGAGAAACAAAACTGTAAAGATTTTTCTAAATTGGTTCTCAAGTCTGGTTAGTCTTAAAGATGTTGATGACTCTGCTTCCAGCAGTAAAGAGGGCACTGCTAATCCATGGAATGAGGTGGTGATACAAATACACAAAATATCACCACCAGTAGATATTAGTGAAAGGCGAGGCTCTGGGTGAGTACATGTGTGATATCTTTCTACAGTTCTGTCAGAATGAGAAGTATAAGGAAGCTGGTTGTCTGGTCCTACTTTCACTAGACAAACTGGTGAAAGAAAGAGATGCACTCAGGGCTTCAGAGTCAAAGCTCAAGTGCTGCATAAATGACCTTAAAGCTTCCACTTGTGCTTTAAAAGAAAGCCTTATCTCTTGTAGTGACAGAGCTGATATTGCCAAAAACCAAACCCAGACTCTTATTGTAAGAGTGGCTGAATTACAACACCAGCTCAATTGTCAACCTTGAGAGGTGTCTCAAGTTAAAGTGAGGGCATTGGTGGGAAGAAATGGGATCCTGAAACTTGGAATGGGGACGTATGGGCAGATAATCAGGAAGCTGGAGATGCTGAGCCCCTAAATTCTGTTGAATCACTCCTGCCAGCAGAACCACTCCCGTCTGAAGAGATTACTTCATGTTTGTCTGCTGCACCACCCTGCCCCGAAAGCCGTTAGCTGCTGCACTCCCATCTAATGAGATCAGCCTTAGCCCAGCTGCCTCTAAAAAGCCCTTACCCAAGTCATTGCCTGGGGCATCGCCTGAGGCAGATGCTTTACAAGAAGATGTTGAATGTTCTCAAAACAATTCCACACTACAGATTCTGGCTTCTATACCTATAACTAGACCAGGGAGCCCCAAAAGTTGAAGTACAAAGTGTGACCCAGGAGGAAGTATGCTACACTCCAAAAGAACTACTTGGCTTTTCTAGTACGTACAAACAGAACCTGGGGAATATGTGTGGGAATGCCTATTGAGGGTGTGGTATAATGGTGCAAGGAACATAAAGATGGATCAGTCTGAGTTTATTGATATAGGTCCACTAAGCACAGGTTCTTCATTCAGTGTTTCAGCTCAAGAAGTTAGGAAAGGATCTAATAGTTTGTTTGGCTGGGTTGCTGAAGCATGGATTACGTGATGGCCTACACTAAATCATACTCAAGTACTAGACCCGCCTTGGTATACTGTAGAAGAAAGTATCCAACCTAGGCTTAGGGAAATTGGCTTGCTATAGTGGGTTTATCAGGTTAGACCCACAGACCCACACATGGAATGCTCAGAGGACACACTTTTTACCACGACTGTGAGGAACAAATTTGTGAAGGGAGCTCCTACATCCTTAAAGACTGCTGTGATTGCTATTTTATCTAAATCAGATTTGACAGTGGGACTGCCCTAACTGAATTAAGACACCTAACTAGAATGGGGCTGATTGAACCCCTGGTAGTAGGGGCCAAGTGGCTGTACTCAATCGACAAAGACAAGGTGGGTGTGGTTACAGTAATGGACAGCAGAGTCAAAGCAGTAATTAGTCTGACTCGTATGGACTTACGGCATTGGCTACTTACTCATGGGGTCTCTAGAAGTGAAATAGATGAGAAATCTACTAAATCTGTACAAACTAAATCTACTTGATCTGTACAAACAGATTAATTCTAGGTCAGGTAAACAGCAGTATAACCTGAATTACCAGAAGAGAGAGTCACGGTCCCTCAATCAATTCCCAGACTTCAGCTAGTTTGAAAACCCACAATCCCTTGAATGAAGGGGAGGCTGGGTCACCTTGAGGAAGGACTCCAATACACTGCCAAAAATTTATACTGCTAATCTCTCTCCCAGCCTTCCCCCAAATGATCTACAGCCTTTTACAAGAGTGACTGTTCACTGGGGAAAAGGAAATAATTAGACTTTTTGGGGATTACTGGATACTGGCTCTGAACTGACTCTAATTCCAGGAGACCCAAAACATCACTGTGGCCCACCAGTTAGAGTGGGGACATATAGAGGTCAGGTTTTTAATGGAGTCTTGGCTCATGTCTGTCTCACAGTAGGTCCAGTGGGTCCCCAAACCCATCCTGTAGTGATTTCCCCATTTCCGGAATGCATAATTGGAATAGATATACTCAGCAACTGGCAGAACCCCCATATTGGATCCCTGATAAATGGAGTAAGTCCTATTAAATGGTAGGAAAAGCCAAGTGGAAGCCATTAGAACTGCCCCTACCTAGGAAGATAGTAAACCAAAAGCAATACTGCATTCCTGAATGGACTGCAGAGATTACTGCCTCCATTAAGAACTTGAAGAATCTAAGAGTAGTGATTCCCACCACATCCCCATTCAACTCGTCTTTTTGACCTGGGCAAAAAATAGGTGGATCTTGGAGAATGATAGTAGATTATCAAAAACAACCAGGTGGTGACACCAACTGCAGCTGCTGTTCCAGATGTAGTTTCATTGCTTGAGCAAATTAATACATCTCCTGGTACCTGGTATGCAGCTATTGATCTGCCTAATTCTGTTTTCTCCATACTTGTCTCAAAGGACCACCAGAAGCAGTTTACCTTCAGCTGGCAAGGCCAGCAATACACTTTCACTTGCCTATCTCAGAGCTACGACAGCTCTCCAGCCCTACATCATAATTTAGTCCACAAGACCTTGATTGCCTTACCTTCCACAAGATGTCACACTGGTCTATTACATTGATGACATATATGCTGATGAGACCTAGTAAGGAAGAAGCGTCAATGACTCTGGACTTATTGGTAAAACATTTGCGTGCTAGAGGGTGGGAAATTAATCCCGCAAAAATTCGGATGCCTTCCACCTCAGTGAAATTTCTAGGGGTCCTGTAGTGTGGAGCATGTTGAGATATCCCTTCTAAAGTGAAGGATAAGTTGTTGCATCTGGCTGCTCCCATGACTAAAAAGGAAGCAGGGTGCCTAGCGAGCCTCTATGGGTTATGGAGGCAGCATATGCCTCATTTGGGTGTGCTCCTCTGGCCTATTTATCAAGTGACTTGAAAAGCTGCTAGTTTTGAATGGGGCTCAGAACAAGAGAAGGCTCTACAACATGTTCAGGCTGCTGTGCAAGCTGCTCTGCCACTTGGGCCATATGATCCAGATGATTCAATGGTGCTTGAAGTGTCCATGGCAAATAGAGATGCTGTTTGGAGTCTTTGGCAGGCCCCTATTGGTGAATCACACCGTAGGCCCTCAGGATTTTGGAGCAAATCCCTGCTATCTTCTGTAGGTAACTACTCTCCTTTTGAGAAACAGCTTTTGGCTTGTTACTGGGCCTTAGTAGAGACTGAACACTTAACCATGGGCCACCAAGTCACCATGCAGACTGAGCTGCCCATCATGAACCGGGTGTTGTCTCACCCACAGAGTCATAAAGTTGGACGTCCACAGCAGAACTCCATCATTAAATGGAAGTGGTATACACGAGATTGGCCCTGAGCAGGTTCTGAAGGCCCAAGTAAGTTGCATGAGGACATGACCCAAATGCCCATGGTCTCCATTCCTGTCACATTACATTCCATCTTCCACTCTGCACCTATGGCCTCATGGAGAGTTTCTTATGACCAGGTGACTGAAGAAGAGAAAACTTGTGCCTGGTTTACAGATGGTTCTGCGCAATGTGCAAGCACTGCTTGAAAGTGGACAGCAGCAGCACTACAGCCCGTTTCCGGGACCTCCCTTAAGGAGAATGGTGAAGGGAAATCCTCCCAATGGGCAGAACTTCGAGCATTGCACCTGGTTGTTCACTTTACTTGGAAGGAGAAATGGCCAGATGTGCGATTGTATACGGATTCATGGGCTGTGACCAGTAGTTTGGCTGGATGGTCAAGGAATTGGAAGGAACATGATTGGAAAATTGGAGGCAAGTATTTATGGGGAAGAGGTATGAGGGTTGGTTAGGGCTGGTAAAAATCTTCAATTTCTTCATCTTGGGCCTTAGTGGTTCATGTGTAAATTTGAATAATAGTCGCATTAAGTGGTCTTCACTGTAGGAGTATGGATATTAACCTATCACTGACAGCATTGTACTTCAGGATAGGCCTTGAAATGTTCTTTTTGACGATGAATGTAACACCATTCCTCTTCAAGTTGTCATTCCCAGCATAGTAGAGCATATGATTGATTCAAAATGGCCAATACCAGCCCATTTCAGGTCGTTAATGACTAGATATCAATGTTTATGTGTTCCATTTCATTTTTGATGATTTTCAGTTTCCTAGATTCATACTTAATACCTTCCACATTCCAATTATTAATGGATGTTTGCAGCTATTTCTTCTTATTTTGAGTCATGCCACATCAGCAAATGAAGGTCCCGAAATCTTGACTCCATCGATGTCATTAAAGTGGACTCTATTTTGAGGAGGCAGCTCTTCCCCAGTAGTCTTTCAAGTGCCTTCCAACCTGGGAGGCTCATCTTCTGGCACTATATCAGACAGTGTTCTGCTGCTATTCATAAGGTTTTCGCTGGCTAATTCTTTTCAGAAGTAGACTGCCGAGTTCTTCTTCCTAGTGTGTTTTAGTCTGGAAGCTCAGGTGTCTGCTATGGGAGACCCCGCTGGTATTTGTATACTGGTGGCATAGCTTCCAGCATCGTGGCAACACACAAACCCTCTCAGTATGACAAACTGACAGATGCATGGGGGAAAAGTACAATGAGACCCCAGAAGTGGCCATGATCTAAAAAACAGAAAACAACAAATGCTGGCAATTTTGTGGGGTATTGGAACACTTATACATTGCTGATGGGATTGTAAAATGGTGCAACCTCTACGGAAAGCAGTATGTCACTACCTCAAAAAGCTAGAAATAGAAATACCTTATGATCCAGCAATCTCACTCCCAGGTATATATCTTAGAGATGTAAGAGTAGTGACACAAATAGACATATGCACAGCTCTGTTTATTGCAGCAGAACTCACAATAACAAAAAGTTGGAAACAACTTAAGTGCCCATCAATGGATAAATAAATTGTGATACATACAGACAATGGAATACTACACAACTATAAAAAATAATGAGGATTCTGTGGAACATTTTATAACATGATTCAATCTGGAGGACATTATGCTGGGTGAAATAAGTCAATCACAAAAAGACAAATATTGTATGGTCTCATTATTATAAAAAGTCAAGAATAGGTATACATACAGAAAGCAAAGTTCTTTGATGGTTAACGATGAAAGAGGGAGGGAGGGGAAATCACTTTCTAGACAGTAGAAACTTGTTACATTTGGTGATGGGAAAGGCAATCCCAAATATGAGTGATGTCAACACAACCTGATGAAGGTAAATAAAGACAATAAGAAATACATGAAAAAATGGACATTTTTGGTATATGGTATAAGATACACAATTTTGCAACAAACAGTAAAAACAACAAAAAATATGTGTGTGGTTACATAGGTAGATACAGATGCATATATGTGTATGGGAAAAAGGACCTGGTGGACTACTTCTGAAAAGAATCAGCCAGTGAAAAACGTATGAATAGCAGCAGAACATTGTCTGATATAGTGCCGGAAGATGAGCCTCTCAGGTTGGAAGGCACTCAAAGACGACTGGGGAAGAGCTGCTTCCTCAAAGTGAAGTTGACCTTAATGATGTGGATGGAGTCAAGCCTTTGGAACCTTCATATGCTGATATGACACCACTCAAAATGAGAAGAAACAGCTACAAACATCCATTAATAATCAGAATGTAGAATGTAAGAAGTATGAATCTAGAAAAATTGGATATTGTCAAAAATGAAATGGAACATATAAACATTAATATCTAGGCATTAAGGAGCTGAATTGAACTGGTATTGGCCATTTTGAATTGGATAATCATATGGTCTACTATGCTGAGAGTGACAACTTGCAGAGGAATGGTGTTGCATTCATTGTCAAAAGAACATTTGAAGATCTATCCTGAAGTACAGTGCTGTCAGTGATAATATCCATACTCCTACAATGAAGACCAGTTTATATGATTATTATTCAAATTTACACACCACCCGCTAAGGCCAAAGATGAAGAAATTGAAGATTTTTACCAATGTCTGCAGTCTGAAACTGATGGAATATGCAGTCAGGATGCATTGATCATTACTGGTGACTGGAATGCGAAAATTGGAAACGGAAAGGATCGGTAGTTGAAGAATATGGCCTTGATGATAGAAATGATGCTCGAGATTGCATGGTTGAATTTTGCAACACCAATGACTTCTTCATTGCAAATACCTTTTTTTACCCACATAAATGGCAACTGTATACAAGGTCCTCAGATAGAATACACAGGAGTCAAATCAGCTACATCTGTGGAAAGAGACCATGGAAAAGCTCAGTATCATCAGTCAGAACAAGGCCAGGGGCTGACCATAGAACAGTCCATAAGTTGCTCACATGCAACTTCAAGTAGAAGCCAAAGAAAATTATAACAAGTCCACAAGAGCTAAAGTACAACCTTGAGTATATCCCACCATGAATTTAGAGACCATCTCAAGAATAGATTTGACACATTGAACACTAATGACCGAAGACCAGATGAGTTGTGGAATGATATCGAGGACATCTTATATGAAGAAAGCACCAAACCAAAATCAAACTCGCTGCCGTCGAGTCGATTCTGACTCATAGCGATCCTATCGGACAGAGTAGAATTGCCTCATAAGGTTTCCAGGGAGCTCCTGGTGGATTTGAACTGCTGACCTTTTGGTTAGCAGCTGTAGCTCTTAACCACTATGCCACCAGGGTTTCCTGAAGAAAGCAAGTGGTCATTAAAAAGACAGGACAGAAAGAAAAGGCCAAAATGGATATCAGAAGAGACTCTGAAACTTGCTCTTGAATGTCAAATAGCTAAATCAAAAGGAAGAAATGATGAAGTAAAAGAGCTGAGCTGAAGGTTTCAAAGAGCAGCTTGAGAAGACAAAGTAAAGTATTATAATGACATGTGCAAAGACCTGGAGATAGAAAACCAAAAGGGAAGAACATGCTCAGCATTTCTTAAGCTGAAAGAACTGAAGAAAAAATTTAAGCCTCGAGTTGCAATAGTGAATTCTATGGGGAAAATATTAAGCAACGCAGGAAGCATGAAAAGACGATAGAAGCAATACACAGATTCACTGTACCAAAAAGGATTGGTCAATGTTTAACCATTTCAGGAGGCAGTGTATCATCAGGAATCCATCGTAGTGAAAGAAGAAGTCCAAGGTGCACAGAAGACACAGGCAAAAAACAAGGCTTCAGGAATTGACAGAATGCCAATTGAGATATTTCAACAAATGGATGCAGTGCCGGAAGTGCTCACTTGCCTATGCCAAGAAATTTGGAAGACAGCTACCTGACCAACCCACTGGAACAGATCCATATTTATGACTATTCCCAAATTATTGAACAATATCATTAATATCACACACAAGTAAAATTTTGTTGAAGATCATTCAAAAGTGGCTGCAGCAGCTTATTGACAGGGAACTCCTGGAAATTCAAACCAGGTTCAGAAGAGGAACAAGGGATATCACTGCTGGTGTCAGATCCTGGCTGAAAGTGGAATATACCAGAATGATATTTACCTGTGTTTTATTGACTATGTTAAGGTATTTGACTGTGTCTATCATAACAAATTATGGATAACATCACAAAGAATGGGAATTCCAGAACACTTAATTGTGCTCATGAGGAACCTGTGCATAGATCAAGAGGCAGTCGTTCAAACAGAACAAGGGTTTGTAGTTTAAAGTCAGGGAAGGTGTGCGTCAGGGTTGTATCCTTTCATCATACCTAATCAATCTGTATGCTGAGCAAATAATCCAAGAAGCTGGAATATATGAGGAACGGGGCATAAGGATTGGAGAAAGACTCATTAACAACCTGTATTATACAGATGACACAACCTTCCTTGCTGAAAGTGAAGAGGACTTGAAGCACTTACTGATGAAGATCAAAGGCCATAGGCTTCGGTATAGGTTACACCTCAACATAAAGAAAACAAAAATCCTCACACCTGGACCAATAAACAACATCATGATAAACAGAAAAACTGAGATGGTCAAGGATTTCGTTTTACTTGGATCCACCATCAACATGCATGGAAGCAGTAGGCAATAAATCAAGACACATTGCGTTGGGCAAATTTGCTGCAAAAGACCTCTTTAAAGTGTTAAAAAGCAAAGATGTCACTTTAAGGACTAAGGTGCAACTGACCCAAGCCATGTTTTTTTCAGTCACCTCATGTGCATGGGAAAGCTGAAAGATTAACTAGGAAGACTGAAGAAGAATTGATACCCTTGAATTATGGTGTTGGTAAAGAATATTGAATATATCATGGACTGCCAAAAGAAAGAACAAATCTGTCTTGGAAGAAGCACAACCAGAATACTCCTTAGAAGTAAGGATGGCGAGAGTATGTCTCACATACTTAGGACATGTTATCAGGAAGATTCAATCCCTGGAGAAGGACATCATGCTTGGTAAAGTAGAGGTTGACCAGAAAAGGACCCTCAATGAGATGGAATGACACAGTGGCTGCAACAATGGGCTCAAGTATAACAAATATTTTGAATATGATGCAGGACCTGGCAGTGTTTTGTTCTGTTGTATGTAGGGTCACTATGAGTTGGGACAGACTTGATGGCAGTTACTAACAATAACAATATGTGCATAGGAAGACATGTGCAAGTAAATGCATGTACACGTATAGATGTACCTGTAGGTATACGTATGTACACGTTTGTGTGTCCTGCATATATATCTACATATATAACACACTACATAGGGGGCACAGTTACAGAGTCTTCCTAGACATATCCAAACAACATGTGAGATTGGTTTACTGCATCAAAAGGCTTGGGACCATAGTCTCAGAGGACAGCTTAGCCAATTGTCATAACATAGTTCACAAAGATAATGTTCTATATCCTAGTTTGGTGAGTAGCGCCTGGGATCTTAAAAGCTTTTGAACAGTCTTCTAAAATAGAACTGTTAGTTTCTACTCTTACAGAGCAAAAGAGAATGAAGGAAATTAAAGGCTCAAAGAAGAAACTAGTCCACAGGAATAATAGCCCACATCAACCATACTCTCTTCTAACCTGATACCTGAACTAGATGGTACCTGGCTACCGCTATCAACTGTTCTGACCAGAGACACAATAAAAGGTCCTGGATAAAATGGGAGAAAAATGTAGAACAAAACTCAAATTCCTAAAAACGGCCAGACCTACTGGACTGATAGAAACTATACGAGCCCCCAAGGTTATTGCCCTGAGATATCCTTTGATCTTGGAACTAAAGCTATTTCTACAGGACACCTTTCAGCCAAATAATAAAAGATTGGCTTATAAAATGAACCGTATCACCTGTGATGGATGTGCTCCCTTAAATAATTAACTGTATGAGACCAGTCAATAGTTACCTGAAAGCAAAGATGAGAAAACAAGGACTGGAAGGGACGCTAGATTAATGGAAACAGAACAAACAATGAAAATGAGAATGCTGACATATTGTAAAAATTGTAACCAATGGCACTAAACAATCTGTATAAAATTTTTTAAAAGGAAACCTAATTCACTGTGTAAACATTCACCTAAAACACAATAAAATATTACTTAAAAAACTAAATGAATTAAAAAAAAAAACACTATGGGGGCAGTTCTGCTCTTTAACGTGGGATCGCTATGAGTTGAAATCGAATTGATGGCACCTAAGAACAACAACATAATTATTAAGTAAATTGAATTTTTAGTTACAGGTAGTTCTGAGACACGTTCAAGTTACCACGAACCGCATTTACCACTGTGTGTTTTTTTTTTTTTTGGTACATCTTATCGTTAGTAATATGTACTAAATACAGTGTTGCAGTGCATAACTTGCTGATTGGTCATTTTCATGCCAACCCCCAAAGGCAAATAAAGGTTGGATTTATAAAGATACTGATAATAAAAGGCGATAATAATGAAAACTAAAACAAACAAACAAAAAAATGAGGTATTCAACTTACGACAGAGTTGTTAGAACGGAATCCCGTCATAAGTCAGGGACTACCTGTAGAAACCTTCTGAGAAAGAAATCCCCAGACTCTGATGGTTCCAATGGAGAATTCTATCAAAGAATTAATACCAGTTTTACACAATCTCTTGTACAACATAGAAGAGGAGGAAACATTTTCCAACTCATTCTATGAAGCCAATATTACCCTGATATCAAACCTGGACATGGACAGTACAAAAAAAAAATAAAGAAAAAAGAAAGCTACAGACGAATATCTTTTAAGAATATAGATGCAAAAATTCTCAGCAAAATATTATCAGAGAAACCAGCAATGTATATAAATAATTATTTTGTTACTCTCATTTATAGTTCTTTTTAATCCAAAGATGTATAGCTCATTGAAATTTTTAAAATCTATCTGTATTTGCAGATGACATGGTTGTCTACATAGACAATCCCAAAAAATCTACCAAAAAAAAAAAAAGGTGAGTTCAGCAAGTTTGCAGGATATTAGCTCAACATACCAAAATCAACTGAATTTATATATACCAGCAATTAACACATGAACACTGAAGCTAAAAATACAATACTTATAATACTGTTTATACTTAGGTATAAATCTAACAAAACATGTATAGGACTTACATGCTAAAAATTACAATTGATTAAAGAAAGAAAATCTAAATAACCCAAAAGATTGTGCTGGAGCAATTGGATATCCATAGTGATAGATAGGCAGGCGGGCAGGCAGATAAAATAAGCCTAGACCTCACACCTTACATAAAAATTTACTCAAAATGTAAAATGTAAAAAGTATAAAACATGTAAAAGATAGGAGAAAATCTTCAGGACCTAGGACTTGGTAAAGGGTTCTTAGACACAACATCAAAAGGACTACCCATAAAAGGAAAAAAAAAAATCAGTAAGTTAGGCTTCATCAATATTAAAAACATTTTTTTTCTCTGAAAGACCCTGTTAAGAGGATGAAAAGACAAGCTACAGAGTGGAAGAAAATACTTGTAAACCACATACCTGACAAAGGACTACTAGCTGGAATATGTAAAGAATTCTCAGAACTCAACAGTTAAACCACACACACACACACACACACACACACACACACACAAACAACTCCGTTAGAAAACAGGCAGAAGACATGAATGCACTTTCACTGAAGAGGATATACAGGTGCAGAGGCATCACTAGGGTTGGTGTCACCCAGTGCAGTGACTCATAGTTTTACCCCTCTCCCTCTTTGTGGAGTGGCCGGGGTCTGCTCTGTCCCCTCTCCAGCTCCAGAGCCCAGCACCATGCCTCGAAGCCCCTTTGCTGCTTACCCTGCTCCCCACAGCTCCCTGAAGCTCCTCCCCTCTCCCACTCACCAAGGCGGAGAACCTCTTCTCATAGTGGGCACCTGACCGGTGGGTGACAGGGGTGGGGATGTGGGGGTTGGTGACGAATTACTGCCCTGGGTGACACCAACCTTAATGATGTCACTGCCTTGGCAGTCCTTCTGCAGGCAACGCCAGTCCTCCAGCTGCTGCCACAAGGAACCCTGGGGTCATTTTGGTGTCATCCCTTCTGACAGTGTCAGGGGGTGCAGTCTGCACCCCTTTTCACACCCTTTGTGATTCCACTGTAACAAATGGCAAATAAGCATATGATAAGATATTCAATGCCATTTGACTTTAGGGAAATGCAAATTAATACCTCGGCGTTTTCAATTGCCTCATATGCATGCAAAAGCGGAACAATGAATAAGGAAGACCTAAGAGGAACTGATGTCTTTGGATTGTGGTGTTGGCAAAGAATATAGAATATAGAATATACCATGGACTGCCCAGAGAATGAACAAATATGTCTTAGAAGAAGTGCAACCAGAGTGCTCCTTAGAAACAAAGATGGTGAGAGTACGTCTCACATACTTTGGACATGTTATCAGATGGGTTCACTCCCTGGAGAAGGACATCATGCTTGGTAAAGTAGAGGATAAGTGAAAAAGAGGAAGACCCTTAAAGAAATGGATCGACACAGTGGCAGCAAAAATGGGCTCAAGGATAGCAACGATTGTGAGGATGGTGCAGGACAGGCAGGGTTTCGTTCTGTTGTACACAGGGTCGCTATGAATTGGGACTGACTCCACAGCCCCTAACAACAACAACAACCACAATGAAGTATCACCATACACCTAATAGGATAGTTAAAATGACACAGCAAATACTGGCAAGGATGTGGAGAAACTGGCCCACTCCCACATTGCTGGTGGGAAAGTAAAATGGTGCAGCCAATCTGGAAAATGGTTTGGTGGTTTATTAAACGAACATATACTTACCATATGATAGAGCAATTATACCCCTGGGAAATGAAAACTTATGTCTATACAAAAACTCGTACACAAATGTTTATGGCAGCTTTATTTATGATAGTTAAAAGCTATTGTTGTTGTTATGTGCCGAGTGGGTTCCAACTCATAGTGACCCCTGTGCACAACAGAACGAAACACTGCCCGGTCCTGCGCCATCCTTATAATGGTTGTTACGCTTGAGCTCATTGTTGCAGCCACTGTGTCAATCCACCTCATTGAGGGTCTTCCTCTTTTCCGCTGACCCTGTACTCTGCCAAGCATGATGTCCTTCTGCAGGGACTCATCCCTCCTGACATGTCCAAAGTATGTAAGACGCAGTCTCGCCATCCTTGCCTCTAAGGACCATTCTGGTTGTACTTCTTCCAAGACAGATTTGTTCCTTCTTTTGGCGGTCCATGGTATATTCAATATTCTTCGCCAACACCACAATTCAAAGGGGTCAACTCTTCTTCGGTCTTCCTTATTCATTGTCCAGCTTTCACATGCATATGATGTGATTGAAAATACCATGGCTTGGGTCAGGTGCACCTTAGTCTTCAGGGTGACATCTTTGCTTTTCAACACTTTGAAGAAATTCTTTGCAGCAGATTTACCCAATGCAATGCGTCTTTTGATTTCTTGACTACTGCTTCCATGGCTGTTGATTGTGGATCCAAGTAAAATGAAATCCTTGACAACTTCAACCTTTTCTCTGTTTATCATGATGTTGCTTATTGGTCCAGTTGTGAGGATTTTTGTTTTCTTTATGTTGAGGTGCAGTCCATACTGAAGGCTGTGGTCTTTGATCTTCATTAGTAAGTGCTTCAAGTCCTCTTCACTTTTAGCGGGCAAGTTTGTGTCATCAGCATAACACAGGTTGTTAATGAGCCTTCCTCCAATCCTGATGCCCCGTTTTTCTGATCTACTGATTGGTTTAAAGTCAGGAAAGGTGTGTGCCAAGGTTGTATTCTTTCACCATTCCTATTTAATCTGTATGCTGAACAAATAATATGAGAAGCTGGACTATATGAAGAAGAATGGGGCATCAGTTAAAAACTAGACAAGGAAAAAAAAAATCCCTTAATAAGTGAATGACTAAACAAACTGTGGTAGATCCATCCTTCTGGATCCCTGTTTTTGTTAGCTGTCATCAAGTCGGCGCTGACTCATGTCTACCTTATGTATAACAGAACAAAATGTTGCCCAGTACTGCACCCTCTTCATGATTGTGGGTATGTCTGAGCTCATTGTTGTGGAATTGTGTTCATCCATCATACTGAGGGTTTTGCTCGTTTTCCTTGGCACTCTACTTTACCAGACATGATGTTCTTTGCTAGTGATTGGTCTTTCCTGATGACATTTCCAAGGGAATTGAGTCGGTATCTCACCATCCTCACTTCTTAGGAATATTCTTGTTGTATTTCTTCTAAGACTGCTTTGTACTTTTGGCAATCCACGATATAGTCAGTAGTCTTCACCAATACCATAGTTTGAACACATCAATTCTTGTGTCTTCATTTTACCTTATGCAAATTTAACATGCATATGAGGTAATTGGAGAGATCATGACTTGGGTCAGATGCACCTTACTCATCAAAGTGACATCTTTGCTTTTTGTTAAAGAGACTATCTTTTCCCCAATTAACAGACTTTGGGTCTTTGTCAAATATCAGCTGCTCATAAGTGGGTGATTTTACGTCTGGATTCTCAATTCTTTTCCACTGGTCTGTGTATCTGTTGTTGAACCAGTACCAGGCTGTTTTGACTACTGTGGCTGTATAATAGTTTCTAAAATCAGGTGGTGTGAGGCCTCCCACTTTGTTCTTCTTTTTCAGTAATGCTTTACTTCCCCGGGGGCCTCTTCCCTTTCCATGTTGAAGTTGTTGATTTGTTTCTCCATCTCATTAAAAAAAAGCCATTGGAATTTGGATTGGGATTGCATTGTATCTGTAGATCGCTTTGGGTAGAATAGACGTTTTTACAATGTTGAGTGTTCTTATCCATGAGCAAGGTATGTTTTTCCACTTACATAGGTCTCTTTTGGTTTCTTGCCATAGCATCTTGTAGTTTTCTTTGTATAGGTCTTTAACATCCCTGGTTAGATTTATTCCTAAGTATTTTATCTTTTGGGGGGCTATTGTAAATGGTATTGATTTGGTGATTTACTCTTTGATGTTCTTTTTGTTGGTGCGGAGGAATCCAACTGATTTTTGTATGTTTATCTTGTATCTTGATGCCCTGCTGAACTATTCTATTAGTTCCAGTAGCTTTCTTGTGGATTCTTTAGGGCTTTCTGTGTATAAGATCATGTCATCTGCAAACAGAGATACTTTCACTTCTTCCCTACCAAGTTGATGCCCTTTATTTCTTTTTCTAGGCTAATTGCACTGGCTAGGACCTCCTGCACAATGTTGAATAAGAGTGGTGATAAAGGGCATCCTTGACTGGTTCCCATTCTCAGGGGGACTGCTTTCAGACTCTCTCCATTTAGGATGATGTTGGCTGTTGGTTTTGTATAAATGCCTTTATTATGTTGAGAAATTTCCCTTCAATTCCTATTTTGCTGAGAGTTCATATCATGAATGGGTGTTGAACTTTGTCAGATGTCTTTTCTGCATTAGTTAATAAGATCATATGGTTCCTATCTTTTGTTTTATTTATGTGGTTGATCACCTTGGTTGTTTTTCTAATGTTGAACCATCCCTGCATACCTGGTATGAATCCCTCTTGGTCATGGTGAATATTTTTTTGATATGTTGTTGAATTCTACTGCCTAGAATTTTGTTGAGGATTTTTACATCTAAGTTAATGAGGGGTATAGGTCTGTAATTTTCTTTTTTTGTGGTGTCTTTACCTGGTTTTGGTATCAGAGT
This sequence comes from Elephas maximus indicus, assembly GCF_024166365.1. Taxonomy (NCBI): domain Eukaryota; kingdom Metazoa; phylum Chordata; class Mammalia; order Proboscidea; family Elephantidae; genus Elephas; species Elephas maximus. The sequence goes on along the minus strand of NC_064830.1, from coordinate 87,022,615 downwards.
TATGCTGGCTTCATAGAATGAGTTTGGAAGTATCTCAACCTTTTCTGTGCTCTGAAGTACGTTTACTAGTAGTGGTATTAACTCTTCTCTGAAAGTTTCATGGAATTCTTCAGTGAAGCCGTCAGGGCCAGGGCTTTTTGTTGTTGTTGTTGTTAAGAGTTTTTTAATGACCTTTTCAGTCTCTTCTTTTGTTATAGGCTTATTGTTCTACATCTGTTTGTGTAAATTTAGGTGGGTCGTGTGTTTCTAGAAATTTGTCCATTTCCTCTAGGTGTTCAAATTTGTTAGAATACAATTTTTCATAGTATTCTGTTATGATTCTTTTAATTTCAGTTGGGTCTGTCGTGATATCATCCATCTCATTTCTTATTCAGGTTATTTGCTTCCTCTCCTGTTTTGCATTTGTCAATTTGGCCAATGGTTTATCGATTTTGTTGATCTTTTCAAAGAACCAGCTTTTGGTGTTGTTAACGTTTTCAATTGTTTTTCCATTCTCTATTTCATTTAATTCTGCTCTAATATATTTGCTTTCTTCTGGGGCCTGAGGGCTTCTTTTGCTGCTCTCTTTCAATTTGTTCCACTTGAAGGGTTAATGCTTTGATTTTGGCCCTATTTGGATATGTGCATTTATTGCTCTGAATTGACCTCTGAGCACTGCTTTTGCTGTGCTCCAAAGGTTCTGATAGGAAGTTTTTTCATTCTCACTTGAATCTATAAATTTCTTTCTCCATCCTTAATTTCTTCTATACTCCAGTGGTTTTTGAGCAAGGTATTTTTCAGTTGCCACGTGTTCCCCCCCGCCCTTTTTCTGTTATTGATTTCTACCTTGATGGCTTTATGGTCAGAAAAGATGCTTTGCAATATTTGAGTGCCTTGGATTCTGTTGAGGCTTGCTTTGTGGCCTAATCTCTGGTCTATTCTGGAGAATGTTCCATGTGCGCTGGGAAAGAAAGTATACTTGGCTGCTGTTGGGTGGGGTGTTAAGGTTAAGTTGGTTGATTGTGGCATTTAGATCTTCCATGTCTTTATAGAGCTTCTCTCTGGATGTTCCGTCCTTCACCGAAAGTGGTGTGTTGACATCTCGTACTATTATTGTGGAGCCGTCTCTCTCTTTTCAATGCTATTAGAGTTTGTTTTATTTATTTTGGAGCCCTGTCATTTAATGTGTAAGTATTTATTATGGTTATGTCCTCCTGGTGTATTGACCTTTCTTTAATCATTATATAGTGTCTTTCCTTATCCTTTGTGGTGGATTTTACTTTAAAGTCTATTTTGTCAGAAATTAATATTACCACTATCGTCCTTTTTTGTTTGTTGTTTCCTTGATATATTTTTCCATCCTTTGAGTTTTAGTTTGTTTGTGTCTTTACGTCTAAGGTGTGTCTCTTGTTGCAGCATGTAGACAGACTGTGTTTTTTTAATCCATTCTGCCACTGTCTGTCTCTTTATTGGTGTATTTCATCCATTTACATTCAGCATAATTATTGACAAGTGTGAGTTTAGGGCTATCATTTTAATGTCTTTTTTTGTTCCACTTAATTTTCTGTGCTGAGTCATTTTTCTTTATGTATTTTCATCTTTTTCTTTGTCGTTGATTTTGTTTTCACTGAGTCTTTATGCTTTTCTTGTTTTTTATTTTGATATGTAGACTTGTTATTTTCCTTTGTGGTTACCTTACTATTTATCCCTATTTTTCTAAGTTTAAACCAATCTTTTATTTCTTTATATCGCTTTGAATTCCTGTCCATGTGAAAGGCTTATGACTACATTTTTTCGTCCCTCTTTTTTGTTTTAATGTTGTCATCTTTTACGTAATGATGTCTCTGTTTCCCTATTTTCCGTGTTTTAGCTTTATTTTTGTGATTTCCCTATCTGAGTTGATATCTGGTTTTTGTGTCCTGTGTTCTAGTCTCGGGTTGTTATCTGATGTTATTGATTTTCTAACTGGAGGACTCCCTTTAGTATTTCTTGTAATTTTGGTTTGATTTTTGCAAATTCCCTAAACTTCTGTTTATCTGGAAGTATCCTAATTTTGCCATCATATTTGAGAGACAGTTTTGCTGGATATATAATTCTTGGCTGGCAATTTTTTTTTCCTTCAAAGCTTCGTATATGTCTTCCCATTCCCTTCTTGCCTGCGTGGTTTCTGCTGAGTAGTCAGACCTTGGATTTATTGAGTCTCCTTTGTAGATAACTTTTCTTTTATCCCTAGCTGCTCTTGAAATCCTCCCTTTATTTTTGGTTTTGGCAAGTTTGACTATAATATGCCTTGGTGACTATTTTGGGATCTACCTTGTGTGTGGTTCGATGAGCATCTTGGATAGGTATCTTCTCATCTTTCATGATATCAAGCAAATTTTTTGCAAACAAATCTTCAACAATTCTCTCTGTATTTTCTGTTATCCCTCCCTGTTCTGGTACTCCAATCACTCACAGGTTATTCCTCTCGATGGAGTCCCATATAATTCTTAGGGCTTTTTCATTTTTTAAAATTCTTCTATCTGAGTTTTCCTCAAGTATGTTGGTGTCAAGTGCTTTGCCTTCATTCTCACTAATTCTGACTTCCATTGCCTCAGTTCTGCTCCTATGACTTTCTATTCAGTTGTCTAATTCTGAAATTGTGTATATAGTTTATCTTCTGGATTTCTGTTTGCTTTCTCTGTATGGATTCCTTCAGCCTGTTAAATTTTTCATTATGCTCTTCTCTAATCTTCTTAATTTCCTCTATTGCTTTGTTTGTGTACTTCTTGGCTTGTTCTGCGTTTTGCCTGATCTCCTTCCCGATCTCTTGAAGAGTTCTGAAAATTAATCTTTTGTATTTACCTCCAGTAATTCCAGGAAATTCTCTTCATCTGCAAGATTTCTTGATTCTTTGTTTTGGGAGCTTGTGGAAGCCATCATGGTCTCTGCCTTTTTATGTGATTTGATATTGACTGTTGTCTCTGAGCCATCAATAAGTTATTGTATTCATTTATTCTGTGTTTGCTTACTGTGTCCTACCTTCTTGTTTTGTTTTGGTGTGCCCAAATAGGCTGCTCCTGTGAGCTCATTTGATTATTGGCACCTTTGAAGCTCTAACCTTTGAGCTGTTACAAGGTATGTGAGCCCAGGAATCTGTTTAATTTTCTTGTATAGTGGTGTGGTGCAGGCTCTCATCTACAGTCTAGACAGGCATCAGTCATTGGTGTAGGCACAGGTATCTGGCTGCAGAGGGGTCACACACTGAGCAAGGCAGGGGACTGACAGCTGCCCCTGAGTGTCTGTGAAGAATGTGTGTCTGTGTTTCCTAGGGTGTGTAGGTGGGGTGGGTTTTGCAGCCAGAATATGGGCACCCAGTGCTGTGGCTGTAAGGACTAGGAGGCACCACTTATTCTTGGACCCCTGTTGCAGGTGGCTAGGTGTTGTGAGTGGAGCCACCAGCCCTCAGGCCCCTCATGCGGGTAGGTAAGGACCCTGCTTCATAGGCAAAATGGTGTCAAATGTCACGAACCTGCCTTTCCACCATATAGCTGATACAGTTGAGGTTAGACTTCAAGTATATACCCTGTTGTACTGTGCAAATGAGGGCCTATGGTGTTGTAATGGGCCCACACATGTCTATGCAGAGGCGAAAGGCGTTCAAAGTCTGTGGACCCCTTATGCCTGTGCCTAGGAAAAGGAGCTGTTTCTGCCCTGAGTTCCCAGGTTAGGGGAGATGGCAGATTATCTTTTTCATGTTAGTTTGTTCCCTCTCCAAGGCTGGGACAGTGGCTCAGGGCATGTGACAGGTTCTACTTTTGACCCAGGGCACAAGGCAACCTCTGAAGCCAGCTGGGACCCAGCTCAGAGTGGGAAGAGGCAGGTAAATGAGAGAGAGTTTTTTCCCACAGGGGTGTTTTTTGATCCTTGCGGTAGGTTAAACGCATGTACTTATCTTTTGCCAAGTGAGTGCCACTTTTCACTGATTCTGGAGATGTGAGTGGACTCTCCGCTGCTTGGTCTCTCCCAATGTAGAAAATGAGTCCAGAATGCCACTGCTTACTTCATCATGCTTACACCAGCAGATCCGGCCTGCGGGTGCGGGTTCCCACTGGCCAAGTTCTGGCAGCTCCTCTCTGCTTCTGAACCATCTCTCCCTCCCCTACCACTCAGTCCGATTCCTCAACTTTGCCTTTGTTATTCAGGGCTCCTAGATTGTCACATATAATCGATTCACTTGTTTTTTTGAGTCTTTGTTGTAAGGGGGACCACAGGAAGTGTCTGACTACTCCGCCATCTTGGCCCTGCCTCCACTAGAGATATTTTTAATGAGCAATCAAATTAACATTTTTATTGAGTATCTCCTATGTGCCTTGGATCTTTAAGAAGCTCTGACAGGGGCATAGACCTAAGTATCCTAAATGCATTGTGATTGATGCTGGCACGGAGCAGGCATTCCGATGCCCTGTGCTTTAAAGGCCAGGGTAAGGGTCTCATGGTGGGCACCTTTTATGTCGGACTTTGAAGGATCTTCCAAGTGAATTTGGGCTCTGGGAGAAAGGGGACCAAAATGTAAAAAGGCCCAGAAGCCTAAATTACAAGTCCCTCCTGGGGAAAGGCCTCACCATGAATACGTGCTGTGGCGAGGGAGAAGTGGCTGATGAGAAAAACAGGCTGGGGTGGGATATAAGTAAAAGGCCCTGGACATCTCTCAGCCTCAGCCGTCACTGTTCCTATCCTCCCATTTCGTATTGCATCCATACAGATTACTTGCAGTAATTTCTTGGCCATTCTCTCTCTTACTTCTAGGCCTCTGCACGTGCTGTGTATTGTCTGGCTAGCTTCTACTCAGTCCTCCTCGGTCTTGGCTTAAGTGGCATTTTCTCTAGGGAGCCTTCTCTAACTTCTCCTTTTTGTTGTTGCTAGTTGCCATTAAGTCAGCTCCAACTTGCGTCGCTAGAATGAAACGTTGCCCTGTCCTGTGCAATCTTCATGATCATCGGTATGTTTGAGTCCATTGTTGCAACCTTCTGTCAGTCCATCTCATTGAGGGTTTCCCTTGTTTTCTCTGACTTTTCTCTATGCGGGTTAACTGCCCTTGTTATGTGTTGTGCATGGTATTTCCACTTCACAGCCCTTTCTCAACGGAGGTGGGTGTGAATGGATAGACTGGGCTTTAGGCAAGATGCTTGAGGTAGAAGCCAGGCCTAGCGTGGTTGCTGAGTTTGTGTTGCAAACACAAACTCTGTGTAAAAAGACCGAGAACCCTAAATTACAAGTCCCTTCTGGGGAAAGGCCTCACATTGAATACGTGCTGTGGAGAGGGAGAAGTGGCTGAAGAGAAAAACAGGTTGGGGTGGGATATAAGTAAAAGGCCCTGGCCATCTCTCAGCCTCAGCCGTCACTATTCCTATCCTCCCATAGACCCCGAGATCAGGACTTGGATGTAGGTAATTTGTTTAAGAGGTGATCCCAGGAAGCATAGGTGAGAGAGTGGAGAAAGTGAGACAGAAAAGGGAGAAAAGCCAAGATGGAGTGTGTTCATGAGCAGGTTGCTGCTGTGGGCACCAAGGGCTCATACCACTGGGATTCCTCTGAGGAATCACCTCAGAGTCATCCCCCTGGGGCTGGAGGAGGCTGGGCCATTACTCATTGACTCTCAACTCCTCTTGGTTGAGGATTGTGTCTGGGGGTGCTAACACTCCCCGTTAGTTGCAGAGCAAGTCCTATCTTAGTTACTGTCATAGTTTCTTAGTGCTTCTATAACAGAAATACCACAAATGGGTGCTTTAACAAACCAATTTATTTTCTCACAATTAAAAAAAAAACCAAAAATCCAAACCCATTCCCATTCAGTCAGTTCTGACTCATAGTGACCCTATAAGATGGAGTAGAACTGCCCCATAGGGTTTCCAAGGAGTGGCTGGTAGATTCAAACTGCCAGCCTTTTGGTTAGCAGCCAAGCTCTTAACCGCTATGCCACCAGGGCTCCTTCTTACAGTTAAAAAAAAAAAAAAAAAGGAGGCTAGAAAGCCGAATTCAGGGCACTGGCTCTAGGGGAAGGCTCTCTCTGTCTCTGTCCATTGGCTCTGGGTGAAGATTTTTGTCTCTTCTCAGCTTCTGTTCCTCAATTCCTTGGCAATCTTCATGTGGGGAGGCCTCTATCATCCTCCATCTTTGCTTGCTTCTGTGACTAATCTGCTCTTTTATATCTCAAAAGTGATTGGCTTAAAACACACCCTACACTAATATAGCCTTATTAATAGAACCAAAAAAATCCTATTCCCACATGGGATTGCATTCACATGGTATTGTTGTTGTGTGCCGTCAAGTCAATTCTGACTCATAGCTACCCTATAAGGAACTGTTCCATAGGGTTTTCTAGGCCATAATCTTTACGGGAACAGATTGATAGGTCTTTTCTTCTGAGGAACTGCTGGTGAGTTCGAACCCGGGACCTTTGGTGAGGAGCCGAGTGCTTAACCATTGTGCCACCAGGGCTTCTTGCATCCGCAGGTAAAGGTTGTTATTTAAAACACATGCATTTTGGGGATACAGTTCAATCCATAACAATTACCTAGTTCTGCCCTTAACAGAAATGGCACAAGTGGATGGCTTTAAAGAACAGAAGTTGATTTTCTCACAGTTCAAGAGGCTAGAAGTCTGAATTCGGGGCACTGGCTGTAGGTGAAGGCTCTCTCTGTCGGCTCTGGGGGAAGATCCTTGTCTCTTTGAGCTTTTGTAGCCTGGGATTCCTGGGTTCCTTGGCAGTCCGCTCATGGTATCTATCTTCCCCCCAATCTCCCATTTGTTCTACCTGTCTCTGGGTCTGTGTTGCTCCTTATAACTCAAAGGAGAGAAGGTTTAGGACACACCCTACACTGACATAGCCTTATTAACATAATAAAGAAAACCCTGTTTTCAAACAGACTTACATTCTACAGGTGTAGAGGCTAGAATTGCAACACACATATATTTTGCAGGGGAGTGGGTTAGGGACACAATTCAATCCGTAACACACGGTGTGGGAAAAAGCCCTAGACAGAGAAGAGTCTCCATGTCTCGTATTGGAGATTTGAGTTGGAAGTCGTTAGCCTATTTAACTGCTGGGAATTCAGGTGGGTGGAGAGGAGGCGGAGCATCAACAGCCCCTGCTCAGGGCGAGTTCTGTGTGCCCTGGTGCAGTCCTCCCTTGCGTGGAAGCAGCGTGCTTCTGCTCGTGATCCTGGAGGAAGCCATCATCTGACAACAGGGAGTACAGCAGGTTGCACTGTCCTCCTAGAGACTAGCCCATGCTTTGAGGCAGAGAAGAGGGAGTATCACCTCCCTTTTTCAATATGAAGAGACCAAGGCTCAGAGATCTTATGCAACTTACCTTAGGTCACCCCAACTCATGGCGACCCCGTGTGTGTCAGAGTAAAACTGCTCCATAGGATTTTTATTGCCTTTAGAAAGTACATCCCCAGGCATTTCTCCTGAGGTGCCTCTGGGTAGACCTGAAAGCCCAAACTTTTGGTTAGCAGTCAAGCGAAGAAACCCAATTCCGGCTAAATGAGACACGGAGTCTCTTTTATTGCCTGACCTAGAGACCAGGACTCAGCTGATGTTTCCTGAATACATATGTTAATGAACATGTACCCCCTAACCCCAAAGGACAGACATCAAAGGGAATTTTGAAATGTTTACTTCTTCACTCCTAGCCAGAAAGGGCTCCAAGGAAAATAGCCATAATTGTGTGTCAGCCACTCATTTCCTGCAGCTGAGGTTTGTCAGCATCAGACAGACGATGCTGAAGCGTTCATTTCTTCAGGCACATGGAACTCCCGCAGCAGAGAGAATCAAAGATCTCTTCTCCTAGCATAGCAGAAGCTCCATGGGGGCTTACTCAAGGCCTGGCAAGCACTGAGTGTTGGCACCAGAACCCGGGGGCCAATATGAACCCAAGAAGAACGTTGTCAGCTATCAAGTTGGCTCCCAACTCATGGAAATCCCATGCACAGCAGAATAAAGTCCTGCGCAGTCCTGCACCATCCCATGATCTGTTGGAAATCAGACTCTTATGATCATCGGGTTTTCCTTGTCAATTTTCGGAAGTCAATCACCAAGAATTCCTTCCTGGTCTGACTTAATCTGGAAGATCTGCTGAAACCTGTTAAACTTCATGGCAACAACCAGGGCTGCACTGACAGACAGGTGGTGGCTGCACATGAAGGTGCATTGGTTGTGAATCGAACCTGGGCCTCCTGCATGGAAGGCAAGAATTCTACCACTGAACCACCAGTGTCGTCTCAGGAAGGATGTAGTAGCCTCACTCTGGACTTTAGGGCCAACCCTCTTCTTTGATATTGTTCTTCCCCCTCTGTTCCTGCTGAAGGGTGACCTCACTCTCCTGCTATACTGAGGGCACCAGGAGTGGGTCAGAGATCCATTCCTTGACTGAGATGATGGCATCAGGGTCTCTCTTGAGAATATGATGTAAGATGTGCAAAAACTAGTCAGATGGTTGAGAGCAGTTGGACTCATATGGAATCCGGGTCAGAGCTGTAGCCTTTGCAATTCAACATTAGAGAAGATCAAGGATGCCGTGAGTTTCTGGAGGAATCTTTTCTATCACAAGGGGCAGAAAATTAAGGACAAATTAGGTTACACCAAAAAGGTGATTTACTGGTTCATGCAACTGTAGAATCCAGGAAAATGTGGGCATCAGGTGCTGCTTGATGTAGGGGCTCAAATGATGGTGTGTGATCTATTTCTTTGTCGTTACTGATCTCTGCACTCCTCAATGTGCTGAATTTATTCTCAAACAGGATTTATCTTGGGAGTTTCAGGATGACCCCAGCAGCTCCAGACCCTACACTTTTCATCTCGAAACCTCTTGTCAAAGAGTGGGAATCTCTTTCCAAGTTGCCCAGCAAAAGCCTTACTGTATCTTTTTGACTCTGATTTGACCATGAGCCCATCCCCAAACTCACTTCTGTGACCAGAGGAATACAGTGAGCCAGCTCTCTAAGGCCTGGCCATTCATGGTCAATGGGGACTTAACCAAATCATATGGACTGACAGAGGCGAAGATAAGGATCCCTAAACATTTATTTCTGTAAAAAGGGGGAATGGGTGTTGGGTAGTGTCCTTCCTCTCAAATTACAATAAATATCTACTACACCATTACTAGTGGAGGATGGAAGGTTGTATGCAGAGAGGGAAATGGAGCCAGTGCCCAGGATAGAGATGGGAGACTGTGGAGTCAGACAGGGGGATAGAGAATGACCCCAAGAGAAATGGGGGAGAGAGAAGAAGAAAGGGAAGGAGGGTAGGAGAGAGAGAGGAAGAGAGACCCTCTTAGTTTCTCACTTTCTTGGTTTCATATCCATCCCCAGAAGTCTCACCTGGAATTGCTTTGGTGTCCTTGCAATTGTTGCTGTTAGCTGCCATCAAGTCAGCTGCAGACTCGTAGTGACCCCACACACAATGGAACAAAACCCTGCCCAGTCCTGCGCCATTTCCATGATCAGTTGTGGATCGGTCCGTTGTGATCCATGGGGTTTTCACTGGCTGATTTTGAGAAGTAGCTTCCCAGGCCTTTCTTCATAGTCTGGCTTAATCAGGAAGCTTCACTGAAACTTGTTCAGCCTCATAGCAACATGCAAGCCTCCAATGACAGGCAGTTCTCCCACATGGAAGGCGAGAATGCTGTCACTAAACCATTAATTCTGTTTCTTACCACTGCGAACTCCAAACTCAGACAGAGAGATGCTTGGCACCCGGGCTACCTTGACAGAGGGCTGGATTGACCCTTTAGTGAGGGTAACTCTGTGTCTAGATGCATCTTAATAGATGAATCATGAGCGCCTACAATTTCAGCACTAATTTCTCCCAACTGTAATTGTCTCCCCATTTTTAAGCACTGTTAGTCCTAATTAACCAGTTTGCAGGCAATTTTTCAACCTATCAAGTAGTGAAATAAAATAATGAGCTCGACTGAGGCAGACTGGAAAGGCAGCAAGTTCACTGGGGAGCTAGTGTTTTATTACCAATTCCACTCAGGGTTGAGCTACGCAGGCCTTTTCTGTTTTCTTTCCTTTTTTTTTTTTTTTTTTTTGCTACTTTCCTCCTAATCGTACCTACAAGTCAAGAGAATCCTGTCAGGATATTAAGATGAAAGATGCCTCTATGTTTCCCTTATGAACGAGCTCGATTTAATTCATGATTACACCCAGTTAATTCGGATGCCTTAATGATCCTGTTCGCAGGGAAAGGAAATCAGATGAATGTGTTATGCCCACCTCATTCGATAACATCTCTAAGGATTTCCTCTATTAAGAAAAGAAATTAAAAACCTTATTCTTCTGTTTCCAGATGTGTGTGTTTGGACTTTGACGTGCCTTGTTTTTGATGATTTTTTATCAACAGGAAGTCTGAGGGGTAGTAAACGGGACAGACGAACTCGTTAAAATCCAAGAAGTTCTAAGTCCTTCGTGATCCAGCCTCGTCTTCCTGGCCCGTCTCCTCATCTCCCACTCCTCACCATGCATCCCGAACTTCATACAGCAGGCGCTTCATAAATAAATGTCTTGAAGGAAGGAGAGCTCTTCTGCTGCCCCACCTTGCTGGCCCCTAGGGGACGCTGCTCCCCTTGAACACTCAACCCAAGTCTGGACTGGCACATTCTGTTCCTTAGTTCCCTTGAGCAGAGCTGAGACAGGCTGACATTTCCACAAAGAGCAGCACTGAAAATGTGTGAGTGAATGGGGAAATAAACAGGAAAAGTGCACAGATGCACAAAATGCTCCTGTTTTCTTATGATCCGAAGAATCCCCATCAAAGTGGCTCAGAGATTTAGCATGCTCAACTCTATCTGGCTTCTCATGGTCAATCATGGTTCTGTCTGAGTCTCTCCCCTCCCCATCCCTCTGTGGCTAGGGTCACCTGTGTTCCCACGTTGAAGGAGCTATCTACCTGGCCACTGTGCACCCTTCTCAGAACTGTAACAGAAAGTCTCTAACGAATTCAAATGCTTTTCCCAAGTCAGGAATCCCTCCTCACATTCAAGACACTCTCACTGTGGTCTAAAGCTTTGGTTCTCAAAGCAGGGTCTCTGGTCCAGCAACATCAGCATCACCTGGGAGCTTGTTAGACATGCAAAGTCTCAGACCCTGCCCCCAAAGCAAAAACCAAACCCTTTGCCATCAAATCAGTTCTGACTCATAGTAACCCTATAGGACAGAGTAGAACTGCCCCATAGGGTTTCCAAGACTAATCTTTATGGAAGCAGACTGCCACATCTTTCTCCCGGGGAGCAGCTGGTGGGTTTGAATCCTGACCTTTCGGTTAGCAGCTGAACTCTTAACCACTGTGCCACCAGGGCTCCTTGACCTCACCCCAGACCTACTAAAATAGAAACTCTGAGGGTGAGCCCAGTGATCTGTGCTGAATAAGCTTTCTGTGTGATTTCAGTACATGTTCAAACTTGAGAACCACTGGTCTAAAGAACCCAGTCTAGTCAGGAGAAAGAGTGCTATGAAGAATCTATTCTGTGGTAATGGTTGTCAGCTTCACAGCTCGCAGAGGCCTGAAAAGAGGGCCACAGAAGTAGGGTCTCTATAAGAATAACTTGACCAACTATGAAGTCCTGCGTAGGGACTTGCAGAGACCACACCCAACTTCTAGATCCCAAACTTGACTTCCTGGTTTGTACTTTCTTCTATTTACTTGTCTTATGGCAGAGGTCTCAATTAGTAGGTATTAGGAATATGAGTTTGTGTGGCCCATCCAGTGTTTTAGATTAATTAGTTCAATTTAAAAATTGAAATATTTTATGTGAAAATTTGAATTTCTGGCTTCTCTTGAAAAATCAGAAGATATGGCAACTCTATGTTTGCTGTTCCCACATGGACTCAGTGAGCTGCAGCTGAGTAGTAACTTTATTCTTTACAAGGAACCTGCATTCTGCAGATTTGTCTCGGTCCTCACTACTCCCTGTTGTTTCTGTCAGTTGCCATTTATCCTATCCTTGTCCCATTGTTTTACTTAGGAAAAAAATTAAACCTTTCTTGGATGCACAATGTCATCAAAAAGAGAAAATATAGACTAAGGATTGTAAAGCAGTTCGATAAAAATGAGAAAATATTTATTTCTTTGCAGGAGCCAAGAATAAATATAAATATTTAATCTACAAGTGAAATATGTCTTTCCTTGAAAGAATACAACTCAAGATGGCATTAAAATATACACCAGCTCAGATGACTCCTAAAACATTTTTTTGGCTCAATGGCCCTTTGCACTTGAGACTCCTGTATTTTGATGCTCAGTGTTTCGTTGTTAGTTCTCTGTGTCTTGTAGTGGGTATTCCATCCGGTTCTTCCTATTTTATTCCACTGTGCTTTTGAGTCACAGACCCAAGAAGTGTATGCCAGGTTCTGAGGAGCCCACTCTGGGGAAGTCTCTGCCAAGCCTGCCATCAACATGATCAGAGGATAAGATGGCCAGGCTCTGGGAGGGCAGGTTACCTCAGCTGTGGATGCTGCTTTAACAAGAGTACTCAAGAGAAACTCCTTGCTCAGGACCCAAGAGCTTGTTGGACTGTGGCACTGACCAAGCAGGTGTTCAAATCCGTGGGGCCCAAACTAGCAGCTGGGTAAACAAAACCAAAAAACCAAAACCATTGCCATCGAGTCAGTTCCGACTAATAGCAACCCTATAGGACAGAGTAGAACTGCTCCATAGAGTTTCCAAGGAGTGGCTGCTGAATTTGAACTGTCAGCCTTTTGACTAACAGCCATAGATCTTAACAACTGCGCCACCAGAGGTGGGAAGAGTTAGGGAAAAAAAAAAAAACAAACAAACCCTGCAGCAGTCAGAATGTACTCTTGTGGTTAGCAACGACTGTTATTTAGGGGCCAGTGGTAGTTCAGTAGTAGAATTCCTGGTCAGTGTACCTCACGCGCAGTCAACACCCATATACCAGTGGAGACTTTCGTGTTGCTAATGATGCTGAACAGATTTCAGTGGAGCTTCTAGACTAAGACTAGAAAGAAAGGCCTGGCAATCTCCATCTGAAAATCGACTAATGAAAACCCTATGGATCACAATGGTTTGAGCCACAACCATTCATGGGCATGGCACAGGACTAAGCAGCATTTCATTCCTTGTGCACGGGGTTGTCATGAGCCAGGGGCCAACTGGACAGCAGCTAACAAGAACAACAAACCACCTCTAAATTCAGCAGCTTGACTGGGTTGTAAAAATGGCATGGGGGCAGTGTCTGACCTCTTCTAACTTCACAAGGGGAAAGGAGAATCAAGATCAACAGCGCAAGGCCGACTCCCATGATGTCGAGGCCAGACAAGCCTCCTTTCTCCGCCATCTTTACTAATTCTGTCACCAACCATCCCTCACAAAGCACTCTCTACTACTCTGCTGGATTCAGGAATTCATTGCAAAGACCACACAGAACTCACAGACTATACTCGTGATTATGGGGTTTATAAGGGAAGTGCAGTTACAATTCAGGCTCAGGAACACTCAAAGACACAGTTCTTCCATCAGGACAGCCTCTTCCCAACCATGCTCACAGGCAGCCTCTCCCTGGCCCTAGGTCTGTTCCCAAAGGCACTCAGCTTTCTCTGTTTGTGGGCTGGGAAGCCCACTGTGCCATCTCCTGATGCTGGCTCTCTGCTGCTGAATCTCTCCTGCCACCGCGTCTCAACATCTTCAAGGTTACAACTCTCTCTCTCTTTCTCTCTGTCTCTCTCGGTTTCCTGCTTCCAGGAACTTCTCAATGCAGGGATCCTGGGCCCAAAAGACATACTCTTTGTTCCTGGCTGTCCTTCTTTGATGGTGGAAGGATCTTCCTCTCTGCTCTAGAATTGGCTCTCTATAAGGCAAAGCTGACCAGTCCCCTTGGTGGGCCACAATTACCCTATCACATAGTCCTGCTCAACCACCTGGGTGAGGATTATAAGACCATGGCTAGAAAGGCCACACAAAAGTAATCAATCGCATTGCAGGGTTGTCCCTCTGTTGTTTCTTTCTGGCCCACTTATGTGGCTGAATTCAGCTGGAGAGTTGGGTTGGCTGGAAGGTCCAAGATGGCCCATTCACAAGTCTAGCAGTTGGTACTTGCTGTTGGCTGAGGCATTTGTTCCTCCTCCATGTGGCCTTTCATCCTTGAGTAGGCTAGGCCAGCTTCCTTGTACGGTGTTTATAGAGCAGTGTTCTAAGAGAGCAAGCTCGAATGCACAAACACTCGTCAAACCTCTGCTTGTGCCGTGTTTGCTGATGTCCCATTGGCTGAAGCAAGTTGCAGAGCCAAGACCAGAGTCAATGTGTATGGACACTGGGATGCATGATACATTGGGGCCCTTACTGTAACAACCAACCTGGAGCAGCACAGCAAGAGGCAGCCAGTTCATTCCCAGTGAAACCCCTACCCATTGGCCCCAAGATACTGTAGTTAATCTTTCAGTGGGGTGACTGATAGAAACATTAATTTGTTTATTGAATATTGTGCTCTCGCCACATTCTACTGCCTCTGCTAATGCTTGTTGTCTTCCTTCTTCCCTGCCTTTTTCGTGTTTGTTTTTATTTTGTCCCTTGCATCCCTCTGTAAAGTATAATATATACAGTACAGTATAATTCTTGACAAACATTGGCTGAAAAAAGAGAGAGAACAAAACAAAACAAAACAAAACATGGGGTGTGGAGAAACCTGTATTCTGGGGTTGGATCTCGTTGGATCCAAGAAGGAAGCTAAGCCTTTCTATGTTCCTGGCTTTTAGGGATATTTTCAGGAGGAAACAGAAGTTTCTTGAAGCCAGTCTTGTCCTGGCTTTTGTGAGGTTACTGAGGCCGTGATGACAGGCATTCCTGATGAAGAGGGAAGAGAGGAGATGGGCACCAATGGGGTTTATGGGCAGAGAGAGAGATTGAGATCATGTGAGAACGGGAAGAAAAGTGAAGCCTGGAGGGTCTTCAAGTATTGGAGATCTGTTCCCAGTTTCCTCTATGTCCCTGGGGAGAATACAGAGGCCCTGGAGAATGGGGTGGGGATGACTGTGTGGTACATTTAGAGGCTGAACTCCGCTGTGGCCCCCGAACATGCTGTGCACTCCAAGGGCTCCATTCACATAGACTCCCCCTGGAGTTGTTCAGGAGCCCTGGTGGCACAGCAGTTAAGAGCTTGGCTGCTAACCAAAAGGCTGGCAGTTCTAATCCACCAGCTGCTCACTGGAAAGCATATGGGGCAGTTCTACTCAGTCCTATAGTGGTGCTATGAGTTGGAATCGATGTGACTCGTTTGGTTTTGGTTTGGAGTTACTCAACACTGAGACCCTGAACCCAGATACCTGTATTTTCAGCTGAGCAAAGATTCCCACATCCACTGTGGCTCAACAATCTGAGGAAAAAACCCAAAGGTTTGTTTTGTCTAAGACCCAGGACCTTTGCAAGATCTAGCATGATGGATAGAGAGCCCCAGTAAATTTCCAGCCTCTGAGCTGAATGAAGGCATTCAGTGGGATTTAATTTGATTTAAAGATAATAATGTTAATGATAGTTTTTGCACACTCAAAATTTTGGACTATGACACATTCCACTGCAATCCTTTTTCACCCAGCGTGTTATAAAATATTGCAGGTTTTTCTTGATGGGAGTCAGCACCAAGATCTTTAGCCCACACTTCTTTCCTTCTCTGGGGTCCCCATCCATAAACTGTGGCCTGGGGCCCATACTTCTCTGCTCTCTCCACATTCCACTGCCTCTGCTAATGCCTCTTGCTTTCCCCCTGCCCTGCCTTTTTCATGTTTGTTTTTATTTTGTCCCTCATATCCCTCTGCAAGGTATAATATATACTGTACAGTATAACTCTTGACAAACATTGGCTGAGAAAAGAAAGGAAAAAAAAAAAAAAAAACCCAACATAGACAGGGTTTGGAGAAACCTGTATTCTGGGGCTGGATATGGAGCTTGCCTCCTCTAGCTCAAGGAGGTTGCTGAGTGAGAGGCAGCCCATCTGAGGCTCGGGTTTAGCTGGCACTGTCAGAGAAGTCTCTAGAGTAGGTCCTGTCTGCACAGGGATAGCTCATTTCTGGGGGGCATCGTGGTGGTGGTTCTTTTTAAATGCAAAAAATATATGTATGTATTGAGCTGGGCCATTAGAGAGTGTGTGAGTGTATTTTTGTGTTGAGAAACTGGATCCACTATACCGATATTCTAGAGAAGGAAAGAGTCATACTGAAGTCAGCCAATATGAGATAAAGGTCCCTGCCTATCTGGGAGACTGCATGCTATTTCTTCTCTGTTTGGTGACTTTAGTGTGTGTGTGTGTGTGTGTGTGTGTGTGTGTGTGTTGTAAGAGAGAGAGAGAGAGAAAGGAAAAAGAGAGAGACAGGAGATTATGAATTTGTATGAAAGATGCTTTTATGTGTGAAGCAGATGCCATCAGTGCCCTGAACATATCCACTTGGCCCACCCCAGAGGTAACCTGCAGAGAATCCCCGTAGGAGCCCCTGATGCCCACTGTATCTCTGTCAGAGGGGGACAGGGGTCTCTGGCCATGGAAGTGTGCTCTCCCCACATGTGGGATCAGACCAGAAATGCCGAGAAGTTACCCCCCCAGGATGTACCTTCAACCCTCCAGTTGGAGGAACAATATCCCAACTTCCTTGCCCTTCAGTGGGGCAATTCTAAAGTGTGTTTCATAGCGTCTCTCAGAGAGGCCCCCGAGAGATTGAGCCCAGATGCCCAAAGTAATAACCCACTCACTAGCATACATTTTACTAGATTTCCTCTCTTCCCTGATTCACTCCACCATTCCCTCATCAAGCTTCCTGTGATCACCCCTAAGTAAAGGACTTGTACTCAAAACATTGACTCAGGGTCTGCTTTTAGGGGAACCAACCTAAGATACCATGTATGGGTATTGTTGAGATCACCTGTGTCTTTGTGAGATGATGAATATTTATGAGCTTATTTGAGAAAGGCACCGTGTTTGTGTGTATATGAGAGAGAAGAAAGAGAAAGAGAAGGAAAAGAAGAAGAGAAGTAAAATCTTGAGCACCCATCCATCCTTCATGGTCCTGTCCTTCACCTCCGCCCTGAAGATAGTTCAGATTCCCCACCCCTCCTGTAGCCTCCCACTTACCTCACTTCCCACGTTGATTGTAGTTGCTTTCAGGTCACCGTCTTTTCATTAGTCTGGTCTTGGGTGCCTAACTTAGCCCTGGCATACACAGTGTCAATGAATCAGTAAAAGAATGAATGAAAGGTTGAGTTTCAGTAAAACAAAAAATACTAATAATTAGAATAATATTGGGGAGATAAAGAATGGTGAATTTGGTGATGGCCCCTGGGGCTCAGATATTCCCACACTCATATCTCAAGGGCTCAGGTTGATGAAGAGGGAACACAAGTTGCAGGAGGGTGGTGACCAGAAGGGACAGGCCACTGAACTCAGGTTTAAGAAGCCCTCCTATCTTTCAGCAGTAACTGCAGCTGACACAGAGGAGAGCTGTACCCCCGGGCAGCATCAAACCCACCTCCCATCTTTAAAGTGGTTCAGTTCTCTCAAAGTTAGTGAAGTAAACTGATAATTAAGCAATTAAGCATCAAAGAGAGGCTCTCACAGCCCTGGCACTTGTTCAGAAACCCAGGGAAGAAATTATAATGGAGATAAAGGACAATTAATCAGAGTCTTCCTTTCAAAGGATATGGGGCTCCCAGGGAGCTGGGGGCCCAGGGTGGTCTTGTGGAGAGTTCTGGGTGTAACAGTTGGAGTCCTGGCCATGCTCTGGCCTTCTTGGAGTAGTCCCAGTGCAGGAGCCTGGCTTCTGAGATCTGGCATCTCCCATGCTCCTGCTTCTGCATGGCCAGTGTGGGTACAGACTCCTCAAACTCGGGTCTGACCAGTTCTGGAGGCCCCGGGCTATACCGGTAGGCTAGAACACGTGGTGCATCTTCCTAGCGTGTCCTCACAATATTGGGTATGGATGCTTAAATATATTGGTTGGCAAATAATTTAAACCATTTTTAAAAAAATCTTAAGTGGATGTCTCTTCACTTTAAAAACATTTGGTGGGGTGGGGATCTGTCTTGTGCCAGGCACTTTTCTAAGCATTGGGAATACAGTAGGACAGGGAGCAGATGTAATTCCTGAGCCACAGAACTTAGATTCTAGTCAGAAGAGACAAATGATAAATACAGGAAGAAGTAAAACATGCAGAATGTCAGGGAGTGCTAAGTCTAATGCAGAAGAATAGAGTGAGGAAGGGAGAGCAGTGATGTTTGGGTATAATTTTAAACAGGGTGGTGCAGAAAGGCCTAACGAGGAGATACTGAAAGGTCTAGGAACAACCGCAGAAAAATTCTTACCCCACTTCCATCTCCCATCTGATCAGCTGGGCAGTCTCCTGATTGGTTTCTCTGTTTTTAGTTTCTCTCCCTCTGGTCTGTCCCTCACACTCCAGCCACGACAGCTTTCACTCTTTCAGAGCTGATCCTATCACTCACCTACTTAAAAACCCAAGATGGTTCCCTATTGTCAGGAGCAAGAACTCAAATGCCTACAGGTAGGTGCTGGTTAGGTAATGGGAATAGAGGTCGTGGGCAGGGTGAGGACCGGGCCTAAAGGGACAACTGCTCTTGCTCCAGCCAGTCGCTTTGAAGAAATGGGGACTCAGTGTTGCCAGATTTGGAATTTTTTTAAATGAGAACTGAAACCCAGGTGGTTGTTGTTAGTTACCATTGAGTCGGTTCTGACTCATAGCGACCCTGTGTACAACAGAACGAAACTGCCCAGCCCTGCACCATCCTCATAATCTTTGTTATTCTTAAGTCCACCATTGCAGCTACTGTGTCAATCCATCTCATTGAGGGTCTTCCTCTTTTTCTCTGACCCTCTACTTTACCAAGCGTGATGTCCTTCGCCAGGGATTAGTCCCTCCTGATAACATGTCCAAAGTATGTGAGATGAAGTCTCACCATCCTGGCTTCCAAGGAGCACTCTTGGCTGTACTTTTTCCAAGATAGACTTGTTCATTTTTTGGTAGTCCATAGTATATTCAATATTCTTTGCCAACACCACAGTTTAAAGGCATCAGTTCTTCTTCGGTCTTCCTTACTCATTGTCTAGCTTTCACCTGCATATGAGGTGATTGAAAATACCATGGTTTGTGTCGGGCACACCTTAGTCCTCAAGGTGACACCTTTGCTTTTTAACACTTTAAAGAGGTCTTTTTTTGCAGCAGATTTGGCCCTTGCAATAACTCATTTGATTTCTTGACTACTGCTTCCATGGGCGTTGATTGTGGATCCAGGTAAAATCGCAGTCAATTATAAGAATTTTAAATGTTAATGGGCCAAACAAGATATGCTTGTGGGCAAACTCTGGGCCTTAGGTCCACCACTTTGCAAGTTCTGGTATGGAGGATAAAATTCAGTCTCCCTCGTAAAGCACTGCTGGCATCTCATCGTTTGCATAAACTTACCCTCCCAGCCTCATCTCTCTCTGCCCTGCCTCCCCAAAGATACATAACGCCTGTGCGTGCTTTAGCTACGGTAAACCGCTGTTCCCACCACCCTCTTTTATACATTTGGGCATTCCTGTTACTTTTCCCTTTATGTAAAATGGCAAACTCCTATTCATGCTACAAAACCCAGCTCCAATGTTACCTTCTTTGTGAGTCTTTCCTTTACTCTCCAGACAATGATAATTCCTCCTTCCTTGGAAATGTCATGGCATTAGGCCCATGTGTCTGCTGTTAGATACAGCATATTATATAGTAAATTGTTTATGTGTTTACTTTCCCCCTCAATCTGTGACTCTCTTGAAGTCAGGGACAGCTTCTTTCATTTCCCTTTTCCAGGGCATTCCATGAAAAGCTGTTAAGTATGTGTGGGAGGGCATTAAAGCACAGAGATTAGGAGCTCAGGCTGTGGACATGGACAGATCTCTGCTAAAACCTTAGCTCCACCACTTAAAACTGTCTATGCCTGATTCTGCTCATCTGTAAAGTGCGGATAATGTTTAAAGGAGGTAAGAAGTGTAAAATAGCTGTTGATGCCTAGCACATAGTCAGCTCTCAGTAAATGTTCAGAAAATCAGAAAGAAGGGGAGGTATCTGGGCATTTCTTCTGTCTGCTTAGGGTCGAGACAGGAAAATGCAGTATGGATATAAAATAGTGGCTGCCAAAATCTCCTCCTTTTCTCTAGAACTGAGAGGCCTGCCCTTATGAAGACAAATCTCCACTCTTCATGGAACCCAGGGACCATGTGTTAATTCCATGGTGGAACCCACGTTCCAAGGAGACAAAGCTGAGGTCACATTATGGCCCCTCTCTTTGGGGAAAACTTCAAGGTTCTAGTCTCAGATCCCCTTCCCCCAACTACCCTACCCTGATCACAATATTTCAATAACTTTAAACATTTTCCTTTTTAAATCTGGGTTGCTTTGTTCTCTTAATAGCACTAAAGACACAAACCTAAGAGTCTTAGTGGTTCTGAACTTTGATATCTAGTCTCGAATTTGACCCTCACAACAGTCCCCTGAAACAGTTAAGGCAGGTTTTAATATATCCATTTTAAAGATGAAGAAACTGAGGCCCAGAGGGCATAAGTGACTTTCCTAAGATAATCCAGCAAAGTATGCAAGCAGTGGAGCTGATGCTAGAATGCCAGTTATGTCCTCGGGCCTTTGGTTTACTTACCATATCGTGCTGAGTCTTAAGTGGCCTTTAACTTAGCCCAGAATCATTCATCTGACAAATGTTTATGGGGCGCCTACTCTGCCCAGTGCAGGGTATGCAGAAGCAGACAAGACAAACAGTGCTCCTGTCTGCATGAAGCTCACACTCCAGTTCCACGTCAGAACCTACTAGATGGGTTTTAGGAGCTTACTGTTGGCATCACCGAAGCAAGGTATGAATTCATGGATTTATTTAATTCATGCTTACTGAGCAATGATGTTGAAAGTAGAGGACTGGATATTTGTAGCTTAGATGGTTTGCAGTTGTATTAGTTTCCAAGGGCTGCCTAACAAATTACCATGAACTTAGTGGCCTAAAACAACAGAGTTTTAGTCTCTCACAGTTTTGGAGGCCAGAAGTCCAAAATCAAGGTATTGGCAGGTTTGGTTCCTTCTGGAGGCTCTGAGGGAGAATCCACCCATCTCACGCCTCTTCTCCTAGCTTCTCCTGGCTGCTGGCAATCCTTGGCCTTCCTTGTCTTGTAGGTGCCTTGTTCCAGCCTCACACCAGCTTCTTCTCTATGTGTCTTTCCTCATTCACTTCTCTTACAAGGATACTTGCCACTGGATTTAGGATCTGCCCTCAACTAGGATAATCTCATTTCAAGATTCTTAACTTAATTACATCAGTAAAGACTCTTTTCCATAAAATGTCACATTCACAAATTCTAGGAGGTGGACATATCCTTGGGGGACTTAAACCACTACAGGGAATTTCATAGAGCCCTGATTATCTGGGTTTGAGTAAGGGGTACTTCTCTTGGTCCAGGCTTTTGAAATTATATCTGGAAAGATTTCACGCCACACTCTCGGTATGAAAACTCACTTCTTACCCACGGTGGGTAGTCTCCTCGGACACAAAGAACCTTAGAATCCAAAGCAAGGCCTCTGGACAACAAAAGCACTTTAGCAACACCCAGTGATGAATGTGGATCGATGTTATTTTTTTCCAAGATAATAGTGTGTTTTAAAGGAAAAGAGAGGCTGGCCATAGGGCAGCCTTTGATGACTGTGTCTGAAAACCATCCTACTGGGATATAATTTTTTGGGCAGAATGAGTGTGAGCCCTTGCCCCAGTGTGAGGTAAGTCACATGACTATTTGTGTCAAGAGTAACAGCCTTCTGGAAGCTCAGGTAGGTCAAACCCACTGTGCTCTGTATCCTGCGGTTCCTTTTAGAAACTAGGTAGTAGAGCGGTTAGTCCCTGGGTGGTACAAATGGTGAAGAGCTTGGCTGCTAACTGAAAGGTTGGTGGTTTGAGTCTACCCAAAGGTACCTTGGAAGAAGGGCTTAGCAATCTACTTTTGAAAACTCAGTCATTAATAGCCCTACTGAGCATAGTTCTACTCTGACACGCGTGGGGTCACTATGAGTAGGAATTGACTTGATGGCAGCTGGTTTGGTTTTTAGCAGAGTGGTTAAGAACTCAGGTTTGGAGTCAGAACGTCAGTTCTTACCGCTTAGGGGGTGGCCTTCAGCCAGTTGCTTACCCTGTCTGAGCTTCAGTCTCCTTATGCATAGTATTATGAATAATAACAGTCCCTATTTAGCAGGATTATGGTCATAATTAGAAAATCAATGCACAGTTCTTTGCACAGTGTCCAGCTCACAGAAATAGTCAATCTATTTTAGCTATAATTATTTTTCCATTCATTGCTCATCTTTTTTTGAAGGACTTTTCCTTTCTCTGACACTATGATAGTTTTTGCTTTTCTATCCAGGGTCCCCTGCCCTGCCATCCTAGAATGCATAACACCCAGGACAGAAGATAAGTCTTGGGATGGTGGCATTAGGTAAAGGGTTCTGTTTATCTGGCATTCCTCTCTCTGTTTACACAGGCTAAGTATCTTTGTATAACAATGTTGGTATAGGTTCTTAGTGTTTAAAATAATGACTGCATTTTTAAAACTATACCTGCTCATTATAAGTAATTCAAACAGTGCCGAAGTAAGAAGAAGGAAGTAAAATAAATCACCCTGGATCTTAAAATCTAAAAATAACCATTGTCAGTCAACACAAAGAGAATATCACTTTAGACAGACATCTCTGTAGGATATATACAGAAAGACGAACACGCAGAAATAACTTAATAAATGAAATCACAATATATTTTCTATTTTAATAAACTCAAAACCCACTGCCGTCGAGTCGATTCTGACTTACAACAACCCCATAGGGTTTCGAGGCTGTAAATCTCTATGGAAGCAGGCTGCCACATCCTTCTCCCAAGGAGCTGCTGGTGGTTTCGAACTGCTGACCTTTGGGTTAGCAGTGGATGGCTTTAACCACTGCACTACCAGGGCTCTTTATTTTAATAAAAATTATTAAACTAAAGTTTTCTGAATTTAACAGAAGAGTAGCTGCAGTTAAACTGAAGGAATTGCTAAAATTTAATTTTTCACCATAATATGTATTATTCATTATAATAGCCTTCCAATGTTAAGAAAAAAAAATATTGACAGAAGTCATTATTGTTTTAACTTCAGATTTTGATTTTGGACACTATTGAATGACTCTTGATATGAAAGAGGTTAAAACGTTAACACTCATATATTTCTACCTAGTGTCCCCAATCTTCTTGATTTTTGTTAATTGCACATATCTTTACTTTTATTTCATCACCATTGATAAATTTATGCTTTGTTCTGTGACACTAATACCTGTCTGTTGGGTCTAGAATCTGTAATTAAATGGACTCAGTACTCACAAAGCTGCTTACCAAAGCACCTCATTTCCCATTTTTATTTTGATTAATGTCATAACAGGCAAGATTTTTATCATTACATCCCTGTTCAGGATGAGCTCATGAGTGTTAGTATTTATGATTTCACCTTTGGGAATGTTTGCTCTGTTACTTTATGCCTGAGTGACATGATAGAATATTCTAGAATTATAGTTCCTTCTCCTCTGACCTATGTGAACATTTTTCTTCTTGGTATTGAATGCTGTGGTGGAAAAGCCTGATCCTGTCCTGATTTTCCTCTTATACATGACCAGTTTTTTTCTGCCTACACGATGAAATTTTTGTTTTTTTATTTTTGAAGCTAAATAAGGTGCAAAGTTATGTCCTGGGGTTGCCTGCTCTGCACTAATTCTTCATATATGCTTTCACACTGCAGATTCAGTTTTTTCTTCTGATTTCAGGAAATTTTTCTTCTAACGTATCTGCGTATTTTGTTTTCTTTTTTGTTAGGTTCTCTACTGCAGGGATATCAATTATCTTAACTTTGGACTATCTTTGCCCTGCTTATTTATCTAACACCTGGCTCTAAAGGCTTTAATCTCATAGTCTTATTTCTTTATTTTCACTGTAATTATGCCAACCCTTTCTCTATGTTAGTAAATCAATTTTCAGCTCCAGTCAGTGCCCCTAAATGATTAAGTCTGCATTGATACTATTTAGGGTCGATTTGTCTCCTTATCTCTGTAATCTTCCTATACAGCTCATTCTTTAAAAATAATAAAAAAAGATCCTTTGGTCTTTAAATTTCTGTTTTGTTGACTTCATGTTCTGGTTATGTTCTTCTTTGCAAAGAAGCTCTGGTGTAGCATTTTCTCCTGTTCTTTGGGCTCTTTTCTTCCAGACTGGGTTCCTCATCTCTATTTTCTATTCTGTTTCTTTCTTTCCTACTCCATAGTATGCATTTTCTTTCCATTCTGTTCTTGTTTCTACTTGCTCTGATATGTCGTTGTTGTTAGTTGCCGCCCAGTTGGTTACGACCTGTGGCAACCTTATGTATAACACAATGAAATGTTGCCCAGTCCTTCATCATCTTCACAATCACTGGTATGTTTGAGTCCATTGTTAAGGCTATTTGTTCTGATGTAATATGGCTGAATTCTCTTTCATCGTCTTCCCAGACCCATCTGTTTACCCTGTAGTTCACAGTTTGAGGGCTGGGTATTTTGTGTTCCAGCTCCTTTTCTGTAGTTTAAGGCCAGGTGAAGTGGCAGGATGGAGGGAAGTTTGGGACTAGAGCTGTATGCAGTCCTGGACCAACCAGAATCTGTTCTCTCTTCAGACTGTGCTGACTGCCCTGTCCCCTCATCCTCTCCACTACATGGGGATGCATCCTGGGGTAGATACCTCTGACTTCAGGTCATTTCCACAGTTCAGTGTGGTGACCTGGGTCTCTGCCCCTATCCAAGTTGTCAGCCCTTTTTGTTTGCTTCTCCAGTTTCAGTCACCTCTCCCAGGCAGACAAAGTGACTAACCTCATAGTCAGAGGAGGGAAAACAGCACCTCCCGCCCCCGGCCCACCTTCAGTCCATTCAATTTCTGATTTGGAGGTATTATTGAGAACAGGCAGAAACCTGTTATCTCTCTAGGACCACACCTGGGGCAGTGGTGGGGTTGAGAGATTAGGAGTCTTTTTGTTCCAAAAATTTTGCTTTCTTTTCTTGAAGAGGCATTTTGAAGATTATGGCATTACATAATTCTTTCCTTTTCTACTATTGTTATTATTATTACTGAATGGGGCCCTGGTGGCACAGCAACTAAGCATTTGGCTGCTAAACAAAAGTCAGCAGTTTGAATCCACCGGCTGCTCCTTGGAAACAATATGACTAAACTCAGAAATAAGGATATAACTTATTCTACTGTTAGCTTTAGCATTTATGTCTATATATGTACAATGTATCTTTGCATCGTAAACTATATGTGATATACAATACTTCTTGCTTCTTCTCCACTGTGGTTATTACCTCCAGTTCTTTCCAAAGGCTGGGCTGCCTGGTTCACCCATGTGCCCAACTTGTACCAACCTTCCTGTGATGCCAAAGAGAACGGTGGTTTGGAGCAGGGCTGCTGGCTCCAAATTGCTTGCATTTGAATACCAGCTCTCTACTCTTTAGCGGTGAAGCCTTTGGCAAGCTATTACCTCCTCTGAACTTCGGCTTTCTCGTATTTTCTGGAGCTATTATTGTAAGGTTGGGGAATGGATACATGCAAAGCTCTTAGGACAATATATGGCACATAAGTAGTGTGAGCTACTGTTGTTTCATGGCTTTGAACTACTGTTTAACCCTGAGCACTGTTTTCCTCATGGCCATGTTTTCTAGGTGCAGTGGTGCAAACCAGAGGGGAAGAGCAGTCACTTCATTGCTGGCCGAGCTGACAAAGGGCAGTGGCATCATGCTCCCAGTGTCCACCTTCAACATGCCCTCGGCAATGGTAAGACAGGTCTCCAACTAGGAACTTCCAGCTCTTCATAACCAGGTTTGTGTGGGCTCTGGTCTCTTGTCTGGCTGCTGCTCATGCTCCCCCTTTGGCCTGCTGTGATTCCTTTGTTCTGAAGAATGATTCAAATGGCTTTAGAAACCCACAGGAGGAAAAGTCCCATCTCAGTCTCAGTATCTTGCTCCGCCCCATGTAGACCCCTAGAAGCTGCCACAGATCCAGAATGTGTCTTGTCTTCATTTTCCCAAGCTTCACTTAGCTGGTGCTCATGATACCTCCCCCGTACGCTCCCCTCGCTCAGTCCCTGATTAGTGCTGCCAGGATAGGGGGCACACCTTCAACTCAACTCTGCCAAACACAGGCACAAAAATTAGTCTTGCTGCTATGGACTTGACATCCTGCTCATTTTGTTGCACCTTGAAGTCTGGACTCCTTCCTGTTGTCCCAGTTCTCCAGATCCCAAGAGGGACTGAAACTCCACCTGGCTTGGCTGGGACCCTGGCTCTCTGTTTCACTAACAGATGACCCTTCTTCTTAGAGCTCTGTCCCTAATCATTAGAATCCCGGCTCTGCCACCAGCCTGATTTTTGGTGGTATTCATCTCTTTGCCCACCGCTTGCCCTGTCCACTGGATTGGCCCTTCATGGCTGTGATGGTTGAAATTATTGTTCAGCAAGTATTTATTACCTTCTCCCTTCCACTAAGGGTGATAAATATTCTCTACCCCTGGACTTTTTTTTTTTTTTAACCCCTGGATTTGGGCTTGGCCATGCGACTTCTTTGGTCACAAGGATATTGGCAGTATGACTTTAGATGTGCTTGCATGGTTTGGCTTGGCTCTAAAGCTCCTTTGGTCTACATGAGAACATGCACTGGGTAGCCCCTGCCCCTTCAGCCTTGGCCTAAGAACATGGGGCAGACCTGACCCCAACCTATAACCTGGAACCTACAGTCTGACAGAGTCCCACCAAGATCATTTGAGCCACCATTGGTCTGCAGACTTGTAATCATGAGAATAAGTGCTTGTGGTTCTAAGATACCACATTTTGAGATGGTTTGTTATACGGTATTACTATGTCAATAGCTGACTGGTATACTGGACTAAGACGCTAACATTATAACCTGTCTCCATAGGCCACCCCTGTGTTGAGAGCAGCCTGTGGGTTACTTTTCCCAGTCCTAATTCCAGATTCCATTCCTTTTCACCAACATGCATGGCTGGTGCCCCAGCATGCCATGTACCTCACCCTAACAGATGTATAACCCAGCCAATAGACTCAGTGACCAAAAAGATACCAGCAGGACAATATCCAGAGGTATGTAACATTCTGCAGCATGAGTATGAGCCAGGATATAAAAACAAAGTGCACCTAAGTGAAAGTCCAGGCACTAAGCCTCCAACAGAAGATGCAGGGAAGAGGTTTTAGTTGAAAAGCCTTGAAGGCTGTTTATGTAATATTCTCATGCCTTTTGTAGGTAGAGGTATAATTATTTCATTATGTTTTCCTGTGAAGTGTGAAAACTCTCTTTACCAATCCTCTTAAATTAGTTAAATATAATATTCAGCGAGACAGGAGACAGAGCAATGTTAATTGAAAGTGGAGAGGTGTTTATAGGTTGATACGGTGTGGCCAACTGTGACTAAAATTAATGTTTGGGGTTCCTGCAACTGCTTGATACCCTCAAGTTTGTTCTATATTTCCAATAGCAGCTCCTGGCACCCAGAGAGTCTTGCTCAATGTGCAACAAATCCACCATGCCTCGGAGACATCTCTGAATTGGCTCAAAGAAAAAGTAGTTTTAATTACATTCCATTAGTACATTTTTTGCCTGAAGAAGTGTTGAGGACAATGGGAGAATTTTTAAAAAATTCATCTTACTCTGGATAGGTCATTGGTAAAATTGCCACTGAGCCTGTCACTGTTCCTACCTCTGTTTCTGTGGGTCAATTATGACATTTTCCTAAATGGAGGCTTCATGCACGTCTTTGTAGACTGGTTGTGGGTACACCAGCTTTAGAGTCCGTCAGTGTTGGGGATGCTGCCCCATCTATACCAGACTGTAGTTGGATTCCTTTGGTTTATAGTAAAATGAAAATTGCAGGAAATTAAGAAAAAAAGGCTGGCCAAAGGAAGGGTTTAATTCTACCCCTTTTCTTTATCAAATTCAGGGTCAAGTAATTTCTAGTTATTCTCTGCACTGCTTCTGCTTGAAGAGGGGTTCTTCAACTCTATGACCAGTCCTGGTCAATGGGCTAAATGTCAGCAGAGTAACCCAAGACCCCCAGCCAAGATTCTCTGAGCATGACCAGTTGCCCATACCAAAAGAGTGAGCAGAGGTATTTTGATCCCTTTCTTTATTTCCTTCAGAGACGAAATTGTGGGACCAAAACGACATTTAATCACATCCTTCTTCATTTATTAGAAACACATAGGGTATGTTTGTAACCATTCTTTTATAGATTATGTCTGACAAGTATAGTTTAATTAAAAAAGAATATTTAACAGGGAGTGGTGAGATGTTTGAGTTTTCTTCCCTTTGTTAGATACATAGCTGTATTTTAGGAGAGAAGCATAGGTATTAGTATAGCTTGCTTGAAAACAATAGATGATAATTACAATTTTAATACTATTTATTTCTCATAAAGAAAAAAATTGTTACATAGCTGTATTGTTGGGTCCCAAGTCCACATGGAGTATTTTCCCAAGAGACACCATGAAAACATCTCTCTAGTTTTCCAGTGGGCATGTTTTGTAGGTGGATCAAGACTGCATTTTTTTCTGGGCCTGTCTTGGACGTGCTGATGTTCACATGGGTAACTGATGCACTGAACTACAGGATGTTTCTTCGGCCAAACACCTGTTTTTGAAGAGTTTCTGCATCTTGAGACTCAAAATTCCCTCTTGACTACATTTAATTCATTGAAAAGTTTGATTCCTCACAAAGATGTCTTCTTCCAGAACCCTTCAGTGATCACCCAACGTAAAATAGCCCCCCGCTGCTTTGATCACATTTCCCTATTTTATTTTACTAATTTTATAACTGTTTATAGTTATCTTCTTTATACATTTATTCATTTGCATGTTCGGGCTTCACTGGACTGTAAACTCTATGAGGCCAGGGTCTTTTCTGTCTTCTTCACTGCTGTCTCCCTTGAAGAATGTTGGCACATCATATTAGGTATTCAATAAAACTTTGTTGAAATAAAGAATAAATGAATGAGTGAAGGTGGGCTCCTCTCATCTGGCCAACTCCCCAGTTATATCCTCTGATTCATCTTTTGTCTACACAAACATCTCTGATTCCCTCTACTTTCCATGGTTTCCAACCCTTCTTCATTTTGGTTATACCCTTCTGGAAAACCTGAGTTTGTCAATGCCCCATATTAGAAGGTTCATCGAGAGCCAAACATACATATTTCAGGAATGGCCTGATGAGGGTGTGTAGATAGTTGGCTGAGAGATTCTGATTCAGATGAGGTAGAATAGAGATGAATTTCAATAGGAAGAAGATTCGGGACAAACAGAAATTCTGGGATGGCCTTGAACTGAAAGCAAGAGCAGGAAGTCTTCTCCTAGTAGGGTCTTTGGACATCCCATTGGTTGAAGACTTATGCTAAAATGTCTAGACCTGGTGTCTACAATAGGCTCTTGGTGCGTGGGGGAAGGCAACCAAAGGGAGGCAAAAGTTAAATTGCACCAAAGTTAGATATGCATCAAGGTTAATGTAAAATACTAGTAGCATCAGAGGTCCTCTAAATTCAGAGGGAGGAGAAAGAGTCAAGATCAGCATCAACCCAAGGCTGATCCCCTTGAGGTGGAGGACAGACACGCCATCCAGACCTCATAGAGTCCTGCAGATATCCTACTATTTTTAATTAATTTAGAAGCAAACTTTCCATTTATAGAGATAAAAGAGTAAAATAGTAGAGCCTCTAATTTATCCCTAAGCCAGTCCCAAAGCCTTGTTAAAACTTTCCTTTCCATCCCAAAACTAGTTTCTCTTGACTTAAGTGGTAGAACTTAGCCAACCCTCTTTTGGAAAACACATTCCACATGAACGAATGAATCAGGCTGAATTGCCCTTGGAGAAATCAGGGAGGGTACAGCCTCATGATGCTGTAGTCTATACGGACATAACCGTTCAGCTGTTGATTTCTTTGTCTTAGAGTGCCCTGTGTTCTGGTAGAGAAGCAAGGCTTTCTTCACTGCCCTGGAACTCTCGGTACCACTTTGTGGGCCGTGGCCAGGCTGGCCCTGCTCCAGTCCTTAGCAGAGCAGCCATTTGTAAAGACCTGTTCCACATTTGGCCAGCATTTCCCCAATTTCACCCTTGAGTTCTTTCAAAACACTTGGGTGGATGCCATCCAGACCTGCTATTTATCTCTATCTAGTTTGTGCATTTCTTGGGATTAGATCTAGTGCCTCAAAGCCTTGAGCCTCAAGAGATGATGAAGTAGGAGATGTCTTTAACATCTTGTTTTGTTCCTGCCATGCAATTTCAAATATTCTTGAGGTCATCACTGAGAGAAAATTTTCATCAAGGTTAATGTAAAGTACTAGTAGCGTCAAAGGCCCTCTAACTTCAGGGGGAGGAAAGAGAATTAAGACCAGCATCAGCCCAAGGCTGATCCCCATGAGGTGGAGGTCAGAGATTCCTCCACTCTGCAGCCTTTTTACCAATTCTGACACCAGCTGTACCCCCCTTTGGCACTGTCTGCTTCTCTGCCGGGTTTGATAATTTGTTGCCATGGCCACACAGAACTTGCAGACCATACTCACTATTATGGGATTTATTAGGGAAGTAACAGGTTACAATTCAGGATCAGGATCAACTTGGAAGTAACAGGAACAATGTCAGGATACAGTTCTTTGATTAGGACACCTTCTTCTCGGCTGCTGCTGCTAGACCCTGCTCAGGGCCTTGCTGCTGCTGTCCCCAGTGTTACAGCTCTAGTATTACAGCTCTCTGTATCCTGGGCCTAGAAGGTCCCCAGTGCAGGGATCTTGGGTCCAAAGGACGATCTCCGGGCCTGCTTCTTCTTCTTGAGGGTAGTGAGGTCTCCCCCACAACCTCTGAGATTGGCTTTTTTGAAGTTTAGTAGGATGGCAAAACTGACCAATCCCCTTGGTGAGCCACAGGCAGTTTAGTTGCATGTCCCAACCAATCCCAGAAAGAGTTTTATACACCTTATTTGCATATTCCCATCCAATCATCTCATGGGTGTTTCAAGACCATGGCTAGAAGGGCCATATAAAAGCAATTCCCTGCACTGCAGTTAAAAATTCTCCTACCATCTATTTCTTGTCCTTGTGTATTCAAAGGATGCCCTGGGATGTTTTAAAGGCCTCCTCAAATTATCTTTTAAGCTATCAAATACTGGAAAGAGAGTCCCTGAATGATGCAAATAGTTAATGTACTTGGCCGCTAACAAAAAGGTTGGAGGTTTGAGTCCACCCAGAGGCATTTTGAAAGAGAGTCCTAGCAGTCCACTTTTGAAAAATCAAACACTGACGAGCCTATGGAGCACAGTTCTACCTTGACACACATGAGGTCACCACGAGTCGGATTAGACTCAGCAGCAGCTAGTGTAATACTGATGTGAAGGAAGATACCCCTTTCTCTATGGTCCTTCAGCATCCTTGGCCTTTTGTCATCTTTGGCCTTTTGTGCCCTGGATTCATTTAGGGAAAAGAGTGATTTCCAAAGTTATTTTAAAATCATATATAAGGCCCTACTCCTAGTGCATTTATCCTAAATCCTGCCTCCGTTTGGACCTAGACATGGACTGGATACGGAGTGTTCACAGTATCTTATAGAGAGAGTGATAAATCACAAACAGACAGGGAGGGTGGGGAGTGAGAACTTGAGATTATACAACAGGGCAGAATTTAGGGGAATAATAAATCCCTATTGTTTAAATTCCATCAGTATTTCCTGGGCCAAATATTATGGCAAGTATCCTGGTCAAAGAAGGGTGAAAATGCTTCCTAGACTTTAGAATGCTGTATGAAAAGCACTTGTGTGTATGTGTGTGTGGCGGGGGGGGGGGGGGGTTAGGGTGGGGGTGTCTGGGTAGGTGTGTCTATCTGTCTGTGTATAAGCACTAAACGTTTGAAACAAGCCTTGAAGACCTCCCCTCCATGATATAAATGGACCTTAATCCATACCCAACCTACATTTCCAGTCTTACCTTCTCTTACTTCATCCCTAGCCCTCATTCACCCCGAGGTCCACCTAGACCCCATAGCCCTGAACACACACTATTTATTCAGGTTTCCATGTGCACACATGTCGCTTCCTCACCTGACTGCTCTTTTCTGTACCCCACAAATTCACACTCATCAATTGGGGCCCAGCTCTGTACAGACTTACTCTAATCTCCCAGGCCATATTATGTGTTCCCTCCCCTGCGTTGAGCAAGGCCATCTCATATGGTGCTTAGTGCATTGGATTATAATGACTTATTTGAATATGATTGCTTCTATACAAGGGAGTTACGTTCTTAGATGTTCTGATGTTGGACAAAGAGAAGTCATCTCCTTTGTGACTGACTGGCAATATCTCTTAGCCCCCACCTTCCCAAGCCTCCACTAGGCTCCAAGACCTTCTGCAGATTTAGCCCTTTCCAGTTCCTTGGACCAATCTACCTTCTCCAGCCCCTGCCAGTCCCCAAGACCTTCCCCTGCAGGCTTGGCCCTGCCCAGTTCCTGAGCCAAACTGATCAGGCAAGGGGCTCCCAATTGGAGATGCCACAAGATGGAGTCATGCTACCATAAAGCTGCCTCTGTGGCAACCCCGGGCCTCTGTGTGCCCAGGCTCACAGCCTCTGTCCATGTCTTTCCCGTGTTTGCATGGCTGGTCTTGTGCTGCTCTTTCTTCCCTTGTCTGCTGCTCTGATGCCTGCCTGGAAAGAACCATCCCCTCTCTAAAGACGTCAGCCCTGCTCCCCAGACCCATTCTAAAACCTGAGAATGCCCTTTGGCCTGGCCTCACCATCCCCACGGAGGCAACCCCGGATCCTGTGACATGGGAGCCAACCTCTGTTCCCTGGAAGCAGCCTTGCTGCCTCAGACTGGGCATTTTGGAATCACTATTGGAAACCCTGGTGGTGTAGTGTTTAAGAGCTCAGCTGCTAACCAAAAAGTCAGTAGTTCGAATCCACCAGCCTCTCCTTGGAAACTCTGTGGGGCAGTTCTATTCTGTCATATAGGGTTGCTATGAATTGGAATCCACTCAATGGCAACTAGTTTGGTTTTTCTTTTTTTTTTTCTTTTGGTTACAAGGATGGATGTGGGAGTCAGGGAGACTCAAGACCCACTGTATTATTTACTAGCTGTGTGACCTTGGGAAAGCTCTCTGAGCCTCAGCTTCCTCACCTGAAGAATGGGAATAACATCTGTGCAACCTCATAGGGTTGAAGTGAGAATTGAATGATGTAAAATAGTTAGAATAGGACCAAATACTGAGTAAGAGGTTAAAACAGGAAGATGGTGATGATTTCAGTGTTAGCCATGCTTCTCTGGCATTGCTCCCGTGGGTCCAGCCTCTTAGCCATGTTGGTTTGCCTACTTCTGTTTCATCTTTTTTGATGCTTATCCCCTCCTCCCGGGGTTAGTAATCCTGATTCAAAACATGTCCCCTGATCCCTGCAGCCGGTGCATTATAGCCTGTGGCCCCTGGAGCAGACCCTAACTCTCTGGACAAAGCTACCTGCTGGCTCAGGGCCTTTCATGAGTGAAGTTGCTATAATCCAGCCACAGCCCTGGCACTTTCTACCTCCTTGTGTATCCAATGCTGCTTCTCAGGTGGTGCGAAGGGGAAAATTCAAGGTCAGAACAAACAAACATACAAAATCAATTTTACCTTGGGAGCTAGCTTCTTTACAGCGGCTGTCTGATAGTCATCTCCTTCGCCAGGCTCAGCGTGAGGGCGGGGCTGCGGGAGGCTGCCAGGAGCTTTGCAGAGGAGTGCAGCACAGAACAACCCGGGGAGGGGCTCCTACATCTTCCCCTTCCTGTCCTGCTGTCTGTCTCTTCCTCCACTCAGGTTTTTTTCTTTTGCTTCTCTTTTCCTTGCTGTCTGATAGACCTTATCTGCCTCTCCATTTTCCTCTCTCCTTAATCCTTTGTTTTTTCTCTTTCTCTCCCTGTTTGTGTTTCTCTCTGCCACTCTTTCTCTTGTCTCTCCATCTCTTTGTTCCTTTTCCTTCCTAACTTCTCTCTTCTTCTTCCTCTTTCATTCTTAATCTCTGTCTCTGTTTTTGTCTTTTGTTTCACTCCTCTTCATTGTTTCCCTGCATCAGTCATTGTCTGTCTTCATAGGACGGTGATGGTTTCTCCACTAAACCCGTTGCTGCAGAGTTGATCCCGACTCCTAGTGACCCTATAGGACAGAGTAGAACTGCCCCATAGCGTTTCCAAGTTTGTAATTTTTACTGAAGCAGACTGCTACATCTTTTTCCTGAAGAGCAGCTGGTGGGTTTGAACTGCTGGCCTTTTGGTTAGCAGCTGAGGGCTTAACCACAGTGCCACCAGGGCTTCTTGTGTCTCCATTAAATTCTCCATTAGACAGTTGTAATTAAGTCTCCTCTAGGGTCACTATGGAAGCCCTGGTGGCACTGTGGTTAAGTGCTACAGCTTCTACCCAGAAGGTCAGCAGTTCAAATCCACGAGGCGCTCCTTGGAAACTCTCTGGGGCAGTTTTGCTCTGTCCTGTAGGGTTGCTATGAGTTGGAATCGACCCAACAGCAGTGGGTTTGGTTGGGATGGTCACTATGAGCTGAAACTGACTCAACAGCAATGGGTTTGGTTTTTTTTTTTTTTTGTCTCCCTCAAATGCAGGCACCTCTGGATTCCCTCTGCCCAGGGTTGGAGGTTGCTTGAACTGCCTCGTCTTCTGAGCAGCACAGCTGAGGAACTCCTCCTGGCTGTGTGTGGTTACCCCATGGATTGAGGGCCAGGCTTTGGTACTGGGCAGTGAGGGGAGGACAAAAAGGGCATTGGTTATGTCTGAGGCTTAGGACTCAGGTGGACCTGAGTTTGAATCCTGCTTCCTTCTAGCACTGTCTTATGCAGGCATAGTTGGCTGTCCATATCTGCAGCATTCAAACAACTGTGGATCAAAAATATTCAGGAAAAAACAAAACAAAACAAAAACTTGAGTTTGCTGTGCACCAAGCGCTATGCTGCTTCCACGCAAATGAAGTGATGTGTAGGCATCCCTGGCTGTAGCCTTCCCCCATCTCACAGATCCTCATCTCTCTCCAGCACTTGTTGTTTGAGCATTGTTCACCTCTCATTTTGTCATTATTCTTTAAAAAGTACAGTATAACAACTATTTACATAGCATTTACATTGCATCAGGTATTATAAGTAATCTAGAGATGATTTAAAGTATACGGGAGGATGTGTGGAGGTTATATGCAAATAGAATGCCATCTTATATAAGGGACTTGAACATCCCCAAATTTTGGTATCAGCTAGGGTCCTGGAACCAATTCCCCTCGGATACCGAGGAATGATGTACAATCTGTATGAGCATCTGTCTGTCTGTCCATGACATGGAGCTATTAATAATCCCCATCTTGGGGCTTTTTAAAAATGAGAATTCCATGAAAAAAAAATGTACCCAGAACAGTGCCTGACAACTAGTAATTTCTCAATAAATATTTGCTGAATGATAAACCAATGAAATATTCCGTGTGGACCATACATTGAAGGGCCTATAAGTGGTAGCAGTCAGTGTTGCCATTAGCTAAGGGAGAGCAATATGACGTGCACTGATGCTCCGCCAG
Organism: Elephas maximus indicus; assembly: GCF_024166365.1. Classification (NCBI taxonomy): domain Eukaryota; kingdom Metazoa; phylum Chordata; class Mammalia; order Proboscidea; family Elephantidae; genus Elephas; species Elephas maximus. The sequence goes on along the minus strand of NC_064830.1, from coordinate 86,986,944 downwards.
GCTGGGCCAGGGTGGCAGTGGGGCTGGGACCAGAGTGTAGATGCCTGCCTGCATTGAGGTAATGCAGGAATAAGTGGTTAGGCAATTCTGCATAGCTCCGCTTCTATAACCTGGATCTCATACCAGCTTCAATGCAGCCTTGCACCCGTCAGGAGCTGAGCAAATGCAGGAGACTAGGCGTGAGCATGTTTTCTGAGAAGCTGTGTGGTTTTTCTCTTATGGTATCCTTGAAAGTTTACCTGCTTCCTGACATGGAAAGAAACTTTTGTCCCAAACAAAGGGTAGTGATGTGTAGGTTTTGAGATCACTTAAATCTTTTAAATGAGTCGGTTAACCTGTGGGAACCTCAATGTGCTCATCTGCAAAATGGGGTCATTTTCCTACTCATCTTCCAGGAAATCCTATTAAAACAGCACTGAAGTATCATGTAATATCTGCTCACTGCACATGGACTCTGATTTTTTTTTTAATTTTAGATTTTCTATTTCATTGATTGGCGCTATCTATACATGTACCTGGGTTGTAAGAGTCGGGGAGGGCGACCAGAATCATCAGTGAAAGACTTAACAGAGGACATTTTCTTAAAGACATTCACTGCTAAGGATTTCCATCAAAATTAAACATGGCTTGAGAGTTTAAATATATATATGCTCAGCTGCTAACCAAAAGGTCGGAGGTTCAAACCCACCAGTCACTCTGCAGGAGAAAAAATGTGGCAGTCTGCTTCTGCCAATATTTAGTCTTGGAAACCTTATGGGGGCACTTCTACTCTGTCCTATAAGGTGACTATGAGTCGGAATTGACTTGACGGCAGTGGGTTTTGATTGGTTTTTTATGTATGTGTGTTATTTCGATCTGTTTACGTAATATTTAGGAATTAAACTTTGGACTTATAAATCTTTAGGAGCAAAACTCTGTCTTTCTAAAGGCCACTGGAGCAGAGAAAAGCCAATCAGAACAAGTCCATTGGCACTTTGATAAGGACACTGGCCCATCTAACAACAGCTCAGTCATGAAAGAAAGAGGCACAAAAAGGGAAATCAGTTTCATATCTAGGCCTGACACCAAATAGCCATGTGTCCAAGCTCTTGTCTGAACCAAATGGAAGCTTCTTAGGCATAAGAACTGGTTCTGCCCCTGCCCCTTTTCTTGACCTGATTAAAGAAATCAAAGGGGATTTAAGTTCCCTGGTTAGAGCACTTATCACTGTATTATTTGGAAATTGGCTTGGGCCCTCTGATATTAAGAGGCTAAAAGCCAGCTGCCTGTGAGTGGATCTGAATGAAAAGCCTGATGACGGGTCACTCACGGCATTTTCTCTGTCCCTTGCTGTTCCACTTATCTTTTTGCATCTCTTTTCCATTGATTCTCAGCCCCAAATTCTTTTGAAAAATAAATCCAGTTGCCATTGAGTCGACTGTGACTCACGGCGACCCCATGTGTGTCAGAGTAGAGCTGTGCTCCATAGAGCTTTCAATGGTTGATTTTTCTAAAATAGATTGTCAAGCCTTTCTTCTGAGGCACTTCTGGGTGGACTCGAACCTCTAACCTTTTGGTTAGCAGCTGATTGTGTTAACCATTTGCACCACCAAAATACTCCTGCTCAAATCCCCCCAGTTACATGATAATTTCTGGGGTGTGAGCCCCAGGTATTGGTATTTTAAAAATCTCCCCCAGATGATTCTAATGTAACTAAGACTGAGAACACAGCCTTGAAACCAGCGCTAATTCTAGCCCTCACCCTGATGTTTACCGTAATGCCATACAGACCTCCATTCTCAGTGCCCTCAGGCTCTCTCTCTGTGGGCTGTCCCTCTTTCCTTCATCTCCGTCACCTTTTCCTGCCCTCACGCTGCTCCAAACTGACCATCCCCTCTGTCCCTCTCCTCTCCCAGGGCTGGTCAGCGTTGGATTCAATCAGTGACCCACAGACTTATTTTTACTGCAAAGTACATACACGACGAAGGATTTCCATCTGCCTGGCTCATTCCGTGGTAGGACCTAGATTTTGACCAAACTGTCTCCCTATTTTGTAGCTAAGAAAAACTAAAGCTCTAATAATTTTAAATCACTAGGTTACTGATGTGGCTTCTGCAGCTTAGAGGAGCTGGGTCAATGGGCAGCTCCTGGTGCCCTGCTCGATGGCCAAGCTTGTCTCTCACTCGAGAATGTTCCTCACGGTGTGGGTGAGAGTGCGCCAATTATAAGGCTAGAGCCCTGGTGGCGCAGTGGTTAAGAGCTCAGCTGCTAACCAAAAGGTCGGCAGTCGGAATCCACCAGCCACTCCTTCGAAACCCTATGGGGCAGTTCTACTTTGTCCTACAGGGTCGTTATGGGTTGGAATTTACTGAACAGCGGCAGTTGGTATGAATCTACTCAGTTGTGTATTTTTGGAAAAAAAATGGAGTGTGAGGTGGGGGTAAATCATTTACAAATGCGCTTTTTTACTGGAAGCAATGTATTAGCAGTCACGATGATACCAGCTAATAGGTATGAAGCACTCAGCGTGTGACAGGGACCGTAATGAATGCTTCATTCGTGGAGTGGCATAGTCCTGGCAGCCCCAGGAGAGAGGCACTCTTGTTCTCCACCTTTGCGGAGGAGGACCCTGAAGTTCAGACAGGTGAGGTCATTCATTCAGGGTCTCACAGGCAGAACAGGACAGAGCTGGGATTGAAACGTGTTGCCTGACTCTAGACTCAGCCTCATAATCTCCACACTGTACACACTCTGACACCACACAGCAGGGATGGACACGCCAGGGTGTTGTGAGACCAGGGCTTGCACAGAAGCAGCACTTCTCAAACGTTAACGAGCACTCAAGACACTTCGGGGACATCTTCAAATTTGGATTCTTAGTCACCAGGTCTGGGGTGGGGCCTGAGAGTCTGCACTTCCAGCAAGCTCTCCGTTGATCCTGACGCTGCTGGCTGGCCCACAGGCCAGGTATGGGGGAGTCAGGTTTCGAGCACTGGTCTCAGATGACAGGGAGAGGAGGAGGCGGGTGACGAGTCTAGGTCCCTGGGAAGGAGTCCATCAGAAAATGCCAAGCTTACTTCTGCCATGGACTTACAGATGGCAGTGAAAGGCCTGCTGTGTCTCACTGAGAGGCTGCTTGAGGCACCGCTGCACCCAAGGCTCTGCGAGATCACATCATGGTCCAGAGGTGCCCTCTTCTTCCTCCTGGAACCCCTCCCCGCCCTGCCCAGCTGCCAGCCTGGAAAGGCTCACAGGCATGGGTGATAGGGTGCTGACACTGAAAGCAGAAAGGGCACCTGGACCTGTACTCACAGCCTCCCTCTGGTTGCTGCGCTGAGTTAATGAAATTCCTAGCCCAGTCGCCAGGCCCTGTTGGTGCCTGCAGACACAGGAGGACACTGGCCTCTATCTCTCTCTCTCTTGCTCTCCCAGCCCAAGCAGACTTGCTGTTGCACTGAGGCAGTGAGAAGGGGGGCCCTGGTTCCACTGCTGTGCAGAGAGGCCAAGAGGTCAGTGGTGTCTATGGGAAGGAAGACAATGCCTTCCAGGGACATTAATTTTTCAGTTTGTGTGCTGAGATGTGTGGCAGCTTACGGATAACAGGCTGAATTGCAGGCTCCTGTCACCCCAGAGCTAAAGAATATGTCTGGGTTTAGAATATAATTTGGTTCCAAGAGAGGCTCACCCAGCCTGGGCCACTGAGAATGAAGGGTTGATGGGCAGGAAGAAAGGCAGTAAATACCAATGGGTGCCCCACCAGTGCCAGGCCCTTGGCATTCAGGATCCTGTTTCCTTAATCTTTTCCACCTTCTGAGGGGTCCCTAGTATTATCCTTGATTTAGAGATGAGAAAACTGAGGTTCAGGTAGATTAAATCCAGTACAACCACTGCAACCGCTCTCATTCGTCCAGTAAATGTTGTTGAGAATTTACTTTACCCTGGGAAGTGTTGCAAGCTTTGGGGACATAGTGGCCGCTAAGACAGACACAATCCTTGCCCTTGTGAGACCTCATATTCTAGCTGAGGAGTTTATAAAATGTAATGAGACAACTAATTAAATAATTGAAGTAGAACACCAAAAGTATGGGCAACAAAAAGAAAAGCATAGATAAATTGTACTTCATCAAATATTAAAACCTTTGTGTATCAAAGGACTTTACCAAGAAAGTGAAGAGACAACCTACAGAATGGGAGAAAATTTGGCAACCATAAATCTGATAAGAAACCCTGGTGGCATAGTGATTAAGTGCTACGGCTGCTAACCAAAGGGTCGGCAGTTGGAATCCGCCAGGCGCTCCTTGGAAACTCTACGGGGCAGTTCTACTCTGTCCTATAGGGTTGCTATGAGTCAGAATTGACTCGATGGCACTGGGTTTGGCTTTGTTTCTTTTGATTAAATCTGATAAGGGTTTAATATCCAGGGTATATAAAGAACTCCTACAATTCAACAACAAAAAGACAAAAAAATTAAAAAATGGGCAAAGGACTTGAATGGACGTGTCTCCAAAGAAGATATACAAATGGCCAATAAGCACGTGAAAAGATGCTCAAGAGTCATTACCCAAAAACCCAGTGCCGTTGGGGAATGCAAATCAAAACCATAATGAAAATCACAGTGAGATACCAATCCACACTCAAGAATGGCTACTATCAGAAAAACAAAAAATAGCTCATGTTTGTAAGAAATTGGAACCTTCCTTACATTGCTGATGAGAATGTAAACTGCACAGCTGCTATGGAAAACAGTTTGGTAGTTTCTCAAAAAGTTAAACATAGAATTACCGTTTGACCCAGCAATTCCAGTCCTAGGTATATACCCCAAAGACTTGGAAGCAGAGATTCAAAGTGATAGTTGTATGCCTATGTCCGTTGCAGCGTAGTTGGCGGTAGGCAAAATGTGGAAACAGATGTCCATAAACAGATGAAGAGATCAATAAAGTGTGAAGTATACATATGGATGTGTGTGTGTATATATGTATAAAACAATGGAATACTGTTCAACCATAAAAAATGAAGCTCTGGAGCATACTACAACATGGGTGAACCCTGAAAAACTTCTTAGTGAGGTAAGTCAGACACAAAAGGACAAATACTGTATGATCCGGCTTATATGAAATAATCTAGAATAGGCAAGTGTATAGATAAAAGTTCAGGGGTTACCAAGGACTGTGGGGAGGAGTGAGTGGGCACTGAGTTTCTATTTGAGGGGATAAAAAAGTTCTAGAAATAGCAGTGTTGGTGTACACGTAGTAAATGCAGTTAACATCACTGAATTATACACTTAAAAATGACTAAATGGCAATTTTTAAAAAATTTGACCACAATAAATTTGATTGTGTCATTTGCATAACGCAGGTTGTTAGTGAGTCTTCCTCCAGTCCTGATGCCCTGTTCTTCTCCATATAATCTAGCTTCTTGGATTATTTGCTCAGCATACAGATTGAATAGGTAGGGTGAAAAGATTCAACCCTGACGCACACCTTCCCTGACTTTAAACCATGAAGTAGCCCCTTGTTCTGTGTGAATGACTGCCTCTTGATCTACGTACAGGCTCCTCATGAGCACACTTAAGTGTTATGGGGTTCCCATTCTTCGCAATGTTATCCATAATTTGTTATGATCCACACAGTCGAATACCTTTACATAGTCAATAAAACACAGGTAAACATCTTTCTGGTATTCTCTGCTTTCAGTCAGGATCCGTCTGACATCAGCAATGATATCCCTGGTTCCACGTCCTCTTCTGAATCTGGCCTGAATGTCTGGCAGTTCCCTGTCGATGTACTACTGCAGCTGCTTTTGATTGATCTTGAGTAAAATTTTACTTGCATGTAATATTGATGATGTTGTTTGATAATTTCTGCATTCGGTTATGCAGATGATACAACCTCGCTTGCTAAAAGTGAAGAGGACTTGAAGCGCTCACTGATGAAGATCAAAGACTACATACAGCCTTCAGTGTGGATTGTACCTCAACATAAACAAAACAAAAATCCTCCCACCTGAACCAATAAGCAACATCATGAAAAATGGAGAAAAGATTGAAGTTGTCAAGGATTTCATTTTACTTGGATCCACAATCAACACCCATGGAAGCAGCAGTCAAGAAATCAAATGATGTATTGCATTGGGCAAATCTGCTGCAAAAGACCTCTTTAAAGTGTTAAAAAGCAAAGATATCATCTTGAAGACTGAGATGCACCTGGCCCAAGCTGTGGTGTTTTCAATCGCTTCATATGCATGTGAAAGCTGGACAATGAATAAGGAAGACTGAAGAAGAATTGATGCCTTTGAATTATGGTGTTGGCGAAGACACAGCCAGAATGCTCCTTAGAAGCAAGGATGGTGAGACTACATCTCACATACTTTGGACATGTTATCAGGAGGGATCAGTCCCTGGAGAAGGACATCATACTTGGTAGAAGATCAGTGAAAAGGAGAAAGATGAGATGGATTGACACAGTGGCTGCAACAATGGACTCAAGCATAACAATGACAGTGAGAGTGGCATAGGACCAAGCAGTATTTCATTCTGTTGTGCATGGGGTTGCCATGAGTCGAAACCAACCTGATGGCACCTGACAATAACGACAACAATAAATTTAAAAAGTAATAATTAAAATTGAAAGGCAAACAGTCAAGGGGCTGAGAAGGAGAATAGTAGGTCTAGATTGACTTTAGACAGAATGTGGGAGACAGCCTTCCTGAAAAGTGATTGAGCAGATGCATAAAGTTTAAGAAGATGCCAGTCGTGAAAAGTATGGGGGAGAGAGCATTCCCAGGGGAGTGAATAGCATGTACGTAGTCTGTGAGGGAAGAAGGACCTCAAGATGTCCAAGGCCCCAAAAGAAGGTCCATGTAACTGCTTCGTGTTGGGTAGGGGAGAGGGGCATGGGTTGAGGCAGGGAGGTAGGCAGAGGCCAGACCACAGGGTCTTGTAGACCATAGTGGCAAGTTTGAGCTTTTATTTTGCTATAACCCATTAAAGTGTAGGGTTTCACCTTAGGTTTTCCAATCTCAAAACCTCGCTTTTTCCTATTATAGCGGTGGTTTCCAAAGATACAATTTCAAACCACTGGACACTTTTTCAGTGAAATTTTATGAAGAACCCCCAAAATATAAAACAGGTCCAGTTTAAGCAGAGGCTTGAGGGCCCCTGGATCTATCATCTTAGCCTTCTTCTCACCCCCTGTAATGGGCTCTGAGACATCATAGCCCAGAATACCCATTGTCTTTGAGTCGGTTCCAACTCATAGCAATGCTATAGGACAGAGTAGAACTGCCCTATAAAGTTTCCAAGTCTGTAATCTTTAAGGAAGCGCAGACTGCCACGTCTTTCTCCCATGGAGCAGCTGGTAGGTTCGAACAGCCAACATTTCAATAAGTAGGTGAGCAATTTACCACTGTGCCACTAGGGTTCCTTGCCCAGAATAGCAAGACAGACTTATCCACTTGCTGACTCACTCATTTATTTATTCCTTTGACAAATATTTATTAAGCAGACAGTATGTGTCAGGCACTGTGCTGGGCATGAGGGATAGAGTATTGAATGAGAGAGACACAATCCTTGGCTGTATGGGTTTTATATTCTGGTCAAGAATTCCTGCATTAAACAAGGGATCGCAGGTGAACGATGAGTCTGTGATGTGGGGAGACAGAGCGGAAGATTATAATCGAGAAACTAGACTCTGATGGATACTTGTCACCTCCTTGGAATTCAATTCTTTCTAACAGATCTTAGTAGCGAGTTTTTATTGGCTCTAACCATAGTGATAGAAGCCCTGGTGGTGCAGTGGTTAAACGCTTGGCTGATAACTGAAACTGTCCACGGTTCCAACCCACCAACTACTCCATAGGAGAAAAAAGGGGCAGTCTGTTTCCATAAAGATTACAGGCTTGGAAATCCTATGGGGCAGTCCTACTCTGTCCTGTAGGTCATTATGAGTCAGAATAGACTCAACGGCAATGGGTTTGCCTTTTTTTTTTTATTAACTTTTATTGAGCTTCAAGTGAACGTTTACAAATCAAGTCAGTCTGTCACATATAAGTTTACATACATCTTACTCCATACTCCCAGTTGCTCTCCCCCTACTGAGTCAGCCCTTCCAGTCTCTCCTTTCGTGACAATTTTGCCAGCTTCCAACTCTCTCTATCCTCCCATCCCCTCTCCAGACAGGAGATGCCAACACAGTCTCAAGTGACCACTTGATATAATTAGCTCACTCTTCATCAGCATCTCTCACCTACCCACTGTCCAGTCCCTTTCATGTCTGATGAGTTGTCTTCGGGGATGGTTCCTGTCCTGTGCCAACAGAAGGTTTGGGGACCATGACCGCCGGGATTCCTCTAGTCTCAGTCAGACCATTAAGTATGGTCTTTTTATGAGAATTTGGGGTCTGCGTCCCACTGATCCCCTGCTCCCTCAGGGGTTCTCTGTTGTGCTCCCTGTCAGGGCAGTCATTGATTGTGGCCGGGCATCAACTAGTTCTTCTGGTCTCAGGATGATGTAGGTCTCTGGTTCATGTGGCCCTTTCTGTCTCTTGGGCTCTTAGTTGTCTTCTGACCTTGGTGTTCTTCATTCTCCTTTGCTCCAGGTAGGTTGAGACCAATTGATGCATCTTAGATGGCCGCTTGTTAGCATTTAAGACCCCAGATGCCACATTTCAAAGTGGGATGCAGAATGATTTCATAATAGAATTATTTTGCCAATTGACTTAGAAGTCCCCTTAAACCATGGTCCCCAAACCCCCGCCCTTGCTCCGCTGACCTTTGAAGCATTCATTTTATCCCGGAAACTTCTTTGCTTTTGGTCCAGTCCAGTTGAGCTGACCGTCCATGTATTGAGTGTTGTCCTTTCCTTCACCTAAAGCAGTTCTTATCTACTAATTAATCAGTAAAAAACCCTCTCCCACCCTCCCTCCCTCCGCCCCTCGTAACCACAAAAGAATGTGTTCTTCTCAGTTTATACTCTTTCTCAAGATCTTATAATAGTGGTCTTATACAATATTTGTCCTTTTGCCTCTGACTAATTTTGCTCAGCATAATGCCTTCCAGGTTCCTCCATGTTATGAAATGTTTCACAGATTCGTCACTGTTCTTTATCGATGCGTAGTATTCCATTGTGTGAATATACCACAATTTATTTACCCATTCATCCGTTGATGGACACCTTGGTTGCTTCCAACTTTTTGCTATTGTAAACAGAGCTGCAATAAACATGGGTGTGCATCTATCTGTTTGTGTGAAGGCTCTTATTTCTCTAGGGTATATTCCTAGGAGTGGGATTTCTGGGTTGTATGGTAGTTCTATTTCTAACTGTTTAAGATAACGCCAGATAGATTTCCAAAGTGGTTGTACCAGTTTACATTCCCACCAGCAGTGTATGAGAGTTCCAATCTCTCCGCAGCCTCTCCAACATTTATTATTTTGTGTTTTTTGGATTAATGCCAGCCTTGTTGGAGTGAGATGGAATCTCATCGCAGTTTTAATTTGCATTTCTCTAATGGCTAATGATCGAGAGCATTTTCTCATGTATCTGTTAGCTGCCTGAATATCTTCTTTAGTGAAGTGTGTGTTCATATCCTTTGCCCACTTCTTGATTGGGTTGTTTGTCTTTTTGTGGTTGAGTTTTGACAGAATCATATAGATTTTAGAGATCAGGTGCTGGTCAGAGATGTCATAGCTGAAAATTCTTTGCCAGTCTATAGGTGGTCTTTTCACTCTTTTGGTGAAGTCCTTAGATGAGCATAGGTGTTTGATTTTTAGGAGCTCCCAGTTATCGGGTTTCTCTTCATCATTTTTGGTAATGTTTTGTATTCTGTTTATGCCTTGTATTAGGGCTCCTAAGGTTGTTCCTATTTTTTCTTCCATGATCTTTATCGTTTTAGTCTTTATGTTTAGGTCTTTGATCCACTTGGAGTTAGTTTTTGTGCTTCGTGTGAGGTATGGGTCCTGTTTCCTTTTTTGCAAATGGATATCCAGTTATGCCAGCACCATTTGTTAAAAAGACTATCTTTTCCCCAATTAACTGACACTGGGCCTTTGTCACATATCAGCTGCTCGTATGTGGATGGATTTATATCTGGGTTCTCAATTCTGTTCCACTGGTCTATGTGCCTGTTGTTGTACCAATACCAGGCTGTTTTGACTACTGTGGCTGTATAATAGGTTCTGAAGTCAGGTAGAGTGAGGCCTCCCACTTTCTTCTTTTTCAGTAATGCTTTGCTTATCCGAGGCTTCTTTCCCTTCCATATGAAGTTGGTGATTTGTTTCTCTATCACCTTAAAAAATGACATTGGAATTTGGATCAGAAGTGCATTGTATGTATAGATGGCTTTTGGTAGAATAGACATTTTTGCTATGTTAAGTCTTCCTATCCATGAGCAAGGTATGTTTTTCCACTTAAGTATGTCCTTTTTAATTTCTTGCAGTAGAGCTTTGTAGTTTTCTTTGTATAGGTCTTTTACATCTTTGGTAAGATTTATTCCTAAGTATTTTATCTTCTTGGGGGCTACTGTGAATGGTATTGATTTGGTTATTTCCTCTTCGATGTTCTTTTTGTTGATGTAGAGGAATCCAAGTGATTTTTGTATGTTTATCTTATAACCTGAGACTCTGCCAAACTCTTCTATTAGTTTCAGTAGTTTTCTGGAGGATTCCTTAGGGTTTTCTGTGTATAAGATCATGTCATCTGCAAATAGAGATTATGTTACTTCTTCCTTGCCAGTCCGGATGCCCTTTATTTCTTTGTCTAGCCTAATTGCTCTGGCTAGGACTTCTAGCACAATGTTGAATAAGAGTGGTGATAAAGGGCATCCTTGTGTGGTTCCTGTTCTCAAGGAAAATGCTTTCTGGTTCTCTCCATTTAGAATGATGTTGGCTGTTGGCTTTGCATAGATGCCCTTTATTATGTTGAGGAATTTTCCTTCAATTCCCATTTTGGTGAGAGTTTTTATCATAAATGGGTGTTGGACTTTGTCAAATGCCTTTTCTGCATCAATTGATAAGATCATGTGGTTTTTGTCTTTTGTTTTATTTATGTGGTGGATTACATTAATAGTTTTTCTAATATTAAACCAGCCTTGCATACCTGGTATAAATCCCACTTGGTCGTGGTGAATTATTTTTTTGATATGTTGTTGAATTCTATTGGCTAGAATTTTGTTGAGGATTTTTGCATCTATGTTCATGAGGGATATAGGTCTGTAATTTTCTTTTTTTGTAATGTCTTTACCTGGTTTTGGTATCAGGGAGATGGTGGCTTCATAGAATGAGTTGGGTAGTATTCCGTTATTTTCTATGCTTTGAAGTACCTTTAGTAGTAGTGGTGTTAACTGTTCTCTGAAAGTTTGGTAGAACTCTGCAGTGAAGCCATCCGGGCCAGGTCTTTTTTTTGTTGGGAGTTTTTTGATTACCGTTTCAATCTCTTTTTTTTGTTATGGGTCTATTTAGTTGTTCTACTTCTGAATGTGTTAGTTTAGGTAGGTAGTGTTTTTCCAGGAATTCATCCATTTCTTCTAGGTTTGCAAATTTGTTCGAGTACAGTTTTTCGTAATAATCTGATATGATTCTTTTAATTTCAGTTGGGTCTGTTGTGATGTGGCCCTTCTCGTTTCTTATTCGGGTTATTTGTTTCCTTTCCTGTATTTCTTTAGTCAGTCTAGCCAATGGTTTATCAATTTTGTTAATTTTTTCAAAGAACCATCTTTTGGCTTTGTTAGTTCTTTCAATTGTTTTTCTGTTCTCTAATTCATTTAGTTCAGCTCTCATTTTTATTATTTGTTTTTTTCTGGTGCCTGATGGATTCTTTTGTTGCTCACTTTCTATTTGTTCAAGCTGTAGAGACAGTTCTCTGATTTTGGCTCTTTCTTCTTTTTGTATGTGTGCATTTATCGATATAAATTGACTTCCGAGCACTGCTTTTGCTGTGTCCCAGAGGTTTTGATAGGAAGTATTTTCATTCTTGTTGCATTCTATGAATTTCCTTATTCCCTCCTTGATGTCTTCTATAACCCAGTCTTTTTTTAGGAGGGTATTGTTCAGTTTCCAAGTATTTGATTTCTTTTCCCTAGTTTTTCTGTTATTGATCTCTAGTTTTATTGCCTTGTGGTCTGAGAAGATGCTTTGTAATATTTCGATGTTTTGGATTCTGCAAAGGTTTGTTTTATGACCTAATATGTGGTCTATTGTAGAGAATGTTCCATGTGCGCTAGAGAAAAAAGTATACTTTGCAGCAGTTGGGTGGAGTGTTCTGTATAAGTCAATGAGGTCAAGTTGGTTGATTGTTGTAATTAGGTCTTCCGTGTCTCTATTGAGCTTCTTACTGGAAGTCCTGGTCTTCTCCGAAAGTGGTGTGTTGAAGTCTCCTACTATAATTGTGGAGGTGTCTATCTCACTTTTCAATTCTGTTAAAATTTAATTTATGTATCTTGCAGCCCTGTCATTGGGTGCATAAATATTTAATATGGTTATATCTTCCTGATGAATTGTCCCTTTTATCATTATGTAGTGTCCTTCTTTATCCTTTGTGGTGGATTTAAGTCTAAAGTCTATTTTGTCAGAAATTAATAGTGCTACTCCTCTTCTTTTTTGCTTATTGTTTGCTTGATATACTTTTTTCCATCCTTTGAGTTTTAGTTTGTTTGTGTCTCTAAGTCTAAGGTGTGTCTCTTGCAGGCAGCATATAGACGGATCGTGTTTCTTTATCCAGTCTGAGACTCTCTGTCTCTTTACTGGTGCATTTAGTCCATTTACATTCAGCGTAATTATAGATAAATAAGTGTTTAGTGTTGTCATTTTGATGCCTTTTTTTGTGTGTTGTTGACAATTTCATTTTTCCACTTACTTTTTTGTGCTGAGACGTTTTTCTTAGTAAATTGTGAGATCCTCATTTTCATAGTGTTTGACTTTGTGTTTGTTGAGTCTTTACGTTTTTCTTGGCTTTTATCTTGAGTTATGGAGTTGTTATACCTCTTTGTGGTTACCTTAATATTTACCCCTATTTTTCTAAGTAAAAACCTAACTTGTATTGTCATATATCGCCTTGTATCACTCTCCATATGGCAGTTCTGTGTCACCTGTATTTAGTCCCTCTTTTTGATTATTGTGATCTTTTACGTATTGACTTCAATGATTCCCTGTTATGAGCATTTTTTTTTTAATTAATCTTAATTTGTTTTTGTGATTTCCCTATTTGAGTTGATATCAGGATGTTCTGTTTTGTGACCTTGTGTTGTGCTGGTATCTGATATTATTGGTTTTCTGACCAAACAATTTCCTTTAGTATTTCTTGTAGCTTTGGTTTGGTTTTTGCAAATTCTCTAAGCTTGTGTTTATCCGTAAATACCTTAATTTCACCTTCATATTTCAGAGGGAGTTTTGCTGGATATATGATCCTTGGCTGGCAGTTTTTCCCCTTCAGTGCTCTGTATATGTCATCCCATTGCCTTCTTGCCTGCATGGTTTCTGTCGAGTAGTCTGAACTTATTGATTCTCCCTTGAAGGAGACCTTTCTTTTCTGCCTGGCTGGTTTTAAAATTTTCTCTTTATCTTTGGTTTTGGCAAGTTTGATGATAATATGTCTTGGTGTTTTTCTTTTTGGATCAATCTTAAATGGGGTTCGATGAGCATCTTGGATAGCTATCCTTTCGTCTTTCATGATGTCAGGGAAGTTTTCTGTCAGCAGATCTTCAACTATTTTCTCTGTGTTTTCTGTCCTCCCTCCCTGTTCTGGGACTCCAATCACTTGCAAGTTATCCTTCTTGATAGAGTCCCACATGATTCTTAGGGTTTCTTTATTTTTTTTTAATTCTTTTATCTGATTTTTTTTCAGCTATGTTGGTGTTAATTCCCTGGTCCTCCAGATTTCCCAGTCTGCATTCTAATTGTTTGAGTCTGCTCCTCTGACTTCCTATTGCGTTGTCTAATTCTGTAATTTTATTGTTAATCTTTTGGATTTCTAAATGCTGTCTCTCTATGGATGCTGGCAACTTATTAATTTTTCCACTATGTTCTTGAATAATCTTTTTGAGTTCTTCAACTGCTTTATCAGTGTGTTCCTTGGCTTTTTCTGCAGTTTGCCTTATTTCGTTTCTGAGGTCATCCCTGATGTCTTGAAGCATTCTGTAAATTAGTTTTTTATATTCTGTATCTGATAATTCCGGGATTGTATCTTCATTTGGGAAAGATTTTGATTCTTTTGTTTGGGGGGTTGTAGAAGCTGTCATGGTCTACTTCTTTATGTGGTTTGATATTGACTGCTGTCTCCGAGCCATCACTAAGATATTAGTGGTTTATTCTACAATTGCTCACTGAGTCTTACCTTGTTTTGTTTTCTTTCAGTATACGTGGATGGGCTACTAGGTTGTGCTGTCTTGTTTGTTGTAGCCCTTGACTTACTTATGACCTATTACCAGCTGGTTTGGGCTGTTGCCAGATATATATGCCTGAGTCTATTCACTATTCTTGAGTAGAATCTGATTTTGGGTCATCAAGTGTGTGCTGCACCCTAACACCTATCCACCTCGAGAAGTAGTGGTGATAATTGCGTGCACCAGATTCTATCACCCTCCGGGGGGGGCAGGATGCTGACAGGCTTCCCCCAAGTGTCAGTGAGGTAGGTGTGTCTCTATTCCTATAGCACCTTGGTGGGAGGGCACCACAGCTGTACCTTGGGCCCCCAATGCAAGTACCTGTACTGATTGGTAGGTGTCACCCTCCCTAGACCCCTAAGGCAAGAGGCTAGGTGGTCTGGGCGGTGCTTCAGCCCTCAGTTCCCTGTTGTGGGTCAGTTAGGGCTCTGTTGAATAAGCAGAGATATCAGACCTGGGAAACTTCTTTTTCCAGAAAATCTGCTGGAAAAAAAATGCAGTCAGATCCCTATCAGAACTGCCTTTGGATTATAACCGCCACCTTGTTCTCTGTAAGGATGAAAGTCCGAGACTTGGATCATATATGCTTGGCTATATGTGGTTCTGTGTTTTTAGTCCAATTAGGGATGGATTTTTGGTCCCTGGGTTTTTAAAAAAAAAAAGGGAAAAGCAAAGCCGCCGCGGAGCCAGAGCCGTTCTCCCTCTGGCTCAGGAAATTCCAATGTTAATGAAGCCACCTGGGAAGGGTGGGGGAGGGTTCAGAGAAACAGGAGAGTAGCACCCCGGAATATAGCCAAAGTTGCTTATCTTGCTTGGAATGACTATTTTATCTGAGACTCCTGAGGGGCGTGTCGCCTATGTGTGCTGGCTGTGTGGAGATTGCCCCCGAGGGTCTGGCCGGCTGAAGCCGCAGTCAGATCCTCTGCTGCCAGTCCAAAGACCAGCGTCAAGGTTCCCCTGCTGGGATGCTGCACTCCCGGCTCCAAAATCAGTTGCTGCCTCCCGGGGACTTCTCGTCCCGCCAGCCACGTCACTGCACCGCCCCCACGGACCGGCTGGGCCCCCTCCCGGGGTTAGTTCAGGGGAGTAGGGCTGCGCCCTGTGCTTGCGCCGTGACAGCACCCAGTCAAAAGCTCAGCGCCAAGGTTCCCTGGTTGGGATGCTGCACTCCCGGCTCCAAAACCAGTCACTGCCTCCTGGGGACTTCTCCCACCAGCCGCATTGCCATGCCGCCTGCGCGGACCGGCTGGGCCCCCTCCCGGGGTCAGTTCAGGGGGGTAGGGCTGTGCCCCTTGTTTGCGCTGTCACAAGATTTTGTGTTCAGCTCCCCTGGGCCCAGACCTAAGCCCGGCGCCAAGGTTACCTGACTGGGACGCTGGCTCCAGGCTCCGAAAACAGTCGCTGCTTCCCCATATTTGTTCGTTCTCCGTCTCTAAATCTGTGTTTGTTGTTCAGGGTTCCTAGATTGTTATGTATGTGATCGATTCAGTTGGTTTTCGGAGTCTTTGTTGCAAGAGGGATCCGAGGTAGCGTCTACCTAGTCCGCCATCTTGGCCCCACCTCGCCTTTTTTTTTTTGGCGGCAGGGGCAGTGGTTGACCCTAGTAATTGATTTAGAGATGAACACATGATACAAGTCTGGCCAATAAGACCAACCAGATTCACTTTGGGGTATTTGTTTAAAGTATTGAGAAAATGGAAATTCTGTATTCTGGTGAATTTGAGCCTGGAAGTATTTAACTATGGGAGCTGCTGGCAGTCATTTTACATCTGTCTAAATCCCCCAATAAAACCTGCTGTAAATAGAGCAGATAAATATGAAAAGAAAATGAGAAACAGAGAAGCAGGAATTATGACGCTAGATCAAACTTTAACTGAAGTTAATAATACCTTTATACTTTTTTATAATGTAATTTATGAATTTTTTTTTTAATTAGCTAGTTTGAGTTGGATTACTATTATTTGCAACAAATCATTTAAGTATATATTGCTGGCACAGTCTGGAGGGTAAGGATAGGCCTTCTTGGGGAAGCTACCTTTAAGCTGAGCCACAGAGAATAAGAACAACTTATGCAAATGAAGGAATCTGGAAAGAGTATTTTAGGCAAAGAAAAAAGAAATTGTCTCCTGAGCTTCACAATTTGATGAGGAAATGCTTTGCAGCTTTATCTCCGCATCTTATATTTTGTTCAACTGAGAGCTAAACACTCTGCTCCAATAAACTTATACTGAAAAGCTAGACTGAACAGGACGAGGGCTATGGGTCTGACATAAAGTCTTCTTTGCAAGTTTGTTGTGAGGTTTAAATGACACCAGGCATGTAAGGTGTTTCACACATAGTAGGTGTTCAATAAATGATGTTCGTTATTGATTGGAGGCTTTTGAAGAGTGTCTTAGTCATCTAGTGCTGCTACAACAGAAATACCACAAGTAGATGGTTTCAACAGAGAAGCTTATTTTCTCACGGTAAAGTAGGCTAAAAGTTCACATTCAGGGTGTTAGATCCAGGGAAAGGCTTTCTCTCTCTTGTTGGCCTTCTTATCAATCTTCCTCCGGACTGGGAGCTTCTCAGCACAGGGACCCCAGGTCTAAAGGACGCGCTCTGCTCCTGGCACTGCTTTCTTAGTGGTATGAGGTCCCCTTGTCTCTCTGCTCGCTTCTTTCTTTTATATCTTAAGAGATTACTTCAAGATGCAATCCAATCCTATAGGTTGAGTCCTGCCTCACTAACACAACTGCCACCCATCCTCCCTCATTAACATCATAGAGGCAGGATTTAGAACACATAGAAAAATCACACAATACTGGGAATCATGGCCCAGCCCAATTATACACACATTTTTAGGGGGACATAATTCAATCCATGACAAAGAGTGAATATTTTGAAGGCATAAATCAAAGCCATCTGAGACTGTGTGGGCTGATTGGTTGCTAAGGGATCAGAAGGTTAGAGAAGTGGCTTTGTGTGAGCAATGAGGATCTCATATGAGCATAAACTGGATTTCAGAATTTTGAGCTTCCTGATAGAGTAGTGATCTGGGGAATGTCAATGGAGGGAAGCAAATAGGGAGTAAGAGCCTCTCAGAGAAAGAAAAATGTGGCTATGGCCAACCACATGGTGTCTGTTGACCAGTTGGGCTTGTTGATCCATGTCTGAACCCTGGGAAGATGAAGAGCATGAGGAAGAGCTGGAGGTATTCTCTGACACATAGAGGCACAGAGGACTGAGGTCGACTCCAGGCAGAAGACCGTGTGCCCCATTTCTGCTCAGAACAGAGATGCTCAACTAGGGGTGAATATGCCTCACTGGGGACATTTGGCAATGCATGGGGATATTTCTGGTTGCCATAAGTGGGGTGTTACTGGCGTTTAAGGGATAGAGGCCAGGGATCCTGCTTAACATCCTACAATATACAGGATAATCCCCCACAGCAAAGAATGATCCTATCCCAAATTCAGGCCAGATTCAGAAGAGGATGTGGAACCGGGGATATCAGTGCTAATGTCAGACAGATCCTGGCTAAAAGCAGAGAATACCAGAAAGATGTTCCCTGTGTTTTATTGACTATCCAAACACATTCAACGGTGCAGATCATAACAAATTATGGATAACATTACTAAGAATGGAAATTCCAGAACACTTAATTGTGCTCATGAGGAAACTGTACATAGATCAAGAGGCAGTCATTTGAACAGAACAAGGGGATACTGAGTTGTTTAAAGTCAGGAAAGGTGTGTGTCAGGGTTGTATCCTTTCAACATAACTGTTCAATTTGTATGCTGAGCAAATAATCCGAGAACCTTGGCTGTATGAAGAAGAACAGGGCATCAGGTTGGAGGAAGACTCATTAACAACCTGCATTATGCAGATGACACGACCTTGCTTGCCGAAAGTGAAGAGGACTTGAAGCACTTACTGATGAAGATCAAAGATCACAGCCTTTAGTATGGATTACACCTCAACATGAAGAAAACAAAAATCCTCACAACTGGACCAATAAGCAACATCTCATAAACGGAGAAAAGATTGAAGTTGCCAAGGATTTCATTTTGCTTGGATCCACAATGAACACCCGTGGAAGCAGCAGTCAAGAAATCAAAAGATGCATTGCGTTGGGCAAATCTGCTGTGAAAGACATCTTTAAAGTGCCAAAAATCACAGAAGACTAAGGCATGCCTCACCTAAGCCATGGTATTTTCAATCACATCATATGCATGTGAAAGCTGGACAATGTGCATAAGGAAGACCGAGGAAGAATTGATGCCTTTGAATTGTGGTGTTGGTAAAGAATATTGAATATACCATGGACTGCCAGAAGAACAAATCTGTCTTGGAGGAAGTACAACCAGAATGCTCCTTAGAAGCTGGGATGGTGAGACTACGTCTTACATACTTTGGAGGTGTTATCTGGAGGGATCAGTCCCTGGAGAAGGACGTCATGCTTGGTAAAGTACAGGGTCAGCGAAGAAGACTCTCAACGAGATGTATTGACAACATGGCTGCAACAATGGGCTGATGTATAACAATGGTTGTGAGCATGTAGCAGGACTGGACAGTGTTTCGTTCTGTAGAACATGGAGTCGCTTTGGGTCAGAACCGACTCAAGGGCACCTAACAACACGAATGCTAATAATGTCAAGCCTGAGAAACCCTGGGCCAGGACATACCGTGACTGCTGAAGAGAACTGCCTTTCTGGTAATTCAGTGGTTTTGAGAGTGGGGTGCCTGACAAGTCACCCCAGGTGAGGAGCCCCCCACAGATGACTTGAAGGCAGCAACCACCAGGAAGTCATCCAGCTATCAAGAACATTTGCAGGCTTTTTCCCAAGCGAATGTGATGCATTGTCTTCTTCAAGCTAGTCTGATGTTGCTGGTGTCCCTACAAACAGAGCATTTATGAGCATTAACAAATAAAAGGAGGGACAATAGAGGGATGGATCCTGATTCCTGATGACTGAATTTGTGCCCCTAGATACCTGAAATTAGCTCTACCATTGAACTTTTTAGTTAATCTGAGTCAATGTATTACCTTTTATGGTTAAGCCAGTTTCAAATAGATTTCTGCACTGTAGTAAGGTAAATACGGTCCAGAATAGTTTCCAGTCCAAAGGGAAGAGGCAGAATGATGAATCCAGGAATGAAGTTCTTCAAGACAAAGATAAAGAGGAAATGAGGGAAGATAAGGTTTGAAGGGAAGGATGGGGAACAAAGAAAGTAGCCCTGGAGTCTGATTCATTAGGGGAGGGGTGAGGTACAAGGAGTCTAAGAGGCTTGCCAAAAGTCACAATTCCTGAATAATTCCTATATTTGTTAATTCAACAAAAATTCATTGAGCAACTGCTGATTGCCAGACACTTTGCTAGGTGCTAAAGATACAGCAGCAATCACAGCAAAGTTCTTTCTTGCGTGCATACTGGGGAGAGAAAGATGGTAGAGCTAAATAAAGTAAATGATATGAATGTTAGAAGGTAATGAGTACCATGGAGAAAATATAAAGCAGAGAAAGGAAAGGGAGAGAGCTAGGAAGGGGTGGAGAGTGTAATATTATGTAAGAAAGTCACTGAGGAGGTGGCCTTTGAGCACAGGCTTGATGGTGGTGAAGGAGACGTGGGAGATCAGGAGAAGTGTTACTAGGCAGAGGGAACAGCAAGTGCAAAGGCCCTGAGGAAGGTGCTGCTTGGCAAGTTTGAGAGTAGAGTGGCTGGAGCAGAACAGGGCCTGGGGAAGTAGTGGAAGACAAGGTCAGAAGGGAGTAGAGAGTTCTAGGCCATTTTAAGGACTTTGTTCAGAGTAAGATGGGGCATTAGAGGGTTTTCAGCAGAGTAAGGAGGCAGTTTGGCTTATATTTCAACAGGATGTTGTGCTAAGAATAGGCTCTAGGGGAGAGGCCACAAGTGGAAGCAGAGAGAGCAGATCAGCTTTACAGGTCTCCGTGATGTTCACTTTTCTCTGCCTGGGAAGTCCACCATTCCTCACTTTCTTGCCAATTCTAATCTTTCTTTGAGAAACGTCTCAGATGCCACCTCCTGCATGAAGTCCTCCTTTTCCCCTACCCAATGCATACCTTCCTCTTTATCTGAAACCCAGGTAACGTTACCAGTACAGTACCAATTGCCACTGAGTCAATTCTGACTCATGGTGACTCCATGTGTGTCAGAGTAGAACTGTGTTTCATAAGGTTTTTTTTTTTTTAAATAACTTTTATTAAGCTTCAAGTGAACGTTTACAAATCCAATCAGTCTGTCACATATAAGTTTACATACATCTCACTCCCTACTCCCACTTGCTCTCCCCCTCTTGAGTCAACCCTTTCAGTCTCTCCTTTCTTGACAATTTTGCCTGCTTCCCTCTCTCTCTATCCTCCCATCCCCCCTCCAGACAAGAGTTGCCAACACAATCTCGAGTGTCCACCTGATATCATTAGCTCACTCTTCATCAGCGTCTCTCTCCCACCCGCTGACCAGTCCCTTTCATGTCTGATGAGTTGTCTTCGGGGATGGTTCCTGTCCTGTGTCAACTGAAGGTCTGGGGAGCATGGCCGTTGGGATTCCTCCAGTCTCAATCAGACCATTAAGTTTGGTCTTTTTATGAGAATTTGGGGTCTGTATCCCACTGATCTCCTGCTCCCTCAGGGGTCCTCTGCTGTGCTCCCTGTCAGGGCAGTCATTGATTGTGGCCGGGCACCAACTAGTTCTTCTGGTCTCAGGATGATGTAGGTCTCTGGTTCATGTGGCCCTTTCTGTCTCTTGGGCTCTTAGTTGTCGTGTGGCCTTGGTGTTCTTCATTTTCCTTTGCTCCAGGTGGGTTGAGACCAATTGCTGCATCTTAGATGGCCGCTTGTTAGCATTTAAGACCCCAGATGCCACATTTCAAAGTGGGATGCAGAATGATTTCATAATAGAATTATTTTGCCAATTGACTTAGAAGTCCCCGCAAACCATGTTCCCCAGACCCCCGCACTTGCTCCGCTGACCTTTGAAGCATTCATTTTATCCCGGAAACTTCTTTGCTTTTGGTCCAGTCCAATTGAGCTGACCTTCCATGTATTGAGTGTTGTCTTTCCCTTCACCTAAAGCAGTTCTTATCTACTGATTAATCAATAAAAAACCCTCTCCCACCCTCCCTCCCTCCCCGCCTCGTAACCACAAAAGTATGTGTTCTTCTCAGGTTTACTATTTCTCAAGATCTTATAATAGTGGTCTTATACAATATTTGTCCTTTTGCCTCTGACTAATTTCGCTCAGCATAATGCCTTCCAGGTTCCTCCATGTTATGAAATGTTTCACAGATTCGTCACTGTTCTTTATCGATGCGTAGTATTCCATTGTGTGAATATACCACAATTTATTTACCCATTCATCCGTAGATGGACACCTTGGTTGCTTCCAACTTTTTGCTATTGTAAACAGAGCTGCAATAAACATGGGTGTGCATATATCTGTTTGTATGAAGGCTCTTGTATCTCTAGGGTATATTCCTAGGAGTGGGATTTCTGGGTTGTATGGTAGTTCTATTTCTAACTGTTTAAGACAACGCCAGATAGATTTCCAAAGTGGTTGTACCATTTTACATTCCCACCAGCAGTGTATGAGAGTTCCAATCTCTCTGCAGCCTCTCCAACATTTATTATTTTGTGTTTTTTGGATTAATGCCAGCCTTGTTGGAGTGAGATGGAGTCTCATCGTAGTTTTAATTTGCATTTCTCTAATGGCTAATGATCGAGAGCATTTTCTCATGTATCTGTTAGCTGCCTGAATATCTTCTTTAGTGAAATGTGTGTTCATATCCTTTGCCCACTTCTTGATTGGGTTGTTTGTCTTTTTGTGGTTGAGTTTTGACAGAATCATGTAGATTTTAGAGATCAGGCGCTGGTCGGAGATGTCATAGCTCAAAATTCTTTCCCAGTCTGTAGGTGGTCTTTTTACTCTTTTGGAGAAGTCTTTAGATGAGCATAGGTGTTTGATTTTTAGGAGCTCCCAGTTATCGGGTTTCTCTTCATCATTTTTGGTAATGTTTTGTATTCTGTTTATGCCTTGTATTAGGGCTCCTAGGGTTCTCCCAATATTTTCTTCCATGATCTTTATCGTTTTAGTCTTTATGTTTAGGTCTTTGATCCACTTGGAGTTAGTTTTTGTGCATGGTGTGAGGTATGGGTCCTGTTTCATTTTTTTGCAAATGGATATCCAGTTATGCCAGCACCATTTGTTAAAAAGGCTATCTTTTCCCCAGTTAATTGACACTGGTCCTTTGTCAAATATCAGCTGCTCATACGTGGATGGATCTATGTCTGGGTTCTCAATTCTGTTCCATTGGTCTATGTGTCTGTTGTTGTTCTCAATTCTGTTCCATTGGTCTATGTGTCTGTTGTTGTTTTGACTACTGTGGCTGTATAGTAGGTTCTGAAGTCAGGTAAGGTGAGGCCTCCCACTTTCTTCTTCTTTTTCAGTAGTGCTTTGCTTATCCGGGGCTTCTTTCCCTTCCATATGAAATTGGTGATTTGTTTCTCTATCCCCTTAAAATATGACATTGGAATTTGGATCGGAAGTGTGTTAAGTGTATAGATGGCTTTTGGTAGAATAGACATTTTTACTATGTTAAGTCTTCCTATCCATGAGCAGGGTATTTTTTTCCACTTAAGTATGTCCTTTTGAATTTCTTGTAGTAGAGCTTTGTAGTTTTCTTTGTATAGGTTTTTTACGTCCTTGGTAAGATTTATTCCTAAGTATCTTATCTTCTTGGGGGCTACTGTGAATGGTATTGATTTGGTTATTTCCTCTTCGGTGTTCTTTTTGTTGATGTAGAGGAATCCAAGTGATTTTTGTATGTTTATTTTATAACCTGAGACTCTGCCAAACTCTTTTATTAGTTTCAGTAGTTTTCTGGAGGATTCCTTAGGGTTTTCTGTGTATATAATCATGTCATCTGCAAATAATGATAACTTTACTTCTTCCTTGCCAATCCGGATACCTTTTATTTCTTTGTCTAGCCTAATTGCCCTGGCTAGGACTTCTAGCACAATGTTGAATAAGAGCGGTGATAAAGGGCATCCTTGTCTGGTTCCCGTTCTCAAGGGAAATGCTTTCAGGTTCTCTCCATTTAGAGTGATATTGGCTGTTGGCTTTGCATAGATGCCCTTTATTATGTTGAGGAATTTTCCTTCAATTCCTATTTTGGTAAGAGTTTTTATCATGAATGGGCGTTGGACTTTGTCAAATGCCTTTTCTGCATCAATTGATAAGATCATGTGGTTTTTGTCTTTTGTTTTATTTATGTGATGGATTACATTAATGGTTTTTCTGATATTAAACCAGCCTTGCATACCTGGTATAAATCCCACTTGATCAGGGTGAATTATTGTTTTGATGTGTTGTTGAATTCTATTGGCTAGAATTTTTTTGAGGATTTTTGCATCAATGTTCATGAGGGATATAGGTCTATAATTTTCTTTTTTTGTAATGTCTTTACCTGGTTTTGGTATCAGGGAGATGGTGGCTTCATAGAATGAGTTGGGTAGTATTCCGTCATTTTCTATGCTTTGGAATACCTTTAGTAGTAGTGGTGTTAACTCTTCTCTGAAAGTTTGGTAGAACTCTGCAGTGAAGCCGTCCGGGCCAGGGTTTTTTTTTGGTGGGAGTTTTTTGATTACCGTTTCAATCTCTTTTTTTGTTATGGGTCTATTTAGTTGTTCTACTTCTGAATGTGTTACTTTAGGTAGGTAGTGTTTTTCCAGGAATTCATCCATTTCTTCTAGGTTTACAAATTTGTTAGAGTACAATTTTTCATAATAATCTGAAATGATTCTTTTAATTTCAGTTGGGTCTGTTGTGATGTGGCCCTTCTCGTTTCTTATTCGGGTTATTTGTTTCCTTTCCTGTTTTTCTTTAGTCAGTCTAGCCAGTGGTTTATCAATTTTGTTAATTTTTTCAAAGAACCAGCTTTTAGCTTTGTTAATTCTTTCAATTGTTTTTCTGTTCTCTAATTCATTTAGTTCAGCTCTCATTTTTATTATTTGTTTTCTTCTGGTGCCTGATGGATTCTTTTGTTGCTCAGTTTCTATTTGTTCAAGTTGTAGGGACAGTTCTCTGATTTTGGCTCTTTCTTCTTTTTGCATGTGTGCATTTATTGATAGAAATTGGCCTCTGAGCACTGCTTTTGCTGTGTCCCAGAGGTTTTGATAGGAAGTATTTTCATTCTCGTTGCTTTCTATGAATTTCCTTATTCCCTCCTTGATGTCTTCTATATCCCAGTCTTTTTTCAGGAGGGTATTGTTCATTTTCCAAGTATTTGATTTCTTTTCCCTAGTTTTTCTGTTATTGATCTCTAGTTTTATTGCCTTATGGTCTGAGAAGATGCTTTGTAATATTTCGATGTTTTGGACTCTGCAAAGGTTTGTTTTATGACCTAATATGTGGTCTATTCTAGAGAATGTTCCATGTGCGCTAGAGAAAAAAGTATACTTTGCAGCAGTTGGGTGGAGTGTTCTGTATAAGTCAATGAGGTCAAGTTGGTTGATTGTTGTAATTAGATCTTCCATGTCTCTGTTGAGCTTCTTACTGGATGTCCTTTCCTTCTCCGAAAGTGGTGTGTTGAAGTCTCCTACTATAATTGTGGAGGTATCTATCTCGCTTTTCAATTCTGTTAAAATTTGATTTATGTATCTTGCAGCCCTGTCATTGGGTGCATAAATATTTAATATGGTTATGTCTTCCTGATCAATTGTCCCTTTTATCATTATATAGTGTCCTTCTTTATCCTTTGTGGTGGATTTAAGTCTAAAGTCTATTTTGTCAGAAATTAATAGTGCTACTCCTCTTCTTTTTTGCTTATTGTTTGCTTGATATACTTTTTTCCATCCTTTGAGTTTTAGTTTGTTTGTGTCTCTAAGTCTAAGGTGTGTCTCTTGTAGGCAGCATATAGATGGATCGTGTTTCTTTATCCAGTCTGAGACTCTCTGTCTCTTTATTGGTGCATTTAGTCCATTTACATTCAGGGTAATTATAGATAAATAAGTGTTTAGTGCTGTCATTTTGATGCCTTTTTATGTGTGTTGTTGACAATTTCATTTTTCCACATACTTATTTGTGCTGAGGCATTTTTCTTAGTAAATTGTGAGATCCTCATTTTCATAGTGCTTGACTTTATGTTAGTTGAGTCGTTACGTTTTTCTTGGTTTTTATCTTTAGTTATAGAGTTGTTATACCTTTTTGTGGTTACCTTATTATTTACCCCTATTTTTCTACGTAAAAACCTAACTTGTATTGTCCTATATCGCCTTGTATCACTCTCCATATGGCAGTTCAATGCCTCCTGTATTTAGTCCCTCTTTTTGATTATTGTGATCTTTTACCTATTGACTTCCATGATTCCCTGTTATGTGTATTTTTTTTTTTATTAATTAATCTCAATTTGTTTGTTTTTGTGATTTCCCTATTTGA
Organism: Elephas maximus indicus; assembly: GCF_024166365.1. NCBI lineage: Eukaryota > Metazoa > Chordata > Mammalia > Proboscidea > Elephantidae > Elephas > Elephas maximus. The sequence goes on along the minus strand of NC_064830.1, from coordinate 86,961,161 downwards.
GTTGATATCAGGACGTTCTGTTTTGTGACCTTGTGTTGTGCTGATATCTGATATTATTGGTTCTCTGGCCAAACAATATCCTTTAGTATTTCTTGTAGCTTTGGTTTGGTTTTTGCAAATTCTCTAAACTTGTGTTTGTCTGTAAATATCTTAATTTCGCCTTCATATTTCAGAGAGAGTTTTGCTGGATATATGATCCTTGGCTGGCAGTTTTTCTCCTTCAGTGTTCTGTATATGTCGTCCCATTCCCTTCTTGCCTGCATGGTTTCTGCTGAGTAGTCTGAACTTATTCTTATTGATTCTCCCTTGAAGGAAACCTTTCTTTTCTCCCTGGCTGCTTTTAAAATTTTCTGTTTATCTTTGGTTTTGGTGAATTTGATGATAATATGTCTTGGTGTTTTTCTTTTTGGATCAATCTTAAATGGGGTTCGATGAGCATCTTGGATAGCTATCCTTTCGTCTTTCATGATGTCAGGGAAGTTTTCTGTCAGGAGTTCTTCAACTATTTTCTCTGTGTTTTCTGTCCCCCCTCCCTGTTCTGGGACTCCAATCACCCGCAGGTTATCCTTCTTGATAGAGTCCCACATAATTCTTAGGGTTTCTTCATTTTTTTTAATTCTTTTATCTGATTTTTTTTCAGCTATGTTGGTGTTGATTCCCTGGTCCTCCAGATGTCCCAGTCTGCATTCTAATTGCTCGAGTCTGCTCCTCTGACTTCCTAGTGCGTTGTCTAATTCTGTAATTTTATTGTTAATCTTTTGGATTTCTACATGTTGTCTCTCTATGGATTCTTGCAACTTACTAATTTTTCCAGTATGTTCTTGAATAATCTTTTTGAGTTCTTCAACTGCTTTATCAGTGTGTTCCTTGGCTTTTTCTGCAGTTATCCAAATTTCATTTGTGATATCATTAAGCATTCTGTAAATTAGTTTTTTATATTCTGTATCTGATAATTCCAAGATTGTATCTTCATTTGGGAAAGATTTTGATTCTTTTGTTTGGGGGGTTGGAGAAGCTGTCATGGTCTCCTTCTCTAAGTGGTTTGATATGGATTGTTGTCTTCGAGCCATCACTGGGAAACTAGTTTTTCCAGAAAATCCGCTAAAAAAAAAATGCAGTCAGATCCCTATCAGAGTTCTCCCTCTGGCTCAGGCTATTCAGATGTTAATGAAGCTGCCTGGGGAGGGTGGGGGAGGGAACAGAGAGATAGGAGAGTAGCACCTCAGAATATAGCCAGAGTTGCTTGTCTTGCTTGGAATGACTATTATATCTGAGATTCCTGCGGGCACGTCGCCTATGTGTGCTGGCTGTGTGGAGATTGCCCCCGGGGGGTCTGGCCCGCCGGAGTCACAGTCAGATCCTCCGCTTCCAGCCCCACGCCCAGCGCTAAGGCTCCCCTACTGGGACGGTGCACTCTCGACTCCAAAATCAGTCGCTGCCTCCCAGGGACTTCTCGTCCCTCCAGCCACGTGGCCGTGCCGCCTCCGAGAACCAGTTGGGCCTCCTCCCGGGGTTAGTTCAGATGGGTGGAGCAGCTCCCCGTGCTTGTGCCGTGACCGAGTGTCCCGGCTGGGATGCTGTTCTCCCCGCTCCAATACCAGTCACTGCCTCCCGGGGACTTCTCCTACCGGCTGCGTCCCACGCTGCCCGCGCGACCTGGCTGGGCCCCTTCCCGGGGTTAGTTCAGGGGGGTGGAGCAGCTCTCCATGTTTATGCCGTACCTGCGTCCAGTCCAAATCCCTGCGGGACGGTTCCCCGCCTCGGATGCTGCTCTTTCTGCTCCAAGACCAGTCACTGCCTCCCAGGGACTTCTCCTACCGGCTGCGTCCCACGCCGCCCGTGGAACCGGCTGGTCCCCCTCCCGGGGTTAGTTCAGGGGGGTGGAGCAGCTCTCTGTGCTTGTGCTGTACCTGACTGGTACGCTGGCTCCAGGCTCTGGAAACAATCGCTGCTTCCCCGTATTAGTTCGTTCTCCATCTCTAAATCTGTGTTTGTTGTTCAGGGTTTGTAGATTGTTATGTATGTGATCGATTCACTTGTTTTTCCGTGTCTTTGTTGTAAGAGGGATCCGAGGTAGCGTCTGCCTAGTCCACCATCTTGGCTCCGCCTCTCATAAGGTTTTTAATGGCTGATTTTTTGGAAGTAGATCTCCAGACCTCTCTTCTGAGGTGCTTCTGGGTAGACTTGAACCTCCAACCTTTTGGTTAGTAGCCAAGCATGTTAACTGTTTGCACCACCCAGGAACCTCTCAGGTGCCTTTACCTACTGAGCAGGCACTAAGTGCCACCCACTGTTTTGTCTAAATTATTCAATCACTGTAACAACTCTATGAGTAAAGTGAAGTTGGGAATGGTTATCACTTGATCAAAGTAATTTAGCTGGAAAGAGGAAGCTCCTGGGATTCCAATCAACTCCTTACAGCCTGTCTTAGGCTGGGTTCTCTAGAGAAGCAATACCAGTGAAGCATATAAATATATAGAGAAAGAGATTTATTTCAAGGAAATGGCTCCAGTGATTGTAGAGGTGGGAAAGTCCCAAGTCCATGGGTCAGGCTGGAGACTTCTCCTGACTCACGTAGCTGCAGGGGCTGGTGAGCCCAAGATTGACAGGTCAGACAGCAAACCTCTTGCTCACAGTCTGCGGAGGCTGAGTAATCCCAAAGTTGGCCAGTAAGCTGCTGGTTTAAAGCCCAACAATGGGAGGTCAGCTAAAAGGAGCCACTTGAAGGATCTGAAGCGAGCAAGAACCCTTGAGCCTTGCCAGAAAGTGCACCTATATTGGAGGCAGGCCCAAGGAAACTCTCTTTCAACTAATTGGCTGCTCACAGCAGATCCCGTCATGGAAGTGATCACATTATATCAGATCTCATCATGAAGGTGATTACATCATTATACGACTACCAAACTAGATCATAACTACCAGACTACTGAGAATCATGGCCAAGCCAGGCTGACACACAACCTTAATGATCATACAGCTCGTAACTAATGGGCTAGCCTGCCTCCCTGGCCTTTAACTTGCTTAATCTTTCACTATAGATCCTTATGGATTTCTTACCTGCCATGTAAGATGCTGTAGGGCAGGTTCTGAGTCTTGGTTCTGTCTGCATCCCCATGGATTTGCTCAAAGCCTAGAATATACTAGGCTCTCAATAAAATACTGTTAAAATGGATCATGTTGAATGAGTGACACCCACATAACCAGAACCCTCATATTTTGGCTGCTTTGAACAACAAGCTAATTTATCTAAAAAAAAGTGGCATAGGTTGTATTCTGGGATCCATCTGTGTTCTACTTCCCTGCATCTTCTCCCCCATCTTCAGACAAGAGCTGACAACCAGGATAACAAATCAGAAGCCCTTTTATTACACTTCTGAAGCTTTATGAATAGAGCAGGAGATGAAAATGAATTTTAGAGAAGGAAGAAAACATTCTACGCAGTATTGAAATGAAGGAGAAGTTGACATTCACCTTGAGATACGTCTTAAGAACCTACTGGTCTAAGGGTTTGGACGTGGGGTTAAGGATAAACTTCTATTTTTGTTTTGACTTTGGGGTAGGGGACATGAGTGCCAGGCAGGCTAGATCCTTGGCACCGTTGGTTTCGGAGAGGAAGGGCCTTGGCCATGGGCAGAGTGCTACTCCTCAGGGTGAGGGGATTGAAGGGGTTGGACCTAGAGAAGCCAGGGCTGGCAGTGAGTGTCATAGTCAGTTCTGGGCAGCCAGGTCCTCTAAGCAGCAAGTCCAGGAATCGAGGCAGTCAGGCCCCCACGGTGGAAGCAGCTGGCTGTAGTGCAGCCCTGTTTGGCTTTGTAGTCACACAACATGGGTTCTTATGCTGACACCACCAGTGAGTAGGGGATATGACCTTGGGAAAAAGCTTAACCTTTCGTAGTCTCGGTATATCCATCTATAAAACAAGAGGAATAATGATAGAGTTTTCACAGGACAGTTGTGAGCAATAACGCAACGTGATGTACTTGTAGTACCTGGAAGAGGGTCCAGAATGCAGATGCTCAATGAATGGTAGTCTCCTCCTTTCCTTTCTTGCTCCCTTCCTCTCCTGCATTTTCACCTGCTTCCAGCTCTATCTGATGCAAAGACATTTAGATGAGCAAATTCATTGCACAGGGCTCAGTTCCTTGATTCAGGGATTGGGCATATGGAGGGGGGGTAGTTAAGCCCAAGGAGGAGGGTGGTGGGTTTAGAATGAGGTACAGCAACTTGGAGTATTGAGACAGGGAGTCTGGTTGGACCAAAGAAAGGGGAAACCTGGGCAGAAACCCAACCCACTGCCAAGACCAACCAGTAGTTACAAAGAAGTCTCAGGGACTGCCTAGTGATGCTGGGCTTCAGCCGGTATCCTAGCTCCCGGATTTGATTTACAACCAAGAAACATGGACTAGGGTGGGGTTGTGACTGGTGAGTCCTGCAATGTGGTCCCTTCCATGAAGGATTTGGCTTCCTTTAAACCCTAAGGGATGCTGATCTAATCATACCTGGTTCAGGGGCTGGGATGATCTGGGGACTGTAAGTGGAGCACTACCAAGTAACAGATAATCCATCTCAGCCTCGATTATGCCAGCAGAGGAATCAACTGACCTATGACCCCGAAGCATCCTGTAGGTAGTTAGACTTGGTAGGAGAAAGCTACCCATGATGCCATCAGGACTTGGTCTCTCCCTCTTCCCTCTGTGTTGGCTTCATTCTTTGGCCGACTACCACATTGTGGTGGCCAGGATGGGCCCCCAGCATCACCCAGCTCATATCTTACTGGTTTCAGTTACCTTGTCAAGACAAAAAAAAAAAAAAAAACAGAGGGCCTTATTCCTTGTAGATCTGTTGAAGTTCCAGAGAGGGCTCACCTCAGTCCAGCTGCGATTATGGTTCCATCACTAAACCAATCACTGGGCCAAGGAACAGATACTGGGCCGTCCTCTCCATCTATCCTCTGACTCCCTTTGTCACATGCCAATCAACCTCTGCAAATAGACCCTAGGGGGCTTATGGCTTATTTATACATTAACAAGCCTGAATATTTGTGTAGGTTGAGCAACATCAGTAGGGAAGTACACACGTCCACACACATGGGCAAAGACACACTTGAGCGCGCACATACCCACAGGCAGGCACAGCTCTCTGGGTCAGTCATGTGTAAAATGTCAGCCTGGCCTTCCTGGAATTGTTTGGAAACAGGATGGAGAGCCCTTGATGAGACGTGGATTTTTTTTTTTTTTTTCGCTGTAAAAGGTCCTGTCAGTAAGGCTGGCACATTTAGTTATTTTTCCTTCAGACAATGAGAATCATTATTCTGCAGAGGGAGGAAAACAAACACATGCCTGTTTATTAGGTATGTAAAGTAACATAATTGCAGACATACTGCGTTTGGGGAATCAGCCTGCCTTTGCCATGTGGCCATACAAAGCTGTTTGGAAACCCTGGTTCGTGCTAGATTCTTTTGGCCCAATCTTACTTTTGTCAGGAGAGGTAAGGAGGGGTCTTCTTTCCTCCTCAGTACTGAGATCACCCCCACTGCGATCCAGAAATAAAAGGCATTGCTTACCACATTCCCTATTTCGAATGTATAGTGGCTTTAGGCAGCATCTGGCTTGCAGTAACTATCACTACGTGCTGGGTGCTATTCTCAGCCTTGTGTGTGCAATTAACTCATTTAATCCTTGCATCAATTCTGTGAGGTAGGTTCTATTGTTATATCTCCATTTTGTACCTGAAGAAACTGAGGCACAGGGAGATTAAGTTATTTTGCCAATAAAAGACGGTACTTGAACCCAGGCAGCCCAGCTCCAGTGTCTGTGTTCTTAATCACTATGCTATATTGTGCCCTCGCTCTCTTTCTCTCTTTCTGTGCTGGTGTCTAAGGAGGTCTGTGTGTGTTCTGTAGGGAGGGTCTCCTTCCAAGGTCCAGGAGTTTAGGGATGGCACCGTCCTAAATGATCCAGCTTCTGGTAGTTCTGGGTAGATTCAATGGGAGAAAAACACATATGAAGTTCCCTGGGTTTGCCAGTGACCCTAGGAAACCCCGGTGGCATTGTGGTTAAGAGCTACAGCTGCTAGCCAAAAGGTCAGCTGTTTGAATCCGTATAGGGTCACTACGAGTCGGAATCGATGGCAACAGGTTTGCCAGTACATACCTCAGAAATGCCGACTGAATCTGACAGCCGGAAGCAGTGGGTGATTTTTCCTCTGGTGCCTGGTCCTCGCTCAGAGCAGCTCCAAAGAAATCGTCGAGCTTATTTAACTGCCTGTTCTTGGAAACTCTAATTTCCGTTTTCTAATATGGGCATTTTCACGTCTTTGCCAGACTCTGGGCTGTTTGTGAGGATTGTTGCTTTGGAAGGTTTGGTCTGTTAAGCAACTGCTTCTGAGCCTTCTTGCTCTCGCCTGTGAATTTTTAATCACCATTTGGAGGCTGAGCGTGGCCGGGGCCTGACAACGTCTCTGAGGCCTGCGTTTCATCTCACTGTGGCTTCTCCCGCCACCCAGCTCACACCCACGCAGCCTGTGTCCAGCCAGACCCTCTTAGGTGGTTCAGAGCCGCAGAACCCTAGAATCAAGGGGGTGGGCATTCAGAGTCTTGTCCCAGTCCAACCTTTTATTCATTCTGTCAACAGCATTTTTTATTAGTAGTTGAAGCTTCCCCCCCTCCACAACCAAATTTTACAGAAGTTAGGTAAAGATGAAGCCCTTCAGGTGTGTGGTGACAGGGAGCGAAGCGCTGCCCAGCTTACCTCTGAGTGCCATCTTCCTTGTTCAGCTCCCTAATTACTATCCTTTCTCCTCCTTCCAGGGAAGCTCTTTGAGGCATCTCTGTGGAGCCCCTGGTGCTCAGCACTGAGTCGTTTGAAAACCACTTCTCTGAGGTCCATGAACTTCCTGCTACCTTGTTGCCCAGCAGAGGGCCTCTTGCCTTCCTATAATAGCCTCTCCTTATCTGGCTCCCCTGCTCCCAGTCTTGGCCTGCTAAGACCACAGGGATCCTTCTAAACCCTAAATCTCCCATGTCACTCACCTACTTATAATCTCCGTGTCATGCTCATTGATCTGAGGTAGAAGTCCAATTCAAAAAAAAAAAAAAAAAATCAAACCCATTGCTGTTGAGTTGATACCAAATCATGGCAACCCCAATGTGTGACAGAGTAGAACTGCCCTATAGGGTTTTCTTGGCTGTAAGTTTTACGGAAGCAGTTCACCAAGACTTTCTTCCACAGAGCTGCTGGGTGGGTTCGGACCACCAACGTTTAGTTTAGCAGCCAATTTCAAACCATTCATTTCACCCAGGGACCTCCAAACTCCTTAAAAAAAACTCCTTAGCAGAGTTTAAAAGACCTTCCTTAGAGCCACATAAACCAGAGAATCCATCAGCCTGAGACCAGAAGAACTAGATGGTGCCTGGCTACCACTGATGACTGCCCTAATAGGAAATAAAACAGAACCCCTGATAGAGCAGGAAAACAGTGGGATACAAACCTCAAATTCTCATAAAAAGACCAGACTTGATGATCTGACTGAGACTGGAGGGACCCCAGAGGTCACAACCCCATACTCTCTGTTAGCCCAACACCGGAACCATTCCCGAAGCCAACTCTTCAGACAGGGATTGGACTGGACTATAAGGCAGAAAATGATACTGGTGAGGAGTGAGCTTCTTGGCTCAAGTAGACAGATGAGACTATGTGGGCAGCTGCTGTCTAGAGGTGAGTTGAGAAGGCAGAGGGGCACAGGAGCTGGTTGAACTGGCATGGGGAGTATGGGGTGGAGAGGAGGAGTGTGCTGTCACATTAGGGGGAGATCAGCTAGGGGTACATAGGAAGGTGTACATAAGTTTTTGTATGAGAGACTGACTTGAGATGTAAACTGTCACTTAAAGCCCAATAAATTATATATATATATGTGTGTATATATATATAAAAGACCTTTCTTATTGGGTGGTTACTTGACTCTCCAGCTCATCTCTTCCCACCACGTTCTGCATTCACCTGGAAGGAACTTCAGGCTAATCCTTAAGTGTGCCACCCTTGCTCTGCTCCAGACCTTTGCTCAGGGTGGGGCCAGGAGCACCCTTCCCTACCCTAACTCCTTGTACCTTTACTGGCCTCAGCTTGTCATCACCCATAACTTCCTCCCCCTCTTCTAACCTCAGTAGGAGCCTGCTCCTCCTCTAGGCTCCTGTAGCCTGGAGGCCTTTCTCAGTCATATATGGGCCCTAGTCTGCTGCCCTCACTAAGCCAGAATCTCTGTGAGACTTGGCATCCAATAAGATGCTCAGCAAATACTAGCTAAACACATAAATGAGAGCCACTCTGGTCCTGAACTGCAGCCGGTGATTTTCAGGCTCCCTCCATCTTTCTGGTCAGCACCTAACTCACTTTGTAGGGCTGCAGATCCCACCAATGACTTCCAGGTTCCCTCCAATTCCACTATTTGCATTTCCTGTTTGGAGCATGACCTTCCATTCACACTCCATGTTCTCTTCCTCGTGGGGATGACAAGCCCCCCAGCTCTATGAGGGCAGAGGTCTTACCTCTTTTGCCAGTTGTGGTGTTCTAGTGCTTGGCACTTAGTAGTTGCTTAATATGCATTTGTTTAGCGAATTTAAAAAAATCCATTCTGCAGATTCCTAGAAGAAACAGTGTCAACAGTCGATGCAAAAGAGAAGCCTGAGCTCATGGCTTTGAATGTGTATGAACATTGGAGCCCTCAGCCTCCTTGGGCCACTCATGGAATGGCTTTTGGGTGGAAGCTTTGCCAGATGATAAGTGCTACTCTGGGAAACTCTTCAGATGAAATTCGGGTTCTGGCTGATTCCTCGGGCCTGGGAGAGAGATCCTCATGTCTTCACTGCCACATTCTCTCTGCTCTGCTCTCAGCAGCCACATCATCAGCTGTTCAAGAAGCCTCAGCTTCCTGCAAGTGGAGAGATTTCAGCTCTTGGAAGAATTTATTGCAAAGATTAGTTGCTGCCAAATCCTTCAATATTTGCTCCCGTCTAAACACAGGCTCAGGAATAGGCATGAAATTCAGGTGGTCTCTTCAGAAGGCTTTCACCGGCTTCAGGAAGCTGCTGTCTGTCCTGGAGGATTGATTTGCAGAAAGATTGCTAGGAAGCCTGGGCATTTGGTGACAAGGCACGTCTTTGCCAAGTTTCTCCAAATAGCCCAGGCGCAAAATTGGTCAAGGGGAAGGCGATGCGGTCACCTTTGTTGACAAATTGGGAGTCCCAGCCTTTGTAAAGACTCACGTCTCAGCTTCCTAATTCTCACTTAAAATCAAGAGAGTTTTATAAGGTGGTAACATGATGAAATAAAAGAAGCTAAACCTTGTCAGTTAAATGAAACAATGGCTTCTGTCTTTTGCCTAGAGTCAATGCAGATTGAATTTTTGACCCTTGCAATCAAGAGAGCTCTGATCAATAAAATATCTAAAATTTAGAGTATTTGAGTGATTAATGGGTTTTGGAAGTATCCCAGCTGGTAAGACAGAATCTAGGAAAACATCACTGTTTCCATGAAATTCTGGGTAGTAGCAAAAACATCTTTTTTTGTCCTTCCTTGTGCCTCTTACTTTCTAGATGCCAGCAGCTTTCGGAAGTACGTTTTGCATCTGACTGAGCCATGGAGAGTTAGTAATTACTGTTGTCTCACAGGAGCCACAGGTACCTGGAAACAAGCATGACTCAGCCCTCACTCAGGTTTGGTGACCACAAGGACACAGCCATTCTGAGGACTCATCCCAGTTGCTCTTATGAATCAGTAATTTAACTCACTCCACAGATGATACAAACCAACCATTTTAGACCTGGAGGAGATGGCAAGGATTATGTCATCTTAAGATTCATGGTTTACCGGGGAGGAAGGAACCAAAGCCAGAGAAAAGAACGAGGCCAGTGGTGGGGGAGTCTAGCATCCCATGCGGTGTAAAGAAGATAGGCTCTGAGGTCAGAAGGATGGAGATTTGAATCTAGACCTTGTTATCTGTAAACTTAGACACCTTGGGCAAATTGCTTAACCTTGAGCCTGCATTTCTGCTTCTGTAAAATGGAGGTACAGTGCCACACAAGAATGAAAGATTGTTGCTTACAGAAGAATCCAATTTAATATATGTAGATACTCCTCATTCCAGGAAGTGGAGCTTAACTCCCCCTCTCCCCACTGAGGGGGGGCTTGACTTAATGACTTGCTTCCAAAGAATAAAGTATGGAAAGGGCAAAATAGTAACTGTTCAATGGAGAAACCCAACAAATACGGCCTTAACCAAGTGATGAAGGTTAACATCTCTGGTGATGCTTTGTGTCTGTCATGTTCCCATATTATGATGTGATGAGGCGAAAACTTCATCTCTGTGGTCTTCCTCCCCACGACCCATAATTCCAGCTAAATCATGAGAAATACATCAGACAAGGCCAAATTGAAAGACAGTTGACAAGAAATGCGGCCAGTATTCCTCAAGATGGTCAAGGTCATGAAGAGCAAGGAAAGACTGAGAAACTGTGACAGATCAGAGACTGGGGGAGTGACATGTGAATGCAGTGTGGTGCCCTGGGTGGCTCCTGGCACAGAAAAAGGACCTTAATGGAAAAACGGTGGAATTGAAATGAAGTCTAGGCTTTAATTAATAATAGGGTGCCAATGCTGGTTTTCAGTTGTGACAAATGTACTGTGGTCTTGCAAAATGCTAACAACAAGGGAAACTGGGACAGAGTATATGGGAACCTTGGGAACCTTGTATACGATCTTTACATCTTTTTGATAAATCGAAAGTTATTCCAAAAAGTTAATAATTTTTTAAAGATTGAACTGATTTTGATCAAATCTTGGTTTAGTCATAGACATCAGTTTGATTTTGTACCTAGAGAGCCTTGAGTCATCTAGGTCCCAGATTTTGTGATTCAACAGCAGCACTTGACCTGTACTAACTGTCACGAAAACTTTCTATATCATCTGTGTCATGATTGATACTCTTCCAACGGAATTTCTTGCTAGGAAACCCACGCTACCAGAAGCTCATCCCATTATAGATTTGCTTAGAGTTTTCTGGATTTAAAAGTATGCAGCTAACACATCTTGGTAGAGGCAAAGACTTACAATGACTCTCATTTATTGAGCACAAACACAGTATTAGGCACTACACTGGACATGGTGTGACATTTTCTTATTTCATTCTGTAAGGTACATAATATCAGGGAAGGATATGAAGTTGGAGAGGTTAAAGGACTTGTCCAAAGTCACACAGCCAGGAAAAGGACAAGTTAAGATTTGAACCAAGGTTTTTCTGATCCAAAGCATGTCAAATTGTTTTAATATAGATTGTTAAAACTTGAGAGAGAGACCTTAGAAATTATCTAATATAGAGGTTGGAATATATTAATATAGATTGTTAAAACTTGAGAGAGAGACCTTAGAAATTATCTAATATAGAGCTTGGAACCCCCCCATGTCTGTCAGTTTGTTGTACTGTGGGGGCTTGTGTGTTGCTGTGATGCTGGAAGCCATGCCACCGGTATTCAGATACCAGCAGGGTCACCCATGGAGGACAGGTTTCAGCTGAGCTTCCAGACTAAGACAGACTAGGAAGAAGGACCCGGCAGTCTACTTCTGAAAAGCATTAGCCAGTGAAAGCAGTGGAACATTGTCTGATATAGTGCTGGAAGATGAGCCCCCCAGGTTGGAAGGCACTCAAAAGATGACTGGGGAAGAGCTGCCTCCCCAAAGTAGAGTCGACCTTAATGATGTGGATGGAGTAAAGCTTTTGGGACCTTCATTTGCTGATGTGACATGACCCAAAATGAGAAGAAACAGCTGCAAACATCCATTAATAATCGGAACCTGCAATGTACGAAGTATGAATCTAGGAAAATTGGAAATCGTCAAAAATGAAATGGAACACATAAACATCGATATCCTAGGCACTAGTGAGCTGAAATGGACTGGTATTGGCCATTTTGAATCAGACAATCATATAGTCTACTATCTGGGAATGACAACTTGAAGACGAATGGCGTTGCATTCATCGTAAAAAAAAAAAGTTTCAAGATCTATCCTGAAGTACAACACTGTCAGTGATAGGATAATATCCATACGCCTACAAGGAAGACCAGTTTATACGACTATTATTCAAATATATGAACCAACCACTAGGGCCAAAGATGAAGAAATAGAAGATTTTTATCAGCTGCTACAGTATAAAAATTGATTGAGCATGCAGTCAAGACGCATTGATAATTACTGGCGATTGGAATGCAAAAGTTGAAAACAAAGAAGAAGGATCAGTAGTTGGAAAATATGGCCTTGGTAATAGAAACAATGCTGGAGATCAAATGAGAGAATTTTGCAAGACCAATGACTTCTTTATTGCAAATACCTTCTTTCACCAACATAAACAGTGACTATACACATGGACCTCACCAGACAGAACACACAGAAATCAAATTGACTACATCTGTAGAAAGAGACAATGGAAAAGCTCAATATCATCAGTCAGAACAAGGCCAGGGGCCAACTGTGGAACAGACCATCAATTGCTCATATGCAAGTTCAAGCTGAAACTGAAGAAAATCAGAGCAAGTCCACGAGAGCCAAAATATGACCTTGAGTATATTCCACCTGAATTTAGAGACCATCTCAAGAATAGATATGACTTTACTGAGCACTAGTGACCGAAGACCAGACGAGTTGTGGAATGACATCAAGGACATCATCCATGAAGAAAGCAAGAGGTCACTGAAAAGACAGGAAAGTAAGAAAAGACCAAGATGGATGTCAGAGGAGACTCTGAAACTTGCTCTTGAGTGTCAAGCAGCTAAAGCAAAAGGAAGAATTGATGAAGTGAAAGAACCGAACAGAAGATTTCAAAGAGCCTCTCAAGAGGACAAAATAATTATGATGACATGTGCAAAGAGCTGGAGATGGAACACCAAAAGGGAAGAACACACTCGGTGTTTCTCAAGCTGAAAGAACTGAAGAAAAAATTCAAGCCTCGAGTTGCAATAGTGAAGGATTCCATGGGGAAAATATTAAATGATGTAGGAAGCATCAAAAGAAGATGGAGGGAATACACAGAGTCATTATACCAAAAAGAATTAGTCGATATTCAACCATTTCAAGAGGTGGCATATGATCAAGAACCAATGGTACTGAAGGAAGAAGTCCAAGCTGTCCTGAAGGCATTGGTGAAAAACAAGGCTCCAGGAGTTGAAGGAATATCAATTGAGATGTTTCAACAAAAGATGCAGCACTGGAGGTGCTCACTCGTCTATGCCAAGAAATATGGAAGACAGCTTCCTGGCCAACTGATTGGAAGAGATCCATATTTATGCTTATTCCCAAGAAAAGTGATCCAACCTAATGTGGAAATTATAGAACGATATCGTTAATATCACACGCAAGCAAAATTCTGCTGAAGGTCATTCAAAAACGACTGCAGCAGTATATTGACAGGGAACTGCCAGAAATTCAGGCCTTTTTCAGAAGAGGACGTGGAACCAGGGATATTGTTGCTGATGTCAGACGGATCCTGGCTGAAAGCAGAGAATATCAGAAGGATGTTTACCTACGTTTTATTGATTATGCAAAGGCATTTGACTGTGTGGATCATAACAAACTATGGATAACACTGTGAAGAATGGGAATTCCAGAACACCTAATTGTGCTCATGAGGAACCTTTACATAGATCAAGAGGCAGTTGTTCAGACAGAACAAGGGGATACTGATTGGTTTAAAGTCAGGAAAGGTGTGCGTCAGGGTTGTATTCTTTCACCATACCTATTTAATCTGTATGCTGAACTAATAATACTAGAAGCTGGACTATATGAAGAAGAACGGGGCATCAAGATTGGAGGAAGACTCATTAACAACCTGCGTTATGCAGATGATACAACCTTGCTTGCTGAAAGTGAAGAGGACTTGAAGCACTTACTAATGAAGATCTAAGACCACAGCCTTCAGTATGGATTACACCTCAACATAAAGAAAACAGAAATCCTCACAACTGGACCAATGAGCAACATCATGATAAATGGAGAAAAGATTGAAGTTGTCAAGGATTTCATTTTCTTTGGATCCACAATCAACAGCCATGGAAGCAGCAGTCAAGAAATCAAAAGACGCGTTGCATTGGGCAAATCTGCTGCAAAGGACCTCTTCAAAGTGTTGAAGAGCAAAGATGTCACCCTGAAGACTAAGGTGTGCCTGACCCAAGCCATGGTATTTTCAATCACATCCTATGCCTGTGAAAGCTGGACAATGAATAAGGAAGACCGAAGAAGAGTTGACGCCTTTGAATTGTGGTGTTGGCGAAGAATATTGAATATACCGTGGACCGGCAAAAGAACGAACAAATCTGTCTTGGAAGAAGTACAACCAGAATGTTCCTTAGAAGCAAGGATGGCGAGACTGCATCTTACATACTTTGGACATGTTGTCAGGAGGGATCAGTCTCTGGAGAAGGACATCATGCTTGGCAGAGTACAGGGTCAGCGGAAAAGAGGAAGACCCTCAACGAGGTGGATTGACACAGTGGCTGCAACAATGAGCTCAAGCATAACAACGATTGTAAGGATGGCGCAGTACTGGGCAGTGTTTCGTTCTGTTGTGCATAGGGTCACTATGAGTCGAAACCAACTCGATGGCACCTAACAACAACAGAGGTTGGAAAATGGTGATTTATAAGCTAGATCTTACCTTCAACCCACAGATGATTTTAGTTTGGGGTGGCACAAGATTTTTTTATGGGGTTTTTTTTTTTTTTTTGGTTCTTTTTAAGCTGAATTAATTGCCAGCATTTGAAAATTAGGAGATTTTGTGTTAAAATACCACATTTTTAATTTTCCTCAGGGGTAAAAAAAAGTGTTTTCTGTGGCCACATTGGGCATTCATTCCTGACAGGAGCTGAGCCCTAACTGGCCGGTTAGATCAGACAGGTGTTCTCTGTTTCACCTGGCTCCACCCAACCCACTTCTCATCTTTACTTTCTCTGCCAGGCTCCTGTAGCTTATGGTGCTTGATTTAGTACAATTTCCGGGAAAGAAAATTGCCACTCAGAGAGGCATAGTGACTGATCGGAAGTCACACAGCAAGAATAAGTAACCAGCAGGCTGGCGGGTGATCACTAATATTGTTTGAATGGGGAGGCTGATCCTCCATGTGAGCTGAGCTGCATGAGTTCCTGTGTCTCTCTGCCCTCTGCCTCCTCTATGGCTGAGTTGTTTCTGCCTCCTGTCAGTCATATTTGCTGAGTCACATCTTCTCCACTTAATCCCCCCGAGGGAGGTTGCCTGCTTTCATGGTATTTTCACACTTCATAAAAAGGCTTCCTCTTGTCAAAAACCAAACTAAACCCACTGCCATCGAGTTGAATCCAACTCATAGTGACCCCATAGGACAGATTAGAATTGCCCCATAGGGTTTCCAAGGCTGTGAATCTTCAGAGAAGCAGACTGCCACATCTATCTCCTATGGACCAGCTAGTGGATTCCAACTGGCGGCCTTTCAGTTAGCAGCCAAGCACCTAACCACCGTGCCACCAGGGCTCTTGCTCTTGTCAAATACCCTCAAAATTAATAAGGGTTAATCCTCTCGTCTCAGGAGAATGGAAAGCTAGTTGGGAGGTTTGAAATTTAGCTTCATTTAAAAGAGAGAGAGAGGGAAGAAAGAAAGGAAAGAGGAAGGAAGAGAGAGAAAAAGAAAAAAAAAGGAAAAAGGAAGTGAGAGAAAGAAGGGGGAGGGAGAAAAGATAGGGGAAAGGAGGGAGGAAGACGAACCTGAGGGGTTGGCATCTCTGATGCTTACACCTTTGCTTGTTTAGGTCTGTTTAAACTCCCACCACCAATACCTCCATTTCACCTTCTTCGAGGTAAGAACATAGCGGTATGGAGTCAGTCCCCCTACCCAGTCCCTAAGCCAGCCCTGATCTAAGGCAGGACACATAAAAGGATTCAGACTGAGTCTTCCTGGGAGCCCAGTGCTGAGATCTTGCAGAGGAAATCCCAAACCCTCTCTAACACTTTCTCATCTTTTTTTTTTTTAAATATACTTTTGCAATTTTAATTTTTTGTATCATACATAAAAGTGAACACAGCATATATGCACAATTTATGGAGGCATTAATAAAACAAACCCCCATGAGCCCACTACCTCTTGTATGAAACGGAAGTTTTGGCCATACCTTAGAAGTTCTGTGTGCCCTTCTCTGATTCCATCTCGGTCCTTCTTGCCATGTTCGTCGTTCTATTTATGCATTCATCCAGCCCTTCATTTTTGATCTTTTATTATGAAGACAATCAAATATACAGAAAATGAGAAGGAATAGTACAATTGAATACCACATAGCTACAAATGAATTCAACAACTGTTTAGCATTTGCCCCTTTTTGCCTCATCTTTCTATTTGCTAAGCCTTTTTTTTGAAGCATTTTATTTTGGAAAATAGCAGTTCTATAGTAGAGCATAGAGACTGGTATAATGGATTCCATCCTACTTCAGCAGTTCTCAATTGGTGGATGATATTGTTTCATTTGTTCTCTCAACCATGTCACCCCTTTCCCACTTCTCGGTTATTTTGAAGCAAATCCCAGCCATATAATTTCATCTGTATGTCTGTTTCTGTAAAAGAAAGACTTTAAAAAAATATAATCACAATATCATTGTCATACCTAAAATGATTAATATTTTCTTAATGGTACCAAATATCTAGTCAGTGTTCATGTTCAAATTATTTGATCCTGCCCTCCTTGGCTATCTTTTCCTCCATTTTTACAGTTGGTGTCTTTGGATTGGGATTCGAACAAGGTCCCCCAGTGTATTTGGGGGATGACTGCCTAAGACTCTGGGTTTCCTCTGTGTGTGTGTGGTTTGTTTGTTTTCTGCCCAATTTATTTGCTGAAAAGCACAGTTCATTTCTCTTGTACCATTTCCCACATTCTGGATTTGGTTGAATCTGTCCTGTGGTGCCATTTAACGTGCTCTATCTTTGCTTTTATCTCCTGTAAACTGGGAGTTAGCTCTAGAGCGTTGATGAGATTCAAGTTTGATTTCTGGCAAGAGTATTTCATAAGTACTGTTGGTGTAGTTCTGTCAGGAGGGAGATAATGCCTACTTATCTAACTTTTTGTGATGTTAAGATTGACTAGTGGGTTCTTCTGTTCTGAAGTTATATAATCTTATCCATTATAAAATTCCCCAACTGCTCTTCACCTACTAGGTTTAATAGCCTTTGACAGTCATTACCTAAGAGTTGGGCTGAATCATTTTAATGTAAGTTCAGACACCAAGACCCTTGAAGTCATTGAGTACAGCATGCATTGCTGAAAAAGGAAGGATATGATCCTCTTAAGTCAGTACCATCATCCCACCTAATAAAAATTAATAATCATTCCTTCATATTATTTAGTATCCAATCCACATGAAAAGTTCTCAACTTATCCGCCCATTTAAATGAACTTTTTATATTAGAGTAATTTTAGAATTATAGAAAAATTGCAAAGATGGTACAGAGACTTCCCATATATTCCATGCCCAAGTTTCCCTATTATTAACATCTTACCTTAATACAATACTTAGGTTACAAGTGATGAATTAATTTTGATACAGTAAAACCTGCGAAAGTTGGAACCCATGTAAGGCGGAAACCTGCCAGAGAAGGAAAACACAAATATTTTTCACTAAAAGGAGAGATAGAGAAGTGGTGAGGCTGCACCCTGTCAAAGACAGGAAACTTGGGAGACCCAGGAAAACAAAGCAGTCCTCTCGAGTTCTGGTTTCACTGTACAGTATTATTAACTAAAATTCATACTTCATTCAGAGTTTCTTAGTTTTTACTTTTTTTTTGGTCCCGGGGTTCCATCAAGGATACCACATCGCATTTAGTCATCATGTCTCCTTAGACTCTTCTTGGCTGTGACGATTGCCATCTGGTTATTTTCTTCCCCTGTTACCTTGTGGGAATCCCAGGTGACGTAGTGATTAAGAGCTACAGCTGCTAACTAAAAGGTCGGCAGTTCGAATCTTCCAGGTGCTCTTTAGAAACCCTATGGGGCAGTTCTACTCTGTCCTGTAGAGTTGCTATGAGTCAGAATTAACTAGACAACTGTGAGTTTGGTTTTTGGTTTATTACTTTGTAGATTGTCTCGCATGTTGGATCTCTCTACGTATTTTCTATGGTGGTGTTTAATTTGTTCCTCCATCCCTTCTTAAAAAACTGAAAAATAAAGCCTCAATTAGATTCAGGTTAAACATATTTGCCAGAATATTTTATAGGTGATGCTGTTTTCTTTATATACCGCCTCACATCAGTGAATGATTAGGATATAAAAGATGGGAGGAAGGAAGGCAGAACTAATACGTAAGAAGCAGAAGGCCATGGCCAAAGCGGAGACTGTTTCTCCCAGAGTTCAGGAGAGGCCACTCCAAATGCCCCTAGCATCTTGCTTTTCTTCCTTTGAATCCTACTCGATAAAATGGACCCAATTCTGTTTGTTAACTTGTACAACTGTGAAGATTGTATTACCTTCCTTTCTTGTCTTAGACTGTAGCTGGTTGTGTTTATTGGAACATTGCTTTGGGTAGAATTCATCTGTCAAAAAACTGCATGTGTTTAAGTTATGACTTCCGAAGTTTCTTGAGGAGGCTTGACACCCCACAAAATGTTTAGACGTATCTTTGGAAGGGTCTCAGGCTTGATTTCTGTTTCCTTTTACTCATTTAAAAAAGTAAATGAACTGTAGTGGTAATTACATGAAGCTCACAAATGACTGAACTGCATAGAACGATACACACACACACACACAAATGAGTGCATGTAGGGGTGTCAGTGGTGAAGCACAAACAGGAGGGTTGGTTAGGGTCCATCCAGAAGGACTTCAGAAGACAGGCCTAGTAATCTCCTTCCAAAACACCAGCCATTGAAAACCCTGTGAAGCACAGTTCTATTCTGACACACCTGAGGTCACCATGAGTCGGAATTGACTCGACAGCATCTAGTTTATAATTGGTGAAATCTGAATAAGGCCTGGACTGGACCAATGCCAACTCCCTGTTATAGAAGGTGGAAACATGGAGGGAGGTGGGGTGAAGAGTTCACAGGACCTCTGCATTTACAATTATGTCAATTAAAAAGTTTAAAAAATTAATTGGAGTAATACATGCTCTGAATTTTGTGGCCAGTGCAGAAGGACAAGATAAAAAACGAGTTACAATTTTAGAAGGGAAGAGACGCAATTATCATTATTTGTAGGTAATGTGGCTGTCTCCTTAGAAAATTAAGTAAAACATGTTTGAACTAATATAGGAGTTCAGTAAGGTAACAATTTAAATGATTAATAGATACCGTTCACAATAATAGCAGCAAAAAATTTAAAATATCTAGGAATAAACTTAGCCAGCATTGTGTGGTATCTGCAAGAAGAAAACTACTGCATTTACTAAAGAATATAAAAGATGACATAACAAAGAACTGAAATAAATGATGGAGAGCTATATTCATTATTTAAAGTTTAAAAGGCAGCCAATTATTCTTTGTTGTGTTATAAATGACAAGAGTAGGCAATGAGTGAGAATTGAATAGTGTCTGATTAGATAATAGTTTTATATCAATGTAATTTCTTGATTTTGATAATTGTACTGTGGTTATATCCATCAAAGCAGCCCTGGTGGTGCAGTGGTTAAGCACTTGGCCGCTAACAAAAAGGTCTGTGGTTCAAACCCACCAGCGACTCCACGGGAGAGAGATGTGGCAGGCTGCTTTGGTAAAGATTATAGCCTTGGGAAACCTCTGAGGCTGTACTGCTCTGTCCATAGGATAGCTATAAGTTGGAATTGACTCCACGGCAGTGGGTTCTGTGCATCATGTTATTTAGGAGATACACATTGAAGTATTTAAAAATAACAGGGCATCACATTTGCAACTTATTTCCAAATGGTTCAGAAAATAATAATAATAAATTATGTATCTATAGCCTTATCTGGAGCCCCTGGGTGGTGCAAACAGTTAGCACAATTGGCTACTAACTGAAAGGGTGGCAGTTTGAGTTTACCCAGAGGCACGTTGGAAGAAAGTCCTGGGAATGTACCTCCAAAAATTAGCCAAGGAAAGCCCTGTGGATCACAACAGAATATTTTTTGATATAGTGCTGGCAGATGAGCCCCCTAGGTTGGAAGTTAACAATGGACTCAAGTGTGCTGGTGATCATGAGGATGGCATGGGACCAGGCAGCATTTTGTTCTGTTGTACATGGGGTCGCCATGAGTTAGAGCCAACTCAGCAACTACTAACAACCATATAGATCAAAACAGTGGGATGGAATACAATAAAATGTAAACAATGGTTATCTTTTATGTGGTGGAACCACGGGTGACTAGTGTGTATGTGTGTGTGTGTTTTATTATAACACAGTACGTATGTGTTACTTTGGCCTTCAGGAAAGAAAATCTTAATTTATATAATGAAAAGTGATCCTCAAGTAAGAAATGCCTAGCACTAAGAAGAGAGTTGTCAGAAGTAGTGTGGTTTATTTGTCTCCCTAAAAAATGCATCGGATAGCAATAAGTTACTTAAAACATAGCCTCACACATCCTCCACGAGTGGTAGAAGCTGTTGTGTCCACGCCAGCCATACTTCAAAAATGGGAGGAAGTGGCTTTGTTTGCCATTTGCCAAACCAACTAAATCAAACCCAGGAGGTTCCCTGCTTCCTACTGTCCATCTGGGGCAGGGTTTCAAGATGGCCCCACCTCCGGCATAGCAGCAGTGTTCAAATTTGGAAACTTGAAGCAAAGAGTTCCTTGCCTAGGGCCAATTGATGCCCCTTTGCTCTTTTTTTTTTTTTTACCTCTCAGTTCCTGATGACATAATTAATACTTTCAACACAGGCTTAATTGCTCGCTTACCATGTGCAGGGTGCTGTGTTGGTAACAGGTATATCCTACTGAGTAAAGTAGATGTGGTCCTTCATTTGTGGAACTTACAGTCTCGTGGGAGAAACAGGCAAGGGACTCGATGGAATAAGTATTTAATTTTAAATTATCTAAAGTTATATGTCACTTCGAAGACTAAGGTGCGCCTGACCCAAGCCATGGTATTTTTAGTTGCCTCATACGCATGCGAAAGCTGGACAATGAATAAGGAAGACCAAAGAAGAATTGATGCCTTTGAATTATGGTGTTGGCAAAGATTATTGAATTTACCATGAACGACCAGAAGAACAAATAAATCTGTCTTGGAAAAAGTACAGCCAGAATGCCCCTTAGAAGTAAGGATGGTGAGACTTCATCTTACGTACTTTGGACATGTTATCAGGAGGGACCAGTCCCTGGAGAAAGACCTCATGCTTGGTAAAGTAGGGGGTCAGCGAAAAAGAGGAAGACACGCAACAAGATAGACTGACACAGTGGTTGCAACAAAGGGCTCAAACATAGCAGTGATTGTGAGCATAGTGCAGGACCGGGCAGTGTTTTATTCTGTTGTACGTAGGGTCGCTATGAGTCGAAACTGACTTGATGGCACCTAACAACAAAGATATACAATGAAAAGGCACCAGATGGAGTGATGACAAATAGTAGTGGGGGCTGGGGTAGGGGTACCCTGTGTTATTCTAGTCACTCTGACCTAATTGTTGTTACTGAGCACCTCAAACAAGTGCCAGCCTCGGGGCCTTTGCACTTGCTGGTCCCTCTTCCCAGAATGTTCTCACACAGATATCTGCATGATTCACTTCATCATATTTATGTCTTCATTCAAAGGTCACCTTCGCAGAGGTGTTTTCCTTGATCCTACCATCCAAAATAACCCTCTCTTATACAATAATCACTCTCTATGCTTGTATCTTGCTTTATTCTTCTTCATAGCACTTAGTGTTGACCTAATAATGTCTACATGCCTATATGTATATGTGTGCATATGCATATATACACACATATATATCCTTATTATTTAAGCTCATGTTTATTGAGAATCTATTATATATCAGGCACTACTGGAAACCCTGGTGGCGTAGTGGTTAAGTGCTGTGGCTGCTAACCAAAAGTTCAGCAGTTCAAATCCACCAGGTGCTCTGTGGAAACTCTATGGGGCAGTTCTGCTCTGCCTATAGGGTTACTATGACTTGGAATCTACTAGATGGCAACAGGATAATAGGTTTTTGGAGCCCTGGTGGCGCAGTGGACAAGAACTCGACTGCTAACCAAAGGTCAGCAGTTTGAATCCACCAGCCCCTCCTTGGATGCCCTATGAGGTAGTTCTACTCTGTTGTATAGGGTCGCTATGAGTCGGAATCGACTACATGACAATGGGTTTCTGTAATAGCTTTTAAGGAGCCTAGGTTGTACAAGCGGTTTGTGATTGGCTGCTAACCTAAAGGGTGGCAGTTTGAACCCGCCCAGTGGCTCCAAGGAAGAAAGGCCTGGAGAATTGCTTCTATAAAGATTACAGCCAAGAAAACCCTGTGGAGCAGCTCTTCTCTGTAACATATGGGATTGCCATGAGCCCAGGCCAACTAGATGGCAGCCAATAACAACAACAATAGTAGGTATTAAGGTTAAGGTTATAGAGACAAATAAAATTCCTGACCTCACAAAACTTGCATCCTAGTGTCAAAAGACAGACAATGATTTAATTAGAAGATAATTTCAGGTAGTAGTAAATTACATGAAAAAAAAATTAAAGAGAGGAAGGGGAGTGTGAGTCATGAAAAGAGGTAATCAGGGAAGGCTCCCCTGAGGAGGTGATGTTTGAGCAAAGACCTGGGTGAAGCAAGGACAGGAGCTATGAGAATATCTAGGGAATGATCTGTCCAGGTGGAGGGAATGGAAATGCAAGCACTTAAGGTGGGAGCAGTTTTGGTGTGTGAGTCTAGCACAAGGTCGTGAGAGGCAGGGAAGGAATGCTGAGCCTCAGACCCATAAGGAGTTTAGAATTTATTCTGAATAAGATGACCATATGATGAGTTAAAAAAAAATTTTTTTTAATCAGTTTTATTGAGATATAATTTGCTTACAATAAAATATACTATTTTAAGCATACAGTTCGTTGAGTTTTGATAATGTATCCAAAAACCAAACCCATTGCCCCTGACTCATGGCATCCCCATGTGTTACAGAGTAAAACTATGCTCCATAGGGTTTTCTCAGCTATAATCCTAATGGAAACAGATTGCCAGGTCTTTCTTCCTAGGTGCCGCTGGGTGAATTTGAACTGCCAACCAGGTTAGCAGTCAAATGCAAACCATTCATGCCACTCGGGGACCTTTTACAAATGTATGCACATCTGTAAATAACATTCAAATAATGACATAGACTCTATCACTCCAAAAAGTTCCCTCCTGCCTCTTTGCTGAGTGCTCCTTCCACCCAGCAACCGCTGGTCTGCTTTCTGTCACCATAGACTGGTTTGCGTTTTCTAGATCATCACATAAATGGATCATACAGTATGTAATCCTTGTATCTGGCTCTTTCACACACTATAATGTTTTTGAGATTCCGCCACATTTTTTATTATGTGCACTTTGCTCTTTTTTATTGTTAAGGAGTATTTCATAGTATGTATATCCCATAATTTGTTTCTCTATTCATCTGTTGATGAAAATTTGCATTGTTTCCAGTTTTTGGCTATTATGAATAAAATGCTATCAGCCTTTATGTATAGGTCTTGTAATGAAAATATATATATATTTTTAACTTTTATTGAGCTTCAAGTGAACGTTTACAAATCAAGTCAGTCTGTCACATATAAGTTTACATACATCTTACTCCGTACTCACACTTGCTCTCCCCCTATTGAGTCAGCCCTTCCAGTGTCTCCTTTCGTGACAATTTTGCCAGCTTCCCACTCTCTCTATCCTCCCATCCCCCCTCCAGACATGAGATGCCAACACAATCTCAAGTGTCCACCTGATATATTTAGCTCACTCTTCATCAACATCTCTCTCCCACCCACTGTCCAGTTCCTTTCATGTCTGATGAGTTGTCTTCGGGGATGGTTCCCGTCCTGTGCCAACAGAAGGTCTGGGGACCATGGCCGCCAGGATTTCTCTAGTCTCAGTCAGACCATTAAGTATGGTCTTTTTATGAGAATTTGGGGTCTGCATCCCACTGATCTCCTGCTCCCTCAGGGGTTCTCTGTTGTGCTCCCTGTCAGGGCAGTCATCGATTGTGGCCGGGCACCAACTAGTTCTTCTGGTCTCAGGATGATGTAGGTCTCCGGTTCATGTGGCCCTTTCTGTCTCTTGGGCTCTTAGTTGTCGTGTGACCTTGGTGTTCTTCATTCTCCTTTGCTCCAGGTGGATTGAGACCAATTGATGCATCTTAGATGGCCGCTTGTTAGCATTTAAGACCCCAGATGCCACATTTCAAAGTGGGATGCAGAATGTTTTCATAATAGAATTATTGAAAAAATATTTTTACTGACCAGACTTAATGGTCTGTCAGAGACTGGAGGAACCCCCAAAACTGTGGCCCCTGGCCACTCTATTAACCCAGAACTGCAACCATTCTTGTAGCCCACTTTTCAGACAAAGATGAGACAGGACTATAAGACAAAACATGATACACGTGAGGAGTGTGCTTCTTGGTTCAACCAGATACACGAGACCAAAAGGGCGGCTCCTGTCTGGAGGCAGGATGAGAAGGCAGGAAGGGACAGGAACTGGTTGAATAGACACAGGCAACCCAGGGTGGAAAGGGAGAGTGTGCTGTCATATTGTTGGGATTGCAACTAATGTCACGCAACAATATGTGTATAAACTTTTGTATAAGAAATTGACTTGATCTGTAAACTTTCACCTAAAGTTTATATATATATATATATATATATATATATATATGTATATTTATGTTTTGTGGTTAACTTTGGAGTCAATCTAACTCCTGGGCCATATGGTAAGTGTAGGTTTAATTTATAAGAAACTGTAAAACAGTTTTCCAAAGTGGTTGTACCATTGGACACAGCATTGTATTAACATGTAGGAGGTATTGAGCTGGTACTAACCTGGAGGATGAAGGTGGTCAGATTTAAAATTATTTAAAAAGTATCACTGAAGCTTTACTGTGTGGAAAATTGACTGTATAATGCCAAGAGTGGAAACAGAGATATATCTATAGAATTGCCTAATAGGAGGTTATCAGTTTATTCTACAAGGAGCCCTGGTAGTGCAACAGTTAAGCACTCAGTTACTAACTGAAACGTCCAGGGTTTGAACCCATCAGCTGCTCCACAGGAGAAAGATGTGGCAATCTGCTTCTGTAAAGACTACAGCCTTGGAAATCTGATGGGGGCATTTCTACTCTGTCTTTTAGGGTCACTGTGAGTTGAAATCAACTGGATGGCAATGGGTTTGGGTTTTCACTCTATTCTACAGGCGATTATTGCACAGAGAAGTAAAAAACCTTGTCCAAGGTAACACAGCTAGTGAGTAGAGAAAACAAGAAGTGAACCCATCCTTGTCTGTCTAAGGCTTAGTGCAGTGCCTGACATGGAGTAACTGCTCAATAAATGCTAGCTATTACAATTAGGGATTGAGTAAATGTTTTTTTGAATTCCTCCTGAACTGAACAGCCAGGTCCTGTTCAAAACAAAACAAGAAAATCACCCGCACACATCCACACATCCTGAATTAGTGCTGTCTAGGTTAGTTTGTCTGAATTTATTTTGACTGTAACACAATCAAACAGCCACAAAGCAGTGTGCTGCAGAGGTCTCTCTCTCTTACTCTGTCCTTCTTATCCTATTTGGCATTTATTGATAGTCATTTAGAGAGACTGTTTATTTCCTATGCAATCACATTTTCAGAAAGAAGAAACAAGGAGGAGGGGAGTGGTATCATGATGAGGAAATTTTATTAAGAGATTATTTAATGTTATTGATACAGTGCACTAAGAGTCAAGGAAATGCACCAATCAATACATGCCCACATCAATGTTTAATCTACTTTTAGCCCTTTGCTGGAGTATTTAATTAGCTTGTGATTTGGAAAATTGCATGGAGCACACAAGGCAATGAATGTTCTGGAACTAAAGAGAGAAGTGATTATTTTGCTTCCAGCAAATTATGAAAAATAGCTGGAAAATGTAGTGATGTTGTGTAGAGAGCTTAAAACAGCCAAGATGAAGGTGAGGAAGCTCTGGAGAAAAGGCTTGCTTTGGGATTCAGATTTATTTATTGTATTTGTTATC
This sequence comes from Elephas maximus indicus, assembly GCF_024166365.1. Taxonomy (NCBI): domain Eukaryota; kingdom Metazoa; phylum Chordata; class Mammalia; order Proboscidea; family Elephantidae; genus Elephas; species Elephas maximus. Next base: position 86,934,988 of record NC_064830.1, on the reverse strand, counting down.
TCATATATATCTCACTCCCTGTGGGGTTGGTTGTTGTCCCTATTTTGTAGATGAGGAAGTCAATATTGATTAGGGACTTTAAATAACTTGCTCTAAGTTTCACTTTTGGTAAAGATATGAATTGAGTCTCTGGTATTTACTGAATCTGCCCCTTCTACTTTGGCATCTCAAAGTCGTCAACTTTGGAATTTCAAAAGCTTTCACTGATCCTCTGTTTTACCCATTGTTGATGGGATAAAGAAGTTCTAAAATATTCATTTTGTGGGTTGGGCAATGTGGTAGGCTGAATAATGGCCCCTCAAAATTGTATATGTCCTAATCTCGTACCTATGAATATGTTAGGTTACACAGTGTCTTAGTTTCTTATAGCTTCCTTAGTTCCCATAACAGCCCTCTCTATGGCATCTAAGATTCATGTCCTTATCATGTGCAGAACATATGTACCCCCTCCCAGAAACCCAAAAATTCTTAACCCATTTCAGCATCAATTCTAAGTCCAAAATCTCATCTTCTAAATTATCTAAATCAGATATGGGTGAGCTTTTGGGTATGGCTCATCTTGGATAAAATTCCTTCCCATTTGTGGGCCTGTGAAACCTAGAATACAAGTTACCTCCTTCCGAAGTATGCTGGTGGAACAGGCATAGGGTAGACATTCCCATTCCAAAAGGAAGAAAGTGGAGGGAAAGAAAGGGGTCATGGGTACCAAGCAAGTCCAACACCCAGCAGGGCAAACTCCAGTAGATTTCAAGTTATGAAAATAATCATCTCTTCTCCAGGCCCATCAGGGCGGTGGCCCTGCCCTCTGGACCCTGCAGGGTGGGCTGGCCCTTCAGATTCTAAGCGTTGGCCCCAAACCCTCAGCCCTGGGCATTGGTCCTGCCTTTCTAGTCCACTGGTATAATACCCGCACACCCTCACTTTTGAGATGAAGCCTCCTTTTCCAAGCCCATGGGGTAGATAGCCCCTGCCCACCCCAGAACCCAGGTGGTGGTCCTGCCCTCTTGAACAGAGGAAGCAGCAGCCCTGCTCCCCAGACCTGCTGGCCGTCCTGCTGGCCTCTGAACAACTCATAGGATCATCTTTTTATTTTCTTAAAAGACAACAGATGTTCTCAGTCAGATAATTCCATTGGCTCTTTTCCTGCCTGTAGAATTCCAGAAATCTACCAACTTTTCTTCATTTTATCCTATCTCTGTCCCCTTCAGTCTAAGGTTGTAATTTTCCGTGAGATGGTTTATTGTAGCCATAAATCACACAGTTAAGCTCTTTAGCAAAGGGTGATTCAGTCACATCCTTGGTGTCCTCTCCAGAGCATGATTTCTTTAATTTTTACAACATGAATAGGCTGAGGATGCTCCAGATATTCAAGTTATGGCTCCTTTGTGCACAGTTCTTCCTCAATCTATTTCTTTCCTCCTGTATTTTACTATAAGCAGCAAGAAAAAGTCACACCACACTTTCAGATTTTGCTTAGAAATCTCCTTAGTCAAATATCCAAATTTGTCACTTGTTCTGCTTCCCACAAAATATTTGAACACAATTCAGTGAAGTTTTTTGCCATTTTTTAACAAGGACAACCTTTTCTCCAATATCCAATAATATGTTTATCATTTATTTTAAGCCTCACTAGAGGCACATTTAACATTTACACTTCTAGCAACATTCTGTTCAGATGATACAAACTTTCTCTACATCTCTCCTCACTTCTTTCTGGGCCCTCACCAGACCTGCCTGTTAAATCCATAATTCTAACAACAGTCTCTTCAAGGCAATATAGGGTTTGACTATTAAGCACTTCCAAGCTCTTCCAGCCTCTACCTATTACCCAGTCCTAAAGCCCAGTCCACACTTTCAGGTATTTGTTACAGCAGCACCCACTCTTGGTACTAAACTCTGTCTTAGTTTCCTTGGGCTGTCATAACAAAATACCACAAAGTGCATGACTTTAAAGGGCAGAAAATTATTGTCTCTCTGTTCTGGAGGCTAGAAGTCTGAATTCAGGTGTTGGCAGGGTCATGCTCTCTCTGTCCTATCTAGGGAAAGGTTCTTTGTCTCTTAGTAGCTCTGAGTGTTTCTTGGCATTCCTTGACTTTAAGATACACATTCTATGGTATCCATCTCCCCGCTTTGTGACTGTGTCTCCATATCTATTTCCCCCTTTTATATGACACCACTCAGGAGGGATTAAAAACCCGTTGCCATCGAGTCGATTCTGACTCATGGCAACCCTATAGGACAGAGCAGAACTGCCCCATAGGGTTTCAAGGAGTGGCTGGTGGATTGGAACTGCTGATCTTTTTGTTAGCAGCCAAAGTCTTAACCACTGCACCACTATTAGGATCCACCTTACTCTGGCTTAACCTCATTACTTGAACTGATAATATCTTCAAAGACAAACTCTGTTTCCATACAAGGTCACATTCAACGGGTATGAGGTTAGAACTTCAACATATGTTTTGGTGGGGATGGGGGGGGCCACAATTCAATCCATAACAGATGGTAGAGGGGATTTATAGGTTGAAGATAGAATTAAGGTTGCTAACCAGCTGATGTTGAGATGAGTTATCCATGTGGGCCCAATGTAATCACAAGGGTCCTTGTAAGTGGAAGACGGAGGGCAGAAGAGAGAGAACTAGAGAGACGGAAGGTTAGAACAACTCAACCCAAGATTGCTGACTTTGAAGATATAAGGAGAGGACCACAAGCCAAGGAATGCAGACAGCTTCTAGAAGTAGGAAGATGCAAGGAAACAGATTCTTCCCTAGAGCCTTGTAATAAATAAAGACTTGCCAACACTGATCTTAACCAGCAAGACCTGCCTCAGACTTGTGACTTTCAGAATTGTAAGATAATAAGTCTGTGTTGTTTGCAGCAACTAAGTTTGTGATAATTTGTTAGAGCAACAATAGAAAAATAATGCAGGCCACCTGTTTTGTTGTGACCCTCTAGTTGTCCTTGCATTTGAGTTTACTCTTCACACAGTCCTGTTCATCTCCTGGAAGGAAAAATTTCTAATCTCGTCAGGTCCTATTCCAGGACAGTGGCTAGACCATATTAACTTGTGAGTGGGCCCCTATGAAACAACAGGTAGGAATGCAAATCTCTGGTATTCGTTTCTGCTTTCTCCTTCTCACGGAATATAAGGCTTCCAATGCAGTTCTGCGTGGGAGAAAGTCGGCCCAGCTCTCTTTTTCTCTGCACCTATACAGTCTCATTCCTTGGATCTACTGTCCCATGCAGACAGCCAGCTGGTGGCATCATTTGAGCTTAGGCTGAGAAGAGAAAGCCTCCTGAAAATAACAGGCCTAAATTACATGCTCCAACGTGCATAGCAACATAGTCTCTTTGGCACTAAGGCAGCCTCCATTAGCTTGTGAAGTGGGAAGGAAATGGACTCAAGGCTTGGGTATGTCTTAGGTGGTTCAGGTGTTATCTCAGTGAAATTTAAGAGAGTATAAAGAAAAATGCCTATATACTGCTCCAAATCACAAGCACGTCTTTCCATGATAGCCCCAAGGGAAATGATAAACACAAAGGATAATGAAAAATGAGAAATTAAAGCACTAATCCAATACACACTGGATTACAGACCATGTTGGTTAACTGTTACAAGATCGACTCCAACTCATAGAGACTTTATATACAACAGAACAAAACATTGCCCAGTTCTGCACCATCCTCACAATTGCCACCATGTTCAAGTTCATTGTTGTAGCTGTTGTGCCAATCCATTTCACTGAGGGCCTCCCTCACCCTTGCTGGCCCTCCACTGCACCAAACGTGATGTCCTCCTTTAGCAATTGCTCCTGGTAATATGCCCCAAACAAGCGAGTTGGACAATGTTCAAAGGGACTATTGTATGACTTTAACTGTGACAGGCCATATATCTGACCATGAACAACAATATCGGATATAATAGAGGCCCTGTGGGATTATGTTTGGCCAGAAATTGAGAGATTTTGGATATGGAGATAGACTGGGAGATGAAGAGATAACAAGGCTACTGCATTAATCTTTAGGATGACAAAAGAGTGACTTTCTGGAGACCAGTGTATCAGTTATCTACTGCTGCATGACAAATTACCTTGAAACCTAGTAGCTTTAAAACAATAACGTATTATTTTACTCTTTCTGTTTGTTAGGATTTGGGTGTGGCTTAGCTGGGCCCTCTGGTTCAGGGTTTCCTATAAGGCTGCAATCAAGGTGCTGGCCAGGGCTGTGGCCATTCATCTCCAGGCTAGAATGGAGAAGGATTCGCTTCAAAGCTCACCCAGGGGGTTGTGGTGGGATTCAGCTCCTTGCAGGCTGTTGGTCTGAGGACCTCAGTTCCTCAGTGCATGTTGGCTGGAGGCCACCCTCAGTTCTTACTACAAGAGGTGGCAGCTCATAAGATGGTGGCTGGGTTCATCAGAGTGGGCAAACAAGAAGAACCAGAGAGAGTGACGGAGAATAAGATGGAGTTACAGTCTTACATAGTCTAATCTTGGAAGTGGCATCCCATTATTTTTGGTGTATTGTATTGATTAGAAGCAAGTCACTAGGTCTGGTCCACCTCAAGGGAAGGTTATTACACAGGGCATGAAGACCCAGAGGCAAGGACAATTGGGGGCAATGTCAGAAGTTGTCCATGACACCCAGATTCTTGAAGGATAGTCAGAGTGACAGTGACATTTCTCATGATATTCACATATTTGACTGTATCGTAACCTCTGTTACCACCTGTTCAAATTCAACCTGTCCTTCAAGGCCTAACTGAACTGTCACCTTTAGGAACTGTCCTTGTGCCTCTGAGCCAGATGTGTCTCTCTCTCCTCATACTCTCCACCACCAGAACTTGATCTGTCCCTTCAAACAACACTAATCAGAGAGAAATGCTATTTCCTAATTGGAAAATGGGGTCAGCGGAAAAGAGGAAAACCCTCAATAAGAAGGATTGACACAGTGGCTGCAATAGTGGGCTCAAGCATAACAACGATTGTAAGGATGGCACAGGACCGGGCAGTGTTTCATTCTGTGGTACATAGGATCACTATGAGTTGGAACCAACTCCATAGCGCCTAACAACAACAACAACAATGGTAAATAAAGCAGGAAGGGGCTCTGCGTCGCTTGGGGCTGACTTCTGGCACTGTCACTTACTAACTGTGTGTTCTTGCAGAAGTTAAGGTGTCTATGCACTGATTTCCTCATCTGTAAAAGGAGGATAAGGATGTTGGGAGAACAAACTGAGATAATGCGTAGAAAGCTGAGTACTAAGTCTATCTATTAAGCACCTATTAAGGAGATGCTTAATCATTGCTAGTCATTAGAGCAAGTATTATTATTTAAACAGCTTAAAAACAGAGTCTAAATCTTCCTAAGTTTCCTCCCTTCTCAGTGTCTAGCACACATTTAGCACTAAATAAAATATTTTTTGAATGAATGAACTACTATGATTTCCTGGTGCTCATCTGAGTCTTCCTGGAATGCCTCCTTAGGCTCCCTGGTAGGACCTTTCACCACTGAGCATCCTCCCTGCTGTTTTCCATGTGCCTCTCCTTGCCACCTGTGGGGCTATAAGATCCCTGATGCAATCGGTTCTATCATTGTGGCAAATTAACCTTTTTCCTGCGCTGTTTGTCAGTGGGAAGGATTTATGTGGGGGATAGAACTCTTCTCGGAGACTTTCATCTTCCCTTTGAGCACATGTTCCCCACCCCTCTTCCCAGTCCCTATCCATCAGCTGCCCTGATGTATATATTTTCCTTTTTCTCCCTCTGTTACCTTTTCTTCCTCGCTTGCTTCCTTTGAGCCAAACACAGGTAGGGGGGCAGAGAATGCACAGCCTGGTTTGCTTTGGTGAAGGAAATCTCTGAGACTCTTTAGGAATGAGCCTTCTTTTCATTCATGGTTCTCCACGCCTGAAATATGGTCGCAGGGAGCTCAGGAAATAGGCCCCATCCTCTCTTCCCGATAGAATTGAGCCATCTTTTTCCTAGTTGCTGCCTGCCACTCGTGTTGAAAGGTTAATCTGTTCCTCTTCTCAACTAGTTCATTCATCATTGGGAAGTGGTCTTTTGTGGAAAATATTGATCAAAGGCCTGCCAGGTCCTCTGCTGGGTTGAAATTGAGTGTTGCAGTCCATCAATGGCTTGGTATTTGGTGGTATGGAGAGAAGGCAGTGGCCTCAGCATGTGGGGAGGCTGGCTGATGGATGGAGAAAGGGCATTGGGATGGGGGTGGGTCTTTCTTTCCATCTGCCTTTCCTGGTCTGTTGGAGCCCTGGTGGCACAGTGGTTCAAGATCTCAGCTGCTAACCAAAAGGTCAGCAGTTCAAACCCACCAGCTGCTCCGTAGGAGAAAGATGCAGCACTCTGCTTCCAAAAAGATTTATAGCCTTGGAAACCTTATGGGACAGTTCTACCCTGTCCTATAGGGCCACTCTAAGTTGAAATCGACTCAACGGCAGTGGGTTTGGCTTTTGGTTTTCTCCTGGTTTGGTAAAAGGCAGGTAGAATCTTCCTGGGCTAGGATTGGGACCACCGGTGGGTGATTTAGGGAGCCTCAGTGTCCCACAGACCGTTTGGTCAGGCTCTGTGTGTGGGCATGTGAAGAAACAACTGAACTTGCCAGAGTTGTGTGTGGAATACTGGAATAGCTTCTTGATGTAGAATTGGCACTCAGAGCATTAAATTCAACTGAGGTGGTAGCAGCGGACCAGTTTCTGTTTCCAGCAACCCTGACAGACCTCCTTGCTCAAATTATGTCGTAATTTAGGAGAGGGCTATCTGTGACATTTGCTGGAGGGATCCAGCCCACCCTCAGTGTTAACACATCAAGCAAAAAAAACCTCTGATCTTACTCTCTTCCCTCTCTCCCTCCAGTTTCCTGCCACTGCTCCCTGTTGGCCAAATCCTACTGGAAGCCAGAAGCCTTGGAAGCTGTTAATGAAATTCATATAGGTCAGCCTCTGAGTGCAGTGATCAGGGTGGGGTAGGGAGGTGCGTGGATCCAGAGTGGCAAAAGGGGGATAAGCAGCCCGGTAGCTCAAACTGACTTAAGCTGAAGAAGGACTTCATTGGTTGTGGGAAAAGAGCTAGCTTCAGACCTTGCTGATCCAAGACACCTCTCAGCTCTGCTTTTCTAGGTACTGGCTAAATTTGAAGACTCCATAAGGTGGCTTGATAGTTTGGGGCTAACCTACATCCAACAAGCTTAGCAACCCATGTAGAGTAAGGATGTATGTTTCCTAGAAATTCCATCAAAAGTCCAAGCCTGATTCACACCTCCTCAAGTTGGATCCCACTCCCACTGGGGAACTGACCACCACTTAAATATCCTGAGCCTTACTTTCCTCATCTTTATGATGAAAACAATATCAACCTCACCCAGTTGTGGAAAAACAGTATATAATGGCTAAAACCATGAATTTTGGAGCCACACTGACTCGATTCAAATCCCAGATCTGGTGGCCTTAATCATTCTGACTCTGTCTTAATCATTCTGAGCCTCACTTTCCAATTCTGTATTGTAGGGATGGTAAGAGTTAAGTGAAATAATCTGTGAGAATTCTTAGCAGAGGGTCTGAAATCTAGTGAGTGCTTGATAAACGTTAGTTGTTGGTTTTTATTGTTGATATCATTATTCACTCTTAGACCATACCCAGATGGGAAAACCCTCTCCATTTGAGTTTTCAGGAAGAGGATCCTTATAGCTACCCTATAAGTGACTCCCCTCTGCCATGCCAAGGATGGCACCCACGTGTAAATCTCTAACCTCCATTCATGGGAGGGAACAGTTATGCTGATTTACTCTGTTTTTCATATCCAGTACCTACCTTGGTCAGTGATTCCAACTCTCTCATGATGTCAAGAAGAATCTCTTGGTTTATCTTGCTCCGGGGCGGCCAGGTGGCAGGAAGCTGCCATTCCTCTCCCATCCTCCTGCAGCGACCACATTTTCAGTGCTCACTATTGGAGGTGCATACTTGATTGTGTCTGGCCAGAGCCCCAGTGTATGTGACAGGCTTGTTAATATTATCAGGGACAGGGGAGATGGGCTCCCCTGGTTGGATGCTCACACTTGAATGGCCTTCCCTTCCCCAGGAAATGTGCATGCTGGGAAAGAAGAGAAAATATTCTTTTTTTATTTTCTTTGGCTTTATGAAAGAACCAATTGTCCATGAAATCAAATAAAGGTGAAATACATATTAAAATACTGTGGGCCTGCCAAAATCAGTTAGATGAAAAAACAGAGCTCCGAAGTAATGCCAGTCCATGCCTCTGAGATTTATAATCATATTACATTGCTTGTAGTTTGGTAACAACAACAACAAAAAATAAGTGTGTGAGTTTAAAATATGATTCTGGGCAGCATGGTGTAGCATAAAAAGAAAAAAAAAAAAAAATTCGGCCAGAAATTAGGTGGCCAGATTCTCGTCTGCATTCATCCAATTCCACGCTGAGAGATCACACCCCTTGAGGACTTAATTCCCCTAACTGTACAGTGAAGATGGGAGACCAGACACACTCTAAAGGCCATCCAGTTCTACGTTTATTTTTTGTTTCTGTTATTGTTTGGTTGCTGAGAATGTTCAATAGGATTTCCTCCCTTGAAAACTAACGGCTAAAGTCAGCAGAAAGCTTTGCCAGCCCACCTACTTCTACCTCTTTGTGCATCTCAATTCCTCTTAGTTATAATGCTCCATCAAGGGGTATATACTGAGCTGGGCCTGTTTATTCTGCGCAATAGAAGTTAAGAAGATGGCTCTTTTCAACCTCAGTTCCCCACCACTTCTCTATCCCTCCCATTAGGTGCTTAGGCCCACCCTTCTTCTAGGTCACAGGTTGTGGAAAGATAGCTGTTCAGACAGAATCAAGCCAGGTGTGGAATGAATAACCATGCTAAATGGTCAGTAGGAAGCTGCTGAGAGCAAGAGGTTCTGACTAGATGCCAGTGTCCTCAGTGAGGCCCACACAAATGGAGACTAGGTAACTAGGAGCAGTGACTCAGCCTCTACTTTGTTCTTTGTGGACAGCCATCACTTAAGAGGTGGCTGGGTGGCACAGAACGCTGACCCTTCCTGTCTGTGCGGAACCCTTCAAGTCATGCACTTTTCTTCTAAGATCTACTTACCACTCCCCTGTATTAGTTTCCTATTGCTGCTGTAACAAATGTATTGTCTTCTAGTTCTGGCGGTCATAAGCCTGAAATGGTTCTCACTGGGCTGAAAGTTGACGACAGAACTACTTTCTCCCTGGAGGCTCTGGGGAGAATTTGTTACTTGCCTTTTTTAGCTGCTAAAGGGCATTCTTTGGCTCGTGGCCACTTCCTATAATATATCACTCTGACTTTTGCTTGCATTGTCATGTCTGACTCTGCTTCCTCCCTCTTCCACTTACAAGGACCCTTGTGATTACATTGGGCCCACCAGGATAATCTCCCCAATCTCAGGATCTTTACTTAATTATAAGTCTCTTTTGCCATGTCCCGTTTGCCATGTCAATAATATATTCACAGATTCTGGAATTAGGATGTGGACATCTTTGGGAGCCATTATTTTGCCTGCCATGCCATCCATTCCAGTCTCCTCAGTCTTGGAAGCTTCAACTACTCTCGGACATTTGGGGATAAAAGACTGTATAGGTCTTATATTCTTCCAAAAGCTTCGGGGATCTGGTTTTTTTTTTGTGTGTGTGTGTATTCACTGAAAGAATGTTCATAGCTGCTTTATTTATAACAGCCCCAAACTGGAAACAGCCCAAATGCCCATCAATAGGAATATGGGTAAACAAATTGCCCTATATTCATACAGTGGAATACCACTCAACAATAACAAGAACAAACCATTGGTGCACATACCATAAATTAATCTCACAGGTATGGTGTTGAGCAAAAGACCAAAACCAGACACAAAAGACTATGCTGTTGTTGTTGTTAGGTGCCCTCAAGCTGAGTCCTACTCTAGTGACTCTATGTACAACAGAATGAAACACTGCCCAGTCCTGCCCCATCCTCACAATTGTTGCTATGTTTGAGCCCATTGTTGCAGCCACTGTGTCAATCCATCTCCTGAGAGTCTTCCTCTTTTTCACTGGCCCTCTACATTATCAAGCATGATGTCCTTCTCCAGGGACTGATCCCTCCCAACAGCACGTACGAAGCATGTGAGATGTAATCTCGCCATCCTTGCTTCTAAGGAGCATTCTGGCTGTACTTCTTCCAAGACGGATTTGTTCATTCTTTTGGCAGACCATGGTACATTCAATATTCTACGCCAACATGATAATTCAAAAGCATCAATTCCTCCTCGGTCTTCCTTATTCATTGTTCAGCTTTCACATGCATATGAGATTGAATTTTGATGCTCCAAAATCGCTTCCTTCTGCTCTTTCTGCTTGAAAACTCTTTCATGAGGCCATTGATGTCTCATGGACTGAGTTTAAAAGAATGACAGGTGGTGGGTAAAAAAGTGATTGCTAGGGACAGAAAAATAACAACAACAACAAAAACCTGTTGCCGTTGAGTTGATTCCTACTCGTAGCGACCCTGTAGAAGGTGTTGATAAATATATCATCATGTATCCCAAAAAGGGGGCATCCATTGATCTATGACTCATTCCTGCCTACTTCCAACTTGCTTCATCCAGAAAGAGAAGAAAATTGGAGGCTAGAAGATCATGTTGACAGTTCTTGCAGGAGTCCAAGGTGCCTAAGTCACAGTCATTCTTTTATTCACACAGTTTTTTTTTTTTTAATATCTACAAAATGCTGGGCATGGTCTTAGGTCAGATAGAATTGTCTTGGTACAACTGAAAGAGCATAGGACTGACACACCCGTCAGAGTGGTTGAAACAAAAAAGACAGAAATTCCAAGTGGGTGAGGATGTGAAACAACTAGATTTCTCCTACACTGCTGGAAGGAGTGCAACTAGTACAACCACTTCAGAAAACTATTTGTCAGTGTCTACTAGGGTGAACATAACACACCATAAAAAAGCATGTAGCTTTTCACTCCTTGTTATATACTCAACAGAAATGGGTACGTATGAGCACCAAAAGACATGTACAAGAACATTCAAAGCAGTAAGATACATAATGGTCCCAACTGAAAAGAGTCCAAATATCCATCCAAGTACAATGGATAAGAAAGTGCAGTATATTCACAAACACTAACTAGATAGTAGATAAGTGGTAACTTTGGTGAAGGGACATACAGTATACAATAATGGGGAAGTCAGCACAACTTGACCAGGGCAAAGTCATAGAGCTTCTCAGATACATCCAGATGCCTTAAGAGATCAAGCTACTGGGCTGAGGACCAGGGTCCCAGGGGACATCTAGCTCAATTGGCATAACATAGTTCCTAAAGAAAATGTTCTACATCAGACTTGTATTGAGCAGTGACGGGGTCGTAAAAGCTTGCAAGCAGCCATCTAAGGTACATCTACTGGTCCCATCCCAGCTGGAGCAAAGGAGAATGATGAAAACCAAATATACAAAGGAAAGATTAGTCCAAAGGACTAATGGACTACAACCACCACAACCTCCACCAGACTGAGACCATAACAACTAGAAGGTGCGCAGTTGCCACTATCGACTGCCCTAGCAGGGAACACAATAGAGGGTCCTGGACAGAGCAGGAGAAAAATGTAGAACAAAATTCAAATTCACACACTAATAATAATAATAATAATAATAATAATAATAATAATAATAATAATAATAATAATAATAATAATAATAATAAAAGACCAGGCTTGCTGGTCTGACAGAGACTGGAGGAATCCCAACTGTGGCCCCCAGATACCCTTTTAATGCAGTACTGAAGTCACTTCTGATGTTCACCTTCAATCAAAGATTAGACAGGTTTATAGGGCCAACAATAACACATGTGAGGAACATGCTTTATAGTTTCATCATGTATACGAGACTAAATGGGCACACCAGCCCAAAAGCAAAAACAAGAAGACAGGAAGGGACAGGAAAACTGGAGGAATGGGAATAGGGAAACTGAGATGGAGAAAGGGAAAGTGTTGATACATTGTGGGGTTGACAACCAATGTCACACAATAATTTGTGTATTAACTGTTTAATGAGAAACTAATTTGCTCTGTAACTTTCACCTAAATCACAATTTAAAAAAAAAGAGAGAGAATGTAGTGTATTCACACAGTAGAATATAGCAATGGGAATAAGTGAAGTACAAATACCTGCAATAATATGGATGGATCTCATAAATAAAGTATTGCTTGAATGAATCCAGCCACAAAGGAGTAAATACTTGATGATTCCATTTATACAAAGTTCAAGATAGGGCAGAAAATATCTTCTTACACTATGAAATTGACATTTTCCCATTGACAGGTCATTGTCCCCCTGAATGTGGATGGGCTTGTGGCTATGGAAGAAGTGATACAGTGTGACTTCTGAAGTGAGGTAAGAAATGTAATATCACTGCCTCCTGAACTCTCTCCATGCACCTTTGAAACTTTGAGACACCATGTATGGAGTTTGGCTGGCCTGAAGGTAACAAACTGGAGAGACCACACAGAGATAGAGAAGATACTCAAAGAACCAAAGACTTGCCAACCCCCACTGCTTGAGTTTTCCCAGCCCAGGTGCCAGATATGTGCGTAAGCCTCTGGTTAATTCCAGCCCCAGCCTTTGGGCTGCCCCAGCTGAGACTGATTAGATCAGAAATTGTCCCTGCTTTGCCCAGACTGCAGATTCATCAGCAAAATAAAACAAACAGGCAAAAGTAAACTATGGTGTCAGAAGCCAGGGTAGTGGATACTCTTGGAGGGGTAGTGTGATGGTTAATGTTATTTGTCAACTTGGCTAGGCTGTGATTTTCAGTGGGTTGGCAGACACGATATAATCACCTTCCATTTTGTGATCTGATGTGAGAAGCCAATCAGTTGAGACGGGCGTTTCCTTGGGAGTGTGGCCTGCCTCCAGTATCTAAAGAGATGTTTTGGCGAAGCTCACTCTCTTTCTCGACCCTGCACTCTTCTTGTCACCTGACCTCCAGTTCTTGGGAAGTAAGCCTGCAGAAGTCTTCAGCCTACCTCCTGCTCTGCAGACTTTAAGTTCGTCAGCCCCTGCAGTCATTAAGCCAGCAGAGGTCTTCAGCTTGTTGCCTGACCCACAGATTTGGGACTTGCCAGCCCTCACAAATGTTTGAGTCATTTCCTCACAATTGCTTGAGCCATTTCCTTGAAGTAAATTTTTCTCTATATTTATCTATATCGCCACGTGTCTGTCAGCTCGTCATACCCCGGTGGTTTGCCTGTTGCTGTGATGCTGGAAACTATGCCGCCAGTTTTCCAAATGCCAGCAGGGTCACCCATGGTGGACGGGTTTCAGCCAAGCTTCCAGACTAAGACAGACTAGGAAGAAGGACCTGGCGATCTACTTCTGAAAAAATTCACCAGTGGAAACTTCATGAATAGCAGCAGAACATTGTCTGATACAGTGTTGGAAGATGAGCCTATCAGGTTGGAAGGCCTTCCTTTGCTGATGTGGCATGACTCGAAATGAGAAGAAACACTTGCAAACATCCATTAATAATCAGAATGTAGAATTACGAAGTACGAATCTAGGCATAAATGAAATGGAACAAGTAAAGATCAATATCCTAGGCATTATTGACCTAAAATGGACTGGTATTGTTGTTGTTAGGTGCCGTTGAGCCGGTTCCGACTCATAGTGACACTGTGCACAACAGAAGGAAACACTGCCTAGTCCTGCGCCATCCTTAAAATGGTTGTTATGCTTGGGCCCGTTGTTGCAGCCACTTTGTCAGTCCACCTTGTTGAGGGTCTTCTAGTTTTCCACTTACCTTGTACTTTACCAAGCATGATATCCTTCTGACAGACACATGGAGGGCACTGGTATTGGCCACTTTGAATCAGACAGTTATACGGTCTACTATGCTAGGAATGACAAATTAAAGAGGAATGGCATCGCATTCATTGTCAAAAAGAATATTTCAAGATCTGTCTTGAAGTACAGTGCTGTCAGTGATAGGATAATATCCATATGCCTACGAGGAAGACTAAGCGAGGCTTCAGGAATTCATGGAATACCGATTGAGATGTTTCAACAAATGGATGCAGCGCTGAAAGTACTCACTCATCTATGTCAAGAAGTTTGGAAGATAGCTTCCTGGCCAACCGTCTGGAAGAGATCCATATTTGTGCTCATTCCAACAGAATGGAGAAATCATTGAACAATATCATTAATATCACACACAAATAAAATTTAGCTAAAGATCATTCAAGAGCAGTTGCAGCAGTACATCGACAGGGAACTGCCAGAAGTTCAAGCCTGATTCAGAAGAGGACATGGAACAAGGGATATCATTGCTGATAGATGAATCTTGGTTGAAAGCAGAGAATACCAGAAAGTTGTTTACCTGTGTTTTATTGACTGTGCAAAGGCATTCGACTGTGTGGATCATGACAAACTATAGATAACGCTGAGATGAATGGGAATTCCAGAACACCTAATTGTGCTCATGTGGAACCTGTATATAGACCAAGAGGCAGTTGCTCAAACAGGACAAGGGCATACTTCATGGTTTAAAGTCAGGAAGGGTGTGCGTCACCATACTTACTCAATCTGAATACTGAGCAAATAATCTGAGAAACTGGACTATATGAAGAAGAATGTGGCATCAGGACTGGAGGAAGACTCATTAACGATGACAGGACCTTGCTTGCTGAAAAATGAAGAGGACTTCAAGCACTTACTGGCAAAGATCAAAGACTACAGCCTTCAGTACGGATTACATCTCAACATAAAAAAAAAAATTCTCAAAACTGGATCAGTAAGCAACATCATGATAAATGGAGAAAAGATTAAAATTGTCAAAGATTTCATTTTATTTGGATCCATAATCAACACCTAAGGAAGCAGCTGTCCAGAAATCAAACAACGCATCGCATTGGGCAAACCTGCTGCAAAAGATCTCTTTGAAGTGTTAAAAAGCAAACATGTCACTTTGAGAACTAAGGTTCCCCTGACCCAAGCTGTGCTGTTTTCAGTCGCCTTACATATACATGCAAAAGCTGGACAGTGAATAAGGAAGACTGAAGAAGAATTAATACCTTTGAATTAATGGTGTTGGTAAAGAATATTGAAAATGCCCAGGGACTGCCAAAGGAAAGAACAAATCTGTCTTGGAAGAAGTACAGCCAGAATGCACCTTAGAAGCAAGGGCTGTGAGACTTCATCCCACATACTTTGAACATGTTATCAGGAGGGACAAGTTTCTGGAGAAGGTCATCAAAAAGTAGAGGACCAGAGAAAAAATAGGATGACCCTTGACAAGATGGATTGACACAGTGGCTGTAACAATGGCCTCAATCATAACAATAATTGTGAGGATAGTGCAGGACAGGCAGTATTTTGTTCTGTTGCTCATAGGATTGCTACGGGTCAGAATGGACTCCATAGCATCTAACAAACAAAAAGAGAACCCAGACTACCACAGGTAGTGACGAGAAACAGGGACAGAGGGGGTTCTGGAGGCTGGTAATGTTGTTTCTCATCTGGATGCTGATTACACAGTGTCTTCAATTGCTGGATATGTATTGAGCTGTAAACTTATGGTTTATGCTCTAGATAGATAGATGATAGGTGCACATGCAGACACATCATATATACGTATATGTTTAAAAGAAAACCAGCTGCCCATCAAGTCTGTTCTGATTCATGGTGACCCCATTTGTGTCAGAATAGGACTGTGCCTCGTAAGGTTTTCGATGGCTGATTTTTCAGAAGTCGATTGCCAGGCCTTTCTTCTAAGGCACCTCCAGGTGGACTTAACCTTCTGTCCTTTCAGTTAGCAGCTAGGCACATTGACCATTTTCACCACCCAGGTACTTTATGTATATGTTACACTTAAATAAAAACAGAGAGAGAGAGAGAGAAACACTGGACTGTAGGGAAGAAGAGTCTTGTCTAGACCCAGCTCAGTCTTTATATAACTCTGTCTTTGTCAGGGTTATTTTGGTCCCAAGGGGAAAAAAAAAAAAAACTCAATTGCAACTTGCTTAAGCAAAAAGGTGCTTCTTAGACTCTAGCATAAATGAAAAGACCAGGCTTTAAGCATGGCTGGATCCGCAGGTTCAAACAATATGCCCAGGATTCTTTTTCTCTGCTTCTTGGCTCTGTTTTAGTCTAAGTGTCTTGACTTAGGCTGGCTTTCTCCGCAGGGTCTTCAGTCTCATATCCTCACAGCTGACTTGTCCAGCAGAAAGAGAATTCATCTTCCCACTGGCTCTACAAGAGATGAAATCTATCCTCGTTGGTCTAAAGTGAGCCACGTGTACATCCCTGTACCAACCATAAAGCCAGGTAGATGGAGTATTCTGATTGGCCAGATTCATGTCTCGTGTCTACTGGAACCAGGGATGGAGTCACCCACAAGGAGATCACACTACTATGACTGAGGGGAGGGAGGGTACACGTTTTCCCCAGGGAAGTTAAAGTGTTGTCACCAGAAGAAAGAGAACTGAATGCTGGAAGGCAAACCAACCAATGTCTATGACATTCACTCTGAGGCTTAGTGTCTCTGTAAATTGAGTTGAAAGCTGACCTCTAAGATCTCCTCTGACACTAAGATTGGATGATTTTAATTCTGATGCTGAAGGATTTCTTGGTGCCAGACAGTGGTTGCCAAGGCTGTGGTTTGTGGAACTGACCAATGAATTTATTCAGAGCTTTAATTTTCAGCATTGTGCCTCATTGATGTATGTGTGTGTTTGTGTGTAAGAGAGACAGAGACCAGTTATTTGCACACACGTTATCCTTCATATTGTTCACTTGTCCTGTTTTGAAGATGATGATAACTGAGGCTCAGAGAAGTTAAGTGACTTTCCCAAAGTCACACAGCTGGTGTTGGATCAGCAGATTTAAAACCTACCATTTCTGACTCTGATCGGGGTTGCTCAACTTTGAGTTGTCACCACTGACATATGGAGCCAGATAATGGTGTGTTGTGGGAGGCATTCTGTTTATAGCAGTTCCCCCTCACCCCCCGACTTGTGACAACCAAAAATGTCTCTAGGCATTGCCGAATGTCCCCTAGGGGACAGAATGCCTCTGGTTGAGAACCAAGGTTATAAATTCATGGATCCAAATCCAGACTTTGTCCTTTACCACCAGCTATGTGACGCTGGGTGAATACTTCCATCTCCCTGAGCCTCAATTTCTTTATCTGTAAAATAGGGTTCAAAAAATAGTGTCTACTTACATCATAAACCAAAAAACCAAACCCACTGCCGTCAAGTTGATTCCGATTCATAGCGACCCCATAGGACAGAGTAGAACTGCCCTGTACGGTTTCCAAGGAGTGCCTGGTGGATTCGAACTGCCACCTTTTGGTTAGCAGCCGTGGTTCTTAACCACTATGCTACCAGGGTGTCCACTTACATCATATGTGTAAAATATTTAGCAACCGCCTGGTACTTGTAAGTGCATAGTAAATGGTAGTTGAGTTAGTCTTTCTCACTGAGAGAAACTGATTTTATAAAGAGGATATATATGTGTTTCCTTTTTGGCAAATTAAAGACACACTGAATTGCAAATAAGGACAGGCATTTGAGGCCACTCCCTTTGCCTAATTAGTACAACTCCATCGGCTGCCCTGGCTCCTTCAAAGGATGCTCCCTGGGATGCGGGCCCTCTGCAGAGCTGGCTGGGAACTTGGAAAAGTGTAAAATGTCCAACATCAAACGTTTCAAAGCTCAGAAATGAAGCCATGTTCTCCAATAGGGAGCTGTCTCTGTAAACGTTTCCATGCTTATTAAATCCCTGCAGTGGCTACTTTAATTGGACCCGCCTCCCTCACTTGGCTACTCACAGCTGCACAACCCTGCTCTGGCTTCCTTTGGAGAGCAGGATTCCCAATCGGGGCTCCCGCTTAAGGCTTTCTCAGGTCCTAAGGCTGTCTCCACAGGTGCTCTTACCTGCTCTTCTCAGTTCTGAGCCAATTCTAATCAACAGCCCCAGTTCCTGCCCAAAGAGGCTTGGAGTGAAGTCACCCTCCCTGAACCCAGATCTATTGTCCCTACTATGACTGGGAAACACTTGTCCATCTCTGTGTCCCTGGTCTTTGGCACAGGGCCTGGCATACAGTAGCCTTTCAATAACTGTTTGACTAAATTAATGACTGAATAGGTGCTGGGCAACTGTCTTACTCTTTGGACCTCTTCAGAATCCAGATACTGGATGAAGTAGTACAAAGCCTGGGGATCTAGGTGGTCCTCAAGTTGCAAGTTTCCCTGCTTCTCCAAAACTATACATTTCATCACAGGTCAAAAATTGTTAGTCTGCATGCCAAATACTACTAGTAACTGTGTTTTATTTAGCCAACTTGGGGCTGTGGCAAACAAATAATGGAGATATTTTTGGATGGGGGACACGTTCTCCAGTTCACCTATTGCTGTGGCCTTAGTCATTTATGTTTCTCACCTGTATAGCCAAGGCATCTGAGTTGCGATCTATGATATGACATTATCCAGGATCCTGCCCCCCACCAAATAAGGAGGTTATAATAGGCTGTACCACCTGGAATCTCTGGCCTCCAAGCCTGATCCTAGATACCCACATGGGTCTGTCTCAGTCTGTTTGCTGGATTCCTGGTCCACTGAACACGCCAGTCCAGTCTCGTCCCACTTGCCTCCCATCCTTCTTCCTCCAGCTATGTTGCAGCTGAACAGGGACACGTCAGTGCTGCTCATGGAGATTCACAGCCCTTTATTTTTTGACTCTTGACCTTGTTCCTCATTTATCCAAACTGCTCCATTTAAGAACAGGTCTGCCAGAACTATAGCAACTGGCTTCCAGGGTAAATGGCTTCATCCGGGGACCCAGATACCGTAGGTCCTGGGCGATTAGGGGAGCTGGCAATGAGAGCTTTGAAAATAAAATCTGAGATTTTTTCCACTTTGTACTCGATTCTCAGACCACACAGGTGTCCACTCTGTGTGACCATTCAACCCAGCACAGCCCTGGCCAATGTAGTTCCTACCCCTTTCCCTACAGTCCCATTGAACTTCACCCCAAGAGGGCCATGTAAGGACAAGTCCAAAGTGATATGAATAATCCCAGGGCTTGGGTGGGTCAGGAGCACAGGGGGGCATTGATGCTGACCAGGGTGGGAGGACATGTGTATAGACCAAAGTTTTTTTTTTTTTTTTTTTTTTTTTAGGGCCAGTGCATTAATTCCTTTTCATTTCCAACATGAACAAACTCTTTGTAGCACTTTTTGGAATAGCTAATTAAATCCAACCAATAATACCAAAATAAAAACCAAACCTATTGCCATCACGTTGATTCTGACTCATAGCAACCCTGTAGGACAGAGTAGAACTGCCCCATAGAGCTTCCAAGGAGTGGCTGGTGGATTTGAACTGTGAACCTTTCGGTTAGCAGCCAGACTTTTAACCACTGCACCACCAGGGCTCCAACCAACAATATTGGAAAAATAGCACATGGAAATTCCTTGAGAACAAATGTTCTAGAGTGAAAATGATTATTGCCCAGGTACAAAGTAAATGCAGCAAAAATCCTATTTTAATGAGCTTGAAGGAATGTCAGAATTTCTATGTCAGTGGGGGTGTTAGGTCTAGGGAAACAGTGTGCAATATGCATGCTGGGCTTACTTGATATCCAGGAGACTGATTTTGTAGGATTATAAAATATTAGCATTTGAAGGCACTGATAAATCATCTACTCTAACCTTTATTTTAGATACAGAGAGACTGAGGCATAAGGGATAGAGTGTTAGCATGAAGATTGGAAGGAATCAGGAAACCTAACTTTGATACTTTGCTTTATGACCTTGGGCAAATAATTTCCTCTCTCTGTAACTTTGTTTCCCCACCTGCAAAATGGGAAAGTTGAAATAGATTTTTTCCATAGCCAATCAGCTGCTAACGAACATATCCATTCAGAAATCCTTGACCTCTACTGACCAGGCTTGGTGTGGCGTCACATTTAAAGAAGTAGAGTCCAAACAGGAATATCTGACTTTACCCACTATCTTTCAGCTATTTAAGAGGACCCTGGAGCCCTGGTTGCATAGTGGTTAAGAGCTTGGCTGCTAACCAGAATGTTGCAGTTTGAATCCACCAACCTGTCCTTAGAAACCCCATGGGGGCAGTTCTACTCTGTCCTATAACGTTGCTGTGAGTTGGAATCAACTCGACAGCAATGGGTTCCTGTTTATTTATTTCTTTATTTTTTGGTACTCATCCTGGATGACTCGTGGCGTAGTGGTTAGGCATTCAACTGCTAACCGAAAGGTTGGTAGTTTGAATCTACCAGGCCCTCCTTGGAAGCCCTGTGGGGCAGTTCTACTCTGTCCTATAGGGTCACTATGAGTCAGAATCGACTCAATGGCAATGGGTTTGGTTTGGTTTTGGTAGTCTTAATAACATCGTCTTCCTTCATACGTGCTCTAGTGTCTCCAGACTTCAGTGTATCTCCAATAAATATCTTACCCTGTTTTTGCAAGTAACAGAGACTCTGTTACAGGACCTTAAACGAATTCACAGTGTTTACTTTCACATAAAAGAAATATGCACACAAGCAGTTCATTGCTGGATTGATGGTTCTTAGCGTCATTAGGGATCTAAGCTCTCTTGTTTTCTATTCCACCATCCTCAGAGTGATACAATGGCTACTGGAGCTCCAGGCATTATGGGCAAGTTCCAAGCAAGAGGAAAAACAAAGGGCAAAATTCTATTCTTCCTGAATCAGCCCCTTGTAAGGAGATTTCCCGGAAACTCCACCTAATGCCTTCAGCTAGCAACTCATTAGCCAAACTTAGGTTCATAGGAAGACTGGGAAAAGTAGCATTTTCATTGGACATGTGGTTTCACCCTATAAAACAGAGGCTCACTTTTAAAGGGAGAAGGAGAGGATTGATACTGGCTAGGCAAAGTAGTCTCCTCCACACCGCACACCTCTCTCAGCCACACCAATGTGTCCTTGCCATCTTGGTCCTTCTGTGTTCCCACTCATCCATGCTATGCATAGTCCCATAGGACCTACTCCAAAAAAACCCAGTGCCTTCATACTCCAGACAGGCCATATGTCCCTAGGAAGTGCCATTCTCCTGTGCTGACAGCCTTCCTCCTTATGTTTCCATACCCTTTCAGCCATTACTCCATGGCCCAGGAATTGGAGCCCTGGTAGCTCAGTGGTTAAGAGCTCGGCTGCTAACCAAAAGGTTGGTAGTTTGGATCCACCAGCCACTCCCTGGAAATCATATGAGGTAGTTCTACTCTGTCCATAGGGTCACTATGAGTTGCAACATACTCGATGACAATGGGTTTCTTTGTTTGGGTTGAAGCAGAATCTCTGCCTGCTGGCTGTCAGGTGCCAAGCACCCCAACTCTCCCCTTTATTTGGAACCTAATTTGTAAACCACCTTTGGTTCCAACTCCAGTTTAGGACTGTGACTGGAGTCCAGTGTGGACAATCTGAGCTCTGCTCTGTGGTATTTCCTGGTTTGAAACCTAGTTTCTTTGTTGTCTTTCCACCTGGCTCTACCTGGCTCCTTTCCATGGACCTTGATCCCTGATTTATGGCTCAGGGGACCCCGGAGCGAGTCCACAGACTCTCCTTAGTAAGATAATTATGTTTTTTATTGTACTCAGAGAGGGCTGGATCCCATAGAAGAATGAAAATTTCTATCCCACGGATGAAAACTCACAGTTACACATTGGACTAAATAGTGCCTTCAAAGTTCAATAGGGTATGAATGGCTAAGAAACATGTGAAAAGATTCCCATACTCTCAAGTAATCTTGAAAATGAAAAGAACAACATGAATGAGGCACTATGCATACCCTTTTAATTGCAAAACATTGAAAAGTCTAACAAGATTGATTGTTGATGAGGATGCTGAGAAACTGAAAATCTTATCCACAGCTGGTGGAACTACAATTGTGAACAGTGACTTTTGGGATATGCAGTAAAGTTAAAGGTGGGCATGCTTTAAGGCCGTGCAAGTTCACTTCTAGAGTTATGTCTTAAAAAAACTCTCACACACTTGCATATCGATGTTTGCTCCAGCAATGTTTGCATGGGAATTCCTCTAGTGGAAGAGGTGTCCCCCATAGTGTCTGGAGCTGAACACAGACCCCAGTAGACACCCCACCCACTCTCAACAAAGCTCTCTAAGGTGATTTGATTTCCTGGTGAGAGGGGAGCATGCGGCTAGAACAAAGAATGGAGGAATACCTCAAAAAGAGCATTTGATGACTTTCACGTGATTCCAGAGATGTGGTGGGTTGGGAAAGTTTTGGAAAAATGGCACTGGAAAGAGCCCTGCTTCTCATCCAGGCTCTACTAGTAACTGCCCAGGAGAACTTCTGTGTCTGACCAGTGATTGGATGGTCCAGGATACAATCTAGGCAGATTAGGTAAGGAGACAGCCATAAAGCTGAGTGGCACACAGCAGCAAATGATGGGACCAGGAGGGGTTGTGCAGTGGTTCATGGAGACACTTAAAACCATCGGCAGCCTGATTCTGGGCAGTGACGGGCTAGAAAATAGAAGCCTGCACTTGGGTGATGCTGGCAGAAACTCAGCAGCATGACAGGGCCTGGCTCTAAATGGGATAAATGTGGCTTCGGGGTCGGGTTCCAGTCCCAAGAGGAACTAAGGTTGAATAAGAGTCATAAATTGCTGTCATCAGCATAATAGCTAACCCTTATTAAGCATTTACTATGTGTCAGGAACTGTGTAAAGTGCTTTTCTTACTGAGGCAGATACTGCTAATTGCACACCTATAGTCATCCTCCCCTTCTGCCTTATTAACAGGACTGTGATTTTATTGAGAATGACAACGTGCCCAGAGAAAAAAATCCCAGAATATTTTGTGGTTAAGGGCAGCCATATGACACAGTTCTGACCAATGAGATTGAGGACAGAGGTCCACTTGATGGTGCTTCCAGGAAAGCTGGCAGCCACCTTTTGCCTTCACCCTCCCTCTTCCTCTGCCTGGAATGTGGATATAATGGTCAGGACGAAGCAGCCCTTGTAACCAAGAGAAAAAAAACTCATGCCGTGGATGAAAGTGCAGGAAAATAAATGAGTCTGGATCTTGGTCATGATGTTGTCACAGACTACTTACCTCTGGGTTCTTGTTTTATGAAGAAATCCACCTATTTTGGTTAAGCCACTGTGACAATCGGATAAACACAATCCATAGTGACATATATTATTTCGTTAAATCCTCACCACAAACTTGCGTGGTAGATACTCTTGCTATGCCTGTTTTAGAGATGAGAAAACTAAATTTCAGAGGGTTAAGCTAGTAAGGAGTAGAATTATGGCTCATTATGCTCTTTGGCCTCTTCACCATACATGGGCATGGGATTAAATCCATTCTTGTAGACTGAGTTAACAGAGAGTCAATGGGGGAATGAGGCAAGGTGGAGGAGTAGTCTACACTGATGTCCATGATTCAGTCCTGATGCACCCAGTCTGAGAGGCATGGACACTGAAATTGTAATCCCACTTATTTCCACTTCCCTGATCAGCAGCTGCTGAGTGGTTAATGTCCTCAGGTATTCCAGAGGAGGAGCTGTGGAAGCCTTTAAGGAAGCAGTACATCCTTCCAGATACATAGAATGGGCAGGTCCATCAGGATGTTGATGAAATGAGAGTGAGGTGAAGTCAGGGTCCAGGGTGGGTAACAGGTCAGACCGCTTCAGGCAGGCCGCTGGAACTAGCCAGGAGGCAAATTTTTCTCAAAAAAATAATATTTCATTGTGTTTTTGGTGAAGGTTTGCACAGCCGTTAGGTTCTCATTCAACAATTTCTACACAAATAGTTCAGTGACGTTGGTTACATTCTTCACAATGAGTGAACATTCTCAGTATTTCCCTGGTTGTTCTGTTCCCATTAATCTAGTTTCCCTGCCCCATTACATTCTTATCTTTGTTTTAAAGTAATTGTTGACTGTTTAGTCTCATAAAGATGATTTTTTAAAGGAGCACAATACGGCAAACTTTTCTTGACTGCACATTAATCCTTCTTTGGAGACTGGTTATTAATAAATTTTTGGTAAAAACAGCAGATAGTACATTTGTTTCTGACTCCTACCCTTTTCCTCCCAGAGAAACAAGGACATCGCTCCCATGGACCCTGGGACAGACAGACTGGAATGTGGGTGGTGAAAACCAAACAAAACCTGTTGCCTTTGAGTCAAGCCTAGCTCTTAACCACTACACCACCGGGACTCCATGGGTGGTGAAAAAAAAAAAAAAACTTCATAGAATGAAGCAGAGGGAGGCAACTGTGGGTTTTGAATCCTGGGTCCCTCTGCTTAATAGCTTTGTGATTTTTAGAGAAGTCGTTAAACAACTCTATCAGTTAATGGCTCATGAGGCTGTGGTGAGAATTTAAAGAAACTATGTGGCCATACCTGGTACATAGTGGGTGCCCAAAGCATAAAATTACTTCTTCCTCCTTCTTTTGTGAGCTGGAAGCAGGAAAGGGAATGTCCCCCTTCTCTCCTGGAAAACCCATATGGGGCCCCAGAGGATGCAGCAGCCCTGCCATTTGTGCCAGGTACTGAGTATTCTATGTGCCTCACTTTCTTAACCTTTGCCCCAGCCTTTGAGATCGGGGTTGTTATCTCCCATTCTACATAAGAAAAAACTGAGGCTCAAGGAGGTTTAAATAATTTGTCCTGAGGCACAAAGCTTGTAGGTAGGTGGTAGAGCTGGATTTTGATTCCAAAGCTTGACTTTAGTCATCGTGATATTCTTCTGGTGGCATAGTGGTTAAATGTTATGGCTGCTAACCAAAGGGTTGGCAGTTCAAATCCACCAGGCGCTGCTTGAAAACTCTGTGGGGCAGTTCTAATCTGTCCTATAGGGTCGCTTTGAGTTGGAACCGACTTGACAGCAATGGGTTTGGTTTGGTTTTTGGGATATTCTTTCTGTCAGGAACTCAAAAATAGAGTACCAAATCCAGTTTGGACCCCTAGACTTTAGCAATTCTGTGATCAAAGGTAGAGTGAACAGAGGCCAGACTGTGTCACAGCCTCTGCGGAGATGACAAGGCAACTGTGACTCTGGCTACTGGCCTCCTATGTGTTTTCTGGATCACTGCCTGGCTTTCTTTCTTTCTTTCTCTCTTTCTTTCCTCCTTCTCTCTGTCTGTTTCTCTCTTTCTTTCTTCCAGAGAATATTTAGTGAGCATCTTTTGCTTACTACCAAGTCCTCTTTGTGGTGCTAGAAGGCTGGCAGAGATGGGTAAGGCACTGTCCCTAACTGTAAAGGAATTACCAGCTTGTAGCAAATAAAAAAAAAAATTTTTTTTTTTTTGATGACAAAAGCCACCATCTTCAAGAGAGGCAGTCTGGCCTAGTCACGAAGAGGGCAGGCTTTGAAGCCAGATTTACCTCCCAGTTCCTCCAGACTCCAGCTGCGTGATCGTGTATAAGGTGCTTGACGTTTCTATGTTTTGGTTTTATCATCTGTACAATTGGAGATGATGTTATTAATTGTCCCTGTTTCACAGGGATATTTGTCAGGAGAAAATGAATAATGTAGTAAAGCACTTAGAAGAGGTCATTGCAGAATCTAAGTATTCAGTAAACATGAGCTACTAGTATTAATATTATTACTATCATTATTAAAATGCAATGTTTTTTCTAGTGGAAACATTTACAAATGGCTCTGAGTGCAAAGTGGAAGGTTATAAGCATCGAGGAAGGTTTAGGCAAAGGAAGGGACAGTCAGAGTCAATAGGGCCATGGTGACCGATGCCCCCCTTTTTGTAGTCCTGAATGAGGCCAGTGTGAAGGAGTCCTCCTGGCTGAGGACCCTGTTTTGGAGGGGACTGACCCTCAGGGACACATTGAACCTCAACCTCTTCTGGTAAATCCAAGATGGCTGTGATGGAGGAGGTGAGCAGAACCTCCATCTAACTCCACCTGGGGAAGGGAGTGGCTCACTGCAGGGGAGGACCTGGGGAAGGGGTTTGGGAAGAAGAGATAGATGCCCACACACAGACAGCAGGAATGTTTTGTGAGAGGCAGAATGTACAGTTCCTTCATGGAGCCATCTGCCTGCTACTGAAAGCTCCCTTGGGCCATGTTGCTTGAAAATCCTCCATTAGCATTTCTACTTAATTACTTTTGTGGGTAGGTGCATTTTCACAGGATTAAGGCATTGTATCACCCTTGAGGGATTAAATAATAACTCTTGGAGGATGAACTACATGGATTAAAGGGGGTTCTGTGCAGTCCAAACTTTCCATTGTTTTCTGGGGGGTGGAGAAGGATAACACAGGGACATAGGCTATTACAGCAAAAAGTTATCTGCTTTCAAAGCAGAACAGGCTTGCCCATTTCTTCTACTTATACTTGGTAATAGCACCCCAGAAATTGATCTTGTGGATATTTACATATGGGCGGTACATTGATCAGGCATACTTTCACCTAGATTTTCTATGACAGTCCTAAGTAACCCCCTCATTAATTCATGGACTGATTGATTGATTCAACAAATGTCTATAAAGAACTTGTATGGCATAGGCCCTGGAGATACCACAACAATCAGATTCCCCAACATTAGGGAACTTCTAGTTTGGTGGAGGAGACAAACACTACAAAGATAGGCTTATGGTTGAGTACAGGCGGTATAAGTTTACTGCTTAGTTCTCTAGTGCTATTATAACAGAAATACCACAAGTGGATAGCTTTAACAAACAGAACTTATTCTCGCACAGTCTAGTAGGCTAGAAGTATAAATTCAGGGCACCAGCTCCAAGGGAAGGCTTTCTCTTTCTGTTGGCTCTGTGATAAGGTCCTTGTCATCAATCTTACCCCAGTCTAGGAGCTTCTCAGTGCAGGGACCCCAGGTCCAAAGAACATGCTTAGCTCTTGGCTCTTCTTGCTTGATGGTACTGAGGTCCCCCTCCTCTCTTCTTGATTCTCTCTTTTATATCTCAAAAGAGATTGAATCAAGATACAGTCTAATCGTGTAGACCGAGTCCTACATCATTAACATAACTTCCTCTAATCCTGCCACATTAACATCAAGTTGTTGTGTTGTTGTTGTTAGGTGCCCACAAGTCGATTCCGACTCATAGCAATCCTATATGACAGAGTAAAACTGCACCATAGGGTTTCCAAAGAGCAGCTGGTAGATCCGAACTGCCAACAACTTGGTTAACAGTCCAGCTCTTAACTACTGTGCTACCGGGGCTCCCAAAAACACCATAGAGGTTAGAATTTACAACACATAGGAAAATCACATCAGATCCCAAAATGGTAGACAACCACACTGTACTGGAAATCATGGCCTAGCCAAGTTGATACATATTTTGGGGGAACACAATTAAATCCGTTACAGTTACACTGGCTTCAGGTAAGTTTCAATCCAGTGTAGATTTGTACTTTCTCTATCTCCATTTCTGGACTCTACTTTTCTCTGATTACCTTCATCCTCAGTCAGTTTGTAATCATGCAGTGTTCATTGATAGCTCCAGGCTTACCTTAAACAAACCAGTTTAGCCATTCCATTATCTCTTTCCTCACTGTTACTGCAAAAGGCTAATTCTCATTAGATGAGCTCAGTGAAGGAAGTGGAATTGGCTGTTTGGGCTACATCTGATTTGTATGGCCTTCCCTGGAGCCTAGGGGGAAGAGGTATGCTCATTACCAGCTATGCTGCTAGATTTAGGTGTTGGGGGACTGGTTCCCTAAAAAACTTGGATGTGCCTCCCAGTCTGCTTACTGGCCAAGCAAGGACAACTTATATCCACAGATACAGGAAAGGCCTTCTTGGAAAGCGCCGAAGGACTCTAAGGCCACAGTGGCCCTCTGCTAGTCCTTGGCCCCTGCAATTTTACTACTGGGTTTTCTTACGAGTGACTGTTTTCTCAGTCCCATCTAGCACTTGCTTACTCCTCTTTTCCCTTCCTAACTCACTTGATAAAGCCACCAGGGTTATGACATCTACCAGAACCATGCTCATAAAAACGCCCAAGCAACTGCAATTGCAACACCAAGTGGATCCTGGGTGACATTGGGACAATTTCCAGGGGCTCTTGTGCAAGCAAGTTGTTTGATAATGGCTAGGAATCATTTCACTGTACAATCTTACTTGGGGTAAAGAGAGCAGTGATATAAAATAACGGTGATTTAACTTCTACATCTTTTTAGTAAAAATTCATATGTATCTATTCACACATCAGAAAAAAAAGATGTCATAATATGTGTCCTAATTTATATTTCAATGGAGCCTGGTGGTACAGTGGTTAAGCATTTGGCTGCTAAACAAAAGGTCAACAGTTCGAATCCACCAGCTGCTCCTTTGAAACCCTATGGGGCAGTTCTACTCTGTCCTATAGGGTCGCTATGAGTTAAAAATCGGCTTGATGGCAACAGGTTTTTTTTGTTTGTTTTTTTTTTTTGGTAATCTATGTTTCAGAAAACAGTCCTCTTAAGCCACTACTAAGAAAACCGTAAGTGATGCTGCACACAGAGAAAGTAACAGTGTGTCCTAGGTAGCAGGTACCAGTACCTGGTTTTCACATAGGGATTGTCCTTTGGCATCCTTCGGAGTAGTAAATCAGAGTTGTATTGGCTCACAGAAACTTAGGAGAATTTTTTCTTTAACCCTAATGCTCTTCACAACTGGACAGGTAAGCAACACCATGATAAATGGAGAAAAGATTGACGTTGTCAAGAATTTCATTTTACTTGAATTCACAATCAATGCCTATGGAAGCAGTAGTCAAGAAATCAAACGACGCATTGCTTTAGGCAAATCTGCTGCAAATGACCTCTTTAAAGTGTTAAAAAGCAAAGATGTCACATTGAAGATTAAGGTGTGCCTGACCCAAGCCGTGATGTTTTCATTTGCCTCATATGCATTTGAAAACTAGACAAAGCATAAGGAAGACCAAAGAAGAAATGACACCTTTGAATTATGGTGTTGGCAAAGAATATTGAATATACCATGGACTGCCAAAAGAGTGGACAAATCTGTCTTGGAAGAAGTACAGCCAAAATGCTCCTTAGAAGCAAGATGGTGAGACTTTGTCTCATGTACTTGGGACATGTTATCAGGAGGGACTAGTCCCTGGAGAAGGACATCATGCTTGGTAAAGTAGAGGGTCACTGAAAAAGAGGAAGACCCTCAACGACATGAATTGACACAGTGGTTCCAACAATTGGTTCAGGCATGACAATGATCATGAAGATGGCACAGGACCGGGCAGTGTTTAAGTTGTGTTGTACATAGTAGGGTTGCTATGAGTCAAACAGACTCGAGAGCACCTAACAACAATTCTCTTCTTTCACATAATGAAAGGGAGGAAAGAGACCCACAAAGACTGTATAAATTCCCAGTATTAGAACATCTTCTTCTCCCTCCCATTCCTGCACAAAAGGCTTGGGGAAGCTTCTGATTATTATTTTGGGGTCAGTGTGGGGAGGAGTGCTTATTCTCTTAACACTCCTTGATTTTCATCACAAATGAAGGTCCAGGACCCTAGACTTGCTTCAAAATCCAAGTTGCTTCTCCAAAAAAAAAAAAAGAAAAAAAAACCAAACCCAGTGCCATCGAGTCGATTCCAACTTGTAGTGACCCTATAGGACAGAGTTGAACTGCCCCAAAGAGTTTCCAAGGAGCGCCTGGCGGATTTGAACTGCCGACCCTTTGGTTAGCACTTAACCACTACGCTACCAGGGTTTCCAGTTGCTCATCAGAAACCCTAAATTGCAGAGGTTGCGTTCACCACAGGAGGGAAGGAATCTGTTTCCTTTTTGTTGTCTGCCCTAGTCTGCTGGGGGCTCTTACCAGCCCAAAGGTTCAGAGCCTCCAGCTATCAGCAGCGCATTCGAAGGTAATTAGTTAGCTGAAAACAAAGGTAAGCCTTGAAGCAAGCACAGAGCGAGCAGATCCGGGCCCAGGCATGTTGAAAGCAAGGCCAGAGGTGTCAGGTCATTTGGGCTCCTGCCAGTGCGGTCTGATTATTGGGCTTCTGATGGTCAATACCCCAATCCATAACTCCAAGACGCGTTTTCTCACATGTTAAGATTTCTGCATCAGGACCTATCTGAAAATTGATGTATGTTTTTGATGTGATTAGATTTGTATGTGTGTGTGTTGATTTGCTGTTTATTTACCCCCCAAAAGCTATTAATAATTCTGTGGGATATCTTAAAATAAATGATGTTTCAGAGCTAAGCAGCATAGTATTTCTGGAGCAGGCAGGTTGTACAATAATTAGATAAAACTCCTCATAGTTTCCATCTCATATTTTTTTGTATTGTATCTTCAGCTATCCACCATCCTTCATCCATCCATCCATCATTCATCCATCCATCATCTATCCATCCATCATCCATGCATCTGTGCATCCACACATCCATGCATCCATCCGTCCGTCCGTCCGTCCATCCATCCATCCATCCAGTAGAAGCTTAGGAAAGTTACTTACCCTTTCTATATGTTGGTTTCTTCGCCTTTGTAGGGCAAATGTGAAGGTTAAATGAAAGAAAACTATCTTCAATCTTCATGTAAAGCACTGTAACAGTGCCTGGTACAAAATAAAGACTCAACTAGTGCCCTGAAGTTGGTTGTTCATTTCATTCATTCATTTGACCATCTTTGCTAATGCCTTGTTTGAGGCACAGAGCTCATCAGATTCTGCTGCTGATCTGAAGGGGCACCTTCAAAGAGAATGAAGTCAGCTGGGCACCTCTAAAAGGGCATAAATACAAAGATGTGCCCTAAGAAGTTAATCAGGGCAACCCCACCATAACTCTCATCACTTGCCTACTCATTTCTCTTCTTGTTTTCATCGCAGCTGCTCCCTGGGTCCTGGTGGCTAATACAGAGGAAGAAGAGGAGGTGCCCCTTTCTCACTTCCATTATTGCAATCACAGACCCCTATATTCTGTGTTGTCCATCTCTGCAGTTTCGGCGTTTTCTCTCACTTGTCCCCTCCCTCCACTTACCTGATTCCCCTGTATCTCTGCCAGCTTTACCCAGGATGGTCAGCTTTCCTAGGCCACACCCCAAGGTAAGATGGACAGATCTTCTACACGTTATGTTATATCCACTGATGATATTGAGGTTCTGAGAGAGGGTCCAAAGCTTTCCCTGGTCTCTGGTGATGTTGCCTGGCATTGACACAACCTGGCATGTTGGTCCCAGTCTTGGAAGAGTAAAATTAGTGGCAATACCATGGGACGATGTTCCAAAAGTGGAGGGTGAATCTCTGGCTCCACACACATCTGTCTGAAAGTCCAGAACATAAACACGAGGGAAGGATTTTTTGTATGTTATATTCATTACTGAATCCCCGACATCTAGATCCATGCCTGTCACATAGTAGGCATTCAATAAATATTTGTTCAATGAATGAATGAATCTGGAAAAATCACCTCAGGATGCAGACATGTGAAATTCTGCTTGTTTTCCTTGAAGGCAATGAATATTCCAGAGATCTCTCTCCATGAGACCCTCTGGGGGTCAACTGACCTGAAGATGAGCAAGGGTAGGGACTTGTATGTTTGCACACATGGGCCTGTGATTATGTACAAATGCATGGGTTTGCATACACATGCGTGTCTACGGCATGTGAATGCATGAGTGTGCATAAACGCAGAGTGAGGATGCACACACATGTACATATACCCATGTGCGGTGCTCCAAACAGTTGTATGAGCATGCAAGGGAATGTGTGTATGCCTGCGAGTTTGCATAGATAAATAGTTTGCATAGTTTGCATGCTTTCATGTGTGGATGTGTGTTTGGATGGGCATGCAAACTATCCCACGCATGTGAGTGTCCTCATACATTCATGTATATGGGTACAGGTATCCAAGTGCCTAAATATCTGTCTACGTGTGTGCTCACATATGCATGCATCCACTTTTGTGGATGTGTGTTATGAAGGGGCAGGGAGATTTTCAGTTTCATGTGTTGGCTAATATGATTCATATCAACTGGGCTTAAAACATCAGGCAGAGAAAGCGGCTAGAATGTCCTAATTTGACATCTACGCTTCCACTTCCAGTTTCCCTGGACTCAGCCAGAGCGGCTGAAGCAATGGGGACTTCCTAGAGTGATCAGGATGATGCCTGGCTTTTAATTTCCTAGAAGAGACCACTGAACCGTACTGCCCACACAAAGAGAAGGTATCACAGCAGGGCACGAAGCTCCAGAGGTTAGTACCTGGATCCCAAGGAAACCCAACCACTAAGCCTTGCTCTGGAGCCAAGACAGCCTGGTCCTGATTCTCAGCTCTGGCCATGACGAGTCCTGTGGCCTTGTGCAGTAATCTAACCTAGCTGTGCCTCAGCTTGTATATCTATAAAATGGAATAATAACAGCACCTACCGCAGAGTTATTAGTTGGCTCCAACTCACGGCAACTTTGCATACAACAGAACAAAATGTCCCGTACCATCTTCATGATCACTGTTATGTTTGAGTCCATTGGTGTGGCTATTGTGTAGTGCTTTCCACTGCAGGGGTGGGCGGGAGGGCTCATATTCCAGCAGAATATCAGAAAATACTGTGTTGTGACCCATAAGGTTTTCATTGGCTGAGTTTAGGAAGTAGGACAACAGGGCTTTCTTCCTAGCCTGTCTTGTTCTGGAAGCCCCACTGAAACCTGTCAACCATGGGTGACCTTGCTAGTATTTGCAATACCAATGGCATAGCTTCCAGCATCATAGGGGCATGCAAGCCACCACAGTATGACAAATTGACAGGTAGATGGTGGTATTATACAGCAATACCTGAAGCCTGTTTCTGTGGAGTGGATTCCAACTCCTAGCGACCCTGTAGGTAGAGTGGAACTGCCCACACAGGGTTTCCAAGGCTATAAATCTTTATGGAAGCAGACTGCCATATCTTTCTCCCGAGGAGTGGCTAGTGGGTTCGAACTGCCAACCTTTCAGTTAGCAGCTAAGCGCTTAACTACTGTGCCAGATAACTGATAATAGTATTATTTTATGACTTGCATTTTTAAGAATCAAATTAGTCCATCTTTCTAAGTAATTGTGTTGTGGTTAAGAGTGATTTCAGTCAGATTAAAACCAAACCAAACCCACTGCCGACTCATAGCGACCCTACAGGACAGAGTAGAAATGCCCCATAGAGTTTCCAAGAAGCAGCTGGTGAGTCTGAACTGCCAAACCTTTAGCTAGCAGCCATAGCTCTTAACCACTGCCCTGATGGCCTAGTCCTAAATCCTGATTTCTCCAGACAGCAAGTTACTTGCCTCATCTGTAAAATGGGCTTAATAATAGTACCTACCTCATAAGTTATTTTGGAACAATTAAATGAGCAGATATATGTAAAACACGGTGCCCAAAATGAAATATAGAGAAATACTAAGTGGATTGGTAATTCACCAAATCCCTTCTGAATGGCCATTACATGTCATTGCAGGGGGATGTCATAGTTTATTTAGCCAGTCTTCTATTGTTGGGCATTTACTACTACAGAACATACAGAGGAAAATTCTAATTTCCATTTCCTAGAGGAGGAAGCATAGTGAGACAGAGAGGCTAGGCAACTTGCTCATGGGCGCACGGTGGTGTCAAAGATAGAAAGATTGTTATTTTATTATTAGGGCAGCATCTGCTCCTGCACCCAGCTTGAGCAGTTAGCAATCCACCTACATGCAGGGTTTTGTGTGTGTGTGTGTGTGTGTGTATGTGCTTTAAGTGAAAGTTTGCAAATCAAGACAGTCTCTCATATAAAAATTTATATACACTTTGCTATATATTCCTAATTGCTCTCCCCCAATGAGACAGCACAGTCCTTCCCTCCACTTTCCCTTTTAGTGTCCAGTCAGCCAGCTTCTGCCCCCTCTGCCCTCTCATCTCCCCTCCAGACAGGAGATGCCAGCATAGTCTCAAATGTCTACTTGATCCAAGAAGCTCATTCTTCACCAGTATCATTTTCTATCCCATTGTCCAGTCCAATCCCTGTCTGAAGAGTTGGCTTTGGGAATGGTTCGTGTCTTGGGCTAACAGAAGGTCTGGGGAGCACGACCACCGGGGTGCTTCTAGTCTCAGTCAGACCATTAAGTCTGGCCTTTTTATGAGAATTTGGCGTCTGCATCCCACTGCTCTCCTGCTCCCTCAGGGGTTCACTGTTATGTTCCCTGTCAGGGCAGTCATCGGTTGTAGCCAGACACCATCTAGTTCTTCTGGTCTCAGGCTGATGTGGTCTCTGATTTATGTGACCCTTTCTGTCTCTTGGGCTTATAATTACCTTGCGTCTTTGGTGTTCTTCATTTTCCTTTGTTCCAGGTGGGTTGAGACCAATTGATGCATCTTAGATGGCCGCTTGCTAGCATTTAAGACCCCAGATGTCACTCTCCAAAGTGGAATGCCCAGTGTTTTCTTAATAGATTTTATTATGTCAGTTGATTTAGATGTCCCCCAAAACCATGCTCCCCAAACCCCTGCCCCTGCTACGCTGGCCTTCGAATGTGTTCAGTTTATTCAGGAAACTTCTTTGCTTTTGGTTTAGTCCAGTTGTGCTGACCTCGCCTGTACTGTGTTGCCTTTCCCTTCACCTAAAATACTTCTTATCTACATCTAATTAGTGAATACCCCTCTCCTTCCCTCACTCCCTCTCTACTCTCGTAACCATGAAGGAATGTTTTCTTCTCAGTTTAAACTATTTCTCAATTCTTATAATAATGGTCTTATACAATATATGTCCTTTTGCAACTGACTATTTCACTCAGCATAATGCCTTCCAGGTTCCTCCATGTTATGAAGTGTTTCACAGATTCATCACTGTTCTTTATCGGTGTGTAGTATTCCATTGTGTGAATATGCCATAATTTATCCATTCATCCGTTGATGGGCACCTTGGTTGCTTCCATCTTTTTGCTATTGTAAACAGCGCTGCAGTGAACATAGTGTGCATATATCTGTTCATGTAAAGGCTCTTATCTCTCTAGGATATATTCCAAGGAGTGGGATTGCTGGATTTTTAAGGAATCGCCAAATTGATTTCCAAAGTGGTTGTACCATTTGACATTCCCAGCAGCAGTGTAGAAGTGTTCCAGTCTCTCCACAGCCTCTCCAACATTTATTATTTTGTGTTTTTTGGATTAATGTCAGCCTTGTTGGAGTGAGATGAAATCTCATCGTAGTTTTGATTCGCATTTCTCTAACGGGTAATGAAGGGAAACCCTGGTGGCATAATGGTTAAGTGCTAGGGCTGCTAACCAAAAGGTCGGCAGTTCAGATCTGCCAGGTACTCCTTGGAAACTCTACAGGGCAGTTCTACTCTGTCCTATAGGGTCGCTATGAGTCGGAATTGACTCGATGGCAGTGGGTTTGATGGGTTTTAATGGCTAATGATTGTGAGCATTTCCTCATATATCTGTTAGCTACCTGAATGTCTTCTTTAGTGAAGTATCTGTTCATATCTTTTGCCCATTTTTTAATTGGGTTATTTGTCTTTTTGCAGTTGAGTTTTTGCACTATCACGTAGATTTTAGAGATCAGGCACTGATTGGAAATGTCATAGCTAAAACCTTTTTCCCAATCCGTAGGTAATCTTTTTACTGTTTTGGTGAAGTCTTTGGATTAGCATTAAGTATTTGATTTTTAGGAGTTCCCAGTTATCTAGATTCTCTTCTGCCTTGTTAGTAATGTTTTGTATACTGTTTATGCCATGTATTAGGGCTCCTAACATTGTCCCTATTTTTTCTTCCATGATCTTTATTGTTTTAGATTTTATATTTAGGTCTGTGATCCATTTTGAGTTTGTTTTCGTGCATGGTGTGAGGTATGGCTTTTGTTTCATTTTTTTGCAGATGGATATCCAGTTATGCCAGCACCACTTGTTAAAAAGACTGTCTTCTCCCCATTTAACTGACTTTGGGCCTTTGTCAAATATCAACTGCTCATACGTGGATGGATTTATGTCTGGATTCTCAATTCTGTTCCATTGGTCTTTGTATCTGTTGTCATACCAGTACCAGGCTGTGGCCGTATAATAGGTTCTAAAATCGGGTAGAGTGAGGCCTTCCACTTTGTTCTTCTTTGTCAGTAATGCTTTACTTATCTGGGGCCTCTTCTCCTTCCGTATGAAGTTGGTGATTTGTTTCTCCATCTCATTAAAAAATGCCATTGGAGTTTGGATTGGAATTGCATTGCATCTATAGATGGCTTTTGGTAGAATAGACATTTTTACAATGTTAAGTCTTCCTATCCATGAGCAAGGTATGTTTTTCCACTTATGTAGGTCTCTTTTGCTTTCTTGCAGTAGTGTTTT
The DNA here is from genome assembly GCF_024166365.1 of Elephas maximus indicus. Taxonomy (NCBI): domain Eukaryota; kingdom Metazoa; phylum Chordata; class Mammalia; order Proboscidea; family Elephantidae; genus Elephas; species Elephas maximus. The sequence goes on along the minus strand of NC_064830.1, from coordinate 86,898,695 downwards.
GTAGTTTTCTTTATATAAGTCTTTTACATCTCTGGTAAGATTTATTCCTAAGTATTTTATCTTTCTTCTTGGGGGCTACTGTAAATGGTATTGATTTGGTGATTTCCTCTTCGATGTTCTTTTTGTTGGTACAGAGGAATCCAACCGATTTTTGTATGTTTATCTTGTATCCTGATACTCTGCTGAACTCTTCTATTAGTTTCAGTAGTTTTTTGGAGGATTCCTTAGGGTTTTCTGTGGATAAGATCATGTCATCTGCAAATAGAGATATTTCTACTTCTTCTTTACCAATCTGGATGACCTTTATTTCTTTATCTAGGCTAATTGCTCTGGCTAGGACCTCTAGCACAATGTCAAATAAGAGTGGTGATAGAGGGCATCCTTGTCTGGTTCTCCATTTCAAGGGGAATGCTTTCAGACTCTCTCCATTTAGGAAGATGTTGGCTATTGGCTTTGTATAAATGCCCTTTATTATGCTGAGGAATTTTCCTTCTATTCCTATTTGCTGAGGGTTTTTATCACGAATGGGTGTTGAATTTTGTCAAATGCCTTTTCTGCATCAATTGATAAAATCATGTGATTCTTGTCTTTTATTTTATTTTTATGATAAAACCCAACCCAGTGCCATCGAGTCAATTCCGACTCATAGCGACCCTATAGAACAGAGTATGGGTTACACTAATTGTTTTTCTAATGTTAAACCATCCCTGCATACGTGGTATGAATCCCACTTGGTCATGGTGAATTATTATTTTTTTTTGATATGTTGAATTCTATTGGCTAGAATTTCATTGAGGATTTTTGCATCTAAGTTCATGAGGGATATAGGTCTCTAATTTTCTTTTTTTGTGCTGTCTTTACCCGGTTTTGGTATCAGGAATATGGTGGCTTCATAGAATGAGTTTGGGAGTATTCTGTCCTTTTCTATGCTCTGAAATACTTTTACTAGTAGTGGTGTTAACTCCTCTCTGAAAGTTTGGTAGAACTCTGCGGTGAAGCTGTCCGGTCCAGGGCTTTGTTGGGGTTTTTTTGATTACTTTTTCAACCTCTTCTTTTGTTATGGGTACATTTAGTTGTTCTACCTGTGTTTGTTTAGTTTAAGTAGGTAGTGTGTTTCTAGGAACTCATTTCTTCTAGGTTTTCAAATTTGTTAGAGTACAATTTTTCATAGTAATCTGATATGATTCTTTTAATTTCAGTTGGGTCTGTTATAATATCGCCCATCTCATTTCTTATTTGGGTTATTTGCATCCTCCCTGTTTTTCTTTTGTCAGTTTGGCCAATGGTTTATCAATTTTGTTAATTTTTTCGAAGAACCAGCTTTTGGTCTTGTTAATTCTTTCAATTGTTTTTCTGTTTTCTATTTCATTTAATTCTGCTCTAATTTTTGTTATTTTCTTTCTTCTGGTGCCTGAGTGTTTCTTTTGTTACTCTCTTTCTATTTGTACAAGTTGTAGGGATAATTCTTTGATTTTGGCCCTTTCTTCTTTTTGGATGTGTGCATTTATTGATATAAATTCACCTCTGAGCCCTGCTTTCACTGTGTCCCATAGGTTCTGATAGGAAGTATTTTCATTCTCGTTGGATTCTATGAATTTCTGTATTCCATCCTTAAGGTCCTCTATCCTGGTCTTTTTTGAGTAGGGTATTGTTCAGTTTCCAGGTGTTTGATTTCTTTTCCCAGCTTTTTCTGTTATTGATTTCTACTTTTATGACCTTATGGTCAGAGAAGATGCTTTGTAATATTTCATTGTTTTGGATCCTCCTAAGGCTTACTTTATGACCTAATATGTGGTCTCTTCTAGAGAATGTTCCATGTGCTCTAGAAAGAAAGTATACTTGGCTACTGTTGGGTGGAGTGTTCTGTATAAGCCTATAAGGTCAAGTTGGTTGATTGTGGTATTTAGATCTTCCGTGTCTTTATTGAACTTCTTTCTGGATGTCCTGTCCTTCACCAAAAGTGATGTGTTGAAGTCTCCTACTATAATTGTGGAGCTGTCTATCTCACTTTTCGGTGCTGTTAGAGTTTGTTTTATGTATCTTGCAGCCCTGTCATTGGGTGCATACATATTTAATATGGTTATATCCTCCTGGTATATTGTCCCTTTAACCATTATATAGTGTCCTTAAAATCTATTTTGTCAGAAATTAATATTGAGACTCTTGCTCTTTTTTGATTGTTGTTTGCTTGATATATTTTTTTCCATCCTTTGAGTCGTAGTTTGTGTCCCTATGGTGTGTCTCTTGTAGGCAGCATGTAGACAGATTGTGTTTTTTAATCCATCCTGCCACTCTCTGTCTCTTTATTGGTGCATTTAGTCCGTTTACATTCAGCATAATTATGGATAGGTATGAATTTAGTGCAGTCATTTTGATGTCTTTTTTTTGTGTGTTGTTGACAGTTTCTTTTTCTCACTTAATTTTTTTGTGCTGAGTAGTTTATATATTGTCTTTTCCTCTTCTTTGTTTTTGTCTTTGTTTCTGGGAGTCCCTATTTTTTTTCTTGTGTTTTATTTTGCTGTGAAGGATAGTTTGTCTCCTTTGTGGTTACCTTAATATTTACCCCTATTTTTCTAAATTTAAACCTAACTTTTGTTCCTTTATATCTCCTTGTCTTCCTCTCCATATGAAAGATTTATGATTACAGTTCTTAGTCCAACTTTATTGTTTTAATGTTGTCTTCTTTTATATAATAGCATTGCTGTTTCCCTGTTTTGAGCATTTTTTTTTAATCTTGATTTATTTTTGTGATTTCCCCGTCTGGGTTGAGATTTGATTGCTCTGTCCATTGTTCTAGCCTTGGGTTGATATCTGATATTATTGATTTTCTAACCAAAGGGCTCCCTTTAGTATTTCTTGTAGTTTTCGTTTGCATTTTACAAATTCCCTAAACTCCTGTTTGTCTGGAAATGTCCTAATTTCACCTTCGTATTTGAGAGACAGTTTTGCTGGATATATGATTCTTGGCTGGCAATTTTTTCCTTCAAGTCTTTATATATGTCAACCCATTGTCTTTTTGTTTGCATGGTTTCTGCTGAGTAGTCTGAGCTGATTCTTATTGACTCTCCTTTGTAGGTGACTTTTCATTTATCCCTCACTGCTCTTAAAATTCTCTCTTTATCTTTGGTTTTGGCAAGTTTGACTATAATACGTATTGGTGACTTTCTTTTTAAAATCTACCTTATGTGGAGTTTGATGAGCATCTTGGATAGATATATTTTCATCTTTCATGATATCAGGAAAGTTTTCTGCCAACAAATCTTCAACAATTCTGTCTGTATTTTCTGTTATCCCTCCCTGTTCTGGTACTCCAATCACTCGTAGGTTATTTCTTTTGATAGAGCCCCACATGATTCTTAAAATTTCTTCATTTTTTAAAATTCTTTTATTTGATTGTTCTTCAAATATATTGGTGCCAAGTGCTTTTTCTTCAGGTTCACAAATTCTGCCTTCCACTTGCTCAATTCTGCTCCTCTGAATTTGTATTGTTGTTGTTAGGTGCCATCGAGTTGGTTCCAACTCATAGTGACCCTATGCACAACAGAATGAAACACTGCCTGGTCCTGTGCCATCCTTACAATCGTTGTTATGCTTGAGACCATTGTTGCAGCCACTGTGTCAGCCCACCTCTTTGAGGGTCTTGCTCTTTTCCGCTGACCCTGTCCTTTGCGAAGAATGATGTCCTTCTCCAGAGACCGATCCCTTCTGACAACATGTCCAAAGTATGTAAGATGTAGTCTCGTCATCCTTGTGTAATTCTGTAATTTTATTGTTAATCTTCTGAATTTCTGATTGCTGTCTATCTATGGATTTTTCCAGCTTATTAAATTTTTCATTATGTTCTTTTTTATTTCTTCAACTGCTTTATCTGTGTGTTCCTTGTCTTGTTCTGCATATTGCCTCATTTCCTTCCTGATACCTTGAAGGGTTCTGTATATCAATCTTTTGTATTCTGCATCCAGTAATTCCAGGAAGGCACTTCCATCTAGAAGATCCCTTGATTCTTTTTTGAGAGCTTGTTGAAGTGATCATGGTCTGTTTCTTTATGTGATTTGATATTTACTGTTGTCTCCTAGCCATCTATAAGTTATTGTATTAGTTTATTTTATGTTTGCTTACTGTATTCTAGCTTCTTGCTTTGTTTTGTTTTGATATACCAAAATGGGTTGCTTGAGTGAACTAGCTTGATTATTTTCACCTTTGAAGCTCTGACGTCCTGTCACCAGATGGCTAGAGCTGTTATCAGGTATATCAGTCTAGGAGTCCATTCACTTTTCTTGTATGGGTTCAGCTCAGGTGTCCAGGTAGCTGCTCATTAAGTATGTGGTACAGGCTCTGTCCTACAATCTTAGAAGGGCAGGGGTGTTTCATGTCAGTACGAGAATCTGGTTGCAGCAGGGGGTTACGCTCTGAACAAGGCAGGGGGCTGAGAATCATCCCCCATGTGTCTCTGAGGAATGCACGTCCCTCTTCCCTAGATTGTACAGGTGGGTGGGTTCTGTAGACAGAGCATGGGCACCTAAAGTTTTTGGTTGAAAGGACTTTGAGGTGCCAGTTTTCCTTGGACCCCTGTCATGGGTGGCTGGGTGACCTGAGTGGAGCCACCAGTCCTTAGGCCCCTGATGTGGGTAGGTGAGGACCCTGTTTAACAGGCAAAGCGGTGTCAAACATCAAACACCAACCTCTTCACCGCACAGCTGAAACAGTTGTAGTCTGCCAGCAAGGGCCTATTCTCCTGAAATTAGGCTCACACAGGCCCATGCAGGGGGAAAAGGCACTCAAAGTCCATGAACCGTTTATGTCTTGACAGGAGCCACTTCTGTCCTGAGTTCCCCAGGCTAGTGGAGCTGGCAAATTATCTTTTCCCCCAGTGGTGAATTTATTCCTTCTCCAAGGCCAGAAGGATGGCTCTAGGCGCTCAACAGGGCCTATCTCACTCCCAGGGAAATCAACAGCTGCTGAAGCCGGCTTGAGGGTCAGGGGTGCGGCAAAATATATGCAAGTACATAGCTTTTGCCAAGAGCACCGTTCTTCTCTGGTTCTGGAGGTGTGAGTAGGTTGTGTGGCTGGCTGCTTCTCCCCGAGGAAACTGCAGCCCAATGCTAGTACCACCTGGCCGCAGCTGCTCCCGGGAATAGTGCCTGAGGGCTCCCATTGGCTCAGGTCTGGTAACTCCTCTCTGCTTCTGAACCGTCTCTTCCTCCCCTTGCTGCTCAGTTCTTTTTCTAACTTTGCCTTTGATATTCAGGGTTCCTAGCTTGTCATAAATATACTCGTTTCACTTGTTTTTTCGGGTCTTTGTTGTAAGAGGGGCCACTACCTTGGCCCCGCCTCTGCATGCAGATTTTGTCTACACTTTCTGGCATTGCATTATAACCCTGTTTCCCTGGAGTCCAGAGATATCATGGTCGAAGAAAGATCTTTTAACTTGCTAATTTTTGTAAGAGAGCAAAAATTCTAAACTTCCCAACTCTGTTGGCCTCAGCCTTCTCTGTCAGGAAGCATCATCTTTGGACCGGCAAGAACATCTCCTGGTAAGTGGGGACTGAAGCCAGAGCTTGAGAGATGGCACTGTGTAATGGAATGAGCTTGAGCTGGGCTCCTAACAGTCCTGCATTTGAATTTTAGTTCTGTTTGTTTCTACCTTTCTGACCAATGGCAAATTATTAAACTCCCTGAGCCTCAGTTTCCTCTTCTGTAAAATAGAGGTACTTATAACAGCTCCCCAGGGTTTCTATGAGGTTTAAAGTAGATAATTGATATGAAATGCCTGACTCGAGTGCTCAGGACATGGCAATTATCATAGGATTCTTGGCATTAGTTAGAGAACCTCTAAGGAAGGCTAAAATAATTTTTCCTCTTCTGGGCCTGGAGAAAATATACCCCTGGGAACTAAAACACACTAAGGTCAGAAATCTGACCTTTCTCTTAGTGCTCTCTAAAGTGCCAGGAAGATGAAAATAAAAAGTAAAAATTCATTCTACCAATGGGAGTACGGAGAAAAGATTTTTCATGCCAAACCATCAGTGAATGTGAAATTCTGATTTCCAGCAGATCTACCACTTCTTCATAAATTTTCTTTCCCTGATGTCCATCAACTTCTGCCTGTGGTGCTCAATGCCATTATCATTCCCCAGTGAGCAGCTGTGGTCAGAGAGAAGCAGGAGGCTTGTGGATGGTGGTTGCCCCAAAAGAGTTCTTATTCCCCAACTCTTTCCTCTTAAGCCCAGGGTTATCCCAGTCCTCTCTTGTCCCCTCCATCATCTTCAGGAGATGTCATTCTATCAGTCAATGTCCAGCCACTGGCAGGAGTAATTTCATCTATATAGGAATTGGACAGCCTTGAAGATGGTGAGTATCCTAGTTCCAGTCTTTCTGAACTGAATTTAGGTTGATGGACGGTCATTTTGGTAACTTTTCATTTCATTGCTTTCTTTCTCAATCTTTCCTGACAGTTTTGTTGGCACGGGGCTTGATCATAAAATTCAGGCATCAATAAAGGATGTTTTCACAAAGGCTTTTGTGCTTTGGGAGCCCTGGTGGCACAGTGGTTAAAGCACTTGGCTGCTAACCAAAAGGTGGGCAGTTGGAACCCACCAGCTGCTCCATGGGAGAAAGATGTGACAGTTTGCTTCCGTAAAGATTTGTAGTTTTGAAAACCCTATGGGGTAGTTTTACTCTGTCCTATAGGGTCACTATGAGTCGGAATCGACTCAACAGCAGTAGTTTTTTTTGTTTGGTTTGTGCTTTACTAGGAAAACTATCTCCCTCCCTCCCTTTCTTCTTTCCTTCCTTTCTTTATTCCTCCTTCTTTCCTTCATTTTTTCCTTTATTCCTCCCTTCCTTCCTCTTTCTCTCCCTGTTTCCTTCTTTTCTTTTTTCAAACCTACTTTTGGCATTTTCTATATGCCAAATCATATATTGGATGTTGGAGTTGTATATTTATGTTGGAAAGGGACAAGGTTTCCTGCCCCTCAGTTACTCACAGTCTCAAAGAGAGGAGAAGCAAGTAAAAACAAAGATTATCAGCTATTACCACCTAATGTTTAATAAACCACTCCAAAACTCATTGGGTTACCATAGCAATTATTTGTTTTCATGGTTACAAATCTATAAGAATGTTCCAGTTTGGCTAGTTAAGCCTGGGCTCAGCTGGCCTTCCCTGTTGTAGGCTGCCAGTCACCTGAGTTTGTCTCCAGGCTGAGGGCTCCGTTCAAGTCTGGTTCATGTGTATTTATTGGTGCCCAGGCTGAAGGGCCAGTGAATACCAAGGGATTTCTCTTCCCCTGGGGAATAATGGGAACTTAAGGGGGTAGCTCAACCATGCAAGCATATTTAAAGCCTCTGCTTGCATTATGCCAACCAACATCACATGGAAAAGCCTAACATCAGCAAAGAAGGAACATGTACTCCTCCCACAGTGGGAAGGAAAGAGAAGCGAATATTTGCTGAACAATATCTCAAACCATCACTGTAAGGGTTATCAAAGGGATAATGATAGCACAGGGCACTATGGAAAGCAAAGGCAGAACACCTAAACTAGCTTAGTGTGTAATCAGGGGAGACATCCTGGAGGATGTGGAGGAAGTGAACTTTCAGCTGAGCACTTAAGAGTTTCAGGAAGTGAGCTGGGCAAAAGTATGGGATTGTTTGTTCAAGGCAGGTAGAGTTGCACATGTAAAGGTATAAAAGTTGGAGATCCCATAGCCTCTTTGGAAACTACTGTTTTGAGTGTCTGTGTAGACATGGAAAGAGATGTGTCTTAGTCATCTACTGCTGCTGTAACAGAAATACCCAAGATTGGCAGGTAAGCTGCCAGCCTGCTGGCTCACAGACTTCAGAGGCTGATGAATCCCAAGATCGGCAGGAAGCTGCTAGCTCAAGTCCCAAGAACCAGAGGTCATATGAACAAGAGCCAGCTGCAGGATTCACAGTGAGGAAGAGCCCATGAGCCTTGCCAAGAAGTCCAACTATATTGGATACAGGCCACACCCCCAAGGAAACTCCCTTTCAACTGATTGACTACTCATAGCAGATTCCATCAAATGGGTGGCTTTAACAAACAGAAGTTTATTTGCTCACAATTAAGGAGGTTAGAAGTCCAAATTCACAGTGCCAGCTCTAGGGGAAGGCTTTCTCTCTATGTCAGCTCTGGAGGAAGGTCTTTGTCTCTTTTGAGCTTCTGCTCCTGGGCGATCTTCATGTGGCTTGGTATCTCTTTCCCCATCTCTGCTCACTCACTTGGTTGTTTATTCCCTTTTATATCTCAAAAATGATTGGCTTAAAACACATCCTACACTGATAGGCCTTTTTAACATAGCAAAGAAAGGTCATTCCCAGATGGGATTATAACCAAAGGTATAGGGGTTAAGGATTTACAACATATATTTTTTGGGGGACACAATTCAATCCATAACAAGATGTTTTTGGAAAGACGTAGAAAGGCCAGATCCAACAGTCATGTCTTATAGGACAGGCGCTGAAGAAGCCCGATGGACAGAGGTGATGGTAAGCCAGAAAAGGGTATTAAGCAGTGGCAGGACCAGTCATAACTGCATCTTCCAAAGCTTACATAGAAGCTGGTGTGGATGATGAGGGGTGAAAACTTGGACATGGGGAGACTGGTCAGGGGTCTACTATAGCCAGTAAAGGTGGTGAAGGGAGAGGGGACAATAGGATGAGGTATTTAGGAGATAGGATCCCCGGGACAAAAAGAAACGGAGAAGAGGAGCAGAGAAAGACTTTGAGATTTCTATTACTGTTACAGTTGTTCCAATAAATAGCCACCATTACTGTTTGCCTCATGAGAATGCAGTGAGATACCGGTGAATTGAGATGGACCAAAAAGGAAACAAAATGAATTTTGCAAACCATAGCCAAGGAAATTGATATTGTTCAGAGGCATGATTCTTGCCTGGGTTGCAAAGGAAGTGAACGCTCACTGAGAAAGGAAAGCAGTGATTACCATGGGGTATCGTGAAAGACTAAATCTTTTCCTTTTTTAGGAGAGTTATTGGGGAGCCAGTACAGTGTTGGGAGAAGGACTAGGGTTTTGGAGGCAGACAGATAAGAACCTGAATCACAGTTTAACTACAGTAGTGATTTTGGACAAATTCTTTACCACTATTTAGCAGCCCTTCATTTTACCACTCTGGATTCAGCTTCCTGTCACACAAAAAAGGCGGGGGGGGGGGGGGAGGGCTTACTTAATGTGTTTATTATGAAAGGTAAATAATGTATGCATGTGCCCTAGCTCAGGGCCTGACAAAGGGTCAACTCTCAACAAAATACATTAAGTAACATGAATTAGCTCTTTTATTTCTTCCAAACCCACCCTATGAGACAAGAACTGTTATTATCATCAGCGTCCTCATTTTACAGAATAAGAAATGAAGCCCAGGGAAATTATAAGCTTACTCAGAATCAGAGCTAGTTGACTGATAGAGCCAGGATTTGGATGCAGCGAGTCCAACTCCAGAAACAGTGCATATAACCATCCGGCTGCATGACCAACCTTGAGCTTCCCCACTTGTTGTCTTTGCAGGTGAGGGCGAGCTGTCCAAAAAGACAGTGTGTTGGTCAGGTTTGCATCAAATCAGTGCAGCGAGCACTGCTCCATGCTCTCCCTGCTCCTCCACACCTTGGCTTCCAGCCACCTCCCCCCAGTGCCCAATGCACATCCCTAGGAGCCTGCAGAGGACAGCATCTAACCCTTGCTGAGCAGTCAGCCCTCTTTGTTCGTATTTGGTGAATGAATGAGTGAGATGAGGAGGCTGAGGCTTGGAAAGTTTCAGAAACTTGCCTGGAGTCAGAAATGGTGGAGCTAGTGTGACCCCGGGCCTGTCTGATCCAGAGCCTTGGACAGGCGTCCTTGCTTTGTTTCTAGAAGGCAAGAAATTACTGATGTCGCCATTTTTACAAAATCAGATGTGCAGGAAGTGTCTTTACATTTTTATTCTGTAAAACATTGATCTTCTTTTATTATCACAGAGAGAACAAGGATGAGTGGAGGCAAGTAGGGGATTCTGCTCTGGAAGTACTCACTGTCTCACATTTGACTCCATAAATAAATGTGTTCATTTTAAACTGGCTCCAATTTTCCCTGAAAACTCTTGATTTGCATTCAGGTACACTATATTTGCACAAAACACCTAGTGTTTATAGGTGGCCACTAAATTTTGTGGTAAATAACATTAGCACTACAGACAGATAGATCCAAGTTTCAATCCTGGATTCATCGCTCAGCAGCTGTGGGACCATGGCAGAGTTACTTAACCTCTTTGGGCCTTGGTTTACTCATAGGTAAGATGACAAGTAAACAAAGTGTCCACCTCATACAGTTAGCCTAATCCCAGCTGCTGTGTAGGGATGGGTCCATGGCCATGCTTGGACCTGAATGATAAAGGAAAAACTAGGGCTCGTCTGTCAGTTTGTCATACTGTGGGAGCTTGCGTGTTGCTGTGAGGCTGGAAGGTAGGCCACCGATATGCAAATGCCAGCAGCGTCACCTATGGTGGACAGGTTTCAGCTAAGCTTCCAGACTAAGGCAGACTAGGAAGAAGTACCTGGCAGTCTACTTATGAAAAGAATTAACCAGTGAAAACCTGGTGAACAGAAGTGAAGCACTGTCTGATACAGTGCTGGAAGATGAGCCCCTCAGGTTGGAAGGCCCCCAAAGGACAACTGGGGAAGAGCTGCCTTCTCAAAGTAGAGTTGACCTTAATGACATGGATGGAGTCAAGCTTTTGGGACCTTCATTTGCTGATGTGGCATGACTCAAAATGAGAAGAAACAGCTGCAAGCATGCATTAATAATCAGAACCTGGAATGTACGAAGTATGAATCTCTAGGGTGTAAATATGTGCAAACGTCCATTGATAATGGGAAAGTGGAATGTATGAAGTATGAATCTAGGAAAACTAGAAGTCATCAAAAATGAAATGGAACTCATAAACATCAATATCCTAGGCATTGGTAAGCTGAAATGGACTGGTATTGGTCATTTTGAATCAGACAATCATATGGTCTACTAGGCTGGGAATGACAACTTGAAGAGGCTTGATGTTGCATTTATCATCAAAAAGAACATTTCGAGGCAGGGCCAAGATGGCTGACTAGGTAGAAGCTACCTCAGATCCCTCTTGCTGTGAGTCAGAGCTGATTTGATGGCACCTAACAACAAGAAAATATTCTGGTACATACGGGCAGAATATAAAGAAACAAACCAGCAAATACATGTCCACAAAGAAGCACCAGATAACAATGCCTGCCTCTGCAGACAAGTAGAAAGAATGAGTGGTTGGCTACTGTGGGCAGGGTAGCCAAGGAAATAGCACCTGAGGAGGTGATATTTAAGCTGAGATTTGAATGACAGGGAAACAATTGCCATTTAAGGCTCAGGCGGGGAGAGTGACCCACATGGAAGGAGCAAAGGACACAGCATGGATTTTACTACCCTGGTCGTTAGTACTCTGCCCCCATGGGCCTTGCCTTTTGGTGGATGCAATGGACAAGAGCCAAATAAAAAAGTAAATGAGCAAGGTAATGCTGAATTGTAGTAAACCAAACTAAACCAAACCCATTCTGACTCATAGCGACCCTATAGGACAGAGTTGAACTGCCCCATAGAGTTTCCAAGGAGTATCTCGTAGACTCGAACTGCTGACCTTTTGGTTAGCAGCCATAGCACTTAACCGCTACACCACCAGGGTTTCCAGAATTGTAATAAGGCTTTTGAAATAAATAGACAAGGAAATGTAAAAAAAAAAAAATGGCGAGGATGCTTCAGGTAGGGTCATCTGGAAGGTTCTATTTGAGGAGATGAGAATTCAAGCTGCAGCCTGGCACCTGGATACCGGGTCCAGGGCAGCAGGAATAATTCTAGATGCTTCTGACTAGTGATATGAAGCAGTTAGATGTGCCTACGGCCCAAGTCAGGGCAGCTTGGGAAGATCAGGGATTTCAGTGGTCTTTGGAGGAAGAGACTTAAGAAGGTAGGGGAGCGGGGCATGCCAGGCCCCATGTTTACTCACTGCATGTTAGTTAACTCATTGTCTTAGTTATTTAGTGCTGCTGTAACAGAAAAACCACAAGTGTCTGGTTTTAACACACAGATTTATTCTCTCACAGTGTACGAGGCTAGAAGTCCGAATTCAGGGTGCCGGCTCTATGGGAAGGCTTTCTTTGTCAGCTCTAGGGAAAGATCCTTATCTCCTTTCAACATCTGTGGGCCCGTCGTGCCTTGGAGATCTCCATGTGTCTTAGCATCAATCATCCCCTGGGTCTAGAAGGTTCTCACCACAGAGACCCTGGGTCCAAAGGATGCACTTGGCTCCTGGCTCTTCTTTTTGGGTGATAATAGGTCCCTCTCTGCTTGCTTCTCTCTCCTTTTATCTCTTGTGAAATAAAAGGTGATGCAGGCTACACCACAGGGAAACTCCCCTTACGTTACTCAGGCTGTGACCTGAGCAAGGGTGTTGTGTCCTAAACTAACCCTGCCTCATTAACATAATAAACATAACCTAATCCTCTGTAACATAACCTAATCCTGACTCATTCACCACAGAGATTAGAATTTACAACATATGGAACAATTACATCAGATTACAAAATGGAGGCAACTACACAATACTGGGAATCATGGCCTAGCCAAGTTGACACATATTTTTGGGAGACACAATTCAATTAATGATGTTCATTAATACAAGCATCTGGCAGTCCTATGAGGTAGGGCACTGTCCCTCTTAAAGATGCAGATACCAGCCCCAAATTTATTTCCCCACAGGATGGCTTTCTCATTTGGACTAACTTCCAGCCCCATGTGTGTTGCGAGTTCAATTCTAGCAGCAAGAACTTCTGAGAACATTGAATGTACTCTTACCCTCACCAGCTTCTCTGTTAGACTCCAGGATAATTCTCAGACTTGAGCTGACTGCCTGCTGCCTCCTTTTATCCTCCCACAGGCCCCCCAGGCTGGTGCCTGCTTCCTGTCCCCAAGGCTGCCTTTCCTCCCTGTTGTTTCCCTTTTAGGTAAAGGGGCCAGGCTTCCTTCTCGTGACACAGACTCTGGGCCTACCTTGGGTGCCTTCACTTCCTTTGGATACCTCCCAGAGCTGCAAACCCTCCCCCCGCCCCCCCAAAAAAGTCCACCAGTCCTTCTTCTTAAGGGTTTCAGTGCAGATCACCAGCTATTACGCCATCAAGGAGAAATGTGCGAACATGGAGCCTTGACCAAGTTTCTAGACTTCTAAACTATTATGTACATTTCTTCACATCCCCTCTGAGACAGTAATAAAAAAATTCCATGGGATACATACCTTAGTCTCATTATTTCCCTGAATGGGAGGCTCTACTCACCCTCTCTTCTATGAGGACACAGGCAGACAACTCTTCCCAGCATAAAGGCATGAGAAGAAATGTTCCCTTAATTTAGCTCGAGGATGTATTTCCTGCACTATAGTAGAAAGAGAGTTGCTGTTGCAATCATTTGGACTTAAGCACTGCTATTTAAGAGTTATGCAAGATAGGTGATCCTATCTGACCCTGATCTGTAAGAAGGACAGTTCTGTACCTCATAGGACTGCCAGGGCTTGTATTAATGAGTTAGCCAATCTGTAGTGAGCAACACATGAGATCTGGCAAGCCCCTCTCTCCTACCCTCCTCTGTCTCTCCCTCTGGGGACCACTGCATTCCTGACCTTCCCACGCTGCCCTGACCTGGGACATAGGAGCATCTAATAGCTTCAGACCACCAGTCAGAAGCATCTGGAATTATTCTTGCTTCCCTGGACCTGATATCCAGGTGCCAGGCTGCAGCTCAAAATCTTACCTCCTCAAAAGAGATCTTTCCAGATGACCCTACCTAAATTGTCACCCCCATTCTTTCACATATAACCCTTATTGGAATCCAGTACCATCTTGTTTATGTATTTGTTTATCTGGCTGTTATTTATTGTACCGACTAGAATGTTAAGTTGTTTCATCCTTGGTGTGTTTCCCAGCACTTAACACACTGTCACTGCCTTGTACCATTGAGTCGATTCTTGCTCCATTGGGGTTTCTTGGTTGTAATCTTTATGGAAGACAATCACCCAGCCTTTTCTTCTGTGGGACTGCTGGGTGGGCATAAACCCCTAATTTTCAGTTACCAGCCAAGCACAAACTGTTTGCACCACCCAGAGACCTAAGTACTATTCTAAGCTCTGTAAATCTAATGGAGCTCCTGGTAGCACAAACGGTTAACACGTTTGGCTGCTTACCCAAAAGCTGGAGTTTGGAGTCTACCCAAAGTCTCATCAAAAGACAGGCTTGGCAGTTTACTTCCGAAAAATCAGCCATTGAAAACCCAGTGGAGCTCAGTTCTACTTTGGCACATATGGGGTCGCCATGAGTGAGAGTTGACTCCATGACAGCTGGTTACTGGCTGTAAGTTTAGCAGTGAACACAGCAGACAAAGCCTCTGCTCTCATGGGGCTTACATCTGGTGAAAAGGATAGACAATGAACAATCCTGCAACAATACTTCTATCTAGTAAATTCACCCCCATTTTACAAACTAATAAGTAGTTTGCAGAGGTTGGAAAAGTTGGGCTTCAGATGCCCAGCCCCTGTCTTGTTACTCTTGGCATCTCCTTCATTCTTCTAATCCATGAGGCAGATGCCACCAACATTCCTCACGTTTGGTTTAGCCAAATTACACTCCTGTACCTGCCCCAGAGATCCCTTGTGTCCTGGCCCCAGAACTCCCTTCAGCCTGCTTTGCAAGGGAGGAATAGCTGAGTCTCTGATGAGCATCTTGCTTTCCTTTGAGCCCAAAAATGTATAATGCTAGATTATCCATCTCAGTGGGAACAGTGTGTCTCCTCGGCGAAGGACAATTTTCAGCTAAGTGCTTCTTATTTAAGGCTCTAAGAATGGCAGTTAAGCAAATGCAGGAGGAGAAATGTATATGAAAACTGTCCATGGAAAGCCCTTGGCTAAATGTATCAACTGCTGAGGGATGGTTTCCAGGTAATCGTGCACAATCACTGTTCTCCAGTCACTGTAGCATCCAGGGCGGGCGCATGGCTTTGGGGTTTGATTTGCTCTCACTGATTTTCTTTATAGATCAGTTTGATACTAGATGTTATAAGGTTAATTTTGGATGATTAACTCCTCTGTATTGGGATATTTGATTTAGTTTCTCTTGCAGACACTTTCTCCCCATTGATTTTCAATATTGCATTTTCAGAAAGGGCCCGCCAAGCAAAGGTTCCCCTCGGCTACCCAATGTCCTGCCCAGAGATCCTCCTGGGCAGGGGGAGTAATGTGCAGGCAGCTGGGGGAAACCTCTGTCTTATGCTGGTCTGGGGAGGCTGGCAGTGACCACTTAACCCTGGGTAAGCCTGAGCAGGTCCTGAAAGTAGCAACAAGGAGCAAGGGTTTCAGAGTATGTTATATCTGGGTTTTGAGTCCAGCCTTGCCATTTACTAGCAGATCATTGAGCCACTCTAAACCTCATCAGTAATTAGATGCAATGGGTACTGGCTCTTTTGGTGCCCAGCATCCACTCCCTCTCTTTCTGGCACGAGTCCCCTGACCTTCTTGAATGTCTCTTGTTCCCTCACACCCCAGCCCTTGCACATGCTGGCCCTTTGCCTGTTTCATAATCCCCTCTCTAAACACTTTCAACCCACCCTCCATACCTCTCCTGGCTCCTATTCAGTCTTAGATTCCAGCTCCTTCTGGAAGCTTTCCCTTTCTCACTCAGTGGTGTTTTTCGGGGGACTGCACCAGGTGACACCAAAATGTCTATAAAAATATCTCTATAGTCAGTTATAACAACAAAAACATTTTTCATAAGTCTGACTTCGACAGCGCTGGGTGGAACTTATATGTTTCAACACACCTGCGAGGCTAAAACTCTATGCTAATTTACTTCTTGAACCCTCAAATGCACTGAGGTCAGAGCTGTCATTATTACTCAATTACAATGACTCTTCGAACCACATGGTTTCGTCTGCACACGCTACAAGCACACACTGTTGTTTTTGTTGCTGCAGGTATTTTTATATTTGCTGATTTTGTCAAATTTTTTGGTGCTTTTAGCTACAATGGAGCCCTGGTGGTGCAGTTGTTAAGAGCTACGGCAGTGAACCAAAAGGTCAACAGTTTGAATCCACCAGCCATTCCTTGGAAACCCTGTGGGCAGTTCTGCTGTGTCTATAGGTTCACTGTGAGTCAGAACTGACCGCAACAGGTTTGGTTGGTTTTAGCTACAAAATTGTAGCAATTAGTATCTGTGAATCTATATCAATAATTTTTTCGAAAGTGAAGGTATAAGTAAGGGAAAAGAAGGAGTGACACACAAAATTTTGATATATGAGTAGCATTAGCACAAAAAACATACAAAGTGTTCTGTATGGGAGGAGGCCCATGGTGGAGAGGGTAACCCTATGAGTTACCGCACTGGGTGACACCAACCCTGGTGACACCACTGCTCCCACTGGATCATGTTTCATGAGATATGGATTATATTTGTCTTGGCCAACAGTGCTTGGCATAGTAGCTGACACATTGCAGACTTACACTAAATCTTTATGAAGGAATAAGTAGACTAGTGAACAATTCTGGAGTGTGACTGCAGAGGGATTTAAGTGTGTGCAAAGACATTTGAATTCTGCACTGTTCCTCCCCAAGATTCTGACGATGGCATTTATGGGAATTCCCTCTCCTCAACACAGCCTGGCCTCCCCGCCACCTTCTGACTGCCTTTCTTACCTAGCAGTCCATTCTGGGCATCCTCCCATCTCTAATGTGCTCCTGGTTCGTGGTGGAGCTTTCTGTCCTCATACCACTCTTCTTTCCTATCCTGGTGAGTTGCGATAAACAAATTGGACACTTAAAGCACTCTCTTCAATCCTAACCTAAAAATGCCAAAGTGAGAGTTAATCGAATAATACTAACAGCTAACACTTTTTGAGCACCCACTATGTACCAGACATTGTACTAACTGCTTTATTAACTCAGTTGGTTCACACAACTCTAAATGTTAGGTAGTGTTTTCTTCATCGCGATTTATAGACGATGACACCAAAGTCTTGAGAGTTTAAGAAACCTGACAAGGATCATACAACTAACAAGTGGTGCAGCTCGGATTTCATCATGTTATCACCACCCTATCCTGCCTCCCTACCATCCTCAGTCTCTCATACAGCCCCTCACAGCTTTCAAAGAGCTCAGATTTGACACTCAAACCCCTTTTCTGGCCCATTTTCCACCAGCTCAGCTCTGCTGTTGGAAACTTGATAGTATTTCCCCAGCATCTGAACTTAACCTATGTCACAGAGTGGGAGAATCCCACCTGGTTTTTGGTTTCTACTTGGACAGGCCTGAACATCCCCACCTGGCGTGCAACCCTGGCAGTCATCTGACTCCAGGTCATGGCCGTTCTGTCACAGCCCTTCCTATCTGACCCAAATCCACCTGTTTGCAATTGCCTCTGCCCCATCCCTTGGAACTGAGAGAACATGTCTGTTGCCCCCGCCACCTGCCTCTCTCTGATGCCCTACCTGCCTACCTTTGCCCTACCAGAAGTCCTCAGGAGGTGTCACCAACTCTGATTCTTATGATGAAAGGAGTGATTAGGGTAAAATTAAGAGCTTGTTATCTGCCGTGTACTATGTGAGGGGCTTTACATATATTAATTTATTTACCCTCCCCCTGCAGCATTCTGTGAGATGGAGGTATCATGAGCCCATGTTAAGTGTGAGAATGCTAAGGTTTAGGGAGGTAGGAAAATCATGTTTTTATGTAGCAGAGCTTAGGCTTAAACTCTAATTTGTCAGACTCCTAAGTCTGCTCTCTTTCCCATCAACACCTGAATCTCCATAGACCCACCTACGGTCTAGTCCGATACTTTCCTTCCCCCTCCACCTCTTCCTGCTGGCTCCACAACCTTTGACTTCTCTTCTCTGATGTCACCTGCCCCATCCCTTGACCATCCCCTCCCCTCATGAAGTACCTCAGAGGTACTTCTTTTTTCCCAGCTTCTATTACTGGAGTCCCTGGGTGGTGCAAAGGATTAACACACTCGTGCTAACTGAAAGGTTGGAAGTTCGAATCCACCCAGAGGTACCTCTGAAGAAAGGCCTGGCAATCTACATCTGAAAACTCAGCCATTGGAAACCCTATGGAGCACAGTTCTACTCTGACACACCAATGGGTTTGGTTTTTAGTTTGCTTCTATTACTATAGTGTCTCTTATTCCTGTCAAGGGGCAATCCAGAAGCAACAGAGTGACAAGTGTAGGGAAGTAAGTTTCTGCAAATGGCCCTTTCCCTTTGCCTTCTGGTCACTGGTTAGTTCCCTGTCATTGGTCATTGGAAGTTTGCTAGGGTTTAAGCCCTTTATTAGGAGCTTGGGGACCATCATACTCCTCCCTGTTCTAAATGCTTCCTGTCCTCAAATGATGGGCAGGTAGTACCCCCTTCTCCATCAGTCAGCATCTCCACCAACACGCAAAGATTGTTGAGTGTTATAGAGCTCTTCTCTGTGCCTTGTCCTTCCCTAGGCTGGTCATGGTAGAATGGGGGAGACAACATGAGAACAAGCAATCACAAAGCCACATGGTATTGATATTGTAGACTTGAATTCAGATCTGGTCTTCCACCCTTACTCACTGCACAGGTGAAGCCATTTATCTAAGTCTCAGTTTCTTCTGAGGCAGAGAAGAGAGGCAGAGTGAGATAGAGGGGGCACGGAGATAATACTTATCTTGGAGGGTAGTTGTGAAATAATGCGCGTAAAAGTACTCATCCCAGTGACAGGCATATAAAAGGTGCTCAAGTGTTTAATAATAATAATAATGGCTGTGAAGATGATGATCATGATGATGGTGAAGACAGAAGGAATCACAGAGCACTGTGGGAATAGCACAGAGGAGGTGCACCTACTAAGTCAAGAGTGGAAGAAGAGTGGTTAATGAAGGTTTCCCAGGAAAATGGATTCCTGAAGAATGAGCTTAAAAAATAAGTAAAGTGATACAAGCAGAGGCAGGGATTTGGGTTAGGAGTTGAAAGGCTTTTCTAGGCATAGGGAATATCTTTTGCAAAGGCTCAGAGGCCAGAGAGAACATGTTAACAGGGAAATCCACCACCCCACAGGGCTTTCTGAACCAGGGCTAGATGCCTTCATAATTAAAATCTTCTTCTTACTTTTGAATCAGAGTCTAACTTCTTCTCCTCACCTTGCCAGATTCCTGTTTCCAGACTCTGGTATCATCTACCACCCCTCTTTTCTGGAATTACCTTTCTTCTGTCTGAACTCAGAACAGGTTCCCTCTAAGTCTCTCTTCTCTAGGGTGAAAATGCCCAGCTCCTCTAAGTATTCCTTCTAGGTTCTGACTTTGAGGAATATCAACTACACCGTCGTCCTACTGGACTTCTGCTTTTGATTCAGTGAGTCACTTTCTCTTATTATACTCCTGGGACATACATAGGTGTTATCAAATATAAGATCACTGCATTGCACAACCCCGGGGGGCACAATTCACCTCATGGAGTGGTGCAGTGTAGTGGCCACCCCGTTTAAAGACTTCAAAAGACCAGTTTTGACTTGTTAACCTGTTAAGTTTTTAAGTTCACAAAACCTAGTCCTTTATTGCCCCATCCAAAACACACTGTCAACCCCTCTTCTCCCCCCGATTATGATGCAGTGCTTAAGAGCTAGGCCCGCTAACGAAACGATCAGCAGTTCAAATCTACCAGTTGCTCCATGGAAACTCTATGGTTCTATTCTGTCCTATAGGGTTGCTATGAGTCAGAATCAATTCCACTGGCAGTGGGTTTAGTTTTGGTTTTTGGTGCTGAACAAAAAGTGTTTTTTTGGTCCCATCTGAAGCTTGTGAAAATTGAGGTCACTTGGCTCCTAGTAAGAGTTCAAAACCCAGCTGAGAGCTGAAGAGTTTCTTCCCAGAGCATCATCTTGGAGGGACCCAGAGAGTAAGGAAGACAGCAATAAAAAATGTACCCACACAGGTGGGAGTGGTGGTGCAATGGACACTGTGCCCAAGGTCTGGGAAGGAGAGTCAGAGGTCCAATGAGGCAGCCAGGGTGAGTGTTTACAAGCAGCAAACGACCTACTGTCCAAGGTCACAGTGCTCACCATTGACAGCTTTAGCCTCATGCCCAACACATAAAATGACATTCCCATAGGTAATACAACTCCATTGACGTACCCAGATTTTGATTTGCTCCTACACCCAGAAAAACAGGTAAGTAAAGACTATGATCATTTCTAAATCTGTTATTGGCTCATCAGTAATGATTACTTTTCACTGGCTGCATCACTGGGGAGAAAAGTTGGTGCAACAATATCTGAGATTTGCTTTGTATGCTCTAAACATCTCCTTTCTTGGGAACTAGCCTGTCTCCATTCTCTGTGCTTGTGGCTTGGTGGCACTTGTACTTGTGGTTTGGTTCCCTGGCTCTGGGATTGGATACATGACTCAAACGAGAGTTTATAAAGTTTATACCCTGGACATTTGCTGGGTAATGAAGGTGTCCCTTTTCCCTGGGATACCTACCTTAGGGGGAATGTAAGTATAGAGTTACAAGTGGGCATCTTTGCCTCTACATGGAGAGAGCCCATGTGAGATTGATGCCAATAGAGAAGAAAGCAGAGCCAATAATTAGAAAGAACCCTGATAACATGGAACTTCTGGATCCAACTGTTCAACTTTGAATGTGTCCAATTCCTGAGCGACCAATAAATTCCATTGAGTTGTGTTTCTGTCACTTGCATCCAAAGCTTCCTAAGACAACTCATTATATTCCCAGTAGTAACTGTCACTCAGCTCTTGTCTCCTCTACTCAAATGAGAGAGAATGAGATTATCATATGGATAAACTTTAATCCACACTCATTCTTATAAAGTAAATCATACATAAGTTTCTG
This sequence comes from Elephas maximus indicus, assembly GCF_024166365.1. NCBI lineage: Eukaryota > Metazoa > Chordata > Mammalia > Proboscidea > Elephantidae > Elephas > Elephas maximus. The sequence continues at coordinate 86,877,763 of NC_064830.1, read as the reverse complement.
TAGTTCATTGTTAATGATGGTGGATTTAAGGAGCTGGTGCAGCTGCTTTGTTTTGCCTGGTCCCATTAATTAATTCAGTTAACAAATAATTTATCAAGTGCTTATTATTTTTCAGGCACTCTGCCAGGCACTGAGATAAAAAAAAGAAAATCCTGTCTCCTGTTCTTACGGAATTTATAATCTATGACACACACACACAAAAAAAATGACACAGGGATGCGAAAACAGCCCTGTTATGCCTGTAGCTAGAGACCACAGGCTTCAACTAGAATAGTAAGTGCTACTGCCGCTGCTCCCTCAGTGCAGACACCTCAGACATCCTATACTGTTGGATAAAAGGTTCCAGGAGAGAAGATTTAGGAAACATGATAGAAAGTGCAGGGGAAAGGGAAGTGAGGTTCGGGAAGACGGGCTCTATGAAATTGCTGGCCATAATGAGGTACAAATTCATGGTTGGTTAGTGGACTTGAAGGATCTATGGAGGCTTGTCAAGTGCTCCAAAGGCCATAGAAACTGTGATAGCCTTAATGCTTTGATTCTCCAGGAAGTTTGCCTTCATTCTTCCTTGTGTAATATCCTCTTGATCATTGTTTAGCCAGTCAGCTTCTCAGACCTGAAGGGGAAAAGAGGGAATCTCATTTTTATGAGTTGTATATGACATTTTTTTTTATATGACATTAGACTAGTAAATGTTCTTTTGATTGCAAGTAAACACATACTGCTTTAAGCAAAAAGGAGCCTATATTAAAAGAACCCAAGGAATCCAAAGAAAAGTTGATATAGAAAGGACAACAACTAGGGAGGCTCAGAGAATCTCAGCTGTAGGAGTTCAGGATAGTCTGTCCAGTGTTCCACCATTATCATAGCTCATCCCTTCCCCCAACCTCTGTAGTTCTCAGATCAAGTTCCCAGGCCATGGGAATCTGACTGATATCAATTTGAATGTCCATCTGTGATCAAATCAGGCATGGCAAGGGGAGTGGGTCACAGAAGAAAAATGTTATAAAAAGGGGAAAAATGTTATTTAAACCCAACATTCACTGTAATTACTTATGTATTTTTAAGAGAGATGGAATATGTTACATCAATAGAAAAACAAAAAACTGTTCATTTTCACCAAGAAGGCTGCTGAGGAAGCAAGACAGGGAAATCTATCATATTAAAATTTCAGCCAGTTCTTCTGTGCTGCCAAAGAGGAAAGTTGGAAAAAAAGACATTAATGAGTTTTTGAATACTTAAGGAGAGGACCAGGGTTAGCTTTAGCTAGAGTACTAAATTGTTCTGTATATAATAAAGTGAAGGAGACTGAGTTCCTCAAAAGAGCCTAAAGGACAGTATTCAGAATCTTGGAAAGCAGGGAGTTCTGTCTGAGGAGTGTCTGGAGGTAGAGGGGACGGCTGAGGGCTGAACAAACATGGCAGAATTTTGGAATTGCTAAGAAAAAAAAGACAATGAGTGTAAGATCCTGACTCTTGTGGGATAACTGAAAGATATTTTAGACCAAGTTGCGATGATGCTAAAATTTCAGTTGTCTTTTTTTAAGTTTTACCTTGTCAGATCTTCAGAAAAGTCTATACCCTTTCAACTAAGTTAATGGCTTTTGGGAAAATCAAGGGGAAAAAAGCTGTCCCATCACAAACCCAATGAGGGAGGGCATCCAACGGAAGTGAGATTTGTAAGAGCTTGAGAATGTAAGAGTTTGGCTGCTAACCAAAACGTCGGCAATTCAAATCCACCAACTGCTCCTTGGAAACCCTATGGGGCAGTTCTACTCTGTCCCATAGGGTCACTATGAGTCAGAATCGACTCAATGGACTTTTTTTTTTTTTTTGACAATATATAATGTTTCTGCGGTCCCCTGAAAATAATGTAAAAATCTGCAAGAGAATGTAGCTTCCATGCTAACAACGAGGAGAAGCCAGACAATCTGCATAATCATGCTTTCAAGCCCAATAGGGAGCTAAAGTTATAAGGCAGATACAGGCTGCTGAATTCCCAAAGGCAACAAGCTCCTCTGAAGAGAGATGGCACACACAAACTGTTACATCTTTGGCAGAGCATGAGAGGAAGAGGTGGTCATCATAAAAGAGGGTATGAATTAAACAATGGAAATTTTAAAGAATTTTTAAAGGGCAAGTCAGACAAACAAAACAGTTTAGAATCCCTGGAAACACTGGACCCAAGGGGAGTCTGCACCCATTAATCAGCTTTTCTACATGGGCTTCCAGTGGGTGCTCATGAGGACTCCCCTCACTGGTTCAGGCCTTCAGGGCTTGCCAAAGATTGATGGAGAAGCAGAAACAGCTGGAGAACCCATCTATACCCCATCCCCTGCATGAGTACAAGGTGGTGAGCCACATAGAGACAGGCATGAAACCCATTTGCATCACAGATCTTCTACTGATATAAAGTAAAATCTAGCTTTCACTGGGAAAGAAGTAAGGACCTTCCCATGCTCCAGCCCAGACCTTCTTTTGAACACAAGACAAAAGCCATCTTCTACTGGGGAAGATACATTAAAACTTCCCATTTATCTGTCCCTGCCTTGATGCTGAAAAAATCTGACTGCCACTGGTGGAGGGATAGAAAACCTACCCCCTCTACCCTGCATTGATGCTAGACCAAAACCATCTGCTACTGGTAGAGTAGTAGAAAATATAGCCTATACTAGGGCAGTGTTTAGCTGCCATGGGGTAAGAGGTGAGAGATAGGAAACCTGCCTGTGCTCTAGACTCTGCCCTGCCCTAAGTTCTTCCAAGGAATGCAAGCTTGGTTTATTATTTGAAAATTAAATAATATGATACACCATATCAATAGACTAAAAAGGTATGATCATATAAGTAGATGCAGAAAAATATATTGTGGGTGTTTAATATATGTAGAAATAAAATTCATGACAACAATAGCACTAAGGCTAGAGAGATAAAATGAAAATACACTGTCGTAGGTTCTTATAATATGTGTGAAGAGCTATAATATCACTTGAAGATAGACTGTGGTAATTTAATGATTGTTGTTGTTGTTAGGTGCCATCAAGTCAGTTCCGACTCATAGTGACCCTGTGCAATTTAATGATATATTCTATAAATTCTAAAGCAAACACTAAGACACACACAGTTAAAGAAAATAAGCCAGCAAAAGAAATAAAATAGAATTTAAATATTATGAAAAGAAGGGAGAAAGAGGAAAGAGGGAAACAAGAACAGATTGGACAATTACAGTACAAATAAAAAGATGGCAGATTGCAACCACAGCATATCAGTAATCACATTAAATGTAGATGGAAGCTAAATAACATACTTCCATTTGGAAGAAATAAAAATGGGAAGTAGAAAATATCGTTATGAAAATGAAAACCCAACATATCAAAACTTGTGGGATACAACTATATTAACAAGCTCCAGTAATGATATAAAAAATCTCATTAAATGTAAATGGTCTAAACACTTCAATTAAAAATCAGAATGTCAGATTGGTAAAAAGCATGACACAACTATATGTCACTTACAGGAAACCAACTTTAAAATAAATAAGCAAATAGTGTAAAAGTTAAAAAGGCTGATAAAATATATACTATGATAACATTCATCAAAAGAAAGCTGGAGTGATCATATTTATATCAGACCAAGCAGAGGTCCAAGAAAAGATTATTTCCTAAGATAAAAGGGTAATTTAATAATGATAAATGGGTCAATTCATAAACAGTATAGACCAATTGGAAATGTTCATATATCTAATAACTGACATTCAACACACAGGAGGAAAAAATTGATAAAATTGAAGGGGAGCAATAGTTGGGGATTTCACCTCTCTCAATAATTAAAAAAGTAGACAGAAAATCAGTAAGGATATAGAAGACTTGAACAATACTAACAACCCAAACGGTCTAATTGTCAGTTATATATAGATCACTCCACCTAACAAGATCAGGATACACAATATTTTCAAGTGCACTCAGAACATTTCCCAAGACAGCCCATATTCTGGGATATAAAATAAGTCTCAGTAAATTTAAAGAGACTCATATGTTCAAAGTATGGTCCGCCACTTTTCTGAAATTGAATTAGAAATCAATAAAAGAAAGATATTTGTAAAATCCCCAAATTATGAAAGCTAAATAACACAGTTCTATATATGGAAGTCATAAAAATGGAAAGTAGAAACATTTTTATCTTTATGGTAATAAAAATCCAACATATCAAAACTTGTGAGATAAAACTAAAAAGTGACTACGGAAAAATTTATTACTATAGACACCTAAATTAGAAAAGAGAAAATGGTTCAAATCAATGATGTAGCTTTCATCTTTAGGAAACCTAAAATAGAAAATTAAACCTTAAATAAGCACAAGAAAGAAAATAATAAAGGTAAATAAAGAAATCATTGAAATAGAAAACTCAAAAATAATAGGGGAAATGAATAACACCAAAATGTGGTTCTTTGGCAATATTAATAAAAGTGATAAACCATTAGCCAGATTTATCAGGAATAAAATAGAGAAAACACAAATTACAAATAACAAGAGTGAATGAAGACATCACTACAATTTTACACACGTTAAAAAGATAGTATAAAATAAAGCAGAACCCTGTGCCCATAAACTTGGTAAGTTGGATGAAACGGACAAATTCTTTGAAAGACCTAAACTGCCAAAGCTCATTCCAAAATAAATAGAGAGCTTAAATAGTCCTGTATCTATTTAAGAAATTGAATTTGTAGTTAAAGACCTTCCAGGTCTAGATGGCTTCACTGGAGAATTCTACCAAATATTTAAAGGAAGAAACCCTACCAATTCTAAACAAACCCTTGCAGAAAATGAGGAAGTATGAGCCCTTCTAAACTCATTCTATGAGGCCAGCATTCCTCTGATACTAAAACTAGAGGACAATGGTGCAAGAAAAGCAAACTACAGACCGATATTCCTAAAGAACATAGGCACAAATATTTTAAACAAAATTTTAGTGCATCAATCCAGTGATATCTAATAGGGATAATGTGCCGTGACCAATTGGTATTTACCCAAAAATGTAAGGCTGGTTTAACATTATATGTAAATTTACATATAAACAGTCTAAGAAGAACAACAATATGACTATTTCAATAGATAGGGAAAGAATATTTTACAAAATCCAATAGCCATTTATGATAAAAACTCCCAGCCAATGAGGAACAGAAAGGACTTTCCTCAACGTTATAAGGAGCCGCTGCAAAAATCCTACATCTAACATCATACTGAATGGTGATAATGTAATGCTTTCCCCCTGAGACTGGGAACAATACAGAGATATCAGCTTTCACCACTGTTATTTAATACCATACTGGAAGTTCTAGCTGGTGCAGTAAGTTAAGAAATATAAATAAATAAATAAAAGGCAAATAGGCTAGAAAGGAAGAAATAAAACTCTCTCCACTGACAAAAATATTATTGTTTATATAAAAAATCCCAAATAGTCTTCACAATCTACCAGAACTAATAAGTGAGTTTAGCAATGTCTAGGAATGCATGGTCAATATAAAAAATCAATCACATTTTCCCATACTAGCAATGAATAATCACAAAAAAATTTAAGAAATGTACCATTAAATAGCACCAAAACAATGAAATACGTTTAGGTATAAATCTAACAAAATATGTGCATGATCTGTATGTTGAAAACAGCAAAGTTAAGCACTAGAGAATTTATGGAAATTGGCCATACGGTAATTTTATGTTTAGCTTTTTGAGGAACCACTGCAAGCTGTTTTCCACAGAAGCTGCACCATTTTACATTCCCATCAACAGTGGATGAGGGTTCCAGTTTCTCCATATTTGCACCAACTCTTGTTATTTTCTCTTTTTTCTGATGATAACCATCCTAATTGGTGTGAAGTGGCATCTTGTTGCAGTTTGATGTGCATTCCCTAATGACTAGTGGGAGTCCCTGAGTGGTGCTAACAGGTGAAGCACTTGGAGGTTCAAGTCCACCCAGAGCCATCCCAAAAGAATGTCCTGGTAATCTATTTCTGAAAAGTTACCCATTGAAAACATTATGTAACACAGTTCTACTGTGACATACATGGGATCCCCATGAGTCTGAATTGACTCATGCAATTGAAAAAAAAAAAGAAAAGGCTGATATTGTTGAACGTCTTTTCATGTGTCTATTAACCATTTGTATATCTTCTTTGGAGAAATATTTATTCAAGTCCTTTGCCAATTTTTTAATTGGGCTGTTTGTCTTTTTGTTGTTGAGTTGTAGATGTTCTTCATATATTCTCGTTATTAAACCCATATCAGATATATGACTCCTAAATATTTTCTCCCACCCTGCATTGTCTTTTTTTTTTTTTTAATAATATTTTATTGTGTTTTAGGTGAAAGTTAACACAGTAAATTAGGTTTCCATTTAACAATTTTTATATAAATTGTTCTGCGACATTGGTTACATTTTTCACGATGTGTCAGTATTCTCATTATTTCCATTCTCTTTGTTCGGTTTCCATTAATCTAGCTTCCCTGCCCCTCCTTATCGGCTCTCTTTGCTTTAGGACAAATGTTGATCATTTCGTCTCGTATAGTTGTTTATTTAAGGGAGCACAGTACTCATGGACGATATTGTTTATTTTATAAGCCAATCTGTTATTCGGCTGAAAGGTTACCTTCAGGAGTGGCTTCAGTTCCAAGTCAAAGGGTATCTTAGGGTGATAGTCTTAGGGGTTTCTCTAGTCTCTATCAGTAAAGGCTGGATTTTTTTAGGAATTTGAGTTTTGTGCTACATTTTTCTCCCATTCTATCTGGGACCTTTTATTGTGTACCTAGTTGGAATGGTTGTTTGTAGTAGCCAGGTACCATCTAGTTCTTCTGGTCTCAGGCTAGTGAAGATGTGGTTTGTGTTGCTTATTTGAGTCTTTGGTTTCCTTCATTCTCTTTTGCTCCAGACAAGTAGAGACTAATAGTTGTATCTTAGATGGTTGCTCGCAAGCCTTTAAGACCCCAGACACTACTCACTAAACTAGAATGTAGAACATTATCTTTACGAACTATGTTACGCCAATTGACCAAGTTGTTGCATGAGTCTATCTATGGTCCTAAGCCTTTTAACCCAGTAAACCAATCCCATGAGGTGTTTGGATATGTCTAGGAATTCTCCATAACTGTGCCCCCTCTGTGCTTTATTATGTATATAAGTATATATTCAGCACACACAAACATGTGTATGCATTGCCTAGTTACACCTATACATGCACATGCATGTACTCACATGTCTTCCTATATGCATGCAGATTTTCTTTTTTACTTTCTTTATAATCCTTTGATATACAAACCTTTTTTATTTTGATGAAGACCTTTTTATCTCTATTTTGTCTTTTGTTGCTCATGCTATTCGTGTCATATCCAAGAATTCATTGTCAAAAACTATGTCCCAGAGGTTACCCCTAGTTTTCTTCTGAAAGTTTTATGGCTTTAGTTCATATATTTAGGTCACTGCTCCATTTTGAGTAAATTTTTGCATATGGTGTGAGGCATGAGTCCTCCTTCATTCTTTTGCGCGTGGAGATCCGTTTGTCCTAGTGCTTGAACTTACTCCAATCAATGTGGGGTTTGATTTTTCCTTTTTTTCATTTCTTGAATACTTATTTTCTGGCACTGAAAAATGCTCCAGGCTCATCTTGTATATTTCCTGCCTCCATCTTAGAGTAAACCATTTCTCCAAAGAATCCTGGTTCCTTATTGAGCACTGTTTATCAAAACTACTGTCCTTTTCCATTGGATGGACTGGGCACCTTTGTAAAAAAAATCAATTGGCTGTAGATTTATAGGTTTATTTCTGAACTTTCAGTCCTATTCCATTAGCCTATAGACCTATCCTTATACCGGTGCCAGCATTGTAGCTTTGTAGTATATTTTGAAATCTGGAAGTATGTGTCCTCTTACTTTGTACTTTTTTTTTTTTTTTTATAATACTTTGGTTATTTGGGATGTCTTGCAATTCCATATGAATTTAAGGATTGGATTTTTCTTTTCTGCAAAAAACAAGGCTGCTGGAATTGTCATAGAAATTGCATTGAATCTGTAGATTACTTTGGGTAGTATTGACATTTTAACAATGTTAAGTCTTCCAATCCATGAACATTTGATGTCTTTCTGTTTATTTAGGTTTTCTTCAATTTATTTCAACAATGTTTTATAATTTTCAGTGTACAAGTCTTTCAATCCTCTGGTTAAATTTATTCCTAGATATTTTATTCTTTTAGATTCTATTGTAAAGGGAATATTTTTAAATTTCTTTTCAAATTGTTCATTGCTGGTGTATAAAAATGCAACTGATTTTTGTGTTTTAATATTGTATCCTGACTCTTTGCTGAATTCCTCTATTATCTCTCCTAGCTTTCTTGTGGATTCACGGTGATTTTCTCAATAGACGATCATGTCTTCTGTTGAGAGAGTTTTACCTCTTCTTTCCAACGTGGCTATCTTTTATTTCTTTTTCTTACCTAATTACTCTGGCTAGGACATCCAGTACAATGTTGATTAATCATGGTGCAAGTGGACATCCTTGTCTTTTTCCTAATTTAGGGGGAAAACTTTCAGTCTTTCACTATCGAATATGATATTAACTATGGATGTTTCATAAAAGCCCTATATCGTGTTGAGAAATTTTCTTTCTATTCCTAATTTGCTGAGTGCTTTTTGTCATAAAAGGATATCGCGTTTTGTCAAATAGTTTTTCTGCATCAACTGGGAAGGTAATGTGATTCTTTTCCCTCATTCTATTAAAATGGTGAATTACATTGATTGATTTTCTTTTGTTGAACATCTTTGCATTTCGGGGGTAAATCTTACTTGGTCGTGGTATATAATCCTCTTAATGTGTGTTGGATTCAGTTTTCTAGGATTTTGTTGAGGACTTTTACATCTGTGTTCATAACATATATTGGTATGTAGTTTTCTTTCCTGGTGGTGTATTTTTCTTGCTTTGGTATCAGGGTAATGATGGTAGAATTTACCTTTGAAGTTTTGGGGGCTGGACTTTTCTTTGTTGAGAGGTTTTTGATTACTGATTCAATCTATTCATTTGTTATAGGCCTACTGAAAATTTCTATTTCTTCTTGAGTCAACTTAAGTAGTTTAGCTGTCTCTAGGAATTTTTCCATTTCACCTAGGTTATATGATTTGTTGGCATTGTTGAACGTAACCTCTTTGATCCTTTTATTTCTCTTGGGTTGGCAGTAATGTCCCCACTTTTGTTTCTGATTCTGGTTATTTACATTCTCCCTATTTTTTTCCTTGTCTGTCTAGTTAAAGGTTTGTTGATTTTATTCATGTTTTCAAAGAACCAAATTTTATTTTCATTTAATCTCTCTATTGTTCCTTATTCTCATTTATCTCTGCTCTAATATTTATTATTTTCTTGCTTTGGTAGCTTTGTGCTTCATTTGCTCTTTTTCAAGTTTCTTGAGGTGTAAAAATAGGAGAGCTTTTTTATTTTTAAATGTAGGCGTTTACAGATATAAATTTCCCTCCGAGTACTGCCTTTGCTGCATCCCATGAATTTTGTTGTGTTGTGCTTTCATTTTCATTTGCCTCTAAGTTTATTCTAATTTTCTTTGTGATTTTTTCTTTGACCTATTAGTTGTTTAATAGTGTGTTGTTTAAATCTGCATTACACTGTGGTCAGAGAAGATACTTTGTATGGTTTTAATCTTTTAAAATTCATTGTGACTTGTTTTGTTGCCTAATATAATGGTCTATCCTAGAGAATGATTCATGTATCCTTGAGAAGATGTTCATTCTAGTTTTTTGGGGGGGGAGGGGTGTGAAATGCTTTGTTTACATTTGTTAGGTCTAGTTGGTTTATAATGTTGATCAAATCCTCTATTTTTCTATAGATTTCTGCTGATTTGTCTTATTTATTACTTAAAATTATTATTTTATGCATTTTTCTTTTAAATCATATAGGAAACAAAAAGAGAAGTTAGAAACCAGAGATACAATAGTACTAGCTTTTATATTTACCTATGTTGTTTTTTTTTTATGTTGTTACATTTACTGTAGTTCTTTATTTCTTCTTATGTCTTTGAGTTGCTGTCTAGTGTCCTCCCATTGTAGCCTGAAGAACTAACTCCCTTTAGCATTTCTTATAAAACAGGTCTATTAGTGATAAACTTCCTCAGCATTTGTTTATCTGGGACTATCTTATTTTTTTCCTTCATGTTTGAAGGCTAGTTTTGCTAGATATAGAATTCACTTTTATTCTCTCCCCCAACACTTTAAATATGTCTTCCACTGCCTTCTGGCTTCTATGGTTTCTGATAATAAAATAGTTGTTGATCTTATTGAGGCTCCCTTGTGTGTGATGAATTGGTTCTCTTCTGCTGCTTTCAAAATTTTCTGTCTTTAGCTTTCTAGTGTTTGACTATGATATGTCTATATGTGGACCTGTGAACTTATCTCTTTGTTGAGCTTTTTGGCTGTGTTGATTGTTTTTCATCAAACATGAGAACTTTTTAGCCATTATTCTTCACTTTTTTTTTTTTTTGCCTTTTGTCCTTCTTTTTTCTTGTGGAACTGGCATTATGTGTATGTTTGGTATGCTGGGGTGCATCCTACAGGTCTCTGAGGTGCTTTTTATTTTTTCTGTTACTCAAGCCGAGTAATCTCAATTGACCTATCTTCAAGTTCACTGATTGTTGCAGCTGCTCAAGCCTGCTGTGTGCCCCTTTAGTGGATTTTCACTTCAGTTATTTTACTTTTCTTTCTTTCTTTTTTTTTTAATTGTACTTTAGGTGAAGGTTTATAGAACAAACTACCTTCTCATTAAACATTTAGTACACATATTGTTTTATGACATTGGTTAACAACCCCACAACATATCAACACTCTCCCTTCACAATCTTGGGTTCCCTTTTACCAGCTTTCCTTCTCCCTCCTGCCTTCTAGTACTTGCCCCTGGGCTCGTGTGCCCCTTTAGTCTCCTTTTGTTTTTTGGGTCTGTGTAATCTTTGCCTGAAGGGTAAACCACAGAAGTGACTTCATTACTGAGCTAAAAGGGTGTCTAAGGGACTTACTCTCAGGATTTCACCAGTCTCTGTCAGGTCAGTAAGTCTGGTCTTTTTTTTTTTTGTGAGTTAGAATTTTGTTCTACATTTTTTTCCAGTTCTGTCTGGGACCCTCTCTTGTGATTGCTGTCAGAGCAGTCATTGGTGGTAGCTGGGCACCATTTAGTTGTACTGGACTCAGTCTGGTGGAGGCCATGGTAGTTTTGGTCTATTAGTCCTTTGGACAAATCTTTCTCTTGTGTCTTTAGTTTTCTTCATTCTCCCTTGCTCATGAAGGGGTGAGACCAGTGGAGTATCTTAGGTAAGTTTTTAAGACCCAGATGCTATTCACCAAAGTAGTGTAGTAGAATATTTCTTTATAAACTATGTTATACCAATTGATCTAGATGTTCCCCAAGACCATGGTCCCCACAGCCTTCAGCCCAGTAATTTGGTCCCTCAGAGAATTTGGATGTCTATGGAGCTTCTGTAACTTTGCCTTTTACAAGTTGTGCTGGCTTCCCAAGTATTGTGTACTGTCTTACCCTTCATCAAAGTTACCACTTACCTATTGTATATTTAATGTTTCCCCACCCCTCCCCTCCCTCATAACCATCAAAGATTGTTTCTTTTTGTGTGTAAGCCTTTTCATGAGTTTTTATAGTGGTGGTCTCATACAATATTTGTCCTTTTGTGATTGACTTATTTTACTCAGCATAATGTCCTCCAGATTCATCCATGTTGTGAAATGCTTCACAGATTCATCATTGTTCTTTATCGTTGCATAGTACTCCACTGTGTGTATGTACCATAGTTTGTTTATCCATTCATCTGTTGATGGGCATCAAGGTTGTTTCCATCTTTTTGCTATTTGTGAACAGTGCTGCAGTGAACATGGGTGTGGATATGTCTGTTTGTGCAAAGGCCCTTATTTCCGTAGGATATATTGCTAGGAGTTGGATTGCTGGATCATATGGTATTTCTATTTCTAGCTTTCTAAGGAAGCACTGTATTGTTTTCCAAAATGGTTGTACCATTTTGCATTCCCACCAGCAGTACATAAGTGTTCCCAACTCCCCCCAGCCTCTCCAACATTTGTTATTTCCTGTTTTTTTGATTCGTGCCAGTAATACCAGGGTGAGAGGGTATCTCATTGTGGTTTTAATTTGCATTTCTTTAATGGCTAATGCTAATGAGCGTTTCCTCATGTGTCTCTTGGCTGCTTGAATGTCTTTGTTGGTGAAGTATCTGTTCATTTCCTGTGCCCATTTTTTTATTGGATTATTTGTCTTTTTGTTGTAGAGGTGTTGGATTTTCTTGTAGATTTGAGAGATTAGACCTTTGTCTGATTTGTAATAGCCCAAGATTTTTTCCCAGTCTGTAGGATCTCTTTTTACTCTTTTGGTGAAGTCTTTTGATGAGCAGAAGTGTTTAATTTTTAGAAGATTCCATTTATCTAGCTTATCTTCTGGAGCTTGTGTGTTGTTAGTTATGGTTTGTATCCCGTAAATGCCGTGCATTAAAGCCTCTAGAGCTGACCCTATTTTTTCTTCTATGATCTTTATAGTTTTTTGGCTTTATATTTAGGTCTTTGATTCGTTTTGAATTAATTTTTGTGTAGGTGTGAAGTATGGGTCCTGTTTCATTCTTTTGCAGATGTACATTCACTTTTGCTATCACCATTCATTAAAAAGACTGTCTTTTCCCCATTTAATGGACTTCAGGCCCTTATCAAAGATCAGATGACCGTAGGTGAATGGATTTACGTCTGGGTTCTCAATTCTGTTCCATTGATCAATCTATCTGTCATTGTACCAGTACCAGGCTGTTTTGACTACAGTAGCTGTATAGTAGATTCTGAGGTCAGATAGTGTCAGTCCTCCTACTTTACTCTTTGTCTTCAGTAGTGCTTTACTTATCCTGGGCCCCTTCCCTTTCCACATAAGGTTAATAATTAGTTTTTCCATCTCTTTAAAGAATGTTCTTGGTGCTTGCATCAAGATTGCATTGTACTTATAAATTGCTTTGGGTAGAATTGTCATTCTCACAATATTGAGTCTACCTATCTGTAAGCTGGTATGTTTTTCCATTTAGATAGATCTCTTTTGGTTTCTTGCAGTAGTGTTTTGTAGTTTACTTTGTATAGGTCTTTTACATCCCTAGTATTTTATTTTTTTAGGTGTTATTATAAATGGTATGAGTCGGAATCGACTCAACAGCACTGGGTTTTTATTATAAATGGTATTGTTTTCCTGATTTCCTTTTCATTGTTCAGTTTTCTCGGGGAATCTTGGGTATTCGATGTATAGTTTCATATCAGCTGCAAATAGGGACAGTTTTACTTCTTCGTTACCAATTTTGATGTCCTTTATTTCTTTTTCTTGCTTTGTTGCTCTAGCTAGTACTTCCAGCAAAATGTTAAATAGGAGTAGTATCAGTTATTTTACTTTTCTACTCCAAAATTTCCATCTGGTCCCTTTTTTATAATTTCTGTTTATTAATATTCTTAATTTGGTGAGACATCATTCTTGTGTTTACTTTTGTTCTTTAGACATAATTTCTTTTTAAATTATTGAACATATTTAAAATGTACTATGCTAAATAAAAGAAGCCAGGCTTAAAAAGCTACATGCTATGTGATTCGTTTTATATGTTATTCTGGAAAAGACAAAACTATTGGGACAATGCAAATCAGTGGTTTCCAGGGGCTGAGGATGGGATGATTATTTTTTAGAAGGAAACTTTTGGAGGAGTGTTGAAACTGTTTGACATACTGATTGTGGTGGTGGTACTTGTTGATAGTGGTGGTGGTTACGCTACAGGTAGTCCCTGGATTATAAAAGAGTTCCAATCCTAAGTGTGTCTTTAAGCCTAATTTGTATGTAAGTTGGAACAGTTAGGTATCCTTGGTATCTAACGTCAGTCAGTCAAATGTTTGTCTTAGCATATAGTATATAGTGCACCTTTCTATGCATAAAACAATAAACACTTCCAGAGACACTAAAGACACTAAAACATCTTTAATATAATAGTACAGTAATAATACTGTTTTGATACGTGTAGCAAAGTAGTGACTGTTTGTTATTACAAGCCGTTGTATGTACCTCAAAATTTTTTTTTCAAAGCTTAAAACCTGAATTTATTAGAGTTAGAATAACTTCCTCATAATCCCTCCTGCCCTTCTTCCTTCCCTTCCCCCTTCGTTCTTTTCCTTTCTCTCCCTTCCTTCATCCCTTCCTTCTTTATTTCCTTTCTTTCTTTTTTTTATTTTTGCTTTTTTTTGTTGTTGTTTAAATGACAGTTTACAATTAAGTCAGTTTCTCATACATAAACTTACACACACATTGTTATGTGACCCTAGTGTTCTCCCTATAATGTGAAAACACACACCTCCTCCCCACCCTATATTTCCGACGTCCATTCAGCCAGCTCCTGTCCCCCTCTACCTCCTTATCTCACCTCAGGACAGGAGCTGCCTGCATAGTCTCATGTGTCTCCTTGAGCTAAGAAGCACACTCCTCACAAGTATCCTTTTACGTCTTATAGTCCAGTCTAATCTTTGTCTGAAGTGTTGACTTCGGGAATGTTCCTCATATTTTTATTATTATATAGGCTTAAGGGAGTTGGTTCATAACTACAGGTTCTACATAAATTGGGCATTTGCATATATAAACACACTATATTCAGATTCACTGTATTTGAATTATACTTTGATAAAAAAAATGATTTAAAAAAATGGCATATAACAACAGGGGGAAAAAGCTTAAGTGACTCTGGGAATGTTAGCCTTTGGAAATTTATAGACATTTTGGTACGTCTATTAAACTTTCTGCAGGACAAGGTTAGGACGTTGGAGGTCATTTTCATTAACTCTTAAGTGGAAGAGTAGCCTCAACTTGCACCTGGAGTAATACATGGATGCAGAAGTCCATGAATAAGAATTGAGTGAGGAGTTTCCAGAGGCAAGGGGTTAAGTGGAGAGCCCAATAGGTATCCTCTATCAAAGTCCATGTTAAACTGTGTAGTCAGCCATTTATTCTACTTATGCCTCTAACCATTAGTAATAATTTATTTGTAGCACATCTCACAGATAAGTCAAACCTAGCAGTATTGTCCCATCCCAGAAATTGCCCTGAGGCACGAGGCTCCTTTGGAGACTTCTCAGAAGTGTAGTTCCCCGGTGCCTCCTGTCCAAGTGTCATCTTGCTATAAGAACAGTCCTGAAGGCATCCCTGAGAATTCCTGCTAGAACTCAGGAAGGCAAAGGTGAGGGATGAATTTTTGTGACTGTGGCAATGTGTAACTCCTGATTTCTCAAAATCCAGCATCATTGCTTTTGATTTTTCTGGGGAAATAAACATTGACAATTTTGTTTTCTATACCAAAGCGCTTCTACCTTTAAGACTTTCCTAGAGACCCTCATTCCCCCTTCAAGTTTCTGACCTCTCCGAAATCCAGAGCCTGCAAACTTAGTACTCTGTATCTTACAGATGGTGCTTGTCATGCTCCAGGGGTGAGTTTGGGTGGTATGGATTCATTGATATAAATGTTCTGGGTTGAAATCTTGGAAATGTGGTCTTCCACCTACAATAATCAGTTTTTGCTCTTTAAAAATCAGCTTCAAAATCTCAGTGGCTTACAGTAATAGACATTTATTCTCATGCTCATAGGTCTACAAGTCAACTGCAATTTAGCTGATTTTTTCTGGGATTTTTTAGACTGGGTTGAGTTGGTTGCCGCTGCTTCAAGCTGAAAGTCAACAGGTTTGGCTCTAGGTTGGGGGTTGAGGTCTGCTCCATATGCTTAATCCTTCTTGGACCAACAGCCACTAGCGGCATATGCACATGGCAAATTGCCAGAGTACCAGAGGCGCCAAGTCAAAACACATGAGCATACTTAAGATCTCTTGTTGTGTCACATCTATTAATATTTCACATGATCCAACATCGGTAGGTGGGGAAATACACTCCTCCCATACTACTTTAAAAAAAAATCCAAACTCTTACACTACCTGTGTGAACCAAAAGGTCGGCAGTTGGGAAACACCAGCAGCTCTACGGGAGAAGATATGGCAGTCTGCTTCTGTAGAGATTTACTGCCTTGGAAACCCTATGGGGTTGCTATAAGTTGGAATTGACTCAGTGGCAGTGGGAGGTGTGAACCTAAACTATTTACTTAAACTCTTTGAGTCTCAGTTTCCTCCTCTAAAAAATATGGGTAATACCTCTGACCCAGTAGAGTTTCTGTGAAGTTTAATTAGATAATAATACAGAGCACTTAGCCTAATGCCTCATAGAAGGTGTTCAATATATACATTTTCTCCATCATATTTATTAATTTAATAAATATCTATTAACAGAGAACTTTGGAAGAACTATGGTAATGAAAACTTCAGGATGTGGGGGAGAGAATGGGGAAATTTGATTACTAATCTCAGTTTTTTAGTGAGAGATGGCTTTGCAACACCCAAACATTCCCTTTGAAATTCAAATTTGACAAAATCTGTCAAGGTGTTCCCCACCAAGGCTAGATAGCACCAAAAGGCCAGAGATAAAATTACCTTGGAGATAGAAATTTTAAAACTAGTTGTCTAGTCTGAAAGGGAATTGTAGGTTTGGGACCCCAAGGTGCTACGTATACTTGTACATCTTATCCCAGCCTAGGTCTTATGGTACAGGCTTGATACTTGTGAAGTGACTTCAAGGCAGTTTTCCTGTGAAGCACATTTAGCTGAGATTAGTACTTAAACCTTGAACCAGTGTGGTCTGGGAAGAGCACTGTGGAGATATGAGCTGCTGGATCTGGGAGATGAACCCCAGTTCTATCTGCTGATTACAGAGATTTGAGTTGGGTGGTATCTTAGTCATCTAGTGCTGCTGTAACAGAAATATCACATGTGGATGGCATTAACAAACAGAAATTTGTTCACTCACAGTCTAGGAGGCTTGAAGTCCCAATTCAGAGTGCCATTTCCAGGGGAAGGCCTTCTCTCTGTCGGCTCTGGGGAAAGGTCCTTGTCTCTTTGAAATTCTGTTCCTGGGTAATCTTCATGTGGCTTGGCATCTCTCTTCCCTCATCTGTGCTTGCTTAGTTGCTTGTTTAATCTCTTTTATATCTCAAAAGAGATTGACTCAAGATACACCCTACACTAATCCTGCCTCGTTAATATAACAAAGAAAACCATTCCCAAATGGGATTATAACCATAGGCATAAAAAAACCCCAAACCAAACCTGTTTCCATCAAGTTGATTCTGACTCACAGCAACCCTATAGGACGGAGTGGAACTGCCCCATTGAGTTTCCAAGGAGTGCCCGGTGGATTTGGACTGCTGACCTTTTGGTTAGCAGCCGTAGCTTGTAACCACTATGCCACCAGGGTTTGAGGTTAGTATTTACAACATATTTTTGGGGGGGACACGATTCAATCCATAGCAGGTAACAATATCTGGTTACTGGTTTTCGGGCTTCTGGTTTTGTTGTAAATAGCAGTGTGATGGTAAAATCAGGAAGAACCAAGTTTTGGTAGCTGTCGTTAAGACTTCAGCCTGAAACCCTAAAACATAGGAGTTCCATTGCCAGCAGTGAGATAACTTATTCCTGCGAAGGTAAATAAGCATTCCAGGTATGGTTACCCATTAAGATACAGAATGGACAGTTAAATTTGATTTTCAGATAAACAATGAATAATTATTTTAGTAGTTGGTTATTTTATACTAAACCAAAACCAAACCAAACCCACTGCTCTGAAGTTGATTCCAACTCATAGCGACCCCATACAGTTTCCAAGGCTGTAAATCTCTATGGAAGCAGACTGCCACATCTTTCTCCTGTGGAGCCACACTGGTAGTTTCGAACTGCTGGCCTTTTAGTTAGCAGTTGATCGAATTAACCACTGTGCCACCAGGGCTCCTTAATTTTATTTTAAATAAGTTATTAATTATATACCTGAAATTAAAATTCAACTGACTGTTCTGAGTATTTGTTTACTAAATCTAGTAATCTAAACTTCAGGAGATCTTTGGACAAATTTGTGGTGGGGAACTCTAGGGAGAGGTAACACTGAACAGCTGGACAGCCACTGAGCTGGGAATTTGAATGAGAGACACAGCAGGGGCACCTAAAATGGTCTAGGACAGTCAGGGTAGACTCTGAAAGGAGTGTCATTTAAGCAGAGCCCCAAAATATATGGAATTGTTCAGATGAAAATGGGCAATGAATAAGGAAGACTCAAGAAGAATTAGCACCTTAGAATTATGGTGTTGGCGAAGATTATTGAATATACCCTGGACTACCAAAAGAACAAACAAATCTGTCTTGGAAGAAGTACAGCCAGAATGCTCCTTAGAAGCAAGGATAGTGAAACTTCATCTCACTTACTTCGTCTCGCATACTTTGGACATGTTATCCAGTGGAATCAGTCCCTCGAGAAGTATATCATGCTTGGTAAGGTCAGTGAAAAAGAGGAAGACCCTCAAGATGGATTGATACAGTGGCTGCAACAATGGGCTCAAGCATAACAAAGATCATTAGGGTGGTACAGGACCGGGCAGTGTTTCATTCTGTTGTACATAGGGTCACTATGAATCAGAACTGACTTGATGGCATCTAACAACAACAACAACCTAGTGAACTAGGCAGGAAAAATATCTTGCACAATTTTGTAGAAATCAGAGACAGCGTGGCATACTTAAGACATGGGAATAGTTTCAATGTTAATGGATGTCAGGGTGCAAGAGGGAAATGCTAGGAAATGAAGGAAAATGGAGACATTTGCTAGGGGCTAGACCCTGTCCAAAGGTATTCTTAAATAAATTAAGGTATTACTTTTATAAGTAAATTCAAGTACATTCATAGATGTTATCCCTTTGATCCTCACAATGACTTTGGGAGGTGCAGAGGGGAGGAGCTATTATAAGGTACTCTTTACAGACAGGAAAACTGAAACCAAAGAAGAGAACTGATGACAATAACAATGACTTCCAATTAATGAGCATTTGCCATGCAACAGGTGTGGTGCTAGGATTGTTAGATATAGTCTTCTTTTTTTCTTCTCTCTCTTGAAATATAAGATAGAAGATGTCATTATCCCAGTTTTACAGTTGAGGAGCCTGCCGTTCACAGATATAGTGCCTTACCTAGTATCATCCACTCTTTTGTAGGAGAATGTGGCAGAGTCCAGCAGCCTCAGATGCATCAATGCAGACTCAGTCCAGTGGAGATGGTGCACACCAAATGATGCCCACCCAACCCAATCACTTCCTCCCTTGTGAAGTGTAAATGCAGGGAGCACAGGGGAAAGGGTGGGGTCTCCAAACACCATGTTACTGTCCTAAGCAGATCTTGGTTATCTTTCTGGCTTCTTAGGAAGCCTGCTCTGCCTCTGAGAGCCAGAGGGGCTGGGGATCCATGTGGCTTCCTGAGTGATAGATGAATTTCTCTTGCACTTTATGATTCTGTATATCCTTAAAACCCATTTGCAACAAGCTAAGTGATCTCAGAATGTCTCTTCCTTCAATCCCAGGAGACAGATCTGCTGGATCATTAGTCTCTGGGGTTCCTTGGAAGGCCAGCTATCTAAAACTAAAAACAACATTGCAAATTGGTATTAGGCTCAGATCAACTTCTTTTAAACTATAATGGAATTGACTGCCCTGACAGGGAGCACAACAGAGAACTCCTGAGGGAGCAGGAGAACAGTGGGATGCAGACCCCAAATTCTCATAAAAAGACCAGACTTAATGGTCTGACTGAGACTAGAAGAATCCCGGCGGTCATGGTCCCCAAACCTTCTGTTGGCCCAGGACAGGAACCATTCCCAAAGACTACTCATCAGACATGGAAGGGATTGGACAATGGGTTGAAGAGAGATGCTGATGAAGAGTGAGCTACTTGTATCAGGTGGACACTTGAGACTGTATTGGCATCTCCAGCCAGGAGGGGAGATGGGAGGGTAGAGAGGGTTAGAAACTGGCAAAACGGTCACGAAAGGAGAGACTGGAAGAAGGGAGCGGGCTGACTCACTAGGGGGAGAGTAAATGGGAGTATGGAGTAAGGTGTATATAAGCTTATATGTGACAGACTGACTTGATTTGTAAACTTTCACTTAAAGCACAATAAAAATTATTTAAAAAAATGATTATTTTCTAAAATGCTAAATGTTATTAAAGTAAATAAAAGAATCTGATGTAAATGTGACTTAGCTTGGGGAGGTCCCACTGAAATAGAGGTCATTGAGGAAGTCTCTAAAGAGATATTTCACTTGAAGAGCCAGATAAGCCAGAAAACTGATGCAAAAGTCCAAAATCAGAGCTCTTACATTTGAAGATTAAATGAGATTATGCATGCAGATTATTTAACACAGTGATTAAAGAAATAGTAGCTGGGGTGGTGGTGATAAGCAGGAGGAAGGGAAGGAGGAGGAAATTACGCATTGTAACTAGTGTCTGGCCATGCTGGCAAGGAGGTGGCAGCCTTCTGGAAAGAGACCAGCGAGAATCAGGCTATGTGGGCTGTTGCTGAGAGCGAAGTACAGAGCAGATACATACGACTTCAGTGGAGTCGGTTTCAAGCCTTCCACTCAGTAGGAAACTTCCCCGAGTTCATTAGAAGCTTATCCTTGCACCACAGGATTGGGGGCAAACGGGCTCCTAATAACCTTCCTATCGTGTCCGTTCTGGCTCTGGAGCTAGGTGCAGGCTGGAGATAGATGATGCTTTCAGCAGGTGAGCAGAGCTGGGACAGCAGGAGCCCAAGCTTCCCACACTCCAATTTACCAGCCTGATCCACAGTCCAGGGAATCGTCATTTCGTAAACTTCAGAGGCTGAGAGGGAATCCGGAGCTGAGTTTATAAAGAGAAGCTGGCAGGGAAGCACCGTTGTTGAGCATGTTCTCATCTAGAATCCTTGTTGAAAGCACTCTGGTGCCAGAACTCATTACCTCTGAGAGAAGGTCCTTGCAAGGCTTATCTTATCCCTATGTCTCCTGCTACATGGGCTCAGCCTTTTGTGGTGCTGGCTCCATTCCCTTTGACACTGGTACATTTATATTTGATGGTGTTAGAATGAATTATGCACACACCCTACTGAACACAGATTTAATGAGGGGATTTCTCTTCTGTTCCTTGCTTTGGTTTTTATTGGATTCTAGCCTTTGAATTAAGCACTGGCTCAGCGACTTGAGGCTACAGAGGATGCAGAGAGAGAGAAACTGTCCCTCCAGTTAGGGACTTATAGGCAGGGTACTTGTAAGTTCTTATAACTTTGCACCTGTTTCTGGGTCCTAGGCGTTTCCAGAGATGAGGCCCTCCATTAGGATCAGAGACCAAAGATGAGGCTGGACTGAGAAAGGAGTAAAACTGGAGCTCCAGGAAGCAGAATGACTCAAGGGCCAAGTGTAAACCATAGCTGAAGAAGCACAGTTCTGACAGGGAAGAGTGATACTGCAAATAGAGAAGGTTTCATGGGCTCAAGGGCTGTGGTCTTCACTACCCAGTATTTGTTCCCTCTTATTCTGTTAATGGAAACCCTGGTGGCATAGTGGTTAAGAGCTATGGCTGCCAACCAAAAGGTTGGCAGTTGGAATTCACCAGGCGCTCCTTGGAAACCATATTGGGCACTTCTGCTCTGGCGTATAGGGTCACTGTGAGTTGGAATCGACTCCCTGGCAATGGGTTTGGCTTGGTTTTTGGTATTCTGTTAATAGTTTAATTTTTCTAAAAGGGAAGTAACTTCTCTATTTTAAACTGAAGTGCAAATGGTTAAGCGGTCAACTACGACCCAAAGATTGATGGTTAGAACCCACCCACAGGTGCCTCAGAAGATAGGCCTGGTAATCTGCTTCTGAAAGGTCACAGCCTTGAAAACTCTATGGAGCAGTTCTACTCTGCATGAGTGGTGTTGCTATGAGTCAGAATGGACTCAGTGGCAACTAATAACAGCGTGGTACAAGGAGGGATTGACTGTACCCCTACGTCAAAGAGTGGACTAGCCAATAATAGCCTTGGCTAAATAAGTGGTTCGGGTTTGGGCACATGATCCAAAGCCAGACTCGATGCTGGGACACTGCCAGACGCTTTGAAAAGAAGGTGCTTTCTTTTTCTCACTTTCTCACTGCAGTTGCTAATTGGTAGAATATATACATCCATCCAGCTGCTGTGGGCCACCACATGGAGAAGATTCTAGCCAGAAAATAACTGGTGAGGAGAAAGTCAAGCAGATCTCAGAGAAAGGGAGAGCAATACTGAAACCACATAACACTGTTTGACTTCCTGGATCCAGTTGTACCTGAAGCTAGTTCTGAAATAATACACTGCAATTTTTCTGAAGCTATTTTGAGTTGGGTTTATATATCTTACAAAAGAAAGAATCCCGATTTTATCGGAAACCTGAGAAGAAACCAAAAAGATCAAGAAGAGAGTTTATAGCAGGTCAATGAGAAATGGGTCAGGACATGATAAAGGGAATGAAGAACTATTTTGATGGGGTGCTGGGTTTTGGCATGAAGCTAACTCTCCTGCTTATAGATTATAGGGCTTGTCTGGCCGTGTCTCTTTTCCTGTGTCATTCTGTTCAAAGTCAGCACTTGTAACTATAGTAAGAGTAAAATCTTTAATGTAAAATTGATCCATATGAGAATAATTTCACTAAACAAAAATAGAAACCAGTTTAACCATATTGTACAGAAAATTGATCGAAGAGCTAAACTGGCTTCAGGAGTTAGTTCCAAAAATAATCTCTTCATGAAATATAGCAAATTTATTGAGTTTTTGATTAAAATATTTGAATCATTTCCTTGTTTTAATACTTACAATACCTTCTATCAAATTTAGAATGAATTCCAAATTCTTTTTCTAAACAATGCTTGCTCTGACTCTTGCCTACATATTTGATTACATGATTGATATCCCCTTTCTGCTTAAAGACGCTCAAGTCATAATAGCTTCTTTCCATTCTTCGAAAGAGTCAAGCTTGTTCGTATCCTTTGTGTGTGCTGGAACATGGTTCTCGCCTCTCATATTCTGTTCTCAGTGCAAATATCACCTCCTACGAGAAGTCAGTCTTCCCTAAACACCCCATCTAAAATAATTCCTCCCATCATTTCCTGTTCTGTCACTACACTGGAATATCTTCATAGCACTTTTTATTTTCTGAAGCCATCTTGTTCATTTATGTGTTTATTGCTCTCTTAGGAAACTGGAAGATCCATGACATCAGAAGCCTTGTTTCTTTATTCACTGCTGAAACCCCGTAGGTATTCAATAAATAAACTACTGCCTCTTGCCCCCCTTTCACACAGACAATATGTGGGACAATTTAAGGAGCCGAAGATGTTCCATTGGGGGAAGAGATGCTAAGGAGGGCTCAATAACCGTTCTCAGATATCTAACTGAGCATCATGAAAAAGAAGAATTTTGCTTGTTTTGTGTAGCTCCTGAGGAAATTAGTTATGAAGAAGGCCTGTTTAGTGCATTAAAATTATAATAATAATATTGACCCAGGAGGTGGAGTTATATTTGCCTCTTGAGGTACGAAAGCAGATCTTGCCAACCATCACTGACACTGTGAACAGGATTTCTTCCACTCATTCAACAAATATTGACTAAAACAAAAAAACCAAACCTGTTGCCATCAGGTTGATTCTGACTCACAGTGACCCTATAGGACACAGTAGAAATGCCCTATAGGGTTTCCAAGGTTGTAGTCTTTGTAGAAGCTGGCTGCCACATCTTTCTCCCATGGAGTGGCTGGTGGGTTTAAACTGCCAGCCTTTCAGTTAGCACCTGAGCACTTAACCACTGAGCCACAAAGGCTCCAAAATACTGATTTTGTACCTACCATATATTAGGCATTGTTCTGGACGTTATGGGCAGGGAAGAAATGGTTTCCCTAACTCCATGGAGTTTACCTTCCTGCTCAATTTGATGATGTGGGAAGGGGTGAATCTCCACGTGGTACTGGAAGACTCCAAGATTAATGGCAAGTTTAGATCAGGTGTACAGGTTGGAGAACTAGACTTGGAGAAGGAAGACTAGGTATTCATCTAAACTCTGCCACCTGTGGACTTTATGACTTTGGGAAGGCCAATTAACCTCTCCAATTCACCTGCTCCATTAGTAAAATAGTCCTTCAAATTTTAACTCAAACATCACTCCCTTGAACTCTGGCCCCTCTGGAGAAGATTCTAAGAAACTCCATGTTCTTCCATGCCCACAGAATCCCTTTAAGGAAAGCAACCTCAGGTGGCTCTTTACAGTATAAAGTGTTTGTTCCAAGTGTGAGAATTAAACCAGCTCTACTCTGCTGATTGGAGCCCCTGGGTGGCACAAAGGGTTAAGTGCTCATGAACTGAAAGGTTGGCAGTTTGAGCCCACTCAAAGGGACTTCAGAAGAAAGGCCTGGTGACCTATTCCAAAAGGTCACAGCCTTGAAAACCCTATGGCACTGTACACGCATGAGGTCGCCATGAGTCGGAACTGACTCCATGGAAATGGTTCATTCTGCCGATCCTGCTGATTGCAGCTTTTTTTTTTTTTTTTTGGTTATTAAGGCAAAGACAATTAGTAATGAGCTGGAAGGATAGAGATCATCTACCTCTGAGGGACCTTGATGGCAACTTTACCCAACAGAATCCACCATATTGGTCTCTTGATGTTGTCCCATAATTGCATTAAATTGTGCTTACCAGTCGAGAGCCTCCATTCTTGCTGCTCTTCGGCCTCTGTAATTTTGATGATCTTACCCTCTAATTAGCTGGCTCTTTCTTCTGCCTGTTTAACCCTGTTGTTAAATCTTTCTGTTGTGTTTCTCATTTCAGTTATTGTCTCTGTCAGTTGCAATATTTCTGTTTGGTTTCTTTTCAGAACATCTCTCTGTTTTTAAATCTTTGTATTCTTCATGACTTTTTAAAAATTTCTTGTCTATGTTTTCCCTTAGTTCTTTGATTATGTTTAACATTGTTGTATTATATTCTCCCATTCTGTTCATTGTTTGGGCTTCCATAGATGCTACTTCACTCCCTTCATCTTGTTCATTTGGATGGGCCATCGTTTCTCTTATTTTTGTGGGTCTTGTGATTTTTTCTTGGGGTTCTGGAATTTTCTAGGGAGTTAACTTTCTTAGTTCTTCCCAGTATTTGGTGTTTTTGCCTGTACTACTTTCTACAAGAAACTCTGAGGCAAGAAGAGCCTCTGGCCCTTGCTTACCACTTCCTCTCCCTCTCTATGTTAGTTCTTCCAGCCTCCCTGATTTAATTAGGGCCTGAAAGTTCTATATTTCAGTTTTCAACATTTAACATCTCCTAAACACATCAAAAAAAAAAAAAAAAAACACATCAGGGAGCCCTGGTGGTGCAGTGGTTAAGCACTTGGCTGCTAACTAAAAGGATGGCTGTTTGAACCCACCATCTGCTCCAGAAGAGAAAGATGTAGCAGTCTACTTCCATAAAGATTACAGTGTTGAAACCCTATGGGGCAGTTCTATTCTGTCCTATAGGGTCGCCATGAGTTGCAATTGACTTGACAACAATGCGTTTTTTTGATTAAACACACCAGACAACACTCAGTGATCAATCTGTCCACCAGAAGGCATAGCCACTTGGGAGAGATATCATGCACTAGTCAGTGTGTCCACCAGGGGGCCAGGTCCTCTCCTTCTGGTTTTCACTCCCTCCGTGCTTTGTTGCTGCAACCATGTTTTCAGTCAGAAAGATAACACCCAGTCCCGAAGGGTTGAGCAATGTTTTCTCATTGCATTTCTTGGTGTATTTATGGAGGAGGGTTAGAACCATGGTCTGTTTATGCCACCATCTTCCCAGAATCCTCAAGCCTTGGTTTTTTTTATCTATAAATGAAGGATGCTAACGTAATTTTTAATAGCTACAACTGTTTTATAAATAAAATGAGTTTATAAAAAACTATTCCCAGGACATAATAAACACTCAATAAATTTTATGTATTACATATTAGCTTTCAGGTAGAGTTGGCCACTTTCACCTTATCACCTCCTTCCTAATTGCTTGATGCAATGGGAATTTCAGAAGCTGGGAGTGGAAGGCATAACACAGTCACGTGATTTTATTATTTTTTTTAAATCTTCCTTGCTACCCAGAAAGTACAATATACTCCAGACATGGTGAGATAGCAGGAGCCAGGATTCCCCTAGATAAATTGAATCAGTAAGATGGTTGGGTCCATGGTTGTATAGATTACTCTCACATCACTTACATCTAGATTGGCTGTGAGGATTCCATGAGTTAATAGATATGGAAGTGCCATGCGTAGAATTTGGCACATAGAATGTGTTCAGGAACTGTATATGAATTTGCATTTGAGTTGAGGAGACCTGCTATTAATTGGGCTGCACTGATAATGATAGCTCTACCAGACTAAGTCCCACACCCCTGCCCCCAGGAGCCCCAGACATTGTTAGTAGAAGAAATTCCCTAGTTATACGGGAGCCATATATTGTATAGAATCAGAAAGTGCTTCATTAATTTACACTTCCACATTTTATTAAATTAACTTGAATTTTAATGAAAAAAAAATTAAGCTAAAGTGTTTTTGTGTTTGGGAGAAAATAGTATTTCCATTTTGGGGGAGTAAGAGGCCAGAAAAGGAATGTAGTCCTCCTAAATTTCCCCAGTGGTTATGGTTCATCAACTTACAGAGCAGAAGTTGAAAAAGGTGATCTCACACAGATAAAAGGTAGGATATTCATAAATGGGGAAATCTCACCTAAAAAGCATGGTGGGATATGAATAAGATGGTCTGGCAAATAGGGAGAGGAAGCCAGGACTAGGCAGAGCTCCAACCAAACCCATTTCCGTCAAGTCAATTCTGACTTATAGTGACCCAATAGGACAGAGTAGGACTGTCCCATAGAGTTTCCAAGGAGCACATGGTAGATTCGAACTGCCGACCTTTTGGTTAGCAGCTGTAGCTCTTAACCACTATGCCACCAGGGTTTCCAGGCAGAACAGGGCCTATGAAAAGTGGCCTAGCTGCATGGAGAGCCCCCACAGGGGTCTTTAATAGTACCTGTAAGTTTGAGAGTTTGGACTTGTTTCTGAGATGTGTCCCCACACAAGGGAAATGTGGTGGGAAAGACATCACTTGTCAGCCTAAAGGATAGCTGATGCTTCTTCTTAGGTGGGAGAATGGTGCTTCAGACCATTAGAAATCTCCTAAGCTAATGCCTGGTAATACTTAGGAATGTTTTGGCTCAAAGGAATCAAGAACCAAATCAAACTGCCTAAGCAGTGAATTATCTGGCTGAATTAACTAAAAAGTCCGAGAGTAGGATTTTAGTACTAGCTGGATCCAGATCCTCAAATGAGACCCTCAGGAGCCAGTTTCTTTCTTCTCTTGACTCAGTTTTCCCAATATTTTCTTTATCTTAATCAGGCTTTTACCGTGGGTCACAAATATGGCTACAGGCATAGCCCCATAGCATCAATCTTGTATCCTTTCAGTCCAATATTCCTAGTGGAAAGAGAGCATCTGTTTGTCAAAATTCCTGAGGAAGTCCTGAGATTTCATTGTATTGCCCCAGCTTACATCACATTACTGTTCTCAGGGACTGTGGAGGGATCGTATTGTCCATGCTTGGGTCATATATTCACCCCAGGAGCTGGGAGCTGTATGCAGCCACCCCTTCAAAAGACACAGTCACAAAGTGAGGGTGGAATAGAATAATTGGGGTGCCGTTACCTGAACAAGCATAGTGGATTTAGGTAAGACAAAAAAGCACATGTATTCCATTTATTTAGGATACAGCTTTCTAGTTCTTAATGTCAAGGGAAAGGACATGGCTTCAAAAAAGAAAGCCATGGTCAAGGACTAGTGCCCAGAGCATCAAGAGGGCAAATCAGGATCTGAGGCAGGAAATGAATTGTCAACCTTAGAGTAGTGTGGTGAAAATAATAGTCCAGAATTGTTGTGCGCACATGAAACCGTCTTGTTTACCATTGTATACTTAGTATCTCTCCTGTTGCTGGCATAATAGTAGGTGTTCAGTAAATATTAGCTAAATAATGAAAAAAATCATAACAGTAACAACATCAACTACTACTAATATTAAGAATATGATGAGGATAAACAGTAAGCTAGATATTTCAAGAAAAGCAGCCTGCTGATACATACCTATTTGCTAATATTTATTGAGTGCTTACTATGTGCCAGGTACTGTGCCAAGCACTTTTTTTTCAGGATCTCATTTAATCTTTACAAAAATCTTATGAAGGCAGGACTTTTATTATCCTTGTTTTGCAAATGAGGCTCAAAGTGTTTAAATAATTTGCTTTAGTTTGTTGTATTGGTTGAGCTAGACCGTAGCAAATAATCTCCACATTTCAGTACCCAGGCACTAGGTAACTTACGCTGTTTCTTGCTCATTTCAAGTCCAGTATGGGTGGATAGGACAGGTTCTACTCCACACAGTAATTCAGGCACGCAGATTCCTTTCGTTGTTTAGCTCTACTTTCTTTGAGGGCCTTGTCCTCTGCATTACCCAGTGGATGAGGAAAGAAGAAAATGTCATTGACCCTTAACCAGCTTGACTGGAGGTGACAGACCTCGCTCTTGCTCACAGTTCACTGACAGAAATTAGTCCTGTGGTTAGGAGAATGAAAAGACAAGTCACAGGGGCAGGGAAACTAGAGTATTGGAAATGAAACAACTAGAACACAATTAATAAGAATGTTGATATAATGTGAAAAATGTAACTGATGTCACTGGTCAATTTGTGTGGAAATTTTCAAAGGGGAACCTAACTTGCTGTGTAAACTTTCATCAAAAACACAATAAAATATAATTTAAAAAGAAAGAAAGAAAAGACAAGCTACAGACTTGGAGAAAATATTTGTAAAACTCATATCTGATAAAGGACTTGTATCCAAAATATATAAAATTCTCTCAAAACTTGGCAAGAAAACAGACAACCCAATTAAAAAGTATGCAAAAGATCTAACCAGACACCTCACCAAAGAAGATATACAAATGCCAAATGGGCATATGAGAAGATACTTAACATCGTATGTCTCCAGGGAACTGCAAATTAAAACAACAAGATACCAGTATGAATGGCTGTTAGAATGGCTAAAATTCAAAACACTGACAACAACAAATGCAGGTGAGGACATAGAGCAACAGGAACTCTTGTTCACTGTTGGTGGTGGGAAGGCAAAATTGTACACCCACTTTGGGAGACAGCTTGGCAGTTTCTTACAAAGCTAAACATAAATCTTATCATACGATCAAGAAATCACGCTCCTAGTCATTTACACAAAAGAGTTGAAAACTATGTCCACACAAAATCCTGCCCATGAGTATTTATAGCAGCTCTATTAGTAACTGCTGGAAATTGGAAGCAACCAAGATGCCCTTCAGTGGGTGAACGGGTAGACAAACATCCATGCAATGGAATATTATTCAGCAATAAAAAGAAATGAGCTATCAAGCCACAAAAAGACGAAAGAAAATTTAATCTCTGTTGTTAGGTGACAGAAAACCAAAAAAAAAAAAAGCCCATTGCCACTGAGTCATTTCTGACTCCTAGCAACCCTATAGGACAGAGTAGAACTGTCCCATAGAGTTTCCAAGGAGCACCTGATGGATTTGAACTGAACTGCCCACCTTTTAGTTAGCAGCCGTAGCTCTTAACCACTATGCCACCAGGATTTCCTAAGTTAAGGAAGCCAGTCTGAAAAGACTGTCACATTATGATTCCAACTATATGACGTTCTGGAAAATATAACACTGCAGAAACAAGAAAAAGATTAGTGTTTGACAGAGGCTTGGGGAGGCGGCAGGGTGGAGGGAGGAAGGGATGAACAGGGAATTTTTGGGGCCGTGAAACTATTCTATATGATACTGTAATGGTGGCTACATGACATTATGCATTTGCTAGAACCATACAATACAAAGATAAACTGCAACGTGAGTGATGGATGTATCAATGTTGGTTCATCAGTTGTAACAAATGTACCACAGAAATGCAAGATGTTAACAATAGGGGAAACTGTGGGCAGGGGAGAAAGGGAGCAAATGGAAACTATGTACTTTCTGCTGAATTTTTCTGTAAATCTAAAACTGCTTTAAAAATTAAAGTATCTGCCCTCACAGGGAGCACAATAGAGAACCCCTGAGGGAGCAGGGGATCAGTGGGATGCAGACCCCAAATTCTCATAAAAAGGCCATACTTAATGGTCTGGCTGTGACTAGAGGAATCCTGGCGGTCATGGTCCCCAAACCTTCTGTTGGCACAGGATGGGAACCATCCCCGAAGACAATTCATCAGACATGAAAGGGACTGGACAGTGGGTGGGAGAGAGATGCTGATGAAGAGTGAGCTAAATATATCAGGTGGACTCTTGAGATTGTGTTGGCATCTCATGTCTGGAGGGGGGATGGGAGGATAGAGAGAGTGGGAAGCTGGCAAAATTGTCACGAAAGGAGAGACTGGAAGGGTTGACTCATTAGGGGGAGAGCAAGTGGGAGTAAGGAGTAAGATGTATTTTAACTTCTTTGTGACAGACTGACTTGATTTGTAAACGTTCACTTGAAGCTGAATAAAAGTTAATAAAGAAAAAGTAATACAGAAGAAAAAAATTAAAGTATCAATTAAAAAAAATTAGTCATGTGGAGCCATCTGGATCCTTGGAGGGCTGGGAAATGTAGTGTCTATGTATGTCAAGGAAGTGGGATCTTATATGGGTAATGATCGACAGCATTCTGTCATAGTTACATGCTCAACCCCTCCCCACACAAACCACATCCCCTACCACAGAAGTCACGTATACATCACAAGTCAGATGTACACCAAACCTCCCCACTTCCCACCACACAAGTCACGGACACACCTGAACACTCGTCTTTTTACTTATATATTATTCAAATTCTCTTTACCTTTTGCCTCTCCTCCACTTCCTTCTAGTATTTCTGCCCAGACCTCTCCCTGTACTCATCCTACTGATGAAGGGACTGTTGAGACAGAGCTTGGAATCAGAGTTACCACCAGCTGGCCATTTAAATGGGGACTTCAGACAAGGAGGAAACCCTGGTGGCATAGCGGTAAGTGCTACACAGGTGCTAACCAAAAGGTTGGCAGTTCAAACCCACCAGGCACTCCTTGGAAACTCTATGGGGCAGTTCTCCTCTGTCCTACAGGGTCACTATGAGTCGGAATTGACTCGATGGCAATGGGTTTGGTTTTTTTTTAGGCAAGGAAGGCCTGGTAACCTTGACTCTCCTTTTCAATCCAGTTCTAACTACAGAAATTTCTCTCTGCTGCAGTAACCCCAAAGCTGAGATAATTTGATGATTTGATTCTGAGGAAATTCAGCAATATTAGTTGACTGGTTATGAAATGTACCTTCTAAAACCATCCCCCTTTCCAATCTCTTTTATCATTAGATTTGCTCTTAATCTCACACACAGACATTCTGTGATTTTTTTTTTTTTTCTTTTTGGGCAGGTTAATTAAACCTGTCTTTAATTTTTTCTTTTTCCAATTCTGTCTGAGCACTGGGGAAAAGGTCTGAGTCTCTAATCTCTGATGGCATTTGTCATGGAATATTTCAGACATTTGAAACTATAAACCATATTCCCTCACTGAACCTGAATTCCCTGGCACTACTCACATCAGGCTGCCAGGACTCATACCTCATTGCTTTAGCAACTTTAACTTGGGAGAAGAGAGGGTCACTTAACAAGAAAATTGAACAATAAAAATCTCAAGAAATTGGATATTTAGGCATTCAAAGTAATTGATATTGAAGAAAAAAAAGTGTGATGGACTAGAATTACGTCCACACAATCTACTGCCCATTAGTTGGGACATCCACATAACCCTAATCTAAAATTATGAGGGTCTGTTATGGACGCAATCAGACACAATTGTCTTCATTCCGTAAATCATAAGCTCGTGTTCTCAGAAGCCCCCCTCCTGCCTTTATGTCCCTGTATTCCTAAAGCAGACGGCTGAGATCTAATTTTTTCATATTACATGACAATTTCTAGGGCATTGTGCCCTAGTAATTCCACATTAAATGTAAGAGTTGGAAAAATATTAAAAAGGTTGAAATACCATGTAGACAGCTGGAGGTAAAAATAGGAGAAGTGCTGCCCTTAAAGGGGCGGGGGGGAATAGGTTAAGGAGAGAAAGAAAGAAAGCCTTTCTGTATTTATGGCTAAAAGAGACAGTTTGAAAAATTCTTCCTCCAGCTCAGACACACACAGCCACTTTTCATGATTGCTGTGAAATGTGGTTGGTCAGTATACACTGTGGTGTTTGTTCAGTCTCAACATGAGTTACGGGTAGTATGGGAAAAAAGACAAAACAAAACAACTGTAGCACAGAACCTTAGCAGAAGCCTTGGTTTGCATGCCTTCCCAGCCTCAGATGTCCCCTCCACAACATTGACCTCATTCTGCCTTCTCCAGTCCACGCTTGCTCTCATCTGAAGGGTTCCTAACCTCAAGTGGCACAGAAGTCCTCTGTGAATTTCACATGCCTCTTCTGAGACCTCCTTTGTGTGATTTTCTGTCCCCACTTTGCATGCGGGGAGGATCAGTGGCTTCTTATCTGTGCAGCCATGACACTTGGGGTCACCTCTGTGAAAGACTTATCAGACTCCATGGCCAGACTGTTAGGGTCTCTGTCTTCCTGTTGAGAGGTGGGCTCAAGGCCAGGGACTGTGTTTTATTCATATCTCTATCTCTGGTACCTATATGAAGAAGAATGGGGCATCAAGATTAGAGGAAGTCTCATTAACAACCTACCATATGCAGATGACACAACCTTCTTGATGAAAGTGAAAAGGACTTGAAGCACTTACTGATGAAGACTGAAGACTACAGCCTTTAGTATGGATTGCATCTCAACATTAAGAAAACAAAAATCCACACAATTGGACCAATAAGCAACATCATGATAAATGTATAAACAAATAGTATAGTACACAGTAATTACAGACTGGACTGAACTGATGTCTTTCATTCATTCAGTTGCTCACTGTCTGTTACTCAATAGATATGTATAAGGTACTATAAATGTTTTGAGGGTAGTGGTGTTTCACTGTTAGAATTCTCGCTTTCCATGTGGGGGAACCAGGTTTGATTCCCAGCCAATGCATCTCAAGTGTAGCTACCATTCATCGGTCAGTGGAAGCTTGCATGTTGCTGTGATGCTGAGCAGGTTTCAGCAGAGCTTTCAGACTAAGACAGTAGGAAGAAAGGCCTGGCAACCTACTTCTGAAAGCCAGGCAATGAAACCCTATATATCACAACAGTCCCATTCTATTGTACATAGGGTCACCATGAGTCAGGGGCCAACTCAATAGCAGCTAATAACAATAATAGATGCTTTGGAGTCCCTGACTGGTAGAAATAGTTCATGCACTAAGCTCCTAACTGGAAGGTTGGAGGATTGAGTCCACCCAGAGTTGCTTTGGGTTACAGGCCTGGAGATCTACTTCTAAAAAATCAGCCATTGAAAACTCTATGGAGCACAGTTCTACTCTGACACCTATGGGGTCACCGTGAATTGGAGTCAGTTTGGCAGCAACTGTTTATAGATACTTTGCCTTCCATGTCTAGTTCAATGATTTTCCAAAATGTAAATTACATCCCAATAACGAGTCTTGAAATCATTTTAGTAGGTTGCAAGCACCATTAAGAAAAATATGAAGAAGAACAGTATGAAATAGGATATGATGGAATAGGGTAGGGTAGTGTCTTAGTCTGGGTTCTCTAGAGGAGCAAAACCGGTGAGAGGTATATATAAGTTTTATGTGTGTGTGTGATTTACTTCAAGGGTTTGGCTCATGCAGTTGGCATGGCAGTTTCAAAATCTGAAAGTCAAGTGGCAGACCAGAGACTTCTGCAGGCTTATGTCTCAAGATCTGGAGATCAGGTGATGAGAAGAGGGCAGGGTAGAAAGAGAGAATAAACCCTGCCATAACATTTATTTATATTCTGGAGGCAATCTACTCCCTCAAGGAAACTCCCTTTTCAATTATTGGTTGATCACATCAGAACACATCATGGAAAGTGATTGCATCACATCACATCATATTACATTACATTACATTATGGAATAGCAACCAGTCCACTATTTTGCCAAACCATGGAGAATCATAGCCTAGCCAAGCTGACACATAAAATTAACCAATACAGGTAGTAGAGGATAGGATAGGGAAAGAACGGGGTAAGATAGAAAATGTCACAGTGCACTTAACGTAGTTGAAAACCCTTTGCCATCAAGTTGATTCCCACCCATGGTGACCCTAGAGGACAGATAGAACTGCCCCATAGGTTTCAAGGAGCAGCTGGTGTATTTGAACTGCCGACCTTTTGGTTAGCAGCAGTATCACTTAACCACTGTGTCACCAGGGCTCCTACATAGTAAGGTTGAATATTATTTCTTGAAGAAACAGCATAACCAAAAAATGTGTGCATACACATAAGTGTGTGTGTGTTGGGGTTGGGGGGAGTCACAACATAAAGATTTTCCAAGTGCCTGATCTATGTAACCTAATTTATGCAGAAATAGGAAGATGATAATAGCATATTTTGTCAAGCCCCTATGGCCATCAGGAAGCTCGGAGTCAAACTTTCAACACCTACAGGGCAAGTTGATTAGCACGCATGGACTGCCGATTTGTTGTCTATTTTTATCCCTAGTCTTGACTTTCTATTCCAATTTATATTTTCCTTGATCCAGATACACACTTCTATATGAATATGTTAAAATCCACTGTAGTAGGTTGTGTTGTTTTTTACTTCCCAGAAACCCATCTTCTACTATAAGCATCTTTGTTTTCTTTAGGAAAATCACTCCTTCCCATCTCAGTCCATACTGTTCAAGTTGGGGACTAAGCCTGGCCCATCCCAGATTCTGTTGTTATTGTTGTTGTTAGGTGTCGTTGAGTCAGTTCCGACTCATAGCGACCCTTGCACAACAGAAAGAAACACTGCCTGGTCCTGCATCATCCTTACAATCGTTGTTATGCTTGAGCTCATTGTTGCAGCCAACCCAGGTTCTAGGAGTCATTAGATAATCCATCCCTCTCCAATCCCCACATTGTATTCCCTGTCCATGGCAGTGAGTTCCGGTCTGGTCATGATATTCAAGGTGACCTAATTGCATCCAACGGTGGGATTTGGGCTGGAATTTTGGGGAAGGAATATCCCTCTCTTCATTTTTTTTTTCATGGGACCCTAAAACTGGAAATGCTGCAGGTCACCCTCGAAGAGAATATATCTGAAAATAAAGCTACACAAAGAAACACAGACCCAAGAAACAGAGCTTGGATTCAGGCAGCATCATGTGGGAGCCTGCATCACCGAACCCTGACTAAAGCCAGGCATATCCTTCTTTCAGAATGAAGACTGTCTGAATCAGCTTTCTCTCTGCTACAACTGAAACAGCCCTGACTAACATAAAAACCAATTGCCATCAAGTTCGCTGACTCCAACTTAAGGCAGCTCCATGTGTTGGTCAGAGTAGAACTATGCTCCATAGCGTTTTCAATGGCTGACTTTTTTGGAAGAAGATGCCAAGGCCTCTCTTCCAAGGCATCTCTGGGGGCTGGCCCACAGCTAATGACATGTATCATAAGCAAGAAATAAACCCTTGGGCTTGTAAACCATTGGGATTTGAGGCTTCTTTGTTTTTTGCAGCTATTGGTAATTGATTTATTTTGTCTACATCACCACACCTACCCTATACTCATTTTGCAACATGCAACTGTGAGTGAACGCACACACACACACGCACACACACACACAGGTACATTAAAATCCCTTAGAGTCCTTCACTATTGACATTTTCCCTCATGTTTCACAAATAGGCCTGAAATAGAAGAAATATTTCAAAATTCTCTGTGCAGATGCCACAGTGACAGAGTGGGGAGAAGAGCTCACCATGATAGATGCCATAAAGCAGAAGAAATGATCCATCCTAGAAGCTCGGCTTCAGGAAACAGAGGTAGCACAGGCACTGCTGGCCACCATTGTTAGTCCTCAGCACACAGACTTCTGGGCTGTAGCCAGGACACTGGGCAACAGAGAAATGAGATTGAAGAGGGCCGTCAATCTTTGGTCCGTGCAGAAGGAGAGAAGCTCTGGCTTCTTTCTCACAGTCTCTCTGTGATTGGAATAAACTTTGGCAAAACTGAATCCATTAACACAGCTGCCCTGTTGTAGATGCTGCAAATATGTTGGCAAACAAGGCACACAGTTTCTGCTTTCATGGTGTTTGTATTCTGGTTGGAAGGAAGAGGCAGAACTATACAATAAATAAGAAACAAATGAACGTATTGGATGACTTCAGGAAGTGGTAAGTGCTAAGATGAAATGGCTGAAGTGGTAAAGAATATGCAGGTGGGGGTGGGGAGCTGCTTTAGATGTGCATCAGAGAAGGCCTGTCTGAGACAGTTTGAGCTGAATGATGATGATGAGGGAGATAATGAGTGGAGAGCACTCCAAGCTGAGAACAGTACGTGCAAAGACCCTGTGGCAGAGAATACTGATGTTCACCTATATCTGAATTTCTCCTCTCTTTCCTAGGCCCATGGCAAGAGTGTATCCCCAGTTCCCTGGTGGTTGGGCAGGACCATGTGATTGAGCTCTGTCCAGTGTCATATGGGTAGAAATGATATTCACTGTTTCCAGGTCTGGACACTACAATCTCTCAAACACTCCTCTATGTTGTCCCTTGTCCCCTGTCTGTCAGCTGGATGTTAAATGTAGCCCTCAGGAGCCATAAGCTGAATATGGCAGAGCCTCTGTCAGCTATAGTATCCAAAGGAGGCCCCTGTGGACCTGCATTGGACTGAAATGAGTGAGGAAGAAATAAACTCTTGCTGTGTTAAGTTGGAGTCCCTGAATGGTGCAAATGGTTAACACACTCAGCTGCTGACCAAATGTTGGAGGTTTGAGATCACCCGCAGGTACCTCGGAAGAAAGGCCTGGTGACCTACTTCTGAGCAATCAACCACTGAAAACCCTGTGGAGCACAGTTCTACTCTGATACACATGGGGTCACCATAAATCTGAACCAATTAGAATGCAACGGGCTCTTTTCTGTAAAGCCATTCAGCTCTGGGGGTGTTTGTTAGAGTGCTTGGTGATAATTAGCCTCCCTAATTTTTTTTTTTTTTTTAATGATAGCCCGCAGCAGGAAAGACCTCAGCATGTTCCTCGAATAGAAGAAAAGTCTAGGTGGCCCCTCTTTCATGAGTAGAGCAATGGGCATGTCCTGAGTGCCCTGATCCCCCTATCACCTTGGCCCACATTATGTGCACACTGGCCATAAACTTCACTCTAGTTTAGAGATATACAACCATCAATAAACCCATCTGTCAGATGAAAAAACTGAGTCTCAGAAGGGAAAAAAAAAAATCTAGGTTTTGAGTTTCTTTTAAAACCTTGAGAAATTTCGCGACACTGTGCCCACATGGCAAAAGTTGGCTAGAGTTGGTCTGTAGTTGCTTTACTCCGTGCCTGAAAGATTGGTCACAGGCTTCTTGTTTTATCCTTCTCACTCTCACATGCTTCATTCTTCACATTTATTTAACAAACAGTGCTGCACTTCCTACATGCCACACACTGATCTATTGGCTTTGCAAATACTACCTCACAAAATTATCTTAAGAATCCAACCCAAACCAACCAAACCCATTGCCATCAAGTTGATTCCGACTCATAGAGACCCTATAGGACAGAGTAGAACTGCCCCATATGGTTTCCAAGGAGTGCCTGGTAGATCGAACTGCCAACGTTTTGGTTAGCAGCCGTAGCTCTTAACCACTACGCCACCAGGGTTCCTATCCTAAGGAAGAGGTACTATTATCACACCCATTTTACAGATGCGGAAACAAGCATCAGGTGGCTAAGAAAATCACCAAAGGTTAACAAGTGTCAGCAAGAGTTGGAGCAGAGATTTGAGCCTGGTGTTTTTTAGCCACTATGCTGTGCTGTCTCTTGTTGCTTACTGGACCTGTGCATTTGTGTTTGTGGCCCTTTAATAAACAAGTTAGGTTTTTTAGGTGGATGGAACACAGCTGTCATCCAGCACTGGTTATCTGTCTCGGTTTTCTACTTACTGGCTAGGCAATCCTAGTAACTTTCTTGGCTGTTTCCAGGGTGAGGAGGTGGACGAATGATGCTCACTGAGGTCCTTTCTCAAAGTAGTGGAGAAGTTCTGAAGCAAATTCCAAGTATAAGCCACAAAGCCTTGCCAGAGGCTGTATATGGGAGGGAAGCATTACCAGCACATATGAGTGAAAGGCTCATTCTATGTCATCTCAGATTATCCTCTCACTTACACGTCCTTTTACTTCCACAGACCTCCAAGTCCCACCGTCTTGAAAAGCTGTCATTCTATTTTCTCCAAACTCCTTAGCGTCTGACTACAGCATCATTCATAGTGACTGTCTCTATTTCTCAGCACTCCAGGAAAATGCCCTGAGAAAGTAACTTTTTACAATTTTTTCCCCCAGAACCAAAATATTTAGGCTCTTAAGAGAGTGACCTTCCCTGGAGTGCGCAGAATCCTATGGATTGACTTGGCCCCAGTCTGATTCTCCAAGCTTTGCAGAAAGAATGCCAGTGGAACTGAACTGAGAAGTTGTCTGAATTCATTTCCCACTCAATACAAAAACTGCTACCACAACATCTCTGACAAAGAAGCTGCTCTGCCGTGACTTGAACATGGTTTAATGACAAGAAGCTCACTACCTTCCCATTCCTAGACAGCTCGTAGCATTAGGAGATGATTTCTTATGTTGAGCCAGAACCTGTCTCTTCATAACTTCAATCAACTGGTCTTGCTTCTGTACCTTGGTTCAGATGTAATCAAGCAGCCCTGCCATTTATCAAGCACTCGTTAGGTGTCAGGAGCCCTGGTGACGCAATGGTTAAGCGCTGGGCTGCTAACCGAAAGGTTGGCAGGTTTAACCCATCCGGTGACTCTGCGGGAGAAAGATCTAGTGATTTGCTTCCATAAAAATTGCAGCCAAGAAAACCCTATGGGGCAGCTCTACTCTGTCACATGGGGTCACTATGAGTCAGAATTGACTTGATGGCACCCAACATAAACATTAGATGTCAGACAGTATCCTAAGACTTCACCTACATTATCTCTTCTGAATTCTCATAGCAGCAGTACATTGTTGTTAGGTGCTGTTGAGTTGGCTCTGACTCTTAGTGACACTACGTGAGCAGAATGAAACACTGCCTGGTCCTGCGCCATCCTCACAAATGTTGCTATGCTTGAGCCCATTGTTGCAGGCACTGTTAGTCCATCTCATTGAGGGTCTTCCTCTTTTTTGCTGACCCTCTACTTTACCAAGCATGACATTCTTCTCCAGGGACTGGTCCCTCCTGATAACATGTCCAAAGTATGTGAGACATAGTCGCTTCTAAGGAGCATTCTGGATGTATTTCTTCCAAGACAGATTTGTTTGTTCTTTTGGCAGTCCTTGGTATATTCAATGTTCTTCGCCAACACCACAACTCAAAGGCATCAATTCTTCTTTGGGCTTACTTATTCATTGTCCAGCTTTCGCATGCATATGAGGTGATGGGTCAGGCGCACCTTAGTCTTCAGGTGACACATTTACTTTTTAACACTTTACGGAGGTCTTTTGCAGCAAATTTGCCCAATGCAATGTGTCTTTTGATTTCTTGAATGCTGCTTCCATGGGTGTTGATTGTGGATCCAATTAAATTGAAATTCTTGACAACTTCAGTCTTTTCTCTGTTTATCATGATGTTGCACAGCTGTAGTCTTTGATCTTTCTCAGTAAGTGCTTCAGTGTATAATTAAGATTGTCACTACACAAATGAGTAAACTAAGGCTCCTAATGGTTAAGCAGTCTCTTGTCCCTGTGTTACTTGTCCTGGGTCACACAGCTTGTTGCTAGCTGATGTCTAGCTGACCCCATGCACGATGGAACAAAACATTGCCAGACCCTGCACCACTCCCACGATCAGTTTCAGTCAGACCATTGTGATCCATATGGTTTTCACTGGCTGATTTTTGGAAGTAGATTTCTGGACTTCTCTTCCTAGTCCTTCTTAGTCTGTAAGCTCCACTGAAACCTGTTCAGCATCATAGAAACGTCCAAACCTCCACTGAGAGATGAGTAGTGGCTGCACATGAGGTGCAGTGTCCCGAAATTGAACGTGGGTCTCCTACATGAAAGGTGAGAATCCTACCACTGAACTGCCAAGCCTCGTGGGTCACCCAGCTAGTAAGTGGAAAAGCCAATCTCCTACCACCAAGTGTACGTTCTCACCTACCTCTCAGTTGGAAATAAAGCTTAGGTTTGATGATAGTTGATGGTAGTGTTATGATCAAGGGCCAAAGAATTACCACATATAAGTATATTTCCTCCAGTTTCTCCATCAAGTTTCTAAGGAAGTGCTACACAAATGTGATTGTAGACAGAGAATCAAAACAGCATTTTATTAGTACTTGCACAAATGCTAGTTCCCTTAATGTAGAGCCCCAGTGAAAGTCTGAGTCTTATACTTAAGACCTAATAGAATCTTAGGACCAAAACCCAGGCCCTCCTTCTCTTCAATCTAAATCTTGGGAGCTGAGAGGCACTGTCAGGAACTCAGTGGAGAAGAGAGACAGAGATATTTTTCTCTGCTTCATTCCTGCTTTGGATCCTCAGTACTTGTAGAAGTTCAGCTCTACCATAGCTATAGATTCTGCACAGCAGCCCCCTACTTCATGGTTCTGCATCTTATTAAGCTACAAAACACCATTTTCTTACCTTGCCCTGTCTGGCTTTGGTGGGGAGTATTGGCTTTCCATTTTTGCTAGTCTCTTGATGTTTCATTATCTCTCCTTGGTTCCCTTAATCCTGCCCACAACTCCATAAATAATCTTTTTATTAAAGTCTCCTCAGTTGAAATATCTGTGTGCAATTTACTTCTCATCAGGACCACGAATGATATAGCCTATGTGTGAGAGATGGCCAAGTCCCTAGAGCAGCCTGAATCTACTTGCTTCTTCAGCAAGATATTGAGTCAGAAAGAGAGAGATGACAGGGACCCAAGAAGGTCCTTGACTTAGCTTACATATTTAGACTTAAGGAGTGGTTAAAAAAGAAGAACATCTTGAGCAACAGAGGAAGAAAGACAGTCAGGAATAGGAGGAGGGTATGGAATGTGTGTGTGGCTAATTGCCTCCATGAACAACTGCCTCTTTTGCCAGGAGACCAGAAGGACTGGATGTTGCCCAGCTACCATTACTGAACATTTTGGTCAAAGATTCTATAGATGAGTCCTTATCAAAGGGGGGAAATGCAAAACAGAATTAAAATTCTCTTGGATTCCAGACTTTCTGGAGCCACGGAGGCTGGATGAACCCCTGAAACTATTGCTCTGAGATAATCTTTAAACCTTAAACCAAAAATATCCCCTGAAGTCTACTTAAAACCAAATGACAATTATCTAGTAAAGAATATCTGCCTTGAGCATTGTGCTCTTTGAAGTTCTGTCTACATGGGATCCAAGTGACAACCAAACCAAAACCAAACCCACTGGAGTCGAGTCAATTCCAACTCATAACGACTGTATAGGACACAGAAGAACTGCCCCATAGAGTTTCCAAGGAGCGCCTGGTGGATATGAACTGCTGACCTTTTGGTTAGCAGCCAAACTCTTAACCACTGTGCCACCAGGGCTCCTTGTAGTAACTTACTGTGTCAGAATCATCACTGATGGTACAGAGTCTGGTTAGGGGTCCACAAAAATTTCAGTATTTTTTTTACGTATGAATAACAACTAAACTATTTTTCCTAGTACTGTAATTATGTGCTTGCAGTATTTAACTCAGACATAGATTCCATGTGATCTGAAAG
Organism: Elephas maximus indicus; assembly: GCF_024166365.1. NCBI lineage: Eukaryota > Metazoa > Chordata > Mammalia > Proboscidea > Elephantidae > Elephas > Elephas maximus. The sequence goes on along the minus strand of NC_064830.1, from coordinate 86,835,866 downwards.
GCCTTTCCTCTCTCAAGTTGCCTTCAAGGTAGGGTCTTATTTCATAGATGATGAGTTTGAGAAATCCGTGTACATTCCCTTCAGTTTACATTCTTGTGAAGCAAGTGCCTACCATGTGCTTAACACTATGATAAGTGTATTACCTTCATTATTTAATGTAATCTGCATAACAACCTTATCAGGTGAGTGCTGATATTGCCCCTACACACACACACACACACGCACACGCACACACAGATACACACGTACCTATTTTACAAACAATTAAATTAAGACTCAGAGAAATAAATTTCCCAAGATTAGAAAGTGGTGGAGTCAGAATTCAGACCCAGACTGGGTAACTCTAGGCCAAGCTTTCAATCCCTAGGCAATACTGACTTTCCTGAAAATAGAATTTGGAATCCAGAGAAATCCTCTCCTGTCTCAGCTCAATCCAGGCAGAATCAAATGGAAAGAGGATCAGTGTCTCTTGGTCTTTTCATTTTAGCCAGCGAGAACCATTCAACCTTGAAAATCCCTCTTAGCATGTTCTAAGCCTGTTTTTCTCCAATTTCAGAAGTTGCATTTGGCACCTGGTAAATGACCTGAATCCCTGCCATTGCTGGTTTCATTTCCACAGCCACCTCATGAATTTTTAGCAATAGCTGGTATTTTCTCCCAACCTTGCCCTTTAATTCCCTGGGGAAGAGGGGCTAAGACAGAGGAAACTCTGCCTCCAAGCCAGATTTCACCTTCTACCTTGGTGGTTCTTGGATACAATACAACTATCTCAATCCATGCTCATTAGAAGCAGAAAACCAGGGAACTCAGGCACCATTACAAATGCTGCCAGGGGCAGAGAGGGGAAGAGGCCTTGAAAAAACAGCCAAACATGGGGAAATGTTTCATTCATTGTGTATTGCTCCATTGATGTGCGTTGCTATGGTGACCTCTGATTACTTTTGAACGGGGAGAATTAATCCTATTGAATTTTCTGTCCTAATAACTTAGGAAATTAATTTTCCATATTATAAAATTCAGATGAACAGTCCCATGCACCAAGGTTTAGCAAGTTAAACTAATCCATTCACTTGTGTTCTGGGCCCAGAAATGCTGTTTTCCAGATGGGAGAAAGGGAAGGACCTGTCAGCAGATGGGTACTGTTGACTGCACTCTTGCTCTGAAAGATGGTTTCTTAATCATAAAAAGCTGTGACTCTCATAGAACTGTTAGAATCTTCCAGAATGGGTAAGGCAGGCTGAGACATACAGAACGTTATTTTCTCTTGCATATGAATTTTCAAAACTTGCCTAGTCAGGCTAAGGGTGTGTCAGCCCCTCTCTTCTTCACTTTACTCTCATTCTTGCCCTAGTTTCTAGACAATACTACCATAACAAGAGGCCTCTGAACTGATGAGTCTTAGAGTTAAGTTCACCCAACTGGACTCTGGGATTTGGTGACTCAAGAACCGTCTCTTGTGCTGCTGCCTTAATATTTATTACCACCCATTTTGGCCCAAAGTCCCTAAAGTTGCCCATCCCTTAATAACTGGACACCCATGTCCTTCTGACATTTCCTTCCCACCCCCAACCATTTTGACTCAGTCTGTAGGACTCATTTTTCTCCCTTGGTCCCTACCTCATTGTCCAGTGCCCCTCCATGATGGATTTTGCCATTGTGGTAACTGGATGCTTCTTGCCCTAAACTGTCTCTCACTTGCTAGCCCCTTCAGTGTTGGAAAAAATCTCATGGACAGATTTTCTGGGCTATTTGATTAGGTTTTTTTTTTTTTTCCTGGTTGCAACATTTCAGCTTTTCCACTGTGTTCTGCCTACCTGGTCACTTTCAGAATGGTGATGGAGACTCTTGGACCTTTTGGATGCAATATGTCACCCACCTAGAAGCAAATCTGTGGTTGGCCTTTGCAACTAGATCATCTCCCCTAGAGCCTAATTGCATTAGTGTGTAGATCCTTACCGGTTGTCAGGCTCATCCCCTTCCCACCTGCTTCATGTTGGCATAAATCACCATTATCTTCCCAACAGAAAGGTGAGAACTGAGCAAAATCCATGCAACTATCAGTTTCAGTCCGGGTTCTGTTGGTTTTAAAGAGAAGAAACACATTAAATCTGGCTAATGTATTTTCATGCAAGGTTGCTTAGAGGGCTCACAGGAATCATGATAGGAACCACAGCAAAGCCAGGCATAGTGGAAAAGGAAATGAGGAACTGTCAGGACTGAAACATGTCCATATCTCATGGTGACTATTTTCATCTATGCTGACTGGTTTCCTCTGTCTTGTTCACTCACATGGTGAATGTCCCATTCAACTTTGACTTGTGCATAGCCCTCAGGGCGCGGGTCAGGCCTGAGACTTCATGATGACCCTTTATCTCAATTCCCAAATCTACCTTAGAAGGGGATATGGACAAGGTAAACAATGGCCATCTGGTGGACAATAGCTTCTCTTTTCTACTTCCCATCTTGAGAATGTGGGATGAGCAGTAAGGGATCACACTGGGCATCAAGCCAAAGGTTCTGAAAGGAGAATAACTGCAGTTTGGGGGTAAAAAGGAGCTAAAATCCAAGTCCTAGATAGATTTCATATCCTTCAAATCATAATAGGTGAAGGACAAAATCTGTATCAAAATTAAGTAACTGGAAATAATCAGAGCAAGAAGTTTTAGGAGAGTTCAAGTCTCATTTCATCTAAGGACCAGCATTGGGTTTAATGCTTGCCTATCTGGGCTTCATGAAAGTTCAGATTTCCTATAGGCCCTCTTTGTTTCTCATAGGTTGTCATGGCTCCCATTTCTAAGTTGTGTAACTTCCAGTCTGTGTGGCTCATTTAGGTAAACCAGGACCCCAAGTAGCCCGATACGCTGTATTCTGTGGCATCAAATATTAACATTTTCCTAAGCCACCTCTTCTCCAGTGGTTCTTAGCTGGACTCGTTTTTCCCGTAACAACATCCATTCATTAATTCCTTCATTCGCAGAAACGTATTTGTGTTTACAATGCTCTAGTGCTGCACCAGTTCGAGTGAGAAAGGTAAATAAGATTGAATTTGATCTCAATCTAATGTGAGTGTTATAGAAACTAATTTATATATGGTGATATGATTAGTGCTTTACGGAGGTGTACACAAGATCCTGCTGGACGGTGAAGAGGAAGTGACTTACTGAAAGATTCTGGGAAAGCTTAACTGAAGAGGTGACATTTGAAATGGCACTTAAAAGATCATAAGGAGGTTCATCCGTTAGAGGCATTCTAGGTAAAAAAGAACAACTTGTCCAAAAGCATGGCTCTGTGAAAGAACATGACAAATATGAAGTGGGACCATTTGATCCAGAACTGACAGAAAACTAAGCTCAAATTACATTTAAAAAATAACCAGGAACATATACCCCATGCCATAGAGATTTATTGGTTCACATAATTGACAAGTTCACAGGTATATATTAGATTCAGGAATGACTGTGTGCAAGCACTCAGACAAGGTCATCAACAAACTCTCTTTCTCTCTTTTCCCATATCTCTGTGTTCCTGTGTACAATATTGGAATATTCTTTTCCTCCAAGTGATAGCACATCACAAGATCAAAAGAAAGAATACTTTTCACTAATACCTCTAGCTCAAGTCCGCAGGAAGGTTGCCACTGGCCTACTGGAGTCTGTTTTCTATCCCTGAGCTAATCACTGTGAGGAGTGCTGATTCAGGGAGCCCTGGTGGTGTAATGGTTAAGTGCCCTGCTGCTAATCAGAAGGTCAGTGGTTTGTCTCTATCCACTGCTCCAAGGGAGAAAAGACCTGGCGATCCACTCCTGTAAAGATTTCAGCTTAGGAAGCCCCGTGAGACCATTCTACTCTGTCTACACGGTCGCTATGAGTTGAAATCGGCTTGGAAGCACACAACAATGTTCTCTTTCTTTTTCCAGTAGAAGGTCATTTCTTTCTGCTCTGGCAAGAGACTAGGGCTGCAAAAATCAAAACCAAACCCACTGCCATCGAGTTGATTCTGACTCATGGCAACCCTATAGGACAGAGTGGAACTGCCCCACAGAGTTTCCAAGGAGCACCTGGTGGGTTCGAACTGCAGACCTGTTGGTTAACAGCCTTAGCACTTAACTACTACGCCACCAGGGTTTCCGCAAAGTCAAATGCTTCTTAAAAATATTATTTAGTAATACAAAATGAAACTCAATCAACCAAAATTTTATAAAAAATCTCCAAAAGCTGTATTTATATAAATAGCCATAAACTTTATAAATATTTAAAAGAAATAGACTTTTTTTTTCTGTAAATCAGTGACTTTTGTTGTTTTCCTGAATCAATCATTTCTTGAATTGGCTTTTGGGAAATTGGTCATTCATTGAATGGGATTTCAGGGGATTTTGTACTCTTTTGGTTTCTTTCTCTCTCCACCTCTTCTTCGCCACTGTCTCTTTCTCATTGCTTCTCTTGCTGTCTCTTTCACGCTCTCATTCTCTCTCTTCCGTAGACACACTTGTCCTCAACTAGTTTCTAATGCTTTCTCTCCTCACTTGGACATGGTCTTCTTTGCGGCTCTTATCTGCCTTTCTTTTTCCACCATTTTTTCACTTCTTGGCAAGACTTGTGTGGTGGACACACACACACACATACACACACACGTACATGCACAACCTCTTTCTCTCATACTGTGATCGTTTTCATAAACCCATTGTCTTTCTCTCATAAGCATTTCTCAGGCACCGAGTCTTTCTCGGTCTCTCTGTCTTTCCATCTCTCATATTGTCTCTTCCCTACCTTCTTTTCCTTTTCAAAGCTCTGTCTCTTTGTGTTGCTCTCTCTCTGTCTCTCCACCAAGATACAGCTCTCTCCTCCCTCCTCCATTTACCCAGTTCACTCCTGTCCGATCCTTCTTCGATAAATAACTGAGGGAAGGCATAATGAGGCCAGTGCTAAGCCACAGCCCCCAGCTTTCAGCAGAAAAAATGACTCTGAAACGCTTTTCCAGCAAAACCACTTACCGCCACCACTGAGTATCTCTTTGCTCTCAGCGTGTTCACAAATTAATAACAACAATAGCTACAACAAAAACTTGGAAAGAAAACGTAGCCCTTCAGTCAAATAGTCCACAAATAACTGTTTAAAGGCAAGGAGAAAACATTTTAAAACTAATAATTCTCTTTCTTGCAAACTCTCTTCTGATATTTCTCTGCTTTCTTTCCATTATTACTGAAGTTTAACTTTCTGATGCTTCCAAAATGGAAGACGTTTTGAGATAACTGTTGTCACCAGTGGATTGGTCGTTCTGTAGATTTTCTGTGGCTTCCTACTCTCCAGACTAAGGTCTGGGTTGCCCAAGGAAAAATGGATGTGTCTGTAACTGGGTGTGCACCTAGGTCTGCTTATGTCTCTTTCTGTGTGTGTAGTGGTTGCAGTACACAGCAGCTGAGCCTGTGTCTACATCTGTGTGCCCGAGTCTCCTTTGTACCCCAGTGTTGGCGAGGCTGAGGGAATGTCCTTCTGAAGGTGTCTGCATGTGCTTCTTTTTCTGGGTGTCTATATGAGGCTGTTTGTGTGTGCAAAGTTTGACTTTCTGACTAACTGAGGGCGTATTATTCTGAAGCTAAATATAAAACATATGAGGATTATTTCTCATTTGGGAGCATCTGAAGCCCTGATGGCACAGTGGTTGAGAGCTTGGTTGCTAACCAAAAGGTCGGCAGTTCAAATCCATCAGCCGCTCCTCGGAAACCCTATGGGGCAGTTCTACTCTGTCCTATAAGGTCGCTATGAGTTGGAATTGACTAGACAACAAGTTCGTTTTTTGGTTATCCTTCTAGTTTTTTTCTAGTTGTGAGTAATCAAAATGTGATGATAATTGGATACTTTAGCTCCTTATGAAAGAAAACTCAAGAAATGTATTCCTAGTATCCCCACCTTCAGAACACATGAGGATTGGTTAAGAAGAAATCCATAAGCAATTGGCAAAATTCATCTGGGCTTCCCAAGGTGCACTTGTAGATGTTAGAAGTGACACTGAGTGAGGCTAAAGTAATTGGGGCTGTAGAGGGAACAGGGGTGGATGCAGGCGGAGGAAGGGAGTTCTCCTTTATTCGAGAGGTTTTCTTGTCAGGAGCCTGCATTCAAGGTGTTTTCTCTCTAGTGGCAAGCAGTCACATCTCCGCTGTTTGGTATCTCCCTCCCTTTGTTCCATCGTTCAATGAAAGCCCTTTCTGTTTTCTAAACGGGATCAGGAGCAACATTTTTAAGGTCAACCACAGCACAAGAGGACTCAAGCTTCCCTTTGGGGGCTGTTATGTAGAATCTGCCTGGAGTTCATGTTCTTCTGAGGACTCTCCTCCAAAGAATGTACCTGGGGGGTTGTGCGTATGTACGGTGGGTGTGAACGAAGGCACCCCTTTTTGAGTTGGTAGCCAACTCTGGCTGAGACTATGGACAGATGTAAGAAAGATAACAGTGTTGTGTATGTATACGACTTTGTGTACCATTTGTCAGGCACATGATTGTCTACATGGGTATGGCTCCAAGTGGCCATTGGTCTCCAGTGTGAGATCCTTCATTTGTGTGACCCTGCTGTGTGACCCTGACTGTATGCATATCTGTCTGATCCTGACTACAACTGTCTGTCATTCTATGTTGCTTTAAATGACTCCATGGTGCACAGTCTGGGCCAAAGTCAAGGCTACCCAGGCCCAAGTCCAGGCATACATAGTGATTGATGTGTGTACATGTGCACACACACACATACAGACACACGCGGTCCTCCTTCTCTATGGACAAGCTCTTACCATCGCCTACCCCCATCACACTACACACCCAGATCTACTCAGAGCCGCAAAGTTACTGACAGAAGATGTGCATACAAATAAACAAGTCTTTTTCATATGCTTCTTGTTGTTGTTGTGTGCCATTGAGACGATTCTGACTCATAGTGACCCAATAGGAAAGAGTAGAACTGCCCCATAGGGTTTCCAAGGAGTGGCTGGTGGATTCCAACTGTCAGCCTTTTGGTTAGCAACCTGGGCTCTTAACCACTTCACCACCAGGGCTCCCTCATTGCTGCCATCAAGTCAGCAGCCCCAGACTCATGGTGACACCATGCACAATGGAACAAAACACTGCCTCGTCCTTTGCTATCCCTGTGATCAGTTGCAGATGGGACAATTGTGCTCCATAGGGCTTTTGTGGGCTGATTTTCAGAAGTCAATTGCCAGGCCTTTCTTCCTAGTCTGTCTTAGTCTGGAGGCTCTGCTGAAACCTGTCCAGCATCATAGCAACATGCAAGCCTCCGATGACAGACAGGTGGTGGCTGCACATGAAGTGAGTGCATTGGCCTGGAACGGTGCATTGGGCTGGAATGGAACTTGGGTCACAGGCATACATAGTGATTGATGTGCACACACACACACACGGCCCTCCTCCTCCTCTATGCACAAGCTATTACCATCATCTACCCCATCACACTACACACAGAATTCTACTTAGAGCCACAAAGTCACTTGCAGAGGTTTGGATACAGGTCAACCAGTTTTCTCTTTTATATGCAGTGGTTCTCAAACCCCTAAGAGGCATTGGAAATGGGTGGGCACATTGATGATTATCATTTAACCTGGTGTGGGCTACTAGTATTTAGTACACCTAGCCTAAGGATGTTAATTTCCTGTAAAGGTTATTACATCCCACCATAGAGTCAGCCCACCTAACATTCCAATAGTGCCTCATCGAGAAACTCTGTAGAGAAACACAAAATCACACAAGCAGAGTAAGGAAAAGACACATTTGGGATCTCTCAAAAAAAAAAAAAATTTTGTTTTTTTTTTACAAGCACAGACACACGCAGGGCAGGCCACTGTCATACATTTATCTAAGCATATAGACAACCATGACCCTTGAAACATTATACAATAACAAGTAAGCACAGACCACTTACTGTGGCATGCGAAGGCATCAGCTTCTCCTGCTGCTTTATCTCTAGCCACCAGCTACACCCCCGGCCCCTTGCCTGCCCCTGTCCTCACCATGTTTCTTGGCATTTCCAAGTATGTCTTCTCGTTCCATACCTCCGGGTCTTCACACGCAATGTTCTCTTTTCTGAAATGCCTTCTCACATTTTCTTTATTTGGAAAATTCTTATTCTCCAGTGTCACCTCTTTTGTGAAATCTTTTTCTGACCCACCATGACAGACTTAATTATTCTTTCTTGGGTGCTGCCTCGGAGCCTTTAGCATAGCCCTGCTATCACCCATCATAATTACATTTACACAGTGTCTCCCACACTAAATCGCGAGCTCTTGGAGGGGAGAGACAATGCCTTACTCACAAGATGCAGAACGGAGTAAAGCATCTGCCAGACCCAGGGATGAATCCTTCTTCTGCTTCCAGTTAACTGGGGCTGTGTACAAGTCATTGATCTCTCTGTGGTTTGCTTTCCTTCCTTCTTAAATATGCGCAAGAATACATACCACTGAGGGCTGCTGCAAAGATTAAATGAGAAAATGATGCATAACATTTGGTAAAGGATGGATCTTGCTGTTAGCTCATCATCTCGGCATCCTTTATGCTTACCCAAGTTCCAGAATATAGCAGGAATCAGTTTCATCTACCTGAACTGGAGAGGTGAAATTGGGACCTTTAAACCTGTTGTGAGGATGGCAGCAGTCAGGGAAGGTGAAATGAAAATTCTGAATACTAACTATAAAGCTGTCGATACCCTTCGGTCCAGGCAGCTCAATTCCAGGGAATGTAGCCTGAGAAAAGGAGGCAACAGTGTTTCAAAAGTTACACACACAAAGATGTCTGTTGCTTTATTGTCTATAATAGCAGATAGAAACAAAATAAGCACACTCGAAAAACTTGCCAAGGCCCAAAAATTGAGCTGGTAAAGTGAATTATGGCACATTTTTCTAAAGTCATATTGATCAGCTATTTAAACGCTCAGTAGAAAAGGTCTATGAAACACTGGGAAATGCTTCTGTATGGACATTAATTTTAAAAGACAAATACGAAATGATTACACTGGGATTATTCCTTATCTGAATTACCGCTGCAGATGAAAAAGACTGAAAGGCAACGTGTAGAAAGGAAAGAGGTTGTGCTTATATGTTATGCTTATATATTTCTTGCTTTCCCTTCCTTATTATTAAAAAATAATAATAAATAAGAACCCATTTTAAAATCTCTTTTTGATAAAGCCATTCCTTTTCTTTCCCTAGGTACATAACCTGGTCTATTCTATTAGTCTTTGCTGAGTAGTTACGTGTTACATGTAAGAACTAGGAAATATACTCAGAAGATTAAGCCTCAGCCTGTACCCTTTGACGATTAGAGGTCTTCTGTTAGCATCCCTAGCCTCCCCGTGCCTCCCTGTCTCTCTCAGCAAAATGCCAAAGTCCTTGCAGTGGCTCCAGTGCCTTGCATGGCCTACATCACCTCTTTAACCTCATCCAACAGCGCTTCTGCCTTGCTCACCCTCTCCAGCCATTCTGGATGCTTCAGAGGTCTTCCACTAGTCAAGCCTGCTGGTCCCAGGCCCTTGCAATTGCTGTTTCCTCTGCCCAAGAGCGCCCTAACCCCATCACCCTTTCCAAGCCCCAGCTATCATTCTCATGGAGTCACTTACTTCCTTCAAGTCTTGATTCAAGTGTCGCCATTTTAGAGATCTTTCTCTGACCACTGTCCATAAAATTGCAACCCAAGCCTCCCTACCCGTTCTCTGCCTTACTTTTTCCATATTACTCGTCGTTAGCAGATGTCATGTATGTTTATTGTTATTTTAAACTCCTCACAGGCAGTAGTTTTTGTCTGTTTTACTCACTGCTGTATCATTACACCTAGAAGAACGCCTGGTACACAGTAGGTCCTCAAAAATTATTTTTTGAATGAATGAAAGAATGAATGAACAGGCATGCTGATATCTGTCCTCCCTTTCCACCTGTTGCCCAGTGAGTCACTCTCTTAGAGCAGCTGAAGCCCAAGGGGCACTCAGGACACTTGAAGAGTGGGAGACTGTTGAGTTGTCTCATGAAGAGCAGAGGGCCAGGCAAACAGGCCCCATCGCACTAGAATACCCTGTACTTGGGACAGTGCATTGGTAACCCCCCAGGGCCTACCTTGGAGACTCAGTGCATTTTAATAAGAAGTCAGCTTTGATTTCTGCACTCAGCGGTACTGGCTGTCAACAGCCAAAGGAGTGGGCCGGGGGGGGAGGGGGGAGAGAAAGAAAATAAAATACACCTCAGCTGGCTATTTTTTGCATCCAGGAAAGTATATGGATTAAAAATAAATAACTAAAACCGGAAAAACAAAAAGCAACCCGTTTAACAAATTAGAGCTAGCTCTTGTCAGAGGAAATGTTTTTCGAGCCAATACTAAACAACCCTCCCAGTGCAGTAAAAGCCTCCAAACGTGAAACTCTTGGAGCTTGAAAAGGTCTCTCTCACCAGCAAAAATGCTTCCGATAATACCCAGAAACAAGATGCATTAAAAGCTATCTTTAGCATTATCTGTGACTTTGTTATTACACTGTGTCCTTCATAAAGTGCATCACAGACCTCCATCCTGAATTACAAAAGGGGAGAGAGGGAAGAAAATCTGCCATGGCCAGGCGGGCGTCTTCCCTGTGCTGGGGAGGGAGGGCAAACAGGAAAAGAGGAGGCTTTTAGGATTTAAAAGGTAAATTCAAACTAGGTGCATCAGACTCTTAAAAAAATAATAGTAACATGACACTGGGATATATTCCTGGAGAAAAAGAGTGTCATGTGTCTTCTTGATGTCAAAGAGGTGGCACCTGAAAAGTATCAATAGCATTTGAAAGGAGAACTAAGAACAGAGGCTCAAGGGGCCTCCAGGGATTGTGGGAGGATGAGAGACAGTCCCTAGCATACAGTTACCAGCACCAGTTGCTGTCGAATTGGCCCTGACTCATGGTGACCCCATGTGTGTCAGAACAGAATGGTGCTCGATAAGTTTTTCAGTGGCTGAGTTTTTGGAAGTGGATCTTCAGGCTTTTTCTTCCAGGGTGCCTCTGGGTAGACTCAAACCTGCAACCTTTTGGTTAGCAGCCTAGCACATTAACCATTTGCACCATGTGGTTATTGTTAGCCATAGAGCCAATTCCAACTCATGACGACTCCATGTGTTACAGAATAGAACTGCTCCATAGGGTTTTCTTGGCTGTAACCGTTAAGGGAAGCAGATTGCCAGACGTTTTCTTCCACTGTACCGATGGGTGGGTTTGAACCTCCAACCTTTAGGTTAGCAGTCAAGGGCACACCCTTTCTACCACCTTGGGACCTCACCATAGAGTTAGCACTAAGTATTTTTTGAAGGAAACAGTGAAGTGCCAAAATATTTGCAAATATTCATACACAACATGATATTGCCTATCCTCAAAGAGCAGGGAACACAAATGATGTAGGCTCCCTGAACCCACTGAGAGTCCAGAGGAGGAGAGTCCAAGGTAGCTGAATCCTCATGGTGCAGTTAATTGCCAGAAGAAAAGAGGGCTTGGCCATCATCATGGGCAACAGGACAGATAATCAAATCTCAGAGTCTGGTCTGAGATGTGTAGTAATTAATCAGCCATAGGCTTCCAAGGAATAAAATTGATGGGCCAAATTACCTAGACTCTCTACCTTTAGAGCACTGTACTGCCAAAACTCATGTGTTCCTTGTGAGACTGTGTTACGGATTAAATTGTGCCCCCCCCCACCCAAAATACTTACTGTAAATCCAAGGTAGCTATGAGTCTGAATTGACTTGACAGCAACAGTTTGTTTGTTTTTAATACTTGTGGTTATAATTCTGTTACTGAACCTAGAAGGCGGGTCCTTGTCCAGCTCGCTCAGACTTGCTGATTATCTGGACACTGGCCTTTGAGAAAGAGAAAATAACAGTATTGCAGTGCTCAGAGCAAGGAGCCAGGAGGGAGTTCCTCAGATCCAGCTACCAGAGCATCGGGGAGGCAGGGCTTATATGTGATCTGGGCAGCAAGACTGCAGCTGTACAGGTGTACTGGGGAGGGAAACTTCTAAAAGGCGACTAGGAAACAGGAGATGATGTGGTTCTTGTCGAACCTCTCACTTCAGGATAGGGTCCAGGTGATGATTTTTCTTCTAATTCTTTCCTCCTATTTCTGTGTTCTCTGTTGAGGCCAATCAGCAGTCATAGCTGGCCCTTCTGCGCATACAGGGTGGGCCAAATTTGGCTTGGGCTAGTTGAAGGACTAATGGAAGTTTACTGGCATTCGTAGGGTCGGGTTACAATCCCATTTGGGAATGTATTTTCTTTGTTATGTTAATGAGACCGTATTAGTGTAGAGCTTGTCTTAAATCAATCTCTCTTGAGATATAAGAGATTAAACAAGCGAGTGAGCAGAGATGGGGGAAGAGAGATGCCAAGGCACATAAAGATCACCCAGGAGCAGAAGCTATAGTTCTTATAAGAGACAAAAACCTTGCCCCAGAGTGATAGAGAGAGAAAGCCATTGCCTAGAGCCGGCATCCTGAATTTAGACTTCTAGCCTCCTAAACTGTGAGAAAATAAATTTCTGTTTGTTAAAGCCATCCACTTGTGGTATTTCTGTTATAGCAGCATTAGATAACTAAGACTTTAAACCCACTTTCAGGTGTATATTAATTAATTGTGAAGCACTTACTACGTACCAGACCTCATGCTACCCAGTTTACATGCATGAATATAATAAGCCCAAAAGCCCCTAAAGAAAAATCTGATGTCCTTGTTGTTAACAGCAAAGACTCCAGAGCCAGAGCACCTGGGCTGGAACCCCCCGCTGCTACTTACACACTGAATGAACTCAGGGAGTTAGGCCTCTCTGTGCCTTGATTTACTCATCTGTAAAATAAGGATATTAATGTTTTTTTTGGTTTTCTCAGAGACTTGTTGCAAATTAATCCATGTACAATGCTGTGGTGTGATGAGTTGCTTTTGTGTAGCCTTTCTTGCCATGGTTTTGTAACTCCCACCCAATCACTTGCAAATAAGGTAATTGTGGCTCGCCAAAGGGATTGGCCACTTTCGCCATCCTGCTAGGCTTGAAATGAGCCATCCCACAGGTGGGGAAGAGAGGATCTCACCACCACCAAGGAGGAAGAGCCAGGAGTGGAGCATGTCCTTTGGACTCAGGATCCCTGCATTGAGAAGCTCCTGGAACCCGGAGACCAAAGGAGAGAGAGAGAGAGCTGTAACACTGAAGATGGCAAGAAGTGGTGGCAGAGAAACAGTGACAAGAGAGACCAGCAGGAGACAGTGCAGTAGTCTTCCTGGCCTACAGAGCGAGAAAGCTGAGTGCCTTTGGGTGGGAGGCTTGCTGGAGGAGTAGGGTGCCTCCAGGCACTTGGCGGAGCTAGGTTTGCCAGCACAAGGATCTAGGGCCAAGGATTACTGACAGAGTGGGGTGCCTCTGGCCCTTATCAGCAGAGCTAAAAGAGCTTTCTAATACTCTTCTGAGCAGGGCAGAGGCCTAGGGCCAGAGAGAGGTGTGCTTGCAGGCACAGCTGAAAAGAGGCTGTCCGGATGGAAGAACTGAATTCTGAGCATTCCTGAACCTGAATTGTAACTTGTTACTTCCCTAATAAACCCCATAATTGTAAGTATTGTCTGTAAGTTCTGTCTGGCCATTGCAATGAATTACCAAACCCAGCATAAAAGTAAAGAGTGCTGTGGGAGGGACGGTTGGTGTCAGAATTGGTAAAGATGGCAGAGAGAGGAGTCATGTCTGACCACCGCCTCATAGAAATCAGCCTTGGGCTGTTAGTCTTGATTTTTCCACCTCCTCATGAAGTTAGAGGAGGTCAGATGCCGCCCCCACGCCATTTTTACAAACACCTAGAACACACCTGGCACAGAGTAAGGGCTATAACCAATACCAAACTCACTGCCGTTGATTCCAACTCATAGCAATCCTATAGGACAAAGTAGATCTGCCCCATGGGGTTTCCAAGGAGTGGATGCTGGATTCAAACTGTGACCTTTTGGTTAGCAGCCGAACACTTAACCACTGTGCCACCAGGGCTCCAAGTGCAACAAAGGTGTTAGTTAATATTATTCCTATTTTGTAGATGAGGAATCAGAGACACGACGAGGCTGAGTAGTTGGCTAAAATCACACAACTATTACATGGGAGAGCTGGAATTCAAACAAAAGTGTTTTGTTTCCAAGTTCATTCTTCAAGTTGCCATGCTATCCATTAGTCAGACTTTTATATCTAGCAACTAAAAGTCCTAAATCATAAAAGAACATGCCTTATATCAGCTCTTGAGCTGTTATACCATAGTTTTCAGTAACTATAATGGAGACACTACTACTCGTATCTCAGATTGTCATACTGTGGCTTAAGTGTTGCTATGATGCTGGAAATTATGTCACCAGCATTTCAAATACCAACTGGGGTCACCCATTGTGAACAGGTTTCAGGAGAACTTCCAGACTAAGAAGATTAGGAAGAAAGGCCTGGGGATCTACTTCCAAAAATTAGCTGATGAAAACCTTAAGGATCATAACAGAATATTGTCTAATATAGTGCTGGAAGATATGGTCCCTAGGTTGGAAGGCACTCAAAATGCACAGTGGCCACAGCAATAGACTTGAGCATGAAAATGGCGCAGGACTGGGCAACATTTCATTCAGTTGTATGTGGGGTTTCCATGTGTAGGAGTTGACTCTATGGCAGCAATCAACAACAGGAAAGGAGATAGACAAATACCGAAGTTTTTTGAGACATAAAATCTGTAAAACTTGGAGTTTTGATTGGTTGTGAGAGAGATTGAAAGAGGTCAGGACGATTCTCACTTTTCTGGCTTGGCCGACTGGAAATGAAGGAGTAAGACTCCATTTGGGGTGATGGGCTTGAAAAAGGATGACTAGGGATGTTTTAGGACCTCTGAGTTTCTGTGGTGGTTGTTGTTGGGTGCCATTGAATCGGGATGACTCATGGCAACCCCATGTGGCAGAGCAGAATTGCCCCATAGGATTTTCTTGGCTGTAATCTTTATAGAAGGAGATCACCAGGTCTTTCCCTCTAGAAGCCACTGGGCAGGTTTGAAGTGCCAACTTTTTGGTTAACAGCCAAGTGCTTAACCTTTGTGCCACCAAGGCTTCTTAATTTGTATGTGTGGTACAGCCAAATAAATAGCAAGATGTATGAGTCCTGAACTTAGCTTAGAATTTTGGGATAAGGCATAGATCAGAGAGTTATCAGAACATAAAAGGGGGTGAAACTGGAGATGTGAGTGAGGTATCCTAGGTAGTGACTTTAGCATGAGAAAAACAAGGAATCCAGCAGAAGCTCTCAGGAAATACTTCCGGGTAGACAGAAGTAGAAGAAAAGAAGCCCAGAAAGTGGAGTGAGATGATCAAGTTCCAAAATGAGAGATTAGTTCCCAGGCACATGCTCTGCTCGCAATGAGATGTGTATAAGGTAGGATGATTCCACTAAACTGTCCTGATAGAGACAGAGAGATGTAGAGACACACACAAAGACAGAGAAACACGGAGAGAAAGTAACTACCACTAATGATCCCACCTGCCATTTTGCTCAGGGAACATATACCTGGAGTGAGGATGAACTAGGACATGCAGATCTGTGGCTCTCAATTGATCTTAGCAGCCACATGCCTCCCAGAGAGTAAACATCTTGCCAACCGGAGTGAAACCTGAAGAAAACCACCTATACCCTGCCTTATAGTTGAGCTAAGAGATGGGTGGAGGGGTAATTTTGACCCACTGACCTGGGAATTATAGCTTCTTCTGAAATAGGAAATTCTACTGTGAGACGATTTTGATACCACAAGAATAAGCTTGGCAGGAGACAAAGGAAGATAGACCACCCAGTGAGCCCTTTCAGCTGTGGAAGGAGCTGTAGGCATTGTCCTAGAAAAGTCAGGAGTGAGAGATTAGGCTGTTCCATCTTCCAAAACTGGTTACCAAGGACTTAGTGGACTGAGCTCATTTCAGAGAAGGCACATTTGGTAAACATCATGAAAGACCTTATTTGTAGAATGAGGCAGATCATTTGACTTAGTCAGATTTGCAGAAGGCAGCCTGGTGGGGAGCTAGAAAAAATGAGATTTAGAAACAGAAAATTCAACCCCCTGTTCCACTACATACTAGCTCTGGAATCCTAAGCCAGCCTTTTCATCCAATTTGAGTCTCGATTGTCTTTCTGTGAAATATAATGCGATATAGTGCATATCTCACAGTGTTGGTGGGGGAATTGACTGAGATACTGCAGGTTAGAGTTCTGAGTTTGTGTCCATAGTAGTACCTGCCATAGTAAGTGCTCAATTGCCATTAGTTCATTCGGAAGGATATGTGGAAGACGTATAACCAGAGACTGATTGAGAAGATGTACAGCCAACACCTGTCTGTCAGTGGAGGTTTGAGTGTTGCTAGGATACTGAACAGGTTTCAGCAGAGCTTCTAGTCTAAGACAGACTAGGAAGAAAGGCCTGGGGATTTCCTTCCAAAAATAAACCAGTGCAAACCCAGTGGATCATAATGGTCCGATTCACAACTGATCATGGGGATGGTGCAGAGCCAGGCAATCTTTCGTTCCATTGTGCATAGGGTCACCATGAGGCAGGAACCCACTCCAGGGCAGCTAACAACAGCAATAATTTTTGCATAGACAGGAAATTTGTCAAGAAACCTATGAATAGTACTTTAATAAATGTTTTATTATGCTTTAACATGGTAAATTTTTTTTTCTTTTTTTGTACTTTAGATGAAGGTTTACAGAACAAACTAGTTTCTCATCAAACAGTACACACATTGTTGTATGACATTGGTTAACAGCCCCTAGGTTCCCTATTACCAGCTTTTCCATTCCCTCCTGCCTTCCAGTCCCTGCCCCAGGGCTGGCATGCCCCTTTAGTCTCATTTTGTTCCATGGGCCTGTTCAATCTTTGGCTGAACAGTGAACCTCAGGAGTGACCTCATCACTGAGCTGTAGGGGTGTTTGGGGGCCATACTCTCAGGGTTTCTCCAGTCTCTGTCAGGCCAGCAAGTCTGGTCTTTCTTTTTGAGTTAGAATTTTGTTCTACGTTTTTCTCCAGCTCTGTCTGGGACCTTCTATTGTGATCCCTGTTAGAGCAGTCAGTGGTGGTAATTGGGCACCATCTTGTTGTTCTGGACTCAGTCTGGTGGAGGCTGTAGTAGATGTGGTCCATTAGTCCTTGGGAAAGACTAATCTTTCTCTTGTATCTTTAGTTTTTTTCATTCTTCCTTCCTCCCGAAGGGGTGAGACCAGTGGAGTATCCTAGATGGCAATTCACAGGCCTTTAAGACCCCCGAAGCTACTCACCAAAGTAGAATGTAGATCATATTCTTTATAAACTATGTTATACCAATTGAGCCAGATATTCCTCTAGATCATGGTCCCCACAGCCCTCAGCCCAGCAATTCAGTCCCTCAGGGAGTTTGGATGTGTCTATGGAGCTACTATGACCTTGCCTTGTACAGGTTGTGCTGGCTTCCCCGGTATTGTGTACTGTCTTACTCATCACCAAAGTTTCCACTTGTCTATTAAGTGTTTTTCAACATGGTAAAAATTTTTAAAGAGACGGGAAAACTGGATTAAGAAAGCTTACAACTATCAAATGGCCTATTAGGTCTGTTACATTAACCCCTTTAGTCCACAAAGTCACAAGGTAAGTAAAATTATTCCTAGTTTAGAGATAAGGCCATTAAAAGAAGATAATTTATCAAAGGTGAGTCAAGAAGCTTGGAATGGAAAGAGGATTGTTGGATACCAGAGTTCACATTTTCTTTCCACTGCTTCCTTTAAACAAAACTTGGCATTACTAAGATACTAAAAAAAAAAAACAAACAAAAACACACACACACACACAAAAACTCATTAGTGTTAAGTCGATTCTGCCTCATAGCGACCCTATAGCACAGAGTAGAACTGCCCCATAGGGTTTTCAAGGAGCGGCTGATGCATTTGAATTGCCAACATTGTGGTTAGCAGTCGTAGCTTTTAACCACTGCACTACCAGACACTAGTCTAGGGAAATAGATACATAGTTGGCATAGAGGCTTCCCTGCCTCTCAGGACTCTTTTCTCCTTTCGTTACTGGAGAACAGCGTTGGTTCTTGTCTTCGGTGTAGGAAAGAATTCAAACACTGAGACAAATAGTGCCAAGTGAGCAGAGGTTTATTAGCTAGCAGAGGGTTAGTAGCACAAGTACACTTGACTAGGGAGCATCAAGCGGGCTACTCAGAGAGAGAATCTGAGTGCCCCGATAGTCATTTTCTTAGGGTTTTATACCCTTTTTCTCTTATCTTTCCCTGTTAAAGTTTAACAGCCAAGTCAGGAACCCCTGTAGAGACTATTTCCTTGGCTTATCATTTAATGGCCAAGTTAGAGACCCTATCAAGTTAGGGGCCCCTATAGGGACCATTTCCTTGGCTTAACGTTTAACTATTTAGGGACCATCTTGTTGAGGAATGTCACCACCCCCTGTCTCTTCTTCCTCCCGAGTGCAAGCTCTTCCCCTCCCCCTTACACTTTTACTCCCATTTTATTATTCATATTATGTGTGCTTTTTGCATAAGACTGTTAGGGCACTTTGGAGGCTGAAGACACTGAAGACACCTAGTTAATTAGTACTCCACCAGGTATCAGGCCACTCCTAGTCACCTCCCCACCACAGTCACACACTTCCATGTACTTCCCCTAAGTTGTTTTTCAGACCCTCTGGACAGCCCTGGAAGAGTCCAGATCTAATTGTCTCAGAGTAGCCTGACGTGGGCAGGGCAGACCACGATGACCGACAAATGACCCTGGGCTGCCATGCATGTTCAATAACGCAAAAGAACTTACATCAAGGAACTGAAAGACTCATGCCAAAGAACCAAAATCACCAGAAATGCATCACTGACAATATTGTTGAGCCCATTTCAAAGGATTTGGTCTGTCAGCCACTTCCTTGCCCAGTCTTAGCCCCACCTCGTAGTAAATAATCAGTAGAAACTATGAACAGGTAAAACCTCTGATCTTGCCTACTGTTTCCTGTGTAAGTATAAATTGTACATTGCTAGCATAGATTCGGGAACTCAATCTGTGGTCAATACCTCTGAGTTCTTGCTTGCTAGCCTGCAAAATAAACTCTTCCTCTCAAAACCAGTGTCTGAGAGTTTGGCTTCTTGCACGCTGGGCACGGACCCATTGGTCAGGTTTCAAGACCCTTCAAATCCTTTTTGAAATGAGATGAAGTACAAATAATATCAATCAATAAAAATATAATCGTATGTATATATAAATATATACGTATTTATGTACACGTAGTTGTATATGTGGAGCCCCTGGGTGGCGCAAACAGTGACATTCAACTACTAGCTTAAAGGCTGGCAGTTCTAACCCTCTTAGAGGCGCCTCGGAAGACAGATTTGCTTTAAAAGGTCACAGCCTTGAAAACTCTTATGAAGCAGTTCTACTCTGCAGAGGGGTCTCCATTAGTGGGAATTGACTCAATGGCAACGAACAACAATGACAGTTATAGATATATGTGAATGAGTGTACAATCTGGTCCACAGTAGGTATTCATTAATTACATGACGATTGGCAATTAAATGATGACTGTGCTTTTAGTGCTTAACCCCTTACTTCACTCAGAAAGGGAGGGCACTTGGTGGTTTCCCTAGAGTAGTATGGACCAGAGGGCAGCTGGCTCAGGGCCACGCATGCGCCCTGCCCTGTCTTCTGAATCAGCAAGCAGCATTTCTTTCGCTCCTGATTATCTTCATTTGAGACATCCCTGCTGGAAAATCCCCTCTTGGCTCTGGAAGCTTTCCTCACAGTCGGTGGAAATTACAGGTCTCTGGATCCAGGAGGGAGGCAATTAGACGTTGACTGTCAGTTAGCAAACATTCCACCTACCCTGCCCCCAGGACTAAGCGGATTTGCAAGACAGTGGGGCAGCCATTGTCTTGCTAGAACCCTTGCTGACTCAAGGATTTCAATGCAGCTGCAAAATCTTTCTCTCCTGGGGCAGGCTGGGGGATGGTCCTTAAAGTCAGAGCTCCCCACTGTTCTGCCTCCTGTGCACTTAGGGCCTCCTCCCTCAACTCCTCCATTCCTTTGTTAATTCCATCTCACTTCATCGAAAGCAGAAACTGAATGTGGACACCTTGGAGGGCATTGTTCCATCATTCTTCCAGGAAGAACTTGTTGTTCAGCTGCAAGGAGGGTGCTAAACTGAGACACCCATTGACTTAATCAGAAGGGTTGAAGGACTGTTGATTTCAACAGATTTATATTGAGCACCTACTATGTTCCAGACACATTTCTGGGTCCTGTAGATGCACCTTTAAGTGCAACAAATACGGTGGCTAAGTAGCCTCAAGGGCACACAACAACAACAATACATCCTCATGGTGCTTGATTCTCACAGGGCAGGAGAGGGGAAAGTGGACAGTACAATAAATAAATAATAAGATGGCAGGTATCGGTAAGTGCTTTGAAGAAAATGAACTAGAGCAATGGAAGGGAGGTGTATGTGTGTGTGTGTGTGTGTTGCACTACTTTAGCAGTGTTGTTAGGAAATCAAGTTTGAGCTAAAATTTGAAAGACGAGAAGAAGGCAGAGCATACGAAGATCTGGGAAAAGAGCATTCCAAGCAGAGGAAACAGGAAGAGCAAAATCCTTGGATAATTACAATCAAATACTTTTCTCAAAATAGCATTGAGCTGCATCTACAAAGCATCTATAGTCATCTCTGTGGCACCAGTAGTACGTGTCTCACATTTTGGGAGAAACTGGGTGCGATAATCAATAAATTCCCTCTTCCCTGACATTCTTTTATTCTGTGACTCTCACTAGGCAAAGCCAGTGTCTGCAGGAAGCTGAGGGTTTGGAGGAAAAGAAGGGGCCACTGGTCATGGGCTTACAACCCCCTGATTTAAGAAATAATATTGGAGTCATTATTCTCTGTCCTTGAGCATAGAGAATGTGACCCAGCTGGAGCTGGGCTCACAAGGACTCACAAGGACACCTCAGCTAGGCCCTGAAGTACAAAGACAATCTTTAGGATAATCTTGGAAAATATCTTCTTAGGGACCCTGTCACATAAACCAATCAAACAGAATACAAGAGACTTTCCACCTTTATCTTTTTCTATTAGCGTTTAGTGAATGAAAAATCTGTTCGACCAATGAGGATCCTCCTGACTTACTGAAACCTGTACCAATAATTGTTAAGAAAGATAATTCAAAATGTAGCGTCACAGTTTCTAGCCAATCTGTAAAAACGTGAAGCTTTCAGTGGTTTTGCAATGTTAATACATATTGGTCATTCTGTAACCTTTCCCAGACTTAGGCAGACATGGCTGTGGCAGCATGCTTGTCGGTCTTCCCATTCTTGCCTATTCTGCAATATTTCCTTGGACTCAGACAGACATGGCTCTAGCAGCATGCTTGTCCTCTTCCCACTTTTGCCTTTTTGAATATATGCCAAAAAAAGCTTTTTTTTTTTGCTTTACTAAATTTTGTGATGCTTTTTACCCTACAACACCCCCAACAGGACACACACACACACACACACATACCTTTCCTTGTTTTCATCCTTCCTCCTATTCAGAGCTCAAAAAATGAAGATCAAAACCTGAAAGGATCTGTTCTTTCTCTTTCACTACCCTCCAAAATCCATGTTATCATCATCTAGCCTCCCTAGTTCCCTGAATCTGCAGAGGAGGAAGAAAGGAAAGTAGACCAAGAAAGAGTAGAATACCATTTGTTAAATGTACTGTTAAGCTTTAGTCCTGCATTTTATTCAACATCTGCTTGGGCTTTGCAATGCCTCATCCTCAATAGGTTACCATAGCTTCTCTCCAGGATATAACAGCTCCCTGTCTACAGATTTCAATCAGCTTCTGAGATCTGCTGGTAATTCCTGGGTGACAACTCTTTCTAAGTCTGTCTGTCTAAGGACCAGGCGTTGCCTTCTATGGATTTATGCTCTTGTTCTTCTGACATTGTGCAGATGACCAATTCTCTCAGTTCTATGTAGACCTTTAAATTTTTATGTGCAAAGTGGTCTCTTGGACTGTAGGCCTTACAAGAGACCACAGAAACATTTCTTAGCCCAGGGTTTCTCAATATCAGCACTATTGATGTTTTGCACCAGATGATTCTTTGTTGTGGAGGACTGACCTGTGCATTGTCAAATGTTTAGCAGTATCTCTGGCTTCTACCCATTTGATGCCAATAGAACCCTCCACTCAGTTGTGACAAACAAAAATGTCTCCAGACATTGAAAAAATGAAATTGCCTATGGTAAATCTTTTGATTGAAGAGAAGGATATGATTCTGTTTCATTCACACAAAATGCAATTTGCATTAACTCCACAATATCTATGCAAATTTAACTTTAGCCATCTTTAGTGGGAAACTTGTTCAGATGCCTTCAGTCTGTGGAGTCCATTCAACTGGATTTTCTGTTATTTGCTGCCTCGTATTCACTGAAGAAATTAAAAGCTGGAATTAAAAGCTTATGCATCTTGAGAAATATTAAGCTTGTTAATGTCACAACACTGCAAGAGGTGTTACCAATAACCCAAGGGCTTGGAAATGCTCCCTTTGGATGACATTGAGACTCATCAGATCACAAGTGGATTCAACCAATTAGAATTTGGCAGTGTCCTCGTGCTTCCCTGGTAATACACAGAACTCAGATGCCAAACTATAAACTCATTTAATGGGACATTTTATAAGGTGCATAGATCAAATGAAAACATGAATTACTTTAAGATTAGTGACTAATTCTTTTTGCTTCTTTTGTAGACAATCTTCATCAAATTATCTTGTTTAACTTCCTTATTTACTTGTTTATTTTATATTGTATCCCCTTTTCAGAGCAGGGATCTCGTCAGTCTTACTGCTATATCCTCCATGTCAAGAACAGTACTTCACACACAGAAGAACTTTATAAATAAATATATGAATAAATGCATTTTAAATAAATGAATGAAGTTATTCCTAATACAAACACCTCCATAATTGGAGAGAAACTAGCTAGACTTATGGGAAGGTTGCCTGAAAGGGGGCAGACAGTAGGACAAAGTGCTTTTGACTTCACTTCTTCCTCGTTCATGCTTCCTGGTACGTGGATGTTATAGCTGGAGCTCCAATGGCATCTTAGACTATGACCTTGAAGATGAAAGTCACATGTCAAGAATGCCAGAGCACAGATGGGATTAACATGGGTCCTTGATAACTCTGAGGAGTCATCATACTTGGTCTGGACTGACTACCTCTGGATTTTTTCATATAAAGGAGAAAACTTTTTTGTATTTAAGCCACTAATATTTGAAATTTTCTGTTATTTGCTGCCGAACTTAATTTTAACTGAATATCACGCCCATTATAGTGAGTGGAAGATTCATTGTTCTGGAGACCTGTCTTTGCCAAGACACAGTCATGAATGTTGGATTCAGCATAGTAGGTCTCTTATCTGCTGGGTTTCCTGTGCCAGCTAGTATCCAGAAATGGATGTTGCAGTCAGCAGTCGGTCCTGGGTCTTTTCTAATCAGTACGATTTCCTCAGAAGCAGGTTCTGAGTCTCAACAAAAGTCTTTCTGGAAAACTACATATCCCTTGGGTTCAAATCCCAACTCTTTTCCATAAGAAAGTCTTCTGAGGTCAGACTGCTTAGGTTCAAATCTAGCTATTCCACCTATAATTGTATGACCTTGGTAAAATTATATAACATCTCTGTGCCTTGGCTTCCTTATCTGTAGAATTGTGATAATGGTAGAATCTTCCTCAGAGGGTTGATGTGAAGGTCAAATGAAGCAATCCATGTTAAACGCATAGAATATTTAATAAATAAGTTATAATGAATACCACAACCTCATTTTCCCCATATGTAAGACAGAAATCATCAGCATCCTTCTCCATGGGGTTTTATAAGACCTGGGCATTGAAGGGGCCACATGTAGTTAGTACCTGGCACATAGTAGGTACTAAAATATGTTCTTTTCACCACCTCTACCACTCATAACTAAATAAAGTATCAGCAAGTGCCTGCCTAGACAACCAGTTTGTCCTTTGGCCCCTCCATCTGGTAGCCACAGATAGACAGTCTGATAGTCACCAGAAGTGAGGATAGAAAACTTCTGGAAAATGGACAAAATCTTACCCTCAAAAAGCCCAGGTATGAAAGATTCAGTTGAACTGTTTCCAAAACCACAGGCAAGCTTCTAGGAGAAAAGGCAAATGCAATGGTTGAGCACAGGGGCTTTCACATCAAACCCATCTGGGTTAGGACCTCACAGCTACCACTTATGAGCTGATAATCCTCACTTATCTAAACCCCTCTGAGACTCAGTTTCTTTGTGTGTAAAATGGAAATACGTAAGTTTGCCCAGAAAACCTGTGGATAGCTGAGTAGTCATCAAACCATGTCAAAGGCACTCAATAAATGGTCCTTGTGATTCTTGTGAACAATAATATTCAGAAGCAACTAATTATCAGAGTGATGGGATGGGCGACCTCAGGAAGCAGATGCTATCCTAACCTTGGCTTTGATACCAGACCTCTCCAGCCCGCAGCAGCTGACTATGGAGTGGTTATGGGCTCCTTACTACTCCATTTCCACACTTGTTCTTACAAGGCAAGTGTTAGGTGTGTCAGCAGACTGAGGTGTGCGGTTGTCAGGGAATTACATGTCACAGCCATTACAGACAATTCTGGTATCTGATGGGAAGCCACAAAGCTTCCATGTTATGTCACAACCATATATATTCATCAAACAATTTTTTTACCCCCCCATCCTTTTATCTTTTCACAAATGATGTATTAATTATAGTTAGCTTTATATTTCAAGGAGCTCTGGTGGTGCAACAGTTAAACACTCAGCTGCTAGTCAAAAGGTTGGTGGTTCAAACTCACCCAGCGGCTCCACTGGAGAAAGACTTCGCAACCTGTTCCAGTAGAGATTAAAGCCATTGCCATCAAGCCGATTTCGACTCATAGCGAACCTATAGGACAGAGTAGAACTGCCCCGCCAGGTTTCCAGGGCTGTAATCTTTACAGAAACAGACTGCCTCATTTATTTCCCATGGAGCTGCTGGTGGATTTGAACCACCAACCTTTTGGTTAGCAGCTGAGTGCTTAACCACTGCACCACCAGGAATCCTTCCATAAAGATTCTAACAAAACCCATTGCTGTCGAGTCGATTCTGACTTCTAACGACTCTATAGGTTGAGTAGAACTGTCCCATAGGGTTTTCAAGCATCTAACAACGGCTTTATATTTCAGTACTTATATTTGTTTTTGTTGTTTTAGTTGCTGTCTCGTCGGCTCCAACTCATGGTACATGTACAACAGAATGACATGTGCCATCTTCTTGATTGTTGTCATGTTTGAGTCTATTGTTTCAGTTATTGCAGCGCCTTTCAGCACTTCTAGAACTACTTTGGACAGCCTTCTGTTGTGCTCAATAAGGTTTTCACTGGCTAATTTTCTGAAGTAGATCACCAAGCCTTTCTTTTTAGTCCGTCTTAGTCTGGAAGATCCTCTGAAACCTGCCCACCATGGGTAACTGCTGGTATTTGAAATACTGATGGCATAGCTTCTGGCATTATAGCAACACACAAGCCACCACAGTACAACAAACTGACAGATGAGCGATGGAGTATTTATATTAAAAATATTAGGGGGTATCAAAGGAAGATGTTTTCCCACCCCACTCCTAGCCCCTCATTTCTCAGCATTCTTGCAGTTAAACTGGGCCATGGAACTAATTCTGGCTAACGAACTGTGAGCAAAAGTAATGTGTCACTTCCTGGTTGAACCACTGAAGAGCCAATGTGTGCCTCTTCAGATTCACAGCAACGGGTGAGGCCACATAGGCATGGACCAGCCTGAGTCCCCGAGTGGCTCTGTGGAGCAGAACCCCCCACTTACTGATCTTGGGCACTTGGCACGAGTAAGACATGAATCACTGCTGAGGGAACCAATTGAAATGTCATGGCTAATTGGTTAACTACAACATAACCTTGAAAATCCTGACCCATATACAATGTAATGTGGGTGTTTTGAGGACCAAATGAAATTAGTCAAGTGAAAACATCTAATGCGGGTGCTGGTCAGAGAGTAATTATTCAATAATTTTGCTGACCTATTTCTTCATTTTCCGTTTTCTATTTGGGTAGACTGCAGCCATCTTTTCACTTTGCTAGTCCCAATCCCTCTTTTCTTCCCCACCTATGGAAACCCAATTAGGAAAATGTAAATCTGTGCAAACTCTAAATGAGGGCAGGAGGATTTTCTGTGTGGCAAAATGTTTTTTCTTTTTAAAAAACTTTCAGTGTAGGAGTCCTTGGAAACTGCAGGTGCCTCTGTACGATGGATACGTTTGCTGATAAACGGTAGTGAAAGCCACCTGCTTGGGGACCTACTCATACTGTCTCACCAAATGAGCAGCTGGCTGCAGGTGCTGCTGAAGAGGCACGGATGCTTTGTGATGACACAATTCCCATGGGCTAAAGAACCACTACAGCTCCCTGAGCGAGGGACAGCAGGGCCTCTGTTCTGGGATCTCTAGCAACACAACTCTATCCACACAAAACTGCATGGAGTGCGGATGGCAGCAGTGGTGAAACCTTTCAATGACACACTCACAGAGCAGGTGTAGTCTGGTGCCTGGCACAAACTGAGCGCTCAATCCCCGTTCAGCATTTACGAGCTGGGCCATTTTAGGCAAAAGATTTAACCTCTTTGAGCCTTGACTTTTCACCTATAAGATAAGGGTAGATTATAGTACCTACTTCATGTGCCGTTGTGAAGACTGAGTGAACTAGAAGGGTAAAGCAATTACTACAGTGTTTGGTACGTCGTAAATTGTCAATAAATGTTTATATAACAATTATGCTCAATATCATCACCATTATAGAACAGAACCCTGTCTGTTCTATCATTCCATGATTACATGAACAGTTTTCAAAGTGCTAATAATTACATGTTAGGGAAAAGTCTTCAGTTTATACTGTTCTTACTGGTATATTTAGTCTAAATCTAATTTAATTAAACAAAAACTATTTATTAGATGCTGTCTTATATATTTTCGCAAGAGTTATTTCAATTTATTCTTATAAAACCTCCATATGGTCATTAAACCTGTATAGCTATAGAAACACAGGCTCCAAAAGGGCTTAGTAACTTGCCCATGATCCAACAGTACATATTTTTCAGATTTTAACTTGTTGGGGGAAGAGACTAAGATATTCTGATTCTACAGTCCTTACTTTACACATTACTGTTGACAATTTCAGATGACTTAAAATGGCCATCTTGAGATATAGGTGCCCTCTTTTCCCTAGCTCATTTAATTCTTTGTAATTCTGGCCAAAATGCATTTTTTGTTTCTCTAATATTAAATGTTTAATCATATTAATAGTTAGATATTAGTTCCTTGTGCTTTACACTTCAAAAATGCACTCACAGACCCGATCTCAATTGATTCTTGCAATAGCTGTCTATCCCATTCATCTACTTTCTCCGGATGACTGAGTCAAAGCAAGCAGTTAGCTTTAATGGGGTCACAAAGACTCAATGGCAGGGCAGGGAACACAGCATAGGTCTTCTGATACCTAGCCCATGGCTCCTCCTCGTGAATCAACTGCCATTCATATTTACAGAGGCCATCTGTAAAGTGCTAGTAATCATAATTAGAAAAAAAAAAAAAACTTAAATGTCTGTTTTCAAATGCATTCCAGGAAGGAAGAAACATTTTAAATCTTTATTCAGCTAAGCTCTTTTCCTCCTATTTTGTTTTCTTTGCAGTGAACAAAATGCAAACGGAAATACTCAGTGCTAGAAGATAACCCCCAAGGGTACGCCAATGCACTCTTTGCCTAAAAATAAACTCAATTTGGCAAAGCCACCTGCTGTTTCTTATACAGTGGCTGGGGAAACACGGATCCGAAGGCCTCAGGGATTTGTTCACTTTCACATTTTTTTTTAAACTCCCCATCCTCTCTCCATTTTTTAATCAATGTTACTGAGCCGCACTTTATGTACAGTAAAATGCACATATTTTAATTGCTCAGTTCTATGAGTTCTGGCTAATATATTTTTTTATGAGTTCTGGCTAATATATAAACCACCACCCCAATAAAGATACAGAATGTTTCCTCATCTCTGATAGTTTGTAGATGGGCCTTTGCAGTAAATCCCCCTGACCCTGTAAAAACAACTTGGAGGCAATGTCTGACCTCCTCCAACACCACAGGAAGGAAGGAGAACAAAGATCGACAACGCAAAACCGACTTCCACGAGACAGAGGCCAGACAAGCCTCCTCTCTCCGCCATTTTTACCAATTCTGACACCAACCATCCCCCCTACAGCACTCTCTGCTGGGTTTGATAATTCACAGCAATGGCCACACAAAACTCACAGACCAGGACCATACTCACGATTATGGGGTTTATTAGGGAAGTAACAGTTACAATTCAGGCTCAGGAACACTCAGGATACCGTTCTTCCGTCAGGACAGCCTCTTCCCAGCCATGCTGTCTGTGGGCTGGGAAGCCCACCTCACTGTCCCCTGCTGATGGGTCTCTGCTGCCAGTCTCTGCTGTTGGGTCTCTCCTGTCACCACTTCTCACCATCTTCAGGGTTACAGCTCTCTTTCTTTCTCCATCTCTGCTTCCAGGAGCTTCTCAGCACAGGGATCCCAGGTCCAAAGGATGTGCTTGCTCCTGGCTGTTCTTCCCTGGCAGTGGTGGATTCTTCTCTTTCTTGCCTCTGGGGTGGCTTATTTCAAGCCCAGCAGGATGGCAAAACTGACAAATCCCTTTGGTGGCCCACAATTACCCTATCACATAGGCCAGCCCAATCACTTGGTGAGAGTTACTAGACCATGGCTAGAAAGCCCATACAAAAGTGATCTATGGCATTGCAGACCCCATATCAGGGCAACCACTGATTAATTTTTATCACCGTAAATTAATTTTGTCTATTCTAGAACTTCAAATAAATGAATTTGTTCTCTTTCGTATCTGACTTCTTTTACACAGCATGTTTTTAGAACCATCCATACCATTGCGTGTATCAGTAAATTATTCTTTTACATTGCTAAAAAATGTCCCTTGTATAAATACACCACTTTTTTTTTTTAATCCCATCAACCTATTGATCAACGTATTTGGTGTTGCTGTTCTTTGGTTATTATGAGAAATGGCGTTTTATAATTGGCGTGCAAGATTTTTTGTGAACATACAATTTTACTTCTTTTGTGAACACAATTGTTAAATTGAATAGAAAATGGATGTTTAAGTTTATAAGAAACTGACCAGCCCCTTTCTAAAGCGACTGCAATGTGTGAGGGTTGTAATTTCACTACATTTTTCTCCAGACACTTCCTACAACCTGTAACCAGGCAATCACTTATCTGCTTTCTCTCCCTATCCATCAGTTTGCATTCTGCAGAATGTTATACAGATGGGTTCATATAGCACACACTCTTTTTTTGTCTGGCATCTTTCACTCAGCATAATGATTCTGAGATTACTTCATGTTTTTATATGTATCAATAGTTTGTTCCTTTTCATTGATGAGTAGTATTCCATTGCATGGATGTACCAAGTGTGTCTATCCATTTATGGCCATTGAAACACATTTTGGTTGTTTCCAATGTTTGACCACTACAACTGAGGCTGCTACAAACTTTCATGTCCACATAGTTGTGTGGCCATATGCTTTCCTTTCTCTTGAGTAAATATATTGGAGTGGAATGGCTGGGCCATATGGTAAGTGTAGCTTTTTAAGATACTGCCAGGTTGTTTACCAAAATGATTGTACAATTTTACATTCCCACCAGCAGCGTATGAGAATTCTCATTGCTTAATATCTTTACCAATACTTGACATGATCAGTCTTTTTAATTTTAGGCATTCCAGATTCTAGTGGGTGTGTAATATTATGTCATTTTGTTTTAATTTCCTCAATTGACCATCTGGAATTCTGTTTTCTTCTCCTAAAGAGTATCGATTTTTGTATTGCTAGGGAATTCAATTCCTGGCTTACCACCTTGAACTGGTGTAGGCTTCATTTTATATTTATTTAGGGAAGACACGTGGAAAGTCCAAGGTATTTTCCAGGCTCCTCTAACTTGGTGGATCTTAACCTCCAAACTCTGTACCCCCTGAGGCCCTGTTAGGACACTGTTATAGGGTTTGTTAGGGTAGGCCTGGTGTAGTCCTTACTCTGTTGTTGTTAGGTGCTGTCAGTTCGATTCTGACTCATAGTGACCCTACGTACAACAGAACGAAACACTGCCCTGTCCTGTGCCATCCTCACCATCATTGTTATGCTTGAGCCCATTGTTGCAGCCACTGTGTCAATCCATCTTGTTGAGGGTCTTCCTCTTTTTCCTTTACAAGCATGATTTTCTTCTCCAGGGACTGGTTGCTCCTGATAACATGCCCAAAGCATGTGAGACAATGTCTTGACATCCTCACTTTTAAGGAGCATTCTGGCAGCACTTTCAGCACTGCATCACAATTGGTATTCTGTCAGTTTCTGGAGCCTTGTTTTCTAGGGTGATATTATTACTCTTAAGAGCTAGCCTGTCTGGTGTCTCTTCCTAAAATCCTGGGGTATAACAAGGTGTTAATGAATGAAGTCTCAATTCTGACCAGGCTGGAATGCTAACATATCTTTAATGGTTTGACTTCTAGTTTCTGTATTTTACTCTCAGCTCTGTAGCAGCCGTTTCTTATAAACCTCGTGATGTCTCACCCTGCGTATGTGCAGCCCAGTCTTTAGTTAAGGAGTCATGGGGGACCCTCACACAGGCTTCTGTGGCACCCCCATTTTCAAAGCTACCTTTTTGCTGACATTTAACAGAGTCCAGCTGATTCAGCTAACTCAGAGCCCTCTTGCTCAGCTCAATGCAACTGAGGTGCTCTGCTTTTGGGAAACTATGCCCAGACAGAGAGTCAGAGGACTCACCTTGTGAGTTTTTCTTCTCTCAGGAATTGTAATCTTGTGCTGCCTGTTGTCCATTGCCTGAGAACAGTTGCCCCATTTATTGTGTTTTGTTTTATGTTTGGTTATGTTGGGAGGAGAAGTCTGCTCCCAGTTACTCTGGCATAGTAGAAAGTAGAAATTTTCTTCATATTTTTCTCACAAATGAGAACAATGAAGTCAAATAGGTTCATCTCAGGTGTCAACCCAAATTAACTGGTGTTGGTTGGATGTATTGAGAAGGACTCTGAGGTCCAGTCTGGAGCTTGAGTCCGGGGATTGATTAGCCATTTCTGCCATGAATGATGGTGATTAAAGGGAGACTTGTATTACTTACCAGCCTTCTTCTAGAATCTTAGCCCCCCAGGGGGAAAATGGACTTCATAGATCATCTTGTTTTAATATTCCACAGGACAGGTAATCTTTTTGGATAAGTGAGATTATACTGTAGGTTGGTCAGGACATTCCCATGGTCCATGAATCATAATGAAATTTTAATTCTTGGCTTCCCCTTTTCATGTAGACAATTTCCCAATAGAGTAAAGACTAGTGCTGATCCTTGTCTGATTCTGCTCTCCTTCCTGGAAATACAGAAAGGCTATGTCTCCTAGCTCATTGCAGTTAGTCAGGGCCATGTGACAAGATCTAGGAAAGGCAAGACGAGCAGAAGAGATGGCCGTCACTTCTCAGTAGAAGCATCTAAGAGCTAGCTGATGTGCTGCCTCACGCACACTCTTTGTGTGCCATGGTGATCTCAGAGTTCACACATTAAAGTAGTGGCAATGAATGAAAGTAGGACCCTGGCTCCCTGGGTCACTCTGACCAACATGAACTAGACTTTTGAAAAGTGAGAAATACACTTCTACTGTGTTAAGTTGAGGTCCCTGGGTGGCACAAATGGTTTGGTCTCAGCTACTAACCAAAAGGTTGGTAGTTCAAGCCCACCCAGAGGGACTACAGAAGAAATGCCTGGCAATCTGCTTCCATAGAGGTCGTGGCCAGGAAAATCCTATGGAACTCTGTTCTACTCTGTAACACATGGTGTCATCATGAGTTGGAATTGACTAGATGGCAACGGTTTTGGTTTTGTGCTAAACTACTGAGGTTTGAAGGTTTATCTGTCACAGTAGCTGGTAGTTATTAGGATTAATACACTCTGTTCTTCACTAATTCTGTCTTCTGATCTGTTAAGCGTGCCATCCTGTGTAATGACATGTATCTGTTACACTAGTCTTGCCGTTGGTGATCAGGTAGTGTGTCTATGTTCTTCAGGGGTTAGATTTAAAAAAAAAAAATTTATTGTACTTTAGATGAAGGTTTACAGAACAAACTAGTTTCTCATCAAACAGTTTGTACACATATTGTTTTATGACGTTGCTTAACAACCCCATGACATGCCAACACTCTCCCTTCTCGATCTTGGGTTCCCTATTACCAGCTTCCCTGTCCCCTCCTGCCTTCTAGTCCTTGCCCTGGGCTGTTGTGCCCCTTTAGTCTCTTTTTGTTTTACGGACCTGTCTAATCTTTGGTTGAGGAGTGAACCTCGGGAGTGACTTCATTACTAAGCTAAAAGGGTGTCTGAGGACCATACACTAGGGTTTCTCCAGTCTCTGTCAGCCCAGTAAGCCTGGTCTTTTTAAGTGAGTTATAATTTTGTTCTACATTTTTCTCCAGCTCTGTCTGGGACCCTGTATTGTGATCCCTGTCAGAGCAGTCAGTGGTGGTAGCTGGGCACCATCTAGCTGTACTGCACTCAGTCTGGTGAAAGCCATGGTAGATGTGGTCCCTTAGTCCTTTGGACTAATCTTTCCCGTGTATCCTTAGTTTTCTTCATTCTTCCTTGCTCCTGAAGGGGTGAGACCAGTGGAGTATCTTAGATGGCCACTCATAAGCTTTTAAGACCCGAAATTCTACTCACCAAAGCAGAATGTAGAACATTTTCTTTATAAATAATGTGATGCCAATTGAGCTAGATGTTCCAGGAGCTGTATTTTTAAGCTGAGATCTTACTTATGCCTGGTGTTCAAAGGGAAGATAAGGGATTTGGGGGAGAATGAACTAATACTGAAGGCAAAACTCCTGAGGCAAATTCCATGAATTCTTTTGCACATCTTTTCTCAAGGAAATTTGGCCTGTTATAACAATCCTGGATAAAATCATATCCAGAAAGTTACTGAGCATCAATGTTGAAAGCCATTACCTTCATTTGTGAGAGAAAGATGTGGCAGTCTGCTTCTGTAAATATTTCAGCCTTGGAAACCCTACAGAGTAGTTCTACTCTGTCCTATATGGTCGGAATCTACTCGAGGATAACAGATTTGGTTTTGGTTTAAGGTTTTCCCGGAACATCAAAGAGTTTGATGACAACCGATTTGTATTTCACAGAATGAAACACGGGCTTTGAATAACACTGGATCTAAAAATTCTTAGGTCCAAAAGCTAATTAAATGTCTTTTCTGCTAAAATTTCTCTCACCTCCATGTCTTCCCCTTGCAGGCATGGTTTTGAGAGTGGAATAATCAGAAGGACAATTAGGAGATTATCTTACAGTATAAATTTGGAGCTTATAAAAATTTTTATAAAATTTTTGTGGAAACCTGTTTATCTGAGTTAGGCATAGACTGAGACTTGGTCATATTTCTATGGTAAGGGTTATGTCATGTTTGTTGATAGTATTTGCTAAACCAAATTATCCCTGAATAATTGAGATTATCCCAGGGTACCAGTAAAAGCAAATAGCAAAGAAAATGAATCTAAAAGTTTTGACAAATATAATCACCATCAACACATCCTTCGCTGACATCACCACCATCACCATGAACACCAATCACCACCATCACCAGAAACACCAATCACCACCATCACCATGAACACCACCACCATTACAATTAAAAGCCCTATCACATCATTACTACTTGAAGCAATGCCGTCATCTGCATAATGATTACTTCTGTAGCTGTTTTCAACATTGCCTTTGTTATCTTTATAATAATAACCTCTATAATCAATCACTATCATCTTCCTTTGCGTAAAGAATCATTACCAACGTTATCATTATCACTATCACCTCTATCAGCTAATTCACTCATTAAACAAACATTTATTGTACACCTGACTTGGTCTAGGCACCATGTTAGATACCAAGGAGACAAAGGTGAACAAGTCAGAAATGACACTTGTCTACCAGAAAACACAGTCATTTAAGCTCATATTTACAGAAAATATGATGAATGTTGGAAACCCTGGTGGTGTAGTGGTTTAAGTGCTACAGCTGCTAACCAAAGGGTTGGCAGTTTGAATCCGCCAGGTGCTTCTTCGGAACTCTATGGGGCAGTTCTACTCTGTCCTATAGGGTCGCTATGGGTTGGAATCGACTCGACGGCTGTGGGTTTGGTTTGGTTTTTTTGGGTGGTGAATGTTGCTTTACAGGATGTATAGGTGCAGTGGGAGGCCATGAAGCACAATTTTGTCTAGAGGTATCAGGGGCGATCTCTGGAAAAAAAGATTCCACAGTGAGTCTTAAAGGGTGTGTGGGAGTTAGATAGATCAAGATGGTGTGGGACAGAGCAACATCTCAGGCAGAAGGAATAGCAATTCACAAAGAAAATCAAAAGCAAATGGAAAATATACAATGCCTTAGCCTCATTAGTAATAAAAATTTAATTAAAAGGAAGTATCATATCCACATATCAAGCTGGCAAAGAGTATTTAAATATTAATGCCTACTTTTGTTAAGAATGCCATCAGAGGAGCATTCTCATAGGCTAGTAAAAAAACGACCCTATAGGACAGAGTAGAACTGCCCCATAGAGTTTCCAAGGAGCGCCTGGTGGATTTGAACTGCCTTTGGTTAGCAGCTGTAGCACTTAACTACTATGCCACCTTTGGTTAGCAGCTGTAGCACTTAACTACTATGCCACCAGGGTTTCCCTTAGATTAGTGGTATGTAAAAATTGTACAACTTTCTGGAAGGCAATGTAAAAATATATATCAAGAACCTTAAACACCAAAGACACAAGGAGAACATTAGCCCAAGAGACAAAACAGCCACATACACCAGAGACTGCATCAGCCTGAGGCCAGAAGAGCTAGATGGTGCCCAGCTACCATCGATGACCACCCTGACAGGGAACACAGCAGAGAGTCCCTGAAGGAGTGGGAGAAAAGTGTGGAGCAGAACTCGATTTCACATAAAAAGACCAGACTCAAACTGGAGGAACCCCTGAAGCCATGGCCCCTGGATGCTCTGTTAACTCAGAACTAAAACCGTTCCTGAAGCCCAGTCTTCAGACAAAGATTAGACTGGACTATAAAACATAAAATAATGCTTGTGAAGAGCGTGCTTCTTAGTTCAATCAGATACATGAGACCAAATGGGTGGCTCCTGTCCGGAGGCAGGATGAGAAGGCAGGAAGGGGGGTGGAAAGAGGAAGTGTGCTGTCACATTATAGAGATTGCAACTAATGTCACATGACAACATATGTATGAATTTTGTATGAGAAATTAACTTGAGCTGTAAACTTTCACCAAAAGTACAATAAAAAAAGAACCTTTAAAAAATGTTAGTCTTTTAAATCATCTTCTAGAAATTTATTCTAATTGAAAAAAAAAAAAAAATCTCAGAGAGGGAAATGATTATAAACAATTCTGGTACAGTCACATAATATATGAATAAATAAATATTGTACAGTCATTATAATTACAATTTTATGATGTATTTATTGAAATAGAAAGTTGTACATGATATAATGTAAAATGACTAGAAATAGAATGTGAATCAATGTAAATAGTATATTAGTCCGGATAGCCTAGGGTATGCTGTAATGATAAATAGACTCTCAAATCTCAGTACCCTCATGAAGCAAAGATTTGCTTCTTACTCTCATCCCAGTCCAATGCAGATCACAGAGCTCTGCTGTATGGCTCTCCTTTGAGTAGTAAACCTCAAGAAGACCTCTATCTTACCATCAGACAGGAGAGGCAGCTGTATGGCCGGGACTAAAAGTGGCGTATATTGCTTCCACCCCATCCCTTTGGCCAGGGCCAGTCTTGTGGCTCAACTAACTATGAGGGAGGCTGAGAATATAGAGGAACAAATGGATATTTAATGTCTGAAATGCTATGATCCCAATTTTATACAGTTAACCTGTCTATATATTTTTCATTCATCAACCTATCCATTCATTCATCCATCCCTTCATCCATCCACCCATTTATGCAGAGATATATAAGAAAACATTGAAAATAATACATAAGTGTGCTCATAGTGAATACATGTAGACATAATGGCTGATTTTGTTTCTTTATATTTTTCTGAATTTTCTAAATTTATTACGTTGTAGGTGTACTTATATAATCACACACACACAAAATGTTCTATTTAATTAAAAAAAAAAAAGAGCAAGCCAGCACACTTCAGTAATCTCCCTGATTGAGGGAGAGGCTAATTTGAATTAGCAACATCCTGAGTTATAGACTGTTTGCAAAGAGATGCAGCTTTATTACTTTTAACTACCATCTTGGATCTACTTTAATGAACAGGTAGGAATGATTTATAATTAGCATGGTAATTGTTTGTATCTAATTGAATAAGCCTAAAAGTGGCTTGAGAACATTCTTACCTGCTTCCTAATGTCAACTCAATTTCTCTTTTAGTGTCACAAATTCTTGAATGGACAGAATCCAAATCCATGAGACTCCATTGTGAAAAAAATCAAAGTAACAACATATACTAACAGGAAAATCAAGCTCTACATTGCTAGGGTAGAGGCAATGACCAACAACAGCTATTTATTAAGCACCTATTATTATTATTTTTTTTCATTATGTTTAAGATCCTGAAGTAGGCCCAGGAATAACATGACTTCTCTCCTATAGGACTCATAGAGATTTTTTTTCCCTCTAACTCATAGATACAAAGGAGTTTGACTCTAATACCTGGCCTAAGACAGAGACTAAAGAATACCTCTACTTCTTATTCCATTAATCCAGGAAAACTTCCTAGGGAAAGTCCAAATTTATTTGACTATCTCTTCTGCGTCATCTCTTAGCACAAGGATCGCTTTATCCTTGCACAACAGCCACAGTGAACTTCCTTGAGTTCTTCCTAATCAACAGGCTTCCTACCACCCCCAAGGCCTTTGCATATGCTTGCTCTCCATTATCTATCATTGAGTTTCTTTTTTTCTTTTCCCTACTTGGAAACCTTGGTGGCGTTATGGTTAAGAGCTAGGGCTGCTAACCAAAAGGTCAGCAGTTCAAACCCAACAGGTACTCCTTGGAAACCCTATGGGGCAGTTCCTCTCTGTCTTATAATGTCTCTGAGTCAGAATCAACTTGTCAGTAGATTTTTTCCCTAGTTAACTCCTACTAATCCTTCAGATCTCAGTGCCATGTTCTTCTCACAGAACTCCCCTGCTTAGGCCAAATCTCCTGTCACATACCATGTACCTTTCTTTCAAGTACTCATCACTGTAATAATTTTTCAATTTGTAATGTGGTATTTTGATTGATGTTTATTTCCCCAGTTAAAATGAAAGCTTCGTGTGTGCAGAACCGCCCATCATTTTGTTTACCTTTATGTCTCCAGGGCTAAACACTCGGTTTGTCTTAGAGCAGGCACTCAAACCACGTGTGGCGTATGCATGGATAAATGAAGGATTCTGTGTAGAACTGTGGCACAGAGAGGTTAAATAACTTGCCCTAGACTTTACGGTGGAAACCCTGGTGGAGTAGTGGTTAAGAGCCACGGCTGCTAACAAAAAGGTCAGCAGTTCGAATCCACCAGGAGTTCTTTGGAAACTCTACAGGGCACTAAGAGTATGCTGATTCCTAAAAGAGTATTGTATTATGAGAATTAGAAAAGGAAATCATAAATGGCAATTCATATTCATAAATAATGACAGTGATGCCTAGTAAGGAAAGCCACCATTCAGTGTCTCAGGCACTGTGCCCAGTGTTTGATTATATTTTTCAGTCCTCAAGAATCCTGTGGTACGTTTCATTAAGTCTTTTTGAAAACTGAGGATTAGGGAGGTTAAATACCTTGTTCAAGTTCACAGAAGTTTTGTTTGTTTTATTCTAGGATGAATCATTTTAAATTTGCCAAGAATAATATATGAATAGCCACAATTAAAGTTGTTTTCAAAGTGAGAATTAGGGAGGTTAAATACTTAAGTTCACCAGAGTTGTTTGTTTTATCCTAGAATGAATCATTTCAAATTCGCCAAGAATAATGTACAAATAGTCAGATGGCGTTCAGTGTCAAAGAGTTCACGTTTAGGAATGGCTGACTCCAGGCTCCCCAAGTTTAACTCCTAAACTGAACTACCTTGTAAAACTCGAGCAGAGATAACTGAGACACATTACAGAGAATGATCAGAAGGATGATGACACTGTGACAGAGTGTCAGAGGATGGTGAGCATGGAGAGTCAAGTTCTAACTGGGCAAAGAAGACGTGGCCTTTGAGCTGGGTCTTGAATAATAGCCGAGCTGTGGACGTGTAGAGATGAGCAAGGACAGGCATTCCAAGCACAAGGAATAGCATGAGCAAAGGCCTAGCAGAAC
The DNA here is from genome assembly GCF_024166365.1 of Elephas maximus indicus. Lineage (NCBI taxonomy): Eukaryota > Metazoa > Chordata > Mammalia > Proboscidea > Elephantidae > Elephas > Elephas maximus. Next base: position 86,797,317 of record NC_064830.1, on the reverse strand, counting down.
CAAGTGTAGGGCACATGGCTGGGGCTGGAGATGTGGTAGGGAGACATGTGACAGGGTGCAGATTTAGAGGGGGTCTCAGTGCCCACTCAGGGCCAGGACACGTTAAGTTAGAGCCCAGGCATGCATCTGGCATGGCATTGATGTGTCTTGATCATAAGAGGAAAGATTCTCAGACAGGTATCCAACAGAACTGACCTAGTAGACTAATTTTCAATGTTTTAATTTATAACTCCCATGGTGAATGACAATCACATTCACAGAGGCACTTTTCATAAGGGTAGGGGGCTCTCACTATTGTACAGGCTGCTGCATAGATGAGGGGAGTTTCAGGTTATATGCATTGCCTACCAAAAGAGATCAACACATCTGTCAATTTGTCATACTGTAGTGGCTTGGATGTTGCTGTGATGCTGGAAGCTATGCCATCAGTATACCAAATACCAGCAGGGTCACCCATGGTGGGCAGGTTTCAGTGGACTTTCCAGACTAAGACAAACTAGGAAGAAAGGCCTGGCAATCTACTTCCAAAAAGTAGCCAATGAAAACCTTATAGAACACAACAGAACATTATTCAACTCACTTGCTTTGGACACATCATCAGGAGGGACCAATCGCTGGTGGAGGACATCATGTTTGGTGAAATAGAGGCCCAAGAGGGTATGGAAGACCCTCGGTGAGGTGGATTGGCACAACAGCTGCAACAATGGACTCAAACCGGCTAGTGATTGTTAGGGCGATGCAGGACTGGGCACGGCTTTGTTCTGCTATGCACAAAGTCATCATGAGTTGGGGTCGACTTGATGGCAGCTAACACCCTGAGAGAGACACAGGCCTCTCTCTCCACCTCTCACAATATACCTCTGTGCTACCAGACAGCATGAGGGCCCACCGTGTTCTAAGGTAAGACCTCTGTCTCAAGGCTGGGAGTTGTACACTGAAATATTTCTTGTTTGGGAGAACCACAGTCTCAGGGATTCACAGAGAGGCAAATATGTAGTATTAAGGACATGGGCTTTGTAATCAGAGAGTCCTGGTTTCAAATCCTGAGTCTATCACCTAATAGTTGTTTGAATGTGAGAAAATATCTTAACTTCTCTGAACCTAAAATTCCTCATCTGTAATGTGGTTATAATACATCTCACCTCACCAGATTCTGTGGGATCACTGAGATGTGTGTATTGTCATGGTGCCTGGCCACAAACGTTAGTTTGCTGCTACATGAATTCGCATGTTAAGTGTGTCGCCAGGCCATACTTTCAGATCCAGATAGGAAGGCAGAGAGGCAGATATTTAAATAGGGTGCCAAGGGGGAGCTCAGATTTGGCAGTATCTACTAAAATTAAAAGGCACATACCTAGATGACCCAGGAATTCCACTTGTCAGTAATAAACCTTCAGAAACACTCACCTGTACAAGATAGCATACAAAGAAATAGTCATTGCAGCATTCTTGCAATGCATAACTCCTAATAAAATTTCAATTTGGAAGTATACATTCAAAGATGGTACACTGGCTAAGTAAATTGATGCAGTCCAACTATTAGCTGTAGCTTTTAAATGTAGTAGAAGTATAATTACATGGAAATATATCAAAGACTTATTGTGTGTTTTGAAAAAAAGAAAACTCTAAAATGACACATGCAGTGTGATACCATTTATGTAACACACACACACAGAGATATTCTATACTATAAGTATATGGGAGAAAGAGAGAAAAAATGTTCATAAAATTGGTGGAAGCGCTTATCACCAGGGAGAAGGAGATGGGCTGAGGCTACAGTTTAGAATCTCGGTCAACAGGAACTATAGAATTTTCTCTACTGTTTTAATTTGTTACAAGAAGAAGATATTCATTTGGAATTCGTATAATTAAATATTAATTTTGAAACATGTAGACCAAGTTTCAAGAAGCAATTTGGAAGTTAGAAGCCCTACTCTGGATACTGAGGTTTATATTCAGAATGATCAAGTCCCTAGGTGGGGCTGAGCTTATAGGGTAAGAGTAATAGACCAACGGGAGAGGTGGGGAAGAAAAGGCATAGGTGAGGGGTCAGCTAGGTTTTGTCAGTGAGGCAGGGAAGTTGAGTATGTAAAGAGGAACTGATGAAGATAAAGAAGGCCTCTTCTTGGCACCAGGGTAGATGTTCTGGACAAGCCCATTATAGAAAGTTCCTTTATTTCTAGCATTGCACGCAAACTTTCCTTAGAGGAACTTATTACATGGACCTCTATGCCTGTTGCTAGGTGACCCAACCTTCTTGGTAGCTGACTGGGTAACCACCTGACCTCTTGATTGATGGGCTAATAAGTAGTCTTCAAAGTGGTCCAGGACTTACTTAACGAAGCAGATACTCATTCTTAGGGAGTTTAGAATGTGAGACAGAGTGGGCAGTCCACAGGAGCCACCAACTGAAGCAGAAGCAAAGGAGTAAATAGAAAGCAGAAAGAAAAAGTCACGAGTAGATACGAATAAGGAGATGACTTAGGTGGGCTGAGGTGCTGTGGGAAGACAGGTACCATGAATAAGCAGAACCATGATACAGAGACGGGTGTAGAAGTTCAGGAGAAGCTAGACCCACAGTTGCCCTGTTGCCAAAACGGTAGAACAATGGAGTGGGGAGCAATGGAGGCTGGTGTTCAACAACTGAGATTCTGCTGTTGGGAAGTTGACTAGATGCCCTGGTTGTTACAGAAATGCTGTATTCCAAGGGCTCCTACTTTCTATTCTTTCATAAATTCTTGCTGCCAGTCATTTTGCCAGTCATATTTTCCCTTGTCTCTTTACACACAAAGATAGAACCATTGAGATTAGGTTTTGAAACCAGATTATTTGAAATTTTAGTCTTGAGTCTACCAATGTATCAGTTAAATAGTCTAGGTTATGGGTCAGTAACAAAAAAGTTCACAGTTTTGGAGGTTTAAAACAGCAAACTTTCATTTCTTGCTCACACTGCACATTAATGAGCATCAGTGGGAGGCTCTGTGCTATCATGCTCCCCTCACGGGGCTGAAGGAGTCACTGCCATCTAAAATATTTCTGGGAAGAAAGAATAAGCATGATTAGATGAGCACTGACCCTCAGAGCTTTCACCCCATGGTGACACATGTCACTTCTACGCACATTTCATTCCCTGGAGAAAGTCACACAGCTCACTCGGAGTCCAAAAGGCAGGGAAGTGCATACTTCGTCATGTCTAGAAAATGGAAACCCAGGCATATGTGAGTGAACCCCATAGATGACTACCATAGCTACCATACCTGTGTGAGCTTGAGCAAGTTTCTTAGCCTCTCTGTGCCTCAGTTTTCTCATCTGCAAAATAAGGGTAATTGTAATATCTAACCAATAAGTTGTTGTAAGAAATAGCTTTAAAGATGCCTGTAGAAATGTTTTGCACAATGCATAACTTGTAATAAAATTTCGATAAATATTGATTTTTTAATAGTCAGGAATTAACTAATCTCTGTTAATCAAAGTTAACTGGTACACTTTTCCTCCTAGTCTATACGAACGCAATGGGACATCTCTCCCTAGAACTTGTGTTGGCTAAGTTCTCTCTAATGAGTCATCTGTGTTTGGTAGGTCAAAAACGTGTTCTCAGGAATCTACGCCATGGTAAGAAGTTTCAGGTTGGTGAATCCAGAAATGCAGCAAAAGTTATTCTGATGGGTCACCTGTTGAGCCAATGAAAGACTTGAAGTATGGAGAGTTAAAGATTGGACAGAGAGAAAGCACAGTAGGAGAGATGGGTTTAAAGGTGTATCTCTAAAGCTTACTCAGTGCCAGATTAGAGACCAGAGATGCTCACGCTGCGGAAGCAGAAGGATGAGCAGGAGGCAGACAAGCAGATGGGAGCTATTTTTAAAAAGAGGCAGCAAAAAAGTTGTGGGAAGAGAATGCTATAGACAAGGGAACTCTGGAGGTACAGGTTGGAACATGGCTTGGGAGTCCTAAAGAGAAAAATGTCTTCCTGGGTTAAGAACCCATATTCTTAGCTTAAGAAGAAAGAAATGTTTGAGATAATAGGAGCGATGGTCCCAGATGCGCCTCCCATTTTCCATTTCCCAAGCTCCAAGAATAAAAACACCATCCTATGAGTCAGGAAACTAACTTTGAGCTGGCTTAAACAGAAAGCAAGTTTCATGGATTCACATGACCAGAAGTCCCAGACTGGGTACAGCTTCAGGCAGAGCTACATCCAGGTGCTGAAACAGTGTCATCGGTGTTGTTCATTTCTCCAAGTTTTGTGGGCATCTGGGAGTCATGAAGCCTATAGATGATGACCATACTATTATTAACTGTGTGGCCTTGAGCAAATTTTTTAAAACTCTCTATGCCTCAATTTTCTCATCTGCAAAATGAGGATAATTATAGTACCTAATAGGTTGTTACAAGAAATAATTACAATGATACCTGTAGAAATGTTTTTGTACAACACATAACATAATAAATCTCCAATAAATAGCCAGTAAACCAAAAGCAACTGATAAAAAAATAAAATAAAATTGGTCTTAGTACAGTTAGGCAGATAATTCCTGCCTGGTGTCAAGATGGCAGCTAGAATCTCCAGGCTTGCATCCTATCTTCCCATCACCCTTATTAAAAGACAGCACTTCTCCCAGTCACTGCAGTAAAAGTTCTGGGATTTTCTCTGATTCATATGTATGCACATTCTAGAACTGATCACTATGGCAAGTGAGGTATGTTTTTCTGATTGGTCTGCTTGGGTCACATGACCAATCCTGGACCACAAGTGGAATCATACATAAGAGTGAAAAAAGAGTAATTTTCTAAGGAAAACTATGGTTCTTAAAGATGGGTGGTGGTGGTGGGAGGTGCCAGGCAGGCAAACAAGAAATGTGAGTAATTTTTATACATCCTGGGGCAGCTGGACAATGAATAAGGAAGACCAAAGAAGAATTGACGCCTTTGAGTTATGGTGTAGGCAAAGAATATTGAATATACCGTTGACTGCCAAAAGAACGGACAAATCTGTCTTGGAAGAAGTACAATCAGAATGCTTCTTAGAAGCAAGGGTGGCGAGGCTGCCTCTTACATACTTTGGGCATGTTATCAGAAGGGATCAGTCCCTGGAGAAGGACGTCATACTTGGTAAAATAAAGGGTCAGTGGAAAAGAGGAAGACCTTCAAGGAGATGGATTGACACAATGGCTGCAACAACGGGCTCAGGCATAACAACAATTGTGCGGATGGCACAGGACCGGGCAGTGTTCCGTTCTGTTGTACGTAGGTGCACTATGAGTCAGAACAAACTCGACGGCACCTAACTACAACAACAGGGGCAGCTACAGTGTCCATCAGGAACCCCTCCTCCCCCAATGCCTTTTACTAGCAGGACTCTCAGTAGGCGTAGAAGCTCATCTCCAGCCCAGTGGGAGCTCTAAGACCCATGCTGTCTTGGAGCAACAATCTCTTTCAATCCTATCAATGAGATTTGATTTTCTCAGAGGAATCCAAACCTTTTCTTGAATCCCAGAACATTGACTAAAGCTTCCAAAAACCTATTGCCGTTGTCGATTCTGACTCATGGTGATATCATGTGTGTAAAGTAGAACTGCACTTCATAAGGATTTCATGGCTATGACCTTTCAGAAGCAGATAGCCAGGCCTTTCTTCCAAGATGCCTCTGGATGGGTTCAAACCACCAATATTTAGGTTAGTAGTCGAACGCTTAGCCATTTGTGTCACCCAGGGACTTTTCTGATAACTTCAGAGCATGTTTATTTCTTGCTTGCTCTGTGTTCTCAAATCTGTACACCTTGTCTTAAGACATTGGCTTGGTCTTGCTCTCTAATACTGAAGCAATAACCCATAATTAAGACACCTAACCTCCATGATGTTGACTGTTACCATTTTGGAGTTGGAATTTAAGGGACAAAATTAGGTCTTTTTTGAAGGTAAGACATGGAACTACATGACAGTGGTCCTTCAGAGGGGTCCCTCAGAGAATAGGGACTTTCTTTTTCTGATGGACCCGATATGGCATGGACTAAGCTCTGCTGGATCTGGAGTGAAATAAAAAGTATCTTATTTTGGAACTATTTCTTCTCCATCTTGCAAACCTATGATAGTTCTTTACTACCTATTTAAAATTTCACCTCTTCTCTAAGCTATCCCCAACTCTTTCAACTCTTCTTACATAGTGCATGGATCACATCCATTATAGCACTTCAGCTGGTATAGGCCGATGTTTCTTATTCATTTCAGTACCATCAGTGCCTGGGAGGTAGGCAGGTGCTTAATAATAGTGTGATAGATGAAAGAACGAATGAATGAATGAATCTGACTTGTTTGTGTAGATGTAGCTGGAAGGAATATTAGGAATTTATAAAATCCAGACCATTGATTATACAGATGAAGAAACAGTGAGGGGAAACAGCTTGCACAAAAGCAGGGAGGACATTTGTAGCTATGTGAAAATTGAAGTATCCTAATTCTCAGTCCAGAGCTTTTGAGTTATAGTCCTATCCCACGAGGGGCACTTAGTCATGGCGTTTTACGAACATTATTTCATTCACTTTTCGCAACAACCCTGCCTGGTAAGCCTTGTTATCCTAATTTTAATGCTGAGGAAGCAGAGGGTCAGAGAAGAGATTACTGAAGTGTTTTTCCAGCTCCGTGATGTTCCAGGAACTGATTGTCCAACTCTGTCTCTGCTTCTCTGCCTGATTGGTAGAGAAACTCTGGAAAGCATCTGGAACCCAGCCTGCCAACTAAAACGTACATTTTTGTATGTCTCACTCCCTCCCACAGGCAGAAGGCCCAGTAACCTGAAATAGAAATGCTGAAGTACAAACCAGCATGGTGATGCCCATCGCCTGGCAGCCTACCTCTGACTGTCAGAAAGAGCAGGGAGGCTTCGGAAGTTCATGCAACTGATTCTGTGGTGGGGAGCACTGGGGAGGAGGCTGTTCTCTATGGCAACCAGACCCTGACACATAGCTTCCCACAACTCCCAACCTGGGCTCTGTTGGACAGAGGGAAGGAAAAAGGGAACATGCTTCAGAAAATTGATGGCTTTATGCTGAAATGTTCCATGAAGTGTCTTTATTTTCTTCCCTGGAAACCCAGGATATATTCATTCTTGAGCTTAATAATAACTTCTTACATTAATCAAACACATTTTACCTGCCATATGTGCATTATATATAACCTTACTTGGTTCTCACAACAGCTTTACAAGGAAAGTACTATAATTATCCCCACTTTAATGATGGGAAAATGTGTCATACTATGGTTGAGCAACTTGCTTAAGGTCACTTAGTTAGAAACTATAAGGCATGGGGTGGAACCCAGGCACCCTGGCTCTGGAGTCACACTCTTAGCCACTGTACCAAAGATGAGAATACTTTGGACTTCCCCTACCTGTCTTACTCTCTGCAAGCCTTGTTTTCCTCACTTGCAAAATGGAGCCAAAAATACCTGTTGGAGTGGGTTATATGGTTATCAAATGGGATTATGTAGCTGCGTACATATTATGAAATATAGCTTCTTACAGTGGTTGCACGGTGAGCTTTGGAATGGAAACCTACTTTCAAATCTAAGCTCCTCAATTTACCAACTCTGCTCATGGGCAAATTATGTCAGTTCTGTGAGCCTCAGACTTGAGCTCAGCCTGAACTTTTTCTATGGGAAGATCCTAATCAAAATTCCAAGCTGTCATTTGCAGACTGGAGGCCCAAAACCCAAAATATGGAGGGAAGGTGGCTAGAGGATAAGGACGTTTTGAGAATGCAGATAGACTCAGAGAGATAATGAGGAATTTCAGATTCTGAAAGGAACAAATATGAATGGAATCATCACGTACTACATATAGGTCAGGAACTTCTTAGAACAAGCAAAAGTTGAGTAAATGAGAGCTGGAGAAAATCTAAAGTTATTTATTGAGCTTTTGTTGTTTCAGCTAGTGCCCACTTAAAAAGCTTGGGGACTGCCTTAAAGGCAGAAGTACAGAATTCTGGCACTGAGCGTCACTTGCAATGGCTAAAAGAGCAGCAAATTCACTGATTAACAGCTGGTGTCAGCATTGTCTATAAGGCTTTGTTGTTACTTGTCTTTGAGTCAACTCTGACTCATGGGGACCCACATGTACAGAGTAGAACTGCTCCCTAGGGTTTTCAAGGCTGTAACCTTCTGGAAACTGGGTGGGTTCCAAATGTCAACCTTTCGGCTAGGACTCAAATGCTTAACTATTTGCACCACCCAGGGACTCCCGGTCTATAAGGTACAACAGCATTAAAACAATTTATGTGCCAAGCTGTTGGTTCTGGAAAAATAAGTTAGTTGTAAGTTCACATAAGTCCATACAGCTTTTATTTGAACACAGAAGGCCCCGTGTTCTTCCACCATAAGTGTTACATATATTTATAAAGGAAGAGTCTCAGTCTTCTCATGACTCCTCAGAATACTTATTCTGATTGTGGGCTGGGAAAACCTGCTCTGACTTCTTAAGTCTTTATGTAGTCTGACCATAAAGAGTGAGTCCATCAAACTCTGCCCAAAAGACTGGGGTGGAAATGATAGGAAAGTATGGTTGGGGAAGGGGAAAAAAGAGAATTAGAAAACACCAAAATGTCCAGTTAACACCAACAAAAAGAACATCGAAGAGGAAATCACCAAATCAATACCATTTACAGTAGCCCCCAAGAAGATAAAATACTTACAAATAAATCTTACCAGAGTTGTAAAAGACTTATACAAAGAAAACTACAATGCGCTTCTACAAGAAACCAAAAGAGACTTACAAGTGGAAAAACATACCTTGCTCATGGATAGGAAGACTTAACATTATAAATATGTCTCTCTTACCTAAAGCGATCTGTACATTTAATGCAATTCCAATGCAAATCCCAACAACATTCTTTAATGAGATGGAGAAAAAAATCACCAACTTCATTTGGAAGGGAAAGAGGCCCCAGGTAAGTAAAGCATTACTGAAAAAGAAGAACAAAGTGGGAGGCCTTACTCTACCTGATTTTAGAAACTATTATACTGCCACAGCAGTCAAAACAGCCTGGTTCTGGTACAACAACAGGTACATAGACCAATGGAACAGAATTGAGAATCCAGACATAAATCCATCCACATATGAGCAGTTGACATTTGACAAAGACCCCAAAACAGTTAAATGGGGAAAAGACAGTCTTTTTAACAAATGGTGCTGGCATAACTGGATATCCATCCGCAAAAAAATGAAACAAGACCCATACCTCACTCCATGCACAAAAACGAGCTCAAAATGGATCAAAGACCTAAATATAAAATCTAAAACGATAAAGATCATGGAAGGAAAAATAGGGACAACGTTAGGAGCCCTAATACATGGCATAAACAATATACAAAACATTACTAAGAATGCAGAAGAAAATTTAGATAACTGATAGCTCCTAAAAATCCAACACCTGTGCTCATCCAAAGACTTCACCAAAAGAGTAAAAAGACTACCTACAGACTGGGAAAAAGTTTTTAGCTATGGCATTTCTGATCAGTGCCTGATCTCTAAAATCTACATGATACTGCAAAAACTCAACTACAAAAAGGCAAATTACCCAATTAAAAGATGGGTGAAAGATATGAACAGACACTTCACTAAAGAAGACATTCAGGCAGCTAACAGATAGATGAGGAAATGATCACGATCGTTAGCCATTAGAGAAATGCAGATCAAAACTACAATGAGATTTCATCTCACTCCAACAAGGCTGGCATTAATCCAAAAAACACAAAATAATAAATGTTGGAGAGGCTGTGGAGAGATTGGAACACTTCTACACTGCTGGTGGGAATGTCAAATGGTATAACCACTTTGGAAATTGATTTGGCGCTTCCTTAAAAAGCTAGAAATAGAACTACCATACCATCCAGCAATCCCACTCCTCAGAATATATCCTAGAGAAATAAGAGGCTTTACACGAACAGATATATGCACACCTATGTTTACTGCAGCACTGTTTACAATAGCAAAAAGATGGAAGCAACCAAGTTGCCCATCAATGGATGAACGGATAAATAAATTATGGTGTATTCAGACAGCGGAATACTACACATCGATAAAGAACAGTGAGGAATCTGTGAAACATTTCATAACATGGAGGAACCTAGAAGGCATTATGCTAAGTGAAATTATTCAGTTGCAAGAGGACAAATATTATATAAGACCACTATTACAAGAACTTGAGAAATAGTTCAAACTGAGAAGAAAACATTCTTTTGTGGTTACGAGATGGGGGAGGGAGGGAGGATGGGAGAAGGGTATTCACTAATGAGATAGTAGATAAGAACCACTTTAGGTGAAGGGAAAGACAACACACAGTACAGGCGAGGTCAGCACAACTGAACTAAACCAAAAGCAAAGAAGTTTCCTGAATAAACTGAATGCTTCAAAGGCCAGCGTAGCAGGGGCAGGGGTTTGGGGACCACGGTTTCAGGCGACATCTAAGTCAATTGGCATAATAAAATCTATTAAGAAAACATTCTACATCCCACTTTGAAGGATGGCATCTGGGGTCTTAAACGCTAGCAAGCAGCCATCTAAGATGCATCAATGAGCCTCAACCCCCCTGGATCAAAGGAGAATGAAGAACACCAAGGACACAAGGTAATTAGGAGCCCAAGAGACACAAAGTATCACATGAACCAGAGATTACATCATCCTGAGACCAGAAGAACTAGATGGTGCTCAGCTACAACCAATGACTGCCATGACAGAGAATACAACAGAGAACCCCTGAGGGAGCAGGAGAGCAATGGGATGCAGACCCCAAATTCTCATAAAAAGACCAGACTTAATGCTCTGACTGAGACTAGAAGGACCCCGGTGGTCACGGTCCCCAGACCTTCTGTTGGCCCAGGACAGGAACCATTCCCGAAGCCAACTCTTCAGACATGGATTGGACTGGACAATGGGTTGGAGAGGGATGCTGGTGAGGAAAGAGCTTCTTGGATCAGGTGGACACTTGAGACTATGTTGGCCTCTCCTGCCTGGAGGGGAGATGAGAGGGTGGAGGGGTTTAGAAGCTGGTGAAATGGACACGAACAGAGAGAGTGGAGGGAGAGAGCGGGCTGTCTCATTAGGGGGAGAGTAATTGGGAGTGTGTAGCAAGGTGTACGGCACTGGGGTTTTTTTTTGTTTAGCAAGGTGTGTATGGGTTTTTGTGTGAGAGACTGATGATTTGTAAACTTGCACTTAAAGCAAAATAAAAATTATGAAAAAAAAAGTGAGACCCAAGTATATCTGCCTAAAAGCAATATAGTTCAATATAAAGGCACAATAGATACAATAAAGGACACCATAAAGACACATGATAGTAATAATAATAAAGAACAGGAAACAATCGAATAGAGAACAGAAAAAATAGTAATAGAGTATATCAATAAAACCAAAGCTGATTCTTTGAGCAGATCAACACAACTGATAAACTTCTATGTAGGAAAAAAATAAAGAATAAAAAAATATCAGGAGTAAGAGAGACGCCATCACCACAGATTGTACATATAAGGATAATGAGGTTATATTATTAGCAGATTTATACTAATAAATTTGACAGCTAATATGAAATGGACAAATTGCTTGAAAGATATAAACTACCAAAGAACACTGAAGAAGAAATAGTTAACCTGAAAAGCCCCATAACTATTAAAGAAATTGAGTTTGTAGTTAAAAACCATCCCACAAACAAAAATACAAGTCCACATGGTTTCACAGGTGAATTATACCAAACATCTAAATAAGAAATATTACCAGGTCTACATAAGCGTTTCCAGAAAATCAGAATTGAGGGAATACTTCCCAACTCATTCTAGGAGACAAGCATTATCCTGATGCCCAAATCAAAGATATTATAAGGAGAGAAAACTATAGACTAATATAGTTTTCTATATAGGCTCAAAATTTAAAACAAAAGTTTAGTAAATTGATTTCAACAACATTTAATAAAGATGATATGTAAAGACCAAGTAGTGCTTATCCCAGGAATGCAAAGTTGGTTTGACTTTAAAAAAGCAATATTTCTAATGAGCCATATTAACAAACTAAAAAGAAAAACCATATGATCATATCAATAGATGAAAAAAAAAAAGTATGGCAGAATCCAACATCAATTCCTCACTAAAACAAAAAACAAAACAAAACTTTCAGTCGACTAAGAGTAAGAGAAAACTACCTCACCATGTAAAGGATATCTATGAAAAATCTACAGCTATCATAGCTAATGGCAAAAGGCTGAAATGCTTTCCCCCTAAGATCGAGAACAAGCCAAGGATACACACTCTCATGACTTCTGTTGAACATTATAGTGGGGGTTCTAGCCAGTTCAATAGGACAAGAAAAAGAATAAAAGGCATCCAGATTAGAAAGAAAGGAATGAAACATTTCATTCATAGATAACATGATGCTCTATGTAGAAAATTCTAAGGATTCCACACACGCGCGTGCACACACACAGACACACACACAATCAGCTAGAACTAATAAACAAGTTCAGCAAGGTCACAAGATGCAAGATCAATATACAAAAATCTATTGCAGTTTTATATACTGTTATTCTTGTGTGTCATCATATCTATTCCAACTCAGAGCAACCCTACAGAACAGAGTGGAACTGCGCCATAGGGTTTCCAAGGCTGTAAATCTTTACAGAAGCAGATGGCCACATCTTTCTCTCTCAGAGCAGCTGGTGGCTTTGAACTGCTGACATTTCGGTCAGCAACCAAGCACTTAACCATTGCACCACCAGGGCTCCTTTTGTATATATACTACCCATGAGCAATCCCAAAGTGAAATTAAGAAAACAATTCCATTTACAACAGCACCAGAGCTAATGAAATACGTAAGAATAAATTTAACAGAAGAAATGCAAGTATTGTACACTGAAAGCTACAAGCATTAGTGAGAGAAATTAAAGACAACTTAAACGAATCATGAGATAGATCATGCTTGAGGGCGAGAGACTCAGTATTGTTAAGAAGTCAGTTTTCCCCATCTTGATCTATACACCTTGGCACAATTATCTTAACTCCCTGTGAGTCAGTTTTCTCATCTTCAAATCATGGATATTGATAAGACTATACAGGAGAAGACATGAGAGTTAACTTAGTCACAAAAGATAATCTCAAGGACACAGTCCAAGTAGGCCTGGCATACAATTGGTATTAGATAATATCTGTTGGAAGTAGGAATATAGGAAGATGTCCAAGGTGCCATACTTTTTTCAATTTTAATTTGGTGGGTTCCAAAGTTTCCAATCCATCTAGCATGCCCCAAGTGAGAAAGGCAAGCTGTGATTTAAGAGGGTAAGTTGGTACCCAAAAGTATTCATATATGTTGGTTTGGGGATATAACAAAGAGAGATGTGTTAAGAATGGTTTTGGTTTCCTGGCATGAACAACAGGGTGAATGGTGGTACCTTTCACTGGAGCTCTAGAGAAGAATAGCTTTGAGTTCCCATCAACAAATTCATCTGTTAAAAGCTGGAGTAGCAGAAACATGTGTAAGGGCAAGCCTATATGGTCACTTCTAATTCTGTTTGCCCTCTCCCCACAACCTCTCAGTTCTCCATACCATATTTGGCACTGAACTATTATGACTTCCAAGAATCAGACCCTTGTACAGGCCCAGGTACAGTGCCTTTTCAGGTTGTTACCTACACAAGAACGCCATCTTCATCCTTGGCTAGCACCCACCATCAATTCTATCAGCCCACCTTCTAACCTTGGGGAACTCAAGAGGAAAAAAAAAGAAAACACCAAATTAGGCCAATGATCTAAAAAAAGAAAGCTATACTTTCCCAATGATTTACAAAAAAGTATTCAGCTTTGAATTTGGATCCCTGGCATGAAGTTCTGTGTCCTTGGCCCTATGTATGCTCTTTTTAAGCGATGTTTATCTGTTCAGGAGAGTCTGTTTATAAAGCGGTTAATGATGGTGGATGGGAAACTGCATAAAATATAGGCCGATTTTCAAACACGAAGGTGATAAATGAACAGATTTTTCCCTAGATTGCTGAGCAAACATCAGCAGAGCAAACTAATGTAAAGATATAATCGTGATTAATCTCCTGATTAAAATAATTAATCTTGGTTAATTCTGCATTTAATCATTTCTTTTTATCAATGTCTTAACATGTTCAGTGAAGGGTACCACCATTCACCCAGTTGTTCATGCCAGGAAACCAGCTTTATAGAAATATTCATTTAGACTAATGGATATTTCATTCCTCCAATTAGTCTGTTTATTCTGAGCTAGCAAATGCCTCAAATTTTAGCTCTTTCATTTGCTGTAAACTTCAGTCTTATTATCATAGCTCTAGGCAAAATGTTCTTTTCACACTCAAGAAGTCTCTACAATGTCCAGGAAAGGACAAAAACAGGAGTACCTCAGAGGGCGTAAAGGATATCTTGGGGCTTCAGGGCCTGAAGGATGCTGTATGGATGATCATGGTCAAACATTTACATAGGAATCCAGAATTTTACTCAATGAACACTAATTGGTTGTCATAATAATGCCAATACCAACCACCAAAGGATGAAGTAATTTATACTTCATTCTTTCATTTCTAACATCTGACTTAATTCCTGCTAATGCATGAATTAGCATTCCCATTTTACTGATGAGGAAACAGAAGCCCAGATAGGTGACATAGCTTGTTTAAAATCACATAGCTAACCACAGAGGCCATCTTGGATCATCACTTCTCAGACTCTCGATGCTCTCTCCAAGTTTGTGTAAGTTATGTGGAAAACAAAAGTAACCTAGAAGGTCAACAGTATCTCACCACCGGTTGTAGGTCAGGTCAACTTTGATTTATGGCGATACCATATGTCTCAGAGTAGGACTGTGCTTCATAGGGTTTTCAATAGCTGTTCTTACAGAAGGAGATCACCAGGCTTTTCTCATGAGGCACATCTGGATGGCCTTCAAACCTCCAACCTTTTAGTTAGTAGCTGAGTGAGTTAACCCAGGGGCTCCATCTAGAAGGCCAAGAGCTGTGAATTCCAACACAGGTGTTAATGTGGAAATACTGAAAGGCTGAACAAGCATTTCTCCCATCTGTGTGAAGAAGCAGTGGATTATTCATGCCTCTGATTTTGAGATCATATATGCAGTGTCCTAGGAGCACTACACAGAGCTTCTCCATCCTTGTATGTAACCATAGCTTTGGGAGGGATGTTGTAAGTGCGATGGATTTTGATGTATCTGCTCTATGCTGCAACAATGGGCTCAAGCTTAACGATGATTGTGCGGATGGTGCAGAACTGGGCAGTGTTTCATTCTGTTGTACATAGAGTCGCTATGAGTCGGAACTGATTCAATAGCTCCTAACAACAACAATAACTCTATCTACGAAGGCTCTGAGTGGTACAAATGGTTAAGTGCTCGGCTACTAACCAAAAGGTTGGCATTTCAAATTCACTCAGAGGTACCTTGGAAAAAAAGACGACTCCTGAAAAGTCACAGTAGTGGAAAACCTACGCATAGTTGTACTCTGGAATTCATGGGGATGTCAGGAGTCGGAGTTGATTCAGCGGCAATTGGCTTGGTTTTGGTTTTACTCTGTAAGTTATAACAGGTTCCAAGGAATCACGATATGATAACACCTCCCCTTTATTTATTTCTATTCTGATTTATTTAGCAAGAACTGAAAGGGATGGAGGCAGCTAGAAAGACAGGTCTCATGCATTGCTTATGTCCACCCTCACTCAGCAGTAGTTTATGTGGGCTGTCCCAATACGCATATTTCCCTGAAAACAAAAACAAACGTACTTTAGTGAGGGGGAGACCACAAGGTAGGTGCACTCTTGGCACTTCTGAGTCAATTTGCTCTTCCCTTATCTCAAATGGATTCCAGTTTAGATCAGAATCCCTCCAATGCACTCTTCCATCTTCCATCAAGCTGCCCTTGCTCAGACCCTTCCCTTGGCTCTACAGATTGTGAGACTTGGCCTCCACATCTACTTGTAAAACAAGACAAAAGGTTTACAATGTAATTGTAAGAGATTTCAAATAATTTCAAAATCATCTGCAATCTTATCACCTTAGTTCATTTTATTGTTGCACTAGATTTCCTGTTGGGATTCCCCTTTTCTTAAAAAGCATAGATCTGCTCTCTTGGCCCTATCTAGGCTGCATCGATTGACGTTGACGTTTGAGGGGCCTGCTAGCTAAACCACGGACACTGAGATGGAATTACACACTTCTGGATGGGGCATGAGAAATCATCTAATTCAATCCCTGACTTCAGCAGATAGAGAAAAAGAGACCAAGAACAGCAATAGGAATGACTCAAGCTACACAGCTGGTAAATGCCAAAAAAATGCCATAGCTGGGATTTAAACCCACCTGGTCTGTCTAGCTCTCATTTTCTTTGAACTGTGCCCATCTACTCTCAAGAAGTCCTTGTCTGAATAACCAAAACTCTCCAAAAGTTCCACTGCGTCAACCAAGCTTTATATATGCTCGATCCCACAGGCCGGGACCCCCCGCCTTTATTAACAGGCTCAAAAGCCAACCAGAGTCACACTCTCTTGACAGCTGCCATTTATCAAGTATCTACTATGCACTGACCACTGTAGAAAACTTATCAAGAACACCAGCGATACCCTGTGGGGTACATATTATTACCCCTGATTTGCATGTGATGGAACTGAGGCATGGCAAGGTAAAGGGACTCACCCAATTGCATAGTTTGTAGGTAACAGGATAGATTGAGGTGTTCTGATCTCACAACTCTTTCATGCTCTTTCCACGGCATCAGCTTCCCTCTTCTATGGGACCAAACGCCCAATAGGGAGTGTGACATTTCTCGCTTCAGTGGTACCTTAGAGTAACTTGACTTTTCAGAGTAACCCTAAATTGGAATAGGGCTTTGATGAAATGGGTCAGGAGACAGATCAATTTACTTGCGGAGTTTTCATTTGTTCATCCCTTCCACAAATATTTTACTAGCATTGACTAAGAGCCAGCCCTTGTGCTACGACACAACACTGGACAAAGCATGTGACCAGGGGCAGAGTTCAAGCTCAGCAAGTCCAAGATGTGGGTCTTCTTAGGATTTTCTTTTCTTCCTCTCTCTTTTGACCCTTTGGAATTTCACTCTCCCATGTGGTCAATATGACAAAAGGGGCTGGAGATATCTTCTGCTTGAAAGGAGCTAATCTTAATCTCTCTCTCTCTCTTTCTTTCTTTTAATAATTTTTATTGTGCTTTAAGTGAAAGTTTACAAATCAAGTCAGTCTGTCACATATAAGCTTATATACACCTTACTCCATACTCCCACTTACTCTCCCCCTAATGAGTCAGCCCGCTCCCTCCTTCCAGTCTCTCCTTTTGTGACGATTTTGCCAGTTTCTAACCCTCTCTACCCTCCTATCTCCCCTCCAGACAGGAGATGCCAACACAGTCTCAAGTGTCCACCTGATACAAGTAGCTCACTCTTCATCAGCATCTCTCTCCAACCCATTGTCCAGTCCCTTCCATGTCTGATGAGTAGTCTTCAGGAGTGGTTCCTGTCCTGGTCCTACAGAAGGTTTGGGGACCATGACCGCAGGGATTCCTCTAATCTCAGTCAGACCATTAAGTCTGGTCTTTTTATGAGAATTTGGGGTCTGCATCCCACTGTTCTCCTGCTCCCTCAGGAGTTCTCTGTTGTGCTCCCTGTCAGGGCAGTCATCGGTTGTGGCCGGGCACCATCTAGTACTTCTGGTCTCCGGATGATATAAGTCTTTGGTTCACGTGGCCCTTTCTGTCTCTTGGGCTCATAGTTATCGTGCAACCTTGGTGTCCTTCATTCTCCTTTGATCCAGGTGGGTTGAGACCAGTTGATGCATCTTAGATGGCCGCTTGTTAGCATTTAAGACCCCAGACGCCACATTTCAAAGTGGGATGCAGAATGTTTTCATAATAGAATTATTTTGCCAGTTGACTTAGAAGTCCCCTTAAGCCATAGTCCCAAAACCCCCGCCTTTGCTCCGCTGACCTTTGAAGCATTCAGTTTATCCAGGAAACTTCTTTGTTTTTGGTCCAGTCCAGTTGAGCTGACCTTCCGTGTATTGAGTATTGTCCTTCCCTTCACCTAAAGTAGTTCTTATCTACTAACTAATCTGTAAATAACCCTCTCCCACCCTCCCTCCCTCCCACCCTTGTAACCAAAAAAGTATGTGCTCTCCTCAGTTTATACTATTTCTCAAGATCTTGTAATAGTGGTCTTATACAATATTTGTCCTTTTGCCTCTGACTAATTTCACTCAGCATAATGCCTTCCAGGTTCCTCCATGTTATGAAATGTTTCACAGATTCGTCACTGTTCTTTATCGACGCGTAGTATTCCATTGTGTGAATATACCACAATTTATTTACCCATTCATCCGTTGATGGACACATTGGTTGCTTCCAGCTTTTTCCTATTGTAAACAGAGCTGCAATAAACATGGGTGTGCATATATCTGTTTGTGTGAAGGGTCTTATTTCTCTAGGGTATATTCCGAGGAGTGGGATTTCTGGGTTGTATGGTAGTTCTAACTGTTTAAGATAACGCCAGATAGATTTCCAAAGTGGTTGTATCATTTTACATTCCCACCAGCAGTGTATAAGAGTTCCAATCTCTCCGCAGCCTCTCCAACATTTATTATTTTGTGTTTTTTGGATTAATGCCAGCCTTGTTGGAGTGAGATAGAATCTCATCATAGTTTTAATTTGCATTTCTCTAATGGCTGATGATCGAGAGCATTTTCTCATGTATCTGTTAGCTGCCTGAATATCTTCTTTAGCAAAGTGAGTGGTCATATCCTTTGCCCACTTTTTGATTGGGTTGTTTGTCTTTTTATGGTTGAGTTTTAACAGAATCATATAGATTTTAGAGATCAGGCGCTGGTCGGAGATGTCATAGCTGAAAATTCTTTCCCAATCTGTAGGTGGTCTTTTAACTCTTTTGGTGAAGTCTTTAGATGAGCATAGGTGTTTGATTTTTAGGAGCTCCCAGTTATCTGGTTTCTCTTCATCATTTTTGGTAATGTTTTGTATTCTGTTTATGCCTTGTATTAGGGCTCCTAACGTCCCTATTTTTTCTTCCATGATCTTCATCATTTTAGTCTTTATGTTTAGGTCTTTGATCCACTTGGAGTTAGTTTTTGTGCATGGTGTGAGGTATGGGTCCTGTTTCATTTTTTTGCAAATGGATATCCAGTTATGCCAGCACCATTTGTTAAGAAGACTATCTTTTCTCCAATTAACTGACACTGGGCCTTTGTCAAATATCAGCTGCTCATATGTGGATCGATTTATATCTGGGTTCTCCATTCTGTTCCATTGGTCTATGTGCCTGTTGTTGTACCAATACCAGGCTGTTTTGACTACTGTGGCTGTATAATATGTTCTAAAATCAGGTAGAATGAGGCCTCCCACTTTCTTCTTCTTTTTCAGTAATGCTTTACTTATCCGAGGCTTCTTTCCCTTCCATATGAAGTTGGTGATTTGTTTCTCCATCACATTAAAAAATGTCATTGGAATTTGGATCGGAAGTGCATTGTATGTATAGATGGCTTTTGGTAGAATAGACATTTTTACTATATTAAGTCTCCCTAGCCATGAGCAAGGCATGTTTTTCCACTTATGTAGCTCCTTTTTAGTTTCTTGCACTAGTACTTTGTAGTTTTCTTTGTATAGGTCTTTTACATCTTTGGTAAGATTTATTCCTAAGTATTTTATTTTCTTGGGGGCTACTGTGAATGGTATTGATTTGGTGATTTCCTCCTCGATGTTCTTTTTGTTGATGTAGAGGAATCTAAGTGATTTTTGTGTGTTTATCTTATAACCTGAGACTCTTCCACACTCTTCTATTAGTTTCAGTAGTTTTCTGGAGGATTCCTTAGGGTGTTCTGTGTATAAGATCATGTCATCTGCAAATAGAGATAATTTTACTTCCTCCTTGCCAATCCGGATGCCCTTTATTTCTTTGTCTAGCCTAATTGCTCTGGCTAGGACCTCTAGCACAATGTTGAATAAGAGCAGTGATAAAGGGCATGCTTGTGTAGTTCCGGTTCTCAAGGGAAATGCTTTCAGGCTCTCACCATTTAGGGTGATGTTGGCTGTTGTCTTTGTATAGATGCCCTTTATTATGTTGAGGAATTTTCCTTCAATTCCTATTTTGCTGAGAGTTTTTATCATAAATGGGTGTTGGACTTTGTCAAGTGCCTTTTCTGCATCAATTGATAAGATCATGTGGTTTTTGTCTTTTGTTTTATTTATATGATGGAGTACATTAATGGTTTTTCTAATGTTAAACCAGCCTTGCATAAAAACTGGTATAAATCCCACTTGGTTGTGGTGGATTATTTTTTTGATATATTGTTGAATTCTATTGGCTAGAATTTTGTTGAGGATTTTTGCATCTATGTTCATGAGGGATATAGGTCTATAATTTTCTTTTTTTGTGATGTCTTTACCTGGTTTTCGTATCATGGATATGGTGGCTTCATAGAATGAGTTAGGTAGTATTCCGTCATTTTCTATGCTTTGAAATACCTTTAGTAGTAGTGGTGTTAACTCTTCTCTGAAAGTTTGGTAGAACTCTGCAGTGAAGCCATCCAGTCCAGGGCTTTTTTTTTGTTGGGAGTTTTTTGATTACCGTTTCAATCTCTTTTTTTGTTATGGGTCTATTTAGTTGTTCTACTTCTGATTGTGTTAGTTTAGGTAGGTAGTGTTTTTCTAGGAATTCATCCATTTCTTCTAGGTTTGCAAATTTGTTAGAGTACAATTTTTCATAATAATCTGATATGATTCTTTTAATTTCAGTTGGGTCTGTTGTGATGTGGCCCATCTCGTTTATCAATTTTGGCCAATGGTTTATCAATTTTGTTAATTTTTTCAAAGAACCAGCTTTTGGCTTTGTTAATTCTTTCAATTGTTTTTCTGTTCTCTAGTTCATTTAGTTCAGCTCTCATTTTTATTATTTGTTTTCTTCTGGTGCCTGATGGATTCTTTTGTTGCTCACTTTCTATTTGTTCAAGTTGTAGGGACAGTTCTCTGATTTTGTCTTTTCCTTCTTTATGTATGTGTGCATTTATCGATATAAATTGACCTCTGAGCACTGCTTTTGCTGTGTCCCAGAGGTTTTGATAGGAAGTATTTTCATTCTCATTGCATTCTATGAATTTCTTTATTCCCTCTTTAATGTCTTCTATTTATTTATAACCCAGTCTTTTTTCAGCAGGGTATTGTTCAGTTTTCAAGTGTTTGATTTCTTTTCCCTAATTTCTCTGTTATTGATTTCCACTTTTATGGCCTTGTGGTCTGAGAAGATGCTTTGTAATATTTCGATGTTTTGGATTCTGCAAAGGTTTGTTTTATGATCTAATATGTGGTCTATTCTAGAGAATGTTCCATGTGCGCTAGGAAAAAAAGTGTACTTTGCAGCTGTTGGGTTGAGTGTTCTGTATAAGTCTATGAGGTCAAGTTGGTTGATTGTAGCAATTAGGTCTTCCGTGTCTCTATTGAGCTTCTTACTGGAAGTCCTGTCCTTCTCCGAAAGTGGTGTGTTGAAGTCTCCTACTATAATTGTGGAGGTGTCTATCTCACTTTTCAGTTCTGTTGAGGTTTGTTTTATGTATCTTGCAGCCCTGTCATTGGGTGCATAAATATTTAATATGGTTGTATCTTCCTGGTCTATTGTCCCTTTAATCATTATGTAGTGTCCTTCTTTATCCTTTGTGGTAGATTTAACTTCAAAGTCCATTTTGTCAGAAATTAATATTGCTACTCTTGCTCTTTTTTGCATGTTGTTTGCTTGATATATATTTTTCCATCCTTTGAGTTTTAGTTTGTTTGTGTCTCTATGTCTAAGGTGTGTCTCTTGTAGGCAGCATATAGACGGATCGTGTTTCTTTATCCAGTCTGAGACTCTCTGTCTCTTTATTGGTGCATTTAGTCCATTTACATTCAGTGTAATTATAGATAAGTATGTGTTTAGTGTTGTCATTTTGATGCCTTTTTGTGTGTGTTGTTGACAATTTCATTTTTCCACTTACTTTTTTGTGCTGAGATGTTTTTCTTTGCAAATTGTGTGTTCCTCATTTTCATAGTAGTTGACTTTATGTTTGCTGAGTCGTTATGTTTTTCTTGGTTTTTATTTTGAGTTATGGAGTTGTTATACCTCTCTGTGGTTACCTTAATATTTACCCCTATTTTTCTAAGTAAAAACCTAACTTGTATTGTCCTATATCGCCTTGTTTCCCTCTCCATATGGCAGTTCTATGCCTCCTGTATTTAGTCCCTCTTTTTGATTATTGTGATCTTTTACATATTGATTTCAATGATTCCCTGTTTTGAGTGTTTTTTTTCTTTTTAAAATTAATCTTAATTTGTTTTTTTGATTTCCCTATTTGAGTTGATATCAGGATGTTCTGTTCTGTGACCTTGTGTTGTGCTGGTATCTGATATTATTGATTTTTTGACCAAACAATTTCCTTTAGTATTTCTTGTAGCTTTGGTTTGGTTTTTTCAAATTCTCTAAGCTTATGTTTATCTGTAAATGTTTTAATTTCGCCTTCATATTTTAGAGATAGTTTTGCTGGACATATGATCCTTGGCTGGCACTTTTTCTCCTTCAGTGCTCTATATAGGTTATCCCATTGCCTTCTTGGCTGCATGGCTTCTGCTGAGTAGTCTGAACTTATTCTTATTGATTCTCCCTTGTAGGAGACCTTTCTTTTATCCCTGGCTGCTTTTAAAATTTTCTCTTTATCTTTGGTTTCAGCAAGTTTGATGATAATATGTCTTGGCGATTTTCTTTTTGGATCAATCTTATATGGGGTTCGATGAGCATCTTGGATAGATACCCTTTCATCTTTCGTGATGTCAGGGAAGTTTTCTGCTAACAGATCTTCAGCTATTCTCTCTGTATTTTCTGTTATCCCTCTCTGTTCTGGGACTTCAATCACATGCAAGTTAGTCTTCTTGGTAGAGTCCCACATGATTCTTAGGGTTTCTTCATTTTTTTTAATTCTTTTATCTGATTTTTTTCAGCTATATTGGTGTCAATTCCCTTGTCCTCCAGATCCCTCACTCTGCATTCCAATTGCTCGAGTCTGCTCCTCTGACTTCATATTGAGTTGTCTAATTCTGTAGTTTTACTGTTAATCTTTTGGATTTCTAAATGCTGTCTCTCTATGGGTTCTTGCAGCGTATTAATTTTTCCACTATGTTCTTGAATAATCTTTTTGAGTTCTTCAACTGCTTCATCTGTGTGTTCCTTGGCTTTTTCTGTAAAAAAAAAAAAAAAAAAAAAAAAATTTTTTTTTTTTTTTGTAGATTGCCTTATTTCATTTCTGAGGTCATCCCTGATGTCTTGAAGCATTCTGTAAATTAGTTTTTTATATTCTGCATCTGAAAAAAATTTTTTTTTTTTAATCTGGCAATTCCAGGATTGTATCTTCATCTGGGAAAGATTTTGGTTCTTTAGTTTGGGGAGTTGTAGAAGCAATCATGGTCTGCTTCTTTATGTGGTTTGATATCGACTGCTGTCTCCGAGCCATCTCTAAGATATTGTAGTGATTTATTTTATATTTGCTCACTGAGTCTTATCTTGTTTTGTTTTCTTTCAGTATACGTAGATGGGCTACTAGATTGCGCTGTCTTGATTGTTGTAGCCCTTGAATCACTTATGTCCTATTACTAGCTGGTTTGGGCTGTTACCAGATATATAAGCCTAAGAGTTCATTCACTATTCTTGAGTAGAATCTGATTGTGGGTCATCAAGTGTGTGGTGCAGACTGTCACCTATCCACCTAGAGAAATAGTGGTGACAGTTTTGTGCACCAGATTCTAGTAGCAGCAGGGGTTCACACTCCGGGGGGGCAGGATGCTGACAGGCTTCCCCCAAGTGCCAGTGAGGTAGGTGTGTCTCTATTCCTAAAGCACGTTGGTGGGTGGGCTCTGCAGCTGTACCTTAGGCCCCCAATGCCAGTACCTCTACAGATTGGTAGGTGTCACCCTCCTTAGATCCCTAAGGCAGGGGGCTAGGTGGTCTGGGGGGAGCTTCAGCCCTCAGTTCCCTGTTGTGGGTCAGTGAGGGCTCTGTTGAATATGCAGAGATATCAGACCTGGGAAACTTGTCTTTCCAGTAATTTGCTGAAACCATTATCGTCAGATCCCTATCAGAATTGCCTTTGCATTATAATAGCCACCTTGTTCCCTGTAGGGATAAAAGCCCAAGACCGTGGATCACATATGTTTAGCTGGAGCTGGTTCTGTATTTTTAGTCCAATTAGGGAAGGATTTTTGGTCCCTGGGTTTTTTGTAGCTGCTTCTCTCAGCCAGGAGAATGGGTTAGGAAAAGACCAAAAAAAAAAAAAAAGAAAAAGAAAAACCGCAGTGCACTTCACTCTCTGGCTCAGGAAATTCCAATGTTAATGAAGCCGTCTGGGAAGGGGAGGGGAGGGATCAGATAGGAGAGAGTAGCACCCCAGAATATAGACAAAGTTACTTATCTTTCTTGGTGAGGACTGTTTTATCTGAGATTCCTGATGGGTGTGTAGCCTGTGTGCATTGGCTGGGTCGAGATTGCCCCCGAGGGTCAGGCCCGTGTCCCCTGCTTGTGCTGTCTCAGAAGCCGTGGTCAGTTCCTCCGCTCCCAGTCCAAAGCCCAGCGCCAAGGTTCCCTGGCTGAGATGCCACACTCCAGGCTCCAAAACCAGTCACTGCCTCCTGGTGACTTCTCCTCCTGTCAGCTGCATCGCTGCACTGCCTGCATGCACTGGCTGAGCTTCCCCCGAGGTCACTTCTGGGGGCTAGGGCTGCATCCCGTGTTTGTGCCATCTCAGGATGCCGTGCTCAGCTCCTCTGCGCCCAGTCAAAAGCCCAGTGCCAAGGTTTCCTGAGTGGGATGCTGGCTCCAGGCTCTGAAAACAGTCGCTGCTTCACCTTGGCTGTTCGCTCTCAGTCTCTGTCACTCAGGTCAACTCTTTAGATCTGTGTTTGATGGTCAGGGTTTGTAGATTGTCATGTATGTGATTGATTCCCTTGTTTTTCCGACTCTTTGTTGCAAGAGGGATCCGAGGTAGCTTCTACCTAGTCAGCCATCTTGGCCCCCTCTCTCTTTCTTTAGAAAGACAATTTAAGCAGTTCAATTCTAGTCATCATGGAGAAACACTCTTTGCAGTATTGTGTGGTTGTCCACCATTTTGTGATGTGATGATTATCCTATGTGTTGTAAACCCTAACCCCTATGATGTTAATGAGGCAGGATTAGAGGCAGTTACATTAATAAAGCAGGACTTAATCTACAGGATTAAGTTGTATCTTGAGTTAATCTCTTTTGAGATATAAAAGAGAGAATCGAGCAGAGAGGAGTAGGGACCTCAATTACCACCAAGCAAGAAGAGCCAGGAGCGGAATGCATTCTTTAGACCCGGAATCCCTGTGCTGAGAAGCTCCTAGACAAGGGGAAGATTGATGAGAAAGACCTTTCTCCATTGGAGAGGTAAGTGCTGTGGACTGAGATAGGCCAGGAGCCTCAGGTGAGGGACCCAAGTGGCTGCCTGACCCTATTTAAAAGCTTACCTTCAGGTTTTCCTCTAAGTTAGGCTGCTGGACTTTAAGAGCTACTTGTGATGACCATTCACTGAAACTCCATTGTAGCCTTTGGAGCAAAGTCCTGTTAAAAATGGTTCTCAACCCCAACTGAGCTTCAGAACCAACTGGAATGAAAACAACTATATGAATAGCTGTCTTAGCCCCTGAGGTTCTGTTTCAATGGGTCTGGGATGATAGTGATACACATCAGGGTTGAGAGCCATTCCATTTACAGCAATAAGATGAATGACTTTGCTTGAAGTATCTCTTCTTCATGTCTGCCTTTTGATCTGATGACAAGGGATTTGAGCATTCGGAGGTCCTTGTAATGAGTCAAACACGGTTTCATCATTACCACAGAGGTTATAAGAGATTCTGAGCTGGCCTCAAACGTATTCTGTTCCTTTAAGGAGTTCATGAATTCATAAGCAGTATGGGGACTCCGAAAGGGAAGATGTGGGTTGGGAAATGATTATAAAATGACATTACCCTCCCTCTCTTTCCAATTCCTTCCTCCAAGAACTAACATCTAAAGACCAGTTTTAACTTTCAATGCTGCATAGCCATGCCAGTTGGATGAGGCATGGGAGGAATGGCTCTTGGCTAAATTTCTCCAACATCTGAAGAAGAGTTGCAATACTCTTCTCTTTGGGAAAAGAGAGCTACAAGGCAAGCTTGGAGCAGAGGGATGGCCTGGATGACCTTTTGCCTCACTAGCTCCAGATGCACTTGGAATTGTTCCACCTCACTACACAGAAGTTCTGTGGGTCTGCCTGGAACTGACATCCTTTAATTTATCTCATAACCCTCCTGTTCAGGGAGGGTAATTGCAACTGTGAGAGCCATCAGATAAAGTAGATGGGAAGTGCTGTTGGTATATAGACATAGGGCTTACTGTGTTGCAGAGGTGACTGTATTCAGAGGTCTGGAGTACAGGGCAGAGGGGAGTGGATTAGAGGATGTGTACGTGCCATTTACAATATTGAAATTGGATTATTCCTGGATGGGGACCCAACACCCTGTGGAGTCAGATCAATGCTCAGAGCACGAAGAAAACTTGTGCTGGATCTACATACAGGCACCCTCCCGGCCTCCCAGGTTTTGACAGTCAGTTGTGCAATCAATAAACAATTACCGGGCACCCCGCAGTGTTCTTGGCACTGAGATGGAGATTTGTTTACTGCTGCTAAGTTCAAGCTGTCCATTGGCACACTGGGCTAAGCATGCATTCATGAGCACTTCCTGAACCTCTATAATGGTAACTATAATAATTTCTCAAATTAATGCTTAATTTTTTTCAGGTGCTGTTCCAAATAAAAAAAAAAATATAAATTAACTAATCTGATCCCCCCAACAAGCCTTCAAGGATCCCTGGTGGCACAGTGGTTAAGTACTTGGCTGCTAACTGAAAGGTCGGTGGTTTGAACCCACCTGTGAATCAGCAAGAGAAAGATGTGGTAGTCTGCTCCAGTAAAGATTGTTGTTGTGTGCTGTTGAGTAGATCCTGACTCATACCGATCCTATAGAACAGATTAGAACTGACCCATAGGGTTTCCAAGGCTGTAATCTTTATGGAAGCAGATTGCCATATATTTCTTCCATGGGGTTGCAGGTGGGTTTGAACAACTGATCTTTCAGTTAGCGGCTGAGTGCTTAACCACTGCACCGCCAAGGCTCCTTCTGTGAAGATTAAGTGAATGACAAGGTATCAAAAGTGCAAAATGCATTTGGAGGACCGGACAGTTCAGTCTAGCTGAGGCAAACATGTTATTCATATAAACAGTAAAGAACGAGCATGGAAAGCGGGCTTGGAGCCCTATTGTGGACAGCTGTGAAGGAGTTTAGACTTTATCCAGTCAGCAATGGGCAAGTACTAAAACATTTCTACTGGTTGTGACATACCTAAGTGCATCTAGAAACTGGCATGATTGGAAGGGACAAGACTGGAAGCTGGGATATTCAATAAGAGGCTCTTGAAATAATCCAGGCAAGAGGCGATGAGGGAGTCTGGGAAATTAAACAGAAAATAGCTTGTGCATAGCTGGAGTTCTGTCAGTAAGACAGAAGAGAAATTGAGTGGGCAACCAGCAGTGTCTAACCCTGCTCAGTCACCACTCCTGGGAGTTACCTTGGAAAGGATTTTGGCATCAGATGATTCTAGAATTGAACCTAGTTCACCCTTTACTAGCTGTATGACCATGGGTGGTTTCAGTGAAGCTCAGTGTTCTCATTTTTAATAAATGGACTAGGAGAGTTATTAAAAAAAAAAAAATGAAGAACAACAACACACAAAACCAGTTGGTCATGGAAGCAGTTCTGACTCATGGCAACCCCATACGTTACAGATTAGAACTGAATGCCATAAAATTTTCTTGACTGTAATTTTTACAGAAAGGAATCATCAGGCCTTTCCTCCATAGTGCCACTGGGTGGACTTAAGTCACTAACTTTTTGGTTAGCAATTGAGTGCAAACTCCTTGTGTTATACAGGACTTTGGGGAGTAGTATATATATATGCATCATATTTTTTTTTTTTTTTATAATAACTTTTATTAAGCTTCAAGTGAACGTTTACAAATCCAATCAGTCTGTCACATATAAGTTTACATACATCTCACTCCCTACTCCCACTTACTCTCCCCGTCTTGAGTCAGCCCTTTCAGTCTCTCCTTTCTTGACAATTTTGCCGGCTTCCCTCTCTCTCTATCCTCCCATCCCCCCTCCAGACAAGAGTTGCCAACACAATCTCAAGTGTACACCTGATATAATTAGCTCACTCTTCATCAGCGTCTCTCTCCCACCCGCTGACCAGTCCCTTTCATGTCTGATGAGTTGTCTTCAGGGATGGTTCCTGTCCTGTGTCAACAGAAGGTCTGGAGAGCATGACCGCCGGGATTCCTCCAGTCTCAGTCAGACCATTAAGTTTGGTCTTCTTATGAGAATTTGGGGTCTGCATCCCACTGCTCTCCTGCTCCCTCAGGGGTCCTCTGCTGAGCTCCCTGTCAGGGCAGTCATCGATTGTGGCCGGGCACCAACTAGTTCTTCTGGTCTCAGGATGATGTAGGTCTCTGGTTCATGTGGCCCTTTCTGTCTCTTGGGCTCTTAGTTGTCATGTGGGCTTGGTGTTCTTCATTTTCCTTTGCTCCAGGTGGGTTGAGACCAATTGCTGCATCTTAGATGGCTGCTTGTTAGCATTTAAGACCCCAGACGCCACATTTCAAAGTGGGATGCAGAATGATTTCATAATAGAATTATTTTGCCAATTGACTTAGAAGTCCCCGTAAACCATGTTCCCCAGACCCCCGCGCTTGCTCCGCTGAGCTTTGAAGCATTCATTTTATCCCGGAAACTTCTTTGCTTTTGGTCCAGTCCAATTGAGCTGACCTTCCATGTATTGAGTGTTGTCTTTCCCTTCACCTAAAGCAGTTCTTATCTACTGATTAATCAATAAAAAAACCCTCTCCCACCCTCCCTCCCTCCCCCCCTCGTAACCACAAAAGTATGTGTTCTTCTCAGGTTTACTATTTCTCAAGATCTTATAATAGTGGTCTTATACAATATTTGTCCTTTTTCCTCTGACTCATTTCGCTCAGCATAATGCCTTCCAGGTTCCTCCATGTTATGAAATGTTTCAGAGATTCGTCACTGTTCTTTATCGATGCGTAGTATTCCATTGTGTGAATATACCACAATTTATTTACCCATTCATCCGTTGATGGACACCTTGGTTGCTTCCAACTTTTTGCTATTGTAAACAGAGCTGCAATAAACATGGGTGTGCATATATCTGTTTGTATGAAGGCTCTTGTATCTCTAGGGTATATTCCGAGGAGTGGGATTTCTGGGTTGTATGGTAGTTCTATTTCTAACTGTTTAAGATAACGCCAGATAGATTTCCAAAGTGGTTGTACCATTTTACATTCCCACCAGCAGTGTATGAGAGTTCCAATCTCTCCGCAGCCTCTCCAACATTTATTATTTTGTGTTTTTTGGATTAATGCCAGCCTTGCTGGTGTGAGATGGAATCTCATCGTAGTTTTAATTTGCATTTCTCTAATGGCTAATGATCGAGAGCATTTTCTCATGTATCTGTTGGCTGCCTGAATATCTTCTTTAGAGAAATGTGTGTTCATATCCTTTGCCCACTTCTTGATTGGGTTGTTTGTCTTTTTGTGGTTGAGTTTTGACAGAATCATGTAGATTTTAGAGATCAGGCGCTGGTCGGAGATGTCATAGCTGAAAATTCTTTCCCAATCTGTAGGTGGTCTTTTTACTCTTTTGGTGAAGTCTTTAGATGAGCATAGGTGTTTGATTTTTAGGAGCTCCCAGTTATCGGGTTTCTCTTCATCATTTTTGGTAATGTTTTGTATTCTGTTTATACCTTGTATTAGGGCTCCTAGGGTTGTCCCAATTTTTTCTTCCATGATCTTTATCGTTTTAGTCTTTATGTTTAGGTCTTTGATCCACTTGGAGTTAGTTTTTGTGCATGGTGTGAGGTATGGGTCCTGTTTCATTTTTTTGCAAATGGATATCCAGTTATGCCAGCACCATTTGTTAAAAAGGCTGTCTTTTCCCCAGTTAATTGACACTGGTCCTTTGTCAAATATCAGCTGCTCATACGTGGATGGATCTATGTCTGGGTTCTCAATTCTGTTCCATTGGTCTATGTGTCTGTTGTTGTACCAATACCAGGCTGTTTTGACTACTGTGGCTGTATAATAGGTTCTGAAGTCAGGTAAGGTGAGGCCTCCCACTTTCTTCTTCTTTTTCAGTAGTGCTTTGCTTATCCGGGGCTTTTTTCCCTTCCATATGAAATTGGTGATTTGTTTCTCTATCCCCTTAAAATATGACATTGGAATTTGGATCGGAAGTGCGTTAAATGTATAGATGGCTTTTGGTAGAATAGACATTTTTACTATGTTAAGTCTTCCTATCCATGAGCAAGGTATGTTTTTCCACTTAAGTATGTCCTTTTGAATTTCTTGTAGTAGAGCTTTGTAGTTTTCTTTGTATAGGTCTTTTACATCCTTGGTAAGATTTATTCCTAAGTATCTTATCTTCTTGGGGGCTACTGTGAATGGTATTGATTTGGTTATTTCCTCTTCGGTGTTCTTTTTGTTGATGTAGAGGAATCCAAGTGATTTTTGTATGTTTATTTTATAACCTGAGACTCTGCCAAACTCTTCTATTAGTTTCAGTAGTTTTCTGGAGGATTCCTTAGGGTTTTCTGTGTATATAATCATGTCATCTGCAAATAGTGATAACTTTGCTTCTTCCTTGCCAATCCGGATACCTTTTATTTCTTTGTCTAGCCTGATTGCCCTGGCTAAGACTTCCAACACGATGTTGAATAAGAGCGGTGATAAAGGGCATCCTTGTCTGGTTCCCGTTCTCAAGGGAAATGCTTTCAGGTTCTCTCCATTTAGAGTGATATTGGCTGTTGGCTTTGCATAGATGCCCTTTATTATGTTGAGGAATTTTCCTTCAATTCCTATTTTGGTAAGAGTTTTTATCATAAATGGGTGTTGGACTTTGTCAAATGCCTTTTCTGCATCAATTGATAAGATCATGTGGTTTTTGTCTTTTGTTTTATTTATGTGATGGATTACATTAATGGTTTTTCTGATATTAAACCAGCCTTGCATACCTGGTATAAATCCCACTTGATCAGGGTGAATTATTTTTTTGATGTGTTGTTGGATTCTATTGGCTAGAATTTTGTTGAGGATTTTTGCATCAATGTTCATGAGGGATATAGGTCTATAATTTTCTTTTTTTGTAATGTCTTTACCTGGTTTTGGTATCAGGGAGATGGTGGCTTCATAGAATGAGTTGGGTAGTATTCCGTCATTTTCTATGCTTTGGAATACCTTTAGTAGTAGTGGTGTTAACTCTTCTCTGAAAATTTGGTAGAACTCTGCAGTGAAGCCATCCGGGCCAGGACTTTTTTTTGTTGGGAGTTTTTTGATTACCGTTTCAATCTCTTTTTTTGTTATGGGTCTATTTAGTTGTTCTGCTTCTGAATGTGTTAGTTTAGGTAGGTAGTGTTTTTCAAGGAATTCATCCATTTCTTCTAGGTTTTCAAATTTGTTAGAGTACAATTTTTCATAATAATCTGAAATGATTCTTTTAATTTCATTTGGTTCTGTTGTGATGTGGTCCTTCTCATTTCTTATTCGGGTTATTTGTTTCCTTTCCTGTATTTCTTTAGTCAGTCTAGCCAATGGTTTATCAATTTTGTTAATTTTTTCAAAGAACCAGCTTTTGGCTTTGTTAATTCTTTCAATTGTTTTTCTGTTCTCTAATTCATTTAGTTCAGCTCTAATTTTTATTATTTGTTTTCTTCTGGTGCCTGATGGATTCTTTTGTTGCTCAGTTTCTATTTGTTCAAGTTGTAGGGACAGTTCTCTGATTTTGGCTCTTTCTTCTTTTTGTATGTGTGCATTTATTGATATAAATTGACCTCTGAGCACTGCTTTTGCTATGTCCCAGAGGTTTTGATAGGAAGTATTTTCATTCTCGTTGCTTTCTATGAATTTCCTTATTCTCTCCTTGATGTCTTCTATAACCCAGTCTTTTTTCAGGAGGGTATTGTTCATTTTCCAAGTATTTGATTTCTTTTCCCTCGTTCTTCTGTTATTGATCTCTAGTTTTATTGCCTTGTGGTCTGAGAAGATGCTTTGTAATATTTCGATGTTTTGGACTCTGCAAAGGTTTGTTTTATGACCTAATATGTGGTCTATTCTAGAGAATGTTCCATGTGCGCTAGAAAAAAAAGTATATTTTGCAGCAGTTGGGTGGAGAGTTCTGTATAAGTCAATGAGGTCAAGTTGGTTGATTGTTGTAATTAGATCTTCCGTGTCTCTGTTGAGCTTCTTACTGGATGTCCTGTCCTTCTCCGAAAGGGGTGTGTTGAAGTCTCCTACTATAATTGTGGAGGTATCTATCTCGCTTTTCAGTTCTGTTAAAATTTGATTTATATATCTTGCAGCCCTGTCATTGGGTGCGTAAATATTTAATATGGTTATGTCTTCCTGATCAATTGTCCCTTTTATCATTATATAGTGTCCTTCTTTATCCTTTGTGGTGGATTTAAGTCTAAAGTCTATTTTGTCAGAGATTAATATTGCTACTCCTCTTCTTTTTTGCTTATTGTTTGCTTGATATACTTTTTTCCATCCTTTGAGTTTTAGTTTGTTTGTGTCTCTAAGTCTAAGGTGTGTCTCTTGTAGGCAGCATATAGATGGATCGTGTTTCTTTATCCAGTCTGTGACTCTCTGTCTCTTTATTGGTGCATTTAGTCCATTTACATTCAGGGTAATTATAGATAAATAAGTTTTTAGTGCTGTCATTTTGATGCCTTTTTATGTGTGTTGTTGACAATTTCATTTTTCCACATACTTTTTTGTGCTGAGGCGTTTTTCTTAGTAAATTGTGAGATCCTCACTTTCATAGTGTTTGACTTTATGTTAGTTGAGTCGTTACGTTTTTCTTGGTTTTTGTCTTGAGTTATAGAGTTGTTATACCTTTTTGTGGTTACCTCATTATATACCCCTATTTTTCTAAGTAAAAACCTAACTTGTATTGTTCTATATCGCCTTGTATCACTCTCCATATGGCAGTTCAATGCCTCCTGTATTTAGTCCCTCTTTTTGATTATTGTGATCTTTTACCTATTGACTTCCATGATTCCCTGTTATGTGTATTTTTTTTTAATTAATCTTAATTTGTTTGTTTTTGTGATTTCCCTATTTGAGTTGATATCAGGACGTTCTGTTTTGTGACCTTGTGTTGTGCTGATATCTGATATTATTGGTTCTCTGACCAAACAATAACCTTTAGTATTTCTTGTAGCTTTGGTTTGGTTTTTGCAAATTCTCTAAACTTGTGTTTGTCTGTAAATATCTTAATTTCGCCTTCATATTTCAGAGAGAGTTTTGCTGGATATATGATCCTTGGTTGGCAGTTTTTCTCCTTCAGTGTTCTGTATATGTCGTCCCATTCCCTTCTTGCCTGCATGGTTTCTGCTGAGTAGTCAGAACATATTCTTATTGATTCTCCCTTGAAAGAAACCTTTCTTTTCTCCCTGGCTGCTTTTAAAATTTTCTGTTTATCTTTGGTTTTGGTGAGTTTGATGATAATATGTCTTGGTGTTTTTCTTTTTGGATCAATCTTAAATGGGGTTCGATGAGCATCTTGGATAGATATCCTTTCGTCTTTCATGATGTCAGGGAAGTTTTCTGTCAGAAGTTCTTCAACTATTTTCTCTGTGTTTTCTGTCCCCCCTCCCTGTTCTGGGACTCCAATCACCCGCAGGTTATCCTTCTTGATAGAGTCCCACATAATTCTTAGGGTTTCTTCATTTTTTTTAATTCTTTTATCTGATTTTTTTTCAGCTATGTTGGTGTTGATTCCCTGGTCCTCCAGATGTCCCAGTCTGCATTCTAATTGCTCGAGTCTGCTCCTCTGACTTCCTAGTGTGTTGTCTAATTCTGTTATTTTATTGTTAATCTTTTGGATTTCTACATGTTGTCTCTCTATGGATTCTTGCAACTTATTAATTTTTCCAGTATGTTCTTGAATAATCTTTTTGAGTTCTTCAACAGTTTTATCAGTGTGTTCCTTGGCTTTTTCTGCAGATATCCTAATTTCATTTGTGATATCATTAAGCATTCTGTAAATTAGTTTTTTATATTCTGTATCTGATAATTCCAAAATTGTATCTTCATTTGGGAAAGATTTTGATTCTTTTGTTTGGGGAGTTGGAGAAGCTGTCACGGTCTGCTTCTTTAAGTGGTTTGATATGGATTGTTGTCTCCGAGCCATCACTGGGAAACTAGTTTTTCCAGAAAATCCGCTAAAAAAAAACTGCAGTCAGATCCCTATCAGAGTTCTCCCTCTGGCTCAGGCTATTCAGATGTTAATGAAGCCGCCTGCGTGCAGTCCAAATCCCTGTGGGACGGTTCCCCGGCTCGGATGCTGCTCTTTCTGCTCCAAGATCAGTCACTGCCTCCCGGGGACTTCTCCTAACGGCTGCGTCCCACGCCGCCCGTGGAACCGGCTAGTCCCCCTCCCGGGGTTAGTTCAGGGGGGTGGAGCAGGTCTCTGTGCTTGTGCCGTACCTGACTGGTACGCTGGCTCCAGGCTCTGGAAACAATCGCTGCTTCCCCGTATTAGTTCGTTCTCCGTCTCTAAATCTGTGTTTGTTGTTCAGGGTTCGTAGATTGTTATGTATGTGATCGATTCACTTGTTTTTCCGTGTCTTTGTTGTAAGAGGGATCCGAGGTAGCGTCTGCCTAGTCCGCCATCTTGGCTCCGCCTCTGCATCATATTTTTAAGAGCGTGTGTATGTATGTGTGTGCACGTGTGTGTGTGTAAACCACAATGCCTGGTCCGTGGAAAGAATTTCATATTTGTAGGATATATTTTAGTCTTCATTGTCACTTGTTACTAAAAAATTGAAGAACAAAGCCTGTGGCATATTTTGTCTTCCAAGGCCAGGTACTAACTCTGTAGATAGAAGTACATTCAGGAGAAGATACCTGGGAACAAATCACTTTAATGTCTGTGAGCCTTAGTTTGTTTATTTGTAACATAAGAAAATGATATCCACATTATATGCCCCCTTAAATGTAAAAAGGAATACCAGTGCATAAAAACACCTAATATCACACCTGGCAGATAATAATTGCACAAGATAAATAGAAAATTGAATGCTCTTTGACTCTTTGGACCCGAAAGCATTGGCAAATGGTTGAGGAAACATGCACCAGGTTTGGGAAATATCTAGAAGTGCACTCATCAGGTTGGGGTACATATAAATGCCCAATCTAAGGACCATCTGATATTTCTATGATCTACAGACCTACTAAAGTTATGATTTTGCAGCAAGAAGATCTATTTGATTAAAAACGCTAAGTGAACTCCACCTGATTTCCCTCTGGAATTGAGATTTTCTCTGGGTTTTTCACAAAGCCGCATCATGACAGGTAGCCTATTTTGGAAAAAAAAAAATCTCAATTACTTTTTCTTTGCAGATGTCTGATTCAAAGGAACAGTTTTCCTCCACCTGCTGCTTCTTTTCTCCAGAATCAATCACAGGTTATTTTGGTACCTCCGTGCCTTTATCTTGCAATCACTGCCCCAAATATAGATGCAAACATTGTTTTCTTTGTCAAAAGCACCTCCCACACTCACATGGTGACTTCGCAGCTCCCTGCCTCCCCAGTGCTTGCAGCAAACCTCCCATTTTCTTCCAAGGAGTGGTCTTCTCTTGACCTAGTTCTCTAGGTAAAACCGACAGGGCAAGAAGATCGCTATCCCTGGTGCTGAAAAGAGATCATCCCCCCCTTTCCCCAGTACCACCTCCCCCCCCACCCGAAGGAAAAGACACAATGCGTGCGGGAAGAATAGCTCTGAACCTCTCAGATATTCTTTGACCGCCTCTGTCTTCTCCCAGAACCTTCCAGATGATCTGCTGAGGGGAACATTCATCTCCTCTCAGCCAATCCTGACCTAAAACCAAAACCAAACCCATCACTGTCGAGTTGATTCTGACTCACAGCAATGCTATAGGACAGAGTTGAACTGCCCCAAAGGGTTTCCAAGGAGTGGGTGACGGATTCCAACTGCCATTCATTTGGTTAGCAGCCAAGCTCTTAACCACTGTGCCACCAGGGCTCCAATCCAGACCCGAGCTTTAGCTAATGATTGGAGTGAAATGGTGCAGCCAGTCAGAATCAGGATGCCAGAGAAAATACTTGATAGCCACAGACACATTGACACAAAGCTCTCCCTTTCTTAGTCATCAAGAGCTGCTTTAACAGAAGTGCCACTAGTGGACGGCTTTAACAAAGAGAAACCTATTCTTTCACAGTCTAGTAGGCTAGAAGTCCAAATTTAGGGCATCAGCTCCAAGGGAAGACTTTCTCTCACTCTAGGCTCTGGAGGAAGGTCCTTGTCCTCGATCTTCCCCTGGTCGAGGAGCTTCTTGGGCACAGGGACCCCGGATCCAAAGGACACACTCTGCTCCTGGTGCTGCTTTCTTGGTGGTATGAGGTCCCCAACTCTGCTTGCTTCCCTTTCCTTTTTATCTCTTGAGAGATAAAAGGTGATGCAGGCCACACCCCAGGGAAACTCCCTTTACATTGGATCAGGACTGTGACGTGGGTAAAGGTGTTAGAATCCCACCCTAATCTGTGTTACAATCCCACTGTAATCCTTTTTCACATAAAATTACAATCTCAAAATGGAGGACAACCACACATGGACTAACCAAGTTGACACGTATCTTTGGGGGACACAATTCAATCCGTTACACCCCTAACCCTCAGATGCACAGCAACTGCAGGACAGTAACTCTTATTCCAAGGTTTTCTATGTCTCTCCCTTGAATGCTGCCTCCTCCTTTCCCGTCATGCATTTATTCCACACACACTGCTGTTTGCCAGGTCATTGTTAGTGTGTTGGGAATAAAGAAATCAGGCATGGTTCCTTCCTTTGGGGTCTCATGCTGTAGCACTGTAGTGTTGGAGAAAGATGCAAACACAGATAAATGTTTCACAGCCACAAAAAAGAATATGTATTATGTATAGTGTGTGTGTAATTCTCATCAAAATAATGCACAAAAAAGTTGAATATAACGTGAGGCAGTTAGTAACCTTGCTAGAGATAGTGGTTAGGAAAGGGCTTTGAAGGATGATTAGATGTTAAACATGTAGGCCTGGTTGAAAGAAGCCTTCTGAAAAGATGCAAAAAGATGTGAAAGAAACAGACATAGAGAGGCAGAAAGGTGAACAGATTATCTGGGCAATGGTGAGTACCCCGAGGTGACTACACTAAGCAGAAGAGCCCATCAAGCTTACCATGATGGCAAGAAGGTTTTGGTGCATGAGTAAACATTGTAAGAGAAGAACTGGAGAGAAGAATTGGGATCAAATCATGGGCGGCTTTGAATGCCAGACTAAGGTGCTGGAAACCCATGGAAAACCTATGTTAAGTAGACATGTACACAAAAGTTTTGATACAATATGATGCCGCATACAAGAGTTAGTTCCAGTGATTATGGAGCACCTGGAGGTCAAAGAAGGCTAAATGGAGGAGGTTGATGTTTAGCAAAATTTGGACGTTGAGCAGCAACTTTAGAGGCATAGAAAGAGGGGTTTTCTTGTCACTTGGCAAATACAAGGGCTAGGACTTAACTTGATTCCTGCACACTGGTTGCACCAGAGCAGTTTTTCTGACTCTTCCATGCTCTTGCCATATTGGTTATGAAATATTTTGAGTATCACCTTCAGAAAGGCACAAATTAACAAAAGAGTGTGTATGTATCTGTGAAAACTACAAGTTGTTCTATTTAGTATCTAAATATTATATCACCTAAAATATAGATTTTTTCTGAGATCAGGAAACAAAGGTTGCAAGTGGATAGGAGCTAAGGAAGTAGGAAAACGAGCAGAGATTGGGGCAGAGATCAAATCAAGAAACAGTGAGGAGGAAGGTATTACATTTTACTATTTAATATCAAGTGACAAACTTGTGCTTATGAAGCTTTACCAATGCCCATCCCACTCTCCTGGCATTTACTTTCTCTTCCCTAAATTGAAAACTCAAGGACATAAATCTCAACTTAATGTTATCAGTCTTTGGGTGAGTCTTCATTACTGAATTTCAAAATCTCAGTCATTTTGAAACTAGACATTTGATTCAGTTCAACTCAATGGGTGTTGAACGAGGCTGATGTCTGTAGGTTCTACCTACGAAGTAAATTTAGAATTAAAAAAAAAAAAAGAAGTCTTCATCTCTACTAAACAAGTCTGTTCCAAGCCACCATCATCCTTTGCCTGAACCATGGCAAACTACCAATTCTTCTTCCTGTTTTCCAACATGCCCCTCAAAACCATTAAAAAAAATAAAGCTCTTAACATTTAAATTTTACATCCTTCATATGTTTACTGGTAAACATCTAATAAAGTCCAATCTTTTGGGTAACCCTAGAAACTTTTAGGAGGGGGTGCTGACCTTTCATTGATGCTAAAACCTCACATGATGCTTATATCATGCTTCCTTGTTCACCACCTCCACACACATTGGCCTCATTATGTATTCAGTAACCTTTCTTTTTGATGTCACTGCTTGGGATATTCTTCCCAGAGAGCTCTATGTCTTTCAGGTTCAGTTGAAATGTCACCTCTTCAGAGAGGCCTTCTGTAACTACCGTATTTAGAGTATGTTGACTTCCTCTGTTAGCTATCTATCATGGCATAACCAATTACCCCAAAATGTAGCAGCTAGAAACGATAAACATTTATTTCTCACAGTGAGTAGAAAAGGAATGCAGAAGTGGCTCAGCTGGGTGGTTCAGGCTCAGGGTCTCTCACAGGCTGCAAAGTGTCGGTCAGGGCTGCAATCATCTTAAGACTTGATGGTTTCTGCAGCTCTCAGGTGATCCATTTCCAAGTCCATTCACTACAAGGCTGCCTGACAACATGACAGCTGGTTTTCCCCAGAGCGAGCAATCCAAAAGGGAGTAAGAGAGGACACCCAAGACAGAAGATGCAGTCTTTTTATAACCTAATCTTGGAGGTGACATCCCATCACTCTCTGCCAAGTTCTAGTCATTAGAAGTGAATCACTAAATCCAGACCCACTCAAAGGTAGGGTATTACAAAAAGACATGAGTGCCAAGAGATGAGAATCATTGGGGTCATCTTACAGGTTGCATAACAAACTCTCTCATGCTAAATTTTTTTTCTTCATAGAATTTATTAAAATTTGAGTATATAGAGGAATTGTGTCTGCCTATTCACCACTGTCTGACATGCCCTAAATCTCAAAAATGTATTTGTTGAATGAATAAACTTGACTTAATGCAACAGACTGCATCTAAACTAAGGAAATATTTACTGAGCATTTCAAAAGCAATAGATACATAGGCGAGAGTAAGATACAGCCTCTGTTATCAAGAAAACTGATCATTGTGTATTAGGGGAAGAGACTTACGCAGAATTTATATGCAGAATTCACTACAGGTAGTCCCCAACTTACCACTTAATCGAGTTACATGGAATTGCACTTAAAACCGTCTGTATTTTTTAAAATTTTTGTACAGCTTATTGTTAGTAATATGTTGCAGTGGTAATTTGGTGATGTTATCATTCTCAGATGTTCACTGGCAGACATTCAATTTTATGATTTACTGTTCAAAACACTGCTGGATTTATAAAGATACTGATAATAAAATGCGATAATAATGAGAACTAAAAAATAAAATCAGGTATTCAATTTATGTCAGAACAGACTTAGGGCAGAATCGTCAGAACGGAACTCCATCATAAGCCGGGACTACCTGTACAATAAAAAGATGTATCAGAGGAAAAGAATTAAATACTATGAGGCCACACATGAGAGAGCACTTATATCAGGGTTGTTTCTGGAGAAGGTGGCATCTGAGCTGGGATGTTAAGAATGGACAGAACTGGACACTGCACGCAAGGAAAAAAGGGCGTTCTGGGTGAGGACACACGCACAAAGATACAAGCAGTATGGAAGTGTGTGCAATATATGGGGAGAAAAGCTGGGATGTGGGAAGTAATGGGAAATGCTGATTTAAAAGTTAAATTCATCCAGATTATAGGGGTCTTGTCATGGATTGAATGATGTTCCCCCAAAAATGTGTATATCAACTTGATTAGGCCATGATTCCCAGTATTGTGTGGTTGTCCTCCATTTTGTGACTGTAATTTTATGTTGAGAGAATTAGGGTGGGATTGTAACACTACCCTTACTCAGGTCACCTCCCTGATCCAAGGTAAAGGGAGTTTCCCTGGGGCGTGGCCTGTACCACCTTTTATCTCTGAAGAGATGAAAGGAAAGGGAAGCGCACAGAGAGTTGGGGACCTCATAGCACCAAGAAAGCAGCACCGGTAGCAGAGAGTGCCCTTTGGACCCGGGGTCCCTGTGCCTGAGAAGCTCCTCGACCAGGGGAAGAAGAAGGACAAGGACCTTCCTCCAGAGCCAACAGAGAGAGAAAGACTTCCCCTGGAGCCGACGCCCTGAATTTGGACTTATAACCCACTAGGCTGTGAGAAAATAAATTTCTCTTTGTTAAGCCATCCACTTGTGGTATTTCTGTTATGGCAGCACTAGATGACTAAGACAGGCCTTAATTGGGAGCATCAGTATTTAGATTTTACAAGAAATTCTGCCATTTAAAAAGAGTTTACAACGTTTCCAGTATTGTGATATGCACACATGCACAAACACACACCCTCCACCCCCTCCACACACATACATGTACATATACTGTATATACATTATAGGTCAAATGCAATCAAATATTGGCAATTTCCCATGGTTCAATCATTTATATATAAAATATATGTTTTTATATATATATGAAAGTTGCAACCTACATTTTTTCAAAATAACTCCATATTATTTCTAATATACAAGTGATAAAATGGACTTTTAAAAAAGTCAAATAACTTTCATGAAGACAGAAACTGGAAAGTGCTGGCACTAAGCTTTCTGATGCCAAAGCTTATGCTTGTTACTGTTATGATACACTGCTTTTCAAATTTGGAAGAATCATTGACTATTTTGAATCAGAAGCATTACATGGCCTAAAAAGTGGTTTAAAAATCACCATATTAAATCAAAAGTTTAATGACAAACCTATTAACCAACACCAAACATACAGTACACAATGCAAAAAAGTTTCTAAATATGTCAAGAGCTCCTATATATAAATAAGAAGAAAAACCTCTACATTCCCATAGCAAAAAATGGGCAAGGAGTGTGAATAGTTTACAATAGAGAAAATTCAAATGGTTCTAAAAAAAAAATGGAAAGGATGGTAAATTTCATTTTTAAGGGAAATGTTATTTATTTTAAAAATCAACTTCTGTAAAGATTACAATCCAAAAACCAAATTTACTGCTGTCCAGTCAATTCCAACTCATAGCTACCCTATGGGGCAGTTCTACCCTGTCCTATAGGGTGGCTATGAGTCAGAATCAACTCCAAGCAACGGATTTGGGTTTTTTTTCCCCCATAGTATGTATGTATATTAAAAAAAAAAAAAACCCACTGCCATCGAGTTGATTCTGACTCATAGCCACCCTATAGGACAGAGTAGAACTGCCCCATAGAGTTTCCAAGGAGTGTGTGGTGGATTCAAACTGCCAACCTTTTAGTTAGCAGCCGTGGCACTTAACCACTACGCTACCAGGGTTTCCCATGTATGTGTATATACACATTACAAAAAAACAAAAAACTCTTCACCACTGAGTTGATTCCACTCATAGCGACCCTATAGGACAGGGTAGAACTGCCCTATAGGGTTTCCAAGGCTGTAATCTTTAAGGAAGCAGACCGCCACATCTTTCTCCCCTGTATATACACGTGTCTATAAATATTTCTATGTATAACTGTCTGTGTCTACATTGGTTGGCATCTACATTAAGTTAAACATGAGTTTGTATTATATTTATAATATAATAATATGATATAAAATAGTTCATATTTTATTAACTGAGGTCTACAACTCTAAACTATTACCACATGGATCATTCTAGGCTCTTGCCTTTGCTGATCTGCAAACTCCTACTCTAGTAGTGAGAAGCTTGGCTTCTGTCCATTTACTTAATTGTTCAATTCAGTATACATGTATAGCAGT
Source organism: Elephas maximus indicus (assembly GCF_024166365.1). Lineage (NCBI taxonomy): Eukaryota > Metazoa > Chordata > Mammalia > Proboscidea > Elephantidae > Elephas > Elephas maximus. Next base: position 86,755,060 of record NC_064830.1, on the reverse strand, counting down.
ATCAGAACTGTTAATCCATATGCCCTGGGGAAACAACTTCATCGACTAGAGTACAATACTTATGTACAGTTCCTTTTGCCTTTAGACCTAATAGACTCCGTTCATTTCCGAAGTTCCTTAGGTCAGCAGCATTTCGACCCTCTCCTTCAGTGAGGTTGTTTATACATTCGTAATATGGTTAGATGGTCTTGTCAGAGTCTACATTCTTTCCTGGCATCCCCCAGCCTCCTAAATGATTTCTTGAAATTTGTGTGCATTAAGGTTAACTCTTCGTTTTGTAAAGTCCTACCGGTTTTGAAAAATGCTTGTTTTTTTTAATAATGTATCCACCATTATGATATACAGAATAGTTTCAGCGTCTGAAAAAATTCCTGTGCTTCACCTATTCATTTCCCCTTCATGAACCCCTGGTGACTACTAATTTTTATACTCCATGTGTTTACCTTTTCCAAAATGTCACGTAATTGGAATCATATAGCATGTAGCTTTTTCTGACTGTATTCTTTCACTTAGCAATTTGCATGCAAGGATCTTCTGTGTCTTTTTGTGGCTTTGTAACTCATTTATCTTCATCACTGAATAATATCCTAGTGTCTGGTTTATTTTTTAAGCTCATGTATTTGTTTTGTCTGGAATGTATTTAAATGGAGTGAAGTAGGGATCCAGGTTATTTACATAACGATTTCTAATTGTCCCACTAGTATTTATTGAGTGATTATCCTTTACTCCCAGTAATAGGCTTGTTAAATTTATCTCTGTATTTGCTTCAGTTTATATATTCTCTGTTTTATTCTGTTGATCTTTATTTATTCATGTGTCATGACCACACTGTTTTAATTATTGTAGCTTTATAAAGTTTCTCTATATTTGATAACATTAAAAAAAATCTCATACTCATTGCCTTAGCATTAGCACCTTTCAAAGCTCTTATTTTTTTCTTATTTCTCTTGGATACTTTTTTTTTTTTTTACGAATTTAAATACAGCCTTATTTAAGACATTGCACTTACATTACAGTGCTAGTAAAAAGCAGTGTTGATTTCCTTTCCCTATGCATATTCCATATTCAAGTATTAAGAATACCCAGAAATTTAGCATAGAAGTGTGACCTTTAAAACTGCCACTGAATGTGCTACAAATTTGGGGCTTCCATTTTTTACTGTGGAACAATGCTAAGGTATCTCTGCTCAGAGATTGGTTTAATCAACTTCTTCAATGGGGGGTCCAGAAGAGGAACTACCAGATGGAGGTGCTCCACCACCAGGGAAGCCCCCAGGCATTCCTCCAGGCATGCTTCCGGCACTCTGGTACAGCTTGGTAATGATGGGATTGCAGACTTTCTCTAGCTCTTTCTGCTAACATTCAAATTCTTCCTTCTCTGCTGTCTGATTCTTACCAAACCAGTCGATAATTTCATTACACTTGTCAAGAATCCTTTGTTTGTCCTCATCATTGATCTTGCTTTGAAGTTTTTTCATCTTCAACTGTTGCCTTTGTGTTGAATGCATACGATTCAAGTGAATTCTTTGAAGACACCTTGTCCCTCTGTTTCTCATCTTCAGCTTTGTACTTCTCAGCTTCCTGGACCATATGCTCATTGTCTTCTTTTACTCAAGCGGCCCTTGACATTAGTGATGGTAATCTTATTCTCTTTTCAAGTACTCTTATCCACAGCAGAGACGTTAAGGATACCATTGGCATCAATATCAAAAGTGACCTCAATACGAGGAACACCACGGGGTGCAGGAGGCATGCCAGTGAATTCAGACTTGCCAAGCAGGTTGTTATCTTTGGTCATGGCACACTCAACTTCATGAACCTGAATGAGCACACCAGGCTGGTTGTCAGAGTAGGTTGTGAAGTTCTGCATCTCCTTGGTAGGAATGGTAATATTGCACTTGATCAGGACAGTCATGACTCCACCAGGCAGTTTCAATACAAAGAGGAAGAGGAGTGATAATATCTTCAGATTTGTCTCTAGATAAGATGGCTGCCTGAACAGCTGCACCATAAGCAACTGCCTCTTCAGGGTTGGTGCTCTTGTTCAATTCTTTTCGATTGAATAAGTCTTGAAGAAGTTTCTGAATCTTGGGAATACAGATAGAATCACCCAACAGGACAATGCCATGGATCTTTGATTTGTCTAGCCAGGCATTCCTAAGGGCTTTCTCCACAGGGTTCAGGGTGTCATGGAATAGGTAAGCATTCGATTCTTCAAATCAGGCATGTGTAATGGAGGTATAGAAGTCAATTCCTTCATACAGGGAATCAATCTTAATACTGGCCTGGGTGCTGGAAGACAGAGTGCACCTTGCATGTTCACAAGCAGTGCCGAGGCAACAAATCGCCCTCTTGTTCTCGCTGATGTCCTTCTTATGCTTGTACTTGAATTCAGCAATTCAAGTTGTCAAAGTCTTACCCATCTAAGTGGATATCAAATCTAGCTGTAGATTTGATATCAAAGATTTCATCTTCAATAGCGAGGATTGACACATCAAAATGCCACCTCCTAAGTCAAAGATCAGCAGATTTCTTTCAGCACTAACCTTTTTGTCTAAGCCATAAGGAATAGCAGCAGCAGTTGGCTCATTGATGATTCTCAGTACGTTGAGGCCAGCCTGGTTCCAGCATCTCTGATAGCCTAGCACTGAGAGTCGTTAAAGTAAGTTGGCACAATGACAGTAGCATTGGTAACAGCCTTTCCAAGGTAGGCTTCTGCAATTTTCTTCATCTTTGTCAGAACCATAGATGACATCTTCTCTGGATAGAAACTTCTGGCCTCTCCTTTATATTCTACGTGGACTTTGGGCCTGCCTGCATCATCACCACCATGAAGGGCCAATGATTCATATCAGACTGGACACAGCATCATCAAATCTTGGTCCAATCAGACATTTGTCATCAAAAGCCATGTTAGTGGGATTCATTGCAACTTGATTCTTTGTGGCATCGCCAATCACTTGTTTGGTATCAGCAAAACTGACACAGCTTGGGGTGGTTGAGTTGCCCTAATCATTTGCAATTGCTCCATGTTGGAAGACACCTGCATGGGAGTAGGTGGTGCCAAGATCAGTGCCAATTGCAGGTCCCCTAGACATGATTGATCAGAGCAGGTCCCAGCTAGCTGGCAAAAGAAATGCAGTCTGGAGGGCTGCAGCGCATTCAATGAGCTCTCTTGAATATTTTTGTATAATTTTTCACACAAACTTTAGTATCAAGTTCTTTTGTTCAAAACCAAGCCTCTTGGTATGTTTCAGCAAAATTGTATTATATTCACAGATTAATTCAAGGAGAAGTAGTAATTTATGATATTAATCTGATAATCCAGGTACTGAGCATACCTTTCCATTTGTTCCTGTCATATGGTGTGTCCTCCACTATCTTTTAAGTTTCCTTCATGTGTATCTTGCACATGTTGTTAAATTTCTCACAGAAAAGCTTTCTTCTTGATTTTCCTTTGAGTTTTGTAAAGATCCTCACAAGTATCCAGTAAATCAAGTGTTATCCTTGCGTTACAAAATTGGAGGGCACCCATGTGTGGTGCAATGGTTAAGTACTTGGCTGCCAACCAAAAGGTTGGTGGTCCAAGTATACCCAGAGGCACCTTGGAGGAAAGGCCTGGTGATCTACTTCCAAAAAATCAGCTATTGAAAACTCTATGGAGCACAGGTCTACTCTGATACACATTCCACATGAACCCCCAACCTCAGGTAACCAACCACTCAAGGAGCCCTGGTTCCTTTGAAGAATGATATTAGAAACCAAGATATGGATGCTAGGTATGCTTGTTACTACTGTATGCTTGCTGCTACTGTATTCCTACATCGACTCAATGGCAACTGGTTTGGTTTTTTACATAGAGAGTAACAAAGCCAGCATTCATATCCAAGTCTGTCTGGTTCCAATATCTGTGTTCTTAATCTCAATGTTATATCATGTGGTTGGTGGCCATGGATTGAGTTGCACTTGACAGGGCAATCTTTCCCAAAGAAGAATGGACAATATACTTTGATTCACCCTCTACCTCTGCATAAAGACGGACCTTCGAGCTTAAATAAAAAAGGAAAAAGCACAGGTAGCCACTCACCCTCTGTTTGTTTAGAACTGTCTTCAAAACCAGCCAGTCATAGCCCTCCCTTTTCCAAATCCCAGTAATGAATATATTTACTTCAGCATTGAAGGCCTAGGAGAAGAAAAAAACATTCCACTTGGGTTGATGGAGGAAGAGTTGATGGAGCATACAATCACTGTGCTGAGGCTCCAGAATGGCAGGAGGCAGGACTAGCCTGGGGCATGGTTGCCTCCTAAAAAAAATTTTAGTAAAGTTAGATTTTGCTCCTCAAATTATATAATTTGTAATATTAGCAGCATGAGACAGTGGAAGAGGAGGTAGGAAGCTTTAAAATAAATACGGTAAAACTTCTTGAATGGCCAATTATACTGGGAATCTGTGAAGAAACCTTTTGTTTTCAAATTTGTATCCACATATTTATATGGCCTGGATTCTGAAATTTTTGCAACAACAGCACAGTGAAGAAACTGCCTGCGTATTGATCCTGATAGGTGGAGTTATCTCTCTTTAAACCAGCTCTATTATTCCAATTTTTTTTTATTATTCCAAAATTAATAGAATAAATCTGATGGCATACCATCCCCTAACAATAGATAGAAAACTAGCTTTCTTTTGGTTCTTCTTTTTTCCAATTAATAATATTAAAATAATTTTATTTTAAAACAAAAGTGACATATTATTGAGTAGACCAAAAAACCAAACCCTTGGCTGTCAAGTCGATTCCAACCCATAGAGACCCTGTAGGACAGAGTAGAACCACCCCGTAGGGTTTCCAGGGAGCACCTGGTGAATTCGAACTGTTGACCTTTTGGATAGCACCCGTAGCTCTTAACCCCTACGCCACCAGGTTTCCTGTTATTTAGTAAAAAAAAAAAAAAAAAAACCCGTTGCTGTTGAGTCGATGTTATTGAGTAAAAAACAAAAATTTCACATGGATTTTTAGTATAAAAGAAATTTCTCCACGTGGTGAACGACTTCAGGATATGCTTTCATACTGCTTGAGTGTATGAGTTCAGGCTTTTTGTGTATGGGGAATCTTCAGTGGCAAAAGTTTGAGAACCTAAGGAATGAATCCTACCCTCTGGCCAAACTGGGAAACTGTGAAAGCGGCAATGAAGGAAGCACACTGATCTAAGAAGAGCAAACCTGTGCTTTAGATGCATTTATGCATTTTAGAGAGCCCAAAAGTGAAAGTAAAAGAAGGTACAACCTTAGTCTAACTGCAATGCACTAGATTCCTGGATATCTATGGGGTGTTACAAACAATAGTGGCCTTTCAGGTTTAAATTACAGAGAAGGTACTCTCACCAGCCAGGCTGATGGTAAATGCTGAATCCATACGTATCTCCCTTTATCCAAGGTTTGAGTACCCAGAAACCAACATGGCACATAATTTTTAAAGAGAATTAGCCTTACTTCACTCTCAGCCATCCTTGGCTCCAGGAATAGGCATGCTACTTCACTCTGGGAATACAACATGAAATACTTCTGGCCAATGTGATTGGTTCAGAAATGAGCTTGTAATCTTTTTTTTTTTTCCTTTCTTTTGGTAAAAAAAAAAATACATAGCAAAATCCACCTTCATTTCACATTTTCTAAACATAATAATCAGTGACATTTGTTATATTCTTCATATCGTGTCAACACTCTCCTTCTTTCTGTTCTCCTTGTTTCACTTCCATTTACTTGATCTCCCTGACCCCAAACCTTCTCATCTGTGCTTTAAAATAGCTGTTGACCTTTTGGTACACACACACACACACACACACACACACACACACACGCAGGCACACGTATATAAACCAAACCCACTACCGTCAAGTCAATTCCAATTCATAGCGATGCCAGAGGGTTTCCAAGGCTGTCAATCTCCGTGGAAGCACACTGCCACATCTTGCTTCTGCAGAGCTACTGGTGATTTTGAACTGCTAACCTTTTGGTTAGCCGTCCATCACTTTAACCATTGCACCACCAGGGCTCTCTCGCTCTCTTTCTCTGTACATATACACATATAAACACAATACTCAAGGGTGACAGTCTTTACTGCTTTTGCTATTGTGAATAATGCTGCAGTGAACACAGATGTGCATATGTCTGTTTATGTCACTTTTATTGGATTACTAGGGTATATATGGAATTGTTGGGACATAAGCAGCTCTACCTCTAGTTTTTTGAGGAACTGCCAGGTCGTTTTCCAAAACAGCTGTACCATTTTGCATTCCCATCATCAATGGATATTGGTTCCAATTTCTCCCCACCCCCTCCAACCTTATTATTTTCCTTTTTTTTTTTTTTTTTTTAATCTTAGCCATCCTGTTGTTGTTGTTAGGTGCCTGCGAGTCCGTTCTGACTCATAGTGACCCTATGTACAACAGAACGAAACACTGCCTGGTCCTGTGCCATCCTCACAATTGTTGTTATGCTTGAGCCCACTGTTGCAGCCACTGTGTCAATCCATCTGTTGAGGGTCTTCCTGTTTTTTCCTGATTCTCTACTTTACCAAGCATGATGTTCTTCTCCAGGGACTGGTCCCTCCTGATAACATGTCCAAAGTATGTGAGACGAAGTCTTGCCATCTTTGCTTCTAAGGATCATTCTGGCTATACTTCTTTCAAGACAGATTTGTTCATTCTTCTGGCAGTCCATCATATATTCAATATTCTTCATCGATACCGTAATTCAAAGGTATTAATTCTTCTTCCATCTTCCTTATTCATTGTCCAGCTTTTGCATGCACATGGGAAAATTGAAAGCACCATGGCTTGGGTCAGACGCACCTTAGTCCTTAAAGTGATGTGTTTGCTTTTTAACACTTCAAAGAGGTCTTTTGCAGCAGATAGAGCCCTGGTGGTGCAGTGGTTACGCACTATAGCTGCTAACCAATAAGTTCGGTAGTTTGAATCCGCTCTTTGGAAACCCTATGGGGCAGTTCTACTCTGTTTTGTGAAGTCACTATGAGTCAGAATCGACTTGATGGCAATGGGTTTGGTTTTTTGGTTTGCAGCAGATTTGCCCAATTCAATGTGTTGTTTGATTTCTTGACTGCTTCTTCCATGGACGTTGATTGTGGATACAAGTAAAATGAAAGCCTTAGTAACTTCAATCTTTCCTCCATTTATCACGATGTTGCCTCTTGGTCCAGGTGTGAGAATTTTTGTTTTCTTTATGTTAAGATGTAATCCATACTGAAGGCTATAGTCTTTGATCTTTATCGTAAGTGCTTCAAGTCCTCTTCACTTTCAGCAAGCAAGGTTGTGTCATCTGCATAGCACAGGTTGTTAATGAGTCTTCCTCCAATCTTGATGCCATGTTCTTCATATAGTCTAGCTTCTCTAATTATTTGCTCCAAATACAGATTGAATAAGTATGGTGAAAGGGTCCTAGTGGGACTGAAATGGTATCTTATTGTGGTTTTGATTTGCATTTCTCTGATGTCTGAAGACATTGAGCATCTTTTCATCTGTCTGTTGGCTATTTGGATATCTTCTTTGGTGAAGTACATGTTCATGTCCTTTGTCCAGTTTTTGATTGGGTTATTTTTGTTAAGTTGTAGAAGTTTTAAGCTGTAGAAGTTTTCTGTATATTTTAGATATTAGATCCTTAGTGGTTATAGTGTTCCCAAATATTTTTTCCCCAGTCTGTAGGCTGTCTCTTTACTCTTTTGATAAAGTCTTTTGGTGAACATAAATAATTAACTTTTATGAGGTCCCAGGTATCTATTTTGCTTTCTGTTGTTCATGCATTCATTGCTGAGTTTGATAATCTCTCATTGAAAAAAAAAAAAGCCCTTAAGCTTTGATCCTATATTTTCTTCCAAGAATTTTATGGTTTTAGATTTAACATTTAGGTCCCTGATCCATTTTTAATTAATTTCTGTATATGGTGTAAGGTATGGATCTTGCTTCATTTCTCTGCATGTGGAAATTCGGTTTTGACAGCACCATTTGTTGAAGTGACCGTTCCTTCTCCATTGAATGTACTTGGCTCTCTCGTTGAAAATCATCTGACCACAGATTTATTTCTGGGTTTTCAGTTCTATTCCATTGGTCTATGTGTGTATCATTAAATCAATACCAGGCTGTTTTGATTACTGTGGCTATGTAATACATTTTGAAATCAGAAAGTGTGAAGTCTCCTCATTCGTTCTTCTTCAAAATTGCTTTGGCTATTTGGGGAATCTTGTCTTTCTATATAAAATTGGGGATTAGTTTTTCCATTTCTGTAAAGAATCCTGTTGGAATTTTAATTTGGATTGTATAGTATCTGTAGATCATTTTCGGTGATATTGACAAGTTGACTACATTAAGCCTTTCAATCCATGTGTGAAGAACATCTTTCCATTTTTTATGCCTCCTTTAGTCTCTTTCAGCAGTGTTTATAATTTTAATTGTATAAATCTTTCCCACTCTTGTGTAAATTTATTCCTAGGTATTTTATTCTCTTAGATGCTATTGCAAATAGAGTTGTCTTCTTAATTTCCTCTTCAGATTTCTTAATGCTGTTGTATAGAAACCCAACTGATTTTTGTGTGTTTACCTTGTATCCTTCAACTTTGCTGAATTTCTTTACCAGTTATAGAAGGTTTTTAGTAGATTCTTTGGGGTTTTCAATATATAGGATCGTGTCATCTATGAGTAAAGATAGTTTTAACTCTTCCTTTCCAATTTAGATACCTTTATTTATTTTTCTTGCCTTATTCCTCTGGCTAAGAACTTGTAATCTAATTTATTACAATTGAGATAAATCATATTAATTTGGGAAACTTCTGATGGAAATCTGGTGAAGTAGTAACTCTCTTGCCATTGTAATTGAGCATAGCAGGATGCAAGTTGAAATATACTTATTGACATCCTGCCACCACGTTAGAAATTTCAGCCTGATAATGTAGGCAATACAGAAGAAAGAAAAGCTGAGGTATGGACACAGACTTAATACTAAGGACATTTTAACACCCTGGAACCACTGTTCCTGAAGCAAAAACTATTTCCTGAGCTTTTCTGTGCTGTGACCTAATAAATTTCACCCCATTACCCTAAGACATCTAGAATTTTATTTATTCCTGAACAATTAAGAAATAAATTTGTAAATATACAGCATGGAAATAAAATATTACTCTACTATGTTATAAGTACACAGCTCTGAAAGAGGGTGTCCACAAGAAATCATGTAAATTTTTGGAGGTACTTGTGTGATCCTTTGAAGAAATAAACTACCATATGTTCTCTCTGAAATCAGGGTAGAGATGCAAGGTGATCTGATAGGAATAAGAAAATGACGCTAATAAGCTAAAAATTATAGCACAGAATGGAAAAAAACCCATGGGAGTCGATGGAGCAACTGAAGTTAATCTATAAACTCTTTAGTAAATGTGGAGGAAAAAGCTGGGAGAGTATAAACAGGACAAAGAAAAAAGATAAAGAGAGGTAAAAATTAAGGAGGAAGGTGGTATATACAGAATAGAGTGGTCGTCTTAGTTATCTAGTGCTGCTATAACAGAAATACCACAAGTGGATGGCTTTAACAAAGACAAATTTATTTCCTCACAGTAAAGTAGGCTAAAAGTCCAAATTCAGGGCATTGCCTCCAGGGGAAGGTTTTCTCTCTCTGTCGGCTCTGGAGGCAGGTCCTCGTCCTCAATCTCCCCCCAGACTAGGAGCTTCTCTGCACAGGAACCCCGAGTCCAAATGACATGCTCTGCTCCCGGCGCTGCCTTCTTGGTGGTATGAGGTCCTCAGCTGTCTGCTTACTCCTTTTTTCTTTTATCTCTTGAGAGATAAAAGGTGGTGCAGGCCACACCCCAGGGGATCTATTGGATCAGGGATGTGGCCTGATAAGGGTGTTACAATCCCATCCTAATCCTCTTTGACATGAAATTATAATCACAAAATGGAGGACAACCACAGAATACTGGGAACCATGGCCTAACCAAATTAATACACATGTTTTTGGGGGGACATAATTCAAGCATGACAGTGGTCATCCAGAAAAAGAAACAAGAACAACTAGAAATGAAACAATAAGCAAAGTTATAATAGAAGAAAATTTCTAAACTGAAGAAAGACCAGAGTGTAAAAGACTTGAACAGCTAACCACGTTTAAGGGAGAATTGATTTAAAAATGCCCCACATTGTGCCATTTATTAAGGTACTGTCTCTTAACATCAAACTCACCCTTTATAATTGGTTTTGTGATACCAGCACTGGTACTCTAAATCACGTTTCTGCTTGACTACTTCCTATCAATCTTTACCCACAGGGGGAGCTAGAGGAGACTGTAAGGCTGGAGGTGGAATTCTCCATGGAGGCAATTCTCTCACTTGGCAGCAGCTGAATCTGGTCTGCAGTTTTTCCAATAATTGTAGAGCCAGCCTCGTTGCCCCACTCAGAGACTCCAGCACCAGCACTAGCCTGTGCCCCCCTCCTCAGGCCCACTGGACTCCTCCCCAACCTCCTAAATTTTAACAATTCCAGTCTCTTCCTTTTGTTGATCCAGCCCTCATGGCGTTAGTTCCTTCCTTCAGTAGTGGTGGTAGCTCCTGCCTTGAGTAGCTTCCTTCTTGACACCTTAGAGTTCACTTACCTAGCTTTTAAATTTATGCCTCGTTAAAATTATTTCTATTAATTCTTTGTTCAAATAATTTTTGTGCATTCTGTTTCCTGACTGGACTCTGATATATACCTAAACTTAGATACATCCTGAGTTTTTAAAATTTCTTAAGAAGAATTCTATGAGCACTCAGGCAGGAAAATAAGGGTTTTCTCTGGAATTAATGAAAGAATAGGCAATGCCTATAGACCTTTAATATAATATTTACTCCACTTATTCTAGTTTAAACTACCCTGCTTCACTGTAGTAATTTGAAGTGTTCAGACAGATATAAAAGTAAATTTATCTATAATCTTATACCCACAATTAACTCATATTAATTTTTTGATACATTCCCCCTCTGTTTTTAGTGTGTGTATGTGTGTGTGTGTTTCTGTATTGGGATCATACTGTGTGTATTAGCTCACTCTAACTTTTTATTTAGCAATGCACTCTTGGCATTTACTCATGTCGTCTTTTTTTTTTTTTTAGAGTATTATTTTTATAGGTATCTAACACTCCATCTTATTAATGTATCATTATTTCTTCACTCATTTTTCTTATATGGGATAATATTTTACTATTAAAAATGGGGCTGTGAAAAAGTATTTATGTTGTGTACAACTCTGTGGACAAAGCCTAAAAAAAAAAAAAACCAAAGTCATTGCTGTTAAGTTTATGCCCACTCATAGTGATCCTATAGTACAGAGTAGAACTGCCTCATAGAGTTTCCAAGGAGTGCCTGGTGGATTTGAACTGCCAACCTTTTGGTTAGCAGCCATAGCTCTTAACCACTATGCCTCCAGGGATTCCAGACAAAGCCTAGGCGGTATTAATTTATTGTCATAGCTGCAATGTTTGCCCCTGCCTCAAAATCCAAGCTATGGACAAGAGCGTGAATCAAGGGTCCATATGACTCCGCTTGTGCCAGCAGCTTTGCACTGTACTGTGAGATGAACCAACAGACAAGTATCTGTGGTAATAATACTCACATCCAGAAAGATAAACAAGAAATAATAATAATAATAATAATGAAGTTAGAATAACAATAATAATACTAACAACTAACATAAAGCACATGCTATAAGCCATGCATTGTCCTAAACACTTTCTATATTGACTGATTTAAGCCTTACAACAACCCTGTGAGACATGGTCACCACTAAGTAGGTAAGGAAACTGAAGTACAAAGAGTTCAAGTGACTTGCCCAAGGTTGCATAGCAAGTAAAATGGCAGGACCATTGTGCAAACCATGGTCTGGCTCTAGAGTTTGTGCTCTAACTGCTACACCAAGCTTTCTGATGAGATTATAAAACCAGATCCAAAAGGCTGATAAAGAAGACAGAAAGGAAGGGGGTTGAAGCAGAAACAATAGGAGGGATGGGAGGAAGCTACAAAGACGCATTGGCACCATGCTGGTCACTGTCATGTATCTTGTTTAAGCCTCTAAGTGGTGGTAGACCTATTTATTCAAATGTATAAACGGGGGACATTGAAGCTCAAAATGTCAATTTACTTGCCTAAACAGAGAGAATTCACTTGGGGCAGAGCTGTGTTCTCCCCAGGAAAGCCTCACAGCAGTACCTCCACAAGAGCTATCGAAGAAGCTTTTATGGACCAGATTTGGTTCTCATTTGGGTGCATCCTTCATCCATCCAGTGCACCTCAGTGTCTCCCTGGCTTGTACTGCAAGGAGATATTTGTCAGCAAAAAATGACTCTCCGGCCACCCAGCCAATCTGTTGAGAACCAGACATTGCTGAAGAATTGTTTACCACCTGATTTTATTGACTCTAACCCCACATCATCTTTCTTTAAATAGGCTGCTTTCAAAGGGACAGTGGAGAGAAGTGACATTCTAATGCACAGCAGCCATGACAAATTGTCAAAGAGGTTGGCAGTCTGGAAGAAAGCTCTTCCTGAATTACAGATGTGGAATTAACCCTTATATCCATCCAGCAAAGTGAGAAGACACAGGCAAGTGAGATGTAGCTGGGGAAATGAAAAGAAGATTCTTACCAAGTGTTCAGATAGAGAGTAGAAAATGCCAGAGGACTCTCTCAGGGTCTTGGGTGGGCATCTGGAAATGTTAGAATAGCCATTGGTTTGACTTCCTCTTGTACCTTTCATCTCTGAGCTCTTTAAAAAAAAAACTATAAATACACCGAGCTCTTTCCACTTAGTGCTGTGAAGTTGCCACCTTTGGGAGAGAATGTAACAGTCATTTAGCACCAGTGCCACCACCTCCAGCATCTAAAATATCCTCTTTGCAAATCTTCACAGAAAAGAGGCCGTCTTCAGCAATCCTCTCGAGTATTTGACAATTAGTCAAACCCTTCATCGTGATGCAGTTTTCTTGCATAGGGGGCATTGGTGGTTCTTGACTTCCATGCAAGAGTCCTGGGTTTGATTCCTTGGCCAATGCACCTCCTCCACAGCCACAACCCATTTGTTAATGGAGGCTTGTGTGTTGCTATGATGCTGAACAGGTTTCAGCAGAGCTTTCAGGCTAAGGTGGACTAGGAAGGAAGACTTGGTGATTGACATTGAAAATCAGCCAATGAAAACCCTATGGATCACAATGGTCCATCCCCAGCCAATCATGGGGTTGGTACAAGGACGGTCAGTGTTTTGTTTCATTGTGCGTGGTGTTGTCATGAGTCCAAGGTGACTTGATGGCAGCCAACAACAACGTGACTTACGTGGTCTGGCCTCCACCCATGGGTGGGCCCTCATCTCCTACCATCGGCAACTTTCATCTCGACACTTCATTGACCTGGCTCTGCACTCAGATCTTTCACTTCTCCAAAATGTTTTCCACCTCAAGACTTTGAGTACACTGATTCCTCTGCCTGATTTATCCTTCCACCTCTCTCATCCTTCAGATCTCAAAGTATCACCAACCCCCTGAAGACCTTCCCGGACCACATCATGCAAGGTAGCACCCTTGCCCCCAACCCTAAGTACTCTCTACTACATTGCCTGTTTGGTGTCTTCATAGAACCTATTGTAATCTAAATATGCCTCTTTGTGAGTTTCCTTATTTATTATCTATCACGGTCAATAGGATCAGAGGCTCCATACGAACCAGACCTGTCTCTCTTGTTCCCCATTATATCCTAGCACCTGAAAGAGTGCTTGATTTGTAGTAGGCACTCAATTTAAGAGCACATTTGTTGAATGAATGAACCCATGAACACAACAATAATAATAAGTAGCTCAGCAGTTGGTTGAGTCTTCCTTCTTCATGCTGTGGCTTACCCCCATTTTCTCTATTTCAGTTCCCAGTGGAAGTGGCGAATATCTGTTGCAAGAGTGAAGGCAAGAGGGATAGCTCACTGGAACTGGAATCAAAAGAACAGATTTTAAATCCTATCCCTTTCCTTAAAAACTGAGCATTTTAGAGAAATCCAAACTCTCAGAACGTCTGTTTCCTAACTTTTTTTATAAGGAAGAAAACAGGGTTTCTGGGTAAAGCTGACATGTTCAAGCCGAATCACAGATTTTCATTTCCCCAATGCTCATGAAGTTGATAAAAATAGTAAAAACCACAAAAACACTGCTTGCAGTAACCATACAATGAAGGGGGTTCAACATAAACCTTAAAAATGACGATGAGGATAAAAAATATTCTGCCAAAATGTAGCAGAGCTTCTAATCCTTTCTGCATTCCCCAGAATAGTACTGGGCATGGTGGGAGGGAATGGAGCTGGGGGGGGAGGGGGAGGAACAGTGAAACACCTATTAGCACTCCCCAGCATGAGGACATGTGGCCTGAGGAGCTGCCCACTGGTAGTTATGAAATAGCTTTCAATCTTGGGTACTAACCAGAAAATGATTTTTGCTGAGATAGGTGGAACATCAAGTTCTGACATTGTCTTTTTCCGGGCCCCTAGACCTAATTAGGCATAAAATGCAAAGTGTGAATGAATTTTCTCAAGTCATTGAAATACACCTTAAACCAAGGGGAGTAAATCTAGATACCAGGGCATTTAAGGAGACAGAGAAAGAGAAAGAGACATGGAGACAGAGAGGGACACAAAGCACAAAGCCTGGAATCTAACAATTTCTGCATCTACACTTTCTCCTGCCCCACCTCACACATGCTACATTTTTCTGTGTATGCAAAGTGTATGGAAGCAATGCCCAGACTCGAGTTCTTGCTCATCAGAAAGACAAACAGTTTTCAGATAAAGACCAATAAGGGGAAAGCAAATTCGCTTTTTTATTTTTCTTTTAACTTCACATAAAAAAAATATGGAAAGAGCACGCCTGGCTAGTATAAACAAGAGATTTATAAAAGTATTACAACACTGAAAATTTACTAATGCAATTAAAAGGCAAAAAATACAGAAACATGCAACATAGCTCACAAGACACAGATGAAGAAGTTTGGTGGAAAGAAAACATAGCTCATAGAATTTCATGAGGAGTAGTACTTCAAGCTGTAGGGGAAAAAAATACTAATTAGAACAAGATTTCAATGAGAGCTCAAAGCTGAGATAATAAAACGACAGAATAGGATGAAAGGGGCATTGAAGATTTCAGGAAACAAACTGAGAACAAAACACTATTATAAAATTAATGAATTAAATAGAAATCACAAGAAAAAAATAGCCTCAGCTACAAGTAAATTAACTAGCACAGGAAAAAAAAAAAAGCTTGAGATAACCACATGAACGAAGAGGAAAATATACAAAAGATTAAAGAGTTAAAAGAAAGTTCATAAATATGTTTTTTTTTTTCTAATTTTGCCACCTCGTGGGGAGATCCTGTTTCAGAATGAGGCCAACAGAGAATAAAGGGGCCAAGAGATAAAAATAGGTCATTTAATCACCTGGTTCAACTGTGCCTGAAGCTAGAAGTGCCCGCTTTGGACTTTCTAGTTACCTGAGTAATAAATCTTCACTTTTTGCATAAGACAGTTTTGGTTAGACTTTGTTGCTTGCACATAAGAGCAACCATCTTAATAAAATGCTTATAGGTGAATGATCTAACATAACATTTTAAACTTTCACTGTCTTAGTTCCTCACCTGTTACGTGGGAATGAACAAATCTGTCTCCGAGGAAGTACAGCCAGAATGCTCTTTAGAAGTGAGGATATCAAGGTTCCTTCTCGTGTACTTTGGACATGTTATCAGGAGGGACCAGTTCCTGGAGAAGGACATCATGCTTAGTAAAGTAGGTCAGTGAAAAAAAGAAAGACTCTCAACGAGATGGATTGACACAGTGACTGCAACAGTGGGCTCAAGCATAACAAAAATTGTGAGGATGGCACAGGACCCAGCAGTATTTCATTCTGTTGTACATAGGCTTGCTATGGGTCAGAACTGACTCGACAGCACCTAACAACAACAACAACACAGGTATGCTCCTTAGAAGTGAGGATGACAAGTCTTCGGCTACCTTACTTTGGACATGTCATCAGGAAAAACCAGTCACTAGAAAAGGACATCATGGTTGGTAAAGTCGAGAGTCAGTGAAAATGAGGGAAACCCACAATGAGATGGATTGGCAAAATAGCTGAAACAATGGACTCAAGTATACCAATGATCATGAAGATGGTGCAGGACCGGGCAACGTTTTGTTCTGTTATACATAAGGTCACCAGGAATTGAAGCCAACTTGACGGTTACTAACAACAAAAACAACTTGAGGGTAATATTTTTATACCTACACCTTAAATTCATTGTGTAACTTGTCTATGATAGGGCATGTATAGTACCTACCACCATGTCTGGCACATAAGGAGTGATGTCAATGAAGGCTATCATTGTTCAGTTCAAAGGGAATTCTACCATGCTACCCTAACTAGGGAGTCCTGGTGGTGCAGTGGATAAAAGCTATGGCTGCTAACCAATAGGTCGGCAGTTTGAATCCACCAGCTGTTCCTTGGAAACTCTATGGAGCAGTTCTACTCTTCACTACAGGGTTGCTATGAGTCAGAATTGACTTGATGGCAACAGGTTTGTTCATTTGTTTGTTTTTTACCCTACCTAAAGTGGAGAGAGAAATCGGTTCTATATTGCTTGGTCTTGAAAGATTTACTAACTCTTAAATGGAACTTCATATGTGAAATGCCTTTTTTAAGTGTTTTACCTATATGAAATCATTTAACCCTTACAAAACCTATGGAGTAGGTCCATTATTATACCCATTTATTCCCATCTTGCGAATTTCTGTCTGGTGCAAATGATTAACGTGCTCAGTGGCTAATCAAAAGGTTGAAGGTTTGAGTCCATCACACGTGCCTCAGAAGAAAGTCTTGGCAATCTACTGCTGAAAAATCAGACATTAAAAACCTTATGGAGCACAGTTCTACTCTGACACACATGGGGTTACCACGAGTCAGAGTTTACTTTACAGCAACTAGTTTTTTTTTTTTCTTTTTTAATCCCATTTTACAAAGGGGCACGGAGGTTAAGTAATATTTCCAAGCCCACACACCTGGTGAGTGGTAGACTCAGGATGGCTTCTGGAGGCATGTTCTTTTCTAGAACTCCATGGCATCACAAAGGCAGCTGTATAGGCTGAATACAGTAGGAAGTAGTTATTAAAGATTCCTGAGCCAAGAAGTGACATTCTAGGAGTGAGGTATGAATTCCAGGAAACATAATTCAAAAATTCAAGGTAAGAGGGTATTGTGGCAGTGTCTGTCAAGCACGCATGTAAGTGAATGTCTCCTGTCCACCCTCTCGAAGAGAATTAAGTGAAGACACCCTGGGGGTTCAAGTTTCAGCTCCCAAAAGAGAACTCGAGGTGTGAGCCAAGGTCTACCTGGTGACTTTCAAGCAATTCTGCCTCTAGCAACTAAATAATCTTTTGACAAAGATAATTAAAATGTGCATAGAGCAAGTATACCTTATTGAGAAAATTTCTGAAGTTCATGAAATGTGACTCTTTTTTCTCTTGTGATATTTAGTCAATTATCTCAACAATAGAACAAGTTGCCATTGTATATCTCAAATGCAGAAAGAACAATAAAGTGCCAAGGAAAGGCTGTTATTGATTTGAATGAAGACAGCTGCCTCACTGAGCTGCGGGGGTGAAGAAGGTGCTGATACAAACCTGTCAGTACAAAGCTGGGGGCGGAAAGGGAGAGGGTGGATACCAAGGAGCTATCTAAGTAAGGAAACAAGAACAAGAAGAGGACTTATACAAAGGAATGGGAAAAGGAAGAAGAACATCTTCTGTTTATTAAAAACCTATCATAGCCAGTCAATATTAGGAACTTTGAATATATTTTTCTAAACCTTAATGCAGCCATGATGAAACAGTTCTATTCTTATTTTACAGATATAGGAATAGGAAGAAAGGGTGAAATGTGGGGTAAAAGAATGTGTAAAGCAAGGTGGGAAGGGCACGGGGAAATGGAAGAGAAAGGAAAAGCAAAGGATTAGCGTATAAATGAAGAGTTAAAATTAAGAGGTGAGAGAGAGAAGATAATGTTCTTATACTAGTTGCTCCAGTTGATTCCAATTCATGGGAATCACATCTGTGTCAGAACTGTGATCTGTAGGGTTTTCAGTGGCTGAATTTTTGCAAGTAGATTTCCAGGCCATTCCAAGGTGCCTCTGGTAGACTAGAACCTCCAAACTTTTAGTTAGCAGCAGACTGTGTTAACTGTTTGCACCGCCCTTCTTATAGATGTACAAAAACAAAGAGGAAAATAAAACCAACACAAATCTAAACCCTCGTAAGTCTAAAGATGGGATGCGTTGAGCTCTTTTTTCCAAGAGAGTTTCCTTGAGAAGAGAGAAATTGTTCTCATTCTTGTCTGTTCAGAGAGACAAGAAAAAAGAAACACAATACTAGCTGAGGAGGAGATGAGGCAGAGATTTGAAGACAGATTTTAGGGGAAAGATTCCCATGGATCTGCAATGCTGGCCTGGATGCTAGGAGGCCGGGAAACTTGTCTTCTTTTGAAGTGACCTTCTCTCTTGAAGGAAACCATCAGGCCAATCTTGAAGGCCTTTTGTAACACCTAAGCCTCATAACCAACATCTTTAGGAGGTAAGTTCTATTATTATCACTATCACACCACTAGTCGGCTGCCGTGCTAGGATTCAAATCTGGTGTGTTCCAATCTAAACTTGCAGTTGTAAACACTGCTATTTTTCTTGTTGAATGGATGGAAAGGAAAGAATCATTATTTATTCATCCTATGAGGATAGCTGTGTAAAAGCACTCAGCAGTTCTTGTTATTTGCCCCGCTCCAACAACTCTGTGAGAGGAGTTCAAAGAGCTAGTCTAGAGGCATGCCTTGATGAAATGTTTGTGCAAGAGTTTACAAAGATATCATCCACTGTTTGTAAACATCCTGTAGACATATGTGTGCAATAAGTTGCTTTTATATGGCCTTTCTAGCCATGGGCTTGTAACTCCCAGAAAATGATTAGGTAAGGCTATGCAAATAAGGTGTGTGGAATCCTTGTGGTGAAGAGACTATGCAAATAAGGTGCATGGAACAATTTTAGGGAATTGGCCAGTTATGCAGTCCTGCTACTTTCAAAAAGAGCCAATCTACCCTTTCTTGATGAAAACCATAATGAAGATTAGAATAGAAAGGAAATTCCTCAGTATGATTCGGGGCATATATGA
Organism: Elephas maximus indicus; assembly: GCF_024166365.1. Taxonomy (NCBI): domain Eukaryota; kingdom Metazoa; phylum Chordata; class Mammalia; order Proboscidea; family Elephantidae; genus Elephas; species Elephas maximus. The sequence goes on along the minus strand of NC_064830.1, from coordinate 86,735,802 downwards.
AAAGCCAACAGTCAACATTATACTTAATGGAGAAAGACTGAGAGCTTTCCTCTTGAAACTGGGAGCAAGACAAAGGTGCCCACTCTCACCATTTCTATTTAAAATTGTATTAGAAGTCCTAGCCATAGCAATAAGTTGAGAAAAAGAAAGAAAGTACCCAGATTGGAAAAGAAGAAGTGAAATTATTTCTATTCACGAATTATATGATCCTATTTTTCTTTTTATACATAGATCATTTGCTAACCAAAAGGTAGGCAGTTCGAATCCACCAGGTGCTCCCAAGACACTCTTTGGGGCAGTTGCAACCTATCCTATATAGTTGCTTTGAGTCGGAATTGACTCAACGGCAGCTGGTTTGGTTTTGGGTTTTTTATATACAGAAAATCCCAAAGAGCCCACAAGAAAACATATAGCACTAATAGAGGAATTTAGTAAAGTTGCAGGGTACAAGGTCAACAAACAAAAGTCAGTTGAGATTCTATACATCAGCAATGAGAGACCTGAATGGAAAATTATGGAAGCCGTTACATTTACAATAGCATTTAAGAGGATAAAATACCTAGGAATAAATCTAACCAGGCACGTGAAAGACTTATATAAGGAAAACTATAAAACAGTGTTGAAAGAGATTAAAGAAGATTTAAATAAATATAGATGTTCCATGTTCATGGATTGGAATACTTAATATTGTTAAGATGTCAATACTACCCAAAGCAACCTATAGACTCAATGCAATCTCAATCAAAATTCCAATAGCCTTCTTTACAGAAATAGAAAAACTAATCCTCAAATTTATATGGAATGACAAGAGACCCTGAATAGCTAAAGCAGTGTTGAAAGAGAAGAACAAAGTAGGAGGACTCACACCTCCTGATTTTAAAACATACTATACAGCTTCAGAAATCAAAACATCCTAGTGCTGATATAACAATAGACACATAGACCAATGGAACAGAATTCAGAGTTTGTAAATAAGCCCAGACATGAATTTTCAACTGATTTTTGACAAAGGTGCTAAATCCATTTGATGGGGAAAGAAGAGTCTCTTCAATAAACGGTGTTGGGAAAACTGTACCTGCACATGCAGAAAAATGAATCAGGATTCATGCCTCACACCATACACAAAACACACACACACACAAAACAGAAAACAACAAATGTTGTCGAGGATGAGGGGAAATTAGATCATTTACGCGTTGCTGGTGGGAATGCAAAATGCTACAGCCATTGTGGAAAACAGTGTAGTGGTTCCTAGAACTACCATGTGACCCAGCAATTTCACTCCTAGGATTATACCCAAAAGACGTGAAAGCAGAGACTCAGAGACTTGTACACCAGTGTTCATTGCAGCACTATTCACTATAGCCAAAATTTGGAAACGACCTAAATGCCCATCAACAGATGAATGGATAAACAAAATGTGGTACATACATAAAATGGTATACTACTCAGCCAGTAGGGGAAATGAAGTCTTGATACATGGATGAAACTTAAAGACATTACACTAAGTGAAACAAGCCAATCACAAAAAGACAAATATGTATGACCTCGCTTACATAAAAAAACAAGAAAAGGCAAACGTACAGAGACCAAAGTTTATTAGTGGTTACCAGGGACAGGAGGGAGGGGGAAAAAGGTTAACAGTGATAGAAAAATTGCATTGATTAAGGGTAAGGTTGCCCAGCCAATTATTGTAATTGCTGTCAGTAAGTTGTACGCCTGAAAAAAAGTTGAGTTGGTAGATATATTTAGAACCATTAAAAAAAAAAAAGTAGCTGCTGAGGCTACTTATGTACAACCAAATTCCTCATGGGATTTGGTTCCTTGGTTTGGAGGTTTAGGGTCATGGTTTTGTGGGATATCCTAGTTAATTGATCTAATAATGTGTTCTATCTCCTAGTCCATTGCATAGTGCCTGGGGTCTTAAAAGTTTATAAGTGGTCATCCAAAGTACACCAGTTGGTCTCTATTCACCTGAAGCAACAGAGGAAGGAGAATCAGGAATAGAAGGAGGATATGGAATGTGTGGCTAATTGCCTCCATGAACAACTCTCTCCTTTGCTATGAGACAAAACCTGGATGGTGCCTGGCAACTATCACTAAACATTTTGATCAAAGATTGTGTAGAAGAATCCATATCAAAAATGCAAAAATGCAGAACAGAATATCAAATTATCATGGACTCCAAACTTTCTAGATCCACGGAGGGTGGTTGAACCCCTGAAATATTGCCTTGAGATAATCTTAAAACCTTAAACCAAAAATATTCCCTGAAGTCTCTTGAAACCGAACAATAGTTTAGCTTAACTAGTAAAAATGGTCAGCCTTGAGCATCATGCTCTTTTAAGAACTATCTATATGAGATCGAATTGACAACAGCAACTGAAAAGATTAGACAGAAACCTTAGGGGGCAGTGAGTTTATGTTAACGAGGGAGGAACAGCTTAGAAAAGGGGCATGAAAATGGTTGCACAACTTGAAGAATGTAATCAATGTCACTAAATTGTACATGTAAAAATGATTGAATTGATGTATGTTTGGTTGAGTATATTCTCAAAACAACAACAAAATAAATAAAATTTAGAGAGAATGAAAACAGCCAGTCTCAGAGGCTGTGTGTGGGGGGTGGGGTGGGGGCGGGGAAGGGACTTGCTACCATCAAGAAGAAAATCCAGGAGCAGAGTCCCTGTGCTGAGAACCTTCTAGACCCCGGAGACAGAGAGAGCTGTAACAATAGACAGCTGTAACACTGGAGATGGCAGTGGCACCAGATGGCAGTGGCTTGGGACTGGTAGATTCATGGGGCTTACAGAAGGCTACAGTGGGCTTGCTGACACACAGAGTGAGAGAGCTGAGCGCCTTCGGGCAGGAGCCTTCCTGGTGGAGTGGGGGTGCCCCTGGGCACTTACTGGCAGAACTAAAGGGCTTTGTAACACTTGCCCAAGCAGGGCAAAGGCCAGGCCTGAGTGGGGGCCAAGCTTGAGAGCAGGGGCCAAGGCCAAGAGCAAGTGTTGAGGCCAAGAGCAAGGCATTTCTGCCTGCTGGCACAGCTGAGAAAGAGTTGCGAGGTTGGAAGCTGTCCTGATTGACAAACTGTATCCTGTCTCCTGAGTTGTTCCTGCTACTTCTAAGTTGATCCTGATCCTGTATGGTAAAACCCTATAATCATGAGTACATTCTGTGAGTTCTGTATGGCCATTGCAACAAATTGTCAAGCCCAGAGAAGTAGACAGTGCTGTGGGAGGGATGACTGCTGTAAGAATTCATAAAAGGGTTGAAGAGTGGAGGGGCGGCTGAGGTCAGAATTGGTAAACAAGTTGGAGAGTGGAGGTGAATTCTTCCATCTCAAAGGAACCAGCTTTGGGCTGATGCTGATGGCAATTTTTTCTCCTCTCCCCTAGTGAAGTTAGAGGACCTCTGATGCTGCCATTTTACAACGTAGATGTGTTTTGTTTGGACCATACAGTGTTTATTTGTAAAATTGAATTAGTTGCAAGTGTTAGAATGTTGGGAGATTTCACATAAAAATCAAGATAAGCTCCTCTGTACCCAGTAGACACTGGAAGCTCCAGGAAAGTCCACTAAACAGAATCTTTCTCTTTTATAATAGGACCAGCCAATGTCCATAAGTTGATGCCTTTTGGTCTCAACCAATCACAGCATCCATAGTGATCAAATGCCCTGATTTACCACGCTTCAGTTGTATGTCCACATCCCTGCAGCTGGGGTTGCGATCATACCCATTGTCATGGATTGAATTGTGTACCCCAAAAGTATGTGTCGACTTGGTTAGGCCATGGTTCCCAGTATTGTGTGGTTGTCCTCCATTTTGTGATTGTAATTTTATGTTAAAGAGGGTTAAGGTGGGATTTTGACAACACAATTAGCCAGGTCACATCCCTGATCCAATGTAAAGGGAGTTTCCCTGGGGTGTGGCCTGCACCCCCTTTTATTTCTCAAGAGATAAAAAGGAAAGAGAAGCAAGCAGAGAGTTGAGGACTTCATACCACCAAGAAAGCAGGAGCAGAGCACGTCTTTTGGACCTGGAGTCCCTGAGCCTGAGAAGCTCCTCAACCTGGGGAAGATTGGTGACAAGGAATCTTCCTCCAGAGCCAACGGAGAGAGCAAGACTTCCCCTGGAGCCGACACCCTGAATTTGGACTTGTCACCTACAAGAGTGTGAGAGAATAAACTCCTCTTTGTTGAGGCCATCCACTCGTGGTATTTCTGTTATAGCAGCGCTCGATGGCTAGAACGCCCACCAAAACTAGAAGGTGGGTGAGTAGGGGAGAAGTGGCTTCTCAAAATAAAACCAAGATACTACTACAAGAAGAAGGGGAAATGGATATTAAAAACAGACTTTCATTACAATTCTTAATAAACAAGGGAAGCCCTCGATGAGATGGATTGATACAATAGCCACAGCAAGGGACACAAACATATATTAAAACATAAAGCACAAATAAAGCATGTAGGGTTTATATGAGCAGTTATTCCGTATGCATAATGGGAGATCATTCTGTTTCTAAAAAAACAAATGGCTCAATGCAGGGTAGCTGCAACAATGCTTTTAAGGAGAAGAGAGGAAACAGAGAAGAAAATTCACCATTAGCTAGTCTCAACAGGACTGATTGAAATCATACCGTCCCTTTCTGAAATCAGCTGGCAACAGGTTACTGCCTGGTCTCTATTGTGGCCCCCATTTGTTTGCATAAATCCTTGGGTATAGTCCAGAGGTTTTAAAATAATAACTCGTTGCCATGGAGTCAATTCCAACTCATAGTGACCCCATAGGACATAGTAGAACTGCCCCATAAAGTTTCCAAGGTTATAATCTTTACGGCTAGGAGCCCTGGTAGTGCGTGGTTAAACCACTCAGCTTCTAACTGAAAGGTCAGCAGTTCGAACCCACCAGCCACTCTGAGAGAGAAAGATGTGGCAGTCTGCTTCTGCCAAGATTTACAGCCTTGCAAACTCCATGAGGCAGTTCTGCTCTGTCCTACAGAGTCGCTGTGGGTTGGAATTGACTCAACGGCAATGGGGAGACTATTTACAGAAGCAAACTGCCACATGGTTCTTCCTCAGAGCTGCTGGTGGGTTCGAACCACTGATCTTTAGGTTAGCGGCCAAATGCTTAACCGCTGCGCCACCAAGGCTCCTTTTTAAAATAATAAAGACAGGGAATTCCAAGAATTATATCTCAGGAAGCAAGGCAAATTACTTAAAGTTAAGTCCTTTGTACAAGATAAACCCTGAGCTAGTTTATGGTTAACAGGTATCTTTGTTGAAAAGGGGAATCTGCCCAACTTCACGGCCACTGTGTCCCCACAGTATTCCTCTTGTCTGTGTTTTGGTACGTTTTACAATGATGGGTGACCCTTGTGAATTTTCTCTGCACTCAGAGGCATTTGTGAATTTGAGCTTCATTTTCTTTCATTAACACAAACCAAAAGTCATGAAGATGGCACAGGACCAGGCAACGTTTTATTCTGTTGTACATGAGGACTCCGTGAGTCAGAAGGCGATTTGACAGAAACTTACAACAACAACAAGGTCCTATTGTGAATTTTTTTACATGAATAAATAAAAGTAGAACACTGAACAAGAGCTATCACAGGCTTCAGCTTGAAGATCTTTATATGTGGCCGTTTCTGATTTGCTGAGACCTCACTGGTGATAAGCTCCATCCAGAGGCCTCAGAACCACTCTGAGATTTTTCAAAGTGCCAGATGTGAGTGCTTTCTGCATCACTGAGAGCACAATGGCTCCATTAGGAAAACACCTGTTGCTTAATACTGTTTGATAACACAGGCGATCTCATCGACTCTCAGAAGGTGAAGCCCTAATAGGGAAATGGATGCAGGCTGGGAAAACAGCGAGAAAGCCAATTGCTGCCCCTTTGGTCCTTATACCAAAAAACAAAGCAAAAAACCCTTGCCGTCCCTTTGATTCCAACTCATAGGAAACCCTATAGGACAGGGTAGAACTGCCCCATAGAGTTTCCAAGGAGGGCTGGTGGATTTAAACTTCTAAGCTTTTGGTTAGCAGCCCAGTTCTTAACAACTGCGCCACCAGGTCTCCTATCTCAGTCCTTATGTTGTTATTAGGTGCTGTCCAGTCGATTCTGACTCATAGTGACCCTATGTACAGCAGAATGAAACACTGCAGGGTCCTGCACCATCCTTGCAATTGTTGCTATGCTGGAGCCCGTTGTTGCAGCCACTGTGTCAATCCTTCTTGTTGAGGGTCTTCCTCTTATTCGATGACCTTCTATTTTACCAAGCATGTTGTCCTTCTCCAGGGACTAGTCCCTCCTGATAACATGTCCAAAGTATGTGAGACATAGTCTCACCATCCTTGCTTCTAAGGAGCATTCTAGTTGTAATTCTTCCAAGACAGATTTGTTCATTCTTTTGGTAGTCCATGGTATATTCAATATTCTTTGCCAACACAATTCAAAGGTGTCAATTCTTTGGTCTTGTGTATTCGTAGTCCAGCTTTCACATGCTTATGAAGTGATTGAAAACACCATGGCTTGTGTCAGGCACACCTTAGTCTTCAAGGTGACATCTTTGCTTTTCAACACTTTAAAGAGGTCTTTTGCAGCCAATTTGCCCAATGCAATGCGTCTTTTGATTTCTTGACTGCTGCTTCCATGGGTGTTGATTGCAGATCCAAGCAAAATGAAATCCTTGACAACTTCAGTCTTTTCTCCATTTATCACAATGTTGCTTATTGGTCCAGTTGTGAGGATTTTTGTTTACTTTATGTTGAGGTGTAATCCACGCTGAAGGCTTTGGTCCTTGATCCTCATCATTAAGTGCTTCAAGTCCTCTTCACTTTCAGCAAGCAAGGTTGTGTCATCTGCATAACACAGGTTATTAATGAGTCTTCCTCTGATCCTGATGCCACATTCTTCTTCATATAGTCCAGCTTCTTGGATTATTTGCTCAGGTTACAGATTGAATAGATATGGTGAAAAGATACAACCCTGATGCACACCTTCCCTGACTTTAAACCACTCAGTATCCCCTTGCTCTGTTTGAATGACTGCCTCTTGATCTATGTACAGGTACCTCATAAGCACAGTTAAGTGTTCTGGAATTCCTATTCTTTGAAATGTTATCCATAATTTGTTACGATCCACACATTCCAGTGCCTTTGCATAGTCGATAAAACACAGGCAGACATCTTTCTGGTATTCTCTGCTTTCAGCCAGGATCCATCTGACATCAGCAATGATATCCCTGGTTCCATGTCCTCTTCTGAATCCAGCCTGAATTTCTGGCAGTTCTCTCTCGATGTACTGCTACCACTGCTTTTGAATGAACTTCAGCAAAATTTTACTTGCGTGTGATATTAATGATATTATTCGATAATTTCCACACTCGGTTGGATCTCCTTACTTGAGAATAGTTATAAATATGGTTCTCTTCCAGTCTTCCAAACTTCTTGGCATAGACGAGTGAGTACTTCCAGTGCTGCATCCATTTGTTGAAACATCTCAACTGGTGTTCTGTCAATTCCTGGAGCCTTGCTTTTCACCAATGACTTCAGTGCAGCTTGGACTTCTTCCTTCAGTACCTTTAGTTCCTGATCATATGTTACCTCCTGAAATGGTTGAACGCCGACCAATTCTTTTTGGTATGCCTTTCATCTTCTTTTGATACTTCCTGTGTTATTTAATATTTTCCTCATAGAATCCTTCAATACTGCAACTTGAGGCTTGAATTTTTTCTTCAGTTCTTTCAGCTTGAGAAAGCCCCAGCATGTTTTTCCCTTTTGGTTTTCTATCTCCAGGTCTTTCCACATGTCATTATAATATTTTGTCTTTTCCACCCACCCTTTGAAATCTTCTGTTCAGCTCTTTTACTTCATCATTTCTTCCTTTCACTTTAGTTACTCGACATTCAAGAGCAAGTTTGAGAGTCTCTTATGACATTCATTTTGGTCTTCTCTTTCTTGTCTTTTTAATGACCACTTGCTTCCTTCATGTATTATATCTTTGATGTCATTCTATAACTCACATGGTCTTTGGTCATTACTGTTCAATGAGTCAAATCTAATCTTGAGATGGTCTCTAAATTCAGGTGGGATATACTTAAGGTTGTATTTTGGCTCTCATAGACTTGTTCTAATTTCCTTCAGTTTCTACTTCAATAGGAGCAATTGATAGTCTGTTCCACAGTCGGCTCCTGGCCTTGTTCTGACTGACGACAATGAGCTTTTCCATTGTCTCTTTCCACAGACATAGCCGATTTCATTTCTGTGTATTCCACCTGGCGAGGTCCATGTGTATTGTCACCATTTATGTTAGTGAAAAAGTTATTTGCAATGAAGAAGTCACTGGTCTTGGAAAATTCTATCATGTGATCTCTGGCATCATTTCTATCACTGAGGCCATATTTTTAGTCCTTATAGACTACCTTATGTTGGAGGAAGGGCACTGGGCTGTGATTCATGGAGAGAATGTCAAAGGTACCTTATTTTACCAGATCCTATTATTTTCCTACTATGATTGACTCAACAGCAATTTTTTTTCATGCTCCTTAGAAGCAAGGATGGCAAGACTTCATCTTGCTTACATTGGACATATCATCAGGAGGAATCAGTTGCTAGAGAAGGACATCATGTTTGGACAAATAGAGGGTCAACAAAATAGAGACCCTCAGTGTGATGGATTGACACAGTGGCCACAATAGGCTCAAACACAGCAATAATTGTGAGAATAGTGCAAGATCAGGCAACATTTTGCTCTGTTATACATAAGGTTGCTATGAGTCGGAACTTACTCAATGGCATCTACCAACAACAACTGTTTTCCAGACACTGTGGCTGGCAATTTATATTTGCTATTTCTTTCAATCCTTACAACAGCCCTATAAGTTAAAGGGGTTGTTAGCATTGGCTATACATGGAGAAATTGAGTCTAGAAGTGGCTATGCACTGTGGCCAAGGTTGTATATCTAGGCACTGTTTGTGTCAGGTTATGAACATAGATATTGATCTGCCACTTCTATCAGGGTGAAGTTAACTGCCCCTATTTGATAATTCTAACACTAAGGCATTTATCACACTTTATTGCAATTGCTCATATACTCATACTTAACATCTCCTTAGACAGTAAGATCCTAGGAAGTACAAATCGTATCTGTACAGAGAAGTTACTACTATATCACCATGCTCTGGGAAAGTATTTGGTTCAGTGAATAACTTGAATGGATATAGGGATGGATGATATAATTCATGCTTCAGAATTCATTATGTTTATTTTATTCTACAATCATTTTGTTTGTTTACAATGCCTCTTGCCACCCCACCCTTTGGAGCTTACTGTTCAAACCCATACTCATGCAATGTGAAAACTCATGCACAAAATAATGTTTGATGACAATTTTTTATTTTACAGGAGTGAGCTCATACCCAAATCTTGAGTTTTTGTACCTTGCTTTTCTTACTTAATCATACATTGTAAACATACCTCTAGAATAACATGTTTAAATCTAAGTCAGTTTTTTGGTTTTTTTTTTTTTTTTTTTTTTGGTCAAATGCATTGTATTTCTTGGAATGAATGCACGACTCTTTGTTCAACTATTCCTTTGCTGGTCAACATTCAGGATGCTTTGGGCTTTTTGTGTTTTTGTCATTTTAAACAAGCAGCAATAACATCTCTGTATACTTTATTTTATTTGCTCATATATTTGTTCTTATGGAATAGATTTCCTGAAGTGGCATAGCTGGGTTAGTGGATATATGTGGTTTTATTTTTAAGAGTAAGAGGAATTGTCATATAGCTTTCAAAAAAGGCTGTAGCATTTCTTGCTTCTATCAGAAGCACATGAAATTATTCCTTTCTGTCATATCCTTGCCAATCTTGTATGTTAACATTTTTTTTTACCCAGTCTATTGAATGAAATGTGGTTGTTGTTGTGTGCTGTCAAGTCGATTCCTACTCCTAGGAACCCTATAAGACAGAGGAGAACTACCTTATAGGGTTTCCTAGGCTGTCATCTTTATAGGAGCAGGTCACCAGGCTTTTTTTCTTGAGGAGCATCTGGTGGGTTTAAAATGCCAACCTTTCAGTTAGGAGCTGAGCATTTAAATATTGTGCCAAAGATGGTATTTTAGTTTGCTTTTCCCTAATACTAAGCTTGAGCATCTTATCATGTGTTTTTTGATCATTAATTTCTGTTCTTGTGATTTGCCAGATTGTGGCGGAAACATAGCGCTGGTCATCAAATGCCATTTCATCTTTTTTGAGCATGCAACTGGACTATATTTCCCAGCTATCTTTGCAGCTCATTGTGCTCATATGACTGAACTCTGGCCAGTGGGATGTGAACAGAATGTATTTCTTGACTCTCAGGCCTGTGCCTCCATGTCATCTCATGTGTGATTCTTTATTCTTTCCCCCAAGTGCCAGACTAAACAAACGACTGAGCCACAAGATAGAGGGAGCCTGGGCCTCCAAACAACCACGTGAATGGCTGCCTACTGAGTAGGTTGATCCATTTTAGTCCTCGTGGAAGTGATGTAGAAACTACTATCATATTAACCTGCATAGATTTCAGGGTTACAGAGCAACAGACACTATCCTCACTAGTATCCTATTGATAGGCTTTGGCCATTATTTTTTACTTTCGAGATGCTTAATATTTCTGTATTATCTGTACGGAAGCATTAATTTTTATTTGTTATATCTCAAATTCATATTTTTTACAATGTATCACTTGTCTTGATTTAATAATATTAACATTTTTATTAATTTATTTATTCAGTAGTCACAACAATGGTTTCTGAATGTTCTGTTATTTAAAACATTTTTCTTCAATCTGAGGTCTTAAAAATATTTTCTGTAACTATGTATTTATATTTTGTATTAATTATCTTAATTTTTAAATATTTCATCCAGCTGGAGTGTATTTCTATATGTGTGTCTTGTAGGGGTTTAGCTTTTTATCTTCCCAGGTGGATAGCCTGTTATACCAGAACACTTTATTATAGGAATTGAAATGTCACCTATATCAGATCTAAGTTTACTTATATACTGGGCTCTATTTCTGTATCTGTTGCTTTCTTCTAAGCTATCTGTCTATTCTTGCACAAATACATATTATGCTGTTTTGAGAAGAGTATCTTCAGAGTATGCTTTTATGTAGGTGGTAGGATGATTCCCTCCCATCCTTCTTCTTTCTCAAAAATTTTATGGAAATCATTTTAAATTTATTCTTTAATGACCTTTTTTAGTCCCATGCCCTAGAAAATAATCAAAGTAAAAAGAAAAAAAAAAAAGTAGGGATTCTGATAGAAATTTTCATAAATGGTTTTATTAATCTGGAAAGGATGGGTATTTTGTGATACGAAATCATCCCATTCAGGAGCATGCTATGTCTCTCCATTAATTCAGATCATGTTTTATGGTATTCAATAAAATTTTATAGTTTTATTCAGATAAGTACTGTGCTTGCTAAATTTATTCATAGATATTTTATAGGTTTTATGACTATTGTGAATGGGCCTCCCGTCCTTCTACTTTCATTTCTAATGGCATATTTTTAGTATTGAATGATGCTTGATTTGTAGCTTCTATAACTCACACTACATTGGGAAGCCCTACCCCTAATTATTGCCATAGAGAACATGGAGGAACACATGCCTCCAGTGTTTCTTTTCTTCTGACAAAATCCAGAATTTATAAAATATATATATCCCAGCTGGAATATCTTGGGAACAAAGCCTGAGAACGGGTGTACTTCAAGGGTCTAGGAAATGGATAAATGATCAGACAATGGGCACTTGCTGTGGCTCACTTTGTGCTCTTTAAAAAAAAAAAAAAAGGGGCATGGTAAATTTTGATGTACCTTGGGGTAGGAGTCAACACTTAGGCGTTTATAATTTAGTGGTCATAGCAAGTTTCAGGTGATGAGATCAGGATGAGCTGTGTCCTTATGATGAGGACATGAAAAATGGAACCCAAAACACCATGTAAAGGGGCTAGAAAAGGGACTAGGAACAAGACAAGGGAGAAGAGAGATGCAAATGCTCTACAGAATAGTTGAACAGAACAATAAATGGAAACTAAGGGAGGACCCAGACCAACAGATTGGTTCAAGTGCTATTGTAAAAGTTGCAAGATACAAGATCAATATACAAAATCAATTTTACTTCTATCTACTAGCAATTGGATTTTTTTTTTAATTTCAAATGTGTATGGATACATTTGACAAAAGATGCAAAATTCCTATACACTGAAAACTACAAAACACTGCTGAGACAAATAAAAAATTTTAACAAATGGATTTTTGATTCTGTGTTCATGAGTCTAAAAATTCAATATTGTTAAGATGCCTATCCTCCTCAAATTGACCCATAGATTCAATGCAATACCAATCAAAATCCAAGTAGACTTATTTGTAGTACATGACAATACGGTTCTAAAGTTTATAGGGAAATGCAAAGGACTTGGAATAACCAAAACCACTTTGAAAAGAGGAATGAAATTACAGAACTTACACTATCTGATTTCAAGATTTATTATAAAGCTACAGAAATCAAGACAGTGTAAATTGGCGTAAAGACAAATATATGGGTCAATGGAACAGAATAGAGAGTCCAGAAATAGACCCACATACATATGGTCAACAGATTGCTCACAGAGGTGCCAAGGCAACTCAATTGGGAAAGGACAGTCTTTTTAATAAATGGTTCTGGAATAGTTGATATGCCACATGCAAAAAAAAAAAAAAAAATGCTTCAACTGCCACCTCACATAACACACAAAACTTAACTCAAAATGGATCATGGACTTCTAGAAGAAAACATGGGAGAAAATCTTAGTGACCTTGAGTTTGGCAAAGATTTTCTAAGCAGGACATAAAAAGCTGAAACTATAAAAGAAACAAATTCAATAAGTTGGATTTTATTAAAATGAAAAGCTTTCGTTCTTCAGAAGACTGTTTCAGAAATGAAATGGAAAACCACAGACTAGGAGGAAATAGTTACAAAACATATATTTGACAAAACTTGTATCTTACACCTAAAATATATAAAGAACAATCCAATTAGAAAAAGGACAAAAGGTTTGGACAAATGCTTCACCAAAGATGATATGTGAGTAGCAAACAAGCGCAACATTATTAGTCATTGAAATGAAAAATCAAAGCTATGATGAGATACTACTACACAACCATTGGAATGACTAAGATTAAAAAGGCAGACCATACCAAGGGTCGGTCAGGACGTGAAGCAACTAGAACTCTTGTACGCCGATAGTGGGAATGCAAAATGGCACAACCACTTGGAAAAACAGTCTGGCAGTTTCTTAAAAAGTTAAACATACATTTACCATATGACCCAGAATTTCTACTTCTAGGTATTTTACCAAGAGAAGTGAAAGCATATGCCACAAAAAATACTTGTACATAAATGTTCATAGCAGCTTTATTGATAATAGCCCCAGACTGGAAATAATCCAAATACCCATCAAGAGATGAACGGATAAACAAAATGTGATATATATTTATACAATGTAATATAAAAAAAAAAAAATCAGCAGTAAAAAAGGCACAAACTATTGATACACGCAACAACACGAATGAAACTTAAAACAATAATGGTGAGCTAAAGAAGACAGACCAAAAAAACCCTCTTTTCTGTGATTCTATTTGTGTAAAATTGTAGAATGTGTGGAGCTCGGGTGGCACAGTCAGTAAGATCTTGACTGCTAATCAAAATGTCGCAGTTCAAATCCACCAGCTGCTCCTTGGAAACCCGATGGGGCAGTCCTACTCTGTCCTCTAGGGTAGCTATGAGTTGGAATTGACTCGATGGCAATGGGTTTTGGTAGAATATTCAAACTAATTATAGTGACATAAAGTAGACCAGTGGTTGCTTGGGAATGGGAATTGTGTGATTGGAGGGATTACAAATGGCACAAGGAATCTTCTGGGTATATTGGTTATATTTATCTGTTTGATTGCAGTGGTGGTTTCACTGGTACATACATATATCAAAGCATATCAAATTTGTACACTTCAAATAGTACAGCTGTAAACCAAAAATAAAACCAAACTTCTTGTGGTCGAGTCGATCCTGACTCATAGTTATTATTGTTTGAACTTCTGTATTTTTACAGATTTATGGAGGCATAACTGGCATATTATGCCTCCATAAATCTGTAAAAACGCAGAAATTCAAACAGTGCAACTCTACCCACCCCTTGCCTGAGTTTTCCTCTCAAGCAGGCTGTTCTGATGAAATGGAAGGGCTGGCCTACCAGTTGCAAGTTTCCATCCTACTTGTTTAGCAACCCTGCTGGAGAATGCCTTTTTTCTCAGTTTTTCCAATGAGATGAAGCATTGGCTACATGGCATTGACCACCTGGCACTGGCCGACTTGATCAAGTATCAATTGGCATTGGCCAACTTGATGACATGGCATTGGCCAACTTGATCAAATATCTATCTCTGAAACATTTTGTGTGACTCAGATAGGTCAAGGCTTTCCTGGGCGTAATTCTGGAACCCAGAGTGGGGTCAACCTGATACTATCCACAAAGACTGAAGGTCAGGGGATTCACAAAGGAGAACTGGGATGCTGGTGTGAGAAATATGGGGGTTCGTACAGGGCATAGTCAATGGGTGCCCGCTAATTACCCTCATCACAGGATTCTAGGTGGATTTGATGATATAACAGCCCAGTGCTCCATATGGTGTAGCTTCTGTTACCCCACCTGCCCAGAGAAAGACTGGCTGAGGAGCTAGTGATGGCTGCAGGCTGCAGATATGGCTTTTGGGAGAAATCATTCCTAGTTATGGGGAAGCCCACAATTGGATAACTTGAGTTGGGACCGCAAATTTCAAAATGACTTCAGTCCCTCTAATTATGAAGGTCTTCAAACAACTGAAGCTGATGAGAGAAGGGAACATACTTGGGTTCCGCAATAAATATTTTGTAAATGCAGTATGTTCACCGGGTCAGAAGAGTCCCAAGCTGAGAAAATGAGAGCACCCAATACGAATAATAACACAGAAGCTAAAATTAAGAACACGGAGAGCGCCAAATGTTAATGATGAGCTGAGCAACTGGAACTCCATACGTTGCTGCTGGGAGCATAAAATGGTACAACCACATTGTAAAAGTGTTAAAAATTAAACACACATCTCTCTATGACCCAGAAATTTCACTCCTCAGGATTTTCCCAGGGGAAATAAAAGCATATGCCATAAAAAGGCTTGTACTTGAATGTTCATAATGGCTTTGTTCATAATGGTTCTGAACTGGAAACAATCCAAATACCCATCAAGAGGTGAATGGATAAACATATCATGGTAAAGTCATACAATCTAACACTACTCTGTAATAAAAAGGAATGAAATACTGATACACACATGGATACATAGATGTAGCCCAACATCCATGAATCTCAAAAACACGTTGAGGAAAAGAAGCCAAACACACATAGAAAAACACATACTCTATAATTCCACTCATAGGACTTTCAAGAACAGGCAAACCTTGACTATAATGACTGAAGTCACAAAGCTGTTGCCTCCGAGGGAGGGGCGTTGACCATGAAAGGGCAGGAGGGTAGTTTCTTGTCTGATGGAAATGTTCTCTATCGTGTTTGCGGTGGTGGTTATATGGACGACATTAAACTGAACACCTAAGATCTGTGTTATAAATCATAACTCAATAAAATAAAACAAAAATGTGAATAGTAATAACAAAGTAACTATTATTATGATAGTACCAATCGCCATCTAGTTGATTCTGACTAATGGTGACCCTGTGTGTGTCAGAGTAGAACTGCGCTCCATAGGGTTTTCGGTGAATGATATATCAGCAGTAAATCACCAGAATTTTCTCCTGAGGTGCCTCTGGATAAATTCGAACCGCCAACCTTTTGGTTAGAAGCTGAGTGCTTAAGCATCTGTGCCGCCCAGGGACTCCATTATTATAGTAGCTAACATGTATTGACTTCTTACCTGGATTGTATCATTAAATCCTTACTTTAACTCTGAAAAGTACTCATAATATCCCATTTTTCAGTTGAGGAAATTGAGAAGGAGAATATGGAATGTGCTCAGATCACACAGTTAGTAAGTGGCAGAGCTGGGATTCAAACCTGACTTCAGAGTCTGCACTTTTAACTGCTCCTTCATAGATGAAGCTCAATGGAGTTGGGTGAGGGAAGCACTGCCCCTGGGCACCTCTAGGGTCAAAGAGGCCCAGGGAGTCAATTCTAAGATTCCAGAGCTTATGACCCTGACGAGTCTGAACAGAGAGGGAAGAGAGATTAAAAATTTTATGTGTCACTAATATTTAGCCTCTTACCTACAATACAGGTCTTTACCTCGGAAAGTTTGTTTAAACATGCAGCCTGGAAGAAAGGCGGAACTTTCTCGGGTCTCTGAAGGTCTGGGATTGTTCTGTCTTGTGGCATCCCATAAAATCTCTCATCTTTCAAAAGTTAGACTTTCCAGAGTGACTTGAAGAGTGCCCATGTCATCCCTTGAGTGTAGGGACTTTTTCTGTCTTAGTCATTGATATCTCTCCAGTGCCTAGAATAGTGCCTGGCTAAGCCTTCAATAAATATTTGGTGAGTGAATTAATTCATCCATCCTTCTTTCCATCCTTTTATCTACCCCATGCCCTCTGACCGCTGTTTGCCTCATTGAACCTTCTCTTAAAGTCAGACGAGGCATGGTCATATTGAACCCACCAGAAGGCATGTCTAAGATTGCATATGTTTGCTAGAACTGATAGCCTGGAGACTGAGAAGAGTGGGTCACCTTGTCCCCTCTGTACAGGTCAGTTGTAGTAGGAACCCAAACCTCTCTTCATTTGCCCCTATGGCTGCTCCTGGAAGCTCCCAGAGCCAGCATTTGACAGGATTAAGATTTGATATGACATCCCGTTAGGGCACCATTCAGGAATTCAATTGTGCCAGACAATGGAGTAGCACTTATTGGTTTCAGAGGGAATGGAAAACAATTTAAGCAACCTCTGTTCTCTTCAGCCCAGACACACACCATTGCTCTGTTGACTTAGGAGCAGCTGCTGACACTGAGCAGAGACAGCAGCTCTCTATGAAATCCCTCCTTCATCTGTCTCATGCATATCAAGGACAAGCTGCCTGTACTACTCGGGCAGAATTCTTTCTTTGGACCATCCTTCTAATTCAAGTCCTGGCTGATTTTCTCAGGGAATCTAGGGTGAGACTTGAGGGTATTTGAAGTTCTCAAGCTTGGTGGGATGAAATGCAAGGGAAATGCGGGAAGCTTTTTGCTTTAAGGATATGGCTTAGGCTGCAGCAAAAGCTGAAAAACTCTGGAGCAACAAAGGGAGTGAAGAGGTGACCCGGGGATGTTAACAGATACTGAGTGGGTGGATGGCCTTATTGTAGGCAGGAAGAGGCACTGGTCCAAAGCCACTTTGCAAAGTCCAGAGGGAAAAAGACAAAACAAAAGCAGGTCGATGCAGGCAAGAATAAATATTCAAGAGGTCTGAACTTTCAAGATTCCTGGCTAACAGAGATTTTCAGAATCAAGTGAAATGTAGATCCTGGTTTGGGGAAACTAAGATGCCAACCTCCCACCTCAGAAAAAAAAAAAAAAAACCTATTGCCGTAAAGTTGATTCTGTCTCATAGAGACCCTATAAGACAGAGTAAAACTGCCCCATAGGGTTTCCAATGAGCACCTGGTGGATTCGAACTGCAGATCTTTTCGTTAGCAGCTGAACTCTTAACCTCTACACCACCAGGGTTTCCAAGATGCCAGCTAAAATCTAGAGTCAGCCTATGTTGGGATATGGTGCTGTTAGGAACTGGAGAGTTATAAGGGGCAACCATCAAAAGTCACTGGCTTCTGTAGAATTAGATCTATAGGGTTAGATGTTAGGTCTTTAGCAATCTGGCACAGTCCCTGTGTTCAGGGAGCCCATAGTCAATGACAGTCACAGTGATCAAGAAGCATGGGGGGTGGTGTGTAGAGATCAGGTAAACTCTAGTATGTGAGCAACATTTATCACAACAAAGATGAGCATATGCGGTGTGTGGTGTTTGCAGACATTCTGTGGAAAGCCGATAGGTAGAACAATGAAGCAACAAATGTTCAGGTCTAGATGAGAAATCACAAACATTCGGGTGAGGTAGAGTTCAGAGCAATGGTTTTGAAACCTGGCAGCAAATTGGAATCACCTGGAATGGTTTAAAAAATGCTAATGCTTAGGCGCCACCCCCAGATATTGATTTAATAGGTTTTGGGTAGGGGTATAGAGTCTGAATATTTGTAAAGTCCGTCAGGTTAGTCTAATGTGCAGTCCAAGTTGAGAACCACTAGTTGATAAGAGTTGGTAGACCCTGGTGGATTTATCCATCCATCTGTCCGTCCATCCATCATCCATCCATCCATCCATCCATCCGTCCATCCATCATCCATCCATCCATCATCCATCCATCCATCCATCCATCCATCCATCATCCATCCATCCATCCATCCATCCATCCATCCATCCATCCATCCATCCATCCATCCATCCATCCATCCATCCATCCATCCATCCATCCATCCATCCATCCATCCATCCATCCATCCATCCATCCATCCATCCATCCATCCATCCAATCCATCACCATTCAGAATCCTTTCTCATTTCTTTGGTGACAGCCTTTAATTCCATCTGGGGGAATTATTGCTCCCCATCTGTGAGCAATGCTTTCTGGGTGGCTACCTATTATTGTATAGGTCGTACACTGCACAAGGTGGCTGGCCAAGGCCAAACTGGGGACTGAAATTTTGCTCTAGTTTTTACCACCAACCATGTACCATGGTGGAGGGTTATGGCTATCTCAAGAAAGGGGAACTTTTCCCCAACTTTCACCAGAGAGTTTTTGTGAGAGTGTAATAGTTAGTACACGTCACCACTTAGACAACCGCCAGACACACAATTACTGTCCAGTGAATGTTAGTTCTTGTTACCGTAACTCACGATGACTGGATTTTTATTTACAGTAAAATGGGAAGATGCGGGCTGATCCATTCACAATTAAATGTTCACTCCAGCTATGGTATAGAGAATAGACTGAATTGGGCAAGTGGAGAAGTAAGTTTAGAGGTGATTGCAAAGATTTAGGCAAATGGTAATGGTGGCTTAAAGTCAAGTGACAACAGCCTCCCTCCTTTTAATAAGTTCCTGCCCTGCTTAATAGTCAGTCACTTTCTGCTGCTTCCAAATAAAGACCTCCGACTTACCGAGTGTGAGGCTAAATGTAGTAGGAGATGGGACAGCAATGGCCAGATCACACAAGGCCTTAAGTGCCACTCTAAGGAGGCTGTCCTTTTGCAGAAAGGTGATGATGGAGACTTTGGAAGGTTTTGAACAGATCAACGATACAGTCAAATTTGCATTTTTCCAAAGACCTCACTGGTGCTATGTGGAAGCTAAATCAGAAAGGAGAGATAGACATAAGAGACCCAGGACTGAGCATCACCAGGCAGAAAGCTGGGGAGAGAATGTTCTGGTGGTGATGTTGAGGTCTTGGAAATAACGACTAAGACTGTTCCTTGTTCCTCTCAGGAGTGGGTTGTTGTTGCTGATAGCTGCCATTGAGTTGGCCCCTGGTTCATGGTCACCCCATGCACACTGGAACAGGATGGTGCCTGGTCCTGCACCACCCACAATGATCGGCTACGCATTGTACCGTTGTGATCCATAGGGTTTTCAATGGCTGATTTTTGGAAGTAGATTGCAAGGCCATTCTTCCTAATCCTTCTTAGTCCGGACGTTCTGTTGAAAAGTTTTCAGCATATTGCAGTACACAAGCCTCCACTCACAGACAGGTGGTGGCCGCACACGCAGTGTATTGGCCTGGAATCACACGGGGCCTACTGCATGGAAGGTGAGAATTCTACCACTGAACCACCAATGTCCCCCATCAGTGGTGGGTCAGGATTTCTAACAGATACTTCATATTCCAGGGTTGCAATAGGCGGAGTCTACTCGAACCTGGAGAAATACCATCAATGATTGATTCATTGTAAGCCAATGTCAGAATTTTATAAGGTAAAAATGGCAGGCCACCATCAAAGCCACTGGAAATAATTTCGGACTCCAGCCTCTAGGCCAGAGGTTATGACGAGGCAGCATATGGACCCAAAGTGCCACAGACACGCTTTATTTGACCCTCCCACTATTTAAAAACTAGTTGCTATGGAGATTTCACTTTAAGATCTGAATTTTATATATAAAAGTCTGGCTGTCAAGGGTGGGTCCCATCCCCACTGGCAGTAATAAGTTGGAAGCAGGAAATGACTCTCCTATTTGGAAATTGTCTGATCTCCAGTTTGTCATAGTCCCCTCTGGCCCACCTACCAATTTATATTACCCGTCCAGCCCTTGTAGACATTTGGGTTTGTGACCCTTGCAAAGGCTATCTAAAGAGTCTAGCTGAAAAAAGAGAAGAAAATTGAAGCTGTGTTGAAGCTTAATGCTTACCTATAAAAGAAAGGGGCTGGGGTAAGTTGCCTGTCTGTTTGCCTCCCAGTACTTGCCTGGCCCACAGAGACCTCTATTCTTCACATCCAATAGCGTTCTGGCAAAGGTCTCCAGGGCCTGCTTCCCCTGGTGCCCCTGCTCCCTCCGTCTACTCTATGTGTGGCTTGTAACCAGCTCCCAGGTCCTCAGAATAATTGGGTCTGAGCTAGCATTCCCTCTATAAATATTAATTTGGATATGCTTGGTATACTCTGCTTCTTTTAGATGAATTGTTAACTAGCTTTCTAATCTGCAGCTTCTTGACAAGCAAGGCAAAATCTCGCTGCTGGCTTTGTTTTCCTTTTATTGGGGTTGGGGAGAGTGGACTTAGCTGGGAGTTCCAAACCTTTCTTTTAGGAGAGATGGACTATGTATGTCGGGCCTCCAGAAGCTGAAACACAACAAGCTCATTCTGGGCGATCTCAGTAGGATCACTCTTCTCAGGAAACCAGTACTGGTTAAGAGGGTAGGCTTTAGCAACTGACAGATTGTTATTAGAATCTCAGATCAGCCACCAAGTAAGTAGCTGTGTGAACTTGGGCAAATTACTTAACCCCTCTGAGACTCAATTTTCTCCTCTGTAAAACGAGAAGCTGATATGTGCCTTCTGGGCTGTAACGCGGGCCACTAGGTGCTGCAAACAGTCAAGAGCTCAGCTGCTAAGTGAAAGATTGGCGGTTTGGATTCACCAAGAGGTGCCTTGGAAGAAAGTCCTGGTAATCTGCTTCTGAAAGATCACAGCCATTGAAAACTCTGTGGAGCACAGTTCTACTCTGACACACACGGGGTTGCCACGAATTAGAATGGGCTCAATGGTGACAGGTTTGTTTTTGCTTTGTTTTGGGCCTGATGAGGATTAAATTAGTCAGCATATGTTTTAGGTAGTGCATAGTTAGTTCTCAGAAAAAGGGAAATGTTATTAACTAAGGAAAGAGGGTTTTAGATCACCTTCAGACAAGTTGATGCATTTAGATAGTTCTGGCCACGTGTACAAATAGAGGGCTGCAGCTGAGAAGTTTTCCTGGGTCCTAGTTAGGGTGTGGGAGTGGTCCTGCTGAATTATTGCCCCATCTAAGTCACAGTTGTATCTTGAGGCAGCGAATCCCCTCATCCACCCATTTGTTCATTTAATGAAAGCTTGGTGAGCACCTACTGTGTGCCTTGCATGGTGACCAGTGCTGTGGATGCAGCAGGAAATGGCACAGTGGATGGGGCTGACAAGGGGACGGCATTTGTTCCTGGGAGCCAGTGAGGTCTAATGGCTAACAGCACAGATTTTGGACGAGGCAGACCAGTGGGCCCATCATTACCTGGCTGTGTGACATTGGACCAATGACCTCAGCTTTCCAAGGTCCACTTTGCCCATCTACAGCATGAAAACAGCCACAGCTCCTCTCTGGAGTTGGGGATAATAGTTTCTGCCTCCCTTGCCTGCCAGGACTCATTTTCTGAGGATCAAATTCAATGAACTAGTGAATGTGACCTGCTTTCTATTTGCCAAGTTGCAACATGAATATGTTGTGTTCCTTTTCTGGTAGGAAATATACCAGGCCAGGCTTTCTGAGAATTAACACCAAGCCCATGTCATTGCCATGGGCAGCCCCTCCTGGGACTCACCTGCTAGCTAATGCTCAGTGCACTGTCTGCCCCCACCACCAATCAGCCTGACTTCCTGGAGAAAGGGGAGACCAGGAAGGTGGTTTGGACCACCAAGATCTCTTTCTAAGTAATTCATGCCTGTGTGTCTTCCAGAAAGGGAGAGAACTGGAACCCTGGCAATCCTCCAGAAACCCAGAAGGACCTCCCAGCCTACACAGAGTGGCTTTTCACTTCTCAGGGGAATTCTGGGACCTGCCACAACCTTGCCTTCCTACACAAGACCTCAAATCCAATTCTGGCTTTGGCATGCTAACCCCTCTGGAGAAAGTTTTAGACTGCATTATTCCTGGCAGTAATACCACAAAGTTTATATGCATAGGCTGTGAAGCCAGGCTGCTGGGCTCAATACTAGCTCTTCCATGTCCTTGGCTGTGTGACCTTTGGCATATTACTTAACCTTTCTGGGCCTCGGTTTCTTCCTTGGCAAAATGGAGATACTAATGGTACCTAACCAATAGGTTTGTTGAGAGAAACAAGAAAGTTAAAGTAGTTAGCATAGTGTCTGACACGTAGTAAGCACTCAGTTAATCCTAGATATTGTTATTTGGAAGTTCTCATTCCTGGTGCTCCAGGATGCCAACAGCTGGGAAGGGGCCGGTGCTAAGCATGAGGTTAAAAGAAATAATATATGTCAAGTAACTGGTGATAAAAGGGGCTCAGTAAGTGGCTATTAGTATTATCATTACTGGGAACAGTGATGGTTCAGTGGTAGAGTTCTCACCTTCCATGTGGTAGACCTGGATTCTATTCCCTGCCAATAGGCCTTATGCACAGCTACCACCTGTCTGTCAGTGGAGGCTTGTGTGTTGCTACGATGCTGAACAGGCTTCACTGGAGCTTCCAGACTAAGATGGACTAGGAAGAAAGGCCTGGTCATCTACTGCCGAAAATATCAGCCAAAGAAAACCTTATGGCTCACAACAATCTCATCGTTCTGTTGTACGTGGTATTGTCATGAGTCGGGGGCTGACTTGACTGCAGTGAACAACAATAAGTGTTTTCATTATTGCTATTTAGCTTTGCTATTATTATTTCTAATGGATCGAAGACAAGCTTGGTGCCAAATTTGGGTGGAGGTAGCCTCTGGTTCTCATCTGCAGGGCTCTGAGCCCTGGTGAGACTGTGTTCCAGACAGCACAGGGGGAAGCTACTAGAGAGAGAAAGCTGGTTTGGCCCAAGAGGTCTTGTTTTCATTTGTCCCTTTTTTTCCGAAGCTGTTTCCATAAAGAGCTGATAACTGTTTCCATTAAGGAATCCTTTTTCGTCTCTGACTTGGGCCCAGACTGGGCCATTGCAAAGACAGCTCACACCAAGCAGAGCAAGCTGTACAATACCATCTGCCCCCAGGGGTGTGATTTGTGAAGGCCCTTAAGGCAACTGGGGAAACCCTAGTCTGAAGGAGCCCCGTAGGCAATGACACTGCTCTCTGGCTGGGCTGCTCCAGCAATCTCCTTCTGCCCCCTAAGTTCAAACATGCGTCTTTCTCCAGTTGTTCAGGGTGACTGCCGCTGCCTATGCTAAAAGAACCTTCGGGGTAGGTTTTCAGGGTAAAGAAAATAGCAAAGTGACTTTCTCTGTAAGAGGAATTGACCTGAGAAGAGTATTCGCCACCTCTTCATCTCAGTAGCCTTTGTGTTACAAGAGGGCAGGACCCATGGCTGTTTCGTTGGCCTATGCATCCACAGTGCTCAGCACATAGCAGGTGCTAGGAAGCGTTGCTTAATGAATGAATGAGTGAATATGTGAGTATAGGAATGAATGGATAGGGTCCTCTAAATCTGCTATCTGCAGCACCTTCTCAGTTGTTCTCTCCTGATGTCCACAGACAGTCACAGCCTACCTCCCAGACTCTTTTCCCAAAGAGAAAGGGAGAGTTGCTTCTTTGTGCCTCCATCAGTGGGCTCACTATCAAGTCCCCTCCCCATGGGCTGACCCTAACACTAGCTCCTCAGAACTAACTGGACCTTAGAGTCTCAGCTCCCACTCCCTGACAGCCTCATCCTCCTGAACTTACATTCTGAACACAGGTGCATTAGTCAGGGTAATTAACTCCAGTTGCCGTAACAATCCTCATATCTCACTGGCTTAGCACAATGGCCTGTTTCTTACTCATGTCACAATCCAATCAGGTATTGATTGACCCAGCACTCTTACAGGCAGTGATTTAACAATCCAGTTTCCTTCCATCCGGAGGCTCTGCTTTTCACATAGGATATTGCAGTTCTGAGTTGGATACTTAAGCTATGAATAGAAAGAGTGAAACAAAGGTCTCCTGAGAGTTTAGGGGCCAGCCCAGGACGTGGCGTACATCTCATCCACCCCACATTCCAGTGATCAGAATCAGTGTATGGTCTTGGTTAAACACAAGAGAAGCTAGAGCATATGGTCTCCCTGTGTTTCCAGGTCAAGGAAATGGCATTGGCGAGCATCTAATCATTCTGTGTCACACCGGTCTTCCTTGCATCCCCCCATCTCATGGCCTGGTCCACAGGACAGAACTTCTGCTCTGCTTCTCATTCCAGTGACCAGTTTTGCCCCGGGTCCTTGTGAGATGGAGGCCATGCCATGCTCTTACAGGTTCCCCTCACCAGGGGCTGCAGCTCTGCCCGCTAAATGTCAGACAAGTAACTGAGGTTCTTCTCCCCAAGTGCCATGGCTCTGAATTCCTTATTACTGTGCCCCACCCACCTAATGAGAGACACGGCTATTTCCTTTATCCTAGACCTCAATGTCCACCATTTACTTATAAAATGGCAGGAGATGGCCAAGATCCCTGGGTGACTCCTTGTGCCCACCTGGTTATCAAGCTCTCCAATCTGTGATGCCATTTACCTAATTGCTCAAGCCAGAAACCCAAGAGTAATACTTGACTTTTCACTTTCTCTGTCTCTGTTGTTGTTAGTTGCCATCAAGTTGATTCCAACTCATGGCGGCTCCATGAGTTCAAAGTAGAACTGCTCCATAGGATTTTTAAGGCTGTGTCCTTTTGGAAGCAGGTCACTAGGCCTGTCTTCCAAGGTGCCTCTAGGTGGGTTCGAACTGCCAAACTTTCTGCTAGTAGTTGAGTGCTTAACCATTTGCACCGCCCAGGGACTCCTTTTCTCTATCGTACCCTACACAAAATCCATCATCAGCTCCTATTAGATCTTTGGACTCCCTCTGAGCATATCCCCACTAAACTATTTCTGTTAGTTTTATTATTTAGGTATAGCTTACACATAAAATCGTATTCAAATCTTAAGTATTAATCTCCATTCATTTTATATATGAATGCACCTGTGCCACCGTCCACAACAAGATACACGATTCTAGCATACCAGTATGTTCATTTGTGTTCCACTCCAGTGAATAGTCTTCCAAAGGTAACCACTATTTCTGACCTCTATCATCCACTCTCGACTTGCACATCAGTAGATTCATACAGTAGGTACTCTTTGCATCTGGCTTCTTTAGCTTGATATTATCTATGTGAGTTTCATTCATGCTGCGGTGCTTCAGTGGCTTGTTTACTCATCCTTTCTCCTGTTGATTGACATTTGGCTTTCCAGCTTGGGCTACCATGAATAAAGCTGCTATGAGTTCTTATACATTTCTTTGGTGAACATGAGCACTCATTTCTGTTGGGCATATTCCTAGCAGTGGACTTGCTGGTTCATAGGATAAATGTATGCTTAGCTTTGGTAGATACTCTCAGTTTTCAAAAATGCTTATACAATTTATATTCCCACCAGCGTGTATAAGAGGCCCAGTTGCTCTGTCTCTTTGCCATGTCTTGGTATTGCTGTTCATTCAGATTTTAGCTATTCTGGTGGGTGTAGAGACAGCTACTTCTAATGCCTCCACTGCTACCACCTTATTCCAAGGCACCATTATCTATTGCCTAGGGAGCTTCAATGGACTCTTAATTGGTCTCTACTTCTGCTCTGACCAAGCTTCCTTCTATCTATTTTGCATCCGGTCTCCAGAATGTCTCACTTCCCTACTAAAACTCTTCAAAGGCTCCTGACTGTACTTAGAATTAAATCTATGTTCTCAAGGTGGCCTACTAGCTTCCACATCTCCTTTCTCATCCTTCAGGTTTCGGTCCAAATATCCTCTCCTCAGTGGACCTTTCTTGAGCACCCTAATCTAATAACGCCTCTAGCTGTTCACTCTCTATCCAACCCGTCATTTTATTTTCTCCCTATCTTTTATCGCTGCCTGCGTCATCTAATTCATTGGCTCACCTGTGAGCTGTCTTTTCCCATTGAACTGTGAGCTCTTTGAGAGCAGAGACCTGATGCATCTTGTGTCCTGCTGTGTCCCAGCACCCAGCCCTGTGTCTGACATATTGTAAATGTTCCCTAAATGTTTGTTGCATGTACCAGCCTCACCTTGGGGATTGGGTCTTGTGCTGTCCCAGTGTAGCTTGCAGCTTTTTCTCTTGGGTTGTCTCTGAGCCACTGCTTTTCTCAAGGAATCCCAAGTTGCCATTGAGTTGATTCTGACCCATGACAACCCCAGATGTGTTAGGGTAGAATTGTGCTCTATAGGGTTTTCAGTGGCTGGTTTTTGGGAAGTAGACCATCAGACCTTTCTTTAAAGGTGCCTCTGGGTGGACTCAAACCACCAACCTTTGGGTTAGCTGCCATGTGTGTTAACTGTTGGCACAGCCCAGGGACTTAGTACTTAAAAGCATAAAAAATCAGATGTTTGATTCTCCATCCTGGTTGGTCTGATTGGAATTCAACTTTGCAGAAGATTCTGGCCAAGAACAGACCAAATCCACAACTGAACAGCCCAGCAACCCTCAGTCAGAGTTCTAAACTTCAGTTTCACCCTATACCTCTTGTTCCAGAAGACTTTTTTTTTTTTTTTTACCAGTGCCTCCTTGAAACATTCACTGACTTCTCAGTATAATATCTGCCTGTTTCTGAAGACACCTTTCCTCCACAGCTTCTATAAAATCTGCCTTCCAGGGAACTCCAGTAGAGTAGAGATTTACTCTCCCCTTCCAGAGTCACGCATGAGGGCAAGAAAGGTATTGTTATTATTTTCTCCATTTCTCACTTGGACAACCCGGGGCATGATCTAATGGAAGCCCTCTCCCAAGGCCCTCTCTCAGCCCCTCCTTCCCAGGAAATCCTGGAGGCCTTTGCCATCTCACCACTGAACAGAGATGGGCTGTGGAGAATCCATCTACCTCTATGAGACTGCATTTAAGAGAAAGCAGAAACAGAGGAGAGCTGCTTTTAGTGGTTTTTTAAAAAATGAGGTCTTTTCCTAAGCAATTTCTAGCCCTCTAGAGGACTGACATGCCATAAAATGGGCAGGATAACCACAGCATGAGGGGATTAAAACCTCTCTGGGAGAGCACAGATGCTGTAGGCAGGTGGGGGTGCATCAGAGCTGTGTCTGCCTCTCTGTCAGGTGGGGCCTCTGTCTCTTCACCTTTGTGTATTTGAGTGTCTCTTTCTGTCTCCATTTCTCCTTTTCTGTCTTTCTCTTTCCCTTCCTTATCCCCAACCCCTAAGCCCATATGAACCTGTACTCTAAAATGACAGAAATATCATCTCCATCAGCTCCCTTAAGTAAACACGCATCCCTGAAATGAAGTCCTCAAAGCTGCCTCTCTAAATCTCTCTTGTTGACACACACACTTAACACACACACACACACATATGGGAATAAAAACACAAATATACACAACTGCACACAATACTGGTGCACACTCACACAAATGTACACAAACGTACCCCCCCCACACACACACTTACTCATACACCCCAGTGTGCCCGGTAGTGACACAACTGGTGCTCTATCATCTACTCACTTCTTTTGTGTTTCTCCCTCACACGCGTAGAGAACCGTCAGCACTCCAGGCTCCCTCCATTCCTCTTCATTACCTAACACATACCCAGATACATACCCAAATGTTACTCTGAAATGACCAACGTTAGAATTCTCTTGCTGAATGTCTTGATTTTCTCTGTCGCTAGATACAGATACACGTATAACCACACTTGTCCCTATTTTTGTTTTCTTCCTTCTTGCAAATACTCACATTCATACTCCTGGGAAGTGACACCACTTGCAGCCCTGCCCCACTTTGCTCCAGAGTGGAACTTCAGTGCATTCTTTCCTAGGGTGGCTGTGCCCTTGGTGGACAGTTCTGCATTCCATCAGTCTCTTTGCAAGTTGCCACCATGGTGGATGGCAGTAACGGATGGCCCTGGCTGGCTTTTTTCCTTGACCATCTTTCCCTTAGTAGGGAAGAGTGCACCACATCATGGCAGCATGGATTCTAGTTCTGCTTCTCCCCCCAGGCTGGGGCTTTCCTCTAAGAATTCGAGTCTCGTCATCTGCAACTTGGGGATGGCACAGGATTTGTTCTTCATAAAACCAGCAGCCTGTGTTTATAATATTTCACTCACTCTCTATTGATGGATAAATCTTAAATTGTCAATGAATTTCTTATAGAAAATCACTAAATGTCTCCTTGGGTTCAAGCAGCAAGAAATCTAGGACACCAGGGCACAAAATGTGCATGCCTGTCATCCATCCATCCATCCATCCATCCATCCATCCATCCATCCATCCATCCATCCATCCATCCATCCATCCATCCATCCATCCATCCATCCACTTCTTTCCATCCTACTTCCACCACTCTAGTACAGGCTAACATCATCTCCATCCTACACTACTTCAGTTGCCTTCCAACTAATCCCTGTGCTTCCTTTCTTGCCTGCCCTCCCTGCAATCTATTCTCCATCCAGAAGGGGGATTGATATTTTAAAAATATAAATTGAAACACATTCACTCCCTTGCCTAAAACCCTCAATGACTTCCCACAGTTCTTAGGATATAATCCAAATCCGTTGTTTAACTCAGTGTTAAGCACTATGTGTTATGGATTAAGATGTATCCCCCTCAAATATGCTTTGGAATCCTAACCCCTATACCTGTGGATGTAATTCTGTTTGGAAATAGGGTTTTCTTTGTACACACAGAAGAAGGAAGACACCATATGAGGTTCTCCAAGGAACAAACGAATGTCCAGGGCTGCCAACAAGGAAGGAATTGACACAGAGTCCACAGACTCTGATGTGGATTTTTAGACTCTAAAACTGTGAGAAAGTAAATTTCTGTTCTTTAAAGCTACCCACTTGTGGTATTCCTGTTACAGTAGCACTAGGTAACTAAGACTCTCTGGGTTATGAGTGGTCTGTCCTATATCACCCTCTCTAATGCTGCTTAGAACTCAATCCCTCTGTCCCACCATATTTTAGGGCATTCTTTCAGGTTGCTTAACACACCAAGCGCTTTCTTGCCAAAAGCATTTCCATTGCCACTTAGATTTCTGCATCCCCATAGCAACATGGCCTTGCTGGACATCTGCAAATGCTGATGCCTGACTAATCAGGCCAGAGTTGACCATAGTCCCCAGGATGCCCTATTGGGCTACGTCACAGCTGGGTGGCATTCTCAATTCTGAGCCTGCACAAATCTTCACTGCTTTCTCCTCCCATTGGCCCAAGTTGACAAACTTCCATCAGACATGCTTTATTCAGACTATGACATGACCTGATTCAAATTCAAGCCACGCTAATTACTTTTGGGGTCAGATCTGAATGCCCCAGGTCTGTGTATAAGAGAAGATGTTAGGCAAAACTTCCCACTATTAATAATGATTTGGTTCTATAACTTTTCTCCAAGAACAGCAGTGGGATCTTCTACAAACGGGGCAACT
This sequence comes from Elephas maximus indicus, assembly GCF_024166365.1. Taxonomy (NCBI): domain Eukaryota; kingdom Metazoa; phylum Chordata; class Mammalia; order Proboscidea; family Elephantidae; genus Elephas; species Elephas maximus. The sequence goes on along the minus strand of NC_064830.1, from coordinate 86,705,874 downwards.
GGCTTCTCTTCTAGGAGCAGATTTGGCCTCAACCTGACCAAATTCAGGGGCTTGGAGTTGGTGTCCTCAGAATATATCTTGTCCCACTTGCTGATTTCAGAATTCCATTGCAAATCCTCAGCTGCACATTGAGCCTTTCATATCATTGCCTCAGATGTAACAAGTGTTCTCAACTTTTCCTAATCTTATTAAACCGCTGTTTCTACAAAGCAACTGGATAATTTCCAGTCCATGCACGTTGGGATTTAGTGCAGCATGTGAGCTGTTGAGCTGATGTCGACTTCTAAATCATGAGCAGCTGGATACACCCCATCTCCCTCATCCTTTCCCTGTGTTAGCCAAGGGCTTCCCTTGTCCAGGCTCCCAATGGCTGAGATCTCTCTGAGGGCTAAGAGGACACTCTCTGTCTCTGAGTGCTGGAAATGAAGTAAACCAGAAGGTCAGAGGTGGCTGATGGAAGCAGAGGGGAAGAGTTCTCTCCTGAAAAGCATTGTGTGGAACTGGGAGTTAGGATGCCTGACTTCCACTTGTAGCTTTGCCCTTTCCTCCTGGGTGATGTTAGCCTAGTCACTTTCTTTCTCTGGCCTCAGTTTCCTCATTTATGAGAATGAAAGTTGAACCAGCAATTCTGAGTCTACTGTGTTCAAATAGGGAGCAAGCTGTCTAGGCTATGGCCTACAGTTTGCCCAAATCAGAGGCTATGACAAGTCTGACAGATTAGCCAAATAGTCTGATTCACTAGCCTGATAAGTATGCATGTCAGAGGGCACTGTGGGTCAGTGGTAGACTCCTCACCTTCCATGCAGGAGACCTGGGTTCGAATCCTAGCTGATGCATCTCATGCACAGCCACCACCCATCTGTCAGTGGAAGCTTGGGTGTTGCTGTGATGCTGAATAGGTTTCAGGGGGCCTTCCAGACCAAGATGGACAAAGAAGAGCCCTGGCTTTCTCCTTCTCAAAATGAACTACTGACAACCCTATGGATCACAAAGCTCTGATCTGCAACTAATCACGGGGACGATGCAGGACAGGGCAGTGTTTTGTTCTGTCGTGCTTGAGTTCACCATGAATCAAGGCTGATTTGACGGAACACACACATATACATTTATACACATATATATACTTTTTTTTTTTTCACTTAACTCAGGGACAGAACTGGTCTGTCTGAATAATTGCCTGCTAGATGTTTGATGCTAGGGTCTAAAAAAACTAGTTTATATTCCTCCCTACCTACCTCTTTCCTTTCTGCATCCCTTCTTCCCTCCCTCCCTGCCTTGCTTCCTTCTCCATTTTCTTATTTTCTTTTCCTGTTATTTGGTTACTCTGACCCAGCCTCATTTTCCTCCTGAAGTCTACTTGCCTTAGACACCAGTGTTACTGGGAGGTTGGAAAGCTTCCAGTCACCGGTAGTGTTCAAGTTTTCCAGGCCTTTCATTCTAAATTCTGTAGGTTTACTCTGACCTGGGACTTCATGGAGTTCTTTATCTCCAGAACAAAGGACTGGAAGGCAGAGGCTACAGCATACAGCACAAAGCTCAGAGCAACTCTGGGAGCCTGTGTGAGGGCCAGCAACCTAATGACTCTGTGAGAGCAGTCCTAGAGGGTGGAGGTGAGCTGAGAACTGAAACATAGCCCTGCAACTCAGGTTGCTTCTGAGCCAGCAGGGAAGGGGATGCGGTGGAAGGAGCCTTTTCTTCTTAAACTGCATTCATGTTGATGTATCAGTCTTGCCTCCAAGAAGACAAAGAGGAAATGGCTGGTGCCAGAGAACAGCGGTGGCATGATTTTCATCAAGAGGACACTCCCTGATCATAATCATTATAATAAGGGGAAACTTGAATGGTCTCAGATTTGGGGCAGGCTGAAAAGAGTTAGAGAGGATGACTGGGTGGGAAGAAGGCTGTAAACCATGAGACAGCCATCTATACTCTGTCGTCGTTGTAGTAGTAGTAGTAATTTTTAATAGCTAGCACTTGTTGATCTCTTACTATATGCTAAAAAAACTGTTTAAAGTGCATCACATATGTTAACTCATCTGATCTTCGTAGAAGGGTTGTGAGGTCATTATTTTTATCATCCCCACACAGACCATTAAGTAACTGACTCAGGGCCTCACAGCTAGTAAGCAGCAAGAGTCAGAATTCAAACCCAGAAGTCTGACTCCAGATTCTGTTGTCATAACGGGTGTACTATACTGTCAGAGCGCAGGGTCCAAGGCGTGCGGTTCTGACAGAAGAACATACTCAACAACAAGTATTTACAGAGTATGAATTATATTCCACGTGTTTTCCTATGCACTGGTAATGTAATGGTCAACAGGATGTGGCAGAGCAGTCCGGTCATAATGGATGAAATACAGCGACAGGGAGACCTAGTAGATACTTCAAGTGTAGTTGTCATTAACGGCATAGATGCAAGTGAATCTGAATGACACAGCTATACCTCTAAACTTAGAGACTTGATGGCCAATACGGATCATTTTCTTTTGTAAAACATAATAAATGTGAGTAATTTGTCATTTGCAGATAATTGGCTTGGTATCAGTCTTCACAAGGAAGACATCGTAATATGGTTCTTGAAGCATAAACTCTTGAGCCAAATTTCCTGAGTTCAAATCCCAGTTCTGATGCTCACTAGCTGTGTAACAATGGACAAGGTATTTAACCTCAATGCACCTATTACATGTTGAATTGTGTCTCCCAGAAAAATATGTTGAACTCCTAACTCCCAGTACCTGTGAATGGGACCTTATTTTGAAATAGAATCTTTGCAGATATAAGTAATCAACATAAGATTTATAGGAGTAGGGTGGATTCTAATCCAATGTGACTGGTGAGTGTCTTTATAAGAAAAGGAGAGAGACACATGGCGGGAAAATGGTCGTATAAAAATGGAGGCAAAGATTGAAGCTACACTGCCACAAGCCAAGGAACTCCTGGGGCTACAAGAAGCTGGAAAAGACTAGGAAGGATCCTCCACTATAGCCTTCAGAGAGAGCTGACACCCTGAATTCAGACTTCCAGCCTCCAGAAAGAAGCCCTGGGTGGTACAAACTGTTAAGTGGTCAACTATTAACTGAAAGTTTGGTGGTTTGAACTCATCCGAAGGCACCTCAGAAGACAGGCCTGGGGATGGGCTTCTGAAAGGTCACAGTTTAGAAAACCCTGTGGAACAGTTCTACTCTGCACGCGTCAGTTGCCGTGAGTCAGAATCGACTCGATGACAACTAACAGCAATAATAACAACTAACAGCAATAATAACAACAGCCTCCAGAGCTGTGAGGGAACACATTTCTGTGGTTTTAAGCCACCGAGGTGGGGTACTTTGTTTCGGCAGCTCTAGGAAATGAATACAGTGCCTCAGTTCTCTTGTCTGAAAAAGAAGGATAATAATAGAACATTTCTCATAGAATTATGAGTATTTAATGTGTTACTATTTTGCAAATACTTAGAATTGACCTGATCAATTATAAAATGCATTAAGAATGTTAGTAAAATAAATTCCTCTATTTTTTTCTTTCAGAGCCCTGGTGGCATAGTGGTTAAGAGCTCGGCTTCTATCTAAAAGGTCAATAGTTCAAATTCACCAGCTGCTCCTTGGAAACCCTATGGGGCAGTTCTACCCTGTCCTATAGGGTCGCTATGAGTCAGAATTGACTTGATGGCAAGGGGTTTGGTTTTTTGGTATCTTTTCTTTCAATATGTCTAAAACCATGTAGATCATCTCTTTCTGAAAATATTTCTTTTTTCTTGTATTTCTTACTTTCATGAATGACAACACCTTTGCCCCAGTCTCCAAGATCCAGTTTCAGACTCTAATGAACTCCCTGCCAAGCATCTGCCAGCCTTCTCCTGATGTGGCTTTGATGGAACAAAGCTGGGGACACCAAGTTCTCAGTTGACACCCTCAAGATTTCCAACTCTGACCTCCATAATACAGTCAATTTTCTTTACCACTCACAGGCTGAAAACATTTACTAGCTCCTTATCAGCAGCTCTTCGGTTTAGCATTTAATATCCATTATTGTCTAGCCACCTGTTCAATCTCCTGTGCCACACCTCTATCAGAGGTTCCCAAATTTCTAGTCATCCTGAACTACATAATTTCACCCTATCCTATCACCATTTACATCTGGATGCGCTTCTTTCTCTTCCCCATCTTTCTATCTCTATATCTGACCAAAAGACTCTCTTCCTTCAAGGCCAACACAATGTCACTTCTGGTATGAAGATTTCCCTGATTTGCCACCTATCTGCAGTGGTTTCCTCCCTCCTGTAAGCGTCCAGGTGAGATGTTTGCACCACATACAACGAGAATCACTTTCTGCCTTTTACTCTAATTTTCAGGCCAATCACAGGGGTCGTTATGGATTGAATTGTGGTACCCTAAAATCTGTGTCAGTAGGCCATGATTCCCAGTATTGTGTGGTTGTCTACCATTTTGTGGTCTGACATAATTTTCCTATGTGTTGTAAAGCCTAACCTCTATGATGGTAATGAGGCAGGATTACAGGCAGTTATGTTAATGAGGCAGGACTCAATCTACAGGATTAGATTGTATCTGGAGTCAATCTCTTTTTGACATATAAAAGAGAGAAGTGACCAGACAGAAGAGGGATCTCATGCCACCAAGAGAGAAGCACAAGGAGCAGAGCATGTCCTTTGGACCCAAGATGCCTACACTGAGAAGGTCCTAGACCAGGGGAGATTGACCACAAGGACCTTCCCCCCATAACTGACGGAGAGAGAAAGCCTTCCCCTGGAGCTGGTGCCCTGTATTTGAACTTTTAGCCTTCTAGACTGTGAGAGAATAAATTTCTGTTCGTTAAAAGCCATCCACTTGTGGTATTTTTGTTATTGCAGCACTAGATAACTAAGACAGAGGTTAACAGCAGAGTTTCTGAAATGAAGTAATCCTAGCTTTGTCCTCTGATTCTTTCATTTCCAAAACGTATGGCCATCGAACTGATTCCGACTCATAAGGGCCCTATAGGACAAAGTAGAACTGCCCCATAGAGTTTCCAAGGCTGTGATCTTTACGGAAGTGACTGTTACATCTTTCTCACACGCAGCAGCTGGTGGATTCAATCTGCTGACCTTTCAGTTAACCACTGCACCACCAAGGGCTCCTTCGCTTCTATTTACTAGTGTTGAAGCCATGAATAAGCTTCAACTTCAAGCCTCAGCTGTTTTCATCTACAGCATGGGAATAGCAGTACCTGCCCTTCAGGACTTCCTAACTAGTCCTCTGCATCCACCCTTGCCCTCTACAGTCCATTCCCTACACTGCAGCCGCTGCAATTCTTTCAAAATTTAAACTCAACTTCACTCCCACGCTTTGAAATCTTCCAGTAAATTTCCATGGCCTTTAGATAAAATACAAAACTCTTCCTTTGAGTTCTAAGATTTCTCTGATCTCATTTCCCACCACTCTCTCTCTCTCACTCACTTCTCCGTGTTCTTAATACACTCCAAGCATGCCTCAGGACCTTTTCACCTGCTGTGCCCTCAGCCTGGAAGGCTCTTCTGGATACCCCCATAACTCACTCTTCTACTTCATTCGCTCGTTGGGGAGGCTTTTCCCATCTACCCGCCGTAAAACAACACTCCTGTCACTCTCCACTTGCATTGTAAGTTATCCCCTCCAGATACAGTCTATATTTCTGTGTGCATTTATTGTTTGTTTGTCTCCTCCTCACCACTACCACCAGCTGGTATAGAAAGTCCATGAGGGTAGGGGTTTGTGATGCTCAGGCATCGAAAACAAAAAGTCCTTGGTACAGACTAGGCACTTGACTAATAATTATTAAATGGATGACCAAGGCTGTTGCCAGGCTTCATTTGGAACTCTTTTTTTTTTAAAGACATTTTTTTTTACATGTTGCTGTAAAAATATTAGCATAGCACACTTGTTGGCAAACAAACAAACATAGAAGGGACTGTTTATTTGTGTAAAAATATGTTAATGTTGTTGTTAGTTGCCCTCGAGTAGATTCTGACTCATGGCCACCCTGTATTGTATGTTACAGAGTAGAACTTTGTAGAACTGCTCCATAGGGTTTTCTTGGCTGTAATCTTTTTTTTTTAATTGTATTTTAAATGAGGGTTTACAGAGCAAATTAGTTTCTCACTAAACAATTAATACACATACAGTTTTGTGACGTTGGTTGCCACCCCGCAATATGTCAACACTCTCCCCTTCTTGACCCTGGGCTCCCCAGTACCAGCTTTCCTGTCCATCCCCTCCTGCCCTCTCGTCTTTGCCCCTGGGCTGGTGTGCCCATTTAGTCACGTTTTATTTTATGGGCCTGTCTAACCTTTGGCTGAAGTGTGAACAGGAGTGACTTCAGTACTGGTTAAAAAGGAGTCCGGGGCCATACTCTTCAGATTTCTCCAGTCTCTGTCAGACCAGTAAAACTTGGACCTCTTTTTTTGTAAGGTGGTTAGCACAGTGCTAGATGCAAACATGCAAAGCGAGCATTCAGTACGCCATCACCACTGTCATCTCACTACTATTGCTTGAGCGCATATCTGTCTTCCCCCTGGAATGTGTGCTTGGCAAGGGCAGTGGCTTTGTCTTATTCATCTCTGTATCCCCCACAGAACCTAGCACAGAGCAGGAGCCAGCCCATGCATGCTAATGTCAAAGACCTCTGTAGACAACAGAGGGCAAAGTGGAAAAAAAAAAAAAAAGAACGAAAGCAGCCCATTGCCCTCGTGTGCAGCACTTGATGGATCAGGGACATTTCATCACCCTATTATCTCTGTCAGCAACAGTGATGACACAGAGCCCTGGGAGAGTGGAGAAGGGCAGCGACAGGGACTGTGCGCGGGGTCCAGGCCATCCCCCTTGAGGCTGCATGCTGTCCAGGAGGAGCAAACTCAGTATGCCTGGATCTTGTCCCCGCCTGCCTCTTCTCCATGGCCCCTTTCCAGGAGTTCTCCCACTGGCTCTCAGCTCTCATGTCTCCTGCTGTGCCAGCCCCTGAAGGTGCCAGAGACACAGACTCCTTCCTACTTAAGCATTAGTCACTCTCCGGTAGAAAGCAGTGACAAGATCCCATCTCTGCAGCGCCAGAGGAATCCAGCACCTGGAGAGGCATGTATATTTTCTCCCAATTCTTTGTCATGCTGTGAATGTTATTAAAATGCCCTATTTATCAGAATGAAAAAAAAAACAAAAAACAAAAAACCCTAGCTTAAGCCAAACAACATATAGGATTTAAAATACAGGCTGTGAATTTAATTTCCACTGGAGCAGCAATGAACAAGAAAAGGGAAGTAATTTATGATTCTCTGGAGGGAACGCAGACAACAAGCCAGACGCTCCGAGGTGGTTCTCTCCTCCCCTCCTGCTCCTGTTCAGACCCTCCTCCCCAGCCCCTGTGTGCTTCCTTTAGCCCTTGGAGAGCTGCTGTCCTCACACGTGGTTGTGGAGACCCCAGCTGCTGGTGCAGGTGGGGTGTGTAGGGGTGAGGGAGGAGATAACCCTGCCAGCACCAAACAACTGCCGCATTCCCAGGTGTTTACCTAGAGAGAGAGAGAACCTCAGATAGTAGGCAGACGGATGCATGGTGGTTTAAAAAGAAGTATTTGTCCCTAAAATTTGACCTCCATGAACCTGAAGGGAGCAGGACTCAGCATTATGATACTAATTGATCCAGTGGCATCACTAGGGTTGGTGTCACCCAGTGCAGTAACTCATGTTATCCCCCCATGAACCTCCTCCTGTACCAAACCATACAGAATCCTTACTAATGTCTATTATCAATTTTAATCTTAGAATGATATGTGATATAGTTGTAAATTGCTTAAATGTAACCTTTCTTAGATTATATGAATACTAGCCACAAAATTGTTTTGTAAAATCTTTCTTCACTGAATAATAACATTATTATTTACGATATTATTAGTTTTGATTTTTCTCGTTCTTTTCCTTTAATTACTACTTCATTCTCAAAAAAGTTATCGATATAGGTTCACAAATACTGATTACCACACAATATTGTAGCTAAAACACCAGAAAAGTTGGCAAAGTCAGCAGCCGTGAAAACAGCGGCAGCAAGGAAACCAACATGCTTGTAGCACGTGCAGATGAAACCACGTGATTCCAAGCGTCATTGTGACTGGGCAATAATGACAGCTCTGACTGGAGCAGGATAGAAGGCTCAAAAAGTAAATCAGCATAGAGTTTTAGTCTTGTAGGTATACTGATACATGTAAGCTGGACTTATAAAAAAATTTGTTGTTATAACTAATTATAAAAAAAAATTATAGGGTATTTTAATTTAAAAAACGCATTTCTGCTGAAACTGCACAAAAATTTTAGAGACAGGGATTTTCGCGTCACCCTCTCTGACAGTGTCACCTGGTGTGGTTCGCACCCCCTGTAACCCCCAGTGATACCACTGAGCTGACCTTTGTGATTTTTTGCTGTTTACCATGTGTCAGGCTTTGTCCTAGGTGGCGGAGCCGAGACCGGAATGCAGGAATGGTAGAGACGAGCACCTGGATTCTCCTTGCTGTAAAAATCCACTTACATTTGAGCAGGTGCTTTGTAATTTCATATAATTCTAATAAGAATGATAACAATAGCTAATATTTATTGACACTCACCAGCTGCTGCACAGAGCTTGTCCCATATGTTGCCTTGTTTATTCCTCACGACAACTCAGAGGGCAAGTTCTATTATTATCCCCATATTTCAGGTACAAAGACTGAGGGCCAGACATGTTAAGGGACGTGGCCAGCATTGGGTGATTGAGAAGTGGTGGAACCCAAAGATGAACCAGGCAGTCTGGCTCCGGAGGCTGTGCTCCTAAGCACTGTGAGCCTGTGCACTCACACACACTGCAGACAGGAAACAAGACTCGAATACGGGAGCCTGAACTTGTTTCTCAACACACACACAATTCCAAAATTTCCCCTAGAGCCAGGCAGGCACTGGAGGTGACTGCAGTGCGTTACACGGCACATGGCTGAACCACCTTAATTTCCACAAGTGGGTGTCACTTTTAGTGTGTATTGGGGGAAAGATGTCAGCTCCTTTGCACACAAGCTCTGTGAATTTGTACAAACCACTTATTTTCTCCAAGCTGCAGTCTCCTCAGTTCCATCTGTGAAATGGGAATAACAAGCCCTATCATGTATTTGGAGCCCTGGTGGTGTAGCAGTTAAGAGCTACAGCTGCTAACCAAAAGGTCAGCAGTTCAAATCCACCAGCTGCTCCTTGGAAACCCTATGGTGGCAGTTCTACTCTGTCCTCTAGGGTAACTATGAGTCTGAATCGACTGGACTGGCAATGGATTTTATCATATATAGGGTCTGAAGGAGTGCCTGGGGCATAGGAGGCCCTTAGTGTGTGGGAGGGAGATAGGGGCAGAGAGAGGGAGGGAGGAAATTACAGAGAGAAGGGAGGAAGAGAGAGGAGAGATGGAGAAAATAAGAGGGGAAAGAGGGAGGGAGAGAGGGAGAAGTTATGAGGTAGAGAGATGAAGGAAGGAAAAACAGAAGGAAAGGAAGAAAGAAGGGAGAGAGGAAAAGAGAAAAGGAGGGAAGGAAAGAGGGAACACAAACTAATGTGTGTCTGCTTATCTGGGCCTTTAAAAAATACCCCTTTACCTCAACAAAAGGAGCCCTGGTGGTACAGTAGTTAAGCACTAGGCTGCTAGCCGAAAGAACTGCTAACCTTAAGACAGGCAACTCGAACTCACAAGCTGCCCTGGGGGAGAAAGATGTGGCAGTCTGCTTTCATAAAGATTACAGCCTTGGAAACCCTTTGGGGCAGTTCTACTCTGTCCTACAGGGTCACTATGAGTTGGTATTGACTCAATGGCAATGGGTTTTTTACCTGAACAAGAAGGTCCCTGGGTGATGCAAGTGTTCTTCTCTCTATTACTAATCTAAAAGTTGATGGCTAGTAGTGCCATGGAAGAAAGTCCTGGTGATCTGCTTTCATAAAGATTCCAGCCAAGAAAACCCTAGGGAGAAGTTCTATTCTGTAACAAATGGGGTCAGCATGAGTCAGAATCAACTAGACGACAAAGGGTTTGTTTCTTTTCTGGCCTTAACAAATGTTTGAATTACACTTTCTCTTTCTGAAGTGTGTGCATGCCGTGACACAGAGAGGCTAGGTGTCCGCCTCGGACTGTCGTGCTAGTGACTCAACACAGCTGAGGTTTGAGCTCCAGCAGCCTTGGGCTGAGCAGCAAGAGGCAGGGGGTGGATGGTCTTCAGTGATACAGAAGCTGATTCTAGGTCCCTTGTGGTGACTGAGCTGGCCCACCCCACACCGGGCACTTTGTAGGCACATTCAGTCAATTTCACCATGTTGGGATCTTCCTCACGTTTGAGCCTGGCTTTAGGAAAGGCTTCAGGAAAAGAAGAGGTGCAACAAGGAAGCGCTGAACATCTCCTAAGCCTTGGATGCTCAGCTGTGGCCTTACCCACCCCAGACAGACTTTCCCTAAGTGTGGTTCGCATATTACAGAGGTGGCACGTGGAGAGGCCACTTCAATGCTTAAAGTTGTCTATTATTTTAAAAACTAGTAACCTGTTGCTGTTGAGCCGATTCCCAAATGTTGCTGTGGTTTGCGGAATGTTATTAATAAGGTCCTGTCGATCTGTCGTACTGTGGTGGCTTATGTGCTGCTGTGCTGTGGGAAGCCAGGCCACTGATATTTCAAATACCCGTGGAGGACAGGTTCCTGTCCAGCTTCTAGACTAAGACCAGGAAGAAAGGCCTGGTGATTTACTTCCAAAAATTAGCCAGTGAATATAGATCACAACAGACCATTGACAGATACAGTGCTAGAAAAGCCCCAGTAGTGCAGTGGTTAAAGTGCTCAGCTGCTCACCTAAAGGTCAGCAGTTAAACCCACCAGTCACTCTGGGGGAGAAAGATGTGGCACTCTGCTTTCCTAAAGACTTACAGCCTTGGAAACCCTATGGGACAATTCTGCTCCGTCCTATGGGGTCACTATGAGTTAGAATCAAGTTGACAGCAGTGGGTTTTTTTTTTTTTTTTAAATAGGGCTAGAAGAGGAGCCCTCTAGGTTAGAAGGCATTCAAAATACACAGTGGGTACAACAGTGGACTCAGATATACCGACAGTAGTGAAGATGGTACAGGACTGGGCTACGTTTGGTTCTGTTACATACATAAGGCTGCCATGATCACAGCTGACTTGATGGTCACTAACAACAGAAATTAATTGGTCATGAATAAATACTATTTAGCTTAAAAAATAGAAGTGGGTCAATTTAAAGAGGAAAAATTAAGTAACCTGTAGTCCTGGAGGTATGAGTATATGAAAGCAAAGCAAGAATGACAGAAGCTTAGAGAAATTGTATTGTTTCATCTAATTCTCATTATAAGCCCATATATGAGTGGGTTAATCCCATTTTATAGGTGAGGAACAATGAGGTTTAGACCAATCGAATATGGCACTCAAGGACACAGAACTTAAAATCAGCAAATTGGAGGTCTGAAAGACTGATACGGCATTCTCTGTGTACTGTTTCAATGGTGTTCGTCCCTTCTGCTGCACTTGACCCTGAGACCCTGAGCAGACTCCCTCAACCCCAACGCCTGGTTTCCCTTTCTGTCCAGGTACTCTTTGGAATCTGGAGGAGTCACTAGAGTTGGTGGGAGTGTATTTATTTAAATTGTCAGGATAAATTACCTTTTAGAGCCCCACTGAAGAAGTCCTACAGACCTGGGCTGTGGGTTGGGAGCCATGAATATGCAAGTGCACGCAGCCGTTGAATTAGGCGGCTGCAAACATATTTGGAGGCAGCTGCTCATTTAATAATCTGGGACAACCACAGGAATAGACAACCGGTCGCCTTGGCCCATTTGTGTGGATAAAGTGATAATTTTATAACACAATCGCTGCAAATTAGGTTTCCCCAGACAAAGCCAAGGGGAACACCATTTGGGAGTAATCTTGGGTGTTGTCAACCGAAACTGACTGCAGCCTCACCCCATCTGTCAGACATGACGGCCCATTTCCTGTGGCTGCAGCCTGTGAAGCAGGGGTGAGTGGGGCCCCAAGGTGTCAGATAGACCCAGGTTTGAATCTTAGCATTGCTACATCTTTGCTGTATGATCCTGGGCTACTTGCTTAACCACTCAGAACCTCAGTTCCTTCATCTGCAAATGAGGATAGTAATGGTGCCTTCCTTTAATGGGTGGTGTGAGGATTAAAAGTTATCTTGCATCTAAAGCTTTTAGAACACTGTCTAATGCAATGGTTCTCAAATTTTGCTGTGGTTAGAATCCTTGGGGAACTTTTGAAACATCACTGATGCCTGACTTTCGGGGATTCTAGTTGCGGCATGAATATTAGTGTATTTTAAAACATCCCACACCAGCTGCTCTGGCAGGGATCACAATAGAAGGTCCCAGACAGAGTGGGAGAAAAATGCAGACCAAAATTCAAATTCACACACACACAAAACCAGGCTTGCTGGTCTGACAGAGACCAGAGCAACCCTGAGAGTATGGCCCCTGGACACCCTCTTAATTCATCACTGAAATCACTCCTGAGGTTCACCCTTTAGCCAAAGGTCAGACAGGTCTATAGGGCCAACAATAACACACGTGAGAAACATGCTTCATAGTTCAGTTTATGCAGGGGACTAATGAGCACTCCAGCCCAAAAGCAAAGACAAGAGGGCAGGAAAACTGGAGGAATAGAAACAGGGAATCCAGGGCAGAGAAGGGGAAAGGAGAGTGTTGACACATCGTGTGGTTGGCAAACAACTTCACAGAACAATTCGCATATTATTTGATGAGAAACTAGTTGCTCTGTAAACTTTCACCTAAGCACAATAAAAAAAGAAATTAAAAGATGAATTAATATAAAGAAATAAAACGTACTCTACCAGAATCTTTTTTTTTTTTTTGGTAGCTGAAAAAAAAAAACAAAACAAACAAAACACCCAGATGATTCCAATATATAGCCAAGGCTGAGGAGCACTGTTCAGCACAAAGTAGATGTTCGATAGGTGGAAGCTAGAGTTATTGTTTCATTAGCCCTGGCACTCATGAGGGTAAGTCTAAAACTCCTTTCTTGCCTGTTATAGAGCTTGAAATTCATCAGCTATGCAGCCTTATTCTCCATCCTTGATCTGGCCAAAGTCTACTCTTCCTGGGAGGGGCAGAAGTCGGATGTGGTAGGGTGAGGGGAAGCATAGCTTTGAGGGGAACTGATGGGACATTTTTCCTCAGCACATTTTCTAAAATCAATGCCTGCTCAATAATTGTTAAAGGTAATACATGCAGAGTTGTTCAGACTATGATGAGTAAACTCTGGAGAAAACAGTGTTCAAGCATGACCATAAAACACATGCAGACAGTGGCCAAAGGTAGTATGCCTTAATGTGCTTATCTCCCCCCACCAATTGATGGTATAGGCCCAGTTACCCTGGCCCTGATACCCTAAAAGCATGCCCTGCCCCATGCTCTAACTTGGCTATTCTTCCAGAAGAGGCATTGGGAGTGAACCTAATCCCTAGGCGTCTATGTGAGAAACAAACTCCAGCTCCCTGTCTAATTAATTACCTGTGGCCTTGGGTTCTGGTCCTCTGTTCTTCCTGCTGAAGTTGCCTTCTAGGACGGAGACTCATCGCTGGCCCCATACCCAGCCCCATCCCCTCCTGCTTCTGACGTCTCCTTTTCCTCTTGGCTGGAACACCAAGTTCTACATCACAGACACTGTGTCAGATGTGTTGTTAGAATATCCAAAAGCCATTCTCAGCATTACCCACTTCTCATCTTAGAGAACCAAATACCAGTTGCTCACTCTCTCAAAATTCCTTGCAGCTAATGGTTGCCATGTGACCCATATGCCCTAAACTGCCAGTGCAATGTGTAGACAAAAATCTTCTGAGGGTCTTTGGAGAAAGATTTTTTTTTTTTCCTATTAAAAGGAGAGAAACATATAAGGAGAGCCTTGTGACTCCTGCCTTTGATCCTGGTCTTGGTTAACTATTGTGTGAGGATATGGTACTTGGAAATTGTTGAAGAGACTGCAAGTTTTCTTCTCCAGCAATATGACTACACTGTATTCCCCAACTTACTTTGGGGTAGGTGTGACTCCCTGACCTGGTTTTGGACCATGAACAGGTACGGTGTTCTCCACTTCCAGGTCTGGCACATGAAATCTTCCTGTTAGGATCCTTGCTGTCTCTACTCTTCCGCTGGTTGAATAGGACTCTGAGGACATACCAGAGCCACAAGATGGAAGGATCCTGGTCTCCTGAGTGACTGGGAGGAGGAAAGCCACCTGCCCAAACTTTCTCTCTTTAACCCTCATTAAAATGATGACAAGAAATAAGTAGATATTTTTTGAGAATATATTTTATTGCCACCAACATTTAGGGTTGCTTGGTTTTTTTGTTATAGCAATTCCTTTACCCTGACTAATAGAGAACTGGTATTGTCATTTTGCCACCAGGTGGAAGATACTTGTGACTCACTGAGAATAAGAGCCTGGAAGACAGAAGGAACTTGTGTTCTGGTAAATTCTCACTACACCAACTTAATAACTTGTACCACCAGGCTTCTTATTTTGTGAAATAATAATAAACCTTCCTGATCCTCAGCTGTGCCCATATGAGGCTGGGCAACTGGAGCTGGAGTTGGGGGTGAGGGACAATGGACCAGTTCATGCTGTCTCAGAGGGGAGTTTATTAAAGGAGAAGTGGGCAGAATTTTGAGGGTAGTTCTGGTGTGTTGGTCAGGATGCTACAGAGTCCAAGTGACCATGCAATGTCAATCGTTCATCCTGGAAATGGAGCCCTGAGGCTGAGTCTCCATGGATATTGTGGCTCATTTTCTGTCTGGGATCCAACATGGGCTTCTATCAGTATTTTCCCCTCAACTTGGTTTTCACTTATTGCCTGCCTTGAGGCTCCCAGGCCAAAAGAGGTGGAGAGGGGGTCAGCTGCTCTCCAAGCTGCAGCATCCCAGCATCAGAGTTACACATGATGAACTCAGTCCCCACCACTGTGGCCCAAGGCCTGACCACAAGGACCCTTCAAGTATGGACATCAGTGATGCACTAAACTATTCATTGACTCTTGTTGATTTACTGGGTACACTTGCGATAATGGGAAATCAACCTGAGTTCTAGAAAGCAGCGAAGGTAGTAATCAACAGTTTTATTTCACAAAAACTCCACCTTCCAATTTTTTGAGGCTGTAATAAAGATCCTGGGAAACCTCCTTTCTGATCATTAAATAATAGATGACACCAAGGAGCTCACCGATGACGTGACAGTTAAGGATTATGATAATGAATCATGATCTGGCCATGTGACCATTCCCTGCCTTTGAAAACACTAACATTGGAATTCCCTGTCCTTTGATGAATTTAAAGACAAGCATTCCTCCTGATAGCAATCGCACACAGCAGAAGCTTGCTCCCTGTTTGGTGGATTTGTATCCTTAGCTGATGATTGGGGTGGGGAAGACTTCATTTGGCATGGTAGCCAGACCAGCAGTGAAAGCACTTTGAAACCTTTGGTTAGTAATCTGAGCTCTTAACCACTGCACCACCATTTGGGCTATTGGGTTCGATTTCTTCTATGAGCATCTCTTTGAGATCTTACATCCTCTTTAGAGAAAAAGAAAACTTACAAATGTTTAATGCTACATATCAGAATATTTAGAACTACATAACGAGAGTTCAGGAGGCCTGAAACAAAGGAGATGCCCCTTTTCTATCTCATGGTGAATATGTTCAGTGGTCCATTGATGAACTCATGAGTTGACTCTGAATGCTTGCTTCCCTGGGCTGAGGTTTTAATAGGGGATGTCATCTGCCTCTATTGAAAAGATATGGAGCCCTCCCTGAGAGGGTTAATTGGCATTGCCAGGTTCCCAATGTTTTCTTCTACCCTCCGAGACCAGAGTTATTGGAATCTATAAAGTCTCCTTTACCAGGCAACCGAGGATCCCTTCTATCTTAATGTGGGGATAGATATTCTGCAGAGCCTGGAAAAGTGCAAAAAAGTCTAATGTGGGTGTATTTCACTACATCACAGCAGAGGTAGATTAAAATAAGACTGGATGGAAGCTTATTTCCCCACAATACCTGTAAATATTTTTATCTGCCATTTGATGAACAGAATCCAATACACAAATCTGGAAACAAAAACAGATACATGTTCACAACAGAGGACCACTTTATGTCTATGGATGAATATCTTGAGGAATCACCATGGAAGGAATCCTCTTCTAAAGGGGGAGCAACACCAGTGCACAGGCCTAAATTTCATGAATTAAAAGTCGTCATCCACAGCTATCATTGCAATTATGTTTTCGATGAGAAGATCTATTCCCTGACCTTAAAAAGTACCTACCCTACATAAGATGACTGAATGTCAGCTTGATTTCAGCTTTCAACTTTCCTGTACCCTTATTTTAAACCAGACATCAATATAAACCACACCAAAATTCAGTCTGATGTGGAAGGAAGAGCACACGAATCTACCATCCATGATGGTGTAGGAATTTTTGTGCAATTTTACACCCATCATAGAATATAGCCTTGCTTAGCTCAGTATTCTCTTGTAGTCAACAAAACACTCGTTCTTTTTTTTTTTTTTTTTCTTTTCTTTTAAGGGACAAAAAATAGTAAGCCTTCTGATTTGTCAGTTGAGTTTTCTGCTGTTTGTAGGTAAAAGCACCCCTAATTGATGTAGACATGAAGGAGGTTTCCTATTTTCTCAAATGGCACCCCATGTCTACTCAGCCAATCTCATCTGCTCCTGATTTCCTTCATCATGGATTTAAAAAAAAAAAAAAATGTTTTTCTTTTTTTTGGCACATAAGCCTACCTTTCTAAAATGAACTCTCCATGAGAACAGGGTCCTTGTCTGTCTTACTACCGTAATATCCCTGGCGTGTAGAATAATCCTGACACATAGTGGGTGCTCATTGGTGTTTGTAGAATGAAAGGTGCTCCTAGCCACCTTCCCCCATAATTGCTGTTTCATTGGCTGGGGGCCTCTCGTTCTTTCTCCATCATCTACCTCACCACCCTCCATCCTAGATCGGTCTCCAGAGAGAAGTGGAAGAATGCTTGAGGCAGTGGGCAGGGAAGAGAAAGCCCACTAACCTGGCAATCAAAAGAACTGATGGTTCATTTACCAGCTATGTGGCCTTGAGTAAGTTAATTTAGTTCTTTTAAGCCTCTTCTAATAAATGACAATGATGAGTTCAATGTGTAGTATGGTGTTCTGCCCAGATCCCCTTTTCAGGGCTGACACACTCATCCCCAAGGTACTGGGAATATTGACTCTTGACTGTTCACTGCTGTGTCCCTCATTGAGTATCTGCATCCTACCCAGCACAGAACTTCCTCAGCCAGGGTTAAACCTCTTCTATGGGGTAGCCCCAGACAATGAGTGACTGAAGTGGGGATACAAAGGAACAGTTCCCTTGTGTCAAATTATGAAGAATAATAAATTATTCTCACCCTGAGCTCCTTGTAAGAGCAGGAAATCCACAGGTACAATCACTTTGCAGGTGAGCATCTCGCTCTGTTCGATCCTGTCTTCCTCACGTCCTTATGGGTGTATTTCCTAATAAACCTTCTAAATGTAATCCTCTATTTCAGAGTCTGTTTCTAGGAAACCTTATCTAAAACAATGGGGGTAATGGCACAGATAATAATGATAGTTTTTCCAACAGGGCTGTGGGAGTATGGGATGAGATAATGAGTGCTGAGAGTGCTCATTGTTGGTGCCATCCAAGATGCGATAGTTAAATCTAAATCTGAAGTTCTCTCTTTTGTTTTCTTCAGTAGAAAAAAAAAAACGTCCCCTTGAGAGGCATTTGGTATGATTTATTTCTGCTTATGGTGTCATCCCAAGAGGAGGTCCATTAGTCTCTCTGTCCTGGTTGTCCTGGTCCTGGCCCCCACTAGGAGTAGTTACTTTACGGGGTGGGACCATGCCTTATAATATGCTCCCTGAGTCCTTGGCATTCTGTATGCTGTGCAAGTTTTACTCCCTCTTGGCTCTTCCATCAGAATCCATCCCTACAAGCTATAAACAACCTCGATTGTCTCCTTTCTTAGCTTCCAAGAGAGCTAATCCCCTTTCTAGTGCTGTTTCAGTCTATTGAGAAATGCCCAGAGAAACCTGCCAATCTAAACAGAATATAGTGCAGGAAATCATATTAGACCTCCCTGTAATTCACCAAACATTGCAGGCACTAAAATTCTAATACCACACTGATTCTTTTATTGTAATGAGAATAGAAATTGATGCAACGGCAATCCATCCTTATTGCGGTATTAAGATTCTCCTAAAATACTTACTGAACTCCAACTCTGGGGAAATCCCGTGCTAACCTCCTCAAAACTGCCCTAGAATCAGCCAGAGATTGCTCAGGATTTTTAGTCCGATGATATCAAAAGAGGATTCTGCCTCTTAAAAAATTATTCCCACTGGGATCTTGAAATAGAGGCGCTTAGAAGATGCACTAATGGAAGGGAGCCTGATGGGATAGAAGTGCAGATTGATGAGACAAGGCGCATGTGAGTGAATGTTGGTCCACATTTGTTATTCTCCACAGACAGCATCTTCAGGCCTAACTGTCAAGGAGATCTCAGGGATGGCTTCTGCAAAAAGTGCACAACTAGAGACGGAATCTGGGTGGAAGAAGGGCAGGTAGATGGTGATAGGAAAGAGACCACACGTCTAGGCAAGGCAGAGCAGTGGCAGGGTGTCCAGGTGGGTGGTGCTGATGTGATTTCAGACAAATCCACATTTAATATGTTACTGGGTGGAAACCCTGGTGGCTTAGTAGTTAAGTGCTACAGCTGCTAACCAAAAGGTCAGCAGTTTGAATCCATCAGGTGCTCCTTGGAAACTCTATGGGACAGTTCTACCCTGTCCTATAGGGTTGCTATGAGTCAGAATAGACCCAATGGCAATGCGTATGGTATATGGTATACGGTATGGGTGGAAACCACAGGTTCTTGCTCAGCATGACTCGTATCAGCCAATAAATGAAAGACTGAGGTAGGAGAACAGGAAAGGCACCTTTGTTTCATTGTACAAGGAAAAGGAGTCAGTTGGAGCTGCTGTTGCCAAGACTGCTCCTTAAGGGCGGGCTGACAAGTTACTTTTAAAGGGTTTACAAGTAGGAAGCTCATACAAGTTACATCAGCAACAGTCTTAATCATACTAAGCAGGCACAATGGGGGTTTACGTACAACCTCCAAGCAAAAGCAGGGTTCAAATGCAAAGCTGGGGTGGAGTGGGTGAGGAGCGGAGGAAGCCCAGCAAAGAAAGCAGGATTTTTAATGCAACACTGCGGGGGCTCTGTCTCACGTAAAAGGACCTGAGCTAACAATCAGGAGGATGTGAAAGAGATTGATGAGCACCCCTCTGACACCATCTCTGCTTCTTCTTTGTTTCCAGGGCTCTAATTTTGATTAAGTAGCAATGTCTTCAACCCCAGAGAATAAATTATATTTCTAAGCCCAAAGAGGTTAGCTGTGGTTGATGGATTGTTCTAGACTTGTAACTAGCCAGCTCCTGGAAGATGAAAATAGTTAACACCCTCAACAGTTAACTGAAAGGTTGAGGGTTTGAGTTCATCCAAACGTGCTTCTGAAGGAAGCCCTGACAATCTACTTCTGAAAAATCAGCCATTGAAAATCCTAAGGAGCATAGTTCCACTCTGAGCCACATGGGATTTAATGAGTTGGAATCACCTGTAGGGCAACTGGCTGGTTTTGGTAACTAGCCAATTAGATGAAAGAGAAAGTCTGCTCGGGACTCCTTTTCTCTGCTGAATGAAAAGAGAAAGGGAATCCTCATGACCTTGCTATTCCACTCCTAAGTTATACCCAACAAAACAATAAACAAACAAAAAAAAATCATTGCCATTAATTCGATTCCAATCCATAGCGACCTTATAGGACAGAATAGAATTGACCCACAGGGTTTCCAAGGAATGGCTGGTGGATTTGAACTGCCAACCTTTTGGTTAGCAGCCAAGCTCTTAACCACTGTGCCACCAGGGCTCCATACTCAACCCATGTGCATGCAATATAGTCACCAAAATATACCTACTAAGCAAGCATAGTGACAGTATTAATGATCTCTAAAACTTGGAGGCAACCCAAATATCCCTCAACAACAGAACAAACACATTTTGGTATATGTATGCAATGGAAAACTATATACAGCAATAAAAATGAACAAACTGCACCCATTCTCAACTATGTAGATGAGTACCACAAACAAAATAAGACAGTTGCCCAAAGAGACATGCTGTTATTCTATTTATATAAAGTTTTTTTTTTGTTTTTTGTTTTTTTTTTAAGGCAAGCTTCATCTATAGTGTTTGAAGTCAGGTTAGCGATTTCCCTTGGGGGCTAACTGGGATTGGAAAGTGTTGCTTCTGGGGTGCTGGTGATGTTCTGCATTGTGGTTTGTATGCTTTGTGTCATGCCTGGGTTTACTATGGGAAAAGTCATCAAATGAACTCTTGATTTATGTATGGTTTGTATATATGTTACACATCACTGAATATTTATATTCAAAATTAAGAGAGAGGTCTGTGGGGGGAGAGCTCTAGTACTGCTACCCACACTTGATTCCTGCTTTGAAGCTGTCATGTGAAGAGGGAATGGCCAGAGCTGTGGCAGCCATTTTACAGCCATGAAGCAGAATGCATGGAGATAAAAACCAACACTCCCAGAAGGGTGAGACAGAGTATGGTTATTATCTCTGAGCTGTGGAATCATCTTTGTGACTGCCTACCTCTGGACTTTACTCTTTTAAATCAGAGAATAACTGTCTTTATGGTTCATACCACTATTGAGCTCTCTGTTACTTGCAGCCCAAAGCACTGCAATTGATTCTGAGAGTGGGTGGTGTATGATACAGACCTCAGTGGGGAAAAGGGACTTGGAAGCATCAGAGAGAATGCCAGGGCAGTAGATTTTCAGTATGGGCTCTAAATCCAGTGGATACTGAGCTTGGGGGAATGTCTTAGTTATCCAGTGCTGCTGTAACAGAAATACCACAAGGGGAAGGCTTTAATAAAGAGAAGTTTATTTTCTCATAGTAAAGTAGGCTAAAAGTCCAAATTCAGGGTGTCAGCTCCAGGGGAAGCCTTTCTCTCTCTGTTGACCTTCTCATCAATCTTCCCCTAGACTAGGAGCTTCTCTGCACAGGGACTCTGGGTCCAAAGAATGTGCTCTGATCCTGGCACTGCTTCTTGGTGGTGTGAGGTCCCCCTGTCTCTCTGCTTGCTTCTTTCTTTTATATCTCAAGAGATTGCCTCAAAACCAATTCAGTCTTGTAGACTGAGTCCTGCCTCACTAACACAACTGCTGCCCATCCTCCCTCATTAACATCATAGAGGCAGGATTTACAACATATAGGAAAATCACACAATGCCAGGAATCATGGCCCCGCCAAACTGATACACGTATTTTTTGGGGGGACATAATTCAATCCATGACAGGGAATGTGAAGGGAATGCTGAGATGTAGGGACAATACCTCTGTCAGACTGAATGGTAGTTTTCTAGGAGCAAGCCTTATCCCAGATCAGCATTCTTGGAGAGCTGATATTATGGCTGGACTCCTTGTCTTGGTCAGAATTGCCTGAGGAACTGGATAAGCCCATGAAGGGAGTGGGGCAGATACCTGTGACGATGTTTGGAATGGGCTGAGGAACACAGAACTTGACACGGTCACCTTTGATATTACCTTTGATATTAAATTTTATTCCTTCCCCTACTTTGGAAGCAAGATTGTGCTTTTGGTAAATCCTAAATTTCCGTAGTTTTCATTTGCGCTCCCAGAAAACCCTACACACCATTTGTGAGTTTATTGCTTGGCAGAGGTACAGAGGTTCCCCTCTGCAGATCTGCTCAAAAAAGCATGCATATAAATGCAGGTCCCTCTCTTTTCCTGGGCCTTTCAGAAAGGAAGAGAGGCAGGGAGGAGGGGATGGCTGAGTCTTGATGTCACAGCCCCACTGAGCTACACAGACTTTCTCCTCCCGCCTCCCTTGGAGAGGGCAGGTCAGCAAGATGTAATGGAAAACCCCACAAACTCCTGCATAAATACCACTTGACAATGTCCCATGGCCAGGGTTGCACTTGGCCCTCAGCCTGGAATTGGGTTCTGACAACAGTCCAGAGACAGAGGGAAGAAATTAATTTGTAAAGAAGTATGAGGGCCATCAGTGGCTATAAGATCACATGATGTCAGATCCCCTTCACTTTGTTCATCTTGTTCTGAATGTAACTTTCCTGCCCCCTGGACTTTGACTCAGACACATCACTGGGACACACAGACTTGGAGACCCTCAGAAGTCAGAAGCCCCTTCTTCCCTCCTAGGATGGCCTCAGCACCCATCACAGGCACAATAATGATAATCACTTCAATGACAAGTGCCTCCATGTATTGAGAATACCCTACGTGCCAGTTACTGTGACACATTTTACATGCACGATGTCGTGCATTTCTCATTATCATCCTAGTTATCTCCTCTTTGTGGATGGAAACTCTCAGTGTGGTAGCCTAACTTTCCCAAAGTCCTACAAGTGGTGGAGCTGGAGTGACAGACTGCTCCTCTCTCCTCTGCATTTGTGGGATAAGAAAAGCTGGGATGATCTGCTTTGAAAGCTCACAGCCATGTAAACCCTATGGAGCATAGTTCTACTCTTAAACACATTGGGTCGCCATGAATTGGAATCAACTTGATGACAACTAACTTGGTTTTTTTTTTCTTTTTTTTTGAGGCAGGAGAACAAAAATTTTGGCAGCAACAACACTGGACATGCTGACCTACTTCTGAGCCATTTATCTGTGAGCAATTGAACAACTCAGTTTCTCTTTTAACCATTCAGTCTCTACCCAGGAACTAAGGGCTTAAAATCAGGCCCTTATTTTGAAGTTATTCAGTTCAGACTTCTAGAAACCAAGGATTTTGTGATAATGAAGAAAGTACTGAGGGCCACACAGTGAGGAGTGTCCAGAATAATAAAAGAGAAATCAGAAAGATTTCTGATTAGGGCCAAGAAAGAAACTTGTGTCTACTAGGTGCCACATGGTGTTGGGCGGTAATATCAGGTTCCTTAGGTCCATCATCTTGCATCTTGCACCTGCCAAGTCATTCCCCACATTCACTTGCATTAAAATCATCCAGGGCATTAAAAAAAAAAAAGCATATGTTTAAGCTCAACCCCAAAGACTCCATATCAATTAGTCTGGGGTACATATGGCCTTGGCATCTGCATTTTCCAAAGCTTTACAAATGATTCTAATGCATAATCAAGACTCATCTTCCCAGATCTTGATGTCTTTGACTTCTTTTATCATGTAAGTCTGGGCTCAGAGGTCATGCCTACAGGGAGGCCCCCGTGACCATCCCGCCTAAGGTAGCCCCCTTATCACCTCACACTCTTTTAGTTTCCTAATTTAGTATTAGGTTTCCTAATTGAGGATGAAGACACTAAGGTGCAGAGAACTGAGTGACACCTCCACCCCATCGTACAGGTTGGAAGGAGTAGAATTTGTGTATGATCCTAGATTTACCGGAATTCAAAGTGCCGCCTTATCAGGCTACTTACACATTAATTATTTCCTTGGTACTTTATACTTTATATACCACTTTTCATTACAGAATTTTGCTTACTCTCACAATGGAATTCCAAGTTAAGAACCAGCATTAGCCCCATTTTACAGTCGGAAAAACTGGGGCATAGAGGGCTTAAGTGATTTGTCTATGAACATATGGTCTAAAGAGGGTAGAGATGGAACTTAAATTAATGTCTTCTTTCCACAAATCTCATTATTTTCCCATTCTATTATTCTGTTTTCTGACTCCTTCCCTCTCCTACATATCAAGCGCCCTCTTCTTTCTGCTGAGAGTGGAGGGGGAACTTGGCTGGTCTACCGATGAAGCAGCAGCTCTCCTAGTGAGACATGTCAGGGGGAGACGCCAGCTTGCCAAGGAACATCCCGGTGGAACTGCTTCCAGCAGCAAGCTGTGCCTGGTTTCTCCCCGGCAGCCCTGCCAAGCCAAGGCTGTTTGCTGGCACTTCAGTCAGTGCTGAATTAGAAATGTAAGGTTAGAACATTCTAAACCAAAACTCTGAAACCAAACCCATTGCCATGGAGTCGATTCTGACTCAGAGAGTTTCCAAGGAGAGGCTAGTGGATTTGAACTGCTGACCTCTTGGTTAGCAGCCAAGCTCTTAATCACTGTACCACCAGGGCTCCAAACATTCTAGGGGAAGGTAAAACGGATTACAGTCAGAGCTCTACTTGGCTGTGAAAGAGTCAGTGGAAATCAAACAGCAAAAAACCCAAGGAAATGCAGGGACAGGAACGGCATTTATTGGGCACCTCCAGTGTGCCAGATGCTTGCCATGCATGAGTTCGTTTAATCCGGAAGTGGTCTTGTGAGCTACAAGCAGAAAATATAGCAGTCATCACTGACAGCTTCCTCTCCTCCTGCCCATATCCTGTTCAATGCACCACCCAACACCACCGCTCACCATGTCCTCTGTCCCCACTCCAGGACAGGCTTCCATCATGTCCACAGAAGCTGCCTCCAACCAGTCTCTCAACATCCTCTCTGGCCCCCTCCAATCTCATATTCAGCACAGCTAGGGTGATCTTTTCAAACTGCAAATCTGATCAAGTCTTTCCCCTGCTTAAAATCTTTGATGGTTTTCTAGTTATCTTGAGGTCAAGACCAAAACCTTAACGAGGTGTGCCAGCACACATTCCTGCAGGCTCTGAGTTCTGCCTACCTTTCCAGCCCCTCTTTCTCTCTGGGCCTGTCCCACGGGCTCTCCCTCAGTTTTTCCAACACATCGTGTTCCCTCTAGCCACCAGGCTTTACACAAGCAGTTGCCTCCACCTCGTACACTCTTTCCTCCTCCACCTCCTTCAGCTAATTAACGCCTACTCAGCCTTCACATCTTAGCTCAACTGTCACTCTCTTGGAGTCCCTTGACAAAGACACAGCTCGTTGTCATATGCTCTTTCAAGCCCTGCTTCCTCCCTCCCAAGCACCTGTGTCAGGCTGAATTGTGCCTATATTAGGGTGATTCATCGAGTCCTGAATTAATGTTCATGAGAACAGATTTTTCCTGCTTCTGCTTCTGTACAGCTCATAAACTAGCACAGTGCTGAGCACATAGTGGGTCCTCAGTTAAAGTCAAATTGTATCAAGTGTGGAACCTCATTTCTTAAGAGGGGAAACTGGGATACAGACAGGCCAAGTTGCTTGCCTAAGAGTGCCCAGCAGAGCTGGGAGGCAAACTCCTAGAGTTCTTGAGGCAGAGCTTTTCTAGACCTTGAAAGATGCCAGCTGAGAGTGTCCCAGGGGAGAAGGCAGGAGGAGCTGCTGCATTTCAGCTCCTGGGAAAAGAAACGGGTTGCGCTGGACTCAGCCCCATCTTCACTCTATCAATGATCAGTTAAAAAGCCGAGCTCCTGAGAGCTGCCCTCAGCCATGGGGGAGAGACTGATGGTCCCTAAAGACCCATCTCATTATCCAAGGGGCTAAATTGGGACCCTGTTAAGGGATAACTGGCCTATAAATAAACCCTGAGCTAATTCTGCAGCTGTACCAGGCAGAGACACTGACCAAAGCCCCACTAATGTGGCTTCTCAGCACCCTCCCATCCAGGGCTAATGGTAATTCTCAGAAGATAAATACAGTCCTTCTTGAGGCCCCAGAAGCCATTTGCTATAATGTGGTGTAACCTGCTTAAGTGAGGGCCTGGTAAATTAATGGACCTGTTAAAGCACAGTTCATTGTGCATTTCCACTCACAGGCAGTGTGCATTGGTCATCAGCAGGAGGTCTTTCGAGGACAGGTGGCAGACAAAACTGGATGAAATCAATCTGGTGGCCACACGTGCATGCACACCTGTGCAAGTACCCACATCTGTAGGTCTGTGCCTCTCCAGACTTGTGTGCCTTGTACGCACGTGTGTGAGCGTGCTAGCACTAGTAGGTGTGTGCAGAGCACATGCTTGTGAGCACTTATTGCTTGTGAATGTGCTCAAGTGTACAATTGCACAAGTACCTACAGGCCTGTTTGTACCAACCAGTTTGTATCCACATTGTAGGACAGTGCAATGGCAGATCACTTGCATTTGAATCCCAGGTCTGTCATTTAGTGGCTTTGAAAATGTACTTAATATCTCCCAAGTACACTTTCCTCATCTGCAAATGGGGACTACAAGAGTAACTGACTCAAAGTGTTAGGTGAAGACTCAATAAGACAGTTTGTGTACAGAGAAGTGCCTGGTATTATCTGTCTTGCTCTTGCTATATCCCTAGTACCTAAATAATGCCTGGTTCATAACATTATTATTACATGCAACAGAATCTTATTGTTTTAATGAATAATAAAGGCTACCCTACCTAACAATAATAAGGACATCAGGCTTGGTAAAGTAGAGGGTCAGCGAAAAAGAGGAAGACCCTCAATGAGATGGATTGACACAGTGGCTGCAAAAACTGGGCTCAAACATTGGAACAACTGTGAGGATGGCGCAAGACTGGGCAGTGTTTCATTCTGCTGTACCTAAGGTTGCTATCAATTGGAAATGACTCAACAGCACCTAACAAGAACAACGATAATAATAACAGTAATAATAATCATAATAAGCAAAGAGAATAAGGCATTTCTAGACAGCATGAAAAAGTAGAAAGTATAATTCAATACCACATTAGCTAGCTATAGGTGCTTAGGAGGGTACTTTCTTTCTCTGGTCCTCATTTTTTAGCTATCAAAGGATGGCTGCAATTGGCATAGCAAGCGCAAAGTTGAGGGTATTTATTCCTACAGGCCTTCCTTTTCTTGTAAGAAGCAAGGCCATACCTTGAGCAAGAGGTTGACTGGATGATCACATCAGAGATTTGAGGACTGGTGGCAAATTTTTGGAGGATTTACCAAGATACATAAGACAGAGTGATGACCAAGATCAAGTCCATGACTACTGAAATGCCTTGGATGCCCAGGTGAAATTTACTGTATAAATTTTTGGGGGGCGGGGTGTCTTAGTCATCTAGTGCTGCTATAACAGAAATACAAGTGGGTGGTTTTAACAGAGAGAAATTTATTCTCTCACAGTCTAGTAGGCTACAAGTCCAAATTCAGAGCGTCAGCTTCAGGAGAAGCTTTCTGTATCTGTCGGCTCTGGAAGAAGGTCCTTCTCGTCAATCTTCACCTGGACTAGGAGTGTCTCCTTGCAGGAACTCCAGGCCCAAAGGACACCCTCTGCTTCTGGTGCTTCTTTCTTGGTGGTACGAGGTCCCAATATCTCTCTGCTTGCTTCTCTCTTTTATATCTCAAAAGAGATTGGCTTAAGACACTATCTAATCTTGTAGATCTCGTCATTATAATTGCCACTAATCCATTTTATTACATCACAGTGATAGAATTTACAACACATAGGGAAATCACATCAGATGACAAAACGGTGGACAGTCACAGAATACTGGGAATCATGACCCAGACAAGTTGACAGGTATTTTGGGGGTACACAATTCAGTCCATGACAGGGGGGCACTATCCTGCATTCTCAGATGGATTTGGAGGTCTCCAAAAAGACAAGGAACTGGGGGAACTGAAGACGCCAGTGAGAGTGGCTAAGCAATTGACTGAGGGGTTCAAACCAAGTGTAGTGGGAAGCTAAGTCAGGAGGGCGATGAAAGATTGGAAGAGAAAGAGGAGAGGCCTAGAAGCTTTCAACTAGCTGTTAAAGCAGAATAGCATGAAGAAGTAAGAAAGCTGTTTGTACAATAGTTGTGGTCAGGGAAGTCAGAGATGACTGTTTCAAGGGTGGGGCAGATGGGGATGAGGACATGAAAGTCTGTGATGAAAGTCAAGTGGAAGTAAATGTTATTGAAGAAAGGGAGGAGGCTAGAGACTGAAAACCTAGGACAGTGAATGGTCCTTTCTATGTGTGTGTGTGTGGAGGCAGGGAGGGGGAAGATGGGGATCTTGAAACCCTTTGATAATCATAAAAATTAAAGTCCCTTTCCTGGAGAAAATGCCACATTCATACTATTTCTGGTTCCAGATCCTAGACCCCCTGGATCCCTGATCTCGAGGATATTAGCTGGGTGGTGACCCCACCACAGTGAAGGTGGTGCTTGGAGTGGACAGAAAGATAGAGAAGTATGAGTCAAAGTCCTTGTTGAAATGATCGATGGTCAGGAGGTGACATGCAAGCATATGGTGACACGAGAAAATGTGGTAGCCAAGGGCCCCAGGGCTGAGAAACCTGGTTAGTGAACTGGTCTCGAGGTTCTGAGTAGAAGTCAGGCACAAAGTTTTCCTGCTGGAATTGGGAAGACTACAAGGCAATCTTGGGCCTGATTCATTTACAGCTGCCATCTCCTGGTCTGTGGGCACGAGATAGAAAGATGAGAGACACGAAGACGGTCCCAGGATATGTTGCTCACAGCTGCTTCTGCCTTCTACTCTGTGAGCAAGCATCATTGTTCCATTTTTTTCCAGCATAACTTATTTCCATTTTTTATTTCTGTTACTTCTATTCCGAGATCTGCCTCCAGCTGTCTGTCTACCACCTCAGAGTGCTTTGATATCTTTATCCAGTTCTTTGGTGTGGTGCTCCTGGCCTGCCCCTCTTCCCTGGGGTCTCTGTGCATCCTCTTTCCTGGAAGTCCTCTTCACTCACCTCCTTCCCAGGGTCTTAGGTGTCTTTACCTCAGATTCACTCACAGCTTCAGATTCCTCTGCTTCCCTCCCCCCTCCCGCCCCACTGGGCTTATGTTTACTCCCCCCTTTCCAGGATATATCCAGACTTACCTCAGAAATCTATAGGAACTTCCAGGAGCTCTTTATTTCTCTCTCTGGTTCCAGCTGCCAAGTTGCTGCCTAGTGGGACCTGACCAACAGCTCAGAAAAAGAAAGCCTTGGCCATTGACCAGTGGCTCACACAGAGCATTTGTTCTACCACCTACCTGACCACAGAAAGCAGGTACACAAGTCTTTGGACAAGATACTTAACTCATCAGGTTGAATTTACCTCCTGTACCGATACTGGGCTCTCAGTCTGAGGGTTTGGTGTAGCTAAGAGCTGACACAGACAGTAAGACAAGTCAGGGAATCTGTAGGTACTGCTGAACCAGGACTGCACAAAAGCCAGGGTGAGCATTTTGGAAGATTCTGAAGAACTTGTCAGCCAAAAGG
Organism: Elephas maximus indicus; assembly: GCF_024166365.1. Classification (NCBI taxonomy): domain Eukaryota; kingdom Metazoa; phylum Chordata; class Mammalia; order Proboscidea; family Elephantidae; genus Elephas; species Elephas maximus. Next base: position 86,676,640 of record NC_064830.1, on the reverse strand, counting down.
TAAAGATGAGAAACCCCTTGGGTTCCATGTCTTTGTCCCAAGAAGATGGGGAGAATCCAAAGACAGTGTCATGAATCCCCATAACTGATTCGGACATTCTCCTGGGAGCCCCACTTCTTGCCATCAGAACTTGTGACCCCAACTTCTCATACCACTTACACTCAGGGTATCGTTCTATGTTAGAATTGCCTATTGACCAGTTGGTTTCCTTATTAGACCCTGATTTCCTATAGGAATGTACCTCGTTCACTGTTCACTTGTGCATAGTAGGTTGTCAGTATTTAATGAGTGAATAATGAAAGAACTCATGGGGAATGCCATAATCTATCGTTCATATCCTGGTAATGCATTCAGGAAGAATTCAATGTTATGAACCACTTCATTTAAAATCTGTAAATAGCTAGAATTTAGTTGTAAGAGAATAGGCAACACTGTCCCAAATTAGAGTTTATTATTCAATATTCAGTATCTACTACCTGCCAGATAGTTAAGGTGTTGAATTGCACATGAGTCAACCAAAGTTTGGAGCATAAAAAGGCTGTGAAAAGAGGAATGGTGGAAAACTTGCAAAGTTCATCTTGAAAACTTTCTAGGGCCTGTAGGAAGGGAGCTAGGGTACAAGGGGCCTTTCTAGAAGGGATTCTGGGAGGAATGTGGCTGGCTTCCCAGCTTCATTTTACTGTGGTACTATTTGAAGATTGGGGCTCCCTGTTGTTGTTCTTGTTAGGTGCTGTTCAGTCGGTTCCGACTCATAGTAACCCTATACACAACAGAATGAAGCACTCCCCAGTCCTGTGCCATCCTCACAATTGTTGCTATGCTTGAACTCATTGTTGCAGCTGCTGTGTTAATCCATCTCATTAAGGGTCTTCCTTTTTTTTACTGACTCTCTACTTTACCAAGCATGATGTCCCTCTCCAGGGACTGATCCATGGGGCTCCCTGGGGAGGGTTATTTCTACAGCCCTGCTCTACTCATCCCATGAGTTGGATATAAAAAATACTCAGAACAGTATGACCAGCTCTCCAATCCTTAAATGACCCTACCCTCTTGTTCACTCACCTGGTTACACCTTATAGGCAAATTTACATATATCCTCACATACACACAAAAGCATTCGCGCTTATCTTCATGAGCACACATGTTCATAGATACTCATAGGTGTATACACAAATACTTATAAATGCTCATATAAATTAATTCATAAATATACATACTTGGAAGTATGCTTATATAAAGAAACACATTCATTAGGACATACACTTGGGCACTCACAGGTACACTGATGTGTAGGCACATAGACAGTCACATATATATAAAACTACTCCATCATCACATGTGGGTACTCAAACATACACCACTACACTTTTCTATATTTTTGCTGTTGTTGTTGAAAATAAACACAGCAGAACATACACTAGCACACTTTTACTTTTATCCACTTAGACACATGATTCATATATGGACACTCATGCTTATTCACATTTAATTTCTCATACACACTCTTTCACACTCACATAGGGGCAACCACACTTTCAGAAACAGATTTACACATTATCTTTACTGCACTCGCACACCCGAGGTATCCCTTACCCTAGGCAAGAGAAGAGTAGATAAGGGGGTATTTGCTCCCTCAGTCTTCCTAAATTCTAGTGAGAGGAGAAGAGCTAAAGGATGACTTGAACAGATAGAGAGAATATATGTGTTGACTACTCTCCTGAATATTCTAGAGTAATCTGAATTTCAAGTATTTTTTTCTACACCACACATTAAACCAAATACATGAATGTGATCCTCATTCGGGGTTCATGAATTATATAAAACCCAGGTTAGATAAAAGCATGTGCCCTAGTCTCCATCTCTGATGCAAAGACATATGCCTTCCTTTTCCTGAAGAAATTTTTTTATTTTTATGTTTTTCCTTTCTACTTTGAATGCAGAAGCCAACAGTGAGTGGAGTTGAAAGACAGCTCTGCAAAAACTGTAGTGTGATTTCTGCCACCTCGCTGGGCAGAGTAATTCAGTGTGGATATATAGACCTTCTGAACGGTAAGACCAGGGAAATAGTTACCACTTTTTAAATTTATATAGCAAGATACAGTGCAAGCATCAACAAGGTCTTGTTCTTCGAAATTCCTTTAGTTACTCCTTGCTGAGGGTCATCAAGGGATGCCGGGACAGACACGGAGATTAACAAGCCTGAATATGAACACTCTGCAGCAAAACAGGAGCGAATGGGAAAGTGATTTAAGATGAAGGCCTAGGCAGACACCAGCTAGTAAGGCATGGGGCACAAGAGGTTATAGGGACATTGACTCCAGCACAGAGATCAAGACCCAACATGAAGGGAGGCAGGGACAACAGAGGGTGAAGAGCGGGCTTAGTATAATGGAAGAGCAGCTGAGATTCGAAACAAGGTAGACTTACGATGGAATCCTTGCTTCAAGTTATTCTTGCTGTGAAAACTCAGATAATTTTCTTAACTTCACTCATAAAATGAACATAACCATGCTTGCCCTTAAGGCTCGCCATGAAAATTAATAAGCGGCACAAGCAGTATATGATAGCTGCTAACCTAAAGACTGAAGGTTCAAACCTACCCAGGGGCTCCACGGAAGCCTGGTGATCTGCTTCTGTAAAGATTACAGCCAAGAAAACCCTCTGGAACAGTTCTACTTTGTAACACATGGTGTCGCCATGAGTTGGGGGCTAACTTGATGGCAGCTAACAACAACAACAGTATAGAAGACACTTGATCATTCATTAATGTATTTACTATCAATGATAATAACTAACATTTATTGAATGCTTACTATGCACCAGGCACTGTTCAAAGCACTTTATTGTCTATTAACTCATTTGGTCATAAGAACAACTCCATGAAGTAAGAATTACTATTATTATCACCATTTTAAAAATGAGAAAGGTGAGACACAATGAGACTCAATAACAGGAGAAAGGTGACACTGCCAGTGAATGGCAGAGAGAAGAACTGAACCCAGGACGACTGGCTAAAGAGGCCATGTTCTTAGCTACTATGCTCACTAAGGACCAGAATGACTCTAGACACAGGGGATACAGTATTGAATGAGACAGCCAAGGTTCCCCTGTTCTTATTGTGCTTACATTACTGTGGGGGAGAGAGACAATAAATAAATGACTAGAATAATTGCACATAGTGGTGAGAGTCACGAAGAAAATAAATAGGCTGGTGTGATTAGTGACAGGAAGGGCTACTCTCATAGGGTAGTAAGGGTCAGCTTCTCTGAGTAAATAAAATTTGAATTGAGTTCAGACTCAAGTGACTGGAAGGAGCCAACCAAAAACAAAACAAAACAAAAAAAAACGCCAAGGCCCTGAGGAGGGAACAAGCTGGGCAACTTCAAGAAAAAGAAAAGATGTCCAGCGTAGCTAGACTGTCATGAGCAAGGGAGGCCATAGGGAGTTACAAAATAGATGAGGAAGCAGTAGTCATATCAAGTAGGTCAGGATAAGAAGCTGGGTTTCCCTGAATGCAAAGGAAAGACCCATTAAATAGTTTTAAAAGGAGAATGGTTTTACTTTTAGAAGATCACTGTGTCAAATGTGGCAAGAATGGATAAGATTCTTGCCTGGCAGAGATTAAGCACTCGATAAATATTAGCTCCCTCCACAGACTGGAAGAGGCCTGGGGGAAGGACATCGAAACTAACATTCAGTGGCAATAAGTATGCCAGTCAAAGTTGGTTCTCTTCCAAGAAGCCTGAATTCTGTAGGTTTTTGTGAGGAAGAAGGATTTTGAGACTATTTTGTGTGACCCTGTACTTCAGACAGAATACCCCTCCTTTTTCCATGGTGGGGGTGGGGGTGGGGGTGGTAGTTCAGTGATAGAATTCTCACCTTCTGTGTAGGAGACTCAGGTTCAATTCCCTGTCAACACATGTTATGTGGAGCCATCATCTGTCTGTCATTGGAGGCTTGCCTGTTGCTGCCATGCTGAGCAGGTTTCAGCAGAGCTTCCAGACTAAGGTGGACTAGGAAGAAAGACCTAGCAGTCTACTTCTGAAAATCCGCCAATAAAAACCCTGTGGATCACAAGGGTCCAGTCTGCAACCCATCATGGGGATGATGAAGGACTGGGCAGCGTTTGCTTCATTGTGCGTAGGCTCACCATAATTTAGAGGCCAACTCAACTGTAGCTAACAACAGTAACAACACCCCATTTTCAGAAGCTCCCCCATCCTTTGTCCACCTTTGCTTGGGTGTGTTGCTTATCTTATAATGTTACCTGACCCAGCAAGTTTATTCACACCAATATTTATTTAACATTCATGCATTAATACCTTCCTGAAGGCCAAACAATTTGGCATGGGGCAGCAGCAGTAACTGTATGTCCAATGGCCATTCAAGTCATCTCTAATCAAAATATTTTCTCAGCTTGGCTTCTGAGGTATTAATTCCTAATTCTGATATCTGATTATTTTTTCCTTCCGATCTGGACCATGAGGGATGACTCAGCCTTTTGGTTGCCAAGAACAATGATCAAAAAACTAAAACTGTTTGCCTTTAAAGAAGGAGAGGCATTGGATTCAATAGGGTTTGGTGCCCTACCGTAGGATTGCAATGCATGTCGGCCACAGCCAATCCAAAGATCCTGGATACCCTACTCTGTGTGCAGCTTCCTCATACCTTTTTGTTTTCTCCCATTGTTGAGTAGCTGCCCACAGGATCCCATCTTTCTCCAAAGCTAGACCTGGCAAAGAGAGTTCATAGCTCAATTATGTGCTCATTAATCAGCACACCAGTTTTGGTTTCCCACACAATTGACACTCAAAATCTCTTTGGGTTCCTCAATTTCATAATGTCCATATGATGTGAGTTTTGAAGCCCATAAGATAATAAAACCCTGGACCTGCAAGGGGCGAGGGCGTGGTGGATGAGGAGCCTGAGCTCTAACTTCCCACACAAGGTAGAAATTCTAAGCCATGAAATTAACTCAAATGCTAGCCAAGAATTGGGGAACCTCTGGCAGAGGCAACTGTGAAAGCAAACTGCAGGATTCCTCCCAAACCTAGGCATATTCAAGGCTCCTGTAGATGACAGTGACTGCTGAAAGTGGGATTACTAGCAAGTATTACAAAATAAATAATATTAAAAATATGTACGGATTAAGAGAATTTATTTAACCCAGCAAAAAGAGCATTGAATCAAGATGGAAGGAGGAAGATGTAAGAAGCATTAGGGAGCAAAGAGAGACATAAAGGGACATAAAAAAATGTAAAACAAATGCGGTTTCTTCTTGGCTAGAAAATACTCAAATTAGCAATAGAACATAGACCTGGCTGGAGGACATTCCCAAATGGCTAGGGGAGTAACACAGGAAGTCAGAGGGAACTACGTTTCCAGTGCTTTCCTCTCTTGTTTTGGATGGCCGACTCTCCTCTGTCTTTGGATCCAAGGACTGCTCCTGGTTACCCTGGCTACAAAGTCTGTTTAGCCACAGCATCAAGGGTAAGTGTGTTTGCACCAGAGTGGGTGCACAAAAGAGGAAACCTGTTTCCCTCAAGCAATGCAGCATTCTAAGACACGGCCTGACCCACTCACCTGCTCACATTGTTGTCGTGTGCCATCCAGTCAGTTCCCATTCATAGTGACACTATAGGACAGAGTAGAACTGCCCACAGGGTTTCCTAGGCTGTAAATCTTTACAGGAGCAGATAGGTCTTTTCTCCTGTGAAGCCTCTGATGGTTTTGAGTTGCCCACTTTTCCGTTAGCAGCCAAGCATTTAACCAAGAGAGCTTTTTCTCCACCCGATAGAACTATGTATATCATTGCGTCACCAGGGCTACTTCTCCACTGAGTAAAAAAAACCATTGCCTTTGAGTGATTCCGATTCATAGTGCCCCTATAGGACAGAGTAGAACTGCCCCACAGCGTTTCCAAGGAGCGCCTGGTAGATTGCAACTGCCTACCTTTTGGTTAGCAACTGAGCTTTTAATCACTGCGCTACCAGGCCCCCATTAAGAGGCTTGGAGAAGTCAAGCGCTTTCTCCTTTTTTTTTTTTCCTTGCTTTCCACAGCAGCATCTGCCGACCTAAGTGTGGCCTCCTGTATAGCACGTGTGAGCTGGCAATGGTAGAAAAATCACATGATGTCGGCGCTAACCTATGCATTTGGATGTGAACCCGTTGGTAAATTATAGCCTGTCACTCTCGAAAGAGTGAGCTGAGAGGGAAATGTCAGTTTGAGCAGATGCCTTTTTTTCCTCTTTTTGTGCTACAATTTAGGAGGGTGACACAAATATCATAAAGCACATGCCTAATACGTGAGTTTTTAATTCTATAGTGAGAGGGGAAAGGGTGGAAGAAGGAAGAGGGCTACAAAAGGATTTTTATGGCGTATTGAGCAATGAAAGTGAGTAAAGTAAGAGGAACAACATGGGCTGGAGGGATCTCCTTCCTGCAGGGAGGTGTGATGAAAAGGACCAGGACTTGGTTATAAAAGCAGCAGAGCAAGACAAGGAGACCAGAACTTAGCAACAACAACATGACCGCTAGAAGCTCAGGCTGAGGCCACCACCTATCACAGCTCCCCAAGACACTCCTGGAATCTTGATACCAGAAGCAAATCCGAAAAATGGGCAACAAGAAACCAGCTGGCAAGATGGCTATGGAGAACTCGGTACCCATGTGAGGATAAAGTCCCTTTGGGTTCTTTTCAAGTCCTGTGATATTAAAACTTGAAGGAAAGCAATGTTAGGGCTTTAAGCTCCTCAAAGAGAAGAAACCAGATTCTATTAACAGAGAATTTCTAGCAAGCATAAGGTGAGGCAAGATGGCAATGTTGTTTACTTTTTCGAAGTGTTTTCTCTCCCTGCCATTGGCCTCAGGCATGTGGAGCAAAATATAAACAGGAAAAGAGAGCATGATAAGCAAGCATTGTGTTAAGGTCCCTGACCCTGTCTGATTCAGACTTAGGAGGTGGGAGGCTCAGGCTGGGGTCACTGCCAACCTTAGAGGGAAGACCTCATACGCCATCGCAAATTTCTGCCCAGGAGAGAGCACAAGGTTAGGGTCAAGTTTACAGAAGGGCATTATTAAAAGGAATTGAGGTGAGCTATATTGGACACCCAGATAAAGGGCAGAGCATTTTCAATCCATTTTGACCTGTATTGCTCTCCTGTTATCCTCCAGGCAGTGTTTCCATAGTTTTCAAGCATCCTACCTTAACTTCTCCCTTATATATTTTGACAGCCCAGAAATCATTTGAGCTGGAATCTTTCATCTTTCTCCTATTTGATGTGAACACAGGGTAAGACTTATATAAATAATAAAAATAACAACTCACATTTACTGAACGCATACTAGGAGCCGGGGATTAGTTTATTTAATCTGCACCAGAAGGATTTGAAATAAATACTAACATTTCCGCATATTCCTTGTTAAAACTCAGACTCAGATGCTTAGCAAGTGATGCAGCTGAGATGAAGCCCAGGCAGATGGACTCCATAAGTGCCGGTATAAGCACTACTCTGTGATGCCACCCACCTTAACGTCACACTGCCAAGATGATCGGTGATGACAATTGCAGCTCTCTGTCACCAGGTGCCACAAGCCCATGAAAAGACTATTAAATCACTTAAATGGATCTCTGAGGGAAAATACTAATGAATTTGAAGGAAAGCTGCATTTCCAAGGTAGCTCCGCCCTTGTCTACTCACAGCATCCCCTGTTAATATTAACGTATGGATTACTTCAGCAGCCATGACAAGCATTTAAAAAATAATGGTCTTTATTTTCTAGTAAAGTTTTCTATTTCCAGAAAAAGTATGCAGATAGTACAGAGAATTCCATATACCTTGGCCCGGTGGTTAAGAGCTAAGGCTGCTAACCAAAAGATCAGCAGTTCGGATCCACCAGACACTCCTTGGAAACTCTGTGTGGCAGTTCTACTCTGTCATACGGGGTGACTTTGAGTCAGAATTGAATCAATGGCAATGAGTTGTTTGCTTTTTTTTTTACTCCATCCCCACTTACCTTCCCCAGCATAACCAAAAAACCCACTGCCCTCAAGTCGATTCTGACTCATAGCGACCCTATAGGGCAGAGTAGAACTGTCCCATAGAGTTTCCAAGGAGTGGCTAGTGGATTCGAACTGCTGACCTTTTGGTTAGCAGCAGTAGCACTTAACCACTACGCCACCAGGGTTTTCTTCCCCAGCATTAAAAAAAAAAAAACAGTGCCATCGAGAGACCCTATAGGACAGAGTAGAACTGCCTCATAGAGTTTCCAAGGAGCACCTGGCGGATTCGAACTGCCGACACTTTGGTTAGCAGCCATAGCACTTAACCACTACACCACCAGGGTTTCCTTCCCCAGCATAGTTCCCCATAATTAGCATCTTGGATTAGTGTGATACTTTTGTTGTTAGCATTGAAAAAATAACAATGCACTATTATTAACTAAAATTCATAGTTTATGTTAAGAATTATTCTTTGTGTTGTATAGTTCTATGTGTTTTGACAAATGCATAATGATATATATGCACCATTATAGAATATTACGTATCATCACCCTAAAAATCCTGTTTCGCCTATTCATCCCTCCCCTTCCCACCCTGAATCTCTGACAAGCATTGATCTTTTTGCTGTCTCTATAGTTTTGTATTTTCCAAAAAGTCATAGAGTTGGAATCAGAGAGTGTGTAGCCTTTTCACTCTATGCACTTTATGCAATATGCCTTTAAGGTTCTACCATGTCTTCTCATAGCTTGATAGTTCCTTTCTTTCTGTTGGCTAATATTTCATTGTATAGAAACACCACTCTCTGATTACCCATTCACTTACTGAAGGATATCTTCTTTGCTTCCAATTTTTTGGCGGTCATGTATAAAGTTGCTACAAACATTCCTGTGCCAGTTTTGTCGCAGAAAAATTTTCAACTAATTTGGGTGAACACTTCAGAGCATGATTGTTGGGTTGCGTGGTAAGGCTCTGTTTATTAGAAACTTCCAGACTGTCTTCTAAAGTGGCTGTAACATTTCGCATTCTGACCAGCAATGAGTAAGTGTTCTTGTTGTTCCACATTCTCCCCAGCATTTGATATTGTCAGTCTTTTAGGATTTTAACCTTCCTAATAAGTACGTAAAATGTCATCAAAGCCCAAGGTCCATTAGATTTTCTCCTATGTTATCATCTAGAAGTTGTACAGTTTGGCATTTTACATTCCGGTCTATGATCCCTCTTGGTCTATGATCCATTTTGAGTTAATCTTTGTGAAAGGTATAAGGTCTGCAACTCGAATCTTTTTTTTTTTTTTTTTCTCTCATGTGGCTATCCAGTTGTTCCAGCACCATTTATTGAAAAGTCTAATCTTCTCCACTGAATCAACTGGTCTTTGTCAACGATTAGTTGGCTATATTCATCTAGGTCTATTTCTGGGCTTTCTGTTCTACACTTGATCTTAGCCAAAAGGCCAAGAAGCAATATCTGGGCTGTCTATTCTGTTCCATTGATCTATTTGTCTATTCTTTCACCAATACCACACTGTCTTGATCAACGCGACTTTACAGTAATTCTTGAAGTCAGGTAGTGTTGATCCTCCAACTTTGTTCTTCTTCAGCATTATGTTGGCTATTCTGGGTCATTGACCTTTCCATATAAACTTTAGAATCAGTTTGTCAGTTTCCACAAAATAACTTGCTTATATTTTGATTGGGATTGTATTGAATATGTATATCAACTTGGTGATAGTTGACATCTTAATAATACTGTCTTTCTAACCATGAACATGAAATATGTCTCTGTTTATTTAGATCTTCCTTGATTTCTTTCACCAGAATTTTGTATTTCCTCATATAGATCTTGTACATATTTTGTTAGATTTGTACCTAAGTATTTACATTTTTTGGTGCTAACGTAAACCGTGTGTGTTTTTTGTTTGTTTTAATTTCAAATTCCAATTGTTCAGTGCTGGTATATAAGAAAGCAATTGACTTTTGTGTATTAATCTTTTATCCTGCACCATTACTGTAACCGTTTATTATTTTCAGGACTTTTTTGTTGTTAATTCTTTGGGATTTTCTACATAGGCAATCATATCATCTTTGAACAAAGACAGTTTTATTTCTTCCTTCCAATCTGTATCTCTTTTCTTTTCTTTGTCTTATTGCATTAGCTAGGATTTCTAGGACAATGTTGAATCTGAGTGGTGAAAAGGGGTATCCTTGTCTTTTTCTAGATCTCAGTGGGAAAGCATTTCAGCCCCATCAAGGGTAATGTTCACCGTAGGTTTTTTTGTAGATGTTTGTTATCAAGTTGAGAAAGTTTCCTCTATTTCTTGTTTGCTGAGTGTTTTTATTGTGAATGGGTGCTGGATTTTGCCAAAAGCTTTTTTCTGTGTCTGTTAATATAATCATATGATATTTCTTCTTCTACCTGTCTTGCATATCTGGAATAAATCTCATTTGGTCCTGGTGTATAATTCTTTTTATACATTATTAGATTTGACATGCTTGTTGACATAATTTGACATAATTTGTTGAGGATTTTTGCATCTAAGTTCTTGGCAGATACTGGTTTGTGATTTTCCTTCCTAGTTATGTCTTCATCTGGTTTTGGTATTAGGGCAATATTGTCCTCAGAGAATGAGTTAAGGAGTGTTCTCTTAGCTTCTATTTTCTGGAAGAGATTATAGAGAATTGGTATTATCATTTCTTTAAACATTTGGTAGAATTCTCCAGTGAAACTATCTAGACCTAGTACTTTTTCTTTCTTTTTTTTTGGGGGGGGGGTAGGGAATTATTAATTGCTGATTTTTTTTTTGATACAATTTCTTTAATAGATATAGGCCTACTCAGATGTTCTATTTTCCTTGTGTGAGCTTTGGTAGATTATGTCTTTCAAGGAATTGGAGCATTTGACCTATGTTATTAAATTCGTGAGTGTAGAGTTTGTCTGTCTTGGTGAATGTCCCATGTAAGCTTGAAAAGAATGTGCATTCTGTTGTTGTTGAGTGAACTGTTCTAGAAATGTCAATTAGATCCAGTTGATTGATGGTGCTGTTCAATTCAACTGTACTCTTACTGAATTTCTGCCTGCTGGATCTGCCGATTACTGGTAAAAGGGTGGATTTGTCTGTTTCTCTTTGTTGTTCTTTCAGTTTGTTTCTCATGTATTTTGATTGTCTGTTATTAGGCACATAGACATTCAAGATTGTTATGTCTTCTCGGAGAACTGAGCCATTTATCATTATACAATGCCCTGTTTATCTCTGATAATTTTCCTTGATCTGAAGTCTATTTTGTCTGAAATTCATATTACTATCCCAACATTCTTTTGATTCGTGTTAATGAGATATATCTTTCTTCATCTTTTTACTCTTAATATATCTGTGTCTTCATATTTAAAGTGAATTCCTTATAGACAATATATAATTGGCTCTTGTATTTTTTTGCAATCTTACAGTCCCTGTCTTTTAATTGGCATATTTAGACCATTACCATTTAAAGTGATTATCGATATTATCGATATATTTGTATGTATGTGTTACAAGTATCTATATACATGTAACTGTTTTATATTCATTGCCCTTCTTCTCTGCTTACATTTTTATCTCCCACTCATTTTATGTCTTCTCTGGTTTTAATTAAGCATTTTATATGATTCCATTTTCTCTCTTCTCATAGCATATCAACTATACTTCTTTAAATTTTTTCAGGGATTGCCTTACAGTTTGTAAGATACATTTGCAACTAATACAAGTCCACTTTCAAATAACATTATACTACTTCACAACAGAGTATTTCCGATCCCTCTCTCTTTTCCTTTAGAAAATCGGTATTGTGTATTTCATTACCCTTAAGCTTCAATCATCCAATATATTACTGATACTGTTATTTTGAACAAACTCTTTCTGTTAGAGCAGTTAAGAAGAAGAAAAATAAAATGTTTTATTTTATTTTTTTTATTTCTCCTCTGAAGCACTTGCCTTATGTAGATCTGAGTTTCTGATCCATATCATTTTCCTTCTCTCAGACTATATTTTAACTTTTGCAAGGCAAGTCTACTGATGACAAATTTCCTCAATTTTTGTTTGGCTGAGAAAGCATTAATTCTCCTTTACATTTGAAGGATAATTTCACTGGGTACACAATTCTAGGTTAGTGGTTAATTTCTTTCAACACTTTAAATATTTCACTCCACTATCTTCTTTTTTGTATGGTTCTGAAAAGAAGTCTGATGTAATTTTTATCCTTGTAGGTGTTTTTCCCCCTCTGGCTTCATTCAGGAAACGCTGGTGGTGTAGTTGTTAACAGATATGTCTGCTAATCAAAATGTCAGCAGTTCGAATCCACCAGGTGCCCCTTGGAAACTCTATGGGGCAGTTCTACTCTGTCCTATAGGGTGGCTATGATTCAGAATTGACTCGACAGCAATGGGTTTGGTTTTGGTTTGGCTTCATTCAGATTTTCTCTTTGTATTTGATTTTCTGCAGTTTGAATATGATATGCCCACGCGTAGATGTTTCAGAATTTATCCTGCTTGGTATTCTCTGAGCTTCTTAGATCTGTAGTTTGATTTCTGTCATTAAATTTGGAAAATTATCAGTCATTGTTGTTTCAAATATTTTTTCTGCTCCTTTCTCTCTTCCTTCTGCTTTTGGTATTCCCATTACATGTATCCTACACCATTTGTAATTGTCCCACAGTTCTTGGGTATTCTGTTCTGTTTTTATTTTCAATCGTTTGTTTTTCCAGTCTTTTTCTCTTTAGTTTTTCAATATATGAAGTTTCCATTAACATACCTTCAAGCTCACTGATTTTTTTTTTTTTTTGTCATGTCCAGTCTACTGATCATCTCCTCAAAGGCATTCGTCATTTCTGTTACAGTCATTTTGATTTCTAGATGTCCTTTTGATTCTTTCTTAGAGTTTTCATCTCTCTGTTAACATTACCCATCTGTTCATACATGCTGCCCACTTTTTCCATTAGAACCCATAGCATATTAATCATCCAGTCCATTTAATCCAGTGCCGTCGAGTCGATTCCGACTCATAGCGACCCTATAGGACAGAGAAGAACTGCCCCATAGAGTTTCCAAGGAGCGCCTATAGTTATTTTAAATTCCCAGTCTGATAATTTCAAAATCCCTGAGTGTAATTTTGATGCTTACTCTGTGTCTTCGGAGTGCGGTTTTTTCTTTCCTTTTAGCATGGCTTATAATTTTCTGTTGAAAGTCAGACATGATGTGCCTGCAATACGAATTGAAGTAAGTAGTCATTTAGTGTAAGGTTTTATGTTTATCTGGCTAGGAGTTTGCTGTAGCTGTATGTCTCAGACTTCGAATTTTCTTATGCCTTTGTTTTTGTCTCTCCTGTTGTCTTTGGGTTTCCCCAGAAACTCCTTCTTAAATAGATTTTGAACCTTGCAGCTTTTTCAACTGTGATCCACTGTTATTATACAGGAGTCCTGTAGATGTGGTAAGGCATGGGGAGTTGGGAAACAAGAAAAAAAAAAATAATAATAATCCTAGGTGTTAGTTATTTAGTAGGCCTGCGTCATTGGCCTTCATAAGTGTTTCTCAGCTACCCCTCCTCCCCATTAAGTGAAGCAGGAAGGCAACAAGGGGCTGGAGTTGGGTATTTCCTTTCCTCCTTTCCTTCACCTCACAAAAGGCTCTGATAGTTTCTTCCTTGCTGGGTGGTCTTTTGTTATGGAGAGTGCTCTGAGCTTATATTACAATGGTTATTTTTTCCCTTGGAAACTCTGGTGGCATACCTCTAGTCAAATGGGGAAGCCCTAGTGGCATAGTGGTTAAGAGCTACAGCTGCTAACCAGAAGGTTGGCAGTTCAAATCCACAAGGCACCCCTTGGAAACTCTATGGGGCTGTTCTACTCTGTTCTATAGGATCTTTATGAGTCAGAACTGACTTGACAGCAGCAGGTTTGGTTTTGGGTTTTGGTTAGTCAAATAGGGGATTTTTTTCTCTGTTTTTCTTCTGTCTTCACCGTGAGAACATGGTGGCACTCCTGGAGGTAAGTAAAATCCATGAAAGTGTGAGGGCACCTCATAGACAAAACCCTGGGAGTTTTTAACTTTCAAAGTAGCCTACACTCAGCCTTCAGTAATTTGTCAGTATTATTGTTCTAGTGTTTCCACCACTTACTGGCTTCAGCTGCTTCTGCTTCAGCTAAATGGATATGCTTAGGTATTCCCTGTATTCACCATTCTGTCCAGCTTTTGAGGTGGTGGTTTGTCCTATGAACCCAATTCTCTGTTGTATTTAAAGGAAGTCATCGATCATTGATTTTCAGCTTGTTTAGCTTTTTCTTGTTTCGAGAGTGGGTGCGATGACTCCAAATCTTTCAACATGTCAGAGCTGAAACAAGAAATTGCAAGCTTTTTAATAACATATATCAGAATATGACTGTGATTTATTCATACAAGGGAATACTATACAGCAATGAAAATGAATGAACTACAGATAATGAAACAGTATGGATGACTATGTAGTTCTGAGGATAGAAAGCCAGACACAAAAAGCATATATTGTCTGATTCCATTTATATAAAGTTTAAAAATCATCGGAACTAAACTATAGCACTAGAATTCAGAATGGTAGTATACTATGAAGAGGAGAAAGTGAAGAGTGATTAATAAGAGGAATGGAGGCAATTCTGAAGCAGTAAAACATTGCTATACTTCTACTAAATTTTTAAGCCTATTTTGTACCCTTTCCCTTATAGGTTCAATCCATATGACCTAGCTTTACCTCAGTTTCCAGGCTTGACATACCGGGGGAGGCCCTAACCCCTATCCTGCTTGACTAGATTCTGATACTCCCTGAATTAGTTCCTTAGGGCTGTCACAATAAAATGCCACAAACTGGATGGCTTATAAAACCCCCCCAAAAAGCCACGGCTGTCAAGTTGATTCTGATTCATAGCAACACTGTGGGACAGAGTAGACCTGCCCCACAGGGTTTCCAAGGAGCAGCTGGTAGATTTGAACTGCTGACCTTTTGGTTAGAAGCTATAACAATAATTTATTGTCTCACAGTTCTGGAGTCTGGGAGTCTGAGATTAGAGTATCAGCCATGTTGCTTCTGAGGTCTTGAGGGATAATATATTTCATGCCTCATTCTTAGCTTCTGGTTGCTCCAGGTGTTACTTGACGGGGAGCTGCAGTGTAAAACGTCATCCTTCCTTTGTCTCCCTACCTCTGTGTGTATTTTCTTATAAAGACAATGGTAACGTAGGACTAGAACCTACCCTGATCCAATATGGCCTCATTTTAACTTAGCTGATAACTTTCAAATATTCCCATCTCCAAACAATGTTAATTTTATAGGTAGCAGGGGTTATGACTTCAACCTATCTTTTTGGGGGGCATAATTCAATCCATACTAGTCCACCCTCTGGTCCCCAAGAATTCTTGTCCTTCCCACATGCAAAATACAATTACCCTATCCCAGTCTTAACCCATTCTAGCATTAACTCTAAGCCCAAAGCCTCATCTTTGAAATTATATTTAAATCAGGTAGGAGTGGTCCATCCTGGGGGAAACACTGCCCTTCGTCTATGAACCTGTGAAACCTAGAATACAAATTTTCTGCTTCAAAATACAATGGCAGAAGAGGGAAAAAATGGTGGCATATGTCTCAAGCTAGTCTGAAACCCAGCAGGGCAAATTTTATTTGATTTTACAGCTTGAAAATAATGCTCTGTCCTCTGGGCCAATTTGCACAGTGGCCTCAACCTCTGGGCCCACCACCATGATGACCTTGCCCCCTGGAACTGAGGAGGTGAGGTTCTGCCCCCTAAACCCATACTAGAAGCCTTTATGACCTGTAAACCACTCTCCGGACCATTCTTTCCTTTTCTTGAGGGACAACAGATATCCACAGGCATGCAGCTCCATTGACCAATTTTCTGTCTGTAGAAGCACTGTAGTACTACACCCTTCCTTCATTTCACCCCATCTGTCCCCTTCAGTCTAATCTGGCAGTGTTTCTGCTAAGACGGCTGATTGGATCCACAAGTCACATGGCAAATCTCTTTAGCAAACACCTGTCCAGGCTTAACTTTTGTGTCCTTACAATATGAAGAGGCTGAGAACTTTCCATGTTTTTAAGTACCATTTTCTATGAAACATTCAAACAAAATTCAGTCAAGATTTTTTTGCCACTTTATGACAAAGATTGCTTTTTCTTCAGTGTCCAGTGATGTGTTTATCATTTCCTTTTAAGGCCTCAGCAGAAGCACATTCAACATCCACATTTCTAGCATCATTCTGTTCTTGGCTATATATGTATATATATATATATTCTCTAAGATGATAGAAGCTTTCTCTACAGCTCTCCTCACTTCTTACTGAGCCCTCACCGGAATCTCCTTTGCCATCCATAATTCCACCTACAGTTTCTTGTAGACAATATAGGTTTTTACCATCAAGTGCCTCAAAACTCTTCCAGGCTCTAACTGTTACCCAATTCCACAACCACTTCCATGTTTTCAGATATTTATTGCAACAACATCCCACTTTACAGTACCAAACTCTATTCTTGTGCATATTCCCTTTTTTAAAAAATGACACCAGTCGTATAGGTTAGGATTCACATTACAGGTATGGCCTCACTGATAGTATCTTTTGGTGTATACAATTCAATCCACAAAACTGCCTGATTCTGCCTTTTTGTAATGCTAACATTACAGAAAATTTAAAAAAAAAAATAGAAAAAATATACCTACAATCTTATGTCTAAAATAATTGCTGGTCATACTTTGATGTACTTCTTCTCATTTTTCTTTCTTTGGTGTATCTTTTTTATTGTAGTAAAATACACATAACATAAAATTGACCATTTTAATCCTTTTAAAGTGTATAATTCAATGGCATTTAGTACCTTTTACAATGTTGTGGAATCATCACCACGTTCTAGTTCCAGAACATTTTCATCACCCCAAAAGACAACCCCACAGCCATTAGCAGTCACCCTTCTTCTACTCCCCCTTCTAGGCCCTGTCAACTACTACTCTGGTTTCTATTTCTATGAATTTACCCACTCTGAATAGGTTATGCTGCGTGGCATATCTTTTTAAAAGCTAAGTGCAATTATAGTGTACACAATAATATTTTTAACTTAATATTGTATTCCAAGTGTCTTTCCATGTAATCTTTACAACCCTTGTGTTAAGTGCTCCATAATATTCTACCGAGAAAGTATCATAACTAACTTACTCATTTCCTATTTGGAATTGTTGCAAATTTTTTTCTTGTATATAGTTTCGTTTGGTTTTGCTGCTATAGTTAACACCATAATGAACATCTTCATGCATATAGCTCCTTTCCAAATTGTAATTATTTTCTTGGAATTGATCCGCATGTATGGGATTCCTGGATGGAAGCATGAAACCTGGTGGTGTTCTTTATGTTCTCTTTTAACATATTCAGATACATTTTTAATAGGCTTATATTAATTTTCCATGTTAATGGCTATACATGAAGTACAATTTCACCATTCTTTTGCCAGCGGTGACCATTATCTTTGTGTTGTATGTCCTTGATTTGTGACATATAACTTTGAAAACAAAAATGTGTTTAGCTTCTCCATTTTGTCACCACCAGCAGAGTGATTTTCTCAGAAAAACTGGCATATCAAACTAGATAACATTCCCAATTTATTGCTCCTGTGAAAGTGGCTGCAGGATAAGAACAAATACAGTCTGTGTTCACTCTATTCAATTAGAATAGAACAAGGAATTTATTTCAGCACATACAAATCAGCAAATCCCATTCTGGTTGAATCCCATTTGGCATTTATGCAGGCTTAATGAAATCACAGATGGGGTTTCTTAAAAGGAGAAGGGCCTTTAGGAAGTATGTTAGCTAAATACTCTTCAACAATGATTGGGAGGAAATATGTAAGTGATGTGGCTGGTTCTCAGAGCCCCTTACATCTCCTCCATGTTCAGATCTCTATTAGAGCTCTGAGCTTGTACACAAACCATTGAACTGAAGCTGGGGTATGAGGCATGGCTTGTGGAGCAAGGCACCGGGCAATGTGATTTATAAGCATTGCACTCTCTGCTCTGCCCTTCTATCAGGCCCACTTCAGGACCAAATTTGTCTTCTAGCAAGGTACCAAGAATTTTCAATATAAACAACCCAGCCTGCACCAAAGTAGAGGGACAGCCTGAAGGGAAGCATAAGCAGGCCGTTACTCACAATTCTTTTGGAATTCAACGGCATGCTCAGAGTTCAGTGGGTGGCTGGCTCTCTAACTAAGCAGGTTTCAAAAGCCGCCCATTGCCCTCTCTCTCTCTCCCTCCAGTTGAAACAGGTTCAATACAGCCCCTGTGCTTTCACAACCCAAGCCAGTCTGGTAACATTCTGAGGATGTTTATGGTACCTTTAAGGCCCTGTGGTCTCTACTCTTGATGAGCTGAGTATCTAACCATCTTAGATATAGGACTAAGCCGTAGGTTTACTTACATTGACTCATCTGATCATGTCACCACTTATCTGTCAATGGAGGCTTGCACGTTGCTCTGATGGTCAACAGGTTTCAGAGGAGTTTCCAGACTAAGATGGACTAGGAGGAAAGGCCTGGTCATCTACTTCCAAAAATCAACCACTGAAAACCTTATGGGTCACAATGGTCCAGTCCTGTTATACATAGGGCTTCCATAAGTTGGGGACCGACTCATGACATTTAACAACAACAACAACGAGAGAAATATAATAATTTTCCTCATTTTACAGAGGAAGAAACTAAGGTTAAGAGAAGTTAAGGGACATGTCCCAAGTCACATAGCTAATCAATGGCAAGGGTAAGTATTAAACTCAGTTCTTTCCTGCCTGATTTTTTAGTTCAAGCTTTTAACTACTACTCCATACCCATATTCTGGAGAAGAGAAACCAAAGATGACTTTCCTGGAAGCATTTGTCTCTTGTATGAAGCCCCAGGAATGCAGGAATACACTGAAATAATTGCCAATGTAGTGTTCTCTCCTGATCAAGCTTGGGTTTCTGTATTTTATAGCCTTTAGAAGAAGCTTGAAGTTAATTAGACCTGAGGGTGACATCCAACATATGAAGAGATTGGCAGAGTAAGGGGAGTTAAGAAAATTATGCTTCAGTTAGTAAAATCTTGTCTTCCTAATCTCTGTTCATTGAACTCCCAGTCTCTATAAATTTTGAAGTCTATTTGTAGAACTACTGTAAACAGATGACTTCCACAAAAGGCTGAAAGGATGTTGGAACTAGCTTATCCATCCTCCTCAATTTACAGATGAGAACCTGAGAGGGGAATCATTTGGCCAGGATCACACAGAGCCAGAGCTGGCACCTCGGCTCTTACAGTCTCAGTCTCACTCTCTCTCCAGAAGACCAATGTCACTTGCCTTTTAAGGACAGGGAGGTAGCATTTCCCTGAGAGGATGTGTTCTGACTCAAGTAGTCCTTATTTACAAAGGTGATAACTCCATTTGCTTTGTTTTGCAGGCCCCAGGTGGTGGTGGTGTGGTAGGTTAATAGCTTCTTTGAATATGAAGACCTGCGAATTGGGAAGCATCTGAATGTAATGGAAAAAATAAAATTGAGAGTTGAAGGCCAGGGTCAGAGTCCTGGTTCAGTACTTTGCTACTTGTTTGATGTTTAGAGCTTTATAATCTCTCTAAGTCAATATTGTCGGCAGTTCGAATCCTCCAGGCACTCCTTGGAGACTCTGTGGGGCAGTTCTACCCTGTCCTTTAGGGTCGCTATGAGTCAAAATCGACTCGACGGCACTGGGCTGGTTTTTTAAGTCAATATTGGGAAGCCCTGGTGGCATAGTGGTTAAGTGTCAGCAGTTGGAATCCACCAGCCACTCCTTGGAAACTCTATGGGGCAGTTTTACTCTGTCCTATAGGGTCACTAGGGTCGCTATGAGTTGGAATTGACTCAATGGCAATTAATAACAACAAGTCAGTATTGTTCACCACCATATCCCTGGTGCCTATTACACAGCCTGACACATACTAGGTGATACATACATTCAAACATGACTCATTGCTAACAATAGTCTTTGAATAATAATCATCACCATGGTCTCTGAAATCAGGCTGCCTGGCTCAACTTTGTGCTAAATCTCTGACCCTAGAAAACAATTTATTGTTGTTAAGCCTTAGTTTTGTTGTTATTGTTGTTAGGTGGTTGTGTTAGTCATCTAGTGCTGCCATAACAGAAATACCACAAGTGGATGTCTTTAACAGAGAAGAATTTATTTCTTCACAGTAAAGTAGGCTAAAAGTCCAAATTCAGGGTGTCAGCTCCAGGGGAAGGCTTTCTCTTTCTGTTGGCCTTCTTATCAATCTTCCTCCAGACTAGGAGCTTCTTTGAGCAGGAACCCAGGGTCCAAAGGATGCACTCTGCTCCTGGCACTGCTTTCTTGGTGCTATGAGGTCCCCCTGTCTCTCTGCTCACTTCTTTCTTTTATGTCTCAAGAGATTGCCTCAAGACACAATCCAATCTCGTAGATTGAGTCCTGCCTCACTAACACAACTGCCACCCATCCTCCCTCATTAACATCATAGAGGCAGAGTTTACAACATAAAGGAAAATCACACAATACTGGGAATCATGGCTCAGCCAAGCTGATAATTTTAAAGGGGCACATAATTCAATCCATGACAGTGCTGTCCAGTCAATTTTGACTCATAGTGACCACATAGAAATGCTCCATAGGGATTAGGGTAATAATAGGGCTATGGGGTCGCTATCAGTCAGAATTGACTCGACAGCACTGGGTTTGGTTTTTTGGTTTGGTACTCCAAAGAATTGTTGGGAAGACTAATGAGAGGATGTAGGCACAGGACCTCCCACTTAGTAAGTACTCAATCGTCACTTTTTGTTATCGTTCTATAAAAGTGTGAGGAGAGGTGACAGGAGATAGAAAGGAGAAGTTCAGAAGAGACTATATTTTGAATAGCCTTGAATGTCACACTGCAGAATTGAACTTATTCCATGAACGTCAAATTTTATGGAACTAATTCCAAATTGTGCAAGTTTTGGTAAGCTTGCTTTTACCATGCTAGAAATGTATCTAAGACAAGCAAATAAGAAAGGCCAGCAGAAACTTCTATCCTCCAACCTTCCTTCCCTTCTTCCTTCTCTTCTCCCCGCTCCCACCTCCCCGTGTTCGGCCCCCTCCCTGCTTTCTTCCTTCTTCAGCCTGGACATAAGATGGCAGATCTCATTTGCAAAGTTTGCTTTCTTGATTGCCAAGTGTCTAGCTGGCTAATTTGCCTAACCCTGAGTAGGCGATGAACACAGGAAAATGTTTAAGCTTATCTCACTTGGCAGAAAAGCAAAACACAAAACCTTATTAAAATCTCCTGTACTTTCTCTCCTCTCTTTCTTGTCTCCAAGGTAGTTGGAGTCTCTGTCTTCAGCCTCTTTCTCCTCTCATCCTGTCTGACTCATGTGTTGATGTCTCAATTCTGAACCAGCTGCTGTGATGAACTGCGATATCATAGGCAGGAGTTATTAGCAGCAAAAGCATCTGTGAGGAGAGAGTGGGAGAGGCTTGGGAATGCTTCACAGGGAGACAGGGGCTGAGCTCAGCCTGGGACAATGAGCAAGGCCATGGCTGCACTGTTATTTATTGATAAAAAAATAAACAAAAATAGCTCTTGTGCTATGAGACACGCATTACTATCCCTGTGTTATAGATGAGGAAGCTGAGATCCAGAGGCATTTAGTAGTTTGCCCAGATTTTTATACTTAGTTGCTGATATAACTAAGTTATAAACTTAGGCCCTACCAAAAAAAAAAAAAAAAAAGCCATTGCCATCGAGTCTATTCTGACTCATAGCGACCCTATAGGAGAGAGTAGAATTGCCTATCAGCTTTCCAAGGAGCAGATGGTGGATTCAAACTGCCAACCTTTTGGTTAGGAACAGAGCTCTTAACCACTGCACCACGAGGGCTCCAAAACGTAGGCCCTAGGTAATATAAAGTCTGTGCTTTTACCTTGATGTTCTTTTCAATTCAAAGACCCTCCCCAAACAAAATTGAAGGACTATTTTTCACACATTCTTAGGTTGAGAATAGGGGTCATATTTCAAGATGAGTGGAGAAAGTTATGAGGATTGGCACATGGTTGTATGGAGGAAGCAAAGAGCCAGTACGCCAGCAGGGATCAGGCTTGGGACTTACCTTTCAGATTAGAACAGATACTGAGAAGCTCGATCTGTCTGCAGATGCTGACCCCAGAGGTGTAACTGATGCCTGATGTTAAAGCATAAACTTCAGAGAGTGTGAGATGGTAACAGATTCTGTTAATACTGAGGTTAAGTGGGAAGGTAGCCTCATCTGGGGATTCAGCTCTTGGAATAGCACCAGAAGATCAGACTGTAGCTCTGGTAGGGAAGGCTGGCTGGAGGGCCGACATCTTAGATAGTGATAGAGACCCCAGGTAATGTATGCTGTGAATCAGAACTCAACACACTCATGGCCATTCCAGACCTGAGCATACAGGAATCAAAGATGCTGTCTTTGTACTTGAGCAGTTAGTCCACAGTCTACCGGAGAAGCAATTGAAATGCAGCATGATAACTGCTAACTATTAAGGGAAAGCATAGGGTTAAGAGCTCATGCTGCTAACCAAAAAGTTGGCAGTTCCAATCCACCAGTTACTCCTTGGAAATCCTATGGGGCGGCTCTATTCTATCTTTTAGGGTCAAGATGAATCAGAATCAACTTGACAGCAATGGGTTTTTTTGTTTTTTGTAGGGTTTTTGGTAACAGCAAGGAAGGGCAACTAACTCAGCGTGAAGCAAACGGAAAGCTGAGCAGAAGGAACAGCAGGTACAGAGGCTTGGAGGCGTGAAGCAGCCTGATGCATACGGAAAATCACAGGTAGATTACCATGACTGGAGAGTGAGGTTCAGGTAGTGGGTTGGGAGAAAGGAGTTTGGAAAGGTAGAAAGAGAAGAGATATTGAAGAGAGCTTTAAAAACCCTGGCAAAGAGTTTGAGAAATTACAAAGAAAAAAAAAAACACAGACTTCTGAATTTTCTTTGAAAAAGAAAAGATCTGATAACGCTGGACCCATGGCTCTGCATAACTTGGAACAGAAGAAGAGCTGCCCCATTGAGGTAGAGAAAGCACACCCCAGTTTCCCATGTTCCCCCCCGCCCCCCACACTCTAGTAGGCCTTAGTAGGACATTTTAATAACTGAATTTAAGCAGGAGAGTGACATAACCTTGTAAGGATTTCTGGCTTCTCTGGGAGGGAGGGATTGAAGAGAGACTTGCTAGTTGGCTATCAATTTTGTATTGGTGGAGATAAAGGTGACTTAAACATGGTAATGGTGGAAAGGGAGAAAGTATACAGAGTCGAACCTTTCAAACTCGTTAATACCAAAATGCCTATTAGTGGTTCAAGAGTAGGTATCATATAGACCAGGGGTCAGCAAACTACAGCCCTTGGGCCAAAACTGGTCTGCTGTCTGTTTTTGTAAATGAAGTTTTGTTGGAACACACCCATGCCCATTCTTTTATGAATTGTCTATGGCTGCTTTCACGTTACAATGGCAGAGTTGAGTAGTTGTGACAGAGACCATATGGTCCACAGAACCTAAAATATTTGATATCTGATCATTTACAGGAAAAGTTTGCTGATCCCTAATACAGACAATTTTGTATCTGGAATCTATGAAAGTCTGAACTGGTGACATGAATGTAGAAGACAATGTAGAGTAGAAATGACCTGAATATGGACAGGTTTCTGTGGTGCTCCAACATTCAGAGGTCAAGCAGAGGAGTACGAGGGCATGTGACCTGAGGATAATGATAACTTCTGTCAAGTAGACTCTGATTCATGACGACCTTATGTACAACAGAACAAAACAACACCCGGCCCTCCATCATTTTCGTAATGACCAGCATGTTTAAATCCATTGTTGTGGATCTTGTGCCAATCCATCTTACAAAGAGTCTCCCTTGCCCTCACTGGCCCTCTACTTCACCAAACATGATGTCCTCTTCCAGGGATTGTTCCCTCTTGGTGAAGTTTCCAAAACAAGCAAGTAAGGCAATGTTCTGTCATGGTCCATAAGGTGTGTGTTGGCTAATTTTAGGAAGTAGAATGCCAGCCCTTTCTTCCTAGTCTGGAAGCTCCACTGAAATCTGTTCACCATGGGTGACTCTGCTGATATTTGAAATACCTGTTTGGGTGGCTTAGCTTTCAGCATCACAGCAACATACAAGTCACCACAATATGACAAATTAGCAGACAGGTGGTGGATAAGTGGATATAGGAACCTTAAAAAAGGCAGCCAGTGAGATTGGAGGAAAACCAGAAGAATGAGATATCACAGCAGCCCATAAAGAGGATGCCTCAAGAAGGAGGTGAGCTGTGTCAAGTGCTCTTGAAATGCAAAGTAAGCTGGGGATACATATGACTCCTGGATTTGACAACATGTGGTCATTGGTTTTGAACATTGTCAATGAAGTTATAGAGGAAAAAAAACTAGATTGAAATAAAATAAAGAAAAAATGAGACACGGGGAAGCTGATCTGGCAAAAAAGACAAGATTTTGAAGTTTTGCTATGCAGTGGAGTAGAGAAATAGGATGTTACAAAAAAGGGTCATGGATTTATAACTGAATATTTTTATCGAAGTGTAACATACACTGAATAAAACATAAATAGCAAGTGTATGGATCAAACATTTCACACAAAGTGAGGATCACTTATATCAAAAAACAGCATGTGACCAGCACCTCAAAAGTCCTTCTTGTACAACCTACAGTCACTAGTGTGATCTGTGAACTCTGAGTTTTTGTTTGATATCGACTAATTTCCTTCATTATAAAAAAAAACATTATTATTTTATTGAGGTGAAATTCACATAAATAAAATGTACCACTTAAAAAATTTTAAACAGTGTAATTTTATACATTTGTAATGTTGTACAACCATCACCACTATCTAGTTTCAGAATATTTTGTTGTTGTCGTTAGTGCCATCGAGTAGGTTCCGATTTGTAGCGACCCTATGTACCACACAACGAAACACTGCCTGGCCCTGCACCATCCTCATAATCGTTATGCTTGAGCCCATTATTGCAGCCACTGTGTCAAACCACCTCGTTGAGGGTCTTCCTCTTTTCTGCTGACCTTCTACTTTACCAAGCATGATGTCCATCTCCAGGGACTGATTCCTCCTGATAACATGTCCAAAATATGTAAGACACAGTCTCACAATTCTTGTTTCTAAGCAGCATCCTGGTTGTACTTCTTCCAAGACAGATTTGTTCATTCCATCAATTTCAGACTGCAGAAGCTGATAAGAATCTTCAGTTTCTTCATTTTTGGCCTTAGTGGTTGGTGCATAAATTTGATTAATAGGTGTATTAACTGGTCTTCATTGTAGGTACATGAATATTATCCTACCACTGGCAGCGTTGCATTTCAGGATAGATTTTGAAATGTTCTTTTCCACAATAAATGCAATGCCATTCCTCTTCAAGTTGTCATTCCCAGCATAGTAGACCATATGGATTGTCTGATTCAAAACGGCCAATACCAGTCCATTTCAGCTCACTAACACCTAGGATATTGATGTTTATGCATTCCATTTCATTTTTGATGATTTCCAATTTTCCTGGATTCATACTTCACACATTCCAGATTCTGATTATTAATGAATGTTTGCAGCTGTTTCTTCTCATTTTGAGTTGTGCCACATCAACAAATGAAGGTCCTAAAAGCTTTACTCTATCCACATCATCAAGGTTGACTATACTTTGAGGGGAAACCCTGGTGGCGTAGTGGTTAAATGCTACAGCTGCTAACCAAAAAGATCAGCAGTTTGAATCCACCAGGCGCTCCTTGGAAACACTACGGGGCGGTTCTACTCTGTCCTATAGGGTTGGTATGAGTTGGAATTAACTTGACAGCAATGGGTAATGGGTTATACTTTGAGGAGGCAGCTCTTCCCCAGTCATGTTTTGGGTGCCTTCAAACCTGGAGGGCTCATCTTCCAGCACTATATCAGACAATATTCTGCTGCTATTCACAAGGTTTTCACCGACTAATTTTTTTCAGAAGTATACTGCCAGGACCTTCTTCCTAGTCTTGTCTTAGCCTGGAAGATCAGCTGCAACCTGTCCTCCATGGGTGACCCTGCTGGTACCTGAATACCGGTGGTATTCAGCATCACAGCAACATGAAAGCCTCCATAGTAGGACAAACTGACAGACATGTGGGGGCAGAATATTTTAGTCACCCAAAAAGGAAACTCCATTGCCCATTGTTATCAACTGAATTGTGTCCTCTAAAAATATGTGTTGTAAACCATACCTGGGGTTATAATCCCATTTGGAAATGGGTTTTCTCTGGTATGTTAATGAGGAAGTATTAGTTTGGGTGTGTCTTAAATCAGTCTCTTTTGAGATATAAAAGAGCAGATTAAGCATGCAGCAAGCAAACAGAGATGGCTGAAGATAGTTACCAAGCCACATGAAGATCACTGAGGAGTAGAAGCTGAAAAGAGGCAAGGACTTTCTCCAGAGCCGACAGAGAGAGAAAGACTTCCCCTAGATCCAGCACACCGAATTCAAACTTCTAGCCTCCTAAATGTGAGAAAATATATTTTTGTTTCTTAAAGCACCTACTTGTGGTATTTCTATTATAGCAGCACTAGATAACTAAAACAGATTTGGTACCAGAGAGTGGGATGCTGTGCTAACAAATACCTGAAATGTGAAAGTGGTTTTGGAATTGGGTAATGGGTAGAAGCTGAATGAGTTTTAGGGTGCCTAAAAAAAAAAAAAAAAAATTTTTTTTTTTAGTAGTAAAAGCCTAGATTGCCTTGAACAGACTGTTGGTAGAATGAATTATGGACATCAAAGGCAATTTTGATGAGGGCTCAGAAGGAAGTGAGAAGAGCCAAAAAAAAAAAAAAAAAACTCTATTGCCTAAGAATACATATAGCACCATCAACAGAATGTTGCTAGACAAGTGGATGTTAAATGTGCTTCTGGTGAGACTTTAAAAGGAAATGATCTACATGTGATTGAACAATGGAAGAAGGGTGATGCTTTTTATGCAGTGGCAATGAACTTAACTGAATAATGTTCAAACATTTGTTGGAAGGTAGAATTTGTAAACAATGAACTTGGATATTTGGCTGTGGAGAATTCTAAGCAAAATCTTAAAGGGGCCAAGTGGTATCTCCTTGCCACATATAGTAAAATGTGAGAGGAAAGAGATGAACTTAAAAATGAACCGTGCAAAGTGAAAACAGAACTTAAGGATTTGGAAAATTCTGTTGTACAAACCAAGGACACATGTCCTAGAATTTCATCAAGGATATGGCTGCACAATCTTTTGTTAAAGAGATTTAGCCTGTGGACTGATGAATCTAACCAACTACCACAGCAGAAAACTCATCAGCTTAGATTGAAGGGGACAGAGACAAAATGAAAGGAAGAAAAGTTGTCTGTATCTTGGGATTCCACAGGCAAGAAACAGGCCAAAGGAGCTACACCAGTTCTCCAAGAAAAATAATAAAAAAAATAGAACCATCCCTGGAGCAGCTTGGAAATCAGCAGAACTGTTGGAAGGAACACGGGAAGCAAGACCGCCTCGATTTCAAAGGATGGAGCCATGGTCTCCTGGGTCTCAAAGGGTGCAGCCACAGCCTCCTGGGTTTCAAAATGTGGAGCCACAGTTTCCTGGGTTTCAAAAAGTACAGGCACGGCCTCCTGGGTTTCAAAGAATCAGATCTGGACCAACTTGGTTCTGGAATATGGGGTTGCTGTTAGGTGTGCCGTGAGGATGGAGACACCCAAAGCCAAGGGGGCAGAGTTGCTGTCCCAATGGGCCTGAAGCCCAGGGCTGAGGGGCCTCTACCCAGAATCCAGAGAGCATGGCCAATGCCTAGAGTATGGAGGGTGAGGCCATTGTCAAGTTAGTCTCAGAAAAGAGGGATTATTTTCAAGCCTTGAGAGCTAATGTAATGTGTTCTGCTAGGTTTTGGATTTGCTTGGTACCCTTCTTCTTTCCCTCCAATTTCTCTCATTTGTAATGGAAATGTCTACCTTGTGCCCGTTCCATCATTGTACGTTGGAAGCAGATCGATAACTTGCTAGAGGGCATTGTGCTTGGTAAGGTAGAAGGTCGGTGATAAAGAGGAAGACCCTTGAAGAGATAAATTGATACAGTGGCTACAATAATTGGCTCAAACCTAGCTATGATTGTGAGGATGGTGCAGGACGGGGCGGTGTTTTGTTCTGTTGTACGTAGTATTGCTATGAGTCCAAACACACTTGATGTCACCTAGCAACATCAAGTTCATCTATCATATCCAGAAGTAGTAGCCCTGGGAAGTTTATTTTTCTTTTTGTTGTTTGATGGAACTCATTACAACATGTTTATATGGTGTTGGGACTGAGCCTGTGGAGTGGGAGAAAATGAAGATGAAGGATGGGGGAGGGGCACATATCATTCAATCATTTAGAGTTCTGGGAAGAAACAGATGCCACATCCAAAGGGTAAATGAAAGAACTACTTATCACAGTGAGGGCAGGGTTGAAAAGCAACAGAGCCCTAGTTGGATAAGTGTCCAAGTGATAGCAGTGAAGTGAAGCTATGACCACATCTGGCCCAAAGGAGGAAAGGAGGAAATTATGATAGCTGAAGCCACACAGGCAGGAGTTGCTCAAAAGACGCTGTGGTCCTGGAGGAATAGCACTATTACCAGCTCAGTGGTTAGGCAATTTGGAATGAAAGATGTAGTATCCCACTCTTTCTGATCACACCCTGCGATCTTCTCTTTGTGCGTTCAGTTGGCCAAACCTAAGGGACTTTGAATGATGCACTCTATATAGGTCAGCTTCTCTGGACTCAGAGAAAGTAAGTGGATGAGTCTGAGGCAAAGGCAGCAGAGAACACTTAGCACATGAAGGACTAACTAAAGAGATAAAATCTTTGGTAAAACAAAAAGTAATGAAACACAGAATGTAAAGGATTGGGCTAAAAATGGGGGAAGGATATTTCCTCCATTTTAAGGGGAGGAAAGCCTAAGAAGAGAGAACAGGTATGGGTAGGTTCGTTGTGAGATAATGGTAGAATTTCCTTCAATGACTTCTATTTTACCAAAATATATGAAGTCATATCATCATGTGAGAATAAGAGACATGGGAAACGGATGCTGGAGGTCTGAAGTGAGAAGAGAAATTATGAAATAGTCGTCTAGAGGATATGGGGACAATCTTACCGGAGAAATATTGTAAAGTGGTAGTGCAGCACTGAGTATCTTCGAGGTTCGTGGTCCTCAATTTCAAGTGAAACTAGTTGGTCGGCTCATTTGATTTCTCTTCAGTAATGTTTAGCTAGTTAGGGACGTTTAACCACTGAACAAGATGAAAGAAGAGAGAGACAAGGGAATGAAGATATTTTCAAGGGACTAATTATTAAAATGAGTCATAAAATATAAGCTGGATAAGAAGGCAAGCAAAGATAGGAGGAGACTGATGAATAATGGGAAGGTGATGTAATCAGTAGGCTGAGGGATTGGCAAGATGCAAGAATCATTGCTTTGAGGGTCTCAGAATAAGTGAGCGGGAACATTAAGTGATAGTCTAAGACTGAGTTTTCTGAAATATTTTTTAGAAGTGGAGAGGGATTAAATCACTGGTGCCCAAGGTCCCGGATGTGAACACTGGAGTGGGTGACTGGGTGGGGTAGAACCGAAGGTGGTTGCAGAAGAGGTCAAAGAACCAAATGCCTAACCATGCGCGTAAAATGTCTAAGTTACCAAGAGTGGTAGGATTGGGGATGGGAAGAAAGGTTGTGATCTAGAGGCTTGGTTGTTGTTAGTTGCTGTGCAGTCAGTTCTGACTCATGGAGACCCCTTGTGTGCAGAGCAGAACTGCTTCACAGGGTTTTAACACACACACACACACACACACACCTCAACTCTGTCAGATGGCTTCCAATGGCCAGCAGATCAAGCCTGCTGCCTTGTAAAACAGCTTTGTGCCAGCGTGAGCTAAACCTCTAGAATTCACCTGGATCTCTATGTGTCTCCACTGTGAGAAGAGGATTTCAAGGTATTGCCAAAGACACATTATTGCACCATGTTCATGATGTAGCCTGCGCATGCTCAAATTTTCAAGTTTTAACAATCCAAGTGAAGCTCAGGACTTTTTGATGGTTGGGAAAAGAGAAGCTCTCTCAGACTCTGAAAAGGCTTATGCAGATATGAAGTAGACCTGCTTCAGCTATTTGGCTACCATGAGACAAAGTCAGGATGGCGTTGCCTAGAGGATGCCAGAGAAATTAAAGAAGAATGCTGATTGAGCCACGCCTGACACCTAATGATTCTAGACTTCTTTTTGTTATATGAGTTCACAATCCTGTCCACATTTAATCCAGTTTGTTGAGGTTTTCCGTAAATTGCACTTGGAAGCATCCTTACTGATACCAACTTATTTTACATATCCCCCCTCTGTACCTAAATCAAATTTAACCAGAACATCACCAAGACGAAGGCTGATATTTCACCAAATCTGAAGGCTGAGCAAAGCACACACTGATAAGCTCATGTTCTGTTTCCCGACATCCTTTGGCAGAACTTCTCCAGTGGGAGCTCTTGAGTAAAATAACGGAATGCTGAGCGACCTGAGGATTTCCTTCAAATTTAGATGCACCTGTTCACATGAACACTTTACCCTGTGGCACTGCCAATGGAAGCGCTGGTCTGGCTTCAGGTGAGGAGCAGATATCGTGCAAACACACGCGCCATCATCAAAAAGGTCCTTCTCTGCGTATACAAGCTCTAACATTCTTTTTCTCTTCACGCCCCTGCTCCTCGAGAACGGAGCTGATTTCAGCTGTTAGGTTGTGAAATATAGCTTTCTCTGATGCCCCAAGGGAACTCAGTGGAGAGACCGCTGACAGCTGATTAGGTCAGAAATGCAGCCATATCAAACATGCCTATTGACAATCTAGCTTGAAAGCCAAGAGCTTCTCTTGCCTATTAGGCTGCTCCAGTCAGCCCCTTTGCTGTGCACACCTAATGAGGAAAGAGACTCAGAAAGAGTTCACAGAAGGACAGTGCTTCCCTCGAAAGCTGGCAGCCAAGCTCACCGTTGCATAAAGCACCATTTGATTTACCTACGGGAGGAAAAGTTGATGTTTAAACAGCTGCAGGATCTAGGGAAAGCAGCAGCCTAACTAGGTTCCTCTTTAGAAACTTGAGCTTATTAGGCTAAGGAGCAAGCAGGATTCAAGATAGAAAATGTAATCATCTTTGCCAGTATTTTACTAAATAAAAACTGACTTTTAGCTCCTGATTTCCTCAGCTCTGTTTGAATGCTGTTTTTTTTTTAACTTCAACAGGCAGATCAGTCTTTCCCAGCAACTAAGACACAAGGCAGATTACAATTGAAGCTCCATTTGCACCAGAAAATGGAGCCTATAAATAGTATCCTAGATGTATTACAGGTTATAAGGCTGAAGCTCTGGACGTATAAAACTTATCCAAAGCCAGAAAGCAAAAAAAGTTGCAGCAGCTATGTAACCTGAGGCCATGTGATAGCAGTGATGTGAAATGATTTGTTCTGGTTCAAACCCCTGCTGAGAAATTGCTTTTCCATCCCCCAGATATAGTGAATCAGGATCTACAGTTTAACAAGATCCCCCAGGTGATTCTTATGTATAACTTCCAGGGAACTTGTTTGGAAGTACAAATTCTCAGCAGGGAACTTGTTAGAAATGCAAATTCCCAGCAGGGATTCAAACTGGAATGAACTGGTTCAAAGGCCTTCTGATAGCAAACCCTTTCTCCTGTAACAGTGGTTGCCAAAAGTGGATTGGAATCACCTGGGGACCTTTTTACACAATATTGGTAAAGAGATCCCATCCCAAACCAATTAAATCACAATATCCTAGGGTAGGGCTTGGACATCAATATGTTTTTTAAATCTCCTTAGATTGCTTTTGGGGGTAAGAAAAATGGGGCTATAGCAGAGCTTCTCAAATATTAATCTTCATACCAATCACTGGGGGAATGTTGTTAAGATATAGATTGTGGGTAAGGCCCTGTTTTTGTTGTCAGGTGCCGTTGAGTCGATCTAACTCATAGCGACCCTACAGGACAGAGTAGAGCTGCCCCAGAGTGTTTCCAGGGAACGGCTGGCAGATTTGAACTGCTGAGCTTTTGGTTAGCCCCTGAGGTCTTCACCATTATACCACCAGGGCATTTTTAAGAAGCTCCCAAGTGATGTTGATGCTGCTGGTTGAGGGACCACACTTTGAGTATTAAGGCCCTGTTACAATGGTTCTAAAAATTTGGTATGTATAAGAATCACCTAGGAGAAAAAGAAAAATATCGCCTAGCATGCTAACAAAGAATACAGAAACTCAGCTTCTCTATTTAGATCAAATTCCCCAGAACTACAGTATAAGACGCTGATTTTCAAACTTGGCCGTACATGGGAATCACTTAGATAGTTAAAAACACACGTTCACACACACACACAAAACTGATGTCTGAGTTCTACCCCCCCAGAGATACTGATTTCATTGATCTGGTCGAGAGCAGAGGCATTGGGAGCTGTAAAAGCTCTCCAGGTGATCCTACTATGCAGCTAAGGCTGAGAATCACTCATGTATGCAGCCTTCTACAAACTTGCCTAATAATGAGAATAGCAGGTGACTTGGCCATACCCCAGGCTTAGTCAATTGTAATCAGTGGGGAGTAACCTGAGAATATATATTTTTAACAAGCACCACAGGTCGTGTTTTGATCAAGCAAGGTTTAAAAATAAAGGTAAACACTGGGTACAAAACAAAATGACCCCAGGAATGTATAAATAAAAGATTTTCACTTTTCTCTTTGGGTCCAGCATGGATTTCACCTCCCTTACTGAATATTGGAAATTTAGATTTCATTTTCTACTTGTCAGAAGCTAAACTTTGATTAGCGTTTGGTTTCTGCCATTAACTCTGTCTTAGTCATCTAGTGCTGTTGTAAGGGAAGGGCCACAAGTGGATGGCTTTAACAACAACAACAACAAAAAAAAACAGAACTTTATTCTTTCAGAGTCTAGTAGGTTAGAAGTTCAGATTCAGGGCACCAGCTCCAGGGGAAGGCTTTTTCTGTCAGCTCTGGAGGAAGGTCCTCGTCAATCTTCCCATGGACTAGGAGCTTCTCTGCACAGGAACCCCAGGTCGAAAGACACACTCTGCTTCTGGCGCTGACTTCTTGGTGGTATGAGGTCCCCCACTCTCTGCTCAATTCCCTTTCCTCGTTATCTTTTTGTAAGATGAAGAGTAGTGCAGGCCACACCCCAGGGATGTGATCTGAGCAAGGGTGTTACATCCCTCCCTAATCCCCTTCAACATAACTCAATCTTGCCTCATTAGACAAAGGGAGAGATTAGGATTTACAACATATAGGAAAATTAAAATTGCGAAATGCAGGACAGCCACACAATACTGGGAATCATGGCCTAACCAAGTTGACGTGTATTTTGGAGGACACAATTCAATCCATGACAAACTCTAGCCATTGTTTATGTCTCAAGAACATCGTTTCTATTCTTAGGACCCATTTTCTTTATTTATAAAATGAAATTGTCGTGCTATAAAGTCACTAAAGGATTTTCTGTAACTACGTTGTGAAGAAGGTGAATGAAGTAGACTTCTATCGTTTGCCTCTCCAGAATCTATTCCAGCTTCTCCTAGTACCCATCTCCTGGTAGCAGCCCTTTGTTTTAAATTTAGAATTTTCTGCTCTCTCACTTTCTGACCCAGCTTCTGGAATTGGCACATAACCTAGACTAAAGTCAATCAGTGTATCCCATAGCCCTGCCCACTGATTGGTTCAAGAATAGGTATGTGACCCAATTACAGCCCCACTCCCCCCAAAGAAAGCAAAACCAAGACGTCTTTTACTGCTAGGAGAAGACAAGTGTTAATTCCCCATTTAGCTGAACCTGTGAGGATGTGAAGAGAAACTGGTGTATTCATCTTGCCTCATGAAGGAGAGCCTGGAATTAAACCAATAGAATAGTAAAACTGAAAGATGAAGGCAAACCAAATTTTGGTTGTCTAACCCCCAGATGCAACAGTACCTGAAAACATTCTGTTTTGATTTTCTATTGTGAACCAATTTGGATTTTTCACAAGCCAGTTTAAACTGAGTGTTCTTTCACTTGGAATTAAAAAAAAAAATTTTTTTTCATTGAAATAGTATTTTGAAGGTAACTCAGGAATACTCCACATTAATAAAAATATAGTTAGTATTTTCAAGGTGATTAAGAGATTTATATGCCACAAGAATATAAAACCTAAAAAGAATATACACAAAACTGGAAATTTATCACAAAAAGCTACCGCCTTATAGGGTTTTCACCACTTAATAAGGCATTGGGGCAAATTAGAGTATGGTTTGCAAAGTTAGCTGCCAATGAGAAGAGAAAATTTCCTATCATGAGCTTTTGCAGTGCTTCTCTTTTCTCTATGTCTGCTTCGTTCTCCTCTCCTGTTACCTGGCCAATTCCCTCCATATTTATCAGGCCAAATGGTAAGGATAACAATCACACTAATATGCTGGAGACAGGAGCCACCTTCGATCCTCAAGGGTCTCAACAACAGCTTATCAGCAGACACAAGAACTCTTGTTTAATATATATGGAAACCCTAGTGGTATAGTGGTTAAGAGCTACAGCTGTTAACCAAAAGTTTGGCAGTTCGAATCCACCATCCGCTCCTTGGAAAATCTACCAGGCGGTTCTATAGGGTCGCTATGAGTCAGAATCGACTCGACGGCAACGGGTTTGGTTTTTTGTGTGTTTTTTTTTGGTTTATATATAGAGAGAGAGAGACATAATTATTGCTATGTGTGAATACATGAGTTGTATGTGTACACATATTTTCTAGCTATGTCTGCTGAGAAGACCTAGAAGTAGTGATATCCCTATGAGCAAAGAGAATGTCCCTGCTCAAATCTTGGTATCTAAATGCCATTCTCTTTAGAGAAACGACTAACTATAGGGCTGGGGCAGGAAATATAGAAGATGAAACTGATGCATCTTATAGCGCCAGAAAGTAAGTGCTCAAAAAATAGAA
The DNA here is from genome assembly GCF_024166365.1 of Elephas maximus indicus. Classification (NCBI taxonomy): domain Eukaryota; kingdom Metazoa; phylum Chordata; class Mammalia; order Proboscidea; family Elephantidae; genus Elephas; species Elephas maximus. The sequence continues at coordinate 86,641,531 of NC_064830.1, read as the reverse complement.
GGATGGGCATGTCAAAGGGACGTAGGAGCCAACTTAAAAGAACTTCCAATGGCCTATGCTTGGGGAACTGGGCAACAAAATAAATAAGACAATATTGGATTATAATCCCTAAAATAAATGTACACCACACCATATTGATATAAACCAATGATTAAATAAATGGTAGACAAGAAAAAAATCTTCTATAATTCCAAATAATACGCGTGTGTACTCCCCCATCCACGAAACCCTTTGAATGTGGGCTAGACTTACTGACTCGCTTTCAAAGAACAGAGTGTGGAAAGAGAAAAATAAATAACTTTGCAGTGGAAAGGCCGAACAGACACCATCTTAACCAAGAGATCAAAGTTAATAGCACCAGTGATAAGTCATGTTGATAGAATACACCCCTAATGTGATGTGATTAGAAGAACACTTTACCTCTGTGGTATTCTTCCTAAAACCCATAACTTCAGTCTCATGAGAAAAATAGACAAAATGAGAGACACTTAACACAATACCTGACCAATCAGTCCTCTTCAAGATTGACAAGATCGGGAAAACAGGAAAAGACTGAGAAATCATCATAGACCAAAGGAGATTTAGAAGACATGGCAACTAAAAGCAACCTGGCATGGTTATGTAAAATATTAGCAATAGGGAAACCTTTGTGAAGGATATATGGGGAGAGCCTATACTATTTTGGAAGCCCTCGCGGTGTAGTGGTTAAGAACTATGGCTGCCAATCGCAAAGGTCGGCAGTTTGAATCCACCAGGCGCTCCTTGGAAACTCTATGGGGCAGTTCTACTCTGACCTATAGGGTCGCTATGAGTTGCAATCCACTCAACGGCAAAGGGTTTTTTTTTTTTTTTTTAATACTGTCTTTGCAAATTTTCTGTAAAATCTAAAATTATTCTAAAATAAAAATATGTACTCTCCCAATATTAAACATCATGGCAGCTTTGGGGGGAAAGAATTCCCTAGTTGATTCTAATATTCAGCCAGGATTGAGAACCACGTTCCAACATCCACGCCAGTCTCCATGATTATATATATGCAAACACAGAAACACATACTTTTAAAAATCATCAATGTTCTACTTAAATGTATCATACTAAGGACATTAACAATCTTGAAGATGGCACAGGGGCAGACAATGTTTTGTTCTGTTGTACATAGGATTGCCATGAGTCATAGCTGACATGATTGCAACTAACAAGAACGAGCACGTTACTTTGCAGTTTGTTCGTGTACTTCATGCCATCAAGTCGATTCTGACTCATAGTGACTCTATAGGACAGAGTAGAATTGCCTCATAGAGTTTCTTAGGCTGTAATCTTTATGGGAGCAGATTGCCAGATCTTTTCTCCTGTGAAGCCGCTAGTGGGTTCGAACCACCAACCTTTTGGTTAGCAGCTTAACCATTGTGCCACCAGGGCTCCTTTATATGTACATAGCCATATAATATCCAATAATAATATGGGTATACCAATATTGTTTAATCAACCGTTCTTTTCTTGGTAGACATTCAGTTTGTCATATTCCATTTTCAATATGTCCCACTGTCTTGTTCCATCAAACATGTCTGTGACGTGATTTTAATGCTTTGGACCAGTATTTTTGTGGATAGTTTTATGATCCCTCCCTTGACAAAAGGTATATCTTTGCTTTTTGTCTGTTGCAAATCCTTTTCTGTTCCCTGTTGCACAATGGCACATTCTAAAGGGTTGCCCACATTTCTGGATTCACTCTACACCCTTCTCAAGCCCTGAGCTGGAAAACTATTGTCCCTGTGCACCGAGGCAAGAGGCATTGTGAGTTGCTCAGCAACATAGGGCCAGGGAGAATGAGAATGGGAAAGCATGCCAAGACTGGTCAGAAACGCACCCCCAGGCAGGGGATGGGGTGACGGGAACTTAAGACTGGTCCCAGGGAAGGCAGTGGGTGGTTCAGACAGTGTTCTAGAGGAAACACTCTTGCTTCTTTCTTTCCCCACATGCCAGAAAGATTGCTTTAAGATGTAAATCAGATCCTGCCCCGACCAGTCCCTGCCACTCCAACTCTTCTCTAATTTTCATTTTTACTCTATAAATGACAACCTCCATTCTGTGATCTTAAGGACCTGCATTTTCTGTATTTCGAGCTTCTTCTCTGATATCATCACACGCTCCTCTCTTACTTGCTTACGCTATTACAGTCACTCTGCTCGCCTGTTAGTTCATGGATGGCTCTGTCCTAACTTTGTACTTGTGCACTTGATTCTCACCTCCCATGTCACTTCTTCAGACAGGCCTTCTCTCACCACCCTATCCTAACATACCTGTTGGTCTGTACCATTATAACTAGACAGATAGATGTTGTTGAGTCGACCCTGACTCCTGGTGACCTTATGTACAATGGAACAAAATGTTGCCCTGTCCTGTGTCATCCTCACGATTGTTAGCATGTTTGGGTCTATCATTGCAAATACTTTGCCAATCCACCTCACCAACGGTCTCCCTCACCCTCACTGGCCCTCTACTTCACCAAACGTGATGTGCTTTTCCAGCTATCTATCCCTCCTAATGATGTATGGAGCCCTGGTAGCATGGCTAAGAGCTACAGCTGCCAACCAAAAGCTTGGAAGTTCAAGTCCACCAGCGACTTTTTGGAAACCCTATGGGGCGGTTCTTCTCTGCCCTATAGGGTCACTATTAGTTGGAATTGACTCAACAGCAAGGGATTTGTTTGTTTTTTTTAAATGATGTATCCAAAGCAAGCAAGTCAGACAATGTTCTCTGTGATTCATAAGGTTTTCACTGGTTAATTTTTGGAAGTGGACTGCTAGGCCTTTCTTTCTAGTATATCTTAGTCTGGAAGCTCTGCTGTAATCTGTCCATAATGGGTGACCCTGCTGATATTTGAAATACCAGTGGCATAGCTTCCAGCATCATAGCAACATGCAATCCATCACAATACAACAAACTGACAGACAGGTGATGGGTCTGTACTATTACACAATATTTATTCCCTCCTTCCTAGCACACTTCACAAGCTATAAATGCTTTCTATTTTAAGTGCCTCTATGTAGAAACTATCTCACTCCCTGAAAGCAGGGACCTGACTACCTGGTTCATCCCTAGTGTTTTGGCACATGATAGATACTCAATAAAAATGTAATTGGAAATTTTTACTCAATAAAATTTATTTTACTCAATAAAAATTTTATTGAGTGGATAAAGAGGTGTATCAAGAACTGTGAAAAGTCTGAGATTTTTCCCTACTTGCAAGTTAACAAATTAGCACGGTTTCATGGATGCTGGTAGAAGACACAAGACTCCTGGGTCAGAGATGAAGGAAAATTTAGTAATCACAGCAATAGAAATAGCCAGAGTTTCAGCATTTGTAAAGGCTCCCCAAACCCCAGATTCCACAGGATGATGCGGAGAGGGCCAGGTGACAGCTGCACATGCAGTGGGGTGCATTACAGGAGAGGAACCCTAAGCTTAGGGAGTTGAAATCTTTTATAATAAGCAGTAATCATGCCTGTACGTGCTTCAGAGGGAGACTGTATTTTTCAAGGCTGTCAACAAAACTGCCCTATGCTCCCAAGAGAAACTCTGTCTTCCAAGGCTGACCACTATACAAACATGCTTGAAAAAATGATCCAGAATGAAGTCCGTCAGTGCCTCCATTCACAAGATGTGCAGAAATGCAAGAGACCCTTAAAGAATTGTCTCCAAAAGAATTGATGTTTCACTTTAAGATTTAAGAGAAGTCAGTCCTGAGCTATTTAAACAGATCAGGCGCAATAATAGTGAATCCAGAACTTAGATATTTCCAGAACGTTCATACATATCATAGACTCTCCATGGGACAGATGGAGATCGATGGAAGTCAACTTTCAGAGATGGGAGCTCACATGGATTTGCAGAGCACCAGGGCCCCAAACACACAGCCTAAGATTCCAGGTGAAGTTCTGCTCCATGGTGGCATGGAATGCAGGTGGGCTATATAGTCAATGCAAAACAGAAAGACCTAAGTGGACCTACGCTTCTATGAGCTGGGCAATCATAGATGTATGAAGCTCTCTGAGGACAGGAATAGCATTTACCTTGCTCATCGTTGGGTCCCCAACACATGACACAGCGCCTGCAAGTAGAAAGCCCTCATTGTATTTAAAAAGAAAAGAAAAAAAAGGATAATGGAATGAACGAATAAAATAAAATGGGGAAGGTCATGATTTATCCTCAAAGCAGGCCCCCAGTTCTCATCTTCGGGTGTCTTATCCTAGGCATCTGAACAGCTATAACTTGGCTCCTGGATCCCAGACCTTAAAGTGGAGAACAGACATTAACATCTTGTCTTAGTCATCTAGTACTGCCATAACAGAAATACCACAAGTGGATGGCTTTAAAAAAGAGAAATTTATTTCCTTATAGTAAAATAAGCTAGAAGTCCAAATTCAAGGTGTCAGCTCCAAGGGAAAGCTTTCTCTTTCTGTCAGCTCTAAAGGAAGGTCCTTGTCCTCAATCTTCCCACGGTTGAGGAGATTCTCAGGTGCAGGGACCCCATGTCCAAAGGATGTGCTCTGCTCCTGATGCTGCTTTCTTGGTGGCATGAGGTCCCCAACTCTCTGCTTGGTTCTCGTTCCTTTTATCTCTTGAGAGATAAAAGGAGGTGTAGGTTACACCCCAGGGAAGCTCCCTGTACCTTGGATCAGGGAGGTGACCTGCGTAAGGGTGGTGTTTACAATCCTACCCTAATCCTCTGAACATGAAATTATATCACAAAATGTAGGATAACCACACAATACTGGAAATCGTGGCCTAAACAAGTTGACATATATTTTTGAGGGGACACAATTCAAACCATGACACTTCCTATTTTTGCCAAATTCACCTAAGGACCAAGGAAAACCTGTATTTTGCTTTTGTTAGACCCAGCTGGGTAGAACTCCAGCCTGTAGAGGCAGGGGCAATGTGCTGAGGTGGGTAGCAGAATAAAAGAAAGGATTCACAGGTTCTGCCCATCACATTTGCAATTTTTTTTTAAGTTTAACTGTGAAAAATGATGATGAGTCTCTGAAGAAAACAGCAACTTTCAGGTGCTGCTGATGAGAATTTAAGTCAGCAATATCTATTAAAAAGGAAAATGGCCCAAGTAATTCCATTATTACTATCCGCCCCAGTGACTTATTTGCATATGATCAAAAGCATTATTTACTATAATGAAAAAATTAGAAACAACCTAAATATCCACTGAGAGGGGAATAGCTAAATAAAATAAATGAAATGTTATATAGCCACAAAATGAAATATTTTTGAATGAAAAAACAGTTACCAAAATGATACTGACAGAACGATACCATTGATGACAGACACGCAGTGATTCTGTATTTTCATACATGTGATAGATACTTGGAAGCCCTGGTGGTGTAGTGGCTACACTATAGGTCAGCAGTTTGAATCCAACAGACACTCCTTGGAAATGCTGTGGGGCAGTTCCTCTGTCCAACAGGGTCACTATGAGTTGGAGTTGACTGGACGGCAGTGGGTTTGATAGATACTTCCCAAGCTGATGATAATGGCTACCTTTGAATATAGGGAGAAGAGACAAGGATTGGGTTTGTGGTTAAAGGAAACTTTAGCTTTATATGGAAAAAAAAAAACCTAATTTACTGAAGAATGAATATATGCTCAGTGTAGCACTGTGATCCGGTAGGTGCATAATCTTTAGTCAGGCACCTGAGTTTGAATCTTGGCTTTGCCACTTGTTAGCTGTGTGACCTTAGATACATTGTTTAATGTCTCTGGGCCCCATTTTTTCCTCATCTGTGACATGGGGATTGTAATAACCTTGGCCTCATAGGGCATAGAGTGGATTTAAAGAGTTAATGTAGGTTATGTGCACAGAACAGTGCCCAGCAAAGAGTAAGCCATCAATAAATGTTAGCGATTAATAACATGCATTACTTAGATAATTAAATTTCATTTAAAATATCATTTAGGAAAGAAAAGGAGGGGGTAAGGATGGCAGAAAGATTGGCTTCCGTTGCTTTTCTGAAGTTTGGACAGGCTTTGATCGGGAGAGTATGTTTACAAAACAAAATGTCCTCTTGAATCATCTAGAAATGTCATCATCTTCCTCCCACAATAGGGGTAATTATCATGGCTGGAAGCTATTTCTTTAACACAGATCCAATCACGATGTGGCAGCCCAAGGGTTCAGAGACAGGGAAATGTCTTTCTCTCTCTCTTTCTTTTTAACATAATCTAAATTTAACAAGCCCATTAAAGCAAATGTTTCAACAGGCGACGTTGAACTGATTACAATATTTAATAAATCCTACTCCCAAACGAGAGCTTTTAAATGCCAGTGAGGAATCCAAGTTGTACTATATATTCATCCCTTTTGTGCCAAGATCTTGTGGGAGTGTTAGATGGGGAACCCCCTTCGTGCGCCATCAAAAAGAAGGAAATAATTATGATCACCTTTAAAAGTGTCATTTAGAGTTTCTGGTTCACTTATAATGATGCCTGAATTCTTCGACCCAGCTTTTCCCCAGAGCAACGTAAGATGCTATTTCAATGGCGACGCTCTCTGTTCTGAGATTTGAAAACCTGGCCAAAGATGACTAGTCCTCACCCTGGCCGCCTCTGTGCTAGATGTGGCATTGGGTGAGTGTCATGGATTAAGTTATGTCCCCCCAAAAATGTGTGTATCAATTTGACTGGGCTTTGATTCCAAGTATTTTGTGGTTGTCCTCCATTTTGTGATTGTAATTTTATGTTAAAGAGGATTAAGGTGGGATTGTAACACCCTTACCAGGTCACATCCCTGATCCAATGAAAAGAGAGTTTCCCTGGGGTGTGGTGGCCTGCACCACCTTGTATCTTACAAGAGATAAAAGGAAAGAGAAGCAAGCAAAGCTGGGGACCTCATACCACCAAGAAACCAGTGTGGGGAGCAGAGCAGGCCCTATGGACCCGAGGTACCTGTGCTGAGATGCTCCCAAACCAAAGGAAGATTGATGACAAGAACCTTCCTCCAGAGCTGACAGAGAGAGAAAGCCTTCCTCTGGAGCTGACACCCTGAATTTGGACTTTTAGCCTACTTTTCTGTGAAGAAATAAAGCCATCCACTTGTGGTATTTCTGTTATAGCAGCACTAGATAACCAACACAGTGAGTCACCCTGTATTTCTGAACTTTATTTGCGCAACTGTAAAACAAAGGGGTTTGATCAGCTGAGTGTTTTTCTCTGCTGTACGCTGTCTCCGTGATTACATGGCTAGAGTCACTTCCGTTTGCTACATAGCTGGGGGAAGGACAACATTCCCATGAAAACTGGTTCTGTGAATACCCAGCCTTCTGTTCCCTGTGTGCATAGTCTTAACATACTTTTCTGCTGCACTCAGCACAAGGAAGGTGTGACTCTTTAGGGTGGGAGGTGGGGATCTCCCCATTCCAGAAAGGCCTTTCCTGAGACCAGCAGGAGGTGGATCCACAACCTGGACATAACAAGTGAGGGAGCGGGACCTGAGGGCGCCTGGGCCTATCCCTAAGAAGGATTGTGTCTCTCAGGTTGTCTGTCCATCTCTCAGAGCCCATCTGAGGACCGAGTGGAGTACAGTCTCTGACCTCTGTGTGTCTGGGTCTCTGTCCCTTGACTTACTTTTTTTCTGACAATACCCAGCTCTGTCTCGTGTGCATCTGTCTCTACACTTCTGACCTTGCTGTCTGCCTGGTATAGCTCTTTTGCTGTTCCTTGGAGGTGCAGGTCTCCTGGGTGTGTTCCACTTTGTCTGTCTCTCTGAATTTCTCCTCTGCTTTTTGTTCCTTGGAAACCCTATGGGTTAGCTCTACTCTGTCCAATAGGGTCGCTGTGAGTCGGAATCGACTCAAGGCCAACGGGTTGGTTGTGGCTTATGGTTTGTGTGGGTATCTGAAATGGTTGAGGCTTTTAAAGATCCAAAACTTACAGCCAGATAAAAGGAAAGTCAGTTTAGGAAAGTCTAAGAGCCTGGGATCAACCCCAGGGCAACCACCCTTTTAACTGCGTTCGCAGGCCTAGGGGAAATCTTCCTTCCTTCAGAAGCCCCAGGCCTGATGGGAGGCGCTAAAATGAATCAGCCAGACTCCAGGCTCCACAGGGAGGGGAGGAAAACCTGGAGAGCCATGCATCATCTGTGCATTCCTGCCTCGTGGCTGTGGGCTGCTCAAAACACAGCCCAGAGAGGTCCCTATATCAGCAGGCTGACAACCTCACCTTCCTCTGCTTCCCAGGGAAATCATGCTGTGGTTGGTCATGGGGTTTTCTTGGAACACCAGCCTAGGCATAAATACAAGGCAGAACGGCAGATTGCCTCCTGGAAGACGTACAGGATATTCCTCCGGCTAGCAGCCAAGCAGATCTTTCTTTCCTTCATATCTCCTCCAGCTTCCGGCTGCTCAAGGAGGGTCCAGGTCCTCCTGGCTGAGATGCAGAAGAAGCCACAGATTTTCTGCAATGGCCATCATTCCCTTGTCACTGTCTACTTCCCCTACCCCCAGATCTGAAGCCATGTGAAGGCACAGCCTGGCTGTACCCCCAGAATCTAATACAATGCTAGGCACTCAAAAAAAGACAAACCAAACCCATTGCCAAGTCTATTCCGACTCATAGCAGCCCTATGGGACAGGGTAGAGCTGCCCCATAGAGTTTCCAAGGAGCACCTGGTGGGTTTGAACTGCCCACCTTTTGGTTAGTAGCTGTAGCACTTAATCACTACACCACCAGGGTTTCTAGCCAGGGAAAATACATATTTGCTAGAAAACTTAAACTTCCAAAGGGAAGCAGAAGGAGATACCAATCCAGGCAGAAGACTTTATAGCCTTCAGCTTTCGAAGAGTCCCTCTCCATTCTCTTCCAGGGCTTTACCTTCCTGCACTCCCAGCTTTTTTCTTCAGAAAGGCCAGAATGCTAGTCAAGAAATAACTAAAAAGGCCGCCTCATAGAAAACCATGAGGTGGGGTGTGATATGCAGAAAGGAGACTTAGTTTAGCCTGTAGAAAAATACTCTCTGATTATTCTAAGCGTCTATAGGAATTGCCTAGTCAAATAGGAATACGTACTTTATATTTTGAATGCATGGTAAAACATTTTAAAAGAACAATTAGATCCATAGACAATGAAGTTTCTCTTCTACCCCTGTGGTAGACAGTATAATGGCCCCCAGCCCCCAGAACTGTGTATATGTTGCCTTACATGGCAAAAGGGATTTTGTCGATGTGGTTAAGTATTTGGAGATGGTGAGATTATCCTTGGAGTGTCCAGGTGGATATGATGTAATTACAAGGGTCCTTGCAAGAAGGAGGTAGAAGGTCAGAGTCAGAGAAAGAGGCATGAGGAGGCAGCAGGAGGCTGAGTGCTGTGGCCATGAGTCAAGAAAGGTGGGTAGCCTCTAGACGCTAGAAAAGGCAAGGAAACAGATTCTGCCCTACAGCCTCCAGAGGGATGCAGCTCTGCTGGTCCATTTTAGACTGCCAATCTCCAGAACTGTAAGATAATAAATGTGTATTGTCTTAGCTGCTAAATCTGTAGTAATTTGTCACAGCAGCAAAAGGAAACTAATACAATCCCTACCTCCATAGTTACCCTCCCAGAGGCAATAACTCCTTGCTCCTTGTGTCTCCTTCCAGAAATTATGTATGTACAAGCATACGTGTGATTGATACATAGATACATAGTTGCAGAGAGAGAAAAAGAAAGTTAGCTAGATAGAAAGACACATGGATACATAGATACATATAGATAACGTGTATGTTATATGTAATACTTGTGTATGTATTATAAAACATAAAAGATACTGTGTTTGTAGGTGTGTATAAATGTTTTTTTGTCTACGTATAATGTATACTATAAACCTGTCATCTTGCTTTTTCCTTTTAGCAGCATGTCTTGAAGATCTTTCCCTGTCAGTACATATAGATACGCTGTATTTCACCGAAAATATTTTAGTAAAAACTATGGGAAAAATCAGCAAGAAATTTTCCGAAACTCAGTCTGTTTTTGTTTCTGCTTACATCTTTAGGGCCACCTGCTTCCTGATGTGTCTCTTCCTTAGTTCCTTGAAAGATTCTGTAGATAATTCCGGGGGTAACGACTGAGGGGAAGAATGTTATTTTATTTCTGATTTTCTGTCCTTTTCTCCCTGGCTCCCTTTTGTGCCTGGTGTCTCCTTCTGAAAAAAGGAAGACCCACTCAGGCCAGAAGAACATGTGTAAATAAGGGGTGACTGGCCACCTGTGTGCTTGTCCCCTATCTTTACTTGGCTCATTGGAAATTACCAGCCCAAGTGACACCCATTTTTCTGAAGTCAGGCAATGCTGGGTTCAAACTCTGCTGGGGATTTACTAGGTGTGTAGACCCTCCTTGCTTACTTGCTTACTTGGAACATAACCCCTGAATATATCAGCTTCCCCACTTAGTGGTGATGAAGAATAAATTAAATACTCTGTCATGAATGAGCAAGTAGCACAGTGCTTATCAGACAGACCAATAAAGACGCCTTCCTCTCCCCATAAGCCTCCCTCTCTCCCGTCCCAAACAAGGTTACTAAAAGCTGCCAAGGATGAGCTTCGTCCATGTGCCAGGCACTGGGTTCAGCACCATCCTGTTTGATCTTTACAATAATCCTGAATAGTGTTACCTGTTCCCTATTTTATAGAAGGAACCCTGGTAGTGCAGCAGTTGAGAGCTATGGCTGTTAACCAAAAGGTTGGCAGTTCAAATCCACCAGCCACTCTTTGGAAACCCCATGGGGCAGTTCTGCTCTGTCCTATAAGGTAGGTACAAGTTGGAATTGACTCAACAGCAAAGGAGTTTACTTTACAGAAGAGGAAACCAAGCTCAGAGAGAAGATTAATGTATTTAATGTCACACTGCCAGTGTGCTAGGGTGAGGATTCAAGGTAGGTCTCTGACAGTAGAGCCTATAATCACCTCCACCTCCCTTGCATTTGTTAAGATTGGTAACAAGCAGAGACAGTGGGCATAGCACCTTTGCATGGATGCCAGCAAGTTCATGAAGTTTCTCGTATTTTTCTGAACTGTCACTTCCCCAAGGAACCCTTCTGCAGCTCCCTAAGTTTAATTAGATCTACTTGTCACACAGTCACAAGCAATTTGTGCTAAGGGTAATCAGGAAGAAATGGGGAACTTAAGTCATAAGAAGAGGTAGGTAACAACAGGGGCTCCCTTTTGGTGTCAAGGGCCAGTGGGCATTCCGCTTTGGGCCAAGACCATGGACACAACTCTCTCTGCCAGCTGTCTAGAAGTCTGTGCCTGGACAAGCACCTGGATTGCTCCTATGGCCTGGGAAGTAACCAAGTTGGAGGATGGGAGAAGGAGGCTTTCCCTGAGGAAGAAAGGGCATGACATTGGTGCAATCTTTTAAATCATTGTTTTAAATGTTAAATGTTTCAACTTCTTGGACCCTGGACCAAATCCTAAATCACGCTATTACTTAAAGTTCTCATACTAGTGCATTTTATTGCTTCTTTGAAGTACATAGGAAAGTTGTAATCACAATTATTTAAAATTCATAGCTATTTCCCTAATATGTGTTATAAGCTGTTTGAAAGTGGGAGTAATTGCTGACTTAATCGTCATTATATTTCCAATGCCTAAAGCAGTGCTATGAGTTGGAATCAACTCGATGGCAACAGATTTTCTTCCTTTTCTTTTTTTTTTTTTTGATTTTAAAATAGTGCCTGGCACTTAGCAGGCTTTCAATAAATATTTGATGAAGGAGTGAATGAATAAATTAATACAGTATAATAAGACATATGATCTCGTTGGGGCAGTTTCCTACACCCTTTGCAACAGCTGACCAGTTAAGGATGAAAGGTCGTCCAAACAGGATAGGCAGAAGGGCAGAGAGGTTCAGGGCACAGGCTCAGAAACCAGATCTGCCTGAGTTCGATCCCCAGTTCTGCAACTTACTAGATCTGTAAACTTCATCATATGATTTGTCCTCTCTGTGCCTCTATTTCTTCATCTTTAGAATGAAGGTAAAGAATAGTTCTCTACCTCACAGAGTTCTCAGGATTAAATGGTTTATTATATGTAAAATGCTTAGGACAGAGCTTAGTACACTGTGCTATATGAATGTGGTAAGTGGGTAGGTTGTGTTTCCAAAGATGCCCACCCTGAATACTCTTTTGAAATGTGACCTTGCCACTCTCTCATGAGGAGGTGGAGTCTATTTCCCATTTCCTTCAATCTGGATTTTCTCCGTGACCAATCATGATCAATAGAATGTGGTGGAAGAGAGCTATGTAACTTCAAGACTGCGCCATAAAAGATTTTAAGCTTCCATCTTTATGTCTTGGAACACGGCTTTTTTTAATCCAGCCTCCATGCTGTGAGGTAGCCAATCAGCAACTCAGAGAAGCCCACATGGAGGAAAACCAAGGGCCCTCGACAATCCCAGGTGAGCTCCCAGATGGCACCCAACATTTGAGTGAGATCATTTTGGATCTTCCAGCTCTCCAACACCTCAGCTGACACCATGTGAAGCAGAAACACCATCCCATCAACTCACAGAATCATAAGAAAAAATGTGTTTTTGTTGTTTTAAGCCACAAAGTTTAAGGTGGTTTTTACACAGCAATCAACAACCAAAACCGAAATTGGTACCAGAACTGGTGTCCTGTATAACAAAAATCTAAAACATGTAGTGTTGGTTTTGGGATTGGTGGATAGTCAGAGACTGAAGGGAAGTAAGGAGACTGTTAATTGAGACTGGAGAAAAAGAAACCCACATTATATAATGGCATGACATTTGACGATACTTTTCTGACAGTAAGGTAGAATATAAAAAATGCACCTGATAAATGCGTGCTATAGAATCCTGACTGACAACCCAAAGCTGAGAGACACCTGTCCTGAAGAGATCTGTGGGTGGACATTTTTTTATCTAACAATGTGAACTCCAACAAGATTCACAAAAATCGACAATGTTTTAAAGTGTACAGATGGAATTGACACTGGATTGGACTAAAAGAGTCAGAGACATGTCAAAATGAAGAAAGGATTCTGGGCCCTCAAATTTCTATAAATAGAGAGCAAGTTTAGAGAATTACTCAGCTGCAAAAAAAAAAAAAAAAAGGCCATTTCCTATCAGGTGAAAAATGACTCAGAAGGCAAAATCCACAGTCCAGAAGAGTAGAATCAAAACCTACCTTGATTGATTCCCAGAAGAAGAGATGAACCAAAATCAAGGCATATCCTCTGCCTCCAGCACAGGGAGAATTGATGGCACATGTTGTGGATTTCAGAATTGCTGTGGACCAGTGACTACCATAAGCCTTGTTGTCATCCTAACCTTTTCTCTCTATTGTATGTTAAGTGTGTGTAGAGTCGTTGGTTCCCAAGTCTCTGAGACTGAATAGCTACATCTGAGGCGCTGCATCCAAGAATGGATCTACCTTTGGGTGGATTCAAACCACTAACCTTTTAGTTTTAGGTTTAGATGACAGGATTCTGAACCTTAAGACTGAACCTGATGTCATGCTGTTGTTGTGAGTTACCTTCAAGTCCATTCTGACTCACGATGGGATGAGAATATGAATAGTTTGGGGAGGAAACAAATGTAGTTTGCATGTCAGAGGAATGCAAATTGTGGCCAGAGGGCAAATTGTGCTGGTTCTTCTTATTAAAGGTGACCACAGTAATGCATCCCATTTCATCTGTCCTTTTGCAATGTTATTTTGAAGGATGGGTGAGAAAAAGACAAAAAAAAAAAAAGAAGCAATTTAAATGTCCAGCAGCAGAGAATCAGTAACCTGTGCTACAGGGCATTAAAATAATGTCATAATTGAGTGTTTAATGGCGTAGAGTGAATGAGGTTTATTATGACATTTTTTAAGTGAAAAAGGCAGAGTATAACACAATATATAACATACAATTGTATATTATATAAATATTTATGCACGCATATGTGTATATAAATGTGTAAATGCAAAAACAAAAGAAGGCATAAATAGAAAAATGACTAAAAAGAAGAAACTCAAAATACGAAGAATGTTATTTCTGAGGTGACATGATGGGTAATTTCTGTTTGTTCTCTGCATATTTTTATTTTCTAAAAATGAACATTTGTAATTTTGGGGATATATTTTACTACTTTTTAATAATGATAATTATATAGATGTATAACCGGTTGCTGCTGAGTCAACTCCAACTCATGGTGACCCCATGTTTGTCAGAGTTGAACTGTGCTCCTTTGGGTTTTCAATGGCTATAGGGTCGCTATGAGTCAGAATCTACTTGATGGCAATGGGTTTGGTTTGGCTTTTGTTATAACCTTTTGGAAGCAGGTCACTAGGTCTTTCTTCTGAAGAGCCTTTGGGTGGATTTGAACCACTAGCCTTTTAGTTAGTATCCAAGCACTTAACCATTTGCACCATCCGGAGACTCCATATGTGTGTATATAAATTTATATGTATGTGTATATTGTATGTAAATGTGTGTGTGTATATATATATATATATACACACACACTTTGTACTCTGACACGATCACTTCCTGAACTCTGAGGTCTCAGAACTCAGCTCAGAAAGGTCTAATGGACCAAGTGTGCAACTTCTTGTCATTGGGCCTCAGTTTGCTCATCCGTAAAATCTAAGCTGGCACTATGATCTTTTTAACCAATAGAATGTGGTGGGAGAGAGCCGTGCAACTTCCAAGGCTGAATCTTAAGAGGGCTACAGCTTTTACGTAATCTCTCAGAACACTGATCCTGAAACCTGGTCTCAAAACTATGAGGAAACCAAGCAGCCAGGTGGAGAGGCTCATGTGGAGAAGAACTGAGACCTCCATCCTAATGCCCAGCTGAGCTCTCACACAGCCTCCAAGACCGATGGTCATCCATGTGAACAAGACCACTTTGCAGTTTCCACTTTCCCTGGAGCCCCACCAACACCATATGAAATAGAGGAACTACCCAGTCAAACCACGAAGTTGTGAGAAATAAGAAATTGTTGTTTTGAGCAACTATACATAGCAATAGAAGGCCAAAACAACAAATTTCTGTTTGTTCTCTGCATATTTATATTTTCTAAAAATGAACATTTGTAATTTGGGGGATATATTTTACTACTTTTTAATAATGATAATTATATAGATGTATAACTGGTTGCCGTTGAGTTGACTCTGACTCATGGTGACCCCATGTCTGTCAGAGTTGAACTGTGTGCTTCATTGGGTTTTCAATGGCTATCGGGTCACTATGACCTTTTGATATTTCCATGGAGTTTCATTGCTCCTTGAGCTTAGGCTTACACTGTATTTGTGGAGAAATGGAAGCTAAGTTTGTCCAGTCATCATCCAACTTTTGCTCGCAGCTCTGCAGCTCACCTCTTACCCAGTTTGCGAAATCCAAATAAAGTCACAGTCTGGGAGACAACAAAGATGACACAAATACCTGTAAGAGGATATGATGAAGCTTAACAAGGATGGATGCAAGGTCCTGAATTTATACTAAAAACCCAGCTGTTCAAGGGCATGTGGTTTAGCAGAAACACACGTTTAAAAAAACTCAGCCTTTCTTTTGGCATTAAGCTTGTAAGTATTGTGAGAGTGATGAGGCTGCCAAACAATCTGATGTGGTTTTAGTCTCTATTCGTAGAAGTAAAGCACAAGAATAAGGAAGGTGATACACTTACTGTAACAGGGTCAGACCACATGTAGAAGGTTCAGTTTTGCCCAAGGCAGTTGAAAAGTGAAATGGGTAAACTGGAGTTCGTTCAGAGGAGTGTAGCAGGACATTTTGCAGTACTCCAGAAGAAGTATATTACTCTCAATAAAAAAAAAAAACAAAACTTGGAATTAATGAATGTATAGATAGGTAGATAAATGACAGAGGGGACACATTTTTAAAATTAGAAAATCACAATGCCATATCTTGGTTTCATCCATGCATTTAGCAAACATTTAAGGAGCACATATTGTGTTCCTAGCACTCTTCTAAATACTGGAGTTGGAGCAATGGGTTACCTGCCATCTTGTAGCTTATATTTTAGCAGGACAGACAAAAAACAAGTAAATAAACCAACAAAAATAATTTTGTACAGTGATATGATATAAAGCAAATATATAAGGGTCATAGAATAGAAAGTGTCTAGTGGGATAGAAAAGTTTTTAGTTTGGTTTTTTCAGAGAAAGCTTCTCCAAGGAAATGACATTTGAAATGAGACTTAACTAATAATAAGAAAGTTATGCAAATAACTGGGAAGTATTCTTCTAGGGAGCAGGAAAAGAGAGTGGAAAAGCTCCATAGCAGCAACAAGGATGACATGTTAGAAGAGTAGAGAAAAGGATGGTGTGGCCAGAGAACAATGAGAATAGGAGAGTAGCGTGAGCTGAGATTGGCTGGGTAGGGATGTCCATCCTGAATTTCAATGTTGTTCCACTGCCCCTAGAGTGTTATTGTCCCTGTCATGTGTTACACCTCAAGTCATGTTTGGAGCTCGACTAATGTGATTATTGTACATAGAAGGTATAAAGATGGACTGGAGGAATAGCCCTAGAAATATCTAGTTCGCACAAGAATTATCTTCAGCAACCTGAAAGGCTGGCATGAGGAACGTGGGTAGAGACATGGAGGGGGTTTGAATGTCCCCATGAGGTAGCACCATGGTTTCATTTGGTGAAAGCTACAGAGAGTTGTTCAGCCCCGCAAAAGGCAGAGTTTTCTCATTTATAGCCACAGCCAGTGACCAAATCTGCTTTGGTAGGCAATGAGTTCTTCATCAAAGGAAAAGTCTAAGTAAAGTCTGGGTACTGCCTTGAGGTTACAGTAAACGGAATTCAAGCAATTGACGTTAAACTAGAATTAGTGTTTCCAAAAGGGTGGAACACATACAGTTAATAATATGAGGTATTAACACAGACATGCTATTAAATAACATCAAATGAAGCAGTAAAAAGGATATTTCTTTTCAACTTACCTTTCAATTATTCTAATATTTCAAGGAGAACATCTCATTTGTCTTTAATAGACAGCATTTGCTTTGTATCCTGTTTTTAACAAAGGGAAGCAAATCCTTCGATGAAGACTCTTTTTTAGGTAATAGTGTCTTGCTAGGCTTTAAAAATGGTATCTTGCTCTTATTGTATTTATTTATGTATGTATTTAAACATTTTAGTTAAGTAAGTAGGATTTGTATTTGTGGCAATTTATGAATAGATTACCTTTGTAAAATAAATCCCTTTATTAAATAATTTATTGATTTAAATAAAAATATCCTGCAAGTAGGCATGAATTTGTTCTTGTTGTGGCCTATAAGTATGATAAAATCACTATTATTTAGATTCCGTAACAAGATTGTGTTTAAGTTGCATTGCTACCTTTCTTGAACAAAACCAGAAAGCCAGGATTCAATTATGTATGTTGAGTGGAAGTTTTATCTAACACTTTTCCACCCCACCCTCTACCATCTTTTCAGTTGAAAGATTCATAAAAACCAATTCAACCTGCCTTATAGTCAAACAACAAAAAGCTTAGAGGACTTTATTTTCTCCTCCTACTGACTTACAGAGTTGGGCTCCAGAAAATACTTGACCAGGGGTCCGTATGATACCATAAAGATTCATTTTTCCCTATTTCTTGGCTCTGATTTGTTATTGGAGGTTTGTTATCAGTCTCTATAAAGTAGCCTTTGTTAGCTCCAGGCTCACATCCCCTCCAAGTCTAAGTACAAATGTTAGCAGTTTAAACAATCGTTGTGGGCCTCAATGCCTCTGCTGTCAATTAATCACATGCTAATCCCACGTGTCTGTCAGGTTGTCGTACTGTGGGGGCTTGTGTGTTGCTGTGATGCTGGAAGCTACGCCACCGCTATTCAGATACCAGCAGGGTCACCCATGGAGGACAGGTTTCAGCTGAGCTTCCAGACTAAGACAGACTAGGAAGAAGGACCCAGCAGTCTACTTCTGAAAAGCATTAGCCAGTAAAAACCTTATGAATAGCAGTGGAACATTGTCTGATATAGTGCTGGAAGATGAGCCCCCCAAGTTGGAAGGCACTCAGAAGATGACTGGGGAAGAGCTGCCTCCTCAAAGTAGAGTCGACCTTAATGATGTGGATGGAGTAAAGCTTTTGGGACCTTCATTTGCTGATGTGGCACGACTCAAAATGAGAAGAAACAGCTACAAACATCCATTAATAATCAGAACCTGGAATGTACAAATCTAGGAAAATTGGAAATAGTCAAAAATGAAATGGAACACATAAACATCGATATCCTAGGCGTTAGTGAGCTGAAATGGACTGGTATTGGCCGTTTTGAATCAGACAATCATAGAGTCTACTATGCTGGGAATGACAACTCGAAGAGGAATGGTGTTGCATTCATCATCAAAAAAAAAAAAAATTTCAAGATCTATCCTGAAGTACAATGCTGTCAGTGATAGGATAATATCCACACGCCTACAAGGAAGACCAGTTAATACGACTATTATTCAAATATATGAACCAACCACTAGGGCCAAAGATGAAGGATTAGAAGATTTTAATCAGCTGTTGCAGTCTGAAATTGATCGAACATGCAATCAAGGTGTGTTGATAATTACTGGCGATTGGAATGTGAAAGTTGGAAACAAAGAAGAAGGATCAGTAGTTGGAAAATATGGCCTTGGTGATAGAAACAATGCTGGAGATCGAATGACAGAATTTTGCAAGACCAACGACTTCTTAATTGCAAATACCTTCTTTCACCAACATAAACAGCAACTATACACATGGACCTCACCAGATGGAACACACAGAAATCAAATTGACTGCATCTGTGGAAAGAGACCACGGAAAAGCTCAATATCATCAGTTAGAACAAGGCCAGGGGCCGACTGTGGAACAGACCATCAATTGCTCATATGCCAGTTCAAGCTGAAACTGAAGAAAATCAGAACAAGTCCACGAGAGCCAAAATAAGACCTGGAGTGTATCCCACCTAAATTTAGAGACCATCTGAAGAATAGATTTGATGCATTGAACACTAGTGACTGAAGACCAGATGAGTAGTGGAATGACATCAAGGACATCATCCATGAAGAAAGCAAGAGGTCACTGAAAAGACAGGAAAGAAAGAAAAGACCAAGGTGAATGTCAGAGGAGACTCTGAAACTTGCTCTTGAGCAACGAGCAGCTAAAGCAAAAGGAAGAATTGATGAAGTAAAAGAACTGAACAGAAGATTTCAAAGGGCGTCTCATTACAATAGTGAAGGTTTCCATGGGGAAAATATTAAATGACGCAGGAAGAATCAAAAGAAGATGGAAGGAATACACAGAATCATTACACCAAAAAGAATTAGTTGATATTCAACCATTTCAAGAGGTGGCATATGATCGGTAACCAATGGTACTGAAGGAAGAAGTCCAAGCTACTCTGAAGGCATTGGTGAAAAACGAGGCTCCAGGAATTGATGGAATATCAATTGAGATGTTTCAACAAACAGATGCAGCGCTGGACGTGCTCACTTGTCTATGCCAAGAAATATGGAAGAGAGCTTCCTGGCCAACTGATTGGAAGAGATCCATATTTATGACTATTCCCAAGAAAGGTGATCCAATCGAATGTGGAAATTATAGAACAATATTATTGATATCACACGCAAGCAAAATTTTGCTGAAGATCATCCAAAAATGGCTGCAGCAGTATATCGACAGGGAACTGCCAGAAATTCAGGCTGGTTTCAGAAGAGGATGTGGAACCAGGGATATCATTGCTGATGTCAGATGGATCCTGGCTGAAAGCAGAGAATAGTAGAAGGATGTTTACCTGTGTTTTATTGATTATACAAAGGCATTTGACTGTGCGGATCATAACAAACTATGGATAACACTGGGAAGAATGGGAATTCCAGAACACTTAATTGTGCTCATGAGGAACCTTTACATAGATCAAGAGGCAGTTGTTCAGACAGAACAAGGGGATACTGATTGGTTTAAAGTCAGGAAAGGTGTGCATCAGGGTTGTATTCTTTCACCATACCTATTTAATCTGTATGTTGAACAAATAATCCGAGAAGCTGGACTATATGAAGAAGAACGGGGCATCACGATTGGTGGAAGACTCATTAACAACCTACTTTATGCAGATGATACAAACTTGCTTGCTGAAAGTGAAGAGGACTTGAAGCACTTACTAATGAAGATCAAAGACCACAGCCTTCAGTATGGATTACACCTCAACATAAAGAAAACGAAAATCCTCACAACTGGACCAATGAGCAACAACATGATAAACGGAGAAAAGATTGAAGTTGTCAAGGATTTCATTTTCCTTGGGTCCACAATCAACACCCATGGAAGCAGCAGTCAAGAAATTGAAAGACACATTGCATTGGGCAAATCTGCTGCAAAGGACCTCTTCAAAGTGTTGAAGAGCAAAGATGTCACCCTGAAGACTAAGGTGCGCCTGACCCAAGCCATGGTATTTTCAATCACATCATATGCATGTGAAAGCTGAACAATGAATAAGGAAGACTGAAGAAGAGTGGATGCCTTTGAATTGTGGTGTTGGCCAAGAATATTGAATATACCATGGACTGCCAAAAGAAGTAACAAATCTGTCTTGGAAGAAGTACTCCTTAGAAGCAAGGATGGCGAGACTGCATCTTACATACTTTGGACATGTTGTCAGGAGGGATCAGTCCCTGGAGAATGACATCATGCTTGGCAAAGTACAGGGTCAGTGGAAATGAGGAAGACCCTCAACAAGGTGGATTGACACAGTGGCTACAACAATGAGCTCAAGCATAACAATGATTGTAAGGATGGCGCAGGACCGGGCAGTGTTTTGTTCTGTTGTGCATAGGGTCTCTATGAGTCCGAACCGACTCTTTGGCACCTGACAGCAACAACAACAACAACCAAATATTCCAGAGGCTGTCTGATATCAAAGAAAACCCATTGCCGTCGAGTCAATTCCAACTCATAGCAACATTATGGGTTACAGAGTAGAACTGAGCTCCATCAGGTCTTCTTGGCTGTAATCCTTACAGAAGCAGAAGGCCAAGCATTTCCTCTGTGGAGCCACTGGGTGGATTTGAACCTTTTGGTTACTAGCCAAGTACAAATCGTTTGCGCCATCCAGGCTGGCTGATAACCCTTCCTAATTACAGCAAGTGGTCAGACCAATAAACTGGTTCTATCTCAAAGAAGCATCTTAACCAGCACAACTCATCACTAGTGATAAGGCCTCAGCTTTCACATTCAAAGGAGCCAACTTGCCTGCTAGAGCTGCGGACAGAAAGGTGGTCAGGTACATACATCATGTAGCATGAGCCCCTGGGCTGTTCACTCTTGCTCAGGGTAAGTGGGGACAGATAAAGTTGTCCCTGTTACCTCGATGCCTTTGTAAAAAAGTCTGCATTTCTCAAGATTTACACAATTCACTGGTAGGATCAGAGAAACAGCCCAGAGCTGCCGTTTGTATTCTATGAGTGAGATTCACTGGAGAAAACCAGAGGTCAAAGTAGAGTCACATAATTTCATGGTTGAAGACTTTAGCCCATACTGCATACTTCTCAGATAAGGTGTTTATTGCTGTAGGGGAAATTTAAACTTTGTTGGACAAAGGAGACCAAAGTCTTTTACTTTTTAAATACCGTGTTAGTCTTTCAGCCAAAGGCTTGCAGTCAGCTTTCTGTGTTTGGGTTTTAAAGAGTGCAGGATTTAGGAGGTACCTGACAGGAGAGAATCATTGAGCCTTACAGAAAATGTGGACAATTGGATCAACTGTTCCAAGTTTTATGCCAGACAATTGATAGTTGATTCATCAGGATTTTAGCTATAACAAGGCATAGTGTTTTTTTTTTTTTTTGTCAGCAGGGGAATTTGATTAATTTTTTTATGGTTGATCCAACTCTCAGATATTGACAACAATGATTGTCAGATAAATAAATAAAATGTGAACACACGCACACACAAAAAAAAATCTCAGTATTTTTAAAGGAGTGGTCATGGAATCCTGACTTGACTTGTAATAAGTAGTTTGTAGCCACATTTCACAGAAAGGTAAACTGAGGCACAGCCAGGCAAAAGGACCTTCAGTATCATGGTATGGGATAAGTGCTGAGAGTTCAAGCCATATGTCCCAGCTTCCTTGGACATCTACATGAGTCTGAACTCAAAATTCCTTGGTAAAATAAATTTAGAACAATGGGGGTTTACTTCTAAAGTTTCTTGCTTAATTTCAGTTAATCATTTGATTTTTATAAGTTCATTCATAGCTACATGTATTGCCTTCCAAGATGATACCACATCTATTATGGAAAGAACAATTAATCAGGAATAATTGTGTATTCTCCTTGCTTGAATACATCTTCCATGAGAGCAAACACAGTCTGCTTTGTTCAGTATGGATCTCTACCATCTAGTATGGTGCCTGGCAGATATGAGGCATTCACCTGTAATATTAAATAAATGACTTAATAGGCTTTAGATTAAAATGTCTAGAAAGAGATGTTTTCCTCTCAGAATTTGGTTTCTGATGGGAAAAATAGAATTGTATAAATTTTTAAAAAATGTGTTTATAAAGGAACAGAAACATGAAAGTGCATCATGTATTTCAAAACAGGCAAGGATTTTGATGCAAATAAAGTGAAGAAATGTGTGGAAGTGAATAGTGAAAGGTAAGTTTAGAAAGGAAGGCGGGTGCCACACTATGATGTGTTTTGCCAGGCCTTTTCTGTTGTCAGTGGCAAAATAGAATTCAAATAGTCTTAAGCATTATGATTGTTAATTTTGTGCATCAACTTGGCTAGGCTCTGGTGCCCAGTCATTTGGTCAAACACTAGTCTAGATGCTGCTATGGGTGCTGCAATCAAGGTATTTACATGTGGTTAACATTTAAATCAGTTGTCCTTAGAGAAAGCAAGCAGCACTTCTGTAAATTGAGTAGGACTTACCCAATCAGTTGAAGGTCTTCAGAGCAAAACCTGAGATTACTTGAAGGAGAAAAATGCTGCCTCAAGACTATAAATAGACATCCTACCAGAATTTCCAGCCTGCTTATCAATTTCAGACACAAGACTGCCAGAGTCTCCAGTCTATCACATGACCTACAGATTTTGGAAATGCCAGACTCCACAATATCATGAGTCAATTCCTTAAAATAATTCAATCTCTCCCTTTCTGTCTTTCACTGTATGTGTTGTTGTTGGGTGTCATTGAGTCGATTCCAACTCATAGTGACACCACGTGACAGAGTAGAACTTCCCCATAGGGATTTTCTTGGCTATAATCTTTATGGAAGCAGACGGTCAGATATTTCTCCCATGGAGCCTCTGGGTGGATTCGGACTGTTGGTCTTTCAGTTAGGAGCCAAGTGCTTAACCATTGCATCATCAGGGCTCCAAAAACATGTATATGTTGTTGTTGTGTGCCATTGGGCAGATCTCGACTCACAGCAAACTAACAGAACAAAGAGAACTTTCTCATAGGTTTTCCTAGCCTGAATCTTTACAGGAGCAGATCACTAGGTCTTTTACCCCTTGGACAGGCTGGTGGGTTCGAACTGCCGACCTTTTGGTTAGCAACCACGCAGGAGACCCAGGTTCAATTCCCACCCAATGGACATCATGCACAGCCACCACCCATCTGTTAGTCGAAGCTTGTGTGTTGTTATGATGCTGAACAGGTTTCAGTAGAGCTTCCAGACTAAGATGGACTAGAAAGAAGGCCCTGACAACCTACTTCTGAAAATCAGCCACTGAAAACCCTATGAATCAAAATGGTATGATCACATTGCATGTGGGGTCACCATAAGTCGAGGGCCAACTCAATGGCAGTTAACAATAATAACATATATTTAATATGGGCCACTCTTTCTGTTCCTGTTCTCTATTGTATTCAACTGTATTGGGATAGAGAATTGGGGTACAAGGTGGTGGCTGGCTCTGGAAAATATAAATTTCACTTCTGCTTTCTCCTACTGGTATTGGTGCTGTATCAGTTTCAGAGGGACAGGCCCTCAGCAGATTGATAAATGGACAAGGCTTACTGTCAGGGTCCCTTGCCTCCCTTATCTGCTTTTTTAACTGCTCCAGGGGCCCTTGCACAACTTCGACATCACTGATTCTATCCCCAGAAAAAGTGATTTCTGAATGACCACATTTACATAGGATATAAGCACAGAACATGTTTTTCTCTTCCCTGCAGCTCCTTCTGAGGAGCCCTGGTGGCACAGTTGTTAAGAGCTCTGCTGCCAACTAAAAGGTTGGCAATTGGAACCAACCAGCCACTCTGTGGGAGAAAGATGTGGTGGTCTGATTCCGTGAAGATTTACAGCCTTGGAAACTGTGTGGGGAAGTTCTACTCTGTCCTATAGGGTCACTATGAGTCAGAATCAACTTGATGGCAAAAGGTTTTGTTGGCAGGTCCTTCTAATTCTACTTACCTGGAAAACCCCACCACTCATCCTTCTTGACTTGACACTGGGAAACCTACTCTAACAACACTATTACAACTCTTTTATCACTCCAAATTCCATTGTATATCTTCTATCAAAGCCCTTAATACTTTTTATTGTCTTGATTTATTCATCTGTCTCCCTAATACATTGTCACATTCTCTAAGGAAAGACAATGTCATATTCATCTCTTCATTCCTTGTTATTAGCGAAGGCTTTTCCCATAGTAAATACTTAGCAAGGGGACTGCTTTTATTGACTGGATAGAGGGAAGTAGATTGGCCCATATGGGGGAATAAATGTGTGACCTTGGCTTCATCTACTTACTCCATGACCTTGGAGATAATATTTGCATGCTTTATTGTCCTGGGTCAAGGGAGCCACAAGCAGTTCCAAGTACTAGGGGTTGAACACAGTCATATTTGACAATATACCTCTTAAGTTAGATAAAGGGAGCTTTTTTTTTATTTATTTATATATAGTGGAAAGGGAATCAATGAAGTTCCTGGCCCCTTTGCCTTTGGCAATAGTCTTTTTGAGCAGCAGAAAGGGAGGGCCTCTAAGGTGATTAATGTGGACTCCTGCTGAGGACTTCGAATTGATTTTGGTAAAGAAAATGTCATTTCTCTGCCTACCCCTTAGGATTCATTGAGAAAATATGGAATGAAGAGCTTCATGTAGACCAAAAAGTATACACAAGATATTTGCAAGGAAGACAGAGGTCTAGCAAGGTAATTCTGGAATATAAACAAGCTGATTCAGCAGGTCAATAATAAAAGTTCATGTCTATGTTACATTACATTCACTTCTAGCTGCCTTGTTGCTTGTTATCATCTTTGACAAGGTCAACACCTGATCTTCCACGTAACATCCTGATCTCACAGGCCTCTGATCCCACAACTACAGTCACATTCATTCTTTTTTGCCTGTGTTTATAGAGTGCATGCTATTTACTATCTCTGTTCTGGGAAAGTAGAAATGAATCAGGTATGATCCTATCCCTAAGAAGCTTGTATTTTAGTGGAAAAAAAGATATGCCAATATGAGATTATAATTTGCTGTCAGAAATACAGAAATAAAGATGCCTATGAAACATATAGGGTCACTATGAGTTGGAACTGACTTGTCAGCAATGGGTTTTTCAATGGGTGTGAAACCTATAGAAAACTTATAGAAACATAGAAAAGAGGAGTATTGACCTTGTTCATTCACTGGACACATATATATGAGCAACTACCGTGTGCTGCATCAGGCTCTGGGGTTACAACAGAGAAAAGGAGAGTCAGAGTTGCTGCTTTCAAATAGCCCTGGGCTGGGAAAAGCTTGGCTTGCTCAGAGATTTGAAGAGATAACAGTGTGACTGCAGCTTAGTGGTCAAAGGGCAGGGTGACATGAAATGAGGTTGCAGAGCTGGGCAGGGCCCACACAGGCTCTACTAAGCAGTTACCTTTTTTGTAGGTGGAAGATTTTAGGCCAAATAATAAGACATGAGTTTTACTTTTGAAAGGTCATTCTGGCTGCTAGGTGAAGATGGATTTGGGTGAAGGTGGGTGGAAGAAATGTCTAGATTGGGAGTAGAAAGACCATTTAAGAAGCTGAGTTATCATAGCAGTTCAGGTAAGAAATTGTATGGTTTAGACTAGAAGTGACAGTAAAGATGGAGAGAAAAAGATGGGTAAGAAAGTATTTACCAGTCATACAATAAGTCAGGGACTAGCAAGAGTATTTCAGGAAAAGGGAAACTATGTTTAAGAAAAAAAAGGCAAAACAAGGAGGTAAGAGACAATTAAGGGAAATTTATTACCTAGTCACTAAGAAGAGCATAATCACACCAGAAATATGACAACCACCACCACCATGATGATCATCATCACCATCACTACCATCATATTCACCACCACCACTAACATCACAACCATCATCATCACCATCATCACTACCACCACAGTCATTGCAACCATTATCATCGCTACCACCATCATCACCTCCACAATCATCACCACCTTTGTCTTTGTCAGCCTCGTTCTGAGTACCATTATAATGAATAATAATTTTTTGACGAAAATAGTTTTGCTATATAATAACTATTCATTAGTATAACCTCATTTGAATTTCTCAAGTTAGCTCATCAATTCTGAGTTGCCAATCTCTCTGACTACAATTTTCTCATTTTAAACCTGTTTTTCCACCACTACCCTTGCTGTTATTGGATGTTCACCCTCTAGACTTCTCCGTTTTCCTAATCCTTCTTACCCTCTCTATCTCATGTGACTCTGTCCTAGACTGATGCCTTGGTCAGACAATCCCAAGACGTCCTGCAAGTTTAATTATGCATTCCAACTCCCCTTACATCCCAGCTAAACCCTATAGGGCAGTACTACTCTGTCCTATAGGGTCAGTATGAGAGAATCAGAGAAAAAGAGGAAGACCTCAATGAGATAGACTGACACAGTGGCTGCAACAATGGGCTCAAGCATAACAATTGTGAGGATGGAGGGCCAGGCAGTACTTCATTCTGTTGTGCATAGGGTCGCCATGAGTCGGAACCAACTTGATGGCATCTAGCAATAACACATGAGTCGGAATCTTCTCAATGGCAACTGGTTTGGATTTTGGATTTTACATCCTAACCAGTCGTTAAACTTGCATCACTTGGAGTACTTCCTTTTTTCTTTTTTTTTTAAAAATAATGAACATCACAAAATACTGCAGAGGGATAACCACTATGATTTAACTCTCCTTATTCCTTCCTGAAAATACCTTTGATTTTTCAAATCATTCCCACATCATGCAAACCTCAGTATCATTTTATCCACTCTCTATTCAGCAATCATCTCAGTAAATGACTTCAACTTCTGCTTTGAAGAAAAGACAAAGAAAACCCTCACACAGACTCCTGCACCTTCTCCACTCTGCAACTAAATATCTTTCTCATTCTTACAGTTTTGACTTATCTTTGCATCCACCCATACCTTTTCTCAACGTTATTAATAATAGGTTACCTGATGCACCTACTTTGATTGAATCTTTTAGTAATAGCTTATCAGAGAGAGTTGCTTTCGAAGGCTTTAAATCCCATTTTCACTGAGTCTGATATCTAGACAACATCTGCCTTAAGGATATTTAAGGTCATAACCATATTATTCATTCTATACAGAATAGAATTCGGAGCTTGATCATTTATTTCTCAGCCCTCATGTAAATTTAGTTCTTGCATGTTCCCTAGGTAATCCCTTGGTTTACCACAGAAAGGAATAGGGTGCCCTTAGAGTCTGGAATTTGTCTTTTATTGGTCCTGTTTCTAACCCCACCCTGGTCTGTTAAATCATAACAGGGTGATTTCTACTGGTAACAAAAAGAGCTACACTATTTTCTTCTTCTTTTTTTAATGCCAGGGGATATAGTATTGAACTCAACTCAATGTTTATCAAAACAACAATTAAAAAATGTGTACAGAGGAGGAGCCAAGATGGCAGACTAGACAGACGCTTCCGTCGAGCCCTCTTTACAAAAAAGACCCAAAAAAACAAATGAAACGAGTATATTTGAGACAAGCTGGGAGCCCTGAGCATCAAAGGCAAGCTTAGACAATGAACTAAGGAGGAGGGGAAGGAAGAGACCCTTCAGAAGTGGAGAGGAGTTGCCGACCTGAATCGCCGGGAGCCCTCAGGCACCATTCCCGGAGTGGCTGTGGCGGAGGCAGCGGTGGCGGCGGGCTGGTCCTAGCGTTGGGCCACAGTTTCCTCAGGGAGAAGTAGCCAGCCACACAACCCACTCACATCTCCGGAACCTGAGAAGAACGGCGCTCTCGGCAAAACCTAAGTGCCTGCGTATATTTTACTGCGCCCCCCCCAACCCAGCTTCAGCAGCTGAATCCCTGGGCCTGAGATAGACCCTGGTGAACACCTGGAGCCGTCCTCCCAGCCTTGGGGAAGGAAAAAATTTCCAACTAGGGGGAAAAGATAATTTGCTAGCTCCATTAACTGGGGGAGCTCAGGTCAGAAGCTGATCCTGTCGAGGCATAAACTGTCCGTGGACCTTGAGCACCTTTCCCTTCTGTGTGGACCTGTGTGGGCCTATTTGGGGAGAATAGGCCTTTGCTGGCAAACTCCAACCATTTCAGCGGTGCAGTGGAGGGGTGGGTGTTTGACGTTTGACATTGCCTATTAAACAAGGTCCTCACCTACCCACAACAGGGACCTAAGGACTGGTGGCTCCACTTGGGTTGCCCAGCCACCTGCGACAGGGGCCCAAGGATAACTGGCACCTCCCAGCCCTTACAACAAAATCTTTGGGTGCCCATGGTCCCTCTGCGGAGCCCACCCACCAGCACGCTCTAGGGAACAGAGACGCGTCTTCCTCAGAGACACTTGGGGGTTGGTTCTCAGCCCCCTGCCTTGTTCAGAGCATGACCCCCTGCTGCAATCAGATACGGGTATATACGCCAATCACCCTTGCCCCTCTAAGGACGTAGGATAGAGCCTGTACCACACACTTGATATCAGCTACCTGGAAACCTGAGCTGAATTCATACAAGAAAACTGAGTGGATTCCTAGACTGATATACCTGATAACAGCTCTAGCCAGCTGGGGACAGGACACCAGAGCTCCAAAGGTGAAAATAGTCAAGCTAGCTCACTCAAGCAACCCATAGGGGCATACCAAAACAAAACAAAGCAAGCAGCTATGACACAGTAAGCAAGCATAAACTAATACAATAACTTCTAGATGGCTTGGAGACAACAGTCAATATCAAGTCACATAAAGAAACAGGCCATGATCACCTCAACAGGCTCTCAAAACAAAGAATCCAGGGATCTTTTAGATGAAAGTGCATTCCTGGAATTACCAGATTTAGAATACAGAAGTTTAATATACAGAACCCTTCAAGACATCACGAAGGAAATGAGGCAATATGCAGAACAAGCCAAGAAACACACAGATAAAGCAACTGAAGAACTCAGAAAGATTATTCAGGAAAATAATGAAAAGTTTAATAAGCTGGAAAAATCCATAGACAGACAGCAATCAGAAATTCAGAAGATTAACACTAAAATTACAGAATTAGATAACTCAATAGAAAGTGAGAGGAGCAGAATTGAGCAAGTAGAAGCTAGAATTTCTGAACTCGAAGATAAATCACTTGGCACTAATATATTTGAAGAAAAATCAGATAAAAGAATTAAAAAAAAATAAAGAAACCTTAAGAATCAGGTGGGACTCTATCAAGAGAAATAACCTATGAGTGATTGGAGTACCAGAACAGGGAGGGATAACAGAAAATACAGAGAAAATTGTTGAGGATTTTTTGGCAGAAAACTTCCCTGATATTGTGAAAGATGAGAAGATATCTATCCAAGATGCTCATCGAACTCCACATAAGGCAGATCTTAAAAGAAAGTCACCAAGACATATTATAATCAAGCTTGCCAAAACCAAAGATAAGGAGACAATTATAAGAGCAGCGAGGGATAAAAGAAAAGTCACCTACAAGGGAGAGCCAATAAGAATAAGCTCGGACTACTCGGCAGAAACCATGCAGGCAAGAAGGCAATGGGATGACGTATTTAAAAAATTGAAGGAAAAAAATTGCCTGCCAAGAATCATATATCCATCAAAACTGTCTCTTAAATATGAAGGTGAAATTAAGACATTTCCGGATAAACACAAGTTGAGGGAATTCGTAAAAACCAAACCAAAACTACAAGAAATACTAAAGGGAGTTCTTTGGTTAGAAAATCAATAATATCAGGTATCGACCCAAGACTAGAACAGTGGGCAGAGCAACCAGAAGTCAACCCAGACAGGGAAATCCAGGGAAAAAAAAAAAAAAGCCCAACACAGGGTAACGACATTGTTTTTATATAAAAGAAGACAAGATTACAATAATAAAGAGGGACTAAGAAATGTAATCATACACCTTCCATATGGAGAGGAAGATACGGCGATACAAAGAAATAAAAGTTAGTTATACATTTAGAAAAATAAGGGTAAATAATAAGGTAACCACAAAGGAGTCAAACTATCCTACTCATCAAAATAAAATACAAGGGAAAAATACAGACTCAGCAGAAACAAAATCAACAACAACAAATATGAGGAAAGCACAATATATAAAGCAAATCTACTCAGCACATAAAATCAAGCGGGAAAAAGAAGCTGTCAACACACAAAAAAAGACATCAAAATAATAGCACTAAATTCATACCTATCCATAATTACCCTGAATGTAAATGGACTAAATGCACCAATAAAGAGACAGAGAGTGGTAGAATGGATTAAAAAACAAGATCCGTCTATATGCTGCCTACAAGAGACACACCTTAGACTTAGAGACACAAACAAACTAAAACACAAAGGATGGAAAAAAATATATCAAGCAAACAACAATCAAAAAAGAGCAGGAGTGGCGATATTAATTTCTGACAAAATAGACTTAAAGTTAAATCCATCGGAAAGGATAAGGAAGGACACTATATAATGATTAAAGGGATAATACACCAAGAAGATATAACCATATTAAATATTTATGCACCCAGTGACAGGGCTGCAAGACACATAAAACAAACTATCAGCATTGAAAAGCGAGATAGACAGCTCCACAATAATAGTAGGAGACTTCAACACACCACTTTCGGTGAAGGACAGGACATCCAGAAAGAAGCTCAATAAAGACACGGAAGATCTAAGTGCCACAATCAACCAGCTTGACCTCGTAGACATATACAGAACACTCCACCCAACAGCAACCAACTATACTTCTTTTCTAGTGCACATGGAACATTCTCTAGAATAGACCACATATTAGGTCATAAACCAAGCCTTAGCAGAATCCAAAACACTGAAATATTACAAAGCATCTTCTCTGACCATAAGGCTATAAAAGTGGAAATCAATAACAGGAAAAGCAGGGAAAAGAAATCAAACATTTGGAAACTGAACAATACCCTGCTCAAAAAAGACTGGATTATAGAAGACATTAAGGATGGAATAAAGAAATTCATAGAATCCAATGAGAATGAAAACACTTCCTATCAGAACCTTTGGGACACAGCAAAAGCGCTGCTCAGAGGCCAATTTATATCGATAAATGCACACATCCAAAAAGAAGAAAGGGCCAAAATCAAAGAACTATCCCTACAACTTGAACAAATAGAAAGAGAGCAACAAAAGAAACCCACAGGGACCAGAAGAAAACAGATAATAAAAATTAGAGCTGAACTAAATGAAATAAATTTTTTTTTTATAGAAAACAGAAAAACAATTGAAAGAATTAACAAGAACAAAAGCTGGTTTTTTGAAAAACTCAACAAAGTTGATAAACCATTGGCCAAACTGACAAAAGAAAAACAGGAGAGGAAGCAAATTACTTGAATAAGAAATGAGATGGGCGATATTACAACAGACCCCACTGAAATTAAAACAATCATATCAGATTACTATGAAAAACTATACTCAAACAAATTTGAAAACCTAGAAAAATTGGATGAATTCCTAGAAATACACTACCTACCTAAGCTAACACAAACAGAGGTAGAACTAAATAGACCCATAACAAAAGAACAGATTGAAAAGGTAATCAAAAAACTCCCAACAAAAAAAAGCCCTGGTCCAGACGGCTTCACTGCAGAGTTCTACCAAACTTTCAGAGAAGAGATAACACCACTACTACTAAAGGTATTTCAGAGCATAGAAAAGGATGGAATACTACCAAACTCATTCTATGAATCTACCATATCCCTGATACCAAAACCAGGTAAAGACACCACAAGAAAAGAATATTATAGACCTATATCCCTCATGAATGTAGATGCAAAAATCCTTAACAAAATTCTAACCAATAGAATTCAACAACATATCAAAAAAATAATTCACCATGATCAAGTGGGATTCATACCAGGTATGCAGGGATGGTTCAACATCAGAAAAACAATTGATGTAATCCACCACATAAACAAAACAAAAGACAAGAATCACATGATTTTATCAATTGATGCAGAAAAGGCATTTGACAAAGTTCAACACTCATTCATGATAAAAACTCTCAGCAAAATAGGAATAGAAGGAAAATTTCTCAACATAATAAAGGACAATTATACAAAGCCAACAGTGAACATCACCCTAAATGGAGAGAGCCTGAAAACATTTCCACTGAGATCGGGAACCAGACAAGGATGCCCTTTATCACCACTCTTATTCAACATTGTGCTGGAAGTCCAAGCCAGAGCAATTAGGCTAGATAAAGAAATAAAGGGCATCCAGATTCACAAGGAAGAAGTAGAAGTATCTCTATTTGCAGAAGACATGATCTTACACACAGAAAACCTTAAGGAATCCTCCAGAAAACTACTGAAACTAATAGAAGAGTTCAGCAGAGTATCGGGATACAAGATAAACATACAAAAATCCGTTGGATTCCTCTACACCAACAAAAAGAACATCTAAGAGGAAATCACCAAATCAATGCCATTTACAGTAGCTCCTAAGAAGATAAAATACTTAGGAATAAATCTTACCAGAGATGTAAAAGACTTATACAAAGAAAACTACAGTACACTTCTGCAAGAAACCAAAAGAGACTTACATAAGTGGAAGAACATACCTTGCTCATGGATAGGAAGACTTAACATTATAAAAATGTCTATTCTACCAAAAGCAATCTATACATTTAATGCAATTCTGATCCAAATCCCAATGACATTCTTTAATGAGATGGACAAACAAATCACCAACTTCATATGGAAGGGAAAGAGGCCCTGGATAAATAAGGCATTACTGAAAAAGAAGAACAAAGTAGGAGGCCTTACTTTACCTGATTTTAGAACCTATTTTACCCCCACAGTAGTCAAAACAGCCTGGTACTGGTACAACAACAGATACATGGGCCAATGGCACAGAATTGAGAATCCAGACATAAATCCATCCACACGTGAGCAGCTGATATTTGACAAAGGCCCCAAAACAGTTAAATGGGGAAAAGACAGTCTTTTTAACAAATGGTGCTGGCATAACTGGATATCCATCTGCAAAAAAATGAAACAAGACCCATACCTCACTCCATGCACAAAAACTAACTCAAAATGGATCAAAGACCTAAATATAAAACCTAAAATGATAAAGATTATGGAAGAAAAAATAGGGACAATGTTAGGAGCCCTAATACATGGCATAAACAGTATAGAAAACATTATAAAGAATGCAGAAGAAAAACTAGATAACTGGGAGCTCCTAAAAATCAAACACTTATGCTCATCCAAAGACTTCACCAAAAGAGTAAAAAGACTACCTACGGACTGGGAAAAAGTTTTTAGCTATGACATTTCTGATCAGTGCCTGATCTCTAAAATCTACTTAATACTGCAAAAACTCAAGTGCAAAAAGACAAATAACCCAACTGAAAAATGGGCAAAAGATATGAATAGACGCTTCACTAAAGAATACATTCAGCTAGCTAACAGATATATGAGGAAATGTTCACTATCATTAGCCATTAGAGAAATGCAGGTCAAAACTACAATAAGATTTCATCTCACTCAACAAAAACCAAGGCTGGCATTAATCCAAAAAACACAAAATAATAAATGTTGGAGAGGCTGTGGAGAGATTGGGACACTTCTACACTGCTGGTGGGAATGTCAAATGGTACAACCACTTTGGAAATCGATTTGGCGCTTCCTTAAAAAGTTAGAAATAGAAGTACCATACGATCCAGCAATCCCACTCCTTGGAATACATCCTAGAGAAATAAGAGCCTTTACATGAACAGATATATGCACTCCCAAGTTTATTGCAGCACTGTTTACAATAGCAAAAACATGGAAGCAACCAAGGTGCCCATCAACAGATGAATGGATAAATTATGGTATATTCACACAGTGGAATACTACGCATTGATAAAGAACAGTGAGGAATCTGTGAAACATTTCATAACATGGAAGAACCTGGAAGGCATTATGCTGAGTGAAATGAGTCAGTTGCAAAAGGACAAATATTGTATAAGACCACTATTATAAGAACTTGAGAAATAGTTTAAACTGAGAAGAAAACACTCTTTTGTGGTTATGAGGGGGGGAGGGAGGGAGGGTGGGAGAGGGGTATTCACTAATTAGATAGTAGGTAAGAACTACTTTAGGTGAAAGGAAAGACAGCACAAAATACGGGGAGGTCAGCATAATTGGACTAAACCAAAAGCAAAGAAGCTTCCTGAATAAACTGAATGCTTCGAAGTCCTGCGTAGCAGGGGCAGGGGTCTGGGGACTATGGTTTCAGGGGACATCTAAGTCAATTGGCATAATAAAATCTATTTAGAAAACATTCTGCATCCCTCTTTGAAGAGTGGCGTCTGGGGTCTTAAATGCTAGCTAGCAGCCATCTATGATGCATCAGTTGGTCTCAACCTACCTGGATCAAAGGAGAATGAAGAACATCAAGGATACAAGGTGATTACGAGCAAGGAGACAGAAAGGGCCACATGAACCAGAGACTACATCATCCTGAGACCCGAAGAACTAGATGGTGCTCGGCTACAAGCAATGAGTGCCCTGACAAGGAACACAACACAGAACCCCAAAGGGAGAAGGAGAACAGTGGGATGCAGACCCCAAATTCTCAAAAGACCAGACTTAATGGTCTGACTGAGACTGGAAGGACCCCGGTGGTCATGGCCCCCAGACCTTCTGTTGGCCCAAGATAGGAACCATTCCCGAAGCCAACTCTTCAGACATGGATTGGACTGGACAATGGGTTGGAGAGGGATGCTGGTGAGGAGTGAGCTTCTTGGATGAGGTGGACACTTGAGACTATGTTGGCATCTCCTGCTTAGAGGGGAGATGAGAGGGTGGAGGGGGTTAGAAGCTGGTGAAAAGGACAGGAAAAAAGAGAGTGGAGGGAGAGAGCAGGCTGTCTCATTAGGAGGAGAGTAATTGGGAGTGTGTAGCAAGGTGTATATGGGTTTTTGTGTGAGAGATTGACTTGGTCTGTATACTTTCACTGAAAGGACAATAAAAATTATTTTAAAAAATATGTACAAAGGGTTATTTTAAAGATACCATCCATGATTCTGGAAATTCTACCATATATCTAGAATAACCCATTGTCATCGAGTCGATTCCGACTCATAGTGACCATAGAGGGCAGAGCAGAACTGCCCCATAGGGTTTCCAAGGAGCAGCTGGTGGATTCGCACTGCAGACCTTTTGGTTAGCAGCCAATCTCTTAACCGCTGCATCACTAGGGCTCCATATTGTATATATATACGTACATATGTGTGTGTGTGTATATAAAATGTATTTCTGGACAAAGCCAAGTGGGAAACTAGATGACATTGTACAGGTTCCTGCAAAATGACTTTCTCCTGAATTATGTTTTGATGTGATAATCTTGGTCTCCACTGAGAATCATTACTTAAAACAATGAAAAAAGATGTTATATTAAGGACACTGTTCTTGACACCATAAACATCTTTACAAGGCTCTCAGAGTAAGATACATTCCAGCCTGATCTTTGGCCCAAGAATATTTGTACTCCTCCTGAAAAACTGGTAACGTTTTTATTTCATAGGCATTGTGAGTATTGGGAAAACAGTAGAAATTTCCTTAGGAAGCTCAGTCAAATATTTGTCCCCCCTTTTCTAGATGGTCTTGATGATCTCAATTTTTAGTCTTACATGGAGTTCTATCACCCACCATTTTCTTGTTTTCTATTAACTTTCACTCTACTTTTAATTTGTGCTACTTTGTGGTATTGCATGTACTTTTAGAAGCTACTGGGAATCTTCTCTGGACAAGATAGAAGCCCAAATAAGCGAAATATATCCTTAGTTTCTAGTACTGTCGAAATGTTGTATCTCTTACTATATACTTCTAAAGAACTTTTTGGTTAGCAGCCAACCTCTTAACCAATGGAAGAGGTCATCAGAACTCCCTTGCTTTTGGCCAGAACTCTGAACTCATTTTTAGCATTTTGTAGTAAATAACTAAGTATGTTGAAGCTATCTAACTTTGAGATGGATAAGATGGAGCAGATTCATGGGAATCTTCGTCTGGAGATTTTTCTTCTTTTTCCTCTCCTTGTTTGTAAGCTTTCTTTGACTAAAGCTGCACTTCTACCAATGGGCAGGGTTTAGATACTGGGGATGCGTTAGCCAAAACGATGTAAATTAAAGAATGACTTTGTACTGGTGAGCAGGACTCGATCAGAAGGAGATAAAGTTCTAAATTATTAAACTAGTCTCCCAGAACAAGGTAGAGAAGTTGAAACAAAAACAATTGGACTGCTTCTACTCTGTTTGGGGTCTCAGAAGGTGAGGAGTATCCTCACGTCTGAAGTAGAAGTCCTAATGGCAGGCAACCAAAAGGAACAGATTTTACTCTGATGGAATGGAAAGGTCAGGACAGAGGTTTTTGGTTTTTTTTTTTTAATAATATTTTGTGTTTTAGGTGAAAGTTTATACAGCAGATTAGGTTCTCCATTAACTATTTTTATACAGATTTTCTTGTGCCATTGGTTATAATTTTTACAATGTGTCAGCATTCTTGTTACTTCCATTCTGTTGGTTCTATTTCCATTTATCTAGCTTCTCTTCTCCTCCTTGCCTTCTCACCTTTGCTTTTAGATAAATGTTGACCATTTGGTCTCATATAGTTAATTGTTTAAGGGAGCACATTACTTATAAGCCAAACTGTTATCTGGCTGAAAGGTGAAATACTTCATTACAAGTTCAAAGGGTATCTTAGGGCAATAGTCTCAGGGATTCCTCTAGGCTCTAATGGTCCAGTAACTGAAACCGAACCCATTGCCGTTAAGATGATTCTGGCTCGTAGCGACCCTACAGGACAGAGTAGAACTGCCCCATAGAGTTTCCTAGGAGTGCCTGGTGGATTCCAACTCCCGAATCCATTGATTAAAAGCCGTAGCACTTAACCACTACACCACCACGGTTTCCACTGGTCCAGTAGGTCTGGCTTTTTTAAGGAATTTGAATTTTGTTCTACATTTTTCTCTCATTCTATTGGGGACCTTCTATTGTGTCCCTGGTTCAGAATAGTCAGTAGTGGTAGCCGGGCACCATCTAGTTTTTACAGTATGAGGTTAGAAGAAGCTGTGGTTCATGTGGGCTATTAGTTCTGTGGAGGAGTTTCTTTTTGAGTCTTTGGTTTCATTTTTTCTCTTTTGCTCCATAGGAGTAGAGACCAGTAGTTTTATCTTAGATGGTTGCTTGTAAGCTTTTAAGACCCCAGATGCTACGCACCAAACTTGGATGTAGAACATCATCTTTGTGAGCTACTTTATGCCAGTTGACTAAGTTGTCCCCTAAGACTATAGTCCCAAGCATTTTCACCCAGTAAACCAATCCTGTGAGTTGTTTGGAGATGCCTAGGAAGCCTCCATAACTGTGCCCCCTATGTGGTTGGTTATATAGGTGGTTATATATGTAGCACACACCAACACAAACATGCAAATTTATTTGCATATGCCTTCCTGTACACACATACGCATCCATATCTACCTATGTAACCACAAACATTTTTTAAATTGTTTTTACTATTGTTGCATTTACTGAAATTGTCCCTTTTTCTCCTGTTCTTCTAGTGTGTATCTTAGTTATCTAGTGCTGCTATAACAGAAATACCACAAATGGATGGCTTTAACAAGCAAATTTATTCTCTCACAGTTTAGGAGGCTAGAAGTCCAAATTCAGGATGCCAACTCTAGGGGAACGCTTTCTTTTTCTGTCAGCTCTGGGGGAAGGTCTTGGCATCAGTCTTGCCCTGGGTCTAATAGTTTCTTAGCATAGGGATCTCAGGTCCAAAGGAAGCATTCCACTCCCTATTCTTCTTTCTTGGTGGAGGTCCCTCCCTCTCTGCAACCTTCTCTCTCCTTTTATCTTATAAGAGATAAAAGTTGATGCAAGCCATACCCCAGGGAACCTCCCCTTACATCAGATCAGGGCTGTGACCTGAGTAAGGGTGTTGCATCCCCCCCTAATAGCCTTACAATTGATTGGCTGAACACATCAGATCACATCATAAGGGATGGTTACATCATTACTGCCAAACCACTCAGAATCATGGCCCAGCCAAGCTGACACATATTTTGGGGGGACACAATTCAATCCATGACTGCGTCTTTATTTACCCTGGTCAAATGGTGCTAACTTCAGCCATATTTGGGATTGCCTTTCCCATCACCAAAAGTAACAAGTATCTACTATCTGTTGTTGTTGTTAGGTGCCATCAAATCAGTCCTGACTCACAGCGACCCTATGTACAACAGAACAAAACACTGCCTAGCCTATCACCATCCTGACAATCTTTACTATGTTTGAGACCATTGTTGCAGCCACTGTGTCAATCCTTCTCATTGAAAGCCTTCCTCTCTTTCTCTGAACCTCGACTTTAATAAGCATGATGTCCTTCTCCAGGAAATAGTCCCTCTTGATAACATGCCCAAAGTACTTGAGACAAAGTCTCACCATCCTCACTTCTAAGGAGCATTCTGGCTATACTTCTTCCAAGACAGATTTGTTTGTTCTTCTGTAAGTCCATGGTATATTCAATATTCTTTGCCAACACCATAATTCAAAGGCATCAATTCTTTTTTATTCACTATCCAGCTTTCGTATGCATATGAGGCCACTGAAAATGCCATGGCTTGGGTCAGGTGCACCTTAGTCCTCAAAGTAACATCTTTGCTTTTTAACATTTTAAACAAGTCTTTTTGCAGCAGATTTGCCCAATAAAATACATCATTTGTTTCTTGACTGCTGCTTCCATAGTTGTTGACTGAGGATTCAAGTAAAATGAAATTCTCGACAACTTCAAACTTTTCTCTGTTTGTCATGATGGTAACTTTTGGTCCAGTCGTGAGGATTTTTGTTTTCTTTATGTTGAAGTGTAATCTTTACTGGAGGCTGTAGTCTCTGATCTTCATCAGTAAGTGCTTCGAGTCCTCTTCACTTTCAGCAAGCAAGGTTGTGTCATCTGCATATTGCAGGTTGTTAATGAATCCTACTCCAATCCTGATGCCATGTTCTTCTTCACATAGCCCAACTTCTCAGCACACAGATCGAAAAGTATGGTGAAAGGATACAACCCCGATGCACATCTTTCCTGACTTTAAACCATGCAGTATGCCTTTGTTCTATACAAGATGGCTACCTCTTGGTCTGTGTACAGGTTTCTCGTGAGCACAATTAAGCGTTCTGGAATTTCTATTATTTGAAATGTTATTCATAATTTGTTATGATCCATACAGCAGAATGCCTATGCATAATCAGTAAAACACAGGTAAACATCTTTTTGGTATTCTCTAATTTTAGCCAGGATCCATCTGACATCAGCAATGATATCCCTTGTTCCATGTCCTCTTCTGAATCTGGCTTGAATTTCTGGCAGTTCCCTGTTGATGTACTGCTGCAACTGCTCTTGAATGATCTTCAGTAAGATTTTACTTGCTTGTAATATTAATAATATTGTTCAATTATTGACATATTCTGTTGGATCGCCTTTCTTTGAAATGGGCACAAATATAGATCGCTTCCAGTTGATTAGCCAGGTAGCTGTCTTCCAAATTTCTTGACATAAACAACTGAGCACTTCCAGCTGTGCATCCATTTGTTGAAATGTCTCAATTGATACTCCATCAATTCCTGGAGCCTTTTGTTCACGAATGCCTTCAGTGCAGCTTAGACTTCTTTCTTTAATACCACTGGTTCTTGATCATATGCTATCTC
The DNA here is from genome assembly GCF_024166365.1 of Elephas maximus indicus. Taxonomy (NCBI): domain Eukaryota; kingdom Metazoa; phylum Chordata; class Mammalia; order Proboscidea; family Elephantidae; genus Elephas; species Elephas maximus. Next base: position 86,601,380 of record NC_064830.1, on the reverse strand, counting down.
CTGAAATGGTTGAACTGTGACCAATTTTTTTTTTTTTGTACAGCGACTCTGTATAGTCCTTGCATCTTCTTTTGATGCTTCCTGAGTTGTTCAATATTTTGCCCATAGAATCCTTCAAAATTGCAACTTGACGCTTGAACTTTTTCTTTACTTCTTTCAGATTGAGAAATACCAAGAGCTTTCTTTCCTTTTGGTTTCTAACTCGAGGTCTTTACACATTTCATTATAATACTTTGCTTTGTCTTCTCAAGCTACCCTTTGAAATCTTCTGTTCAGTTCTTTTACTTCATCATTTCTTCCTTTCACTTTAGTGACTCGAATTTCAAGATCAAGTTTCAGAGTCTGCCATTCATTTTGGTATTTTCTTTCTTTCCTGTCTTTTTAATGACCTCTTGATTTCTTCATGTATGATGTCCTTGATGTTATTCCACAACTCATCTGGTCTTGGGCCATTAGTGTTCAGCACATCAAATCTATTCTTCAGATGGTCTCTAAATTCAGATAAGATATACTCAAGGCCATACTTTGGTTCTCGTGGACTTGTTATAATTTTCTTCAGCTTTACCTTGAACTTACATGTGAGTAACCGATGATCTGTTCCACAGTCAGCCCATGGCCTTGTTCTGACTGATTATATTGAGCTTTTCCGTTGTCTCTTTCCACAGATGTAGTTGATTTGATTCCTGTGTTTCATCTGGCCAGGTCCATATGTATAGTCACTGTTTTTGTTGTTGAAAAAAGGTATTTGCAATGAAGAAGTCCTTGGTCTTGCAAAATTCTATCATGTGATCTCTGGCATCATTTCTATCACCAAGACCATATTTTCCAACCACCAGTCCTTTGCTTCCAACTTTTGTATTCCAATCACCAGTAATTATCAATGCATCTTGATTGCATGTTTGATCAATTTCAGACTGCAGAAGTTGGTAAAAATCTTCAATTTCTTCATTTTTGGCCTCAGCGGTTGGTGGGTAAATTTGAATAATAGTCGTATTAACTAGTCTTCCTTGTAGGTGTATGGATATTATCCTATCACTGACAGTGTTGTACTTCAGGATAGATCTTGAAATGCTCTTTTTGACAATGAACACAACACCATTCCTCTTCAATTTGACAGGCCTGGTGTAGTAGACCATGTGATTGTCTGATTCAAAATGGCCAATACCAGACCATTTCTGCTCTCTAATGCCTCGGATATCAATATTTGTGTGTTCCATTTCATTTTTGAAGATAACCAATTTTCCTAGATTTGTGCTCTTGTGTTTCTATTATTATTGGATATTTGAAGCTGTTTCTTGTTTTTGATTCATGCCACATCACCAAATGAAGGTCCCAAAAGCTTGACTCCATTCATATCATTAAGGTTGACTTTACTTTGAGGAGGTAGTTCTTCTCCAGTCATCTTTTGAGCGGCTTCCAACCTGAGGGGCTCATCTTCCAGCACTGTGTCAAACAATGTTCTGCTGCTATTCATAAGGTTTTCACTGGGTTAGTTTTTTCTTTCAGAAGTAGTTTCCAGGTCCTTCTTCCTATTCTGTCTTAGTCTGGAAGCTCAGCTGAAATCTGTTCACCACAGGTGACCCTGCTGGTCTTTGAATACCAATGGCATAGCTTCTAGCATCACAGCAACATGCAGGCCACCACAGTAGGACAAACTGACAGACTCGTGGGGGTTTCCACTGGTGGGAGTTTCTGAATTTCCAATTTGAATACCCTTTATTGCTCTAGCCAGGACTTCCAGTATAACATTAAATAAGAGTGGTGATAAAAGGCATCTTTTTTGCATTTCCATTCTCAAGTGGAATGCTCTCAGGATACTGGTGATATTTCTGCATATATATATGCATTTATATATATATACACATACCCAAATGTTTAAAGGCTGCTGAATGAGTGAACTATAGAGATGAGTGAGAAGGAGCAGAAGCAAGCTATAGTCATGGTAATTCAGCCACAGAAACCATTCTGTGTAACTAAGCAAGTTCCCCTTGCAAGTGGAAAGAAAGGATTTTAAGTGCACTATAAAGCACCACTCCTATACAAGAAGAAAGTCCACGGTGGACAACATGGGTTTGAATTCAAGTTTTGGCACTTCCTGGCTTTGAGATTTTGGCTAAATTAACTTGACTCTCTTATTTTTCAGTGTCATCATTTCTGAAATGGGAGTAATAACAGTACCTTTCTTACTGGGTTTCACTGTTGTTGTTAGCTGCCATCAAGTTCGCTCCCCACTCATAGTGACCCCATGCACAATGGAATGAGTCACCGCCCAATCCTGCACTATCTCCGCGATCAGTTAGGGAATCGGAACTTGGTGATCCATAGGGTTTTCATTGGCTGCTTTTTGGAAGTAGGTCACTAGGTCTTTCTTCCTAGTCTGTCTTAATCTGAAAGTTCTCCTGAAACTTGTTCAGCATCATAGCAACACGCAAGCCTCCACAAATAGACAGGTGATGCCTGCACATAAGGTGTTCTGGCCAGGGCCTCCCACACGGAAAGTGAGAATTCTACCGTTCAACCACCATTACCACATTCACTGGGTTTACAAAAGGGTAAAACTGTATAGAAACATACAAAGGTTCAGTAGTATACAATCGAACTTGGTGCATATTGTTGTTGTTGGTGGTGGTTGTTTTTCAGTCAGTTCCAACTTATGGCGACCACATTTGCAGCATAGAACTGCTCCATAGGGTTTTCAAGGCTCTGATCTTTTGGAAGGAGATTGTCAGTCCTGTCTTCTGGGTGCTTCTGGGTGGTTGGAACTTCCAACCTTTCAGCCAGTAGCCGAGTGCCTTAACCATTTGCACCACCCAGGGACTCCTTTTCCTAGTGCATACTAAGCATAAAATAAGTATCTGTTGCTATAATATGAGGAACTAATTTTTAATTTCTTTCCACAAATGATAACTGAGTCTCAGAAAGTTGGTACAGTTTGTTCACATTTTCCACACAGCCTGCGGTATTGTCATTATTCATTCCTGCATGTGTACACACGCATGTGCACAGTCCCACAATAAACACACATTCTTTATGAACCCATTGTGGTCGAGTTGATTCGGACTCACAGCGACCCTATAGGACAGAGTATAACTACCTTATAGGGTTTCCAAGGAGTGGCTGGTGTATTCGAACCATCGACCTTTTAGTTCGCAGCCTGAGCTCTTAACCACCACTCCACCAGAGCTCCACATTCCTTATCGATGGTTATTAATCTTTTGCTTGAACACAGAGATATCACTGTGTCCCTAGGTGATCTATGTCATTGGTATACCAAATCTGAACACTGGATAGCTGTCCTTGTAAGTTATGGGCTTTCATTAACATGCTGAAATCTGATTTCTTTCTTTGACTCCAAAAGCACCAACAGGTTTAAGTTTCTAGGCATCAGCTTTAAGAGAACAGGAGCTGAGGGAGCTAGTATTTCTAAGCCTAGCTCTTCCTGGTTGTGGGGTGTGATTTCTAGTGTTCATATATGACATCATCTTGAAAAAAATGATAGAGATGCTGGACTGGAAGCAAAGACTCAAAAACATGCCATGAGAGTGGGTAGATTTGAGGGAATTAGTGGGAGAGGAGGCACAGAGCTGAACAAGGGCCAGAGAACCTGCAGAGTTAAGGGCAAAAGAGCAGAGGGCTGTGTGACTTTACAGACGCTATTTAACTTCTCTGAAATACAGTCAAATGTAAATAAATGAAATAAAAGCACAGGTAAAACGGGGCGAATAGATTCAGAGTATGTATTTTTTTTTTAATTATTCCCATTTCACTTTTTTTTTTTTTTTTTCCTCTATGGCCCTCAAGGCTCTCCAGGAACAGGCTCCTGCATACTGCTGGGCACGCATCCCTTACCATCTCCCCCCATAGCCAAAAGAAAAAAAAACTAAACCCGTTGCTTTCGAGCCGATTCCACACTCACACAATAAATATTCACACAATAAAAACACATTCCTTATAAATCCATTGCCTTCGAGTCAATTCCAACTTACAGTGACAGAGTAGAACTGCCCCGTACGGTTTCCAAGGCGTTGGCTGGTGGATTTGAACTGCTGACTTTTTGGTTAGCAACCAAGCTCTTAACCACTGTGCCACCAGGGCTCCAACCATTCTCCCTGACTCTGACTAAACTCTATCCATGTGGTGTTTTTTGTTATCTGAAAACGTCAAGATGGCCCATTTTTCAGTGCCTTTGAGCTCTCTCTTCCTCTCTGCCTTTGGGTCTCCATGGCTCCTCCTAATTCAGGTCTCCATGGCTGATTCCTTCTCATCATTCAGATCTCAGCTGAAGACTAACTTCCTACCAGAGACCTGCTTAGCCACCTGCTTAAAGTAGCCCCTCCAAGTCCTGCTCTATCACATTTCCCCATTGATTTCCCTCACTGTACTTCTAGAAATCTGTAATTATTTCATTCAGTTATTTGCTGGGTTGTTAAAAGTCTGTCCCCATGGAACGTAAGCTCTATGAGGACAGGTGCATTTTGCATGTTTTTTCTCACACACTGGGTAGCTACCTGGCGTGTAGTGGAATTTGAATGTATAATAAGAATAAGGAAGAGTAAGAATAATCAACATTTGTGAAGTCTGTGGAAACCCTGGTGGCGTAGTGGTTAAGTGCTATGGCTGCTGACTAAAGGGTTGGCAGTTCGAATCCACTAGGCGCTCCTTGGAAACTCTATGGGGCAGTTCTACTCTGTCCTATAGGGTCGCTATGAGTCGGAATTGATGGCAACAGGTTTTGTTTTGTTTTTTTATGGAGTCCATACACACTTGCATGATTCTAAGTATTTTTCACATATTAAATAATTTAATCTTCACCACCGCCCAAGGAGTTATGGTTGTTATTAATATTATTATTCGTATTTTACAGATGAGGTAACAGGCTCAGAGAAGTTATATAACTTGTCCAAAGTCACACTGCAACTGAGTGACAGAGCTGAGATGCTGACTCAGGCGTTTTGGTTCCAGAACCCAAGATCTTATCCACTATTCATGTTCATATCCACATCCACAATCATCTTGATATTTGCAATGAATCCATCACCTATCTGTTGATTTGGTGTGTTGAAATGATGCTGGAAGCTATGCCTCTAGCATTTCAAATACCAGCAAGTCATCCATGGTGGACAGGAATCAATGGAGCCTCTAGACTAAGACTAGGAAGAAAGGCCTGGTGATCTACTTTAAAATATTAGTCAATAAAAGCCTTATGGATCACAACAGAATATTGTCTGACATAGCTCTGGAAGATGAATACCTAGGTTGGAATGTGCTCAAAATACACAGTGGCCACAACAATAAACTCGAGGACAGCAATAGTCACTAAGATGGTGCAGTATAGCAGGCAGCATTTCATTGTCTTGTAGATGGAGTCACCATGAGTCAAAGTTGACTCGATGACAGCTAACAATCACAACAAGGAATGAATGAATATTATCCCAGGGATGACTTGGTAGCCTAACTCCCAGATGATGGTTCTGAATTACCAGCCACATTTGGTTGGACTAGAAAAATTCATTAGAAAGAAGTGGCCTGGGGAGGGGGGCAGCCTCAGGCACCAAGTGGTCCCAAGAGGTTAGGTCCTTTTAGGGGCTGCACACCTACTACCGCAGTTGACTCATGACGGCCAGATCAATGCCTTGTGATGGGGGAGGTTACAGTCCCTGCAAAGATGTTGCATTGTTAATGACCAGACAGTGATCCTCTGGGCCTTGACTATTTACAAAATGGTATTGAATTTCCCACATCCTCAATTCAGAGCTGCCCTGAGAGATTTTCAGTCCTTGCCTGTCACCCTTTGAAGACATGTGGGAGAAGGGAGGCAGAAACTGCCCCAGCCTAATCTTCTTTTTTCCTTGGCCTCCTACATACTCCCTGAACACAACGAGATTCAAGCACCATGTGAGTTTTTGTGTCCAGGTGTGGGAGGGTGGGCTTTATCACCTTATCACAATTCTTTCCTAAATGTTTTACAGAATGTAGGTCTGAACACTGGTGAGTAGACCCGGGAGGATAATCTCCTTTCTGTTTCAGGTCCTGGCAGTTTTATTCCAATAGTGCCATCAATATTGATTATGTGTCTACTCTGTGCATAATGATAATACTAATAACCTGCATTTATACAGTCCCTATAAACTCTCAAGTTTGAAAGGAAGCTTGAAGGTCAGCAACTCTAACATGACCCACCCTGCTCATTCCAGCATAAATTGTATCTTATCCAATCCTGAGTTTTCACAGCCATGGGGGGTAAGCAGGGCTATAAAGATGGGGCTGTCTCTCCTTTAAATATCGGGAGAGGCAGCAGGGATGACTTACCCAAAGTCACACGGAAGTAAATGACAGAGCTGACACTCAAACCAACATCTTTGTAAAGTGACATTACATGATAGAACAGACAACCTGCTGACTCCTAACTCCCGTGTATTAGTTTTTTGTTTTTAACTGTTTAACAAATCTCCTTAAAACTTAGCGGCTTTAAAAATCAACACTTTACTTAGCTCACAATACTGTTGTTTGGTAAATTATGCTGAGCTTAGAGGGATGGCTGTTCTGGTCTCAGCTGGACTTGCCTGTGCCTCTGAGTTCAGTGACTGTGTCAGCTGAGAGCTAGCTGGCCTAGGATGGGCTCAGCTTGGTTGGTTCATTTCTCATGACCTCTCATCATCCATCAGGCTAGCTCAGGCTTTGAAATGGTGACTGGCAGAGTCTCAAGATGGGAAGGAAAACTGCAAGACCCTTTGAGACCTAATCTCATAACTGGAGTGATGTTGCTTCTGCTATACTCAATCTACCAAAGCAAGGCCTGTCCAGATTCAAGCAAAAGAGGAGCAAACTCTACCTCCCAGTGCGAAGTTCTTCCATTGCTAGGTTGTGAAAGAGGCAAGGGAAGCATTTGTGGCCTTTTTTTTTTTTTTAATCTATCATATGTGTCAGAAAAAAAATCTTCTAGTAAAAGATATAATTCTTGCATTTAGGCCATTTATAACTCAAGGATTAGGTAGCCCTTGAATACAAATATGTGTGTCTTAGTTATCTAGTGCTGCTATAACAGAAACACAACAAGAGGATGGCTTTAACAAACAGAAATTTATTCTCTCACAGTTTAGAAGGCTTGAAGTCCAAACTCAGGGTGCCAGCTTCAGGGGAAAGCTTTTTCTCTCTGTCAGCTCTGGGGAAGGCTCCTTGTCATTAATTTTTCCCTGGGTCTAGGAGCTTCTCAGTGCAGGGATTCTGGGTCCAAAGGATGCGCTCCACTTCCTGGCTCTTCTTTCATGGTGGTAGGAGGCCCCTCTCTTCTCTGCTCTCTTCTCTCTTTTATACCTCAAAAGAGATTGACTGAAGATATAACCTAACCCTATAGATTGTGTCCTGCCTCATTAACATAACTGCCTCTAACATTAACATTGAAGAGGTTACAGTTTACAACACAGAGGATAATCACATCAGATCACAAAATGGCGGGCAACCACACAACACTGTGAATCATAGCCTAGTCAAGTGGAAACATATTTTGGGGGATATAATTCAGTTTGTAATTATGAAAATAACTCATACATGACCATGTTTTACTCTCTTCAAAGAACTTTCATGTCTCTCTTCTCCTTTAATCCAAGAGCAATCTTAAAGTAAGACAGAAGAGTTATTGTCACGTTCAACTACATCTGCAAAAGCCAAGACTCAGAGAGCATCAGCACCACTCATGGCTCTACAGTAAGTTTCATGCTGGTTCTTGCACCATTATCTACTGGGTCTAGTGTCTGTTCTACTATACCCAACTGCCTCAGGTGGCTTGAAGGATCTGTGAATGCCATGGTGAAGAGAAAGGAGGTGGAAGCCCCTTTATCCTGAACAGACCTATAAACTCCTAGCAACCTCTTTGCTACTCACTGGGGGAGGCTGAACTGTGATCGCCTGGCCCTCACCTATTTGATGATTTCAGAATGGTGAAGTCACTTTCAGCCCCTGTTCCATTTATTCCCAATCATTTTTATCCATTATTTCAAACAGTTGCCATTTATTAAGATTTGTAAAATATTTTAGGGTTTACAAACCAGTGTGCACAGGTGTTATGCTATTTAATCTTCACAATATCTTTATAATTCAGGATTATTTATCCACAGTTCACAGATCTGTAAGCAGGGACATTTGTGGCTGTAAGCGACAGAAATATAACTCAAATCAGTTTAAGCAAGAGTTGTTGTCAATCGTCGTCAGGTCAATTCTGTCTCGTGCCGACCCCATGTGTGCAGAGTAGAACTGCTGCACAGGGTTTTCAAGGCTGTGACCTTTTGGAAGCAGACCACCAGGCCTGTCTTCTGAGGATCCTCTGGGTATGTTCCAACCGCCAACTTTTCAGCTAGTAGTCAAGTGCTTAACCATCTGCACCACCCAGGGATCCATAAACAAAAATACACACACAGAGAAGAAAGAATCTGTTGATTCATATACTTGGAACATGTACAGGTTATCTCATTTTAGTTGTGTTCTGATCCTGTAAAAAAAATCTGCCAAACTAAAAAAAATGCAAAAACAGAACAAAATACACAAAGAAAAACCCCGTTGCTGTCAATTCTGACTCATGGAGACCCTATAGGACAGAGTAGAACTAGCCGTAAGGTTTTCCAAGGCTGTAAATCTTTATAGAAACAGACTGCCACCTCTTTCTCCTGCAGAGTAGCTGCTGAGTTCAAATCGTCGGCCTTTTGGTTAGCAGCCCAGGGCTTAACCACTGCACTGCCACAGCTCCTTAAAAACCTACCGCCTCATTTCAAATTGGCTTTTGTCTGCACTGGTTTTATTCACAAGTAGGGTCTTTCCTTTTGATGGTAAAGATAGCCACCACGAGTTCCTGGCTTATAATCGAGCAATTTAGGGAAGTCAGCAAGGAAAAGTACTTTATTCCCAATAGTGCTAGTAAAATTTCTGGAAGTCTTCTCATTGGCCTGAGTCATGTGTCTGTGCCTCCACCAATCACTGCGGTCAATGGGATGCAGTTTGACTGGTCAGGGCTGGGCCATACACCTGACACTCGGGCTTGTGCCAGTCCCTCAGAAACATAAAGGGTGGTTGTGGAGAGCATTAGTTAAGTGGGGGCGCATGCACCAGAAGAAAGAAGCAAAAATGCTGGGAAGAAAGAAACAACAGATACCCACAAAAGTAAACCAGAAAAGAAAGGCTCATAGTGATAAAGTAGTTTTTCTAAGATGGCCTGGATACTTAGTGCAACCTGTGACTTGTACACTATACCTCACCACTGTCTCCCACAGGTGCTGGTGGTACCCTAATTGATTATTCAGTACTACTAGTGGTAACAACGACAGCAGCAGCATCAATAGAAATGGCTTTGTGCTGGGGACTCTTCTAAGCCCGCTTCTTATAATGGTTTTCTTAATCTTCACATCAAGCCTATGAGGTGGTGTCATGGATTGAATTATGTCCCCGAAAATATGTGTCAAATTGGTTAGGCCATGATTCTCAGTATTGCATGACCGTCCACTATTTTGTCCTCTGATGTGATTTTCCTATGTAAATCCTATCATTATGATGTTAATGAGATGGGATAAGCAGCAGTTATGTTGATGAGATCTATAAGATTAGTGTCTTGAGCCAATCTCTTTTGAGATATAAAAGAGAAAAGTGAGCAGAAGGACAATGGGACCTGATGCTACCAAGAAAGCAGCACGAGGAGCAGAACACATCCTTTGGACCTGGAGTCCCTGTGCCTGAGAAGCTCCTAGTCCAGGGGAAGATTGATGACAAGGGTCTTCCTCCAGGGCCAACAGAGAGAGAAAGCCTTCCCCTGAAGCTGACACCATGAATTTGGACTTCTAGCCTACTAAACTGTGAGAAATTAAATTTGTCTTTCTTAAAGCCATCTGCTTGTGATATTTCTATTATAGCAGCACTAGCTGATTAGGACAGGTGGCTATTATTATTTATTATGCCATTTTCCAGATGAGCAAACTGAGACACACAGAATTTTTAATACTTGTCCATAAAAGTACTCCTAAAGACAAGGAAGAGGGATTACCCAAACACATGCCCAGTGAATAATATACATCTCTGAAGTGTCCTGTTATATTTTTAAAATCTATGAATCTGTGCATTATGCTAAGTAAATAAAATAGCCAACCTTAATGATTCCCGTTATATAATATTTGGGAAAAGGGCAAAATTATAGAGACAGAAAATAGACCAGTAGTTGCAATGGGCTGGGGGGAAGGAGTTGACTGCTGAAAGACACCAAGAGGATGGTGATAAAGTTTGCACAATGTAAAGAGTGCGATCAATGTCACTGGATTATGCATGTAGAAATCGTTGAATTGGCCAATGTTTTGTTGTATTTATTTCACCACAATAAAAAAAGGACACACGGAATTGGGTTGGGGGTAGATGGAATTGCTTCCTGTGTTGACTATGGTACTAGTTGCCTGATAGCCTGTGTTTGTCAAAACTCAAAGAGCTGTGTACTAAAAAGGGTGACTTTAACGTAAGTGAATTATATCTCAATAAAAAATGAAAAAAAAAATCCATAAAAACTGGTCATTCTGCTCTATGATATATATTAATGTTTACTTTATAGAAAACTCATTTTTAAATGTATTTACCAATAGATAAAATTAGCCATCTTGGGAACTATGCCTGTGGCTTCTTATTTTCTTAGGCATTTCTCTGCATAATATAGTACAGGGGCTGAAGCCATAGACTTAGGAAGAGGACCAACCTTAAGTCAGATCCTGGCCTGGCCACCTAGGAGCCGTGTGATTATGGGCAAGTCATTTGACCTTGCTTAGCCTCAGTGTTTTAACTGTAAAATGGGGTGATACCCAAAACCCAGCGCCGTCAAGTCAATTCCGACTCATAGCGTGATAGTATCTCTAAAACTAGGGCAATTGTCTGGAAGAATCCCATTGTTGGCCTTGGTAGCAATGGTCCTTACCACAATGTTACCATATAGTGAATGAGCAAGAAAAGATTGTGTCACTGGGCTAGGCCTGTTTACCCCCATACTGGGTTTTTGCCCTCCCCCTGCTCTGCAGGTACCTGAATAGCACAAATGGTTTGCTCTTGGTTGGCAGTTCAAACCCACCCAGAGGCCCTGCAAAAGTAAGGCCTGATAATCTGATTCCATAAAGATCACAGCCAAGAGAAAACTCTATGGAGCAGTTCTGCTCTGTACACACATGAGGTTGACATGAGTCAGAATCACCTCACTGGCAATGGATTTGGTTTGGTTTGGTTTTACCCCCTGAAGCTCCATTTCCTAGATTTACATGGCATCTGGCTTCCAACTGGGTTTGGCCAATAGCAGACAATGGTAGGAATTTGGAGGATAGTAAGGGGCAAAGGAGATGATTTCTGGGGCAGTGGCTACATGTCTTCCATGGCTTCAGCAACTCTCAGACAGATCCACCATGGGTCTAGCTTCTGCTAGGTGTCCTGGGCTCTGGCAACACCACCTTTCACTTGGTAGCAGCTTCCTGCTGTTGCTAATCTCTGGATTACCTCACTCTTCTATGTTTGGTTCTCAGCTTCTCTATCATTTGTGCAGATAATCCCCTCCATTAAATTCCTCCTGTTTAAATACTTAAGTAATTTCTATTTTTTTGCTTAGACACAAACCAATACAACTGTTATCCCTGGCTTAATGCGGACCTTCGCTGCAAAAGCATGAGTCTGATTTCCAACAGCTACTTCATCATGAATTCACTATGTGGTCTTGGTGGAGGCAATAAATAGTTCCGTCTGTTTTCCCAGTTGCAAAACAAATGTGTTGACAGTGGTGATCACTAAGGTCCAGTATTGTACTAGGAGCCATTCTCCATGGCCTGGACTAATTTTTCTCATCATTACTGTTAGTAACCTATGTCCACACTATCTTCACCAGCATCTTCTGATGGTGTCCTTTCTCTAGGCTGCTGAGCCAACTGCAAAATGAGCTGAGCTGGACACAGTTTGTCAAGGATGAGTGGGTGGCTGAGGAAGGTGGAGGGAGCCTCCTCCACCCATCCTTGGGGGAAGACCAGCCAGCCAGAGCATCCTCAGGCCAGGCCACTTGCAGGAGGCTTGCCCCATCCTGCAGCCACTTGCTCATATACGCGGAGTCCCTGGCCTTCCTCTTTTTCATTGACCCTCTACTTTACTAAGTATGATGTACTTCTCCAGGGATTGATCCATCCTGATAACATGTCCAAAGTATGTGAGACAAAGTCTCGCATCCTTTCCTCTGAGGACCATTCTGGCTGTACGTCTTCTAAGACAGACGTGCTGGTTCTTTTGGCAGTCTACTGTATATTCAATATTCTAGGCCAACATCATAATTCAGATGCATCAATTCATCTATGATCTTCCTTAGTCATTGCCCAGCTTTTGCACACATATGAGGTGATTAAAAATACCATGGCTTGGGGCAGGAGCACCTTGGTCCTGAAGGTGAGACCTTTGCTTTTAAACACGTTAAGCCTCTTTAAAGTGTTAAAAAGGCACTTGGGTAGGCATATTCATCACCTCATTTAATCCTCAATACAACCCTAAAAGCTAAATCCCATGTTCCACATTTTCAGCAAAGGAAAAATTACGTCACTGAACAAATGTCTGTCACCTTATCAAAGAGGTTTTCCCTGGCACCTGTCTGAAATAGCATGCACATATGCATATGTATTATGGATAGAATTTTAAGATGTATTGAAATCTTAACCCCTGTACCTTTAAATATGACCCTGTTTGGAAATAGGGGTTTTCTTTTGTTATTAATGAGACCATACCAGAGTAGAGTAGATCCTAAATCTTATCATTTCTATTCTGATCAAAAGATCAGAATAGACACAGACACACACCTGGGGAAAAATAGATGTCAAGAAATGCCAAGGAACTCCTGGGGCTACCAACAAAGAAAAATGTTCCCTAGAGCCACGCCCTGAATTAGGACTTGCAGCCTCCTGAACTGTGAGAAAATAAATTTCTGTTCTTTAAAGCTATTCATTTGTGGTAATTTGTGGTGGCGTTGTTGTTACAGCAGCATTTGGTATCTAAGATAATGTGCATATATACACATACATACACACATTTTCACCTTCCCTGTTTTACTTGCCTTTATAATACTTATCACCACCCAACATATATATTTGTTTATTTTTTACATTGCCACACCAGAATGTAAATTTCATGAGAACAGTGTCTATTGTCTTCATTCTCTATAGCTCCAGCATAGTAGGTGCTCAATAAATATTTGTTATATAATTTCATTGAATGAACCAACTATTTCCTCCATGACATTTTTAGTACCTGAAATTGTTTTAATTATTTACGGGTAGACTATGAGACCCTGCCTCTTTTGTTTGCTGCTGTGTTTCTGTGCCTAGAATAGTGCCTTGTACTCAGCAGGTGCTCGGTAATTGTTTATTTGGAACCCGAATCTGGTAAGGAAGAGAACTGAAATTGAGTTCAGTTCCCCATAATTCCAAATATCCTGTTTTTGCCTCTAATTTCAGCTTGTTTTTTGTGTCAGTTACAACACAAACACCTCTTGGAACATGAACGAGAAGCTGCCAGCTCAGTGTCCTTCCTAACGGGGCATCCACAGAGTGAGGTAGGTTCATGTAGCATCTTACCTTTCACTGATTCAGCACAGCCATGCAACATGGTGCAGCTGGGGAAACTAGGGGCCCAGAATTACATCCAACATCACCTCCCAGCCTTCCCATGCCAGGTGATCAGTGGAGTGTTAGGTGGAGAAGAACAGGTCCATACGTATGTTTGTTGAAATAAACGAAGATTAAAACATACACACAAAACAAACAAACCTGTTGTCATTCAGTTGATTCCAATGCATGGTGATCCCATGTGTCACAAAGTAGAATTGCTCCATAAGGTTTTCTTGTCTGTAAGCTTTATGAAAGCAGATTGCCAGGCCTTTACTCTGCTGTGCTGTTGTTGTTAGGTGCCATCTAGTCGGTTCCAGCTCATACTGACCCTATGTACCACAGAACAAAATACTGCCTGGTCTTGTGCCATCCTCACAATAGTTGTTATACTTAAGCCCATTGTTGTAGCCACTGTGTCAGTCCATCTCATTGACAGTCTTCCTCTTTTTCCCTGACCCTTTACCAAGCATGATGTCCTTTTCCAGGGACTGATCCCTCCTGACAACATGTCCGAAGTATGTGAAACCGTAGGCTTGCCATCCTTGCTTCTAACTGAGCATTCTGGTTGTACTTCTTCCAAGACAGATATTCTTTTCTAACACCACAACTCAAAGGCATCAATTCTTCAGTCTTCTTTACTGTCCAGCTTTCACATGCATATGAGGCAATTGAAAACACCATGGTCAGGCACACTTTAGTCTTCAAGGCGACATCTTTGCTTTTCAATACTTTAGAGATCTTTTGCAGCAGATTTGCCTAGTAATTTCTTGACTGCTGCTTCCATGCATGTTGATTGTGAATCCAAGTAAAATCAAATCCTTGACAACTTCAAACTTTTCCCCATTTATCTTGATGTTGCATATTGGTCCAATTGTGAGGATTTTTGTTTTCTCTGTGTTGAGGTGCAACCCATACTGAAGACTGTGGTCTTTGATCTTCCTCAGTAAGTGCTTCAACTAACAGCTAACAGCAACTAACAAAAGCAACAACACAGTGGCTCAAAGAATTGATAATGTATCAGAACCATGGTAAAACACCTGCCTGTGTTCAATCCTCGTTCCAACACATACAGCCCATGTGATCTTGAGTACGTTACGTAACTTTTCTGTGCCTTAGCTTCCTCAACTATAATATGAAGTTAATAGGAGCGCTTATCTTTTAGAGGTGTTATGAGGATTGAGTTAATATGTGTAAACACTCAGAAGAGTGCATAGTATATAGCAAGTGGAATAGACTAGATTGTTAAGTTAAAAACACACACAAATCCTGAGTTTAACTCCAATCAGAGTTTTTGGGAGCAGTGCCTGGAAATCTACATTCTAATCTCATGCACAGCAAGGATGGGTTGCTGATGCACCAGTCTACCTCCATCCCATACCTCAAGGTAAGTCAGTCATTCAGCCACTCTACAGCTGTTTGTTTGTTTACCTATCCAGAGAAATCCTCTCTGAAGTTTTCTCTGTCAACACTTTCCTTCCCAGACTCATGGATCTTTGTACAGTTTAACTGGAAACCCCTTTTTTTAAGTCGACTCCCTTTTTTTAAATGCCTAAAGTTGATGCTCTACAAAGAAAATATCAATGAGAATTATCTGCACCTTCAGTCCAGATACTCATTCAATCATTCACTCATTCAGGAGCTACTTAATGAGTCATACCTTGTGCCAGATATATGCATGTGTGTTTATATATCACTGTTCCTGGCGCAGTGGTTAAGAGCTTGGCTGCTAATCAAAAGGTCAGCAGTTCAAACCCACCAGCTGCTCCTTGGAAACCCTGTGAGGCAGTTCTACTCTGTCCTATAGGGTCGGAATCAACTCGATGGCAACGGGTTTGGTTTGTTTTTGGTTCCTGCTAACAAGGAACCCATATTTTAGTGGGAAAGAGAGATGACTAAATCACCAAAAATGCAGTGAGTGCTAAAATGAGGAATAACAGAGCATTACGGTAGCAGAGGTGGTGAAGGTGGTGGTGGTACTGGTGTGTATGTGTTAGGAGCGTGTGTTGCTGGAGGAGGTGAAGTCCTTAAACAGCAAAAGATGTCAACCAAGCCAGTGTATGGGTAAGAGGTAGAGGGAAAAAAGATATTCCAGGCAGTGAAATATAGTCTTTTATTCATAAAACCCCTCAGCCTCAACTCTCTCTGCTGTGGGTGAAGAGAAAACCTGTGGTCCATCCCTCTTGGGGTTTAGCAAAGGAAATGCAGGGCACAGCAAGGCTGGAATTGAAGATGACTAGTGGCTGCTATCCAAGAAAGCAGAAATTCCATATCAAAGTCTGCCCGTGGTACAGGAAGGACCTGAATGGACCAGGCAAGAGGCAACAGGGGTTAGCAAGTTAGAGCTCAGGGGGACGCAGCGAGGGCTGTGGTGTATCAAGATGATTAACATCATGAGTTTTCGCGTCAGACAGAATTAAGTTCAAATCCTCACCCTGCTACCTATTGGCTGTGTGATTTAGGGTGGTTTATTTAGCCTCTTTGATCTTCCTTGATAAAACATAGATGACAACTGTACTTCCCGTCAGGGTTCTGGGAGATTTATTGACATAGCATTTATGAATATTTAACACAATGCCTGGCACATAATCTAAAAAAAAAAAATGATATCACTGGGTATTTTTTTTATGTTTGTTTTTCTTCCTGTTTTGTTGTGGTCTTGTTTGCTTATTTATCAAAGTAAAAACATAATACAAATTCAGTAACAGGTAAGAAAACAGCAAGGATTTAAATATTCTCGCTTCTCCTGACCTCCTAAGACACCTTCGCAGCACTCCTCAGATTCCACCAACATCACCAAAAAAACAATAATGTAGACAAATGGGGCCATCTTGACTGGCTCAAGAAGGCCCTGAAGTCTCCTAAACCAGTCCCTCTCTCTTCTCTGTCCTATTAGAATGGACTGGTTTGACTAAGAGCTTCAGTGGTCACTCATGATGGGACATATTGAAGAGATAATTGTCCTTCTGCTACAACCCCTGATCATGGTTCATGGTCAGGGAATTTCTAGGGATGAGGCAGAATGTGAAGACACATCCTGACTTGTCTCCATCAACTATCCAAAGCAAGGCAAGCCTTTCCCTGTCTGCTCCTGGAGGATGCATAAGCCCTTTTTAGAGCTCTGTAAAATATCAGCAGCTTATAAACTGTGGTCTCAGAGGCTGTTGAGTGTCATCATTTTCCACTCTACACAGCTGCCTCATTCGTGACTGCGCCATACAACATGCCGAACATTAGGCCACATTATAATAGAAGAATGCTCTGAATGATCTCACTCAGAAACCACCCATTGCACGTCCACCATGTTCCATTTTCTTAATAAAGAAGAGCTGCTGGGTAGGGATTAACCAAAGGCAATCAATCTTTCTACAGGCTAACTTGTAGATATCAGAGAGGTGGCACAACACGAAGGTTCAGGTAGAAGACTGGAGCAACAGCATTTGGGGTCAAATTCTAGCTTGTTCACTCACCACCTGGGTATCCTTAGATTGATGACTGTACCTCCAAGTGGCGCATTTTCCTTATCAATAAAATGGAATCTAATAATAATCTATCATCATGCAATCGTAGTATATATTTCCCAGGAATGTTGTGAGGATTCAAGGACTCTTTTCTACACCCATGTCTTTCATTTTTAAAAGCTCTACTTGTGAATGCCTCAATACCAGAGATCTTAGGCTGTGGTGTACTTAATTCTAGCCCAAAGGTTTAGTAGCATGGCATCTGTAGTTTCCTGAGCCTCAGGTTTGGAGAGAAGGAGGAAGAGGGCAAGGGATTATAGAAGGGCCAGGAGAAAGAGTTCTCAGAGTCTACTAAGCAGTCCCCACATATTGTAAAGAAATAGGTATGTGGAAAAGCAAGAAATCAACGTGCTGACGGAATCACTCGATCAGTTCACTCACTTTTTAGCGCACGGCTTTGGCTTTTGGCATTTGGGAGAATGGATTTGTATTGCTTAATTCCCTGTAAGTGAAAGACTAGTGAATTGTAAAACCCTCTTGCTTAACATGTAATATTAAGTATTGAACTAGCAAAAAAAAAAAAAAAAATCAATTCCAGGTTTGGTTTTTGATTAGCTTTTCTAGGGGAATAGAGAGTGAAATGCTGTTATTGCTCTTCTCTTTAATTCATAACACCCTGTGTGTGAGGCATCTTAGCAAACATGTGTGGCATAGGAGAGCACACTTTCCATTCAGTGGTCAGCAGGCTACTGATCCCAACTGGGCTCACTCCAACATGGTCCCTGTGGCTGCTCTGGGTGAGCCAGAGTTCTGGAGAAGGTGGGCTTCTCAGTGGAGGTGTACGGAGATTCCACAAATTTGTAGTGACTGCTGATTCTTGAGGGTCCTCTTTGAGCATCAGCCCCTTGCCTTCTCCAGCCCCAATTACCTGTAGTTCAACCATCCTACTCAGGCATTCAGAGCAATAAAACCCTATCTCCACCTCCAGCTCATCTCAACAATTAGTTTTTTCTCCATAGACCTTGTGTTGACTATACTGGAAATATATTTCTGACACCAGCTGGCCCATGGATCTACAGTTTTCTAACCACACTCTGTCAACCCACTTCACTTGACTTGGCTTATTCTTGGCTTCTTGTCCAGTAATCCCTATCAAGAGAACACAGAAACCAATATTCATGTGATATTTTATTTTTTTAATTATTTACAACTATCATCTCTTTTAGAAAATATCGTGGATCTTGATTTAGGAGCCAAGGAAAACATGCCTGAAGAGTAAATTCTGTCAGAGTTTTGTGGTCTCTGACGTAAGACTTCCTATGACCCAAGAGTTCTTTGCATCCTACCACAGACCACCCAGGGCTCCTTCTTCTGGAGCATCTCTTCTATAAGCTTACTGATCAATGTAATTATTCAGGCTTTCTACCTTTCCAAGGCTGTTTTCATAAACGGCTTATGCAATTATTATTGTTATTTCATAGGTAAGGAATCTGCTTCTTTGTCACTGTAATAGTATAACTTATATCCAAATATATAAACACAACAAATAGAAGTTTATTAAGCAATGATTTAAAGCAAACAAATAAAATAACTTCATTTTTTAAGAAATATTTACTAAATGAAGGCTTAGTGAGATTTAAAACTTTTTCGTTAGGACAATACTGTATTTCTGAATGGTTTGTTTTCTTCTACCACTAAATGATTCTGCGGATTAGCTTTGAATACACTGGGCTCGAGAACCTGCCATGTTCTGAAAAGGTTCACACAGAAAAAGAAACAATCTTTGATGGTTATGAGAGAGGGGAGGGGTGGGGATGGAAAAACACTAAATAGACAATAGCTAAGTGGTAACTTTGGTGAAAGGTGAGACAATACACAAATAAAAGAAAAAAAAAAAAAGAACTTGCCATGCTTAAGTGGTTGCATTGAAGTCTTCTAGGCAAAGTGGGTAGGCAGGACTTGGAAAACTTTTGGTCTAAACAATTTCTGTTGTAGTGGTATCCAACCTGTACTCCATAGGATTGTTTGTCAAACATTTCATTTGTAACTCTAAAGGGTTGAGGTGAGGTGAGGTGAAGGGCGGCGGTGAGGGGGGGGGATCCTACTTACCTCCAACCCATTTATATTTCAAAGTCTTTTTTTTTTTTTTTCCCATAACCATTCTTCAGTGATCATGTCTTGAAAGAGGAGGGAGAGTGACATGGCAACGTATGGGCACTGCTGATGGCATATGAAACCTGTGAGACCTGGAATTTGATGGGACTGCCTTGTTTTTCTGGGTCTTGGAAGTTTTCCACCATTGACAGGGTGTAGTCTTACCACTTTTCTATTGCTTGCTTTAGTGGAAAATATTTAAGTTGTCCTTCTCTGGATGGTTTCTGCCTTACAAAGCTTTCAGCTTTCACAGGTTTTGCTGTGTTAATATTGTGGAACCACATTTCTGCTTGTGTTGGTTTGTCCTATTGAATCCTCCTCTTTCCTCCATCCCTTCCTTCTACCAAAATATTCAAGTGCTCATTACATGCCAGCACAGAGTTTGAAAGGTGAATAAGAACATAGAAAGGGGAAGTAGATGGACTAGTAGGGTCTTATGATACAGCATGATAAACACCACAGAACTGGAACTTAGAAGAGGAATCTTCAGCTCTGCACTGGGATGGGCAGGAAAAGTTTTTCAGAGGAGGTGACATTTGAGGTGAGTCTTAACTGATGTGAGAAAGAAGAAAAACAAAGAATTCCAGGCTGAGAAGAAGTTGTTAAAGGAGGGTTTGTTACATTCAAAAGACTTTAAGTAACTTATCATGAGATGTGACCTGGAAATTGACAGGATTGAGACAAGGGAAATAGGCAGGGCCCAGCTCAGGAAGAACCTTCTCCTTCACAATGAGATTGTTCTGGATCATGCCAATAATGGGGCCATTACATGGAGTTCCCAGTTGGTGCAAATGGTTAATGCATTTGGCTGTTAACCAAAAGATTGGTGGTTTGAGTCCACCCAGAGGTACCTCAAAAGAAAAGCTTGGGGATCTACTTCTGAACAAATCGGCCAATGAAAACACTACGGGGTGCAGCTCTACTATGACCCACATGGGGTCACTATGAGTCTAAGTCAACTTGATGGCAACTAGTTCACTGGTTAAGCTGAGAATAGACAGGTTTGGGCTTGCTTTTACGATAGCTCACTGTGGCAGCAATACGGACACAGGATTGAAGGATGGGAAGAGACTGGAGGCAGGAAGTCAAGGTGAGAAATCATAAGGTTGATCCAAGCTAGGACAAGACCATTGAGGATAGAGGAGGTAATCAATTTGAGATGAATTTAGGAGAGAAAGTGTCCTCCTGGTGCATGGACACTGTCCTAGTTCAGGCTGTCCTCACCGTGTCCTGCGTCATTGCTAACCTCCTTAGCTGACCCTCTCCAAACTGTCTTCTACCAGAAAGCTCATTCTAAGAATCAATATGGATCCTGTTCCTCAACTTCTTAAAAAAATTATTTACTTCCTATTAGCTATGGCAGTGGTTTTCAACGGTGGGTGGGTGAGCAGGGTTGGGGGAGAGTGGTTTGTCTCCAAGGATACAGTTGGCAATATCTGAAGATGTTTTTTGGCTTCCACAGTAGGGGTGGAGGGTGTTATTACTGACATCTAGTGAGTAGAGACCTGCAGGCTGGGGATGCTGCTAGACATCCTACAGTGCAAAATGACAGCCCCTTCATAACAAAGAATTGTTGTTGATGTTGTTAGGTGCCATCAAGTAAGTTCCCACTCATAGCGACCCTATGTACTGCAGAACGAAACGGTGTCCAGTCCTGCACCATCCTCACAATCATTGTTATGCTTGAGTACATTGTTGCAGTCACTGTGTCAGTCCATCTCATTGAGGGTCTTCCTCTTTTTCCCTGACCCTGTACTTTGCTAAGCATGATGTTCTTCTCCAGGGGCTGCTCTCTCCTTAAAAACATGTTCAAAGTACGTAAGATGTAGTCTCGCCATCCTTGCTTCTAAGGAGCATTCTGGTTGTACTTCTTCCAAGACAGACTTGTTCATTCTTCTGGCAGTCCATAATATATTCAATTTTCTTTGCCGTCACCATAATTCAAAGGCACCAATTCTTCTTTGGTCTTCCTTATTCATTGTCCAGCTTTTGCATGCATATGAGATGATTGGAAATACGGTGGCTTTGGTCAAGCACAACTTAGTCCTCAGAGTGACTCCTTTTCAACACTTTAAAGAGGTCTTTTGTAGCAGATTTGCCCAATGCAATACATCCTTTGATTTCTTGACTGCTGCTTCCAAGAGCGTTGATTGTAGATTCAAGTAAAACGAAATCCTTGACAACTTCAATCTTTTCTCCATTTATCATGATGTTGCTTATTGGTTCAGTTGTGAGGATTTTTGCTTTCTTTTTTTTTTTATGTTGAGGGTGTAATCCATACTTAAGGCTGCAGTCTTTGATCTTCATTAGTAAGTGCTTCGAGTCCTCTTCACTTTCAGCAAGGAAGATTGTATCATCTGCATAACTCAGGCATTAATGGGTCTTCCTCCAGTCCTGATGCTGCGTTCTCCTTCATATAGTTCAGCTTCTCAGATTATTTGCTCACCATACAGATTGAATAGGTATGGTGAAAGGATACAACCCTGACACACACCTTTCCTGACTTTAAACCAATCAATATCCCCTGGTTTTGTTCAAACAACTGCCTCTTGATCTATAAACAGGTTTCTTATGAGAATAATTAAGTGTTTTGGAATTCTAATTTTTTGCAATGTTATTGACTTTGCATAGTCAATAAAACACAGGCAAACATCTTTCTGATATTCCCTGCTTTCAGCCAGGATCCATCCGACATCAGCAGTGATATCCCTGATTCCATGTCCTCTTCTGAATCCGGCTTGAATTTCTGGAATTCCCTGTTGATGTCCTGCTGCAACTGCTTTTCAATGATCTTCAGCAAAATTCTACTTGTGTGTGACATTAATGATATTGTCTGAAAATCTCAGCATTTTATTGGAAAACCTTTCTTTGGAATGGGCAGAAATATGGATCTCTTCCAGTCAGTCAGCCAGGTAGCTGTCTTCCAAATTTCTTCCCATAGACAAGTGAGTGCTTCCAGCACTGTTTCCATTTGCTGAGACGTCTTAGTGGGTATTCCATCAATTCCTAGAGCCTTAATTTTTGCCAGTGTCTTCCATGCAGCTTAGACTTCTTCAGTACCGTTGGTTCTTGACCATATGCTGCCTCCTGAAATGGTGGAAAGTTGACTTTTTGGTACAATGACTCTCTGTGTTCCTTCCATCTTCTTTAGATGCTTCCTGAGTTGTTCAATATTTGCCCATAGAATCCTTTAAAATTGCAACTTGAGGCTTGAATTTTTTCTTTAGTTCTTTCAGTTTAAGAAATACCAAGTACATTCTTTCCTTTTGGTTTTCTAACTCCAGGCCTTTGCACTTTACTTTTTCTTCTCCAGCCGCCCTTTGAAATCTTCTCTTCAACTCTTTTACTTCATAATTTCTTCCATTTGCTTAGCTACTCTACATTCAAGAGCAAATTTCAGCATCTCTCTGACATCGATTTTGGTCTTTTCTTTCTTCCCTTTCCTGTCTTTTTAATGACCTTTGCTTTTTTCCTGTATGATGTCCTTGCTGTCATTCCACAACTCATCTGGTTTTCGGTCATTAGTGTTCAATCCATTAAATCCATTTTTGAGATGGCCTCTAAATTCAGGTAGGATATACTCAAAGTATTATTTTGGCTCTCACAGACTTGTTTTAATTTTCTTCAGCTTCAACTTATACTTGCATATGAGCAATTGATGGTCTGTTCCACAGTTGGCCCCTGGCCTTGTTCCGACTGATTATATTGAGTTTTCCATGGTCTCTTTCCACAGATGCAGTCAATATGATTCCTGTGTTTTTCATCCAGTGAGGCCCACATGTATAGCTGCTGTTTATGTTGTTGAAAAAAGGTATTTGCAATGAAGAAGTTGCTTGTCTTGCAAAATTCTATCATGCCATCTCTGGTGTCATTTCTATCACCAAGGCCATGTTTTCTAACTACTGATCCTTCTTGTTTTTTTTTTTTTCCCAGCTTTCCCTCTCAATCACCAGTCATTATCAATGCATCTTGATTGCGTGTTTGACCAATTTCAGACTGCAGAAGTTGGTTAAAAAAAAAAAAAAACTTCAATTTCCTCATCTTCGACTTTGGTGATTAGTCCATAAATTTGAATAATAGTTATATTAACGGATCTTCCTTGTAGATGAATGGATATTATCCTATCACTGACAGCCCTGTACTTCAGGATAGATCTTGAAATGTTGTTTTTGATGATTGAAATAATACAATACAAAGTCTTATATTTACAAAATCCATGATGTTCCCCCTTCACTCTCCTCTCCTTCACCCTCTTCCCTACTATGAACAATTTGGAAAGTATGCTGCTATGCTTTTCTTCTAAGTTATACAAATATACATCATGCATACACACACACAGAGGAGTTTTCTTTGCTGTTTCTTGGTGTTTATTTACATATTACTATGCAGCTTGGCTTTCCTGGTTGACAATCTAATGTGCACAAGTATAGAAGTCAATAGATACAAATCTAGTCTTTTTTCTAATTTATTTATGCACATATATGCAGATATCTCTAACAAACAAAAAAGGGACATATCATGAATGGGCATTTTCTTTTCCTATTATAGTATATTTCTTATCCCACTCCTAAATTTCATAACCAGATAACCTGTGCTAACAAAAAAGCTGTAAATTCTTCTCTGCCTTTCTCCATTTTCATATAACTATTTACAAATTCACACACACACATACACAGATTTTATCACTGTTAGTTCGTAAAAAATGGAATCATAGGAAACAGATTTCTTTACCTTTCTTTTCTAACTCAACAATACTTCACAAAAATCTTTCTCTTATAGCTACAATTTATGCTTTTAAGTGGCTGCAAAATATTCTATTATAGAGGTTTTTCAACCCTTTCTTTGTCATTGGCATTTATTTTTGCTACTACAAGGAATGCTGCTATAAACATCGCTTTATATGTGTCCTAATTTATTGAGGCTTTTATTACTATGGGTTGGACTCCCAGAAGTGGAATTGTTGGGTTGAACAGCATGTGTACTCTTAATTTTAAGAGATGTTTTCATATTACTTTCCAAAAAGACTATAAAATTTTATCCTTTCTCCAATGATTTCTTCTTCTTTTTTTATTGTGGTGAAAATATACTCAACATTCGCCAATTCAACGATTTCTACATGTATAATTCAGAGACATTGATCACATTCTTCTTTTTGTGCAAACCATTATCGATAACCTTTTTCCAAATTATTCCTCCACTTTTAGCATAAACTCAATACCCCCTAAGCAAAAACTTCCCCTTTCCTCCTCTCTACCACCCCTGATAACCACTAATTACCTTTGCACTTATTTAACTTAAGTGAGAACACACAGTGTTTGTCCTTTTGCAACTGGCTTATTTCCCTCAGCGTGTTTTCAAGGTTCATCCATGTTGTGGCATGCACCAGGACTTCATTTCGTTTTGTGACTGAGTAATATTTCATTGTGTATCTATCACATTTTGTCCATCCATTCACCTGTTGATGAATCTTCCAGTGATTTTTGAGACAACATTTTTTTCCTTATGACTACCAGGAATAAGAGTGATAATTTGGCAAGATGTGTCAAAAGGTGCATAAAAATATCTCCCCCAGGGTGGGGAGGCAAACTGAGAATAACTAAAAGTGTTATTTTGTTGTTACATTGATTTTAATTTCCGTGACTGTAGATGAATTTATATCCTTATCTCCTGCCATATTAAAAAGGAAAAAAAAATGAAGTCCGTGTCTACACAAAGACTTGTACGTGAGTATTCTTAGCAGCACTATTCAAAATAGATAAAAATGACAATCAACATCAGTGTCCATCAGTTAGTGAATGGATAAACTCGTAAACTAAATTAAAATATTAGAAAAGAATTGAGGATTGATAAGAGCAACTCGAAAGGTTAGATAGGAAGCTTAAGAGGAAGTGAGTTTATGTTAATAAGCGAGAAACAATTTGGGAAAGAAGGGTAAAATCATTTGCCAACTTGAAGAATGTAAAAAATGTCACTGAATGGTACAGGTAGAAATTGTTGAATTGCTGTATGTTTTACTGTGTGTATTTTCAACAACAATAAAAAAAGAAGTAATACAATGTTACCACATATTTGCCATAAACAATGACTATTTCTGGGTAAGGGTGAGATGCCCAATACATTATCTTTAGTAGAAGATTGCCAATAAAACCAATAATTGCCTAATTATGACCTCAGCATGCCCACCACATGGCATTCCAATGGCCATGGTCTATAGAGCCTGACTTATTGATCCACACTACAGGAATGCATGCCTTAAAACTGGAACAGACCACAAGTGATGAACAAATGGAAACCTCACCCATTGCTAGTGGGAATGCAAAAAGTACAGCCAAGGTGGGAAACATTTTGGTAGTTCTTCCAAAGTTTGAACACGGCAACTACCATATGATGCAGCAATCCCAATCCTAGGTATATATTCAGAAGAAGTGAAAGCAGGAACACAAACAGAAACCTGTAAACCAATGTTCATTGCAGCACTTTTCAAAATAGCTAAAATATGGAAACAACCTAAGTGTTCATCAACAAATGAATGGATAAATAAAATGTGGTTTTTACATACAATGAAATATTATGCACCCATAAAGAGAAATGAAGTTCTGATGCATGTCACAGTATGGATGAACCTTGAAAACATAATACTGAGTGAAATACGTCACTCACAAAAGGATGAATATTGTATGCCCTCACTTATATGAAACAAGCAAATACATAAAAATCAAAGATGATTAGTGGTTACCAGGGGTAGAAGGGAGAGGGAAAGGAGAAGTTTTTGTTTGGGGGACACTGAGTTTAGGTTTAAGGTGTTAGAATAATTAGCAAAGTGATAAGAATAAGCGTTGCACAATGTGAGTAAAGTCAGTGTCATTGAATCGTACATGTAGCTACCATTGAATTTGAGTGTTTTTTGTGCCTATCTGCACCACATTAAAAGAAAGTAATATGTGGCACACACACAAAAAGAAAGAAAACAATTGAGGAGACTATGTATACAAATTCTTAGGCTAAGAAAGCCTTATTTTTGGGGACAGGATACCCAGAAGCTACGGAAGGATATATAAGCAATTTGGCTGAATATACATTTATTATGTTTCTATGTCAAAATGAGCCCTGGTGGCACAGGGGTTAAAGCACTGGACTGCCAACTGAAGGGCTGGCAGTTGTAAACCACCAGAGGCTCTGCAGGAGAAAGATGTGACAGTCGGCTTCTGTAGAGATTTACAGCCTTGGAAACCCTATGGGGTGGCTGTGAGTTCGAATTGACTAGATGGCAGTGGGTTTGGGTGATTTGGGGTAAGTCAAAAGATATTTTCAGCCAAATCAAAAGACAAATGATAGATCTGGGAAATAATTTGTAATAGAGATGACATGCAATGGTTAAAAATCTGTAAAAGTCAACAAACTCCTATAAATGGACAATAAAGAGGCCAACAACTTAATAGGCTGCTAATTCACAGAAAAAGCAATTCCAAGTTTGGAAAGGGATAAGGGTGATGGTTGCACAACATGATGAAAGTAATTAATGTCACTGAGTTGTATATCTTTAAAAAATGCTGAAATGGCAAACTTCTGCTATATACTATATTTTTCATGCAAATAACCCACACCTCCTACTTTTGTTTGCCAGCAGTTCCCACCTCCTTTTGTGTTTCTATGCCATTTTCTTTTACAGGTTGCTGTAAAAAAATTAGCATAGCATGCTTACGAAAACACTTCCTTGGTAGGATGGAGAGGTTAGCAAACAAACATAGCAATGCATTCTTTGTGTAAAAATACAGTGTGTGTGTGTATTTACAAAGCCCATTGCTGTCAAGTCGATTTTGACTCATAGCTACCCTAAAGGACAGAGTAGAACTGCCCCAGAGTTTCCAAGGAGTGCCTGGTGTATTCAAACTGCCAACCTTTTGGTTAGCAGCTATAGCACTTACGCCACCAGGGTTTCTGAACATATGTATATATACATACACTTACCACAATAAAATTTCTAAAAAGTGAAAGGATTTTTAGTTCATTACACAATTAATACATACTTATTGTGAAAAAAAATGAAATTGGCATAACGTTACAGAAACATCCAAAATGAAAAGTTAACTCACCTCCTCCTATATGAGACAAAAGGTCCTGGCAGGAAACAGATGGCAGCCTCAAGGGATTTAGATGAAGATGGTTCAATGAGAGTGCAATACACAGAGATGTGACCATAGGGAAGAGAATTGACAGAGCTAATGAAGTACTAAGGACCAACAACAGTGGAAGTTATTGCCACCCCATGTTTAAAGCAGCAAGGGGAAAAGTTGACATTTCTATATCAACAGTTGGATGCGGAAGCAGGGTTGCTTGACAGAAGCTATGATCATAGAGAATTGCAGGCTCTAACAGAATCACAGCAAGGCAGGCAAGGTATGGGGGAGAGGATATGAAGACCCAACCCTTCCTGTCTTCTGCCCTTTTACCTAATGTCCTTAGTGCCCATTGGCTGACACCACTGGAAACGAGAAGGCAGGAGGCCCTGATTTTGAAGTGCTTAGAGATCAGCCTCCTGGGGCACAGAGGAGGTCAAGAAAGGATGGAGAGTGGATCAGGGTGAAGTGGCAAACTGAGAGGAACTAACACTTCATTCTCGCCACTCACCCTAGTCCCCCGAGATAATAATCATTATTAACAGCTGGGCATTTATTTTACCAGAATGATTTCTATGAATGTTCTTCCTACCACTTTTTTTTTTTGCAAAAGTTAATGTATTTAATATTTTAAAAACCTTAATGGCCCAATAAGAAAAAAGAGGAATATACAATAAAAAGCAAGAGCGGGACATAAATTGACAGTTCAACACACACACAAAAGAAATGCAAATGAATAATATAGGCCTCAAAGAATCAGCCTATTTTGTAATCAAATAGATGCAAATTAAAACAACGATGAAATGCCATTATTCATCTATCAAACTAACAAAGAATAAAATTATATATGGAAGGCCTCCCGTTGTCAAGGGTGTGGTGAGATAATACACTCACTGATGGAAGGAGGATACATTGTTTCATCCTTTCAGGGGGGTGATTTGGCAAGATGTATCAAGAGGCTCATAAAAATGTTTATATCCTCTCCACCAGTAATTCTACTTCTAGGAACTTATCCACAGGAAATAGTCAGAAAAGCACAAGCGGTGCTTAGTATGATATTATTTATAATAGTAAGAAATTATAAAAACACACATACTCACAATAGGGGATTTGTAAAATAAATTATGGTATGGCTGTACAATGAAACGGAGCCCTGGTGCACGGTGGTTAAGAACTCGGCTGCTAACTACAAGTCCAGCAGTTCAAATCTGTCAGCCATTCCTTGGAAGCCCAATGGAGCAGTTCTACTCTGTCCTATTGGGTCACTATGAGTCAGAATCAACTCGACAGCAATGGCTTTCTTTTTTTTTTTTTTTTAATACAATGAAATATGCCATTAAAATCATGTTGCAGAAGAATATTTAGCAACGGGAGACAATGCATGTGGCATTATTATGCAAAATAATCAAAATATAAATCAGAATATATCCTGTGACCTTAAGTTTGTAAAAAACAAACAATAAGAGAGACTGGGGAGAGGGAAAGAGAAAGAGAGATACTAGGAAAAAGTATGCTAAACGTTCATTGATTGTAGATATTTTCCATATTCTTCGTACTTTTCTGTATTTTCCAAAAATTCTACAATGGGTATATTTTAATATCTATATAAATTTCGTGGAGACATGCAGAGCTATTCCACCCATCCATTCACCTTCTATTTGGCCTTTCTAATTATGCGTAGGGGCGTCTCATTGTTGCATATCATTGCATTTCCCTAATGACTAATGACCAATGAGTAACTCTTTGTGTATTAATATACCATCTGTATATCTTCCTGGTGGAATGTATATTCAAATCTTTTGCTTATTTTTTTATTGGGTTGTTTTTGTTATCACTGAGTTTACATATACATAAAAAACACATCTTTTATCAGATATATGATTTGAAAATATTTTCTCCCACTCTTTGGTTCATTTTCTTGTTCTCTTCACAATGTCTTCTTTTCCTTTACAATGATACGATAACATGATATAATAAAAACAAGAGAAATACATGTTATTTTTCTCTTTACCCTGTTTACAATATTCTTTAGGTCCAAGTTGCTGCATTTCCAGCCCTCTCCAGAAGTACACAGCTGATTCTTATGACACTTGCTAACCTTGTGGTGGGAGTCCTAAAGTTCAAATGGTTAACAAACTTGGCACCTAATGGAAAAGTTGGTGGTTCGAGTCCACCCAGAGGAACCTCGGGAGACAGGCCTGGTGATCTACTTCAGAAACATCAATCACCGAAAGCCCTATGGAGCACAGTTCTACTGCAACACTCCTGGGGCCACCTTAAGTCAGAATAAACTCAAAAACAGGTGGTTTTTAGCCTTGTGGTGGGGAGCAGAGGAATCTTAGGTAAGAGCTGTGCATCTTTATTTGTCGATGGGCCCTTTTCAGTGATCTGCCTCTCCCTCAGTAGTAAGGAATCCTTAATTGTCTAAGCTCAAGACATTTTCCTGATTCTCCCCAAAGAGTAAACTTTGTTCTTGTTCACTTCCCCAGATCAGTTTAAGTCTTCATCTGCCCCTGAGGACCACAAGATTTGTGACCCTGCCCCGAAAGGCTTAAGACTTTTGTTCCATAGAGGGTATATGTGTATATGTGAGATGGTTCCTCTTCCTTTCCTCCAGGGCTGCACAAGGTGGAGGCATTCTCTGGGCTCCTCTGTGCCCCAGTATTTCTCTTGAGTAGCTGGTGAAGGTCTGTTGAGAAGACGCTGAGAGTTAATATGAATTCCTCTTGTTTCTGTGGCTCCCAGAGTTTCCATACATTCACACTTGCCCATACTCATCCTCTCTCCATCTGTTGTACATCGAAGCTGATTTCTCCTCACTAGCTTTTACAGGGTCTGGAGTCTGCTCCAGGTAAGCGAGTGCTCTTGTCTTTCTCTCTTTGGATGAATCTGTTTTTACCTAAATCTCAGGTTAGGTACTTGGCCTGTGACCTCAGCTTTCTGACGGTTTCCAAAAAAGCTGTGATTTTTCAGATTTTCTCACTTTTTATTTTGTTGTAAGAATAGGAGAAACACTCTTTCCAGCTTTCTATACCTTAAGCCAAAGCCAGAAATTCTCCCTCCTGGCATTTTTATGAGAACATCACAGAGAAACTGATGACCCCATGAGTGGGTTTAGAAGGGCCATTATCTGCATACCTGCAAACATTTTTGACTCTGAGAAACTCAACCTGCAACTACCTGACAGTCACAGGCAGCTCCCATAGGTCTGTAGCAAATATACTCATTTCCTTCTGAGGAGTCCCTCTTCATTAATGGTCAGTTGGAAACTCTGGCGGAATAGTGGTTAAGTGCTAGGGCTGCTAACCAAAACGCTGGCAGTTTAAACCCACCAGCCACTCCTTGAAAACTCTATGGGGCAGTTCTACTCTGTTCTACAGGGTCGCTGTGAGTCGGAATTGACTCAACAGCAGTGAGTTTGGGTTTTTTTGGCCACCAGGTAGCAAGTGATTGATATTTTGTTTATGAGTAGGCTATCTGATCCAGCCACACATTCAGGGGTGGGGAGGGAAAAACGCTAAGTAGACAATAAATAAGTGGTAACTTTGGTGAAGGGTAAGACAGTACACAGTACTGGGGAAGTCAGCACAACTTGACCAAGACAAGGTCAGGGAAGCTCCATAGTCACATCGAAACTCCCTGAGGGACTGAATCCCTGGGCTGAGGGCTGGGGACCGTGGTCTTAGGGAACATCTAGCTCAATTAGCATAACATAGTTTATAAAGAAAATGTTCTTCATCCTACTCTGGTGATGTAATGAACAACTTACAGCATATTTTTCCAGTTAAACTTATATATTTCTAAGAAAAAAAAAACGTTATTAGAATACCCAAACTTTAAATAATCCTATCTTGATAAATGTCTTTCTAGATAAAAATAAAATAGAATAGATAGAAATCAGCAAGTATCCAAATCCAGTTAACCTATTCTCTTGCTGGCAAATAACATTACTAATTCTTTTGTTATACATATTTCTGAATTCATCCTTTGTTATTTTAGTTAGAAACATGCTTCCGTACAGAGAATAAAGCAAATTACCACATACACAAATCACCCATTATTCAATGTTCATGTATCATTGTTCTTCCAAGAGATCTTTTTACTGAATTTTCCCATTTTATTAATTTATATTTATTTTATATATATTTCTTTATTATATATGTAATTTTAAAAATTAAAGAAGACTGAATGATGTAAGTAAAAATGACAGATTGAGGAAGGCCAAAGATTGATGCCTTTGAATTATGGTGTTGATGAAGAATATCGAACATACCGTCAACTGCCAGAAGAACGAACAAATCTGTTCTGAAAGATGTACTGCCAGAATGCTCCTCAGAAGGGAGGATGGCTAGACTTGGTCTCACGTACTTTGGACATTT
The DNA here is from genome assembly GCF_024166365.1 of Elephas maximus indicus. NCBI lineage: Eukaryota > Metazoa > Chordata > Mammalia > Proboscidea > Elephantidae > Elephas > Elephas maximus. Next base: position 86,569,635 of record NC_064830.1, on the reverse strand, counting down.
ATAAGAAATATCCAGAACCGGCAAATTCATAAAGACAGAAAGCAGATTAGTGGTTGCCAGGGCTAGGAGTATGGGGGCATGGGGAGTGACTGCCTACTGGGCACAGAGTTTCTCTTTGAGGTCGTTTTAGAACTAGAGGGACCTGATGATTGTATAATATTGTTAGTGTACAGGGTGCCACTTAATTGTACATCTTAAAATGGTTAAAATGGTGACTTTTATGTTGTCTCAAGAAAAGACAACTTTCAGTGTAGTCAGTGAGACAGAGGAACAATATGCTGACCATGCTATCTGATTTTCATCTGGATTCTAGACTAACAGCTATGTTTTTTCAGAAAAACATGTTTTTGCTCAGTGGTCAAAACCAGGATGTAAAACCATATGTCCCAAGTGCTCTTAACCAAGTGACTATCTATACCTCTCAAAATACACATACTCAGGAAGAGTGCTATCTGGGTGCTGTTGCCAACAAGATATTTTTGCAAGATAGACAAAGAAAATACATGTAAGCATCTTCTGACCATGATCTAAGCATTCTGTGAACCTATCTGTAATCACCAACTATACTATTAGTAATCAGTAACCAGAGTGTGATTATTACAATATTTATTGATTTTTCTGTAATTGTCCTCCTTATGGTTTGGTTCCTCTTTTTATCCCCATAAAAGTATAAGAATACTTGTATCATGAAACTGCCTGGGACTACCTGGTTCCATTTTCAATGGGCTATGTGGTTTCCCACTTGCAATTGTTTTAAACCCTTAATAAACCTCTCTAACTTAAGCAGCATTCAAGTTTTTCTCTACAACCATGTTAATTGAATTTTACCTTAATAAAAAAAAATAAAGATCAATATCAAAATGTGAAAACTAAAAAAAAAAAAAAAACAACAACAACCTTATTTCTGTGGAAATGCTTTTTCATCAGAACAATGATTCAAGTTAGTCAAACTGGAATATAGGCTTTTTCATAATGTTAAACAATAACTAGAAGTAATACTAGTTTATGTGATCAGTTTACCTGTGTGAGTTTAGGAAAAACATACTCAAATAAAATAAAATGTGTACTTGTGTTACACTTACCCCTGAAAATCTCAGAAGACATCTTTTTTTAATGCTAATCTGTAAAGAATAAACTTGCCTTGCTTGACAAAGATTTACCTAAATTATGTGAATTTGAAATCTTAGAATGGTTCTGAGTTGATTTCTGAGAGAATATTTTTGATATAACACATTTAAAATATGAATATTTCAATTTCCTTATTTTGAGGGAATTTTAGAAATATTCAAATTATATAAATAATTATCTAATATGCCAATCATTACAGAGATCCTCTAATTTAAGAGAATTTATACTGTAATATATTAATAAAAAAATATCATCTAGAAAAGCATTCCACAACTCACAGAGATAAAGGTGTTTCTAAATTATGGGCCCATAGACACACAGGCATAGAGAAATACAACTTATAGTCTCCAGCCACGAGTAAACACAGACATAGAAAATCTCACCTGTTCAGATATCAAAAAGCTGTTCCACTTAGGAAGGCATAAAATCTTAATTGATTTGAGCTCAAAAATAGACAAACAAAAATACTGACAAGCCAGATTCTCTGTTGTTTCTCAGTCACGGAAACTAGATCTCTATAAACCATTAGTTTGTTTACAGAGATCTCCAATAGTCAGACCATAAAAACAAATTTCCAACCACTGCTTCCAACAATTGGGAATAACTTATTGGCTGTAAATGTACCAAAAACAAAATGGAAACACAAAATTAGTAGAGAGGAAAATTAAAATGGGAAAAACAGAGCAGCGACTAAGTTCTATTGGTGATTTGGACCCAAGTAAGAGCTAAGAAAACACACTCTTGGGCTTGAAACACATGTGAGGTGCACTTCTCTGTCAAGGATGTTTACCTAGCTCTGGTAGGTGAATCCATTGGGCATGTGGGTGTTCCTTCCAAAACAGTTAATATTTTCCAGACAGGGTAAAATAATAACACTCATATAAATATGACATGAACGTGTGTTGGAAGATTCTATTTAACTCATGAGGGAATGGGCAGATACAACCAATTCAAAACTGAATTCAAAGAATAGACACAGGAGTATTGATCAGGCATATTGACATGCATATGTAAATGGAGATATTTACAGCATGAAAGGGGGAACAATTGAATCTCTACTGAATAAGACATTGTGTATGTCTGTCAGTGGTCTAAATGTTAAAAGGGGTGGAAGCTCAAATACAATGCAAAGCCAGAATCAGGTAACCTGTAGTGGTATTCTCTAGACAAGGCGAAGTTTTTCACTGAAACTCAAGTTTATTTCTATAATGTTACAGACAAGTAGAGAGTTAAGAATTTCCACAAAAAGAGGGCCCAGTCATCAGGATGACCGGGTTCCTACCATGGACACATCTAGATCCCAGGCCTGTTAAGGGCCAAGTGGATACCAATGACTTGTCTAGGTGTCACAAAGGCTACTCCCTGACCAATAGGAGACTGGAGCATGGGGATACAGTGGGCAGGACTGAGCACTGGTATCTTTAGAGACCTGGGCCAAATGGAGAATTGAGCTGGGCCAATCAGAGAGAAACTTACCTAACACCATGACAGGGAAAAGAAGACATCGGAACTGCCATAGGCGTAGGAAGCGGGTTAACTCTCGCTGTGCACAAGCTAGGCTGCGGTTCCCCAAGAGTTGCATGAACCACCTTCTGAGAGAGGGCCACTACTCCCACCGCCTGTCTTCATCTACACCTGATTTCCTCGCTGCCATTCTTGAGTACCTGATATCCAGCATCCTGGAGCTGGCAGACAACGAAGCCCGCAATGACTGCAGAAAACGTATCACCCCGCAAGATGTGGACATGGCCGTGTGCAATCACCCTGAGCTCAGCCGCCTGTTCAGGAATGCAAGCATCTCTCAGGTCAATAAGATGCCCTGAAGCAGGAAGAACTAATGATACCTGGGTTCCAGAGCCTGCCAGGAGTCCTAGAAGCCTCAAGTCAGAACCAAAACTTCTCACAGCTGCAGGATCCAGAGTGTTGTCCATTGACAAATTTGATTAAAGTTTAAATCCATGGGTGTGTATCTGACTCCTCAGTTTCTGTAACTTTGAGTTGTAAGCGTCTGTGAGACATCCAAGCAGAGACAGCCCTTAGTTGGAGGGACGGAAGGTGGTGGTCAGTGTGAAGGGTTTGAATTAGTGACTTCATCAAGTAGCTATTTCTAGTGGTGACAGTGCAGGGAGTGGCCCTGCATGATGGAGCTGCCTGAGGTGAAGACACCCAGGAAGCCAAAGCTTTGTGAGGCCAGGATGTTAGCTGCGGATCTCCTTGGCATGTTGAAGTACCCAGAATGATGGTAGTAATTGGTGTGGAGCTGAAAGACTGTGGCTGAGTTGCTATTATGAATTGAATTGTGTCCCCCCAAAATAAGTGTGGTAATTATAACCCCTATACCTGTGCATAAGGAGCCCTGATAGCACAGTGGTTAAATATTTCTCTGCCAACCAAAAGGTCAGTGGTTTGAACCCACCGGCCAATCTTCGAAAGAAAGATGTAGCAGTCTACCTCTGTAAAAATTACAGCCTTGGAAACCCAATGGGGCAGTTCTACTCTGTCTTATAGGGTTGCTATGGGTCAGAATTGACTCCACAACAATGGATTTGGATGTAATGCAATGTAATGTAATGAATTACCTTGCACGTGATGTAATCACTTTCTGCAACGCAATCTAATGTGATATAATCAATCAATCAGTTGAAATCATACCATTGTAGGGTGGATCTTAAACCTAATCATTTCTGAGTTAAAAAAGAGCAGAATAGATATAGACATACGCATAACAGGGAAGACGGATGCCATCTGATTATGAAGGCAGAAAAATCTACAAGCCCAGGAACTTCAAGGATTGCCAGTTATCAGAAGTTGCAATAGACAAGAATCTATGCTCTGAATTTAGACTTCTAGCATCCTAAACTGTGAGAAAATTCATTCCTTTAAAACCAGCCATTTGTAGCATTTCTGTTATAGCAGTGACTAGGAAACTAAGACATCGTTTTAGTTTTTATTCATTATAGGGAATATCTAAAGGCCAGAGAGCAATGGGGGTAGAAGTGGAGAGGGTGGCATAACAGTTGTCATGAACTTAAAAGAGATAGGGGCTTTTAGGTGAAGATGAAGTCATGATGGGGGAAACAATAAACAAATATACAAAAGAGGAAAAAAGTATCAAAGAAAGCAAAAAAAAAAAAGGAAAATCCATAATCTGACAACCTAAATAAAAGTATAAACTAAAAAAGAAAAACCGTTGCCATCCAGCCAATTCAACTCATAGTGACCCTACAGGACAAAGTAGAGCTGCCCCATAGGATTTCCAACAAGCAGGAGCAGCTGGTAGATTCAAACTGCCAAACTTTTGGTTAGTAGCTGAGCTCTTAACCACTGAGCCACCAGGGCTCCGAAGTTTCTCCTTTTGGGAGGCTTTCATAGTGTAGGATTTCCCATTCGTTTTTCATCTTGGTGATGTTGAAAATTCAGCCATGTTTGTAAGAATTCAATTACTCCCACAGATTACACAAAGATTATCTAGGTTGTAAACGGCAGAATATTTGCATAGATCAATGGAGCACCCATTAAAAAAACCAAACCCATTGCCTTTGAGTGGATTCCAACTCATAGCAACCCTACAGGGCAGACTAGAACTGCCCCATAGGGTTTCCAAGGAGCACCTTATGGATTCGAACTCCCGACCTTTTGGCTAGCAGCCATAGCTCTTAACCACTACGCCACTGGGGTTTCCAGATGGAGTACACGAAGCTTATATTTAAATAAAACTATAATCTGCCATATATCCATCCATACCTTTTCCCAAATATTTTTTAATGGAATCATAGCATTGTATCATTAACGTGTTTCCACAGCAATGTTTGGGCTATATTATCATTTTAACTACTTCTCTGAAATGAATATGATTTAATTATTTTCAGTAGTCTCTTAATTGTTGAACTTTTAATTTTTTTTCTTTTTTATCTTAAAAATATTGCTGTGGTTAAAAAAAAAAAATCACTAGCTAACTCCCTTCACATCATTACAAAGAAGAACAAGAATCTGCCCACAATGGGACACTGATGTTTGACTTGGTTGGGTATTGTAGCAGAATTCCAACTGTTGGGGATCCTGTGGCTTGTGGCCCCTTTAGCAATGTAGCCTCTGGGTCACTCAGGCCCAGAGGACACCCTTGTTATGCAGGTCTCTTCTTTTCAAGGTTATACTTTTCAGAGCTTAATCTAAATATACCAAGTACCACAGCAAGAAGCTTTCTGTCTTGTTTTTCTGTTTTTATTTAGTTTGGTTGACAAACGTGTAAAACTTTACTTAATTTGCTCATGGTTCTAGGCATTTTACAAATTAATTAATATACCCTCTTAACAATTGTATAATGTAGATTATTTTCTTTTCCCCTATTTTAAATATGAGCAAACTAAAGCACAGAGACGTTCGTTTGCCCAAGGTCATCCAGCTAGCAAGTGGCAGAGTTGGGATAAAAATTCAGCCCTAACCCTCTTCCCTTTACCTTTGTCAGAAGATAAAAAAAGACTGAAAGTTATTATACAAAAGTAGCATAAACTTGTGGATCCCAAGGTTATATGTATATGTGTGCGTGTGTTTTCCCAGGCCGGAGTAATTTTTCTAAACAGATGAGTGTCCCTTCATCTTTATTTTCGTGAATAAGATAATAACCCCACAGCAGTGATGGACTCTAAGGGGGCAGAGAGCTGTGACTTTTACAGCCTGCTTCCATTTAAAAGAACCACCTTCTTTCCGTTACAGCATCCAAACTTATTAGGACATAACCTTTCAAATCTGAGAGAAAAGGTCAGCTTTAACTAGAGAACAGAGCTTTCTCCGTTTAGGGGGCTTTCATAAGTGTAGGATTCCCCATTCTTTGCTCATCTCAGCGATGTTGGAAATTCAGCCACATTCTAGGAGTCCAATCACTGCCGCCGATTACACAAAGATTATCAAAGTTGTAAAAGGCAGAATATTTGCATAGATCGATGGAGCACAGCAAAGCTCATATTTAACAAGAGAAATAAAAGTGAGAGTGCCTCAGCAGTCACTGACGGGGGGAGCATAACGTCACGTCATCGTGCTGAAGGCTGAGACGTAATTGAAATCGATGTTACAGCACAGTGTATCCTCCAGCTTCCGTGCGCTTTGAGAGCGCGATTCTAATTCCCTATCTGAGTAATTCATTTGCCTTAACTTAAGTAGGCTCAGTATTAGGGGAGTGTTTCTATTATGTTGCTTTGCTGTGAGGTTTGAATTCAGTAGGTCGTCTTTCAGCAAATCAGATTATGATAGATTGCTGGCAAAAACCACTGCATCCTCGAATGCCCCGAGAGTTAGGAACAGGGGCCAGAGGCAGGATGCTACAGTGGTTACTGGCATGGGCTTTGATGCCAGAGAGATGCGCCCTCCACCCTATGTTCCACGACATGCTAGTTGAGTGGCCTTAAGCAAGACACTTGATATCTGGGCCTTGGCCACCTCATTTGTAAAATGGAATTGCCCAGGGAATTAAACGAGATATTTTGTGAAGGAGTCATGGCAGTGTTCTTAGACATTATCTGACATTCAGGCCAATTCATTCCCCAGACCTATCATTCATAAGGAATCTCCTTGGGTGGTGCAAACGGTTGAAGTGCTTAACTGCTAGCTGCAAGTTGGAGTTTCGAATCCACCCAGAGGTGCCTTGGAAGAAAGGCTTGGCAATCTACTTCTGAAAAGCCAGCCACTGAAAACCCTAAGGAGCAGAGTTCTACTCTGACACACATGGGGTTCCCACGAGTCCCAATCTACTCAACAGCAGCCGGTATTCGTATCGTATATGACATCTTTTCCAGGCAGCTTTTTTAAAAATTCAAACCTAGAATTTTTTTCCCCCTTCTGAGTTCCCTTACTAACAATTTTATTGAGGTACAATTCAGCTATTTAAGTGTATAATTGAATAAGTTTTAGTACATGGACAAGACTGTGCAACCATCAGTTGCCGTTTTAGAACATTTTCATCACCCTGGTGACACCCCTCATGCCCATCAGAGTTAATCCTCATTCACCCGCCACCCCCATGGTGTAGCCATACAACCAAATATCCTTCAGCAATAAAAAGGAAACAAAATACTGATACCTGCTACAACACGGATGAACCTTGAAAGCATATCGCTAAGTAAAAGAAGGCAGATACAAAAGTGCCCGTATGTTGTATGATTCCATTGATATAAGATGCCCAGGAAAAAGCATTTTGTATTTTTACCCTCTTCTGGCCTTTAATCCATTTTGCGAGTCTCTTATCCTTCCTAACTAACCCAAAGGAGGGAAGTCAGGTTCATCACTATTTCTCTTATGACACACTTGGAGTCACCACGAGTTGGAACCAACTCAATGGCAATTCATTACTGGTTTTCAGAAGCTCCTTTCTTTAACCACTCAAGAAAAGGTAAGAAAATGGTACTAGAGAAAAAGCACCTTCCCAGAATTAGGCTTTTATTTGTGACTTGTTTGTGAAAACAAAAGAACTAACAAACAGAACAATAATAATTGCATTACCATAAACTTACATAGCTTTTACTGTGAGCCAGACATTATTCAACATGCTTTACAAATATTGACCGTTTAATCCTCATAACAACTCTATGAGACACATACTGTTGTTATCTCTTCTTTACAGATAAGTAGACTAAGGCAGAGAGCAGCAGCTTGCCCAAGATCTGATTGCTGGGACATTAGAGAGCTTGAGATGTGAACCCAGGCACTCTGGCTCTAAAGTCTATATCCTACCTTTTCCTGTTAGACAATCAGCACTTCAAGAATGATGATTATATCTCTTGTTCCTCAGTCCAAGCATAGGGCATGGCACAATGTGGCAATAAATACTTGAGAAACTTGCCTGTAAAAGTATTAGGAAAGGGAAAACTTTCACATGGAAAGGAGTAAAGATGACATCCCCAAGAAGGGCTTGAGGTGCTAAAAATGATTCCAGTGGATGGAAAGAGTCTCCTGACCCTGGAAATCAGGAGACTCAGATTCTATACCTAGTTCTGCCACTCACTTGCTCTCTAGTCACTCACTCACTTGTTCTTTCATTCGTTGTTGTTAGGTGCCGTTGAGTGAGTTCCAGCCCATGGCGACCCTATGCACAACAGAACGAAACACTGCCCGGACCTGCACCAACCTTACAATCGTTGTTATGCTTGAGCTCACTGTTGCAGCCACTCTGTCAAACCACCTCGTTGAGGGTCTTCCTCTTTTCCGCTAACCCTGTACTTTGCCAAGTATGATGTCCTTCTCCAGGGACTGATCCCTTCTGACAACATGTCCAAAGTATGTAAGACACAGCCTCGCCATCCTTGCTTCTAAGGAGCATTCTGGCTGTACTTCTTCCAAGACAGATTTGTTCTTTCTTTGGGCAGTCCATGATATATTCAATATTCTTTGCCAACACCACAATTCAAAGGTGTCAATTCTTCTTCGGTCTTCCTTATTCATTGTTCAGCTTTCACATGCATATGATGTGATTGAAAATACCATGGCTTGAGTCAGGTGCACCTTAGTCTTCAAGGCGACATCTTTGCTTTTCAACACTTTAAAGAGGTCTTTTGCAGCAGATTTACCCAATGCAATGCGTCGTTTGATTTCTTGACTGCTGCTTCCATGGGTGTTGATTGTGGAGCCAAGAAAAATGAAATCCTTGACAACTTTAATCTTTTCTCCATTTACCATGATGTTGCTAATTGGTCCAGTTATGAGGATTTTTGTTTTCTTTATATTGAGGTGCAGTCCATACTGAAGGCTATGGTCTCTGATCTTCATTAGTAAGTGCTTCAAGTCCTCTTCACTTTCAGCAAGCAAGATTGTGTCATCTGCATAACGCAAGTTGTTAATGAGTCTTCCTCCAATCCTGATGCCCAGTTCTTGTTCATATAGTCTAGCTTCCGGATTATTTGCTCAGCATACAGTTTGAATAGGTATGGCGAAAGAATGCAACCCTGACACACACCTTTCCTGACTTTAAACCAATCGGTATCCCCTTGTTCTGTCCAAACAACTGCCTCTTGATTTATGTAAAGGTTCCTCATGAGCACAATTAAATATTCTGGAATTCCCATTCTTTGCAATGTTATCCATAATTTGTTATGGTCCACACAGTCAAATGCTTTTGCATAGTTAGTAAAACACAGGTAAACATCCTTCTGGTATTCTCTGCTTTCAGCCAGGATCCATCTGACATCAGCAATGATATCCCTGGTTCCACATCCTCTTCTGAATCTGGCTTGAATTTCTGGCAGTTCCCTGTCTATATATTGCTGCAGGCACTTTTGAATGATCTTCAGCAAAATTTTGCTTGCATGTGATATTAATGATATTGTTCAATAATTTCTGAATTCAGTTGGATTACCTTTCTTGGGAATAGGCATAAATATGGATCTCTTCCAGTGAGTTGGCCAGGAAGCCGTCTTCCGTGTTTCTTGGCATAGACCTGTGAGCACCTCCAGCACTGCATCCGTTTGTTGAAACATCTCAGTTGATATTCCAACAATTCCTGGAGCCTTGTTTTTCACCAGTGCCTTCAGAGCAGCTTGGACTTCTTCCTTCAGTACCATCAGTTCCTGATCATATGCCACCTCTTGAAATGGTTGAATATCAACTAATTCTTTTTGGTATAATGACTCTGTGTATTCCTTCCATCTTCTTTTGATGCTTCCTGCATCATTTAATATTTTCCCCATGGAATCCTTCACTATTGCAACAAGAGGCCCTTTGAAATCTTCTGTTCACTTCTTTTACTTCATCAATTCTTCCTTTTGCTTTAGCTGCTTGACACTCAAGAGCAAGTTTCAGAGTTTCCTCTGACATCCATCTTGGTCTTTTCTTTCTTTCCTGTCTTTTCAATGACCTCTTGCTTTCTTCATGTATGATGTCCTTGACGTCATTCCACAACTGCTCTGGTCTTCAGTCAGTAGTGTTCAGTGCATCAAATCTATTCTTGAGATGGTCTCTAAATTCAGGTGGGATAGACTCAAGGTCATATTTTGTCTCTCGTGGACTTGCTCTGATTTTCTTCAGTTTCAGCTTGAACTTGCATATGAGCAATTGATGGTCTGTTCCACAGTTGGTCCCTGGTCTTGTTCTGACTGATGATATTGAGCTTTTCCAACATCTCTTTCCACAGATGTAGTCAATTTGATTCTTGCGTGTTCCATCTTGCAAGGTCCATGGGTAGTCACTGTTTATGTTGTTGAAATAAGGTATTTGCAATGAAGAAGTTGCTGGTCTTGCAAAATTCTATCATTTGATCCCTGGCATTGTTTCTACCACCAAGGCCATATTTTCCAACTACTGATCCTTCTTTGTTTCCAACTTTTGCATTCCAATCACCAGTAATTATCAGTGCATCCTGACTGCATGTTCAGTCAATTTCATACTGCAGAAGCTGATAAAAATCTTCTATTTCTTCATCTTTGACCTTAGTGGTTGGTGCCGAAATTTGAATAATAGTAGTATTAACTGGTCTTCCTTGTAGGCATATGGATGTTATCCCATCACTGACAGCGTTGTACTTCAAGATAGCTCTCAAAATATTATTTTTGACAATGAATGCAACACCATTCCTCTTCACGTTGTCATTCCCAGCATAGTAGACTATATGATTGTCTGATTCAAAATGGCCAACACCAGTCCATTTCAGCTCACTAATGCCTAGGATATCGATGTTTATGTGTTTTTTCATTCACTACATGTTAATTCAGCACCTACTATGTGCCCAGCACTGATCTAGGCCCTGGGAATGCAATAGTGTGCAAGAGAACCCTGGTCCCTGCTACTTTCAAAGAGATAATAAGTAATAATCTATCAGTTATAAAGATGATAAAGTTTATAAAAGGCATGGTATATGACACCAAGACAGTTTAAAGCAAGTACACCTCACTGTTAAAGAGGTCCAGCAAATGCCTCCATGAGAGAGTGATTTTCAGATGAGGCTTGAAAGAAGAGTAGGAGAAGGTCAGGTGGAGAGGTGAAGCTCAGAAAATGGAAAGAGACCCATGCCAAATCTATACCTTTATAGCCTACTAATTATACAGTGGTCTTAAAGCGGAAGCCCAAATTGCTGACGGTCTATGTGTTTATCCTGTAGAGATCTGAGGGAATAAACGAGCTTGATCTTCACATAAAGGCATGAAAAGGCAGCCCTGGTGGCTCAGTGGTCAAGAGCTTGGCTGCCAATCAAAAGGTCGGCAGTTCAAATCCACCAGCCACTTCTCGGAAACCCCATGGGGCAGTTCTACTCTGTCCTACAGGATCACTATGAGTTGGAATCAACTCGATGGCAATGGGTTTTTGGGCTATATGGTAAATCACAGTAGTTAAGGCCTCCATAGTCAGATAGACGTGGGTTAGAATTCTACCTTTTCATGCCAACAACTTTTTCTCTTCTCTGAAACATTTGAAATCCAGAGTCTGGGCTGGAGTGTGATGGCTTCTTCTAGCTTATGTCATACGTCTCTAACCAATGACTTAACTAAATTCAGTGAATCTCCCCTTGGATCAGCAGATCAGAATTTTATTCCTGCTTGCTGCTCTAAGACCTCTGTGGTTTGAATGACTTTTTAACCAAATTGGCTACTATTCTCAGCAACCTCCAGGCACTAAATTGTTATTTGTAGGTCAGTCCTCCATCCTGAAGTAAAATGGTGCCTAATCAGTGGGCCCATTGGCTGCAATTCTCTAATAGCCTTATCTCTGTAATTTCTACTGCATTATAATGGATTCAGGAAAATGGACTGTGATTGCACGAATACACACACGCATACATTATATATATAATATAAAAATGTAATATATATTATATATAATATATATTACATATATATATGCATACGTATAATCCTTAAGTCAAAGGCTCAAGTGAATTATGTGGATACCCAGCTTCCTCTGCATCTCTGTAAATGCTTGTTCTATACCATAAAGAAAGTGAAAAGATAAAACCACAAACTGAGAGAAGATATTTGCCACACAAATAACTAAGGAAGAATCTGTATCCAGAATATATAATGAGCTCCTACAAATCAATATGAAAAAGACTAACTGTAGTAGACAAATAAGCTTTCAAGTGAAAGAAAACATGAATAGCCCATAAATACATTAAAATATTTTTTAAAAATAATAATTAATCAAGGTAGTTCATTGAGATACCACTCTACCCTAATCAGACTGCCAATATTGGAAAAAGTCTATTATCAAGCATGGTGAAGATGAGGAAGAAGAGAAACTCATTCCTAACCAGCGGGTGCGTGAACTGATACATCCACTTAAGAAACAATCTGTCCTTCCCTGAAGTTCAACATGCATGTTTTCAGCGGCCTAGCAATTCCACTTCCGGGTATACACTCTTGAGAAACGCTTGCACATGTGTCCTAAGAGACATACTCAGTACTTTTTTCACAGCAGCAGTGGTTTTTAAGAATAATAATTTTTAAAACAGAAATATCCAATTTGTTTGGAATATTCAAAGAAATATATATATAAATTGTGGTATTTTTATGTAGTAGGATGTTATACAGCAATGGGAATGAACTACCAAACAGCTTATATGGCCCTAAAATTATTATTTTAGCCCCCAAAAAAGTAAGCCAAGAAAGGATGCATTCTATGTGATTCTTTGTATATTTTCTAAAAAATTTGGCAAATATATAAAATAAAGCAAGGAATGAATAACAGAAAATAGCTGAAGAGCAGTTACCTCTGAGAAAGAGGAAAATGAAGGAGTGATAAAAGAGGGGAACAAAGATGGCTTTAAAAGTTCTAATAATATTTAATATTCTATTTCTCAAGCTAAATCATAGATACATAAATGATCAAATGTTATTTTAAACTTCACACATTCTTATTGGGTATTCTTGTTATAAGATATATTTTATTAATAATAAGTAAAAGTATTTAAAAATAAAGTTGAGTTATGTGGCAGTAAGATTATTTCTAAAACATCATCAAGGTGGCTATTGTATAGTACCTGCTGGGGAAGGACATAGGTATGAGAATGGGCATTACTGAACTTGCTGTCAGGAATGCAACGAGAGGATGAAATAAAGAGAAGTTTATCCCACTGTGCACGTGGATATCCAACAATTTCCTCAGAGTTATGAGTCCTCTAGGATGCTTTTCCAAATCCACCATTTACAAATAGTGGTTGGGAACAGTAGAAAATCCTGCATTCTTTCAGAAAGGATTGAAGTAATTTTACCCCACTAGTAATAAATTCCCCCACTTTCCTGTCAGTTTGTCATACTGTGGGGGCTTGTAGTTACTGTGAGACTGAAAGATATGCCACAGGTATTCAAAAACCAGCAGGGTCACCCGTGGTGGACAGGTTTCAGCAGAGCTTCCAGACTAAGACAGACTAGGAAGAAGGACCTGGCAGTCTGCTTCTGAAAAAAAATTAGCCAGTGAAAACCTTATGAATAGCAAGAGAACATTGTCTGATATAGTGCCAGAAGACGGGATCCTTAGGTTGGAAGGCACTCAAAACTGCTGGGGAAGGGATGCCTCCTCAAAGTAGAGTCAACCTTAATGATGTGGATGGAGTCAGGCTTTTGGGACCTTCAGTTGCTGATGTGGCACAACTCAAAATGAGAAAAAACAGCCGCAAACATCCATTAATAATCAGAACATGGAATACGGAATGTACGAAATATAAATCTAGGAAAACTGGAAATCATCAAAAGTAAAATGGAATGCATAAACATTGATATCCTAGGCATGAGTGAGCTGAAATGGACTGGTATTGGCCATTCTGAATCAGACAATTGTATGGTCTACTATGCTGGGAATGACAGATTGTACAGGAATGGAGTCCTGTTCATTGTTAAAAAAAAAATTTCAAGATCGATTCTAAAATGCAACGCTGTCAGTGATAGAATAATACCCATACGCCTACAAGGAAGACCAATCAATACAACTATTATTCAAATTTGTGCACCAACCAGTAAGGCCGATGATGAAGAAATTGAAGATTTTTACCAACTTTTGTAGTCTGAAATTGATCAAACATGCAATCAAGTTGCACTGATAATTAATGGCAATTGGTATGTGAAAGTTGGAAACAAAGATGAAGGATTGGTAGCTGGAAAATATGGCCTTGGTAATAGAAACGATGCTGGAGATCGCATGATAGAAGTTTGCAAGACCAACGACTTCTTCATTGCAAATGCATTTTTCACCAACATAAATGACAGCTGTACACGTAGACCTCACCAGAAGGAATGCACAAGAATCAAATCGGCTACATCTGTGGAAAGATACAATGGAAAAGCTCAATATCATCAGTCGGAACAAGGCCAGGGGTTGACTGTGGGACAGACCATCAATTGCTCGTATGCAACTTCAAGTTGAAGATGAAGAAAATTAAAATAAGTCCACAAGAGCCAAAATACAAACTTGTGTACATCCTACCTGAATTGAGAGACCACATCAAGAACAGATTTGACACATTGAACACTGATGACAGAAGACCAGATGAGTTGTAGAATGACATCAAGGGCATCATACATGAAAAAAGCAAGACGTCATTAAAAAGAGAGGAAAGAAAGAAAAGACCAAAATGGATGTCAGAAGAGACTCTGAATCTTGGTCTTGAAAGTAGAGTAGCTAAAGTAAATGGAAGAAATGGTGAAATGAAAGAGCTGAACAGAAGATTTCAAAGGGTGGCTCAGGAAGACAAACTAAAGTATAATGACATGCGCAAAGGCCTGGAGTTAGAAAACTAAATGAGAAAAACGCTGTCGGATTTCTCAAGCTGAAAGAACTGAAGAAAAAATTCAAGCCTCGTGTTCCAATAGTGAAGGGTTCTATGGGGAAAATGTTAAATGATACAGGAAGCATCAAAAGAAGATGGAAGGAATACATGGAGTCACTATACCAAAAAGAACTTGTCGATGTTCGACCATTTCAAGAGGTAGCACACGATCAGGAACCCATGGTACTGAAGGAAGAAGTCCAAGATGCACTGAAGGCATTGGCGAAAAACATGCTTCCAGGAATTGACGGAATATCAGTTGAGGTCTTTCAGCAAATGGATGCAGCACTGATAGTGGCAAGAAATGTGGAAGACAGCTACCTGGCCAACCAACTGGAAGAGATCAATATTTATGCCTATTCCAAAGAAAGGTGATCCAGGAGAAAGCAGAAATTATTGAACAATATCATTAATATCACAAGCAAGTAGAATTTTGTTGAAGATCATTCAAAAGTGCCTGCAGCAATATATAGACAGGGAACTGCCAGAAATTCAAACTGGATTCAGAAGAGGATGTGAAACCAGGGATATCATTGCTGATGTCAGACGGATCCTGGCTGAAAGCAGAGAATACTAGAAAGATGTTTACCTGTGTTTTGTTGACTATGCAAACACACTCGACTGTGTGGATCATAACAAATTATGGATAACATTGAGAAGACTGGGAATTCCAGAACACTTAATTGTGCTCATGTAGAACCTGTACACAGATCAAGAGGCAGTTGCTCAAACAAAGGGATACTGAGTAGTTTAAAGTCAGGAAAGGTTTGTGTCAGGGTTGTATCATTTCATCATACCTATTCAATCTGTATGCTGAGCAAATAATCCGTGAAGCTGGACTCTGTGAAGAAGGACAGGGCATCAAGACTGGAGGAAGACTCATTAACAACCTAAGTTATGCAGATGACACAACCTTGCTTGCTGAAAGCAAAGAGGACTTGAAGCACTTACTTATGAAGATCAAAGACCACAGCCTTTGGTATGGATTACACCTCAACATAAAGAAAACAAAAATCCTCACAACAGGACCAATAAGGAACATCATGGTAAACGGAGAAAAGGTTGAGGTTGTCAAGAATTTCATTTTACTCAGATCCACAATCAATACCCATGGAAACAGCAGTCAAGAAATCAAAAGATACATTGCATTAGGCAAATCAGCTGCAAAAACCTCTTCAAAGTGTTGAAAAGCAAAGATGTCACCTTGAAGACTATGTACACCTGACCCGAGCCATGGTGTTTTTAATTGCCTCATATGCGTGGGAAAGCTGAACGATGAATAAGGAAGACGGAAGAAGAACTGACAGCTTTGAAATGTGACATTGGTGAAGAAAATAGAATATACCATGGACCAACCAAAGAAAGAACAAATCTGTCTTGGAGGAAGTACAACCAGAACGCTCCTTAGAAGCAAGGACAGTGAGACTACATTCCACATACTTTGGACAAGTTATCAGGAGGGATCAGTCCCTAGAGAAGGACATCATGCTTGGTAAAGTAGAGGATCAGTGAAAAAGAGGAAGACCCTCAAGGAGGTGGATTGACACAGTGGCTGCAACAATGGGCTCAAGCATAAAAAAGATTGTGAGGATGGCACAGAACCAGGCATTGTTTCCTTCTGTTTTACATACAGTCGTGTTATCACTTGGAAGTGACTTGACAGCACCTAACAACGATGACAACAACAACCAAGACGGAGGGAATATGGGAGGAGTTTTATGCCAAAACCCGTAACTCTATGAGATATGTAACCCTTTGCAGTCGGTTGATTCCAAATCATAGTGACCCTGTAGGGCAGAGTAGAATTACCCTATAGGGTCTCCAAGGAGTGGTTGGTGGATTCGAACTGCTCACCATTTGATTAGCAGCCAGGCTCTTAACCACTGCATTACAAGGGCACCTACGAAATACGTAGCTACTGCTTAAAGTAGGAGGCCCAAAACAGAAGAGGGTCAATGCATGTATTCCATTGTAATAAAAGAAATAAAACTTTTTGAACTTAGATTCTTATGTTTAAATGTTGAATTATTAAATTGTTAAATTATATAAATTATGTTAAATCAATGATAGAAAATGTGAAGAGACAGTTTAGTGTAGTGGTTAATCATAAAGGCTGTGAGGTCAAACATACACAGCTTGAGTTCAGGCTCTAATACTGCCTTCTTGTTTTTTGACGAATGATCGATCCTTCTGCGCTTCAGCTTCCTCACTGGTAAAACATGTCTAATAATTTGTACCTACCTTATAGGGCTTTTGTGAAGATTAAATAAAATAATTCTTATGAAGACATTTAGAAGAGTGGCTGGAATATAATAAGTGCTCAGGTAATTATCTCTTGTGTTAATTTATTACTGTTGTCGGTGTTGTCGAGTCTATTCCAACTCACAGCAACCCTGTATATGACAGAGTGGAACTGCCAAGTAGGGTTCCTCAAGCCGTAATATTCAAAGGAGCAGATTGCCAGGTCTTTTCTCTAGCTGAGTGGTTAGTGGGTTCAAACTACTGATCCTTTGGCTAGCAGCTGAGGGGTTAACCATTGTGGCACCTGAGCTCCTTAATTTATAACTAACCAGAAAAAAACAAAAACAAACAAAAACCACGTTGCCCTCAAATTGATTCCAACTCATGGCAACCCTATAAGACAGAGAAGAATTGCCCCATAGGGTTTCTAAGGAGCAGCTGGTGGATTCGAACTGCTGACCTTTTGCTTACCAGCTGAGCTCTCAAACACTGTGCCACCATGGCTCCAATTTGTTAATGTTTTTGTTGTTGTTAGGTGTCATTGAGTCTGTTCCAACTCATGGTGACACTATGTACAACAGAACGAAACACTGCCCGGTCCTATGACATCCTCATGATCATTGTTATGCTTGAGCCCATTATTGCAGCCACTGTTTCAATCCATCTTGTTGAGGGTCTTCCTCTTTTTCGACGACTCTCTACATTACCAAGCATGATGTCCTTCTACTGATAACGTGTCCAAAGTAAGTGAGACAAAGTCTCACCATCCTCGCTTCTAAGGAGCGTTGTAGCTGCACTTCTTCAAAACAGACTTGTTCGTTTTTATGACGGTGCATAGAATATTCAACATTTTTCGCCAACACCATAATTCAAAGGTGTCAATTCTTCTTCT
Source organism: Elephas maximus indicus (assembly GCF_024166365.1). Taxonomy (NCBI): domain Eukaryota; kingdom Metazoa; phylum Chordata; class Mammalia; order Proboscidea; family Elephantidae; genus Elephas; species Elephas maximus. The sequence continues at coordinate 86,551,639 of NC_064830.1, read as the reverse complement.
GTCTTCCCTATTCATTGTCCAGCTTTCACATGCATAGGAGGCGATTGAAAATACCATGGCTTGTGTCAGGCGCACCTTAGTCTTCAAAGTGACACCTTTGCTTTTCAACACTTTAAAGAGGTCTTTCGCAGCAGATTTGCTCAATGCAAAGCATTGTTTGATTTCTTGACTGCTGCTTCCATGGGCATTGATTGTGGATGCAGGTAAAATGAAGTCCCTGAAAGCTTCGATCTTTTCTCCACTAATCATGATGTTGCTCATTGGCCCAACTGTGAGGATTTTTGTTTTCTTTATGTTAAGGTGTAATCCATACTGAAGGCTGTGGTTTTTGATCTTCATCAGTAAGTGCTTCAAGTCTTTTTCACTTTCAGCAAACAAGGTTGTGTCATCTGCATAATGCAGGTTGTTAATGAGTCTCCCTCTAATCCTGATGCCACCTTCTTCTTCATATAGTTCAGCTTCCTGATTCATTGCTCAGCATGCATATAGAACTGGTGTGGTGAAAGAATACAACCCTGACATACACTTTCCTGACTTTAAGCCAAGCAGTATCCCCTTGTTCTGTTCAAACGACTGCTTCTTGATCTATGTACAGGTTCCTCATGAGCACAATGAAGTGTTCTGGAATTCCCATTCTTCGAAATGTTATCCATAGTTTGTTATACCCACAAGGTGGAATGACTTCACATAGTCAACAAAACACAGGTAAACATCTTTCTAGTATTCTCTGCTTTTAGCCAGGATTCATCTGATGTCAGCAATGATATCCCTGGTTCCACATCCTCTTCCGAATCCGGCTTGAATTTTTGGCAGTTCCTTGTTGATGTACTGCTATAACTGCTTTTGAATGATCCTCAGTAATACTTTACTTGTGTGTGATATTAATGATATTCTTTGATAATTTCTGCATTCTACTGGATCATCTTTCTTTGGAATAGGCATAAATATGTATCTCTTTCAGTCAGCTCTTTCAGTCAGGTAGCTGTCTTCTAGATTTCTTGGCATAGACCAGTAGCACTTCCAGCACTGCATCCCTTTGTTGAAACATCTCAGTAGGTAATCTGTCAATTCCTGGAGCCTTGTTTTTTCGCCAATGCCTTCGGTGCAGCTTGGATTTCTTCCTTCAGTACCATCAGTTCCTGATCATATGCTATCTCTTGAAATGGTTGAACATCGACCAATTCTTTTTGGTGTAGTGACTCTGTGTATTCCTTCCATCTTCTTTTGATGTTTCCTGCATCATTTAATATTTTCCCAGTAGAATCCTTCACTATTGCAACACGAGTCTTGAATTTTTTCTTCCTTTCTCTCTGCTGGAGAAATGGTGAGTATGTTCTTCCCTTTTGGTTTTCTAACACCAGCTGTTTGTACATTTCATTATAATACTTTACTTTGTCTTCCGGAGCTGTCCTTTGGGTGACAACTTCCGTTCAGCTCTTTTTCTTTATCATTTCTTCCTTTTCCTTTAGCTACTCGACGTTCAAGAGCAAGTTTCAGAGTCTCTTCTGACATCCCTTTTGGTCCTTTCTTTCTTTCCTGTCTTTGTAATGACCTGTTGCTTTCTTCACCCATGATGTCCTTGATGTCCTTCCACAACTCACTTGGTCTTTGGTCATTAGTGTCCTATGCATCACACCTATTCTTGAAATGGTCTCTAAATTCAGGTGGGATATACTCAAGGTCCTACTTTGGTTCTCATGGATTTTTTCTAATTTTGTTTAAGTTCGGCTTGAACTTGCATGTGAGCAGTCGATGGTCTCTTCCACAGTCAGCCCCTGGCCTTGTTCTGACTGATGATATTCAGCTTTTCCATCATCTCTTTCCACAGATGTAGTCAATTTGGTTCTTGTGCATTCCATCTGGTGAGGTCCATGTGTTTAGTTGCTGTTTATGTAGATGAAAAAAGGTATTTGCAGTGAAGAAGTCGTTGGTCTTGCAAACTTCTATCGTGCTATCTCCAGCATCATTTCTATCGCCAAGGCCATATTTTCCAACTACCAATCTTTCTTCTTTGTTTCCAGCTTTTGCATTCCAATCACCAGTAATTATCAACGCACCCTGATTGCATGTTCGAACAATGTCAGACTACAGAAGTAGGTAAAAATCTTCAGTTTCTTCATCTTTGACCTTAGTGGTTGGTGTGTAAATTTGAATAATAGTTGTATTGACTGGTCTTCCTTGTAGGCATATGGATATTATCCTATCACTGATAATGTTGTTCTTCTGGTTAGATCTTGAAATGTTCTTTTTGATGACGAATGCAATGCCATTCCTCTTCAAGTTTTCATTCCTGCCATTGTAGATTACATGATCGTTCAATTCAAAATGGTCAATACCAGTCAATTTCAGCTCACTAATGCCTAGGATATCAATGTTTATGTGTTCCATTTCATTTTTTGACTATGTCCAGTTTTCCTAGATTCTTACTTTGTACTTTCCAGATTCCGATTATTAATGGATGTTTGCAGCTGTGTCTTCCCATTTTGAGTCATGCCACATCAGCAAATGAAGTTTCCGAAAGCTTGACTGCATCCACATAATTAAGGTCGACTCTACCCTTCCTCAGTCCAATTTTGAGTGCCTTCCGAAGTTGGGGGCTCATAATCCAGCACTGCATCAGACTATGTTCTGCTGCCATTCATAAGGTTTTCACTGGCTAATTATTTTCAGAAGTAGACCACCGAATTCTTTTTCATAGTCTGTCTTAGTCTGGAAGCACAGCTGACACCTGTCTGCCACTGGTGACCCTGCTGGTATTTGGATACTGGTGGCATAGCTTCCAGCATTATAGCAACACGCAAGCCCCCACAGTATGGCAAACTGACAGACACGTGGGGGCTTGTCTTGGTGTAGCTCTAAAACATAAATGTGAAAGGCAGAATGGGATAAACTTCCTGGGATTTCTTTTAACAACCTATTATTATAAATAATAACTTTATTAGCTTTTCAGTTGCCAATAAATTTTTCATTATTTAGAAAATTAAAAGAAAAAAAGTTTACCTCCTCCTAACTACTCAATTTATTTCTAGGAATTTAACCTAAGAAATATTTAGATAAGTATATTATGGTGTTATTTTCAGTTGCCCAGTATCCATTAAGTAGCCCTGGTGACGTCATGGTTAAGCACTCAGCTGCCAAATAAAAGGTCAGTGGTTCAAACTTACCAGCCACTCTGAGGGAGAAAGATGTGGAAGTCTGCTTCCGTAAAGATTACAGCCTAGGAAACCCTATGGAGCAGTTCTACTATGTCCTATAGGGTCATTATGAATCAGAATCAACTTGATGGCAACAGACTTACCACAATTACTTATTTTTCCAATAAAATCCTTGCAGTTTTATGAGGGAAACTATTCTTTCTCCTTTGTCTTTTATTTTGGTGGGATTATCAATACAGATGACATATTTCCCTTGGCCAAATGGTGGTCACAGGCCCAAAGTAAACCTTATAGACCCACCTTCCTGGAATTCAGTAGAGGTGGTTCAAAGCCAGAAAATGATTGAAGCTGATGCATCTTCATGGTAGCAACCTCAATAGACTTTCCATTAGTTCCTGGGACTTGTATACTCAGAGCCTCCCAGGACCATCTTCTTTCTAATGTCTAGTTTTTCAGTCTGAGATTCAAATTTGTGAATCCTTCCAATTCTTTCTTGCCTCTTTCAAGTTAGCCATGACTAGTTTCTCTTTCTTACAATTAATGGATAACTGAAATGTGGTACAAAAATACATATGAAGACATTCGTTGTTATATTGCTCAGAATAGTGAAAAATTGGAAATGATCTAAATGCCTTATATGAGAATAATTTAAATAAATAAGGGTTTATTCAAGTTCTATAACTATTTAAATCAGTGATGTAGATTTATAATTGTTGACTTATAAAATATTTGCAACAGGCTAAGTGAGAAAACCAAGTTACAGAGTGGGAAGCACAATATGATCCATTATATAATATAGCTATACATCAACACGTATTACTTCATTATATTTTCTAATATAATGTTTCATCAATAAACTTGGATTGTTTTTAAGGGAAATATTATTTCAATTTATACTCATTTGAAAAAGTAACAAATTTTCCTGGAGGAGTTTTTAAGACATAGCTCTAGGAAGTTAAAAGAGAGAATCCAAGTATATTGTTGCTGACAGCTCTAAATTTTCATGGGCCTACATTCCTGTTCCATGTTTTCTGTAGCTTAAGTGATGAGCCAAATCAAAAACAATGAGAATTCCTTGAAAGGTAAGTATCAGTGTCTTAGAGAAGGGATAAACTCCTGGCCAGCTTTAGCACAAATCAGATGCTAATTAGTTAGCCTTTAAAAAGAGTCAGAGTTCTGTGGAGGGAAAATCACCGAACTGGAGTCAAGAGAAATGGGTTTATGTCCTGGATCTGTCACTAACCAGCTCTATATCATTGAGCAAATCACTTAACCTTTTAGTCCTGCTCATATATAAAAGGATTTTAGTCCTGTTCATATATAAAAGGAGGGGCAGAAATAGATTTCCTCTGTAGTCTCCAGACCCTAAGAATCTTTGACTTATAAAAGGATATGTGAACTAATTTATGCATACAAACTGTTACATTATTTATCCAACATCTCTTCTGGTTAAATGACATGGGAAACCACCCCTTCCTCAATCTTAGACCATGAGGTGTTGATAAATCAGGCACAGCCAATAAACTTATTCTTATCTAATGGTGAGTCAATGTTTGGTCATCTTCCCAGCTAAGGGTTCCATTGCCAGTGAAGGGGGGAAATAGGTATTGGGGACAAGTATCAGTACCTACCACCACAGGTTTTTTGTAAAGAATAAATCATTGCAAATGTCCAATATATTTGGCAAAAACTCAATGTTATATGATAAATGTTATATTACAACCCAAAGGAAAAGTGAAACATGAAAACTCAATCTCAGCTCTGTAAACAAGTCTCAGGAGAAACAAATAATTAGAAAATTGTCAATCACTGACCAATCTTTGTTTTTCCCAAAGTAAGGCAAATTTACTTATCTTGGGCAGCTATTTCAAATCATTAAGCCTCATATTTTTAGTCCATAAAATGAAGATAATATCTACTTGCCAATGTTTTTGTGAGAGTGAGGATGAAATGAGTGGTCCCCTAAGCAGGTAGATTTATTATGGTAGAGTTGATTTTTGGAATACATAATTTTCAAATTTAATCCTTACAGAGGTTTTTAGGTCTATTTTTTAAAAACGATGTAAGATTTGTTGTTGCGAGAGTTGTTGTTGTTGTAGGTGTTGTAAGTCAGTTCTGACTCATAGCCACCATATGTACAACAGAATGAAACACTGCCCGGTCCTGCACCGTCCTCATGATCATTGTTACGCTTGACCCCATTGTTGCAGCCACCTTGTCAAACCATCTCATTGAGGGTCTTCCTCTTTTTTCACTGACCCTCTACTTTACCAAGCATGATGTCCTTCTCCAGGGACTGATCCTTCCTGATAACCTGTCCAAAATACGTGAGACGAAGTCTTGCCATTCTCGCTTCTAAGGAGCACTCTGGTTGTACTTCTTCCAAGACTGATTTTTCGTTCTTTTGGCAGTCCATGGCATATTCAATGTTCTTCACCAACACCAAAATTCAAAGGTATCAATTCTTCTGTCTTCCTTATTCATTGTCCAGCTTTCGTATGCATATGAGGCAATTGAAAACACCATGGTTTCACTCAGGAGCATCTTAGACCTGAAAGTGACGTCTTTGCTTTCTAACATTTAAAGAAGTCTTTCGTAGCAGATTTGTCCAACGCAATGCATTGTTTGATTTCTTGACTGCTGCTTCCATGGGTGTTGAGTGTGGATCTAAGTAAAATGAAATACTTGACAACTTCAATCTTTTCTCCATTTATCATGATGTTCCTAACTGGCCCAGCTGTGAGGATTTTTGTTTTCTTTATGTTGAGGTTTAATCTATACTGAAGTCTTTGTCAGTAAGCGCTTGAAGTCCTTTTTGCTTTCCGCAAGCAAGATTGTGTCATCTGCATAACGCGGGTTGTTAATAAGACTTCCTCCAATCCTGATGCCTCATTCTTCTTCATATCATCCAACTTCTTGGATTATTTGCTCAGCATACAGATTGAACAAACATGGTGAAAAGATACAACCTTGTCGCACACATTTCCTGACTTTAAACCATGCAGTATCCCCTTGTTCTGTTGGAAAGACTGCCTCTTGATCTACGTACAAGTTCCTCATGAGCACAATTAAGTGTTCTGAAATTCCCATTCTTCAAAATGTTACTAGTAATTTGTTATGATCCACACAGTCTAATGCCTTTACATAGTCAATAAAACACGGGTAAACATCTTTTTGTATTCTCTGCTTTCAGCCAGGATCCCTCATTCCACGTCCTCTACTGAATTCAGTTTGAATTTCTGGCTGTTTCCTGTCAATGTACTATTGGAACCACTTTTTAACGGCCTTCAGTAAAATTTTACTTGTGTGTGATATTAATGATATTGTTCATTAATTTCTGCATTCTGTTGGATCACATTTCTTTGAAATAAGCACAAATATGGATCTCTTCCAGTCAGTTGGCCTGGTAGCTGTCTTTCAAATTTCTTGGCATAGACAAGTGAGCACTTCCAGAGCTGGATCTGTTTGTTGAAACATCTCAATTGGTATTCTGTCAATTCTTAGAGCCTTGTTTTTCACCAGTGTCTTCTGTGCAGCTTGGACTTCTCTTCCTTCTGTACCATTGGTTCTTGATCATATGCTACCTCCTGAAATGACTGAACATGAATCAATTCTTTTTGGTACAGTGACTCTGTATTTCTTCCATCTTCTTTTGATGCTTCCTGCATCTTTCAGTATTTTGCCTATTAAAAAAAAAAAAATTTTTTTTTTTTTTTTTTTGCCTATAGAATCCTTCAATATTGCAAATGCCGAATGTGTCCATGTGTCTGTCAGTTTGTTGTACTGTGGGGGCTTGTGTGTTGCTGTGATGCTGGAAGGTATGCCACTGGTATTCAAATACCAGCAGAGTCACCCATGGTGGACAGGTTTCAAGTGAGCTTCCAAACTAAGACAGACCAGGAAGAAGAACCTACCAGTCTACTTGTGAAAACAATTAGCCAGTGAATACCATATGAATAGCAGTGGTTGCTAGAGAGGGTAACCCAATTTATACAAACTTCCAAAAAATCAACCAGTGAAACCATTATGGGTCACAATGGTCTGATCCTGTTTCACATGAGGCTTCCAAGCATTGAGGGCCAACTCAAGGGCAGCTAACAACAACAACAAAAGCATGCTTGACAAAAGGGAAAATAATTGATTGGTTATTTTAATGATTTCAGGAATGACTGGATTATTTGTTCACATGGTATCATCAGAGTTTTCTCTCTCTTCTCGTCTTAGACCCACTTGCCTCTTTATTGGTGTAATTTTCATCCAGGCACTCTTCTTGTGGTGGTAAAGATAGCGCCAATGCTACTATCTTGCCAGATTATTAATTCTAGCAGAAAGAAAGTACTTCTTTCCCAATATTTCCAAAAATGCCCTTGGTGTTAGTCTCATTGGCTGTTCTCAGCCTCCCAAGTGCTCTGGGTTCCCATTGCATCCCTGATTTCCCCCACTGCCCTACAATCTCCCTAGGAATTTTTTCCCCCCAGACTAATTGTTCCCTTTAGCTCCTGATATGATTCACGAGGATAATTCAGCTTTGGTGTGGAGCTGGACTAAAGGAAGATTAGTAGTGGAAGCTAAGACGCTAATTAGGACCTTTTAGGGCCATAGACAAGTCTTATAACTTTGTAGAATGACCCTTGCTTATTGAACCTGTTAATATGAATGAATATTGAAGCACACATTGCAAGGCTATTGTGGAAATGAAACTAATGTCATAAAAAAAGAAACCGGCATGTGTCTAGCATGGAATAGGCACTGGCAAATATCATTCCTTCTGCTTCTAAATCTGAGTGGCAGGAAGTTCTGTTGTTATTAGGAGTTAGCTGGGAGTGAAAGAAGGATCGTGTCATAAAGTGCTTTCAGGTATGATATTTTAAGTGCATTAAAGACAGTAGCCTTCCTCTAATCCATCTGTGTCCCCTGTAGTGCCTGGGGCTGTGTTTGGCATATAGCATATAGTAGGGTCAATAATTGTTTGTTGAATGAAAGGCTTCCCAAGGAAGAAATGCCAAGCCCTATCATCTCTCTTAAGTCCCCCTACAATTGCAGAAAGCTTAGTCTAGTGGTCTAAAGCATAGAGTCTAGAGTTAGACCATCTGGGATTAAACCCTGCCTGGGTTTAAAACACTATCTGTGTGACCCGAGGCAAGTTACTTAATGTCTCTGTGTCTCAACTTCTTCATCTGTAAAATAGGGATGATAACATTCCAACATCATAGGGTTGTCCTGAGAATTTAATGAATTCATATTTGTACTATGCTTAGAAAAGTACCTGGTACTATCCTCCACTCATCTATCAGTTCATTGTACTGTGGTGGCCTGCATGTTGCTGTGATGCTGAAAGCTACGCCACTGGTATTTCAAATACCAGCAGGGTCACCTAGACAGACTAGGAAGACAGGCCTGGTGATCTACATCCAAAAATTAGCCAATGGAAACCTTATGGGTTACACCAGAGCATTGTCTGACTCCCTTTGCTTTGGGTATGTCATTAAAAAAAGAAGTTATTTTTTTTTTTATGTCATTTTTTATGTCATTAGGAGGGATTCATTGCTGGAGAAGTAGAGGGCCAAGGATGGTGAGAGAGCCTGGTGGGATGGATTGGCATAGTAGCAGCAACAGTGGACTCCAATATGCCGGTGATTGTTAGGATGACACAGGACTAGGCAATGTTTCATTCTGTTGTTCATAAAATCGCCATGAGTCAGTGTCAACTTCGAGGCATCTATGTACCTGTCTATCTATCTATCTGTCTGTCTATCTATCATCCACCTATCTACCTGTCTCTCTGAAGGAGCCCTGATGGTGCAGTGGTTAACTCAGCTGTTAACCAAAAGGTCGATGGTTCGAACCCACCAACCACTCTGTGGAAGAAAGATGTGTTAGTCTGCTTCTGTAAAGATTACAGACAGCCTTGGAAACCCCATGGGGCAGTTCTGCTCTGTCCTATTAGGTGGATATGAGTTGGGATCAACAGCGGCAGGTTTATCTATCTATCTATCTATCTATCTATCTATCTATCTATCTATCTATCTATCTATCTATCTATCTATCTATCTATCTATCTATCTATCTATCCTCTATCCATCCTTCTATCCACCCATCCATCCATCCATCTATCCGTCCATCTATCCATCCATCTATCTGTCCATCTATCCGTCCATCTGTCCATCCATCTATCCATCCATCTATCTACCTATCTCATGGTACATGTAATAAAAGAGTCCATAATTGTCATGATTTTTATCTTCCCATTCTAAGGATGAGAAAGCTAAGGCTTGTCAAGTTGTCCCTTGGGTCTGAAGAGGTGCTATGGAGTACGGGAGGCAGGGAAAGAAGGAAGAAACCAAGCAGTTCCCAGAAAGGAGCCCCTTTTTCCTGGGAGACCAGTAAATGTTCCCTCTGCATCTTTCCCTGCCTTCTGCCACTCTACACACATTATAAACAGCTATTCTCACAGTCCGCTAGCAGCAGGATGCCAAACACCCATTGAAAGAAATGACCTATGCTAAGCACCCCGGTCTCAACACAGCTTTATTAAAAATTAAGTCGCAAATTATAACACTCACTGGGGAAGACTTGCTTTCCTCCCAATTACAGCTAATAGAAGAAAATTAATGTAGCAATTAATGTAGCTGCTCTTACAGCCCCCTGTAATATGTGCGGGGCCATGGCTCCCCTTCTTACCACGCCTGATAACGAGAGAACTAGGGCCTAGAACTTAATAAGGTTTTGCTTTTCCTGTGTTTAAACTCTCAGACCATAACTTACTTAAGAAACACACAAAAAAGAGATTATTTAACATTTTAGAGGTTCCCGTGAGCCATTAATCATTTTCACACATGCCATATTTGTTGAAAAGGACAGAATACATTCAATTTTACAGTATATTAAACTTCATCTAATTTGAACGTAAGAACAGACCAGCAAAATAAATGACCAATTTCTGAAGCAGAAATTACCATTTGGTTGGTGCCATTACAGAGCTGCTGGTATTTTATCATGTTCTTAACATAATATTGCTTGTCTAGCGATGCATAGTTATAATGCTATTCCAAATTAGAAGGCGGCGAAAGAGAAGCGCACACAGTTTTTTTTTAATAGACGTCATTTGTCAGATGTTATTCTGAGGGCTTTGTGCTGATGATAATATGCAGATTAAACGAAGAAGTAAATAGGGGAAAAAAGAGGTGCCACCAGGACGAAAGAGGTTCCCACTCCCAAGTTTATAGGAGCCTCAGCTGTCAGGAAGGAGAAGGATGGCCAGGTAGCCAGAGCTCCCGGACACAGATAACAGTAATTAATTTGCGCTGAAGATTTCCAGGGAAAGGAAGCCGGCCGTGTTCAACAAAAAGGAAAATGCCGCCTGGACCTCCAATATGGGATCTCAGCCTGCATAGTAACCGTTGTGATAAGCACACCTGGCAGAGTGCCCTGTCTTTTCGGAAACTCTTTCACGGCTGTTATCATGTTGGATGTGCAAAGAAACCCAGAGAGGTACTCACCTGGCTTTCTAATTTAACCTACTTTAGAGAGAAGAAAACCAAGGCCTGGTGGGGAGAAGGAACTTGCTGGAGTGGTCAAGGCTAGGAAATAACAGGGCAGTGAGGCAAAGCCAGACTGGCCAGGCTGTTCATCAACACAGCCATTCATTCAACAAATGGCAATTAAGCACCTAAGAGGTACCATACTCTGTGCCAGGTGCTATGAATAACGCAGATGTTAGGCACTGCCTTTCTGGAAAGCTCATGGTCTAATGAGGCAGCAAAGCCCAAGGTTTAAAAGCATGGAGCCTGGCACTAAACTGCCTGGGTTTGAATCCCAGCTCTGTCACTGAGAAGCTGGGTGACCTTAAGCAAATTACTTAACCTCTCTGTGCTTCATCTTCCTCACTGCAAAAATAGCATATTAGTAGCCACAGCCTTAAAAACCCTGTGGAAAAACTACAGTACACTTCTGTAAGAAACCAAAAGAGGCTTACATAAGTGGAAGAACATACCTTCCTCATGGATGGGAAGATTTAACATTATAAAAATGTCTATTCTACCAAAAGCAATCTATACATTTAATGCAACTCCGATCCAAATCCCAATGACATTCTTTAGTGAGATGGACAAACAAATCACCAATTTCATATGGAAGGGAAAGAGGTCCCGGATAAATAAGGCATTACTGAAAAAGAAGAACAAAGTAGGAGGCCTTACTTTACCTGATTTTAGAACCTATTATATTGCCACAGTAGTCAAAACAGCCTGGTACTGGTACAACAACAGATACATGGACCAACGGAACAGAATTGAGAACCCAGACATAAAGCTGTCGACATATGAGCAGTTGATATTTGACAAAGGCCCCAAAACAGTTAAATGGGGAAAAGACAGTCTTTTTAACAAATGGTGCTGGCATAACTGGATATCCATCTGCAAAAAAAATGAAACAAAACCCATATCTCACTCCATGCACAAAAACTAACTCAAAATGGATCAAAGATATAAATATAAAATCTAAAATGATAAAGATCATGGAAGAAAAAATAGGGACAAATTTAGGAGCCCTAATACATGGCATAAACAGTATACAAAACATTACAAAGAATGCAGAAGAAAAACTAGATAACTGGGAGCTCCTAAAAATCAAACACTTATGCTCATCCAAAAAAAAAAATTTTTTTTTCACCAAAAGAGTAAAAAGACTACCTATGGACTGGGAAAAAGTTTTTAGCTATGACATTTCTGATCAGTGTTTGATCTCTAAAATCTACATAATACGGCAAAAACTCAACTGCAAAAAGACAAATAACCCAATTAAAAAATGGGCAAAAGATATGAATAGACACTTCACCAAAGAAGACATTCAGGTAGCTAACAGATATATGAGGAAATGTTCACGATCATTAGCCATTAGAGAAATGCAGATCAAAACTACAATGAGATTTCATCTCACTCCAACAAGGCTGGCATTAATCCAAAAAACACAAAATAATAAATGTTGGAGAGGCTGTGGAGAGATTGGAACACTTCTACACTGCTGGTGGGAAAGTCAAATGGTACAACCCCACTTTGGAAATCGATTTGGTGATTCCTTAAAAAGCTAGAAATAGAACTACCATACGATCCAGCAATCCCACTCCCTGAAATATATGCTAGAGAAATAAGAGCCTTTACAAGAACAGATATATGCACACCCATGTTTATTGCAGCACTGTTTACAATAGCAAAAAGATGGACACAACCAAGGTGCCCATCAACAGATGAATGGATAAATAAATTATGGTATATTCACACAGTGGAATATTATGCATCGATAAAGAACAGTGAAGAATCTGTGAGACATTTCATAACATGGAGGAACCTGGAAGGCATTATGCTGAGTGAAATTAGTCAGTTGCAAAAGGACAAATATTATATAAGACCACTATTATAAGAACTTGAGAAATAGTTTAAACTGAGAAGAAAACATTCTTTTGTGGTTACGAGATGGGAGAGGGAGGGAGGGTGGGAGGGGGCATTCACTAATTAGACAGTAGATAAGAACTACTTTAGGTGCAAGGAAAGACAGCACACAGTACAGGGGAGATCAGCACAATTGGACTAAACCAAAAGCAAAGAAGTTTCCTGAATAAACTGAATGCTTTGAAGGCCAGCATAGCAGGGGCAGGGGCAGGGGCCTGGGGACCATGGTTTCAGGGGACATCTAAGTCAATTGGCATAATAAAATCTATTAACAAAACATTCTGCATCCCACTTTGAAGAGTGGTGTCTGGGGTCTTAAACGCTAGCAAGCAGCCATCTAAGATGCATCAATGGGTCTCAACCCACCTGGATCAAAGGAGAATGAAGAACACCAAGGACACAAGGTAGTTACGAGCCCAAGAGACACAAAGGGCCACATGAACCAGAGACTACATCATCCTGAGACCAGAAGAACTAGATGGTGCCTGGCTACAACCAATGAATGCCCTGACAGGGAGCACAACAGAGAACCCCCTGAGGGAGCAGGAGAGCAGTGGGATGCAGACCCCAAATTCTCATAAGACCAGACATAATGGTCTGACTGAGACTAGAAGGACCCCGGTGGTCACAGCCCCCAGACCTTCTGTTGTCCCAGGACAGGAACCATTCCCGAAGCCAACTCTTCAGACATGGATTGGATTGGACAATGGGTTGGAGAGGGATGCTGGTGAGGAATGAGCTTCTTGGGTCAGGTGGACACTTCAGACTATGTCGAGACTATGGGAAGATGAGAGGGTGGAGGGGGTTAGAGGCTGGCGAAATGGACATGAAAAGAGAGAGTGGAGGGAGAGAGCAGACTGTCTCATTACGGGGAGAGTAATTGGGAGTGTGTAGCAAGGCTTTTGTGTGAGAGACTGACTTGATTTGTAAACTTTCCCTTAAAGCACAATAAAAATTATTAAACAGACAAACAAGCCCTGTGGAGCAGTTCTGTTCTGCACACATGCGGTCATCATGAGTTATAATCAACTCCACAGCAAGTAACAGCAACAACAGTAGCCCCTACTGTTTAGACTTAACCCTTTGCTGTAGAGTAGATTCCGATTCATAATGACGCTATAGGACAGAGTAGAACTGCCCCATAGAGTTTCCAAGGAGCAGCTGTTGGGTTCAGACTGCCAACCTTTTGGTTTGCAGCTGAACTCTTAACCACTATGCCACTAGGGCTCCTACTGCTTAGACTTGGGAAGATTAAATCAGTTTTGAACAATGCTGGCATAGTAAATGCAGCTGTTATTATCTGCTTTATGCCTAATCTACAAATCCTATCCTAACCTAGGTCACCATCATCTCACCTGGCATACTCTGTCTCCAACCTGATCTTCCTGCTTCCTGCAGTATATTCTGCATAGAAAAGCCACTGGGAACTTTCTGAAGATCACACCATGCTCCTGCTTCAATAGCTTCCCATTGCCCTTTGACTGAAGTCCAAACTCTTTGGTACGGCTTAAAAAGTTCTCCACAAACAGGCTCCTGCTTGTTCCTCCAGTGTTTTCCCTCTCCACTCACTCTCTCTAATTCTGTTCTGCAGCTGTAACAAATGATCTGTTCTAGAATGTTCTATCTTCTCTCTCTTATGCTCTCATTCATTTCTTCAATTTTGCAAGTGCTATTCCCTCTTCCTAGAAGTTTCCTTCATGCCTCCACTTAGAGATTTCCTTTCATGGCCCAAGACTGGCTTCAATGCCCCTCCCCTGCCCCGACAGCACCTGTCTCCCTCATTCCAGCACTTCTCACACTCTAACATAGCATATTGGCCATCTTGTTGAATGCTCCCTACAGAGTATGAGTACCAAAAGAGTAGGGACTGTGTCTTTCATGCTTACCATTTCTACCACAAGTAACAAGCCCAGGGTCTGGCACATAGATCAGGCTCAACAAATACTGGCTGAAGAAATGAATGAATATATGGGACTCAGTGGCCTCAGAGCTGGGCCTTGCCTCTAACCTTCTGTAAGATCTGAACCCTGCTGTAAGGTGAGAAGGGACTTGTGCTTGGTGTTTTGCCAAAGTGTGCCAGACCGAATCAGGGTTCCCTGCAAACCTCAGATTTATGCTCTGTGTTCGGTGCTGTGGGGCCAGCCTCCCAGATCACATAAATCACCATGCCGCAATCTGGCTTCTGAGCTGGGGAGCCTCCTGAGCTCACAGCACTTTGCAGAGGAGCTGCTGGAATTAGGCATAAATCCACTTCTTGATTGAATAAGCAAACACCCCACCGCTTGGAATGATTTACTAAATTACAATGGATAGTGACAGACTTGGGAGATTCGAAGCATGGGTCTGCTTGCTAATCGGAGGTCTTCTCTACCTATGCTACTTCCTCCACCTCTGTCTGTGACTTCTATGCATTCATTCACCCATTCCATCAACACTCACTGAGCACTCACCCTGTGCCAGGCGCATCTGAATTATCTCAATTAAATGTAACGTCTGCAGCAATTCCAGAAAATTGTTTCATCTTTCTTTCATTTTTTAGGTGAGAGAACTGAGGTTCAGAGAGGTTAAGAAACTCATGCAATATCACACAGCCCATAAGTGTCAGTGTTGGGATTCAACCCTCAAAATATTCATCGACAAGTTCAAGGATTGGTCTGCCGCAATTTAGGTTCTCTGTGGCCATATTTCCTTCTTCTTTGTCCACAAACAACTCCTCCTGCTTCCTCTTTTTATGCTTCTCCTTTCTCATCTTCAACTTGTATGATTCAGGGTAGGGTAGGTTATACTGAGGTGACAAATTCTTCAAATCTCAATGGCTTAATACAATAAAAGTTTGTTCTATTTCTTGCTCCTCCTCCATGTTCAACACAATCCAGATTGAGGGCTCTATTCCATACAGTCATTTAGGCCCTTGGGCTGATAGACTCCTGCAGGGCTTCATCTCGAACACGGGGCCATCTTTGTTATTGCAGTAGAAAAAAAGAGAGAAGATGGAGGGTTTACACTGGCAATTAAATGCCTTTGTTTGAAAATGCCATCTGACCCTTCTGTTTACAGACCACTGAGCAGAACTAGTTACATGGTCCTGGCTAACCATAAGAGCATTAAGAAATACAGTCTTCCATGTTCCCAGAAGGTTATGATAACTGGATATTGGCAAGCACTACAATACCACCTTCATCTTCCCCCTCTTGCTGTCATTCACTTATATTCATTCATTCAACAGATACTTACTGAGCTCATGCAATATGCCAAAGCACTGAGCTGAATACTGGAAATACAGAGATGAAGCAAAACACACATGATCCCTACACTTAAGAAGATTTCAATAAGAGCTCAAAAGACAAAAAAGGCCACGTAAACCAAAGACTCCTTCAACCTGAGACCAGAAGAACTAGATGGTACCTGGCTACCACCAATGGCTGCCCTGACAGGGGACACAACAGAGAATCTCTGATGGAGCAGGAGAAAAGTGGGATGTAGAACTCAAATTCTAGTAAAAAGACAGACTAATGGTCTGACTGAGACTGGAGGGACCCTGGAGGGCATGGCTTCTGGACTCTCTGTTAGCCCAAAACTAAAACCATTCCCAAAGCCAACTCTTCAGACAAAGTTTAGACTGGACTATAAGACATAAAATGATACTGGTGAGGAGTGTGCTTCTTAGCTGAACTAGACACATGAGACTATGTGGGTAGCTCCTGTCCTGAGGTGAGATGAGAGGGCAGAGGGGGACAGGAGCTGGTTGAATGGACACAGTGAAAACAGTGTGGAGAGGAGGAGCGTGTTGTCTCATTAGGGGGAGAGCAGCTAGGAGTACATAGCAAGGTGTGTTTAAGTTTTTGCATGACAGACTGACTTGATTTGTAAACTTTCACTTAAAGCACAATAAATAAAAAGAGAAAAATAAATAAATATAAAAAAGATTTCAATCTGATTAGACATGTGTATTAATCGAATATACATGCAAATAATTTGGAGCTGTGACAAGTGCTATGAGAGCAAGCAAATGGTTTAGAAAAGTCTGTAACAGAGGCATCATGATGGCCAGTTTTACATGTCAACCTGGCTAGGCCGCAGTCTTCAGTTATTCAATCACGCACTGATCTAGGTGTTGCTATGAAGGTATTTTGAACGAAGCTGACGTTAAGTAGGGGAGATTATCCTAGATGATCTAGGTGGGCCTTATTCAATCAGTAAAAAGGCCTTCAGAACAGAGTTGAGCCTTCTCAGAAGAAGAAATTCCATGTGTGGAGAACAGCTTTGCGCCATCCTTAGAGTTCCCTTCCTGCCAGCTTGCCCTATGGATTTCAGACTTGCCTAGCCAGCTCCCACAATCACCTAAGCAAATTCCTTGCAATATGTATCTTGTACTCATTCTATTTCTGGCTGAAAACTTGACTGATATAGGAATGAACTAACTGGGAGTCAGAGAAAACTTTTGTGTAAGAATCCAACTCTGGCCAAATTAAGCAGACAAGGAAATTAATCAGAGGATATTGGGCAGCTGTGTAATTCCTAGGAGAGATAGAACAACAGGAGGGTGGTTTCATAACTAGGTGCAATGCCGACAATCACAGTGCAGAGTGGCCCAGTGGAGATACTTTTTTTTTGCTACTGATGGGCACAGACACTACAGCTCTCACCATCATACCAGTAGCATTGGACGTTGGACACCCCTGGTGGGACCTCCATCCCTGCTACCTCTGGAAACTCTTATCCATTCTGAATCTGCACAGTCCCTGACTCTTTTAATTTGAAATCTCGAGCAAGTGCATTTGTTTGGTGCCATCAGCATCTATGTCTCCTCCCTATCTGCAAGGAGTGCTGGAAACAAAAGCATGTGGCTTTTTCAGATGCCAGGAAGTAAAAAAGAATGACTAAAGTTCATTGCAACTACTATGAGAAAGTAACAGTTGAGCTGAGATTTAAAGGATTAGAAAGAATTAACAAATGGAAAGAGGAAAGGGAGGAATCATCTTATACCTTGCTTCTCACTTCATATATTTTTTTTTAATTCAAATACATACAAAAGCAGAGAAGATAACACTGAAACCCCATACACCTGTCAGCCAGCTTCAACAATTATCAACTCAATCTGATTTCATCTATATCTTTACCCACCCTTTAACCATTTAAAAAAATTTTTTAAATAGATAAAACCAAAACCAAACCCACTGCCATCAAGTCGATTCCGACTCATAGTGACCCTGTAGGACAGAGTTTAAAATAGATAGTTTAGTTTATATTTATGAAAGAAGAGGGCCTATTTAGAAAAATAGCATAACTATCATACAATTATCACAAGTAAAAAATAGCAATAATTCCTTGATATTACTGAACACCCAGTTAGTATTCATATTTCCCTGATTGTCTTAGAAAATGTTATAGTTTGATTAAATCAGAAGCCAATTTAAGTCCATAGATCATGATTGATACGTTTAAGTTTCTTTTAATATATTTTTCCTCCTTTATATTTTTCCTTGCAATAGATAAATAAGAAGCCATAGATAAAGTCAGTCATAGACAGAGACATAAAGCCACAGACATAGACATAAATACAGAGATTGATATAGACACATAGACATAGCCACAAAAATAGGCATAGATATAGAAATTTTTTATAGACATAGTCATAGTCCTAGGTATAGACATAGACACACACACAGTCATAGTCTTAGGTATAGACATAGACATAATCATAGATATAGATATAGACATTGAATTAGTCATAGACTTAGTCACGGAGACAGGCATAGACATAAACGTAGACAGCTACAAAAAACTGGATCATTTGTTCCCCAAGTTATTCCAATTTTTTTTCTAAGCTTGCCAGTTTTTCCTCTGTCTCCTGTATTTCCCACAAACTGGTGGTTAAATGGGTCTAACCACCCATCCTGAACAGATTCAGGTTCAAATTTTGGCAACACTACATTGTGGGAGATGTTGTGTACTTCCATTAGAAGGTACATAAGGTCTGGTTGTCTCCATTTTTGTCATGTATCAGCCATTGCTAATAAGGGACTAGATCCATTAATCCACCGGGAATTGCAAAATGGTGAGATTTGAATTATACCATTCCTTCTTTTTTTTATTGGCTGGGATACTTTTATAAAGACAAACATTCCCCCATTAACCAATTGATTGTCTGAGGCACAATTAACATAGCAAAGACAGGATAAATACTTGATTCTTACCTTTATTTCTAGATTTCAAAACAATGAGTTGGTCCCTTCATAGTTTCCACAGTAGTCAATGAAATCTTCATGTGTTTAGAACAACTCTCATCTCATGAATTTAAACACATCTGGAGCAGTTTACTCCATTGCAGTTATTCTAATTGATGCTCAAATTGCGCCATTTTTGGCTGTATTTGATCTTATTCCCAATTATTTCTGAGTTAACCTAGTAGTCTCTGACAGCTTCCTCACTTTCCAGAATGACCAGATGTTGCTCATTTTTTACTTCTGGACTCAACCATTTTGCCAAGACCTGGTAGTGAAAAATGGTATCTAGAGATCACAATATCATACCAGGCATGTTCGTTTCTACTGAGTTGGTCATTGTTTCTAGGCTTTTTCGGTAGACCCTTCTTCATACTTATTCTGCCTCTCCTCCCTTCTTCTCTTTAATCCACACTTCCTTTCCCTCATCACTTCTCGCCTTGTTGAGAGTAGAGAGAAGAACTTGTTTCACACCGCAGAGATGACCACCCAATATTTACTTCCTTCTGTATCATGCAGAAGACCATGTTTTTTTTTTTGAAAAAGAGTTAAGGATTCAATGAAGAAATATGGACACAAACTCTGGTTAGAGACAGTATTCAGAGTAGAGTCTGATAGTTTCTTACAATGACTAAGTCTCTATGAGACAGAAATTTTTAACATCCTGTATAACCTCGTGTCATCCCAGGTGGCTCAGTGGGGGGAGTTTTACATATAAATAAATCAACATAGTTCAGTATATAAGTGGTATTACAGAGATCTCTACAAGCGTATGGATTTAGCACAAAGGAGTGAGGGTCTGATTGGATGAGAGAAAGGAAATCCAGTCATTCCTCATGAAAGAAGTGATTTATACCATATTTAAGAATTAATGGAAGTGTGCCAAACACAGAAAAAGATTGATCGTCTAGGTATCAGTCAAAGGATTGAGTCAGGATACAAATTAAGTCTATAGATTGTGATTGATTGATACATACCTTAAGTCTTTTTTAATACCCGTGTGTTTACATATATATATATTTTTTTCCATGCAATAGATAGGAGTAGAGAGAAAGGAAGAAGAGAGTTAGCACAAAGAGGAATCCGCTGAAAAGGCCTAGAAACAATGACCAACTCAAGACTATGTCAAAAGAATAAAGTAATGAATAAGTATAATGGTAAAACAACAACAACAACAACAAAAAACCAAACCGGTTGCTGTCGAGTAAATTCTAACTCATAGTCACCCTATAGGACAGAGTAGAACTGCTTTGTAGAGCTTCTAAGGCTGTATAATGTTTATGGGAGCAGACTGCCACATTTTTCTCCCGTAGTATAATGGTATTTGTGTATAATGTGAGCTGGACAGGAATCAGCAAGATCATTCAGATTCTATTGCAATAGACCAGATGTGGAATGATAAGGGCCTAAATAGAGACAGTTGAATACCTGAGGCTGGAGCTTGGCTAAATTGGAGATGAGTTTAGGAACCTCAGAGTGTCCCTTGCATCTGTAGGTTCCTGCCAAACGGCCAGACCATAAGCAAATAGCTATCAATGCCGAACCATGGCCACAGATGATAGGATCAGGATTTGGCCATTTCTGACCAACAGCCAATGAAGTAAGTAGCCAGTGTGAGAATCCTGCCCAATGTGGACATTCTATATTGCAGAGTGACTAATTGGCTGTGCTTGAGAGTGATCAAATGACTCAATTAGATTGTTTTTCTTAGAGAGTTCACCTAAAAGATACAGACACAAAGGAAGTAAGAAGTCTAAAAATCCATAGAGGGAAGCAGTAAAAAGAAACAGAGACAGTGAGTACTGGGATGAAATCAAACAGATGCCCAGTAGACAGCACAAACAGAGATGGAGAAATTTGACTCCAGAGATCAATGAGACCTCAGAGATGCTGCTGAATTCTGAAAGGCCTTCCTGTTCTCTACAAGTGTTTGGAGGGGCAACTGCTGAAATGACTTCCTAATGTAGCAGGGCTGGGCTGGAACCGGAATTTAAATGCCTTTAACCAGTAGTAGATTTAAGCAAAACCCACCACATCCGCTAATACTCAGTATTCATTAACATGAATTGGCATGCCCAAGGAGGACTCATGGAAAGGTGGAGAGTAAGATTTCTGTGTACGGGGGAAATAAAGGGCATAGCGTGGTCTCAGCCCCTGGTGGATGTCAAAAGCTGAAGGATGTCAAAAGTTGAAGGACTCTGTGAAATACTGGGCACAGGCAGGCTGCTTTTTTGT
This sequence comes from Elephas maximus indicus, assembly GCF_024166365.1. Taxonomy (NCBI): domain Eukaryota; kingdom Metazoa; phylum Chordata; class Mammalia; order Proboscidea; family Elephantidae; genus Elephas; species Elephas maximus. Next base: position 86,530,579 of record NC_064830.1, on the reverse strand, counting down.
TCAAAGCAATGTAGTCTGGCACAGAACTGGGGACAGAATTCTTACCAAACTTGCAGGGACTCCAACACTTCTTTGAAAACTTGAGAATGGGCCCTTTGGGGAAGATTAGGAAATAGTTCCTGAAAAAATTGGCTTTTCTCATATGTAGCACCAACTGTAGAAGACGGGACATCAGCCTCTTTGAGGGAAGGAGTTGACAGACCCTTTCAGAACAAGTCGAAGTTGCCCAAGGATAGATCAAAATCTGGCAAAGATCCTGTGGGGCGACCAAAGCATGGAACATTAACATGCTTATTTCCAAATTCCTTCGAGATGTGATCTCTCTAAGGGATCTGTGGAAAGGAGCAGTGCTTCCAAATACTAGGTGAGGCTGAGAGTCAGGGAGACTTGGATATTGTTCATGTGCTCTCATTTGTAATCACGGGATGGTCAGACCTAGGGCTTTATTGTTGCATGTACTTCGCTCGCATCCTTACAATAAGCTCCCTTGTCTCTACAGGGCCCTTCCCTTTGTAGTCTTAATGAGCCTAATTAACATCATTAGAGGAAATGAAAATATAGATTTGACTGTCACTGTCAGCATACAGGTTTAGCTAACAACTTTTCCAGTTAACTCTTTCATGCCTGACGCTTGATCTACTCTGGGCTTCCATTGATAGCTCAGGAATCTGACAGCTCAATTTATTGGGCCCTCTGCTTTGTAATACTTGCCCTCAAGCTCACTGATGTGGCAACCTTTGTACTATACTTACTCTTAGAGTTTCAGTAACGGTAGGCCTTTTCACGTCTTATTTTCCTTCCATAACATTTCTAGCACAGTAACAGGCCCAAGAAGATGTGAAAAAAATGTTTCTTGTTGATAATGAATTTTTCTTTCTTTTCTTTTTCCTGTACTGTTCTATGCTTTTTTAAAAATCAGGTAATCAGTCAGGTACCAGGTGCATGCAGAAAATTCTGGTCTCAAGTTAATTTAGCATAAATTCAATGTCTTTTCCATCTGTGCAGAGATTTCCCTTCCTCAGCATTTAGATTTGGAATACAGGTACTTGCTGGGGTATTTCTGAATTTCCACTGGTGCCTGTGGCACTGGCCAAAGCTGATGACAGGAGCAGCCTTTATTCTATTTTGTTACTTGGTGTAATTTTTCTTGTTCCCCTCTCGACCTCTCTGAGACATTCCCAATGCATTAGCTCTGAGCTGAGTGGCAGCTCTGTCAAGCTGCAGCTGGATTTGCATTCTGTGCCCTTGGGGAAAAAGTGGTGGGGTAGGGGGGCAGCCATTTCAGCCTGGAAAACCTGCCAACATATTTCAAAAGCTTCTACAGTCCAGGTGTTTTCCTTATGTTAATCCAAGCTCCCATCATCACAGTCAAACTAAGGCAATAGAGACACCCTGTCAAAACAAGTCTAAATTGCCCAAGGATAGGTCAAGATCTGGCAAGTATTCCATGGGAGGAGGGAGAAGAAACCAACTTTGTCGTGCCGGTATTTGATCAAATTATCTCACTTGGTCCACAGAACAACCCTGGGATTTCAATACTATTACTCCCATTTTACAGACTGGAAAATAAGGCTCATCCAGCCAGTAACTAGTCAATCCAATTCCAGATCTTCTTGACACCAAAAACCAAAAAACCAAACCAGTTGCCACTAAGTCGATTCTGACTTAGGGTTCCCTATGTGTGTCAGAGTAGAACTGTGCTCTGTAGGGTGTTTTGGTGGCTGACTTTTCAGGAATAGATTGCTAGGTCTTTCTTCTGAGCTAAAGACTGAGCTTTTACCACTAAACTGCTTATTGCCAGAACTCAAGCACCAGGCAGTAGCAACTCTAAGGACTTGTGGTAAAGATATTGCAGGTATCCTTATCATCCAAAGCACATCCCCACCGAATGAGAAGTGGGGGTAGGATTCAGACTCTTTGAGAGAAAGGGTTGGCAAGAAGTTAAGCACAGGTCCATTCTCCACCAAGCAACTAGAGTTCAGGGGATGGATGGAGACCCAGAAGAAACTTGAAGTCCCTGGCTGGGAAATAAGGCATTCCTCACCTTTTCTCACCACCACCACTGCTAGTTCCTGATCCAACCATCTGTCATTTTTCTCTGAGATATTATATAGCTGCCTAATTGTTCTCCCTATAGTCTATTATCAGCAGAGCAGCCAGAGTGAGGATTTTAAAAATTAGTGAGATCCTGCCCCTTCTCTACCCAAAACTCTCAAAAGGCTCCTCATCTTGCTCAGAGTAAAAGCCAAAGCTCTCACAATAATGTACATGGCTGTTAATTATCAGCATCGCTCCCCCCTATTTTCTCTATGACTTGGTTTACTGGCTTGTAGAAAGCACTCAATAAGTGTTTGTTCAATGAAGAATAAATGAATAAATGAGGAAGAAGTCCCTGTGGATCAGCATCTAAGGTTAATGTGGCAGGCTGCTTCTAGAATGGCTCTCAATTATTCTTGCCTCACGATATTCATGCCTTTTTGTAATCTCTTCCACTTGAGTGTAGACGTGATCTGTGACTTGCTTCCAACCAATAGAATACGACCAAGGTGACAGGATATATGGGATTACACATACATAATTGTGTACATAAGATTATAGTGCCCACCAACACTCATTCCTGATAAAACTCTCAGCAAAATAGGAATAGAAGGGAAATTCCTCCACAACATAATAAAGGGCATTTATACAAAATGAACAGCCAACACTATTCTCAATGGAGATAGACTGAAAGCATTTCCCTTAAGAACAGGAACCAGACAAGGATGCCCATTATTACCACTCTTATTCAATATCATACTAGAAGTCTCAGAGTAATAAAGCAAGAAAGGGAAATAAAGAGCATAGAATTCAGTAAGGAAGGAATAAAACTATCCCTATTTGCAAATGTATGATCCTATACATAGACTAACCCAGAGATTCTACCAAAAAGCTACTGTAACTAATAGAAGGATTCAGAGCAGTGGCAGAGTCCAAGATCAACATACAAAAATCAGTCAGATTCCTTTACACTAACAAAGAAACTCCAAAAAGGAAATTGTGAAAACGATATCATTTACAATAGCCCCACGAAAAGATAAAATACTTCAGAATAAATCTAACCAGGGATGTAAAAGACTTGTGCAAAGAAAAGTATAAAACTCTACTGCAAGAAAACAAAAGAGACCTACATAAATGGAAAAATATACCATGCTCATGGATAGGAAGACTTAACATTGTGACAATGTCAATACTATCCAAAGCAATCTATAGACATAATGCAATCCCAGCCCAAACCGTAACAACTTTCTTTAACGAGATGGAAATCTAATCACTAATTGTATATGGAAAGGAAAGAGGCCCTGGGTAAGCAAAGCATTACTGAAGAAGAACAAAGTAGGAGGCCTCACACTTCCCAATCTTAGGACCTACTACATAGCCATGGTAGTCAAAATAGTCTGGTACTAGTATGACGACAGACACATAGACCAATGGAACAAAATTGAGAACCCAGAAGTAAATTCATCCACCTATGGAGAGTCGACCTTCCACAAAGCATTGAAATCCATTAAATGGGGAAGACGTTGTCTGTGTAACAAAAGGTGCTGGCAAAATTGGAAATTCATTTGCAGAAAAATGAAACAGGATCTATATCTAGTGCCATATCTGAAAACTAACTCAAGATGATCAAAGACTTAATTGCAAAATCTAAAACTGTAAGATCATGGAAGAAAAAATAGGGCAAATCTAGGGACTCTAACTGTGGCATAAATAGACTATCAAACATAACTAAAAATGTACAAACATCAGAAGATAAACTAGATGCCTGGGACCTCCTAAAAATGAAATGCTTATGTGCATCAAAGGAATTCTCCAAAAGAGTAAAAAAGAACCTATGGACTGGGGAAAAAAAATTTCATAGTGATATATCTGACAAGTGACTAATCTCAAAAATTTATAGAAAACTTCAATAACCCAACAACAAAAACAACCCAATTAAAAATGGTCAAAAGACATGAACAGATGCTTCACCAAAGAAGACATTCAGATGGCCAACAAATACATGAAGAGATGCTCGCGATCATTAGCCAGAGCCACAAATCAAAACTACAATGAGACATCATTTCACCCTGGCAATAATGACATAGACTAAAAAAAAAAAAAAACAGAAAACAACAAATGCTGGAAGATTATGAGGAGATGGGAACTCTCATACACTGTTAGTGGGAATGTAAAATAGTATAACCACTGTAGAAAATGGTATAGCACTTCCCCAAAAAGCTAGAAATAGAAATACCATGTGATCCAGCAATCTCACTCTTAGGTATATATCCTAGAGAAATAAGAGTCATGACACAAATAGACATATGCACAGTCATGTTCGTCATTGTTGTTAGGTGCTTTTGAATCGATTCTGACTCGTAGTGACCCTAAGTACAACAGAAATAAACACTGTTAGGTCCTGCACCATCCTCACAATTGTTGTTGTACTTGAGCCCATTGTTGCAGCCACTGTGTCAATCTATCTCGTTGAGGGTCTTCCTCTTTTTCACTGACCTTCTACTTTGCCAAGCATGATGTCCCTCTTCACGGACTGGTCACTCCTGATAATATGTCCAAAGTATGTGGGATGAAGTCTCGCCATCCTTGCTTCTAAGGAGCATTCTGGCTGTACTTCTTCCAAGACAGATTTGTTCATCCTTCTGGAATTCCATGGAATATTCAATATTCTTCACCAAAAGCATAATTCAAAGGTGTCAATTCTTCAGTCTTCCTTATTCATTTTCCAGCTTTCACATGCATATGAAAAATGCATATGAGGTGACTGAAAATACCATAGCTTGAGTCAGTCACACCTTAATCCTCAAAGTGACATTTTTGCTTTTTAACATTTTAAAGAGGCCTTTTGCAGCTGTTTTGCCCAATGCAATGCATTGTTTGATTTCTTGACTGCTGCTTCCATGAACATTGATTGTGGATCTAAGTAAAATAAAATCCTTGACACTTGCAATGTTTTCTCCATTTGGCATGATTTTGCATATTGGTCTAGTTGTGGGGATTTTTGTTTTCTTAATGTTGAGGTGTAATCCATACTGAAAGCTGTAGTCTTTGATCTTCATCAGTAAGTGCTTCAAATCTTTTTCACTTTCAGAAAGGAAGTTGTGTCATCTGCATATTGCAGGTTGTTAGTGAGTCTCATGCCAATCCTGATGCCAAGTTCTTCTTCATATAGTCCAACTTCTCAGATAATTTGCTCACCATACAGAGGGAATAAATATAGTAAAAGGATAAAACCCTGATGCACACCTTTTCTGATTTTAAACCATATAGTATCTCCTTGTTCTGTTCGAATGACTGCCTCTTGTTCTACGTACAGATTCCTCATGAGCATAATTAAGTGTTCTGGGATTCCCTTCTTTGCAATGTAATCCACAATTTATTTTGATCCACACAGTCGAATGCCGTTGCGTAGTCAATAAAACACAGGTAACCATCTTTCTGGTATTCTCTGCTTTCAGCCAAGAGCCGTCTGTCATCTCATGTCCTCTTCTGAATTCGGATTGAACTTCTGGCAGTTTCCTGTTAATTGTACTGCTGCAACGACTTTTGAACGATCTTCAGAAAAAATTTACTTGTGTGACATTTATGATGTTGCTCGATAATTTCCACATTCTGTTGGATCACCTTTCTCTGGAATGGGCACAAATGTAGATCTCTTTCAGTCAGTTGGCCAGGAAGCTGTCTCCCAAACGTCTTGACATAGATGATTGAGAATCTCCAGCACTGAATCCATTTCTTGAAACATCTTAATTGGTATTCCATCAGTTCCTGGAGCCTTGTTTTTCACCATTGCATTTAGTGCAGCTGGACTTCTTCCTTCAGTACCATCGGTTCTTAAAGGAAAAAGTCCAAGCTGCACTGAAGGGGATGAACTTATGTTCATTTCAGGATTATTCACAATAGCAAAGAGATGGAAGTAACCTAAGTGCCCATCAACAGATGAATGGATAACTGTGGAACATACACGCAATGGAATACTACACAATGTTAAACAATGACAATGAATCTGTGAGATGTCTCACTACATGGATGAATCTGAAGGACATTATGCTGAATGAAATAGACAATCACAAAAGGACAAATACTATATGAGATCAGTATTATAAAAACTCAAGAAAAGGTTTACACAGAAAGAAACATTCTTTGGTGGTTAGAAAGTATGGGAGGGGAGGAAGTAAAAATCACTAACTCTCTAATAGACACGTATTAACTTTGGTGGAGGAAAAGACAATACACAATATGGGAGAAGTCAGCACGACATGAACAAGGCAAAGGAAGACACCGAGAGGTACACAAGAGTAAAAGGCAACAAAGGTAAATACTATTGCATATATAATCCTGCAATAAGAGTAATAACAAACAATAAATTATGAGTGGTTACATAGACTGATAAGCAAGCTGGACAAGTGTGAGATGGTGTATGGGAGTACACACTTGCATATATAAGCTTAGCAGTAGAAATTACTACATAAATATTTGTATGTGTTGCAAATATATCCATCTATACAATAAAGAATGCAGTTATGAAAACCTCTTAGTCAAAACCAAACACCTCTTGGGACCAAGTCACTGGGCTTGAGGGCTTAGGACCATAGTCTTGAGGGACATCTAGGTCAATTGGTACAACATAGTCTATAAAAGACAATGCTCTACATCCTACTTTGGTGAGTAGCAACTGGGGTCTTAAAAGCTTCAAGCCGCCATCTAAGATACTACTATAGGTCTTTTCCTGTCTGGAACAAAGAAGAGGGGAGAAAAACAAAGACCCAAGGAAACAATTAGTCCAAAGGACTAGTGGACCACAAGAACCACAGGCTGAGACCAGAAGAACTAGACAGTGCCTGGCTACCACTACCTGCCACTCTGACCAGAATCACAATAGAAGGTCCTGGACAGAGTGGAAGTAAAATATAGAACAAAACTCAAATGCATAAAAAAGACCAGACTTACTCGTGTGATAGAAACTGGTGGGACCCCCAAGAATATAGCCCTTAGATATTCTTCAAACTTGAAACTGAAAGCACTCCCAGTGATCACATTTCAGTCAAACAATAGACAGGCCTACAAAGTGAACAATAACACCTGTGAGAAAAGTACACCTTACAACAATCAACCATACAAGGCCAAAAGGGCAGTTGTGCCCAAAAGCAAATTTCAGAAGGCAGGAAAGGGCAGGAAACCTGGGCAAATGGAAATGTGGGCCCTAGGGAGGAAGTGGGAAAAGTGCTGACACATTGAGGGGATAGCAACCAATGTCACAAAACAAGCTGAGTATAAATTGTTGAATGGAAAATTAATTTGCTCTGCAAGCTATCACCTAAACCCCAATAAAAGGTTTAAGAAAAGACTACAGTGCCCATCTTACTGGCTTTAAATGAGCAAGTTGCCATGTTTTGGACTACCTGTGTTGGGAAGCCCCCATGTCAAAGAATTGAAGGTGACCTGTAGATGCTAAGGGAAGCCTCTACTGAAAGCCAGCAAGAAAGTGAAACTCTCAGTCCTATAATAGCAAGGAATTATAATACGTCGACAAAAGCAGATCATTCCGCAGTTTAGTCTCTGATGAAGCTGCAGCCCCAGCTGATATTTTGATTGAAACCTGTGAGATGCTGAGAACCCAGCTAACCCATATCAGACTCAGAACTGTAAGATGATAAATGTGTGTTGCTTCCAGCCACTAAATTTGTGGTAATTTTTTATGTAGGAATAGAAAACTAATGTTAGGCTGGCTATGCACATGATCTTTTACTCATCCATGACATGGAAGATTCCAGGTCTAAGGTGATGTATCAGTTAGCTTTTGCTGTATAACAAGCCACCCTAAGATTTTAGTGACTTAAAACAGCAACCACATTTAGTTTAGAATTTTGTGGCTTGGCTGAGTGATTCTTACGGTTTGGGTCAGCAGGACTAACCTGTGCTGAGCTATTTCTCACATTTGTGGGTAGCTAGCAAGTCATCTGAATGACCTACAGTGGCCTCACTCACGGGTATAATGTTTGGCAGCCTGTTGCTCATGTAGAGAAAAAACTGGGCCACATGACTTTCGTCATCCGGCAGGCTAGCTGGGGCTTCTTCACATGGTAGTTTGTGGGTTCCAAAGGCAGTAAAAGGGCGCAATCCCCAATGCCCTATGTGATGGTTAATGTCATGTGTCAAATTGCCTAGGCTATGGATCTCAGTGGTTTGGCATATACTGGACTGATTGCTCTTGCAAATGTAATATAATTACTTCCATGATGTGATTGGACGTCATTAGCCAACCAGCTGAAAGGGGAGTTTCCTTGGGTATGAGGCCTGCCTCCAGTATACAAATGGATGTTCCAGCAGGACTCTCTCTCTCAACCCCGCACTCTTCTCATCACCTGACCTCTGGTCCTTGGGACATAAGCCTGCAGAAGTCTTCAGCCTGACACGTGGCCTACAGATTTTGGATTCACCAGCTGCCACAACCCCTTGAGCCAGCAGAAGTCTTTAGCCTACCACCTGTTCCATGGATTTAGGACTTGCCAGCCCCCATAAAGGAGCCCTGGTGGTACAGTGGTTAAAGTACTTGGCTGCTAACCAAAAGATCAGTGATTCAAACCCACCAACTGCTCCACGCAAGAAAGACGTGGCAGTCTGCTTCCATAAAGATTTACAGCCCTGGAAATCCTATGGGAAAGTTGTACTCTGTCCTGTAGGGTTGCTTTGAGTTGGAATCAACCTGATGGTGGTGGGTTTGATTTTTGTGGTTTATCCCCCACAATGTGTGAGCCATTTCCTTCAAGTACCTCTCTCTAAATATATTTACATATACACTTCACTGGTTGTGCTGCTCTTCAGAACACAGACTAAGACACCCTGCTTACATCATATTTGCTAATATCATTTAGCCCAAGCAAGCCACGTGACCAACCAGGCTCATGTGTGGAGAAATAGACTCTTCCTCTTAATGAAAGGAGCTTCAAAGTCATATTGCAAAGGATCACTAGGATGGGTAGAATTTGTGTCCAGTTTTGCACTCCACTTCAAGAGGAAGAATTGTTCTTGCTTCCACTCACAGGTGGATTGAGACTAATATTTATTTACTTTTCCAGGTGAGGATGAGCTGAGATAGGGTAGGCTTTAATGGAAAGGAAGGGGCTAGAGCAGAAGCCAGCTTGGTGGTACTACAGAAATCTAGGATTGACTCTCTTCTTAGTTCTTTACCATGTTGTCGCCTCAGATGGTACCTCTTTCAGAACTTTCCATTCATCTATGATTCATCCTTCTCATCCCTCTTGCCTGTCTAGCCCAGGATCTGGTGCTCCTTCCTCCACATTTCCTTCCCCATTCATCATTTCATTCATTCATTGGTTCATTCATTTAATAAGTGTCTACAATGAACCAGACAGTACTCAAACCATCTTCACTTTCGCATACATAATAGCATGAGCACATGTAGCAAAGAAATTCACAAGCATAGAAAGATACACAGACATGCATATACACACACACACCCCTTCTTCTTTCAGACCCCCTTCTCTTTTTACATTTCCTTTCATACTTGACAAGTGAATCTGAAATAAAAGTAGCCTTTCAAAACCTGCTGTTCATTTGCAAAATTGCTGTGTAGGTGGAAGGAAATGCTTACAAGACAAAACATTCTGGAATCCAGGCTTCAGGGGGTAAAGATAGAACATCTACTGTTAGCCACCCTCCTTAGTATGCAGCAGGGAGAAGCCTGAGCTATAGCCATTATGATAGGGAGCATTCTAGACTGGGTCTTCAATTTTTTATTTTCTTGGAAGAATAGAAGCTCTGGTTGCCAATGAGACTTTCTGTGGGGGAGATAAGATTTGGGATTACTGAATTAACTCATTCAACAGATAGGTATTCAGCACTGTGCTGGGTGTTGGGGAGGTGGTGGTGAACTTGGCAGAGAGGGCCTGCCCTTGTAGAGCGTATACTCTAATAGAGAGAGATAGATGTTACATAAGTAAACACATTAGCTACAAAAGACACCTTTAAAGTGTGGTTAGTGTTATTTTGGAAATAAAATAAAGGGGCCAAGTGTGACAAAGGGAGAGTTTGGGGTGCTGTTTTTGCTTGAGGGGTCAGGGATGGCTTCTTTCTATGTTTATGGTTCCTATTCAGAATCTCTCTTTGAAGCAAGATAGTCCAGGCAAGGAGAGGTAATTTCTCCTGGACTTGGGTCTCCCATTCACACGGAACCTCATGGTAAGCAGCATAGAAAGAGTGGGGCAGGTACAGCTAAGGCATGTGGCTGAACAACGCCCAAGGTCAAGAAATAAAATACTGGGGACCTGGGGAAATAGACAGGGCCCAGTAGAGAGTCTCAATCCTGGCTTCCTGCTGGCTTCACCTGAGGAATTTTAAAACACACCACTATGTAAGCTCCATCCCTCAGTGAATCTGGGCAGTCACTGGTAAGAACCCTGGGTCAGGGAACATCCTGAAAATGTAACCTGTCTTGGGACAATCCAAATGAAATTTTGAATTCTTGGCTTGCCTCCCTTTTCTTAATGTCCCTTCATGTGTATCTTGTTTCCCTGACTCATTAGTCCTTCCACACTCCAGAAGGGTCAGTTCTCGTCTCTCCTCTCGTGGTTTTTTCATCCACTGCAGTCCAGTGTTTCTCATTTTCTTTCATAACCCAGTTAAGTAATATCACAATGCATGATGGAAAGAACAGGAATTTTGGTGACAATACGGAGGAAGATATGATAAAAAGCTAGCAGGGAGTTCAAAAGTGTAAGTACTATGTAGCAATTTGAAATAGGGACAAAAATCTAAATTATAGAGTAGTAAAAAAATTTTTTTTTTTTTTTTTATCATCTTGCTTGGTAAAATAGAGGGCCAGCAAAAAAAAGAAAGACCCTCAACGAGTTGGATTGATGCTGGCTGCAACAATGGGCTCAAGCATAGCAATGATTGTAAGCATGATGCAGGACCGGGCAGTGTTTCGTTCTGTGGTATATAGGGTCGCTATGAGTCGGAACCGACTCGACGACACCTAACAACAACAACAATATCATCTAGTACCCAAAACCAAACCCACTGCTGTCAATTCGATTCCGACTCATAGCAACCCTGTAGGACAGAGCAGAGCTGCCTCATAGGGCTTCCAAGGAGCAGCTGGTAGATTCGAACTGCCAACCTTTTGGTTAGCAGCCTGAACTCTTAACCACTACACCACCAGAGCACCATCATCAAGTACAGTGGTTCCCAAAGTATGATCCCCAGACCAATACCATCAGCATCACCTGGTAACTTGCTAGAAAGGCAAATCCCCTACCGCAGACCCATGAAATTAGAATTTCTGTAGGTGGGGTACAGGAATCGGTGTTTTAACCAATCTCCAAGTAATTCCAATGTGAGCTCAAAGCTGAGAACACATTGTTCTAGCAGATGTTCAAAATGATGGCTATCTAAGTGAAAAATTACATTATGCTCTGTGAAACCTGTATGTGTGCGATACGTTTTCACAAGACTTCCACCAACACATCTGAAGCCTACAATTTGGTGGCTATGATAAAGATGCTGTCCTATTTCCTTGGCTTCTATTCAGTTTTTCTCTTCATTCATTGAATAAGAAATGACTGAGCACTGACTTCCTCCTGGGCATGCAGTCCCTGTCCTCTTGTAGCCCGAGAGACTCATACACAAATGATCATAACACAGCAAGTAGAAGTCACTGGACCAGGGCTGTGCCTTTGAAGCCCAGTGGCTAGAGAGTCTGAAAACTCCGCTGCAGTGCTCCAGCAAGATCCACAGAGGAAGTCGGTTTGACCTGTGTCTTGAAAGGTGGGCCAGCATTCACAAGGCTCAGAAGGGGGCAGGGAGTCCAGGCAGCCAGAGCTGGTCAGGCAAGGCTTCAGAGACATGAAGGAACACAGCAGGCTGGAGGAGCAACCAGCCCCCTACTTCAAGGGGTGCCAGTGTCAGAAATAAGATGGAGAGCCTAGAATTCTGGGATGTGAATGAACACCAGAACAAGTTTTAATCAAGATTCTGCTGCAGTCAAATTTTGCACAGGGCAAGTGTAAGCTTCTCAGCCCAGGCTCACCCTCTCCTACCATTGGATCATTCGGTAAAAGCTGTCAGCTCCTGAGATCAATATTTCTGTTTCTTCTCCTCAGCCTGTCTACCAGCTTCTCTTATCACGATGCTTCAACCAGGGCTGTATCTTCCTTAACTCCCACCTGTCAGTGCTTGCTATGGAGGAGAAAGTCTGCATGGAAAGTGGGTCAAGACCTTAGAGGTGTGTCTCTTGGTGCTGTCTGTTCACAAGGGGTGTGTGTGTGTGTGCAAATTTAAAGCTGGCACAAGGGGACTGCCATAGTGGCAGACTTTTTGAGCAGGAAGTCCACTTGAAAATCACTCAGCCCTCCCTCTTTTTGTTGTAGACAAAGAAAAAGGTGACTAGAGACATCAGCAATTGTCTAACGTCACACAGCAATAATCACATTAGTAGGCAGCACGGAGTAATTAGTTGTTCCAAATCTAACTGTCTATTAGAAACACCTGAGAAACTTTAAAAATACAGATTTCTTGCCTCACTTAGGCCCGGTGACATAAATTTTTTTTTTTAGACAATCTGTATTTTTTATACCACTCCCTAGAAATTCTGCTGTGCAGGTGAGTTTGAGAGCCATGGTATGGAGAAAAAGCAAGGGACTTGGAATGCGATACATGAGGATGGATTTCATTCCAAGTTCTTTATTTATACTAGCAAAAGCCAAAATAGGAATTCATTGGCTCAGGAAACTATTCCACTATTAATGACTTCAGGCATGTCTGGATCCAGGAGGTCTGTATAACGTCTTCAACAATCTCTCTTCGTCTTTCAGCTCAGCCTCATTCTCAGGTGAGCTCTCCCCAATAATGGCAAGAATGGCCACTAAGGACTTGAAGTTTTCATTTTATCTTAGCAACCCTGGTAGCATAAGAGCATCTCTTTTACAACTCTGACAAAATTTCCAGGATCAGCTCTCACTGGCCTTCCCGTCTCAAGTCATATGCCTCTCCCTGAATCAAGCACTGTGGTGGGAAAAAAGAAATACTGCGATTCACCAGGCCTAAACTACATGCCAAACCCTGGAGACAAAGGTTACTAAACAAAGGATTCAGTGCAAGTCAAGAAACAAACAATAGATATTCACTACACATGGGTCCAAATATGGGGCCATATATGGGAGAACTGGGGCCATAACCCATGTTTCCTGAGTAGGGTCTCCCATTATAACACCAGGAGGAGGTGGGGTACTTAAATATCATCTTCTGTCATCACCAAACAAGATGCCAACCCAGTGTACATTACCTTTAAGTGCTGTATGAATGATTGGACTTTCAGCCTTGTCTGCTTTAAATAGATCCTGAACACCCGTCTCATATAATTCCAGTTTTAGATGTTGCCTCCTCACCCTCCTTGAAACAGCTTTCTAGCTGTCCTCCACTATCCATTCTGCCTTCCTAGTAATAGAATTTCAGCTGGACACATTTCCCAGCCTCCTTTGCAGCTATGCGTGTGGTCAGGTGACTAAACTAACCAATGCTAAACTAGGCAGGGGCTTCTCTGATTTCTTATCCTCTCCCCTCTGGCTGGAAGGAGAGAAAAAGAATAGCTTGATTTGAACCAGAAATAGAAGCCTTGTGTTGTGGGTGGTAGAGCTGCCTGCTCAACCTGTCTGCCAGCAGTCTACCCCTGGATTGTGATGTGAATGAGAACTAAAACTATTTTGTTTAAGTCACAGTGATGCAGGGTCTTTTTATATATAACTGAAATATCATCCTTGTAATTCATCCAAATCATGTCCCTCTAGGCCCTTTTAACATGCCAATCTTCATTCCACTCTTTGTTGTTGTTGTTAAGTGCCGTTGATTCGGTTCCAACTCATAGTGACCCGATGCACAACAGAACGAAACACTGCCTGGTCCTGCACCAACCTCACAATTGTTGCAGTGCTTGAGCCCATTGTTGCAGCCACCATGTCAATCCATCTCATTGAGGATCTTCCTCTTTTTCATTGACCCTCTACTTTACCAAGCAAGATGTCCTTCTCCGGGGACTGATCCCTCCTGATAACATGTCCAAAGTGTGTAAGACATAGCCTCAGTGTCCTTGCTTCTAAGCAACATTTTTGTACTTCTTCCAAGACAGACTTGTTCATTTTTCTGGCAGACCATGGTATATTCAATAGTCTTTGCCAAACCAAAATGCAAAGGCGTCAGTTCTTCTTCGGTCTTCCTTATTCATCATCCAGCATTCCTGTGCTTGTGAGGTGACTGAAAACACCATGGCTTGGGTCAGGTGCACCTTAGTCCTCAAGGTGACATCTTTGCTTTTCAATACTTTAAAGAAGTCTTTTGCAGCTGATTTGCCCAATGCAATGCATTGTTTGATTTCTTAACTGCTGCTTCCATGGGTGTTGATTGTGGATCCAAGAAAAATGAAATCCTTGACAACTTCAATCTTTTTTCTGTTTACCATGATGCTGCTTATTGGTCCAGTTGTGAAGATTTTTGTTTTCTTTATGTTGAGCTGTAATCCATAGTGAAGGCTGTGGTCTTTGATCTTCATCAGTAAGTGCTTCAAGTCCTCTTCAAATTCAGTAAGCAAGGTTGTGTCATCTGCATATCACAGGTTGTTAGTGAGTCTTCCTCCAATCGTGATGCCCCGTTCTTCTTCATATAGTCCAGCTTCTCAGATTATTTGATTAGATCAGCATACAGATTGAACAGGTATGGTGAAAGAATACAACACTGACACACACCTTTCCTGACTTTAAACCATACAGTATCTCATTGTTCTGATCGAATGACTGCCTCTTGATCCATGTTCAGGTTCCTCATGAGCACAATTAAGTATTCTGGAATTCCCATTCTTGACAATGTTTTTTATAATTTGTTATGATCCACACAGTCAAATGCCTTTCCATAATCAATAAAACATGGGTGAATATCTTTCTGGTATTCTCTGCTTTCAGCCAGGATCCATCTGACATCAGCATTGATACCCCTGGTTCCACATCCTCTTCTGAATCTGACTTGAATTTCTGCCAGTTCCCTGTTGATATACTGCTGCAGACACTTTGGAATGATCTTCAGCAAAGTTTTACTTGTGTGTGATATAAATAATATTGTTCAATAATTTCTGCATTCTGTTGGATTACCTTTCTTGGGAATAGGCATAAATATAGATCTCTTCCAGTCATTTGGTAAGGTAGCTGTCTTCCAAATCTCCTGGCATAGACAAGTGAGCACTTCCAGCACTATATCTGTTTGTTGAAACATCTCAATTGATATTCTGTCAATTCCTGGAGCCTTATTTTTCATCAATACCTTCAGTGCAGCTTAAACTTCTTCTTTCAGTACTGTCAGTTCTTAATCATATGCTACCTTTTGAAAGGGTTGAATGTCGACCAACTCTTTTTCATATAGTGACTCTGTATACTCCTTCCGTCTTCTTTTGATGCTTCCTGTGTCATTTAATACTTTCCCGGTAGAATCCTTCAGTATTGCAACTTGAGGCTTGAATTTTTTCTTCAGTGCTTTCTGTTTGAGAAATGCTGATCGTGTTCTTTCCTTTTGGTTTTCTTTCTCCAGGTTTTTGCACTTGTCATCATACTTTACTTTGTCTTCTTGAGCTGCCCTTTCAAAGCCTCTGTACAGCTCTTTTACTTTAACAATTTTTCTTTTTGCTTTACCTACTCGACGTTCAAGAGTAAGTTTCAGAGTCTCTTGACATCCATTTTGGTCTTTTCTTTCTCTCCTGTCTTTTTAATGGCATCTTGCTTTCTTCATATACGGTGTCCTTGATGTCATTCCACAGCTCATCTGCTGTTCGGTCATTAGTTTTTAACGAGTCAAATCTATTCTTGAGATGGTCTCCAAATTCAGGTAGGATGTACTCAAGATAGTACTTTGGCTCTCCTGGGCTTGTTCTAATTTTCTTCAGTTTCAGCTGGAACTTGCATATGAGCAATTATGGTCTGCTCCACAGTCAGCCCCTGGCCTTGTTCCAACGAATGATATTGAGCTTTTCCATAGTCTCTTTACACAGATGCAGTTGATGATTCCTGTGTACTCTGTCTGGCGAGGTCCACGTGTATAGTCACTGCTTATGTTGTTAAAAAAAATATATTTGCAATGAAGAAGTCATTGATCTTGCCAAATTCAATCATGCGATCTTTGGCGTCATTTCTATCACCAAGGCCATATTTTCCAACTACTGATCTTTCTTCGTTTCCAACTTTTGCATTCTAGTCACCAGTATCGATGCATCCTGACTGCATGTTGGATCAATTTCATACTGCAGAAGTTGGTAAAAATCTTTAGTTTCTTCATCTTTGGCCTTAGTGCTTGGCACATAAATTTGAATAATAGTATTAACTGGACTTCCTTGTAGGCATATGGATATTATCCTATGACCGAGAGCCTTGCACTTCAGGATAGATCTTGAAATGTTCTTTTTGACTATGAATGCAACACCATTACTCTTCAAGTTTTCATTCCTGGCGTAGTAGACTGTACGATTGTCCAATTCAAAATGGCCAGTACCAGTTCCCTTTCAGCTCACTAATGCCCAGGATATTGATGTTTATGCATTCCATTTCATTTTTGACAATTTCCAACTTTCCTGGATTCATACTTCCTACATTCCAGGTCCAGGTTATTAATGGATGTTTACAACTCTTTCTTCTCATTTTGAGTCATGCCACCTCAGCAAATGAAGGTCCCAAAAGCTTTACTCCATCCACATCATTAAGGTCGACTCTACTTTGAGGAGGCAGCTCTTCCCCAGTTGTATTTTGAGTGCCTTCCAACCTGAGGGGCTCATCTTTCAACACGCTCCACTGCTATTCATAAGGTTTTCACTGGCTAATTCTTTTCAGAAGTAGACCGCTGGGTCCTTCTGCCTAGTCTGTCTTAGTCTGGAACCTCAGCTGAAACCTATCCGCCATGGGTGATCCTGTTGGTATCTGAATACAGTGGCACAGCTTCCAGCATCACAGCAACACACATTCCATTCTTTACGACTATCTAATTCACTGGCGGGTTCATTTTATCTCATGGTATGCATCTCAGGGCCCTAGCTCTGAAGATCTGTTTTCCAGATGGGCAAACTAAGGATCAAAATCGTATGACCATTTAGTGCTAGAGAAGAAACAGAAGGTGGATTCCCTGCCTCCAACCAGTTCTTGGAATTTGTTTCTAAATGGCTTCCAATCACCTCAAGAGACAACACATCCCCGGGCACCTGGCTGATGTTCCCACATTCATAAGGATGTAGTTAGGAGGCCCTCTAACCACAGATCAAATCTCTATCTCTATTTAACACATAGTAAAATGAGGTCCCAAAGCAAAATCAATGGATTCATCTAAAGTTCTCTTTTGGGGTTTTTCTGAAGAGTGAATAAGAGCAAGGGGTTTATCAGCTGGGCCTTAGGGGTTTCATGAATCAAAAGAAGGGGAGAAAGGGGACAGAGCAAAAGGGGAGGGGTAATCTGGGAAGATGGTCTCTAGTTTTCATAAGATTCTTAAAGACAGCAATGATCCCAAATGTTTAAGTTCAATGATTAAAAGCAATATTGCTGAGTTGAAGTCCAGGACACATCATTTCTTTCTGTAATCTTGGATTAGTAATAAAACTCCCTCGGCCTCAGTTTTCTCATCTGGAAAGTGGAGAAAAAGGCACAACCATCCTTTATCCTGAGATTAAATGAGATAATGTAAATGAAAGCATTTCATTTGCTGGAAAACAATTTAGGTATTAGCTGGTTTACTGTCTCAAACGTATTCTTTCTGGTAACACTGAGCCCTCAGGGAAAGCAAGTCTATGATTTCCTCTAAAGTGGGTTGGGGAGACCCTACAGGGAACCAGGATGTTCTGTTTGCATCCCGCTGAAACAAGCCTGGCCACCATTCTCCCAGAAGTGAGTAGACTGTGAAGAGCAGGCAGAGGGCATGGGGAAGGTCTGCCTTCATGATCCAACTCTGCCCCTCTACCTGAAGTTTGCCCTCCTAGTTTTAGAAGCACCCAACGTTTAATTTTAACCAATCTGGATGGAAATGTCTCTCAGAGAATAGCACATGTAATGAACATTACCCAGTTTTTGTTTGTTTTTTTCATGTACATACAGTGGTTAAATAGACAAAATCTGAACATGGATGCCCTGGGTTCTAATTCCAGTTTTGTTTTTGTTTTTTTCACTTAAGACAAGTAAGTCAAACTCTTAAACAAGTGGCTCAAACAAGTTTCTTCACTTGGACAAGCTACTTAAACTCTCTGAGCCTTACTTTCCTCATCTGTAAAATGGGGACAACAAGATGACCCAGCCCACTGGCTCATTCATTCGTTACTAATACATGCTAATCACTTTTCATGTTCTGGGCTGTGTTCTAGGCACTGGTGATGCTACAGTGAAAGAGAAAAGATAAAAAGTCCTGCCCTTCAGTTCTTGAGAGGATTAAATGAGCTGTTACGTGTAAAATAGTTATACAATAGAGGCTATGTAAGTGTTAGCTGTGTAACTGCTGTTACGGCTGTTACAATTGCTGCTGGTGCTGCTATTTCTACTAATATCACTACTACTGTTACTACTCTGTGAGGGAAAGATGTGGCAATCTGCTTCCATAAAGGTTTACAGCCTTGGAAACCATATGAGGCAGCTCTACCCTGTCCTATAGGGTCACTATGAGTCGAAATTTACTCAATGGCAGTAGGAACTACTACTGCTACAGCTACTACTGTACCGCTACTACTGCTGCTACTACTATAGCAACTACTTCACTTACTACGATTTACACTGCCGCTGCTGCTATTGCTACTATGACTGTAACTATTACCACCACTACTAGTAGTAGTACTTCTACTACTATTACTACTACCATTATCACCACCACCACACTAATGCTGCTTTATCTACTACTACTACTACTACCACTACAACTATTTCTACTATTACTGCTATTGCTACTGTTACTGCTACTATATTAACAACAAATACTATGACTAAATACTGCTGCTACTACTAACACTACTGATTCTGCTATTACTACTACTATTGCTATCTTATTCCTATTGCTACTGTCAGTACTACTGTGACAACAACTACTACTACCATGATACTACTGCTACCACTGCTATTAATGCCATGACTACTACTGTTATGACTACTGCCATTAATGCTATTGCTACTACTACCACTGCTACTACAGTTGCTACTATTACTACCACTGCTACTGGTATTACTACCATTACTACTACTTCTACCACTGCTATTCCTGCTACTACTGCTACAACAAAAACTACTACCACTATGACCACTACGCTACTGCTACTATTACTTCTATTATTACAGCTACTGCTGCTATTGATGCTATTAAATCTACTGTTATTACTACTGCTATTGCTACTACTGCTGCTGCTTCTAATCCTGCGCTGCAATTACTACCACTACTCCCTCTACTTCTACTGTTACTATTATTGCTACTGTTTGACCACCTCTCAACGGAATCAAGGACCTGCTTCAGGAGATTTCCCCATATTTTGAGACAGAGTCTGCTTCCCAACCCTGAAATCTGAAAATGCCTGAGCTGCTTCCTCAGTCCACTTAGCTGCTCAGGTATGGGCATGCAGCCTGCACCAGCCACTCAGGGGGCATCAGTGATAACTTCAGAAGGAAAGCACTGTAATAATTTGGAGCATTCTTCTCTGACCCTCTGGAGAGCCTGACAACCACCTAAAATCCTTCAATACATTGTTGTCTGCTTAAAACAAGAACCTTGACAGAAACCTTATCCTATGTGCTCCCCTCTGTTGTTCTTTCATTGCTGCCACTATTGTCTGCTGGAAACAGTATAACCAAGACTACAAATCTTGACAAGCGGCCACTCATAATCCTACAACCACAATCAACTATTTCTACATTATGATCTTTCCATCCATTTCTCGTCCATGAACACATATATTTCATCACAATTTCAATCAATGTATGAATTGAATTTTACATTTGTTTTTTACATTTAACATTATATTATAAACACTTTACTATGTCTTGATCTATATAACTATTATTTAAAGTATACTTATTATTGGATCCAGTTGATGCACCATAATTCTTTAAAAACTCCCCTAAGCGATGAGCATTTCCATATCAAGGTTTGACTATTACAGTGTTTGCTTCGGCACCACATATACTAAAACTGGAATGATACAGAAAAGATTAGTCTGACCCCTGTGCAAGGATGACACATAAATTCATGAAGCATTCCATATTTTTTGAAGGGAAAGACAACACACAATATAGGGGAAGTCAGTGCAGCTTGACCAAGGCAAAGTCGTAGAAGCTTCCTAGACACATCCAAACACCTTGAGGAACTAAGTTGCTAGGGCCAAGGGCTGGGGACCATGGTCTCTCGGGGGACATCTAGGTCAATTGGCATAACATAGTTCATAAAGAAAATGCTCTACATCTGACTTTGATGAGTAGCACAAGGGTCTTAAAAGCTTGTGAGTGGCCATCTAGCATATATCTACCGGTCCCATCATGTCTGGAACAAAGGAGAATGAAGAAAACCAAAGACAAAGGAAACAATGCAAAGGACTGATGGACCACATGAATCAGAGCTTCCACCAGCCTAAGCCCAGAACTAGATGGTGCCCAGCTACCACCACTGACCACTCTGACAGGGATCATGATAGGGGGTCCCAGGCAGACTGGGAAAAAATGTAGAACAAAATTCAAATTCACAAAAAAAGACCTGACTTACTGGTCAGACAGTGACTGGAGGAACTCCGGAGACTATGGCGTGCAGATGCCCTGCTAACTCAGAACTGAAGCCACTCCCAAAGTCCACCTTTCAGCCAAAGATTAGACAGGCCTATAAGACAAACAGTAACACATGTGAGGAACATGCTTCTTGGTTCAGTCAAGTATATGAGACCAAACGGGTAACACCTGCCCAAAAGCAAAGACGAGAAGGCAGGGATAGGAAAACTGTACAGATGGACACGGAGAACCCAGGGTGGAAAGGGAAAGGGGGCGAGTACTGAAACATTGTGGGAATTGCAACTAATGTCACAAAAATATTTGTGTAAAAAATTTTTGAATGAAAAACTAAAAAAAAAAGATTTGACTATTATAGATGATATCGTAGTAAGTATATTTGTGCTGGTATATTTTTTATACAGAATTTTTTGAGAACTGAGATTATCCAGCAGGAATATATATATATATAGTTCTCGTTAGGCGCCGTCGAGTCGGTTCCGACTCATAGCAACCCTATGCACAACAGAGCTAAACACTGTCTGGTCCTGAGCCATCCTCACAACCGTTGTTATGCTTGAGCTCATTGTTGCAGCCACTGTGTCAATCCACCTCGTTGAGGGTCTTCCTCTTTTCCGCTGACCCTGTACTCTGCCAAGCATGATGTCCTCCAGAGACTGATCCCTCCTGACAACATGTACAAATTATATAAGACACAGTCTCGCCATCCTTGCCTCTAAGGAGCATTCTGGCAGCACTTCCTCCAAGACAGATTTGTTCGTTCTTTTGGTAGCCCATGGTATATTCAATATTCTTCGCCAACACCGCAATTCAAAGACGTCAACTCTTCTTCGGTCTTCCTTATTCATTGTCCAGCTTTCACATGCATATGAGGCGATTGAAAATACCATGGGGTGGGTCAGGTGCACCTTAGTCTTCAGGGTGACATTTTTGCTCTTCAACACTTTGAAGAAGTCCTTTGCAGCAGATTTATCCAATGCAATGTGTCTTTTGATTTCTTGACTGCTGTTTCCATGGCTGTTGATTGTGGATCCAAGTAAAATGAAATCCTTGGCAACGTCAATCTTTTCTCCGTTTATCATGTTGTTGCTCATTGGTCCAGTTGTGAAGATTTTTGTTTTCTTTATGTTGAGGTGTAATCCATACTGAAGGCTGTGGTCTTTGATCTTCATTAGTAAGTGCTTCAAGTCCTCTTCACTTTCAGCAAGCAAAGTTGTGTCATCTGCATAACGCAGGTTGTTAATGAGTATTCCTCCAATCCTGATGCCCCGTTCTTCTTCATATAGTCCAGTTTCTCATATTATCTGTCCAGCATACAGATTAAATAGGTGTGGTGAAAGAATACAACCCTGATGCACGCCTTTCCTGACTTTAAACCAATCAGTATCCTCTTGTTCTGTCTGAACAACTGCCTCTTGATCTATGTAAAGGTTCCTCACAAGCACAATTAAGTGTTCTGGAAATCCCATTCTTCGCAGTGTTATCCATAGTTTGTTATTATGATTCACACAGTTGAATGCCTTTGCATAATCAATAAAACACAGGTAAACATCCTTCTGGTATTCTCTGCTTTCAGCCAGGATCCATCTGACATCAGCAATGATATCCCTGGTTCCACGTCCTCTTCTGAAACAGGCCTGAATTTCTGACAGTTCCCTGTCGATATACTGCTACAGCCTTTTTTGAATGATCTTCAGCAAAATTTTGCTTGCGTGTGATATTAATGATATTGTTCTACAATTTCCACATTTGGTTGGATCATCTTTTTTGGGAATAGTCATAAATAGGGATCTCTTCTAATCAGTTGGCCAGGAAGCTGTCTTCCATATTTCTTGGCATAGGCAACTGAGCACCTCCAGTGCTGCATCTGTTTGTTGAAACATCTCAATTGATATTCCATCAATTCCTGGAGCCTTGTTTTTCGCCAGTGCCTTCAGAGAAGCCTGAACTTCTTCCTTCAGTACCATCGATTCCTGATCATATGCCACCTCTTGAAATGGTTGAATATCGACTAATTCTTTTTGATATAATGACTCTGTATTCCTTCCATCTTCTTTTGATGCTTCCTGCATCATTTAATATTTCCTTATGGAATCCTTCACTATTGCAACTTGAGGCTTGAATTTTTTGTTCATTTCTTTCAGCTTGAGAAATGCCGGGTGTGTTCTTTCCTTTTGTTTTTCCATCTCCAGCTCTTTGCACATGTCATTATAATACTTTACTTTGTCTTCTCAAGAGGCCTTTTGAAATCTTCTGTTCAGTTCTTTTACTTCATCAAATCTTCCTTTTGCTTTAGCTGCTTGACACTCAAGAGCAAGTTTCAGAGTCTCCTCTGACATCCATCTTGGTCTTTTCTTTCTTTCCTGTCTTTTCACTGACCTCTTGCTTTCTTTGTGTATGCTGTCCTTGATGTCATTCCACAACTGGTTTGGTCTTTGGTCATTACTGTTCAATGCGTCAATTCTATTCTTGAGATGGTCTCTAAATTCAGGTGGGATATACTCCAGGTCGTATTTTGGCTCTCGTGGACTTGCTCTGATTTTCTTCAGTTTCAGCTTGAACTTGCATATGAGCAATTGATGGTCTGTTCCACGGTCAGCCCCTGGCCTTGTTCTGACTGATGATATTGAGCTTTTCCATCGTCTCTTTCCACAGATGTAGTCAATTTGATTTCTGTGTGTTCCACCTGGAGAGGTCCATGTGTATAGTTGCCATTTATGTTCTTGAAAGAAGGTATTTGCAATGAAGAAGTCGTTGGTCTTGCAAAATTCTATCATTCGATCTCTGGCATTGTTTCTATTACCAAGGCCATATTTTTCAACTACTGATCCTTCTTTGTTTCCAACTTTCATATTCCAATTGCCAGTAATTATCAATGCATCTTGATTGCATGTTCGATCAATTTCAGACTACAGCAGCTGACAAAAATCTTTAGTTTCTTCATCTTTGGCCCTAGTGTTTGGTGCGTAAATTTGAATAATAGTCATATTAACTGGTCTTCTTTGTAGGCATATGGATATTATTCTATCACTGACAGCGTTGTACTTCAGGATAGATCTTGAAACGTTCCTTTTGACAATGAATGCGACACCGTTCCTCTTCAAGCTGTCCGATTCAAAATGGCCAATACCAGTCCATTTCAGCTCACTAATGCCTAGGATATCGATGTTTATGCATTCCATTTGATTTTTGACAATTTCCAATTTTCCTAGATTCATGCTTGGTACATTCATTCTAGGGTAAGTATGGAAAATGGAGATACTAGGGGTGGAAGCACAGGGGGTAGAGAATTCTGACCTAGGCAAATTCACCTGGTCTCAATATCTTCAAAAAATGGCAAAGATGGCTTAGAAAAGAGAGAGAATTCACATCGATTTACTCTGAGGAAGAAATAGAAGTTGAAAAATGTAGTTGAAAAGTCAAGTCTTTTTCCAGTTGCAGTTGATAAAGATCCAATTCAAATTGACTTAGGCCAAAAGGGACTTTATTTGTTCATGTAACTAAAAGCTACAGGAATGGTTCAGATTTGAGCCAAGCTTAATCCAAGGGCTCAGACAATGTCTTCAGGAATCTGACCATGTCAGCACCAATTTCCTCTGCATTACATCCATTTGATGTGAACTTTCTCCTCATGGTGACAAGATGGCTGCCAGTAGTTCCAGACCTACTGTTTGCTCTGAGACTCCAGCCAAAAGAGTGATTCTGTTCCCTAATATTTAAACAAAGTTTTCAGAAGTCTTCATGTAGTCAACTCCATTTAATCAAATGTACTGATGAGGGTGGAAGAGAAATGGTTCCACAAGGAAAATCAGAATGATGCTGTTTTTTTCTAAAACCAAACCAAACCCATTGCAGCTGAGTCAATTCTGACTCATAGCGACCCTATAGGACAGAGTAGAACCGCCCCATAGGGTTTCTAAGGAGGACCTTGTGTATTCAAACTGCCAGCCTTTTGGTTGGTAGCCCAGTTCTTAACCACTGTGCCACCAGATCTTCTTTTTCACTAAAGGAACAGAAAATGGATCCCCAATGAACAAAATGAATAAACGTTCTCTACAATGATTCCCACATTTTATTGGTGAGATATGGCTAGACCAGTGTTTCTCAACTGAGTGCAACGATTTTGTTTCCCAGGAGACATTCGGCATCTGAAGATATTTCTAACTGACACAACTGGGAGGAGTGCTGCTAGCATTAGAAAGTAAAGACTAAACCCTCTACAATGGACAGGACAGCACCCCTCCCTCCAACACACACACACACACACAACAAAGAATTACCTGGCCCAAAGCGTGAATCATACTGAAGCTGAGAAGCCCTGGTCTAAGTGATGCGTTGCTTTGGAACGTATGCAGTTTATCACCAAGAAAGGTGGTCAAGCAGAAACCATTTGGCAGTTCATCTGGCAGTTATGTGTTAGGGCTTCAAGGCCCCATGGAAGGCCAGAACACTCCAGAATTTCTCATCTCTTAATTTCTCCTCGGTGTGACATGCAGGCTGCAAGGATCCTGCAGGAGGAAGCTTGAACTACCTGTAATTCCCCACCCCCCACCCTACTTCAGAAACTACACATTCTCCCTCTTCCATCACGTATACAAAGATACAGACAGGTTCTTCCTCCCTAAGAAAGCATTCTCATCAAACAAACTTGAAAATCACTGGCTTATTACTGTAAGGTCCCTTCCAGCCCTGATGTTTTATTTTTCTGGAGAATGGCTCTTAAAAAGTGAGGACAATTTAGTGGAATTGCTTAAAAGGAGAGACTGTCAGCCCCTGGAATTCATTCATTCATTTATTCATGCATCCATTCCATCAACAGAAAGTTACTAAGCACTTTCTAAATGCCGTGAGTCCCTAGGTGGTGCAAAAAGTTAAATGCTTGACTACTAACAGAAAACTTGGCTGTGCTAAACCACCCAGAAGTCTGGAATCTTCCAAAAGATTACAGCCTTAAAAATCCTCTGGAGCACAGTTCTATTCTGCAACACATGGGGTCACCATGAGTTGGAATCAACTTGACAGCAACCTGCTTAGCTTTTATGTTTTTAAATCTATTTGCCAGGTGTTGTGCGAGGTACTAGGAGTCCCAGAGTGGTGCAAATGGTTAATGTGCTTAGCTGCTAACTGAAAAGTTAGTGGTTCAATTCCAGCCAGAGACACCTCGGAACAAAAGCCTGGCAATCTACTTCCAAAAAATAAGCCATCGAAAACCCTATGGAGCATACTTCTACTCTGATGACACACATGAAGTTGTCATGAGTCAGAAATGACTTGACAGCAGCTGGCTTGTTCGTTTTTGTTTTTCTTATGCTAGGTACTGGGGAAAAAGATAAAATATAAAAGGACCTTGCCCTCATGAGTATTTAGACTGGTAGGAGAGGCACATAAAACAAGTAAAACAAGAAAAATACAAGACACTGTGATCAGTATTTTAATAACCCACTCTTAGGGTCAGGGAAGGTTCCAGGGAAGTGACATTTAGGCTGAAGAATTTGTGGGAGTTGTCTAGGCAAAGTGAGGAAGAATGGCCAGAGGAAATGTGGGAGAAATGGCTTGGAGGTGAGAGAGATGCCAGTGGCGTGTTTGCCAACTTCCAAATCAGTACTGCCTTGAGACAGGTGGGAGCGGAGAAGGTACTGGATTTCCTAGCTCTGCCTGAGCTGCTCAGGAATCCAGAATATGGCCTGACCCATCCGTCTCGATATTTCCATCTCTCCAGAAGTGAGTAATTTCCCCCTTACTTTTGGGGTGACATTTTCTTCTCCAAAACCGTGATCTGTAAAATTAGATGTCTCAAGCAGCAATTCTCTCTGAAAGGAAGAAGGCATGCTCTGAGCCCAGGCTGGAAGATGTGTGTGTTTCTGCCTTCTGCCAGGAGAGCTGGACTAAGCCCAGACACAGCAGTTGCCAAAGACATTGGAGGAAAGAGAGAGCACGAAAGACACTGGGTTTTAGTAATGGGGTAGGCTTACATCTCTGACGCAGTAGGTATAAGAACCATTGGATGAAGAGTGGCTGAACTGGCAATAAATTGGGACCTGGATGTTGATTTTTTTTTAATTGCACTTTTTTTTCTTTTTATTTATCATTTTATTGTATTTTAGATAAAGATTTACAGAACAAACTAGCTTCTCATTAAACAGTTAGTACACACATTGTTTTATGACATTGGTTAAAAACCCCATGACAGGTTAACACTCTCCCTTCTTGACCTCAGGTTCCCTATTATCAGCTTTCCTGTTCCCTCTTGCCTTCTAGTCTGCCCCTGGGCTGGTGTGGCCTTTTAATCTGGTTTTGTTTTATGGGGCTGTCTAATCTTTGGATGAAGGATGAACTTCAGGAGTGACTTCGTTACTGAGCGAAAAGGGTGTCCAGGGACCATACTTTTGGGGTTTCTCCAGTTTCTGTCAGGCCAGTAAGTCTGGTCTTTTTTTGTGAGTTAGAATTTTGTTCTACATTTTTCTCCAGCTCTGTTTGGGACCGTCTATTGTGATCCCTGTTAGAGTAGTCAGTGGTGGTAGCTGGGCACCATCTAGTTGTACTGGACTCAGTCCAGTGGAGGCCGTGGTAGATGTGGTCCATTGTTCCCTTGGACTAATCTTTCCCTTCTATCTTTAGTTTTCTTCATTCTCCCTTGCTCCCGAAGGGATGAGACCATTGGAGTATCTTCAATGGCCACTCACAGGCTTTTAAGACCCCAGACGCTACTCACCAAAGTAGAATGTAGAACATTTTCTTTATAAACTCTGTATGCCAATTGAGCTAGATGTTCCCCAAGACCATGGTCCCCATAGCCCTCAGCCTAGTAATTCGGTCCCTCAGGGAGACTGGATGTGTCTATCGAGCTTCCATGACCTTGCCTTGTCCAAGTTGTGCTGGCTTCCCCAGTATTGTGTATTGTCTTACCCTTCACCAAAGTTACCACTTATCTATTGTCTATTTAGTGTTTTTCCATTCCCACCCCACCCCTCCTTTCCCTCGTAACCATCAAAGGTTGTTTCTTTTTGTGTGTAAACCTTTTCATGAGTTTTTATAGTAGTGGTCTCATACAATATTTGTCCTTTTGTGGTTGACTTATTTCACTCAGCATAATGCCCTTCAGATTCATCCATGTTGTGAAATGCTTCACAGATTCATCATTGTTGTTTATCATTGCATAGTTCTCCACTGTGTGTATGTACCATAGTTTGTTTATCCATTCATCTGTTGATGAGCATCTAGGTTGTTTCCATCTTTTTGCTATTGTGAACAATGCTGCAATAAACATGGGCACGCCTATGTCTATTCGTGTGATGGCTCGTATTTCTCTAGGATTTCAGGATCATATGGTATTTCTATTTCTAGCTTTCTAAGGAAGTGCCATTTCACTTTATGAAATGTTTGTACCATTTTGCATTCCCACCAGCAGTACATAAGAGTTCCAGCTTCTCCAACATTTGTTATTTCCTGTTTTTTTGATTCCTGCTGGTAATGCTAGGACGAGATTGTATCTCATTGTGGTTTGCATTTGCATTTCTCTAATGGCTAGTGATTGCAAGCATTTCCTCATGTGTCTGTTAGCCACTTGGATATCTTCTTTGGTGAAGTGTCTGTTCATTTCCTTTGCCCTTTTTTTAATTGGGTTGTCCTTTTTGTTGTAGAGGGGTTGGAGTTTTCTATAGAGTTTAGATGTTAGGCCTTTGTCAAATTTGTAATATCCAAAAATTTTTTCCCAGTCCGTAGGTTCTCTCTTTACTCTTTTGGTGAAGTCTTTTGATGAGCATAAGTGTTTAATTTTTAAAAGATCCCAGTATCATATCATCCACAACTACCCACCCACTGCCATCCAGTCGATTCATCCACAACTAGGGACAGTTTTACTTCTTCCTTACCAATCTGGATGTCTTTATTTCTTTTTCTTGCTTTATTGATCTAGCTAGGACTTTCAGCACAATATTAAATAGGAATGGTGGTATAAATGGCATCTTTGTCTTATTCCTGTTTTCAAGGGGAAGGTTTCCAGCCTCTCTTCATTAAGAGTGATGTTGGCTGTTGGTTTTCTACAGATACCTTTTATTATGTTGAGGAATGTCCCTTTTATACCTATTTTATTGAGAGTTTTTATCAGGAACGGGTGTTGGACTTTGTCGAATGACTTTTCTGCATTGATTGAGATGATCCTGTGATCCTTTTATTTATGTAGTGGATTAAGTTGATTGATTTTCTAATGTTGAACCATTCTTGTATACCTAGTATGAATCTTACTTGGTTGTGGTGTATTATTTTTCTGATATGATGCTGAATTCTATTGACTAGAATTTTGTTGATAATTTTTTCATCTATATTCATGAGAGATATTGGTCTGTAATTTTCTTTTTTTGTGGTGTCATTGCCTGGTTTCGGTATCAGTGTTATGCTAGCTTCATAGAATAAATTTGGAAGTGTCCTTTCCTTTTCTAAGTTCTGAAATAGTTTGAGTAGTACTGGTGTAAGCTCTTCTCTGAATGTTCGGTAGAATTCTCCAGTGAAGCCACCTGGACCACGGTCTTTTTTTTGGTTGTTGTTGGGAGTTTTTTTTTTTAATTGCCTTTTCAATCTCTACCATTGTTATGGGTCTGTTCAGATTTTCAATGTCATTTTGTATTAGTTTGGGTAGGTAGTGTGTTTCTAGAAATTTGTCCATTTCCTCTAGGTTTTCAAATTTGTTGGAGTATGGTTTTTCATATAATACTTTCTTATGATCCTTTTTATTTCAGTTGGGTCTGTTGTAATGGCCCCCATTTCATTTCTTATTTGGGTTATTCTATCCTCTCTTGTTTTTCTTTTGTCAATTTGGTCAGTGGTTTGTTGATTTTTTGATCCTTTCAAAGAACCAACTTCTGGTTTTGTTGATTCTTTCTATTGTTTTTCCATTCTTTATTTTTTTCGGCTCTGATCTTTATTATATCCTTTCTTTTGGTGGCTGTGGGCATCCTTTGCTGTTCTCCTTCTATTTGTTTGAGTTGTGTAGCTAATGTTTTGATTTTGTCCCTTTCTTATTTTTTGATGTGTACATCTATTGCTATAAATTGACCTCTGAGCACTGCTTTTGCTGTGCCCCAAAGGTTTTGGTATGATGTGTTTTCATTCTTGCTTGATTCAAGGAATTTTTTTATTCCATCTTAGATTTCTTCTATTACCTGGTGGTTTCTAAACAGGGTGTTATTCGGTTTTTATGTAATTGAATTTTTTTTCCCCTTGCTCTTCCTGTTGTTAATTTCTACTTTGATGGCATTGTGATCAGAGAAGATAAGTTGTATTATCTCAATGTCTTGGATGTTATTGAGGGTTTATTTGTGACCTAAGATGTGTCTGTTCTGGAGAATGTTCCATGTGCTTTGGAAAAGAGTGGGTACTTTGCAGCTATTGGGTGGAGTGTTCTATACATGTCTATGAGGTCAAGTTGGCTGATTATGCTCTTTAGGTCTTCTGTATCTTTGTCGAGTTTCTTTCTAGATGTTCCATCCTTTACTGAGAGTGGTGTGTTGAATTCTCCTACTATTATTTTGGAACTGTCAATTTCTCTTTTCAGTGCTGTTAGAGTTTGTTTTATGTATTTTGGAGCCCTGTCATTGGGTGCATAGATGTTTATTATGGTTAAGGCTTCATGATGGATTGTCCCTTTAATCATTATAGAGTGCCCTTCTTTGTCTTTCATGGTGGATTTTGTTTTAAAGTGTGTTTTTCTGAAATTAGTATTGCCACTCCTGCTCTTTTTGGGTAGCTATTTGCTTGATATATTTTTTCAATCCTTTGATTTTTAATAATTTATGTCTTTGTTTCTAAGGTGTGTCTCTTGTAGACAGATATTGATGGATCCTATTTTTTCATCCATTCTTTCACTCTGTGTCTCTCTATGGGTACATTTAGGCCATTTACGTTCAGCTTAGTTATTGATGGGTATGAGTTTATTACTGCCATTTTGTAGTGGTTTTTTTTGTGGTGCAGGCGTTTTCTTTGTTCCTCTTACTCTCCTGTGCTGAATTCCTTTGTTTGTGGATTTTCTTTTTCATTTCTTTTGTTTTTGTAGATTTTCTTTTTACTGAGGCTTCAAGTTTTTCTTCTTTATTTTGATGAGTAGGCTTGCTAACTTTCTTTGTGGTTACCTTGAAGCTTACCCTTATATTCCTAGGTTTGAACCAGTCTATTATTACTTGGTATTGTCTTACCTTCGTCTCCATTAGAAGGTTCCATACCTACACCGTTTATTCCCTCTTTTATTGTTTTGACATTGTTCTCATTTATAGATTAACCCCTCTGGTTCCCTGTTGTAGATCTTTTGGTTTTGAATAGTCCTTGAGAGTTCATTTCCTAGGTTGGTATCTGACTGGTGTGATCTTGCATCCTAGATTCAGGCTGTTGTTGTTGTTGTTTGCTCTCAAACTGAAGGACTCCCTTTAATATTTTTTGGAAACTTGGTTTAGCTTTTACATATTCCCTTAATTTCTGTTTATCTGAAAATGCCCTAATTTCACCATCATATTTGAATGAGAGTTTTCCAGAATATATTATTCTTGGTTGGCAATGTTTTTCTCTTTCGAGGTTTTGTATACATCATCCCATTGCCTTCTTGCCTGCATGATTTCTGTCGAGTAATCAGAGTTTAGTCTTATCTTTTCCCCTCTGTATGTGACTTTTCATTTTTCTTGAGCCGCTCTCAGGGTTCTTTCTCTGTCTTTGGTTTTAGCACTGTGATTATGATATGCCTTGGTGATTTTCTTTTGGGGTCTATGCTATATGGGATTCTTTGAGCTTTTTGGATGGTCACCTTCTCATCTTTCATGATATTAAGGAAGTTTTCTGTCAGCAATTCTTCAATGATCCTCTCTGTGTTTTCTGTTTTTTCCCCCTGTTTTGGAACTCTGATCACTCACAGGTTTTTGCTTTTGATTGTATCGCACATAATTCTCATGCTTTCTTCATTCTTTTTTCTAATATTTCCTCAAACAAAGTAGTAGCAAGTATTTTTCTTCAATTTTACTGATCCTGTCTTGCATTGTTTCTGACCTTCTATGACACTGCCCATTTCTGAAATCCTGTTGCTTATCTTTTGGATTTCTAATTGTTATTTTTGTATGATTTATAGTTGTGAATTTATTTTCACATTTTTTACTGTATTATTTTCCTGAGTTATTCTATTGTTTTGTCTGTATTTTCCCTGAATTTGTCTGTGTTTTCCATTGATTTTTCTATTTTTTTCCTCATTTTTGTCTGCTTTTTGCTTCAACTCTTGGATAGCTCTGAATATGGGAGATTTGGATTCCCTACCAGGTAGTTCCAGTGACTTTTCTTCTACTGGAAAGTCATCTGGTGTTTTATTTTGGATGCATACTGGAATCATCCTGTCCTTTTTAAAATATGTTTTGATATTGTCTGCTATCTTCAGGACATTCAGTAGTTATTTTCTTCATTTATTGATCGTAGATTTGATTTTTTTTTTTTTTCTTTTGCCCTGCTTTTTTGTTTTATTTGGTTACGTCTGAGCAGGTGGTCTGTGTGTTCTTTGCTGTTTGCTCATCTATGGGCACAATACTTTTCACCTCCTTGTCAAATGGGTTGCTCAGCTATTGTGCAGCAGGTGATATCTAGCTGAAGGGAAGGGGCTGGGATAGGTTGTTTGTGGTACATAGTGGGACCAACAAAGCCAGCCAGGGGTCATTGCAGGTCCAGTAGGTCATGCCTGTGCTGCTTGAGGGTGCAATGTTCAGCACATGGTGCAGATAGGTGGGGGGGAGTGTTGTAATGTGTGGAGCTAAGCTTAGTATGGGAAAGAAGAGAGAGGGGAGACGGAAATAGGAGCCAAAAAAAGAAAAAGTTCTAAGGGAGCCTGCCATTGGAGTGGAGAAACAAGAAATTGAGAAATGAAGAAAAACAAAAAAGGAAAAAAGAAGAGAAAATAAATAAAAGAAATGCCCCCAGAGATCCCACTAGTGACTGGATAAGTGGCTCCCAGGTCTCAGGGCACAGCTGTCTACAAGGGGCAGGGATGGAACACAGCACAACTACTCAGGAGACAGGAAAAGAAAGAAAGTAGAAAGAGATGAGAAACTGAGAAATGAAGGAAAAAATAAAGAAGGAAAGAAAAAAAAGAAATGCACCCAAGGATCCCACCAGCAATCAGGGAAGTTGATCCCTGGACTGTGAACAGAGCCCGTCTAGAAAGGGTAAAGATGGCACACAGCACCAGGAATTCAGGAGACAGAAAAAGAAGGAAAGTAGAGAGAGAGAGACAGGAAATAGAAATGAAGAAAAAGGAAAAGGAAAAAAGAAAAAAATAATAAAAAGAAAATAAATAAATAAAGGCCTCTGGGGATTACCTGTGAGGTTGCACAGACTGGGGGAGTGGCTCCCAAGCTGAGCAGTATAGCCTGGCTAGAAGGAGCAGAGATGGCACACAGTGCCAGGTATTCAGGAGACAGGAAAAGAAGGTGAGTAGAGAGAGACGAGAAATGGAAAGATGAAGAAAAACTAAAAAGAAAAAAGACAGAGAAAACAAACAAAAAAAGGCCCCAGGGAATGCACCAGAGTGGTGGCTCAGAACTAGGAAGCAGTTCCCCAGCCAAGAGGTGCTTCACAGCCTGTCAAGAAGGAGCAAAGATGGCACACAGAGCCAGGTGTTCCAGAGAAAGGAGGAAGAAGAGGTGAGAGGCAGGGAAGAAACCAAAAGAACCTGAAAAAAGCAACACCAGCAACAGAGAAATGGCACTGAAGGATCGGGCCAGTGTGAGTGGGAAGAATCCAAGCAGCATGGAGCTGACACCTCCTGGCCAAGCAACCTTGGCCTGCTGGGAAGCAGTGGAGGCAGAGCAAGGGGAGGAAAGTTGGGGGTGGAAAAGTGTGTATTGCTGGTTACCGGGTGCTCTGTCTTCTGCTGGGAGCTCCGTGAAGCTGCTTTCCCATATCCCTGTCCACCGGTCTTTGACAGGAGCCCAATATCCTGAATCTGTGCTGCATTAGCTGATAGGGGACTTCCGCTTCTATCTCTCCTTACTCTCTGTTCTCTGTCAGTTCATTATTCCATTTAGTGCTTGGTTGAGTTCTTTATCTCTTCATTTGACACTTAGGGTTCCAGGATTGATGTTTGTCTCATTTTATTTAGTTTTTTGGACCTTTGCTGTAAAGGGATGTCATGGTGTTTCTGTCTATAGCACAACATTGGCTTTGCCTCTCTGGATATTGAATACTGAAGAATTTTAACATGGAGTATAAGACCCTTGATGATCCAACTCCTCTTTGCATCTTCAGTCTCATATTCTGTCACTGCTCCTGAAATCCTTTGTCTTTCTTCAAACCACCATATTGTCTCCTTCTATTTTCTCATTCTATGCACCAGATATTGGAATATCTTTTCTGTGTGCCTTTACTAAACCAGCTCTTCTCAGCTCAAATGATTTCCTTGGACCTGCCCATCTCCCTAAAGGATATTATGCTTTATATGTTCATCCATGGTACACTCAATTTCTCTAATCACAGTATTTATTACATAACATTACAATTGCTTTAAAAATTGTCAATCTATCTTACTAGACAATACATTCCACAAAGACAAAATTGCATCTATCTTGCTAACCTCCATATTTCAGGCAAATAGTAAAATGCCTTATATATGTTCTCAATAAATATTTGATGAACAAACTAGTAAAGGGATGGGTGAAAAGATATGGAAGGAAATTTAGAGCTAAAATAAGTCAACTGCTCATGTTAAATATGGAGAAAGTGAAGTCATGCAACCAGTAAATGAAAGCCACGATTCAAACTCAGACCAGGCCACTTTCCACTAAAATGTGCAATTTGGGCCCAAGATAAGTTTTTCCCAGGATATTGTCATGTTTTGGTGATAGGGGACATGGTGTCTACCAATGGTAACTGGAGAATCACAAGGCTGTGGAATGAAGGCCTGAATAAGTTGCTGTAAGATGCACTTGATTATGGTCCATGGGATCCTTCCTCTGAGGAACATGCATCATTTGCATCTACCAGCCTTTGCTGCTCATGGCTTTACCATTCCCATTAAATCCCCACCAGGAGCCTCAGTGTCTCCACCCACGAGGCCAGTCTTCCTGCCCGAGGTACAGCACACATCAGCAACCTCAGCACTTGCCTTTTCCATTCAGAATGAAGTCACTTTCTCCCACATAGGCATCAAAAGCATATCGTTTTAGGACTTTCCAACCCCATTTATCCTGCCAATATTCTTCATGCCAAAAAATATATGAGTAGGGCACAGTAGGGATGTCTATGTAAGCACCATTCCTGCAATGGAAGTAAACAAATTAACTTTCCCATAGAACTTTCAAGCAATAAGTTAAAAATATTTATTGAATATTCATACTATGAATCTATCATAGTACCAATCCAGCATCTACAATAGTCCTATCCCAGGTACTATGATAGATGCTGAAGATAGAGGAGGGAACAAGGCATTCACAATCCCTGTCTTCATGGTGGTTCCAATCTAATGATAGCACATTTCAGCCTCTGCTAGTTACCTTCAATAGTCATGGCAATAGTAGCAGCTATCAGCTGTTGGGTACTTTCCCTGTGCTAGACCCAGTGCTAACCACTCTAACACAGACTGTTTCAGCATTCTCATAACAACACTATTATTCCCAATGTTGCCTTTATTGTAAAGATGAGAAAACAGGGGCCCAGAAAAATTAGTAACTTGCCCATGTCACACAGCCAGGCAGTGTCTGAATCCATGTGTATCAGATCTTAGAGCCTGGGCACTTTCCGCTATGAAACACTGTTCATTCCTCCACAAAACAGAGACACCCACAAGGTGGCCATAACGCTGGCTCCCTGACTTATGCCTTTCCTTCATAATTTCCAGCTCTTGCATCTTCTGAGGTGCTTGTGTTAATAAAATAAGAAAACAGGTAAATACCAAGCATTATGCAAGCTTATGATAGGCTAGAAGAATGTTAATTAGCTCTGCACTAAAAAGATCCATCAACATAGGTATACTAACTAGTCAAGTGAATCATTTAGATAGTGTCATGTAATGCTGAGTCACAAACTACCACAATACTCAGAGGCTTAAAATATCAAGCATATATTTAACTCATTAGTCTGTGGGTGAGTGAGTCAGGGTGAGCTCAGCAAATCTGCACTTCTTGTCTTAACTCATCTTCACTTACCTGACTTGAAGTTGGCTAGATGATCACGCACTAGGTGTTGGAGGTTCTGCCTTAGAGTGACACATCACTTCTGTCATATTTCATTGACCAAACCAAATCAATGGCAAAGAGGCAAGGAGAAGAAATATTTGGAGGACAGCACTAACAGCGATTACTATCACATCTGTGGTCTCTACAGGTAGGGTCTGAGTGGTCTGGGCCCCTCCCCCAAAAATAAATTTTTTTGCATCAGGCCTAATTCAGGGGGGAAAAAAAGATAAATTTATCAAAATAAATTATATCATCATATAAGAAAATTCAGTGTGTACAAATCTCCTTCATCATTTGTTTAGTCATCCCCATTATTGAAATGTTTTTAAAATTTTAAAAGATAAATATCAAAAATGATAGCTAGCGTGTTCTGCAGTACCTTGTTATAATTCCACGCCTTTGAAAAAAAAATTTGTTGATTAAAATATACTAAGCTGGTTTATTTTATAAATCTTTACTTGACTGTCTCTGTGATCTTATAAACTTAATGCAAAATAAGGTTTGATACACCATGACTGTCAGTATTACATTACAGACGGTCCCCAACTTACACCAGGATTCCATTCTCACAGCTCCTGTTGTAAGTCTGTTCTGACAAAAGCTAAAACTTCAATTTTTTTTTAGTTTTTTCGTTATTGCCATTTATTATCAATATCTTTATAAGTCATAGTATCGAATATCTGTGAGTGAATATCTGAGAATAATAACATCAGCCAATGACACGCTACAATGTTGTACAGAGTACGTATTACTAAGAATAAGATGTTCAAAAAAAAAAGAAGATGGTTGTAAATGCGATTTATCCTAACTTGAATCCTTCATAAGTCAGGGACTACCTGTATTTAAAATAAGGTATATCTTTTCCCATTGAGAGTAAAAATGGGAGTGCTTTGACACTCACAAAGGTTTAGTCCTTGATACACTTTCATTGAAACTTTCTTTCATTCATCCCATTTCTAGTATTGGCATTAACCGTAACAAATTATCAGACCAGAATCACTCTTCACCTTTCCCAGGTGAGATCTTCTTACTTCATATCTGGGCTTAGTCAGACCTTTCAGGTCCTGCATGATCTAGCCCCTGACTACTTCTCCCAACTCGTTCCCCTCTACCCCTTCTCTCAAAATACTCCAGCCACATTGTGTTTACTTCTGTTTTTCGGTTCATTTCCATTTCAAGTCTTTGCATCTGTCAGCAGTGGTTTTCCTCTTGCACTTCCCACATTTCTTCTCTTTATCCAGATCTCAACTCACTTATGAACTCAAGAAATCCCTTCCTAGCTGCCTTATCTACTGTAGCTTCCATTTCAGGTCACACTCATTTGCATTATTATGTCTATTCTATCTGTGAAACTTAGTACTTTCTCCAAGTATCTTGTTTATTCCTTTGCTTATGCCCTTTATTTTCTCCCTCTCCCCACTAGAGTATGTGCTCCATGAAGGCAAACAAACTCCTTGCACTGGTCTAGCTCCAGTGTCTTAAGAGTTCCTGGCACACAGTGTGTTTCCAATGAATAAAATAATCATGCTCCACTCCTCTGTGGGCATCTATCCAACCCTGGATATTCTAGAAGACTTCCTAAAGGAGGTGGCATTTGAGCTGAGCCTTTAAAAATGAGAAGAGTTTGTTGGATAGGAACAATTGCAAAGACCTGGGAGAAGGATTTACCATTGGATGGATTTGTGTCTGGGAAATACCAAGCAACTCCAGGCATCTTGAGTATAGCGATTGCCATGTGCCAAGCAAAGTGCTAAGCACTTTAGCAACATTACCTCAATTAATCCTCATAACAATGTTAGAGATGTGATAATACTATCATTACCATTTTCTAAATGAGGAGATAGATTACTTGTCAGAGGTCGCATTCAAGCCCAGTACTCTTATGTACTGTGCTTTACTGACTCTGTGAGTAGAAGCAGCAGGAAGAAAGAGCAGAAAGGTTGGGGGAGCTACATGGTTGGAATCTTTGTATGCCAAGCTAAGAAAGTTCGATTATTCTATCAGGAATTGGGGATCCTTTAAAGGTAAACAGCAGATAAATGTGACCAGTATTTCATTTTAGACAGATTGCTGTCCAGTGTGGCGATAAGTTGTGTGGCGGCAGAGATAAAATTAAGCTGTTAGAAAGCCTAGAAGAGAGATATAGTTTTGTCCTAAATAGTGGTACTAGAGCTACAGAAGAGGGTATGCATTTGTGTGATATTGGGAAGGTGGTTTGAAATCATCAACAGAACTCAGTAGCTTGTTGGATGAATAGGGAAATGTCATCCTTAAAAGGAAGAATTAAAGACGGTCAGTCTGTAAGAATCAGACTTCAGCGCTCAGCATCAAGTAATAGCCTGGTCACCCCACTCTCTGAAAGGCAGAGCCAAACTGTCACAAGTCCAGAAGATGCAGTCAGGCCTGTTATTTCAGTGCGGTGAGAGGTGCCATCCACCCACTCGCTCAAGACACTCCCTGCTTTCCCTCACTTCCCACCTTCAATTAGTCATAGTGCCCATCCTATTCTACCTTTGCTTAAATCTTCTAAATTCTTTCACACATCTCAATTTCCATGTCACTGCCACAGGCAGCTGCCATCACCTCTTGCCTGAGCTGAGTGGTCTCTCTTGATTCACTCAAGCCCAACATCTTTCAGTAGTTTTCAATTACTCCTACCTAAAAGTTGTAAAATGATGTATGAGGGCCTGCCTGATCTCTGCATTTGACAATGCCTCCTCTTTTTTTACTCACTATGAGTTGGAATCGACTAGATGGCAACAGGTTTTTTGTTTGCGAGCTCTCCAGTAAAGATTTCAGCCTAGGAAATCCTACATGCAGTTCTACTTTGCCATATAGGGTTGCTATGAGCTGAAATTAACTCCACAGCATACAACAACAGCTCTCCAGTTAAGCTTGATTTTGTAACTTTTTGTTTTGGTATTTTGGTATAATTTCAAATTCATAGAAAACTGTAAGACTAACACAATGAACTTTCATATTCTCTTCACTCAGGTTTATCAGTATTTCCACTTTGCCCCATTTGATTTATCATTTTATCTCTCCCTGTCTCTCTCTCTCTCTGTTTCTCTCTAGCTACACACACGTAACACACTTTGTTTCTGAGACATTTTATGTATTTTCAGTGTGTATTTCTAAGAAAAAGAGCATCATTTTTTTTTTTATTTATTGTGTTCTAAGTGAAAGTTTACAATTCAAGTCAATCTCTCATGGTAAAATTTATACACACCTTGTGTCATGAATTGAATTTTGTCCCCCCCAAAATATGTGTTAGCTTGGTTAGGCCATGTGTAGTTGTCCTCCATTTTGTGATTTTCCTATGTGTTACAAATCATAATCTCTACCTGTGGTTAAAGGGGATTAGGGTGGGATGTGACACCCCTGCTCAGGCCATATCCCTGATCCAATGTAAAGAGAGTTTCCCTGGGGTGTGGGCTGCACCACCTTTTATCTCCCAAGAGATAAAAAGAAAGGGAAGCAAGCAGAGAGTTGGGAACCTCATAAAACCAAGAAAGCAGCATTGGGAGCAGGGCGCGTCCTTTGGACCTGAGGTTCCTGTGCTAAAGGTGCTCCCAGGCCAAAGGAAGACTGATGCATCACAAGGACCTTCCTTCAGACCCAACAGAGAGAGAAAACCTTCCTCTGGAGCCAGCGCCCTGAATTTTGACTTCAAGCCTACTGGGCTGTGAGAGAATAAACTTCTCTTTGTTATAAGCCATCCACTTGTGGTATTTCGGTTATAGCAGCACTAGATGACCAAGACACCTTGCTATGTAACCCTAGCTGCTCTCCCCTTAATGTGACAGCACACTCCTCTTCTCCCTGTGTCCATTTAACCAGCTCCTGTCCCCCTCTACCTTCTCATCTCGCCTCCAGGCAGGAGCTGCCCACATAGTCTCATGTGTCTACTTGAGACAGTAAGCTCACTCCTCACCAGTATCATTTTCTGTCTTACAGTCCAGTCCTAACCCTGTCTGAAGAGCTGACTTTGGGAATGGTTCCAGTCTTGGGCTAACAGAGGATCCAGGGGGCCATGACCTCTGGGGTCCCTCCAGTCTCAGCCAGACCATTAAGTCTGGTCTGAAAAAGAACATTCTCTTATAAAGCTAATATCAAAATCAGGAAATTTAACACTGACTCCTTACCACCATCTACTTCACAGGCCATATTCAAAATTCATCAATTGTCTTAATAATGTCTTTTTAAGCTATTTTTATTTCTCAGTACCGGGTCCAATCCAGAAGCATCCACGGAATTCAGTTTTTGGTCTCCTTCAATCAAGAACAGTTTCTTGGCTTTGTCTTTCTTGACCTTGCCATTTTTCAAATGTGCAGCGCCGTTGTTTTGTAGAATGTCTCTCAATTTGAGTTTATCTGATGTTTTCTCATGACTGCATTTGAGTTAAGAATTTTAGTAGGAATTCCACAGAAATGATGTGTTCTTCTGAGTGCCTAATGTCAGGGCCACACGATGTCAGTTTGTTCCAATAGCTGTGATGCTAATTTTGATCAGTTG
This sequence comes from Elephas maximus indicus, assembly GCF_024166365.1. Lineage (NCBI taxonomy): Eukaryota > Metazoa > Chordata > Mammalia > Proboscidea > Elephantidae > Elephas > Elephas maximus. The sequence continues at coordinate 86,490,063 of NC_064830.1, read as the reverse complement.
GTTAAAGTGGTAGGTTTCTCTTCTTTAAAGTTTCTATATTTCATTTTGTAACTAATAAGTATTTGGGGAGGAGATATGTAAATATCCTGTTCCTAATAATAATATTATGTGCTAGTTTTAGCATTCATTGATAATTTTCTAGCTCCATCATTGTTTCTCCACTTATTAGGGTCATTCTTCTATGAGGAAGAATTTCTCTCCTCTCCAGCATTTGCTTATTTGCTTATTTATTTATTCATCAATTTATATCAATATGATCCATAGATTTGTACTTCTTCTGGTGGGTTAGAAGATGTTTATATCATCATTTTGATGATCGAATTGCCCCTGACTTGGCCAAGTATTTCCCCTTGAAGTTGACACCTGTGTCTTTTCAATATGAATAAATGGTTACTGTTGCTATATAGGGTCCTATGAGTCGGAATCAACTAGACAGCACTGGGTTTGGTTTTTTGGTTGCTATATAAAGGAACCCTGGTGGTGTACTGGTTAAGTCACTTGGCTGGAAATCAAAAGTTTGATGGTTCTAACCCACCAGCAGCTCTGCAGGAGAAAGATGTAGCAGTCTGCTTCTGTAAAGATTAAAAAGTTCTGGAAAACCCATGTGGCAGTTCTACTCTGTCCTATAGGGTTGCTATGAGTTGGAATCGACTTGATGGCAATGGGTTTGATTTGGTTGCTATATAAGTGACATTGAGCAAATCACTTAAGCTCTTTGAACCTTATTCTCTACATCTATCAAACTGAGTGATAATAATACTTATCTCACACGGTTATGTTGAGGCGTCATTGCACTGAGGCACGTATAGGATCCTAGCTTACTGACACGCTCTGAGTAGATGATCAGTTGTGTTGATCAAAATTTAATCTGATGTGCAGCAACCTCTACAAGAGGAAAGTTTAGATTTTAGCAATATGGTGCTCTTTTAATTAAATTCTCAGACCGAAGATTGGCAAAATATGTATATATTTTTTCATGCAGCCTTTCCATTTACAAATTCATATCAGACAGGGCTTAATTGAAAAATACCTCTTTCTATTTGGTTTCCTAAATACGAAAGTAGCTAAAAGGCTGTGACATTTTTAAATATTTCTTATCAGACTGGGAAAATATTTTTCAATCCCAAGTGCTTTGGGCTTCTTGTTTTTACTAATGAGATTGCACTGGATGATAGAAATTGCTTTTGTGACAAGTCCGGGGTTGACTTGTCCTAACCTTCTTCCCCACTCTCCTCCCCGAGCCTGCTCTGTCCACAGACAGTGCCCTGAAGAATTCACCAGGCAGCTTGAAGTTGTACTTTGGGTTCTGTATGTAGTATGGGTCCCATATGTACTTTAGGTCTGAAATGTCCACTTCTACCACATTTCATAGGACTTACCATCCCCCTAGAATGCCCATTCTTATTGCCACTCCACTCATCTCTGTCCTTCTGGAAAATTCTTACTTTTCTTTCAAATCCCAGCTCAAGCAACTAACAATCTTTCCATAGTTTATTAAGCTTGAAAAGGAGTTTCAAAGTATACTGCTTGGATATGCAGAAGAGACCAGCTGGACTTAACAAGAATAGTGATACACCTATACAGGGAGAAAAGGAAGGGGTGAGAAAGTTTGTGTGTGGGGGTGACACAGATGTGTTATATTGCCATCTGTCACAGTGGGAGCTAATAGACGGTGTGTAAAGTTGATAGATCAAGAAATAATAGAATGAGATTGCTATTTTAAAATATGGAGGTAATAACAAAAATGTTTACAAGTGGTAGAAAAATGGGGTAAAGTTTCAGTAAATGATTGTTATTTTTTATTAGGGGCTATTCTATTATTTTGTACTTTTTATCCATATTCATATATTGCTAATAAATAAAATTAATAAAATAGAAAAAAATAAAATGTTAATAAATTAAGTCACTTCTCTCATGTCCCCAGGTAGTCACTTCTGGGTGCCTCTGGGCTCCCCAGATACTGTACCACATTGTCTCTAATTATGTTTTTATGTTTATCTCTTTTATCAAACTGTAAGGACCTCGTGGATAGGTATGATATCTTAGTTAGCTCAGTAGCTCTAATGTACCCAGTACATAGTAAAAACCAAAATCAAACCCATTGCCACCAAGTCGATTCTGACTCTTAGTGATTCTATAGGACAGAGTAGAACTGCTCCATAGGGTTTCCAAGGAGCAGCTGGTGGATTCAAACCGCCGACCTTTGGGTTAGCAGCAGTAGCACTTAACCACTATTCCACCGGTATATAGTAAGTATATAGAAAAAGTTTGTTGAATGAATTCCAGGACACTCAGGTGACAAAAAGGAAGTTAGACTGACATGCGGGTTACATTTACAATATGCATTAGATAATCATACTAGTGAATATGCAACAATGAACTGATGAACAATCTGGAGGTACACGCTGCTAGGTGACGGTAGAACAAAGGACTTGAGTTAGCTAGTGGTGATGGTAAGGATGGCCAGCAAGGTCTTCCTTAAGAAAATGATACCTGAACTGAAATCTGAAGTACAGCAGAGCCAAAATGAATAGAACGTACTCACTTGAAAGAAGGGAACAAAGGAATGGACACAAGTTTAGACTTAATAGCCTGCTCTCATTGTAACTGAAGGTTTTGAAACAGAGAAAAGGAGCCTTCAGCCAGATGTTTTCTGGTTTTGTTTTGTTTTAATTTACCATTTGCCATCGAGTCGATTCCAACTCAGGTTGACTCCATGTGTGTCAGAGTAGAACTGGGTTTTGTAGAGTTTTCAGTGGCTGACTTTTTAGAAGTAGATCACCAGGCCTTTCTTCCAAGGTACCTTTGGGTGGACTCAAACCTCCAAACTTTCATTTGGCAAGCAAGCACATTAACCATTTATACCACCCAGGAATTCCATATCATAATTAAAATAAAAAAACAAACCTGTTGCCATCAATTTCAACCAATGGCGACCCCATGTGTTACAGAGTAGAACAGCTCCATACGGCTTTCTTGGCTGTAATCTTTATGGAAGCAGATTTCCAGGCCTTTCATCCATGGTGTCACTGGAGGGGGGGGCTCAAACCGTCAACCTTTAGGCTAGTAGTTGAGTGCAAACCTCTTGCACCGCCATGGGACCTCTGTCATAACTAAGTAGGTTTTGTTCAAGGAATGCAAGGTCAGTTTAACACCTTTAAATCAATTAATATAACTCACCATATTAGGAGAAAAAAAGGAGGAAGACCATGCTCATTTTAATAGTTGCGGAAAAATAATTTGATAAAAATCTAACACTCATTCATGATAAAAACCTTCAGCAAGTTAGGAATAGAAGGGAATTTCCTCAACCTAAGAAAGGGAATCTATGGAAAACCTATAGTCAACATCATACTTATTTTGAAATACTGAGGGCTTCCCTCTTAAGCTGAAGGACAAGACAGGGATATTTGCTTTCACCACTTCAACATAGTCCTAGAAGTTCTAGCCAATGTAATAAAGCAAGAAAAATACATAAAAGTCATCAATATTGGAAAGGAAAAGTTAAAACTATCTCATTTGCCAGAAGAACTAAAAGTTAAATTTAGCAAGATTGCAGCATAAAAGTTAATATACAAAAATTGATTGTATTTTTGGTACTAGCAGAAAATACACAATAAAATTAGAATAATAACCCCATTCATATTAGTGTTAAAACTTAAAAGATTCAGAAGTAAATTTATCAAAAGATTCATACAATTCTTCTCTAAAAACTATAGAGCATTTCTAAGAGAATTAAAGACAATCTATATAAATAGTTACATACTGTATTCACAGATGTAAAGACTGAATATTGCTAAAATGTCCGTTCTCCCCAAATGTATCTATAGAGTTAATGAAATCCCAATGAAAATTCCAAAAGCCATTTTGTAGGACCTGTCAACATGATTCTAAATTTCGTATGGAAAAGTGAAGAAATTAGGATAGCCAAAATAATTTTGTAAAAGAGAGAACAAAAGTAGAGGTCTTATACTATATGATTTCAAGACTTAAGCTTAATTAAGACAGTGTAGTGCTGACAAAATGGGGAAGATATAGATCAGTGGAACCAGATGGAGAATCTGGGAATAGACCCGCACTTATACGGTCAACCAATTTTTGATCAAGGTGCTAATGCAATTCAATCAAGAAATGATTGTCTTTTCAAGAAACAATGATGGAATACCGGGATATCTGTATGGAGGAAAATAAATATCAATCTTTATCTCATGCCAAACACAAAAATAATTTGAAATGGACTGTAGACTGAAATGTCTTGTAGGGAAAAAAAAAATCACAAAGTTTAGTAAAGCAAAAAGAAAAAGTTTTATTCTGCATATATTCAAAGTGTCAAAAGTGAGAAGAAGACAAGCACGTTGCTAGAGCCATGTCTGCCCAAGTCTAAGGAAATTACAGAATAGACAGAAGTGGCAAAATGGGCAAGTATGCTGCCACAGTCATGTTTGTCTGAGTCCAAAGAAACGATAGAATAAGCGAGAATAACAGCCACGGCTAGCCCAAGTCCAAGGAACGTTCCAGAATCATTACAAACATTACAAATAGGCAAAACCATTGAAATCTTCACCTTTTCACAGATTGGCTAGAAACTGTGATCCTACATTTTGAATTGTCTTTCTTTAACAATAGTTGGTACAGGTTTCAGTAATGACAGTCAGGAGAGTCTTCACTGGTCCAACAAATCTTCTGTTCACTAAATGTTAATAGAAAAAGATAAGACTGGAAAGTATTCTGTGTTCGTCTGATTGGCTTATGTGAAAGGTTCCCTAAAGGATATTCTCCAAGATTACCCTAGCTATTGTCTTTACACCTCAGGGCCCAGTTGCTGTGTCCTTGTCAGTCCTTGTAAGCCCAGCTCCAGCTGGGTCACATTCTCTATGCTCAAGGACAGGGGATAATGATTCCTATATTATTCTCTAAATCAAATGTAAAAGCTAAAACTATAGAACAAAACAGCAGAAAATATTTCTGACCTTAGTTTAGACAAGGCTTCTTAGATAGAACACAGGAAATCAAAATCTTATCTCAAGCAAGCAGCAGTGATTTGAAGGAAATGCTCAAGTCCCAGTCACTTCAAGAAGGCATTTTTCAACTGGGGATTCCCAAAGAGCTGAGGAAGCTGGCAGACCTGAGGTATAAACTAAGAGATCTTCAAAGGGCTTTGAAGAAAATGTCAGCCCCACCCAAAGTTCTGGCCCACCTTCTTTTTGTTTCCTGCAGGTGGGACTTAAGACTCCCTGGGGATTAAACTTGATCCGGGAGCTAATTATTTCTCAGTTACTGTCTACTGAGTTCAGTTCAACAAATATTTCATGATGTCAATGTTGTGTTTGTGCACTAGGGTGAGCAAGCACCTGAATCACCTGGAGGGTTTGTTGAAACACAGATCGCTGCATCCCAACCCCCAGGTTTTCCAATTCTAATAAGAATTTCTAGTTCTAACATGTTCCTAGGTAAAGCTGATGGTGCTATTATTAGTCTGGGGGTCTCACTTTGAGAATTCCTGCTTTAAGGTAAGGATGAAGAGTTTATCAGACCAATGGTGTGCTGCAGCTGGCTTCCACCAGTCTGCAAGAGCCCGTTGTATGCATTTCTTTCCAACTGCACATCAGGGACTTCACATAGATTGGTTGACATCAGCTATGATGGGAGAATTTACACCACAGAAACTGGCCAACTCTACAAAGGAGGGTGGTTTTTGCTTCCTAAAAAACCTGTTATTTGCATTTGCCATCATATTACTGAGTCAGACACACCTTCTTCATTGTTCAAATCCTGTTTTTTCTATGTCTGTCACTATGTGAACCCTTGAGCAAGGCATTTAACTTTACTAAGCCTCATTTCCCCACCTACAAACAGGGACTACAATACCTATCCCTACAGCATCGTTGTGAGGATTAATTGATAATGAAGTAAAGCATTTAGCACAGTGCATGGTACATATTTATGCCATCATAATGGAGCTGTTGTTGTTATGTGCCTTCGATTTGGCTCCAACTCATAGCAACTCCACATATAACAGAATGAAATGTTGCCAAGTCCTGCACCATCCTTACTCGCTATGTTTCAGCTCATTGTTGCAGCCACTGTGTCAAAACATATTGTTATTATTCGTGGAGCAAGCTGAAATGTAAATATACAATGGAAATACAGTTTGACACATGCCCTCATAGAAGGACATGCAGGGTATTATCAGAGCACAAAGGAAGTCCTCTGCCTCCAGACTGAGGTGGGGAGTGGTCTGGGAAATCTTCCTTTACCATTTCTTTAGAATCCAGCAGGTTGGGTGTCTGGGCAAGCTGGAGAGGAGGGATTAGATACCCTGAGCTATCATCGAGCAACCTTATGAAATTAGGCAGTGGGAACTGATTCCCACCCAGCAAAATCCAGATTCTGCACATCGTTAAGCATGTGTCAGATTCAGTTTGTCATCTTTTATCACAAGGAGAGCCCTGTTCTTGTCACCTCAGGCTTCATAGCTGGTTGCTCCAGCATTACAGCTGTCTGCTCAAGACTTTAATAATGAAAATGAGTGGGGTTTGTACAACACTTTACAGTTTGCACAGCATTTCCACTTCCTTATCTCACTTTCACAAACAACATTGTAAGAATTATTTATTCATTTTATTTATTTAAAAAATATTTTTTGAGTACCAACAGTGTGCCACACACTATCCAACACACACATCTTGCAGGAAGGAACAAGAAAGACATGGTTCTTGCCCTCAAGGAATGTACAGATTTTAACCTAGTATTTGTTCTATCTCCTTACTTAATGAATGTTTGGAAAGTGCAATGTGAGCTCATAAATGGAAAACTCATATAGCCTGAGAAAATGACATTTAACCTGGTAGTGGAAAGATGAGAAGGAATTAGCCAGTAATGTGGGGTGGGAGATACCGAAGGCTTAGGAGGAACCTTATACCAAGGCAATGAGGCAAAAGGAGATTGGTGCCATCAAAGAACTAAAGTAAGGGCAGTGTGGCTGGAGATCAGCAAGCAAAAGCAAAATAGTGTGGAATGAGGCTAGAGAGAAAATTCCTAGGATGATTACACGTTGCCTTATAAGCCATGTTAAAGATTTGAGTCTTCATCCCAAGAGAATTAAGAATTCTAAGCAGGGGAGGGACATGAACAGATTTGCATTTTTAAAAACTCACTAATGCAACATTGAGAAGGGAAATGTTGGAGACAAAGTTGGAAGCAGAATTCGGAAGACTTGTTTATTCTTTGGATGTAGGTAGTGAGTGAGGGGGTATGGTCAAAGATTAGTTCTAGAATTTTGACATGAGTATCTTGGTGGGTGGAAGGGTATGTAGTGGTACTCAGAACACTGGGGGAAGACAAGTTTGGGAGGTGGATGTATAGGGGCCTGGGGTTATGAGTTCAATCTTGGCTCTACTGGGGGGCCTATGAGATACACAAGTAGTAATCATTATCAGTCAGTTGTTGTTTTTGTTGTTAGGTGCTGTTGAGTTGGTTCTGACTCATAGCAACCCAATGTACCCCAGAATGAAACACCACCCAGTCCTGTGTCATCCTTACAATCATTGTTATCCTTGAGCCATTTGTTGCAGGCACTGTGTCAATCCCTCTTATTGAGGGTCCTCCTCTTTTCTGCTGACTCTATACCACCAAGCATGATGTCCTTCTCGAGGGACTGACCCCTCCTGACAACATGTCCAAAGTATGTAAGACGCCGTCTCGCCATCCTTGCTTCTAAGGAGCATTCTGGTTTTATTTCTTCCAAGACAGATTTGTTCCTTCTTTTGGCAGTCCATGGTATATTCAATATTATTTTCCAACACCACAATTCAAAGGCGTCAATTCTTCTTCAATCTTCCTTATTCGTTGTCCAGCTTTTGCATGCATATGATGCAATTGAAAATACCATGGCTTGGGTCAGGCACACCTTAGTCTTCAAGGTGACATCTTTGCTTTTCAACACTTTAAAGAGGTCCTTTGCAGCAGATTTGCCCAATGCAATGTGTCTTTTGATTTCTTGACTGCTGCTTCCATGGCTGTTGATTGTGGATCCAAGTAAAATGAAATCCTTGACAACTTCAATCTTTTCTGTTCATCACGATGTGGATTATTGGTCCAGTTGTGAGGGATTTTGTTTTCTTTATATTGAGGTGTAATCCATGCTGAAGGCTGTGGTCTTTGATCTTCATCAGCAAGTGCTTCAAGTCCTCTTCACTTTCAGCAAACAAGGTTGTATCATCTGCATAACGCAGGTCGTTAATAAGTCTTCCTCCAATCTTGACACCTGTTCTTCTTCATATCAGTCAGATAATGGAAATGACTTCAGACTAAAGATCTCAGCTAGAATTATAAACCTTGGAGTTATCAGCAAATAGAGGACAATTAAAACTATGGATATAAATGATATCATCTAGAGAGAACAGATAGGCAGTGAGGAAACGGCTCTGAGATCGAGCTCTAAGTAATTACAATTAATGACCTGAAAAGAAGAGTCAGAGAGAGAAGTAAGGGAAGTGTTGCAATGAGTGTGGTGACAAGTAAGCCAAGGAAAGATACTATTTCCAGAAAGAGAAAGTGGTCAGTTATTCCAAATCAGCTAAGAGGTAAGTAAAATCGGTGTGGGAAGAATTCCTTGAACCTAGCCAAATGGCGATAACTGCTGTCCTCAGAGAGAAATCTTCTGGTGGGTTTTTGAAGGTATATTGGAGTAGATACGTAGTAAATGGGGGTGAAGAAGTGATTGTTGTTGAGTCTATTCCAACTCATGCTGACCCCGTGTGGTGGTAATTAATTAGCTAAGACCCTTCTTTTGAGTGGTTTGGCTATGAAGAAGAGGTAAGAAGTCAGTTGCTAAAGAGGAACTTGAGGGTCAGCATATTTTTGTTTCATGTTTCCATTTTGTATCAGTTGGTGTGCTTTATGCATCAAGTAACAGTGGCAAACTGGTCATTCAGTGAATTGATTTTTTTTTTTTTACTGTTTGGTTTTCAATGATTAGCTTTAGGGCAACTGATTTTCAGTAAACTGACCTACAGCCAAATAATAACCATCAACTATTGAGTACTTACATGTCAGGTGCCCTGCTGGGTACTCTATTATCTTGTTGTTCTGACTCATGGTGGCCTTACTGTTAAAAGGGTTAAAAGCTCGACTGCTAACCTAAAGTTTGATGGTTAGAACCCATCCAGTGACTTCACGAAAGAAAAGACCTGATGATCTGCTCCCATAAAGATTACAGCCTAGGAGACCATATGGGGAAATTCTACTCTGTCATATGGAGTCACTACAAGTATGAGTTATCTCATTCATTTTCCACAAAAAACTAGGAAGTAAGGCATTCTTTGTCCTAATTTACCAGCAAGGAGACTGAGGCACAAGAAGGTTATGTAAGTTGCCCAAGATCATACAGCAAGCAAGAAAGGAGCTTGGATTCAACCTGGACTGCCTGTGACCAAACCCACGGCTCTTATCGACAGGCCTCAGCGTGGTGCCAGGGCATAAGAGGGAAGGCCTGAGATGCCATGCCAACGAGGGTCAACATTGAGCAGCCACTTCAGATTCCTAAGTGAGATTTTGATCTTATGAAAACAATATTTTAAGATTTCTCAAATATCTGTGAGAAGAGTGGATTTATATCGGGGAGCTCTTCCTTTTTTTTTCACCTTTACTTACATATACTACTTCATCCGCCAGGTTTCTGCATGACTATCATTTTCTCAGGGGCACCTCCGCTGATCTTACTGTTGTTGTTAGGTGCCATTGAGTCGATTCCAACTCGTAGCAACCCTGTGTACAACAGGACAAAACATTGCCTGGTCCTGTGCCATCGTCACAATTGCTATGCTTGAGCCCATCTTTGCAGCCACTGCATCAATCCATCTCATTGAGGGTAGTCCTCTCTTTCAATGACCCTCTACTTTACCAAGCATGCTGTCTATCTCCATGGACATGTCGCTTCTGATAACATGTCCAAAGTATGCGAGACGAAGTCTTGCCATCCTTGCTTCTAAGGAGCACTCTACTGTACTTCTTCCAAGCCAGATTTGTGTGTTCTTTTGGCAGTCCATGGTATATTCAATATACTTTGCCAGCACCACAACTCAAAGGCATCAATCCTTCCTGGTCTTCCTTATTTGTTGTCCAACTTTTGCATGCATATGAGGCGACTAAAAATACCATGGCTTTGGCCAGGCACATCTTAGCCCTCAAAGTGACATCTTTGCTTTTTAACACTTTAAAGTCTTCTGCAGCAGATTTGCCCAATATAATGTGTCATTTGATTTCTTCACTGCTGCTTCCATGGCCATTGATTATGTATTCAAGTATGTAATCACAAATTCTGACCTCACTAGCAAGGGGGAATCCCATTATTAGTGTGGAGTCTCATTGCTCTGTGTTTCACTCCTTTTTCAGCACTTATTACAGTTTTCATTTTTATATTTATGTGTTGGCTATGAGGGAAGGTCCTTGTCTCCTTTCAACATCTGTAGGCCCAGCTTTCCTTGGAAATCTCCGTGCATTTTGGCATCAATCTTCCCCTGGGTCTACGAGGTTCTCAGCATAGGAACCCCAAGTCCAAAGGACAAGCTCCACTCTTTGGCTTTTCTTTCTTGGTGGTAGTGGGTCCCTCTCTCTCTGTTCACTTTTCTCTCCTTTTATTTCTTGGAAGATAAAAGGTGATGCAGGCCACACCCCAGGAAAACTCCCTTTATGTTGGATCAGGGCTGTGATTTGAGTAAGCGTGTTGCATTCTACCCTAACCTTCTTTAACATAACCTAATCTTGCCTCATTAACCACAGGCAGGGTTTAGGATTTACAACACATAGGACAATTACATCAGATCACAAAATAGAGGACAAGCATGCAATACTGGAAATCATGGCCTAGCCAAGTTGACACATATTTTGGGGGTACACAGTTCAATCCATAATAGGGATGGAAAGGTGGAGGGATGGCTCAATTATATCCAGAGATCTGTCTTAATGAATCAAATAGGCCAAACGGCCAAGCCATTGAAGGAGTGATTTAAACTCCTTGCTGTGGACTGCTAGATGATGAAATTTGCCTTAGAATCAAAAGGGTATTGAAAGGAAATAATCAGAGGTTTCTGCTGTGCTTTTTAAATTGAAGGACCTTTGGCATGTTTGATGGACTGTTTATACATACGTAAAATCTCTATTTGAGTGGGTGGAAGGGCCACTCCCAGGGTATCTGAGTTAACCTCTTAGTCATGCGAGAATTCTCTCTCTCCCTTCTTCCCTTTCCATGTACCCGTGTCTACGTATATTCACTGCACACTTATGGATTCTTCCTCATAAATCTCTTGCAAATATATCCTCTCTAAAACCCCATTGCTTTAGTTCAGAAACTCAGTATCTCTTACCTAGGCTTTTGCCTCAACCTACCACTGGTGTCATCTGCCACCAGGCTGTAGCCATCCATTCATTCAGCAGCAGTGATTTTCTGAAACACCAATCTGATCATGTCACTCCTCTCATAAAACGCTTCAGTGGTTCTCCATTACCCTTAGGATAGAGTGCAAACTCCCTAGACAGGCAGTAAAGTCTTCCCACAATCTAGTTCCATTGGACCCCTCCCACCTCATATCCTGCTGTTTTTCTAAAGTAGCCCTTCTGCTTTAGCCACAATGTATCTGCTACCCCCTGATTGCCTGCACTGTGAATATTTGAGTTGCTATGCCTCTGAAGAGGCTATTTCTTCCACCTAGAAAGCCAAGTCTGTGTAGCAAAATCCTGCTAATTTTTCAGGATTTAAGTCAGATGTTATCTTCTTTGCCACGTCATCCCCAAATCTCTAGGATAATTCATAGATCCCCTCACCTGTGTTCTCTTGGCACCTTATACAATAGTCTCAGAGCTCATAACACATCCTGTTGTATATACCTGCACATCTGACTCCTCCACTGGACTGTGGGAAAATTATGAGAGTTTCAAGGCACTGTAGCCCAGAGGTTGAGAATTCAGACTATGGCTTAAATCTAGGCTCCATCACAGTATGACCCTGAGGACTTATTTAAACTCCCTGTGCTTTAGTTATTTATAATCCATAAAATGGGCACACCAGCAACCAGTCTGCATTCTTCCTATGGATGATGTGTAGAGTGCTTAGCAATGAGAATGCATGGTTTAGCATGTGGCACGTAGCAAATGTTCAAAGGTAATCAGATGAAAATGATGATCAATGATAGGTTTCATGTCTGTTCTTCTCATCCCCATAACACAGTGCCTGGAACACAAAAGGCATTGAAAAAATATTGTTGAACAGATGAAGTAAGTTTTCATAGGGGGGTTCAGGGACTAGGAGATATCCTCTCATTTATTCATCTGTATCCACAGGCTGGAATTTTATTATCCGTCTTTGTGTTCCCCCAAGCACAGAGGTTGAAAGATTTGGCATTTTTCTAGACAACCGTTATTGAACCTTGTCTATGTTTCCGGCAATCTTCAATATGCTTTCAGGAGTAAGCTAGATGTGAACAATCTGTTTTTGACAAACCAGAAAACTGAAATGCAAAGAAGGTCAGTCAGCAAATGGCACTAGAAGGGTTTGAACCAGGATTTGCCTGAAATCCAAATTCTAAACTCCACCTTCTATAGCCAGCAGCAACATTATTATTCCCAACTGGAAAGCTCTCCCAGGTTTCCCAGGCAGCCTGGTATTCCTATGCAGAAAAAAGATTCAGAAGAAAGTCCATTACACTGATGCCATTGCCTTGAAACACAAATATTCACCCACTGTGGAACTGTTTGTTATGAAGAATGTGCAAGCTGGAGAGAAGTGAGACATAAAATCATTATTTCATGCAGAAAGACATTGCCAAAGGGATAGAATTACTTACTATATCAATTCTGTCCTTCAGTCCCCAGCTCATCTCTCTGCATAATGACTTAGTCACAGAATGTATTGCTGGCAACATTTTGGGACATTTCCACTATAATTTTTCGGAAATTTAGTAATCTAAGATTCTCCATTCTATTCCTTTTCCCTCTACCTCCCTTCTTCTTCTTCTTCTGTCGGTTCTTCCACTTTTTCCTCACCGTTCTGCCAGTCCCCACTTCTTCCTGTCAACCTCTGTTCCTTTAACCATCCACTATTAAAAAACCAAAAAAACCTGTTGTCATCAAGTTGATTCCGACTCATAGCAACCCTCTAGGGAGGAGTAGAACTGCCCTATAGAGTTTCCAAGGAATGACTGGTGGATTCGAACTGGCGACCTTTTGTTTAGCAACCATAGCACTTGACTACTACACCACCAGGGTTTCCAACTATCCACTATTATGCCACATTTATTCCCCCTTTACTTCCTCCAAACCCCTCTGTCAACCCCTTACTTTGTCTTTCTCACTTATCTAGTTGGCAACTGTCCATTTTATACAACAGGTTGGAGTACCTCCCCATGGAAATTCCACACTGGTCTTAAAACTGGTACCATGGAGAGAGTGCTCAGAGCTCATCATTTAGAATCACTATATAGAACCATCCTATAGAATCACCACATAAAATCACCATAGAGAACCATTATATAAGATTAACAGAGTTAGAATGGCTAGGATTAAGATGGTAGGGAGGTAAATAGCATCTGTTTACCCCTGTACTTTAATATTCATGAATCATATTTAATGGCCAAATCACATTTAATGACAAAATATGACAGGCATTTCCACTTCCATCAGAAATAAAACAGTTTTCATATGTCATGGATTGAATTATGTCCCCCCAATAATGTGTGTATCAACTTGGTTAGGCCATGATTGCCAGTACTGTGTGGTTGTTCTCCATTTTGTGATTGCAACTTTATGATAGAGAGGATTAGGGTGGGATTGTAACACCCTTACCAGGTCACACTCCTGATCCATTGTAAAGGGAGTTTCCTTGGGGTATGGCCTGTACCACCTTTTATCTTACAAGGGAAAAGGAAAAGGGAGCAAGCAGAGAATGAGACTTCATACCACCAGGAAAGCAGTGCCAGGAGCAGAGTGGACCTTCCTCCAGAGCCAACAGAGACAGAAAACTTTCCCTGGAGCTGACGCCCTGAATTTAGACTTCTAGCCCACTAGACTGTGAGAAAATAAATTTCTCTTTATTGAAGCCATCCATTTGTGGTACAACAGCTCTAGATGACTAAGACAACATACATGGTAGTGAACGTGAAACAAGGTTTAGCAAAAGTTGGAGCCACTATATCCCAACTTTGATTGTTGTTTACTCATTGTCTCATTGCCTCAGTTCAAAAGATTTATAGGTTAAATCATGGCCTAGAAAGTTGCCATGTGGAAGAGAAATTTTCTTTATGGTCCAGTATCATTGCAAGTATCAAATACTGTTCTACATTTTCTGTTAAACTAACAACTCTTACTACCACACGTTGAACACCTGGTGTGATGAGAACTGTGCTGGGAGCTATAAATTCACCACCTCATTTAATCCTCATAGCACCCATGAGGGGCTGGGGTGAACACGTCCAGTTTAAAGATGAACAAAGGGAATTCAGAGAGGTAGAACAATTTCCCTGTGATTACAAAGTATGGAATATAAATAGTAGTTGTATGTGTTGTAAAGGAGAACTCAAAATGCTCAAGACCTATTTAAAAGTGCTACAAATATTTACAGGGCGTTGAGAAAAGAGACTCTTTTTTGGACAAAAAATAATTTTTTAAATATTAACCCCCATGATTAATAGGTATAGATAATTTCCATCAAAATCCTAATGATTTTTACATCTTGACAAAATAATTCTTAAATTAAAAAAAAAAATTTAAAGGTCTGAAAGAGCTAAAAAACATTAGTAAGTAGTGATAAAATGTGTATTAATAAACTAATTGACTAATGTAACAGTGGAGCTCTGGTGGTGCAGTGGTTAAGAACTCAGCAGCTAACCAAAAGGTCAGTACTTTGAATCCACCAGCCGCTCCCTGGAAACACTATGGGGCAGTTCTACTCTCTCACATAGGGTCCCCATGAGTTGGAATTGACCCAATGGCAATGTTTTTTTTTTTAATTTGGTTTTGTTTTAGTATAGTAGTATAATAATAACTAATATACTAGCAAATTATAATGTTATATACTCATTAATAAGTATGGGATCTGGTTCAAGAATAGATAGCTTGATCAAAGAATAAGTATAGATAGCTTAGGAGGAGATCAAAATTAAATAAAAATATACAATATAATAAATATGACATTTCACCTTAGCAGAGAATGGAAGAATCTTTCAATATATGGTCTTGGGAAAGCCACTATCCATTTATAAAATAATAGTAAAAAGAAGAAAAGATAGAAAGAGAAGTGATTACTTTGAATAGATAAAATGAGAGATGGATTGAAACACTTTGTTAAAAATAATGAAAGATACTTAAGATAGGCAAACTTGATATACATAGGAAACACCTTTCTTAGCATAACTCAAAGGGGAAAAAAACAAAGGAGTATATTGATAGATTTTATTACATTAAATATTTTCTAAATGAAGTACTTACATCAAGAACACCATAAACAAAACTGAAAGACCAATTACAAACTCTGAAAAAGTATTTGCAAACTATGTAAGAGAAATAAGATATTTAAATTTGTTTAAATTTATGCTATTCCATTTTTATTTATATGTAACAGAAATAGAATATTTAAAATATCTATAGTGCCTATAAACAAATAAAAATTATATATGCCCAAATGGGAAAATGGGCAAAAGGCTTTTTGTCGAGGGTTCCTAAAACTACTCTCAGGCTTGATGATTCACTAGAAAGATTCACAGGACTCAGAAAAGCTGTTATACTCGTGGTAATGGTTTATTACAATGAAAAAAAGATACAGGTTAAAATCAGCAAAAGGAAAAGGTGCATTGAGACAAAGTCCAAGAGAAACTAAGTACAAGATTCCAGGGGTCCTCTCCCAGTGTAGTTGCAAGAGAACATGCTTAATTCAGCAATGATGTGACAATGCATGCATGTCAAGTGTTACTAACCAGGGAAGTTCATCCCAGTCTTGTGGTCCAGGGTTTTTTGGGGGGGCCAGTCATGTAGGCATGCAGCAACTGCGTGGTTAACCTCAACTACTTAGACTCCAGATACCTCCCATGCCCTTCCCACAGCAAAAACAGGAATTGAAGATAAATCATATTGACAGGATAAATTTATCTGGTGCAGCATGGCCCAAGGCTCAGGCATACAAATACGCTCTTATCAGGCAGAATATTCCAAGGACTCAAAGGTTATTTCCTAGAAACAGGCCAAGGGCCAGTCCTAGAGATGGACATCATTTGGTGTGTAGAATTTGAGCAACCCAGGCCTGCCAAGTTAATCCTTTCCTATCCAGGTATGAACTTAGCTGTTCACATAAAAAAAAAAAAAAGAAAAATTCTAAATTGTCAATAAATATATGACACATGTTATATCACTGTCATAGTTGTTTTTAGTTGCCATCAAGTTGATTCTAACTCATGGTGACCCCATGTGTGTAGGGTAGAACTGCTCCACAGGGTTTAAAGGCTGTGACCTTCTGAAAGCAGATCTCCAGGGCTGTCTCTTGAGGTATTTTGGGTGGTTTTGAACCATCAGCCTTTTGGTTAGTCGAACACTTAACTGTTTGTGTCACCCAGGGACCTATTATATCACTAACAATTAAAAAATAAAAATGTATTGTGATCTATGTCTTCACTCATCGAATTAGGAGTAAAGAATGATGAGTGTGTGGGGGAAAGGACATGTTCACACAGTACTGAAAGGGGTGGGGTACATGGCTACATCATTTCTGAAGGCATTATAGATTTATGTCAAAGAGCCTTGGTGGCAAAGTGGCTAAGTACCGGGCTGATAGCCAAAAAGTTGGTGGTTCGAACCCACCAGCTGCTCTGTGGGAGAAAGATGTGGCACTGTTTCTGTAAAGATTACAGTCATGAAAAGCCTGTGGGGCAGTTCTACTCTGTCATACAGGATCGTTATGAGTTGGAATTGACTTGACAGCAATAGCTTGTTTTTTATGTAGATTTATGAATCAAAAGCCTTACAAACATGCGTAACACTTGGCCTTGTGCAGCCTAAAGCATATCTGTAATTTAATCCAACAATTCTTCTAGAAAATGTATTCTAATTAAGCGATCAAAGCAGTCCTCAGATATATATGCGGATGTATATAGCTCCAGCAAAAAAGATACAGATAGTCACATTAACCTGTGGTAGGCAGCTTCCGAAATGGCTCCTAACAATCCCGTCTCCTGGTATTCAAGCCCTTGTGTAATCCCATTGAGTATGGGCTGGATTTAGGGACTTACTTCTATAACAAATAGAATACAGCACAGTGATGGATGTCTCTTCTGTGATTAGGTTACAAAAGACTGTAACTTCTGTCTTGATAACACTTTCTGTCTGGCACTCTCTTTTCCCCAAAGCCACCATGTTGTGAGCTTCCCTATGAATAGAACCATGTGGGAAGGAACAACAGTCAGCAAGGAACTGAGGCGCTCAGTCCAACTGAAACAGGTTGGTCGGCCATATCTTGAACAGAACCTGCGCCATTTTTCCTTTCCCTAGCCTGTCTCTGTCTCCAAGTATGATTTTACTGTTAATTCCCCTGAAAGTTAAATGTTAACTAATGTTTCCCCCAGGACCTTGAAAAACAAGTGTTACCTATCTAAGCCTGTCAAACAGGACGAAGGATGGCACCCACCACCCCCTCAGCTGATGGGATAATGGCAAGAAAAAAATCAACATGTTTGATATATGACCACTGAAACCAAACAGAAAGATAATGGACAGTCCACAAGTTCCTAAAACCCATGTCCCCCTTTCTCCTTAAAACTCCAGCTGGACTGCAGTTCCTCGAGACAGATAGTTTTAGGAGGAGGTCATTCCCCTCTGTCTCCATTTACCAGTATGTGTAATTAAGCTCTTGCTACCCACCTCACCCTGTCTCAAGAATTGGCTGTTTGAGGCTGGCGGCTCTAACTTACAAAATTGAGGTAACACAATTGTCCACGAGGAACTGAATTCTGCCAATAACACTGTGAATATTCTAGGAAGCCGATTCTTCACAAACAAACTTTGAGATGACTACACGTCCAGCCAACACCTTGATTACAGTCTGTGAGAAACCCGGAACCAGAAAACCAACCTGAACCACGTCCACATATTTGACCCAGCAAAACTGTGGGAAAATAAACGTTGCTTTAAGCAACTAAGTTTAGGGGTAATTGTTACATAGCAATTGATAACAAGTACGAAGCCTTGCTTATAAAGCGAGAAATTAGAAACAACAAAAATAATCATTATTCATCTTCCCTCCCCTCTTCCAGGCTGTTCCGTCAGTGTCTGATTTTATCCTTCTATCGCCTAGATTGGATTCTCCCTGATGTTTGGAGTCCCACCCAGGTAGCACTGTTTCCTGGTCTATACAGCCGTGCTTTCCCTCCAAGGCTGGCCTCTAAAACCGAATCTGCTACAATCCACCCACTGCATCCCTGCCAGGCCTGGCTTACTTCTTCCTCAGCCCTGCTATTCCTGAGCTTTGAGATAATAGAGGTGCAGTGGCAGTGCAAACCGTCGAGTGCAGAGTATACGGGGGCAATCCTCTGGGTGATGTGCACCACACAAGGTTTTTTCCCCTGAGTCCGTGTGTACAGCTTGTTGTTCAGTGCACAACCTGTGCAGCCCCATGTGGTGGCCCTGCCTCCCCTATTGGAGGTTTTGAGGTCTAATCCGTTGGTTTGCCAAAGCTAGGCTACACAGCAGAATCCTTTAAAATGCTTGTTTAAAAAATGAAACAGAATTCTCAGATCTCACCCAGACCCAGAAAATGACAATTGGAGAGTGGAACTGGGAATCTATAATTCAAACAAGCATTGCAGGAGATTTAAAGAGACCTCTCTGTGGTCAGACAATTCCTTTGCCTAAAGGGATGACGTGTATTGTGTAGGTCAGGTGACTGCACAGAGCTGATTATCCAGGAGGTGAATTGCCCAGACCCTCCCTCATTTTCCAGCCGTCATCCCCGGCTGACGGAGGCTTGCATAAGTCCTCTCTGGGCCTTCAAAAGAGACCGCAGAAGATGGATTCCTGGCTTGGTTAGTGAATCTGTGGAAGGTTGTGCTAAGATACTTGGGATTTTTGCTCTTAAAGGATGATTATTAAACAGACAGGTGGCTTTACTCCTGAGCTTCTCTTGTTCCTGAGTCCAGCCAGGAGTCCATGTTGCTCAGGGGCCTTAGAGACGTAAGGAGAGGGGCACTGGCTTCTCTGGAGGTTCTACTTTGCGCTAGACACTGGGCTGGGCACATTCACCCTTACGGAAGAGCTCAGAGGTAAACCCTGTGGTCTGCATTTTAAGGTGAGAAAACTGAGTCCTGGAAATTCAGCATCTAGTCATAATCCCAGGTAGAATGGGAAGGGCATACGAGATAAGAAGTTCTTCACAAGTTATCCCAGGGCCAGCCAACCAACCTCTTTTCCATCCATTTCCAACTCCAACTTTAATCAGTTTTGACAGAAATTGTGATACTAATGGGACCAAGCTCTCAGGCTTGTTGCGGCATGAGATAACCATGCCAAGCACTTAGCAAAGTGCTCTAAGCAGCGATGGCTTTTCTCATCATGATTATTTTTAAGCCTTGAAAACTTTAAGTGCAAGAAAAAGAGGCTATGAAATTGATTATTTTACCATCTGATTCTAGGCACCTAGGCAAACTCCAGGACACTGTATTGGGGCTGTTTTCAACACATTAGCCTCCTTGGGAAGGAAGCATCACTATTGTCTTTGATGTTGAACTCTGGTTTTACTTTTCCTAAACCTGTGGGGGGCCCAAGTGAAATGGAAAGTCTAAGGTTTATTATTTCACCTGAACAGTATCATCTAAATAGAAGTAACCCCTAACCTCTGGTACTATACCCTCCCCATCCCCACCCTCCCCCCCCACCACACACACACACACACACACACACACACACACACCACACCTCTAAGATTCCAGACTGTTCATTAGGCTGCTGCTCTGTAACACATTCCTGGAAACAGTAACTCACATTAAGGCTCTTTGCACCTAGGGAAAAGAAGTCCTCACCTTCCATTCCACCTCGAATCTTCCTTCAAATTTTCATTGGTCAAAGATTCTTGGCCTTGAAAGGTCAGACTCCTGCTTCAAGTGTCCCTGAAGAATCTCCAACATTGAGGAGAAGGGGGTAAACACCTAATAGACATTATTAGGCCTATGGTGGACCCTTCACACACCACAGTCTTTACTGTTTACAACTACTCTGTGAGGAGTCAGTCAGTTAGGTCCCTATTTTACAGAGGAGAAAAATGAGGTGGAAAGAAGGTCAGTAACTTGCCGAAGCCACCCGATCCGTAAGGGAAGACACAGGTAAGTCTAATTTCTAAATGCCCTACCAGTCAGGGCTCTCTGGCCTCTTGTGTACAGTACTAACCACTGATCTGGCCTACGACACCCATCTTTCCAGAATTTTTTGTTTTTGTTTTTACTGTATATAATTCTTAAATTTCCAATTAATTTTGCAGATAAGAAAACTGAATTTTGGATTAGCGTGGGACTTGATCAGTTATGTCCTAAGGCAGAGCTGGATTCTAAAACTGGTTCTTCTAATGCTAAATCCAACAGTCAAATCAGGAGTCACTTATTTATTCAACAAAAATGTCCTGAGCACCTACTATGCACCAGGTACTCTTCCGGACACTGAGAAATCAATCAGTGCCATCCTTCTCATTGGGAGCTTCTTTTCTAGTAGTGAGAAACAGACGATAAACAATAAAAATAACTAACAGTCTTAGTTATCTAAAAAAGTGCTGATATAATAGAAATATCACAAGTGGATGGCTTTAACAAACAGAAATTTATTCTCTCACAGTTTAGAAGGCTGGAAGACCAAATTCAGGGCACTGGCTCTATGGGAAGGCTTTCTATATCTGTCAGCTCTGGGGGATGGTCCTTATTTCCTTTCAACAACTGTGGGCCAGGTGCTCCTTAGAGATCTCCATGCGTCTTGGTATCAATCTTTCCCTGGGTCTAGGAAGTTCTCAGCACAGGGACCCCATGTCCAGGATGCACTCTGCTCCTAGCTCTTCTTTCTTGGTGATAATGAGGTCCCCCTCTCTCAGCTCAATTCTCTCTCCTTTTATCTCTTGTAAGATAAAAGGTGATATAGGCCACACCCCAGAGAAACACCCCTTACATCAGATCAGGGCTGTGACCTGAGTAAGGGTGTAGCATCCCACCTTAATCCTATTTAATATAACCTAGTCTTGCCTCATTACCCACAGACAGAGCTTAGAATTTACAACACACAGGACAATTACATCAGATCAAAAAATGGAAGACAACTACACAATATTGGGAATCATGGCCTAGCCAAGTTGACATATTTTGGGGGACACTATTCAATCCACGACACTACCTAACTAACTTACTAAATAAATAATCTCTACAGTATGATGAAAGGTAGTAGGTATACTATGGAAAGAATGGAGATGAGTCAAGAGACCTTGGAAGGGCTAGAGGCAGCACTGCCATTTTGAATGAGTGAGAGGATAGCCTTTGAGCAAAGACTTGGAGGAGAAGGAATGAGGCTTGTGGATGCTGGGGAGCAGGGCATTCCAGCAGAGGAAAGAGAGCATGTGCAAACACTGGGGCAGGTACATAGTGGTGTGCATGAGGGGCACCCAGGGGGTCAGTGTGATTGAAGCAATGGGAACAAAGAGGGTAGTTGGAGAGAATGTAAGAGAGAAAGTTGAGAGACAGATCCCTTAGAGCCATGTAAGCCATTGTAAAGATTTTTGCTTTTTTAACATCAGAAAAATAGGAAAGCTCGTAATCATAGACTTGGGTACACGTATGGGTCAGGCAGGTAATGTAATGAGCAACATAGCTCAGGGTGGACTGTGGCAAACAGGTGTGCCTGCATCATTTGAATGGGGTAGCCTGTATTTGACTTTGTCATTGCCACAGGACAGTCTGACGTTGCTTGATCTACTTTTCAAGAGAAGCCAGAAATCTGGACTTTTACACAAAGCCTCCTATTTTTTTTTTTTTAATATTAGCAATGAATTCCATTTTGTCTAAAAGTACTATGCCCTTCTGCTTCCAACTCCCCCCCCTCCAAAAAACCCTCTGCTTTTAGAATTGTGACAAATCACCCAGTCTGAGGTTTTCACATTATACCATGTTGCCATGTGATTCTAAAATCACCAGGTCTGGCTGATAGATTTTGAGGCATTAGGAAGAATCAGTCCATTATCTTCATTATTTATGTTCGGGAGTAAGACTGAACGCAGTTATTTTGTGTTGAAATGATCTGTGTATATGTCTGTTTCCCCAAATAAATTGTGGGTTAACCAAGGCCAGGGACTGAGTCTTCCTCAGCTTGACCCCCTAGCAGAAGGTTACACACATAATAGAGGTCCAGTAATTGCTTATTAAATAAAGTGATAGATGGCAGTTGTGTAAAAATAGTCTGCATATCTATTGTGGATGGAAGGGAAAGAAAAGATACAAACATAAAATCTGGGTTGCGTTGGAGGGTGGTATTAAAAGAAGTCATTTGCCTTTATTTTCCAAACTTCCCATATTGTTACTCTATTGCTTTTATAATATTTAGTGGGAGAAAATATTAGGATAAAAAAATCAATCTGTTAGACTGCTCCTTTGTGAGCAGTTTGCCATTGATACAGACCCTGATGGGGAGAATTCACTACCATATCCTACCTGCTGTCCCCCAGCACCCACTCACACTACTGAAGCATTTACAACCAAGGGATTTACTATTTGATATCACTATTGTATATGGGAATGTACATGCTCTCGTTGGTCTATATGTGTTATTAAAACTTGATGCCTCCCCTAGCACCAAAGACCCAGCCCTGCCCAACTCAGCCCAGGCAGTTCTCACTGATATTTCCAGGATCTACCTTATAAAGTCATGGTTAAGGAAAAGTGGAGCTTCTGAGGAAAGGATCAACTGGGAGAAAAACAGGGTCTGGCTGAATGGACAGAATGGATGACCGGTTGGCCTCAGAGATTATAACAGTGGTCCTGGCACCATGTCTAAGAGGGCACATTCAAGCCCTAATTCTAGAGAGTTGTGGGAGTCCAATTCAGCCACAAGACATGGCCAAGTGATGATCAAACACTTAAGGGCCAGATGCAGAGTAACCATCCATCCATTCCTCACCACTTTGTCCATCCTCATCTATTCAGAAAATGTGTGAGTTGGGTATTTATAATGGTCTTACAGTAGGAAATTCCCTACGTATGAGGTCCATTCCCTAGGTACTCTGATGCAAGAATAGAGGACTATTCTTGATCAGTCCTAACTGAGAACGCCTATGCAGAAGCTCTGTTATGTGGATTGAGCCAATAGAGTGAAAATGAAAATGGAATCAACTTGCTATGATGGATTCCGGTACTTAAGACCCATCTCACCAGTTCCTCAGGGTTTGCCTAAAGAAAATAAAGAAACTTACAGTCAAGTGAGAAGTGAGCCATCAGCTTTATTAATGCTCAAATCCCTTCTTGTTTCCTTCTGCCCAAAGAGGTAGATCATCCGGAGACCATGGTTTGGACCTGACCTCTCAAAAGAAGGCCTCTGATTCTATTCTCTATGGTTATGGGGCAGCCTTGTTTGATAGAGCAGACCCAGAATTGACATTACAGTTGAATGCAAAAAAAACCCTGAATTACAGTTTCCAAGAGAGCAAAGGACCAGGGTATACATAAGCACTGGCCACACCTACTAGCAAATGTTGTGCAAAAATGTCATGTTCACATCATTTATATTGGCTACTCTACCTCCTTTGGGGAAGAATAAGAAAGATGGGTGCAAGCTCCCCTTCCACCCTTTCTTGGAAGTTTAGAAGTATTGACAAAAGTTTTCTTTTCTGTGGAAACACAAAGCTGAGGAGGAAATTACCTACTGTGGATCAGATACTGTGGTGCACGCTCTCTATGGCGATTAGTATTGATTGAACTCATATGAGGTAACTAAGATGAGATGGAAACCCTGGTGGCGCAGTGGTTAAGAGCTATGGCTGCTAACCAAAAGTTCGACAGTTGGAATCAACCAGGTGCTCCTTGGAAACTCTATGGGGCAGTCCTAGTCTGTCCTATAGGGTCGCTATGAGTCAGAATAGACTCGACAGCAACAGGTAGGTAGGTGGGTAAGATGAGATAAGAAACTGAGGCATGCTGAGGCCAAAAAATACAGCTCTCGGGTGGCAGAGTCAGGCTACAGCAGAGCACACACTCTGAAGCTCTGCACGAGTGCTGATGCTTGCAGCCCTTCATTGTTTGACAGGTGAGGGACTTGAGATAGAAACAAAGATGAGCCTAGATAGAAATAAAGATGAGCCTAGAGCCTGGGCTTGCCAGAGCCGACAGCATGTTCAGTTCCGCCATGATCCAGTACTGCAAACAAGCAGTTATAAAGGCCCACAAGTCTTGCATTCTTGCATCTGCTAGCCAGATGGAGACTCACCTGAGAAGACCCCACAATTATAGTCGAGCCAGCAGACCATGGTTCTGGGTTGTTAGTTAATCCTAAACTTCAGCCAAGTGGAGGTTCAGGAGACAGCAGGAAGGCAAATGTTAATGAGCTGCCTGTCTCTCTGGTCTGGGGAGGCTGAGCCTGCAGCCAGGATGGCTGAGGCTGCAGTTGTCATACTTGGCTGAATGTTAGAATCACTTTAGATATGTTTAAAAACATTTTATTTTTTTTAAGGTTCCAATGTAATTAGTCTGGAGTGAGGTCCTGGCATAAAGGTTTTGTTTTGTTTTGTTTTTTTTAATGTTCCCCATGTGTGATCATCATAGAGAAACTGGGACACACACCCCAAGCTGACAATTAGAATTAAAATTTTCCCCTAAACTAACCTTTATCTAAGACACCTGGGGTTTGACTGAGCAATGACATTTGAAATGGAAACAATCTGTCATTATTTATGGAGTTTAATTTCCGCTCTTGATACTTATGCCGTGTTTATGAGGAGGGCTGGGGAAGGGGAGCTGAGGGTGAACCAGAAAGACAAGCCATACAGATGGGACAGGATCAGCAATGCACTGCTCTTGTTTGGTAAACACACCCAGTGCTTAATGGTGCCTAATGGCGCCTGTAATTGATATCTAAAGTTATTTAAAAGTAAATTTACTAGAAAATAATTAGCAATTTTATAGTTCACTACTTCCTAATTTTGTGGATAAAATTTCTTTTCGATGGTTTTGTCAGACACCTGTCCCAAAAAATGGAGGTAAACATGGTTCCCATCAAAAGATAAATAAAATATTTTGTATTGTTTGATTATTCAATTTCATCCATTGGAATGTAGGCTTCTATTTTCCCCCACTGCCATCCCCCACCCTCCCAATCTCCCATTTGAATCTGCAATAAATTATCCTTAATCAACACCAAGGGAAAGTTCCAGAAAGGCAGCTTTGGGATGGCTTATGTTTGACCTTGGGAGCTCTTAACCTTAGCAGTGGGAGTAGAGAAGAAAATTATTTCCTCATTAGGCCTGATACATCTTTTCTTAATGAGCTGGTAGAAATATTCATTATAACACATTAGTTCACCTCTTCCTCTCTCCATCCAGCCAGCCCAAAGCTACGAGGAGAAATGGAGTGTTGGGAATGAATGTACTAAAGGCAATTTGCTTGGATGTCTCTTTCTGGATACCCCTGCTCAAGACCCACAGGGAAACAAGATACAGGTACTACCGGTTTCAGCGTAGATGGAGGCTCTCAGTGTCCTTTATATACCTTCTGTAGGTGGTAGTCGGTTTCTGCATCTGTGAAATGGTATGATAAAAGTGTGGTCCTTGGACCAGCAGCACCAGCATCTTTGGAATCTTGTTATAATTGCAGAATCTCAGTCCCCACTTCAGTACGACAGACAAAGAATCTCTAGGGATTTGGGTTTTAACAAGTTTTTGGTCATTCTTAAGCATGTTGGAGTTTGAGAACTAATGTTTTACATGGATACTGTGAGCAGTAAGTAAGATAATACAACAAACAAACAAACAAAACCCAAACCTGTTGCTGTTGAGTCTATTCTGACTTACAGCAACCCTATAGGACAGAGTAGAACTGCCCACTAGGTTTTCCAAGGAGCAACTGGTGGGTTCCAACTGCTGACCTTTTGGTTAGCAGACAAGCTCTTGACTACTGAACCATCACGGCTCCGTAACAGGTGAGAATACACTATGGGAACAAAAAAAGGAAGAAGGTACCAAGATTCTGGGAATTATTGTTTCAATTCATAGTATTAAGTGTAAATGTCACAAAAATATTATGAGGCCTAGAAAATGGATCCTGTAGCTTCATGAAAACTCCCTATATGTGTTGCTAAATCTTGAACCGTTTAGAGGCAGGCACCTGTCATAGAGGCAGCTGGTGGAACACTAAGGATTTGTGGAAGTTGGGGGGAAATGGTGACCCACACCCTATCTACAAATATTCCATTTCAGTTTAAAAACAACAGAACCATTGAGGTCAATAAAATAATTCAGTGAGCTGAATTTGGCCCGAGAACTACTAATACTATGTATCCGGCAAACTTTTGGATGTCAAACAAAACATGTCCCCGGTATCCCTTCTACTACTTTAATTTTTGATATTATAGGAATTAACTGTTTTACACTCTGGTGTAGTCCAATAATTTTCCTCAGTGATAGATTATTTGGGTTGTGTTCTCATGGTCCAATAAAGTCATCTCTGATGAGATGCAGTCATTTCTCTCATGGTGTCATGGATTGAATTATGTCCTCCAAAAAAATGTGTGTATCTACTTGGCTAGGCCATGTGTAGTTGTCCTCCATTTTGTGATCATAATTTTATGTTGAGAGGATTAGCATGGGATTACAACACCACTCAGGTCACCTCCCTGATCCAAGGTAAAGGGAGCTTCCCTGGGGTGTGGCCTGTACCACCCTTTATCTCTCAAGAGATAAAACGAAAGGGAAGCAAGCAGAGAGTGGGGGACCTCATACCACCAAGAAAGCAGCATCAGGAGCAGAGCACGTTCTTTGGACACAGGGTCTGTATGCCTGAGAAGATCCTTGACCAGGGGAAGATTGAGGACAAGGACCTTCCTCCAGAGCCAAGAGAGAGAAAGGCTTCCCCTTGAGCTGACACCCTGGATTTGGATTTATAACCTATTAGACCGTGAGAAAATAAATTTGTCTTTGTTAAAGCCATCCACGTGTGGTATTTCTGTTAGGGTGGCACCAGATGACTAAGACACCTGGGTAAGAAGGCACTGTTCACTCTTTCTGGTCATAAAGCTCTTTAGAAGATCAAGAATCAAGGAGTTAGCTAGAATAGTGTCATGGGGGGACAGGTGGGGGACTCTTCCTAAGGTCATCCTTAGCAACACTAGCTATTCACAAAGACCAAACTCGCTGTTTACATGTAGTACAATGATGTAATGACTGTTTTAAAAAAGGAGTAACTCTGCAAAGGGAATGGGCCATATCCAGGAAGTTGAGTGCTATGAATTGAATTGTGACCCCCCAAAATGTGTGTTAACTTGTAAAAGCCATCATTTCCAGTATTGTGTGGATGTCCACCATTTTGTGATCTGATGTAATTTCCCTATGTGTTGTAAATCCTAATATCTATGATGTTAATGAGGCAGGATTAGAGGCAGGTATGTTAATGACGCAGGACTCAGTCTAACGGATTAGATTGTATCTTGAGTCAATCTCTTTTGAGGTATAAAAGAGCGAGTTGACTAGAGAGGAGAGGGGTCTCATTACCACTAAGCAAAAAGATCCAGGAGCACTGATGGCAATGGGTTTGGTTTCTTTTGTTTAAGTGGCATTGTAAAGTTTTAAAAGTATGTGGAAACACAGAGAATGGGACAACTAATTTCAGCCAGGGAATCACGGAAGGAACATTTTGACCAGATCTTTAAGCACGAGTAATGTTTTGCTGGAAAAGAAAGAGTTGGTACAGGAAGATACTACAAGTACAAGATGTATGCATAATGTGTGTAGGGAATGGTAACAAATCAGAGTAACAGGAACATTGAGTAGTGAGTAGTTCTCAGAGAGGAGGTCAGAGGGGTGGTTTGGGGCCACACTGTAAAAATCTTTGTGTGCTAAGCTGAGGAAATTTATCATGTAGGCAGTAGGGGACCATGAAAGACATATTGGTCTCCCCAGCATCTCTTATTTATAACCTTTTTCCCCATTCAATAATTATATTTCCCAAGCAATAGGAGTAGGTGCTGGCTGTGCCCTGTCCTTAAGTTCTCTAGCCCCCTGACCACAGTGATTGCTTCCTGAGAGGCCATCTAACCCATTCAATCCAATCCATGTTCTCCCTAAGAGCTTTGATGGAGCTCTTAGAAAAATACTTATTCTGTGGAATTGTTAAGGTGGTGTAGTCTGGGCTTCAAGCAGCTGTAATGATACCATGTAAAACAGATTAGTAGATGCAAAATATTGGAAGTTATTACTAATCTTCTGGATTCAGCTCTAACTGAAGCCACATCACCTTTTGGAAATCTGTTACATGAGCCAATAAACTTCCTTTATTTCTTGATTTTGTTTGAGTTGTACTGTCTCCATCACTTCTGTTAAAGAAAAAAAAATGGTAGACTAATAAGAGTTTATTAGAGGATGATGTAATCAGTTTCCTGTCAGTTAACATGTTCCTGGATTCAAGATGGGTTACAAATAGGAAAAGGACTAAAGGGACTGAAGACAGGGAGACCACTTGTGGAGAGACCTCGGAAGACCTAAGACCTAAATTAGGGCAGCGGCAGGGGAGATGGAGAAGAGGTCATGACAAGATACATTCCTGAGGCAAAGTGAACAGGTCTTCATGATTGGATAGAAGGCTGAGAAAAGGGACAGAGTCAAGATTGTCATGAGGGTGACTTGCTTAGGAGACAGTATAAATGGTGATGTCATTTTATCATTTACTAGGATCAAGGAGAGAGAGGATGGGGTATATCTGGAGTAAGAGGAGTCAAAGAAGTTGGATGTGTTGAATTTACTGTGACCAACAGATCATCCAGGTGGAAATGTCCATAAGCAGGAAGAAAGTAACTCACAAGAAAACTCAGTGCTAAATATGCATGCAAGCAGGGAATGGGGGATTAAAAAGGGAATGCGTCAACAAAACTGTGGTGAATTGGGTGTCAGGGAGATAACTTCAGGAGGCTTTACATTCACACAGAATCAGGAGGACTATCATCTCCTTCTTGCCACAGTGCAGTGGTTCTCAACCAAGGGCAGTGTTGCCCTTTCCCCTCCAAGGAAAACTGGCACTATCTGAAGACAGATTTGATTGTCACAAGTGGGGGGCAATGTGCTACTAACATCTAATGAGTAGAGTCCAGGGATGCTGCTAAACATCCTGCAATACACAGGACAGCTTCTCATAACAAAGACTACCCAGCTCCAAAAGTCAGTAGTGCTGAGACTGAGAACTTGTACACCTAGCTAAAGGCAACCATGATGAATAATTGCTTTTGCCAAGGCCCAAGATCTCAGTGTCATTTTTGCCCTATTAAAAAGCTTTCAACACTGAGAATAACTTACCATATTACAGGGTGGGAGGTAAGAGCTTAGACATGGGTCACACAGGTATGGGTTCAGATTCTAGCTCTACATTTACTCTGGGGCTTTGGGGAAGGTAGTTCATTTCTTTCTGCCTCCTTTCTGTATCAAATAAATGGGGCACTAGGCTTCATAAGAATTTTGTGAGATTCAAATGATTTAATATATTTAAGTGTCTTATCCTAATAATATTGAACTATTGAACACATATTATTTGGCTACATATGTGTCAGATGGAGTCCCTTGGTAGTGTAAATGGATAACATGCTTGACTATTAACTGAAAGATTGGAGGTTCGAGCCCACCCAGAGGCACCACAGAAGGAAGACCTGGTGACCTACTCCCAAAAAGTCAGCCACTGGAAACCCTACAGAGCACGGTTCTACTCTGAGACACGTAGGAACACGATGCATTAAAATTGACTTGATGGCAACTGTTTTTTGTTTTTCTTTTTTAATGTGCCAGGCACCATTCTAGGCACAGGAAGCAAAAAAAAAACAACCAAATAATAATTATTTTAATAACAATAGATAACACAAATAATGCTTATGATGTATCTACCTTGTTCCAAGTGATTTATGTATATTAATTGATTTAACCTTCACAACAACTGTATGAGGTAGGTACTCTTATTAGTGCAAATGGGTCTAAACTGAAACACATGGATCTTAGGTAATGTGTCCAAGGACACACAGTTAGGAAGTGGCAGAGCTGGGGACAGTGTGGCTCCAGAGACTATGCTCCTAACCACTGTGTTCTGTTGCTGACAACAGTGAACAAGTAAGACAAAAATCTCTGCCCTCCTAGAGCTTACATGCAAATAAGGAGAGACATAAATAATAAAATGTATATATATATTTTATTAGAATGCAATTAGACCTATGGAAAATAATGAAAGCTAGGAAGGGAGATGCAGAGACTGAGGGGGTATGGTAGATAGAATAATGCCCACATACCCATGATATCCACATCCCTGGAACCTGTAACTATGTTAACTTATGTGACAAAAAGTGACTTTGCAGATGTGATTACGTTAAGGATATTGAGATGGGGGAGAGTATCTTGAAATATCCAGGTGAACCTAATGTCTGCAATATGATGAATTTGTGTTGTTTTATGTCAGTAAATTTGTTGTAACTTGTTACAGCAGCAATAGGAGACTAATTCACTGGGGAATGTTATACTAAATTGGCTATCAAGAGCATTCGTCACTAAAAAAGTGCTATTTTAACAGATTTCTGAGGGAATAGAGTGGGCTAGCCATAGCCATTTCATTTTTGTGAAGAAAACAAAAATTCTCACAATTGAACTGATAAACATTATCATGATAAATGAAGAAAAAATTGAAGTTGTGAACTTTTTCATTCTACTTGGATCAACAATCAGCATCCATGGGAGCAGCAGTCAAGAAATCAAGTAACATACCGCATTGGATAAATCTACTACAAAAGACCTCTTTAAAGCTTTAAAAAGTGAAGATGTCACTTTAATGACTAAGGTGTGTCTGACTCAAGCTGTGGTCTTTTCAACTGCCTCATATGCATGTGGAAGCTGAACAATGAAAAGGGAAGAAAAAAGAAAGACGGATGCACTGAAATTGTGGTGTTCGTGAAGAATATTGACTATACCATGGACTGCCAGAAGAACAAATAAATCAGTCTTAGAAGAAATACGAACAGAATGCTCCTTAGAATTGAGGATGGTGAGACTTCAGCTCATTTATTTTGGGCACATCATCAGGAAAGACCAATTGCTAGAAAAGGACATCATCTTTGGTAAAGTAGAGAGTCAGCAAAAACAAAGGAAACCCTCAATAAGACAGACTGACACAATGGCCACAACAATGAACTCAAACATGTCAAAGATCATGAAGACAGCACAGGACAGAACAGTGTTTCGTTCTGTTATACATGAGGGTGTCAAAAGTATAACCTGATGACAACTTGTCAACATCAACAACAATAAGCCATAGAGTATTTGGAGGAAGAGAGATCCAGCCTGAAGCAAAAGTCAAGACTTGAGGCTAGAGTGGGTTTGGCACGCTCCAGGAATATCGAAAAAGAGGAAGACTTTCAATGAGATGGATTGACACGGTGGCTGCAGCAATGGGCTCAAGCAAAACGATTGTAAGGATGGTGCAGGACCTGAGAGAGTTTCATTCTGTTGTACCGTGAGCCAGAACTGACTCGATGGCACCTAACAACAACAGGAACAGCAAGGTTGTTAGTGTGGCTGGAGCACTGGTCATTGAGGAAGAGGGCAGGAAAAGATGGAGCCTGAAAGATAGTGAGATAGCAGATCAGCTAGGGGCTTATTGACAATTGTAAAGACTTTGACTTTTACCCTTAGTGAAATGAGATACCATTAGTGGGTTTTTCAGTAGAGGAATCATATGACCTGCCTACTGTTTAAAACAGGATGCTGTTTTGAGAATAGTCTGTAGGTGGATAAAGGAACAAGAAAAAAGACAAGTTTGGATGCTACTGCAAGAATCCAAGGGAAAATGATGGTGGCTTGGTCCAGAGTGGTAGCAGCAAAAGTAGGAATGCCAGATAAAATAGAGGACACCCAGCTACATTACAATTTAGTGAAAACAATGAATAAATGTTAAGTATAAATATGTCCTATGCAATTATTAAAAGACAGGAAAGAAAATACCAAGATGGATGTCAGAAGAGACTCTGAACCTTGCTCTTGGACACATAGTAGCTAAAGGAAATGGAAGAAACGATGAAGTAAAAAGCAGAACAGAAGATTTCAAAGGGCAGCTTGAGAGGAGAAAGTATTATAATGAAATGTGAAAAGGCCTGGAGTTAGAAAACCGAAAGGGAAGACCACACTCAGAATTTCTCAAGCTAAAAGAAACGAGGAAAAAATCAAGCCTCTGGTTGCAATTTTGAAGGATTCACGGGCAAAATATTGAATCACTACGGAAGTATCAAAAGAAGATGGAAGGAATACACCGATTCACTGCACCAGAAAAGAATTTGTTGGCATTCAACCATTTCAGAAGGTGTCTTAGTCATCCAGTGCTGTTGTAACAGAAATACCACAAGTGGATGGCTTTAACAAAGAGAAATGTATTTGTTCACAGTAAAGTAGGCTAAAAGTCCAAATTCAGGGTGTTGGCTCCAGGGGGAGGCTTTCTCTCTCTGTTGGCCTTCTCATCAATCTTCCTCTGGACTAGGAGCTTCTCCACACAGGGACCCCGGACCAAAGAACCTGCTCCACTCCCAGCACTGCTTTCTTGCTGGTATGAGGTCCCCCGTCTCTCTGCTCACTTCTCTCTTTTATATCTCCAGAGATTGCCTAAAAACACAATCCAATCTTGTAAATTGAGTCCTGCCTCATTAATACAACTGCCTCTTTAACATCATATAGGCAGTATTTACAATATACAGGAAAATCACACAATACCAGGAATCTCGGCCCAGCCAAATTGATACACGATTTTTGGGGGGGACATAATTCAACCTATGACAGAAGGTAACATATGATCAAGAACTAACGGTATTGAAGGAAGAAGTCCAAGCTGCACTGAAGGCACTGGTGAAAAACAAGTCTCCAGGAATTGACAGAATATCAACTGATATGTTTCAACAAATGGATGCAGCACTGGAAGTGCTCACTCATCTAAGACAAGAAATTTGGAAGACAGCTATCTGGCTAAGCTACTGGAAGAGATCCATATTTGTGCCCATTTCAAAGAAAGGTGATCCAGCCAAATGTGGAAATTAGTGAACAATATCATTAATATCACATGTAAGTAAAATTTTGCTGAAGATCATTCAAAAACATTTGCAGCAGAACATCAACAAGGAATTACCAGAAATTCAAGTTCAATTCAGAAGAGGGTGTGGAACAAGAGATATCATTGGTGATGTCAGATGGATCTTGGTTGAAATCAGAGAATACCAGAAAGATATTTGCCTGTGTTTTACTGACTGTGTAAAGGCATTCAACTGCGAGGATCATAACAAATTATGGATAACACTGAGAAGAACGGGAATTCCAGAACTCTTAATTGTGCTCATGCAGAACCTCTACATAGACAAAGAGCAGTTGTTTGAACAGAACAAGGGGATACTGCACGCTTTAAAATCAGGACAGTTGTGTTTCAGGGTTGGTTTCTTTCACCATATTAATTCAATCTGTATGCTGAGCAAATATCTGAGAAGCTGGACTCTATGAAGAAGAACGGTACATCAGGATTGGAGGAAGACTCCAATATGCAGATGATATGCAGATGACACAACCTTGCTTGTTGAAAGTGAAAAAGATTTGAAACACTGGTGAAGATCAAAAACTACAGCCTTCAGTATGGATTACACCTCAACATAAAGAAAACAAAAATCCTCACAACTGGACCAATAAGCAACATCAAGAAAAGGAGAAATAATTGAAGTTGTCAAAGATTTCATTTTACTTGGATCCACAATCAACATCCATAGAAGCAGCAGTCAAGAAATCAAATGACTTAGTGCACTGGGCAATTCTGCTGCAGAAGATCTCTTTCAAGTGTTACAAAGCAAAGATTTCACTTTGAGGACTAAGGTGTGCCTCACCCAAGCTATGACACTTTCAATTGCCTCATATGCATGCGAAAGCTGGACAATGAATAAGGAAGACCGGAGAAGAATTGATGCCTTTGAATTACAGTGTTGGTGAAGAATGTTAAATATACCATGGACTCCCAGAAGAATGAACAAGTCTGTCTTGGAAGAAGTAAAGCCAGAAAACTCCTTGGATTGTGAGGGTGGCGTAGGACTGGGCAGTGTTTCGTTATGTTGGACATAGGGTCACAATGGGTCGGAATTGACTCGATGGCACCTAACAACAACAACAATATAAGTATGTCCTATGCAATTATTTGCTGAGTCTGATAGCCATAAGTGGAGGTGATGAGATGTAGCTGAATTCTGGACATATTTGTTTTGAAATTGTTTGCAGGGTATAAGAGATAGAGGAGCAAGGATGAATATAATAAGGTTTTCGGTTTGGAAAGAGAGAGTAGCCATTTACTCAACTGGAGAAACACTGTTTAGGTGGGTTAGGAATCTCAAATTTGATTTGAATGTATTAAATTTGAGATATCTATTATACCCTCAAATGGACAAGTCAAGGGAAGTTTGATATATGAATATAAAGTTCAAAGGAGAGGTCTGGGGTAAAAATATGACATTGGGAGCCACCAGCTTAGAGATGGTGTTTAAAACCACGAGAGTGTATGAGATCACCTACAGTGAATGTAGAAAGAGAAGGCCTGAGCCCTGAGCATTCCAAAATATGGAGGTCATAAAAATGAGGAGCAACCCACAAGTAAGGGTAAAGAATGGCAGTGGTGTAAGGATAAATAAGGAGAGTGTGTTCTGGAAAGCCAAGTAAGATAGGTATTGCAAGGACAAATGAGTGATCAACTATATGAATGTTGTTGATAGGTTGAGTAACACGAATACATGATTGCTTAAGAGATATTAAACATTACTATTCTGAATATTTGGCCTTAACTCAAGATAGAATATTTGCATACTTTACCTTGAGGGGAGTTGTTTATAGTCTCATTTGCATTTAATAGAATTCATATATCTTGGGATGTTCTGGAGCCCTGGTGGCACAGTGATTAAGTGCTCAACTGCTAATGAAAAGGTCAGAGGTTCAACCATACCAGCTGCTCCACAGGAGGAAGATATGGCAGTCTGCTTCCGTAAAGTTTACAGCCTAGGAAACCCTATGGGGCAATTCTACTCTGCCTTACAGGGTCACTATGAGCTGGAATTCTACTCCATGGCTTCTGTTTTTTTTATCTTGGGATGTTAGATGTGCTGACCCTACATTTTGGAAGAAATCTATCTACAAGTTTGAAGTGGTATGTTAGCTCCCCAATATTTGAGAAATGTATGGGGAATCTGGTGGCACAGTGGTTAAAGCAATGAACTGCTAACCAAAGTGTCAGTGGTTTGAAACCACCAGCAGCTCTGCAGGAGGTACATGTGGCAGTTGGCTTCTGTAGAGATGTACAGCCTTGGAAACCCTATGAGATCACTATGAGTCAGAATCAACTCATCGGCAGTGGGTTTTTTTGTTTTTTCTGGAGAATCTCAAACATTTATAACCTTGATGGTTATGCCCATTGCCATTGAGTCTATTTCGACTTATATGATCCTACAGGACTGAGAAGAACTGCCCCATAAGGCTTCCAAGGCTTTAAATCTCTACAGAAGCAGACTGCCACATCTGCAGAGCAGCTGGTGGGTTCGACGTGCTGACCTCTCAGTTAGCAGCCAAGTGCTTAACCACTGTAGCACCAGGGATCCTTTCGATGGTTATAAAAGAAAAACAAACAAAAAAACCACTGCCATCGAGTCTATTCGGGCTCATAGTGCCCCTAAATGACAGGGTAGAACTGCCCTATAGGATTTCCAAGGATCAGCTAGTGGATTCGAACTACCAACCTTTTGGTTAGCAGCTGAGCTCTTAACCGCTACGCCACTAGGGCTCCTTGATGGTTAAAGAGGGGTAAAACTGAGAGAGGATGGGAACATGCATTATAATGTGAAAAAGAAGGCAAAGTCTATGTGTACCTGAGGCAAATTCTGCTCCTTTAATACATCTTTGAGATACCCTAAGCTGGTCCCTTGATGTCAGTTAGCCACATGAGGTTATAATGAGTTCCCCCAGATAATGAGGTCTACTGGCCCAAGCATTTTGTTTCTTGTCCTGTGGGCTTATCCTTTAGGATTTTTACATATGCAAAAAAATATGAACTGAGAGTACCTCATGCAATGAAGATATTTATTCTCTCACTTGAAAAGAAGCTTGGGGGTAGGTGACTGCCGGGTGGGATGATTCAGTATCTCAGTAATGTCAATAGCTCTTTTCTTCAGTCTTGCTCTGACATTCCCAGTGTTGGCCATGGTTGCCCTTATGGTCACAGTATGGCTGCCACAGCTCTAAATATGTCTCCTTCTCACAATAGAATTCAAATGAAGGAAAAGTGAATCCCCATCTTCTCATCACTGACCACTCTTTTTTTTTTTTTTTAATCAGCGAAAAGCCCTGAACAAGCAACTGCTCATGCCCCACTGGCATAAGCAGATCACATGCCAATTGGCAAGGGGAACGAAATGAGCATAATTGCTTAGACGATTACGGTTCATTCCTTGGGGGTGGGAAAGAGGTCCACTTTCCTTGAGTACCTCCCACTTCTTACCATGTCAAAACCAAGGTTCTGTTAATAAGGAAAAGGGGGTAGACAACTGTCGATAGGAAGCCAACAGTATCTGTCATAGGTATTACAATCATTAACAATATAGATTTGAGAGTTAGCTTGTTATTGGAGCCATGTGAGTAAATGAAGCCATCTAGAACATCCACATAAAATGAGAAATGTACCAAGGATACAATTTTCACCATTAATTAAAAATGAAAAATAAAACAAACAAAAAACAAAACAAAGAGGAGAAGGAGTCGGCAAAGAGAAAGGAAGAGAACAGAGGTGGGAAAAGTATAAGGGAGAGGAATACTATGGAAAAAGAAGCAGGAATACTTTACAGAGCAAGGGAGAGAGTGGCCAATGGTATCGAATGCTAAAGAGAGATCAAGTAGATGAGGCCTGCAAATAGCCTCTATATTTGGCAATTGGGACATTACTAGTGGCCTTATCAAGGATTTCGTTAGAATGATGGATGCAGACACCACGATGCAAGGGCGTAAGAAGAAGAAAAAAAAATCGAGTGGAGAGAGGATAGAATCTACTTTCAAAAACTTTACTATGAAAGGGGGATGCTGTTTGATATTTTGGAAAGTACTATGGCACATTTTTGTGTATTTTTTCTTAAATTAAGGATGGAATGATCTGTTTTGGACTGATGTTAAATATAAATTCCAAGTGAGGAGAGGGATAAATGAATAAATCACACAATTGTGGAGGAGGTTAATAGCTAGGGATCTAACACAAGAGTAGGAAATAATGAGACATGAGCAAAGGAATTAAGAATTCATGCCGTAACGAGTAATTCTTGACTTGGCTGCCCATCAACATTTTGTGCCTCTCAGGTTTATCGGGAAGATACTTTCCCACTGACAGTGAGTGCTACTGCAAGGCAGGACCCTTTATGACGGCTTAAAACCAAAGAAACAGGTGTGTGCCACAAATTACTGTCTCTATAAGATATTGCATGAGACTTGTACATTTTTGGTAGGAAAAATAGAAAATTTGAAAAAAATATCTGGGATGCATACATCCCAGCAGACTCTGGGGAGGACTTTGGGAGGGTAGGGTTAGTGGGACAAAGTTGGTCCCTCTGAACTCTAAGGGTAGTCTTGTGGGAGTTGGGAAGGAAAAAAAGTCCATACTGTCTACCAAAAATTCAGACACACTCAGTGATCCAGCATGTTTCCATGAATGAAAACACATGGTCTCAACAAAAAATTCAAAGCAGAAAATAATTAGGACTTGAAAGGGTTTAAAGTTTATAATAATATTTATAATAATTGCAGCTTTGTCGGGCTCTTTCTTTTCAGCAGTTCATCTATGAGCTCCTCACTTAGGCTTCACACTGCCCTCTGAGGCTGGTGCAGTCACTATTGCCATTGGATAGATGAGGGGGCACAAGTCTGGTGAAAGGCAGAGAGAGACCTCAACTTTTCTATGAAGGCCACTCACTTGGCCATAAGAACAAGGGGGGTGGATTGCGATAGAAAGCTTAAAAAAAAAAGGGGGAAATTTCTAAAACTAAACGGCCTGGGAAAGGGAGATGCCCAGGAATAAATAGAAGGAATGGATACCAAAACTGAGGGTCTTGCTGAAGTTACAGACCAGAAATTTATAGAGACCTCAATCAGCGTTCTCTGCGTAAGCACCAGAGCAAAATAAATGGATGATGGGATTCATCCTGGCTTGGGGACTGGTCTGTGAGTCTATGATTTAGACTCAGTTTTTGGCCTGCTGCATATGGCATAAACAGTTCCTATTTTATTCCTTGTCTTTCTTGCCTCTCAGCAGAGGTCTCACAAATGCCCGTTGTAATGAAAGTCCTTATTTCCAAAGTCTTGTCCCTAAAATTCCCAAAAGTGGTCCCTTTTCCCTGGCACAATTTCTAGGCAATTCCACTGGGATAAAAGCTAGGAAATCTTTTCTTCCTGAAATGGCAGAAAAGAGGTTCTCTCCTGCTCAGTCAGCAAGTGTTGCATTTGATTGTCAAAGCAGCAATGGATTCTGCTGGTGTCATTTCGAATGCTACCTGAACCTTTTCTCTGAAGACAGAACGAACCCAAAACCAAAAAACAAACCCGTTTCCATTGAGTCAATTCCAACTCATAGTGACCCTATAAGACAGAACTGCTCCATAGGGTTCCAAGGCTGAAATCTTGCCAGAAGTAGACTGCGACAACTTTCTCCTGTGGAATGGCTGGTGGGTTTGAATCACTGACCTTTCAATTAGCCGGTGAACACTTTAACCTCTGTACCACCAGGGCTCCTTAGAATGAACCCAAATGAATGCTAAATATCTACTTGTTCAGGAGTTATCAGAAAGAATGCACATTACTTTTTTTTTCTTTTTACCATTTATTGTATTTTATTGTCCCAAGGCTGTTCCCGTGTCATAGAGACAAACTGATAACAATGCTCATCCCCCCAAAATGTGTACATTTAGGGGGAAATGTCCGTTGTTCCAGACACAGGTGTAATTGAGTTGTGAGCAAACTTGACAGAAGTAGGTCTGCTACGGGGATTGCGGCTCCTTGAAATATTTTCGGCGGGAGAAGACCACGTTCTTCCAGCCAGCACACAGCAGTGTGAAGGCTACCGTGTTTTTACCCCTTTGCCTCTGCAGACCTACTGTAGAGACAAGTGGGACATGAACTGATGGACTCTCAAACTTTCAAGAACAACAATTTGCCATTTTCCCCAACGTGGTTCCAGCCTAACCCTGCAATTCCAGCTAATCTCTCTCGCTTACTTTTTTCTAGGACACTTTGTGTTTCTACCAGGTAGGGGAGGAGTTTAAAAAAAAAAAAAAAGTTAGAAAGTTTCAAAAAGCTTAATATCAATTCTTTTCTCAAGTTGAGATTTAAAGAAACATCCAATATCTTTTATAACCCAAGATCCTCTAATAATCAAATTCCAGAACTTTGTGTCCCCTGGGAAACCATCCTATCCATTCTCCCTTACTAGCAGGACTGCTTTTGCCCATTCCCATACAGATGATAATTTTCTTCTATTAAAACTTCACTACTCACAACTTTTTTCTAGCACCTAGCATAGTGACGGGACGTAAGTCCACAATAAACGCAAAATAAGCGAAGGAATGGAATCAATGGTGGAAATTTCCAGACTTCTTGCTTTGCTTTAACAACGATTACTGCCTTCAATTTCTTCCTGTATCTAACTTAGCTGATTGTGAAGATGATTCCCAGTGGCATCCTCAGGACCCCATCTGCCTACTTAGGCAAAGCTGCCTCTCTGAGTCCTGGTTGACGGATTGGATGTAGAGTTGGGTAAGAGCAGTGAAAAGGTATGTGCATTGGTCATGTATACAGAGGTCTAGTTTAACCCCAAGGTGTGCTCTTTGCAGAGCTTTGAAACATTCTCATCCCACCCTAGTCTATATCTCATGAGGTGGAGCCTCTGTCTTCGGGCACACCATTAGAAAAGTCTGGACGGCATGCAGGTGAGAAAGACTGGGGCATATTTGTATCAAACACATAATTACCTTTTGTATCCTGAAAAGCCTCCCTCTTAGCATTTGTAGAAGCATCTCATTTTTTAGACCAATCTGTCAGGCAAAGCTATTTTTAAATAACCTTTGTTTGTCTTTTGAATCTCTGCCATGAGATGCAGTAGGAAGTGTACTGGACAAGAAGTCAGTAGCTCCAGATTGGAATCCTGGATCTTCTATGTTACCTTAGGCAAGACAGGGTGCTATCTATTTCTATGTCTATAGAATGAGACATAAGACATAAACTCTGAGAGCTCTTTACACCAAATTTCTCGGTCTACCCTATTGAATTTTACCTGGATTCCTGGATCAATTCTTTCTAGTCCTCAGAGCAACCATAAAGGTTCTTCCTGACTCTTTCATTACCTTTTCCTCAAAACATCCTGTCCTGGCAAAAAGTCTAAGGAATCAGGTTCCTAAGGCACATGGGATAGCTAGCCTGGCATCTTTGTAAGGGAAGGTGTCTCTCACTAGAAACAAGGAGGGTGTGGGTACTAGAAGGCAAGAGGGAAGAGCAAGAAACTGAATAGGAAAATGAGCTGCCCAGGACTGATCCATCCAAGAGGCTAATGAGAGAAGTCTTTATTACTCTGACTGGGAGTCCAAAAAGTCTCAGTTTAAAGGTTAATCTCCATTTTCTCTTGGAAGAGGACCAAGAGATGAGTTTGTGATACTTGAGACTGGCCAGAGGGAGAAGTGAGAACTCAAATGAGCTCCATTTCTCACATTTAGTCCAATTTATGCCCCATACAACAGGGTATTATGGGGCCAATAAGAGCTAGAAAGCACTGTGATGAAGATCTTCCTTATCCCCAAAGATGAGTGACTCTTCTACTTCTAGTCCACTTGTGACCTCATGGACGATTTCTCAGCTGGTCGTTATTCTCTGCAACTAAAACCCAGTGCCCATTCTTCTATCTATTTCAGAACCATCTTTTTCCAAATGGCCCAGAATGATTAAATGGGATCACAGCTATACAAACTGACCTTTTCTGGGCTTAGAGAAACAATTATGAAAATACCCTTTCAAACCATGTTTACTGCTATTATTTAGGGCAGGCTGTACTGGCACTTCCCTCCCCGACCATCCCCAGCTCAGCAACTTTTGTTCTGGTTTTACAGTCATGATGTTTCCGTGGAACTTGGGAAAGTTACTTAAATTTTCAAGCCCTCAGGTACTTCATCTGTAAGACAAGGCTAAATCTTATTGATCATCCCTGAGCTAGTGAACAAGTCTATATTATCTTATAATCT
Source organism: Elephas maximus indicus (assembly GCF_024166365.1). Taxonomy (NCBI): domain Eukaryota; kingdom Metazoa; phylum Chordata; class Mammalia; order Proboscidea; family Elephantidae; genus Elephas; species Elephas maximus. The sequence continues at coordinate 86,448,528 of NC_064830.1, read as the reverse complement.
AAGATGGGTGAAGGTGTTTGAAAGTATGATTTAATTGTAACTATTAATGATTTTAGCAAATTTTCAGAAAAGGTGAATTTCTGTTACTTTGGAGTTTCCCTCTTGATATATATTGATCAGTGAATGGCTGACAGCTAAGGGAAGAGGGTCACTCCTTTGGCCTTGGCCCTGGACAAGGCCAAGAAAGCTATCGGTGGCAGGGACCTCTGGAAGGATTTGTGTTTCCTATTGGCTGTGGTCTTTGTTATGGATTAAATTGTGTCCCCCAAAATATGTGTTGTAACTCCTAACATCTATGCCTGTGGTTATAATCCCATTTGGCAATGGGTTGTCTTTGTTATGTTAATGAGACAGGATTAGAATAGGGTGTGCATTGAGTCAATCTCTTTTGAAATATAAAAGAGATTTAACAAGCAAGCAAGAGAACCAGAGATGGGGGAAAGCTACATGAAGATTGCCCAAGAGAAGCTCAAAGAGACAAGGACCTTCCTCCAAAGCTGACAGGGAAAGAAAGCCTTCCCTTAGAGCCAGCACCCTGAATTCAGACTTCTAGCCTCCTAAACTGTGAGAAAATTAACTTCTGTTTGTGAAAACCACCCATTTATAGTATTTCTGTTATAGGAGCATTAGATAACTAAGTCACTTAGAGAAAACAGACAGCAGTTTCCTTTCTGGGGCAAGGTTATTCTTTGCAACAATATCTGTCATTCATACTTCTCTTTCCCAGGCACAGAGCTCATAGCCTGGAATCTTGAAAACTTCACCACCACTTCCATTCCAAGATTTCTGTTTGGCTCTGTATGAATGAACCTTGGCATGTTGTTTCTAAAAGAACCTTGAGCATGGAGTGAAGGAAAAAGCCAGAGTGAGGAGAAGTTGTTCATGTATAATGTAGGAGAAGGGCTCTGCCCTTGGGTAGAGGGGAGCTTTTACATTTGGATGTCTACAATTTAGCTAGTTTAGTGCTTTTCTTCCGGCCTGGCTCTGAACAAAATCCAATGGTGGTTCCGTTAGCACTTCCAGAGTTGTTCAGTCTCAGTAACACTGAAGTCACCCCCGAAGATACCTCCTTTGGAACACTATAAAGGTATATTGTCCTAGAAGGGGTATGCAAAACCAGGCCTCTTCTTCATCGTCATGATCATCATCATCATGACCATCATCATCTTCATCACCATGAGCTCTGCAGCATCAGCATCATCATTATCACCATCACCATCATCATCTTCGTCACCACTGTTTGTGTCAATCATTTTATTCCTTTAAATTCCTTCCCATCTATTAACTCATTTTAATCATCACAGCAACTCTGGGTGGTAGGCAGAGTAGCGGTTAAACAGACTCATTTTTGAGATGTAAAAACTCAAGTTCAGATTCATAGTGCTGCTTGTCTAAGACCCAAATAGAGGCAAGAATAAATCCCAACTACGTTTTTACCTGGAAACCCTGGTGGTATACTGGTTAAGTGCTAACCAAGAGGTCAGCAGTTTGAATCCACCAGGCACTCCCAGGAAACTCTATGGGGCAGTTCTACTCTGTCCCACAAGGTCGCTGTGAGTCAGAATGGGCTTGAGGTCCGTGGGTTTTTGAACCTGTCTCTTGCTGGTAGTGAGGCAATGGAGAGGGTTCTTTGGAGGATAACGTGGTTGGGGTAGGAAAATGGGAGGGGAGGGGGCAGGAAACTAGAAGAACCTAAGAGCTGAGGTTTTAAAGATATGAGGCTCAGATCAGGACTCCTAATACCGTGGGGCAGAGCAGGTCACAGTCTTCTGAGTATATCATTCTATCTGAAGGGGAGCTGAAGGTTTCAGGGAATTCCCTGTGATTGGCAACAGCCTTACTGCTCTGAAATTGTGGTTTTCATACGCAGTCTAAAGACAAATGGGGACACAGAAATGCGGCTGGTGAGTGTTTTTGTTATTGTTGTTTAAGCTAGTAGGTTTAAGTTGCAAGGTCAAAGTTTTCTTATCTGTCTAGTACGGAATGATACTGGCAAAGGGAGATGAATACGGGAGCGATGGCAGCTGCACTATTTGTAATTCTCCTGTTCTCATCTCTGAACCATGTGCAGCAGCCTTTCCTGAGCCATGAATCATCCATTCGAGGGAAGGGAGGGAGGTAGAAAATGAAATATAATTTATGCTTTGCTAATTGAAATCAAATACGAAATTCAATCTTCCGTGAGTTGCAATGCTCACGTTTAAATAAGGCAGACGTATTATCAACCTGACTCTTATTTTCACAGGTTAACTTAGATTTCTGGAATAGAAAATAATTCCTTTGTCAAGTTTCCCCACTGCAGAAGGCGACATGGTTTAGTGGTTCACTCCCAGAATCAAAAGGATCAAGCTAGTGTAGACACTGCAAAAAATAGGGCTTAAACATGTCAAGCTTGCTTTTCTTTACAGAACCAAGAGCTTTCAACCATATCACCAAACAGGCCCTTAAAAAGAAAAATTCTTAAGATCCCAAGGCTTAGGCCTCTGCTCTCTTTCTATAGAGAATTTCAGACTACAGGGAAACCCTGGCGGCATAGTGGTTAAGAGCTACAGCTGCTAACCAAAAGGTCGGCAGTTTGAATCCACTAGGCGCTCCGTGGAAACCCTATGGGGCAGTTCTACTCTGTCCTATAGGATTGCTATGAGTCGGAATCAACTGGATGGCAGTGGATTTTGGTTTATTTATGTGACACATTTACGTGACGAGAGTAGTCTCTGTCCCTCTCAGGACACATGCTTACCAGCTTTCTCTTGAAGCAGCTCTTAAGGTCTTGATGTCCATTCTTGAGGGGATAGCCTGAGAGATGGAAAATGTGATCAAAGGATTGAGTCGATGTGTGTCCACCCAAGATGGAAATAAGGGCAATAGTAATAGTCATTCTTAGCTGATAGGAAACATCTTTAAAGCTTTCGTATACCTAGACACTCCTTTGCCTGCCTAATTTATCATGTTACCCTTTAGCTATTTGCCATTGAACTACAAAAGAGACCATATTCCCCAAGGAAGCCATAAAACACTGGCGGTCTCTTCCCTTGCAAGTAATTCCCACAAGAGCATGAGGAAGGTAGGAGGGAGGAAGAGAGAGCAAAGAATACACACACACACACACACACACACAAACTATATGTATGTATATATGTGTCTGTATGTTTTTTATGCGTATTTTGATCTATATCTTCTTTTGCTTTGGTAGTGAAGTTGTTTCTGTAGCCTTCGGCTCAAATAACAATGTTCTTAGCTGAAAAACAGTTTTTATTTGTAAGGCCATTTCTAAATCTGGCCTGTAAGTCCATTCCTTGCCAGGACTGGTTAAGATCGGGAAAGTGGCACCCGTTTGGGGAGTGACATTCTTTGTGCTGTTCCAAGACCCATCCTGTCCTGCAGACAAAATTCTCTCAGGGTCTTTGGGCTTGGTCCTTCCGGCCATCTCAGAAAGTGTGCTCCCAGCAGTCTAGGTGAGGGGATGGGGGTGGAGGTAACCAACACAAACACGCCATCAGAACCCATTAATCAGGTTGCATTAAGCTTTATAACAACACAGTTTTCATTTAGCGGGAGAAATGACAGTTTAATAACAGCTGAACAAATTTAACTCCCCCCCCCTTCATACATCTTTCCAATTTTACGAGAACAATTCCTGGTTTTGGAGATTTGTGAACAAGTGCTTTATGTCAAATGCTGCATTTTAATTGAATCAAACTAATGGGAAGGGACACTATTTGGCAGCCCTTGATGGGGGTGTCTGCAGACAGCCCTTGTCCTCCCCCGCCCTCCCCATAAACTAGATCCAACAAATGGAGTCAGCTTCTAGCTGTGTCCCCATACATGCCATCTCTGAACAGGGCAAATGGAGCATGAGATGAGCGTGAGGGGCCATGGGTGGGGCAAATAGAAGGGACTACAGAATGGTAACTGCTCCCCTCCCCATTGTGTTCTAAGGGTTATTCGGGACAAGAGATATGCCAACTCTCTGGTCCTTGCCCCTCTGGGGACCCTAAGGGACAGATCCCACACGAATCGCATGACTCAGAATCATGGCACTGAAGGAGAGGGTCTTGAGGTAAGGACATCTCTCACCAGGAGGACTGGCTTTCTTCTTTCACCCTCATCTTTGCCAGCCTCAGGGCTCAGGTGCAATCAACCACTCTTAGATCAGCCCTGTAGGCCTGATTCCAACCTTAGGGCAAATGCTAAACATCTCCACAACCCAGGATACTTATGAGGAGAGAGACCCAACCCCCTTAGAGGGCTCTTAGAAATAGACTTATATGGTGTCAGCTTTTTTTTTTTTTGGTGAAGAACGTGCATGTCTCTGCCTTCATACTGATGGGGGACATGGGGCAAGTCAAGGAGTTGTGGGATAAGGACTTTAAGGAGAAGGCTAGAGACAACTTAGAGGGAGGATCTTTCTCCCTAGGGGTCCTAGAACACTCAGCCACAAATAGCATTCTGGAGAGACGCCAAAGCAGAGGTTTATACAGCAGGTAACTGTGCCAGGTACAGGGCTAGAACCCAAGCTCCCCAAACCGAAGTGAGAGCTCCCACCAAGGAGACCTTCCTTTCTAGCATTCAAATAAAACATTCATGGTACTGTCTCTGACCTTGACAACTATTTATCCTCTGTCTTCAGACTATTAACTAGCAGAAGACAAACATTAGCAGTGGGTTCTGGTGGCCATCTGGTCAACCAGATGCTGTTGTCCAGTTTTAGACAGCCCTGGGTCCTCTATGGGGATGTCATGGGATTCACTCCGGTGCCTAAACCAACAGCATTAGAGGCAATCCTGCTGGGATGAGAGAGGAAATATACTTGGCACTCCAGCAAGGCTGAGGCTGCAGACCCTGGGGAGTTTCAGGACTCAGGTAAGGAACCTCCACGGCTATTCACTAGCCTTCTCTCCACATCTCTAGCCTCATTTGTCACTCTCTTCCTGCTCCCACTGGAAATCTTGACCAGTCATTTGGTAAAACATCATGTTGAAGGGTTTGTAGAATTTCCGTAGTCTGTGGATCACATCTGGGTCGATGCGGGGATGAGTCCGACCTTTGCTCTTGCCTAAGCATCTTGGGGCGCTGCTGTCTTCTGGCTTCTTTAGGCAAGGGAACCCCTTGGTTTTGTTGAAATAGAAATGTTTATCAGTCACAACACGCTTGAGGCCAAGGAAATCCTGTACTTTGGCCATTTCCCCCGCGGGGTCTACTATGAGTCGCTCACCACTGACAAAGAGGATCTGAGAGAGGGGGAAATACTGCAGCCAGTTTTCCAGGTGCAGCGCATAGATCCCTATTCGAATGGCACTCCAGGATGCATCGATCAACCCCAGGGTCCTGTTTTTGAAAGCCAGCACCTCGAAGGTGGGGATCTCGGGTTTCTTTGACAGTGTCTGAGTGTAGTCGGAGATGGCCCTGGTCACGGGGTTTCTCACCACCACAATCAGTTTGATGTCCTTGGCCATGGAGTGGATGCGCTTGGGAGCTTCATTTGTCACAAAGTAACTTGGTGTCTTCTCCATGGTTATCTGCCCATCCAAGGTCTTAGGCATCACATTTCTGGAAGAGGGAAGAAAAGAGAAGTGAGTGGTTATTTCTATCTAGAAATATTCTAATGTTTTGCCTGGCACAAAATGTTTTATATGACCAACCTAGTGGTTAATTAAATTAATGGAAAACAGTTGTAAGGTCTTCCTAACGCTATGTCCTGACTATAGTTCTAACTATAGTGTTATCAGAAAAGGCAGCAAAAAAGCTTATGCATTCACTCTTGGGAACCATATACACCTATTACCAGTTATGTTTAACCTGGACATGTTCTTAACTTCTCCATTAGTTTTATAATCTCTAAAGCAGAGATAATAACAGCACCTACTTCACACTCTAGCATAAGGATTAAAGGAAATAATACCTGTAAAGCATTTAGCACAGAATGGGGTATGTATACGAGCTCAATAAACTAAACAAACAAAAAACCAAACCCACTGCCATTGAGTCAATTCTGACTCATAGTGACCCTATAGGAGAGAGTAGAACTGCCCCCATAGAGTTTCCAAGAAGTGCCTGGCGGATTCAAACTGCCAACCTCTTGGTTAGCAGCTGTAGCACTTAACCACTATGCCACCAGGGTTTCCCAATAAGCTAAGGCTATTATTATTGTTACAGTGGCTTTCAGAAAACGTTTGAGCTCAACAAGACCTCAAAGATGATCTAGTCCAGGGGCTGACAAACTACTGCCCAGCTCAGAATGATTTTTCCATCTTTCACTAGTTGAAAAAAATCAAAATGATAATTGTCTTTTGGGAGAAAGGTAAATTAAAGAAAATTCCAATTTCAGTGTCCATCAATCACCTTTCATGGGAACACAGCCATCCTCATTCATTTGTACATTGTTTATAGTTGGTTTTACACTACAATGGCAGAGTTGAGTAGTTGCAACAGAGACAGAGATCTTCCTGGACTGCAAAAAAACCAATATTTACTATCTGTCCCTTTAAGAAAAAGTTTGCTGACTTCTGATCTGGTCTGAAGGCAGAAGGCATTGCTGTGCAAATGAGGAAGCTGAAGCCCAAGAACAGGAATGAATAGGAGAATCAGACAAGCTTTGTGACCTCAGTATGTTGAGTCACAACCCCAGGCTTCAGTATCCTCATTGTAAAATGGTAAAACTGCCCTCAAGATGAAGCTGAGGAGAAAATGACAGACAGAGCAAGAGCACTTAACACAGGTCTGGTTAAATGCAAGGGAGTTTGGGAGTTGCCTTCTTTCTTTTCTCCTGAGGCGTCCACTCAGCCAGTGACAGATCTCACATTAGGGATCAGGTCTCCTGCTTCCCTTGCCAGGGTTGCTTCTTCACACCCACCCTCCATATGTGCCCATCTTCAGAATGGTCTTGTCTCATTTGGGAACTTCAAGATGTTAAAGGGGTTTAACACGATTTGTCCCCCAGTCCCAACTGTGGCAGGTCTCTCGATGATAACACAATGTCCAGTATCCTATTATACAGTCAATTTGCTATAGGCATATGTAGACCAAAGTTAATTGACAATAAACCTGTTCGATACCTGTTGCTACGGCAGACCATCTGCTACCACGTGCTCCATTAAGTCTATTCACTTCTAAGCCTTGCACCAAAGTGGTACATTTAGGATTATACAAGACCTCTTTGTTATGATGACATGCTTTTAAATGTCTCAGCTAATAAAACTTAATACAGACAAAGATCCCTTAGCTTCCCCTACCATAATTAAATTTATTTACTATCGCGTGTCTGGAGAAAGAATGACTTTTCTTTTATCTGTAATTCACATGCTCGGTCAATAATTAATTGCTACTGGGTTTTGAGCTTTCTCTGCAAGCACTTTTATTAGGCAAGAGGAATCAGCCTGGTTGAAAAATTAACATAGAGCTAGATGCTGTTAAAGTATAATGGTTGGGCAGCATGGACTTTTCGGATCAAAGCAATAGCCCTAGCCATTCACAATCATGCTTGTCTTGGACTGATATGTTCTCCAAAGTATTTTGAGGGTCTCTATGTGTGCGGAAACCCTGGTGGCATAGTGGTTAAGAACTACAGCTGCTAATCAAGAGGTCGGCAGTTCAAATCCACCAGGCATTCCTTGGAAACTCTACGGGGTAGTTCTACTCTATCCTATACGGTCGCTACGAGTCAGAATCAACTCCATAAAAATGGGTTTTTTTGGTATATGTGTGTGCCTGTCTGGCACTTGCCAGATCTAACTGTCTCCTTTGGAGTATCTGGCCTAAGGAGCACAGTTTTTGGGGGGTCAGAATTCCAGATTGAAGAGTCCTGACAACTCCCTTATCACCCCAATAAAGTCACTTAGCCAATTCTAAGCCTCAATATTCTTATCTAAAAAATGGGTTTAATAAGAATCCTTCCCTCGTAGGGTTGTAATGAAGATTAAATATAATGAAGTGTTAAATTATTATTTGCTATTTCTGTTGTGTGCTGTAGAATCAATTCTGACCCACAGAAACCCTATATGACTAAGTAGAACTGCCCCATAGGGTTTCCTAGGCTGTACTCTTTAAGGGAGCAGATCACTAGGTCTTTTCTTCGTGGAGCAGGTGGTAGGTTTGAACCACGGACCTTTAGGTTAGCAGCCAAGCGCTTATCCATTCTATCACCAGGGCTCCTTATTAATTTATTAGGGTGCCAAAACAACAAACCTATTGTCAGCAAGTCGATTCTGATTCGTGGCTACCCCATGTGTCATAAAGCAGAACTGCTCCATAGGGTTATCTTGGCTGTAATCTTTATGGAAGCAGATTGCCAGGCCTTTCTTCCACAGTGCCACTGGGTGAGTCCAAACCTCCAACCTTTAAGTTAGTAGTCAAGCACCAACTGTCTGCTCCACCTAGGGACCTAAAAATTATTAGGATGTTGTTGTCGTTACTCAATGCCACCTTACATACAACAGAACAAAACACTGCCCAGTCCTGTGCCATGCTCACAATTGTTGTTATGCTTGAGCCAATTGTTGCGACCACTGTATCAATCTATTTTGTTGAAGGTCTTCCTCTTTTTCAAGGACTCTCTACTTTACCAAGCATGATGTTCTTCTCCAGGGACTGCTCCTTCTTGATAACATGTCCAAGTACGTGAGATGCAGTCTCACCATCCTCACTCCTAAGGAGCACTCTGGCTGTACTTCTTCCAAGACAGATTTGTTCATTCTTCTGGCAGTTCATGGTATATTCAATACTCTTTGTCAACACCATAATTCAAAGGCATCAATTCTTCTTATTCATTGTCCAGCTTTTGGTGCATATGAGGCAACTGGAAATACCATGGTTTGGGTCAGGCACACCTTAGTCCTCAAAGTGACATCTTTGCTTTTGAACCCTTTAAAGAGGTTTTTTTTGCAGCAGATTTGCCCAATGCAATGCATCGTTTGATTTCTGGACTGCATATGAGGCAACTGGAAATACCATGGTTTGGGTCAGGCACACCTTAGTCCTCAAAGTGACATCTTTGCTTTTGAACCCTTTAAAGAGGTTTTTTTTCAGCAGATTTGCCCAATGCAATGCATCGTTTGATTTCTGGACTGCTGTTTCCATGGGTGTTGATTATGGATCCAAGTCAAATGAAACCTTTAACAACTTCAATGTTTTCTCCATTTATCATGATGTTGCTTATTGGCCCAGTTGTAAGGATTTCTGTTGTCTTTATGTTGAGATGTAATCCATATTGAAGACCGTAGTCTTTGATCTACACCAGTAAGTACTTCAAGTCCTCTTTACTTTCAGCAAGCAAGGTAGTGTCATCTGCATATTTCAGGTTGTTAATGAGTCTTTCTCCAATTCTTCTTCATATAGTCGAGCATCTAGAATTATTTGCTCAGCATACAGACTGAACAAGTATGGTGAAGGGATATAACCCTGATGCACATCTTTCCTGACTTTAAACCAAGCAGTATCCCTTTATTCACATCTTTCCTGACTTTAAACCAAGGAGTATCCCTTCATTCTGTTCAAACAAATGTCTCTTTGTCTATGTACAGGTTCCTCATGAGCACAATTAAAAAAAAAAAAAAAAACAATTAAGTGGTCTGGAAATCCTATTCTTCTCAATGTTATCCATAATTTGTTATGACCACATAGTCAAATGCCTTTGCATAGCCAATAAAGCACAGGCAAACGTCTTTCTGATATTCTCTGCTTTCAGCCAAGATCCATCTGACATCAGCAATGATATCCTTCCACATCCTCTTCTGAATCTGGCTTGAATTTCTGGCAGTTCTCTGTCAATATACTTATGCAACAGTTTTTCAATTATATTCAGCATAACTTAACTTGCATGGGATATTAATGATATCGTTCGACAGTTTCCGCATTCTGTTGGATCACCTTTCTTTGAAATGGGCATAGATATGGATTTCTCCCATTCGGTTGGCCGAGTAACTATCTTCCAAATTTCTTGGCATAGACAAGTGAGTGCTTCCAGTATTGCATCTGTTTGTTGAAACATCTCAATTGGTATTCTTTCAATTCCTGGAACCTTCTTTTTCAACAATGCCTTCAGTGCAGCTTGGACACTTGCCTTCAATTTAATCGGTTCTTAATCACATGCTACCTCCTGAAATGGTTGAAAGCCTACCAATTCTTTATGGTATAGTGACTCTATGTATTCCTTCTATCTTCTTTTGATGCTTCCTGTGTAGTTCAATATTTTGCCCATAGAATCCTTCAATATTGCAGCAGGATGCTTGAATTTTTTCCTCAATTCTTTCAGTTTGAGAAATGCTGAGCATGCTCTTCCCTTTTAGTTTTCTAACTCCAGGTCTTTACACATTTCATTATAATACTTTATTTTGTCTTCTCAAGCCTCCCTTTGAAATCTTCTATTCAGCTCTTTTACTGTATCATTTCTTTCATTTGCTTTAGCTACTTTACATTCAAGAACCTTTTGCTTTCTTCATATATGATATCCTTGATGTCATTCCACAACTTGTCTGGTCTTCAGTCATTAGTGTTCAATGCATCAAATCTTCTTGAGATGGTCTCTAAATTTAGGTGGGATACACTCAAGGTCATACTTTGGCTCTCATGTACTTGTTCTAATTTCCTTCAGCTTCAACTGGAACTTGCATATGAGCAATTGATTGTCCCGCTGTCGGCCCCTGGCCTTGTTCTGACTGACCATATTGAGCTTCTGCACCGTGTCTCTTTCCACAGATGTATTTGATTTGATTCCTGTGTATTCCATCTGGCAAGTCCCATATGTATAAAACCAAAACCCACTGCCATTGCATCAATTCTGACTCACAGCGACCCTGTAGGACAGAGTAGAACTGCCCTGTAGAGTTTCCAAGGAGCACCTGGCAGATTCGAACTGCTGACCTCTTGGTTAGCAGCCGTAGCACTTAACCACTATGCCACCACGGTTTCCCCCATATGCATAGTCACCATTTATGTTGTTGAAAAAAGGTATTTCTAATGAATAGGTTGTTGGTCTTGCAAAATTCTATCATTCTGTCTCCAGCATCATTTCTATCACCAAGGCCATATTTTCCAACTAGTGATCCTTCGCTATGAGTCAGAATCGACTTGACAGCAGTGGATTTTGGTTTTGGATCCTTCTTTGTTTCCAACTTTCGTGTTCCAATCACCAGTAATTATCGATGCATCTTGACTGCGTGTTTGTTCAACTTCAGATGCAGAAGTTGCTAAAAATCTTCAATTTCTTCATCTTTGGCATTAAAGGTTGGTGTATAAATTTGAATAATAGTCGTATTAACTGGTCTTCCTTGTAGGCTTATGGATATATCCTATCACTGACAGTGCTGTACTTCAGGATAGATCTTGAAATGTTCTTTTTGACATTGAACACAATGTCATTCATATTCAATTTCTCATTCTCGGCATAATAGACCATAAGATTGTCTCATTCAAAATGGCTAGTACCAGTCCTTTTCAGCTCATTAACGCCTAGGATATCAATCTTTATGTATTCCATTTCATTTTGACAACTTCCAATTTTCCTAGTTTCATACTTTGTACATTCCATGTTCCAAATATTAATGGATGTTTGCAGCTGTTTCTTCTCATCTTGAGTTGTGCCAGATTAGCCAATGAAGGTTCCAAAAGCTTTACTCCATCTGCATCATTAAGGTTCACTTTGAGGAGGTGGTTCTTTTCAGTCGTATTTTGAATGTCTTCCAATTTGAGGGGCTTATCTTCCGGCACTATATTGGACAATGTTATTCTGCTATTTATAAGGTTTTTACTGGCCAATTTCTTGGAAGTAGGCCACCAGGTCCTTCTTCCTAGTCTGTCTTAGTCTGGAAGCTTCACTGAAGCCTGTCCAGCATGGGTGACCCTACTGGTAATTGAAATACCAGTGGCATAGCTTCCAGCATCTCAGCAACACACAAGCTACCACAGTATGACAAACTGACAGATGAATGGTGTGGTGCTAATAAAAATTATTAGGATGGTGCCCAATTAATTCCAGAATTTTTTTAACAGGGTAGTTGCACAGGATCAGTCTCATCACAATTCTTAAAGAAGGGCAAGGAAAAATATTTACATTTCACCAAATGGAAAAGCTGAACCACACAGGAACTAAAGGACTGGCTGAGAACAAAGCATGTTTTGTTTCAAGCCAATATCATCAACTGTACTTCCTGATCTGGAGACTGGTGAGCAACAGGGGAGCCACTTAGTTCAATCTGAGTTTAGGAAGGTACTGATGTTCTACTTTTATTTCAACTGGAGAGATGACTTCCCTTATTTTATTATGAAATTCATATCCTAGCATAAAAATATTAAGTAAATGTTGATGTAAAAAATAATCACCCGAAGATAGCTATTTTCACATGGCCTTTCCAGATTTTAGTGTCTCAAATGTGCTTCTGTTTATTTTGTTGCATTTTCCTTTAGCACAAGCGCAGCTGCGAGGCTTTTCTTCTCACCCATTCTTTGCCATTCACTTCTTACACCTCAGTGTTTTTCTTTACATTGAGCCTCGTCCAAGTTCATCTCCTTCACATCAACTAATTGCTGCAGCCTGTCAAGATCTTTATGGGTATTAATGAAATGGGATGAAATGGAATCCAACCTATAAGCCAGTGGGTGCAGGACAGTAGGTGTGTTTCTAGCTCAATGCTGGGCTTAAAAGGGAGTGAGAGGGAGGATCACTGGTGAAGGTAGAGGGGAGCAGAGGGATCTAAATGGCTTTGTTTATTTTATGGACGAACGTTAAACCATGTAATTTAGGAGTGTTCCTGTATTTGGGGCACAAACGGTAAGACAAGATCCAACTGTTGTGGCGTGATTTACCCAGGATATTTTGCCAATTAAGAAGATACTCAGTAGCTGCTCAAAATCTATAAAGTAGCAGTTCACCCCCAAAACTAATTCTGAATCAGTTATATTCATTCATTTTATGAATGTGTAATGCTCACTTACTGGCAAACATGTTTCCTGCCTCTACATGTTATATAGAGAGAGCTCTTTATAGTCACATTGAGGTCCTGGGTGGCGCAAATGGTTAAGTGCTTGGCTACTAATAGAGCGGTTTGAATTCACCCAGAAGCAGCTCAGGAGAAGGGACTGGTGATCTCCTTCTGAAGGATCAGCCATTGAAAACCCTATGGAGCACATTTCCACTCTGATACTCGTGGGATTGCCATGAGTCGGGATTGACTAGACAGCACCGGTTTGTTTCTCTATAGCCAAAAACTTATTGAGAAACTGGCTCAGAACCTGTCATTTTTCAAGGTTTCACTAAGTATGTCACTTGGTTCTAAATCCAGGGGCCACGCAAAAGGAACTCAACTCCAGAGTCAGTGCCTAAAACCAGTTCCTGACAAATAGCAGGTGCTTAATTAGTATCTGGAAACCCTGGTGGCGTAGTGGTTAAGTGCTACAGCTGCTAACCAAAAGGTCAGCAGTTCGAATCCACCAGGGCCTCCTTGGAAACTCTATGGGGCAGTTCTACTCTGTCCTATAGGGTCACTATGAGTCAGACTAGACTCAAAGGCAATGGGTTTTGGGTTAAATTAGTATTTGTTGATTGAATGTATGAATAGCAAGCCAATTACCTCCTTTTTCCTGTTCTAGGGTGGAATCTTCCACATATCTGTCCTAAAGCTAGGTTTTTGTTATCACTGGTTTTGTTACTCTGCCTTTTCTTGGCCCTTATTCCCTCACCAGGGCTCTCACCTAGGCCCCAAACCAGTCTCAATTTCCACACTCATCCTAGTCTCTGTTTTCCTATAAAGCTTGAGGAGGCAACTCTCCTACTGTCTAAGGCCTCCACTTGGATTTTGGATCTCATCCCTCTACCTCCTCAGGAATTTCACCCCAATTTTCCTTCTCTCTTGGGTTTTAATTAAGTTTTACTCAACTGGATCTAACATTTGAACATGCTCATGTTCACATATCTGTGCTTGAGGATAAAGAAGATGACCAGTTTTGCTGGAGGGGAGTCAGTCAAGGCAAGAATGTTGGAAAGTAAGGTCAGGGAGATGGGCAGGGAACAGATCTTGGATGGCCTTCTAAGAAATGGGAACGACACTGGGTTTTATTCTAAATGGGATGAAAACTACTGAAGAATACTGACCAGAAGGGTATGACATGATTTATATTTTACAAGACATATTGTGGGGGTATTCTGTCTGATTTGATGACAACACAAGGGAGTGTGGTAAAAGGAGAAGGAAAGCAATCTGCTAAAAGTCCTTTTCAGGATGCCATGTTAGAGATGAGGGTGGCATGGAGGCGGTAGGGTGGGCAAAATGATAAAAAGCATTTAAATGTGGGATATATATTTTGAAAGTAGAGCCAAGAGGTTTTAATGATGGATAGAGCATAAGTGTGAGAAAAAAAGAGCTGTCATGGATAACTCCAAGATTGCTGGCCTGAGCAACTGGTTAAATGGTTAGTGTAATAATTGATATAGGGCCACCACCCATCTTTGTCATATTGCAGCGGCTTGCATGTTGCTGTAATGCTGGAAGCTATGCCACTGGTATTCCAAATACTAGCAGAATCCTCCATGGTGGACAGGTTCCAGTGGAGCTTCCAGACTAAGACCAGGAAAGGAATGTCTGGTAAGGTGCTTCTGTAAAATTTCCAGTGAAAATCTTATGGATCACAACAGAAGATTGTCCAGTGTAGTGCTGGAAGATGAGCCCCCTAAGTTAGAAGGCACTCAACAATGGACTCTGGACTCAAGAATACCAATGATGGAGTAGATGGCACAGAACTGGGCAATGTTTTATTCTGTTATACATAAGGTCATCATGAGTCAGAGCCAACTCAGCAGCAACAAACAACAAAAAAATTAATATGGAGAATGCTAGATAAGAAGCAGATTTGGGGAGAAAGATACCAAGTTTGATTTTAGGCTTGTTATTATGAGATATCTGTTTCACTTAGGCTCAAGTGGATCCGTTACGTAATCATCTTGATACAAGAGTTTGAATTCAAGGATGATACAGGTTGGAGGCGTACATTTATGTCAAGTGGTCACATTCCAGTTACCAGGCAGTAGGGAGAAGAAACATCTTCCTCTCTTTACCTTCACTAGTGGAAAATGAGACTTCTTTGCCTATTTTGGGAGTTCTTTTGTGTAAGAAGAGTGTTAAGTTGCTGGGTGTGCAAATCTTATTTTTAAATGTCCATTACAAAGATTAAGTTACTAATCTTTATTCCTAAAGTCCTTGATAACTAACTACCTGTGTTACAGAACTTAGCATAGTGACATAATATGATTCTTCTCCTTGCACTTCATGGCTAATCTCAGTCCCTTGAAGCCACGAGCAGAGTTCTATTCATTGCATCTCCAGTGCCTAACACTGTGCCTCCCACATGGTAACCAGACCCAAACCCAACTGTTGCCTCGAGTTGATTCTGACTCATAGCAACCCTATAGGACAGAGTAGAACTGCCCCATACAGTTTCCAAGGAGTGCCTGGTGGATTTGAACTGCTGACCTTTTGGTTAACAGCCATAGCACTTTAACCACTACACCGTCAGCCACATGGTAGATGCCCAATAATTTTTTATGATTATAGGATGGACAAACGAATGACAGGCAAATGCATAAATGGTCCCTGGAAGTCGAGAGAATTGGGGAAGTGTGGAGGATGGCCACTGCTCCTCTGAGTAGATTTTCCTTGGAGTGCCTGAGTCCCATGCCATTCCTGTCTGAAAGACCATGCACTTCAGTGTGGACCATATGGTGAGAAAACACTGCATCTGTGCTTGGAACAGCTCGTTAACAGTATCTTGGGTGCTCAGAGAAACCGTGACATCAGCGTCATCACAGTCCTGATGCGAGAATCATTCCACAAGATCACACAGCTGCTCTCACAGCCCCAAATGTTTATGAGACACTATCCAGCTCACTTCCTCCCACCTCCCCTGGTACTGGTGCTCTGCGAAGCACTAGCTCCATCTGAATGCAGGGCAGCATCTGGGGACGTCCTAGAAACAATGGTGCAATAGTCTTCACGTGGCATAGAGTGAGAGCCGCCATTCAGTGACTGCTCACTATAGGGTGTGCTCTGCAGCTGAGAGTTCAAGTTCTGATCTTAGATCGACTTCTGTAAACACTTTCAGAAGTTAGACTCTACAGCCTAGTGGTTAAGAACATGGACTCTCAGCCAAACTTATTGAGTTCAAATCTACCTACTACCTGTGTGACCCTGGGCAAATTACTTAACCCAAGTAATTTGTGTCACAGTTTCATTATCTGGAAAATGGGCATAATAATAATAATACCTTCCTTATCAATTTTTTATGAAGATGAAATGAGTATACTAGAAGGTTCTCAGTATGCTGGCTGTTAATTTTCACAACTGCTTTCTTAAAATGACACTATTATTATCCGCACTTCTTACCACTATTATTACCCTCGGGAAACTGAAGCCTGGTGTGACTGATTCGCTTGCCCAAAGTAACAAGAGGTAAAGTCCAGATTTGATCCTGGGGCTGTCTGACACCATGGCTCAAGACCTTAATTACTGCCCAATAATGCTTAACCAAACGGAAACAGACACTCAGCCCAGTTACATGTGTCTTGTCCAAGGTCACCCTGCTAGTAGGTGGTAAAGCTGAATCTTGAAATGAAACTCATTCTGTGTGCTGTAAAGGTGGGCTGTCACAGACATACCACTGAAAGTTACAGAAACACAGGCCAGAATCTCCAGAAATTCTTGCCAGATCAAGCTGCATCATTCAATTTGTGATATCTCTCTCCGGGGCCTCCTCAATCGAAGCAAATGGATATCATCATGAATGCCCAGGGAGAAAGCAATCACCCGTGTTAGCTATGAAGTGCCCGTTCTCTCTAGAAGGGTCACTGGAAGATCTTGCCTTTGGCTTGTCTGAATTAGAGGTACACAGGCCCCTTTCATTTTCCCAAATGTATTAATGGCACATAAATTACCAATCTTTTCTGGGCCCTCCTGATGAACTGTAGCCCAAGAGAATGGTGGTTAGAGCAACGGCATGAGATGAGTGAGGCCACTTCATCTGCATTGAGGCAAGAAACTTACTTAGAAATTCAGTTGAGCACGTCCTACTTGCCAAGCATGGGCAAGGCAGTTTCACATGTTATACTGGTTAAACCTCACAAGTAGTATATGTTTCACTGAGCACTTTATAGAGATGCGGAAGTTGAGGCTCAATGACACAATGAACCCTGTCCAAGGACGTGTAGCCAGGACCTTGTCCTGCCCAGTTATGATGAAAATTTCATTGTGCTTTCCAAACCCGAATTCATGTTCTTGGATCCATGAGGGAAAAAAAAAAAAAAAAAAAAAAAGCCATTTGGAAACCACTTTGCTTATATAGGGACCCAAGGCTGGAATCATGCCCCAGGGCCACATGGCTCTCAGCCAAACTGGGCTAAGAAGTGGGGATTCCTGAGTTGTAGTTCTGAATGAACAACTAACTTGCTGAATGACCTTAGGAAAGGGACTTCCCCTCTATGGACCTCAGATTCCTATACAATAAAGGACTGTTAATATTAAATCCCTAATTTATTACATTAAGTATTTATTATGCATCATATATTGGGTATAACCAAACCAAACACATTGCTGTCGAGTTGATTTTGACTCATAGCTAACCTGTAGGACAAAGTACAACTGCCCCATAGGACTTCCAAAGAGCAGATGGTGAATTCGAACTGCCTGCCTTTTGTTTAGTAGCTGTAGCTCTTAACTACTCTGCCACCAGGGCTCCTGTATGATAAAGGACTGTGTTAATAATTACTCCCTAATTTATTACATTAAGTATTTATTGGCACTTATGCAAAAAAAAAAAAAAATTTTTTTTTTTTATGCACTGCCCTGATGGCATAGTGGTTAAGAGCTTGGCCGCTAACCAAAAGGTCGGCAGTTCAAATCTACCAGCTGCTCCTTGGAAACCCTTTGGGGCAGTTCTACTCTTTCCTATAGGGTCACTATGAGTCAAAAACGACTCAACGGCAATGGGTTTAGTGTTTGCTTTTTGTTTTATTATGCACTATATGTTGGGTATATGTTGATGATAAAACAGGCATGATCCTTGCCTTTCAATAGACAGTCCGTTTTTTGAGGGAATGGACTGAATGTCCCCTTCTGTAAAGCAGTCTGTGGTTCAGATGGAACCTACATCTCTTGTGGGCAGAGATTTCTTCCAAACAGAGTGGTATCTGCTGAATCTCAGCCCTTTTCTAGATGTCAACAAGAGAGAGAACGAAGTGACAGAATTGTGTGGGACAGGAGAGGAAAAAGGAGGAAGGCGAGAGAAGTGAAAGATGAAGGAGATTAGAAAGGAGAAGTAGGAGAAATAAAACGGAAGGAAAAGAGTGAGAAGGAAGCAGGAGAAGAAAGAGAAGGAGTTAGGCTTGAAAACACAAACACAATTTAAATAACTGAAAGAGAGTGACAGCTTCATTCAAGTTTTTAAAAAGCACAGGACCAACGTGGAGTCCCAGGGTGGTGCAAACAGTTAACGTGCTTAGCTGCTAACCAAAACGTTGGAGGTTTGAATCCACCCTGAGACACCCCTGAAGAAAGGTCTGGGGATCTACTTCTGAAATATCAGCCACTGAAAACCCTACGGAGCACAGTTCTCCTCTGAGTCTGGGGTCACCAGGAGTCAGGATTGACTTGATGGCAACTGGAACTGGAAAACGAAAAAGTTGCAGATGAGCACAGCATACCTAGGTCTCAAGGATTATTTATTTCTTTATTTTTGCATGTTTATTTTAAAGTTGGTGCCAGGCAGGCACAACAGCTAATTTAGGATTAGAAGATTTATAATGAGGCACTAGGGAAAACTGACATTTGCCTCCCCTGAAGAGACATAATTATATGACAGACAGAAAAAGAGAAATAGAGACAGAGAGGGAGAGAAAGTCAGGCAGACAGGAGAAGAGAAAGAGATAGAATCTGAGAATTTACTATACTCTGAGGGGATGAGGAAAGAATACCCTGGAAAAATGATTCACGTCACTCACCATTCTCCTCTGAGGCTGCCCTAGTGCCTTGAACCCTGTTTGGTTGGGGTTTTTCTCGAAGGATCAGAAATGAAGGACACAGCCTATCCCATGGGGGAAACTTCCTCATATTTTGTGGCCAGAGACACAATAAAAGACAAAAATGGAAAAAGAGAAAGCCCATTTTCAGGCCATTTCCAGCTCTACAACAGGTTGTCTCACTGCTTTTCAAAGGTAGTTCTGCCTTTCCAAGTGAGGATGATAAGGACTTCATAATTTTCATCAACTCTAATGGCGTCTTCACTCCCTGAATGATCAGGAGCTGGTCACACAGAATATTAAGGCTCCCACATTTATGTCCTTGGGGCAGGTGGGATGAGAAACTGGCCTGGTAGGTTCAGAGCATGTGGTACCTTTTCTAGAGATCAGAAGAAGGCTTAGGTGTCACAGGTGTGTCCAACTACCCCTGGAGAGTATCGGAAATGCCAGTCTGTCACAGAGGGTTGAATGTCTTCACCCCCATGCTCTTAATAGACTTCCATATTAATCTCTTGTACTTTATATGTTTCCTTTCATGGGATCTAAATTTTGGAGTCAACCTCACTAATCCGAGTAATTATAAATGAGTTTTTCTTTATTTGTTTTTATATCAGGAATATGTACAATTGCTTATTAGTGTTTCTTACCAGGAGAAAACTACGTGACTATACTGAGACAAATTTGAGCCAAAAAAAAAAAAAGGAGACCGTTAATGGGGCAACTGAGGTGTGCCAGGCACTATGCCAGTATTAGGAGACAAAGTGAAGAGCAAGATCCTGCCCTCAAGAAGCTAGCATTTCCTGAAATAGTAAAAATGGTGTGAAGGGGTCTATGCTTATGCTTTAGGGCTCCTAGAGGTCCATGAGCTCCAGGCTAGGAATTACTGATTGAGGGCCAGCTTGGTTCCAGAGTCCACAATCACCTCCATCAGAAGTTTGCCAAGTTCATCATCCTCGCAAAAGGCATATGGCTAAGAGCTGAGCTTCTGCGTCCCATCATTCAACCATACTCACCTTGAGCTACTTTTATGCTTTCGATCCTCAGTTCCATCACCTGTCAAATAGGAATTACAACATCTCCTACTCATTCACAAGAAAAATATCAACACCCTGGCACAGAGCAGGTACTGGTAAATGTTCCCTCTTGTTGTCACAGCTAGTGTGATGTATCACTAGTAAGTGCAAACAAATGTATCTGCTGAGTGACTGAAGAATTGTTGTTGTTGTTAACGGAGTCGGCTCTGACTCTTGGAGACGTTATATATAACAGAACAAAATGGTGCCCAGTCCCGTGCCCTCTTCGTGATCACTGTTATTTTTGAATCCATTGTTGTAGCTATCGTGTCAATCCATCTCATTGAGAGTTTCTCTTGTTTTTGTTGACCCTCTCCTTGACCAAACATGATGTCCTTTCTTAGCAGTTGGTCTTTCCTAATAATCAAAGTAAGCCAGTCTCACCGTTCTCCCTTCTTTTAAGGAGCATTGTGGTCATATTTCTTCTAAGGCTGATTCGTTTGTTCTTCTGGCAGTCCAGGGTATATTCAATATTTTTGCCAACACCACAATTGGAATGCATCAATTCTTCTTCTGTCTTCCTTATTCATTGTCCAGATTTCAAATGTATATGAGGCTTGAATCCAAATGACTATTACTGGTTGCCTAATGTATGTACTCATATGTAAATAATAATGACTCTAGTTCACAGAAACTAACCTCTCAGTTTGGCATACATTCCAGTGAATTACTAGAAATCTCTGCTTGTGACTCCAGGTTGTCCAAGTATGTGTGAACTCTCATTGCTGGGCAGAGCTTGGCCAATCTATGGGGCAATGCCTCACACCACACAAGACACATGACTTTTATTTCTCCCTGCCGTGTCTGACCTACTCCAGTGTGATCCCTGGTTTTTAACATCAGTAGACCACCATATGACAGAAGTTAACTTTTTCATATGGTTTGATTTAGAAAACACATATGGACAGAAAGTAACTATGAATTCAACAAACCTTTAAAATAAATTTGTGATTGAGTCATCACCATTGCATCTACATTTTTGAAAAGCTGTCGTGTGTGTGTGTGTGCGTGTGTGTATGGGTGTTTGTATGAGATTTTTATTGGTTTAGTTTACAGTCAATGTTTGGTATCCATAGGGATATGGAGGCCTTCTGCAATAATTCCCAAGCCCACAGGTTGGGATGCATAAATCTAAAATGTGAATCACTGTCTGCCTACAACCTCAGCTTCCATCAGGGGCTTCATACAAACAATTCTCTTTCCACCCCTTTTTGTGTGTGGGTGATTGGACCAACCCACCCCAGAGGTTCTAAGGCAAGACTCTCCCTGATTTTGAATTAACAAGATTATGAAACACACTTACCTGACCCTGGCTGGGCATTCCACCTGGAGCACACCTCTCTGATACTTTATTCATATGAATTCAAAGAGTGCAGAGCCTCACGCACTGGCTTCTATTAGCTATTTTATTGTATTTTCTTTCCTCAGGCTCAGTGTTTCAAAGGGCAGGTGCAACAATTAAATGATGATTATGGAGGTGTCAGTATGTCTGCACAAGGCACCTTGTGCTCACAATTTAACCAACAGTGACAGAAGAAAGGCTCCTCTTGGGAAGCCTGCACTGCACTCCAGGTCTCTACGTCTCCTGCTTTACTCCCAGCTGTGTGTCAGCCCATCCCTGCCTCAGGGATGCTGCCAGCCCTGCTTCCTTCTCACCTGCATCCTGCTGCTGATCCAAGCCTGTTGGCTCTTGCTGAGTCTGCCTCTGTCACCCTTACGCATGTCAACCTCGACAGTCTCCAACTGTGTGGGCCATCACAACTCTCAGCCTTAGAATGATGAAGACACTGCTCTTTCTGACCATGACCACCAATCCACCAGGTTTTCACTGAAGTCTTGCTTTTTCTTGGACTACTCTTTGCTCTGCCCTACCTGCCTTTCAAGACATTCCCACATCCTCTTGATGGAGACCCCATCACCAGTTGCTTGCCTAGAGCATCGCTACTTGTTGACCACTTGTGGCCATGCCTCCCGAGCAATGTGTTCGCCCCACTTGGGTGCATGTCCCTCTAACTACAGCAGCTGGCTGCACTCACTATCTGTCCTGGATCCTGACTCTGCCATTCTCTCTCTAAATGACTGGAAAATGCACTTAACCATCTCAAACCTCAGTTCCCTCATAGTATAAAATAGGGAAGACAAGCAAGACTGATCTCAGAGTATGCTTTATGAGGGTTGAAAGGTCTGGCTCTGCTGAGGCACTAAGCACAGAGCCCAACAGGAATTAACTGCTCAGTGCAAGTGTTCATCACTGCTATTACACACAAAGCTTGCTGTCATTCTGCAATCTCAGAGAAGGCTGCCCAACGACCTGTGTTGGTGGTGAGCTCATTTTCTGTTTACCTCATGTGTGTCCTTAAAATAAACTTAGCTTTTTTGTAAGTAATGTGTTTGTGTTTCTTCCTTATGATCCAAGCCACCTGGTCAGCTGGACAGATAATGTTTAGTCAAAGCACTTGATGTTTTTTTGGTGAAAGAATTATTTGGGTCAACTCATGGCTGGCCAAGGAAACTTGTAAAAATGATTCAGTCAATATATGATCCAGCAATCCTGCTCTTAGATATATATATACTCAAAGGACCTGAAAGCAGTGATGTGAACAGACACATGTCCACCAGTGTTCATTGCAGCACTAGTCACAATAGCCAAAAAGTGAAAACAACTGCAATGTCCATCAACCGATGAATGGATAAACAAAACGTGGTACATACATATAATGGACTATTACTCAGCCATAAAGAGAAATTAAGTCCTGATGCATGGCACAACATGAATGAATCTAGAAAACATCATGCTGAGTGAAATAAGTCACAAAAGGGAAAATACTGTATGATCTCCCTTATATGAAATAAGCAAATACATAGAAACCAAAAATTATTAGTTATAATCGGGGGTGGTAGGGAGGGAGAAAGAGGGAGTTTTTCTTTGGACACATTGATACATGTTCCTGGTGGTGGGATAATTTGGAAAAACATCGTGAGAATGGTTGTACAACTAGAAGAATGTAATCAGTATCACTAAACGATACCAGGGCTTCGAACCAGTTCTTCCTGGTATAATCATGGCTGAGGAAGCAACACTGGAACAGATCTGACTTTTTAGAATTTGGGAGAACTGAACCATAAACGGAGTAGAAAAATTATGGGTGGGAGCCCTGCTAAAAACTTTAATCTCCCTCTTAGAAAACAGGGGCAGTGTACATGTTGCATCGCAACCAAATCTCTGGCCTGTTAGATTTGGCGCAAACAGTGGTCCCCCGCTCAAAGATGGCGGCTGAGCATGCTGCTTTGTGTGTAGCTTTCCTCAGTTCTGGCAGTAATCCAATCTCACACATGAGGCTCCTGAAAGGGCTCACTATGCCTCTTCTGAGTCTTCCATTTCAGGGCTTCAACCTGTAACTTTCCCCGTTCTGGTTATGGGTCCAGATAATCCAATCAAAAAAAAAAAAAAAAAAAAGGATCTGTTCCCATTTCGCTTCGTTGGCCACGACTGAATCGGTTTTAACCAGTTTGAAGCCCTACATCGTATATGTAGAAATCGTTGAATTGCTGTATGTTTTGTTCTGTATATTTTCACCACGATCAAAAGGAAAAAAATGGGTCAATCGAAATAGAAATATCCATCCATACGAATGGACAGGTGAGAATGATACCATGAAGAGAAGTGTGTTTTGACATACTGGCATGTACCAGCTCAAGTGTTTGGTTGCAATTCAGATACGGTGTTGAAGAGAACATGTACTCTCTGGTCTGTAGATGTAGCCCAGAAGCCCCCTTTTTCTATCCTTGGCCAGAAGGCAAGGCAACCTCTCCTCAAAAGTGCCCAGACAAGCACCTTCATGTTGTCCTTGAGCTATTTCCTTCAGAAAGTCACATCTCTGAATCAAGAGCTCTAGCTTCATTGATGTAAAATACAATCATAAATTAATTAGTGCATCCTACTGTGCCTGTATTTAGACCTGACTGTCACAGCTTGGGGCACATAAAATACTAAACAGATTTTCAAACCAATCAATCTGATCACCTAACAGATGGAGGAATGACAGACAGATAGGAAAGAGGACCAGTGCACACACAGATATACACGAACGTGCATATATGCAATCCTATGAAAACACAGTATCAGATACTCATGCACACCAATCCTCTAGAGTCTCTGTCTCCCTCTCTCCATCTCTTTCTGTTTCTTTCATCTCTCTCTGCCAATTGGCTTTACTCACACACACACACACACACACACACAAAGAAATACACACATATACACAAATTGAAGAATGGAAATACACATGTATACAAACACTTGTATCTCCTCTTCCCAACATCAGCTCCTTCTCATTCAGGTATCAGCTCTAATGTCACCTCCTCTGAGAGAAATGCCCTTATCTTACCCCAAGTATCCTTTCTAAAGATCACCTCCACATCTGTCTGTTTTGTTTCCTTCAGAGGGCTCAGTGTTATCTGCAATTACCTTGTTTTTATGTTAATTATATGTTGATTTTCTTGTGCATTGTGGGTCTATTCTCCAAAGAAGGAAGATAACTTTGCTCTTTTGTAGACTGCTATCTCCTCAACATCTCACGTAGTGCCTGGTACCAAATAAACCCACTGCTGTCCAGTCGATTTCGACTCATAGTGACAAAATAGGTCTCAATAAATATTTGTTGAGTGATGGAAGAAATGAAGGAAAGAAGAATAAGAGGGAAGGTGGTAGTAAGAACATAAAGTAGTAAGAAAGAAGGGGGAAAAGGTGGGGAAGGAAGGAAGGAAGGAGGGAGGGAGGGAGGAAAAGAAGGAAGGAAGGAAAAAGGACTGAGGGAGGGAGGGAGGGAGGGAGGGAGGGAGGGAGGGAGGGAGGGAGGGAGGGAGGGAGGGAGGGAGGGAGGGAGGAAGGAAGGAAGGAAGGAAGGAAGGAAGGAAGGAAGGAAGGAAGGAAGGAAGGAAGGAAGGAAGGAAGGAAGGAAGGAAGGAAGGAAGGAAGGAAGGAAGGAAGGAAGGAAGGAAGGAAGGAAGGAAGGAAGGAAAGACGTGCCCAAATTGAGACACAAAATTATGCCCAATAGATTTTCCAACACATCTCATTGTCTCTTCCTCTAACCTAGGTCTTACTCACCCACAGTCTTCCTAACCTCAGGAAAGGGTACTACCATTCACTAGGTTGCTCAATCCAAAACTTAGCAGCTATCACTGATTTCTTTTTTCCTCCTGCACCATATAGCACTTCAGTAAATCTTATCTGTTGCCTCAAAACACATTCTAAACTTAACCCCTTTTTCTCATTGCTCCATCATTCCTTTCCCTTGCTCCAAGGGCTGTCATTTCTAGTCTCTAATGTTTTCACCACTTGCTCCTCTCAGGTTGCTTCCTTGTACAGCATTATCCACATTGAGAAAGAGTTTTTAAAAACTACAGTAGCTAAGAGGAAGGCAGTGTTGTACGGTGGTGAAGAGCGTGGACGCTGGTGCCAACTTCTTGGATTCAGGTACCAATCCTGCTACTTGCGGACTGTGTGATGCATATTATTTGACGTCTTTATGTCTCAGTTCCCTCATCTAAAAATGAGATTTTAATAACAGTAATAGTTCATTAGTACTATTGTGAGGATTGAATGAGCCAATACACAAAGTCCTTATAATAATTTAAGCATTAGTTATTATTACTACGCTTATTGCATCACTATCCTTAAAAGGAGCCCTGGTGGTGCAATGGTTAAGCGCTAGGCTGCTAACCTAAAGGTCAGTAGTTTGAAGCCATCAGCTGCTATACAGGAGAAAAACCCTGGTGATCTGCTCCGGTAATGATTATAGCCTAGGAAACCCTATGGGGCAGTTCTACTCTGTCCTATAGCGTCACTATGAGTCAGAACTGTCTCGATGGCACACAACAACAACCCTGTTTAAATCCTTTCAATAACCGTTTATTTAAAAAAATCTAATCCCCTTCTAGTGGTCTACAAGGCCCTGTATGTATGCCCGCCAATGTCAAATCCATTTTGTCAAAGTCCCCCACCATTCTAAATTCTTTCCCTTCTAGGCACCTTGTGTTTTCTCTTTCCTCATCTTGGAATGGTCTCTCCCTAGAGTTTTGCAGAGTTAGGGTCTTCTTATCATTCAGGTCTTACATTGAATGTCTGGACCTGTGCTATTCAACATGGTAGCCACTAGCCACATGTGGCTATTTAAAATTTAATTAATTAAAATTAAAGATTCAATTCTTTAGTTATACTAGCCACATTTCAAGTGCTCCATAGCCACAAGTAGCTAGTGGCTGCTGTGCTGCAGATACAGATACAGAACACTTCCATTATCACAGAAAGTTCTATTGGACAATGCTGGTCTATGATATTTGTGTCATCTACGTAGCACCTAAAACAATCTCTCAGAGAGGCCTTTCCTGATCATTCTATTAAAAACAGCAACTGCCCAATTCGCTTGCTATACCATTGTTTTGCTTTATTTTCTTTATGGCACTTTGTGGTACTGGTCAGTATCTGGAATTATCTACTTATTAGTTTACATGAATGCCTCCCGGTCTGGAATTAAGCTCTATGAGGGCAGAACAATGTCTTTTTTTTTTTTTTTTAAATAATATTTTATTATGTTTTTGGTGAAAGTTCACACAGCAAGTTAGGTTTCTGTTTGACAATTTCCACACTAATTGATTAATGATATTACATTTTCCATATTGTGTCAACACTCCCTTTATTGCATTCTGGTTGTTCCATTTCTAGTAAGCTAGTTTCTCTGCCCCCTGATCTTCCCATCTTTGCTTTGGATTAAATGTCGACCTTTTGGACTCATACACATTTTTTTTTTAGTAGAGCACCAGTCTAACGGGTACAAAAAAAAACAAAAACAAACCCATTGCCATCGAGTCGATTTCGACTCATAGTGACCCTGTAGGGCAGAGTAGAACTGCCCCATAGGGTTTTTCCAAAGAGTGGCTGGGGGATTCAAACTGCTGACCATTTGGTTAGCAGCAGAGCTCATAACCATTATGCAACAAGGTCTAACAGGTAATAGCCTTTATTTTGTGTGTCACGCTGCTTTTCTGCTAAAAAATGACCTGAGGGGATAGTTTTAGTTCAAGGTTTGAAGAGTGTCTCAGGGCTATAGTCTCAGGGAGTCCTCTGGTCTCAGGTGGACCAATTAGTTCGGACTTTTTTAAGAATTTTAGTTTTGTTCTGCATTTTTCTCCCATTCTAACAGGGGTCATCTATTATGCCTCTAGTCGGATTGGTCAGTGGTGGCAGCCAGCCACCATATAGTTCTGATCTCAAGGTAGTTGAGCTCGTGGCTTGTGTAGACTATCACCCTTGTAGATTTGTTTCTTCTCTGTGACTTTGGTTGGTTACCTTCTTATTCTTTTGCTCCTGATGAGTAGAGACCAATAGTTATACCTTATATGGCTGCTTGCAAGCTTTTAAGACTCCAGATACAACTCACTTCGCTAGGATGCAAAACATGAACTTTGTGAGCATATCATGTCAATTGACTGAGTAGTCCCATGAGACTATGGTCCTAGGCTTTCAAACCTAGAAAATCGATCTTGGAAGGTGGTTGGTTATGTCTGACGAGTATCTGTAATTGTGTCTTTAATGAATATATGTGCCTGCCTACACTACATATGTGTATTTGCATGTACATATAGATAGTTCCGGAACTCTAGTGGCACAGTGGTTAAGACCTTGGCTGCTAACCAAGAGGTTGGCTGTTCAAATCTACCAGCCGCACCTTGGAAATCCTATGGGGCAGTTCTATTTTGTCCTATAGGGTCGCTATGAGTCAGAATCGACTCGATGGCACCAGGTTTTTTGTTTTTGTTTTTTGATAGATAGTTCCATCTGTGGCAGAATAATGTCTTGATCATTGATATCTCTTTAGTACTATTAATAGAGCGTGGACATAATAGGTGCTTAATAAATGAGCAGATGAATTAATTAGTGACCCTTTCTGGATATGCACATTCATGTCTTCAGACACAGACACACTCACTTGCTCTTTCATGCACTCAAAGGGGCCAGAAGTAGGCAGGGAAAAGGAAAGCAAGGACCGAGCTGGTGGTAGGTAGGTAGGCCTCCCATCTCTTTGCCCTCAGGCTGTGAGAAGGCAGAAAAGGCTGAGACTGATCTGCTGAAGATGCAGATGTCTACTCTAAGGCCTATCCAGGGCAGCAGACAAAGAAGAATTAGTTAGAAATGTAGAGACATCAACCAAGAAGTGCAGATGCAACACGGAACCACTTGCCTCCTTCCTCTGGGAAGGCAGAGCAGTAGAAGAGCAGGGGTCAGAGTTTTAACTAAAGGTTAGTTCTAGAGTTCATGCTGGAGGTCAGGTTACAGGCTAGGGGTAAAGTGAAAGAATAGACTGGAGTTCAGTGTAGGGTTCAGGCTATTTCCTTCTTAAATTCAACCACCTCCCTGGCGTCTGCATTCTCTAGAGGAGAAATAGGTTGAACTTGCTGGTTTGTTTGTGGTTGTGGGACTTACTGTCTTGTCTCCCACAATTCCTCCGTCTGCAATTCTGCTGCAAATAGATCAATGCCCTGAAGTCACCATGCCAGTGATCTCAACTCCGGCTGCACATTAGAAGTCCTTGAGTCCCACAGCTGGGGATTTGGATTCAATTGGTCTGGGATGGTGCCTGGTTATTGGTATTAGTTTCTAAATGCTCTCCAGGGGATTCTAATACGCAGCCAGGGTTTAGAAACACATCACTGAAGCAAATTCCCTGAAAGCCTTTTCCATTTCTATACCTCCCAGAGGACAGGGCAGGGCTAGACCTGGATTTATGAATAAATTGATGGATAGATGGATGGTCAGATGAATAAATGAATGAAGGAATTAAAAACCACTATGATTAGCACAGGAGTCCCTGGGTGGGGCAAACAGTTAACATGCTTGGCTGCTAACCAGAAGGTTGGCATTTGGAGTCTGCCCTGAGATGCCTTGTTAGAAAAGGCCTGGTGATCTCCTTCCAAACAATCAGCCATTGAAAACCCTCTGGAGCACAGTTCTAGTCTGACATGCATGGGGTCACCATGAGTTGGAATCCACTCAAAAGCCACTGGTGCTGGTATGTTAGAACATCCTGATAATCTTGAGTATTTCTCAATCTCTGGATGATATACCATCATTTCTGGGTATCAACCTACACTTGTGCTATGTGGATTCAACATTTTTTTTAAATCATTTTATTTCTTATTTGATTAAGTAAATCTATTTGAAGCAAGTATTGTATATCACCACCTTGAATGGAAAAGCAATTATTGTCAGTCTGTGGCAGGCAAACTCTAAGATGGCCCCCAATTGTCCCCACCTTCTGAAACTTAATGTCCTCTGTAATCTCCTCCTCTTGAGTATGAGGAATGGGACCTGTGACTTGCTACTTACCAACAGAATTTGGCAAAGAGGATAAAATGCTACTACCATAATTTATTACATAAGATTGTAACTTCTGTCTTGCTATCTTACTCTCCCTATTGGCTCTCTCCCTTGCTGGCTTTGAGAAAGTATGCTGCCACAAAGAGAGGTCAACTTGGAAAGGAACTGAGGGTGGCCTGTAGCCAGCAAGGGACTGAGGTCCTCAGTCAACAACCTGCAAGGAACTGAATCATGACAACCACCAGATCAGCTTGGAAGTAGGTCCTTCCCTAGTTGAGCTTCAGATGAGACCCCAATCACAGCAAACATGTTAATGGAAGCCTCTTGAGAGACTCTGAAGCAGAGGACCCACAGAAATTGTGTTCTTTCAAGCTCCTAAGTTAGTAATGGTTATACAGCAATAGATAACCATAAAACAAAGAAACAATAATACAGGTGCCTAGTAGTGCAGTGGTGAAGCACTCAGCTGCGGACCGAAAGGTCAGTAGTTTGAACCTACCAGCTGCTCTGTGGGAGAAAGATATGGCAGTCTGCTTCCATGAAGATTGGAGACCCTATGGGGGCAGTTCTACTCTGTCCTATAGGGCCGCTATGAGTTGGAATCATCTTGATGGCAGTGGGTTGTTGTTGCCCTAGACTCTGAGTTCGATATCTCCTTTTGATAAGGAAAATTAGCAAACGTTAGAGAGTTATTAAATAAGTAAAAAGAAGCAAACAAACAAACAAAATACAGTACAGTTAATCCTGACTCAGTGATCCTATGTGTACAGAGTAGAATTACACTCCATAGGGTTTTCATGGCTGTGACCTCTCAGAAGCAGATTACCAGGCCTTTCTTCAGAGGTACTTCTGGGTGGGTTTGAGCTGTCATCCTCTCAGTAGCCATGTGCTTAACTCTTTGCACCACACAGTGACTCCTTAAAAAAAAAAACAACCAAAAAAAATCCGCTGCCGTTGAATCGATTCTGACTCATAACGACCCTATAAGACAGAGTAGAATTCCCCCACAGAGTTTCCAAGAAGCACCTGGTGGATTCAAACCACCGACCTTTTGGTTAGCAGCCATAGCTCTTAACCACTACGCCACCAGGGTTTCCAGTGATTACTTACTAGCACTAAAATAAGATTTTCTCCTTTGACTTTAATGAAATCTTTTCAGAAAGATTGAAATAGAATCACTTTCTCTCCAGTATCTGCCTAGTTACATGGTTCTAGTCTTTCTCAGAAGTCCCTTGGTGCTGCAAACAATTAAGAGCTAGCCAAAAGGTTGGCAGGTAGAACACACCCAGAGGCATCTTGGAAGACAGATCTGGTGATCTGCTTGCAAAAGTTCACAGCCTTGAAAACCCCATGGAGCAATTCTACTTTGCAAACATGGGATTTCCATGAGTCAAAATTCACCTGATGACAACTAATAAAAACAACAGTCTTCCTTATTTCCTACAGTCAATCACACCCATCAAAGGGCCTCAGGCCACCAGGCAGTAATCCAGCTCGGTCAGGCTGGGAATATGTCAGCAGGCTCAGTGCCCCCACCAGATGGAAGCTGGAGACAATGGATGGGCTCCAACTGAGTACCTGTCACACCTACATAGAGCTCCTCCACCTGAGAGATCCTGTATTTCCTATATTTCCACCATTTGGACTCTATCTGTAGGAGGGGGGTTTTTAGTTTGTGCCCCAGTTTTTCTGCTCAACATTTCGGCCCTCCACTGGGTTGGAAGCATATGTTGACCCGATACTCCTTAACTGAGGTCCTACATATTTTGCCAGGCTCTTTTCAGGGGCTGGACTTGAAATCCTAGCCAGGCTTAGCACCTAGGAGAGACAGCCTCTGGAAGATCCAGTCCCGGAGGGTGGGACTTGTGCTGGTGGCTGGTGGGGGAGGGGCACACTATTATCATCTCACCTGGCATGTCAAGGAAGCTCCACTTGTTCTCAGGGTGAATAACTATCCCCTGGCGGTTCTCTTCCCAATTCTTCCTTCCCCAAAGTGCTGCTTCCTGGCCCTCTCATAGTAGCCTCATTCTACTTTGGCTGAAAGATCACAGGGAAGCAAGCCACTGCCTCTAGCTGGCTTGAGATCTCATCTTCTACCTTGACTCACTCTGCATGGTCCACAGGTTTTTTTTTTTTTTTTTTTGGTCCCATTCCAGAGTTCAGCACACCTTTTATATGCTGCCTTGGGGACTGGCTTCCTCTCCTCTTTGTCAGCGGATACATTCTCATTAAGCCTCAATCCTGTCCACCCTGAGTTTGGACAGAAATGCAACTCTTAACTTAGGTGAATAAAGTGTTGCTCTTCCCAGGTTCCAATGACTGGGTTAGCCCACAGAGTAAATAAATACCCATGGACTCCTTTCTGGATAGGCGTTTCTCACCTTCCCAGGGTTCTGCAGGAGCCTTCAGACAAACCTCTATCCCTGACCCTCCTTTGTCATTAGTCTTACAGCTTGCCACTTCTTCCTCCAAGCTCTGGGTCTGAGTTAAAGTCTCCTTTGAAAAACTATCTCCCCATCTCTGTGCACTCTTCAGAGGAACTATGGGTCATCATTTTGGCATCTTTCTGGAAATTCTTCCTACGTATTTACATATATATGCATGTGGCCACAGAAACTACATAGAATACATACTATTGTTTGGTATGACAGAGTGTGTGTAGGAGTGCTTTGACACAAATAGTATCATATTCTACGTAGCATTCTACAACTGGGATTTTTATTTAATAATACTTCTCAGTATCTTTCCATATCAGCACACATTTCTTTCTTTCTTTTTTAGCGAATGTTGCATTCTATGGCATATGCACACCACCATTTACTTAGCTATTCGCCTTTAGTTTTAACCACTTTTCCCTTATGACAAATAAGGGTATTGACTAAACTGAACACCCTTGTACATGTCTCTTTATGTACTTGTTTGAGTGTTTCCTTCTCTAACTAACTATAGAGATGTTGAATTGCTAGATCATGGGGTTTATGTATTATACGTTTTGATAGATACTGGCCAAGTGCCCTCCATGGTGGGTATGTCAAATTATGCTCCCATTAACAATATATGATAATAGTATTAAACCTCTTTATTTCTATCAATCTGGTGTTAGTCATCCTTCAGGACTCAGATCAAGTGTCCTGTCTTCCCCAGCTTGACGGGACACACTCCCTGCTCTGGTCGCTACTGCCTATGGCTAACACTCTAATTCCATCATAGACCCATCACACCATATGCTACTGGTAGATTTCCTTGTCTTCTCTGCTAGACTGGGAGCTCATTGGAAAGAAGGCCAAAGTAGACTTCCAGGAAAGATTTGCATTGTTGGACCAGATTAATCCCCTGCTTTGTCCAGATGCTGTAATATGTCTTCACCAGAAATTCTTGTGCCCCTGAAAGCATCAAGGACAGGTGGAGCTTCATGTGAGCTTTTTGGAAGTGAGAAATATTGATGTGAAAATAATTGTATGTGGAAATTAATATGGTCTGGTGTATCTGAGCAGAAAGAGCAGAAATGGACTCCCTTCAAGTTGATTAACAGACCATTTTTCTCTCCGCAAGGAACTTCTAGTCTAGTGGAAGAAGACAGTATCGATAATCAAGTAGGAATTATGTCAAGTGGTGATGATTATTAAGAAGAAAAATAAAACAGGATAGAGCAGTAGGGTACTGTTTTATGTAGAGTAATCAGAGAAAGACTCTGAAAGGGAACATTTGAGCAGACTGAAGGAAATGAAGGAGCAAACGATGTGGCTCTCCAGGGGAAACTTGTTCTAAACAGAGACAACCATGTTAAGGTCCTCCGGTAGGAGAGTTCTCAGTGTGTTCACAGACAAGAAGGGAGGACAGTGTGGTTGAAGAGGATGAGGGATGGAAAAAGTGGCAGGAGATGAGGTCAGAGAGGTAGTGGAAGGCCAGATGATAAAACTTTATTCTGAGTGAGATGAGAAGTCATTGGGGGTTTCTGAGCAAAGGACTAAAGTGTTATGATCTGAACTGCAGCTTATCGGGAACCCTTTAACTGATGCACTGGAAGTTGACTTGTATAGGGAAACAGAAACTGGGAAACCTGTGAGGAGGCAATTGCAGCAGTCCAGTAAGAGATGACGGTGGGAGTGGTGAACTGGGCAAATTCTGGACATATCTGGGAGAAAGAGCCAATAGAATTTTCTGATGCATTATATGTGGAGTGTAAGAGGAACGGCGGTATCAGGGTTGACTCCAATGTATTAGGCCTGAGATGTCACCTTGAAGACTAAGGTGCACATGACCCAAACCATGGTATTTTAAATCGCCTCATATGCATGTGAAAGCTGGACCACGAATAAGGAAGACCGAAGAAGAACTGATGCATTTTAATTATGGTGTGGGTGAAGAATATTGAATATACTGCCAGAACAACGAATAAATCTGTGTTGGAAGAAGTACAGCCAGAATGTTCCTTAGAAGTGAGGATGGCGAGAGTTCATCGCATGTACTTTGGACATGCTATCAGGAGGGACCAGTTCCTGGAGAAGGACATCATGCCTGGTAAAGTGGAGGGTCAGTGAAAAAATGAGATGGATTGACATAGTGGCTACAACGATAGGCTCACGCATAACAATGATTTTGAGGACGGCACAGGACAGGGCAGTGTTTTGTTCTGTTGTACGTAGGGTGGCTATGCCTCGGAGGTGACTCAATGCCCTTAACAGCAACAACAACTGGAAAAATAAAGTTGTTATTCACAAAGGTGAAGAAGGAGGCTTGGGCGTGGAGTGGGATGAAGATCAGGAGCTCTGATTCAGAGATGCACACATCAGGTAGGCAGTGAGTATACAAGTCTGGAAGAGATCTGGGCTGGATAAATATTTAGGTGTTGCCAGCACACACAAATGATATAAAACTGGAGTGTACATTTAGAAGAGAAATGGTCCAAGGACTACATCCAGGGGAACTTCTACATTGATCTCATGGGTTGTAAGTGTGGGGAGAGACACATGGCAGGAGATGAGCCTGGGAGAGCAGGTGCCTCCAGGTGGATAGGACATTTCTTCCCAAGCTGCTGATTCTCCATTCCAGGTTCCTGATATACTGCCAGGGAACCAGTGCCATGCTTGGTTGCTCCTGCCCTTCTCTTCCTCCACCCCTAGATGAATTCTAGCACTAGTAAACGTTTGCTCTGGCTCATAAATGCATAATGCCTACCACACAAACCTCAACTGCCGGTAATCAAAACTCACGTACAAGCAGAAAAGATTGTGTGTGTGGAAGATATAAATGACGCCGTCGCCCGAGGTTGCTGCGGGAAATGGGGCCACAGAAATGGAAATTGCATCCTGCATTTACTACCCAGAAAACCAGCTTCCCTTTGCCACCGCCACCCTGGAAGGGAGAGGGAATTAGTTGTAAATATTTTACAGTTGGTAATTGCTAGAGTAAATCACAGTTCATTTTACTGGAGAGTGCACTGAGTGAGGGTGAGTTTCTGTTGCTTCTAGGAATTATTTGTGATGTCATCTTCCTGGTTTCATCCAACACTTAATTTAGTCATCAACAAGTTTATGTTTTTGCTAACCAGGTTACCACATGCTTCTAGGATGAGCTTGGTGGAGGTGAGGGCAATATTCCTCTTAGCGCTCCAAGGCCAGGGCCCACTGGGTACCAAAGGGTTTAGCTCATTGCCCAGGACATAGTTACTTACTCTTTTACTAAGCAGTGCCTGATTGTTCACTGTATGCCTGATACTCTGCTAAATCCTAGGATATAAAGATCAATATTACACAGTCACTGTCACCAAGGAATTCACAGTCTATTTGAGAGAGTCCTGATAACAACAAACACTTACTCAGACCAATAAATATTGTATATCAATACGTTTACTGTATGTCAGGCACTGTTCCAAGTGTTTTACAAGAATAAACTCATTTAATCCTTACAACAAACCTCTGTGATGACAATCACTTTTAACCTTATTTTACCAATAAGGAAACTAAGGCCCAGGGCAGTTCAGTAGCTGGTCCAAGGTCACACAGCTGGGAGGGCTCTAAGGGACCATTTCACCCAATCTCTTCACTTTAGAATTCTCACTTTCCATACGGGAAACCCCGGTTGGATTGCTGGCCAATGCACGTCATGCGTAGCCACCACTCATCTATCAGTCTGGCAGTGGAGGTTAACATGTTGTTATGATGCTGAACAGGTTTCAGCAGAGCTTCCTCACTAACACAGACTAGGAAGAAAGGCCTGGCAACCTACTTCCAAAAATCAGCCAGTGAAAACCCTATGAATCACAACAGTGTGGCTGACAACCAATCCTGGGGCTGGCACAGGACTGGGCAGCATTTACTTGCATCGTGTGTGGGGTTGCCACGAGTCTGGGGCTAACTCAACAGCAATTAGCAACAACTTCATTTTATAACCTCTTTTCTCTCGTACCTCCATATGATTGCACATGCTGTGCCATCTGCCTAGAAAGTCTTTTCCTCTCCTCTGTTTTAGCAAAGTTATCCTTCAAAACCCAGTGTCACTGATACTTCTTTAATAACCGTAACAATGATAATGACAGTAATAATTGCTATTATTACTATTATTTATTGGCAAGGCATTTCACAGCTGATCAAAACACACTGGGGTAGTTCCCTTGGTTGTCAATTCCTGCTTTCTTCTGGTTAAAAGTATCCCAGTTTGCACATGGGGAATTGCCTCTATCCCACCATGTGTAGTTTGGTGGGACTGTCATGTACTTGGAACCTAAACTAGGACAATCAGATGTTTTCTGCCAAGACTTTGAATCTGTATCAGAGTGGTGCAGAAAACAAACAAGAGGGGAAAGAATAAGAGATAAACAAGGTAAGAAAGAAGGATAAAGTGAAAGAGAAAGGAGCCAGCTGAAACTGGCTCATCCCAAGGGTGGTGTACCCTAACAAGACTGTTGATCAGGTCTTGCAGCCTCGGTTCCCAGAGGATCCCCATTTCCCAACTCTTCCAAGCCTATTCATAAGCTATTCCTTAGGAGTCACCTCTATGTTCTTCCAATAAATTTCTTTATACAACAGTTAAAACAAGAACAATAACAAACAAAAAAACTCACAGCCGTCAAGTCGACAAGTAGAACTGCCCCATAGGGTTTACAAAGCTGTAATCTTTGCAGAAGCAGACTGCCACGTCTTTCTCCCATGGGGCCTCTGGTGGGTTCCGACTGATCTTTCAGTTAACAGCTGAGTGCTTAACCACTGTTAACTACTGGTTGGGGTAGGCTAATGCTAGTTAAAACCAAACCAAAACTCATGATGAGGTAACTAGAGTCCCTGGGTGGCACAAACAGTTAAGTACCTGACTACTAGCTGAAAGCCTGGCAGTTCAAACCCAGCCAGGGTGCCTCAGAAGGCAGGCCTGGCAATCTGCTTCCAGAAGGTCACAGTCTTGAAAACCCTATGGAGCGGTTCTACTCTTCACACATGGTATCATCATGAGTCGGAACTGACTCGATGGCAACTACCAACAACAAAAAAACCATAAAAGCACTGGAGTCCAGGTGGTAGAGTTGGACTAGCTACTCTCTAAAACCCACTTCCTCCGTCTCCTGGACACATAACTATACTATAGGACGTGATCATGTAACTGAGCTCTAGCCAATGGAATATGAGCCAAAATGATGTGTTCATTCTCAGGCCTGCCCCACACAAATGTCCCACTCATGAACCCCCATCTTCTCTCCTCTTTGGCATGGCGGATGTTTACACCCAAAGAAATCTTGGAAGCTAGATGTTTAAGATGTCACAGCCTGTATCACCCTGGGCTCCTGAATCCCTGTGTGGAACAAGCTCCTTGACAATTTATGTGAGCTAAAAAAAAAAAAGAAAATTCCTGCTGCGTTAGCCTACCCCAACCAGTAGAAGGAATCTGACACCTCATAAATGCTAAATAAATGTTTATTTCCTTTCACATTCATCCTTATGGAAGAACATGGGCAAATGAGCTAAAACCCAGAGAGAGTAAATCTGTAGGACTATACAAGAGAGATGGCAGGTAGACATAGTGAACGGCAATTCTTGGGAGGAGGCGTAATGTATTTGTTTTGTACATGAGAGATCTTGAATGAGATAACGAGCTTCATGCTTCCCAAAGGACAACTATTTCAAAGAATGGTGCTTTACTTTGATTTGTTACCATGTGAGGGAGTGGGTGGGAAGAAAATGGCAACACCAAGGGAGAAAGAAAGAAAGAGAAACTGTAGTGGTACTGACAAGAAACCCATAGGGTTTTCCCTCAGCAACTTGGAGAATTTGAGGGGCCACCACTTGAGGGCCTGCGGGATTAATGAGAAATGCCACAGCAGGGAATATCAGAAATAGGATTCTGGGTGATGATGGTGTCAAATGCATTGGAGGTCATCTTGATAGGAAAGATCTTTCCTGTGACTGCATCATGGGACCCTACAAAGACTGAGTTTTTGCATGATTTTAGGTTTTTGTGTCCTACGTGCCAGTTTCAGAATTAATGTTTGTTATAGTGATTCCCCCTACTTCCTGTACCCATACACTAACAGTGCTTGTAGGAAGGATACACTTTTGGATCACATAATTTTTTTTGGTCTTTTATATGACTGAAAGAAGGTAATTAATGTCAAAAGAAATGTGGCACATTTAGAAAACAACTTGTGATATGTCCTTTTCTGTCTGGGTCCCATTGCCTATAAGGACAATACAACCCTGAAACAGGCTGCCAAAGGGAGGTGGTGGGGGGTGGGTATTATAAAAGGGAGGGGTGATCACAAAAGGAATACGAGTTTGGTTAAAAAAAAAAAAAAAACGAAGAAAAGAAAAAAAATCTGTGAGAGCAAAAAGTGAGAAGCATATATTCAATCAATCACTTATTTATTCATTCATTTAAGAATCACTGGTTGTCATTTTTTAATGTGATGGAGAAACAAATCACTAACTTCATATGGAAGGGGAAGAAGCCTCGGACAAGTAAAGCATTACTGAAAAAGAAGAAGAAAGTGGGAGGCCTCACTCTACCTGATTTCAGAACCTATTATACAGCCACAGTAGTCAAAACAGCCTGGTACTGGTACAACAACAGACACATAGACCAATGGAACAGAATTGAGAACCCAGATATAAATCCATCCACATATGAGCAGCTGATATTTGACAAAGGCCCAGTGTCAGTTAATTGGGGAAAAGATAGTCTTTTTAACAAATGGTGCTGGCATAACTGGATATCCATTTGCAAAAAAATGAAACAGGACCCATACCTCACACCATGCACAAAAACTAACTCCAAGTGGATCAAAGACCTAAACGTAAAGACTAAAACGATAAAGATCATGGAAGAAAAAATAGGAACAACCTTAGGAGCCCTAATACAAGGCATAAACAGAATACAAAACATTACCAAAAATGCCGAAGAGAAACCAGATAACTGGGAGCTCCTAAAATTCAAACACTTATGCTCATCTAAAGACTTCACCAAAAGAGTTAAAAGACCACCTACGGACTGGGAAAGAATTTTCAGCTATGACATCTCCGACCAGCGCCTGATCTCTAAAATCTATATGATTCTGTTAAAACTCAACCACAAAAAGACAAACAACCCAATCAAGAAGTGGGCAAAGGATATGAACACGCACTTCACTAAAGAAGATATTCAGGCAGCTAACAGATACATGAGAAAATGCTCTCGATCATTAGCCATTAGAGAAATGCAAATGAAAACTACGATGAGATTCCATCTCACTCCAACAAGGCTGGCATTAATCCAAAAAAGACAAAATACTAAATGTTGGAGAGGCTGCGGAGAGATTGGAACTCTTATACACTACTGGTGGGAATGTAAAATGGTACAACCACTTTGGAAATCTATCTGGCGTTATCTTAAACAGTTAGAAATAGAACTACCATACAACCCAGAAATCCCACTCCTCTGAATATACCCTAGAGAAATAAGACCCTTCACACAAACAGATATACGCACACCCATGTTTATTGCAGCTCTGTTTACAATAGCAAAAAGTTGGAAGCAACCAAGGTGTCCATCAACTGATGAACGGTTAAATAAATTGTGGTATAGTCACACAATGGAATACTACACATCGATAAAGAACAGTGATGAATCTGTGAAACATTTCATAACATGGAGGAAACTGGAAGGCATTATGCTGAGCGAAATTAGAGACAAAAGGACAAATATTGCATAAGACCACTATTATAAGATCTTGAGAAATAGTATAAACTGAGAAGAACACATACTTTCGTGGTTACGGGGGGGGAGGGAGGGTGGGAGAGGGTTTTTTACTGATTAATTAGTAGATAAGAACTGCTTTAGGTGAAGGGAAGGACAATACTCAATACATGGAAGGTCAGCTCAACTGGACTGGACCAAAAGCAAAGAAGTTTCCGGGATAAAATGAATGCTTCAAAGGTCAGCGGAGCAAGGGCGGGGGTTTGGGGACCATGGTTTAAGGGGACTTCTAAGTCAATTGGCATAATAAACTCTATTATGAAAACATTCTGCATCCCACTTTGAAATGTGGCGTCTGGGGTCTTAAATGCTAACAAGCGGCCATCTAAGGTGCATCAATTGGTCTCAACCCACCTGGATCAAAGGAGAATGAAGAACACCAAGGTCACACGATAACTATGAGCCCAAGAAACAGAAAGGGCCACATGAACCAGAGACCTACATCATCCTGAGACCAGAAGAACTAGCTGGTGCCCAGCCACAGTCGATGACTGCCCTGACAGGGAGCACAACAGAGAACTTCTGAGGGAGCAGGAGATCAGTGGGATGCAGACCCCAAATTCTCACAAAAAGGCCATACTTAATGGTCTGACTGAGACTAGAGGAATCCCGGTGGTCATGGTCCCCAAACCTTCTGCTGGCCCAGAACAGGAACCATTCCTGAAGACAACTCATCAGATATGAAAGGGACTGGACAGTGGGTAGGAGAGAGATGCTGATGCAGAGTGAGCTATTTGTATCAGGTGGACACTTGAGACTGTGTTGGCATCTCCTGTCTGGAGGGGGGATGGGAGGATAGAGAGAGTTGGAAGCTGGCAAAATTGTCCCGAATGGAGAGACTGGAAGGGCTGACTCATTAGGGGGAGAGCAAGTGGGACTACGGAGTAAGGTGTATATAAACTTATATGTGACAGTTTGACTTGATTTGTAAACGTTCACTTGAAGCTCAATAAAAGTTAATAAAAAAAAAAAGAATCATTGGTTGCCACATGCTAGGTCACAAAGCAAGTCTTGATAAATTTTAAAAGATTGAAATCATACAAAATATTTTCTCTGACCATAACAGAGTAAAGCTAGAAATCAATAACAGAAAAAAAAAAGACTTGAAAATACGCAAAAATATGGAAATTAAACAACACACTATTAAACTACCAATAGGTCAAGGAGGAAATCACAAATTTCTTAGAGTCAAATGAAAATGAAAGCACAACATATCAAAACTTATGGAATTCAGTGAAGGCAGAGGGAAATTTATAGCAATAAATATCTACATTAAAAAAAAGAGAGAAAGAAAACGATCACAAATCAACAGCCTAACTCTACAACTTGAGGAACTAGAAAGAAAACTAAGCCAAATTGCCAGAAGAAACGAAACAACAAAGATCATAGCTGGTAACAATAAAACTGAAAACAGAAAGGCAATAGAAAGAATCAACAAAACCAGAAGTTGGTTCTTTGGAAAACATCAATAAAATTAAACATTTAGCTAAAATGACAAAAGAAAAAAAAAAAAAAAGAGAGAGAGAGAGAGAAAAGATGCAAATAACCAAAGTAGGAAATAAAATAGGAGACATTACAATTGACCCGATTGAAATAAAGAAAATTATGATGGAATATTATGAAGAACTATATGGCAACAAACTGGATAACCTAGATAAAGTCGAAGAATTCTAAGAAGCACACCACCTACTCAAACTGACTCAAGAGGAAATAGGAAATCTCAAGAGAACCATAATAAATGAAGAGATCGATGCTGCGATCAAAAACCTCCCGACAAAAAAAGTCCTGGA
The DNA here is from genome assembly GCF_024166365.1 of Elephas maximus indicus. Classification (NCBI taxonomy): domain Eukaryota; kingdom Metazoa; phylum Chordata; class Mammalia; order Proboscidea; family Elephantidae; genus Elephas; species Elephas maximus. The sequence goes on along the minus strand of NC_064830.1, from coordinate 86,407,074 downwards.
CCAGATGGCTTCACTGGGGAATTCTACCAAACATTTACAGAATAACCAACACCAATCCTGTTTAAACTCTTCCAAAATACGGAGAAGGAAAGAATACTCCCTAATTAATTCTATGAAGCAAATATAACCCTGATGCCAAAACAAAACAAAGACAGTATAAGAAAAGAAAAGTATTGGCCAATATCCCTTATGACTATAGAATAAAAAATCCTCAACAAAACACTAGTGAACAGAATCCAACAACATATTAAAAGAATCATACACCATAACCAAATGGTACTTATTCCAGGAATGTAGGGATGGTTTACCATTAGAAAATCAATCAGTGTGATATACCACATCAATAGAACAAAGGAAAAGAACCACATAATCATGTCTATTAAAAACCCATTGCTGTCCAGTCAATTCTGACTCATATTGACCCTATAGGACAGAGTAGAACTGCCTCACAGTGTTTCCAAGGCTGTAATCTTCACAGAAGCAGAGTCCTGCATCTTTCTCCCATGGAGCAGCTGCTAGGTTCGAACCACCAGCCTTTTGGTTAGTAGCTGAGTACTTAGCCACTGAACTACCAGGGCTCCTTGATCATCTTTATGGATGCAGAAAAAGCATTTGATAAAATCCAATGCCCTTTTTTGATGAAAACCCTCAGGAAGACTGGAATTAGAAGTTCCTCAATATGATTCAGGACACATATGAAAAACCAACAGCCAACATTATACTTCATGGAGGAGGATTGAGAGCTTTCCCATTGAAATCAGGAAAAAGACAAGGGTGCCCACTCTCACCACCTGTATTCAATATCATATTAGAAGTTCCAGCCGAAGCAATAAGACAAGAGAAAGAAATAAAAGGATTGGGAAAACAAACAAACAAAAAAACAAACCCACTGCGGTCGAGTTGATTCTGACTCACAGTGACCCTATAGGACCTCATAGTGACCCTAAAGGACAGAGTAGAGCTGCCTCCATGGTTTCCAGTGGTTTCCAAGGCTGTAAATATTTACAGAAGCAGATTGCCACATCTTTCTCCAATGGAGTGGTTGGTAGGTTTGAATCACCAACCTTTTGGTTAGCAGTTGAGTACTTCAACCATCACTCCACCAGGGACCCTCATATTAGAAAAAAAGTAAAATTATCTCTATTTGCAGATGATCCTATATATAGAAAATCACAAAGAGTCTGTAAGAAAGTTTCTAGAGCTTATAGAGGAATTCAGCAAAGTTGCAGGGTACAAGGTCAACAAACAAAAATCAGCTGGGTTTCTATACATCAGCAATGAGAAACCTGAAAGGCAAATTAGGGAAGCAATTCCATTAACAATAGTATCTAAGAGAATAAAACACCTAGTAATAAATTAATCAGGGATGTGACTGATATAATAAAAATTACAAAACACTGCTTAAAGAGATTAAAGAAGACTTAACTAAATGCAAAGATGTTCCATGTTCATGGATTAGAAGATTTAATATTGTTAAGATGTTAATATTACCTAAAATGATCTAGAGATTCAATGCAATCCCAATCAAAATTCCAACAGCCTTCTTTACAGAAATGGAAAAACCAATCCTCAACTTTATATGGAATGGCAAGAGGCCCGGAATAGCTAATGCAATGTTAAAAGAGATCAAAGTAGGAGTACTCACCATTCCTGATTTGGAAACATATGATACAGTAATCAAAACAGCCCGGTACTGGTTTAACAATAAACAGACCAATGGAACAGAATTGAGCGTCCAGAAGTAAACCCATACATCTATGGTCAACTGATTTTTGACAAGAATGCTAAGTCCATTTGATGGGGAAAGAAGAGTCCCTTCAATAAAAGATGTTGGGAAAACTGGATTTCTACCTGCAGAAAAATGAAATACGATCCATGCCTCACATCATGCACAAAAAACAATTAAAATGGATTGAAGACCTAAGTGGGAAAACTAAAACAATAAATTCTTAGAAGAAAATGCAGGGGCAAGGCTGTTGGGCCTAGCTTTTAACAATGAATTATCTAATATAATGAAATAAAAGCATAAACAGCTGGAGAAAAAAAAATCAATGGAATCTCATAAAGAGATTCAAAAGACTTTCAAAAAAAGTGAAAAGACAAGCTACTGACTGGAAGAATGTCTTTGGAAACCACATATTTGATAAAAATCTAATAATCAAAATGTATATAAAACTTTGACAACTTAACAACAAAAAGACAAATAACCCAATAATAAAATGGGCAAAAGACTTGAATAGACCTTTTACCAAAGAGGACATTCAAATGGCCACCAAACACATGAAAAGGTGCTCAACATCATTAGCCACCAGAGAGATGCAAATCAAAATCACTGTGATATACCATTTCACTCCTACTAGGATGGCTAAGATAATAATAAAACGGAAAACAACAAATGTCAGCGAGGATGTGGCGAAACTGGAACCCTTATTCATTGCTGGTGGGAATGCAAAATGATACAGCCATTTGTGGAAAACCGTGTGGCAGCTCCTCAAAAAACTAAAAATAGAACTACCGTAACCCAACCAACCAACTCACTGCCGTCGAGTTGATTCTGACTCATAGTGGCCCTATAGGACAGAGTAGAACTGCCCGATAGAGTTTCCAAGGAGTGCCTGGCAGATTCGAACTGCCGACCTCTTGGTTAGCAGCCGTAGCACTTAACCACTACACCACCAGGGTTTCCAGAGCTACCATGTGGCCCAGCAATTTCACTCCTACATATATACCCCAAAGACTTGAAAGCACAGACTCAGATACTTGTACACCAATGTTCACTGCCGTATGATTCACATTAGCCAAAAGGTGGAAACAACCTAAATGCCCATCGACAGATGGATGAACAAAATGTGGTACACACTTAAAATAGAATACTACTCAGCCTGTAAGAGAAATGAAGTCTTGATACGTGCTACAAAGAATCACTAGTAGAGGACCTTATATGTGTAGGTACTACGCATACAAGTGCAAAAGTATCAGAAAAAAAAATTCATTAGGTATCTTATGGAAAAGGACATATTGATGTTAATACATATAACCCACTTAATGTTTCATTTCACCCATTTAAGTTTCTTCATTTATTCCATAAGTGTTCACTGAGAACCTCCTGGGTTCTCGGCACTGAGTTGATACACAAGGTCCCTGTCCTCATGGATCCTACACTCCAGTGGTAGCAGGTGTGTGGTGGACTGACCACGAACAAGTAAACACATTGCAGAAAACAGGACTGATAAGTTATAAGCTTTATCAAGGGAATAGACATGGTGATAACATGGAGATAGTGCTGTCAGGAAACCTGCTTTCAGATGTGATATTTGTGCTGATATCAGAAAGATGAGAGAGCCAACTACAGGAAAAGCGAGATAGGGATTATGCAAGAGCATGTGTTTAGGCTCTGAGTCAAGAAAATAAAGAGTAGCCAACTGGCAACAGCATAATCGTTAAGGAACAAAATTATGCCTACTGAGGCTGGAGACAGGGGCAGACGCCATGTAGGGCTAAAGAGTTTGGATTTCAACGGAAATCCCTTTATATATAGGGATGACTACTTGATGCGTGTCCATTTTTAAGAGTTCTCCCAAGCTCCTGTGTGTTGGAGAGGGGTGTTGAGAATGGAAGCTAGAAGACCATTTAAGTGAGAAATGATAGTGGCTTAGACTGTGGTGGTGGCAGAGGAGCTGATGGTAACGATAGAAGATGGTTTGGAGGTACATATCAGAGTAAACAGAGTTTTCTGAGAGGCTGGATATAACCAATGAGGAACATGGTGACAGCAAGGACAATTCCCAGGCTTTGGGCGCTTGTTACAGGGCAGATGGTAGTGACATTTACAGAGCTGGGGAATACGACAAGGCTCAGCTCTCTCATCTGCTACCTTTGAGCTTTGGCTGAGTCGGTGCATCGCCATAGCCTCATCTGTAAAATGGGGATAATAATAGCTTCCTTTTCTACCTCATAAAACTATTATTATTAAGAGGATTGAATGAGGCAACATAATAATAACAAAAACACTAATAAAAGAGTTATGGGAAGAACAAAACTCTCTACAAATGCCAAGTGGTGGCTCAAGTCAATTTCTTTTAGTCCTACTAATGACTCCTGTTAGGTTGGAGGAGATTTAAGAGGCCTGGAAATAAGGCTACGGGACTAATTTTCATAAATCAGAGTGAAAAAAATTTCTTATTACTTCACAGTTGCACCACGGATTCAGAACAGGTGTAAAGGAGGGTACAAATAGTGACTCAACCACACTGTTATGAGCCCCTGTAGTTCTAAAAATCTAGGGCAACTAACCAAGTCATCTTTAGAAGCTTCATAAAGGGAACTGAGAAGGCACCTGCATGTGAGCATGAACTTGGAGGGTCTGACAGGGCCCCACACTGAATTTGTGGCTAAGAGTGGGCAGGCTTGTTCCAAATACACCACTGCTCTGTGACCATTACTAATCACACCGTTTCTTACATTACACTAAGAATAACAATACCTTCCAGGCACCACTGTGGTGAGAATTAAATGATATAATAGGTAGGAAGACCCTTCCCCCAGATGGCCACAGGGCCTCTCGCGCTTTTCCTTCTCAAGGAGCCCTCTCTCGTCTCTACTGAATAGCTCAACCCCTACAGTCTATATTTTCTTCCTAACATTTAACCATTGACTATCACATATGTGTTTATCTATTCTTTGTCTGCCTCCCCCACTAGAATGTAAGAACCATAAGGACAGGGATCTGTGCCTCTGTTCATGAATCTAGTCCCGGTACCTGGCACCGAGTTGGCCCTCAGTAAATACCTGCTAAATGGATGAGGAACTGAGTGTGAATAAACCTCCCATGGAGTGTGAAGATGACAGGTGTTCAGTGCATGCTGGTTTTCCCTCTTCTTATTCCCCCATTGACTGTCAGCAGTGTTTACTCCAGTTCACCCCAGATCTGTCTTTAATCTAACGGCTTAAATGCAAGGATAGAGCCTGACTGCCGAGGTTCAAATCCTAGCTCTGCTACATACCAGACTTTTGGCCCGAGACAAATTACTTAACCACTCTGAGCCTCTGCTTCCTCTTCTATAAAATAAGGACGATGATAGTACCTACACAGTAGGGTGGTTGTGAATGTAGGGGTTCAGAAGCCACGGGCAGGGTTTCCTCCCACTGCACTTCCATTACACTACCTGTACCCTTTCTGGTCTTTATGGAGTCCTTGCATGGCACAATTGGAGTCCTGGTGGCACAGTAGTTAAAGTGCTTGGCTGTTGACTGAAAGGTCAATGACTTGAACCCACAAACTGCTCCACGGGACAAAGACGTGGCAGTCTGATTCTGTAAAAATTTAAAGCCTTAGAAACCCTGTGGGGCAGTTCTATTCTGCTCTATAGGGGTTGCTATGAGTTGGAATCGACTTGAGGCAACGGGTTTGGTTTGGGTTTGGGTGGCATAAATGGTTAACTGCTTGATGACTAGCTGGAAGGTTGGCAGTTCGTACCCATTTAGAGGCACCTTGAAAAAAAGGCCTGGCAATCTGCTTCTGAAAACCCTATGGAGTGCAGTTCTACTCTGCACACATGGTTGCTATGAGTGCTTTTAGGTTTTTTATGTTTGGTGCCCTTGGATTCCTATATCAGCCATTAGCCCGAACCATAACTAAAAATCACCTTGGACAGAATTGACTGGCTTGCTAACTCTCAGTAGTTAGATGTATCAACCGCTCCCTTCTCTCCTCCACCCATCAGTCTTTCCATTCATCTGTCCATCTGTATATCCCTCCATCCATCATCCACACACTCAAACTTCCATACGTCTGTCCTTCTTATGTTTCATTCATTTATTTAATAAACATGTACTGAGCACCTACTGTGTGCCAGACCCTGGGTCATATCTTGGTGATTCAGAGGTACATAAGACAATGCTCCCGCCTACATGATCTACAGCCAGGGCCTAGTGCCTCCACCCTCTGGGTCTGACAAATCACCATATGTTATACCTTGGGGCTGTGTGGTAAGTGGACATCAGGCAGTGGGAGCCACATTACCTACCTGGGGCATGTCTCTTAGTGACATCCTCACAATTCCTGGCTGGTCAAATACATAAAACTTTTCTCTCCAAGCCAAATGGAGCTGAGAATTGTCCTGTAGAGAAGCTTATTATGGCCAATTCTCTGCCATATTTTTCCTGTTTGGGGAAGTGCACTATTTATAGGGTCAGGAACAGGCCAAAAAAACACAAACCCTTGAACAATACTCAGGAGGAGGGTTTTGGAGGCTCTAGGATACCATTTCCTGTGCCTGTCTCTTTCTGGCCTCTTTGAGAGGACCCAGGCTGTCCCACACACTGGTGCTAGGAGAATGCAAATAATCACCAAGGACCTTAGTTTGGCATTTCCAGGTTTCATCCAAAACTTCTTCCCCCTTGCTGTTCTACCACTCTTAATTCTAGAATGTGATCCCCCAGTAGAATGTAACAGAGCATGGATTTTCATCTCTTTTGTTCACAGCTGTGTCCCCAAACCTAGAGCAGTACTTGGCACGTAGCAGGCACTCAATAAATATTTATCGAAATAAAGAACTTCTTGAATTTTTTGCTTCCTGGATCCTACTTATATTTGGAGTACTGAGCCTAAACCCTCTATGGGTAAATTTCTTGGAACAGGGTGGGCACTTAATACATGTCAATTTCTTCTTGGTTTCCTCCCTAAATGATCATGATACTAGTTAGTGTCTGGGATTCCTAGTGTCTTAGAATGGCGAATGGGTTTGAATGTGCCATTTGCTGACTTCATTTGACATTCCTGCAGGTTATGGTATTTTCCCTCTGTATCTGCACCTGTGGTTCAGTAGCACCTCACTTCATTCTGACCCTTGCACAGGGGTCCCTAGCAATAGAGGCCAAAGGAGGGCTGGGCATCATAGTGTATCAAAGGGTTCAAGAAGCCAGTATCCAAGAACATGAAAACCCATTGCTGTTGAGTCAATTCCAACTCATAATGACCTTATAAAACAGGGCATAACTGCCCATAAAGTTCCCAAAGAGCACCTGGTGGATTCGAACTGCTGACCTTTTGGTTAGCAGCCGAGCTCTTAACCACTGTGCCACCAGGGCTCCAAGAACATGCAAGAGGGGTCACAATAACAAATCTCACCTTGGAAAGGCAGAGAGCACGTGACCAAGTTTTTCTCTGACACTTTAAAAAACAGTATGTATATGGATCCTATCAAGCAAGATTCTTATCCAATAGACATTCATTGAATATCCATTATGTGTCAGGCCCTATGTTAGATGGTTTCAATATATTGATTGTTTAATTTACCCAACAACAAACCCGATAACGCGTATTAAAGTTATAACCCGTTGCCATCGAGTTGATTCCAACTCATAGCGATCATATAGAGGCTTAATATTAACACAGAACAGAGTACACATTACAAGTCAGCAAAAAATACTTCATCATCTCCATCTATCCTCCTTTTTTATTAGGCATTGGTGGCGACAACAACAATTATCTTGAAGGCAGACTGGTTGAAATGTCCAGCCATCTGCATAAAGGCCTTGCTTTTACTTCTTTCTGTAGCCCATCTTAGTGGTTATCAAACTTTAGTGTACCTAAGAAAAACTTCACAGGGTTGTATAAATAAAACCACACAGACTGTACTTTATGGGCGATTTAAGGAATGCTCAAGGGTGATATTGATTCTATATGCTGAGTTAGCCTCATGTGTTGACTTCAGAACTTAAACGTAGCCTAGGAAACTGAGACTCTATTACTAGTGGTCTAGACACACACCTCATCATTCCACTCTGGGCTCCTTGCTCTTGACATGTTCTCAGGGTCCAGGGGAAGGGTGGGGAGAGGGCAGGGTGGTGAAGAACTTTCCTGCTCTCTCTGGCATGATGCCACCCTTTCCTATAACTCAGTTTTACTGATTTTCTTTGTTGTTGCTTGGAGGCTCAGCATCTCCAAATTAAAACCTCTTATGACTATTTATGATTGTCTGCCCTTTGAATGGTGGTACAAATCTTCCATATGGCCCCCCTGGGTCTCCATGGGGAAGGCTACAGTGCAGTGGTGGAAGATTTGTAGGTCACCTTTATGAATCTAGTTGCTTTGATGGGCTCAGCTCTTTGGTTCTCATCAGTTCTCAAGAACTATCCTATTCCCGGGGGAAAGTTGGTATACCCTTCCCATGCTTCTCTGCAGAACAGAAAGAATCACGGTCCTCTAGCGAAGGTCCTGAGTGCTTTATAGACCATCTCCCCCAGTGTCTGCCAGCCCATGTACCTTGGGAATCCTGGCCAATATGGACATAGATCAATGATGAATGACTTCTGGAGGAGGTATGAAAGGATTATAAACATGGAAACACTGGGAAGTTTTGTGTGACTTACTCAACTCCTTCCTCTCAAGGAGAACACTGGCACCGAGGAAGATGGATATGGGTTTCAAATCCAGTTCTGCTATCTCCCAGCTCTGTGCCCTTGAAACAGTTTCTCAACTAACCTGAGTCCCAGTTTCACTTTCTTTTAAATTCCCTACAGAATAGTTGTGAAAATTTGGGGAAGGGAAAAGAAGGAGCTGACACTTATTAAGATCCTACTACGTGCTTAAGGGGAAACCCTGGTGGCTTAGTGGTTAAGAGCTATGGCTGCTAACCAAAAGGTCAGCAGTTTGAATCCACCAGGCACTTCTTGGAAACCCTATGGTGCAGTGCTACTCTGTCTTATAGGGCCACTATGAGTTGGAGTCAACTCAACGGCTACGGTTTTTTTTTTTTTTTTGGTTTTATGTGCTTAAGGAGCACTGGTGGCAAAGAGGTTAAGTACTCAGCTGCAAACTGAAGTGCCAGTTAGTTCGAATTCACCAGCCACTCTGCAGGACAAAAATGTGGCAATCTGCTTCTGTAAAAATTACAGTCTTGGAAACCCCATAGGCAGTTCTACCTTGTCAGATAGGGTCACTATGAGTCAGAATCAACTCAATGGCAACAGGCTTTACTACGTCCTTGACAAGGTCCCTGGGTGGTGCAAATGATTTGCATCTGACTACCAACCTAAAGGTTGGCAGTTCGAACCCACTCAGTGGTGCCAGGAAAGGAAACCTGACGATCTACTTCTGTAAAGACTATAGCCAAGAAAACCCTGTGGAGCAGTTCTACTCTGTAACACGCGGGGTTGCCATGAGTTGGGGTTGACTCAGTGGCAACTGGTTTATGTGCTTGATACTTCATAAACATAATTTCACATGAGGCCTATTAACAAAACTGTAAGAATTAGTAACATCATGATGAGAGCAAAAATAGATTGCTTACTATGATCTTGGTACCAGGCTATCTATGGTTTTTTTTTTTTTTTTTTTTTTTAAATATAGTTTACAGAGTGCTACAAGATAGATAGGGCTATTAGTCCTGTTTTACAGAGAAGACTGGCTGAGGCACAGAGAGGTTAAAGGACTTGCCCAAAATTGCCTAGTCCAAAAGTAGAGGAGCCAGGACTCAAACTCACAACTCACTGGCTCAGAAACCCACGTGTGCTATGCTATGTCATCCTATCATTGCTTCAATTTTGTGGATGTGGAAAATGAAGTTAAGAGGGGCAGAACAAATGGCCTCAAGTGACACTGCCTGCAAATCGCAGATATGGCACCCAAACCCAACTCTGCCTGCTCCCAAAGCATGCTACCTCTGGGATTAAATAAAGCCAAGTGTGTGAATGCCAACAGACCAATTCCTGACATTAAGGGAGCACTCAGCACACGTAAGGATCCTTCCCTCTTTCCTTCAAGTGTTCTTGGCTTTTTATCTGCTCTTCAGACCTTCTCTGCAGTGACACTTTACATCTAGTCTCTTTTCACAAACCCTAAAGCCTCTGCCTCCTATATCACACCCTCCTCCTCTGCCAGGCTGGATAACAGACTATAACCATCAGGCTGGGCGCACCCTCCATCATTACTGTCAGGGTCGTAATACCCTCTCTTCTCAGCTGCCACAGTCTGGGAGCTGCCCTCCCACCTCCCAGCTTGAAGGAGTCAACCTTCACAATCTGGAGACCTACATGGTCCTGTTCTGATTTCTAGTTGTCCTTAGGTTGCTTCCTCATATGTCCTTCTCTGGGAGATGCTGCGGGTCTCTGGCTACAGGTCTTCTGGGAGCATAGTGAGGCTGAGACCACTACATTGTATCTTCTCAGAAAAACTGCTGCTGCTAGGTGCTCAGGTGTGCATACACACACACACACACACACACACACACGAAGCCCCAGCAAGAACCCTGGAGCCACTCTACAGGCAGGCAACAAGCAAGAGGAAACATGTCCTCTGGGCAGACTATCATTCAGGGACAACTAAGCTCTAGCTATTTGCCTGGCTGAACCATACCAGAAAAAAAAAAAAATGACGGTGGATTTTACAGAATTTTCAGGGTATATTTTGAATTATGTGACTTAAAATACAGTATATATAGCCCATGAAAAAATGAATGTCAGGGAGCCTAGTAAGAACCCCAAATAGAAAGACAACCTTTCTCCAGAGCAGCTGAAACTGAGAGACAATGAGAATCCTATGTGATTGCTAATTGGAGGAGACATGGCATACATGGTAAGATGCCAAGGACAAATAAAACAAGCTGCAATTTTACATATGAGATGAAGTTCTGAATCCCAGGCGTTGGGTTGTGATGAGCTGCCTTTCACATGCACAGCCACCCACTGCAAGTTCCTTTCTTGTTCAATCATTGAGCGTAACTGAAGTGGGCATGATTTTTGGATTTGTACCTTTAGAGCTGTGTGAGCTCATCAGCCTCCCATTCACTCCAGTGAGCAACCAGTGAGCAACCACCACAACCAACCAACCAACCGACCACCACAACCAACCAGCCACTACCACAACAAATCAGCCAATCAGTAACCACCACAACCAACCAGCCACCGCAACCAAACAACTGCCACTACAACCAACCAACACAATAATCAACCACGATCACGACTAACCATCCACCATTAAATCCAATTAAGCATCACAACCAAGCAAATACCACACAAAACCAGCTATCACCACAACCAGCTACCACCTCATCCAACCATCTACTACAACCAACATACAACACCACGAACAACAACGACCACACCAATCACCACAACAATCATGACAATGACAAATCAACCACTATCACAGCTAACCAACCACCACCACAACTAACCACCAACACAACCAACCATCCACTACTGTATTCAACCAGTCACCACAACAACCATCCACCACAACCATTCACCACCACAGCCAACCAAAAACTAGCAATATCCAAGAGCTACCACTATCAGCTAACTTTTACTTAGCATTTACCACGTGTCAGGAATGTGCTACGTACTCTCTATAGATTGACTCCTGTTACCCTCACACTGATCCAATCAGGTAGTGTTGCTACTGCTGCTGCTGTTACTTCTGCTACACTACTATATTATGTTACATTATATTACACCCATTTTGTTGTTGTTAAGAGTCATCCAGTTGATTCTGACTCCTAGTGACCCTATGTGACAGAGTAGAAATGCCCCACAGGGTTTTCTAGTCTGTAATCTGCATGAGACCAGATTTTCTGGTCTTTCTCCTACAGAGCCACTGGGTGGGTTCAAAGCACCAACCTATTAGTAAGCAGCTGGGCACTTACCCATTGCACCACCAGGGCTCCCATGCCCATTTTACTGTTGCAAAAATTGAGCTGTAGAGAGGTTAAGTAATTTTCCCAGGGTCACACAGACAGTAAATGGTAAATATCAAATCCAGCCAGTCTGGCTTGAACCAAAACATTTATCCACAAAATAAAACTACATGGCAGTATCATTTACTGAGCATCTACCCATTGCCAGGTGCCATGTTGTTGTTGTTGTTGTTAGGTGCCGTCGAGTCGGTTCCAACTCATAGCGACCCTATGCACAACAGAACGAAGCACTGCCTGGTCCTGCGCCATCCTTACAATTGTTGTTATGCTTGAGCCCATTGTTGCAGCCACTGTGTCAATCCACCTCTTTGAGGATCTTCCTCTTTTCTGCTGACCCTGTACTCTGCCAGGCATGATGTCCTTCTCCAGGGACTGATCCCTCCTGACAACATGTCCAAAGAATGTAAGACGCAGTCTCGCCATCCTTGCTTCTAAGGAGCATTCTGGTTGTACTTCTTCCAAGACAGATTTGTTCGTTCTTCTGGCAGTCCACGGTATATTCAATTTTCTTCACCAACACCACAATTTAAAGGCATCAATTCTTCTTCAGTCGTCCTTATTCATTGTCCAGCTTTCACATGCATATGATGTGGTCGAAAATACCATGGCTTGGGTCAGGCACATCTTAGTCTTCAAGGTGACATCTTTGCTATTCAATACTTTAAAGAGGTCCTTTGCAGCAGATTTACCCAATGCAATGCATCTTTTGATTTCTTGACTGCTGCTTCCATGGCTGTTGATTGTGGATCCGAGTAAAATGAAATCCTTGACAACTTCAGACTTTTCTCCATTTATCAGGATGTTGCTCATTGGTCCAGTTGTGAGGATTTTTGTTTTCTTTATGTTGAGGTGCTATCCATACTGAAGGCTATGGTCTTTGGTCTTCATTAGTGCTTCAAGTCCTCTTCACTTTCACCAAGCAAGGTTGTGTCACCTGCATAACGCAGGTTGTTAATGAGTCTTCCTCCAATCCTGATGCCCCATTCTTCTTCATATAGTCCAGCTTCTCGGATAATTTGCTCAGCATACAGATTGAATAGGTATGGTGAAAGAATACAACCCTGACGCACACCTTTCCTGACTTTAAACCAATCAGTATCCCCTTGTTCTGTCTGAACAACTACCTCTTGATCTATGTAAAGTTTCCTCATAAGCACAATTAAGTGTTCTGGAATTCCCATTCTTTGCAATGTTATCCATAATTTCTTATGATCCACACAGTCGAATGCCTTTGCATAGTCAATAAATCACAGGTAAACATCCTTCTGGTATTCTCTGCTTTCAGCCAGGATCCATCTGACATCAGCAATGATATCCCTGGTTCCACGTCCTCTTCTGAAAGTGCCATGCTAAGCACTTTCTATGCATTACATCAATTAATTTCTTTCCTACCCTAATATAAAAACACCAGGATCCAGTTTTTTAGGGTGAAGAAGCTGGAGATCCCAGAGTTAATGAGACTTGCTTAAAACCAAACCAAACCCAACCCACTGCCATGAAACTGATTTTGACTTACAGTGACCCTGTAGGACAGAGTAGAACAGCCCCACAGAGTTTCCAATGCGGTACATCTTTACGGAAGAAGACTGCCACCTCTTTCTTCTGTGGAACAGCTGGTTGGGTTCAAACTGCTGACCTTTTGGTTAATAGCCGAGTGCCTTAACCACTGTGCAACCAGGGCTCCCATGCATAATGGTCTGTTTAAAAGGACAACAGGGGTCGCACCAAATATTACCAAATATTATAGACTGGGGTTTGGTCACAGTGTTATGGTCCTTTTATCACAGCCTAGTGGAGTCAGATAGCTGGAAGAAGAAGAAACAGCTTAAGATGTGGGCTTGGAGCTAAAGACCTTGATCTGGTTCTGGAGGGGTAGGTTATAGGAAAGGCCCAAAGTCCAAGGGGAGACATCAGGCTCTGGCATAGCTCCAGAAACACTCAGCACCTGAAGATTCATAAGAAAGAGGTCACAGGAGTGTCTTGATGGCCAAAAGCATCAGTCAGGCCTGGATTCAAAATCTGGATCCTGGCTCTGTTACCCATTAGCTGTCTTGACGTCTCTGAGATAGTCTTCTCATCCATGAAGTGCATCTAATGATACCTGCTCCACAGGCTGACTTCCTAAGTGTGAGGGTTTTGTCATGCTTCCTGAAGGCTATGCGTCTTGGGCACTCTAGGAAAACCTGATTGGAAGAGTGGCTTTCAGTCATTCTCTCAGCCAACAAACACCATGTGAGCACCTATTTTGTTTTAACAATGAGATACATATTCACATCACAATTTTAGCTATTCAGCAATATATCTGAAGCTATGGATTAATAAGGTCAAGTGATTTGTTCAAGGTCACACAGGCTATAAGCCTGTGAGCTAAGATTTGAACCTTATCTCCTGAGTTTCAGGTGCTCTGCACTGTGCCACTTTGGTTCAGGAGTTTGAAGCTGCCTTGGGGCTCTGCCACCTCAAGGAATATCTGTTCACTTGGTGGGGACATTGTCTCATTGAATGCTATGGTAATGCTGTCACTATGGTAGGTACTGGGTGAGGCAGCCCGCCATGGGTCTTGAGCAACCCTGAATGTTCTTGCCGAGTGTCCAAACCGCAGGACTTACCTGCTACTGCTTGGATAATGAGCAGTTTCTTTATTTAGCAAGTCACACAAACAACTAAATAAGTCAAGGTGACTGCAGTGTGACTACCAAGCACCTGCTCATTCTCCAGAGGACGGGATGGCATTGTTGACTGCTTCCTTCTAAAGGTGTTTGGCCTTGGATCTTCGGTTCCTCAGTCATGGCACAACTTGGGCAGCATCTATCCGGGCCCAATTACATTGCCCATGGGACTTGGGGGCAAGGGGAACCCATGTAGATATACTGACACTCCTGCGGTTCACAGTGCTGTGAGTAATAAATTGTCCTGCTCTGATCTATTAAGGCTCATTGTCTACTCTCAGCACTTCTGAAAATGAGTCAGGTTTACTCCTTCCAATCCATCTTAAGGTTGGGGTTCTTCCTTGACAGTAGACATTGTAGATAAAATATGGGCACAAATGGTACAGTCCCTGTCCTCATGGAGCTTAAAGTCTACTATGGGAGACAGACATAAAATCAAAATAAGTAAATAAATATAAAACCATAATGGTTAAAAGTGCTGCAAAGGTGAAGTACAGTCAACTGTAAAAGCCTATAGTTTAGAGATTTGACTAGCCAGGGAAGACAGTGAAAGCTTTCCTGAAGAAGAGCTTCAGTTGAGCTGAGATTTGAAGGATGAATGGTATTGACTAGAGGAAAAGGAATACATGTCCCCGAGAAGGAAACAGTACTTGCAAAGATTGTGCAGTCACGGTGAACAGGGCCAAGGTGAGTGGCTGCAACCAAGAAAGGGCCAGTGTGGCTGCAGCCAAGAGAGCAACGTGGAGGCAGGGGCTGACTCTTGCAGGACCTTGGAGGAGGACATGCTCATTAAGGAATTTTATCTTTATCAAACATGTCACTCTGAGGGATAAGGTGCGCCTGACTCCAGCCATAATATTTTCAATCGCCTCATATGCATCCAAAAGCCGGACAATGAATAGGGAAGATCGAAGAGGAACTGATACATTTGAATTATGGTGTTGGCAAAGAATATTGAATGGACTGCCAGAAGAACAAACACATCTGTCTTGGAAGAAGTACAGCCAGAATTCTCTTTAGAAGTGAGTGTGGTGAGACTTCGTTTCACATACTTTGGACATATTATCAGGTGAGACCAGTGCCTGAAGAAGGATATCATGCTTGGTAAAGAAGAGGGTCAGCAAAAAAGAGGAAGGCCCTCAAAGAGCTGAATTGACAGTGGCTGCAACAATGGCCTCAAATATAGCAACGATTGTGAGGATGGCACAGGACCAGGTGACATTTTGTTGTGTTATACATAAGGTTGCTCTGAGTCAGAACCAACTAGATGGCTCCTGACAACAACAGCATCTTTATCTCGAGGGAAATGGTAAGGCGTCATAGGGTTTTAAGCAACAGGGGATATAAGAGGTATAATTATTGTATGTGTTTAAATCATCAGTCTAGCTGCTGTGGGGAATGGACTGGGTGGCAACAATGCCAAGGTGGAATGGATCGAAAGGATGGGAGGGACCACAGCTCTTGCAATAATCCAAGCAAGAGGTGTCCTCAGCTTGGCCTAAGGTGGTGAGAACAGAAGTGCGGTGGTTTTAGCAGAATTTAAGAGTTTAAATCAGAGGAGCTGCTGATAGCTTGGATGTGGGGGAACAAGGGAGCCAGAGGTGTGACAGCAGGTCCTGGGCTGCAAGTTTGCTCAACAGAGTGACAGGTGTCCCTGCTAAGGAAGCCTTGGTTTGGTTGAATCCCAATTCCAGTGCCAGCGTGTCCCTTAACAGGAAGGAAAAAGCCCCTGGTGAGCAGGTGGCTGATTGTTTACCTTCCAGAGCAGCTTAGGGCTTGCTCTAACCAAGTCAAGGTGATTGAAATCCTATTCATTGTAAGTAAATACATCTGAGCTGCACGGAGGGGCCTACTCTGCTTGGCCAGCCAATGTGCCTGCAGCTGACTTTAATGGTCACATTACATAAGCCTGAACCCCATCAGGAGCTTGGGAAAGAAATGCCAGCAAACTCTTAATTACCACTGCTTTCCCAGGTGTCACAATAACAAACAGATGCGAGAAATGGAACCCAGAAGTGTTTAAAGAACAATTAATCAGCGCATTTCACATTAAAGGCTAAAAAAAAAAAAGGAAAATACGGAAGAAATATTTCACTTAACAGTGACAGCAGGGAAGTGGAGCAGAAGGGAAGGAAGGCGACAGCCCAGGCAGTGCCTACTTTACATCTGGGTTAATAAATGTCGATGCTCATGATCCAACTAAATCAGGGTCATGTTATCAGAAAATGCACAGAAAGGACTTAGAAGTGCAGTTATGAAAGAAGCAATCATAGATGGACTGGGGGGAGGATAAAGATGTGAAGGAAGATGTTGTTATTTTCTAAGGGTAAAATGGCTTTCTGCACTTCACTCATTCATCAACTATTTCTTGTACACATTCTAAGTGTCAGGCACTGTTCTAGGTGTTTGGAATACACCCAAACAAACAGCAGTGACCAAAACAGATGCAATCCCTACCCTGTCAGACAATAGACAAATAAGCACATAGGCATAACGTATTGTTGTTGTTGTCGGGTGCTGTCCATTCTGTTCCGACTCATAGCGACCCTATGTACAACAGAACGAAACACTGCCCAGTTCTGTGACATCCTCACAATGGTTATGCTTGAGCTCACTGTTGCAGCCACTGTGTCAATCCCTTTTGTTGAGGGTCTTCCTCTTTTTCTCTGACCCTCTACCAAGTGTGATGTCCTTCTCCAGGTACTGATCCCTCCTGATAACATGTCCAAAGTATGTGAGACATAGTCTTCCCATCCTCGTTTCTAAGGAGCATTCTGGTTATACTTCTTCCAAGACAGGTTTGTTCGTTCTTTGGGCAGTCCGTGGTATATTCAACATTCTTTGCCAACACCATAATTCAAAGTCATCAATTCTTCTTTGGTCTTTCTTATTCATTGTCCAGCTTTCACATGCATATAAGGTGATTGAAAACACCAAGGCTGTCAGACAACAGACAAATAAGCACATAAGCATATGATATACTCTTACATAATTGTATGGACTATAAAGAAAAATAAAAGCCAGAGGTTAGAGAGTGAGGGTGTTATCTTAAACAGAGCAATGGGGGAGGTAAGGTTTGAGCAGAGGCCCTGCGTGAAGTGAGAGAATGGGCCTTGCGAAAAATCAGGGATAACATTCCAGGCATATTCCAGGTAAATTCCATTTAATGTAACAACCACAGGTTTTATTAACCCCATTTTTCAAATGAGAATATTAAGGGCAGGTGGAATGAGTTGATACGTTGAGGATTAGAAAGCTTGTTATTAGTAAAACTGAGGTTTGAACTTGGGCTGGCCTGACTTTAAATCAACTACCCTTTCAGCTATACCAAACTAGCTATCTGCTTAAGTTTCATTTAGATTTATGTCAGTTGATGCAGGAGTTTAGTTTTTTTTCAAATAACTAAACATGGTCAGACCAGTCTTTTAGAAATTACTTAGTAAAGAACCAGGTTTCAACTGAGGAAAAAAATAGAGGGGAATGGAGATGGGCAAGGCAGACAAGGAAAGAGGAAGTCCCTGTTCTTAATTTCATTCTCAGGTAAACTCCTATGAGATTCAGTCCTTACACTGTATAATGTACCTACCTCCTAGGGTTAGAAAGAACATCAAGGAGATCACGAATGTAAACAAAGTGCCCATTGAACGATAGCTACTGCTATGACTAGAAAACATTTTATGCATCAAGACCCAAGCCAAATATCACCCCCTTTATGAGATTTTCTGGATCCCTCCAAACAGAATTAATCTCTCCTTTTCTTTTTTGTTGTTGTTGAAAATGCACACAGCATAACATACATCAATTCAACAATTTTTACGTGTATAATACAATGACTTTGACTGCATTCTTCAAATTGTGCAGCCCTTCTCATCCTCCTTTTCTGATTTGCTCCTTGCCTAATGACGCAAATGCGCTTCCCCTTAAACTTCCTATCTAACCTTTTGAGTTGCTGTTACCAATTTGATCCCATATAATAAGTTTTTTAAAAGAGCACAATGCTCATGGCAGACATTCTTTACCAGTTAAGCTAGACTGTTGTTTGGTTTAAAGAAGGCTTCAGGGGATATTTTTGGTTTATGGTTTCAGGGTTAAAGATGATCTCAGGGCAGTAGTTTAGGGAGGTTCATCCACCTCCTTTTCTTGTTTTACTAATCATTATCGAAATTTCCTTTTCTTTAAATAGATGCATAAAGTGTTTCCAGAGGGGGAGACCTAAGATTTCTACATGGCTTTGGAGGCCTCCGTGATACCCTGGGAGCCCTGGTGGTACAGTGGTTATGAGCTCGGCTGCTAACTAAATGTCAGCAGTTCGAATCCACCAGCCACTCCTTGGAAACCCTATGGGGCAGTTCTACTCTTTCTTATAGGGTTCCTATGAGTCGAAATCAACTCAACAACAATGGGTTGGCAATGGGTGATACCCTGTGGAGTTCTAATAAATGCCATTAAGGTTAATATATCATATATAGTCCAACATGCTATAAGACGCCCTTATGCATGGTATACATGAATTTCTGAAAATAGGAAGAACTGGGGCATGAATTAAAGACTCTAAATAATCATAAGGATCATTTAAGAGGAGTCCGTCCCCACCCTAGAAAAGCAAGACAAAATAAAACAAAACCCTAGTGCCAGATACACAAAGCATGTTTTCCAGGAGTTTAATTGGAATGAAATACCTTCCTATCCTGCACAAAGTCTTCAGTTACAGTAAGTGAGTTCTATCACATTTTTGACTCTAATTAGGCAGCACATCTTATTGGTTAAGGGCACTGGTTTTAGAGACAGAAAGATCGACCTGGGCTGAAATCCTCACTCTGTCCCTTATTATATGTTGAACTTGCCCAAGTTCTATATTTTCTTTTAAAATCAATTTTCTGATACATACACAGAGGCTAATACATACAATTTATAAGATTGCTTAAGGATTCCTTGTGATGATACATGTGCTAGCACAATGCGTGGTTCAAATAACGTTCAAGAATGGCAGGGTATCGTTATTCTTTCCTCTAAGAGTGGAAGTCTCATAAAGGGCGTGACTGTGCCCATATTGTTCACTGATAATCTATGATACTCCTTGGATATCTGGATACCAACAGACCAAACCAAACCAGTTGCCATCTAGTCACTTCCGACTCATGGCAGCCCCACGTGTTGCAGAGTAGAACTGCGCTCCAGGGTTTTTAACACTGGGATCTTTCAGAACCAGATCGCCAGGCCTTTCTTCTGAGGTGCCTCTGGGTGGGTTCGAACTGGCAACCTTTCAGTTAGTAGTCGAGTGCTTAACCATTTGCACCACCGAGAGCCTCCTTTGGAAACGAATACAGGTCTAGCATATAATAGACATCCAATAAACATTTTCTGAATGAATAAATGAGTGAACTCACTTTTACACGTCCAATCATAATTACTCACCACCCAACTCTGTGGCTGCAACAATGGGCTCAGGCATAACAATGACTGTAAGGATGGCGCAGGACCAGGCTGTGTTTCGTTCTGTGGTACACAGGGTCACTATGAGTCGGGATCAACTCAATGGCATGTAACAACAACACCCCTGTGAATGGGTATTATCAGTATTATGGATATGGTCCCCCATGTTAGAGATGAGATAATTGAGGTTTCCGGAAAGGCGTGAATTAACTTGCTCAAAATCACAGAGTTGCTAGGGAAGAGTCAGGATTGGAGTCTAATTTTTCTGGACTCAAACCTCAGTCTCATTTCACCATTCTGAACTCTCTCCCGCAAGTTGCCAGAACACTGGATAAGAGAGAAGTCAACAGACACAGCTTTTCATCAAAGAGTCCTATCTGGGAGGGCCCCATGTGTGCGTCTCACTGTGCGAGCCACTGAATTGATGAAAGGAATGTTCAGAGGCAGAGTCTGTGTGGAGCATTACAGAGCCATTAGCGCTCAAGGGATTTGTAAAGAAGAAAGAAAATGCTAACAAACTCCAGCTCTCTGGTTGGCAGAATAGGGACCTTAGGAGACAAAGACTGTGATGGAGGCATGATCACTGTTTAGACTGGGACAAATTTAATTCCTCAATCCCTACAACCTTGTAGGAAAAAGACATTGGAGATGAGCTGGGGTGTGAGCTTTGAGGCTTAGCTTCAAAAAGAAAAGCAAGAGGAAGAAAGGCTAGGGAGAGGGAATCTCAGTGGGCAGGCTATTTCTGAAGGACCCTGGTGGCCTTAAGAAAGAGAAATCCCCTAATATCTCTGTAGAAAGCACATGGCTGGAGGCCCTGAAACATCAGCAAGGGATTAATCAAGTAACATCTGTTCAGCTTCGATAAACAGGGCCCAAGGGAGGGTGTAATAACCACTTTGCCAACAGCTGGAGGAAGAGATGCTCTGAAGGAACAGATGTTATAGAAGCTAGCACATGGGAATGGCCAGAAACAAAGGGCCATCAGAGCAAAGTCCAAATTTGTCAGGAAGACCATCTCACCAGGAACTACTTGCCCCCATTTGGTTGCTCAAGATACTATGCTCATTCCTATCTCAGGGCCTTTGCACTTGCCACTCCTCTGCCTGTAATCCTCTTCTTCCCAGATACCGCAAGGCTGGTTAAGGTTTGACTTTCAGGCATAATTCACATGTTTATCTCCTTTAGAGAGGCCATCACTGACTTTACAGTCCATGTAAATACTTCTATAACCTCTCCACACCAATTGTCAACTTATACTCTGCTTTGTCTTATTCAGGGCACTTGTAACATGTAAAATTATTGTACTTATTTAACTCGTTTCTTTTTATCTTCCTGAACAAGAAGAATGTAAGCTCCCGTTTAGACCAGGGATCAGCAAACTACTTTCCATGGGCTAAATTCGGCCCATTGCTAGTTTTTGTAAAAAAAGTTTTACTGGGACATAGGAACACCCCTGCATTTACATGTTGTCTGTGGTCACTTTCACTCTACCTATCAAATCTGAGTAGTTGTGGCAGAGAGCTTATGGTTTGAAAGCTTAATATATTTACTACCTGGCCCTTTACAGAAAAAATTTGCTACCCCTAGTCTAGATCAGCACTGAATACTCAGAACCTAAAACAAGTATTGAAATCACACACACACATAAACATACCCACACATATATACACACATACCTATATGTCCACTGTCCATAATGGGGGCAGACTGGAAGTGCCTTAGAGTTAACACGCCCAAGGAGCGGTCATCTACCAATGACTGGTGAGTGCTGGTGAATATACCAGACTCCTCATGTCTTGGTTGGAATAACTCTGAGCCATGCTCATTGGTGTCTTTCAGAGTTTCCCAATGGGATCGTGCTTCTGTTGTCCACGTGGTAATCTGCTTGACAGCACATCTGCTCTTTGCTTTCTTCCCTTCTCTGTCTCACTTCCATGCTCTACTGATCCTGGGATCAGTACCTAAATAAACAACGTCCAGTTACATCATTGTCTCAGGATCTGCTTTCAGGGGAAAGAAACCTATATATTTGAGATGGGTATTATTAGTATTATTCATATACTCCCCCATAACAGTAGGACAATAGTTCTAAAACTTTAGTTACCTGCTTTGTCTGCCCTTAGGTTTCTATTAGGTATTCATTCATTCATTCATTCATTCCACAGGTAGGTATGTGGTGAAAGATCAAGCAATACTTGAGGGTAAGGACTCATTTTTTTTCTTTTCTGTGTTCCCAGTTCCTAGCAGAAGAAGAGGCAAAAAATTTCTCCAGAAAATGTTGGTCAGCAAAGGAAGGAAGGAAAGAAAAGAGGGTGGGAAGAAAGAAGAAAGGGGAAGAAAGGAAAGAAGGAATGAAGGAAGGGGGCAAGGAAGCAACGAGGGAGTGAAGGAGGGAGGGGAGGAGGGAGAAAGAAAGGAAGGAAGGAAATGAAGGAAGGAAGGAAAGGGCTATTCTTCTCTGACTTGAATCCTGCCTTGGTCATGGAGGGTTGAGCTATGCAGGTAGTAGGTGGGGCCATGATGAGGAGCATTTCTGGAGAGGCAGAGTCCATAATAATTAGGGCCATCAGGCAGATGAGTTCAAATTTTCCTTTTTCCGGTAACTCACAAGTTACATGAATTCTCTGTGCTTTGGTGTCATCTTTAACATGAGAAGGTCAATTAGAACCTAGTTTTTGGTAGGATTATTATGAAGATCAAATGAAGTAATGAATGCTGACTTCCTAAAACATACTGACACCCAGCGCTCTGAAAGTAAGAGATCCTATTTCTGTTGCTGTTCTCATTGGCTGCCTCCAATAAGCTGCTCCTGTGTCTAAAAGCCTTTATGACTATTTTGAAACAGAGTCCAGGACAGAGACAGGCAGCCGAGCTACATGCATGGACCCCAAGAGGATGCTTTCCTTTCCTCCAGAACTTGACCAAGAATCACTCTGCCTATTTCCGTGGGGGTTCTAGAACCAGCCATGCCTGTGCTCAAATCCCAGCTCTGCTACTGGTGACTTGGAGCAATTAACCTCTCTGAGTCTCAGTTTTCTCATCTGTATAATGGGGATAACATTAATGCCCACCTCATAATAATCAGGTTATTATGATGTTTAAACGGCATAATGCATACATAATCCCTGACAAATAATAAGAGTTGAATAAATGCTTGCAGTTGACATGGCACTCATTGCTGTTATTATTATGTGATAGATCTATGAAGCTACTGGGCTTTCAGTATTGCCAACATTTGCACCTAAACGTATCCAGGAATGTAGGCTTGACTAGTTTTCCTTGACTGCCAGCTTCAAAAGACCTCTTCATTTTCAAAGAATACATTTGATAAGTCTGTGAATTTGCATGCTGCCAAAGGCCCCCCATGGTTTCTGTAAGTCCAGATTATTCTGTTTATTTCTTCAGTCACAGCTGTCGTTTATCGTGTGGAGGCAGCTCGTTTATTATGTCTCCGGCCTCCCAGGCGCCTGCTCAGGAGAGCCTTTCTAAACTCTGCCTGCCTCCATCACTGAGTGAGACATTGATAGTGGCTCCCTCGGTCCTGGTCACCAGCAACTGGGCCTGAGAACATGTTGGGGCTGAGGAGTCCCTGAGGAAAGCCCCATCTTTTCACCCCGCTGGGCCCACACACAAGGAGCATCGTCTGCTTTGCTATCATTTTTCCAAATAGGGACCAGCAGCTGCTTTCATCCTCATACAAGACAGTCGTTTCCCTATTTTATTATTAACACATTCTGGCGTAATTGCCTGGGCTCTCAACTGTGACCTGTTAGAGATTCACTCAGCCGTGGGATTTTCAAAGGGAATACAGCATCGCGGTTAAAGACTGCAATATGCCTTTTCCCCAAACAAATTTATTTGTCTGTAAGCCCCCAAGTCAAATCTCTTGTTGAATTTGTTCAAACATAAATTAATCGTTGAATTTACATAGATTTAATGTCTTATAATCGTTCTGGGCTGGGAATCTATATTCAAGACTAGATGCCGTCGCTCAGATACATCACGTTTAATACTGAAAATAATTTTAATCCCTCTAAAGTCCAATCCTTTTGCACATTACCAAGCCAGAGCAGCCAATCCTTTCTAATAAGATACACAAAACCTGCTGCTGCCAACTAATAAACACACATTTCTAGGATTGGGGCCATGTGCATGGGTCTGTTAAAAAAAAAAAAAAATGAAGCACAAACAACTTTTGCAAGAGAAATGATTTGGTCACTTGTTATCCCTATGGCCCTCCAACTGCTATTTCTGTGCTTCGGTGCCCCGTCCCCCACCCCCGCCACAGAAATGAACATCATTCATTTTTTAGGGTTATTGAAAGTGCTTGGGCTATCACGTTCTTTCAATCAAATCCACACAAATGTCACTTGAATGAACTCAAGTCATGGATGCAATCAATATTCACTGAGTCCCTGGTATGTGCCAGGCACTGTTTTGGGTGCTGGACACATAGCAGTGAACAAAATTGACAAAAAAAAAAAACTCACACTCTTGGAGGTGACATTTCAATGGGGGAGGCAAACAAACGCAAGTAAATGTGTAACACGTCAGGTAGTGATAAGTGCTCTGAAAAAAAGTTCAGCACAGTAGTAAGAGGTTAGTGTGAAGTGGTGGTGGGGCCTGGTAGCAATGCAGCCTATTCTATCAAGGGTGGTCACGGAGGGCCTCCTCGAGATGCTGAATGGAACGCGGGAGAGATCCATGCAGATACACAGGCGTTACAGATTGTTATAATCATACCGCCAGTTGCCTTTGAGTTGACTATGACTCACGGTGACCCCATGTGTGTCAGCGAGGAACTGTACTCCACAGGATTTTCAATGACTGATTTTTGGGCAGTAGATCACCAGGCCTTTCTTCCAAGGCACCTCTGGGTGAACTCGAACCTCCAACCTTTTGGTTAGCAGCCGAGAGCATTAACCATTTGTACTACCCAGAGACTCTTGTTATAATTATGGCCTCTGATAAATCACACCTGTTGCTGCTCTTCCATCAAGAGGTGGAGTCTATGTCGCCAGTCCCTTGAATCTGGGCTGGCCTTATGACTTGCTTTAACCACTAGAATGTAGGAGGAATGATGTTATACAAATCCATGAGCCTAGGTCTTAAGAGACCCAGAAGCTTCTGCCTCCACTCTCGTGGAACCTTGAAGCCACCATGATGTGAAGAAGCCTGCTGGAGGCTGAGATGCCCCAGCAAAGAGCCAGCACAATGCAAAGAGAAGTGAGGCCATGATGGAGCCTCCAGTCACACCTGAGCCATCAGAGGACGTAGCTGCATGAATGATTCCAGGTGAGAGGAGCAGAAGAGCCATTCGGGTGCCATCCCACAGAAACATGAGGAAATAATAAATCAGTGTCGTTGCAAGGGAACCCTGGTGGCATAGTGGTTAAGAGCTCGGTCACTAGCAAAAAGGTCGGCAGTCTGAATCCACCAGCCTCTCCTTGTTCCTTGGAAGCCCTATGGGGCAGTTCGATAGGCAACAGGTGTGCGTGCGTGTGTGTGTGTGTGTGTGTGTGTGTGTGTTGGAAGACGTTAAGTTTTAGGATGGTCTTTTATGCAGCAATAGCTAACTACATCCTCAGGGAAAGAACATTCCCAGAAGACAGAACAGTATAACACAAAGGTCTTGAGGCAAACTGTACTTGGCAGGGGTGGGGTGCAGGGATTAGGGAACCACAAAGTGCCTTATGTAACTAGCATGGAATATGCAAGAATTCTTAATCAATCTGAATAATGTCTAAGAAATTCAGAGTTTCTACTTTACGAACCTATAAAAGTTAAAAGCAGTGGCTACCCCTGTCTCCTACCATCCTATATTCTAAAAACAATAGCTGCACTGATTGAGGTATTTTTGGTCACCTCATTTAATCCTCGAAGTAGTCCTATATAAAACATATCATTATTCCCAATTTAGAGATGAGGAACCTTTGCTTGGAGAGAAGTTGGTGCCCAGCATTACCCAGCTAGCATCGAAGAACCAAAAATTGAAGTTGTTCTAACTTCAAAGCCCATGTACTAATCACTGTGATTGTCTGGTGTTCCATCCTCAGTTCCTCTCCATGCTCAAACACTGGAGTAGTTTCTGCACTGAAGGAGTTCTCACAATACTGATGAGCCTATGACACTCCTTGTCCGCCCAACACTTCATCTGATACCAACACATTTAGCTATTTGAATGCAATTTTTCAGGTATAGCAAGCTCAGCTCAACCAGTTGGATGGCTTGAATATACTCCGAGTCACTGCTCTAACCATATAAACCCAAATATTGTGTTCCTACTGAATAACTGGGATACCCATCCTCCATCCCACCAAATCCACATAGCCATAAGCAAGTTATGCCACCCTCTGGTTCCTGCCCTGGGTCTCTTGTTTGTACCTAGAAATGCTTTTGTACTTTAACAAAGGTTGTAGACTCCAGCCACCACCTCCAATGCAACCAAGATTGCTAAGAAGATACTATAATTTAAAGTATATCCATAAAAATCAGCCTGGGACTGACAAGGGGTGAAGGTTGGAGGATTTTTTGTCATTGATGGAGAAATGAATTATACTCACAAAATAAGGCTAGAGAAAAATGATTAAACTTTTAGATGACAATACATAAGCATCACAGACCTCCCAGGAAGAACTATTGGGACTAATCAGTTTAAAATATTGCAAATTATTTCAGAAATGAAAATGTCCAATGTTGTAGAAAATAATACATTCCTTTTAGTATTAAAAAACCAGGCTGGCATGGATGAATAATTGGTGCGTGTGAGATAGTGTGAGGATGCCTTTTGGAAGGTATTAGGCAGTATATTTAAGGAAAAATAATTCCAACTACACTTATGTTGCAGCCAGTTGAGAAAGGATCTGAACTTCATGGTATATTGTCTCCTGAGCACTTGAGTCTAGTTTACTGCTGTGTTCCCAAAGGTCCACAGGGTAGTTGCATGAAACTGCATGAGACCACATCCCGGGATAATGAGTACAGGTCTCCAGTCAGGTTTGTAAGTGGCAAGAAGGGGTTCCAGTGGAAAATATTCAGATACTTATTCATTCTTTTAGGACACCTCTGTTGAACATCTGTTATTAATCAGGATCTATGCTGAGTAGTAGAAATGCATTGCCCCTGCCCTCAGGGAATTGCCCTCTAATAACAGAAGAGACAAGTATATTAGTGATTATAATAGAGCGTTCTCAGTACTGTGGCTGATATGAATAGATGCTATGCAATCACGTAGGAGGGATGCTAACACCTATTATGAGCAAGAGAGTAAGCAAAGAGGGTGGTCTGGAAAAGTTTCCTGGATATAACAGCACTTGATTTGAGTGCTGAAGTAGAAATTAGCCAGACAAAAAAATAGGGAAGGCATTCCCCCAAAAAGAGCAGCTTGCTTACAGGCTCAGACTTAGGATGCTAGCATAATGCTTATAGGATGAATAATTCAAGGATAGCATGCAGGAGATAAAATGCTTTGAGTGCTAAAGCTAAGAATTAAAAGGCTTTATTCTGATGTCAAAGATCAGGAATTTTACATTAAGAATGGGTATGCAGCTGCTAAACAATGCTGTTATAGATTGAATTGTGGCCCCCCAAAATATGTCTATCAGTTTGGCTAGGCCATGATTCCCAGTATTAGGTGACTGTCCACCATTTTGTGGCGTGATGTGATTTCCCTACGTGTTGTAAATCCTATCACTATGATGTTAATGAGATGAATTCTTGACAGTTATATTGATGAGATCTACAAGGTTAGATTGTGTGTTAAGCTAAACTCTTTTGAGATATAAAAGAGAGAAGGTAGCAGAGAGACAGGGGAACCACCAAGATAGCAATGTAGGGAGCACAGAGTGTTCTTTGGACCTGAGGTTCCTGTGTGGAGAAGCTCCTAGACCAAGGGAAGATTGATGACAAGGACCTTCCTCCAGAACCAACAGAGAGAAAGCCTTCCCTTAGAGTTGTCACCCTGAATTCAGACTTCTAGCCAATTAGACTGTGAGAGAATAAACTTCTGTTTGTCAAAGCCATCCACTGATCGTATTTCTGTTATAGCAGCATTAGATAACTAAGACAAATGCATTTTAGGGATCTAGCCTCTTTCTACTCTCCCCTTCACCATTGCTGGCATGTTGGCTTTTCTCTCTGTTGCCTATCATTGCAAGATGGCTACTCTAGCTCCAGACATCCCATCAGCATTCAAAATAGGAAGATGGCAGGAAGGAGGTGGCACCATTCCTAAGTGTCCTGTTTATCTAGAAATCAACAGAATTCCCAGAACTGCCCCCAATAGCTCTGGGAACTGCCACATTCTCCAGAACATACCACAGGGCCTCTACCTAGTTGCAAAGAAGGCTGAAAAGGTAGTAAGTTTCTGCAGCCACAAAGTAGAAAGACAGTTGTTTGGGAGTGGTTCAAACAATTGTGTCTGCTGCGAGATTTTAAGCAGAATTTTTTATTTTGAAAAAAATAAAGCTCTTCTGGAAGCAGTGGGGAAGCTAAAAGAAGGGTTCCTGTCCTTAGAGAGTCCTAAGACGTGATGTAGGAGTGGGAGAGAGATGTATAGAAATGCCAACAAGAAAGTAATGAGTTTTTAGTTTGGAAACTAGAAGGCTGAGAAGGGATGACTAAAATATTCAGTTAAAATAATCGAAATTGGAAAAATAACACAGGCAATTGATGGCGAAAACATGGGCTTCTCTACCAATTTCTGTAATTAAAATACCTACGTAGTACTTTAGATAAGAAGCAAAAATGTCACTTCGGTGTCACTAAGGTGTTCCTGACCCAAGCCACGATCTTTTCAGTTGCCTCATATGCAGGCAAAAGCGGAACAATGAAAAAGACAGATAGAATAAGAATTGATACATTCGAATTGTGGTGTTGGTAAAGAATATTAAATGTACAGTGGACTGCCAGAAGAAGGAATAAATCAGTCTTAGGAGAAATACAGACAGAATATTCCTTAGAAGTCTTGAACTTGCTTACTTTGGACACACCATCAGGAAAGACCAATCACTGGAAAAGGACACCACGTTTGCTAAAGTAGAGGGTCAGTGAAAACAAGGAAAACCTTCAGTGAGATGGGCTGACAGAACAGCCACAAGAACGTACTCAAGTGTACCAAAGACCATCAAGATGGCACAAGACTGGGCAACACTTTGTTCTGTTACACATAAGGTCACAATGAGTTGACGCTGACTTGATGGCAACCAAAAAACAACAGGACTTTAGAGCTTACAACAAAAAAATAGTTCTGTGTTGTATTTTGTTAAGTCCTAGCTGAAGGCTGGTGATTCAAACTTACCCAGAGGTGTCTCCGAAGACAGGCCTGGTGATCTGCTTCTGAAAGATCACGGCCTTGAAAATCCTATGGTGTGGTTCTTCTCTGCACACATGGTGTCACCACAAGTTGGGATCAACTCAAGGGCAACTAACAACCACAGCAACATGACAACCCCAGATTTGGTAAATGGCATCTACATCAGAATTGGTACATGGCATCAAACCAGTGGTCTCTATAACCTCTGCTGCGGTCAGAAGGAATATCTGTGTGATGGTAGCTTCAGTCCGAGCAATGTAGAGAAAACTAAGGAATCAAAGACTGGAAGCAATAAAATATCCACCAAACGGTGACACAGCTAATAATTAAAAAAATAAATAAATAAATAATAATTAGCAAAAGCCAATTCAAAGCCAGGACTTGATACCATATCTCTTTGATAAAACGTCAAGGAAATGTAATGATAAGTAGAGTTTGTATGATATTTAAGAGTATTTGGATGTTAAAAGTATAGGTTTTGGAGTAAAAAACAGTATAGGTCTCCAAGTTTGTGTAATCCTAAGGCATTTTCAAGGGTAATTTTGTCTACACAAATGTCACTCCCAGCATTGACATCAGAACTTAAGCTCCGTGTAAAATGGAACTAGACTCTTTACAAAGGCCACTATGAAGATGAGATAAAATAGTGCATTAAAGGGCTCAGCATAGTGTCTGGCATAAAGTAGGTGTGCCACAATGTCTATTAAATAAATAAATGGATAAAAAAGTAAGCACTTATATACTGTATACTATGTGCAGACACTACTCTAAGTCTTTAACATATATTATCTCATTTAAGCCTATGAGGTCAAAACAAAACAAAACAAAAGCCTGTGAGAAAATAGTAATATTTTGCCTCATTTCATAAATGTGATTTAATCAGTATTCTATACTGCCTCCCATGTACAAGAAGGGGAAGTTACCGTCACTAGGGTGCCATCTTAAATCTCTAAGACTGAAGCTACCATCACACAGGTTTTTCTTCTAATCATAGCAGAGGTTGTAGAAACCGCTGGTGTGATACCATGTACCAATTGTGATGGTCCGTATCTCATACCAAAGCTATCAACAGCTCATCCTCTAGAATACAAGATTCCAGATGGAAGATAGAAGGTGGAACATACTTCTTCCTAGGTTGCCTTACTCTTTTAAAAGCTAACCACATCTCAACTAGGATTGTGTTGTTATGTGCCATTGAGTTGGTTCCAACTCATAGTGACCCTATGTGCAACAGAATGAAACACTGCTTGGTCCTGTGCCAACCTCAAAATCCTTGTTATGCTTGAGCCCATTGTTGCAGCCACGGTGTCAATCTATCTCATTGAGGGTCTTCCTCTTTTTCACTGACCCTCTACTTTACCGAGCATGATGTTCTTCTCCAGGGACTGATCCCTCCTGATGACAGGTCCAAAGTATATGAGACAAAGTCTTGCTTCTAAGAAGCATTCTGGCTGTACTTCTTCCAAGACAGGTTTGTTCATTCTTTTGGCAGTCCATGGTATATTCAACATTCTCTGCCAACACCACCACTCAAAGGTGTCAATTCTTCTTCCATCTTCCTTATTCATTGTCCAGCTTTTGCATGCATATGAGGTGACTGAAAACACCATGGCTTGGGTCAGGTGCAACTTAGTCTTCCAGGTGACATCCTTGTTTTTTAACACTTTAAAGAGGTTTTTTGCAGCAGATTTGCCCAACGCAATACATCGTTTGATTTCTTGACTGTTGATTCCGTGGATGTTGATTGTGGATCGAAGGAAAATGAAATCCTTGACAACCTCAATATTTTCTCTGTTTATCATGATGTTGCTTATTGGTCCAGCTGTGGGGATTTTTGTTTTCTTTATGTTGAAGATTCTAGATAATCAAAATCAGAATGGCTCGAAGAAATAGTTCATTGCAGTCTTTTCTGAGAACTGAGGACACAAAGGCCCATGAAGGAAAGGTCCTTGCCCAAGGTCACACAAGTGAGTGGTCCAACTGCATCCAGAACCCAGGCCTTCTGGTGCTGAAGTGTCTACATCACTCTGCTGACTTTTTCATGCAATCCTCTCCTCCATGTCTGACAGTTCTTCCTTCAGCTGCATTAAAACTGAACAACAGCAAAGGTGGGGCCGTTGAAGGGGAAGGCAGGAGGCCCAAGGCACACATTTTCAATTGGCCTCAATTTTAGACTTCTGATGAATATTTCATATGGGATTATGCATTCAGTAATAGTGACATGCTAATATGAACAAAGAAGTAAGGGTACACTCCAGGGAAGGAACGAGGGTGAGGACAGTGAAGTGCCTAAATTTAAGGAGATGCCATCCTGAGAGTGACCACCTCCTTAGATTATGCATCTGAGGCACCTCACTTGCCTCATGCTAGTCCTGGCCCTGGTGTATCTGACGTCTTTAAACCTGAGTCCTATGTATTAGACAGAGATATATAGATTGCTGTTGAGTTGACTCTGACTCAGGGCCACCTTATACACAACAGGACAAAATGTTGCTTGGTTCTGCATCACCCTCACCCTTGCCAGCATGTTCTAGTCCATCGTTGTGTCTACTGTGTCATCCATCTCACATAGGGTCTTCATTGCCCTCGCTGGCCCCCTGCTTCACCAAACATGATGTCCTCCGCTAGCTATTGATCCCTCCTGATGATGTGTCCAAAGCAAGTGAGCTGGTCAATGTTCTGTTGTGATCTGTACAGTTTTTATTGGCTAATTTTCAGGAGTAGGGTACTGGGCCTTTCTTCCTAGTCTGTCTTAGTCTGGAAGCTCTGTTGAAACCTGCCCCCCATGGGTGATCTTGCTGGTGTTTTAAATACTGGTGGCATAGCTTCCAGCATCACGGCAACACATGAACTACCACAGTACAACACACTCATAGACAGGTGGTGCTACTAATTAATATATATATTTTTTCCTCTAAATTTTATTTATTTTGCTTTTGTTGTTGGAAATATACACAGCGAAGCATACACTAATTCAAGTTTCTACGTGTATAATTTAGTGACACTGATGATAATCTTTGAGTTGTGCAACCATTCTCACCCTCTTTTTCTGAGTTATTCCTCTCATTAACATAAACTCACTGCCTCCTATCTAATCTTTTGAGCTGCTGTTGT
This sequence comes from Elephas maximus indicus, assembly GCF_024166365.1. Taxonomy (NCBI): domain Eukaryota; kingdom Metazoa; phylum Chordata; class Mammalia; order Proboscidea; family Elephantidae; genus Elephas; species Elephas maximus. The sequence continues at coordinate 86,374,849 of NC_064830.1, read as the reverse complement.
CAATTTGATTCTGTATAGGTAGATCTTGAAGGATCCTGATGCTCAAGGCAGGGCTTTCTTATCAATTAAGCTAAACTATCGTTCAGCTTTAAGAAGACTTCAGGGGATATTATTGGTTTAAGGTATAAAGATTATCTCAGGGCAATAGTTTCAGGTATTCATCCACCCTCTATGGCTCCAGAAAGTCTAGAGTCCATGAGAATGTGAAATGCTGTTCTGCATTTTCTCCCTTTTGATCAGGATTCATCTGTGGAATCTTTGATCAAAATGTTCAGTAATGGTAGCTGGATACCATCCGGCTCTCTGGGTCTCATGGCAAAGGAGGCAGTTATTCACTGAGGCAATTAGCCACACATTTTATATCCTACTCCTATTCCTGACTCTTCTTCTTCCTCTGTTGCTCTAGGTGAATAGAGACCGATTGCTTTGCCTTGAATGGCTGCTTATAGGCTTTTAATACTTCAGACTCTACACAAAGAAGTAGGAATTTTTTTAAATATACTTTTTAATTAAAAAATCACACTCTTGTGAAGAGTGTGATTATATTGCATCATATTTTTAGGAATAAAAGCATTCTATGTAAACATCTGATATATGCCACCATAGGACAGAACAGGACTGCCCCTTAGGGTTTCCAAGGAGCAGCTGGTAGATTTGAACTGCTGACCTTTTGGTTAGCAGCCAAGTGCTTAACCACTGCACTACCATGGCTCCTTTAATATAGCATAAGCCTCAAAAAATGTCAGTGCCCTGGGCTTCTCGGAAATAGAGACATCCCTAAGCACAGAAATACTTTATTTTCACTCTGGGGTCTACTTTGGGCTTAGATTCCTCCGCCCCTCGCTCCCTTCCCACACTCTGCTCTCCTAAATTAGTACTTTTGGCCTCAAGCTCCCTCCCCTTCTGTGGCCCATAGCTCCTTCCCCTTGGCCTTCCACGCCTGACCTTCTTTCTCCCTAGCCCCGCACCTATTCCCGCTGATGTTTTCACAGTGGGATCTGTTTCATGTACCTCCTCCTCAGATCACAAAGAATTTCATCTCCAGGGTTTGTGGAGCTCTGTGTAGGGATGCCTATGGGCTTCATACATAATTAATGACAATTCAGCTACACATGTTTTCTATTAGCAATTCAGACTCTTTTAGGACTTTTTAAAACATACTTTGCGATTCACCAAAATTCCAAGAGGCATTTAAATAGGAAAAATCCATAAAAGCACAGAATGTTGGAGGTTTCTGGAAGGAGGCTTTAATGAAGAATTTCTCCCCAGAGAGGCGTTTCCTGAAATGCTTTGCTCTGTACCACGAGTTTCTCCAGATGAGTACAAGACTAAATTGCAGGTCTCCTCAAAAACAATGTCAATGGAACACATTTTTTAAAAAATGGTCCCAGGTTACCATAACAACCAAGGTTCCAACATCATGTTGACTAACTGCAAAGTGATATGATCAGGAAGACCAGAGCAGGGAACAAAAGTATCAGGTTGCTATGGCAACTGGATATACAGAAAATAAGAGTTGTTTCAATAGGCAAGTTTTCAGTGTAAAAGTAAATGTAAAGCATCTTTCTGGGGTGAATGATCACCCAGGAAATTTTTGCATTAGCCAAGAGTTATCCCATCATTTTCTTTGGTGGCCAAAGCTCTAAGAAGCTGTATCAGTTAGCTATTGCTACATAACGAATTGAATTTAAACAATAACCACATATTATTTCTCATGAGTCAAGAACTTGCTGGCGATTTCTGTGGATCTGGACCCAGCCTGGGCTATCTGGCCATGCTCAGTTGGACTTGTTCGGGAGTCTGCAGTCAACTAGCAGGTCAGCTGGGCACTGACTCATCTAGGACTTAGCTTTGTTCCATGTACTCTTTCATCTTCCAGCAGGCTAACCTGGATTTGCTCTCATTGTGAAGCAGGGTTCCAAAAGAAAGAGCCGAATTTTCAAGACCTCTTCAGGCATAGGCTCAAACAGGCATACCATCACTTCCACTACTTTCTACCAGCTAAAGCAAGGTACAAGGGAGACAGACTGCATTTCTTGAAGGGAGAGGGTAATGCCCCAGTGCAAAGGGAGTGGATACAGAGAAGAGTAGAGAACTGTGGTCATTTTTTAAAACAGTATATCGAGGTGCCAACTTTTGTACATAAGATTCTATCGCAATAACACAGAAAAGTTGAATATACAAAAATCAAACAATACACCTAAATACCAAAAGGTCTCCCAGAGAGCAAAATACATCATAAAATGTCAAATTGTAGCTCATGTACCAGACATGATTTTTGACAATGTATTTTTAGGATTTCATACTTGTTCTTTCATTCCATTCACTTCCTTCAAAACTGAACAGAGTCAAGTGACCACTTGAGCCCCAAAGGGAATATAATTGAGGCTGGAGATAAGATTGCCTGCAACATTCATCAGCTTATGCAAGCAGTTTAGTTGTGATTAAAAGTGCCAGTTTTGAAGTCAAATTGCCTGGTTTCAAATTTTCTCTCAATCTCTGACTAGTTATTTGAATAGGTAAGACAGTGACCTCTAATGAACCCCAATATGCTCATTTATAAAAGGAGGGTAAAATATTACAGTATTTTTTTTTTATCCTAAAATACACTTTCTACTTTTTAACATATCTGAAATTAGGGTGCACCATACAATTGATGCTACGTTACAGTCATAAATAAAAGAGTTGTGTATCCTACAACTGATGGCATCTTAGGCTCAACGAATATTGTGGTGCTTTCCTCATGTTGTTGTTGTTATTGTTAGCTACCATGGAGTCAGCCTGCCTCAAATGGTTAATCTATGTCCTGATTAGAACAGTGCCTGTCCCAGTATTTGTTTAGTAAAAGTGAGTTATTATGATAATGAGGAAGAAAGTTCACATTGGACATATATATTGGAGGTTTAGGAAAACAGATATACAGTGTATGTACATTCAAGGTGTCCACAGTTTGAACATTTGCAAATGAAGGATAGGCTATGTCTTCTTTGAATAGGGTCTGTCTTAGTCATCTACTGCTGCTATAACAGAAATACCATAAGTGAATGTCTGCAACAAACAGAAGTTTATTCTCCCACAGTCTAGTAGGCTAGAAACCTAAATTCAGGGCATCAGCTCCAGGGGAAGGTTTTCTCTCTAGTGGCTCTGGAGGGAGGTCCTTGTCATCGATTTTCCCCTGGTCTAGTTGATTCTCCTGCATAGGGACCCTGAGTCTAAAGGATGCACTCTGCTCCCTGAGCTGATTTCTTGGTGGTATGAGGTCCCCATGTCTCTTTGCTCACTTCTCTCTCTTATATATCAACGGAGATTGGCTCAAGACACGATCCAATCTTGTAGATTGAGTCCTGCCTCATTAAAATAACTGCTGCCTTTCATACCTCATTGACATCATGGACGTAGGATTTACAACACAAAGGAAAATCACATCAGATGACAAAATGGTGGACAATCACACAATACTGAGAATCATGGCCTAGCCAAATTGATACACATATTTTTGGGGGACACAACTCAATCCATGACAGGGTCTTTTAGGAGAAGTGAAGAAAACTGAACTTTCCTGACTACTGGTTAGTGCCAGCAGCAATTTTGCTTGATTGGCTTTAATTATCACTTAACCCTGGAAAAAGAGTATCATCTGCCCATTTTATTGAAGAGTAAACTGAGAATCAATGAGGTAAAAAAGGCACACTTAGAGTCACAAAGTTCATTAGTGCAGAGAGAAGCTGAACTCAGATATCTCTGACTCTAAAGGTGTTCATTCAACTCCCTGGAGGCAAGACCTAGAAGAGAAGGGAGCAGCAGAGGACCATGCCAAGCATGAGAACCCTCATGTCCAGTGTTCAGAATTATTGGGTTAAAGAGTAGAAGCAGCTGGTCAATGCTAACTCAGAAGTTCTCTCTAGGAGGAACTCAGAGACACCAATTTGGTTGGAAGAGGGCTAGGGACTTTGTCTGGAAACTGCATAGGAAGCACATGATTTTTATTTAGATTGCATGTTTCTTTGTAGGTGGCTTGGAAGAGTTGTTAAGAGTGATTATGAAGGGCAAACCACCTTTCGGGGCAACCACTGCAATCTGTGAAATGCTGCTGAGTTCTCTCTACCTCCTGGATCCATATGCTTAGAAGAACCTTCCTACCCAATCAAACTCCTTTGAGCTCTCCACCGTACATGTCTTCATCCATATCTGCATCCCTGGTCCTTGGCACAGACCTTCCACTGACTACTAACTACATAAAATTTGCTGATGCCTAAACCATCCCACAGGAACTTATTCCATATATAGACTTCATGTCCAAGGAAGAGATATCCCTAAATTTTCCACGCAAAGGAATCCTCTTCCTTTGGTCATAGAAAGCCTCTAGAGTGAGATCCTCATTCTAAAGTGAGAAACAAGAAATCATTTGGAATTTTGTAGTGCCAATTAGGTAAGAAGAACACAGCACTTTACTCCAACTCCACTTCTGCCAGTGTACACTGTCTTTTTGTAATTAACCTCTCAGGCATCTCAACATTGCAGTTGCTAGTAGTGACTCTCATATCAGTTAGATGTCCATATACTTGATGATCAGGTTTCTGTTGGGAGCCAGCCAGGTTTTTAGCAGATGCTCAGTGACCGGGTAGAAGGAAGAAGGAAGGGAGGAAGGGATGGATGAAGAGAAAGAAAGAAAAAGGGAGGTAGGGGAAAAGGAAGGGATTAAAATGTCCAACTTTGCTCATTTCTGATGTAGAAAAGTTTCATTTTTTTCAAATAAACAGGTCATGCAAAATGATGCAGTAATAATATTCTTGCTCTGAATGGAACATCCGACAAGATGTTCAATGTCTCTTGCAGAGAAAATGCCTTTCCCCCACCCCTATCTCCTTTGTCAAACACTTTTTGAAGCAGAGGGTCAGGAAAAAGCAAATCTCATGTGATGGGCATGTATGACTTCTTTTATCTAAAAATTAGTTGTGTTCCCTTGCATTGCCTGTGAGAACTCTTAACCATTTCTGCTGTTACCCCATTGTTGTTAGTTAGTTGCCATTGAGTTGGCTCCGATTCACAGTGACCTTATGTATGACAGAATGAAACATGTCCTAGTCCTGCACCATCCTCATGATTATTGGAGCTTGAGTCCATTGTTGAGGCTATTGTATCAACCATCTCATGAGTTTTTCCCTTGTTTTTGCTGACCCTCTACCAAACATGACATCCCTTTCCAGTGACTGGTCTTTTCCATGACATACCCAAAGCAAGAGAGTAAAAGTCTTGCCATCTTCACTTCTAAGGAGCATTCTGGTTGCAGTTCTTCTAAAACTGATTTGTTTGTTTTTCTGATGTATTCAATATTCTTCGTCAACACTACAATTGGAATGCATTGATTCTTCTGTCTCCCTTTTTCATTGTCCAGCTTTTGCATGCATATGAGGTGATTAAAAAGACCATGGATTGGATCAGGTGCACCTTAGTCATCAAAGTGACATCTTTGCTTTATAAAACTTTCAAGAAGTCTTTTGTAGCCAATTTTCCCAATGCAATGTGTCATTTGATTTCTCAACTATTGCTTCCATGAATGTTGATTGTTGATCCAAGTAGAATGAAATCATTGACAACTTCAACTTCTTCTTTAACTCATCCATCAGGACCTACTTAATGTCCCTTGTACAGGGAAGACTTCTCAGGTTGCCATCAACTATATTAAAATAACCTTACATACTTTCTGCACAGGACTGTGGCCTTCTACCCTGGACCTCTAGCAAAATGTCCCTCTCTAACTCCTCTAACATACTTCCCATTCTTGCTTGGTTCCAGGTCTCTGTGTCTTTTCTCTTCACACAGACATATAAAGACTCAAATTGTTCTACCTGTAAGACACTAGATCACAGTACCCAGACACTAGATAACTAACTTAATCTTCCTGAGCCTTGATTTTCCCTATAATCAAATGGGGATAATAACAACTTAACAAGGGCATTGTAAGATTAAATATGACAATATAATGTAAACTACTTAATAAAGTATACTTGGTGCTAATTATAAATATTAGTATGTTTTATAATAATAATAAAGATACAGATATTGAATTTGTAAGGTCTAAGATATCGACATGACACAGAATGCCAAGTACAGGTCAATCTTTGTTACCACGAAAATCAAGAAAAAGCAATAAATGAATAAATGAATGCCTGTGTGTCATTATTGGGGCGGGGGTAGAATACAATGATTCTCTTTATGATTTTTTAGGAGTCTGGGTGGGAGAGCAGTAGCAGAAGCTCTGACTAGTGAATAAGAGGAGAAGAGGCTGAGCGATGCATAAAGGGCAGTCAGAAAAAGCCACCTCATCCTAGAGAACCCTGCCTGAACACCCTTATTTTGCTCCCTGAGAGAAGGCTCTCACAGCATCTCTGTGCTTCTGCTCCTATCTATGCACTCCTGGAACCCATGACCACACACCCCCAGACCTCAGCTCAGGAACACTCTTGGATCTTTGGACAGATAACAGCGGCTGATCCACTGTAGCTCCCAGTCCTCACTTTCAATTTCATTTGGTGAGGATAGTCATTCTTCTTGCATGACCCGTTTAATACTAGATCTCGAAAATCTCCACCTTGGTCCACTGGCCATTGGTTCTGAAATTCACCCACCATCTTTCCTTGCCCTTTGATAGAAATTGACAAGGACTCATGGGAGGGAGATGTTTGGCTCTTGTGCTGGTAGGTAAACCAAGTCAACTGAGAAACAAAAAAAACAAACCCACTACCATCAAGTCAATTCTGACTTAGAGCGACCTTATAAGTCAGAGGTGAACTGCCCCACAGGGTTTCCAAGGAGTGACTGGTAGATTCCAACTGCTTACCAGCCAATTGGGAAGGGAAAGTTAATTTGAGTAGACAAGATTTAGCATCCTTCTGAAAAATAAGAGATCTTCATATATTCTCTGTCTCTGTCTTTCTCTCCCCACCTTTAAGTTGAGGATACATTAAGATGTAAAATTCAGCCTGTCAGGTACGGTATAATATTTATATTCTGAGGGGATCTTTATCAAATGTCCAGTGAGCCTGAAACATTTAGATAGACAAGTGAGGTAATTTAGAACTCTTGGCCCAAACTGTAAAGCTTCACTGTTGACATGAATCAAATCAATTAGATGGTTAGCATGTCACTTCTTTTTGGTCATTGTATATTCAATCATTGTGGATTATAATATATTATTATATTATCCATCCCCAGACCTTCTGAGAGGAAACGAAGGACACAGATATTCCATATGCACCCTCATACAATGGTCTACAGAGTAGAAGACATTTAGTAAAGAGACAATGACCAAGCTCAGGGGATTTGAACAGTTTGGTGATTTGTAATGTGGGAAAATTTTCTTGAAAACTATAAGCATTGCCATGTATTTGCAGCCTCAGTTGTGAATTGGTAACATCTAGAACTAAGCTTCCTGCCATATTCCAGTAGCAGTTGTACCTGGGCCTTCTCTGATAGCCACTGTGCCCACCAAATCATTGCGTTCCCTCATTCCTGGCCAAGACAACCCAGCCAGTGTGTATGGGCTTCTACCCAAGTTTCCCCTACTGGCACCCAAGCTCCCTTATTATCATCACCATTGCTTGAGTGCCTGTTATGAGCTAGGCAAAGGACAATGCTTAACAAATAACATCTCCTTTGGTCTTTATAACTGGGCATTGAGCCTCAGAGAGACTAAATTACTTAGCCAAACTTAATACCAGAGTTGAGATTTTTGGCAGGCCAGTCCAACTTCAAATTCTGTGCACTCCTCTTCCACCTTAGCAAGCTGTCCCCCTTCCCTACTGGGAGCCCTGCCCCTCTCATTAGTGATTCACATTAAAGAGTAATTTTGGATGACCAAAAAAGACCAACTCAACAAACTTAAGAAAGGATAATGGTGACCTGACAGGGGTGAGTAACCCTGAATTCAATCTTATTGGAAAAAATAGAACAATCAGATCTAATCTTTGTCAGGTCCTCAGATAACATCTAGTCCAGGGTTTGAAAATGCCCCTGAATTTAGGGGCCAGCTGTGAGGTAATGGGAGCCCTGGTGGCACAGTGGTTAATAGCTATGGCTGCTGAACAAAAGTCTGAACCCACCACCCACTCCTTGGAAACTCTATGGGACAATACTACCCTGTACTATAGGGTCACTATGAATCGGAATCGACTCAATAGCAATGAGTTGGTTTGGGAGGAAAAAAATACCCTGCTGTGGCCACAGTTAGGACCCTTCACAAATATGTGGTCTCTCGCCCTGGGCACAGGTAAGATCACATATCTCCAGCCTACTTAAACTCAGGCATGGCCATATGACTTGCTTTGACCAATGGAATGTGGGAGGAAGTGACTTGTGTCATTGAAGAGTTCATGAATTTTCTGCCCTGCTTTCCTTGCCTTGCCTTTATGGTAGTAGAAGCCTGTGCTATAAGGTCATTTATGTCAGCCTAGATCCTTAAACACCTATGCTGAATAGTTCCCCTCTGCTGATGCATGGTAGGCAGTGAGAAATAAATGTTATTTTAAATGGAGACTTTGTCATGGTTGTTACTGCAACATAATCTAACCCATACTGACTGTGATGGTCCCTGGGTGGTGCAAGTGGTTTGTGCTCAACTACTAACCAAAAGATTGGCAGTTTGAACCCACCCAGCAGCATTGCAGAAGAAAGTCCTGGCATTCCACTTCTGTAAAGATTACAGATGAGAAAACCCTATGAAGCAATTCTACTCTGTAACACATGTGGTCACCATGAGTCAGAATTGACTCGATGGCAATGTGTGACACTTTCTTAAGCATCCATAGTAAAGGATACTCAAAACATAATAAATAAATATTAAGTAAATAAAGAATTATGTTGGCTAAAAAAAAAAAAAGCATATACATGTTAGATTCAGTTTCTGGGTCTCCTGGCAAGCAAATTGAGCTCAGAGTGGTAGATTACTTGACAGGGTCATGTACAGTTACATACATGGTGGGCCCAAATCTAGAATCAAGATCTCCTTATCCCAGGTGGATTAAAACCAAACTTTCTAGGGTTTCAATTTATGTCTTCCCGAAAAAGAATGGGGCATGTCCCCTTTCAGAATACTACCTATATTATTGTAAGATTTCTTGGTGGAATCTTCTTGAACCCACAAAAAATTTTCTTTGTATGATATTTCTGTGACTTTGGAGGTTCATGCTAGATAATAATAGCAACACGTATGAACATTAATTAGCTGTTCTCTGTACTGTGGTAAGCATTTAAAATGACTTGCTTCATTTTGTCTTTGTCATTGAGAGATCTGACTTTTGCCTTCTGTCACAGACCATTGTAGAAAGGCAAAACATAGTCAACAATTTATGTGGGAATGTGAATTTTTCAGAGGAGTGTCTTACGTTGCCAGGGTAAACATGTAGATTGCAGAGTTGGAAGGATTCCTAGAGAGCGCCCCCTTCCTTTACTGATGGGGAAACTGAGGCCAAGAGAAGGGAATAGTCTTGCCCAAGGGTACACAATGAGCTACTGACCTACGACTTGAGCTTAGGTGTCCTGTCTTGTGGTCCAGATTTCCCTCTCCCTCAAACTTCATGGAACCATCTGAAGGTAGCTAACAACATATGTTACTTAAGAGGAAAAAAGTTAAAGAAACTAGACAAAGCATATTTTTAGCGAATCGGAAGTTCCCACCCCAAATCAGAAATGGTCTACAGAGATGAAGGCCTGCCCATGGAGGCAAAGCAGCACAAACAGCAAAGAAGAAGAAAGAACTGCACTCTGGCCCCAGGGTCTGAGGAACATTAGGGAGTGGTGAGGATGGGGGCAAAGCACACATCCCATTTGAAATGGTCTGCACTTACATGCTGTAACTGACTGTCACCCTGAAGAAATACAGCCTCAACATTGGCAGATAATTTGAGTTTTTCAGAAGAAGGCAAAAATCTGGATTTTACGTTTTTTGTTTTTTTAAACAAAGGTTCCTGACTTTTAAAAGTTGGCTAAAAAAAATAAAACAAAACAAAAACACCATTACGTAGGCCAAACAAAACATTTGTAACATCTGGGAAGCAGAAGCCGGGTTGGGCTGGTTCACAGCAAACCAAAGGGGAAGGTGCAGACAGTAGGGTCTCCAAGTGCCCTGTCTTATCTAACAGATCCCACCCAACACATGCAAGTTCCCTCTGCCTTGGCCCACAAGGCTGTAAGTGACCTGCTCCACAACGCATCTCCCCATTGCTCCCTCTGGTCCAGCCACACAGACCTTCTCGCTGTTCCTCAAACACAACAAGTTCATTCCTATATCAGCATCCCTGTACTTCCTGCTTCCTCCACATTCGGCTCTCACAGTGCAGACTTCACAGCATAGCTTATTCTGTTACCCTACTCGGACCTTGGATCACATGTCGCCTTCACAGGCAGGCCTTCTGTGGCCCACCACTCTAAAGGAGCTTGCTTGTCTTCGCTCCCTGGAATCCCTGAAAGGCGCCAATGGTTAACATGCTCAGGTGCTAACCAAAAGGTTGAAGGTTCAAGACCACCTAGAGGCACCTCGAAAGAAAGGCCTGGTGACATAAAAAAACATACTTCTGAAAAATCAGTTACTGAAAACCCTACAGAGCACAGTTCCACTCTGACACACATAGAATCACCATGAGTCAGAGTTGACCCAGTGGCAACTGATAACTGGTCTTGGCTCCCCATCACATTACATTTTTCTGAACTTATTTTGCATGTTTATTTACTTATGTTATTTTTGTTGATTCCTCATCTATTTCCTCCAATTACAATGCAAATTCATGAAAGCAAAGGCTTGGCACGTGTTTTTTTTTATTTTTTTATTTCTGTATCTGCTGTGCTTACACTAGCGCAGATAGGCGTCCAGTTAACATTTGTTGAAAAACAAAGAAGGAAAAGAAACAAGAAAGGATGGGTGAAAGGACTGGAGGAAGGGACAGAAGTAGGGAGGGGTGGAAGGACAGAGAAAGAAAGAGAAAAAAGATATTTACATATATATAAAAATAAACACAAGACAAGAGGAAGAGGAAAGGAACTAGAAGAAAGGAGGGAGGGAAGGGAAATTAAGTTTGGCACTTTGGCTACATGGGATACTGGAACAAATGTAGTTTTGTGTTCAGACAGACCTGAGTTCAACTTCCAGCCGTCCTACTTCCGACTTGTGTGATCCTGGATGTATCATTTAACGTCTAACCAAAACCAAACCAAACCCAGTGCCCTTGAGTGGATTCCGACTCATAGCGACCCTATAGGACACAGTAGAGCTGCCCCATAGAGTTTCCAAGGAGCGCCTGGGGGATTCAAACTGCCAACCCTTTGGTTAGCAGCCGTAGCGCTTAACCACTACGCAACCAGGGTTTCCATTTAACATCTAGAAGCCTAAATTTCTTCCTGAGTAAATAAACACAAAGATCTTGCCCTTGCAGGGTTTGTTGTGATGATGAAAAGAGACACCCTATGAGAAAAATGCCGTTTGGTTCCGTTGTCCTGTGTAAGTGTTGGCTTCCTGGAATAGCACTGTTGGTCCTAGTCACAGAAGCTTGTGGGAGGGCAGCTGTGTTCTCTGTGGGGAGCAGCCCAGGAAATCTGCATATGACTCAGAGAAGTGTCAGCCTCTGCCTGCAGTGTGCAGGGTAATTAAAGGCACAGTAGGCAGGTGTCATTAACTTGTTAACCTGAAGCTTTCTCTCTCCCCACCCCCACCCCACTGGGAGAGAGACTGCAAAGGAATTCAGATGAACAGGTCTGACTTAGATAGCTCCCTTTCAATTATTCTCCCTGGAGCCCTGTGCATTTGTTGGGCTCATTATTAAAATTCTGGGGCTGGGATGTATCAATCCACAATTCCTCTCTAGATGAACACACCAGGTGCCTGTCTCCTTAAAACTCACTGCTCCCAAAAGAGGACTCTGACTTCCTGACTGCGTGGTCCCAACCCAGCTCCTAATTCTGCTGGGAGGGTTTTTAACATTTCCATCTAGATTGCCAAATTATGCAATTAGCTCTTCCCAGTAGTAGCTGTATCCTTTCAAGCTTGTGAGGACCAGAAAGGCAAGGATTCTCTGAATGGCACCTCTAAATCCCTGAGTGTAACGCTCATAGCACCTTGCAGTGTCTGGCACACGTGGTCAGTGCTCAATGACTATGTGTTGATAGCTATTTTCTTCTGGAGAAACAAGGAGTATTCATATCATTTTGTATTTCAGAGCATGTAGATATACTCAATTCTGTACATACAGAGAAAACAAAGGCATAACCAATCTTCCTCTTTCATCTTGGGTGATGAGATGATGCCAGGGAACGAGAACACACACCCACACTGCATACCCTCACACAAAGGCACACAGGCCCCCCACCCTACAGACACACACACAGGTGACATGCACAGGCGCTTGTATGAACACACACACGTTTATTCACAACTACATCACTGATTTTCCCAACAGTTGGTGCCATTTTTCTCCCTCCCTTGCCTTGCCTTAGTTCTCAAGTATTTCCTAGGGTTTAGGTTTTTGCAACCTTCACAATTTTTGCCACGGCTTATAAGACTGGTTCTAGTTTTTCCCCAATATTTTATTTAAATTAATGCACTTAAAAAAAAAAAAACAGAAAAAACATCATCAACCTAGCTACATTTAGGTAAAAACGGGACTTTTCTATCATTATTGCAAAACAAAGTTCAGAATCACTTGCCGTAAATAAAGGGCAACCTTAAAAATCAAGATGACGATATGTGTATAAATTTTTGTATGAGAAATTAACTTGAGCTCTAAACTTTCACCTAAAGCACAATAATTTAAAAAAAAAAGAAGAAATTAAGATAAAACCAAAGGGTATTATCAAATTCTAGCTTGATACCATTATCTTCCAAGGCCCCTAGTCTTCCTCTTTGCTCAGTCGTGGACTTAAGCAATTGCTGAATTCAGCTTCTAGTCCAAAACCAAAACCAAACCCACTGCCCTCGAGTCAATTCAGACTCATAGCGACCCTATAGGACAGAGTAGAACTGCCCCATAAAGTTTCCAAGGAGCACCTGGCGGATTCAAACTGCCAACCCTTTGGTTAGCAGCCATAGCACCTAAGCACTACACCACCAGGGTTTCCTTAGCTTCTAGCAGCTGCCAGCAATCCTTGTAGATTCTTGTGTCTCTGTCTTCTGTCTTTCTCTTCCCCTGTCCATGTCTCTGTGTATATTCTGGTCTTTGTGTAACTCAGAAGAAGTGGTTGGGTTTAAGATTCACCCTATCCTGGTATGGCCTCATTACCATAATAAAAGAAAAACTGTATTTCCAAACAGGAATCCATGGATACAAAAAAAAAACAAAAAACCCGTTGCCGTTGAGTAGATTCCAACTTAGAGTAGACTTGCCCCTAGAGGGTTTCCAAGGAGCAGCTGGGGGACTCAAACTGCCGACCTTTTGACTAGCAGCCGAGCTCTTAACCACTGCACCACCATGGCTCCATGTCCATGGGTACAGGGGCCATGAATTCAACACTTATTTTGGGGGGACACAATTCAATTCAAAACACCATCATTTTCTATCTCTTCTTTTTGTGAGTTTCTTGAGGGCAAAACCCGGGTCTTGCTCATAAAATGCATCTTCAATAAGACTGAATAAAGTAAAATGGGCTGGAAATTGGAGGAAGTAATAGCTGAGAATACAAGGACTTTGGAGACAAGACCCCTGGCTTGGATTCTGCCTTTGTCATTTGCAGACTGTGTGACCCTCAGTGACTTCCAAAGCACTCAGAGCTTTTCTTTCCTCGCCTGTAAAGCAGGGTTAATAACAACACCCTGCAAGGTTGTTTTAAGGATTAAACTAGATAATGGGAGCTTCCAGGGCAAGAAATCAGCTGGCAAATGACTAGATTCACTTTCCACCAACTTCCCACTGAAGAATTCATGAAAACACACACACTAATAAATGCAAAGTTGCTGCAACCCTGGGAACAAGAAATACTGATCAAAATCTTTCAGACCCCTGAGGAATTTCCACTAATCAAAGAGGGGCTGGGTACCCAATGCAGAAAAGCGAGGCCAGGTACTTCCTTCACAGCCTCTCAGCCACAGGGGCTCAGAGAAAGGTGCCCTTTGCCAGCTGAGGCAGGGGTGTTCCCCCCATGGTGTGGGACTCTTAGAGGAAATGGCCGGGGTCTATTTTCTCCCTCCGTTCCTCTAACTAGTGCATCACTTTCTACACCCATTCAAGACCATGATCCCTAGTATGGAATACAGCTATGATCCGATTTCTTGTACACTGAAAAGGACAGAGACAAGAAAATTAAGGTAGCTGTAGCTTTTCACACTTTTTTGCTGCTGCTGCTGCTTCTTTTTTGTTGGCAAAAAAGGAATCAAAAGGAAGCATCTCCTAATAGTTTGGAGCTCAGACTCCAGCACCAGTTTGCTTAGGCTTAGATGCTGGCTCTGATAGTTACTAGCCATATGACTGAAGACCTGCTGGTGCAGTGGTTAAGAGCTCAGCTGCTAACCAAAAGGTGGACAGTTCGAATCCAGCAGCTGCTCCTTGGAAATCCTATGGGGCAGTTCAACTCTGTCCCACAGGGTCACTATGAGTCAGAATTAACTCAACAGTCATGGGTTTGATTTTTCTTTTGACTTCAGCTATATGATATTGGGCAAATTATAGTGACTCAGTTTCCTCATCTGTCAAATGGGAATACGGAGAGTATCAACCTCATAGCGTTACTGTGTGAATTAAATGTATGCAAAGGGTTTTGAAATAGTGTCTATTACCCCAGTAAGCACCCTGTAATGCTTGTTAAATAAATAAAACCAGTTGTCATCAAAATGATTCCGACTTTTGGTGACCCCATGTGTTTCAGGGTAGAACTGTTCTTCATAGGTTTTTTAATGGCTGATTTTTGGAAGCAGATTGACAGGCCATTCTTCTGAGGTACCTCTGGGTGGATTTGAGCCACCAACAATTCGGTTCCTAGCCATATGCTTAACTATTTTTGCCATCCAGCAAATGATACACACACACACACACACACTCTCACACATTTTTCTACATGAAATAGAGGTAGGAAATTTCTTCCTGGGTCTTCAAGAACCACAGAGGCTAAAAGACTTCTAAGATAATAGAAATCTGGTTCAGAATTGTATCACTGGTATAAAAGGAAGGTTCTAGCAGCAAGCAGGAGTATCCTGTGAGAAATAAAGATGAATCCACAGAGCCTAGCATGAGCAAACAACAGGCTTGAATAAGAACGCTTCTTGTCTTTCTGTGAGGAAATACAAGTACAGCCAAAACATTTACTGGATTTACTTGCCACCAACTTCCCACTGAAAGAAGATAGCACCCATGATGCCCAGGTAGAATACGCCTCTGGAGAAGAGGTACTATAGGAAACCAAGTAAATTTTTGAAGGCATATTTTTTTGGTCTCTACAAAAATTCAAAAACATAGGCTCAATGAAATAAGAAGCTGAAACGATGAAACAACGGACTGAAATGAAAAGAGAGTTGTTCGAGATAAGCTAGATGTTACAAAAATCAAAAATAAAATAAGACAAAATACGCATTAAATGTGGTAAAGGAAAAGGTAGCCTTCGATGCACAAAAAATATAATCATTCAAGTGAAAGGAAAATTGGAATGGAGGTACAGAGAAACCACAAAAAAGATGAAAATGTTGAAAACCTAAAACCTATTGCCATTGAGTTAATTCTGACTTATAGTGACCCCATAGGACAGGCTAGAACTGCCCAGAGGGTTTCCAAGGCTGTAATCTTTATGGAAGCAGACTACCACATCTTTCTCCCTACGAGTGGCTGATAGGTTTGAGCCACCGACCTTTCGATTAGCAGCCAAGCACTTTAACTGCTGCATCACCAGGGCCCCACCGAAAATGTTGAGATGTTGGGAAATTCACGAATAACAGTCATTCCAGAAGAAGAAGCCGCAACACAAGAAATCAGCAAAGACTTAGGAAGATTCAACAGTGAACAAGTCAGACACGATGCCTGCATTAACAGCCCTCACAGTCTAGTGTGGGAGAATTCTGGGAATCAGGTAAAACTCACCAGGGGAGAGAATCTACACCAGTGAGCCTGCTAATTATCTTCTTCCTGTGTTCTGCCAGTTCTAGTGTTATGTCAAACTAGCCTAAGTGTTCCCCAAACTGAATCCTGAGGGACAATGTCTGCCATCTTACTGGGTGCTCTGGCAAAAACGGTTCTCCAGTCAGCTAAGTTTGGACAACGACAGGTTAAACTGAACTAAAAGAGAATTCTTTAAACCAGAATGTTCATGCTAAGACTCATTATGAATGTTGAAGAGAGTCACAGGTTATGTTGTATTTTTAAATTCAGAAAGGGTAGAGGTCCTTTGTTTTTTTTTTCTGATACTTTTGACCATGATGCCAACTCTCCCTTTCCTTCTCATCTCTTCTAATAGTGACTGACATCACTCAGACACAGTTGAGAAATGCCAAGGTAGACCCTGGGCAAGCAAATGCCAGGATCATCGTAAGTTAGGCTCTCGCTAGTGTGCTGTCAGCAACCCCCACACACACCCTTCCAAGCCAGCTGATACACAAACTATACACCCACACGAGCTCTCAGTGTCTTTTGCAAAATCATGGTTGAGGAGACCATTGTCAGCTTCACAGGAGAACATTGAGAGCCAAGACTTGTCAGCAACTAATCCTGACCAGAACCGTAAGTAGCTCAGTTTACTGAGTGCTGGTGACCACAGGACTTGGGAAGTCCTGGGCCTCTACTTCCATCAAGTTGCCCCTTACACTAGGATATGGATGGTTTGTCCTTATGGTACTAGAGTATGGCATCTGTCTACCTGGGATCTTGCTCCAAACAAGCAGCCTGTGCTACCCTGCAGTATCCAAGAATCACCCCAACTTGGAAAACCCCCACCTACTGGGCTACATCCCTCTCCATGTTCAAATTGATTTGAATTCCTACTCTGTCCATCCTAGTCCAGTTGCCTCCTTTTTGTACCCGACTGAGGTCTGCTTCTAGACAGCATGCCCACAAGGAGAGAGTCTCCACGGGAGCCCATTTGTGGACTCCAGGCTCTTCCTGGAGGGATGGCCACTCAGCTGTTCTTGGAATTCCTGCAGAGCCAAGGTAAAAATCAGAGCAGCTCTGATGGAAAATCTGGTGAGGGAGAAATAGGGCTAAAGGGAGATGCAAGTAGGAGGTCTTCCTCATCTAAATAATGTACCATGCCCAATATCTCAAGGTAAGAAAGAGCAGAGATCAAGGAGCCAGACTGCCTGGGTTGGAATCCCAGTAACACCACCTGCTAGCTGTGTGACTTTGGGCTATTTATTAAGCCTCTCTTTGTATCAACTTTCTAATCTGCAAAACAGAGCTAATAATTAATCATAGAAACACCAAGCTGAAGACAGTGAATTGGTTAGAAGGTTCTTGCAGCAATATAGACAAAAGCTAATAAGGATCTGTCTTGGTTTCTTAGTGCTGCTGTAACGAAAACACCACAAACTGGTGGCTTTAACAAACAGGTATTTATTTCCTCACAGTTGAGGAGGCTAGAAGTCTGAATTCAGGGTGCCGGCTCTAGGGGAAGGTCTTCTCTGTCTGCTCTGGGGGAAAATCCTCGCCTCAGCTTCTCTAGCGTTCTTCTCAGCATTCCTTGGAGATCTTCAGGGGGCATCTGTCTTTTCCCCATCTGTGCTTGCTTCTCTGTGCCTCATCTGCTCTTTCTATATCTCAAAATCGGGTTTAAAATACTCTACTGATAAGACCTCTACTGATATGGCCTCGTTAAAACATACCAGAGAAAACCCTATTCCCCAGTGGGATTACATCCACAGGTATAGGGGCTAGAATTCCAAAACTTATTTTTGAGGGACACGATTCAATCCATAACAGGATCTGAACTGAAACAATGGTAAGGGGGATGAAGATGAGGCAAAATTTGAGTGAGATTTAGGACGTTGAATGGCAGAATTTGGTGGCCGATTGACGATGGGGCTGAGGCACAGAGAGGAACGGAGGAGTAGAACGAGAAGCAATTCACGCGCAGCTCAAGGATCTGAGTAAATGTTGGTACCGTTACCCAAGAGTTCATGAACGAGGTATATAATTTGCTGTGTGCCACAGAGGAGGGTATGTTCCAAAGGATGGCTAATGTGATGATTACTTATTTCATCCTCACAACCACACAGTGGTCACAATCAGCAGAAGAGGAAACTGTGTCTGGGGCTTGACATCTGTTTCCTCATTTAATCCTCACAAGAGCCCCAGGAAGTAAGTCTTCTACTATTATCCTTGTAATGTAGCAAAGCCACCATCTACCTGCTTGTTGTACTCTGGTGGCTTTTGTATTGCTGTAATGCTATGCCACTGGTATTTCAAATATCAGCAGGGTCCCCCATAATTGACAGGTTTCAGCAGTGTTTCCAGACTAAGACAGAAAGAAAGGCCCAGTGACCTACTTCCTCAAATCAGGCAATGAAACCTTATTGATAACAAAAAAAAGGCATTGTCCAACTTGCTTGCTTTGGACACACCATCAGGAGGGATCAGTCACTAGAGGAGGACATCATGTTTGATAAAGTAGAGGGCCAATGAGGATGATGGAGACCCTTGGTGAGATACACTGGCTTGGTAGCTGCAAGAATGGACTCAAACATGCCAGCAACTCTGAGGATCACAGGGGACCAGACAACGTTTCCTTCTATTATACTTGAACTTGTCATGAGTGGGACTAGACTCATACCAACTAACAACAGCAACAATGTAACAGGGCAGCTAAGCCTCCGAGAGATAAAGCAATTTCCCTGAGATCACACAGTGCCTAGGCTGGGATTTAAACCCAAGAGGATTTAACTCCAAGTGTTTGTGGTACAGTAGTTAAGAGCTCAGGCTGGTAACAAAAAGGCTGGTAATTCTAATCCACCAGCTGCTCCTTGGAAACCCTATGGGGCACTTCTACTCTGTCCTATCGGGTTACTATGAGTTGGAATCAACTTGATGGCGATGGGTTTGGGTTTTTCAGGCGCGGCTACCCCACTTCTAGTATTGCACACTATTCCCAAACACACACTACCCGAGAGGCATTCCAGGTATTATCATCTGTGCAGTCTTTCTGCATGAAATAGCTCTGATTCTTCTACATAATTTTTCTTTGAACTCTCTTTGTGTACTCTAGAATTTGCCTGAGCTAGTGCAAAGGTGTTTTACCATATTACCCGTCTGTCACAGCTGCTCTCCAAAACTGTGTGTGTGCATTCTGTTTGCACTGTGTGGCTTCTGTGTCTAATTGCAGCTTTGAAAGCTACTACATACACAATAGATATGTATACAGAGATTAGGAACACACAGCAACACCATTTTAACATAAAAGGGTATGTGCTTCAGAGGAAGAATAGCATATTTTTAACTCTTGGGCACTATTTGCTTTGCTGATAGCTAAATGAAATTGGGGGGTGTTAGAAAGCTGTGACTAATGTTCAATATTAATATTATAGGCTACCTGGGAAAAGGGGGTTTTATGATGTAAAATGATACTGCCAAATTCCGGCAAAAGGCTTCAAGTCCAAATCACTCTAAATATGGATTTGACTCAATTGTGCAATTTAGAACATTCCTCTTTCCCTGGAGAAGAGTCATTCCCGAGGAAAATTGTGAAAATGGAATGTAAAAAAAGAGAGAGGAGAAAAAGTAATATTGCAGATCTCTGCTGAACAGAGTTCACTTTCATCTTCTGGGAAATTTATTTCCACCCTTCTCCCCCCAAAAGAGAGCTGCAAATAACGGTTCTCCCGATGAAACCACCCCAGCTGGATCATGCTAAAAAGCTTTTAGGAGGGAAACAGTAAGTAAATTCAACTGCTCAGATGCATTTGGATGTAATCCTAAAGCGGTAGCCCAGGTAATCGGCAAACCATCAACAACTAAAAGCATTGAGACTATTAGATGCGGACAACAGAGAAATAATGGATGTTAAAGAGGTCGGGAAACAGAAATGATTGCATTCACCCACCACATAGCTCGAAAGCGGATGACGGGAGAATGAAGGCTCCATTTTGTAACTACTAAACTATTAAAACACACACACACACACACACACACACACAGCAGACTGAAAAATGCCAGCATCAGTTTTATTATGTAGGTAGTTAAACAGTCACTTTCTTCTTCAATGTTTCGAAATATACAAGGACCTTGTCCTTTGGCTAATTCCCCAGTTAAAGAGGAAGGGTAGCTGTCAATGCTTAGTCTGGGAGGGTTTGATGCTGAGGCATCAAAGTTTCCAGAACCTTGGAGGCAGGATGCTGGAACATAAGGCAGGCAGGGACACGCAAAATGTCTATCTGTGATCTTAAGGAATTTGGGGATAAAAGCCAGCTCTGCTTCCCCAGCCAAGCTTTCGCCACTTGCCGAGAACATCATGCATGCTTCAGTAGAATATCATGACCCTTCCAGTGTGGCCATGAAGCCTACCTGCAGCAGAATCACCTGCCCTGCTTGTTAAAATGGCCAGTAAGCCTAGGCCTAGAAGCAGAATCTCTTGAGATGGGACAGAGAATCTTCACTAAGCCTTGAGAATTACTGCATGATCAGCTACCATGGTTTGGATGGGACAATCTTAAATTGCAGACTTTTCCAGATATCATGATATAGACCAGGGGTCAGTCAACTATATATAGCCCATGGCCAAATTTGGCTGCCACTTGTTTTTCTAAAGAAGGTTTTATTGGAACACGGACATGCTCATTCACTCTGTCTGTGGGTGCTTTTGCCCGGTAACAGCAAATCTGAGTGAATGCCGTGGGGACCATATGGCCTGCAAGGCCTAAAATATTTACCCATTGGCCCTTTGCAGAAAAAGTCTGCTGACTCCTGAGGTAGACCAATAGTTTTCAACCATTACGGTGGATCAGAATGACCTACTAAACTTTAGAAAAAAGCCTCTTCCCCAACTTTATTCCCAGAGATTCTGAGTCAATTGGCCTGGACTAGTAGTATGAGGATGTAGGCATCTTTTAAACAGCTGTTCAGGGGATTCTAACGCACAGCTGGGATTGAGAATCACTGCTGTAAAGAGGTTTGCTCATACTTTGGAACCTGGCTGAAAAGGACTTGCTTTTCCTGTAAAACAGAGATACCAGTGATCACCTTGTTGGGTGAGGCGTTGTGAAGATTAGAGACAATGTACATCAATCTCCCAGGACAGGGCTTAGCATACAGTTGGTCTAAATAAATGGTGGTGGCGGTGATGATGCTAATGATAACTATGACAACTATGATGGGGGGCAATGCTTATGGCAGCAACAGTGCAATTAGATATGCATTCATTAAGCACCAGCTGTGTGCTCTGGAAGGGGGGAGGGAGATAAATAGGATGACCACTCTGAAGGAGCTTACAGTTTAATACGACAAATAGCAAGTACAAAGGTATCGACAGCAATAGAAAGGAAAAAAGGGACCAAAAAACAAGCAAGTCACAGAAGACGAGAAACTAATCTCCAATAAATACACAAAAACATGTTCAACTTCACTAATAATCAGAGAAATGAAAAATAAAACTTCAATGAGATATCTTCTCCCAATAAATATTCAAATATTGCAAATATTCTGCTTTCATGAAATTGTAATTTTTACAGGCTTTGTAGAGGGCCAATTGGCAGTTTAAAAGCTGTACACCTTTCAAACCCTCTATTCACCTTCTGGAGTCCCTGGGTGGTGCAAACAGTTAATGTGTTCAGCTGCTAACTGAACTGTTGAAGGTTCGAGTCCACCCAGAGGCACCTCAGAAGGAAAGTCTGGTGATCTACTTCTGAAAAATCAGCCACAGGAACCCAGTTTACTGTGACACACTAGCAACTGGTTTAACTGGTATTCCCCTTCTAGATACCTAGTCTACAGAAGTATATAGGCACTTAGAGATTGATGACAGAGCATCACTGGGGCATTGTTGTACCAACGGAAACCATCTAAATATCCATAGATGGGTACAACTAAATAAGTCATCAGGTCTCCATCCTATTCAATTTCATGTCGACGTTTTTAAAAATGAGGAATCTACATATAGGTGTAAAATGGACAGTCATCGGAACCATTTTGTGGAGAAGTTGTAAATAACCGAAAATGTAAGAACACACATCTGATAAGGCACACGTGCACGCTCACAACAAAACACTACCTTTTTATGCCCACGTATGTATGTAAATTCCCAGACAATATTACTCTGGAAAGGAAAGGTAGATTTACAGTAGAATAGAGGAAATCTTTCACTTTACCTACATTGCTGGAATATTTAATAACGTGAATATATTCATGTACTACTTAGATCCATTTTTTAAAAGAAGGAAAGCAGGATAATAATTTAATATGATGAGCATTATGATAAAAATATGTGTAAATTATTATGGCAATACCAAAAAGAAAGTGAAGACTCCTGCTGGGATAGGATGGAGAAGAAGGGACGTCAGAGAAATAAGGTAACACTGAAGGATGAGCCGTTGGAGAAGCGTATGATGTCATTCCAGATAGAATGGAGACCAGGAGCAGAGGCTCAGGGGCATGGACAGGTTTGCTTTCATTCATTCATTCATTGAACAAACATTCTTGGAGTGGGCTCTGAGTCCAAGACTGTTGTTGGTGCTGAGGATACAGCTGGGAACAGATGGACAAAAGACTTTGCCCTTGGGATGCTTCCATTCTAGTCTGTCTAGACAGACAATGTACAAATAACAAGTAAACTACTCATCAGTATGCTGATGAATGCTATTGGGGAGAACAATGCAGGGAAGAGGGGTGGGAAGTGCTGGGGTGGGGTGGGGTCTCCTACTTGAGTTGGGGTCATCAGAGAGGACCTGACCATATTCAGAGAACTGAAGGAGCTGTGAGAACTGGCCCTGGGGACACTCAGGGCAAGAACAGGACACAGCAAGTGCAAAGGACCTGATGTAGGACTGTTCTTGATGGGTTTGAGGAACAAGCAGGAGGACAGTGCAGCTGAAGTGGAGTAAGCCGGGATACAGTGGTAAGAGAGGAGGTCAGAGAGTGGGTGGGGGCTGAGGCAATACTGCATAAGGCCTTATAAAATATGAAAAGGACTTTGGATTTTTCTCTGACAGAGATGGGGAATCATCGGAGGCTCTTGAGCCAAGAAGTGGCTTGATGTCTCATATTTTCAAAAAGATCTCTGTCATGGATTGAATTATGTCCCCCCAAAAATGTGTGTATTAACTTGGTTATGCCATGATTCCCAGTATTCTGTGGTTGTCCTCCATTTTGTGATTGTAATTTTATGCTAAAGAGGATTAGGGTGGGATTGTAATACCCTTACCAGGTCAAATCCCTGATCCAATATAAAGGGAGTTTCCTTGGATTGTGGCCTGCACCACCTTTTATCTCTCAAGAGATAAAAGGAAAGGGTTGGGGACCTCATACCACCAAGAAGGCAGCTCCAGGAGCAGAGCACATCCTTTGGCCCTGAGGTTCCTGCGCCGAGATGCTCCCAGACCAAGGGAAGACTGATGCATCACAAGGACCTTCCTCCACAGCCAACACAGAGAGAAAGCCTTCTCCTGGAGCTGACGTGCTGCATTTGGACTTGTAGCCTACTGGACTGCGAGAGAATAAACTTCTCTTTGTTAAAGCCATCCACTTGCGGCATTTCTGTTATAGCAGCACTAGATGACTAAGACAATCACTGTGGCTGCTGTGCTAAGAAAAGATGCTAGGGGCCAAGAGTGGAAGCAGGGAGAACAGCTGGGAGACTACTGCATTTCCAAGATATGCTGAGTGTCAAAGTGATGGAGTATGTTGGGGGCGAGCCATTAGATTCGGGTCTGTGGAAATGAAATCTGAGCACCCTATCTATGAACACCTCTGGTGCCCCTTCTTTAGTTAAAAAAAAAAAAAACCTATTGCAGTCAAGTTGATTCTGACTCATAGCAACCCTATAGGGCAGAGCAGAACTGCCCCATAGGGTTTCCAAAGAGCAGCTGGTGGATGTGAACTGCCAACCTTTTTGATTACCAGCTCTTAACCACTATGCCACCAGGGTTTCCAATTCTCTTTGAAGAGTCTGCCTATAACATTTTCAGGGCTTGGGATAAAAGCACAAATGAAGGACCATCTAGCACATGCGTAAGTATTTAAAGTTATAAATCAATCTAATAATCTGTTAAATAAACTATGCACCACCCTCCTACCTTCATAATGACAGGGAACGCCAAGTTCAAATTTAGAATTCTCTGACTTCTCAGATTTCCTTGCCAAAACAGAGCAGCACAAGGAGAGCTAGTTCTTGGCTCATGGCTCCTGGCTCCCTGCCCTCAACCTGTTCCCACTTCTCTTCCTACCCCCAGCTCTGACCCTCACTGGGAGTGGCTTTTTGCACATGTGTAAGCACACCACAACACACACATTTAAAATGGTCAACAACAGCTCTACAAACAGCCACCCCTTGTCCATCTGCTCAGACCTTGACACACAGTCTCCTCTGGAGGGCAAGTCCAGAGAAGAGGTCACTCAGCTGGGAAGTCAAAGGCTCTGCTACTGAGAGAATGGTCCAGCAGGGAGAGTGAAGGTTCTGGTGGGTATGTGCCCTTGGCTTGTGGCCTCCTTACCCTATGAGAAGACATGGGGTAGTGAAGAGCTTGTGTGGAGTCCATTAAAGTGTGTGGTCCAGGGCACAGGAAATTTTTGCCTGGGCAAAAGAATGGAACGGTCCTTCTTAATCAAGTTGGTCAAGCTTAGGTTACTGTTCTTTACCCAAGGGAAGTAGGATAACTTGATTGATATCCCTCCCAAGAAGCCCCACAATGAGGGGGAAAAAAGAATCCTAGAAATTGGAATCATGACTGGAAGGGCTGAAGAAAAAGTTCTTGGAGCTGGTTCTTGTCAGATCCAGGGTCTGGAAGAGACTGTCTCTTAATTCTTATTCCCTGGCTGATTGGAGTTCCTCTCTATCCTGTCTTTTCTCAGATATCTTCATTCATCTTTTTCTTCCTTTCAGTGAGCTTTCCCCAACTCATTCTTTTAAGGCTTGCATCGTTCAGAAATAGTCTCTGTGGTCCGCAACCAAGATGGTCTATGAGATGTAAGACATTGTCTTAGTCATCTACTGCTGCTATAACAGAAATACCACAAGTGGATGGCTTTAACAAAGAGAAATTTATTTCCTCACAGTAAAGTAGGCTAAAAGTCCAAATTTAAGGCGTCAGCTCCAGGGGAAGGCTTTCTTTCTCTGTCGGCTCTGGAGGAAGGTCCTTGTCCTCAATCTTCCCATGGTCAAGGAGCTTCTCAGGCGCAGGGACTGCTCTGCTCGTGGTGCTGCTTTCTTGATGGTATGAGGCCCTTAACTCTCTGCTTGTTTCCCTTTCCTTTTTATCTCTTGAGAGATAAAAAGTGGTGCAGGCTCCACCCCAGGGAAACTCCCTTTATACTGGATCAGGGAGGTGACCCGAGCAAGGGTGGTGTTACAATCCCACTCTAATCCTCTTTAGCATAAAATTACAATCACAAAATGGAGGACAACCACACAATACTGGGAATCATGGCCTAACCAAGTTGACACATATTTTTTGGTGGACACAGTTCAATCCATGACAGTCATGTTATAAAAAATCTGATACATTAGGACACCTGAAGTTTAGTTTGTAGAAAATTAGAGGCTGTTGAACAGGAGAGTGTCCTAATACCTATCTACCTATCCTCCTTCCTTCCTTCCTTCCTTCCTTCCTTCCTTTTTTTAATTTCCCTATAGAGGCATGGAAGATGGGTTGGAAGGAAGGAAAATATGTCTGAACTTGCTTTTTCCCCCAGCACTTCTAACAGTGGCTTAAACAAAGGAATTCATCATTAAATTTAAGTTAAACTTGAAAAAAAAAAAAAGGAAAGAAGAAAAAAAATTAGGGGTAGGTGGGTGAGAAAGATACCAGGAGATTGGAAATGGGCAAATGAGTGCATTTTCAGGTAAGACTAAACCACAAGGCTGAATCCCAGGAATTATAGATCGGGCAATGCAACATCAAACCCCAGTTCAATTCTAGAAGACATTACAGAACAGATAGTTATTGAGCATGGAGAAGCCAACAGAGGTTCAATATGACCAAGTCATGCCAAACTCCTGTCAGCCCCAGCTTTCTCCAGGCCTGTTTAGCTCCATGAGCTGAAAGGCTTCAGCAGCAGGGTGTACGTTAGGTGCCTTGACCTCACCAGGTAGTTCAATCTAGACTTAACGGGGCTGCCATAGACTTGGTATTACGTGCCTGATTTCACTTAGTCATAACTTTTCCCTAACTCCTAACAGTATCTCAGCCTGCCTGTATAGTTAATCCCTTGTAAGGTTCTCCCTTGAGAGATTCTATCCACCGAGAAAGTGCTCTTATAGTGGATGTCTCTTGTATTTATCTCTCCAGCATCCGCTTCCCCTTGTTCTGGCTTTGAGGAAAGACACTTGTCCACTCACAGTACCCATATTCAGTCAGGTGAGATTGACTTTACCTCCAGCTACAGTGCATGCGGATGTACTTTTGAAGAATCCATCATTGAAAACTATGGAGCATAGTTCTATTATGACATACACAGGGTTGCCATGAGCCAAAATCAACTCCACAACAATGATCTAAGAGACACCACTGGAATTTTAAGTCTGTATCTCTTGAGGACAGAATCAATGGCAGGATGATGGGATCAGCTTAGCATTTGGGAAAAATCACTCTGGCTTCAGTGTGCAGAGATTGTATGCAAACAGACCAACTGGGAAACTACTAAGAGTTCTGGTGAAAGAAGATGGCAGTTTGGACTAGGGTACTAGTAGGAGGTGGAAGAGAAGTAGATAAAGTCAAATGACATTTAGTCATTAAAATCAGCAGGCTAGTGATGAACTGGATAAGGGGGATTGAGGGAGAAAGAGGTGTCAAAGCCATTCCTAAGTTAGTGCTTTGTGTAAGTGAAGGGATATGGTGGGAAACCGGTTAGTGAAGAACGTTGCTTCAATTTAGGATATTTTGAAACATTGAAGAGGAAGTGTTAAGAAGCAGTGGGGGATACAAATATGGTACACTGAGGATGTGTCTGAGCTGGAGATATTAATTTGCTAGTCCACATAACAGTGGTAACTGAAGCCAAAGATGAGCGTAATATCAATGAGAGAAGAAAGAGCCAGAGACCAAGCCAACGATCGCTCCCTCTATCTTCACGTTGACAAATCTCTCATTCTATTTTATATTCTTGCTGTTGGTTTTCCTCCCTCTCAAAACGTACCCGCTCATGACTTGTTCCTGCTTAAACCCAATTTTCCCCACTCTTAATTTCTGGGAATGGTATTTTAAGTTTGTTAGATATTTTGCACAGCATGATTATATCATTGTCTTACATAGAGATGATCTGGGCAGATGATGACGCTAACTCTGTTTTTTGAATGGTTCTTCTAATGAAGATACCAAGCATCTCTAATCTGAAACCCTGTACTCTGTGCTGGTGAGACCCCTTCTCTTCCCCCCATCCACTTCATGGAACATCTCCAGTTCTGGGTGGGGTTATAACGTTAGGGCAGAAATGGATGAGCAAGCGAGATTATGTCTTCTGGACTGGGGGCAGTCTGGAAGCTGTGTTGGATGGGGGTGAGATAATGTGGGGATTTTATCACTCCCTCAATTATTAATATGTCTGGTAAGGAGAAGAGAAAGCAAATTTATTCTGTGTGATCCCTAGAATGTAGAACCAGTTTAAATGGGCACCATTTTTAATGAAGAAATGTGCAGGAAAAAGAAATTCTATTTGAACAAAGCTGTGATGTAGTGAGCCCCCTGTCCATGGTGAACTTCTATTTTTTCTTGAAGACACTGCAAGAATTATCTTCATGAGAGCAGGATCCACGACTTATGCCTCTCCTGTTCTCAGGCCAGCCCAGGTCTGGCACAAAGCAGGCTTCAGTAAAAGTGTGTAGACACAATGGATGAATGTACGGAGCACACAGTGATCGCGCTGAAGATACCATTCAGGCATCGAGCGTGTGCTGTGGTTAGCTGCTGCTGAGTCAGCCCCGACTCATGGCGACCTTGTGCACAATGGAACTAAATGCTTCCTAGTTCTGCATCATCTCCATGATTGGTTGCAGATCAGACAATGTTCCATTATGATCTGTAGGGTTTTCATTGGCTTATTTTTTGGAAGCGATCATCAGTTCTCTCTTCTGTCTTAGTCTGAAAACGCCACTGAAACTTGTTCAACATCATAGCAACATAAAGCCACCACTGACAGATGGGTGGTAGCTGTGTATGAGGTACATTAGGCAAGAATCGAATATGGGTCTCCAGCATGGGAGGCAAGAATTCCACCATTGAACTACCAAAGCCTCACATCACAAGTGTACATTGCCCTAAAGTGCTGCCTGGGTGGCTGGGCACCTGCATCTAGAACGCACCATATTCTTGCTCTGGATATCATTATGTCCATGGGACTGCCTCCAGCCAGTTCCTTTCTCTGATTGCTCTCCTCCCAGGAACCTGTGGGAGCCAGAGTCAGACAGCAGGGACCCCAGAAAGGTCCTGGAGAAGAGGCAACTGGAGTGGAGAAGCTCTGCATCATTTGTTGCAGCTCTCATTGTCTTTCCCTGGATCACCCAGAAATGAGGGAACTGAAGCTCAGAGAGGCTGGGACTTGTCCAGCTTGCAAGCCATGGAACATGGATCAAAATCCAGGCCTGCCCAACTCTACAGTCTGTGTTCTTCCCACTCAACCTTACACTCTCAATTCCAGGTCTTAATGAGTGGGTCTCCCATCACATACACCCTCCAGTGAGTGTAAAAAGGTGCCTGAGCTAGGGCCACATTTTTCCAACTTATTCTGAGGGTGCTTAGGATCAGAATCTATACCAGGGCTAAAAGCACACCTCACTCTTCAGCTGTGCTGTGCTGCTATTGAACCAGAGGCCCTTTATTGACATGCTTTCTAAAGGATCATTCTTGCCTTCTGGTTTTTTAATTTGGAACCAATTTGCTCCTCTCTTCTGCATTAGGATCTAACACTTGCCTAGTCAAAATAAACCCAACAATCATCAGAACCGGCTTTTGTTGAGTGTTTTTCAGCCCCCTCCCTGGCTGGAGTACAAACGTCCTCCTTGGGGAAGCTACATCCTACCACAAGTCTGATAGAAATCAGTGAGTCAGGAGCCTCGTCCTTGCCAGAGAGAGTGGGGACTGGACTTGTTCCTGCTGCTGCATAGCCAAGTGCTCTGCAGCTCTCTCTTTCCCCTGGTTCTACTAGGCTGGTCCACGTGCCTGGGTTTCTGCTTCGTGCCCCTCTGCTCACCATCGCTGTGTCAGATACCTGGGTTGCATCCTGCTTAGGATGGAGCACCGGCTGCAGCCACAGTGTTGCACACACTGCACTTAATAATACCCAGAGCCATTGCTTTACTGGTTTCTGCTATGCAGGTATCCATCTCTACGCTAGGTATTTTACATAAGCGATCTTATTTAATTCTCCCATTTCCTTTGTGCCGGACACTGTCCAAGAGACGCAGCAGTGATCAAAGCAGGCACAAACCCCTGCTCTTATGGAGCTAGCTGCCGCTCTCTAATGAAGTGAGCATCCATCTGAATGAGTATTACTATCCCCATTTTTTAAAGAGAAAAGTAAGGCTCAGGGTTTTTATAACTTGGAATTTCACATGGCTCATAAGCAGATGAGATGAAATTCAAACACTGGTGTCTAAGAACAATGCCCATGTTTATTTTATTATATCCTACTACTTTCAGCTGGCCGAGGGGTTAGTGCGTCAGTGGTAGAATCTTTGCCTTCCATGCGGGAGACCCGGGTTCAATTCCTGACCGACGCACCTCATGCACAGATATCATCCATCTGTTGGTGGAGGCCTGCATGTTGCTGTGATGCTGTACAAGTTTCAGTAACGCTTCCAGACTAAAATGGACTAGGAAGAAAGGTCTGGTGATCTGCTTCTGAAAAATCAGCCAATGAAAACCCTATGGATCACACAGTCTGATCCCTATCGGACCATGGGGATGGTGCACGACCAGGTAGCATTTCATTCCATTGTGCATGGGGTCCCTGTGAGTCAGGGGCAGACTCAACAGCAGCTAACAACCATAACAGCTCATGGCATGTTTTACTCCTGGAATTCCTAGGAATGAGGTGTGAGACTCAAGATATACCACAGCTTGTGCCTAGGCTACAGAGCTCCAAGCAGAGGTTGTGAACTGGCTCTGAGTGGCTTAAAGGTCTTTCATTAATCAAGTTACAGAGGGAAAAAATAAGCATATTAATCATAGCTTATAAATAACAGTGCCTACTATGTACCAGGTAGGGCTCTGGCTGCTTTATTTACATTGATTGCTTTGGTCCTTATAAGTAACATATGAATATAGGTAATTTTAGTATTATTCCCATTTTACAAATGAGGACACCAAGGGACTGAGTGTTTAAATAACACTTCCAAAGTCTCAGAGCTAGAAGTGACAGAGCTGGGGCTTGAATCCAGGCCAGCTGGTGCTGGAGTCTAGTTCTTCGCCACCTAATTGCAATGAATTGCATAAATAAGAGACAAAAATCAATTTCGCATTGAAGGAGCCTGAATGTCCAGCTGTACCTAGAACCATGTTACTGTATTACCTGCTCACAAGTTTGATGGATCTTGCTCTTAGAAAGAACAAAAGTTGTGGATGACTAGGAATCTGGTCTTGACAGTTGCTCAGAGGGAAGGTGTTGTCAGCAGAAGACTGCGTGTGCAAAGGTACAGGGGTAAGAAAGAGGATATCTTAGCTTTCAAAAAACCAAGCCAAAGTATCACTCACCCCTTTGGACACTGGATGCGGGAACAGCGGCCACCCCATCAGGAAAGCCTTTTGCTGGTTAGTTCCGTCTTCGGGGCAGCATCTTCTCCTGGGACCTGGGCAGCAGGAGCACCAACCACTGTCCCAGGCAGAAGCAGCTACATGTTTTGCTGGACCCAGTGCAAAATGAAAATGTCGGGGCCCTTGTACCAACATTATTAAGATTCTCAAGACAGCAGCAGTACATCATTAAACCAAGCACAGGGCCCTTCTAAGAGCAGGGCTCTGTACAACCCCATAGGTCACATGCCCGTGAGGCCAGCCCTGCTCCCAGATCTCCCTGAGCAATGACAATGGCACATCCCTGATCTCAGGTTTTTCTTGTGACAATTCTGGAAGCTGAGTATTAGCGTGCCTAATTTCAGGTTGAGAAAGCTGAGTCTCTAGGGCAAAGAGTGATTTGATCAAGTTCTCATAATTAGTGAATCACTGTATCAGGGCTGGAGCCCTGGTGGCATAGTGGTTAAGAGCTCAGCTGCTAACCAAAAGATCAGCAGTTCGAATCTACCAGCCGCTCCTTGGAAAGCCCATGGGGCAGTTCTGCTCTGTCTTATAGGGTCTCTATGAGTTGGAATTGATTCAGTGGCAACCGGTTCAATGGGCGTCAGGGCTGGGATAATAACAAAACAACAAATAACACTTAACATTAGTGAGTGCCAGGACCCAAACCTAACATTCTCTGCCACCAAAACCCACGTTTTTACCCATTCTGCTACCCTGTCACCTGCCTGTAGCTCTGGGCTCCTAGGTCTAACCCAGAGCTTAGATGGTTATTGCCTGAATGATAGAAAGTGCTCTGGGCCAGGGATGCTCTTGCCCAGAGATGGAATCAATACACATATCAAAAACAACATGTCCAGTGCCATAAATATCTTCCCCAAAGCCCCGATGGAGATACTGGATGGCTTGGGCTTCTCAACAAACCATGTTGCTGCTACCAAGTCAACCTCATCCCCAGGCTGGCACACATACCCAGCCATCACTCTGCACTCAATGAATGGATCAGAAAACCTCTCTCTTTGGTAACTCAACACATCCACTCAAGGGAATCGTTTCTTATTTAATTATCATGATTTTTTTAGTTGTTCAAAAAAAATAGTCCTACCTCATATTTTCTTACTCTTTTACCCTATGTAATCTTTCCACAAAATTAAAAAGAGTCTTCATTATCCAGATTGTTTTCTTGCCTGTGTGATAGAATACAATCCAGCCATCATTAGTTCTGCAAAGTGCTTAAGACTGTGAAGTCCCCCATTACTCAGTTTAAGGCCCACTCCTCATGTTACTAGGTGCCAACTTGAGCCAGTATTGAACCTCCTGAACCTCAGTTTTTCTATCTGTAAAATCAGAATCATAAAAGAATGCCTACTTTGTAGGGTTGTTGTGAGTATTAAGTGTCTGGCATATTAGTAAGTTGTGTAATAAATGCTAACAATTTGTGGTAGTAATTGTCAATAGCACTAGCAAGTTGTTCCTATCTAATTTCTCTGCTGGCTCATTCACTTATTCATTCTTTTATTCCACATAAAGAAATATGGCTGCATACTTCCCATGTGCCAGACCCATATCATAGTTTGGAAAAACAGATTGGGACAGAGGCACCGATCTAGAGGGGCTCACACGCAGGGCAGCCAGGAGGAGGTAAATGTGGACCTCCTCAAATAATCATACCACAAAATAGACAGCATTCACCAAGTGATACAGGAATATGAAGACAGCAATTCAGGCTAGGTAAACCAAGGAAGGTTTCTTGGAAGAGGGAGCATTAAGCTGGAGCTTTAGATTGAATAGTATGTAGCTCACTGGCTAGTGTTTCAGCTACTGAAACACTACCCAGTGACACAGACACTTTCTATGCATTGAACTCTCTCTGGCTTCCTGATAGCAGAGCTACAGTCCAAATTAATTCCCAGTTCAGAGTGATCAGAATGTCTGCCCCTTCAGGCTTTACTTTTGAGAGTAAAACAGATATTTCTTCATATTCCAAAGGTCTGCAGTTGGCACTTAACCCATTGCTATCACATCCATTCTGCCCCATATCAACCCTACAGGATAGGGTAGAACTTCCCCATAGGGTTTCTCCACATCTTTCTCCCACGGAGTGGCTGGTGGGTTCTAACCGCTGACCTTAATCACTGCACCACCAGGGCTCCTTTGTTGGCATTTAGGCAGTAGATATTTATAAGGGGCACTATGAAGGTGGTGGAGGAGTCCTGGTGGCGAAATGGTTAAGAGCTCGGCTGCTAACCAAAAGGTTGGTAGTTCTAATCCACCAGCTGCTACTTGGAAACCCTATGGGCAGTTCTACTCTGTCCTGTAGGGTCGCTATGAGTCAGAATTGACTCAATGGCAACGGGTTTGGTCCTTGGTTTTAATGATGTCCTGGTGAATGACACGGACTGCCCATGCCAGGCTGCTGACCCGAAGCTGCTCCCCATCCGCCTCCAGGGTCGCCTCCGGAGAAACCCATCCCTCGGCACTCCTTGCCTCCACAAGCACGTGGCGTTCTGTTCACTTGGGCGGCAGGTCAGTCTGCCTCACCTCGGGAAGATTCAACACAGCTGATATCCTGAATTTAGACTTTCAGCCTCCAGAACTGTGAGACAATACATTTCTGTTTTTCAAAACCACCCACTTTGTGACATTTTGTTATGGCAGCACAAGGAAATGAATATGTGGAATGGGAGAAGGGGACCCACAGAACAAAGACAAGTCATATCCCATAAATAGGCTCCTAGTTAGCTGGCCACCTAACTCTAAGCAGACCACTTAGATAATCTGACCTTTGGTTTACCCACCAAAGCTAGGAATGCTACACTTGACTCATGGGCTATGCTGGGTTATGTTTTATCATCTTGGCTAAGACTGAGAACTCTGAAGATGAACTAAAGAGGTGTTGATGTGCTTTATAAACCATGAAGCACTACGTGAAATAAGACTTGCTTTAAAAAAAAAATAAAAGAACGAACAAAGAAAATAGCTCTAGGGTGCTCTTCCCATATGTGACTCTGATAGCATAATTCTGGACGGAAGTTGGATGATTTAACTGGACCATGATATCACGATAATTCGTGGCCTATTGTAATAATCAGGGAAACCCTGGTGGTGTAGTGGTTAAGAACTGTGGCTGCTAACCAAAAGGTCGGCAGTTCGAATCCACCAGGCACTCCTTGGAAACCCTATGGGGCAGTTCTCCTCTGTCCTATATGGTTGCTATGAGTCGGAATTGACTTGAAAGCAATGTTTTTTTTTTTTTTTTTTAAATAATAATAATCAGAACTCTCACTAATGGACACCTCTGAATGCCAAGCACTGGGCTAAGCCAAGTGCTTTATACACATTGTCTCTAATGCCAAGAACCACCTGGCAGGGGAGGCATTTTCAGATAAGATGACTGAGACTCAGGTTAAACAACTTCAGGAGGTCACACTGTGCCTAAGTGACAAAGCCAGGAGGCAAGCTCACCTGTGTCAGCTGCAAACCTCGTGTTCATTACTCTACTGTGCTGTGTCAACTAGAATGTCAGAGATAAGAACTGGCTACGACAGCTCCTTATGCATACTGGATTTTCAAAGAAGTCAAATTTTTTTTTAATCCATTTCAATGTCCTTTCTCTTAAAAGACTGGCCACGCCAATGTTTGGGGCAGAAAAATGTGTGCGTGTGTGTGTGTGTGTATAGTACCCTACATATGACCTATGGATATATACATAGTCTTGAAGGGGGAGTAAGTGGCACAAATAGTACATCCATATGACATAATCTGCAGCCACTAACAATGAGCATTGTTAAGATGTTTTAAAAGCATGGGAAAGTGCTTGAGAAATAAAGAAAAAAGAAAGAAAGAAAAAAAAAGCCAAATGGTATGTACACTGAAGTAACTATAATTATTTAAAAAGCGTTTTCATAGAATAGAAAGTACTATGCACAAATGGACCTTCTTATTGACTTTGAGCAAAGTTGGAAAACTAAGGGCCATGGGCCAGATCTGACCTGCCGCATCTTTCGTACAGCCTGTAAATATCACCACACTCATTTGTTTCCAGATAGTCTATGACTGCTTTCAAGTTACAGTGGTAGAGAAGGTAGCCCCGTGGCCTGCACAGCCAAAAATATTTACTACTTGCACTGTACAGAAAAAGTTTGCTAACTGAACCCATGACTTAGAGGAGTTGGATTACAAACACGTTCCCTCCCCCAATTTTCATGTTAGTACTATAGTAACGGAAGGAGAATTGATGAGTTCAAGCTGTGGTGTTGGCAAAAAATATTGAATATACCGTGGACTGCCAAAAGAACGAATGAATCAGTCTTAGAAGAAATACATCAAGAATATTCCTTAGAAACAAGGATGACAAGACTTTGGCTCACTTACTTTGGGCACATCATGAGGAAAGCCCATTGGCTAGAAAAAGACATCATGGTTGGTAAAGTAGAGGGCCAACAAAAATAAGGGAAACCCTCAATAAAGCAGAATGACAGAATAGGTGCAGCAATGTACTGAAACATACCAACAATCGTGAATATGGTGCAGGACCAGGGAACGTTTCATTCTGTTACACATAAGGTCACCGTGAGTCGAAGGCAACTAACAAAAATAGAATAAGCCAACAGAGACCATCTATCACTAACGCTTTTAGATTTAGTGTTATTTACTTCACCCAAGGTTCACCCATGATTTTACTGAGAACTTGGATTGGATGGGTTCAGAGGTGGTCTATTTAGAAGGTTCAGAAGGTTGCCGCATGGCCAGTGCGTGAGTCTAGTGCACTGCCGAGCACCTTCATAGCATTCTTGCTCTTTGGGTCCCTGGTGCAGACACATAACTCTCACAAAGGGCCATTGTACATCACTTTCAGGGAAACTTCCATTACAGTGTGCAGGGATTGCTAACTCAAAGGTGTACAGGGTTTAGACGGGTAATGCAAAAGTGAGCTGTGTATAAGACAACAGGGAGTGGTGGGTACAATGGCGAACCAGAAAGAATGCCCATTCCGTCCCATCTAATGCTGGCGGCTGCTACAGATCCCCAGCTAGTCACTGCTGTCAGGAATGCAGGTCCAGTGTGGTCAGATCATCTAACGTTTCTGCTGAAGCTAAAAATCTAGATATTTATGTAAAACTCCCCATATTTAAAAATTGGCAAATAATTCCATTTTGTTTCAAGACATCACTGTATGGAATAAAAGAAATTTGGCAGATAACTTTGGCCCATGGACTGACAGTTGTCCATCTCTGCTGAAATTAAACTCACAAATATGCGAGTTTGCAATGGTCTTAGAAAGTATACCTTTATGAATATTGGTGAAGTCCTTATGCAAGGTCTAGTTTGAAGTTTTAAAGACCTAGACACAAATAAATATTAGCAATCATATTTAATTAATGCTTACAACGTACCAGGCACTGCTGCAAGTGCTTTACATATATCGACACATTTATTCCTTTATCAAGCAAGGACCATCTTCACCACCCCCACTTTACAGATATGGAAACTGAGGCACACAGATAGGCTCATTGATTCACCAAAGGTTACACAACTATTAAGTGTACAGGTTGGGTTTGAACCTGGGCTGTGTGGATCCCAGAGTCTGTTCTTAGTCAGCATCTCTCACACCTTAAGGTGTACATGTATCTCCTGAAGGTCTACTTAAACGCAGTTTCTGGCTGAGAAGTTCTGGGGTGGGGCTTAAGAGTCATTGTTTCTAACACTTTCTCTTGTGATTCTGATGCTGCTGGCCCATGAACCCCACATGGAGTGGCAAAGCTCTTAATCACTACACCCAACCAAACCCACTGCTGTGGAGTCAATTGTAATTCATAAAGGACCCTATAGGGCTAAGTAGAACTACCCCATACTGTTTCCAAGGATGTAAATCCTTATGGAAGCAGACTGCCACTTCTTTCTCCCAGGGAGCGGCTGGTAGGTTTCAACTGCTGACCTTTCGTTAGCAGCTGAGTGCTTTATCCACCGCACCACCAAGTCTCCAGTAGTGGATTGAACTGTGTCCCACAAAAGTGTTTGTCATCTTGGCTAGGCCATGATTCCCAGTATTGCATGGTTGTCTTACATTTTGTGATCTTATGTAATTATCCTGTGTGTAAATCCTAGCCTCTGTGAGGTTAATGAGGCAGGATTAGAGGCAGTTATGTTAATGGCCAGGATACAATCTACAAGATTAGGTTGTATCTTGAGTCAGTCTCTTTTGAGATATAAAAAAAAAGAGAAGTGAGCAGAGAGAAGACAGACTTCATAAGGCCAAGAAAGAAGAGCCAGGAACAGAGGGTGTCCTTTGGACCCGGGGTCCCTGCCCTGAGAAACTACTAGACCAGGGGAAGATTGATGATAAGAACCTTCCTCCAGAGGTGACAGAGAGAGAAAGCCTTCCCCTGGACTGGCACCCTGAATTCGAACTTCTAGCCTCCGAGACTCTGATAGAATAAATTTGTTTGTTAAAGCCATCCGCTTGTGATATCCCTGTTATGGTAACCCTAGATAGCTAATATGACAGCTCCTATAGGGTTGCTGAGTCGGAATCGACTCGACGGCACTGGGTTTTTGTTTTTAATCACTACACCAGAGGACCTGAAAGTGTGATCCCTAGAGCAGCACCTCGGAGCTTGTCAGAAATGTGATTCATTAGGCCCTACCCCAGACCTCCTGAATTGGAAACTGTGGGTAGTGCCCAGAAATCTGTGTGTCTAACAAGCCTTCCTGAGCCATTGCTGAAATACCAGGTCTAGGGCCCTGCAGCCCTTCCCTTTATGACCATCCCTAGTTTGGCTGCTAGAATAGTCAGAGTGAACCCTCCCTCTGTCTTAGGACAGTTATGCTTGCTTGGGAAGGGGAGACATAGTAGAGGGTGCCAGTGACTCCTAGTCTGTCTGTACTTCCTGGTGCCCAATAAGGAGCAATGCATATTTGAATAGAAGCAAGGTCTGTGGCCCTAGGCTCTCTCCTTTTTGCACAGTTACATTCCATTCAGGTAAAGGTCAAGAGAGAAAATCATCCCAGTTCGACCCAAGTCACCATTTTGATTCGTTCACAAGTGTCGAAGGTGACGGCCACTGTGTTCTCTGGGCTTGACACACCTTCTCAGGAGGTCCCCATGTCCTGGGCCTTAGGCACTCATAGCCTTTGGAAGCTGGGTGTTGGTGGGAGTATGGGGGAAGCACAGAAAGAGCACAGCTGTTATCTGCAGCACCAGAAGTGTTTTGACAGTTTGCAAGACGGACATTAAATCACTCGCTGGAGAGAAAGTGAAGTGGGTGTCAGTCAGCCTGGGAAGGGGGGAGGCGGCTGGTGAGTTGCAATCGCGGCGGCTGTGTGATGGGAGTCAGAATGAGAATCATAAATCTTGATTATTCTCTGTCTCAGCCGATTTGAACCAAATGCCTTGGACAGGGATAGAGTTCACATCTCGCAGAATACGGTAAAAAAAAACCTGATTAAATGTACAAACTGATATAAATAGCCCTCGATCCCTGTTAATGTCCAAACTGTCACCACTGAGGGAAAGGGGTTCCATTTTGCAAAGTAGGGATCTGTTGCGATGAAAAGTGGCATTTCTGATCCCTGGGAACTAGAAGGACCCAGTGGCCCTTCCTGTTGCTTCTGCTCTAGACCCCATGAATGTATCTCATGCTGCTGTCAGAGTGCTAGCTGCTCGTATAATAAAGGCAATTAGAATTAGTCCAGCCAGTCCTCCTGATGTTGATTGCCCTCCTGTTAAAATTAGGCACCCTATAGGAAAATGGAAATGTAGAGTCGTTACCATAAAGCAATAATAAGTAAACCATTCAATTATGGATGGAAAAAAAGGCACTTGGATTAATAAGAATATTGTATGCTTAAGAGCATTAAAATACTGGCATATTACCATTTTTGCATACATAATCAATGAACTTAGAGATCAGAGTGATTAGGATATAAAAATATTAAATGATAGTGCCCTTTCTCAGAAGCCAAAGCTGCTTCTTGGGGCCTGGGGTTGGAGGGACATGTGAACACCACGGGTCCTGCCTGGGCAGTCATGCCTGGACATTCATGCCACTGGTTGGAGGTAGGGATTGAGGGGCTAGACGGAGGGGGAATGGATGGGAAAGAAGGTTGGGTAGCTGGCAGCATCCACTCGCAGGATGGGAAAGTGATGTTTTCTACCCTTTGTTAAAGATCTTGAAGAATCCTTAGCATCAAGGTGAGAAAGTGAAGGCTAACAAGGTATAGAGCAGGGATCCCAAAATCATATAACCACATCAGACAGGCAGGTAACATAAACAGGTAAACTGCGCCCACCAGTTGCCATCCTGTTCATTCCGACTCATGATTACACTGTGAGCAT
The DNA here is from genome assembly GCF_024166365.1 of Elephas maximus indicus. Lineage (NCBI taxonomy): Eukaryota > Metazoa > Chordata > Mammalia > Proboscidea > Elephantidae > Elephas > Elephas maximus. The sequence continues at coordinate 86,335,688 of NC_064830.1, read as the reverse complement.
CAGAGGAGAACTGTACTCCATAGGGTTTTTCAAGGGCTGGTTTTGTGGAAGTAGATCACCAGGACCTTATTCTCAGAACCTCTGGGTGGAGTCAAAGCTCCAATCTTTTGGTTAGCATCATTGTACCACCCAGGGACTCCTGAAGTGGGCCAGGAGCAAGGTATTTGAGAATGGCCTGAACTGTAGTGAAAGCCAACAACTGCTTGTTAGTTAGCTCCAGCCCTTTTTTACCTTGAGAAAGCATGAGTCCAGTGTGGCCAGATGTTCTGATTTTCAAGAAAGGGTAGAAACGTTGATGTTTGCTGGAAATTTCCCTATGTTAAAAAGATGATGTGACCAAACATAAGGTTTGTGAGCACCAATATGGCTCCTGGGTCATCGGTGTGTGGTCCTTGCCGTAGCGTCACATACTTAAAAGTAAGTGGTCGGAATATTGTGTCCTTTCCCGACTTTGTCAATATGTGGTTGTGTTACTCTAGATAAATCACATAGCTGGCCCAGCAGTTAAAGCAAAAGTTCGGTGGTTTGAAACCACCAGCAGCTCCTCCAAAGACAGATGTGGCAGTCTGCTTCCATAGATTTACAGCCTTGGAAACCCTAAGGGGTCGCTCTGAGTCAGAATCGACTCGATGGTAGTGGGTTTGGTTGTTTGGTCTGAGACTGAGTTTCCTTGTATGTAAAACGTCTTCTGGGCTGTAAATGCTTTAAGAAAAACTACTCTCTTTTGCTTACCCAGTATCCTCAGAAATAGCAACATGCCTGTAACATAGTAGGTGCTCAGAAAATGTTTGTTGAATGACTGAATAAATGAAAGACTGCATGAGGGTTACCATGGAACAACTAGTCCTTCTCTGAATTCCCATACCCAGTCTCCGGGTTTCTTACTGCTATTTCTGACCTCTCACTCCTGTTCTGTTGACCAACATGTAAAACCCGGTTCCTAGCTGGGATGAAATGAGTTCCTTTATGTAGCCTTTTGCCTTTAATCTTTAGAAAAACAGCCTTAGAAATTTTTTCCCTAAGCCCTGAGGCTCCCCAAACCTTTACCCTGGTTTTCTACCCTAGAGGATTTGTTACTTTTGTCCAGGCTGATTTACATGTCTTGGGTAAGCTGTAAACAACTTGTGGTATGATACTTTTGTCCAGTCCTGGGCTGCAGTCTGCTCTGTGATTGATATGCACCTTGCACTGATTGATCAATAGACTATGCAAAGGAGGTGACTATAGCCTACTATGCAAATGAAGTGTTTGTGGCCTACCGAGAAGAGATTGGTCAACTTGTGGCCTCTGCTGAGAGGCCTATGCCTTGAAATGGACAAGGAGTTGTGAATATATGCAGCCAACTCCACAGTGGTTTTTGAGACAGAAGGAAGCAGGAAGGAAGAAAGAAGAGAGAGAGAAAGGAGGCAAGGAACCTCCTAAAAGAGCTGTAACACGGGTCAAGGGTTGGAACACTGAAGACAAGAGGCCCAGAAGGGATCCAGTGGCAGAGCCAGCAGTAACAGGCCTGGCAAGGGCCCAGCAGGAGAGCTGGTGGCAACAGGCCTGTGGCAAAGTTGATGGTGACAGCATGGCCAAGAGGAACCTGTCCTGGAGGGGCAGAGAGGAGCCTGTCCTGAGGGGACTGAAAGGAGCCTGTCCTGAGGGGACTGAAAGGAACCTGTCTTCAGGGGGCAGAGAGGAGGCTGGTCCTCAGGGGGCCAAGGAAAGGACTCCATGGCTGAGAGAGCCGTCTTGCAATGAAGAAGACTACCTGCATGCTTCCTGATCCTGATCCCAGGTTGTACCCTGCTGCTTCCTTAATAAACTACTTAACTATAAGTATGTTCTGTGAGTTCTGTGTGGCCATTGCAATAGATTACTTAACCCAGAAGAGAAGTAGAGAGTACTGTGGGAGCAACAGGTGGTGTCAGAATTGATAAAAAGTTTGGAGGGTGGAGGTATATCTGACCTCCACCTCATAAGGATAAGCCTTGCGCTGATTTTGATTCCATTTTCCTCACTGAAGTTGGAGAGGTTTTGACGACGCTACTACTACTCCTACTATTTCATACTAGCTCTGTCGCTCACTCAATTTATACTTTATTTTAGCCACTTTTGTTCATTGAGTCATTCATTCATCTGTGAAACATTAATGTAGTCTCATTGTGCTGGCTTAGGTCCTGAGCTGGGCAGTGGGCATTCCGAGATAAAAAGGTGTTAGCCCTACAATCAAGCTGCATCCAAAATAGACGGGTCAAATAGCAAGTGAACATAAAAATGGAATACAATGTGATATGCCCTCTAATGGAGATGTGTGCAAAGGGCCATGTTGACTTATCTCTTTGATGCATATGCCTAACTCACCTCTAATCTCGCCTTAGAAAAGATTCTAGAATCCTGTTGCTGCTACCTGACTTCCAAATATTCATGTCAGAACTTGCTCTCTGCCCTTTCCAGATAGTCTTTCTCACCCTAACTCTGGCTATCCCAAATCTCCCACTTGTGCCATCTGTGGGGTCTGCCTTTCCTTCCAGATTGTTTTTTTCTGGGCTCTTTCCTCCAGTTCTTCATATGTAAACATCCTGGACCTATATCCTAGCCTTAGTCCCTAAGGACTCTTTCCAACTTGAAAATGCTAATAACTGATATTGAAGAAGTGGGGATATAGGGGGATTTTCATTTAACAGAAACTCCTAGACAGAAAGTGTTGCCGTGGTACAGTGTTGCCATTAAAGCTTTTCAATTTTTGCCAGCTCTACTGTTTTATCACTATGCAAACAATTTCTGGAATCTATTTTCTGACGTTTATGACTGCAAACGGGACAATTTTTTTTCCTAGCTCATTTCTTTCATGTAATACATTGTCACATGCAGGCAATATCATCAGCTAATGCACACTACTAATGTCCTACTTTACAGACTCTTTCCTTAGAGCCACAAGCTAATCAGGCACATAGCCTACCTCCCAAGTTATTGTAAGGGGCAGTTTTACTAAGTATTTGTCACTGCATAACATGGATTAGTGGTTAAGTGCTACGGCTGCTAACCAAAAAATGTCGGCAGTTTGAATCCACCAGGCGTTCCTTGGAAACTCTATGGGGCAGTTCTACTCTGTCCTATAGGGTCACCACGAGTCGGAATCAACTCGATGGCAGTGGGTTTGGTTTTTTGGTTAACATGGATTGCCATGGAACTAGCCTCCAGTTGCAGTTTCCTTGCCCCTCACCTGTGACTGCAAAACAAATGCTATATATTTTGGGTTTCTGTTATGACATCACCCCACTCCTGGTACCTTTTTTTTTTTTTAATGTGTGTATCAGTTGGGCTGGGCCATGATTTCCAGTGCTGTGTGATTTTCTTATATGTTGCAAATCCTGCCTCTATGATGTTAACGAAGGAGGATGGGTGGCAGTGGTGTTAGTGAGGCAGAACTCAACCTACAGGATTAGATTGTCTTGAGGCAATCTCTTGAGATATAAAAGACAGAAGCAAGCAGAGAGAAAGGGAGACCTCATACCACCAAGAAAGCAGTGCCAGGAGCAAAGCGTTTCCTTTGGACCGGGGGTTCCTGTGCAAAGAAGCTCCTAGTCCGGGGCAAGATTGATAAGAAGGCTGACAGAGAGAGAAGGCCTTCCCCTGGAGCTGACACCCTGAATTTGGACTTTTAGTCTACTTACTGTGAAGAAATAAATTTGTCTTTGTTAAAGCCATCCACTTGTGGTATTTCTGTTATAGCAGCACTAGATGACTAAGACACTATGTTAGGAAGGAGGCTAGGTTATGTTGTGCGATTCCAGTCAAAAAAAACCAAACTCATTGCCATCGAGTCAATTCCAACTCACAGTGACCCTATAGGAGACAGTAGAACTGTCCCATAAGGTTTCCAACGAGCGACTGGTAGATTCAAATTGCCAATTGAGCTCTTAACCACTGTGCCACCAAGGCTCAGGTAGATAATGCAATAAAGGTTTATTTATTGCCCATGCTATATGCCCAGTGTTGGTTGGCAAGAGGCTTTATTCTACATTCCTGCTCTTTTCATATAGGCTGGTTAGAAAATGCCCAACTTGGGAGGGAGTGTTTGTGCAAAGGCCCTGAGATGGGATCATGTTTGGCATATTTGAAGTACAGGAAAACATGATCATTGAGGATTAAATGATATGAAGCCTATGGGATGGATGAGCTTACTGATGAATTTGATAGGCACTGAAGTGCAAATTTAAGCAACAGTAAGGGGACTATCTCTATAAATGTATGCTGAATATTAACTGGAAAACATCCCCAGGAATAATAATGTGAATTATTAAATAATAATAAATGTTGAATAAACAACGCTGAACTCTGTTGTGCGCTCACCACATATTTTATGTTAATTAACTTATTTGATGCTCGCAACAAACTCCTGAGGCAGATAATGTTATCTTCGTCATTTTTATAGAGGAGGTAATTGAGTCATACAGTATTAAGTAAATTGCCCAAATTCATACAGCTTCTTGGTGGTAAAAAACAGGAATTTGTTTTAAAAACAATGTCTCTAGCCTATGATCTAGTCTCCTTTATCTGAACTCTGAAAACACACTTGAACCTTTCCAGTGAATTCCTTATTTAATAAATGTATTTATTCCATCAGCATTTATCAAATACCTGCCAAGTTGCTGGCCCTTGAATAGGTACTGAGAATATAAAGAATGTGACCCAGCCTCTGTACATACTAAAGTGTGGGGAAAAGACAAGTGCGAAATTATAATGCACTCTTTCAAAGCCTGAAAACCCATTTTGCTGTCTCATGTGTCTTCAGCTTGTCTCCCCAACAGGGACGTGTCAGCAGAGGTTGTGATGTATAAAAATTATTGCTAGTGTATCTGAACATTTTCATAAACAATGGAAAAAATATGAGTGGCTCTGGGTAACCAAAAAACTACAGTAATGGAATTACAAATTACCAGGAAATTGTCAATGTTGCTTAGAAGAGACTCCGCTAGCCAGGTATCCTCAGCTGCCCAAATACTGGTTTTTCTCCCTTCATCGTTCCTCTTTGTTGGAGTATTTGGTTGATTGGGTAAGGAGCAAACCTTTCTTTTTTGGTGTTGTTGCATATAATTTTGGCTTTCCCTGGTCTTCACGCTTGTACGCTCTGACGGGAAGATGCTGAGTTCTTTTCCCATACACCACACGAAAGGAGGTAGGACATGCATCTCTGCCTTCTTGTTTTACAGTAAAACAGGACTGTCTGCAAACCGTACCCTCCTGGCTTATCTATTGAGACGGAGGTCCTGTTGCCTGGTTGATTAATTCTTGAAATTGATCTGGAATTTGTACATATCTCCTTCACAATCATTAAAGAGTAATTAATTGATTATTCAGGTATAGAATCCATTCTCCTCTCCAACTTTATAGCCCTCTCAATCTCTTCTACAAACTGCAAGGTCTGTTTGGCGCTGGCCTGGCTTTCATTAATCTTGGCCTGAGTAATCCATGGGAAGGGAAGCCTAGCCTCTCTAGACTACATATCCTCATTTCTGTAACTTAAATCTCAACCTCAGATCCCTGGTAATATTTTTAAGAGATTAGTAAATCATAGATTTGGCTTCCCCTTCTATTATAATTTCCACAGTGTCTCTATTTCAACCCCCTTTCCTGCCAGGTGCATACAGATACACACATTTACACACACACACAATCACACAACTCTTGCTCACCAATGGTTGTAAATGACAGTCCACCAGCCAAACCCAGACTGAAGTCGTTGGAGTTATGTTTTATTGAACCTGTACATGTGGTTTAAGCCATTAAATTTGAATGTCTGTAAGTAATACCAGGGTCTCCAGTTTGTCCTAGTCTCCACCTTTCCTTATTCTCTGGTTTCATGTATTTATCTGACCTGCCTGACCACTGGAGGAACTTGAATTTGCAATCTCCATCTCTAGTCGCATGGAACTTGTAGTGGGATGAATGGTGGCCCCCCCAAAAAGATATGCTGACATCGTAATCCCCAGAATCTGTGAATTTACTTTATATGGCAAAAGAATGACTATTGTTTAATATGACAATAGGTGTGATTAAATTAAGGATCTTGAAAGAAGAAACTTATCCAGGAATACCCAGGTGGACCTTCAATGCAATTGCATGTATCTTTAAAAGAGAGTCAAAGGGAATTTAGAGACTGAAGAGAAGACAGAGAGATGCACAGAGGAGATGGTGTGAGAAGATGAAGGTAGAGATTGGAATGATGTGGCCACAAACCAAGGATACCAATGGCCAGGCAGCCACCAGAAGACAGAAGAGGCAAGGAAAGATTCTCTTCCAGTCACTGGAGGGGAGCATGGCCATGCTGACACCTTGATTTCCGACTTTTGGCCTCCAGAACTGTGAGAGAATAAATTTTTTTTTTTTTATTAACTTTTATTGAGCTTCAAGTGAACGTTTACAAATCAAGTCAAACTGTCACATATAAGTTTATATACACCTTACTCCGTAGTCCCACTTGCTCTCCCCCTAATGAGTCAGCCCTTCCAGTCTCTCCTTTCGTGACATTTTTGCCAGCTTCCAACTCTCTCTATCCTCCCATCCCCCCTCCAGACAGGAGATGCCAACACAGTCTCAAGTGTCCGCCTGATATAATTAGCTCGCTCTTCATCAGCATCTCTCTCCTACCCACTGTCCAGTCCCTTTCATGTCTGATGAGTTGTCTTTGGGGATGGTTCCTGTCCTGCGCCAACAGAAGGTTTGGGGACCATGACCGCCGGGATTCCTCTAGTCTCAGTCAGACCATTAAGTATGGTCTTTTTGTGAGAATTTGGGGTCTGCATCCCACTGATCTCTTGCTCCCTCAGGGGTTCTCTGCTGTGCTCCCTGTCAGGGCAGTCATTGATTGTGGCCGGGCACCAACTAGTTTTTCTGGTCTGAGGATGATGTAGGTCTCTGGTTCATGTGGCCCTTTCTGTCTCTTGGGCTCTTAGTTGTTGTGTAACCTTGGTGTTCTTCATTCTCCGTTGCTCCAGGTGGATTGAGACCAATTGATGCATCTTAGATGGCCGCTTGTTAGCATTTAAGACCCCGGACGCCACATTTCAAAGTGGGATGCAGAATGTTTTCATAATAGAATTATTTTGCCAATTGACTTAGAAGTCCCCTTAAACAAATTTCTCTTGTTTTAAGTCACAAAGCTTATGGTGATTTCTTCCAGCAATCATGGGAAACTAAAAGGAACTGTTTCCAACTTTCTAACTATGTAAATTGTGTCTTACCTTTATGCCACTGTACATGTTCTTACCCATGCCTGGGCCCTGTCCTTCCCAGGCTAGTAATAATACCTGAGGACATCATGGCAGGGCACTAGGCTAAGCCCCCCATATACATTTGCTACTGTAATCTTCATGACAAACCTGTGGCAGAGGGACTATTGTCATCCCCATTCTATAGAAGAGGAAATTGAGGCTTAGAGAGATTAAAAGAATCATTCAATATCACATAGCTAATAAGTAGTAAATCCTAAATTCGAAGTCAGGCCATCAATTACATAGAACATATTCTCTTTTGTTTGACTGTTTAAGCATAAAAGCTATCCAACAAGCTACCTGAGTAATTCTGTCTTACCGTTCAATGCTCAATTCACACAATCCCTCCATTGTGAAGCCTTCTTTGAGTTCCTAAAAGCAGAATCAGTTATTTCCTCGAGTATTCCCTAAGCATATACACAACGTCTCTTTATGAAGTTACCAGACTCTATCGCATTTACTGATTCCATGTAAATATTCCACTAGATCAGTATTTCTCAAACTCAAAAATTGCAGACACCCAAGAATACACACACAAATTGCCAGGTTTCTGTGTACCTGAGTTAAAAAATCATATCCTAAAAAAAAACCCAAAAATATATCAACAATAAATTATTCAAACTGTAAAGCCACTTAGACTACAGAAAGATTGAAAACTCCTGCCGGCCCTACTACAGACTTCTTGAGGGCAGGGATCATGTCTTACTCATCTTTGTATCCTTACTACTTAGCATAGGGCTAGCCCAGAATTCAGGTTCTGTGATAGTTAGTTAAACGAATAAATTTATGGATGAAAGAATGAGTGATAATCTGATCTGGTCCCTCTGAGAACACAAGGAGATGTGGCCCAAGCTGCTAGGATAAACTACGCTGCAAGGCTGACTTTACAGAGCTGATTCTCGAAGGTCAGTGGTTGTAGTTCGTGTACATCTTATGGCTGGAACAGCTGAACTAGTTCTTAGACACATTTCTGGTTCTCCTGCAACATAGTAGAATTTCACTTCCCAGCTCCAAGGATGTTAGGTGAGAACATGTGACCTGCTTTAGTCATTGAATTATGAGTGGAAGTGAACTATGTCACACTTGATGGAAGGCCTTAAGAGCATGTGTACCATTTCTCATTCTCTTTCCCTTGGAGACCACGACTATGCAAAATTCCAGATGGCAGAGATGGCATCAGCCTACGTACCTGAGGAGAATGACAGGAGGAAGAGGGTCCAGTCTACTGCTATGGATGTGAAGCATGAGCAAGAATGCCCCTTTGCTGTGTTAAGGCCCTGGTATTTGGAGACTGTTACTGCAGCAGCAAAACTTAGCCTATCCCAACTGATACGAAAGCCTTATGTGTGTTCATTTACCCCCTCATTTAACAAATACTTATTGAGCACCAAGTATATTCTAGGAGCTAAGAATATAATGATGAGCAAAAGCATTTATGGTCGACCTCAGAGAGGTCAGACTGTATCGGGGAAGACAAGACATTTATCAAAGAAAGACACATATTTAAATTTACAAAAGTGACAAATGCGTTGGGAAGAGAAGCATGATGCCATGAAATAAGCTAATATAATCACGCCATCAGGGAAGACTTTCCTGATGAATCAAGGAAAAGAAAGAGCAACTAGGTAAAGGATTTATGGGAGGAGAGAACATTTGAGACAGAGGGAAAAAATCGCATGTACAAAGACCAGATGAGAAGACCCCACGGGCTCAAGGAACAAACTAAAGGTCCACGTAGCTACAGCAAGACTAACTTGGAACTTCCCTACTTCCTCTGACCACCACCAAGATGGACCCACTAGCATGCTATTCATAGATGCTTTGTGAGATGGTACATGTGAAGTTACTGAAGGCCCCAAGGGTGACTAGAACCTAGTAGGTACTTAACATATGCCAGCTGGATCTGAATATGTGGCTGCGTGTACAAAATTCCTGACTTTTTTTTTTTTGCCATACTAGCCCTGTTGAGACCTGCGGCCTGTCTGCCATCTTAAATAGGCAAAGGGTGTGCCTGCCATCTTCTCTGATATAGGAACTAACTCCCTGTCTTTAAACTATCTCCTTATGTGGGTATGCTTCCGGTTCTGCCCCAGTTAAGAAAAATAAGAGACTGGGGTCTCGAGACCAGTCAAAACCAGTCTTGAACCAGGTCTGGCCCACCTGACATGTACAGTACCGACAACCATGTCCTTTGGATGACGTATTGAAGTCAGAGGCCAAAAAATACACCCCTGTCTAAGCCGTGGAAACTCTGGTGGTATAGCAGTTAAGTGCTATGGCTGCTAACCAAAAGGCTGGCTGTTGGAATCCACCAGGCACTCCTTGGAAACCCTATAGGGCAGTTCTATTCTGTCCTATAGGGTCGCTATGAATCAGAGTTGACTTGATGGCAATGGGCTTGGTTTGGTTTTGGTTGGTCTAATCCCTGGACATAGGCAAAACGCCATCTTTGTGACCCCTCTTCCAGCCTGAACAGGCACAGAAGACCACATTGCCCCAGGAACGCCTTTTCAAGCCAAACTAATCAGTAAGCTGGCTCCACCTTGAGGCATTCCTGAAGACCCCCAGACCCAATTTACTTTCCTCATATAAAACCCTTGAGTTACTGTTTGGGGAGCCATCTTGGCGACACAGTCCCAGCGTGTTCCTTTACTTCACCGACTAAAGCTTCTTCTTTCGCTTTCATTGGCTTTGTGCCTTTATAGCTGCGACAAACAGACCTGGATGAGTCTGGTTACAGTGTATCTAAATGCCTTGGGCCCCATATGTTTATGTCCTTGGGGCGAAAGAAAAGCTGCGTGGTGAAGCAGCCTCCCTTGATATTGCTTCATAAACCCCCACTTCCACTCATAGTTCATGAAAACAAAGTGTGACGTCCCTGAAGGACATTGTCATCTGATGGATAGAGGCGGCTGCCTTCATTGCCTGAAATTGCAAATTAGAGAAGAAGGAAATGACCTAGGCTGTGCATCTGCACACCCTGTGAGCTGGTATGTGAGCAGAACTCTGGGGAGATTCGCAAAAAAATGGAACAGGGCAGCAGTATTTTATTGAATGCGAGGGCACTTTTCACATAACACTCTTTTTAATTCCCTAACTTCCCTAAAATGTGTATGTTAGCACTCCCATTGTGCACATGCTTGCAGAGGCTAAATGAGGCAACAGATAAGGAAACTGAGGCACAGAGAACTCATAAAGCTGGTGAAATAGTAAAGCTAAGATCCGAATCCAGTTCCATTTAATTTCGAATCTTCTCTTGTTTTCCTGGTGCAAAGGGACGAGCTTTGGATTCTACAAAGGTTAACCCCACTGCAGTCAAGTTGATTCTGACTCATAGCGACCCCACAGGGTTTGCAAGGCTGTAAATCTTTATGGAAGCAGACTGCCACATCTTTGTCACACGGAGCTGCTGGTGGTTTCAAACCACCGACCTTTTGGTTAGCAGTCAATTGCTTTACCCACTGCGCCACCAAGGGCTCCTTACAAAGTTTAAAGCAGGAGTTATAAAGGCACATACTTCCAGGAGCTTGTGCAGGGTAAATAAGGGTCACAGATAGGGAGAAACTCAGTAGGGAGGGGTGGGAACCGTGGGAACCTGGAGGACATGCGCCTTTTCAAAAAGGGGCAGCTACTTATTGGCTCCTATTAGTAATGGCTGTGTGCCATTGAGGATCCAGGTTTCCTAGATATCCCTATTTTCAAAAACATCCCTAAATCCAGATAATTATGTAAAATCTCCATGCCGCTAAAATGCTAGTATCCAATTAAGCACACACACAACTCTGCACATACCAAACAAAATTGCTGTTATGCCTCATTTAACCCGGTGATTCTCAAACTGGATTTACCCCTTTTCCTCCAAGAGCTATGTGGAGCCCTCGTGGCCCAGTGGTTAAGAGCAAGGCTACTAACCAAAAGGTTGGCAGTTTGAATCCACCAGCTGCTCCTTGGAAACCCTATGGGGCCATTCTACTCTGTCCTATAGGATCACTGTGAGTCGGAATCAACTCGACGGAGTGGTTAGGTTTTTAGTTTGTAAGAGGTATGTGACACTGTGTGGAAACATTATTAGCTGCCACAAGTGGGAGCAGGAGGTGCTAGTGTCGTCTGGTCGGAAGAGGCCAGGGATGCTTCCAAGCATCCTACAGTGTACAGGAAAGGCCTCCACAGAGAGAAATTATCCAGCCCCAAATGGCAACAGTGCCAGAGTTGAGAGACCCTGGTTTAACCTGTGGTTCCTCAAGCTTGATCTCTGATTTAAAGGGGTCTTCACCCAGCTCAGTCTCCTCAAGTCTCATATCCCCTCACAGCTGTCCTACACTGGAATGCCACAATCTTCACTTGCTTTTCATTTGGCTCGTCTTGTTCCAGACCTGGGCTAATTCTTACTAATGCTGAAGGTCTTGAGTTATATTTGCAAATCCAGCTTAATGTTCAAGTGTATAAGAAACAGGGGCAGTTCAACGCCCGTCAATAATGTAAACAAAGCCTGGTTTAGATAAACCCCATTACTAGGCCTGAAGTGGCCCAGGGCACCCCTGCTACTGCTGATTAGCGTAAATGCTAAACACAAACCAATTAACACACTCCAAGGCTGCTAATCTCCTGTCACTGAGTGTGGAAATAAAGCCCAATGCTAAATACACATATTGATTTAGCCATTAAATCCAGCATCACTCAAAATAAAACTCGTTATGTTATAGAGTAAAACAAAGTCACCTTAGTTTTCAAGATGGACCGTATTATAAAGAAATTTCACTTTTCAACTTTTCCCTTGATTTCCCAAACCAGACTGAGCACTTCCTCCTATTGTGGGTCTTAACCAGCTCTGGGACCAACCGAGAAAATTCTAGCCAAATTACACATTCATTTTAACATGATCTTTGCTTTGAGCCCTAAAAACACACACTTAGATGGGAATCCTTTTTCTTTAAGATGTTATTTCAGTGTACAAGAGGAAATTTTATGCTTGGGAGAAAGGACATTAAATGGGAAGATGAACTGGAATATTAAAAAACACCAACAAATCCAAAAACCACAGGCAGTATAATAAAAATGGGTTAATGTTGAATACCATGCGTACCGATTTGGTGCTTGTAGAGACAAAAACTAGAAATGTTATCCCAGTTCAGGTGTAAACAACTGACTGAGAAGTCTAGAAACATGTAATCATGAAATGATGCCAAATAACTATTTTAATTTATTCCACATAAGGTGTTATATGCCACATGGCACATTGTACATCCTACCATCAAGGCAGCAAATTACATTTTACTCAAATCACTTGTTTCAGTCTTCCCAGTTGGAAACAGTGCTTCACTGAAGGCTGTCTTATTGACTTTCATATCCCCCAGACGCTAGCTCAGGGTGCTGGCATGTAGAGGACATTACTGTATATGTGCAACACAGAAACATTGGCCATTAACGCTCATGAAATGCATGCTTCTAGAAATTTCCATAGTATTTAAGTGTCTGTTCCTTGTGTTACAGCTCCCCATAGACTTTACTTGATTGTCATTGTTCTTCTTTGCCATATACATGGTCTTCCCCGTTGCAGGTGTCTCTACCAAATGCTGTCCATACTACCACACCTTCTACTTAATAACCAGTTTATTTATCAGCTGCTCTTAAAGCATGGTTCTGGTGTGCTAAAGATCAATGGTGGAGAAAAAGGTATACTTACTGCTCAACGAAGTATATCTAATCCATAGTATCTTCTATTTATCTAGCACATCTTATGGATGGAAATCCATTATGCCCGAGGGCATGCTTTGTCAGAATGGTTAAGAACCGCTGCCTTAAGAAAACCCTCTGTAGAGACTAAGGAAGGAACCCTGGTTGCATAGTGGTTAAGTGCTTAGCTGCTAACCGAAAGGTCGGTGGTTCGAACCCACCAGCTGCTCTGTGGGAAAAAGATATGGCAGCCTGCTTCTGTAAAGATTACAGCCTAGGAAACCCTGTGGGGCAGTTCTACTCTGCCCTGTAGCATCACTATGAGTCAGAATCAACTCAAAAGTAAGAGGTTTGGTTTTCTTACAAATTTGGGATTACAAAGTGGAGGGAGCACATGCATTTGGCTCCTTTTCCTTGTGGAAGACCACTAAAATGACAGTAAGTAAACACTAAAAGCCACAAATACACAGGGACAAAGATAACTGGAGAAAGATAAGAGTGGATGAAGAAACCAACTTGGCAGGATGTAAAAAGCTGTAACTAAACAGGCGCGGTGGTGGATACCAAGGAGGAGCTAGCAAATTTGTTCCAAAGAAACATAGAATGCCCAGGCGCTGGAGGCACCAGCACCCTAGAAGGGGTGGGGAACATGACATGAGGCTAAATACAGCGGCGTTGGTTGAAAGTCCATTTCGCCTGCTCTGCATTGCCAGGAGAAACCCTGGTGGCGTACTGGTTAAGTGCTACAGCTGCTAACCAAAAGGTCAGCAGTTTGAGTCCACCAGGTGCTCCTTGGAAATCCTATGGGCAGTTCTACTCTGTCCTATAGGGTCACTATAAGTCAGAATTGACTCGATGGCAATGGGTTTGGTTTTTGGTTTTTTGCATTGCCAGGCAGTTACCTGCACCGCCCCCACCTCCAACCCACCCTCTCAAATGCCATGTTGAAAACGCCTCCAACATGGAAGAGATCAAAACAAACACAGTCCATGGCTTCAGAGTGTGGATGCTATCAGTCTGGTTCATCCCACTGCCCATGGTGACTGGTTCAGGGATGGCCATACTAACCAGCTGTTTCAATGAAAGTACCCCTTGGAACTTTTGCTGGAATTATTAGGCAAAAGACATACTCCTGTTGGAATTACTAAACTGGGTGCATCTGTGCCTGTAGTTCCTAGTGGTCATCTTTCCTCAGGGGAGAGCTTGGCTGTGAATAAAGTCCACAAGGGAGTAACTAAAAAATAGAGAAAGGCAGATTTATGTTGGACTTCATTTGAGCACCAGGATCCAGCCATGCCTGAAACCAGCCATCCTTGGATAAAGTTAGTTAACACTTATTAAGTAGATGCTACATGTCAGACATTGTTCTAAGATATTTACTTATATTAAATCAATTTACCCTGACTGCAGCCTGATGGTACAGGTACTATAATTATCTCTGTTTTACTGATGAGAAAGCTGTTTGGGCAAATTAAGTCAGGATTCCAACTCAGGAAGTCAGACTCCAGAGCCTGTAAGTTTAAACATTGTGGTTGTTAGTTCTGTAAACCAATAAATTCTTTTTTTACTTCAAGCTAGTTTAAGTTGAACTTTGTCCCTTCTACTCAAGACAGACTTAACCAATCCACTGTCTTGTCCACCCAGCAATCCTACTGATGGGAATCTGCTAAGCTTGTAAACACTTTTTGTCTGAAGGCAGAAGCCACTGCCTTTATAAACTCTTCTATGAATTGTTTTCAGTAAGGAATTCTAGACATATACCTGGGAAGCCTAAGTCTTTTCCCTGAAAAGCCCTGTAGAGGATGAATAATGTCAAACATCAGATAACCCAAATAGTACGTTCTTTCTAAAGTCCAAATGCCTAATATCTCTTATTTCTGGATTTCCCCTAACATCGAGGCCCACCCATCCATCATTCACCTGTATTTGTCAACTCATCAGATTTCTGGTTAGCTACAAGTTTAGGTTTTAATCTCTTCCAGTATTTCTGGTTTACTTCCTCTATAATGAACAATCAAGAACTTTGTTCAACTTTGTCCCACCTGATCTCATGAGATATATTTTAATTGTGAATATTGTCCCAGGTGCTCTGGGGTGATCCAGTAAAAAAAAAAAAAAAATACTCCCAGGGCCTTAAATTAGCCCACCTCTTTTTTTATCCTCCTGGTTTTTCTAAGTAATCCCAACTATTTCCCAAGATTTTCGTTACCACTTATGCACTGATAGGAGCCCTGGGCACACAGTGGTTAAGGGCTCCACTTGTAACCAAAAGGTGGCTGTTCGAATTCATCAGCTGCTCCTTGGAAACCCTATGGGGCAGTTCTACTGTGTCCTACAGGGTCACTATGAGTCAGAATAGACTTGATGACAACGGGTTTTATGCACTAATGATTCCCGCATGTCCCAGGAAGCCTTCGTTCTTAACACCATACCTATAATTCGGATTTCCTACTAAAAAACCAAACCAAACCCATTGCCATCAAGTCAATTCCGACTCATAGAGACCCTATAGGGCCAAGTAGAACTGCCCCATAGAATTCCCAAGGAGCACCTGATGGATTCCAACTGCCGATCCAATCCTATGGTTAGCAGCCATAGCGCTTAACTACTACGCCACCAGGGTTTCCAATTTCCTACTAAATATGTGAAATTGGAAATCCCATAGAACTGACACCACCGAAACATCTCATTCTCTTCCCTGATGCTCCTGAAGCCCCATCCACCTACTCCTCTACCTGCATTTCATTTCTGTTATACATATTATCATTTCTAAAGCAAAGAACTTGGCTTGCTCATCTTCCTCACCCTGACCCCCATGTTCAGTTAGTTATCAATCAAAGCCTGACAATTCTCCCTTAAAATACTTCCCAAAAATGCCCTATCCTTACATATATTTCCTCCTATGTTTTCTTCTAGAAGTTTAATAGCCTTTTTAGGTCTAAGATCCAATTCTTTTCTAAGATATGAGGTTCATTTTTCGTTTTTGTTTCTTTGCATACAGAAGTCCAATTATTCCAGAACTATTTGTTGAAATAATTTTAATTTCCTTTATTAAATGTTACAACTACCAAAAAAGAAAAAATGGCCTTATCTTCTCTTTTCCTTATTCTTTCTTGTACTAACTACTGCAATAGCCCCCTCCCCACCACCAGGTTGTCTCTCTTCCAATCTGTCCTCCGATTTTCAGAGCCTTGGAAAAAATGGCAAAGTAGGTGCAAGAAGTGAGGACACCCTTTCTCAAATTCCCTTAAAAATGCCCTCAGACGACCAATAAGAGAATGGCATGACATCTCTGCTAACAGGATAAAATCAATCGCGTTCTCAATCAGGTACGGCCTTACATTAATTATAGGATCTTCTGAAATAGATTTAAAAACATCTCTCTTTATAGCAGGAGCTTATTGGAAAACTTCAATTACTTTGCTATTGCCTAAAGAAAGATTAAGCCCAAATATTTTTAAAATATTTATTTGGAAATAATTTCAAACTTACAGAAAAGCTGCCAAAATAAGAGTAGTACAAATAATGAATGTATACTCTTTACCTGGATTCACTTATTGTTAACATTTTCTCTCTTTTGCTTTATCATTAATTCTATATAAATGCATACACACACGCACATAATTTTTTTTCTAGAACCATTTTAGAGTACATTGTATATATTATGGCCTTAATACATTAGCTTGTATTTCTAAAAATAAGAAATGTTTTTATACAATCACAGTATGGTTATCCTCTTTCCTAAACTTAACACTGATACAATATTATTATCTAACCTGCCATCCACATTCCAATATTGTCAATTGACCCAATAATATGCTTTATTGATTTTTTTGCCTCCAGTACAGGAGCCAATTGAGGATCAAGGACTGCATTTAGTGGTCATGTCTCTTTAGACTCCGTTATTCTGGCACATTTCCACAACCTTACTTTATCTTTTAGGACATTGACACTTGGAAGAATACAGGGTTATAATCCCTTTTTTCTTTTTTAAAAAGAACTGTCCTCATTTGGGGTTTGTCTAATGTTTCCTCATGATTAGGTTTAAATTCACCATTCGCAGATGGAATATTACATAAATGACATGGTCACCTCAGGGTATCAGCTATATATTTAAAAAACCTTAAATGTGACATTGAAGGGCCTTTAAATTTTGACCCTTCCAAGTGTCCATATGCCCCTCCTTTTGACATTATCTACTGAACCTGTGCGGCTGCCGTCCTAGAGAAAAGCCACTGTAGAACCTGTTTCCAGAACCAACAGCCACACCTTTGGGGAGCAATCCCTCCACCCCATTCCTTACTAACACTGCTTAATCCTCATGGTTCACATGGAGCTGATCCCATTTTTCTGGTTCTAGGGTTATTATTAGGGACCTGACTTCAACTCCTTAGTCACAGAAATGCAGTCAAGAATGGGCACATATCCCAAGTTAGGCCATCCTAGACTTTCTCTGCATCTCTCTGGACATAGCCCTTTTTCTTTGAGCTTTGTGAATTACGAGGAGCACATACATTTCAGTCTGTGCAGTGGAGGACATCTTATTGCAATGAGGGAAATGCAAAGGAAAATGTAGTTTTAGGGTAAACTGTGTACATGTGAAGCGGAGGGGGGAAAGATACCTGATGGCATCATTTAAGCACCTGATTCCTGGTATACCTGAAGCCCTCTATAACCAGGACTTCTCAATTTCAGTGACTTTTAAATGTCTGCCACTGCTTAAACTAAGATTAGGTATCTATGTCTTAAAAGTGGCAAGGGTCTGACTTTTATCTTTTTCGCACTGATCTGTGTTGGTGAAGGCCCAGGATAATGGTTGACTGAGCAATAACACAGCATACTTTGTTAACATTTGTTGTACACATTTATCCTCAGAATAGATCAACATTTCTTAGATTCTGTGTTCACATATTCCTGTACGATATAACTCAATATGACTCAGAAATGTAATGTGGTTAGCAAAAAGGTGACATGATCTTAGGTCACATTAACAGGAGTGTAATATCTAGAAAGAAGAAGGTGACAGTATCGCTCTACAGTGCTCAGTTCAGGCCAAACCTTGATATAGTACTCAGTTTTGAAAGGAATATATATATTTAAAGAGAGAGTATTCAGAGAAAGACTAGGATAACGGGGAGGTACTAGATGAAGTCTGTTGTTTTACTTAATCCTGTTCTTTACAAAATAACAACTCAGTTCTCCTTAGGGAAGCACTCCCCCCCCCCTCCTTTTTGAGCCCAGCTGAGGTCTCAAAAATCAGAGCAGTAGGTACATGACCCAAGCATGTCTAATCACTGTCTTTTATCTCCATGCCAAGAGTGACTGATTCATTTTTAGGCTCATGACCACCAAATTAAGTCAGGATTTCAGTTGGAGCTATTAAGAAAAAAGATGACTTTCTGCTTAGGTTGCAAAGTTGAGACGAAATAAGTCTGGGGATACCAGGCAACATAATGACCATAAAACCAGTGGAGTAAATATAAGAGAATAAGGGCTTCCTGATGCCCTTGAATGAGGACCTTAATCCAGTCTTTCTTGAAGCCGTAACCTCTGAATGTTCCAGTTATGTGACTCTACAAATGCTCTTTAACTAGTTTGAGTTCTGTTTCTGTTACTTGCCACCAAAAGATATCTAGCTAACTCAGCCTTAAAAACATGTTTATGGGAAATAATTAAAGGAATTCCTGGTTTTGAAATTGAAACGGCACGTGGAATCATGACTGCTATTTTTAAACTCTTAAAAACCATTTCATTGAAATCAAGAACATGGCAAGAATGGCCTACATTTTCTCTGAAGGCTTTATAAAATAAGCCAAGAAAATAAATTAATTGCTGAAATATTGGGAAAGAGGTAGCATTTTTTTTTCTCTTTGCTGATATGATTGTAAATCTAGAAAGTCCAAGAGGCTCCAGTTAAAAATCTTTTTAATTTGACAAAGTAGATGAATGTAAGATAAATAAACAAAAATTAATATATTTTCTAATTCAGCCACTCACGAGCTAGAAATGAAACTGAAAAAAGCAATAATATATTTATAAGCATGATAAAAGCTAAAAATTACTTAGAAATGCATTAAGTTAAAAAGATATAGGACTTTATATGAAGAAACCCATAACCTGTATTTAGACCATCGATCAAAATATCAGTAAGTGGGAAGATACATCATGTCCATGGATTGGATGATTTAATGTAATAAAATATCAATTATCCCAAAATTTTCATATTAATTCAATGCAATTTCAATTAGGATACCATTTTTTTGTTATTTTTATAAAATCATGTTCATTTTCATATGGGAGAATAAATTTCCAAAGATAATAATATGAGTAAAGAAGAACAGCAAGGAATGACTTGCTTTGACAGATATTAAAACACACTGTGAAATTACTGTAATCAAAACAACATGGCATTGATACAAATAAATAGATTGGTGGGGAATACAAACTCTGAAATAAATTGCCAGTAACTAAAGCAATTATAAAACCAAACCAAACACCAAACCCACTGTCATCGGCTCGAGTCCAACTCATATAGTGACCCTATAGGACAGAGCAGAACTGCCCCATAGGGTTTCCAAGGAACAGCTGGTGGAGTTGAACTGTTGACCTTTTAGTTAGCAGCGGAATTCTTAACCTCTGTGTCACAAGGGCCCCAAAGCAATTATATATAATATAAATACCAGTAACTAATTATTCAATAAATGGTGCTGGCACAACTGACTATTATTTGGAAGAAAATAAAAAGGAACCTACTACCTCATAAAAAATAAAAATTAAAAAAAAAAAACAAAACTGTTGCTGTCGAGTTGATTTCAACTCATAGCAACCCTATAGAACAAAGGTAGAACTGCCCTATAGAACAGAGGTAGAACTGCCCCATAGGGTTTCCAAGGAGCACCTGGTGGATTCGAACTGCTGACCTTTTGGTTAGCAGTTGTAGCTCTTAACCAGTACACCACCAGGGTTTCCTACAACCTCATACTATATATTAAATTCTAGCTGGATTAAAAACTCAAATGTAAAATACTGAAGTAGTTAAAATCCCAGATTATAATTTAAAATTATATGCATTTATACAGATGTTTAAATTATACAAAAACATCAGGAGCTATAAATGCCTCCCCTGGCACTCTCTCTTGTCCTTAGTCTTACTTTGGCCCTCAATTGGTGGTGGGGGGGGGTACGTAAATGCCCCTCTTCTGAACTCCAAAGGCCATGCTCTTCCCACCGCGCCATTCCTCCTGGAGAAGCGTCATTGACTAGCTGGAGAAACAGCATGATTCACAAAACAATCTGATGTAACATCTGACAAGTCCGTATCCACTGTGAACTCTACTCCATCTTGGATGAGTAGAATTAGGAAAACAACATTTGGGAAAGGAGATGGAAATGAGACAAGAACTATTTTGAAAAAAGAAAGAAAGAAATTTAGTTTGCAAAGATTGGTCTTATTGAATAACTACATGGTAGTTGAACAAAAGAATGTGTTGAAGCAGAATGCACAATGGGATGTGAGTCCAAAGAGCAGAAACATAATTCAGCATCTGCCTGGCTTCAGGCAAGAGGGTGTAGTTCCCTGAGTCTCACTTCTTTCATCTTTAAAATGGGTATCAGACTAACTTCTTTGCACAGCTTTTGGGAGACGAAAAGGAAATCCTGGCTCTGAAAGTGCTTTTATTTTCTTTTAAATTTTTATTGTGTTTTAGGTGAAAGTTTACACAGCAAATTAGTTTCTCATTCAACAATTTATAAACAAATTCTTCCAAGACATTCGCTGCTGTCCCCGGAATGTGTTAGCACTCTCCCTATTTCCACCCTGCCTTCCCTGTTTTCATCCCTCCGGTTTCACTGCTCCTCCCTGCTTCCTCATCTTTGCTTTTGGGCAAATGTTGCCCATTTGGTCTCTTATAGTTGATTGTCCTAAGAAGTGCATTCCTCCGGGGTGTTATTGTTTATTTTATAGGCCAATCTGTTATTTGGCTGAAAAGTGGCCTCTGAGAATAGCTTCAGTTCCAGGTTCAAAGCGTGTCTTAGGGCGATAGTCTCAGGTATTTTTTTTTCTTTAATTGCAAAGGGATATAATGTAATATTATTAAATGTTGCTTGGGCACATTTTAGATTTCCTGTGCCATTATTACAACATAAAATGGTGAGTCTTTTGACTCGGCATTAAAAACAAATAACATGTTTAAGGAAATGAATATTGGTTAAAAAATAAATAAGATCAAGTTAATTGCATTTACCAATAGAAGAAATTAGCTAAAAGGCAGTGTTGGGAAGATAAAAACGGCGACTCACAAATAAACAGTATATATTATGTTACATTTACCAATATTACATGAAATGGTAAGATAAGTAGATAATGTTACATTTACCAATATTACATGAAATGGTAAGATAAGTAGATAATGTAAATAAGATAAAGTAAGCAAACAAAAAGAATAAATTATGATAAGGTTTAAAAAATAAATCTCAAGGGTTAAAAATGCCAACCCAGTGCCGTCGAGTCGATTCCAACTCACAGCAACCCTATAGGACAGAGGAGAACTGCCCATTAGAGTTACCAAGGAGTGCCTGGAGGATTTGAACTGCCAACCCTTTGGTTAGCAGCCATAGCACTTAACCACTACAACGCCAGGGTTTCCTTAAAAATGCCAAACAAGACTATACAGAATAAGAATAAAAATTAAAATAAAATAAAGTGATAACAGGTGGAAAGGCAGCATATTGTAAAGCTAAAAGAGTTAAATAAAATCATGGACTAAGAGGAATGGAGGGAATCCAAAGCCAGGTAGCAATCTGAATCTGTTGGAGGTACCTGACGTTTACTGAGTGCTTACTATGTGCCAGGTGCTAGATGTTTTCTATTCAGTATCTCATTTAATCCTGACAATAACACTAGAGCTTGGTATTGAAATTCGCATTTTACAAATGTGAAAGCTGAGGCCCAGAGCAGTTAAGTAACCCTTCAGAGGTCACACAGCAGGTATAGGTAGAGCTGAGGCTGAAACTTCTTCAGTCTTTCCATTCTGAAGCACGAGTGTTTTCCTCCACACCACCTCCTCAGTAGGGTACCCCCATAACCACTCTCTTAAGGGCTTGCTGTGGGTATCACTGGGATTTCAAAGCAGAAGGGAAGACTGGACATAGCCTGGAGCCAGCCCACATTATTTCAGTAATAGCCCCAGTTTTTCCTTTGGAATTCACCCCTATTTCACTCTCAGCCCAGGATGCTCACATGGGGCCTCATCCCAGCTCTGGAGGGAGCACATACCCAGGCTTCAGCCAATCAGCCAGTCACATTCCCCTGACAACAATGATTGGTTCCATGGTGGGCAGCTGACTCCAGCCAGGCCAGTCAGAACCAGCAAGCTTGAATGTTGAGAATTGTGGAGCTTTGGTTTGAGTCCACAGAGGATTAGATTCTCACACCCATCCCAACCCACTCCATGTCCATTTGGCTGAATTTGAACCTAAAAATAAGCAGCACCACAACTGTGGCAGCCATCTGACCACCACATAGGTAGACCCTGTTTAGAATGGGGAAAAAGAGCAACCAAGTCCTGATGGCATTGCTTAACCCTTGATCCATCCAAGCCTAAAGCAAAGTTACCCCTGAATCTTACAAGGACTTCAGCATTTCGTGTTATGCTTAAGCTCTTGTGGTCTGGGGTTTCCATTCCTCACAACCTAAAATTTACAAATGGACACATCCACTTGAAACCTTATGACCCTATTGTAGAATTCCACGTTCCCACATTCAAATCTCCACCGAGATGTTGACTCTAACGTGGGGCCAGGGTGTCGTTGTCAGACCACTATGGCCCTGGCTGGGGGCTCCAGCATACCTCAAACTACTTGGATGCTACCTTTGAAGATGGGTGTTTTATGTACCTAGGAAGATCACAGATTCTCTTTCGTGTTGGGTATCAATAAACAGAATCAGATAAACCTGGGTTCAAATGCTAGCTTTGTTACAGGATAGAAGGGTGATCACTGGGAAAGTAGTGGCTATCTCCTACCTCTGTGCCTTCATAATACTTTCCCTCTACCTGGGATAGTCTTCCATCCCTCTTCACCTCCCCCATTTACGTAGCTAAGCATTGGTCATCATCCAGGTCTCAGCTCAGACATCATTTCCTCCAGGAAGCTCTCCTGGACTTCTCATCCTAAAGTCTAAATCAAGTTCACGTTTTCTAGGTTCCCAAAGCACCTCCATTCCCCCTAGTCCCAGCACTTATCTCATTACAATTATAAACATTTGGTTCACCCATCAGAATAGAAACTTTGAGAAGAAAGGGGGTGTGTCATATTATTCACCAACGGATTGCCAGCACTTAGCACAGAGCAGGTAGTGGGCACTTTAGAAAAATTTTGATGACTGAAGACATACCCCGCCATTCCATTTCTCACATGTATCATGGACATAATTATAGCCAGCCTCATGGGATTGCCAGGAGATTAAATTCAGTAGGTAGACTGCTCAGCACAGCCTGGCACACAGTAGGTGTAGTTAAATGCTGGCTCCATTTATCCATTCCAAGAAACGTGCTTCTTAGAGCGCCCTCTTTCACTCATCACTAACTTGATGTCCCTGATGGTCATCACTATTTCCTCAGGACACCATGACAATTCAGGGGTTACTGACGATCTGTCTCAGCTTGACAGTAATTCCTGGGTCACAATCACCAGAGGAAGCTCTTTTTCTCTCAGTCACTATCAACATGGAAATAAAATGATTAAAAACGGTAAATATCATATATAACAAAAGATGCCAATATAAAACTTAATGCCCCTAATATTTCCTTTAAGTTGCTACCTTTCGCATTAATTGAAGCAAGAAATGGTCCACTTAGTTAAAATATCTACTTAGTGTCCTGCTCATGAACACATCTGCAGCCCCAGTTCACCGGTTCAGTGGGTTTAAATTAGTTGGTATCAATGTTTATTGATGATACCAGGACTCAGAGAGCATGCTGAGGCTGGAATGAGGCCGGTGAAGCTCTGGGCTCTGTCTGAATTCTCCAACAGGCATGGGGTCAGGGTCAGGGCTCTGTTCTGTGTGCAGCTGAGCAGACTGCAGGGATCTGAGAATAACAAAAGTTACAAGGAGGACCACAACAAACCCCACGGTGACAGGTAAGAATTAAGAACTTTATGAAGAATCTGAATTCCTGGGGACTGCCTTTGCTGAAATGAGTGGAAAATGGTCCTGCTGGGTGTTCGGGACAGAAGAATGACATTTTTATTGAGCATCTATTATATATGATGTAATGCATAGCACAGCAGCTAACGGCACTGGCCCTAGAGTCAGGCAGTTTTGGATTTGAATCCAGCTCAGCCACTCCCTTGGGCAGTGTACTTAATGTCTCTAGTCCACTGTTTTTTATCTGCAAAATGGAGGTAATTATAATACTTGAGTCATGGGATTATCATGAGAATTAAAAACCAAAAACCAAACCATTTGCCCTTGAGTCAATTCCAACTCATGGCAACCCCATGTGTGTCAGAGTAGAACTGTGCTCCATAGGGTTTTCAATGGCTGTGATCTTTCAGTAGATTGCCACGCCTTTCTTCTGAGGTACGTGTGCATGGACTCAGACTGACAACCCTTTTGGTTAGAAGCCAAGTGTTTAACCATTTGCAATGTGAATTCGCCTAAATCAGCACAGTCCCTGGCACACGGCAAATGTTAAGATACTATCATTATCATAATACATGTAGGATGTCACTTAATCTTCACATTGGTCCCGTTTGATATGGATCCTTACGCTCCTAGAAGGGTCACTGGATTTAGACCCAAAACATCAGGGTCTAAAATCTGTCCCAGAGGTAAAGTAGCTGTGTCACCTTAGACCATGTATTCAATCTCCCCAAAAGTCAGTGTTCTTATCCATAAAATGGAAATAAATCACACATGTGAGGTCACCATGACGTTAAATGAGGTCATGCATGTGAAAATCCCTGGCTCACAGCAAGCAATCAACAAGTAATTGTTAAACCCAGGGGACTAACAGCACCCAGGGTCCCTCCTGGCCTCTGGGGGAAAGTGTCTGTTTCAAGAGGCTCAGCCCTGAATGGGGGGAGCCAGAGGTGGGCACCAAGCCAGCCCTGACTGAGGAAGCCAGAGTTGTTTACATTCCTAATTACAGGAACCAAGGCTTCAGCACAGCCAGGTGTCATTCCAACAGACAAGGTTAATAGGATGTAAGCGGGCCCAGCTGCCACCACGCCGCTCAAGGACGACAGGCGTGGAGGCGAAGTCAGATGAATTAGCCCACAGCCTGGACATACTGGTCAGCTTCAGCCGTTGGGAGACATAGGGTAAAATTCAATCTTGCAGATTCTGAGCTTTTCCTACAACCCCCTCAAGGTTCTGGGGGGAGTCCATGGAAGGCCACAGGGAGGCAGTGGCCGAGTCAGACAATTGGTGGCTTCATATGTTGTCCTCCCACTTCCAGGATGTAAAGCTTTGGAAGGAGGAATGGGTGTGTCCATTAAAAGCACAAGGTTCTGAGTCAAAACACTTGGGTTGGGATCCTGACTCAACCACTTTCAAGTTATATTAACTACAAAAGCATTCTGGCATTCAACTTCAATTCTGGAGTTCAATTTCCTCATCTGTAATATGGGAATGGAGTCCCCGGGTGGCACAAACTGTTAAGCACTTGGCTGCTAGGTTGGTTGTTTGAGTCCACCCAGAGGTGCCCCGGAAGAAAGGCCTGGCAATCTCCTTCTGGAAGGTCACAGTCAATGAAACCTCTATGGGAGCATAGTTCTATTCTGACACACATGGGGTCACCATGACAGAATCGACTCGAAGGCATTTTTTTTTTTTTTTTAATATGGGAATAGTCCTTTTAGGGTTGCCGTGAGGATACAGTGCTTACAGGCGCACAGGAAGAGGGCTCAATAAATATTAGTGAAAATTATTAGCACTATTGCTTTAACGGGCTACCTGGGCAAGTTCTGAGCCCAAGCATCCATCAATTTGCAGTTCGTGCCCTGCCAGCCGGCAGATACTTTAGCCAGAACTATTAACAACCTGTTTCTGATCAATGATTTATGGCTTATGTTGCTCTGTTAATGAAACGTAATTGCCAAGCCTGAGATGTAACGCAGTGGCAAAACAAACCACCATTCGAAAATTATATCCTGAGTCCCCTAAGTAAAGTTGCAGCCACACACTGGAATGTCTTATTATCAGAGTCCACTGCCACCAGTCACTCCTTGGAGGAGCATGTTCTGTTTGAAGGTGGAAAACACACTCCTTGCCAGTGTCTTCTTCTCCATAAAAATTAATGCCGTGACAGGACGCCAAATGGCTTCAGCTAACGTGCTTTTGAAGGAGGACTGAATTTTATTCATAAGCGTCAGTGTCAGGACTAAAATAACATTTTTATGGGCACTCTGAGCACAAACAGCAGCGCAGACTCAACGAGGGCTGCCACTGAAATTGACTTGTTTCCCTCAGTGTGGTTGCTGGGAGACACCAGGGGATTGGCGACAAGAAAAGGTAGGGATGCCTCTGTCTGCTTCTGGCTTTGTGACATTGGAGGCGAGTTAACTAAAAACAAAAACATCCTCCCCCTGACCTTCAGGCTCATCATCTGTTAAAATGGGGATAATAATACAATCAACTTCCTGGAGAGGTTATAAATATTAAGCTCATTTTTTCATTCATCCATAACGCCAGTTTCTATTTTTTGGTTCTGGGGATACAACAGTAATCAAACAGAAAACAGCCTGCTCTCGTGGAACTTACATTTTAGTGGTTAGAAGACAGAAATAGAACAATGAATAAATACAGTGCATACTATGTTAAATGAAAAAATCAAAGCCATTGCCATCAAGTTGGTTTCAACTCATAGCTACCCTATTGGATAGAGTAGAACTGCTCCCTAGGGTTTCCAAGGAGCGACTGGTGGATTCGAACTGCCAACTTTTTGGTTAGCAGCTGTAGCACTTAACCACTACACCACCAGGGTTTCCACATACTGTATTAGGTAGAGATAAATGTTATTGGGAAAATAAACCAAAAGAAGGAAATTATTAGTGCTGAAGGAGTTTTAGGAGATGCAGGCAATTTTTACTAAGGTGGTCAGGGCAGGACGTACTGAGAAGGTGACATTTAGGCAAACCTGGACAAGGTGAGACCATATAGATCAGGAATTCAGCAGAGCTGGCCTCACATAGTACACACCCTATTAATGGTAGCTATGGCTGACTTTGATGTGTTGTTGTTACCAGTGAGTATGTATGTGAAGGACCTTTCAAAACAGCAAAGATTCATGCAAACCAAAAAAACCCAAACTCACTGTTGATTCCGACTCATAGCAACCCCGTAGGGTTTCCAAGGCTATAAATCTCCGCGGAAGCAGACTGCCACATCTTTCTCATGGAGCTGCTGGCAGTTTTTAACCGTCCACCTTTCAGTTAGCAGTCAATCGCTTTAACCACCGTACCACCAGGGCTCCCTAAACCAAAACTTTGTTGTCAAGTTGATTCTGGCTCGTAGCGAGCTGGATGGTGGATTTGAACTGCTGACCCAAGTCAGTGGATTAATATAATTAAATGTCCCTGCTATTAAGAGTAAATCTAAGACTAGTGCAGTTGGCACAAAAAAAGCTATATCGATCCATCAAAGCCTAGGGTGTCTTGATTCATTTGGTTAACACTGGATCCCCTCCACCACTAGCACGTCCTGTATGTGGTGGGCATGCAGATAATTACCCAATGGCTAAAAGAAGCCAAGGGCTATGGGGAAGCCAGGAGGAGGTTTGGTTTCCCAAAAGCCACCTAAATCCTTGAGGGCGTTTAAGGACGAAGTTGCATATACCTTGTTATTTTAGTCCTTGAATATCTAGTCTCCTAAAGAGTTGAAACTCTTAGGTTGTGGTTTTCCCCTTCTGGAATCAGAAGTCCAAAGTTCATATCTAGGCTTTGACACTTCCTAACTATATGGTCTTGGAGAACATCACTTACCCTAACATGTGAATTAAAGAAACTTATGTGAAACGGTGCACTATAGATTAGTATGTAAACACGAGTACGCCTGTGGTACCTTGCTTACTGGTTGGTTAATCAGCCCCTGACGTTGAGTCAATTCAGACTTATGGTGACTTCATGGGTTACAGAGTAGAACTGAGCTCTAAAGGGCTTTCTTGGCTGTAATCTTTATGTACATATTATCAGGAGGGACCAATACCTGGAAAAAGGACATCACGCTTGGTAAAGTAGAGGGTCAGAGAAAAAGAGTAAGACCCTCAATGAGACGGCTGCAACAATGCACTCAAACATAGCAACGATGGTTAGGATGGTGCAGGACTGGGCAACGTTTAGTTTTGTGATACATAAGGTAGCTGTGAGTTGGCTCTGACTTGATGGCACCTAACAATGATCTCTGTGGAAGCCTATTACCAGGCCTTTTTTCACGGAGCTACTGGGTGGATTCAAAAGGTCAACCTTTGGGTTAGTAGTCAAGCACAAACTGCTTGAGCCACCCAGGGACCTATTTCAACACAATATCCTCCATGTTTATCAAGGCTCAAGAGATCTACTTTGTCAGTGAAGCCAATAGGGATTATAATGGGATTACTAGGTTGAACTTGAAGTCCAAATATTCTACCTGTCGTGGACATTTGTATATGTGTTTGTTGTTTTATTGCTTGCCTATTTCCTTTTCTTCTGGAAACTACTCTTAATTTTCCATCCAAATTTCAGTTCCTGTGGTTGATCTATCTGAAATTAAACTCCAACCCCAGACTCCAAGAATGAGCTGGGCCAACCAGTGTACCTCAGGACATATGCTAAAATTATAGGTAAACAACCACAGTGTTTCTGCTGGTTGGACAAGCTGGTAGAGTATAAAGCCAGGAAATGCCTCTGCCTATCTTTTCCCTTACTGAGGAAAGCCTTCCTGAGAATCAAGAGTAAAAGAGAAGATACATATCTGATGATATCATTTGAACTCCTTGATCCAGCCATACCTTAATCTCACTAAGTAGAAATTCCCAGTTAAATGATCCATTATATATATATATATATTTTTTTTTTCAGAACCACTCTGAATTGAGTTTCTGTCACTTGCAGCTAAATGAGTCTTAATGCACACATTTTTGACCGTTTTAGCCCTGAAGACTAATCTTTTATAATATTCTATTACAAAGAATACATTCTACTATCCCAGAAATTTTACAGACTCCTTAAGGACAGCAGCAGATTCCTCTCCCAGAGCAGTGAGAACTTACCAGAGATTCAAGGGTACCCTAACCCTAACCAAGTTAATTAAAATAACTTGTTGAGCAGCCTTGAGACTTGATGCTTATAGCATCTATAGTATTATGGACAAAGACGGGAATACAGAATTGAGTTCTAGTTCTGGTTCTGCAATTTACTAACAGGAAGTCCTTTCACCTCTCTAAGTCACAGCGTCTTCATATAATTTGGAGAAAATAACATATAGGCCTGTGGGTGTAAAAAGTGAAGGGATAGGACTGATTTCTTGAGAAAGGAAGTTTCTCCCACTTCGTTCCTCCTTTCTTGGCCCCTTCCTCTGTCTCTATCCACACTGGCAAATGAACCTACTGTTGCAGGCAAATGAAAGAGTGGAAATTAATTTACCCAGACAGACATGCCAACTCTGCTTGGAAACACAATGGAGGCCTATTGGACTGTTGTCTATTGTCCAACAGGGAAAGCACCAGCAACACCTACCACAAAGGGGTCTTCTGAGAATTAAATGAAACGATGCTTGGGAAAATCATTTGCTAGCTGCAAATCATGATACTGACACACATCAAGAGAATTAGGTAACTAAATGGCTTAAGCTTTCTGTAGGTCAGCAAGGTGCTATGAATGAATCTTACCAACAGATAAAACAAATCCATGAGTACATTTTTTCCTTCCCCAATAAAGTGCAGTAAAATAAAATTTAAAAAAAATCATAGAGCACCTTCTAAGTGTTAGACACCATGCTAAACATTTATGTATATCTCTAATCATCACAATGCATTCATTTAAAAGACATGTGCTAAGGACTTATATGATCCTTACTGGCGAGATGAGATTAAAGTAATGGCCCCCAAAAGCTCACAGACTAGTGAAGGAGGGAAGAAGAATGTATAAACTAATGCACAAACAGAGGCCTGTTCAAGGTACAGTGAGGTCCCTGTTTAGCAATCCCTGTTAGTATTTGCTCATATCCCTGGGACACACCAGCCAGGACCAGTGGCTGATGGGAGTTGATGTATAAATACCTCAGCTCCTTCACCTCTCAGGAAGGATAACCTTGAGGCACAGGTTCTACATGGGCTGCCAGAGTTCCCCAGAGGGATTAAGCCCCCAAAACCCACAATGGTAACTTGGTAACACACCTATATCAGCTGTCTTCCCTTTCTTCTCTCTCCCTTCCCCACTCCCCTCTCTGGCCTCCTGGAATTACTTTCCAAATATAATGTTTGCACTTGCGTCACTGTCTCAGAGTCTGCTCTGGGGCAACTCAAATCGACACCCTATGAGGTAAGAATCATTGTCTTCACTTTCCAAATGAGGGAACTGAGGCTCAAAGTCACACAGCTGCTTCCCCTACCCTCTCCCAGTTGGATACTGAGGTTCACAACCAGGTTTTTCAATTGCATGCACACTCAGCAAGCTGTAGGGCACCTTCAGATGGGAGGATCTTTCCTGGAATTCGCCACCATAACTCCAATAATGGCAAATATTGTTCATTTCTCTTCTACAGACAAAAAACTAGGTAGCATTAAGTGGTGAATAATTCACTTTAATCATCTTCATTAATATGTACTGAAGGCCCACTGAATATCAAGCACTGAACCATTTCATGTAATAAATATTGACTCAGGTCGATGCCTCGATCATTACCTCAGACACGTGGTTGTGGAAATGGAGGCAGACAGTTATCACCAGATTCCACAGCTCTGAGGAAGCAACTGAAAAGGGTGATGAGAACTGGTTTTACAAAGAAGGCAAGAATGCCGAAGGCCCGCAAAGGGTGTCTTCCCATGCCCTCCTAGAGTAGGTCACCACCATTATCTTTTCTCAACAGTCCCAGCCCCAACTGGGCTCTGAGTCATTCTTGAGCAGCCTCATTTCCACCAACAGGGAGTCTCTGGAATTACTGCTGCTGCTGAGGCAGGTGGCTTCTACGATGGCCCCAGTGATCCCCGCCTCCTGGTGTTCATGCCCTGGTGTAATCCCTAGAGTGTGGGCTGGACTCACCAACTTACTTCTAACAAACAGAATACAGCAGAAGTGATGGGATGTCTCTTCTGAGATTAGGACACAAGCGACGGTGACTTTTGTCTTGCTCACTCTGAGGAAAGCCATGTTGCAAGCTGCCCTGTGGAGAGGTCTATTGGCAAGGAACTGAAGACAGCCTCTGGCCAACAGCCAGGGAAGGTTTCTGCTGGCTATGGTGGAAATAAAGCTTTCTCTTTTCTCTCTTGTTTTTACTGGCCTTACTTTAGGACCCACCCCACCATATCCACCGCCATGGAGTTGATTCCATCTCACAGCAACCCTACAGATCAGAGTAGAACTGTCCCATAGGGTTTCCAAGATGGTAAATCTTTACAGAAGCAGACTGCCACATCTTTCTCCATAGGAGCGGGTGTGGGTTCGGATGGCTGAACATTTCTTTGGCAGCTGAGCACTTTAGCCACTGCAACACCAGGACTCCTTTACTTTAGGACAGTGGTTTCCAAAGGTGATCCCAGCATCACTTGAGAGCTTGTTAGAAATTGAAATTATTGGCCCCCAAGCCTGACTGACTAAATCAGAAACTGCCGAGAGGGGCCCAGCGATCTGTGTTTTAATAAGGCCTCCAGGTGATTCTGGTGCATGCTCAGATTTGCCAACCAAAGCCCAACAATAGACTGACTATTGGACTGGCCCCCTGCACCACAGCGTCTCCCCAGGCAGAGCTGTTCAGCAGAGGATGCTAGCTTCAAGAAAGGGTTTAGAGATCACGACTGGGATTAGTGGCTCACTCTCTGAGCAGACGAGTCCTGGTGGCAAATCATTAAAGGCTTGGTTGTTAACCAAAAGGTCGGCGGTTCGAATCCACCAGCCACTCCTGGAAACACTATGGGACAGTACTACTCTGTCCGATAGGGTCACTATGAGTCAGAATGAACTCCATGGTAATGGGTTTAGCTTTTTGTTTGGTCTCAGAGCAGAGAGTAAAACCAAGATCATGGATGAAATTCATGAAGAAGAAAGGAAAGAATGAAAAAAGAGAACTGTATCTTGGCAGATGTACCCTTTAAGGGGAAAGAAAGAAATTAAATAGATACAGAAAGATTAGCCAGAGAGTATGAAGAAAAGCAGGAGAGTTGTGTTGCATTATGGAAGCAAAGGGAGAAAGTGGACTTGAAGTGAGGGAATGATGACCTCAAGAATCTCTGCCTCCTGGTGTTCACGCCCTGATGTGACCTGTTCCGTTGGAGGTGGGCTGGACTCACCAACTCACTTCAAACAAACAGAATATAGCAGAATATCCAGGCTCCACCCTCTGCCATTACCTATCTGGTGAACTCAAGAAAATGCTTCACTTCTCTGGAATGTTTTTTACAACACATTTTTTTTTTTTTTTTACCACTTCACTGAAGTCACTCTCTATAGAACCACAAGCAACCATCTAAATTCTGCCTAAGCCAATAATCTTGATACACTTTCCATCTTACTTGAACTCCCCTTCTTCTACAACCACTGACCCCCTCTTTGCTTCACTGAAACTCTTCCTTTACATTGTCTCAATTCACTTGTATTGGGCAACTCTTAAATACCAAACACTTAACTAGGTATTTTCACATGTCTGATTTCATACAGGTTCCACAGCAGCCTTTTGATATAAACATGAAATACCCATGTGTAAATGAAGAAAGTTACGCAGAGAACACTTAAGTAACTTGCCGAATGTCATAGGATGGTAATTGGTGGATCTGGAATTTGAACCCAATGGCATTGGTGGTTCAGCAGTAGAATGCCCACCTGGGCTTGATTCCTGGCCAGTGAACCTCATGAACAGCCACCACCCATCTGTAAGGGGAGGCTTACATGTTGCTATGATGCTGAAAAGGTTTCAGTTGAGCTTCCAGACTAAGACTATGAAAAAAGGCCTGGCAATCTACTTCTAAAAATCAGCTAATTAATAGGTTTCCATTCACCTGAAGCAGCAAAGGAAGAAGGAGAGTCAGGAATTAGAGGAGAAAACAGATTGCATGTCTAGTTACCTCCATAAATAACTGCCTCCTTTGCCATGAGACAAGAAGAACTGGATGGTGCCTGGCTACTGTTATTGTTTTGATTAAAGATTCTATAGACGAATCCTGATCAAAAGGGGGAAGAGTATGGAACAGAATTTTGAATTCTTAATGGAGTCCAGACTTTCTGGAGTCATTGAGGCTGTATGAACACCTGAATCTATTACCCTGAGATAATCTTTAAACTTTAAGCCTTAAACCAAAACTATCCCCTGAAGTGTTCTTTGAACCAAATACAGTTTACCTCAACAAGTAAAGTACATCTACCTTGAATATTGTGCTATTTTAAAGAATTACCTGTGTGAAATGAAGCTGACAACAGCAACTCGAAAGGATAGATGAGAAGCTTAGGGGGCAGTGAGTTTAAGTCAATGGTGGTGGAACAATTTGGAGAAGGATGGACAGAGTACATACACAACTTGAAGAATGTAATCAATGTTACTGAGTTGTACATATAAAAATTGTTGAAATCATGAATGACTGGATATTTTCACATACACACAAAAAAATCTTATTGATCACAGTGGTCTGACCCACAACCTATCATGAGGAAGGCACAGGACTAAGCACCATTTCGCTCTGTTGTACACGGGGTTGCCATGAGTCAGGGGCCAACCTGAAAGCAGGTAACAACAACAACAGGCTAATTTCAGAGGCTACACGTTTAACTGCTCTATCTATCCTACCTCCATATTATGATGCCTACGTGGCACTGAGATCTTCCACCCTGAGATTAAGAGTCTCCTTCTCTACTGCCCAGCTAGGAGGTAGGTTAGCAATGTTCACCTGCTGTGCCTTGTTATCTTAGAACAATTCCAGGCTGCAGTTCTAGTTAATTTTGAAGCAAGCTGTGTGTCCCACTGGAATCCTAAGTCACCTAAGGACTGAAGATAAAAGAAGCCACACAAGCCCCACATCTGACGCTTTCCTTTAATAAACCACCATCTCTGAAAATACTAGCTATTTGAGTCTATTCTTCGGGGTTTTCAGGAACTCGATTCACAGGCCGGTGAATCATGTGCCTTATACACGCATTTCACGCTTTCATTCATTCAACACATGGATAGAGCCAAGCTTGGTGTGTACTAGACTCTGCTAAGACTGGGGAGTCAGAGCTGAATCAGACAGAGTTTCTGCCCTCTGGGGACTCAGGCATCCACCAAGAATTACAACACACAGAGGGGACTGCAGCAAGAAAAATAGTTAAAGGATGTTTAGGGAGCTTGTAGTAAGGAGCGGCAACCTAAGGGAGATGAGAGACACTGCTTAAGGAGATAGAAGAGTAGGTGTGAGGATTCCAGGTACAGGATGAGAAGATATGAATGGTATGAGAACATGAATACTGAGGGCAAATGAATGACTGGCCAAGCCTGGCCCTAAGGATTTTACATGCTTCACCCAAATTATCATCCCCAAAAATGACAGGATGTAGGTATTATTATTCTCCTCATTTTACAGATGAGGTTAAGTCTAAAGTCATATAAGGCAAGGAGAGCAGTTCTAACTCATTCTACCACCTCAGCATGCTTGAGGAAGGGGGAAAATGTTGGTAAGGCTGGAGCATAAGCAGGTCAGGGTGGAAAGTGGTGAAGAAGGACGTTGGGCTCTGTCTTAGTCATCTAGTGCTGCTATAACAGAAATACCACAAGTGGATGGCTTTAACAAAGAGAAATTTTCTCACAGTCTAGTAGGCTAGAGGTCCAAATTCAGGGCATCAGCTCCAGGGGAAGGCATTCTTTCTCTGTCGGTTCTGGAGGAAGGTCCTTGCCATCAATCTTCCCCTGGACCAGGAGTTTCTCCGTGCAGGAACCCAGGGTCCAAAGGACGCGCTCTGCTCCTAGCACTGCTTTCTTGTTGGTATGAGTTCCCCCCTCTCTGCTCGCTTCCCTTTCCTTTTTATCCCTTGAGAGACAAAAGGTAGTACAGACCACACCCCAGGGAAACTGCCTTTACATTGGATCAGGAATGTGACCTGGGTAAGGGCGTTAAAATCCCACCTTAATCCTCTTTAACATAAAATTACAATCACAAAATGGAGGACAACCACACAGTACTGAGAATCATGGCCTAACCAAGTTAACACATATTTTGGGGGGACGTAATTCAATCCATGACAGGTTCAGATGGCGAAGGGACTTGAATAGCAGCCCCCACTCCCTATCCATTGCTCTCTATTCACCCTATTCATTTTTCTTCATGGCACTTACCATCATCCACCACAGCAAACATTTACTTATTTATTTGATTACACGGGTGTGTAAGCCCCACAAGGGCAGGATTTTCACCTGTTTTATTGACTCTTGTATCCTTAGTGCCTAGAACAGTGCCTGGCACCCAGGCAGTACTCAATGAAAATTTGTTCAATAAGTATATGGCTGCATCAAACTAAGTCCTGGGACTTTATCTGTAGACACAATTTTTTAAACAAGGATTGAAGGTTCTTTAACATCGAGAACTTCAGAATCCAGCAGGGCGAACGAAGAGCATAATGAAGATGGAATCGTCAGTTTATCTCTCCTATGTGCTCTCGATTCTGACTCATAGCGACCCTATAGGACAGAGTTGAACTGCCCGATAGAGTTTCAAGGAGCGCCTGGGGGATTCGAACTGCCAACCTCTTGGTTAGCAGCCGTAGCACTTAACCACTACGCCACCAGGGTTTCCTTTTTATGTGCTCCAGAAGCCTCAGGTGGCTCGTGGGCCAAGATGGATGCTCCTTATTCTTCTGGAGAAGCTTTCCTAATGTCAGGGTGGGTAGGTGCAACAAGGACCAATGGGCACATGGAGGGAAATCCTGTATGTGTGTGCATATGTGGGTACACACACATGCCGGTGTGCTCTCAAGTACATTCTCTTCAAATCCACATTAAGTGTGACTGCAGCTGTTAATCAGGTGAAATTATACCAGAGGCCATTTGTTGAGCACTAGCGGACATTGGTGGCGTGGTAGATAAAAGCTACGGCAAGCTACGGCTGTTAACGAAAAGGTGGCCAGATGCAATCCAACAGCCGCTCCTTGGAAACCTCATAGGGCAGTTCTACTCTGTCCTATAGGGTTGGTATGAGTCAGAAATGACTTAATGGCAATGGGTTAGGGGACACTGGTGGTTCAGTGGTAGAATTACTGCCTTCCATACCATACACCTTATGCACAGCTACCATCCATCTGTCAGAGAGTATATTGATTGTGTGTTGTCATGATGCTGAACAGGTTTCACTACAGTCTCCAGACTAAGAAAGACTAGGAACAAAAGCCTGGCAATCTACTTCAGGAAATCAGGTGATGACAGCCCTATGGGTCACAATGGTCCAATCTGCAACTGATCACGGGGATGGTGCACCTTCAGGCAGCATTTCTTTCCATTGTGCATGGTGTCACCATAAGTCAGGGACCAACTCAGTGATGGCTAACAACAACAAAAAAAACCCAACTACATGCCACAGTTATGCTGGGCATGTTCCATTTACTACCTATAAGATAGGTATTATTACCATTATCCTCGTTTCGTCAATCAGGGATTGGGGCTCCAAGATGTGTAGTGCCTACATGGAGAACCAGGACTCAAAGCTGTTCTGCCTTACTCCAGAGGCCAAGCCTTTGAAAAGCACACATACTGCCTCCTTGTGAGGGCTTGGCTCCTTCACTTCAGTCTTTCTTCAATCAGAGCCACCACTGTGATGTGTCCAATGATGTGGCACAGGAAGCCTGTGGACCCCATACCATCTACACAGCAGCACTGGACAGATCACAGATCAAAGCTCTGAGATCCTGAAGCCTTGCTACACAAGGACCTCTGGATTTATAGGGCTCACTCTGCCCAAGTTTGGCCTGTAATCTCTGAATGATCGCCACCATAGTGTCATCCTTACTCTCCATAGCTGGGGTCAGCTTGTTTTTGTAAATAAAGTTTCTCTGCAACACAGCCACACTCATTCATTTGTATATCATCTGTGGCTGCTTCCACACAACAACAGCAGAGTTAAGTAGTTGAGACAGAGACTGTATGACTGCAAAGCCTAAAATATGTATTACCTGGCCCTTTAAGATAAAGTTGGACAACCTTGATCTATTGGATACTTCCCTAGGACGGTTGGAGATAAGAATGGGAATCAGTGTTTTCTGAGCACCTATTGTTTGCTATGAGCCCTGGTGGTGCAGTGGTTAAAAGCTTAGCTGCTAACCAAAAGGTCATCGACTTGAATCCACCAGTCTCTCCTTGGAAACCCTATGGGGCAGTTCTGCTCTGTCCTATAGGCTCACTATGAGTCGGAATCGACTCAGTGGCAACAGGCTTACTATTTGCTAGGCCTTTAAAAACTCATAAGCAATAGCGGATTTGTTTGTTTTAAACAAAGTGAATTTAACACTTCTAATAAAATGGCCACCTGTTCAGTGTTGAAAATTCAAATTAAAAAAAAAAAAAGAATGAGATTATATGTGTATATGTGAAATTACTTATCACAGGAATTTTCACCATCCAAAAATATTGTTAACATTTTGTTGAAAAATCATTTTAGAAACACGTGTGGTTATTGTTGAGTACCACCCAGTTGATTCCAACGCATGATGACCCATGTGTGTTCAAGCAGAACTGAGCTCTGTAGAGTTTTCTTGGCTGTGGTCTTTATGAAAGTAGATCACCAGGCCTTTCTTCCACAGCACCCCTGGGTGCTGGGTGGGTTTGCAACACCAACCTTTCAGATAGTAGTCGAGTGCAAACCATCTCAGCCACCCAAAAGACTCTTTAGATAAATTAATAAGATCATACTAAATATGCTCTTTTGTAACCTGCTCTTTGCACTTAACACTATATTTCAGAGCTCTTTCCATGTGGATGAATATAGATATAACTGGATTAAATTAAAGCAGAAGAAAGGCATTTTATCGCCATTTTGCAGATGAAACAGAGGCTACAGAATTTTAAGGTCCTTGATTGAGATTGGAGCCCTAGTGGTACAGTGGTTAAAGAACTTGGCTGCTAACCAGTTCAAATCCACCAACCACTCCTTGGAAACCCTAAGGGGCAGCTCTACTCTGTCCTATAGGGTCTTTATGAGTTGGAATTGACTTGAAGGCAACAGATTGCTCGAGATTATCACAGCTGATAAGCGGTGAGGCCAACTGCACACACAGGTCAGCCTCTCTCCAAAGGCCTTGCGCTTTCCTTGCTCTTGCCGACCTCCAAGAAAGATCTCTGGCTGGAGGCTCTGGGCTGGGGGAGGCGATCTGTGTCTAACATCACTGGACACAGCAGGACACCCATGCGGAAATACCTGGATCCCCACTTCCTTCCCAAGGAGTTTAAATTAGACTGCCAAGAGCTGTAGCTGTGATTGCTTTAATTAAAGAATAAACAATGCCCTTCTATTTTCCTTTTTAGGCCAAGTATCATGGGACTGGAGTTTTGAATTCCAAAGAAGCCAGCAACTTGCTACAGTGTTCCCTTATCATGTTTGGGGATGGGGTCTTCAAAATCATTCAAGGGCAAGTTTAGAAAACTTGGATGTAACTCTTCGTCCGTTACCCCTTCTTTATGAACCAAAAAAACCAAACCTGTTGCTGTCAAGTCAATTCTGACTCGTAGCCACTCTAT
Source organism: Elephas maximus indicus (assembly GCF_024166365.1). NCBI lineage: Eukaryota > Metazoa > Chordata > Mammalia > Proboscidea > Elephantidae > Elephas > Elephas maximus. Next base: position 86,296,877 of record NC_064830.1, on the reverse strand, counting down.
GAGACAGAGTAGAGCTGCCCCATAGGGTTTCCAAGGAGCGGCTGGTGGATTCAAACTGCTGACTTTTTGGTTAGCATCCAAGGTCTTAACCACTGTGCCACCAGGGTTCCACCCCTTCTTTACATCGAGGTTTGAACGTTCCCTTTCATATTAAACCCACTGCCATTGAGTCTACTGTGACTCGCAGCAAACCCACAGGATAGAGTAGAACTGCCCCATAGGGTTTCCAAAGCATGCCTGGTGGATTTGAACTGCCAACCTTTTCGTTAACAACCGAGCTCTTAACCACTGTGCCACTAGGGCTCCCCTTCCATATTGGGAACACATTGAAAAAAGAAAGAAAGAGAGCAAGGGGAGTGAAAGGGAGAGAGAGAAGGAAGGAAAAAAAGAAAGGAAGAAAAAGGAAGGAAGGTAGAAAAGAATGAAGGGAGGGACGGATGGAGAGAGGGAGGGAAGGAGGGGGGAAGGGAAACTTTGGGTTGGATAATACAAGGCTGGATGTGTAAGGTCCATGTGTGTGTATTTAGGTCCTAGGGCCCAGTTAGTATTAAACATTAAGAGGTAACTGGTTGGGCCATGTTTGAAGAATTAAGACCTAGAATGTAAAGAGAATTAAAAACGATTTCAAAAAAGAGGGCATGGTGTGTTCAGAGAGCTAAAAGGGTTTTAATACAGTCAGCATAGAATGCAACAGGAGAGCAGCAAAGAATTAGGCTGGGGACATATTAGCTGCATTCACACAGGAAAAAAGAAACAAAATCATTAAATGCCTATGATGTACCAGGCTGTCCACACAAATTATTCTAGCCATGCTCCAGTAAGTAAGGTGAGAATTAGCCCTCGTTTAAAAAATGAGAACTTTGATATTACAAAAATGCATTAATACAATAAAGATAATAATGATCCATGCTAATGAATGCTAAGCACATAGTCTGTGCCAAGCAATGTGCTGAGTTACTTACAGATATCTTCTCATTCAATCTACCCAAGACTATGAGAGGGGTTGGCAAACTACAACCAATGGGCCAAGTCCCACCTAGGAGCTAAGGCTGGTTTTTACATTTCGAAGAGTTAAAAAAATCAAAACAAGAATATTTTGTGACATGTGAAAATAAAATGAAATTCCAATTTCAGTGTCCATACGTAAAGTTTTATTGGAACACTGCCATGCTCATTTGTTTACAGATCATCTATGGCTCCTTTCGCACCATAACAGCAGAGTTGAGCGGTTTTAACAGAGACCGTCTGGCCTGCAAAGCTGAAAACATTTACTCTCTCGTGCTTTACAGAAAATGTTGCTAACTCTGGCCCTATAAGACAGGTGGGTACTGTTCTTAGCCTCATGCTACCAGTGAGGGAACAAAACTATTGGAAGGGTAATCTGACCAAGTTTGCCTAGTCAGCATGCAATAGAGCAGCGGTTTGAAACCAACAGGCTGATTCTAGATGCTGCATGGCTAAATAAACCCCATTCCCTGCTCCCCACAAGCACTGCTCCTTAGTGAGGATAAGTTTCACAAAGCACCAGAAATTCTTCAGGCGATTCAGGGAGAAGAATACAGTAAAGAAATACAGATACTCCTGGAGAAATATGGGCAAACCATACCAATAGACAATCCGCAAAATGATCAATAAGGGATTGACAAAAAAATGTACATGAGCCAACTCGTAATAAAATAAACGCAACCTTTAAAAACCAGAGACTTTTTTAATTATCAAATTGGGGTTCTAAAAAGACAAACAAACCTGTTGCCTTTGAGTCAATTCCAACTCATAGCCACCCTATAGGACAGAGCAGAACTGCTTCATAGGGTTTAAAAGAACAGCTGGTGGATTAGGACTGCCAATCTTTTGGTTAGCAGCCTGGGCTCTTAACCACAGCACCACTAGGGCTCCAACAAAATAAATGTAATCTTTAAAAACTAGAGTTTTTGGTTTTTTTTTTAATTATCACATTGGGATACAGGACAAATTCATAAAATTCACTGCTGGTAAGGGTACAGTTTTACAGATATTCTCATACAGTTTGGGTGGAAATATGAACAAGGACAATCTTTCAGAGAAATTGAGCCGACAACATTCATTAACTTCTCTCTCTCCCCAGTGAAGTTAATATTGTTTTATTTAATGATTTTACTTCTACAAGTTCATCTTAGATAAATCTATCATTGGTAGAAAAGGACCAATGCTGAAGGATGTGCATCCTGGCACATTTTTTGATAAACGAAAAAAAAAAAAAAACTAAATGTCCAACATTGGTGAGTAATTAAATCAATTATGATATGTCACACAATTTCAACATTATAGCATTTAGATCATCATGTTTTTGAAAACCATTAAATGATATGGGGAAATGTGCATAATATAATGTGACATCAGAAAAGCAAGATACAAAACTACATATATGGCAAGTCACCAATTTTGTTTTAAAATAATATATACATATAAATGAGCATCGTGTGTGTGTGTGTGTGTGTGTGTGTGTGTGTGTGACTAGAGGGGAAAATGCAAAAACGCTAGCAGTGGCTATCTTCTGGGATCAGTGGGGAGTGACAGTACATGCCACTTTTTAAATTTTTCTTTGTTTTCTAAATTCTCTAAGTGAATTAGCTATTTTCTAACTTTTATAAAATTTTAAATAAAAAAATTATTATTAAAAATGATATACTTTTGGTCTTTAAATAACTTGGAGATCACAGACATATTCAAAATTACAGAATCACATGAAAGGACTATAATAATCATTTTGAGCCCTTGTGGCTCAGTGGTTAAGAGCTACAGTTGGTAACCAAAAGGTCGGCAGTTCGAATTCATCAATGGCTCCTTGGAAACTCTATTGGGGCAGTTCTAATCTCTCCTGTAGGGTCACTATGAGTCGGAATTGACTTGATGGCAATGGGTTTTGTTTTTTTTTTTTGTATCCAAACCAAACCCTTTTTTTTTTCCCCTTACCAAATCTCCCCCATGCCAGTTTCTCCATTTCTGTAAATGACCACTCCATTCATCCACGTGCTTAGACCCAATACCTTGGACTCATCTGTAACTTCTCTTACCGTTTACCTTCGGCAACTACATCAGCAAATCCTGTCATCTCTACTTTTGAAAAATATCCAGATAATGACTTCTTTCCACTATAATCACTCTCGTTCAAGCCACCATCATTTCTTGCCTAGAACGTTGCAATGGCCTGTGAATTGGTGATCTTGCTCCTCCTTCAATTTATTCCTCACATGACAGGGAAAGAGAGCCTTCTTAAATGTCAGATCCAAGCATGTCCCTTCTCTGTCAAGATTTTCGATTGGCTTCTCACCTCACTAATGGTATTATCATTCGAAGTCCTTAGTCTACACGGTCAAATATGGATGGGTTCCTGGCCACCCCCATCTCTTGCCCATGAACGCTGGCCTCCTTGCTAGTCCTTGAACAACTGATCATACTCGTACCTCAAGGTCTTTGCACTTTCGGTTTCCTCCTTCCAGCCCCCATTCTTCGTTCAGATAGCCACATACAACAACCTCCATCATGGGATCTGGGTTCTACTAAAATGTCACCTCCTCACTAAGGTCCTTCCTGACCACCTTACACATAAAAGCAGCCCATCATTTGTTACCCACATGCAGTGTTTCATCATAGCAGTGTTACCAACCTGGCATACTGTCTGTTTATTTGCAACAGAAAATTAGTGACTTTGTCTTACTGACTTCTGAGTTTTCTTCCTTGCACAGATTGGGGAATTTTCACAGAGTGTGACCCTGGGTTGGGTATTTGAAAGAGACAGGAGTCAAATCACACACACACACAAAAAGACCAGGCTTACTGGTCTGACAGAGACTGGAGGGACCCCTGAGACTATGGCCCCTAGACAACCTGCTAACTCAGAACTGAAATCACTCCCCAAGTCCGCCTTTCAGGCAAAGATCTGACAGGCCTGCCTGTGAAACAAACAATAACACACATGAGGAACAAGCTTCCTAGTTCAATCAAGTACAGGATACCTAACGGGCAACACCGGACCAAAAGCAAAGACGAGGAGGCAGGAAGGGACAGGAAACCTGGATGAATGGACACTGGGAACCTGGGATGTAAATGGAAAGGGGGAGAGTGCTGACACACTGTGGGGATTTCATTCAATGTCAGGAAACAATTTGGGTATACATTTTTGAATGAGAAACTAATTTGCAACTGTAAACTTTTACCTAAAATGCAATTTAAAAAAATGTATTAAAAAAAAAAAAGAAGAAGTATTTTTAGGTTTGGAGGGAGAAGAATGGATTTCTGAGCATGGATAACCTATAATAATTTATGTGACTTCTGTTTATGATAGGATAATAAAGATTTCCAATATTAATATACTTCTTAGAATTAATTACATGCCCAGAAAATGAAGAATTTAACTACACTTCTGAGGATAATCGTTCTGTCCACTTAGCCTCTTGCCTCTGGACAAGACCCTCCATCCTACCTTCTTGGGACATGATCCTCCAATCACTCCTGCCTACAAACACCTTCAAAGGAGAGAGTTTCTCATTGTCCTGAGCTTTCAGGATCTAGCGTCTTTCTTTGCTGGCTCCTCAACCAGGACGTGTTTTCCATCCTCAAATCCAGATTAAAGGGCCCCTCTGCAGGAACTTGCATTATTTAGATTCTGAGCCTCACTTTCAACCTCATTTTCATGTGATAACAGAGGCCTTCCCAGGATGCAGTGTTGGAAAGTGACTAAGAAGCTTAGCTCCTCCTGCCCCATAATGCGATCCAAGACATCACAGAGGGGGAGTTAAGATAGCTTTAGAGGCAAACAATACTGGAGACTACTCAGAGCCCTCTGATGTCTTATCAAACCTAGTGTCAGATAAAATAGTAACAACTAATGGCTGGGTGATGTGATAAAAAGGTATTTACATAAATACAGCTCAGAGAGATTTAAAGGCAAGGTTTCAAAAAGAGATGCTGGCAGATTATGGAGAATATACACCTTTTAAATTCATTCAGTCATGAACGAAAGCCTAGTCTGTGATCAGAGCTGGGGAAGGAGCTGGAAGAAGTCTGATCTGGCTGGCCCTTGCACTAACAAAGCATACCGTCTTGTATGTAACATTCTTAGGCAGATACAGAGATCTCTCCTTTTCTCTGATAGCTTGTTTGCAGAGAGGGAGGGACCATTTGTTAAGCATTGAGATACCAGCACTACAGAAGAGAGTTTAGGAACTTAGACTACGAAGTCAAACAGCCTGGGTTCGTGCTCTGCCAATTATTAGCAAGTTACATCTCTCAGTTTTCTTACCTGTAAAATGGGAATAAATAGGACTTCTTTAAAAAAAAAAAGCACTCAATAAATGCTTGCATTTGTGTGTGTGTGTGTGTGCGCGCATGCACGTGGGTGTTTGTGCATGCACGTGGGTGTGTGTGCACACGCATGCACCCATACGTGATTGTCAAAGTAGTCAAGACCAGCAAAATCATCCCATTTTCAGTTGAGAAATTTGAGATGCAAGACGGTTAAAAGGCATGCCCAAGATCACAGAAGTAGGAGGAGACTGACCCATTAATGTTAGCCCTGGGTTCTTGGGGTTATTTTCTAGGAGTCAAGCAGTACTCAGCTGGGAGGAAAACAATGGTGCTCTCTTTATGGGCACATCTTGGAGAAAGGTATTAAAGGAGAGATGGTCAGGCTTCTTGTGCTGGATTTTCTCCCACTGGATTGTCACCACCAAGAAAGATCTCCCCTTTTCTGAACTTTAATAGGTGGCTTCAGAGCCTCCCATCTTGTCCCTCCCCTCTAGGTTACCCCGCACCTATGCCTATGAGACTCATCTTAAAAATCCTTCCTGGCTACCCACTTGGTAGGACATGGAGCCCAAACTCCTGTCACGATGTGGCACTAACCTAATTCTCCAACCTTGAAGTGTCCTGTTTTCACACAAACAGAGCCATTGCTAATCCCTGTGCACACCCAGGACCTTCTAGCTTGCATCTCTGCCGTCCCGTGACAATGCAACACTCATTTTCAGTTATGCAGTCTTTATTCATTTAATTAGCCTCCATCCCCCAGTGACTTTTGAGGAAGGACTTACTTATATTCCATCTGCTCCCAGGTGTTGTTATTGTTGTGTGCTGCCAAGTTGATTCCACCTCATGGCAACCCTACAGACGGAGGAAAACTGCCCTACAGGGTTTGCCTGAGCTGTAATCTTTATGGTAGCAGATTGCCAGGTCTTTTCTTCCACAGAGCTGCTGGTGGGTTCGAATCACTGACCTTTCAGTTAGCAGGTACGCCTTGACCATTGCACCACCAAAGCACCTTTCCCTTGAATAATCCCCAATAGTTATGAGCATGGTGCCTTTGATATAGTAGAAAACTCAATGAGTATTTGCTGGAAAAAAAAATAGTAATAATAACTAAGAGCTATTAAGTATGAACAGTGTCTAATTGCTTTCCATGCATAACTCATTTAATCCCCAACCGCTGTAGAAGGCAGCTTATACCATATTTCCTAACGATCCCCACCTCCTGGTATTCAAGCTCTGTGTAACCTCCTCCCTTGAGTGTGGGCTGGACCTAATGATTCGGTTCTAATTAACAGAACACAGCAAAGGTGATCGGATGCTGTTTCTGAGATTAGGTAACAAAAGACTGTGATTTCTGTCCTGCTGGCACTCTGTCTTCTTCCTTCCTTCTTCACTGTTCACACTGATGAATCAAGCCAACATGTTGTGAGATGCACTATGGAAAGGCCAGCGTGAAAGCCAGTGCCACTAGCTAACAGCATGTGAGGAACTGAGGTCCTCAGTCCAGCAACCCACAAGGAACTGAAGCCTGACATCGCTCTCTTGAGTGAGCTTGGAAGCTGGTCTACCTCAAGTCTTAAGATGACTGAGGTCCCAGGTGACACCTTTATTGCAGCCTTAAGAGAGACCTACAGACAGAGGACACAGGTAAGCCAGGCCTGGATCCTGATCCATAAGAACTGTAAGATGATAAATGTTACTGTTTCAAACTACTAAATTTTGGGGTAGTTTGTTACACTGCAATGGATAGCTAATACAACCATCTTAGGTACCTTCACTGCCCTCATTGTAGATTAGGAAACCAAGGCCCAGAATGGTTAAGTAGTTTGATACAAATCATGAACCTAGTAAGTAGCAGAGCCAGAACTGGAACAAGGCAATCTGGCTCCAGAATTTTCACTCTTCACCACTGGGCTGTAATAACAACAGGGGATGGCTGGATGAATGAATAGTTGGATGTTTTTCTCCTTTCCCTCACTGAGAGAGCCAAGAGAACTGGTGATCTTACTACTGATCTCATCACACTATACCCACAGACCCAGACAGAGCATTTCACTAAAAAATAGCCTCTGTGAGAACGTCTCAGTCTTGCTGAAGGCAAAGTTTGGGCAGGAGAGGAGTAGACAATGAGTGGGAAGCCAATTTTCTGAGTTGAGAAATGATGCAATTGTGCAACACTGGCAAGCTTGGGGCAGACTTCTATTAGATATTCTACCTTATAAATTTATAGTATTAGTCGCTATTTTCTTTCTCTTTCAAAAGAATGCCAAGTTCTCAAGCGAAGAATTTGGTATTAGGAATGTTTACATCCCCAGTGCCTAGTAAAGAGCTTATTGTATAAAGGGTGCTCAGAAAGACTTGTCAAAAGTATGAATAAGTAAACAGATGAAAGGAAAAATGAATGAATGAATGAATGAACGAAGGATATGAGCATATGATGATTAGCACATGGAGGTATCTAGCCATGAGCTTCTTTACTATCTAATCCAATTCATGAATATGGTGACAATTCAGACACCTAAACTCTCCCTTCACTTTAAAAAAACTAAGGAAAGGGGAGAAGGAAACCAACATTTGTTGAGCACCTAGTAAGTTCCAGAGCCCTAGTGGTACAGTGGTTAAGAGCTACTAACCAAAATGGCTGGCAGTTCGAATCCATCAGCTGCTCCTTGGAAACCCTATAGGGTAGTTCTCCTCTGTCCTATAGGGTCACTATGAGTCAGAATCAATTCAACGGTAATAGGCTTTTTTTTTTTTTTTTTTTGGTTTTACTAAGTTCCAGGTCTTGTTGGAATCATATTTAATCCTCAAAATAGCTTACATTTTTTAAAGGGGAACATGAGGCTCGGACAAAGTAAAGTGGCCTAGCTAGAGTCACACAGAGTACCAGACTTCTGAATCCTCCACCTCAGCCTCCAAAGGCCATTCCTTTGCCTACCCTACTAGGAGAGCTGTGTGGAAGGACTAGCTGGGAAAAGGAATATGTGTTGATGTTTAGAGTGAAGGAGTTTCATGCTAGCCTACTCCTGATGGTAAAGATATTGTTTATTTACTTGCTCACATATTCATTCGGTCCACAAGTACTGCTCTAGGCACTGGGGCAATGTGCTTGTTTTGGCTCAAAGTGTAGGATGGATCCTCCCATGAAAACTCAACATGGTGGCTGAGCTTAGAGCTCAGCCAGAGTAGAGCCCGTATGCTGAATAATTAGCTCCGCTTCCCAGGCTCCTAGATGATCTGGAATGGAGACCATCTGTTCCTTATCAGTACATGATGAGCTCAAGTTCAAGCACATGCTATGGCAAGCCCTTTATTTTCCCTTAGGAAAGAGGGAAAGGGCCACAAAACGATCACATCTGAGTGTGTCAGCCTCCTGCATGCACAGGTCTCATTCACCACTGACAAGAGCTGGCAAGTTATCACCGCTCTCATTTCACAGAGGAGAAAGCTGGCACTCAAGGAGGCTAAGGGACTGAACCTGGTCATAGCTAAAGAGAAGGGGGATTGGAATAAAGTAAAGGCCATGTAGTTCCAGAGCCCAGACTCTTCCCCCAATGCTATAATGCCCTTCAATTGCTTTGCAAAGCATATTAACATATATACACACACTTCAGACCATGTATCGACACCCACCAGTTCTGTACAGGTAGATTTCCAGGGCCCCCACCAGGGCCCATGCCAGCAGAAGAGGATGACATTATTCTTGAATGAATTAAGTTGTATACTCCATATGGCCAGGATCCCAGAAAACTCCCTGTCTGAAGGAATAAAATGTCTATTCCAGACAGGAAAGTGTCCCAAGCTTTGCACTCAGAAGGCGTTGGGCCCGTGGTGTGAGCACATGAAGGGAGCACTAAAAACAGACAAAATCCATAGTCAGTAACCCAAATATTGATGTGGCAGGTATAAAATGCAAATAATGAATAGTAGTGCTAAAAAGCAAAGATGTCACTCTGAGGACTAAGGCACGCTTGACTGAAGCCATGGTATTTTCAATTGCCTCATACACATGCGAAAGCTGGACAGTGAATGAGAAGACCAAGGAAGAATCGATGCCTTTGAATTATGGTGTTGGAGAAGAATATTGAATATACCAGGGGCTGCAGAAAGAACAAACAAATCTGTCCTGGAAGAAGTACAGCCAGAACGGTCCTTAGAAGTGAGGATGGCGAAGCTTTGTCTCACTCACTTTGGACATGCTATCAGGAGGGATCAGTCCCTGGAGAAGGTCATCATGCTTGGTAAAATAGACGGTCAGCAAAAAAGAGGAAGACCCTCAACCTCTCAACAAGATGGAACGACACAGTGGCTGCAACGATGGGCTCAAGCATAGCAACAATTATGAGGATGGTGCGGGACTGGGTAGTGTTGCGTTCTATTGTACGTAGGGTGACTATGAGTTGGAATGGACTCAAGGGCACCTCACAACAACTGCAGTGATCAGTATCAACGTCCATGGAAGTACTAGTGAAAAAAATCAAGCTATGTATTACACTGGGCAAATTTTCTGCAATAGACATTTCTAAAGTTCTAAAAAGCAAAGACATCACTTTCATGACTAAGGTGTGCCTGACCCAAGCCATGGTCTTTTCAGTCACATCATATGCATGGGAAAGCTGGACAATGAAAAAAGAAGACAGAGGAAGAACTGATGCATTTGAATTGTGGTGCTGGCAAAGAATATTGAATATACCATGGGCTGCCAGAAGAACAAATAAGACTTAGAAGTTCCTTAGAAGCAAGAATGGGGAGACTTCATCTTGCTTACTTTGAATAAGTCATCAGGAAAGACCAATTGTTAAGAGAAGGACATCATAGTTGGTAGAGAGTCAGCAAAAATGAGGAAAACCCTCAGTGAGGTGGATTCACACATTAGCCTCAACAACAGACTCAAACATATCAAAGATCACGGAAACAACCCAGTACTACTCAGTGTTTTATCCTGTTATACACAAAGTTGCCATCAGTAGGAGCCAACTCAATGGCAACTAACAATGACAAAGTAGGGATAATAATCACTAGTGGTAATAATTATCTACCAGCCATCTGTCAGTTTGTCATACTGTGATGGCATGCATGTTGCTATGATGCTGGAAGCTATGCCACCAGTATTTCAAATACTAGTAGGATCACCCATGATGGACAGGTTTCAGTGGAGCTTCCAAGACAGACTAGGAAGAAAGGCCTGGCCAAAGAAAACCTTATGGATCAGAACAGAATATTGTCCAACTGGGCTCAAAAATGCTAAGGACTGTGAAGATGGTGTGGGATGGGGAAAATTTCTTTCTGTTTACATAGGGTCACCATGAGTTAGAACCAGCTCAACGGCAGCCAACAACAGTGATAATTATAGACTTTGTTGAAGAGTGAGTAACAACCAGACACTGTTCTATGCTCCTCACCTATATTAATTTGTTTCTCATGTTCTATTAATTTTTTAAAATAATTTTTATTGTGCTTTAAGTGAAAGTTTACAAATCAAGTCAGTTTCTCACATATAAACTTATATACACCTTACTACATACTCCCACTTACTCTCCCCCTAATGAGTCAGCCCGCTCCCTCCTTCCAGTCTCTCCTTTCGTGACCATTTTGCCAGTTTCTAACCCCCTCTACTCTCCTATCTCCCCTCCAGACAGGAGATGCCAACATAGTCTCAAGTGTCCACCTGATACAAGTAGCTTACTCCTCATCAGCATCTCTCTCCAACCCATTATCCAGTCCAATCCATGTCTGATGAGTTGGCTTCGGGAATGGTTCCTGTCCTGGGCCAACAGAAGGTTTGGGGACCATGACCGCTGGGATTCTTCTAGTCTTAGTCAGACCATTAAGTCTGGTCTTTTTATGAGAATTTGTGGTCTGCATCCCACTGTTCTCCTGCTCCCTCAGGGGTTCTCTGTTGTGTTCCCTGTCAGGGCAGTCATCGGTTGTAGCCAGGCACCATCTAGTTCTTCTGGTCTCAGGATGATGTAGTCTCTAGTTCATGTAGCCCTTTCTGTCTCTTGGGCTCAGTTTTATTAATTTTTAAAGGAGGAATTCCAAGGCATAGAGAAGATCCCAAGGCCACATAGCCAGCAAGGGCCAGGATTTGAACTCAGTCAATCTGGACCTAGAATCCACATTCTCAAATGCTGCATCATGCTGTCATTGTGTTGTTAGGTGCTGTCAAGTTGGTTCTGACACATAGTGACTCTATGTACAATAGAACGAAACACTACCTGGTCCTATGCCATCATCACAATCTTTGTTACGCTGGAGCCCATTGTTGCAGCCACTGTGTCAATCCATCTCATCGAGAGGTTAAGGGTCTTCCTCTTTTTCGCTGACCCTCTGCTTCAAGCATGATGTCCTTCTCCAGGGACTGGTCCCTCCTGATAACATGTCCAAAGTACAGGAGATGAATTCTTGCCATTTTCGCTTCTAAGGAGCATTCTGGCTGTGCTTCTTCCAAGACAGATTTGTTGGTTCTTCTGGCAGTCATGGTATATTCAATATTCTTCACCAACTACATAATTATGCTACTGACCATTAATATAAATACAGGAAGGAGGCCGTGTGTAGGACAAAGACACCCAAATCAAATGATAATTGGCACCTGTCAGTCAGTGTCAGGGAAACGAGCAACTGGTGAAAGTTGGGGAGGCAAATCGGGGGCACATGCCTCATCTCAAGGGACATCCCTTGCTCCCTTTCCTGCTTGTTGCTGCGTAGGGATATAGCTGCTGTGTTTCCAGAATGTCTCTATTTTCAAGAGACACCAGAAATCTGGAGTTTCAGGTGAAATTTCTGGATTTTAAATGCTGGCACTGTGCTGGCCATCCAGAACACATTGGGAGGTTACGTTTAGCTTGCGTGCTGCTAGTTGGTAATTTATGCTCAGGAACAATGGGCGTCTGGTAACGGGGACTCTGCTGGACTAATCTCAGGGCCATGAGCCCTTGCTCCAGGAGCCAGCCATTCTGTGTTTAATTTTGATTTCAAGGGTTCTTCTTGAGTTAGAATTGGCCCCATCCAGCATCGATCCCTCCTCCTCCTCCCCTCCACTGAATGAGCCTCCCACCTCTCCAGCCATCAAGCTGAGAGATTAATCCCTCTTCCCCATGACAGCCCTCCACATATTTTGATCACTGGGATGATTTCTGAACTGACATAAATATTAGCCCACCTAAGGAGAATGATAAAGAGAGGGATGCACTCACAGCAGATTACAGCTGCTAAGGGCCAGTGGCCCTGGGCAGGGGCAGATTAACCAGTAAGCACAGGGCATACCGGTTTACATTAAGCAGGGTACAAGCACATTAAGCAAAGTACAAGCTTACTTGTGTTTACTCACTAATCTGTAGTGAACAATTTCACATGGGTTTCACCACAACTCCGATGTGGTTTCATTGCTACTGGTGTTTTTATAGTTGCTGATATTGTCAAATTTTCTGGTGTTTTAGCTATAGTATTACGGTAATTAGCATTTGTGAACCTATATCAATAACATTTTTGAGAATGGAGTAGTAATTAAAGGAAAAGAAGGAGTGATATACAGGAATTACAATTTACGAGTAACATTAGTACAAAAGACACTACTAAGGATTCTGTATGGTCTGGTACAGGAGGAGGTCCATGGTGGGCGGGAAAAACACCATGAGTTACCGCACTGGGTGACACCAACCCTAGTAACACCACTGTGGCTGATACCTGTAGGAGCTTATGCTACCCCATTTGACTCAAACAATCCCCCAGTGGCAGACCACAGGACACCTCAGGTCACGATTAGTGGGTGGGAATGCCAGAAGAAGTCTCCAAGGAGCAGTGAGCATGATGCTTGGCATGGAACATCTGGCCGTGTTATGAGTCAGAAGATGGTTTCTTGGGCTTATTGCTGGGAAACGTACTGGTTCCCAGTAGCCTTACAATGGGGAAGAATTACAACATAATTGTAGAGTGAGAGGCAGATAGAGCCCAGTGGTTAAGTGTGCACACACTGAAGTCAGAACTGCATGACTTCAAAACAACCTACTCCATTATCTTTTAGCCATGTAACCTTGGGCATGTCCCTTAATCTCTCTGGGCCTCAGTTTCTTCATCTGTAAAATAGGTATAATAACCATACCATCTTAATGGATTACTGTGAGAATTAAATGAGTTACTCCATATAACACTTTAGAACAGTGCCTTGGTCCATGGGAAGCACTCAACAAACGTCAGCTGCCATTTTCAAAATAGGGACCCAGTGTTAAATAATATGTACAGGGGATGTACCTGTGAAAAGGTCTGTATGTAAACAGGCAGAATGTTACAATCAGGTATATTTGTGAATGTTTTGTCTATTATGATTTGGGGTAAAGAAAAAATGATTTGGGGTAAAGAAAAAAACTATCTCAAGTCAGTACAGGTAGGTGAACGTGATGTGGAGAGTGAGAAGGAAACGACTCAGTTAACAAGAGATTTGAAGGTAGGCATGATACAAAGGAAGGGACTTGCCAGGAGGGGGTGTCCAGAAGACAGTGATGGGAGAGTCAATGCCGAAGGGTCGGAGTCATCCATAAAAGGTACACGCTCATTAAGTTCTTGGGCACAAAATACTACAAATTAGAAATTCACACTGCCCCACCTGTCCTGACTGTTGACGTCACTGTGTGAAAGGAATTCTGGTCTCAGAGACAGCAGAGTCCCCTCTGCTCATGGCTTCATGATCCTGAGAGGACTGGCATTACCAAGGGGCCTGGATGCTGAAGCCAATAGTCTACTCCTTCTAGCTGCACCTCCTCCAAAGGAACCAGCCTCCCTGAGTCTGCAGGGCAGGGAATCCTTCCACCTCCAGCTTCCTCACTCCTCTTCTCTACAGAATACTCCACGCACAGGTCTAGATCCGAACTCACTGCCCTCTTTTATCTGTTACAATGTCCCTTATGAACTTGTGAATGTCTTTTGAACAGACTCTTTCTAATTCGTCTTTGTGTACCCAGTGCTTAGCCTATACCCTGGCACATACCTACTACCCATTGCCATTGAGTCAATTCTGACTCATAGTGACCGTATAGGACAGAGTAGAACTGCCCCACAGGGTTTCCAAGGAGCACTTGGTAGATGTTGAACTGCCGACCTTTTGGTTAGCAACCATAGCTCTTAACCACTCTGCCACCAGGGTTTCCTTTCCCTGGCATATAGTAGGGCCTTATTAAATATTTGAGGAATAGGTGAAAGAAAATGAATAAATGGTTAAATAACTGTAATACTGTAAAGCCTGTGAAAGCCAGAACCTGTGTAAGGCAGAACCTGTCAGAGAAGGAAAACATAAATGTTCTCCACTACAATGAGCAATAGGAAAGCGGTAAGTGGTTTGACAGGTGGAAAACTTTTGAGTCCTGCAAAAACCAGGCAGTCCTGCCAAGTTCGGGCTCTCACAGGTTTCACTATACAGGTAGTCCTCGACTTACGACAGGGTTCTGTTCTGATGAGTCCGTCGTAAGTCAGTTCTGACGTAAGTTGAGTATCTCTCTCTTCTTTTTTTTTAGTTTTCATAGCCTGCCATACGGCAGTGTTTTGAACAGTAAATCATAACACTGAACATCTTTGAGTGAACATCTGAGAATGATAATATCAGCAAATTATACTTTGCAACACTGTATACAGTACATGTTACTAACGATAAGATGTAAAAAAACAGTCTTAAGTGTGATTTGCTGTAACTTGAATACATCGTAAGTCAGGGACTACCTGTATATACATTTTGAGAATATCATGTAATCATTTAAAATAGTATCAGTGAGATAATTAGCATTACTAACTAATGTTTACTAGAAAATGTTAATTAAAAGTATAAGAAACAAAATAAAGTGTGCACTATGATTGAACCGATGGGGAAATGTTTACTTTTAGAGCAAAACTAGAAAAAGAATATTCGAAAAGCATGTATTGATGAGTGATTGCTTACTCAGTGGCAGTAATCGCAGAGTTAAAAGTACGGGCTCTGCAGCCAGCCTTCCTGTAATCAAATCCCCGTTCCACCATTTCCTAGCTGTGGGACTTTGGGCAAATATGCCTCAAACATGCCTCAGTTTCCTCTTTCGCAAAACGGCAATAACAACACACCAAAACCAAATCCGTTGCCGTCAAGTCGATTCCAACTCAGAGCGACCCTGTAGGACAGAGTAGAACTGTCTCATAGGGTTTCCACGGAGCACCTGGTAGATTCAAACTGCTGACCTTTTGATTCGCAGCTGTAGCTCTTAGCCATTATGCCACCAGGGTTTCTGGCAATAACAATAGAGCCTACATTATAGGGTTGTCATGAGGATTAACACTGAAACCTGTTACACACTTAAAACTATGTCTGTCACATGGTAAGGACCCAATGTCACATACATTTTTTTTGCCTTTCATATGCTTTTTTTTAATTGCAGTGCAAATATACACAACAAAACATTCACCAATTCAACAGTCCCTACATGTACAATTCGATGACACTGATTACACTCTTCATGGTGTCACATACATTTTCACGGCAGGAGGGTTTGGGACTTTTTTTTTAATTTAACGTTCTTTACTTTCGCTATATTGACTGGTCCGTTCTCAAAAGTCTATCCTGCCCACAAAGAACTCGCCGACTCCTCCTCTCCACTGCAAGCTCTGCATTTCCCCAGCAGAGCTGTCCTGACTCCACTAACGTGTCTCCAGGTCTGCTAAGGACAAGGCTGTAGAGCTAAAACGGAAGGACGTTTGCCTCCAGCATTACAGCACTAACTTCTTTGATGATTTTGAGAATAAAATGCTGATGAAATCCCTATGGGAGTACACACCGTTGTGTCAAAATCACTGAAGATACTTGGTCTGTCATGGAATGGAGAATTCACAGGCCAGCAAGAAGTAGTAAAAACAGCCCTGGATGGGAAGTCAGAGGACAAGCTTCATGCCTGGCTGTACCAATAACTGGCTGGGTTTTTTTTTCTTTTTTTTTTTTTAATAATATAATGGGCATAGTTCCACTATTCCAGGGCCATACGTGCCAAGATTGCCCATGGAGGAGTATTGCGGATAGTCAGTCTGAGATACTAAATAAGGAAGGGATAGAAAAGTTAGAGTCCCTGTGTGGAGCAAACAGTTAACATGCTTGGCTGCTAACCAGAAGGTTGTAGGTTCGAGTTTACCTAGAGGCCACTTGGAAAAACGGCCTGGTGATCTATTTCTAAAAAATCAGCCACTGAATACTTTACGGAGTACAGTTCTCCTGTGGCACACATGAGGTACCATGAATCAGTATCAACTCAACAGCAACCGGTAGTAATTAGAAAAGCTACAGGCTGGAGGAGAAGGTTAATCAATTGCTGCAGGCGTAGTGGTTTAGCAATTAGGAACATAAAGAACTGCAGTGAGGTTAGGAAGGGGCAGAGATGGGTGAAGCTTGCATGGGGGAAGGGTATAGGTTCATGAGCAAAATTTCTAAAGTTCAAGGTTCAGGCTGCTGCATCTCTCTACTGGCAACTTGGGGTGCAAGGGTGAAGCCCATGCAACATCATGTGATTTTGCATTTGTCTGGGAAGTCCACCATTGCATTCTATAATGGATTTTTCTCTTTTGTTTCCGTTATAGAATGCGATGGTGGACTTCCCAGACAAATTATGGGGCATCTGCTACTGATGCCCCAGAATTTGGCCCTGGGATTATCCCAGTGTTGATATTACAACACTCTCCCCTATACCTTGGATAGCAGTAGTAGTATAGTAGTTATATTAATACAGTGAAACCTGTGAAAGCCGGAACGTGCCGGGACTGCCTTGTTTTTCTGGGTCTCACAAGTTTTCCACTTTTGACAGGGTGAAGTCTTGCCACTTTTCTATCACTCTCTATTAGCGGAAAATATAGTAAAACCTGTGCAGGTTGGAAACTGTGTAAGGCGGAAACCTGCCAGAGAAGAGAAATGTAAATATTTTCCACTAAAATGAGCAATAGAAAACTGCTAAGAAAAATGGTAAAAGTGTTAAAGGAAGAAAACTTGTGAGACTCAGAAAAAACAAGGCAGTCCCATCGAGTTCCGGCTCTCACAGATTTCACTGTATTTGAGTTCTCCTTCTCTGACACGTTTCTGCCTTACACAGGTTCCAGCTTTCACAGGATTTACTGTAGTAGTTATTTTAAGTGATTGTACATGTGTTAAGTCATTTAATCATCACAATCACCCTATAACGTAGTGTGACAGAGATTCTTTGTGTCCACTACTAACTGCCTGGAGTTACGTTGACAGTGTTATCTTATGCTGGAGGGAGCAGAACAAAGTGTGTGACCCCAGGTTGAGCTGGCTAAGAATTCAACTTGCTTCCCCATGTCTTCACAGCTGGAGTTCATGGCTAAGGATTCCAAAGTTTAAAAAAAACCTTGCCATCAAGTCGATTCCAACTCATGGTAACCCTGTGTGTTACAGCGTAGAACTGCTTCATAGGGTTTTCTTGGCTGTAGTCTTTATGGAAGCATATTGCCAGGTCTTTTTTTCCGTGGAGCCACTGGGTAGGTTTGAACTGTCAACCTTTCAGCTAGTAGTTAAGCGCTTAATCATCTGCACTACCCAGGGACTCCAGGACCTAAATGGTGAAGCCAAATGATGGAAAGAGCTGGATCCCTGAGTTACTACTTGAAGGGGAGCCATCCAGGAAAGCTGTAAGACCCTCGTCAGTTTGTATGAGCAAGAAGTAATATGGTAAGGCACTGACATAATTCAGTTTGTCTGCAGTGGCAATTAGCATCAACAAATTACTCTGACTAAATTAGGTAGGTACTGTTGTTATGCCCACTTTACAGGTAAGACCGCTGAGGCCAAAGAGGATAAGCAACATATTCACGGTCACACGACCAGTGAGTGGCAGAGCTGGGATTTGAATGCAGGTCTGTTTGGCTCCCAAATCTATGTCGTTCCTTTTTTCTTTCCTTATTCCTATCTGTGGCTCTCTTCACATTTTCCATAATGGATTAATCTTGTATCATCTTCAACAGTTAAAGCAAGACCTTGGGCTAATCCTGCCCTTTTTTCCTGGATATTTTGGAATGAGATCCATGACATTCTACCTCGCATCCACTTTGGGTGTGTATGAGAGCTTCCCACACCAGACATTCTAACTGACATGCTATTAGTCTTTAAGAACTATTTGTCAGAAATATCCTTCCTTCATAATCACAGACTATATCACCCCTGACTAAAAAAGAGAATTAGCAACCAAATTGTCCTGCTAACTGTCTCAAAGCCTAAAAAAGTTTGGTTTTCTAAATATCATAAAATCATCATATCTTGAATATTACACATTCATGGTAGAGAGCTGAGAGGTGGCATAGAGGATCATGGCAACTTTTCGAGTCCGGAAAAGCTATGTTTGTGTCCAACTCTTTTATTTAGCTGCACTGTGACCAGAGGCAAGTCACATAATCTATCTGTGCTTCAATCTACTCCATTCTAGTAACAAATTTATCTCACCAGGTTGCTCTGACAATTCAACAAAATAAAACTTGGGATCACTAGGCTTGGGTGAGGGTAAGCTGGAATGAAATCAGCAATGTGCACAGGCATATCACTCCTTCCCCAAGGTCAGAAATATGCTCTGTGTAACTATTATCAATTCTAATGATTAGTTATTCCTTGAGGGTAGGAAACACATCACGTTCTCTCTGTAGGTCCATTGTCTATCAGAAGGTGGGCAGAATAAGTGTTTAATGAATGTTTTGGAAAAGGGATGGCTGGATAAATCACAAGGGTATAAAAAAAAAAACATGAGTATAGACAGAAGGAATTCTACTTAGAAAAGCAAAACAGGTTGGGGTCACAAACCCTAAAGACAAAAAAAATGCTAACGGACATTTTCAGCATGTTCTTATCACGGCTAGCTTATATAGGAGAAGTTTCCGTATTCTTCTCCTTACCTCGATTTAACACTCCCCTGGACTAATGATGAGTATTAGGGGTAATTATGCATTTGACAGTGTCATGGATTGAATCGTGTCACCCCAAAATATGTGTCAACTTGGTTAGGCCATGATTCCCAGTATCGTGTGGTTGTCCTCCGTTTTGTGAGTTCTCTATATGTTATAATCTCTACCTGTGGTTAAAGAGGAGGGTTGCTATGAGTCGGAATTGACTCAACGGCACTGGGTCTGGGTCTGGGTAACACCCTTGCTCAGGTCACATCCCTGAGCCAATGTAAAGGGAGTTTCCCTGGGGTGTGGCCTGCACCAGCTTTTGTCTTACAAGAGATGAAAGAAAAGGGAAGCAAGCAGAGAGTTGGGGGATCTCATATCACCAAGTAAGCAGCACCAGGAGCAGAGCGTGTCCTTTGGAGCTGGGGTTCCTGCAAGGAGAAGCTCCTAGTCCAGGGAAAGATTGATAAGAAGGACCTTCCTCCAGAGAGAGAAAGTCTTCCCCTGGAGCTGATGCCCTGAATTTGGACTTCTGGCCTACTATACTGCGGGGAAATAAATTTGTCTTTGCTAAAGGCATCCACTTGTGATATTTCTGTTATGGCAGCACTAGATGACTAAGACAGACAGATTGCAGGATACTAATTGGTGCACTTTTGTTAGCGGGGGTGGCCATTGTCCATACACTAATGGGTTAGCTCGAGAATGGACCTTGCTCTCTCCTCTCTTCTAGCCATGCAGAGGATGGAAGACATGATAAACTACCCCAGCAACTGTCCTGCGATCAGCTCAGCACCCTGTAAGAAGTCTGAAACTGCCATGCTGTGAGAACCCAACCTCGCCATGAAGAGAAGAGCCACCCTGCCAAAAGCTGAGCTCCCAGCCAACAGACAGCATTCACCTGCCAGCCTCTGAGTGAGACCATCTTAGCAGTAGCTGCTCCTCCAGCCCTGACTGAGCTGCCCTAGCTGATACCAAATGGATCAAAGCAAAGTCTTCCCACTGAGCCCTACTGAAATTGCAGAACCATGAACAAAAAATGATTGTTATTATTTAAGCCACTAAGTTTTGAGGTGGCTTGTTATACAGCAACAGGAAACCATAACTTTCCATGGCATTTGTCCCATCAGAGCAGTTACTATTCCGAACATTTCTTGTTGCCTCATTACTTGTTTCTCCCTAGTTTGACTCCCTGTGGGCTTATTCCCTGTGAAGCATGCAGGTTCTGGAACAGGGTCTGGCACATAGTAAGCATGCGTGGAATTCTTGCAGAAAGAAGTACACTGTGGCTTTGAGCAAGGTTTCACTCTGCTTGGCCTGTGGCATACACACCACGGTGATAACTGCAATATCACTGCCTGGCTCTGACCGATGGCTGCACGGTGTTTTGAAGCTTCCTGAAAAAATGAGTCTAAAAAAACACAAATACTTGGTGATCCCCACAGCCACCAATGACCATCCAACAGTTTCCACTGCTACCTGAATCTCAGAATTCACAGCAGGCTCATAGAAAACACTGGACTTATTAAATAACCAGCTTCTTTCCTTCACGTGGCGCTTTGTGATTTAGAGCGTGTGTGTTAAGTACGCTGTGGAAGGTTCGCTGATTTTTCATAGGCTTCCTAGCTGGAGATAAAATTTAATTAAACAGATCCCTGCAGTGTTGGGCCCACTGCTCCAAATCAAGTACAATTATTTTCCTTTCCTAGCCTTTACCACAAGAGATACAGGGGAAGGGTCTCAGGCTGGTGATACACTGTGTGGTTGAGACAGGGAGGGGCCCTTCTCTCCAAAGGAGGAGTGGGGAACCCTACCCAGGCCTGGCCCCAATGTATTCACAATGTATTCCAGAGAGTCCTCATTCTCTAACCTCCTCACATTCTCACCATTACTATCTGCATCCAAGCCCTGATCTTCTCTCACCTGAAGAGCTGCAATAGCCTCCTTGTCTCTAGTTTCACCCAGATCCAAAACCAAACCCATGCTTAAGCCAGATTTTCCTGTTTTAAAGACACAAATCTAAGCTTTCCATCCTCTTGCTTCTGGAAGGAATCCACAGGAAATCAAGGTATGTCATATTCTGGCCTGCCATTCTCACCAAAACCACATATAATGAACCCTCCTGCCCTTAAGCCCCCCAATCCATCTCCTATCACTCCCTCCTGTGTTCACTCTACTCCTGCCATACTGGTCTTCTTACTATTCTGCAAACATGCCAAGCTTATCTCCACCCCAGGGCCTTTGCACTAACTGTGCCTTCTACCTACCAAGATTTTCGCATGGCTTGCTTTGTCACCTTATACGTGCCTCTGCTGAAATCTCCCCCCATCAGACAGACCTTTCCTGGCCACCCAATTTAAGATAAGACAGTCACTCCTGTACTCCAAGCAGTGGCTCTCAACCTTAGCTGAGCATTAAAATTCACCTGGGAAACTTTTAATAAATCCTGATGCCCAGGATTGCTTTCCAGACGAGCTGAACATGAATCTCTGGGAACAATCCAAACATCTGTGGGTTTTTTGTTTTGTTTTGTTTTAATCTCCCCCATGAGATTCTGATGCACAGAGAAGGTTGAAAAGCACCAAGGACAGGAACTTTGTCCATCTTGTTCACCACTCTATGCCCAGTACTTAAAATAGTGATAAGCACACGGAAAGAATTCAACAATTATTTGTTGAATCAATGAATAAATACGTGGCTTTGCTTATCTCTCTAGATGCAGGCTCATAATATGCCTCCCTTGTAACACCCTACCCTAAACATTTCATCATTCTTCAAACACATCTATGCCTTTGCACATATTGGTCTCTTTGTCTAGACACCTTTTCTATTGTTCTTGCCAAAATCTTACTCATATTCCAAGACTCTGACAGCCTATATTGGTAGCCTATGCAACAGTTTTTCCCCTTTCTTCCCTGATTACAGAACCTTGTTTGGGGAGAAATGGCGGCACTTCAGGGAGGTCAAGCTCTGGTGATAAAGCTTGGTTGAAATAAACAAAACATAGCATCCAATTCCCCTTGGCCAACTAAGAATTGGCCAGTGAGACTTAAGAGTTGGCTTCTAAGAAGGGTATGAATCCATAATAAAAAGAGAGACAGCAGGGAGGCCTGTCTCTTCTTCCTGCCATGAGTACAGTTGTGTAAGAGTGTGATGCTCAGACTTGAGGCAGCCACCGTGTCACTATGTGACAACAAGTCAACATTTGGGAGGAAGGCAGAGTGGAAACACAGACAGAGAGCCCTGGTGCTTAATGACATGTCTCAGCCGCCGTAATAATTCTAGAAATTTCTACCTCCAGACTTCACTTTATGTAAGACAATTCAATGTCTTTGGTGTCCAAACTCCCAACGGCCATGTGTTTTGCAGCCAAACACAACTTTACTAATAAAGTATAACATCACTTATATAATGAATTCTCCATGAACCCTTCTCTAACTTCTTCAGGTAAACTTAATTACTCCTTCTTTTATACAATTCTATAGAGTTACCATGTCTTATTCATATTGGTGTCATCTTCTACTGTCCAGTGCCTAAGACACAATAACCACTCCAGTAAATTCTTTTTGAATAAATACATGAATGGCATTATAGTAGAAGGCTCAAAAATATTATTAGAAATGCCCTGGAGTATAGTTGTCACTGAGCAACCTGTGGTCAAATTTTTAGAGCACAAGGACTAGAATGGTGATCACGCAGGACAGCAATATAATTTGGATAGTCATCTGTCTTAGATATCTAGTGCTGCTCTAACAGAAATACCACAGATGGGTGGCTTTGACAACCAAGTTTATCCTCTCACAGTTTAGGAGACCAGAAGTCTGCATCTAGGGTGCTGGCTCTTCAGGAAGGCTTTCTCTCTCTGTGGGCTCTGGAAGAAGGTCCTTGTCTCTTCTGAGCTTTTGTGCTTCCTGGTTCCTTGGAGCTCTCCATGTGTCTTGGCTTCTCTCTTATCCCATCTCTGATTGTTTAACCTATTTTATATCTCAAAAGAGATTGACTCAAAATACATCCTAATTCTGCATCATTAACATGATAAACATAACCTAATCCTTATTGATATAACCCAATCCTGCCTCATTAACATAACACAACCCATTCACAAATGGGATTATAACCACAGGAAGAGTTTAAGGTTTACAATACATATTTTGGGGGGACACAATTCAATCCATAACATCATCTATTTACACAGCCATTGTAAAGCTTCCTAACGGGAAATGCTAACAGTACCAGCAACTGCTTAAAAATCTAGACTTGAATGGGTTTCCTGGAGACAAACTATGAGTGAATGAAAACTTGGACTAAGCCAAAAAGGAGGCCTGTCTTTTTTTGTGGACTGGAAAGTCATTCTAAGGCCATAAAGCTACAGATGAGGTTTGCTGCACCTTTAGGACATCCTGCAGAGCCTGTTTTTCTAGTCCAGTGTCATAACCCTGTACAGCACCCCTGACCATTTGCCAACCTAGCCTTTGTTTTAATAGTTCTAGGGTGAACACCACTGTGTTAATAATCAAGAGTTGTCTTTGTGATTGTCTGGCCAGAGATTCAGCAGCTCAAAAAGAGGAGCTTCGAGTGCTTAGAGTGGAATGTACAAGGGCTTCCAGACATACTTTGTGCCCAGAGCCATACTGCTAGACAGCAACACCCTGAACGGGACTACGTGTGCCTAGCTTCACGCTGGCCTTTACAGATCCTTCAGGTGAAGAGCTGCTGCCACCCTTTACTTCAAGCCTCTGATCCAGCTCCTCATAAAAAAGCTATCAAGTTCACAAGTATGTTCATTGCTTCATCCCACCCCAGGTTTCTATCTTTGTCACGATTCAGTCTCTCTGGCATTATAATGGATTCCTTCAATCACTCGCCTACCAAGGATCACTTTGAAAATAACCTGCTCTCAAATCTATTCAGGGTCTGCTTCTGGGTTCTAAGGCGGTCATACATGATATGGTCTAAAAGATGGTCATTCAGGTTCCAACCCTTCCATTCACATTCCATCCCACAGGAAGGAGGAAACAGGGAAAATCTGTGAGTCCTCCTCCCTTTAAAGAATACTTCCTGGGAGTTTCTAAAGGACACCTCTGCTGACATGCCATTGGACAGAATTTACATACGTTATTGAGTAGCAAAGGAGGCTAGGAAGGGGTGTTTTTATTCTGGGTGGTCCTGTGCCCTGCTAGAAATCGGGCATCCTATAACTGAGAAAAAGGGGATAACGATTATGATAAGCAGTTTGTCAATGTCCAGCAGACGGAAAGCCAAAGCCTTGTGGATTCAGCTGAGGAACCATGAGCAGGTGTTTGAGTTCCAGACGAACCATAAATAGCACTACACAAAGATCCTCCCTGGCAGCCCCTCTAGCCATCACACCTTGGTGCCTGCCTCTGCACCTGCTCCCCAACACGGGCTAAGCATAACTTACTCAGTCTCTCCAATACAGGAAGAAAAACCAGGGCTTACCTACATCAAATCCTGCCAGGATGCAATTTGTATATTAAAATCATTCGAGGTGGCTTTTATTTCACCTTAATTTTAGATTAATAAGAAATACCACCCAGGACCCCAGCTCTGAAAGGGCTTTGATGATCCATAGGGAGGCATGATGGACACAGTCAATAAGATGTGGCATGGCACATGACTAGTGACAACAGGTGGTCCAGAGGTGAAGCCATATGAGGATGCTCTGATGACATTGCAGACTCACAGAAGCTCAGAATTGCAAGGAAATGGGAGGTTTAAGAAAATATCCACTGAAAGCTGATGGCACATGCCAATGTGCTATGAAGACATGTAAACTTCCTAACTGCTCCATTGAGTAGGTTTCATTATTGGTACCCATTTTAAAGATGAAGAAACTAAGTCTTCAATAGATAGAATATCTTGCTCACAGTTACACAGCTGGTAAGAGACAGACTGAGAATAATATTAACAAAATATTAGTAACAACAATGAATACCTGATTTAACTCTTTGCTATACCAGGAACTGTACTGGGTGCCATGATAACGCAATTTAAATCTCACAGGAGCCTTCAAGGTATGTTTGTTATTTGTGTTTTATGAATGAAGAAACTGAGGTTTAGAGAAATTAAAAAGCTAGTAAAGAATGACTGAATTCCCTTTATGGAATTGTCTACATGGCCACACGGCCATCCTCTAAAATGTCCAAGGTTGAAGGATGCAGTTCCTCCTAGACCCGTCCATTCCTTTCCTGGATGTGGCCAGATGGATAGTTACTGCTTTTGATGCCCTGGATTGTGAGCTCCCATGGCAAAGACCATTTCTTATACTGAATAAATATCCCACAGAAGATCTGTCCTAAGACAGGCTTGACAAGCTTTTCTGTAAAAGACCAGATAGTAAATATTTTCAGCTTGGCTGCCCATGTTGTCTCTGTTGCAACTCAGCTTGCTATTGTAACACAAAAGCAGCCATAGACAACACATATACAGATGGGCATGGGTGTGTTCCAATAAAACTTTATTTATAAACTCTGAAATTTGCATTTCATACGATTTTTATATAGCAACAAAACACTATTCTTCTTTTATTTTTTTAGCCATTAACACATGTGAAAACAATTCTTAGCTCATGGCTTAGCTCTTGGGCTGTACCTTGCTAACTCCTAGGATCTAGAACTGTGTATGGAACAAAACCGGTGCTTAGGAAACTGATTTTCCTTCACGTTTATAGAGGCACTGAAGGATATGGAACTGCATTGCCTTTTTTTTTTTTCTGGAATGGGAAAAAGTTTACATAAATGGAGTACGTTTTTGGCCTAGCCCCCCCCAACTCCACTTGGTTGAAGTAATGATGCCTGCAACCTGCAGACTAGAATAAAAAGTGGGGTCCATATAGTGAGGGCCCCATTAGCCTTGCTAAGGAGGGTGTATTTCTTTGTTTTTTTTATTAATTTTTATTAAATGAAAGTTTACCAATCAAGTCATTCTCTCATACAAAAATTTATATACACCTTTTTTGCTATATACTCCTAGTTGCTCTCCCCCTAATGAGACAGCACACTCCTTCTCTCCACTCTCTATTTTCATGTCCATTCAGCCAGCTTCTGACCCCCTCTGCTCTCTCATCTCCCCACCAGACAGGATCTGCCCACATAGTCTCATGTGTCTACTTGATCCAAGAAGCTCACTCCTCACCAGTATCATGGTTGTATTTCTTTAACTTGTCTTTTGGGTGCATAGTACCATGTGACAGTTACTGTGATAGGTATGTTAGTGTTTTGTTGCATTGTATCCTCATCACAGCTCAGTCTGGAATGTATTCTTATCTTCATTCCACAGGAAAGGAAACCAAAATGCAGAGAGGTTAAGTGACTTGCCTGCTATCACTCAGTTCAAAGCAGGAACTGACACCCAGGGTTGCCTAACTCCAGCTTCTATGCACTGTGTATCTTGCTTTGGATGGGCAGAGACACCAAACCAAGTCAGCTTCCCCAACAAGACTGACAGTGACTCCAGCTAGCCTCTTGCATATTCATTGCTTCAGGCATGATCGAGGCATACCCACTGCTGACTGTAGCCTCTGATCTAAATCCCCTCTCATCTTTTTGAGTTCAGCCTAGCACCAAATGATGCTGGGAGGCCTAAGCCCTACCAGCAGGTTCAGGTCAACATTTGTAGGAGGAGGGATTAATTAGAAGACCTGCTGGGACATCCCTGGCTATAATCATTGCTTCCTACACAAACAGCATGTGCTGGGAGTCCACCTGCTGCTCAGGACAAGGAGTGCCTGGTGGGGTGAGGGGCAGAGGATTTGACTCACAGGCTGTGTTTTCAGTAATAATGGGAACAGTGATCAAAGCTAGCATCATGGAGTGCCCATCCCATGATGGGCCTTGGTCAAGGTGTATCACATATGTTATCTTATTTAATCCTCGTGACAACTCCATAAAGCTTATTGCACTTACTTTGCAGATGAAGGAACTGAAGCTCAGCTGATCAATATTACATGCTGAGCAAGTCTGTTGGACTCCAAAGTCCATGCTCTTCAACCTGCACTGTGCTCAGGAATGTTGCTCCAATGTGTCAAACCCGGACCTTTATCTTCCTTCAGCTTGCAATGGCTCAACAGCCATTAACCCAGATATGTTTGAGATGACCCAACAGAACTGGTTGAAATAAACATGTAAGGTAAAGAGTAGTTGGATCTATCTGGCACCGAAGAAGCAGTTAGACAGTCATAATTCATTAATCTCTTCATCCATTCACCCAATTACCCATCCATCCATCCATCCATCCATCCATCCATCCATCCATCCATCCATCCATCCATCCATCCATCCATCCATCCACCCACCCAGCCATCCAACCATCTAATGGCTCAATCATTCATTCAATTAACCAATATTGTCTATGTGCCCTCTGTCAGTTAGGTTCTACGCTAGGCCTTAGGGAGGAAAAGTATAAAGGTGAATAAGACCTAGTCCCTGTCTGTTCAAAGGAGGCATCCATATGAGATAACATTAAAAGTACAACACTTCTGAGTGTATTTATGGGAGTGAGTTGTGGGAAAGAAAGGCTGGTGAAGACCCTCAGAGAAGGGTCACTCAAGTCCCGGGAGTCAGATGGGTGGTTTACCTGGACATCAATGAATTTGTGCCTTTTGATTACTTTCATCTCTTCTCCCTCTAGCTCACTGCTCTCACTGATGCCAAAGTTATTTTTCTCCAAGCATAATTTGGTGCAGTGAGTAGACGTCATAAGTTTGCAAAACACAGTTCACTTGGGAAGTTGTGAAAAAGAATTCTTAGTCAGAACTGTCCTGCAATGGGACACGCACTCAGAGGTGTCACGTGCTCTGTCGCCGGGTGTGTTTAAGGGGACTCTAAGAACCATCCCCACGGATGCCATGGAAGGAGGGGTCCCATGAAAAGAGGATCATTCCTCTATTCCAAAACCTATTTGGAAAAGCAGTGCATCCCAGTGGTTCTGACTCGGAGGGAGTAACAAGTAACATCTGGACATGTAAAGCTTTTGTGCCAGTTGTCAGTTCAATGCTATCACCCCCAGACTACAGCATTTATTAAATGGCAAAGCATTAAGTTTTTCTTTCTTTCATTTTTCTCATCTGTAAAATCAGCATAACAGCATTACTGCATAGGACCGTAGTAAGGATCAAAACGGGTACTGAGTGAAGTGCTTAGCACAGTGGATGGTATACTCTAAGTGTTCAGTAAACACTAGCAATGGTAACTACAAACCCATTGCAGTCGAGTCGATTCCAACTCATAGCGACCCTGTAGAAGAGAATAGAACTGCCCCACAGGATTTCCAAGGAGCTCCTGGAGGATTCAAACTGCTGACCCTTCGGTTAGCAGCCAAGCTCTTCGCCACTGCGCTACCAGGGCTTCAATAGTAGTAAAAAAAAAAAAAAAAAACACAGAAACCATTACTTTCTAGTACTAGTCATTAGTATTCGATGTGAGAGAAGGGCCTAGGTGATGGTGGCACATAGAATATGAGTCAAAGAACGTGTATGGTGCACCTGGAGTATTACACAATCCCCAGACTCCAGAATCAATGCAAGTAACTAGAACAAGGGAGTACAGAGTGATGAATGCTGTGAGAGTACAACAGCAGGAGAAGTTATTTCCAGCTTGGGGAGAACACGTCTGCAAAGGATGAAGTGACGGCTGGGCACAAACCGCAGCTAGAATTCATACATGAAGGATCTGGAGGGCACGTCAGGAGGGGAGATCAGCATGCACAAAGGAAGATCCACCAGCACACACGTGCACACGAGCTTCCAAGCTAACACTGGCCACCATCCTTTATCCATGAATCTAAAATCCAAAAATCTACAAAGCTATGAAACCCCCCAAAAGGGTCACAATTAATTCTGTGACAAACCTGAGATGATCTGATACAAAAGTGTCTATAAATTTTTTTTCCCCCACTTTGCGTGAATGATCATGTTTCCTGGCAGAATATTCAAGGGTTTGGTTATGGGCTATTTTCTCAGGCCCTACTGGGATGTTATGTGTTATATAGTATATGTACCATGTTAACTTTCTAAAACAGGAATAATTCTGAGTTTCAAAATACACTTGGTTTTGGATAAGAGAGTTCGATTGTATTAATAATAGTTTCTATTATTAATCTGTTAGTTTGTTGTACTGTGGTTGCTCGTGTGCTGCTCTGATGCTGAAAACTATGTCACAGGTCTGTCAAATACCAGCAGGGTCACCCATGGTGGACAGATTTTAGCAGAGCTTCCAGGCTCAGACAGACTAGAGAGAAAGGCCTGATGATCTGCTTTGGAAAATGACCCAAAGAAAATCTAATGGATAGCAACAGAATGATGCGGGACTGGGCAATGTCTCATTGGAGGTGACTTAACGGCAACTAACAACAACAATGTTGACTGAGCACTTACTATATTCTAGGCACTGCTCCAAGCACTTAAATAATGCAATCTTCCTAATACACAGTGAGGTAGGTATCTCTCTTTTACACAGATAAAGAAACTTACGTACAGGGAGGTTAATAACTTGCCAGATGCACACATCTGGGGAGCTGTAAACCTAGGATTCAAAGCCACAAAGCCTTGCTTTAAGCCCTATACTCTTAAACACTATACGCAACCATCTGTATATGCTATGTTTTTAAATAAAAGCAAGTACGGTTGGTTTATTATTTACTCACCTTTCTTCCTTCCCCTCTCTTCCCATGGTCCCCTTCAAAGGAGGACAATACTTATCATCCCATGGTTGTTGGGCGTGCATCAGCCAATGGAATATTAGCAGTGGCAATATGCGCAGAGGATTTAAATGTGTTTTTGTGGTTCGGCTTGGTCTCTAATGTTCGTGTGATTATGAGAAAAGCACGTCTCAGGTAGCTGCATGGGTCTCAGACATGACCCCAGCCCACAGCCTGAAGCAGAACTGCCCCAGCCAACTTGCACATTCGTGGCAAAGAAAAATAAACGTTTGTGACTGTAAACTGCTGCGATTTGGAGACTGTTTGTTATCCCATATTATCAGCAAACACAGCAAATCATCTGAATTTCGAGGATATGCAATGGATAATGGAGTATGTTCTGAGATGTGGATGTAAAGTTGGGCCTGGCCATTTGGGGAAGTGGCCTGAAAACAATGTGAAGGATTTTGGATTTCATCCCAACAGCAATGGAAATTCTTCAAATGCTTCTATGCAGGGGAATAAAATTATATGACTTCTGTTTTCTACATGGCAGTTGGAATCATTTTTTCAAAACATAAACTGATCACCACCACCCCACAAACACTTGCCTAATACCTATCAATGACTTCCCATTGCTCTTAGGATACAACCCCAAGCCCTTAGCATAACCCAAGACCTGGCTCAGCTCCCCAGCCTCATCACATAGGTTGCTCCCCCAAGCACTGTGCTTCTAACCATACAGGCCTTTTTTCAGTTCATTGAATGTACACTCCTCTCTCTTGCCACAGGACTTTTGCACATGCTTTTCTTGCTATCAGAAATGCTCTTCCACCAGCTCTTTGCCTATTTCTCAGTTTAATTGTCACTTCTTTCTAGAACCCTTCCCTTCATCACTTTAAATCAATGGTCCCAATCATATGCTCTCTTAAAAACCAAAAACCAAACCCATTGCCGTGGGATCTATTCTGATTCATAGGGGCCAGTGGTTAAGTGCTCAGCTGCTAACCGAAAGGTTGATAGTCCAAACCCACCAGCCGCTCCATGGGAGAAAGATGTGGTGGTCTGCTTCTGTGAAGATTTACAGCCTTGGGAACTCTATGGGGCAGTTCTACTCTGTCCAATAAGGTCGCTGAGTCTATGAGATATGCTCTCCTAGTACCACGCATTTCTCTTTCATTTTACTTATTACCTTTGTAATTTTACATTTGTTCATAAAGCTTGATTAGTGTCAATCTCTGCCACTGAACTCTATTTCCTGAGACAGTGTCTTTCTTCCCTTATCTTTGTATCCCCAGTGTTAGCACAGCCTCTGATGCATTGCTGATGCTTTAATAAAGTCTGCTGAATGAAAGAATGCTGTAGAATGATTGCTTAGATAGCAGTGAGGACAATGGATTATTTTGGTTGCCTAAAGCACACCACAACAGAACTAATCCTTCTTCCTTACATCAGCCCTTTCAACTCCTGTTTGATTTTTCTGAGACTTTGCCAAGACAGATCTCTCACGAAACAACGGTGTGGTGGGAATGCATTATCAATCTGTTATGACCAAGCGGGAAATATGACCTCAACACAGTGCAATATGGTCAATCTAGATGGCAGGTGTTCATTCCATGTCCCTTAAAATCCACACTGTAATTATACAATCCAAAAGCTTTCCATAATTGGAAGAGGATGAAACATCTGGATGTTGCAAACTCTCTCGACAGGTTGTCTATACCATCACCTTCAAAATCGATAAACAAGAAATGAGAGTTTCTTGAGCAGCAGAAATAGCAGCTGGCTGCTGAACATGCTGTATAAGTCCCTTCCTGTATTAAGCAAAAGTTGTCTGGATTTCCTTTGGCAGTGACTGGGAATCTGGGATCCAACAAGGAAAGAGGAATGTGGTTAAGACAAAATGATGGCTTCATTTTGAATGTACTTCTATGGGAAAAGGACAACCCATCACCCACATCATATTTATAAGATGATGAAATCAATTCATTCATTCATTCATCAATATCCTAGAATCATAAGATGGAAGAAAGTATCTGAATAAAGGTGAAATCAGGAAGAGTTGAGGGTGGGCGTAAGGGCAACATGGAGAAACTGGATGGAAAATGGGCAGTAGGCAAGTAAAGAGCTGGGATCTATGATCTAAACTCATTACGACCCCCAGATCAACTGCAATGGTACCAAAGGGTGACTACATTTAGGAGAGCAGAACAATCAAGTTGGTGATATGCCAAGTTGGTGAGGATATCGTGGGAGTAGAAATTGGTCGTATTGGAAGACACTTAAAAAGTAAGACACATATATACTGTGACATAGCAATTCTGCTTCCCAGAATATACCTAGAGAAACACTCAGGCAGGTGAAAAGGAAGGCACAGTGTGAGAAGCCTCGCACAGTACTGTCTGCCACAGCAGAAAGCTGGAAACAACCTAGCTACCCATTATTAGACGATAGGCTAAACCAATCTGATGCAGTCATCTGTGAAACGCTGTGCAACAATGAAAAATGCATTTGTGATGGTTAATTTTATGTGCCAACTTGCCCAAGCTATGGGTCCCAGTGGTTTGGCCAAATACTAGACAAGCTGCTATTCCACAATGTAAGCCAATACGGAGAAATCACCTTTCATAATGTAATCAAATGTAATGTAATCAATCAATCCATTGAAAAAGGAATTGTTTTAGGGTGTGTTCTGCCTTCAGACAGTAAAGAGATATTTTGGCAGAACTTGTTCTCTCTTCATTCTACACTCTTTCATTCGCCTGACCTACAGGTCTTGGGATGCAAGCCTTCAGAATTTTTCAGTTGCCTCCTGAACTATGGATGTTAGGCTTGCAGCCCCTATAGCCGCCTAATCTAATCCCTTGAAGTAAATTTACACAGGTATAGATGGTAGAGCTAATGGTAGAGGTGAGAGGTAAGAGGCAAAGGTAGAGATAGAGATATATAACTGGTTCTGTTTCTCTACAGAACTGTAAGACAGCATTCACACATTAAGTAGGTCCAAAATATATCATTGAGAGAAAAAAATGCAAGTTGCCAAATGACATGTCAGGCATGTTGAAATTTTCTTAAACACACATCTTTAAACTAACAATAGTGTCAGGGCTTCGAATTGCTTTGTTCCAGTTTGAACCCCTGCTGAGAATTTGCATTTCCACCCCAGATATACTGAATCAGAATCTACATTTTAACAAGATCCCCAGGTCTTTCTTAGGTATAACAAATTTTGTGAACCACTGCTCTACCTGTGGTTCTCAGAATTGGTCCCTACCAGCATCATCAGCACCGCCTGGGAACTTGTTAGAAAAGCCAATTATCAGCAGGGGTTTGAACCATAATAAGTCAGTTCAAAGCCCTGAACAGTGTGCATTGTTTGTTTTCTGCTGTGTAAAGGTGTAGCAAACAGTCTAACAGATTACACCCCAATTTGTTAACAGTAGTCACCTTTGGGAATGGAGTGGGGACTGGAATTGGGTGTGGGGGCAAGGGGACATTTTAGCACTCTCTAATGTCCTGTTTTGTTTCATTTGGTCAAGGACAATAACTTGTGGAGTTAACAATAAAAATTTTAAAAATCAAGTTTTTCAAATCAACATGAACCAGTAACAAGGAAGCTGAGAAACTGAGCTGAGTGAAAATCAGGGACATTTGAAATCACAGCCAGGGGAAAGGGAGTATTGCCCCGAACGACACAAACTTTACTGATGCCTAGATGCAGTTCTGAGGGCTTTTATAGATGGCTGGTCTACCTGTGGAGCCCTGGTGGCACAGTAGTTAAGATCTCGGCTGCTAACCAAAGGCCAGCAGTTCAAATCCACCAGCTGCTCCTTGGAAACCATATGGAGCAGTTCTACTCTGTCCTATAGGGTCACTGTGACTCGGAATCGACTCGATGGCAACAGGTATGGGCGTTCTTGGCCCTGTGTTACTTCCAGTATAAAGAAGAGTCTGACAATGTAGAAAAGGAGGCTGTTTTGTTATGGATCAGCAACTTGGGAGGAAGAAAGGCAACAAGGGGTGGGGAAATTACCACATCTGTTAGCTAGAAAGAGAAGTTTCTCCATAATCATTTCTGACATTGGGCTTATTTAGTGTTTCTATAAATCATCTGAAAGAGATTTACAGTTAAATACCTAAATGTACAAGCTCTGGTGTAGGAAAACGTCAAGCAGATAAGGATAAATCACTGAGCAGAAGTGACCGCAGGCCTGACCCAGTCGAATAATTCTCATATCTCACCAGGTTGTTGTGAGGATTAAATACCACTGCTATGAATGCCCTTGGAAAACTGTAAAGAAGTATACAAATGTTGCTTATTACTATGATTATGCGGTAGTTGGTTTTACATCAGAATTAGGTAACAGAGCTAAAAATGGAATCCATGATGGAGTCTGATATTCTATTTAGCATCTACCCTGACTGTGAGAACTTTATGAGAATGATTTTATTTCTAAAAGGTATCATCCTTTTTTTTGTCTTCTTTTTTAACAAAAGTATTATATCCAAATTTAAAAGTTTGGCAAATAGAATAGAAATAAAGCTATGCATATTTTCAGTAGCCCCCAAATGTCACAAAATATTTGCTATATGAATGATTAAATTAATGAAAGAATGAATCCATTTTTATCATGGTGCTGCCCTCCCTTCCAGGCTTTTCTCAGGAGCATGTCCTACATGGTGCTAAGTACAGTGTAGCTCTCCACTTTTATACCCTGCACTTTTCACTGATATTGTAAACAGTTTTTCATTTCGCACCGTAGTCCTTAGAACCATGCAGTATTTCATGGATTTGACGTACTATAACATCTTTAACCCATCCTCCACCTTGGAGCTCTGCTGGCACAGCGGGTAGGTGTTCGGCTGCTAACCAAAAGGTCAGCAGTTCGAATCCACCAGCCACTCCTTGGAAACCCTATGGAGCAGTTCTACTCTGTCCTATAGGATTGCTATGAGGCAGAATCGACTTGACAACAGCAACAGGTTTGGTTATTTATTTATTTTTGGTTTTCACCTTGGAACAGTTGGATGGATATCCTCCATATACTTTTTCAGTGGATATCTTCGTACACAAAGTTTTCCATGCTTTGACCTGCCCTTTTACTTAAGAATGTTCCAATGCTTAAAAGATGGTGGATGGTTTGCCATTGACAGGGGCTTCATTTTACAGACTTTATAATTAGCGTTATTGTTATGGTTATTCAGCTTTAATGAAGTGGGTTGTTTCCTGAACTGCTTAGTTTATTTGCCTTTTTTTAATATAAAGAGAGAAAACACTCTTTAGCTACTACAAAGTTTATTTTAAAAAAAAAGGAGATAAGGCAGAGATTGCACATTATAGTAAATTTTAATATAAAATAAAGGTTAAAAAATAGAACTCTATGGAAAGGCAGTCCATTTCAAAGAGTAAATCAGCTCTATTCCTCAGTGCTTTTCGAGAAAGACTATGGAATGATGAAGGGTACCTCTGTACTTGAAGATGACTCTTCTCCTTCAGGCTGTCTCAGAGAAGGCAAATGCAGTAAAGCGTGTGGTTATAACCCAGTGAAACTAATTGCCTAGCAAACATTCAGAATTCGTTTATTGATGACATGTTTCCTCCAAGGATCCTGTTATTGGCCATGTTTTTCAGGATCCACTCTTTATATCGCCCTACTTCTCATGACTATGGATATGCCTTAAAAGGAGAGCTCTCCCAGCCCACAGCATAGCCTGACTTGACTACAACATTCTGGTCCATTCTGTAATCGCCTGCTCATACTGGGCCTCTTGAACTATGTGCAATTCTGCTTTGTCTTTTGGGCTTAGCACTTGAAGTACTTTGGAACCAAGTGAGCACACCCCTACCCCATTTCAGATCCTTAATAAGCAGGATTCTACCTGGCCCTGTTTCCTTCCTCACCACTGACCCCGTGCCTGATTCCAGCATGCCTTGCCCTGGCCCTACTCTTGTTAAGGGTTAATCTCACATTGCAGTGGCCCCAAAACGGTACTGTTGAGCTTAATCATCGGACTAATTCACTGAATTTAGCTCCAAATAACACTTGGCCGTTTCGGAAAATCAAATCTGGAGATTTGTCACAACTGAGGACATTTAAAAATTATGTTCCAGGCTCTGGTGACAATTTTCAAAGAGCAATTCCCAGAATAGCTGGGCAATTGCCATGTAATTGCAATAAAGCTATGACCTCCTCAAGGGTCTACTTGGAAGAAGGACCACATCCACGTGGGTACATAAGAAGTAATGTATTTGTTAATAATTGGCCTCATTACCTACCTACCACCCTGTGTGTTTGTGGTCATAAATCTTGAGGCACTTTGGGTTCCAGATTCTTATCTTGTAAATTAGGCATCAAACTGGGAGAGCCAGGGCAGCAAAGCTGAAAAGTAACATTAAATATTTGCATTTTGGCCAACAGCTCCTTTCATGGCATGATTTCCAGACTCTTCATCATTCTGGCTGCCCTATTTAGCTTCTGGTTTTCAATAGCACTTTTAAAAATGGTACCAAGGGCTGAATTCTCCTCTCCTAGTGAGGCTGGAGGCAGGCAAAGAGGCATGCATGGTGACTTCTCTCCAAGAAGGTAAGCCAGTGATCCACAGGCCAAATCCAGCTCCCAAATGTGATTGCTTTGACCAACATAGTGTTTACTTTTTA
Source organism: Elephas maximus indicus (assembly GCF_024166365.1). Taxonomy (NCBI): domain Eukaryota; kingdom Metazoa; phylum Chordata; class Mammalia; order Proboscidea; family Elephantidae; genus Elephas; species Elephas maximus. Next base: position 86,260,387 of record NC_064830.1, on the reverse strand, counting down.
AAAATACCGCTGTCCACATCTTAGAATCAGTTTGTCATACTGTGGGTAACTGTGTGCTGCTGTGATCTGGAAGCTATGACACTGGTATTCAAATACCAGAGGGGTCACCCATACCAGACAGTTTTCAGTTGAGCTTCCAGATTAAGACAGGCTACGAATAAGGACCTGGCGGTCTATTTCTAAAAGAAGTAGCCAGTGAAAACCTTATGAATAACAGCAGAACAGTGTCTGATATAGTGCTGAATTGGTTAACATTCAACCATTTCAGGAGGTAACATATGATCAGGAACCGATGGTACTGAAGGAAGAAGTCCAAGCTGCACTGAAGGCGTTGGCAAAAAACAAGGCTTCAGGAATTCATGGAATACCAATTGAGATGTTTCAGCAAAAGGATGCAGTGCTCACTAGTCTATGCCAAGAAATATGGAAGACAGGTACTTGGCAAACCAACTGGAAGAGATCCATATTTATGCTTATTCTCAAGAGAGGTGATCTAACCGAATGCAGCAATTATCAAACAATATCATTAATTTTGCTGAAGATCGTTAAAAAACAGCTGTAGCAGCATATTGACAGGGAACTGCCAAAGACAAGCCAGATTTAGAAGGGAACATGGAACCAGGGCTATCATTGCTGATGTCAGATGGATCCTGGCTGAAAGCAGAGAATACCAGAAAGATGTTTACCTGTGTTTTACTGACTATGCTAAGGCATTCAACTGTGTGGATCATAACAAATTATGGATAACATTTCGGAGAATGGGAATTCTGGAGCGCTTAATTGTGCTCATGAGGAGTCTGTACATGGATCAAGAGACAGTCATTTGAACAGAACAAGGGGTACTGCATTATTTACTGTCAGGAAAGGTGTGCTTCAGGGTTGTATACTTTCACCATACCTATTCAATCTGTATGCTGAGCAAATAATCCAAGAAGCTGGACCATATGAAGAAGAACGGGGCATCAGGATTGGAGGAAGACTCATTAACAACCTGTGTTATACAGATGACACAGCCTTGCTTGCTGAAAGGGAAGAGGACTTGAAGCACTTACTGATGAAGATCAAAGACCACAGCCTTCAGTATGGATTGCACCTCAACATAAAGAAAACAAAAATCCTCACAACTGGACCAATAAGCAACATTATGATAAATGGAGAGGGGATTGAGATTATCAAGGATTTAATTTTACTGGGATTCATGATCAACACCCATGGAAGCGGCAGTCAAGAAATCAAAAGATGAATTGCATTGGACAAATCAGCTGCAAAAGACCTCCTTAAAGTGTTGAAAAGCAAGGATGTCACCATGAGGACTAAGGTGCGCCTGACTCAAGCCATGGTGTTTTCAATTGCCTCGTGTGTACTCGAAAGCTGGACAATGAATAAGGAAGACTGAAGAAGAACTGATGTCTTTGAATTGTGGTGTTGGGGAGTTGGGGAAGAATATTGAATATAACATGGACTGCCAAAAGAATGAACAAATCTGTCTTGGAAAAAGTACAACCAGAATGCTCCTTAGAAGCAATGATGGTGAGACTACATCTTACATACTTTGGATGTGTTGTCAGGAGGGATCAGTCCCTGGAGAAGGACATCATGCATGGTAAAGAAGAGGGTCAGCAAAAAAGAGGAAGACCCTCAACGAGATGGGTTGACACAGTAGCTGCAACAATGGGTTCGAGCATAGCAACAATTGTAAGGATGGCGCAGGACCAGGCAGTGTTTCATTCTGTTGTACATAGGGTTGCTATGAGTCAGAACTGTCTTGACAGCACCTAACAAAAAAAAAATCTTAAAATTGGGATACTACAGCCTGAGAGGCGGAGCCAAGATGGCGGACTAGGCAGACGCTACCTCGGATCCCTCTTACAACAAAGACACGGAAAAACAAGTGAATCGATCACATACATAACAATCTACGAACCCTGAACAACAAACACAGATTTAGAGACGGAGAACGAACTAATACGGGGAAGCAGCGATTGTTTCCAGAGCCTGGAGCCAGCATACCAGTCAGGTACGGCACAAGCACAGAGACCTGCTCCACCCCCCTGAACTAACCCCGGGAGGGGGACTAGCCGGTTCCACGGGCGGCGTGGGACGCAGCCGTTAGGAGAAGTCCCCGGGAGGCAGTGACTGATCTTGGAGCAGAAAGAGCAGCATCCGAGCCGGGGAACCGTCCCACAGGGATTTGGACTGCACGCAGGCGGCTTCATTAACATCTGAATAGCCTGAGCCAGAGGGAGAACTCTGATAGGGATCTGACTGCAGTTTTTTTTTAGCGGATTTTCTGGAAAAACTAGTTTCCCAGTGATGGCTCGGAGACAACAATCCATATCAAACCACTTAAAGAAGCAGACCGTGACAGCTTCTCCAACTCCCCAAACAAAAGAATCAAAATCTTTCCCAAATGAAGATACAATTTTGAAATTATCAGATACAGAATATAAAAAACTAATTTACAGAATGCTTAATGATATCACAAATGAAATTAGGATATCTGCAGAAAAAGCCAAGGAACACACTGATAAAACTGTTGAAGAACTCAAAAAGATTATTCAAGAACATACTGGAAAAATTAATAAGTTGCAAGAATCCATAGAGAGACAACATGTAGAAATCCAAAAGATTAACAATAAAATAACAGAATTAGACAACACACTAGGAAGTCAGAGGAGCAGACTCGAGCAATTAGAATGCAGACTGGGACATCTGGAGGACCAGGGAATCAACACCAACATAGCTGAAAAAAAATCAGATAAAAGAATTAAAAAAAATGAAGAAACCCTAAGAATTATGTGGGACTCTATCAAGAAGGATAACCTGCGGGTGATTGGAGTCCCAGAACAGGGAGGGGGGACAGAAAACACAGAGAAAATAGTTGAAGAACTTCTGACAGAAAACTTCCCTGACATCATGAAAGACGAAAGGATATCTATCCAAGATGCTCATCGAACCCCATTTAAGAATGATCCAAAAAGAAAAACACCAAGACATATTATCATCAAACTCACCAAAACCAAAGATAAACAGAAAATTTTAAAAGCAGCCAGGGAGAAAAGAAAGGTTTCCTTCAAGGGAGAATCAATAAGAATATGTTCTGACTACTCAGCAGAAACCATGCAGGCAAGAAGGGAATGGGACGACATATACAGAACACTGAAGGAGAAAAACTGCCAACCAAGGATCATATATCCAGCAAAACTCTCTCTGAAATATGAAGGCGAAATTAAGATATTTACAGACAAACACAAGTTTAGAGAATTTGCAAAAACCAAACCAAAGCTACAAGAAATACTAAAGGATATTGTTTGGTCAGAGAACCAATAATATCAGATATCAGCACAACACAAGGTCACAAAACAGAACGTCCTGATATCAACTCAAATAGGGAAATCACAAAAACAAACAAATTAAGATTAATTAAAAAAAAAAATACACATAACAGGGAATCATGGAAGTCAATAGGTAAAAGATCACAATAATCAAAAAGAGGGACTAAATACAGGAGGCATTGAACTTCCATATGGAGAGTGATACAAGGCGATATAGAACAATACAAGTTAGGTTTTTACTTAGAAAAATAGGGGTATATAATGAGGTAACCACAAAAAGGTATAACAACTCTATAACTCAAGACAAAAACCAAGAAAAACGTAACGACTCAACTAACATAAAGTCAAACACTATGAAAGTGAGGATCTCACAATTTACTAAGAAAAACGCCTCAGCACAAAAAAGCATGTGGAAAAATGAAATTGTCAACAACACACATAAAAAGGCATCAAAATGACAGCACTAAAAACTTATTTATCTATAATTACCCTGAATGTAAATGGACTAAATGCACCAATAAAGAGACAGAGAGTCACAGACTGGATAAAGAAACACGATCCATCTATATGCTGCCTACAAGAGACACACCTTAGACTTAGAGACACAAACAAACTAAAACTCAAAGGATGGAAAAAAGTATATCAAGCAAACAATAAGCAAAAAAGAAGAGGAGTAGCAATATTAATTTCTGACAAAATAGACTTTAGACTTAAATCCACCACAAAGGATAAAGAAGGACACTATATAATGATAAAAGGGACAATTGATCAGGAAGACATAACCATATTAAATATTTACGCACCCAATGACAGGGCTGCAAGATATATAAATCAAATTTTAACAGAACTGAAAAGCGAGATAGATACCTCCACAATTATAGTAGGAGACTTCAACACACCCCTTTCGGAGAAGGACAGGACATCCAGTAAGAAGCTCAACAGAGACACGGAAGATCTAATTACAACAATCAACCAACTTGACCTCATTGACTTATACAGAACTCTCCACCCAACTGCTGCAAAATATACTTTTTTTTCTAGCGCACATGGAACATTCTCTAGAATAGACCACATATTAGGTCATAAAACAAACCTTTGCAGAGTCCAAAACATCGAAATATTACAAAGCATCTTCTCAGACCACAAGGCAATAAAACTAGAGATCAATAACAGAAGAACGAGGGAAAAGAAATCAAATACTTGGAAAATGAACAATACCCTCCTGAAAAAAGACTGGGTTATAGAAGACATCAAGGAGGGAATAAGGAAATTCATAGAAAGCAACGAGAATGAAAATACTTCCTATCAAAACCTCTGGGACACAGCAAAAGCAGTGCTCAGAGGTCAATTTATATCAATAAATGCACACATACAAAAAGAAGAAAGAGCCAAAATCAGAGAACTGTCCCTACAACTTGAACAAATAGAAAGTGAGCAACAAAAGAATCCATCAGGCACCAGAAGAAAACAAATAATAAAAATTAGAGCTGAACTAAATGAATTAGAGAACAGAAAAACAATTGAAAGAATTAACAAAGCCAAAAGCTGGTTCTTTGAAAAAATTAACAAAATTGATAAACCATTGGCTAGACTGACTAAAGAAATACAGGAAAGGAAACAAATAACCCGAATAAGAAATGAGAAGGACCACATCACAACAGAACCAAATGAAATTAAAAGAATCATTTCAGATTATTATGAAAAATTGTACTCTAACAAATTTGAAAACCTAGAAGAAATGGATGAATTCCTTGAAAAACACTACCTACCTAAACTAACACATTCAGAAGCAGAACAACTAAATAGACCCATAACAAAAAAAGAGATTGAAACGGTAATCAAAAAACTCCCAACAAAAAAAAGTCCTGGCCCGGACGGCTTCACTGCAGAGTTCTACCAAATTTTCAGAGAAGAGTTAACACCACTACTACTAAAGGTATTCCAAAGCATAGAAAATGACGGAATACTACCCAACTCATTCTATGAAGCCACCATCTCCCTGATACCAAAACCAGGTAAAGACATTACAAAAAAAGAAAATTATAGACCTATATCCCTCATGAACATTGATGCAAAAATCCTCAACAAAATTCTAGCCAATAGAATCCAACAACACATCAAAAAAATAATTCACCCTGATCAAGTGGGATTTATACCAGGTATGCAAGGCTGGTTTAATATCAGAAAAACCATTAATGTAATCCATCACATAAATAAAACAAAAGACAAAAACCACATGATCTTATCAATTGATGCAGAAAAGGCATTTGACAAAGTCCAACACCCATTTATGATAAAAACTCTTACCAAAATAGGAATTGAAGGAAAATTCCTCAACATAATAAAGGGCATCTATGCAAAGCCAACAGCCAATATCACTCTAAATGGAGAGAACCTGAAAGCATTTCCCTTGAGAACGGGAACCAGACAAGGATGCCCTTTATCACCGCTCTTATTCAACATCGTGTTGGAAGTCTTAGCCAGGGCAATCAGGCTAGACAAAGAAATAAAAGGTATCCGGATTGGCAAGGAAGAAGTAAAGTTATCACTATTTGCAGATGACATGATTATATACACAGAAAACCCTAAGGAATCCTCCAGAAAACTACTGAAACTAATAGAAGAGTTTGGCAGAGTCTCAGGTTATAAAATAAACATACAAAAATCACTTGGATTCCTCTACATCAACAAAAAGAACACCGAAGAGGAAATAACCAAATCAATACCATTCACGGTAGCCCCCAAGAAGATAAGATACTTAGGAATAAATCTTACCAAGGATGTAAAAGACCTATACAAAGAAAACTACAAAGCTCTACTACAAGAAATTCAAAAGGACATACTTAAGTGGAAAAACATACCTTGCTCATGGATAGGAAGACTTAACATAGTAAAAATGTCTATTCTACCAAAAGCCATCTATACATTTAACGCACTTCCGATCCAAATTCCAATGTCATATTTTAAGGGGATAGAGAAACAAATCACCAATTTCATATGGAAGGGAAAGAAGCCCCGGATAAGCAAAGCACTACTGAAAAAGAAGAAGAAAGTGGGAGGCCTCACCTTACCTGACTTCAGAACCTATTATACAGCCACAGTAGTCAAAACAGCCTGGTATTGGTACAACAACAGACACATAGACCAATGGAACAGAATTGAGAACCCAGACATAGATCCATCCACGTATAAGCAGCTGATATTTGACAAAGGACCAGTGTCAATTAACTGGGGAAAAGACAGCCTTTTTAACAAATGGTGCTGGCATAACTGGATATCCATTTGCAAAAAAATGAAACAGGACCCATACCTCACACCATGCACAAAAACTAACTCCAAGTGGATCAAAGACCTAAACATAAAGACTAAAACGATAAAGATCATGGAAGAAAAAATTGGGACAACCCTAGGAGCCCTAATACAAGGTATAAACAGAATACAAAACATTACCAAAAATGATGAAGAGAAACCCGATAACTGGGAGCTCCTAAAAATCAAACACCTATGCTCATCTAAAGACTTCACCAAAAGAGTAAAAAGACCACCTACAGATTGGGAAAGAATTTTCAGCTATGACATCTCCGACCAGCGCCTGATCTCTAAAATCTACATGATTCTGTCAAAACTCAACCACAAAAAGACAAACAACCCAATCAAGAAGTGGGCAAAGGATATGAACACACATTTCTCTAAAGAAGATATTCAGGCAGCCAACAGATACATGAGAAAATGCTCTCGATCATTAGCCATTAGAGAAATGCAAATTAAAACTACGATGAGATTCCATCTCACACCAGCAAGGCTGGCATTAATCCAAAAAACACAAAATAATAAATGTTGGAGAGGCTGCGGAGAGATTGGAACTCTCATACACTGCTGGTGGGAATGTAAAATGGTACAACCACTTTGGAAATCTATCTGGCGTTATCTTAAACAGTTAGAAATAGAACTACCATACAACCCAGAAATCCCACTCCTCGGAATACACCCTAGAGAAACAAGAGCCTTCACACAAACAGATATATGCACACCCATGTTTATTGCAGCTCTGTTTACAATAGCAAAAAGTTGGAAGCAACCAAGGTGTCCATCAACGGATGAATGGGTAAATAAATTGTGGTATATTCACACAATGGAATACTACGCATCGATAAAGAACAGTGACGAATCTCTGAAACATTTCATAACATGGAGGAACCTGGAAGGCATTATGCTGAGCGAAATGAGTCAGAGGCAAAAGGACAAATACTGTATAAGACCACTATTATAAGATCTTGAGAAATAGTAAACCTGAGAAGAACACATACTTTTGTGGTTACGAGGGGGGGAGGGAGGGAGGGTGGGAGAGGGTTTTTTTATTGATTAATCAGTAGATAAGAACTGCTTTAGGTGAAGGGAAAGACAACACTCAATACATGGAAGGTCAGCTCAATTGGACTGGACCAAAAGCAAAGAAGTTTCCGGGATAAAATGAATGTTTCAAAGCTCAGCGGAGCAAGCGCGGGGGTCTGGGGAACATGGTTTGCGGGGACTTCTAAGTCAATTGGCAAAATAATTCTATTATGAAATCATTCTGCATCCCACTTTGAAATGTGGCGTCTGGGGTCTTAAATGCTAACAAGCAGCCATCTAAGATGCAGCAATTGGTCTCAACCCACCTGGAGCAAAGGAAAATGAAGAACACCAAGCCCACATGACAACTAAGAGCCCAAGAGACAGAAAGGGCCACATGAACCAGAGACCTACATCATCCTGAGACCAGAAGAACTAGTTGGTGCCCGGCCACAATCGAAGACTGCCCTGACAGGGAGCTCAGCAGAGGACCCCTGAGGGAGCAGGAGAGCAGTGGGATGCAGACCCCAAATTCTCATAAGAAGACCAAACTTAATGGTCTGACTGAGACTGGAGGAATCCCGGCGGTCATGCTCTCCAGACCTTCTGTTGACACAGGACAGGAACCATCCCTGAAGACAACTCATCAGACATGAAAGGGACTGGTCAGCGGGTGGGAGAGAGACGCTGATGAAGAGTGAGCTAATTATATCAGGTGTACACTTGAGATTGTGTTGGCAACTCTTGTCTGGAGGGGGGATGGGAGGATAGAGAGAGAGGGAAGCCGGCAAAATTGTCAAGAAAGGAGAGACTGAAAGGGCTGACTCAAGACGGGGAGAGTAAGTGGGAGTAGGGAGTGAGATGTATGTAAACTTATATGTGACAGACTGATTGGATTTGTAAATGTTCACTTGAAGCTTAATAAAAGTTATTATAAAAAAAAAAAAAAAATTGGGATACTAGTAGTCAGTTTTGACTCATGGCGACCCCATGTGTGTTGGAGTAGAACTCTGCTCCAGAGGGTTTTCAAAGGCTGATTTTTCTGAAGTAGCTTTCTTTCGAGGCATCCCTGGGTGGCCTGGAAGCTCCAATCTTTTGATTAGCAGCCAAGCGCATTAAACCGTTTGTACCACCCAAGGATTTCGAACTTGGAATGGTACCCATAAAATCAAGATTTCAAAACTTTCTTATCAAAATCATAAGATCTTATAACACTGGGTCCACTTTGCTTGTAAGGCAATAAACAGCCAATGCACTGTACCATCTTCTCCCCTTGGACAAGGGCATGAGTGTCTGAGCTCCCATTTGCCACAGTCACCACCTGGTCCAATGAGGTCTATGTGTTTATGACATCTGTATTCAGATGTGGCAAGCAAACAAAAATAGTGGCAAGAGCACTGCTAACTTCATACATTTGACCAAGAAAAAATATATACATATATATATATATCATTATTGACCACTTATTAGGTGTGGGACATCACACTAGACTCTATGAATGCAGCCATGAACAAAAGGCAAAGCTGCCACCCAAGCAGAGCTTATAGTTTAGTATGGAAGAAAGGCCATACACAAATAGTTTCCTGGTTTACCTAATAATTGCAAAGGTGAGTAGCGCTTCAAAGGAAAACCAGAGACCACCATTAAAATAAATAACAGGGAGATGTGCCTTTTCCAAGAGATTGGGGAAGACTTCTGTGGTAGGTAGACATTCAAGCTGAGACAAGAAGGACAAGTGCAAGGAGAGAGGAGATGTGGAAAATGGAGGAAGGATGGCTAGAGGCTGAGGGAATAGCAGGTACACCAGCACAGAGGCAAGGAGGAGGCCAGCACATCTTGGAAACTAAAAGATGGACTTTTTCTTTTTATAATACTGTAGATAAGACCTTGGAAGGATTTTATTACTATTTCTTTCTTAAGAACAGGCACCGGCTCCCTATCACAACTGCAATCTTTCCAATGTACTCAGAGCAGCGTTGAACAAGAGATAGGTGTGTATGTTCCTGCCTGTGTTTTGACACAAATGCACCCTGACAGAAGATGCACACTTCTTTTTTGTATTCCTAAAAAGACAATGAAATATAAGTAACTCATAAGTCCCCAGCCTCATCAGCCTGTGACTACAAAATGAGATTACGCCTCTCTTTCACACACAAAGTATTATGGCCTGAGGCCCTCCAACTGTCTTCCAGCTGTTTCTGAGAGTTTCCCCGGGTCTCTTGTGTGTCCAGAATTACACTCTTCCTTTCTTTTTGCTCTGAGCTTCTTGTCTTGCTGGGGCCAGCTGTTCTCATTGGTGACTATTGCTAATCCCACACTCGGCTTTGGGGAGGACATACAGTTGTTTGACTCCACAGGGAGAGCCCTGGTGGGTTTCAACACTTCCTAGTGGAGTCTGAACTCAGAATCACTCCTGAAGCTGGAAAAGTTTGCCACTGCTGCTCCTAAATGCTGGCTGACCCTAGAAAGTTCACGAGCCCATGCAGATGTGATGCCTCCATCAATGCTTACACCCTCTCCTGCCTCCTTGTGGCCAGAGGCAGCTGGCTTCTACCAGTGGACCTGTCAAGCCTGATGGCTGGCAATCTCCCCTAGGTAACCTTGGGCTAATTGCTAAATCTTTCCACTCCCGTTTCTGTGTTTGCAAAACTGGTAAACTCACCCACATCACTATGTCATTGGGAAGACAGAATGAGCAAAGGAATGTAGAAGCATTCTGTACATTCTGAACAATAGCCATATAAGCCTCATGCAACAGATCAGAACTCTGCCCCATTAAAAGCTGCAATTAGTGCCTCAGTGCTGACCGGACAACAGGGGTCCATGCAGGTCATCATAACTTTGCCTTTACCCATCTCTGCAGCTCCATCTCCCACCAATACCCTCTGCACACCCATAACACACAACCGCCAGAGATTTCATGAATAGACAGTGCTTTCCTGTACCTCCAATTTTCACACAAGCTGTTCTTCTGCCTGGAATGTCCATTCCTTCCTATGACCACTACTGGTAAAGAGTATTATATAGGATTCTTTTTATTTGAAAATGACAGAAAATGCATATAATAAGAGAAAATCAAATTGACAGATCTATGTAACTAAACATTTGATGGGCACTATTTCAAGCACAACTTTCTCTGGCATTCAAATGGTATCAGTGGGACAGGGATTCTCTTTCTTCATCTCCTGTCTCTGTTTTCTTGATATTAATTCCATTCTTACCCCCCATACAGTCACCATATGGTTCCAGTAGTTCCTATACCTATTTCCTCTCTTGTTGGCAATCAATTGGACAGATGTTCAACTTTCCAATTAACCCCAAAAGTAGTCCCAGAAAACAATCTTTCTGACCCTGAATGGTCCAACCTGGGTCATGTACCCATCTGTGAACCAAGAATAAAGATCAAGAGATGGAATGCCTCGACTGTCTGAATTTAGTCGTGCATTCTACCCTGAGGCCCAGAAGCTGAGTTAACTACATCCAAAAGCCCAAAGATTGGATTATGCCCATGTTCTCCCAAAGTCAAATGTGAAATACTGGGTGGCAAAAAGCACAACTATCTACTACTACTGCTCCTGCAACCACACTGTCCATTTTTTTCTCCTGAAAAACTCCTAGATTTCCTTCAGAACCTCTATTTTTCCTCCTATGTGAAATTATATAGCACTACAAAGTCAGGCATTGTATATTCTGGACTTCCATAGCATGCTACAGAAACCTCTTCTGTAGCATTTATCCTTTTGGACTATAATGTACCCAAATCTGTTGCTGGGAGTTCCTTAAGGGCAAGGGCCTAGACTTATTCATCTCTGCATTTCTTGAATGTAGCATGCTTCTTGGCACAGAGAAAATGCTAAGTAAGAGTTGATAAATGGATGACCACCTATATATTTTCAGCCTCACTCTTTAATTATCTTTATCAAACTGCTGGATATATTCAACTCGTGGTCACACAAAACCTTCTAGATCTTATGTTTTCCCTTTTACATAAACACATTCCAACTTAGTTTTTTTTTCTTGGCAAGAATACAATTCATATTTTAAGCCTAAACACAAGACTTTGCCTTAGCCCCTATGAAATTTCAACTTACTGATGTTTCTCTAGCTCTCCAAACTGATCAGATATTTTTTAATTCTTATTTATCATTCATCTTAGTAACTATCATACCCAGCTTTGCATCATCTGCATATCTGATTAGCAGTCCTTGTAGATCTTCATCAAATCATTGATTAAAATGTTTAGTAGGACAGAACCGAACACAGATTTCCATGGATCATTTATGGAAGTCTCTCCAGGTGCAAAAAGGACTATCCATCACATCCCCGTATTCAACCATCTGGAAATACACATAATGGTATCATCATCAACTAACTACAAAGCTGTCTAACCAACAAGGGCATCATGGGGCTCCTTCCTCAGTTATTCAGCAGAAGGTAAAAGATTCCAGTGTCTCAATATATTTTGTTGATCTCACACATTTTTTTTTATTGTGGTAAATATATATGTAACAAATCATTTGCCATTTCAACACTCTTCACATGTCCAATTCAGTGAGATTAGTTATATTTATCTTGTTGTTCAACCAACACCATTATCCATTTCCAAATTTTCCCATAACCCTTAACAGAAACTCAGTGTTCCCTAAGCAGTGAGTTCCCCCTTTTTCCCTCCCTCCTCCTGCCTGCCACTGTTAACCACTAATAAACTTTGATCTTTACACACTTGCCTATTGAAAACCCTATCGAGTGAAGTTCTACTCTGACACACATGGCGTCACTATGAGTCAGAACCAACTCAATGGCAACAGGTTTAGTTTTGGAGTCTCTGGGTGACAACAACGGTTAAGCCCTCGGCTGCTAACCAAAACAGTGGCAGTTCAAGTCACCCAGAGGCATCTGGGAAGAAAAATGTGGCAGTCTACCTTTGAAAAATCAGCCATTGAAACTCTATTGAATGCAGTTCTACTCTGACATACATGGGGCCACCATGGGTCAGAATTGATTCAATGGTAAGTGGTTATCTTAGAAATATAAACCACATATTTTAAAAACTTAAATAATTTGAATTTTTTTTTTTTTTTTTTTTTATGTAGAAGATTTCACATGAAAGTCTCCATTTTGTGTTTTAAGAAAAGTCCTGAAGTGTGGCAACATGGGGGACATGTTACCACATTGTAGCAATCAGTAAAGCTCAGTATTGAGAGAAATGCTTTCCAGTTTGCCATAGTCCACAGCCTTCCTCTCACTGGTTGGCCCATGTCAGCACTGGAATTCATAAGCCCTGCTCTTCGGCCTTTCTCTAATATGCTAAATTGACTACGGAGGACTTGGGGGATCACCATGTCCAGATTCCCATGCAGGTACCTCAACCAAGGCGCCATCAAGAAGTCAAACATCCTCAGCCTGAGCATTCCCAGTATGCAGGTGGCCACACCACCACACAGCAGGCTGTGTCTGTTCTAACAGAGCTGACCATTAATGGTCTTTCTCATAATGAGTTAAAATTGCACCCTCAAAATCTCTTTTTACCCATTAGACTTGATTCTGTCCTCTGGAGCCATACTGGAAATAATTACCATTTCTTTCACATGACTGAGCACCTATTTTATGAAGATTTGTTCTCCTAGGGCTCCCCAGGTAAGAGTGGGCCTTTTCTTTTCATGTGTAAACAACCTCCATTCATTCAATAATTTTTAATGGGTAATGGTTTCTAGAAGAAGTCCTGGCGGTGCAGTGGTTAAGCACTCAGCTGTTAACTGAAAGGTCGGGGGTTCGAACCCACCAGCCGCTCTGCAGGAGAAAGATGTGGCAGTCTGTTCCCATAAAGATATCAGCCTTGGAAACCTTATGGGCAGTTCTACTCTGTCCTATAGGGTCTCTATGAGTTGAATCGACTCAACAGCAACGGGTTTGGGTAATGGCTTCTAGGGGGGCAGGGGTGGTTCAGTGATAGAATTCTCACCCACCATGTGGGAGGCTGGGTTCAATTCTTGGTCAATACACATTATGCACAGCCACCGCCTGTCTGTCAGCCACGGCTTGTGTGTTACCATGGTGCTGAACAGGTTTCAGTAGAGCTTCCAGACTGAGACAGATAAGAAAGAAAGGCCTGACAATCTATCTTATAAAATCAGTAAATGAAAACGCTATGAATTGCAATGGCCGAATCCCATTGTACATGGGGTCGCCATGATTTGGGTCAGATTGGACAGGAGCTAACAATAACAATGGCTTCTAGACCCTACATACCATCCTGGTCACCTACTCTTGACCCATGAACGTTGGGCAGTATTCAGAGGACAGAGTGGCATAAAGGACTGAACCGGAAGCAGACACTTACAGACAAGTCAAAGAATACCTAACTGAGAAGCAACGACCTCGTCCCAGGAATCAAGAAGCCTCAAGCTTGGAAGGATTCTCAGCAATCACCCGGCTTTTTCTAAGATAAACTCTAAGAGACTCACAGGCATAGGGAACGATCTGTTGTGATCTACCCTCCTTCAGGTGGGCAGAAGAAATGGCAGGCAGAATTTGACAACAAATGTCCTTGTGGAAACTACCAGAGAGTTCATGAAGTGGGGTCAGCCTTTACCATGGAATCCAAATGTTGTTTTCTGCCTCGAGAAACAAACAGAAATACAGATTTTTCAACTGTGATAAACTTCACGTCAAATGCAACTGAAGGTGGAAAACCAATGCAAGATGCTTCTGTTGGGAAGATGTCTCACCTGGGAGGCAATTATCACCAGGAAGAGTGTTAGAGAATTAGGGAAACTAACCTGCTCTAATCCCCTGTCTAACAGAAACCTCTGGGCAGCCAATCAATAATGACTGTGGTGGAGAGTCACACGTGAAGTCTCTCTTCATCTCCACATCAGTAATTAAAGCCAGTTTAATGAGATTGCCCGAAAGCCGGGTGCCTGAGTGCAGGAGAGAGAGACAGCAGCATTGAGTGAGTCAGGCTTTTCAGGAAGAAGTGGATATTGAAGCAAAATATGATGAATTGGAACTGTTGGGTGTGAAAACACCTCAAACCTTTCAGGCAAAATGTGGGATGAGAGGTTGTGGAAACAGACACCTGAACAAAGATTACCTGTGATTAAAAAAAAAAAAAAAAAAACTGCTGTAAAGTTGATTCCAACTCATAGCGACCCTATAAGACAGAGTAGAACTGCTCCATAGGGTTTCCAAGGAGCGCCTGGTGGATTCGAACTGCCAGCCTTTTGGTTAGCAGCTGTAGCACACCGTAGCTCTTAACCATGTGCCACCAGGGCGAGAGTTAACAGCAAAAAATCCAAATTCAAACCAGTTGCCATCGAGCTGATTCAGACCCACAGCGACACCATGCATTGCAGAATAGAACTACATTCCATAAGGTTTCCAAGGCTGTGAACTTTTGGGAAGCAGATCTCCAGCCTTTCTTCTAAGGTACCCCTTGGTAGGTTCGAACAACCAACCTTTCAGAGAGTAGTTGAGAGCTTAACCATTTTCACCACCTAGGAATTATGTTAACAGCAAAGTAGAAATTGAAAAAGAACTATGTTGTCCGGAATCTGTTTCCTTTTCCAAAGTTCGGAGAAAACCCAATTCCCAAATATCCCTCTCCCTCTCTGGGAAGAGCCTGGGTTTAGAAAATAGGCTAAACTGAATATAGAGGCCAATTCTTCCACTTAGGAGCTGTGATGCCTTGAGAAGGGAAGTCCCTTCAGTGTTTGAAGCCTCAGTGCCCTCTTCCGTAAAATGGGATAATAACACTAAGTACCTCTTAGCGATTCTGTGAAGGGTACGTGGAGATCACGCATTTAAAGTGCACAGTGCCTGACTCCCAGAGAGTATTTAATAAATTATCAAATATAGTTATTAGCTGTTTTTGTCCCTTGGAGTCCTGGGTTCCTCTTCTAGGTAACAGAAGCAATAATATCTCTCTTGGGGATGTTGTTAGCCTGACATGAGATGCAAGCATGAAGATCTCAACCATGCTCAGCATGAAAATAAAAAAATAAAAAAAACCCGTTGCCATCGAGTCAATTCTGACTCGTAGCGATCCTATAAGGTACAACTGTCCCATAGAGTTTCCAAGGAGTGCCTGGTGGATTCGAACTGCTGGCCTTTCGGTTAGCAACCGTAGCTCTTAACCACTATGCCACGGAGGATTTCCTGCTCAGCATGAAGCAGGTGTTAAAAATGGCTGCTCCCATACCTTCCCTGGGCTAAAAATTGCAGAAAGGGCATTAGCAAAGTACTAACAGTTGCTCAGCTATTTCACAAGGTCCCTCAGTGGTGTAAACTGTTTGAGCTCCCCTACTAACCTGAAGGTTGCAGGTTTGAACTCATCCAATGGCATCTCGGAAGGTGATTGGCTTCTGAAAGATTACAGCCAAGAAAACCCTATGGAGCATTTCTACTCTGTAACACATGGGGACACCATGAGTCAGACTCAATGGCAACAAGGTTTTTTGTTTGTTTTGTTTTTATTTTAAGGGCTTTAGCCCTGGTGGCACAGTGGTTAAAAGCTGGGTTGCTAACCAAAAGGTCAGCAGTTCGAATTCACCAGCGGCTCCCTCGAAGCCCTACAGAGCAGTTCTGCTCTGTCCTGTAGGGTTGCTATGAGTTAAAATCAACTTGACAACAACAGGTATGGTGGAACTTGTATGTTATATATGTGAGGGTGGGGAGTGGGGAGATGAACTTTCAAGGAAACTTTTAGCTCTTTTCTTTTCAAAAACCTCCCCTAGAGGGAAATGCAGTCTTTGGGGACCAAGTCCCTTCCCATAGGATCATTTCCCATATTCCACCCACTGGAAGCAGTGAGGTGGCCCTCTGCCATGATGCTACTCAGCACTGGAAGCCTGGGAGGTAGAACGACAGCAGCCAGGGGTGCTGGCAGCCCCCCGACAGGACCATATGGCTTGCTACACGTTACACATAAATTACCTTTTGGCACTGAGCTAAACCAAAGGACTTAAAATAATTCTGCATTTTAATAACAGAATCCCTTTCTGCAGCACTGTTTCCCACCCAGCAGAATCTATCTGCATATGTGTGCCAAATGCATCCTGGTCAGCTGCCCTGTGATTTAAGACCAGCTCGCTCTTGTCTCCATCCTACATAATGAAGTCAGTCACATTTTATTGCCAAATGGCCCTGGTAATGCCTCTGTAATTGACCATCAAAGGTGCTTTTGCTTTCGAGAATAAAGCAGGAATCTGAATTTCACCAAGATAAACTTGTGAGTGGGTCAATACATTGAATGGTTATTGTTCGTGCCCTGCACTTTATCAATTCTTAGGCCTTGTTCCAGCAAAGAAATAAAAATGTATTACCTGAGTGCATAAAAGTCACAGGCCTGGGAGGAGGGGAGGAGCATTTGTTAACTGTTCTCTGTAGTGCAGGGGAGAGCAGGGAACAAGCTTGGCTTCACTGCTGGAAGAAAAAAAATGCAGCAGGGGTTGGGGGTGTCTTAGTCACTTAGTGCTACTGTAACAGAAACAACACAAGTGGATGGCTTTAACAAAGAGAAATTTATTCTCTCACAGTCTAGGAGGCTCGAAGTCCAAATTCAGGGTACCAGCTTCAGGGGAAGGCTTCCTCTCTCTGTTTGCCCTGGGGGAAGGTCCTTGTCATCAATTTTCCCTTGGGTCTAGGAGTTTCTCAGCGCAGGGACCCTGGGTCCAAAGGATGTGGCGTTCTCTTGGCTCTTCTTTCTTGGTGGTATGTGGCCCCTCTCTTCTCTTTTCACTTCTCTCTTTTATATCTCAAAAAAGATTCACTCAAGATACAACTTAATCCTGTAGATTGAGTCTTGCTCATTAACATAATCTTGCCTCATTATCGTCACAGAGGTTAGGATTTATAACACATATGATAATCATATCAGATCACAAAATGGTGGACAACCACACAATACTGGGAATTACAGCCTAACCAAATTGACACACATTTTGGGGGGACGGGGGCAATAGAAAGATGGAAAAATCACTTACAGCAGCTCCAACTTTGCATTTTACACAGCCCTCTGTGTTCATGGATAACTTCTAATCCTCTAAGGGTTTCCTGTGATTATCCCATGTTATACAAAGGGAAACTGAGGAGCAGAGGTAGAAACGGACTTCTTCAAGGTCACACAGGGATGGTGGACTATAAATGAAAACCACATTTTCGGTCTTCTCTCCTTTCGGATACATGGAAGGTCACACTCCCCTGCCCCTTTCGAGTTAGGTGTGGTCTGTGACTCACTTTGGCCCATGGGGTGTGACCAAAGGGAAGTGTGTCACTTCCACCAGAAGCTTTAAGAGCCAGGGTGCAATGCCCAGTTTCTTCTCCATGGTGGCAACACCAATATTGCAGATGGTGGCTAACCTATTCGCCTGGGTCTGGAGTGGAGATGTGAAGCAAAGCCCCAGGTAAGCCAGGATGGACAAGAATGAGAGTGTGAAATAGCACTTTTTAGATCATTACACTGGGATCCAGTGGCTATTTGTTACTGCAGCACAACCTAGCCCATCTTGACTCTCCAACTTCAATGCTGAGGCTTTTACCCCACAAAGCAAAGCCAGAACTTGAGCTCAGGTCTCCCAAATTCAAGCTTACAATTTTTCTTTGGTCTCTCTTCCATTGAATCCCTCAATTTTTTTATCTCCTCTTTGTAGAATGAAGTCACAGAGCCAATAAGTAGCCTCCCAATGTCTTTCTTAGTATCAGAGCTTCTCTGAGCTTCCTCCCCTTTGACTTTCTATTCCTTACCTCATGGGAAATCACATAACTTAGAGATCAGTAGTACTGTCTTTACAGTTAGCCTGCCTAGATTCAAATGTGACTTTGACAAAGTGTCTAATCTTTCTGAGCCTTAATTTCATCATCTATAAAATGGGGATGGCAGCAATAATAGTACCTACCCCATGGTGTTACCATGACACATGTGAACCGCTTATTGCAGTTCATGGCATATATATTAGGCACACAACGTATGCTAGCCATGATCATTTCTCCTGCTTCAGTCACCAGTTCTCTAGCACTCATAGAGTATGCCAGCTTTCTTTGATCATTGCTATTGCTAACTCAGTTCTCCCCTTATGTCCGCCAGTCTGTACATCTGAGATGACAGCTAGACAGTCCCTAAACCCCAATTAGCATGGGACGGGGGCCTTGTTTCCAATAAGCACCCTGGGTTAGCATGAACAGGTGACTTCTGGCCTTGGGCCAAGTTTCTCCAAACTTTTATCCATCATTGCTCATTAAACTTCATAAACGATAGTCATTTGTCTTAACACTGTTCTCATTACTTCCAGATATCTAAGAACTTTTATTCTTTTTTTATTCTGCTTTCATTTAAATATTTACTGAGTGCCTACCATGTACCAGTCAGAGTGCTAGATGGCAGAAATACAAATGGTGATTAAGTCACAGCCCTCAAGGACTCCCAGTGTGGTGATGGAGGCAGGCCCATAGGATAAGCAATTCTGAAACACTCTGATTACCACTTATGAGGAAGGGAGTATAGAGTACTATGGGGACACGTTGCTTTATTTGACAAATTTATGGAGCAACTATTTTGTGTCTGCCATTTTGCTTGGCACTAGAGGTAGAGTGGTATAAAGGTCAAGCACTACTCATTCTCATATGGAGTTTAGAATCTCTTATCTGTACCAGTATCCATTCTCCTCACCCTGTTTTCTCCTATTCCCAATCTATATGGCTCAGGTTGTGACTGAATGCACTATGAATCCCAGATTGAGTTTGTAACCAAAGCTTGGCCAATGAGAGTTTGTTCAGTCATTGGTTCAGTGGTGGGTGTATATTCTAAGCTGCTTCACTGAGAGACAGCACCAGGACTTTTGCAGGAGCTGCTGAAAAAGAGGCCACCTCAAAATGGGGAAAATGCAGAACAGAATTTCAAATTCTCATGGACTCCAGACTTTCTGGAGCCATGGGGGCTGGATAAAGCCCTGAAATTATTGCCCTGAGATAATCTTTAAAACTTAAACCAAAAATATCCAATGAAGTCTTCTTAAACCTAAACAATAGTTTAGGCTTGCCTAGGAAAAAATGTCTGCCTTGAACATTATGCTCTTTTAAGAGCTACGTATACAGGATCAAAGTGACAACAACAACTCGAAAGATTAGATGGGAACCTTAAGAAGCAGTGAGTTTATGTTAGCAGGAGAGGACAACTCAGAAAAGGAGGGTGAGAATGGTTGCACAACTCGAAGAATGTAATTAATGTCACTGAATTGTACATGTAGAAATGGTTGACTTGGTGTATGTTTTGCTGTATATAGTCTCAACAACAACAACAAAATTAAAAAAGAGTCTACCTCTTTTTGCTGGCATTGCTATGTTGGTAGGATGTAAACCTGGAGTGACCCATGTTATCTTTATTAATATTTAGGAAGGACCAGGCTACGAATGAAACCAGCAGACAGGAAAAGAGGGGCATCAGACGAAGAAAGAGATATTTCTGCTGATAACCTCTAAGCTGCAGTCATCCTGAATTATACTGGCACTGAATCGACTCGACGGCAGTGGGTTTGGTTTTTTTACCATTCCTGAAGCCACTATTACACTTCAGGCTTTTTTAGTTAATTGAGCCCTTTTTTGCTTAAGTTAGTTGGAGTGGGTGTCTGTCACTTACAGATAGAAGAATCCTGATAGACTAGGCAAAGAAAGAAGAAGTAGAAAGTTCTGTAAAGAGATGACAGCATTTCCCAGACCTGGATTTTAACAGATCTCATGGTGGATTTGGGACTGAATTCCATTTCAATATTTCTGTAGCATAACGGACCAGGAGAGGAGTGGTTAGACTGTGGACAAGGCAGACCCAGAACTGTTTGTGGAAAGTAAAAGCCTCACCCAGGCTTCATCCAAAAACACTGGCTTCCCTCAGGTAAGACCACTGCCACTTGGCTTCGGAAATGTCGGCAAATAGGAGCAAGTTTTTGTTTTCTCTAAGTGGACAAAGCTGAACACAAAGTGGTGCCAAACTTCTCTGTGGTCCCTCTGGCTAAGCCTTTGAGATTTTAGTGTTGAAAACTGAGCTTCCAAGTGCTTCCTTGGAATCTAGCCCAAGTCTCCTGAGACCCGCAGCCTCAGAGACAGCCTACTCTCTTCTTGCCTTTGGTCTTCATGTTGGGTAAGGGGGCCAGGCAGGGGGCCTACTGCACTGGTGGATGGGATACGAGATTAGAAATCGGGAAACCTGGGTATAGTTCAGCCCCCTTCTGTGCGCCCTTGAAGGTATCCTTTAACCTTCCTCAGACTCAGTTTCTTCATCTGTCATTTGCCAAATGGAGATGCTTTCACCATCTTTCCCCTTTCTATTTTTTCTGTTTTTGTTGTCCACTTTTCACTCCTTCACAGCCTGGGCTGAAACTTTCCCTGAATTATTTGCTGTTCTCTAAAAGTTCTCTCATACTTCTCTGACTTCTGCCATCTTCAAGCACAACACAAAACATCTACCACCACCACAGTTAGCTTTGTTCTTCACCTTCTCAGGCTCCATGTAGAATATACCTAGGCTGGATCAACTTATAACTCAGGAATGCTCATGTCCTAGGGTGGACTACAAGGGACATTGACTGGGGGCATTCCTTATGGCTAAGTGGGAAAGCTAGAGGTAAGTATTGGGAAATAATGTTTGGACCCTGGGACACTGGACTAAGAACCTCTCAAAATGTACCAGTACCAGTGCCATCAAGTCAGTTACAACCATCTAACTCTTCCCTATGAGTCGGAATTAATTTGATGGCAACGGTTTTTTGTTTTTTAACTCTTCCCTGCTGTCCTCCTCCTCCAGGAAGCCTTCTCTGGCTGATGTTCCTGCTTTGGCTCCCTGTCCTTTCCATTCATTCACTCATTAAACATGCATTAGACACATTGTGTGCTAGGCCCATGTGTGTCAGAGTAGAACTGTGCTCCACAGGGTTTTCAATGGCTGTGACCTTCTGGAAGAAGATTGCCAAGGCTTTCTTCCGAGGTCCCCCTGGGTAGACTCAAACCACCAACTTTCCCTTAGCAGCCAAGCACATTAACCTTTGCACCACCCAGGGACTCTCCAAAAGTAGGAGTGGGCAATTATTGCTCCCAGGTTCAAAGGAGATACCTGGGGAGTTAAGAGAATACGCAGCTTGAGAGAAAATATTTAAGTTATTAAGGTTAGAGGGTTCAATCTTGGAGCAAAAGATAGCAGGCCACTTGCATACTTTGGGAGATGGTGCATGGTTTGGAGGTGTGATAGTTATATTAAAAAATTTTCATATTTAAAATTCTGCATCTACATTATAATAGAAGTTTTTTGTTGTTGTTGTTGTTATTTCATCTTTGGTTTTGTGCCAGTCCTGGTATGACCAATCTCTTTCATCTGAAAATTGGGTCCTTTGATGTCTGTTTAAAAAACAGCAAAGTTAAGTGTGTGCAGTCCTTTTTGCAAGCTTTACAATGGACTTCCTTTACTAAGTTTTCTTTTTTAACACAGCATCTATGTTGACGGCAGTGGGTTTTGGTGGGTCTATGCAAGCATAGAGCTGGAGTTTGCAGAAAGGCACGTTTACCAAGGTGAACACATGCATTATGGGTGATTTGTGGTCAGTGGACAACATAGTATGGGTGTGAAATGGGGCTGTCCTGTAATTTCTCGAGAGGGCGCTGTAGAGCTAGACTAAGCTCTATGGAACTGAAAGGACACGCTGTGAACAATGGTGGGGAAAGAGCCCTACCCCCTCACAAAGTACACAGTTGTTAGAGACCTTTGAGTGTCCAGGGATTGACACCCCATGTGGGTAGCAGAGAAAGCACCCATCAGCCCTCAAGTACATGGCAAGGAGAAGCCATCATGTTCCAGTGATTCCACTGAACGGGCTCTAGAGCCTAAGCCAGGGGCATGGCCCATGGGCTGAATCTGTCCTGCAAATATAACTCATTTTTCCTACATGTTTCCAATTGACTTAGCAGGATAAAGGCTTTGTCTTTTCTGTTTACAGTTTACATCCTCAGCACCTAGAACAGAATCTGGCACATAGTAGGTGTTCAATAACACTTACTGAATTGGTAAACGAATGGATAAAGCAATCTCATCAACATCCAGATTTGCAGCTTCTCTTGAAAAATCAAAAGGTCTGGCAATATTGAGCCTTCAGGTGGGGCTGAGTTGTGATTGCCCCTGAAGACAGGAGCTGTTCTCTCTATTTCACCTCAGTCTTCACCACTCCCTATTGTGTTATACTGGGCCCACCTCACTTATATGCATCACCTGTCAGCATGTAAGCGTTTATGTTTATCAACCATGGCCTAAGCCACTGTGGAAATTACCCATGTCAAGTCTACTCCGGTCCCTGAAGAGGGTACAGCTGGAAGAGTCAAGGTCATAACTCACATTGCTAGCCCCTATAAGCATTCCTCCCAAGAGAACTGGGGCCTCCTCTCTGCCAATGTCTGAGGACCACAGGAGCACAGGAACAGGTCTCCTGAGAGGTCAAAACGCTACACACCACATCCCAGCCTGCCTTGCTTTTACCGATAACTGTTTACTTCCTACATTCCAAAACATTAAACATGAATCCTCCAAAAATTCAAAAGAATCCAGTTCAGTTTTTCTAGTAAGCACTTGGGCAGTTGTTTTATTTATTTATTGTTTCCTCAGAATGCTTTACAAATGCTAAGTTCATTATCATTACTTCATATTCCACTGGGTCATGGCCTGCAAGGAATCAATGGGGAAGGAAAGCATGCCATTGATTTAGCTGATCAGAAAAAGCAAATGGCTTCCCACTAAATTAAAGACCTTCAAGTATTCTGAACAGCCCCACCTCTTTCAGAGGGACCCCACAGTGAATGCAGTGGGGGGTGGGGGGGGGTTCACTGACCAAACCACAAACTAAAGTCTAAGGGGCACAAACCTATTGAGATAGAAGGAAAGCTATCAGGAGTGGTTTTCATGGACACACACTCAGCAGCTGGGAGGCAGTGCAGCTTTGTGGTTAAGAGAATGGATTTCCAGGTTAATGGAACCAGGTCAGTGGTCTGGCTCTGTCGTTTGCTATCTGCAAATTCTTTGCCTCCCTTAACCTCAGCCTCCTCATCTGTAAATGCCAATAATAATAAACAAAACCCAACCCGTTGCGGTCGAGTCGATTCCAACTCATAGCGACCCTACAGAACAGAGGAGAACTTCCCCCATAGGGTTTCCAAGTCTGTAAATCTTTACAGAAGCAGACTGCCACATCTTTCTCTCATGGAGCGGCTGGTGGGTTCCAACTTCCAACCTTTCCTTTAGCAGCCGAGTGCTTAACCACAATAATCATAGTAACTACTTTTTCAATTAAAGCGAAGGTTAAATAAGACCGTGAGGTTTCAATATTAAAATAAACACTTCATGAAGAATCCAGTATATACTGAATGCTCAGTAAATGTTAGCTATGCTATTCTAAAAAAGAAATGGTACGAAAAAACGGTATGAAGATCAAGCTAAAGCCTTAATTTAGGTTTGTGTTCAGGCACACGTAGACTGTTGTAGTCTACCACCAGACACAGGGATTCTGCTAAGCCCCCAGGGTAACACAAAGTGGTCAGACAGCAGCCCTGATCTCTTGATATTTTAATTCTAGTTGGAGAAATGTACACATAAGCAACAATCCCCAGATCATTTTACAGTTACTTACAAAAGACTTTAGAAGCCTAGAGGACAAGAATTACTCTGCCAGGCAGACTCAGATCTACAGAGACAAAGAATACATCGGTGGTTGCCTGGGGCTGGGGGTAGGAATGGGACTGACTGCAAAAAGGCATGAGACATCTTTTGGGGGAGAAAGAAACGTTCTATACTGGATTATGGTGATGGTAGCACAACTCTTACCAATTTACTAAAAACCACTGGGTTGTACAATTAAAACCAGTGAATTTTATAATATGTAATCATAGCTCAATAGAGTGGCTAAAAAAAAAAAAAAAAATTCCCAGAAGAAGTGCCATTTGAGCTAAAGGTGGGTAGGATTCACAAGAGAGAGAGAAGAGGGATTTGGTTTCCTCCCAGAGAGAGGGGGTACTGGCATAGGGGCAAAGGCGGGCAGCTGGTAGTACTTAACCTGATCAGAGAACAGCCACATTGCAGGTGGGAGGAGAGACCGAAGTTGTGGATGAAGAGGCTGGGTGAGGTGTTCTAAACCTATAAATGAAACCCACTGCCATCCAGTTGAATTCTGACTCATAATGACCTTATAGACAGAGTAGAACTGCCCCATAGGATTTCCAAGGCTGCAATCTTTATGGGAGCAGACTGACACATCTTTGTTCCATGGAGTGGCTGGATGGGTTTGAACTGCCAGCCTCTCAGTTAGCAGCCAGGCACTTAACCACTGCACTACCCAGGCTCCTCCCAGGGTTAAACCTTACTGTGTGGGGCTTCCAGCAGCATGGTTTGTTTTACTCCCCCTTCAGCAATGCCTGGCCTCTGCTCTTACACATTCTATCTCCTGCATGAATGGTGGGCATTGGTTTTACAAGCAACACATCTGAGCTCACTGTTCCAAACCAGAAATCCCTCACAGAACATGAGAACAGAGTGAAGTGTTTGATTTCTCGCATGTTTCCCTAGCCGAAGCTTCCCCTTCACTGGCACTTAGGGGATTTGTAGCTTCTTTGCTGAAAAGGCACAAGAGGTTTCTCTGCTTAATCCCCAGATCTTTAGAGTTTGGGCTGCATTTGGTTTGTGTTTCAAGAGCGTCACAGTGTAATCTGTGATAGCGAGCTCCAAACTCTTTGCTTGGGAATCGAGCTGTAAAAAATCAAAGCGCTCAGAAAGCTTTTAAAGGTGAAAAAGCTGAGGCCAAAGCAGGTTTCTTCCCAGACCATAATTTCCTTTCCAACAGCCCCACCTTCCACCTTAGCCCACAGGGTCATATTCTGTGACCCCATCCTCCTGGCCTTAGATGCTCAGGATCCCTGGCCCCAGCTGTGCCTACCAGTTGATTTTCCCCAGAGTCTGGAACTGAACTGAGGAGTATTAGTTATTCTGAGCTGGTCACTCAACATGAGCTCTTGTAGAATTGGGAGCTGTGTGCATCCCAAGCACTGAAGTCCGGTCCGGAGAGACAGAGAGATGCAGGTGACCTCCACCCTCCGTCTTGACTGCTGTCTGGTTTCTGGGTCTAGTCCTCCGAGGCTGCATTCACTTTATACACCTGGGATCTATTAGGTGTTCTTATACACGTCCATCCAGTAAATTCCTATATTTTTTTTCCTAAAGCAAGTTGGAAATGGGTTCCTGTTACTTGCAATCAAAGTGTTCTAATTGAGTCAAAGAGTGGTCTGCCCAGATCATAATGGAAAATTGACACACGAGCCCCATCCACCTGCCAGACCAGGGACCTCAATGTTCCTAACCCACAGTGGCAGAAGATTAGTGGTTCATCAATCTGGGCCCCTCTGCAGAATCAACATGGTCATTTCCAGAAGCAAGTCCACTTCAAGTCCAACATGAGAAGGGACCGTTTTCCACAGTAAAGAAAAATGTTCCAGTGTGAAAATCAGAAATACAAATATCCAGTGTGGAAATCACAAGCACAAAAGAATGAGACAAGCCAGGAGAGGCGAGCTGGGGCCATGTCTTCAGGAACTGATGATCATGGCGAGGATTTTGGTTTTGCATAAATGGGCTAATATATGAAAATGGGTTAAAATATGTAAAATACTTAGAACAGTGCCTGGTACAAAATAAGCAGTAGTTCTATTAATAAGTAACAGTATTATTATGTTGAAGATAATGGGAAGCATTTCAAGGATTTTTAGCAGGGATTTTAAAATGTTCTCCTGGGAGTGGGGTTGAGAAAGGATTGGCCAAGAGCAACAGAGGGTACAGGAGACAGAAGGTTGCTGGCATCCTCAAAATAAGAGAGGATAGTACCTTTTAGATAGATTAGTAAGTATCTACATAGACAGGAACATACATATATACACACACACACACACACAGAATCTGATGGATTGGAGACATTTGGAAGGTGGAATTGACAGGACTTGGTGATAGATGGCTAAATGGAATAAAGCAGCGAGCAGGCTCAAAGATGACTCTGATTTTGGAACGAACAATTGGATAAACAGTGGTGTCACTTAACTGAGGCAGTGAACACTGGAAGAGAACTAAGTTGTGTAAAAAAGGTTATGAATTTAGCATTTGAGCATGCTGAATGTCAGGTGAATTTAAGATATCCAAATGACAATGTCAAGTAAGCATTTGGATATTGATGTCTCAGGCTCAGAGAAGAATCCTAAAAGGGAAGCATTTGGAGTCATCGGAGTTCCAAAGTTGCAGCCCTGGGTGCACATAAGATGCTCCGGAGGGATTGTCCAGGGTCACCCTCCCAGAGAAAACCAATGGGATCGGCTTAATCATGACAAATGCTATAGCTCACCTAGAAGGATCATCCCATGCCTCGGACCAGAGCTCAATAAATATTTACTTGTTGAATAAACAAATCAATCAATCCACGAACAAGACTGAAAGCTAGACTTGCACTTCAGACTACAAACAATGAGAGGGCCCGTGGCCTAGAACACGCTTTTATTTCCTAAATCCTAGACTCTCCTTCAGGGCCCTGGTGGTGCAGTAAAGAGCTTGGCTGCTAACCAAAAGGTCAGCAGTTTGAATCTACCAGCTGCTCCTTGGGAACCCTATGAGGCTGTTCTCTACTCTGTCCTATAGGGTTGCTATGAATCAGAATCGACTCAATAGCAATGGATTTTGTTTTGGTTTCTTTTAGACTCTCTTTGACTACCTTCTATATATTTGTTTTTAATTTTTAGAATAAACATAGAGCCCAAACTTGCAGGTAAATAAAACATATTTGAAACCTCATTCTGAAAAAAGAAACAACTTCAGTTATAAAAATCTGTTCACTACTATTTCTGCCAAGATTTCTTCCTCTTTGATGGATGCCTTGAATTGCAGGTAATGGAATTCCCTTAGGCAGTCCCTGTTTAGTAGTCCTGGAAGACTTGCAGAGCTAAGCCCTGCGCCTTCCGTAAATAGAAGAGGATCACGGCAAGCTTGGTTGACAGTAGGCATTTACTAACTTTGTTTCATAAGAATAAGAAATATATGCCTGGAGTTTTGTGGCTATCTTCCAATTAGCACCATTTTTTTTTTTTTCCTCCCAAATCAAGAAGGATTTCTCAAGAAATCCTAGCACCTCCTCAGAGGAAGTTCCAGTAAAGGGAAAATTGGAATTTGAGGAGTCATCCTAGAATATCCTCTTTGAAATTCTCTTAGTATATGCATTTATGCAACAGTGGTTAAGAAATAAGCAAAAGTAATAAAATCAACGTTGGTGAACTTTATGTAGAGGAGTTAGAAAACCTAATTTTTAAGGGTGGCTACTGTCGTCACCGGAAACCCTGGTGGTGTAGCGGTTAAGCGTTACGGCTGCTAACCAAAGGGTCGGCAGTTCGAATCCGCCAGGCACTCCTTGGAAACTCTAGGGGGCAGTTCTACTCTGTCCTATAGGGTCGCTATGAGTCGGAATCGACTCAATGGCACTGGGTTTGGTTTTTTTTGGTTTTACTGTCGTCACCAAGCAATTGTGTTTTTATCAGAGAAGTTTATATTATGTTCTAGATGTCTGTCAGTCCAACAGGCCCTTCAGAGAGAAACTGACCAACTTCCCTGACGTGTAACAACAGCTAACTGAACCAGGGAGGCCCTACAGGCCAAGGGAAGTCATTCTATATGGCAATGGTTCTTAAACTTAAAAATACAAAAGAATCATCTGAAAAGCTAGCTAAAACATAGTTTCCTGGGACCCATGCTTAGAGAATGGGTATCAGTAAGTCTAAATGCATGAATTTGCATTTGTAATGAGCTTCCAGGTAACACTAATGTTGGGGGTCCCCAGAACTATTGCAAGCATTTTACTTAACAGCCATTATCGCTGGAAGGACAGAAATATTCATGTATCCAACATGCTTGGAACAGTGCCAGGCCACATTGATTGCTCAATAAATATTTGTTGAATAAGCAATCCTCTCTCTTGAGGAGTTTCAATATTTAGAGACGGCCAGTTAACAGAGAGGAGAAAGCCAAAAGACATAAATAGAGAAGACAGTATGACAAAGATTTGAGGCAGCAGAATCCATAAGGCAACCAAAGGCATGAGTCTGCTGTAATCATGAAGGACCCAAAACTCAGAAGAGGGAAATTAATCACAGTATCCAGGGTAGTGGAGGCAGAAGCTAAGATTTGTTGAGTTGCCATATTTCCAAAAGGTTACAACAGGCACCAAAAACCTGCTGATGAGGTGACAAGAATACCAGATTGCATTAAGTTCTAGTTTTTGAAAAATCTGTCATTCTCCATAAGGGATGGTCACAATGGTTTCTTGTCTTCTTGTTTTCTCCACATGTCCTTACTATCCTCCCTCCCCCAGTAACATGGAAACTGTGCCCCAGTACCAGAAAGAGCCTAACATCAACCCAACTTAGGCCAGGAGACCTAGATTCAAAGCCTGAGTTTATGACTTATTTCTTGAAAAGCCAGGAAAAAAAAAATCAATAAATCCTTCAAATCCGAGTTCGTTCATCTGTGAAGTTGAGATAGGACTGCAACTTCACAAGACTAATGGACATTAGATTGCAAGATACAATAGCTAACACACAGTGAGAACTCAGTAATTGTGGATTCTGGATCTCTTTACCGAACCTTGCACAACTTTGAGATTTTGAGAACACATTGTAATCAACTCATTCGTTCATTTATTTTCCAATTGATTTTTGAGGAGCCCTGGTGGTGAAGCGGTTAAGAGCTACGGCTACTAACCAAAAGGTGAGCAGTTCGAATCCACCAGCCGCTCCTTGGAAACCCTATGGGACAGTTGTACTCTCTGAGTCGGAATCGACTCGATGGCAATGGGTTTTTGTTTTTTTTTTTTAAATATATAGGACACTTTTAAGTCCCCATTTCCCAGCAACATTCAGGCATAATCAATTATTCTATCCTTTTCAACACCATCTTCTCTTGTCTTTGGTGGCACCAGCTCTCCCAATTTTCCTCCAAAGGATCTGGTCATTCTCAGTCTCCTAACCTGGCTCCACCTCTTCTTCCTAGTATATCAGAATTTGCAAAGGCTCAACTGGATCTCTTCTCTTCTTACTCCAAATCATCTCCTTAATTAATGTCATCAAGTCTCATGGCTTGCCATAACACCTACTGCCAGTGTTTTAGTTATCTAGTGCTGCCATAAGAGATACCACAGGTAGGTGGCTTTAAAGAACAGAAATGTATTGTATCACAATTTTGAAGTCTAGAAGTCCAAATCAGGGTATCAACTCTAGGAGAGGATCCTTCCTTGTCAGTCCCAGGAGTTCCTTGGTGTTCCCTGATGTTGCTTGTACCTGCCTTCCCCCAGTATGTCTCTGTGTCTATTCTGCTCTTTTGATAATTTACAAGTGATTAGGTTTCAGACCCACCCTATGCTGGTATGGCTTCATTACATAAAAAACAAAATTCCTATTTCCAAACAGGATCATATCCATAGGCACAGGGACCAGGATTTCAATACGTATTTTGGAGGGATGCAATTCAATTCATAATAGCCAGTAATTCCTCAATTTATATTTGTGCTCTGGCTGTAGACTGATATATATAACTGTTTTCTCAACCACACTATTAGGGCATTTAATAGGCCCTGGTAGCACAGTGGTTAAACTTTTGGCTGCTAACCAAAAGGTTGGCAGTTCAAATCTACAAGTCGGTTCTTGGAAACTCTATGCGGCAGTACTACTCTGTCCTACAGGGTCGCTATGAGTCAGAATCGACTTGATGGCAGTGAGTAATAGGTATCTCAGACTTAACATATCCGAACAAAATCCCTGATATCTATTCCACCCTGATATCTATTCCACGTCCCATCTACTGTAGTTACCTCCTGTAATGACAACTTCATTGCCAGTCTTTAAAAATCATGAAAGTTCTTGGAAAAAATGGAAAGATTTGCTAACATCTGGCCCCTATTCTCACATAGGGTGACAGTTTGCTATGAGAGGCCCACATGTGGCTCATTTTTCAAGTTCCTGGCTGGTTCATTTCACTCAAATTTATCACCTACCTGACCCCTGTAGGCATTTGGGATGACAACCCTTACACTAGCCTTCTCTTAAATCTTTCTCCTTCAGATTTCAATCAAATGTCACTTCCCATTATCCCCATTACTAGATCCTGTCTAAATTACCCTTGTCATATGTTCCTTCCTAATACTCATTACAACTTCTGATTCTATGCCCATGTGTGCTTAACGATTTAGTGCCCTCTCCCCAGGCTCAGGCTGTAAACTCCATAACTCCATTATAGGTGGTGTTCCTCACTGGATACCCAGTGCCTGCCATATAATAAGTAACCAATAAACATTGCTTTAATGAGTGAATGAATGAATGTCACCTGCTTTATAAAATGCTGAGAATCAGTTTCCTCATCTATAAAATGGTGACAATGATATTTGTCTTTCTGTATGCACATATTACTTGATGGACCAAATAAAATCATGAGGTAGCATACCATTTTATTACATTTTTATATTCCAGGAGACAAAGACTCTTCTACCTATATTTGCATCACCAGCACCTGGTATAGGGTTACTGTCCGACAAATAATGTGTTAAATTGCATTTCTGTTAATATGTCTGCAGAAAAATTAAAAAAAAAAAAGTTGATGTCAGGTCCCTGGTTCACGGTCAGTGCTCCCTCAAAAAGATGCTTTGACCAGATCATAAAGCTTAGAGATATCAGAGTAAGTATGTTTGGGGTGGATCAATAAATTTATGACCCAGGGCAAAGTTGTTTTGCCCTGAACAAGTTTTTGTGTCTTACCTGTTTGCTTTATTTTTTGAAAGGTTCCTGAATTTGTTGATAAAGGTGATGCTTACTGAAGGTTTGGCAGGCAAAGGGAAACAGTTGCAGATCATAGAAAATCCATCTTCAACCAAAACCAAAAACGAAACCCAGTGCCATTGAGTCGATTCCAACTCATAGCAACCCTATAGGACAGAGCAGAACTGCCCCATAGAGTTTCCAAGGAGCACCTGGAGGATGCGAGCTGCCGATCCTTTGGTTAGCAGCCGTAGCACTTAACCACTATGCCACCAGGGTTTCCTCTTCAACCAAAGAAAGCTAAAAATTTCAAGTGTCTACTTCACACATCCAGCAAAGGTTAAGGTTAGTGATGGCGCAGGGAGGCACAAAGCTGCTGTCTGTTGGTGTAGTCCGTGGAAGGATACCTGCATTATTCTGAAAGGCGTCCAAAATCAACCTCCACAACTCTCCCCCCCACACACACTCAGTAGTCCACACGGATTCATTCCACGGGGTTTAATCTATGTCCCCCTATCCAATTCACACCCTGATCTGTCTGGGAGGATGATAATAAAATGAATGTTTATTGAGCTTCTGCTATGAACCAGAACTAGGCTAGATGCCCCCTCTTACTACAAGACATTGAACTCCCACTTAGGAGGAACTGTTATCTCTTTTTAGAGGTGCAGAAACTGAGATTCAGATGTAAACACGATATCCAAAGTCATAAAATTGGCAAATGGTGGAAGGCAGTGATGCCTGCATTGAGCAATGTATTCAAAGAACAACAGGAACAAGAAACTAGTAAACTAGGCACATGTGAGTTTCACAGTTTACGCTGCTGCACAGGGCGGCAAATATCCAATCGTTTATCATGCAAGTCTGCATCACCATATCCTGAGAATTCAACACGATGTTGCTGAAGGCACATGAGTATTGGAGTCAGGCAGATCTAGATCTGCATTCTTCTGCTGCTACTGAGGAGCTATGTGATGTCAAGGGATTTGGCTTAATTTCTCTGTACCTTCCCTTTACCTTCTCCCCATCCCAAACAACTGAGAACCACTGTGATGTTTATCTTATAAACTGATGCCGATAGCTTTCCGTTTCTGAGTGCGTGCTACCTGCCAGGTGTCCAGCTGAGCCCTTTACATGCTGTTCGCCATTTAATCCTCACGATAGCCTCTTTTTCTTCCATATCATGAAACTCTGAGCCTTGGAGAAGTTAAATAGCTTGGAGCCGGGACTCAAATCTGAGTCTATTTTCAGCTGAAGCCAAAACTTTTAACTATTATACTACCTCCCTCACTACACTCTAAAAACTAAACTCTAAGACAATAAATATTAAGAAAATATAAGCCCTTTTTGTTACAATAGCTTTGTGGAAGAGAATCAGCATAAAGCCAATTCCCAGAAGGTGGCGATCAATCTTATCCCTGCTTCCCCACTTCTCCATTGTTTGACACCAGCCACCCACGTGGCACACTCCCTCTCTCTGACCTTCACCACCTGGAGACAAGGCAGATCTCACAAGTTAAGATAACACCGTCCTTAGGTTCATCTATTCACTTGAATGACTCATAGAGCTCATGCAAGATACTATGACACCAATTTCGTTATAGTAAAAGGACATAAATCAACACCATCATAAGGAAGAGATGCCCGGAAGAGGTCTCCTAAGGTTCTCAACGCGAAGCTGCTGTGTCTTAGAGAGGGCATGTCGTCCTCCCTTCGCTAACGAGGAAGGTCTGCAAACATTAGTGTTCTGGGCATTTATCAGCCCGTCCTGCATGATAGACTAAATCCTTCCTCGTAAGTTGATATGAGTCTCTCAGGTGAGTCTCTTCTAGTCTGCCCAGTCCCCACTCGCCAGCACAAATCTTCAGGTGTAGGCTGGAAGTCCCAGACCTCAATTACTCCAAGGGTTCTCTCTCCAACGCCAAGGACAAAGGCCACCTTACTTAGGGCAAAATCTAATCTTTTACTCCACACTTGTTCATTCATGTTTTTCACAGTCATATTCTCTGACCTATTTTTTTTTATACATGGCATTCTACATTTATGCACAAACACCAGAAACAATGACAAAGGTAGGAAGTTAGGCCAAGTGACATCAGCTCAGGCCATGTAAAACTCAGTCAGTCTGATCTGACACCGTGGTGGACAGGAAATTACTAAAAGTTCAGTATCATCCGTGCAAGTCTACTTTCTGTATTATTTTACTTTGAAGAGATTCTTAGCGATCCAAAAGCATCCACAGGTGGTAAGCGCTTGGAATCTTCCTTATTTTCAACTGCATTTCCCTCAACAATTCCTTGAGCATCACGAAGACAGAAAAGGTGAAGAAATGGAGAGCAGTAAATAATTTCATTATTTTTAAAATGGAATTTATAAGCCGGTGTGCTTGCGTTTCTCTCTCCAGGCCAGGCTTCTCTTCTAGCTGCTGCCTCAGAGAACCAGCAAACGGATCAATATGGCTCGGAGGTGATCTCTTCCAGCACATGTGTACCAGGAGTCTTGGGGGCTACTGAATATTTGAAGGGTCTTGGCTTTGATGAAGCAAATACAAAGAAGAATGAAGCATTTCATGCTTTAGAGCGGTGGTTGTCAGCCAGGAGTGGTTTTGCACCCCCGGGGGACATTTGGCAATGTCTAGAGTCCGTTTTGGTCCTCACAATAATGGGGGAGGATGCTACTGGCATTTAGCATGGAGCTGGTAGTAAACATTCCTAATGCCCAGGACAGCCCGGACCCCCCAGAACAAAGCATTATCCAGCTGAAATGTCACCAGTACCAAGGTCAAGAAAACCTGCTTTAGAGCGGATGTTTCCGCTTTTGATTTTTCTTGATTTTATCTTTCTGAAAAGCAAATTGTTAACCGTCACCCAGTCAATAACATAATTTTTCTAAACATACTCCATGAGATTATTTCCCTTAATGAATCTCCATGGATCCCTGTCCCTTACAGGATGGTGTGAATCCCTCAGCACAGCATTCAGGAATCCCTATGACCTGGTTTCTGCTACCTTCCTACTCTCACCGTCTACCACTCTAACAGCCCATCGTGTTAGACTTCCTACAATTCCCCCAAACCAGCCTTGAGCCTTCACGCCCCCACTCCTTTGCACACCATTTCCTCCTGGCCAGGTGACTCTCTTTCTCTACTTTGCAAAACTCTAGGCTTAGTCACATGTCACTTTCTTCTTTGAAGCCTTTCTGAAAACATTCACTACTGAAAGTGGGATTCTTGGACTAACAGCATCAGCGTCACCTGGGGGCTTATTAGAATTTCAGGCCCCACCCTAACCCATTGCCGTTGATTCCGACTCATAGAGATCCTATAGGACACAGCAGAACTGCCCCATACAGTTTCCAAGGAACGGCTGATGGATTTGAACTTTTGACCTTCTGGTTAGCAACGAAACGCTTAACCACTGTTCTACCAGGCCCCACTCTAGACCTAGTGAATCAAAACATGCCTTTCAACAAGATCCCTAAGTCATCCATATGCACGTTAAAGTTTGAGAAGCACTGCTGTAAACAATGTTAGGTACCACATCCTCTACCCTCTCAGAACACCCAAACTAGTACTCCAAACCAAAAACCAAACCCACTGCTGTCCAGTCAGTTCCAACTCCACCCTGTGTGACAGAGTAGAACTGGCCCATAGGGTTTCCAGGACTGCTAATCTTTACAAGCAGACTGCCATATCTTTCTCCCTCAGAGCACGTGATAGGTTTGAAAAGCTGACCTTTCAGTTCACAGCTGAGTGCTTTAACCACTGCACCACCAGGTCTTCTTTAACTAGTTCTAGTTTCCACCAGTTTGACTCTGACTCATGGTGACCCCATGTGTATCAGAGCATAACTGTGCTCCAAAGGGTTTTCAGTGGCAAATTTGGGGGAGTAAAAAAAAAAAAATTTTTTTTTTTTTAGATAGCCAGGACTTTCTTCCAAGGTGCCTCTAAGTAGACTCAAACCTCCCATCTTTTGGTTAGTAGTTGAGCACTTCAACCGTTTGCATTACACAGGCACTCCAATAGACCCCTAAGCAATTTTCTGTTTGTGTGTCTGTCTTTCTCTCCACTTTGGGATCCTGATCAGGGAAAGAACGATATTTTATTCATCTTTGTGTCCCTGGCATCAAAACAGAACTGACACATAGCAGGCGCTCAATATATCATGGCTAAATAAATCTATCAACCTTTTCCCCAATCCCTGCCAGACAGAAACATTGATGTCCTTCTCCAGATGCTGAATCCAGTGTAGCTCCAGGGACAGCCACAGGGGTATGTTAACATCTTCAGCACCACTACTGATGGTGCCCAGAATTAAGAAAACCCAGGACCCATTCTGTAAAAACCCACTAAAGCTACTCTGTACCACGCCCTGTGATTGGCGCTGGAGATACAGCAATGAATAAAACAGACCTGGTTCTACTTTTGCAGGGGCTGATATTCTGGTGGGAAGGCAGTGAATGAGGATGTAATCATGAGGGCGGTGAGTGCTATCAAAGAGGAAGCTTGGGGTGCTGTGGGAGTGGGCGTGATATGTGTTAGGTGGTGGCGGTGTTCCTGCTAGCTGCTTGACTTCATTGAAAAAGTGAAATTTTAGTTTAAGGATGAAGAGCGAACAACAGCTAGCCAGAAGAAATGAGGTAAAATGCCATCCAGGATGGCATCCAAAGAGAAGAGACGGCAAAATGGGTTCACAGAAGTTCAAGAACAGTAGCACGGCTAGGGTTCCTCAAGATGGACAGAGAACTAAAGCAAGACACAAGCCTGTTGATATAGACCAGACCTAGGAGAATTTTCACCATGGAGACAAGGCCAATCTCCTAATTACAATAATCTCCACTCCCACCTTTGCTCCCATCTGATCTACTTAGTAAGAACGAAGATGGGCTTTATCTCCTCTGCTTGACTACAGATTTCTTTGCTGGCTGGACGTGAGAACTTCTGAATCAACAGCCTCTTAGCCAAGGTCTTCCCACCCATTCTAGGCTCTTCAGAAGACTGGGTCTTGAGTTTTCTAAGCCCCATCATTTCCCTGTTACCCACTGCATCTAGGTAAGTGTCTCAGGCCATTCACTCATTCATATTCTTTCTCCATCACTCACTCACTGGTTCAACATTGAGTTCTTCCATATGCCAAGCATGAGGCCCTGGTGGTGCAGTGGTTACGAGTTTGGCTGCTAACCAAAAGGTCTGTAATTTGAATCCACCAGCTGCTCCTTGGAAACCCTATGGGGCAGCTCAACTCTGTCCTATAGGATCGCTATGAGTCAGCATCGACATGATGGCAACGAGTTTGGGTTTGTTTGGTTTGGGGACAAAGAGGTAAACTAAAGAGATATGAAGAAAACAAAACCAGATACCTGCCTCCCTCTGGACTCCACCAGGGCTAGGGAATGGGGTATAGAGGAAAGAAGGGCAGAATCCCCCAGAGATGCCAGGCAGGCTTGGACTCAGTGCCTGAGCCAGCCCTGAAGACACCCTACCTTCTCACACTGAGCAGGCTGTAGTGGGCCCTCAGACCCTTCTCACCATCTCCTCCAGTCCCCACTGCAGAAATCCCCATTCCTGCATCCCCCCCGCCCATAATAAATGGGGGTGAGGAGACCCTCTCATGGGACCTGATTCTGTGATTCTTTAGTTGTTATCAGGCATGGGAATCACCCAGGACAGAGCAGCCAGCTTGACTGATAGCACTTATCTGGTGTACTCTGCCTCAGAGAGATTCATGCTGTAATTCTGGGGCCTCCAAGGGAATGTCTTCATATTTCTCAATACAATAAACTGCAGCCATGTCGCTATTCATTGGCCCTAACAGCTCCATTTCCAAGGAGTCCGATATTACCGGGCATTAAGTTACCTACAATTATTTTGTTTTATTCTTCATTTTGGGGAGATAAGCCGTTCAGACAGGGCAGAACCAGAGCATCATCTGCCATTTGTATGTGAGTGAAAGAACGCCTCTCTTTAGCATAGACAGTTATTTACCTCCTCCCTGTCTCTCTCATCTGACCTCTCTCTCTGCCACCTTCTTAGAAAGGGTATGATTATAATAATACTCTATAATGGGGGTCAGCAAACTACGGCCCACAGGCCAAATCGGGCCTGTCACCTGTGTCTGTCAATGGGATTGTACTGGAACACAGGCCCACTCATTCGTTTACTTATCGTATGCGCTGCTTTAACGCTAAATCAGCAGAACTGAATAGCTGTAACAGAGACACTACAGCCTTCAAAGCCTAAAATATTTACTAGCTGGTCTTTTTACAGAGAAAGTTTGCCTACTCCTGCATAATAGCTCACATTTTTAGGGTGCAAACACCATGTGAAAAACTTTACATGGTTTGTATCCTTTAATCCATATAGTACCCCATTTTACAGGTGGGACAAGGAGCCCTGGTGGCACAGTGGATAAGCGCTTGGCTGCTAACCGAGAGGTTGGAGGTTTGAACCCACCAGTAGCTCCATGGGAAAAAATACCCGACATCATGGGAGAAAATACCCGGTGACCTGCTGGTGTAAAGATTGTTGTTGTTAGGTACTGTCGAGTCGGTTCCGACTCATAACGACCCTATGCACAACAGAAAGAAACACTGACTTGTCCTGCGCCATCGTCACAGTTATTGTTATGCTGGAGCCCACTGTTGCAGCCACTGTGTCAATCCATCTCGTTGAGGGTCTCCCTCTTTTTCACTGACCCTCTACTTTACCAAGCATGATGTCCTTCTCCAGGGGCCGATCCCTCCTGATAACAGACGGACTGTAAAGATTACAGCCTATGAAACTCCATGGGGCAGTTCTACTCTGTGATATAAAGTTGCTATGAGTCGGAATCAACGCAATGGTACACAACAACAACACAGATGAGACAATCAAGGCTCAGAATGGTTAAGTGATTCCCTAGAGTCCCATAGCTGCTAAGTAGCAGAATCAGGGTTCATACCTACTGTTGCATGGGCTTGTCTGATTTATACTCCACATTCTGCTGTTGCTGAAATCTTGACATGTGAACCAGCACTGACCCTTACTAGCTAGGGGACCTTGTTAAATGAGGCAAGTCTCTTTGCCTCAGTTGGCACATTTGTCCAAAGGGGTTAATAATAAAACATACTTGGCAGTGTTGTTATGGAAGTTAGACAAAGTATGGCGGGTAAAAACATGCTCAAAAAATAAAATAAAATAAAAACATGCTCAGTTTGGGTTAAATATTCCCTGGTAGCCACTTCACAGATGATACTATAGATGGTGGGTTATGTCCTCTAGCCTGTCACAGTTACATCTTTCTGATATGACTACTCCCTCGTGTCTCAAAATGTGGTTCACAAACTACTAGGGAGCTTGTCAGAAATGCAGACTCTCAGGCCCCATCCCAGATCTACAGCATTTTAACAAGATCCCCAGGTGACGCGTGTGCACACTAAGGTTTGCGACGCTCTGTTCCAATCCCTGCCCTGATGAAATCCTGACCTGAACAGAAGGATGCCATCAGCCTCAGCCCAGTGTTGGTGGAGTGGGGGCTTATGATGAATGTTGGCTCTGTGCCCCAGGACAGCCCGGTACACCACGGAGTGTCTTGCCACCTCACCATTTGGCCAAATGGACTTCTGTCTTGCTTTCCTCTCCTTAACCCTTTGTAAAAAGGCACCCCATTCTGTCTCTCAAGGTCATGTGGTTGGACTCTGATGTCTTCCTTGGGTCTTACAAGCCTCCTCTCTTAAGGACCTACTCCTTTCCCTATATCCCCTTCACCTTCTACACTGTACTTCCTGACACTTAGTGACAATACACTCTTGGCATGAATATCATATTAGGTCACGCCAGGGAAAGATATGTCCCCTGGTCAGTCATAGAGATAAGCTGATCCTGCTCTCCTACACTTGGGCTTGGGGGCTCGTCCTCACCCTGGCTCATGTTCCTGATACCCTAGTCAGCTCCTTATGACCCTAATGACCCTAGTCATTATCCTTACTGGATAATGGAAGGAACACGTACTCTCACCTTATGGTGAGATGCCTTATCTGTGAGGATCTGGAATATGCCTTATGCCATCCATGTTCCCAGTGTGGGGCTGGGTGTATAATAGATGCTCAAACATGGCTTGTTGATTAGCCAACTGACCTCCATACTCTATGAATCCTGAAGCTGCTATTTCTGACCTCAGATCTCCTACTACCCACTTTCATCCCCGTATCTCTTAAGAGTGTCAGAAGGTAAGTGTCAGCTAGTGGCCTGAGCAATTGGGCAACACCAAAGTCAGGTCAGTGAAAGAGAGGAAGACCCTCAGTGGGAAGAACTGACACAATGGCTGCAACAATGGGCTCAAGCATAACAATTGTGAAGATGGCACAGGACTGGGCAAAGTTTCATTTTGTTGTACCTGGGGTGGCTATGAGTCGGAACCGACTTAACTGCACCTAACAACAAGGACAAAGTCAGACGATGCCAGAAAACCTGACATCATTCTATAAATTTGACCCCTTCTTTGCCCCGTTATTTGGCATTTTGGTTTCCTTGGGACTCAGCTGTAGCAAATGCCACAGATCCAAACAGACCCAGCCTGGCTGAGCTTGCACTGTTTGCCAACCTCCTAAAATCAGTCAGATGTTCCTCCGGAGATGCCAGGAGGTTTCACATATCTCTCCACACCTATGATTCATTCCCTCCTCCCCTTTTTCTATCACAAACACACATCTGTTCCGACTTAGGATAACTAAAGGAAAATTAAATGAATCTGTTTTGTGTGTCGCCATGGTTATTTATAGGACTTTAATACAGGCTGATACAAAATAAAGGCAGAAATAAAAATAAGTTATCTTCTCAGGAAGCCAAGCAAAGTTCAAGGAAGAGGAAAATAAGTCATGTCCTTTGGGTTGATGAAGCTGTAAGCATCTTTGGTTTATTACAATCTTTCTTCCAGGTCCTGTGAAAATCAATGAGGCTTGTTGGATTGTGAGAGATCAATATTAAAAATATACACTTTGCAATACAGAACATGTGCACCCTGCGTGTGTTTCAAGGGGCTGGTGTGCTGATGGAATTATCCTAATCAAGCACTTGGAGGAGTGTAAATATTGACTGTTGGGATAAGGGCACTGCCAGGTCCTTCTCTGCATTGCCCCTCAGACTTCCCTCTGTGTGTTTTGTGCTGCTAGCAATAGAGGTGACTAAGGCTTTGGTCATTTGATGAACCTTCAGCTTTCTTTACCCCCTGCATTTGATGATACCTTTCAGACATAGCTCAGAGAATCATAACCTCCAAAGGAAACGGCTGGAATGTGAGAAAATAGGTAGCAGGCCCACATCTACATTATCTTTGACTTGCATCCCTTCCTCTTCTCCTCCCCTTGGCCATTCATTCACCAAGTTTCCCTCCTGAAGCTCCGCTGGAACCAGCCCCCAAATCCCAGTCTCTCCATCCCTTCTGCCAAGGGCTTGGCCAATTCTTCCATTGTGTCCACAACTTCCATCTTCTGTGTAAGTGCCAGCATAATCTTTTAATAAGACAGGCATCTTCTCATGTCTCTCCCTTGCTTGAAATCTAAAATCATTGGCAATTCATTCGGAATCTACTTCATTTCACCCTTTGGGAGCTCTCTCCAAACAAACTCCCTGGATATCACTCACACTGGCACTTAGCACGTCTTGTATTTTCATACCCCTGTACATTTGCTTAGTAAACAACTAGTTATCAATGCCCAGTTCTACTGCTTTTCTCTGTTCTCAGTTCTTGATTTTCTTCCTACTCAATGCCGTGGAATCGATTTCGACTTATATTGACTCTATAGAACAGAGTAGAACTGCCCCCTAGGATTTCCCAGGAGTGGCTGGTGGATTCAAACTGCCAACGTTTTGTTTAGTAGTTGAGCTCTTACCCACTATGCCACCAGGGTTCCTTGATTTTCTTAGGCATAGAGAAATGTTTATTTATTTTTCGTGTGATTCCCATAGGAAATAACTCCATTTCGGTATTTACTACATCACATTATATTTTATATTTATCTGTTTATTTGTTTTATTATGTCTTCCTTCACAGGAAAACAAATTCTTCGAGGACAGGGACTTTGTCTTGTTTACTGTTCTAACTCCAGCAACCTGGAATTAGTGGCTGGCATATAATGAGCACTCATAACATATTTGCTGAATGAATGAAGTTTACTTCCCAGGCTAGATTATAAGTTCACTGAAATCAGAATTCCTTGTTCGTTTTGTATTCTGTGTACACAGTTAAGTGCCTGGCACAGGGTTAGAGTCAAAAAATTGTTTTGTTGAACTGAATTGGCTTGAAAAGTACTTTGTAGGAGGAGCTTATCAAGTGGTTCTCAGACTTACATCTTCGTCTCTGTGAAGAAAGCCAGATAGAAAGATAAAAAGTGAGACTGTCTCCTACAGAAAGAGAAGGAAGGCTTGCCATGAGGATCAAGGACAAAAGATCCCCAAGTCTCAACACCCCAAATTGCCAATTATGCTTCTCAGGCTTCACAATTCTATTTATGAACGTAAATCCTCACCTTATCTCAAGGAAACATACTGCAATGTCAACTCGATTTTAAAAGACCTTTACAGTCGCCACAACTTTGATATATACATTTTATTGTGGCACCATGTGCACTGCCAAAGTTAAGGTTGAGTCAGCACTTCCAGTAAGAAATCCATGTTCTGGGGATTTATAACTCAGCCATAAACACTTAGCTATGGCTTTGGTGATAAAGAAATAAAACTCACCCTGATGTGGAAAGATGTATATATGAACCCTTTTTTTTTTTTTTAGGGCTGTGACCCCACTGGGCTCAAGGAGAAAAAACAGGTCTCTCTTTTGTAACTCTAAATTAATATCAAGGAATTAAAATCATTAATGAGGGCTATATCCTTCCACCATTTCTCAAGAAGCAAAATCCAGTATGTGTGTTTGGAGCCCTGGTGGCACAGTGGTTAAGAGCTTGGCTGCTGACCAAAAAGGTCAGCAGTTTGAATCCACCAGCTTCTCCTTGGAAACCCTATGGAGCAGTTCTACTCTTTCCTATACGGTCACTATGAGTCAGAATTGACCAGGTGCTTGATTTTGTGAACTCCCTAATTCTTGATTAGTTATTATCTCTTTTGCCCCATGTCTAGGAGGTCACTAAATCCTATTGAGCTTACCTACAGTGCTTCTCAAGCCTTAATGCACCTACAATGCATATGGAATCTTGTTTCCATGCATTTTATGGCCCAGGAGGTTTGGGTGGAGAATGAGAGTCTACATTTCTAACAAGGTCCCAGGGGATGTTGATGCTGCTAGTCTGAGGACCACTCTTTGAGGGGCAAGATTAGAGACCCTCCAATGTGTCTCCTCCTCTGCATCCCCCCACCCATCTCTCTCAATGCAGGTCCTTTTCTTTTCATATCTGGCCTGCTGTAACACCTGTCTACCTGATCTACTTTTCTGTAACCCCACCTGCCTTTATTTCATCCTCCGTTATACTTCTAGGAAAGCTTTTAGGAGAAAATCTAATTACACTACTTTCCAGCTTAGAGCATTTTGATAATTCCAAAGTTACCATCCCTACACAAGTAAGCCAGAATTCTTTAGCTCTGCCCAGCATGCCACCCACCTTCCCACAGAGAGGGTAAGTCACTCCCTTCTTTGTCCTGCCACTTCCTACACCCACCAGTTTTCTAATTATTGACCCTGGTATCTGTCGACCTCAAAGGACTGTGAAGTCTTAAAAAGCAAGAGCATGTTTTATTCAGCTCAAGGGCTGGTGTTCAATAGGCGTTCAATAAAGGTTTGATGACAGGAGGAATTAATGAATTAGGGAATTTCTAATAAGAGCATTTACTCTGTACCCTACAGTATGCAATGGGATTTACCTTTATTAACTCATTTCATGCTCGGGAACAATCCCGAGAGTTAAACACGGTAAGCCCAGCTTACACCTGAGCAAGCCAAGGCCCAGAAAAGCTACCAAACTGTCCAGAGGATGCACGGCTGGTAAGTGGCAAAACAGAATCTGAACTCAATTTTATGAAAAGTCCGAGGTCCTTTCTCTTAATTATCAAGCTATATTGAAAGGCTGACTGGAGAGATGAATGAGGACAGGAGTGAATGAATGAGTGACTACTGTTGCCCTTGAGGGCCTGTGAAGCCAGGCAACCTCTCCCTACAATTCAGTGAAAGTACCCCATTCAGATGGCCAAGTGTTAATAAATGAAAACAAAAGGGGTGATTTATGCCTCCGGTTTACTGCTCTGACCTCTGGCAGCTCAAAATAAGATTTGATTTTAAAAGCAAATGCCTCCACCTCTTATTTCAGCTCCTTGAGAATGAGATGAAGGACGGCTTGAAGATGCCTGACCAGCAAAGTTGGACCCAAGTTGTAGAACCGTGAATTTTTTTACGTCACAAAGGCATGAAAGGCCAGAAATGCCAAGCATCATTCATTCATTCAGTCATCTGTCAATTCATTCACTCATCTATTCATTTATCCATTCATTGATTCATTCTGACACGCATTCTTTCACTCACCAAATATTTATTGGGCCTTGGTATATTTTATGGGAGCCCTGGTGGTACAGTGGTTAAGGGCTTGGCTGTTAACTGAAAGGTCAGTGGTTGGAACCCACAAGCTGCTCCACAGGAAAAAGAAGTGGCAGCCTGCTTCCATAAAGATTTACGGCCTTGGAAGCCCTATGGGGCACTT
The DNA here is from genome assembly GCF_024166365.1 of Elephas maximus indicus. NCBI lineage: Eukaryota > Metazoa > Chordata > Mammalia > Proboscidea > Elephantidae > Elephas > Elephas maximus. The sequence goes on along the minus strand of NC_064830.1, from coordinate 86,216,201 downwards.
CTACTCTGTCCTACAGGGTCAATATGAGTTACAATCGACTCAATGGGGATTGAGGGATTTTTGGTTTTTAGTATATTTTAGAAGTGCCTGGATGGTTCAACCAGTGAATGTGATCTGCTGCTAACCCAAAGGTTGGCATTTTGAGTCCACCCAGAGTTGCCTCAAAAGAAAGACCTGGCAATCTACTTCTGAAAAGTCAGCCATTGCAAACCCTGGGAGCACAGTTCTACTCTCACACCTGGGGTCACCATGAGCGGGAACAGGCTCAACGACAATATTTTAGGAACTATTTCAGGTGCTAGAAATACCTCAAGGTTCGGAGGAAGTGAATTTCCTGTTGAAAATTATCTCTCAACTGAAATCTAAAGGATAAATAAAAATTATTCAAGTAAACAAGTATGTGGATCAGTGTGGACGTGGTGTAATGGGTGGGGGCAGGGGCATGGAGGTCATTTAGACAGCAGTGACAACATGTGTGCAGGCTGTGTGCGTGAGTCTAGTGTGCTCAAGACACTGAAGGCAGTTCAGGACGGCTGAGCAGAGACTCAAGCATATGGGAGAAAGATGGAGTGAAGACATAAGCCAGGACAAGTATGCCTGGTCCTCACTCTTACTCCTAATAATTAAGGATGTCAGTGGCTATGTGGATATGAAAAGGATGCCTCGAAAAAGGATGGTGCAAAACCGAATGGACTTAATACAACTAGATCCGTATCTATATCCATGTACATATCTGTAATGGCTAATTCGATATGAATTACATCACTCTAATATCGTTCTGTAAAGTAGCTTCAATTCTAACCATACGCCACTATTAATGCACAGTGTGGAAATAAATTTTTTTTTATTTTTGGTGTAGTAGGGAAAAATTCCTACTTCTTCCTAAGGTCTTCAGCCCACCTTGAGGTTCAATGCCAAGCAAGGTACTGGAGCTTGGGGCAGGAAGCTGTGAACTTCAGATAGTAACCAAAAACCAAACCTGTTGCCCTCGAGTCGATTCTGACTCATAGCGACCCTATAGGACACAGTAGAATTGCCCCCTAAGGTTTCCAAGGAGCAGCTGGTGGATTTGAACTGGTGACCTTTTGGTTAGGAGCTGAATGCTTAACCACTATACCACCAGGGCTCCACTCATATGGCTGACATAAAAAAAAAAAAACCCTCAAACTCGTTGCTGTCCAGTCTATTCCAGCTCATGGTGATCCTATAAGACAGAGTAGAACTGCCCTGTAAGGTTTCCAAGGAGCACCTGGCAGATTTGAACTGCTGACCTTTTTGTTAGCAGCCGAGCTCCTAACTACTACGCCACTATAAGAAAAACCAAACCCAGTGCTGTCAAGTCGATTCCGACTCATAGCGACCCTATAGGGCAGAGTCGAACTGCCCCATAGAGCTTCCAAGGAGCGCCTGGCAGATTTGAACTGCTGACCCTTTGGTTAGCAGCTGTGGCACTTAACCACTACGCCACCAGGGTTTCCACAGACATATGAAAAAATAAAGCAATGTTAATTGTGGGGTTTTAAACATATCCAATATGGATACTGTCTATGAAGTACTCTGGGATTGAACAAGAGTAACTAACTGACTGGACTCAGTTAGGCAGGGACATTAACCAGACTCCTCTCTCTTCCCCCTCCCTCTGGGACGAGCAGCTACTGATGATGGGCCTCTAAGTGGAAATCCAGCTCTCAATTAGCAAAGTAAACTTCTTGGAGGCTATCCTTCACTCCAGGTTCTCAGACTTTACTTCCCCGTCCCTTTCCCTTGGGATACCAATGCCACATTCTTTCCCCCTTTGTAATTCACCCACTCTTTGAATATATAATTGTGAGAACAAAAGCCCTTGAGGTGTGTCAATATCACAATGTAGGTTAATTGTCAGTGTTTTGCAGTGGCTTCGCAGGATTCAGCCCTGCCCCATCTACGTAATTTTCTCCTTATTAAAAGCCTGTAGCCCAAACAACATGTCTGTTACTGCCTTTGTTGGGAATTGGAACAAGCCTTTCAGAGCATTTCAGGGCTGCTTTACCCACCCCACCAGCCCACTCCCCACCCACCCTGTGACTTCAGTTTACACCTTTAGTGCTGCCCTGACTGCTGGCCAGACAGGACACTGTCATTAATATACTTGTGTTTTCAAATTCCCTCCAGCCCCTGCAGGCTAAAGAAGATGCCAGTTTGAGCCAATTGCTTTTTTTGTTTGTTTTTCATTTCCCAAATCTCTAAGGTCCTGCGCTGCCAGAGAGTTGTTTGTTCTTGTTTGTTTGTTCTTGTTTCTGGGAGGTAGGGGTTAGTTGTTATGGAAAAAATGAAAGGAGGGGGTAGAAGACAAGTAACAAAAAAGTATGAAGGAAGCAAGGGCCAAAGAACACTGGTAAGTACTGTAAGCAGTCAGGTGCTGAAACAGTTCTTTTGTGTGAGAACAGGGAATGGAAAAGGGTGAAAGGCATTGAAGAACTGTTGCTGGACATTTCATTTTACTCCCTGGATCTGGACGTGGGATATTGCACTGCCAGCTCCCATGGGATTGGTTAGGTTTCCAAAGATGTTGAGAGTTTCTCTCAGACATATTTACACGACTCTGGGCCCTACGGACCCAGAGCTACTAAGTAAAGATATTGCAACAGAAACTAAGAAATGTTTTGGGGGTTAGGGGTGAATTTTGTCTCACATATCTTCACCAGGAACCTTCAAGAGAGGAAGGAAAGTAACTCCTGCTAAAACCCGTTGCCATCGAGTCAATTCTGACTCATAGTGACCCTGTAGGACAGAGTAGAGCTGCCCCATAGAGCTTCCAAGGAGCGCCTGGTAGATTCAAACTGCTGACCTTTTGCTTAGCAGCTGTAGCTCGTCAGTACGCCATCATGGTTTCCATATTTATATAACCTCAAGGAAGCCAGAGATTTCCTTGCAACACCACATAGGCACATACTCAGCCCCTTCACTCCAAGAATGCGCCAAATGGGTCCTTAGTCCTAACTCCCTAAGATGTCAGATCTAATTTCATTGGTGGGGATCTCAGCAGCTTCCCACCAAAACCAAATCAAACCCACTGCCATCGAGTCAATTCAGACTCACAGCAGCCCTATACAACAGAGTAGAACTGCCTCATAGGGTTTCCAAGGAGTGCCTGGTGGGTTCAAACTGCCGACCTTTCGGTTAGCAGCCATAACTCTTAACCATTGTGCCACCTGGGTTTCCAGCAGCTTCCAAGCAGTTGTTTTTCCAGTGATAGAGTAGGAGGAACATGGAACCCAGAGTGTCACAGGACTGCCTTAATATCAACCTCTCTAACTCTGAGGTTACTCTTCAGTAAAAAGAGAGTAGTAACAGCTACACCCAATACCGTTGCCTTACGTTAAGCCACATACCTAACACACCCGGCACATAAAGTAACCTAAATACATCCCAGGTGTCTCCCTTGAATGACTTTCCCCCCTTGTAAGCTCAAGAGTGAAAATATTCATGGGTGAGAATAAAGGAAGTAAAATTTTGTTTAAAAATAAAGAACAAATGACAGAGCTTCATTTTTCATACTAATACAAATTCTAATAAAGTCCTTGAATAAATTGGCAAAGAAACCAAATTCTGCAAATCCTCCTGCTGATGTGTTATTCGTTCCTTTATTAGTTCATTCCACTTGAATCAACTGACCAGCATTATACAGTAGGGGTTAAGGGTCCAGGCTCTGGAACCAGGCTGACATGGGGTTTGAATAAATATAAGCTGTTTTTGCTGATAACAATAATAATAATAATTGCTATAATTTGCCATGTCCTGTATGAGGTGAGAGGACTACAAAGACAGAAACACCATCTCTACTTAGAATTGCTCAAAACCCAGGAAGGGATAGAGACTGATTAAAAAAACAAACAAAAAAAACCCTCATTCTGTTAGGAATGTTTTCAATGGCAGCTGACAGAACTTCTGGTTAACAGGGGCTAAAACCATGAGGGCATTATTAATTTAACAAGAAGTTTGGAGGTTGGTGGCCCCAGGGATGGTGTGGCAGATACATGATCTCCTAATGCGGTACATGTATCTTTCTACTTCTCTTTCCTCATTACATTAGCTTCTTATTCTTAAGCTAGTTGCCGTGTGACCACATACCGCTGCCGCTGGGGCAGATACCATGTTTACTTTTGAGACAGGAAGAAAGAAGAAGGGACGGTTCTAGTGGTGGCATCTCTCATGTTTATCCTTACCACCAAGAAGCGAAATACCTTTCTAGAAGTCACTCAGTAGACTTGTCCTGAAATTTCTTTGGAGAGAAATGAATGTGTCACAATACCCATCCCCACAGGTTTAAGGGAGGCTAGGAAAGTGCATCTTGGGGTTTGCGGCTTCTACAGAGGAAAGCAGCAAGACAGAAGATGGTTGGAAATGGCTGTTGGGTTAGCCAACAGTATCGTTCTCCGATACTTGCAGCATATAGTAACAATTGATATAGGGGGAGTGCATTTAAATTGAGAACAGGGGAGTGACCGACTTACTCTACTATGGGTTTTGGAAAAGACTTCATAAAGAAGGCAACATTGGAACGACACCTGAAAGAAATGTATCTAAGTGTACCAGCTGAAGTTGGAAGAGCAGGGCCTTCCAGCCACAGAGAACTGTATATGCAAAGGCAGGAGGATGCGAAAGAGCTAAGATACAAAGGGAGAATGGTATGGTTGGGGTACAAAAAAGAAAAACCAAATCTGTTGCCACAGAGTTGATTCCAATCCATAGGGCCCTGTATGACAGAGTAGACCTGCCCCATAGGGTTTCCGAGGAGCACCTGGTAGATTAGAACTGCTGACCTTTTGACTAGCAGCCATAGTTCTTAACTACTGTACCACCAGGCAGAGAGAAAAGCAGCCATCGTTCTTAACTACTGTACCACCAGGAAGTGGAAAGAGATCTGGACAGTCAAACAGGTTAGGGTCCAACTGTACATTATCTTGACAAATAGTATTTTCCAAATGCGGTGTTTAAGAACTACGGCTGCTAATCTAAAGGCTGGCAATTCGAATCCATCAGCCCCTCCCTGGAAACCCTGAAATAGATTCCTATGAGCTAGAATCTATTTGATGGCAATGGGTTTGGGTTTTTTTTTTGGTGAATCTGAGACTTTAGGAGGCAGAGAACACAGCATTAAAGAACACTGGATCACACTGTGAGAAAGAGATTCCCTTGTAAATTCTCACATAAACCCAAACCCAGTGCTGTCGAGTCAATTCTGACTCATAGTGACCCTATAGGACAGAGTAGAACCACCCCATAGAGTTTCCAAGGAGCGCGTGGTGGATTTGAACTGCCGACCCTTTGGTTCGCAGCCATAGCACTTAACCACTACACCACCAGTGTTTCCAATTCTCACATTAGTCTTGTTTTTGAATCAAAGAGAAGTCTTGGTTTGGAGCTGCTATATCTGAGTTGGAATCAACTTGATGGCAACTAACAATTCACATTCATCTTCCTTTATAGCACAGAGAGAGCAAGCCCTAGGCAGACAGCCTTACTAACAGTACCCAGCTAGGATTTAATAACACTGCTTGGTTTTCATTGTATCTATGCTTATGGTTACCACCTATTGATGGCAAATGCCACTGTGCATTTGAATGAGTTAATTTTCAAACATTTTTCATCTATGTAAATTGTTTCAACCATGAGTTCAGTTACAGAAGAAGCTTGAGTAAATGACATAGATGGTATACAACACGAACAAAACCCATGTAATTGCCCACAGTGATGGCCATAGATGGCAAAAGCCATGAAGGTGATGTGCATGCGAGGGAAGTTGGGGAAATCTTACTCCAGTATATTAACCAGTTGCCCTCAAGTCAATTCCAGTTCATGACAACCCCATACATGTCAGAACAGAACTGTGCTCCGTAGGCTGATTTCCCAGAAGTAGATCCCCAGGTCTTTCTTTCGAGGTCCCTCTCAGTGAACTCCAACCTCCAACTTTTCAGTTAGTGGCCCAGCGTATGAACTGTTCCACGACCCAGGGGCTCTGGTATGTCAGGAGATGCTCCTGTTTTTGCAGTTAGGGAGGGAAATGATCAGATCTGTTTAACAAAGACTCTCTGTGCAGAGTAAACAAGTTCATACATGTAAAGACTCTTGCCTGGCACATCAAAGAAATATTAGCTATTAGAATACTATTGGGACAATTACTATTATCATTTTAGAAGGAATATGAATTTGAGGGTGGGAGACAGGACTCAGGAGATGTATCAAGAGGTTGGTAGACAAAATAAGCAAAATCTAGGAACCCAATCACAGCAGTGGGGATGGTGAGAGACTGGGAGACATTTAGGGAGAAGAATCTGTAGGTCTCCGTGATACAGAAGCCTGGGTGAGCACCTCCTCTCCTTCTGTTGGGGCTTAAAGCTGTCTGAGTCCCAGGCAGCTCGTTGTGACATACTGCCAGGTCTCTCCTGAACAGACTTACTCAGATGAACGCTGTGCACACACAGATAAAAATCCCCAAGCACATTCTGTCCCAAATAGGGTGCCTTGTCATTTTCAGAATTATCAGCTTTCTACACAGCAAGAGTCCTCATCTGCTAAAATCAGAAAGGATGAAAGGGGGAAAAAAGGACAATAAAAGAACCTGAACATCAACTAAAAAAAGATCTGAAACATAAATCTGAAGAACAGATCATCAGCCACAGAGCCCCTTCAACAGGCAGCCTACCCAGAAAAATAATCCAATGCTTAGCCAATGCAGGAGGAGGGAGGAATGGAAGAAAGAGGAGAAGGGAAGAAGCCTAACTGAGAAGACTCTACTGGGCCAGGAGTGGCCCTACCCACTCACTCTTTACGTTTTCTCTGACTTCAGCTCTTATCAAGGTCTTGCAAAGAAGACAGAGCTTGCTGAAATTAGGTAACTTGTCAATGGTCACACAGCTAGCTATATCTGATCAGCCCACATTCTGTCCAAAGTGCACCAGTGGGCCAGTATACAAAGAAATCTAAAGGTTAGGTGAAATAAGGGCTTGAAAGGTAACTGTTGCTATATTTTTGTATGCTGTGAAATGGATTCCAATTTATAGCGACCCTATAGGACAGAGTAGAACAGCCCCATAAGGTTTCCAAGGAGTGGCTCATGGATTCGAACTGCCAACCTTTTGGTTAGCAGCCAAGCTCTTAATGAATGCACAATCAGGGCTTCCTGAAAGGTAGTTAGAACCCCTTAATGTTATTTCTGACTTGACTATATTGGATTGAAGGAGCCCTGGTGGCTCAGTGGTTAAGCTAACTGAATGTTCAGCAGCTTGAACTCACCAGCTGCTCCATGGGGGAAAGATTTGGCAGTCTGCTTCCATAAAGATTACAGCCTTGGAAACCCTATGGGGCAGTTCTACTCTGTCCTATAGGGTCCCTGTGAGTTTGAATGAATTCAACAACAACGGGTTTGGTTTTTTGTTTTGGTATATTGAATCACTCAAAACATCCCCGCACTTCTCTGTAACATAATCACAACACCCTTTAGTATTTTCGTAGTTAAGTATGTGGTAGGTTAGATAAGCAACAGTGTACTGGAATCAGATAACACTGGTAGAATTCTCGCCTCCCATGCAGTAGACCCAGATTTGATTCCAGGCTAATACACCTCATTCATAGACACCACCCATCTGTCCATGGTGGCCTAAGTGTTGCTATGATGCTGAACACATTTCAGTGAAGATTCAAGACTAAGACAGAGAAGGAAGAAAGACCTAGTCTGAAAATCAGTCTGTGAAAACCCTATGGATCCCAGTGGTATGATCCAGAACCAATCATGGGCATGGCACAGCACCGGACAGCCTTTTATTTCATTATGCATGGGGTCCCCATGAGTCAGGGGCCAACTCCAAGACAGCTAATAACAATTTCAGGAGACTCTCTAAGAAGAGACTCAGATTCCATTGTTCTGGGGTGGAGCCTAGAAGGGATGAGAAGTGCAAAGTGTAGCCCACCACCTCCCACTCCCTCTACCAGTCACCCACCAAGGCTGTTGATGTTACTCTCACCCCATCTTGCAGCAGTCTCTCCTCATTCCCCTTTCCCCTTGGCCACTGTCTCCACTTTGTCTCATCCCTTCTCTGGTCTACTGCCTCCTCACGGAGCTCCTCTTGCCCATCTTTGCTCACCCAGCTTCCATCCACCCTCAACTAATGTATCAGAGTGAACTTTCTAAAACACAACTCTGATCAAGTCATCGTCCATGGTTGAAATCTTCAATCATTTCCCCACTGCCCTCGTATGGCATCCCTGGGCCTACATTGTCTGATCCTTGTCTACTGACCAAGCTTAATTTCCAGCTATATCCCATTCATCTGTCCTCCCAGTCATACATTAACTCATATCACCCTTTTCTCTTGAGCCTCTGTGCCTTTATAGGCACTGTTCCCACAGCCCAACACACACACACAGACACCCTGCCTCATCTATCTATCCTGCTCTCTCAGCCCAAGTCACATATACCTTCTACGAGGATCCCCCCCATAGCATATACTCTTGTTATAACCCAGATCACACTTACTTGCCATTACTGATGTTCTGATCTCTCACACCAGACTGAGTCTAGGAGATTTATTTGCTCATCTTTACATCTCTGTTGTCTAGTGCCTGGTACGCAGTAGGTGCTCAATGAATATTTGCTGAATGAATGCGTGATTGCCAAACATGAAGAATCCTATACCGGAGGTGAACACAACATGATATGGGGAAGAATATTTCTACCAACATTTCTCCTGTTTAAAAAAAAAAAAAAAAAGATCTACGACTACAAGATGTCACAGCAGAAAACCCAAAGGGACTCAGGACTATTTTCATGCTAGTAACTTCCCATTCTGCTTTTTGAGCTGCTTTTTTGCTCATCTTGCCACCCCCAACATCAATGATTTATTGACTATTGACTTCTTTGCCTAGAGCTGGAAACAAATTCATTTGCATACTATACTGCTTATTTCGACCTAAATCAGGCTGAAACTGAGAAATTAATCCAGTTCAACCAGGAATGCACTCCCTTGCACAGAACACTTGAAAATCTGATGATGTTCAGAGCCTTGAAGGAAAGTGTCTGGAATAGCAATGGAACCATGACCTGGGTAGAGAAAGCCATGAATTGAGTTTATTTAGGGTAAAAAGATAACTACTTGAGGGAGATGTTGCTACTCTCTTCAAAGGGGCTATGTGAGATAATATTTGGACCTGCCTAAACAAGTTCAGAAGGTTGACTAAGGAACAAATAGGTGGGAGGTAGCCTGGTTTAAAACCTGGAAGAAATGCCACACCATTCAAGCCATCCCATAGTGCTGCCCTGGTGTATGGTGGGGAGGGGACCCATTGTGGAGGAAGGGGTTCCCTACACATCACTGACTGTGCTGAAGCAGAGATGATGGGGTATCTACACTTCAGGGATGTCATTGAGGGGCACGAAGAACTTTTGTAATTTTTTTCCTATCCAGTATCCATCATCTCATTTGGTAATTTTACCCATAAATTTTCATTTGGGGAATTACCCTTTCTATTTTCAGTGGATAAGGGACTGGTGGCCCCATCTCCAGGCTCCAAGAGTGAGCATGTGACCTTAGCTGGGTCACTCAAAATACCACATCACCCTGGCCAGGTGATTGGTTCATGAGTTTGCATGTAACTTGGAGGCTAACCAATGAGATGTCTCCCTGGAACTTTTCCTGGAGGTGTTGCTAATCTGGAGAATGTCAGCCTAGACCAAAGATTTTCTGTCTTTGCCACGACATTCTACACAGAGCTGCAAGAACAATCTTTTGAATAGGCAAATAAAATCATACTGTTACCCTACTTAAAAACCAGCAATGACTTCCAACTATACCTAAAATACAAACTCTTTATCATAGCCCACAATCCCTGACATCTTTCTTTTACCTCTCTGACTTGTTTTCACATGACTTTCCTCTTTGGTCACTAAATTATGGTCCATTTCAGTCTCCTTTCAGTTATGCCAACACAGGAAGATCATCCTTGCCTTAAAGTCTTTCCAGGTGTCATTCCTTCTGTCTAAAACTTTTCCCCACATTAGTGCATGGCATGCCCCCTCTTACCACATCTCTGCCTTCCCAGATGTTACCGTCTCAGAGGGATTTTCTATGATTATTCTCTTTACTCTTACTCTATATCCCCTTACCCAACTTTATTTCTCCATAACACTAACTGAAATTATACATATGTTTTCATTTGTCTCCTTATTTGTTCTACCTTCTCCCTTAGAAAATAAGTTCCATGATTTAAAAAAAAAAAAAAAAACCAGTGCCACTGAGTTGATTTTGATTCATAGTGCCCTATAGGACAGAGTAGAACTGTCCCATAGGGTTTCCAAGGCTATAATCTTTACAGAAGCAGACTGCCACATCTTTCTCTCATGGAGCAGATAAGTTCACTTCTGTATCCCCAGTGCTTAAAACATGCCTAGAGTATGTTGTTGTTGGGTGCTGTTAAATCGATTCCAACTGATAGCAACCCTATTTGACAGAGTAAACCTGCCCCATACGGTTTCCTTGGCTGTAATCTTTATAACAGCAGATTACCAGGTCTTTTCTCCCACGGAACTGCTGGGTGGGTTCGAACCACTGACCTTTCAGTTAGCAATCAAGCATTTAACCATTGTGCCACTGGGGCTCTTATCAAAACCTGTTGCCGTCGTCGATTTCAACTCATAGTGACCCTATAGGAGAGAGGAGAACTGCCCCATAGGGTTTCCAAGGAGCAGCTGTTGGATTCGAACTGCTGAGCTTTTAGTTAGCAGCTGAGCTCTTAACCACTGCACTACCAGAGCTCTGCCTAGAGTATAGTAGGTCCTTAGTAAGTAGTCAAATGATGAATGAAGAATGAACAAATAAATGAACTTATACTAGCTAAACCAAAAAGAGAGAGAGAGAGATGGGTAAGTGGCTCTGAAAGAGAGAGACAGAATTCCTAACATCATCTGAGCATGTCAACCCAGCTAAGCCTGTTTCCTTGGACTTTTCAATTAAGTGAGCAAATAAACGCCCTTTTAGCATACTGGGTTTCTGTCACCTGCAACCAAAGAGTTCTGACTTATGCCAGAGATTCGTAAGCCCAGCAGCGGGGCCCAACCATGTGACTGATCTCTTCAGTCTCAACTCGTATATTTTCTAAACAGATTTAAACAAAGCTTTGTCACAAAGGCCTATTTCTCTCTGTCACTCACTATTGACTGAACATAGCTTAGTCTTGTGCCTTTCACCTGACAAGTAAGACGAGGTAAAATGCGATTCGGAGGGGCTAAGACAGCTAGGCAGAGATCAGGCCTTGTAGATGTGACAGAAGCAGGCCCTGTACTCTTCCTGTCTCTGGGGCCCTCCTCGCCCCTACAGAGGCCACTTAGCCTTGTTCCTTACCACATGCTAAATCACAGGCCCCAACTCTGGGGTCAATTCTGACCCAAAAGAGAAGTAATTAATCAGCACTAGCCTCACATTCTAAGCTTTAACCTCAGGTCATATTTTCTAGTAAGTTGGCCTTGAACCTGCTTTCTTGGTTTTGGTCACTGGATTCCTAGCTTTGCCCTAAGTCTGAGTATCTGTCTTGGTAACCTTCTTAGTGATCATATTAGTAGATGCTTGCCTTTATTGGGTGTTCCTCGTGCGCCAGGCTCTGTTCTAAGCATTCTTTGTGTTATGAGATCATTTCATCTTCACTGCAACACAATAAGGTGGATACCATCATTACTCTCATTTCACAGATGAGGAAGGCAAGACATGAAGAGTTGCAATGACTTTCCCAACATCACACAGCTACTAACTGGTACAGTTTGACTGCAAACCCAAGCAGTCTGGCTCCAGAGCCTGTGCTATTAGCAATCACAGTATAATAATTTCATAAGTCTGCAAATACCTGTGGTGTCACATTTTATGTCTCAAAGATGGATACGACACTATCTCCCATCCCACATGCTCTTCTTACAATGTGACTTTGACACATTAAGTAGCAGGGCCTATGTCCCTTTGCCTTGAATCTAGAGTACGTGATGCTATGCAGTTTCTGAGGCTAGATCATAAAAATGCCATGCATTTCTGCCTAGCTATCATGTAACACTCTGTCTTGATATCTAGTGCCATGCTGTGGGGAAGCCCAAACTGGCCCACGTAGAGAAGCTACAAGGAGATACCACATGTAGGTACTCTGCCTGACAACCCAGTTTAGGTCCCAGCTGATAGCCAGTATCTCCATTTGTCACGTGAGTGAAGATGGCTCCAAATGATTCCTGCTTCTAGTCGTTCAGTCTCCCTTACCCTTTGAGTCTTCCATCCAAGACCTCAGACATCATGGGGAAGTGATAACCCCTTCTAAAATGCTGACCCACAGAATGTGTAAGTATAATAAAATGGTCATGCTATAAAAAAAAAAAAAATTTTTTTTTTTTTTTTTTACCACTAGGTTTTTTAGTGGTTTGTAACACAGCAATAGTAACTGGAGCATCACCCCCCATCCACCACCTAGTATATACCCAGTCTATAGAGTTCTACCTCTGAACAGTATCTGGTTGAGTCCCTAATACCCACTGACAGGTTCATCATATTCTGCCAGCCTGATATGTCACCTCATCATTTCTTGAACTTCTTGAGTGCCAACAGCCAACCTCAATTACCACTTCTTGTCTGTAACCTGATCCTTGTGACACCAAGTGTTACCAGACTGAACTTGCCTTCACTTTCTAAAGCTGCTGCTGACCTCTCGGAGCTTGCCTAAGAGCTCAGTTTCCTGTCTCCCAGACAGCCCAATTCATTTTCAGGTGACCTAGTCAGAGTTCAGAAGTGGAGTTGATCCAACTTCTTCATTTGAGAGAAACAAAAATGGAGACCCAGCAAAATAGCCCTACAGAGCAGCAACTGACAAATATTGAACCCTTTATTGTACATCACTGCATTCAACTCCTGCAAATTATTCTATATAGGTGGTAACATTCTTGGTGCCATTACAGATGAAGAACCTGAGATTCAGAGAGAGTAAGTCATTTTTGGAAGGTCACGTAATTGTGTTAAGCTGCCTCAATTTCCCCAGAGAGGTCAGATTTTGGAAGGTTGAAGACAAGACAGATCATGGATCTCCAAGATAGAAAAAACCATCGAGTTTTTCTTTAAGCAGAAAGTTTACCTGAGAGTGGTGTCTGGGGTCTTTAAAGCTTGTGAGGAGCCATCTAAGATGCATCAATTGATCCCAACCCACTTGAAGCAAAGGAGAATGAAGAACACCAAAAACACAAGGAAAATATTAGCCCAAAAGACTAAAGGTGCACATAAACTCCACCAGCCTGAGACCAGAAGAACTAGATAGTGCCCAGCAACCACCAATGACCACCCTGACAGGGAACATAACAGAGTCCCAGATGCGGGGGGAGAAAAGTGCAGAGCAGAACTCAAATTCATGTAAAAAGATTAGCCTTAATTATTTGACAAAGGCTGGAGGAGCCCCCAAAACTATGGGCCCTGGATGCTCTGTTAACCCAGAACTGAAACTGAAACCGTTCCCAAAGCCCACTCTTCAGACAAACATTAGACAGGACTATAAAACAAAAAATAATGCACACGAGGAGTGTGCTTCTTAGTTCAATCAAATACACGAGACCAAATGGGCGGCTCCTGTCCGGAAGCAGGATGAGACGGCAGGAAGGGACAGGAACTGGTTGAATGGACACAGGGAACCTGGGATGGAAAGACAAAGGGTGCTGTCACATTATGGGAATTGCAACTAATGTCACAAAACAGTATGTGTATAATTTTAGGTGACAGTTTACAGCTCAAGCAGAAATTAGCTTGAGCTGTAAACTGTCACCTAAAGCACCATAAAAAGAAAAAAAAACCAAAAGAAGGTCTACCTGATGTCCCAACAAGCTAACAGTTCTTGTCCAGATCTCTTCGTCCTTGAAAACACAAATCACATCATAGACGCATCTAGGAAATGAAGATGGTCCTTCCCCATGAGTTGGTATGGCAGATGCGGCTAAGGATATTTGTATTGTCAAATCCCTCCAATTTTTATTTCTCTCCACGTGTCACAGACTTTTTTGTCTTTTTATGCTCCATAGAATCTAAAACTGTAATATCTTCTGGATCCTTATCCTAGGATCTAGTAACAAATCCATTTTTGATGAGTGCGCCATGGCTTCTCAGGGAAGGAAATATATGTCGTGGTGGTTAAAACAACAATCTTGGAGTCAGACAGAGGTATAAATACAGGCCGTGCTACTAGTGAGTGTGACTCGGGCAGGTTATAAAACCTCCATGAGTCTCTATGCCCTCATGGAGTGGGGACAATAACAGGACCCATCATGGGTTGTGATGTGAACAAAATTAGATAATGCTGAAAGCCTGGAATGTAATAAAAGCTAAAAAATTGACCATATCATTGTTACTGCATAAGGAAATGGAATGGATTCTTACAAAACAGGAGAATTTCACTCTCCTCTAGAAAAACCATCAATTTATAAACAATCTCTCAAACCCCACTAAGTGGCAAGAATGACAGATAACCCAAGTTAAGTATTCATTGACATGATTCCCACCACTGATCGCTCTCAAGTGGCTAAGACACATTTTGACACTAATCGTTCTCGGCAATCATAAGATGCTGATTTCTAAATTTCAATCTTCCCTAGTAAGTCTGGTGGCTGGAAGACCATACTTCTGATGTGAGGGCTGGACGTGGGAACCTTGACTTCCTTAGTCTCCAGTCCAAAAAATAATTAGAGAAATGATGAGATCAGAGTCCCATCCTTCTGGTAAAGAGGAGAGTCCATAAAAACAAGGGAGAAAAGATTCAATTGTAATCTGACTAATGCATCTCCAGAAGGGTTGCTATCTGCTGCAGAACACTCCCCATTAGAGAAATCAATTTAGCATTCAACTTCTCCTCCTGTGGCACATATTGAAGTGGCATCTGACAAGGGTGGAAAGCAGATTTGTGTTAAATACTGCCAATAAAGCCTGTAGCTCAAGGTTACAGCAGTCAACAGAAATCCAGTGCCTGGGAAACCCTGAGACCCTCATCCATCAGCTAGAACCAGTAGCTTTGAAAGGGAGCAGTAGATCTGTGTCATGAATGAGAAAAGTAATCAAGATGAGATCACTGGGGCCACCATAGCCTGAGATGGTGGTTTTGTATCAGTCCTTTGAAATAGGCCTGAGCTTCCAGGCCCCCCCGAATATCTTGTTGGTTTTTCTTGGTTGTAGTAGATATCTCTTGTCTTTGCTTGCCCAGTATCCATTCTGTCTTCTTTTTTCTATCAATAGCACCCACTTTACCTTGGGCAATAGTTCCTCTTCTACTTCCAGTCTATTAGATTTTGGTGGAATTTGTTGTTGTTGTTGTTGTTAGGTGCCGTCCAGTTGGTTCCAACTCATAGCGACCCTATGCACAACAGAATGAAACACTGCCCAGTCCTGAGCCATCCTTACAATCGTTGTTATGCTTGAGCTCATTGTTGAAGCCACTGTGTCAATCCACCTCGTTGAGGGTCTTCCTCTTTTCCGCTGACCCTGTACTCTGCCAAGCATGATGTCCTTCTCCAAGGACTAATCCCTCCTGACAACATGTCCAAAGTATGTAAGATGCAGTCTCACCATCCTTGCTTCTAAGGAGCATTCTGGTTGTACTTCTTCGAAGACAGATTTGTTTGTTCTTTTGGCAGTCCATGGTATATTCAATATTCTTTGCCAACACCACAATACAAAGCTGTCAAGTCTTCTTCGATCTTCCTTATTCACTGTCCAGCTTTCACATGAATATGATGTGATTGAAAATACCATGGCTTGGGTCAGGCGCGCCCTAGTCTTCAAGGTGACATCTTTGCTCTTCAACACTTTAAAGAGGTCCCTTGCAGCAGATTTACCCAATGCAGTGCGTCTTTTGATTTCTTGACTGCTGCTTCCATGGCTGTTGATTGTGGATCCAAGGAAAATGAAATCCTTGACAACTTCAATCTTTTCTCCGTTTATCATGATGTTGCTCATTGGTCCAGTGGTGAGGATTTTTGTTTTCTTTATGTTGAGGTGCAATCCATACTGAAGGCTGTGGTCTTTGATCTTCATTAGTAAGTGCTTCAAGTCCTCTTCACTTTCAGCAAGCAAGGCCATGTCATCTGTATAATGCAGGTTGTTAATGAGTCTTCCTCCAATCCTGATGCCCCATTCTTCTTCATATAGTCCAGCTTCTCAGATTATTTGCACAGCATACAGATTGTATAGGTATGGTGAAAGAATACGACCCTGACACACACCTTTCCTGACTTTAAACCAATCAATATCCCCTTGTTCTGTCCGAACAACTGCCTCTTGATCTCTGTAAGGGTTCCTCATGAGCACATTTAAGTGTTCTGAATTCCCATTCTTCACAATGTTATCCATAATTTGTTCTGATCCACATAGTCGAATGCCTTTGCATAGTCAGTAAAACACAGGTAAACATCCTTCTGGTATTCTCTGCTTTCAGCCAGGATCCTTCTGACATCAGGAGTGATATCCCTGGTTCCACGTCCCCTACTAAATCTGGCTTGACTTTCTGCTGTTCATAAGGGTTTCACTGGCTAATGCTTTTCAGAAGTAGACTGCTGAGTCCTTCTTCCTAGTCTGTCTTACTCTGGAAGCTCAGCTGAAACCTGTCCTCCATGGGAGACCCTGCTGGTATCTGAATACCCGTGGCATAGCCTCCAGCATCACAGCAACACGCAAGCCCCCACAGTACGACAAACTGACAGACAAGTGGAGTGACAAGTGGAATTTAGCCTACTTCAAACTCCAAGGGTAGGTAAACATGTGACCACAACCTGACCAATCAGAGGACCCTGCCCTCACTGAGAGCTTCAAGGATGGGCATGTGACCCAATGAAGGTCAATCAGAGTCAGTAAAACTCAATAATGGGATATATTGTAACTGGCTGTTACAAAGAAATCATCTTCCACTGGGGTGGCTAGGAAGATAGGATATAAACCAGAAGCTTTTGGTGGCAATTTTATTACCACGAAGATAGAATAAGACCAGAAAAACAGAAATAGGAGATGGAAAGAAAGAATTCAAAATCTGATTAAATCATTTGAGCTCCTAGACCCAGCTATGCCTGAATACCATCCCCTAAACTTTTCAGTTCCAAGAACCAGTAAGTTTTATTTTCTTGTTTTAAGCCGATTTGAACTGGGTTTTTGCCATTGTGACTAAGAAAGATCTGACTATTCCAATGTAATGTCACCCAGAAGAGGCAGGCCTGCTTGGACAACACCAGCTCTCCATGGAGCCCAATCTAAGGTCACACTCAGCAATTAGTCACATACAGATCCAATTTGCCAATGCATTAACAAGAAATGGGCACGTGATTGAAGATTTCATGTGATTGATGAGAAATGGGATACACATTCCAACCACACACAGCAGATGCTGGTGATGCTCCACCCATCTCCCCTCAGACTTCTCACCATTTCCATGCTCATCATTCTGACTTTCAACAATCAGAACCTCCATCTTTGGGCGAAGGCTGCCCTCAGGTGGCAGAAACCCTCTTTGCCCATGCCCATGACAGGTCAGGTTGTTGTGTGCCATTGAGTTGATTCCAACTTATAGCGATCCTGTAGGACAGAGTACAACTGCCCCCATAGGGTTTCCAAGGCTGTAATCTTTAAGGAAGCAGACTGCCACATCTTTCTCTCCTGGAGTCGCTGGTAGATTCGAACCACTGGCCCTTTGGTTAGCAGATGAGTGCTTAACAACTGTGCCACAAGGTCGGGAATTCCTGAGAATTTGTATCTCCCTGGGGGAATTAATATCACCCATTTTTTTTTTTTTCACCAGTCACTAAAAGGGCCTTCCCTTCCCTGTATCATCTCCCCACTTCCTTGATGGCGTTTGTACCTCCCAAAGCAACTACCAGTTAGCAGTTACTATTGAGTGAGTCAACTTCAGCTCGCGTGTGTCAGAGTAGAACCGTGCTCCGTAGGGTTTCCAATGGCTAACTTTTTGTAAACAGATCACCAGGCTTTTCTTCTGAAGCACCTCTGGGTGGACTCAAACCTCCAACCTTTCAGTTAGCAGCCCAGCATGTTCACCGTTTGCACCACCCAGGGGTTTCCCGAAAAAACTACACGTGCTCAGTCGTCAGTCTCAGTGTCTTCCTCTGAGAACAGAAACTTCACCAATTTCCCAGCAGACATCTTTGCTATTGCTAACTGAAAGTTCCTTCCCCTAACAGCCTCCTCATTGTGCCTTTTTTTCTTATGTCACCCAACCTTTTACAAATCCCCTTTTACGCTCCTTAGAAATCCATCTCTCGTATCAGCCTACATATCCCGTGAAGCAAATCGAAATCCTAGAAGCTCTCACACCCCTTCCACCTGCCCCAAAAGCTTATCAATATATTCATGCACCAAAAATAGATTCCTTCCAGAAGGGTATACTGTTGCCACTCAGATATGACTTACCTATAAATATCAGTGTAAATGACAAGCAACAGTTGAAAGTCAGGGGCACAGCCTGCTGGGTTTCCCCCTGGCTGGCTCATGACTACCCATCCAGCCTCCACTCTCCATCCTCCCTGCTTCCACCTTTTGCATTTTATTCCATTCCAGCCATACTGGATTAACTACTTGCATTTCCCCTAAAATAGGCCATGCTGTCTCTTTCCTTCTGTCTTTTTAAATGCTGTTCCATCTGCCTGAAATATCTTGTCTTCTCAGGGGTTCTTCAGGAACTTGTCTCCTTCTCACCCCCAACAAACTCATGTAATTCCAGGACTTTCTCACCCTAAAGGGTGAGAACTTGGAGTGGACTGCTTCAGAAGACTACTTTCATTGGAGCAGGTGGTAACTCGGCCAGCTGCTATAGACGGGATTAGAGGTTTGCATAATGAAGTGGTTCCCAAAGTTCAAGACAAATGCAGACACTATTTTAGGTATCTGGCCAGATGCTTCTAGGTGGCACATAAACACAGCTGTAGATAATATTAAATACACAGTAAGAAAGTTACTCTTTCCAATTTTTCTTCATTCTGACTACTTTAAAAAAAGAGAAAGTCTAATTTTGGATATCCCTATGTCTTTAACGCCTCTCTAGTATAGACTTCTCGCCTTCCGTGTTGGAGATCCGGGTTCAATTACCAGCCAGTGCCCCCTCATGCATAGCCGCCACCTGTCTGTCAGTGGAGGCTTGCATGTTGCTATGATGCTAAACAGGTTTCAGAGGAGCTTCCAGACTAAAATAGACTGAAAAAAAAAAAAAGGCCTGGAGATCTACTTCTGAAAATTCGTCAATGAAAACCCTATGGATCACACTAGTTTGATCCACAATCAATTATGGGGATGGTGCAGGACAGGGTATGGGCAGCATTTCTTTCCGTCGTGCATGAGTTGGGGCATTTGCTAAGCTCTCATTTATAACAGGCAAAATAATTCACGTTAATAATATTGTTTTCTTCTTATTTTATTGTTCTTATTCCTTCCTACTTACTGTAAGTCATGCAATTTGTTTCTTTTTCATTTATATTAATGATGTAAAGTTTTCCTTTAATAACTGATTTACTGAAGTGCAAAGACTCAAAATAAAAAAGATATTAAGTAAATATTTGTACACACACATTTATGCATATAGTCTTCCAAGCTCACTCCTTTTGCTTTCTGGACTCCACACCCCATGGAGTCCTAGGGTAGTATAAACAGTTAAAGTGCTCGGCTGCTAACCAGAAGTTTGAAGGTTCGAGTCTACCCACAGGCACCCCAGGAGAAAGACCTGACGACCTACTTCCAAAGAATCACCGTTGGAAACCCTGTGGTGCACGGTTCTGCGCTGACACACACAGGGTCCCCCTGAGTCAGAACCGACTTTTCGGCAACTGGGATAAAACCAAACCCGTTGTTGGCTCTGACTCATAGCAACCCTATAACATATTAAGGTGGTGCTTGGATATGACAAAATTTTACGAAAGTAATACTCAAATGAGTCAAGTTTGGTTTTAAAAAAAGCTAGAATAATGGTTGGAATACTTAACCTTTAAGATTACTTCCTCCCCAGATACCCAGTCATTACAAGAAGCCTTCCGGTGGGTAGTGATCTAAATCAAGTACATTCCCAAAAGCTCTGAAGACGCTGAACTAGAGAAATTGACTCAAGTTGGTCTTGCCACCTGCGTAGAGGGTTTTAGAAACCAACCAATAATTGAACTTTTCTCCCTATCCCCCTCCTTTCAGGGTGTCTAAGCTGAATTTTCACATTCCTGGATTATTTCAGAGTTGAAACACCACTGTTTTAACTAAATTTGGTTCCTCTGAAGTACAGGGCAGAGGAAGTTCCCATCTTGCTGAATCCCAGCTGTGATGTAGGACAAAAGCTTTCCTGTCTTTGATAAACAAATGAGGCTGAACATTAAAGGAGCTTTCTGATCCTCACTGAAGGAGGCAGCCCCAAAGCAAACCTTCCAGACCCTCCTAAGCAGCTTTTGATGCAAATGTTGAAAAGCAACAACTGCTTAAGCTTGTCATTTTTATTCTGAAATGCGGCTTAGAGCTATCCAAGAAGGGCTTTTCTCCTCCTAACCTTTCTGATTGCTCCTTCTCACACAACCAAATTCATTCAAATATATTTATCAAGTACCTTCCTGTGTGCCAGACTCTGTTATAAACACTGGGGATAAAGCAGCAGCCAGAACCTACAAAGTACCTACCCTCAAAAGCCCATGTTCTATCCTGGTCAAAAAAGGGGGAAATGTAAAGCAGAATCTCAAATTCTCAATAGAATCCAGACTTTCTGGAGCCATGGACGTTGGATGAACCCCTCAAAATATTACCCTGAGATAATCTTTAAACCTTAAACCAAAACTATCTTCTGATGTCTTCTTTGAACCAAAATCTAGCTTATCTTAATTAGTAAAACACATCTGCTTTGAGCATTGTGCTCTTTTAAAGAATTATCTATGTGAGATCAAACTGACAACAGCAACTTGAAAGGCTGGATGGGAAGCTTAGGGGGCAGTGAGTTTAAGATAATGGTGGTATAAAAGGTTTGGAAAAGGATAGCAAGAATGGTAGCACAACTTGAAGAATGTAATCAATGTCACTGAAAGGTACATATGGAAACTGTTCAGATGGTGTGTTTTTGGCTGGGTATACTGTCACCAGGGGAGATAGTAAATACATAAACACACCAACAAAATAAAGGGTGACTACAGTGGACATAATGCTATCTATAAGACAGAATTTGTCAGATGTATTTGTATGTATGTGTGTATGTGTACACGTGTAAGACGCAGTGGATGACCAGTACCAGGGTGGTCAATGATGACTTCTCTAACAATTTGATCTCAGCCTTGAATAATGAAAGCAGCCAGCCTTACAAGATCTGAGGACATTCCTGGTAAAGGGAACAGCAGGTGCAATTACCATGTGATGGAACTCCTTCAGTTTAACTCTTCCTCAAGTATTGGCCCTTTCCTATATTCTCTCCATTTTATTTTATTTTTTTTTAACATGGCTTAGCCATATAGTTCTGAACTGGGTTTCAGTCCTAGTTCCATCACTAACTAAACATGTCACTAAACCTTTTGAGTCTAAGTTTTTTGTTTTTGTTTTTCCATCTGTAAAACAGCAACAAGAATACTGGTAATAACACCTATTTAATAGGATTACTATGAAAATAAGATGATGTATGTAAAATGCTCAGCTTACTTCTTGGGTAAACACTCAACCACAGTTTCTCATCACTCTCATTTTACAGCTTTCCTTGGACAAACTCCAGGAGACATTTTGGTTCTCATGGGCTAAAGAGCACCTGGTGGATTCCAACAGCCGACCTTTTGGTTAGCTGCCGTAGCTTTTAACCAGTATGCCATCAGGGTTTCCAAAGTACGCCTAGTTCATGCAAAACCAGATCAAAATTTGAATTCTGAGCCTCTTCTTGTTTGAACAAGTTCGTGACTGATTGTTGTGAAATAGAAGCTGGTGTATTTTTTTGGTTCCAGGTATGTGCTGCTACCCCATTCAACAGAGCGGCTAGAACATTCCATGCTCACTGTCTTCAGCGTAGGGCTTTGTGTTTTGTTTTTTTTTTTTTTCCAGTAGGGATCCAAAGAGAAAAAGAGTCAGTACTTGTCCTTTGAGGTTCAAAATAAGCCTTTGAAACTCAAGGCAGGGGATAAGGTCTTCAGCAAAAAGGCCTTTTGAGTTTCAAGCACCTGTATCTTTTGAGTTTCCAAAGACCAAAATCCCAAGCTAAACAATAGGCATAGAAGAATACCTTCATTGATCTGTGAAAATGATTTTCGTCTGCCACAAAAAACCCCACAGGCTGGGGAGAAGAAGTGGAGGAGAAACCTAAGTGTTATAATCTGGTCAATGTACCCGGTGAAGCCGAGTCCAGCGGAAGATAGAGGTTAAGAATAAACCTACAGATATGAGGGTAAAGGAGAGTTGCTTCTTACTTTCCAAGTGGGGACCAGGAAAGTAAGCAAGGTCTGGGAGTTCTCCATCACCCTACCAGGGTCAGATCATTAGAGGAGAAACAACAGCCTGGTGTGATGAGTGTAAGAAGTTGGGGTCCCTGGATCTGGAGGAGCTATGTGGATAGAGACAGAAGTCAGCACCTACCTTCCCCCATTCACATGTGCATCTATATTACCATGTTATCTACTCTTCTCACGGGCCCGGGGTAAGGACAGCAGTCTGCATGTCTCCTGGACATGGTTCAACAAAGAGGTATCTGCCTGTGCCCCAAGACTTTGCTTAGCACCATTTGAATTCCCCCAGGTGGACAAAACTCTTTACGATGGCTCAGAGTAATCATGAACCCTCAAGATGGAACAGTGGCCCTAAAACTCTAGACAAATAAGCCCCAGCATCAATACTTCAGGGGGATAGAAAGGAATTAGCTTGAGTTCTCCCTGGAGCAAGAAGGGTACTAAAACACGCCTTCATTATACACTTGCAATCGAAAGAGATTTGCTGGAAAGACAACCCACCATCAATAAACTAATGGTCCAGGGAGAAGGCAGCCAACCACTGCCTGTCATGAAGTTTGCACAGCCCTCTGGGTTTCCTCCCATTCACCTTTTCTCTTAGAGCTGAAATGAAATTCCAGGGCCATAAACTTTTGCAGAGTAGAGCCAGACCAGGGTACGATGCCCCAGGGCCTTCCAAGCTCATTGCTTTTGCTTTCCTGATTCCAGACTCCAGAAAACTTTTACAAACAACTAACTTGACAAGGAAGGGATGGAGAAAGCTTCTCAAAGGTGTGTTCGATTCAGGAACTATATGAATCCTGGGCTGTCCTCTGAGCTCTGTGGCACACAGAAAACAAGCCACTAGCCACTCACTTGCCTGAATTTACAATAAATCTGTTTACATATAGACCAATAAGAAAGAAGGACCGAAGTAACTGCTTGAGTTTCCCCAAGGGGCTTGGTCCGGGGGTTTCCAAAAGCGAAACAATCTGGAGATTCCAAAAGCAAAATGGTAAGAAACGAAAGGTTAATCAGCTACCTCTGCTCAAAGGGAACTTTCCATCAAAACTGTCCCCCAAAAGAGCTGTTGGAGCCCAGCCTATGAATCTGAGGGTTTTTTCCTTCATAAAATAAAGTGTATCATCAATCTGGAGTCCCTGGGTGGTGCAGTTAAAACAGCTCGGCTGCTAACTGAAAGGTAGGAGGTTCTAGTCTACCCAGAGGTACCTCTGAAAAAAGGCCTGACAATCTACTCTTGAAAAATTGGTCACTGAGAATCCTATGTGAAAACCCCAATCAACACCCCTTCCCACCTATCCCCTCTTTCTTTGTCTCACTAACCACAAGCTTGTTTTGAGCAATATTTTTCAGGAAGTCGCAGCAGGTAGCTGCTCCATCCACTGAACTAGCCCAAGCTACGCTTTGAATCATGCGCAGATTGAAGAGATCACGTCCTTCAACCCACCCCAGATCTGACTGTCACCGGAGAGAACGATATTTCCCAGCCCATGATTTCACCAGATTCCATTTTAGAAGCGAGGACAGAAGATGATTTAATATCCAAACCTCCAAGTATGGGCATGGGAGAGCTAAGGGCAGAGAGTTCTGGGTACCAAACCCAGCCCCCAACGCCACTGGAAACAAAAAGCTCCCCAGCCCCCTTAGATGGTGAGCACGTGGCCTTATCATCACTAGACCCCACGTTGCTCCTTGTCTGAGCAGACAATAAATTTCCACTGTTTCCCTTGCAACTGGTGGTGTGGTGTCCGTCTTATTTCAATCGGCCACTAGGACAGGACTAGAACCCTCGTTCAGTTACACATGGAGCACTGTTCTCTCTGACACACATAGGGTCGTCACGAGTCAGAGTGGACTCAACAGGAACTGGTTGGGTGGTTGGCTGTAGTCAGTGTGGCCTGTACCCAGTATGCTCAAGCCCCATGGATTATTGAGTTCGTTCAGGTCCAACTTCTCAGTTTACCTTCTAAGGTCCTGATGTCCCAGGGAGTGTGTCTGCTCCAGTCCAGGTGTGGGCACTGAGATCCCACCCAGTGCGGCTGCCCCACCCAGTCTGAGACAGCATGGCAGAATATGTGAAGCTCGACAGTTCAACTTCTAGAAATGTATCCAAAGGAAATAACCATGCATAATCATAGAAGCAGATATGAAGGTATAGCTATGAGGATGTTCATTCCAGAATGAATTATAAAAATTAAAACAGTAAATAACTTAAATACCCAACAACTGGGGAGCGCTTAGGGAAATTATGGGAGATGCATGAGATGTTACATTGTCCTTAAATGTTCTGTTTGTAAAGTATCTAATAATGTGGGGAAATGCTTAATGTATCCCATAAACTACTGTGGAGTCGATTCTGACTCAGTGACCCTACAGGACAGAGTAGAACTATCCCATAGAGTTTCCAAGGCTATAATCTTTATGGAAGCAGACTGTCACATCTTTCTCCTGTGGAGCTGCTGGTGAGCTTGAACAGCTGACCTTCCATTTAGTAGCCGAGTGCTTTAACCACTGTGCCACCAGGGCTCCTTGCTTAAGGTGTAACATTTTTTAAATTATGTCACATATCACTGTATGTAGTGGGTACTGCACGGTTTGTAAATATTCATGCATACAAAGAAGTTCACCAATTTAAAACACTGACTCTGATGGTTGGCAGTTTTAATTTTTGCTTTATACAGGCAGTCCCTAAATTAGCATGAGGTATGTTCCTAGCTGTGTCTTTAAGCTGAATTTGTAGGTAAGTCGAAACAAGTACATACGGTTCTTGTTTAGCGTCAGTTAGTCAAACGTTTGTCTTAGTATAAGGCAGTCCCTGGGTTACAAATGAGATCCGTTCCTGACTGCGTCTTTAAGGTGAATTTGTAGGTAAGACAGTACAGGTGTATATAGTTCTTCTTTAACCTTACTTTAGTGCAAACAAAGTCTCAAAGCCTTTGCAATGATTTAAAAGCTGCACTTGCAGTAAGTGAAGGTGATTGTAATGAATAATTTGTGTCCAGTAGGGGTTTGTTCGGAGCCCTGGTGGCTCAGTGGTTAAGCGCTGAGCTGCTAACCAAAAGGTCAGCAGTTCGAATTCACCAGCTGCTCCTTGGAAACCCTATGGGGCAGTTCTACTCTGTCCTATAGTGTCGCTATGAGTTGGAATCCACTCGACGGGAACAGGTTTGGTTTAATTTAGGGGCTGGTTCAGTAATTTCAAAGTGAGGGCAAATTTACAGAACCTTAAAGGGCAAATATGAGTTATCCATAAGTCCGATGCTCGTAACTCAGGCACTTGCTGTACTCTTCATAGTTTCCTATCATAAACCATAAAAGTTTTAAAAATAATAATATTAAGAAGTATTCCTGCATGAGGTAACCAGTGTGTTTGACATCTGATCCTGACACCCAGAAAACCCTAGGAGCTGCCTCAGTCCCACCCCCACTACTTGGATGCTGTCTAAACAGGCTTCTGTCTTTCTATGGGCCACACCTGAGTTCTCAGTGGGGCTCTGACCCAGTTGCCGTTTTGGTGTTATTATATCACAACTTTAATAATATCAGTTATAATTACAGTATTCATTGCTATCATTTATTGATCACTGTGTTCCAAGTACTGGGCTGAACTTTTAACATACACAATCAAATATAAGTCTAATGAAAACCACTTCTGAGGTAGATGCTATTTTAGCCCCATTTTTCAGATAAGAAAACTGAGGAACAAAGAGATTTAAGCTCATTATCCCAAAGCTCACTGTTAGGAAGAGACAGAGCTTGGATTCGAGCTCAAATCTGTCTCACTCCAAGTGTTCTTGACTTTTCTTCTACACTGACAGCCCCTGCTCCCTTCTGGCCTGTTGATACAGAGTCCTATATCAACCCAGGAGGGCATTGGTGGTTCATTCGTAGAATTCTTGCCCTCCATAAGGGAGTTCCGGGTTTAATTCCAGGGCAGTCCTCCCCATGTGCAGCCACCATCCATCAGTGGAGACGTGTGTTGTTCTGATGCTGGACAGGTTTTAGTGGAGTTTCCAAACTAAGACACACTAGGAAGAAATGTCTGGCAATCTACTTCCAAAGGCCAGCCAATGAAAACCCTGTAGATCACAACAGTCCTAAATGTAACTGATCATGGGAATGGTGAAGGACCAGTTAGCATTTTGTTCCACCGTACACAGAGTCGTTATCAGTCAGGAGACGACTCCATGACAGCTAATAACAACAGATTACGTCAATCTAAGATGACCATGTAGAAAACCAGGTAGCCACTCAACTGAGACCAAGGATGAAGTCTCCTTTAACATATCAGATCCTTTTTGTAAGAAATCCATGCCAACCACAGGCTCCTTCAGCCTTGTTATCAGGACATTCGATGCCAAGGAGCAGCTCCCTGTCCACTGCACCCCAAAATCACTTCATCTGGACCCAGTTCGCCCCTCAAATTACCAATTCCTTCTGAGTGTCTCTCCATTCATCCAGCTGTCCTTTGCTAATCTCTGACATTCTCGGGACTGTTATAAAAATTAATTTGTCTAAGGACAGTTTCATCTAACTTTTACATGTCTAACACAAACTGAACACATTTCAAATAAGTTTCAGGAACGTTCCACATCCTTAGCGATTTCTTTATTTCCTTCCTACTTTGAGTCTCTAAAGAGTCAAGTTTTCACTAAGTTCCTTCAAAATTTATTCTAATTGGCATTGACACACAAAAGGATGTGAAAACACTCAAAGTGGGGTTGAATGTCTTGGTCATTAAGTGAGATGGTTTAGACAAGGCAGGCAGCTTTCACTAGGTGAGCTAGTCATCACCCCTGCCCCCTGGCTTCAACTGATCTTACATATTTATCTTTCCCACCAGACCAGTCCCTCCGTGAATTTCCAGGATATTTTTAAATCATTGGAAAGGCATCAGCAGCCACCGTTTTATTCCTGCACAAGAAGCCAGCTGTACCATCCATGTCCCTCTCTGTAGGTAAGCCAACTGTACTTTGTATCAGAGAGTGGGTGAGGACTCCCCCCCTCATCCCACAGGACTTCAGCCAGAACTAGAAGAGACCACCCATCAAGCACAGCTACTACATCCTCCCAGAAAACCACTGAACTATCCCAAAGTCTATAAAAATCCATTCTTGCAATCCTAGCTGGAGTCACACTCTATTTAAAAGACATACAAGCAGGCACAACCTCTGTGTCAGGATGTCTCTATTCATTCCACGTGCCTATTCCTGTTTTCACTCTATTATTTCATTTCTTAATTTAGCAACCCAAGCACTCTATGAGTTATTTAGCAATTACTGGGGGATGCACAGGTCTAACACAAAGTGGCAGAAGGAGGGGACTATGACAAATGCCCATTAGCACCAGGCCCTGTAATGGCCCCATAATGCTGCTTTGCACTTAGCCGGATGAAAGCAGCTATATATTGTAAGGAATTTTAAAGGGTGTCACAAACCTTAATTAATTCTCAATGCTCTGGGAGCAAAGTATTTACTCTGAATTTTACTCAAAAACTATTGCACAGAGAGGGTTACATGTCAAAATAAAAATATCTAAATCAAGTTCAATTATACTACAGAGAAGCGGTTGGAAGCACAGTTACATCTGGAGCCATTAGTTCATTCAACAAATTCCTACTGAAGTGTTAACACGTGCCAGAGGTAACTGGGTGATACAAACGGTTAACACTCAGCTACTAACCAAAAGGTTGGTGATTCAAATCTACCTAAAGGCTCCTCTGAAGAAAGGCCTGGCAATCTACTTCCAAAAGATCACAGCCATGGAAAGCCGTATGCAGCCCAGTTATACTCTGAAACACATGGGGTCATCATAAGTCAGAATCAACTTGACAGCAATTGGTTACTGGTATCCATGTGCCAGACATTTTGCTAGGCTCTGGAGGAACAAAGATGATCTAAACATACAGGGTCCCTAACCAAATGTAGCTTACAGTTTCATGCGTGAAACATCATTTCATTTATTGAATAATCACACAAATCTGTTGAATAACATAAAAGTTGCTTGATGATAGGTTGGAGAATTGCTTGTTCCAACCTGAAATCTCAAGGAAGACAAGCCTGGGTGTGAGTAACTGTACCAAGAACTATTAGCACTTACCCTTAGACTACCTTCTTAACCTTTCTTAGACTCGGTTTCCTCATCTGCCAACTAGTGCCCACATCAAAATTTTGTTCAAAGGATTAAGTGAGGCAACGCCTTATGTCTGCCCCAAAGGAAGTGCTAAATAAAGGTGAACAATTACAGCCATGACTATTATTCTCCAATAACCTCCTAAATGGTTGGTCCACTGTTCATCCAAAGATACATCAGTTAAAGCTGCAAAAGTTCTGGAATCATTCAGAATCAAATGTACCTCGAAAGGTCTGCTAAGTGCAGCTGTGTTTAGAGTTAACCTTTAATTAGATCCTGGTATCAGTGTCACTACCATTCCCTCCTGGGGCTGCCTGGGGGGTTTCCCTAGAGTATCAGCTGGGAGAGAGAGAAAAGGGGAATAGTTTCTTTCTGAAGCAGAGGACAGGCATTCTTGTAGTCCTTTCCAGACCCTACCACCAGGGGCCCTAAGATACTGCCAGAGGAGTGTCTTCTGTTCACTGCTTTAGCCAGGAGGGAGGGCGGTTTCAGCCTTTGGCCTGATATTCAACGTTTTTATCAAGGACTTGAATAAATGCTGATAAAAATCTGTAGATGATACAAAATTGGGACTTTATCTTGTAGGCAATATGCTCCATAATGGAATCAAGATCCCAGAAGACTTCTACCAGCTGGTGCAGAAGGCTGAGTTACACAACATGAAATTTAACAGAGATAAACACAAGGTCCTGCCCTTGGGGCTCAACAACCATCTGGACAAGTCCTTAATGGAGAAGCAGGTGCAAACACACCCGGTAGGTTTTCATCGCCTACAAGCTCAATACCAGTCAACAGTATCACGTGGCTTTCAAAGACACCATTTTGGGTTACATTACCTGAAGCAGAGGACAGCAACAAGGGAGGTGATGTGTCTGCTCTGCTTTGCCTTTTACTCTCATAGGTTTGGGCACAGTTTTGATAGATGGCACCCTTGAGCATCACTGAATAACGTAACCAGGGACATGATGAGGGCTTAAAATCATGCCTTTTGTGACTGAGGAAACTGAGAAGGACTAACAGGGAGAAGAGAAGACTTGGGACTGACATAACTACTATTTCCAAATTCTTAAGAAGTTATAAAAACAACAGCTTATGATGGTTCCTCAGGACAACTCCATTGTTACCCCCAATTTAAGATGCAGAAACTGAGGCAGACAGAGGTTAGAAGACAACTTACCGAAAATCATGGCTGATAAATGGTAGATCTAGAAATTCAGTTCAGGTCTTCTTGACTCCAGTTTCAGCATCTTTAATCATGACACTATGCACTATATGGAAGGAAGATTCCTTCCATGGAGACATATCATAGAATATGGCAAATAAATGTCTGTTTACCTGCCTGCCTTTTCTACTGGACTGGAAGCTCCTGGTAGGTACAGGCACTGACTTTTCATCATATCTCAAGTGCCTGACATGGAGTAAATACCTAATAAACAGTTCCTGAAGGAATCAATGAATTATCTAGCAGGGACAAGCTGCAGAGCTGCACAAGGAAGAACTCTCTACAATAAGAATCATCACTGAAGAGGATGAGCCATGTTAAGAGGCAGGACGTGGCTGAACCGTAGGAATGATCAGGCAGAGGTTTCAGAATTCAATACTGGGGACTCAGGCCATAAAATGAAAGGTCAATCTAGGATATTATCCTTTCATTCAACACACATTTATTAATGCCTACTGTGTACATATGGAAACCCCGGTGGTATAGTGGTTAGGAGCTAACCAAAAGGTCACCTGTTCGAATCTACCAGGTACTCCTTGGAAACCCTATGGGGCAGTTCTACTCTGTCCTATAGGGTCACTACGAGTCAGAATCAACTGGACAGCAACGGGTTTGGTTTTTGCGGGGTTTACTGTATACCTAGCACCAGGTCATAGAGTTGGGGCTTTCCAACATGACTAAGACACAGTTGTTCTCCTGATGAGTCTCAAAGCCTGGTGGGGTAGACAGGCCCAAAAAGGAACAACCAAAATATGATATAAGGAAGTTTTCTATGAAGAGCCATGGAAGGACAGAGGTTAAAGTAATTAACTCAGTGGTTAAGAGGTTGGCTGCTAACCAAAAGGTCGGCAGTTCGAATCCACCAGGCACTCCTTGGAAACCCTATGAGGCAGTTCTACTCTGTCCTATATAGGGTCGCTATGAGTTGGAATTGATTTGACAGCAACAGGTTTGGTTTCTGGTTGTGGAAGAGATAGGCAAAAAATAACCAACGTGTCAATGAGTGGAGTTTTCCAGACAGAAATCTGTGACAAAAATATGCTGTCTCCAGCCCAGCTTCCATTCCTCCTTCTAATAAAATCACAAAAATATTTTCTTTGGGAGGCCATCCTTCTCCATTTTCAGACCTGTGGATAGAGTGGGATGACCTCACTCGAAATTCTAGGGCTTTAAGCCAGTTGGTATATTCTATGTCTGTGTCTAATTAGAGCCAAGGAGAGATCAGGGGACAGTTGCTAGAGTTGTAGGAAAGAGAAGTATGGATTCTAATGCATTCGGTGCTATAAGAATGTGAGATTTGCAGCTGCTGGAACAATCCTGCAACCATAAGGGGAGAGCCTGCAAGCTGCCAAGAACACCATGCAGATCCTGGGAATGGGGCCATTCAGAAGAAGCATCACCAAAGGCTGAATGCTATTGGCATTATTTATGTCCTGAATCAAACCATACCTGAAAGCCAGACCTACCCATGGATCCTTCATTATGTGAGTCAGTAGATATGTTTTATTTTGCTTAAGTCAGTGTGAGCTGGATTTATTGGTACCTACCAAATGATTCCTAATTGATACAGTGGTTCAGGTTGCAAAAATGTCATGTGAGAAGTAACAGAGGTAAAATGAGCAGGGTGCATTCTGGAATGGTCATTCAGTGTGGGTGGTGAGTAAGGAGTGACTGAAGAGACTGATGGAGGTCTCATTAGAAGGGACTTTGGGTCAAGTTAAGGAGTCTAAATTCCATTGTGTAGGATATATCCCTTCCAATTCTGAAATCTCTTGGTTTTCTGAGTCTGTGTTCCCAAAATTCTTTGCACAAGAAAGAGAACATTAGCCCAAGAGTAGCAGCCTTGCCTGAGTTATGGCCACAGGTTCTAATGTGCCTGCTCTTGGGCATTTTATCTGTATCCATCAATCTGCAAAGAAGCAGGGAGTCAAGG
The DNA here is from genome assembly GCF_024166365.1 of Elephas maximus indicus. Lineage (NCBI taxonomy): Eukaryota > Metazoa > Chordata > Mammalia > Proboscidea > Elephantidae > Elephas > Elephas maximus. The sequence goes on along the minus strand of NC_064830.1, from coordinate 86,184,452 downwards.
GTAGGAATTACTGCCCTGGGCTCTGGGAGCCCATGATCCCTGGCTGATCATCCACCTGGCAATAACCCTCATAGACTTGCTTATAATCAGGTACTTGCAATTTAGTAATACTTAGGGCTGCCAGAAATTTCCACTTCTGAACTCCAGATCATTTGTAAGAGTAAGAAACAGAGCTGCAGCCTGAGGTCACATTGTAATGTGCACAGTCCCCCAGCCTCATACTGGTCTTAGAAGCTGTGAAACAGAGGGGTGACACTGCCCAGGGATTACCAGAAATTCATTCTGCCCACTCTGCATGGGGCACGCTGGTGTATCTTTCTAGGGCTGGGGCAGGACATGAAGTCTGCAGAGCCTGTAAGGACATGCATGCTGGAGTGGACACATGGACACCAAGAGACTACCTGGCATTCTCATCAGAGCTATAGATGATGAATGCTACCAGAAGGGGCAGTATCCCTTTCCTCCTCAAATGGGACCAATGAAAAGAGTAGCAAGGCTCCTGTGCCACCAAGCTTACAACCAGGTATCTATGAAGCAAGGGCAGAGACAAGGGAACAGTTTCAGATAAAGCTGAAGCTATAGGAGAGTGTGCTGACCTGGAATTGCCTGTTAATAAACCACTCTCAAATGTAAGATCTATGAGAGCGGTGATCTTGTCTTTTTTGATCAACACCGCACCGCATTTTTTTAATGATAATAAGTTAGCAACACTACAATGGGCCAGGCAATATTCTAAATATGTTGTACATACTAATATGCTTGATCTTCTCAATAATTCCATGAGGTAGGTGGTATCACTAGCTGTATGTACAGATGAGTAAGCTGAGGAAGAGGTCAAATAACCTGTACAAGACCAGTTAGTATATGGTGGAACCAGGATTTAAGCCCAAATCAACTGGCTCTAGAGTCAATATTCCTATTTTCACTACACTTATACTGCTTCCCAACTACCTGGGACATTCATTCAAGAAGTACTTACTGAGTATCTACTACATATCACACACTTTTTTAGGTGCTGGGGATTCAGTTGTGAACAAAACAGAATCAGGAGATCATTAAACATTGGATGGATGGATGCATGGACGGACGGACAGATGGACGGATGGACAAACTGATGAATGAATGAATATAAGGGCCTTGGCTTCTGGACCACTATGCATCCATCAGTTTGTCATACTGTGGTGGCTTGCCTGTTCCTGTGATACTGGAAGCTTTGCCATCGGTATTTCAAATATCAGTAGGGTCACCCTTGGTGGACAGGTTTCAACTGGGCTTCAAGACTAAGCCAGACTAGGAGGAAGGACCCGGCAGACTACTTCTGAAAAAAGTGGCCAGTGAAAACCTTATGAAAAGCAGTGGAAAATTGTCTGATATAGTGCCAGGAGATGAACCCCTCAGGTTGGAAGACACTCAAAGTACGATGGGGAAGAGCTGCCTCCTCCAAGTAAAGTTGACCCTGATGATGCGGATGGAGTCAAGCTTTGGGGGCCTTCATTTGCTGATGTGGCACGACTCAAATTGAGAAGAAACAGCTGCAACCACAGCTTCTGAAAATAGGAAGATGGGATTCACAGATATAGAAAAGACCTGCTGAATATCATGGATGAATCACTGATGGAAGACACGGTGGGTCTCTATTTCTCAGGGTTTTTTCCAGCATTCAGTTGTGATTTGTCAGTGGAACACATGCCGACCCTACAACCAGAAGCCCGGCTCCATCCTATTACCATCTGTGTAATCTGGAATCAATCACTCAACTTCCCAGAACCTGTTTCCACACTTCTAAAATAAGAATAACCCCAGTTACTCACGCAGTTACTCTAGATTAAATGTCATTTGCTATTGTTTGGAGCCCAGTTTAAACGTCATATCTTTTCTGTAGCTTTCAATTCAACAAATGTTTATGAAATGTGCCCCTATATACAGACATTGTGTGTGCTGGAGGCAGGGATACAACAACAGTAAGTAAGACAAATACGGTCCACGCATTCAAAGAAATTTTAATTTAGTAGGGAAACAGGAAAAAAATAACAAACATGAGTGTTGAGTAGTAAGTGTTGAGAAGAGGGATATTTGGGATTTTATGGGGATGTGTGACAAAGGTATATTCAAGCTCTCCTCTTTGATGTTTTCAAACTGCTTCCTTTGGGTTGGCTACTATTATGTATCCCTTGTCCAACATGGCTCTTAGAGAGGGGTTCATACAACCATTAAAGAAGAAACAATTGCACGAAGTGGATGTAAGGATGGATTAGGATAGATGAATGGATGAGTAAGTGGGTGGGTGGGTGGGTAGGTGGATGGACGGACGGATGGAAGCAAGAGCAATAGTCCATGTGAAAGGATTTAGGACTTCAAAACTATCAAGTTTAGGGGTAAAATACAGGCCATTCTGAGTTGATGTTCACATATTTGAGAACTAGAAGGAACAGGAAGCATCAGGGTCAGAACTCAGGTACAGCCAGTAACTCTAATTGAGATGACATGAGAAAGATGAGAAACAAGATCTAATTATAGGAGATGATGCTGGCAAAAAGAAGGATTCTTTGGATTGCTAGACCCAGAGTAACTGGTGTTGTATGCTGTTTAAAAAAAAAAAAATGGCCACAGATGCCTCCCACCCCTAAACATGCAACACTTTAAGATATGGCTTTGCAGCTCTCCCATCAAGAGGGGGAATTTATTTATCAACACTTGAATCTGGCCTTGCACATATTACTTGCTTTGATCAAAGGGGCTTTAGCATATGTGACACAAAGCAGAAACTTAAAAGCACTTGTACATTGAGGTCTGCTCTCTTGCTGCTTCAGGAGTCATGAGACCACTGCCATGTGAACCTCCATGTTAAGCCTGCTGGATGGTGGAAGACACGTGGCCTAGTTGTGCCTATTGCCCAGCCGACACTGAGCCAACTACCGGACATATGTGGGGCCATCCTGAGATCAGCTGAGCCAGCCCATAACCAGAACTACTCAACCAATCACAGAATCATGATAAATAATAAAATAGTTTTAAGCTGCTAAGTTTGGGGTGGTGTGTTATGGTCCAAAGGAGAACTGAAAAACAGGGAGTCATGAGTAGCCATGAACGCTCCCGCAGACTGAGTGAACACAGAGGAGTGGATGAAGCTACTCCTTCGTGTTTTCCAGTCCTTGAGCCAGAGGGATACTTTTAGCAGATACACTTCTCATCATTACTATCACAAGCTAACCACTGCCTGGAATGTGATAAACAGTTTCCCAGTGTGTATTTACTCAATCATTTTTAAAATAATTTATTCAACAATTATTGATTTAGCACCAATATAGTTTAAGCCCAAGACTTCCATAAAAAACCCGTGGCCGTGGAGTCAATTCCACCTATAGGATAGAGCAGAACTGCCCCACAGAGTTTCTAAGGAGTGGCTGGTGGATTCCAACTGCCAACCTTTTGGTTAGCAGCCAAGCTCTTAACCACTGAGCCACCAGGGCTCCGAGCCCTAGACTAGGCATTGCAAATACAGCAGAAGGTATTAGAGATATGGCTAAGTGATCATACTAAGGATTGGAATGGGGTTAGGTCAAGGTGGGGATACACCCAATCAACACCCACCATCACTATTCCTCTTTGTGCCCCTCAATGACAGGGGCCCCAGCTTTATATCGCCATTCCCAACACACAGTAGAGAAAATAATCAGGCTTTACTGACAGGACCACTGGAGAGTTTTTAGCAAGATGTGGAATTACAACAATTGTTTGGCCTGATCCTGTGCATTTATTCACTAAATTCCACCCACACACTGCTTGACCAACACCCATTATGGAGGAACTACAGCTGTCTTAGGTCTTAATACAGTTGTTAAGAGGGCAGACTCTGGAGTTACACTGTCTGAGTTTGAGTCCAGGATTTAGTATTTTGTTACTTTACTCAATCTCTGTGTTTCAGTTTTTGCATTTAAAAAACGGGAATAATATTAGTTGCTACCTATACGGTTGCTATGAGTTGGAACCAACTCAACGGTGCTTAACAACAACAACAACTCTGTAGAGTTGTTGGAAGTATTAAAAACATGTACAAAAAGTACCTGGCTCATTGTAGTGAGCACTACATATAGTACATGCTATTATTTTATTGTCCTTCTTCCTTGTTCTTATCCTGCTCTCAACCCTGACTCTATCAAACTTCTGATATGTGGTCCTGCCCTTTTGCACTAGGGTGGATCTGCCTTTGCAGATTTAGACCCTGGGAATCCTCTTTGTCTCAGCCATTAAAATATGCCTCTCAGGGAATGCACAATGCTTAGGGAACACTGAGCTTCTGTTAAGGATGGTGGAAAAAGCTGGGAAAGGATAAGGGTAATAGCTGAACATGATGGACATAAGTTAATGTCATTGAACTGTACTATGTTGAAATGGTAAATTTTTTGTTACATATACATTTACCACAATAAAAAATATACATATGGTTCTCAGATCCTCTCCTGCAGAAGCATAATTGATAGGCAACCCTGGTTTGAGGACTCCCCATCTGATCTGCCCGGGCAAAAATATTTTTAGAATTGTGCTGCAATCTATGACTCTTCCTATTCAATCCTCCATCCACTGCCCTCTCCTTTGCAAAATGTCAGACTCACACTGCAGTCTGAAGACACCCTGTCTCTCTACCTCCCTTCTTCAAGCACCCCCCAGAATCTCATTCTCATCCTTTCTTGGCATTTGCTTCTGTACCTTAGAGGACCCAAACTAACATACTTTTGGACAATGGATTCTACCTATGTTCTTTGAATTAATTCCTCTGCTTGTTGCTCCCCAGGCAAAATTCCCTCATTCACCGCCCAAGACCTAGAACATCTGTCTTCCTTCTCTATGGTACAGGATAGACTGGAACAGGAAGAGGTACCGTCTCTTCCTCACATCCCACAACCAGTCCATCAACAAACCTGTTTACCTTTACCTTACATCTGGAATCTGACCACTTCTCCCCATCTCCACGGCTACCACCTTGGTCTGGGGTGCCATTAGTCTTGCCTGGACTATTTCAGTAGCCTCCTAGCTGGTCTCCCTGTTTCTGCACTAGTAGTCTGCTCTGTTAAAACTAAGTAAGATTATTTAGTAGCTCTGCTTAATGCCTTCCAATGGATTCCCATGTCGCCCAGACTAAAAACCAAAGATCTTCCAACGGTCTAAAAGGCCCTACCTGACCTTCCCCCACTGTCCTTCTTGCTCATTCCACTATGTCTACAAAGGGCTCCTTTCTTTTCTTAAGCATCCTTCTCAGGCTTTATACACTTGCTATTCTCTCTGTCTGTAAAGCTCTCCCTGAAGACAACCCTTTGATTCACGCTTTCACCTCTTAAGTGTTTACTCAAATGCCACCTTCTTAGTGAGGTTCCCTCTGGCCACTCTCTCTGAAATTTCAAACTTCCCCTCCCAGGACTCATCCCTATATTGTGTTTGCCCCTTCCCTAATTTTTTTTTCATAACACTCATAGCTATGTAACATAGTTTATAATTTACTTATAAAATCTTAGTTATTATCCATCTCTCCCCCATAAAAATGTAAATTCTATGACAGCATATCATTATGTCTGTTTTGTTCATTGTTGTACTAATAGCACATGGAATGATATGTGACACGTGGGTATTGGATGGATGGAGGGAGGGAGGGAGGGATGGCTGGATGGTTGGATGGTTGGATGGTTGGATGGATGAGAAAAGGCCAGACCAGCTACTTGGAATGCCACTTGGTTCACTAGGGAGAAGAAAATTGACATCAGCAAGGACATAACTCATGCCCATGGAGGCTGAACTCATGGATTTATCCTGAAAACAAACACCCTGTTCTAACTGAACTTAATTCATCTTTCTAAGCCCTGAGTTGAATGGGACAACATAAGCTTGATGGCTTGTGACTTCTGCCTATGGGTATCCCAAAGATGGAGATGAACACACCAGGAAGACCTCGAGCTACAGAGTAAGGCAGACTGAGCTCTGAATCATGGTCCTGTGCAGTGTTCACCAAGTTACCTAACTTCTCTGAGCTTTATTTTCTTTCTCTCTCAAACTATGATAGCAATAACACTATGCTTATATGGAGATCACAGTTGAGCTGTTCTGAGAATTAAATGAGACCAAGTCCCACAGCTAGGGTAGAATAAGCAATAGGCTCCCTGTAACTTCTATGAGGCAGGTATAGTCATTATTTTGCATCTGAGGAAAAAACATGTCATAGAGGTTAAATAACCTGCCCGATGCCACATAGCCTACAAGTGGTAAAACCTGGATTTGAACCCAGGTGGACCTGCCTTCAACGTCCATGCACTCCCCAACCCCTTGAGGTCACTGTAACCATTCCCAGGCTGCATGGTGAAAGTTGTCACAATCTGTCGTTCTCCACTTAAAAGTGAGTGACAGTATTTTACAGTCCAGGCTTTCTCTCCCTCAAGGGGAAGCTCTGAACCCACATCAGTGTTGTTCCTCCATGGGAAGTAAACCACCAGCCTGGTCCCTCAGGCTGTGGCTCCGGATGCAAGCCCCTTCTGCTCCCCAGTACCAGATGGCTGCCTCTGAAGTCATCTTTCATTTAGCTCCTTCCTGGTACTCCAGGAACCTTCGGTAATTACTGATATTATTCTTACATTAAATAAGAGTTAATAACATTAGGATTCCAAAGGTACAGTATGAGAAATACACACACACATGCCCACGCATACATGCACACACACGCATGTACATGCACACAAACATGCATGCACACATGCACACACACAGGCACTTAGATGCCACAGGGATTTTTAGAAGCACTGTCCCCATCAGTCAACCTGCCTACACAGAAATCTTTTGATCTGATTTTCTCTCCCAGGCAGATGTAATGTTTATTAACCGCCTCATCCCCACTTTCCCTGCAAGGAACATGGCAGGGTTAGGCAATGACTATTGTTTACAAGGGCCATCTCTGCTTCTCTTGATTCCTAACTGGTTTTTAAAGTTGACAATCTGAATTATAACATTTGCTCCTTAAGGAAATTACTCACAAGGAGTTTAGCCTCCTGATGAAACACTGGGTTTTTCCTCTGTTTGTTTGAATTGCAAAGCTCTTCAAAGCAAGGGCCCACCAAATGGTCTCTGTTTACAAAATATTTCCTTCTCCAACTTAAACAGTGGTTGCATTTCTTTTTCTTTTAAAGCAACCCTGAAATCTAGGAGACTGCCGCTCTGTGTCAAGGTGCTCCGGGGCGTCTGCTGTGGGCTGGTGGAAGGGACATCTGTTGTCAGGGCCTTGGACTCCTACAGAAGGAAGGGGGAAAGAAGAGAAGGGAGAAGCAGGTTGTAGTGCCTGCTGTTCCATCCGGATTTAGTATCTTACAATGAATCTTCAATTAAAAAAAAAAAAAAAATCAGCTTTTGGCATAGAAGTCGTTACAGCCGCCAAAGTTCTGAGTCTGTTCCATTCCTTTAACAGGATTCTGAAGCAAGTGGTTTGGTCCTGGTTTTTCCATCTTGGTAGCACCCATCTTCCTTCAGGTGTGTCAGGGAGAGGGCGCGGGGGTGAGCAGAGGTACAAGAAGCAGGAGAAGCAAGACAAGCAAGGTGGGTAGAGATTCAAATTTAGTAGACACATACGCATCTAATATGAACTATCCTAGGATCACGCTTGGTAAAAGAGAGTCAGCAAAAAGAGGAAGACCCTTAACGAGATGGATTGACACAGTGACTGCAACAATGGGCTCAAGCATAGCAACAATTGTGAGGGTGGCACAGGACTAGGCAGCGTTTCGTTCTGTTGTGCACAGGGTCACTATGAGTCGGAACTGACTCAACAGCACCTAACAACAGGATCTTTATTTAACTTGTTGTCTTGATCATCTAGTGCTGCTACAGCAGAAATACCACAAGTGGATGGCTTTAACAAAGAGAAGTTTATTCTCTCACAGGCCGGTAGGCTACAAGTCTGAATTCAGGGTGCCAGCTCCAGGCAAGGCTTTTTCTCTCTGTTAGCTCTGGAGGAAGGTCCTTGTCATCAGTCTTCCCCTGGTCTGAAAGCATCTCAGCACAGGAACCTCAGGTCCAAAGATGCGCTCTGCTCCACACACTGCTTTCTTGGTGGTGTGAGGTCCCCCTGTCTCTCTGCTGGCTTCTCTTAAATCTCAAAAGAGATTGGCTTAAGACACTATCTAATCTTGTAGGCCTCATCAATATAACTGCCACTAATTCATCTCATTACATCACAGTGATAGGATTTACAACACATAGGGAAATCACCTCAGATGACAAAATGGTAGACAATCATACACTACTGGGAATCATGACCTAGCCAAGTTGACAGATATTCTGGGGCGACACAATCCAATCCATGACACTTGTCTAAATTTATTAATGTGCCAAAAGAACACTCTGAGGGAGACATCCTGGGTAGCACAAATAGTTAAGTCCTTGGTTAATAATTGAAAGGTTGACAGTTCTATTCCACTCAGAGGCATCTAGGAAGAAAGGCCTAGAGATCTAATTTTGAAAGATCACAGCCATTGAAAACCCTAGGGAGCACAGTTCTACGCTGACACACACAGGGTCGCCATGAGTCGAAATCGACTCAGTAGCAACAGGTTGGTTACTTATCTATCCATCAGTATGTATATTTTACAGCTGATTAAACTGAGGCTCAACCAATATTAAGGTCTTGCTACATGTCAGGCTCACTGAGGTTGAAAAACTTGCTTGTATATGAGTGAGTGGAGATTAACCCAGCTGTCCTGACTTCACTCTCATTGTTCTTCATCAGGACCCCACTGACTTAGTAATTTTTGGTCTTAACTGTAAAAGATTTCAGCATTTGCTCAACCTACATTTATTGAACGGATTGCTGGTGGTGCAGTGGTTAAGCATTCGGTTGCTAACTGAAAGGTCGGCGGTTCAAACCCACCAGCTGCTCGGCAGGAGAAAGATGTGGCAGTCTGCTTCCATAAAGATTACAGCCTTGGCATCTGGGGTCTTAAAGGCTAGCAAGCGGCCATCTAAGATGCATCAGTTGGTCTCAACCCACCTGGAGCAAAGGAGAATGCAGAACACCAAGGACACAAGGTAATTATGAGCCCAAGAGACAGAAAGGGCCACATAAACCAGAGACCAGAAGAACTAGATGGTGCCTGGCTACAACCGATGACTGCCCTGACAGGGAACACAACAGAGAACCCCTGAGTGGCAGTGGGATGCAGACCCCCAAATTCTCATAAAAAGACCAGACTTAATGAGTGAGACTAGAAGGACCCTGGTGGTCATGGCCCCCAGACCTTCTCTTAGCCCAAGATAGGAACCATTCCCAAAGCCAACTCTTCAGACAGGGATTGGACAGGGTAATGGGATAGAAAAAGATGCTGGTGAAGAATGAGCTTCTTAGATCAAGAGGCACTTGAGACTATGTTGGCATCTCCTATTCATGGAGGTGAGATGAAAGGGCAGAGGAGGTCAGAAACTGGCGGAATGAACATGAAAAGAGAGAGCGAAGGGAAGGAGCGGGTTGTCTCATTGGGGGAGAGCAATTAGGAGTATACAGTAAGGCGTATATAAATTTTTGTATGAGAGACTGACTTGATTTGTAAACTTTCACTTAAAGCACAACAAAAATTAAAAAAAAAAATTAGAGCCTTGGAAACTCTATGGGGCAGTTCTACTCTGTCCTATAAGGTCACTATAATTCAGTAACTGACTCAATGGCACACAAGGATGATGACATTTATTGAGCACCTAATAAGTGCCAGGCCCCACGGCTAGTGAGAGAGACATTGTCCGAATCCTAGGAGTTGAAATTCTCACAGAAAATGCTTTAGAGGCCCTGTATGCATTGAGCAATAGTGTGTCTGTGTATGGCATTATTTACTGACGATGAAGATGAAGATGTGAGTATCTAATGCAGAGTGATTACGCTGCAGCAGGACTTGACTGGATTAAAGGAACTCAGTCTTAAAAGTCTTACTAAACCCATGCCTGGGGCACTATAAGGGCAGCAGACTCACCTCTTAGAGACACTTTTAAATCTAGGTGTTGACAAAATTTCTCCCCTTTCAATTCTGCCAAGTCAACAACATAAGAGAAATAGTCACATTTGCTGTTTCCTTCAAGTGAATTGTTAACATCTCACTTAGCCTCTTTTCCCAGCCCCTCTAACCTGATTATCTTCTGTGATAATCGGGTATTTCGTAAAAAGATGGTAATTGCTCCATAAACTAGACCCTAGGATTCAAGGTGGACACAGAATTTAGAGTTTTACAGTTCTTCTTTAATCTCAGTGGATGGTAGGGTTTTAAGGATGGATTTTATTTATACTTTGTTTTAACTGTGTCAAAGAAAAGATAGCCTAGACTAAGATACATTCTCTGTGACTCATGGCCTGATAAGGTTCAACCGCACCCATCTTCTATGTGAACACTTGGATGAGTCTTCCAGAACATTAGGTGTTTTGGATTGAGTTGTGTTCCCCAAAAACATGTGTTGGAATGCTAACCTCATACCTGTAAATATCATTTCATTGTGGAATATGGTTTTCTTTGTTATGTTAATGAGGTCATGTCAGTATAAGGTGTGTCTTAAATCTAATGATTTTGGGGATATAAAAAGAGCAGATTTGACACAGAAACAAGCACAAACAGGAAAAGATAGATGGCACGAGGCAATAGCAAAGGAACAGAAGAACAAAAGCTGAAACATACAAAGATTCTCCCCCAGAGCCGACACAGAACGAGCCTTCTCCTAGAGCCTGCAGCCTAAATTCAGACTTCTAGCCTTTTGAGCTGTGAAAAAATAAATTTATATTCTTTAAAATCACTCACTCGTGGTATTTCTTTTATAGTAGCACTGAGAAACTAAGGTGCTAGGATCCCATAAGCATAGCATTATCAAGTGATGAAGGTAAGATTCAGAGAGGCCAATGATGTAGATATTGACCATGAAGTTTCTTCTATAAGATCCCAGTACATGGAAGAATAAACCTTACTGCTTCCTTGGCAATCCATGTTATTTTTGCCATAGAAGAATAAACCTTCTAAGCACCTAATATCTGTGTATTACTTAGAAGTACAAGGAATCTTCAACCAATATATGATATGTACGGTGTTTAGGGTTACTAGCTACTCAAAGATTTGACATCTTAGGTAAAATAAGGTAGTATCATTGGAGAATTTTACACCCAAAGTTTCTATGTTCAGGTCATCTTAAAAGACATTTTAAAACCTCTCCTGATCCAGATGAGAAGCCCTGGTGGCACAAAGTTAAGCATTCAGCTGCGAACTGCAAGGTTGTTGATTGGAACCCACCCAGCGGCTCCACAGGAAAAAGAACTAGCAATCTGCTCTTGTAAAGACTACAGCCTAGAAAACCCTATGGGGCAGTTCTACTGTGTCACGTGAGGTCCCTATGAGTCATAACTGCCTCAAAGGCATGCAACAACAACTATCCAGAGTAACTATCCAGATTAAATCTTTTTTAGCCCAGAAAAACACACTATATGATACTTCTCTATAAAATCAACATAAACCAAAAAACCCAGTGCCATCGAGTCATTTCCAACTCATAGTGACCCTACAGGACAGCGTAGGACTGCCCCATTGAGTTTCCAAGGAGTGCCTGGCAGATTCGAACTGCCGATCCTTTGGTGAGCAGCCATAGCACAGCACTTAACCACTACACCACCAGGGTTTCCAAAATCAACATATGTAATAGCTAATAACAAACAACCAAACAAAACAACAACCCAAAAATATATATAGAATATATAAAATAGCCTTTATATATATATATATATATATATATATATATATATATATATATATAAATTCCAACAACTTAACAACAAAAAGACAAATAACCCAATCATAAAATGGGCAAGGACTTGAATACACATTTCATCAAAGAGGAAATTCAACTGGCCACCAAACACATGGAAAGATGCTCAGTGACATTAGCCATTAGAGAGATGCAAACCAAAACCACAATGATACCACTTCACTCCAACTAAGATAGCTAAGATTTAAAAAAAAAAACTGAAAATAACAAATGTTGACAAGGATGTGGGGAAACTGGAACCCTTACCCATTGCTGGTGGGAATGCAAAATGGCACAGCCGCTACGGAAAACAGTGTGGCAGTTGCTCAAAAAACTAAAAATAGAACTATCACATGACCCAGCAATTCCACTCTGAGATATATAACCCAAAAGACATGAAAGTAGAGACTCTAACAGAGACTCGTACACCAATGTTCATTGTAGCACTATTCTTAATAGCTAAAGAAACAATCTAAATGCCCATCAACAGATGAATGAATAAACAAAATTTGGTACGTACATACAATGGAATCCTACTCAGCCAGTAGGAGAAACAAAGTCTTGATACATGCTATACTATGGATGGAACCAGAAGACATTATGCTGAGTGAAATACGTCAGTCACAAAAGGACAACCATTGTATGACCTCACTTATATAAAAAGATAAGAAAAGACATATGTATAGAGAACAAAGTTTATTAGTGGTTACCAGGGGAGGGACAGAGGTAGGGAGAAAGGGGGGGTAAACAGTGATGGAAATTGATTAAGGGTAGGGCTGCACAGCTGATTGTTATAATTACTGTCAATAAGTTGTATACCAGTAAAAAGTTGTGTGATAGATATAAAAAGAGCAGCTGCTAAGGATGCTTATGTAAAACCAAAAACCTCATGTGATTTGGTTTCCTGGTTTGGAGATTTAGGGTCATGGTTACATGGGATATCCCAGTCAAGCGGTCTAGTTTAGTGGTCATGTTTAGTGCCTCTATTCTGCCACCTAGTTTGCCAATGAAGTAGAGATTCTGACCAAAGTTTCTCTGTTCAGGTCTTAACATAGGAGACTTAAAAGCTTGCAAGCAGCCATCCAAGGCACAACAATTGCTCTCTATTTGCCTGGAGCAACAGAGAAAGAGCAAGCATCGGGAACAGAAGGAAGATACGGAATGTGTGGCTAATTGCCTCCATGAACAACTGCTTCCTCTGCCATGAGACCAGAAGAACTGGATGGTTCCTGGCTACTATTACCAAACATTTTGGTCAAAGATTCTATACAAGAATTCGGATCAAAAGGGGGAAAATGTAGAACATACTTTCAAATTCTCATGGCCTCCAGATGTCCTAGAGCCATAAAGGTTTGATACTGCCCTGAGATAATCTGTAAACCTTAAACCAAAAATATCCTCTGAAGTCATCATAAAACTAAACAATAGTTTAGCTTAAGCAAAAAAAAAAAAAAAAAAAGTCTGCTAAGAGCATTAAGCTTTTTTAAGAACTTTTTATCTATATGGCATCAAACTGACAATAAAAGCCAACTTGAAATATTAGATAGGAAGCTTACGGGGCAGTAAATTCACGTTAATGGGGGAGAAACAACTCAGAATGTAACCAATGTCACTAAATCATAGATGTAGAAACTGTTGAATTAGTGTATATTTTGCTGTGTATATTCTCAACAATAAAATAAATAAAATTACAAAAAAATAAAAATAAAGTTTAATTCTAATGAATGAACCAACCTTTTAAAGCATGATTCAATATTTTAAAAAATTCATTTGCTCAAAATTTTAAGGCTTTTAGAGGATAGTATTTATAGGATAATACCTTCTTACCCTCAGTGTAGAGAAACAATTCTTAAACAAGACACAAAGAGCTCTATTCATAAATTAAATAATAATAAATTTAATTACATTAAAATTAGTAAGTTCTGTTGCTGGTTTTGTTAGGTGCCACTGAGTCAGTTCTGACTCATAGTTACCCTATGTACTGCAGAAGGAAACACTGCTCAGTCCTGCGCCATCCTCACAATTGTTACTATGTTTGAGCTTGTAATGGGTAGGGTTGTGTGTCAGCTTGGCTGGGCCATGATTCTCAGTGCTTTGGCAGTTATGTAACGGTGTGGTTTGTCAATTACGCAATGATGTAGTTTGGCAGTTATATAATGATGTAGCTTGGCAGTTATGTAATGATGTAATTTGGCAGTTATGTAATTACGTAGTCATCCTCCATGATGTGATTTGATGTAATCAGCCAATCAGTTGTAAGGGGAGTTTCTTCAGGGGTGTGGCCTGCATACAATATACATATGGGTGTTTTAGCAAAGCTCACTCACTTGCCCTAGATCCTGCATCCAGCTCGTCATCATATGACCTCTGGCTCTTGGGACTGATCTGTGAGCTAGTAGTCTACTATTTAACCTGTGATCTTGGGGTTGCTGGCCTCTGCAATCTGTGAGCCAGCAGCCTGCCATCTCATCTGCCTATTTTGGATTCACCAACATCTGCAGCTGGTGAGCCATCAGCCTGCCATCTGACCTGCTGATCTTGGGTTCATCAGCCCCTGCAGTTATGTAAGTCAGGAGGAGACTCCAACCTGACACCTGACCCATGGACTTGGGACCTGCCAGCCTCTACAACCATATGAACCATTCCTTGAGGTAAATCTCCCCCCTCTCCCCCTAAATATATATATATATATATAATGTACTTCACTGGTTTTGCTTCTCTAGAGAACCAGTCTAAGACAGAGCCCATTGTTGCAGCCACTGTGTCAATCCATCTCATTGAGGGTCTTCCTCTTTTTCATTAACCCTCTACTTTACCAAGCATAATATTCTTCTCCAGGGACTAGTCCCTCCTGATAACATGTCCAAAGCACGTGAGATGAAGTCTAAGGAGAATTCTGGTTGTACTTCTTCTAAGACAGATTTATTCGTTCTTCTGGCAGTCCATAGTATATTCAATATCCTTAGCTAACACCAATGATTCAAAGGCATCAAATCTTTGGTCTTCCTTATTCATTGTCCAGCTTTCACATGCACAACGAGGAAAGTGAAAATATCATGGGTTCGGTCAAGCACACCTTAGTCTCAAGCTGACATCTTTGCTTTTTAACATTTTAAAGAGGTCTTTTGCAGCAGATTTGCCCAATGCAACATGTCATCTGATTTCTTGATTGCTGCTTCCAGGCACATTGATTGTGGATCTAAGTAAAATAAAATCCTTTTATTTCATTCCACCCCCATTAGATTGTCAAAAACTAATGTCTGATAGCTCCAAATTTTAGTTAGCATGTGAGGGAATAGGTACTTTTATATTGCTGACGAGAGCCTCAATTGTTGCAATCACATGGGAGAAAAAAAGGTCAATATCTGGTAAAAAATAAAATTGTGTCACCATACAATTCAACAACACTTTCTGGTGTCTACACTAGAAAATGTTCACTTGTACACACAAGGAAATATGTATAATGCTGCTTAACTTGTTTGAAATTTCAGCCCAAGAATGGCCCACACATCACTTCCACCTCCACTCCATTGGAACGTAGTCACATGCCACACCTTCCTGCAAGTTGCTTAGAAACATAGCCTCAATGTGTGCCCAAAGTGAGAAGGAAAACAGGATTTGGGTGAACCGCTAATGCCGCATTTTTACACAAATAACGCGTACCTTCTATATTTGTTTGCCAACCACACCCTCCCCCCATGAGGTATTTTTATAAGTGCCGCTGTGCCAATTATTTTTCACATGTTGCTGTGAAAACAAATTATCATAGAGTGCTCATGAATATGTCTCGCAGGGGGAGGCACGGTTGGCAGAAAAAAAACAGAAGATGTGCATTATTTGAGCAACAATATAGTAGTCTGTTTCATAACTAAGAATTTGAAATAATTAAATGCCACCTATGAAACCATATTAACTCCCTCAATATAAATTATCCAGCTTTTACCTTCAGCAACTCTCAGCTTTCATCTCACCTAATTCCTGCTATAAAATTCCAAATTTTAGACTCATTATTGTTTCTAAATTACTATTTTAACATTCCTATCTTTCTAAACCCTGATAGCATAGTGGTTAAGTGCTATGGCTGTTAACCAAGAGGCTGGCAATTCAAATCTGCCAGGTGCTCTTGGAAACTCTGTGGGGCAGTTCTATTCTGTCCTATACGGTCGCTATGAGTCTGAATCAACTCAACGGTAGTGGGTTTGGTTTTTGGTATCTTTCTCATCAGCAGCAGCTTCTTTTATATTTGCATGTATTTTCAACTCCTTCCATTGTTCATTCCAGCCTTTTTCCCTTCCCATGATGGTGTTATTCTGTTGCTCACATTGCAAAATGCCCACCACATAAGAGGTAATGTGCATTTCTTCATAATTCAGTTCTTGATGACATGTAGAGACTTAAGTCTAAAGCAATGTATAATTTTTATGAATGATCTGCAGGTCCATACTTGGTTCTCACATTGTGGAATCTGAATAATTTTAGTCCTTCGTTCACCAAAACTCACTGAGCACCGATGATGTTCCTGTATATTAGCACAGACATAATAAGAAGGAGAACTTTAAACAGCTGGTGCTCTTGCTCACACTGTATGGGTTGGCCAGGGACTCTGTCCTATGTGTCTTCTCTCCAGAATCCATCCTACTAGTCACCTTGACAGAGGAAAAAATGGGAGAAGTGTGAATATCTGAAATGTGTTATGTGACTGTGTGCCATTTAAAGTGGTTGGCTACAAAGCTAATAGCCAAAAATGGCCTCAGGACTCATTTTGTCTGGGTTTGAATCTCTACACCACCTCCTACTAACTGTATAACCCTGGAAAAATAATTTAACCTCTCTGTCTCTATTTTCTTATCTATAGAATGGGGACTATAATAGTAACTACTTCCTGAAGATTCAGGGAATCAATGTTCAGTGAATTAAATATGTTCTGTTCTCACCAAGGAGCACTGATGGCGCAGCGGTTAAGAACTCAGGCTGCTAACTAAAAGGTTGGCAGTTCAAATCCACCAGTCGCTCCTTGGAAACCCTGTGGGGGCAGCTCTGCTCTGTACTATAGGGTTGCTAGGAATTGGAATCGACTTGACAGCAATGTTTTTTTTTTTGGTATACTCACTGAAGAAGAATTGATTCATTTAAATTATGGTGTTGGAGATATTCAATATACCATTGACTGCCAGGAAAATGAACAAATCTGTCTTGGAGTAAGTTCAGCCAGTATGCTCCTTAGAAGCAAAGATGGCAAGACTTCATCTCACATACTTTGGACATGTTACCAGGAGGGGCCAATCCCTGGAGAAGGACATCATGCTTGGTAAAGCTGAGGGTCAGCGAAAGAGAGGGAGACCCTCAACAAGATGGATTGACACAGTGGCTGCAACAATGGGCTCAAACATAGTAACAATTGTGAGGATGGTGCAGGATGGGACAACGTTTTATCCTGTTGTACCTAGGGATGTTATGAGTCAGACTCAACTCAAAGGCACTAACAACAATACTCATCTGTTAGTGAAGGCTTGAGTGTTGCTATGATGCTGAACAAGTTTCAACAGAGCTTCCAGACTAAGATAGACTAGAAAGAAAGGGCTGGTGATGTACTTCTGAAAAATCAGCCAATGAAAACCCTATGGATCACAATGATTCAATCCCATTGGGCATGGGATTGCCATAAGTTGAGGGCCAACTTGATGGCAGCTAACAACAGCATGTTAAGTGTTTGTTAGGATCTTAAAAGTGATAGAGGACCATTTAAGGGTTTTAAATATGGTGTTATTTGACAATCACTGTAGATTTTAAAAAAAAGAAAACTCATTCTAGCTTTGCTGTGGAAAATGGCTTTGGTGGGGCACAGTGGATATTAAGTAGAGGCTAATTCGCTGTCCTTTGTCATGTGTGTGGATATGTTGGAGTAGTAAGGGAGTTGGGGCATCTAGCATGAATTTCAAGATTCTAACTAAGAAACTCCATGAGTCAAGACAGTTACCTAAATTTTGAGTTGAGGCTCTGTAGATCACCCAGATAAGGGAGCCCAACATACACTGGCTATATGGCTAGCGGAAAGTTCTAGGCTGTGGATATCAGTCTGGGCACAGTCAATATGTATGGGGTGAAATGAAAGAGTCTTCTAGAGTTGTAGAATGGGACATGAGCACATACATGTAAGGACTTTCAGAGGAAAAGGAGTTGTAGAGGAGATAGAGAAAGAGGAATCACAGAGAAACAAGTAAAACTGAGGGAGAGTGAGAATTTATGTGTCATGGGAGCCCCTGCTGCTTTTTTCACTTGGAAACATCTTAGCACACTGGCGTTAGACAGATCTGGTTCAAATCCAGGTACACCACCTACTTACTGGAATTTGGATAAGTCCTTTAAATTCCCTAGATATCACCTTCCTCGTCTATAAAATCAGACAACATAGAACCCACTGAATATTACTGTCACTGATGATTAATGAGTGAACGTATAAAGTGGACAAAGCACCACACGTAGCACATGGTCCTTAACTACCCACCATTGTTATCATATCATGGCCAGGTCCATTAGGAACTTCTCCAAAGTGTCTATAGGCATTTTTCATTAAAAGATCGTGTGTCACTGTCAAAACTGAACAACTGAATGGTAACTTTTGGAAGTAGTCTCAATGTATGATGAATACTGGGTCTAGTGCGAGTATTTGAAACACACTAGCTCCTGATACAGAGTCCCAGGGAGCACAGCTCTACTCTGAGACACGTGGGGATGCCATGAGTCAGAATCAACTGGATGACAACTGGGCTGAAAGGTTTAGCCCCTGATGTGACTGTTCATGCCCACCATTCTTCCGCTTTTACCCCACTCTCCCTCATTTAGGACAACAGAGATTATCTGCTCAGGTGCTCTCATTGTGCCCCACCAGCATAAGGTCTCTTTCAGAAGAGTGTATTTTTCAGGTAGCTCTGGCCACTAGAATGTGCAGAGGGAGAGGGCAGGCTCAAAAGTACCCATGAATAAGAACAGTGATGGGCATCATTTTGAAAAACAGAGAAGGTCATATGGTGACAGGAGTGAGCATGCAACAGAGACAGTGGAAGCTGGTTCTCTGCTGCAAAGGGCAAATGGGAGTCTCTTTACTCAAACAGTCTATTCTGTAGCATCACTGAAGCTGTAATGTTCATAGAGATAGGAAGGATGGGAAACAGTGGTGACAGCCATTTGCAACATGTCCTCCTCCATAGAATCAAGGACAGCGTACAAATAATAAACAGAAAATAAATTGTGCCCAATCTGCCAGGCAGCCACATGGAAAACCCAACATATAGTATCAACCTCAGTGGAAGCAAATGGTAGTACGGGATGGGGCTGAAAAATGGGGAAGTATTACATTATTTAATAGTGTCACAATTCTTGGCCATGCTTTAGTTAAAAAAAGGAAAAAAATGCCGACAAGTCCATTTGGACTCATAGCAAACCTACAGTACAGAACAGAACTGTCCCATAGGGTTTCCTAGACTGTCATCTTTACGTAAGCAGATCACCAGGTCTTTTGTCCAGTGGAACAGCTGGTGGGTTCGAACTAAGAAATTTTCTGTTAGCAGCTGAGCACTTAACCACTGCACCACCAGAGCTCCTTTGTTCCCTTAACAAAAGTTTCCTTCAGGAATTTCTCCAAGTCGACTTTCACTCTTTAGGACTCCAAGGATAACTAGGAGCTAAACTTTGGCAGTGAAATGAGAAATCCCTAGCTGAAAAGTCTAGGTGGACTTCCAAGAGACTTTGTGATGCACCAATAGACACAGTGTCTTCCTTTATGGGAAAAGAATGTTTCCACATGAAAATCTATTTCTTCTCCTTCCTCACCTCACCACTCCTTGCTCTCTCCCTCCTTAATGCAAAACAGATTCCAGTCACTTTGACCTTCTAGTAAAATGCCAAACAGGACCAGCACTTCCCTGCTTGTGTGCCTCTGTATAAAATACCCTTCATTCTCTTACTTTGAAATTCTTACAGAGGCAGCACAAATATACTTGGAATACTTAAGAGACTTCAGGGACTTTTTAGAGGTTACAAAACCAAGAGTAAAAAACCAGTTGTCGACAAGTTGATTTCAATTCATGGTGACCCCAGGTGTGTCAGAGTTGAACGGTGCTCAGTTGGGTTTTCAATGGCTGGATCTTTTGAAAGTAGATTTCCAGGCTTTGTTCTGAGGTGCCTCCATGTAGACTCGAACCTCTTGCCTTTTGGTTAACATTTGATCACATTAACCATTTGCATCATCCAAGGACTCCAGAACCAAGAATAGCAGTTGTAATTTTGGAGGGAGATAGGGTCAGGAGCAGAGACATTAAAGAAACAAAGAAATATGATTTGTTTTCCTTTTTCATGAATCAAGAAGAAAGTTAGGTGAGTAGATACTACAATACAATATCTGAGAGCAATGATTTAGATGTAATAAAGGGGCCTGGAAATAGAGAGGTGGGTTCCACTCATTTTCCAGGCCAGGAATTTCTGGAAGTGTTTCCCATTAGAGATGATATTTGAACTTCATCTTGAAAGCAGAGTAGAAGTTGTCAAGCAGCCAAGATGTGGGGTTTATTTCAGCCCCCACGGAATTTTCACATTTCTGATGCTCAAATAGGTGTGTGGGAGGGGAAAAAAAAAGCATCTATATGCTCATTATAAGACCTACTTCCAAAACAAAGTAAGTAAAAACTATTGAAAATAAAAGACAAAATGTCAGTCATATGTGAAAAAAATACAATGGAATTTGTAGTGTAAATACAAGCAAAAATACAATTAGAGCTGAAAGACATCGTAAGGGGCAGAGGAAGATATTCTATTGATAAAAGATATGAACCATTCAGAAGCTATAAAAGTCACAAAAAGTTATGCCCCAAACAACAAAATCACAAAATGAATACATCAAAAACATTTGGAATTTCAAAGAGAAACTGAAATGTTTCTTAATCAGAGATTCACAGATCAACAGAAAAATAAAAAAGGATTTGAATGTTGAAAATTAACAAGTCCAATTAAACACAGATTATGTTCATATTACATATGTTTATAAAGAGTGTATATTCTCTAGATTTATATACATATATATCTATATATAGATTTTTTTTTTTTTTTGCTACTGTTAGCTACCATCAAGTTGGCCCCCCAACTCATGCTGATTCTGTTGTCCATAAACTGCACAATGGAAGGAAACGCTGCCCAGTCCTGTGGCATCCCCATGATTGGTCAGTCCATTGTGATTCATACGCTTTCATTAGCTGATTTTTGGAAGTAGATCACCAGGCCTTTTATCCTAATCTTAGTCTGGAAGCTCTGCTGAAATGTGTTCATCATTACAGCAACAGGCTGGTGGTGGATGCACCATGAGGTACATTGGCCAGAAATCAAACCTGGGTCGCCCACATGGAAGGTCACCAGAGCCCACACACACAGAGACACACACACAGACACACACAACACACACACATCTATCTTATATGTAGGTTACGCACACATACAAACACAAAGAGTTTGTTCCCAGAGGACATACATTCTTTAAAAAATAAATTTACCAAAAAATTCCTACATTCGTATTGGGCCACAAATAAAATCTTAATAAATTCAAAGAAGTCAAAATTGTAAAGGGCATATACAAGCATTAATGTGGTAAATTTAAATTAACAAATAGATGACCCCCCCACAAAAAATTTAAGTAAATAACACCACCACAAAACTATCCATCTGGAGATGTGAAACAGTTTTCCAAATAACTCTTGGGTTAAGCAGATACTCAAAACTGAAATTACGACCTGTTTAAAAATGTACAACAACAGAAACACTACATACCTAATTTATGGGATGTGGCAGTACTCTGTGCGAAATTTACAAGTTTAAATGCTTGTATTAGAAAACAAGAAAGATTGAAAATAAATGAACTAAACATTCGACTCAGGGAAAAGAACAACAAAAACAACAATAATAAAACTAAAGAAAGTAAAAAGAAGGAATGAATAAAGATAAAAGCGTAAATAAATGAAATAGAAAACAAAAGAAAAACAAGTGACGGCAGCAATAAAACTAAAACCTAGCTCAGTAAAAGAGCAATAAAATAAACTTCTGGCAAGATGGATCAAGGAATATAAACAGCACAAATAACAGTTCTTAAGAATGATAAAGGGAGCACAGCTATGAATGGAAGAGCTTTATGCTCTATATAAATTTATATCAATAAATCTGAAAATCCAGATTAAATAGACTATTATTACAGATATTTAAATTACCAAAGTAAGCTCAATAAGACTTTAAAAAAACAAGTCCAAAAAAAAAAAAAATTAGCAAAATAACTGACCCCAAATCACCAGATCTGGAAAATTTTATGGATGAATTCTACCAACACTGTCATGACAGATAATCTGCACTTTATTCTGACACTTTCAGAACACTGGAAAAGATTAAAAGCTTCCCAAATCATTCTCAAAGACAAACAAAAAACTGATCCTAATACAAACTGTATTTCACCAGAAATAAAGAACCTTAAAAGCAACAGACCAATTTAATACATAAATATGGATGCCAACAATTATAGCCTAAGATAAGCAATTTTAATCTGTCAGGACCAAGTAGGGTTTTCTCAGGAATGCTATCATGGCTCACCATTAGGATTTCTGAATTTAATCACATTCATGAAATAAAGGAGAAACCCTATATGCTTACCACAATAGACAATTAAAAAAACTGATACATATTTACCTAAATTTCTAGAAATAAGCCCACTGCCATTGAGTTAATTCCAACTCATAGCAACCCCATAGGTCAGAGTAGAACTGCCCCATAGAGTTTCCAAGGAGTGGCTGGTGGATTCCAACTGCAGACCTTTTGGTTAGCAGCTGAACGCTTAACAACTGTGCCACCAGGGCTCCAAATTTCCAAGAAATACCCAACCCATTGCTATCGAGTCGATTCCGACTCCTAGTGACCCTATAGGACAGAGTAGAACCACCTCATATGGTTTCCAAGGAGTGCCTAGTGGACTTGAACTGCCGACTTTTTGGTTACCAGCTGTAGCACTTAACTACTACGCCACCAGGGTTTCCTTCCAAGAAATAAGAGATTTTATTTCATCTGATAAAGGGTATTAAGCAGAAACCTACTACAAACATTACACTTAGGAGTGAAACATTACAGGCATTCTAATTAAAATAAAGGATTTGAAAAAAAAATGTTGATCATCATTGCTATTATTCTGGATATTCTAAACAATGCACTGAGTCAAAAAAAAAAAAGGCAGCTGAGAGGAGTTAAAAATGTAAACAAAGCTGCAAAATGTCATTATCTGGATGTGTTATAATTCTTTACCCCCAAAAGTTTGCTAAAATCAACTTAATTTTTTAATTAATAAGAAAGTTATTAAGGTGGTCAATTAACAAACAAAAATTAATAGCTCCCCTAAACATCAATAAGAATTTACAATGGGAAAAAATTTCAATTATAATGATATAAAATTTCAATTAGCATAAAATACCTAGTTATAAATATAACAAAAAATGTACAAGTTTACTGAAGCGCATTAAAAATACTTAAATAAATTAAAAGATATACCGTGTTTCTTGCTTCGAAGATTATATATTAATCTTATTATTTCAATGCAATCCCCTTAAAAATCCTAATGAGATATTTTAATGAAACATAATAAACTGATTGTAAAATTTATCTGGAGAAGCAAATATGAGATGATATGTACACCCATTTATAAAAAACAAAACCCACTGCCATCAAGTCGATTCTGACTCATAGCGGCCTTTTAGGACAGAGTAGAACTGCCCCCACAGGGTTTCCAAGGAACAGCTTGTGGATTCAAACTGCCAAACTTTTGGTTAGCAGTCGAGCTCTTAACCACTGTACCACCAGGGCTCCAATATGCACACACGCACATACACACACGGACACAAATCCTGGAGTGGGGGAGGGAAATACAGGTAAGGATATTTGCCATCCCACATATTGTTGTTAGTGTGTGCCATCATGTCAATTCCAACTTAAAATGACCCTATAGGGCAGGGTAGAACTGCCCCTATAGAGCTGCTTCCATAAAAATTATAGCCTTGGAAACCCTATGGGGCAGTTCTGCCCTGTTCTATAGAGTTGCTGTGAGTCAGAATCAACTTGAGGGCAGCGGGTTTGATTTAGTTTTGGAATCTTTACAGGAGCAGATCACCAGGTCTCGTCTCTCAAGGAGGGGCTTGTGGGTTGCAACTACCAACCTTTCGGTTAGCAGCTGAGTGCCACCAGAGTTGGTAACTAACCAACAGTGCCTTCCACTTTGGAACTAACATCTTCTTTGTCATTTATGTCATATTGTTTCCCATCAATACCTGAATTAAGTTTATAGTATCTTTCAGCTCATAGGTATCTATGTTTTGAAAATAATATACTTATTAGTATATATAATAAACATACGAATTAAGTAATAGTATACTTATTAGTATATATAATAAGCTATAGAAATTTAAAAATATATACTTCTGTTACTGAGATGGATGAGTGGAACAGAACAGACAATACTGAAACACATCTCGAACGTATGGAAAGTTTGATAAAAGGGGCATTTCACATCAACGCAGAAAAAAATAATATATGATATTGAGAAAACTCAGTATCCATTGC
The DNA here is from genome assembly GCF_024166365.1 of Elephas maximus indicus. Lineage (NCBI taxonomy): Eukaryota > Metazoa > Chordata > Mammalia > Proboscidea > Elephantidae > Elephas > Elephas maximus. The sequence goes on along the minus strand of NC_064830.1, from coordinate 86,160,029 downwards.
AGGAGAAATGAAAATTATTTTACCACATTAGACCATAAATAAAATTAAATTCCAGACTGATTAAAGAAACAAACATCAAAATCAAAGCTACAAATATATTAGGAAATAAAAAATATATATATATTTTCAGAGCAGAAAAGCGTAAAAGCTAAAATCATAAACTATTATAAAACAGAATTTACTATCTTCAAAATGTCGATACCTGTGAGCTAAAAGATATTACAAACTTAATTAAGGTACTGATGGAAAAAAACACAACATAAATGACAAACAAGATGTTAACCCCAATGTGGGAGGCACAGTTGGTTAGTTACCAACTTCTTTTAACGTTTTTTGCTGCCACTCCAGACATAAGCAACTTCCTTGAAGGCTCTAGGAAAACTTTAACTTTCTGATAAAGGGACACATGTCACTGGCATGCCATGACGTAATCAAGAGGAAAAAGCCAAGAGACTTAACAGAGACACCACTTCTGACACCACTGAGCCACAGAGCCAATGCCAATAGCCTCATGTTTCTAGCCTACTTGTTATGCAAAACAAAATAAGCCCTTAACTTGCTGTTACTCAGGCTCCCTGTCCCTTGCAGGGGACACTTCCAAATACTATCAGTAACATAAAGAGAGCACAATCACTAAATGAAAGATAAAACAACTCAACAGAAAAATGAGCAAAGGTTAGGACAGGTAGTTCAGAAAAAAAGAGATACAAATGTGTATTAAACTCATAAGAAAGTGAAAATCAAAACCATGAGATAGTATTTTCAGACTGGCAAAAAAATAAAATGAAAAAGAGGGAAAATATAATACTCAGTTTTGGCCAAGATGTGCAGAATCACTGTTACCACACGCTTTTCCTTGGCACAGCCATTTTGAAAGTCAATTCTTAAGCATCATTTAATCAATATTTTAAATGTACCTTCCCTTTGACCCAGAATTTCCACTTCTTGGACTCCATGTTACAAAAAAAAAAAAAAAAACCCAGTTGTGCAGATCACTGTTGAATGTTTGCAATATCAAAAAAAAAGAAAAAATTTACATGAGCATCGTTAAAGGAATGGCTGAATGATCAAACATCTCTACTATGAAATCTCACACAGCAATTAAAAAAGAATGAAGGCAACTACAGTACCGATATAGAAGATTGGCCAAGACATTGCTTTAAAATAAAATTTCAGACACACTGGCACCCAGTAAATAATTTCTGAATGAATTAAAAATGAATTTGTAGTTGCATGAATGATTGACACCAATTTTGTTTAACGGGCAACAAAAATATATTTACTTGCAAATGCACAGAGAACAGTTGTAGAGGGTGCACATGTAGGTTTTGAAAACAGATCCATCTCAGTCCATCCGTGATGGACCAGGAGGGGAGTGAGAAGGGGCTTTCTGCTTTTACACTTCTATTTTGCTTTATTTTTTTAAATAAGCCCATATCAATTTGGGTGATTTAAAAATAAATATTAAAAAAATCTTCCTTGCTTGTTCAGCAGTTGGGAATTATTACTTTAACTCATCTGCAGGTGAGCTCAGGAATACCAACCTAAAGCCTACATGGGGCAAAATTCTGTTTCAAGAATCCGCGTGGTGGGGCCACCTGGAGAGAAGATGCCATTTCAAACCCATTAGAATGAAGCTGAAGAAGTATCATGGCAGATCACCTTGAATCCAGTGATCCTGATTCTTCACGTGATAACACAGCTCAAGGCTTGCATGGTAATCAGAGAATCCTGCATGCTATGTGCTATCGCCATGTATGCAACAGGACTCATTACAAGCCCCAAGGGAAAGATTAAAGCTGATTACAGGTATGAAATGTAGATATCATTAGCCAGATCCCCACTATGTTTATTTCCAACAATTCCTGGCCGAGAGGAGCTGGGTTCACTTTGTTCCCTGGTCTCTGCTCACTGCCCTTCCCCCACCCCCGTGAACCATGCCTCCCACTATTCAAACCCTGATAAAGTTCCCTCCTTTCAAAGCTGAGCTGGTCCTGGAGTTGCTTTTGGCCAATGGAATACTTCAGAATTGACACTGCAGGGCTTCTAAGTCTGGGTTATAAGAAGCTTTGTAACTTTCACTGGGTCTTTTGGAACGCTCCCTCTTGGAAATCAGCTGCCCTATAAAAAGGGCAACTTCCCTGAGAGCACCATGCTGTAAAAATCCCGAAGCATATGGAGAGGCCACGTGTAGACACTCCCCATGAACAGCCCCAGCTGAGCTCCCAGCCAACAGCCAGCATCAACTGCCAGCTGCGTGAGCTCAGGAGCTCAGTCTTCAGGAGATTCCAGCTCTAGCAACCATCTGACTAGAACCACTTTGGAGACCACAAATGAGAACTGCTCACCTAAACCAAATTAATCCACAGAACTGTGAAAAATAATAATAAATCATTGTTGGAATCCACTAAGTTTTGGTGTGGTCCATATATAGCGATGAATAACCAGAACAATCACTCATTTTCTAAGAAGACAATGGTTCTACAGGAGAAGTTAATGAAAGCTATGTTGTGGTGGCACGGGGACGTAGCCACCCTTCTTGTCAAGACTTAGTAAATAGTTTGTATGTACTAATATATTGTTAATAGCTTTATATGCTTCATCTCACGTAATCCCCTACTTCAGAGGTAGGTACTATTATTATTCCCATTTTATAGATAAAGAAACTGAAGATTTAGAGAATCTAAATAAATTGCTCAACGTCACAAGGCTAGTAAACAGTGGTGCCAGGAGATTGACTTATTCTCTCAGGAAATATAAATAGAGTCCTATATAATTTTTTTTTTTTTTTTTTTATAATTAGGCAAGCACAAATGGCACTAAGTCCCTTGAGTTCCAAATAGCTCTCGGTCCCTGATGATCTACGATTCTGGTGGAAGAGCTGTACGTCAATGACTGCCTAACAATGGCATTAATAAAGCACAAACTCAAAGAAAGGTTTCAGGGTTAACTCAATTAATTCACTGAGTATATAATACGTGCCAGTCCAGGTGCTGGATTTTGGGAATTAAAAAAAAAAAAAAAAAAAGGCAATTTCTGTCTCTCAGTCCAAGGTGATGGGGGAGACAGGCAGGAAAGAGAAAAGTCACAGTAAAGTGTGACCCTTACAATAATCGAAGACTGTACGATGTGTTTTAGAAGCAGTTTAGAAAAAGTATCCATTGTTTCAGTCTATCAATTGTCTCAGTTCTTTTAAATAAGAACTCAGATCTTTCAGTGTGACACCATTAGATTTCTACATCACCACTGCCAAGTATTTTGCTCAGCCTAAAAAAAGTGGCTCCTAGTACCCTGTGTAATTTCCAAACTTAAGCTCAAGCTTTAAGACTCCCTGAGGTGACCTTTCATTCAACAAAAGGCAATGTCACCTGAGCCACTTCCCTGCCCACTGGAAAAGGGCATGCTTTGTGGCTGGACTTGCCATATGATGAAGGGTCCAAAATGTCAAGGAGCCATTGACTTCCATGTTTCTGCCAATACATTGCAAATATGGCTTCTTGTAGTGTTGGGGCTGGGCTCAGCCCCAATGTGCCAGATGGTACCGAGTACTCAAGAATAAAGCCATCTGCAAAACAACTCCTTCTACGGCCGTTACAATTTGTACTGATTATAAGCCTCTATCAGAATGTCTTTAGGACTCTTATCCATGGATTATCCTACCCTCTTCATTACAGCTCTGGGTTTAAGACTATATTTTCAGCTATAAGAATGGGAAAAACATATTGAATGAATACTCCCAGCATTCTCCCTGATTCAGGTCCTAATTTGCATTATGCCACCTTCACTGGAAATACATAAGCTAGAAGACAACTTAGTTCCACTTTTTAAGGCTAATCTAATAATGCCCGGAGCTACATGAGGTTGACTCTGTTTTAGAAACAAACATGAAAGAATAAAATGTTAGAAGAATTAACCTGGATTTCATTTGACCCATTATAAGTCTCTTCTATATTAGGAAAAAAAAAAGCCCGCTTGACCACAGATGGCCTATGGATTAGAGTTAGCACTCCAGGCTCATTCGTGCTTAATATTTACATGGGTGTTCCCAGCATGGATAAAAATTCTGCATTGTTTATTTGATCCAGGCTGTAAGCATGTGGAATACCTTATAAGAGGATATTCGGTAGTTGATGAAATTCTTTTCTGAATCAATTCTGGCCCCAGTAGGTTGATACATGACTACCTCACAGTGCTCAAAGCGTTAAGGTACTCATAAAATGAGTTAATGGCCCATTTAAAAATGCCCTTTATAGTAAAAATCACTTTTCTATTCCAGGAAACTGACATTACATTATCTTTACCATTATAACGTGATACCATCTAAGAACTGTTTACATGGAATCACCAGCTAGGCTAGAAGTTAATGATGACCAACAATTTATTTGATATTGGGAGTAAAATAAAATATGGAAGTCATTATGAAAATACTCCCTAGTGGAATGGACAAGGCACCATACTGACATCACAGATCTATACCATGTGGGAAAACTTCTGGATTGTGGTAGATTGTGTCTCAAACTGGCTCAAAGGAATTTTAAACCCATCTCAAATTTCTACTGCAATGACTAAAGCTCTCTGTCAGCTATTTGCAACAGAGGGCTACCCAGGAATATTTTTAGGATATTTATGTCAAAGGGATTTAAGAAATTTGGGGCACGAACCTCACCTGACCTGTCTCCATCATATTCCATCACACTCTATCAGTCCAAAAGGGAGGCGCACGCGATCAAGGATGCCCTTTGTGGTTTACAAGAAGAGACCAACCAAAAAGAACATTCTGGCTTCCACTGATCAACAGGCCATGGCCAGTATAACTCAACCATATCACTCTGGGCTTAACCAATATATTAGAAGACAAATATTTCATAATGAAAACATTCCAAATAGGGTTTTTCTTTGCCTATAATTTCCACCTTTTAAACAGTAGAGCTACTTTCTTCTAGCAAAGGGCTATGTTGTTGTTAGGGCTGTTGAGTCAGCTCTGACTCATAGCAACCCTATGTACAACAGAACAAATGGTTGCCCAGTCCTGTGCCATCCTCACAATCATTGCTATGTTTGAGCCCATTTTTGCAGCCACTGCTGTAGCACGGCAGGGCCCTGATGAAGCAGTGGTTAAGTGCTCGGCTGCTAACTGAAAAGTCTGAGGTTCAGACCCACCAGTCATTCCATGGGAGAAAGATGTGGCAGTCTGCTTCCGTAAGGATTACTGCCTTAGAAAGTCTATGGTGCAGTTCTATCCTATCCTATAGGGTCTCTATGGGTCATAATCGATTCACCTACAATGAGTCTGGTTTAAAGGGACAATACCTGCCTTAAAATTGAGTCTCTAAAAGCCCAATGCCACATCAAATTCAAAGTGCTGATTGACTTTCAGGATCATTACTTTACTGATCAAATTAGATGTTCTACCAAGAGGGACATGACAAGGGAATAAAATCCTGTCTAGGGTTGCTTATGGTTGGTTGGTCTTGTAGCCCCTCACTCTGCTGCCTTATCATAGACAAAAAGTGAGGTGCCATAGTTCACCGGCCATTAGAGTTACTGAAGAGGCACCTGTATTTTCATAAACACTAGAATATAACAAATATCCTCTTGTCAGAAAAAAAAAAGAACCACGCAAATAACTCAAGGAGGAGTCTCCTGTATGTTAGAGATCACGGGTTCAATGATAACACTGTGTGAGCGTGTTATGCTCCTGTTTTCCTGTTATCCCCTCATAATCACTAAGAAACCATTACTAATTTTTACAAGGTAGAAAATTCTGAGACTATTCTGAGAAATAGGAGAAGGGAGGAGCAAATGGGTAGGTGTTAGGATCAATGCCATGTTTTATCTGTGTGAGTTGATGGTTCCCTTTGTCTCTCAAAGAGAAGGAGGTCACTGGTAGAACGACAAATAGTCTTCTCATCTAAGATTTCCTTTGTTTCCTTACCTGATGCCTTGATGTAACCAGATATTTCTTCACAAACAGCTACATAAATAATAAAGAGATACAGTCCCTACATTCCATAAATACATTATCTTTGTTCCAAGAAGTTAATCTTTAAAGACCTGTTTTTAAAGGATCAATACCAAAGAGGATATACACAGAGTACTGGATTTACGTGTCTCAGATACTTTAATTTCAAAGTCCTTTTTATGCAGGGTTGGTTCCTATACTACAGCCAGTCTTTAGGTGGCAGTGATGGTGACCTGACAACTCTGAAATGAGGAAGTACCTAAACCTGCCAGATCTCCTTAGCCAAAGGCCAAATTTCACAGTGCCATGGCCAATTTGGTTCCATTTTATTTATGTAAAACAGTGACACCTAGTGGCAGGGAAAGCAAATCACAAAAGAGAATTCTTTGGTGGCACCTCCCACTACTCAAAAAAAAAAAAAAAAAAATCCCACTACTCAAAAAGGGAGCCTTAATTTCTCATTGGGATTGGTGAAAAGAGTGGGCCAAAAGGGGCTTAACTCTTCTGTTGGCTCAGTACTGGCCTTCTCACGAAGATATCCACTAGCTCATGGTCAAGAAGCCATTTCAGTGGACCGGGCCTAGCCCAGCTTCTCTGAGATGGAACAGGAACGATACAAACTACTGGGGTGCTCAAGAAGGGTAGGGTCTATGAGAAGATACAAAAGGTTGTTGTTGTTAGCTGCCATCGCGTCAGCCCCAAATCATAGCAACTCCATGCATAATGGAACAAAATGCTGCCAGGTGTGATCCGTGGGGTTTTCATTAGCTGATTTTACAGTAGATTGCCAGGCCCTTCTTCCTAGTCTTAGTCTAGAAGCTCTGCTGAAATCTGTTCAGCATCATAGCAACATGCAAACCACCACTGACAGATGGGTGGTGGATGCCCATGTGGTTCACTGACCGGGAATCAAACTTGGGGTCTCTGGCACGGAAGGTGAGAAGTCTACCACGAATCAACATAGAAGGTACTGGTGTTTTAAGAAGGAACATGAGGAATTAGGGTACTGAAAGTCCAACTGAGAATACTGGGAGATTATCCAAAAGCTCTGGAGTAAATGACATGCTAAGGAAATTTTATCAGTAAAGGCAGAAGTGGAAAATGAATTGCTAATATGAATCACAATCATATACTCATTGGTTTTCTGACATTAGACGGTGAGTTCCCTGAGAGCTGAAATTATCTTTTCCTTTTGTTAGAACCAGCTACATACGTCTGATAAATGGCAGGTACACAGTAAACATTGAATGAAAGACAGAGAATAGAGAGAATGAATCAGGCTAGATAAGTACTTCTGGGAAGACTGAATAAGATAAGAAGCCTGCCATGCACTTCCACAAAAGCTAGGACAGCTTTTAGTAAACTTGATGTAGTTGAATAATAGTTGTATTAGTTTATATCCACTGAGTACTTACAATGCACTAACTCTCTATTAATATTCCCATTTAGCATGTGGGGAATCAAAGCATACTTTCACAGCTATTGAGCTGCAGTGCTGGGATTTAAACCGAGGTAAAAAAAAAAAAAAAAAATTCTTTTTTTTTTTAGCTATCTTAGGCGTAGTGGTTAAGTGCTACGGCTGCTAACCAAACAGTCGGCAATTCAAATCCGCCAGGTGCTCCTTGGAAACTCTATGGGGGCAGTTCTACTCTGTCCTATAGGGTCACTATGAGTCGGAATCGACTTGACAGCACTGGTTTTTTTTTTTTTTTTATCTTAGCCATCTAGTGCTGCTGTAACAGAAATACCACAAGTGGATGGCTTTAACAAAGAGAAGTTTATTCTCTCACAGTCCAGTAGGCTAGAAGTCCGGATTCAGGGCACCAGCTCCAAGAGAAGGCTCTCTCTCTATCAGCTCTGGAGGAAGGTTTTCATCATCAGTCTTCCCGTGGTCTGGGAGCATCTCAGCGCAGGAACCTCCGGTCCAAAGGACGTGCTCTGCTCCTGGCACTGCTTTCTTGGTGGTATGAGCTTCCCATGTCTCTCTGCTCACTTCTCTCTTTTATATCTCAAAAGAGACTGGCTTAAGACACAATCCAATTTTGAAGACCTCATCAATATAACTGCCACTAATCCATCCTGTTACATCATAGTTATGGGATTTCCAACACATAGGGAAATCACATCAGATGATAAAATGGCAGACAATCATACAAGGGAATCATGACCTAGCCAAGCTGACAGATGTTTTGGGGGGACACGATTCAATCCATGATACTAGGCAACCTGGCTCCAGAGCCCCAGCTCTTAACCATCATACTATGTTGCCTCTCTTCAATAAAAGTAGTTATTTAAAGTTCAAAAGAAGTATTTACACAACAGAACTTCTCTAAAGGGTGAGACCTATTGGTGCATTGAAAATACAATTTAAACACATTTCTTCAATGCCTCCATTGCATAGGGGGGGCCTACTCTTCCATGCTGTGTTCAATGGAATGTCCTAGCCAGAATAGTCACAATAAACTCAGCTGTTTTTTATAACTCTGACATGTTTGACGTGAGATGGATTCCCCTTTCCTCTACTCTCCCCCAAGTCTTTTTAAGACCAGGAGTCCATCATTTCTCATAAGTTCCCAGGAAATGTTTGGAAAGTGGCCTTCATCATTTTTTTTTCCACACACTCCTTATTCAGCAAAGACTATTTCCTCCTGTGAAATACACACAATCCAGGTTTGCCTTCCCAGTGCCTTGGTCAATCAGAGTGAAAGGAAAGCAGGCTCTGGTACATGCTTGCAGTCTGGTCCCTGTGTGTTTCTGAACATCAACAAGCTGGGTGGTATCCAACAAGAGGTATTTTGACTCATCAACATTCTGAAGTGGAAACTTCTCACCTGGCCCTAGTCCCCAAAATACAGCTAGCTAATATACCGTGGACTGCCAGAAAAGCAATTAAATTAGTCTTACAAGAAGTACAACCAGAATGCTCCTTAGAAGCAAGGATAGTAAGACTTTGGCTCGCTTACTTTAGACACGTCATCAGGCAAGGCCAATCACTAGAAAAAGGTATCATGTCTGGTAAAACAAGAGAGTCACTGAAAATGAGGAAATCCTCCATGAGATGGATTGACACAATTGCTACAAGAATGGACTCAAACATACCGATGATAATGAAGATGGCACAGGACTGGGCAGCATTTAGTGCTGCTGTACCTGAGGTCGCCATTCGTCAACGCAGACTCCACGGTAACTAACAACTCGACCATTATACTCGAGAAGGAAATCTAGATATCACCTAGGCTCCATCTGAAATCATCCATGAACTGCAGATTTGAGAATCAACCATGATTGGCACCAATCCGTACGGACCTGAGAAGATCTGGGAGTAAGAAAGGCCCCAGAAAGGGGGGGTGAGCACTTAACCCCAGAACAACTTCTCCTTAAATACTCTGTCTCCTTATCATCAGATCCAGTTTTACTGAGGAAGAACAGCTGCCAAGTGCACTTTTGGGGCACCTAGAGACCAGATCAATAGTCTTCAGGTCACCTTAACTGGAAATTGTGTAGGCTTCCTTTAATCAGAATTCTTGCTACCTTGGGTTTTCTGTTCCTCATATCCTTTATTCAAGAATTATGCAAGGTTAGTATTGTAATTTAGCATTTATACTCCACGGTGCCTTTGGGACTAGATTACCTCCCTGCATGATATTGTTTTTCATTTCTATGCTGACAAACACACCATTCCAAGCGTCACTTTAGCAGCCAGTTCAAGCTCTACAGTTATTTTAGCTCCATATTGTCAAATAGGTGGATTTATAAGTGTGTTACCTGAAGGAAATGTTCCCCCAAATAGCAGAAGTGGAGACTTTACTTATTTATAATTATTTGTTAGATTTGTAAAAATGTTCCTGTGGCTTAGAAAGCCTCTGGCTAAATACAAATTAAAACGCTTTTGCATGTAGTAAAAACAGCAGTGGCATCATTTTAATTACCCATTGGGGGACATCAGCTAGCAAAGACGTATTTCCTTCTTTCTTTCCTTAATGTGGCTGCCTGCTTAGGGATATGAACTTCCTGTCTGCATATCTGTGACACTGGCTACCTGGCCACCTAATACATCTTTGTGTAACTCAAGCATCAGTTTGGACCCCCACATCTGGGCTGAAGTCCAAAGGGAGACAGAAGGAACAGTGGATATTTATTTCATTACATTTTTGGCTCCCCAGCACCTGTTCCCTTCTTCCTAATAAAATCCTGATTGGTGGGAGGGGTGGAGATTATCTTGATGCATTTTGTAGGTTTGATAGGAGGGCAATTCAGGATGACTATCTCCCACCTACAAGTTGGAATTGACTCAATGGCAGTGGACATTTTTGTTTTTGTTTTGTTATCTCCCACAACAGAAGAGGGATGGATCAGCTCTTTCTTCTTCCTGGTCTAGACACAGTGACGGTTTTTACTGCCCAGCCCTCCAGAACACCCTTGGTTTCTGTCCATTTCCAAGAGTGGTCTTCCGGTCTTCCTTCTTTGGTCCCCTTGATATTTTCTCACTAAATTCTCTTCCACTTAAAGGAGCCAGCGTCAATTTCTGTTGCTTTCATTTAAGAAGCCTGACTTATATAGAGGGATAAAACAAAAATGAGGCAGTGGTGGTTCACTGGTAGAATTCTCACTTCCCATGCAGGAGACCCGGCTTCAATGTCCAGCCAATGCACCTCATGCATAGCCACCATCCATCTGTTGGTAGAAGCTTGTGTGCTGCTGCGATGCTAAACAGGTTTCAGCAGAGCTTCCAGACTACAATAGACCAGGAAGAAAGGCTTGGTGATCTACTTTGGGAAAAAAAAAAATTAGCCAGTGAAAACCTTATGGATCACAACAGTTCAATCTGCAACTAATTATGGGGATGGTACAGGACCAGGCAGCCTTTTCTTCCTTTGTGCATGAGGCCACCATGAGTCAGTGGCCTACCTGACAGCAGTTAACAACAACAAAACAAAAACAAGTGTGGCTCGCTCCTTGGAATAAGGGGGAACACGTAGTACTGTTTCAAATCCAAGTTATGGCAAGTGATGGAACCACACTGTTCTTCAGTGAAAAGAGACAGCAGAAAATAAATTGTTAAAGCCAGGTCCTGGCCTCATACAGACCTGGTTTTCACTTCTGGCGCTGCCACTTACTGGCCAGGAGTAAGTCCCTTAACCTCTTCTATGCCTCAGTTTCCTCATCTGTCAAATGAAGCCACTGGTGGCTATATGAGAAAATGAATGCAGAGCATTCCTCTCAGTACAACATACATGGTACAGTGCTCAGTAAATGTTAGCCAACGTTTTTTTTTTTTATCATCTGTCAACTGAGGAATAATAATATCCATACTCACTACAGAGTTATTTTCAGGATGAAATGTGTGAGGCAATACTTTGAAATATATAGAGAGACTACAAATAGAAAACCAGAAAAAAAATACATGAGCCGCCCTCTGGCTCATGCACGAAATTGAACTGGCTCATGTAACAGGGCAATGTTTGCCCAGTGGCTCTTCTGGTAGGGGATGGTTAGCAAGTAGATGGAACTTCTGATGCTCAAACAAAGATGGGGGATAGGAAGGTTCCCTGGACACTAAGAGGCATACTTTTGGAAGCCATCTCTTTTTTAAATTAATTAATAATGATATATTGTAGATATTCAAATAAGTATGAAGAATAACATAATAAAAACCAACATACCTATCACTCAGCTTAAGAAATAAAATTTTGCTAATGGAGATGAAACTCTTTGTATAGCTCCTCCTATCCAATTCTTCTCTCTCTCTCTTCTAATTTCTCTACACACATATACATCCCTAACTTATGGGTAACATTCATATATGTGTGTGTATGTATATATACACACACACATACATATACATATATTGTTTTACAGTTTTAAAATTGTAATATAAATCATGGCATACTACATATATTTTTATGCAACTTTTCTTTCCCTCTGAACATGGTATTTTTGAGATACAACCATGGTGATAGTCTTGTTCAGGGCTGGACACTATGATATTGTAGGAATATATCCTAACTATTCACATATCCTCCTGGTGAGGGACATTCAGATCACTTCCAATTCCAACACTCTTTCATCTACCTCCTTCGTGCCTCGGTGTGTCTCAATTCTCTGGGCCAGCTCTCAGCTTGAGTATTGACCAGATCGCCTGAAGGGCTTGTTATAATAAAATTGTTAGGCCCTACCCCCAGAGTGGAAACCCTGGTGGTGTAGTGGTTAAGTGCTACAACTGCTAGCCAAAAGGTTGGCAGTTCAAATCCACCTAGGCGCTCCTTGGAAACTCTAGGGGGCAGTTCTACTCTGTCCTCTAGGGTTGCTATAAGTCGGAGGCAACTCGAAGGCAACGGGTTTTACAGGTTACCCCCCAGAGTTTCTGATTCAATAAGTCTGAGGTGAGACCCAAGAATTTCCATTTTTAAGAAGTTGCCAGGTGATGCTGATGTTCCTGGTCCAGGGACAACACTTTGAGAACCACTGCTCTAGGCTATACCGAAGAAGGGAAATGCTGAGTCATAGAGTATAAACACTTTCAGTTTTGATACCTGTTGTCCTTGAGCTGACTGTGCCTCATGGTGAACCCATGTGCATCAGAGTAGAACTGTGCTCCAAAGGGTTTTCAGTGGCTGATTTTTCAGAAGTAGACTGCCAGGCCTCTCTTCCAAGGTGTCTCTGGGTAAACTCAAACCTCCAACCTTTCAATTAGCAGCCAAGTGCATTAATTATCTGCACTACCCTAGGCAAGATATTATCAAATCACTTTCTAAAGCAGTTGACCTGGCAATGTACGGAGTTCCCATTCTCTGAATTCTCTGCCACCTTGGAAAGCCTTTTTGCCCGCATTTTTTGAAAGCCACTAGTTAGTCTTCCCCACCAGACAGTAAGCCTTTCACATCTTATTAGTTTCATCAGACCTAGCACACAGCACACATGCTCTACAAACTTCGTTATGAATGGGTAAATGGTTGGCCAACTCTCTGAGTTCCCCCCACAGTGTCCTCACTCTGGGGATGGAGAAGATTTGGGTCTGTGAAGCAAGAATTGGAACGCCTCCGTCAACGAGGCATGTTTGGTGACTCTACTTATTAATTTCCTTGGATTTCAAATTTTGCCTGTGCTTCCAATAATCTTTTGTGCTTAACAAAAATGGAGCACGTGCTAGCTGATCCCCACCTGTCCCTTGGAGTTCATAGTAAATAAGCATCAAGTGCTCTGTCATAGGGGGGATTAGAGGAAACCCACACATACTGAGTTTCTACTATATGCCAAGCACATGATCTCACTTATTTTTCACAGAATTTATGTTGCAGGCATCATTATCTCCAATCCAAGTAACAACAATAAAAAAACAACAACAACATGTACAGCTACCAGTTAATGAGGGCTTACTGGTAAGGCATCAAGCACTATTCTAAGTTCCTTTTTTGGATTGACTCATTTAATTCTCACAAAAATTCATAGTATAAGCACTATAATTCTTGCCATTTAACTGGTGAAGTAAAGGGTTAGAGAAATAAAATAACTTGATCCAAGTCACACCACCAATAAAGGAAACCCAGATCTGGTTGACTCCAAGCTTGATATTTGTTCTTTTTGCAATCAGTCAGTATCATTCATTTCACTTTTTCATGGATAACATGGAATCCCAACTTTGGGGGATGACACCTCAGCACTGTTTCTATCAATTCTGCTGAAATTAGTCCCAAGGATCCCACACTATTAAAGGGAAACCAGAGAGAATTATTTGAACAACCTATTTTTTTCCCCCCAGAGGAAACTAGCTAGGTTCAGTGGACCAAAACTTCAACTGGAAAGCTGTTAAAGAGGGCTGAAAATAAACATGAAATTTAATTTGAAAATATATTTACCGACACCCCTCTGTCAATCAGATGTCCATCTGGTGTGCGCCCAGGTCTAATAGCTGTGAACTTCAGCTGAAGAGAGGCTTTATACCTCCAGTCAGGATTACTATAGTACAGACCACTCACATTCAGAAGCAGTTGCCTTTCCTGTACCTTATTTATTTATTTATTTTGTTTTGTTTTAGAAAATATTGAGAGAGTCTTGGCTGTAAATTGTGCTACTAGACAAGATAAATGATCATCAAAATACAGTCAGCAAAATTTAAAAATATGGATAAAGGGAAGATATTAATATCCTTTCTAAGGTAATCAGTACTTTTTGTTTGACAAAGAAATTGCACACTGTTTATGGTTTATGCAAATAATATATGTTAATGTCGAGGCCGCATAGTATATAGCTTTGCATATAAGTGTTTGTGGAAAATACATGCCAATACATTTTAAACCTCTCCCTCATATAAACACAACGCTTTCATAAATATACAGGACCTTGTTCTTAAAAACATTTATTATAATTTTATGCAATGCAAATAACGTTAGAATAAATTATTTTTTGCTAAAATGGCGAAGTCAGCAAAATTACAGGAAAACATAAAGCCTCAGCCATTGTGTGCTTCTCAATTACATCAAAATGAGCTGACACCTTCCCTGGGAGTCATTCCCTTGGATGTTCTTAGCCACTGGGGCCCCTGGCCTTTCAGCCAACCCAGGGACTCTCTGTGTTCACGTATCAGGCTTTACCCTTGCTGCTTGGAACACCTGAGAACAAATTTTCTTTATCACGAACTAGTAACAACAACTTCCAGTCAACATGATTTTCGAAGATGTGAAAACCAACCCTGATAACCAAGGAGCAGGCCCTGATGGAGTCTGTATTTAAAGGGATCAATAAGCAAGCCCTAAGACCATGTGGTACAGTGGTTAAAGTGCTCAGCTGCTAACTGAAGGGTGAGAGGTTTGAGCCTACCAGCTGCTCTAGGGAAGAAGGATGTGGCAGTCTGCTTCTATAAAGATTACAGGCTCTGAAATCCAGTTCTACTCCATCCATTAGTGTCCCTGTGAGTCAGAATTGACTCAATGGCAAAAGGTTTTGGTTTAGGACCACGTGGCCATGGAGGGTCACTAGTACCAACTCTAACCCTATCTTTGTTCATGTATTCACACACTTATTCATTCAACGAATAATTATTGAGCACTTACTATGTGCCAGGTAGGATTCTATCACTGGAGACAGAGTAATGAACATGACAGACAAGTCCCACGCCCTCATGGAATTTATACTCTAGAGAATATAGACCTCACGTAAGTGAGCAAATAAACATGATTATTTCATTTAGTGATAAGAGATGTACTTCATAGGTAAATTGAATGCCTGGTGTGGAGGTGGCCTGATGGGGTGTTAAGCGAAGGCTTTTTTGAGGAAGTGACATTTGAGGTAAGACTTTAATGAAGACATGGAGTCAAACATATCAAAATCTGGGGGAAGTTGCTGAAGACGCAGCAAAGTAAAAGCCTGCAGTAGGAATGAGGGCCACAAAGGTCCAGGTGACTGAAACAGAGTGAGGCAAGAAAAATGGGAAGAATATGGGGTTGGAAAAGTTAAAAGGGGCCAGGTTAGTGGAGTCCACAGGCCACAGTATGGAGTTTATTCTAAGGGTAATGGGAAGCTACTGAGTGTTTACAGAGGGGGCTGACATATTCTGAAACGTTATTGTAAGAAGAATGGATGGAAAAGTCAAAATGGTGAGCCCAACTGGAAGGCCATCACAGTATCCAGAGTGAGAGACAGTGGCGGGCTGGACTAGGGTTTTGACAATGGACAGTGTAAAATAAAAAAAAAAAAAACAAACTCGCTGCCGTCGAGTCGATTCCTACTCATAGTGGCCCTACAGGACAGAGTAGAAATACCCCATAGGGTTTCCAAGGAGCACCCGTTGGATTCAAACTGCCAACCTTGTGGTTAGCAGCCGTAGCACTTAACCATTATGCTACCAGGGTTTCCATGGACGGTATAGGTGTAGATAAATTGGAAATATATTTCAGCCCTAGAAAAAAAAAAAAACTGAAGTCACTGATAGATTGAAGGTGGACCTTGAAGGAAAAGATGGAATCAAGACTAATTTATCTACGCTTGACATATGACACATCAGACAACGGGGGCATCATTTACTGAGGAAGAAACAAGTTCGGAGGAAATCAAGACATCTGTTTTGTGATGCTTATGACATCTTGGAGTGCAAAGGTCAAGTCAGTAGTTGGATATACATGTGTGAACTCGAAAGAGTAGTCAGAGAGAGCCAGAGATTTTAATCTGGGGTGTTAAGAAAGAGAAAAGGTGAGTCCCTTACCTGTAGAGAAGGGAAGCTGTGAAAAGAAAATACAGGGAAAAGAGAAGTTTATTATACTCACACTTTCTAGTTCAGACAAGGAATCTTCACTAAAGTGACAAAATTCGCACAAGTCAAGATGACAGAAAAGAATGAAGTGAGAACAAAAAAGGGCCGTAACTGTGGTAGAGTAAATGTGCACTGATCTGAGACTTACAACTATTTTGGTTCTGTTTTTAGCTAACATTTATTGAGTGTCTACTATCTGCTATCACAACCCATCTGTCAGTGTGTCATACTACAGTGGCTATGTGTTGCTATGAGGCTGGAAGGTATGCCACCGGTATTTCCAATACCAGCAGGGTCACCCACGGTGGACAGGTTTCAGCAGAGCTTTCAGACTAAGACAGACTAGGAAGAAAGGCTTGACGATGTAGTTCAGAAAATTAGGCAACAACAGGATATTGTTTGATATAGTGCTAGGAGATGAACTCCTTAGGTTGGAAGACACTCAAAATACACAGTGGCCATGACAACGGACTTGAGTATATCAACAATCGTGAAGATGGTGCAGGAATGGGCAGTGTGCCATTCTGTTGTGCTTGGGGTCACCATGAGTTGAAGCTGACTCAATGGCAACCAGAACTATGACCACTACCTGCTTGGCACTGTAAAGGCTAACACCTTATCCCTTCTATTGATACTCCCTGCCATGTGGAGAAGGCTCAGTCCATGTGACACTCCTGGCCTCTCTCCACCCTTTTACTCACTCTGCCCTTAGAGAAATGGAGTGACTTTTGCTTGTTACATTCAGGAAAAATAAACTGAGCAGGCTCAGCTCAGCTCTGCCCTTTGTCCTCTCAGAGGCAAGCTGCCTACAGGATGCAGGACTTCCCCTCTGCCCCTTCATGCAGTAAAGCCTTATGGGGCAGGTTTCTATGAAGGGAGGCTTGTTCCAACCCAGTGTTATCCATGGCTGGTTGGGTGTTATTGTTGACATGCAGTAGACTCCAACTCACACGACCCCATGTGTGCACAGTAGAACTGCTCCACGGGGTTTTCAACGATGTGACCTTTTGGAAGCAGATCGTCAGATTTGTCTTCTGATGCATCTCTGGTGGGTTTAAACTGCCAACCTTTCAGCTAGTAGTGAAGTGCTTAGCCATCTGCGCCATCCAGGTAATCTGGGTAGGTATGTTAAAAAAAAAAAAAAAAAAACCCGTTGCCATTGAGTCGATTCCAACTCATAGTGACTCCATAGGACAGAGCAGAACTGCTCCAAGGAACAGCTGGTAAATTCCAACTGTGGACTTCTTGTTTAGCAGCTGAACACTAACCACTGTACCACTCCAGCAGGTAACTCAGTTTACTTCTGGGATTCAGCCAACAGACCCATTTGTCTCAAGCTAAGCTATGTTCCCCCACTTAGCCTTTATCATTAATAAAGGTGCCTCACTGGCCTCTGTCTACCTCTCCTTGGTCTTTGAACAGAATGCAGGCAAAAAATAAGGATGCGATTTGTTGTCCCTCCCCACCATCTCGAAGACCCCAACAGGCATTTTCACATGCATTAAATTCTCACATCAACTTTATACTGTGAATCCTATGATCTACCTTAAAGATAAGAAAACTAATGTCCAATGAGGTTCATTACTTGTTCACAAAGCTAACCAATGCAAGGGCTCTCAGAATCCAGAGCTTCTGAATCCAAAACTTGATTTAAATATCAGCTTTGCTGATTGCTAGTTCTGTACCTTGTGACAAGTTCCCTCATCTATTAAATGGGAGGTAATCATTTTGCAGAAGTTTATTCTGAAGATGACTGAGATAATGTACACAAAATCAATCTGGCACATAGTAAGCAACTAGCATTTACTTTTGAAAGAGGTTCCTATGAATTCATTTTAAATCTTTAAAATTATCCATACAGGAGATATCAGAATGCACCAAAGGTAGCATCTTCAATAGTTTTAATTCCTTTTTGCTAATTAACATCCAGTCAATTTCTTGGTTAAATAACGGAGTTCCATAAATATAGAAACAAAAAGACTGTTTTTTTGGGTTTTTTTGGATGAGCACTTTTTTATGTTTATTATATGGATAATTAACAGTAAGCTTAAAAGGCAGAAAAATCTTCAAAGGAATTTTAGAACTGCAGTTGATCCCAACCTCTCAGTAAATGTGGTGGCCACCCCCTGCTCCACCTGCATGATGTCTGCACCAGTGGTAGACACCTGGAGGTACGGATCAGGTAGGGTTGATAGTCACTCTTTGGATGCTGCTACAACAAAGGGTGTGCAAGCTCTGAGACTACTGCAGGGTCGATCTGCATGTAGGTGGACAAGGAGAAAGCCAATCTGTAGGAATAGAAGAATGTGGCTGACGCACAGAAAGAAACAAAATAAGGAAAGACCAAGTGGTTCAAAGAAAGAGGCTGAGAGAGTAGCTACCTTGACAGAAGTATACCTAGGATATGGTAGGTATGGTACGTGCCCTGGGTGCCGCATGGGATGGGAGGGCAGAAATGAGCAGTTTCTACTGACCATCCCAGTTTCCATCACCAGCTGTGAGTGAGCATTCAGCCATTTAAAACTAATGGCCATAGATGCTATTTTCCATAAATAAATGCCACTGATCCTTGGATCTAGTGGCTTTCTGATTCTTATTCCTGCTGAATTTCCAACTCCTGAGTCTAGCTTCTTGAGAGGTCTGGCTCTATTTCTCAATCTTCAGTTCCACTGTATACCTTGAATCCTTACAGTAGATTTCCATTTAATTTTCTCCTAATCTACTGTGAGTGATCCGTTATTTGCAAATACAGGCACCCTAAGGAATAGGAATACAGATTTTAATTGGGGTTGGAGGTGATACCGTGGATCATCACTGTCTTGAAAACCACTCATTCTGGAAGGCTTGAAAAGGCAAGCATGTTTGTGCCTTATGAAGACATAAGCCCACTTGTGGAGATTATATACCATGGAAGGTATTAAAAAATCACTTCTGAAATCACTAACATAATCACTCCATTTTTCAACCAGATCCTCCTATCTCTCCAACTTGCCTCTTCAACTACTCCCTCTTTGACCTCACCAAGGCATTTGGTCATTGATGCCTATACTATTCTGTTAGTGTCCTCCCCCACTCCCCATTCTTCATCTCTCTCTCTCTGTACATTAGGTCCGTGGTTCTTACTTCAGCATCTTCCCACTCTACCCATTTCTCATTCCACTACACCCACCAGGCAAAAACTCAGTCCTGAGTGAACCAGATCCTCCCCTTTTCCATACATGCACCTGAGCATCTAAGAGTTGCTGGATAAAACTGTACAACCAGGCAGAATGGCTTCACATTAAATTTATGATCACCACTTTAACTGGACCCTTGGCACTGCCTAAGAATCCTCCTACATCTCAAATTCTCGTAAAAATGACAGACTTAATGGTCTGACTGAGACTAGAGGGACCCTGGAGGTCATGGTCCCCGGACCCTCTGTTAGCCCAAGACTGGAACCATTCCCAAAGCCAACTCTTCAGATAGGGATTGGACTGAACTATAAAACAGAAAATGATACTGGTGATGAGTGAGCTTCTTGGCTCAAGTAGACACATGAGACTATGTGGGCAGCTCCTGTCTGGAGGCAAGATGAGAAGGCAGAGAGGGACAGGAGTTGGTTGATGGAAATGGGGAATATAGGGTGGAGAGGAGGCATGTGCTGTCTCATTAGGGAGAGAGCAGCTAGGGATACATGGCAACATGTGTATAAGTTTTTGTGTGAGAGACTGACTTGGTTTGTAAACTTTTACTTAAAGCACAATAAATAATAGTAAAAATAAAGAATCTTGCTACAATTCTCTGGGTAACTTTCTTTCCCACTCTTCTTAATGGCTATTTTCTAATTTTTTCCCATCTCTCAAATCTCCAAATGTTCCCCTTCTTTACTTCCCATCATTTCCACTGATGATCTTAACTCTGACATGACACCCAAATGAAGGTCACCAGAGGAAACCTACTTAAACTTCCTGCCCCTACACCTACTACTTACCTGCATGTGTTTTCTCTCCATTACTCCCTCCTTACACCTACTACTTACCTGCATGTGTTTCTCTCCATTACTCCCTTCTTCCTGCTGTGGCTCCCATTCCCTATCCCCCAGCCCCCACACCTGCCTTTTCAAAATTGTCCCTACTTTCAACCATGGCCTCTCTACCAGCTCATTCCCATTGATATAAAAAAATAAAAAAAGTGCTTCAGTTTCTCCCAGTTTCCTTTAGTGTAAAATGAGCACAGTCACAGCTACCCTGAATGGCTGTTATGCGTTGTGATCATTAAGGTTGTGTGTCAAGGTGGCTAGGCCATGATTCTTAGTGGTTTGGCATTTATGATGTAGTGTGGCAGTCAGATGATGATGTGATCACTTCCATGATGTGATCTGATATAATGTAATCACCTCCATGATGGGATCTTCTGTGAGTAGCCAATCAGTTGAAAGGCAGTTTCCTTGGGGGTGTGGACTGCATTGAACGTAAGTGAATTTTCTGGCAAGGCTCATGGGCTTTTGCTTGCTCTTGATCCTGCGGCTGGCTCCTGTTCATCTGACCTCCATTCTTGGGACTTGAGCTAGCAGCTTACCTGCCTTCCTGCCTGCCAGTTGTGGGATTTGTTGATCTTCACAGCCTGTGAGCAAGAGCCCTGCTGTCTGACTTGCCCACCTTGGGTTTGCCAGCCCCTGCAGCTATGTGAATCAAGAAAAGCCTCTATCTTGATCCACAGACTTGGGACATTTCAGCCTCTACAATCATTTGAGCCATTTCTTTGATATAAATCTCTCTCTATATATATTTATATGCTTTACTGGTTTTGCTTCTCTAGAAAACCCAGCCTAAGACATGCGTGTTATGTGCAAGTATCTAGCACATGCCCGTTACATCATAGACATACATGATCCTGGCTAAATTTCAATCAGAATTATTCTTTGATCAATACATAAAGGAGAAAAGTACATCATAGTTTTTTTTAATTAATTAATTTATTTATTTCAGATAAGGGAGAATATATAAACACAGCTCTTTCCTCGGAGGACTTTAAAGAAGTTAAAAAAATTTTTTTTTCCTCTCTGTACTCTGCCACTCTGATGCACCTGTACTTGATGAGACCCCCAGAGAATAAACAAGTTGAGTTCATATGAAGAAACCAAAGTGAGTTGTTTAGCACAAAATCGGTAAGGTTGCTGGTATTTCTTCTAATGATTTACATGCAGAGGTTGACACTATAAAGGAAATGCTTCCTCTGTTAAAATAAAGTACAGGTCCTTTTCCACATAAAGTGGAGGCAGCAAAAGGAGAAGGGAAATGGGAGGTACTGCTCTGGGGCAGTCGTGCTGGGAGGGGACCACCCACTGAAGCATGTGCCTCAGCAACAACTATCACCATCAGGAAAGTAACCTTCGCTTCCCTAGTCAACATCATCAGGAGAACCAAGAGGACCAACATACACAAATGTCAGTGCCGATGTCGTCCTCCTCTAGCTACTTTCCCCTGGAGGAGAAAGACAGTATGTTCGCTATCATCTATCCGTGCTGTTCTGACACAGCCAGTTTAGTCCACTCCCTTTACATCGAGTCTAGCATGCCCTGTTTCCCAAAGAGAGGGAGCCATTAGTGAAGTTCTGTGGCCAACTACGTGGCAGGGTGTGCAAGGACTAGGTGGTCACCACTGTGGACACATGTTCTATGGCAGTTGCACTTTGAAGCTAGAGCTATGTCCCAGGGCAACACCAGGCTGATGGTAGTGGTGAAGAACATCATGGTGGCTGAGCAGACTGAGGAGTTCTTCATCCACTGTAGACATGGCTGCTGGGCTGTGGAAGGTCAGCCCATGCAAATACCCCTCTGCCATCAAGCTCAATGCCTGGAAGGACCACAAGGGCACCTGTGAGTAAGGACCATCCTCTGTCCGAACAATACTGACTGCTTATCTCTTCTTGAGGTGTGCTTTGAGGCTCACCTCAAGGAAAACAAGCTCATTAAGTATCCCCAACTCCAAAGATGGGTGCAGGCTCATGGGGAACAAGGACACCTACAAGAGGAACCTGGACACATAGCTGGAGGTAGGTTGCTCTGAGGCTCTAAGAAGTTCTTGAGGTACTGAAGTAGACTCTGTAGTAGACAGGGCCATTTCTACAAGATGCACATAGTCCAGAAGGAGCAGAAGATTGGCTTTATGAGCTCCACAATGGACAAGCTCTTGGAGAAGCTCAGTCAGCTGAAGAAGAGCCTCAACCCAAGTCTGTCATCTTGGGCAAGATGCCAATTAGGCTCAGCAAGGACCTCATGGAGTTCTAGTGGGATGTGTCCAAGTTGAACAATGAACTACCCTAGAGCAACCTGTACAGGGAAATCCCTAGGATCCTATGTCCAAAGAATCCTTGCTTGGGCACCGGTGCCCCACCTGTTATCTCTAACCCAATTCCATGAGTGGCCTTCTCTTCAATGTCTCCTCTGACTAAACTACCAATGTATGGGACTCATGTACTACCTACAAATGGAAGAATACACCAAACAGCAATGTCAGCATCATGCTGGAATTCTACATCCAGGATGGTAAACACTAGAGCAATCTGCAGACTACACCGTCACCATCTGGGACATCTAGAATCTGAAGGAGGTAAACACAGCCTGTACCTATGAAAGTCTCATCTGCACACTGATCTCTGCACACAACATGTTCTTGAGTGGCTCCCTAAAAGTCAAAAGATCATGAATACCAATGTGAAGCTGAAGAAGGAGTTGAGAAGCCTCACTCAGTGACTCCTAGCCAGACAATCAAGATTTGACACCCTGGATCCTCAACTGCTTCCACGTCCTGCAGACATCCAGCAGGAATGTCTGCTGTATCACCATCACAAATCATTGCATAGTCTATGGACCTGCAAGAACCTCATCCATGTGTGAGATATCAAACACAAGGAACAGCAGCACAGCTGACAACCACTCGGGCACCACGTATGGCCTGGCAGTCACCTCCATGCCTGAACAGAACGCAGTCTACCAGTATGTTCTGCCCCGGAGCATGGACAATGTGATCCGCACACAGACCCACATTTGGCACCAGGCAGGATGAGGGCTGGCCGTCTCCCACATCTGGCTCTTCTCAGAGGCCATAAATAGGATCTAGAAAGTTTGGATTTGCTCACAGAGCATCCAGGCCAGGCCGCGGCTCTCCCTGAAGGGTCCTGAGTCTGTCTGAGCCAAGTCACCCATACCACCAGGCCTCCAGGTTTTTGTCTCTGCCCTACAGAAATGTGTACGGAAAGCTTAAGCAGGGCCCTGTTGTTGTTGTTGTTAGTTGCCATTGAGTTAATTTCAACTCATGGCAGCCCCATGTTTTGCAGAGTAGAAATGCTCCATAGGGTTTTCAAGGCTGCGACCTTTCAGAAGTAGATTGCCAGGCCTGTCTTCTAAGGCATCTCTGGGCGGGCTCGAACCGCCAACCTTTCAGCTAGTAGTCAAGAACTTAACCATCTGGGCTACCCAGGGACTCTACCAGCCTCAAACCCAGTGAGCTGCACTCCACACTCAACCTTGTTTCCCTCAGTGCTGCCAAGACAACACCAAGTTGCCTACACCCTGCTTGCCAGGTGCAATGCTAGTTCAGTCCACTCTTATTCCCCTCCCCAAATGGACTTCAAACCTCTTTACTCACATTTTCTACTGTTCTTTAGACTGTATATAAATCTGAATATTTCTGATTTAAATACAAGCTAAGAAGACAAAAATAAGCAAGTATATAAAGGACAGTGGTCTTGAAGAAGACTTCCTGAAAGTCTTCCCTCCCAATAAATCATCTCAAATGATTAAAAGAAAATCAAGATTGGGAGGGGTTGTGTAATGAGATGCACTCTCTCTCTGTATTTCCTTTTACCTATAGCCTTTCCTCCTTTCGGTCAGGCAAGCAGCCATTACCTTAGGGAGGTATGGTGTAACATAAACAGACAAAGAAAAATAAGGAGTCTTAATCTGGCTTTTGTCTTGCAAAAGTTTAGACCTTTCAATTTCATAAACCTAAGCCCTGAGGGAAATACGGGAAGCAGAAAATACACATGGTGTAAGAACATCCCCCAAACAGAAAGAATTCCCTGAACCAAGAGCACCTATTCCTTGGAATGACAGAAACATATTTATGGAGCCCAAATTTTCCAGGAATTTTTCCTAAACAAAGCAGGGATAGGACCAGATGTTACAAGGAAACTGGGCCCTGAATTGCTGCAAGTCCCTCCCTACGAAAGCAGTATGCTGTCACAAAAAGTAGAATTGAGAATCATAGTGGAGCACCACAGTTTCTGCCCCCTCCACTCCATATCGGGGAACCGGACAAGTGTTGCAGATAACGGCACACTATGGGGGGGTGGGGAGGGGTCTATTCAACTCAGTGGTTCTCAGCCAGTGGCGATTTTCTCTCCCAGACATCTGGCAATGGCTGGAGACATTTTTGGTATCACAACTGGAAGTGGAAGATGAAGTTTGCCAGTAGTGAGCCTCCGCTGGGGTAGGGGCCAGGGATGCTGCTAATCACCAACAATGCACAGTACCACCACCACCACACCCCCATCCCCACAACAAAGAGTGATCTGAACAAAATGTCAATTTAGGATAAGCTAAATTGCAGAGTACGTGTAAAATGAAAATGTGGGTCCCCTTGGTTAAAATGATTAAGAATTTCAAGATAGCAAAGCATTAAACCAAGCACATGGTCCTTCTAAGTGTGGATCTTGTGAAACTACATAGGCTACACATTCATGAAGAGAAACACTGTGCTGGAAGCTCTTTTATCATCAAAAGGCCAAGAGGCCATCCCAAGAAGATTGTGTGAGAAAGCTAGGCTTTCCTTGTCAGTCTCCTTCTGGCCTAGCTGCAGAAGCTCCAAGGAGGAGACTGGCCCTAGAGGACACACACACACACAAAAGACAAGAAGATCTAGAAAGCCAGTCCATAGGCATCAGATTCATCAAACTAGAAAACAGGCAGAGCTCTTCAACTGTGACTGCCCACAAGTGAAAGCCTCTCTAAAAACAATTACAAAGAAAGAAAGTATATCATAAAGACTGACATATTTAATCACATAAAAATCAAAAACATCTATATCCTAAAAGAAGAACTAATAAATACCTTTAAAAAGAAAATGACAGTTGAGAAAAATCTACTTGCAACATATCTGACAAATGCAGAGCTAAGACTATTACTATGCAAAGAGTTCTTACAAATCAATAAGAGCAAAACATCAGGAAAAAGAGTAGGTAAAGAACATGAGTAGAACTGTCAACCAAAAAATATGAAAAGACCATAATCAGATATGTAAAAACAAATTTAGCAACACTAAAAAATCCAAAGGTGCACATTTTAATTATAAGGAAACATTTTTCAGCTCTCATCTTTGCAGAGTATACAAAAATAATTATAATCTCTAGGGTTGGTGAAGAAAATGAAATTAGAACTTCTTATAAACTCTGCTGGTAAGTCTATATGACAGGAAATTTCTGGAGGGCAAAAAGAGAGTATGTATCAAAACCCCAAAATGAGTAAACTCTTCAGTCAACAGTTTGACTCATTTGAATTGGTACTGAGGAAATCACCAGGCAAGTGAATAAAAAATATAAATATAAAAATGTCTCATCACAGTATGATCTAATAACAGCAACACACTAATTAATCTCTGCCTTCATGGAACAGAGCCTGGTAGAAGAGAATTAGGTAAATATTATCACAAATATGTAACTATAAACTACAATACCACACAATAAAAACTAAGCATCCGATGTCAAAGTTTTGAGTTCATTATGATTTAGCGCATGTAATGGAATAGTTTGGAGATATTAAAAATACGTCTTAGAAAAATGTGTAATGACATGGGAAAATGTTCACACTGTATCACTGTGTGCAGGGGTAGGGGAAAGACGTGTAAAATTTTAAACATAATTTTTGTTAAAAAAAAAAAAAAGGCCAATGGTTCTGGGTGGCACAAACTGTGCTTGGCTAGTAACTGAAATAAGTAAGTGAAATAGTAAGCAACTATAGGGTCACTATGAGTTGGAACCGACTCGACGTCCATTGGGTTTGGTTTTTTTTTTTTTAGTAACCTAAAGGTTGGTGGTTCAAACCCACCCAGCAGCACCATGGACGACAAGCCTGGAGATCTGCTTCCATAAAGAATACGGCCAAGATAACCCCATGAAACACAGTTCTACTCTTTAATACATACGGTTGCCATGAGTCAGAATCTACTCTATGCCAATGGGTTTATACAACAAACATCTATCGGTGTTAAAAAAAAAAAAAAGATTAGAGGAAAATAAACCTTTTTCTTCCTTATAATCAAAGTTTTCCAAATATACACGCATTGATTTTTTTAATTAATAATAATAGTAGCAGTATCTATTATGATAACCCAGATAATAATAGCTAAATAACTAAGCGCCATGCACAGTGCCAAGTATTTTGCATTCATTTCAATGAACAGTCCAAAGCAATGCTATACCAGTGTTATCCCTATGTCACACAAAAAAGGAACTAAGGGTCAAAGAGGTTTCCTAACTTGCCTGAGTTCCCTCACCTGCTAAGTAGCAAAACAGGAGTTTGAACCCAGATTTGTCTTCTCCAGAACCCTGATCCTGACACATCAACAATAAATGGGCAAGACACAACACAAAGTTA
The DNA here is from genome assembly GCF_024166365.1 of Elephas maximus indicus. Classification (NCBI taxonomy): domain Eukaryota; kingdom Metazoa; phylum Chordata; class Mammalia; order Proboscidea; family Elephantidae; genus Elephas; species Elephas maximus. The sequence continues at coordinate 86,133,185 of NC_064830.1, read as the reverse complement.
AAGTCAACAAGCCACCGTCAGTCAGTCAAACTCAGGACTTCTACCATCCCTCCCTCTTTACGTTACCTGCGAATCATCGCGAGCTGGCGGGTTTGAAGAATGGTACATTTCTAGGGATCAAAACATTCAGGTGTAGGAGGGAGATACTTTAAACGTTTTCCTCTCCGTGGGCATCTCTTCAGGCATCTCAGTATCAGACGCTCCAATGAATGTCCAATCCCCTGGCCTGTTTGTTCTTCTACAAACAGCCAATACATGGTGTGACTAAAAGACATCTCTCCCATTAGGAAAAAGTCATTGTCTTATGGATGACAAATCACTTCCTTCCAGAGCAGCCCACTGAGTGCTCGCTTAGTGGAGATGAAATTTCACCGAGGACCACAGCTCTGTGAGTAATCGCTGACATCTGTGGAGTAATGACCCAAGAGCCTCCAGCACAAAACAGACAGGCCACACATATATTATTTCAGACAGAAGCAAGTCCAACAACCCCATTAAAATTAGAAAGGAATGGACATGAATCTTATAGGAGGAAATCCACAATCTCTTGGTGCATTTTGACTATGGAAGGATGCCTCCCAGGTGATCAGACACACATCGGTATAAACCACAAAAGGCTCTAGTGGAATCCTGATCCTTTGTGGTTTGAGACTTCTCCCCAAGGATATTTGGTTTGAAGGATGAGAGTGAAGGCCCAGACTGCAGTGGGCTGAGGGAAGAGTAATCTTTGTGCAGTAATACCCTGTACTTGTATCTGTTCTGGTTCTTCCCAGTCGCGCAGGTTTACAGACTCAGGGCCCTTACTGATGGATCAGACTTACTATGTTTTTCAAGCCAGGCCTTCAAGGGAAGTGGATGATCCATCCACCCAAGAGATGGGAATCGGAGACCCTGGGCTGATCCTTCCTGGCTTCCTTTCTTCTGCCTCAGTTTCCCTGCATCCATGCTAGGCCTTGGAGAGCCTGGAGTCATGCATGGAACCTCAGTCTATATGCCTGGAAAGTTCACCCCCTGTACAGCTCTTTGAAGTTATATTCTCCCAGGGAATTTGTATTCTGTCCTTTCCACCCCTCCCCTTTCCTAACTACAATTGGACCAATAAACAACATCATGGTAAATGAAGAAGAAACTGGAGCTCTGAATGATTTCATCCTACTTCAGTCAATAAACAAAGTTCACAGGAGCATCAGTCAAGAAATCAAATAATGGATAGCTCTGGGAAATCTCCTGCAAAAGACCTCTTTAAAGTGTTAAAAGGCAAAGATAACTAAGGTGCACGGACACAAGTCACAGACTTTTGAATCGCCTCACGTGCCTGCAAAACCTGGACATTGAAAAAGGAACACAGAAGAACTGATGCATAAGAATTGTGGTGGTGTTGGCGGAGAACAGTGTGTATTCCACAAACTTCTAGAAGAAACAAATCAATCTTAAAAGAAGTACAACCACAATGCTCCTTAGAAGCAAGGATGGTAAAACTTTGTCTTGCTAACTTTGCACACATCATCAAGGAAAAACCAATCACTAGAAAAGGACATCATGGTTGGTAAAGGAGAGGGTCAGCAAAAACAAGAGAAACCCTCAATGAGACAGACTGACACAAATAGCCACAACAATGAATTAAAACATACCGATGATCCTGAAGATGGTACAGGACTGGGCAATATTTACACAAGGTTGCCATGAGTCAGACAGAGCCCACTTGGAGGCAACTCACAACAACAACAACGCCTAGATGCCAACACAGGCTGTCTTCAGGTATCATCACTGCTGGGAATATCTCAAGATGGAAAAAAACCAAAATGGGCATGAAAATAGAAAAATAAAATAAAATTTAATTGAACAATCAAATGGGATATTAGGAGCGTCTACAGTGTCACATAGTTTTGATTTTATTTTCTAACTTTTCCAATTGTTTATCTAAGACTTTCATGGCAGCACTGTTTACTCCTCTATTGATATAGAACCAACATCTCTCATAGGAAATAGGCATATTCTCTCCTCGGCTAGCACGAACATAAACAACACATTAAGCCAAAAATAATGTCTAGTCACTCTGGTGATACATGAGATTCATACAGCAGTGACCTTGCAGTTTCCAAAGTCTTTTTACAAACCTCAGGCCATTCACCCCTCACACCATCCTGGATCCACATTTTACTGGTGAGGAAACTGTGGTTAGAAGAGGGTGACTAACTTCCCAATATGGTAGTGTGTGTTAGTTGGGCGAGAATTTTGATTTTGTATTTTACGACTCTTAAGTTCCAGGCATGTCCTGAGCAATACACATGAATTCCTGCCTTCATGAACCCTACATTCTGGCGGGGAGAATAGTATTAAGTAAATAAGGTCACAGAAATGTAATTATAAACCACCAAAAGGAAAATTGGATCTCTATCTCTAGCAACAGATGAATAGCTAAGTGATGGTTGGTCCACATGTAATGAATTAATAATGCAGGCAATAAAAACAAGGCTCTATAAATACATTTATTTACCTAAAATAAGTCCTTTATATGTTCATAAATAAAAATAAAACAGGTTACAGAACAGATTGCAAGATATGATCCTATTTTATTAAAAGAAAAATAAAAGACTGCTAGATTAAATTGCCTCTCTTCTGAGTACAAACATCCTAGGATCATACATATCCTTTAGCACTGGGTAGGCAAACAATGGCTCGTGGGCTGTATCCAGCCCACTGCCTGCTTTTGTAACTAAAGTTCTATTGGAACACAGCCACATCCACTCAATTACATATTGTCAACAGCAGCATTGAGAAGTTGCAGCAGAGACCAGGTAACAACAAAGCTTAAAATGTTGACTATCTGGCCCTTTACAGAAGAAGCTGGCTGACCCCTGTTCTAGTCTACCCAAGAATCTGGGAGTACAGACATTCTGAAATCACAGCCATTGTCACTAGGTGCCAGATCTTGTGTAATCACTTTGCAAGCATCTCTCGTTTCATTCTCTCAACAGCCCGCTGCAGTGGGAACTGTTATTTACTCCATTGTACAGATGAGGAAACTGAGGCATAGTGAGTTAACCTGCCCAAGGTCACACAGATGGTAAAGAAAGGAGCTTAGATTCAAATACCAGAGGAAAAAAAAAAAAAACATTGCCATCGAGTCAATTCCGACTCAAAGTGACCCTATAGGACAGAGTAGAAAGGCCCTATATAGGGTTTCCAAGGAGCACCTGATGGGTTCAAACTGCCAACCTTTTGGTTAGCAGCTGTAGCTCTAAATCACTACACCACCAGGGTTTCCTAGATTCAAATAGATTTTAAATGCAACGACATACGGCCTCTGAGGTCAACATAACAGAGCTCCACACCATGGCTTCTTGTCATTCTCTTTTCGCTTTACCATTCTGGGATCATAAAGATGGTTCTAAGGACTTTGTCTTACCTCTGCGTGAAGTCTTGCAATCTCCCACTGCCTCTGCCCATGGACATAAATAATGGATAATATTAATCAGAGCAGACATCAGGAGGAACAACGTGGTGCAGCTAGGGCAAACCACGAATCTGGACAGATGGCAAAGGTATCGATCACTTCTGGAGCACTTAGCTGTCAGTGGAAGCTTTTAGAAGGAGTGAGACAAGGGCCACTGTCTGGGCCTTGGTTCTGGAGGATTTTAGGAGATAAGACAATGGGAAAAGGCAGTACAACGAGAGAGTATAGGGCATGCTAAAAACCTGAATCCAAAATGACCTTTTGCAATGCTTCCCAATCCTGAAGGCAGTACGCCCTGGAGAGTTTGGTAATTCAAGGGGACATATTTGGCCTTTTGGTGTATCATGACCAAGTATTTGCATATTGCTCTACATATTATTTTATAATAAATTACTTTCATTTTACTTCTTTATATTACAATTAGATCATTATATTGATTTTTAAAATTATGCATGTGGATTGGTAATATTATCTATGAATTTCATTTCAGAAGGTCCAACAAAATATTTATTATTAAAAGGGGCATTGGGTCAAACAATGTTGAGAACCATTAGCCTAGTAAATTCAGAGAGAGTGGAAAGTTCCATGAAGCTGGAATTGGGTGGAGAGCTGGGGATATGAGCTATAAGGACACTAGTTGAGCAAGACAGGAACGAAGTAGATTATCTGAAAACCCTTGAGCACAGAGAACTTCACCTTAAAGGTTATGAAGCTGAAGCTCCAGGTAGCCCCTTACTGGGTTATAGGAGGGGCACTAAAGCATATTCGTACGGTCATATATGTCGGTATTTAAAATATATATATGAAATTTTTATCTCCTTTTTGCTTAGAGACGGTCCCCAAAATTGTTTTCAGAGGGCTCCACAAAACCTGGGTCCAACCCTGCTTGGGTGGAATTCACACTTGGACAATGGTAACGGCATGGGTGTCTTAAAGCAGAGAAGCAACACAACCTCTTGGGTAGAAAAATCACTGGGCACTCCTCCTTCAAGGAGAAACACTTTCTTGTTTCTAGCTTCCATCTTATAGTGGTGAAAGTGGAGATGGATTTCGATATTGCATTTTGCACCATTCACATGTAAGCCCATCCACCACCAGGTTCAATCCAACAAACACTGAAGTCTAACTGATTGAGGCACATTTCACTCACGGAACAAATGAACTATTTCTGGGGTGGGATTTCAAGGCCAGACTTTGCATCAACCATTGCATGAGGATGGTGGTATCGTTGTTAGATGCTGTCAAGTCAACTCATGGTGACCTTATGTAGAAGAGAAGGAAACATTGCCCAGCCCTGTGCCATCTTTATGATCACTGGTATGTTTGAGTCCATTGATATGGTTATTTTGTAGCACCTTCCAAACTAGGGGGCTCATCTTCCAGCACTATACTAGATAATATGCTCTTGTGATCTATAAGGTTTTCATTGGCTAATTTTCAGAAGTGGATTGCCAGGCCTTTCTTCCTGAGCATGAGGATACACCTCTATATTTCTTTTACCTTCATGAGTTTGTGATTCTATTACCTGGGTAAAGCACAACTATACCAGCACTCATCTGAAATGTGTTTATTCACTCTACAACTATTTATTGTACATGCACTGTGTGCCAGGCCTTATGATAGATGCTAGAAAGATGGGGTAACATTGGAGTTAATGCATAGTTGTCGGAGTCTTGCTCGACCACTTACTATGCTAACTTTCGCAAGCCATATGACTTCTCTGAGTCCAAACTTTACCCTAAAATGGGCATAATGACAAGAGCATGCATCTTCTATTTTTGCCTGTTCAGCAAGTCTTTCTCTTTCTTGTTTTATTTTCCACTGTACTCCTTAATTATTTTTTGAGGAACATTTTCCAAATAATAAAATGTACAGTTAAGTGTTCAGTTTGATAAGCTTTGGTAATTGCATATATCCGCCTAACCTCCAACGAAAACAAGATATAGAATGCATCCATTACTGCCAGAAAGTTGCTTTGTGCCCCTTTCAGATCAACTTCCCAGTCCCTCCAAAAATAAGCACTTAGGAATTTTATCATCATAAATGTCATCATGTTGTTGTTGTTGTTAGCTGCCGTCGAGTTGGTTCCGACTCATAGCGACCCTATGCACAACAGAATGAAACACTGCCTAGTCCTGTGCCATCCTTACAATCGTTGTTATGCTTGAGCTCATTGTTGCAGCCACTGTGTCAATCCACCTTGTTGAGGGTCTTCCTCTTTTCCGCTGACCCTGTACTCTGCCAAGCATGACGTCCTTCTCCAGGGACTCATCCCTCCCGACAACATGTCCAAAGTGTGTAAGACGCAGTCTCCCCATCCTTGCCTCTAAGGAGCATTCTGGCAACACTCCTTCCAAGACAGATTTGTTCGTTCTTTTGGCAGTCCATGGTATATTCAATATTCTTCGCCAACACCACAATTCGAAGGCGTCAACTCTTCTTCGGTCTTCCTTATTCATTGTCCAGCTTTCACATGCATATGATGCGATTGAAAATACCATGGCTTGGGTCAGGCACACCTTAGTCTTCAGGATGCCATCTATGCTCTTCAACACTTTGAAGAGGTCCTTTGCAGCAGATTTGCCCAATGCAATGCGTCTTTTGATTTCTTGACTGCTGCTTCCATGGCTGTTGATTGTGGATCCAAGGAAAATGAAATCCTTGAAAACTTCAATCTTTTCTCCGTTTATCATGATGTTGCTCATTGGTCCAGTTGTGAGGATTTTTGTTTTCTTTGAGGTATAATCCATACTGAAGGCTGTGGTCTTTGATCTTCATTAGTAAGTGCTTCAAGTCCTCTTCACTTTCAGCAAGCAAGGTTGTGTCATCTGCACAACACAGGTTGCTAATGAGTCTTCCTCCAATACTGATGCCCCGTTCTTCTTCATATAGTCCAGCTTCTTGTATTATTTGTTCTGCATACAGATTAAATAGGTATGGTGAAAGAATACAACCCTGATATACACCTTTCCTGACTTTAAACCAATTGGTATCCCCTTGTTCTGTCCGAACAACTGCCTCTTGATCCATGTAAAGGTTCCTCATGAGCACAGTTAAGTGTTTTGGAATTCTCATTCTTCGCAGTGTTATCCATAGTATGTTATGATCCACACAGTCGAATGCCTTTGCATAGTCAATAAAATACAGGTAAACATCCTTCTGGTATTCTCTGCTTTCAGCCAGGATCCATCTGACATCATAGATAAGTATTTTTGTCTGTTTCTGGATTCTTTTGCTCAACATAATGGTTTTACACTTCATTCATGTTGTATACATCAGTTGTTTGTGCTTCTTGTTGCTGACAGGCTTTCCATTGTGTGAATATAGACCATACTTTTTTTTTACTTATCCACTCACCCAATGATGGACCTTTGAGTTGTTTCTGGGTTTTAAGGATTGTGAATAATCCTGTTATGACCATTTGCATAGAAGTCATTTTGTGGACACATGATTACATTTCTCTTAGATAAATACGTAGGGAAATTCTCGGTCATTGATTATAAGGGTATTTAACTTCACAAGAAATTTAACAAAATAATTCCCCAATATGGTTGTATCATTTCACATTCTTACCAGCAATATAAGAGGGTTACAGTTGCCACCTGCTCCACATCCTAAACAACACTTGTTTTGACATTTTGGTTTTTTGGGGTTTATTTTTAGCCATTCTTGTAGATGTGGGGAGCCCTCGTGGCATAGCGGTTAAGAGCTCAGCTGCTAAACAAAAGATCGGCTGTTTGAATCCACCAGCTGCTCCTTGGAAACCCTACGGGGCAGTTATACTCTGTCCTATAGGATAGCTGTAAGTCAGAATCAACTTGATGGCAATGGGTTTGATATGGTTTTTTAGTAGATGTGGACTGGTATTTCATGGTACCAGTATTAGTATTAGTTTGCATTTCCTTTACCATTATGATGTTGGGCATGTTTTCATGCACTTCTTAGCTATTTGTATATGTTATTTTATGAAGTGTTTGTTTAACCCTTTTATCCATATTTTAATGAGCTTGTGTATTTGTATTGCAGATTGTAGGATTTGTAGACATTCTTTATATATTCTGGGCAGTAGCAGTAAGACATGGAAAGTAAGATGGTAGAGGAGGTATAATTTCTAATCAGTAGAAAGGGCATTGAAAAGTTCAAAGGCATGCAAAGAGTGCCTGTGGCATTTAGGCACAGCTGCAGTGTGTGGTGTGGACTGCGGCATGATGGAAGATGAGGTGAAAGACATAGCTGTCCAGGTTATTGAGGGTCTCTGCCACATATTGTTTTTGTTGTTAGGTGCCGTCGAGGCAGTTCCAACTCATAGCGACCCAATGCACAACAGAACGAGACACTGCCCGGTCCTGTGCCATCCTTACAATTGTTGTTATGCTTGAGCTCATTGTTAAAGCCACTGTGTCAATCCACCTCATTGAGGGTCTTCCTCTTTTCCGCTGACCCTGTACTCTGCCAAGCATGATGTCCTTCTCCAGGGACTGATCCCTTCTGACAACATGTCCAAAGTATGTAAGACACAGCCTCGCCATCCTTGCCTCTAAGGAGTATTCTGGCCGCACTTCTTCCAAGACAGATTTGTTCGTTCTTTTGGCAGTCCATGGTATATTCAATATTCTTCGCCAACACCACAATTCGAAGGCGTCAACTCTTCTTCGGTCTTCCTTATTCATTGTCCAGCTTTCACATGCATATGATGCGATTGAAAATACCATGGCTTGGGTCAGGCGCACCTTAGTCTTCAAGGTGACATCTTTGCTCTTCAACACTTTGAAGAGGTCCTTTGCAGCAGATTTGCTCAGTGCAATGCGTCTTTTGATTTCTTGACTGCTGCTTCCGTGGCTGTTGATTGTGGATCCGAGGAAAATGAAATCCTTGACAACTTCAATCTTTTCTCCATTTATCATGATGTTGCTCATTGGTCCATCTGTGAGGATTTCTGTTTTCTTTATGCTGAGGTGTAATCCATGCTGAAGGCTGTGGTCTTTGATCTTCATTAGTAAGTGCTTCAAGTCCTCTTCACTTTCAGCAAGCAAGGTTGCGTCATCTGCATAACACAGGTTGTTAATGAGTGTTCCTCCAATCCTGATGACCCGTTCTTCTTCATATAGTCCAGCCTCTCGTATTATTTGTTCAGCATACAGATTAAATAGGTATGGTGAAAGACTACAACCCTGAAGCACACCTTTCTTGACTCTAAACCAATCAGTATTCCTTTGTTCTGTCTGAACAACTGCCTCTTGATCTATGTACAGGTTCCTCATGAGCACAATTAAGTGTTCTGGAATTCCCATTCTTCACAGTGTTATCCATAGTTCGTTATGATCCACACAGTCGGATGCCTTTGCATAGTCAATTAAACACAGGTAAACATCATTCTAGTATTCTCTGCTTCAGCCAGGATCCATCTGACATCAGCAATGATATCCCTGGTTCCACGTCCTCTTCTGAAACCGACCTGAATTTCTGACAGTTCCCTGTCGATATACTACTGCAGCCATTCTTGAATGATCTTCAGCAGAATTTTGCTTGCGTGTGATATTAATGATATTGTTCTATAATTTCCAGATTTAGTTGGATCACCTTTCTTGGGAATAGACATAAATATGGATCTCTTCCAGTCAGTTGGCCAGGAAGCTGTCTTCCATATTTCTTGGCATAGGCGAGTGAGCACCTCCAGTGCTGCATCAGTTTGTTGAAACATCTCAATTGATATTCCATCAATTCCTGGAGCCTTGTTTTTCGCCAAAGCCTTCAGAGCAGCTTGGACTTCTTGCTTCATTACCATCGGTTCCTGATCATATGCCACCTCTTGAAATGGCTGAATATCGACTAATTCTTTTTGGTATAATGTCTCTGTGTACTCCTTCCATCTTCTTTTGATGCTTCCTGTGTTGTTTAATATTTTCCCCATGGAATCCTTCACTATTGCAACCCGAAGCTTGAATTTTTTCTTCAGTTCTTTCAGCTTGAGAAATGCCAAGCATGTTCCTCCCTTTTGGTTTTCCATCTCCAGCTCTTTGCACATGTCATTATAATGCTTTACTTTGTCTTCTCGAGAGGCCCTTTGAAATCTTCAGTTCTTTTACTTCATCAATTCTTCCTTTTGCTTTAGCTGCTCAATGCTCAAGAGCAAGTTTCAGAGTCTCCTCTGACATCCATCTTGGTCTTTTCTTTCTTTCCTGTCTTTTCAGTGACCTCTTGCTTTCTTCATGGATGATGTCCTTGATGTCATTCCACAACTCGTCTGGTCTGTGGTTACTAGGGCTCAATGCGTCAAATCTATTCTTGAGATGGTCTCTAAATTCAGGAGGGATATACTCAAGGTCATATTTTGGCTTTCGTGGACTTGCTCTGATTTTCTTCAGTTTCAGCTTGAACTTGCATATGAGCAATTGATGGTCTGTTCCACAGTCGGCCCCTGGCCTTGTTCTGACTGATGATATTGAGCTTTTCCATCATCTCTTTCCACAGATGTAGTCAATTTGATTTCTGTGTGTTCCATCTGGCGAGGTCCATGTGTATAGTCGCCGTTTATGTTGGTGAAAGAAGGTATTTGCAATGAAGAAGTCGTTGGTCTTGCAAAATTCTATCATTTGATCTCCGGCATTGTTTCTATCACCAAGACCATAGTTTCCAACTATGGATCCTTCTTCTTTGTTTCCAACTTTCGCATTCCAATCACCAGTAATTATCAATGCAGCTTGATTGCATCTTCGATCAATTTCAGGCTGCAGCAGCTAATAAAAATCTTCTATTTCTTCATCTTTGGCCCTAGTGGTTGGTGCGTTAATTTGAATAATAGCCATATTAACTGGTCTTCCTTATAGGTGTATGGATATTATCCTACCAATGACAGTGTTGTACTTCAGGATAGATCTCGAAATGTTGTTTTTGACAATGAATGCAACACCATTCCTCTTCTAGTTGTCATTCCCAGCGTAGTTGACTATATGATTGTCTGATTCAAAATGGCCAATATCAGTCCATTTCAGCTCACTAATGCCTAGGATATCCATGTTTATGTGTTCCATTTCATTTTTGATGAATTCCAATTTTCCTAAATTCATACTTCGTACATTCCAGGTTCCGAATATTAACGTATGTTTGCAGCTGTTTCTTCCCATTTTGAGTCGTGGCACATCAGCAAATGAAGGTCCCGAAAGCTTTACTCCATCCATGTCACTAAGGTCAACTCTACTTTGAGGAGGCAGCTCTTCCTCAGTCATCGTTTGAGTGCCTTCCAACCTGGGGGGCTCATCTTCCAGCACTATATCAGACAATGTTCCGCTGCTATTCATAAGGTTTTCACTGGCTAATGCTTTTCAGAAGTAGACTGCGGGTCCTTCTTCCTAGTTTGTCTTAGTCTGGAAGCTCAGCTGAAACCTGTCCTCCATGGGTGACCCTGCTGATATCTGAATACCAGTGGCATAGCTTCCAGCATCACAGCAACACACAAGCCCCCACAGTACGACAAACTGACAGACACGTGGGGGTTCTGCCACATAGAGTGTTCTTTTTCTTGTAGACCTAGGTACTAATGGAAACCCTGGTGTAGTGGTTAAATGCTGCAACTACTGACCAAAAGGTTGGCAGTTCAAATCCACCAGGCACTTCTTGGAAACTCTATGGGGCAGTTCTACTCTGTCCTGTAGGGTTGCTATGAGTCGGAATCGACTCAACAGTGAACGGGTTTGGGTTTTTTGTTTTTAAATGTTGAAAGTGCAATGCTCAGAGCAGCAGCGTCACCTGAGAATTTGTTAGAAATGAAGAATTGTGAGCCCCACCCCAGAGCCACCAAATCAAAATCTGTGTTTTAATAATACCTCGTATGATTCAAGTGCACATTAAAATCTGAAAAGCACTGCTGTAGACAATGGGAGCTATCAGAGGCTTCTGAGCAGGGGAGTGATGATCAGATTTACAGGTTAGGAATTTCACCCAGGTGGCAACAAGGAGAATGGTTTGGAGGGGCTAGACCACAGGCCATTAGTGGTTCAGTGGTGGGATTCTCTTGCTTTCCATGGAGGAGACCCAGTTTCCATTCCTGGCCAACACACTTCATGGACAGCTACCACCCATCCATCAGTGGAGGCTTGCATATCGCTATGATACTGAACAGGTTTTGGCAGAGCTTCCAGACGAAGACAGACTGGGAAGAAAGGTCTGGGGATCTACTTCTGAAAAATCAGCCAATGAAAACATTATAGATCATAATGATCCACAGCTGACTATGGGGGATGGCATAGGTCAAGGCAGCTGGTGTCGCCACGAGTTGATGGCAGCTAACAACAATAGGCCACAAGTAGAAAAATCAGTTGAACGCTCATAACACTAAGAAATTCTTCAACCATTTTTCATAAAAACTCTTTCAGGACTCAATGTACCTTGCAGGTATCCCTGCAGTATTGTCATTCTAAGAACTTAAGACATTTACTAATATTATTAAACTCTACAATAATCATCATCATTATAATATCAAGAGTTATTTGACATGTAACTAATAATGCCAGGAACTATAAAGGGTACCCTCTGCATTTTATTTCTAATCTTCATAAGAACCTTGAAAGATTGGTAACTGTGACAGATATGTGTTATGTGCCTCCCCAGCAACGATTCCCCTCTCAGACTCACAAAGGTCCCTATTTGCAGTCAAGTGGTTTGACCAGGACTTACACTAGCCTTAGCTCCATCTTGGTAGCCATGGTGATTGGTTAGAGAAGGTCCTGTGATTTAGGAAAAGCCAATGAGAAGAAAGAAAATATAGTGCTTCTGAGGAAGAAGCTCCTATGAAAGCTACTCAGAGACATGTTCACCCTTTCTATGTAAACCATGATGGGAGGGTGAGAACATGGGATGATGGGAGTCATTTTTGCTACTATGAGGGAAGCCACTCTGAGGATAATACTAGCACTGAGGGGAGAGCATAATCAGAGAATCACAGAGACAAAACAAACCTCTGGACTAGATCAAGCTGCACCTGAAATGAATTACTTCTGAAACTTACTGTTATGGAAACCAATGTTTTTGTCGTTTCAGCCAGCGGTTCTGTCACTTGCTGTTGACAGCTTTCTAATTGATAGAGTGCTATCATTCTCAATTTCCAAACTAAGAGCTGCAAATTAGAGAGACTAAGTTATCTGTTTTGGGCCACACAGCTGACATTCAAAACCGAATCTGTCTCACTCTAAAGACCATGCTTTTTCTACTAAGTTTAGAACCTTTTCAAATTTAAGAATTTTAAATCAACACTAAAAAACATAAATGAGGAACTAATAAGATTTAATTGAAAACTATATGACGCATAATTTATACAACCAGGAGGAAAATCACAGCTTGAGAAAGTGAAATATTTCCCATCTTCCATTTATGTACTTATTTAATTTTAACTTGTTAATTTATTCAGGGAATATTTACTGAGAACCTACATTATATGCTAGGCACTGTATTAGAAATACAAAAATGATTAAAAGAATGATTTTAAGTGTGTAATCACCAAAAACATAGCCTGGGAACAAATGAAGCAAAGACAGATAGCACTGAAAGGAGAAATAGGTAAATCCACAGTTAAGAGTTGGGACCGTGAACATACTCCTCTCAGTAAATGACAGAACTGCTAGACAGAAAATTGGCAAAGATATTGGAGAGCCAAAAAACATAAACAGCCCATACCACAACCTGGCAACAGCAGAATATCTATCTTTTTCAAGCACCATTGAACATTCACCAGGATAGATCATAACCTGGGATATAAAATAAACCTCAAAATTTTTTAAAGAATTAAAATAATACAGAGTATTTATCTGACCATAATGGTATCAAACTAAAAATCAATAACAGAAAAAATCTCTAAACACTTGGATATTAAACATCACACCTCTAAATAATTCATGGGTTAAAGAGGAAGTCCCAAAGGAAATTTAAGAAATATGTAAACCTAAATGAAAATTAAAACACAGCATATCAAAATGTATGGGATGCAGCTACACCAGCAACGACAGTGAAAATCATAGCACTAAATGCTCGCTTTAAAAAAACGAAAAGATCTCACATCAATACTCTAACTTCCTACCTCAAGAAACCAGAAAAGAAGAAGAAAATAAACCCAAGGCAAGCAGAAAGGAAGAAATAATAAAGAACAGAAATCCGTGTCATTGAAAGTAGGAAAACAATAGAGAAAATCAATGCAATAACAAGTTGGTTCTTTGAAAAAAAATCAATAAAGCTGATAAACCTCTAGCAAAAGTAACAAAAATAAAAAGAGAGAAGACACAAATCACTAATATCAAGAATAAAACAGGGATCCTGCAACCATTAAACGGGTAATATGGGAATTTCAGGCACTACTTTATACTCATAAATCTGACAACTTGGAAGAAATGGGCTAATTCCTCAAAAATCACAAACTACCAAAACTCAGACAAGATGAATTAGAAAATGTGAATAGTCCTATGGCCATTAAAGAAACTGAATATATAAAGTAAAAACTCACAAAAAAGGAAATCTCTAGACCCAATTGGTTTAACAATTGATTGTGTGCAATTAATAGCAATTGTACACAATCTCTTCCAGAAAGTTCATGAGGAGGTATCACTTCCCGACTCATTTTATGAGGCCAGTATTACCCTGATACCAGAACTAGACAAAGATAGTATCAAAAAAAAAAAAAAAGAGCAATATCTTTCAGGAACTTAGACATAAAAATTCCAGAATAAATATTAGCAAATTCAACAATGTATTAAAAGAATTATATGTCATGACCAGGCAGAATTTATTCCAGGTATGCATGGCTGAGTCAACATTCTAAAATCAATCAATGTAATCCATCACATCAACAGGCTAAAGAAGAAAAAAACTGATGGAGAAAACCATTTGACAAAACTCAGCACAATTCATGATAAAAACTTTCAACAAGTTAGCAGTAGAAAGTAACTACATCAACTTCCTAAGGATCATCTACAAAAAAAAAACAGCTAAAAATAATAATAATTTTTATTTTTTTAACGACAACGGCAATGGGTTTGATTTTTTGTTTTTGTTTATCATCATATTTAGTGGTGAAAGGCTACATGCTTTCTCACTTATATCGGAAACAAGGCAAGGATGTCCACTCTCATCACACTTTTTTAGCATAGTACCGGAAGCTCTAGCCACTGCAGTAAGATAAGGAAAAAAAATAAAGGGCATACAGATTGGAATGAAAAAACTAAAACTACTCCTATTTGCAGATGAAGGATTGTCAACATCGGAAATTCGAAGGACTCTACCAAAATACAGAACTTCTAAAACTAATGAGTGAGTTCAGCAAGGTCACATGGTACAAGATCAGCTCACAAAAAAATCGCATTTCTAACTAACAATGAAAATTAAAAGCACAATATCTCTTAATACTGTTTAATAAAATGTGCAGGATCTGCATGATAAAAATTACAAAATTATGGATAAGGAAATCAAAGAAGGCCTAAATAAATGAAGACATATATCATGTTCATAAACTGGAAGACTTAAGATAGTACACAAAAACCTGTGAAAGCTGGAACCTGTATAAGGTGGAAACCTGTCAGACAAGGAAAACTCAAATATTTTCCACTAAAATGAGTGATAAAAAACTGGTAAAACTGCACCCTGTTGAAGGCTGAAAAGTTTTGAGACCTGGAAAAACAAAGCAGTCCTGTCAATTCATCTCAAATTGATCTAAAGATTTAATGAATTCATATCAAAATGCCTACAAGTTTTTCTTTTTTTTTTTTTGTAAATGTAGACAAGCTTACTCGAAAACTTATATGTAAAGGTACAGTCATAAAAAAAAACTCGAAAACTTATATGTAAAGGTACAGTCATAGGACAGTTAAAACAATCTTGAAAAAGAAAAATGAGAGGAATCACTTTACTGGGTATTAAGGTTTACTGTCTAGCTACATAAATAATGACAGTTTTATGGTATTGGTGGAGGGATAGGCCCACTGATCAATGGTACAGAATAGAGAACCCAGCAATAAACACACACAAATATGCCCAAATGAATTTAGACAAAAGTGTAAAAGCCATTCAATGGAGGAAAGATAGACTGTTCAGTAAAGAGTGTTGAAACAAACACTCGCAGGCAAAAAAAAAAAAAAAAAAAGACCTAAACCTCACACCGTATAGGTAAATTAACTCAAAATGGACAATGGACTTAAAAGTAAAATGTAAAACTTTCAGAAAAAAGTAGGAGAAAATCTTTGGGATCTAGGCTAAGCAAAAAGTTCTTAGAATTGCCACCAAAATCACAAACCATAAAAGGTTATTTTGATAAACTGAACCTCATCGAAATTAAAAATTTTAGCTCTGCAACATAAGCTGTTTAGGGGATGAAAAGACAAACTACAGACTGGAAGAAAATATTTTCAAACCACCTATCAGACAAAGAACTAGTATATACAATATATAAAGAACTCTCAAAACTCAACATTAAAAAATCAAACAATTCAACTAGAAAATGGGCAAAAGACATGAATGAACATATCACTAAATAAGATATATAAATGGCAAATGAACACACGAAAAACTGTTAAACATCATTAACCATTAGGGAAAGGCAAATCAAAGCCACAATGAGATGTAACTACACAACTCCCAGAATAGCTAAAATAAAAAATAGTGACAACACCAATGATGGCAAAGATTGCACTCTAGGGCATTTATTCCATGTAAATGGTGTATCAGTCAGGGTTCTCCAGAGCAACAGAACCAATAGGATATATTGGTTCTCTCCCTCCACCCCCTGTATATAATCTGTATATAAACCAAACCCACTGCCATCGACTCGATTCTGACTCACAGCAAACCTATAGGACAGAGTAGAACTGCCCCATAGAGTTTACAAGGAGCACCTGCTGGATTTGAACTGCTGACCTTTTGGTTAGCAGCAGTAGCTCTTAACCACTGTGCCACCAGGGTGCCCAATCTGTATACATAGTCTATATAATCTGCCCTATATAGAGTATCTATGAGTCAGAATCAACTCCATGGCACACAACAACATATATAGTCCATTATACACACACATACACACACACATATACATATACATATTCTATAGATTGTGTATGCAGAGAGAATGAGAGATTTATTTTAAGGATCTAATTCACACAATTGTGGAGCTCCCTAATCTGAAATCTGTAGGGCAGGAGGGTAGGCTAGAAACTTATGCAGGATTTTTATGTTAAAACTTGAGAGAGAATTCCTTCTTTCAAGGAAAACTTCAGTTTTTGCTTTTAAGGCTTTTAACTGATTGGATAAGGCCCACCCATATTAGTGAGGATAATCTCCTTTACTTAAAGTCAACTGATTATAAAAGTTAATAACATTTTACAAAATACCTTCACAGCAAGATATAGACTAATATTTGACCAAACAAGTGGATACCATAGCCAAGTTGACACATAAAATTAACCGTCATAAATGGAAACCTATGTTCATGGAAAAATCTGTACATGGGTGTTCATGGCAGCTTTATTTGTAACAGTCAAACCTGGAATGAACCCAGAAGTCCTTTAATAGATGAATGGTTAAACAAATTGTGCTACAGCCACATCATGGAATACTACTCAGCAATAAAAAAGTATGAACTATTGATACATGCAACAGCTTGGACGAATTTCCAAGGAATTATGTTGAGTGAAAAAGCCAACCTCAAAAGGTTACACATTGTACGATTCCATTTAGATAATATTCTTGAAATGTCAAAATTATAGAAATGGGAGAACAGATTAGTGGTTGCCCAGGCATTAGGAATGAGGGGACTCTGATAGGGAAGTGAGTGTGGTTATAAAACAGCAACATGGGGTTTCCTTGTGGTAATAAAAACTATTCTGTATCTTGTCTGTGGTGGTAGATTCACTAACCTATGCATGTAATAAAACTGCACAGAGCTAAACACACATGTGCAAATGCGAACACACACAAATGAGTACAAGCAAAACTGGGGAAATCAGAGTAAAATCAATGTATTTTATCAATGTCAATATCCTGTTTGTGAGGTCACCAAGGGAACCCTCTGTATTATTTCTTCTCTTGTACATGATAATTTACAATTACCTCAAAATTAAAAGCTCAAATTAAAAACAATGAGTAAGAGCTGTCTCCACACTACGGACGTTCATGATCTTAGGCAGAAGACAACCATTTAAAGAAATAATTAGAACTGAGTTTGATAATTATCACAGGAGAAGTGTGTACAGTTGACACAGAGATTCAGAAGATGTAATGCCTAACTCTCTCTGCAGTGGTTGGGAAAGCATTTACAAAGGGAATGGCAACTGAGCTGGCACTCTACGAGTAAGGGATTTCTGGGAAAAACGGAGGTGTGAGGATTGGACCAATGTCCCATTTGAACACACATATACCCATGCGCTTACACACCAATGAGCTGACTACAGAGAAACCAAGCTGAGGGAACTTAGTCCTAGTGCTGAAGCTAACAAATGAAGCCCCCAATTCCTCAACACCTTGTGGAATGTAGACTATATACACTGCAGTAAGTTCACTGGGATACGTCAGCACGGACAACTTCCCTTTGCAGAAAATATTGATAACAAGAAATAACTTGAGGAAAATCAAAGAGACTGCCTCTTAGAGAAACAAGGAAAGTGGGCATAACCTCAATTCATTAGCCAGTAGCATCAAGCAGGGGTCTGATTCAGTCATACCCCTCATTCTACCAGACAGCCAAACACAGAGAGGCACACTAGTTTTAACAAACGCAGAGAAAGAGCTGTTGGGATTGCCGTAGTACCAAGTTCTTCCGTGTCCCACCTGAGGCTATGGTATACTTAACCTATTGATGACAACCTAGGTGATCCTTCTCTCCAGCTGGAGAAAATACTGTAATAACAATAATAGTAACTAACCCGTTACCATTGAGTAGATTCCAACTCATAGCGACCCTTAAGGAAAGAGTAGAACTGCCCCATAGAGTTTCCAAGGATCACCTGGTGTATTTGAATTTCTGACCTTCTGGTCAGCAACTGTAGCGCTTAACCACTACACCACCAGGGTTTCCATAAATAGTAACCAGCAAGTATTAAGTGCTAATATCAAGTGTCAGTCAATGGGTTAGGCTCATTAAACACATTATCTTACTTCATCACACAACAGTCTTAGAAAATCGAAGAGAAGGATCCCAGTGCCATAAGGGTGAACAGAACCAAACCCTTGAAAAATGCTGTGCAATTCTGGGGCAAATAACAAGCTGGGCTATAGCCGTCTACATCCAAGGGTAAATTTAAAAGGGAACCAACTCCACCACCACAAGGCTTATGAAAAGAACTTGTAACTTTGAAGGAGGATTTAAACATAATATACAAAAAAGTAGGGGAAGATCATATTTTCAAGAAAAATTGCTCAGGAAATTTCAGATACCATCTGCTTTTCACTCTCAAGGAAATCATAGAAAACACAGACTCTGTAAAATAAGAGGCACTAATAAGGCAATTTACTGAGGGAGAGAAAAGACAGCTGATAGAATTAAGGAATTAATTCAAGGAAAGAAAAATGATGTACCGAATTAAAACATTAAAAATGGTAAAGAGCTAAATTGATAACACAGGAAATTTAATAATCACCTTGTTGGGAAAACAAATTTAAGGAGCTCTTTCTGAATACCAAAGAAAAAAGGAAAAAGATAAAATTAATTAGAAATAATTTTATCACGGTTTCTACAGATTATATATTGATGATTGTGGTGGAAAATGTAAACTGGAGGCCTAAAGAACACACAATAATCAGTGGCACTTATATTGAACGACAACAATACACATAAATATGTCCACCACCAGCTGCTGTCAAGTCGACTCTGGCTCATGGCAACCTCATGTGTGTCAGAGTAGATAGAACTGTATTCCATCTTAGTCATCTAGTGCTGCTGTAACAGAAATACGACAAGTGGATGGCTTTAACCAAGAGAAATTTATTCTCTCACAGTCTAGTAGGCTACAAGTTCCAATTCAGGGCGTCAGCTCCAAGGGAAGTCTGTCTCTCACTGTTGGCTCTGGAGGAAGGTCCTTGTCACCGGTGTTCCCTTGGTCTGGGAACATCTCAGCACAGGAACCTCAGGTCCAAGGGACACCCTCTGCTCCTGGCACTGCTTTCTTAGTGGTAAGAGGTCCCCGTGTCTCTCTGCTCACTTCTCTCTTTTATATCTCAAAAGAGATTGGCTTAAGACACTATCTAATCTTTTAGACCTCATCATTATAAAAAAAAAACCTGCCATTAATCCATCTTATTACATCATAGTGATAGGATTTACAACACATAGGGAAATCACTTCAGAAAATAAAATGGGAAACAATCTTACAGGGGAATCATGACCTAGCCAAGTTGATAGACATTTTCGGGGGACACAATTCAATCCATGACAACAGCGTTTTCAATGGCTGATTTTTGGGAAGTAGATCTTCAGGTCTTTCCTCTGAGGTGCCTCTTGGTAGCCTTGAACTGTCAACCTTGAGGTTATTAGCCAGGCATGTTAACCATTTGCAACACCCAGGGACTCCTAATATGACCGCATTTTTTAACATTTATTGACCACCATTTTCCCTATAACATTCTAAGCACTTTATAAGCATTATCACATTTAATCCTCATTTCAAACATATGAGGTAAATAACCATTTTGTACTCATTATACAGATGAGAAAGCCGAGGCCTAGAGAAGTTAGTAGGAAACCTGCTCAGGGTTATCAAGCCTGTGAAAGGCAGAGGTGGGATCCATACTTAGATGATAAGTCTGCCTAAAAGAACACAAATTGAGAGGGCTCATTTTTTACCAAAGGAAAAGAAGTAAAAACAAAGAAACATCTAGACACACCTTAATATTTTTAATGTCCACCCAAGGAGGCAGAGGAAATGGTGGCAGTGTAGTGGTTAAGTGCTATAGCTCTTAACCAAAAGGTCGGCAGCTGAATCTACCAGTAGCTCATTGGAAACTCTATGGGGTGGTTCTACTCTGTCCTATAGGGTCGCTATGAGTGGGACCTGACTCGACTGCAATGGGTTTGGGTTTAAGGAGGCAGGGATCTTGGTCACATGCAGAGAAATGTAAATTAAACTGACTTCAATCTCCTCCACGTCAGCGCTGGTTGATGGAAACAAAAATAGGCAATTCTGATGAAAAACAGTTGTAACCCATGAACTTATATTCAGAAAAGTTGAAACGCCTTTGTGGAGTAATAAAAGAGAAATTCTCTGACAGAAAAGGACCAAAGAAATGAAACTCCCATTTACATTCCATAGAAGAAAAAAAAAAGTCTGTAAGAAAAACTAAGTAAAAATAAGACATGAATTAAAAAAAAAATCAAAAAAACCTTACTTATGGGGAAGGCATGTCATAAAAGGACCAAACGACCAGTAGTGAATGCTGAACACATCTAAACATAATATTCTCCTGATCCCCAGTACCTAGCTTAATGCACAGCCTGGAAAATATTAAGTGTTTAAGAAACGTCCGCTCCATCATACCTAATGATGATTCAATGAAGGAATTCCCATTTAAGTCAGGAACAAGAAATGGCAATTGTCTTAGTTTTTATTTAACATCATTCTGGAAATTGTAGGCAATATGAAAATATAAGATGAAGCAATAATTGTATAACTATTGAAAATGGAGAGCTAACCATAACAATTTTTGTGGATCATAGTATATTACTTAGAATCCAAAAGCTCCGACTGCAAACGCGTTACAAGTATTCAGTAGGGAGGCCAGGTGCATGCTCACGCTCAATCATGCATGTTCTCTATCTATATACATGTTTGTGTGTGCAGTTATGTATGTATATGTTAATGTGCATTATATAAAATATTATAGCCATTGATCTATATCGTATGTATATATGATGTATGTACGTATATGTATATACAGATAGTCCCCGACCTATAACATACTTGAATACAACAGCCCGTTTTGTTTTTGTTTTGTTTTTTGGCTTACATCACCTACTTACAACTGAAGCAGCAGGAAACGCTGATGTTGAAGTTATAAGTTTACATGCGATGTCTCCAACCCCCAAAGACAAATAAGGTTCAGATTTATGAAGATGTTGTTGTTGTTAGGTGCTGCCGAGTAGGTTTCGACAACAGAACGAAACACTGTCTAATCCTGTGCCATCCTCACAATCCTTGCTATGTTTGAGTCCACTGTTGCAGCCACTGTGTCAATCCATCTCATTGAGGGTCTTCCTCTTTTTCACTCACCCTTTTTTTTTTCTACTTTACCAAGCATGATGTCCTTCTCCAGGGACTGGTTCCTCCTGATAACATGTCCAAAGTACGTGAAATGAAGTCTCGCCATCCTCACTTCCAAGTAGCACTCTGGCTGTACTTCTTCCAAGACAGACTTGCTCATTCTTCTGGTAGTCTGTGGTATATTCAATATTCTTCGCCAACACCGTAATTCAAAGGCATGAATTCTTTTTCAGTCTTGCTTATTCATTGCCCACCTTTTCCATGCATATGAGCCAAAACACCATGGCTTGGGTCAGGTGCACCTTAGTCCTCAAAGTGACATCTTTGCTTTTTAACACTTGAAAGAGGTCTTTTGCAGCAGATTTTCCCAATGCCATACAGCGTTTGACTTCCTGACTGCTATTTCCATGGGTGTTGAAAGTGGATCCAAATAAAATGAAATCCCTGACCACTTCAATATTTTCTCCATTTTTCATGATGTTGTTTACTGGTCCAGTTGTGAGGACTTTTGTCTACTTTATGTTGAGGTGTAATCCATACTGAAGGCTGTCGTCTTTGATCTTCATCAGTAAATGCTTCAAGTCCTCTTCACTTTCAGGAAGCAAGGTTGTATCATGTGCATATCACAGGTTGTTAATGAGTCTTCCTCCAATCCTGATGCTACGTTCTTCTTCATATAGTCCAGCTTCTTGGATTATTTGCTCAGCATACAGATTAAATAAATATGGTGAAAGAATACATCCCTGATGATACTGAGCTTTTCCATTGTCTCTCTCCTCAGATGTAGTTGATTTGATTCCTGTATATTTCATTAAGTGAGGTCCACGTGTATAGTTGCCATTTATGTTGTCGAAAAAAGGCATTTGCAATGAATAAGTCATTGTGCTTGCAAAATTCTATCATGTAATCCCTGGTGACATTTCTGTCACCAAGGCCATATTTTCCAACTATCCTTCTTCCTTGCTTCCAACTTTCCATTCCAATCACCAGTAATTCTCAATGCATCTTGATTGCTCATTTTATCAATTTCAGACTGTAGAAGTTGGTAAAAATCTTAAATTTCTTCATCTTTGGCATTAGCCATCTTCATTGTCGGCATACTGATATTATCCTAGCACTGACAGTGTTGTATTTCAGGATAGATCTTGAAATGTTCTTTTTGATGATGAATTTGGTGCCATTCCTCTTCAATTTGTCATTCCTGGCAGAGTAGACCATATGACTGTCCAATACAAAATGGCAATACCAGTCTATTTCAGCTCCCTAATGCCTAGGATATTGATCTTTATGCATTCCACTTATTTTGACGACTTCCAATTTTCCTAGATTCACATTTTGTACATTCTAAGTTCCGATTACTAATGGATGTTTGCAGCTGTTTCTTCTCATTTTGAGTTATGGCATATTAGCAAATGAAGGTCCCAAAAGCTCTACTCCATCTATATCATTAAGGTCAACTCTACTTCGAGCGGGCAGCTCTTCCCCAGTCGTATCTTGAATGCCTTCCAACCTGAGGGGCTCATCTTCGGCTCCGTATCAAACAACGTTTCACTCCCACTCATAAGGTTTTCACTGGCTAATTTTTTCAGATATAGACTGCGAGGTCCTTCTCCCTAATCTATCTTAGTCTGGAGCCTCTACTGAAACCTGTCCACCATGGGTGACCCTGCTGGTATTTGAAACACCAGTAGCATAGCTTCCAGCATTACAGCAACACGGAAGTCCACAGTAAGACAAACTGACAGGCTTGTGGTGGATTTATAAAGATATTGATAATAAAAGGCAATAATGATGAAAACTTAAATTAAAAAAAGAGGTATTCCTCTTACATCAGAACCAACTTATGACACCAGGATGGAACCCCATCATAAGTCAGGGTCTACCTGTGTGTTTGTGTGTATGTGTGTTGTTCTGTTTTTTACTCTTAAAGACAGTGACTCCCCTATATGTCAATAATATCCAGTTAAATACAATAATAAAAAGAATATCACATTTACAAAAGGAACACAAATGTAAAACACCTTGAAATAAATTTACAGAGAAATGCACATGACCCGAATGAAAACATTTAAAACACTTTGATGGGGAATGTAAAGAAAAGGGAATACACTGCTATACAAGCCATGTCCCTAGATGGGACAACTCAATACTGTATTGATTTTAAGTTCTTAAACATTAATTTACAAATTTAATATTATTAAATAAAATTCCAAGGTGACTGTATTTGTAACTTGACAATATGATTCTAAAATTCATCTGCAAGTATAAGCAGATCAGAATAGCCCAAAAATGCTGAGAAGAAGAATGAGGGAAAAGTTAAAATATTAAAGAACACAACGTAACTTAAGGGAGCAATTTAAAAAAGTGTTCCTGAAGTCATGACAGAAGCAGATCAATGGAACAGAATAAAAAGGACAGAAAATAAACCCAAATATTTAAGTGTTTAGTGGACTCTAATGGTTTTTTTTGTTTTTTTTGTTTTTTAATGTTGGTATTTTGGATTTGTAGGTGAAAAACGACATAGTCAATAACTATATTTAGATAAAAGAAAGGTTAAAACCACGCATCAGGCCTCATACCAAGATAATCTGTAAATGAATTGAAAATTTAAAAATAAAATTGTAAAAGGAAAAGGAAAAAAATCTAAATAAATATTCATATCATCCTTTTCTGCTCCATTTTTCTCCATAGCACTCATCAGCTTCTAAGATGTTCTATCAATTCTTTATTATTTTGCTTACTATGTGTCTCCCCATCCTACAAGACAAGCTCCACGATAGCAAAGTTTTTAATTGTTTCCAAATGCCTTGGAAAGCTTCTAGTACCTAGTAGCTAAGCAACAAATATTTGTTGAATAAATGAATGAACAAATAATATATTTTGGAAAAGTCTAAGCATGAACTCAAAAGAAAAATAACATGAAAGAAAACAAAATATAAGGCATTTTACATTTTTCTCTGCATCAAAATTTTATGATTGAGTGAAAAACGTGTTTGCAATCTATATGTAAAGGCTAACTAACCAGACCAAAAAAAAAAAACCAAACCCATTGTGGTCAAGTTGATTCCAACTCATAGCAACCCTATAGGGTAGAGTAGAACAGTTCTTAACCATTTGCCACCAGGGCTCCAAAGGCTAACTATACATGATTAAATAAATAGCTATTATAAAACAGTATGAGTGAAAACTGTGCAAAGATGATGTCCAAAAGAGAAAATGTTAATGGTCTAAACAACTGAAATATGTAACATCATAGACGATAAAGGAAATATAATTAAAATAAGAATGAAATATAATTCTTCTCCCCACAGATTGGCAGTCTGATCATATTCTATGTTTAACAAGGGCATGAGGAAACAAAGTCTCCTATATTCAGTAAGCAGAAGTAAATTTTAATGCAATCTTTCTACAGAACAATGAAATGTGTCAAAATTTGATGTGTGCATTCTCAGTGACCACAAATCCCACTTCTAGGAAACTGTCCTACGGAAAGACCTACACAAGTACACTGATATACGTGAACAAGGATTTTTGATACATTGCTATAATAATAATGAAAAACGATAAAACACTTGAATGCCTATCTGATATCAAATAGTTTAGACCAAAAACATGGAATAATTTGTACTATGCTGCATACCCAGATGGGTCAGAACTACATGGAATAGTATCCATGATACATGAAGCAAAAGATAGGAAGTGACGGTGCTATCAGGGTACTGTGTCCTTGTGTGCATCAACAGAGCTTCTCAAAATGTGGTCTTCAGACCAGCAGCATCAGCATTACCTGGGAACCTGTTAAAAATGTAAATTGTTTGAACTTCTCCCAAACTTACTGAATCAGAAATTCTAGATATGGGACTTAGCAATCTGTTTTTAACAAGCCCTCCAAAGACAGTCTAAAGTTTGAGAGCCACTGGCAAATCTACAAAGACAAATACCAGATTGTTAATAATAGTTGTCTCAGGGTATAGTTTCAGGAGGAATTCCATTTTTTTTTTAATTTTTACATACTTCTGTATACCAAGTGCCATATACTGAATTCGAAATCAGAAAAAGAAAATAAATTTCCAACAGAAAAAAACGGAAAAGAGCCTGAAGAGGCAAAAATAGAGCAGAAAAGTGTGAACACCCAATAGAAAAACGAACAACAGACTTAAGTAGATGATTCTACCACCAATAAATTGCCTCCCAAAATGCCTAATAAAGGTATGTTTTAAACATTCAGTTTGACTAGAATTAAAAGAAATTGATATAAAAAATTTGACAACTTTTTCCACTTACAAAATAAACGACTTTTAAAAAAGAAACCCACCATGTGGCATCAAAGATGTAGGAAATTCTCAGTAACTTCTGGCAAACATTAGAGAGAACACTAGAAATTTACAGCATATATTATAAAACTGGGCATACATTTGATCTAATAATCCAAATTCTAAGGATTTCTCCTGGATATTGAAGGCATATTTCTCCCTGTAAGAGTAAAAAAAAAAAATTGAAAGCACTCTAAATATTCTATAATAGAATTTTGTTAAAAGAATTCTTACACAATATTATTGCAATATAATTCTTTCATCAAAAAAGGATGGCAAGAATGTAATTTACTGATACAGAAAAATATCTAATATATTATCAAGAAAAATACATCTATAATGTTAAGCACTTAGTATGTCAGACGCTATTGAGGAAACTGATAAAAAAAAATCATTTACTTAATCTTAACAGTCCTATGAGAGAAGTAAAATTACCGTTTTACAAATGTGGAAACACATTTGGAGACTTGAACTAATTTGCCCAAGATCGTTAAGTTAGGGAGTAGTGGAGTCAGCTACGATTCCAGAGAGTCAGGCTTCAGTGTCTACCTTTGTAGTCACTATGCTACCAACAGCAGGCACAATGTGATAGCATTTCAATTGTTGGGGATGGTTCCCAGAAAAGTCTGGAACCTTAGACACTAAAACATTAACAAATGGTTATCTCCGGGTCATGGAACTAAAGGTTATTTAAATGCTGCTTTCTCTTTGTAATTTCTTTTGTCTCTTAAGATAACATACTGCTTGTGCTTTATAAGTAATAAATATTTAATTGTGAACATATTTTTAGTTATATTAACAAAATAGAACGAGTAAGAGCTTACTAGGAGGAGAAGTCCTCCAAAATCCAACCAGCACAGAAAGAACCTTTGCAAGGCATGGAGATTTGAAAAGAACTGGTAATTCAAGGTAACAATGAGAAGATGAGTGTGGGTGGCATGGAAACCACTTGTAAAACCCATCATTCCACTGAAGACTGCAGTTACCAAAAAAAAGAAAAGGAAGGAAAAAGATAAAGCTCAGGGAAACTTTATTTCATAGTTCCAGTCTGTTCCATGAAAACGAATATACATCTTTTCCTCATTGAAGAGATACCTACAATTGGGATACTCAAATAGCATGGGCCCTTCATAGACACCTCCAACAGGGTTGCACTTGGTGTTGTAAAGAATGACTTTATGTGCCCCTTAGAGAGGTCACATATGTAATACCTGTGTTATCCCAGGAACAGTCTCATCACAATGCCCAGTGAAGTGCTGAAAGGACAACAGCAAGGCCAGGGTAGGTAGGTGCGCACTCATGATAAGTAAAGGTCTCCAGGTCAGAATATGTCACAATGAGATTGCAGGAGTCAGAAGAGAAGAGCTGGAGACAAGCATCTAAGTGATCTGGGTACTATGAAGCTTTATGTGACTTGGTACTTCCCAACTGCCAGCATGTAGAGTAATTGAAAATTCATGTCTTCTTCAATCATACCAACCCTAGGACATCTAACCTCTTTCTTTGGGAATGAACTTGTCCTTCTAGAAGATGGTATTACTGTTCAAAATACTCACTGCCTCTCAAAAAAAATTTTTTTTTTTTTTTTTAAACAAAAAATTTCTTTTTTTCTCCTTTGGAAGGATTTTATTTCTCCACCCCACTGACATCAGATTGTCCATCTGACTTGCTTTGGCCAATGGAATACAAGTGAAAGTTTCATGTAAACACTTCTGAGCAGAAGTTTTAAGATCCATTATGGTATTCTACTATGCTCTCTTTTCTCTCTGACATAATAGTAAAGGTTAAGCTCTATGAGCCTGGATCTCAGAGTAAAGAAGATGCATAGCATAATTACAGGTGGCCAAAAATAGGCATGCAACATGAATGAGAAATAAACCTCTGTGGCTATAAGCTAGAGAGTTGGCATTGATTTGTTTCTGAAGCACTTAACCATAAGCTGACTGATTATTACTGTATCCCTGCTTTTACACTTAGAGACTCACCATACATCAGGAATCAAAGCCTCCTAGAAGCTCACAGATAGAAAAGCTTATCTGGGTTCACCTTTCTTTTGGAATTGAGGGAATTTTTTACTCCTGTTTGGATTTGATGGTTTGAATTGCTGGTACCTCTCTAGAGTGGGGTACCAGACTGGATTCCTCATCCATTCTCTCCATTCCAAGGCCCCGACATATATAAAAAATTATTTTCCTTCCAGTATGCCACCTGGAGTCAGACACTCCTGTGTCGACGGGATATGAGAAACAATGGGTGACTTCACCAGGAGAGAATGAAGTGGGCCTTCAAAAAGCAGTCAAAGGCAGAAAAAACAGAAAATCCCTTGTTCCAGTCAATATCCTCAAGGACTCTTGGTTTTTCAAGTCTTGCATAAAGAAACTTACAGTTTGAGTAACACTGTTTCCCAAGAATCAGGATTCCGGCTATTATTCATAGCTCTAGCCACTGACAACAAAAGCATAGTTGTCACTGGCCATAAAACGCAAGCATCTGCTTTTTAAATGGTTTATGTGCAATACTTTTGAGTCTCTGCAAACCTACCACTTGATTACTACCAGGAAAGCTTTGGAAGGAAATGAAGAGACAGGGAAGATTGGGAATGGTCAAGAGGTACCAGTAACAACAACATCATCATTATCATTATTATCAACAACTACAAAGCTAACATTAGGCCTCACATACATTAACTCTTTTGGCATTTCTAATTAACCTAAGAATATGGTACCAATGTTAGCCAAACTTTAAAGGTAACTGGCAAAGAGCCATAAATATCATAGTTAGCTGGAAGGTTTCAACTCCTGGGCCCAAGCAGCTAATCACCATATTATACTATCTGGCACTGAGAATAAAAATATATATTAAGAAATATTAAGGAATATTCATGAATTCTTCCCTACCTAAAATCTTATTTCAAGAAAAGTTACATCGATGAAGGAAAAAGACTTTTTGTCTACATAGTTTGTATTTGAGTCCAAGCAATGGAATTTTTTTTCCTCTCTTTTTTTTTAATTGTACATTAGATGAAGATTTACAGAGCAAATTAGTTTCTTGTTAAACAATTAATACACATATTGTTTTGTGACATTGGTTGCCATCCTCACGACATGTTAACACTCCCCACTTCTCAACCTTGGGTTCCCCATTACCAGCTTTCCCGTCCCCTCCTGCCTTCTCATCCTTGCCCCTGAGTTAGTGTGCCCATTTAGTCTCATTTTGTTTTATGGGCCTGTCTAATCTTTGGCTGAAGGGTAACCTCAGGAGTGACTTCAGTACTGAGTTAAAAGAGTGTCTGGGGGACAGCAAAATTTTTTGACTGTGTGACCATAAACAACCCATTTAACCACTCTTGAAAGATTTGTTATCTCATCTATAGAATGAGAATAATCATGTTTTGTCATAGGGTTGCAATAAGGACAAAAAGTGGCAATAGATGGGAACAACTGTAAACTAAAAAAAATGTTAAATAAATGTAATTTATGATAATTTATTTTTTTGCAATGCCATAATTAGTTGCTCGGTGGCAACAATGAGTTTACACTGACAAACACTCTTCGACTGTAAGATAGGAAACCTCAGTATAATATCAAATTCTGAGCATGCAGTGTCTTCTAAAATGGAGTCACTTGTAACAGACCAACGCTCCCACCATGAGCAATTAGAAAAGTCAACAGCATATCAAAAATCATCTGTTTAAAAGCATCAGAGAGTTTCTGTGGCAGCCAGGATCACAGAAAAAAGGGAAGCTCACCGAGGCGAGTCCAATTTTCTGAACGTTAATATTTCCCTCAGGACATTTGCCAATTCTTGGCCGAGGGTAAGAGACTGAGAGGAAAGACAGAGAAAAATTGTTCAGAGGGAAATAAAATGACAGATATAGGCAACTGCATGGGTTTATGGTTAAAGGAGGAGTCCCTGGGTAGTTCAAATGGTTAAGTGCTCAGCTATTAACCAAAAGGCTGGCAGTTCAAATCTACCCAGAGGTACCTTGGAAGAAAGACCTAGTGATCTGCTTCCAAAAGGTCACAGCCATTGAAAATCCTATAAAGCACAATTCTTCTCTGAAACACATGGGGTCGCTATGAGTCAGAACTGAGTCAACAGCAACTGTTTTGGATTTGTCGTTGTTGCTGTTATTTACTTTTACTTTTACCTTGCTTTATTTTATTTCATCTTATTTTACTGGTGTAGTTAAAAGAAATCGGAATTCAGAGCTGCCAAGTTAGCAAGAACTTGAAGAGCAAAAATCAGAGAGACGAAAAAACAGAAGTGAGACCAACATTCAGCATCAGTTTTCCTCTTGCGTCATTTATCTATGAAGTGGCACAGGGCAGAAGACTAAGAAACAAAACAAAAAGAGTTAAAAAGAAGACAGAGTGCTGACAATCTCATAATACTATAGGGACAAAAATTTGATTTCAAGACCTGCCAAGGAGAAGAAGTCTAGGAAATACTAGAGACCCTCAGTTTGGATACCTAGAGGGTGATACCCCTAGGGGTGAAGAAAAGGTAGACTGAGCCTTACGAAGAATGCAATCCACTCTCAAGTCAGCTCCATCATGATGATACCGAGGTAATCTTCACTCCCCTCTGTTGCCCACCAGAGAAAAAGGTGAATCTTTACTAGAGGGTAATAATATCACCCAGAACTTCTACAATTCAACACATGATATAGCCAACATTCCATTTAAAATTACCAGGCGTATAAAAAAATAGTATCAAGAAAAGAAGAAGAAACAATAAAAAGACACCCACAAGTGACTTAGTGATTGGAGTTATGAGACCCAGACTTTACACTTTGATTAAAATGTTCACTAAAATAGATTACAAGTAAGATAATTTCACCAAACAACTAGAACACTTCAAAATAAGAAAATGGAAATTCTAGAAATTTAAACTATAATAATGAATTAAGAACTCAATAGATGGTGGCACAAATCAAAAAAAAAAAAAAACAGAAAATAACACATATTGGAGAGGCTGCAGGGTGACTGGAACTCTTACGCACTGCTGGCGGGATTGCAAAATGGTACAACCATCTTGGAAAATGATATGGAGCTTCCTGAAAAAGCTATAAACAAAAATACCATACGATCCAGCAATCCCACTCCTAGGAATATATCCTAAAGAAATAAGAGCTGTCATCACACTAATAGACATATGCACATCCATGTTCATTCCAGCATTATTCACAAAGCAAAAAGATGAAAGCAACGGACATACTCATCAACAGATGAATGGATAAACGAACTATGGTGTTGCTGTTCTGTTGTTAGGTGCCAGTGAGTCGGTTCTGACTCATAGCAATTCTATGCACAACAGAACAAAACATTGCCCGGTCTTGTGCCATCCTTACAACCGTTGTTATGCTTGAGCCCATTGTTGCAGCCGCTGTGTCAATCCAACTCGTTGAGGGTCTTCCTTTTTTCTGCTGACCCTGTACTTT
The DNA here is from genome assembly GCF_024166365.1 of Elephas maximus indicus. NCBI lineage: Eukaryota > Metazoa > Chordata > Mammalia > Proboscidea > Elephantidae > Elephas > Elephas maximus. The sequence goes on along the minus strand of NC_064830.1, from coordinate 86,101,754 downwards.
ACCAGGCATTATGTCCTTCTCCAGGGACTGGTCCCTCTGGACAACATGTCCAAAGTATGTAAGACACAGTCTCGCCATTCTTGCTTCTGAGAAGCATTCTGGTTGTATTTCTTCCAAGATAGATTTGTTCACTCTTTTGGCAGTCCATGGTATATTCAATATTCTTTGCCAACACCATAATTCAAAGGCATCAATTCTTCTTCAATCTTCTTATTCATTGTCCAGCTTTCACATGCATACGATGCCACTGAAAATACCATGGTTTGGGTCAGGCACACCCTAGTCTTCAAGGTGACATCTTTGCTTTTCAACGCTTTAAAGAGGTCTTTTGCAGCACATTTGCCCAAAGCAATTTGTCTTTTGATTTCTTGACTGCTGCTTCCATGGGTGTTGATTGTGGATCCAAGGAAAATGAAATCCTTGGCAACTTCGATCTTTTCTTCATTTATCATGATGTTGCTTATTGGTCCAGTTGTGAGGATTATTGTTTTCTTTACGTTGAAGTATAATCCATACTGAAGGTTGTGGTCTTTGATCTTCATTAGTAACTGTTTCAAGCCCTCTTCACTTTCAGCAAGCAAGGTTGTGTCATCTGCATAACGCAGGCTGTTAATAAGTCTCCCTCCAATCCTGATGCCCTGTTCTTCTTCATATAGTCCAGTTCTCGTATTATTTGCTCAGCATACAGATTGAATAGGTATGGTGAAGGAATACAACCCTGACGCACACTTTTCCTGACTTTAAACCAATCAGTATCCCTTGTTCTGTCTGAACAACTGCCTCTTGATCTATGTACGGGTTCCTCATAAGCACAATTAAGTGTTCTGGAATTCCCATTCTTTGCAATGTTATCCATAATTTGTTCTGATCCACACAGTCGAATGCCTTTGCATAGTCAATAAAACACAGGTAAACATCCTTCTGGTATTCTCTGCTTTCAGCCAGGATCCATCTGACATCAGCAACGATATCTCTGGTTCCACATCCTCTTCTGAATCTGTCCTGAATTTCTGGCAGATCCCCGTAAAATACTGCTGTACCCATATTTGAATGATCTTCAGCAAAATTTTGCTTGTGTGTGATATTAATGATATTCTTCGATATTTTCTGAATTCAGTTGGATCACCTTTCTTGGGAATAGGCATAAATATGGATCTCTTCCAGTCAGCTGGCCAGAAAGCTGTCTTCCATGTTTCTTGGCATAGGCAAGTGAGCACTTCCAGCACTGCATCCATTTGTTGAAACATCTCAATTGATATTCCATCAATTCCTGGAGCCTTGTTTTTCACCAATGCCTTCAGAGCAGCTTGGACTTCTTCCTTCAGTACCATCGGTTGCTGATCATATGCTACCTCTTGAAATGGTTCAACGTCGACTAATTCTTTTTGGAACAACGACTCTGTGTATGCTGTCACCTTCCATCTTCCTTTGATGCTTCCTGCGCCATTTAATATTTTCCACATAGAATCTGTCACTACTGCAACACAAGGCTTGAATTTTTTCTTCAGTTCTTTCAGCTTGAGAAATGCCGAGGGTGTTCTTGCCCTTTGGTTTTCTATCTCCAACTCTTTGCACATGTCGTTATAATACTTAACTTTGTCTTCTCAAGCCACCCTTTGAAATCTTCTGCTCAATTCTTTTACTTCATTTCTTCCTTTTGCTATGGCACATACACACAATGGAATACTATGCAAAGATAAAGAACAATAATAAATCTACAAAACATCTCACAACATGGATGAATCTGGAGGGCATTATGCTGAGTGAAATAAGTCAATCACAAAAGGACAAATACTGTATGAGACTATTATGATAAAAATTCATGAAAAGGTTTACACATAGAAAAAATATTTGACGGCTAGTATGGAGGGGATGGGTAGGGAGGGAAAAACACTAGACAATAGATAAATGGTAACTTTGGGGAAGAGTAAGACAGTACACAATACTGGGGAAGTTAGCACAACTTGATCAAGGCAAAGTAATAGAAGATTCATAGACACTTCCAAGCTCCCTGAAGGCTGGGGACCATGTTCTCAGGGGACATCTAGTTCAAGTGGCCTAACATAGTTTATGAGTAGCAACTCGGTTTTTAACAGATTGTGAGTGGCCATCTAACACACTCCACTGGTCCCATCCCATCTGGAGCAAGGGAGAATGAAGAAAACCAAAGACACATGGGAAAGGCTTGTCCAAAGGACTAATGGGCCACAACTACTATAGCCTCCACAAAACTGAGTTCAGCACAACTAGATGGTGCCTGGCTGCCACCACCAACTGCTGTGACAGGGATCCCAGTAAAGGGTCCCAGACAGGGTGGAGAAAAATGTAGAACAAAATTTAAACCCACAAAAAAGCACCCGACTTACTGATCTGACAGAGACTGGAGAAACCCCAAGAGTATTGCCCTGGACACCCTTTTAAATGAGTACTGAAGTCACTCCTGAGGTTCACCCTTCAGCCAAAGATTAGACAGGCCCATAAAACAAAAAATAATACATATAGCTCAACAATGTATATGAGACTAAATGGGGACACCAGCCCAGAAGTAAGGATGAGAAGGCAGGAAGGGACAGAAAAACTGGATGAATGGAAACGGAGAACCCAAGGTCAAGAAGAGGAGAGTATTGACATGTCGCAGGGATGGCAGTCAACGTCACAAGACAATATGTGTATTAACTGTTTAATAAGAAACTAATTTGCTCTGTAAATCTTCATCTAAAGCAGAATAAAAAAAAGAACACAATAGATTGGACAAAGCTGAGAGAGCTGGAAGATTAATGGGTAGAAATACCCAGACTAAAGAATGGAAAGTTAAAAAAAATTATATATATTATATATATGTACACATATATATAAAGATTATATATATATAAGGAAATTATATGCGCTAGAGCCCTGGTGGAACATTGGTTAAGAGCTCAGCTGCTAACTAAAATGTCGGCAGTTCAAATCCACCAACTGATTCTTGGAAACCCTATGGAGCAGTTCTACTCTCTCCTATAGGGTCGCTAAGAGTCAGAATCTACTCAACAGCAACAGATTTGGTTTTGGCTTTGGTATATACAAACACACACACGCATGCACACAAACACAAAGTGCAGAGAATAGCATGAAAAAGACATATGTAATCCTGGTAAAAGGTTAACACACACAGAACTTGAACTTCAGAAGGGAAGGATAGGAAGAAGGAGTCCAGATCAATATCTGAATAGATAACAGACCAGAATTTTCTAAAACTGGCGAAAGACATCAAGCATTGGTTCAAGAAATGGTATAAACTCGAAGAATAATAAATAAAAAGAAAAAAAAAGTAAGCGCCTCATAGTTGAACTGATGAAACCCAGACAGAGAAAATTTTCCAACTTTCAGGGGGAAAATGGCATATACCTTCAAAAGAGCAAATACTCAAACATAATCTAAGCCCTTAACAAACTCTCAAAGTAACTGGTAGGACAAGCAGAGCAAAAGATTACAAAGGATTTAAAAATATTAATAATTGTCCTAGTTATCCAGTGTTAGCATAACTGAAATATCACAACTGCATGACTTTAACGAAGAGAATAAATTTCTCTTCGTTAAAGCCATGCACTTGTGGTATTTCTGTTACAGCAGCACTAGATAACTAAGACATCACCCATGATAATATTTTAAGTAAATTATTGATAAAGAATGGAATTTTCTTAATCTGATAAAACGCTAGGGCAATCATCATAATTAAAGCTGAAATACTGAATATTTCCTCTCTAAATCAGGAACAAGACAAGGATACTTGCTATCCCCACTGTCATCCAACAGCATATTGGAGATATAGTGCCATAAGACAAGAAAAAGAAATAATAGGATTTCTAAGGGAAGAAATAAAACTGTTACTATTCATAGTTCAGCTGCTTATGTAGACAGAAAATCCAAAAGAATAATCAAATTATTAGAATGAAAAGCAAACTTGCTCAACAGCAAAAAAATCAATTGTATATACTAGCAATAAACAATTAGAAAATGAAATTTTTAAAACACACTATTCACAATAGCATCAAATACTGAGTACAAAACTTAACAAAAGATGTGTGAGACCTTTACATACCTTACTCATGGATAGGAAGACTTAACATTGTAAAAATGTCTATTCTACCAAAAGTGATCTATAGATACAATGCAATTCCGATCCAAATTCCAATGACATTTTTTAATGAGATGGAGAAACAAATCACTAACTTTATATGGAAGGGAAAGAGGCCCCAGATAAGTAAGGCATTACTGAAAAAGAAGAACAAAGTGGGAGGCCTCACACTATCTGATTTTGGAAACTATTATACTGCCATAGCAGTCAAAATAGTCTGGTACTGGCACAACAACAGATACATAGACAAATGGAACAGGATTGAGAATCCAGACATAAATCCATCTACATATGAGCAGCTGATATTTGACAAAGGCCCCAAAACAGTTAAATAGGGAAAAGACAGTCTTTTTAACAAATGGTGCTGGTGTAATCGGATACCCATCTGCAAAAACATGGAACCAGACCCATACCTCACACGCCAAAAACTAACTCAAAATGGATCAAGGGCCTAAATATAAAATCTAGAATGATAAAGATCATGGAAGAAAAAACAGGGACAATACTAGGAGCCCTAATACATGGCATAAACAGTATACAAAACATTACAACATTACTAACAATGCACAAACACCAAAAAGAGAAACTAGATAACTGGGAGCTCCTAAAAATCAAACACCTATGCTCATCCAAAGACTTTACCAAAAGAGTAAAAAGATTACCTACAGACTGGGAAAAAGTTTTTAGCTATGACATTTCTGATCAGCATCTGATCTCTAAAGTCTACATGATGCTGTAAAAACTCAACTACAAAAAGACAAATAATTTAATTAAAAAATGGGCAAAGGATATGAACAGGCATTTCACTAAAGAAGACACTGAGGTAGCTAACAGATACAGGAGGAAATGCTCACGATCGTTAGCCATTAGAGAAATGCAAATCAAAAGTACAATGAGATTCCATCTCACTCCAACAAGGCTGGCATTAATCCAAAAAACACAAAATAATAAATGTTGGAGAGGTTGTGGAGAGACTGGAACACTTATACACTGCTGGTGGGAATGTAAAATGGTACAACCACTTTGGAAATCGATTTGGTGCTTCCTTAAAATACTAGAAATAGAACTACAATATGATCCGGGAATCCCACTCCTTGGAATATATCCTAGAGAAATAAGAGCCTTTACTCGGACAGATATATGCACACCCACGTTCACGGCAGTATTGTTTACAACAGCAAAAAGATGGAAGCAACCAAGGTGCCCATCAACAGATGAATGGATAAATAAATTATGGTATATTCACACAATGGAATACTACGCATGGATAAGGAACAATCACGAATCCGTGAAAATACTTCGTAACATGGAGGAATCCGGAAGGCATTATGCTGAGTGAAATTAGTCAGTTGCAAAAGGACAAATATTGTATGAGACCACTATTATAAGAACTCAAGAAACAGTTTAAACAGAGAAGAAAATATTCTTTGATGGTTGCGAGAGTGGGGAGGAAGGGAGGGAGAGAGGGAGAGGGCTGTTCACTAATGAGATAGTAGACAAGAACTATTTTAGGTGAAGGCAAAGACAACACACAATACAGGAGAGGTCAGCACAACTGGACTAAACCAAAAGCAAAGAAGTTTCCTGAATAAACCGAATGCTTCAAAGGCCACTGTAGCAGGGGCGGGGACTTGGGGACCATGGTTTCAGGGGACATCTAGGTCAATTGGCATAATAAAATCTATTAAGAAAACATTCTGCATCCCACTTTGGAGAGTGGCTTCTGGGGTCTTAAATGCTAGCAAGCGGCCATCTAAGATGCATCAATTGGGTCTCAACCTACCTGGAGCAAAGAATGGAGAACACCAAAGACACAAAGTAATTACGAGCCCAGGAGACAGAAAGGGCCACATAAACCAGAGACTACATCAGCCTGAGACCAGAAGAACTAGATGGTGCCCAGCTACAACTGATGACTGCCCTGACAGGGAACACAACAGAGAACTCCTGAGGGAGCAGGAGATCAGTGAGATGCAGACCTCAAATTCTCATAAAAAGACCAGACTTAATGGTCAGACTGAGACTAGAAGGACCCCAGAGGCCATGGTCCCCAGACCTTCTGTTAGCCCAAGACAGGAATCATTCCCAAAGCCAATTCTTCAGACAGGGATTGGACTGGACTATAGGAGAGAAAATGATACTAGTGAGGAGTAAGCTTCTTGGATCAAGTAGACAGAGGAGACTTTGTGGGCAGCTCCTGTCTGGAGCGGAGATGAGAAGGCAGAGGGGGACAGAAGCTGGCTGAATGGACACAGAAATAGAGGATGGAGAGAAAGAGTGTGCTGTCTCATTAGGGGTAGAGCGACTAGGAGTATATAGCAAGGTGTATATAAATTTTTGTATGAGAGACTGACTTGATTTGTAAACTCTCACTTAAAGCACAATAAAAAATTTTTTTTAAATGTATGAGACCTTTAAACAGAAAACTATAAAACATAATTGACATAATTAAGAGACACCATAATAAATGGAAGGATATATTATGTTCATGGGTTAAGAAACAAATTAAGTAAAGATGCCAATTGTTCCTCAAATCAGATTATAGATTTCAATATAATTCTAATCAAAATCCAATAAGCTGTTTTTGTAGAAATTAACAACATGATTCTAAAATATATATGGAAAGAGAGAGGTCCGAGAGTATAGAAGACAATTTTGGAAAAAAAAGTACAAGCCTAGAGGGCTTAGACTTTCAAGTATCAAGACTTCGTTTAAAGCTACAGGAACTAAAATGGTGTGAAATTGGTTCAAAGATACACAAATAGACTATCAAAACAGAAAACAGAGTACAGAAATAGGCCAACATACATACAAACTCTTGATTTATGGTGAAAAAGTAACACTATATTACAGTGGGGAAAAGTGGCCTTTTCACTAAGTAGACCTGGGTCATCTGGATACCCATATTGGAGAAAAATGTAAAAAAAGAATCATCTCTACTTCATACCTTACAAAAAAATCAATAATGGATTCTGTATCTAAGTTTGAGAAGTATAACAATAATGTTCTAAGAATAGATAGGAGAATATCTTCACAACCTTGAGATAAAGTTTTCTTTAGACAGATGTGAAAAGTATTAAATATAAAGAAAATTAGGCTTTAGAAACTAAGCTATATAAAAATTAAGAAGGCACAATGACAATATGAAGAGAGTTAAAGGCATGTCTCACACTGGTTGAAGATACCTTCAGTACATACATCCAACAAAGAATTTTTATTCAGAATACGTAAAGAACACCAATAAATCAATAAGAAAAAAAGGCAAACCAATAAAATAAAATGGACAAAATACTTGAAGACAAACCTCATAAGAGTATAGCCAAGTGTTTAACAAACATGTGAAAAAAGTGCTCAGTCTCACTAGTCATCAGAGAAATGCAAATTAAAACCACAAGGAGAGATCACTACACCCACCAGAAAAGCAAAAACTGAAATGACTGACAATACCAAGTGCTGGCGAAGATGTGGAGCATCTAGTCCTCTCTCAAACACTTCTGGTGAAAGTTTAACTTGTTAAAAACAAATTTAGAAAACTCTGTAATATCAACTAAATTTGAAGGTAATTTTACATTACTGCCAAGGAAGTCCACTATTTGTAATATACCCAACAGGAATGTGTATCAAACCAAAAAACCCAAACCCATTGTCGACGAGTCGATTCCGACTCATAGTGATCCTGTGGGACAGAGTAGAACTGCCCCATAGGGTTTCCAAGGAGTGGCTAGTGAAGTCAAACTGCTGATTTTTTGGTTAGCAGCTGAGCTCCTAACCACTGTGCCACCAGGGCTCCTATTATAAACAGTCCTGCTATGAAATTCTTTAACATTTCTTTTGGGGCATATTTACAATAACCTAATCCAAGAATTATCCTAAATGTTCATCAATAGATTGGAATGGATCACTAATTTTCAGTATAGTCATGCAATGGAATACTATGTAGCAATGAAAAAATGAACTACAACAAGAATGAATCTTACAAACAGTGTGGTACTAATGAAACCAGACAGAGAAACTAAATACTTTATGATTTCATATATGTGAAGTTTAAATGGACAAAAGTAACCTGTGGTGACAGAAGTCAAGATAGTTGTAAAGGCTAAAATGTAATACCAGAAGGGCCAGAAGTGGGGGTCTTCTGGGTAATGTTCTATTTTTTTTTTTTTTAATCTAGGGTGGTGGTTACATGGGTGTATTCACCTTGTGGCAATTTATCATGCTGTACACATTATTTGTACACATTTCTGTAATGGATTGAATTGTGTCCCCCCAAAATATGTGTCAACTTGGGGGCCGTGTGTGGTTGTCCTCCATTTTGTGATTTTCCTATGTGTTATAAATCATAATCTCTGCCTGTGGTTAAAAAGGATTAGGGCGGGAAGTAACATTCTTGCTCGAGTCATATCCCTGATCCAATATAAAGGGGGTTTCCCTGGGGTATGGCCTGCACCACCTTTTATCTTACAAGTGATAAAAGGGAAGTAAGCTTACCACCAAGAAAGTAGTACTGGGAGCAAAGCGCGTCCTTTGGACCTGAGGTTCCTGCGCTGAGATGTTCCCAGACCAAGGGAAGTTTGATGATAAGGACCTTCCTCCAGAGCCGACAAAGAGAGAAAGCTTTTCCCTGGAGCTGACGCCCTGAATTTGGACTTGTAGCCTACTAGACAGTGAGAGAATAAATTTCTCTTTGTTAAAGCCATCTACTTGTGGTATTTCTGTTATAGCAGCACTAGATGACTAGGACAGTTATATCTCAATTAAAAAAAAAATCACTTCTAAAAATTCAGATCTTCAGATTCTTATTTTTCAGGAGACCAAAGAAGGGAGGAAAAAAAATAATCTCTTTGTTATAGCAGTAAAATTAAAAGCTGGGACTAAATAAGATCTTTTGTAGCTATCATTTCACCTTCTTCTGATGGGAAACATTCCTCCTCCCCTCCCAGTTCTGGTAGAATCTGACCCCAAACCCAAATGACCCAGGCTTGGCCAATTAGAGTATTCCATCTCCTGCATACCGCTGATTAAGAAATTATCATGTAGACCAAAGAGGGCCAATGAGACAGCTTTTCAATGGCATTACCTGGCAAGAACAGAAAATTCTGTCATTGAGATTGATAACTAATTGGTGGAAATAAGTCTAGCGCTGCTGTCACACTAAGAAGATCCTGCCTGAGAATGAAGCCAAAATAGAGGAAATCAGAGATGATGAGGATGCAGACGAGGGTGATGATGGGGATACACAGACAGACAATAGACAAAGGATGGATGGATGGGTGGATGGATGGGCGGGAGGGTGCGAAGGTCGGTAGGTAGGTTATACACAGAGACTGACTGATTCGTGATGACATTTTTTGGGGACCTGAACACAGTCACATCTAACCTTGGATTTTTCAACTTTGTGAACCAATAAACTCTCTCTTTAACTTGAGGCAGAAAGTTGGGTTTCTGCCGCTTAAAACCAAGAGCCCTGACTGTTACAATTTCCAAGGCCGCTTCTATGTTTAACATGCTATGACTTAGGATATGCATTTCAAACTTTTACCACTAAGCTAAGGAAAGTGCACAATACACTCAACGGTCTAGCCCCTTTATCAGCAAACTTGATGCTTCTTTGAAGTCTCATATCTTATCTTTAAAAACGAACAAAAAATATCACGTGAATTTTCTAACCTACTTGATTATATTTTGTCTTAATATGAAAATATTTCTCCAAATCATCATAAAAGTCACAACTCCAAGGAGATATGTCATATATTCTAAAGTTACCCAAGCCTCTTGTACACTCCTATGTACTCCAAGGGGCAACATATCCCTTTTTTAAAATAACAGACTTAGGGAAGGGGTTATAAAGTCAAATTCCTACTGGGTTCAGGCATGCAAGGTGAAGGAGACCAGCTGTGAGACAACAAGGTATAAAAAAGAGTAGGCACAACCCCAGTACAAGGTGGGCAGCTGCTACTCAGCTCCACTCAATTGTGGCTACATGGGAATGCTTTTTTATTTTATTTTATTTTTTAATCCCTATGCAGGCTAAAGACATCTGCAAATGGAAGAAAGTCTAGACATGGCCACTTCTCAGTCTCTGATTTTGTAATATACCTTGTCTTAGTCAAATAGTGCTGCCATAACAGAAATAGCACAAGTGGATGGCTTTAACAAAGAGAAATTTATTCTCTCACAGTCTAATAGGTTACAAGTCCAAATTCAGGGTGTCAGTTCCAGGGGAAGGCTTTCTCTCTCCATAGGCTCTGAAGGAAGGTCCTTATCCTCAATCTTCCCATGGTCAAGGAGCTTCTCAGGTGCAGGGACCCCAGGTCCAAAGGACATGCTCTGTTCCTGGTGCTGCTTTCTTGGTGGTATGAGGTCCCCAACTTTCTGCTTGCTTCCCTTTCCTTTCATCTCTTGAGAGATAAAAGGTGGTGCAGGCCACACCCCAGGGAAACTCCCTTTACACTGGATTTGAATAAGGGTGGTGTTAAAATCCCACCCTAATCCTCTCAACATAAAATTACAAGCACAAAATGGAGGACAACCACAGAAAGTGGGAATCATGACCTAACCATGTTAATATACACATTTTGGGGGAGACATAATTCAATCCATTATATAAATTTTTCTATTTTTCCATCTAAGTCATGGGCAATACTTGTAATATCCATCCTCCAAGCACACAGTATTTTTCTTCTTATAAAAGATCTTCCTTTCAAATAGAGATGAGGCATAGAAGCTTTGGCATATATTTATTTAGTGAAACTATATTCTATTTTTTGAAAATCAGATAGCGTTACTTATGCAATCTCTAGAAGGAAAATTACCTTTTCCAACAGGTACACTCACATTTTATCTGACATTTTTAACAGCCTCGAAGTTTCAACCACAACCAGCTATGTCTGAGTTGCTTTTAATTTAGCAAGTATGGAAAAGAGAATAATTTGGCAGCTACTTCTTGATATATGTCAGAGGCTGGGATCCTCCCATGAGAATCTGGTGTTCATTAAAGTAATTTTTTTTTTTTTTTCCCATTCATGCTGTTGAGAGCTATGCATTCAACTCACGCAGCCACAGTCATGTGGCTATCACTCTGAGGCAGGCACCACTCTCTGAAATTTTACGGTGGTTTGCTTTTTGGTTTTGTTTTTTGTTTGTTTGCTTGTTTTTTTGCTAACAATATAATCAAGAATTGATCTGAACTACTAAATAAAGGGAAAGAATTAATTTAAAAAGTGACAGTGGTGACCTTTCTAATTATGTGTTGTGGCTCTTGTACAACATGAATTCCAAGGCTGCTATGTGCCTGATTCACTTGTAATAAAAAAAGTGTCCTTTATAGGGAACAAGATCACATTGTTTAGAGGAGTCCACTGTTAAGTCAAGAAGAGGCTGAATTGGCATACAGTGAGAAAGTAAAGAGTTATCAACTCTGTTGTACAGAAGTCCTTTAGTATTTTCATTGCAAATCATCTTAAAATGGCAATGATGATAATGATATTGGTCTAGCTAACTTGATTGAGTACTTACTATCTGCAAACAGTTAATGCGCTAGGCTGCTAACCCAAAGGGTGGAGGTGCGAGCCCGCCCGGAGAACTTCAAAAGAAAGGTCTGCTCGGCCAAGAAATCCAGGTGCATTACTGATTCATATTCTCGCTCCCTCACCCCTCATATTTAATCCACCCCCAAGAGCTGTTAATTCTACCTCTTAAACAGTCATCGTACTGATTGACTTGTCTCTAACCCCACCACGACCAACCCTGTCCAAGTCATCATCATTTCTCAAACACCGCAATAGCCTCCAACTTTCTACTCTGGTCAATGTACAATTTGTTCTCAGTATGGTATTTTCAATCACATCATATGCTTGTGAAAGCCAGACAATGAGTAAGGAAGACAGAAAAAGAATTGATGCCTTTGAATTATGATGTTGGTGAAGAATATTGAATATACCATCGACTGTCAAAAGAACAAACGAATCTGTCTTGGAAGAAGTACAACAAGAATGCTCCGTAGAAGCAAGGATGGCAAGACTGCGTCTTACATACTTCAGACATGTTGTCAGGAGGGATCAGTCCCTGGAGAAGGACACCAGGCTTGGTAAAGTACCGGGTCAGCGGAAAAGAGGAAGACCCTCAACAAGATGGACTGACACAGTGGATGCAACGATGGGCTCAAGCATAACAATGATTGTAAGGATAACGCAGGACCGGGCAGTGTTTCATTTTGTGGTACACAGGGTCACTATGAGTCAGAACCGACTTGACAGCACCTAACAACAACATGAATGAGTGAGTGATCTTTTAGAAATGTAAATACCATCCCTCTGCTCAAAATAATTTCATGGCTTCCCAATACTCTTAAAATAAAGGCTAACATCTATAACATGGTATAACAGGCCTGTGCCTTGCCTGCCCTGGACCCTACCTCGCCCTACTGGTCTTGCTGACTTCCCCGCTTCCTCTTGGTGCTTAGCCACACTGGACTTTTAGGTTCTGGAAAGCTCTATGCTCCTTCTTATCATACAACTTTTGCACATGCTGTTCCCCTCTATCTAGAATTCCCTCCCTCCTTTTCTATTCACCTGGTTAAATGCTATTTACCCTTCACATCATATTTCTTATCATTATAATTTCCTCAGGGAAACTGAGACCAGGGAAGTTCAGACCAGGTCAAATCCCTCTCATAGAATGACATAACTCTCCTTCGAAATACTTAACACAATTGCAATTTTATATTTATGTGTGACTACATGATAAATGGATCGTTTCTCTGGACTAATTAAAAGCAAACGCTTTCTGAATTATTGATATTTCTGAATTAAATAACAGCCAGAGGCATCATGGTGAAATGGTAGTAATACATGCTTTGAGACCAGGAAACTGAGTTTGAATCTTGACTATTTAGCTGTGTGACTTTAACTGTGTGACCCTGGACAAAATCCTTGAACTCTCTGATCCTCAGTTTTCTCTTATAAATAATAAGGATGGTGCCAACATCCCTTCCTTCCCAGGGTTGTTGTTAAGTGAGGCAGACAGGGAAAAAATACCTAGCTCGTAGTTCCTGCCACACAGTAAGGACTCAATCAGCATTTGTTGAAGACTTGTATATAACAGTATGGATTGATTTCGAAGAATATTGTTGAATAAAAAAGCAAATTTCTCACCAATACATACACTGTGATACATTTATGTTTAAAAATCATGAAACAGTATTATGGAGTACATTTCTATAGAGAAAAAAGGGTGGAAGGATATGTTACAAATAAAATATTGAGCTACAGTTTGGGAAAGAAGCTGTAGTGGAGATCAGGAATGGAGGGAGAGGTAAGGGGGTTTTGGCTATAGATGTAGAGGACTCTATTTCTCTAAAAATGAAAATGTACTCATATACATATGTGTAATAAATAACTGCTAAATAGTTAAATAACAGGCATAGATCACTCCAGCCAGTCCACTGGACTGTATACTCCACTTCTTTAGTTATCACAAGGAAACCCTGGTGGCAGAGTGGTTAAGCACTATTGCTGCTAACCAAGAGATTGGCAGTTTAAATCTGCCAGGCGCTTCTTGGAAACTCTATCAAGCAGTTCTACTCTGTCTTATAGGGTCGCTATGAGTCAGAATCAACTGGACGGCAGTGGGTTTGGTTTGGTTTTGGTTTATAACCCCCAGTGCCTACAACTGTGCCTAGATTAGCATAAGTACTCAATAAATATACATGAAATGAATAAATGAATGAACAAACAAATGAGAGACATGTCTTAAAGGACAGATAAGAAATATGTAAATTATTTATAAGGTATCTTAAAAGTGTTCAACTAACTTAGTCACCTAAGTAGATCAAAACTTCTACTCCAAAATCTCTATCAAAAATGTTCATAAATATCTTCTGAGTGTAAAAAAAATCATTAGCCTCAATGTTTGAATTACCAGAATTTCTGAATTAATCATATTTTCTACTGTCACTTTGCCCTATACTTCAATACAACAGATTTCTCCTCAAGAGTGGTTGGAGCTTCAAAATGGCTCAAGTGTCTAGAAAGCAGGAAATAGTCATTACACCACAGGTAGAAGAAAACTAGAATTGGCTTGATTACCAAAGTGCTAGTAGAAAGCAGAAATGTGGTTTTCAGGGACAACTGACATGACAGAGCTGATGTTAAAACAAAGGGCAGGGAAGTCAAACTCCATGGTTTGATCTGCAAAAACTAGAAATAAGCGCAATCAACAGTGAATTTAAAAACTGAGTCCTTCTGGAAAATATTAGAAGGTCTGGAGGAGGAGCCACAATCTAGAAATAAAAGCAGCAGTGAGTTAAAGGGATAATTAGATTGGTGAAAAGAAACACAGCAGAAAATTGAAAAGAATCCTTTTTCCAACAATGACATCTTCAAATATATTTACAATCTACAGAATATAAAGAAAAAAAAAAAAAAGAAGAAGAAGAATGGGATTCCTCTGATATGAGAAACTGGAGCAAGGCAGATTGGCTAAATAACTTCCAATCCTCTTCTTTTTTTCAACAAAAGCAGCAAAATGAAGGTGGGTGAGGTGCGCTTTGTGTTAAGTGTAGAAAGAAAATGCTGATTACAATGAAAGCATCTGAGAGACCAATACCATTGAAACACATGAGCTATTACCACAAGAGAACTAAAAACCTTTGAAAAGTATTTTTAAATTATTAAGTCAATAAGCCTGGGTAGTTTGATTTCGTATGCCTATGTTTACAAAAATATATAAATCAATTTTATTTTAACCTTGAGTTTGGGTCTTTTAACATAAAACAATCTCATTCAGTTTAAAAGCGGTCAGAAAAATTAACACCAAACAAGCTGGATTTGAGTTCTTTGCACTGGATTGTCCAATATTTTCATTAAAGAGCAACGGGCTATCTAAGCAGCTGCAAGACGCGTTCTACTTTAACTAATTTGTTGTTGTTAGGTGTTGAGTTCGATTTTCAACTCATGGTGACCTCATGTGACAGAGTAGAACTGTCCCATAGGGTTTTCTAGGCTGTAATCTTTATGGAAGCACATCTCCAGGTTGTAAGCTAGAAGCATTAGAACTCGTCTAACTTCACAAGGAGAGATGAGAATCACCATGGGCACAAAGCTGATGCCCACAAGGTGGCCAGACATACCTCCTATGAGGTCAGACATACCTCTACTCCCCAACTTTTTTTTTACCAATTCTGACACCAGCCTTCCTCCCCATGGCACTCTCTACTTCTCTGTTGAGTTCGATAATTCATGGCATTGGCCACACAGAACTCACAGCCCATACTCACCATTATGTGGTTTATCTGGGAAGTAACAGGTTACAAATTGGGATCAGGATGAACTTGGAAATAACTGAATACAACTCAGGAGACAGGATATAGTTCTTCAATCAGGACTGCTTCTAACCAAGACAGCTCTCAGCTTCTTCTCGACCATGGTCACTGCCGGGCCTTTTCTTGGCCTCTGCCCTGCTTGGGCAAGTGTTACATCTCTTTTGTTCCACAGACAAGTGCCCAGGGGCACCCCACTCCACTGGCAAGTCTTCTGCCCAAAGGTGCCACTTGTGCTGCTGCCCTGTCTGTACCTTCTCTCACCACCTTCAGTGTCACAGCTCTCTCTCCTGTATCTAAGAGATTCTCAACACAGGGACCCTGGGGCCAAAGCTCCAGTCCAGGTTCTACTTCATGATGGTAATGAGGTCCCCTTCAACCTCTGTGGGATTGGTCCTTTTATAAGCCTACTCCTCCCACCAAGACCATAAACTGACCAATCCCCTTGTGCAGGCCATAGGTACATAATTTGCATAGTAACTGACCAATCCCCATAAGGGTTTTACCTACCTTATTTGCATAGCAAACTGTCCAGTATGTAAAATAGACCAGTCACAGGCTATGGCCCAACCAATTATTTCTGGCAGAATTATAAACCCAAAGCCAGAAAGGCCGTATATACAAGAAACCCACTGCACTACAAGGTCTTTCTCCCAGGGAATGGCTCAGTGGATTCAAATCACCAACCTTTAGCTTAGCAGCCAAGTACTTAACCATTGCACCACCAAGGCATTGCCTTAATCAGGTTTGTTTTGAAATAATTCTGAGACACCAGGGATATCAGTAAATAGATACAGAGAGTGCCTAACCAAGTGTAATATATTTTTCTTATAAATTGAATTCCGAACTACACTGTTAAGATCCAACAGTGGAGAAAATTTAAGCGTGAGCTAGACAGAATTGGTGTGAAACACACAGAAAAGGCAGGTGGCAAGAAGACTGCTCTTGGGGAGGAGACTCCACATCACTGAGCCCATAAAGTCAAGTGCCATGAAGCTGAGCAAATGGGCTTCAGTAACAGTTAAGGGGTGTTTCTGTTTAGTGGCTGAGTTTGCTTTTGTTTTCTATACGGTTAGATTTTTTGGAGGGAGAATCAGGAAGAGAGGAAACACTAAATGAAGATGAATGGAGAGTTGTCAGCCCCACAAGCAATAACCAGTTGCCGCTGAGTCAATCTCAACTCATGGTGACCCCATACAACCACCCAAAAAAGAAGAAAGAAAATTATACATAGCCTTTAAATACATTTTCTAAGGTAGGAAAGCAATATTACTAAGATTTTAGCTGAGTGGTATGATGTGGGTGGTTAAAACCTTGAGTTCTGACGAGGGACGGCCTGGATTAAGATTCCAACTTTATCACTTGCTAGGTGGGGGATCATGTTGAAATTACATATGCACTCAGTGCCTCAGTTTCTGCATCTGTAAAATGCCCATAATGATAATGCTCATCACCTAAGGGCAGGTGGATATTAAATGAGCTTGTGGGGAAGCTCTTGTTCCCATGACCAGATGTAGCAGCTTCCACCCCAGAGGAGGACTTGGAAAGAAAACAGAACCCCAACAGGAAGAGGATGGAAGTGAAATCGGGCCTTCCTTGGGGCTGAGGAGGAAGTCACAATTGAGAATGTAGAAATAAGGATGCAATTACTGTCATCGAGAGAACTGCAGGGGAGAGATCTCCAGCAATTAGGGGTGTGGGTGTATATGGGAACCACCAAAGAAACCCCAAAATCAGCCATGAGTGAATGCCTGCTTTGAACATGTGCCAACTCAAGGGCACTGATACCAGTGCATGACAGTTCCAGCCAAGCAAACACTTTCACACCCTCCTTTCCTCTCCTCTGGGGCCCCTCTCCAACCCTGGTCAGGACAGAAACTGGTTAGTAAGATGAGGGAGGAGATAGAGAAGTTAGTCACACCTCCCTTTCCTGACAACCAGCTGTCCTGTATGCAGCAAGCCCCAGATGGGAGGAGATGGAGAAGCCTTAACACTAAACCAGAATTTGCATTTCCACCCAATATACTGACTCAGAATCTACATTTTAACAAGATGCCCAAGTGATTCTTACAGATAACAAATTTTGAGAACCACTGCTCTACTAGTGGTTCTCAGACCTGATCTCTAACCAGCAGCATTAGCATTGCCTGGGTACTTGTTAGAAACGCAAATTCTCAGCAGGGGTTAAAACTGAAACAAACCGGTTCAAGGTCCTGCAATAAACCCAGTTCAAACTTTTGGCAATTACATTAGACTGGATATCGTAATTACTGATGCCCAACTGAGCATTGCGACTTACAGGGCCTGTAGGAATTTTATTACTGAATGGGTACCAGAAAGTTTTCATCCAGAGGCAGCAACAGAACCAGCCCCACTGAAAACATCTAGAAGGACAATGGAAGACAAAAAAGGTTCCTTTAGGATTACAACACACAAACCATGCTCATTTAACACAGCGGTTAAATGTTTTAAGGTTCATAAACCACTGCCTTCAAGATGATCCTGACTCACGGTGACCTCATGTACAGAAGACAACTGTGCTCCACAGGGTTTCCAACGTCTGATTTTTTGGAAGTAGATCGCCTGGCCATTCTTCCACAGCATCTCTGGGTGGACTCAAACCTCTAACCTTTCCGTTAGCAGTAGAGCACCATAACCGTTTCTACCACTCAGGGACTCCTTAAGGTTCATAGTTATAGTCAAATATTATTACGTCCATCGGGTATTTACTGTGCCAGGTGCTATGCTCAACACTCATGCAACAGGCCATTTAATCTTCACATCCACCTTATGGGGTGGGCACTATTATTATACCCATTTTATAGATGGCAGAAAAACTGACAACTTGTTCAAGGTCATGCTAGTTACTGGCAGAGCTGGGATTTCAAGCCACTATGCCAATTACTTGCTGCCCCTTCTATAAAAAAAAAAAAAAAATTGGGGGGGGATGGCTAAAATAATAAAGTAAAAAAAGTAATCATTTGTTTAGGACTTACCTCGTGCTTTACATGAATCAATTCAAATTCCTCTCCACAAGAGCTCCCTGCGATCACCCACACTTTACTGATGAAGAAACTGAGGTAGAGAGCGGCTTGCCCAAGATTACAGAGCCCACGGGGGTTAAAGAGGGATTTGAACCCAGGCAGTGGTCTACTGCCTCTCTGAAAGTACTTTATAAAGTGCTACACAAATGTTAAATGGGACCATCAGCATTATTATGAAAACCAGCTGCCATCAAGTCAATTCTGGCTCATGGCAACCCTATGTATGTCACAGTAGAACGGTGCTCCATAGGGTTTTCACTGGCTGATTTTTTTGGCAGTAGATTACCAAGTCTTTCTTCCAAGGCGCCTTTAGTTAGCAGCCGAGCACATTAATCATTTGTACCACCCACAGATTCCTATTATTATTATAGCTTGGCCATATGGGAACGGCAGGATTTGGACTGACCTAAAATAATAGGGAGGGCATGTCAGGCAAAAGGAAGAGCAAGGGCTCAGAGGCAGGACTGAGACTGGCATTTTCTAGGAGCTGTAAATCTGTGAATTGCTCTCACAGAGGAACTCATTCACAGGGACAGCCGGGAAAGCGAATCGAGTAGAGAATAAACAATAAATCCATGAAACAACTGTTCGCGCTCATTCGCCCACTTGCCTCCTAGGACACTCTCATCACTCACGTTAAGAAGTAATGAAGCAATAACCAACCCAGGGACCTCGGAATGAAATCAGTCGAAACCGACTCCTCCTTTGGCGACGCAGGAGCCATAAATTCACCACTTGCCAAGATGCCAAGCCAGCTCTGGCACACAGGTGCCGTACATCTTCCTCTGACCCATCAGGAATGTTTCCCTCTTGTAAACAGAAGTGGGTGGTGTTGTTGTTATTGTTGTTTTTACCCTCCTGTTTCTCTGCCTGACTTCATGTAGTGAATTGAAAACAAGTTAGCTTGGTGGAAAAAGAATTCGTATTCATCTCTGAAGACCAATCAGGATTTGAATGTACCTGCTCTGAGAAGCTCAAGAAGAGCGCGTTTTGTTCAGAATATCTGAAAACTGGGCTGCAGCACAGGAAACGTTTTCTCTTGCAAGGGATGTTTTTAAGGTCAGATGGCTTAGATTCCTTTGGTCCAGCACAGTCCATGCCTGTCAATAGTAGTAAATGTTAGTTTAATGGTGGGTTGGTGGTTGATGGATTTAAAAAAAAAAAAATGAAATAATTGTTACAGAGGAAAGAATGCAGGCTCTGGGAACAGGCTGACCTAGGTTTGAATCCTGCTCAATCACCAACTTCTTGTGTGGCTTTGGTCAAGCAACTTAACCTCTCTGCGCCTATTAATTCATTTGTAAAAGGGGATGATAATAGCTACAATGATGGACTAGTTTGCTGTTTTACTTGGTTTGTTTACTTCCAGTGTCCATTGATTTTACTTCCTGCAGTACTCTGATTTTGGTTTAACAACACACCCCTCTCTCATCTTCAGTCCCTCATGGTTTGGATGGATATAGCCCTAAGCAGTTTTTTGTTTGTTTGTTTTTACAGCTTCAGTCTAGTACAACCAGTGTGTTTCATTCCTGTGACTGCATCAGGTCAATCACAGCCAATATTCCATCCCAGCTCTTGTCTGAGCTATAAGAGACCTTCTCTTCTCTGTTGTATTACATCCTGAAAGAATGTGAGGGATAACTGTTGAAGACACCTCACCACCATAAGAAAAATTGTGCTGAGAGCAGTCACCTAAGATACAACTATTGGTCTCTATGTGTCCAAAGTAAGAGAATGAAGGAAACCAAAGGCTCAGAGAAGAAATTAGCCCATAGGACTAACAGTTTATACAAACTACAACCTCATCTACCCTAGGACCAGAAGAACTAGATGGTGTCCAACTACCAATACTGACCGTTCTGATCAGGAACACAATAGATGGATCCTGACAGAATGAGAGCCAAATGTGGAAGAGAACTCAGATTCTTAAAAAGCCCAGACGTACCAGACCAGTTGAGACTGAATGACTCCCTGAGACTATCACCCTGAGATATTCTTTAAACCTGGAACCAAAACTATTCCATGAGGTCATCTTTTGGCTAAATAACAGATTGGCTCATGAAATAAACACTATCACCCATGAAAAAACCAAACAAAAAAAATTATCAACCTAGTAATCCTTTGGTATGCTATATTTGTTGTCAATACTTTCCTCAGTTTGCCTTTTAACTTTTCACAACGTAGAGTAGCCAAGCAATAAATGTTTGTTGAATCAAAAGGAAAAGAAAAACAGCGCTGAAAAATGGAGGGATCCCAACTTTATTTGATCCCTGAATCCAACCATGTCGTCATTGTTGTTAGTTACCATGGAGTCAATTTTGACTCATGGCAGCCCCATTTGTGTGGAGTAGAAATGTTTCATAGGGTTTTTAAAGCTGTGACCTCTTCAGAGGCAGATCACTAGTCCTCTGGGTAGGTTTGAACCACCAACCTTTCAGTTAGTAGTCCAGCGCTTAGCCATTTGTGCCACCCAGGGAGTCCCTGAATCCTGCCACACTTGAAACAACCTCTACCCCTCAATTTTTCAGTTACATGAGTCAATAAATTAGCCCTCTCCCATTTTTCTTCTTAACCAAACCAAGTTGGATTTTCTACCATTTACAATCAAAATACCTCTAATTTATATGTCATAAAGGATTTTGGAGAAGATGATAATAATAATCGTTAACATTTATTGATAACTTAGTCAGATACTATTCAGTCCTCACAAAATTTACTCAGTACTCAGGCTTTAATCAATCCCATCACTTGCAACTTCAGAAGCCACAAAACCTTTTATGCAGAGAGTATCTTTCCTTGTGCCTAAGGCAGGAAGATCCCTGGGATCCTGAAATCTCTTGGACAATCCGTGCTTCAGGGAAAGTTCTCCAAATCGTCATCTCACTAAGCCAGACCTACCCAGAGTATGTGGCCAATGTGAAGTTGTGGTTTTGTCCACAACACCACTCTCTTCTGAGGAGTAGCTGGTGAGAGATGGCAGCCTATCACCAGCACTAACAGACTTGCCATTCCTGCCAAAATGACATGCGACAAAAGGCTTCTGGTTTGAAAAGAATATGTTCAGTGTTTGAATTCAGAAGACTGGACTTAAACCCCCAGATACTCCCTGTGCAATTTTAGGTAAGACAGTTCTCCTTTCTGAATTTGGATTTGCTCCTCTGTAAAGAAGAGAGTAAGACTTATCTCCCAGAGTTGTTATGAGGATTAGAAGAGACAGGAATAGACATGAAATCACTTGTTAACCTGTAGAAGGGTTAGTTATTATGACCACCATCATCATCACTGCCCCATCCATTACTATCACCATCATCACCACCATCACTACCATCATCATCTTTATCATCGCTGCCATCCCCCTCCTCGTCCTCTTCATCACAGTCTCCATCATCATCGTTATCACTGCATCCTACCTCATCATAAAGTTAACCCTGGGCACGTAAACTGTTGTTTCATCAAGCATATTTGTTGTTTGCTTTTCCGTTTATTTATTCCATCAGAAATATATCACAGCTGAAGAAAGAGCCCAAGATCATTTCATCCAATCCTCTAATTCTGCAGATGCATAACTGAGAACAAGAAAACTAAAGACACATTAAGGGAAGAGGCAGTTATATGATATTAAGACCACTGAGTCAATCGCTTTTGTATCAGTTTGATAAAAGAAATACTTGGTTTCTAACCTGATTCCCCAAAAAATCAGAGTCTGGAGTAAAACATTTATTTCTACTACTTATTAGGGAGTAAAAGGAAAATTGAGGGAAAGGGAGGAGGTGAGGCAACAAGAAGGAAAGGCAACAATGAGAGGGTGCAGTGCCAAGCTGCCCTCACTTGGTGTTAACCAAGATAGCTCACTCAATCTCACTTAACTATATTTCAAGGCCATGAAGGACAACAACTAAAAATTGGGGATAAAAAGGGGATAGAATTTACCTACCAGCCCGTCTCCCATTGGTCGATGGTTCAACCCACAGGCATTAGCTCTGTATTACAGGTTGAAAATATGTGAACGCCCAGCACATCAACAAAAAAAACCAAGGCAGGAAGTAAGAGACTCAAAGGGAAGACACGAAGCAACACACTACAGAGTTTCAACCTCAGGACGCTACTTGGTCCGTGGAGAGCTGATTGCCTCACTGGTGGCTATCCCAGACCAACTGACCCAAGTCCCCAGAGACAGGTGAGGCCATGAAGATTTGAAATGCTGAATGAGAGGTCAGCTACACTTGGGATGTACATTATTTTTAATTATGTAGGTTTTGTTAAAAACGTATGCGTGCACATGTGTGTGCGTGTACGTGTGTGTCTGACAGAGAGAGAGTTGGTTTATTTTTTAAAAAATCAAATAGCATAAAAGAATATA
This sequence comes from Elephas maximus indicus, assembly GCF_024166365.1. NCBI lineage: Eukaryota > Metazoa > Chordata > Mammalia > Proboscidea > Elephantidae > Elephas > Elephas maximus. Next base: position 86,078,916 of record NC_064830.1, on the reverse strand, counting down.
ATAAAAAATGTCTCCCTCCCACCCATGTCCCCCAATACACCTGCCCAGCCTAAGAATCAAACATTGTTTCCAATATCTTATCAAACCTCTAGGACTAATCTAAGCATACATAGTGTGTGTCTGTATGTTTTTCTTTGAAAATGGCAACATACTATGCACAGTGCTTCATGTTAATTATTTTCACCTAATATATACCTAAGGAATCATACCATATCTGCATATTGGAGATTTCTTTTCAAGGCTAAACAGTACCTTACTATATTCATGTACCATAATGTCTTTACTTCCCCCATAAATGAACATTTATGTTGTTTCTAGTCTCCTGTTATTTCAAACAATGCTGCAGTGAACATCCTTACACATTTGTCTTTGCTCAAAATCACATTTTAGAATACAAATGAACATACAATTTTGTAGTTATTGCCAAATTGTGCACTAAAGAGGTTGTAACAGTATATATTCCCACCAAAAGAATATGAAAGTGCCTGTTTATGTGGGGGGATTTAAAAACAAGAACAACAAAAAACCAGATTCCCAAGCATTGGCACAGGCTTGCTGAATAAGAATCTCAGGGAAAGGTGTCTGGATTAAGTCTTTTTAACACACTCTGGAGTGAAATAAATATATATATATCATAAGATATATACATACACACACGTACATATGTATGTACGTGTGTGTATATATATATACACACACACATATTGCATATTGTTGTTGTTGTTAGGTACGTCGAGTCAGTTCCAACTCATAGTGACCCTATGTACAACAGAACAAAACACTGACTGGCCCTTTGCCATCCTCAAAATCATTCTATGTTTGAGCCCATTGTTAAAGCCACCATGTCAATCCATCTCTTTGAGGGTCTTCCTCTTTTTCACTCACCCTCTACTTTATCAAGCATGATGTTCTTCTCCAGAGACTGGTCCCTCGAACAAAGTACATGAGATGAAGTCTTGGCATCCTTGCTTCTAAGGAGCATTCTGGCTGTACTTCTTCCATGACAGATTTGTTCTTTCTTCTGGCAATCCATGGTGTATTCAATATTCTTCGCCAACACCAGAATTCAAAGGCATCAATGCTTCTTCTCTCTTCCTTATTCATTGTCCAGCTTTCACATGCATATGAAGTGATTGAAAATACCACAGCTTGGATCAGGTGCACTTTGCTTTTAACACCTTAAAGAGGTCTTTTGCAGCAGATTTATATATTTTTATATGTATATAAATACATATATATATACACATATATATGTATATATATATACACATATATATGTATATACACATATGTATTTATATATAAACCAAAAAAAAAAAAAAAACCCTTGCCATCGAGCAGATTCCAACTCATAGTGACCCTATAGGACAGAGTAGAACTACCCCATAGGGCTTCCAAGAAGTGCCTGGTGGATTCGAACTGCCGACCTTTTGGTTAGCAACCAAACTCTTAACCGCTACGTTACCAGGGTTTCCTATTTATATATAAAGACATATAAATATATATATATTTAGAGAGAGAGAGAGAAATGTAGCCAATGAGAAAATTCTAATTATTTTCTGAAGAAGTGAAATTACTCAGGAAACTCAGCCATCCCTTGCTAGATAGTCTGATAAGACCCAGGAATAAAAGGCACAACATTCTTCTCCAGATTTTATTTTATGCAGATAATCAGGAGTGATTGTTTCCCAATGGTTCAGTGGAATAGTATATCTTTGTAAAAATCACTTAACCTTCAAATCCCATACATCTGGGTTGGATTCCTTGTTCTGCCATTTACTGGCCACGTGACTTAACCACCAGAACCTCAGTTGCCTCATCTGTAAAATGGAGATGATATACACTTCACAAGGTTGTATGAGGATGAAACATAAGCAGTTAGCCCACTGTCATCATTATTTGATGATAGCATCAATTCGAGATCAGTTCCTTCCTATATCCTTTATACGCCCACCCCTGCAAAGGGCTCTTCTTTTAGGAATATGCATTTATTTTCCCGGCATGGCTGGAGAGAGATGACAAAACAGAGGAAATGATTTTTTCTGGCTCTTTTCTTCAAAGGCAAGAATAAGTATTTGTGTTTCCATCAGGGTAGCTTTTCCATGTGTGTCTGTTCTCTGATCTTGCCTACTATGTACGAGGCAGAGTATAAGTTCTTGGGAATTCATAAATGAATAACACCTCAGGATGTCCAAGTTAAGTACAATTAAAAAAAATTAATTACTATTACCAGTTGCCATGAAGTCAGTTCCAACTCATGGCAACTTCATGTGTCAGAGTAGAACTGTGCTCCACTGGGTTTTCAAAGGCTGAGTTTTCAGAAGTAGATCACCAGGCCTTTCTTCCTAAGTGCCTATGGGTGGAAACAAACCTCTAAACTTTTTGTTAGCAGCAACTGTTTATGTGATAATTGCTACTATAGGAGTTTTCACAAACTGTAATGAGAGCACAGAGGGAAGAAAGACACCCAACTACCCAACACAGGAAAGAGTTACAAAAGGAGGAGGACCCTGTAGAAAGAGTATGACAAGTTGGTGACAGAAGAGAGAGTAGAGGTGTCTTCAAGAACTTCAGAACACTGATGTCCAAACATCCATAATCTCTTAAGTGGATCATTGCACCAGCCTCCTACCTGGTCTATTTCCAACTTTGGCATTTTCAGTCTACTTTCAAGAGACCAACCAGAGCGAGGCTGTTAGACTATGAAGTCGGTTATGGTCCACTGCACAAAACCCTCCGCTGTCTTCCCACCTCACTCACATTCCAAGAGCTTACAATGATCTTCCACTCCTACATCATCTGCCTCCTTGATGTTCCTCAAACCTATGAGGCACTCTTCTACAGAGTCCTCGCACTTGCTGTTTCCTCTAACTAGACTGTTCTTCCCCCAAATATCTATAAGCCTCGCTTCTTCGCCTCCATTTTTCTACATAGCACTCTTATCTTCTATCATATTATTTAATTGACCTATGTGTTCTATATGTAAGCTCCTCCATAAGGACTTACACTTTGTTGTGTTTTCTAAGATTCCCCCGATGTTGACAGCTGTGCTGGACACAGAAAAAGCATACGATAAATATTTTCTGAACCAGTGAGTGATTAATTGAATCCTGGCAAAGCTGTGGAGGTGTGAAGGATATTGGCAGGTTTAGTGAAAGTCAGAAGATGAGGTAAAATAACCAAACCAAAAAGATAAAGTGGGTAGCTGTAAACCTGTTGCCGTTGAGTCGATCCCAACTTATAGCGACCCTATAGGACAGAGTAGAACTGCCCCATAGAGTTTCCAAGGAGCACCTGGTGGATTCAAACTGCCTACCTTTTGGTTAGCAGCTGTAGCACTTAACTACTACACCTCCAGGGTTTCCAAAGTGGGTCCAAGATGTGTTAATTCTAAGGTCGTGTTGATAGCACCACGTGTTTCACTTGCCCATGTGAAGAAACCAGTTGGAGCCCTGGCAGCATAGTGGTTCATGCGCTCGACTGCTAATCAAAAGGTCAGTGGGACAAAGATGTGGCAGTCTGCTTCCATAAATATTTATAGCCTTAGAAACCCTATGGGGCAGTCCTATTCTGTCCTATAGGGTCACTATAAGTCGAAATTGACTCAATGGCAGTGGAGTTATGTGGACAGATTAATGCACTTGAGTCAACAGAGAATCCCTGCCCTATTTCAGGGGGTGTCGGTGGTTCAGTGGTAGAATTCTCACCTTCTATGCAGAAGACTTGGGTTCTATTCCCAGCCAGTGCACCTCAAGCACAGCCACTACCCATCTGTCGATAAAGGCTTGCATGTTGCTATGATGCTGAACAGGTTTCAGTGGAGCTTCCAGACTAAGACAGAATGAGAAGAAGGGCCTGGCGATTTACTCCTGAAAATTAGTCAATGAAAGCCCTACGGATCGTGACAGTTCCATTTGCAACCAATCATGGGGATCAGGCAGCATTTCATGCCATTGTGTACGGGGTTGTCATGACTAGGGGGCTAATGACAACAGCTAACAGCAACAACAGTTCTATTCCAGCGGAGCATGAAAGTCACTTAATGCTTTTCAGGGAAGTAAGCACTGCAGAAAGGCATGTATGATGGCATGATTGGGGGGAGAGGATGGATTTAAAGTAAGAGAAATTATTGGCTCTAAGTAATACCAAAAAAAAAAAAAAAAACCAAACCCACTGCCGTCAAGTCAATTCTGACTCACAGTAACCCAAGAGGACAGAGTAGAACTGCCCCAGAGGGTTTCCAAGGCTGTAATCTTTATGAAAGTAGACTGCCACATCTCTCCCAGCTAAGTAACACATATGGAAAAATGTACTTTCTGATGGAGTCATGCAAATTTCGGAGTTTTTGTGTGTTATATTTTGTTGATAAAAATAGAATGTATTGAATCAGTTGAAATAGACAAACATGACTTAGTCAACATGAACATGTCTCCATCACCAACATATTTAGAGACTTAGGAATGAAACAGAGGAAGAGATCTTAGAGTTGTGACATTATTGTAACTACAAGAGAAAAGGTGAAACCAGTAAAGAGCTGAAGACAATGATTGAGATCATGTGGGCAAGGGCCTGAAATGTGGATATAAGGCAATGCACTGAGTATTCAAGTCAGAGAATCTATACAGCAGAGTACCTGACCATTTTTTCTCCCATGTGCATGATCTTAGCAAGTGTGATTAAGCCAAGTATAAGAAGACTCTCATTGTATCTCTCACCCCATGTCCTTGCACCACTGTGTAAAGAATCCCAAACAGGAGCAGGATGAGAAAGCCAGTAGGAGAAACCAGCCATCACTACTAAGGCTGCAGTTCAACCAAAGACTGTGGACTGGGAGGAGCAGCTTCTTTGCAGTATATCACTGCTGGGCCCCAGGCCGAGGCTCACCAAGTAGGAATGACCCTTCAGAATCCAGACTTCAAACCAGGATTTCTAACTCATTGCTCATTTCTATAATAAACACTAGGCTAGGGCTGTGTCAGGAGTTCAAAGACAAATGTTCTCTGCCATCTAGGAACATATTCTGGTGGAGAAACATAACAAGAAGTAGGTGCATTCCTTATCATATCAGAGAAAAGAGTGGCAGAAGATGACAGATGAGAGGAAAAGTAATTCCCCTTGGGGTCATTGCAGATGGCTTCTCAGAAGGAAGTGTTATCAGAACTGGGTTTTGAAGGGTGAGTAGGAGTTCACTTTTGGAGAAGAGAAGGAAGAGCATTCCTGGATAAATAGAGAGAGCATGCAAAGACAAAAGCTGTGAGAGAGTATAAACTATGTGAAGACCAATCAAGATATTCAGTGGCGAGAGATCACAAGGTACACATGGGAGGGTGGGGTGAGGTGGGTATCCCTTAGGACGCAGATAGAGATGGAGCTGCAGAGATTGTAAAAGCCTCATAAGCCTTGATAAAGGGTTTGGAGTTGATTCTGTGCATAATGGGTAGCTGGTACATGTCTGAAAGTAGGCTGGTGAGACTACTGGAATGGTGTCAAAAGGGTTTTCTCCACTAAACCATATAAGAAGCCTCAGTGCTTTTTAATGACAGAATCAGTGTCCCCTCATCCGCAGAACATTCTGCAGTCTTGTGCTGCTTTCTTTTATGGGAGGGCAAGAGGCAGCCAACAGCTGTTCATCCTGCAGACACACGCCAACAACTCATCATCCGGGTCCATCCTCTAGGATCCTCAGTATTAATGTCTGGCAAGCTGGGGGCCCTTTGCAAACCATCCTCCGGCACATCAAACAGACAGCACAGCCAAGGTCCTCATAGAATAACAGAATGAAATGTGCTTCCGCTCCTGGAACTCTTGATGGATCAATCTGCCAGTTCACAAACTGTACATAAACGTGGCGGGTAAGACAGCAGCTCGGTCGCCAAGGCCCCCGCATAAATAACACCCTACTTAGTCAGTGCTGAAAGAGAAATATCTGGGATGCATACTCTTGCTGAACAAAAAAACAATAACAAAGCTACCAGATATCGAGCTATGGGCTGGGACATTATGCAGCAAACATCTCTGTGTTCCTGGAAATTCAGTGCTGCCTGAGAAAGAGACAGCGGGTAAAGAGTACATTGTGATATGCAAACCAACTCTGCTGTCAGTCACTGGCTAATCAAGAAGATTAATACAAAGCTGCACAAGTAATACAACCAGCAGGTACTGTGTGCGCAGAAGAGGTGGTCCTATGTACTCAAAAGATACTTGTGCTGTGCTTGCTATATGCCAGGCACTGTTCTTGGCACTTCAGATATATTTCGTCACTTAGTCCTCACAATGAGGTAGGAGCTATTACCATGCCCACCTTACAGATGAGGAAACTGAAACCCAGAGATACTGAGTAACTTTTCCAAGGTCACACAGCTCATAGGCAATGGAGCTGAGATTAAAACCCAGGCATTTTTTTTTTTTTTAGCCTGGCTTCTGAATTCATGATCTAAACCACCACCACCATAGAAAAGAAAGAGACTATGTCTTGAAAGCAGAAGTCCCAGGTTTGAATCTTAACTGCTCCAGCTCTCTGGCTCCAAAAGTCTCTGGGATAGTTAATCATTTGAACCTCAGTCTTCCCAACTGTAGAATGGAAATAATGGTAATGCTTATCTCAGAAGGTCTGGAAGCAGCTAAGTACCTGGCACACAGTAGGCAAACAGTAGATGCTTGGTAAGTCCACAACAGAGAAATCATCCAAAGGGGTCTCACTGTGCCCGTCTCCCCTGATTTAATGGCTCACCCTTATTGAACGTTAATCACTACACAAAGTGCCTCCTTTAATGCATTCATCCTACCTTCCAATCCTACTATAAATGGATCAAACTTCCTACTTATCTACTTGTATGGCCATGGACTGGTTCTCAGTCTCAAAACCTTCAGATCTTGGAGTATTTCTTGAAGGGCTGCTCCCTTTCCTGCGACCCTCACAAGTAAAGCCCTGCAAGACTGACATTTGAAAATTACAGTGCACCCCGTGAGAAAACCATTCTCAACAGGTCTTTTGGTAACGTTGCCCTGGTCACCAAGATACTTACTGAGATTCATCAGGGGTTAGCAGGGCTGGTTTAGAAGGATGAGCCGCTCAACTTTAAGTCAGCACAAAACCCGTTCTTCTTGACAAGCAGTGTGTCAAGCCATTTTCAGTTTGTCAAGCGGCAAATAGCCCCAAATATATAATTTCCAGTTTGCAAATTCAGCAGCATTTATCAAGCCTCTTATTAAGTTCCCAGTACAAGAACTGAAAAGATTAATAAGATATGGCCCCTGTCTTCAAGGAGGTTTTTATCTATTAGGGAGAGGGATCCATCGCTAATGTTAATCCCACACGATCTGTGGTTTTACAAACACAGCGCAGTGGCGGCTGGACAGGCAGGAGCAGTCCAATCTGTGTGGGGGAAGGGCCAGGTCATGGTAGACCTCACTCCCGGATGATAAGGTATAAAAGATCACGAATGTGCAGTGGTAAAAACGTAGAAGACAGCAGAACTGAGGTGCATGGAAGTCAGCCTGGCCTGAACAGAGATATTCTGGAACATTCTGCAAAGATCCTGTCTGGGAACAGAAATGTGGAAGTGTGTGCACATGAGGGACCAGACAGCAGCAGTTCTGTGTGACATTTAGTTGCCCGATACCATCTACAGGGAGCTGTGGAACATATATATTACGGTACGGGGCGAGTATAGATACATAGCATGTTCTGCTCCAAGTTCTTTTTCCTAACAGAGAGTCTCAATAGTCACTGTCTCTGGCCTCAGAATTTTTCTGAGTCCCTTTGATACCTTGTGGGCTTCATTTCTACCCGCCTTGCTCAGCTTGCTCATCTCTGCCCTTGGTCTGCTGAACATTTACCCCGCAACCGTCCTTTCCCTGTCCCCTGACGTCAGAGCCTCCTTTGATTCCCAGGCTTGCATTAGACTTGAAACATTACAGGTGTGAAAATGAAATGTCAAATTTTTCTCACTCGCTCTCAGAGAAAATGGTGAGATAGTTAGAGAGGACGAATTCCTCAGACTTAAATGTCTCTCACTTTTCAAAGGCTTCTTTCTAGAATTCTAAAGACGCTGGGCCTGCCTGGGCTCCACTGGCTTTTACAGTTTACATTTCCATGTTTCAGCTGGAAGGTTGAGATTTTGAATAAAAGCCTTCAAGCAGGTAAAGTAACTAACATTGTGTGCCTGAAACATACTAAGTGTTTTCACATGGATCAGCCCATCAAAATCCTGCAAGGTAAGTATGATGACCTAAGTATCACTGATGACAAAACTGGGGCTCAGCAAGGTTCAGTAACTCACCCAGGACCCCACAGTCCCAATGCAGAGTTCAAACTAAATACATTTCACTAAAAAAGCATGGGCCCTTTCAACTGTAACACTCTGGTAAAACAACCTAAATGCGCTAGCAGAAATGCATTCAGAGTGGCCCCGTGCATGAAACCAAACAGGTAGCCCCTTCTTCAACACTCAATTTAAGCTAGTGGCTTAGACAACTAAGCTGAATCTGACTGTGATGAAAGAAATCCAAATACCATCTTCCAATACTTGCCACAACAAGAATATGCCAGAACAAGGGTGGAAAGGCTACGGTCTGCAGGCAAATCCGGATCACTGCCTTGTTTTGTAAATAAAGTTTTATTGGAACACAGCCATGCTCATTTGTTTACATGTTGTCCATGGCTGATTTCACACTACAACGGCTGAGCTGAGTAGTTATGACAGAGACCAGATGGCCTGCAGAGTTAAGAATACTTACTATCTGTCCCTTTACCAAAAAAAATTCTAACCCCTGGGCTAGAACCAGTTTTCCATCTTCCACTAAATGCTGTTTGAAGCCAGAGGATAATGAAGAGACGGGGGAGGAGGCAGAATGATGAGGGAAAAAAATCAACAAAAATGTACTAAGTACCTATCATATGTGCTCAGTTTTACTGCTACTGTCCTCTGAGCTAGGACTAGCAAGAGAGAGATTGACTCTCTCCACAAATATTTATTGAGCACCTGGGCACTTACTAGGTACCAGGCATTGGAGTAGGTACTGAGGAGGCAGTGATGAACATAAACTGCAGGGTCTAGTGAGATAAATACCTCATCTTCTCCACTTCAAAGAATTTATGCTTACACAGGGTACACAAATTACGACAACACAGAGTGAGGGAAATAAACAAGTTCTCAGAAGAAGTAACCAGTTCTTTCCACAGAAGATGAGAAAGGTCTCCTGGGAGTGACATCTGAACTGGGTCTGGAAGTATGGTTTGCCAAGAGGAGAAGAAGAGAAAAGGGGAGCCAAGCAGAGAGAACAGGCTGTGCAAAGGTCCTGAGGAAGAAATCATTTAGCTTGTTAAAGCAACAGCAAGGAGCCATCATGTGGCTGAAACAGACAGGGCATCAGACAGGAACAGAAGATGAGTTAGAACATGGTTGTTTAAATGGCAGTTTCTGAGGGCAGGCTCCACAGGTTCAAATCCTGACAGTACCAAATCCTGGTTCAAATTCTGCCTGCAGGATCGTGGTAAGTTTTTTCCATATACACTTCACAGGGTAACTGTTAGGACTCAATGTGAAAATGCACGTAAAGCATTTGAGACATTTCCTGACATGTTATAAACAAACAAACAAACAAAAACCATTGCCATCGAGTCAATTCCAACTCATAGTGATCCTACAGGACAGAGAAGAACTGCCCCAGAGGGTTTCCAAATGCCATAATCCTTACAGGAGCAGACAACCACATCTTTTTCCTGAGGTATGGCAGGTAGGTTTCAACCACTGACCTTTTGTTTAGCAGCCAAGCACTTAACCACTGCTCCACCAGGGCTCCTTTGACATGTTATAAACATTAATAAATATTTACCTTTATGGTTTAGTATTATTTTGTCATGGGCTGATCAGAAGTCATGCAAACCAACTGCTCCTCATAAATTGCAGCACTCACCCTCCTTGATGCTTTCATTGGTTGAGAGAAAAGTATCAGGAAAGATGTTGCAAAGAGTGGTAAGCTTAAGAGAATGTGCACCCCTTCCTCACTCTATGGCCTGAGAGGTCAACTTTAACTTCTGCATGCCTTGGTCCCTTGATCTGTAAACTGGAGATGATAATAGAACCAACTTTGTAAGGTGGTTATAAGGATTAAATGATATGATTACATGTGCCTGGCATATAGTGAGTGTTCAATAAATGTTGGCTATTATACTTACTGGAGCCCTAGTGGTGCAGTGGTTACTAATCAAAAGGTTCGCAGTTCGAATCCACCAGCTGCTCCTTGAAAACCCTATGGGGGAGTTCTACTCTGTCCTGTAGGGTCGCTAAAAGTTGGAATCAACTCAACGACAATGGATTTGGTTTGAGTTTTTATTATATTTATTATGCTCTTGTTGTTGTTAGGTGCCGTTGAGTCGATTTCGACTCACAGTGACTCCACGTGACAGAGTAGAGCTGTGTGATAGGATTTCTAGCCTGTCGTCTTTACGGGAGCAGATTGCCAGGACTTTCTCCCACAAAGCTGATGGGTGGGTTCAAAGCTTTTGGTTAGCAGCCGAAGACTTAACCATTGTACCACCAGGGCTCCTTATACTTACTATAGTAAGTATAATTTATACCACCAGCTGTCTATCAGTTTGTTGTACCGTGGTGTCTTGTGCATTGCTGTGATGTTGGAAGTTATACCACCAGTATTTTAAATATCAGCACAGTCACCCATCACAGACAGGTTTCAGTGAAGCTTCCAGACTAAGACAGACTAGGAATAAAGGCCTGGCAATTTACTTCCGAAAATTAGTCAATGAATACCTTATGGATCACAACAGAATACTGTTCATATAGTGCTGGAAAATGGGCCCCCTAGGTTGGAAGCTACTACACAACAGCTTCAACATGGACTCAAGCAAATCAACAACCAAGAAGATGGTGCAGGACCAGGCAATGTCTCGTTCTGTTATACCTGGATTTGCTATGAGTCAGAGCTGACCCAGGGGCAACTAACAACAACAACATTATATTTCTTATTTTCAGGGCCATCATGACTTGAGTGCAGTAATAATGGGTTCTCTTTCTCACTCTCTTAGAAGCCCTGATGGTGGAGCAGGGGATTTTAACCATCTTTTGGGAAAAAAACACCTTAGATTGTAGACATCCCGAGTGAAAGCAGGGGCAAATATTCACTGGATGGGAGGCAAGTGTAAATCCTGAAACTTCTAAGTTCCAGTCCAATATTAAATACCCTATTCCATCATCTTTACTGGAAATTCTAGAACTTCCGAGAAGCTGAACTATACAAAGAAGAATGCGGCATCACCATTGAAGGAAGACTCATTAACAACCTGGATATCCAGAAGATGTAACCTTGCTTGCTGAAAGTGAAGAGGTCTTGAAACATGTACTGATGTAGGTGAAAGACTACAGCTTTCAGTATGGATTACACCTTAACATAAAAAAAAGAAAGAAAGAAAACTAAAATCCTCACAAATGGACCAATAAGCAACATTATGATAAACGGAGAAAATACTGAGGTGGTCAAGGATTTATTTCATTTTACTTGGATCCGCAATCAACACCCATGGAAGCAGCATTCAAGAAATCAAAGGATGTACTGCATTGGGCAAATGTACTGCAAAAGATCTCTTTCAAGTGTTAAAAAGCAAAGATGTCACTTTGAGAACTAAGGTGCACTTGACCCAAGGTATGTATTTTCAATGGCTTCGCATGCATGCAGAAGCTGGACAATGAATAAGGAAGACAGAAGAACTGATGCCTTTGAATTATGGTGTTGGCAAAGAATACTGAACATACCATGAACTGCCAGAAGAACAAACAAATCTGTCTTGGAAGAAGTACAGCCAAAATGCTCCTTGGAAGTGAGGATGGTGAGGCTTTGTCTCATATACTATGGACATGTTATCAGGAGGGACCAGTCCCTGGAGAAGGACATCGTGCTTGGTAAAGTAGAGGGTCAGTGAAAAAAAGGACGATTCTCAATGGGATGGACTGACACAGTAGCTCCGACAATGGGCTGAAGCACAGCAATGATTGTGAGGACGGAGCAGAACCGGGCAGTGTTTTGTTCTGTTGTACATAGGGTCGCTACGTACATAGGATGGCACCTAACAACAACAACAACAGCAATCAAATAATGATTCTCAATTTACATATTGCACATAAAAGTGTGGTTAAGAAAACATTGGACTGGCCACCAAAAGTATGGCCACAAAACCAAAAGGGAAGATCGGGGCAGGACAAGAGTCTAACGGAGAAGGATCAGAGAGGGGAGAAAGAGTTCCCTCTGTACTCGCATTTGCTGTTGTCTCCCCACTCCCTTTTTTGGCAACAACCTTGTAAACCACTGTTGTCCCCAGGATCTACACAAAAGGAGGCTGCTGCAGAATTACCTGGAGACAGGCCACTTCCATTACCAAGGAGCGTTATCAGTTAGAATACTGTCTGCTTGCTGTAAGAATACAATGCAGTCTGTACTTAAAGCACCCACGGCTAAATATATAATTTTTTAAAAATCAAACTAAAAGTCCAGGTTTTCTTCTCAAATCCTTTCCATAGGAAAGGCAGCGGTGGAAGGATGGAGGAATAAAGCTCTGAGTAGGACCACCTGCTGAACACACATATCTCTTAGAAGACCAGCACAGATTTCAGATCATTGCAAATGTAAAACAAACAATGGGTCAAATGCCAAGACTGCCAGCCTCTCACCATGAATGGGAAGGCACCTGGTCCTTCCTGCGCCAATTAGCAAGAGACTGCTTCACCAAACCTGGGAGGCAGGGCCAACGACTGCAGAGCTAACTGCCTGTAAGCTGAAAGACCACCAGTTGTCTATCAGTTTGTCATACTGTGGCGGCTCTTGTGTTGCCGCGATTCTGGAAAGACCTGGCAATCTACGTCTGAAAATTAGCCAATGAAAACCTTATCCATCACGACAGAATACTGTCTGATATAGTGCTGGAAGATGAATCTCCAGGCTGGAAGGCACTCAGATAATTCTGACACAAGTCACAACAACAGACTCAAACATACCAATGTTTTGTTCCGTTATACATGAGGTCGCCATGAGTCAGAGACAACTCAATGGTGACTAACAACAACAGGCTGAAAGATGGATAGAAACACGGAAAAGATCAAACCTCCAGGACAAGCACACACATATGCATGCAAAACACATACGCACACACACCTTCCACCACAGGTACAGGTGCAGAGGTACCCATCATGAGTAGAGGTAAAAAGGGAACAGATCCCGGCTGGACAGACTTTGCTCCTGGGAGTTACTGCCTGTGTAGGGAGGACTAGACTCTGATTCCGGTTGCCAGTCCACACTGACTGTAGGGGAATGACCTTTTCATGGTTTGACCCAATGCAGATTTGAAACTGGGGTCACAAACTCAAATGCCTACAGGAGCCAGGGAGATGACAACAGTGAATGACGTGGGCCAGGTGTCAACAACAAGGAACAGAGGGGACTGTGGCAAAACTAGAGACGCCACTGAAACCAGCCGACTGTGGCAGAGCGAGAATGTGGACCCAGTATCAACCTTTTTATTTTTTTTTAAAGAAGCCAGAAATCCAGATTTTTCCATGAAATCTCCCAATTTTTAAATATTAGCCACCCATTCAAAATTGTTTTAAAATGTTCTGAGTCAAATAAAACTGAATCAGATCTCTGAAATAAACCCACCTCTTCACTCTACTGAGAATAGCAGGACCAAGATCCCTTTTATGATACAAGAAGCAGAGAAGCCATCCAGGTCGCAGAGCTGTGGATCTGAAGCCACCACTCGCAGGACTGGCAGGCCCTGTTTCACTCCCCGTCTGTTCTACAAAGTGTTTAACCTGCACCCTGAAAAAAACCATATTGTGGCTTCTCAGCTCCTGGCCTGCTCACAGCTGGTGGGATTCCCGTCCCTGAATTCCTATGACCCAGGAGCTAATCTGTTCAAGAGACAAGAGAGGAATGAGGAAGGGAAGGGAGGAGGGAGGGAGAAAGAGAGAGAGATCTAACCTGCTGCCCTCCACTTTCCCTTTTCAAGGGCTACAACAAGTTAAAAAGAAAAACGACACTGGAAAGCTGTATATGAGCTAGGGTAGGCATCTTCTTCTCACTTTAATAGTGTATTTATATGTGAGGCAGTGGTAGTTCAGTGGTAGAACTCTTACCTTCCAAGCAAGAGACCCGGGTTCGACTCCCAGCCAATGCACCTACCTCCTGCACACCCCCCACTCGTCTGTCAGTGGGGGCTTGTGTGTTGCTGTGACGCTGAACAGGTCTCGGTGGAGCTTCCAGACAAAGATGGACTAGGAAGAAAGGTCTGGTAAGCTACTTCTGAAAATCAGCCAGTGAAAACCCTACGGATCGTAAAGGTTCGATCTAAAACCCATCATGGTGGGGATGGAGCAGGACCAGAAGCATTTCATTCTGTCATGCATGGGCTGGCCCTGAGTCACAGGCAGGCTCAACAGCAGCCAGCAACTATACATAGGTAGAACATATCCTGGAGCCCTGGTGGCACAGTGGTTAAGAGCTCAGGCTGCTAACCAAAAAGTCAAGTCGGCAGTTTGAATCCACAAGTCACTCCTTAGAAACCCTATGGGGCAGTTCTACTCTGTCCTATAGGGTCCCTAGGAGTTGGAATCGATTTAATGGCAATGGGTTTGGTTTTTATACATACATATGTGTGTGTGTGTGTGTGTGTGTGTGTGTGTGTGTGTGTGTGTATGATGGGACCCTGGTGGCACAATGGTTAAGAGCTCGGCTACTAACCAAAAAGTTCCAGAGTTCAAATCCACCAGCCACTCCTTGGAAACCCCAATGGGACAGTTCTACTTTGTCCTACAGGGTTGCTATGAGTCAGGTTTATATACATGATTTCAGCTATATTAACTTGACATACGTGAGAGGAAAGGGCAGACAGAAAGGGCACACGTTTTGGGGATTGGAACGGGCACTGGCTCAAAACCAGAAGACCTAGTTCTGCACCCGGCTGCATCCTAGATATGTGATATTGGGCAAGTCCCTTCATCTCCCTTGGCTGCTGCTTCAGATGTAAGCAGGCCAGGAGCTGAGAAGCCACAATGTGGCTCGGTGTGCAGACTAAACATTCTGCAGAGCAGGAGTGGAGTGAAACAGGGCTGGCTGGGTCTGAGAGTGATGGCTGCAGACCCAGAGCTCTGCAACCTGGATGGCTTCTCTGCTTCTTGTATCAGGTCAAGCAGTAAGGCTGGGCCTTAAGTTTTGCATTTTTAATCTCCACTGTTAGCTTCTCAGAGACACAGACTTGGTCCTATTTCTCCGTGTACCAACCCCTAAGCATAGTGTCAGGCAGGAACATTCAGTATAGGCTATTTGCTGGGGTACCGTAAGAAACTGAAAAGCAGCAGTCAACGTGAATCTGAGTGGGAGCTTCATCACTTACCAGCTGTGCAATCCTGGGCAGGTGTCTTAACCTCTCTAAGTTTCCATTGAGAATTATTTATTGGGCATCTGCTATTTGCCTGGCATTGCCAAGTACTTAGCACATAGTAGGTGCTTAGAAGATGGCAGCTATTATTGTCCCATAACCAGTAACTGCGTCAATCCAGAGATGAGACGTTCTCAGCTAATGGTCCAAAATGGCCTGCAGCTGTTTTGTTTGGCCCACATTGGGTTATGTTTCGTTTTGTTTTGTTTCTAGACTCTGAGCTAAAATTTTTAAATCAAGGTATTTTATATACAAATTTGATTTATGTTTCTCTTTTAGAAGCGAAAAGCTCTGACAGTATTAAGCCTTCTCAACCCTACAGGGAAGTGGACAGAGTTGAGTTCTGCCGCCCCACTGCGGAGGCACTTCCGCTCTCTGCTTCACCACAGTACCCACCAAGGTCTCTTCACTCATTGACGACAACCTGCCTGGCCCCTCTGGGCATCCATGGTGCAGCTCCGGTCCCAGCTGAGGAGTTCTCAGGAACGCTGGACCAGTGCAAAGCTCCAGAGGGATGGGAGACGTTTTTTAATAAGACCATGGAGATGACTAAGGCATTTCCTGATCCATAAGGATAAACACTCGTCTAGTAATACAAGAAGCTAAAGTACCTCGAACCACTCAGAGGAAGCCTACTTTGGGTATTTAAAACCAGAAATGGAAATAGAAGTAACTAAGTGAGCCATTTTTCTCCCCCTTCCAATTCATGGAACTTCTTCAGGTTGACTTACAAACTCTTATTTTGAAAACCTTCCTTTTTTCTGTCACTTTGTATTTCTTTCTTCCCTCAAGAAGTTACCTTACAGGGAAGTCAAAAGAAGACAGGATATGGATTCTGGAGGCTCTCCCCCAGACTGCTGTGTGTGCCTGGTAAAACTGATGCACCTCTCTGAGTCTTAATTGCCTTATCTTTAGTATACGGATCCGGATGATTTTTTTTAAAAACAGAGCCCTGGTGGCACAGTGGTTAAGAGCTCAACTGCTAAGCAAAAGGTCGGCAGTTTGAATCCACCAGCCACTCCCTGGAAACCCTAGGGCGTAGCTCTACAGGTTGCTATGAGTCAGAATCAACTTGATGGCAATGTCCTTTTTTTTTTTTGGAGGATAAAATGAGGCAATGATGTGAAGCTCATTATACTGTCACTATCTGTAATGAGTGTGTTTTTATTCATCTTCTGTGTGTCACTCCCACCCCCAAATGTCAGGGTGTTTGTTTTCTTCATCACTCTACCCCCAGTGCTTAGAACAGCGCCTGGCATATAGTAAACGAACCAACCAACCCTTTGCCGTTGAGTCAATTCTGACTCATAGAGACCCAGCAGGACAGAGTAGAACTGCCCCCATAGGGTTTCCAAAGAGCGGCTGGTGGATTCAAACTCCTGACCTTTTGGTTAGCACCCGAGCTCTTTACTACTGTGCCGCCAGAGCTCCTGGCACATAGTAGGTGCTCAATAAATATTTCTTGATTAAAAGTAAGTCAATCACAAAAGGACAAATATTGTATGATCTCACTAATATAAAATATCTAGAACAGGCAAATTTATAGGTTGACTACTAACCTAAACACTGGTGGTTTGAAGCCATCCAGTGGTGTTGTGAAGCAAAGGCCTGAGGTTCTGTTTCCATAAATATTACAGCCAAGAAAACCCTATGCAGCATTTCTACTCTGTAACACACAGGGTGGCCATAAGTCAGAATCAACTCAGGGGCGACAGGTTTTTGTTTTGTTTTTGTTATAGAGATCAAAGTTTATTAGTGGTTACCAGCGGTGGGAGGGAAGGGCAAGAGGGGAGTCATTGTTTGGGAAGTATTGAGTTTCTGTTCATGGTGAAGGGAAATCTGGCAACATGGTTGCCAAATGGTTGCATGGTTGCACAACATGATTAATGTTATTGATGCCACTAAATTATATATGTGGAAAATGTTAAATAGGTGAATGTGATATATATCTTTTTACAAGAATAGAAAAGTTACGTGTGTATACAGACGACTGGTAGCTACAATAATAGAGATATATAATTAGACAGGTTAAAGTGACAGAGAAGTGAGTGACTGGGTAGCAAAGATAGAATTGCCATAAACCAATACCAGCTATGTCTTCCCTCTGATGTTGTTGTTATTGTTGCATACCATCGAGTCAATTCCAATTCATAGAGACCCTACATGACAGAGTAGAACTGCCCCAAAGGATTTCCAAGGAGCCTCGGTGGTACAATGGTTAAAGCATTCAGCTGCTAACCAAAAGATCAATGGTTCAAACCCACCAGCCGCTCCATGGGGGAAAGATGTGGCAGTCTGCTCCTGTAGAGATTACAGTCTGTCTGGATACCGAGCCAGAAAGTTGGGTAACAATCTGCAAATTCAGTCTGCAATGACCAAAATCTTTAGACAAGTTATATTCTACTCACTAGCCCCTGGTGAACGTGCTACTTCTACAATGCGTTGTGTACTGGATGGTTGCCTGGATTTCACTCGAAGGAGACTAGCAGCATCCTGTGCCTCCCAGGTGCCAGAAGCTGGGAGTAGGCACTTTAATTCATTCCATCCTCATAACCCTGGGAAGTGGGCATTGTTGTTACCCAGTCACAGCACAAGAGACTGAGTCTCTGACTGGTTAACTGAGTTGCCTAAAACCACTCAGCTAATAGGCGGTGGTGCTTCTTTTCGAATCTCGTCATTTTAATCCAAGTCCAGGCCTTTCTCATGTCCCTGACAAAACAGACCAGGTGACCCTGGGAAGGTCTTTGCATCTGCAACTCTTGACTTTCTACTCAATGCATGTAGGCTTCCTGGTACCACACTCCAACCAGAGCAGCGGATTAACAGACTGATCATTACCCAGTAAGGTAACTCACCTTTGAGCCAAGCCCTCTCTCTTCCATGACAAGAGATACTGACAGTGTGCATTAGATAAGTCAATCATGATCCAGTCAATTCCAACTCTCCCCTCCGGCAACCCCCTACGAAGTAACTTGCTTTGTCTGAAGCAACCACTGATTGGACTAGAATGGAGCACCTGACTCAAAGAAGATACATCTATAGGCTGGCCAACAACTTACCATGAGGCCTGTTATAGATGGCTCTGACCACTAGGGGGAAATGGTAATTAGTTAAGACAATCAGATTGTTCCCTCTGGACTGTTGTTAGCCACCAGTCAAGTGGGCCCCCAACTCGTGATGACCCCATGCACAACAAAATGAAATTCTGCCCAGTCCTGCACCACCTCCATGATCCGTTGCAGATTCAGCTATTGTGATCCATAGGGTTTTCATTGGCTGATTTTCAAAAGTAGATTGACAGGCATTTCTACCTAGTTTCTCTGTGTCTGGAAGCTCTGTTGAAATCTGTTCAACATTATTCCAACATGCGAGGTACCACTGACAGTGAGGAGACCTGAGACTAGTATCCAGGTCTCCCACATGGAAGGTGAGAATTCTACCACTGAACCACCAAAGACGCATTCCCTTTGGACTAAAAAAAAAAAAAATTTTTTTTTTTTTTTTAGTCCAAAGGGACTATTCGGGAGTAAATTCACTGAGATGCAGAGAAGTCAACAAGTCCCTATCCAGGGCCTAAAAGGGACATGAAGGGGGTCACAGCCTTGACTCAGGATGTGTTCCAGTCCTCCTGAACAGGCCAAAGGGTGGAACCAACACTCACTGAATTTCTGTCGTCAAAGCAAGGACATCGCCTCTTGTCTTTGGATCTGGACTAGAATTTCAGCTCAGGTGTTCCAAGCCCAGCACTTAGCAGAGTCTGAGATGGCTCTTGTGTCAGGAGCCTCTGGGGAATCAGCGTTTTCAGTCCTGGCTCTGCCCCAACAACAAGCCACAACCAGCTACACATGATTGGGCCTGGACAATCTGAACCCCTTAGAATAGGCTTCTCGCAGCATTTCTGGATTTTCATAATGCCTTGGCCTATTGAACAGAAGCATCTTTCAGAATAAATCCAGTGGAATGGAATTTCACACCAGGATTCATTTCCTTTTCACAAAAAAAGAAAAAAAGGCGGGGGGGGAGGGAGGGGATCTTCTTCTATGGATCAAAACATAACTTTTAATAAGGTTAGGGCTTCTGGAAACCCAGTGGCTGTGGTCTTGCTCTCTGCTATTTCACAAAATGTTTCACGCCAACTCCACTCTCTGTCATGCTCCCATAGCCAAGAGTACGCAAAAGCATGGCTATGCTACCAGTCTCAGCTATTTATTTCTTCCCTTGCCTCCATCTCTTCCCCTTAAGCTATTTTGCTTCTTTTATGTCTAAGCTTTTTTCTGGGTAAAAGAGCTCTCTGATGGGATCAGAAGGTGGCCTTTCACAAGGTTACCCTTACCTCAAATAATATGGTAGCCAGTTCATGCACACACAGCACTGAGCAGAATTATTTTCTGATCTCTTGTTCTTCAATAGAAAAGTTATTTCACCAAGATCTGTGTTCATGGCCACAGTAGCCACCCACATGGCAGAGTGCAAAAAAGAACCTTCTCAATCTAGCGTTCACCATTGCTGGTTATATTATTCTCTCCTTATTGTCGTACCCATCAAGCTAACACTAATTGGAGTCCTGGTATCAGTGTGTCATCCTTATCCCAGGCACAGTCGAAGGTAGATGTCCCAAAAAATTGAGCCAACGTGATACGCCAAGGTGGCAAAGACACTATGATATTTTCAAACACTGGCTGGCACAGGGAAGAGTGATGATAGGACTACCTATTGAAGAAAACACACGTGTGCGCACCCACGCACGAAGGGTTTGGGTCCAAATCTCAGCTGGAATACTTTCTAGTTGTGTGCGGAGTTCCTGGGTAGCACTCAACTACTGACTGAGAGGTTGGCAGGTCTAACTCACCCAGAGGTACTTCAGAAGAAAGAGCTGGCAATCTGCTTCTGAAAGCTCACAGCCTTGAAAACCCTATAGAGTACAGTCCTACTCTGAAACACATGGGGCCGCCCTGAGTCCGAATCAACTTGACAACAACTGGTTTGGATTTGGGGGGATATGTTTTCGTGTTTTTGGTGTGTGATCCTTGCTTTTTTGTGCCTCTTCTTTCTCATCTGTAAAACGGGGTTGTGAGTATAAAATGTCATGTGAGAAGCAAATGAAAAGACACTGATGAAAAGTGGATGCCCTGTGGTAGGCATGAGTATATCCTTTCCCAGCCTCCCTTCCTCTTGCAGCTCCACAACACCTCTCCAGTCCAGACCGACTGCTGAGCTCCAGACCTCTGAAGCTGACTGCCTGCAGGCACCTCCCTTCCATGTCCCGACACATCCCAAACAGAATTCATCATCTTCCCCCACACACCTGCTCGTCCTTCTGTGTTCCCTGAATCACTGGCGGGGACCACCTTCTACCCAGTTGACTAAGCCAGGAGTCAGCCTGGATGCTGCCCTCTCCTTCCCTGGGTCCTTTAGAATCTCCCTCTTCATTCTTGAATTCATACATTTTTCTCCATTCCTGCTTCTTCATCTCTGATTGAGACCAGGCTCCTACCTACACATTTTCTAACTGCTCTCCCTTCATCCTTTCTTGCCCCCGATCTAACCCATCCTCCAACCTCACAGCTAGAGCAATTTTGCTTAAGTTTCACATCGGAACAAGTCACTCTGTGGCTTAAAATTCTGCAGTGTCTCACCAGTGCCCTCAATGTAAAATACCATCTGTTTACATGGCATGGCTTATGAAGCCCTTCATTATCTGATCTTTTTCATTCCTCTCCCATCACAGCGTTTACCCCTCCCTGCTTGCTTTTAAGATCTAGGCACAATGAATTTCTTTCTGTCTTCTGAATGCACCCTTCACGGCCCTGCACATATTCCTGTCCTCTGCCTGAAATACTCCATCTCTCTCCCCCAGCCTCTAATTTTTCATCTGGCTAACTCCTCAACCTCCAGATATCAGCTAGATATCACTTTCTCCTGGGGGCTTTCCATAACTTCTTCCACTCCACCCCACCCCCCCCCAAAAAAGAAATTAGCACCTTATATGGTTTTTTTTCCTTGTTTTGCCCCCACTGGACTCTAAACATTGTAAGGTCAGGAGCAGGGTCTCCCCTGACCATCCTTATACCCCCAGCACCCACTACAGTGCCTGGTATTCAGTAGATATTTGTTGAATGAATGGATCATCTGAAACTCAAGAGTTTGACTGGAGGTGGAAGCAACTGAAATATCCATCAACAGATGAAAGGACAAACAAAATGTGGTATATACATAGAATGGACTACTACTCAGCCATAAACAGAAATGGAGTCCTGACGCAGGCCACAATGTGGATGAACCTTAGAAACACCATGCTGAGCAAAATAAGCCAGTTGCAAATACTGTATGATCTCACCTATATAAAATAAGCAAATACATAGGAACCAAAGATTTTTAGTGGTTGCCAGGGGTGGGAAGGAGGGAGAAAGAGGGAGTTTTTGCTTAGGGAGTTTATGTTAATGGTGGTGAAATGATTTGGAAAAAGGATACTAAGAATGGCTGCAGTGCTTGAAGAATGTAATCAATGTTACTGAGTTGTACGTGTAGAAATTGTTGACATGATATATGTTTTGTTAAGTATATTTTCACCACAATAAAATTTTTAAAAAAGATTTTGACTGGAGGTGGCAGAAAAATGTATACTCTGGACCCCCTGAGAGTCTTGACTGTGTTTACTTGTCCAAACTCCATTCTCATAATATGGTTGAAGCCCGAGTGAGGGTAAGTCTTGGGAGATAGCCATCAGGTGGAATTTCCTATTTCCTGGTCTGTCTTCCATCCCGGAGAAGCAGCTGAGCAGAACGCAAAACAATCTTTGAAATCAAAAGGCATTGCAACTTACCCAGGGGCAAGCTTCACCTATAAACCTGATGTTTTCTACCTTAACTCCTGGGCCTCAGATGACCCTGCCTGAAGTTGCAGCAGCCTACTTACCAGGCAGCCTGTGCTCAAAGGGTACTGCTGCTTTTAGATGGATATGGTGCACGTGCCAAAGGGGCAAGGATGTGGGCAGTGATCAAAATCAGGTAGATGAGACCAGCTCATCACCTTCCACACACACTCCTGCCTCCTGGGCACCTGGGTGTCTCGCCCTCCCCACCACATGCATTTTAAGATCCCAGCAGCTGAGCTGACTCATGCTCTTCACTGCATCTTGACTCCGTGCCCCTTTTGGCTTGCCATTTTGGGAATCAGCTTTCACCCTGGCTTTTGCACAAGTTAACCCCTTGTCAGATGCCTCTGGATGCCTTGCTCCCTATCATTCCCCTCCGTGAGCTGGTTCTCACAAGTCCCAGCACCTCTAGACGCCAACAAAATGTGCTCCTTCTTCCTCTGCTCTTCAATGAACTCCCCCTTCTACTCCCCTCACCTATACCCTCCTCTCAGATGGAAACTTCTAGAAGAGAATGGATATTATGAGTGCAGACTCTGGAGTCAGACCAACCTGGGTTCAAATCCAGCCTCTTCCAATTACTTGGGAAAGTCACTTAACCTGTCTGAAGCCCACTTTCCTTTGCTGTGAAATAAGAACGATAATATCTACCTCAGGGGACTTCTACGAGGATTAAGTTATGTAATGCATATAAAGTATGTGTACCTGGCACACGGCAACCACCCAGAAAATACCACAATAAGGTTATAACTATTAGTGGGGCACAATAATGATGCTAGAACAGAGGTGCGGAGTAGGCATTCAAGAAATAGTCGTTTATTGAATGAGTGACCAAGTGAGTGAATACTTCGACTATTGTCCCCTTCAGCTCTCAGCTTAGTCTTGGTGTCAAGCAGATGTGAACAAACTGTTCCATACAACAAGTCCAACTCTCAGAGGGGCTTGTCTCCAGCCCCACTTATGGAGATGCCAAATCCTTCCTGGCTGATGTACCAATCAGTGAAGATCCAGGTTGCACCACTCAGGACCACACTATCCAACAGGGTAGCCACAAGCCACATTTGGCTTTTCAAATTTAAAACAAAGAGTAAATAAAATTAAAATTCAGCTCTAAGTCATACTAGACACATTTCAAGTGCTCAGTGGCCACATGTGACTGGTGGCTACCATTTTGTACAATGCAGAACATTTTCATCATCATTGAAACTTCTATTGAACGATGCTGGTCCAGGAGCATCTGAGTTAGATGGTAGCTATGTAATGATACACAGTGGCATACCTCAGTGGTAATTAAAAGCAAGTCGTGGTAGAAGCAAACACACCTGGACAGGTCCTGACTAGGCTCTGGTTTCCCCCAGACCTGAAACTCACCCTGGCTCACTCCTGGTTCTGACTAGGTTCTCTTGGCTCTGGCATCTGATTTGGAGACCAGTCTCCATGCGCTTACTCATCTTGGCAAGAAAGCTCCAGTCACCTTCCACCTGTCTGGCTTGGTTTTCGTCAGTTGCCACATACTCCTGTTCTGCTTTTTTCACTGGGGACAGTCTAACAGTTGCTCTCCACCACTGCCTGTCAGTTTGTCATACTGTGGAGGCTTGTGTGTCGCTATGATGCTGGAGGCTATGCCCCCAGTATTTCAAATACCAGCAGGGTCACCCATGGTAGACATGTTTTTGTGGAGCATCCAGACTAAGACAGACCAGGAAGAAAGGCCTGTTGAAGCATTTCTGAAAATTAGCCAATGAAAACTCTATGGATCTCAATACAATATTGTCTGATATAGTGCTGGCGGAGGAGCCACTTAGGTTGGAGGGCGCTTGAAATTCACAGTGGCTGCAACAACGGGCCCAATCATGCCAATGATCCTGAGGATGGTGCAGGAGCAGGCAACATTTCACTCTGTTATACATAAGGTCACCATGAACCAGAGCTGACTCAATGGGAAATAGCAACAACAGTTGCTCTATCTTGTCTCTGGCTCAGCACCACCCCCATGCAGCCCCTTTTTGCTTCCTTAGACCATCCTAAGCTCCTCTTTTGGAAGAATCACACATTGTGAAGTTCAAGTCCTGGCTGTGCCATTCACCATGCCACCTTGGGCAGATTTCTGAACCTCTATTTCCCTCAGTTTTCCTACTCATAAAACAAGCAAAACACTTCCTATATCATGGGGCTTTAGTCCCTCATGCTCTCTCTTTCTCTCTGGCTGTTGACTCTGTTGGAGAAGCCTTTCCCTTCCTTCTTCAACTACCGAACACTTTTGATCCTTCACATCTCAACTTAGTCACTTCCCCAACCTCTGTGATGGGGTCAATTTAAGCTCTGGTAGCACCTGGCACTTGTCCTCATTTTAATTTTACATTTGCCTGTACGGTTATTTCATGAAAATCAGTTTGTGCCACGAGACTGTAAGCTACACAGGAGGGCCCTGTTTGCTTTCTCTCATCTTAACATCCCCAGCATCTAGCACTGTGTCTGGAACATGGCAGAGCTGGTAAATGAATAAAAGAAAGGGTTACTGGAAGGATTAAATTAGGTAGTCCATATAAATCACTTATCATAGTACCCAGTGCATAGAAACCTTGTCTTAAAAAAAAAAAAAAACTCTAGCTATTTTCATTTTTAATTATTTGCTTTAATTAATGGTGTTCTGATCGTTTGTTAGTCACCCGAATGACTTCAGCCCCTCATTTCCTATTTCCCAGCAGGCTGTCTCTTTGCCATGCTGACTCTTT
The DNA here is from genome assembly GCF_024166365.1 of Elephas maximus indicus. Lineage (NCBI taxonomy): Eukaryota > Metazoa > Chordata > Mammalia > Proboscidea > Elephantidae > Elephas > Elephas maximus. Next base: position 86,053,862 of record NC_064830.1, on the reverse strand, counting down.
TAGGCACATTCATTTACACTGACAGTCCTTTTTTTTTTAACTAAAGCTATTTGGAGCCCTGGTGGTGCAGTGGTTAAGGGTTTGGCTGCTGACCAAAAGGATGGCAGTCCAAATCTACCAGCCACTCCTTGGAAACCCTATGGGGCAGTTCTACTCTGTGCTATAGGGTCACCATGAGTCAGAATCAACTCCATGGCAACAGGTTTTTGGTATTTGGAGCCTAGGGGAACCCTGGGTGACACGCACAGTTAAGCACTTGACTATTAGCTGAAAAGCTGACGGTTCGAACCCAGCCAGAGTGCCTCAGAAGACGTGTCTGGCAATCTGCTTCTGAAAGGTCGCTGCCTTGGCAACCTTACGGAGGAGTTCTATTCTGCACACACGGGGTCACGAGTCAGAATCGACTTGAGGTCAACTAACAACAACAACATTTGGAGGTTATCAGGCAACTGTTAGCATCCAAATCAACCACTTTCCACGGCCTTCACTCGGCAGGGAAGGCTGCACATGGGGCCGGGTGCTCTGAGCCTGGGTGGGCTTTATATCTTTGCAGGGGATGAAGGATCAGCAAATGTATCCCCATTCCTAAGTTCAGATAAGTGAGAAAGGCCAGGTCTGTGGATGACTTGTCCCCTGTGAGGACTCTGGTGGTTGATACACCCACACAGAAAGACGGCTTCTGAAAGAAATAGGTTTGGTTCAGTGACAAGATGGGAGACAACAGGTTTGAGTGCCCTCAATAAGTCCTGACAATGGGTTAAATCTACAAAGGAACAGCGATTTGAGCACAGGTATTGAGAGCAGATACAATCTGTTAAGCAGAGACCATAATTAAGGTCTGTAACCAATTAGAAACAACTAAGAACAAGATCAATGCTATGATCAATACTGATATTGAATTGGAATGATAGAATGATTACACCAAAGGCATGCTTAAGTGGGAAAGAAAAAAGCAAGCAGCTCATTCTCCGTTCAGAACCTCTTGTCCCTCTCTCATCCTTGGGGTGGGAGAAGAGGAGGAAATGGGTAAAGGGATACTCAAAGAGGAATCTACCTGCCCTTATCCCACCATGGGTGCCACAAGAGTCTTCATGAGACATTCTGGAAAGGCTGCAAGTTATTCTGAGGGCTCAGGGGAGTGGGAGTATGTAGGAACTCAGCGCCCCTTAGCCAGTGACTTCTCTCTGCCGAACAAAGCTACCTTCCGTTTAAGGTCCCAACTCTGGAGTGTACATCTATTCAACAAACATGTATTGTGGTTCATCAACATTCCACACCCTGTGCTAGGGCTGAGGACCTAACAGTGAAGAAGACAGGCCCAGTCCTTGGCTCCCAAGGAGTTGGTTCTCCAGCAGCCCCACCTGAATTGACACCTAAACAGACAACATCTGTCTCACACCACGGAGAACGGCAGAGGGGTCTGATACCCTTCCCCTAACTTAAAAAGCAGTTGCCATTGAGTCAGTTCCGACTCACGGCAATCTCGTGTGTGTCAGGTCAGAGTAGAACTGTGCTCCAGGTGGTTTTCAGTGGCTGATTTTTCAGAAGTAGAATGCCAGGCCTTTCTTCCAAGGTGCTTCTAGGTGGACTCAAACTGTCAACCTTTTGATTAGCAGCGAAGCGCATTAACTGTTTGCACCACTGAGAGACTCCCCCTAACTTAGGCCCCTGAGAATAGGAGGAAGCAAAGGGAGAGGAATTCCAGAACAGACGAACAGGATGCAATGGAAGGAACTTTTTTTTTTTTTTGCTTTGTTTTGTTTTGTTTTTTCCATACACAGTCTCTCTAGGATCTGCCCAGCAAAGCAAAATCTTACAATCTCCAGCTTCAATTGTCTTTTCAAAACCCAATCCACATGCTTGTGTGGCATATAGCTGCTGCTCAATATACTGAACACCTACTACGTGCCAGGCCCCTGGACCTTCTCCAGATCCCTCTACAGAGCAGGCAGCAAGCTCTGTGGAAGACACAATATCTGAAACCAATAAAACAACAACATTTTGTTCTCCAAGTTAATAACCTTTACTGAGCTGTTATTATATGCCATACACTGCACCAAGCCTTACCATAGTAAGAGCTGGCATTTATTGAACACCTACTGTGTGCAGTGCTCCATTCTAAGCACTTGACATGTATTAACTCATGTAATCATCACAACAGCCCCATGAGGTATGTGCTATTATTACCCCCATTTTGCAGATGATAAAATGAAGAAACAAAGAGTTTATGTGCTCAATGTCACTCAACCAGGAGGTGGCAGGAGGAGGGCTCCAACCCAGGCAGTGTGGCTCCAGAGTCTAAGCTGACAGTACGTGCCACTACTGTGTCCTGGTTAAAAGATAATGAATGTAAGACCCAAAGTAGCTACAGAACTTGCCCAAGATCAAATCGTCTGTAAGTATGAGAACTATGGTTTAACCTCAGGTTTTCAAAAGTTAGGCTGACAGTCACACAAAAAGAAGAATGAATTTCAATAGAAATATAAAAATTTGTAAACAATGTCTCTAATTCCTGGCTCAGAGCTCAATATTCTTTTCCCCTGGATAAATCCATTAACTGAAAATCATTTATTTCATTTAAAATGGACATATCGCTATCACCTCATCAAGTGGCCCTGATCATTAATTTAACTAAATAGAGCTGTGAAGTATAGTTTTGCAGGTTGAGCGGGGCACAAAGCTACGGAGCACGGCTCACACTGGAATCTATGTGAATAGAGTTCCGCAAGGTGTGTGCAGTGCACAACATGGCAGTCCTCAATGTCTGGGAAACAGATTTTACTAAACTATAGCAGACTTGGCAGGTAAGGGGTTCTTAAAATAATTTAGGAAACACAGGCTGTGGTCCCTGCCCTGAGTTGCTCTTGGTCTTATTAAAGAGATAAGCCATAGTTACCGGATGAGAGTTGAAGGGAGCTACTACACCAAATTTTGCTTCAGTTCTTTCCATGAAGTTTCACAGGCTTTCACCATCAGGTGCAGGAAAGATTTGCAGCTTCAAAGCAGTTTTGCTTCTTTGCTGTGCTATGCTGTTAGGTTTTTTTTTTTTTAAACAGTGTTTTCAACTCCATTGTAATTCTTTATCTTTCCTCATCTTTCTGCACCAGCACCAGTGACATCTGTCTCAGACAGGGATCATTTTTATTCACAAAGCCATTTCACTACAAGGATGTACTGTGAGTTTCAGAGCTGCAGAGGCCTGGGCCTCCACAGGAAGGTCTGTAGTCAGTGCTGAATGTGAAGGCCTGGGTCCTTCTTCTGGGTGAGGCAAGAGCAGGGGAAGGGGTATCAATGCCTGTCATGTGATCCATCACTCGGGTATCCTGTCATTCTTCCTCTCAATCGCCATCCCTGCCCTTGCTCTCCATTGCTCCTGCTACTGGCTTGTCTGAATTCAGACTCTCATCTTTCCTCAACTCAATGATTGTAACTGCTTTTCAATCTGATCTTCCCAATTCTAGGTTTGCCCAGCCTTCTCACCTCCCCTGGCAAAATTATCACCATCATCCACAACCCTACCTGCTGTAGCCAGACTCGACTATATCACTGACCAAATAATAACGATGGCATTCCCCTGCTTAAAATTCTTCAAGACTCCCCGATCCCTGCAGGGAGGGTCAGAGGCCAGACAGGTAACACAGAGTGCGTGTGTGTGGGAGTGTGAGTGGGTGTGTGTGTGTCTTATGTATAACCGTGTCTGTGTTTATGTGAGTGTGTATGTATGAGAAAGTGAGTGTAAGAGTGTGTGTCTGTGAGTGGGACAGTGTGAATGTGTGTCTGTGAGTTGAGTGTCTTTGTGTGAGTGTGGTGTATGTGTTTCCATAATCCCACCTAGAGTTGTAGCCTTCTCACACTGACATACTTTGTTTGCATATTAAACAAGAAGGAATACTCTTCAATCCTGCAAAGAAATATGTTTCCTCTCTCACTTCTCTTGAAAGAGACAGACCTCTCAGTCTAGCTTTTGTTTTCCTCCTTTTGATAGAGACAAAAGTAAAGAAAATATTTCACTTTCCTCTTTAGTCTGAGACAAATCACTGTGCAAATGTGATGATAAAAGAAAACTGATAAACAGCTTCAGTGCTGGGGTTAGTTGGAGAGAGCAGAAGCAGTGGCAAATCAGGGACCATATGCCCCAGATGAAGAGGGCGGCCGTGATTTGAGGGCCAGCCCGTTGCTGTCTTGTAGGATGTGGACCAACCACCTATCTGTCAGTTTGTCGTAGTGTGGCAGCTTGTGTGTTGCTCTGAATGTGGGAGCTATGAAACCAGTACTTCATATACCAGCAGGGTCACCCATGGTGGACAGGTGTCAGCAGAGCGTCCAGATCTAGACAGACTAGGAAGAAAGCCCCAGCAACCTATTTCCAAAAATTAGCCAATGAAAACCCTACAGATTACAACAGAATATTGTGTGATATGGTGTTAGAACATAAGCCCCCTACTTTGGAGGGCAACAATGGACTCAAACGTACCAAGTGTCATGGGCATGGCATGGAACTCTAACTTTTTGCTCTGTTGGAGGGTTGCCATAAATGAAAGCTAACACATGACGACTAACAACAGGATGTGGGCCCAGTGTGGCCAGATACCCTGATTTCTCTAAGAGAAGCTGAAATACAGATTTGTATGTGTGAAGTGGAAACCCTGGTGGCATAGTAGCTAAGAGTTCAGCTGCTAACCAAAAGGTCAGCAGTTTGAATCTACCAGGCGATCTTTGGAAACAGTATGGGGCAGTTCTACCCGGTCCTATAGGGTCGCTCTGAGTCAGCAAAGGGTTTGGTTTGAGTTTTTATGTGTGAAATGGAGCCCTGGTCACACAGTGGTTAAGAGCTGGGCTGCTAGCCAAAAGGTCAGTTCAAACCCACCAGCCACTCCTCAGAAACCCTATGGGAGAGTTCTACTCTGTCCTACAGGGTCACTATGAGTCAGAATTGACTCGACAACACACACAACAACGCGTAAAATATCCTGATTAAAAACTGGGAAATTCATTTTTTTTAAACCCCAGTCCAGACTGAATAAAGCACATAGGCAAGCCTAACATAGTCTGGGGCTCCCACTTCATGACTCTGACCTAGAATACAAAGGTGTGCAAGGTTCTCATTCACACCCTTCAGCAGCGCCCTGTCTCCCTCAGCCCTCCACTCCATGCATGCCTTTGGGCGTGCTGTTTCCTCTTCTTCCTTTCTACCTGGAAAAACTCCCTCTTCTCCAAAACATGCCTCAAATGTCACCTCCTCAGTGAGGCTTTCCCTGACTCTCCTGCCAGAGTTCATCACTGCCCTTTCTCAGGTTCTTCAATACCCTGAATGTTACATTGTGAACCCATATTTTACATTACTCATGTTAATTTGTGCCTCTCTTAATAATTCGTGAGCTTCTTAAAGGCAAGAACTACGCCTTATTCATCTCTGTGGCTCCAATGCTCACAATGGGACTTGGGGTGGAGAAAGCCTACTTAGAAGGAGCATGATCCTTAGAAGCAAGGATGGCAAAACTTTAGATCACTCACTTGGGACACGTCATCAGGAAAGGCCAATCTCTAGAAAACGACATCATGCTTAGTAAAGAAGAAGGTCAGCAAAAGTGAGGGAAGCCTTCAATGCAATGGATTGACACAATAGCCGCAAAAATAGACTCAAACATACGAACAACCACGAGGATGGTGCAGGACTAGGCAACGTTTCCTTCTGTTATACATGAGGTCACCATGCGTCAGAACTGACTCTATGGCAATGAACAACAACAAAGGCCTACTTGAATTGTGTTGGGTGGATGAGTGAAGGTATAAATATAGGGATGGATGAATGGATGGATGGACGGATGGGTTGTGAGAATGGAAGCTCATTACCATGGCCTTAAATACAACTCAGTCCATACATTCTGGCTTTATTTAAGTTCTTAGAAGACACTAGGGCCTTTGAACTTGCTATTTTCCCAGCTCTTCCCAGGCTGGCTCCATCACACAATCCAGTCTTCAACTCAGATAAAACTTCTGAGAGTAGCCTTTCTCAACCATCCCAATCAAAATAACCATGACCAAGTCAATCATTATTACATCATCGTGCTTCTTAGTAATTCTCACTGTCTGAAACTGCCTTGTCTGTATTTCTGTTTAAGGAGCCCTGATGGCACAGTGGTTAAAACACTCAGCTGATAACCAAAAGGTCAGCAGTTTGAACCCACCAGCTGCTGTGTGGGAGAAAGATGTGACAGTCTGCTTCCATAAAGATTTACAGCCTTAGAAACCCTATGGGGCAGTTCTACTCTGTCCTACAGGGTCGCTATGAGTCAGAACTGACTCCATGGCAACAAGTTGTTTTGTTTCTGTTTACATGTTTATTTTATGTCTCCTATCCACCTCCACTAGAAACCTTCAAAAGGTCTTGCTATAGACCTATGCCTACCATTGCCTGGCATATTGTAGATGCTCAATAAAAAAAGAAAAATGAACAAACTGATTAACGAAGGAAGAAATAATCAATTGAACGAATGGAACCCACTTCTTTGGTGCCTTTGTGGCATAAACTATAACACTAAGAATAAGAAATCTCTTTTCTTTATTAGGAGTTCTTCTAGGAAACTGTATGCTAGTTATTAAGACCCTGGGGTTCAGAGCCAGACAGACCTGGGTTTGAGTCTAGGATTCATCATTTGCCCTCACTACACGATCTTGGCCAAATCACTTACTCTCACTAAGCCTCCATTTCCTCATCTGTCAAATTGGAAATAGTAATAATAACACAGACTCATAAAGCGCATGTGAGGATTAAATGACTCTGTGATGCATGAAAGGCACATAGCACAATCTCTGCCACATACTAAACACCCAGCTGAGATGCACCATCCCTAGGGAGCCTGGGGCCATTCTGCCCATTGACGCTAATGTTATGAGACCTGGCCTATGAAATAAAGATAGCAACACACCCCATTGATTGCCAAAGCATTTCCTGATTGGGGCTTTGCAAACCATTGGCCCTGTGGAAGTCTCCCAGGTTGGACACATGTCGTGAGGGACACATCACATACTCTGCTATTCATTAAGCTGTGAAGAAAGACTCAGTGGTTATTAGCACTACAGCAGAGGGAAGGGTACCCACACCCAGCACCAGTCTCAGGAGAAGCAAGGCATGCCAGGACAGTGGTTGTTTACAGCCTGATTTCGCCTTAGCAGTGCCATTTTCCTAGGGAACCATCTCCCGAGCCATCATATCTTCAAGCACAATTTCCTTGCAGGTCAGGTCACCACGTAACCGAATCTTCTTTGTAGGCCTGACATATGTCAACATGGTATTTTGCTAAAAAAACTCATAAAGAGGATTGCAGGCTGCAATATGACACGTACTCTATAATGCCGTCAGTCTAATTGTTTCCAGAAGCAAACAATTAAACCATTTATGAGAAAAACTCTATCTGTAATTGTGGGGGCCCTGCACAGCTGCTTCCAAAGTAAGGCAGTTGGAGACTAGCCGTTACAGCTATTAAAGTACAGTATGTATTTAGCAATATGGCACCTAAATGCATCATAGCAGACCTATTGGGGAAATAAACAACATTCAAGTGTATTGTCGGAAGACAAATACTCGATACTTCATTTAATGTATGGTTTGCAGTTAGTGGTTAATCTAAGACAATGAAGAGAAAGCCATGTTTCACGTGGCTATTGAGGAAATGCAGAATTGATTGTGCGAATGATTGAGGATTTTTAAAGAGCACAATTCCCAAGCCAGCAATGCCCTTTGTTGCTTTTTTCTCTGTCTTTTAAATCTGCCTATACTCCATTCAGACAAATCCTCTTATCGTGTTAATTTCCTCTTCTCATTATGAACAGTGTGATTAATTACTAAACTTTTCCCTCATTTTTGCCCAACTCTGAGATCTCATTTTTCATGTGCAAAATGGCCTTAGAGTCCAGGTACACATATTTGCACCCCTAATGCATCTCTATTGTATGTCTCCAGGTTATCAATAATAGTTTCGATCGGCCCATTCGGCTGGCCATTTGCAATTGTAAAATATATTCAGAGCTAGCTGAGCAATGTTGGAGACAAGCTCAATACCTGGATTTGACAATTAGTTGGCAAAATTAGTGACTGTGACCCCCAGAGTCTTTCAGGAAACTCCTCTTTCTGGAACGTATTTATTCACTGGGAACTGGAAGGCCCTTCCTGGTCCAGTCTCTACCTGTGTTCCCAAAGCTGGTGTGAATCACTCCCTGGACTGGAAGCATTCAGGCAGTCCCAGATTTAACGTTAGGATGAATAAAGGAAAGACAGTGGAAGCAATAGAGCAGATTTAAAACTTGCTGGTCACAGAAACACAGTGGGAACACTGTTTTTTAAATGATCTAATGCATAACATCTTATGGACTTCCTTTCATCCATCTTCAGCTGGGACTGCTACCAATGGACGGCAGCCGTATCAGGGCTTTACTCACTCTACCTTCGTGTAAACAGTCTAATCCCCAAAGACCACCACTATGTGTACGCCAAATAGCAGTGGAAAACATGAAGGGCAATTAGATTTAAATCCAGCTCTGCTTACTGCCCACCGATCTTCTCCCCGCTCGCCCCCCGCCACTAAGATGCTCTTCAGCGTAGTAACAAATATGATCCCTGTTTAGCAGTGTGAAGCGGGAACAAGATGCGTGTCTGTTAGCACTATTCAGCTACTTGATGGCATTTCAAACTCCTGAAAGGGGGCTCTAAACACAGATTACTAACAAAAACCCCAAGTGCTCTGTAATTATTGATATGTCATTCCTACATAATCAATGTCTCTTCGGCACTCACAGAGCTTAATTCCTCGCTTTGTACAACGTTCTCTGACATTCTGTGAGTCAAACTGCCAGGATCCTCATCTCGGTCTCTGCCACTGACTGCATTTCCCAGTGATGGCCGCCGTGAAAGAGCATTCCCATAATTCAAGCCTATGAAGGAGATGTGAATGGAGCCACGTACATATCCACACAAGCACACACTTAGACACACACCAGCATCCGTGCACACTTTCAGGGAAAACGCCCCTTTGAAAACAGAAAAAAAAAAAGGAGTCGTGGCATTCAGTTTGCACTGCAAGGTCGTGGGTCTCAGCAGGAGCGGAGACTGGAGTTGTGCCGTCTCAAGCATCCTTCATCAATTCTTTATGTTTCCATGAGTACATCAAGTGGCAGCTTCTTGGCACCTCTTCGGCAGCACTCTCACCACACAACAGGGACTCCCTGCAAATTAACATTCCTTTCCTCTCTCCTGCCCTGCCCTTAAGTTTTCAAACATAACAACAATCTAAATGAAATAATGAGAGAGACTCATTCTAATGCTGTGGAGGGAACTGTTTTATTGCTAAGGCAGCAAAGAGCCCTAATTGAATCCGCTGGAACGAAAGAACTAGAAGGGGAAAGGGGAAAAGGAGGGTGAAGCAATATGATGGGATGACAAAGACAAGAGAGGCTGACGCTGTGTGGGCACACGTACGCACACAAAGGTGCACACGGGCAAGGGAGGGGGAACCTGAATATTCATAGGAGGGAAACTGCGTAAGTGTGAATGCAAATCGCTTCCAAGATGGCAAGCCTGCCAAGTGATGAGTTCACAAGTGCTGAGAAAGCTCAAGGAGCTCATACTCTGAGCTCTTCAAGAGCTACACCACAGTGGATGGATCAGGCAGTAGCTGTCAATGTCCAGACACGCGGGTGACATCAAGTCTCAGCAGTATGTGGGGTGGTTATAACACATAGCTGCAAATTCTCTGACACTCCTCCCTTTGAGAAATGGGGTCTGCACCCTCCACCCTTGAATCTGGGTGCATTTGTGATCACTTTGACCCATACAGTACGAGCCCAGGTCATAAAAGGCATTTTTCACTAGAACATTCACACTTGTAGCCCTGAGCTGCCACATAAAAAGTCTGAATACCCTGAAGTCACCACGCTGTGAGGACGCCCAAGCCATATGGAGAGGCCAGGTGTGGGCATTCTAATCAACACAACCAGGCGAACATAGCCTTTGAGTCATATCGGGCCAAGCCCAAGACATGCAGGGTAAGACGCCTCCAGGGGATTCCAGCACCCAGCCATTTTGGTTCTCTCAGCTGAGGCCCCAGGCCCTGTGCAGCAGAGACAAATCAATCTTGCTGTGTGCTGTTCATATCCCTTCCCCCACAGAACCCATGAGCATGAAGTGGTTGTTGTCTTATGGCACTGTTTTATAGGTTTTTTACAAAGCAATAACAGGAAACCAAAATGGGAAAGGAAAAAAAAAATTTTTTTCCATGGAGTCGATCCTATCTCATGGTGACCCCATACGTTACAGAGTAGAACTGCTCTATAGGGTTTTCTTATCTGTAATCTTAACAGAAGCAGATTGCCAGGCCCTTCTTCCATGGTACCGCTAAGTGGGTTCGGGCGCCAGCCTTTAGGTTAATAGTCAAGAGCAAGCTGTTTGCACCATCTAGGCATTTTTCTCTGTTTCTTCAGGAAATATCTATTTCTACATTATTGATCTTAGTTCTGGCATCTGAAAAATGGGAATAGAAACAATAATATCTACTTCACGGGATTTTTTGAAGAGTCAACAAAATAAAATAATAATAATAAATAGCTGCAACTGACATTTATTTAGAGCTTTCTATATTCCAGGACTTATATATGTTACATCATTTAATTCTCTTAATAACCCAATGACATAGAGAGTTGTTTTATCATTATTACAAATGGGAAACTGAGGCACAGAGAGATTAGCATCTTACCCAAAGTCATACCATAAGAGACAGAAGAAGAAACTGAAACTAAGCCAGTCTTAGTCCAGTTTATTAACCACTATGAAAAGCTGCCTAAAGACGGTTAAGCACATAAGACAGTGCCTGACATATACTTGAGCTGAAGAAATGCTCTAGTGTTGTTATTATGGCTGTTGTCGTTTAAGAACCCAATATCTGAGAGACACAGGCTTGGGAAATACCAGAATGAGTTTTCCTACCTCTCCTGTTTTAGCATCAACAGGTGAGCTCTGGAATGGTCTGTCCATTCTTCATTATCCCCCATCCATCAGAAAACGGGAAGAATATCCATATTTGTACATTTTATATGCTAAAAAATATTTCAATTTCATGCTGTACTGAATATTAGAAATGCCCCTTTAATCCTGTTTTTATTCTAAACCAGTATAAAAACTTTAATATTTCCTAATGGAGTGTATAGGTATTCATTCCTACAATTGAATGGCAATTTATGAGAACTCAAGCAATAGCTAGTAAGATAAGCTTGAAGCTTTGGTTTCAAAAGTTCAATCAGTTAACGTAGGACAGCAATCACTTCTCCTGAATGAATAATGATGTGGAAATACATGTGGATGGAGATAAACCCTTTTTGCATAGAAAATTGCATTATCATGTGCAGTATCTCAGCTGGATATGTAAGTTCACCAATAAGGATCTTGCTTCATGCATTTTTATCATAGAGCTTTTTGATTCTGAGATTTCCAGAGGATTCTGCATTGAGGGAGGGATTCTTAACATTCGTATAATGTGTGATGCTCTCTGGGCAGCAGAGGCTGGGTTCTGCAGCTTCTGAAAAGCTGCCGCCACACTTTCCCAGCGGTTCATTCCACTTAGCAAGAGGGGAAATCTAGCAATGTACAGCCAGACTGAGTTCTTTAAAGAAACGGCATTGAAAATAACCATCATGTCAATTTCAGCTAATGTGGCACAGTATGGGCTCATTTTAAAGGGGAGGGGAGTGGCATGCAACCATTAAAAAAGAAATGCTTATGTCATTTGTGAGCATGCCCATCCAAGCACAGTGAAGAACCACTGACTCTGGAGAGACCTCAGTACATCTCCCCCACAGACTCCAAAATAGACCTCCTACTGACCCGCTCCCAGACTGCTATTAGGGAAGTATAATTATAAAAGAAATTAGTGAGAAAGTGGCCTTTTTTCCCCACTGGAGCTTCAAAGACTCCTACTGATATGAGAGACTTAATTCCTGAATTCCACTAACTTCCTTACACAGGTGCTATTGCTGGAACATTTCAGATGCACACACCTGCTTCCCAGCTGAAACATTTAGCTGAGAGCACCCTTTCAAACTCAGGAGGGGGTGAGCTAGAAGAAGCCCTCCCTCCTCCCACCACTCCCAGTATGGATGAGTTGGCTGTAGCAAGATTCCAGCTATGAATTGTCTGCAGTGCTGGTTCTCCACTGAGAAGATTGCCATGCTTGGGGGTCTTAGAGGAGTCGGAGATTTCCACAAGAGTCTTGGTGCTCACTACAAGACAAGTGTAGTGGCTAAGAGCACAGAAAATGGTGTCAGGATACCTAGGCATGAGTCTTGGAAGTGTACTCATCTCTTCTCTCTATGCCTCACCTCAGTTTCCTCACCTGTAAAAGCTAAGCAATAATGACATCTGCCTGATAAGAATTATTGTGAGGATTACATGAGGAATAGCATGTGCTACATATATCCCTGTGCCAGTGAAAGCAGCTGTAACTTCATACTGACCCTCTGCCACAACCATGGAGCTGTGAGTCCCATCCTGCCACAAGTCCTGCATGAGACAAACCAAATAAAAATCTTGGCTAATAGAGTAAAAAGCTCAGTTTTGCAAAGGGCGCTGTCCACGACCAACAGTGCTGAAAATGAGAATGAGCCTTCTCTCTGCCTTCTGAAATGCCTGCATGGGACACCACTCACAGCTATCTGACTACTATGTCCACAGCCTCTAATGGCCAGAAAGTTATGGAAAGTTGAGTAACCACCAGTATCAAGGAATAATGCAGAGGATATTTTTCTTTGCCAGTCATCAAGTTTCTCTCACTTCTTGTTGGTTAATCTTGACGACTGATAGCAACTTTTGACTCACAGTTTAATCCCCTTCATACCTTATGCTCTGATAACTCGCAACCCTTCTCTCCTCTTCAAACACCCCATATCCTTTCCACACTCCGATTGCTTTCCTCAGGATGCTCTAATCCCATTCTTTGCCTAGCAAATTCCTTTGAGGTCTAGATGATGACCTCTGCAAATCATTTTATGCATGTCCTCAGCCACATTCCCTGGCTATGAATGGCACTGATGACCCATAATACTTTGCAATTAATTCACTTGAAAATATTTTTCAAGTACTGCCATTGGACCAGGCATTGCCATAGGCATTGGGGATCCAATGATGAGCAAATAATAGGCATTGCACTTAACAAGCCCACAGTCTAATGGAGCAGGATGAGAGTAAGCTTAGAATCAATAGGTAAATCCACGGAACAATGGCAGCATATGGAACAGACATCCAATACACAATGGGAGGATTGGGGAAGGCTTTCCAGAGAAATGACATCTATACTAAGATCTGAAGGATGGCTTAATCAGGAGAAAATAAAGGCAAGAGGCAGTATGTAGTACAGATTATGTTTCAATTTTTGCCAAACATAACATCTGACAGATTGTCCCACGACACTATAGAGACCAGATGAAGAAATCAACACCAAATGAAACAAGTCAGAGTCGATTTTTATCCAGTACATGTAGATGGGTGGACCTCAAATTTTAATGGCATACAAAAGACTACATAATACTATATGATGCCTTTAATACAAAATTCCAGACAAAGCAAAACTAAACTGACATGAAGCAGATTGTCAGTGACCAGGGTGGGGTGGGGGGCCACAAAGGGGTTCAGGGGAACTTCATTAGGTGATGGAAAGATAGTTGTGTGACTACACATTTGTCAAGCGCACCAAATTTAGCACTTAAAATTTGTGAATGTTATTGTATGTAAATCATACCTCAATAAAACTGACTGAAAAGGGAGTAAAAAAATATTTAATGTGTATAAAAATATAGGACATGGACCAGTATCCTGCATCTTTAGTAGGCATCCCTGGCAAAGCTGATACGAATGATCTGAAAACAGCCATTTCAGGAATGTTAATGCATTGATCACTGTCCCAAAGTTATACCCAGAAGGGTTCTTACAGTGTGACACATGACCCAATCTTTGATCTTATAACACAAAGTGAGAGTCAGAAGGAGTTAGTACTAAGAAGACCCACTCAACAAAGCAATGAGCTACCTTACAGTATACTGACTTCCCTGATATGCTGATTGACTAATTTATTTACAATTCATCTTTTCCCCAAAATAAATATCTAACATTTTTAAAGTGATTATGTGCTAGCACTGTTCTGAGGGCTTTATATGTATAATTCATTTAGTTCACACAACGGCTGAAGTAGGTGCTATTATTATCCCTATTTTTATGTATGAGCAAACTGAGAGAGAAAGGCTTAATAATCTGTCCAGAGATAAGAGGATGCAAAGCCAAGACTCAAGGACAAAATTCTAGCTCTCAGAGTCCAAGCTCCTCATCATCAGGATGCTACTCTCCAACTTCTTCACTGAAACACGCAAAGCTTCCCATGAGTGCCCTGTGACTGGGACAGACCTGGACAGCTAATTGTTTGAAATATTGAGATGGCAATTGAGTACTAGGGACCTCTCCAATACCCTCAATGATGTAGGGCTTTGGGGAAACTCACAGGGACTCTAGTTTTGAGATACAGTTGATACGCTGGGTCTGGGACATGTAGCGGTTGATATGAATGTAACACAACTGGAAGTAGTTCATGAGAAGCACTGGGAATCAGAGATACCCGTTTGGCAGAATGGTCAATGTTAGAGATAAAAATTGGGAGTCAACCTTTGGATGTATGAAAACGAAAGCCACAGCATTTGCATATGAGAACGCAGGAAGGAGAGAACAAGAATGGTAGGTGTTAAGGCTCAAATCATGCACTACATGCAGAGAGCAGAAAGAAAAGCCGGGGCAGCTAAGTGTAGAAACAGCCTAATGTTGTAGTACATGAGAATTTCAAAAGACTGATGGTCAATAAGTGTAAGAGAATGCTATTATTTGATTTCCCAGCATCTATTACCCTTTATTCTTCTAACAGCATCTCCATTTTTCTCTGGAAAGCACCTCTTTCTGACTTCTGTGTTTTCTGATGCACTTGACCCCACTCTCCTGAATCCAAGGTTTCAGGCCTGGCCAATAAGTATAGGCTATTCCCCTGACCACCATGTTTGTTTAGGGCATAATCGTGACCCAAGTGGTTCCAATGATAATCAACATTAGGGTTTTCTGTCAGAATTAGTGGGAAGAAGACCTTCTCTTCTCTCTCAGAGAATGAGACCTTCTGTTTACCATTGGTTCCTAAGCTAGTAAGATGAAGGTATAGAGCTACTGGGAACCATCTTTGCCACTATGTGGGAAGATCCTCTTCATAAAGTTAACATGAAGGAAAGAAGAGCTAAGAGACATCTATTTATTTATATATAGCCTCTGAAATTTTCAGCTACATAAGCAAATAAATTCTCCTCTCAGTAGGTCTCTATTACTTATCATTAAGAGTGAGGGACAACGCCTCCATGCTTTAGAGACACTTCTACCACAATCATTTATGTACCCATGCATCTCTTTACATTATAAATTCTCTGACAGCAAGGACTGTACACCTTTAGCTCCACATCTAAGCACCCAGCATAGGTGCTTAGATTTAAAATCTGCAGAGCATCTTTTTATTATTTCACACAAAGATGACTGTCATGGTTTGAACTGTGTCCCTCCAAAATATCTGTCAACTTGGCTAGGTCATGATTCCATAATAGTCTACCATTTTGTCACCTGGTATGATTTCTCTATGTGTTGTAAATTCTGTCACTATAATGTTAATGAGATGGATTAGCAGCAGTTATAGTGATCTAAAAGATTAGATAGTGTCCTAAGCCAATCTCTTTTGAGATATAAAAGAGAGAAGTGAGCAGAGAGACATGGGGACCTCATACCACCAAGAAGGCAGTGCTGGGAACAGAGTGCGCCCTTTGGACCTGAGGTTCCTGTGCTGAGATGCTTCCAGACCAAGGGAAGACTGGTGTAGCACAAGGCCTTCCTCCAGAGCCGACAGAGAGAAAGTCTTCCCCTGGAGCTGTCACCCTGAATTTGGACTTGTAGCCCACTGGACTGTACGAGAATAAACTTCTCTTTGTTAAAGTCATACACTTGTGGTATTTCTGTTATCACAGCACTAGATAACCAACACAATGATATAATGGCCTCCCTTTATTTTTGAAATTTACTGAATCTGAAATTCAGTTAAGTTAATTGAGAAGAGGTATGCTCAAAGTACTATGTTTAGTTATATATATTCCAAACAATCTGGGCCCATTGCCTTTCTCCCTCTCTCTTTTTTTCGTGAATACATCCTTTAAGGAAATACAGTGCTGGTACTTAAAATCAAATCTTGGCAAGGTAAATGCTTTCCTTTATACAAAAACAAAAAAGATTGAAGAGTACACCATTTAAAATAATAAAAGAAAACAAATTTATGATCCATCTCTGATGTTCAGATGTAAAACGGGACCAAAAAAAGCCTGCATATAATGAAATTTGCAACATTTGCTAAAGTCTTGCATTGGAAAAAAAGAAGACAAATGATTCAAAAATAGAAATCCCTTCCATTCAAACACTTTTTAAAAAGTAAAGCAAGTGCACATACACACAAAAACTTTGTGCAGTGTAATCAAAAATGTAATAGCGACAGGTTCTGGACAGAAACTAAAAATCTATGATAGGCCCAGTCATGAGAAACTCTCAGCATCTCTTTGAACTGTATTTACTCATGCTCTCTTGGTGTTCATGGATCATAGCAAACAGAAGTAAATAAATGGGTTGTGGAGGACAGAGAAGTAATGAGTTCTCAATTCTGCACTGTGTGAGCTTGGGCAGGTCAATCCATGTCTCTGAGCCTCAATTTCCTCATCATTATAAGGAGCATTCATAGTAGTGCCCCCGAAGGTTGTTGGGATTGAAAGAGAGAACGCATGGAAAGTACTTACCACTATTGTCCTATGTCACTGATAAGGGAACTACAATCAGAATACCTGGTTGTTATTCATGGCTCTGTGTCTAAGACTGAGTCATATGGAGCCTAAGATCTTTGAGGCTCATACCATCTAAGAGACTGGACTTGTTCAGGGCAGACAAAAATGTATATTAAAGGAACAGGCTGAATGTGTCCTTGGCTTATAAGGATACTTGAGCACTGGTTAAACAGTCTCGTCCTATGTCTCATCTTACATCTCTGGGGAAGCCTTCAGTCACGGAGAGATGCCAATGCCTGAGTCACAATTTCCCCCCTTGCCATCAAAAGGTCTGTGAACCCAAACTTGGAAATTTCAAACAAAGCTTAAGTGGAAAGGACACCTTTCAATAACCAACATAATAATCTCCCCCATGAGTTGTCATCACAAATAAATACAGATGTCCAGGGTGTTTTGCTCTAGAAAGCACTTTTCAGCAAACAATCAGTGTAAGACATCACCCATCCAATTCACGTTGACACTAATGAACAAAGTCACTGTTCCTTAGAAAACAGGAACACGAATCGCAGACAGTCAGGATGACAGCCAACTATTAGGAAGTTTTTGAGTTTTTGTTCTTTGTTTGTTTGTTTTAAGCCTGTCATTCACTAAAGAAACAGGGAAAGTAGGCAGATACAAGTTGATGACTACCTAGTTGGAGGCTTAAGATAATTAGCAGACAATTCTAAGTCTTCATTCATTTACTCAGCAAATATTTATTAAGTACAAAGCACTGCACTGGGAGCTGAGGAGATAACAGTAAAGAAGATATGCAAGGTCCTTGTTCTTATGGGGTGTGTGTACTAGGGGAAGGAGATATAAAAAATATAATGAACCAAGCATATAAATAAACAAGATAATATCAGGCAGTGACAAGTGCTATGAGGGGCATACACTCAGTGGTATGAGAGAGGGTGACTTGGGCTGGAGGGAGCAGGGATGCAGCCTATGGTACAGGTTGGGATATGAACACCTCTAGAGGACATCATTCACACTGCAACAGAGTGCTAAGAGAGAAACAGCCAGGAAAGACAAGGGAAAGAGCCATCGAGATTCAGGTTTTCTCGAAGGTGTGCTATTGGCACTTGGATGGGGGACTGCTTTCTTTGTGTGTGTCTGTCCTGACTGTCGGAGGACATTTAGCATCTGTTATGGATTGAATAGGAGCCCTGGTGGTGTAACGGTTAAGCACTTGGCTGTTAACCAAAAGGTTGGTGGTTCAAACCCACCAGTGGCTCCATAGGAGAAAAGACTGATCAATCTGCTCCTGTAAAGATTACAGCCTAGGAGACCCTATGGGGCAGTTCTACTCTGTCCCATACAGTCACTATGAGTCAGAATCAACTCAACGGCACACAACAACAAAAACGAAAAGATTGAATTGTGCCCCTCCCCCAAAATATGTGTTGGAATCCTACCCCCTATACTTGGGAATACAATCTAATGTAACATAGTCAATCACTGGGGGTCACACCAGTGTAGGGTGGATCCTAAACGAACCACTTCTGATTTATATAAAAAGCGGCAGAGACACAGAGACACATGCTGAAACGGGGGAAACAAATGCTTTGTGAGGACCTTCTACAAGCCAAGGAACCATGGAATGCCCAGAACCACCAGTAAGGAAGGAATTCTCATGGCCAAGATCTGAACTTGGATTTCTAGCCTCCAGAACTGTAAGAAAATGGAGTTCTGTTCTTTAAAGCCACCCACTTGGGTTATTTGTTACAGCATCTCTTGACCCCACCTACCTAATATCTGTAAGGTCCCCTCCCTAGTTATCAGGACAGCCAAAAAGGCCCACAGTCACACCCCAAAAGGAGAGACAAAACCTCCCCTGGTTGAGAACCACTGCTAAAGGATAGAACAGTGGCAAATGTGCTGTGTCAGGAACAAGCTTGGGCTACTCAATGAACAGAGGGAAGGCCACCGCATCTTGTGAATAATGAGTGATTGGAAAAGAGGTAAGAGTTAAGTTTACAGCCATGAATGCTTAGCTGTGGCATGCTGAATTTCCATGTTACCAGCATGTGGAGCAGGGAGGCAGTGATGGCTAGAACTGTTAAGAAAGGCTTCATGCAGGAAACAGAGCAGGAGCAGGGCCCAGAAGCTAGTTCCCTCACAGTATCAGAAAAGGGACTATAATCCTGCAGGCAATTAGATTACTTTTTACTTCCTTGGTGCTGCTATTGGCGAAGGTGGGAGACGGTAAGGTCCCTGAGTAGTGCAAATGGTCTGTGCTCAACTACTAACCTAAAGGTTGGCATTTCAAACCCACCCAGCAGCTTCACAGAGAAAGGCCTGGTGACCTGCTTCTGCAAAGATTACAGCCAAGAAAACCCTATGGAGTTGTAACACATGGGGTCGCCATGAGTCAGAATTGACTCGTTGGCAACAGATTTTTTTTGTTTTTGTTTTTGGGAGAAGGTAGAGGGAATGAGCAAACTACCCTATTTCATCAATTTTAAAATGCATACTTTATTCATATTTTAATCTATCTAAGAACATGTCTTAGTCATCTGGTGCTGCTATAACAGAAATACCACAAGTGAATGGCTTTCTCAAAGAGGAAGTTATGCTCTCACAGTCTAGGAGGCTAGAAGTCCGAATGCAGGGTGCCAGCTCCAGGGAAGCCTTCCTCTCTCTGTCGGCTCTGGAAGAAGGTCCTTGTCATCAATCTTTCCTGGTCAAGGAGCTTCTCAGCACAAGAACCCGGGGTCCAAAGGCCATGCTATTCTCCTGGCTCTTGTTTCTTGGTGGTATGAGGTTTCCCCTTCTCTCTGCTCATTTCTCTATTTTATATCTCAACAGAGATTCACTTAAGACACAACCTAATCTTGCAGATTGAGTCCTGCCTTGTTAATGTAACTGCCTCTAACCCTGCCTAACATCACAGAGGCAGGATTTACAACATTTAGGAAAATCACATCAGCTGACAAAATGGTGGGCATCAGACGACACTGGGAATCATGGCCTAGCCAAGTTGATGTACATGTTGGGGGAAAATACTTTAATCCATAACAATGTCTTACAATTGCCCCTAGCCAGGTAGCAGTCATAACATAGTTGTCATTGCCTGAGCATATGCATCAAAGCAAGCAACAACTTAGAAGAAAATTCTGGAGACAATCATGGAGTACTCTTTAAGAAACGCTCAAGAGCAACATTTTGGATGGCACAAAGAACGATATTGGGGGGAGGGGAAGGGAAATGGCAACTGAGAGTATTTTAGAAAGGTCAAGCTTTGAACAGGGAATTTTAGAAATACTTGTCCCAATTTATTTCATTTGTATTTTCTGATGGACGAAGGTACAAGAGTGATAGAAGATAAATGTCAAAGTATAAGGGCTCTCTTTCAACAAATACAAAATTCTAAGATACAAAATATTTTTCCATGGTTTAATTAACAGTATTTTATTATTTCTTAGTGATTGTAAGATAAGAGTACATCTTACAAATCTGAGGAAATTTGGTAACATTTACTGCGTGTTCAATGAATGCCAAGAATTTTACATCTGCTATAAAAGGCTTAATCTTCACAGCAACACTCTCAAACGTCATCTCACAGATGTCAATAAGCTACTTCATGTAGCAGGGTTTGTTTCCGCACTTCAGATGAACTACATCCAATATTTAGAGAACCAAGGTCAGTCTACAGGGACATTATGACAAAGAACGGTCACATCCTAAAGACATGTTCTTCCAACACTGTTTGGAATTATCATTTCCATTAGCTTCCCCACTGTGCCTTGGATAATATCCTTTGGCCTCTACTCGGACATCTGGAGGCAACTCTGAGGCAGGAGATGAAAACCTAGACTAGGACAGATGAAGAAAGACTTGTGAGAAGCACTGCAAAGTAAGATGGAAGTTAGTTATTAAAGAAATTAAACTGTTATAAGAACTCAGGCAAAATATATGACCCATCAAAGCCTACTGCCCAGCTTTGATTCTTCCTTTTTTTGGTAATTTTTGTTGTTGTAAGCTGCTGTTAAGTCAGCCCCAGTCACTTATGGTGACCCCATGCACCATTCCCATGATTGGTTCAGTTTTCATTGGTTGATTTTAAGGAATTGATCACAGGCCTTTCTTCCCAGTCTACCTTAGTCTAGAAGCTCCAGTGAAACCTGTTCCACATTATAACCCATTGCACATTTGAGTCAACTCCAACTCACAGTGACCCTATAGGACAGAGTAGAACTGCCCCATTCAATTTCCAAGGAGCAGCTGATGGAATCAAAATGCCAGCCTTTTGGGTAGCAGCCGAGCTCTTAACCACTGCACCACCAGGGCTGCATTTCATATCATAGCAACAGGCAAACCTCCATGGACAGATGGGTGTGGCAGCTGCATATGGGGTAAGGTGTCCAGGAAATTAACCCAGGTTCCTGCATAGGAGAAGAGAATTATAGCATTGAAGCACCAATGCCCTCTTCTGGAAATTAGTATTCCAATTTTCCTTTAAAGGACAACTCTCCCTCCTCCCAGTTCATAATGCCTGGGTCAGGCAGGACTACTCCACCTGTTAACTGCAGGGGTGGAGGAGAGCCAGGTCTAAGCATTAGACTCATAGTGATTGGTTCAGGGATAAGTATGTAGCCCAGTCTGGGGGCCAATGAGGATCAGCCCTGGAACATTTGCAGAACCTCCTGGGAAAGCACTGCTTTTCCACTGGTATAGGTAAGCAAAGACCAAAAAAGAATTGATGGCTTTGAACTGTGGTGTTGGTGAAGAATACTGAATATACCATGGACTGCCAGAAGAACAAACAAGTCTGTCTTGGAAAAAGTACAGCCAGAGTACTCCTTGGAAGCGAGGATGTTGAGACTTCATCTCACATACTTGGGACATATTATCAGGAGGAACCAGTCCCTGGAAAAGGACATCATGCTTGGTAAAGTAGAGGGTCAGTAAAAAAGAGGAAGGCCATCAGAGAGATGGACTGACACAGATGGACTGACAACAATAGGCTCAGACATCGCAATGATTGTGAGGATGGCACAGGACTGGGCAGTGTTTTGTTCTGTCGTACACAGGGTCGCTATGAGTCAGAATGGACTCAACGGCACCTAACAACACCACCACGAGTAGGCCATGTGAAAGCAAGCCTGGAACTACTGGCAGGTACCGCATAAGGGAGGCCTGCCTTAGAATGGAGCTAACATAGAGCAGAGGACTCAGAGGGAGGCCAATCCCCGATATATTTGAGTCCCTGGTTCCAACTCTCCCTGTAACCTCTGGATGACTCTAGATTTTTCAGTTAGTTGAACAGATAAATTCCTTTGGAGGGAAGGGCGATTTCACAACAGAGTCCAGATTTATGCAAACACTACATCCTACTCTGTCCTATACTGCTGATGGCCTAAATGTTCAGGTGACGTCCCTGTGCAGTGCCCTGCTTAGCTGCTAACCAAAACGTTGGAGGATTGAGTCCACCCAGGGGTGCCTCAGAAGAAAGGCCTACTAAGCTCCTTCTAAAAAAATCGGCCACTGAAAACCCTACAGAGCACAATTCTACTCTGACACACTTGGAGCCACCATGAGCCAGAATCAACTTGATGGCAATTGGTAGATGTTCAGATAGGTAGACGATGTTGGACCCTTATCCAAGCTTTGAATGCTACTTCTTCTACAAGAGTGCAAGGGGTTGGTGGCCAGGCTCATTAATGTACAGGTACTAAATGTGTGCTTTCTACAATATCCTAGGGAATCAGTTACATGGCCAAGGGTTTTCTAAGTCACAGTCTGCTTCAGGAGTCACCAAGCATGCTCCATTGTTGAGCACACTCCCAGTGGGGTCAGCCCTCCCATAGACTGGCACGGGTGTCCCTGAGAAGCATAAAAAAAGCTCCACTGGGTCAACGCAGCCACTGGTCCTCACCTCACCCCAAAATAAGGCCCCAAATTCCCATCATCAGGTGTCCCTTTGGCTTCTAGCTCTCTTCCTCCCTCACATGGGAGTGGTCACCTGAATTCACTAGCTCACCTTGTCCATATCACACAGGTCTGCTCACTGGATTAGCTGGCAGCATCCTAGGGAAATCAAAAGAGCCTGGCCATTGTTTGCTTGCTTGTGGTCTGAGTCCTCTACTAGGCTGGAAATTCCTTAAGAGGGAGGAATCATGTCTTTCCTGGGTCCCACTGTACTGTAGCACCTAATACAGTGCCTGGAACTGAAGCACACAACAAATACTTATTGCAGAAGTGGTGTATGGTAGACAGCACTGGGGTTGGACATTAAGAGGCTTGGTTTCTGGTCCTATCTCACTCCAGTCTTTGTTGTTGTTTTTGGGTGCTGCCGAGTGGATTTTTCACTCATAGTGACCCCATGTGACAGAGGAGAGCTGCCCCATAGAGTTCTCTAGACTATAATCTTTACTGGAACAGATTGTCAGGTCTTTCTCCCCCGGCGTCGCTGGGTGGGTTTTAACTGCCAATCTTTCGGTTAGCAGCTGAGTGCTTAACCGTTGCGCCATGAGAGGTGCATAATCATATTCTCACCCCGCCTCTCTGGGGGCCTGTGTCCTCATCACAAGAAATGAGGAGGTGGGCCTGAGATCTGAAATAAAAGCAGGGAGGCCTGCACACCCTAATCAGGCCACAGGTGGCTTTGTTTAGCCTGTGCTGGGGGTTTTATACATTTGTGGTGATATAAAAATTGGAAGATTTCATACAACGGCTCAGATTTCTTGCTTTTCTTACAAAATGGAAGCTCTGGCAACACTAAGCCCACATTGCACATGGCAGCAAAGAACCAGAAAGTAGCAAGGGCTGCCCCTTTGCATGAGGCCCGAAATCTCTCACCTTCCACACCTTCCACACCTTCCATTGTAATCTCTTCTCACAGGCCAATGCCGGTTGCCATTTATGATCATATGGGCCCTATTTCTTTTATTTTAGTAGATAAATATTTATAAAGATAGACTAAGAGGGTCATGTTTAAAAATTTTAGAAAGAGCACGTTTCTTTTTAAGACTGGATTTCATCCCTACAATTTAATAACATGATCTAACATTCACTGTAGTGTGCCATCAAGTTGATTCCAACTCATAGTAACCCTACAGGACACAGTAGAACTGTCCCATTGCGTTTCATTGGCTGTAATCTTTAAGGAAGCAGGCTGCCAGGTTTTTTCTTCCATGTAGTGGCTGGTGGGTTCCATCCTTTCAGTTAACAGCCAAGCACTTAACCACTGAGCCACCAGGGCTCCTTATCCAATAATTTTATAGCATTTATTATATGTGCTTGGCACCATTCTAAGCATATTACATGTATTAGCCTATTCAATCCTCATAGCAACTCTATGAAACAAGTACTCTAAAGTTTTGAAATGAAACAAGTACTCTATTTTAAAAAAGAGCAAACTGAGGCACAGAGATGTTAAGCAATTTCCCTAAGGTGACACAGCCAGCTAGTGGCCAGGCTGGAGTTTGTACCCAGGCAGCCTACTTTTAGCCGTTACATGCCATCATAATGTGTTTCTGAGCTGACAGAACCCAGCCTAATTCCATCCAGTCCATTGCACTCATCTGTTAAGTGATTTCATCTCCCCTGTTCTCCTGCCATTTTTTCAGAGGGGGAAATTAGTACCCAGAAATGGAAAGTTATTTTTTTCCAAGTTTATACAATAAATTTGGGACAGGATAAAGACCAGAATTCCTCTCTCAGCGGCTCCTGACTCCCAGCCAATGTCCTTTCTTCTACATCATGCTGCTTAATCCTGCTTAACCTCTAACAGATTTAAATTCTCATGTAGCTTCTTTTTGAACCAAGAGAACTGAGTCATTTTGGACAGTCTCATTCACTACTTTGTAAAATGTGATGCTGCATAGTCAGGTTTGATGCTCAGGTATGCAGGGGCAGCAGAACCTAATGTAGAGGGTTATCCAGTGCCAGCTCACAGACAGGAGTCTTTTGGTAGGACAGGTGACTCCCAGTGAACTTCGGTCACCTGCACCAAGATGCTTCAGAGGGGAGAAATCTAACAAATCCAGTTACCCATGCACAGGCCCAGGATGAGAGAAAGAGTCAAGATTACTCAGAAGAACAACAACTAAAGATATGTATGCATCTCACATCAACAATTCATTGGTCCTTTTTCTAAAAAATAAGACGCATATGTTTCCATCTTGATGATCCTGAAAATACATTTTATACTGTTCCTATTTCCCCATATCCTGGAGGAAGAGGAAGCCTAGCAGAAGGTTCTGGAAATTACATACATGGGATAGATCTCAAAGATTGTCTCATTGAGAAGGCACCTCTAATTCTAGGGAAGAGCTAGAGATCCTTAGCTGCACCAGAGTGTATTATTTTATTATTAGTAGTAACGATGATAACAATATTGTTATTGTTAGCTTCTTTTTGAGTTGGCCCCTGATTCATGGCGGCCCCATGCACAACAGAATGAAACACTGCCTGGTCCCGCATCATTCACATGGCTGGCAGTAGATCAGACCACTGTAAGCCACAGGGGTTTCAGTGGCTGATTTTTGGAAGCAGATCACCAGGCCTTTCATCCTAGTCCATCTTCATCTGGAAACTCCACTGAAATCTGTTCAGCATCATAGCAACATAGCAAGACACAAGCCTCCACTGACAGACGGGTGGTGGCTGCATGTGAGGTGCCCTGGATGGGAATCGAACCTGGATCTCCCTCATGGAAGGCATTCTACCACTGACCCACCAATGTTCCCATGATAACAATAGATGTTCCCATTTTATGACTATTGATTATGTGCCAGACACAGTGCTGAAAGCGTCACATGCACTATCTCGCTTAATCATCACAGCCATGCTATGAAGTAGGTACTATTATTGTCTACTCATGTATCAGATGAGAAACTGAAAGCCTGCAGGGTTAAATAACATGTCCAACATCCCACAGCTAGAAAGTCGCAGGGTTAAGTTCAAGATTGCAAAGCTGATGCTTTCAATCATCACACACTTTTCTGCCTCCTTCTAGAAATCTAACTGGTCGCATTCAAGTAGTGTCATTGTTTTGGTTTTTTGTTGTTAAATCAGGTAAGACTGTGCAACAAGATTATCACCAAAAGGCATTTCTTGAGGCCTCTGCAAGAGCTCCACAAGGTCACTCAGACTTCAACCATCCATTGTGCCACCCAGAATGTCAGCTGAAGATCAATGGGTGTCACTGTGAAAAACTAGAAAAGGAATAGCCTGTTGCTTTACAGGGCTTGTTAGCATGAAAATAATCAGGCATTTCCTATTGTTTGGTGGCAGGGTTACTGGGGTCAGCCTAAGGGATGGCAGATCAACATGTCTCACCAAATGAGTCCGTCAGCATGGGAATATCAGTTTATTTAAGCAGACATGTGTCAATAGAATTCACACAAAGTAAAGAGTCAGCTGATGTACACTGCCTCCAAAAATACTACTCACTTGGCAATTGTCCTGAATGCTCATCGGGTGCCAAAGACTTCAGAGGCAGGAGAGGGGTGAGGAAAAGAGAATTCGAAATATTTGTTGTTAAGATGAAAGTTTCAAAAATGCAATGCCAGGAGCAGGATCCAGTTACTGTGACTGAAACAATTGTTCTCTGGATCCGAGGAAATGTGAGGCCATCTCTAGTCACGTCCCTTACAGGCTTTGCAATGTCTCTACTCCAGTCTTGGATTGGAAGAGGCCAACTGGAAATGCAGTAATGTGATTAAACTGCTCCTTTGCAAATGTTATGAAAAGGTTTATACTTCCAAGGTAGGCTCTGACCATTTTATTTGCTCACTGTGGGACATCAAAGAGAGAAAAGCAAATCTTCCATTAGTCGCAAGCAAGCCTTCAATTTGCACATAAAATAGAGGCATCTTTATTTTCCCAGCAGCTTGCATTGTACCTGATCTAGAGTCTCTGTTAAAAAAAAAAAAAAAGTGGTTTTTATGGCAGTTTGCAATAAAGTTTTGAGAGGTTCAAACCCTGCATATTCAAAGAAAGGGCTAGCCCTTGACCAATTCCTAGGAGGTAACCTCTGAGCCCTTGGAATATACTGCCTGAGACGTAGGGCCATGCCCAATTGTTGGTTCGCCTGGGGCCCCAGGCCATGCTCTATCAGTTTGGTCTGTGGTGGGTTCCAGAGACTGAGTGCCTAAGTTCAGCCACATGGATATTCCATGCCTACATGACTGACTTCCAGTACAAACCCTGGACACTGAGGCTCGGGTGAGCTTCCCTGGCTGGCAATACTTTACATATGTTGTCATACATAGCTGCTGGAAGAAGTAAGTTAAGCATTTTCTATGCAATTCTATTGGGAGAGGACAACTGGAAGCTCCTTCCTTGTTTCTCCCAGAATCCCTATGCACATTTTTCCTTTGCTGTATCCTTTCTCTGTAATTAACCATAACTGTGAGTATAACAGTTATACTCTAAGTTCTGAGTCCTTGGAGCAAATCATTGAACATGAGGGTGGTCTTGGGGACCCTGACACAGGTAGGGAGGGAGAAAAGAAGAGGAAAGATGGAAAGAAGTAGGGAGGGAAGAAGGAAGAAAGGGATGAGTAAGGAATAAAGTAAAAGAATGAAATAAAATAAGAAAACAACCTATGGAAATTGTTCTAGTACCAAATTCCCTACTGTTTGGGCTCAACGTAAGAACAGGAAAGAAAATGCCATATATACAAGATCCTGAAAGATATGGGAAGTAGATAAATATCCAAGGCTGCCTGTGGGACACCCAGGGCATAATTTAACACTCCACCATGCTGCCATTGAGACTGCTTTGTGTAACCATTTCCCCAATCCAACAACTAACCTCCACCTTTCAGAAGTAATAACTATTCCATTTTGATGAAAACATCCAGTTTCAGAAGTAAGATGAAACTTTCAAAAGTGATCTGGAAGAGACTTCAACAGATTATAGCATTAAATAACGCTTTGTTTTTTTTTATGTTTTGTGGTCGAACGAGAGAATAAAACAGATTGCTGCCTATTTATGTGCCACCAGTGCCATTGTATAGTCCACATTTAATGCTCTGGAAGGCTGAGGGCACATGCTTCATACCTGGATCCAATGCTAGGAGCTCGGTCCTCCATTCATACGCTCACCCTTCTCAATTCATTGAAAACCACTTCAAGCAAAAATCATTTGAAAGAAATTACCTCTGTGTATTACACCATGTGCAGTGAAAAATGTCCCACATGAGACTCGATGGTCCCGAAGCAATAAAATTTTTGCTGAAGTGCAAGATGTAAAAACTCAGGGAAAAGAAGTCCCCATGACAACATGAAGGCAAAGGAAATAAGTGAAAATCAGAGGCTTCAAGTCTCTTATAATACAAGGCATCCCTAGCTTATACTTGGAAATCTGTCCCTGGAATTGAAATCTGGGAAAGTAACTTCCTCTCTAGTGCTTTGCTGCCTGCCCAGGCGTCACTGTTAAACCTAACTACACTTCATCAAAAGAGGAAGGGGATCCAGGCCCTAGGATGAAACCTGAGTCTATTCCATGGTTTCTGCATCTCCAAAACCAGCATGATCTGAGTGTGCTGGACATTCATAAGAAGGCTGGAGTTTCAAAGGGTTCAACACACATATATTTAGAAGTTACGGCCAATGCAGGAAACCATAGGATTTTCACACCATTAGATGTCTGGGATCATATTCCTAGCACTGTGTCCATTTCATTTTCAGAAGTCTCAGGAACTTCTATTCCGTCTACTGGATGCCTTGGTTTACTGCTCCCAGCCTGGCTCCTGAGTGGGAGCCTCATCTGCCCAAATTCTTCTCTTTCTTTTCAAAGAAAACCCTAGGGATTAAAATTTCTTAAAGGTTTTACTAGTTACCATTACTGATAAACAGAAGACACAGAGAACAAATAGTGGGGACACTCCTGGAATCCTGGTTTGCACAGCCATCACCCCACTGAGTCTCTGATTATATGTTCCCGAAGGTGTTGCTGCTCTGCCCAACACATTCCCTCTCAGTCCAGATGCCTTCTTCAATTCCCACTAACACCTTCATAATTAAAAGGAGCTACCAATTATCCAGTGCCTACCAAAGAGCTGGCATTGGGCTAGACACATTATATACTTTATCTCATTTAATTCAATCATCAGGGCAATGGCAAAGGTATTATACTTTCCATTTGGCAGGATTGAAAAATAAAGCTTAGAGAAGCCAAGTGACTAGCCAAGGTCACACAGCTAGGACTTGGCAGACCTGAGATTTGAGTCTGGGTCAGAATATCCCTAAAATCTGAATATTGATCTACTGAAAATACCATCAGAATAGAAAAGAGTAGGTTAAATTCTGGTGACAAATTGTCTAAAGTGCAACATGTACCCTTCAAGGGCCTCCACACTAAGCTAAATTTTCTCTCCTCACGCTTCCTCCAGGGTGTCTACAGGTCCATAATGTTGAAGTCATAAATACTGACTTTATCATTGTAAAGTGTGTGCACAGGTATGGGTGTGTGTATCTTTTCCTAGTTTTAGTTCTTCATAAAACACTTGAATGATCAGCAACCCTGGAAACCAATCATAATTCTAGTCATGAGGTGCACCAACTGGCATAATTCAGCATTGAAAATTCTCCTTTTAAATGGATTAAGTATGATTGAACGATGCAGCTTCTCCCTGGTGCGAGCAACGTGGAAGTGAATGGGGCATTCTGGGAAGGACGGTTAACTCTTTCCAAGTGTCTATTTGGTTCCCACGGATTTCCTCCACTCTGGGAGAACTCAGCTCAAAATTTTCAACCAGGAACAAAAATCGCTAACTTTTATTTTGTTTTCCATTACCCATGTTTAATTGAAGTAATACAGACACATGGTTTTTTGTTTGTTTTAACAAATTCACATATAAAGGATTTAAACTGCATACTTCTCTGCACTTTGCTTGTCTCATCAATAGGTCTTGGAGATTGTTCCATGTCTGTCTGAATATATGATGCTCTCATTTTTTTTTTTTTTTAACAACTACAGTGTATCCCTCCTGTGAATATGCCAGAGTACTGCTGTACATTTAGGTGGTTTCCAGTCCTTTGCCATTACACATAAAATGGAACGTGTATACAGGAGACTCCAGGTTACAAACCAGATCCATTCCTAAGTCTGCCTTTAAGTCAAATTTGTAGGTAAGTCAGAACACGTACATACGCTTCTTATTTAGCATCAGTTAGTCAAATGTTTGTCTTTGTATATGGTATATATTTTACCTTTCTGTGTATATAAAATACTTTAGAAACACTTTCAACCTGCACAGTGTTTCCAAGAGCGTCACAAAGTAGTGCATGAGTTTGTTATTAGGGACCATTGTATTTAACTCAAATTTTTAATATAATAGGCTTTATTGGAAGTCTGTTCGTAAGTATGAGTCGTCCATGGTCAGAGGTTCATAATCCAGGGACTGCCTGCATGTACTTTTTGCTAGACAATAGAGATTTCTGCAAACTGAAGGTAGAGCAGAAGTTGTTCTAAATGTGAGTATATACCTGCACTATGAAAGGTGGTACTTTTTAACTCAAAAGTAGGGACAGCACGTAAGAAACATGAGTGGACCTATGGAGATCATGAGTATTGGAAATGAGATCTCTCCTGGGAATTTTGCAATGCATGGTCCCTGTATCCATACTCCTGAGACATTCAGGAGGATCCATGGCCACTGAGAACAGAAAATATAAGGGATCCATAAAGTATTGTGAAACTCTGAAAATACACATTTCTTTTCGGTGGCATACACAAGAAATATAAATGCTAAACCTCACCTGGAGCGCATACTGCATGGGACATTAACGTAATACAATTTAGACACCATAGCAATCTTTAGTCATAGATCAGACCAACTGCTACAGAAAACATTTCTTTCCTCAACGATGAGGGATGCCACAAATTTCATCTGTGATTCAGATTCTAAGTTAACTCAAACAATGCAATTTTTCCTTGGGCGGGCACGGAGAAATGGGCACCCCCAGACACAGCTAGCAAGTGTTAACATTCATATATTTTGCATCATAGATATATTCTCTACCCATTTGTTCACTGCAATTTTTTAGGACTAGGAAATCACTGAAAGCAATTTAAATGTCCAATTGCATGTGGCATCAGTTAAATACATAATGATACGCTTATACCATACAATGAACATTACACAGACTATAAACTTTATGTGGAAAAAAAAGGAGCAGTTTTCAAACTGTGGGTCATGTATCATAAATGATTTATGAAACCAATCTAGTGGGCCATGGCCATCTTTTTAAATAGAATAGAAAATATCGCCATGCATTACACATATTAAGAATGTTTTCATGAAACTTGTTTTTAATGCATGTGTGTGTTATGTTCTTATACAAAATGTATATGTTACTGTGGAATATAGTACAAAAAAAAAAAAACTTGAATGCCACTGCGCTGATGGAAGGTTCAGTAACATAGGAATAAGTCAATATTCTATGTTTAAGTGGAAAATAAGCCAAAACCAAACCAAACCCAGTGCCGTTGAGTCAATTCCAACTCATAGCGACCCTGTAGGACAGAGTAAAACTGCCCCATAGAGTTTCCAAGGAGCGCCTGGTGAATTCAAACTGCTGACCCTTTGGTTAGCAGCTGTAGCATTTAACCACTATGCCACCAGGGTTTCCAACTGGAAAATAGGTTTAAAAAAACTGTAAAGTATAATCCCAAATTTCATATAGTCCCAATAATAACAAATATGTTCAGCTATATGCAGAGAAAAACAAACATCCTCTGGGGAGTAGAATTAGAATTATAGGAGAATGTAAATTTATTCTGTGTACTTTTGGTATTTTCCAAATTTCCTAGCATGAACAATTACTATATTAATAACCAGATAAAATAAAGTCTCTATTTAAGAGTGGTTGCAATAAGTAAACCACACACTTGAGATGGCTCCTGTCAGTGAGTCAATGGTGACAGAATAAATGAATGAGATGACCAAACAACCCTCCCATCTTCTGATACACACCAATGAAAAACCATCTTTCAGAAATGCTCCACACCCAAGCATTTCCCCGAAAAAAGGCAGGCAGTATGTTTCTAAAACAAAGTGCATGTGAAAAATAAAATAGGGGTAGTTCAGAATTAAATGTAATCTATGTCATTATGTAAAAACATACACACACACCAAAAGTGGGGGACAGAAAAAAAGAAAAGCAGGGGAAGAACAAAAAGGAAGGAAAGTACCAAAAACATCTGACTTCCTGAGAAGAAAAGAAAAGCTTGTCTTTAAAAACTACCAGCAAAAAACTTGGTGGAGATTTAATATGAGGACTAGGGCTTTCGACTACCATATATCCTTCTGAAGTTATTAAATTTTAAAATGCCCAAGAACTCCATAAAGTCATTGTTTTAATTCATAATGAGTTAATGAAGTGGCCAATGACCTGACCTCTTTTAAAATTGGATGAGGGATTTTATGAGTGAGTTCTACTTCAGACTCAGGTGATGACTTCCTGTTAGGAGAACACATTTCATTAAAAAAGAGAAGGAGGTGTTTAGGGAGTGTGGGGGGGTTTAGTTTGAAAACATAATCATTAGTGACTTTATTAAAAATTCTGCTTCACAACAGAGAACCCCTGAGGCAGCAGGAGATCAGTGGGATGCAGACCCCAAATTCTCACAAAAAGACCATGCTTAATGGTCTGACGGAGACTAGAAGAATCCCGGCAGTCATGGTCCCCAAACCTTCTGTTGGCCCAGGACAGGAACCATTCCCGAAGACAACTCATCAGACATGGAAGGGACTGGACAGTGGGTAGGAGAGAGATGCTGAGGAAGAGTGAGCTATTTGTATCAGGTGGACAGTTGAGACTGTGTTGGCATCTCCTGTCTGGAGGGGGGATGAGAGGATAGAGAGAGTTGGAAGCTGGCAAAATTGTCACGAAAGGAGAGACTGGAAGGGCTGACTCATTAGGGGCAGAGCAAGTGAGAGTACGGAGTCAGGTGTATATAAATTATATGTAACAGTTTGTCTTGATTTGTAAACATTCACTTGAAGCTCAATAAAAGTTAATAAAAAAAAATTCTGCTTCACCCCAGCAGTACCCCCGTGTGGCATGTGGCTACTACACTGGGTCAAGATTGAACAAGGAAATGGTAGGTATTCTGTACTAACTCTCTTCCTTGGTTTTCCATGTCCTTCCCTAGCATAGATACATTCCTGCCCCCACGCTGTCCTCTGTTGAGGAAAACAATGACAGCTCCAAGATTTCTATTTAGGAGGGGACTCAGGATGATGATCTGACTGGAAGGCAATGTTTGCTGATGGAAATTATTAGCGAGAAGAGTTAAAACTGCCCTTCCTACTGCCACTTTAGAGAAGACATAACAAAATACAAAACACAGTGGGGTTACAGCATTATGACTCCAGAAGAATAAAATTGCAGACAGGCCACAGAAAAAAAAGCATTTAAGCTTCACTGGTTATATTTTGGGAACAAGAGGCAGAAAGCTGTTAGAAAGACAAACTCATCCTTTTGGATGTTATGTGAAAATTTGGGGCCAAGATAAAGTGACTTCGCTGGACACATGTGATTTTCAAAGGGTGTGTGGGTCAAATTGATACCTTTTTTTTCAAGTCATGTCATTTACTTGTGTATTTCTAGTACCTAGCACAGTGATCGAAACAGGAGACAGTGACAAAATAATCAATTCGATGTTGGGTAAATATGGTTGCTTGGCGTTTAAAAAAGAAAAAAAAGTTGCTGTCAAGTCGGTTCCAGCTCATGGAGACCCCACGTGTGTCAGAGTAGAGCTGTGCTCCCTAAGGTTTTCAAAGGTTGATTCCTCAGAGATAGATCATCAGGGCTTTCTTCCAAAGTGTCTCTGGGTGGACTCGAACCACCAACTTTTGGTGAGCAGCCGAGCACATTAACCATTCGCACCATGATTTTTAGTGGCATCCAACAGAGATTTAAGAAAAGAAACAGACATGCTTAAATAGCACAGCTGGTTTAAAAACAAACAAAAAACGAAGGCACCTGGATCAACTTGTTTATACTCACAGATAACTGACCATCTCGTTTTTGTTTTTTTATTTCTAAATTTGCTTTTTTAGTGTTTATTTGCCAGATCTTCTCCTAGGCTATCTCACTGAATTCTTATAACTATCCTATGAAGTGTAGGCTACTCATACCCCCATTTTACAGATGAGTAAACTGAGTCACAGAGCAGTTCAGTAACTCATCCAAGACCACTCAGCCTGCAGGCCCTACAGCCAATACCCATAACCAAGAAGTTGGTTCCAGAGTTCATGTTATCCCACTGCCACCCATTTCCAAGGCAGTCTAAACATACAGCAGATGGCACCCCATTCTCTCTCCCAAAAGCCGCATGCAATAGCTTGTTAAAATACTGTAACCTTCCCCAAGTCTCCCTGTATCCATATGCTCTTACAAGATACAGTCTGAGAAACCAAGGCAATTTCCCACAAGGCCAGCTTCATCCCTCACTAGCTGAAAAGCAAAGCAAATGGAACAAAAATAAAAGGAACTCAAAGATTCTGTGGGCAGTCTGTACTGAACATACACAAACAGAATGGTTTGAATAAAGCAAGATCAAGTAAGAATATAGATCAGTTGCCTGCTAACCTTCGTGGACAAGAGAGCCCTCCTTAAAGAGTCTCACGGACACAAAGAAAGAGACCCTTGTGTTCTGGGTTTTGTATCCTCTCAGATCTGATGGAGACCCACAGGTTTTAATGAAAACAATTTGCACCATAAGGTGCACAAGGTAGCAGGTTAATTTTAGTATGGAGTTAGTTGAGTAGTTTTAAGTCTACAGAAAAGCCTGATTACATCAACTCACTCTCAGTAGAATCCCCCAGACAGTTACCTAATAAGCTAGAGTTTCCTGAATGGGCCACACACTGCCAAAACAGAATGCTGACAACAAAGAGCTGGAATGTTCTTTTAGAATGGAATAAAATTGGGTGAGCAAAAGAATCCGGTCACAAATAAGGGGACCTATAAATGCTTTCCCACATCTTCTATGCCTTCCTTCCAGCTTGATGTTTCTTGTCAGGAGAAGGAATATTTTCAGTATAAATATGCATTTGAATCATAAAATAAATACACTTTTTTTTTTTTTTTCCAAAAAAGAGTAAGAGAAGTTCCAGGACAGTCTCATTTCTCCAAGATGCCCTTCTCCTCCTTCTCTTCCATCCTACCAGTGCTCCACCAGAACTTGGAAGATTTAAAACCCAGAACAAAGGGGTTTCTCCTGCACAGGGCAGTATTCTGTATTTGCATGTTACACAGATGTCAATCAATGGATGCCATTTGCACAGTCGACAGGTGCCACTGTGAAAACGGAGGGGGGAAAAACCAGCTCACAGCCTCTCTAGGATTGTCAGCACCAAACGACACTGGCTGGGGTTTTCAGTCTGGTGGTCAATGGGACTGGCCCACATGTGAGCATGCAAGCTTTTCCTGCCAAGGGAATCAGACAAACTGGGAATATTGATTTATTTGAATGGGTTTTGTGAAAAATCTGGCTTTTGGTAGGGAAAAAAAGGTTTCTTATTGCTATACAGGCATGTGCCACTAGGAAAAATATGGAGGGAAATAAAAAAGGCAAAGAAGGCTAAGGCTACCCCATAGGTGGGTCTTCAAGGCAACATTCAGTCCAGATATACGAGTGTGCCTCAGAGATCTCCAAGGTTAGGGTGGAGTTACAGCCTCCAGCCCCCCGTCAGCAATAACCTAGGCTGCAAAGACATCTAAAGAGATGAATCATGCTGTATCACCATGGGACAGTCACGTGCCCTGCACCCTCTCTTCTCCTTGCCTTTGCACACTCTGTTCCTTATGCCTTGACACTCTGCCCTCACTCTTAGACCTACGGATCCTTCACCTTTCAGCTTAGATGGCACTTCCTTTGGGACACTGTGGCAGGCACTGTTGCTTGCCTACCCAACAGGCATTCCCCCTTTATTCTTACTAACAGAACTTGACTTTTGCTTGGACAGCAATGTGTCCACTCTGCTTTCTGGAAGAAATTTTCTCCCCAATGAAAGACAAGGGCTGCCTGAAGAAAAAAATGCCCCTTTGCCATGTTTTGTTTCCTCCCTTTCTGCTTGGTATATTCTCAAGTGAGGATCTGTTGCATCTTGAGATCATGATGCAATGAGCCATAGCTCAAAATCCAACAGGCTGGCAATGGCAGAATGGAAGGATGTCTGCAGGCTGGATCCTTTATACACTGGTAAGCTGCTGACTCTATCCCAGGACCACGTATTTGGATTTCTTTTTAAGTTAACTGTAAATATCCTAAGCCAATGTTCAGGAGGCATTCTCTTGCTTACAGTCAGCAGCATTCAAACTGACACACTGAAAGCTTATTAACCTAAATTGCCATTTGCTTGTCTGTCTTCTTACCTAGACTGTGAGCTCCATAAGAAAAGCTGCCTTGTTATTTCCCATGTTCTTCACATCCAGTATAGGAGCGCTGGTGGCACAGAGCTCAGCTGCTAAGTAAATGGTCAGCAGTTTGAATCTATCAGCTGCTCCTTGGAAACCCTATGGAGCAGTTCTACTCTGTCCTATAGGGTCACTATGAATTGGAATTGACACAATGGCAATGAGTTTTTATTTATTTATTTATTTTTGTTCACATCTAGTACAGCACCTAGCAAAGAATGGAGCGTCTTAAATTATTTCTTAAATGAGTAACTAATTCCATTAACCCATTTCCCTCATTTCTGCCTTCCCAGGCTCCTAAAACTAAAAGCTGACCCATTTCTATCTTTCTGAACCTTTACAGATATCTTTAATGGTGAACCTGGCATCTCTCAGCTCTCAGAAAGCTAACAAAGTCAACTTTCTCTAATGTTATATCTAAATCGAAAGAGTCTTTTTCAGACTTCAATTTAGAAGATCTTTTAAGGACACGCAAAATGGCTGATCATTCCTTCCTTTCTAAGATGCCCAGTTCCCAGAAAACTGCATTTTTTCCTGATTTTCCTCCTACATTTGTTTCTTTTATAAGTTCATCTTTCCATATTTCCCACCCAGTCACAAGATCCAATTCTAAGTCCATTTCTTCTACTGCATCTTTGTTCCCTGTGTGAAATCATCATAGGCCATAGCTTCGATTACTGTTTTTATGCTGATGACTCCCAAATTTATATCTGCTATTCTTGTCTCCTCTTCTGAGCTCAGATACGTGCATTATTTGACATCAAAACACGGATGTCTCAAAACCATTTGAAACTCAACATTTCTGAAATTGAATTCACAATCTCACCTGGGCTAATCAAACACCAGATGAAGGTATATAAAATCCATCTCACTACGGTTTAAGGCGGTAAATGCATTGGCTCAAGTAACTAGAAAGTTCACGGACAGAACTGGTCTCGATCATGCCTAGATTCAGGAATTCAAACAACAAAATAAGGTTTCCATCTTTCTCTCCAACCCTCATCTCTGCTTATCTCCATTTGACTCTTGGCCACTGCAAATCAAGCTTTGTCTGTAGGAAATATGACCGGGAGCTGCTGCGGTTCACCATCCTTCCTGCTCCAAGACTACAAATGTGAGGCCCCTTTTCCTTCACCTCCAACCTTAAAAATCCATGAGAAGGACTCTCATTGGCCAAGCCTTGGTCACATGCCAATGCCTGCACCAATCATGTTGCCAGAATGACTTTGTGCCATGGCCGGCGAGCAGGGTTATTCTGAAGAGAAAGCCGTGCAAGATCATGACTGGATTAGCAGTCCTTCAAAGGAAGAGGCACAGGGTGTGCTGGATGGGTTAACTAAGCAGATGTCCTCTGCCTACCCTAAGCCTGTTCTTCCCTCTCCTTATGTTTCCTATCTTGATGAATAGTCATCATGCTAGTTGTATCTAGTTACACAAGCCAGAAACCTAGGAATCCCTGCTGATTTCACTCTCTCACCACCACCCCAAACCATCATAACCTTGTTTTCCTGGACTACTATGACAGCCTCCTAGCCGTATTTACTCTTGCCCCTCTAATTCAATCCCTACATATCAGCCAGATTGATCGTTTCAAAGTATAAATCTGGTCATATCACCTTTTTGCTAAAACTATTAAACAGCCCTCCATCTCTCCTAGGATAAAGTCCCAAATCTTTAACATGCCTGCATCCCCCTGCCTGCTTTGCCTCCCCAACCTCATCCTGAGCCAAGCCTCCCTCCCTCACTGGGCTCTAGCACTCTGGGTTCCTCCAATACCCCATGCACATTCCTGCAACAATGTCTTTTACATGCTATGCCTCTGCTTGGATTGCCCCCCACACACCTTCACTTCCTGTTCATCCTTCATGTTTCATCTCAAACGTCAGTTACTAAAGGAAGCTTTTCCAGACCCTTCACTGGGGTAGATCTCTCCCTGTTCGCTCAAACTGCAGCCTTCCGTCATATTCTCTTACAGCACTGGGTTCTGCTCCTTCGGAGCACTCATCATGCTTGCAATTTTAACTTTATTTACTTTGATTAATTAGTATTTTTCTCCCCCACTGGAGAGCGAGTGCCATGAGAGCATGACCTAATTGCTTTTGCTTACCTATGTATCCCTAGCACCAGGCACGGTGGGACGCCCTCAATATGGATAGAGAAATAGATGTCTAAATCATCTCTGGAAGGGATAGAAATTAAAAGTAGAGCTGTTGGGGTCTATTATGGATTGAACTGTGTCCCACAAAAATGTGTAGTAAATCCCAACCTCTATACCTGTGTTTATAATCCCATTTGGGAATGGGTTTTCTTTGTTATGTTAATGACGCAGTATTCATGTAGGATGTGTCCTAAATCAATCTCTTTTGAGATATAAGAGATTAAACAAGAAACCAGGCAAGCAGATGTGGTGGAAGAGAGATGCCAGGCCACATGAAGATCATCCAGGAACAGAAGCTCAAAAGAGACAAGGATCTTTCCCCAGAGCTGGCAGAGTGAGAAAGCCTTTTCCTGGAGCCAGCACCCTGAATTTAGACTTCTAAACCCTGGTGGTGTAGTGGTTAAGAAGTATGTCTGCTAACCAAAAGGTCAGCAGTTCAAATCCAGCAGGTGCTTCTTGGAAACTCTATGGGGCAGTTCTATTCTGTCCTATAGAGTCACTATGAGTTGGAATCGACTCGACGGCAATAGGTTTTAGGAGCTTCCTAAACTGTGAGAAAAAAAATTTCTGTTTGTGAAAGCCACCCATTTGTGGTATTTCTGTTACAGCAGTACTAGATAACTAGATAGGGTCTAACAGGTTAAAATCTTGGGTCAG
Source organism: Elephas maximus indicus (assembly GCF_024166365.1). Taxonomy (NCBI): domain Eukaryota; kingdom Metazoa; phylum Chordata; class Mammalia; order Proboscidea; family Elephantidae; genus Elephas; species Elephas maximus. The sequence continues at coordinate 86,014,745 of NC_064830.1, read as the reverse complement.
TCATATACAAGGTGTGTCACCTTAGATAAGTCACTTATAACTTCCCTTCTCTACCTCAGTTTCCCCATCTGTAAAATGTGGGTGACAATAAAGGTTCTTATGAGAGTTCCATAAGACGATCCACCTAAAACACTCACCCCAATGCCTAAAACAGAGGACAGATGTATGCATTAGAATTAAGTTTAGCTGAGAACAACTGAAAACCCAAAATGATATGATTTAAGCCATACAGAAATGCATTTCTCACTTATCTAGAGGACTGCCATTGTGGCTCCTTCTATCTTGCTCCATCGTTCACAACGTGTGGCTTTCTCCACACAGTGCGGACTGTTCAAGCTCCAGCCGTCACATTCACATTCTGGCCAAGAGCAATGAGAAGGGCATCATCTTAAGGATATTTCTCAGAAGCTGCGCATGGCATCTACTCTCCAACTCCACTAACCAGAGCTGAGCCTCGTTAGCCACATTAAACAGAAAGAAAGCTGGGAAAGGTAGTCTTTGTTCCACATTGTCACGTGCCCAACTAAATATTGAGAGAAAAATAACAGTCTCTATCACAGCAACATAGGATTGCTATGAGTCGGAATCAACTCGACAGCAACAGGTTTTTTTTTTTTTTTTTGGTTTATCACAGCGACATACCAAATAAACAACAACAAAAAAACGTTACCGTGGAGCGTATTCTGACTCATAGCAACCCTATAGGACAGAGTAGAACTGCCCCATAGGGTTTCCAAGGAGCAGCTGGTGGATTTGAACTGCTGACCTTTTGGTTAACAGGCAAACACTTAACCACTGGACCACAGGGCTCCATCACAGCAATACCCAAACCCATTGCTGTCAAGTCAATTCTGACTCATAGCAACCCTATAGGGCAGGCAGAAATGGCCCCCATAGGATTTCCAAGGAGTGCCGGGTGGATTCAAACTGCCAACCTTTTGGTAACCACTATTCCACCAGGCTTTCCCACAGCAACACAGCGAAGGGGAAACCCTTTCATAGAAATTAGGCAGTTTACATCCAGAAGTAGCTCTATAAAGGGTGATATGGGCAAATGAGACCACAGAAAGACTATGCACAACATCACATCTTGTCACAGTAACAGGCACGTAAATGTATTTGTTGAATTTTAAAGAAAACAGCAGCAACCGCATCAAACGTGGCTTTTCTCAATCCATAGGCCCACGGATCTCTGGCTCCAGTGATGTTTGTTGCTCGGCTCTGGTCTTGCTCAAGCTCCCCCTTGCTCTTGTACCAGTCCTGCCTTTGTCATGGTGAGAGAGAAGCCTTCAGAGGGTTCTTCCAATTGTCACTTACACATGCCTGTCTTGGGATTTGTTCTCTGGACAGACACTAGAGGCTGACAGGTACCAGGCCAGACTTCTCAGGGAGCCCCAGGGAAGCCTTCTCCTGCCAGCAGAATCTCCCTACAGGGCATGCCATGGACAGGAGGACTCCAGCTTTGCCTGTCTCTGACAGGCTGAGGGCTTCCCTATCTGTCATTAACCACCACCTCGGAAATTTAATCTTGCTTTAGAGCTAAAGCAATCCTGTCACTCTGCTTAAATTCACTTGGGAAAGGTTAAAAAAGGAATCTTTGGCCTCTGAATTCTCCAGTCTTACAGAAAAATTATTCTGTAGCAGTTCAAAGAGAGAAGGGAAGTATTTACTTTTTCTTCCCCTTTCATGCAGAAGAGAAAGGTGCATTGAGTGTTATTTTGATAATAGAAACTAAACTCTAAATAAGAGCATCCAGGAGAGATAACGACACTCAAGCTGCATATTTTCTTTCATCTCATGGTAATTGTACATGGAATCATCATCCTTATTATTAAAAGCTTTTATCAAGGGCCAGTAGGCACTGAGGGCACAAAAGGGGCTGAGTTTTACTAAATCTATATCATCACATGGGGGCTACACTGAGGTCTTTCCCAAGAACTTAGAAAAAAAGATTGTCTTCCGGCAAATTATCAAAGTGTATCAAAATTTATCAAAATTTTATCAAAACTGGAAACATGCATACCCCTTCAGTTTACAGACACACAAGTTCAAGAGCACACAGGCTTCCTCTGCAGCTTTGTTTGTAAAAGCAAAAGACTGGAAGCCCCAGAGAAGCCCATCAAGAGGGGACTGGTCAGGTATAGCATGATACATCCCTACAGTGAAATACAAGGCACATGTTACAAAATAATGAGCTAGACCTCTATGTCTCGGAAAAGTGTTCACTGTCTACTAACAAGTAAAGCATATGCAGGCTCTGAAGTCAATCAGGTCTAGTTTAAGTCCTATAAGTGGTCTAGTCCACTTCCTGGCTATATGACTTTGGGTAAGTGTCTTAGTCAGGTAGTGCTGCTATAACAGAAATACCACAAGTGGATGGCTTTAACAAAAAGAAATTTATTCTCTCACAGTCTAGAAGGCTAAAAGTCCCAATTCAGGGTGCCAGTTCCAAGCTCTGTTGGTTCTGGGAGAAGGTCCTTGTCTTTGATCTTCCCCTGGTCCAGGAGCTCCTCAGCACAGGGACCCAGGGTCCAAAGGACACACTCTGTTCCCGGTGCTTCTTTACTGATAGTATGAGGTCCCTTTCCTCTCTGCTCACTTCTCTCTTTTACATCGCAGAGAGATTGACTCAAGATAAAACCTAATCCTGTAGTCCTGTAGATTGTGTCCAGCCTCATTCACATAACTACCTCTGGTCCTGCCGCTTTAACGTCATAAACACACACACACACACACACCCATTGACATGGAGTCAATTCTGACTCATAGTGACCCTATAGGACAGAGCAGAACTGCCCCATAGAGTTTCCAAGGAGAGACTGGTGGATTCAAACTGCTGACCTTTTTGGTTAGCAGCCATAGCTCTTAACCACTACACCATCAGGGTTTCCAGATAGAGGCAAGTATTTATAACACATAGGATAAACACATCAGATTACAAAATGGAGGCCAACCACACAATACTGGGAATCATGGCCTAGCCAAACTGACACACATTTTTGGGGGGACACAATTCAATCCATAACAGTCAGTTACTCAACCTCTCTAAGCTGGAGTCTCCTCACCTGAAAAATGGGACAATCAGAGCACTTACTTCACTGAGTTCTGTGAGGATGAAATAATAGCAATTAGCCTAGCAGATGGTGAGCTGGCATCTGGAAAGTGTTAACTACTAAAATCAGCAGCAGGGTTAGTGGTATCAATAATACCTCATCAATGACATCTGGCTATATTCATGACCACATCTTAACCTATGGCATGGATTATTCACAGTGAAGGAAAAGCAGCTGAAGGGAAACACAGACTGCCTTCTGGGGAATGGAGCTGCAGGGCGGGAAGAACAACGTGAGAGGTGGAGAGATAATAATGTCTTTCTTTTTATTTTTTTTATAATTTTTAGTGTGCTGTAAGTGAAAGTTTACAAATCAAGTCAGTCTCTCACACAAAAACTTATATACACCTTGCTACATACACCCAATTACTCTCCCCCTAAGAAGACAGCCCGCTCCCTTCCTCAGCTCTCTCTTTTCATGTCCATTTCGCCAGCTTCTAACTCCCTCTACCTTCTCATCTCCCCTCCAGGCAGGAGATGCCAACATAGTCTCAAGTGTCCATCTGATCCAAGAAGCTCACTCCTCACCAGCATCCCTCTCCAACCCATTGTCCAGTCCAATCCATGTCTGCTGAGTTGGCTTCGGGAATGGTTCCTGTCCTGGGCCAACAGAAGGTCTGGGGGCCATGACCACTGGGGTCCTTCTAGTCTCAGTCAGACCATTAAGTCTGGTCTTTTTATGAGAATTTGGGTCTGCATCCCACTCTTCTCCTGCTCCCTCGGGGGTTGTCTGTTGTGTTCCCTGTCTGGGCAGTCATCGGTTGTAGCCGGGCACCATCTAGTTCTTCTGGTCTCAGGCTGATGTAGTCTCTGACTTTTGTGGCCCTTTGTGTCTCTTGGCCTCCTAACTACCTTGTGTCCTTGGTGTTCTTTATTCTCCTTTGATCCAGGTGGGTTGAGACCCACTGATGCATCTTAGATGGCCGCTTGCTAGAGTTTAAGACTTCAGACACCACTCTTCAAAGTGGGATGCAGAATATTTTCTTAATAGATTTTATTATGCCAGTTGACCTAGATGTCCCCTGAAAGCATGGTCCCCAAACCCCTGCCCCTGCTACGCTGGCCTTCAAAACATTCAGTTTATTCAGGAAACTGCTTATGGTTTAGTCCAGTTGTGCTGACCTCCCCTGTATTGTGTGTTGTCTTTCCCTTCACCTAAAGTAGTTCTTATCTACTATCTAATTAGTGAATACCCCTCTCCCACCCTCCCTCTCTCCCCGCTCTTGTAACCACAGTGGAATGTTTTCTTCTCAGTTTAAACTATTTGTCAAGTTCTTATAATTGTGGTCTTATACAATATTTGTCCTTTTGCAACTAATTTCACTCAGCATAATGCCTTCCAGTTTCCTCCATCTTTTTATTTTCATTTATTAGTTTTTTTTTTTCTTTAACAAGAAGTTCATGTTACTTTTCTAATAAAAGTTATTTCTTAAGGTCAGCCTATGAGAATCCGTAATTGTAACTCTTAAAGGATTAAACCAGGTTCACGCAAAGCCCTGGCAAGATGACCCAATGGCCTCTAAGTTTCCAGGACTCGAAGGTGCCTTGATTAGAAATATAAACACGTTATCTAAAGAAAGAATGTGACTACTGATGGGCTGGGGGCAGGAGTAACAGCAGGTTTACATTAGAAACAAGTAAAGACAGGGGAAAGGAGACCTGGTGGTACAGTGGTTAAGCACTCAGTTGCTAACCTAAAGATTCGCAGTTCAAACCCATCAGCTGCTCCATGGGAGAGAGATGTGTCAACATGCTTTGTAAATTACTGACTTGGAAGCCTTATGGGGCAGTTCTATGAGTCGAATAGACTTAACTGCACACAACAACAAACACAGGGGAAGTGATGGGGCATCCAAGCAGCTAGCAGATGAGAGGGGATCTTGGCTCACTGGACTCCTATTTGCAAATGTGCCCTCCAGGCTGGTCACTGGGTTTCTGCTATAAGCAATTCTTTGTCATGCATTAATTTTACATTATCTACACGCAAATCAGAAACCCTTGTGGCGTAGTAGTTAAAAGCTACAGCTATTAACCAAAAGGTCAGCAGTTCAAATCCACCAGGCACTCCTTGGAAACCCTATAGGGCAGTTCTACTCTGTCCTACAGGGTTGCTATGAGTCCAAATCGACTCAAAGGCAATGGGTTTCGTTTTGGTTTTGATGTGCAGATCTCTAAACCTCTACTTTTACAATTCTGAGGGTTTTTTTTTTTTAATCTTCATTTGAAAGGATTTTGCTGTCCCAATATTATTAAGATATATCTTTATCACCTTCTGATACTCTCAGAATTTTTGTTGCCCTCCTTATTGTTGTATGGTGGTGTTCTTTTGTTTCATTCTTTATCTGCAGTTTGTGCGTGGTCAGGCTCTAACTTTGTGCAGTTTTTTTTTTTTTTTTTCAAAATGGACAGGAAATTGGATTAATTTTGTAATCACAAAAATGTTAAACTTTTGTTTGAGAAATTTATTTTTTATTTATTTTTATTGTGCTAAAGTATATATGTGTGTGTGTGTGTACTTTGGACATGTTATCAGGAGGGGCCAGTCCCTAAAGAGGGACACCATGCTTGGTAGAGAGTGAAAAAGAGGAAGACCCTTGACGAAATGGAGGGACACAGTGACTGCACCAACGGGCTCAAACATAACAAAGATTGTGAGGATGATGCAAGACCAGGCAGTGGTTCACTGCGTTGTACACCGGGGTTGCTGTGAGTCAGAACCAACTCGACAGCACCTAACAACAGCATATACATATAACAAAAAAAAAAAAAGGAGGTATTTTTGACAGAGAAATGTGTTCATGACACACTTTTAGGTGAAAAAGCAAATGATTAAAAAATACACATTTTGAAGGAAAATAATTTATATGTACTTTTTAAGTCTGAAAAGCCCATGGAAGAATATACACTATCAATAATAACTATTTTGGGGCAGTGGGATTATAGGTGGTTAGTGTTTTTGTTTCAGTATTCTCTAATTGTCTTCGCTGAATACGTATTTGTTGTTATTTTCAGCTGTCATACAGTCAGCCCCCAACTCAAGGTGACCTCATGCACAACGGAACAAAACGCTGCTGGTTCCTGCATCAACCCCGTGATCAGTTGTGGATCTGACCGTCGTTGTCCAGAGGGTTTTCACTGGCTGATTTTTTGAAAGTAGATTGCCAGGTCTTTCTTCCTAGTCCATCTTAATCAGCAAGCTCCTCTGAAACGTGTTCAGCATCACAGAAACACCCAAGCCTCCAACAACAGAAGGGTGGCGGCTGCGCATGAGATGCACTGGCCAGGAATTGAACCCGGATCTCCCACATGGAAGGTGAGAATTCTACCCCTGAACCGCCAATACTCCCCAAATATATACTACAATTTAAAAACCTCTCAACATCTACTGTGTCCCATATGCTCTACTGAGGGCTGGGCAGCTACGAACATCAGAACACATCTTCTACCAAAATAGAGCGTTTGACAGTGTAGACTCTGTGATTCAGACTGACTTGTGTTATATTTTTTGTGTGTGTGTGTGTTATAATCAGAGTGCCCTGGGCAAGTAATCTAACTTTTCTCTACCACGGTTTCCTCATGTGTAAAATGGGAGTAAGACTATGAAGACTGTTGTTTGGGAAGATAATGTATATAAAACTCTTGGAGGGTGTGAAGAGAAGGGGAAAGCCCCCAAAATCGCATGCATAAAGGCAGAGAAGTGGACAGAACGCGTCATAATCCAAATAGGAAAAAATTCTGTAGCAGTGATTCCAACGGTATGTGGTCAAGAAGGGCAAGATTTAAGCTGGGCTGCGCGAGGAGCCAGGTTTAGGAAGGTTTTCCATTCTTTATTAGACACGTTGACCTCTATTCTATAGAGATTGGGGAGCATTCTTGTCACAGAGCTTTGTCACAAAGGAGTGATATTATTACTAAAATTCTAGGCAAAGGACCATTCACAAAGACACTTTTCCAAAGACAGTTGTCCATCTCAGGGGAGAAAAAATTCTCCAACATTAAACAAGACTGTGGCATGAAATGGAAACCCTGGTGGCGTAGTGGCTAAGAGTTACAGCTGCTAAACAAAACACCGGCAGTTCAAATCCACCAGGCGCTCCTTGGAAACCCTATGGGTCAGTTCTACTCTGTCCTATAGGGTCCCTATGAGTTGGAATCGACTTGATGGCAATGGGTTTGGCTGTTTTTTGTTTTTTTTTTTTGGTATGTTGCTGTGATAAAAAAAAAAAAACTGTTATTTGTCTCTCAACGTTTAGTTGTTTCAACAGATAGCATGACATCACTGAGGAAATCACTGGTCTTCTCTGCCACTAGCCCCTCCCCGTGGAGACACATACACACACACACACACACACACACACACATACACATACAACCAAGGCAGCTGGGTCTGAAGCATCCCTAAGCAAGGTGAGGAAGAAGACCTGCTCCGCTGTTTCCCATATCTCATGCTGCCTTGAAACAGCCTAAGCTGAAAGAATTTTTTTTCTCCTTGTCTTTTTAAAGAATATAAAGCCTGGGGCAGTTCTCATACCTCAGCCACCACCCTCCCCTCTTCAAGCTGGGAAGGGGCAGCTGAGTCACTGGGGCTCTGAAGCTGCCAGCTCACAGCAGGGCTCAGAAAATCAATACCTCTCTCTGAAGTTATCCAAAGTGCTGAGGCCTTTAAACCAAACTACAGTAGGTAGACATTATCAACACGATCAACAGCTTTCACAGCATTAGAAGACGTGGGTTCATTTCCCAAACAGCCTTGGAATGAGGCAGCAGGAGCCATTCTCTAAGATGTAGACATGTTGCATTCAGCTGCCAGAAGTGGTGCCCAGAAAATCACAGCTTTGTCTGCAGACAGGTACGAGAGACAGCTGGACACTGTCAACAACACCCCTACTTTCAAGCAGAGGTTGTAGATGAAACAAAGCCTTGAGCATTTTGTCTCACAAAGAAGCAAGATAGCATTGTGGCTTAAAAAAAATAAATGCACCGTAAATGCTTAGGTTCGAATCCAGGTACCATTACCAATGACCTGTGTATCTTTGGGTATAACTATTCACCTCCACCTCCGTTTTCAGATAAATTCACAGTACGTTTAACTCAGTAAGGATTCCTAAGAAGCTAAAAGAAGGTAAAGGATGGAATACACGGGAATTTTCTTTTTATCACATAAGCACTCAATGGAAGCTAGGTATTGTTATTAAGAACGTATACTACGCAAAAGCACAACCGTTGGGAAGGAGAAATCACAAAAGCTAACTTCCTGTATAACATATTTGTTTTAAATTTTGTCTTTTTCAGAAAGTAGAGGATTTTAAGTGAGTCTTCCAAATATTAAAATAAGGCAAAAGGAATCTGGTGGAGAAATATCTTTCTGATGACAAGCATTCAAATATATGCAGCCTACCACATTTTTTTTTTTTACCACAGAATGTCAGTTGCCACGGAGTTGGCCCTGACTCACGGCGAATCCATGTGTGTCAGAGGAGAACTGTGCTCCACAGGGTTTTCAATGGCTGATTCTTTTAAAGTAGATCCTCAGGCCTTTCTTCCGAAATGCCTCTGGGTGGACTGGAACCTCCAACCTTTCGGTTAGCAGCTGAGTGTGTAACTGTTTCCAGCACCCATGGACTCCATCACAGAAGAGATGACCAATAAGAAGTATTACCATTGTGACTCCTCCTAGTTCCTCCGTTTGTGCTTCGCAACTTCCATCTCTTTCGTCTCCAGCAGGCAAAACCTTTAAAAGGAAAGGGTCTTTGACTTTCTCTTGAAGGAAATAAGGAAGGAGGTGGTGAGGAGCCTGACTCTCACTCTACAGCCAGAACAGTGGGAGGGACCCTAAGGTAAAAAGAGATGGTAGCAGAGCAACAGAGGGATAGATACAGGTTGAAGCCCTGGAGCCTTCAAGAAGTTCAAAGGTCACATGAGAAACTGGCCCGAACCTAATAAATGGCCCTAGGACTTAACTGTCCCAAGGGCCAAACCTTCCCCAAGGAATCCCTGCTAAGAAACCTCTAGAAAGAACCTTTGTGATACAGTTTTAACACACACACACACCCACTGAGTAAGAAAACATTGTGTGCTAATGAGAATCTCCCAGACAATACACGAGGCACATATTTTTAAACAAAACATCAGAACACTAGATTTGAGAATTTTTTTAATGTGGATTTATTTTCATGAAAAGTCTTACAAAAGCTTAACAAATTAAATCACATTTAATTCTATATTGTAGGCCTCGCCTTAAATGAAAATAGTAAAATGCCACAGTATCAGGGCTGTTGTAGAAATTCTGGGCTGTCTAGTTGTTATATTAAGACTGATCAAATGCCAAGTCATATCTCTCTCTCTCATTCTCTCTCTCTCTACCTGAAGTGAATCGGGCAGGAAGGCTTAATGTGATGAAACAATTTCACTTGCTATTTGAAGAATTCTCTTATAAGACATACAATCCCTTTAAATTTTCCCAGGCAGCTGCTAGGGGTTGCTAAGGAAGTGACAGAAATAGAAAATATTCTAAATAAATAATTAGTGATTTCTGAGGGACACGTTCTTTAGATTTCTTTTTTCCCCCCAGAATTTAACACATCTTGGAAACCCTGGTAGCACAGTGGATAAGAGCTACAGCTGCTAACCAAAAGGTCAGCAGTTCAAATCTACCAGGCACTCCTCGGATTTAACACATCTCAGGTACCAGACAAGTTTCCTTTCTTGCTTTTTCTCTCTCTTTTCCTTCTTCCCTTCTTTCTTCCCTTTCTGGGTTAAAGAAGAGATGCATAATATTCAGCCAGGGAGCTAGAAAGGGAGATTTAGAGCTTCTCTGCTCGTGTCCAAGTTGGTAGAAAGCCAGAACAGGAACCAAGGCCTCTACCTCCACGTAAACCGGTGGAACGCTCGGTGTGTCTTTTTTATTCGGTTGTATTTGGAAGAAAGATTGCATTTAAACCAAGAAGTCTCGACATAGACATCTGCCGTTTTGGCACCAGCTCCCATTTTCTTGGTTTGTGCAGAGAAAATGCCCCACATCTAATTCTATGTGTCTCCTGTGGAACTGTCGTGGAACTTTGCTCCAGAGAGGAACGCCTTGCACTTCCCACCCCATTTGCAAGAGTGACTGGTTTATGGGTGGGCATGTGACCCCATAAGAACCAACAAGTGACAGTGAGACTTTAGTTGAGCTTTCTGGGTCACAAGATGGGGCACTTTTCTGACTGCACTTGAGAAGAAAGAATTGGGCTGGTACCATTTACAACTGTAAAACCGGTTGCCATTGAGTTGACTCCAATTCCTGGAGATCCCAAGTGTGTCGGAGTAGAACTGTGCTCCATAGGGTTTTCAATGGCTGACTTTTCGGAAGTAGCTTGCCAACCTTTCGGTTAGCAGAATACAGTATTAAATGTTTGCACCACCCAGGATCTCCTTACAACCACAAAACCAAAAAACTCAAACCTGTTGCCGTCTAGTTTATTCCGACTCACAGCAACCCTATAGGACAGAGTAGAACTGCCCCGTAGCGTTTCCAAGGGGCAGCTGGTGGATTCGAACTATCAACCTTTTCGTTAGCAGCTGATCTCTTAACCACTGCGCCAGTGCAGCCAAGCACCCTAAAAAAAAAAAAAAAGCACCCTAGAGGCAATAAAATCCAGAAGCAGGAAACTGGTGACACAGTTTAAATTTTAATTAAGCCGTACCTGAAAGAAAGATTCCCCTAGGACTTTTCAGGTACATGAGTTATTAAATCCCCTTTTGGTTTATGCTTGGTTCAGTTTTGACCTGGAATTTCTATTTAACCAAAAGAATCCTAGCCAATAGAGTTCTCTAGCTGAAACTACGTTTCAAACCACAGGTAGAGATTTTCTTTAAACATGTCTAACATATTTTGACTTTTGGCAATTTCTTTCTCCTGGTGGATGAGGGGAAATACACTGGAAAAGAGACTCAATTTCAAGAAATCTAGGAGAACCAAGGCCAAGAGCTGAAGGTGAACTAAAAGAAGGAACTCTCAACACAGCAACGCATAAGTGAATGAGAACTAATAAGTACAAAACAAATTCATCGCTTCTTTCTAAATAAGGAAACCTAAACCACTGGGCCACTAACTGAAAGGTCAGGGTTGAAACCCACCAACTGCTCCAAGCAGTGTGCTTTCATAAAGATTTACTGCCTTGGGAACCCTATGGGGCAGTTCTACTGGGTACTATAAGGTCACTATGAGTCAGAAGCTACTTGACGGCAATGGCTTTTACGAGTTCACGGTTCTGGGTGAAGGCATGGGATTTGTTGGCTGAAATTACCATCCAATTTTCAGATTTTAAATTGCTAGTGTACCCATTTAATATCTGTCATATGTGCTTTAGTAATATTTCCTAACATTAAATGACTTAGCATATATTTATGGTAACATTGTTCATATTTAGACAGTCATAGGAGGGCTAAGAAAAAACGAAAAACACCACTTGGCAATACTTTCTCTTAATCAGAGTACAAATGAGGAAACTGGCAAAGAAGGGGTAGAGAAAGAAAGAAAGAAACAAACAAAAAAACCCCGTTGCTGTGGAGTTGATTCCAACTTGTAGCAACGCTAAAAGACAGAGTAGAACTGCCCCATACGGTTTCCAAGGAGCACCTGGTGGATTTGAACTGCCAACCTCTTGGTTAGCAGCCATAGCTCTTAACCGCTATGCCACTAGGGTTTCCGGAAAAAAGAGATACCTAATTAGATTATATTTGAGTTTGTTTGTTTTAAACATGGCTCTAAACATCTGTTTTACTGTCTGTTTGATGTTCACCAAAAGTGAGCCCTATCTTACAAAGCCTCTTACTTTCTGACATAGGGACACACTTGCAGAGTTAATCCATGCTGGAAGGTGCAAGGAGCTACTCACATCTTAAATCTCTGGAAATGCTTGACTTTGGACTCAGACTATGTCACGTAACCACCAACTGAGGCAGTGTACTAAAATAACGGGATAGCTGGAGTTATATTACCAAAATAAAACAAACAAACAAAAAGTTTCCATCAAGTTGATTCCAACTCATGGTGACCCCATCTGTTACAGAGTAGAACTGCTCCATAGGTTTTCTTGGCTGTAATCTTTATGGAACCAGATCACCAGGTCTGCCTTCCTTCCACGGTTCCACTGGCTGGGTTCGAACCCTCAATCTTTTGGTTAGTTTCAAGCGCAAACCGTCTGAGCCACCCAGTGACTTTTTAAATTGACCCCAGGAACGTTAAGGTCATTTTGTGGCACCAGATCAAAATTAGATCTTCTCTCCAAAAAGGGGGATTAAGAATCAGGACACTGAGACACCAGAAATCTGGACGAGGGTGGGTAACTATGGAATGTAGGCAAATATTAATGGCAGCAATGAATTTTATCAGCATTTTCCAAAAAGTGGAACTCTTACACGGACGAGTCCAGGAGATGCATGAAAAAGTCACACTGAGGAGGAAACAGCTGAGCAGAGGCCCGAATGAAGGGAGGACACAATCCATGCGATTATCCAAGGAAAGCACATGGCAAGTGGAGGAAGCAACAAGTGCAAAGGCCTTGGGACAGGACCGTGTTTGGCTTCTCAGGTACAGCAAGAACAGTGCACGTCAAGCAACGGAGCAAACAGAAGAGGACTAAGAAATGTGGTTGAAGACGTGGGCAGGGATGAAATTCTGCACAGCCTTGTGGATCAGGGCTTAGATATTTTTTCTATAACAAGAGTAAGTTACCGGAAAATTAAAATTAGAGGAGTGATGTCCTCTACTTTATGTTCTGTGAGGATCATGTACCCTGGTTACTGTGTGGAGAGTAGACCATAGGCAAGAATGTCGGCCAAGAGCAAGAAAAGAAGTCTAACACAGCAGCCCAGACAAGGCAAGATGACAGTTCCAAATCATTATGTATTTATTTAATGTGTATAACAAACAAGGAAACCCTGGTAGCGTCGTGGTTAAGAGCTACGGCTGCCAACCAAAAGATCAGCAGTTCAAATCCAGCAGGTGCTCCTTGGAAACCCTATGGGGCAGTTCTACTCTGTCCTATAGGGTCACTATAGGGTTGCTATGAGTTGGGATCAACTTGAGGGCAATGGGTTTGGTTTTTTGGTTTGGTTTATAACAAATAAATACATACATACATATCCATCTCATCATACACATTTGTGATAATGATGCAGTCTTTACAAATACTTTTTAAAATTTTTATTTTTCACATAAAAAAGCAATCTAGGTGGGTAGATTTATATGGTAAAAACTGCAAAAGTAACACTCACTGACCAAAGTTTAGAAGACACCAAACTCTTGATATCAAAATGCACTATTAAAGAATCAGGTAAATTTTCTGCGCTTTTCTAAATAAACTGTGATCTCATAAAATAGTCCTGTGTTCTAACTGCAAAAATGCGCCTACTCATTTACTTCATCCTCCCCATCAGACTCACTTCTTGACAGACGAGAATAAAAAGAGAAGATTATGACCATCTCCTTGTGTAGTTACTGTGGCAGAGAGCTGGCTGTTCCCAAACTCGTTCTCCCCTTTTCTTGGGCACAGGGCTATCTGACAGGTTCCCAGACTCCTTTGGAGCTGGATGTGGCTAGGCAATTAAATTCTCACCAACAGAATGTGAACAGAACTTACGTACGTAACTTCTGTCTTACTTGCTTGAGAGGAAATTGCTTCCTGAACTTTCGTTCTTTCCTCTCCTGCAGGCTGGAACGTGGATATGGTGGGATACCAGCCTTGATCATCTGGACTCCCTAAGGCAGGGGTTCTCAACCAGAGGCAATTCTGCCCCCCTCCCCAAGGAACTTTTGGCAATGTCTGGAGGCATTTTTGGTTGTCACAATTTGGAGTGGGGAGGGTGCTACTGGCATCTAATGGGTAGAGGCCAGGGATGCTGCTAAACGTCCTACATACACAGGCCAGCCCTCAACAACAGAGAATTATTCTGGTCACGATGTTGGTAGTGCCAAGGTTGAAAACTCATGCTCTAAGGTAATGTTTCTCAAACTATGTAGAGATGAACTACTCAGGTATCTCTTAAAATGTCAATTCTGATACCGGAAGTTTGGAATTAGAATTGAGATTCTGCTTTTCTAACATATTCCCTGGGTGATGATGGACCAACAAGATAGAAAGAACTCGGGTCTCTGAATGATCTCCTGGAACACAGCTGCCCACCAGTCTAGACTGGCTAGAGTGCTACCTGTAGGGCTGATAGACAGACATATGCACCTGTACACTGGAATGCACTGTTTTCAGCTTGTGCTCCCTCTGAGAGGTTGGTGTCCACAAAGCATGACTGCTACATACCTTCAATACCACCTTTCACTACATTGGATCTTATTCAGATCATTGCACACTGGGGTCTCTGTGTTACAGCTGTTTAGCTTTTACCCTGACCAAAACGGTTACCATCTGCAAATAGTCGTCATGCTTCTCCTCTCCAGATCTAAAGAGCCTAGGAATTGAAATTTTCCAGAAAGAGAAGAAAAGCAAGGCAGGAGGACAGGACAAAAAACAAGATCGTGATTGCTAGAGATATCGGAGGGGGTATAATAGTTTCCAATGGTGGCTTCAACAAATCGCCACAAACTTTGTGGCTTAATACGACACAAATATACTATCTTATAGTTCTGGAGGTCAGAAGTCTGCAATGGGTCTCGCTGGGCTAAAATCAAAGTATCGGCAGGGCTGGAGGCTCTGGAAAAGAATCTGTTTCCTTGCCTTCTCCAGCTTCTAGAGTTCTCCATATTCCTTGCCTTGTGGCCCTCTTCTCCCATCTTCAAAACCAGCAACAGCGGGTCGAGTCCTTCTCCACTGCCATCCCTCTGGTTCTCTTTCTTCTGTCTCCCTCTTTCATTTACAGAGATCCTTGTGATCACATTGGGCCCATCCAGATAGTCCAAGATACCCTCCCATCTCAAGGTCAGCTGTTTATGAACTTTAATTTCATCTGCAGTCTTAACTCCTCTTTGCCATATACCCAAACACATTCACAAAGTCTGGGGATTAGGTTGCAGACATCTTGGGGGGCCATTATTCTGTCTACCACACCCATTACCCATTGCCATCGAGTCGATTCTGATTCATAGTGACCCTACAGGACAGAGTAGAAGCACCCCATAGGGTTTCCAAGGAATAGCTGGTGAATTCGAACTGCCAACCTTTTGGTTAGCAGCCGTAACTCTTAACTACTGTGCTACCAGGGCTCCTTGTCTACCATAGATGGTTAGAAAGCAGGCTAGACAGGTGAGAAGTTAATACACCAACCTGGGAAACACAGCCAGGGTAAGTAGGAAAAAGGGATAACAAGTCAACTGAAAGCAGCATGAGGAAATGTTCTAGTTGCTTCCAAAGCTCATCAAATACATGGCAGTTCTAAGAAGCAAGTGTTCCCTATAGCTTTTGTATGTTCTTTCAGTGTGAAGGAAGGAAGCATCAATGGTCACAAGTCAGGTGGGAGAGTTATACAGACTGAGCTGTCCAGGAATTCTTGGGATCTTTATGCACTCTGCCCTCAGAGTGTTTGCTATCCATACTATATAATAAAATAGTTTCTGTAAATTAAACCTCTTAATCTATCTTTACGATAAGAGTGCTTGTCCTATATTTCAGATACTCCCTGGAGTGCAACATTCCAGAAAACCAATTACCTGGGGGAATTCATGAGAACGTGCATGGATTAATAACAACTAACTTTTGCAGACAAAGCAGTTCCCAGCATGTCAGGATCATTCCCCCCTTGCAAAAAATCTCTGGACTTGTTAGAGGCTGTTATTCCCATTTTAGAGATGAGAAAACAAAGGCCACACACACAAAGCAAGAACCCAGGACCAAATCGAAAACTTCTGATTCCACATGCAGCTTTCTTTTCAAAATACCACACAGCTCCGAACAGCCAAAGTGCCCTAGTTAGCTGGGCTCCCTCAGTTTGACTCAAATATTTCCTCGGCTCTAGGGACACCCAAAGCTCTAATTCCCTGCAGAAGCCTTAACTAGAAGGTCTAGGAAAAGTTGTATCCACACTCTACAGTGTGGAAATGAATCAAACAGGGGGCCTCTGTGTAATTGCTTGATTATTAAATTGCAATTATGTAATTTTGATAATGCACTTAGAGAAACATAATCCAATCCACTCTTGGAGCATAATGGTCTATCAGGAATAATCCAGGTTCTTCTCTTACATCTTTGGCTGCTACAGCAACCAAGGCCAGGAAGCCTAACCAGGTGTTACGGTGGAGACAGGTGGCTTGTAACAGCTTTCTCTGTGACCCTGGGATGGTCGCTTCCCCTTTCTAAGTCTCATTCTCTATATTTGTAAAACCAGGATGTGAAAGCATCTACTTCAGGAGGCTGTTGTGAAGAATAAATGAGATACTGTTGGGTGCTGTAGAAACCTTTTGGGGAAACTGTCTAGCCCACACAGCTTGTTCGAGTGGGTTTCTCTTTCTTTCACCCAAAATAGCCTTGCAAAAAATAGCATGTGAGAAAGCTTAAAACAATTCTTAGCCAGAGTTCCCAAGAAATTTGAGCGCTGTTGCTTGTCAGAAGCCTGGAGTTTTGCAAGAAAACCTAGCACAATGCCTTACACATTGAAGGCACTCCTTCATTCATTAATTCATTGACACTTTTAATAAACAGCCATGTATTCAGTGCCTGGAGCCCTGGTGGCACAGTGGTTAAGAGCTTGGCTGCTAACCAAAGGCTGGCAGTTGGAACCCACCAGCCGCTCCTTGAAAACCCTATAGGGCAGTTCTACTCTGTCCTATAGGGTCGCTATAAGTCGGAATCGACCTGACAGCAATGGGTATTGAGTGCCTACCATGTGCCAGGCACTGTTATAGGCACCAGCAAGGAACAACACAGACAAGAGTTCTGCTATCATGTAGTTCACAATCTGGTGAGGAGAGAAGTAATTAAGATAATTTTGGACAGTAATATACGCACTGGAGAAAACAAAACAAGGAAACAAGCTCAGAAGTAGAGTAGGGTCTTTTCAAGTTAAGTAGTCAAGGAAGGCCTTTTTGAGGAGCTGAAATTTTGCTAATACCTAAAGGACAGATAAGGACAGCCTGGCTGTTTAGGAATCTGGATACAGGGCATTCCAGGAAGAGGCAACAGAACAAAAAGACCCTGAAGCAGGGATGGGAGTCCCCGAGTGGTGCAAACAGTTAACATACGCAGCTGCTAACCCAAAGGTTGGTGGTTCAAGTCCACCCAGATGCACCTTGGACGAAAGGCCTGGTGATCTCCTGCCAAAAAGCCGGCCTATGAAAACCCTATGCAGCACGGTTCTTCTCTGTTCCATGAGTTGGCATTGTCTTGATGGCAACTGGTTTTTTGTTTGTTTCTTTTAGGTGGAAATGAGCTTGACATGGTCCCAGAACAGAAAGTAAGCCACTTACACAGATTATTTGCTGGGGCAAGGCCCCTCAGTTAGCCTGTCCTGTAGGTAGGCCAGTCCATCTGTGCTGGGGGAATCAAAAGCTTCTAGCAGAGAATGCTAAAACTTTGTATTCACTCCCATGATGCTGGAAGACAATACTCCCAATGGAAAAGAGGTCTGAGGCAAATGAAAGGAAACGCTGTATGTCTGGGTTTGAATCCTAACTCTACCATTTTGGGCAAGTTACTTAACCTCTCTGTACCTCAGTTCCCTCACCTGTAAAATGTGGGCAATAACAGTACCTACCTCATGTGGTTCTTTAAAGACTGAGTGAACTCAGTGTTTGGTGCAGTGCCTGGCACATGTAAGTACAATAGATGTTGACTACCACTACTGCTATTCTTCCAGATCCGAGCCTTCAGCTCCCTTTCCACTCCAAAATAACCATCATTTGTCCCCAATCTGGTTTTTGCTTTGTAACAATATGAGTAGATCTACATTTACTAATTTACACCAATTCAACTGCCAACCCTCACCTTCATCTTGTCCTCTTGTTGTTGTATGCAAATGAGTTGATTCCAACTCACAGCGAGACTGTTGGACAGAATGGAACTGCCCCATGGGGCTTCCTAGGCTGTACTCTTTATGGGAGCAGATTGCCAGGTCTTTCTTCCTGGAGAGCCTCTGGGTAGGTTCAAACTGCTGACCCTTCCATTAGCAGTCAAGTGCTTAACCACTGCTCCACCAGGGCTCCTTTTCATCTTGTCCTACCACCCCTGAATTTGGAATAGTGGCCATCAGCACTTCTTAAAGCTGTTTAAAGATAATAGGGCTATAAATCTGAACATTAACAGTGGTCTTGCCATCCTTTCCTCCATCAAACGAAATGTGGAAAAAAACCTGCATTGTTTAAGTACAGCATTTTAGTTATGCTCATATAAACAAGATTTTCAGACGACTCTCAAACACATGACCTAAATTTAGGCATCAAGTAATTTTAAAAATAACAATAATAAAAAGGGGGTAGTGAAAGAGAGAGGAGGAGGCAGAGGGGTGGGGAGAGAGAGAGAAAGAAAGGAAAAGAAAGGTATTCTATTCCAGAAAAGGGCTCTGTCTTTGTATTTACTCTTGCCTTCTTATTCAGTTTTTGTTTTTATAAGTCTATTGCAATTCTTGTGAAATTGATTCCTAGTTATTTGATCTCTTTGGTTGGTTCTATAAACAGAATATTTTCTTCCATAAAACCATTTTTCAAAATGGCTGATGTAAGCATATAGGAAGACTATAGTTTTTGCATAGTAATTTCCACAGCAGCCATCTTAACAACAGAATAATATATTCTATTATTTTTTCTAATAGATTCATAGTGAGACTGATTATCTTAAGATTTGTAAAAAAGATTTATAAAAAGAAATCAATTACTGGCGAATAGTGATAATTCTATCTCCCCCTTTCTTAATTCTATTTCTTCTCTAATTGCAATATCTAATAATTCCTGAACAACAGTAAATAATAACAATGATAACAGACATTCTGGTCTTCTTCTGGATTTAACGGAAATATTTCTAGTGTTACATCATTAAAGATGATGTTGACTTTGGACATGATTCTATTTAATTGGGAGGTTCTTCCAATGATAGATAGTTAATTTTATCAGAAGTCTTTTTAATATTCATAAAACACAAGACTTTTCTCCTTTGCCCATATTAACAGTAAATCGCATTATTAGATTTCCTAAGATTAAACCATCCTTCCATTCCCGGAATAATTCCCACTTTGCCACGGCTTACATTACCTTGTAATATAATCATTTACATGTCCATTTCCCTTCTCTATGAGCTCTTTCAGATTTGGCCATGATTAATTCATGTTTTACCCCAGCATATAGCCCAGAGTTGACAATCAATACATGTTTAATATATAAATAAATGAATGACAATAATAATGAATAAATAAATAACAAGTGCACTGAACCTCCCAAACTAATTGTACTTCCTCCAGTGTTAAAGTCTTGGATTAGCAAGATCATGCACCTGTCCCAGAGTGGACCTTTATATATTTAACCGATATCTGGTTTAATTGGCCCCCACCTCTTCCAGCAACAGAACACCTACTTAGGCCTCTTGTTCTCCACAGGGAAATTATTCCCTATAGTTTTAACAGTGCTAACCCTACTTCCCATTGCCACCACCACTCCAAGCCAAAGGGTGGCTACATGGCTGAGGCCTAATTAGAATATTACACAATTATTACTTTAGGAATCGATAGATGACCCAAGCTGGGCCAAAGACATTTCCCAGAATTCCCCACAGAAGCTCTTAAGAAAAATTCTTTCCAAAAGGGCTGATAAACATAAAATATAATTGCCTAAAGTTGCTGTGACCCTATAGGACAGAGTAGAACTGCCCCACAGAGCTTCCAAGGAGCGCCTGCCCTTTGGTTAGTACCCGTAGCACTTAACCACTACACGACCAGGGTTTCCAAAGTTGCTGCTAACCATCTTGCCTAAAATACTGTGACACAACCGCTATGAGAATGAAACAAGACAGAGACAAACATGGCGAAGTAAAGGAGACAGAGACCTAGTGACATCCTGTGAGCCCCCTGGATCCAGCTTTGCCTGAAGCCATTACCCTCTAGACTTCCCACTTACATAAGCCAATAAATTATCTTTTTGTGCTTATAATAGATTGTTTTATTTCTATCATTCGCAATGAAAAAGAATTACCTAACTGATGTGTTGCTTTGTTTCCCTGTAAATATATCTTGTACATTCTTTAGTAAAGGTTAAAAAAATATTTTAAAGGAAGGCAATCCTAACTAAAAAAAACTAGTGAATGTTTAAAAAAAAAATCAACTGCCTGCTTTTAATCAATGGCAAGATGGTCTGAATGGCTCCCTTAGTGAATTATAATTTCAGATTGAAATTCCCAAGACAGTTATACAGAAGCTTGTTAAACCACAGAAACCAATAGAATCAAGAGATTACTTTATCAGGGCAGTGTTTCAATCAGTTCCAGAGATACCATCCATTATGCAAAACCAAAACCTTTCAAGCTTTCTAATGTACAAACCTAGCAATCTTTCATTCACCTAAAGAATTGGTATGATACTTAAAAAAAAAAAAAAATCATGTTATGATGACTGGAGAGCAGCAATGAAAGCAGCCAGGTCTGAAGATAGGAAGTTTCATGGGGTCTCGCTGAACAGTCCTGCCTTCTCAAATGCTTTCGGTTCTTCAGAAAAACTGTACTTGGCATCCTCAATGCTTCTGGACTCATCCAGGGCTCACGGCATCAGTTCCTACTGGAAGCTCGAGAAACTGCCAGAGTCTGGGCCCTATCCAACACCCCTGCCCCATTCCATTTGTTGAGAATCCTGGCTGCAGTTACCTCGTGAAATCAGGCTCTTCTCCTTCAGCTCAAGTTACAATAGACCAATTCTGGAACCTGGTTTTGATTATTCTCTGGAGAGCTACTTAAGAACTGCTTCAGGGTTTGAAATCCCTCATTCGGACATAATCTTGAAATAAAAAACTATCTTCAAATGAAAAATGTATTACAGCTTTCTTTTTAAGGCCTTCAGCACTGATGGGCAGGATGAAAGGAAGGAACTGCAAGAAAATGAAGGGAAGAAAGGAATAATGGAAGAGAAAGAGACGGAAGAAAGTGCAAGAGAAATTTACTAAGTCACAGACTATGTGAAGCACTTTATGTAACGTTTTATTTCATCCTCACATAATCCTTTGGATGTAGACAATATTGAGCCCATTCTGCAGATGAAGAAATTGAGCCTTACTAATATTAAGTATTAATATTAAGAAACACTTCTAGATACACTAAAACATCTTTAACATAATACAGTAATAACAATGTTTTGATGCACATCACAAAGTAGCACCCATTTATTATTACAAACCATTGTACGTACCTCAAATTTTCAATATAAAAAATTTTAATATAGAGACTTTACAGGGGTTGATTCATAACTACGGGTTGTATGTAAATTGGATGTTCATCACCCAGGGACCATGCAGTCGAACACTGCCCAAACGGACATTATGTGGTTCATAACTCTATGTTAACAAGCCAAGAAAGGAACTCCTGGTAGCACAATAGTTAAGATCTAGGCTGCTAACCGAAAGGCTGGTGTTTAAAACCCACACACTCTGTAGGAGACAAGATCCAGCAATCCACTCCCGTAAAGAGTACAGCCTAGAAAAGCCAATGGGGCAGTTCTACTTTGTCACATGGGGTCACTATGAGTCAGAAATTGACTCCATGGTGCCTACCAACAACAAACATTAAGTAAGTTTTCTCAGGTCACAGTAGAGTCTGACTTAGAGATGCAAATACTTGCTCTAAGGCACCTTGCTTCTACTCTAAGGCATCTTGCTTCTACTCTATCAGCCTCCTCTCTCCGAAAGGTCTAATACAGAAGTATGCGCCAAATATTGTGGGTGAATGGACCCCATGTAGACAATACAGCATTGTCACCTAAGAAAATGAGGTTAAGACAATTTTAGTATCTTGATGTCCAAGAGAACTAGCATATGGCAAAGCAAAGCCTAGAGCCCAATTTTTCTAACTCCCTCCACCTGACCAGAATCTATTTTATAAGTACTAATCATCTACACAGAACAAATACAGGCTGTCCCAATTAATGAGTGAAAAGTTGAGAATTTTCCCCACCTTCAAGAAAATTTTAATTGGGAATAAAAGGAAAATATTCATGAATTTTATTTTTCTGCCTCAATGTTCCTGTTTATACCAAGCTCTTTTTGTTGTTGTTATCATGTATCTGGGAGGTTATTTCCCCCATGCTGTTGCAAAATCTGTAAAAGGGGAAAAAACTTAAGCTAAAACAGCACGTGCAAACCACAATTCTGGCAACTTCAAACATTATGGGTATGCCAGTTGCTTTCTGAAATGAGTTTAAACCAGAGGTCGCAAACTGGTAGCCAGCTGGCTCTATAGAGCCCACAGATGTGTTGTGTTTGTCCCACAGCATTGGCCCACACAGTGTTTTTAAGAAATATGAATTTGTTGCCAATATTAAAAATCTACAGTAGATTTCAGATCAAAACCTGGATTTCCATTTTCTCCTAG
This sequence comes from Elephas maximus indicus, assembly GCF_024166365.1. NCBI lineage: Eukaryota > Metazoa > Chordata > Mammalia > Proboscidea > Elephantidae > Elephas > Elephas maximus. Next base: position 85,992,149 of record NC_064830.1, on the reverse strand, counting down.
AAAGTTGAAGATCTAGCTAGAAGTGATCAGTGGCTGCCCTTTAGAGAGAGTCTATGCACCCCAGTTTCTCCCCACCTAGTCTGTGTCACTCATTTATAAGATCTGCATGGGTTTTTGACCCTTGGTTTAAAAAGTTAAGTGGATGCTGACTGCAAAGCGAATCATTATAAAGCTTTTCCCAAAACCACCCCCGATAAAAGATTCTTTCATCAATATTGCCACAGCTGTGATGGACAGTAAGGCATGCAAAGAACCAAAATGATGTGAGAAATGGAAAAATCTAGTCGTCATGTCTGTTTAGATTTCTGCTCTAGGATACTCATTTTGTTTAGAAAATGCATTCACTGGCATTGTTTCATTTATTCCACCTAACAATCCTGCAAGGAAGAAATTACTGTCCAATAAAGAAACGAAAACCAAAACCAAACCCAAACCCACTGCCATTGAGTCGATTCCGACTCGTAGCGACCCGATAAGACAGAGTAGAACTGCCCCATACGGTTTCCAAGGAGTGCCTGGTGGATTTGAACTGCTGACCTTTTGGTTAGCAGCCATAGCTCTTAACCACTATGCCACCAGGGTTTCCAAAGAAACTAAAGCTGAGGAAAAAGAAAAACAGAAATTAAAGCTGAGTGATATGAAATAAGCTATCCAACCAAAATCATCCAACTAGTCAGTAACAAAGCCAGTTTTTAAACCCAGTTTTGTCCAGCTACAAAGGCTATGCCTTTGGGAATTTAAAAAACACTTAGTAGAGCCTTGAAGCTTGTTTCGACCTCAGGGCCTTTGTACTTGCTGTTCCCTCTACTTGGTAACCTCTCCCCACAGATCTTCATATTAGAGGATCTTACTCTTCACTTCATTTAGGTCACTTCTACAGAGAGCTCTTCCCTAATCATCCTAGTTTAAAAAGCACATGTACACACACTATCCTCTAGCACTCTGCCATTCAAAGTGAAGCCCTGGACTGGCAGCATCAGCATCAGCTGGGAGTTCAGTAGAAATTCAGAATCTCATGCCCCACCCCAGACCTAGTGAATCAGGATCTGCACGTCAACAAGACCCCCAGGTGATTCCTGTTCACGTAAAGTGTGGAAGGCACTGCTCCACACGAGCACTGTGCAACAGAAATAACAATGGGAACCCCAGAGGCAATTTTTAATTTTAAATGTAGGAGCCACATTAAAGACAGTAAAAAGAAACAGGTGAAATTAATTTTACAATTTTACTTAACCCAATACGAATATTATCACTTCAACGTGTCATCAATATACAAATTATTCATAAGCAACGTAGCATTCTGTTTTTCAAACTGAGTCTTCCAAATCTGATTTGTACATTATACTCACAGCACATTTCAGTTCAGGCACTTCATACATTCAAGGCCACATGTGAAGAGTGGCTACTGGTGCTGGGCAGAAGAGTTCTGAACCATCAGAGACATTAGGTACTTTCTTTTTCTTTTTTTTCAAATAATTTTTATTGTGCTTTAAGTGAAAGTTTACAAATCACGTCAGTCTCTCACATATAAACTTATATACACCTTACTACATACTCCCACTTACTCTCCCCCTAATGAGTCAGCCTGCTCCCTCCTTCCAGTCTCTCCTTTTGTGACGATTTTGCCAGTTTCTAACCCTCTCTACCCTCCCATCTCCCCTCCAGACAGGAGATGCCAACACAGCCTCAAGTGTCCACCTGATACAAGTAGCTCACTCTTCATCAGCATCTCTCTCCAACCCATTGTCCAGTCCCTTCCGTGTCTGATGAGTTGTCTTCGGGGATGGTTCCTGTCCTGTGCCAACAGAAGGTTTGGGGACCATGGCCGCCGGGATTCCTCTAGTCTCAGTCAGACCATTAAGTCTGATCTTTTTATGAGAATTTGGGGTCTGCATCCCACTGATCTCCTGCTCCCTCAGGGGTTCTCTGTTGTGCTCCCTGACAGGGCAGTCATCGGTTGTGGCCGGGCACCATCCAGTTTACTTTATTTTTCTTTATAGCCTTTATCACAACCAGAAATCTCACTACAAATTTATTTGCTTTTTTATTTTCTGTCTCCCCTACTCCTCTGCTAAAGTCTCAGTTTTAGGGAAACAATTGCTTCATCTGTCTGTTCACCACTTTATCCCCAGCACCTAAAACAGTACAGGCACATAGTAAACATTTAGTAAATATTTGTCGAGCGAATGCATTGAATGATCTTTTTAGCGCTTAATGAGTAGCAATGTGATGGTAGTGGAAGAAACCAGCACTTTGAAACTAGACAGCTCAGCTCTGCCACTGACCAGCCCAGTGACCTTGGGCAAGTCATTAACCTCTCTGAGTCAGCTGTAAAACAGGGATGCTGCTATTTAACCCAAAGAGTTATCACGACACTCAAATAGCATATGTCTAGCAAGTGCCAACCACCACAATAGTAGGCGTTCCATAAACGCTAACGCCTTTCCTTCCTCCTTCACCTTCTCTACAAATACATATGCGAATAATGTCGCCACCAATTTCCTCTGGGTAGCATGAGCATGACTGTTGAAACCGGTCCTCCAGCCAATGGGATGTGTGCAGTAACTGTTGACTGTGAAGATAACTTGAAACCATGGACGGTCACTTCTCATCATCCTGGAGCAGTCATAGTTACTGCACAGCTTGTAAGCCTCAAGGCAGGACACAGCTGAAGTAGGTGCCATCACTTTGATGAGTCCTACAGGGGTGGTCAGTTGGCCTGCCCTGAGGTCCCCTCCCTTAGAAGAGTTTAAGCACTCTGAGTAGACAGCTCCTATCAGCTAATACTGAAGGGTATGTAGTGACTTTGCTTTTTCCAGTGGGGTGGGGAGAGGTGGGGTAGGGAAGAGGGTTAACCTATTCTCATGTATTGATCATTAGCCTCAACGCAACAAGCGAGGCTTGCTTCCCCAGAACTTTAACTCTTACATCCCAACCCGTAAATCTATCCTGGTCCTGGTGATCTGATGCACATCCTCTAATCACAGTCAATCAACAGCATAGGATCAAATCACAACTCAGATTTAGAGATAAGTGGAGTGACGCCAGGAGCCCCAGTGGTGCGGTGGTAAAGAGCTTGACTGCTAACCAAAACGTCGGCAGTTTGAATACACCAGCCACTCCCTGGAAACCCTAACGGGTAGCTCTATAGGGTCGCTATGAGTCAGAATTGACTCAAGGGCAAATTTTTTTTTTTTTTTTAATGGAGTGACACCAAGGAAATAAAAAAGTGAGGTCTCTTTTGTTGTATATGAAGAATGCACAAGCCAGCTCTGTGGACAGCAGCCCGATTTCTTCCCGCTCTCCCTCTTGCTGAAAACACAAGAACCAGAAACACTTGCAGAATTAGTAGGCTACTGGAAAGCATGCTGAAAACAAACAAACAAAAAAACAAATAAAACCCAGAAAAAAAAAATGTACAAGAAAAATATCAGAATCTTTAACCTGCGGTTCTCTAATTAGGCCAATAGGAGGATAAGATTCCTGGTAGGACAGGAGGTCCATCGGGAGGAAGCATACAGATGCTACCATCTAACAGATTCGGAGTTGGATCAGAGAACCCAGGGGAAGGGTTCCTATTATTGGTTTGAATCAATGTCTGTTTCCTTTTCTGCAGAATAGGGAGGATGTTGTCCCCTCTTCCCACACAGGAGAGAAAGAAGAGCCCAAAGAGATGGGGCTCATGAAAATCTCACAACTGCCCCCCCCCAAAGCACTGATGTCCATATTAAGACTAGAGAGAGAGCCATGCAAAATCAGTCCTGGCACACTTGGCTTCTGCGAGTGTAAGGACCTTCTGGGAGAATTCTGAACAGCCAGGTTTCCGCTGTTAGACACACATCGACAGGAAGCTTTCTGTCCTTAAGAGTGTTTCTTCACCAGCACTTCCAACATTTATCAACATTTATAAGGATCTATCATGAGCAACAGAGTCCCTGGGTGATGCAAATGGTTAAGTGCTCCCCTGCTAAATGAAAGATTGAAGGTCCCACTCCATCGAGCCACTTCTGAAGAAAGGCCCGGCAATCTACTTCCCCAAAAATCAGCCATTGGAAACTCTATAAAGCACACAGCTCTGCTATGACATATATGGGGTCCTCATGAGTAGGAATCAACTCCATGGCAACTGGTTTGTTTCTTTGTTTACCGTAAGCAACATGAGGGGTGGGGCATTGAGGACACACAGATGTCATATGGTCTTTCTAAGTGAGGATCAAGTGAATCCAGTTCTACCTATACCCCTTCAGTTTAACAGTTCTATGGGTGGCTTCCAAATATTGACACTGAGCCCCAAGTACCACAAGTGATTGCTGGGGGCTTCAGACTAGGGGTACCACTGCACCAGAACAATATCTTCAGGAGCCATGCTGTGACAGCCTCAGTATAAAAGAGCCTCAGTGTAAAAGAGCAAGGGAAAGTACAGCATGTTCTGCCCTTTCATTTAGAAACGCCTCCAAATCCTCGGATGGGACTTCCTGACATGCATTCCACCAAGTACCCTCCATCAACTTTAAGTCATTCCAGTAAAACACGTCTTCTGTATTTACAGCTGCTGCAAAAAAAAAAAGCAACCTAAAAACACATGTTGGAAAGATTTGATCCTCATGCCTCCGTCATCCCCAAAGAGCATCTGACACTTCTCACAAGACACACAGCTTTAAAATTAGAACTGGAAAAAGCCACAGTCACCCTCATAAGTCCAAAGCTACAGCACAGAAGAAACCAGAACATTCCTCTAATCAACAATTAAACAACTGAAACCTTCCCAGGCACCATACCCTTTCTGTATTTTGCTGTTGCTGCATTAATCATCCTAACACCTTTTTAATTATAATCACAAACTGGAAGCCATGGCTTGTGATGTTATAAACACTGATTTTCCAGTTAAATTAGGCATTCGCTGTTTTATGTTTTGATAGGAAGGGGCTGTTTGAAGCCTCCTGAAATATTGCAATTAGTTCTCGCTGTTGAAACAGACAAGCCATTAACAGACACATTGGCCGTTTCAGTGTGATCTGCTGGAATGTTTACGCCTAAATGTGCTCCTCTCAAGCTTTTAAAGCATAAGGCATATTTTTAAAAGTGGAAAGAAATCAATCACAATACACACATTTATTATATATTTCTGAAGTTATTTCTGAAACTTTTCCAGGCTGTAATTTAAACTTAGAAAGCACCCCTCTTGAACAGAGAGGCAACCTGTCAAGAAACAATCTTTACCTATTGGCTCTGTTAAGATGATAACATCACCTTAGTTGACAAAGCCTGTGTTTCTGTTTGACAATCGCAATTAATTACTGAAATGCAACCCAGATGGAGCCATCCATTCAGATTTGGTTCCCAGAGCAATACAAAATGGGAGGAAAAGGAAACAAACGTGAAGGACGTTTGCATTTTGGATATCTTAACCAGAGTTGTTTCGGATGTTACGGCTGGCAAGAAAGCTGGATCGTTAGTTTATTTTATCTGCACTTGACTTTCAAGCCCTCTCTTCTCACTTCCTCTCACTGCCAGGAGACGGTAGGAAATGGGAGAGATGAACATGTCACCAAACACAAGCTCCCATCTGTTGCAAAGGAAGAGCGGGTGGGAGAGGGCATGGGTGCAGGGCATGAAAACTCTTAGGGCACCAGCTATCATGCAGAAATTGATTCCCCTGACGCAAAATCAACTCCGTTCACTCAGCCAAGGAGGATAGAGAGTTCTGGAGGTGGAAACCATCCTCGGTCAAATTCACCAGCAACACATTTTTAACTGTTTCTATTCATTTTTCTCTGACCTGAAAATAATAAAGTTGCATTCCAGCCACGCAAATGCTTTTGGGGGCGATTTTGAGAGATTCCAGGGGATCTCAAAGCTCCGTAGTCAACCCAGCTATCCTGGGTCATTCCTCAGCTGTGTCCCCAAAGGCAACAGCCCAGAGCCCCCAGAGTGACTGGATTAGGGAACACCCCGAGGGCAAGAGGGCTGAGGGCTCCCGGGTTTGGAGCTAGGCAGACTAAGAAAGCCTATCTTTAGAAGAGGAGCCCGGGACAGGCAGGCGGATACCTCCTCCCCTCGCCCTGAAATTTCGTGATTCTTAGCCAGAGTCCAGACCTCTCAGCCGCTCCCCCTGAATAGCCCCGCCAGGGCTCGTTGAGCCCTTGTGGGGCCGAGGACACTCGGGACGGTGTTTGGATTTCTAAGGGAATCCAAAGTTGGGAGCTTCCCTCTCCACCGAGTCTCACCCACGCCTCTGTCCCATCCCGCCGAGCCCAGGGTCCTACCTGTACCACTCCAGCCCCTTTTCGTAGTTCCTGTCGAAGAAGTGCGGCTCTACACCCACCGCCCGCACGTCTGGGTGGACTCGGATGGCCTCCAGCAACGCGCGGGTCCCCCCTTTCTTGACCCCGATGATAAGCGCCTGTGGCAGCTTCTTCTCCCCGTAATCAGGGGTGCTGGCGGCGCCGCCCCTCTCGCTGCTCCCGTTGGCCGCCCTTCGGCCTGCGAGCTCCTCGTCGGTGGTGCTGGACTCCTGCGCTTCCCTCTCCAGCAGCGCGCTCTGCGCCGTGATCACCTCGCTGGGTGCCAGCGGGGTCCGGAGCCAGGCGTCCCGGGCGCCTCCGCCGCCGCTCGCCAGACCCCAGCCGTCGGCCCCGGGGGCTGCAGGCTGCTCGGTGGACTCGGGTGGCTCCCCGCGGCTTGCGTTGTCCGGCGGCGGCGCGGGCGGCTGCGAGGGGGCGCCGAGGCGCACGGGGGGAGGCACCAGAGAGGGTGCCGGCGGGCTCGGCGGGGGCGCGGCGGCGGAGCCCGGCGGCTCCTGCAGCGCCAAAGGGAATTGCAGGGAGCCCGAGCCGCCCAGGAGACTGTAGCACAGGTAGGTGACGGACAGGGACAAGGTGCACATAAAAAGCAGCTTGCGCGCCGGCGGCCCCTTAGCAGAGGCGCCGGGCGGCGGCGGCGCTGCCAGAGGTGGAGGCGGAGGCGGAGGCGGAGGAGGTGCGGGCCACGGGGCCATCGCGGCTCCCGGCTCGCAGCGGCGGCGGCGGCGGCAGCCCCCGGCGCTGCCCGGACATGGTTTCAGCCGCCGCCCCCGCCGCCGCCGCCGCTGCTGCTGCCCAGCCGCTCCGGCTGCATGAAGCGACGCCGCTGCGCCCCCGGCCCTGGCCGCTGTCCCGCTGCGCCAGGGGGAAGCCTGGCCGCATGGCCCCCCTCTCCACTCTCCCTGCGAAGTCCAGGGGGCCCCCCCACCACCCCCCTCAGCCTCTGGCCGGGGGACCGAGGGGGGCGCGCGGACCCGCCAGCAGCACCTGCTCCGTCTGCAGCGCCCCCGCTTCCCGGCTCCGCCGCGGCTCCTGCCTCAGCCTCTGCCGCCACCGCCGCGCGCTGTTGCAGCCCCGAGTTCCTTCCCCGCTGCTAACTTTCTGCGGGGAGAGAGGAGACGCACGGAGGGGAGAAGAAGGGGCCGGGCGCGCGCCCGGCGCCGCTGAGGGAAGGGGGGTGCGCCTCGCGCGCGCCTGCGAAGGGGGGCGCGGGAGCGGAGGCGTGCTCTAGGGCTGGGACACCCGGGAGATCCGAGATCTTGCCCCACCACACTTGAGCTGTTCCCGCCCAGCCCCGTGTGCTTCCCCTCCCCTGGGAGCCTGGGACTCCGGTTTCTCCATCCCTCTCCAATACTTTTAGGAACGTAGAGCCCAATGCCAGCCGCCGGTGCCGCGCCCTACGGAGCTTAAGGACAGCGGGTGGCCAGCTCACGCCTCCCTTTTTCCCCTGGGACTCCGGAGAAGCCCGGCCCATCCCTGAGCCGTCCTTCTCTCACTCTGGGTATAGCCTTGCCTTTGGTTCTGGAATGTTTCCTTCTCCACGTCAGCTTTCCCATCCCAACTTCCATCTTTCCAGTCTCCCCATCTTATCTTGAAGCTCCTGATGGGTGGAGCTTTGACACAAACCCCCCTGGTTTCCCAGTCCTAGAGCTTTTGCCTCTGTCTGGCCACCGGTGTCTGCTTTCTTCTCCTGAACGTCCAAAACCACAGGTGCACACACACCTCGTCCCTCGGGGGCATTGCCACCAAAGGAACTGAGGTTTCCCTGGACTCAAATAGACGGAGCCCATCATTGCTCTAAAAACCTAATAGGCAGAGACAAGCTGGGTTGCAGGGTGTCTGTGCAACGCCTCACTGAATTAAAAAAAAAAAGAAGAAGAAAAGTATTTTCTTTGCAAAGAGATTCCGCCCCTCACTTCTCTCTCTCCCTCCTGGGGGAAATGGTAAACATCAGAACGCTTTGGAAGATTCAAAACTAGACTCTGCTTCCTGTTGCCTTTCGCTGGGGCGCGGTGGGGGGGGGTGGTGGTGAGGAAAACAGGGGAGGCAGCATAATCAACTGAGGCACTCTAGAGAACTCTGCTTGCTGGAGACAGGGGCGACCCGTCATTCAGCTGGCCAGTTCCCTCTCCCTAGCTCAGTGAGCCCCGTTTACACTGCAAGCCTCAGCTGGGTGCCTGCTGAGCAGGTCTCTGCTTTCGCCTCTTGGGCTGATATGGTTGGCATCTCCGGTTTTGTTTGATCACATGATAGGAACAACAGTTGAAAGAATACAAAGTATATAAAGCCTAAATATTAACTAGATTCCTAATGCCAAAGAGAAAAGAAGGAACGTTAATCAAATATGATGAAGAACATGGACTTTTCCCTGAGTGAACAAAAGCTCACTGCTGCTCTCAGCTGGACATGGGTTTCCTTCACTGCAGCTTTAGTTCAGATAAAGATTATTCCTTTATAATATATTTTTTATGGTACACTGGAGACCTCTGAAATGCAGAGTCTGGTGTCCTGTAAATCATTCTGTGTAACTAGGGATGCTTTTTCAAACACCACACAACTGTATTACTGTAATGTTAATGGGAAAGGGCCAACCAGGGCTGAGAGAAAGTCTAGCTGTGCCCAGCCCTCCCTTCTGTTCCAAACCCAGCCCTGGGGTGGTCAGCCAGGAGGCCCAGATGGCAGCAGATATTGTCATTGCTGTGGTCTGTCTTCCTTATGGCTCTCAGGTACCAATACACCCAGCATGTGGCCCAGGGACTCCCTGCAGCTCACACCTACTGCCCAAACTTCTCCATCCACTCCCTGCAATTGAAGCAAATCTTCTCTGAATCTAGTGTTACTAAAGATGTGCTCTCAAATTCAGAAAGGTTTTTAGAAAATGGTATTAAAACTTAACCCAGAGGTGGCAAGCTGATGCCAAACTGGGAGCTGATTTGGCCAACACAGTAATATTAAGAAATTTGAACTGGTTGCAATATTTTAAAAATTGAGGGCTTTCTCAAAAACAGTCTGGATTTGAGGTTTCTGTTGAAAAATCAGCAGATCCAGCAACTTTGAGCCCTCAGCCAGAGCTGAGGAGCTGCTGGCCCTTTGGATGGAGCCCTTTGGATGCCCTGCTTTCATGGTGCCCACTCAGACTGCCCCACACGTTTATGTTACTTGCCTGGGTTCTGCTAGTAAGGAAACTTCCCAATAGTCCTTCTCCCCACATGCCATCCCCAAGTTAAAAAAAAAAAAAGAAACAGTTGGCCTCAAGTCAGTTCCGACTCATGGCAAGCCACATGTGTTAGAGCAGAACTGTGCTCCACAGGGTTTTCAATGGCTGACTTTTCAGAAGTCGATCACACTGGGCCTTTCTTCAAAGGTACCTCTGGGTGGAGTCCAACTGCCATCCTTTTGGTTAGCAACCAAGTATGTTAACCATTTGTACCACCCAGGAACTCCCTACCCCCAAATAGTCACACATTAATAAGAGACTCTTGAGGAAAGGTTAGTTCAAATGACTAATGGGTCACAAGCACTATAGCCTCCACCAGACTGAGTCCAGCACAACTAGATGGTGCCCGGCTACCACCACTGGCTGCTCTGACAGGGATCACGATAGAGGGTCCCAGACAGAACTGAAGAAAAATGCAGAACAAAATTCTAACTCACAAAAAAGAACAGACTTACTGGTCTGACAGAGGCCGGAGCAACCCCGAGAGTATGGCCCCCAGACACCCTTTTAGCTCAGTCCTGAAGTTGCTCCTGAGGTTCACCCTTCACCCAAAGATTAGACAAGTCCATAAAACAAAACAAAACTAAATGGGCACAGCAGCCCAGGGATGAGGACGAGAAGGCAGGAGGGGACAGGAAAGCTGGTAATAGGGAACCCAAAGTCAAGAAGGGGAGAATGTTGACATGTCATGGGGTTGGCAACCAATGTCACAAAACGTTATGTGCACTAATTGTTTAACGTGAAGCTTGTTCTGTAAACCTTCATCTAAAGTAAAAAAAAAAAAGGAAAAAATCTTAAGGAGAATTAGTTAAATATCATGTCCCACAAATGATAGGAAGGAGGTGTTGTTTTCGAATGGGCGTTTTGTTGATTTCTCACTTATGCGTTTTTTTGTTTTTTTTTTCTAAGCTTGATCCAGGCTGGTTCTAGGGGCAAGTTCTTGAGAAACCGCCAATGAAAAGTACAAGCTATCTACATAGGGAAGACAAACTTCACTCAATAATTCCCAATAGATCTGGAGACTAAACAGAAATGTTTTGCCTTTCCACTGCCCGCACCCATGCTTGTTCAGGCCTATCTGGGTTTGTACAGTATTCCTCCAATTAGCCAGGCCTCCGCTGTGCCTCGTTTCTGTTCATCCTAGACAATAGCAGATCAGTGTTTCTCAGATATACCTCTACTGATGCCCTCCCTGACTCAGAAACCTGCCTAACTAACAAACTCCACCCTCCTCATCTTGGCACTCCAGGTCGGCGCCCACTTTTTCGTGTGCCTCAAGGTCCTGCCAAACCGAACAAAGCATGTTATCCAAATATTAAAAAAAAAAAAAAAAAAACCTGTTGCCATCAAGTTGATTCCGAATCATAGCAACCCCGTAGGACAGAGTAGAACTGCCCCATAGGGTTTCCAAAGACCAGCTGGTGGATTTGAACTGCCAACCTTTTGGTTAGCAGCCGAGCTCTTAACCACTGCACCACCAGGGCTCCTATCCAAATACAGACATTGTATTATTTGGTTTCACCTCTGTATTATCAGATGGTTAAAAAAAAAAAAAAAATTTTTTTTTTTTTTTTAGAGTTAAAACAAAGCTGTCATCTGCTAGCTGCGTGTCTTATGGACAGGTCATTTCACCTCCCTGAGCCTCAATTTTTGCATCTATAGATTGTAGATAATAAAACTCACCTCAACTTGTTGTCATAAAGAGTGAAATTAAATTAGCACATGCAAAAAATACCTGACTCCATGCTTGATATATGGTGGCTACCAATAGTTATTTGGATGTTAATATGGGCTCATGCCATGCCCTGTTTCTTTTCCTGTTAAAATATTATCCTTGAAAAATATGTGTGTACCTTTTCTTTAAACCCAGCCAATGTGGAAGCTTAAGTGCAGTTTCTAAGCAGCTCAGTTCATAGCTTTATAATACGATGCCACATCTAATGACTCTCAAAGTATTTTTAAGCAGCAGAAACTAACTCTGCCTAACTTCAATTTGTGTGTGTGTGCGTGTGTGTGTGTATGTGTGCTTGTTATAAAGAAATTTACTGGAAAGATTGATGATAACTGAAGAAAATTTTTAAAATCAATAAGCAAACAAAAAGCAGAAAATAGGCTTGTAAAAGGACCATGGAGCGTATGGCAGTCAGCGTACTGCTATTTACCAAATGTTGTCAGTTCTCTTTTGTGGGAACATGGTAGGGACATGCTTCCTTGGCCCCTTAAAGTTAGGTGTGACGATGTGACTTGCTTTGGCTAACAAAACATAAGCAGAAGGTGCATCGCTTCCAGACTGAAGCTTTAGGAGACAGTGGGAAGTTTGCCACATTCTATTTCCCTACCTGACAATTACAGGAGGAAGTCGTACCTCTCTTAGCCTCCATCTCTGAGAAGGACCACATAGATGCGGCCCTGATGTCATGTGGCAAGACTGAGAAATCAACTTGCCTTGTTTTTAATTCCTGGGATTTAGGGGTTATGTGTTACCACAACACAACCTAGTCTGTCTTGAGTAATTGAAAAATACATATTGTCAGTTTCTTTTTGCTGTTGGCCCAAATGATTTCAGTAAACCAATATTAGAATGCCCTTTCACAAAGTTGGATAAATGACAGATTAGAAAGTCCATTATTAAAAAAAAAATTTTTTTTAATCCCTAGCAGTGTTGACGGAATCCTATCTCATATTGCAAATGTATTTTCCCCCAATTTGTCTTCTACAAAAAAAAAAAAAAAAAAAACCGTATCGATGGAAATCTGGAGATAAACTCTCAGACAAAATCAACATGGTGACAAAGAGGGATAGTCAAACCAAACCAAACCCACTGCAATCAAGTCAATTCCGACTCATAGCAACCCTATAGGACAGAGTAGAGCTGCCCCATAAAGTTTCCAACGCTGTATTTACAGAAGCAAACTGCCATATCTTTTCTCTAATGCAGAGTGGCTGGTGGGTTCAAACCACAGACCTTTTGGTTAGCGGCTGAGCACTTAACCATTGTGCCACCAGGGCTTCTAAAGAGGGACATTTAATACTTGTAAAAGGCATAAAATATTTTATTAATAATAATGGCCATCATCATATTTGAACTTGCATTAAAAAGGAGCTTATATGGGAATTTTTTTTTTTTGGTTTAGGTTTATATTCGAAATTAGGAAATTTGTTGTTAGGTGCTGTCAAGTCGGTTTCAACTCATAGCGACCCTACGTACAACAGAACAAAACACTGCCTGGACCTGTACAGTCCTCACAATCCTTGCTATGTTTGAGCCCGTTGTTGCAGCCACTGTGTCAATCTATCTCACTGAGGGTCTTCCCCTTTTTCACAGACCCTCTACTTTACCGAGCATGATGTCATTCTCCAGGGACTGGTCTCTTCTGATAACATGTCCAAAGTACGTGAGATGAAGTCTCACCATCCTCCCTTCTAAGGAGCATTCTGGTTGCACTTCTTCCAAGGCAGATTTGTTCATTCTTCTGGCAGCCCATGGTATATGCAATATTCTTCACCAACACGGTAATTCAAAGGCACCAATTCTTCTTCAGTCTTCCTTATTCATTGCCCAGTTTCACTAGCATATGACGCAATTGAAAATACCATGGCTTGGATTAGGCACGCCTTAGTCCTCAAAGTGACATCTTTGTTTTTCAACACTTTAAACAGGTCTTTTGCAACAGATTTTCCCAAAGCAATACATTGTTTGATTTTTGACAGCAACTTCTATAGGTGTTGATTGTGGATCAACAAAATGTATTGGATGGAATTGATGCACTGGAATTGTGGTGCTGGCAAAGAATATTGAATATACTGTGGGCTGCCAGAAGAAGGAACAAATCAGTCTTATAAGAAATATAACCACAATGCCCCTTAGATGGGAGGATAGCAAGACTTCTCACTCTGGACACATCAATAGGAAAGACCAATTATCAGAAAAGGACATTACATTTGGTAAAGTAGAGGGTCATCAAAAATGAGGGAAACCCTCAATGAGGTAGATGGATTGTCAAATAGCCACAACAATGGACTCAAAAATACCAACAATCATGAAAATGGTGCAGGACCTGGCAACATTTTGTTTTGTTATGTATAAGGTCACCATGAGTCACAGCCAACTCAAGGGCAACTCACAACCACAAAGAAAGATTATAGCTTCGAATATACTTATAAAGATTAAAAAATTGAAAATAAATGACTTGCATGTTCAACTCAAGAAGCTAGAAAGAGAGCAAAAGAATAAAGCCAAGAAGTAAGGAAGTGAAGATAATAGCCAAACATTTGTTTATATTTATTTGTAGTTCATATATTTTTTGTGATTTGCATGCTTAATTGTATTTTATCAGCTTCCTATTGCTTAGTTGACATTTCCTACTAATTTATAAATGCCTCTTATGTATTAAGGATATCAGTTTTTTTACTATATCATGTATATTCCAAATGTTGAATTACCAATTTGTCTTTACCAATAAACTATGTTTTTAATGTTTTTAACTTTATTTATTTTTTGTTTTTTTAGGTAGTCTATTTTACAGTTAATACCTTTAGTGGAAAAAGAACTCTGCCAAACAAAATATGTAAATATTCATCTACATTGTATATTTTTGGTTTATTTTCTACATTTAAATGTTCAAATCATGTGAATTTATTTTGATACACAGTTTTACACTGGATCTAACTTAATTTTTTTTTCCTGTCTTAGTATCTAGTGTAGCTATAACAGAAATACCACAAGTGGATGGCTTTAACAAACAGAAATTTATTTTCTCAAAGTTTAGGAGGTTAGAAGTCTGAATTCAAGGTGCCAGCTCCAGGGGAAGACTTTCACTCTCTGTCAGCTCAAGGGGAAGGTCCTTTTCATCAACCCACTTCTCCACCTGGTCTCCAGCACTGGGAGCCCAGGGACCAGCAGCACCCCCTCTTCTGCCCAGCCAACTGAGCGAGGGGCCTGAGGACCTGCAGCACCTGCTCCTACAGCCAGCTGCCCACAGTGGGGACCCACAGACCACTGACACCTGCAGCTCTGCCCCGTCACTGGCACCAAGAGCTCACAAACCAGAGGCACCCACTCTAACACCCAGCAACCCGTGCCAGGGGCCTGCAGAGCAGTGGCACCTCCTACTCCATCCAGCCACCTGCTTTGGGGACTTGAGGCCCTGTGGCACACCCTCCCCTGTGGAGCACTCTAGCAGACAGGGGCACACATTCCTAGTGGGCAACTGTGGACTGATGGCATCCCCCCCGCCTAGGCCTCTGCACCACCTCCCCTGTAAATGGATGCTTGTGTCCGTTCCAACTACTCCCACGCAGCCCTACCTGCCTGGAACCTTCAGTGAGAGTTTCTGTACCACCTACTCGGTGACCAGCGACCCAAGCCCTGACCACCCAGCGGCCAGCAGTGTGCACATACAACACCCAACCCAATGACCAATGAGAACGCTCCCTGCAACCACACCCAGGTGACCGGCCATACCGACACATCACCTCACCAATAATGCCAGCTACATCCTCGGCCACCCCACAACACCAACAGAGACCCATGTTCACATACCTAGCCACTGCTCCACCCACCCAGAGACAAGTGGAGAGAGCTCCAGTGTGGCTAGGCTAGTGACCAGAGTAGCACGGGTGCCCCACCTACTCGGATATATCAAAATGAAACAAAAATCAGGATGCAGCAAATAAACATACAATAAATACATAAATATAATAACATCTTAATGCCTCAGAGACAACAGACAGTATCAAATCACATAAAGAAGCAGGACAGGAGGGATCCAGCAATTAACCAAAATAAAGAACCAGAAAACCTCCTGGAGGAAGAAATGGTAATGGAGCTACCTGATAAGGAATGCAAAAGACTAGAGTATAGGGTTCAAGAGATCGGTGAAAACACAGACGAAATCAAGAAAACATGGAAAAACAATTGAAGAATTCAGGAAAACAATACAAGAACAAAAATGACAAAATAGACATTTAGAAACCATAAAAAAAAAGCAACTAAAAATCTAAAAGATTAAAAATAAAATATCAGAAATAGACAACTCAATAGAAGGACACAGGAGCAAAATTGAATCAATGGAAGACAGAATCCAATCTGTGAAATAGAGGACAAATCTCTTAACACCAATTTGTTTGAGGAAAAATCAGAAAAAAAGAATGAAGAAAAATGGATGAAGCCTAAGAATTACGTGGGATACTATCAAGAGAAAAAATTTACACGTGATGGGAATTCCAGAACAGAAGGAGGCAAAACATACACGCAGAGAGAGAATTGTCAAAGATTTGCTGGCAGAAAACTTTCCTAATATAATGTAAGACGAGAAGGTATCCATGCGAGAAGCTCAATGAACAGCATGCAGGATAGACTCCAGAAGAAAATCACCATGACATATCATAATCAAACTTGCCAAAACCAAAAACAAAGAATACTGAGAGCAGCTCAGGAAAAATGAAAAGTCACCTACAAAGAGGAACCAATAAGACTAAGCTCTGATTACTCAGCAGAAACCATGAAGGCAAGAAAGCATTAGGATGACATATATAAAACCTTGAAAGAAAAATATCGCCAACCAAAATATGATGGTGAAATTAGGACATTTCCAGATGAACAGAAATTAAGGGAATTTGTAAAAACCAGACCAAACTTACAAGAAATATTAAAAGGAGTCCTTCGGACAGAGAACCAACAAGATCAGACAACAACCTGAGCTTAGGACACAGGACAGCATCAGCCAGATACCAACCCAGATAAAGAATTCTCAAAAGTAAAACAAAGCTAAAAGACTGAAAAGAGGGAACTAGAGATGTCAATCTGTAAATGATGACAAAGTCAAAACAAAAAGGGGGACTAAATGCTGTAAGTTACAGAACTTTCATATGGAGAGGAAGTCAAGGTGATATCAAGAAACAGATGACTGCTTTAAACCTAGGAAGATGAAGTTAAATTTCAAGGTAACCACAAAGAAAGTTGACAAACCTACCTACCAAAATAAAAAAGAAGAAAAACATAAACATTCAGTAAACACAAAATCAACAACAATAAAAGAAATGAGAAGAAAATTCACAAACAAAAGAAACTCAGCACAGAAAATTAAGCAGAACAAAGAAACTATCAACACCACAAAGAAAGCACAACAAAATGACATCGGTAAATTCATACATATCAATAATTACACTGAATGTAAATAGCTTAAATGCACCAGTAAAGAGACAGAGAGCGGCAGGATGGATTAAAAAAAAAAGAAAGGAAGAAAACCATGACCCATCAATATGCTGTCTAAAAGAAACACACCTTAGACACAAAAACATAAATAAACTAAAACTCAAAGGATGGAAGAAATATATCAAGCAAAGAATAACCAAAAAGAGCAAGAGTGAATATGTTTATCTCTGATAAAACAGATTTTAAAGCATTATGTAATGATTAAAGGGTCAATCCACCAAGAGGACATAAACATAATAAATATATATGCACCCAATGACGGGGGTCCAGAACACAAAAAACAAACTCTACCAGCATTCAAAAGAGAAATAGACAGTTCAGCCATAATAGTAAGAGACTTTAACACACCACTCTCAGTAAAGCACAAACAACCAGAAAGAAACTCAACAAGGATACAGACGATTTAAATGCCACAGTCAACCAACTCAAACTTATAGACACATACAGAACATTCCACCCAACAGCAGCCAGGTATACACTCCTTTCCAACTCACATGAATCATTCGCCAGTATAGATCATATTTTAGGCCACAAAGCAACCCACAATAAAATCCAAAACATCAAAATAATACAAAGTATTTTATCTGATCAAAACACTATAAAAGTAGAAATCAATAACAGGAAAAGCAGGGGGAAAAATCAAATACATGAAAACTGAACAACACCTTACTTAAAAACCACTTGTTAGTAGAATAAACCAAAGATGAAATTTTAAAAATTCCTAGAATCAAACGTGAACGAAAACACAACATACCAAAACCTTTGGGACACAGGAAAGCAGTGCCCAGACGTCAATTTATAGCAATAAATGCACATGCCAAAACAGGATAAAGGGCTAAAATTAAAAATTAGCACTACAACTCGAACAAATAGAGAGCAGCAAAAGAAGCCCACAGTCACCAGAAGAAAGGAGATAATAAATATTGAAGAAAAAACCAAATGAAACAGAGAACAGAAAAACAATAGAAAGAATCAGCAAGGCCAGAAGTTTTGAAAGGATCAATAAAATTGACAAACCACTGGCCAAACTGTCAAAAGAAAAGCAGGAGAAGAAGAAAATAACCCAATTAAGAAATTAAATAGGTGACATTACAACAGAACCAAATGAAATAAAAAGGATCATAACAAATACTATGAAAAATTGTACTGCAACAAATTTGAGAACTTAGAGGAAATAGACAATTTTCTCGAAAAACACTATCAGCCTAAACTAACACAAACTGAGATAGAAAAACTGAATAGACCCATAACCAAAGAAGAAATTGAGGAGGTAATAAAAAAAAAAAAAAAAACTCACAACAACAAAAAAAGCCCTGGCCTAGATGGCATCACTGGAGAATTCTATCAAACATTCAGAGACAACATCACACCAATACTGCTCAAACTATTTCAGAGCTTGGAAAAGGGAAATAGTACCAAATTCATTCTATGAAGCCAGCAGAACCCTGATATCAAAGCCAGGCAAAGACACCACAAAAAAAGGAAATTAGAGACCAATATCTTATCCCTTATAAGTACAGATACAGAAATTCTCAACAAAATTCTAGGCAATAGAATTCAACAGCATATCAAAAAAATAATACATTATGACCAAGTGGGATTCATACCAGGTATGCAAGGATAGTTCAAAATTAGAATACCAGTCAATGTAATCCACCAAATAAATAAAACAAAAGAAAATATATGATCATCTCAATCGACACAGAAAAGGCATTTGATAAAGTCCAACACCTGTTGCTGATAAAAACTCTTGGCAAAATAGTAATAGAAGGGAAATTTCTCAACATAATAAATGGCATTTATACAAAACCAACAGCCAGTATTATTCTCAAGGGATAAGACTAAAAGCATTCCCCTTGACATCAGAAACTAGACAAGGATACCCTTTATCATCCCTCTTATTCAACACTGTACTCAAAGTCCTAGTTAGAGCAATAAGGCAAGGAAAATAAATGACATTCAAATTGGTAGGAAGAAGTAATGCTATCCCTGTTCACAGATAATATGATCCTATACATAGAAAATTCCAAAGATTCCAAAAGAAAGCTACTGGAACTAATAGAAGGATTCAGCAAAGTAGCAGGATATAAGATTAACATAGAAAAATCAATTGGATTCCTATACACAACAAAGAGAACTTCAAAAAGTAAATCAGGAAAACAATACCATTCATAATAGCCCCCCATAAGATAAAATAAATAAAAAAACTTAGGAATAAATAACCAGGAACATAAAAGACCTATATAAAGAAAACTACAAAACAGTACTACAAGAAACAAAAAGAGACCTACATGAATGCAAAACATTCCATGCTCATGGATAGGAAGACATAAGATTGTGAAAATGTCAATACTACCCAATGTGACCTATAAATATAATTTAGTCCCAGTCCAAATTCCAACAGCATTCTTTAATGAGGTGGAAAGCTAATCACTAACTTTATATGGAAAGGAAAGAGGCCCCGGATAAGTAAAGTGTTATGAAGAAGAACAAAACAGCCTGGTACTGGTACAACAAGAGACACATAGAACAGTGCAACAGAGTTGGGAACCCAGTTGTAAATCCATTCACCTCTGGACAGCTGATCTTCAACAAAGGACCAAAATCCATTAAATGGGGAAGAGAGCCTCTCTAACAAATAGTGCTGGCAAAACCGTATATCTATCTGTAGAAAAATGAAACAGGACCCATACCTCACACCATACACAAAAACTAACTAAAAATTTATCAAAACCCTGAATATAAAACCTAAAACTATAAAGATCATGAAAGAAAAATTGAGTCAACATTAGGAGCCTTTATATATTGCATAAATAGAATACCAAACATAACTAAAAATGCACAAATAGCAGAACTAGATAAATGGGACCTCCGCCATTTGTGCTCATGGAAAGACTTCTCCAAAAGAGTAAAAATAAAACCTACAGGCTGGGAAAACAATTTTGGCTACGATATATCTGACAAGGGATTACTAACCTCTAAAATTCATAGAAAACATCAACACCTCAGCAACAAAAAGACAATTCAATTAAAAAATGAGCAAAAAGGATTTGAACAGACACTTCACCATAGAAGACATTCAGGCAGCTAACAGACATATAAAGAAGCGCTCGCCATCCTTAGCTATTAGAAAGATATAAATCAAAACCACCATGAGATACCTTATCACCTCGAAAATAATGGCACCGTCTTAGTTATCTAGTGCTGCTATAACAGGAATAATACAAGTGGATGGCTTTAACA
Source organism: Elephas maximus indicus (assembly GCF_024166365.1). Taxonomy (NCBI): domain Eukaryota; kingdom Metazoa; phylum Chordata; class Mammalia; order Proboscidea; family Elephantidae; genus Elephas; species Elephas maximus. The sequence continues at coordinate 85,972,171 of NC_064830.1, read as the reverse complement.
AAGAGAAATTTATTTTCTCACAGTCTAGGAGGCTAGAAGTCTGAATTCAGGGTGCTAGCTCCAGGGGAAGGCTTTCTCTCTCTGTTGGCTCTGGGGGAAGGTCCTTGTCATCAATCTTCCCTGGTCAAGGAGCTTCTCAGGGCAGGAACCTTGGGTCCAAAGGACAAGCTATTCTCCTAACTCATGCTTCTTGGTGGTATGAGGACTCCCATGACTCTCTGTTCATTCCTCTCTTATATCTCAAAAGAGATTGACTTAAGACACAACCTGATCTTGTAAATTGAGTCCTGCCTCATTAGCATAACTGCCACTAATCCCACCTATTGACATCATAGAGGAAGGATTTACAACACGTAGGAAAATTACATCAGATGACAAAATGGTGGACAATCACACAATACTGGGAATCACGGACTAGCAAGTTGACACACATTTTGGAGGGCACACGATTCAATCCATAACAGGCACTAATCAAAAAAACACAAAATAACAAATGTTGCCAAGGTTGCGGAGAGACTTGAACTCTTATACACTGCTGGTGGGAATGTAAAATGATACAACACTATGGAAAACAGTATGGCACTTCCTTAAAAAGCTAGAAATAGAAATACTGTATGATCCAGCAACTCACTCCTAGATATATACCCTAAGGAAATAAGAACCATCACACGAATAGACATGTGCACACCCATGTTCATTGCAGCATTATTCACAATAGCAAAAAGATGGAAACAACCTAAGGCCCCATCAAAGGATGAATGGATACACAAACTGTGGTACATACATGTAATGGAATCTTACCCAACAATAAAGAATAATGATGAATCTACAAAACCTCTCACAACATGGGTGAGTTTGGATGGCATTATACCAAGTTAAATAAGTCAATCACAAGAGAACAAATATCGTATGAAACCACTACTATTAAAAAAGAAAAAAACAAAAAGTTTACACACAGGGAAAAAAAATTCTTTGATGGTACTAGGGATAAGAGGGGGAGGGAAGGAAAATTAGTAACTAGATAAAAGACATGTTAATATTGGTGAAAGGAAAGGCAATATACAATATGGCAGAAGTCAGCACATGACCAAGGCAAAGGAAGGCACTGAGAGGAACTCAAGAATAAAGGGCAACTACAATAATTACTATAACGCAGAAAATCCTGCAACAATAGTTTAACAAACAATAATTTATGAATGGATACATTGGTAGATAGGTATGCTAAAGAGGTGTGGGAAGGTATAAGAGAGCACACCCACCTGTAGATATAGGTTTCTCTGTGGATATTTCTACATACATAATCGTAGGTGCTGCGTGTATATTAATATAGACAGTAGAGCACACAAGGGGCACAGTTATGGAAATTTTTTAGACATAACCAAAAGCCTTGGGGAATGAAGGTCCTAGGATCAAAGGCAAAGGACAGTATACTCCAGAGACATTGAGGTCAATTGGCACAACGTAGTTTATAAAGACAATATTCTGTATCCTACTTTGGTGAGTAGCATCTAGGCCCTTAAAAGCTTCCAAGGGGCCACCTAAGATACAACTATTGGTCTCTTCCCATTTGGAGCAAAGGATAGTGAAGAAAACCAAAGACTCAGGGAGAAGTTAGTCCAAAGGACTAACAAACCACACAAACCACAGCCTACATGATCCCAAGACCACTAGAGGGTGCCTAGCTCCCACTATTAACCACACTGACTGGGATTACATCAGAGGGTACTGGACACATCAGGAGAAAAATCATAGAACAAAAAATCAAATTCACAAAAAAGACGAGACTTACTGGTCTGACAGAGACTGGAGGAGCCCCTGCGACTATGAGCCTAAGAAACCCTTCTGACCTGGAACCAAAGCCTTTCCTGGAGACCACCATTCAGCCAAACAAGAGACAGTCCCATAAAATAAACAGTAACACCCAAGAGGAACATGTTCCTTAGAACAATCAGTTATACGAGATCAAAAGAAAAACATTTGCCCAAAAGTAAAGATGAGAAAGCAGGAAGGGGTAGAAAATCCAGGCAAAAGGAAATGGGTAACCCAGGATGGAAATGGGGGGAATGCTGACACACTGCAGGGAAAGTAACCAATGTCATGGAACACTTTATGTAAAATCCATCAAATGAGAAATTAATTTGCTCTGTAAACTTTCACCTATGGCACAATAAAAAAAATTAATAATAATAATAAAAGGCCAACGACTTGTTCATTGCACATATCTCTTTTCAACAACATAAACGGCAATTATACACATGGACCTTGCTAAACTGAATGCACAGGAATCAAAACAACTACATCTTTGGAAAGAGACAATGGAAAAACTCAACATCATCAGTCAGAACAAGGCCAGGGGCCAACTCTGGAACAGACCATCAATTGCTCATATGCAACATCAAGAGGAAGCTGAAGAAATGTAGAACAAGTCCACGAGAGACAAAGTACAACCTTGACTACATCCCACCTGAATTTAGAGACCATTTCAAGAATAGACTTGACACACTGAACACTAATGACTGGAGACCAGACAAGCTATGGGATGACATCAGGGACATCATACATGAAGAAACCAAGAGGTCATTAAAAAGGCGGGAAAGAAAGAAAAGACCAAAATGGATGTCAGCAGAGACTCTTGAACTTCCTAATGAATGTCAAGTAGCTAAAGCGAATGGAAGAAATGAAGTAAAAGAGCTGAACAGAAGATTTCAAACGGTGGCTCAAGAAGACAAAGTAAAATATTATAGTGAAATGTGCAAAGACCTGGCGTTAGAAAACAAAAAGGGAAGAACATGCTTGGCATTTCTCAAGCTGAAGGAGCTGAAGAAAAAATTCAAGCCTTGAGCGGCAATATTGAGTGATTCTATGGGAAAAATATTGAAGGACACAGGAAGCACCAAAAGAAGATGGAAAGAATATAGAGTCACTGTACCAAAAAGAATTGGTTCACATTCAACCATTTCAGGAGGTAGCATATGATCAAGAACTGATGGTACTGAATGAAGTAGTCTAAGCTACACTGCAGACATTGGAGAAAAACAAGCCTCCAGGACTTGATGGAATACCAATTGAGATGTTTTAACAAATGGATATGGCACTGGAGGTGCTCATTCATCTATGCCAAGACATTTGGAAGACAGCTACCTGGTCAACTGGCTGAAAGAGATCCATATTTGTGCTCATTTCAAAGAAAGGTGATCCAACAGAATGTAGAAATTATTCAACAGTATCATTAATATCACACACCAGTAAAATTTTGCTAAAGATCATTCAAAAGCAGTTGCAAAAGTACATGCACAGGGAACTACCAGGAATTCAAACCAAATTTAGAAGAGGACATGGAACAAGGGATATCATTGCTGATGTCAGATGGATCACGGCTGAAAGTAGAGAATAACAGAAAGATGTTTACCTGTGTTTTATTGACTATGCAAAGACATTCAACTGTGTGGATCATAACAAATTATGGAGAACATTTCAAAGAATGGAAATCCCAGAACACTTAATCATGCTCCTGAAGAAAGTATACACGGACCAAGAGGCAGTCCTTCAAACAGAACAAGGGAGTACTGTGTGATTTAAAATCAGGAAAGATGTGCATTAGGGTTGTATACTTTCACCATACTTATTCAACCTGTCTGCTGAGCAAATAATCTGAGAAGCTGGAATATATAAAGAAGAACATAGCATGAGGTTGCCAGAGGACTCATTAACAACCTGCAATATGCAGATGGCACATCCTTGCTTGCTGAAAGCAAAGAAGCACTTACTGATGAAGATCAAAGACTACAGTATTCAATATGTATTACACCTCAACATAAAGAAAACAAAAATCTTCACAACTGGACCACTATGTAACATCATCATGATAAACTGAGAAAAGATTGAAGTTGTCAAGGATTTCATTTTACTTGGATTCACAATCAGTGCCTGTGGAAACAGAAGTCAAGAAATCAAATAATGTATTGAGTTGGGAAAATCTGCTGCAAAAGACCTCCAGAAAGTGTTCAAAGCAAAGCTATCACCTTGAGGACTAAGGTGTGCCTGACCCAAGCCATGGTGTTTTCAATTGCCTCATATGCGTGTGAAAGCTGGACAGTGATGAATAAGGTAGACTGAAGAAGAATTGATGCCTAGGGATTATGGTGTTGGCAAAGAATATTGAATACCATGGACTGCCAGAAGAAAGAACAAATCTGTCTTGGAAGAAGTACAGCCAGAATGCATCTTAAAAAGCAAGGATGGTGAGACTTTGTCTCACGTACTTTGGACATGTTGTCAGGAGGAACCAGTTCCTGGAAAAAGACATCATGCTTAGTAGAGTGAGGGTCAACAACAAAAGGATGACTCTCAACAAGATAGATTAACACAGTAGTTACAACAATGTGCTCAAACATAGCAAAAATTGTGAGGATGGCTCAGGATCAGGTTGTGTTTCGTTCTCTTGTATATGGGGTTGCTGTGAGTCAAAACCAACTCAATAGCACCTAATGACAACATCTATTACAACACCTAGGTATAAAATAATGTCATAAACCACATACAAAAAGCACACATCGTAAAGAAAAAGACTTATAAATTTGTCTACATTTTAAAGTTTTTTAAGCCAAAAGATGCCATAAATAAAAAGTAGTCTAGTCTGAGAGAATAACTTAATATTCAGAACATATATAAGAAACTCCCACAAATAATCTGAAAACACTAGAAAAAATGGCAAAGAATATGAACAGGCAATTCTCGAAGGAGAAAATCTGAATGGCCAATAATCATAAGAGATGACAGTCAATCTCATTAATCAGAATAGTGAAAATTAAAACACAGGTGATATTCCATGTCACCCCATCATTGTTGTTAAGTGCCATAGAGTCTATTCCAACTCATAACTACCCTATGTACAGCAGAATGAAACATTCCCCAGTCCTGCACCATCTTCACAATCATTGCAATGTTTGAGCCCATTGTTGCAGACACTGTATCAATCCATCTCTTCGGAGGTCTTCCTCTTTTTTGCTGACCCTCTACCTTACCAAGCATGATGTCTTTCTCCAGGGACTGGTCCCTCCTGATAACATGTCCAAAATACGTGAGATAAAGTCTTGCCATCCTCCCTTCTAAGGAGCATTCTGGCTTTACTTCTTCCGAGACAGATTTGTTCATTCTTTGGACAGGCCATGGTGTATTCAATATTCTTCACCAACACCATAATTCAAATGCATCTTTTCTTCTTCAGTCTTCCTTATTCACTGTCCAGCTTTCACATGCATCTGAGACAATTGAAAATATCATGGCTTGAGTGAGGTGCACCTTAGTACTCAAGGTGACATCTTTGTTTTTGAACACTTTCAAGAGCTTTTTTTGCAGCAGATTTTCCCAATGCAATATGTCAATTTGATCTCTTGACTGCCTTTTCCATGCGCATTGACTGTGGATCCAAGTAAAATGAAATCTTTTTATTTAATTTCGTCCCCATTAGATTATTAAAAATTATTGTCTGATAGCTCCTAATTTTAGTAAGGATATAGGGGGGAACTCTTACATTGCTAATGGTAGTGTTAACTGATACAACTGCATGGGAGAAAAATACGTCAGTATCTGGTAAAAGTAAACTTATATCACCAAACAACTCAATATCACTTCCTGTTGAAATGCTCACTTATGTACACAAGGAAATATGTATAATGTTGCTTAACTTGTTTGAAATTTCAGCCCAGGAATGGCACACATCATTTCTACCCCCACTCCATTGAATGGAACTTAGTCACACACCATGCCTCCCTGCAAATTGCTGAGAAATGTAGCCCAGCTCTGTGCCCAGGTTGAGGAGAAAAACATGGATTTGGATGAACAGCTAATTGTTTCATAACTAAGAATTTGAAATAATTAAATGCCATATATGAAACCATATTATTTCTCTCTATATAAAATAAATTACCCAATTTTTACTTCCAGCAACTCTCACCCTTTATCTCTCCTAATTCCTGTTATCCACTTTGGAATTTTAGACCGCCTATTGTTTCTGACCCCCACGTGTCTGTCAGTTTGTCGTACTGTGGGGGCTTGTGTGTTGCTGTGATGCTGGAAGCTATGCCACAGGTATTCAGATACCAGCAGGGTCACCCATGGAGGACAGGTTTCAGCTGAACTTCCAGACTAAGAAAGACTAGGAAGAAGAACCCGCAGTCTACTTCTGAAAAGCATTAGCCAGTGAAAACCTTATGAATAGCAGTGGAACAGTGTCTGATATAGTGCTGGAAGATGAGCCCCCCAGGTTGGAAGGCACTCAAAAGATGACTGGGGAAGAGCTGCCTCCTCAAAGTAGAGTCAACCTTAATGACGTGGATGGAGTAAAGCTTTTGGGACCTTCATTTGCTGATGTGGCACGACTCAAAATGAGAAGAAACAGCTGCAAACATCCATTAATAATCAGAACCTGGAATGTACAAAGTATGAATCTAGAAAATTGGAAATCATCAAAAAGGAAATGGAACGCATAAACATCAATATCCTAGGCATTAGTGAGCTGAAATGGACTGGTATTGGCCATTTTGAACCAGACAATCATATAGTCTACTATGCTGGGAATGACAACTCGAAGAGGAATGGTGTTGCATTCATTGTCAAAAAGAATGTTTCAAGATCTATCCTGAAGTACAATGCTGGCAGTGATAGGATAATATCCATACACCTACAAGGAAGACCAGTTAATACGACTATTATTCAAATTTATGCACCAACCACTAGGGCCAAAGATGAAGAAATAGAAGATTTTTATCAGCTGTTGCAGTCTGAAATTGATCGAACATGCAATCAAGATGCATTGATAATTACTGGCGATTGGAACACAAAAGTTGGAAACAAAGAAGAAGGACCAGTAGTTGGAAACTATGGTCTTGGTGATAGAAACAATGCCGGAGATCGAATGATAGAATTTTGCAAGACCAACGACTTCTACATTGCAAATACCTTCTTTCACCAACATAAACGGCGACTATACACATGGACCTCGCCAGATGGAACACACAGAAATCAAATTGACTACATCTGTGGAAAGAGACGATGGAAAAGCTCAATATCATCAGTCAGAACAAGGCCAGGGGCCAACTGTGGAACAGACCATCAATTGCTCATATGCAAGTTCAAGGTAAAACTGAAGAAAATTAGAGCAAGTCCACGGGAGCCAAAATATGACCTTGAGTATATTCCACCTGAATTTAGAGACCATCTCAAGAATAGATTTGACAGATTGAACACTAGTGACCGAAGACCAGACAAGTTGTGGAACGACATCAAGGACATCATCCATGAAGAAAGCAAGAGGACACTGAAAAGACAGGAAAGAAAGAAAAGACCAAGATGGATGTCAGAGAAGACTCTGAAACTTGCTCTTGACTGTCGAGCACCTAAAGCAAAAGGAAGAATTGATGAAGTAAAAGAACTGAACAGAAGATTTCAAAGGGCCTCTCGAGAAGACAAAGTAAAGTATTATAATGACATGTGCAAATAGCTGGAGATGGAAAACCAAAAGGGAAGAACACGCTCAGCGTTTCTCAAGCTGAAAGAACTGAAGAAAAAATTCAAGCCTCGCATTGCAATAGTGAAGGATTCCATGGGGAAAATATTAAACGATGCAGAAAGCATCAAAAGAAGATGGAAGGAAATACACAGAGTCATTATACCAAAACAAAGTAGTTGATATTCAACCATTTCAAGAGGTGGCATATGATCAGGAACCGATGGTAATGAAGCAAGAAGTCCAAGCTGCTCTGAAGGCTTTGGCGAAAAACAAGGCTCCAGGAATTGATGGAATATCAATTGAGATGTTTCAACAAACAGATGCAGCGCTGGAGGTGCTAACTAGTCTATGCCAAGAAATATGGAAGACAGCTTCCTGGCCAACTGACTAGAAGAGATCCATATTTATACCTATTCCCAAGAAAGGTGATCCAACTGAATGTGAAAATTATAGAACAATATCATTAATATCACATGCAAGCAAAATTTTCCTGAAGATCATTCAAAACGGCTGCAGCAGTATACCGACAGGGAACTGCCAGAAATTCAGGCTGGATTCAGAAGAGGACGTGGAACCAGGGATATCATTGCTGATGTCAGATGGATCCTGGCTGAAAGCAGAGAATACCAGAAGGATGTTTACCTGTGTTTTATTGACTATGCAAAGGCATTCAACTGTGTGGATCATAACAAATTATGAATAACATTGCAAAGAATGAGAATTCCAGAACACTTAATTGTGCTCATGAGGAACCTTTACGTAGATCAAGAGGCAGTTGTTCAGACAGAACAAGAGGATACTGATTGGTTTAAAGTCAGGAAAGGTGTGCGTCAGGGTTGTATTCCTTCACCATACCTATTTAATCTGTATGCAGAACAAATAATACAAGAAGCTGGACTATATGAAGAAGAGCGGGGCATCAGGATTGGAGGAACACTCATTTCCAACCTGTGTTATGCAGATGACACAACCTTGCTTGCTGAAAGTGAAGAGGACTTGAAGCACTTACTAATGAAGATCAAAGACCACAGCCTTCAGTATGAATTACACCTTAACATAAAGAAAACAAAAATCCTCACAACTGGACAAATGAACAACATCATGATAAATCGAGAAAAGATTGAAGTTGTCAAGGACTTCATTTTCCTTGGATCCACAATCAACAGCCATGGAAGCAGCAGTCAAGAAATCAAAAGACACATTGTGTTGGGTAAACCTGCTGCAAAGGACCTCTTCAAAGTGTTGAAGAGCAAAGATGTCACCCTGAAGACTAAGGTGCTCCTGACCCAAGCCATGATATTTTCAATCACATCATATGCATGTGAAAGCTGGACAACAAATAAGGAAGACCGAAGAAGAGTTGACGCCTTTGAATTGTGGTGTTGTTGAAGAATATTGAATATACCATGGACTGCCAAAAGAACGAACAAATCTGTCTTGGAAGAAGTGCGGCCAGAATGCTCCTTAGAGGCAAGGATGGCGAGACTGCGTCTTACATACTTTGGACATGTTGTCAGGAGGGATCAGTCCCTGGAGAAGGACATCATGCTTGGCAGAGTACAGGGTCAGCGGAAAAGAGGAAGACCCTCAACAAGGTGGATTGACACAGTGGCTGCAACAATGAGCTCAAGCATAGCAACAATTGTAAGGATGGCACATGACCGGGCAGTGTTTCATTCTGTTGTGCACAGGGTCGCTATGAGTCAGAACCGACCCGACGGCACCTAACGAGAACAACATTGTTTCTGAATTAGTATTTTTAACATTTTATATAAGTTTTTTTTATCAACAATAGCTTCTTTCATATTTGCATGTGTTTTCAGCTCGTTCCATTGTTCATTTCGGTCCTTTTACCTTCCCCAGACTTGAGGTATTTTGATTTGTTGCTTGTTTTCCCAAAATATATCTTTGAGTAACCCCCCCACCCCCACCCCCACCGGGAGAATATACCATTTTTTTAAAGAGAGAAATATCAATTTTACTGTAGATTTTATATGGAGACTGTGGAGAAAGTTTATATTACATAGTACCTAGCATTGGCATTTCACCCACAAAATCGCCTATTAAACATCACTTTTCTAATTATCCACATACCCAACTCTCACCCAGGAGTTCCTTTTCTCCCTTTATACAGCCGCCAGCTACCCTGAATCCAACTTCACCCTCTCAACTTTGCCCACAGCCCTTACCATCTCTTTCCTTTTCTAAAGCAGAGAAAGTCAGCTTGATCTGGACTTGAGCTCAATGCAGGACCCCTCACATGCTCAGATACTTACAACCTTTGAGTTATTAGCATCTGTTCTCATTAGAAGGCAAGAGGTAGTTATGAATAACAATATTTTATGTGGTAGGAAAAGCCTTGGGTCACCTTGATTAGTTTCTTGAACATGATGTCAATCTATGTGCAAGGCACAGTTACTCCACCCTGTCTGCAATACATGGGGGCCAGGACTCCACAGGGCCCCCAATTCCTTATTGTGCGCTACACAAAAAACAAGAGTAGGTTGTTTTTCTTGACACAAAGGACTCTAAAACCATAATTAGGTCAAAAAAAAAAAAAACATTTTCTATAAGAAAATAAAAAAGTGCAGTAATGCAATTCTGCCTAGCAGTAGATAACACAATTATAGGATATCTTCCCTTTGTATTGTTTTGTGTTTTTGTAATTACAAAATAAAACATGAATGCGTACTCATATATTTAACAGAAAAAAAAATAAATCTAAGACTACAGATGTAATTGCAAGCTCCACTATTAACAAATATTGAATTTACAAATTCTCTCAGATATAATGAAGGCAACTTTTCAAAGTGAAAGCACATCGAGTCTACAGATAATGTGATCCATCTAGCCCTGTGTTCATGCTGCTTGCTACTTGGTCTACGTTGTTTGTCATGCTTATGCTCAGTTTTTAGATATTTTACGAGTATTATCGACACCATCAGATTTGATAAGTGAAAAAGCAGGAAGGGTATTGAAAAAGTTGCTTTTTTAAAAAAGGGCACACGATTAAAAAGAAAATAAAAAGAGAGTTAAAAGAAAGAGGTGAGAAAATGAAGAACTTGGCACATGTAACTCGCATGAATTATTTGAGAGTGTGAATGATTTTGAAGTAAGAATGAAATGTGTAAGGTGAGAACTGAGCTTATGAAATAAACAACGTGCATCATGAAGCTAGAAATTTTGACTAAGCAGGGGAAAAAAACCCTGAGTCTTTAGCAATAGGATCAACATGTCCATCTGCCCAGTGTTAATTGTTGAGGAGATTTGATATGGAGAATTTCAGGAGTAAGTAGATCATAAAAGGGCTGCCGATGAGTCTTTTGTCTCACAGATTACTCCCACCAGGGTTTAAGGCCTATTTGAATGTGAATGTGAATGGCAAACTAGCACATGTGGGCTTCCAACTGCTAAAGAATAATGTACTACACTAGCAAAGATTATGCAGCAGGAGACAAATACCTGCCTTAACAGATTTTCAGGGAAGATAAAATTTATCTATTTGGGGAAAAATACATCTGCAAGAAAATATATGCGTAAGGAGAAGAATGTGCCTGCTTTTCAAGCTTCAAAGTTGATTCACATTCCTGTGAGGCAGAAATGCAAAAAGGATGGCAAGTTTTCAATTTGTCTTAGTTACTTTGGACTTAAAAACATATGGATTTACAAATATCTTTATAGAACCTAGTCTATTCCGAAGTATACACTTGTCCTAAGAAATCATTGTTAACAGTTTGATCAGCGCTAGTCTTTTTTGCTGTTATAAATGAAAATTGAATCACACAAAAAATAATATTATTTACCAAATTTATTTCATCACAAAGGTTTAGGAGATCTTTGCATATTAGTACACACATCTCCTCCATTCCCTCTAATGACCACAGAGTATTACATTAAACGGGTCTACAGTGCTACGGCTGCTAACCAAAGGGTTGGCAGTTCGAATCCGCCAGGGGCTCCTTGGAAACTCTATGGGGCAGTTCTACTCTGTCTTATTGGGTCGCTAGGAGTCGGAATCTACTCGACGGCACTGGGCTTACTATAAGATACTGGACGATTTTTCTACTGGTGGACATTTAGATTATTTATAGTTTATGTGTGTGTGTGTATATATATGTGTTTGTGTGTATAATAAATGTACCATATATATATGTTTATGTATAAAATAATTGCTAACAGTAGTAAGACAGAGAGGTCCCCAGGCTTTGGAAAATCCCGCTGCCTCAGGCAGCTTGCTTAGCATGCCCCATAGCTTTACATTAAAATCCTGGTTCCTTTCTCCTTAACTGCTGCCCAAAACTAGAGGAAATTGGTGGAAACAAGTTTAGGCACCATGTTGACATTCAGGATAACCTTTTAGGTCATTAAGTACCTCATACATAGTATCTGCCCCACCTCTGGGTGGAGTTTAACTGCCATTTTCTGAACACTCAGTGCACGAAGTTACATGTAAACCCCATTGTGCCTGCGTAGTATAATTAAGAATGTTGCTGATATAACTGGTATGAACATCCTAGTTGTAAACCCCTTAAAAGCACTCTTAACATCGCCGAGCAGTCTTGGCCGTGGCGGCCTTGACTGTTCCTTTCCTTGCGCAGTGAATAAAGGTACCTTTCTACCGTCCCACCTCCCTCTCTCATTTATTGGCTGAGATGAGTCATGCTGAGCAGAACTTGGGGTTTCTACCCAGCAACAGTAGAATTGTTGTGTCAATTGATATAAGCATTTTATAATTTGAAAAACTCAAAATCTGTGCCAATTAATATTTCCCCCACAGTTAATTTTCTCATTTTGAAAAAAAAATTAAACTTAGGTAATATTTACAAAGTTAATGCACAGAAATCCTAAATAAATGCTAATGAGATTGCCCAGTTTTTAACATTTTGCCAAGTCACAGCTGTTTTCTCATTCTTTTCTTTTGTCTCACTCTTTCTCTGACTTCAGAATAGGTTGCATCTACTATGCTAGTTTGGCCTCTAATATTTCAGTGTGTATTTTCTAAGGACAAGGATATTCTCTTATGTTAACCATAGCTAAATTATCAAATTTAGGAAATGTAACATTGACACAACATATATCTACCATACAGCTCATATCCCAATTTTACCAATTGTTCTAATAATGCCTTCTTTAGCATTTTTTTCTCCCCTGGTATAGGGTTCAGTCCAGAATTATGTATTGCATTTAATTGTCGTTCCTCTTTATTCTCCTTTATTTTGGAAACAGTCTTTGGCCTTTTGTTGTTTTTCATGACATTGACATTTTTCAAAAACATGGTGGGTTATTTTATACATTGTGGCTTTGTCTGATGTTTCCTCATGTAGTATATATTCTTAGCTGCAATACTATGAGAGTGGTGTTCTGTTCTCAAAAAACTACATCTGGAGCACATGATGTCCTTCTGCTTCTTTATTAGTGACTTTAATTTTTCTCACCTGATAAAAGTGTTGTCCAATTTCTGTACTGTGTAATTACTATTATCTACTTGTAACTACTAAATTATCTGAATACAGATGCTTTCATATCATACAAATGCACTGTTCTTTTCAAACTTTTATCCCTAGGTATAGTATCTATTGACAATTACTGTATGAACAAATCTTTACTATAATGATTTCAGAATTTCCAACTCTACCACTACCTCCACATTTAGCAGTTGGCATTTTACTTACTTAAGGAAGAACACGTCTTTTTCATCTACCTATCTATCTGGAGCCCTGGTGGTGCAGTGGTTAAGAGCTCAGTTGCTAACCAAAATGTTGGCAGTTCAAATCCACCAGCCACTCCTTAGAAACCCTATGAGGCAGTTCTACTCTGTCCTATAGGGTCAGCTATGCATAGAAATCAATTTGACAGCAATGGGTTTGGTTTTTGGTTTTTGTCTACCTACCTACCTGTCTACCTGACTACCTATCTAATAAACCAAAACCAAACCCGCTGCCATCGAGTCAATTCCAACTCATAGTGAACCTATACGACAGAGTAGAACTGCCCCATAGGGTTTCCAAGGAACACCTGGTCGATTTGAACTGCCAACCTTTTGGTTAACAGCCGTAGCTCTTAACCAGTACACCACCAGGGTTTCCATCTATCTAATAAGGGATATAAAATAAAAAATAACCATCTAACCTACCTGCAAAGTGACTGAATTAACTCTAAGAGCTTAATGCAATCTTTCAGAAATCTGTGTTTTACATTTGCTGTCTAGCAGCTCCAGGTAGTGTTTCCCTCACGTTCTACCTTCATTACCTAGGTGTGAACCCATTATCATTAAGGAAATGAGTTTCTTTGCGGTCAGGCTAAAGAATGTGAACACTTAATAGAAAATTTTCATCTCAGTCTCCCCTGGTTTCTGACTTCTGGGCAAACTAATAGATCACGGAAACTCTTTGTTCTCAATCTCCTCCAGAGATCGACACTCTGAGCAAGATAACTTTTAACGGACCACTCCTGTAAATTTCCATCATGTGATTGCTTTGTAACATGACCCCATGTCTTTCAACTATGTCTTTTAGCCAATCAATGTACTCATGTAACCAATAATGTTAAAGATTATGTTTTGCTTGTCGTGCCTTTGAATGGCCTTAATTACTGTAAACCGATGAGAAAAATTGGAATTTTATTCTCCCCCTTCAGCACTATAATTACTTGTGACTTGCATTTTTTCCCCTGAGATCCATGAGCTTCGGCCTGAGGTTTATGGTCTCTCATTATGATGTTCCTTTGGCTTCAATAAATCTCTTTTGATTTTACCTAGGAGAGCTAGAGAGTCTTTTCTCTAAAACATATCTATCTGTCTATCTATCTATCCATCCATCCCTCCACTTATCTATTTACCATCAGTGTAGATTCATGGATTGCTATTTTATCCAGTGGGTTATAATACATTACAGTTCTTCCTTAGTTTCATACTTAATTTGTCCCATATCTAGCCAGCAGGAGCCCCATAAGCAGGCTTCTATGTCCTTTTGACATGCATGTCCTCATAAGTTTTTCTTTAGTATTTTCTTACTTTTTGGCACAAGAAGGTGTTCCAAGACAACAGACAAGGTCTCCAGGCATTTCCAAATGTCTACTGGGGGAGTAATCACCCCCTCCTAAAAACTACTGTCCTATAGCCTAGACGCTTGAAGGGCAGCTTGCTGCTTATAAAATATATGGTAGAGATTTCTTTCCTCGAGTTTTCTTCTTGCCTTGTTTTCTTTGTTGCTCTTAAGAAGTCTGATGCCAGTCTAATTTTCTTATTCTTATAGATTTTATTTTTTCTTTTTTGCCTGGAAGCGCAGAGGATTTTTTCTCTCTTTAAATTTTGTTTTATGATATGTTTTCGAGCTGATTGTTCTTTGTCAATTTTTCAAGAAATATGGTGGGCCCTTTCAATGTATGGATTTAAATTTTCTTTTCTTTCCAAAAATTTTTCTTATAGTTTTAAATACTACTTCTATTTCATTGTTTTGGATTTTGTATGTCAGGAATTCCAATTATATGTATGTTGGAACTTCTTGGTCTGTTTTCTGTTTCAACTATTTGTTTTTCTGCCATTGTTTAATGTCTTTATTAAATTTTCAGATTCATTCTCCCTGATGCACCTTGCTATTTAGTCCCCATATTTGAGATGGTTTTGTTTTTTTCTTTTAATTTTTGACTTTTTTCTCTTAGTTTTTTTCTTAAATTTAATTGCATCTCACTGCATTTCTTCCTATGCTGTGCCCATTTCTGTTCTTAGTGTTTGCATTCTAATTTTAGATGATTTTTAATGTCTTCAAATGCTTTTTAAATTAAACTAATTTAATTAAATTTGGGTTGTTGTGCTATAGTTTTTCTGCTTTATTATTTTTTGGGGGGTGTGAGGAGGCAAGGGAAAATAATTTTATCATCTACAATGTTATGATTCACTTTTTCTCTTTCCTTCTTACAATAGCTTTGTATGGAATTTGTTTTCCATTCCTGGATATTTTATGGACTGGGTTCCTTGTTTGAGAGAGCCCACTTCTATCAGTATACTGAAGTGCAGTTTCTTTAATTAACAATGCTATTGGAGATCAAAGGATGTGTTTAGTTTATCATTTGTTTCTGCGAAATCCTTAATTTTTCCTTATTTCTGTACTTTTTTTTTTTTTAATTCACTGCCATATTTCCCAGTGGCACCACGTCTTCTCTGTATATCCGCTTCTTCCGTAGAGGCAGTGATTCTTCAAGACTGACACCTCCAGAGCCTTTCACTTTCAAGCTATTCCTTTGTACCAGTGCTACAAAGCCACAGTCCTAGACCTGTGTTTAGTATTTTAACACTTAGTATTAGACTTTCTCTTTTTGCATAAAAAGGGGTAGTTTTGTCCATGCTTCATCTTGTTCCTCCATGTCCTTCTCCTCCTTTTCATGAAGTCCGTTAAACCTTCTAATTCTCTACTTTCCACACCCATGGACTTGTAGTAGGGGTGGAATCTCTGTTGGAATTTGGTGCTTATTTATATATATAAAAAAAAAATTATTTATATACCTACAGGTAATTTGATGGTTATGGTATTCTCCTCCTTCTAATAATGCTAAAAGTTTGGTGATACATATCTTTGTTGTTCTCGTTGTTGATCTTATAATCTGGAGGAGTATTTGTGAAGAGTTTTGGATGCAGGTTACTTCCATTATCTTCCAGACCCTGAAGAAGCTCCCACAGTTTTTAAGAGTACCTTTTTCCACATAACTTTCCAAGTCATAATATCATCAACATTATTAGTTTTCCGAATATGAGGTCAAAAGTGACATTCTATTGCCAATTTCATTTTTTTCAATTATTAGTGAATTTTAATATCTTTGCCTATAGGTCATTGCCCATTCATATTCTTTGGCCAATTACCAATGGGTTTTTAGAGCTCCTTCTTAAGTATTGACAGTAATCATTTCTCTATGTTATGTATTCCTAATATTTTTTCTTAGTCTGATTTATTTTTTAGCTGCATTTTTAGTATTTTTACTAAATGAAATGGCACATTTTCTGAGATCTTGCACATTAATGTAAATATTTTTATTTTTTTCTTCACTAATGAATGAGAGGTTTTCTGAGTATAGAATGCTTACATCACAAAAGTCTTCCCTTTATAACTATCCACAGATATTGCTCCATTGTGTTCTGGAATTGAAGATAAGCAGTGTCATGACAATATGGCACTTTTAATTTTTTTCTTTCTTCCTTTCTAGATGCCTACAAAATTATTTATTTATTCATTAAGTTAAAAAAAAAAAAAACTTTCTCAACTTTTTTTTTCTTCAGTAATTTCGCCTAAAATACAATGTGCCCTTTTCATGTTTG
This sequence comes from Elephas maximus indicus, assembly GCF_024166365.1. Classification (NCBI taxonomy): domain Eukaryota; kingdom Metazoa; phylum Chordata; class Mammalia; order Proboscidea; family Elephantidae; genus Elephas; species Elephas maximus. The sequence continues at coordinate 85,955,354 of NC_064830.1, read as the reverse complement.
GGGTCTTTCTTGAATTCTGGAAATTTTTTTCTGGCAATTCTTTAAATACTATTTTTCTCATTTGCTCTGTTCTCTCCTATAGACATGATAATAATTCTTTTTTTTTTAATAATTTTTATTGCGCTTTAAGTGAAAGTTTATAAGTCAAGTCAGTCTGTCACATATAAGCTTATATACACCTTACTCCATACTCCCACTTACTCTCCCCCTAATGAGTCGGCCCGCTCCCTCCTTCCAGTCTCTCGTTTCGTGACCATTTTGCCAGTTTCTAACCCTCTCTACCCTCCTATCTCCCCTCCAGACAGGAGATGCCAACACAGTCTCAAGTGTCCACCTGATACAAGTAGCTCACTCTTTGTCAGCATCTCTCTCCAACCCATTGTCCAGTCCCTTCCATGTCTGATGAGGTCTGATGAGTTGTCTTTGGGAATGGTTCCTGTCCTGGGCCAACAGAAGGTTTGGGGACCATGACTGCCAGGATTCTTCTAGTCTCAGTCAGACCATTAAGTCTGGTCTTTTTTATGAGAATTTGGGGTCTGCATCCCACTGACCTCCTGCTCCCTCAGGGGTTCTCTGTTGTGATCCCTGTCAGGGCAGTCATTGGTTGTGGCTGGGCACCATCTAGTTCTTCTGGTCTCAGGATGATGTAAGTCTCTGGTTCATGTGGCCCTTTCTGTCTCTTGGGCTCATAGTTATCGTGTGACCTTGGTGTTCTTTATTCTCCTTTGATCCAGGTGGGTTGAGACCAATTGATGCATCTTAGATGGCTGCTTGTTAGCATTTAAGACCCCAGATGCCACACTTCAAAGTGGGATGCAGAATGTTTTCATAATAGAATTATTTTGCCAATTGACTTAGAAGTCCCCTTAAGCCATAGTCCCCAAACCCCCGCCCTTCCTCCGCTGACCTTCGAAGCATTCAGTTTATCCCGGGAACTTCTTTGCTTTTGGTCCAGTGCAGTTGAGCTGACCTTCCATGTATTGAGTATTGTCCTTCCCTTCACTTAAAGTAGTTCTTATCTACTAACTAATCGGTAAATAACCCCCTCCCACCCTCCCTCCCTCCCCCACTCGGAACCACAAAAGTATGTGTTCTTCTCAGTTTATACTATTTCTCAAGATCTTATAATAGTGGTCTTATACAGTATTTGTCCTTTTGCAACTGACTAATTTCACTCAGCATAATGCCTTCCAGGTTCCTCCATGTTATGAAATGTTTCACAGATTCGTCACTGTTCTTTATCGATGCGTAGTATTCCAGACAATAATTCTTATATTGAAGATTTCTTCTATCTCTGGAATTATCTTTCTCATTATTTTAGTCTATTTTCCTTTATACACTTCTTCTGCGAAATTGTCTCAAGAACAGCCTCAACATGATTGATTTAATTTCCAGTTGTATAAATTCTGATATGTGTTGTCTCTAATGCTATTTTTAATCCCCTGAAAAAGTTTATTTTTTCAAAACTGTTCCTCCCTTTTCTAGCTCTATTTCTACCTACCATGCGGCCATCTCCCTTTTCATCTCTTCGTCTCTCATTTTATCATATAATTTTTTATTTCCTGTTTCATAGAGTTAATGATTTCTTGACTTTTATTGAGAATACAAACACAACAATGCTTTCTAAATTATGCTTCTGTTGCCTCTAATAGTTCTCTTTCAAAATTTGCTCTTCCTCCACCTCTTGGCTTACCATTTTTGTCTTCATGCTATAGAAGCTTTAAAAAAGTAAAGCTGAGGTTGTTCTTAATTCTATTTCTACCTACTTGTCAAGGAGCAGAAAATCTGTAGTCTTTTTTCTCTTTGTGATACATGTAATTTCCCTTTAGTTCCCTGAGTGTTCATCAAGTTGCTATGTGATCTATTCCTCCTCCTATCTCTGAAGTTGAAAAACTATTTGATTTGCACAGCTTTTAGCCAACTTTGTAGTTTAAAATACTCAACTATTCTTCAACTTTTTGTTTTTATTCTTCAACTTCCCAATTTATCCAACCATTGCTAAACTTTCTAGTTTAAAAAGCAAACTATTGTTTAAAATAATAGCTTAATGTTTTAATTAGAAATATCTTGATACCTTACCTAGTTATATTTCTATAATATTTAGAATTTATTTCTGAATAGGCTATTTCTTAATTCATGACTAAAAATCTTCACTGTGTGCTATTCCTACGGTTCTTCCAGCTCATTTTCTCCTAAGTGCAGATTTCAAATCACAGCTGCTGCAGGGGTGAGAGTATTAAAAGACTCTGCATACTCTCGCAAATAGTTCCCATACTGAAGTAGAGTAGAATTCCTTATCTCTGACGGAAGAAAACAAATGACTGTGATTTCTTGAAATATTTTTCCACTAGATATTCTACCATTATATCTGTAGGCTTTAGAGTTTACTTAGAGGAAGATTCCTCTGTTGTCTTAGGCTGGGTTCTCTAGAGAAGCAAAACCAGTGAAGGGTGTGTGTGTGTGTGTGTGTGTGTGTGTGTGTGTGTGTGTGTCAAGGACATGGCTCACTCTATTGTGGAGGCTGGCAAGTCTTGAGGTCCATGAGTCAGGCATTGGTTGGAGGCTTTTCCTGACTAATGTGGCTGCAAGGGCTGACAAAACCAGAATTGTCAGGCCAGAGAGCAGGCTGCTGGCTTACAGGGCTGTACAAGCTGGTGAATCTCAAAGTTGGTAGATCATATGACAAGCTGCTGGCTCAAGTCCCAAGAACCAGAGGTCAGATGATGATGAGCTGGAAACAGAACCCAGAATAAGCAAGAGAGCTTTGCCAGAACATCCCTATGTATATTGGATGCAGGCCTTACAACTGATTGGCTTATCACTTGAGATCATATCACGGAGGTGGTTACATTATATCACAAAATGGGGGATAATTGTATCAGCTGACAAAATGGAGGATGAATACACAATACTGAGAATCATGGCCTAGCCAAGTTGACACATAACATTAACTATCACACTAGTGCTACTGAAATTCTTCATCTTCTCTTGAATTTTTATATCTATGTAAGGATGGTTAAGAGCTACGTCTGCTAACCAAAATGTTGGCCGTTCAAATCCACCAGCTGCTCCTTAGAAACCCTATGGGGGAATTCTACTCTGTTTTATAGGGTCTCCATGAATCAGAATTGACCTGATGGCAACAGGTTTTTTGGTAAGTAAGGATGAGGAGTGACTAATCCAAAAGCACTAACTTTCTATCATCATAACTCAGGATCAAGTAGGTTCTGATTATGTTAATCTGCTGTATAAAATCCTTCAAGAGTTTCCAACTATATTCAGTGTAAGGTCCAAACCTCTCAAAATAACATGTGAGCTCTTTACAATCTGGCATGGGCCTATCCTTCTTACTCCATATATATTTGCTTCATGTCACCATATATCTCAAACTCTCATCATACTAGAGTAATAATCTTTTTCTCCAAACCAGCAATTTCAGAACTTTCCACTTCTGCTCCTATACTGGTCCCTCTGTTTGAAATGTCCTGCCCTTCCTAGCCCAGTGAGAAAGTCCCATTCACCCTTCAAAGTGGAACAGAAATGTCATCTCTTCTTTGTAGTATTCCCAAATGCCCTGAACAATAGTAGTTGCACCATTTCTATGGGACCATACAATTTGATACAAAGCTCTATTATAACTTTATCCCATTATGTTTTGGAAACCCTGGTGGCATAGTGGTTAACAGCTACAGCTGCTAACCAGAAGGTCAGCAGTCTGGATCCACAGGGTGCTCCTTGGAAACCCTATGGGGCAGTTCTACTCTGTCCTGTAGGGGAGCTATGAGTCGGAATTGACTCAACAGCAGTGGGTTTGGTTTTTTATTGTTTACTTACTTGAGTGTGTCTTTCTCTCTCCAACTCGGTTATGACCTATTCAAACACCTATACTATATATTACTCATCTTCACATCTTTGCAGGGACTATAACATAAATATGTTCTATAAAGATTTTGTGTCTTTTTTGTGAATAATAAAATGTATAAATGGAAAAATTATAAATATCAGGAATGCTTATTCAAAAATAATGTTTTAACATCTACTTTTAGATTTTTCTTCTTTCATTATCTCTCTTCTGAAGAATATTTCTCCTAATTTTGATGTCTATTATTCATATTTTTCACGTTTACATGCTCAGATTTAATTTTTGTTGCCTTGAGCCTATTCAACTTTTACATATTTAACTTTCATCTTATAAACTTAGTCTTTATCTCAAGTTTACATTTCTTTTAAAACTATGATAGCTTTTATCTCTGATTTTAAATTTTATTTGTATCTATTAAAAACTTTACATTTAAAATTTTTGATTTAATAACTTTTTCATGCCACTTCTCAGTTTTACTTTAATTTGTTATTTGTTTGGTTTTAATCTTCTGTTAACTCTTTTTAAACTATCATATTTCTCTCTAAGTTTTATTAAATTCTATTATTTTTAAACTATATCAATTTGTTTTTCTCTTATTTTAAATAGTTTTTAATCAAAGTAATACTTGCATATAATAATAAATAAAACAGAAGCCAATTCCATTGATAAAGAAAAGCTTAAAAAGAAGAGTAAAAACCTTAATATCGTCTTTGAACTTCCCTCAGGCCTAATACCCAGAGGCAACTAATTGAACAGTTTCTATTATTTCATTCTCTTGGTGGTTAACGTTATAATTTTACAAGATATGCTCATATATATATATATTTTTTTTAATTTACTGCCTTTAGACACTACTCATTGACTTCCTGCTGTGATACATGAGGAATTGAATTCCTTTGCATTATCTTCTTCCTCTCCACCTCAAGGTTTTTATCAGTTTCTCTAGTTCTATATTGAGCAAGTTTATAACATTTACACTCTTTTCTGCAAATATAATTAAATGTTGTGTGCTTTGTCTATTATTAATACTAACAACTGAAAATCAATTAAAAAAACAGTAGTTTTAGAATTGTGATTATATAGATATTATTCATGAGGTATCAAGTAATGTAAATAGATCTACTGAGAAGTTTTTAATGTCATTAAAATTTTCCTACTTAAAGGATAATCTCCCAAATCCTAGGGTGAAAGTGTTCCTTCTTTTAAAATCTTCTCAGCTTTCTTCACTTCTTCTGGATGACAATTAAGTACCAGTTTCTTGTATTCCTTTTTGTTTGTTTGCTTGTTTTTGCTGGAATATCTCTTTGAGTATTTTTTTAATGAGGTCCTTGAATGGTAAACTTTGAGTCTTAAATTTCCAAAAATGTCTTTCAATTGCTCTTTTACAGCTTTACTGAGTATTGAATTCTAGGTTCAAAATCATTTGTCCTCAGAAATTTGAAGACATCATTTCCAACATCTTCTAGCATGCAGGGTTGTTACCGAGAAGTCTAATGTCAGTGTGACTCCCTGTCATTATAGGCAGTCCCTGAGTTCCATTCCTAAGTCTATTTTTAAGTCAAATTTCTACGTAAATTATAACAGTTACATTTGGTTCGTATTTAACATCAGTCAGTTAAATGTTTCTTAGTATATAATGTACCTTTTCTATGTATAAAAAACATTAAAGAAACACCCCTAGATACGCTGGAACATCTTTAACATAATACATAATAAAAATAATGTTTCAATGCACATCACAAAGTAGTGCCTGCTTCTTATTATGAACCATTGCATGTACCTTGAATTTTTCATATAATAGGTTTATGGGGGTTGGTTTGTAACTACAGGTTGTAGTAGGTAAGTCAGACATTTGTAACCCGGGGACTGCCTGTACAGCATTTTTTTTTTTTCCTCTCTCTCTCTCTGCAAGATTTTAATATTTCCTCTTTCTCCTTACAATTCTTGAATTTCTCTAGACATAGTTTTGTTTTTGTTTTTTGTCTTGTTTCTTCTCGGAAGTCTTTTCAATGTGAATATTTATGCTTTTGACTCAGGGAAGTTATCTTCCATTATGTCACTGCATTTTTACTCTCGTTTCTTGCCTCTGTTCTCTGCCTCTAGAATCCTGAAAAAACAAATTACAGATGCATATACCACTTAATATTTTTCTCGTACTTTCCATTATTTGCCGTTTGCTCAGGTCCGCATGATTTCATTGGTTTTATCACAGGTCACCAACTTGGTCATTAGCCAAAGCTACTCTCTTATTCAGACTGTCTATTGATTTTTTATTTTTAGTGACGATTATATCTTTAGTTACCAAGAAGCCTTGTTTGTTCTCTGATTGCTCCATTATTTGCTGCAACAGCGCATTTTTACTTACTTATGCACTACCTCGTCAGTCTCCCTGAAGTCATTCATTACGTTTTTTTTAATTGTTCTGTTTCTGGGGTTATCTTTATTTCCTAAAAACAATAATTTTGTTTGTTAATTCTAATAATTCTCACTTACTTGATTTCTTTTTCTCGCATGTATTGTTGGCCTTTGGTTGTTAGTTTGTGTTTATGAATAAAGATCTAGATTTTAATTAATAAGCATTTTATTTGTGTAGATTTGTTTCACCAAGAAACTTTCCTCTGGGATGACTCTGTTAGTAGGTAGGATCTAATGACTGAAAAACTTCATTTAGAGTTGTGGCTGATGCTGCAGAAGACAGTTTGGTGGTTCCTCAAAAAATTAAACATAGAACTACCATATGACCCTGCAATTCCACTCTTAGGCATAGATCCAAAAGACCTGAAAGCAGGGACTCAGATACATGTGCACCAGTGTTCACTGCAGCATGATTCACAATAGCCAAAAGATGGAGACAGCCCAAGTGGCCATCAGTAGGTGAATGGATAAATAAAATGTGGTATATCATTACAACGAAATATTACTCAGACGTAAAGAGAAATGAAGTCCTGATCCATGCTATAACATGTGATCCCACTTACATGAAATATCTAGACTAGATAAATGTATAGAAACCAAAGTTTATTAGTAGTTTCCATGGGATGAGAGGGAGGGGCAGAGGGGGAGTCATTGTTTAGGAAGCACTGAGTATGAGTTAATGGTGATGGGAAATTTGGTAACGGATACAATTGATAGTAGCACAACATGATTAAAGTAATTGGTGTCAAAGAATTGTACATGTAAAATGTTGAGTTGGCAAATGTGTAATATATATTTTTTATCACATACACACAAGTTGTGGTTAAGGGGTATGTAAGCTGCAGACACCAAATCAAAAAAGAGAGGACTTTAGTAGTGGATCACTTTGATGTATTCCTTCTTGAGCAAAGCTACCTTGTCTTTGTTTTTTTTTCCCCAGGTGTCTGTTGTAGCTTCCAGAGTTTCCTCAAATTCCGCTCTGGTTCTCATTCATGCTCTGACACCCAAATAAGGAGAATTGTCTTTAGGCGGATCACTTCCTTTAGGGTACACAGCTTAGATTTTAGAGTACACAGCTGTTTCCCAGGTATGGAGGCAAAAAGCCTCTGCTATCTGCTGTATATACATGGAAAGAGAAAGGGAGAATGGGGTCCAACCGGCCACATCATTTCAAGTCCAGTTCCTCTAGTCAAATATACTCAGCATATATTTATTGAGTAGTATAGTACAGTATCTGGAGTCTCTGAGTAGTCTAAACATTTAACACCCTCAACTGCTAACTGAAAGGTTGGTTCAAGTCCACCCAGAGGTGCCTCAGAAGAAAAGCCTGGCAATCTACTTCTGAAAAATCAGCCATTTAAAACCTAGAAGCACAATTTTACTCTGACACACTTGGGGTCACCATGACTCAGAATCGACTCAATGGAAATTTTTTTTTTTGATAGAGTGTAAAAATGGCCACAAATTCTGCCCATCCATGTCCATGGCCTTTGCATTGTGACTTTGGATCTCTTCCTAGTAAAAGGTGGGGTAGTTTTCTCCACCTCCTTGAATCTGGGCTTGGCCATCTGACTTTCTTTGGTCAACATATCTATAGAATGTCTTGAAACATCCTTGAAAATTGCATTAGGTTGCTGCTCTTGGAACCCTCCCATGCTGTAAAGAAAACCCTCCCATCCTCTAAAGATAATGAGAGGCATGTGGCCTAGTTTTCTATTTCCCTAACCAAGAGCCTGCTAGACAACAGACACAGGAAAAAGACTTTCCTAGATTATCCCACCACCAGGCAGCCCCCAAGCTGACCATGAGTGCATGAAAGAGCCCAGCAGAGATCTGCGAAGCTCAGGCCAGATAACAAAACCTGTCTAGCTGACTCAAATCACGAACTAAATAAAGGGTTGTAGTTTCCGGCCACTAAGGTTTGCAGAAGTTTGTTACACAGCAAAAGCTAACTGATACAAGCACCAAATTGCATCAATGTTCCTGGTGTTGTGGGTACTATGATAAACAAGATAGATAAGGCCTTGCCTTTAGATGATGATAAAGAAAGAAAGGAAGGAAGGAAAGAGGAAGCGAGGGAGGGAGGGAGGGAAAGACAGAGAAAGAAAAGACAATTTCAGAGAGTGATGTATGCTGTGAAGGGCAGAAAACAGGGCAGGGAGTGACTGGTTAGGGTTGGTGTCTAATTTAGATATGGTGATCAGAAGATTTCTTTGAGTAAGTAAAGTTTGAGCTAAGATTTGAATAACCATGTGAAGGCCTATAGATAGATTGTTCTAGACACAGGAAACAGGGAGCACAAAGACTTTGAGAAGGGAACATACTTCACATGTTAAAAGGCCACAAAGAAGGCCAAGGCAGCCAGAATTTAATGAGCAAAGGGGATAGTGAATGCAAGGCTATAAAGTCAGAGAAACAGACCATGTAAGAGAACTCAGACTAAAATTAACTTTTTAATTACCTTGAGGCTTTTACCACATCTCATCTCTCTCCTTTATATTTGTGTACTACGAGCTTGGAGCTTTTATAGGCCTCCTTTTTGTGTAGAATCCCTCTTCCCTCAGGCATTTTGGGCTACAGCTTTCCATGATCTGTTTTCTTCATCAATCAGATTCCATCTGTTTTCTGTCTTCTAGGATTTCTTCAAATTGTCCTTCTCCAGCTGTCTGTTCTTCTAATGTTCTAACATTATAATGGATTTATTCTTCTAAAAACACAGTTTTTTCTAACATTTTTAGAAAGCTTGGTATATGTCTGCTCTCACTTCACCACCTTTAATTGGAATTTTCTTATCTCATTTAAAAAATTTTAGCTCTAAGCTCATCTTAATTTATTATCCTCTTTTTGTTATCCTGTTTTGTTTTTTTTCTGTCTTTGTTCTTTTTTTTAAAAGCTAATCCTTATGGTGGCTGGTAAGAGGTGAGGTCTCAATAAGATATTTAGTCAGTATCCACTAAATATTTATTGAGCACCTTTTATCTGGAAACAAAATTGAGCCGCTTCTCCTTCATGAGTTGCCCTTGCAGCCACATATCTTGCTGAGTTCCAGCTCAGTTCAGAACAGTTCATGAAAACAACCTCAACTTAGATACTGAGAAGACAAAGGTTAGTTCTCTCCAGTGCCTTACATGCCACTGGACAGGTAAGGTGTATTATTTGCTGGGGAGGTGTTGCTTTTGATATTTATAACTCACATGCCATAATGGGTAATTTTAAATCCCTGGCCTTTTATCTATTTATGTGTCTATCTTGATTGAATTTTGGGTGCCATAAGCCAGTAGGGGATGACACACAGGATGTCATAACTGGGAGGGTAGGACCATGTTACCCCACTGAGAATAGAAGACCCTTTAGTCTTCTAGCCCCCACACATCTGTCAGTTTGTTGAACTGTGGGGGCTTGTGTGTTGTTATGATGCTGGGAGCTATGTCACCAGTATTCAAATACTAGCAGGGTCACCCATGCCAGACAGGTTTCAGCTGAGCTTCCAGACTAAGACAGACTAGGAAGAAGGACCTGGCAGTCTACTTCTGAAAAGATTTAGCCAGTAAAAACCTTATGAACAGCATTGGAACATTGTCAGATACAGTGCCAGAAGATGAGCCCCTCAGGTTGGAAGGCACTCAAAAGACTGGGGAAGAGCTGCTTCCTCCAAGTAGAGTCGACCTTAATGATGTGGATGGAATCAAGCTTTCAGAACCTTCATTTGCTGATGTGGCACGACTCAAAATGAGAATAAATAGCTGCAAATATCCATTAATAATTGGAACGTGGAATGTATGCAGTATGAATCTAGAAAAATTAGAAATCATCAGAAATGATATGGAATGCATAAAGATCAATATCCTACGCATCAGTGAGCTGAAATGGACCAGAATTGGTCATTTTGAATCAGACAGTCATATGGTCTACTATGCCAGGAATGACAACTTGAAGAGGAATGGTGCATTCATCATCAAAAAGAACATTTCAAGATCTATGTTGAAGTGCAATGCTGTCAGTGATAGGATTAAGATTCACATGTCTACAAGGAAGACCAGTAAATATGACTATTATTCAAATTTACATACCAACCACTAAGGCCAAGATGAAGATATTGAAGATTTTTACCAACTTCTCAGTCTGAAATTAATCAAACGTGGCAATCAGGATGCATGGATAATTACTGGTGATTGGAATGTGAAAGCTGGAAACAAAGAAGAAGGATTGGTAATTGGAAAATATGGCCTTGGTGATAGAAACGATGCCAGAGATCACATGATTGAATTTTGCAAGACCAATGACTTCTTCACTGCAAACACCTTTTTTTCACCAACATAAGCAGCAACTATACATACAGACCTCACCAGATGAAATACATAAGAATCATACTGACTACATCTGTGGAAAGAGATGATGGAAAAGCTCAATATCATCAGTCAGAACAAAGCCAGGGACAGACTTCGGATCAGACCATCAATTACTCATACGCAAATTCAAATTGAAACTGAAGAAAATTAGAACAAGTCTGTGAGAGCCAAAGTACAACCTTGAGTATATCCCACCTGAATTTAGAGACCATCTTAAGAATAGATTTGATGCGTTGAACACTAATGATTGAAGACCAGACGAGCTGTGGAATGGCATCAAGGACATCATACATGAAGAAAGCAAGAGGTCATTAAAAAGACAGGAGAGAAAGAAAAGACCTAAATGGATATCAGGAAAGATTCTGAAATTCTCTCTTGAATGTTGAGTAGCTAAAGCAAAAGCAAAAATTGATAAAGTAAAAGAGCTGAACAGAAGATTTCAAAGGGCGGCTCAAGAAAACAAAATAAAGTATTATGATGACATGTGCAGAGACTGGAGATAGAAAGCCAAAAGAGAAGAACACACTCAGCATTTCTCAAGCTGAAAGAACTGAAGAAAAAATTCAAGCCTCAAGTTGCAATAGTGAAGGATTCTGCAGGGAAAATATTAAACAACTCATGAAGCATCAAAAGAAGATGGAGGAATACACAGAGTCACTATACCAAAAAGAATTGGTTGACTTTCAACGGTTTGGGGAGGTACCATATGATCAGGAACCAATGGTACTGAAGGAAGAAGTCCAAGCTGCACTGAAGGCATTGGCGAAAAACAAGGCTCCGAGAATTGACAGAATACCAATTGAGATGTTTCAACAAATGGATGCAGCCCCGGAAGTGCTCACTTGTCTATGCCAAGAAATGTGGAAGACAGCTACCTAGCCAACAAGTTGGAAGAGATCCATATTTATGCCTATTCCCAAGAAAGGTGATCCAACTGAATGTGGAAATTATCAAACAATATCACTAATATCACATGCCAGCAAAATTTTGCTGAAGATCATTCAAAAGTGGCTCCAGTTGTATATCAACACGGAACTGCCAGAAAGTCAGCCCAGATTTAGAAGGGGACATGGAACCAGGGATATCATTGCTGATGTCAGATGGATCCTGGCTGAAACCAAAGAATACCAGAAGGATGTTTACCTGTGTTTTATTGACTATGCTCAGGCATTCGACTGTGTGGATCATAACAAACTACGGATAACATTGCAGAGAATGGGAATTCCAGAACACTTAATTGTGCTCTTGAGGAATCTGAACATGGATCAAAAGGCAGTAGTTTGAACAGAACAAGGGGATACTGCATGGTTTAAAGTCAGGAAAGGTGTGTGTCAGGGTTGTATCCTTTCACCATACCTATTCAGTCTGTACGCTGAGCAAATAATCCGAGAAGCTGGACTACATGAAGAAGAACAGGGTATCAGGATTGGAGGAAGACTCATTAACAAACTGCGTTATGCCGATGACACAGCCTTGCTTGCTGAAAGTGAAGGAGACTTGAAGCACTTACTGATGAAAATAAAAAATCACACTTTCAGTATGGATTACACCTTGACGTAAGGAAAACAAAAATCCTCACAACTGGCCAATAAGCAACACCATGATAAATGGAGAGGAGACTGAGGTTGTCAAGGATTTTATTTTACTTGGATCCAAAATCAACACCCAAGGAAGAGGCAGTCGAGAAATCAAAAGACACATTGCATTGGGCAAATCAGCTGCAAAAGATCTCTTTAAACTGTTGAAAAGCAAGGATATCACCTAGACGACTCAGGTGACTGACTCAAGCCATGGTATTTTCAATCTCCTGATATGCATGGGAAAGCTGGACAATGAATAAGGAAGACCAAAGAAGAATTGACGCCTTTGAACTGTGGTGTTGGCAAAGAATATTGAATATATCATGGACTGCCAAAAGAATGAACAAATCTGTCCTGGAGGAAGTACAACCAGAATGCTCCTTAGAAGCAAGGATGGCGCGACTACATCTCATGAACTTTAGACATATTATCAGGAGGAAGCAGTTCCTGAAGAAGGACATTATGCTTGGTAAAGTAGAGGGTCAGTGAAAAAGAGAAAGGCCCTCAATGAGGTGGACTGACACACTGCAACAATGGATTCAAGCATAGCAACAACTCTTAGGATGGCGCAGGACTGGGCAGTGTTTCATTCTGTTGTACACAGGGTCACCATGAGTTGGAACCAACTCAACGGCAGCCAACAGAAACAACAACTCTTCTAGACCATGGGCTTGGCCTTGGTCTGCATTTGGAAAGTTTATAGGCATAAGAACCTTCACTTGTCTCTCTAAAGTAGATACATATACTTCTGCAAAGAGGGTAGAGTACCTGAAGGATGATGTTAGCAACTTCATATCCCAATCATACTCACAGTATGTTCTTCCACAAATCTGTTGGGTTCTTTGAAGAACCCTGAAAGAATAAGACTCTGTCTGTCCTGCTATTGCGTTTTGTACCTCCGTCCCTCAAATCCAGAATCAGGAGGCCAGGCCACCTTGAATAAAGAAAAAGGAGGCCAACATTCTCTACCCCACTGCAGGGCCATTGGATGTGCTGTTTCCTTTGACTAGGATACCGTTTCTTTTGCTTCTCTTCCCAGCTTCTTTACTTCAATGACTCTTTCTTATTCTTCTGGTATCAGCTAATAGGCCATTTGTTCAGAGGGGCCTTCCACACTTTTCTAATCTTCCTTCCTCTCCCCAAGTAGAGTGGATGCAGTTGGTTCCTTGCTCAGATCCCCTTCACTGGTGGCGCATTTACCCTTCAGTTTCTGTGAGTGTTGGCTGCTAAAGTGGAGTTTCCTTGGCTGGGAGGTTACTCCTCATTACGGGGGCAGTCAGTAGTCAATGACTGACTGCAGTACAAAAGGACAGCTGCTGATCCTAAAGGTGGACCAGAGCTTCCTAAGACATCAGGATGGAGTTAGTCTCCACCTGAGACCACATCCCTGCTCAATTTTCTTCTCCCATCATATCCTGCTTCCTTCTCCCCCTTCTCCAGACAGCCCTCCTTCAGGCAATCATTGTCACAAGACTCCTCACTCAGGCCCTGCTTCTAGGAACCCTGACCTTGGACACTAAGAAAGCTTTATTTAAGAGGTTTTCACATAACAGAACAGCTTTTCTCGCTAAATCTCTGCACCTCTAACTTCAGTGACGATCCATATGGTCAGTCTTGGATGTGAATGGAGGCCCCAGAGCTGGACCACACAATGACCCCATCTCCAGGCCTCTGAAGAGCTTCTACTCCAGGAAGTAAAACTGGGAGAGGAGAAAGAGACACTGTACATAAGCAGTATACGCTGGAGCCTATCCTGGCATTTCTGAAGCAAAGTTTTTGTCTGACCTGATAGAGAGGGTTATTTTTTAGAGACTTTAATAAAATCACTTAATCTAAAATTCAATATAAATGCTGCTCTGTATTAATCTTTAAGAACCAGCAACTCAATCTCAGATCTGTTCTTTTCCTGAATTGAAATTTATTTGGTTAAGGATATTTTTTGTTTGTTTGATTGGTCAGTTTTGATTTATTTACCAAAAGGTTCAATGTTCACAGCCATGATTCAGTATCTTCTCCCAGATGTAACCCTTGGGAGCCACAATAATAGCACAAAGTAATAAAATATAATGAACTTACATCTGAAGAGCCTATAAAATCATCAAAAACCCATTGCCATCAAGTCAGTTCCAACTCACAGTGACCACAGAGGACAGAGTAGAACTGGCCCATAGGCTTTCCAAGGCTGTAAATCTTTACAAAGCAAACTGCCATATCTTTCTTCCATGGTGTGGTTGGTGGGTTTGAACTGCAAATCTTTCAGTTAGCATCCAAGGACTTAACCACTGTGCCACCAAAGCTCCTTTGAAGAGCCTATAGATATTAACTGATAGCATGAGACTCACAGGAAGGCTTAGAAATTAGTTCATATGCAAATCTTTTTAAACACCAGTCCGTTGTCACTTATACATTCAATGTGTACACTTTAGACTATTTGAAAGTGACTCTGAAATGCAAAAATTGTGAAATTTTGCTGAGACTGGAACGCAGCTCACAGGTATTACAAGTTAGAATGCCAACGTGGTAGATGGTGAGTGAGTGAGATGGCCACATTGCATCTACTTGCCCTGTGTGCAGTAACTCTCACGAAGGGATTTAACTGTAATGTTGCTAATGGAAGTGTAGAGGTGGATAAAAGCAGTGCTAAGTGTGGACCTGAAGGTACCTGAGACTAAATAAAGCTCCCACAGATGTCAAGAGATTACTACAGTCTACCCATGTCGGCCACCATGATGGTGGTCTTAGAAACTGATTTTCCAGATGCACCATTAAGGAATTGGAGTCACTACTGTTCTTACTTGCCCAGTGTGCTGGGACTTCTGTTAAATTGGAATTTGGTCAAAGTGGCCATCTCTCTCTGATTTCTCCAACTTCTCCCATCTGCATGTCAGGAAGCCATCTCCCTGTGGGCTCAAGCAGACTAGTTCCACGCAATGCCTTACTCACAATGTAGGTCTGCTTTTCCTTTTGCTCCTTTCTTTTTTTCTGTTTATGGTACCACCATTATCTTAGTCACTGACTTTCAAACCTTGGCCTTTGGATCCTATACCTTTATCCTTCTCATCTCTTCTCCAGCCATCATCGGCAAGACCATCACCATCCATAATTTTTTGGCCACAATTCATTGACCTTGTCATCTGATTGGACCATCACTTCCATATCATGTCAGTAACTCATGGGGTTGGTCCATGTAACACACTGTAGATATTTTTTTATTACTCTGGGCCTCTCCTGCTTCAAGAAAATCATTATAGGAATCCATTGGGAAAATCCTCTGCTTAAGCTCTGATACCAATGTCTCCCCCTACACTCCTACACCGGGCTTGAGCTGATTTTTCCTTATCATGTGAAGCATGTGAGATTAACTGTTTTGACTCTTTTCTCTTGTTTTAAAGAAAGTGATACTAAGATCTGTGTGTTTCCTCCCAGAAAGGAGAGTGATATGCAACAAGGAAGGAAAAAGTGTGTCTGCAAATCTGCAGCTAAAAGCCCATGTGTTTAGAAATCATGTTTGTTCGCTTTTTACAATTCTATGAATTGTATGGAGAATCTTATCTCTCAGTATTCTAAATAAGATAAAGGAATCCTGTGCTCCAGTAGCATCAATAAAAGTAGAGGGGGCCCTGTCTCCCTGCCACACCTGTTTGAGTCTCTGCTTTCAGGTCTTTTGGGTATATACCTAGGAGTGGAATTGCTGGGTCATACGGTAGTTCTATTTTTAGTTTCTAGAGGCACTGCCATACTCTTTTCCATAACAGCTGTACCATTTTGCAGTTGGATAAGGGTTCCAGTTTTCCAACATTTGTTATTTTCTGCTTTTTTTTTTTTTTATCTTAACCATCATAAGAAACAAAACAAAACTCTTGCCGTCAAGTCAATTCCAACTCCTAGTGACCCTAGAGGAGAGAGTAGAACTCCCCCGTAGGGTTTCCAAGGATTTGAACTGCTGAACTTTTGGTTAGCAACCAAAGGTTTAACCACTGTGCCACCAGGGCTCCTTAGTGGGAGTGAAGTGCTGTCTCTTTGCGGTTTTGATTTGCATCTGTCTGACAGCTAAAGATTTTGGGCATCTTTTCACGTGTTTGGTGGCCTTTGAGCATTCTCTTTGATGAAATGTCTATTCAAGTCCTTTGCCTATTTTATGATTGAGTTATTTGTCTTTTTGATGTTAAATTGTCTAAGTTTTATATATTTTTATATGTATTTTGTATATTTATATATAGTTTTGTATATTTTACATATATTTTAGTTATTAGGTTCTTGTAGAATATACGGTTTCTGAAAATATTCTCCCAGTTGGTGGCTTGTTTTCGCTTATTTGGCAGTCTTTTAAGGAACAAGTGTTTTTAATTTTTATGAGGTCCAATTCACCTATTTTGTCTTCCTATTTGTTATTATACAAGATAATCTGTTGTTAAAAGCTAGGCCTGAAGGTGTTGCCCCTGCATTTTCTTCGAAGAATTTTATAGTTTTAGTTTTCACATTTAGGTCTTTAATCCATTTTGAATTTGTTTTTGTATATGGTGTGAGATATGTATCATGTTTCATTTTTCTGTATGTAGAAATCCAATTTTCTCAACATCATTTATTTAAGATACTCTTCTTTCCCCATCGAATAGACTTATCACTCTTGTCAAAAATCAGTTCATCAGAGGTGTGTGGGTTTATTTCTGGGCTCTCAATTCTAGTCCATTGGTCTATGTGTCTATTGTTACACCAGTACGAGGCTGTTTTGATTACTGTAGCTGTATAATATGTTTTAAAATCAGCAATGGTGAGTCCTCCTACTTTGTTCTTCTCTTTCAACATCACTTCAGTTATTTAGGGCCTCTTGCCATTCTATATAAAGTTGAGGATTGATCCATTTCTATCAAGAAGGCTGTTGGAATTTTGATCAGGATTGTGTTGAATCTATAGATCACTTTGGGTAGTACTGACATCTTAACAACATTAAGTCTTCCACTTCATGGACATGAAACATCTTTCCATTTATCTAAGTCTTCTTTGTTCTCTTTCAGCAGCGTTTTATAATTTTCATTGTATTAGTCTTTCACTAGGTATTTTGTTCTCTGAGATGGAATCACTTGCCTAATTTCCCTTTCAGATTTCTCATTGCTGGTGTATAGAAATTCAACTGATTTTAGCTTACTGGTTTTGTACCCTGAAACATTGCTACACTTCTCTATTAGCTCTAGAAGCTTTCTTCCAGACTCTTTCGGATTTTCTATGTATAGGATCATGTAATCAGTGAATAGAGATAATTTTACTTCTTCTTTTCTAATGTGAATACCTTTTGTTTATTTTTCTTCTCTTATTCCTCTGGTTAGGACTTCTGATACAATACTGAATAGAAATGGTGAGAGTGGGTACCCTTGTCTTGTTCCTGATTTCAAGTGGAAAGCTCTCAATATATCTCTAGTAAGTATAATGTTGCCTGTTGGTTTTTTATATATGCCCTGAATTATATTGAGGACTTTCCCTTCTATTCCAATCTTTTGAGGCTTTTCATAAAGAAAAGGTGTTGGACTTATCAAATGCTTTTTCTGCATCCATGGAGATGATCATGTGGTTGTTTTCTTTTGTTCTATTGATGTGGTACATTACATTGATTGATTTTCTAATGTTGAATCATTCCTGAATTCCTGGAATAAATCCCACTTAGTCATGGTGTATGACACTTAATATGCTGTTGGATTCTGTTGGCTATTATTTTGTTGAGGATTTTTGATTCTATATCCAAAAGGGATATTGTCCTGTAGTTTTCTTATCTTGTCATGTCATTGTCTTCTTTTGTTGTCAGGGCTACGTTTGCTTCATAGGATGAGTTAGGGAGTATTCCTTCCTTACATATGTTTTGAAAGAGTTTAAGCAGGATTGATGCCAATTCTTCTCTAAACACTCAATAGGATTCCCCAGTGAAATCATCTGATCCAGGGATTTTTGTTGTTGTTGGACGGTTTTTGATTACTGATTCAATCTCTTCACCTGTTATGGGTCTGTTGAGATTTCCTATTTCCTGTTGAGTCAGTGTAGATAGGCTGTGTGCTTCTAAGAGTTTGTTCATTACATCTAGGTTATCCAGTTTGTTACTGTACAGTTATACATAGTATTCTGTCATAATTCTCTATTTCTACTGGGTCAGTTGCAATGTCTCCTTTTTTATTCTTTGTCAGTCTAGCCAAAGGTTTGTCAATTTTATTCATCTTTTGAAAGAATCAACTTCTGGTCCTCTTGATTCTCTCTTTTTTTTTCCCCCCTCTTTTTTGGTTTTATTTCTGCTTTGATCTTCATTATTTCCTTTCTTCTGTTAGGTTTAGGCTTAGTTTTCTCTTTTCTTTCTGGTTCCTCAAGTTGTAGAATTAGACTGTTGATTTGAGATCTTTCTTCTTTTATTATGTAGGCATTTATTATTATAAGTTTCCCTCTGGGTACTGGCTTTGTTGCATCCCATAAGTTATGGTATGCTATCCTTTGATTTTCATTTTACTCTAAGAAATTTGTGATTTCTCCCTTGACCCACTGGTAGTTTGATAGTGTGTTGTTTAATTTCCATATGTTTATGTGTTTTCCAGAATATTTTTTTCTGTTATTGATTTCTAGCTTCACTCCATTATGGCCAGAGAAGATACTTTGTATAATTTCTATCCTTTTAAATTTATCAGGAGTTTCCTTGTGACCTAACATGTGGTCCACCCTGGAGAATGATCCATGTGCACTGGAGTAGAATGTATATTGTGCTGTTTTTGAGTAAAGTGTTATCAATATATGTCTGTTAAATATAGTTACTTTATAGTGTCACTCACGTCCTCTGTTTTCTCGTCCATCTTCTTTCTAGATATTCTGTATAATATTGAAAGTGGTGTATTGAAGTCTCCAATTATTATTGTAGTGCTATCCATTTCTTCCTTCAATTCTATCAGTGCTTTTTATATTTAGGTGCTCCTATGTTGGGTACAAATGTATTTATGATTCTTAAAACTTCTTGGTGAATTGACACTTTTATTGCTATGTAATGTCCACCTTTATCTCTTCTAACAGATTTTATCTTAAAGTCTACTTTGTCTGATATTAAGATTCCCACCCCTGCTCTCTTTTGGTTATTATTTGCATGGAATACTTTTTTCCATCTTTTCACTGTCCACCTACTTGTGGACAGTCCATCTCCAGAACTTCCATTAGTATTTTTTGTAAGGCTAATCTCTCAGCTTCTGTTTGTCAGGGAATGTTTTAATTTTACTCTCATTCTTAAAGGACAGCTGCACTGCGTATTCTTGGTTGACAGTTTTTGTTTGTTTTCATTTGAGCACTTTAAATATAGTGTTCCATTGCCTTCTGGCCTTCAAAGTTTCTGAAGAGAATTGAGCACTTAATCTTATTGGGGATTCTGTTTGCTTCTCTCTCACTGTTTTCAGGATTCTCTCTTTATACTTACTTTTTGACAGCCTGACTATGATGTGTCTCAGGGTAGATCAATTTGGGTTTACTCTGCTTGGAGTTCTTTGAGTTTCTTGGATCTGTAGATTCATGTCCTTTGTAAGATAGTGAAAAATTTCTGTCATTTCTTCAAATATTCTTTCTGTGCCTTTCTCTCTTCTCCTTCTGGAATTCCCATGATGTGTATGTTAGGTTTCTTGATGTAGTCCTGTAATTCCATTAAGCTGTGCTTAGTTTTCTTGAGCCTCCATTCTTATTGCTCTTCAGTTTCCATAATTTTGACTATTTTATCCTCTAATTTTCCAATTCTTAATTCTGCCTGATTAAATCTGTTGTTAAATCCTTCTATTGTGTTTCTTATTTATTTTCCCTTTCAGTTGTAATATTTCTGTTTGGTTTCTCTTTGTCTCTCTAGATTCTCATTTTATTCGTGCATTGTTTTCCTTCTTTTTTTTTTTTTTTTAGGTGTTTATCTATGCTTTCCCTTAACTCTTTAATTCTGTTTAACATCGTTTTATTATATTCTTCCATTCTTTTCATTATTCAGTATTCCATATACGCACTTTCATTCCCTTCTTCATGTTTGCTTGGATAGGCCATCATTTTTCTTTTCTTTGTGTGTCTTGTGATTTTTTGCTGATACTGACATTTTCTAGGGCATTAACTTTCTCAGCTATTCCCAGTATATGGTGTTTTTGCCCATACTATGTTCTGCAAAAAAATTCTTAGGTTGGCATAGCCTTTGTCCTTTGCTTACAATTTCCTACTAACTCCGCCCCCCTGATTTAATTAGTATCAAAAAGTTCCAGAACTCAGCCTTTAACTTTCAACATCTCTCCAACACACCAGAGAACACACTGTGGTCAATCTGTCCACCAGCGGGCACAACCACTCAGGTGAGATATTGTGCACTTATCAATCTGTCCTTCAGGGGACATGGTCCTCACTGTCTGGTTATTACTCCCTTCCCTTCTGTTTCTGAAACCGTATTTTCAATCAGAAAATCCACACAAGCTAGCACTCTTCAGAGCTGTGTCTTTTTTTCTGGTTTTGCCCAAGGTTTTCTTTCTTGCTTTGTCGTGGCTGCTTATATCTCAGCTGGCATTCAGGGGAAGCACAAGGCTGACTTTCCTCCATTTCAGGAGAAGTTGCTGGCACTCCCCAGAAGGACCGCTAGAGATCTGTCTTGTTGGTTTCAGAGCTCCAGTGACCCTATGGTGGTTGGGCAAGCAGTCTCTACTTAAGTGACCCTCTGCCTGGCTCCACTGTAGGGAACCTTCTGTAGGAGTTTGTATCAGTCCAGCAGCCACCAGTTACTGGGTGGGGGAGGGGCTGTCATGTTCTGAATGACCCCCAGGGAGATATGCCTTGTTACTATCACAGCCCCTGCCCTCTGCCCTGTAGTATGCCAGCTGTGGGTGTAGCCTCCATTCAAGATGTCTGCTTCCTAGCACACAACAGCCTCAGTCAGCATTCCTCAGTGGCAATGGAAAGGGGGAGCAGTCTGACCC
This sequence comes from Elephas maximus indicus, assembly GCF_024166365.1. Taxonomy (NCBI): domain Eukaryota; kingdom Metazoa; phylum Chordata; class Mammalia; order Proboscidea; family Elephantidae; genus Elephas; species Elephas maximus. The sequence goes on along the minus strand of NC_064830.1, from coordinate 85,934,206 downwards.
TAATTCACTCCCTGGGAGGCCTGTCCTATTGGTTACAAGGGCTGAGCTATGGGGTGTGCAGGGAGGCAGATAGAGTTTTGACTATGGGAGCAGACTCTACTGCAGGATTCTTCTGTAACAATTTACAGCAGACTTGCTGCTTACAGTGTCTGGGTAGGGGATGTGCTGGCATGGTCCAACCAGACCTTCAGAGAACTCAGCCTTGTTGATTTTTGAGCAGAAGCTTGGGGCTCTGTCTCTTTGTACAGGCAGCGGGTGTGGTGGTTAGGAAAGCAGGCTATCTTCCTAGAATCCTTGGCACTGCATTTCATAGACAGTGAGGGGATTGTTAAACCCATGACTACCTTTAGTCTTCAGTATCCCATAATTTTTATTTTCTTTCCATCAAAAGAAAATTTTGACCAGAGGCAGTATGTAATGCTGATGTTGGCCTATCCTAGACCTAGTATCACTGTCCAAAGTGGCCCACAGTCCAAAGTGGTCACAGTCCCATCTCCTTCCATTTCTTCATCTCTATTTCCCCATGGAAACTATTATCTGGCATCCCCAGAGCTCAGAGTTTAGTGGGAAAGGTAGAATATGAATAAAGAATTAGAATGCAGTATAAGTGCCATAATGGATGTATACTCAAGATATGGTTGTGGCACAAAGAAATGGATTAAGTCTCTGGGGGTGGAAGCAGGAAAGCATTGCAGACAAGGCTCAGCTGAGCCAGGTCTTAAAGAATTAGTAGTTCCATAGACAAGGTGGGAAGGTATTCATTAAATATTTGTTAAATTAGTGAAGAAAGGACACATCCCATGGAAAAAACAGCATGTGCAGAAAAATTACAATGTTTACATAGCTCAGTCCTTCCAGAAAAAGTGCAGATTCAGTATAGCTAAACCAGGTGGGAGGAATGGTGGCAAATGAGCCTGAAAGCTCAAAAAAAAAAAATAATATACCTAAGGAAGGTAAGGTGAAGAAAACAATATTGACAAAAGCAGAAACTATTGGTTTAGAAATAAAAACAGTAGAATTGACAAATAATTCCCAGAGTCATTTCTTTGAAAAAGAGAGTGAGAAAGAGAGAAAGTGTGAGGGGGTAAGGGGCATAGGGAGAAAAAGGAAAGAGGGAAGACTGAAGAAGGGAAAGAAGGATAGACAAAGGCCTTGCAAGTCTAATCAAGGGTAAAAGGAAAATACATAATAAATTTACTGAAGATATATTTATAGAGTGCTTAATACGCATCAGGCTCTGGGCTAAGTGTTGGGGCCAAACAGCTCTATAAAGAGATACGGCCTCTGTCTTCAAGGAGCTGAATTTCTAATGAGGTAGTCCTACTTTGAACATATAATTACACAAGTAAAATATAATTACAAATTAAGATGGGTCTAAAGGAAAAGTAAAGAATACAATGAGAGGTTACAGCAAGGTCAAAAATTAAATTGGGGCTGGGTGCAGAATCATGAAGGGCTTTTTAAATGATGTGACATTAAGCCAATACCTCATGAACGGGAATGAGTTAGCCAGGCAAAGAGTGATTTGAAAAGCAATCCAGTTAGAACACCAGCCTGTGTGAAGGTCTTGAGGCAGGAAAGGGCATGGTCAAATCCAAAACACTGGAAGAAGATCAGAGGGAAAGGAGTAAACCAAGGAAGCAGCAAGTTGTAAGATTTACAGTTATAGTGACCAATAGCCCCAGTATACCCAGGACTGATGGGGCAGGGGCAGTCCTGGGATGTAAGACCTTCAGTTTTAAAACTGGGACAGTCCAGGGCAAACCTGGATGAGGGCTTCACCCTATTCATGTGCCTCATTGATGGTTTTGAAACTTAGCAAAAGAGCATTATGGCAAGAAGAATCAGAGCATGTGTAGTGACGATACAGAGAAATGGAGGGATTCATGAAATATTTAGGGGTAAATTGACAGCACTTGATAAAGGAATGAATTACACCAGGGAGGGGAGATAGTACAGGAGGAGTAATCAAGAATGGTCCCCAGATGTTCCAACTTGAGAAACCAGGGGGATTTGCATAACCACCACCACCACCCATTTGTCAGCTTGTCATACTGTGGTGGCTTGCAGTGGTCCATTTCTAGGCAGAGATGAAGCCTGGGGATAGGAAATCGGGAGTCCTCAACACAAGAGTGGTAACTGAGAAAGCAGTGAGGACAAGAGGGAAAAGGGCCCTTGATGGAAATCTTAGGGACAATAGTATTTAGGGACTTCGCAGAGGAGGATAAGTCCTAACAGAAGTGTGAGAAGGTGCCTCTTAAGCCAGAATAACATTTATTGGTCCATGATACTGAGAAATTGGGCAATTATCATGCTGTAGGAATGGCTGAATCCAGGATCTTAAATTATGTCATTAGATCTCTCTTTTTTGATAGACAGGTAGATAGTTTCCCTTGAGTCGACTCTGACTAATGGTGACCTTATATACAGCTGAATGAAGCATTGCCCAGTCCTGCATCATCCTCACAATCACTGGCATGTTCGAGTCTATCACTGCAACTATTGTACCAACCCATCTCACCACCGCTCTCCCTCACCCTCACTGGCCCTTCTCTTCACCAAATACAATGCCCTTCTCCAGTGATTGACCCCTCCTAATGATGTATCCAAAGCGAACAAGTCAGATAATGTTCCGCTGTGATACAACAAGGTTTCATTGCCTAATTTTTGGAAGTAGAAAACCATGCCTTTCTTCCTACTTTGTCCAAGTCTGGAAGATCCATTGACCCTGCTGTCTATATATCCACCATTCATCAGCTTGTTGCACTGGCTTTTGTGTTGCTGTGAAGCTGGAAGCTGGGGAAAAAAATTTTGGGGATGACAAATCTGACAAAGGTCTAACTTCTAAAATCTACAGAAAATTCAACACCTCTACAACAAAAAGACAAATAATCCAATTAAAAAATTGGCAAAGAAAATAAACAGACACTTCACCAAAGAAGACATTCAAGCAGCTAATAGACACATGAAGAAATGCTCACAATCACTAGCCACTAGAGAAATGCAAATCAAAACCACAATGAGATACCACCTCACCTTGGCATTACTGGAACGAATCAAAAAAACAGAAAATAACAAATGTTGGAGAGGCTTTGGGGAGATTGGAACTCTTACACACTGCTGGTGGGAATGCAAAATTGCACAACCATTTTAGAAAATAATACAAGGCTTCCTTTAAAAAAAAAAAAAAGCCCTTAGAAAGCTAGAAATAGAAATACCATATGATCCAACAATCTCACTCCTAGGAATATGTCCTAGAGAAATAAGAGCATCACACAAATAGACATATGCACACCCATGTTCATTGCAGCAGTGTTCACAAATAGCAAAAAGATGGAAACAACCTAGATGCCCATCAACAGATGAATGGATAAACAAACTATGGTACATACACACAATGGAGTATTATGCAACAATAAAGAACAATGATGAATCTGCAAAGCATCTCACAACATGGATGAATCTGGAAGGCATCATGCTGAGTGAAATAAGTCAATCACAAAAGGGGAAATATTGTATGAGACCACTACTATGAAAACTCATGAAAAAGTTTACACACAAAAAGAAACAATGAGGCAGGGCCAAGATGGCGGACTAGGTAGACGCTACCTCGGATCCCTCTTGCAACAAAGACTCGGAAAAACAAGTGAATCGATCAAGTACATAACAATCTACGAACCCTGAACAACAAACAAGATTTAGAGACGGAAAACGAACAAATACGGGGAAGCAGCAATTGTTTTCAGAGCCTGGAGCCAGCGTCCCAGTCAGCGGATTTTTTGGAAAAACTAGTTTCCCAGTGATGGCTCGGAGACAGCAGTCCATATCAAACCACATAAAGAAGCAGACCATGACAGCTTCTACAACCCCCCAAACAAAAGAATCAAAATCTTTCCCAAATGAAGATACAATCCTGGAATTATCAGATACAGAATATAAAAAACTAATTTACAGAATGCTTCAAGACATCAGAAACGAAATAAGGCAAACTGCAGAAAAAGCCAAGGAACACACTGATAAAACTGTTGAAGAACTCAAAAAGATCATTCAAGAACATAGTGGAAAAACTAGTAAGTTGCAAGAATCCATAGAGAGACAACATGCAGAAATCCAAAAGATTAACAATAAAATTACAGAATTAGACAACGCACTAGGAAGTCAGAGGAGCAGACTCGAGCAATTAGAATGCAGACTGGGACATCTGGAGGACCAGGGAATCAACACCAACATAGCTGAAAAAAATCAGATAAAAGAATTAAAAAAAATGAAGAAACCCTAAGAATCATGTGGGACTCTGTCAAGAAGGATAACTTGCGTGTGATTGGAGTCCCAGAACAGGGAGGGAGGACAGAAAACACAGAGAAAATAGTTGAAGAACTCCTGACAGAAAACTTCCCTGACATCATGAAAGACGAAAGGATATCTATCCAAGATGCTCATCGAACCCCATTTAAGATTGATCCAAAAAGAAAAACACCAAGACATATTATCATCAAACTTGCCAAAACCAAAGATAAAGAGAAAATTTTAAAAGCAGCCAGGGAGAAAAGAAAGGTTTCCTTCTAAGGGAGAATCAATAAGAATCAGTTCAGGCTACTCAGCAGAAACCACGCAGGCAAGAAGGGAATGGGACGACATATACAGAGCACTGAAGGAGAAAAACGGCCAGCCAAGGATCATATATCCAGCAAAACTCTCTCTGAAATATGAAGGCGAAATTAAGATATTTACAGATAAACACAAGTTTAGAGAATTTGCAAAAACCAAACCAAAGCTACAAGAAATACTAAAGGATATTGTTTGGTCAGAAAACCAATAATATCAGATACCAGCACAACACAAGGTCACAAAACAGAACATCCTGATATCAACTCAAACAGGGAAATCACAAAAACAAATTAAGATTAATTAAAAAAAAAAATACTCATAACAGGGAATCACGGAAGTGAAAATGTAAAAGATCACAATAATCAAAAAGAGGGACTAAATACAGGAGGCATAGAACTGCCATATGGAGAGTGATACAAGGCGATATAGAGCAAAACAAGTTAGGTTTTTACTTAGAAAAATAGGGGTAAATAATAAGGTAACCCCAAAGAGGTATAACAACTCCATAACTCAAGAAAAAAGCCAAGAAAAACGTAACGACTCAACAAACATAAAGTCAAACACTACGAAAATGAGGGTCTCACAATTTACTAAGAAAAAGTCTCAGCACAAAGAAGTATGTGGAAAAATGAAATTGTCAACAACACACCTAAAAAGACATCAAAATGACAACACTAAACACTTATTTATCTATAATTACACTGAATGTAAATGGACTAAATGCACCAATAAAGAGACAGAGAGTCTCAGACTGGATAAAGAAACACGATCCATCTATATGCTGCCTGCAAGAGACACACCTTAGACTTAGAGACACAAACAAACTAAAACTCAAAGGATGGAAAAAAATATATCAAGCTAACAATAAGCAAAAAAGAAGAGGAGTAGCAATATTAATTTCTGACAAAATAGACTTTAGACTTAAATCCACCACAAAGGATAAAGAAGGACACTACATAATGATAAAAGGGACAATTGATCAGGAAGACATAACCATATTAAATATTTATGCACCCAATGACAGGGCTGCAAGATACATAAATCAAATTTTAACCGAATTGAAAAGTGAGATAGACACCTCCACAATTATAGTAGGAGACTTCAACACACCACTTTCGGAGAAGGACAGGACATCCAGTAAGAAGCTCAATAGAGACACGGAAGACCTAATTACAACAATCAACCAACTTGACCTCATTGACTTATACAGAACTCTCCAGGCAACTGCTGCAAAGTATACTTTTTTTTCTAACGCACAGGGAACATTCTCTAGAATAGACCACATATTAGGTCATAAAACAAATCTGTGCAGAGTCCAAAACATCGAAATATTACAAAGCATCTTCTCAGACCACAAGGCAATAAAACTAGAAATCAATAACAGAAAAACTAGGGAAAAGAAATCAAATATGTAGAAACTGAACAATACCCTCCTGAAAAAAAGACTGGGTTATAGAAGACATCAAGGAGGGAACAAGGAAATTCATAGAATGCAACGAGAATGAAAATACTTCCTCTCAAAACCTCTGGGACACAGCAAAAGCAGTGCTCAGAGGCCAACTTATATCGATAAATGCACACATACAAAAAGAAGAAAGAGCCAAAATCAGAGAACTGTCCCTACAACTTGAACAAATAGAAACTGAGCAACAAAAGAATCCATCAGGCACCAGAAGAAAACAAATAATAAAAATTAGAGCTGAACTAAATGAATTAGAGAACAGAAAAACAATTGAAAGAATTAACAAAGCCAAAAGCTGGTTCTTTGAAAAAATTAACAAAATTGATAAACCATTGGCTAGACTGACTAAAGAAATACAGGAAAGGAAACAAATAACCCGAATAAGAAACGAGAAGGACCACATCACAACAGAACCAACTGAAATTAAAAGAATCGTATCAGATTATTACGAAAAATTGTACTCTAACAAATTTGCAAACCTAGAAGAAATGGATGAATTCCTGGAAAAACACTACCTACCTAAACTAACACATTCAGAAGTAGAACAACTAAATAGACCCATAACAAAAAAGAGATTGAAACGGTAATCAAAAAACTCCCAACAAAAAAAAGCCCTGGCCCGGACGGCTTCACTGCAGAGTTCTACCAAACTTTCAGAGAAGAGTTAACCCCACTACTACTAAAGGTATTTCAAAGCATAGAAAATGACGGAATACTACCCAACTCATTCTATGAAGCCACCATCTCCCTGATACCAAAACCAGGTAAAGACATTACAAAAAAAGAAAATTACAGACCTATATCCCTCATGAACATAGATGCAAAAATCCTCAACAAAATTCTAGCCAATAGAATTCAACAACATATCAAAAAAATAATTCACCACGATCAAGTGGGATTTATACCAGGTATGCAAGGCTGGTTTAATATCAGAAAAACCATTAATGTAATCCATCACATAAATAAAACAAAAGACAAAAATCACATGATCTTATCAATTGATGCAGAAAAGACATTTGACAAAGTCCAACACCCATTTATGATAAAAACTCTCACCAAAATAGGAATTGAAGGAAAATTCCTCAACATAATAAAGGGCATCTATATATATATATATATATTTTTTTTTATGCAAAGCCAACAGCCAACAGCCAACATCACTCTAAATGGAGGGAACCTGAAAGCATTTCCCTTGAGAACGGGAACCAGACAAGGATGCCCTTTGTCACCACTCTTACTTAACATCGTGCTAGAAGTCCTAGCCAGGGCAATTAGGCTAGACAAAGAAATAAAAGACATCCGGATTGGCAAGGAGGAAGTAAAATTATCTCTATTTGCAGATGACATGATCTTATACACAGAAAACCCTAAGGAATCCTCCAGAAAACTACTGAAACTAATAGAAGAGTTTGGCAGAGTCTCAGGTTATAAAATAAACATACAAAAATCACTTGGATTCCTCTACATCAACAAAAAGAACACCGAAGATGAAATAACCAAATCAATACCATTCACAGTAGCCCCCAAGAAGATAAGACACTTAGGAATAAATCTTACCAAGAATGTAAAAGACCTATACAAAGAAAACTACAAAGCTCTACTACAAGAAATTCAAAAGGACATACTTAAGTGGAAAAACATACCTTGCTCATGGATAGGAAGACTTAACATAGTAAAAATGTCTATTCTACCAAAAGCCATCTATACATACAATGCACTTCCGATCCAAATTCCAATGTCATTTTTTAAGGTGATAGAGAAACAAATCACCAATTTCATATGGAAGGGAAAGAAGCCCCGGATAAGCAAAGCATCACTGAAAAAGAAGAAGAAAGTGGGAGGCCTCACTCTACCTGACTTCAGAAGCTATTATACAGCCACAGTAGTCAAAACAGCCTGGTATTGGTACAACAACAGGCACATAGACGAATGGAACAGAACTGAGAACCCAGATATAAATCCATCCACATATGAGCAGCTGATATTTGACAAAGGCCCAGTGTCAGTTAATTGGGGAAAAGAGAGTCTTTTTAACAAATGGTGCTGGCATAACTGGATATCCATTTGCAAAAAAATGGAACAGGACCCATACCTCACACCATGCACAAAAACTAACTCCAAGTGGATCAAAGACCTAAACATAAAGACTAAAACAATAAAGATCATGGAAGAAAAAATAGGGACAACCCTAGGAGCCCTAATACAAGGCATAAACAGAATATAAAACATTACCAAAAATGACGAAGAGAAACCCGATAACTGGGAGCTCCTAAAATTCAAACACCTATGCTCATCTAAAGACTTCACCAAAAGAGTAAAAAGACCACCTACAGACTGGGAAAGAATTTTCAGCTATGATATCTCCGACCAGCGCCTGATCTCTAAAATCTACATGATTCTGTCAAAACTCAACCACAAAAAGACAAACAACCCAGTCAAGAAGTGGGCAAAGGATATGAACACACACTTCACTAAAGAAGATATTCAGGCAGCTAACAGATACATGAGAAAATGCTCTCGATCATTAGCCATTAGAGAAATGCAAATTAAAACTACGATGAGATCCCATCTCCCTCCAACAAGGCTGGCATTAATCCAAAAAACACAAAATAATAAATATTGGAGAGGCTGCGGAGAGATTGGAACTCTTATACACTGCTGGTGGGAATGTAAAATGGTACAACCACTTTGGAAATCTATCTGGCGTTATCTTAAACAGTTAGAAATAGAACTAGCATACAACCCAGAAATCCCACTCCTCGGAATATACCCTAGAGAAACAAGAGCCTTCACACAAACAGATATATGCACACCCATGTTTATTGCAGCTCTGTTTACAATAGCAAAAAGCTGGAAGCAACCAAGGTGTCCATCAACGGATGAATGGGTAAATAAATTGTGGTATATTCACCCAATGGAATACTACGCATCGATAAAGAACAGTGACGAATCTGTGAAACATTTCATAACATGGAGGAACCTGGAAGGCATTATGCTGAGTGAAATTAGTCAGAGGCAAAAGGACAAATATTGTATAAGACCACTATTATAAGAGCTTGAGAAATAGTAAAAACTGAGAAGAACACATACTTTTGTGGTTACGAGGGGGGGAGGGAGGGAGGGAGGGAGAGGGTTTTTTATTGATTAATTAGTAGATAAGAACTGCTTTAGGTGAAGGGAAGGACAACACTCAATACATGGAAGGTCAGCTCAATTGGACTGGACCAAATGCAAAGAAGTTTCCTGGATAAAATGAATGCTTCAAAGGTCAGCGGAGCAAGGGCAGGGGTTTGGGGACCATGGTTTAAGGGGACTTCTAAGTCAATTGGCAAAATAATTCTATTATGAAAACATTCTGCATCCCACTTTGAAATGTGGCATCTGGGGTCTTAAATGCTAACAAGCGGCCATCTAAGGTGCATCAATTGGTCTCAACCCACCTGGAGCAAAGGAGAATGAAGAACACCAAGGTCACACGACAACTAAGAGCCCAAGAGACAGAAAGGGCCACATGAACCAGAGACCTATATCATCCTGAGACCAGAAGAACTAGTTGGTGCCCGGCCACAATCGATGACTGCCCTGACAGGGATCACAACAGAGAACCCCTGAGGGAGCAGGAGATCAGTGGGATGCAGACCCCAAATTCTCATGAAAAGACCATACTTAATGGTCTGACTGAGACTAGAGGAATCCCGGCAGCCATGGTCCCCAGACCTTCTGTTGGCACAGGACAGGAACCATCCCCGAAGACAACTCATCAGACATGAAAGGGAGTGGACAGTGGGTGGGAGAGAGATGCTGATGAAGAGTGAGCTACTTGTATCAGGTGGACACTTGAGATTGTGTTGGCATCTCCTGTCTGGAGGGGGGATGGGAGGATAGAGAGAGTGGGAAGCTGGCAAAATTGTCACGAAAGGAGAGACTGGAAGGGCTGACTAATTAGGGGGAGAGGAAGTGGGAGTACGGAGTAAGATGTATGTAAACTTATATGTGACAGACTGACTTGGTTAGTAAACGTTCACTTGAAGCTCAATAAAAGTTAATAAAAAAAAAAAAGAAAGAAACAATCTTTGAAGGTTAAAAGGGAGGGGAAGGGTGGAGATGGTAACTTTGGTGAATGGTAAAACCGTACACAATACTGGGGAAGCCAGCACAACTTATCCAAGGCAAGGTCATGAAAGCTCCATGGACACATCCAAACTCCCTGAAGGACCGAATTACTGGGCTGAGGGCTGCAGGAACAATATAGTCTTGGGGAACATCTAGCTCAATCGGCATAACATAGTTTATAAAGAAAATGTTCTAAATTCTACTTTGGTGAGTATCATCTGGGTCTTAAAAGCTTGTGAAGGGTCACCTAAGATACTCCTTTGGTCTCATCCCATCTGGAGCGAGGGAGAATGAAGGAAACGAAAGGCTCAAGGAAAATATTAGTACAAAGGACTTGTGGCCCACAACTGCTCCAACCTCCACCAGACTTAGTCCAGCACAACTAGATGGTGCCTGGCTACCACCACTGACTGCTCTGACAGGGATCACAATAGAGGGCCCCAGAGAGAGCTGAAGAAAAATGTAGAACAAAATTCTAACTCACAAAAGAAGACCAGACTTACCGGCCTGGCAGAGACTAGAGAAACCCCGAGAATATGGTCCCCAGACACCCTTTTAGCTCAGCAATGAAGTCGCTCCTGAGGTTCACACTTCATCCAAAGATTAGACAGCAATATATACAAAATGAGACTAAAGGGGCACACCAGCCCAGGAATAAGGACTAGAAGGCAGGAGGGGGCGGGGGAGCTGGTAATCAGGAACCCAAGGTCCAGAAGCGGAGAGTGTTGACATGTCATGGGGTTGGTAACTGATGTCACAAAACAGCATGTGTACTGACTTTTTAATGAGAAGCTAGTTTTTTGTGTAAACCTTCATTTAAAGTACAATTAAAAAAAAAAAATCCAGCCAAGAAAAAAGAAGGGAGAGGTAGATGAAATAAAGCAAGATTGGCAAATTTTTGATCATTATTCAGGCGGTTTGATGAGTCTTGTGGGTTCTCCCCTCCATTTTTCTGGATGTTTAAGATTGTACGTTATGAAAAGTTAATTATTTTTCTTTTTGTTTCACTGGAAAATGAAAAAGATGTTCAGTTTTAAATGTTAGAATATGCAAGTTGCTTTGTTACAAGAAAACCAAATGTGTGTGCAAAAAAAAAAAAAACATTCACACAAAGGAATGAATAGACAAACAAATGACACCAAATGTTCTTTGGTATCAACTTTCAATTGAGAACCCCAGATTTGATTGCTGTTGGTTGTTGTTATTAGTTACCATTAAGCCAGCCCCTGATTCATGAGGTCCCATGCAGAGTGAAACTGAATGTTGCCTGGTCCTGTGCCATCCCCATGGTCAGTTGCAGATTGGACCATCATTATTCACAGGGTTTTCATAGGCTGATATTTGGAAGTAGATCACCAAGTCTTCTTCCCAGTCTGTCTTAGTCTGGAAGCTCTGCTGGAACCTGTTCAATATCACAGCAATATGCAAGCCTCCACTGACACACAGGTGGTGGCTGCAAACTTGGTGCATTAGCCTAGACTCGAACCCCAGTCTCCCGCGTGGAAGGCAAGAATTCTACCACTAAACCACTGCTGCCCCTGCACTATTGATATGTAGGTACCTTTCCTATTCGCTCCAAACCTGGGGTTAAAGTAGAAACTAATCCTAGTAGAAACCCAAATATGCTCAAGAAAAGATTTGGAAGTCAGTCACAACCTGTAAAGAAGGGAGGTGTTCCTCACTCTAATAAGAGGATATGACTCAACATAATTAGGAAAAGAAAAACAGGAAAACTTTATTGCAGGCTGCATTCATCCTGCATTCAGATGACATATCAAGAAATGTATTGCTCTCATTCCCACCCAACTCTCCAATATTTAACCCAGAGGAGATTGCAACTGAATTATAAAGTCCTTTCAAAACTAGACATTTGACACATCTGTTACAGAAGCCTTATAAAAAGCACTGCATGTCTGTAAATTTTATAATTATGTAAATTCAAACTGAGAGACACTCCCATGAATTTTTAAAAAAATATTTCCAACTGAAATCACAGAGTTCGTTCTGTCTGCCATTGAAACGTGGGGAATATTTGCTTTATGCACTAAATTCTCTTCTTTAACTACCTGTATAAAAAGAGTAGAGGACTAGAATGAAGATGAGCACAGGAGACTTAGGAGCAAAGTTTATAGAACATGTAGGATTAATCCAGGTTCAAAAGCACAATACCAGTGAGACTTAAGTCAGGAATCTAGATAGGTGAGAACTTGTTTCACCCCAAACAGAAGCATGCTTTTCTTTGACAAGAAAGCAGAATGCTAGGGCCAGGATGGGCCACCAAAATCATTCAGCCCAGTCTCATATCCATACTTTGGTTTTCAATCATGCACTCATTCATTCAGCCAATATTCATTGAGTACCTACTATATGAGAGGGAGTTCCTGGGTAGTGCAAACGGTTAAGTAGAGGTTTGAGTCCACCCAGAGGTGCATTGGAAGAAAAGCCTAGTGATCTAATTCCAAAAAATCAGCCATTGAAAACCCTATGGAGCACAGTTCTACCCTGAAGCACATGGGGTGTCCATGAGACTGGACGGCAACTGTTGCTGGAAACTATATAAGAGGAATTCTTTTAGGAACTTGGGCTACGTTGGTGAACTTTTTTGTACACTATCCCTCTTGACACAGATCCCTCTTATCATAGGTTTTATGTTCTAATGAAAGAATTCAGGTGATAAACAACAAAAAATAAACAATAAATATAATAAATAAGGTATACAAGGCAGTCCTCAACTTACGACCTATTCAAGTTACGACGAACCGCACTTAACAACCCCATGTTTTTTTGTATGTCTTATCGTTAGCAATAAGTACTACATACAAGGTTAAAATATATCTGTAAGTTTATATGTAATGTTTCCAAACCCCAAAGACGAATAAAGATTGTATTCATAAAGATACTTGAAATAAAAGGTAATAATAATGAAAACAGAGCAAAAAAAAAATAGAGATATTTGACATTATATCAGAACCGACTTACCATGGAGTCGTCAGAATGGAACCTCATCTTAAGTAGGCAAGACCCTGTAGTACTGTACGTTGGAAGATGAAAAGAGTTCCGTAACAAAAGAAAAAGGAGGAAAGGGTAAAGGAATCCGGCATATTGGTGAGAGGAGGGGCAGATTGCAATTTAATTAAGGTGATCAGGTAAATCTCATTGTGAAAGTGACATTTGAAAAGATTTGAAAGAGGTAACGGAGCTAATCAGGGGTGTCTCAGGAGGGAAAGTCTGCTTGCTTGCTTTTTAGAAATTTTCCCTCCAAAACAGTCCAGAGTAATTTAAAATGGCGTCTTCACCAAAATGCTCCACTAGGTTCAGAAGCTGGACTTTTCTTGCAGTTCACTTATAAGTCATGTACCTTAATCTATTTGTTCTTTAGTTTTCTGGGCAAAATTAACCCAGCACCTTCACAGCCCCTGTGCTCCCAGTGCCTGAAGTACAGCTTTACCAAGTAATAACACAATGGAATATTGTGGACTTGTCTCGTCTTAGGTACAAGGCAGTATAGAAGCTCAGACTTTCGAGCAAACAGGGTTTCAAACCAGATTCTGCCGCTTGATAATTATCTGTCCCTGGGCAAGTTATTTATCGTCTAGAAGTCTCAACATCCTTATCTATAAAATGGGTGAAGATAATTATCTATTAAGTGGGGTTGTCATTCATACTGGGAGTCTCTGGGTGGCGCAAACAGTTAATGCGCTCAGCTGCTAACTGAAAGTTTGGCATTTAGACTCAATCCAGAGGTGCCTTGGAGGAAGCCTGGTGATCTATTTCCCAAAAATCAGCCACTGCAAACTATGCAGCACAGTTCTACTCTGACACACATGGGGTCACCATGAGTAGAATTGTCTTGACAGCAACTGATTTGGTTTGGGGGGGACCATGAGGATTACCAGAGAAATTATACGTAGAGCACTTGTCATAGTGCTTGGTGCACAGGGAAGATTTAATTTAAAAAAAATTTTTTTTTTTTTTTAACACTATTTGATGATGCCCCACATCAATGCCCTCTCTTTGGGAGCAAGTTTTCTATAGTCTTCCATTTTGGTTTATCAATATCTCACATAGAGACTAGCACATGTAAGTAGGGTTATAGGTAATTAAATGCAACTTGTTTATTAATACCCAGAAAAATATACCCAAAACCCCACTAGAAAATGTACTCACCTTATCTGGCTGGTAGTCACCCATCCATTCACCAGACTGAGAAATTTAAATACACACACACAACACACACCAGAATCAGATTTTATCCTCCTTTGTTCCTGACTTTACTATCTTGGAAGAGAGTAACCAAGTAGGGAGAAATGTACGGCAGTTTTCTTTCCTTGCAACACTCTACCAAATGAGACTATTTCTTATCCAAATTATTTTACTCCCTTGCCTTTCTTTCTTTCAAAATGTATTCTTTGTCTAAAATTAAAACATAATAATAAAATCAATCCTCTGGAGTGTTAGGCTTCAACAGAAGGAGAGGATGTGTATAGAAGGTTTCAGAAAGAAAATTAAAAACTCTGACCATAAGTGCCTTGCCATGTGGACAACAAGTTAGGTACCAAATCCAGAAGACTGTTCCCAAGTCTTCTTTCTTAATGCATTTTTCAGCTTAGGAACTGTAACATCAGTGGAGCTCAGACTATTAGTATACATTAGTCTCCGATGGCTAACGTGCACAGTCCATAATTATCCAGCTCTTGCAGATGTCCCAGCAGGACCTGCGTGGTTTGACCTGCAGGCATCTCTGAACCTCTTAAGATTGAGGGGCTATGGGTGGGGAACTGCATTCCATGCCAAAGGGAATTGGCAAATTGATCATTCCTGCTGTGAGTGGGTTTGGATACAGGTGTTAAAGGGTAATCATTATCTGAGACTATTCTATACCAGGGGTCAACAAACTATGGTTTGCAAGCCAAACGCAGCCCCCTGTCTGTTTTTACAAATAAATTTTTGTAAATAAACTTTCTGGTTGACTGTAGGGGAGACCCCCTCCTCTTTCCTGACCAGTGAGTGTCTATAGCTAAACAGAAAAAATCCTGCCTATTGCCCAATTTCCTGGTGAAGTCCATGATCTAGAACAGACATCGGCAAACAATGGCCCCAAGAGCTAATTCCAGCCCACTGCCTGCTTTCGTAAATAAAATTTAATTGGAACACAGCAGGGCTGCGCAGCTGCCGCGTCCACTTTCGAGTGGTGCCTTCATAACGTGAAGAACCATCTGTAAACCAGGCACGAGTTTTCTCTTCCTCAGCCAACTGATCATAAGGAACCCCCCAATAGGCTATAGAGGCAAACTGGGAGGGGGAAGGTAATGTGAAAGAGTGGAGACCAAAGGCATTTGGACCACTTCCTCATGAGATTTCCTGTGCCTTCAGGTCCTGTTGGAGCTGGATCTAGTATATAACACTTCCATTTAAAGATGGAGTGCTGCTGTGCGTGTCCAAATTTATGACTCTGTGGGTTAGACAACTCCCAGTTCATGATGGACAGCTTAGGCTGCATGGTTAATGGGTAACCCATGATTAAGCATTCATTCTCTACTAAGGCCTGGTAACAAGCCAAAGCTGTTTCTCAAAAGGAGAGTAGTTACCTGCAGAGGATGGCAGAGTTTTGTTCCAAAACCCTAAGAGTCTGTGCTATGATTCACCACTAGGGGCCCGCCAAATCCTGCAAACAGCATCTCTGTCTGTTACTGACACTTTAAGCACTACTGAATCAGCCGAATTATAGGGCCAAGTGGCAGAGTGACTTGCACAGTAGCCTGAACCTGTTGCAGAGCCTTCTCTTGTTCTAGGCCTGACTCAAAACTAGCAGCTTTTCAAACCACTTGATAAATAGGCTAGAGTAAAGAGTAGCACACCCAAATGAGGGGCTTCGTGTCCCTTTTTAGTTGCAGGTTCAGCCAGATGTATCAACTTATCTGTCAAGTTGGAAGGAATATCTCAACATGCTCCACACCACTAGACCCCTAGAAATTTCACTGATGTGGATGGAAGATGCCTGAATTTTTGTCAGATTAATTTCCCACCTTTTAGCATGCAAATGGAAACCTTGGTGGTGTAGTGTTTCAGAGCTACAGCTGCTAACCAAAAGGTTGGCAGTTCAAATCCAGTAGCCACTCCTTGAAAACCCTATGGGGCAGTTCTACTCTGTTTCTTAGGGTCGCCGTGAGTCTGAATTGACTTGATGGCAATGGGCTTTTTGGGTTTAGCATGCAAATGTTTTACCAATAAGTCCATACTCATTGATACTTCTTCCTTACTAGGTCCAATCATCAATGTCATAGACCAGTGTGACATCTTGTGGAAGGAAAAGGTCCCTGTAGAGTAAGTTATGACATAGGGCTGGAGAGGTGATATAGCTCTGAGGTAGGACAGTAAAGGTGTATTGCTGGCCTTCCCAGCTGAAGATAAAACGGTTCTGGTGTTCCTTCAAAACCAGAATTGAGACAAATGTATTGACCAGATCAAAAGCTGAATGCCAGGCACCAGGAGATGCTTCAACTTGCTCAAGCGATGAAGCTGCATCTGGAACAGCAGCTGCAATTGGAGTCACCACCTGGTTAAGTTTACAATAATTCACTGTCATTCTCCAAGATTCACCTTTTTCACAGGTCAAATAGGGGAGCTGAATGGAGAAGTGATGGGAATCACCACCCGTGCATTCTCCAAGTCCTTGGTGGTGGCAGTAACCTCTTCAATCCCTCCAGGAATACTGTATAGCTTTTGGTTTACCATTTTCCTAGGTTGAGGCAGTTCTGGTGGCTTCCACTTGACTTTCCCAGCCATAATAGCTCTTACTCCATCTGTCAAAGATCCAGTGTCAGAGTTCTGCCAGTTGCTGAGTATACCTATTTCAATTATGCATTCCGGAACTGGGGAAATCACTACAGGATGGGCTCAGGGACACACTGGACCCATTGTGAGATGAACCTGAGCTAAGACTCCATTGATAGCCTGACTTTCATATGCCCCCCACTCTGACTGGTGGGCCACAGTGACATTTTGGGTATCCTGGAATTAGTGTCAACTTATACCCAGTATCCAGTAATCCCTGAAAAGTCTTATTATTGTTTTTCCCCATTGAACAGTGTCTCTCTTAAAGAGCCATTGATCCCTTTATTCGAAAGTTGGGAGAAAGATTAACAGTACGCATTTTTGGCAGTGTAGTGGGGTCCTTCCTCAAGGAAACCCAGCCTTCCTGTTGTTCAAGGGGTTGTAGGTCTGTAAACTGGCTCAGTTCTCGGGTCGTGACTCTCAATTATGGTGATTCAAGTTAGATTGCTGTTCACTTGACCTAGAATTTTTACACTTGTACAGATCAAGTAAATATTTAGCAGATTTCCCACCTATTTCACTCTTAGGAACACCATGACTAAGTAGCCAATGCCATGAGTCCATACGAGTCAGACTATTCTGATTACAGCTTTGGCTCTGCTGTCTATTACAAGAGCCACGTCTACCTTGTCTTTGTCAACTGAGTGCCACCACTTGGCCCCTAACACCGTGGGGTCCAATTAGCCTCATAGTAGTTAGATTCTTAATTCAGTTAGAGCAGTTCCCACTGTCATATATGACTTACACAAAATAGCAATCACAGCAGTCTTCAAGGATGCTGGGACTCCCTTCACAAATTTGTGGTAAAAGCTGTGACCTCTGGACACTCCATGTGTGGGTCTGTGGGTCTAATCTGACAAATTTACTCTAGCATACCAATTTCCCTAAGCCTTTGGATAACTTCTACAATATACCAAGCCAGGTCTGGTACTTCAACTTGACTTGGTATAGGCCACTGCTTAATCCATGCCTCAGTGAGCCAACCAAATAAACTATTAGATCCTGTCCTAACCTCTCAAACTGGAACACTGAATGAAGAATCTGTGCTTAGTGGACCCATATCAATAAATTCAGACTTATTCAGCATTATGGTCCTTGCACCATTATCCCACACCCTTAATAGCCATTCCCACATACATTCCCCAGGTTTCTGTTTGTACATGTCATAAAAGTCAAAGCAGTTCTTTTTGAGTGTAGCATATCTCCTCCTGGGTCACAGTTTGTACTTTACCTTTGGGGGCTCACTGGGACTTAAGTCTAGTTATAGGTCTAGACGCAAAAATGGGTGGTGGGGCGGGTCCTGGGAATATTCAGTAATGTCTTCTAAGGCATCTATCTCAGGTAATTCCCCAGGCAATGCCCCAGGTCCCACCCCAAACAATATCTCAGACAAAGACTTTTCAGGCACAGCTGGGTTAATCTCATCAGATGGGAGTGGAAGGGATAATGGTTTTACTGGTGAGGGTGGCTTAGCAGGCAAAGATGGAATGATCTCTTCAGATGGGAGTAAGACGGTTGGTTCTGTTGGAAGGAGTGATTCAATGGAATTTAGCGGCTCAGTGTCCCCAGCTTAGGAAACCCTGGTGGCGCAGAGGTTAAGTGCTACGGCTGCTAACCAAGAGGTCGGCAGTTCGAATCCTCCAGGCGCTTCTTGGAAACTCTATGGGGGCAGTTCTTCTCTGTCCTGTAGGGTCGCTATGAGTCGGAATCAACTTGACAGCAGTGTTTTTTGTTTTTTGTTTTTTTGTCCCCAGCTTCCTGATTATCTGCCCATATGTCCCCATACCAAGTTTCAGGATCCCGTTTCTTCCTAATCAATGCCCTCACTTTAACTTCAGACACCATTCAAGTCTGGGAATTCAATTGCTGTTATAATTCAGCCACTCTTATGATAAGTCTTTGGGTTTGGTTTTTGTTGATATCAGCTCAATTACTACAAGAAATAAAGCTTTCTTTTGGGGCACAAATAGCAACTTTGATGGCTTTTATGAGGCACTCGATTTGTGATTCTGAAGCCCTGAGCTCATCTCTTTCAGCGGTTTGTCTAGTGAAGGTAGGACCAACCAGCCAGCTTCTCTATACCGCTCATTCTGACAAAATTGCAAATATATGATTACCCAGAGCCTCACTTCTCTCCAATACATGATCTATTGGTGGTGATATTTTGTGTTTAATATTGCCACGTCATTCCATGGATCAGCAGTGCCCTCTTTACTACAAGAGGCAGAGCTATCAGCACGTTTAAGACTATCAGACTTGAGAATCAATTTAGAAAACTCATCCTTCCGATTTTGTTTCTCTAGACCACTCTTGGTACCAAATGTTTTAGGCTGGGTTCTCTGGAGAATCAAAATCAGTGAAGCATATAAATCTACATCTATGTGTATCAATTGTAAAGGGAATTTTCTTGGGGGTCTTGCCTGCATCCGATATATATATGTGGATGTTCTGGCAAAGTTAACTTGCTTGATCTGGACCCTGCATCCAGCACATCATCATTTGACCTCTGGTTCTTGGCACTTGAGCCAGCTGCCTACCATATTGCCAGCTGATCTTGGGATTTGTCAACCTCTGCAGTTTTTGAACCAGGGGCCTGCCGTCTTACCTGTCAATTTTGGTAGATGGCTCTATAACCATGTGAGCCACTCTCTCAAGAAAATGGCTCATGCGGTTGTAGAGCCTGGCAAGTCCCATGTCCATGGTCTGGTGTCAGGCTGAAGGCTTCTCCTGACTCACATACCTGCAGAAACTGATGAACCAAAGATCAGGAGGTTAGATAGCAGGCCGCTAGCTCACAGGCTGTGGAGGCTGACAAATACAAGTTTGGCAGGTAAGACAGAAGGCTGCTGTCTCACAGGCTGCGGAGGCCAACGAATCTCAAGATTGGCAGGTAAGACCGCAGGCTGCTGGTTCACAAGCTGCAGAAGCTGAGGAATTCCAAGATCAGCAGGCAATGTGGCAGGCAGTTGGTTCTAGTGCCAAGAATCAGAGGTCAAATGATGGTGTGCTGGATGCAGAATCCAGAACAAACAAGCAAGCTTTACCAGAACATCCACATATATATATCAGATGCAGGGCAGACCCCCGAGGAAACTCCATTTACAACTGATTGGCTGATCACATCACGAAAGATGACTACACCATTACATAACTGCCAAACTACATCATTACAAACTGCCAAACCACTGAGAATCATGGCCCAGCCAAGTTGACATACAACCTTAACCATCACAGGTACTTTTCCAGACCCATTTTATTCTACATTCTTCCATGTGTCAAAAGAATCAAAGCACAAAAAGAATTAAAGGTCATAGTGTTTATTTCAGCAGCTAGTCTATATGCATATAGAGAGACCTTTCTGTTTAGAAAAATAGGAAGGCTAGTTTTAGGCCAGTCAAAATTAGTTTTTAAGGAAGAAAGGAGAAAATAGATTAGAAAATTAAACAGTGAATTTTAGCTCATGTTCCCCTTCTTCAGGTCAGCTGATACCAGGTTACTAGGTGATCTCTGTGACCTGGCCTGCTCCTCCTTCATTTTCACATATATTCTGGAGGTTTTAAAGCAATAAAGGCACCTCAACCACTCAGGAAATCTCAAGTTTTAGAATTATCGCTCAGGAAACAAGGGAAGTTATCCAAAGTTATACTCTCTGCATAAGATAAACCCTGAGCTAGTTTATGGTTAACAGGTGTCCTTGTCACAAAAGAGAATCTGCATGGTCACTGTGTCTCCACATTAGTTTTTTTTAGTCTATTTTGGGTACATTCCACAAGGGTCTTTGACCTTCGTGAATTTTCCCACGCACTCAGAAGAATCTGTTGATTTCGCTGGTCCTCTGTTTCTCTGTTTCACACGTGACGATTTAGGCTCTGAATGCATTGGGCCAATAAATATTACCTCGTTATTCTGGATTTTTTTTTTTTTTTATGTCAACTTGCCTTGTCCAAGCTGTCTTATCTTCCCCAAGTTCCTTTCTTTACTCGGCAAAGCCCTGAATGTTCTTCCTGACCCACTTTGGAAAACTGCCTCCTGTCTTACACAAGCACAGCTAGCTCTCCCCCCTTCACTTTCACGTTGTACTTAACTCTATTAATACAAACCTCTATTATAGAGAGAAGGAGCCCTGGTGGTGCAGTGGTTAAGCACTCGGCTGCTAACCGAAAGGTTGGCAGTTTGAACCCACCAGCTGCCCCATGGCAGAAAGATGTGGCAATCTGCTTCTGTGAAGATTACAGCCTTGGAAACCCTATGGGGTAGTTCTACTCTGTTCAGTAGGGTCACCATGAGTTGCAATAGACTCAAAGGTAATGGGTTTTTTATTATAGAGAGCAATTATTACGTTGAATTGGAATTATCTATGTAAGTGTTTTTATTGCCCTGATCAAAGTGGGCTTTTTGAGAACAGGAATTGTGGTAATTTATTTCTGCATCCCTAGCACCTAACACAGTATCCTGACACTAAGTAGATGCTCAACAAAGATGTGTTTAATGAATGCTCCAGTAATGATTAGTAATAGAAGTAACTGTTACTATTTATTAAGTTTTATGCTCCAGATCCTGTCCTGAGTACTTCGGCTACATGATCTCAAGTTAATATATCAGTTTCAATGTGTGTTTCCCTCCTGCTCAGCTTTTTTATTAGGTCACAACTCCTTAATTTCACAAGGTACTGTATACTCAGCAGGTGAAATTTCAGCATCAGAGACAGGCCAATGGGGGAAGTATGCTGGGTACCTCAAATCGCATGACTCTGCCTTGAAATTAAGTCAATGCCACCTACACACTCTATAGCACCCTGCGCCCTACAAGAAAGAAAAGCTTACCAAATTCTACTAATGAAAAAATAAAAATAAAGCATTGCCACTTCAGCAGAATTCTACTTCATCTTTGTCACTGGGCAAAATTAGGGGTATGCCCTGCTTTAGTGGAGTTGCTAGAACATAAATGAAGCCCAAACTGAGTCAAAGGGGATCCCTGGGACCTGACTGTGCATTCTCCTTCTGGATGAGGCGAGAGGAGAGTCCCTGTGTTTGGCTGTGAATGCTTTCCAAATTTAGAGAGTCCTTAATGACTCTTCAACTGCATTACATCCTGATGATAATTAGTAATGTTGCTGCTCAGCTGTTTAGCACCAATCAATCAAAGAGGATACACAGAACATGCAATAAATCCAGAATCTGAACTGGTTCCAGTGAGGAAAAGGCATCTTCTTCAAGGTTCAATAAAAGATGTCTCTCATTCTTGGTAATACATTTGTTGTTGTTAGAGGGGCAAAAACCATATAAATGAGAGGCTCTCATTAGCTTTTGTGCAATTGTGATTCATTCATGTTTTGTTCTTCAGTGACTGGGGATGAATGGTAGAAAGGTTTTCATAAGGAAATGTCATGAGGAAGCAAAGCAAGGGAAACACGGCGTTGTTTTGAAAACTTGGGATAGTGTCATCTTTTTTTGCTACCTGTCCCAAGCAACCTTCCAGAAATGTTCACTGGGTTTCCTACTCTGTGGCATGAACTGTGCTAGATACTGGGGCAATTACAGAGCAGGCTCAAGCAAAAATATCTCCCTTCGTACTGTCTAAGCAGAAAGACTAGTTCTCTAAACGAAATAAAGAGGTGAGTTGCATCTCTTTTGAGAAGCTGCTGAGCGAAGTTGAGAAAGGTGAGTACAGAGAAATATTGATTGGACTGAGTAACACAGAAGCCACTCCTCATGGCTGAGGAGTGAATGGAAGGAGAAGTAGTGGAGAAAGTAAGTGTAGAAAGCTGCTTTGATAAAATTCCTTTTGAAAGTGAGAGCAATATTGGCAATAGTTTGAAAGGGGAGGTGAGGTCCAAATGGGCTTTGTGCTTATGTAACATTGTTTTTTTAAAAAAAAAAATGGAAGAGGTTTATCTTTTTAAATTCCAAAGGGATTCTTTATAGCAATCACTGGTCTGTTTTCTGTCCCTGTTACTTCACATTTTCCAAAATGTCGTATCTACAGAATCATATAATGTACCATTTTTTTAGTCTGTTTTCGTCCACTTGGCATAATGCGTGTCAGATTCATCCATGTTGTTCTATGTATCAACAGTTCATTATTTTTTATCCCTGGATGCTGCAAATGGGGCCCTGGTGGCACAGTGGTTAAGAGCCATGGTTGCTAACCTAAAAGTTGGCAGTTCAAATCCATCAGCTGCTCCTTGGGAACCTACAGGGCAATTCTACTTTGTCCTATAGGGTCACTATGAGTCAGAATCGATGCAATGGCAATGGGTTTGTTTTTGATGGTTTTGGATGGTGTAAATGATTAAGCACTCTGCTACTAACTGAAAGGTTGGTGGTTCGAATCCACCCATAGGCACCTCGGAAAAAAGGCCATGCTATCTGCTTCTGAAAGATCACAGTCCTATGGAGCACAGATCTACTTTGACACTCATAGGGTCACCATGAGTCTACAAGTTGGCAGGCAACTGGTTTATTGGACTGGTTTAGTATTTCATTATCTGGAGGTACTATAATTTCTTTATCCATTTACTAGCCAAAGGGTATGTGTATTGCTTCCAGTCTGGGGTGATTAAGAAGAGAGCTGCAGAAAACATTCATGTACAAGTTTTTGTGTGAACATGCTTTCCACCGTCTTGGGTAAACAAAAAACCTGTTGCCATCAAGTCAATTCCGGCTCATAATGACGCTATAGGACAGAGTAGAACTTCCCCATAGAGTTTCCAGGGAGTGGCTCAGAATGAGATCACTGGGTTGTATAGTAAGTATATATTTAACTTTATGATAAACTGCTGAACTATTTTCTAAAGCACCTGTACTATTTTGCTGAATGTAATTTCTTTTAGCAAATAAAACACAAATTTATGATAAGCCAAAAGTTTTCCTTTGGTAAAGAGGAGGGAGCAAAAATACAGAACGGAGCTGGAATGGGTAAATCTTAAAATTTCTAGAAAGATGAGGGAGTGAGACCCAAGGCACAAGCACAAGCACAAGGCTGGCCCTTATGCAAGAAGAGCACCACCTTTTCATTGTGACTAGAGATAAGGTGGGAAGGTTGGGTGCAGACGTCTGTTTAGCAGCAGGGGTTTGAAGAGGGAGTTTCCATCTATAAACTAGGAGCTACCAAGAGAGAAAAGAAGGTAGAAGTTTTAGGAAAATGAAGAAGATTTAAAATAGTCTTTGCAGAATGTGGAAAAACAGCTGCCTAGAGGAAGATAACAAGGCATATGGGTGGTATTGGGCTGATAATCAGTGGTACCAATCTGCTTTTTTAACTAAATGAGTTCAGGATATCAGCCAGAGAGCAAGCGACATGCGAATAGACAAGGAAGTGAAGACAGGAGGGGACAGATGGATAGAAAGAAGTAAAAGGGTTATGCCAATTAAGTCTATTGTCTCTTAGCTTCAAAACCACTTGGAGCTGGGGTTGGTACTGTGCAAATGGCATTTCTCCATTGCCAGATGGCTTCCTATCAGACTCTGTCAATAGAGGGCACTAGAGAGCAGCTCCAGGGCTGGAAGAGGGAGAAGGGATTTGTTCCTTCCTGTTTGCCCGTGGCTATTGTGTTACCTTTTGATTGTGTTACCCTAGCAATGCTTCTTCCTGTCAGCAGTGGCAGTTCCTTTCTGAAGTAGTATCTAAATCCAGTTTGTAGCTTTTCCAGCACTCTCAGTACCAGCCTCAGGGCCCCCTCTCAGACACCAGCACCAGCCAAGCAGTGCCCCTCCTCGGTTGCCTGGGACCTAGCACCATGTCACCCCTCCTCCAAGCTTCTAAATGTTCATTATTCCAACCTCTTTGTTTCCCCAGGCCTAGTGGTGGTAGCTACTTCCTGCAGTTGCTACCTCCGTGATATCTTGAAGTTCTCGTTTTGCCTTTCAATTCTTTAATATGCAGTCGACACATTTTAAGATTACAAAGGATTCGTATTTTGACAAGAGTGGCTAGATGTGTAGATGTGGGCTGGAAGTGGATAACCCTGGAACCCATGTGTGGGGTGCCAGAGCCCTGGATCAACAAGGGCATCACTGTGGCAGTGCAGTGGCTTCCATTTGACAGAACAAGACAGTGAGGCAGTGACAGAAACAGCTGTACTTGAGGACTGGCCAGACTCTCCGGGTCTTCTGCCTGGCGCTTGGAAGCAAGACAGCTCCCTTTGGAATGAATAACTTCTGAGATTGTTGGTGGGGTGGGGAGTAGGCACCATGGGGGATAATAAATCTTGCTAAATGAGATGTGTGGCAGCTCAAACAATTAAGTTGGAAAATAAAAGTGATGTATTGACTTTTGTACCCCCAAGTTAATAAAACAGGTGAATAAATAAAGAAATAATAAATGTGCATATATAAATTTTATAAATTATGCCTCTATAGTGCATAATTTTTTTTAGTGCATAGGCATAACTAACAAATTGTTGCAAAGAGGAAAAGCAGTGGAGTTTTTTTTCTGTTTGTTTATTTCACTTATTTATGAGATGATCAGATTCACAATACAGTTGTGGGTACTCAGTCTCTCTCTCTCTAATTATCTACCCATCGATCTCTCTCATCATCAACAATTATTATTTAATGAGGTCCATTGTACCAGCAATAAAGAAAACGCATTGTTTTAAATATTCTATTTTTAAGAAAAATGTGTAATAACAAAGAATTGGCTGAATAAGGAATGCACTGTACTTGTATGAATGATGTCATAACATTTTACTGAGGCAGGCAAAGACTGGAGCCCTGGTGGTGCAGTGGTTAAGAGCTTGGCTGCTAACCAAAAGGTTGGCAGTTCGAATCTACCAGCCACTCCTCGGAGGCCCTGTGGGGCAGTTCTGCTCTGTCCTATAGGGTCGCTATGAGTTGGAATCAACTTGATGGCAACAGGTTTGGTTTTTGGTTTAGGCAAAGACTTGAATAACATAAACAAACAAACAAAAAAAACACATCAAAATTCTGAATGGAAACACTCAATATGGTAAATTCCAATTAACTCCAATCTTAATCCCAGTGGGACTTCTCTAGACCTTGACTGTAAGTTTCTAATTCTCTTCTAGAAGAATGTCATGCCAGGAAAAAAAAAGAATTTGGGGGGAAAGAAAAAGCATAATGAACACCCAATAGATATTAAAATGTATTATAAAGTGATAATTATTAAAGCAACAATATGATAGTAGAGGAATACACAGATCGATGGAACACACGAGAGAGCCCAGAAATAGACCAAGAATATATTATAAAAGTTTAGGATATGATAAAGATGGAATTTCACATTTCTTGTGATAATGAGTTGGAGATAATTGCTTAACCATTTAGAAAAAATACTTGACTTACATAGTTGAATATGTAAAGAAAAAGGTTTATTAAGTTATAAAAGTAAGGTTAGTCAAAGAAATCCTGGGGAAAAAAATCTAAAATTTTATAAAATATTAGTCCCTTTAAAATGCAAAGAGATCTTTCAAATAAATGTAAAAGGATGAATATCCCAATAGAAGAAAAGTATAAATTACACGAACAGAAGAATATTTGCATATGAAGGCATATAAATGGTCAAATGAAAAGATTTTCAATGGTATTAGTATTGAAAGAAATTCAAGTTAAACAGCATGTTGAACACTTATCTTACTTAATCCTAACATCAGTGGATATGAAAAGCCCTGGATGACTTAGAATTCTCTGAATTCTTTGAACTCTCTGTATTCCTCACCTCCACCATGGTGGCATGATTCAAGGAGGGTTCTACCTCTGTTTATTCCCCTGCAATGATCACATGTTACCCCAGTAGGTGGAGAGGTGAGGCTAGATCTATTTCTATATTCCCTGCTAGTGGCTGGGTCCCTGCTCTGAGTGGATTGATTGCCCAGAGCCTTGCTTTGCAGTACAACTTCAAGTATAGCCAACACTTGAGTTCCTGTTGTGTGCGACCAGTCACACGTGTGCACACACATACACACACACAGTCACCCCCACCAAATTAGCCACCTCTTACGCAGATATCTGCTTGAATGATATCTATATTGGCTATGGCCTTTGATATTTGGACAATGGATAACTAGCCTGTTAGTCTTGCTAGACCCTCTTGTGCTTGGTTCCTGCCTTGCCTGGTCCTGGTTTCTTCTCCTCTTTGCTGGACCCTAATGCTGGGACTCTGTGCCTGAACCTTCAACCTAACTTCTTATGGCAATTTTACAGTGTATGCTGACGCACTCACAGAAACTCCGAGCTCATTTGACCACAGATCTCATCTCGTATGTCTCATGGACACCTTTCTCCAGGCAATTCAGGTAATAGCACCTTTGATAGAACTAAGCATAAGGCATCCACCAGTCTTGGTGGTTTGTGGCATCAGTCCGTATCCTCACCACCCATGCTGGGTTACAGGTGCTGAAGTCTTCCATCTGAAAGCCCAGCCCAATGCCCAAGAGAACGATTATATTAGGATCCTCACCTCCATCAATCAGTGGAGACTGACTCAGTCTTGCTGCCTGGAGCCTAATATTTTGTGTACCCTCGGTGGGCCCTTGACTAGTGGTATGACATCCAAAGGCAGCCATTTTGGCTAGGACTCTTAAAATTGCAAGTGAGAGAACTAAACTCAAGCTGGTGCAAGACAAAAAAGGGAATCTGACATGTGTAACATTAAAAGGCCAAAGATCCCATATATGGGGCTTTGACTCGATCAGGAGTCTGAAATTGTGTAATCGGAACTGTTTAATACTGTCCCTTCTCTGACTTCCATTCTGATGGCCTCATTCCTGAGTTCCACCAGTTGATGGCAAGACAGATGCCAGAATTTCTGGTCCCAATTCCTCCCAGGCTCAGGTGGAGCAGAAAAGAGGGTAGGTCACTTTTCCAGCAGTCACAGCAAAAGTCTCAGATATTCTCATTGGCTACAACTGGGTCACATGCCCATTCCTGAGCTAATCACTGTTGCCAGTAGAATACAGTGCTCCTATGGGCCAGGTCTGGGCTGTGTGTCCTTCCCGGGAATCAGGAATAGAGTTAATGCCATTCAATTCCTATGGACCAAGAAGAAGCAAAAGGATAGTTCTCCAGTGGAATGCAGGGGACTATTATTAAAAGAAGAAGGAGAAAACAATGGGTAGTCAAAAAAAAAAAAAAAAAAAGAGTAGGTGTCCCCTGTGCAAGCTGACATGATTGGGGCTCTTCTTTTACTTATATTTTATTTTCTAGAAACTTTGCCAATTTCCTGGGACCCTAATGACCTCTGCCTGCCTGCTCATGCTAGGATGTGTGTCCTGCCCTTGGCCTCCTGTGACTGGATAGAATCCTTTTTTAACCCATGAACACCCTCCTAAATAAGACCCAACTACTTATCTGTGTGAACAGTCTAGAGAACTTGAGTGTCAGGAATATTAATTATACTCTACATCAGGATTGCTTCAGTAAATAAATATGTATCAAACATACTCTGTGTGCAGGAACAGAGGAAATAGTGAAGAACAAGGCAGGAAGGAGGAATTAATTCAAACGTTACAAAGAAATGGTAGTTCGCATTGATGTGTCTCATTCTTGGTGGCCAGTCTTATTTATTCCCTAGATTGTTGTTGTTAGCTACCACTGAGTGGGACCTCTGTGTACAATGGGATCAGACCATTGTGACACATAAGGTTTTCATTGGCTGATTTTCACCAGGCCTTTCTTCCTAGTCAGTATGGTCTGCTGAAACTTGCTAGCATCATAGCAGCATGCAAGCCTCTGCTGACAGGTGGGTGGTGGCTGCATATAACGTACATCAGCCTGGATTTGAACCTGGGTCTCCTGCATGGAAAATGGGAATTCAACCACTGAACCACCACTGCTCTCACTCCCAAGAATATCCTTGGTTTATTACCCTGTCTCCATTAAAAAAAAAAAAAAAATTAGCCCACTATTAAAGTCCTAGTACGGATCATTTCAGAGCCCGTGTAAGTGTTAATTATTTCACATCACTATGTTAAAAGCGTCCAGCACGCCCACTGGTACTTTAAACTAATTTGCCTCTTGGGTCTCAATCCATCCTGCTCATGGTCATTATTCTCCAGACCAAACACAGGAAAACAGCACGTTGGCTAGAATTGAATAACAGTCGATCCATCAACTGTGTGGTTTCAGAGTGTGCAGTACTCATGCCCCAAACATACACGGGCTCCTGCAGTGACCAAAGAGTTGTGTGCATGCGGGAAGGTGGAAAAAAATGTGAACCCAGCATTCCAGGAACTTGCCATCTAGTCAGGAAGAAAGATGTGTCCACAAATGGCTGCACAATTAGGAATACTGTAATAATACAAATATCGTGGAACAAACAAGACATCCTAGAAATGGAGACATTTTCTGGCTGGACATGGGAGACTGCGGATTGGATAGGAAGATAGTTGCTTTTGGCCATGAGCTTGAGCTCACAGAATGGTTCTCATGTTTTATAATTAATCCTAAAAGCCTCACTCCTCATCACTCTTCCTCTGTAAACTCTGAGATTCAGCTCCAAAGGACTGACTTCCTATGTACATTGTAGCCACAGAACATTTTCATGCCAGCCTTAGTTTCTGTTGCTGCATAACAAATTATCCTCAAACCTAGTGGCTTAGAATAACACACTTTTATTTTCTCACAGTGTCTATGGGTCAGGAATTTAGAGCAACTTGGTTGAGTTGGTCTGACTCAGGGGCTCTCAGGAAGTTGCAGTCTAGATGTCAGCTACGGTTGCAGCCATCTGAAGACTCGACTGGGGCTGGAGAATCTGTTTCCAAGCTTACTTGGGTGGCTGTTGGCAGAGGGCCTCAGTTCCTTGCTGGGTATTGGGCTTGTGCCTCAGATCCTCACTACGTGAATCTGTCTCTCCATAGGCTTCTTGAGTGTCCTCACAACATGTCAGTTGGGTTTCCCCAGAGTGACCAATGGGGTGGGGGAGAGGGAAAGAGAGTGGGAGAGGGAGAGAGGTGGAGGAAGCTACAGTGCTTTTTATGACCCAATCTTCAAAGCCATTCACCATCACTTCCACATTATTCTATTCATTAGGAGCGAGTCACTAAGTCCAGGCCATACTTAAGGAAAGAAAAATTAGATTGCATCTTCTGACGGAAAGAATATCAAATAATTTGTAGATGTATTTTTAAACCACCACAATGTCTCCATACTTTTGACTATATTGATCATATTGCCCTTTCAGGTAGCCTGGCAAAGAGGTTAAGATTACAGGCTCTGGAGTCAAAATGCCTGGGGGTGAATCCTAGCCCTATCATTTACTTGCTATGTGACCTTAGGCAAATAGCCTCTCTGGGCCTCAGTCCCCTTATCTGTAAAATGGGGATAATATTAACAACTACTTCATATGGTTGTTGTGAGGAATAAATGGGTTAATACAGTTAGTGCTTGACTGCTATCCTAGAGATTGGCAGTTCAAACCCACCCAGTGGCACCACACAAGAAAAGGCCTGGTGATCTGCTTTCATAAAGGTTACAGCCAAGAAAACCCTATGGAGCAGTTTTACTCTGTAACTCATGGGGTCACATTGAGTCAGAATTGACTCAGTGGCAACAACAATACCTGTAATGCATTTAAATACATGCAAAACATTAAATACATGCTGTCACTGTTCTGGCACACAGTAAGTGCTCAGCAAATGTTAGCTTTGTTTGTTTGTTTGTTTTTATTTATTCACCGTAATCTTGACTTAAGGAGCCCTGGTGGTACAGTGGTTAAGTGCTTGGCTGCTAACTGAAAGATCAGCAATTTGAACCCATCGGCTACTCTACAGGAGAAAGATGTAGCAGTCTGCTTCCTTAAAGATTACAGCTTTGGAAACCCTATGGGGCAGTTCTTTGTCCTATAGGTTTGCTGTGAATTGGAATAGACTTGATGGCAACCGGTTGTAGTTTAGTTAATCTTAACTTTACCAACTCCTATTTTTTCATCAAGACTGAATTTGAATGTTTCCTCTTTTTCTAAGTTTTCTGGATTCCCACGGAAAATTTTCTCCCTTCTTCCCCTAAGATTCTCTTGCATTTTGACTATTTTTATAATTGATTCCTTTCAAACAGTATCATCATGGTTTAATTATACCTCTCTGTCCCACAGCAAATGGTGTGGCCCATGAGGCTAGACTGTGGCTCCCCATAGAGATGAGTACTCTGGGAGGGAGACAGAGGCAGACTCTGAACAGCCTGTGGAAGACTCAATTTTTCAGCACGGAGTAGGAGCCATGAGGAGAAAGAAGATTGTGTTTTTATGGAAAGTGGTTTCCCAACCATACAGCTTGGAGTTAACACCAACTGCTCCCCAGGGTTGCCTGGTAGAAGTTCTTGGAGGGAATGCTGCCTTGGGGAGAGAATCATCTCCATCATAACTCTGACACCAGGAGCCTGGGCACTCATTACACATTCAAATACTACTTGGGGGAACTGTTAGCAGGTTTCACATACAAGGAAGTACATTTTCAGGAGTGTGTGATAATTCTGGAAATGTTTTTATGCAGGAGAAGAACAAGTCAGGGGAAGAAATGACTTGAAATTTCCTGAGCATCTGGGGACAGTTGTTTTTGTTTAGCAAGATATTAGAAGGGGCTGATTTCAATCAAAACTGGCTTCCCTTCCTCTAGTATACTACGAGCAGGGGGAGAGATGGGAAAAAGTGCTTGCCCTACCAAAGTGTACTCTGGCCACTCTCAACAGAAAGGTCCTGGATGTTGCACCATAGTAGGTGTGTTGTCAACCTTCACATTCCCTTAAAATAACAGGATGTGATGCTGTTATGAAAAGTGGTGCTTAAAAAGGAGTTTTTATGGCTGTTCCAGGCACAGACTAGTCTCTCTGACACCTCAACATCTCAGACGCAACAGGCCAGTCCATCCCTTCTTTCCCAAGCCTGAAATTTAGCCACATTGAAAACTGTAATCTAGATTCTATAAGATGAAGGAAGGGAAATAACAAATGGGAATGTTCAATAAACATTTCAAAGGCAGCTTCCACCCACTTAAAAGGTATTCCGAAGCCCCAGGTCATATAGATTGGAGTGGTTAGTATTTCCCTACATAACTGGCTCCAAGAGTGGGTACATGACTCGGACCTGACCTGACCAATCAGAGCTTTCAACCACCAGAGCTGAGGTGGAGGTTAAAGAGAAGGTGTGTATATACTGACGTCATCAAACCCCTAGATCCAGCCATACCTTCAGTCTAGACACATTAATTTCTAGACTTTCAAGTTACATGCACTTATAAATTATATTATTTACTTACACCATATTGAATTGGGTTCTTTCCTTTATAACCCTAAAGAGGGCAGACAGTTAGGATGACAAATATCTCACTGTATGCATCAGGCATTTATTTGAACTTTTTGTAGTAGAAATTCTTCCTCATAGATAGCAATATTAATAGCTGTCATCCCCCCCCCCCGAAGCTTTATGCCTTTAAGAGTATATTTTTATAAATATTTCAATTAGAAGGTAGGAGAGAGCAAATTTATATAAAATTTTTGAAAAGAAACTTAGCAGTAATCTCCCTTTTAGGATTCCAACTTAAATAATTAGTAGTAGGGGTTTATGATAATGATACCTGGGAAATTAGGGAAGACAGGAATCTCAATTGCCAAGCTGCTAATACTCATAGGTACTAGAACATTGTTCAGGAACTAGATCATTCAAGATTCAGTGCATCTCTAGACACTAAGCTATCTTGCCACTCCCTCAGAAACACATTGTTGCCTACCCTACCCTACTATGGTGGTAACTTATTCTCTATACTTTATTGCCACTACTGTTAGTAATATTCTCTACTCAGCTTCTTGCTACTTTGTAACTGTTGCATAATCATGGCTTCCACTGACTTATAGCATCAGTCATCTCAAAGTTTGGGGCTGCCATCTTTCTGTGTGTGTTGTATCCTCTACCCTCACGCCTACTCTGACTCTCTGGCTGATGCATGGTTCTTGCTAACAGTGGCGCCTACCAACTCATAGCTCTTGTCGAGCCACAGTCCCAGCCAATCCATGGCTTCTGTCAACCAAAAGCTTCTACTGAAGCATGTCTCCTGTTGACCCATGGCCTCTGCTGACTCTTGGGTCCTGATGACTCATGGCTCATGCTGACTTACGGTTTCTATATTTACACAGTTCTTCTTAACCCATTGCTTCTGCTGATCCGTGGCTCCTGCTATTTTGTTGCTCCTATGAAACCATGGTTCACTGACACATACCTACACATATTCCTGGCTCCTTTGATCCATGACTACCTCTGAACAATGGCTCCTGTTGACCCATGGTTCCTCCTAATTACTGCTGATTCGTGGTTTCCCTGACTCAGTGTTTCTATTGACCCATTATTCCTGCTGACCCTTGGCCCTGCTGACATACCTCTTCTGCTCAACCATGTCCTCTGCTGAACCATGGCCCCTGCTATCCCATGGCTTCTGCTCAGTGATAGCTTCTATTCACCCATGGCTTCTAGTGGGACAAGAAGAATCCAGCCCTTCAGGAAATTCAGGTCTCCAGAACACTAGATTTTAGTCCAGGGTAGACCTGGAATCTCAACAAAGATGTGTAGAACTAATATGGAAACTCCTTGGGAATGCAACATATTCTCTCCCCCACCCCCCATTTTTTGTGCCTTCCCTACCAAACTGACTCCCTGGCTTGTTCCAAACCATATGGTATCTAAGAGACACCATGGAGAATATCCCAGTTCTGGGCTAGTGGAAATACAGTTAGTTTTTCCAAGAAGCTCCTAACTCAACTTCTTAAAGCACACTTTCTCTCTGGAGCCTCCAGGAAGCTAATTTTTGCAATATGTGTGATGATTTTTAAACACCCTATAGAAGTTCATCTTCTTTTTTAAAAGAAGCAAGTTAATTACTTAGAAAAACAACCTCAGTATGAAATATTCAAAATGAAAGGTGCCAAGAACGGTGGATTTATTGAATTTTAGGGACAGAAGATACCCTTAAACTTTGAATCACCCATCTTTTGTATAAATGTCTCATGCAACCTCCTGTCTAAAAACAATTCAGTCTCTCTTTTGAATGCCTTCAGTAGACAGTAGCTCACCAATTTTGGAGGTAGATTATTCCATCTTTGTGTAGACAAGAATTTCTTACACTGGTCCCAATATATTTATCATTAATTTAACCTCATGGACCAACAGAAAAGTAAGATTAATATCTCATATCACAATTCTTCAAATATTTGAATTCAACTATTGTATTATTAATTTATTCATTCTCTAGCCCCCAACAACAAAGAATTTTCCATCCGCAAATGTCAACAGTGCCAAGATTGAGAAACACTGCCTTAGCCCATACTCATACATAGAAAGAAATTTTATTGTCCCCAAGGAAGGAACTTAGATGACATGAAGAATTATTTTTCCTCAAAGTGAGACATGCTTGAGGATTGGGGGCAGGGGGGTGGGGGACGGGGAATGTCAGGCCCCATAGCTTTCTTTTTTTCTAAATTTACTGGAAATTATGAAAATGAAGTTCTTGCCAGTCTTCAATTCTATAGTCTTCTAAATAAAGTTTTCCCTACTTTGTTTTTCATTTCCGGGTACTTATCTGAAAGAATAGTGAGGTGCCTTGTGGCTGTATATAGAACAGAGAGGACCCTTTTCTCAATGCTTATAATTAGCCTCAAAAGCTCTTCACTATCTCTCCTGGCTGCCCTGGTCTGGGCCGACTTCTATCCTGGAGTTGCATACATGAAAGCACAGCCTAGCAAGTCTTCAGCCTGTGCCAATAATCTGCCTGTGATTTCCAGCCACTTGGCAAATTCTCCTTGTAAGAATTGTGATTAAGGACACAGAGCACTTGTTATTGCTACTATTCTTGCTAATTAGTTTGTTGAATGCTAATGACCAGAGTATGGCTTGCTATGAATAAATAGCAATAAATAAACAAATAAATAGAGACAAGTTTTTATTTTTCTTTTAAAGACAAAGAAAAACCCAGGGTAATATTTTCAAGAAAGGACTGTTAATATCCTTAATACATAAAAAGCTCCAACAAATTAATAAAAAAGAAACCCTAAAACCTCACTAAAAAAAAAAAAACCTCACTACCTACCAATAAAAACCCATTGCCATTGAGTCGATTCCAACTCATAGCGACCCTATAGGACAGAGTAGAACTGACCTGTAGAGCTTCCAAGGAGTGCCTGGTGGATTCGAACTGCCGACCTTTTGGTTAGCAGCCATAGCACTTAACCACTACATCACCAGGGTTTCCAATCAATAAAGAGCGAAGTAAAACTGTAACATTTTAGTCCATAAAATTATCAAAAATTTTTGAAATATTCATTGTTGATTAGGGGTAATGTAAATATGACCTACTAAGGGAAATGAAAATTAGAAAAAAATTCCAAAAAATCCAATCTGGGATTACATATTGTTGTTGTTGGTTGCCATTGAGTTGATTCCAACTCGTAACAACCTCATGTGTGCAGAGCAGAACTACTACATAGGGTTTCCAAGGCTGTGACCTTTTGGGAACAGATTGCCAGTCCTGTCTTCCAACACGCCTCTGGGTGGGTTCTAGTCACCAATCTTTTGGCTAGTAGTCTAGCACTTAACCATATGTATGACCCAGGGACTCTTGGAATTATGTACAAATAATTTTTTTAAAAATAATAACTTTTGGATCAATAGTTCTAGAAATTTGTCTTAAGGAAATGATCAGAAATTTAGACAGAACATTTATACAGAAGAATGTAATAAAATCATTTATGATAGAAAAAATATATAAACTATCTAAAATGTTAAATAAACTATATAACATCCTATGATAGAATAAGGAGCCCTGGTGGCACAGTTAAGTGCTCAGCTACAAACAGAATGGTCGGCAGTTTGAACCCATCCAGTGGCCAAACAGGAGAAAAAACTTGGCGATCTTCTTCCATAAGGATTACAACCTAGAAAACACTATGGGGCAGTTTTACTCTGTTACATGAGGTCACTATGAGTCAGAATCGACTTGATGGCATACAACAACAACAACATGATGGAATAATATGCAATCATTAAAATTATGCTTTTGTTAGCATTATATAGCATAGGAAAATAATCCCAATCTAATGTGATAAGGAAAAATATATAAAATGTTCTAGTATATATAATTGTGTGGAAGAAATGAGAATGAATGCAGATGAGGAAAAAACATTAAATTAGTTAGATTAGTAGCAGAGGTAATTACTAGATGGTGGAGTCTTAGTGATTTTTTGTTGTTGTCTTTACCTTTATGATTTTTCTAATTCCTCTAAAATAAACATGAATTACTTTTATAATTCAAAACTTGTTTAGCTCCATAGATAACATCCAAACTCCCTGAAGGATTGAATAGCTGGACTTAGGACTGTGGTTGACCATGGTCTTGGAGAACATCTAGCTCAATTGGCATAACATAGTTTATAAAGAATACATTCTATATTCTACTCTGGTGAGAAGCTTCTGGGGTCTTAAAAACCTGTGAGCAGCCATCTAGGATACTCCACAAGTCTCACCCTTTCAGGAGCAAGGAAGAATGAAGAAAACTAAAGATATAAGGGAAAGATTAGTCCAAAGGACTAATGGGCCACATACCATGGCCTCCGCCAGACTGAGTCCGGTACAACTAGATGGTGTCTGGCTACCACCACTGACTCCCTGCCAAGGATCACAATAGAGGGTCCCAAACAGAGCTGGAGAAAATGTAGAACAAAATTCTAACTCAAAAAGAAAGTCCAGTCTTACTGGCCTAACAGAGACTGGAGAAACTCTGAGAGTATGGCCCCAGGACACCCTTTCAGCTCAGTAATGAGGTCACTCCTGAGGTTCACCCTTCAGCCAAAGATTGGACAGGCCCATAAAACAAAATGAGATTAAAGGGGCACGCCACCCCTGGGGCAGGGACTAGAAAGCAGAAGGGGAGAGAAAAGCTGGTAATAGGGAACCCAGGGTTGAGAAAGGAGAATGTTGACTTGTCATGGGGTTGTTAACCAATGTCATAGAACAATGCGTGTACTAACTGTTTAATGAGAAACTAGTTTGTTCTATAAACCTTCATCTAAAGTTTAAAGTACAATTAAAAAAAAAAAACTTGTTGAAGATTTTTTTAAATCTGGAGGCAATATGGACTAGTGAGTGTATTACTGAATTTAGAGTCAAATAGACCAGAGTTTTACTCCCAATTTAGCTTCTTTCTAAGGGTGGACCTTGAGAATACTACACTGTTTTCTGCGAACCTCAGGCTCTAAATGGGGATAATGAGATGATGTATATAAAAAGGCCTAGCACCATGACACCTTGATGTTGCTTAATAATGATTAAATAATTGGAGAACGAAATCTGGAATATGAGAAGCCAGAATGAGGAAACTCCTCTCGGGATGAATGGATTCACCCAGACATGACAGTATGGAAAATCCTGAGTTAGAATTCTAGATCTGTTACTTACTTGCCTTGGGATCTCATGGAAGTTGCTTAATCTCTCCAAGAATCAGTTTCAACTGTAAAATGACAAATAACAAAAGTACCTACTTCAAAGTACTATGAGTGTCAGATGAGATAATTCAGGAGTTGGCAAATTATGGTTCATGTGCCAAATTTGGTCCACCACATTCTGTGCAAATACAATCTTATTAGAACACAGCCACACCCACTTGTTGTCATATTGTCTATGGCTGCTTTTGTGTTACAAAGGCAGACTTGATTTGCCGCCACAGAGACCATGTGGTCCTAACCAAAACCAAACCCGTTGCTGTCATGTTTATTCTGACTCGTGGTGATCCCATGTATTACAGAGAAGAATTTCTCCATACTGTTGTCTTGGTTGTAATCTTTACGGAAGCAGATCACCAGGCCGTTCTCCCACCACGCCGCTGGATGTGTTCGAACCACCAACATTTAGGGTAGTAAAAAACCCAAAACCTGTTGCCATCAAGTTGATTCCAACTCATAGCGACCCTATAGGACAGAGTAGAATTGCCCCATAGGGTTTCCAAGGAGCAGCTGGTGGATTCGAACTGCCATCCTTTTGGTTAGCAGCTGTAGCTCTTAACCACTGCACCACCAGGGCTCCTTTAGGTTAGCAGCCAAGTGCAAACCATTTGTGCTACCCAGGGACCTTCTTTGTGGCCCACAAAGCCTAAGACTTTTACTATCTGCACCTTCATGGAAAGTTGCTGACCACCGAGATAATGTATAGGAACTGCCTAAAACAGTGCCTGGTGCTCAAAAAGTGATAACTGCTGTTATCATTACTGTTATCATTATTCACTGTTTCCTCTGCTTAGTAGTAATTCTGACAAATCACATAGTCCAACCCTGTTTTCATCAGTATTAAACCTGAAAATCCAGATGGATGAGTCATTCTTGTTGAACCACTCTTTAATACCTGTCGGAGAAAGAGTTCTTAAAGCCCTCTTCTGTAATCCATTCCAATACATATCTATCATCACCTTTAGGGAAATATTTATCTCCTAGCCTTCCCTTCACGGATGTTTCAATGTGTGCTCTGTCACAATCAAGATAAAGACCTTGTGTGAAGTTTTTGTACAGCAAACTCTCTTGCCTCAAGAATAGTATGTAGGCTCTTCACAATTTCCTCCCTTGATGATTGTTGATGTTCGGTGCCTTTGAGTCTGATTCATAGGGACCCCATGTGACAGAGTAAAACTGCCCTACAGGGCAGCAGGCAAGGATGTGGAGAAACTGGAACCCTCATCCATTCCTGGTGACACTGAAAAATGGTACAGCCACTGTTAAAACAGTTTGGAGGATTCTCAAAAAGTTAAACATACAATTACTTGAAGATTTCACAATGAGCTTTGAATCCCGGTGAAATCCAAGCAGAGTTCCACTCTCCCACGAATCATCTGGGAGTTGCGGAGCATTTAGGTCTAGGTTGGGGAGCAAAAGTTTGCATTTCTAACAAATTCCCAGATGATGTTAATGCTGCAGGCCCAAGGAGAATACTTTCAGAAACTGTGGGTTATAGAAAAAACTTGTGTGTAAAACAGAGCTATAGAGCCTTAAGAATTATCTCATCTACATTTAATCTTTATCAGAATCCTAAATAGGTGATATTATCAGTCCATTTAACATATGAATACAGCAAGATACAATGGAGTGGGAGCAGTAATTCTCAACCGGGGAAGACTGGTAAAGTTGGAAATTATGAGTTGCAAACTTATATGCCTCCAGAGGCCATGTGGAATCATTAGTGAATGAAGTAGCTTTCTAGCAAATTGGAACACGCATACTCTGTCTCCAGTTGCTCTTATGTGAGACTAGAGGACCAGCATGACTAGATCCTCCAATTCTTCAAGAGAAGCCAAACAACCCAATTTTTAACTGTTGTTAATTAATTGTAAATTTCAAAAACACTGTGTGAGCCAGATAATATGCATCTGTCAGCTAATTTTGGCCCAGGCATTGCAAGTTTGCGCCCTCTCTGCATTAGTGCTTCTCAATCCTTAGTGTGCATAGAAACCATTTAGAGTTCTTATTAAAATATGGATTCTGATGCAAATGGGCCTAGAGTGGGGCTTGAGGTTTTTAATTGCTAACAAGATCCTAGGTGATGCCTATGCTGCTGGTCCCCAGGCCTTGGATTGTGCTTTGAATAGCAAAGCCCTAGAGTTTTTGGGGCTGTGAATAGGAAGCAGCAGCATTACCTGGGAGCTTATTAGAAATGCACATCCTTGGCCTCTGCTCTTGAAATACTGCAATCCAATTTCTGCAGCTGGGACTTGGAAACATGTGCTTTAAAGTATTCTCTGAGTGATTCTTATGCACATTGAAGTTTGAGAAGCACTGCACTAGATCAGTGATTGTCTGCCTTGGTACACACTGAAAACACCTGTCGCTAGTTGCCATCAAGTCGATTCTGACTCCTGGCGACCCCATTTGTCAGAGTAGAATTGACCCATAGGGTTTTCCTAGGCTGTAATCTCAATGCAAGCACATTGCCGCGCCTTTTCTTCTGCAGAGCCGCTAGGTGGGTTTGAACTGCCAACCTTTTTGTTAGCAGTCGAGCGCAAGCCATTTGCGTCACCTAGAAACCTTGAAATACCTAAGGAGCTTCAAAAATCCTGTTGCCTAAAGCTCTTTTAATTGATCTAGGATGGAAATGGGCACCAGAATTTTTAAAATGTCCCAGGTAGTTTTAATATGCTGCCATGTTTGAGGATCATTGCCCTAGAAGTTCGTATCAGAATCTTCCAGGTATTTTTTCCAAATTAAAAAAATAGGAGTATGCTTTTCGAATAGAAGAAAAAGAGGGTTTGGTTTTGTTGCCATTTAGGTAAGCCTGGGAATGAGAATTGCATATCCCTGAAGTCTGCTGTACCTATCCAGCAGCTTGTATGACTAGGAGGATGATGCTGAGAGGCTATATAGGATGGGCTTCCCAGGTCCCAAGAAGCCAGCACCCCTGCTTCCCTGGTACTGCACAACTTTTCCCAGAGCCAAGACCCTGCCAGGAAATGAAGCTACCACCACACTTGGCCACTTGGAGGATAATAAGCAGCCAATGCCTGGAGCAGCCAATGGCCAAAGTAACTGATCCACAAATGGCCCATCTGGTCAGGCATAGAGGGCTATCTTTAGTGCCTTGCCTGGTTGTATAGTTATAATGTAAGCCACTCTCTGTTATGCTAAGTTAGTTGGTGACCAGTAAAATGTCCTAAATAACAATAATAATCCAGTGGAGAATGGCTTCCTCTCATAAGTGGTATCTGAAGGCTCTGGCCTGGACTGTGGTCTCTAAAGACCAGATGAGCACAGGAGAAAGTTGGGCTTATCCAAGGCTTCAGAACACAGAGAAAAGATCTGATATTAGAATCCCAGAGGAGGATGAGCTTGTTTCCAATGCAGAATGTGGAGCAAAAGAATAGAGCCCTAGAACCATAGAGTCCACCAAAGATACAAAGAGAAGGAATGGGAACTAAAGCTAACAATGAGCAATAGAGAGGAAGCAAAACAAAGCAAGCAGGTTCTGGAGGCAAAAGTTGGAAAGCATCCCAGAGGACCATGGGATGCAGGTGGATGCAGACATTTATGGGATGCCTGTATCAGGGTTGATGGGCTGGAAAGGCGATGCCAAGGGCAGTAGGCCTGTTTGGACACGAGCCTTCATTACCTGACTCCATATCTGTCAGACTGTCAACAAATATCTATTGAGCCCCTCCTCTGGGCCAAGTTGGAGCCCTGGTGGCACAGTGTTTAAGAGCTAGGGCTAAACGAAAATTCAGCAGTTAGAATCCACCAGCCACTCCCTGGAAACCCTATGAGGCAGTTCTACTCTTTCCTATAGGGTCACTATGAGTTGTAATTGACTCGACAGCAACAGGTTTTTATGAGCCAGACAAAGGATGGAGTTGAACTAAGGTTCCTCGATTTTACTGACGAATAGTTTTAACATTTTGCAAATATTTATTGAGTATCTTTTATATTCAGGTACTGTGTTTAACTCTAGAGGTATAATAGCAAAGAAAATAGACTACACAGTTGTACCCTGATGGAGATTACAAGCTAGTGGAGGAGGTAGGTAGTTGATAAACAAAAAAACACAATACAAATAAGTATACTTAAGTGCTGAGAAGAAAAAACATAGGGCACTAACAAGAAAACTTGTCATAAGTTCAGGGGTGTGGAAAAGTTGCCCTGAAGAAGCAGAATTTGAGTAGATATGTGAAGGGAGACTAGAAGTTAATTAAGACATAGCTGCAGATGTGATCCTTGCAAAGGGAACAGAATGTGCAAAGGCCTAAAGGCAGGAAGGAGAACGATGCTTTCAAGAAATGTGTGACTGGAACACACAGAATGAAGAGAAGGAACTAGCTCTTGCCAAACATAGTATGCAATGTGAGAAACGTGGAATTTTATCCAAAAGGAAAGAACTTTATCCATTTAAGGGCTTTAACAAGAAGGATTACCTGATGAGTGACCCTGGAAACACTCTTCAAGTTTTCAGACAATGATGGTACCCTTGACAGTCCCCAGTAAGAGGAGTTTCTCCTCAACTCAAATTCTCATTTGATCAAGAGCTTTCAAGGTTTCCAGGTGCTGGAAGCTAGCATATCCCAGCAGTGCTCTAAGTTGGTACTAAATTCAGAATTCTGCATCTGATCACCAAATGTTCATAGGACCCATGTATCTTTTGATCCTCCTGCCCAAGAGGTACAGCCAAGATCAAGTGGCACAGCTATTGTTCGCCTGAGCTTTTTGCTAGACAGTGGCATAGTCAATTTTGTGTTTTTCAAAGAGCATCCAGGCTACCCATGCAGAGATGGATTGGAAGAGACCCTAGAGCAGATGTACTTCTAGCATTGTTAGTGTGCTATCTCTCTATATTTGTCTACTAGACTGGTTGATTGGATCCACATATCCTTACTGTGCTCTCTCTACATATTTGTCTACTAGAAGGGTTGAATTGAACCCACCATCCCCTTAGTGTTTTTTCTCCTGCTCTGTCTGTAAATTTTCTACTAGATGGTTGAATTGGATCCAGGATGTCCACACTATGCTCTCTCTATATATCTGCGGATTATAGTGGTTGAACTGGATCCAGAATCTCCTTTAACATATACTCCATCCTGGGCACATGCACGATTCTGAGTCCCAGTGAGTGGGTCAGATGGATCTGGAAATAGTGACATATGGATAGATTCTAACGGTGTGAGGCATCTGGAGACCGAAGACCACTGGGTTGGTGACATTCATCACTTATAAGTTTACCAAATGGAATATCAGCCAAGTAGTGGTAACAATCACAATATTTGAGAGTCAGCTTACTTATTGGGGCTTACAGCTACCTAGTAAATATGCAGGAGGCTCTCTTAGCATCCTTCCTTGAAGGCAGCCTTGACAAAATTCCATTCCCATTACTAAGCAGAGTAATTAACTTATTGCCTTCGAAGAGGTCTTCTGCGATAAACTGGATAGAATGTTGGAAATGTCCAAGCTTAGAGTCTACCTGTGAAACATTGTTCCCTATAACCAAGCTAGTGGCATTGTCTCTACTATTAAAGTTGAAGGAGCCCTGATGGTGCAGTGGTTAAGTGCTTGGCTGCTAACTGAAATTTTGGTGATTCGAACCCAGCAGCCATTCCACCAGAGAAAAGACCTGGCAATCTGCTCCCATAAGGGATCAGAAACTCTATGGGGCAGTTCTACTCTGTCCTATAGGGTTACTATGAGTTGGAATTGACTCAAAGGCAATAGCTTTTTTTTTTTAATTTAAAGTTTAACTGGATAAGCCAAGTTTGAGGAAAGGGAAATAAGACTTTTAGCTACTGGAATGTTATGGTAACCTCTAGGAACTAGACAATCCCTACACTTCTTTTTCTAGAAGAGGTTAGTAACCCACACTATCAGGATGGAAAAGTGGGAATTGAACTACTAGTCATTCCTACACAATCTTTCCTAACCTGCCTCTCATCAACCCCATCTCATACCAGCCCTCATCCCTTCAAATCACTTCCTCTTCTCTCTGCTTGGGCCATAGCAAGCTCATTCTCACCTCAGGGAACTTCCTATGGCTGTCTCCTCTGTCGGGAACTCTCCACCCTGGATCCTTTGTATTGTCTT
The DNA here is from genome assembly GCF_024166365.1 of Elephas maximus indicus. Lineage (NCBI taxonomy): Eukaryota > Metazoa > Chordata > Mammalia > Proboscidea > Elephantidae > Elephas > Elephas maximus. The sequence goes on along the minus strand of NC_064830.1, from coordinate 85,890,664 downwards.
TCCACTCTCATTACTCAAGTCTCAGCCCAAATGTCACCTCCTCTGAGGCCTTCCCTGGTTATCCTATCACCTTCTCACATCACCCTGTTTTATCTCCTTCATAGGAGTTATTGTTGTCATCTAAGATGAATTAGGGTATATAAGTGCTTATTTGTCCATTGCCTCCTCACCTCCACAAGAATGTGAACTCCAGGAGGGCAGGGTTGTTGATGTCCAGAACGGTGCTTGGCAATATGGCAACTTCAATGAATACTTTAACAGATGGATAAAGCTTTAGACCAATGGAAGTAATCAGAAACAAGGTCTGAAGGAAAGGGTTGTCACTGAAAATTAAGAAGATAAAGAATGAATGGGAAAAAAGGAGAGGTTGAGGCAGAGAGAATTAAGAAGGAAGATGGAGGAGCTTTTGGAAGCTGTGCCTGAAACACTTTCCAAAGATACCAGAGCCAGGAAAGGAAGCTCTAAGGGGCCAAACTGGTTCTAACAGCTCAAGAAACACTTTGTTCCTTGAGTTCATAAGTGTTGTTGGAGCCCATCATCTCAGGGAGGAAGTTTTGGCCATTGTGCTGACCAAACAGAGGGGATAGGCTTGAACTAAAGCAGGGGGAAAGGCAGAAAACATGACCTCAAACTGTGGAAAGAAGGGTGGGGTATTGCATATTCTAGCCTTGACTGACGACCAATGCTATCAGCTTACTCAGGCTGTGGGCCAGCAACAGGTTGGCCTTCTTATTGTCAGCTCTTTGTCCCCCTAGCCAGGATCTGGAACCAGCCTTATTTCTATGCTCAGTGGCCTGGGAGGCTGGTGAGACCCAAACTGCCATCTCCTTACACACCCTCTGCTTGGCACCCAGTTCAAAATACTCTACTCTGATTCCCCCTCTAATTTCGTACTGGACTGAGGCCTGTTACAGTAGCCTTAGCAGCTGGGCCTGACACCTTATTAGTTCATTGTAGCCCCTTGTGCCAGAGGTAGGAACAGGCTATCTGCCTTGCCCCAGGCACGTGACCTAGGTCTTCAGTTTTGCAACAGAAAAAAAAAAAAAAAAGCTGATATCCTGTCTTGCCCTCCAGATACAATCAGTGTCTATAAAAGTGGGAAAAGGCTGGGGCTTACATACTGAAACACTCATTATATACCAGGGTCTGTATTACGTCCTTTCATGGACTCTGAAACTGACCTTGGTTTGAACCCCAGTTCCACTTGGGTACGTCTCTGTGCCTCAGTTTCCCCATCTGGATAAAGTGGGGATAATAATAGTTCCTAACCTATTGGGCTGTGTGAGTCAGTATATACAAAGCACCTAGGTTATCACCTAGTAAGTAGTAAGTGTTTTAAATGTTGCCTATTTTTTTAATGCGCATTATCTCATTTAATCTTCATAAATTGGGGGCAGTAATTACTATGCCTAGTTTACAAATGAGAATATCTAGACTCAAAAACTTTCAATAACATGCCCAAGGTCCACCTCACCAAGCTGCCCCAACCAGCCACTGCTGCACCACCCTTCCCAATTTCCCTGGATGAGACCCTTTGAACACCAAGGCCATTACCCTAAATTAAAATCAATTTTTCTACAGGCACTGAACTTGCTAAATTGGACTTCCTGTGTTGGCTTCTGCACCCTCTTTCCATACACCTGGCATTCCATATTGGCCTTTATAAAACCAGGTCACAGCAAAATTAAGCTCGAGAGGAGCAAAGCAGACCACATCAGTGCTCAAACCAAGGTAAGTCAGGTATTCTAGGCCCTGTCATCTAGCAGGGAGCATAAAGGACAAAGTCTTTGCCCTCTTGGTGCTTACCCACTATTGCAAAAGAGAGACAAAACCAAAAACGAACCCATTGCTGTCAATTCAATTTTGACTCATGGTGTCCCCATGTCTTACAGAGTAGAACTGCTCTATAGTATTTTCTTGGCTGTAAGCTTTACAGAAAGGAGCCTTGGTGGCACAATGGTTAAATGCGAGGCTGCTAAGACCAAAAGGTTGGTGGTTCGAACCCACCCAGTGGCTTCGTGGGAGAAAAGACTTGATGATCAGTTCCTGTAAAAGATTACAGCCTGGAAAACCCTATGAGGCAGTTCTATTCTGTCACATGGAGTCACTATGAGTTGAAAATTGTCTTAATGGCACACAACAACTATCTTTATAGAAGCAGATCTTCCTTAGTGTTGCTGGGTGGGTTTAAATTGCCAATCTTTTAGGTTAGTAGTTGAGCACAAGCCATTTGTGCCACCCAGGAACCTTTTTAAAAGACAGATAAACTAGTGAATATGTAATAGAACAGGTATTAATAAGGGCTCTGTAACAAGCGCTATAGGAGCCCTGGTATCACAGTGATTTAGTGCTCGGCTGCTAACCAAAAGGTTGGCAGTTCGAACCCAACAGCCACTCCCCAAGAGAAAGATGGGGCTGTCTGTTTCCATAAAGATTACAGCCTTGGAAATCCTGTGGAGCAGTTCTGCTCTGTAACACATGGGGTCACCATGAGTCAAAATCAACTCAACAGTAATGTGTTTAACGGGCTATTAAGTGCTATAAAGCAGAATAAAGGCTCTACTTTCTTGTATGTACCATAAAATTCTTCAACTTCCCTTAAACTCTTGCTCTCTGATTAACATAGCCATATTTCATGACCTGCCATCTGACATACATGGTCTTTCCAAGTGGCCAAGAAATTTCAGAGCAGACAAGGGAGTAACACCTAAAAGATTAACTCCACAGAACAGATGGCTTGGTTATTTCATGCCAGTTAAATTAACCATTCGGCGGTCTGATCCATTGCTCACTGATCAAGTCGCAAAGAGCCTCTTGCGCTGGTGCAGATATCTGATTTAATGCAAAAAACGCTAAAGGAGACAGACATGAGGGTCACACAGACAACTGAGCAAATATTGAGATAAAGAAATTGCACAATGGCAGCACGAGGAGGCAAAGGGCCAAGTGGAAATTGCAGGATGAGTGATAGGGGCTAAAAAAGCTTTATGTAGTTAGGATGATGTTAGGGGGAATGTGTGACAATGCCAATTATTCAATCCATTTAAATAAATGTTATTGCAATAGTGTACTTACCCTGTTCCAGAGTCTGTGCTAAGCCTTGGAAAGGAGGAGGGGGAGATTCAAAGATACATCAGGTGCTGTCCCCGGCTTAAAGGAGCTCACAGGCTAGAGCTGAGACAAATTCAGAAACATAGAGTTGTATTACAATATACAGCAGAGAAAGGGACCACAGTATGATCCTGGTTGAGACTGGACCCCATAGTCATTGTTCCAACTCTTGATCAGGAATTAAATAGTAACTAGATTGACTTGGGTGGCAGAAGCATTTAAGTGCCCAGCTGCTGGCTGAAAAGTTGATGGCTTGAATCCACCCAGAAGTGTTTCAGGAGAAAAGTCTGGCGATCTACTTCTGAAAGATCACAGCCATTGAAAATGCTATGGAGCATAGTTCTTCTGTGACACACATGGGTTCACCATGAGTTGGCATTGACTCGACAGCAACTGGTTTGTTCATTTGTTTTGGTTTGAATTTAATTGACACATTCTAAAACTAACCAGGCTGTAACAACACATGTGATATAATTTAATACCACATACCCAGATGCTCTGAAATGATGGATGTGGACCAGAAGGACAGGTCACATGCCTACACACTGACGGTGGAGCCAGCCCAGAAGTGTACGCATCCTCTTGCCATCAGTCATTACGGGAAGAGATGAATCTCAGGATCCAACATGAGGATTTGAGAGGCAGGCCTTGACTGAGAAAGGAAAAGGCTCCTCTTTTTTCCTGAGATTATTAGTAAATTTAGGCCAAAACACTGAGTTTTGAAAATGGTACTCCTCCAGTAGTGAGTGCAAGCTGCCCCTTGCCTCACGAAATAAGGAAGAGGCTAAGTCAGAGTTCCCAAGGAGATACCTAAGCATGTGTAGCAGATATAAGTCAATCTCTCAGTTATATGCGTAGTAATGTGTGTAGTAATTTCTTTCCATTATCTCCATAGCTCCAGGAGAGTCTCCTTCAAAGCTACAGCATTTCACAATGTGGTTCTGGTGTTAGAAAAGCCAAACAGATCAATGGAGTAAAATAGAAAGCCCAGAAAAGGCCGGTGTAAGTGTGAGGATTTAGTATGTTATAAAAGTAGGATTTCAAAATGGCAGAGAAGGAATGAGCTATTCAACAAATAGTATTTAGTCATTTGGAAAAAAAAAAAAAAGATGACTGATATTATGGATTGAATCGTGCCCTCCAAAATATGTGTTGGAATCCTATCCCTTATACCTGTGGGTGTAATTCCTTTTTGGAATAGGGTTTTCTTTGTTATATTAATAAGGTCTTTTCAGTATAGGATCTTCCTTATTCCTTATTCATGAGTAAAGAAGGCTGAAGAAGAACTGATGCCTTCGAATTGTGGTGTTGGAGAAGAATATTGAATATACCATGGACTGCCAAAAGAATGACCAAATCTGTCCTGAGAGAAGTACAACCAGAATGCTCCTTAGAAGCAAGGATAGCGAGATACATACTTTGGACATGTTGTCAGGAGGGATCAGTCCCAGGAGAAGGACGTCGTGCTTGGTAAAGTACAGCGAAAGAGAGGAAGACCCTCAACGAGATGGACTGACACAGTGGCTGCAACAATGGACTCAAGAATAACAATGATTGTGAGGATGGCGCAGGACTGGGCAGTGTTTTGTTCTGTAGTACACAGGGCCACTATGAATCAGAACAACTGGACAGCACCTAACAACAACAGCAATGGTGTAGGATGTATCCTAAACCTAATAACTGCTGAGTTATAAAATGAGTAGGTTAGACAGAGGAGGGATCACAATGGGGAAAGACAGAGACCACATGAAGATCACCAAGGAACCGAAGAACACCGGCGCTACAAGGACCTTCCCCAGAGCCGGCAGAAAGAGAGCCTTCCCCTAAAGCTAATGCCCTGAACTCAGACTTCTAGCCTCCTGAGCTGTGAGAAAATTAATTTCTGTTCTTTAAAGCCACCCACTTGTGTTATTTCTGTTACAGCACACTAAGTAACTAAGGCACTTACATTTCACCACACTGAAAAGGTAAATTCCAGATGAATTAAAGAGCTAAATGTAAAAACAATCAATAAAGGGGTAGAAATAATGTGAGACTATAAAACATAATGTTTATATAGGCTCTTCTTAAGCAAGACAGAACACTCAGAAACCATGAAGGAAAATTCTGATAATTTTTTTTAATTGTACTTTAAGTGAAAGTTTACAAATCAAGTCAGTCTCTCATACACAAACTTAATACACACCTTGCTATGTACTCCTAGCTGCTCTCCCCCTAATGAGACAGCACACTCCTCTTCTCTACTCTCTGTTCCCCATGTCCATTCAACCAGCTCCTATTCCCTTCTGCCTTCTCATCTCACCTCCAAACAGGAGCTGCCCACATAGTCTCATGTGTCTACTTGAGCCAAGAAGCTCACTCCTCACCAGCATCATTTTCTGTCTTATACACCAGTCCAATCCCTATCTGAAGAGTTGGCTTCGGGAAGGGTTCCAGTCTTGGGCTAACTAAGGGTCTGGGATCATGACCTCCAGGAAAATTCTGATCAATTTGACCACAAAAAAAACCTGATTATATTCTGTATGTTGAAAAATATCCTAAGTAAGGTCAAATGGTAAGTAACAGGCAGGAAGAAAGTATTTGCAATAGATAAAATAGCCATAAGGCTGATATCCAAATACATCAAGATTTCTCAAAAATCCTAAGATAAAAAACACTAAAACTTAATAAAATTGGACAAACAGTATAAACAGGCAATGCTTGAAAAGACGAAATGCATATGAAAAGCTGTTTAATCTTACTAGTATTCAAGAAAATGTAAAGTAAAACAACAGGGATTTTTGTGGGTTTTTCCAACGGAATGATAAAATTTAGGCAATATTAAGTACATGTTTATAAGCCTGTAGAAAATTGAACATTTCTATACAATTTTGGTAGGAGATCAAATTGGTGAAGATTTTTTTTTTTTATGAGAAACTTTAACAGTATCTTTAAGAAAAATAAAGAAGTGAAACTAACCTTCTACCAAACAATCGTGGTAGGAGTCATAGAGAAATCCATAGCCACAAAGTGGTGCCTATAATTGGAGAAAATCCAGCAATAGCACAACGGTTAAATAAATGATGGAAAATCCATGCCATGGGATGCTATGCAGCTGTTAAACAAATGAAGTGGATTTACGTGTATTTATCTGGAAATAACTTCAATACATATGGTTAAGTTAGAAAATAAATTGCAGAATAATACAAATGATATGATGCTATTTCTGTTAAGAGAAAGGGGGAAAAAAACTCATCTAAACACAAAGCCTACGTGTATTTTTAAAGGAATACGCTAACATACATTATATAAAAAAAAAACATTATATAGATATAGATATATACACATGATGTGTAGGGAATAATTGGGAAGATGCACACTAAACTGATATTAATGGCTACCTCTGAGATGGGAATGTTGGAGTGGGGTAGGGAGATGTGAAGGGGAATTTCACTTCCTATTTTGTATATATCTGCATTAAATGCAGGCACGTGCATTTTATGATATTATGATAAGAACGTGTTAAGATATCCTGCACCAGGAAAAAAGAATGGAAGAGAGGAAGAAAGAAGGAAGGGGGGGAAGGAAAGAAAAAGGAGGGAGAAAGTAGAAGGGCCAGGTTCAAAGGAGCTTGTATGAAAGTTATTATGAGCTTGGTTTGGCCCTTTGATTCTGGTTTCTGAAAATAACCAGAGCAATCAAGATGCCTTTGTTTTCCAAAATAGCCAGTCAAGTAGCTTCTACACAGGCCCCATACCTGTTAAACTAATTTCAGGAAGGGAGGGGGGCCTAATGGAGTCATGCATATTCATTGATTGGGTTGATCATAACTTTACATTGAGGCCCAAACCAAAACCAAACGTATCACCATCAAGTCGACTCCGACTCATAGCCAGCCACCCTACAAGGCAGAGTAGAACTGCCCCATAGGGTTTCCTATACTGTAATTTTTATGGGAGCAGATCACCACATCTTTCTCCCTTTGACCAACTGGTGAGTTTGAACTGCTGACCTTTCACTTAGCAGCCAAGAACTTTAACTGTGCCACCAGGGCTCATAGCATTAATGCCTAAGTCACGCATATTCAAATAATTTGGACCTCTCTTTGAGGCCTCCTGCAACAGGGAGAACCTCCATGCACAGGAAAGAGAGGCACGTCACTGGGGACAATGGAGGCCCTGTGCAGGGAACTCGCCGAGGCCTTGCCTGATGTGCCTCTATGCTCATATCCTTTCAGGTTATAATAAGTGGGTAACTGTAAGTAAGTATAGGTAACAGTCTCTGTGACATTTTCGAGTTGTTCTAGAGAATTAACAAAACCACAGGGAAAATGAGCCAGCAGGGACTGGCGGTAAGAGTTGATTTGTGTAGACTCAGTTCTAGGTGGCTGGGTGATAAGGAAAGGCTGCATGGGCAGTCAATGAAGACGGATCAAGTCCTTCTACCTTGTGACCTAGTAGTCGCAAGTGAGTAGAGAGAGAAAGAGACCAGCTGGTCTGAAGTGCAGACAGTTGTGCAGACTCCTGAGCCTCCAGCTACTCCCTGATGACCTGGTCTCAGGTGGCCAGGGATGTTTTGGCCAGGCTCAGGATAGCTGGGGATGAGGTCTGATCTAACTCCAGGCAGTTAGGGTCAGAGAGTGGAATTGCCATAGAAGTGGCTGTCGAGGAGGAGTAGAAATGTGGGAAGGAAGGTGAAGCCTGGATCCACTTCTACCTGGGAACTGGGTTCGTGCTAATCCTGCCACAAAGTTAGCATCACAGTTATGAAGTTTGGATTTTATCCTGAAGGTAGAATCATTATAGGCTTCTAAACAAGTGAGATATGCTCTGAGATTTATGCATGATATATGGGATCAGATGCTCTCAGAGTGACTGCAAGCAGAAAGACCAATTAGAAACCTGTTGGAACGATCCAAATAGAAGATGATGATGGCCTGAATTAGGGCACTGGTCCAAAGAAGCTTCCTGGGAAAGGTGAGATTTCAGGTGGGACTAATTCAATTGAATAAGGAAGCCTGATTTAAATCAAGGCTGTAGGTAGAGAGTGGGTTAAAGTAGTGGTTTTCAAACTTGGCTACACATTGAATCATCTGACGAGCTTTAAAATGACCAATACCTGGGCCTCACCCCCACAGATTGTAATCTGAATGGTGCGAGGTGCTTCTTAGGTATTTGGAATTTTAAAAGCTCCCAATGATTCTTATGTTTAGCCTAGACTGAGACCAAATCAAAAAACCAAACCTGACTCATAACTCATAGTGACCCTATAAAACCAAAAAACCAAACCCACTGCCGTGGAGTCGATTCCGGCTCATAGCGACCCTATAGGACAGAGTAGAACTGCCCAGTAGAGTTTCAAAGGAGCGCGTGACGGATTCGAACTGCTGACCTTTTGGTTAGCAACTGTAGCACTTAACCACTACGCTGCCAGGGTTTCCTAGTGACCCTATAGGACACAGTAAATCTGCCCCACAGGGTTTCCAAGGCTGTAAATCTTTACAGAAGCAGATCGGCACATCTTTCTTCTGCGGAGCGGCTGGTGGGTTTGAACCACAGCTGATAGCTTAACCAGTGTGCCACCGGGGCTCCTCTAGATTGAGAAGAACTGGGTGGAAGTAGGGGAAGTCAAGCAGAAAAAAAAAGAAAGAAAAGGGGAATTGAGATAAACCCTTCAACCAGAGAGAAAAATAAATTAGATAAGAGCCAAAATCCTCTTCAACCTGAGAATGAATTAAAATGATTAAAAATATTAAGGAACAGCAAGCAATTTTTTTCTAACCTGAGAATATAATTAATGCAGAGAGGAAAGCTGTTATGGACAATTTATATGTTGTAAACTGAGGGAAATGAGTACCAGCCTACAGTCAGTCACCTTGAGCAGAATTTTCCTAAAAGGGAAATAAATTCTAAAAAAAAAAAAAAGGCAAAAGAAAAAGATTGCTATATGGTTCTAAAGATTTTCCAAAGTCTAAAGCCCATTTTTATATCATCCTTTGCAGAATCAAGATTAATTTCTTCTCTTTTTTTTAGCTACAAGACAAAATTCAAAAATTAAAGACATATTTTAGAAGGTACAAAATATATGTAATACAATTGCCCTTCGATATTTTAGCAAATCATAAGTAATTTTAAAAGAAAAATAATTATATTTTATTTGAAATAAAACACATTGAAAAGAAAAATAAAAGCTAATTTCTATTGCATTATTTCATTTTTTCTTTGTATATTAGTTATCTGCTGTTTACCTCGTATTACCCCCAAAACTTGGTGTTTTACAACAAATACTTATTGTCTCATGACTTCTGTGAGGCAGGAATCTGGGTACAGTTAGCTGAGTAGCTCTGGCTCAGAGTCCCTCACAAGGCTGCAGTCAAGCTGTCAATTAGAGTTGCAGAAACCTCAAGGCTTGACTTGGGGAGGATCCATTTTCAAGCTCACTCACATGGTTAACAGGCTTCCCTTAGAGCATGCTAGGCAGAAGGAGTGTGCAAGACTCAGAGTTGACATCCCATTATTTTCATTGTTTTCTATTTTGTGTTTATTTTACTTTGGGTGAAGGTTTACAGAACAAACTAGCTTCTCATTAAACAGCTAGTACACACATTGTTTTGTGACATTGGTTGTCAACCCCATGACATGTCAATACTCTCCTCTTCTCAACCTTGGGTTCCCTATTACCAACTTCCTTGTCCCCTCCTCCCTTCTTATCCTTGCCCCTGGGCTAGTGTTCCCCTTTAGTCCCCTTTCTGTTTTACAGGCCTGTCTAATCTTTGGCTGAAGGGTGAACCTCAGGAGTGAATTCATTACTGAGCTAAAAGCGTGTCCAGGGGCCATACTCTCAGGATTCTCCAGTCTCTGTCAGACCAACAAGTCTGGTTTTGTTTGTTTGTTTGTCTTTTTGTTTTGTTTTGTGAGTTAGAATTTTGTTCTACATTTTTCTCTAGCTCTGTCAGGGACACTCTATTGTGATCCCTGTCAGAGCAGTCGGTGCTGGTAGTCAGGCACCATCTAGTTGTGCTGGGCTCAGTCTGGTGGAGGCTGTGGTAGTTGTGGTCCATTAGTCCTTCAGGCTAATCTTTCCCTTGTGTCTTTGGTTTTCTTCATTCTGCCTTGTTCCAGATGGGGTGAGACCAGTGGAGTATCTTAGATGGTCGCTCACAAGCTTTAAGACCCCAGACACTACTCACCAAAGTAGAATGTAAAACATTTTCTTTATAAATTATGTTATGCCAGTTGAGCTAGATGTTCCCCGAGACCATGGTCCCCACAGCCCTCAGCCCAGTAATTCAGTCCCTCAGGGAGTTTGGAGGTGTCTGTGGAGCTTCTAAGACCTTGCCTAATAACAAAGAATTTTTTAATGTCTTGGTGACTACCAAATATTTTTCCTCTATGTTACTTCATATAATCCTCACAAAGATCTTGTGACAATTACAGATATCATTCCTTGAGTGTTTAGCACATGCTAGGTACTACACCGTGTATATGTATTACTTCATTTAATCCGCCCCCAAATGCTATGAGATAGCATTTTAAAGTGGCACACAGAGTTGTGGAAGAGTAAAGGCAGGCTTAAATCCAGGCTAGTCTGACAACAAAAGTCTGGGTTTTTAGCCTGGTCACGAAGTGGTTAAGTGCTATGGCTGCTAACCAAAGAGTCAGCAGTTTGAATCCACCAGGCGCTCCTTGGAAACTCTATGGAGCAGTTCTACTCTGTCCTATAGGGTTGCTATGAGTTGGAATCGACTCGATGGCACTGGGTTATGCTATACAATGACATGGTTATCATTGTCACTTTTCTTCACTTCTTTTGTATATGAGGCCCAAAGGGGCTCAGTAAATCCTTTAAGGTCACACAGCTAGTAAGTGGCAGATGGGAATCAAACCAGTGTTCTCTGATTCTAAATTCTGTGTGCTTGCAAGATACCTTGGATTTGATAAGTTTGTTTCTCATAACAGCCTATGAGGTGTATAATCTCCCTCCATTTTTATATGAAGAAACTCAAGCTGCAGTGAAGGAGTTGCTCAGTTATCATGTGGAGGAGCTAGTCTCAAAACCAGGTCACTTAACGTCAAAGACTGTCATCTTCCTATTGCCTCACATTGCCAGTGAGGTAGACATTGATGTCTACAATCATAACAGGAGCAACATCTGTGGTAATTTGCATTTATTTCATGAGAAACTGTGGTAGATGCTCTCTTCCAGTGCCTGTTCAGCCCATGCCTCCCAGTCTAAGAACTGTGCTCACCAAAAAGCATGGGCTCCAGAGTGCTATTTGTGTCATGTTCTTCCACCCACTAAAGCTACAGCTAATTGAGCCTGGCTCAAGCTAGAACAATAAGATCCTCTCTCTCAGGCATCAGGAATTGGGGCCAGGAATTCTAAGTAATTTGCCATCCCAGAACTGAGGGCGCCATGTTGGAGCAGCCATTGGTGACTATGTATAAGCAAGAATAGGAAACCAGGCTTTTAAGAAAGAAGGGTGGATCAGACTCACTAAGAAGAGTGATTCTGACTCATAATGACCCTATAGAATAGAGTAGAACTGCCCCATAGAGTTTCCAAGGAGTGCCTGGTGGATTTGAACTCCTGACCTTTTGGTTAGCAACTGCAGCACTTAACCACTATGCCACCAGGGTTTCCACTCAGAAGAGTAGAGGTGAGAAACCATTTGCCCCAACAAGAGAGAAATAAAGTTGGCTACCTGTGTTTCTTCACTGCTTTCCAGTCCACCATGAGTCTCAGCTGTGCATACAATCTTTGGATACTCTGAGATATCCTGTTTCTTTATGTGTTTAAGGTCCCTGGGTGGCATAAGCAGTTTGCTATTGGCTGATAACCTAAAGGTTGACAGTTCAAGCCCAACCCGGGGTGCCACAAAAGAAAGGCCTGGCAATCTGCTTCCATAAAGATTATGGTCAAGAAAAGCCTATGGAGCAGTTATAATCTGTAACAAATGGGGCCACCATGAGTCAGAGTCGACTCAATGGCAACAGACTTGGTTTCGTTATGTGCTGGGCCTATTATTTAGGAGTTGTACATATTTTCTCCTTCATTTCCTTTCCTTCTTTTTATTCATGGAAGTGGACCCTGTGCTCACTGGCTCAGGGGAGGAAGGCACCTCAATGGAAAGCCAGTTACCAGCCAGACATCTCTTCCTGTCCTGGATTTTCTTCTCAAAAACCAGTGGGCCAGATATTTCCCAGTATTGGCAAAGAAGAGCAGATATTTAACCCAAGACGTTTTCCTACTGTGGGGGAAGGAAAGAGAGAAGAAAAGAATGAGAGTGCATGAGTGAGCTCTCTGGGACCCAAAAAGAGGGAACCTATGTTCTGCTTCCTGGTTGTACCAACAGGACCACAGCAAGACTCCAGAGAGGAAATGTCCCCATGGTGTGACTAGGCAGGTGGAACCAGAGGCAACCTCACTCCAAGCATGAAAACAAAGTAGTAGAGAGTCCTTAGATCCAAAGGTCCACATGGCAGACATGACAGACATCTCAGCAACAATCTGTGCAGACCAGAATCTAAAGGCCGAAAATTCATCCAGCTGATGCCTCAGGTGACATAAGATAAAAAACCATATCCCAAGGAAGGGATAGTCCCTATTTACACACACAAACAGTTTACATTCTATGCTGCTAACTGATAGATTGGTGGGTAAGTCCACTCAGAGGTGCCTCAGAAGAAAGGCCTGGAGATCTACTTCTGAAAAATCAGCCATTGAAAACACAGTGGAGCACATTTCAACTCTTGCACGCACGGAGTGTCTTAGTCATCTAGTGCTGCTGTAACAGAAATACCACAAGTGAATGGTTTTAACAAAGAGAAATTTATTTTCTCACAGTCTAGTAGGCTAGATAGAAGTCCAAATTTAGGGCATAGGCTACAGGGCATAGGCTGTCAGCTCTGGAGGAAGGTCCTTGTCGTCAATCTTCCCCTGGTCCAGGACCTTCTCTGTGCAGGAACCCCAGGTCCAAAGGACACACTCTGCTCCCGGCACTGCTTTCTTGGTGGTATGAGGTCCCCAACTCTCTGCTCTCTTCTCTCTATTATATTTCAAAAGAGATTGGCTTAAAACACTATCTAATCATGTAAATCTCATCAATATAACCACCGCTAATCTATCTCAACTTCATAGCGATAGGATTTACAACACACAGGGAAATCACATCAGATGACAAAATGGTAGACACTCATACAATAGTGGGAATCATGGCCTAGCCAAGTTGACAAATATTTTGGGGGGACATAATTCAATCCATGACACGGGGTCACCATGAGTCAGAATTGACTCGATTGATACTGGGAAGTGAGGGTATACCCCACAGGAAGAAGTGGAATTAACTGTTCTGATATTATTAAAGGATTCAGGGCTTGCGGAGAGACACTGTTTTAGAAAACAAACAACTATATACATATATATCAAACCCACTGCCCCATAGGGTTGCCAGGGCTGTAAATCTCTATGGAAGCAGATTGCCACATCTTTCTCCCACGGAGCCACTGGTGGTTTTATATATATTTATTTCCTAATTTTCAAGTTTTTATGCTGAAATGCATACCCACCATACTTGAAATAAGTTTACTTAAAGTAGCTCAAGTGGGTCTCTGTTGAGGATACACTATCCTTGACCAAGATGGCTTATGTGGAAAGTAAATTAGTCAGAGCCAAATATACCTTTATCAACATTCTCTCATTTTCTCCTGTGGCTGGTTCATTCAGTGCTAATAGCAAAGTTCTTAAAATGCAGCCTTCCTGCCAATGTGGGTTAGTTAACTTCAATGTGTTTTATGTCACAAAAGCCAAGTCTAACCCTGATCCGCTTTCCCCAAGGATGTGTCTTGCGCATTGTGCATTGTACAGACTGGCCAACCGATGTCCACAAAGTCCTGCTTCCCCTCTGATTTTTCTCAGTTCTGCTCTGGAGTGTTACCAGGCTGTGTCTGGACTCCAGGTGAGTACTGGGATGGGAGCTCCAACATGCGCTGTGATTCAACTCTCAGTTATAGGCTATAAAAGCATCTATGGTGTGGCCACAGCCCTTCCACCCAATTAACTTTGAGCTTTACCTTCTGCCTATATGTCTACTGCTGGGCTCTCTCATCTTCCGTGGTACCAACACTTTCCCAAACAAAAACCTCATACCTTTTAGATATTCACAACATTGCTTACCCTGTCGCCCCTAAGACACCCAGCTACATAGCCAGGTGCATCTCTCTACCATGTGGGAGACCCAGGTTCAATTCCTGGACAATAGAGCTCAAGTGCAGCCACCACCTGCCTAATACTGGAAGCTTATGTGTTGCTATGATGTCGAACAGGTTCCAGTGGAGTGTCCAGGCTATGACAGATTAGGAAGACAGGTCTGGTGATCTACTTCTGAAAAATCAGCCAGTGAAAACCCTATGGATCACAACAGTTCGATTTTACTGTGAGTGAGTCAGGGCTTGACAGCAGCTAACTGCAACAATACAACTAAGGTTCTAGAATGCCTTGCCCCCAAGCCTGGCCCATTTTTAAAATCAAGTTATTTGGAAAGTAGCTTCAATCACAGGTCCAGTGAAAAGTCCTATTTGGTATTAGCATAGGTTTGAGACCCTACTACTGGGTCTGGTCTTGGTTTTAATATGTATTAAAAAAAAAAAAAAACATGGTTATGAGGGAAAAAGGAAAAGAAAATTTCCCTTCTGTGTTCATTCTAATTCCTCTCAAGGCATGGTGATAATGGGAGTCAGAGGTGGTGCTTCCTTGGAATTAGCACCAGGGATTTCCCCAAACCCAGTGACAAAGCATTAGCTCTATCAGGTCTCTTGGACTCACTGCTCAGGACTCACAGGACTGTGCAGCGATCTACCTCAGAAGCTCCCTCTGAGCACCACCCTCCCTCAGAAAGTAAGACCAAATGTATTCAGTAGTAGGCTTGACAGAATATACTGGCCTGAATTACTGAGAACAAATTACCCAAGGCTGTTGTGCACTCCATCATCTATCCATGCCATACTCGGGAACTCAATTTTGTGTTTGGGAGATAGCGAGGGCATGACTTGGCATAGCAAAGGCAGAGCGGGTACAGCACACTGCATCTTCATTGCTAACTCCAGTGAATCATTCATTAGCAGGTTGGTGCATCCGAGAGTGAGAAACACACTAAACCTGATTAAGAAGGAGAATTTATCACCCTGCCTGGAAGAGTAAACAAAACAGAGGCGCTGTCCATCACAGTGGGGTCTGACACCACCTTGGCGGCCAACATCTGCTCTGCTGGCAGAGCATTCGCCTCAGAAAGGGAAGAGCAAGCACAGAGTTTCTAGAAAAGCTCTGTGCCCTGCTGGTTCTGGGGTCACAGGGCAATTTCCCAAATAGACTGGGGGTGTCTAGAGCCCTGGTAGTCTTTGGAACAGTGGGCGGGTTAGATTGCATTACTGATCCACCCGATGTCCCTGTGCCCCCCCCCCCCAGCTGTACCTCTCTGCGGGGAGGGAGAGGAGGAATCATACTCTCCCTTCCATTGACATCAGGTTTGTCATGTGACTCACTTTAACCTACGAAATGTAAGCACGTGACATGTCACTTCCAAGTGGAAGCTTTGGGCTATAGTGTGTTGTTTGTCACAGGTCTTTTCCCTTTTCTGTGGGAGCCACAATCACTTCGATTGTGTGAGAAAAACACATCCGTTATAAGTCATGGAGATTTGGGGATCATTTGTTAATTCATCCTACTCTAGCTTATCCTAATTGAAAACATATCCATCAATCTCCCCACATACATCCACTTTGGGTTTCGTTCTGTTATAAATATAATAGGATCAAAGGGGTGCTGCCAGTGCCACATTGTTTTGTAAATTTTGGTGAACGGGTTCTTTCAGATCTTTCTACTGAAACCCTAGGAATCAGGCTACAGAACTAATAGGGACAAAATCTGGTAATAGCCACTACGCTGGATCCCCACACAGTACTTAACCACAAACAGTATGCCTAGACACTGGGTCAAGTTCGTCATACCTGACTTGTTTTTCCATAAACTAAATCATTTCCTAGAAAACTTCCGATTCTTATAAATGATTTTCTGGAACCTTTTTTTACCGTAAGCATATCACCAGCCACCTCAGATATATGTCAATCTTCACCAGGGCTGATAAGCAAAATATCAAAGAGCTAGCATGGCATTATAGTATACTGGTGTGGTGCTATGCTCAAAAAGGTCTTCCCTTACTAAAATCTATACTACACATTTAGTAATGCTGTGTTCTCATAGTTTAAATGTTTTAACTTTTTCCATTTAATTCTTTAATCTATCTGGAATTTATTTTGGTGCACAGTATTAAATCAGAATTTAACTTTGTTTTCTTTTTTCCCCAAATAGTTAATCATTTGCGCTAGGATTATTTATTGAAAATCTATAATATTTTTACTTAATGAAAATGCTAACATCCTTGTGTGATAAATACTTGTTGTCGCTGTTGTTGGCTGCCATCAAGTTGGCTCCTGACTCATGGTGACCCCATGTACAATGGGATTGGACCTTTGTGATTCATAAGGTTGTCACTGGTTGATTTTCAAAAGTAGATCACCAGGCCTTTCTTTCTAGTCTGTCTTTGTCTGGAAACTTTGAAACCTGTTCAGCATCATAACAACACACAACCCTCCAATGACAGATGGGTAGTGGCTACCCCTGAGGTACACTGGCCAGGAATTGCAACCAGGTCTCAGGCATAGAAGGCAAGAATTCTACTACTGAACCATCACTGCCCTCTAATAAATACTTCCTTTTACTTAAATATGTTCTAATCTTTCTATTCTAGTGCATCTGTTGGTTCCTATTTTCACCATAGTTTCAATATTGTATGCCTTCATAATACGTTTTCCTATCTAGGGTGTATGGTGTGCCCGATGCAAACTATGGTATTTTCAATTGCCTTATATGCATGCGAAAGCTGGACAATGAAAAAGGAAGGCTGAAGAAGAATTGACATGTTTGAATTGTGGTGTTGGTGAAGAATATTGAATATACCATGATTGACAGAAGATTGAAAAATCTGTCTTGGAGGAAGTACAGCCAAAACGTTCCTTAGAAGGGAGGATGGCAAGACTTCATCTTCCTTACTTTAGACATGTCATCAGAAGGGACCAATCTCTGGAGAAAGACATCACGCTGCAACGATGGGCTCAAACACAGCAATGAGTGTGAGGATGGTGCTGCACCAGGGCAACATGTTGCTCTGTTATACACAATGAGTAGGAGTCAATTTGGTGGCACCTAACAATAACAAATCATATGATATTTCTTTTTCAAAATATTCTTGGCTATAATCCTATTTCTTTCTCTATATGACTTAGAAGGAAACTCTGGTGGCGTAGCAGTTGAGTACTGCGGCTGCTAACCAAAGGGTCGGCAGTTCGAATCCGCCAGGCGCTCCTTGGAAACTCTATGGGGCAGTTCTGCTCTGTCCTCTAGGGTCGCTATGAGTCGGAATCGACTCAACAGCACTGGGTTTGGTTTGGATTTTTATGACTTAGAAAATTACTTTGTTGTCCTTGTACCTCCTAAAAAACTCTTTTGGTATTTATATTTGAATTTCCCTAAAATGACAGAGTAATTTGGGGGAAATTAGATGGAAATCTTTGAAATTCCGTCTTTTTATCCAAGAACTTGGTAATTCTCTTGATTATTTCGAATCTGTTTATTTTTAAGCCTTCTTTCATATTCTTTAGTCAAGCTTATATTTTTCTTCCTAAGGATTTTAATCTTTGTTAAGTTTATTCCTAGACATTTATTTTTAAGTCATTATATAAATTATACTTTTTTAATCCATTCAATTTACTCACTTTTTTTCTGGCATTTATGAAAGTTAATATTTTTTTATATTTCTCTTATGTTTAGTCACACTATTCAATTTTCATATTAATCCTGATAATTCTAAGTTGATTTTTATGGTTTTTCCAGGAAGATGTTCCTATCACCTACACCTATTGTATATAAAAAAAAGAAAAAAAAAAACTCACTGGTGTTGAGTCAAATTCTAACTCACAGTGACCTTATAGGACAGAGTAGAACTGCCCCATAGGGCTTCCAAGGCTACAAATCTTTACTGAAGCAGATTGCCACATCCTTCTTCTGCAGAGTGGCTGGTGGGTTCGAATTACTGACCCCTCTGTTTTTCTGTTAGCAGCCGAGCACTTTAACCATTGTGCCACCAGGGCTCCTTATTGTATATACCTATACAATATGTATATGATAATTTCTCTTTTCTTGTTTTATTATATTGGCCAGAAGATCTAGAACAATGTACAGTGTGTTTTTGCTGTAATTGTATTATTGTGTTTCAAACAGCTCATCAAATTAAAAATTAATTTAAAAATGCTTGTAAAAATAAGTTCCATTTGTTAAGGTAATTATGGAGCCAGAGAATTTTAGATTCACAGTAACTTTTTTTTTTACCTGCAGATATTTAAAGAATAATGCTTTGTGCATAATTTGTTACACGCTAAAAAATACCACGTCAAAATTAACAATAACAGACCAAACACTTCCTTACTTGTTTTTTAGTCCACATACCCAGCTACTTCTTGAGCTCCTCTATCATCTATGACCTAGAATTGGACGTTTTGATTGAAATACATGACGAAAGAAGAACAAAATAATGCAACACATAAAAAATAGCCAACCTCTAAAACAAAGCAAGTATGTGCCTCTGGTCTACACAACAGCTATTCCCCTGTAAGTTTGCAGAGAATTGAGATGCTGTTATAAAACTCTAGTGGGCCACATGGTACAAATTGTGTTCCCTAATTAATTAGTCATGTATATCTAATTCTTGTTTTGAAAACTCATTCTGTGGTAGAAATGCCTATAATTGTAATAATCGCTGCCATTCTTGTCCCAGCCCTGAGTGCAGTGGGATAGCTTCTACTATTTAACTTTGGTTATCAAGGACAGTCTTGGTAATATCTGTTTTAACATGGCAAGTAGCTAACAGCTTCAGGTATAGGCTCTCCTATCTTCTCTCTAAAAACTATGAAGACGTGAAGATGAATATTTAAAGCAAATAAATAAAATTTTCTAATATTTGAATTTGGACAGAATTGAATTCAATTATAGACTAAGTGGGTCTGGATTAGCAAAAAAAAAAAAAAAAAGCCTTTCTCAGGATTCTGCTTATGTCAATCCATGAAAACAAGAACGCCTGAAAAGGGTAAAACAGCTTTTAAGAAATCCAGTATTTCTCCTGGATTCAGAGATATCGGAACCTTTAACAATCAGAGCACTGGTCAACTGTCTTTTCAAAGCCTGCCCAACACATTTCCACAGACAGACAAAAAGGGCAAATCTGAGAGGACAATTGAAGTCAATCAAATTCGTGGAGGTGTTGTCCCCATGAGAAAAGCATGAAGTGTGAAGAAAGTAAGAATCTGGTAGCAATCACTGTTTTATATGCAGAATTTCAGTCCAGACCTGCATAGAAGCTGGAGGTCGGGTGGGTAGGTAGGAAGATGCCACTTCAGAGGGTAAGGATTCATGAGCAAGGAGTTAACAGACACAGAATTTGACCCTGCCCTTTAGCTGCAAAGTATGGGAAGATCTCATCAGCTCCAACCCGTCATTATTTCCCTTCTGGACCTTTGGATTGGCTCCCTCATGGTCTCCCTGTTTCTCCCTGTGCCTGCCTCCTGTAGTCTGTTTTCACAGAGCAGCCACAGAGACTCCTTTAATATGTAAGTCAGATCACGTCACTGCTCTGCTCAAAATCCTACAGTTGGTTCTCATTTCACTCAGATATAAAATTCAAAGTCTTTACTATTGTCCCAAGGCTCTAATGTTCTAATTCCTTCCAACTTTTGTGTCTGAGTTCCTATCCTATCACTCTCTCCTCACTCACTCTGCTTCAGGCAAACAGGTCTCCCTGCTTTTCTTCGGACACTCCAAACAAGCACACTTCTGCTTCAAGTCATTTGTACTTACAGCTCCTTCTTCCCAAGACATATTCCCTTAATTCATTGGGGTTTCTGTGAAAATGTTAACTTATCAGAGAAGGGCCCTCTCCTCCATTCTCTGCTTCTTTACTCTGTTTTGCTTCTCTTCCATTGCGCATATCACACATAGTATCTCACATATGTATTTGTTAATTCTTTGCCTCCTCTCAAGAACGGGACTTGGCCTCTTTTGTTATATCTGCACTGACTAGATAATACTTGGCAAAAAGCAGGCACTCAGTAAATATTTGTTGAGTGGATGAATGGACAGATGGATGCAAGGATGGATGAATGGATGGACGGGTAGGTGGGTGGGTGGTTCGATGGATGGGGTTCAGAAACCATAAAAGTTAGCAGAAAAAAATAAGTTTTTACCTGGTATGTTTAAGAACCCTGAGCCTGGACATAATTTTTTTTTTTTTTTTTTTTAAGGAATGAGGAAAGGGAAAGGGGACTTGAGGGACACATTATAAAAATACTGCCAATCTAATGACCTGCCTTTGTAGGTAACTTTTCATTCAGTCTTTATGCTCATAACTTTCTTTATCCTTAAAAAATAAAAATAACTCAGACTTGGTTTCTTTCTGTTAAATTTGCCCTCAACTAGTAGAGCCCTGTATATCAGTGAGTTTGGTTCTTTCTTCAGTCCAGGAGTACTGTATTCAATTTTGTCTTTGATTATTATACAACGTTTATTCTCTCTCTCCCAAAGACCCATTATCATCAATCTCTTACTCTTTGTCCTCTAAACATGAGTTGTAACATTATCTCTCATTGTATTCATCACTTTTTCTTGTGCCCTGAATTCTAGATACTCCCATGTTTCTGAGTCATACACCGCTGATTTAGTTGCCTAATGCAATTTAAAATTCTGCACTGCCATTATGGGTTTCCTTATATTTTCCCTTTATCTCAGGCTACAACTTTTTATCATAGACTGCTGTGATATCATCCTATCTTTCTACTTTCACTTCATAGAGAGCAGAAAATACATGTTGTCTCAAATGTATTTCTATTTTTTTTCAAGCTGTCTTGTTTTGAATCCTATATTTTCTTCCTTTTATGTTGAAATATCTTTTCATGGGACTCAAGTTGTTTCTTTTTCTTATTTCTTAGCTTTGATTATAGATGTGTCAATCCTTGCCTGATATTTGTGAAAGATAGTGTGAGAGATCTCCTTATATCCTGTATTGTCCATCTGGATGCATCTATAGTTCTCTAGAGGGTAAACCCATTGCTGCAGAGTCGATTTCGACTCACAGTGACCCTAGAGGACAGAGTAGAACTCCTCCACAGGGTTTCCAAGGAGCAGCTGGTGGCTTAGAACTGCCGACCTTTTGGCTAGAAGCTGAGCCCTTAACCACTGTGCCATTAGGGCTCCCCCTAGGGAGGTGGCACATGGTTTTTTTCACTATCAGGCAAGGGAACTAACAGATTCTATGGATTAGACTAGGTAGGAAGCCAGTGGCCATCGGAGGCCTCTCCCTTGTTGCTTTTGTTTGTTTGTTGAATTTGGTGGAGCTACCGAGCTGAGCACCAGCTAACACTATTTTGTATCCCATGAAACTCAACCTGTGCTTCGGTTAAATGATGTGACTCAATGACTTTCCTAGTGATGCTGCCACTGCATTAGGGAACTGTCCTACCATGTCATGCAGGACTTGCTGCTGACCTGCTTCCTGTTGGATGCTACCATCTTTGACCATAGAGGCAGCTGCTTGTTGACTAAGGAGTGAAACTTACACATCGTCCTTCCCATATGTACTATGACTTATACCTTCCCTTTAGCCATTCACCTGTCCAAGTTTGAGAAGCTGTGCGGTTCTGCTGTTCTTCTAACTTTCCACATCTCCTGTTGCAGCCCTCATTGTCCTCCTGTGATGTGGTTTTCGTTTCTCTCACCCCAGGAGAAATTCCTTGAAGTAAGTAGCATATGTATGCCATCTTCCCCACTTTCCCCCGCAGATGCAGGTTTTTTTTTTCTCTTTGTATACTCCTCAGGCAAGGTCCTGGAAGTTAAGAGAGGAGGAGGAGAGGATTTGGACTCTGTGTCTGGATCTCTATTTTACATGGAAGTTCTGCTTTATTCATTCCTGCATCTCACTCTGGATCAAATGTTGTGCCTGTGACTTGGTAGAAAATTAATCAGCGTTGGTTGGATGCATAGATACACATGGAGGCGGAAAACCCAAGGCGTTAGGTGATTTTCCCAAGGCTTCACAGATTATGCATGCATTCCGACCCCTTTTTAAGGTTCTTGGTCAGATGCTAGTCATGCTTCAAAGCCTGGATTAAATACCTTTTTTTTCTATAAGTCTTGTTTTTTCTGTTCCCTTAGGTCTAAAGTAGTTTTTCCCACACTGAGCTCCTGAAATACTTTTCCCTAAATTTCTCTTAACTACTTTCATCTTTGTATTATAGTTATTTATGGACCAATCTTATTTCACATATGCCTTGCAACAAGATAAAAATACTTCCTCTTAAATGGAGCAGATTTTGATATCCTGTAGCATCTTTATAGGGCTTAAGAATGAAAAAGGAAGGGCAAGTTTGAATTGTCATCCAATGATATTATTTTCCACCATTCCTAAGCATGTCCTGGAAACCCCAGCCATCTCCATGGACAGGCAGACATATCCAAATTGTTAGCCTTCTAAATCAAAGGCTGGCAAGTTTTTTGTTTTTTGTTTTTTTTTAATAAAAGACAAGATAGTAAATATTTTAGATTTTGCAGGCCATACAGTCTGTGTTGCAACTACTGAACTCTGCTATTGTAGCTTGAGAGCAGCCACAGACCATGTATAAACAAATGAGTATGTCTGTTTTACAATTAAACCTTATTTACAAAATCAGGCAATGGCCCGTGGGTCATGGTTTGCTAGCCCCTGTTCTAGATCATGGGTTTCACCACCAGGAAAGTGAGAAATAGGCAGGATTTCCTGGTCAGATGCAGACATACTCTTGACAGGGCAGCGGACCACTGTCCACAGGGGAGGAGGGATCTTCCCTGTAACCAATCAGCACCACAACTCTGTTTGTGTAGCAGTCTTCTTTAGCCAATGGCAGAGAAGGATTTATCAAAAGCCTAACAGGAACTTTGACAAGAAATCTTACACTTCCAATCAAATGTTATCAAACTTTGTAGAAGTGACCCATATTGAGAAGTGACCTGTATCTCAGTAAGTTAGCATAGAAACACCTCATAAAACAATCTTTAGAAAATTCAATAGCAAGCACCACTCTGTGGAATATTTTAAAGAGGTCCCATCTGTGATTTTTTCCTAGCAAAGTAGGCTCCAGCTAAGGCAGCTGTTTGCACAATCTTATGGCAGCGAACTCTGCAAACTGACCTACTTCTTCCAAACTCAGCTCTGCAAATTGCGTGGTTCAAACAAGCCCTGTGTGTGACAGGTTTCCTTTTCAGATTCTGCAACCTGGCTGCTAGTTCATTACTGCCAACTTTGAAATTCGCCTTGATAGTTTCCCAGCTTTTACAGGAACTCTTGAGGAAAAAGTAGGCAATTGGTATAAAACGGTCATGTGTTGAACACAGGTAACTTCTCTGGGATCACATCTTATCACCCCAGACTGTGTCCTCTTCCAAAACCAAAAACCAAACCTAGTGCCGTCAAGTCGATTCCGACTCATAGCGACCCTATTTAGGGAGTCTCTTTTTCACAGCCTGGGAGGATGTCCCTTATCCTTATTCATATGCCTCATGCCTTATTCATTCATCTTGGTGTTGCCCAGAAATCCCAGCACAGTGTTTATCAGTAGTAGCTGCTCGGTAAGTATTAGTGCAGTGAATGAATGAATGCATGCATAAATGGGTGAAAGGGAACAAGGAGCAGGACAGACAAGGAATGCGTGGGCAGGAGAGAACAATACTTTCTCTTGTTTCTTTCTCAGGTTAATTAGCTCCATTCATTCATTCATTCACTGATAAATACTGATTGAACATGTTGTCTGAGCCAGGCACTCTTATGCATTAGACACCTCCCCTCCTATCAGGTATAGAAAGTGTTGGGTCAACACTGAGACAGTACTCTGGGGATTTGACTCTTAAGCTAAGAAGAGAAAATTTGAATTCAGAATATTACTCTTACATGTGTCTTTTTTGTGGTAATATATATATATAACTTACAACTTATAAAGATTCCTGGTGGCGCAGTGGTTAAGAGCTCAGCTGCTAACCGAAAGGTTGGCAGTTTGAATTCACCAGCTGCTCTTTGAAAACCCTATGGGGCAGTTCTACTCTGTCCTATGGGGTCACTAGGAGTTGAATCAACTCCCCATAATGGGTTTGGTTTTGTTTTTATAGCTTATAAAGAGAAGAGGAGAGAGAATAGAAGATAACAATAGGCTAATCTTAACAGGATTGATTGAACCCTGCCCTCCCCTTTTTACCGAAATCAACTGTTCACAAGGTGGTCTCTGGCCCTCCACCCATCTGCAGCTGTGATACCTTTTGAAATTTAAATTAAGCCTAGCTTTAAAAAAAAAAAAAAATACAGGAAAGAAAAGATTAGCAATTTGGGGTAGAAAAAAAAAAGCCACTGGCAGGATTAATTTTGGGTCAGGAATTTTTATGTTTAATATTGGATTTTGTGGTTAAGAAAAACCTTAAAATCAAAGTGAGATGTTTGTTATTAATTTTTCTCTGTGACATTTTATGTATTTTATTTTATGCATTTAAAAGCATTATTTGGAGAAGGGGCCTACCGGTTTCACTAAAACTCCCAAAGGGGCCCATAGCACGCACACAAAAATGGTTAAGAATCTCTGCCTTAGACTCATATAACATTTTTCCTATAAGAATCTCAAGCCATGAAACGTTAATCTTCATTAGATTGGCATGGGGATAGAGAAGGGTTAGAAGTTATTATTACTATTGGTTTTGAATGGCTCTTGAGTTCTGCCAAATATTGATGGTGATCACTAAGAACAGGAATGGATACACTACCAACAGCATGTAATATAGACCCAGTTCCCTGGTCACGTGGGTGTCTCCACCTACTCCCTCCACCAAATGCAATCATTTCCTGACACATCCCCAGACAGGCTGACAGGAAATCATCAGCTTTTTATTTTTTTTCATAAAAAATAGCCAATACTTACTAAATATTACAATGTTTCAAGCACTGTCCTAAACACTTCACGTTATTAACTTATTCAATCTCTCTAACAGACTTACAAAAGAGATTCTGTCAGTATCTCACCCCACCCCATTTTAAAGATGAAAAAACTGAAGCACAGAGAAGATAAAGAGCATGTCTAGGGTCACATGATTGGTAACTCCAGGAAGGCTGGATCCATATACCATGCACTTACATGCTCCATGATACTGCTTGGCATGAGTCAGGGTGCTTAACTCTAGCTCCCAGCTTCATGCAGGGAGACAGGTTCCTTACTTCCCACCATAAGGGTACACATTCAACCACCATTTCCTATGGGAAGTTTTATTTCTGTCCTTTTTTGAACCTGAAGCATGGTCTGTAATTAACATGGCGGGTTTTCCCTGTATTTTTGGTCCATGGAAATATTTTGGAGGGGGATTTTAAGGAGGGAAGGTTTTTTGTTTTTTTTTTTTTTTTTTGCTTAATTCTACTTAATTGTTATACATCTATATATTTTCAAAATATTTTACCTATCATTTCTATATATTTGGAGTGGAGAGTAGAGATCTTTGCATGTACTCACTCTACCATCTTGCCCAGAAGTCTTCTTTCCATTTTGACTCTGTTGCCAGATTTTCTAAGAAATAGATTCAATGGCTCCCAATACCTGCAAAATAAAATACAAATTATTTAGCATATGTCTGATTGAGCATTCTCACAATGTCTGATGAGCATGGCAAACAACTTGGCTTCATCCAACCTTTCCTCCTCTCAGCCCACGTTTCAATCATACTAGATTATTTGCTCTCTTCTCGCAATGTCTGATGAGTTAATACTAGTTGTTACTCAAGGTCCAGTTCAAAACTCATCTCCTCCACGTAGTTTTCCCTGAGGCAGATTAATTGCACCTCATCTATGTTCCCAAGCACTTCAAGCAGTGATCTATCATAGCATTTAATCACACTATAGTCTAGATTATGTGTCTTTTTTTCTCCGCCTAACTCTGAGTCCCACTAAAACATGATGATATATTCTTTATCTTTGGATTCTTGTTACCTAGTACACAGTGGGTGTTTAAATACATGTAATTTGTTGAATTAGAATTGACACTAATCCCTCACTGTCTTTGTAAGTATGTTTCTGGTATCTATTCCATGTCACTTCCTTGGTATCGCTGACCAAATCTACACAGCAACAGAGCTCTAGAACTCAAATATAGAGTGAGTTAACTTAGGTTCAATTCGTACAATCAAATATTTTCATGTTAGGAAAGGATGCTAAGCACTATGTAGTCCAGTTACCCATCTATGATACTGATATTCTCTACAACTTCCTAACCTAGCAATCATCTAGAATTTGACATTCTCTTTCTTACAGCCTGTCTTCATCCCATGAACACAGCGTGGTGATGGCTGGCCTCTTTCCCAGTGCTGTATCTCCACTTGCCCTCTGGAACTTCTCAGCTCTGCAAAGTTCAACAGCAGTGAGAAGGGATTCAGAGTCAGTATTCCTCAGCTGTCCTCCAACCTACACACATTGCCCTTCCAAACCCGCAGATGACGGCTGAGTTCTGTCAAGGTCACTTCATTTCTTTTCTACTGTAATTTTAAGAGGTAGATTTGGATTAGCTTTTTGATCCCCTTTGTACTCTATTTAGCAGAAATTCCTTAAAGGTCTTGCAAGGGAATGATACTTTTCCCTAGTTCTACAGCTAAAGTTGATTTTTCTCTGATTTTTTTAATCTTTTTTATTAGGTCAATGAGGATCTAGGAGTAGAGGGTGGTGTGAGGCTTGTTCACATAGGAAAGCAAGGGCAGACACTCTCTCCTATCCCCAAACTTATTCTTTCTCAGAAGGGAGAAATGCTAATTGTGTGTAGTCAAATTCGAAGACTGGATTCATGACTGAATTGTGTTTTCCAGTAAACAAGGTCATTGAATGATTAAGGTCACATATGTGGCCATGACTTTCTCTCCTTCTTTACATTTCTCTCAGGTAAGCTCACTCTGGGTATCTCTCGCCCACTTCAAAATACTTCATCCTTTCTCTTCTCTTCACATGAGCATGTTTGAGCATTCTCATATCTTTGCTGTGCAAACGGTAAGCTGCAAGATGTGAGTTCTGTACTTTGTTGGAAAGACTTGTTCTGGGTATAGGCACATGCCCTGATGATAAAGACTGCTGGCATTTGATCTCCCATTGACTCCTGTCTCTTGTGTGTACAACTCCACTGAGAGGAATCCACTGGACAGTCTATTCTGCCTATATCAGACCAGGCCTATAGCAGATACTTCTTGTTGTCAGCTGCCAACAAATTGATTTTGGCTCATGGCAACCCTATGTGCGCAAAGTAGAGCTACTCCAGAGGGTCTCCAAGGCTGTAACCTTTCGGAGGCAGATCACTAGGCCTGTCTTCCAACACGTCTCTGGGTAGGTTTGAACTGCCAACCTTTCAACTAGGAGTCAAGCACTTAACCATATGCACAACCCAGGGACCCCTGTATCAGATACTACAGCCCTGAAAAGAAGTTTCCACTTTGGACAGACACAGCATGAAAGGTCTAGAGAGGACACTGCTGGCAAAGGAAACTTCACTGCCCACCAGCTCTACAGACTCCTGCTAGTGAATAGGCAAAGGGGAAAAATTACTTAAGGCTTTCAGAAAGGCAGAAAGTAGAGACTAGCTTTAGGGGTGAAAAGACCCACATGACAGCACCTATCATAATAGAAATAATGTTATTCTTTCCTACAAAGAGAAATGATGTTTGCCTCAAATCCATCTGTTCCCTACTTGTCAGCTCTGGAAACCAAAAGAAGCGAGGGTATAGTGCCCAGCACACAAGCAGACATCTGCCACTCATGGTCACACATCATCAATTTGGCCAAATAACTTCATTTTCCAAATGCATAGCACCTCTTACGTTTGGACAGCTGTCACCAAACAGATGTGGACTCAAAGAACTTCCCAAACAAATCCTTCTCCACCAAAGCAGTGTAGGGAAGGAGGTGGGCCTATTTGGGGAGCAGGGCTTATCAGCTGGGAGAGTTCATTTAAGCTGTCACAAGGACTGACTGAATGTGCTGCTCCGTGTCTTTACTTGCCTATGTGGTTCCTGGTCATACAGGATGGAGTCCCTGGGTGGCACAAATGGTTAAGCGCTCAGCTACTAACTGAAAGGTTGACAGAGGCACCTTGGAAGAAAGGCCTGGCGATCTGCTTCTGAAAGGTCACAGCCTTAAAAACCCTAAGGGGCACAGTTCTACTCTCCAACACATGGGGTCGCCATGAGTCAGAATCAACTTCATGGCAACTGTGGTTGCATACAGAATAAGAAAATAACTGTTCTAGAAAGGAGGCTGCTGTGATATTATAGAAAAAAGAGCTAGGTGTTAGTGATTAAATGCTGAGTGTAAACAGACCTAAAACTTACAGTTTAGAATAAATCAATGGTTAAACGCTCAGCTGCTAACTGAAAGGCTGCAGGTTCTAATCCATCTAGTGGCTCCATGGGAGAAAGACCTGGTGATATTCTCCTATAAAGATTATAGCCTAAAAAATCCTATCGGGCAGTTCTACTCTGTCACATGGGGTTGCTATAAATAGAAATTGACTCAACAGTACCTAACAACAACAAGATTCTCATATAGTCCCACCCATAACAAAAGGCACTCAAGTTGATTCCAACTCATAGCGACCATATAGGACAGAGTAGAACTGCCCCATAGAGTTTCCAAGCAGCACCTGGTGAATTTGAACTGCTGACCTTTTGGTTAGCAGCCATAGCTGTTAATCACTACACCACCAGGGTTTCCATATACAGTTCCACAGACACATTTAAAATATACATAAATGGGTGAATATAGTTGGTCCTCACTCTCCAAGTTCCCATATAATTAACTCCAAGGCAGAATCTTAGAGAAAATATGAGATTAAATCCCTAATTCAGACTAATGAAACAAAATTATAGATAAAAGCCAGAGGCAGGGTGTAAAGAAATAATGTTCCTCCAGCTAAAGTTCACCTTCCCATGGACTTAACTGCTTTTCAAATTAAGCTCTGCACTAAAGCTGTGTGAGCTTGCACAAGTGACAACATCTTTGACCCTCAGTTTCCATATGTGTTAAACGGGGATAATGAAAGCTATGTGACAAGCCTTAGAGGAACCAATATTTCCAAGAGTAAATCCAAAGGATTACAAACAGATGGTTACACTTGCTCCAGCCCATTCCCAGACAGACTGAGGAATTACAAATTCTACTTTCCATGGCTTGTTGCACTGTAAGAATTTAGTACCACAGTGTATGTGATGGTCCTTCCTTCCCTGGGGCAGGACAAGGTTAAGAAAATTAAAAATAAAAACAAAGCATCAAGTAATATAAGAAACCACTTCCTCAGGAACTGTGTATGGCCTTGTCAGCTGCCCAATCATTTGTTAAAGTCCACGCCACTCTAGGGAGAAATGAAGGACGATATGTAACGGTGAGGAGGGCCAAGTACACAATGGACAACTGTCTGGGGACTGACCTCCCAGGAAGATGGGAGCCTCACTCCCAGACACCGGAAACGGAAAATTATACAATGAGAAATTGCAAAGAGAAACTATGGGTCTCCTCTGTGTCACTGAGTTATGTCTCCTCTCTCTTTGGCTATGTATGGAGATCCCTCCCTATTCCATTCTGCTCACAAATCTAGTTCCTGCCATTTGTAAAGTATAAAAATCAGTGCCCTAGTTATCTAGTGCTGCTATAACAGAAATACCACAAGTAGATGGCTTTAACAAACAGAAATTTTTTTCTCACACTTTAATCCAAAACCAAACCAAACCTGTTACCATCAAGTTGATTCTGACTCATAGCAAGCCTAGCCCAAAAAACCAAAACCAAACCCAGTGCCGTCGAGTCGATTCCGACTCATAGCGACCCTATAGGACAGAGTAGAACTGCCCCATAGAGTTTCCGAGGAGCACCTGGCAGATTCGAACTGTCAAACCTTTGGTTAGCAGCCATAGCACTTTACCATTATGCCACCAAGGTTTTCAGCACAGAGTAAAGCTGCCCCATAGGGCTTTCAAGGAGCGGCTGGTTGATTCAAATTGCCAGCCATTTGAATTCAGAGCACACAGCTCTATGGGAAGTTTTTCTCTCTCTATTGCCTCTGGGGGAAGGTCCTTATCTCTTCAGATTCTGTTTCCTAGTTCCGTGGAGATCTCCATGTGGCTTGGCATCTGTCTTTCCCCGTCTCTGCTTGCTTTAATCTGCTTCTTTTATGTCTTATAAGAGACTGACTCAAAACACACCGTCTACTAATCCTGCCTCATTAACATAACAAAGACAACCCGTTCCTAAATGGGATTATAACCACAGGAATAGGGGTTAAGATTTACAGCACATATTTGGGGGGACACAATCAATCCATAACAGTCAGGCATGTGAAACTCAGCTTTCTCATTGAAATCTCCCCCAGGTTTTTTTTTTTAATTAGGAATTATTATCCCTAATTTGTAGATGAAGAAACTGAGACTCAAAGACAAAACTACTGCTCAAGGACATGTAGTTAATAAGGAGAGAAACTGGGTGTCCTTGTAGTAGCCTCACAGAGTTCTTTGGAGTTACACTGGTCCTTTGCTCGTTTCCATTTAGATATTAATTGTTTTTGGCCACTGAATCATCTCTGATGCTGAACTGAGCCTGACACTATTCAATAACTTCTTCAAGTTCATTTTTCTTAGTAAAAAGGAGCAGAGGTTCACAAGAACAACTACGAATCCCCTTTTACATATGGGACTCACTGATGCTTATATATTCAGGGTTATTCAGGATCATTCAAAATTCAAAAGGAAGCACAAGTATGGAAATATCTAGCCAAACCTCCAAGGTGACACTCTCTATTCAATAAGGCTCAAATTATTAGCTGCGAGGTATTGAGCTCTGAGTCCTCATTCTTTGTCTACACAATGGGAATAATAATAAAACCCATTGCTGTCGAGTCAATTCCAACTCATAGTGACCCTATAGGACAGAGTAGAACTGCCCCATAAGCTTTCCAAGGAGCAGCTGGTGGATTCCAACTCCAGACCCTTTGGTTAGCAGCCAAGCTCTAAACCATGGGCCACCAGGGTGCTGGGAATAATGATACATTACTATTATTATCATAACTCACACAGTGTTATGATGAGGATAACAAATAGTGATTATTTTGAGGATTGCATTGGCCCAGAAATTACCTAAGTGCTTCATACATTTTTCACCAATAGCTAAATGCAATGTCCCACTTCCAGGATGGATGAGGAAGCTTCCAACAGACAGACTCTCTAACAGCTGATAGCTATAAACTCTGAACAAAATGCCCAAAAAATGACCAACCACCTAGAGCTCTGGGGTGTCATCAAAAGAAAAATTTAAAGGGTAGTCTAAACTTGACAGAAGCAATTGTCATGAGATGAATTTCCCATTTGGGTTTTTTTGCTGGATGGTGGACTACAGTCATGATGTAGGGAGGCTAAAACTACCGTAGAAAATCCGATAAATTGTTGGCATAAGAAACAAGGGGATGGAAACTGGGGCAAACATAGCTGGTGAAGAGTGATGGGGGAATCTCAGAAACGAGAGAGCAAGGAGACAAGAACCTTAATATCTGTGTCTAAATTGCCTAAGTCTGTAGTTGATGCCTGGGGCATACATGCATGGGATAGACTACAAGCAGCCAAGCTAAATATAGAATAATGAAATTGAGATTTGAGTTGCCACTCACTAACCAAGTTAATGGCGGGCTATAAACATCAACATTCTTTGGAAGGATACAACAGAATATACAACATAACATTCATAGTGTCCAGAATACAACCCAAAATTACTCAGCATATGAAGAGCAAGAAAAAAATGTGACTCATTCTCAAAGACAAAGACAATCAACAGAAGCCAACCACGAGATGTCTCAGATGTTAAAATTATCAACCAAGGATTTTAAAATAGTGAGTATAACTATGGTCAACGAGGTAAACGAAAATATGTTCATAATGCATGAAAAGATAGGCTATCTCAGGAGAGAAATAGAGAATATTAAAAAGAATCAGTTGGCAATCTTAGAACAACAACAACAACAAAAATCTGAAATTTAAAATTCATTGGATGGGATCAATAACAAAGTAGAGATGACATACAGAAAAGTCAATAAACTTAAGAGAGATCAATAAAGATTATCCAAGCCAAAAAGGAGAAAGAAAAAGATTGAAAATAAGACACACAGGGGTTTGTGGAGAAAAAAATTCAAAAGATCTAATATATATTAGAGTCATGAAAGGAAAGAAGAGAAAAATAGGGTAGAAAAAATTATTTGAAGAAATAATGGTTGAAAATTTCCCAAATTTAGTGAAAGACATACCCTTATAAATTCAAGGAGCTTGATAAAACTCAAACAGGGCGGGGCCAAGATGGCTGACTAGGTAGAAGCTACCTCGGATCCCTCTTGCAACAAACACTCGGAAAAACAAGTGAATCAATCACATACATGACAATCTACAAACCCTGACCATCAGACACAGATCTAAAGAGTTGACCTGAGTGACAGAGACTGAGAACGAACAACCACGGGGAAGCAGCGACGGTTTTCGGAGCCTGGAGGCAGTGTCCCAGTCAGGAAACCTTGGCGCTGGGCTTTGGACTGGGTGCAGGGGACCTGAGCACGGCATCCTGAGATGGTGCAAACACGGGACACAGCCCTAGCCCCCAGAAGTGACCTTGGGAGAAGCACAGCCAGTGCACGCAGGCAGCGCAGCTACACGGCTGACAGGAGGAGAAGTCACCGGGAGGTGGCGACTAGTTTTGGAGCCTGGAGTGCGGCGTCCCAGCTGGGGAACCTTGGCGCTGGGCTTTGGATTGGGGTTGGAGGAACTGACCATGGCTTCTGAGACAGCACAAGCACGGGACGCGGGCCTGACCCTCAGGGGCAATCTCAACCGAGCCAGTGCACACAGTCAACACGCCCCTCAGGAATCTCAGATAAAACAGTCATCCCAAGCAAGATAAGTAAACTTTGTCTATATTCCAGGGTGCTACTCTCTCCCATTTATCTGAACCCTCCCCTCCCTTTCCCAGGCAGCATCATTGAAGTTGGAATTTCCTGAGCCAGAGAGTGAAGTGCACTGCAGGGTTTTTTTTTTTTTTTTTTTTTTTGGTCTTTTCCTAACCCATTCTTCTGGCCTGAGAGAAGCAGCTACAAAAAACCCAGGGACCAAAAATCCTTCCCTAATTGGACTAAAAATACAGAACCAGCTCCAGCCAAACATATGTGATCCACAGTCTTGGGCTTTCATCCCTACAGGGAACAAGGTGGCTATTATAATGCCAAGGCATTTCTGATAGGGATCTGCCTGTAATTGTTTTAGCAGATTACTGCAAAGACAAGTTTCCCAGGTCTGATATCTCTGCGTATTCAACAGAGCCCTCACTGACCCACAACAGGGAACTGAGGGCTGAAGCTCCCCCAAGACCACCTAGCCCCCTGCCTTAGGGGTCTAAGGAGGGTGACACCTACCAATCCGTAGAGGTACTTGCATTGGGGGCCTAAGGTACAGCTGCAGAGCCCACCCACCAACGTGCTTTAGGAATGGAGACACACCTACCTCACTGACACTTGGGGGAAGCCTGTCAGCATCCTGCCCCCCCGGAGTGTGAACCCCTGCTGCTACTAGAATCTGGTGCACACAACTATCACCACTACTTCTCTAGGTAGATAGATGACAGTCTGTACCACACACTTGATGACCCAAAATCAGATTCTACTCAAGAATAGTGAACGGACTCCTAGGCTTATATATCTGGTAACAGCCCAAACCAGCTGGTAATAGGACATAAGTGATTCAAGGGCTACAACAATCAAGACAGCACAATCTACTAGCCCATCTATGCATATTGAAAGAAAACAAAACAAGATAAGACTCAGTGAGCAAATATAGAATAAATCACTACAATATCTTAGAGATGGCTCGGAGACAGCAGTCGAGATCAAACCACATAAAGAAGCAGACCATGATTGCTTCTACAACTCCCCAAACTAAAGAATCAAAATCTTTCCCAAATGAAGATACAATCCTGGAATTGCCAGATGCAGAATATAAAAAAATAATTTACACAATGGTTCAAGAAAGCAGGAATGACCACAGAAATGAAATAAGGCAATCTACAGAAAAAGCCAAGCAACGCACTGATAAAGCAGTTGAAGAAATCAAAAAGATTATTCAAGAACATAGTGGAAAAATTAATAAGATGCAAGAATCCATAGAGAGCATTCAGAAATCCAAAAGATTAACAGTAAAATTACAGAATTAGACAATGCAATAGGAAGTCAGAGGAGCAGACTAGAACAATTGGAATGCAGGGTGGGGGATCTGGAGGACCAGGGAATTGACACCAACATAGCTGAAAAAAAATCAGATAGAAGAATTTAAAAAAATGAAGAAACCCTAAGAATCATGTGGGACTCTATCAAGAAGAATAACTTGCATGTGATTGGAGTCCCAGAACAGGAAGGGATAACAGAAAGTACAGAGAGAATAATTGAAGATCTGTTGGCAGAAAACTTCCTTGACATAGTGAAAGACAAAAGGATATCCATCCAAGATGCTCATCGAACCCCATTTAAGATTGATCCAAAAAGAAAATCACCAAGACATATTATCATCAAACTTACCAAAACCAAAGATAAAGAGAAAATTTTAAAAGCAGCCAGGGATAAAAGAAAGGTCTCTTACAAGGGAGAATCAATAAGAATAAGTTCAGACTACTCAGCAGAAACCATGCAGGCAAGAAGGCAATGGGATGACATATATAGAGCAGTGAAGGAGAAAAACTGCCAACCAAGGATCATATATCCAGCAAAACTCTCTCTCAAATATGAAGGTGAAATTAAAACATTTACAGATAAACACGAGCTTAGAGAATTTGCAAAAAACAAACCAAAGCTACAAGAAATACTAAAGGAAATTGGTCAGAAAACCAATAATATCAGATACCAGCACAACACAAGGTCACAGAACAGAACATCCTGATATCAACTCAAATAGGGAAATCACAAAAACAAATTAAGATTAATTTTAAAAAGAAAAAAACGCTCAAAACAGGGAATCATTGAAGTCAATACGTAAAAGATCACAATAATCAAAAAGAGGGACTAAATACAGGTGGCATAGAACTGCCATATGGAGAGGGATACAAGGCAATATAGGACAATAAAAGTTTACATTTTTACTTAGAAAAATAGGGGTCAATATTAAGGTAACCACAAAGAGGTATAACAACTCCATAACACAAAATAAAAACCAAGAAAAACGTAACGACTTAGCAAACATAAAGTCAAATACTATGAAAATGAGGAACACACAATTTTCAAAGAAAAACGTCTCAGCACAAACAAGTAAGTGGAAAAATGAAATTGTCAACAACACACGTAAAAAGCCACCAAAATGACAGCACTAAACACATACTTATCTATAATTATGCTGAATGTAAATGGACTAAATGCACCAATAAAGAGACAGAGAGTCTCAGACTGGATAAAGAAACACGATCCATCTATATGCTGCCTACAAGAGACACGCCTTAGACTTAGAGACACAAACAAACTAAAACTCAAAGGATGGAAAAAAATACATCAACCAAAAAAGAGCAGGAGTAGCAATATTAATTTCTGACAAAATAGACTTTAAAGTTAAATCCACCACAAAGGATAAAGAAGGACACTACATAATGATAAAAGGGACAACTGACCAGGAAGATATAACCATATTAAATATTTATGCACCCAATGACAGGGCTGCAAGATACATACAACAAACTTTAACAGAACTGAAAAGTGAGATAGACACCTCCACAATTATAGTAGGAGACTTCAACACACCACTTTCAGAGAAGGACAGGACTTCCAGTAAGAAGCTCAATAGAGACACGGAAGACCTAATTGCTACAATCAACCAACTTGACCTCATAGACTTATACAGAACATTCCACCGAACTGCTGCAAAGTATACTTTGTTTTTCTAGTTCACATGGAACATTCTCTAGAATAGACCACATATTAGGTCATAAAACAAACCTTTGCAGAATCCAAAACATCGAAATATTACAAAGCATCTTCTCAGACCACAAGGACATAAAAGTGGAAATCAAAAACAGAAAAATTAGGGAAAAGAAATCAAATACTTGGAAACTGAACAATACCCTGCTGAAAAAAGAGTGGGTTATAGAAGACATTAAGGAGGGAATAAAGAAATTCATAGAATGCAACGAGAATGAAAATACTTCCTATCAAAACCTCTGGGACACAGCAAAAGCAGTGCTCAGAGGCCAACTTATATCGATAAACGCACACATACAAAAAGAAGAAAGAGCCAAAATCAGAGAACTGTCCCTACAACTTGAACAAATACAAAGTGAGCAACAAAAGAACCCATCAGGCACCAGAAGAAAACAAGTAATAACAATTAGAGCTGAACTAAATGAATTAGAGAACAGAAAAACAATTGAAAGAATTAATAAGGCCAAAAGCTGGTTCCTTGAAAAAATTAACAAAATTGATAAACCATTGGCCAGACTGACTAAAGAAATACAGGAAAGGAAACAAATAACCCGAATAAGAAATGAGATGGGCCACATCACAACAGACCCAACTGAAATTAAAAGAATCATATCAGATTATTATGAAAAATTGTACTCTAACAAATTTGCAAACCTAGAAGAAATGGATGAATTCCTAGAAAAACACTACCTACCTAAACTAACACAATCGGAAGTAGAACAACTAAATAGACCCATAACAAAAAAAGAGATTGAAATGGTAATCAAAAGACTCCCAACAAAAAAAAAACCCTGGCCCGGAGGGCTTTACCGCAGAGTTCTACCAAACTTTCAGAGAAGAGTTAACACCACTACTACTAAAGGTATTTCAAAGCATAGAAAATGACGGAATACTACCTAACTCATTCTATGAAGCCACCATATCCCTGATACCAAAACCAGGTAAAGACACCACAAAAAAAGAAAATTACAGACCTATATCCCTCATGAACATAGATGCAAAAATCCTCAACAAAATTCTAGCCAATAGAATTCCACAACATATCAAAAAAATAATCCGCCACGACCAAGTGGGATTTATACCAGGTATGCAAGGCTGGTATTTAATATTAGAAAAACCATTAATGTAATCCACCATACAAATAAAGCAAAAGACAAAAACCACATGATCTTATCAATTGATGCAGAAAAGGCATTTGACAAAGTTCAACACCCATTTATGATAAAAACTCTCACCAAAATAAGAATTGAAGGAAAATTCCTCAACATAATAAAGAGCATCTATACAAAGCCAACAGCCAACATCACTCTAAATGGAGAGAGCCTGAAAGCATTTCCCTTGAGAACGGAAACCAGACAAGGATGCCCTTTATCACCGCTCTTATTCAGCATTGTGCTAGAGGTCCTAGCCAGAGCAATTAGGCTAGACAAAGAAATAAAGGGCATCCGGATTGGCAAGGAGGAAGTAAAATTATCTCTATTTGCAGATGACATGATCTTATACACAGAAAACCCTAAGGAATCCTCCAGAAAACTACTGAAACTAATAGAAGAGTTTGGCAGAGTCTCAGGTTATAAGATAAACATA
This sequence comes from Elephas maximus indicus, assembly GCF_024166365.1. Classification (NCBI taxonomy): domain Eukaryota; kingdom Metazoa; phylum Chordata; class Mammalia; order Proboscidea; family Elephantidae; genus Elephas; species Elephas maximus. The sequence goes on along the minus strand of NC_064830.1, from coordinate 85,852,826 downwards.
CAAAAATCACTTGGATTCCTCTACATCAACAAAAAGAACTTCGAAGAGGAAATCACCAAATCAATACCATTCACAGTAGCCCCCAAGAAGATAAAATACTTAGGAATAAGTCTTACCAAAGATGTAAAAGACCTATACAAAGAAAACTACAAAGTACTACTGCAAGAAACTAAAAAGGAACTACTTAAGTGGAAAAACATACCTGCTCATGGACAGGAAGACTTAACATAGTAAAAATGTCTATTCTACCAAAAGCCATCTATACATACAATGCACTTCCGATCCAAATTCCAATGACATTTTTTAATGTGATGGAGAAACAAATCACCAACTTCACATGGAAGGGAAAGAAGCCCTGGATAAGTAAAGCATTACTGAAAAAAAGAAGAAAGTGGGAGGCCTCACTCTACCTGATTTCAGAACCTATTATACAGCCACAGTAGTCAAAACAGCCTGGTACTGGTACAACAACATGCATATAGACCAGTGGAACAGAATGGAGAACCCAGATATAAATCCATCCACATATGAGCAGCTGATATTTGACAAAGGCCCAGTGTCAGTTAATTGGGGAAAAGATAGTCTTATTAACAAATGGTGCTGGCATAACTGGATATCCATTTGCAAAAAAATGAAACAGGACCCATACCTCACACCATGCACAAAAAGTGGATCAAAGACCTAAACATAAAGACTAAAACGATAAAGGTCATGGAAGAAAAAATAGGGACAACCCTAGGAGCCCTAACACAAGGCATAAACAGAATACAAAACTACCAACAATGACGAAGAGAAACCCGATAACTGGGAGCTCCTAAAAATCAAACACCTATGCTCATCTAAAGACTTCACCAAAAGAGTAAAAAGACCACCTACAGACTGGGAAAGAATTTTCAGCTATGACATCTCCGACCAGCGCCTGATCTCTAAAGTCTATATGATTCTGTTAAAACTCAACCACAAAAAGACAAACAACCCAATCAAGACGTGGGCAAAGAATATGAACACGCACTTCACTAAAGAAGACATTCAGGCAGCTTACAGATACATGAGAAAATGCTCTCGATCATTAGCCATTAGAGAAATGCAAATGAAAACTACGATGAGATTCCATCTCCCTCCAACAAGACTGGCATTAATCCAAAAAACACAAAATAATAAATGTTGGAGAGGCTGCGGAGAGATTGGAACTCTTATACACTGCTGGTGGGAATGTAAAATGGTAAAACCACTTTGGAAATCTATTTGGCGTTATCTTAAACAGTTAGAAATAGAACTAGCATACAACCCAGAAATCCCACTCCTCAGAATATACCCTAGAGAAATAAGAGCCTTTACACAAACAGATAGATGCAGACCCATGTTTATTGCAGCTCTGTTTACAATAGCAAAAAGCTGGAAGCAATCAAGGTGTCCATCAATGGATGAATGGTTAAATAAATTGTGGTATATTCACCCAATGGAATACTACTCATCGATAAAGAACAGTGACGAATCTGTGAAACATTTCATAACGTGGAGGAACCTGGAAGGCATTATGCTGAGTGAAATTAGTCAGAGGCAAAAGGACAAATATTGTATAAGACCACTATTATAAGATCTTGAGAAATAGTATAAACTGAGAAGAACACATTCTTTTGTGGTTACGAGGGGGGGAGGGAGGGAGGGAGGGAGAGGGTTATTTACTGATTAGTTAGTAGATAAAGACTACTTTAGGTGAAGGGAAGGACAAAATACCCGAAAGGTCAGCTCAACTGGACTGGACCAAAAGCAAAGAAGTTTCCTGGATAAACTGAATGCTTCAAAGGTCAGCGGAGCAAGGGCGGGGGTTGGGGACTATGGCTTTAGGGGACTTCTAAGTCAATTGGCAAAATAATTCTATTATGAAAACATTCTGAATCCCACTTTGAAATGTGGCATCTGGGGTCTTAAATGCTAACAAGTGGCCATCTAAGATGCATCAATTGGTCTCAACCCACCTGGATCAAAGGAGAATGAAGAACACCAAGGTCACACGATAACTATGAGCCCAAGAGACTGAAAGGGCCACAAGAACCAGAAACTTACATCATCCTGAGACCAGAAGAACTAGATGGTGCCCGGCCACAACCGATGTCTGCCCTGACAGGGAGCACAACAGAGAACCCCTGAGGGAGCAGGAGAACAGTGGGATGTAGACCCCAAATTCTCATAAAAAGACCAGACTTAATGGTCTGACTGAGACTAGAGGAATCCCAGCAGTCATGGTCCCCAAACCTTCTGTTGGCCCAGGACAGGAACCATTCCGCAAGACAACTCATCAGACATGGAAGGGACTGGACAATGGGTTGGAGGGAGATGCTGACAAAGAGTGAGCTACTTTTATCAGGTGGACACTTGAGACTGTGTTGGCATCTCTTGTCTGGAGGGGAGATGGGAGGGTAGAGAGGGTTAGAAACTGGCAACATTGTCACGAAAGGAGAGGCTGGAAGGAGGGAGCGGGCTGACTGATTAGGGGGAGAGTAAGTGGGAGTATGGAGTAGGGCGTATATAAGCTTATATGTGACAGACTGACTTGATTTGTAAACTTTCACTTAAAGTACAATAAAAATTACTAAAAAAACTCACACAGGACAAATATGAAGAAAACCATACCTGGGTATATCATAATCAAACTCCTGAAAACCTGTATCTAAATCCTATGAGCATGTCTCGAGCTCACCTTTCATAAAAGTGCTAGTCCTTCAAGACCCCACTGTCTGTGTTATCGAAGAAATAGCTTATCTCAAATATTAAACCAATTTTTCATTACTCTTCATTACACTATAAAAGAGGTGCTATAATTTCTTTTCCCCATGTTTTTACAGATGGAGGAACTGATATATAAATAGATTATTCTTTGCCTGATATCACACGTAAAATGAGTGGTGGAAGCAGGACTCGAACCTGGTTCTAACATTAAAATTCATGCAATTAACCATTCTTATTTACTCCACTTTGTAAATAAGTTGATAGTTGTAAAAGCACCTAGGACAGTGCTGTGTGTGTAGTAGGTGCTCAAATATAATAAATTATGATCTTTTATTTCCTGGTGATCTTTCTTGTTAACTTCCTCAATCAATGTTTGCTTACATATAATCTATTAAGGATTGTACTGGTTTCTTGTGACTGTCATAACAAAATTCTATAAACCTGGTGACTTAAAATAACAGAAATTTCTAGAAACCAGAAGTATAAAATTAAGGTTTTGGGAAGGCTGCACTTCCTCCAAAGGCTGTAGGTGAGACTCCTTCTTTGCCTCTTCCAGCTTCTGTTGGCTCTAGGCATTCCTTGGCTTGTGGCTGTTTTGCTCCAACCTCTGCCTCTGTTTTCACATTACCTTGTCCTCTTTGTGTCTTCTCTTCTGTCTCTAATAACGACACTTGTCATTGGATTTAGTATCCACCTGGGTATTAGAGGATGATTTCATCTGAATACCCTTAACTTAATTACGTCTACAAAAAGCCTTTGTCCAAAGAAGGTACTATTCACAGAGTCCAGATATTACCACATACACATATATTTTGGGGGGGGGCCACCATTCAATCCACTCTACTACTTGTCTGTCAGTTGTTTGTAGTGTGTTGGGTTGCATGTTGCTATGATGCTGGAAACTATGCCGCCAGTATTTCAAATGCCAACAGAGTTACCTGTACTGGACAGCTTTCAGCAGAGCTTACAGACTTAGACAAACTAGGAAGAAAGGCCTGGCAATCTACTCCAAAAATTGAAAACCTTATGGATCACAACAGAATATTGACTGATATAGTACTGAAAGATGAGGCCTCTACACAATATCTGCGATAATGGACTCAAATATACCAACAATCATGAAGATGGTGGAGAACACAGCAAAGTTTCATTCTGTTATACACAAGGTCACCGTGAGTCGGAGCTGACTAGATGGCAGCTAATAACAATTCAATTCACTACAAGGGCTAAACGTGGTTTTTTTATGCCACCAGGTTAAAATTTTAAAAAGGCATACAAATCATTACCGTTTAACAAAAAATGCTCACAATCTAGTATGAAAATAAGACATAGGAAATAATCATATAAAAATTTATAAATTAAAACAACTTCTAAAGTCCCTCTAGGCACAATCCTGAGCACACAGGGGTTCTAAATTTAATCCAGAAGACCATCATGTGAAGGTGTCATCTCCATTTCACAAATAGAAACACGAGACCCAAAGAGGTGATGGGTTTATCCCAGGTCATTCCTTCAGTACAGTGAGGTGGTTAAAGGGCCTTTGAGTCTCAACTTCCCATGAAAGGACTATAAAATCACCTTTCTCGGAGGTTTTTACAAGGATGAAATTACACCACTGTATGTAAAATTATTGGCACAATGACTGGTATATACGGTAATTTCTCAGGAAAGGAAGCTTAAACAAAATTATAAAGGAAGCTGCCGTTGCTGTCGAGTCGGTTCCAACTCATAGCAACCCTATGTACCACAGGACAAAACACTGCCCGGTTCTGTGCCATGCTCACAATTATTGTTATGCTTGAGCCCATTGTTGCACCCACCGTGTCAATCCATCTTGTTGAGGGTCTTCCCCAGGACATAGAAATAAAGGAAGCAAGTGGTGATAAATGGTGGATCTAGTGTTCAAATTCTTATGTGCCTGGCTCCCATACCTATGTTTTTTTTATTATTCCGTAGAGTATTAAACAGAAAAGCAAGGCCACTGTTCTCTCTGCACACAATGCTTCCCCCAAATTCTTAGTCTTTTAATAGCCGGCAGCAGCCACTACAGCCACCATCACTGCCACCCTCTCATTGTCCTTTTTCTCCTCTTCTTCCTCATTTTCCTCCTCTCCTCTTCCTTCTCCTTCTTTTAATAAGAGCTTTATTCAGCTATAATTCACATATCATACAATTCATCTATTTAAAGTGTACACTTCGATGTTTTTTATATATTCACAGAGTTGTACAACAATAACCACAATCAATTTTAGGACATTTTCATCACCCCTCCAAACAACACTGTACCATAAATAGTCACTCCAATTCCCCTCTCCCCATGCCCCGTTGTTGGATGTTGTTAGGTTCTGTCTTAGGCTGGGTTCTCTAGAGGAGCAAAACCAGTAATGCATGTAAATATATAGAGAGAAATTTATATTAAGGAAACAGCTCACACAATTGTAGGGGTTGGGATGTCCCAAGTCCTTGGATCAAGATAAAGTCCTTTCCCAATTCACAGAGCCACAGAAGCTGGTGAACCCAAGATGAGCACATTGGAGAGCAGGGATCCTGCTCACAGGTTGTGATGGTTGAGGAATCCCCAAGGTCGGCAGGCAAGATCACGAGGTTTCTCCTGAGTCACCTGCAGGGGCTGGCGAACCCAAGATAGCCAGGTCGGGGAGCAGGACTCTTGCTCATAGGCTGTGAAGATCAGTGAATCCCAAGATGGACAGGTAAGCTTCTAGCTCAAGTCCCAAGAACCAGAGGTCAGACAGGAGACAGCTGCTGGATCCAGAACAAGCCAACAACCTTTGCAAGGTGAGCAGGAAAAGGAAGTAGATGGCAGAAGGCAGAAAGATGAAGGGTAAGGGGGCGCTGAGCCACCCCAGGCCCCACCCCTGCCGGTACCACTCAGCAGATTCCATCATGGGGGTGATCACATATCAAATTTCAACAGGAAAGTGATCACAACATTACACAATTGCCAAAACACTGAGAATCATGGTCCAGCCAAGCTGACACACAATCTTAACCATTGCAGATTCCCTTCGAGTTTGTTCTGATGCAGAGTGACCCCACGTACAACAAAACGAAACACTGCCCAGTCCTTGGCCACCGTCAAAAATCATTGCTGTGTTTGAGCACATTGTTGCAACCATTGTGTCAATCCATCTTGTTGAGGGTCTTCCTCTTTTTTGCTGACCCTTTAATTTACCAAGCATGATGGCCTTTACTAAACAAAGACTAGTCCCCCCCCCATAACATGTCCCAAGTACATAAGACAAAGTTCACCATCCTCACTTCTAAGGAGCATTCTAAGTGTAATTCTTCTAAGATAAGTTTGTTTGTTCTTCTTGCAGTCCATGGTATATTCAGTATTCTTCACCAACAGCATAATTCATATTTGGTCTTTCTTATTTATTGCCCCATGTCCTAGGCAACTACTAATCTACTTTCTGTCACAAATAGATTTACCTTTTCTGGACACTTCATATGGATGGAATCACACAATATGTGGTCTTTTGTGACTAGCTTCTTTCACTTAGCTTATGTCTTCAAGGCTAACCCATGTCGTAGCATGTATCGGTACTTCATTAGTTTTTACTGTCGAATAATATTCCAATGTATGGGTAAGCCACATTTTATTTATCCATTCTTCAGTTGAAACATTTGGGTTGTTTCCGCTTTTTTGAATAATGCTGCCTATGGACATTCACATACAAGTTTTTATGTGAACATATGTTTTCATGTTTCTTGGGTGTACACTTAGGAGTGGAGCTTCTGGGTCATATGGTAACCCTATGTTTAACATTTTGGGAGTTGACAGAGCTGCTTTCCAAAATGGCTGCATCATTTTAGTCTTATTAGCAGTGTAAAGAGTTTCCAATTCTCCACGCCTTTGCTCACATTTATTAACATCTGTGCTTTTTGTTGTAGCTATCCTAGTGATTATGAAGTGGTATCTCATTGTGGTTTTGATTTGCATTTCCCTGATGGCTAATGATGTTGAGCAAGTTTTCATGTGCCTATTGGCTCTTTGTATATAGAGAGAGAGAAAGAGAGGGAGACAGAGAGAAATATCTGTTCAGGTTCTTTGTTCTTTTTAAAAATTGGGTTGTCTTTTTATTGTTGAGTTGTAAGAGTTCTTAATATATTCTAGATTCAAGCCCTTAACAGATACATATTTGAAAATATTTTCTCCCATTATGTGGATTGTTGTTTGCTTTCTTGCAGCACAAAAGTTTTTAATTTTGATGAAGTGAGATTTATTTTTTTTTCCTTTTGCTGCTTGTGCAGGCTTCTTCTGGGTACTCAGATCACACTGCATTGTTTTCTTCATAGTTTTTATGCTTATGTTAAATTTTATTTATTTATTGGTGTACTAGCTTTTCTGTCTTCTCAATAGACTATAAGCACTCTGAAGGCAAGAATCTTGTCTCTTGTGCTCACTGCTGCATTCCTACTGTCTAAACGAATCCTTGACCTAAAGTAATCATTTGATAAATATTTTACATGAATTAGTAAAGATTCTCTATACTGTTCCAGCAAAGAACAAAACTATAATGGACGCATGCTAGCAAAGAGAACAGTGTAGGATTAGGTGATTTATTTATTCCCTTCCCTAAAAAAGAGCTTTAGAAAGCTTCTTTGCAGCCCCCATCCATTCTTATCTGGAACAAAGACACAGAGAATTCTGGGGAAGCAGAGGCTGTTGCTCAGAGGTTGCCTGGGGGCAGGGTATGGGCTGCTTGTACGGAAATGAGGCTGAATTACATTAGGAAACATCTGCTCATTGAAACCAGCCAAAGGCATCAGCAGCCTCACATAACTTTGTTCCGAGGACTGACAGCCATTGGGTGTCTCTAAAGAGTTTTCACTTGGATATGGTTGGTAGCAAAACCAATAGTTAACTCAACTCTGGCAGCTAATTGATCATTGGCTATTAGCATAGCCTACTTCCTGCACCATGTTCCAGGCTCAATCCCCTCTCTGCACATTGCCATAATTTGCAGGGTTTATTTTCAGCTAGTTTTCTTTTCTGGTTAACTTTGTCAAAAGAATGTATTTGGCCCATTTCACTGAAAAAGGAAGGCTCTAAAATGGCTCATTTTACCTTCCTGGAATCCCAGATCTATAGCTTTCTCTTACTGTTACAATTTAAAAGAGACTTCTGAAAAGGTTTTTATGTCAGAATATTAAGGATGTAATTTTACTGAGAATAGTGATGTTACCAAAATGTCAGCCCCAGGTTTGTCCAGGTATGGTCAATGAGGCCCTTCACGCCTAAACTCAGTTCACTCCAATCCCTTAATCAAAACTCACCAGGGCCCTCTTCTGTGGGTTGCCTAGGAACTTCAACCTTATCAACTGAAGGAAGAGGAAGATCTGAAATAGAATGGAACTGCTGGATTTGGAGTAAACCTCCAAACTTATCTATGGGTTAGCCTAGTCTCTATGATTAGGTTTGTGTTTTCTTTTCCTGGCTTATATTCCAGTTCCATGCCAGAGCAAAAGTCCTCAACCTAGATGCCTCCATCAAGTCCTGGATCTTATTCTCTTTAGGCCAGTATTTGGCATTAGAATAAATAGTTTCCCCTTTAAATTACCTGGAGATTTTTGCAAAAGTGCTAATGTCCACGCTCTACTCCAGACAAGTTAAGTCATAATCTCTGGGTGTGGAGATCAGGCATCTGAATTTTGTTAAAGCTCCCTAGGTGATTACAATGTGCACCCAGAGCTAAAAGCCATAGATTTCCCTCAGGAGTTATCAAGTCGTATTAAGAAGGAATGATTTGCCAGTAACTCCACTGCCAGCACCTGCCTGACTTTGAGCATTAGCTCCTAAATGGTTCCTGATAGGCTGACTCATGTCTGAGTTTGTCATTTTCTTGTGGGTGGACCAGTGTCAGCCTTACATCAAAGTAGTGCATCAGTCTTCCATCATGCAGAATCTTAGTTTTCTCCTCTCATCTCCAACTCAGTTTCTAAAGTTCTGAGTGTGCCCCAGGGCTCCAGATAGTAGGGTTTGGGTTAAACTTATGGAAGAACCCCCAAAATCTAGGTGCTTGGCATAGGAGATGCTTCTACTCAGGATGCAGGCCGAACTCCATTTTGTTTTAAAAACTCTACTTTAGGTTACTTTACTTCTGCTTATCATTAACTTCGAGAGAAATGGCTCGTAGCCATTGCTTTCAAACATGTTTGCAAAGGGGCTTGAGCAATGGTATAGTTTAAACTAGATAAAAGGAATTGTTTTCTTGGCAGGCTGTAACAGCAAAGATTGCAATAATGATTGTTTAGGGAATTTTCCAGGAAAAGGAGTCTTGCAAATGTTTGCAAAAGTTAAAAAGACCATATTAGAAAACAGATTGTAAGTCCTTTACTCAAGAGATCAGTTAGTCAGTTATGGCTGTGTGAGGGCACTCTAAAACTGAGGTGCTTGACATGATCAAATATGACTGTCCTAAATCTAAATCAAAGCTCCATTGATGAATTAAATCATCTTTGGACATTGTTGTCCAAATTCCTCCTTTCTGTCTTCCTAAGTATAAAGCCTGTGATCTAGAGCTACAACATTTTGTGAAATATTAACCACAGTCAACAAATAATACAGGAGACAAGAATATGGTTTATCAAGAAATGTTTGTCACTAAATGTTTGTTAGGAGGGTCTCAGAAGACTGCCTGCACAGCAGACCCCAGGAAGAATATATACATAGCTTACTAAGTTGGTTCCAAGAAATCTATGTTAGAAAATAAATCAGCCAACCTTGTAAAATTTCAACTTGCTATTGTCTTGTAACCATGTATAATCCCAAAGCCCCCATGATTATAGTCACTTATTCCTCTCTCCACTTTTCTGTATATAAAGCTTACTTCTCCCTCAGAATGTCAGAGCATCTTGATGAATCCTCACTAAGTGCTGCCCTAATAACTGAATAACAGACCTCTTGAGTAAAGGACTTACAATCTATTTTCTAATATGGTCTTCTAACTTTTGCAAGCATTTTACAAGACCCCTTTTCCTGGAAAAGCCCCTAAACAATCATTATTGATATCTTTGCTATTACAGCCTGCCGAGAAAACAATTCCTTTTATCTAGTTTAATCTATACCATTGCTCAAGACCCTTTGCAAAAACATTTGGAAACAATGGCTATGAGCCTTTTCTCAAAGTTAATGATAAGCAGAAGTAAAGTAGCCTAAAGTACAGTTTTTAAAACAAAGTGGAATTTGTCCTGCATCCTGGGCAGAAGGCTCTCCTATGCCAAGCATGTAGTTTTTGGAGGCTCTTTCACAATCCCCCCTTTTGATCAAAAACTTCAATAGAAATTTGCTGATCACTATCATAAGAGTGCCTTCTTCTGCATGGAATTATTTTCCTTTTCCTTATGATTCTTAGAGCATTGCTATTTTAGAGATAGGCTTTTAAGACCCCAGACACTATTCATGACAGGTAGCTGAGCACCATCTGTTTCATCTTCAACAAAACTCTTTGCTTTAATTTTAACAGAGACTCTGGCTGTACTCTTTGACAACCTTAAGGCTAAAGGTTGACAAAACCATTTTGATTTTCCTGGAATCCAGATTTCTGAGTTCATAGAATTGGGGTGACCCACCTAGACCAAGTGCCTTGGGTGTCCATTTTAACCTTGAGCTTTCAAGGAACTGTTTTCCTAAAGTCACCTTCAAATCAAACAATAGCCTAAGTAAGCATCTTAGTGGAGATCATTCTGCTTTAGGCACTGGGCTTTTTTAGGGAATTATCTGTGTGCAGTTTCGAGGAACAGGAACCCCAGAGTCTGACTGGAAAATATATGGCATGTTTCTCCAACCTATTGGAACCCTACACTTGTTCCGATGCTTTCTCCTACAAAATTAACATGCAATGATCTATATAGCCTGTTTTCACAGTTCCCTCTTCGGAGCGCCTTCCTTATATGGTCGAGGTGACGCTGCCCGATTTGAATCGTATCTACTCACAATAAATATATGCAGTTACGCTTATTTTTGGTGTTTCTCTGAGCATTTAGGTTTCTGACAAGGTGGTTCTAGAATATTAAACAGAGTCACTGGGAAGACTATGGCATGGCTAATCAAGCAAGAGGCTCATTTTCCTGAATGGAATAGACACTGAGTGGAGACCCATACTCCAGAAATACAGCCTTTGCAGCTAGGCACCCAGTGCTTGGTGTCTGGTTGCCAGCAAATTATGTTAAGAGAGGTGTCTACAGTGGCTTTTGCATTTTCTTCCCAGAAGTTAGTGTGAGCTCCATTTTGCCTTTGATGAATCCATTCCAGATGGGAAATAATGCACTGGTTATACTAAAGATGCAGAGTAAAGAGTGAAATCAGTTCCTTAGATGTCCATTGATGTTGTAGGAAGGTAGTGAGAAATTGGAACTGGAACTGAGAAAAATGACTTGGCATGAGAGAGGAAAACTGGATGATCCAGACACAGAATCCAAGGATGTATGATTCTCAACCTTAATTCTGTAAGACATCTGTAAAGGGTGGGTAAACAATCACTTAGGATATGTTAGCAGGAATTCCAGCCAGCAGTGGAATATTGAGGGGTCTAACAGATTGTGGTTATAGAAGGGAGAGATCTTCCCATCAGGACTAGAGAGAGTAGCAAGGGTTAATGGGGGCTCCAGGTAGTTAACTGGAGTTGAGCTTGAGGCTAAAGTGGGTCTAGGGTATTAAGCCAGGCCAATCAAGCTGGAGGCCCAGTCTTTTAAATGGAATAAACACTGGATAGAACTCATATGCCAGAAGTGCTGCTTTTGAGACTATGTGGGCCTCCAGTGATCGCCTGGAACTCTGGGTCCAAAGTCTGGTGTCTGATGCCTGCAATAGAGCCTGGGAAGAATTATGGGTGGGGGCAGCAGTCAGAGGCCCAGCCATTGTATTGGCCCTCTTGTCTGAGAATGTGAATTCATTTCAATCCCCACTGGTCTGGGGGTGGAGATTATTAATAAACTCTTTGTCCCTGAGGAATTCTGCTCTGGAACTGGGGCAGGTTCAACCAGCAGGAGGGAGGGTTCTGAGACACCAAATTTGGGATGTCAAGAAAGGCAGAGGTGGGACTGGCTTGAGATGGGGAATCTGAGATAGCCATATCCTTCTAAGTGTGAGTAGTGGGTTGACCTTCTGGTCCCCCTGCTCTCCTATTCTTTTCCTGCTCCCTCCATACTCAAATTCCAGCTGACAGCTAGACTCCAAAAGGGAGAGAGCACTCTTCAAAGGCAAAAGTAAAGACCTCATTAAATCGAGGAATCCAGAGAATAGAATGAGTAGAAATGACACACTTTCAGCTACCCCTCAGGAGGCCCTAGCAGAATAGCACTTCTCAGTGGAAAGCATTAGCACTGAGCTAATTCCTTAATGGACTACATCTCCCCAGTGCCTCCAGAGGCCCAGCATCACTCCTGGGGGGTGGGGGAGTCTATACCCAGCCCACTACCACCCCCATCATTTAACCAAAGACGCAATCCCAGGTGATAAAACACAGGCCGGGGCTGGGGTGAAGAGGGGGCTGGGGTAGAACAGGAGAATTCGGCTTCCAGCCCACCCTTCCAAACACATACATACTCTCACAGAGACCTGTGTGAGATTCTTAGGGTGGGCCCGAGAAATGGTATAAATTTAAATGATTTCAGTTGTTCCAGCGTCCTAGGAATGCTGGATGAGGGAAAACCTCCACTGGGTCAAAATTGCTCTCTAGGTGAAGAAAATGAGCTCCTTCATGTGAACAAGTGTCAGGGTCATGGTGCTCAAGTCCAGGCCACATCAAACCCATGACATCAGTAAAGACAATTCAGTGAAGTGGAAAGCAATAGAATTGGGAGTCAAGGGACCTGGGTTTGAAACCTGGCTTTGTAACTGACTCCCTATGTGATTCTTATACAAATTCCTCAACCTCCCTAGGGTTTAGTTAGTTTCGCTGTTTGTAAATTGAGGATAATAAATACCTATCTCATAGGGTGGGCTGTGAAAATTAAATGAATTAAAATATGTGAGTGAAATGAACTATTTACTCCAATGAAAAGTAGACATCGACACCTGTCTATGACATTCTAGATGATCCAGGCAACAGACCTAAATAATAATAATAATAGCTAATATTTATCACCAACACTCATCTATCAGTTTGTTGTACTGTGGTGGCTTGCATAATGCTCTGATGCGGGAAGCTATGCCACTTGTATTTCAAATACCAGCCAGGTCACCCATGGCAGACAGCTTTCAGGGGAAATTGCAGGCTAAGACAGACTAGGAAGGAAGGCCTGGTGATCTATTTCTAAAAAACAGGCAATGAAAACTTAAAGGATCACAACAAAATATTGTCCAATAAAGCATTCAAAATATACAGTGGCCACAATAATGGAAAATGATGTGGTTGTGAAGATGGTGCAAGACTGTACAACATTTCATTCTATTATACATGGGGTCTATGTGAGTCAGAACCAACTCGACAGCAGCTAACAACAACAATATTCATCAAGCACTTACTATGTGCTACACACCATTGTCAGATCACCGCAAACACAAGCTCATTTATTATTCTTAATGACTCAGTGGGTAAAATATTCTCCTTATACCATTTTACATGTGAGAAACCAGAAGGTCACACACCTACTAAAAGGGAGAGTTGGGGTTTGAACCTGACAATCACCACTTATTACAGACTGAATTGCAGCCCCCCAAAATACATGTTGTAAATCCTAACTCCTATACCTGTGGTTATAATCCCATTTGGGAATGAGTTTTCTTTGTTATGTTAATAAGACAATATTATATTCGTGTAGGGTGTGTCTTGAGTCAATCTCTTTTGAGATGTAAAAGAAGATCAAGCAAGGAGAGATGGGGGAAGATGAAGATCACCAAGGAACAAAGGAATAGAAGCTGAAAAGACAAGAGCATTCCCCCAGAGCCAACAGAGAGAGAAAGCCTTCCTCTAGAACCAGTACCCTAATTTTGGACTTTTAGCCTCTTAAACTACGAGGGAATAAACTCCTGTTCACAGAAACCACCCACTTATAGTATTTCTGTTAGAACAGCACTAGATAACTAAGACACCACTGTACCACCTTGTTTCTAAACTGAACAAACAAGCAAATTTCCCTAAAGATTCCCGTGTTGACTTGATGTAGAGAAAAATGCCACAATGGGACAAGGAATAGATGATTTTGCAGACCGAAAGGACCCCCAAATTCTCAGTGTCCATAAGCAGTAAAAAAAAAAAAAAAAAGGCAGTAGACCTACTTAATGTTTGGCATATGTGCTAAATTACATTTTTGTGGTATGCAGACTCCTAAGATGGTCCCCAATGACTTCACACTCTTGTATAATCCCTTCCCCTTGACTGTAGGCTGGACCTAGTGATGTTGCTTCAAATGAATAGTATAGGGCAAAAGAGATGGGATATCGTTGTATTCAATTTCTTTTGCTGCATAACAAATTATCATAAATGTAGCTGCTCAAAACAACATAACTTTATTATCTCACTGTTTCTGTGGACCTGGAGTCTGGGTACTTGTTAGCTGGTTCCCTGTTCAAAGGATCACAAGCCTGAAATCACTGTGTCGGCCGAGCTGAGTTCTTGTCTGGAGACAGGGGAAAAAATTTTCTTCCAAGCTCATTCTCGTTGGCAGAATTTAGAACCTTATGGTTATAAGACTAAGGTTCCCATTTCCTGGCTGGTTGTCAGGTGACAGCCATTCTCAGCTGCTTGAGGCAACTTGCATTCCTTGATACATGGCCCCCTTCCTCCTCAAGCCAGCAACAGTGTATTGAATCCTTGTCATGCTCCAAATCTCTAACTTCCACCATCTCTAACCTTGAGACCCATGCTCACTAAATATACACGTGGTCAGTAGACTTCTTAAGAGCTCATGTGATTAGGTCAGGCCCACCCAGATAATCTCCCAATCTTAAAGTCATTTGATTTGGGATCTTAACTGCATTTGCAAAATTCTTTTTTTTTTGTCATATAATATTATCATGGGAGTGATATCCCATCATATTCACAGTCTCAGGGTTATACAGGGCATGTAGAACTCTGCCTACCACAATCACTTCTGAGATTAGGTTATAAAAGGTTGTGGCTTTCTTCTCACTTGCACTTTCTCTCTCTCTGGCTCTATTTGCTTGCTTGATCTGATGGGGCAAGTTGCCACGTTGTGAGTTGCCCCATGGAGAGAATCATGTAGCAAGGAACTGAGTGTGGCCCTCAGTCAATAGCCCACAAGAAGATGAATCCTGCCAACAACTGCATGAGTGATCTTGGAAGCATGTCACCCCCCAGTTGAGCCTGACTTAACCATAGCCCTGGCTGACACCTTTATTGCTCCTTGTGAGAGACCCTGAAGCAGAAGACCCAGCTAACCCTCACCCAGATTACTGACCCACAGAAGCTATGATATAAATAATTTTGCTATAAAACCACTAAATTTTGGGAGCCTTTGTTACACAGTAGTATATAGTGAATATAACATCTCTTAACAAAAACAATGTGGCAAGAGTATTTTATCTTGCTGCTCCCAAGTAGGTTAAGTAAGGAAAAAAGAATGCTATACCACCCAATGTTACTACTGTTAGCTGCCATCAAGTTGGCTCTGACTCATGGCTACCCCATGTACAAGAGAATGAAACATTGCCCAGTCCTGTGCCATCTTCACGATAGTAGGTATGTTTGAGTCCATCATTGTGGCAACTGTGTATTTTGAGCACCGTCCGACCCGTGGAGCTCATCTTCCAGCACTATATTGGACAATATTCTGTTGTGATCTACAAGGTTTTCATTAACTAGTTTTCAGGAGTAGCTTGCCAGGCCTTTCTTCCTAGTCTGTCTTAGTCTGGAAGCTCTGCTGAAACCTGTCCATCATAAGCTACCCTGCTGGTATTTGAAATACAGGTGGCATAGCTTCCAGCACTATAGCAAGTCACTACAGTATGACAGACTGACAGATGGGTGATGAATGCCACTAATAACATTCCACAAAACATGTTTCATCAAATTTATGTATGAAGGTGCTTAGTATAATGCCTGATGTCTGATGGGGACTTGTGGTATAATGGGGAGGAAGATCTCTTTGCATGATAGATTTTTCTGCCCACTTGACTGATGTGTGGCCCTTTGTGTTCAAACAAGGTAGTGAATATTTTTCCTGTCCCATGAGCTAGCAGGGCGACATAGAAAGCACCTATTATTTTACAGTCTTTCAATGGTATAATTTATTTAGTAATTGATGTCTTGGTACCATTTAGCACCTTATGGATGTGCCCAATCCTAGCATCCTCATGTTGCCAGACTTGTACCTTGAAACTCTTTTCCTTGGTAGAAAATAAAACTGACCAGGTTTGGTTCCTTTCTTGAAAGATAAAGTTTCTGCTATTAAGCCCACCTCTAACATTCTCAAGGCTTAAGGCAGAGTAAAAATGGAGACCCACATGCCATGTATCTAAATAGTTATATGATGAAAATCAAACTATTAGCTATTAAATAAGATATGTTCTAGCTGCCTCTTTCTTTAATAACTATATCTTCATAAGAATCCAGAAAGCCAGGTTTTCATGTAGGATTCTCAGACTCACTGGAGTTCCATGCATTAGCAAAGCCAATTCCCAGCCCTTGGCCCACCCCAGCTCCATCCCATACCACAACTGTCTCATGTACAGGCATGTGGATACTCCCTCAAACAGCTTCCCTTGGCACTACCAGACTCCATCCTGTGAGATGAGGGGTCGCCACAGCTAGAGGAGGGCCAGAATGGGGATCTCTAACTAAAGCATAGGGATTTCCCTTGCCCAGCTCTCCAGCTCCAAGGACAGCACTGTAGCCATTTTGTTAATGCCAGGAGTAGATTGATCTACGTGATAGAAGGAGAATGAAAGGATCATTATCTGGGACTTGATGGTGCCACTGAACTGGTGTCCACGCTAGTGAAATTGGGGCACAGGGGTTGATTGTAGACTCTGAGAGAAAGCATAGCAGATGGGGGGATTGCTTTCGAGTCTGGGAATGACAGTAACAAAAGTGGTAGCTCAGCCTGAAGTACAAGACAGATAGAAATGAAGATGGGGGGTGGGGAAGCATAGTAGGGAGCATTCCACGGAGCAGGTAGGTAGGAAAGTCCGACTGTCCTGGGGACAACCTCAGCCACTAATCAGGGAAGAGATTGAAGGAGGAGAATGAGATGGATGGACTTGTAGTTATCAGGACAGGGTCACCCAGTCAAAACCAGACCAACATCAAATGTGATCTGATATAGTGTCCAGTTTCTCATAGTTTTCATCTCAAGTCATGGCGTGATGCATCACCCAGCTCACCCACTCTGGAACCTTCGAGGTGGGCCGTGAAATAGCACTTTCCCTGTCAACATTTTCCAAACTTTCTGGCAGGAGACTCAATTACCCTCTCTGCGGCCTCCCTAAATACATCAGTCATGACTGTGAGGCAGCAGTGACAGTAAAGGGGGCAATACAGCTGAGTGTTCAAGTACCCAGATATTTGAATCACAATTATCTGGGTTCAAATCACAGCTTCATCAAAGCTTTGTGAACCTCTCTTAGCATCTGTGTTCTCATTTTTAGAAGTGAGAAGATAATAGTACCTACTTCATAGAATTGTTGTGAAAGTTAAATGAAGCAACATGCACAAAGTGCTTAGCACAGTGCCTAGAATACAGTGAGAGCTATTACCAGTTGTCATTAAGTCAAATATGACTCCTGACAATCCCTTGTATGTTGCAGTAGAACTGTTCTCCATAGGATTTTCAATGGCTGATTTTTAGGAAGTACATTTCAAGGCCTTTCTTCTGAGGTGTCTCTGGGTGAATTCAAACCTCCAACCTTTTGGTTAGTAGCTGAGCGTGTTAACCATTTGTACCACCCAAGGACATTAAAACCCAAAAGGAACCCATTGCAGCCAAGTTGATTCCAACCTACAGTGACCCTATAGGATGGAGTAGAACTGTCCCATAGGGTCTCCAAGGAGCAGCTGGTGAATTTGAACTGCCGGCCTTTTGGTTAGCAGCCATATCACTTAACCGTTACACCACCAGGGCTCCAGGGACATTCCTGCATTAGAATTAGCTGTTTGCATACACTGTCTTTCATCCTCAAGGTTAATGGCAGTATCTTATATCTCCAGAGCCCGTCATCTACTTGAAACATTTCTTCATTCAAAAAACATTCATTTGGAGCCCCAGTGGTGCAGTGGTTAACAGCTCAGCTGCTAACCAAAAGGTCAGCAGTTCGAATCCAACAGCAGCCTCTTGGAAACCTATGGGCAGTTCTACTCTGTCCTATAGGGTCGCTATTAGTCGGAATCAACTCTTCAGCAATGGGTTTGGCAATGGATCTTATATGCCAATCACTGTGCAAGACCAATATCAGACTGTGGCTAAATATAGATTTGTTGAGTGAAATAAAGAAGGCAAGAGGTTGTAACTTATAATTAAGAATTTCTCAACTGTCTGTTAAGCCTATAAGGTATCTATAACTAATCTTGAAACCTCCTTCTTTAAATGCTCAGACACTTTTCTCCTCTCCTTTTTGACCCCTTAGGGGAAAGAAAAAGATTTCTTTGCTTTTAAACAAGCTGACATATTGGGTAGATCTACAAGCAAAGATTCTGCCATTCCCTTGTAAGCCCCCAGTGTCTCTGATTCCACATGAGGAAAGCTGTTTGACAGTTGCCTGTCGTTTGGTTGTTTTATTAGCAAAATACCTCAGATATAGATTCCCAGTGGGTGTGAAAGCATTCCGTCTCAAGAGGCAGTGATGAGTAGAAATATATTTATAAAAGAGCCACAATACATAGCTTCTAGCAGCGTTACCTGTGTGGAAGGTATCTCTACTGATTATTGATAAGCCACAACCGGAATTGATTTCATATTTCATTTGCAGATGATAACGCAGACAGTTGAAAAATAAATGATAGAAGGAGAAACAGAATATTGGATTACCTATCTCTCCCATTTGACTTGGCTGGAATGCCTCCTACATTAGACTAAGTTGATTGCACCACCGGATCACAAGTTCCTAGAATGAGAATGGAGCCTGCCATAGAGTAGAAATCTGACTAGTATTTGTCCAGTGAAAGAATAAGTGAATGAACGAATGGATGCCCTGGACATTTTTGCTACTCATGGCATCTATACTGATACATGATCTGTGGTGATACGATCTGCTCGGATTTTTCCTGGACTTTCTTCTGGTGAATTTTGGGAAAGGTATGCCGCTATAGAATCTGAACTCCAAATTTACAAAAACTATAGACAACAGAGAAGAGCAGCTTCTATGACCAGATCAGAGGATAACATGTCTGAGCTGGCCTGCGGATATTTAGGAGTATTAATTTCTTGTGGTCTGTTGGCAACAGGTTCCTGACTCAGTGTCACAGACAACATGTCTATTGAACACTGCTCCTTTAACTTCTGAGAACGACCTGTAGAGTTTCATTCCAGCTAGCCTGAGGGTTTTTCCTATGTACCAGCTCCTAGGTGGTCCCCACCCCATCAGGGATTCTTTGTTGCTGTTGTTAGTTGCTGACAAGTCAACCTAGACTCCTGGCAAACCTTATGTGTAACAGAATGAACTTTGCCTGGTTCTATGCCACCTTCATGATTGTTGGTATGTTTGTGTCCTTTGTTGTGGCTATGGTGTCAGTCCATCTCATTGAGGGGTTCTCTCATTTTTGCTGACCCTCTACTTTACCAAATATAATGCTTTTTTCTAGTGCTTGGTCTTTGCTGATGAAATGTCCAAAGTAAGCAAGCAGAAGTCTCATCATCCTCATTTTTAAGGAACATTCTGGTTGCATTTCTTCTAAAACCGCTTTGTTCCTTCTTTCGGCAGTACACGGTATATTCAATGCTCTTTGCCAATGTCACAATTTGAATGCATTGGTTCTTCTTCTGTCTTCCTTTTTCGTTGTCCAGCTTCTACACGCATATGAGGCAGGATTGTAAAGACCATGGCTTGGGTTGGGCACACCTTTGTCATCAAAGTGATCTTTGCTTTTTAACATTCTAAAGAGGTCTTCTGCAGCAGATTTGCCCATTGCAATATGTCGTTTGATCTCTTAAATGCTGCTTCCATGGACATTGATTGTTGATCCAGATAAAATGAAATCCGTGATAATTTCATTTTTTTCTCCATTAATCATGACATTGTTTATTGGTCCAGTCAGAGATTCTATATCCCCCTAATTTGGCTCTTCCCATCTTCATTGTGTGCAGCAAAGGACTGAGATTACATGGGAAAGGCTAGAAGTTACCAAAAGTTGAAAATCATCAGGTATGGAAGGAATTAGCCAAGAACGTATTCTAAAAATTGAAGTATAAAGTTTTTGCCTTGGGAAAGGTGATGACTCACATCAGCAAAAGAAAGAAAAGGGATAGGAGGGAATTCAGGTAGAAGTAAATGGGAGAAAAATGAGTAAATGGGCAACCTCCATCTGCCCAAGGGATATACAATAACTCCATATAATGGGAACAAGGATAAAACTCACTTCTAGGAAGGTCATCCTCTTCACTAAGCTCCCACTCCCACCTTGAGGTAACAAGAGTAAGAGTCAGGGTGGGCTGCAGAAGAGAAGGTAGACACAAAATCATCTTCAAGAGTTAGAGATCAGCTTGGAAGGATGTGATTCTCACTGGGCTTGACATTTCATACTTTGTCTTTGTACTAATCTCATTGTCACCATTGGTTATGTTGAAACTGGTTTCCTATTGTGAAGCAAGCAGAAAGAGTAAGGATAGTTCATTCCAAACAGTTGTCTCTGCTTAAACTTGAACTACCTAGGCACCAGCATGAAGAGATAATTGAAACAGACTTTGAAAATACAGTGATTTAAACAGTGTGGTACATCAGTTCAACTAAACATAAGCCGGAATTCAGATTGTATCCCATTACATGTGAAAAATTAACATATGATAAAGAAGGAAAAAATAAGTTCATTGAATAAATTATATTATTTGGTTAGCCATGTGTCTTAGTTATCTAGTGCTGCACTAACAGAAATACCACAAATGAATGGCTTTAACAAAGAGAAGTTTATTTTCTCACAGTCAAGTAGGTTACAAATCCAAATTCAGGGTGTCAGCTCCAGGGGAAGGCTTTCTCTCTCTGTCGGCCTTCTCATCAGTCTTCCCCCAGACTAGAAGCTTCTTCGCACAGGAACTCCAGGTCCAAAGGACGTGCTCTGCTCTCAGCACTGCTTTCTTGGTGGTATGAGGTCCCCCGTCTCTCTGCTCGCTTCTTTCTTTTATATCTCAAGAGATTGCCTCAAGACACAATTCAATCCTGTAGTCCTGCCTCACTAACACAACTGTCGCCCACCCTCCTTCATTAACATCATAGAGGCAGGATTTACAACATACAGAAAAATCACACAATACCAGCCAAAAGGATACACACATTTTGGAGGGACACAATTCAATCCATGACACCGTGTAAAAACTCCCTTCAATTTTATGCACCAAAACAAATTCTAGATAGATCAAAGAGTTACTTTTTAATCAAAGCATAAAAAAAATTATAAGAAAATAGAGATGAATATCAAGCTTCTGGAGAAAAATGTCTAGATTTAGAAGAGATTAAAAAAATCACACAGGAAAAGATGGGCAGATATGATTACATAAAATTGGAATCTTCTGCACATCAAAAGCATAATCAAACTTAAAAGGAAAACAACAAACAGGGAAACACAGCTGAAGAAAATGTAACAAAAAGAACTGATGTATTTATATATTTGAGTTAATACAAATCTTTAAAACACAGAAGCCAACAGATGAGTGGGGAAAGGACATAAACAGACATTTCCCCAAAGAGGAAATGCCACTGTTTAACAAACACGGAAAAAATACTCAATATCAATAGTAATCAAAGTCATATTAAAAAAAAAAAAAAATTCCATGCCTTTCAAATTAGCTAGTCTTTCAAAATGATAATAAGCTTATTAGCAAACGTGTGGCAAAATGAGTATTTTCTTCCATTGCAGATCAGAGTGTAAATTGGCACAGCCTTTTTAAGACAGTAATTGGTAAATGTGGATCAAATGCCTTAAATGGTCACATCCTTTGACCCAGTAATTACCCATTGGAGCTTACAGCTTAATGAAAGAACCCAAAGCGTGAGTGGTGTGCTGGGGTGGGGGAAGGGCGAATTTATGCAACAGCAGCAACGCTGCCGCAGCATAAGCAATAGAAGAAAAACAAATTTTTTTTTAATTTAAATGTTTGGTTAAATAATCCACGCCATAATCATTGCATAAACATTATGGAGTCCTAAAATGCAATGTTCACAAAGACTGTGTATAATGTGGAAAATGCTTATATATGAAAAAAAGATAAAAATTGCATATAGGGAATGGATATAATTATGTAAATAACTATGCATTAAAAAAACCCTAAAGAAAAGACATTAATATGCAAATAGTAATTATTCATGGAAGGTAAAATTATGGATGATTTTTATATTCTTTTCCTGCTTTTCAGGAATTTTCTTTTTTTTTTTCAATAAAGAAAAAATACATTTATAAACATTTAATATATCTATTCCTTTTGACATCTTGGATCATTATACCCAGAACCCCAGTGCCGTCGAGTCGATTCCAACTATAGCGACCCTATAGGACAGAGTAGAACTGCCCCATAGAGTTTCCAAGGATCGCCTGGCAGATTTGAACTGCTGACCCTTTGGTTAGCAGCTGTAGCACTTAACCATTATGGCACCAGGGTTTCATTATGTCAAAAATTAGCTTCAGACAAAGGGCACCTTTGCAGGGCTTCACAGTGAAGTCCACTTACAAGGTGACATGCAATAAGACAACTAAAATTAAATTTCTAAATGTAAAGCCGAGGTTAGACTCACAGTGCTGGTCATAAAGTCATGCTCAGTACATGGCTGTTGACTGAGTGAATGAATGAATGAATGACAGAATACTAATTGCTAACACTTTTTATGTGCCTGACACTGTTCTAATATATTTATACATATTAACTTATTTAATCTTCCCAACAACCTAGGATATAGGTACTATTACTTCCCCCATTTTACAAATGAGCCAGCTGAGGCACAAAGAGGTAAAGTAAGTTGACCAAGGTCACAAAGTGGCAGAGCCAGGATTCAGAATCCAAACCCAGTCGGTTTTGCAGCCAATGCTCTTGCCACTCTTGGAGCAAGTGAATTTCGCAGCCCGGACACATACGCAGCCACGACCAGGCTCATGGAATTGAAGTCTCTAACAGAGTTGGTAGAACTGGTGACAAATAAGTCCTTAGTCGACCCCCAACTCTGTTCTAATCTTTACTAAAGCAAGAGTTGGAAAAGACAGTAATTGGTAAACATTTTATTGTCAGGAGCACAAGGTAGCTGTTCTGTTTGGGTCCCACTCTGGTTTGCCCCAGGATCACATGGAAGAGCCCATAAACTCCATGGAGCAGGATTCCTGGAACTGCACCCTGCGATATTCTTCAAACCCCCACCAAGTCCACTCGTGTTCCAGGGATCAGGCCCAACCCACTGTTCTTGCACTGCCCTATTGTTACACAGTAAAATAGGGGATATTACACTCCCACCTCACAGGGTTGCTGTAAGGATTAAATGAGTGAAAACATAAAAGATACATAGAACTATGCCTGGCACATAATAAGCATTCAAAATGATTTACCTATTATTTTTATTATTATTACAATAGGGGTTCTCCTATTGAACACAATTGGGATCAATAATAGGCAGAATAGTTGAAAAAGTCAGTTAAAATCATAAACACGCATACACACAACTGCCTTAAACAATTCAGCTTAACCAGAAAATGTATATTCAGTCACCAATATTTCAATGTAGGGTCAAAAGCCTTTTCTTTTTGTGTGGAATCACAGGCTGGACTTCGCCATATTCTGACATAAACCACACTCATAAGGCATTATGGTTTCCAATTTAAGTGGAGTGGGAACTTTAAAAACATTTTTTCAAAATCTAAAAGCAAAATCTTATAGAACTGGATTTTAAAAAAATGTTCAGTGTTTAATGTTTGTCTTGTTACCCATAATTCAATGGGAAATGGTTTTAGTCGTGCACCTTTATCTGACCATTCAGTTTGGTTTCAAGATACAGCAATGAGAGAGAGAGAGAGAGAGTTAGTTTCCATAATATTTAAAGAAATTACTTAATTTCAAAATAAACAATTACAGCTGGTATAATTATGTTTGGGAACAAATACGATGCCTCTTAACAAAGCGTATGATCCAACTAATTGGGAAGAGAAGTAAGTGGTGTATACCAGGTGGTAGCACACCTTCAGAAAGAGCTCAGTAAGTCAGAACATTGATCACTACATTTTACTGAGGGGATGGAGAGCGTCAGGAATCCCCAAGAAAAGGTTAAGTGGAAATCACTTGAGAGAATATTGTGTATTTATGATCGTGTGATGTAATTTTCAATCTCCATACTAAACTGTGAGCTCCTTGAGGGCATAGATCAATTTTTTTCTTCACATCCCTATGGCCTGGCGTACCTCCCGATGCATTGAAGGCACTCCATAATGCTTGCTGACTTAAGCTCATATCCAGGGGAGAACCAAGAGTTCTTTGAAGAGGAGTCCTCTGCCAGCTGTTACCAAATTTTCTTCATATGTAGAAGTATCCATCCTTATTGCTAGATACGGAATGAGCAGACTTTTATCATAACTACTTTTTTACACACACACAAACTATTCTGCCTTTAGAGTCTCATTTTCTGCTGCCTTTATCCTTCGCACGATCATAGTAATAGGTAACTGCACAGTTCAAAAGAAACAAGTACACAAGAGATGGACCAGAGTCAGCCGTACATAAGGAAAAGTTCTCTGCAAATTTAAGAGATTGTTATCAATGTTGGATGGAAAACACCATGAATAAAAGGCTGTTTCTGAGCTCTTGGATTAGTACTATTTCTCTGCAAAATATCTTCTTCTTTTATTGTCTTTGTCCTTGGCTGAGACTAGACCTCCTTTTGATGGCTATCTTAGGTATGTTCCTGTCCTTGAATCCAGGAAAGCTAAGGAGAGAGAAATTTAATAGCCTCCACCATGAATAACACTGTCCTTGAACATTAGACAAAGAAATGGCCTGACAGTTAGTTTGAGTTAGTTTGAGACCCCTGGAAAGAAAGGAAGTGTTCTGCCCAATGTTCCCAATTTTAAAAACCAACACATGAATAATATTCTAGCCATGCCTTGAAGTGGGATTTTAGAAATGTATTTTAGGGCCATATGGAATAGTCCAGCAGTGTTCCAGAAGGACCAATCGTTTTTCATGGCTGCCTCTTCACAGCATTCCACTAAACCAGAAATTACTGCATTTAGATGTTTATGCATTTATTACCCACCTCCCCAATCCAAAATATAAATTCCTGCCAGAAGAAGGGATCTATCTTGTTATCATCTACTGGTTTCAGTGGGCAGATATTGTAGGGGTGTGAGCAGGGTAAAGGTACAGGGAGGTCTTATTTTTGCTTTAGAAAGATTGTCATTGTTACTTGCCATTGAGTCAGCTCCAACTCATAGCATTCCCATGTACAAAAGAATGAAAGGCTGCCCAGTCCCATGTCACCTTCATCATCACTGGCATGCTTGAGTACATTGTTGCCTTCCAACCTGCGGGGCTTATCTTCCAGGTCTATATTGAAGAATTTTCTGTTGTGATCCAAAAGTCTTTCACTGGCTAATTTTCAGAAGTAGATTGCCAAGCCATTCTTCCTAGGCCGTCTTAGCTGAAAGCTCCACTGAAACCTGTCTACCGTGGATGACTCTGTTGGGGTTTCACAGGACAGGTACTAACAACTGGAAAGTCCCAAGCGAATCAGGGAAAGTTGGTCACCCCACACTACCACAACCTTCCCAACTTCAGTCCTTGAGAAAAGACAAAAATGAGAGCAGTAGAAGATGGCTTTAGAGTCTCATTTTCTGCTGCTTGTCACCCAGGACGTATCACTCACCCAGGCTCAAAGGGGACAGTGCAGACTATCATATCACAGGGAAGCTGGAGCAGTTTTTGAAGGTTTTAGTTAATAAATACCTATACAGCATTTACTATGTCCAGGTTCTGTTCTAAGTGATCACATACAGTAGTAACTCAATCTCATAACAACATAAGAGGTAGGGACCATTATTATCCTCATATTACAATCACTTCATATGCATGTGAAAGCTGGACAATAAATAAAGAAGACAAAACAAGAACTAATGCCTTTGAATTATGGTGTTGGTGAAGAATGTTGAATATACCATGGACTGCCAGAAGAATGAACAAATCTGTCTTGGAAGAAGTACAGCCAGAATGCTCCTTAGAAGCGAGGATGGTGAGACTTCGTCTTACATACACATTATCAGGAGGGAACAGTCCCTAGAGAAGGACATCATGCGGGAAAGTAGAGGGTCAGCGACAAAGAGGAAGACCTGCAATGAGATGGACTGACACAGTGGCTACAATAATGAGCTCAAACACAGCAACGGTTGAGAGAATGGCACAGGACCAGGCAGTGCTTCATTCTGCTGAACATAGGGTTGCTATGAGTTGGAACTGACTCAATGGCACCTACAACAACACATGAGGAAACTGAGGCTCAGAGAGATTAAATGACTGGCCCAAGGTCATGCAGGTAGAAAGCAGCTGAGCCACGTTCATTCCCAGGCAGTGGATATTCCAGTGTGCTGCATAGAACACTGCCTTTTGGTTCAACAAGGCTCGGACATCCCTCTGTGCCACTCTGATCATGAATAGGCCACTGTCATATATCAACAAATCTAAACACCTAACTCAATCTGTGTGAGAAGTTACTCTGATTTATTTCCAATGGACATATGTGGCAATGGCCTTGATGCTAGGTGGCGAGAAGGTGCTTAGGAACATCAGATCTTTCTGGTTGGACAAATTGGGTGACCTCACAACAATCTCCCAGGGTTGTTAAGAGGCTTAATTAAGATAGTTTATACAAAGCATTGGAAACCCTGGTGGTGTAGTGGTTAAGTGCTACGGCTGCTAACCAAAGGGTCAGCAGTTCGAATCTGTCAGATGCTCCTTGGAAACTCTTTGGGGCAGTTCTACTCTGTCCTATAGGGTCGCTATGGATCAGAATCAACTCAATGGCACTGGGTGTACAAAGCGCTTAGCAGAGTGCTTAGTGTTTAGTAGCCATTCAATAAATGGTCACAAATAATAATATTAACGATAGACAGTGGTTGTTCAGCAGTAGAATTCCCACCTTCCATGTGGGAGACCTGGGTTCAATTCCTGGCCAATGCTACTTAAGTGCTGTCATCACTTGTCTATCAGTGGAGGCTTGCATATTGCTATGATGCTGAACAGGTTTCAGTGGAAATTCCAGCCTAAGACAGACTAGGAAGAAAGGCCTGGTGATCTTTCAAAAATGAGCCACTGAAAACACTATGGATCACAAGGGTCCAATCCTGTTTCACACGGAGTTATCATGAGTCAGGGGGCCGACTTTGATAGCAGCTAGAAACAATAACAAAAACAATAATAGTGAGGGCAGTGGTGGTTCAGGGGTAGAATTCTCACCTTCCACGTGGGAGACCTGGGTTCAATTCCCAGTCAACGCACTCCTGAGTAGCCACCACCCGTCCATCAGTGGAGGCTTGCATGTTGCTATGGTCCTGAACAAGTTTCAGCAGAACTTACAGACCAAGACAGACTGGGAAGAAAGGCCTGGTGCTCTAATTCTAAAAATCAGTCAATGAAAACCGTATGGATCATAGCAATCAGATCCACAGTCAATCATGGGGATGGTGCAGTACCAGACAGCCTTTCATTCCATTGCGTATGGGGGTCACCATAAGTCTAGGCTGACTTGGTGGCAGCTAACAACAAGAGTAATAGTAATAACAACCACCCACACTCTGCTTGCATCTCCTCAACTGTTAATCTCTGTGTTCGCTTCATTTTAAGATTTACAGATTTTCCAAGCGGAACGCAAGAGCTAAGTGATCTTCCAACTCACCACCCTGGGCAAACTTCGATCGAATAGCTTCAAAAGAAAAGGTCAGGGTATCCTCACACCCATCACCAGCACTTGGAAAAAAGCAGCTTCCTAGTCCTCCCAATGGAAAAGCTCTGCTATGACCCCGCCTTGCAGGCGCTTGAGGCACGAGACCAGTAGCCTCTCCCATCTCCCATTCCGTAGATAACACCTTAGAAAGCACCAGTTTATTTACAACGAACGTTCGGCTGCTGGTCCTCTCCAATGTAAGTGTATTTCAAAATACTTTAAATTCAGGATAAAGCAGTGAAATGGGAAAAATCTTTACACTCCAATAAGACATCATTACTGGCAAGCGTATTGCCCTTTTAATATCAGACTGAAAACCACCAGTCCGTGAAAGGGAATAAGGGCATCAGCATGGGCATCGGCCAGCTCAATAGACAGGGCTCTGCTAGGGAGGAAAAGGCTCTGGGGGCTCCTTCCTAACCTTCCCCCCCGCCTTTTGAACCAATTAGAGGGTTCCAAACACCACACAGATCGGGTCCATGCCACTACAAGGAGTGGGCAGGGGTAGGTATGTCCTGTTTGCATTTGTACAGTTATTCTAGGGTATGTTCCTTTGTTCCAGCAGAGGAGGATAAGGAGCAGACTGGGCAGGGATCATTAGCATTTAGATTGCACAACTAAGAAACTGAGGAATGGAAAGTACTGGCTGCTGTGACACTTAGAGGGGAGATCAAGAGCAGGCACCAGAAGGACCTGAAACTGGTCAACTGCTTTTATATAGGAAAGGTCCCAAGTAGTGACAACAGAATGGAATGGAGGGAAAGAAGAAAGGAGGAAGGTAGGCAGAAAAGAAGGAAAGAAGGGAGGGAGGGAAGTGAGAGAAAGAGAAGGAGAAAGGGTAGAGGGGAGGGAGGAACTGAGGGCAGGATGAAGGAAGAGAGGGAGGAAGGAAGAGAGGGAAGAAAGAAAAAGTAGAGGAAATAAACTGGGAAGGAGAATGGAAGGCAGGAAATGAGAATTTATATTTACTGAGGGTGCCAAGCACCGAGTAGACATTTTCTGTTTAATTCTGTGAAAGACTTACTGTTTTAACTTACAAATAAAGAAACTGAAACTCAAAGAAGCTTAAGTTTTTTTTAATAATTTATTTTATTTATTTTGTTGTTGTTGTTGAGAATATACACAGCAAAGCATACACCAGTTCAATACTTTCTACATGTCCAATTCAGTGACTCTGAGTACATTCTTCGAGTTGTGAAACCGTTCTTATCCTTATCTTCGTTTTCTGAATTCTTTCTCCCCCATTAACATAAACTCACCGCCCCCTAAGTTTCCTCTCAGATTTGATTTGCTGTTGTCAATTTGATTCCATACAAATAGATCTTAAAACAGCATGATGCTCAAGGCAGACATTCTTTACTAGTCAAGCTATTGTTCGGTTTTAGGAAGAATTTAGGAGAGATATTTTTAGTTTAAGGTTTAAAGATTACCTCAGGGCAAGAGTTTCAGGGATTCATTTAGCCTCCATGGCTCCAGAAAGACTGAATTCCATGAGAATTTGAAATTCTATCCTGCATTTTCCCCCTTTTGATAAGAATTCTTACATAGAATCTTTGCTCAAAATATTCACTAATGATTGCCAGGCACCATACAGTTCTTCTGGTCTGGTTTCAAAGGAGGCAGTTGTTCCTGCAGGCAATTAGCCACACATTCCATTTCCTCCCCCTACTTCTGACTCTCTTTCTTCCTCTGTTGCTCCAGGCAAACAGACACCAATTGTTGCACCTTGGATGGCCTCTTGTGAGCTTTTAAGAACCCAGGCACTCTGCAACAAACTAGGGGGTAGAACAGAAACACTAAACATAATATTAAGCCCATTAATTGGTATATGCCATGAAACTATGACCCTAAACCTCCGAACTAAGGAACCAAATCCCATGAGCTGTTTGGTTGTACATGGCAGCTTTAGCAGCTACTTTTTTTGTCTCTGTTGAAAATATATCCCACAACTTTTGGCAATTCAAATTTTTACAGGTATATAACTTATAGACGGCATTACATTAACCAATGTGATTTTTCCATTACTGTAAATCAAAGCTCAGTACTCCATAAGAAATAAACCCTCCCACCTTTTATCCTCCTTTCAGCCCCTAGTAAACGCTAATAAACTTTGGCCTCTATACATGTGTCTGTTCTTGTCTTTTTATATCAGTGAGGTCATACAATATTTGCCCTTTTGTGACTGACTTATTTCAGCATAATGTCTTTTTTTATTTGTTTAAAAAAAATTTTTTTTTTTTTACTTTAGATGAAGGTTTACAGAACAAACCAGTTTGTCATAAAACAGTTAGTACACACATTGTTACATGGCATTGGTTAACAATCCCAAAACACATCAATACTCTCCCTTCTCAACCCTGGGTTCCCTATTAACAGCTTTCCTGTCCCCTCCTGCCTGCCAATCCCTGCCCCGGGGCTGGTGTGCCCCTTTAGTCTTGTTTTGTTCCATGGGCCTGTTCAATCTTTGACTGAAGGGTGAACCTCAGGATTGACTTCATTACCAAGCTGAAAGAGTGTCCGGGGGCCATACTCTCAGGGTTTCTCCAGTCTCTGTCAGGCCAGAAGTCTGGTCTTCTTTTTTGAGTTAGAATTTTGTTCTACATTTTTTTCCACTCTATCTGGGACCCTCTATGTGATCCTTGTCAGAGCAGACAGTGGTGGTAGCTGGGTACCATCTAGTTTTACTGGACTCTGCCTGGTTTTTTGTAAAAAAACTCTTAGGTGTGCAGAATCTTCAGCCTTTGCTTACTGTTTCCTCTCCCTGTCTATGATAGCTCCGTCTCCCTCCTGGTTCCATTAGGATTTGAAAGTTCCAGATCTCAGTTTTCAAATCTCAGTGTCTCCCCGAAACACCAGAGAACACACTGTGGTCAATCTGTCCACCAGCCGGCAACACCACTCAGGCAAGGTATTATACACTAACCAATCTGTTCATCTCGGGGTGCAGTCTTCTCTCTCTGGTTATTACTCCCTTTTCTTCTCTGTTTCTGCAATCACGTTTTCAGCCAGAAAAACCACACCCAGCAAGCCCCCTTTGGGGCTGGGTGTTGCCCTCAGCTTTTGCCCAAGGCTTCCTTTCCTGCTCTGTGGGTCTCTTATACCTGAGCTGGCATTCAAGTGAAGCACAGGCAGACTTTCCTCTATTTCAGGAGCAGGAGGTGCTGGCATGCCGCAGAAGGATCTTTGAGAAATCTGTCGTGTTGGTTTCAGGGCTCCAGTGGCCCTGTGGTGGTTGGCGGAGAAGTCTCCATTTAGATGACCCACCTCCTAACTCCACTATAGGAAACCTTGTTGTAGGAGTTTCTATCAGTCTAGCAACCAACAGTAACCAGGTCAAGGAGGAGCTGTCAGGCTCCAAGCAAACCCCCAAGGAGATCTGCCTTGTTGCTATCAGAGTCCTCCCGACTTAGTATGTTGGTTGTGGGTATAGCCTCCACTAAGACGTCTGCTTCCTAGCATACAGCAGACTCAGTCAGCAGTCTTCAGTGCTGATGGGAAGGGGGAGCAGACAGACCCAAACTAACCACCAGGGAGGTCTGCCTTGTTGGTTTCAGAGGCCTGAGCCATGAAGTACACTGGCAGGCAGGTAGAGTGCTAACTATGGGAGCAGATTCCACTGCAGCACACCTTCTGCGGTAATTCACAGCAGCCTGGCAATTGCCCATGACTGGGTGGGGGAATGGCTGTCACGCTCCAATTGGACCCATAAGGAGGTCTGTCTTCTTGCTATCAGAGTTCCCCTGGTAGATGGCTGGCTGTGAATGTAGCCTCCAAACACACGACACCTGTTTCCTAGCACACAGAAGCTTCAGTCAGTGGTCCTCAGCAATGGATGGAAAGGAGACAGACAGACCCTAACTGACCCCCAGGGAGGTCTGCCCTGTTGGTTAC
Source organism: Elephas maximus indicus (assembly GCF_024166365.1). NCBI lineage: Eukaryota > Metazoa > Chordata > Mammalia > Proboscidea > Elephantidae > Elephas > Elephas maximus. The sequence goes on along the minus strand of NC_064830.1, from coordinate 85,821,169 downwards.
AGACCTGAGCTATGGGGTGTGCAGGGAGGCAGGTAAAGTGTTGATTATGGGAGCAGACTCCACTGCAGGGACCTTCTGTAACAATGTGCAGCAGGCTTGTGATTAGTAGTGTCCGGTTGAGGGAGGTGCTAGCATGTTCCCAACAGACGCCCAGGAAGTTCTGCCTTGTTGATTTCAGAGCACAAGCTTGGGGCCCTGTCTGTTTGTACAGGCAGGGGCACGGTGGTTAGGGAAGAAAGCTCTTTTTTTAGGGTTGCTCCCCCATATCACAGCAGTCGGCAGCTTATGTGGCTGGAGAGAGGGGCAGGGATGATGGAAGAAGTGATTTTCCTACCATATGGGACTTGTTGTTGATTTGTTCATTGATTCTTGCCTGTCTGCAGTTCCCCCGCTGGCTGCCGGTCCTCTGCTCCCAATTCAGAGTCCCTCTAGGCCAATCACTGTTTCTTTGTCGTATTTCTTGTTGTAATTTGTGGGGGACGGTCAGAACGATGGTCTGTTTACGCTGCCATCGTCCCAGGCTCTGAGCAGTTAAGTTCTTTATGGTCATATGGCTAACTCAAATCCCAAAGTTTTTTCCATACCGATATGCCACTGGCTGTTCCCCAATTTTCACTGAGCTAAATGTTCAAGTGGACCTGAGCTTGCGAGGCCATTAATACTAACAACAAAGTCTAGTGTTTACTAATTTTCCACTCTATGTCAGACACTGTACTAGGCACTTTAAAGCAGTGTCTCATTTAATCATTATAACACTATACCCATTTTACAGATGAAGAAACAAACACTCAGAAAGGCCTGACTAAAGTATGCAGGAGAATCAGGATTCTTACTTGGAACTGTCTTAATTTAGAACCATTAACCTGGGTTCTAGTCCTGGCTCAGCAATTATTCTAAGGAGTGACCAAGGGGTTTTTCTCTTTACGAACAGGCAGCGTATTGTCATTCCAAAGATGTAAGGTAACATATTCACAGCTGCCACCTAATCTTTGGCAGCTGTGAATATGTTACCTTATACGGCAAAATTTATGATATGATTAAGAATCTTGAGATGAGCAGACTATCCTGGATTATCTAGGCGGACTTAATGAAATCAAAAGGGTCCTTATAATGGACAGAGGGAGGCAGGAGGATCAGAGTCAGAGAGAGACTTGAAGATGCTATATTAATGGTTTTAAAGATGGAAGAAGGGGCCATGAACCAAGGAATGTTGGCAGCCTTTAGAAGCTGGAAAAGGCAAGGGAACAACTCTCCCCTAGAGCCTCTGGAAGGAACGCAGCCCTACTGATACCGTGATTGTAGCCCCATGAATCTAATTTTGGACTTGTGACCTCCAGAACTGTGAGATAATAAATTTTTGTTGTTTTAAGCCACTAAATTTGTGGTAATTTGCTACAGTTGTAATAGGAGACTAATATAGAGCCTTAGCTTTCTTATCTATCAAACGGAAACTATAGTCTTGGACTCTCCTATTATTTCAAGTGGCTTTGGTGAGGGTGAAATGTCTTCTGTTCTTATGCTGCCCCTGAATGTCACTCTTGCTAGGACATCCCGCATGGACTATAGTGCCTAAACCAGTTTTACCCTTCCCAAGGCGGGTTTTCATCTAGGCTGCAACATCTTGGCCGACATTTCTCCAGAGCTCTGTTCTGCTTGCTCCAGAAAACAGCCAGCTAGTCTGCTGGGCTCAGTGAAGAATGAAGGCAAACACAGAAGAAAACAGAGCCCAAAGATGGCGTGAAACTGTCCTCATGACATTGTTTAAGCTGCTGGATCCACTGATGCCTAAAGCCAAGGTACCTTGAAATTTTCAGTTAGGCGAGCCAAGAAATTCCCAGTTTTGCTTAAGCTGGTTTTAAATTGAATTACTGTCACCTACAACCAAAAGCGTTTAGAGCATCCTACTATGTATCAGACCAAACCAAAAACCCTGGTGGTGTAGGGCTAACCAAAAGGTCAGCTGTTCCAATCCACCAGGCATATCTTGGAAACCCTATGAGGCAGTTATACTCTGTCCTATAGAGTCACCATAAGTCAGAATCAACTCAACGGCAATGGGTTTGGTTTTTTGTTTTTTTGCTAGGTTTGATTCCAGGCTAATGTACCTCACACATAGCCACCACCCCATGTGTTGTCAGTGGAGGCTTGTGTGTTGTTATGATACTGAACAGGTTTCAATGAAATTTCCAAACTAAGACAGACTAGGAAGAAAGGCATGGCAATCTACTTCTGAAAAACACCCAGTGGAAACCCAATGGATCACAATGGTACAATCCTCAACTGATCATGGGGGTAGCGCAAGACAGGGCATATTTCATTCCATTAGGCATGGGGTCACCATGAGTCAGGGACAGATTCAGTAGCAGCTAACAACGACGAATCAGGCCCTGTACCACAAAACTTTGCTGCGATCAGTCTATATGGTATGATTACTTCTTTTAATAGATGAAAAAACAGAGACAAAAATTAGTTAAGCCACTTGCCCAAAGCACAATGGCTCCTAAGTTAGTGACAGTGTAATTTAAACCTAAATTTGAGTACAAAACCTTTGTTCTTTCCCCAGTACCAATTTTTAACTTTCATTTTACTGGAACACAACTCGTAAGGTCATAAAGCCAAATTGAAAATGCTGTTTCTCTCAGGTCTTTACTCTTGTACTAAAAATAATAGATCACAGTTGTTGTTAAGTCCTATGATGGAGCCTCTTAAAGTCTCTGCTGAAAATCTTATTAAGTTTTCTGTGCAGAATGTAATGCTTGGTAGTAAAAGATACAAGTTCTTTGTAAAAAATTTTTATCAGAAAACATGATGTAAAAACTGTTGGCTGCCAGGTAGTTGCCCAAGGAGTCATTTTACTTAAATTCAAATAACACCTAGAACATTTTTAACAGCTGGCAATTTCTGTTAAGAAGGACTTTTTTGTCATTTGTTTGTTTACTATGTAGGAGAGATGGAAAGCTGCATTCATAATGGGGCGGGGGGGAGTATCAACAGATAATCCATAACTTCCTTCTCTCCTCTTCCCTCCTCCCCTTCTAAAGTGGTTTCTGTGTTTGTCTGCTCAGCTGGGGATTTTGTTGTTCTATTGATCTGGAGCTTTGGGTGGGTGAGAAGGGGCTTTTTTTTCTGATGAACTGATCTAAATATCACAAGCCAAATTGTCTACCAAAACCCAAAAACCAAACCCATTGTCGTCGAGTCGATTCTGACTCATAGTGACCCTGTAGGACAAAGTAGAACTGCCCCCCATACAGTTTTCAAGAAGCGCCTGGTGGATTTGAACTGCTTACCTTTTGGTTAGTAGCTGTAGCACTTAAACACTACACCACCAGGGTTTCCGAGTTGTCCACAGTAGTGCGTAAAGGAGTAAGCAGCCAAAGTTGTATTCCTGTTTCGAAGACCTTTGATGTTTTCTTTTTTTGGTAATCTTTAAACATAGAAGATTATTGTTTGCTTCCAGAATAAAATATACTGTCTTCAAATATGCTGTCTCTTCTCTCTTCCTTTTATTTTCCCATCATTAATGGAGACTAAAAACCAGCATGATGCTGAATGGCACCAAGCCTTGATGGGGAGGCACTGGGGACTGAATGGTAGGGATGAGACAGATTAAGGCATTGTGTCCTTCCTGATGGCTTAGTGATGCAAGCCCACTGTTACGAATCTGGAAATCCAAGGGCAAGCCAAAGATTTGGAAGTGGGCGCAAAAACCACCCGTATTTCAAAGTTGGCTAGAATTAAAAAAAAAAAAAAAACTGTATTGGCCAAACAAAACACATCTGGTGGCTAAATACAGCCTATAAGCCATGGGTTTGGGGCAATTGGCATAGAGAGGAGAATTGGATAAAGCCAAGGAAGGCTTGATAGACGTTCGTTAGAAAAGGCACAGAGCTGCTCCCATGAGAAAAGGAGACCTGAGATGGAGAGAAGACAGAAGGGGGAGAGACAACAATGGGAGCATTTGGGGGAGACTCGGGTAGAAGCTGTGAGTACAAGCCAGTTTTGTGAAATCTTGGGAGAAAGGTGGAAAGGGGATTATAAGAGGTTTCCCCGGATGCCCAACTATGGCATTCCTTTGCTGCTTTCATAGAAGACTTCAGTGTTTACTTAAATTGATTTTTGTGTGTGTGTGTGACATAGGGTTGAAGTTTCTTTTGGCAGTAACTCTCAGTTTTTAGAGGTTGTACTTCCTTTTGTGGCAGTGTGGCTCGCTGAGAAAAGGATGAGCTGACAGGGGCTGCAATCTTGGCTCCACCCCACAGGGGCAGATGGCCTAGGATCTATATTGTTACTCACCTCCCTGTGCCCCAGTTACTTCACCTGTAAACTGGGAATGGTAACAGCAGCTACCTCACAGAGTTATGATGGAGATAATGTTTGTAAAGCACTTAGCAGTGCTTGATCCATATTGAATTATCAATAAATGCCTTTCATTATTATTTATTGTCTCATTTACTTTGGATAAGTTTCCTAAACTCTTAGAATTTCAATTTCTTTATATTCTAATAAGAGCTTAAAAACATCTGCCCCTCAGGGAGAATTAAATGTCCTCATATATATAAGGGTTTTAGCACATTGGTAAGCACATTGCAGAAGCTCAATTAATAGTACCAATATGTCTGAATCCCCTCATTCTCCTGCCCCCTCTCCCTCTTTGCTCTACTCCCCTCTCCTCCTCTTCTTCTTCTTTTTTTTTTTTTTTTTATTTTTTTACCCCAGGGAAGCTCTATTGGGGGCCACTTACAAATACACTCAGAGTGCAAGGTTAGAAACAGATGACAGTAAAAGACCATGGTTGCGGGTTTTATTCCAAGGCAGTGAGAGGCATGAAAGATTAGAAAAGAATGGCAAGAATGTTTGGGTGGAAAGGAGAGAGACTAGAAGTTAGGAAGCTGTAATGTGGTCTCAGAACCCACCCAAATTCCCAGAGAATAAGAATCAGGATCAGCACAAAGCTGGTTCCTATGAGGTAGAGATCAGACATACCTCTGCTCTCCAACTTCTTCATCATTTCTGACACCAGCCACCCAACCCCCCAGCCCCCTTTGCACTCTCTACTCTGCTTGGTTTGATAATTCATTGCAAGAGCCGCACAAAACTCACAGACCAATTACATAGTTTATTAGGAAACTAACAGGCTACAACACAAGATCTGAATCAACTTGGAAGTAACAGGAAAAACTTGGGATCAGGAAGCTTATAGGCAAGGTCTGGAAGGCTCCCCCTCAGAGAAAGAACATCCCTCCCTTCTTCAGTACAGAACAGCTTCCAACCAGGACAGCGCTTGACCTATAACTCTTTTAGGAGGTTCTCTCCTCCTCTCTCTCTCCTCTAAAAAAGTTCTGTGGGGTTTGCTGCTTATATAAGCAAACCCTTGGTCAATTTCAAGGCCTAAAATTCATGGCCATCCCAGCAGGACTACAAATCGACCAATCCTTCGGTGGACTGCAAGTCACTTAATTCTATTGGGTGGAATTTCAAGCCACTATTTGAATAGCAAATTGGCCAATCCCTGCAAGGTGCATAACATAGACCAATCACAGGGTAGGCTGTGGACCAGCAAATCATTTTTTTTTTTTTTAATGATTGTATTTTAGATGAAAGTTTAAAGTACAAAGTAGTTTTTCATTGAAAAATTTATACACGAGTTGTTTGGTGACATTGTTGCAGTCCCCTCAAAGTGTCAGCACTCTCCCCCTTTCCTTTTCTGCCCTGGCTTCTTCATGTCCATTCACCCAGTCTTCCTGTCCTTTCCTGCCTTCTTGTCTTTGATTCTGAGCAGATGTTGACCATTTTGTCTCATATACTAGTCTGAATTGACAAGCATATTCCTCATATGTGCTATTGTGTTTTATAGTCCTGTCTAATCTTTGGCCCATTTTGAATCAGATAATCACATGGTCTACTAAACCGGGAATGACAACTTGGAGAGGAATGGCATTGGGTTCATCGTCAAAAAGAACATTCCAAGATCTATCCTGAAGTACAACACTGACAGTGATAGGATAATATCCACACACCTACAAGGAAGACCAGTTAATATGACTATTATTCAAATTTACACACCAACCACTAAGGTCAAAGATGAAGACACTGAAATTTTTACCAAATTTTGCTATCTGAAATTGATCAAACATGAAATCAAGATGCATTGATACACTGGTAATTACTAGCAATTGTAATGCAAAAGTTGGAAGCAAAGAAGAAGGATTGGTAGTTGGAAAATATGGCCTTGGTGACAGAAACTATGCTGGAGATCACATGATAGAATTTTGCAAGACCAACAACTTCTTTATTGCAAATACTTTCGTCAACACCATAAATGGTGAATATACACGTGAACCTCACCAGATAGAATACACAGGAATCAAATGGACTACATCTGTGAAAAGAGACAATGGAAAAGTTCAATATCATCAGTCAGAACAAGGCCAGGGGCTGAATGTGGAACAGACCATCAACTGCTCATATGCAAGTTCAAGTTGAAGTTGAAGAAAATTAGAACAAGTCCACAAGAGCCAAAGTGCACCTTGAGCATACCCCACCTGAATTCAGAGATCATCTCAAGAATAGATTTGACGCACTGAACACTAATGACTGAAGACCAAATGAGTTGTGGAAAGACATCAAGGACATCATACACGAAGAAAGCAAGGGGTCATTAAAAAGACAGGAAAGAAAGAAAAGACCCTGAAAGTTGCTCTTGAACACAGAGTAGCTAAAGGGAAAGGAAGAAATGATGAAGTAAAAGAGCCGAACAGAAGATTTCAAAGGGCAGCTCAAGAAGACAAAGTATTATAATAAAACGAGGAAAGACCTGGAGATAGAAAACCAAAAGGGAAGAACACACTTGGCATTTATTAACCTGAAGGAACTGAAGAAAAAATTCAAGCCTCGAGTTGCAACAGTGAAGGATTCCTCTTGGAAAATATTAAACAATGCAGGAAGCATCAAAAGAAGGTGGAAGGAAATACACAGAGTCACTGTACCAAAAAGAATTGGTCAAGACTCAATAATTTCAGGAGGTAGCATATGATCAAGAACCGACGGTACTGACGTTAGAAGTTCAAGTTTTACTGAGAGCACTGGTGAGAAACAAGCCTCCAGGAATTGACAGAATACCATTTCAGAAGTTTCAACAAATGGGTGCAGTGCTGGAAGTGCTCACTTGTCTACGCCAAGAAATTTGGAAGACAGTTACCTGGCCAACCGACTGGAAGAGATCCATATTTATGCCCATTCCAAAGAAAGGTGATCCAACAGAATGTGGAAATTATTGAACAATATCATTAATACCACCCACAAGTAAAATTTTACTGAAGATAATTAAAAAATAGTTGCAACCATATATCGACAGGGAACTGCCAGAAATTCAAGAGGGATTCCGAAGAGGACGGGGAACCAGGGATAACATTGCTGATGTCAGATGGGTCATGGCTGAAAGCAGAGAATACCAGAAAGATGTTTACCTGTGTTTGATTGACTATGCAAAGGCATTCGACTGTGTGGATCATAACAAATTATGGATAACATTGCAAAGAATGGGAATTCTGGAACACTTAACTGTGCTCATGAGGAACCTGTACTTAGACCAAGAGGCAATTGTTCGAACAGAACAAGCTTGTGGTTTAAAATCAGGAAAGGTGTGTGTCAGGGTTGTATCCTTTCACCATATATATTCAATCTGTATGCTAAGCAAATAATCTGAGAAGCTGGACTATACAAAGAAGCATCAGGACTGGAGGAAGACTCATTAACAAACTGATATGTAGATGACACAACATTGCTTGCTGAAAACGAAGAGGACTTGAAGCACTTACCGATGAAAATCAAAGACTACAGCCTTCAGTATGGATTACAGCTCAACATAAAGAAAACAAAAATCTCACAACTGGACCAATAAGCAACATCATGACAAAGGGACAAACAACTGAAGTTGTCAAGGATTTCATTTTCACTGGATCCACAATCAACACCCATGGAAGCAGCAGTCAAGAAATCAAGCAACACATTAAAAAAGATCCCTTTAAAGTGTTAAAAAGCAAAGACGTCACTTGAAGGACTAAGGTACACCTAACCCAAGCCATGATATTTTCAATCACCTGGTACTCATGGGAAAGCTGGACAATGAATAAGGAAGACTGAAGAAGAATTAATGCCTTTGGATTATGGTGTTGACAAAGAATATTGAATATACCATGGACTGCCAGAAGAACAAACAAATCTGTCTTGAAAGAAGTACAGCCAGAATGCTCCTTAGAAGCAAGGATGGTGAGACTGTCTCACACACTTCAGACATTTATCAGGAGGGACCAGTCCCTGGAGAAGGACATCATGCTTGGTAGAGGATCAGTGAAAAAGAGGAAGACCCTCAACAAGATGGATTTACACAGTGGCTGCAACAGTGGACCTAGGCATGAAAATGGTTGTGAGGATGGTGCAGGACTAGGCAGTGTTTTGTTCTATTATACACAGGGTCGCTATGAGTCAGAACTAACTCAATGGCACCTAACAACAACAACCACCTTTGGCTGAAAAGTGGACTTCGGGATTGGCTTCAGTTCTGTGTTAGCAGGGTGCTGAGGGCCACAGTCTCAGGTGTTCCTCCAGTCTCTGTCAGCCCAGTAAGTCTGGTCTTTATTTATGAATTTGAATTTTGTTCTACATTTTTCTCCTGCTCTGCCCAGGGCCCTATCCTGTGATCCCTGTCAGAGCACTTGGTGGTGGTAGCTGGGCACCATTTCATTCTTCTGAGCTCAGGTTGATGGAGGCTGTGGTTCATGTGGTCCATTTGTCCTTTGGACTAATACTTTCCTTGTGTCCTTGATTTCCTCATTCTTCTTTGCTCCAAACATGATGGGATCAATAGTTGTATCTTAGATGGCTGCTTGCAAGCTTTTTAAAATCCCAGATGCTACTTACCAAAGTAGGATGCAGAACATTTTCTTTATGCCAATTGACCTAGATGTCCCCTGAGACCATGGTGCTCAGTCCTCAGCCCCGGTAACTCGGTCCGTCAAGGTGTTTGGATGTGTCCAGGAAGCTTCTATGACTTTGCCTTGACCAAGCTGTGCTGCCTTCCACTATATTGTGTGATGTATTTCTCTTCACCAAAGTTAACTTGTCTACTATCTAGTTAGTGATTTCCCCTCCCCACCCTTTCCCTCCCTCATAACCATCAAAGATTTTTTTTTTCTGTGTGTAAACCTTTTCGTGGGTTTTTATAACAGTGGTCTCATGTTTATCCATTCATCTGCTGATGGGCACTTAGGTTGTTTCCATTTTTTGCTATCGTGAATAACGTTGCAATGAACATGGATCTGCATATGTCTATTCATGTGACGGCTCTTATTCCTCTTGGATACAGTCCTAGGAGTGGGATTGCTGGATTATATGATATTTCTGTTTCTAGCTTTTTAAGGAAGTTCCATATCATTTTCCTTAGTGTTTGTACCATTTTACATTCCCACCAGCAATGCATAAGAGTTCCAATCTCCCCACAGTTTCTCCAACATTTGTTATTTTCTGCCTTTTTTTTTTTTTATTAGTACCAGTAATGTCAGGGTGAGATGATATCTCACTGTAGTTTTGATCGGCATTTCTCTAATGGCTAATGAGATAAAACTGCTGTGAAATACTTCTTTAAAGTGCTACAAAGCAAAGATGTCACTTGAAGGACTAAGGTGCTCCTGACCCAAGCCACGGTGTTATCAGTCTCCTCATATGCATGGAAAAGCTGGACAATGAATAAGGAAGACTGAAGAATCGATGCCTTTGAATTTTGATGTTGACAAAGAATATTGAATATACCATGGACTGCCAGAAGAACAAACAAATCTGTCTTGCAAGAAGTACAGCCAGAGTGCTCATTGGAAGCGAGGATGGCAAGACTTCATCTCACATACTTTGGACATGTTATCAGGAGGGGCCAGTCCCTGGAGAAGGACATCATGCTTGGTAGAGGGTCAGTGAAAAAGAGGAAGACCCTCAACGTGATGGACTGACACAGTGGCTGCAAAAATAGGCTCAAGCATAACAAGGATTGTGAGGATGGTACAGGACCAGGCAGGGTTCCATTCTGTTGTACACAGGGTCACTATGGGTCAGAACCGACTCAATGGCACCTTAACAACAACAACAATCATTAATGATAGTGAGCATTTCCTTATGTGTCTGTTGGCCGCCTGAATGTCTTTGTTGGTGAAGTGTCTGGTCATATCCTTTGCCCATTTTTAAATTGGATTATTTGTCTTTTTGTTGTTGAGGTATAAGTAATCATTTTCAGCAGAATTACAAACCCAGGACCAGAAAGGCCATATATAAAGCACTAGAGAAGCTATCCAAGTAAGAGATGATAAGAACCTGCACTAAAGGGGTACAAGTGGTAAAGGAGAGGCAGAGTAAAATTAGGGAAATATTTAGCAGGCAGAATCAATAAAGTTAGGCAACAGATTCAATGTGAGGTTAAGAGAGGGAGGACTGAAAGATGACTCTGAGGCTCAACCCAGGGTTACTGTAAGGACTGTAATGGCAAAGATAATAGATCCAGACTGCGACAGGTTTGAGGCACATTTGAGTCTAAATGTCTAACAGCCGGAAACGCTAGGATGGAGGCTCTGTGACAGCAGGGACTGTGTCTGTTTTATTCATATGCCTACTGCCTGGGACAGGGTCTGAAAGAGTATAAACAGTGAAGAAATGTTTTATGAATGAACGAACAAAATGCTGTACCAGAATTCAGGCAAGCAATTGAGCCTGGCAATTAGTGTTTCAGAGTCTTTTTATAGAGTCAATAGCTGAAATCATACAATTTAATGGGGCAGTTTAAGCAAAGAGTGAACCGAGACAGAAACCAAAGAGAACTAAGGACAGATCATCAGGGGGTTCTCACAGGTGCTGGTAGGTGGTGGTAGCATGCTCAGACGAGGGGGAATTGGAGTCAGCGAGGTGGATAGACTGACTGGCAACAGAGACATCATATCAAAAAGTGTGTCTTCTATTCTGAGGCTTAGAACCATTACATCAGCCTTCAGAGAAGCCACAGCTTGGAATCCTAGAAGGACGGAGCCCGCTGGCACCTAAACAAGAAAAGAGTTGCAGAAAAAGAAGCAGGAGTGAAAGCTCCCCAGCTTGTTAAATCCTGCTTGAGGCAAAGGAAATCAGCCTTCAGGCCCAGCAGATTCCAGGAAACTGTCAAGTGGAGGAATTACCCCTCATCCCCGCACCCAGGACAGCCTGACAACCACATCCAGCCAGGCCCAAGAAATCAAGCCAGGGTGTCTTTGAGCAGGACTTGCAGTGGCAAGAGAAGCCAGGCTGCCAGTGGGTATTGATCCCCCAGTGTCTCACATCATCCCTCAAGCAATTCCAGAGATTACACTGTTCTTTCCACTTGGGTCTGAGCTGCTTGCAATACAATGAAAGTTTTTTTCTCACTCAGCAGTTATGGTCCTTGCTAGTCTTGCACTGCCTTTGATGAATGACAATTTAGCCATCTCTTTGCTGTCCTTCCTGGGTAACCCCAAACTTAATTGCCATTTATGTAGAAGGGACATTGGACTGGTGGATGGGGAAAATTACTGAAGTGGCAGGGCCAGAAATTGACGTTCAAAGAAAAATGCTTTCACTGTTTTTTAGAAAGGAGGAAACACCTTTGGTGGTTCTTTTGGGGAACAGGGAGAGAAATCTACAACATCCACCACTGCACCGAGGAACTTCGTGAAAACTTTGGCCCTGCCGCTGCGGGTCCTGCATGATCCCCTCAAGGCCCGGCAAGGGCCTTCCAGCCCTCCGCCTCCAGGCGTGCCAGCGGCTCCCTTCCCTTCCTGCCTCCCTATCTGCCTTCTCTGCCCTTCTCATGGGCCCTGGTGCCCTAACCGGGACCACTCCGCGGCTGCCACCCGGGGAGGAGCCATAGTCTCCAGCCAGGCGTGACCCGCAGGGCGCCCTGGCTGAGTGCGGCAGCGGCCTCACGGGACATCTCCCTTGTAGGCTCTGATGTCTTCTGGGCGGTCGCTATCTCAGGCGAGACCTGTGGGCCAACTTGGGGTGGGATGGGCGACAGGACCGCCTTCCCTGCCGCCCCAGGGCCAGGGCTGACGCAGGCCAGGAGAGCCAGTGAGAGACATATAAAACCAAAAAACCAAACGCGTTGCTGTTGAGTCCATTCCGACTCAGAGCGACCCTACAGGACACAGGAGAACTGCCCCATAGAGTTTCCAAGGAGTGCCTGGAGAATTCCAGCGGTAGCACTTAACCGCTCCTGCCTCCAGGGTTTCCAAACCCGTTGTTGTCCAGTCGATTCTGACTCATAACGACCCTATAGCACAGACTAGCACTGACCCATAAGGGACAGGATCTACAGTACTTAGCAGTACTAAAGCTATGTCCTGTTCTCTGACAGGAATTTCTGAACTCTGTTGTAACCTTGGAAACCCTGGTGGCACAGTGGTTAATTGCTATGGCTGCTAACCAAAAGGTCGGCAATTTGAATCCACCAGGCACTCCTTGGAAACGCTATGGGGCCGGGTTCTACTCTGTCCTATAGGGTCTCTGTGAGTCAAAATCCACTTGATGGCAACGGGTATGGTTTTTTGGTTTTCTTTTTTGGTATTATAACCTTATGGGACCACAGATGTATATGCGGCAGGAACTGATGTTATGTAGCACATACCTATAAAAGCTTGATCTACAGGTGGACACTTGAGACTATGTTGGCATCTCCTGCCTGGAGGGGAGGTGAGAGGGTGGAGGGGGTTAGAAGCTGGCGAAATGGACACAAAAAGAGAGAGTGGACGGAGAGAGCGGGCTGTCTCATTAGGCGGAGAGCAATTGGGAGCGTGTAACAAGGTGCATATGGGTTTTTGTGTGAAAGACTGATTTGATTTGTAAACTTTCACTTAGAGCACAACAAAAATTATTTTAAAAAAAAGTAAAAAAGGGGGGAAAAAGCTCGATCTAGTATATCAGAGGATATTCTCTCATAAATAACTCTTACTAAGTGTTAAATACAAAGATAAATACTTCAAGGTCAAAAACTACTCTTCAGCTGTGTGCTCTATCTCCTGGATCTAAATCACCATTCATTCCAAGCCAGACACTCAAAGTCATTGTTGGCACTCCTTCTGCCACTTCATTCAGTCACTCGCCAAGCTGTTTGATTTTACTTGACAAATCTCTTTCAAATTTACCCTCTTCCTGTCACTACTGCCAGTGTCTTCTTTTAGTGTCTTATCATCTTGGGCTAGAAAGCATATCCGCAGCTTCTTAAGTCTCTCTCCCTGTCCTAGCCAGCAGGGATTTCTCCCAGTAATCGTACTCTGTCAATTATCTTTGTCAAATGCAGATAGGATGTTACTCTCTTATTTAAAAATCTCCTAGAACTCTAAATTATTTTTGGAATAAAGTTTAAACTTCCGACAGAATTTTCTAAGCTCACTTTCCTGCTACTTCTCCACTTTCCACCTGTGTCTTAGCCACTCTGAGCTTCTCATTACTCTTAGAACACATTGGGTTCTAGGATGCTCTTGTACATTTGGTTCCCTTTTCCCAGAATTCCTTTCATCCTTTTCTTCGTAGAGCACTCTGTCTTCTATGATCTGCTTGCCAGTCGTCCATGGGTCTTGAGTTCGGTCCCACTTACCCCTCCTTGTTCTTTCTTCTCAGTGTTCTGAAGGGATCCCTAACTCCCTGTTCTTTGGGAGCCCCAAGATAGGACACAGTCCTCCAAGAGAGTCAGAGTTTTATCTCAGTTATTTATTTCTTGGAATATCCCCAGGGTGGAAAGGACAAATGATACCATGTCCACTGGATGTGGGTAGAAGTGAGGGGACAGTGTCAGGTGGGGGTGTCATAAAAAGGAGAGATGCTGAAAGGAGCAAAAGTTTCTGTTTGTATCTTCCTTGCCAACTCCACCAGACACCACCTAGCCCCCAACAGCTGTTCTGAGCCCAAAGTCCAGGAAAAGAATCCCAGCTCCCAGCAGTGGCCCAGGAGGACCTGCTGTAGTCTGTCAGCCAGGGAGTACTGGTGATTCTTCTTGAAAACTCTATTGAGAAGTATAGACATTTTCCAAATAGGAATGAAGGAGGCCCCATGAAAAATGAAGCTCAAATTAAATGCATATGACCACACTGGTTGTTTATTATTGAAAAGATAACATACAATATATATAAACATGATCAAGTAAAGGATATCCTGTATATGATGGAGCATTTTTAGGAGGTACACAAAAACTGCTGGACAGCAAGCTTGGGCGCGAGGGTTGACAGAGAAACTTACTTCCACCTTATGTAGTCTAAGTAAGTGCACATTTTTTGAATGAATAGCATCATAGTAAAAATATTAATCAACATCTTGTATTTTTGCTTGAAATATACTTTGGAGATCATTCCGTATCAGCCCAGAATGATCATGGTCCTTTTACAGCTGTGTAGTATCAATTGTGTGGATATACATAAGTAGCTCAGCTTCCCTATTGATAGGCCCTTTTTTTTTAGTTTATAAAGTTAATCCTATGTAGACCAAAGACAATATATGCAGTCTGGTGTAGGTCCAAAGTCCTTGAACCTCTCTTTTCTAGAAGTATCCAGGCTGCTGGCACTTTGTTCCCCAAGTATGCCCCTTCCTTTCCAAAGAGGATCACCCCAATACCTAAGCATCCATGCTTCCAAACCCCAAGTAATATAAATACTGCAAATGTCACCAACTTAGAACTAAAACAGAGATTGAAAAGCAGATTTGCGTTGTTGACAGAAATGTTCCAGAAATCTCTCCTAGCCTGTGCTCCAACTGGGGATATCAGACTCACACATTAAGTACTTTGAGGACCTGACAAGACAAGTTATAATTAAGAGCCAAATTGTATATCATCAAGTGGCAAAATGAATGGCTTGGGCCATAGGAGCAATAGCAGTCGGATCAACTTGGGGAGCTTCCTTGCTTCATTAGCAACACTAAAGTGGCTTCATTATCAGAGACTCCTTGACCATTTCCCATGTTGTGTTCTTTCCTTGAACCCCTTTGAAAAGAGTTGTGTGCTCTTTCCTAAAGAACCTTAGAGAAAGAGCAGAAAATCCGGGGGCTCCTCACACCCATCCTTGCCATTCCCCCTTTGAGTGGGATGTGCAGATTTGCTTCTCCTGGAAACAGTCTCTCGTACATATGGCATGTTCTTGGAGGAGACGTGCCCGCATCTCAAGGAACTCATTCAGGGCAGAGCTGGCACCGGCATAAGACCTCCCACATCAGAACAAGAATAGAGGTGACATGGGTCCTCAGATCACCACTCGACAGCACCCCAAATCTGGGTATTGATGTGTTTTGCAGGAAAACAAGGATGGATTCTGATGCAGTTTGACTCTGATTCCTTGTTGCTGCTGTGTTGACATGTGAGAGGCTCTGGGAGAGATTTGAAGTTATCCATGTTCGTTATCTGAACCTTGCTGGAATCAAAAGCACCTCTCTATAAACCCCACTCTATTGGTTGCCCAGTGCCTATTCAACACTCTTTTGACAATATCACCCTGATTTCCTTTTGGCAAACTGTCTCTTCTTCAGTGGCTTTGGGCTTGTGGGACTATTATAACAGGTGCCCTATCTTACCTTAGCCAAAGAGGGGAGATATTTCATCATTCCTTCATTGGTTCATTCCACAAATATTTATAGAACATCTACTATGTTCCAAACACTGGCCTTGGTGCTGAAAACATATACTGTTCATTAACTGTCAGAGTTTCTCGCTTCTGATTTTTATAGCACTTACATGCTAGTGGGCAATACAGCTTCCCTTGACTCAAGCTAGGCGAATTGGTAAGTTCCCTCTCTGGAATTAGGATCTTATACAGAATGACACAATGGCTAAAAATGATCGCAGCACATCTATTCCAGCTTGACTACTTTATGAGACTGTGGGGGGAGGGAGTCCCTAATTCTTGGACTCCCCAAAACTGCCATATTTCTAACCACAGGAATTCCTGGGTGCTTATTCATATCTATGGGGTCCCTGAGTGGTATAAATGGTTAATGTGCTCAGCTGCTAACTGAAAGGTTGGAAGTTCAAGTCCACTCAGAAGCTCCTCAGAAGAAAGACCTGGTAATCTACTTCCGAAAAATCAGCCATTGAAAACACAACGGAGCACAGGTCTACTCTGACACAGATGAGGTCAACGTGAGTCAGAATCAACTCGACAGCAAGCGGCTTGTTATCCGTATCTCTACCCCGTTTTCCTTGGAAACCCTGGTGGCGTAGTGGTTAAGCGCTATGGCTGCTAACCAAAGGGTCGGCAGTTCAAATCTGCCAGGTGCTCATTGGAAACTCTACGGGACAGTTCTACTCTGTCCTATACGGTCGCTATGAGAAGGAATAGACTTGACGGTGCTGGGTTTGGGTTTTTTGCCGGTGTCTGTTTTTATTGCTTGTAAGCAAAGAACCTCAAGGATGTTTGTGCTGACTCCCCCAGCCTGTATATCTGGGCACCAATTTTGCTTGCATACCTTACCTTGCCAAAACCTGGTGTGTGTGTGTGTGTGTGTGTGTGTGTGTGTGTGTGTGTGTGTGTGTGTGTTATCAGAGTTTTATGAAGACGATAAAATAACTACTTGAAAAGAACTGAATCTGTGTTGTAGAACGCGTTTCATGCAGTTTGCCTCTTTCCCTCCTTCCTTTCTCTCTTCACCCCCATCCTCAAATTTCACTAATATTTAAAGTAGAATTTTAATGTTCACTGTTTGTATCTTCTTACTAGGATGCTGATGTTGTCCTTTGGCAGCAGTGGTTAGGAAAATCTGTGCCCTATTCTTGCCTATCTTGGTTCTCCTCCATGCTGTAACTAGCCCACTTTTCCATCCTTCAGTTTGGCATTGCTCGCTGTTTAAAACATGTTTGCAAATGCTACTTCGTAACTGCTTTGTATCAGGTAAAATATCCTAATTGCTTGTCTTTCTCAGGTTCTGTGTATATTGTAGCTTCCAGTCAGTCCTGCAGGAAACATGAGTCTGTGAGATGTGCCCCAAGGGCAGCTTTTCTCTTTCTAAGCTGAACTCCTGCGTGGCAACAGCAAACATACATTTTCTTGCTGATTTGCTGGTGTGCTCAGGAAATTCCTCTAGGCCAGAGTTTTCAAACCCAGATATTTTCAAGTCCAGGCAGATAATGCAAAGCAGTTAAGAGAGCCGAGTGTTAGACCACACCAGGTGGTGCCGAGCCTTAGATGCCAGCCGTCATTCAGCTGTGGCCATGCAGAAAAGCTCTTCCAAGAGAAGTTTTGAAATCTGAAGTTTGGGGTGAAATCTAGCAATGTTTAGACGCTGGCAATTAACAACATCAAAGGAATTCATGTCTTGAGAAACAAACAAGACGTGTTTGTGGGCAGGTTTTTGTCCGCAGCTGTCCGTTTTCTGCCCTAGGCTTTCCTGCATCGATTTTGTAAGACATCTCACTATGGATCAGCTTCTGTGCTTCTGTGTACTTTTAGCTTTGTATTTTTGTTCATTCTTATGCTCTTGCATTGTTTCAAATCGAAAATCTTCTTCCAGACCACTTAATTCATGCTGTTGCCTTAGGGATGACACCAGGTGCCCTTTACGCCACCCTAGGCCCCTGGGGACTGTTGAACAGAACTTCCAGCCTCTAGCCTTGATTTCAATGCTTTCAGTTACAGAAAATTTACTACCACCTAGCAGCTTATTCCATAATAAGAAGCCCTATAGTGTAGTGGCCACCACCTGTCTTTCAGTTTGTCCTCCTGTGGTGGCTTGCGTATTGCTCTGATGCTGGGAGCTATGCTACCGGTATTTCAAATACCCACAGGGTCACCCACAGTGTACAGCTTTCAGCGGAGTTTCCAGACTAAGACAGACTAGGAAGAAAGCCTCATGATCTACTTCTTAAAATTAGCCAATGACTACCCTATGGAAAACAAGAATATTTCTCAATATAGCACTGGAAGATGAGCCTTTATGTTGGAAGGCACTCAAAATACACAGTGACCGCAACAATGGACTTGAGCATTCCAGCGATCATGAAGATGGTGCAGAATCAGGCAACATTTTGTTCTACTGTACACGGAGTTGCTGTGAGCCGGAGCCAGCTTGACAGCAGCTAACAACAGCACTATAACAGAGTGGAAAGGATGTGAATTTTGGAGTAAAACAAGTATGAGTTCAGATCCCAGCTTGATCTCTTAGACTGTACAAACCATGATTTCCTCATCTGCTAAACAAATCCTTGTTTGGGGAATTAAATGTGATAACACTGGTCAGCACATTGTACATTTCGCATAGTAAGACATTCTAAGTGACAGTTTCCCTTCTTTCTGACCATTATTTCCTGTTCATTTGTCCTGGGAATGCCCTCCTGAGTCATAAGAGTATGCTGAATCTCTCTTTCACATTATGGTCCTTCAGAATTAAAAGGTCATGTTCATGTCTGCTCCATATCTTTTCCAGACTCAAATGCTGTTTGTTGCCCTCAAGTTGGGTTCAACTCATGTCAACCCTGTGTACAACAGAATGAAACATTTGATGATCGTATCTTGATTCACTGTTGCAGCTACTGCGTATTTTGAGTGCTTTCCAATGTAGAGGTGGCTCACTTCCAGCACTATATCAGGCAATATTCTGTTGTGACCCATAAGGTTTTCGTTGGCCAATTTTCAGATGTAGATTGCCACACCTTTCCTCCTAGTCCATCTTAGTCTGGAAGCTCCACTGAAACCTGTCCATCATGGGTGACCCTGCTAGTATTTGAAATACTGGTAGCATAGCTTCCAACATCACAGCAACACGTAAGCCACCACAATACAACAAACTGACAGATTCAATGTAACTGGTCATTTTACATGTAAAGGGATCCTATATGGACAATAATTCCAGTCACTTCTGGAATTCAGGCAAGATAAGGTATGTTTGGAGTCTCAATAGAGATGGCCTTCCAGAAGTCTGTTTCAGGGACTGATAAACTATCTGTGAAAGGGATCATCCTAGGGAAGAGGGGCATAGCGGAAAAGGATCCGTGCAATCATAATGCTTCAACATTCTGGAGGGTGTGTTGTTGTTGGGTGCCATTGAGTCAAGTCCAACTCATAGCAACCCTGTATTACACAGTAGAACTGCCCCCATTGGGTTTCCTATGCTAGTATCTTTACAGGAGCAGGTGGCCAGGTCTTTTCTCCTGTGGTGTAGGGATAGTGAAAAGGGTCTGTCCTAGCATAGCATGTGATGTGTGTGCCCAGCACAGCTCCTATTGACACATGCCCACATCTCTAAGGAGAAGACAGTGAATCAAGAAAAGGATAAACGAAAAGCAAAAGGAAAAGAAGTGTCTTGGCTTTACACAACTTTGGGACACAGGGCAGGATGGTTTGGATGCCCGTGAGACAAACTGTACTGTGAGTGTGAGAGAAATGGTCTTCCTGCCAAAACAGGGAACGTAGCTTTGCTCCTCACCACCATCTCCAGCAGACAGACCCCTCTAGGATTAAAGAAATACTGGCTCTGGAATGTTTTACACATGAGACCTGCAATAATTGTTATTATTCGGTGTGATGGTGTATGGCTTAGAGTGTCTGTGACTTGACAATCAAGTAATGAGCTATTGATGAGGGAAATGAACCTGGTGAGAGCTGAGGCTGGAGACCATTAACATAGAAGCTTTCTCCTGCTGAATGCTATCACCCGGGACTCTGATAATAGCTAATAATTATAACTACATTTATTGAGATGTTAGTGTGTGCTGACTGTTTTGTATGGATTATTACATGTAAGCCTCACAGCAACCCTTCCAGACAAGTATCATTACTGTTCTAATTTACCAATGAGGAAGCCGGGCAGATGAAAGCAACAAATGTCCACCAGTGAAAAGGGGGCTCAGGGCACACACACCATGAGAGAGTTTGCTAGGGAACACTTATAAGCAGAGAAGTGTCAGAGTGTACATGACCATGGAGCTCTGATTACCCACAGGCAAGGGAGGCTTCGGCCGGCAGAGCTGGACTAGAAGCACCATGGAAGGGAATTCCATAGAGAGGGACCTTGTTCTTGTAATGCTGGACATGTTTATAGGGAAAAGGTAGGGTCAGCACCTCTTAGGCTTCAATGTGCACATGAATCATCTGGGGATCTTGTAAAAGGTGTAGATTCTTATTCAATGGGTCTGGGGTGGGGGCCAAGATTCTTCATTTCTTTAAATCCCCCGGGAGGGTACATGGGAACTCTGCACTTTCTGCACAATTTTTCTGAATTCCTAAACTGCTCTAGAAAAATAAAGTCTATTAAAAAAAAAAAAAAATTCCCCAACCCCATCTGGAGCAAAGGAGGATGAAGAAAACCAAAGACACAAGGGAAAGGTTAGTCCAAAGGGCTAGTGGACCACAACTACCACAGCCTCCACCAGACCGAGTTCCTGAACAACCCCTGACTGCTCTGACAGGGATCGCAATAGAAGGTCCTAGACAGAGCTGAAGAAAAATGTAGAACAAAATTCTCACACACACACAAAAAAGACCAGACTTACTGGTCTGACAGAGATTGGAGAAACCCCAGGAGTATGGCCCCCAGACAACCTTTTAAGTCAGTACTAGAGTCAGCCCTGAGGTTTACCCTTCAACCAAAGATTAGGCAAGTCTATATAAAACAAGCAATAACACACATAGTTCAGCCATGTATATGAGACTAAATGGGCACAACAGCCCAAAAGCAAAGACAAGAAGGCAGCAAGGGACAGGAAACCTGTAGGAGTGGAAATGGAGAACTTGAGGTGGAGAAGAGGAGAATGTTGATGATTGGCAACCAATGTCACAAAACAATTTGTGTATTAGTTGTTTAATGAGAAACTAATTTGCTCTGTAAACTTTGACCTGAAGCATATACATATACACACACACAGACCAGTTTAACTACAAAAAATAAAAATACTCCAGGGGCTGCTAATGCTGCTAGTCCTTGGATCACATTATGAGTAGTGGGGATCTAGTTAACCACGTATATCAGTGGAGTTACCTGGTCAGGGAAATGACCTTGTTGGAAAGGGGTAGACTGTGGAGCCCAGCTCTGGTCTCAGCTTGGTGTGCTACTGAGCAAACTCAAGCCTGCTGAGCCAACTTCCTGCTACATTAGCGAAGGGGAAAATGAGCCCCTATACCATCCTGAACTGTCTCTCCCTAGTTCCCCAAATAAAGACAAAATGCCGTTACGTATCATACAACTAAAAAAAAAATGCAAATGAAACGTAAGCAAAATCACCAAATAAAATCAAAATTTTAGCATTCATTTAATATGGTGGATGATACTGTGGTAGGTTAGCACACACTAAACGAACATGACATAGATTACTACAGACAAGGCTCTCCAATTTTTAGGGTGAACTACAGCAAAACCTATTTTGTACCACTCACTCTGATGTTAGTTGGCCTTCATTTGATTCAAAAGCACCACGGTTTATTATGGCTGCCTCTCTTATTTTTGTATTAGCCTGTGACAACTGAAGTCATACATTGTTGCTTTCACAATGTCAAATCAAAATCTTGATTTTATAATAACATAAAAAGCTACAATTTCTTTCCATGAAAATATTGTTCAATTTCAAATGATCACTGCAAAAAAGAAGCTCTGTTTTCATTCCTGCCAGAATAATTTTAAATGGATACAAGAGCCATCAGATGTAAAATGATGTGTCATTTGTTTGTTTTTAATTTAAAAAAAAAAAAAAAAACCTTTAAGCTTTTCTTCCGTCCGGACCAGTGTATTTTTATTCCTAATTCTAATGTGAGAATACAGGTACTCCTTTCAGTTCTGCCTCTGTTTCTATTTTCCAACTTCTGAATTTTCACTTTTATAATATCAAGTTTACAAGGTTTACATTCTGTTCTACAATGGTAATTAAGTCCTCTGAGCTTTATCAGTAGGTTGATTCTAAAAACCGAAAATCAATAGTGATTTCGTTGCGACCCTGTGAGTGTGACTCACTCCAGAGCCATTGCTCTCTATGATTAAATATTCTTTCTTGTACGACTTTTTTTCAGCTTTTTTTTTTTCTGAACTACTTACTTTAGACATATTTTTCATTTTGTTCACCCTCTCCTACAAATTAAGTCTCCTGTTGAGTCCTTTTTTTCCTGGAGAATCCCCCCAAGGCCTTACGTATCCAATAATATCTTTATTCTACCATCCTAGTTATTGGTACTTTCACTATGTATCAACTACTAAATTGTTAAGATTTTCCCCCAGAAAGTCAAAGGCTCCTAACATCTACAGTTGCTTGTGGGGAGTCTGCTGCTGATTTGTTTTTATTATTTCTCTCACTCTCTTCCCCCTCCCCTCCCCACCCCCAAATCTTCTTTTTATCCTTGATGCCCAATATTTTGTGATAAAGTGCTAGGTGGATTTTATTTTTAATTAATTGGGCTGGGCACTATGTGTGCATTTTCAATCTGAACATTTCCCCATTCTTTCTTGGATATCCCTCCCCCATTTGTCTCTTAGTCAGATGTTGACACTCCAGCATTTCCCCTCTGGCTTTCTTTCTCTTATTTTCTGCCCCTTTGTTTTCTTGTTCTATCTCTGAGAGATTTCCTAGGTTTAATCTTCCAGCTTTTCTACTGAATTATTTTCTATTCTGCAAACATATCTTTGCTATCTAGGAAGCATTGTGGTTATTCCACCCATTTTCACTGTGTCTTAAAAAAAAAATTTTTTTTCACATGTTTTAATATCGGTGAGATCTCAAATCTCTCTGAGATTTGTTGAAGTTCTCTTCTTTTTCTTGCATGATTCTTCTTTCCTTCAGAATCTCCTGTGTTCGTTCATTTTGATGTCTCTCTTTCATCTTCGAGAGCTCCCCATTTGGAAACCTTTGACTGTTCATCCTCTAAAATAAGGCAATTAAACCTGGTGAAAGCTCTGTGGCTCTGGCAGAGCTTGCTGGTGGCCACGTTTGCTCTGTGTGCGACCAGTTTGGATGAGCCATTACTCAGTGAGCCCCTAAGTTATAGAATGTCTTTCCTCTGGACACTTGAAGTTTCTCTGAAAGAGAACCCTATTTTATTAAGTCTTAGAATACAATCCTGTTCCAAGGCCTGTGGTCGGTGGAGTGGTTTGACTTTTGGATATATAGACTTCTGATTAATCAGCTTGTGCTCAACCCCACATCATAATGCTCCCCTCTGTGTACTTGGTATTTCATAGTGCTGAGGCTCTCATATGCACAGAAGGGCAGATGGCTCCCTCTTCCTCTGCATGCTTTCTGCATCTACGCTGGCTTTCTCGATTCTGCTTCCCTAGTTCCCGATCCTTTAAACGTTATCCATCTTCCAGAAATTTGATGAAATCCCTTTCTTCTGATTTCTTCCAATTTTCTTATCATTGACTGTTTAGACTTTTTTTTCAGCCCTTTACTATCATTTTATTGGGATATTGACAGGGAGAGGGAACAAACTCATGTGGTCAACCAGTTGGCTTTATTTAGTCAGATGTCACTATTAACACTTGGTACTAGAAATGACAATCTGACATCTGTTTAGCTACATCTTTAAAGGTAAATTCTGCCTGTCATTGGTATTCATGATTATGTGGTGCCAATGAAACTGTAAAACAAATGCAAAGACAGTACACAATCATAGGTTATGTACCAAATAAGACGATTTCAGCTGTAGTTCACAGGAAGCCTCAGCTCAATATGTTTAGACAGTAAGGAAATTTATGATCTCATATAACATGAAGTCAGGGGTAGGCAGTACCCAGGGGAAGTAAAATCAGGACTCTGCCTCCATTTCTCTGAGATTTTGCTGACTCTGCTTTTCTCTCTGTGTGGACTAACATGCTCTTTCATGTTTACAAGATAGCTTCCTGCATTGTCACCAGATGCGAGTGACAGGTTTATTATTTTTATATCTATTTATATACTATTTGAGAGAAGAAAAAAAATCTCTCCCCCAACCATAAAACAAAACATCATCCCCTCAGTCATGTGCCCACCCCAGACCTACAACAATCAGCCAAAAAAAAAAAAAAAAAAATCATCACCAGTTACCGTGGGGTCGATTCTAACTCATAGTTACCCATGTGCATCAGAGTATGACTATGCTCTGTAGGGCTGTCAGTGGCTAAGTTTCAGAAGCAGATCACCAAGGCTTTTTTCTGAGGTGCCTCTAGATGGATTCAAACCTCCAACCTTTCAGTTAGCAGCTGAGCACATTATGTTTGTACCATCCAGGAACAACAAACACCCGGGAATGCAAAGTGGCTTAACCTATGTTTCTGAAACAATTACAAGGGAAACAGGATTACCATAATTTGCTTAGAGGAACCAGGATATGCCCTTAGAACATGGGCTGAGTGGGGGATGGGAATATCGGGAAAAATGGGGCTTTTTGGAAAAGATGAATGGGAAATAGAAGGCAGGATAAGTAAGCAACTGTGTTCACCATCGGTGGTCATCTCATTTCGGGCAAGTTATTTTACAATTATTATCATTATTGTCAGCATGTCATTGTCACATTGAAATATTCTCACAGAGAATTTCAGACACCAGACACCTGGTAACATATTTATGAAACATTTCACTCACCACGCTCCACTAGTTATCCAGATGTAGGCCTCCCCACCAATCTGTCTTTCATGCTCCCTCCAGAGAGCAGGCTCAGTTTAATGTGTCCTCTAAGATGGAAGTTGCCTGGAGGATCTTAATTGTCAAACCCAAGAAAAGAGTGCCCAGCAAAGGTTGCAAGTGGGAGGTAAAGTGAACATGCTGTCCTAATCCCAGTGACGTTGGAAAAGGAATTACTGTTATTGCCATTCTCCAACACTGCCATTCTTTTCTGATATGAAACTTCAATTTACCGTCCATGCTCAGTTCTTGATCATGCTGCTCTCTGCCTCCACCTCCCACATTAATACTGTGTGAGCAAGTAATTCATCTTCAAATGTATTATGAGAGTGTCAGCCATGCTAGATTCATCCAGGCAGCATTAAAGTTCAATTAAAATAGAAACTTGCAAAGGAAGTGAGTGTTATCTTACCTAGGCCCAAGATTAATTTCTCAGATTTTGAAAATCCAACTTGTGTTAGTAAAACCAAAAAGATTATCTAGTTTGGGAAAACTAAGCTGGTCAAATT
This sequence comes from Elephas maximus indicus, assembly GCF_024166365.1. NCBI lineage: Eukaryota > Metazoa > Chordata > Mammalia > Proboscidea > Elephantidae > Elephas > Elephas maximus. Next base: position 85,796,059 of record NC_064830.1, on the reverse strand, counting down.
CAGGCAGCTTTGTTTTCAATCATGCATTCATTCCACAGACATTTCTGAATATCTACTATAGGAACATAGGAATGTCATACTGTGCTGGCTTGCATGTTGCTACGATGCTGGAAGCTAGGGCACTGGCATTTCAAGTACCAGCAGGGTCACCCATGCTGGACAGGTTTCAGTGGCCTGAGCCTGACTAGGAAGAAAGACCTGGTAATCTACTTAGGAAAATTAGCCAAGGAAAACTTTATAAATCACAACAGAATATTATCCAATATAGTGCTGGGAGATGAGCCTCCTAGGTTGGAAAGCACCACACAATAGCTGCAATATTGGACTCAAATATACCAACAATCATGAAGAGAGCACAGGACCAGGCAATGTTTCATTCTGTTATACATAAGGCCGCAGTGGGTTGGAGGTGACTCGATGGCAACTAACAATAGGAAAATAGCTGGACAAGCCCCTTAGGGAGTCCTAGATGTTGCCCACCCGTAAGGCGGTGTCTTAAATCAGGTTCTCCAGGACACAGACTCTGAAAGTTTGTGAACAACAGGTTTATTGGGGAGTGTCCTTGGGGCAAGATTGATAAAAGGATGAAGTTTAAGTGGCAGTACAGTTGGAACGGGTGCCTCAGCCATTCCACGGGGAGCTCTGCTATGCTCCTTTAGCATTGTCCTGAACTGAAGCGAGGAGGCCAGGCCTCTGTACCCCAATGACCAGTCACTGCAATGCAGTTGCTCCTGAGGAGGGACCATAACCTTTAGCAGGGCGGTTCCCTCAGCTGAGGGACATTCCCAGAGAAAGACTCAGCTGAGAGCAGTCAGCAGTCAACATTCCCAGAAGCTGAGAAATGAGAACCTCCATCCTGAGGGGAAAACTGGGCAGTTAACCATAGCATCCATTTCAGGTAGCAGTTAAAGATGTATTAGATTGATTTCTAGTCAAGAGGGAATTATGACGTATATTCTTTGAAGCCCACTGCTGCTCTAAATACATGGCAACAAAAGATAAAATATAAAAAGTAAAAATGCATGTTCATATGAAATATAAAAATCAAATTAAAAAGTTATATTCAAATTGGTCTCTCCTCACCTGGAGCAACAGAGGAAGAAGGAGAGTCAGAAATAGGAGGAAGAAATGGAACATATGGCTAATTGCCTCTACCAACAACTGCCTCCTTTCCCACGATACCAGAAAAACTGGATGGTACCTGGCTACCATTACTGAACATTTTGATCAAATATTCTATAGAAGAATCCTGATCAAAAGGGAGAAAATGCAGAGCAGAATTTCAAATTTTCATGGAATCCAGATTTTCTGATCCATGGAGGCTGGATGACTCCCTGAAACTATTGCCCTGAGATAATCTTTAAACCTTAATTAAACTTTAAACCAAAAATATTCCCTGAAGTCTTCTTAAAACCGAACAGTAGTGCTGGAAGAGGAGCCTCCTACATTGAAAAACACTACTCAATAGCTACAGTATTGAACTAACGATAGTTTAGCTTAGCTAGTAAAGAATGTCTGCCTTTGATCATCGTGCTCTTTTAAAAAACTATATGGGATCAAACTGACATTAGCAACTTGAAAGATTAGATAGGAAACTTAGGAAGGAGTGAGTTTATGTTAAGGGGGAGGAACGATTCGGAAAAGGAGGGTAAGAATGATCGCACAACTCGAAGAATAGAATCAATGGCACTGAATTGTACATGTAGAAATTGTGGAATTGGTGTATGTTCTGCTGTGTGTATTCTCAATGATAACAAAAAATAAAATAAATTATAAAAATAAAAAACTTATGTTCATACACTTGACACAATGCCCTTATATTAACTTTTTCCATGGTCACAAGATGGCTTCCTTTTAGTGATAAGATGATTTCCAATAGAAATTAGGGTAACAAATTTCCTTATGTATATCCTATAAGGGACTTGAAGCACTTGCTAATGAAGATCAAAGACCACAGCCTTCAGTATGGATTGCACCTCAACATAAAGAAAACAAAAATCCTCACAACTCACCAATGAGCAACATCATGACAAAGGGAGAAAAGATTGAAGTTGTCAAGGATTTCATTTTACTTGGATCCACAATCAACAGCCATGGAAGCAGCAGTCAAGAAATCAAAAGACGCATTGCATTGGGTAAATCTGCTGCAAAGGACCTTTTCAAAGTGCTGAAGAGCAAAGATGTCACCTTGAAGACTAAGGTGCGCCTGACCCAAGCCATGGTATTTTCAACGGCATCATATGCATGTGAAAGCTGGGCAAGGAAGGGAGACTGAAGAAGAATTAATGCCTTTGAATCGTGGTGTTGGCAAAGAATATTGAATATACCATGGACTGCCAAAAGAATGAACAAATCTGTCTTAGAAGATGTACAGTCAGAATGCTCATTAGAAGCAAGGATGGCGAGACTGCTTCTTGCATACTTTGGACATGTTGTCAGTAGGGATCAGTCCCTGGAGAAGGACATCATGCTTGGCAGAGTACAGGGTCAGCAGAAAAGAGGCAGACCGTCAACGAGGTGGATTGACACGGTGGCTGCAACAATGAGCTGAAGCATAACAACGATTGTAAGGATGGCTCGGGACCGGGCAGTGTTTCGTTCTATTGTGCATGGGGTCGCTGTGAGTCGGAACCAACTTGACGGCACCTAACTACAACAGCACAAGTGAAATATTAACCTCTTCTTTAACCAAAAGGATAAAAATCCAAACCTGTTGCCATCAAGTCGATTCCGACTAATAGCAACCCTATAGGACAGAGTAAAACCCTATAGGACAGAGTAAAACTGACCCATAAGGTTTCCAAGGAGCGGATGGTAGATTTGAGCCTACCACCTTTTGGTTAGCCATGGAACTCTTAACCACTGTGCCACCAGGGCTCCACCAAAAGGATATGTGGCCTTAACTGTGGAAATTATGGCAACGCCAAAACTTCTTTCTGTCTGTGTCACCCCAGTCCAAACATAGCATATTTGTGGCTCAGAAAACCAAGGTGGTCAAAGGGGCTGCTAAAACAGACAGAAGGCAGCAAGAAGTTCAGATCCTACAAAAAAATGGAGACTGAACACTCCGCACAAAGGACAGAGGACAAGAGCCAGACCACTGCTGAGGCCCAGAATCTCGACTAGCTTACCCCATCTTTGAAAGAAAGCTAAAAATACTGAGACTTATTACAGTGGGATAATGAGTCAGGCAGGAGGGGTAGACACAATCTGTACCCAAAATGTGGCCAAGCAGCCTGCTGGCCCAGTAGCTGCATCGGTGTTAGCCCAATATCACCAACATGAAAAGGCCGGGTTCGGACTGGAAGGGCCCTAAAGGACCAGTAGCAAAGCTGTTAATTAGGAAAAGGTGGGCACAGAGTAAAATAACCAAACCCAAACAAAACTTGTTGCCATCGAGTCGATTCTGATTCATAGCAACCCTATAGGAGAGAGAAGAACTGCCCCATAGAGTTTTCAAGGAGCGCCTGGTGGATTTGAACTGCCTACCTTTTTGGTTAGCAGCTGTAGGACTTAACCACTATACCACCACGGTTTCCCAGAGTAAAAGAGGAGGGGAGAAAAAAGCTTTCACTAAAGTTGAACCTACAATGCAAAATTGTAAAATATACAATGAGATCTAATGTGAAGTAAGAATTTCTATATAATCAACAACTGAGAGATCACTCATGAAAATAATAGAATAATCTGAAATTAACATTATAATAATGTTTCATATCCTTGGAAGAAATAAAGGAAGGAATAACATTATTAAAAACAAACAAACAAACAAGAAGTTATGGGGGGGACACAAATGGTAATAAAATATATATGAAAAAAGTATTGCTTAGAAATGGAAATTAAAAATATGGTCATTAAAATTTTTAAAAATCAGTAAATGATATAAACTCCAGACTGTATACAGTGAGTGAAAATTGGTGAAATGGAAAATGCTACTGAAAATCCAACCGGAATGCAGTATAACCCGTTGTTGTCCAGTCAATTTCTACTCGTAGCAACTCAATAGGACAGAGTAGAACTGTCCCATAGGGTTTCCAAGGAGTGGCTGGTGGATTTGAACTGCCGATCTTTTGGTTACCAGTCGAGCTCTTAACCACTGTGCCTCCAGGGCTCCAGAGCAGTACAGAGGAGTAAAATTATTTCTTTACTAAACGGTAGTTAAGAGACAAGAAGAATAAAATGATAGGCTCCAAAATATGTCTAATAGGAGTTTTAAAAGAATAGAATAAATGACCTGGCAGAGAAGACATACTCAAAAAGAAAATGGCTGAGAATTTTCCAGATTTGCTGAAAGATAAACCAAATCCAGGTAGGGTAAATGAAAACAAATGCACATTCTAGTAAAATTTCAGGGCCTCAAGGAAACGGAAAATCTTCCAGAAAGGGAAGACAGATTACCTACATAAGAATGACAATTACACTGTCAGCAGACTTTTCATCAACAACAACTGATGCCAAAAGGCAGTAGAGTAAAATAATATCTTAACAGTGCAGAGAGATCATGACTCTAACCTATAATTTCATATTTGGCTAAATTATCATTATATGTAAAAGTGAAATAAAGGTATTTTCAAATATATAAAAATTCAAATATGTACCATCTACAGACCTTCCTGGACACTTACTGAAAGAATGTAATTCACAAAGAAATAGATCATTTTTGAGCTGGATCAGGTAGTCAGTAAATAGACAATCATTGAAGATCTACTATATATCAGACACTGGGCTAGACACTGGAGATACATGATGCCTGCCCTTGTGGAGTTTACAGTCTAGCAGTGAAGGACTAAGTTAGGAGTAACCCCGGCAGAAAAAAAGGGTTCAAAGGCACATGGACATGAAAGCATATAGGGTGTTACAAAAACAAGTAACCAGGAGTAATAGGGTCAAATGGATCATGGCTGAAAGCAAATGGAGTTTAAACTTGAATCCAGGAAGTGCTTCACAGGCAGTGGAGAGGCATTAGAGCTTGTAAGAGTGATTAACCAGAATAGAATCCTGGTAAAATCCGTTTAATATCAAAGCAATGCCATGGGTTGTTAAAAACGAGAATACAAAATGTGTGAATCCTCAAACCCTAATCCCATGGCTTATAAAGTTAAAACTCTCTATGGAGATATTTAAAAGTCACTAGCCCTCTTCTGCACATATTTAATTTATCTGAATTTTTCCTTCCCTATTGACCATCTTTATATTTTGATGGGGTCGGTCAGAAAGGGAAAAGGCAAAAACAGGATCAGTCCCAAATAAAATAGCAACAAAGTGAAATAAAAAATGAACCCTTGCTCTTTAGTCAGTTTTACTTCCTGAAGATGTGCACATGAATTTCATTCCCTAGCTACCATGCAGAAATATAAAAGATACAGTATTTGGTAATTTTATGGCTATTAGAATGATAAAGTGTCATGGAAAGTTATTGCATTTTAAGACAGCATTCTGCTTTATGTACACACTCTGGGGAGCAGAAAAGACATTGGGGAGACATCACCATATAAAGAAATAGTTCATGTGTTTATAGGTCTTTCTAGAAAAGTTCTGTATACAAAGGAGGCAAGATGCGGGTCAACAGTGGCTGTACTGTATGTGCTCGGGAATTAGCCCACACGGTAGGTAGATTTTCTAAAGGTAAATTCAATTTAGTGAATCTGACACTGGAGCTTTTTGGTCGACAAGCACATAGAGCTCTCTGGTCAATTTGGTTTTATGCAGGAGAAGAAACATGGCAATAGGCAAAATTCGGGAAACCACACCAGCAAAATCATGAATGCATCTTTTCAGGGCTACAAAGGGGCTTTCTAAAGAGACCTTGAAGGCCAAAGGACTGTTTGACATTGCGAATGGTTGGGAATTGGAGTTCTTCTCTTTTGTCTAGGCAAGCTCTTGGTTCTACATCCTTGAAAACTATAAATGCATTGTTGGAGCTGAATGGGAAGAAATGCAAGGGAAGGATTTTCTATGGGGCTAAAAGTTGTTTTGACAGATAATCCAATTAATTATGCTTAAAAGTAAATATGCATGTTAAAGAGATAACAATGAACTGTTTGTAAATATTAATGATTAGATTTTAAACCCATATTCACTGTAGAGCAAGACTGAAATACATAAAACAATGAGGTATAATATATATATATATATATATATATATATATATATATATATTTCTGCAATTTGGCCTTCACTCAACTTTAGACCATATCTCTATCTGCCTTGAAAGCTCTCCCACATTTTTAACATAAACTTTAAGGTCAGGCTTCTCTTTCATCTCCTTCTGAACTCTTTCCTCAACTCCTGAAACAGTGGTGTAACAACTGGTATACCAGTGGTATAAGAATGGTCAGCCTTAGTAGAGGAGTAGTTTATCACTGATATTGTTTAAAATTGCCAGGGCACACTCATAATAAAAAGTAGACTGATTCTCAGTTGTATTATCGCTTTCTCTACTGTGCACCGTTTTATTACCTGCATCCAGGGTTGACTGCCCCCACCCACCCCCACCCCAACGTTAGTATGCCACTGCATTCAGATGAAAACGATATCTCTTTTTTCCTCTGCCCTCTTTTACACCATTTACATGTAACTTATCAAATTCTGTCTTGTGTGTGGAGGGTATCTGTGTACATGTTTCATCATAAGCACTTGGAGATCAGGAGATGTATCTTTTCCATTCTCCCCAGTGCTCAGTAGAGTGTTTGAAAAACAGAAGGCTATCAATTTCACACTGATTTAAACAATGTCATGAATGAATATAGGTAAGAAAGCTGAGACCCAGGGAAAGAAAGCTGTGCCCCAAATCACAGAGAGTTAACAGTGGTTTCAGAACTGGAATTCATAACTGCCTGATTTAAGTAAACCTATTTTATCATGTAGAAACTGCCCATTCACACTACCAAACTCAACTCACTGAAAGCTGATGTCAGGTGGATCTTGGCTGAAAGCAGAGAACACCAGAAAGATGTTTATCTGTGTTTTATTGACTATGCAAAGGCATTCAACTGTGTGGATGATAACAAATTATGGATAGGATTGTGAAGAATGGGAATTTCAGAACACTTAATTGTGCTCATGCTGAACCTGTACATAAACAAAGAGGCAGTCATTCAAACAGCTGAAAGGGATACCGAGTTGTTCAAATTCAGGAAAGCTGTGGTTCAGTGTTGTATCCTTTCACCAGACTTATTCACTCTGAATGCTGAGGAAATAATCTGAAAAGCTGGACTATATGAAGAAGAACATGGCATCAGGATTGGAGGAAAGCTCATCAACAACCTGCGATATGCAGATGACACAACCTTGCTTGCTGAAAGTGAAGAGGACTTGTAGCATTTACTGATGAAGATCAAAGACCACAGCCTTCAGTACGGATTACACCTCAACATAAAGAAAACAAAAATCCTCACAACTGGACCAATAAGCAACATCATGATAAACTAAGAAAAGATGGAAGTTGTCAGGGATTTCGTCTTACCTGAATCCACAATCGACGTCCACGGAAACAGCAGTCAAGAAATTAAATGATGTATTGCATTGGGAAAATCTGATGCAAAAGACCTCTTTAAAGTATTAAAAAGCAAAGATGTCATTTTGAGGACTAAGGTGTGCCTGACCCAAGCCATGGTATTTTCTATCACCTCATATGCATGTGAATGCTTGTCAATGAATAAGGAAGAGTGAAGGAGAATTGATGCCTTTGAATTATGGTGTTGGTAAAAAATATTGAATATACCACGGACTGCCAGAAGAACGAACAAGTCTGTCCTGGAAGAAGTACAGCCAGAGTGCTTCTTAGAAGCAAGGATGGTGAGACTTCATCTCAGGTAATTTGGACATGTTATCAGGAGGGACCAGTCCCTGGAGAAGGGCATCATGCTTGGTAAAGTAGAGAGTCAGTAAAAAAGAGTAAGACCCACAAGCAGATGGGTTGACACAGCAGCTGAAACGATGGGCTCAAGAATAACAACAATTGTGAGGACTGGGCAAGACCAGGCTGTGTTTTGTTCTGTTGTACACAGAGTCGCTATGAGTAGGAATCAACTCGATAGCACCTAACACAACAATGACTGGTCATATTATAGTATACAAGGTCAAAGGCAAATGTGAAATGTCAATAAGCTGGAAACATTGCCTAGCTTTGATAATTCTTTAAGTGTGCTAGATCTTTTTTTCTTTTGGAAGAGAATGTAAAGAAGAAAAAGCACTCCCAGGTTTTTCAGCCTAATTGAAATATTCTCTACATCAAATATGTTCAATGTAGTAGAAACTGCAGATGTTATTGCTTTAATTTTATAACCCAATTATTCTTTTATTTCTAGTTGTCTTCAGGATAAATTAACTCTTATCAGCTATTCAAATAGGTAATTATCATAAAGCTAAATACCACACAACCTCATAATCCATGTCAATTTACAGACTAAACTAGAGCAAAATCATGCTCCAGAGTCATAGGAAAGGAACTCAAGATTTTTATTATTTCTCAATATTTCCCCCAGAATGGCCAAATGAAATTTAACAAGGATGTGATTTCTTTTTTGTGAGGCAAAGGATCTAGAATGAGTTGACTTTTTTATTGTAGTAGAAAGAATACTAAACTTGGGGAAAAAAATAATGAGTTTGGATACAAGATCTATAATTTAACAGCTATGTGACTTTGGCTAAATTATTTTATCCCATTGAGTTTCAGTTTCCTTCTTTATCACAGAAGGGGTGAGGATATTTTATCTCTAAGATACTTCCTATACATAAAATCCGTACTTTATATTTCTGATGCTGTTGTTATATTCTGGCCAGGATGTCTCAGGATTCAGAGCCTTATAGCTATAATAGATAATAAGGTCAAATCACGTGACCTTGAAGAAAGAAACTGTATTTTTCTGCATCATCTAAGGGTAAGGCATGAATTAAGGTGAGGCATGTGAGGCACTCGCTCAGGGCAAAATTTAAGCAAATATGCAAAAAATATTTTAATACAATATTTTTGTAATTAATGTAAAAATACACAATGAACAAATATCAAAATTTTAAATACAGATAAGGTGGCGTAGTGGTTAAGTGCTATGGCTGCTAACCAAAGGGTCAGCAGTTCGAATCTGCCAGGTGCTCCTTGGAAGCTCTATGAAGTAGTTCTACCCTGTCCATAAGGTCGCTATGAGTCGGAATCAACTCAACGGCACTGGGTTTGGTTTTGGGTTGGTTAAGATCAATGCTTAGGTAGAAGGTGGGTGTTAGTCAGGATAGGCTTATTTATGCTTCAGTTTAAATAAAAGCACAATTCCTCTATTTCAGAAGCTCAAAAAAGCAAAGGTTGATTTATTGTTCCTGCAACAAGTTCAGTGAGGATCTTCAGAGGCTCTTCTGCCCACGGTCACACAAGGACCCAGGCTGAGAAAAGCCCTATTATTTGTAGCTACATCATCTGGATCCTGTGGCCTTCGTGATTGTGGTAGCAGAGAAAGAGAGAACTGGAAGGTCACTTTGTAAGTCAGCTTAGGCTAAGTGATGTTACAGTAACATGTGACCCTGAAATCTCAGTGGTTAACAACAACAAAGGCTGGTTTCTGGTTCACATTACATGTCCATAATGGATCAGCTGCTGCAAATCTTTTTCACTCAAGAGCAAATGCTAAAGAAGCAACCCTTATCTGGGAAACCTGCTCTCAAATCAGAGGGAAAAGATAAAAGGGAAGAACCTTAAGGTGTCTATTACACTCCTTCTTGAAGTGGCACACCTCACTTCTGCTCATATTTCACTCATCAAACAAAGTCACATGGCCAGTTAAGCATCAATAGAGTGGCAAAATACAATCCTTCCACAAAGAAAGAAGCACCAAATATTATGAACATAATACTTACCTTCCACAATTCACCCTCTTTTTGCAATTATTCATTCCCCTCCCTTCTGTGCACACGTGTGTGCACGCACACACACACACACTCACACACACACCACTTATCCGTTCCTAAGGGAGTCAGCCTGAAAGTCCCATTCAATCATGGCATTAGACACAAAGTCCAGGATTTGTGCATCAGCACTTGACATAGTTCCTCTTGACCCAGGGACCTATGAACTAAAAAAAAAAGTTACCTACCTCACAGACACCCAATATACTATGGTGGGAAGGGATGGGATAACCAAATTAGTGATTTATTGCTGCATAACAAACAATAAACATTTATTATCTCACAATTTCTATGGGTCAGGGACTTGGGAATGACTGAGTTGTATGGCTCAGGATCTCTCATGAGGTTACAATCAAATGAGAGCTGGGTCTGTGGTACCATAAAGGATCTGCTGGGGAAAAATTCACTTGTAAATTTATCCATGTGGTTGTGTGCAGGCTTCAAAAGATCCATTACCAAACTCACTCAAGTGGTTGATCGCAAGCCTCAGTTCTTTGCTATGTCAAGCCTCTCCACAGGCTGCCTGAGTGTCCTCCCAACATGGCTTCTCTCTCCTGAGGGCTGTTTTACGACGAGGCAGTTGGCCTCAGAGCAAGTGAATGAAGAAAGAGATAGAGAGAGAGAGAAGTCTCAGTCTCCCACAGATAGCCCTGGTCAAGGCATCCTAGCTATCTCCAGATATATGGGCCACCCCAAGTGAGACCCTATTATGGACTGAATTGTGTCCCCCCAAAATAAGTGCTGAAAATCCTATTATGCCTGTGGTTATAATCCCATTTGGGAACAGGTTTTTCTTTGTTATGTTAATGAGACAGTATTAGTGTAGGGTGTCTCTTCAGTCAATCTCTTCTGAATTATAAATGGAGCAGATTAGGCATAGAGAAGCAAGCAGAGATGGGGGAAGATAGATGCCACACCCCCTGAAGAGTCAAGGAGCCAAGGAATAGAAACTGAAGAGACAAGGACCTTCCCCTAGAGCTGGTGCCCTGAATTCAGACTTCTAGCCTCCTAATTCTACTCTGTCCTATAGGTTCGCTATGAGTCGGAATCAACTTGATGGCACTGGGTTTGGTTTTGGTGTTTTAGCCTCCTAAATGGCGTGAAAATAAACTTGTGTTTGCTAAAGTCATAAACTTATGGTATTTCTGTTATAGCAGCACTAGATAACTAAGACAGGCCCTAAGGATTGTAGAGCAGAGACAAATTGTTCCTGTTTTGCTTTAACCGAGTCCATGACTAAAACAAATTATGAGCATAATAAAATGTTTTTTGTTTTATCCCTCCAATTTTCAGAGTAGTTTGCAGTGTATCAACAAATGACCAGCAGGTAAATTGATACCAGTAGTTGGGTGCTGCCATTAAAAAATCCTCTAACGTGTAACATTGGCTTTGGGACTGGGTCACAGACAAGAGCTAGAAGAGCCTCAAGAAGGCTTAGTGAAGGAATTTTTATTGGAGACTGGAGAAAAGGGAAAACAGATATGTGTCCTTAATTGTGGAAATTTTGGCAATGCTGCAGTCTGAGGTAATGTAGAAAATAGAATATATATATAATGAGCTTATAGATTAGGCTAAGGGGTTTTCCAGGGAGAATGTTGAAAGTGCCACTTGGTTTTATTTAACCACAGGTAAATAAAAAAAAAATATACAGATAGGTAGAGGTGAGCTTAAAAAGGAATTCTTAATTTTCCATTTCGATCAGAATTTAGAGAAAATATAAAGGGACCAGGACCTGTTAGGTTCACAATTAAAACTATTTCTTATTCTCAGACTCTCAAGATAGCAAAAATATCTCAACATAAGCAATGGCCTCAGAGTAAGAGTCATATCAAGGATGGTATTGTAAGACCCTTTGTTTAGAGTTCAGAAAGATTTAAGAGCATCTTTCGTGGACCCTCTCAACTAGACAAAAAGACTTATAAGCGTCTTAAGGGTGTTAAGATGCTTGGAAGCCTTGACTCTGACTCTAAAATTAAGCCAGAGAGGGAGCTATCATGAAGAGATTTCTGGGTGTGGTTTTTGTCTAGTGGCATGAACCCCAGTAAGATTTATAAGAAATGCACTTTGTATTTAAGAGAATAAAATTGCTGGAAGTACTGACAGCTTATACTAAAAGGAACATAAACAATATAGAATGAAAAGAGGTCCTTGACTCTCCAAATTTTTATGGGAAGAAAGAAGACTGAGAAGGCTACTCAGCTAAATACCTGATCTATTTCTAACGGAAAGGAAGATGTCTTAGAACATGGAACCAAAAGCCATGGAAAATCATTACAATTTAAGACAGTCCAAACCAAGGATTTCAGAATTGCTATGGGCAAACAACTGCAGTGTACACTCTTTTTACACCTCTTAATGTCCATTGTGGTTTTTCTGTCTCTTTCTTTCCATTGCATGTTGGATGTATGTGGGATATAGGTAGCTTGACACTTTAATTCACAAGTTTTGGCTCAAGAGAAACTATACTTAGGGAATGTTATGGATAGAATTGTGTCCTCAGAAATGTGTTGTAAAGCCTAACCCTTATACCTGTGGATGTAATCCCATTTGGGAATAGAGCTTCCTTTGTATGTTAATGGAAATCCTGGTGTCACAGTGGTTAAGAGCTACAGCTGCTAACCAAAAGGCCAGCAGTTGGAATCCACCAGGTTCTCCTTGGAAACTCTATGGGGCAATTCTACTCTGCCCTATAGGGTTGCTACGAGTCACCAGCAATTTTTTTTGTATGTTAATAAGGCCATGTCAGTGTAGGATGTGTCTTAAGCCAATCATTTTTGAGATATAAAAAGAGCTGATTAAGTACAGAAGCAAGAAAGCACAGATGGGGGAAGATAGATGCAACACCACATGAAGATTGCCAAGGAACCCAGGAACAGAAGCTGAAGAAAAGACAAGGACCTTGCTCCAGAGCCAAAGAGACAGAAAGTCTTCCCCTAGAGGCGGTGCCTTAAATTTGGACTTCTAATCTTCTAAACTGAAGCCCAGCTGCTCCATGGAAACCTGTGGGGCAGTTCTACCCTGTCCTATAGGGTTGCTATCAGTCAGAATCAACTCGATGGCAATGGGTTTGGTTTCAGGTTTTTTTGGTTTAGCCCCCTAAACTGTGAGAAAATAAATTTCTGTATATTAAAGGCACCCACTTGTGGTGTTTCTGGTATAGCAGCACTAAGAAACTAAGACAGAAAACAACACCCAAAGAGCCTCATCCATGCCAGTACCTGAGTTAGATAATAAGATCCTGGAATTTGAGGAAATATCACAGTGGTGTGATGCTTTGGTGGTCTTGGAAGAGGGTGTGTTTTGCATCTTGGAGTATTTGTGGCCAAAGGGAAGATTGAAAGATGTTCACAAATTCTTCAGCATCTACCCCCATCTATTTCCCTTTCTTTTGTATACGGGCTGGTATGACTTCTTTGATCATTACATTGTGGTGCCAGTTCTGAGTAGTCCTTAAGAGAATTAGCAGTTTCCACCTTGGTCTCTTAGTGGACACCATGTAAGAAGTATAACTATCCTGAAAATACCATGCTGGGAGAAAGCCCAAGCTAAATGCATGGAAAAGCCACATAGAAAGAGACAGTGATTCCTGCCAGCGTGCAGCTATTCCAGCCAATCCAGCCCAGGTATCACACATGTGAGTGAAGATATCCTAATAGAAACCATGTGGAGAAGAGTCAAGCCTTTAGACATACAGCCCCAGTCAAGTTATTGCAGCCATTTCTCCCATTTGAGCCGTTGCAGCTGAGGGTCTAGACACTGTGGAGCAGAGATAAGTAGTCCCTACTCTGCAGTACCCCAAATCCTTACCCATGAGCATAATAAAATAATAGTTTCAATCTAGCAATAAACAACAGGGCTATATTTTTACTGCCACACCTTAATTTGGTCCTTGAAGTTAGTGTTTCAGTATTTTATTGGTTAAGAGCCTGAGAAGTCACATTCTTGCTTTCATCCTTCACATTTTCATTCTATATTTTACCAGTTATAGATGAGAAACACTCATCTTTCGACTCTGTAACTCTTAGAATTTCTGGGTTCTTGTTATTCCCTTTAAATCTGTGCTTGAAAATTGGTTGATTCTTTTCTGATATCATCTCTTTTTTATAATATTTTATTAGATGTATCTAAGTCATCCTAAAAAAATTCCAGAACTCTTCACCACAAGCTCACTTAGTACATTATCTGCCTTCTAATTTAATGCAGGTATGAATTTTATCATGAGTCCCTGGGTGGTGCAAACAGTTAAGCACTAAACTACTAGCCAAAAGGTTGGTGGTTCAGACACACTCAGGGGTGCCTGGGATGATAGGCCTGGTAATCTGCTTCTGAAAGGTTTCAGCCTTAGAAGCCTTATGGAGCACAGTTCTACCCTGATAAACATGAGGTTGCCATGAACAATAAAAATAGTAGTTTTATCAGATGTTTTACTATTTCTTTTAAGTCCTCACTAGCAGTTTCTTCAGCACCCACTACTCAGACCCAGAACCAATGCTTTATATTTTAGTTTGAGTGATATTTTTTTCTTTGTTACCACAGGACTCCATTTTTAGGCACCTATTTCTGTATCACTCAACTCAGGCTAAGTTACGCTACAGAAACAAATCATGCGAAAAATCTCAGTGATTTGCTTCGTTCTCCTATTTCAATTCCACTGTGAGTTGACTTCCCAACATCTTCTCCATTACAGGTTGCAAGATGAAGGAAGAGCCTCTTTCTAGATCATACCAGTCTCAAGGCTGAGAGTAATCAAGTGTTGGATCATGGAGCTTCTCCTTGGAAGTGCCACACCTCATTTCTGCTCATGTTTCAATGATCAAAAGGAGTCAAAAGGTCCAGCCCTATGTCAGTGGGGTGGAGAAGTACAATCTTTCCACAAAGAAGAGGCAGCAAATTATCTTGACATAAATAAAACCTATGACAGTCATTCATAAGTTCTTAAATTTTTCAATCCAGAACTGACACATATCACATCTGTTCATAGCCCGTTGATGAGAACCAGTCACATGGCCAAAGCTAACTGCAAGAAAGTTTGAAAAGGTGAGGATGTCTACGCATATTTTGTGAGCAGTAAATACCTCTGTCATAGAGGGAATAGTATCAAACTCTCAGGAACTTCTCTTGCTCTGAGGGAAATTTAAATGGCCAGTTGTGCCCTCTGCCATAAGTCAGAAGACCCAACTCAAGGAAATACCAAACTTCCTGTCTTTTCCAAGCATGGGGTCCCAGTAGGATTTTTATTTTATTTTGAGAAACTGAAAATATATATATACCCTGAATATTGTACAGTAGTTCAAACTGTTTAGTATTTTCCATGGAAATCTTGGAGAGAAAAATTAAATGACTGTGCTTAAATAAAAATCTTTCTTGGAAGTCCCCCAGAAGTGCTTCCTGAAAAATCTCTATGGAAACATCTGGAGACTGAACTTTAGAGTTCTAAGAGTGGAAGCAGGGAGGCCAGTTTAGAGGCTGTTGCAGTAATACAGATAAAAAAATAATGAGCTCTTGGCCAAGGTAAGGAACTGGGAGGCAGAATAGTGTGGGTACATTCCAAAGATATTCTAGAGATAGAATTTAAAGAAATTGGGGACAAATGGAGGTGGGTGGGAAATCAGAGGAGTCAAATTTGAAGGGGAAAAAAAATTGTATCACAACACACTCCATGAGCCAAAATAAAACATGATGTACCAAATATTTAAAAATAAGCAATTAAAATTCTAGAATAAAATACAGGTCAATGTTATTCCTTTTGTTTTCATAAATAGAAAATCCAAAAAAAAATGAAAATTGAGAAATTTGACTAAAAAAAAATAAGCTTTAAATATGTCTGCGCTCTGCCAATATATATGTTAACAAGGTCAAAGATCAAAGGAAAAGAGAGTACAAAGTAGGAAAAAAAGGTTGCAGCCACATATAATAGAGTGAATGACCCTAAAATACAAATAGATCAAGGTTGTTTACAAATCTTTGATAAGAATATGAACTCCCAAATAAAAAATGGTCACAGGACATGAAGAGGCAACTTAAAAAATAAGAAATACAAATCATCAGTAAATATGTCAAAATATGTTCATTTTTACAAAAAAAAAAAAAAAAAAAACCCAAACCCGTTGTCATTGAGTTGATTCTGAATCATGGCAACCCTATAGGACAGAGTAGAACTGCTCCACAGAGTTTCCAAGGAGCACCTGGTGGATTCAAACCACTGACCTTTTGGTAAGCAGCCGTAGCACTTAACCACTGAGCCACCAGGGTATCCTGCTCATTTTTATTGGTGATCAAAAAGTTCAAATTTTAAAATGTGACCTGAACTTTTTTCTTCAGATTTAAAATATTTACAAAACCTAGTGTTGGTAATCATTTTGAGAAAACAGTATCTCTCAATCATGGTTAATGAGAGTTTAAACTAATGTAATAGTTTTGAAGGGAAGAATGCCAGTATGTTTAACAATTTTTAATGAAAATACCCTTTGACCCAGAATTTATGGGAAAAAGATAATTGTGCAAGTATTAAAAAAACTTAAGCTCAAGGGTGGTCATTGTAGGAATATTTATTGTAAACCTTAATGCCCATTAGTAAGGTTAACCTTTTGGGTAGCAGCCAAGCTCCTAACCACAGTGCCACCAGGGCACCCATTAGTAAGGAGGACCTGTTAAATAAATCATAGTGTGTTCATCAAAAATGAAATATACCCATTTTATATTTATTGACCTGGCAAGTTGGCTAAATTATACTGTTTGGTAAAGAATAAAGCTATGGTATTATATTGTCTGATCTCAAATATACAACTTTATGTTTAAAATCACGCCAGCTTATTCATATAGGCAAGTTTTCCATAAGGACAATGGGGAATCTCACAGCTTCTAAGAACAGAACTGCAGCCAGAACCAGCAACACACTGTCAGAGCTCTCTCCCAGTCTCTCTACTATCCTTCCCTATGTATAGGTGTTATTCCTCTGTCTCAGTCCACCCAAGCTTTTCTATTTTCCAGTTCATATGGCAGAAAAATGGTCAGCAATATCGTATCCCAAATTTGCATCTCTTTAGCTCGACCAACCAACCAACCAACGTAGACTCAAGTATTTTTCCTTCAACTTCAAGTCCTTAAGAATCCATTCTGATTTGTTTATCCCAGTGAGCCATCTGACCCTAATTTAATCAACTGGTACTTTGAGAACAGTGCCATATTGTATAAAATTGTTTTTATTGTGGTAACCAAAGGCAGGATTAAGGGATAGTTCCCATAAAATCCAGAGCGGAAGAACTAATCAAATAAAACAATTGGCCATCAGTACATGCTACCTATTCTTTGCCTAGAAAACACAGTCAGTTTTTCTAATACACTTCAAAACTGTAACATTTATAGTTTTCCAAGCAGATGACGTACAAGCTAAT
This sequence comes from Elephas maximus indicus, assembly GCF_024166365.1. Lineage (NCBI taxonomy): Eukaryota > Metazoa > Chordata > Mammalia > Proboscidea > Elephantidae > Elephas > Elephas maximus. Next base: position 85,778,771 of record NC_064830.1, on the reverse strand, counting down.
GCATAGGGGTCATCAAGATCCAGCTCTCTGGGTGATGTATGCTTTTTCCTCCAGTTCCATATTCAACAGCTCCTTACAATAAATATATGAAAAATCTAAACTTGGATACAAAATGATGGAGAAAAACAATGTAATTGCAATGAAGATTGCTATTTGGAAGAATAGTAAAGGAGAAACTATACCCTGGTCACCGGTTCAATGCACGTCTTCTATTACAGGTTTCTCAGTCTTAGCATTATTGACATTTTTGGAGGGCCAGAGAATTCTTTGTTGTAGGGAGTTGTTTACATTTAGCCTTTACCCACTAGATGCCACTAGTGTTGTTGTTGTTGTTGTGCTGTGGAGTCGGTTCCCACTCATAGCAACCCTACGTATAACAGAATAAAACACTGCCTGGTCCTGTGCCATTCTCACAAACATTGCTGTGTTTGAGCCCATTGTTGCAGCCACTGTGTCAGTTCTAGTTGAGGGTCTTCCTCTTTTTTGCTGACCCTCTACTTTACCAAACATGATGTCCTTTTCTAGAGACTGGGGCCTCCTGATAACACATCAAAAGTATGTGAGATGAAGTCTCACCATCCTCACTTCCAAGGAGCATTCTGGCTACACTTCTTCCAAGATAGATTTGTTCATTCTTCTGGCAGTCCATGGTATAGTCAATATTCTTCGCCAACACCATAATTAGAATGTATCATTTCTTCTTCGGTCTGCCTTATTGATGCGACTAGTACCTCCCCCCAAGATGCCACTAGTACCTCCCCAGAGTTGTGATAACCAAATATGTCTCCAGACTTTGCCAAAATTCTCTGGGGCCAAAGTTGCCCAGAATTGGGAACCACTGTCTATTAGAATAGGCAGGGATCTTTTGTAACAATTAAAGGAAGAGCCAGCAAATCTCATGGTAGAAGGACAAGTTTCCTGTTCTGAAGTATTACTACTCTAATGCTTTCCTGAAGAAAACATCTCCCTTTTCTTGTGACGTTAAGAACCACCCCTGTGAGAGGTGATTGAGGACAAGTTCCCTAACAGAACTGTGGTGAGAACTATGGAAGAGGTCAGAGAAATTGTGTGGTCCTCAGCCAATAAAGAATGAGCACTTGGGCTTTGGGATGAATAGTCAAAACTCATTTGATAGAGAAGACGTAAATTTTGGGAACTAAGATGATATCCATAGAGGAAAGCAAACTTTAGTTCACCAGCAGCCTGGCTGAAAGAGCCCAGGAGTAATTTTCTCCTTCATGAAGCAACACACTTAGGAAAAGGCTAAGTCCCAAGGAGGCTCATGTCTGCCCCTCTCTACTGAGCTCCAGACTCACACTTCCAACTGATACAGGACAAATCCATTTGGATGTCTACAGGTATTTCAATGCTAACTTATCCAAAGGTGAACTCATCATTGTAATTACTTGCCCACCCTCCTCTGTTCTTATATTGCATGAGCAGCATCACCATCCATTCAATTTTGAAAGTTAGAAACTTCATGTTGTTGTTGTGTGCTGTTGAGTCCAGGTCTCTTCTCCTACAGAGCCACTTGGGGGGGAGGGGCGGGGGGGCTCAAACTGCTGACATTTCAGTTAACAGCTAAGCACTTAATCATTGCACCACCAGGGCTCCTAGAAACTTCATTAAAAAAAAAAAAAAAAAAAAAAAAACCCAGTGCCGTCGAGTCAATTCCAACTCATAGGGGTCAACACGGGAGGCAAAAAGGCCAGTTCTGGAGCCATATTATTGTCTAGGCGAGAAACGATCAGACCCAGAAATAATATCCAGAATTGGCAGTGGGTAGAAAATAAGAAATTTAAGAGCAATTTAGGAGTTAGAATCAGGAAGACTTGGCGACCAATGAGGTATGAGAGAAATTGACAATGACTATGAAGTTTCTCAATATGAGATGATATGAGAAACTCCTAAATTGCTCTCAAATTTCTTATTTTCTGCCCACTGCCAATTCTGGATATTATTTCTGGGTCTCATCGTTTCTTGCCTAGACAATAATACGGCTCCAGAACTGGCTTTTTTGCCTTCCACGTTGACCCCTTCATTCTCTTCTCCGTATGTGTACCCAGAGTGATTGTTACAAAATCTAAGATTGATTAATAGCCTTCTGTAGCTTGAAATCCTTTAATGGCTATTCATCGGCCCCAACATGATGTGCTAATACTTACAGATGAATAATTACGCCCTCGACTATTTGACCCAACTACAGTTTCCTTACAAATATTATTTATCACCACTCTTTCTCATACACCTTATACTCTAGCTACATGAGCAAAGTTACCTTAGCAAATTTTCAGCCAGATTCAAGCATGTACAATCCCATCTTCTTGGAATCCCTTCTCCCTCTTTTTACCTGGAAAATTATTTATTATTAAGTGGAGAGTAAAACTGTCACTTCTGTGTAGCTTTGAGCTTCTCAGGGGAAAAGACTGGGTTTTATCTTTGCAACACTCATACCTTACCTAATACCTGGAAACAGTAGGAGATTTTAAAAATTTGATGTTTGCTGTTTGTGCTCTGAGTCCTTGAAGCACGGTCAACCTAACCACCAAATAAGTCCCAGCCAGCTCATTAAAAGTCATAAAAAGTAGATAATGTTTCCCTTAACTCTTAGCCCCTTCTCTTTTTTGAGCCATTTGATCATTAAATTAGTCATCATATATAGATATTTTTCAGGGGCTTGGAATATAATGGTAAGCAACACATATATTGTGCCCTTAAGGAACTTAGAATCTAATGTGATTCTCATCTGGTTGTTCTCACTCTCTTCTCCTTGCCTCTGAACTCCTCGTTAAATACAGCAGCCTACCAACTAACATTCCATGGTATATTTTGGATATTGACTCTACTAAATGGCTTTTGGCTTCTCTGTCTCCTCTGACTTTGGCTTATCTTACAATTTTGGGGGAGAAATTTTCATTTTAGCCCTGGGACAGTGTAGGAATACAAGTGCTTCTCCGATCCTTGACTAGTGTCCCAGTTTTACCAAACCTGACCCCTTTGAAAAGATTTGGAAAGAATGGATGACCAAAGGATTTCTAGGTTCCCACGTGGTCTCTATGAGTTGGAATCAACTTGATGGCATCCAATAACATCTCTTTTATGGCTTTCTTTATTACTCTTAGCCCACAATAGCATTTGGGTAGTTTCCTCCTCTTGTGTTGAAGACCATAGTAATGCAAGGCTGAGAGTCTCATATCCAATCAATACATTTTCAAGGTGTCCTTTTCAGCTTTGCAAGTGAAAGAGAGGTGCAAGACTGAAAAGAGCATGATGAGCAGCCAGAGAGAGCTGTCAGTTTCAAGAAGGTCATGGAGTATGCTCAGGCTGCCAAGTTCCTGGGATTGTTCCCAAACTCCCACAGCGCTGCTGCAATCTGGCTACAGACTCCATGCCATAGACTAGGATCTCTGGCTCACTCTGTGGAACTGAGCCAGGTTCTGTTGGTGTCTCAGATGCTCCATGGATGTTAACTGGGCACCTCAAGAAGTCATTTTCTTGCTTTTAGCCTCCATATTTGTATTTTCTTATATCTTATAGAATGAGTCAGAGCTAAAAACTACCCAACAAAAAAAATAAACCCACTGCCATTGTGTCCATTACAACTCATATCCACCCTATAGGACACAACAGAGCTGCTCAGTAGGGTTTCCGAGGCTGTAATCTTTACGGAAGCAGACTGCCACATCTTTCTCCTGCTGAGTGGCTGGTGGGTTCGAACTGTTGACCTTTCGGTTAGCAGCCAAGCGCTTTAACTGCTGCACCACCCAGGGCTCCTTAAAAGCTCCCAGAAGCTTAGAAATTGTGTCTCATATTTCGTGTATATTTGACTCATTCCATCCATGTGGATCCACCTGATGCATCTTTAAAAAAATCTTCAAAATGACCGTGCTGGGCTGGACCATGTGGAGCATCCAGTGCTGCCTCTAATTATGTGTGGTGCATCTCTGGAAGCAATACCACAATATTAACAACAAAAATGATAATGTTACCAACGGGACCCTTCTCCCATGGGTCACTAAAGTATCTTAGGTAGTTTTTATAGGGGAAGCACTGAGTAACCTGAGTAAGTATACTTATAGTGTCATTGTCATTATCATCATAACAAGAATAATAATAAACATTTATTGAGCACTTAAATGCCAATTACTATTACATGAATTTTAAATGTATTAACTCATTTAACTCTCCTAACTATTACTTTCCCCCATTTTATAGGAGAAAGGAACCGAGGCCTAAAGGGTCACAAGTAATAAACACCAAGCTTCTGTAATTATGTAACTTTTGCCATGTTCAAGAAAATTTGATGGCTCTTTAAGTTTTACAGTTTATGTCCTAAAATTTCACCATGTCTTTTTTTTTCTTTTTTTAATGTTCATCCTTCTCAGTACTCAGTGGGGGGCTTTCAGTCTGAAAAGGATGTTTTTTATTCAGGGCCAGAAAGTTTTCTTATGTTGTCTATTTAATTATTTCCATCGCTCTATTCTCTCTGCTATCCCACTGAAACACATACTAAACGTATCCTGGTACGGCCTAACTCACCCAGAACTGGAACTGAAGTCTGGACAAAATGCCTTAGTATAGTGGTTAGTCCTCAAACCTGAGTGTATCCACACCTCCCTTAGGGTGATGCAGATGTTTGGAATCTCAAAGGTTCTGTTTCAGGGGGTTCTGAGTGGAGCCTAGGCATTTGTATTTTAAAATTTCTGTAGGTCATTTTGTAGTTTAGAAACTGGAAACCTCTGTCTTTGTCACAATAAATAACGTGGATTTCTCTATCTCTGCATGTTTCCACCAGAGGGAGAGGTAGGCAAATGATGATGGACGGATCTGAGATTCTGGATTCCAATCAAATATCACATATCTCAACAAATCAACAAAAATGTGAGAAAAATACAGTATCATGCCAATAAGAGCTAAAGAAAGCTCAATGTATGCTGCTAGGGTTATTTCCATTCTACTGTCTCTAAGATTGGAGTTTTTCTTATATCGCATCTACTTGGCCATAGTCTACTACCACATAAGTTGTGAGGTGTTTCATCCAATTTTGTTGCCCTGTGAATATGATCATAACTGCTTTCTATATATTAGGAATGCCTCAAATCTCCTTGTCTATTGATGGCACTTTTTTCCTTCCCAAGCCATTGTGGTTTTACTCTTTTCTCACCTCCTCTCTCACTTGATCAGGTTTTGAAGGAGAGGAGTGCAGATGTGTCTGCTCAGCCCACCGTCATGAGCCAATTCCTCCTTCCACTCTCTGACTTTGTTGTGTGATACTATTTTCATCTCTTATATGGAAAAGGGCTTCATCAATCCAAGTTAAGGATGAGGAAAAATCCAACTTTCCTCCCTATAAAAAGGCTTCGGGCTAGGTGTGGAGAAGCAACTTGCTTCTTAAATCAGACTTACCTGCCAGGCCTGGGCAGTTCTCCTCCAGAGACTTCTTCGCACTACCCATCTCTCCTCTTCCACATCTATATGACTGCCCCGACTCCCCGACATATGGTGTATGCTCGCAATGCTTCCCCTAAAAGAAAACTCCAGCTAGATTTGGGCTGGAAAGATCTCTGGATCATGCTGATTATCTTCCAATAGAAAGCCAATTCTAAGACTCACCCTGGCTTGTAATTTGGATGCTAAAATATCTCTTAGCACATGATTTCAATGCTGAGTGAAAGAGGCCTGTTTTCAGTGGAACAAGACAGTTTCGTTGAGCAAAAACCTAGAAAGGGCAGAGCAACTATGGCTTTCAGGCTCTAGAACCAAAATATATGTGGGGCAGAAAAACTATGGAATATGAAGAGATGCTTAAAGCCTTGCAAGGACCAGATATATATACATATATAATATATACATAGTCCCTGGTTGGTGAAAATATTTGGCACTTGACTATTAACTTAAAGGTTGGCTATATGAAACCACCCAGGTGCACTGCAGAAGATTATGGAGTTAGAAGATCTAATTACATAAAGATTACAGCCAAGAAAACCATATGAAGCAATTCTACTTTGTAAAACACATAAGTCGAAATCGACTCAACAGCAACGGGCTTTTACGTTTACATATGTGTGTGTGTGTATACATATAAATCATATATATAGGTATACATATTTATATGTATATGTGTATATACGTTGTTGTTGTTCGTAGGTGCCGTCAAGTCAGTTCCAACTCATAGTGACCCTATGCACAACAGAATGAAACACTGCCTGGTCCTGAGCCATCCTTACAATCGTTGTTATGATTCAGCTCATTGTTGCAGCCACTGTGTCAATCCACCTTGTTGAGGGTCTTCCTCTTTTCTGCTGACCAAGCATGATATCCTTCTCCAGAGACTGATCCCTCCTAACACCATGTCCAAAGTATGTAAGACGCAGTCTCGCCATCTTTGCCTCTAAGGACCATCCTGGCTGTACTTCTTCTAAGACAGATTTGTTCGTTCTTTTGGCGGTCCATGGTATATTCAATATTCTTCGCCAACACCACAGTTCAAAGGCATCAACTCTTCTTCGGTCTTCCTTATTCATTGTCCAGCTTTCACATGCATATGATGCGATTGAAAATACTACGGCTTGGGTCAGGTGCACCTTAGTCTTCAAGGTGACATCTTTGCTCTTCAACACTTTAAAGAGGTCCTTTGCAGCAGATTTACCCAATGCAATGCGTCTTTTGATTTCTTGACTGCTGCTTCCATGGCTGTTGGTTGTGGATCCAAGTAAGATGAAATCCTTGACAACTTCAATCTTTTCTCCGTTTATCATGATATTGCTCATTGGTTCAGTTGTGAAGATTTTTGTTTTATGTTGAGGTGCAATCCATACTGAAGGCTGTGGTCTTTGATCTTCATTAGTAAGTGCTTCAAGTCCTCTTCACTTTCAGCAAGCAAGGTTGTGTCATCTGCATAACGCGGGTTGTTAATGAATCTTCCTCCAATCTTGATGCCCCGTTCTTCTTCATATAGTCCAGCTTCTTGGATTATTTGCTCAGCATACAGATTGAATAGGTGTGGTGAAAGAATACAACCCTGACGCACACCTTTCCTGACTTTAAACCAATCAGTATCTCCTTGTTCTGTCTGAACAACTCCCTCTTCATCTATGTAAAGGTTCCTCATGAGCACAATTAAGTGTTCTGGAATTCCCATTCTTCGCAATGTTATCCATAGTTTGTTATGATCCACACAGTTGAATGCCTTTGCATAGTCAATAAAACACAGGTAAACATCCTTCTGGTATTCTCTGCTTTCAGCCAGGATCCATCTGACATCAGCGATGATATCCCTCGTTCCACGTCCTCTTCTGAATCCAGCCTGAATTTCTGGCAGTTCCCTGTCGATATACTGCTGCAGCCATTTTTGAATGATCTTCAGCAAAATTTTGCTTGCATGTGATATTAACGATATTGTTCTATAGTTTCCACATTCGGTTGGATTACCTTTCTTGGGAATAGGCATAAATATGGATCTCTTCCAGCAGTTGGCCAGGAAGCTGTCTTCCATATTTCTTGGCACAGACGAGTGAGCAACTCCAGTGCTGCATCGGTTTGTTGAAACATCTCAATTGATATTCCATCAGTTCCTGGAGCCTTGTTTTTCGCCAAAGCCTTCAGAGCAGCTTGGACTTCTTCCTTCAGTACTATCGGTTCCTGATCATATGCCACCTCTTGAAATGGTTGAACATCGACTAATTCTTTTTGGTATAATGACTCTGTGTATTCCTTCCATCTTCTTTTGATGCTTCCTGCGTCGTTTAATATTTCCCCCATGGAATCCTTCACCATTGCAACTCAAGGCTTGAATTTTTTCTTCAGTTCTTTCAGCTTGAGAAACATCGAGCATCATCTTCCCTTTTGGTTTTCCATCTCCAGCTCTTTGCACATGTCTTTATAACACTTTACTTTGTCTTCTCGAGAGGCCCTTTGAAATCTTCTGTTCAGTTCTTTTACTTCATCAGTTCTTCCTTTTGCTTTAGCTGCTTGACGTTCAAGAGCAAGTTTCAAAGTCTCCTCTGATATCCATCTTGTGTTGCTGTGATGTATATATATATGTACATGCATATGTATATATATATATATATATACCTATATACATACACACACACACAAACACACATACATCCAGGAATATGTAAAGGATCATGAGGAGCCTCTATCGGTTTTTCGTTGTTGCTTTTTTTTTAACTTTTAACTCCCGTATCTGATTCCCTTTGCACATGGGGAAGCTGGTTAATGCTGACCTGACCAACCTGGAATATAAAAAGCTATTGAAAAAGTGAGAGTAACCTCTTGTCAGCAACTTTGTTATATGGAGCTAGAAGTAAGTTATCAACTCAAAAACTAGAGCAGGTAGTCCCAACCTCACCTTCACATTAGAATCATACCAATGGCCAGGTTGCAACAGACTAGTTATATCAAAATTGCTAGGGAATACAAAATCTCGTAAAGACCAGACTTAATGGTCTAAATGAGACTAGAAGGACCCCCAGACCTTCTGTCGGCCCAGGACAGGAACCATTCCCAAAGCCAACTCTTCAGACAGAGATTGGACTGGACAGTGGGATGGAGAGGGATGCTGGCAAGGAGTGAGCTTCTTGGATCAGGTGGACACCTGAGACTATGCTGGCATCTCCTTTTTTTTTTTTTTTCCTGTCCGGAGGGAAGATGAGAGGGTAAAGGGGGTTAGAAGCTGGCAGAATGGACATGAAAAGAGAGAGTGGAGGGAGGGAGCGGGCTGTCTCATTAGGGGAGAGCAATTGGGAATATGTAGCAAAATGTATATAAGTTTTTGTGTGAGAGACTGGCCTGATTTGTAAACTTTCAATTAAAGCACAGTAAAATTTTTTTTTAAAAATTGCTAGGGAATAAAATCCATGCATTAATATTTATTAAACTCCCTGAGATTATTCCAATGTGGAGCCAAGGTTGAGCAGGAAGTCATAAGGTGAGTACTGGGAACTAGGATACAGAGCAAAGGGGATTAAAGATGTAAGAAAGGGGAGAACAGAGTGGGACGCAATGTGTACATGGTCGAGATGGAATGGATATTCGTGTTCTCTAAATCTCTATTAAAAATTCCATATTATTGTACCCAGTCTTGCCTCATTGAGGCCAGGTATAAGGGTATATTTGTAATGAATTCATTCCTTATTTAAGTAAACATTTATTGATACCTACAGTATACCCAGCACTGTGATGGATGGTAGAGGTACAAAGATTAATGAGACCTAATCTTGACCTCCAGAAGTCTGTAATGTGGCAGGGCAACACATATAAACAATTATGTCTATCAGCGTAGATCTTCTAATAGATAAAGTTGCAAGTAGTTATTGGAACAGTGAAGAGGGAGCGATATGATTAAATCTGACTTGTGGTTGAAGTAAATTACAAAAGATTTCAAATGAAAGGTGATATTTGAGCTAAGACTTCAAGTATGAGTAGGTTTTCTGGATAGCCATGTAAGGTGAAACATTCTAAGCAGGGAAACCAGAAAGGGGGGTGGGGGAGTCATACACATGAAGAGTCTGTTTTGACAATTATGTGTAGCCCAGAGTGGCTATGGGTAGCACAAGATGAGGAGCTTGAAGAAGTAAGATGGCACTAAATTTTGAAGACCGTCGAATACCATATTTAGGGGTTTGTACTTTGTGGGAAATGGAATATTACCTATTGGAAAGTTTTTAGAAGGAGGTGACGTGACCAGATTGTTGTATATTTTAGAAATCCCTTTCTTCGTTATAGTGTTAAGGTTGAACAGGAGTTGGTATACACGGAATTCAGACACCTCAATTATTTATTGTAATAGTCCAAGTGCAAATCTGTTCTAAAGCGGTGCCCACGTGAACAGAATAAAGTGGGACTGATGCAAGAGAGGTTTCAGAGAGGAGGAAAATCAGAAAGAGTGAGGAAAATCAGAAATGATTTTTTGGTTTCTAGCCTGAGTGCCTGGGTAGTAATTAACTAAAACTTGGAATAAAAGTGAAGTTAGGAGATGAGATGATGGGTTTATTTTTGGACATAAAGTTGGCCATCCTATTCCCATCCATTGAAAGGAGAAGATCCCCAATTAACTCACTCTCTATAAAGTGCATGGAAAAATAGACCTCTGAGTTGATCCAGGATGGAGACATCAGAGAGCTCCTTGGCAAAGGATCCGGGTACCTTTCACAACAATAACTTAAAACTGTTAGTGATGATTTTCACATACTCAAGACCCAGTTTTATCAATTGAGGATCAGTCATTGGGGTTTGTCAAAACCAGGGCTGTAGATCCAATGGCATTTTGGGGCAATGCAGGTTTGCAGATCAGATGAGGACTGGAATGAATTAAAAAGTTGAAGTCCCATCAAAAGGAGAAAGCTCTTACTTAGCTCCAAATGATTTCTCTTGTGCTTTAATAGAGGATCTGTGTTGCCAGATCTTCAAAAGTTTTAAGAAAAATTGGATTTTTTTGTAAATTTTCCCATTTTTACATGTTGACAACTTATTTTTAAAAAAAAACACTATGCTACCCAATGTAACTCACCCATGATCCCTGGACTTTAAATCTTCTTAAAAATTTATGTTTGGCTTATTTTATCACTTTTATTGCAATAAAATTTCCTCCGAGCACTGCTTTTGCTGTGTCCCAGAGGTTTTAGTACATTGTGTCTTCATTTCTCATTTGATCCTAAGAATTTTTTAATGTCATTTTTAATTTCTTCTATGATTCAGTAGTTTTTAAGTATTGTGTTATTCAGTTTCCATGTATTTAATTTTTTTCCTTGCTCTTCCTGTTATTGATTTCTAGTTTTATAACACTATGATCAGAGAAGATGCTTTGTATTCTGTTGATATTTTTTAATTTATTGAGGCTTGCTTTGTACCCTAGAATGTGTTCTATTCTGGAGAACGATCCATGAGCATTGGGGAAGAATGCATACTTTGCTGCTGTTGGGTGGTGTGTTTCGTTTATGTCTATGAGGTCGAGTTGGTTGATTGTGTTATTTAGATCTTCTGTATCTTTGATGAGTTTCTTTCTAGTTGTTCTATCCATCATTGAAAGTGGTGTATTAAAGTCTCCTACTATTATTGAAAAACTGTCTATTTCTCTTTTCAGTTCTGTTAGAGTTTATGTATTTTGGAGCTCTGTCACTGCGTGCATAAGTATTTATTATTGCTATATCTTTTTGGTGAATTGACCCTTTAATTATTATATAATGCCCTTCTGTGTCTCTTATAATGGATTTTGACTTGAAGTCTGTTTTATCCAAAATCATTATTGCTCCCTTTTGGTTACTGTTTGCTTGATATATTTTTTCCATCCTTTTATTTTTTACCTTATTTATGTCTTTGTGTCTAAGGAGTGTCTCTCGTAGGCAATGTGCAGATAGGTCTTGTTTTTTTTTAATCCATTCTCCCACTCTATGTCCCTTGACTGGCATATTTAATCTATTTACATTCAGTGTGATAATGATAGGTATGAATTCATTGCTGTCACTTTGTTACACAGGTTTCCCCTGCTAGCTATCTGAAAGTAGGGTGTTCCTTTGAAAAATTTGTAAGCTGAAATGGTATAAAGTGAAGCAGCAGTTACCATCGATTTGTATGGGAAAATTTTTTGAGCATTCCCAGACCCCAAAATTAACCTACCAAATCATACCAAATATCACATAAAATCTAAAATAACACTAACATATAGTATAGGCAGGAATGATACTGTAATTACAGACACAGTTCAAAGTTCTGGAAGCTTGATGCTGAGATGCTGAGTGTAGTTCCCGGGGAAGGAACCTGGAGAAGCCACTCATGCTGCCTCTTTAACAGCTCACTGAAAAACAAACTCTGAACACTATTTTCACTTTCTCCTTTTTTTTGTAAAAGTGAAAATCCTCTTCTGATTTCTGTCGGTTATTGAAAACAGGTACTAATGTAGTCTTTTATAAAAGTGAAGTGGTGTAAAGCAAACTTGCAAAGAGTGGGAGATACCTGTAGTTTTTTAATTTTTTGTGGTTTTAATGGTTTCTTTGTTCCTCTTAATTTTCTATGCTGAGTCCTTTTTGTATATGAATTTTCCTTTCCTATCAATCGTTGCAATTTTTGTGTTTACTGAGTCTTTTTGATTTTCTTCTTATTTACTTTGGTGAGTAGATTTATTAATTTTCTTTGTGGTTACTCTGAAGTTTACCTTTATCCTCTTAAATTTTAACAGTCTGTTACATCTTGGAATTGCCTTGAATCCCTCTCCACATGGAAATTCTATAATTACACCTTTTATCCCCCCTTTTTGTTTTAAAATTGTTGTCATTTACAGCTTAACACCTCTGGTTACCTGTAGTCAGTTTTGCAGCTTTATGTTACCTCTGTGAAATCTTTGTCTGTGTAATGCTTTCCTGTGTCTTTATCTCAGGTTGTCTGATGTCCATTGGTTCTCTATCGGAAGGACTCCCTTTAATATTTCTAGTAAGGCTGGTCTGGTTTTTACAAATTCCCTTAATTTCTGCTTATCTGGGAATGTCCTTGCTTTGTCATTATTTCTGAAAGACAATTTTGCTGGATATATGATCCTTGGCTGGCAATTCTTTTCTTTCAGAATTTTGTATGTTTTCCCATTACCTTCTTGCCTGCATGGTTTCTGATGAGAAATCCGCTGTTAGTCTTATTGGTGTTCCTTTGTAAGGGATATTTCATTTTTCATGAGCTGCTTTCAGGACTCTGTCTTTGGTTTTGGAAACTTTGATTATGATATGTCTTGGTAATTTCTACTAAGGGTCTATCCTATATGAGATCCATTGTTCTTCTTGGTTGGAAACCTCTTTTGTGATATTTGGGAAGTTTTCTGGCAATATATCTTCAAAAATTCTCTCTGAACTTTTTTTTTCCCTCCTTCTCCTCTGGAATTCCTATTATGTGTAAATTATTCCTTTTGATGATGTCCCACATAACTTTTAGGCTTTCTTCATTTTTCTTCATTCTGTCTCTAATTGTTCCTGAAGCAGATTAATATCAAGGAGTTTGTCCTCTATTTTGCAGATTCTTTCTTCTATTGATTCAGTTCTACTTCTGTGTCCTTCCATTGTGTTATCTATTGCTGATATTTTATTGTTACTCTTTTGAATTTCCAGTTGTTGTTTTTATATCGTTTCTAATTGTCTGTTTAGTGTGCATTTTGTTCTTGTATTGTTTTCCTGAATTCTTCTAGGGTTTTCTTTGTGTTTTCCTTAATCTCTTCAAGGCAACTAATTATAAGTCTTTTGAATTCCTTCTTAGGTAGTTCTATTATCATTTCTTCCTCAGGAAGATTTTCTTTCCCTTTATTTTGCTCACTTATTTGAGCAAGATGTTAGGATAAGACGCTATCCTGTTTCTTCATGTGATTTGTTATCTGCTGTCATCGAGGCATTAAGGTGTCATTTTTATTTATTTATGTATTTATCAATTGATTTATGTTTTTTCATTTAGTTCTGATTTTTTTGTTGCGTTTTGATATATCAGGGTGGCTGGGGCAGGCATGCTCCATTGATCACTGGTCTGGCAGCACTGGAGTGCTTGCCACTTATCACTGGTGGGCTAGGTGGAGGTGGGAGGCAGGTGGGGAGGGTGCACACTGCACTTGTCATCAGTCTGGTGGTGCAGGAGTATGTGCTGATGGTTGCCAGGTGGGCAAGGCCCAGGGGGGTGACAGGTAGGGTGGGCACTTGCTGTCACCAGTCATCAGTCCGGCAGCACATTATTGTGTGCTGCTGCTCGGGATCTACTACTATGTGTACACCACCTACCTAATGGTTGAGGACCACCGCTGGGGAGTGGTCCTTTCTCTGGTTCCTGGCTCCCTCTCTGCTCTGTGATAACCAGGATCCCTGGAGCTCTTGCCTGCTTTCCTTTATTAGATCCGGTTCATGTCCTGCTCACCTTGCTTCACTCCAGGTTTGTCTACATAGTTTCTCTCTCTCCTGTTGGGAATTCTGTGATTGTGCCTTCCTGTGGTCCTCACCCAGAGTCACTGCTCACTTTCTCAAGATGATCACGCTGTGCTGGGCCAGCTGGCAGGGCACTTCTGATCCGTAACTCTTCTCATTCACTGTTTTCATTCAGTTCCTCCTTCCAACAGTGTTTGATCTAATTCTTCTTCCCTCCTTTTGATGCTCAGAGTTCCAGGGTAGTGGCTTGTATCTGGTTTATCTTGGTTTCTCAGGTCTTTGTTGTAGGGGGATGGCACAGTGTTTCTGACTAAGCCACCATCTTGGGCCATTTCACCTATTCCACATGTTTTTGAAATTATGAAAAAGAATGGAAATGCAACTCTGTGCCAAAAGAATAGTGTGCAACTATTTGGTGATATGTTAGTTGTTTTACATTACAGTTTAGCCTTTGCATTAGAACCATAAATAAGAGTGAACACTTTTTCTCTTGAAAAGCAGCCCCAGAGGCCACGTAAATTACTGGCGCTGATTTAGCTTAGGAGTTCAGATAGAGCAAAGGGCCATGGCATTAAGTCAAATGGCACTCTTTTTTCCTTTGTGCTAACACAGATTTCTAACCAGAAAGGGCAAGAACTAGCCATGACACAGCCATAAAGGGATATGTGATGAATTAGGTCCTGAGTCAGAGATCATTGATCCCTCTGATGCTCATCTGATAATGATAGCCTAGTCTTTCTATCAGCTTTTCTTTTATTGTGTAAAAATATATGTAACACAATACTTGCCAATTTAACGCTTTTCATGTGTACAATTTAGTGGCATCAATTACAATAATTATGTTGTGTAACCATTATCAATATTTGTTGCCAAGTTTGCCATCACAGTAAACAGAAACTCAATGCTTCTTAAACACTGGATCTCCCTTTCCCCTTTCCTCCTGCACTCGGTACTCCTTTTATTGTGCCCTAAATCTTTTTTTATTATTATTTTTAAATTGTACTTTAGATGAAGGTTTACAGAGCAAACTAGTTTCTCATTAAACAATACACATTGTTTTGTGACACAAGTTGCAACGCCATGACATGTCAACACTCTTCCCTACTCGACCTTGGGTTCCCCATTACCCTCCTGACCTCTTGTCCTTGCCCCTGGGCTGATGTGCCCATTCAGTCTTGTTTTGTTTTATGGGCCTGTCTAATCTTTGGCTAAAGGAAGAACTTCACGAGTGACTTCATTGCTAAGCTACAAGGTTGTCTGGAGGCCATACTCTTGGGGTTTCTCCAGTCTCTGTCAGACCAGTAAGTCTGGTCTTTTTTTGTGAGTTAGAATTTTGTTCTATGTTTTTCTCCAGCTCTGTCCAGGACCCTCTGTTGTGATCCTTGTCAGAGCAGTCAGTTATGGTAGCTGGGCACCATCTGGTTGTGCTGGACTCAGTCTGATGGAGGCTGTGGTAGCTGTGGTCCATTAGTCCTTTGGACTAATCTTTCCCGTGTGTCTTTGGTTTTCTTCATTCTCCCTTGCTCCAGACGAGGTGAAACCAGTGGAGTATCTTAGATGAATTCTGCCCTAAGTCTTAATGCTGTGTTTCTCATTTGGTTTTCATCAAAAGTTGCTGTTCTGATAATTTTCCAGTTCCCTGGACTATCTCCTGAGTAGACCAGGGGTTGGCAAACTACAACCTGTGGGTCAAGTCTGGCTCACTGTCTGTTTTTGTAAATAAAGTTTTATTGAAACACGGTCATGCTCATTTGTCCATGTATTATTTATAGCTGATTTTGCACTGTAGCAGCAGAGTTGAGTGGTTGTCACAGAGACCATATGGCCCCAAATCCTAAAATATTTATAATCTGCCCTTTATAGAAAAAGTTTGCCAACCCTGATTTACTCTTTTGGATCTCTTATCAGTTCCCTGAGCTGATAATTATTTTCTGCACAGCTTACTCTCTGTCTATTTTTTGGGAGATATTCCATCTGGTAATTCAGGTGGTTGTTATTGTTGTTAGTAAGTTATCGTTGAGTCAATTCTAACTCATGGTGACCCCATATATAGAACTGCTCCATGTAGTTTTCAAGTCTGTGACCTTTTGGAAGGAGGCCTGTTTTCCAAGTCAAGTCACCTCTGGATGGGTTCAAACCTCCAACCTTACAACAAGTAGTGGAGGGCTTAACTGTTTGCACCACCCATGGACTCCTAATTGGGGTAGCGGTATAGTGAATTAATGTACTCAAAGTTTAGGTATTAAAGCTTAGGCAATTTTAAGGTAAGTCCACAAATTCTTTGACAATCCTTTTATCAAGAGGTGGGGTCTCTATTCCCTCTCCTTGAATCTAGGTAGGCTTGTGACTCACTTTGTGGTAGAAGTAATGCTATCTGACTTCTGAAGCTAGGTCTGTAAAGACAATGTAGTTTCCACCTTGTTTTCTGGAATACTCGTGCTGTAACCCTGAGCCACCATATAAGAAGTTTGACTGCCTTCAGATCTCTATGGTATGAGGAAGTGCAAGTCACTTGGGAGGCCACTGTGTAGATACTTCAGTCAACTGTCCCATATGAGTTCCCAACAGCCAGCATCAACTGCCAGCCATGTGGATGAGTCATCTTAGACCTCCAGCACATTTCAGTCTTTAAATGACTACAGAACCTACTAACATCTGACTACAATTGCATGAGAACCCTCAGATGAGCCCTCCTTGAATTCTTGACCCACAAAAAAATTACAAAAATTAAATAGCTATTTTTAAGTTATTAGGTTTCAGGGTAATTTTTTATGAAGGATGGAACAGAAATTAGAAAGCTAATGGAAAAATTTTTGTACCTGGAAGTGAGGTACTTCCATGAAAAAACAAATACAAACTAAACCAAAATATGTGGCATAGGTTTTATGACTAAATGGCAAGTGAAAGCTTGAAGAACCTTAAGGAGACTGTTAGGAAAAACTGAAAACTTCAAGGAGAGTGTTACTGGAAGCTTAAAGGGCCTCAAGGAGGCTGTGAGTGAGGTCTTGAAGGAAAGTGAGGAAAATGTGATTTAAGGCTGGTACAAAGGAGACTATTATTCTTCAGGGGTAAATAATGTGGTAGAACTGTCATCTTCAGTAATGTGGATAATCAGAAATGTGCCTAATGAACTTGATGCTCGAGCTAAGGATATTTCTGGGCAGGCTGCCAAAGGTGTCACCTGGCTTGATCTAACTACCGGTTTTAAAAAATCGAAGATGAAGGAGATAAGCTAGTGAGAGAATTATTCAGTTTTCAAGCAGAATGTACAGGACTTGCAAATGAGCCAAGAGTTTTTAAGTTCAAAAATAAAACTATTTCCTATCCCCAGTCTCTCTTAGCATAAAATTCTCAAAGTAAAAAAGGGCCTCAGGGCAAAGATCAATCCAGGGTGGGACTATAAAATCTTTTATTAAAACAGCTGGAAGATCTAAGGTTGTGCATCATAGACCCTCTCAAACAAACAAAAAAACCTTCCAAGGATCTTAAGGAGATGTCTCAGAGATATTCCCTTAAACAATGGGGCTTCTAAGGACCCCAAGGATGTTTTCCAATAGCAGCCTCAGAAGAAGCCCGAAGTAGAAAAGGGTTTTCCTCAAACATATTTGTCAGTGTGCATTTTATCTAGTGGAGTAAATTATAAATCGATACACAGGAAGCTCTTCAAGTCTCTAAAGAAATTGTATCAATTTTAACTGAAAGGAACAGTGAGAATACAAATGAAAAGAGGCATTTGAACCTCCAAACTCTTATAGACAGGAATCAGGCTGAGTAAGTTACTCAGTTGCAAACACAAGCCACTTCTTATAGAAAAGGAAGAATGACTCAGAGTGTAGAACTAAGAACACAGAGGGAGAAGACAAGTGCCATGGAGAATAACTTCCCAGGTGTAGGATTGAGCCTTAATCATGGAACCAGCAACATGAGCCTGGATAGGTTTAAAAATTGCTGTGGACCAGTGAATGGAGCCCTGGTGGTACAGTAGTTAAGAGCTCCACTGCTAACTAAGAGGTCAGCCGTTTGAATCCACCAGATGCTCCTTGGAAACACTATGGGGCAGTTTTACTCTGTCCTATAAGGTTGCTATGAGTCACAATCAATTTGACCGCAATGGGTTTATGAACCAGTGACTAATATGAATCTCTCTAACTCACCTCTTTTTGAATTTAAATGTCTATTGCAATTATTCTACCCTTAAATCACCATTGTACATGAGGAGTGTGGAACAGCACATGATTTGTCTAAGTCTTCAGATTGAGAGGCAGTGTACTCAAGGAACCACACCTAAAGAGCCTTATTCACATCTAGACTTAATTTAAATCATGAAATTCTGGAATTGCAATATCAGATGTATCTGATCGCTCATCTAATGGTTATCATCAATTTCCAGCCATGTGAGTAAGCAAACCTGAACATCCAATCTAGTCAAGCCTTCAGAAGACCGCAGCACCAGACAACATCTTACTTGGAAATTTATGAAAATAACAAAGTATTATGGAAAAATAACAAGCATATTTGAAAAAAGGACAAATAGAAATTATGGAAAAATACATAGTCATTGAAATTAAAGTCTCAATGATAAGTTAAAATGAATATTGGGGAAATAGCCTAGACACCTTTGTAATTCGGCAAACTTCAAAGCCAGTTCTTCTTTCCCACTTCTGACATCACCTGATCTTGAAAATAGCAGCAGAATAGCCAGGATTTTCCTTGCTGCCCAAAGGCCAACCAAAAGCTGATCTCATCACTTCTACCTTGTATCATATACTCACATTACCAATGAATAAGTAGCCCAGATTCCACTTTCATGTACACTTTTAAAAATGACTCAAAAAAATAAATTTTTGGTCTCTAGATCATGAGCTAGAGAATAGTATTAGCCTACAAGCAAAGCAATAGTGTCTTAGTCTACCATTCTCCGCCATGCTGTGGTTCCAAATTGTATAGCAGAGGAACACAGCGGATAGTGTAGGGATGACACAGCCAGTCTCCCAAGACTACCCCAAGCTGAATTCTATCTTAAAAGACTTGTAAGCATTCCTATTGTGACAAGCATCTTCTCAGTCCAAAGTAATGTCTCTTGTTGTTTACTACCTGTGAAAGGAAGACCAAGTTATTAATTTTTCTTTGGCAGATTTATAAGAGAAAAATCAAGCCCCTTGTGATCTGAAGTGGAGGAGAAAGTGCAGAAATTAAGATCTTGACCTAATTAACAACCAGGTCACAAACCGAGTTAGTTGCTGTTGTCGTGGTTTACCCATGCTACATTTAGTAGCCATTTCAAGACTCAAGGTGACTGAAAAGCTAGAAATGAAATGCATCTTTCCCTCTGAACCTATGTAGGGTTTCTTCTTGTCAACCCTTCTCTCATCACCTTATATAAAGTTGCAGGGACAATGTGGAAAGATATGAACAAGAGTAGGAAAATATCTAGGATGTGATAGGATTAAGAGGGCCATCTGAGGCCACTCTAAGTAACAAGGCTGGAAGCAGGGAGCCTGCTGGGGAGCCCATTAGTTCCAGAAGTGTCTTTGCCAATCCCATTGCCTGCGATGAGTCTTCTTCCCCAGGAGAACTACAAGCATGAGCGTCTGACTCGCTGCTGTGAGCACAACCAGAGCCCTGAAAATCCGGGGGTACTTGGAACTGGAAAATCCAATTGTTGATGATGATCACTATGAACTATGCATGTCTTCTATGGAATGACAGTTCTCTGAAATCTGAACACCTTGTCATTTGCACACCTGAGACACAGGGCATTGTGAGCCCTACAAGCAGTGTTGCTGAATATCAAATTCTACATTTCAGGCACCAGCCTCTCAGGGGAACCCAAGCAACACAGGAAACATCAATGCAGACACACGCATGGTTTGATTCAGTAGAAAATCTTTCTACAGGTACTACAGAGTTAAATAACACAGCAATAGTGGCAGAGCAGGGAATACAGAAACAAAGGCAGGACACAGAGAAACTTTTAGCCAAGATGTTAAATGACCCAGGGAATTAATGAGGGAAAGAGAAATGTAGATGAGGGGAGAAGAAGCAGGGAAAGAAGAGAAAAATTAAAAGAAGGGGGAAAGCAGAAGGGATTAAAGGGAGAAAAGTAGTCTAATGGGGAAATAATGTAAATAAGAAAACATACATGCTCCAAACCAGTCTTTATTATGTAATATTGTAAGTACATATATGTTTACATCTCTGATCCCAGCTTATATTTAAGACAGGAAGACAGCTTTGTTCACTACTATAACTTTGACAGCATCAGAATAGTACTTGGAGTAGGTGATTAACAAAAATGGACAGAAAGAAGGGAAAGATAGAAGGAGGAAACCAGTCAAAGGGGCTTAAGGCATATGGCTTTTGAGTGCAGAATTTCACTGAGCTTATTCTTCAAATCATTCCTGGCCTAAATCATTGTATGTAAGCTTTCTAATACATCTTCCTCCTTGGCTTCCAAAGTGATCACAGCTAAAACAGAAAGTAAATTACATCATGGCCCTACTTGAAATTCTATGATGGCTCCCTTTCATTTACAGGCTAAAGTCTAAGTTCAGATATGACTTGGATATCGGACACTGTCATGACTAACCCTAGCTTCTGTATGCTTTGATTCTAAGGACCTACATCTTAGACTGTCTTTGGAGGACTGTTCGTGTACTAATGGAGCCACTTGGCCCTCAGGTTCAGTGATGTAGAAGTATCTGGGAGCTTACATCAGGGCAATCTAGGGTCAGTGACTGACATAATACTGTTAAAGCCCAGTTCCCTTGCCTGAAACAGGGACAGACTCTGAGGTGTAACTTACACTTCCAGAGTTCCCATACAGGATCAAATTAAGGCTGGGACTTTGCCTGAAATCACACCCTTACTTGGTGTGTTATTTATCTACTGGTACATAACAAATTTCCCTAAAAATTAATAGCTTGAAACAACAAACATTATTATCTAACACATTATCTAAGGGTCAGCAATCTGGGAGCAGTTTATTTGGGTAGTTCTGACTCAGGGTCATTCATGAAGTTGCAGCCATATTGTCAGCTTCCAAGATCACTCACAAGGCTGTTATTGTTGGCAGAAGGCTTCTGTTCCTTGCCAGATGGGCCTCTCCATAGGGCTGCTCATGCAACATGGCACCTGTCTTCCCCCAGAGCAAATTACCAAAGAGAATGAGAGAATGAGTGAGTGAGCAAGAGATCACCCAAGGTAGAGACTAAACTCAGAGGTGACACATCATCACTTCTGCCATATGTCATGGGTCACACAGATCACTTCTGGTTCATTGAGGGAGGTGTCTACACAAAAGCATGACTATCCAGAGGTGAAGGTCATTAGGGGCTATCATGGATGCTGGCTACCACACTTGGCTTCTTCACCTTCTCCATTCTTCTTCCTCCATTCTCTTACTGAATTTTCCTAGGAGCACTCCTTGAAGAGTCAACTTGCACTGGATTCCTTGTCTTGGGACTGCTTCTGGGGAACCTAACCTAAGATACCCTTCCATGTCCTCTATGATATGGTCTTTGTCTGCTTCTCCAGCCTCATCTCTTGCCAACACATGCCTTACCCTTATGTGCCAGCAGCACTGAAATGATGCTTTAAATCGCCTGCATAGGACATGTAATCTTTCTATGCCTTTACCCAGAGGTTAGAAACAGAGCTTTCATCATACTTTTTATTCCCAATACTTGCTACCATTAGATATTTAGTGAATAAATGAATGAGTATATACATCCTAAAATACTGTCAATGAGGCATCCTTAAATGGCTACTGCACAGGGCAAGTGAGGGGAAAGACATGAGGCATTGTCCTATTACCTTGGGTAAGCTAGAGAATTTCACTATGCCCTCCAAACTCTGGGCATGGTACTTCAAAAGAGATATAGGTAATAAGGAAATCGATTAATCAATTTATTCATTCAAAGCTTACTCTGTGCCTGGCACTTTTTAAAGCACTGGAGATATTGCAGTAGAACAAAGAGACTAAAAGTCTACCAAAAGGGGCTAACATTCTAGTGGAGGTTAATAGTAACAGCTAAAAGGCATTGAATGTTACCATGTCCCAGACATTGTCCTAGATACCTATCTCTATCTATTGATAAGTAGATCATCTTATTTAATCCTTACCCAACCCTATGAGGTTAGTTTTGTTATTATTCTCACTTTGCAGATAGGGAGAATAATACACAGAGAGTAAATGGGTGACTTGGAATTTGAACCCATGCTGTAACATTTCAGAATCCAATTCTTATCTACTCATTCAAGGAATGGAAAAGCACTAAACACTGCCTTGATGTAACAGTACCAACTACAAACCCATTTGCTTATCTGGATTTTCTTATCCCTACAACGTGCTTTACTCTAAAACTCTGAAAGTGGTAAATAAGTGTGCTGATATGGTATCCCTAGAATAAAATCATGGTTCGAACCCACCAGCCACTCTGCAGGAGAAAGACATAAAGATTGCAGCCTTAGAAACACTATGGGCAGTTCTACCCTGTTCTGTAGGGTTGCTATGAGTCAGAATTGACTTAACAGCAACACTTTTTGTTTGAAGCTGGAAGGGGCCTAAGAAGGAATGCAGTGAGGAGGTAGCAACTGAAGTGGGAGTCAGGAGTCAGGTGTGAGCCAGAACTCATAGTATGGCCCCCATCTGGTTCTTCACTGCCATGATAATGGAGCCAGAGGATTGCGGTTCTGATATTCTTTCCTCCATTCCCTCCACTGGCAAACGTAATGGTCTACCTCCTAAGATTCCACCACCTTTATGACATGCAATCTTCCATTATATTTACCAGCAAGCAAACCTCATCTCCCTGCTATACAATAAGGCCTTGGTACAGTGAGTGCTTCTTTTATACACATATACACCATCTACACTATGCTTCTGGGCATATTTTACTATAGGGAATGGGCCTCTGTATCCAAGGAACTCCCTTGAAAAGGCTTCTTTAAGGTCACAGAGAGAAAGAAAAAAAGACTGAAGATTTAGGTGCAGGCTTGTCCCATTCCAAAGCTGGTGCTTTCAATTCACACCTACTTTCTCAGGCAAGAGCAATTGCTTAAAAGGCTTTCCTGCTGGGTCAGTGTATTATTCCTGAAAATCCCGATTTTCCCTTCTGCAGGAGGCCTGTTCTTCAGAAATCAGAAAAGGAACAGTAGAGGACATGAGTCCATTTGGTTACTCTACTAAAGAAGAGTAGCCAATGGTTGCTTTCCATAAAGGGAAAAGTTAATCAACAGTGTACAGAAGAGAAAGAAATAGATCCAATGCTTCGATTAGGAAGTATAGCAGAGCCACAGTATCTGTGCATTTAATATCTGAAAATCCAGTATGTTGGCTGTGAGGAGGGAGGGGCAAAAGGGAAAGAGAGAACATGTTTAATTAATGCAGGAAATTCTCCAGCCAACCATGCTCTCCATAAGTCAATGTACGGAAGTGAGCAAGGGGTGGATGACGCTAATCCACAGTTCTCCCTGTCAGTCGTATTTCCCTGGAGTCTCTCACAGTACAAGACTCTCGCCATACTAAGTGTGATTCTAGTGTGTATAGATGCAGTTGCCTACGTGCTTTTTATTGCATGTTTCAGATTACTGAATATGTAACGTGTATCCATACACGCAGGGTTGTACGCAGACAATCCTGTGTGCAGTTTTTTTAAAGCAGTTTAAGAAATTTTTAAAAGTTTTAATGCTTTAGAGCTGTAATCAAGCTTTTTTTTTTTTTAATCATAAAATCCCATGGAAAAAATTTTGAGAATGCACTGCCTGATGTCATATATTGTTTTCTGTTCACTGACTTTAAAACCTCATTCCTGCATAAACTATGCCTCTACTGTAATCTCCTAACAATCAGGTAAGATTAGGATAGGAGCCTAGGGAGATTCCTTTGTGGAAACAGGTGGAGAGTGAAAGAGGATTTCTTAGTAGAATAATGAATTAAAGTCCTTAGGAACTTCTAGTAACATATGAACTTTTGTTTTTGTGTATAAAATTTCAAAAAGTTCAACAATCTGCTTAACTCAAAATACTAAACTCATTGCCACTGAGTCGATTTTGACTCATGGCGACCCAATGTGTTACGGAGTAGAACTGCACTCCATAGGGTTTTCTTGGCTGTAATCGTTATGGAAGCAGATCACTAGGACTTTGTTCCATGTCACCACTGGGTAAGTTCAAACCACCAACTTTTAGGTTAGTATTTGTGCATAAACCACTTGTTCCACTCAAAACCAAAAATCAAACCCATTGCTGTCAAGTCAATTCCGATTCAGAACAACCCTATAGGACAGACTAGAACTGCCCCATAGGGTTTCTGAGGAGCACCTGGTGTATTCAAACTGCCGACCATTTGGTTAGCAGCCATAGCACTTAACCACTATGCCACCAGGTTTTCCAAAGTAGAAGTGCCCCATAGGGTTTCCAAGGAACAGGGACCTTAATAACCTGCTTAGGAGGTCACAAACAACTAGCCCTTAATCATACATAGAAAAAAGTCAGCATAGACAAGGTTGTGCTGTAAAAACAAATAATACCTAAATTTCAATGGTTTAATCAAATAAAGACTTATTTCTCACTCACTTAGCTGGGGGCTTTGCTCCCTCTCATCATCTTCTCTCCAGGACCTGGGCTGATAGCACCCCCACAATATCAAATATCAAATATTGCAGGTCAGAGTGGCAGAGGAGAGTCTTACAATAGTTATCAAATGCATAAACTAGGAGTGAAGTGATACACGACCCTACAATTAACACCTTGTTTGCCAAGACTGGTCAAATGGCTCCACGTATTTTTTTTTTAAGGTAGCCAAGAGTAGCCATCTTACCAGATATCCACAAGGTGGAAAGCCAGAAACATTTAGTGAGCAGCATTAGCGGTGACCACGTTTATATAGTGCCTTTTCCCATATCCTGAAAGCATAGGTTGGGACCTGGGATTCTGAGCAGAGTGGAAAATTGAGATCTTCAGACTACTTGGTCATCAAAACCAGAGAGAAGATTTAAGCAATTAGGTCACTGAACCTGTGCCCATGTCGTCAGGGAAGTATCTTTTAGAAGGCTGGAAATGCGGCCAATGACGTCACTTGCTAGTGTTCAGTGTTTTAGAGTAGCAGGTAACAGACATTTTTGATCATAAAATTATGTGGAAAATTTTTGAAGAATGTACTGCCGTGTGTGTACACATATCTATAAGTTTCATACATGTACTACTCTTCTGGAGTCCCTGGGTGGTACAAACGTTTAACACACTTGGCTGCTAACTAAATGGCTGGAGGTTAGAATCTGCCCAGAGGCATCCTGGAAGAAAGGCCTGATGACCTACTTCTGAAAAATCAGTTATTGAAAACTCTGATGGATGGAAACCTCATCCATTGCTGGTGGGAATGTAAAATGATACAGCCACTGTGGAAAACAGTTTCACAGGTCCTCAAAATGTTGAACACGGAACTACCATACAGCTCAGCAATTCCAGTCCTAGGTACCGACCCAGAAGAAGCAAAGGCGGGAACACAAAAAGAAACCTATACACCAATGTTCATTGCAGCATTTTCCACGATAGCCAAAAGATGGAAACAACCAAAATGTTCATCATCAGAGGAATGGATAAACAAAATATGGTATATACACACAACTGAGTACTGCTTAGCCATAAAGACAAATCAAGTCCTGATGCATGTCACTGCGTGGAAGAACCTGGAAAACATCGTGCTGAGCAAAATTTTAGTTAGTTGCAAAAGGACAAATATTGTATGATCTCACTTAAACGAAATGAGCAAATAAATGGAAACCAAAGATTAGTTACCAGGGTTGCAAGGGAGGCGGAAAGTGAGAGTTTTAGTTTAGGGGGCATTGCGTTTATGCTAATGGTGGTGGAATGATTTGGAAAAGTGTAGTGAAAATGGTTGTATAACTTGAAAAATGTAATTAATGTCACTGAATTGTGCATGTAGAAGTGATGAGATCACATATTTTTGTTGTGTATATTTTCAACACAATTAAAACAAAAGAATATTTGACTCTTAAAAATAACAAACAACCCTGTGGATTACAGGTCTATTCTGACACACATGGGGTTGCCATGAGCTGGAAGGGGACTCGACAGCACCTGGTACTGACACTAAGATTCTAATATATTATGTACGTAACTACACACACAAAGAGACATTTGACAGATGATAAGAACACATATTCTAATATTTTCTCACTCAAAATATCACCTTGCACTCTCTGGGATGTGTGCACCCTACTTTGGAGGCCCACTCCCTAAGAGACCCAGAGGTTTAAGCCCCATTCTTAGGGGCCAAAAGAACAACAAGAAAGAGATATGTTTTTCCTTTGTTTATTTTCTTGTTTCAATGACATATATTTGTATACATATTTAACTAAAAACATAAAATATTCACTGTAGAAAAAATTTTAAAGATCTTCCTCTCCAAAAGCACGTAAAATGATCCGTAACTCCACAAGTCAAAAATAATAACTGTTAATATCTTGGTACATTTTCTTTTTCTCAACAAAGCTATAGACATACATAAGTATTTTATAAAGAAATTATAATGAGCGAACTGCTTTGTAATCTCCTTTTTCCACAGAACACACTGGGAACAATAGATTGCATGGTCTCCCACATCATTTTTATAACTCTTATCATTTCCTTTATTTCAACAGTAACATATGTCCATTGTGAATTCGTATTAAACGTGTACAAGCAAAGAGAAAAAAATAAAAAATATCCTCTCTCCATTACCCAGACATACCATTTTGAATATCTTGCTGTGATTTTTTTTTTTTTTTTTGGCCAGCTTCTTTTCAAGGCACTCATAGTCTTCTATTAATGGGATCAAGTTGTGCATATTCTTTTGTAACCTGTTCTCATCATTTTATGTTTTGTGAACTTCTTTCCATGTCATGAAATCCTCTTCTATGACAGCATTTGAATTACTCTATGTAGCAGTGTTTCAAAAATTGATGTTCTGTGAACCTATTTTAAGAGATCCTAATAGGGACACTGAACAAGAATACATTCCATGGTTAAATAACTTTGGAAAATACTGCCTACTTGAATCATCACAGGCAGATTAGCAATTAAAGGGCCCAAAAATCCTACAATTGAAAAAAAAAAAAAAACTACTTTACATCCTTTAATACAGTGTTCCTCAAATTTATTTTAGCACTACTCACTTTTTTGAGATACTCCAAACAGCATCCCCCAGAACAGTGCTAACTATTGTATATTCCAGCCCTCTTCTTGAACATTTAAGTGATTGTAATTTTTAACTATAATAATCAGCATTGTAGTGAATATTTCTGTTGCTATATTATACCCATATATTTTAAGATAAATTTAATAAAGTAGAATGGTCAGCACTTGCTTTTTGCCAGCAAATTCTGTTTATCTAGCTCTATTGATTCAAAGTGTTCTTTTTCTAATAACAAAATATTATGTGCAAAACACTCTCAAGTACATTTACCCTTTACAAAATCTCTTCCCAAATATCATTTCATATTCCTGTTATTCAATCTAATACATCTTCTTACTCTGTTAAAATATATTTGTCTCTGATGAACACTACCCACCAAATACCATCTAAGGTAGTAAAGACAGTGTTTGGAGGCAACTTTCAGAAGGGTTAGAAAGGAAGAAGCTTTAAATGGAGAAAGATGTTAGTTCAAGGGCTGAAGCCTTTTTTTTTTTTTTTCATTAATAGAAGTCCTGGATAAGAGAACAGATAGAATGGAAGGAAATAAAATAATAATAATAATAAAGGGTAGCAGGAAACTTTTTTTCTCAGAACCAAACAAAAAGAGATAGAAACCAAGAAAGAATTACATAAATTGTAATTAGAAAAATGCAGAAATGAAACGATTGGACTAAAGGAAGATTTGTAAAGAGCACTGAAAGATTAGATTTAGAATTTAAAAAAATAATCTGAAATAAAAGAAGAATGATTTCAGAAATGAAAACTAGATGGGAAGAAACATAAGAGCCAAAATTATGTATGAGCTTACTCTTCAACCCAGCAATTCCATTTCTAGGAATCTACCTTAAAGATATATAGAAAAAAACATGAAAAATTATATACACAAAGCTATTTATTGCAGCACCATCTGGAATAACAAAATACTGGAAAGAACCCAAATTTCCATCAATTGGGGGCTAGTAATCACATCCACACAAAATGAAGTACAATGCTACTGTGAAAATGAATGAAAAGTATCTCTACATACTGCTATGGAATGCTCTCTAGGATATATTGTTAACCAAACAAAAACAAAAACACCCATGGAGTTTATGTATTCTTTTCTCCATAGATAGATAGATTCGGTAGGTAGGTGGGTGGATGGGTGGGGGGGGTGGGTGGATGGGTAGATGGGTGGATGGGTGGACGGATGCATGGATGTATGGATGGACAAGATTCATATACATACATATATAGAAAAATAAACCACAATCATTTGTTAAAATAATGGGAACAGAATGAAGAGGACAAAAAGCTAGACTTCTCTAAATAACTATGTTTTGTAGGTTTGACTTTTGAATCATGCGTAAAAAAAAAAAAATCCCTAAAATAAAATTGAGTATAGATGAAACAGATTGGCCGTTAGTTATTAACTGTTTAAGGTACAGGGGAGTCCATCACACTATTCTGTCTATTCTTACGTGTGTTCCAAAAACATTCATAATAAAAGAGGGGTTTTTTTTGGGGGGGAGGGGGGAGTTAAGATGCTATCATAGCTAGACACCTAAAACCACCCTAATCCTTCCCATGACCTATCACTTTTCCCCATTAGGGCCCAAAGGAGAGTATATGCACAGAACAATGAACAGAAAACACAAGGAAAATAACATTCTATTGCTTGATCTGGCTTTGATCATAAACCTAAATGCACAAATTGGATAAAATAAGCTGGACCTGTTGGCCTAGAACACTGGAGTCTTATGGAGCTCCTTTTCTCCCTGAATATCTGATGTTACTTCTGCAGAGTGTCCAATTCGTTATAGCCTAGGAGAAAAAATCATGATCAGCCATTTTTTCAAGACTGCAAGTGCCATAAAACACATCAAATCAGTTTTCTGGTACTTCCTTGAGAAGAAATGGGGGTACAGGAAATGGGGTTAGGGAGAAAGGGATTAGGGAGAGCAGAGAGGAGTATAGAATCTTATGTGTCTTTTAAACCCTCAACACCAAAACCTTCCTCTAAGCTTTGAGTTTACCCTGCCTGGAGAGACAAACAGGAGGGCTGGAATTCATGGCCAGCCTCTTCCCTGCTGCCAATGCCTTACTCTAACATCCGGTCAGTGCCATTCCAAACTTGAGAGCTCCTTCCAGGTATCCTGTTTATTTTCTTGCCGGGTAGAATTTTCAGTTAATTAAACAGTGAACTTTATGGTACTTTACTCAGTTTTGCCTCATTTGCAATATATCTTATAGAAATTTTTCAAAGATCTAAAAAAAACCTACAGATGGGCTTATTTCCTGGTTTCCAGTTTGAATAGGGTTTATGTTTTGTTTTGTTTAATATGGATATTTCAATGAAATTTTGGAGAGAGGGAAATTCGATGCCTTGGCGCAAATTATCCTCTTGAATCAAATGGCTTGAGAGGTTTTATGAAAGAGGAGTGCCTTGAGAACATTAAAATGATGGCAAGGGACCAGTAAAGAGGAAGATGTTATAAAGGAGAGAATGGGGAGTTCATAGCGCAAGGTCCCTATGGAGGTGGTGGGGGATGAGATGCAGAGCAGAGATCAAGAAATTAACCACTGTGACAAGACAGAAAAAAAACAGATGAAGAAGGATATAGATAGTTGAGGAAGTTCCTGCCTGATGGTTTCTATTTTTTTTTTTTTTGAGAATTGGGAGGCAAGATCATTAACTAAAAGTGATGAGGAAGGGCGTTCAGGAGATTAAATAGTCTGATATAACTGCCATGAAGAATGAATGAGAGACATTTATAAACACTGCTGCATCATACATGATGCTGAGAAAACCAGTAGGTAAAATAATTGATCTGCATCTCACATCAAATTTGGCAAAACATTCCAGATGGATGGAAGAGTTATGTGTTCTGCAAAAATATACAGAAGAATGTAAATACCTATTGTCTTAAGCCAAGTTCTCGAAAGAAGCAAAACCAGTAAAGTGTGTAAATACATACATAAAAACAGATTTATATCAAGGAAATGGCTCACCCGGTTGTAGAGGATGGAATGTCCCAAGTCTGTGGGTCAGGCTTCTCCTGAGGCACATAGCCACAAGGGTTGGTGAACCCAAGATAGGCAGGTCAGAGAGCAGGGCTCTTGTTCACAGAAGATCGACGAATCCCCAACATAAGCAAGCAAGACCACCAGTAAGCTGCTAGCTCAAGTCCCAAGAACCAGAGATTAGATGAACAGGAGCCAGCTGGGGGATCCAGAGCAAGCAAAAGCCCACAAGCCTAGCCAGAATATCCACTTATATCCAATGCAGTCCACACGCCCAAGGAAACTCCCTTTCAACTGACTGGCTACTCACAGCAGATCCCATTATGGAGGTGATCTCACAGTATCAAATCTCATCATGGAAGTGATCACATCATCATACAAGTATCAAATCACCGAGGATCATGGCCCAGCTAAGTTGACACACAACTTTAACCATTATGCCTATGTATAAGGACAGTCATTTGATCTTTGGAAAAGGAAGAGATTTCTAAGCTTAACAACTGAAAAAAAAACTTTTTTTAATGTTAAGGAATTTGAGTACATAAAAATTACAAACTCCTGCTAGTAAAAAAAAAAAAATACAATTAAAATAAATATTTAATAAAATTAATAAACAAAAAAAAGTACATCAAAATAACAATGAAAAATATTTTGCACCTATCAAATTAGTGAAGGCTAAAAAATGATAGCACCCAGTGTTTGCAAAGATATGACCAAATGTGCCTTGCCACAGCAGTTGGAAATATAAAAACTTATGTTACATTTCTAGAGGCTGACTTGGCAATATCTGTGAAGAGCTTAAAAAAGATAATCATTTGACCTAATACCTACACTTCTAAAAAACTAAACAAATGATCAGAAATATGCAAAGAGATTTATGTACAAGAATATTCATCGCTATATCATTTGTAATATCAAGGGAAAAAATAAGCAACAACCTAAACACACAATTTAGTTTTGGTTAAATAAATTATGGTGCTTCCATACTCTGGAATGCTATGCAGTTATTAAAAATCATGTTGCAAGAAAAATTAATGACATGGAAAAATGTTTGCAATGTAATGCTTGGTTAGCCATAGTGGTATGACAGCAGTGGAAGTAAGAAGTGATCCCAGGAAAGACATAAAGTGGTAGATGTCTTAGATGAGCCAAGGTCAGACTGGAGGGAACCATGTGATATAAGGTAAGGATGTGAGATTCTGGAGCCCTGGACGTTAATCCAGGTTCTGCTATGGTCTGTGTCCACATAAAGGACAGGTAAAGAGGGTATTTCCATGAACATTTCTTAAACTCTCCATCGCCTTTCGAAAATTCAGCCTTTGTTCAGGGAATTTCCCATAGTATGAGTAACTCCTTCATAAACTAGAAGCCCAGAACCAACTTTCCCAGCCTCCCTTCCAACCAGGACATAGCCATGTGACCTGGCTCTGCCAATCAGATATGCCCACATGAAATTTTAGTTTGGATGAAAGCAACATGGGGAACAGGAGCCAAATGGGCATCATTTTCTGACAAGAATATCTAGGGGTCTGTCCAACTATCTGAGTGAGGAATGAGAGAGGCTGTTAGCATCTGCACTGCCTGTACTTGGCAGGGGTAGCATTGTGCTTCGTTGGAGCAGTCCCACAATATGGATGAGCTTTGTTTCTGGCTGTGGAATCTCCAAGTGTGACTCAGCCCCTTGAAGATTCTGTGAAGGAGCTACCTGATATCCTATTTTAAAAATCCCTTTTCTGCTTTAACTAGCTAAAGTGAGTTAGTTCGGTGGATTGCAACCAAGCACATTGGCTAATTCAGACTCTATTACAGTTTCAGGGCCCACTATGTGCTCAATACCTTAGATGCATTTATCTCATTTCATCCTCCCCTTTGGATCCCTGGGTGGTGCAAATGGTTAAGGGCTCAGTGCTAACCAAAAGGTTGGCCATTCAAATCCACGCAGAGGCACCTGAGAAGAAAGGCTTGGTGGTCTACTTCCAAAAGGCCACAGCCATGGAAGCCTTATGGAGTGCAGTTCTACTCTGCAACACTTGGGGTCGCTGACAGCTAGAATCCTCCCCTACCATCCTGATTCCCCATCAGTAAGGGGAAGAACTGTGAATGGGTCCCCAGATCCGCAAAAACCCAAAACCCGTTTTCTAACAATGAACAAAATTTCTACTACTCTGTATCGTCTATTTTTTATCTGTACAATGAACATTTTGGAATAGAAAGATCTCCAAGTTTCCTTCTACTTTAAGCAAGTAGATATTTCTATGTCCTGGGAGATTTTGCCCCACTGCTGTAGGAAATTCGGGAAATCTCTGTTGGATATCTGATTTGGTACCCATTTTTCCATCATACTAAGAAAGAGCTGGTGGAATGAGAAGGGACAACAGCCTGTCAATGACCCAGGGGCTTGGACCACAAAGCCCATCAGTATTGCCCAGCCCTGGAGAGGTTCCAGAGTTACTCTTTATTTCTAAGCTCATATTCCCAGGAGGAAGTTTTTCACACCCTTTCTAGCCCCCAGGCCACTGGCGACATTGGCCTCACAAACACTGTACCATATGGACTTCCAGAGCTTTGACAGAGAAGCTGAAGCAATAGATCCGAAAGGAACAAGTACAGGGCTAGCACTGGGAAAACTGGCTGCTCTCCCAGTTCTGTTACTTGCTGGATGGCCCTAGGCAAGCCACATAACTGCTCTGACCCTCTGTCTCCTCTCCTGAAAAATTGAGAACTTTGATGTGTACCAAATGAGATAATGCAAGTGAAAGAGCTTTGAAAATTGAGCAGCATTGTACAAATATGAGGGTTATTATTAATTTAAAGAGAAGTCAAAGAATCTAAAATCATCTTGCATTTGAATAGCATTTCTTATTTTGCAACATAATTTTATCATTTTGTCTTCACAACTACCATATGAGAAAGTAGGGCAGTTATTATTATCTCCACCTTACAGATGAGGAAACAGAAGGGAAAGTGACAATGCCAGCCCCGGAAGCCAGGCATCCTGCTTTCCACCCCCAGATTCATTCCTGTGTATATTCAGCTAATTCACCTATCTGCTGTGAAAGTGCCATGGACTAGACATTAAAGTACACCTGCCAGTAATGGAGTTGAGGGTTGTCTGCAGGGTCTCAGTCCACAGAATAATATTTGGCCTATAATGCTCATTTTGGGCTAACAAATGGGCTTCCTAGGAAAAGGATAAAGTTCCAGAGTTTCTCCATTGCAATACAGGCCAGATTAAAAATCAGAATTAGATAAAATGTTAAATGCTGAAAGAGAGCCAGAGTGCTTTTTTAGAGAGTGCACCCCAATCCTGTCATCTTTTTTTGGCATCCTTGAACTCCTGAGTCAGCATCAGCAGTGCAATCCGCACTGTCTGTACCCAACAGTGGCAGCATTAGGTTGTCCCTATGGCAGTCCCATTAAAAATTAACGTTTAAGTAGGAAGCTCAAGTTGAGGACTCACAGACAGTTCTGATTTGATAATCATTATGAAGAGTAAATTTCACGTATTTTGACTTTTACAGAGCACTTCTGCACCCATTACTTTCAAAATAAGCCTGTAAGAGGCGGTATTGCCATTCATAGAAATGACTTGCCAAAAAATATGCAGCTAAGGAGTTTCTATTTGCTTGAACTGTGAGCAAGCTCAATAGTTCTACTGTGTTTCTGTAACAGATTGGATTGTTGCCCAGCATATATTCGTTCCCCCAACCTCTTGGGGCACAGTATATTTTAGGTTCGACTTACGGTGTGGCTTGTTTTACCCAATAGATGATATGTGCCAGTCTCAAGCCAAGGCCTTAAGAGACATAATGTATTTCCACTTATCCTCTTTCACTCCCATGACCTGCCATAAGAAGGGCATGCCCTAGGAAGTGGTTAATCCAAAAAGAATGAGGAAACATATGAGGAAGACTTGAACTTAATCTCCATCCTGGTACTCGAAGCCTGGAGACCAACCCAGCATGGCCACACTGCAGCTGAGGCATAGACCCTATAAGCATGAAAAAAAAAAAAACTTGTTTTCCTAAGATTCTGAGTTACAGGGGTAGTTTGTTATTATGTAAAATGTGTTCCAATTGCTGACTGACACAGACTTTGCCAGAGCAGCAACCGTAAAGTATAGGGCCTATGTGGATTAAAAAATTAAAAAGTATTTTTGATTTTTTTTGTTTGTATCAGGTAAGAATTTCTTTACAATATACAAAATAAGACACATTCCATTTTTTTAGCTTTCTTAAAGCAAATTAATTATAGTTCTAAGTCTCCAAGTGCTAAGGTGATGACTATTTCCACATCACTCAATACGAGGCTACCTCCCCAGTGTATGGGCTCATGTAAAAACTCTGGGCATATGCATTGCCAGAATCCTGGAGGAGGGGCCAAGGGAGTCCCCATTTTTGCCATTGCTTCTTGACTACTCCAGAGTTCAGGTTCCCTTGGAGTCACTGCTCTTCCAGGCAAGTTCAGAAATCATGGCGGTAAAAAGGAAGAGCTTAATTTTTACTGATTGACACCATCCAAGATTTGACTGGGTTAGGTCAAGTAGAAAACCCTGGATGATACCAAGTCTGATATTAAGAACGGTTCATTGACTGTGGTGGCGTGGTGGTTAAGAGCTCGGCTGCTAACCAAAAGGTCAGCCATTCAAATCTACCAGCCACTCCTTTGAAAACATTTGGGACAGCTCTACTTTGTCCTATAGGGTCGCTATGAGTCAGGATCAACTAGACGGCAATGGGTTTGGTTTTTGTTTTTTAATTTTTATTGAATCTAGATATCAGGAATACAGACACAACTTTATGGTTTGCCATTTATTCAAGATTTCTTTTATGCCCCTCAGAAAAATGTTATACCTGTGTTTGGTTAGGCTTACATGTTTCTTATTAAGTGCATTACTAAGTTATTTGCAGAGGTTCCCCATTGTCAAGGGTAAATGCCAAGTTCTTTTTCATGCCTTAAAATGCTCTTCATTATCTGAGTCATATCTACTCTAGCCTCCTTTCTCACTCTTCCTTGCGGCCACACTATGTTGCATCCATATTCGGCCACCTTACCAGGCCATTCTATTATCTTGCTTTGGGATTTTGCAGATGTCTCCCCCTTTGCTTGAAGCATGCCTCTAGCCATCTCCTATTTGTGCTTCAAGGTTGAGTTCAAATAGCACCTCCTCTTTAACAGGGTCAGGAGTAAGGTGAGGCAGGTGAGGTGCCTAGAGCACTAAATTTAAGGAGGCACTTACCCTCAGGGTCATGCAAGTAGCTCTTTAAATTTTGTGCCTTGGGCACTTCATTGGCCTTACCCTACTCCTGGCCCTGCTCTTTAATGCTTTTCCTGATAAACCCCACCCAGTCTCCAAGAAGAGTTCATCACACCTTCTTCAGGCCAATTCTGTACCTTTCTATATTATAGCATTTATCACATTGGATTGCATCTTCTCAGAACAGAGACCTTGTCTTCTCAACTTTGTAGCACGGGCACTGTGACTGGCACAGGATGTTTGATGAATAATAGTAAATAACCAAATACATGAGCATTTACTTTGTGCTGGGCATGTTTTAAGCACTTCATTTGAGTTGAGTCATTTAGTCCTCACAACAACATATATATAATTATCCCAGTTTTATAGATAAGGAAACAGTCTGAAAGAAGTTAAGTAAATGACACAATTTTACACAATGAGAAGTGACAAAGCTGGGATCTGAACTGGGGCCTTTCTGATGCCAGATCCTGTGTGCATCACCGAAAATATGGCTTTTACCACTACATTACAGTGAATAAGAATCAAGGAGAAAAAGAGCATTTCTGGTATGTTATTCAGGATCTGGAGTCCCTGGGTGATACAAGTGTTAAATGCTCAGCTACTAATGGAAAAGTTGACAGCTGAATTCCACCCAGAGGTGTTTAGAAAGAACAGCTTGGAGATCTACTTCTGAAAGATCACAGCCATTGAAAACCCTATGGAATACAGTTTTATCGTGAAATACGTGAGGTCACCATGAATTGAAATCAATTTGATGGCAACTGCTTCTTCTTCTTATTATTATTATCATTCAGGATCTAAGACAATCACACCAAAAACTTCTGTCTCTAGGGCAGCAAGGCTTTATGGAATTGGGTGACACTTTGGCACACTGTCTTCTGGTAACAAAGTCATTGGGTGCTGACTTCTTCCACAGGCACCAAAGGCTCCAATATTCGTGGAAGAGATGATCCTAAGCACTGGTCCCAATTTAGAAATTGGAAAATAACTGATCTGAATAATGCTTTAGATATCACTGACCAAGGACAATTATTGCCCAAAGGGATTTCAACTCTATTGATAATCTGGCCAGAAAATTTTGCCTTGTCAGCATCAGATCATTCATTTGCCAGTTAGGGGTTATAGAGACAATGTGTCTCCTCGATCAGCCCAAATCCATTAAGCATGGGTGGTGAGCAGCAGTGTTGTTCCTTCACGTTCTGCACAGGAAGCTATCTGCCTCTGTAAAGATTACAGCCTAGGTAACCCTACAGGGCAATTCTACCTTGTCCTGTAGGGTCACTATGAGTCAGAATTGACTGGATGGCACATAACACCAATAACATATGTATAAAAAAAAATATACATATACATGAATACATATGAATTTGTTATAAAGATTTGACCTTATGTAACTTGGGAAGTGATTAATCAGTGTCTATAAGGCTGTGGTCTTTGAAGCTCACAAAGAACAAGAATGAGCCAGAAGCCACAAGCATGAGCTAGAGTTTATGAAGAGGTGCAGCAACCATATCTCTTCTTGTGGTCTGGGACCTTAGTCGTATGGATGTGCTGCAGAAGGATGAAGGAAGCACTTTGTCGCGGACTAAAAACACACATGTGGCCCAGGAGCCAGAGAAGCAGGAGCAGTTGCAGGTTCTGCCACTGCCTCCAGCCAATGAGTTGTGACAGCAGATCGCTGTGAGCTGCAGATGGTTGCTGCCTCACTTCAGTCTGCCGAGTCTCCCACAGGATTCTTTCTGTGGCCCACCTTTCTTTAGTGATTTAGAAAGTATGCTCATGGTTCAATTTTTTTTTAATTGAATATCTATTTTTTTCAGTTAAGGAGCAATGGTTAAGCGCTTGACTGCTAACCAAAAGGTTGGTGGTTTGAACCCACCCAGCAGCTACATGGGAAAAAGACCTGGCAATCTGCTTGTATAAAGTTTGCAGCCTAGAAGACTCTACGGAGCAGTTCTACTCTGACACATGGGGTCACTATGAGTCAGAATCAGCTCAACAGCACCTAACAACAACAATTTCTTCAATTAGTAAAATCCAGTATACACTATACCTATAGATGAAACCACCACCTCTTTGTCAGTTTGTCATACCATGGCGGCTTGCATATTGTGATGCTGGAAGCTATGCCACCAGTATTTCAAATACCAGCAGGGTCACCCATGGGCGTGTTTCCAAACTAAGACTAAAAAGAAAGGCCTGGTGATCTACTTCCAAATATTAGTCAATGATAACCTTATGAATCACAACAGAATATTGTCTGACTTGCTTTCTTTGGACACGTCATGACGGGAGACTAATCTCTAGAGAAGGACATCAGGTTTGATGAAACTGAGAACCACTGAAGGTGAGGGAGATCCTTGGTGGGTTGCACTGGGACAGTAGCCACAATGATGGACTTGAACATGCCACTGATAGTAAGGATGATGCAGGACCAAGCAACACTTTGTTCTGTTGTACATGGAGTCACCATGAATGGAGTCAGCTCAGTAGCAGCTAACTCCAGATGAGAAAATTGGCACACTTTGTTTTTGCTACTTGCCCTTCTTCCTTCCAGTTTGTTATTATATGGAATTTTAAACTCAATTGCTTATTTTGAGTATAATACTGTTTTCTCATGAGTATCTTTCAAGATTTATTCACATTTGCATTCTGCTAATTGACAACAATTATGTGTCTTAGTTCTATGTTCAGCTGGTTTCATCACTTTCTACAAGGCTTGTTAGGCCTCATATTTCATTTTCTAAGATTTACTTCTTTTAATTCATCTATAAGTTAGATGGATCACTTCTTTGTAGAGTTTATTGTTTGGTGATTTGTTTTAGTAAAATACTTCCAGGACCTTGCATATCTGGGTATTGTCTTCCTATTGCTTTCAAATGTGAACAAGAATTTTACTCTTTGAATTACAACCTTTTTTCCTTCAAAACGGAGTATGTGGAGCGGGCTTGGGAATACATTAAGTGAAAAAGCAAAGTGAAGAAATGTATGTATATTATGCTACCATTTATCTAGCACAGGGGGAGATTCCAGCGTACATATTTGTATACACATATATATACACACATATATATGTATATGTATACATATGTATACATATATATTCTATCTAATTAATATATCTTCTATATAATTAGCATATGTGTTAACATATTTAACATATGTTGACAATTTAACATATATTAAATTGTGCTAATTTAACATGATATGTTCATATAGTATTATATGTTACCATATGCTGAATTACATTAAACTGTGTGTTAATTTGCTATAACATAATCATGTGTTAATAACGGGTAAGTTTTATAAAGTTCCTGGTTTGTTTACCCAAAATGCATTGGAGACAAATACAACGAGAACAAAATTCATTAGCCATGTACAGTCAGAATACTGCATTTCAGAGTTGTTTGGAATACTCCTAAAATTTACTTGTTACTAACCCACAATTGTTATAGTGTAATAGTATGCC
Organism: Elephas maximus indicus; assembly: GCF_024166365.1. Taxonomy (NCBI): domain Eukaryota; kingdom Metazoa; phylum Chordata; class Mammalia; order Proboscidea; family Elephantidae; genus Elephas; species Elephas maximus. The sequence goes on along the minus strand of NC_064830.1, from coordinate 85,739,952 downwards.
TTTACAACATATTATTGTATGACATTTTATGTTAAATTAACATGTATATGTAAAATACAATAAACCTTAATATTTAAAATGGCTAAATATGGTGGAGGGATTAGAAGTTGAAAACAGACTTCTTTGACTTCATCTTGTATTATAGATCTATGTTTTAAAAACAACAAAACCAGTTGTGATCCCTTCAATTCTGACTCATAGTGACCCCATGTGTGTCAGAGTAGAACTGTGCTCCACAGGGTCTTCAGTGGCCCATTTTTCAGAAGAAGATTACCAGGCCTTCCCTCTGAGGCGCCTGTGGTGAACTCAAGCCTCCAACTTTTTGGTAAGCAGATGAGCGTGTTAACAGTTTGCACCACCCAGGGACTCCTTTAGAACCATGAAAATATCCTATAAAATTACAAAACAAAATAAAGAAGTTTCAATCTCCAGGCTCCAAAAGTAAATTTAAACAAACGAACCTAATTATGTACCCAGTTGGTGACCTAATCACACCCAAAGGAAATATCCCAAATGACGCTGAAACACAATAATTTGATGGTACACCCCTAATGGATTTTGTTCCCATTGCATTTGTTTCCAACGCATTTGAGATGAAGAAAACAAAAACTTTGTAAAGCCTACTTGTTATTTTCAGGTGGTTTGTAATTTTTTTTTTTTTTTTTTTGAGCACATGCTTATATTTGTCGAATATTTTCCTTTTTAACCATCCTAAAGGGTAAAAGAATAGAAAATAAAACTTAAACAGTTTTCAGTAATAACATTGTGGATGAAAGAATTGGTGTTGTTATTCCAACGTAACAATAATCAAATGACTAATTACATCAGTGTCATTGAGAACAGAAATTTTGGACTTGATTGAAAGGAGATACAAATGTGAGATTGATGACATCAGACAAAATCCCTATAGGCCTAATTTTGAATCAGTTATAGACTCGTGATACATTTTATCCTAAAAAATACATATGTCCTAGCTCGGTCCATTGAAGCAGAGACCTGGAAATAATAGCTATGTCAGCAGCACTGAGTGCCTCATATCCAGATTCTAATTTATTTTCCCACTATATATTTTTTTTAAGGGAATCACAGAGCTTTGTAGAAATGGCTAATTCTAGATTTGGAGCAAGAAATGTATAAGTCTGGAAGCATTTGAGAAAGCAACTGAAGACTACTAAATTATGTTTCATTGTCTTTTGGCAATTAAAGTTGCAAAGAAATATAATCTTAGGCAAAGCTTAATTTTCTCACATTGTGGGTATTTTTTTTCCATTCTGCTTGATGATTGTAGTATTCTTTATCTTTGAAGTTCAAATATTTCATCAGGTTACATGTAGGAGTTGAGATCTTCGTTTTTTTTTTCTTCCAGTATCTGAAGGGCCTTTCATTTTTTATTGGAATTTAGTTACAAAATTAATCATATTCCTCATTTTATCATACACCTTCATTGTTTATCTAGCAATCCTTTTATCTTAATTATTTATTCATTCATTCCCTTCTCTTTTTTCAGTCCCCACTCTCACATTCCTCACTTTCTCCTTCCCTTTGACAACCGTTCACATATGTTGAATGTGTGGTCTTTTGTTTCTATGTGTCCTTGTAAAACTTGTAGTGTTGTTTTATGCATACATATTTTTAATTCCCACAGATGGCATTGGGCTGTGGACCTCACTTGTTTGTTTTTACTCTCAGCACCATGCTGTTCTGGGTGTCTTCAGTCTGTGGTTTCTAACTGTGAACAGTATTACATGGAGCACATACTTATCCATGCCTCCAATCATTGACCCTAGGTTGCCTTCAAATCCTCATAACCACAAACAACATTTTGAGGAACATTCTCAGAGTTGACCCCTTAAAAGCTTGTGGAATAACTTCTTTGGAAAAACAGCCAGAAATGAGAATTTGGGGTCCTACGGCACCTGTGACCATACCTTCAGTATGGATTACACCTCAACATAAAGAAAACAAAAATCCTCACAACTGAGCCAATATGCAACGTCATGAAAAACACAGAAAAGATTGAAGTTGTCAAAGATTTCATTTTACTTGGATTCACAATCAACACTCATGGAAGCAGCAGTCAAGAAATTAAACAACACGTTGCATTGGGCAAATCTGATGCAAAAGATCTCTTTCCAAGAGTTAAAAAATAAAGATGTCACTCTAAGGGCTAAGGTGTGCCTGACCCAAGCCACTGTATTTTCAATGCATGTGAAAGCTGAGCAATGAATAAGGAAGATCAAAGAAGAATCGATGCCTTTCAATTACTGTGTTGGCGAAGAATATTGAATATACCACGGACTGCCAGAAGAATGAACAAATCTGTATTGGAAGAAGTACAGCCAGATCACTCATTAAAAGCAAGGATAGCGAGACTTTGTCTCACATACTTTGGACATGTTATCTGGAGGGACCAGTCCCTGGAGAAGGACATCATGCTTGGTAGAATACAGGGTGATCAAAAAAGAGGAAGAACCTCAACGAGATGCATTGACACAGTGGCTGCAACAATGGGCTCAACCATAACAACAATCATGAGGATGGCATAGGACCAGGCAGTGTTCCGTTCTGTTGTTCTAGAGTTGCTATGAATCACAGCCAACTTGATGGCCCTAACAACAACAACGACATGGCACCTGTATACTTAACTTGATAATGTATCACTGGTTCTGTTCTCAACAGTTGTGTCAGTCCGATCTCCACTAACAATGTATGGGGTTTCCCGTGTCCCCACTTCTTACAAGCCATTTTCAATCTCATACCCTGATTGTGCACAACAGTCTTATGAGATATTTAGACATTTCTTAACTACATTTGTTTTTGTATTTCCTTTGATGATTATTCAATAATGAGAATCAATAACTATTATTCAATAGTTAGAACTATGTTTTGTCCACCAAAGTCATCACCTTTTATTTAAGATCCTATTATTTTATTTTATTACTCCTTGCCATTTTATTCTGCAACCTGAAAATTTTCAAAAATTGGTCCTCTTTATTTTCAACTCAATTTCAATCTCTGACAGTTCTGCGCTTTACTGCTTCTACTGTACTACTCCCCTATCGTACAATTTCTCATTTTTATGCAGACTTTTTTATTTCGGAAATAAAAAGTGGTCATATAGTGGTTAAGATCTATGACTGCTAACCAAAAGGTCTGCAGTTCGAATCCACCAGGCACTCCTTGGAAACCCTATGGGGTAGTTCTACTCTATCCTATAGAATGGTTATAAGGTCACTATGAGTCAGAATCAACTCAACAGCAACGTTTTTTTTTTTTTTTCTGCCTTTCTGCGGCCAAGATTCTTCTTTGTCTAAAGTCTTACTATGCTATTCTTAATCTCATGTTCTCTAGAGCACATGCATTTTGCATTTTGGTTGAACAAAACAGAAACCTTCTAAAACTTGTTTTTTTTTTTTTTCAGGAGGTTTGCGATATTCTCTTTTCTTTTATTTCAGAGCATAATTTCATATTTCTCATATGCTTTCATTTTTAATCTTGTTTGTATGGTGAGAGTTATAATACACCTGGTTTTGTCACAAAAACAAGGTAAATTTATTGTTTTTGGGTTCCACATCTTTCCTCTTGGGTGCTTCTAAAATATGCCTGTCAAATCCTATGCTGGAAAGTCGATAGCTCAACTCTGTCAGTTACTAGAGTTTTTTTTCCATGCTTAAAGTTCTTTAGGATGTTTTTCTCCATCCTTGATGTCCAGTAATTTCACCAGGATGTGTATTGATTATTTGGTATCAGTGTTTCCTGGTTTGTGTTACGCCCTACCAGTTTGCAAATGGAAATTTTCCTTTATTCAGGGAAGCTTATTTTTTCTATAATATTATTGATTTGTTGTTGTTGTTTCATTCCCTTTTTCAGGGTTGCCAATTATACAAATATTACATCTCCTTTGCCCTCCAATCCTTTCTCTTTATTTAATTTTTGTTATCCTTGTGAAGCCTATCTTCTATGTTCCCCACTGTTTTTTCAGCAACATCATGTCTCATAACACTTTCTCACCAACTGTGCTATTTTCTAAATCCTAGAGCTATTACTCCACTCCCTGCTATCATCATTTTTCTTTCTCTCTTTTGGGTGCTATCTCTGTGTATGTGTGTTAGGGACATTGTTCTGTTTAGCTTGCAGCAAAGTAGTATATTTTCAAAGACTTTATCTTACGATCTAGTGTTTATTTCTCTTCTGTATCCTTCCATCTCTCCTCCTCTCTGCTACACCAACATCTTGCTTCTTGTTAATACGATGTGTCTACACAGTTTCTAAATCATTCCCCTTACTGTGTGGCATTTGAATTGATGCATGGATGGTTCTGCAGCCCATTTATACTCACAGTCTTTGCAGATACAACTTGTTACTCTCATATTTATAGAGCTCTACATGCTGGCTGAAATCTGTAAAGGTATACATCTTCTGTGAATTTCCTCCCTTGATTTAGTAAAAATTTAACTATGTTTGTTGTTACTGTTAGTTGCTGTTGAGTCATTCTGACTCATGATGACCCATGAGCATGCACAAAGCAGAACTCCTCCACAGAGTTTTCAAAGCTGTGACCTTTCAGAATCTGATTGGCAGACCTGTCTTCTGAAGCACCTCTGGGTAAGTTCGAACTGCCAGTCTTTTGGTTTGTAGTCAAGTGTTCACTATGTTTCGTAGATATTTTTCATAAATGGTAGTTGGATCTACAACTCTTAGTTTTTTTTAAAAACAAAATTTTATTTATTGTATTGCTTTACTTTCTTTTTGTTTTCAGGTGGTTTCAGGGAAGACAGTAAGTAAATACACTTTTAATTTATAAAAGGTTTTGAGAAGTCCAGATTTATATTAAGAAAGATCCCATTGGTTTTAGCGAGAAGCATTGTAGGAGATGGTATGGGGATGGGGGGACAAAGGTTTCTCAAGCTTAGAGACAAACAGAAAGACAAATGAGAAAGCTAATGAATTTATGCAAAACAGAGATTATGAAGTCTGTGAAAGGTCATGAGCTAAGAAATAAAAAGGCAGAAGAAGAAGGACCTGAACTTGGGAGTCATCAGCATATCGACAATAATTTAAGTAACAAAGTTAGATGGAAGCACTTGGGGAGACTTTGTAGAAGAGAAATGAGTTAAGACAAACCCATTGGGATAACTCTTAGGGATGAAAAGTGAAAAGAGATCCTACAAAAGAGAATGAGAAGTAGATACTAGAGAGCTAAGAGGAAAATAAAGACAGCCATATTGCAAAGGCACCATATATGTCCAAAACGGAGATGGTTAGTGGTACATAATAGTACAGAGAATTCATTTACCGTAAGGTCTTAAAAGTTTACATTGGATTTAATGACTTGAAAGTCATCGAGGACCTTGTTGTAGTAGCACTGATACCAGGGGATTGAGGTGTGAATGAAAGGTGACAAAGCTGGGTTGGTGAACACAGAAAATGCTTAAAGAAGTTGACTGCAAAGAAAAAGATAAATATAGAAATATAGGGTCGGCTTGAGGAAAACCTCTTGTGTTATAATACAGCACTATCAGAGCTTTGGGACTCCTTCTATAGCAATAATATTTCATATTTATATGAAGAGTTAGTTAAAGGGGGCTATTGCATACATAATCTCATTTCCAATTCACCTCACTGTATCATCTTGGTTTTATTGATGAGGAAACTAAGGCTCAGAAAGATGACTATGAAATTACTTTCTAAAGGAAACAAGAAAGAAAATGGCTAAAACATCACTTTGATCACCACTTAGGCAACAATCTCACCAATCAAGTCCTGCATCAGTCTCAGTTTCGGCATCCTTGTACACAGAAAAAATAGAACCAATATTTCACCTGATCCCAAACCCACCACGTAAATTGTTAGATTGAAATCCACACTTTCATTTTCAAATGGAATAAAATTATGGAGTCCAACTGACTTCTTATTAACGTCTCCAGAATGTTTTCCCTGCCCAGATATTTCCACGCAAGGCTTATACTAGTTAATTTCCTGAGTTAAATATTTTACAGCCTAAAAGGGTTTTCTGTTCAAAACGATTCATTAATATTCATTCTACAGAAGGGATGAAGCAGAAGAAAGTTGGTTTCCAATGGCTACCTTTGTAGCAAACTATTCAATAGTAACCCTCAGAGGTGGCATGGAGGGGGGGTGTCTAGGTAAAATGACCTGGAGCCTCAAAATCCTTATAGAAAAACAATTTCTCCAAATACACAACCATTTTTGCTGACCACTGAATAACTTCTGCCTGCCCATGACAGGGACAGCCTTAAGGTGATATGACAGATGCCAAGCAAATAATCAATCAATACACTGGTTTAGGGCTCTGTCTATCAGTTTGGCATTGTGTGGACTAATTAGATGATAAAATGTGATGAATGTGTATTAAACTCAGCCTCTCCCCGGAAGCTCCCAGGGGTCCTTTCCCATTTTCTAGCTGACCTTTTAGAGCTCAGCTTTATTGTATGTGAATGCAATTAAATCAATTTGTCAGATATTTGCATTAGTCTGGCTTGTTCAGAATTCAATTATTCAGTGTCACTTTACTGCCCTTCGGAGGCTTGTGCACTGGCTCATTTTCAAGTGGTAGATAAAGGCAGAAATGGGTAGTCTTGTCAGGATTCAGAACTGTGAATGCCTTCCCTCAGAGGCATTTCTTAGATCCAATTTACTAAAATCCCTTGTTCTCCCAGGTCTCAGGAGAGATAAGAAGGTGGGCTCTCAGCAAACTTGAGCTCCAATTCTGGCTCTGCACAAGTTATGTAGCCTCTGTGAGCTCACTTTCCTCATCTGCTAAATGGGGATGCTTTATTCTAGGTTCCCTCAGAAAGAGACCCCGAGAGAAAGATTTGAGTGCAAGTAGTTTATTTGGAACCTGATAGCAGCAAGCACTGGTAAGGCAGTGTAGAAGTAAGACAGGGACAGGAAGAAGCTAATACAAGGTGCATTAGTAAGCAAATTACCGCTGGTGCTCAATTCCTCTAGTAGACCATTCGACACTGTAGATTCACCCAAAGAACAAGGAGCTTGGGCATATCTCCACCAGCTGCCTTATATCATTGGTTAAGAGCTGTTCCAGGGGTGTTAACTCTCTGGCACTTGAGGTCATCCCTAAACAATACTGACTGAGCATCCTCCTAAGGCCAGAGAAATCCCTCAAGCAAAGAGTCATAGATGTTTGCAGTAAGAAGCCATGTGGGCACAGGGATGATGAGTGAATGCCAAAGGGATATGGTGGAGCACCAACAGCATCCACTACAGGGACTATGCTTCACTGTGAAGTCAAAAAGTGACAATACATGTAAAATCCTTAGTACTATGACTGGCATAGAGTAAGTCACTCAACAGATAGCAGTTGATGTCATTATTTCTGGAAATATTTTCTCAGAACAGAAATCTGATTCTAAGTATGTGGAAAAGGAAAGCCACTGCACTGTGCGCTTTCCTATAAAGCTAGAGTGAAGTCATGGAAGGCTTTATGGAGAGGGTGACCTCTGAACTGGGATTTTAAGGATGAGTAGGTGTTCACCAGGCATACAAGGGCAGTAAAGACATTCCAACCAGAGAAATGGAATGTGCAATGATACAAAGATATTGCACGGTATATGTTTGGGGGCCTGCTGATAGTTTAGAATGGCTAAAGTGTAGGATATGAGAAAAATTTGTCATGATGCCAGAAGTCAAGTCACGAGAGAATTTCTGCATCATTCAAGGGCATTACAGCATTATCCCATAAGCAACAGGAAGCCATCAGATTCATTAAGTGTTAAGCTTTTAATAGGCTCTTTGGTGAAACACAAAGGAATCCCTTTATAAGAGGAATAAATAGATTAATGAACATGAGTTCAAAAGATCTACTTCACAAGAGTGAGAGAAAATATAGTAATATTTTTGTGAAAAGTATTTCAGGGTTTTCATTGAGCCAGCATGTGACATGACTTCAAACAAACAAAAAGCTTATATTGCATTAATAGAAATAATGCAGTGTCTAGATTGAAGGAAACCAAAAGAACCACTCTTGGTCTGCACTATCTGAACAACTCAAGGATTGGTTGTCCAGTTTTAAATGACATATTTTAAAAGGGACACTGATTACACTGGAGCAAGCTCAGAGAGGAATGAACATAATGTTAGCGTCTGTCATGGATTGAATTGTGTCCCCCAAAATATGTGGCTAGACTGTGATTCCCAGTATTGCATGATTGTCCACCATTTTATCATTTGATGTGATTTTTCCCACGTGTTGTAAATCTTACCTCTATGATGTTAATGAGGTGGGATAGGTGACAGTTATGTTAATGAGGCAGGACTCAATCTACAAGATTGGATTGCATCTTGAGCCAATCTCATTTGAGATATAAAAGAGAGAAGCAAGCAGAGAGATGGGGGGTGGGAGTGGGGGGGTGGGTTGTACCTCATACCACCAAGAAAGCAGTGCCAGGATCAGAGCGCATCATTTGGACCCAGGTTTCCTCTGCAGAGAAGCTCCTAGTCAAGGGGAAGATTGACGACAAAGATCTTTCTCCAGAGCCCACAGAGAAAGCCTTCCCCTGGAGCTAATGCCCTGAATTTGGACTTCTAGCCTACTAGGCTGTGAGAGAATAAACTTCTGTTTGTTAAAGCCATTCACTTGAGGCATTTCTGTTACAGCAGCACTAGATGACTAAGACAGCATCTAAAGGCCATGTAAGATGTGGGATGGTTGAAAGAACAGAGAGTGGGTAAGGTAGGCTCATGGAACACATGTGAGCTAGCTTCTGTTGTGAAGAAGAGATTAAGATTTACTCTGTATGGTTCCAGAGGCCAGAAATTCAAACTCCAGTGAAGCATATTTCAAGTCATTTAACCTAATGAAAGCCATTCAACAATGAATGGTTAGCCCTGGGAGGAAGTTCAGAAGTTCTCCATTCCTAAGAAAGACCAGTAGTAAATGAGATGGCTTTTACTCAAACAGATTAGAGGAGATACTACCTCCTGGAATGGAACTAACCTCAAAGACTCCTTCCAACTAAAAGACTGTGATAATGTGAAAGGGGACATCTCTGGGCATCCCTCTAAGTGGTATGCCACAATGAGGGGCATTTTGGGGGGGGATTTTTTTAAATAATTTTTTTAAAATAATTTTTATTGTGCTTTAAGTAAAAGTTTACAAATCAAGTCAGTTTCTCACACAAAAACTTACATACCCCTTGCTACATACTCCCAAATACTCTCCCCTAATGAGACAGCCCACTCCCTCCCTCTACTCTCTCTTTTCGTGTCCATTTCGCCAGCTTCTAACCCCCTCCACCCTCTCATCTCCCCTCCATGCAGGAGATGCCAACATAGTCTCAGGTGTCCACCTCATCCAAAAAGATCACTCCTCACCAGCATCCCTCTCCAACCCACTGTCCAGTCCAATCCATGTCTGAAGAGTTGGCTTTGGGAACAGTTGCTGTCCTGGACCAACAGAAGGTCTGGGGGCCATGATCACTGGGGTCCTTCTAGTCTCAGTCAGGCCATTAAGTCTGGTCTTTTTACGAGAATTTGGGGTCTGCATCCCACTGCTCTCCTGCTCCCCACAATGAGAGGAATTTTGCAGGTATACCACAAAACGACCACTTCTAGTGATCAAGAAACAAAAGGCTGCATTTGTGTGTGGTGAACTGCAAAGTGTTGGGTTAAAGGGGATTAAAAACAAAGTCTGTAGTCACCTTTTATTGAATAAGGGGAAAAATAGGCATTGATACTTGCTGTGGTCTGGGCACCTATAATAATGCTAGTTACAGTAGTAGAAGAAGATAAAAAATAGTAGTAGTAGCTAAAATTTATTGAGTGCTTGTTGTTGTTAGGTGCCGTCGAGTCAGTTCTGACTCACAGCAACCCTACGTACAACAGGAGGAAACACTGCCCAGTCCTGTGCCATCCTCACAATCCTTGTTATGCTTGAGCTCATTGTTGTAGCCACTGAGTCAAACCATCTCCTTAAAGGTCTTCCTCTTTTTTGCTAACCCTCTAGTTTACCAAGCATGATGTCCTTCTCCAGGGACTGATCCCTCCTGACAACATGTCCAAAGTATGTGAGACAAAGTCTCACCATTCTTGCCTCCAAGAAGCACTCTGGCTGTACTTCTTCCAAGACAGATTTGTTGGTTCTTTTGGCAGTCCATAGTATATTCAATATTCTTTGCCAACACCATAATTCAAAGGCATCAGTTCTCCTTCAGTCCTCCTTACTCATTGCCCAGCTTTCGCATACATATGAGGCGATTCAAAACACAATGACTTGGGTCAAGTGCACCTTAGTCTTCAAGGTGACATATTCACTTGTTAACACTTGAAAGAGGTCTTTTGCAGCAGATTTGCCCAATGCAATGCATCATTTGATTTCTTGACTGCTGCTTCCATGGGTAATTGTGGATCCAAGTAAAATGAAATCCTTGACCACTTCAATATTTTCTCTTTTTATCATGATGTTGCTTACTGGTCTAGCTGTGAGGATTTTTGTTTTTTTATGTTGAGGTATAATCCATACTGAAGGCTGTAGTCTTTGAGTGCTTATGTAGTTCTTATTCAATTCTCATAAAAACTCTTTGAACCTGACTGCTTCATAGATTAATTCTTTCTTCCATGAACACTGGTGGACAGAGGGGCGATATGAAATATCGTTCAGAGAAAGAAGTCACGTCTCACTTGGGACCTGGGCGAAAACACTGTCTCCCCAATGGGCAACATAAGACACTTTCTAATCATACAAATCCCTCTAGAAATAATAATTCAGGTAATTTCTATTGAATATATCCTACTTGCTAGTATGTAGGCTTTTAAACATCACTTTAGCCTCACATGTTAGAACAATCTTCTCCCTCAGCTCGGGTTCCAATGGTCATCACTTTCCCGAATTGTGATGCAAGATAACTGTACTCCTTTGACTTTATTCTTTGCCCACTTGGCGGATCTTCTTAACAACCCCCCATATCCAAATGCAAATCCTCCCACAACTAATGCAAATCCCAACTCCTCTGTCCCACTGGGCCAACTATCTGAAATTCTGATGAATCCATAGACACCTCACCTTTCCACTGAGGTTCAAGAAACTTCCCAACACATGCTTTTTGCAGAATCAATCTGTGTTTTCATAAACTGACTTCAGCAGTTGAAAGGTAGTCTCTTGAGTGTGCCTCCCTCTAGTGCATATCCAACCATTGCCACAGGACACACACTAATTTCTGTTTGTTATTCCACTATTGAAGAGAAGTTAGAGTGCAAATGTGTCTTAATCAAAGCTCTTTTTGTTTCAAACAAATAAAAAATGGAAATGAAAGCAATACGGGGCATGATTTGGAACTGAAGGTTAGAGAGTACAGCCAAGCCTTACAACAAGGGACTGGAACAGGGAACTGGAAAGTGGTCAGAAACCCTGCAGCTACTCCAGCTTTCTCTCACTTTTGCTCTCCTTCCCTCCCTCCTTCCTTTTCTGGAGCCAGATGGTCTTTCATCTCTGCTTCCATGTGTCCATTTTGTTCCCTCTCTCAGACTGGCTTTTGCTGACTTAGAGAACAAGGGGCCAAAAGTGGCTGCTCCGTAGTTCCTACATTTGTATATTCTTGTTTCAAAATAACCCGCAGACAATAGTTCACATCTCTAAATCCAATTCCAAATTCTGGGGAGAACAAAGTATCACTGGTCTCTTTAAGAATCATTTGTCTACTTAGGGTCAAGTGTTCAGTCCTAGTTCAATCAGCTGTAACCAGAGGAAAAGATTGCATGGTTCAAAATGGCTTCTGGATGCCACCCTTATAGTGTGGGGGAAGAATCTTTCAAGGAAGGGGGCTTGTGGTCGGGCTTTATTCCTCTGACTTTGCACCTCAATCAAAAATAATCCTGAAAAATTCCCCTCCATTTTTGCCCAATACCCTGAGACTTTTCTCATTTATTGAGAAACCTAATTTTAATCCCTTTTATCAGGAGTATAGAAAGATCTGCCTCATGGAAGAAAGCAGACTCCGTGAACTAAGCTCCTGATATAAAATATTTTCCGAATAGCAGATTTCTATGCCAGTGGGATTGATGGAGAGGGAGAGAGGTTAGGAGGGTTAAGGTAAGGAATCATAGGAAATGCAGTATTACTATCTTAAAAATTAGGTTGGCCAGTTTCATTTACCTGAAGAGTATGGAACCTAAAAACTAGCTTCTGTCAAGTCAGAGTCAGTTGGTCAAAGGCCTAGATAGAGAGATGTACAAGCCTTAAGAAAGGCAGAAGAAGAAAAAAAAATACTTTTCAATAGGATATCAAATTTCTCAAGTGTATTAGAGATTTCAGATATACAGAATGAGCATAACAAAAATTTTAAGTATGCGTCTTCCTCCAGGCAGATGAATACTGAATTTATGTCCTCTGGGAACAAAAATCTTACTTTTTTTCCTAGGGAGCAGAGGGTGAAATCCTTATTGTATACTTTTGGGAAATGCCCAGGTATGAAGCTTCTTATTATTTGAGAGGTAAGATGGCAAAGGAGTTAAATGAGACAGGTCTAGGTTCCAATCCCACAACTTAGATGTAATAACTCCCACAACTTAGATGTACTAACAGTTTTCATAATTTATGAAATGGGGATAATAATAGAATGTTTATCTCAAAAGTATCTAGGACCTGAAATCCAATTCCCAACTATCTGTCTACAGAACAAATTACTCGTATCGGCCCCAAGATTTATCCTTCAGTGGCTCTCCACATTCCTTGTTATGGTATACAGCCTACTTCAAAATCTACGTATTTCTCTTGCCCTTCCTTACTTTCTCACAATTTGCACTCTAGCTATAACACAATAATAATAGCATCTTGGTCACAGTACACTCCTTCACATTTTTGTACCTTTACTTGAGCAGTGAGGGGAAACTGACATGGAAATACCCTACAAGATATCAAAACATACCATCAACTCCAATAATTAAAACTGAAAGTAGTAAAAAAAAAAAAAAAAAAAAAAATCAGTGAAATTGAATAATCTCCCATAACACAGCCATGTGTGTATAGTAATTCAGTTTGGGTTAAATGTGATACTTCAAATCCATGATTAAAAAATGAGATATCCAGTTCATGATATTGGGATAACTGCATATCTTCTTGGGGGAAAATAAGTTACATGACATATTATCTCGCTCTCTTTCTCTCTGTCACATACACACATAAAAAAAAAAAAATACACATACACACACACAAACACACACATTACATATAAATATAGATCCCAGGTAGATAAAAGGACAGTATGAAAAACAAAGCTCTTAAGATGCTAAATAAAAATGGAAGGGAATATGCTTATAATTTGGCATCCAGAATAGCTTCCTAAGCAAAGCATAAAACCCAATGCCCTTGAGAGAAAATTTACACATTGGACTGCATAAAAATTATAGACTTCTTTAAGACAAAAGAGAGCATAAACAAAGTTAAAAACAAACAAGAAAGAGCCCAAAGAAAAATAATTACAACAGAGAAATCAGAGAAAATATTAAGATCTAGAATAGGAAATAAGCACCAACAAATCTCTAAGAAAAGACAAACAACCGTGAGTAAAATGAGCAAAAGATTCAAATGGAAATTTAAAGAAGGGAAAAAAAAAAAAAACCTGTCAAATATGTATGAAAATATTTTTAGTGAAATGTACATTAAAACATTAAAGCATCAGTTTTTGCCCATAAAATTGGGACAGTTAAAAAAATTAATAGTAACTGGTGCTGGTAAAGGTTACAGAAACAGAAATTCTCATGTATTGTTAGCTGTGTGTAAACTGGCACAATATAATTATAGGGTAATCTGGCAGTACTGATCAAAATTTGAATTGTGCACACCCTTTGACCCAGAAATTCCACATTGAAGAACTATCTTACAGATGCTTTATCTCATGTGCACATAGATGTATATACAATTATGTTGACTCTAGCTTTGTTTGTAATAGAAAAACATTGAGAACAATCCTAAATGTCAATAACTAGGGGAATACTTAACATATTTATGGGGCATCCATACATGAGTTAGCTGTGATCCTGCCTGTCAGTCTCCTGGCCCCTCTATTACCTAGCAGCACCTGCTATCTCCCAAATACGTGACTGCCACAACACCAAACCCAAGTGGGATTCTTGTCCAACTCCACAAATGGGTTACCATATGTAAATTGTCATAAACAGTATCTGACACGTACTAAGAACTCAACCAATGATAATTATAGTCTTTATTTATTGCTGTAGTATTAGCATACTATGTAGCCATTAAAAAAAGGAAGAAGTACATCCACGAGATCTGAAATGAAAAGATCTTTTAAGACCTTTTTTTTTTTTTTTTTTTTAATCAAGGCATAAAAAGATACATAGGCTTCCACTTCTGGTCAAAATGAAATAAAAGGGACCAGAATTACCCTCCTGCCTACAACAACCAAAAACCAGACAAAATAAATGAAGCAGCACTTTCCAAGACATTGGACATGAGGCAGTAAAGAACAGCGAACCCCGAGAGTCAGGAAGAAAAACAGGAAAGAATTTGTGGGATACTGTTAAAGCAGAACTTAAGGGGGAAACCATATCACTGCTTGCTATATTAAAAAAGAAAAAAAAAACTCTCAAATCATGAAAGCTCTACAGATACATCCAAACTCCCTGAGGGACCGAATTGCTGGGATGGGGAGAGTGGGTGCCATGGTCTCGGGGAACATCTAGCTCAACTGGTATAACCTAGTTAATAAAGAATACATTCTACATTTTACTTTGGTGAGTAACATCTGGGGTCTTAAAAGCCTATGAGTGGCCATCTAAGATACTCCACTGGTACCACTCCTTCGGGAGCAAGGGAAAATGAATAAAACTAAAGATACAAGGGAAAGATTAGTCCAAAGGATTAATGGACTACAACTACCAAGGCCTCCATCAGTCTGAGTCCACTACAACTAGGTGGTGCCCAGCTACCATCACTGACTGCTCTGACAGGGATCACAGTAGAGGGTCCCAGACAGAGCTGGAAAAAAATGTGCAGCAAAATTCTAACTCACACACACACACAAAAAAAAGACCAGACTTACTGGCCTCACAGAGACTGGAGAAACCCTGAGAGTATGACCTCTGGACTCCCTTTAAACTCAGTAATGAAGTCACTCTTGAGGTTCACCCTTCAGCCAAAGATGAGACAGGCCCATAAAACAAAACGAGACTAAAGGTGCACACCAGCCCAGCAACCACTTGAAGGCAGGAGGGGACAGGAAAGCTGGTAACAGGAAACCCAAGGTCCAGAAGGAAGAATGTTGACATGTCATGGGGTTGTTAACCAATGTCATAAAATAGTGTGTACTAACCGTTTAATGCGAAACTAGCTTGTTTTGTAAACTTTCAATAAAAAATAAAGAACGGTAAAAAAAAAAAATTCTTTTAAAACTCCTAGTCTTTAAATGAAACAAGAGAATGAAAAGAAAAGCCACAGAATGGGAGGAAATATTTGCAAATTATATTACTGATAAAGGGCTATATGTAGAATATATGAAGTATCAAAACTCAGTAATAAGAAAACAAAGAATTTGATTTTAAAAACCAGACAAAAGGTTTGAATAGACACTTTACCAAAAAAGATATACAGATGACAAGTAAGCACATGAAAATATGTTCAACATTATTAGTCATTAAAAAGTCATTAGGGAAATGCAAAATAAAACCACAATAAGATACCTGTACACAACTTTTAGAATAGATAAAATTAAAAAAGATTGACGATACCAAGCTTTGGCAAGGACGTGAAGAAACTTACACTCTCTCATACATGGCTGGTGGGAAGAAATGGTACAACCACTTTGGAAAACAGTTTGTGAGTTTCTTAAAAAGCTAGACATACACCTACCATATGATCCAGACATCCCATTCCTTAGAAGAGAAATGAAAGCATATACCCTCACAAAGACTTGTACACAAATGATCACAACACCTTTATTTATAATAGCCCCAAACTCGAAACAACTCATATACCCATCAACAAGTGAGTGGATAAATCAACTACGGAATATCCATGCAATGGAATATTCCTCAGCAATAAAAGATAACGGATTCTTGATACATGCAACAAATTAATGTTGAATGAATCTCAAAATAATTATGCTGCATGAAAGAAACCAGACAGAAAAGAATATATTCTGTATGATTCCACTTAAATAAATTCTAGGGTATGCAAACTAATGTATAGTGACAGAAAGCATATCAGTGGTTGCCTGGGTTAGATGGCGGTGGAGTGAAAGGTAAGAAGAAGAGATTACAAAAGGGCACAAGGAAACATCTGGGGATGATAGATATGTCCATTATCCTGATTGCGGTGATGATTTCACAGATGTATATATATATATGTCAAAATTTCTATAACATGCTTTAAACATGAACAATTTATTTATTTATTGTAGGTCAATTATTCCTCAATAAGGTAATTAAAAACAATATGTAGATTATTGAAGAAAAAATTACAGAGAAAAAGACTGGAAGAATCTACATCAAAGTGTTAATAATGGGTACCTCTGGGGATGGAGCACACTTAACAGAGGGATTTGAATGAAGACTCACATCATGCATACATTGAAATCATTTAAATCTTTTTATAAGGAGAATGTGCTCATGAATTTCTTGTGTAGTTTTTATCATTACCAATGTAAAAAAAAAAAAAAAAAGCTAAAGGCAGCAGCAAGCTGCACCTACTGCTGCTAAGAAAAACCTTCCTGGTTTCAGGTCAAAAGATAAATCAAAGCATAAAGGCCATCATCTTCATCTACCTCATGGTCAAAGTAGGCATTTGGGAGTTAAGATACGAATCTTTCCCTTAAGAGAGATTCTGAAGGTGAAGAGTTATTTTGTACAACATCAGAGTTTCATGCTCCATGAAGATATTACACCATTTATGAAGTGTTACTAAGTAAGCATTCAGATAGGGGCAGGATATTGCTTTAAAGATACTAATTAGAGAATCGAAGTTTCTAATATTAGGGGATGGGTGAGAAAAGTACCTGATGAGAGAAGTGGATGAGACGGATAAAAGGCAGAATGGGAGGATAAGGAGAAGAAGGCAAGGAAAAGGAGGAGGAAAAAGAGGATACAGTGGTGATGATGATGAAGATGAGGATGGTGATGATAATAATGGCAACAATGATGCTGGTGATAGAGGAGAAAATAAAAAAAACAGGAGAAGCAGAAGATTATGTTGATTGGTGATGTTGGTGATGATTATGGGCCTGGGATGATAATACCAGTCAACATTCAACAATTTCAGGAAATACCATTAGGTCAAGAACCAACGGTACTGAAGGAAGAGGTCCAAGCTGCACTGAAGACACTGGCAAAAAACAAGGCTCCAGGAATTGATGGAATACCAATTGAGATGTTTCAAGAAATGAATGCAGTGCTGGAAGTGCTCACTCATCTATGCCAAGAAATTTGGAAGACAGCTACCTGGACATCCGACTGGAAGTGATCCATATTTATGCCCATTCCAAAGAAAGGTGATCCAACCAAGTGCGGAAATTATCTAACAATTGCAGTAATATCACACACAAGTAAAATTTTGCTGAAGATCATTCAAAAGTGGTTGCAGCAGTACACTGACAGGGAACTGTCAGAAATTCAACCTGGATCCAGACGAGGATGTGGAACGAGGGGTATCACTGCTGATGTCGGATGGATCCTGGCTGAAAGCAGAGAATACCAGAAAGATGTTTACCTGTGTTTTATTGACTATGCAAAGGCATTCAACTGTGTGGATTGTAACAAATTATGGATAACATTGCTAAGAATGGGAATTCTGGAACATTTAATTGTGCTCATGAGGAACCTATAATACATAGATCAAGAGGCGGTGTTCGAACAGAACAAGGTGATACTGCGTGGTTTAAAGTCAAGAGAGATGTGCGTTAAAGGTGTTTCCTTTTGCCATAGTTATTCAATCTGTATGTTGAGCAAATAATCCAAGAAGCTGGACTATACGAAGAAGAATGGAGCATCAGGACTGGAGGAAGACTCATTAGCAACCTGAGATATGCAGATGACACAGCCTTGCTTGCTGAAAGTGAAGAGGACTTGAAGCACTTACTGATGAAGATCAAAGACCACAGCCTTCAGTATGGATTACACCTCAACATAAAGAAAATAAAAATCCTCACAACTGGACCAATAAGCAACATCATGATTAATGGAGAAAAGACTGAGGTTGTCAAGGATTTCATTTTACTTGGATCCACAATTGACACCCATGGAAGCAGCAGTCAAGAAATCAAACGATGTATTGTATTGGGAAAATCTGCTGCAAAAGACCTCTTTTTAAGTGTTAAAAAGCAAAGATGTCACCTTGAAGACCAAGGTGCACCTGACCCAAGTCACAGTGTTTTCTATTGCCTCACCTGCCATGCGAAAGCTGGGCTATAAATAAGGAAGACTGAGGAAGAATTAACACCTTTGAATTATGGTGTTGGCGAAGAATATTGATTATACTACGGACTGCCAAAAGAAAACAAATCTGTCTAGGAAGGAGTACAAACAGAATGCTCCTTAGAAACAAGGATGGTGAGACTGTTTCACGTACTATGGACATGTTATCAGGAGGGATCAGTCCCTGAAGAAGGATACCATGCTTGGTAAATTAGAGGGTCAGCAAAAAAGAGGAAGACTGTCAATGAGATGGACTGATGCAGTGGCTGCCACAATGGGCTCAAGCATAACAAGGATTGTGAGGATAGTGCTGGACCAGTCAGTATTTTGTTCTGTTGTCACTATGAGCCAGAACCGACTTGATGGCACCTAACAGTAACAATTGTGGGTTAGTTTCCAACATTACAGAGCAACACAACAATGAACTATGGGCAAAAGAGGTTAATTAGTTTTTGGAGGGAGGCTCAAAAGCCTGGACACTTTAAGGCAGCAGCCTTTGATACTGGGAAAAATCCCATAGTAGATTACACCTCAGAGCTTGTATTTTCTCTTTCAGGCAGGACAAGTAAACCAGTGAGAGTCAGTTTAAACTAGTTCAAGAGACCTAAAGTTTACCTTGGCTCATTAAATGCCTCATACATATTAACTCTCCCACCCCTAGGAGGAGTTTAACCTCCATTTTCTAAACAGACACCCTATGAAGTTGTATGTAACCCATCCTGTGCCTGCATAGCATGGTTTAGAATGTTGCTGATGTAATTCATATAATCTCTCTGCTTGTAAGCTCTATAAAATCAACCTCCCTAAACCATATCTTTGAGCAGTCTTGGAGGCACCAGCCCTGACTGTTCCTTTCCTTGTGCAATGAAATGAAGCTGCCTTTCTGATCTCCTGCCTTGGCCTTTTGTTTAATGGCTTGATGAGTCATGCCGAGCAGGATCTGGAGTTCCCGGCAACAACCTGAACTTAGCTAAAGACAACTCAAAACTCTCCATCCCAAATTGGATCTTAATTTCCATAACCCACTGACCTTAGCCATACTATCATTGGAATTTGCAGATGCAGCCTTTTGCAGCCTGAGCCTGCTGCAGCCCCAGAAGAGCACAAGTTATTACTCACCTACCCCTTTACCCCTTAGGCCAGCAAGCACCTTCATTTGCCACAATGTAGTTTGCCAAACCTCCTCTTTGTTTACCACATACCTCATGTATTACTTAGTACTCTTTATTCAAAGTTATAATTACTAATATACTATTATTTTTATTCAATCTTATCAGGTCTTTGGTAATAATGATTATAACACAGATGATACATGTAACTTATTTTCATGTGATTATAACTACAAACACAAATATTGATTATAATTAACACTGCTGAAGACTGTGGCAGGTATTATCTCATTTAATCCATATAACCTACAAGGTAGGTATTGTTATTACACTCATTTTACAGGTTAGGAAAATGGAACTTCCAAAGGGTAACTAGCCCAATGCTACATGAACCAGGAAGAAACAGAGCCAGAAGTTGAACCAAGTGTACCTCTATAAGGATCTAAAGGAAAAGATGGTCTAGGGGACCACACAAAGATGGAAAGACAGATTCTATAAGTCAGGCATGCAGGCCCTGGGGCAAGTCCAGAAGGGTCAATTGAGGCCTGTGCCCTAAATAGTAGTAGACATGGATCTCAGGGTGGCGCATTAGTAGGTAGATAGCTAACTGGTAGACCATTCCTGGAACAAGAATAGATTGACATCAAGCCAGTGACCTTCTGGCATAAGATTTTATTCAACATTTCTTCCTTAGGGACAAAGCTGATCTCAAAGTATGACAAAAATAAGCCAACAAGAAGCAGCTGGAATTACTGATTGCATTAGAAGATATGAGGAAGGGAATGGAAGGGGCTACAATAGTAATAGTCGTGGTGAGGAGAAGAGCTGTGGGTCAGGTGGGACGGCATTTTAATAAAAGATCAGGCTTCTGCCAATCTGTACCACAGGTCATGTAAGCAAGCCCAGGGAAGCCAAATACCTGGTCTATAAGTGTAACTGTGAATAAAAGTCATTGGTTGCAAATGGGATACAAGCCATAAACAAGGAAACCAAGAAAGGTCACAAGAATAAGGGGTAAGTTAACAATAAAGATGTAATTTTTTCCTATTCAAGTTCAGGATCACCTGAATTCTATCGACAGATCCCTGATGGTTCATAGATCCCAGGTTATAAACCCCTGCTATAAGTGCATAATGGAGCAAAACCACACTAAGCCATTAGTTTCAAGACCACATACTAAAATAAAACTATTCTTTGAGCTCCTTGAGGGTACAGATAATGTCTATTCACCCTAGAATTACTGATACCCAACCACTCCCTGGCATATTGTAGATGTACAATAAATGTACCAAAGATATATGCATGCAGTATTCAAGATGCTAGCAAGGTGTGGATAGGGTACAGAACTTGAGTTTTATGCAAGGCCAGAGTCAGAATCGCAAACAACTGGAAAATGCCAGGAGGAATGCCAAAATCTGCATGGTGGGAAAAAAACGAAGGTTTAAAATCTAGAGGAACACAGAAAACAGAGTAAGAGTGTGGGGCGGCAGAGTCCCTCAGGAATAATCCTTTGCTTACGACTCATGAGAAAGCTCAGCACTTCTTCCTTGTGGGCAACCCTTTATGTGGCTCAAATACAAAATTCTCCAACACATCTGGTGCCTGAAGAAGAAAATCTTCCCCCTTAGAAAGTCCCTGCTGGCATCCACTGGGAGAGGTAACCCTCCCTGATTCGATGCTCAATAAGAGTGACTCACAATTCCAGTATTGCTGGCAGGAGGTCAGGTGCCCTCCTCCCAGCATCACACCTCAGTGGACTTGAAAGCTCGCTATTTGTTTTGAAATGAGCTCCCATCATGCTTTGAGAGCCACTATTCCATAACCTTCATGCAAATTATGCATATAAGCAAACAGGCTTCACAAAAAGCATGTTGTTTCCCTTTCCCAGGTAGAAACTGCACTCTTTCTACTACACTTCAGTGGCCCTGGGCCCAGAAGGCAGACTTCTTCACAGTGCCCTCCAACTGCATAGGGAGCACTGAAGTGGTAATTACCTCAGAAAGTGGTTTTTCCATGTATTTGGCTGCAGAAAAATAATACACTGCCTCTCTTGCCATGTGTCTCACGGAATTATGTAAATAGACCCAAAGAAGACCAGTTTAAATGATTATAAAATGGATTTCTAAGTGATATCTGTTACCAGACAAGAATACTAAAAAGCCCTGCTCTCTCTCAGTCACTAAGATGAGAGGATAAACTATGTAGTAAGAGATTCTTCTCGATGGATAATGTCTCCTGAGTTAGGAACTTCTTGGGCTTTGTTGACTTGATAGTCAGGGACATAAGTCTCTTCCCAGTATTTACGAATGATGTCTTCTTGGGGCTTAGATCACATTTCACAAAACAACTGAAGGAAGAAACAAGATATAGAAAACGTAAAAATAACTCACCAAATGGAAGTTCTCAAACGTTAGTGCACATAAAGATTGCCTGGAAACTGTGTTAAATGACTGATTAATGTGCCCAACTTCCAGAGATTCTGATTCAGTGAGACTGGGTTGAAGGCCAGAAAGTTTCAGGTCCCCAGGAGATGCTAATGCTGGTGGCTCATAGACCACACTTTTGAGTAGCACTGGTTTAGAGGAAAGAAGGGCAGATTTCTGCTCAACATTGATAAGCCCCAATAGCCACGTGATTTGCCCACACAATTTCCTTTCCCGTTACTCTAGAAACAAAATCCCTCTTGCTTTTGAGGGTTGTCCCTCTCCAACATGGTCAAACTGTCAGACAAAGGGCCCTGCCCCATCAGTTATAAGGGTGGGCACTTGACCCAGGCTGTCTGATTAGCCCACCAAACACAGTAATTACTTCTAGGGTAGGCTTGTGGCCATTCAGAGTTCACATAGATGCTTCCTTCCAAGATCATGGATATTAAAGACCTAATACCCCAAACCAGTGATTTTGGAAAAGTTCCATCTGATGCCTGTATTACTCATATTGAATACATTGGTCACCCTGCTGTCACTCACCAAACAACAACCCCTTCTCTCTGACCCTCCGTCTTGTAGTCCCTTAGTGTAATTTCTCTTCATCTTTCCCCTAAAATACTATAAGAGTCCCTGGGTGGTACAAATGGTTAATGCGCTCAGCCGCTAACCAAAAAGTTGATGGTTCAAGTCTACCCAGAAATGTTGCACAAGAAAGACCTGGTGATTTATTTCTGAAAAAATGAGCCATTGAAAACCCAATGGAGCACAGTTCTATTCTCACACTCATGCGGTCATCCTGAGTTGGAACTGACTCGATGACAACTGATTTTAAAACACTATGACATCCTCGGCAGTGCAGCTTCCCCTTCTCAGACTCCTTCCATGCTGTCCTGACCTCTGCCACAGTTAGCTTCTTAATCATCCCCACCCTTTAGAGCCTTGTTCCCAGAATCTGTCTATAATCCTCTCTGTGTGTACCAGTTTTCTTAGACTTTAAGATACCCGTAGGCCAGTGTAGTGGTTAAATATGTGGGCTGTGATGCTAAACTCCCATGGTTCAGTGCCTAGATCTACCCTTACTTGTTAATCAGTTTGGGTTTTGGTTTTTCCATCTGTACAATGGAAATGACAATGATAACAGCAAATACTTTACAGGTTTGTAGTGAGTCTTAAGTGGTAATGTAAGTAAATCGTTCAGCAGAGTTCTAGACACACAGGAAACATTTCATACGTACCAAAAAAAAAAAAAAAACGCTGCTGTCGAGTCAACCCTGACTCAAGGGACCCCATGTGTGTCAGAGTAGAACTGTGCTAAATAGGGTTTTCAATGGCTGATTTTTTGAAAAAAAAAGATTACCAGACCTTTCTTTTGAGGCACCAGTGGGTGGACTCAAACCTCCAACTTTTCTATTAGCCACTGAGCATATAAATTGTTTGCACCACTTAGGGACTCCCCATACATATTAGCCACTATTATTAGTATAGGTATGTCAGGAAAACTTCACTTTCCTAGTCAATTAGCCAAAAAGCAATGCTCAACTCTCCTACTTTTAAAGAGAAAATATTTAAATAATTATTTTACTGAAATGTTTATGATAGAAATTTAAACAGATACCACTACTACCTTTGATGCTGTACAAGTATACTCATACTTCATACCATACTTCACAAAGTGTTGTAATCTTTAACATTAGTGTTGACATTTCATCCTGTCGACTATTTCATCTGAGGTTTGTAGCCACATGCCTGACACATCGTAGGTGCTCAATAAGTGTGTTAAGTGAATGCATCAATAATAAAAACTATCATTTAATGAGAACTTGTTCTGTGCAAAGTACTACCCATATTTTATATAACCATCAAAATAACCCTACAAAGTAGGCATCGCTTTCCCATTTTAAAAATGAGGAAAATTGAGCACCCCACAGGTTATATAACTTCCCCAAATGCAAAGAGCTAGTAAACGGGGGAGCTATTTCCACTAGCTTTTCCCAATCTCTTTTTGACCCATGAACCCTCCTCCTAGCTAAATATACTCGTGTAATCCAATCTGTAGATGATAGATAGGTAGGTAGATAGATGATAGCTGCTGTGAAATAAGCTCCATTTGGCGACCTGATGTACAACATAACAAAACATTGCCCATTCCTAAGTCATCCTCACAAACACTGACATGTTCGAGTTCTGTAAGCCCTTAGAAATCTTTTAGTCATTTAAGCATTCATAAATAAGGGACATTATTATATTGTATACTATAAAAATCATTTAATAATATTCATAATATTCAGACAAATTTTGACTTGTGCTCATTTAACATATGATATAAAGCTGGTGAATTTACTTTATTTATGAAAAGGGAACATGAGGACTGAATTTTTACTATGTTGCACAGCATTAAAAGAGACAAAAACTCCTTTCATGAACTGATGTTTGGAACTTTAAATTTAGTGCTGACATATATATAAATACATATATATATATATATACTTTTTTACATGTAATTGTTGTTCTAAATGATAAGATGCAAGAAAAGGTTTCCAGATGATATTTGCAAGCACTTCTCTACAAACAATATGTTGCAGGTGTGAAGAGTCGTTATTCTCAATAAATGGAAAGCCAAATTGGATGTAATTGTCACTATATTTTCTATTTTTAATATTAGTTTTGAGGAATATTTCAGCGCACCATATAAGACTTTTTATCAGATGAATGCAACTTTTGAGTCTGGTAAGGATCAGTCTGAAGTTAATTTGCAAGTTTATTATCATATCTTGTTCCTCATTAACATGCTGCATTTCAATATCACTGTTCTGTATGCTTCCTTGTGAAATAATGGTCCATTACAGGTGTACGTTAAAGAATCCATGACTGTGATGCAAATAGTCAAACTGTCTCAAAGTGACCCCAGAGGCTCACCCTGGGTTGCTTAGACAAGAAAATAACTAGCACCAGGCTCCTCCCTCCTTTGATGGGAGTGGCTACATTATGGGGTCAATGGCATCTTCCCAAACCCTGGCTGAAAATACTACAACTTCACACGGAGCCCCAGGTCTCCAAGTGCTAGAGAGCTGGTATTGCCAGACAAATGTCTAAAAACAGCTAGTGCATCTCATGGTCTGTTTATTTACCTTCTTACATGTCTGCCCTATAAAAAAGGAAATAATAAGGGAACATAAACTCATCCTATACATCTACAAGAACTCTCTGGCCTCACATACTTCGCTCCAGGTTGGTAAGAGGATGAGAGCCCTTGAATTCTCTCCTCTTGCTGACCCTGGCTAGGCAAAGTTTCCCTTCCTCAATAAAACCTATTCCCTAACCTATGCTGTGCGATACTGTGAAATCTGCCTTGAACCCTAGTGCTGGTGGTACCAACTGGTGACCCAGAAAGACCTATCCAACATGATGATGATGAAGATAAAAAACAACTCCAAATTGTGTAATAGTCAAAGCCACTATGTCAGTTGGCAGTATTCCAATGAGTGGTGGAATCATGAGCCTATTTTACTGAGCTCTACTACGTTCCAGTCATGTTTCTTCAGTATGCGTTTGGAGGCTCTCAAAACTGCTCTATTTTTAAAAGGAAGACATTTAAATGCTTGTTTTCTTAATTTTTTTTCTTATTATTGTAAAAATATACATAACACAACATTTTCCAATTCAACATTTTTCAGGTATACAATTTAGTGATACAAATTATGTTAATTATGTTGTGCAACCATCAGCCATAATTGTTGTCAAATTTCCTAACACCATAAACAGAAAACTCACTGCTTCCTTATTTAGTGAACTTTTTATATCAGAAATTGAAACACATACCATTACTACATTAATGATACACAAGTATCTTAGGCTGGGTTCTCTAGAGAAGCAAAACCAGTAAAGTGCATAAATATATATAGAGAGAGATTTATATCAAGGAAACAGCTCATGTGATTGTAGAGGCTGGAATGTCCCAAGTCTGCGGATCAGGATGGAGGCTTCTCCCAATTCATGCAGCCACAGAAGCTGTTGAACCCAAGATCAGCAGATTGGAGAGCAGGGCTCCTGTTCACCAGCTATGAAGCTCCATGAATCCAAAGATCAGTAGGCAAGACCACAGGCTTCTCTTGATTCACGTAGTTGCAGGGGCTGACAAACCCAAAATCAGCAGCTCAGAGAGCAGGACTCTTGCTCACAGGCTGTGAAGACTGATGAATCCCAAGATCAGCAGTTAAGCTGCTAGCTCAAGTTCCAGGAACAAAAGGTCAGATGACAAGAGGCAGCTGCAGAATCCAGAACAAGCCAAAAGCCTTGGCAAGGAGAACAGGAAGGAAGTAGGTTGCAGAGGGCTGAGAGATGAAGACGGATGGGGTGGTGAGCCGCCACAGGACCCACCCCTGCCAGTACCACTCAGCAAATTCTATTATGGGGGTGATCACATATCAAATTTCAACAGGGAAGTGATCACAACATTATACAACTGCCAAAACACATAGATTCAAGGCCCAGACAAGTTGATCCACAATCTTAACCATCACAAGTATACTCACACCAGAAGACAAGAACCATCACTTGAGAGACACTAGTCAATGGCACTGGGTTTACTCTACACTAAGGAACCACTTAAAATAGTGAATGGTAAAGCATCAGAAAAATAAAGAAGAGTTACGATTCTTTTAATTTGAAATAGAATGTGCTTGTTTCGCAATAAAATTTAAAACCCCTAAGTTAAGCTTAGCCCCATTGACATTCTACAAAAGTGTGTAAGAAAAGGGAAAGATAGGACATGACTTGGTATTGTTTATTTGGCTAAGTCTTAGCCAAATATGTTTCATGACAGCAAGACATGAAACATATTGTGGAGTATAAGTATTAGAAGGGAAAACAGTATAAGTATTGGGGAAGCCAGCACAACTTGTACAAGGCAAGATCATGGAAACTCCATAGACACATCCAAACTCCCCAAGGGACTGAATTGCGGGGCCGAGGGCTATGGGGACCGTGGTCTAGGGGAACATCTATCTCAATTTGCATAACATAGTTTGTAAAGAAAATGTTCTACATTCTATTTTGGTGAGTAGTATCTGGGGTCTTAAAAGCCTCTAAGTAGCCATCTAGGATCCACCACTTGTCTCATCCCTTCAGGAGCAAGGAAGAATGAAGAAAACTAAAGATACAGGGGAAAGATTAGTCCAAAGGACTAACAGACCACATCTACCACGGCGTCCACCAGACTGAGAGTCCAGTACAACTAGATGGTGCCCAGCTATCACCACTGACTGCTCTGACAGGGATCACAATAGAGGGTCCTGAACAGAGCTAGAGAAAAATGTAGAACAAAATTCTAACTCAGAAAGAAAGACTAGACTTGTTGGCCTAACAGAGATGAGAAACCCTGAGAGCATGGCCCTAGACACTCTTAACAGCTCAGTAATGAAGTCACTCCAGAGGTTCACCCTTCAGCCAAAGATTGGACAAGCCCATAAAACAAAACTAACGGGGCACGCCAGCCCAGGGGCAAGGATTAGAAGGCAGGGGGGAAGAGAAAAGCTGGTAATAGGGAACCCAAGGTTGTGAAGGGAGAATATTGACATATTGTGGGGTTGTTAACCAATGTCATAAAACAATATGTGTACTAACTGTTTAATGATAAACTAGTTTGTTCTGTAAACCTTCATCTAAATGACAATAAAAAAATTTTTTAAAAAGGGAAGAGGCGAGGGCGGGGCCAAGATGGCGGACTAGGTGGACACTACCGCGGATCCCTCTTGCAACAAAGACTCGGAAAAACAAGTGAATCGATCACATACATAACAATCTACGAACTCTGAACAACAAACACAGACTTAGAGACGGAAAACGAACAAATACGGGCAGACAGCGACTGTTTTCGGAACTAGGAGCCAGCGTACCAGGCGGCTCCATTAACATCCGAATACCCTGAGCCAGAGGGAGAATTCAGATAGGGATCTGACTGCATTTTTTTTAGCTGATTACCTGGAAAATCTAGTTTCCCAGTGATGGCTCGGAGACAGCAGTCCATGTGAAACCACATAAAGAAACAGACCATGACAGCTTCTCCAACCCCCCAAACAAAAGAATCAAAATCTTTCCCAAATGAAGATACAATCCTGGAATTATCAGATACAGAATATAAAAAACTAATTTACAGAATGCTTAAAGATATCACAAATGAAATTAGGATAACTGCAGAAAAAGCCAAGGAATACACTGATAAAACTGTTGAAGAACTCAAAAAGATTATTCAAGAACATAGTGGAAAAATTAATAAGTTGCAAGAATCCATAGAGAGACAGCATGTAGAAATCCAAAAGATTAACAATAAAATTACAGAATTAGACAACGCAATAGAAAGTCAGAGGAGCAGACTCGAGCAATTAGAATGTAGACTGGGACTTCTGGAGGACCAGGGAATCAACACCAACATAGCTGGAAAAAAAATCAGATAAAAGAATTTAAAAAAAATGAAGAAACCCTAAGAATCATGTGGGACTCTATCAAGAAGGATAACTTGCGAGTGATTGGAGTCCCAGAACAGGGAGGGGGGACAGAAAACACAGAGAAAATAGTTGAAGAACTCCTGACACAAAACTTCCCTGACATCATGAAAGACGAAAGCATATCTATCCAAGATGCGCATTGAACCCCGTTTAAGATTGATCCAAAAAGAAAAACACCAAGACATATTATCATCAAACTTGCCAAAACCAAAGATAAACAGAAAATTTTAAAAGCAGCCAGGGAGAAAAGAAAGGTGTCCTTCAAGGGAGAATCAATAAGAATAAGTTCAGACTACTCAGCAGAAACCATGCAGGCAAGAAGGGAATGGGACGATGTATACAGAGCACTGAAGGAGAAAAACTGCCAACCAAGGATCATATATCCAGCAAAACTCTCTCTGAAATATGAAGGAGAAATTAAGATATTTACAGATAAACACAAGTTTAGAGAATTTGCAAAAACTAAACCAAGACTGCAAGAAATGCTAAAGGAGATTCTTTACCTGATGACCAATAATATCACGTACCAGCACAATACAAGGTCACAAAACAGAACGTCCTGATATCAACGCAACTCAAATACGGAAAGCACAAAAACAAACAAATTAAGATTAATTATAAATAATAAATAAATAAACAAAATAATACACATAACAGGAAATCATGGAAATCAATAGATAAACGATCACAATAATCAAAAAGAGGGACTAAATATAGGAGGCATTGAACTGCCAGATGGAGAGTGATACAAGGCGATATAGAACGATACAAGTTGGGTTTTTACTTAGAAAAATAGGGGTAAATAATAAGGTAACCACAAAAAGGAATATCAATTCCATAACTCAAGAAAAAAGCCAAGAAAAACATAACGACTCAACAAACATAAAGTTAAACATTATGAAAATAAGGATCTCACAAGCTACTAAGAAAAACGTCTCAGCACAAAAAAGCATGTGGAAAAATGAAATGGCCAACAACACACATGAAAAGGCATCAAAATGACAGCACTAAAAACTTATTTATCTATAATTACGCTGAATGTAAATGGACTAAATGCACCAATAAAGAGACAGAGAGTCACGGACTGGATAAAGAAACACGATCCATCTATATGCTGCCTACAAGAGACACACCTTAGACTTAGAGACACAAACAAACTAAAACTCAAAGGATGGGAAAAAAATATATCAAGCAAATAATAAGCAAAAAAGAAGAGGAGTAGCAATATTAATTTCTGACAAAATAGACTTTAGACTTAAATCCGCCACAAAGGATAAAGAAGGACACTATATAATGATAAAAGGGACAACTGATCAGGAAAACATAACCATATTAAATATTTACGCATCCAATGATAGGGCTGCAAGATACATAAATCAAATTTTAAGAGAATTGAAAAGTGAGATAGACACCTCCACATTTATAGTAGGAGACTTCAACACACCACCTTCGGAGAAGGACAGGACATCCAGTAAGAAGCTCAATAGAGACACGGAAGACCTACTTACAACAATCAACCAACTTGACCTCATTGACTTATACAGAACTCTCCACCCAACTGCTGCAAAATATACTTTTTTTTCTAGCGCACATGGAACATTCTCTAGAATAGACCACATATTAGGTCATAAAACAAATCTTTGCAGAATCCAAAACATCAAAATATTACAAAGCATCTTCTCAGACCACAGGCAATGAAGCTAGAAATCAATAACAGAAAAACTAGGGAAAAGAAATCAAATACTTGGAAACTGAACAATACCCTGCTGAAAAAAGACTGGGTTACAGAAGACATCAAGGAGGGAATAAGGAAATTCTTAGAAAGCAACGAGAATGAAAATACTTCCTATCAAAACCTCTGGGACACAGCAAAAGCAGTGCTCAGAGGCCAATTTAGATCGATAAATGCACACATACAAAAAGAAGAAAGAGCCAAAATCAGAGAACTGTCCCTACAACTTGAACAAATAGAAAGTGAGCAACAAAAGAACCCATCAGGCACCAGAAGAAAACAAATAATAAAAATTAGAGCTGAACTAAATGAATTAGAGAACAGAAAAACAATTGAAAGAATTAACAAAGCCAAAAGCTGGTTCTTTGAAAAAATTAACAAAATTGATAAACCATTGGCTAGACTGACTAAAGAAAAACAGGAAAGGAAACAAATAACCCGAATAAGAAACGAGAAGGACCACATCACAACAGAGCCAAGTGAAATTAAAAAAATCATTTCAGATTACTACGAAAAATTGTACTCTAACAAATTTGAAAACCTAGAAGAAATGGATAAATTCTTGGAAAAATACTACCTACCTAAACTAACACATTCAGAAGTAGAACAACTAAATAGACCCATAACAAAAAAAGAGATTGAAACGGTAATCAAAAAACTTCCAACAAAAAAAAGTCCTGGCCCGGACGGCTTCACTGCAGAGTTCTACCAAACCTTCAGAGAAGACTTAACACGATTACTACTGAAGGTATTTCAAAGCATAGAAAAAGACGGAATACTACCCAACTCATTCTATGAAGCTACCATCTCCCTGATACCAAAACCATGTAAAGACATTACAAAAAGAGAAAATTTTACACCTATATCCCTCATGAACATAGATGCAAAAATCCTCAACAAAATTCTAGCCAATAGAATCCAACAACACATCAAAAAAATAATTCACCCTGACCAAGTGGGATTTATACCAGGTATGCAAGACTGGTTTAATATCAGAAAAAACATTAATGTAATCCATCACATAAATAAAACAAAAGATAAAAACCACATGATCTTATCAATAGATGCAGAAAAGGCATTTGACAAAGTTCAACACCCATTTATGATAAAAACTCTTACCAAAATAGGAATTGAAGGAAAATTCCTCAACATAATAAAGGGCATCTATGCAAAGCCAACAGCCAATATCACTCTAGATGGAGAGAACCTGAAAGCATTTCCCTTGAGAACGGGAACCAGACAAGGATGCCCTTTATCACCGCTCTTGTTCAACATTGTACTTGAAGTCCTAGCCAGGGCAATTAGGCTAGACAAAGAAATAAAGGGTATCCAGATTGGCAAGGAGGAAGTAAAGCTATCACTATTTGCAGATGACATGATCGTATACATGGAAAACCCTAAGGAATCCTCCAGAAAACTACTGAAACTAATAGAAGAGTTTGGCAGAGTCTCAGGTTATAAAATAAACATACAAAAATCACTTGGATTCCTCTGCATCAACAAAAAGAACACCGAAGAGGAAATAACCAAATCAATACCATTCACAGTAGCCCCCAAGAAGATAAAATACTTAGGAATAAATCTTACCAAGGATGTAAAAGACCTATACAAAGAAGACTATAAAACTCTGCTACAAGAAATTAAAAAGGACATACTTAAGTGGAAAAACATACCTTGCTCATGGATAGGAAGACTTAACATAGTAAAAATGTCTATTCTACCAAAAGCCATCTATACATATAATGCACTTCCAATCCAAATACCAATGTCATATTTTAAGGGGATAGAGAAACAAATCACTAATTTCATATGGAAGGGAAAGAACCCCCGGATAAGCAAAGCATTACTGAAAAAGAAGAAGAAAGTGGGAGGCCTCACTCTACCTGATTTCAGAACCTATTATACAGCTACAGTAGTCAAAACAGCCTGGTACTGGTACAACAACAGGCACATAGACCAATGGAACAGAATTGAGAACCCAGATATAAATCCATCCATGTATGAGGAGCTGATATTTGACAAAGGACCAGTGTCAGTCAATTGGGGAAATGATAGTCTTTTTAACAAATGGTGCTGGCATAACTGGATATCCATTTGCAAAAGAATGAAACAGGACCCATACCTCACACCATGCACAAAAACGAACTCCACGTGGATCAAAGACCTAAACATAAAGACTAAAATGATAAAGATCATGGAAGAAAAAATAGGGAAAACCCTAGGAGCCCTAATACAGGGCATAAACAGAATACAAAACATTACCAAAAATGATGAAGAGAAACCAGATAACTGGGAGCTCCTAAAAATCAAACACCTATGCTCATCTAAAGACTTCACCAAAAGAGTAAAAAGACCACCTACAGACTGGGAAAGAATATTCAGCTATGACATCTCAGACCAGTGCCTGATCTCTAAAATCTTCATGATTCTGTCAAAACTCAACCACAAAAAGATAAACAACCCAATCAAGAAGTGGGCAAAGGATATGAAAACACACTTCACTAAAGAAGATATTCAGGCAGCCAACAGATACATGAGAAAATGCTCCCGATCATTAGCCATTCTAGAGAAATGCAAATTAAAACTGCGATGAGATTCCATCTCACACCAACTAGACTGGCATTAATCCAAAAAACACAAAATAATCAATGTTGGAGAGGCTGCGGAGAGATTGGAACTCTCATACACTGCTGGTGGGATTGTAAAACGGTACAACCACTTTGGAAATCCATCTGGCGTTATCTTAAACAGTTAGAAATAGAACTACCATACAACCCAGAAATCCCACTCCTCGGAATATACCCTAGAGATACAAGAGCCTTCACACAAACAGATATATGCACACCCATGTTTATTGCAGCTCTGTTTACAATAGCAAAAAGCTGGAAGCAACCAAGATGTCCGTCAACGGATGAATGGGTAAATAAATTGTGGTATATTCACACAATAGAATACTACGCATCGATATAGAACAGTGACGAATCTCTGAAACATTTCATAACATGGAGGAATCTGGAAGGCATTATGCTGAGCGAAATGAGTCAGAGGCAAAAGGACAAATATTGTATAAGACCACTATTATAAGATCTTGAGAAATAGAAAAAACTGAGAAGAACACATACTTTTGTGGTTACAAAGCGGGGAGGGAGGGAAAGGGCTTTTTATTGATCAATCAGTAGATAAGAACTGCTTTGGGTGAAGGGAAAGACAACACTCAATACAAGGAAGGTCAGCCTAATTGGACTGGACTAAAAGCAAAGAGGTTTCCGGGATAAAATGAAAGCTTCAAAGGTCAGCGGAGCAGGGGCTGGGGTCTGGGGAACTTGGTTTGAGGGGACTTCTAAGTCAATGGGCAGAATAATTCTATTATGAAAACACTCTGCATCCCACTTTGAATTGTGGCACCTGGGGTCCTAAATGCCAACAAGCGGCCATCTAAGATACATCAATTGGTCTCAACCCACCTGGAGCAAAGGCAAAGGAAGAACACCAAGGTCACACGACAACTAAGAACCCAAGAGATAGAAAGGGCCACATGAACCAGAGACCCACATTATCCTGAGACCAGAAGAACTAGTTGGTGCCCGGCCACAATCGATGTCTGCCCTGTCAGGGAGCACAACAGACTACTCCTGAGGGAGCAGGAGACCAATGGGATACAGACCCCAAATTCTCATAAAAAGACCATACCTAATGGTATGACTGCGACTAGAGGAATCCCAGAGACAATGCTCCCCAGAACTTCTGATGGCACAGGACA
This sequence comes from Elephas maximus indicus, assembly GCF_024166365.1. NCBI lineage: Eukaryota > Metazoa > Chordata > Mammalia > Proboscidea > Elephantidae > Elephas > Elephas maximus. The sequence continues at coordinate 85,706,017 of NC_064830.1, read as the reverse complement.
GGAACCATCCCCGAAGACAACTCATCAGGCATGAAAAGGACTGGTCAGTGAGGGGGAGAGAGATGCTGATGAAGAGTGAGCTAATTAAATCAGATGGACACTGGAGAGTGTGTTGGCAACTCTTGACTGGAGGGGGGATGAGAAGATAGAGAGAGAGGGAAGATGGCAAAATTGCCACGAAACGAGAGACTGAAAGGGCTGACTCAATAGGGGGAGAGCAAGTGGGAGAAGGGAGTAAGATGTATGTAAACCTACATGTGACAGACTGATTGGAATGGTAAATGTTCACTTGAAGCTTAATAAAAATTAATTAAAAAAAAAAGGGAAGAGGCAAAACTATATTTACTTGCAAATTATATATTTGTATGCTTATGAAGCCTAAAGAACATAAATATTACAATTAATTTTAAAAATGAACAAAATGGATACATACAGGTAAATATATAAAAGTTCGGTGATATTACCACTTACCAGGTAGAAAAATACAAGGAAAATAGAAGTGCCATTGAAAAAGAACCTCATGCAAATAAAAATAAATCTGTAAATAAAGTTTAGGAAAAAAAATGCTATTTATAAAACTCTATTTTTAGTTATGTGTAAAGAATTCTTATTAAATGTAGCCATAGATCATGACCCTGGATAAGAAAACTAAAAATATTATAAAAATATAAAATTACAACAAATTAACTTATAGAGACAATGTAATTACTATTCTTACAACTCACAACAGATACTACTAGTATCCTTGCTTTTCAGGGAAGAAAAGTCATGGTTATAGATGTTAAGTAACTTGTCTAAAGTCAAAAAGCCAGTTAGCAATGAAGGCTGGATTAAGTCTGACACTAAAGCCTGTACACTTAAGAATTCTTTCATATTGACTTCCAAATTCAAGTAATATCTGTCTTAGTTATCTTAGCCATTCCTTGGTGTTCCTTGGCATCTGTCTTCCCCATTTGTGTCCCTGTACCTATTCTTGTCTTTTATTAGCTCAAATGTGATTAGGTTTAGGACCTATCCCACTCTAGAATGACCTTATTAACATAGCAAAAGAAAACTCTTATTTCCAAACATGGTCATATTTACAGGTACAGGGGCTAGGACCTTAACACATATTGTGGAGGGATACAATTCAATCCATAACAACATCCCAATGAGATTTCTTTCTTAGTGAAGAATGTCATAAGTTTATTTTATATCATTGGAGATTTAAAAAAAAAAAAAACTAACAAGAGATCAACAATTTGTTCCACCAGGTATTTAAAATATCTTACAGGGCTACAATAATTAAAATAGTATGGTACTGGAGCTGGCATTAATCCAAAAAACACAAAATAATAAATGTTCGAGAGGTTGTGGAGAGACTGGAACACTCATACCCTGCTGGAGGGAATGTAAAATGGTACAACCACTTTGGAAATTGATTTTACACTTCCTTAAAAAACTAGATATAGAACTACCATACAATCCTGCAATCCCACTCCTTGGAATATATCCTAGAGAAATAAAAGCCTTTACATGAACAGATATATGCACACCCATGTTCATTGCAGCACTGTTTACAATAGCAAAAAGATGGACAAAACCAAGGTGCCCATCAATGGATGAATGGATAAATAAATTATGGTATATTCACATAATGGAATATTACCCATCAATAAAGAACAATGATGAATCCATGAAACATTTTCTAACATGGAGGAACCTGGAAGGTATTATGCTCAGTGAAATTAGTCAGCTGCAAAAGGACAAAGATTGTATAAGACCACTATTATAAGAACTCGAGAAATAGCTTAAACAGAGAAGAGAATATTCTTTGATGTTTATGAGAGGGAGAAGGGAGGCAGAGAGGGAGGGAGGTCTTCCCTAATTAGACAGTAGATAAGAGCTATTTTAGGCGAAGGGAAAGACAACACACAATACAGGAGAGGTCAGCACAACTGGACTAAACCAAAAGCAAAGAAGTTTCCTGAATAAACTTAACACTTCGAAGGCCACAGTAGCAGGGACAGGGGTTTGGGGGCCATGGTTTCGGGGGACATCTAAGTCAATTGGCATAATTAAATCTATGAAGAAAACATTCTGCATCCCACTTTGGAGAGTAGCATCTGGGGTCTTAAACGCTAGCAAGCAGCCATCTAAGATGCATCAGTTGGTCTCAACCTACCTGGAGCAAAGGCGAATGAAGAACACCAAAGACACAAGGTAATTATGAACGCAAAAGGCAGAAAGAGCCACATAAAGCAGAGACTACATTAGCCTGAAACCAGAAGAACTAGATGGTGCCCGGCTACAACCGACGACTATCCTGACACGGAACACAGCTGAGAACCTCTGAGGGAGCAGGAGAGCAGTGGGATGCAGACCTCAAATTCTTGTAAAAAGACCAGACTTAATAGCCTGACTGAGACTAGAATGACCGCAGAGGTCATGGTCCCCAGACCTTCTGTTAGCCCAAGACAGGAACCATGCCCAAAGCCAACTCTTCAGACAGGGATTGGACTGGACTATGGGATAGATAATGATACTGGTGAAGAATGAGGTTCTTGGATCAAGTAGACACATGAGACTATGTTGTCATCTCCTGTCTGAAGGCGAGATGAGAGGGTAGGGGGGTCAGAGGCTGGCCGAACGGACATGAAAAGAGAGAGTAGAGGGAAGGAGTGTGCTGTCTCATTGGGGGAGAGCAATTAGGAGTATATAGCAAGGTGTTTATAAATTTTTATATGAGAGACCGACTTGATTTGTAAACTTTCACTTAAAGCACAATAAAAATTTTTTAAAAATTGTAAAATTAAAAAAAAAATAGTATGGTATTAGAGCATGAATGGAAGAGAGATCCAATCACTGCCACAGCCTAGTAAAGAGTCAGGATTGGAGGAAGACTCATTAATAACCTGGGATATGCAGATGTCACAACTTTGCTTGGCAAAAATGTAAATGACTGAAAGCACTTATTGATGAAGTCAAAGACTACAGCCTTCTGAATCTGAATTATGGCTGAATTTGAAGAAAATGAAAATTCTCACAATTGGACCAATAAACAATATTATGATAAATGGAGGAAAAAAATGAAGTTGTCAACAGTTTCATTCTATTTGTATCTAAAATCAACGCCCATGAGAGCAGCAGTCAAAAAATCAAAGTTTGTATTGCATTGGGCAAATCTGCTGCAAAAGAACTCTTTAAATTTTTAAAAAGGAAAAATGTCACTTTGGTGACTAAGATGGGCCTGACCCAAGCCATTGTCTTTTCAATCACAATGAAAAAGGAAGATAGAAAAAAAATTGATGCATTTGAATTGTGGTATTGATGAAGAATATTGAATATAACACGAACTGCCAGAAGAATGAACAAATCAGTCTTAGAGAAAACACAGTCGAAATGTTCCTTAGAAGCCAGGTTGGTAAGACTTCAACTTCCTTACTTTGGACAATTATCAGGAAAATGCAATCACTAGAAAAGGACATTATGGTTGGTGTCATGGATTGAATTGTGTCCCCCCAAAATATGTGTCAACTTGGCTAGGCAATAATTCCCAGCATTGTGTGATTACCCTCCATTTTGTGATGTGTTGTGAATCCTAACTTCTGCCTATGGTTAATGAGGCAGGATTAGGGTGGGTGCATCACCCTTACTTAAGACATTACCCTTACTCAGGTCACAGCTCTGACTCGATATAAGGGACATTTCCCTGGGGTGTGGCCTGCAACATCTTTCGTCTTACAAGAGATAAAAGGAGAGAGAAGCAAGCAGAGATGGGGGAAGAGAGATGCCAAGCCACATGAAGACTGCCCAGGAGCAGAAGCTCGAAAGAGACAAGGACCTTCCTCCAGAGCCGACAGAAAGAGAAAGTCCTCCCCTACAGCGGGCACCCTAAATTCGGATTTCTAGCTTCCTAAATTGTGAGAAAATTAATTTCTGTTTGTTAGAGCCAGCCATCTGTGGTATTTCTGTTATAGCAGCACTAGATAACTAAGACAGCTGGTAAAGCAGAGGGTCAGAGAAATGAGGGAAACTGTCAATGAGAGATGGATTAACACAACAGCTACAACAACAACGGACTCAGATATATCAACAATCATGAAGACAGCACAAGACTGGGCAAAGTTTCATTGTGCATACACGAGGTCACCATGGATCGAAGCTGACTCACAAAAACAACCGTAGAGAGTCAGGGTGGAAGTAGCCAGATTGCAGCAATGGGGGGGCATCCAGATTGTGGCAAGACTGAGCCCAAAAGAAGAACTCATTATGCAGATAGCTCTGTGAAGACAAATTATGGCCAGGCAAAGGGCCATGGGCTGAAGGGGATTAGGGGGAGAATTAAGAACCTTGCCCCAATGATATCTGAGGGAAACAAAACAAAACCAAGCCTGCTGCTGTCAGTCAAGTCAATTCCGACTCATAGCAACCCCACAGGACAGAGTAGAACCGCCTCATAGAGTTTCCAAGGAGCGCCTGGTGAATTTGAACTGCCAGCCTTTTGGTTAGCAGCCATAGCTCTTATCCACTACGCCACCAGAGTTTCCAGAAAAGTGGTAGTGAAACTTGGGTCAGTGGCAAGAAATGACTGAGGTAGTAGGAGCTATGTCCAATGGGAAAGCCAGTGAGTGAGTTGGGTTGAAACGTGAAGATGAGCATGCTCTTAGAGCCACAAAGTCCCTGGGTGGCAGAAATGGTTAAGTGCTGGACTCTTACCTGAAAGACTGGTGGTTCAAACCCACCCAGAGGTGTCTTCGAAAGAAAACCTGAAGATCTACTTCTGAAAAGTCACAGCCATGAAAACCCTATGGAGCACACAGTTTTATTCTAACGCACATGGGGGTCACCATGAGTCTGAGTTGACTGGATGGCAATCGGTTTGTTTTTTTGTGGGGGAGACACGAAAGAGTGGGGGAATATGAATATGCTTGCCTAGAGTGAATTTAAGCCAGACCTGGGAATTCCTTTGGGAATTATCTCCCTAAAGAGAAATAGCTTAGCATCCAATAACCCAACAGAATGAAGTCCATTAAGACTTATCACAGGGTGAACCTGAAGGATCATTAGTCCAGATCCTTGTATTCATTAAGGTCTCAAATTTTAGGCTTTGACTTTATCCACAAAGGAAGTTTACATGCATAAGTTCAGAAATGAGTGAACGTGACTGAAAGAAAAAGACGTTTCTCTTAGAATTTTAAACCTGTTTTCTGTGCTGATTAAGTGAGCCTTCCTTGAAGAACTTACTCTGAGTATGCCATCTTCTTCCTGTTGAGACCCTGACTAATAAAAAAAAAAAAAATTTTTACATGTCCCAAATTCAGGTTCTACCACTTGTAGTAGACAACGAATTAATATTTTATGCATTCTGTAATTATCTTGTGACCACCCCAACCATATCGCATTGCACCTTTTTACATTAAAAGTATCAATTATATAAATGGAAACACTTCTTTTTTAAATACCTCATTTTTGCAAGGCTGTTTTGGCCTCAAAAAATAAAAGTTGCCCTGGCCCTTCGCAATTCCCATGAGACCATAATGTCTGAAAAACATCATTCCAGCTACAGTGGTGCATAATGATTAAGAAAACAGGCTTTGGAATTAGGTAGACTTTAGATGCGAATTGCAACTCATCTCTTCCTTCCCAGTTGTGGACAAGCCACTTACTCCAGTAGCCATAGAGGCCCCAGCTGTTGGCTCTTTTTCTGGTCCATCCAAAATTGGACCTTCCCTCTGAAAATGTTTCTCATCTCCGTATCTAAGCCCAACTCTGATACTGCTATGTGTTCTCAATGGGGGCAGCACCCACTACTGCTCCTTATGACAAGATACACCTAGTCTTGTCTCTTTAAATTGAAGCTCTCAGCTCCTGGGAAAAACTTATGCATCATCCAGTTCCCATATTAGCAGCTCACGCCTTTCATTGCCAACTGACAGCAAACTGTATACACCTGAGGGAAGCAGAGTTGGAGCCTGATTCCATGGGGCAAGAAGTCTGAAACAACAGAACGTGAGTTATTTTTGAAATGTTTCCTTTTTAGGCCCTCCTACTCACTATAATATCTGGCTGAGGTGTGAATGGCAGACTCCAGCAGGTATCAGTAACAGATGGAACCAGCTAATTATGGCTCCTAGATGTGAGGAGAGAATAAAGCCGTTAAATTTCTAATTGTATACTTCTCTGTTTCCCTACGGCAGGGCAATACGGCAGAGGCCACTTACCAAACCAAACACAAACATGGCCTGTGCTCGTGGCTGAAGAAAGACGTGGAAGGCAGCTGAAAAACCACATTCCTACAATTGTCAGCCTTTCTCTAGCCCTGAGCAGGGCCTAGAAATGAGAAGTTCCCATTAGCAGGCTCTACCAGCTTACCAGGCCCTGAACCAATGAGAGATCAGCCAATTAAGGCTCAACCAATGAAAGCACACATTGGAGGTGGCTACTTCCTAAAACACCACTGGGGGACATCTGCTAATTGTTTCCAGTGTGCTTTGGGGTGACTTAGCTCCCAAGAATCCATGTAATATGAATATCTGCATGTACCTCCTGAATGGACGCTTAAATATGCTAGCTCTGGAATCTTCCTCCATCTTCCAAGCCTTAAGATAGCATACACCTACTCTTCACTTATCGACATGGTTAGGTTCCAAAGACCAGGTTGTTATGTGAAAATTGGCATCATGCAAAGATGGAGGATGACCACATCAGATCACAAAATGGAGGATGACTACATCATGGCATAACTGTTAAATTACCTCATTACATAACTGCCAAACCACTGAGAATCAGGGCCAAGCCAAGGTGACACATAACCTTAACCATCAGAGCCAGTGTTACTTTACCTCACACCTCAGCATCCGTTACTGCCAGACATATGTTGTTAATGTGCTGGAGTCAGATAGCAGATTTTTTACGATTGTCTTAAATGTGAAATGTTGGATAACGAGATAGTTGCTGAGTGAGGACTAGGTGTATTGTGGTGGTTACAGGATTATCGTCTACTCGGTATCTTTTAGGAAACCATCCATACCCTACTCTCAGTAGAGGTGAGTTGGAGAGATGGCCTGATCATACATCTTTGTGTGACAGAGTACTCTATTCCCATAGCCACAGTGATTGGTCCAGGGATGGTTAAGTGACACAAAACTTCAGCTGCAATTCTTGAAAAAGAAACATTCTCTGGAATTCCTATTCTTAGGGATATTGTAAGCCACTGTTGTTGTTGTACGTTGCTGTCAAGTTGATTCTGACTCATGGTAACCCCATGTGTACAGAGTAGAACTGTGTTCCATAGAGTTTTCAAGGCAGTCAGTGACCTTTTGAAGATTACCAAGCTTATCTGCTGAGACGCCTCCGGGTGGGTTCAAATTGCCAACTTTTCAGCTAGTTAAGCACTTCACTGTGCCATCAAGCTGCTTGTTGTTGTTGTTGTTAGGTGCCGTCGAGTCAGTTCCAACTCATAGTGACCCCATGCACAACAGAACGAAACACTGCCCGGTCCTGCGCCATCCTTACAATCGTTGCTATGCTTGAGTTCACTGTTGCAGCCACTGTGTCAATCCACCTCGTTGAGGGTCTTCCTCTTTTCCGCTGACCCTGTACTCTGCCAAGCATGATGTCCTTCTCCAGGGACTGATCCCTCCTGACAACATGTCCAAAGTATGTAAGACGCAGTCTCGCCATTGTTGCCTCTAAGGAGCATTCTGGCCGCACTTCTTCCAAGACAGATTTGTTCGTTCTTTTGGCAGTCCATGGTATATTCAATATTCTTCACCAACACCACAATTCAAAGGTGTCAACTCTTCTTCGGTCTTCCTTATTCGTTGTCCAGCTTTCACATACATATGAGGCGATTGAAAATACCACAGCTTGGGTCAGGCACACCTTAGTCTTCAGGGTGACATCTTTGCTCTTCAACACTTTGAAGAGGTCCTTTGCAGCAGATTTGCCCAAAGCAATGCGTCTTTTGATTTCTTGACTGCTGCTTCCATGGCTGTTGATTGTGGATCCAAGTAAAAGGAAATCCTTGACAACTTCAATCTTTTCTCTGTTTATCATGATGTTGCTTATTGGTCCAGTTGTGAGGATTTTTGTTTTCTTTATGTTGAAGTGTAATCCATACCGAAGGCTGCGGTCTTTGATCTTCATCAGTAAGTGCTTCAAGTCCTCTTCACTTTCAGCAAGCAAGGTTGTGTCATCTGCATATCGCAGGTTGTTAATGAGTCTTCCTCCAATCCTGATGCCCCGTTCTTCTTCATATAGTCCAGCTTCTCGCATTATTTGTTCAGCATACAGATTAAATAGGTTTAGTGAAAGAATACAACCCTGATGCACACCTTTCCTAACTTTAAATCAATCAGTATCCCCTTGTTCTGTCTGAACAACTGCCTCTTGATCTATGTACAGGTTCCTCATGAGCACAATTAAGTGTTCTGGAATTCCCATTCTTCGCAATGTTGTCCATAGTTTGTTATGATCCACACAGTCGAATGCCTTTGCATAGTCAATAAAACACAGGTAAACATCTTTTTTAAACATCCTTCTGGTATTCTCTGCTTTCAGCCAGGATCCATCTGACATCAGCAATGATATCCCTGGTTCCACATCCTCTTCTGAAACCAGCCTGAATTTGTGGCAGTTCCCTGTCGATATACTGCTGCAGCCGTTTTTCGCTGATCTTCAGCAAAATTTGGCTTGCATGTGATATTAATCATATTGTTCTATAATTTCCACATTCGGTTGGATCACCTTTCTTGGGAATAGGCATAAATATAGATCTCTTCCAGTCAGTTGGCCAGGAAGCTGTCTTCCATATTTTATTTTTCATATCTTATCAAGCAGCTAGTGGTCCTTTTTTTTGCTACGATGAGTGTAACAGATGCTATTGATGCCCTGCACTGTATCCCCTTTGGCCACTTGAGTTTACAAAACCTGCAGATGTGATAATACAGTTTCTGACCTTAAACATTTGCATCTTTCTTTCTGCCTTAAGAGGGAGCCCTGGTGGTATGGTGGTTAAAGCACTCAGCTGCTAACTAAAAGTTCGGTGGTTTAAACCCACCAGCTGCTCCAAGCGAGAAAAGATGTGGCTGGCAGTCTGTTTCCTTAAAGACTTACAGCCTTGGAAACCGCATGGGGCAATTCTGCTCTATCCTATAGGGTCACTATGAATAGGAATCAACCCAAGGGCAGTGGGTTTCATTTTGGTTTTCTGCCTTAAAGCTTTCTATGATAAATGAAACAGCCCAGCTTCAGACATGCACCTAAATAGGTAGGCCTAGAGACAAAGGAGGGAGTCCCTGAGTGGCACAAACAGTTAAGTGCCCAGCTACTAACCAAAAGATTGGCAGTTCAAACCACCTAGAGGTACCTTGGAAGATAGACCTGGTGATCTCCTTCCAAAACGATTACAATTTTGAAAACCCTATAGAGCACTGTTATGCCCTGCAATATATGGGGTCACCCATGAGTCAGAATCGGCTCAGTGTCAGTTTTTGGGAACTAAGGAACACAGTCATTTTGGTCAATTTCAGAAACACCAACTCTAAAAAGGACCAGTTCCTGTAGCCGGGATTTTATATGGTAGCCAACAGAGACATGAGAGAGATACCCCTTCTTTCTTCCTTTGCTTGTAGCTTCCACACAGAATCTGCCACACAGGGTTACTGCTATAAAAACGATTCCATTTAAATGTAAACAGGACTTCCTAAAAAAAATAATAATAATAAGATAGGTTCTCTCAGTGAATGGGTTCAAACTACAAAGGGACCAAAATATATAAAATGAAAGCACATGTTTTTTTTTTTTTTTCTGGTTTGACAGGCAGAAATACCACATGGTTAGGAGGAATCTGAATACATTTCTCCCAGTGCCCAGCCAGAATGGGAAGACAGAAGCCACACACTCTTTGCACATAATGTCATTATGCTTTGAGACATGTGCTTTTAAACTTATCTCTGACTTGGAAAAATAAGGGTCACTGATTTTGAACTGGAAATGATTATTTTTCGTATCTGTCCAAACAGGTATTTGTTTGTCTTTTGCACAGAACTCTTTACCTCTCAGTTCTGCAGTTGGTGGTAAAGAACTGAACCACCCAAGCCTTAGAGCTTCCCTTTGTGCAGAAACTGCAGAAGAAGCTTGCTGGGGAGAACTCAGGTGAGGAAGCTGCTGAGGGGGGCTGGAAACCTTGGCACTGACTTTTTCTTTGTGAGTAGAGAAGGCCCATTTGGAAAGCAGACCGACTGTTCCTTCTCCTACCAAGGTAGTGGAGCTTACATGAAGCATTGTGATTCATTGGCCAAAAGTATCTGCTCCAGCTGCCAGGCCACAGTTACCAACCCGAATGTGCTTCTGAAAATGAGGCCAGACCCCACATTAACGAAGCCTGATTGCCTAGGAAATTATTACTGGATTAATTAGCTGCTTTGCCAATAGTCCATGTGTGCAGGGTCACTAACAATGTATAGTGAGTCACATTTAAGTAATTCCATTCAATTCAACGAGCATTTGCTGCACCTACTAAGCACAGAGCCCTGGGAGGCCCAATGCAAGAAAATGCACTGAACTAGACAGCAAATGACAAGGGTTCTAGGCTGACCTCCGCCATATACATAGTCATAGGACAGTGGGGAAAATCTCTTTGTCATTCTGGCGGTGTCAGTTTCCTCATTTATAAAATAAAGGGATTGGACTTCACGGTCTGTCAGTGTTGTTCAATTCCAAGACACAGTCTACATAATCTCTAAGAACTTAAAACGTAGAATAAAATCCCGTTGCTTTCAAGTCAATTTCAACTAATGGTGATCCTATGTGTTACAGAATAGACCTGAGTTCCACAGGGTTTTCTTGGCTGTAATCTTTATGAAAGCAGACTTTCAGGGCTTTTTTCTGTGGCACTGCTGGATGAGTTCACACTGCCACCCTTTTAGCTAGCAGTCAGGTGTACAGCTTGCGCCACTCAGGGATCTTAAAATGTAGAATAAAGTAAGAAAAATACACACAAAAAAGCAAATTTATTGATTCTACAAATATGTTTATCTTACAGATACTTATTGATCAGTTCCTACTAGGCACCAGGCACTACACTAAAGTATATAAGATATACTTACATTCCATTGGGGAAGACCATACACGTGCATGGTTAGAGTATAGACACACAGTAGGGAGCTTCTAAGTTACATTGAAAGAGTAGCAAAGTCTTGCCAGAGGAAGTAGCATTGTGTTGAGGAAAAAAAAGGTGGGGGGAGGAAAGGCATCTCATCAGAGAGTACAGAATTTGATAAGGTGGAACCATTAAAAAAAAAAAAAAGAGTGTATTCTGTGAGAATACTAAGAAATGCGGCAGGACGGGGTTGGGGGTCAGAGCCAAGTATCTTAGCTTGAGCTGAATTTGAAATCTAAGGGAATCTGCTGAAGAAATCTGAGAATGATATGATCAGATTTTAATTTTAGGGCACTCTAGAAGCAATGGGAAATATAAATCACTGGGGGAGGAGGTTAAAGGCAAGGGATCCCCTTAAGAGGCTTTTAAAGTAATCAGGATAGTGATGGTCTCACCTAGGACAGTAAAAGTAGAAATAGAGTGAAGAGGAACAATGCAACAGATGTTAAAGAAGGGGATGCTGTAATGTTTGATGACTGATTAGATGTTGGGGATCCAAAATGTTGGGTGTCCATAGTGATTCCCAGACTTCTTATCTGCGTGTCTTAGGGAAAAAGATGCCATTCACTAAATAGGGAATACAGCAGGAGGAAGATGAGGTCAGTCTCTCTCATGCTAAGTCTGAGTTACTCAAACTGACAGACATCCTAAAGGACAGGCCCAGCAGATATCTGGAGATATGGGAATTATCAGCACGTGAGGGTCTTGAACCATGAATAGAAATAATATTTCCCAGGAAGATTGGGAAATATTTCACAGATTGCAAAGTAATTAGAACAGAGTATTGGGCCTAAAAAAGGAAGAAGAGTCTATGAAGAACACTGGGAAAGATAGCACCGAGAAGTAGAAAGTAGTCCAGAAGAATGTGATTTCACAGGAAAAGATAATAAAAGAGTTTTAAGGAGTAAGGGAAAAGGCAAGGGAATCAAATGCCCTAGAGAGGTCAAGAATACAAGGTCAGAAAAGTGACCATCAGATTTGGCTCTGTGAAGGTTACTGCTGATCTTAGCAAGAGTGGTTTCTGTAGAGTGATGGCAACCAGATTACAGGGCATTCAACAAATACTCGGCTGTGAGGAAAGAGGGAAGGAATTGTGGGTTACTCTTTCAAGTGGCTACAACGTGGAATGGAGATAGGAAAGGATGCCATCTCAAGTAGGAAGTGGGAATGAAGATTTTTTTTCCCCAGTATGGCAGAAATGTGAGCATGTTTATAAATTTAGAGGAAAGAGACAATGAAGAGGAAGGGGCTAAAAACGAAGAAGTGATAATTGACAAGGAGATCCAAGGACCCAGGTTAAGGGATCAGTGTTAGACAAGTGGAGTTCACCACTTTCTCTGAAACAGGATGGAAGGAAGAAAGTTGGAACCAAATGTAGATAATTTTAAAGTCACTAACATAAGAAATTAAGGGATATTTTCCCTAAGAACCCTCAGTTTTCTTGGGAAGCTTGGGATTGGAGAAGGGTCAATAGTGTGAGGTAAGACGTGAACTACTGAAGTGGTTACCAGTTGAGGCAGAAGGCAGAATGGCGAAGGGAAAGACAGATCACTGGGAATCACTGAGGATCCAGTTGGGAATTTTGGCCTTGAACATAGTAAGGCAACCATCTTCATGAAGGAGTGGAGAACTAATACAGATCAAAGATTAGTGGGGATAGTCCTTTTCACCAGTATTTTGGTTTCCACTTCTTCTCTTTCCCCAATTTACCAAGAGCCATATAAACTTACCAGAAGTTAAACCATACCTGCAATTATGGATAACACATGCTCCCAATAGATTCTGGAACTCACATTTGCTAGATTATCCTTTCTGACCTCTCCAGTAAGCAAGAAATTTGATAAATAATTAAACTTTTTAAAATTACTCAAATAAAACTCAGTTTTGAAAATGAATATAAACAAAAAGAATAGAAATAAAATCATCCCTAATCCATAAAACCAGAGATAATTGTAACTACCATGTTTGAGTATATCCCTGTACAGACAAATAGACAGGTAGGTAGGTAGGTAGGTAGGTGGGATTTACAAAAATGAGATTACACCAGGCATATTATTTTATAACATGATTTTCCTCTACACAATATATTTTGAACATTTTCTATATCAATATGGACCTGTGATATCATTCCATTATATCCTCATTGCCACCCAACTCATAGCAACCCTATAGGACAGAGTAGAACTGCCCCTTGGGGTTTCCAAGTCTGTAAAATATTTATAGAAGCAGACTGCCACATCTTTCTCCCCCAGAGTGGCTGATGGATTCAAACCACCTACCTTTCTGTTTTCATCTGACTGTTTAACCACTGCAGCACCAGGGTTATTTGGGTTATTTCCAATTTTCCTACTTTAAAAAGCACACAGAGAGCATGTTTGTATATGCCCTCTCAAGCACATGACCTATTATTTCTTTGGGATAAATTCCAAAGACTCTATGAGTTCCTATATCAATATTTCTAGTCATGTGTGAATACCAGAGGAGAAACAGTATTGTACAACAGCTACACTGCAACATGCATAGCTGCTATGCTAGAGTCTTCTTTCCGTTATTTTTATTGTAATCAGAAATTATCTGGGGCACTGTCATACTCATTTAACTAGTCTGACTCCCTTCCTTAGGAGACAGCCACATAAGCATGCTTTCTCCTTACTTTCCCCCCTCTCAAACACTCAGCATTCTGTCAAGGACTAGAATTATCTGGGATTCAGGACTAGGACGGCTCCCCCAGGATTCAGGCCAAGCGTTTCTCCCTAGAGCCACCAGTAAGCTGAAATTTTGTTTCTCATCTATTTCACATAAGGATCCCGGGTGGAATACTGGTTAAGCACTTGGCTGCTACCCCAAAGATCGGCAATTCAAACCCACCAGCCTCTCCATGGGAGAAAAGACCTAGAAATCTGTTCCCATAAAGATTATAACCAAGGAAACTCCATGGAGCAGTTCTGCTCTGTCCTATAGAGTCATTATGAGTTGGAATCCGCTAGATGGCAAACAACAACTCAATGAATTCCTTTCTCAACAACTCACATTGAGCCACCATTTTTTCCAATCCCTGAAATTCAAAGTTTGAAGATGTTACTGACTGTCTGCTGGGATTTTTGTCCACTTACTCTCTCGATAGGTTTTCCCTATTACATGAACCAGTTGTACACCACATTTGATGATCTTGTCTCACATACTTTACATCAGTGTTTACTAAAATGCAGTAAAAATACCACAAGTGGTAAGCAAAGCTATTCTCTTGGTAAAAAGCTAGTCCCTTAAAAATTTTTTTTTTTAATTTGATGATTAAAAAAGAGAAAGTCTCTGTTGGGGGAAGTATGTCTTTAAGACCTATTTAACGTTTTGCAATCTGTCTTGAATAAGAGCAAATATAAAATTCAGAGCCTCAAGCAGATGGAAATATTTAAGAAGAATATAATATGGTTTAGTTTTATTTTTACTGGATTTATTTTTTACTATTACCATCCAAACCCATTGCCATCAAGTTATTCCAACTAGCAGCAACCCTATAGGCAGAGTAGAACTGCCCCCCACTGGGTTTCCAAGGCGTGGCTGATGAATTCCAGCTGCTGACCTTTTTGGTTAGCAGCTGTAGCTCACCATATCTCTTAACCACTGCGCCACCAGGGCTCCTGTTACCATCTGGGTGTATTATAATATAAAATTATTATTTTTCATTGATGGTTGTCATATAATGTTTCTTCTTCAGAAAATACAAAGATGCATTTTGATAATTATACTTATTTTGACTATTTTATTTGTTATATAAGAGAAAATACTTGATACTAGGAAATACACACTATTTAGGAATAAAGAGGCATAATATATGTAACTTACTCTCAAATTACTCTGAAAAAGATAGAGACAGATAGATAGACTTATAGTTACGTATATTTAGATAGAAAGTGAGAGGGCAAACGATGAAGCAAAAGTGGCAAAAGTTAAGAATAGATGAATCCAAGGAAAGGTCATATGGGCATTCTTTGTACTATTCTTATAATTTTTCTGTAAGACTAACATAAGTAAAAATTTTTAAATACTGAAAAAAAAAAGTGAGTTTAAATAAAATGTTACGTGGGCATGGTATAAATTTTATGCACCATTGCTCTATCTTGTAGAAAGTCCTTATTCTGGCATCTGAATAGCACTTTTTCTTTATTCTTGTCACTGATATAGATTTTTTTCTAATTTGAAAAATATTTCTTTTGCCATTTCAATAGTAAGAGATCTTGAATGGTATTTTCTACAATGAATAAGTTCTGAAATGGAATGCACCAATTAGTAAAATTTACTTCCTTATATAGACTAGAATCTGGGGCTCATTCTTACCTCTAGACATATGAGTCATATGAAGACTTTTAACCCAAGAGCATCGGACCTACTGTTGGCTTCTTCTATAGTGAAACTTCCCTCTCCCATTTCAAAGTATGTAACACTAATAGGCCACCTATTAGGGCATAAACATTTTTGCCCAGCACGACATATTCTGAATCCTGTGAATGACCAAGCATTTCCTGTTGGTTCAAGTATGAAACTTTGCCAACTTCCCCAAGTATTCTGTGACAACTCATCTTTCAAGAGGCTCTTCTTGTTCCTTCCTCCCAAGAGGTGTGGCAGAATTTACAATAATTTTAGGATACCAAAATGCATTATATGGACAAAAGATAACAAAGATATATTCAGTGAACACTGTTTTCCCCACACACAAAACAAAAACATATCACCTTAGATGGGTAAAGAGAAGTAGGCCTTTTTGCCTTTCATTCATTGATCCATTTGTTGAAACAAGCATTTAATAAGTACCTGCACTGTGACAAAGATTGTGCTAGGCACACAGGATACCAAGAAGCATAATAATTCTGTCCTTGAATAGCTTAGAAAGTCATGTCAGAACTTCCCACAACTAGGTGCTGAAATGTTGATACCCTCATCTGTCAGCACAGCTGGGAAGGCCCTGTGATGGGATAAGCCCCTCAGTTTAGTCATCTCAAACAAAAGCAGCCTTGTCTATTTATCCCAAAATGCCATATGTGATGGTTAATTGTATGTGTCCACTTGGCTAGGCCATGATTCTCAGTGATTTGGTAGATATTATGTAATCATCCTTTATTTTATGATCTAATGGGAGCTGCCAATCAGTCGGATGGGAAGTTTCTTTGGGGGTGTGGTCTGCATCCAATATAAATGGATGTTCTGGTAAAGCTCCCTCTCTCTGAATCCTGAACTCATCTTCTGTTCTGACCGCCAGTTACTGGAGAAGCCTCAGCCAGCTGCCTAACCTGAAGATTTTGGATTCACCAGCTCCTACAACCCTATGAGCCAGATGCCTGCCACCTGACCTGCAGAACTTGGGTTTGTCAGCCTCTGCAAACACGTGAATCAGGAGAAGCATTCAGCCTGCCACCTGACCCATGAATTTGGGACTTGCCAGCCCCCACGATTGTGTGAGTCATTTCCTTGAAGTAAATACATATGTCTATGTATACACTTCACTGGTTTTGCTCCTCTAGAGAATCCAGTCTAAAACACCATACAAATCATATCATTTTTATGTATACCATAACAAGATAAAGATTTGTAAACACCGGAGAAGTCTGAGAATTAGAGAAATAATGATAACTTTTATGAGTTATTTGTTTACTATACTATATACGATGGCCACCTGGGTGGCACAAATAGCTAAGCATGCACTTAGCTACTAATCAAAAAGTTGGAAATTCAAGTCCACCCAAAGGTGCCTCGGAAGACTTGGTGATCTACTTCCAAAAGGCCACAGCTGTTGAAAACCTTATGGAGCACAGTTCTACTCTGACACACATGGGGTCACCATGAGTCAGAATTGACTAACATTAACTGGTTTGGGTTTTATTTTTTATACTATATACTTTCTGTATACTTGTTTCTGTCATTACTATATGCAGCAAAACCTGTAAGGCAGAAATCTCTCAGAGAAGGAAAACTCAAATATTTTCCACTAAAATGAGTGATGGAAAAATGGTACAACTGTACCCTGTCAGAGGTACAAAACTTTTGAGACCCAGAAAAGCAAGGCAGTCCTGGTGAGTTCCAGCTCTCACAAGTTTCATTGTACGTATTTGTTTCTGTCCTAAGTACTTTATACATATTACCTCATTTTCTCCTCATAACAACCCTATGAGATAAGTGACATTATCCTCATTTTGCAGTCAAGGAAACTGAGGCAAACAAAGGTTAGGCAACTTAAGTTTACACTGCTAGTAAATAGCAGAGCCAGAATTCAGACAGATTTTCAATTTCTAGACCTGTGCTCTTAAACACCACACTGTATTACCTCTCAAAAATGTCATCACAATGCCTTGTGGTAAGTTCTGTAGCAGACATATGTCTAAAGCTGTGGGTACAGAGAGGAGGGAGTGATCACCTCTTTCTGGGAGAACTTAAGAAGAGTTCACAATACGCAACCTTTATAAATACTGGCTGATATAATATGATCCTGAACAATACTTACTCCATTTCAAAACAAGATTTTGGAAAACAAAGAAGTAAAAACAATTTCTCTAATTAATAATCACTACGGTTTAACTAGGAGCTTTGGTGGTGCAGTGGTTAAGAGCTCAGCTGCTAACCAAATGTTGGCAGTTTGAATCCACCAGCTGCTCCTTGGAAACCCTATGGGGCAGTTCTACTACATCCTATAAGGTCACTATGAGTCGGAATAGACTTGATGGCAACATGTTTTTTGTCTTTTTTTTTTTTTTAATGGTTTAATTGAGTGAGCCCTAGTGGCACAGTGGCTAATCACTGGACTGCTAACTGAAAAGTTGGTCGTTTGAACCACTAGCCAGGACAAAGATGTGGTAGTCTGCTTCCATATAGATTTACAGCCTTGGAAACCCTATGGGGCAGTTCTACTCTGTCCTATAGGGTCTTTATGAGTCAGAATCAACTCAGTGGCAATTGGTTTAGTTTTTAGTTTAATTGTGACCATAAATCAGAGTGAGTGACATGTTAATAACAGCATGGCCACAAAGACCTTGGACTTCCATGTCAGGCCCTACCAAATCAAGCCTTCTTTGTAACAAAGGCCTATCGTCCTAGTATTCAAATTGTGTGCCTGTTTCAGTCCTCCTTTTGTGTATGTGTGTTGCTGACTTTTCCATGTGAAGTTTAGTCTGCATTTGATTTTTCCATTTCGAGAACATGGGATGATTGATTTTACTGGTTTATTTTCAAGAAATTTTCAGGAATTTTGGTCAGGATTTGGTAGTTTGAAAGGGTAAGGAATATCCTGCCCCAGTTTTTTACTGGACTAACCTAATTTTCACAGCCACCGATAATAAATTCCTAAAACACAGATTTGAACAAATTGCTCACTTGCTTCAAAACCTTGAATAGTCCTGCATAATCTACAGGAAAGTGTCCAAGCTCAGTTCTTCAGTCTAGTGTGAAAAGGCCTTTCTGACCTGAACCCTGATTGTCTTTCCAGCCTCATTTGCCATCGTTCTGTCTCACAAACCCTAGTCTTCATCTGCACCACATTCTCATCCTTCCCCAATATAACGGCCTGTATTCTTACAAACTGCTATGACTTTTTATATGTTATCTATTCTACTTAGGGAGTCCCTGGGTGACGCAAATGGTTAACACACTTGGCTGCTAACTGAAAGATTGGAGGTTCGAGTCCAGCAAGAGTCACCTTGGAAGAAAAGCTTGCAATCTCCTTCTGAAAAGTAAGCCACTGAAAACCCTACAGAGCACAGTTCTACTCTGACATGAATCAGAATAGACTCAATGGCAACTGGTTTGGTTTTTTATTTTATTCTATTACAGCATCTTTCCCCTACATATCCAGTTGGCTAAAACCTATCACCCATTCATATTTCAATAACCAAAAAAGCAAACCAAACCCATTGCCATCAAGTCTATTCCAACTCATAGTGACCCTATAGGACAGAGTAGAACTGCCCCATAGAGTTTCCAAGGAGTACCTGGCAGATTTGAACTGGTAACCTTTTGGTTTCAGCCATAGCATTTAAACACTATGCCACCAGAGTTTCCCATATTTCAATACAAAGTTTTAAAGGCACTTCTCAAGAGAAAAGCCTTCTATAATCTCCTTCACTCAAATTCTTGAGTAAGTTTCTGTTAGGGTTTTCTGTGTGCTTACTTGCACAGTGTATCTGTAGCTATATAATCTCTCTTTGTGTTTGTCTCTGTCTCTCTGCCTCTGTCTCTCTCTGTATATGTACACACATATATACATACATATATAGATGTGTGTATAAATATATATATATTATATGCATATTATATATATGTGTATGTATGTATGTATATATATATATAACCCATTGTTGTCATGGATTGAATTCTGTCCCCCCAAAAGATCTGTCAACTTGGCTAAGCCATGATTCCCAGCATTACGTGATTGTCCACCATTTTGCCATCTGATGTGATTTTCCTATATGTTGTAAATCCTACTTCTATGATGTTGATAAGGCAGGCTTAGAGGCAGTTATATTAATGAGGCAGGACTCAATCTGCAAGATTAGGCTTTGTTTTACGTCAATCTCTTTTGAGATATAAAAGAGAGAAGCAAGCAGAGAGAGAAGGGACCTCATACCACCAAGAAACAAAAGCCAGGAGAGTAGCACAACCCTTTGACCCAGGTTCGTTGCGCTGAGAAACTCCTCGACCTGGGGAGGATAGATGACAAGGACCTTTCCCCAGAGCTGACAGAGAGAAAGATAGCCTTTCCCTGGAGCTGGCACCCAGAATTCATACTTCCAGCCTCCTAGACTGTGAGACAATAAATCTGTTTGTTAAAGCCATCCACTTGTGGTATTTCTGTTACAGCGGCATTAGATAACTAAAACATCGTCAAATAGAGTCCGACTCATAGCGTCCCTGTAGGACAGAATAGAACTGCCTCATAGGGTTTCCAAGGCTGTAATCTTTCTGGAAGCAGACTGCCATCTTTCCCCCAGGGAGCAGGTAGTAGATTCAAACTGCCTATCTTTTGTTTAGCAGCAGAGCTCTTAACCACTGCACCACCAAGGCTCCTGTTTATGTATAAATAAACACATACACATGTGTCATTGTATTTGCATGACTGTGAGTTATTCCTGAGAAAAGCCTCCCTCTAATTCATATCACCATCTCTTAGCACAGAGCTTGATACAGAGAAAGCATCCGTCAATGTCTGTTGAATTAACATTTCTAAGAAAGTACAAACACACCAGGAGGAAAAGAAAATATTACTCCTGAATTAAAAAGAGGGACTTGAGACTTGAGCATTTGTGGGAAGATAAAAAACATAAACCGAGACTGAAACATTTCCTAAAAGCACAAACGGTGTGCTGTCCATTCGAAAGAGGTTGTGAAAGGCAGAGGGCGGGAGACTTATTTTACCTTAACGTAAGCCTTGGACAGAATAGGAAATCGCATGGATCCTGGGGAGAAGGTGCAGTTCCAGTAACAAAGTGAAAGAAATCTGGCTTTGAAACAAGAGATCCAAAGTGAAAGAAGAGTTAAAAAATAAATATTTTATATTTATAAAAGCCAATAAGGATAAAAGCCAATGTTACATCATACACTAACCAACATGCCATGAAGCCTTTGAGCAAATCTCTGGAGTGAGGTATTTGAAGTTCTCTCTAAAGAGGAGTGTGTTCATCTGTGAGTTGTTGCACAGTCTCCCAAAAAAACTAAAACTCTCATTGCACATATTTGTCCTTGCTGTCTTCAGCAAGCCTTTTTCTGCTGAGCTAACAAAGAAAAGAAAGAAAGAAAAAAGAAATAGGAAAGAGAAATCCTATTTAACCAACTTTCAAAGGTTATCTCCTATAATTGAGCTTAGAATGAAGCAAGCCGCCTCCTCTCTGCCAAGGTCATGGGTGGCTCTTGGCTAGGTATCAGGCAAGGAGGTAGGAGTGCAATGCAGGGTAAGTGGCTTTCCTCAATCATGGCTGCTTCAGAACCATTTTAAAGAGAATGCTGTCCTTGTGGAATGCTTAACAATCTTCAGAGACAAGTGGATGACAGCTAAGATTACAAACTCAGAAAAGAATCCAAGAAAAACCATCCTGCCCTAGCCTTAGTGATTCCATAGCTATCAATCGCAGAGTCACCACCTGGGGAAGGAAGATGCTTGAAATAACTAAAAGAGAAACCCAGGCACCAGAGCAGTTAATTAGAAGGATGGATGGATGTAAATGAGGTAGATCTGGGGTAGAATTGCAGAGCCGGCTCAATGTGCTGGGACCTTCCATGCAGCACAGCCCTCATCCCCCATTCACACATGATTTTACATGAAAAGAAGGGAAATAATGTTCTTTCAATGTTTACAATGTTCCAGAGAATTTTACATATTTTATTTCACATCAATCTCAATAATTCTGTCAGACAGTCCTTGTTATCTTCATTTCCCAGCTGAGGAAATCAAGTCTCAGAAAGGTTGCAATGTCATGAAACTAGGAAGGAGAGGGTCAGGATTTGAACACAGGACTCTTTATATCTACATGTGTATGTATATAAAACCCATTGCCGTCAAGTCGATTCCAACTGATAGCATCCCTCTAGGACAGAGTAGAGCTGCCTCATAGAGTTTCCAAGGCTGTAATCTTTTCAGAAGCAGACTGCCACATCTTTCTCTCAGGGAGCAGCTGGTGGGTTTGAACCACCAACCTTTTGGTTAGCAGCTGAGAGCTTAACCACTGTGCCATCAGGGCTCCTGGTTCATGATTACATGTAGGCAATTTGGGCTGGGCTCAGCTGAGCAGTTCTTCTGGTCTTAGAGGAGCTCACTCATGCATCTGGGGTCAGCTGCCAGTTGTTGGGGATTGGCTGAATGTCAGCTAGGAGAACCAGTGCCAGCTGGACTATAAAAGTCTCATCATCCTGCAGTCTAGCCTGGACTTGTTCACATGCAGCTTAGGTTTCCAAGAGCAACAAGGGAGCAAGCCTCTACCCATAAGTACTTTTCAAGTCTCTGACTGTCAGTGTCCCACTAGCCAAAACAGTCATATGACCAAGCCCAGAGTCACTGTGGGACAGGACTACCAAAGGGCATGAATATAAGAAGACATAAACAAATTCAGGCCATTTCTGAAATCAATCCACTGCAAAGATAACTAAAATTCCTACTTACAAGATTGTTGTAAGGAATAAACAATATAATGCATTAAAAAATAAGCATAGTTTCTGGTACATAATTAAATGTTATCTATCATGCTGATTGGAATCCCTCGTGGCATAATGGTTAAGTGCTACGGCTGTAACCAAGAGGTTGGTGGTTCAAATCAACCAGGTGCTCCTTGGAAACTCTACTCTGCCCTACAGGGTTTTTATGAGTCAGAATTGACTCCACCGCAAGGGGTTTAGTTGTATTTTTTTTTTATCATGCTGATGATGGTGGTAGTGAGAAATGCTGCTCAAGTTTCCATAAATGAGAAGTTTCCATTCCACTTTACAGAAGAAAACAGTTTCCAAGGAATAATTGCCTCCTCTCTCTATATTCCTTACTCTTTCCTATGGAAGGAGGAATGATTTACAGACAAACCTGTGAGAACTGGAACTTGACAGGACTGCCTTGTTTTTCTGGGTCTCACAAGTTTTCTGCCTTTGCAATGGTGCAGTCACCACTTTTCTCTCACCCTTTATTTAGTGGAAAATATCTGAGTTTTCCTTCTCTGACGAGTTCCTGCCTTACACAGGTTCCAGCTTTCACAGGTTTTACTGTATCTAGTTGGTGAGCCACATTTCTCTAATGCAGTGGTTCTCCTTTGGGGAAATTTTGCCTCCTCTCCAGTGGATATTTGGCAATGACTAGAGTCGTTTTTGGTTATTACACCTGATGGCAGGGTGGGGGTATGGGGAGCAGTGATACTGGCATGGACTGGGTAGAGGCTAGGTGCAGTGTAATGAATTTCTTAATATGGCCCTTCTAGCCATGGTCTTTGTGACTCACACACAATGATTGAATGGGACTAAGCAAATAAGGTATATGAAACCTTCGATGGTGGGGGTTATGTGTTAACTTGGCTAGTTCATGATTCCCAATATTGTATGGTTTCCTCCATTTTATGTGCTGTGGATCCTGACCTCTACATGTTGATGAGGCAGGACTGGTGTAGGGTGTGTCTTGGGTCTCAGCTTTGTAGGAGGGCTCAAATCCCACCCTTACTCAAGTTACACCCTTCCCTAGGGTGTGGCCTGCATCTAGGATATGTGTGTATTCTGGCAGGGCTCTTCCTCTCTCTCTGCATCTGGATCCGGAACCTGGTGATCAGTTGACCTCCAGTTCTTGGGACTCGAGCCAGAGGCCTGCTATCTGACCTACCAATTCTGGGATTTACTGGCCTCCGCAGCCAACTTGGGCTGGTGGCCTGTCTTGTGACTTGATTCGCCAGCTTCCGAAAATTTGTGAGCCAGCAGCAGCCTGTGGTCTGAACTGCCAGTTTGGGTTCACCAGCCCCTGCAGCCACATGGGTGAGGAAAAGCCTATGCCTGACCCAGGGATTTGGGATTTGCCAGCCTCCACAACCCCGTGAGCCATTTCCTTTATACGGTTCATGAGTTCTATGAGATGTTGCAGCAAATTAGGGAACCCAAAGACTAGAGGGAGAGTACTGAGGGGAGAGGGAGTAGCTGGTGTTAGAGATGATGCAGTGGTGCAGCAGCTTAGAAAGGCTGGACATTTGGGACATCTTTAACCTTCGCCTCATAGAAACCAGCTTTGTGCTGATCCTTATAAAATAAATTATTCCTCTACTAGGGATTTTGTTAAACATCCTACAATGCACAGGACAGCCCTCCACAACAAAGAATTATCTGAGCCAAGATGTCAATAGTGCCAAGGTTAAGAAATCCTGCTCTAACGAGAATGAGCCCTGGTGGCACAGTGGTTAAATTCTCAGCTGTTAACTGAAAGGTCTGTGGTTCGAATCCACCAGCTGCTCCGTGGGAGAGAGATGTAGCAGTCTGCTTCCGTAAAGATTTACAGCCTTGGAAACCCTATGGGGATATTTGTACTCTGTCCTACAAGGTAGCTATGAGTCAGAATCACCTCAACAGCAGTGGGTGGACTCTAATGAGAATTACAGATGCGATATAGTATAACGGTCTAGTTAGTAGACTCTTAAACTTACTCTACCACTGCTTGACTCCACCACTTACTAGCTGTATGACTCTGGTCAAGTCATTTAACTTCTCTGTGCTTCAGGTTCCTCACCGGTTAATAAGGGTTAACAATAGTTTCCACCTCATAGGATTATTGTGAGGATGAAATAAGTTACTACATGTAAAGTATTTAGAACAGTGCTTGGCATTTAGCACAAGCTCAATAAATGTTTGCCATTGATGTATTAAAAAGTCATGCACATTGTAACCCCTCTCTCAAGCCCTTCCTCTGCTTAAATCTCCACAATCCTGCTCATACTTTATTCTCATGGTGATTAAGAGCTCTTGTCATGGGTTTAATTGTGTACCTCAAAAACATGTGTCAACTTGGCTAGTCCATGATTCCCAGTATTGTGTGATTGTCCACCATTTTGCCATCTGATGTGATTTTCCTATGTGTTGTAAATCCTACCTCTATGATGTTAATAAGGTGGGATTAGTGGCAGTTATGTTAATGAAGCAGGGCTCTATCTACAAGATTAGGTTGTGTCTTAAATCAATTTCTTTTGAGACATGAAAGAGAGAAACAAGCAGAGAGACATGGGGACCTCATACCACCAAAAAACAAGACCCAGGAGAATAACACATCCTTTGAACCCGAGGTCCCTGAGCTGAGAAGCTCAACCTGGGAAGATTGATGACAAGGACATTCTCCTAGGGCTGACAGAAAGAGAAGGCATCCCCCTACAGCTGGCACCTTGAATTCAGACTTCTAGCTCCTAGACCATGAGAGAATAAATTTCTCTTTGTTAAAGCCATCAACTTGTGGTACTTCCGTTATAGCAGCACTAGTTAACTAAAACAGCTCTAAAGCTAGACTGCTTGGGTTTCCTGGTCTGAATTCTGACTATTAATTTGATGGCTCAAGTGGTGGGATTCTAAGTGGTCAAGATCAAATGATGTCAGAACCAACATTGATTAGGCACTTACTATTTACTAGGCCCTGTGCTTGGTGATTTAAATTTTTTTCTCATTTAATACTTAGAACAACTCTTTAAAGTTGGTATTTCATTTCACTGATGAGACTTAGGAGGGTAAAATCACTTGCCTGAAGTGGAGAGCCAGAATTTGAACCAGACTCCAGAGCCAATGTCTACCACCCTTCAAGGTGCTGCCACATTTTACTGCCGTCACTGCCAGATTTAGCCCAGCCCCTCCATCTAAGGAGAGTGAGTTTGCAGGCCAAAGTTAAACGCTGGCTCTGCCACTTAGTAGTGGTGAGGCCTTGAGAAAGTAACATAATCTCTCTGAGCAGTCATATGTAAAAACACCTCAACTTTGTGGATTGTTGATATTTAATAATACTTATGGAAAAATAACATTGAGAAGGTCCAGGACCTGTTTCAAGGAGTGGAGGTCCCCTTAGAATATCTTAGAAAATGCATATGAGAAAGCCGGACTCAGTGGCTTTGAAGAATGTACAAATGGCTATTTAGCAACCCTTAAAATTCTTCCGTTTCTAGTATGGCCTTGTCTAGTTATGGGGGTTTATGGAGCAGAGTTGACGGCCAGGTATGTCTCTGCAAAATGCCATATGGACACCCACAGAATGAGCCCAGCCATTTGACTGTCTCTGGGTCACAGCACACAAACGTGAGAGGAGAGAAAAGGTCGTTTAATAGGGCTATTGTACTGTCAGCTTCACCAGTTCAATAACTTTCTCAGCATTCTCAAGAAGCTAATATTCCCCCGCTTGTTCTCTGCACTGAAATTTTTTGGAAGCTCTGACCTCTAAGTTGTTTCTTGGAGAATGCAGGTGAATATCACTTATTTCTCCTATTTTCCCCGGGAGGCTCTAAATTATTCTTTGTTCTCTTGCACTGTGCTGATGTAAACAAAGCACTACCGTCAAAGTAAGAACCGCTGGATGTGACTGAGCCCCAGAGGGGTAACCCTACAAAAACTACAAAACCTCTCTGAACAATGGTTTCCTCATCTGTGAAATGGGGAATAAATAATATCAATGTCAAGAGCTAATTTGAAAACGAAACTGAGTTCATATGCTTTATAAATAGTGTGCAAATAGGTGCTATTGTTGTATCTTACTTAGGTATTGCTTTTGGTGTCACTGATTAAGCCTCTCTGATGTACCATGAACTGTGATAAAGGATTTACATACATAATCTCATCTAATCTAATCTTCATAAGCAATCCGAGTACATAGGACCTGTTATTGGCCCCATTTTAGAGCTAAGGAAGCTGAGGCTTGAAGATGTTAAGTAATTTGCTCAAGCCAGTAAATGGCAGAACCACTAATTGAACCTGGGTCTTTCTGAGTCCAAAGCCCACGCTCTTATACTGTGGCACAGAATCTCTGATTCTCTCCAGAACAGAAAAAAGGGTAAAAAAACAAGGAGAGAAATACAATTCATAGTATTGAGATAACTGCTGTTTCTATTGAGTCCTGGAAAAATAATATACAGTAAAATGGCTAAAGTATACAGCCCATTAGATTGTAAAACTATAATATTCACAACTCTATGAAGCAAATATTTATATCTCCTTTTGATAAGTAGGAAAATTGAGAATCAGGAGTTTAAGAGATATGCCATCAAATCACAGAACTAGTAGGTAAAGAAGCCAAGATTTGGGCAAAAGTCTTCTGGGACAAACATCTGCCATCTTCTCACTATTCCAGTACGGACTTGAAAGTTGGCTCAATCATTTACCATCTGTGTGAACTTGGACAAGTTACTTAACTTCTATGAGGCTCCGATGCCACATATGTAAAAAGAATACACATTTTCGCCAAGATGATTAGGAAAATAAAATGAAATGATGCACTTAAAGTCCCTGAACATAGTAAGTACTCAATAAACGGTAACTGGGATTCTTTCTTATACCATGGTACCCCAGTGTATTCACATCTCACTTTTTTATCATGATTGATACTTTACACATTGTGTTTACATATATAATTTTATTAACCCTACAAGGTAAGCATAGATTAGGGTTCCTTTTTCAAATGATGGCATTTAGGTAGCAGAAGATAATGACACTTGCTTTAGATCTCACAAGTTGTAAGTAAAGGTTTGGAGATGAAACCCAGGTTTGGATTTTAAATGAGGAATGATTTGTCTGGCACTGCATCAGGCACTGGACACAATATAAACTGCCTTTTCATTTGTTCATTTATTCAACATCCATTGAATAATCCCACAAATTTGAAAGTAAAAATTGAGTTCAATTATCTTTTCACTTAGGGGTCACCTTTACAGTCAGAAAGTTGACTTTCTTATAGATGATTGAAGAGACTTTCCCAAGAGGCCAGAATATAGTTTGTTGACTTCACAAATATTTATTGAGAACCTACTGGAAACCCTTGTGGTTAAGTGCCACGGCTGCTAACCAAAAGGTCAGCAGTTCGAATTCACCAGGTGCTCCTTGGAAACCCTATGGGGCAGAGTTCTACTCTGTTCTATAGGGTCGCAATGAGTCGAAATTGACTCAATGGCAACCGGTTTTTTTTTTTAAATGTATGCTGAGAAATATGCTAAATGTTGGGAAAACAAGTAGCAAGTAAGACATGGCCCTTGCTCTCTCTGCCATTCAGGCATCTAGGGAAGCACTCAAGTGCAATGCAGTATTATACATGCCGTGATACAGGTACTAAGAGAGCAAAAAAATAAGAGTCACCAAATCCAGCCTAGAGGGGTCAGGAAAACAGCCCACAGAAAATAATGTCTGAGCTGAGCTGCGAATGATAAGAAATTAACCAGGGAGTAACTTTTCAGACAATCATGTGCAAGGAGAAGTGTGGTGCGTAGGAGAAGTGGAAAGAATCACTGCAAAGCTTGATTACAGAGAGGGGAGAAGCAGAAAGTCAGGCTAGAGGGGGAAGTAAGGGATGTATTGCAGATTTACTTTATAAGTCACCCCAAGGAGTTCTAACATTATCTGGAGTCCTTTGGGAAAACACTGAGGAATTTTAAGAAAGGGAGTAGACAAATCACATTAGTGACTGGTTTACCCACATTTTAGAAACATCACTGTGGCTGGCCTGAGGATGGATGGGCTGGAGGAAAAAGACTAGAAACAGTAAGACCAATTTCAGTGTTATTTGCAACAATCCAGGAGAGAGCTGATGATGGCAGTTTGAGAATGAGAAAAAAATGGATAGATTCCTGAGATATCTAGGAAGGAGAATTAACAGCTTGTGGCAAAGTACTATGTTAAATTGGTCACACTGTTATCTCCGTTATGGTCCCAATATTTGCACTGGGCAGGCAGGTGAGCAGAGCTTACCCCTGCCACACCTAACCTGGAATTTGGAGAGCCACTAGAAGATGGGGGTCAATTCTGAAAATCCTTGAAAACGGTGAGATTTAACAGTTGAACATCTTTCCCACAAACATACTGACAAGTCTCCTAGCAAAGAGACCCACACAAAAAGTGTATAATGGGTAACTAGGTGTGCCTGAACCAAGCCATGATATTTTCAATTGCCTCATATGCATGTGAGAGATGGACAATGAGTAAGGAAGACAGAAGAAGAATTGATGTCTTTGAATTATGGTGTTGGTGAAGAATATTGAATATGCCATAGACTGCCAGAAGAATGAACACATCTGTCTTGGAAGAAGTACAGCCAGTGTGATCCTTAGAAGCAAGAATAGTCAGACTTTCTTTCACATACTATGAACATGTTATCAGGAGGGACCAGTCCCTGGAGAAGGACATCATGCTTGGTAAAGTAGAGGGTCAGCAAAAAAGAGGAAGACCCTCAATGAGACGAATTGACACGGTGGCTGCAACGATGGGCTCAAACATAGCAACGATTGTGAGGATGGTGCAGGACCAGGCAGTGTTACATTCTGTTGTACATAGGGTCACTAAGAATTGGGACCAACTCAATAGCACCTAACTAAAACAACTGGCCTCTTTATGGGGATGACAGTTGACATGTCAGCACTGTTGTAGCAACAGGGCCAGCAATGGCCCACAGCAAACTCCTCAATTCTGGAAGTGGCTAAATTGGACTCCTGACAGTTTTAAACTCAGAGGCAGAGGCTGCATCTCAAACAGAGAGGGAGAATTGTCTAAATGCTTCAATTCTTGTAATTGAAGCAATTGCACATCATTTTACATGCCAGCTTTCTGACAGGATAACCAGTTTGAGCTGAGTGTGGGAATTCAATTATGTATCTTTTGCCTGCATCTTTGAAAGAAAACCACCCAACTGGCCTGTCAAATATCCAGCATGTTTGCCTGTTAGAAAATTGCTACCTCCTCCTGATGTAGGAAATATCTGTGCAGAAGGGAAACCTATTACATTTTCAAAGCTAGAATAACCCTATTACAAAACTTGACAAAGAAAACTACAGGCCAATTTTATCTGTGAATATAAACGCAAAATTTCTAAAAAAATATATAAGCATATGAAATAAAGCAGTGTATCACTAGAGGCTTTTCCATTAAAAATTGAAACAAAGCAAATATGCCCATTCTGACCCTAATTATTTAACATGAATAAGCAGTGCCTGAAAAGTCTGGCCATTGCAATAAGACAAGAAACATAAATAAAGGGTATAATTGTCAAAAATGACATGGCAATATTTATCATTATTTGCATATATTGTTATCTATCTAGAAAATCTAAGCAAATCAACTGAAAAAATTCTTAGCACCCATGAAAGTTTGTTAATTTCCTTCCTCAGAATTTAATTTAGAGAAATATTCAGAGAGTCAAATATTTATGATAGAAGGAGTCTCATCCCTGTATTATTTTTATTTTGACAAAAAACTGAAAGTAACCCAAATATTTAACAATAAAGGCATGATTAAATATACTACTTTAGATCCAGATAATAAAATATATAACCATTAAAATTACATTTTAAAAAATATTTAGTAAAAAGAATATTTAGCAGCATGGGGAAATCCCCACACCTTATGAAAATAAAAACAAAAAAAAACCTAAATACTGTGGGATTTCTCTTTTGTAAAATAAGCAAATACAACATATACATACAGGTATTTGCATAGAAAACATACAGGAAGGGATATAAAAATTGTAATACAGTTTACACTGAGTGGTGGGTTTTCAACTTTTATAGAATTCACATATATCAATTTTATAAATTACCGTTGTGAATATACCATAAAATACACTATAAATATTTAGAAGATTGGTCCAGATAATGTCAAAGATTCATACGAGTCTATTTCTGGCAAAAATATGACAATTTTCTATGAAAATATGACACTTTAAAACAGAAGAGAATCTGTGATATTATCCCGCCCTGAAGATGGGCTGTCACACGATGGTAGGAACTACCTTCACTCAGTTTTTGAGGAGTTCAGTCTTTCTGGTCACAGACCCTAAACTTTAACCTAACCAGCCAACAAAGCCTTTTTCTTTTCTGGGCTAACTGGGGCCTTAGTTGTTACCCAACACTTTGTTTTCCAAACTTGCTGTCTCCACTGGGCCCTTCTGGCTACCCACCAACCAAACATACTGCCAACCTACTCATAGCAACCCTGTAGGACAGAGTAGGACTGCCCCTTATGGATTTCAAGGTTGTAAATCTTTATGGATGCAGACTGCCACATCTTTCTCCCATCGAGCAGCTGGCGGGTTCAAGACATTGACTTTTAGGTTAGCAGCTAAGTGCTTTAACCACTGCACCAACATGGCTCCTCCATTCAGGCTAACCCTTATCAAAAACCACATACCATGACCTCATCTGAGATAAGCTTTCCAGGCTGACTTCTCCTCCAGCACCACTTTATCAAGAAGCACTAGACTGCCTGGCTTAGGGCCCTTCAGGGACATTCACCAACTGTAAGGTCCTAGATTTACACGGGTCTTCCTTTAATACATTCATTGCCTGAATTTCCTCCTTATGGTAGACTACAGCAGATTCATCCTGGACATCAACCTAACAGACCAATAAAAAAAAAAAAAAAAAAAAAACAGGTGTTAAATCCAGGGCAGTTAAACATGGGCAGAATATTTTACCTAATGAAGGTGGTCTGGAGTGAGAAGAGCTTGGAGATTCACTGAGCCCAGAGACTTAAGGAGAACTCAGAGTCAAATACAGGGATACCATGTGTGAATGCCCTATCCAAAGAGCAACAACAATCCCACAAACCAGGAAATAAGTCAAGAATCAGGGTATGGAAGAAGCTGGATGAGTCAAAAATTGTGCAAAAAACCTGGACACAGCTGAAAAATTCTTAGGATACCTGGGACACAACATCAGTGATTAGTTGTGGGTATGTTGCCACAGATTAAAGCAAGGGACATGAGGAACAGATGCTCAAGTGCCCAGAGTCCAGGGAGTAATCAAAAGGGTGAAGTGCTGGAGAGCACATGCCTTTCACAAAAGGAGGTGGCAGCTGCTGAACCTCAGCTAATTATTTCATGCGGAAATGTTGGCCCACTGCTACCATATCTCTTTCTTTTGTTGGTTTTTGTTTCTTTGTTTTAAGAAAAGCTAGGAATTCAGATTTTTATGTGAAATCTCTCAATTTGTAAATGTTGCCAACTGATGTTTTGAGTGTTATGCAAGCCAAACAAAACACACTGGCAGGCTGGACTTAATCAATGGACAGCAATTCATGACTTCTGATTAAAAGTTACAAAGTCAGAGCAGGGGTTGGGGGAATTGATTCGGATGAAATTGACCCATCCTTAACTTTCCCCAACTAAGAGTCTTTTCTTTGCAAGAGTGTGAGAAACAGGTATTATGCTTTCACATATTCCAGACAGTTACCATCCTATCCCAGGGTGAGGGAAAGAGGGCAACAGTCACTCGTTAATCCTGAGCCCACCTTCTTACCCTGGTACCTAGGAATCTGGTCATTTCCCAAAGTTTGTATACATGGTTTCAGGACACCAGCTGTGGAATACTCAGAGGCACCAAAGTAATGACTTCAGGAATCTGAATGCCGTTACCACTTCTAATAGGCCCCACATGTTGATAGCTAATCTGCTGGACCATTTCTAATTGACCATTGTCTATTAATATGAATCTCCAGGGAGTAAACAAGTCCAAGTTAGAGATGTAGATGAGCTGAAGAGCTCACTGAGGACTGTAGGTCTGTTCACTTTTGAAAATCCCCTGCCTAATCCAACTCTCCCAATGCCCATTGCCCAGTGAATGCAGCATGATTTATCTCAAGGGCCTTCTCATCCTTTCTTGGCACCTTTATCAGCACAAAGTGAGAAGAACTCAAAATAAGAAAAAACAGCTGAAAACATCTATTAATACTCAGAATGTGGAATGTACAAAATATGAATCAAGGAAGATTGGAAGTTGTCAAAAATGAAATGGAACACTTGAAGATTGATATCCTAGGCATTAGTGAGCTGAAATTGACTGGCATTGGATGTTTTGAATTGGAAAATCATATAGTCTACTAGGCTGGGAATGACAAATTGAAGAGGAATGACATCACATTCATCATCAAAAAGAACATTTCAAGATTTATCCTCAAATACAACGCTGTCAGTGATAGGATAATATCCATACGTCTACAAGGAAGACCAGTTAATACAGTTATCATTCAAATTTATGCAGCAAGTACTAATGCCAAAGATGAAGACACTGAAGATTTTTACCAATTTTTCAGTCTAAGACTGATCAAATAACCAATTGAAATGTATTGATAATTACTGGTGTTTGGAATGCAAAAGTTGAAAATGAAGAAGAAGGATCTGTGATTGGAAAATATAGGCTTGGTGAGAGAAACGACGTGGGAGGTTGCATGATAGGATTTTGCAAGACCAATGACTCATTCACTGCAAACGCCTTTTTTCAACAACATAATTGATGACTATACATGGGGACCTCGCCGGATGGAATACACAAGAATCCAATCAAGTATATCTGTGGAAAGAGAAGAGGGAGAAGCTCATTGTCATTAGGCAGAACAAGGCCAGGAGCCAACTGCGAAAAAGGCCATCAATTGCTCACACGCAAGTTCAAGTTGAAACTGAAGAAAATTAAAACAAGTTCACGGGAGCCAAAGAACAACTTTAAGTATATTCCACCTGAATTCAGAGAAGATTTCAAGAATAGATTTCATGCTTTGAAGACTAATGTCCAAAGACCAGAAGAGTTGTGGGATGACATCAAGGACACCATACATGAAGAAAGTCAAAGATCATTAAAAAGACAGAAAAGATATTATTGAAGAAGACCAAAGCAGGAGGCCTCACACTACCTGACCTCAGAACCTACTATATAGCTCTGGTAGTGAAAATAGCTTGGTACTAGTATAATGACAGACACATTGACCAATGGGACAGAATCCAGAACCCAGATGTAAATCCATTTACCTACGGCCACCCACTCTTTGAAAAACACCCAAAGTCCATTAAGTGGGGAAAAGACTGTCTTTTTAACAAATGGTGCTGGCAAAACAAGATGTCCATCTGTTAAAAAAATGAAATAGGACCCATACCTCACACCACACACAAAAACTAATTCAAAATGGATCAAAGACCTAAATATAAAACCAAAAACTATAAAGATCATGGAAGAAAAAAAAAGGGTCAACACTAGGGGCCCTAAAATGGCAAATCCAACAGAGGTCTGATCTCAAAAATCTACAGGAAAATTCAACACAAAATTCTACAAAAAAAAGACAAATAACCCAATTAAAAAATGGCCAAAGGATATGAACAGACACTTCACCAAAGAAGACATGCAGGTGGCTAAGTGACACATGAGGAAATGCTCATGATCACTAGCCATTAAAGAAATGCAAATCAAAACTACAATGAGATACCATCTCACCCCAACATTACTGGCATGAATCAAAAAAAAAGGAAAATAACAAATGCTGGAGAGGCTTTGGGGGGCTTGGAACTCTTATGCACTGCTGGTGGGAATGTAAAATGGTACAACCATTTTGGAAATTGATATGGTGCTTCCTCAAAAAGCTAGAAATAGAAATACCGTATGATCCAGCAATCCCACTCAGAGGAATATATCCTAGAGAAATAAGCCATCACACCAATACACCTATGCATACCCATGTTCGCTGCAGCATTATTCACAATGGCAAAAAAAATGGAGACAACCTAAGTACCCATCAACAGATGAATGGATAAACACAATGGAATAATATGCAAAGATAAAGAACAATGATGAATCTGGGAAACATCTCACAAGGATGAATGGGGAGGGCATTAGGCTGAATGAAATAAGTCAATCACAAGAGGACAAATATTGCATGAGACCACTATTATAAAAACACATGAAAATATTTCCACACGGAAAGAAGAGATGTTTGATGGTTACGAGGAAGGGGAGAGGTAAGAAGGGAAAAACACTAACTAGACATTGGAAACCCTGGTGACGTACTGGCTAAGTGCTACGGCTGTGAACCAAAGGGTTGGCAGTTCGAATCCACCAGGCACTCCTTGGAAACTCTATGGGGCAGTCTACTCTGTCCCATGGGGTCGCTATGAGTCGGAATTGACTCAATGGCACTGGGTTAGACATTAGATAAGTGGTAACTTTCGTAAAGGGTAAAACAGTACACAACACTGGGGAAGTCAGCACAACTTGACCAGGACAAAGTCATAGAAGCTTTACAGACATATCCAGATGCCCTGAAGGACTGAGCTACTGGGCTGAAGGCTGGCAACCATGGTCTCAGGGGACGTCTAGCTCAACTGGCATAAAACAGTCAATAAAGAAAATGTTCTATACCTGACTAGGGTCTTAAAAGCCTGCAAGTGGTCACCTAAGATACATTTACTGGTCCCATCCAACCTGGTGCAAAGGAGAATAAAGACAACCAAATACACAAGGGAAATACACAAAGGACCAAAGGACCATAACTACAACAACCTCCACAAGACTGAGTACAGAAAAACTAGATGGTGCCCAGTTGCCACCACCAACTGCTCTGGCAGGGATCACAATAAAGGGTCCTGGTCAGAGCAGGAGAAAAATGCGAACAAAATTCAAACTTAAAAAAAAAAAAAAGACCATGCTTGCTTGTCTGACAGAGACCAGAGAATCCTTGAGAATACGGCCCACGAACACCCTTTTAACTCAGTACTGAAGTCACTTCTGAGGTTCACCTTTCAGCCAAAGATTAGACAGGTCTATAGCACAAAGAATAACACATGTGAGAGACTTGCTTCATAGTTCAATCATGTATATGAGACTAATGGGACACCAGCCCAAAAGCAAAGATAGGAGGCAGGAAGGGACAGGAATGAAAACACCGAATCTGGGGTGGAGAAGGGGAGAGTGTCGACACATCAATGGGTTAGCAACCAATGTCACAAAACAATGTATGTATTAAGTGTTTAATGAGAAACTAATTTGCTCTGTAAACTTTCACCTAAATCACAATAAAGAAAAAAGTAAGAAAAGAAAAAGACCAAAATTGATGTGAGAAGAGATTTTGAAACTTGATCACAAACATAGAGTACCTAAAGCAAATGAGAAAAATGAAGTAAAAGAGCTGAACAGAAGATTTCAGAGTAAAGTATTATAATGAAATGTGCAGAGACCTGGGGTTAGAACACAAAAGAGAAGAACATACTTGGCATTTCTCAAGCTGAAAGAACTGAAGAAAAATTCAAGCCACAAGATGCAGTATTAAAAGATTCTATGGGCAAAATACTGAACAACACAGAAAGCGTCAAAAGTAGGAAGGAGTACACACAGTCACTGTACCAAAAAGAACTGGTCGACATTCAGCCATTTCAGGAGGTACTATATGAGCAGGAACCGATGGTACTGAAGGAAGAAGTACAAGCAGCACTGAAGGCACTGGTGAAAAACAAGGCTCCAGGAATTGACAGAATACCAATTGAGATGTTTCAACAAGCAGATGCAATGCTGGAAGTGCTCACTCGTTGTCTTAGTCATCTAGCACACCTATAACAGAAGTACCACAAGTGGGTGGCTTTAACAAAGAAAAATAAATTTTCTCACAGTCTAGTAGGCTAGAAAGTACAAATTCAGGGTGTCAGCTCCAGGGGAAGGCTTTCTCTCTCAGATGGCTCTGGAGGAAAGTCCTTGTCATCAATCTTCCCCTGGACTAGGAGATTCTCCATGCAACAACCCCAGGTCCATAGGATGCACTCTGCTCCTGGC
Source organism: Elephas maximus indicus (assembly GCF_024166365.1). Classification (NCBI taxonomy): domain Eukaryota; kingdom Metazoa; phylum Chordata; class Mammalia; order Proboscidea; family Elephantidae; genus Elephas; species Elephas maximus. The sequence continues at coordinate 85,669,636 of NC_064830.1, read as the reverse complement.
ACTGTTTTCTTGGCGGTGTGAGGTCTCCTCTCTCTGCTTGCTTCCCCTTCCTTTTATCTCTTGTAAGATAAAAAGTGGTGCAGGCCACACCCCAGGGAAACTCCCTTTACTTTAGATAGGGATATGACCTTAGTAAGGGTGTTACAATTCCACCCTAATCCTCTTTGACATAAACTTACAATAAAAAATGGAGGGTAATCTCACAATACTGGGAATCATGGCCTAACCAAGTAGACACATATTTGGTGGGGGCTGGGCAGGGGGACACAATTCAACCCATGACACTCATCTACGCCAAGAAATTTGGAAGACAGCTACCTGGCCAAGCAACTGAAGAGATCCATATTTCTGCCCATTCCAAAGAAAGGTGATTCAACACACAAAGTAAAAATTTTGCTGAAGATAATTCAAAAATGTTTGCAGCAGTACATCCACAAGGTGCTGCCAGAAATTGCAGCCAGATTCAGGAGGGAACTTGGAACGAGGGATCTCAATGCTGATGCCAGATAGACTTTGGCTGAAAGTAAAGAATACCAGAAAGATGTTTACTTGTGTTTTATTGATTATGCAAAGGCATTTGGCTCTGAGGATCATAACAAATTATGGATAATATTGCAAAGAATGGGAATTCCAGAACACTTAATAGTTCTCATGTGGAACCTGTACATGGACCCAGAGGCAGTCCTTGGAACAGATCAAGGGGATACTGTGTGGTTTAAAATCAGGAAAAGTGTGCATTAGGGTTGTATCCACCATACTTACTTAATCTGTATGCTAAGCAAATAATCTGAGAAGCTGGACTATATGAAGAAGAATGTGACATCAGAATTAGAGGAAGACTCATTAACAACCTGCAATACACATATGATACAACCTTGCTCGCTGAAAGTGAAGAGGACTTGGAGCATTTACCGATGAAGATCAAAGACCATAGTCTTCAGTATGGATTACACTTCAAGATAAAAAACAAAAACAAAAATCCTCACAACTGGACCAATAAACAACATCATGATAAACAGAGAAAAGACTGAAGTTGTCAAGGATTTCATTTTACTTGGATCCACAATCAACACCCATGGAAGCAGCAGTCAAGAAATCAAAGGACATATTGCATTAGGCAAATCTTCTGCAAAAGACCGCTTTAAAGTGTTAATAAGCAAAATCACACTTTGAGGACTAAGGTGCACCTGATCCAAGCCATGCTATTACTCATCACCTCATATGCCTGTGAAAGCTGGAGAATGCATAAAGGAAGACCAAAGAAGAAAGGATGCCTTTAAATTATGTATTGGCAAAGAATATTGAATATAACATGGACTGCCAGAAGAATGAACAAATCTGTCTTGGAAGATGTACAGCCAGAATGCTCATTAGAAGCAAGGATGGAGAGACTTTGTCTCAAGTACTTTGAACATGTTACCAGGAGGGACCAGTCCCTGCAGAAAGACATCTCTGCTTGGTAAAGTAGAACATCAGCAAAAAAGAGGAAAGCCCTCAATGGGATGGACTGACACAGTGGCTACAACAATGGGCTCAAACATAGCAAAGATTGTGAGGATGATGCAGGACTGGACAGTATTTCATTTTCTTGTATATAGGGTCGTTATGAGTCAGACCCAACTCAATGGCACCTAACAACAGCTATAAGTTAAAATTTTGATATAACTATATTGAGAGAGTGAAAGAAAGGAAAATGGAAGGCAGTGGAAGTGTGGGGGTGGGGGAGGATTGGAGTGATGCAAGAAAGCTAAATTCTCATGTCCCATAGTAGGAAGTCAAAGACAAAAATGTGTTTCATTAAGCATTTCTACAAATCAAGAATATGAAGATAAATATCAGAGGTGCTAAGAGTAGAAAGTGGTTGCTTCTTGAGTACTGGACTCAAAAGTGCGGTGTGACTGGACGGCGTTCTTTAAAATTTTTGTGGTTTTACTTGACTTTTTAATTATTTATGTGTATTGCATTCAGAAAAAAATTAAGATAATTTTTTTTTTAATTTTGTGATTCTCAATTATTACCTAATGCCATCTCCACTTTTGACACACATAAAACCCACTGCTGTCGAGTCGATTCTGACTCATAGCAACCCTATAGGACAGAGTAGAGTGCCATACATACCACAGTTTATTCTAACACTTGTCAGGACTCCTGAAGCCCTAGATTCTATCACTGATCTTGCCTTTCCGTGATACGAATTTCCGGTCACTGACATGCTCACCAAAATAACCAGCTTTCTTCCATACTAGACCACCATTCACGTAGCTGCTGTATTAACCTAGATGAGAATTATGAAAACCTAGACTAGGACATTGGAAAAAGGAAGGGAGATGCAGGGATGAGCATACACGTATTGAAAAGTTTCTGGGGAATGATGGGGTGTGGCTTGGGAAGTGGGGAGAGAAAGGAGTTGAATCCAACATAAAGGTTTTGATCTTAGGTGACTTGAAGGATGACAGATGATGACATTAAACAGAAACAAATTGAAAGTAGTACATTTGGACAGAAGAAATTGTTTTTGGATGTTGAAGTTTATGTTTCAGAGGACAACCAAGTTAGACACGTTATACTATAACACACAATTTATTCATGGTCACTAGGAGCCCGGGTTACACAGTGGTTAAGAGGTTGGCTATTAATCAAAAGGTCAGCAGTTCAAATCCACCAGTCACTCCTTGGAAATGCTATGGGGCAGTTCTAATTTGTCCTATAGGGTCGCTATGAGTTGGAATCAACTCAACAGCAACAGTTTTTTTTGATCCCAGAACAACGTAAATTAACATGGAGAAGTGATGACCAGCAGAATTTTAGGACATTACATTGCTATGTGGTGGGCCCCATGACACACAAGACAGGTGAATCCTGGAGCAAACCTCAGTCAGAGGATGGCTATCACAAATAACTTATGACTGCAAAAATCATAATACCTTCATGATTCCTGCCCATTGCTCCTATTCCCCGCACAGCACCACACAATGAAAAAAGGGTGGATGTGGTGGGAATATTACCAGGACAGCTTGCAAACTCTGACCTTTGCCATAAAATTTTTATCTCATCTTAGTCACCCATGGTGAACAGTTCTCAGCAGAGCTTTTGGACTAAGATATACTAGGAAGAAAGGCCTGGAGATTTACTTTCAAAATTTAGCCAATAAAAACCCGATGGATCACAATGGAACATTGTCCAATATAGGGCTGGAAAATGAGCCTCCGAGGTTGGAAGGCATTCAAAATAAACCATGGTCACAAGAGTCGTGAGCATACCAATGATCATGAAGATGGCACAGGGCCAGGCAATGTTTCATTCTGTTGTAAATGGGATTGTCATGAGTCACGGTTGACTTGACAGCAGCTAACAACAACAAAATGTCCCATGGCAAACCTCAAAGATGCTAAATTCTTGGTTTTATGTACTATAGTTTTTCTATCTTCTCTAACTTGTATACAGTTTTCCTCAGCCCAGTTTTTAAAAATTAATGTTCTATCCTCCTTTCTCCTTAGGCAGGTTCATCTGGTCCTCGGTTATGAGTAAGATAAGAAAATCAAAGAAATGAGGAGGTGTCAGACCCATGAATCACATTCTCTCTCCAATCACTTGAGGGAGGAAGAAGAGAGAGAGTATCATGGCCATGTATTGGTAGTTTAATGTACAGTGAGCCTGTCCACCAGCAAACACTACCTGAAATCTGACCAATCACATTACTATCCCTTCTTCATCTGGGAACGAGTTAACAGAGCGAGGTAACGGGAGTATGGCGCAATGAATTACTTATTAAGGCCCTTATAGTCATGATCTTTATGACTCACACACAATGACTGAGTGGAACCTGTGATGGTTGGGGTTGTATGTCAACTTGGCTGGGCCATGATTACCAGTACTGTATGGCTGTCCTCCATTTTACGTGTTGTGGCTCCTGACCTCTACGTATTGGTGAGGCAGGATTGGTGTAGGGTGTGTCGTGGGTCACAGCCTTGCAGGAGGGTGTGACTCAAGCTCCTCCCTTACTACAGTTACACCCTTTCCTGGGGTGTAGCCTGCACCTAAGATATATTTGTGTGTCCTGACAAGGCTCTCTCTTTCTGTATCTGGATCCCGCGTCTGGTCTGTGATCAACTGACCTCCCCAAAGGGCCTGCTGTGTGACCTGATGATTCTGGGGTACACCGGCCTCCACAGCCCCTTGGGCCAGTGGTCTGTCTTCTGCAGCCTTGTGAGCCAGCAGACTATGGTCTGAACTGTTGGTTTGGGTTCATCAGCTCCTGCAGCCACGTGGGTTGGGAGAAGCCTACACCTGATCCACTAATATGGGACCTTCCAGGCTACACAACCACGTGACCCATTTCTTTTATATGGTTTGTGAGTTCTGTGAGAAGTTGCAGCAAATTAGGGACCCCAAAGACGGAAGGGAGAGTACTGAGGGGACAGGGAGTAGTTGATGTTAGAGATGATGAAGTGGGACAGCAGCCTGGAAAAGCTGGACATTTGGGGCATATTTAGCCTCTGCCTCATAGGAACCAACTTTGTGCTGATCCTTATAACAGAAATTATTTGTTTAGGGAGAAATGGAAAACAGAACCAGCATAGCAAGATGACCAGAATGCTGATTTAACTTAAAAATAAGTCAAGGGATGTGATGTAAAACTATGGCAGGAATTGCTAGTTGCCAAAAAGCACTCATTTTTCTCTCCTTCATAGTAACAGGACCTGATTGTATTTGGTGTGGCAATGTATTCATAAAAGATCACTTCGTCCCACCTCCCTTGAGGCTAGATGTGGCGATACAGTTGTGTTTCCTGGCCAATGAAATGTAAGTGGAAATGTTGGGTTGGACTTCCAGGAAGGCTGCTTAAAGGAAGTTCCCTCAGCTAGGACATTCACCCCCTTTGCCTTCTTCCTTTCCTCCTTAGTCCTGCCTGAAACACGGGCATGATGATTAGTGATCCAGCAGGCATCTTTCACCAAGCGGTAACCTTGATGATAAAAGCCATATGTTGAAAGGGTTTATATTTATCAGAAAGATAAAAAGAGCTAAATCAGTCATGAAGATGCCTTTCCAAACTCGAATGTCTCCAGACTTCTTTTACATGGGAGAGAAAGAAACTTCTCTTCTTCAGTCAGCTTTAATTTTTGTTTTCTGATACATGCAGCCAAACCTGATCCTGATACAGAAACTATGTAAAATTTATGTTTAATTTGGCTAAAAGTGTCCTTAAAGGAATTGTTATCCTTTAAGAAAAATTTCTAAATAAATCTTCCTGGAAGACTAGTAATACGTGGAACTTCAGTCCGCTGCAAAGACAAATTATCATAGAAATATACTGTGTATAGACAACCTCTTCTGTAAATTCTAAGTTCACAGGGAAAGGTGACTGCAGTAGGGAAGAAGACTAAGTCAAGTAAAATAAATAGTTGGCGAAACCGTCTTCAGATAGGTCAAGGGGAAGAAATAAGCTTTTGGTGTTGCAAGGGAAAGAAACACTGTCTTCCTCATAAGCAGAGGCTCGTCTCTCTTTCTCCTGGAAGCTTTGATCTTGTGGTCTCTGAAAAGAGACTAGAGAAGGAAGTGAAAGTGTCAAGGATCTGCTGACTAAGCAAGGAAGTTGTAGGCAGTGAGAGGAGGAAATCTCACTGTGAACATTGAGTGTGCTCAGTGCTATGAACAGCCAAGAAAAAAACCTGGGGAGGGAGCTGATGAAGGGTATTGGGAGGCTTTGGTGACAATTTTGCCTGTTTGATGGAAATCTGAGTTTGTCCTGGGAGGCCTGGATTCCAAGTTAGGATTCATAGTGAATTATAAAGTTAGCTTCTCTTTGGGGATTGCCCTACTACTCAGATGAAACGAACATAGCTCGCTATCACCACCTGGTGGCAATATTCCTAGATTACAGCAGCAAGACTGGTTGGTGGAAAGGTTTGATTTACAGAGAACATTTCTTTTTCATTTTCTTAAACTGCTCTCCAATAATGCACTTGGAAAATAATTCAACATGTCAACCAAGTTCTTCCATTGACTACCCAGATAACAATATTCGTATTGTTTAAAGTTATACTTATTGTTGGTTACATTTATGACATGATTTTATTAAGAGTTTTTATACACATTGTCTTATCCAATGAGCGCAACACAGCTGTAAAGTGTTCAGGGAAGGTTAGAAAAGTGTGGCTCATAGAGATTAAATGTTTAGCTAAAATCACATTTTAAAAGGGTACGTCTTACGTTCTTAAGTTAATTGACACTTAATTTACTCTTCATCCCCACTAGTCCATGCTGACTCAGGAGAAAAAGGTAAAGGATTTTGATTTTATGTTTCATTGATCAGGAATCAGTTCTCCTCCAAAGTGATATACAGGGATGAACCAGGAAAAAAAAACAAACCCTACTAAAGGTAACTGTCTGGGACATTAGTAATATCAAAGCATAGGCTCCAGTAGTGACAGGTTAGTGTTGGCTGAGAAAAGTGAAAGTAATATATCTGCCTGCTGTCACGGACCACATCTTCCCTGCTGGAGCAAGTTCATAATAATGGTTAAATTCTCAGACCATCATCCTTTTCTTTAGCCATTTAGATGAAGACTATTATTTTTATAAAAGTGAGAGATGTCTTTTCCATCACTTCTCAAGGGAAAAGTACTGAAATTTCTACTCATTTCAAAACCATTTATATACGTCTTTAACCCATATCTCAGTTAAGTGTGTCATGAATGCTGGCAGCTGGAAGCCAACCACAGAAGGATTGACTGCCAAGATGAAATTCAAAGCAAGTTCTATACGTTGGCACCTAGTTTATAAAGCACTTTCATGTGGTTTATGTAATTTAATTCTTACAATAATCCAGCATCACAAACATTAGCATTATTCTCAGTTTACATCTAAGGAAACTGAGGCTAAGAGAGTTAAATATCTTACTCAAAATGGCAAGTGATGGAGCTGCCAGTTACATCCAGGTTTTGTTTTTGATTTTGTTTTACGCCAAAGTGTAAGCTTATTCTACAACACCACACTGAATAAAAATTTCTAACTAGTCTCTGTATAAAATCGGAGTTATGGTAGACTGATTAGCCACAATGAAGAAGATACAATACATTTATTATCTTTACATAAACTATTTCAGAGACTTAAAAAAAATAAATTCTTAAAGTCTAGAATTATCATGAAATACATAGAGCTGCTGTCCTTACTATGTAAAGAGATTTTTAAAATCAATAATAAAACAAACTAATTCTATAATAGAGAAAAGTCAAAGATCATGAATAGGCAATTTATATAAGATGAAACACAAATAAATATGAATATTCGATGATACTAATAATCAAAGATATTTTAGGGAGATATATGTAATTGCCTTTCACTTTTGTCACCTGAACTGATTGAGTGCTTGGTTCTCCAGAAAAACAATAATGGCCAAGATCTATTAAACTAGCAAATACTCAGCATGGAAAAGTGTACTGAAAGAAGCCTTCCCATAAACTGTCTATGAAAGTATAAACAGGCACAGTGATTCTGGAAATCAGTGTGGTAACATGGGTCACAAGAGTTAAAAAAAATGTTCATACCAAACTTCTCCAGAAAGTTTGAAAACTCATGAACTAGGACTGGCAATTAAGTTAATATCACTGTAAGGAAAAATTACCCAATGAGTATTAGACCACAAAACTGGATTTAAAAATCACAATTTATAGATCAACTGTTCTAACCTGACCCTAAGCCTGCCTGCCTCCCCAGTTTCTGCCTCTGGATCGGCAAAAGTAGTTGTCCACCACCCTCATCCCTGAGCAAACAACCTGGGAAACACAAGACCTATAAAAACGGAAGGCAAAAAAAGTAGTACTTCATTCTGAATAATATAAAAATAGAAAATTATAAGCTCCATCGTCTCTAATTCAGTCTTGTCTAGAAAATGTAACAGAATCCAGAGCCTCTAAGCCTGACAATAAAACGAGGAAATACGAAAGGAATTGGAAGACTGTTGACACACAGACAAAACACTGAATTAGTCATTATATACTGTACTGTTCCAAGCAGCCAAGCCCAGTGTATTAAAAAAAAAAAAAAAAAGTGTGTTAGGAAGGGTTAAATCTGGAGAAGATTTATGACATCTACCATCAAGATTCTAACAATATAAATATTAAACTGGATCCTAAGTCCACTCTTAGCAGAGTTATACTTATTCTATAACTTATGATCATGAATTTTGCCCGGCCTAGTTTATTTATACATAGTTCCTTTGAGACATCATGATTTCAAAGGCTGTTATCTTCTTCCAAGTGTAATCCTAATTCTGAGGCTATACGTAGGTTTACTTTAGAAAAAATTTTTTGGTAATGTTTATTACGTGAAAACAAGTTTATTTACCCAAAATGTGTAATATATGTGCCATCATTATGACAATTAACTCACTCCCTATGGCCTCATTGATTTCATTTGTAACATTACTTAAATTTAAGTAACATGACTTGATTCATGAATCAGAAAACATCAAGACTCATCGTATGAGCCTCCTCCTAATAAACCTATTTGGAGAGAGAGCACCTAGCAGATTTATTTCTATAAAAGCCAGACAAGTTTACGTTTTTTCCATGAGTAATAAGAGGTATTGAAGAGTTCTGACAGAAATCTACTGCAGTTATCAGAACAAAATTTTGGAAATGTTCAGCAACTTGAAAGTGACTAGGAAGGCAGGGCTGGGGCTGCACAAACACATTAAAGGTAGCAAGACATGCAAGGGGCGGGCTGTCAAGCACAAGTAACCCACCTGTCTTTTAAAACCATACAGCTAAAAGTCAATCACACACTTATATTTCATACAGAACATTGATACCTAAGTTCAAAATGCTGTATTATAATAAAGGTAAGCTTCAACCACTTTAGAATATACTTCAGCGACCAATTAATAAAGTCATGATCCAATGTGAAATTTGCTTTGGGGTACCTCAAGTATTCCTTAGCAAAATATCACACACATAGATATATGGTCACAATAGAAGTCACCGTGTAAATATGGCACTGCCCCACTACATTAACTGTGACTCATTGGGTCACATCTGAGCACCTGATTCAAGCTGTGTCCATCAGAATCTTTCCTCTGGGAAACTGGAAATAAAACTAAGGCTCCCCTGTCTGTTGACCACTCTCTAAATGGAGAACAGCTGTTGGCAGTAATAATTTCCAGTCCTGTATTAATTATTTATTTTCATATAATACATTATTCCAATATTTAGTGGATTAAACAATAAGTGTGGCTTATTTATGGCTCAAGAATTCAAAAGGGGCGTAGCTGAATGGTGTTAACCCAAAATCTCTCCAGCTAGAGCTGGAGTTATCTGAACACTTGACTGAGTCTGAAGCTGCGCTTCCAAGATGGCTCATTCACATGGCTGCTGACATGAGGCTTCAGCTCCTCACCTCATGAACCTCTCCAGAAGACAGTTTCCGGTGTCCTCATGACATGAAAACTGGCTTCACCCAATGCAAGTGATCCAAGAAAGTGAGCCGATAGGAAACCACAATGCCCTTTATGTCCTAGTCTCAGAAATCACACAACATCACTTCTGCCACATTATATTTGTTAGAAGTGAGGCACTAAGTCCAGCCCATACCCAAGGGGAATGGAATTAGGCTCCACTTTTTCAAGGAAGAATTGTGAAGAATTTGAGGACATATCTTAAATCCACCACAAAACAGAGAGAAGCAGAAGCAAGTAATAACAGGTCTGCCTGGGTTTTCCAACTATAGTCTGTTTCTGAGACCCAGCTGCATCAAGGGTAGTAAAACTGGGTTCTGTAAAATCTTTCATTCTTAGAAACAAATTTTGTTCCTTGGATTATTTTGAGTTGGTTTTTACTACCTTCCAAACAATAGTGGCTTAATCACTACAGTTTCCTCTAACCAAAAATGTTGGCTTTTCTGCTGATTCTGCTCAGCCACTTTGCTCACTAACCCAGAGACCTGGGCACTTCTTTTCTTTTTTTTTATACTGGATATCCCAATGTCCTCTGTCCCTCTCCCAGATGATTCAATTTACCAGAAAATTACAATACCCATAGTTGCCCTTTTGTCTCTCCTTCCAGACCTACCCCTGCCCTATTCTGGACCCTACTTGAGGATAAAAGAAGAGAGGGGACATAAAACAAGAAAACAGGACTGAAAAATCCTTTGAGCACATTTAGTCTGGATAATAAATATTTGAGATTTCTGACAAGCGCATCTCCATGCAGGTTTCGGTTCAAAGTCAGGAAGAGGTGACCTTCTGCTACTGAAGCCAATAGAAAAAAAAGTCTAATAAATTACCTTAGTCATATGCTAGAATTGTTCTTCACCCAGCCTAAACTACCTGGGGATGAGGGGGTCTCCAAAATCCAACCTGGAAAAAAAAAAAAAAGGGCCATGTGTAACTGATATCAGATTTAAAAAAACAAACAAACCAACCCATTGCCGCCGAGCCAGTTCTGGCTCATGGTGACCCTACAGGACAGAGTAGAACTGCCCCACAGTGTTTCTAAGGAGCGGCTGGTGGATTCAAACTGCCACCTTTTTTTGAGCAGCTGAACTCAACCACTGCACCAACAGGGCTCCAATATCAGATAAACCATCCTCTAATTACTTACCTGTCAGGAGGTTATGGGTTTTGCGGTGAATGATGAAGGAAATTAAAGATTAAGACTTTGTCAGTGTTTATTTTGTACTGTCTGAGGAAAAGAGATATTTCTGGTTGATGCAATGGATTTTGGCCACTGGAAAGGTACAGTTTATGATGGAATAAGAAAAAAGGCTCCGGACTTTTCCAGAGTCATTAAGAAATATTTCTCAGGAGAGAAGAAAAGGAAAGGAGCCAACATTCTGTCTCCTGTGGTGACTGGCGCTATGCTATGTACTTTTTTAATACCCACCAACCTATACAGTATTCACCAGTAGTGGATAATATGGAGTCCCACCAAGATCTCCTCTTCAAAGCCAACGCATCCCAGCTGCTGGAATAGAGGCTGCTGGAGGCTTGCAGCCCTCTCACTAGGAACTTCCCTCAGTTATAGGAACTACGTCTTCCAGGGTTACATGCTCTCCCAGGGGACAGCCTCTGACCAATGATTGATCGATGCAATGATTCAAAGGCTCAGCCCTCTATCTCAATTTGGGAGAATGCTCAAGGGTTATTCCAGCTACAGAGCTCCCAGTAGGATTAGCTGAAGCCTCAACTGCAGCCACATTTCAGGTTGGCTTATCCCTTTGCCCATTTGTGCAATCCTTGCTGCCTTACAGGTGTATCTCTCCAATAAACATGCTGCTCACAACCTTTCATCTCAGAGTTTACTTCTAAGGATGCAATCTAAAACAGTACTATTATCTCCATAATCCAGATGACAAGACAGCTTCAGAGAGTTTTACCAAGGTGTCTACAATCACTAAGCTGATGGTGGAGTTCTGATTGGAACCTTGGAATGTCTCATTCCAAAATCATATTCTTCCCAGATTAAATCTCCACCAATCATATCTGCTATATATTTTTCAACTACCTTAATGCCTGGAAGGGCATGCTGAAGGTTAGACCTGAGAATTCTCACCTTTGCAATGGTTTACCTGGCCTCATTGTAAAAAATCAGTACACATTTGTTAAATTAGTCTCAGTGGATCTAGACTAGGTGGGTCTATCTCTAAAGGGATCCCACTCTAGGAGACAGACAAAATAGTTTCTGTCACTTTATGAGATCTTGCCTCAGAATTTGCCCACCATCTCTGTAGCTACCCCAGCTTTCATATCATTTTGCTTTGTACACAATGACATGTTTTTCAGCTTTTCCAGCAGGACCAAAGCGAACCTCTGACTGTGTTCTCCATTGTAGTAAGTTATCTCTGGGTACCTCTGGTAGACTAGGGTTGGGGAGCCGGTATAAAGGAAAACAGAGAGGAAAGCTCAGCTCCAAATTCTGCGAGCTCAGCCCATCGTCTTGGGCAGTGAAGGTGGGGGACTAGTGTTGTCTAGGGAGCCAGACATATTGAAAGTTGCATCTTTGGACTTTGAATTTCTAATGAAGCAACCAGCAGGGTGATTTATTGCACTGACTTCATGGATCTATATCAGACCAATCTCACCTTCACATTAGGATCAACAATCCCAGGAATTGCTTTAATATTAGAGAAGAAAAAATATTTTTTATGGCTGCTTTTGTGAAACTCACAGGGCAATGCCTTAGAAAAAAAGTAAGTTTTCTCTACAGAAAATGGAAAGAGATTCTCTGATTGGTCTATTTCCCATTTTAAAGTATATTTATCCTTTTAGTTTATTTTTCTTTTTGTGTTTATTTCCAACTTTTGCAAAAACAGTAATTTCAACAGTAAAATTTCAAATAATACAGAAGAAAATAAAATAATAAGTAAAAGTTCCTTTTCAGTCCTCTCCTAGTCACCCTTCTGAGATGTTACCACTGGTAACGGTTGGGAGCATGTTCTTCTAGGTACTTCTCCGTGCTTCCTTAAATGTACATATATATGTACATACAAACTTGGACACATCTAAATCTACATGCACACATATATAGTTGAACATGAATGTTGTCATATTACAAAGTTTTCTCAGTGTCGTCTGTTATTCAAAACAATATGCTAGATTTCTCATCTGATCAGTGCAACCCAGCACCATACAATTATCAAAAACAATCATAATAATGGTGTCTATTTTTTTTTTTAATGAGACTACAAGCAGACTGCTTTAAGTGCTTTCCATCTATTAACTCATTTACTTTTCATGAAAGGTTTTATTAAGTGCACCATTTACGGATGAGGAAACTGAGGTCTCTAGAGATGTTATCAAACTGCCCCAAGGTCAAATAAGCAGTAAGTGGCAGAGCTGGGATTTGAACCTAGGCATCTTGGCTTCAGAAGTATACTCTTAACATCATAGAGTGGGGAACATCACTCTAAGCAATCACATCAGAGAACTGTGAGAAGATGCCCTGAATGTTCCTAAGGAAAGGAGAGTGGCACCCTAGAAAGTCTATTGCCAAGTCCTGAGGTTTCCAGAAGTACAACTGTCCACTTACAAAAGCACAAATTCCAATTGAGAGAATTGGAAGCCTGAATGGATAATGATTTTCCCTAAGTAGAGCTGACACAGCCACATACAAAGACTTAGTCTTGGGCACAAAAGCTGAGAAAAGGATCCCAATGCCTCCATTTATTGTAGTCTTCAAAGACAAGCAAACAAAACTTTGTATTTTATTACGATTTGGTGGAGGGACACAGTATGTGAAAATTTACAAATGGTGGGTCGATGGGTGGGCGGACGGACGGACGGACGGACAGATGGATGGATGGAGACCCAAGGAGGCTTACTTAGGTCCTAGAAATGGGCCCAAGTTTCAACCCTTGAAAGACTGTTTGTTCTCAGCCCCAGGTCCAGAACACTGTTTCTGTTCCAGCAAATCTCATTTTGCTGAGTTAGGAATTTGATTGGTTCCACACAAGCTTTCTGACCACTGGGCTCCAAAGTTCACTTTTCTGCCAGCCAGTTGCCTGTTTGATGCTTCTTTTCTTCTTTCCTGCTAGCCTTAGGAGTGCAGCTTTCTTTCTGGTTTTATTCTATTTTAAAATTTTCCCCTTTTTTCCTTTTGTTTTCTTATTTTAATTAAAAATGTAACATCAGGTGTGGGTTTTCTGAGCCAACATGTCCAGCAGAAACAACAAGCTGCCCAGCAACCTCCCGCAGTTACAGAATCTGATCAAGCGGGACCCGCCGGCATAGAAACTCATCGAAGAGTTTCTACAGCAGTATAATTCCTACAAATCCAATGTGGATATTTTCAAATTACAGCCAAATAAACCCAGCAAAGAACTGGCAAAGCTGGTGATGTTTATGGCACAGATTGGTCACTGCTACCCAGAATATCTAAGTAACTTTCCTCAGGAACTGAAAGATCTGCTCTCCTATAATCACACTGTCTTGGATCCTGATCTTCGAATGACATTTTGCAAAACTTTGATCTTGCAGAGAAATAAGAATCTCATCAGTCCATCAAGTTTGCTGGAGCTCTTCTTTGAGCTTCTACGTTGCCATGATAAGCTTCTGCGAAAGACTTTATACACTCATATTGTAACTGATATCAAGAACATAAATGCAAAACACAAGAACAATAAAGTGAATATAGCATTGCAAAAGTTCATGTACACCATGTTAAGAGACATCAATGCAACTGGAGCCAAGATGTCTTTGGATGAGATGATTGAACTCTACAGAAGAAACATCTGGAACGATGCCAAAACTGTCAATGTTATCACAACTGCATGCTTCTCTAAGGTCACCAAGGTATTAGTGGCTGCTTTAACATTCTTCCTAGGGAAAGGTGAAGAGGAGAAACAGGACGGTGACTCAGAATCCGAGGATGAAGGACCAACAGCAAGAGACCTTCTTGTGCAATACGCCACAGGGAAGAAAAGCTCCAAACACAAGAAAAAATTAGAAAAGGCTATGAAAGTGCTCAAGAAACAAAAGAAGAAGAAAAAACCAGAGGTGCTTAACTTTTCAGCTATTCACTTGATTCATGATCCCCAAGATTTTGCAGAGAAACTACCAAAGCAACTAGAGAGCTCTAAGGAGAGATTTGAAGTGAAGATGATGCTCATGAACTTTATCTCTAGATTGGTGGGAATTCACGAGCTTTTCCTCTTTAACTTCCATCCCTTCATTCAAAGGTTTCTGCAGCCCTACCAAAGAGAAGTAACAAAGATTCTTCTGTTTGCTGCACAAACATCTCATCATCAGGTACCCCCAGAGATCATTCGGTCATTGCTCATGACTGTGGCCAATAATTTTGTTACTGACAAGAACTCTGGTGAAGTTATGACAGTAGCTATCAATGCTATAAGAGATCACCGCTCCATGTCCTCTGGCCATGACTGAAGAACTTCTCCAAGACCTGGCCCAGTATAAAACACACAAAGATAAAAATGTGATGATGTCTGCCAGAACTTTGATTCAGCTCTTCCGAACACTGAATCCTCAGATGTTGCACAAGAAATTCCGGTGTAAGCCTACGGAAGCCTCAATAGAAACAAGAGTACAAGAATATGGAGAATTAGATGCTAAAGATTATATCCCAGGAGCAGAAATTCTAGAAGCTGAGAAAGAGGAGGAGAATGCTGCAAATGATGAAGATGGTTAGGAAAGTGCCAGTCTCAGTGAGGAGGGGGATGCTGACGGTGAATGGGTTGGCTTGCCCCACTCTTCGGATGAAGAACATCAAGAAATTTTCAAGAAGCTAAACAGCACGCCCATGGAGGAGCGGAAAGCCAAAGCTGCAGCCATCAGCACGAGTCGGGTTTTAACTCAGGAAGATTTCCAGAAAATCCGCACGGCCCAACTGAGGAAAGAACTCAGTGTTGCCCCTGGGAAAGCAGAAAAGAGGAAATATATTGAAATAAACAGTGATGAGGAGCCCAGAGGCAAGTTACTTTCACTCCGAGACATTGAACACCATAAAAAGCCAAAGTCCGACAAGGAGACAAGGCTAGCAACTGCAATGGCTGGAAAGACAGACCGAAAAGAATTTATGAGGATGAAAACCAAAATGAATCCATTTTCAAGTTCCTCAAATAAGGAGAAGAAAAAACAGAAGAACTTTATGATGATGCGGTATAGTCAGAATGTCCGGTCAAAAAATAAACGCTCCTTTAGAGAAATGCAGCTGGCTCTACGAGATGCCCTTTTGAAAAAGAGAAAAAGAATGAATTGACTTCCAAGCAAGTTTTCCATTTCAAGGAGAATGCTAACTATGTGTCATTACTCTAAAAATTTGTAAATCAGGAATCTTTGTTTATATTAAGAAGTCCAGAAGCACTATATTTTGAAAACCACAGTAAACTTGGTAGCAGCTAAAAAAAAAAAAGTAACATCAATGAAGTAATACAAATATAATTCGATATAACAAAAATGTTTAAAGAAATGCCCCCAATGCCCCTTCCATTCCTGCCTTCCCGAGTTGACCAACATCAATAGTCTGGTGTATGTCCTTCCACATGTTTCTCATATTCATAGAAATAGACACAAATATATATATAATCATATATTAAGAAGGGTTTAATTATTTGTTTTTACAAAATTAGAATCATATCATACACTTTGTCTTACAACTTTTTCTTCTTATGAAATGCATCATGGAGACACTTCCAGGTCAATATACATAGATATAACTTATTATTTTTTGCTATTAAAGATTTTTTTAAGATAAATGATTATACAGTATGATTGACCTTTTTGCAGGTGTACAGTTCTATGATTTTTAGCACATGTAGACATTCATGTAGCCATGACCACAGTCAAGATATAGAACTTCCCTGTCACCCCCAAAAATTCCTTCATGCTGCTTTGCAGTCATTCCCTGCTCCCACTTGGCAACCACTATTCTGTTCCATCATTTTTTTTGAGAAGGTCATATAAATAGAATCTTACAGTATGTAACCTTTTGAGATTGGTTTCTTTCACTCAGGGTAACGTCTTTGAGATTCATTCGAGTTGTCATGTGTGTCAATAATTCACTCCTTTCTATTGCTGAGTAGTATTTCATTGTATGGATGTATTACTGTTTGTGGCACTTATTTTTTTTTAATGACTCCAATATATTCCATAGTGGGTATAGAACAATTTATTCAACCAGTCTTATGTTGAAGAACATTCAGACTGGTTTCCACTTTTTTCCTCCAAAGAAATAAGGTTGTAATAAACATACTTGAATATATATCCTAATACAGAGGTGCTTTTATTTACATATGATTATTCTTAAACGTAAGATTCCTAGGTAAAAAGTGTGTATAGTTCATTTTTAACAGATATTTCCAACATTGCTTGTTGTCACATTTCATATACCCACCAGCAATATATGAAAGTATTTCTTTCCTCATGCTTTTGTCAGCTTGAGGTACTTTCTCTTTTTAGTTTTTTTTTCCTCCCATTCTAATAGGTAAAGGAGCCATGGTGGTGTAGTGGTTAAGTGCAAAAGGTTGGCTGTTCGAACCTACCAGTTATTCCGTGGGAGAAAGATGTGGCAGTCTGCTTCCATAAAGGTTTACAGCCTTGGAAACCCTCTGGGGCAGTTGTACTCTGTCCTACAGGATTGCTATGAGTCAAAATCGACTTGATGACAGAGGGTTTGGGTTTTGGTTTGGGTTTCTAACAGGTAAAAACAAAACAAAACTATTTTTTGCTTTAATTTGCGTTTCCCTGAGCATCTTTTTCGAAACCCTGTTGGCATAGTGGTTAAGAGTTACGGCTGATAACCAAAAGGTCGGCAGTTCGAATCCACCAGGTGCAACTTGGAAACTCTATGGGGCAGTCCTACTCTGTTCTATAGGGTTGCTATGAGTCAAAATCAACTAGACAGCAACAGGTTTGGTTTTTTTAATTTACTGGTCATTTGGACATCCTGTTCTGTGAGGAACCTACTCATAGCCTTTGCCCATTTTTCTATTGGTTGATCTATCTGTTTCTTCTCAGTTTCTGAGTGGTCTTTTCAAATTATGAACATTAATACTTTGTCATAAGTGTTGCAAAAAAAGAAGAAGAAAAAACTCAATTTGGCTTTTGACTTTGTTTTGTGCCTCTGCCCCATGCTTAGGAATTTCAGGGTGGGACAAATGGTTAAGTGTTTAACTACTAGTGAAAAGATTGGTGGTTCAAACCTACCCAGGGGCACCTTGAAAGACAGGCCTGACAATCTGCTTTTGAAATATCATAACCTTAAAAACCCTATGGAGCAGCTCTATTCTGCACACATGGTGTTGCCATGAGTTGAGATCAACTTGACAGCAACTAACAACAATAAGAACAAGCCATGTGTTTACAGGTGTTTATAGATGTCTGTATTTCCTTTGTGGGCTCTAGGTTCACAGTCTTGTTTGGCTAGAAAGTCACCCCTACCAAAGGTTAAAAAAAATACTTTCGAACGTTTTTCTTCTAATATTTATTTCCCTTAATGCATACAAATACTCCAACGGTTAGGTATTATCATTTCCATCCCTACTTACAGGTGAGGAGACTGGGGTTCAGGAAGATTATGTAATCTGCCAAAAGACACACATCAAGGAAGATACAAGGCAATAATGTGAACCCAGGTAGTCCCACACAGAGCTCATGGGCTTAACGACCATGCTATACTCCCTCCTTCATCAGCCCAAGTCAGATGCCAAACTATCCTTATGAGGTGTTGTCCTCAATTTTTTACACAGGCTAAGGAAAAAGAGCTTCACAAATGAGTGACAATGCAAAAGGGATTAGGAATAAAGGCACACTGTTGCTGAAGGATGCACCCAGCATCCATGGTGCCAAAACTGCAGCTTTGGAAGATGACAGCTGGGTATTAACGCACAAAGCAGTGGAGAGAGAAAGGGGAGTTACTGACTTTGGGGAAGCAAAGTACGCAGTGAAGTTAGCACAGGTTTTGGAATCAAACAGACCTGGGAAAATGGTAATATTTCCTCTTACTAGCTGTGTGACCTAGGACTTGACTTAACCTCTCTGAGCTCTAGCTCCCTCACCTGTAAAATAGGAATAACAATCTGTCTCTCAAGGATGTTGTTAGGATCTTGTAAGAGATATCTATCATGATGCTGGGCACACGGATGATCACAAAATCTACTTTTCTTTCCCTTTAATGCAAACACTGAGCCAAGCCCAGGAGAAGACAGCCAATCTTGAAAACCATGCTTTTTACAAGCTTAAATCTGTTGCCATCGAGTCAATTCAGGCTCATAGCGACCCTATAGGACAGAGTAGAACTGCTCCATAAGGTTTCCAAGAAGTGGCTAGTGGATTTGAACTGCTGACTTTTGGTTAGCAGCTGTAGCTCTTAACCACTGCAGCACCATGGCTCCTTTCACAAGGTTAAGGAACCATAATTCAGAATTCAAAAAGCACAGGGCCCTGTGGGCCCAATCTCCACACTGAGCAGCACTTTAGGCATAATAATAGCTAATATTTACATAGTGCTTGTCATGTGCCAGATACATTTACAGTTAAGAAAGCTGAGTCAGAGAAATAAGTAACTTGCTGAGGATCATACAGTCAGTAAATGACAGAGGTAGTCTGGCTTCAAGGTCCCTAGGTGGCACAAACATTTTGTGTTCTACCACTATCCTAAAGGTTGGTTCTTCAAACCCACCCAGCAGTGCTGCAGAAGAAAGTCCTGATGATTTGCTTCCACAAAGATCACAGCCAAGAAAACCCTGCGGAGCAGTTCTACTCTGTAACATGTGGGGTTGCCATGAGCTGGAACCAACAGCAGTGGGGTTGTGTTGTTGTTGTTGTGTAGTCTAGCTTCAGCGTCCATGCTCTTAGCCACCATATCATGCTACGCTATCCTGTATTATACCACGCAATACCATACCATATCGTACTATACTACATGCCTATCCAAAAGCAATACCAGAGGTTTGTGATTAGTCCAGGGCGATAATTAGGGAGAATCAGAGAAAATGGACTAGCTAAAGTATGAGCAAAGGATGAAGGTTGGGTCTTGAAGTCCTAGCAAAATCAAACAAAGATTATTCCATAGTCTAATTTTCTGCTGAGAGTATGGCTTGCCAATTTCATTCCCTTTCATTAACTAAAGGCCACTTCCTCTAACAGCTTCGTATGGAGTAGACCCAGCATACTTATCAAGAAGTTTTGTATGCAAGCCTCAGAAATCAAACTCAAAGTCCTCAGCAAACTGAAGCAAAGATTATTCCACAGCCTAATTTCCTACTGAGACCCTGAGTTGCCAGCAAACACAGTGAAAAGATGTTCTAAGTCATTAGCCATTAGAGAGATGCAAATCAAAACAATGAGATACCACCTCATCCCTGCTAAAACGCCAATTAAAAACACATGCATACACATACAGAGAAAACAACAAATGTTGATGAGGATGTGGAAGATTGGAACTCTCATCCTCTGCTGGTGGAAATGTAAATGGTACAACCACTATGGAAAACAGTACGGTGATTCCTCCAAAAATTAGAAACAGAGCTACCTTATAACCCAGCATCTCCACTCCTTGGTATATACCCTAGAGATCTCTAGTAGAAGAGACACAAACAGACTTATGCACACCTATGTTCAATGAAGCACTATTCACAGTAGCCAAAAGATGGAAACAACTTAAGTGCCCATCATCAGATGAATGGATAAACAAAATGTGGTACATACATACTATGGAATATTACACAGTCATAAAGAATGATGGGTTCCTGAAACATCTTGGAACACAGAGGACATCACGCTGAGCAAAATAAGTCAATCACAAAAAAGACAAATAATGTATGATCTCACTTTTATAAAATGACAAGAACAGTTATGTATACAAAGACAAATGTCCATTGGTGGTTGCCGAGGGGCAAGGGGGTTCATTCTCTAGACAGTAGTCGGTTTTTACTTTTGGTGATGGACAAGATAGCACTGAATATGGGAGAAGTGTGCACAGCTTTAACCAAGATAACCGATGCCAACAAATTGTATACACATATACACATACCTGTCTGGAGCAAAAGAGAAAGACAGAAACCCAGGACTCAAGGAGGAACCAGTCTATAGGACTATAGTCAAGTTGAACTATGGCGTCCTCTAACCTGATAGCATAGGAAGTATATAGTGCTTGGCTACCACTACTGAATGTTCTGATCAGGACCACAATAGATGGATCTTGACAGAAAGGAAGAAAAATGTGGAACACAACTTCAAAATTTCAAAAATCCAGAATTAATGGACCCAGCAAGATAGGAGAAATACCCAAGATAGTCTTTAAAACTTGAACTGAAACTATCCCTTCTAGCTACCTTTTAGCTAAATAGCAGGTTAGCTCATAAAATAATGAATATCAACCTTGAGCACTGCGCTCTTTTAATTGGAAAAAAAAAAACTTGATGAGGCCAAATGGTAAACAAATACTCTAAAGCATAGACAAGAAGTTTGGGGGGCTGTGAGACTAGGTCAATGGGAACAGAACTAGAATGGAAATAATGAGACTGTTGATACAATGTGAAGAATATAACCAATATCACTGAACAATATGTGTAGCAATTGTTGAATGGGAACCTGTTTTGTTGTGTACACTTCTACCAAAAATGCAATAAAATATTATTTTAATAAAAGATGTTGATATTGCAGGTCCCCTTGGCTCACCTGAGTTTGCCCGTAACTTTGGTAGACAGCTCCTCATCTCAATATCCTGAGTCTCTCATCTACTCTGAAACAATAGAAATGGTGTCAGCAGATAAACTTTCCAGCTGCCATAGCCTCCAGTGGGATGACTCTGTGGCATGTCTCATATGGTTTTTCAGATGATTCCCAAGTAGGATTGGACTTCAGTTACTTGTAGTAGTAATAACACTGGTTAATAATATACTCTGTAGTGTTTGATCTCCCTTTTCTAGTCTCATGTTCCCTACTTTCTCACTTGTGCTGTCTGAGATCACCTCTCAAACAAACTACCTACACTCAAGTCCTTTACCCAGGGTCTGTCTTGGTGGTAGTCCAAATTAAGAGAAATATCATATTTGAAAAACCCACCAATACAATATCCAGTGTTGGAAGGGTAGTCTTCCCAAAGAAAAATCAGGAAGGTGTTACCAAAAGAAAAGAGAACAGATTTTGGACAGAAAAAGAAAAGATTTCCACCTCACCCAGGTAGATCTTAGCTTTCTTTACATAGACATCCCATTTTAGAATTATCTCCCAAAGCCTTGTCTGTCCAACAAAGTAAATGTGAATCCATCACTCTTTTAAATCCTCCAGGCCAGAGTCTGAAACACTCAGACAAAGGAAAAGTCTAACACGGATGCTTTAATGCATGATGGGAGTCCCCTGGGGAGACTGTAAATCAGGTTGCATTACTTTGTCACCAACAATCAGTGGGAATGTATTGGCCATCTCATCCTCTAAGATACACGGACATCAAATTGCCCCTCATCACCATGCAGACCTGCAGATTATTCTACAACATATCCTGGGTACCTAGTAGCCTGGGAGAACGTCTAGCTTTAGAGTTCTCACTGATGGCCATTCAGAGCACAGAATATACATAAGAACTCATGCCAATAAGAAAAAGGCCATAAAAACAAGACCCCGGGGGTCAAACTCTCAGATCCTTAGGAGTTCAACGGAAAACTGCCTTAGCTCCTGGCTGAATAGTCAATGCACAGGAGCTGAAGCTGCTAGAAGGATTCCTGAAGAAGCCAGGGGGTAGGAGAACAGAGCCTCAGATCTATTCCGAAAAGTATTCACAGAGTGCTTAGGATTCAGAAGTGTCATTGCCTCCTCCCTAAAGAGCTCACAGGCTGACCTATAAACAAACAATTAAGGTACTGTGTAAGCAGTATTCATTTATTCAATGAATATTTACTGAGTTTTTTTTTTATTTATGCGCAATGCAAACAACACTGCATTGGGCAAATCTGCTGCAAAAGACTAACTATTTAAAGTGTTGAAAAGTAAAGATGTCACCTTGAGGACTAAGGTGCACCTGACCCAAATCATTGTATTTTCAATCAACTTCTATGGATAAGAAAGCTGGACAATGAATAAGGAAGACTGAAGAAGAAATGATACATTTGAATTACGGTGTTGGCAAACAATATTGAATATACCTACACCATGGATTGCCAGAAGAACAAACAAATCTGTATTGGAAGAAGTCCATCCAGAATGCCCCTTAGAAGCAAGGATGGCAAGATTTCATCTCTCTTACTTTAGACATGTTATCAGGAGGGGCCAGTCCCTGGAGAAGGACATCATGCTTGGTAAAGTAGAGGATCAGGGAAAAAGAGGAAGACTTTCCATGAGATGGATTGACACTGTGGCTGCAACAATGGGCTCAAACATGGCAAATACTGTGAGAAAGGGACAGGGCCAGGCAGCATTTCATTCTGTTGTAGATAGGGTCACTATGAGTCGGAACTGACTCAATGCCACCTAACAAAAACATTGGCAATTTGGCATAAAAAGATAATTGAGGTCTTTGCCTTCACGAGGCTTGCATTTTAGCCTATAAACAAGTAAAGAAGCTAATAAAGAAGATAATTTCAGGTAGTGAAGAATGTTATGGAGGAAATAAAACAGGGTGATGTGTCAAGAGAATGAACAGGTGGTTAGGGAAGGTGTCTCTGGGAAGGTAACATGTGAGCTAAGGTCCGTGTGTCCATCAGATTTTGCTGCACAACAAACCACCCTAAAATTCAGTGGCTTACAACAAGAAGCATTGATTTCTTGCTCATACATCTGTGGATCACCTGGGTTTTGGCTGATCTAGGCTGGGTTACTTTGGGCTTGGCTCTAGGCCTTGGGTTAGATTCAGATGTACGGCACTTGTTTCTCCTTTTGGGGGGTAAGCTGGACTCCTAGGACATCTTTATCTTATGGTAACAGCAGAAGTGCAAACTACACAAACACATGCCAAGACTCTGCTAACATCCCAACTGCCAAAGTGACAAAATCAAGGGACAGGAAAGTACACTCCTCCTACTGTAAGACCATGAAAAATGGACAGGTAATACAATCACAAGGGAGAAGAGAATATAGGATGAATAACTCACTCTATCACAGCCTGAAAAATGAGAAAGATGCAGCCTTGTAAAGACCAAAGGGGAATACACAGGTAACAGCAAGAAGGATCCGCTATGTGAGTGGGCTAGAGAAGCACAGAAGATGGGCACCCAATCTAACTTGCAGGCGCCTAAGAGGGCTTTCATATTTGATGAAGGTTTCTCAATACTCTCACCCTACTCAGGACAGAATGCTCTCAAACAGAATGAGGCTGAACTTTCAAATGTCTGACTGCTGGACAAAGGAACCAAAGGGCCAGCATCTTCCTTGCTTCTTTTTGTTCTCAAACCACTGTCACACCTAAGATGATACTGGTAGCCATCAAGGGAACAGTTTCAAGAAAGTTGTGGGAGATAGTAAGGACATGGTGCCTGTAAGTGTAGATACTTACTCTGAAATTTACTAGAGATAAGAAATGGGGCAGGGGGGTGAAAAAAATATATACCAAGCTCATTCCCATCCCAGGGCATTTGCATATGCTTTTCCTTCTGCCTTTATCCTTCTGGTAGAATGCTTTTCCACCAGGTCTTCACGGAGCTGGCTCATTCTTATAATTCAGGTCTCAAGTCAAATGCCACCTTCTTAGAAAGACTCTTTCTGACCTCCCTCCAGCCATCTAAAGCAGCCGTGTCCCAGCCCACATCACTTTCTAAGACTTATTATTATCTTCATTGCATTTATGATTACCTATTTTTTTATTTTTGTTTGTTTACTTCCTTATTGTCTATCCTTCTCACCAGAATGGGTTCAGGGACACTTGATTTGTCATGCTCACTGTAACCCCAATTCCTTCAATAGTACCTGAAGCACAGTAGGTGTTCGAAATATTGTTGAATAATTAAATGGCAGAACGAATAAATTTGGAAATATGGAAGGAGAGGAGAAAGTGCAGTGATGAACGAGGAGAATATAGAAAGAAAAGCAAGAGACATGATAAGAAAGGAGAAAAATAATGTGGAGAAAACTGAATAGAGAAAAAAAAGCAGTTAAAAAAAAAGAGAAGAAGAATTTCACTGGGGAACGTAGGGGTTAATATCTCTGACTGCTGCCCAGATGCTTGGTGTTTGAACAGGGTGATTCAGGGGAATAGTGCTTAACAAGGGTCTTGCATCTCATTTACATCCCTTAATCCATCAAAATCTGACCAGGGGACACCGAGTTGTAGACTACTATACATTTTGCATTCTTCCGCTATGTTGGAAACTATTAGAACAACAGCTCAGAACTAGCCCTGTAGGAATAGAAAGGTCAAAAGACAATCTGTTTCTTGTAAATAAATAATAATAAATTACCATGTTTGAATATACTCAGGAATCCTGCTGTGACTGGAATGTCACTCTGGATTAGAACCTCTTGTTGACAGCCCAGAAAGAAGGGTCTTTCAAAGTCCCCTCTGCCTAAACACTCTCTCCCATTTAATTCTGGTAAATTCCTGCCTCCTCTCCATTTATTCTTTTTCTCCTTCTGAGAATTCCCGCCAGAATTCTAATTATTAATTCTTTTCTTTTTTTTCTCCAAAGATTCATTTTTCCCAAATGCTTTCCAGGAAGTTCATTGACTGAATCCTTCATTTCACTAATTTGTCCTTTAGCTGTATTCATTCTGTTGCCCAACTTACCACTGACAACTTATTTTTCATTTTAGCAATATAGTCTTCATGCCTAAAATCTTCAAATGGTTCTTCAAAACTTCTTATTTCTATTTTATGTTTCTAAAATCTTATTTCTCTCAGGATATTTATTTTTCTTATTTTAATTTTTTATTCTCTCTAATCCATTATTTCTGCTTCTTGTGGCATAAAGTATTTAGTTTGAGGTCTTGTTATTTTTTTCCTATAAATTCATAATCCTTAGGAACTATCAGATACTTTGGATGAATATGGGGAAAGGAAATAGGGTTGGGGGCAAAAATCTTGATCTTAGTTCGTGTTTCTCCAGGTAACTTGGGCTATGGTGAGGACCTTCAGGAAAGAGAGCCGGATGTCATAGTGTGGATACAATCACTTCCTTTTTTGCTCCCACCTTCTCTCTTCTCTTCTGGGAAACGGCCAGTGCTTAGGCTGCAGATAGCAGTGTTTTCCAAGGGCTACCACCCTCTCTTGGATTGCCTAGGGACCAGCCAGTTTACCTGCCAGCCTTGTTATCAGTCCATCACCCCTTAAAAGCCCCTGCCCTGTCTTGCTATTATTCTCACTGCATCAGGCTAGTACTGAGTTGGCATTCTGTTTTCCTTTCCTGCAATAGCAAAGAGAGAGGGCAAGGATTCACCTGTGAAAAGAAGAGTCAATAAACTCTAAAGTTCTCACCTTGACTACTGCCTTTTGTGGCACTAGGGACTCTCTTTCCCTATGCTGTTTTTTTCTGTTTCATACCAACACTCAACCACAATGCCCATAGTTACAGTTAGATTGTAGGATCCATCAACCTCTCTCTCCCTTCTGCATCATCAGGATTAGATTCAGGGAAGAGTCAGAAACCTTTATTAATTCTCCTTTACATACACATGTAAACGCAATAAAACATAATATTTGAGACCTCACATAAGCATATTTGTAGGACAAATTTTCTAGAAATGCTGGATCAATGGGCACACACATATTAAATTTTGATATAAATTGCCCAAGTGCCCTTTAAAACAGTGTACCAATTCACACTGTCAATCTTAGTACCAATTTCCTTGCAAAGACTATACATGAGGTATTACCAAATATTTCAATGTTTAGAAGCTCTATGATGGTTTTGGTAGAAGCACAACAATACATTAGAAAAATGGCATTTTTTTTTTTTTCTATTTGCAGTACTTCAAATTATGAGGAACACTGAAAAAATTTTCATATGTGTATTGCGGCATTCCTTATAAAAGTTGAGAAGAGGGCTTAACCTAAATATCCATCATCAGAGTGGTTAAATAATCTGTGGACTATCTAGTTTACAGGAAAAAAATGATTAATAAACAATGAAAAAATGCTCTACTCTAACTATAAAGAAATATGAATTAAAATAACAAATATAATACCATTAGTTTTAACCTCATACCACTAAAAAAGATTAACTCCCATGGTTGGCAAAGCCCCAGTATTACTACTGTTAGCTCTTGCTCTTGAATTCAAATGAAAGTGATGACTCTGTCAAATGCTTTTGCCCAAAATCTTGGCCTTTCCTACTTTTTAATTCCTCAAGTTGCACGAAAGGTAGCATTAAAATTGCTTTCTATCACCTATGTTCTTATTTCATCAGAACTTGACACTCTTTGTCCCTTAACTCTGGATGAGAAACAAAATAAGGGCAGAAAGAAATCAACTAGATTTCCACTTGCTAATGTTCAGTACCCCAAACATTTGTTACATTAGACATCATCTAATATCTTAATTGTGGCTTCCCCAAAAGGAGCATCTAAGATCTTGAGTACAGGGAGCTTATTTGGGAAGTAGTTCCTGGGAGCAAGAGTGAGAGTGGTGAGAGTAAGGCAGGGAAAGGTATAAGTCACTGAAGAGACGTTCTGAGTCAGTCAATGCTGCGAGTGACAGGGGCTTAATTCCTCTGATGACTCACCGAGGAGATGTAATTGCACCTCAGAATTGTCCTTCTAAAGGACAGGAGGCTGGGGTCTTTGTCCCACTCCCTGTCAGTTGAGGGTTACCTCAGGATTAGCTTCTCTGCTCTTCCAAGCCTTCCAGAGACTTTAGAAAATATACTGAGGTACAGAAGTAGGGATATGGAGTGAATGTTTGAGATAGAATGCTGTCAGTGTACATGAGAACTGTCTGCACAGCTGAAGCTGATATTAGAGGTGAGCCAAGGGTGTGGGATATAGTGCACAAAGACACCCACTACATGCTGTTGTCAGCTGCCGTCAAGTCAGTCCCCGACTCATGGCGACAACATGCACAATAGGATTGGACCATTGTGATTGATATGGTGTTCACTGGCTAATTTTCAGAACTAGATAGCCAGGCCTTTCTTCCTAGTCCATCTTAGTCTGGGAGCTCCACTGAAACCTATTCAGCATTATAGAAACAGGCAAGCCTCCATTGACAGATGGGTGGTAGCTGCACTTGAAGTGCACTGGCAGGTAATTGAACCCAGTTCTCTAGCATGAGAGGTGAGAATTCTACCACTGAAATACCAGGAAACTCAAGTATGAGTTCCCCAGTAACTTTTCTGACTCTGCTCCTGCATTCAAGGGAAATGATACACGCTTCTCTCGTGAGAAGACTCAGGCCCACCTGGACATCCCCAGGCATCTGTACCCATCTATCCCCCAACTCTGACCACCAAAGGCTGCCTCTGAGAAATAACTATTTACTGCACGCCTGTTTATGGGGAAATTTGTCACGGCTGCTGCAACACTTGCATTCTCCGCACAGCCTCATGCCTCTGGGAAGCCTGACCAAATCAAATGAGTTGATTTTAAACTGCGTCTTGTAGGGAATGCGCTTATTTTCAGCAATTATCTTTGGAGTCGCTGAGATAAAAGCTTCTGAAAATTAATGATTCTCACCAAGGTGTTGGCTTCTTTATATGCAGAGCTGAACTGCATACAATTAAAGGAAAGCTAGGCAGATGGTATTAAAGGAAGAGGGTTTTTCCAATAAGAAAATACAGAGAAGAGGTGGTCAGGATAAAGGAAAGAACTATGGACATAGAGTCAGGAAATCAAGGTCAAATCCTGTGTGACCATGGGCAAATCACCCCCCCTCTCTTGCTTTCAATGTTGTCATGTTTTAAATGGAGAAAACATATGTTGGGGGAAACAAGTTTCTTTAGAAGCTGACAACAGAATTCCTCCCAAGAAAAAACTAACATATCTTTTCATGAGAACATATTTTATTTAACACGTATTTTTTTGTCTAAACAAGTTAGTATGGGGTGGGAAAAAAAGAGATAGCTAAACTACCTTGCACGAGAAATTATCATGGATTTAGGTCCAAGACAGCTACTGGGGAGACAGGAGAACTGCAACCGATACCCAAACCCATTGGCTTCGAGTTGATTCCAACTCATAGTGACCCCTTAGGACCAGGCAGAACTGCCCCCACAGTTTCCAAGGAGCGCCTGGTGGACTCGAACTGCCAGCCTTTTGGTTAGCAGCTGTAGCACTTAACCACTACGCCACCAGGGTTTCCGTATGCAATGGATAGAGGAGGGGATATCAAGTTCATGGTAGGGCAGTGAATCTAGAAAATGAGAGGTGACCAATACGATGTGAGTGGAGGTGATATGTGTCACTTCCAGGGAGAAGCAGTGAAAAATTCATGTGAATCCTCTTCCATGCTTAGTGCTGAGATGATTTTGTGTTCCCTTTGGTGAAGCTACAAGAAGGTAAGGCATCATCAGTTTGGGCCCCTGAGTGACTGTATGGAGCTGATCCCTCACCAGCTTGCACAGCAGGAATAAATGTTTGTTAGGTGAGGCCACTATGAGATGTAGAGGTTGTTTGTTACCTCAGTATAACCTAGATTCTTCTGGTTCTTCTTTCCTGCTTCCAGCATAAGTCCCTGAAGAACTTGTGGAAAAACTGGGAGAGATTAGTTAGATTCTCCACTGTACATGGGATTGAGGTTTATGCTGGTTCTCTTCCCCGTTCCTTACTGCTCTGCTCTGTCCCCCAAACCAGTTGCTCTCAAATTGATTCTGACTCATGGCGACTCCATGTGTGTCAGAGTAGAACTGTGTTCCATGGGGTTTTCAAAGACTGATTTTTCAGAAGCATATTGCTAGGCCTTTTTTCCAAGTCACCTCTGAATAGACTGGAACCACCAACCTTTCATTTAGCAGCCAAGCGCATTAACCATTTGTACCATTCAGGGTCTCTGCCCTATGCCCCAAACCAAAAAAAAAAAAAAAATTGTCAAGTCGATTGTGACTCATAGTGACCCTATAGGACAGAGTAGAACTGCCCCCAGAGAGTTTACAAGGCTGTACTTTTTACAAAAGCAGACTGCCACATCTTTCTGCCAGGGAGCAGCTGGTGGGTTCAAACTGCCCACCTTTCTATTAGCAGCCAAGCACTTAATCACTGCACCTCCAGGGCTCCTAGCCTCTGTGCCCCAAGGAGGTATTAATCTCCACAGATTGACTCACCCAGTGTCCCTCACCATCTGGCTGCTGAATGGGAGCAGCCAGTGGGAGGCAACACCAAGAGGTCAGAGAGCAGAGGAGAGAGAGGATGACGTAATTTATTCCCGGCCTCTAGATGGACTCTTAAGTCCAGGGTTTCTTTTAGATGGCCTCCGGTTTGGCCTACCTACCTACTTACCTAGCTGATCTCCTTCCACTTCTAAAGCTCTTTCAGGGTCTGATAATACTGCTTCTCCCTCTCTTCCCTAAATTTTCAGGCCTGGGGGTGGTAATGGCTCCCCACTGTTGCTCATCCTGGGGTGCTTCACCATCCCTTGCTGGCTCCTTAATTCTGTCCACACCTTGTAAATAAAGAATGCTATCCCTTTCTTCCTGGGATTCTGATGTTTACAAGGCTAACACCAATTTTATCTAAATTTCAAAAAACAGGATGAACCCGGTAAGCCGAAGGTTTTGGGAATACCCAGGGAGCTAACATCTGGAATACAAAAAAAGTACTTGAAAAAATTGTTATGAAAGGGCCTGGA
This sequence comes from Elephas maximus indicus, assembly GCF_024166365.1. Lineage (NCBI taxonomy): Eukaryota > Metazoa > Chordata > Mammalia > Proboscidea > Elephantidae > Elephas > Elephas maximus. The sequence goes on along the minus strand of NC_064830.1, from coordinate 85,639,475 downwards.
ACATAGAAAGTATGCCACGAATACAGATCTGAATCTGAGGAGAGCTCTCTTCAAACTGAAAGAAATAAAGCTTTTGTTTCAACGAGACTTCTTGGTATTTCACATCTGTCCATTTGACACTTACTTTGAAGGAGCTGGCTGTCTTTGGTTAAATTAGGCCATAAATCAAGAACACTGAAGTACATCTTGAAACCCATCTCTTGTGGATTTTCATCCTAGCTCTAACAGAGGCTTCTCAAGATGGAGCTGGAGGAGATGTGAAGTTACACTAAACTCTTGGGGAAGGTTTTGTTTTTTTTTTTTCCTTTATAACTGAGAGGGCGGGTGTCCATCAGGGTCCTTCCCTCCCAGCTACCTGCAGAAGCCCCACACTGCCCGACATGGAACCTGAGAGCTTTCTCTTCTTCCCTCACCTCTTCCCCTCTCAGACACTGAGCCAGGTGGCACTAACTGGAGTGGCAAAGCCAAAACACTGTGAATTGATATCAGCATAAATAAAATAAGATTCCAAATCCTGTTTGACGAGGTAAGAGCAGAATTTAGGATCTAATCATTATCAAGTTAACAAACACAGCAAATGATGCCAAATATTGACAGAGCCGTTCAAAAAGTGGTCCTCGGGCAAATGGGAAACTGATGCCAATGGGTGAGAGTGAGGCATGCCAGTACACCAAGCAACTCCAGGGTGCACAATTCACATAGGATGCAATGTGAGTGATGTCGCCTGGTGTTGTGCAGCACAGTACACTTGCTCAGTCAGAAGCCAGCTCAGCGAAGATGAATTCTAGTAGGAGAGCACCAGTGGCTACCCTTTATCCTTTCACAGACATTCCCTTGTTTGCCTTAAAGGTAGAGCTCTCTGAGCCAGAATAAGTTGGATTCTCTTTCTGTAAAACGGTGAGTTCTAAGAGGAGTTGTCATAACTTCAGATGGACCATCAAGCCAGGACAGTTTAGTAGAGTTTGCTCAATTCTGCGGATGCCAATGTGGCCAGACAAAGGGAACCAGTGAAATTTATTATCTTCCTGAGATAGGTAGCTTTCTGATGAAATTTACGAACATATTGCCAGTTGCCACCAAGTCAATTTTGATTCATGGCGACACCATGTGTTACAGAGCAGAACTGTGCTCCAAAGGGTTTCAAGGCTGGGATCTTTCAGAAGCAGATCACCAGCCTTTCTTCTATGACACCTCTGGGAGGGTTCCAGCTGCAAATCTGTCAGTTAATAATTGAGTGCTTAGCCCTGTGCACCCAGGGACTCCTAGAAACGTATATAGACAATATAATGTCTGGAACAACCCAGAGTTCTTTCTGAGCCCTGGACTCAGACTATTAGCTGGAAGTTGATCATCAAGGGGTGGACTATCATAGTGTCTAAAAGCACGGATTCTGGAGCCCAACTGCTTGGATTCAAATCCTGGCTTTGTCATTTATTAGCTGGGTGAGCTTTGGACAAGCTACTGCACCCCCATGCCTCAGTTTCCCCAACTATAAAGTAGAGATAATAAAAGTACTTTCTTCATAAGATTATTGATTATTGTACATAGCAAATGAGTTATTACGACTGAAGCCTAAAATAATGTGCAACACATAGTAAGGGCTATACTTCCTGTTACTACTCTTCCATCACGCATCTGTTGGTTTGTCATACTGTGGTGGCTTGAGTGTTGCTGTGACGCTGGAAGCTATGCCACCAATACTTCAAATATTAACAGAGTCATCCATGGTGGACAGGTTTCATCAGAGCTTCCAGACTAAGATAGATTAGGATGAAAGGCCCAGCGATCTACTTTTGAATATTAGACAGTGAAAACTTTATGAGTCACAGCAGAATATTTTCCAAGGTAGTGCTGGAAGATGAGCCCCCTAGTGGTTGCCACGATGGACTCTAGCATACCAATGATCATTACATAGAGCAGGACTGGGCAACGTTTTGTTCTGTTGTACATGCGCTCACTATGAGTTGGAGCAGACTCAACAGCAAATAGCAACAACGTTATCTCTGTCTGGATAGCCCAGAGGCAACACACACTCAAATATTCCAAATGGAATTCATCATTTCCTTTCCCATCCAAACAGAAAATTTCTGCTATGAACACTGATTTACTGATCTTGTATATAACTTCCCTATTTTTCCAGAGGCCAAAACCCAACCTCTTAAGACTTCTCCCTCTCCTTCCCCACTCCCCACAACTGGTAACCAAATCCTGCTGCTTCTACCATTGAAATATCTTATACCTGTCCCTTGCTCTCTTTAGCCCTCTGCCACAGCCTTTATTCAGACCTTGTACTGACCAATAACACAACTTCCATTCATTTCCTGGCTTTAAGTCTCTCCCTGAATTCACATCTTCATCCAAGTCAATCCCTGCTGCCAGAATGACCTCCCTAAAACATAAGAGCTAAATGGGTATGCTAGGTAGGCTAGGCTAGACTAAGTTACATAACAAACAACTGCCCCCACCCCACCCCCACCCCCACCTTCAGGGGCCCAACTCAAGGAAGGTTTAGTTTTTCATTTACAAAACAATCCAATGTGAGTGGGATGGCTCTTTTGTGTTGCTTTCCTCTAACTCAGGGACCAAACTGCTACTTTTTTTTTTTTTTTTTTTTTTAACCGTGCTGTCTACTCCAGGGCACTGGGTTATTTGCAACTCATGGCTTGGTGGACAGCAACACAAACTAGACCAGTGGGTCTCAAATTCTGATCTCAGGATTCCTTGACAATCTTAAAGAAATTCTGCTGTTGTAGGTTACAACTAACAACATTTACCATATTAGAAATTAGAGCAGAAAATATGTTAAATATTATTTATTCATTTAAAAATAATAGCTAACTTATTACATATAAATAAAATATTTTATGAATAATAATATAAATTAATGAATAAAAGAAGAAAATGTTTTGTTCCCAAACAAAAAATTTAGAGAGAAGAATTACATTGTTTAACACATTTTGGCAAATCTTTAACATCTGACTTAATAGAAAACAACTGGAGTCTCTGATCTGCTTTTGTGTTCAATCTGTTGTGATACATTGTTTGGTTGAAGTAAACGAAGAAAATCTGGCTTCACACAGGTGCGCAGTTGAAAAAAATGGGAGTAATAACATTTTCAGATAATTGTGTATATTCTTCTTTGGAACTATGCCCAAACTTGCAAGTGCTTATTTTCTTAAAGGCTATTGCAATGAAGAATATGAAACCCTATCAATGATGCTATATTAAAGCACATTGAACTGTCTTACAGTTTGATGGATCTTTGCCGGCATGATTTTGCAATATCATGCACTGGTCATTTTGAAAATATTGGTTCCCTGACTTAAGCAGATCGTCCAAATGTTGACACATTTCATTACACTACATTAAAAAAACATATCAATTAACATCACCATTCATCAGAAATATCTCCAACAATTGGGAAGCTGTCAAATTCACGGTGGCAGATACAAGTTTTTAAAATTCTAATTTTCACCTGAAAGTTGAACTTCATCTCAACAAATATTGTCAGTTGTTTTCTTTGAAGTGATAGGCTCACTTCATTCATTCTCAAGAAAATGTCTGCCAAATACCCACGTCTGAATAACCATAGTTTGCCTGTCAGTTCTTCTTTCAAGTAAAAACGGTGTTACATAAAAAAAAAGCTGCAAGGTCATTAAAAATGACTATTTCTTCCAAAACAAAAATTTAGTGATCAAACAGGCATTGTTTTACATTTCAAAAAATCTCTATAACGTTAGGCTTGCAACTCAATTGCATAAGTGCTTTTTCTCAAAACTGTCTTCACACCTTGGTTTGCGGCAGAGATACTTTATGCCTATGTTCCATTTCATCACACAGAATATTAAAAAGAGTTGTACTCAAGGGTCAAGATTTAATGAAATTAATAATTTTTATTGCTACATCAAGAACATTTACAAGTGAAACCAGCACTCTTTTTTAATGCCAGCATGTGGCAATAAAGAACACAGTATTAGTACAGTTTGGTGCCACTGCCTTGATTCGTGCTAAAGTGCCAGTTTTTATTACGAAATAGTTTTAACATGAAAATATTTTCGACCTTGCAGACCCCTTTAGAAGGTCTCAGGGACCTCCTGGGGTCCTTGTTTCACACTTTCAAAACCTCTGACCTAGCCTACTCTGATTCATACAGTATTCCTGGCCAAAAAGCCTCATGTGCAGCCCCCACTCGTCTGTCAATGGAGGTTTTTCCGTGTTTCTACGATGCCGAACAGGTTTCAGCAGAGTTTCTAGACCGAGACGGACTAGGAAGAATGACTGAGTGATCTACTTCCAAGAAATCAGCCAGTGAAAACCCAATGGATCACCATGATCCAATCCCATTGCGCATTGGTGGCCGGCTGAGGGTGGTTAACAATAACATCATCCAGTCTGTGCTATTCAAATTTGCTGTGTGGGCTGATATCAGGCTGCAATCCAAGCGAAATAGAAAAATTGAGGGCAAGCGTTTAGAAACTTTCATAGTAATTTTACAACATAATTTTATGTCTGGAGAATCTGACGAAAAAAAAGAGGAGAGTGTTTTTTCATTTTCTAATAATTTATTGTATTTGACAATATATCCATCTGTGGCAAAATTTTCTTTAAGCTTTTAATTTCTTTTGCCCCAGATAGTTTGAGAAGCATTAACTTAGAGAATAAAATTAAAATTCTCATGCCTTTAAAGGTCTTTCACAATCTGTACTCGGTCCACCTTTCCAAGCACGTCTCCAATCACTCTAACCCAACAGGCTAAACCAGGGGTTGTCAGATTAATTACAGCCTGCAGGCCAAATCCAGTCCATTCCTGTTTTTCTAAGTAAAGTTTTATTGGAACACAGCCATGTCTCTTTGTATCTATAAGATTTCTGTAGATCAAGTTGAGAAAGTTCCCCTCTGTTCTTATATTTTAGGAGAGTTTTTATCATCAATGGGTGTGGATTTTTTAATGCATTTTTAGCATCAATTGATATGATCATGTGATTATTCCCTCTTTAGCTTATTAACACGGTGGATTATATTGATTGATTTTTGAATCGTGACCCAGCCTTGGACCTTTGGAATAAACTCCATTTTGTCATGGTATATCATTCTTTTTATATAGAATGTTGAGTCCTATTTGCTAATATTTTGTTAAGGACTTCATGAGGAATATTTGTCTGTAGCTTCTTTTTTTGTACTATCTTTGTCTAGTTTTGGAGTTAGAATGATAATAGTTTCATAAAATGAATTGGAAAGTGCTCTCTTCTATTTTCTGAAACAGACTGTGTAGAATTGGTGTTAATTCTTTAAAAGTTTGAGAGAAATCTCCAGTGAAATCATCAGGGATTGGAGATTTACTTTGGAGGAGTGGGGTTGTTAATAAGTCTCCCTCCAAATTACAAATTCAATTTCCTTCATAGTTGTATCGTTGTTTGTTGTGTGCAGTCGAGTCTATTCTGACTCAGAGTGAACCTACGTGACAGAGGAGAACTGCCCTGTAGGGTTTCCTAGGCCGTAATTTTTACAGGAGCAGATTGCTAAGTCTTTTCTCCCTCAGAGTTGCTATTGGGTTCGATCCACTGACCTTCTGGTTAGCAGCAAGCACTTAACCATTGCTCCACCATGGCTCCTTTTAATAGTTATGTTGTTGTTAGTTGCCATCGAGTCGGTTCCAACTCTTAGCAACCCTATGCACAGCAGAATGAAACACTGCCTGGTCCTGCATCATCTTCACAATTATTGCTATGTTTGAGCCCACTGTTGCAGCCACTGTGTCAATCCATCTCATCAAGACTCCTCATCTTTTTTGCTGACCCTCTGCCTTACCAAACATGATCTCCTTCTCCAGAGACTAGTCCCTCCGGATAACATGTCCCAAGTACATGAGATGAAGTCTCCCCATACTGGGTTCTAAGGAGCGCTCTGGCTATACTTCTTCCAAGACAGGTTTGTTCATTTTTCTTGCAGTCCATGGTATGTATATTCAGCATTCCTCACCAACACCATAATTCAAAGGCATCAATTCTTCAGCCTTCCTTATTCATTGTCCAGCTTTTGCATGCAAATGAGGAAACCAAAAATATCATGGCTTGGGTCAGGCCCACCTTAGTCCTCAAAGTGCCATCTTGGCTTTTTAACACTTTAATGTGATTTTTTTTTGCAACAGATTTGCCCAATGCAATACATCCTTTGATTTCTTAACTGCTGCTTCCATGGGTGTTGATTACGGATCCAAATAAAACGAAATCCTTGACAACTTGAATCTTTTTTCCATTTATCATGATGTTGCATATTGTCCAGTTGTGAGGATTTTTGTTTTCTTTGAGGTTTAATTCATACTGAAGGCTGTAGTCTTTGATCTTCATCAATAGGTGCTTTAAGTCCTCTTTGCTTTCCACAAGCAAGGTTGTATCATCTGTATACAGGAGGTTGTTAATGAGTCTTCCTCCAACCTTGATGCCATGTTCTTCTTCATATAGTCCAGCCTCTCGGATTATTTACTCAACATACCGATTGAATAAGTATGGTGGATTTTAAACCACGAAGTATTCCCTTGTACTGTTCCCAACGACTGCCTCTTGGTCTGTGTACCAGTTCTGCACCAGCACAATTAAGTGTTCCGGAATTCCCAGTTTTGCAATGTTGTCTATAATTTGTTATGACCCACACAGTTGAATGCCTTTGCATAGTCAATAAAACACAGGTAAGCATCTTTCTGGTATTCTCTGCTTTCACCCAAGATTCACCTGACATCGGCAACAATATCCCTCTTATCTATTTGCTGAGACGTTTTTCTATTTTTTTATTTGCTTCAAGCATGTTTGCAATTGCTTGTTAAGGTATTTTTACCAAGACTGCCTCAAAATTTTTTGTCAGAGAATTCTAACATTTCTATCATCATTCCGTTGGTATCTATCAATTGTCTTTTTTGAGATCTTCCTGGTCTGTATTATGACAAGTGATTTTCAGTTGCAACCTGGACATTTTCATAAAATGAAGCTCTGGATCTTATTTAAATTTTGTTTTAACTGGTTTTTTCTAAAACCACTCTGGCAGGGGAAGAGAAGGTGCCACCTTGTTCCTTATAGATTGTTGTGGATTGAATTGTGCCCCCCTCCCAAAAAAAAATGTGTGTCAGCTTGGCTAGTCCATGATTGCCAGTACTGTGTGATTGTCCACCATTTTGTCATCTGATATGATTTTCCTATGTGTTGTAAATCCTACCTCTATGATGTTAATGAGGTGGGATTAGTGGTACTTATGTTAATGAGGCAGGACTCAATCTACACAATTAGGTTGTGACTTATTCTTTTGAGATATAAAAGAGAGAATAGAGTGGAGAGACATGGGGACCTCATACCACCAAGACACAAGAGCCAGGAAAACAGCATATCCTTTGGACCCAGGGTCCCTGCACTGAGAAGCTCCTTGACCAGGGAAGGTTGATGACAAGGACCTTCCCCCAGAGGCAACAGAGACAGAAAGGCTTCCCCTGGAGCTGGTGCCCTGAATTCAGACTTCTAGCCTCCTAGACTGTGAGAGAAAAAAATTCCTCTTTGCTAAAGCCATCCACTGGTGGTATTTCTGTTGTAGCAGCACTAGATGACCAAGACACAGGGGGAGGTAGAAATGCAGGTTTCCCTTTGTTGACACCCAAAAGGAGATTTCCTCAGTACTGCTGGAGGTGGGAGTTTCTGCTTCCTACATAGCCTCCACTGACACCATGGCAAGAGTGCCCTTGTTACTGCTCAATAATGATGAAAGTCATGACTCTCCACTAGAACTCCTCTGACACTATTCTAGTGGGGAATGGAAGGGGGGCTTTATTTCTGCAAGATATCATGGAATTCTAGGCTCCCCACATGATCTCCACTGACACTACTACATGGAGCAGACCTTGTTAGCAGTTGGCATGGATGACAGTACCATCTGCCTATTCAGCTTTCTCTGATACCATCCAGATGCAAGGCTGGGGTGGCTTGTTACTGCCTCACAAAGGTGGAAGTCTAAACTCCCCATTTGTCCTTCGCTGCAATGGTTGGGTGGGACCACAGTTTTTTTCTGTGGTGGTTGGCTGGAGTAGATAGAGTGGTTATCATCTGAAATTTTCTCTCTTGCTAGCTTGTTCCTTTCCTGATCCTTTCACTAGAGAGAGCAGACTTTATCAGGGTGTTTTGTTTTTTGTTTTGTTTTGTTTTGTTTTTGTCTGCTCTCGGCATTTTCAGGTTACTGGCTTCTTCAGCTCCAAGTCTGGGATATGTGAGGCACAAAAAAAAAAAAAAAATCAGTCAAACTCATAACTCATGAACATGTCCCTTGGCCCTTGGCCAGGCTGCTTTCTTCCCTAAGCTCTTCTGAGTTTTCTTATGGCTTGTTTCATACATAATATTTAGAGTTTTTAGTTGTACTTAATAAGAGGACTAGGGAAAACTACTTCTTTGCCATCTGCTCAGAAGCAGAAGTTTTGAAACTAGTGTTTAGATAAAGAGCTTATAAAGATAACATAGTCTTTCCTGCCCTCCCTCCTTTTCCACCATCTTTCCCACGAAAGTTATCAGTGCCAACACCTGGAGCATATGCTTTCACTTTTTCTCCATACTCATTTAAATATTCACATATACACACACGGAGTTTTTGTCACTGTTTTTACCAAGATGAAGTCATACTATATATGTTCCTGTGTAACTTGCTTTTCTCGTTAACAATATATAATAGGCATCCCTTTGGACCAATAGTCATGGATCTAACTCATTCTTTTTTTTAACTGCCTAATATTCCATAACTTATTTAAGTTGTTTTCAGTTCTATTACCTCAAAAAAAATTATTTGTATAGAATAGATTACCAAAAGTGGGACAGATCAAGACAAGTAGTACGTGTATTTTTAAGTTGAATAGATATGGCATGTCCCAAAAAGACACTGACAATTCAAATTTCAGTAATAATATGTGACAGTGCACATTTCTCCATACATCCTTACCAGTGCTAAAAGTTGTCCCTCATTTTTAATTTCTTTTCAGTCTTCCAGGGGTGAAATGGCATATTTTTTATTCACATATATTCATTGCCCATTTGGATGTTCCTTATTCACAGCTTTTTCCATTCTTCTGTTGGTTCATCAGTTTGTAAGAGCTCATTGTACTGTTTTATCTGTCATATGTATTGCAAATAGGTTTCTTCTGTCTAACTCCCTCCTATTTCTAGAGCAATTTGTGAACATTCTTCTTATCACACTTACCATGCCACTGACAACTGCTATCTCTGCTAAAGGCTGTGTTTTCTCATTTCTGTAGTCTCAGTTCTAAACAATAATTTGTACAAAGTAGGTACTCAAAGTGTGTTTGAATTCATTGTTGAATTTCCGTCTCAATAGAAAGGTCCCTCAATGTTCTTCTTCCTTTGTGCCACCCTGAGTAACACATTAATTACAGATGTTCCATCACGTGTTAAGCTAACCTGCACAATGACAACTTAAGCCAAGAGCCCAGCCAAAGTGACAGGAGCCTCATCCCCAGAACTGGGCTGTGGGCATGAGGAAGGAAAAGAAAATTGCACTGTTTGCCTATGAAGAACACTGCATGAGAGAGGAGGGAGTGTGCTCATTTGTTATTGCAGGTTATGAAGCTTATTTTCGTGTTATGTGTCATTGGCGGTGCAAACTGATGTTACGGACAGCTCAAAGCTTCTGTACTGAGTGATCTGCTGAAAGGAGTAGGAGTGAGACTGGGGAGAGGAAGTAATTTCCTTTCAGTCAGACTGTCCCCAGCCTAGGAAATTGGGACACCTCATGTCAGCCAATGCCACCAAAATAAAGTGTGACAGAGGGGTGGGCTGAACAGAGGATAAAAGGGATAGATGGGGTATGTGGGGGAAATCATGGAAGGAAATAGGAAGTAAATGTATATGAGGGACTGAGTGAACGCAGGTACCTAGGAAGTATCCTAAAATAGGGGAAAGAACTCAGTCTCTGAGTTCTCAAATGTCAGTTCTAATCTTGTATGTTACTTATCACCTGCGTTGTTCAAACTGACTAGTCACCTTTAACAGCTCGGAATAGCATTTGAACTCATCAGAGCTGAAAGCACCTCCCCCTCCAACATGGCATCTCTCTGTAGTGTTGCCTAAGAAAATCTCCCCAGGTTCCATTCCACACCTGGCTGCTGTTTTGTGCTTGACAATAGGGTTGCTATAGGGTCTCCCTATGAGTCTACTTAATAGCAATGGTTTTTTTTTTTTTTTTTGGTTGTTGTTGACACTCAGTCTGAGTTGAAGTTTTCTGCTAAGCTAGCCACTTAGATTCAACCTTAGACATAACAAGATTCATCTCTGGTTTCTAAAGCTTATCCTTACCCAGAAGGACAAATCTAGTTTTCACCCAATTCCATTTCCATAGTTGATCCTTGCTTCTGAGACTCTAATGTCAGAAGAGCCCAGAAGTCTTCAAAATGTTGCCAGTCCCCTGGTCATGCCAGGGCATCCACCCATGGCCTAGTTAAATGCCCCCAGGGATCAGGGCCATGTTGTTCTAACACAGCAGCTCTTGCAATAACTATGTGACCTGAGTGTGGTGGAAAAGAGAGAAAGATGGTGCTGGGCAGAATCCCTGCTCTACATGAAGATGATTAATAACTAGCTGGAAAGTAAAATGAAGAAGAAGATATCATTCCCAATATAAGTTACCCAGGAAAACTTTTCATTAAAACTGTAAAAGAACTGTATAGAGAAAATATCAAAAGACAAAAAAGAAAACCTGAGTAAATTAGCCATCTCCTAATTAGGAAAAGTCACTATTTTAAAAAGATGTCATTGCACTTTGATGCCTCCCTGGTTCTCCTCACATTAGTTTCACCTGGAATTCCATTTCCTACTCTTCTTCCTGGAAAAATCATACACATCCTTCTAAGCCCTTCCCAAAAGGCTCTATTCTGTGAATTAGGTAGGTGAATGGGAGAGATATGGAGGAACTGTTTAGAATGTGAAGCCTGGGGGCATGCCTGGGGATAACGGTAGGAGGGCACATAGAGGGCTTGAAGGTAATCAGGGACTAGGAGGGGTGCTGAGAGAAAGAAGCAATTGGAAGGGATTGGGGAAATAAGAAGTCTGGAAGACACTGGGAGAGGCTTAGAAGGACTTGAAGGATGTTACAGAGAATGTGGGTGGGTGGAAGACATGAAGAATCAAATAGGACTGGAGGTGACTGGAAGGCAGTAGGGGTTAGGGATAGGAAGAGTCAATTGTGCCCCTCTCTGTTCTCCATAGCACCCTGTGGAGACCCTAACTGGCTGCTTAATGCTGTGTCTCTAGTCTATAGACAATAACTCTTGTAAAATGAGGATAGCAGTAGAATCTACTCATAGGGACATGGTGAGGATCAAATGAGATAATGCCTGAAATGCACTCTCTGTGACAGGACCTCTGCTAAGCCCAGGGGAGAATAAAAAGATGAATCAGACGTGGTTCCCACCCCCAGGAGCTTATAGGAAAATAAGAGAAAAACATGAACACACAAGATAAGGTGGAATATACTGAAGGCATGGAGTTCCATCAAAACACAGCGGGGAGAGGTGGAAGGATTGGGATGCAGGATTTAATACAAGGAGTAGCAACTGATGCTATTAGCGCCCCGGCCCATATCCCTTCAGCTCGCTCCATTCCAGTATATACCAACAGCATCCCACTGCAAACACCTGTGACCCTCCACCTAAGGGTCAAGAAGACCCGGACTGCACACCATTAGCTTGAGTGAGCCTGGACCATAACACTTCATGACCACTAGCAGGTTAATAGAGAAATTCCCTGTAACCACAGGATTTTGGTCTTTATAGATAAAGTACCTTCTGAGTTGGGGCCTTGAGGAATGGCTGGACTTTGGGCAGGCAAAGATCAAGAGAATGGGACTGCAAATTGAGTAGAGGGAACAGAGACAAGGTTTGTTGCTTTAGTTGGAGTTTCTCATACATAGCCTCTGAGCTTCTCATTTGAAGCATTCATCTATTATTATTGCAATTATTTGGTTCATACCTGTCTTCCCCACTTGGGTAAACTCATGAAAATAGGAATTATCTCATTTATTACTAGTAAGGAGCCTTGGTGGCACAAACAGTTAAGCACTCGGCTGCTAACCAAAAGGTTGGTAGTTCAAGTGCACTCAGCAGCTCTACAGGAGAAAGACCTGGCAATGTGCTTCCATAAGGACTGCAGCCAAGAAAACCCTATGTTGTACATCTACTTCATCATATGAGTCTGTAGGAGTCAAAACTGATTTAAAGGCACCTAACAACAACAACAGTAATGCCTGACTTCTAGAAAATGTTCGACAAGTTGACTAAATGAGGAAGAACAAAATGAGAGAGAAGGCAGGATGGTTGTTTAGTGTACATGCCTACTCTTTACCTTGAACAGTTACCTCCTTACTGTACACATTGCATTTGGCATCTTATTAAGAGGCTTTCTCCTTCCATGAACTTTTACTTAGGTCACTTTGCCATGCACCAACCCCCCTCCCCACAACCTGTGTCTGTGTGCATTGGATCCATTTCTTGTTTTCCGTACCTCTCTTTGGACTTGTTGCTTCAGACTGTCCCTGGCTTCTGGGATCACCTGTGATCTGGATTTAGATTTATCCATTTGATTAAGAAAAAAAAAAATTGAGTGCTTAATGTGTACTCAGCACTGCTCCAGGCACTAGGGTATAGTGCTGAAGAACAATATCAGCATAATTTCTGCCCTCTCTGAACTTACATCCTACTGAGGGAAACAGGTAATCACATTCACAAAACACAGTACAGATTGTGCCTGCATGATCAAGAAGAAAAGGACAAGGCTCTATGAGATAGAATAACAAGCCATCTAAATTAGTCTAGTGCAAGAATGGGGGGAAGATGAGAAAAGACTTTTCTGGGGAAGTGACATATAAGCTGGGACCTGGAAGAAAAATATGAGCTAGTCAGGTAAGCAGGGAAATGTTTAAGAGATAAGGCTGGAGTAACTGGGCCAAATTATTATTCAGGGCCTTACAGCTCATATTAAGTTTTGCTGCAGTAATAAATATCAGTGGCTTACCAAAAACAAACAAACAAAAATATTGAAACCCATTGCCATAGAGTCAATTCTGACTCATAGCCACCATGTAGGACAGAGTAGAACTGCCCCATTGGGTTTCCACGGCTGTAATATTTACAGAAGCAGACTGCTGTAGATTTGAACTGTGGATCTTTTGGTTAGCAACCAAGCAATTAACCACTGTGCCACCAGGGCTCCCAGTGGCTTACAACAACAGTGTTTTTCCTACTCATGTTATATGCCCAATGTGCGATTTGGCTCCATGTTGCCTTCATGCCAAATGGGTCAGCCAATGCCAGTCTCATGGCAGAGGGAAAGGGAGAAATGAGGAGCCATAAGCTGACTCTTAAAGCTTCTGCTTAGAAGAAACACACATCACTTTTGCCCACATTATACTAGCCAAAGCAAGTCACATGGGTACTTTTGTGCTCAACAGGGTAGGAATATATAAATCTCTTGAATGAAGGAGACCTGAAAATCACAAGACCACGCCTAACATTAGTGGAGTAGGAAAATGGAATCCTCTGCTAGGAAGCAGCATCAGATATTTTGAATATTTATACAATTTCCTACATACATTCTATTCTGAGAGCAATGGGAAGCCATTGAAGGGTCTTTAGTAGTGTTAAGATTCATAATTCTAAAAAGATCACTCAGGCTACAGTGTGTAGAATCATTTGGAAAGAGTCAAAAATGGATGGTGTTTGGTTATCATAGTGGTAAAAGTGGGAGAAAATGGTGGTCTTGGACAAGGCTGATGGCGGTTGAAATAGAAAGAAGTAAGTTATATAAAAATTTGATGAGATAGCATTAATAAGACCTGGTGATTTGTTAATTATAGATAGTGAGGGAGAGTGAAGAATTAAGGATGATGCCCAGATTTCACTCTCTATATCTTCATGTCCATTACCCACTTATTTCCCAGCAACTCCCCATTTGCATTAAATACTTCATCTCCCATCATAACATCTTCCTCTCCATCTCAAATCCTACTACTATCTCCAGTGACTTCAGTATCCACTTGAAAAAAACTGTCCAGTACTTATACCTCTCAAATCTTTGACCTCCTCAATCGTGTGGCCTTCACCTTCACTATTCTATGGCCATCCTCTCTTGTGACAACACCCTAGACCACAGTCATCCAACAAGAAATCCCATGCCTCTGAAATCTTAGATTCTAAGACCTATTACTGGAAACAGAAGATAATCATTCCAGATTTTTAAAAAATCTTCGTACTAACGTCTAACTTTTTCTCCTGCCTAGCAAAAAACTAACCCTGGATCATCCAACATGTGTCTCCTATGCATCTTCACTAGGCTTTAAGCTCTATTGGAAGAAATCACACAAGGAATGGAATCATTGCAAAATATTGATCTTAAAACTCAACTGAGGCCTTAATGCTGCTCTGAATATCTTGTAGGTTTCCTTTTTCCATAGCTTTTTCAGACTTTTAGTCTCCTGAATTTTATTATACACATCTTCTCTGCTCACCTTAGGTTAAAGCTTCACCTTTCTTACTTCCCAGAAAAAAAAAAGAAGGTAGAAATTCCATATTACTTTTCCTGCTCAGAACTCCTATGAAGGGAACTGCCCTTCACAGTTCCTGCTATACGGGCATGGCCAAGATTAAAATCACATGATCCTATCCACTGCCCACATGGACCAAGTTTGGATCATCCATTAACTAGCTAGTAACCAATAATTTGTAAGCCGGACTCAAAATACAAGGCCCAGACAATCTGATTTTTCCTTAGATTTGGAATTGAGACACCAAAGAAGGTAAAAAGAAAATGAGGTAGACTTGAGTTGGGCAGCCATTATGGGCCATTAGTAAATAGAAACATTATTAGCAAATAGAAATAACATATTAAAAGAAAAAGATGATCAGCAGAGAAAGGAAAACAAACAGCAACAACAAAAAAAAGATAAATGGAGAGGAAACAGTAATTTCCTGCCATCCATTAGTGAGAGAGGATCTTAGTTCCTAGTTCCAAACTCTGTAAGGCCTGGCTCTACTTTTGTTCCTTGGGCTCCTGAGACTTTTCATGTATATGCTGTGGTAGACTTTGCTCTCTGCCTATCCACATTTCCTTCACCTTTTTGCCTGAGTAACACAACCCTGGTTTTGTTTGGGGGAAAATACACACAATTAATTAATTCTTGGCCTCCTCAAATTCCCTTGCAGATGGGATGGTCATGTGACCCAGTTCTTCCTCCACCTATCTGCTCATTCACCTACAAACTACTTATATCCATACAGTCCTTCTCTTTCTAGAAGAGGTCCTGCATCCTCACCCTTCTTCACATATTCGAGATCTTATGTCCTTTTTTCTTCTCAAGAATCTTGCCCCATCGTTGGCCCCTTTTCACTTTTATCTTCAGCCTCTGCCTTTGCTCTGTCCCCTCTCATTTAAAATAAATTCTGCCCTTAATCCGACTTCTCCTTCTTGTTATTGCCATGTATTTCTTCTGTTCTTCAAGATCCTATTAGGAATTATCCTCACTCCGAACTCCCACTTCAACCCCTTCCTCTCACTCCTTAAACAATTTGATCCCCATATCCCACTGAAAACTTTTGTTTTGCATGTTTTTCACCACATCAAGGATGTGGTGAAACACATGTGAAATTATTCACTACAGATTAGTAAGTAAGCACAAGTAAGCCTGTGCTTACCTTGCTTACTGGGTAATCCATCCACGTGCCATGCCGTCTCTCACCTCCACCCCACATTTACCTAATTTAAGGTCTCCATTCAGGCATCATCTTTCCCAGAAGTTTTTTATTTTCTTTTGTTTTTCTAAAAATCATAATCCCCTTTGTTCCCAGTTAAGCTCTCTGCCTCAATTTCCTCAACTACAGAATGAGAATAATAATAGTACCTACTTACAGACTGTGAAAATGAAATGAGTTAGTATCTATAAACATGTTGAACCCTTGCTTGACACATAACAAGAACAATATAACTGTCTGCTCAGTGAATAAATAAATAGCTCTCCAAGCGAGCTTAGTCCTATCACATAATTACCACACTCTTACAGGCAATTTCAATAAAAAAAAAAAAATTTTTTTTTTTTTTTATTGAAATTGCCTGTTTATTGTTCCTTTTAGAGCAGTGGTTCTCAACTCTGGCTTCAAAATAAAATCACTTAAGGAGCTTTTAAAATTTTCAATTCCTAGGCCATATGCAGATCAAATAAATCAGTATCTATGAGTGGTGCCTGGGCATAAGTATTTCTAACCCCAACCCCAGATGACTCTATTGTGTAGTCCATTGGTTCTAATCCCTGGAAGCATATTAAAATTACCTGAAGGGCTTTTAAAAATTATTGATGCTTGGACCCCACGCTAGACCAAACTCAGAATGTCTGGAAGTGGGACCAGACATCAGCATTTTCATAAAACTCCCCACATGACTGGTACACAGTGAGGTATAAGGACCATGTTCTACACCAGGAGTCAGCAAACCCCAGCCCATGGGACAAATACAGTACACCACCTGTTTCTGTAAATAAAGTTTTATTGGAATGCAGCCACACTTCTTCAGTTACATATTATTTAGAGCTGCTTCTGTACTACAATGGCAGAGTTGAATAATTGTGACTGAAACTGTAATGCGCCAGAAGCCTAAAATGGTTACTTTATAGAAAAAAAGTTCACTTACCCTTGCCCCTGATCCTTTCCTCACCATTGCATCCATATCACACGGTTTGGTGTGTGGCAAGTCCTTGAAAAATATTGGTCGATGTTACTCTTCTCCCTCTCTCTCCTATAACCTAAAGGCCGAGGCTATTTTTT
Organism: Elephas maximus indicus; assembly: GCF_024166365.1. NCBI lineage: Eukaryota > Metazoa > Chordata > Mammalia > Proboscidea > Elephantidae > Elephas > Elephas maximus. Next base: position 85,622,635 of record NC_064830.1, on the reverse strand, counting down.
GGCTTAACTTTATGATCCAGGAGAATAAATTCAGCAAGTCTTGGAGACAATGCCTTTTGTGGAATGTTTCACTAGCTCCAGGACACTTCATCAAAACAGGGCTCATTTTACTTTTCTTCTAGTAAGTGGCTCAAAGCAAAGATTGGTTTCTGCTTCTCCAATAAGCAAGTGTCCTCAGGGAGACTTGACATTCCCCATTTAATTACCAGCAACAGAGTCAGATTATTTCCCCTGGGTTTTACCCCATCTCAGCCAGAAAGTCACTCTCACACAAGTGGAGGATGGGGTAAGTTCCCTGTCACCACCCCTTCCCACCCACCCTTACTCCCCCAAAAATAAAAGCAATTTACTGTGAGTCTTCCTCTTCTCCTTTCAAGCCATCTCATTTTCTCAAAAATACATCTTAGCACACTTGACTCTAGGTTACCTCAAAGAATGAGGCCTTTTTCAGTCTGTGGATAGATACCAAGGAAACGGCTACAAATTTAACAAGGTTATTTTACCTGTTTTGGGTCTTTCCAAATCTTGTCAGGTATGCAAGAACCTAGTGAATTGGGAGGAGACATAGAGCACAGCCTTTGGGCCACAGGGAAAGAAATTAGTGAGAATCATTAGTTATAATCACCCCAGGTCCCTTCTCGTTGGAGAGATAAACAGGCTTGTTCATAACATGGTGTAATTTTATTTCTATTACTCTCCCTCAGCTGCTGGGAGATCCCAGATGTAGTTCTTGGGATGCTCCCAGGCTATTATTCAACAACTGACTCACTCTGACTCCTTAAGAATGTCAGTTCTTATGCAGTATAATTTGGTTTCTGCAAAACAGGACTAATTTCCTCATCTCTAGTCTATTTTCACAGAGGTACTCTGAGGGGTAAATTGAGTGAGATGTGGAATAGTCTTTAAGAACTGAGTGATACTGCCAAAGGCCATCAAATCTAGTCCCTCATCTCCAGACCTCAGAACTCTAGAACCATAGAATTTTAGAGGCCCAGTGAGGGGTAATCACTCATGCAGACTTGTATTTCATAAGCCTATATGACATCTCCTCTTGTATAGCCAATGATTGTTGTTGTTAGCTATCATATAGTCAGTCCCCAACTCATGGTGTCTCTATGGGTTTTCACTGCCTGACTTTCTAAAGCAGATTGCCAGGGCTTTCTTTCTAGTTCATCTTAGTCTGAAAGCTCTTCTGAGATGTGTTCAGCATCATTGCAACACACAAGCCTCCACAGACAGATGAGGTGGTTGCCCACAAGGTGTATTGGTCAAGAATTGAACCTGGGTATCAAAGGCAAGAACTCTATCACTTAACCACCAATGTCTTCTGTATCAAAGAAAAGAATTCTATCACTTAACCACCAATGTCTTCTGTACCAAAGGCAAGAACTCTATCACTTAACCACCAATGTCTTCTGTATCAAAGGCAAGAATTCTGTCACTTAACCACCAATGTCTTCTGTATAACAAGTACATTGTCCAATATAACAAGTCTAAGAGTGAACTCTTGATTTCTCCCCGTGATCCCTAATCCCCGCTCCTCCCCATCTAAGTATATGACTCCAGCATCCACCTGCCCAGTTGCTCAGGCCAATACCTGAGAGTCATCCTGGAATGTGATGAATTATTTAGTATGGCCTTTCTCGCCATGGTCTTGTAACTCCTACCCAGGTGATTGGTCAGGGCTGTGCAAATAAGATAATTGTGGCCCACCAAGGGAACCGGTCAGTTTTGCCTTAAAAAACAGCCAATTCCAGAGCAGAAAGAAGAGCTCACCACCACCAAGGAAGGAGAAACCTGTAGAAGAGATTCAAAGGAAAGACCGGTAGCAGAGACCAACAGCAGAGAGCCACAGTAAACAGGTGCCTTTGGTCAGAGACTGAGGGTCAGGAAGAAGCCTACCCTGACCCACTAATTTGGGACTTGCCAGCTTCCACGACCACATGAGCCATTTCCCTTATATGCTTCATGAATTCTGTGAGACATTGCACCAAATTAAGGAATCCAAAGACAGGAGGGAGAGTACTGAGGGGAGAGGGAGTGGTTGATGTTAGCAGCTTAGAAAAGTTGGACATTTCGGAGATCTTTAACCTCCACCTCGTAGGAACCAGCTTTGTGCTGATCCTTTTATAAAAGAAATTATTCATTTACATCCTTAATAACTCTTTCAAACACCCCCACACCCAATTCATCAGTGAGCCTTGCTGCCTTTGCCTCCCAAATCACCACTGCTATTCGTCTAAACCAAGTTACCAGCACCATTCCCTGGACCACTTACTACTATCACTACTGTTGTTAGGTGCTGTCAAGTCGATTCCAACTCATGACAACTCCACGTGTGCAGAGTAGAACTGCACTCCATAGGGTTTTCAAGGCTTTGAACTTGCAGAAGCAGATCACCAGGCCTGTCTTCCAAGGCACCTCTGGGAGGGATTGAACACCAACCTTTTTGCTAGTAGTAGAGTGCTTAACCATTTATACCACCCAGGTACCTACTACAACTACTACAAAAATAAAAAAGTAAAAGCACTTCATTATTGTCTCTGCTTCTATTCTTGATCTGCTATAATCCATTCTCCATAAAGCAACCAGAGTTAGCCATCAAGACATTTCACTGTTTCACACCATCTGAAGGATTCTCTTTCATTTAGAATAAAATCCAGACTCTTCTCCTTGGCCTACAAGGTTATAGCAACCCTATGCACAACAGAACGAAACACTGCCTGGTCCTGCACCATCCTTATAGTCGTTGTTATGCTTGAGCCCATTGTTGCAGCCACTGTGCCAATCCACCTCGCTGAGCGTCTTCCTCTTATCCACTGACCCTGTACTTTACCAAGCATGATGTCCCTCTCCAGGGATTAATCCCTTCTGTTGTGCATAGGGTCACTATGGGTCAGAACCAACCCAACGGCACCTGACAGCAACAACAACAGAGACCTACTACAAAAATAAAAAAGTAAAAACACCTCATTATTCTCTCTGCTTCTATTCTTGATCTACTATAATCCATTCCCCATAAAGCAACCAGGGTTAGCCATCAAGACATTTCACTGTTTCACATCATCTGAAGGATTCTCTTTCATTTAGAATAAAATCCAGACTCTTCTCCTTGGCCTACAGGGCTATAGTTTATTTTTTCGACTTTGGCCCGATGGGCATTTGGGGCCAGAAAATTCTTTGTTGTGGGGGTTTTCCTGTGCTTTGTGGGATGTTCAACAACATCCATGGCCTTTACCTACTAGATGCCCGTAGCACACCTCCAAGTGGTGACTGCCTGTCTCCAAACTTCCCAAACTCACCCCAACCTCCAATGCTGTACCCTGCCTCCATTCACTAGGCTCTAAGCCCACTGTCCTAGTTTCTGTCCTTCAAAAACATCAAGCTTGTTCCACCTCAGGGCGTTTATTGACGTTTCCTGTTCCTCTGTCTGGACATAGCTGGCTCCTTCCCATTATCCAGGACTCAGTTCAAATTGTCACCTCCTCAGGAAGGTCATTTCCAATTATCTCATCTAAAGCAGCCCATTTCCCACCCACCTCCACTCCCTTACTCTTTATCTCATTACCCAGTTCTATTTCTTTTACAGCATTTACCATTTTCTTAAATTTTCATTCATTTACTTCTTCATTGTCGGTGGTTCTTTATAAGCTCTTTGGAACCTTATCTATCTCACTGTGCAGATAGATAAGGCACTAAGGGAAGGCACTCAATAAATATTTGTTAAGGATGGCTCAATGAATGGATAAATAAGATTAGAACTCATGTCTCCAAAGGCTTTATACAGGATTCCCTTCAAGGTTGGAATGAGATTGGAACCATTTCAAGAGAGTGATTATCACAAGAAACTATTACTGGTTAAGAATAGACTTCCTGGGTTGAAACCTCATCTCTACCATTTATCAACTGTGTGACCTTGGGCAAATTGCTAAGCCCTCTGACCCTCAGCTTCCTCGTCTGTAAAATGGGAATAATAATAGCATTCTCCTCATAAAGGCTGTTGCAAAGATTAAGTGACATAATCCATATATAAAGCGGTTTCTGACACATAGTAAGCACCATATGTTGTGTTTTTTGTTGTCATTATGGTTGTTCTACTGATCAAGGGGAAGGCTGAGCAAGGTTGATTGAGGGGACAATGACAGCCACTGCAGGATACAAACTTCCAGTGTCTGCTCACCTCTCTACCCTCACAGAGCAAAAGCAAATTCTAGAACTTTCTATAAGGGACTTTTTCTAAGGCTGTTTCCCTCCAGTTAAAACAAATCTGATTTTATCTTGGCCCCAAGCAGAGAACTACTTATGTAGTGGTACCTTTTAATAGCCCAGAACAATATAATTGCCACCTCTTAGCATTCTCTTCTCCAGGGTAAATAATTCTAACGTCTTTAATGTCTACTCGCTTTTCCCATTTTCTGATCTTTTACATTCATTGTTCACAGTTTGGAAATAGATCCAAATGAGGAAGGAGAAGAGCTGATGTTGCCATAGCAACTGCAAAGGGACAGACAACCCAGTTCAAATGAAATAAGAAAAGTTGAGGTTTTTTTGTTTTTTTGTTTTTTTTTCCTTTCTGGTTGAAAACATCATTACTTTGAAAAGGAGAACCGTGGCTGACGCTGTCATTCTTACACATTGCCTCCTGATTCTCCCCTTTCCCCTCCCCTTGGAAAGGGAGAATTGTCAAAGTGTGATGAGAGGAGGCTCTTGGTGACACCTCCACTGAAAAGCATCTTCCTTTTTATCACCACTTGTAAGGCTTAGTTTGTATTCACCCAACACAGGCTCTCTCCTGAGTTTTTCTCTTGGTTTGCACTACAGACAAGTTGGGCACTTGCCTATACCCTAGCTAAACTAGCAGACTCCTAAAGATCAGGGATGATGTTCTATTCCTTTAATATTTCTTTCTAAAACCATCATTTTTAATAATGCAAACAAAACAGCATTATGTAATAATTTGAACAATCTATGAACAAACTCCCTTTATGCTATCACTAATTCTACCACACACACACACACACACACAAATCACTGTTACCATAAACAGAATTATACTATACCTACTATTCTCAAAGTTGTTTTATTCACATTAAATGACACAGATAGTAATATCGCTGCCTCTACTTCCTTTCATTTTTCTCATCATTTGCCTGGTATATCTTTTTCCAATCCTTTATTTTCAGATTTTATGTATTGTTTTGCCTTGGTTTGTCTCCTACAAATAACATGTAAATAATATTTTTAAACCAAGCTGAGTGGTCATTTAATAGAATGATTAAAACCATGGCCTTCAGCATCAACAAGTCTGGACTTGAGCCTAGCTTCTAAACTTTAAGCACAGGGCCTAATCTTTCTTAAAGCTTAACTTTTCTCATCTTTAACATGAAAGTAAGAATAAAATCTACTTTGCAGAGTTTATGGTTAGCCTTAAATAAAATTAATCTACGTAAAGGGCTTATCACAGTGCCTAAAACATTGTTACCCATTGCCACGGAGTTGATTCCGACTCATAGTGATCCTATAGGACAGAGTAGAACTGCCCCACAGAGTTTCCAAGGAACAGCTAGTAGATTTGAACTGCCAACCTTTGGTTAGCAACCAAGTTCTTAACCACTATACCACTAGGGCTCCAAAATACAGTTAATACTCAAAAAATGTCAGCTATAGTTTTGGCCTTGTTATAGACAAGTTTAATATGAACACTAATACTTGAGTTTATTTTTGTCATCATATTTCATGTTTTCTATGGTTATGCTTTCCTAATTTTTTCTTTCTTTCCTCTAACTTCTGTGAGATTTATGAAGTATTCTTTGTTCAACTTTTTCTACTTGTTTTGGATATACATATGTGCTATCAAATCGGTTCCAACTCACAGTGACCCTATGTACAACAGAACGAAACACTGCCTTGTCCCACACCATCCTGACAATCATTGCTATGTTTGAGCCCACTGTTGCAGCCACTATGTCAGTTTGTCTCGTTAAGGGTCTTTCTCTTTTTCACTCACCCTCTACTTTACCAAGCATGGTGTCTTTCTCCAGTGACTAGTTCCTCCCGATAACATGTCCGAAGTATGTGAGATGAAGTCTCATCATCCTTGCTTCTAAGGAGTATTCTGGCTGTACTTCTTCCAAGACAGATTTGTTCATTTTCTGGCAGTCCATGGTATGGTCAATACTCCTCGCCAACACCATAATTCAAAGGTGTCAATTCTTCTTCGGTCTCCTTTATTCATTGTCCAGCTTTTGCATGCATATGAAGAGATTGAAATATCATGGCTTGGGTCAGGTGCACCTTAGTTCTCAAAGTGACATCTTTGCTTTTCGACATTTAATGTGCTCTTTTGCAGCAGATGTGCCCAATGCAATACATTGTTTGATTTCTTGACCGCTGCTTCCATTGGCATTGATTGTGAATCCAAGTAAAATGAAATCCTTGACAGCTTGTTTTGTCTTCTAGTGGTTACCCTTAAATTGACACAGACTTAAATTCTATTTTTCTCTCTACAGTGGCAGTTAATCAGTATCTATATCCTCCTTCTGAACCTTAACAAGACCCTTAGCATGCTTTGACTTCTCTCCCCACCTTCCCACACCTACTTCCTATGTTGAAAGCAGTTGGAACTTTTATTCCAAATTTTTCTCTTTTCGAATTGTGCATCAACAATTACTTACCCTTAACTATATGATTTACTAATTTGTTGTCTCATCTCTGTGCTTTTTTTATGTCCCAGGTCATTCTTTGATTTACCATTTTCATTTTGCTGAAGAACACCTTCAAACAATATTTTTGGAAAAGGGCTCTGAGTGATAAAATTCCTAGGTGTATGTATAAAATATATGTATAAAAAATTCTTTATTTTTACTTTGACTGAATGGAGATTTTCAGGTGTAAAACACTTTCTCTCAGAACTTTGAACTCTATTGTCTCCTAGTATCGTGTTGATATTGAAAAATCTGATACTAATCTAATTGTCTTTTCTCTCTTGGAACCCTGGAAGTTTCAAGAAATTTCTCTTTATCCTTGGGGTACTGGAGTTTTACCTAATGTGTGGGTCTCTTTTCATTAATACTGCTCAACACTCTGCATCTTTCTTCAGCTCTAGGAAATTTTCTTCTATTGTTTCTGTTACTGCTTTCTCTCTTACATTCTCTATTACCTCCTTTCAGAACACCTGTTATATTAATTTTGTCTATCTTTTATGTTTCTCATCTCTTTATACTTTTATTCTGCATTCTGTGAGTCCTTTGCTTTCAGTTTTCTAATTCGGTCTTCAGCAATTTAGCGCATTTATTGAATAAATGTTGTTCCATAATCATGCTTAAATTTTTAGATCTTCTGATTTCCTGTTTTTCTTAGCAGATTTTTTTTTTTTTTTTATGGTTGCAATAGCCTCTTAAATTTCTTTGAGGAGTTGATACTAATGATAACATTTTCTTCCTTCCATCTTTAATTCTACTCTCTCAAGAGTTAGTTACTGTGTTTAGTGAGTTTGGCACCACTCCTCTGATGTTGGTTTTTCTTAAGTGGTTGTTTTTTTTGTTTTTTGTTTTTTGGTTTTTTTTTTTGCATTTTTACATAAGGGTTTAGAATGGAAAGATTTGGCAGCTGGACTGGATTTCTGCAGCTCAAGAAAGAATATTTACCTGGTAGCAAATTCTGGTTTTGATTATGGAAACTCTTCCTCAAGTGATTTTGTGAGGTAAGAAATGAAATGTTCAATCAAGCATGGTGTGTGTGGCAACTCTGCCTCTTGGTGTTCAGGCCCTCGTGTGAGCCCCCCCACTGAGTATGGGTGGAACCTTAACTTACTTCTACCTGACAGGATATGACAAAAGTCATGGGATGTTACTACCACGATTACGTTAAATTATAAAAGAATCTAGAGTCTCTCTCTATTGTTGGCTTTGAAGAAGAAAGCTGTCATAAATCCTACAGCCATAGGAAATGAATGTTGGCAACAACCTAAGAGAACTTCCCTTGCCAAGCCTCTAATGAGAACCAAGCCCCAGCTGACATCTTGATTGCAGCCTTGTGAGACCCGAAGCAGACGATACAGGTAATCTATGCTTAGACTCTTGACCCACAAGAAATGGGAGATGATAATTGTGTACTGTTTGAAGTTGCTAAATTTGTGGTAATTTGCTACACAGCAATAACCAATAAAATGTGTTTGTCCTCTGGATGTAGGGACTCCTTTCTCTCCTTGTGGTTATAGGTTACCTGGGTGTGTTACCCTACTCCTCCATCCCTAGTGCCCACTTGAAGGGTTTTCACCTAGTAAAAACACCACACACACACACACCTGCACACTTTAAAGAGATATACTTTCAGCTTCATCCTGGAGACAAAAACTAGAATTGGGGGTTCTAAATGCTTTTTGCTATACAAAACACTAGGACTAAAAGACTGTAAAATAAAAACTAGTGGCTGAAATGGTTGAAAACAGATGAAAGATTCCTAGTTAAAATATAAGTTAATAGAATTCTACAAAACATAAAAGAGTAATCATGAGTATTTATTTCAGAAATGCAAAGGCAACTTATTATTAGGAAGTTTTAAAATCATTTATAAAGTTCATTAGGGAATTTAGTATATGATAAGATAGTATATCAATCCAGTGGTAAAATTATAAATTAGTAAATAAGTGGTGTTGAAACTACTGGATAGCCTTTTGAGGGTGTAGAACTAGATCCTTAGCTCACTTTTTATACTATAATAAATCTCAAAAAGATGAAAATTTTAAAGTAAAAAATTACTTGAAGAAATAGACAACAATTTGTAATAACTTTGAAATGGGAAAATCTAATTGAGGCTCAAAAAAAGTAAAAGAAGAAAAAAAATTAAAGTAAAAGAAGGGATCAAATAAAGATAAATAAATTGGTCTCTCTAGAAAACGTAAATAACTACATAACAAAAATATAACCCAATGCACTTGGTTATCGATTGTGTGGAAAGAGATGGAATCTGAGATTAAAATAAATGTAGACTCATGGGCAGTGGCAAATGGATTGCCCCAGCAGGAGAATGACAGATCAGGGACAAGGAAGTCTGGTGTAGAGGCATCTGGGTGAACATGCAGAAGTGGGATAAAGATATTCTTGTCCACTAAAGGGCATCCTTCGGGAAACAGGCACTATACAACTAAATAAACAAAAATGCCCAGCTAGTTGACATCAGTTAGCATCTATCATAGGCTACCCCAGTGCTGGCACAATGGTGCATCCAATAACTGGTTTACATGAGGGTAAAAAGTTTGTTCCTCAAACTCCAACTTAAGACAACTCTGAAGAGTCATCCAAGCTTCAAAACTCTCTGTAGGGTCAGCCCAAGCCTCTGTTGAGACTAAATCTCTGCTGAGTCTCTCTCTATACCCAGTCCTGCATCTTTTCTTCCCTTCTACAGTTGTTGATTCAAATTGAAACAAAACAAAGCCTTCAAGTCAATTCTGACTCACAGCAAGGCCAAGTGTGTCAGTGTAAAACTGTGCTGCACAGGGTTTTCAGTGGCTAACTTTTCAGAACTATATCACCATGCCTTTCTTCTGAGGTGCCTCTGGGGGGACTTGAATTGCCAATCATTTAGTTAGCAGTTGAGCACCTAAATGTTTGTACCACCCAAGGACTCCTGTTGATCCTCACAGCACTCCCTAATAAACCTCTTACCCACTAATCTCTGTCTCAGATTCTGCTTCCTGGGAAACTCAACTTGCAACACACATCAACATTATCTGAGAGTACTTGTTCCCTATACCCTGGCCAACAGTAGGACACATATAACTTTTAAATCTTACAATTTTATAGATCATAAGTAGTACTTCTTTGTTATTTTAATTTGGAGAAATGTAGATACTTTCATATTCTCTGTCGTCATTAAAAGCACACATTGGAGCAAGGTTCGAGAACGGTAATTTGAAAAAAATATAAAAATCAAAAATTATATATGTTTTTTAACTTGAGGTGATTTTTTTAAATTTTTTAATTTATATTTTATTGAGGTAATTGTAGATTCACATGCAGTTGTATGAAATAATACAGACAGATCCCATGTACTCTTTTTTTTTTTGATAAAATATGTATATAGCATAAAATTAACCATTTTAAGTATACAATTCAGGGGCATTAATTACATTTATGTAGTCCCTGGGTGGTGCAAACAGTTAACACACTCAGCTGCTAACCTAAAGGCTGGAGGTTTGAGTTCACCCAGACATGCCTTAGAAGAAAGGCCTGGCAATCTACTTCTGAAAAATCAGCCATTGAAAACCCTTTGGAACACAGTTCTACTCTGACTGGCATATATGGGGTTGCCATGCGTCAGAGTCGACTTGACAGCAATTACATTCACAATGTTGTGTCACCATCACTGTTTGATTTCCAAAACTTTTTATCACCCAAACAGAAACTCTGTACCCATTGAGCAATAGCTTTCCATTTCCCTCTTTCCCCAATTCCTGGTAATCACTAAGCTACTTTCTGTCTCTATGCACTTGCCTATTCTAGATATAAGTGGAATCATACAGTATTTGTCCTTTTGTGTCTGACTTACTTCACTTAGAAGAATATTTTCAAGGTTTATCCATGTCATAGCATTTATTAGAACTTTATTCCTTTTTATGGCTGAATAAAATTCCATTGCATGTTATACCACATTTTGTTCATCCATTCTTCTGTGAATGGGCACACGGCTTCTTTCCACCTTTTGGCTAATGTGAACAATGCTGCTGTTAACATTGATGTGCAAGTATCTGTTTGAGTCCCTGCTTTCAATTCTTTTGGGTATATACCAGGAGTGGAATTCTTGGTTCATATGGAAATTCTATGTTTAACTCTTTGAGGACCCTCCAAAATGTTTCCCATAGCAGCTGCACCATTTAATATTCCCACCAGCAATGCATGAGGGTTTCTCTACATCCTCACCAACACTTGTTACACTTGGTTTTATTGGAAATAGCGAAAAAAATTGTCTTGGAAGAAGTAGAGCCAGAACTTTCCTTAGGAAGGATGATGGGGAGACTTAGCTTACATACTTTGGTCATGTTATCAGGAGGGACCAGTCCCTGGAAAGGACATCACGCTAAGTAAAGTAGAGGGTCAGCAAAAGAGATGAAGATCCTCAACGAGATGAACTGACACAGCAGCTTCAACAATAGGCTCAAACATACCGACGACTGTGAGGATGGCGCAGGACTGGGCAGTGTTTTCTTCTGTTGTACATGGGGCCGCTATGAGTCCCAACAGACCTGACAACAAGGGTGGAAGTGGTATCTCACTGCGATTTTGATTTGCATTTCCCTGAAGTGACTAATAATGTTGAGCATCATTTTATGTACTTATAAGACATTTGTATATCTTCTTTGGAGAAATGTCTATTCAAGTCCTTTGCCCTTTTTTTGTTTGAGTTGTGTTTTTTTGTGGTTGAGTTATAATCCCATGTACACTACCCAGTTTCCCCAATGGTAACATTTTGTAAAACTATAGTAAAATATCACAACCAGGATACTGACATGGATACCACCCATCCATATTACTCATATTTCCAATTTTTCTTGCACTCAGTTGTGTGTGTGCATTTAGTTATATGGTAAAACCTGTGAAAGCCAGAACATGTGTAAGCCTGAAACCTGTCAGAAAAGGGAAACTCAAATACTTTCCACCAAAACGAGCAATAGAAAAGTGATAAGACTATACCCTATCAAAGGCAGAAAACTTGTGAGACCTGGAAGAACAAGGCAGTCTCATGGAGTTCCAGCTCTCACAGGTTTCACTGTTAATCACCTGTTTGAGATTATGTATCCACCACCACAGTCAAGACAGCAAACAGGTCCATCACCACAAGAGTCACCTGTGTTGCCCTGTTAAAATCACACCCACCTCTCTCCCACCCTCTACCACCCCACCCATTCTTATCCCCAGGCAATCACTTAACTGTTCTTTATTTCTAAAATTTTGTCATACCAAATGTGATATAAATGGCATGATGCAGTATATCACCTTTGGGGATTGGCATTTTTCACTCAGCACAATTCCCTGGAGATTTATCCAAGTTGTTGCGTGTATCAGTAATTTGTTCCTTTTTATTGCTTAGTTGTATTTCATGGCATGGATGTACCAGTTTGTTTAACCATTTATCTGTTGAATAGCATCTCGTCTGCTTTTAATCTACCAATTTCCAGACCCAGGATTTTATCCTTCAAAAACAGTAACACAAAGCATTATTTGCAATGGTAAATAAATGAAACCCAAAATTCATCAGTAAGGAGCTGGTTAAATAAGCTATATTAATTCACATAACAGAATTCAGCTATAACCAAGAGTAAGGCAAATGTAAATGTACCTATATAGATTTACCATATACATATAAATAATTGAGTTATAGAAAAGTAAAAATAGTATGCTCCTTTTCTGTTTTAAAAAACTGAGTTTTCAGATGTGATGCTATCTATATTTTCATAATTTTTTTTAAAAAGGGAATGGGGGGAATGTGTGACTGCAAGCAAGAGCAACAGAGATGACAAGGTTTCATATTTCGTTAATGCCATTCTGTATATTCCTTTCCAATATTCATCTCTCATATTTCATCAATAGAATTATAATTATTAGTAGCTAAAAAAAAAAAAATTTATATATATGATATATACCCTTTACATCCATTTCTAGTGATTTTAATAATGAAAGTATGTTGCATTTTAACAAATGTCTTCCCAGTAGCCATTGAATGATTTTCCCCTGAATCTGTGAATACAGTGACTTACATTGATTCCCAAACTTGGATTGCTCCGATAAATCCTACTTGATCAAGATGTTTTATTCTTTTAATACACCATTAAATTATCCAGCATTTTTTTAATTTAGAGTTTTTGGTTCTATATTCATAAGTGAGATTATTGTTATTATTGTTGTTAGGTGCCCTCGAATTGGTTCTGACTCATAGCAACCCCATGTACAACAGGATGAAACACTGCCCAATCCTGCACCATCCTCACAATCGTTGCTATGTTTGAGCCCATTGTTGCAGCCACTATATCAAGCCATCTCGTTGATGGGCTTCCTCTTTTTCCTTGACCCTCTACTTTACTAAGCATGATGTTCTTCTCCAGGGACTGGTCCCTCCTGATAACATGTGCTAAGTATGTGATACGTAGTCTCACCACCCTCTCTTCTAAGGAGCATTCTGGCTGTACTTCTTCCAAGACAGATGTGTTTCTTCTTCTGGTAGTTCATGGTATATTCAATATTCTTCACCAACACCATAATTCAAAGGCATCAATCCTTCTTCAGTCTTCCTTATTCGTTGTCCAGCTTTTGCATGTGCTTCAAGTCCTCTCCACTTTCAGCGATCAAGGTTGTGTCATCTGCATATAACAGGGTGTTAATGAGTCTTCCTCCAAATCTTAAGTGAGATAAGTCTATAATTTTATTTTCTTACGTTGATATCAGGATAAAACTAGTCTTACAAAATAAGATTGGTGGGTACCCATATTTTTCTATGCTCTGAAATACAGAATGGATGAGCCATTCCCTGAGATTTGGTAGAACTTGCCTACATAACCACAAAGGGTTTGTGTCATGGGAGACAGGGAGAGAGGGGCAGATTGGTAGATGGAGCTTTGACTACCATTTCTATATTTTATGAGTGCTTTCTATTGGTTTTCTTGGACCAATTTTGGTAATTTATACTTTCCTTCACATTTTTGTCCACTTTATCTAGGTTTTCAAATGAATTAGTATAAAGTTATATAGTTGAATCATATCATCCATACTTTTATTATATGTGGATTCAACTATACATACTCCATTATTTTTTTTTTTCAAGAAAAAAAGGACACAGGGAGGCTAACAATGTGAAAATGGCTTACTGAAGTATACTCTATTTAAGCTACAGAACAGTATATAGCAGATAAAAAGAGTGAGGCAGATCTTCATGAATGATCTACAGATGTAACTTTCTTTTTTTTCTCTGTAGAACTATCCAGTTGTCATTAAACTACTTACTCAATAATCTGTCTTTTCTCCCACCACCTGGACATGCTATCTGTAATATATAAATCTTCATCTATTCATGGGTCTGTTTCTGTATTTCATTCCACATCATTGATCTATCAGTCTACTCTTGCATCTCTATTCTGCTGTTATAAATTTTGTTGTTTTATAATATATTTTAATACATGGCAGAACAGGTTCTCATTAATCATCTTCTAGAGAATGTTTCTGGAAATTGGTGTAAGTTCCACGTAAAAATTACTATTGAAATTACATTGAGTTATAGATTTATTTAGTAAAACTTGACATCTTTACAATATTGAGCCTTTCTATACAAGAGCAAGGTATGACACTCCATTGATTCAAATCTTCTTTTATGTCCCTCAGTAGAGTTTTATAGTTTTATTCATATAGACCCTGGACATTTCTCATTAAGTTTATCCTTAGATATTTTATGAGTATTGTCTCACAAAAGCATATGGGATTCAGTATGTCAAAACTAAACTTTTAATCTACTTCCTCAAATCTGTTACTTTTTCAGGTCCTACCCATTGCAATAAGGGTATCTCCATTCACCACGGTGCAATAGGCAGGAATGTGAATCATCCTTAATTCCTCCCTCACATGCAACTCATGACCAAGTTCCAGCCATTCTATATCTAAAGTATATCTGAAATCCATCTACTTCTCTTTGTTTCTACTACCAATCCCCTTGTTCAAGCCAAGCCACTATCTTAGGTTATCGCAATAGCATTTTAATTGTTCTATCCAAGTCCTCTTTTCTTCCCCCAATTCATTCTTTACATAGCATCATCTTTTTAAAGGCTAAATCGATCCTATCACTCCTTTGCTTAAAATCTACCAATGGCTTTGCATTGCACTTCCACATATTTAGCAAAACCAACAAGGTCCTAAAAGATCTGGCCCCGTCTATCTTTTCAGCCCTATATCTCACCACTATCATTCTTATTCACCACCCTTCTGTCCATTTGTCATACTGTGGTGGCTTGTGTGTTGCTGTGATGCTGGAAGCTATTCTGCCAGTATTGCAAATACCAGCAGGGTCACCCAGGGTGGATAGGTTTCAACAGAGCTTCCAGACTAAGACAAACTAGGAAAAAAGACCTATTCATATGGACCCTGGACATTTCTCATTAAGTTTATCCTTAGATATTTTATGAGTATTGTCTCACAAAAGCATATGGAATTCGGTATTTTGAAACTATACTTTTAATCTACTTCCTCAAATCTCTTACTTCTGAGAATTAGTCAATGAAAAACTTACAGATCACAACAGAATGCTGTTCAACTTGGTTGCTCTGAACACATCATGAGGAGAGATCAATCGCTGGAAGAAGACATCATGTTTGGTGAAGTAGAGGGCTAGAGAGGGTGAGGGAGACCCTCAGTGAGATGGATTGGCACAATAGCTGAAGCAATGGACTTGAACATGCCAGTGATGTTAAGGGTGACATGGGACCGGACAACATTTCATTCTGTTTACGTGAGTTTGCCCTGAGTTGAAGTCTACTTGATAGTAGCTATCTATCTATTCTTGTTTACAACCCTCAAGCTTCATTGGACTTATTGCAGTTCTTCAAACTACTAAAAAAAAAAAAAAAACTAGCTATAGTAAATTAGATTATTTCTAGTCCTTCACATCTCCCCTGTAATACAATTCTACATCTTTGCCCCACTGATATTGGGCTTCGCTGTGTGATTTGCTTTGGCCAATGGAACGTAACATGATGCAAGCAGAGGCTTTAATTGCTTGCATGGTTTGACTTGGACACCTGCACTTCTGCCATGTGACATAAGTACAGCACACACTGACTAGATGCTGATCTCAGACCCAGAGGCAGGTGGAACAGACCTGAATCCAACCCATAGCCTAAAACAGAGGTGTCCCAGTCACCTTATAGACCCATGAGCAGAACAATTGACGTTCTTTGTTGTAAGCCACTAAGATATGGGGATTGTTTATTACACAGCATTCATCACAGCAATAATTGACTAACATGCTAAGTTCTTTCCTACATCTGGGACTTTGCTTAGTGTATGCCTATCCCTCTAGACTGTAAGTTTCATGATGGTAAAACTTGTCTGTTCTGCCGTCCTCTGCATAGCCAGAGCCCAGCACAATACCAGGTATGTGATAGCGCCTAAATAAATATTCATGGAATGTAATATTTTTTATCCCATTTAACTAACATTGTTATAGGTATATAATTGCTTTTATCAGATCTATAATAAATCATTTGACTGAACCCTTGTTGTTTCTAATCATTTTTCAGTTGATTCTCTTGGCATTATCACCTGTGGAAGTAGCGTATTAAATTGTTGCCCCATTAAACCACACTGCCTGATATTCACATCCTCGTGTAGTCCCTTGGGCCTGAAACTTGCTTTTTTTTTTTTTTTTTTGGTGAAAATGTACATCACAAAACATACGCTATCTCAATTTATACAGTGAGGAGCCCTGGTGGAGCAATGGTTAAGCACTGGGCATCTATCTGAAAGGTCAGTGGTTTGAACCCACCAGTGGCTCTTCAAGAGAAAAACCTGGCGATCTGCTCCCATAAAGATTACAGCCAAGAAAACCCAATGGGGCAGTTCTACTCTGTCACATGAGATCAGTAAGAGTTGAAATCAACTTGATGGCACACAACAAGAACAACAATAATTCAGTAACACTGATTACATTCTTCAAGTTGTGAGACCATCTCTTATGCACTGCATTCTAGTGCCTCTGTGTAATAAAAAAAAAAAATCGACCTCTTATTCAATTATTTGCTTTTTCCACAAATATTTACCGAGTATCTACAAGTCTGTTGAGTGGATCCAACACAAGGTATGTAAAGCACCCAGCACAGTGCCTGGTACATAGTAGGTGTTCAATAAATATTTGTTGAGTGAATGAACAAATGAACTGAGAAAGTGTCTTGATTGTTTTGCTGTTGAGTGTGAAGTTAGCCTAGGGAACACGTGCAATCTGCAGATGGTCCTGCCTTCTCATACGTGAGCCATACTCTGAGTAACAGTTTTTTTCCTCCAGTTGGGCTGGGCGGGGGGGTGGTGGTGAAGGAGAAGCCAATGGCCTGAGAGAGTTCTAACTCTGTGTTCTCCTGGGAGAGGTAAGCATCCCCCCCTCCACTGTATCTCAATGTTTTGGCAGAGCCAGGCTAAGCTTGGTCATGGACCCAGATTGAGACCAATTGACCCCTTTTGCTGGCCATCTCCCTGGCCCCTACTTATTGAGCCTGAGTATCAGCTGGTGCTTCCCGATAATTCATGAAGCTCACCCAAGGGCCCGGGCATTGAGCTGGGCCCAACAAGTTGGAGGCAGCTGATCCTGGAGCATCAGGGTGCTTGGTCAAAGTGTAAGTCCTCCTTTTGTCCACAGCTAAATCCTCTGTCCAGTCTCAGCAGAAGGACTTGTGTACACTGGGGGTGGGAGGTCCATTGGTGGGCTCTTAATATTCAGGGAGAACTTGGACTCTTTTTTTGACACAGGAGGCCATAAGGTCACTTTATCTCTTTTGAGAACAATGGTTAATGTGCTCAGAAGAATGTAACCTACTTTCAAAATGAAATATTAGCCACTGAAAACCCTAAGGAAGCACAGTTCTACTCTGACACACATGGGGTTGTTGCCATGAGTCAGAACCAACTCAACGGCAACTTTTTTTTTATTATTATTATTATTATTCCCAATAGACCGAAGGGATGTAGTTGGCTAACCTCTGAGTATAGTTCCTCCATTAAAATGTGACTAGATAAGATATTGAGGAGTAGCAGGAACTTGGGGGGCCCCTGGCTCTGGGATCTGGGCTGGCTGTGTCTTGGTGGAAAGGAAGGCTCTTTACCCATGAGTAATCCAGTGACCGGCCAGTTCACCCTGCCTTTGACCCCTAAGATCTGACACTGTCCAAACCCATCCACATCCCAAACTCCAGGTCCCAACTCCTAACCTAATCATGAACTTCTGACCCCACCCCAAGTCTTAATCCCATTTTCATCCCAAACCCCTAATCTCTCTTTTAACCTTCATCTTAATCTCACTTTCAGCCTCAGGCAGAAAATACAGGTTTTACTGGCTAAGAAGTTCAACCAATCGTTAGCTTTTGTTCAGGGCCCAGTTGCTTTTAATACTCATATATTTTATTATATTTATTTTTAGCTGGGCCTAGTTAGTTTATTTAGTCTCTTTAGTGTACATGCACTTGGTCCAACCTAGGTAATCAGTGATTATTTGTGGATAGGGTCTTACTTACTTAACATGTGGCACACATTATTTGATTGACACTATTCTAAGCATTTTACACATAAATTCATGTAAACATAGACTAACTCAATGAGGTCTTCCTTCTGTTTTAAAGATGAGAAGACAGGAACGGCAAAATAAGTGAAAGTCCAGGATAACACGATAGTAAGCGGCAAGCCTGAGATTTGAACTTAGGCATGCACTTGACATGAACCAGAGTCCATGCACTTGGTAACTATGCGATGTTGCCTCTCACTCAGCTGTGAATGTTGCCTTCACCCCAACCCTGACCCTGCTCGTGGGAGCTAAGCTGACCCACCTTGTGAAAGAGGACAGGGATTCAACTTCACTGTGTGGAAGCCTCATGAAGGAATTTCTATACAAGATACCCGAAGATGTCAAAGGCAAAAAGAGCAAGCCAGGTAGGAGGGAGTAGAGACCCAGGGGCTGGGAAGAAAACATCATATAACATTCAGAGAGGCTGCAGGTAAAAACTGAGGTTAGGGTTGCAGAATTGGTTAAGAGTTCAGACCAGGGGCAAGGAAGAGAGAAGAAAGCAAATTCTGAAGTAAAGAAACAAGCAGGGGGGCAAGATTGTGTGTAGAGCATACCCAGCGGTGTGCCGGAGCTGACTGGTATGACTTGTGACAGCCAACTGCACATACCTCTCCCCAGATCTGTCTTCAGTGACATCACATTGGTATCTTGCAATCGGCCATGGTGGAAGTATCTACACCAGGGAAATGGACAAACACTACAAATCAGACTTTTTTTTTTTTTTTTTTTCAGAGAGCCAATTCTCAAACCTTTCCCAGCACACCACTGAATGATCAGCTGACCTTGAACATCAGAGTTTGTGATGTTTGGTGTCTTTTTTGGTAGCCTGGCTCATGGTGCATGGGTAGGACAGGCTGGCTTAAAGGGCCATGGGGAGAGAAAAATGAGTGAATGAATGAATGCATGAATGCCTGAATGAGTTTTCCTGTCGGGATTTTTAATGTGAACCCCTAAAGGAGAGGCATTATAAGCAATTTTGGTAATTGCTGCTTTTCAGGTGGCAAATGAGAGAAGCATCCCCTACAGACTGCAGTCAAGAACTCAAGCATCGTTATTCAATCAGACATCTCTCCGTGAAGCACAGTCAATAGACATTTTCAGAGGATTTGGCCACAAGCCAGTGTTTGCAACATCCTTCCCCTTTGAGCAAGGAGAGCCGGGAAAGTTCACAATGGGAGTTTCTTGGCTGAGAGAAACTCACGCGCCAATGTGCATGGAACTCTCACGGCAGGTGAAGGCTCCCCCGCTGCTCCGGGATCAAACATACAAGTACCTAATAATATGACCTTGAAAATGTAAAACAAAATATGGAAAAATGGGTAAACCCACATCTATTATTGGAGATTTTAACAGATACAAAATAAGCTAGGATACAATACCAAACCCAATTCTATGGAGTTGATTCCAACTCACAGTGACCCTACAGGACGGAGTAGAACAGCTCCATAGGGTTTCCAAGGAGTGGCTGGTGGGTCGCAGCCGCCGCTCCATGCTCTCCGTTGCCCCACCAAGCCTCAGCCGGCTCCAACGAGGAACAAGCTATTAATTTTTCAACATCTGGACAGGAAGTGATAGTCTGGTACACAGTTGACTTAGACCAAGGCTGGATTACAAGTTTGCTGGGAGAGCTGACAACCTACCTTTTGCCTTTTTACCTGATGTATAACAATGTAGTCAGTCCAGAGAGGTTGAAAAAACGTAGACCAAACAAGTTCTGGTATATGTGTAAAAAGAAAAGGAAAAAAAAAAAAAAGGCAAGAAGTCTGCATAGATTTCTCAACTCATTCGGCACTCTTCCAGACACCATATTTGGAGAAGTCACTGTTTAATCTTGCTGGATATGTTTAACAAGCACTTTAGAATTCCTGAGAAAACGTGTGTCCTTCAAGAATATCTATCATCGAAGCAGGAATCCCTGGGTGGTGAAAATGGTTAATGAACTCAGCTGCTGACTGAAAGGTTGATGGTTTGAGTTCACCCAGAGGTGCTTTGATAGAAAGGTCTGGTGACCTACTTTCGAAAAATCAACCATTAAAAACCCATAGGGTTTTTCTTCCATAGAAGCACAGTTCTACTCTGAAACACACGGGGTCAGCATGAGTTGAAATCAAGTCAATGGCAACTGGATTATCAGAGCAGCAAGGTATTAAAGGTAAAGAGTCAGTGAAAATGAGGTTGCTATGCGTTGGAATCGACTTGACATCAACAGTTTGTTCTCAGTGAGATGGACTGTCACAATAGCTGCACCAATACCAGCAATCATGAAAATGCCACAGCACTGGGCAATGTTCATGTCTCCTGAAGGAAGACGGTGGCAACCAGAATCAGCTGGATATGCTGCCTCCTTGACCTGTGTAGTGTAGTTGCCTAGACCTAATTTTCTCAGTTTTGATATTGCTCAGTGATCTTCCAGAAACCAAGCCCATGGGAAAATGGATAACTTCCTCTCATCCAGATATTAAGTCCTGCCTGACTCCAACTGCCTAGTTCAAATCCAATCTCCTCTTAGACAAGTTCCTTAACCTCTCTATGATCACTCTCCTCCTCTGGAAAATCAGGTTTAACATAGCGTTAGTATCAGAACATCGTTCTTAGGATTCAACATAATCCACAGAAAGCACTTTGTGAAATACTGCGAAGTTAGTAAGCACTCAAACATATTACTTATTAGCAATAGCATCTGCTTCCACCAGCGTAAGGGCAGTCCTTCACTTCTATTCAGATTTATACCTTTTTTCATTTATTCCTTCACTCTATACTTTTTTTTAATTTTTATTGTGCTTTAAGTGAAAGTTTACAAATCAAGTCAGTCTCTCATATAAAAATTTATATACACTTTGCTATATACTCCTAGCTGCTCTCCCCCAATGAGACAGCATACCCCTTCTCTCTACTCCCTATTTTCGTGTCCATTCAGCCAGCTTCTGACCCCCTCTGCTTTCTCATCTCCCCTCCAGCCAGGAGATGCCCACATAGTCTCACATGTCTGCTTGATCCAAGAAGCTCACTCCTCACCAGTACCATTTTCTATCCTACAGTCCAGTCCAATCCCAGTCTGAAGAGTTGGCTTTGGGAGTTTCTCTCCTGTCTTGGGGTAACAGAAGGTCTGAGGACCAGGACCTCCGGGGTCCTTTTGGTCTCAGTCAGACCATTAAGTCTGGTCTTTTTATGATAATTTGAGGTCTGCATCCCACTGCTCTCCTGCTCCCTCAGGGGTTCTCTGTTGAGTTCCCCGTCAGGGCAGTCATCAGTTGTAGCTGTGCACCATCTAGTTCTTCTGGTCTCAGGCTGATGGAGTCTCTGGTTTATGTGGCCCTTTCTGTCTCTTGGGCTCATAATTACCTTGTATCTTTGGTACTCTTCATTCTCCTCTGCTCCAGGTGGGTTGAGACCAATTGATGCATCTTAGATGGTTGCTTGCTAGCATCTAAGACTCCAGGCGCCACACTCCAAATCCACAAACACTTCTTAACGACAGTGCTGTTAGAGCACAGACATGCATATAACTTGACCCTTGAGGTTAGGGAAAGATCCAGTGAAGAAGTGGCTCAGAGAAATGAAGAAGTGAGAAGGGGTATTTTTGGCAGAAAGAACAATATGGATTACAGCCAAGATGCAGGAGTTATGACACATTCTAGGGAACAAGTAGTTCATTTTTAAAATAGAAGTCAGAGCACATCACTGTCAGAACAATCCGGTGATTTTCCATCTCAAAAAACCAAAAACCAAACCATTGCTATGGAATCGATTCCAACTCACAGCGATTCTACAGGACAGAGTAGAACTTCCCCATAGGGTTTTCCAAGGCTGTAACAACTTTCTGAATATTACTGTTTCTATGGTACTGTTTCTGTGGAAACCCTGGTGGTGTAGTGGTTAAGTGCTACAGCTGCTAACCAAAGGGTCAGCAGTTTGAATACACCAGGCATTCCTTGGAAACTCTACGGGGAAGTTCTACTCTGTCCTATAGGGTCACTATGAGTTGGAATCAACTCGATGGCACTGGGTTTGGTTTTTGGTTTATGGTACAGTGTATATTCCACTCACAAGCTAAGGACTGCTGACATTATAAAATGGAAACCTCCATATGAGCCTACAGTT
This sequence comes from Elephas maximus indicus, assembly GCF_024166365.1. Lineage (NCBI taxonomy): Eukaryota > Metazoa > Chordata > Mammalia > Proboscidea > Elephantidae > Elephas > Elephas maximus. Next base: position 85,600,231 of record NC_064830.1, on the reverse strand, counting down.
TGCAGAATTCCAGTTGGACATTGTGAATTCCTGAACATAAAGAAAGATCTGTTTTAGGAAATTTGAGAAATATATGTTTCTGATTCCCAAGTGGATTGGTGATGCTGGGGAACACGGGGTTATCTACATAGTATCATCGTTGAAGCTCTCAGACTCAGTCCTTAAGGGGAAGACTATACAGAAAGAAAAAGAGATCCAAGGAAATCACAACTTTGGGGATACAAATATCTGAGAACACACTATAAAAATTGATAAATACGTTACACATTGAGATCATAGAACTCAGACTATAGGATTTAGATTAAATAATTATATGTCCTAGTCAAGAGTCTTAGGTTTTCAGTTGTCAGAAATTCAAGCTGACTTCAATAAAAATATAAAAAAAGTAAAGGAGGAATGTTATTAGCTCACATATTAGTAAAGGCAAAGGATAATACTACTTCAGGCACTGCTGGGTCCAAGGGCTCAAGTGATGGCAACTGGAGCCAGTTTCATTTTCTCCATCTCTTGCCTCTGCTTTCCTCCATTTTGGCTACATTACCAGGCAAGTTGGCCCCTCACAGAAGAAAGGTGACTGCCAGCAACTTCAGGTTTATGTTTTAGTCTCTCAATAACTTCAACAGAAAGAGAATGCCTCTTTTCTAATCATACCAACAAAAGGAGATTCCCAGATCATGACTGGTTGAACCACCTTGGGTCATGTGCCATCCCTAAACTAATACTGTACCAGAGGGAATGGAACGCCTTTTGGTCAGACCGGGGTCTCAAGGCTACCTAAAAACCAGTCAGACTTAGACGAAAAAGAAGAACAATATGGGTTTTTGTTACCAGAAAAAGGAATAGCTGCTGGACAAGAAAAACAGTAGATGTCTCATGGGAACCTAGTTGGGAAAGTCCTCTCTTGAGGGGCTTCTGTTCCTCAGAGGACCTCTTTGATCACTGATCCCAGTATGGTGATGGCCCTAGTGAGCTGAAACAGTCAAAAATGACTTCACATAAAGTGTAGGAAGGATGGGTGTTGACTGGGGACATAGCTCCTATCTATGAATGCAGTGAGCTCAGAGCCTCTCTGTTCTACCCACCTTCTCATACTATAGTCCCCAACAAGCTGATTTCAACACTCAGCCTTCTTTAGTGCCCAGTGCCATTTTAATCTCTGCTGTTTCTTGGGTGAACGACTGGTAAGGAGAAAAGAGAAGTTAAGTTCACCAATTCTTGAGATACAGATCTGTATGGATGTAAAACGCACTCCTGAAGCTTGAGGGTGTGCTTCTATGCAGAGTCTCCCCTTCTTGCAGCCTCAAGGTAAAGGTTTGTAATGAGAGGGGTGAGCCCTTAGGTCATACTTCTGAGAGAAAAAAAATGGCTATACACAGAGAGAATGAATCAGAGTACTTCCCAGATCTCCCCTTATATGTGTCGGAGGGAAGGGGGGCAGGTTGGGGTAAAGAAGGACGTGGGGTAGACCTAGCTCAGGCACCAGTGCTGGCAGTTGGCTTAGAAAAGCAGAAACTGGAGCAGCAGTTCTATTCAAGGTTTTACAGGTCACAGGACAGGTCTAAGGTGAAAGAAAGAGATAGAGTCTTAACTAATAATACCCATAGATACCAAGAAAGGGTGAGTAGGAAGCCTAACCTAGTGCAACAAAGGCTCCAGGCTCACAATCCAGTTGTTTTAACAGAAGTGCTAAGGCTGGGTGGGAAAACTCTGAGAGGCAGTTAGTAGGGGTAATTCAAGTTCAAAGACAGCAGGAATTAACAAGGACAGAATGCACAGCAAAAGCTGAGTAGGTACACAGTTGGTCCAAATAGATTCCTTTAGATAATACACAGGATTTTGGAGTAGGTCCAAGGTCACGATGCTTGGACATTGCTACATAAACCTTAACGATGTAGCCCTCTATGTTCAACATTTGGTATCAACCAATAATATGTTCCCAAGTCCTACTCTTCCGGGACCAACTTTATAGCCAGGTGTTGAAATACTGTTTTCCAATGAATTCTTTATTAAGTTTGTTTCTTGACTTATGGCCTGTCAACAAAATGAACTGCTGTCTCCTAAAATATGAATCTAGCTTTTCTGAGGCCCACACCTTGACTGAGCACTCCTTTAGGACAGGCTTCTCTTTTGATGGATATTTTTCTGCTGAAACAGGTCATCAATTCTTTCAGTCTGTGTTCTTGTCATGCCTGAAGCATTTATGCCTTACTTAAGCCTTTCATTATAATCAGCTGCCCTTAGCTTGCTATTCCCTGAAAGGCCTTTGCCTCAATCATACATGCATTAGAACAATTGCCCTTTTAGCTATGGATCAAGTTATCTTTGGGGTGCCCTATGTAAATGAAAACACTTCAAAATGCTAATTCGTAATAAGCCAAAAGTTGACTGACAGAGTAATAATAATACCATTATGAGTGGATTGTTGAGAGGGTCAAATCAGTGGATAAAGAAAAGACATAGCTAAGAGAAATAAATAAATTGACCAAAAGCAGGGAAAGAAAGAAAAATGAGTAAAAGAGAAATTCAGGGCAAGTAATGATTGCCTGGAGACCCTAGGTGGTGTTTGGCAGCTAATCGAACTGTTAGAGGTTTGGGTCCACCCAGAGGTGCTTGGAAGAAAGGCTTAGTGACCTACTTCCAAAAAATCAGCCACTGAAAACCCTATGGTGCATAGGTCTATTCTGGCACACATAGGGTTGCCATGAGTTGGGGTCAACTCAAAGGCAAATGGATAATAATTGCTATTGGGGAGCATTGGGCAGAAAGAGAAAGGCAAAGGGTGAATTTTTTGCTACTGCTCTGAGAGCTACGTAACAAAAAACAACACAGGATTTGGAAGTCCTCAGGAAAAATAGTAGACCTGACAGAACAATTGATATGATGGTGCACTTGAAAAAATAATGTGAATATGAGAAAGAAAAGTAGTGCAAATAAAAAGAAAATGAAGGAAGATCATAAGACAATTAGAAATTCCAGGAGGGTGAGGGACAAGAAAACTTTTCAAGAGAAAAAATATACGTATAATCATTGTAAACTTTTTGGTTCATCAATGAACAATATTTGCTATTGATATAATTATAAATAGTGACATAATAAAATCAGAAGGATAGGAAATGGGGAAGTATAAGAGAGTTAATTCCTCAGCCATCATTTCAGGATGTCAACAGATAATATCTAAATTTGATACATCAAGAAATAGGTAAAAAAAAAAAAAAAAAAACAAATCCACTGCCGTCGAGTCTATTCCGACTCATAGCGACCCTATTAAAAAAAGACCCTATAGGAGCTTATTATTTAGGAAAGAAAAGCTCAAAGAGTTAAAGTGGTTTCCTCCAAAGAACAGGAAAAGAGGATAAAAGAGAAAATTGTTGCTTTTCATTATAAGTCCTTCAGTGTTGTTTAATATTTCTTAATGAGTACGTGACTTAGTGTTAGAAAAATAAAAATTACTAAGCACCTGCACTGTGCTAGGTGTTTTATACACATTATTTTATTTAAACCTCATGACAACAATAACATACATTTCTCATGCCAGGCACTATTCTAAGCACTTTATATTTATTAACTCGTTGAATTTTTACAACTACTTCATAACGTAGTTAATCTTATTTTAACTACTTAGTAGGTGAGGAAACAGGCACAGAAGATGCGTAAGTTACTCAAGATCACGTAGCTAGGAAGTGGTGGTGCTGAGATCTGAGCCCAGGCCATCTGGATCCAGAGTTTATGCTCTTAACCTCTGCAGTTCACCATGTCCTCTAACAAAGCCAAGGCATAGATATTATTATCACAACGTCAGAGATGAGGAAGCATGTGAAAAGGTAAAGCCACTTTTCTAAGATCACACACATAACACATTGTGGAATTTGGTTTAACATGGGTTAGTTTGACTTTGACACTCATTCTTAGTCTTTCCATTGCATCAAGCCAACCTGTGTTTTAAAAAGATGAGCTAATTTGGAACAAAGCAAATCTACTCAATACAGTGCTAGAAATTTTAGCCAGCATAACAAGGCAAGAAAAAGATATAAAAGGCATACAGATCAGAAAGGAGGAAATAGACTATATTTGCAGATTACATAATGGTATACATTGAAAATTCCAAGGAATTTCAAAAATTAAAAATTCTAGAACTAATAAATGAGCTCAGCAAGGTCATGGAGAAGCTCCTAGGCCAATGGAAGACTGACGACAAGGACCTTCCCCCAGAGCCAACAGAAAGAGAAAGTCTTCCCCTGGAGCTGACACACTGAATTTGGACTTCTAGCTTACTTGACTGTGAGAGAATAAATTTCTCTTTGTTAAAGCCATCCACTTGTGGTATTTCTGCTATAGTAGTACTAGTTGATTAAGACAGATGGCAAATAAGCACATGGGAATATTTTTAACATCATTAGTCATTAAAAAACCAAAAACCAAATCTATCACCACTCAGTCGATTCCGACTCATAGCAACCTTATAGGACAGAGTAGAACTGCCCCATAGAGTTTCCAAGGAATGCCTGGTAGATTTGAACTGCCAACCTTTTGGTTAGCAGTCATAGCACTTAAACACTATGCTACCAGGGTTTCCCGCTATCCATTAGGAAAAGGAAAATTAAGACCACAATTGGGTATCACTACACACCTATTAAAACAGCTAAAGTAAAAAATAGTGATCTTTGAAAAACATATATTTGATAAGAATCTAATAACCAAAATACATGTAAAACTTTAACAACTTAACTACAAAAGACAAACAATCCAATCAAAAAATGGGCAAAGAACTTGCATAGACATTTCACCAAAGAGGATATTCGAATAGCCATCAAACACATGAAATGATGCTCAATGTCATTAGCCATCGGAGAGCTGCAAATCAAAACGATAATGAGTTTTAGTTAGGCATTACACTCCCAGTAGGATGGCTAAAATTAAAAAAAAGAAATAGAAAATAACAAATGTTGGCAAGGAGGATGCTCCTTAGAAGCAAGAACAACGAGACTTCATCTCACTTGCTTTGGACATGCTATCAGGAGGGACCAGTCCCTAGAGAAGGACATCATGCTTGGTTAAGTAGAGGGTCAGCGAAAAAGAGGAAGATGCTCAACTAGATGAATTGACACAGTGGCTGCAACAATGGGCTCAAACACTGCAACCACTGTGAGGAGGTGCAGGTCTGGGCAGCGTTTCATTCTGTTGCACACAGGGTCACTATGAGTCAGAACTAACTCAACAGCACTTAACAACAATAACAAAATCCATTGGTGGTAGGAATGCAAAATGGTACAGCTGTTGTGGAAAACAGTATGGTGGTTCCTCAAAAAAAGTAAAAATAGAGGTACCATATGACCCAGCAATTCCACTGCTAGGAATGTACCCAAGGGACTTGAAAGCAGCAAAGTGAATAGACATACGTACACCAATGTTCATTGCAGCACTACTCAAAACAGCCTAAGGTAGAAACAACCTAAATGCCCATCAATGGACAAATGGATAAACAAAATGTGGTACATATATACAACAGAATACTACTCAACCGAAAGAGAAATGAAGTCGTGATGTATACTTCAACTCAAAAGATTAGATAGAAAATTTAGATGGTGGTGAGTTTATGTTAATGGAGGAGGAATAATTCAGAAAAGAAAGGTGATAATCGTTGCACAACTTGAAGAATGTAATCAATGCCACTGAATTATACATGTAGAAATTGTTGAACTGGCGTACGTTCTGCTGTGTATATTTTCAACAACAACAAAAAATAAGATAAATTCTAAAAAAAAAATAGTGATAACACTGAATGTTGGTGAAGGTGCATAGAAATTAAATTTCTTATACACTGCTGGAACAGAAAATGTTATAGGAGTCCCTGGGTAGTGCAAATGAGTAAGTACTCAACTACTAACTGAAAGGTTGTTGGTTCAAACCTACCCAGAGGCATCTCAGAAGACAGGCCTGGTGATCTGCTTCCAAATGGTCACAGCCTTGAGAAGCCTATGGAGCACAGTTCTACTGTGCAACACACAGGGTAGCCATGAGTCAGAACAGACTTAACAGCAACTAACAACAACAAAATGGTATAGCCACTCTGGAAAGCATATTGGCAGTTTCCTAAAAACTAAAGATGCATTTACTTTACAACTCAGCAATTACACTCCTGGGCATTTATCCCAGAGAAATGAAAACTAATGCCCACACAAAAACCTGTGCATGATTACTCATAGTAGCTTTCTTTGTAATAGCCAATAACTGGAAACTACTAAAATGTCCCTCATGGGTGAGTGGTTAAACAAACTGTCATACATCCATACCATGGCTCCTACTCAGCAATAAAGAGGAATAAACATCAATACACACAGCAACTTAGATAGATTTCAAGAGCATTATGCTGAGCAAAAAGAGCCAGTCTCGAAAGGTCACATATTATATGATTCCATTTATACAATATTCTCAAAAAGACAATTTTAGAGATGAAAAGCAGCTCAAACCCACCATCTGCTCCTCAGGAGAAAGATGTGGCAGTCTGCTTCTGTAAAGATTACAGCCTTGGTGTCTGGGGTCTTAAAAGCTAACAAGCGGCCATCTAAGATGCATCAATTGGTCTCAACCCTCCTGGAGTAAGGGAAAATGAAGAACACCAAAGACCCAAGGAAAATATGAGCCCAAGAGACAGAAAGGGCCACATAAACCAGAGACTCCATCAGCCTGAGACCAGAAGAACTAGATGGTGCCTGGCTACCACCAATGACCGCCCTGACAGGAAACACAACAGAGAACCCCTGAAGAAGTAGGAGAAAAGTGGGGTGCATGACTCATATTCTAGTAAAAAGACCAGATTTAATGGTCTGACTGAGACTGGAGGGAGACAGAAGCTGGTTGAATGGACATGGAAAATACAGGATGGAAAGGAGGAGTGTACTGTCACATTATAGGGAGAGCAACTAGGGTCACATAACAATGTGTGTATAAAGTTTTGCATGAGAAACTAACTTGAACTGTAAACTTTCACTTAAAAAAAAAATTTTTTTTTTTTTAAAGCACATTGAAAAAAAAAATTACAGCCTTGGAAAACTCTATGGGGCATTTCTACTCTGACCTGCAGGGTCACTATATGTCAGAATCAACTTGATGGCAACAGGTTTGGTTAGAGACAGCGTGGAGTCCCCGGATGGTGCAAATGGTTAATGCACTTGGCCACTAACCAAAAGATTGGAGGTTCAAGACCACCAAGAGGTGCCTTAAAATAAAGGCCTGGAGAGCTACTTCCGAAAAATGAGCCACTGAAAGTTTTATGGAGCACAGTTCTACTTTGACCCACATAGGGTCACCATGACTGGGAGGTGGTCCAAAAGCAACTGATTTTTAAGGACAGGGTTACCAGATAAAATACAGGATGATCACTTAAATCTGAACTTCAAATAACAAATAATTTTTTGTATAAGTATGTCCTGTGTAATGTTTGGGTCCTTAACAGAGGGGTCAACAATTCAAACCCACCAGCCACTCTGCAGTGGAAAGATGTAGCAGTCTGCTATAGTAAAGATTTGCAGTCTTGGAAACCCTATGGGGCAGTTCTACTCTGCCCTACAGGGTCCTTATGAGTCAAAAACGACTTGACAGCAATGGGTTTGGTTTGATTTTCGAATGTTTCAGACACATATTAAAAAATTATTTGTTTTCATGTGAAATTCAAATTTAACTGGACATCCTGGGTGTGTCTGGTTGCTTGTTTTTTGTTTGTCTTTTGTTTTGTTTTGCTAAACCTAACAACACAATCATGGGCCCTGCCTTCATGGAGTTCATAATTTAATCAATTGAAAAGGCAGACAATAACTTTTCAAGCACCCAAAATAAGTAAAATAAGAGAAGATTATTGTATAATAAACAATGTGGAGGACTGATTTTAGACAAAGTCAGCCAGAAAATGCCTCTCTGTCAGGGCAGTATTTGAAATGCTTATACACGAAGAGTAAGGAACAAAGTAAGAATGATCAAAGTAAAAGAAATAGCAAGTACCTCGTGGTGGAAATAAGTTTGGATTGTTTCAGGAACCAGTAAAAGGCCACTGTGGCTGGATCAAAGTGAATAAGACAAGAATGGACTTAACAGACCTTAGAGAGAGAGAACCAGGAGCTGAATTCCAAAGGACTTGAGGAGGCATTAAAAAGGAGTTCTGCATTTGGAATACATTGAGGGGAATGAAATGATCTGACTTACGTTTTCGAAAGATTAACTCCAGCCACTCTGTAGGGAATGCTTTGAAGAGGAGCAAGGATGAAGGCAAGAAAACGGGTGGGAAATAATTGCAGTAAATAATCCAGGCAAGAAATAATTGTGATTAACTCTGACTCAAGGGGTGGCAAAAAAAAATGGAAAGGCATGGATGAATTTTGGAAGTCGAGTCAACAGAACCTATCAATGGATTGAAAGAAGGGGACAATGGAAAGGTAGGGTTCAAACAGGACTCCTAGGTCTTTGTCTTGAGCAGACGGAAGAATAATGATCCCATTTGCTAAGATGATGAAGATCATGGGAGAAATAGTTCAGCAAAGGAGAGGGGTTAGGGAATCAAACTTCCAGTGTTGGACACAGTAAAACTGAATCTCCTAAAGGACAGGCAAGTAAACATGCTAAGTAGGTTCTCTAGAGCCGAAAGTTCTGCAATAGGTGTTGAAAAGGGGGAGTAATCAGCATATAGATCAGTGGCTCTTGATCCTGGCTGCTCATCAAATTACCTAAAGGGATTTTTTAAAAATCCCAGTGCCCAGGTCTGACATCAAATCAATTAAATCAGGATCTCTGGGATGTAAAGACCCTCGAAATAACACTTATCTTTGGAGTTTAGGGAAAGGAAGAGGATCCAGCAAGATAAAAAGAAGTAGCCAGTGACATAGGAAGAAAACCAGGAAAGTGTGATCACGGAAGCTGGGAGGGGATTATTTCAAGGAGGAGGTAAGAAACCTACTACACAGGGATATTGTGAGAACAGAATGAATGGACACATACAAAAGTACTTTGTCATTATTGTCAGGTGCCATCAAGTTAGCTTGGATTCACAGGAACAACCCTATGTACAAGAGAAGGAAGCACTGCCCAGTCCTGTGCCATCCTCACAATCATTGTTATGTTTGACCCCGTTGTTGCAGTCACTGTGTCCACCCATCTCATTGAGGGTCTTCCTCTTTTTTGCTGATGCTCTACTTTATCAAGCATGATGTCCTTTTTTTTTTTTTTTTTTAGTCCCTTCTGATAACACGTCCAAAGCATTACAGTCTCGCCATTCTCGCTTCCAAAGAGCACTCTGGCTGTACTTCTTCCAAGACAGATGTGTTCGTTCTCCCAGCAGTCCATGGTATATTCAATAGTCTTTGCCAACATCGTAATTCAAAAAAATCAATTCTTCTTCGGTCTTCCTTATTCAATGTCCAGCTTTTACATGCATATAACCAAAAAAACAAACCAAACCCATTGCTTTCAAGTCAAATCAGACTCATAGCGACCCTATAGGACAAGTAGAACTGAACCATAGGGTTTTCAAGGAGTGCCTCGTGGATTCAAACTGCCGACCCTTTTTGGTTAGCAGATGTAGCTCTTAACACTACGCCACCAGAGTTTTCATGCCACCATGTGAGATGATTGAAAATACCATGGTTTGGGTCAGGTGCACCTTTACTTAGTCCTCAAGGTGACATCTTTGTTTTTCAGCACTTTAAAGAGGTCTTTTGCAGCAATGCAAAACATCTTTTGATTTCTTGACTGCTGCTTCCGTGGGTGTTGACTGTGGATCCAAGCCAGATGAAATCCTTCACACCTTCAATATTTTCCCCATTTATTATAATGTTGCTTATTGGTCCAGTTGTGAAGATTTTTGTATTCTTTACACTAAGAAAAAAAAACAAAAAGGCAGTTCGAATCTGCCAGGCGCTCCTTGGAAACTCTATGGGGCAGTTCTACTCTGTCCTATAGGATCGCTATGAGTCAGAATCAACTCGACGGCACTGGGTTTGTTTTTTTTTTGGTTTTGGGTTACGTTAAGATGTGGTCTGTGCTGAAGGCTGTAGTCTTAATTTTCATGAGTAAATGTTTCAAGTTCCCTTCACTTTCAACAAGGTTATATCATCTGCATATCACAGATTGTTAGTGAGTCTTCCTCTAATCCTGATGACGTATTCTTCTTCATATAGCCCAGCTTCTCAGATTATTTTGCTCAGCATACAGATTGAATAAATATGGTGAAAGGATACAACCCTGACACACACTCTTCCTGATTTAAACCATGCAGTACCCCCTTGTTCTGTTCAAACAACTGCATCTCGGTCTAAGTACAGGTTCCACATGAGCACAGTTAAGTGTTCTGGAATTCCCATTCTTTGCAAAGTCATCCATAATTTGTTATGATTCACACAGTCCAAGGCCTTTGAATAGTCAATAAAATACAGGTAAACATCTTTCTGGTATTCTCTGCTTTCAGCCAAGATCCATCTGACATGAAAGTATTTTATAAAAACAGTTACTTAATAAACAAATACTAAAGAGGTATTATTACCACGCCATTCTCCTTCTAGTCCAACATTCCCAACTGTGCTCACAAAAGAAGGAATTTCCATCAACAATCTTGACCCTTAGAGAAGTGTTAGGGAAAAGCACCCCCAGAGAAGTACTGGCCCTCCCTCCCCAGCAATTCTTAGAGTTATAAGAATTGAACAAAAATCCTTAGAGTTTTAAGGCTAAACAAAATAATGTCAGTTATACTTAGTTCAGTGTCTAGCACATCATCACGAAAACTAACAAACACATAGTGCTCTGGATTTGCTAGGTAAGGTTCTAAGTGCTTTACATGTATTTATTCACTTAGCATTTTTTTTAAAGTTAGCTGCTGCTGCTGTTGTTGATTTTGTTGTTATTATTATTTTCAAATAATTTGGCTTCCCCAGCGGGCATTAGGGAAAAGTATAGAGACCACTATGGCATTCCAGAGCCGTTGTTCTGATGTGGAGACTTCTCTGGAGGTGCCAGTAGAAGAGAAGCTGTCTGTAGGTCTGGAGGTCTGTGGGACTCCAGAACCATGTATCAAGACCACCTAGCAGACATGACAGACATGGACTGTCCAATGGGAGGGCTACGTCCCACAGCAATATTTGAATTCCTTCATGGAGGCACTGCCATTGGCAGGTTCAGAGCTACATTTGAAGACATCTGGGCATGGAGACGACTTCATCTCAGTTCAAGTCAACTGCTATTTACTGATCATTCATAGACAAGTGCATTTAAACCTCACATTGACTTCATGAAGTACACATAGTTATCCCCATTCTACAGGTGAGGAAACCAAGGCTTAGAGAGGTTAAATAACTTACTCAAGTTCATATAGCCGATTAGCAGCAGAGTACCCTAAATCCAACAAGCTCAGACTCCTTCTTCTAAAACGCTTCTCCCTTTTTTTTTTAACAAAATTTTGAGAAGTTAGGCCTATCGCTAAATTAAAAGAACCTAAAGACAAGACCTAGAAAGACTTTACCTTCAATACAATCGGAAAAAAGTGGGCAAAGGATGTCAACGGGCAACTTACAGAAGAGACACACAAAAGCCAGAAAGCATGGGAAAAGATGCAAATGAAATGCAAAATATATATATATATATATATATATATAATTTTACACACACCAGATTCGTCTTAAGAATGTAAAAGCTTGAAAATCACAAGCACAGAAAACGATGTGGAGACACAACCTCAGACATTGCTGGTGGGAGTTGTAAATTGGTGCAACAACTGTGGAGAGCAAGTTGGCGATATCTAGTAACATTAGAAATGCTCATGCCCAACAACCCAGCAACTCCACTTCTGAGTATGTCTTAGTCATCTAGTGCTGCTATAACAGAAATACCACAAGTGGATGGCTTTAACAAAGAGAAACTTATTCTCTCACAGTCTAGTAAGCTATAAGTCCAAATTCAGGGCGTCAGCTCCAGGGGAAGAAAGCTTTCTCTCTCTGTCAGCTCTGGAGGAAGATCCTTTTCATCAACCTTCCCTTGGTCTGGGAGCATCTCAGGACAGGAACCTCAGATCCACTCTGCTCCCGGCATACTTTCTTGGGTGGTATGAGGTCCCCAACTCTCCACTTGCTTCCCTTTCATCTCTTGTAAGATAAAGGTGGTGCAGGCCACATCCCAGGGAAACTCCCATTACATTGGATCAGGATGTGACCTTAGTAAGGGTGTTACAATCCCACCCTAATCCTCTTTAACGTGAAACTACAATCACAAAATGGAGGACAACCACGCAATACTGGGAGTCATGGCCTAAGCAAGTTGACACATATTTTTGGGGGACACAGCTTAATCCATGACAGAGCATAATCCATAAAGAAACCCTCTCACTTGTGTGCAAGTAGACATATGTAAGGATAGTTCCTGTTTGTAACAGGAAAGCAAAGAAAACTATTTAAACGTTCATTATCAGGGAATGGACAAACAAAATAAAGAGCAATGGTTAGGCAATCAGCTGCTAACTAAAAGGTTGGTGATTCGAACCCATCCAGCAGCTTCACAGGAGAAAGATGTGGCAGTCTGTTTCTATAAAGATTACATCCTAGGAAAATCCTCTGGGGCAGTTCTACTCCGTCACATGCGGTCGCTGTGAGTCAAAATCGACTTCACTGCAACTAACAACAATGACGTACTCATACTGTAGAATACTGTCTAGCAGTTACAGTGAAAAAACTACATCTGCGTATGTCATCATGAGCAGATCTCAAATATATGGACTTGACTGAAAAAGCAAGTTTGTAGAATGATACGTAAAGTAAGATATCACTGACCCAGAGACATGATTTATTGGTTCTGGAACTAAAGTGTAAAAAAAAATGTGTAGAGGGGATATATTTGGGACAAGATGAATCTTTGGTTCAAACTCCCCAATATGTCTCCAAACTCACCCCAGTTCTGACTCCCCCTTGGTATTATCATTGTTTCTCTGTGTGTGTGTGTGTGTGTCTCCCCCCTAGGATTCCCTAATTTAGGTTTCAAGAGTAGGTTTCAGAAAAACTGTAACTCCCCTGGTATTATAAGTAAAATTTTATATTTATGAGCAATTTTCTGGGGAATAGGTCCACGGCTTTCATCAGATTCTCAGAGAGGTCACTGTACCGTAAAAAGATTAAAAACTCAGGAAATATATTTTCAAAAAATAAATGTAGCTTTGAAACAGATTCCTTGGTCTATCATGCCTCGGGAGTAGAAGTTATTTCTCATCAGAAGAAAAAACTAAAGGAGAGAGAGAATGTAAAGTGATTTGTTCTGACCCTGTTTCACTAGCCCTGTGCCCTGGGAGAAAATACCCTGCCTTTGGAAACACAAACTTCTCCATCCTTCTCAGCCTGCCAGGCCTCCCATCCATCATTTCAGGCAGGCTCCAGGCAGCAGCAGCCAGCTTCCTTCTCTGCCATTCATGACCCTTTCCATCAGATGCCAGGGTCTGGCTCTGGCCAGCTTGTTGACAATTATGAAGATTTTTCTAACCCAGCCAAACAGCCTCTGCACAATCAGAGCTCTCCTGCTGGGGAAACTAAAAGAGACCAGAAAATGATAACCAGGTTTTCAGAGGATGACCCAGCGGGGTGCCAAAGCTCTCAGGTCCAGGCACAGCTACAGGGGCTCCCCAGGGCCTGGGGACCTGTGATCCAAATGGAGTTCTATTTATCATGGTAGATTACAGAGTTGGTGGGATCTCACAGTACTCTACTCTAAGCTCATAGCTCCTCTGGGGAGACCAGCAAGATGTGGCAATTAATGCACACATCTGGGGTCAGCTCAGAGTCGGCAAGGTAGCTTTGTTGATCTCGGTTGGACATATTCTTACGTCTGGGTATTGGTTGGCTGTGACCTGATTGAGACTGGTCTCTGCTGAGGAACCGGACTGATTCAGCTATCCTCCACGTGGCTCTCATTCCCCAGCATACTAATCTGAGCATGTTCTTATGGTGGTGGCAGAGGTACAAGAGTCAGCAAGCACCAATGTAAAAGCTTATTGCAAGCCTCTGCTTGTAGCACATCTGCTAATATCCCAATGGCCAAAGCAAGTCAAAGGGCCAAGTCCAGATTCAAGGGCAGGCCTTTTCACCCTGTCCACAGTAAGAAGGCACTGCAAGCCAGGTAAGAGCCTGCATTTTGCCATGAGGTTGTGCCTCATACCAGCTGCTCAGCTTGTGAATGAATGTCTTTTAAATTTTCTGAGCAAATAAGACACTGTTTATCTGATTGTTGTTGTTGTTATTGCTGTTGTTAGGTGTCATCAAGTCAGTTCCAATTCATAGCAGCCTAAAACAGAACGAAACACTGCCTGGTGCTGAGCCATTCTCACAATTGTTATGCTGGAGCCCATTGTTGCAGCCTCTCTGTCAATCCATCTCATTGAGGGTCTTCCTCTTTTTCGCTGACCCTCTGCTCTACCAAGCATGATGTCCTTCTCCAGGAGCTGGTTCCTCCTGATAACATGTCCAAAGTATGTGAGACACAGTCTTGCCATCCTCACTTCTAATGAGCATTCTGGCTGTACTTCTTCCAAGACAGACTTATTCATTCTTCTAGCAGTCCATGGTATATTCAATATTCTTCAACACCATAATTCAAAGGCATCGATTCTTTTTTGGTTTTCCTTATTCATCTTCCAGCTTTCACACCCATACGAGGTGACTGAAAACACCATGGTTTGGGTTAGGCGCACCTTAGTCCTCAAAGTGACATCTTTGCTTTTTAACACTTTAAAGAGATCTTTTGCAGCAGATTTGCCCAATGCAATGTGTCGTTTTGATTTCTTGACTGCTGCTTCCATGGGTATTGATTGTGAATCCAAGTAAAATGAAATCCTTGACAACTTCAATCTTTTCTCCATTTATAATGATGTTGTTTATCGGTCCAGTTGTGAGGATTTTTGTTTTATTTATGTCGAGGTGTAATCCACACCGAAGCTGTGATTTTTTATTTTCATCAGTAAGTGCTTCAAGTCCTCTTCACTTTCAGCAAGCAAGGTTGTGTCATCTGCGTAACACAAGCTGTTAATGAGTCTTCCTCCAATCCTGATGCCCCATTCTTCTTCACATAGTCCAGCTTCTCAAATTATTTGCTTAGCATACAGATCGAGGAAGTGTGGTGAAAGGATACACCCCTGATGCACACCTTTCCTGACTTTAAAACACACAGTATCCCCTTGTTCTGTTCAAACGACTGCCTCTTGGTCTAAGTTCAGGTTCCACATGAGCACAACTAAGTGTTCTGAAATTCCCATTCTTCACAATGTTATCCATAGTTTGTTATGATTCACACAGTCCAATGCCTTTAAATAATCAATAAAACACAGGTAAACATCTTGTTGGTATTCTCTGCTTTCAGCCAGGGTCCATCTGACATCAGCAACGATATCCCTTTCTCTGGGTCCTCTTCTGAATATGGCCTGAAATTCCAACAATTTTCTGTTAATGTACTGCTACAACTGCTTTTGAATTATCTTCAGCAAAATTTTACTTGTGTGTGATATTAATGATATTGTTCAATAATTTCTGCATTCTGTTGGATCACCTTTCTTTGGATTGGGCACAAATGTGGATCTCTTCTAGTCTCTTGGCCAGGGAGCTGTCTTCCAAATTTCTTGGCATAGACAAGTGAGCTTTTCCAGCACTGTATCCATTGCTGAAGCCTCTCAGTTGGTCTTCTGTCAATTCCTGGGGCCCTGTTTTTCACCGGTGCCTTCAGACCAGCTTGGACCTCTTCCTCCAGTACCATCATTCTTGATCATATGCTACCTCCTTAAGTAGTTGAATATTGATCAATTCTTTTTGGTACAGTGATTATGTGTATTTCTACCATCTTCTTTTGATGCTTCCTGTGCCATTTAGTATTTTCTCTGTAGGATCCTTCAGTATTGCAACTCGAGGCTTAAATTTTTTCTTCTGACATGTATTAGGCCTATCTGATTAAAAAAAAATCTGATTAGTGAAGATTAAAAAAAATATGATAGATTCCATTTTTGTTGTTGTTGTAGGTGTCATCGAGTCAGTTCCGGCTCATAGTGACCCTACGCACAACAGAACGAAACACTGCCCGGTCCTGCGTCATCCTTACGATCATTGTTATACTTGAGCTCATTGTTGCAGCCCCTGTGTCAATCCACCTCGTTGAGGGTCTTCCTCTTTTCCACTGACCCTGTACTCTGCCAAGCATGATGTCCTTCTCCAGGGACTCATCCCTCCTGACAACATGTCCAAAGTATGTAAGACGCAGTCTTGCCATCCTTGCCTCTGAGGAGAATTCTGGTCGCACTACCTCCAAGACAGATTTGTTCGTTCTTTTGGCAGTCCATGGTATATTTAATATCCTTCGCCAACACCACAATTCAAAGGCATCAATTCTTCTTCAGTCTTCCTTATTCAGAGGGTGGAAAAATAGGCACCTTAATATGCCATTGGTGGGATTTTGTTATCTTTATAAAGGCCAATTGAATTATATTTATTGTGATAGTTACAAAAATGGCCAGAAATTCTTCTGATTCCTATATGCATTTCTCTTTTCAACATAACTTTTCAGGTCCTCCCCTTAAGAATCTAGGTGAGTCACGTAACCTGCTTAGGACAGTATAAAGTAGCAAGCGTGACGCAAGCAGAGGCTTTCAAAGCACTTGTACATTGGAAGTGCCTCTCTTGCTGGGCTTGGAAGCCTGAGACCATTTGAATGAGCCCAAGCCAGCCTGCTGGAAGATGAGAGGTCACATGGAGGAAAACTGCCAACCTGGCAGCTGAACACACACATATGAGCAAGCCCAGCTAAGAACAACCAAGCCCAGCCTAGGCTAGAAAAACCACTCATCAGAGCCCAGCCCAAATTGCCAAATTGCAGAATCATGAGTTAATAAAAGATGCTAATTTATCATAGTCTCAGAGGGGTCAGTGCCTTTCATAAGCAGAACGAGGATGTAGCTTCATTCAATAGACGTTTATTAAGTCCCTACTAGTAGTCCCTGGAAGTAGCCCTGGTGGTGCAACGGTTAAGCACTCAGCTACTAACCAAAAGGCTGGTGTTTCGAATCCACCAGCCACTCTGCAGGAGAAAAGACCTGGCAATCTGCTCTCATAAAGATTTCAACTTGGGGTACCCTATGGGGCAATTCTACTCTGTGCATATATGTTGATGGCATACAACAACAACTATATTCCCTGAGTGAAGCAAACGGTTAAGTGCTCACCTACTAACCAAAAGGTTAGTGGTTCAAACACGCCCAGATGCACCTTGGAAGACAGGCCTGATGATTTGCTTCCAAAAAATCACAGCCATGAAAACCCTGTAGAGCATTCCATCCTACTCTGACACACACAGGGTCACCATGAGTCGCAATCGTGATCAACTGAATGGCAACTGGTGAGTATGTACTAGGATTGTTCTAAAACCCGCTCCTGTCGAGTCAATTTCAACTCATAGCGACCCTATAGGACAGAGCAGAACTGCCCCATACGGTTTCCAAGGAGCGCCTGGTGGATTCGAACTGCTGACCTGTTGAGAAGGGTCACAATTTTAAACGGGAAGTCAGGTAATAGTTGAGCAAAGATCTGAAGGAGGTAAGGAAATATCATTGATTTCCGGAGGAAGAGTGCTTCAGAGAGATGGAACAGCAAGGGGAAAAGAAGAGTACAGAATCTAAAGTCAGACAGTTACGAGGGAGGCCGGATAGTGGAGGACCCCGTGGGCCACTAAGGGGACTTTTGTAGAGTTTTAATCTTATTTTTTACCGAGTGTGTGTGTAGGTTTCAAAGAAATACATAAAGCAAAAGCAAACAGCAATTCTGAGCTGCACTCTCCGATTCCAATAGGAATAGACTCTACGTGCATTTTATCATAATCCTCCATCGCTGGCTCCATTCTCGGAGCTTGCTGGAGCCTACAGGGAGGAACTGCTATTTCTGGGCAGAGACTGCCCTCTGCTGTTACTTTTTTTATTAGCACCCACAGATATTACCGGAACCAAACCAAAAACCAAACTCCTTGCAATAAAGTCGATTCCGACTCACAGCGACGCTGTAGGACAGAGCAGACCTATCCCATAGGGTTCCAAGGAGTGGCCAGTGGATTTGAACTGCCAACATTTTTTGCTTAGTAGCCATCACACGCCATAGCCCTTAACCGCTGTGCCACCAAGGCCCCACTACCTGAAAGAACAAGATTTTACTGTCCCAGCAGAGGGCAGATACCAGAGTTACTATAGAACGTCCCCATCTTCTTTGCCGTTAAGGTTGCCTGTCTCAGGAAGCACCTGAAGGATAGGATAGGTGGGAAAGATATTTCCCAATTCTTAATACATCCACTTCCATGAATATATTACATTTTTATAATGTATTTTCTTATTGTTGAGAATATACATAGCAGTACACACACTAATTCAACAATTTCCACACACACACTTTTTAAAGGACTCAAATATTCACCATCTTGCTCATTTCATCTTCAGTAAACACTTTTGGTGTAAGTCACATGATCATTGTTAGCCCATTTTGCAGGTGAGAGTATTGAGCATTAGGGAGATATTTAAACTTGCACTTAGTCTCATTAGCCAAGGCATGGCAAAACCAGGATGAGAATCAAAATCTTCTAACCCCACTCCAGTTAAACTGAAACACAAAGAGGATGGGTGATTTGCTCAAAGACACACAAATTTTAAATGCCAAATTCAGGATAAAAAAATCCATGAATTGTCCTTCACTTTTTCAACCAAGACTCTTTTACATGGTCCCTTCTGCCCAGCCCTGAGGGTCTACCTACAGGACCATATGTAATTCCCTGGATGGGTATGTAAAGGGTTCTGTGGCTTTTGGTAGTAGGCAGAAGTGAAGGGAAAGCAAAAAAAAAAAAAAAAAATTGCCCTCCTGTAGATTTCAACTCACAGCGACTCTGTAGGACAGAGTAGAGCTGCCCCATATGGTTTCCAAAGCTGTAAATCTTTACTGAAGCAGACTGCCACGTTTTTCTCCTGCAGAGCGGCTGGTAGCTTTGAACAGCCAACCTTTTGGTTAGTAGCCAAGTGCTTAACCACTGTAACACCAAGGCCTACATCACACGGTAAATTTTGGGTAATAATTTCTAATTTTAATCTATGCTTCTTTCTTCAGTATCTCCAACTCCCCATGACCACCTACCGCATTTAAGGAGTAGCAAAACTTTCCATACCCAGGCCCTCAGGTGGAGCTGTTAAAACAGAGGTGCAAAGAGAAAGAAGAGCATCCGTGCTTAGCTTTTGAGTTTTAAAAATAGACTTTTGAAAGTCACAGCAGAGGGAGTCATTTGAGCAAAAAGGTTCCTGCATCTCCAAATCTTGGGCTGGGAGAATCAAAAACCAAGGCCCTTTCGGCTACACACCACTGAGTCAGAAGCTAAGGGGCATGTTCTCTTGCCCTCCAAGGATATAAAGCCACGCAGGACTGAAACAGGAGGATGTAGAGTCTGAGAAAAAGCAAGAGTTAGCCACTAATTCTTGTCCCCGAAAAAGGGTCCTGCACCTACCCCACCGCCCCGCACCACCACCACTTTTCCCCTCCTGTCCTACCACTTCCTGTCTTTCTCTAGCTCAGATCAGGCAAGTTAGATTTTTTTCCTGCTTTTTATATCCAGACTTGCAAATGTCTTGAAGTCTGTCAAAGATCCACTGTTACGGATTGAATTATGTCCCCCAAAAATATGTGCTGTGAATCCCAACCCCTATACCTGTGGATGTAATCCTAGTTGAGAATAGGGTTTTCTTTGTTATGTTAATGAGGCCATATCAGTGTAGGGTGTGTCTTAAACCAATCACTTTTGAGATATAAAAGGAGATTAGGCACAGAAGCAAGTAAGCACAAATCGGGAAAGATAGATACCACGTGGACATCTCCAAAGAATGTTGAGAAGAACGCTAGAGAAGCTGAGACAAGGATTTTCCCGCAGAGTGGACAGAGAGTGCCTTCCCCTAGAGCCAGTGCCCTGAATTTAGACTTCTAGCCTCCTAAACTACGAGAAAATAAATTACTTTTTGTTACGGCCACCCACTTGTGGGAAACCCTGGTGGCATAGTGATTAAGTGCTAGGGCTGCTAACCAAAAGTCCAGCAGTTCAAATCTACCAGGCGCTCTTTGGAAACTCTATGGGGCAGTTCTACTCGCCCTATAGGGTCGCTATGAGTCAGAATCCACTTGACAACAATGGGTTAGGATTAACTGTGGTATTTCTGTTACACAGCAGTAAGAAACTAAGATAATTTGCAAACAAAAAGTCCTTCAGTTACCAATTTCTTCAGATTTGGGGTCAGAATGTACGACTTTTTTTGAAGAGGGTCACATTTGTCCCTTTCGTGGCCTGTCACAGTATATAGTACTTACAAGAGACTTTACATTCCATGCTTTATGGATCCTCAGCAAAATCCCTTAAGGTCCTATTAAGCTCAAGGAGATTAAGATGGCATGGTTAAGGGATTTCTCTTAAATCACCCCAGTATCAGAAAGAAAGGCAGAACTAGAACACAGGTCTTTTGAGTTCAAGTTCAGTGCTACATCTCCTGTTCAGTAGGCACACCTTTGTCATACTACAAAACTTCAAAATGTATATGTGTAACCTCCTTTATTTTTATAACCAGGTTAATTTCTATTTTCAGTTCCATTTTTTTGAAGGTCAATGTGAACTAAACTCCCTCAAGTCAAGATTTTCTTGCCAGTTCAGATTAATCTTTGGCAATTCCACATTTTCTCTCTCCCCATTATGTCTGTGTCCCAAAGGACTCACATAGTTCCAGTGTTGGTGGTCCAGGCTCACCCTCGTCTGTTCTCTCTGGCACCTGCCAAGATGTTTTACACTTATTGTCTCTTGAGTTCACTCTGTGTCATCCCTGGCTGAACCTCAAGTCTTCCTTGGCTCTACCAGACATGTCTCAGCTACACATGGATCCTTCTTGGGTAAAGCAGAAGGGGAGGGTGGAAAGCTTTAAGATGGTCTCCTGAACTCACTGGAATTGCAGGTCTCTGACCTTCAACAGGGAAGGTGAGGGAATCCTGCCACACTGGATGGTTCAGCCCAGGAGAAACAGGCTAGGAGTACCTTGTAGAAATATGTTTTAAGTTGTGTGCTGTGTGGAGCGTTGAGTAACATTCACACGGCTTGCCTTCAAAAGCTTCAGTATAATCTACATTGTTCACAAATGCTTAGAAAAGTGTGTTTTCTTTTCCAGGGAATATGAAAAAATACCAAATCCTGCTTTAAATGTATTACAAGGTGAAAAGTGAGGTGATCCCTGGGGAAAAGTCAATATACAGATTATCGTAATATCCTTGGCCTCTGGAAGTTCGCAATACAGAGAATGTAACGGCTTTATTAAGGAAGTAATCAAAATACAGTGTGATGCAGTTGATAAAGACAATTATAGAAATACACACAAAGTATGAATGTATGCAGTGGAGAGAAGGACAGAGGAACTCTCCCTGAGATACTGAGGAACATTTCAGGACGTGAAACGGTAGTTTGACAAGTAGAGAAATAGAAAATCATTCTGTAATGGCTATCAGAAGCCACTTTTTCTCAGATGCCACGGGTAACAAGGTAAAAGAGGACAGAGTCTTAAGAAAACTTATTGTCTGGAAGTAAAAGAATAGACAATGAATTAGAGTGCTAAAAAAATACATAGAGGAAAGCATGAATCATGTTATCACGAGATTTTTTTTTTTTTCCAGCTTCCATGGAGTCAGTTCTGACTTATGGCAACCCCATGTGTGTCAGAGTAGAACTGTGTTCCACAGGGTTTTCAATGGCTGATTTTTCAGAAACAGATTACCTGGCCTTTCTTCTGAGGCAACTCTGGGTGGACTGGCACCTCCAACCTTTTTGTTAGCAGCCAAGCATGTTAATCATTTGCACCACCAGGGAGTCCATTATGAGATTAAAAACCAAACCAAACCTTTGTCATCAAGTCAATTCCAACTCCTAGAGACCCTATAGGACAGAGTAGAACTGGCCCATAGGGTTTCCAAGACTGTGATTTTTACAGAAGCAGAGTGCCACATCTTTCTCCCACAGAGTGGCTGGTGAGTTGGAACTGCCAACCTTTGGGTTAGCAGCTGAGTGCATAACCACTGTGCCACCAGAGCTCCTAATTACGAGATTAGGTTAACAACAACAAAAAAAGTATTAAAAAAAGCAAAGAGAAAAAGTTAATGATCACAACGACAAAGGTTATAATTCACATGTAGATCTAACCATCATAAATGTTTATATACCAAGTAATATGCCCTCAAAATGCTTCCAGCAGAAACTGCAAGGAAAAAAAAGAAAAACACAACCGCACTTTTTTTTTTTTTTTTGACTCATGAGAGATCAAGTAGATGAAAGATAAATATGGATACAGGTTTATAAATAGTACAATTAATGAAATTAAACTTATAAAGCCATAGATATGAATATGTATATTCAGTCAAAAATATTTATTAAGCACCTACTACATGCCAGCCATTATTCTAGGTGCTGAAGGTATAGGAGTGAATAAAACAGAAACAAATCCTTATGCTTGTGGAGCTTACATTACAGGGCAGAAAGGCAGACATTAAACCAATAAATAAGTAAAACATTTTTGTATGTCAGAGGGTACCCAAGAGAAAAAATAATGCAAGGAAAGGAAATAAGGAGTACGGGAGAGTAATTTAGATGCAAATAAAAATGAAGATCAAATTCTATATCCTGAAAACAGAGAACGTACCTATCTCTAAAGTGACAATGGAATATTTTTTAATTGTCTTTGTATTAAGTCACAAAGCAAGCTTTTATCAGTTACAGAAACTAGACAGTATATATCCAAACTCTGACTATAATATAGTAAAACAGGAATTAATAACAACAAAAACACAACCACCTGAAAAATAAAAAACTCTATCTTAAACAACTCAGGTCAAAATTATAAAGAATTTATAAATATGTCACAGACCTATAAGTAAGAATCTATAGGATTCAGCTAAATCTATACTCAGAGAAAAATTGGTAGCCTTAGCCATTTAATTACAAAAAAAAGTTAAATAGATGATTTAAAAATTCAACTCAAGAATTTAGAGGATGACAAAATAATCCAAAGTAGAAATAAATGGATAAAGATAAAAGCAGAATATGAATAATTTAAAAACTGAAAAACTATAGAATAAATTAATAAGTGAACAATAAAATAGATAACCCATTACCAACTAATCTAAGATAAAAGGGAGAGTATCAATTTTCAAAATTAGAAATGAGAGTATGGAAATAATATGAGAGAAAACGAAAAGGATTTTAAGAAAATAACTTGAAAATATGGAAGAAAAGCATTACATTTTTAGGCTATGATACCAAAGTTAACGCTACACGTTACAGGAAGACAAACAGACCAGTTAGCATGAAATAAATCAAAACAGTTACTAAGGAGCCACTCCTATCAATGGAGGTTTCTGTATTTCAGATCTCTGGAAACATGTATTAAGCAATTTAAAACACTTAGTGAATAGAAAAAGCAGAACTTAAAACTTTTTTTCATAAGAGCCAGAATACACAGATAACAAAGAAGAGTAGAGGTGAGTTTTCTGTTGAATGTCCCTAAGTTTACATTTCTCTGATGTTTCCTTATAATTACATTTAGGTTATGCATTTATTACATGAATATTATAGAAGTTACCTTATGTCTCTCTCAGAGCATTACACATGGAAGCACATGTGGCAAGTTCTTCCCTTTCCTGGAGATGGTAATTTTGATCATTAGGCAAAGGTGATGTCTACCAGGCTTCTCCGTTGTAAATTTACCATGTTTCCTCTTATAAAAATAAATTTCTTTTGGACAGATATTCTGAGAATTATGTAAATGGCCTGTTTTTCATCATACATTTACTAACTAGATTTAGCATCCATTCTTACTTGAAGCAATTATTACTGTGGTGATAGCCAAGGGGAAATTTTCTAATTCCTTCATTGCTTCTACATGTATTAGTTGGGACTATACTACAGGCAAAAGCTTTCCCTTCTCTCACATTTATTTATTTGTCCATATGCGACTTGACGCACTGGGTGGTTTATGCCTTTTTAAACCTATACAGACCCATGGATTCTTATTTTGTTCTATGGATTACATCATATTACTGTCATTATATCCTTTGTTGCTCAAATTGTCTAATTTGTCCAGTGGAAGCCCTTTAAACCTGAGTCCTTTTAACATGTCCCTGTTATTTGGGCACTTCCTGGCTTTGTGGTACAAGATATTTCTGACTCCTTTGTACTTCCCCAGCCCCTTCCCTGGAATCTGCCATTCCTCCAAGGAGCCTTAGTTCTTTTTATCGGCGAATGGTATTTAGACAACTGATATGGGGGCTAGGTGTGCTCATTGTTACTGGGATGCCATTGCTTCTCACCCTCTCAGAAGACAGAGTGAGGAATACATGTATGTATTTAAGTATTGATACACACATACACATCTATTTCAATATCCATACATATCTAAAACCACGAGTTCACACTATAACTTTAATTCCAATCCTACACCACTGGGTTTATTCTAGCCTTTTCTTTTTTCCATATTATCACCATTCTGGCAACAAGGAGTTGGGTTCTTATTATCCACAATATATTTACTTATTTTCTCATTCTTACAGTACATATAGTTTCAGAATCGCTAATTAAAAATATATATATATATATATTTCAAGGAGTTCAGTTTCTGAAATATAAAAGGCTATGGATTGGGCTTTCTGATTAACCAAAAAAAAAAAGGTGAGGGAGAAAAGTATAAATTAAAATATGCACTGAAGGAGGCTACTACACATGGAAGAACAGATTTTCCAACAAACCAGCAAGAAATCCCCAGTTCACAGACCACAGATACAAAAAGCAGGAGAAGGTTACATTTCAATGCTATTTTAGCAGATAATAAAATTCTAAGTTTAAAATTATTCTGCCTCCCTAATTTAAAAATGCTGATTAAATCGTCTTCCAGATGCTTCTAGATTTGTCTTCCATATTTCTTTTCTCTTACAATTTAATTTCTCTCCTTTTTATTGTCTTTTTATGCTTCATGGTGAGTGAAACCATGAGAATAATCTCTTAGTTCACAGACTTTATTTTCAGAAGTATTTCTCAATGATTCCATTTATCTTGAGTTTTATACATTATATATATAATAGTATATATTTATATATATATATATATAACATATTTAGGAAACCCTGGTGGCGTAGTGGTTAAGTGCTACGGCTGCTAATCAAAGGGTTGGCAGTTCAAATCCTCCAGGCGCTCCTTGGAAACTCTATGGGGCAGTTCTACTCTGTCCTATAGGGTCACTATGAGTCGGAATTGACTCAACGGCACTGGGTTTGGCTTTGGTTTATAACATATTTCAAGATCTTTAATAGTTCTTTATCATATTGGCCTATAAAATGTTTTGAGTGTTATTTCTTACCTAATAATCCTTAGCATGTGAATTGTCCTTACAGTCTTTCCCTATTTCCAATTTTCCCATTTCCCTATCTTAGGGTGTTAGTTCATCAGTTTATAAAAAGTGTTTCCTGTTTTTTTAAATATTGTTATTTCCCAAATATTTTGCAATCCCTGAGGGTATGCTTATCTTTCAATAGACAAAAGAATAACTTAAAAACTCCAAGATATAAAACCATAAAACAATACTAAACATTAGGAGGCAGAGAAGCAATGCCCACAAAGTTTTGAGGCAAAATTATGTGAGATCTAGATTTCTAGCTCCAATTCAACCTATGAAGAAAACCAGTGCCATGAAAGAAAGGCACCAAACTCATAAAAGAGAAAATGTACCCCTAAAAAATTGGAACCCTGGTAACACAGTGGTTAAGAGCTTGGCTGCTAACCAAAAGGTCGGCAGTTCAAATCCACCAGCCACTCCTCGGAAACCCACGGGGCAGTTCTACTTTGTCCTATAGGGTCCCCATGGGTCAGAATCGACTTGACGGCACCTAACAATAACAACAACAACAAAATTACACTTCACTGGAGAAACAGAAGAAAACTTTAAAATTGTATCACTAACATTTGCAGACATATATGATACGAAATCACACACATTAAAAAAAATGTTTCAGAAACATGACTCTTGGAGGTGAGGCCAAGATGGCTGACTAGGGAGACGCTACCTCGGATCCCTCTTGCAACAAAGACTCGGAAAAACAAGTAAATCGGTCACATACATGACAATCTATGAACCCTGACCAATAAACACAGATTTAAAGAGTTGACCTGAGGGACAGAGACCGAGAACGAACAACCACGGGGAAGCAGCGACTGTTTTCGGACCCTGGAGCCAGTGTCCCAGTCAGGAAACCTTGGCGCCGGGCTTTGGACTGGGTGCAGGAGAGCTGAGCACGGCATCCTGTGACGGCGCAAACATGGGCGCAGCCCTACCCCCTGAACTGACCTCAGAAGGGGGCCCATCCAGTCCGTGCGGACGGCTCGGTGACATGGCTGGCAGGAGGAGAAGTCGCCAGGAGGCAGCAACTGGTTTTGGAGCCAGGAGTGCGGCGTCCCAGCCGGGGAACCTTGGCACGGGGCTTGGGACTGGGCGCAGGGGAGCTGAGCACGGCATCCTGTGACGGTGCAAACACAGGGTGCAGCCCCAGCCGCCTGAACTGACCTCGGGGGAAGCCCAGCCAGTGCACACAGGCAGCACAGCAACACGGCTGGCAGGAGGAGAAGTCACCGGGAGGCAGTGACTGGTTTTGGAGCCAGGAGTGCAGCGTCCCAGCTGGGGAACCTTGACGCTGGGCTTTGGACTGGCAGCGGAGGAAATGACCACAGCTTCTGAGACAGCGCAAGCACGGACGCAGGCCTGACCCTCGGGGGCAATCTCTATCCAGCCAGCGCACACAGTCGACGCGCCCCTCGGGAATCTCGGATAAAACAATCATCGCCAAGCAAGATAAGTAACTTTGTCTATATCCCGGGGTGCTACTCTCTCCTGTTTATCTAAACCCTCCCCTCCCCTTCCCAGGCTGCTTCATTAATATTGGAATTTCCTGAGCCAAAGGGAGAACTGCTCCGTGGTTTTTCTTTTCCTTTTTTTTTTTTTTTTTTTGGTATTTTCCTAACCCATTCTTCTGGCCTGAGAGAAGCAACTACAAAAAACCCAGGGACCAAAAATCCTTCCCTAATTGGACTAAAAACAGAACCAGCTCCAGCCAAGCATATGTGACCCACAGTGGCAGGCTTTCATCCCTACGGGGAACAAGGTGGCTATTATAATGCAAAGGCATTTCTGATAGGGATCTGACTGCAATTGTTTTAGCGGATTTACTGGAAAGACAAGTTTCCCAGGTCTGATATCTCTGCGTACTCAACAGAGCTCTCACTGACCCACAACAGGGAACTGAGGGCTGAAGCTCCCCCAAGACCACCTAGCCCCCTGCCTTAGGGGTCTAAGGAGGGTGACACCTACCAATCTGTAGAGGTACTTGCATTGGGGGCCTAAGGTACAGCTGCAAGGCCCACCCACCAAAGTGCTTTAGGAATAGAGACACACCTACCTCACTGACACTTGGGGGAAGCCTGTCAGCATCCTGCCACCCTGGAGGGTGAACCCCAGCTACTACTAGAATCTGGTGCACACAACTATCACCACTACTTCTTTGGTGGATAGGTGACAGTCTGCATCACACACCTGATGACCTAAAATCAGATTCTACTCAAGAATAGTGAATGGACTCAGGCATATATATCTGGTAACAGCCCAAACCAGCTGGTAATAGGTCATAAGTGAGTCAAGGGCTACAACAATCAAGACAGCACAATCTAGTAGCCCATCTACATATATTGAAAGAAAACAAAACAAGATAAGACTCAGTGAGCAAATATAGAATAAATCACTACAATATATTAGTGATGGCTCAGAGACAGCAGTCGATATCAAACCACATAAAGAAACAGACCATGACAGCTTCTACAACCCCCCAAACTAAAGAATCAAAATCTTTCCCAAATGAAGATACAATCCTGGAATTGCCAGATACAGAATATAAAAAACTAATTTACAGAATGCTTCAAGACATCAGGGATGACCTCGGAAATGAAATAAGGCAAACTACAGAAAAAGCCAAGGAACACACTGATAAAGCAGTTGAAGAACTCAAAAAGATTATTCAAGAACATAGTGGAAAAATTAATAACTTGCAAGAATCCATAGAGAGACAGCATGCAGAAATCCAAAAGATTAACAATAAAATTACAGGATTAGACAACGCAATAGGAAGTCAGAGGAGCAGACTCGAGCAACTGGAATGCAGAGTGGGAAATCTGGAAGCCCAGGGAATTAACACCAATATAGCTGAAAAAAAATCAGATAAAATAATTAAAAAAAATGAAGAAACCGTAAGAATCATGTGGGACTCCATCAAGAAGGATAACTTGCATGTGATTGGAGTCCCAGAACAGGGAGGGATAACAGAAAACACAGAGAGAATAGCTGAAGATCTGCTGAGAGAAAACTTCCCTGACACCATGAAAGACGAAAGGATATCTATCCAAGATGCTCATCGAACCCCATTTAAGATTGATCCAAAAAGAAAAACACCAAGACATATTATCATCAAACTTGCCAAAACCAAAGATAAAGAGAAAATTTTAAAAGCAGCCAGGGATAAAAGAAAGGTCTTCTACAAGGGAGAATCAATAAGAATAAGTTCAGACTACTCAGCAGAAACCATGCAGGCAAAAAGGCAATGGGATGACATATACAGAGCACTGAAGAAGAAAAATTGCCAGCCAAGGATCGTATATCCAGCAAAACTCTCTCTGAAATATGAAGGCGAAATTAAGATATTTACAGATAAACACAAGCTTAGAGAATTTGCAAAAACCAAACCAAAAAAAAAAGAAATAGTAAAGGAAATTGGTCAGAAAACCAATAATATCAGATACCAGCACAACACAAGGTCACAGAACAGACCATCCTGATATCAACTCAAATAGGGAAATCACAAAAAACAAATTAAGATTAATTAAAAAAAAAAAAACCTCTCAAAACAGGGAATCATTGAAGTCAATATGTAAAAGATCACAATAATCAAAAAGAGGGACTAAATATAGGTGGCATAGAACTGCCAAATGGAGAGGGATACAAGGCGATATAGGACAATACAAGTTAGGTTTTACTTAGAAAAATAGGGGTAAATATTAAGGTAACCACAAAGAGGTATAACAACTCCATAACTCAAAATAAAAACCAAAAAAAGTAACGACTTAGCAAACATAAAGCCAAATACTATGAAAATGAGGAACACACAATTTACAAAGAAAAACGTCTCAGCACAAAAAAGTAAGTGGAAAAATGAAATTGTCAACAACACACATAAAAAGGCATCAAAATGACAGCACTAAACACATATTTATCTATAATAACGCTGAATGTAAATGGACTAAATGCACCAATAAAGAGACAAAGAGTCTCAGACTGGATAAAGAAACACGATCCATCTATATGCTGCCTACAAGAGACACACCTTAGACTTAGAGACACAAACTAAAACTCAAAGGATGGAAAAAAATATATCAAGCAAACAATAAGTAAAAAAGAGCAGGAGTAGCAATATTAATTTCTGACAAAATAGACTTTAAAGTTAAATCCACCACAAAGGATAAAGAAGGACACTACATAATGATAAAAGGGACAACTGACCAGGAAGATATAACCATATTAAATATTTATGCACCCAATGACAGGGCTGCAAGATACATAAATCAAATTTTAACAGAACTGAAAAGTGAGATAGACACCTCCACAATTATAGTAGGAGACTTCAACACACCACTTTTGGAGAAGGACAGGACATCCAGGAAGAAGCTCAATAGAGACACGGAAGACCTAATTACTACAATCAACCAACTTGACCTCATTGACTTATACAGAACTCTCCACCCAACTGCTGCAAAGGATACTTTTTTTTCTAGCGCACATGGAACATTCTCTGGAATGGACCGCATATTAGGTCATAAAACAAACCTTTGCAGAATCCAAAACATCGAAATATTACAAAGCATCTTCTCAGACCACAAGGACATAAAAGTGGAAATCAAAAACAGAAAAATTAGGGAAAAGAAATCAAATACTTGGAAACTGAACAATACCCTGCTGAAAAAAGACTGGGTTATAGAAGACATTAAGGAGGGAATAAAGAAATTCATAGAATGCAACGAGAATGAAAATACTTCCTATCAAAACCTCTGGGACACAGCAAAAGCAGTGCTCAGAGGCCAATTTATATCGATAAATGCACACATACAAAAAGAAGAAAGAGCCAAAATCAGAGAACTGTCCCTACAACTTGAACAAATAGAAAGTGAGCAACAAAAGAATCCATCAGGCTCCAGAACAAAACAAATAATTAAAATTAGAGCTGAACTAAATGAATTAGAGAACAGAAAAACAATTGAAAGAATTAACAAAGCCAAAAGCTGGTTCTTTGAAAAAATTACCAAAATTGATAAACCATTGGCCAGACTGCCTAAAGAAATACAGGAACAGAAACAAATAACCCGAATAAGAAACGAGATGGGCCACATCACAACAGACCCAACTGAAATTAAAAGAATCATATCAGATTATTATGAAAAATTGTACTCTAACAAATTTGCAAACCTAGAAGAAATGGATGAATTCCTGGAAAAACACTACCTACCTAAACTAACACAATCAGAAGTAGAACAACTAAATAGACCCATAACAAAAAAAGAGATTGAAACGGTAATCAAAAAACTCCCAACAAAAAAAAGCCCGGTCCCGGATGGCTTTACTGCAGAGTTCTACCAAACTTTCAGAGAAGAGTTAACACCACTACTACTAAAGGTATTTCAAAGCATAGAAAATGACGGAATACTACCTAACTCATTCTATGAAGCCACCATATCCCTGATACCAAAACCAGGTTATATCCCTCATGAACATAGATGCAAAAATCCTCAACAAAATTCTAGCCAATAGAATTCAAGAACATATCAAAAAAATAATCTACCATGACCAAGTGGGATTTATACCAGGTATGCAAGGCTGGTTTAATATTAGAAAAACCATTAATGTAATCCACCATATAAATAAAACAAAAGACAAAAACCACATGATCTTATCAATTGATGCAGAAAAGGCATTTGACAAAGTCCAACACCCATTTATGATAAAAACTCTCACCAAAAGAGGAATTGAAGGAAAATTCCTCAACATAATAAAGGGCATCTATACAAAGCCAACAGCCAACATCACTCTAAATGGAGAGAGCCTGAAAGCATTTCCCTTGAGAACGGGAACCAGACAAGGATGCCCTTTATTACCGCTCTTATTCAACATTGGGCTAGAGGTCCTAGCCAGAGCAATTAGGCTAGACAAAGAAATAAAGGGCATCCAGATTGGCAAGGAGGAAGTAAAATTATCTCTATTTGCAGATCACATGATCTTATACACAGAAAACCCTAAGGAATCCTCCAGAAAACTACTGAAACTAATAGAAGAGTTTGGCAGAGTCTCAGGTTATAAGATAAACATACAAAAATCACTTGGATTCCTCTACATCAACAAAAAGAACTTCGAAGAGGAAATCACCAAATCAATACCATTCACAGTAGCCCCCAAGAAGATAAAATACTTAGAAATAAATCTTACCAAAGATGTAAAAGACCTGTACAAAGAAAACTACAAAGTACTACTACAAGAAACTAAAAAGGACCTACTTAAGTGGAAAAACATACCTTGCTCATGGATAGGAAGACTTAACATAGTAAAAATATCTATTCTACCAAAAGCCATCTATACATACAATGCACTTCCGATCCAAATTCCAATGTCATTTTTTAATGTGATGGAGAAACAAATCACCAACTTCATATGGAAGGGAAAGAAGCCTCAGATAAGTAAAGTATTACTGAAAAAGAAGAAGAAAGTGGGAGGCCTCACTCTACCTGATTTCAGAACCTATTATACAGCCACAGTAGTCAAAACAGCCTGGTACTGGTACAACAACAGGCACACAGACCAATGGAACAGAATGGAGAACCCAGATATAAATCCATCCATATATGAGGAGCTGATATTTGACAAAGGCCCAGTGTCAGTTAATTGGGGAAAAGATAGTCTTTTTAATAAATGGTGCCAACATAACTGGATATCCATTTGCAAAAAACTGAAACAGGACCCATATCTCATACCATGCACAAAAACTAACTCCAAGTGGATCAAAAACCTAAACATAAAGACTAAAACGATAAAGATCATGGAAGAAAAAATAGGGACAACATTAGGAGCCCTAATACAAGGCATAAACAGAATACAAAACATTACCAAAAATGACGAAGAGAAACCAGATAATTGGGAGCTCCTAAAACTCAAACACCTATGCTCATCTAAAGACTTCACCAAAAGAGTAAAAAGAACACCTACAGACTGGGAAAGAATTTTCAGCTATGACATCTCCGACCAGCGCCTGATCTCTAAAATCTATATGATTCTGTCAAAACTCAACCACAAAAAGACAAACAACCCAATCAAGAAGTGGGCAAAGGATATGAACATGCACTTCACTAAAGAAGATATTCAGGCAGCTAACAGATACATGAGAAAATGCTCTCGATCATTAGCCACTAGAGAAATGCAAATTAAAACTACGATGAGATTCCATCTCACTTCAACAAGGCTGGCATTAATCCAAAAAACACAAAATAAATGTGGGAGAGGCTGCGGAGAGATTGGAACTCTTATACACTGCTGGTGGGAATGTAAAATGGTACAACCACTTTGGAAATCTATCTGGCAGTATCTTAAACAGTTAGAATTACCATACAACCCAGAAATCCCACTCCTCAGAATATACCCTAGAGAAATAAGAGCCTTCACACGAACAGATATATGCACACCCATGTTCATTGCAGCTCTGTTTACAATAGCAAAAAGCTGGAAGCAACCAAGGTGTCCATCAACGGATGAATGGGTAAATAAATTGTGGTATAGTCACACAATGGAATACTACGCATCAATAAAGAACAGTGACGAATCTGTGAAACATTTCATAACATGGAGGAACCTGGAAGGCATTATGCTGAGCGAAATTAGTCAGAGGCAAAAGGACAAATATTGTATAAGACCACTAGTATAAGATCTTGAGAAATAGTATAAACTGAAAAGAACACATACTTTTGTGGTTACGAGGGGGGGAGCGGAGGAGAGGGTTTTTTACTGATTAGTTAGTAGATAAGAACTACTTTAGGTGAAGGGAAGGACAATACTCAATACATGGAAGGTCAGCTCAACTGGACTGGACTGGACCAAAAGCAAAGAAGTTTCCAGGATAAACTGAATGCTTCAAAGGTCAGCAGAGCAAGGGCAGGGGTTTGGGGACTATGGTTTAAGGGGACTTCTAAGTCAATTGGCAAAATAATTCTATCATGAAAATATTCTGCATCCCACTTTGAAATGTGGTGTCTGGGGTCTTAAATGTTAACGAGCGGCCATCCAAGATGCATCAATTGGTCTCAACCCACCTGGATCAAAGGAGAATGAAGAACACCAAGGTCACACGATAACTAAGAGCCCAAGAGACAGAAAGGGCCACATGAACCAGAGACTTACATCATCCTGAGACCAGAAGAACTAGATGGTGCCCGGCCACAACCAATGACTGCCCTGACAGGGAGCACAATGGAGAACCCCTGAGGGAGCAGGAGATCAGTGGGATGCAGACCCCAAATTCTCACAAAAAGACCATACTTAATGGTCTGACTGAGACTAGAAGAATCCCGGCAGTCATGGTCCCCAAACCTTCTGTTGGCCCAGGACAGGAACCATTCCCTAAGACAACTCATCAGACATGGAAGGGACTGGACAGTGGGTAGGAGAGAGATGCTGATGAAGAGTGAGCTACTTGTATCAGGTGGACACTTGAGACTGTGTTGGCATCGCCTGTCTGGAGCGGGGATGGGAGGGTAGAGAGGGTTGGAAGCTGGCAAAATTGTCATGAAAGGAGAGACTGGAAGGGCTGACTCATTAGGGGCAGAGCAAGTGGGAGTATGGAATAAGGTGTATATAAACTTATATGTGACAGACTGACTTGATTTGTAAACGTTCACCTGAAGCTCAATAAAAATTAAAAAAAAAAAGACTCTTTGAAAGTTTAAAAAATCATGTTCACTATAATTTAAAAGACATCTCAATAGATGGACAAAGCAGCAGAGTTGAGCTGAAGAATGAATTTTGATTTGAAAGATCAAGCTGAGAGACTCTCAAACTAAACCACAAGAGGACAAAAAGATGTGCAATGTTAGAGTAACCCAAGTTCAGAGCAATAGAGTATAAATCCAGAGGTTCTACCATTTGTCTATTAGTAGTTCTAGAGGAAGAGAACAGAAAGAATGGAGAAGATTAAGTAATAATACAAATAATGAGGGAAAACATGTCCAAGATAAGGAAATATAAATCTATGGATAGCCAAACTAACTGTAAAGTATAGTATCAAAGTGAATTTTCAGATGTTTGAGGATTCAGAAAATTGATCTCTCATGCCCTCATTCTAAAAGAAAACGAGGAAAACACTAATAAACTTATTTTGGAGCTAAGAAACGGAGACCTCAGGATGACATTTGGGCAGCAGGTCCAGAATGAAACCAACCAAAAAGTCAGAGGCTCTGGTCAGATGTCTCCAAATGTAAAGATGACTCCACTCAACAGAAAGTGTGGTTAAAATCACGATTAATATTTGGGGAATGAGAAAGACATGCTTCTTGGATTAAGAAAAAAAAAAGAAATTCTATCAGAAAGCTAAGGCCAAAGAGAAAAAAATCTGAATTAAAAAGTTAGGCTCCACATATGAAGCCAAAATGTGTGGAGGGATGTGGAACAACTGATGGATTCTAAGAGAAGATAATCCTTTTCATTATATTAATTTAGAACACTCTTGCTCAAGAGCACAAGGTTAGCTGCATAAGATCATATTTTCTTCATTACTTTATTCACTTTGAATTTCTACACTTTTTCTATTAACAAAATGTAAATGTTATAAGCCTTGCAATGTCCAGAAGTTGGGGAGTAGAGAGAAGTAGGAGAGGTGAAGAAAAATATAGGAGTACTAATTCCCACATCTTTAATATATCGTTAAATACTATCTATATATTATAAATAAAAATGTAAAAACATTATATAAGTTAGAAAAGTAACAACCAAAGTAACTGAAAAGAAAAATGGTTAAAAAGTGGATTCTTCTGGGGAGTAAAACTAGATATGGGCAAGTCTGGAGTGAAAGGCTTTTGTTTTTCATATTATGCCTTTCTGTATTGCTCAGCTTTTTTTTTTTCTTTTCGTATTTATCCTGTAATTTGATAATGATTTTTTAATGTGTTAAAATATTAGGGCAGCCACTGAAGAATAGAATAGGATCTATAACTTCCAAAACACAATGTGGAAAAAAATGAACCAAAGAAACTCAATCAATGCAACAATATGCAGGAGAATGGGGAGGACTAAGGAACAAGGGAGCATGGTAAAGAGAAGGCAAAAAATATGATGGCAAAAAAAATATCTAAAACCCTTAGAAGAAGAATTGATCAAATTGATCAGAAGATAATTCTATTGTGTTGAAGGAGAGAAATATATTAATTTCAGAAATAAATTTACAAAGGGTTTGGTAAAGGTATGTTAATAGCAATAAAATTGTCATTAATTCAGGAAAGACCTTAGGAGTAACAGACATGACAAGGAGAAGAAAGATGAGAGGGTTGTATATTCTTGAGACCACAAGCATCAGGTGAGCCAAAACCACGGATGGAATCCAGTCAGATGCAGCAGGGAGCCCAGCTGTGATTGAATGGGGTCAGACCTTTTCTGACCACTCCAGTTAGAACCCCTTCCTTGATAACAATATTATAATTGGAAAAGTCAAGTGCAAATGAATCAGAGTAATTACAGTCAGAACACCATATGATCTAGCCAGTTCCGCCTTGGAAGAAGGTTTGTGGAAGAGTTGGGGGGTTTTGAGCAGTAGCCAAAGAATGAGATTGACAAATGGGCTTAAATTTCAAGGGATTGGCATACCAGTAGTCACTGTAGCATTATTCAAGAAAGGCAAAAGTGGAAATAGCCCAAGTGTCCATCAACAGATGAATGGATCAACAAAATATTCAAACAATGAGATATTATTCATCCATTAAAAAAAGAATGAAATTCTGATACAGGCAACAACATGGATAAAAACTTAAAAATATTTTGCTATGTGAAATAAGTGAGACACAAAAGGACAAATACTTTATAATTCCACTTGTATGAAGTATCGCCAGTGGATCAGTTCACAGAAATATAGATTCATGGTTATCAGGGGTTGTTGGGAGGGGAGAGGTGGTGTTATTGCTTAATGGGTACAGAGTTTCTATTTGGGTTGATGAAAAATTCTGGAAGTAAATGGTGGTAATGGTTGCACAACTTCATGAATGTAATTTTGCTGTTGTTAGCTACCATCAAGTCGGCCCTGACACACGGTGATCCCTGTGTTACAGAGTAGAACTGCTCCAGTGGGTATTCTTGGCTGTAATCTTTACAGAAACAGTTTGCCTGGCCTTTCTTCCTTGGAGTTGCTGCATGGGTTCAAACCACCAATCTTCAGGTTAGCAGCCATTTAACTATATATATATATATATATATATATATATATATATATATATATATATAAACCCACTGCTTTCAAGTCTCTTCCAACTCATAGTGACCCTATAGGACAAAGTAGAACTGTCCCATAGAGTTTCCAAGGAGTGGCTGGTGGATTCAAACTGCTGGCCTTTTTGTTAGCAGCCAAACTCTTAACCACTGTGCCACCAGAGCTCCATGTATGTGTGTGTGTGTGTATACACACACACATATATATATAATTTAAATAATAAATAAATTCAAGGGATTGGGATAAAGCTGGGAGCTCAGTCCTATTCTATCTTTCACTGCCATGGTCATAGCTTAGGTAAAAAATGTTGATAAATTCCTGTTGCCTTACTCTTATCCCTGATGATTATTAAATAAAACATGTTATTCTGATGGGTTTTGTGAACTGGCTTTGCTTACTAACAGAGAGCTGGCTGTCTTTTTTGTTTTCTTATCCCTTCTTGTTACCAAGAAATGTTGGGCATGATTAAAGAAATTAGGATATAGATAGGGAGAGTCAACAAACTACATCAATAGTCTTTAATTAAAGTACAAACACTTAAAGTGAGGATACGTAAATAGATCAATGGAACAGAAAAGAGTCCCAAAATAGACCTACACATATTCAATTCACAGATTTTCAACAAAGGTACTAAATCAGTGCAATGGAGAAAAACAAATATTTTTAACAAATGATGATGGAACAGAAATATCCACATAGAAAGAAAAAAGAAGAACCTCTACTCCTACCTCACACCATACACAAAAATTAATTTGACATGGATCATAGACTGAAATGCAAAAGCTAGAATGACAAAGACCATTTTTTTTAATGGCAAAACCACTTGAAAAAAAACAACTTCATGTGCCAGTAAATCCATGAAAAGCTGCTCAATATCATTAGTCATCAGGGAAATGCAGAAGACAGAGATTTACAGTTTGGTTGTTTCTGTGATTGTTTTTAAGTCTTGCTAGCTATAAGAGACACTCTTAATACAAAAATACCCCCCAAAAAATGTAGAAAATTAAAAGGATAAAAACAAGCACTCTCATTCATCATTGCTAGGAATGTTAACTGGCACAGCTTTTTTGGAGACCAACTTGGCAGAATTTAACATTTTACACGTAATAATCTTTGACCCAGTAATACCAATTTTAGGAATATAACCTAAAATACTCGTGTGCTCAAAGATCCATTACAAAAGTTTTCACTGTGTATCTGCTTGGAAGAGTAAAAATTTGTAAACTCTCTAAGATGCCCACTAACACAAGGAGCACTAAAATAAGTTATAGTCCATCCATTATTCACATAAAAGATGCAATTATTAAAATAACAAGGTAGACCTGAATTTACTGATATGGAGAGATCTCCAGGGTATACATACCTATTGCTAAGTAAAGTCATTAACAATGTAAGTGGTCCTATTTATATTATTAAATGAAGACTCATGTAAGTATGCACATTTTTGTAAATAAAAGCAAAGGTAAATTTCTGGAAGGATATACACGGGAACTTGGAAGTGTTTATTTCTGTGCACATGAGGGGGTGGGGGTACCTATAAGCACTCTTTACTCTATTTCCATATTATTTAATTTTGGTAAAATTATGTATACCAAAACCTTTGCCATTTTAACCTATACAATTTGGTAACATTAATCACATTCATTATGTTGTACAGCCATCACTACTATCTGTTTCCAAATTTTTCCATCACTCTTAACAGAAGCTCAGCATTCCCAAAGCAATCACCCCTCCCTTTCCCTTTCCTTCCTGCCACTGGTAACCCCTAGTGAACTTTGGTCTCTATACTTTTGTCTGTTTCAGATATTTCATATAAGTGGGAACATACACTATCTGTCCTTTTGTGTCTGACTTATTTCACTCCACATAAAGAATATATAGCATGTATCAGGACTTCATTTCTGTTTGTGGCTAAGTCATAGTCCATTGTATTTATATACTACATTTTATCTATTCATCTGTTGATGGACACTTAGGTTGTTTCCACTTTTTGGCTATTACGAATAGTTCTGCAATGAACATTGGTACATCTGCTGCTTGCGTTTCTGCTTTCAATTCTTTCAGATATATATCTAGGAATGGAACTTCTGGGTCATATGGTAATTCTCTAACATTTTGAGGAACCACCAAACTGTTTTCCCGAGGAGCCAAGTACCATTTCACATTCCTACCAGCAACGGAGGAGGCCTTGGGTGGCACAAACATCTAAGCTCTTGACTGGCAGTCAAAACGTTGGTAGTTCAAACCCACCCAAAGGTGCCTTAGAAGACAGATCTGGCGATCTGTTTCTGAGAGATCACAGCCTTAAATATCTTATGGAGCGGTTCTACTCTGCACGCCTGGGGTTGCCATGGGTTGGAATCAACTGCATGGCAACTAACATCACCAGCAATGGAGGAGGGATTCATTTCTCCCACATCCTTGCCAATACCTGTTGCCTTCCGGTTTTTTCGTTTTGTTTTGTTTTTATCATAGCCATCCTAGTGAAGGTGAAGAGGTATTTCTATGGTTTTGATTTACAGTTCTCTAATGAAACCCTGGTGGTGTGGTGGTTAAGAGCTATGGCTGCTAACTGAAAGGTCAACAGTTCAAATCCATCAGGTGCTGCTTGGAAACTCTATGGGGCGGTTCTACTCTATCCTGTAGGGTTGCTATGAGTCAGAATCAACTCAACAGCAATGGGTTTTTTTTTTTTAATTAATGACTAATGTTATCCTCCAACATAAATAAAACAAAAATAAAATGAAAAAAAAAATCCGCCCAAGTGGACAAATAAGCAACATCATGATAAATGGAGAGAAAACTGATGTTGTCAAGGATTTCATTTTACTTGGATCAACAACTAATGCTCATCAAAGCTGCAGTCAAGAAATCAAATGACATATTGCATTCGGCTAATTTGCTGCAAAAGACCTCTTTAAAATCCTTAAAAGCAAACATGTCACTTGGATGACTAAGCCATAGTATTTTCAATTGCCTCACATGCATGTGAAAGCTGGACAATGAAAAAGGAAGACAAAGGAGAATTGCTACATTTGAATTACGATGTTGGCGAAGAATACTGAATATATCATGGGCTGTCAGAAGGAACAAATCTGTCTTGGAAGAAGAACAGCCATAATGCTCCTTAGAAGTGAGGATGGCAAGATGCTTACTTTGGACATGTCATCAGAAGGGATAAATCCCTGGAGGACACCATGCTTGGTAGAGGGTCAGCAGAAAAGACGACGACTTTCAATGACATGGATTGACACAGTGGCTCAAACATGGGGTTCAAACAATGGGCTCAAACATACCTACCATTGTGAAGATGGCACAGGACCAGGCAATGTTTCGTTCTGTTGTAGATAGGGTCACGATGAGTCAGAGCCAATTCAATGACTACTGACATTGAACATTTTTCCACGTGCTCTATTTTATTTGAATTGTTTATAACTAGAACAAATGTACTTATCATCTATGTAATTAAAAGAAAATAATAAAAATGACTTAAAAGCAATGAATATTATTTATTAATGGAACCAACATTTACAGAGCTATGTCCCACACTCTGTGATAAAAGCCTTGGATGTGTTATCTCATCTAATCCTACGAGGCAGGCATGGGTACTCATTACCGTATGAGGGAGCTAAGGCTTAGAAAGTCAGTGGTTCTCAAGGGTACAGTAAAATCATCAGGGGAGCTTTTATTTTTTTAAATTTTTATAACTGGGCCTCATCCCAGAGCTACAGAATCACAATCTCTGTGGGTAGAACCCAAGCATCTGCATTTTGTAAAAGCTCCCGAAGGTGGTTCTAATGTGCAGCCACATTGGTTCTCACTGCTAGGTCACATTGCTACAAACGGCAGAGCAGAGGCTGGAATTTAGGGTTATACTGCCGCTTCATATGCAGGAGAGAAAGAGATGACACAGATACACACATATGTATACGCAGCGACACAGAAATGGACATAGATACAGATACACACTTACATACAACTAGTATTGAATACCATGTATATTATTTGTTTATTGATGAATATACATAGATTATTGATGAAGACTATCACAGGTATAATACAGGCTACGTACTGTTTCTTCTTATTCCTTTCAGTACATCGCCCTCTCTGCAGTGGGCTTAGCACTGAAGTGGAATT
Source organism: Elephas maximus indicus (assembly GCF_024166365.1). Lineage (NCBI taxonomy): Eukaryota > Metazoa > Chordata > Mammalia > Proboscidea > Elephantidae > Elephas > Elephas maximus. Next base: position 85,559,417 of record NC_064830.1, on the reverse strand, counting down.
CACGCTTTAACCTTTTGATCACTGGATCCTGGAGAGGTGGAGGGTGAGCAAGGGAAGGCAGTAATGGGGTACCACTCAGGGGACTTAAGACCGCAACTATTTACCTACTGGTAGAAAATGTTTGAGTATTTTAGCAACTGGTAGAGTACTGCCCAGTTGTGCAGGTACCTGTCTGTGCCTAGACTGAAGCCTAAGTACTTTTAAAAGGTTGTTCTCAGATGTTTTTCCTGTCAGGCAACCATTTCGTGTCTCTATCCAAAGACTGCTTCTTGAGTTTTGGAAGGAATGGAAGAGGCTGGCAAGCAGTCTGTGATCCACACCAGGCTGCCCCACCAGCTGTCCTGTGCCTGGCAGCCACCCCTCACAGCCCCGCTCATTATCAGCTCCAAAGGGGTTTATCACTTTGCTGGTTGTTGTTACTTTTCCATCCTGAAGTGGCAGCTGCAATTGTGTTTCCCAGATAGTTTCCAAGATGCTAATTGCCACCTGCTGATTTCCTGTAAACACTGTACTTTACACATGTGATTAATCAAAGAGCTGTGGACTGTTCTGAGGAAGTGTGTGCATGCACACGTGTCATTACTGTGGCGGATTTAAATTACAGGCAATGTTTGCTCACAAAGCTTCATTAGCAAAACAGCAGGGAAAACAAAATTAAAAAATACCATAAACTGCAAGCTCACAGGCTGCGTAAACAACACAAGTAAGCCCGACGATTCACTGACTAAATTCTGGAACCAACAGCAGAAAGGTATACCTGTTAAAGGAGACTTTGAATCATAGGTATTTGTACTTGTTGGAGAAACTAAACCTCAAATATTTTCATATGTTATATTTTTATAATGCACATTGTTCCGTAGGTTCAAGATCAAATTTGTTCCAAATCCTGGCTTTTCAGCTACCTATAAGATCTGTGCAGGATACCTGGACCCTCCAACCTCTGTTTCCTCACCTGTAAAAAGAAGATGATAATTTCTAAGTCACAGGACATAACAGGTCAAATGCTTATTTAGCCTATCAGTCAGAGTTGTTTGGTTTTTCAGTGACAGAAATTCAACCCAAAATGGCTTAAGCAAAAAAGGAAATGTCTTGGTTTATAGGACAAATGTTATGGCTTCAGGTGTAGTTGGATCTAGAGGATCAAGTAATGCCTTCAGAACTCTAAGGCACCATCTTCATTTCTTGGCCCTGCTTTCTTCGGTGTGGACTCCATTCCCATGCATACTCTACTTACCCAAGCTAGCAGACTAGCCTACAGCTCCAGGCTTTTATCCTCTCAGCAACTTTAGAGAATTGGTGCAGGCAGATGGTCCCTTACTTGGGAAATGACCCACTAGCCCATTCTCAGGCCACATAGTTTGGGTAGGGATAGATGCCTACTCATTTAGCCCTGTCCATACTAGGAATGGGCACATAACCAATCACATACATGGAGACATAGGTGGGTCTCTGATTCCCAGAGCAAAGTCAGGTTGAAGGGCAGCCTGGCCACTCCAGAAAGTATTCATAAGGGATTCAAACATCAGGGTCTGAGCCCCGGGACTGCTATTTTTTATGGGTTGAATTGTGTCCTCCAAAAAGATATACTGAAGTCCTAACCCCTGTATCTGTGAATATGACCTCGTTTGGGGAAAAGAGAGTCTTTCTTTGAAGACATTATAGTTAAATCATCCTAGATGGGGGGGTCCTAATTCTATTCCCTTCTGAGAAGTGTCTTATAAAAGGGGAGGACACACATGGCAACAGAGTCACACACAGATGGAATATACCATGTGACAATGGTGGCAGATGTATGTGTAAGTAGCAAAGGAACACCAAGGATTGCTAGCAGCCACTAGAAGCTTGGAGAAGCATGGAAGAGTTCTTCTCAGAGATCTCATAAGGAACTGACACGAACAATACCCTAATTTGGACTTCTAGTCTCCAGAACCATGAGACAGTAAGTTTCTATTCCTTAAAAGCTACCCACTTTGTGGTATTTGGTTATGGCAGTCCTAGAAAACTACGACAATACTCAATCTCTTTTACAAGTAGATATGCTGGGTGATGAGACAGAAGTTTGCTCAACTCAGAAGGGGCTGTTCAATCCTTCATACACATACTCCAAACCAAAACCAAACCCACTGCCCTTGAGTCGATTCTCACGTAGCATATGAATTAATGGGTAGTTCACACATTCAAATCCAGCCACAAATGGCCAAATGTTTGCCATTTTCTGTTTCCAAGCCTCTCTGAAAGCTTACGGTATCCCCTATGAGAAATTTCCATAGTGTTCCAGTCAGGAGTTCTGGTCTTGAAGGTATAAAACCCATCACTCTGCCTCATCATTTGCCCTTTTATCCTACCCCATTACCACCAGCAGGGCAAGATGGAACCCTCTGTTTCCTCCATCTCTGTTATCCTTCCTTCTCAACTTCTCCTCTCTGAAGAGGGTCTTTTAGTATGCTAATGCACCAAAATTTTCCTCTGAGAGTTGATCAATATTAGCCACAGAGGTGTGACTGTTTTTTTTCATTCTAAAAAAAAAGTGGGAAATCAGACAGACAGCCCTCTCAGGAGAGATCAAAGGAGAAAGTGCAGAAGAAGTTCAGGATCCTTATTAGAAAAAGATAGAGTGACCAAGATCAAGATAGAAGGGACTTCCCAGTGTCCATGAAAGACAAACTTAACCTGACTAAAAGGTAATGCACATTCACAGTTACAGATACTTCTTAGACATAACCAAACACATTGAGGGATTGGATTTCTGGGTTTGAAAGATTAGGACCATAATCTCATGGGACTACTTGGTCAATTGGCACACTATAGTTCATAAAGTTATGTTCTACATTCTAGTTTGGTGAGTAGTATCTGTGGTCTTAAAAGCTAGTGAGTGGCCATCTAAGATACAATCATTGGTTTCTACTCATTCAGAGCAAAAGAGAAAGAAGGAAACCAAAGACTCAAAGAAGAAACTAGCTGTCTTAGCCTGGGCTCTCCAGAGAAGCAAAACCAGCAAAATGTATGTATGTATGTATAAAAAAAATTAAAAAAAAATTTTTTTTTAATGTATATGTACGTGTGTATATAAGAGAAATTTATATCAAGGAAATGGCTCACACAGCCCCTAGAGGCTGTACATCTGAAGTCGATGAGGCAGGAAAGAGGATTCTCTTGATCCACATAGCCACAGGGGCTGGCGGACCCCAGATCATCAAGCTGGAGAGCAATGCCACTACAGGTTGTGAATTTTGATGAATCTCAAGATCGAAAGGCAAGACCGCCAGCAAGCCGCCAGCCCAAGTCCCAAGAACCGGAGGCCAGATGAAAAGGAGCAAGCTGCAGGAGCCGAAACAAGCAAAAGCCCCAGCAAGACGAGCAGGAACGAAGTAGGAGGGCAGAGAGATGAAGGCTGAGGAGGCGATGACTTGCCACAGGCCCTGCCCCTGCTGGTATCACTCAGCACATTCCATTATGGGGATGATCTCGTATCAAATTTCTACAGGGAAGTGATCACAACATTATACAACTGCCAAAACACTGAGAATCATGGCCCAGCCAAGTTGACACACAATCTTACTTACTAGTCTACAGGACATCTACACATCACACTAGTCTATAGAACAAAGAGCCTGCACAGACCATGCCCTCAATTACCCTGAGACGAGAAGAATTAGATGATGAGCAGCTACCACTACTGACCGTTCTAATCAGGGCCACCATAGATGGACTCTGACAAAAAAACAAAACCAAATCTTTATGTTGAGTTGAACTGCCCCATAGGGTTTCCAAAGGCAGATGGTGGATTCCAAGCACTCCTATCCTCAGGTTCAGGGATGGGCACATTACCTAAGTCAACCCCAAGAGTGTCATCCCCAGGACTTTTGCTGAAACTATTTTTTAAAAGGGGAGGAGGGAATACTCTCTTTCATAAGACCAACAGCCACCACACGTAGAGAAACTGCCTAAAAATAAGGCCAATTAAGAAGCAGAGCTAAAAAAAAAAAAAGAGGGAATTAGATGCCTGAGCACATCATCTAGATCTCTGAATGTAGCTATGCCTGAACCTAAATTTTCCCTGAGATTTCAATTATGTGAAACAATAAATTCCCTTCATTCATTCAATAAATATTTATTAAAGGCCTACTGTTTGCCAGACACTGTTCTAGAAACTAGAATACATCCGATGACACTTTTTTTTTCAATATGGCGTAAGCTAGGTTTCTTCACTTGAAACTGATCAAAAAAGACTTCATGTTGCTCATTCATACATTTAACTTTCCTCATGTGGATCCCTCTTTGTCCCAAGCAGGTCATAAACTCATTGAGAATAGAGGCCTCATATTATATTTCTGTTTCACCAACTGTGATATGTTTATAGTAAATAAATAACACATTACTTGTTGAATCAATAGATAAAGCTATATGTATTGGGAATTACTACTGATGGAGTTTATTCAAATACACTTGGTTTAAAAGAAATGCCCAAGGAGATTTGCACTTGAGTTCTCATTAGGCCCAGCCTACCAGGAGTTATTTGTGTTCCATGAGCACAAACATGGCATAATGATGAAATCAGTATTAGTCCACATATCAAAGAACTGATTCAAGATATCAAGCTGTATTCATGTGCCTACCTCCATTCCCAGTCCAAATTCCTAGAAATGACTCCCAAAAAAAGATATTGTTAAATAATAAATATATAACATTGATGAAAATCAAGTAAAAGTTCATCAATGAACCATACATTCTGTACAGAAAAAATGGCTAAAAACATGTGCAAGAGGGGATTGGCTGTGAAAGCGGGAGTGGCTCCAAAGGTAGTCCAAATTCAGAACGGGAGGCAGTGGGTAGGGAATGGAGGATGAGGTGACTGGAGAGCTGAATTAAGAATAATTGAGCTGGTCAGTTTATCCAATGAGACTCTTCTGATGCTAGGAAGAAGGCAGCAACAAATTTTCCCACAGCATAAAGCAAAAAATTCAGGCCCAAAGAAGGAAGACACAGGGCAGTGCCACAAATAGCTTCCAACTTCCAAGACAGACAAAGGAAACCCAAACCAGAATAAAAGCTACAGGCTTACACCACTGGGCAGCACAGCTAGCCCCTTCCTACAGCTGAAGATAAACTGACACAATCAAATTCACCATCGACACGTGAATATGGAATATCAACCTCAACCTTGGGGGGGTAGAATCACCAAATATACTAAAAATTTAATGGTCTTTTATCTATCCTTCTCTTATTAACTCTCATTGACCTTCAGTACAAATGACCACTTCCTTCTTGCAACATTTCTTTTTGTTTTCTTGGCTGCCATGACACCACACTCTAGTGGTTTTCCTTTTCTGTTGACTTCTACTTAGTCATCTAGCTAAGTTCTTTTCCTCCATCATCTGCTAAATGATGGGGTGTTCTAGGACATAGGCCTACCTTCTCTTTCCTTCTCTGCACATATTCTCTTCCTGTATTTTCTCATTAAGTCCCACGGTTTAAATATATGCTGATGACATCCAGATTTACATTTTCATCCTTTACCTCTGCCTTGAGTACATCCAACTGTCTACGTGACACTTAGATATCTGATAACCCAAACCCAAACCAAACCCAGTGCCATCGAGTTGATTCCAACTCACAGCAACCCTATAGGACAGAGTACAACTGCCCCATGGTTTCCACGGAGCACCTGGCTGATTTGAACTGCTGACCTTTTGGTTAGCAGCCATAGCACTTAACCACTATACCACCAGGATTTCCAGATATCTAACAGAGAACTCAAAATTAATGTGTAGAAACAGAATTAATGATTTTCTCTGCCATTATTCCACCTCATCCCCAACAAACATGGGTCCCATATAAAAAATGTAGTGCCATAAATTCAGTTGCTCAAATCAAAAACCTAGAGCCATCCTTGATTCTTCCTTCCTCTTATGATCCATAACCAAGCTATTAACAAATACTGACAGTTCTACATTAAAAACATATAGGAGATACCCACTTCTCTCTACCTACACTGCCACACCCTAGTCCAAACCATCATCATTTTTTGCCAGAAATAAATGCATAGACCCATATATGGTCACCCTTCCTCTACTCTTGTATCTTAGTTACCTAATGCTGCTATAAGAGAAATACCATAAGCAGACGGCTTTAACAAAGAGAAATTTATTCTCTCACAGTTTAGGAGGCTAGAAGTTCAAATTCAGGGTGCCAGCTCTAGGGGAAGGCTTTCTCTCTCTGTTGGTTCTGGGGAAAGGTCCTTGTAAACAATCTTCTCTGGTCGAAAAGCTTCTCAGTGCAGGAATCTCGAGTCCAAAGGACACGCTCTGCTCCCAATGCTGCTTTCTTAGTGGTATGAGGTCCCCATGTCTCTCTGCTCATTTCTCTCTTTTATATCGCAATAGATTGACTTAAAACACAACCTAATCTTGTAGATTCAGTCCTGCCTCATTAATATAACTGCCACTAATTCTAGCTCATTAACATTAGAGAGGCAGAATTTACAACATAAGGAAAATCACATTAATGATAAAATGGAGGACAATCACAATACTGGGAATCATGGACTAGCAAGGTTGACACCCATTTTTTGGAGGGATGCAATTCAATCCATAACATCTGTTGCCCTCCAATCTACTCTCAAAATCATCCAGAGTGATTTTGTTAAAATATAAATCAGATTTTATTACACCCTAACTTAAAATCCTTAAATGCCAATTTTTAGAAGCAATTACAAACAACTGACTATGGGCTGCAAGATTCTTTCTACATAGTCTAGCCCTTGCCTACCTCTGTGATTTATTCTGGTTCTTCCCCTTCCCTTACTTCCTAGCATTTACAACAGCCTGAAATCATCCTCTGAATTTATGTTATTACTTATATATTATTTGTCGTCTTCTCCAATCTACTCTAGAAGGTAAATTCCCTAGGGACAGGAAACGTGTCTGTCTTTCATGACCACTGTGTCTTCAGCTCTCAACACTCTACCTGAAACATAATTAGCTCTCTCTGTATAGGTATTGGAAACTCTGGTGGCATAGTGGTTAAGACCTATCGCTGCTAACCAGAGGGTTGGTAGTTCAAACCCACCAGGTGCTCCTTGGAAACTCCATGGGGCAGTTCTACTCTGTCCTATAGGGTTGTTCTAAGTTGGAATTGACTCAACCAGCAATGGATTTGGTTTTGGCTATACAGGTATTGAATGGATAGATAAATAAATAAATAAATAAATAATAGACCCTAGAGATAAGCTTAAGTAAATCTCCATATATTTCAAAGCCTCTCTCAGCATAATATTTCTATGGAGGCTATAACCCAGGAGTGTATACGGAAGAGAACTCTTTCTCCCAGAGACAAGAGTGATGCTCTTGCCTTCCTACAGCAATAAGCACAATATAAGAAGCAACCTCACTGTTAGCTCCATCATAAAGTCTGAATTCCTTAGGATGACATATAAAAACTTCCATACTCTCTCTCCAAACTGTGTCCACAGCTTCATCTTCCCCACTTCCTTGCCCCACGCTAACTTCCTGACACACTCAACTTCATATCATCACACAAAAATACAACTTACACTCATTATGTCGTTTCTCTTTGGAATACATTTCTCTGTCCCCCTCCTGATAAACATCCTTCAAGATCTCTATGAAGTGTTCCCAGGCCTCCATGCATACTGCTACACACATTTATCCTGTTATATAACAATTCTAGGAATGTGGTAGCACAATGCCTAAAGCACTCAGCTGCTAACCCAAAGGTTGAAAGTTCAAACCCACCAGCTGTTCTGTGGGAGAAAGATGTGGCAGTCTTCTTCTGTAAAATTACAGCCTTAGACGTCTGGGGTCTTAAACGCTAGCAAGCAGCCATCTAAGATGCATCAATTGGTCTCAATCCACCTGGATCAAAGGAGAATGAAGAAAATCAAGGACACAAGGTAATTACAAGCCCAAGAGACAGAAAGGGCCGCATGAACCAGAGACTACATCATCCTGAGACCAGAAGAACTAGATGGTGCCCGGCTACAACCGATGACTGCCCTGACAGGGAACACAACAGAGAACCCCTGAGGAAGCAGGAGAGCAGTGGGATGCAGACCCCAAATTCTCATAAGACCAGACTTAATGGTCTGACTGAGACTAGAAGGACCCTGGTGGTTATGGCCCCAGACCTTCTGTTGCCCCAGGGCAGGAACCATCCCTAAAGCCAACTCTTCAGACATGGATTGGACTGGACAATGGGATGGAGAGGGATGCTGGTGAGGAGTGAGCTTCTTGGATCAGGTGGACACTTGAGACTATGCTGGCATCTCCTGTCTGGAGGGGAGATGAGAGGGTAGATGGGGTTAGAAGCTGACAAAATGGACATGAAAAGAGAGAGTGGAAGGCGGGAGCGGGCTGCCTCATTAGGGGGAGAGCAATTGGGAGTATGTAGCAAAGTGTATTTAAGTTTTTTTGTGAGAGGCTGACTTGATTTGTAAACTTTCACTTAAAGCACAATAAAAAAAAATTACAGCCTTAGAACCCTATGGAGCAGTTCTACTCTGTCCTATAGAGTCACTATGAGTCAGAATCGATTTGATGGCAATGGATTTGATTTGTATGATAATTCTACAACTGTAGCCCACTGTACTGTTAATACTCTGAGTAAAGGGTTTATGTCTTATCTATTGATCCCACTACCACCTAGCATAGTGCCACATAGGGAGATATATAGCAAACAACTGTTGCCTATTATATATGCATATATTAGAGCCCTGGTGGTGCAGTGGTTAACAGCCACGATGAGCTATGGCCGCTAACCAAAAGGTAGGCAGTTCCAATCCACCAGCCATTTCTTGGAAACCCTATCAGGCAGTTCTACTCTGTCCTGTAGGGTCACTATGAGTCAGAATCGACTTGACGTAGACAAGTTATACATGTATCATAAAAAGAAATAGTTCAGAATTTTTCATTATTGTATTACTCAAAGGACTTAAAAAAACTGGAATATTTTAATGGTTGCTATTCTGACCATTACTATTGAACCAGTGGAGAGGATATTTTTAATTTGTGAAATGGAAAATTATTTCAATTACTACAGCTTTGTTAATAAATTATATTTTTAAATATTACTATTTCTGCAATAGATACACCAACACACACATCCAACTTTTTTCACTTCCACTTTTCAATTTTTAAAGAAATTGATTGGATTTTCAGGACATAAATGAGAATTTGCATTACTAGGAAATTATCCAGCTTGGAATGTTTTTTTAACTTGATACAGGCACAGATAGCACTTCTTGGAACTGTTTAATGTATATTTAACGTTCACTTTTATTAAACCCACCCAGTGCCCTCGAGTCAATTCCGACTCTTAGTTAAATCGCAGTGGTCAAATCAAGTTATTAGTTCCTCCAGTTGCTGGCCAAAGCGCTGGTAAGATCAGCACCATGGACAGAGGAAAGCAGTGTGAAAGCTTACCACTCTGAGGCTGCTAGGAAAAAACCAACTATGCTATCAGATGTGCCACTAAGGAAAGGTTGGTATGAATGTTCCTAAGCAGATCACAGGAAGACGGTACCTCTGCGACTGGGTAAACTCAGAGCACGGAGGTCTTCAGAATGTAACCATTTCCTCCAAGATGTCCCTGAGTAGCTTCACTCAGTGATCTATGCTGATTCACTACTTTTTCCACAATCTGCTCCTCTGTTCCCAAAGCACCAACATTTTCATGCTGAACTAAACGTAAACACCTAATTAGCAAACGTGACACATCTGTTCTTTTTACCTACCCAGTATCCATAACCCTTTTTTCCTTTGCAAACCACCCTTCAAATAAATATGCTGTTTTAAAAGGTGATATTAAGGAATACTATTGGGGAGAGTCTATGATGGTATCAAGTTGTTTAAAATAGTAGTCCTTATCTTTTAGTGACACATTCTGATAACAGCAAATGATTCTGGGATTTGCTTCAAAATAATCTGAGATCAATGTAACCAATGTCACTGAACAACTTGTGTAGAAATTCTTGTATGGGAACCTAAACTTCTGTGTAAACTTTCATGGAAAACACAATAAAATATTTAAAAATAATAATCTGGGATCAGGGAAACGGGTAGAGGTGTATAGGGAAGACGAGGTTGGCCACTGAATTGCTAATCTGACAAGGTTAACATGTTGGAGGACAGGAACATAAGGGTCAATTCTCCTTATATGTATGTGTAATTTTGGCCCTGGGTGGCACAAATGGTTAAGCACTAGACTATTAATTGAAAGGCTGGCAGTTTGAACCCACCCAGATGATCTTCAGAAGAAAGGCCTGGCAATCTGCTTCCAAAAGTACACAGCCTTGAAAACCCTATGGGGTGCAGTTCTACTCAGCAACACACATGGTTGCCAGGAGCTGGAATGGACTCAACATTAACTAGTGTGTTAGATAGGTTGAAAGATACGTTACTGAGAAGCCACCAAAAGAATAACAATAGTTCCTGAAGCTCTTATGGTCCTGCTTAAGAGATAATGAAGAGAAAGTCCTAGTGCCCTGTGCTCCAAAAGGAGCTTTAAGTAGGTTGCCCCATGCAAACTTAAGATTTTGTCTTGCTCAAAAACACGTGATGGAATAGGAAATTCAGGTGTCCAGGGATGATCATTTTTTTCTGCAGCAGGATGTCTCAGGAGAGCAATTTCCAAGAACTGAAATCTTTTCCTGCGCTTTCCCTGTCAAGAAGCAGCTGGAGGTAGCATGGAGTTGTAGGAGCTGGGCACAGTGTAGGGATAGGCTGTCTGGTTGTGGTAGTAGAGCCAAGGGAAATGCTATAAAGTTCTAATTCAGCATCAAAATAACAAAAAACACGTTTAATATATAACAAGCTAGATAAGTAGAGGGAACCAAAGTATGAAGCCAAGCATGTCAGAATGGAGGGGAACTAACAAGTGAAGGGGTTGGAGAGATATAAAAGGCACACCTGAATATCTCCCTGGGGGCTTTTTATGCAATGGCCATGTCAGAAACAAATAAGGAGCCGGCAGAGGCTGATGGATAAAACAAGAAAATGAATGAAAAAAGTGCTTTAAAACTGTGAAACAGTGCACACATGGGAACAATTGCTGGTAGGCTAGGGACAGCAGAGAAGGTTGTTTGAGTGTCTACTATGTGTGAGACACTGTTCTCAGCAGCTGGCCCACAGTAGTGAAGAACTTTGTTTCGCTGAGTTAATGTTCTAGTGGGGAGACAGATAATAAATGTATTTGCCAGTTATTTAAAAGTATAACATTTTCATCTAAAAAGGCTGTTTTCCAGATCCTTTTAAAAAATCAGAAGATCTGGCAAGGCTCAAAACACATTCCTGCACCACAACAAGCGGTGAGAACTAATGCCTGTGTTGTTAAACACAAAATGTGCCCTGCAGTTCATCACAGTCCCCACCATTCCCTATTGTCTTACACTCGATGATTACTCAACTCTTATGTTAACTGCCTGGGCCCCACAGGTTTCAAGTTTGTGACTCCTTCTCTCTGATATCCCTGAGCTACTTGTGATTCTTGCCTCTCCTAAAACCACCAAATCCCCCCCCCAAAAAAACCCAAACCCATTGCATTGAATCAAGTCTGACTCACAGTGACCCTGTAGGACAGAACTGCCCCATAGGGTTTCCAAGGAGCAGCTGGTGGATTCAAACTGCCGACCTTTTGGTTAGCAGCTGGTTAGCAGCCAAGCTCTTAACCACTGCACCACCAGGGCTCCATCAAATGCCCAAGGAGCATATAAAAGACCCTATGCTTAAGTGAACCTGAATCCTGGGTTGCCACTTAACCTGAAGTAACCTTAGGCAATTACTTCACCTTGCTGAGGTTTCAATGCCCTCAACCATAAAACGGAGGTAATTGTGTCTCCTTATCGGATTTTTTTGTGGAGATTAAGTTTTGCCTAATTAGCAAAGAGTGTCCTCCTTTGGATCTTACCCCTATCATTACTTCGTCAAAGAAACTTCCCAGTCCTCCTGACTAGATCAAATCCCTCTAATATATATAGACTCTCAGGGACACCTTCCCCTGCCGAAGTTACAAGTGTACATTAGTCTGTGGATCCTTTTGTTAATGTCTGCCTCTCCTACCAGACTGAAAGCTCAACAATGGTAGGGGATCCTGGTTTTGCTCACCACTGTTTCCCCACCAGGTACTATGTCTAGCACAAAGTAGGTGCTCAATAAATATTTATTTTTTATAAAGAAAGTGCTGTGTAGGCTTTGGGATAACCCCTGATATATACAAGCTGACCAAGAGATTCTCTCTGACCCTGCCTCATTTAAGGTCTGTTATGTACATAGTACTCCTGGTAGCCTCTGGGGTGCAATTTGCCTGTTTTACCTAAGCCTTTCCCTGAGAAAGAAGAGTCGCTAAATCCTGTTTTCAAATAGGCTACCTGCCTCCTGGAACCCCGATGGCACAGTGTTTTAAGCGTCCAGTTGCTAAAAAAAAAAAAAAAAAAAGACTGCAGTTTGAATCCACCAGCCGCTCCCTCAAGCCCTATGGGGCAGTTCTGTCCTGTAGAGTCCCTACGAGTCAGAATCGACTCGACGGCAACGGGTATCTGCCCCCTAAAAACGGAGATTTTTGTTTGGTCCACTGATGTACGCCAAGCGCCTAAACGGTGCCTAGCATACTTAGTAGGTGCTCAATAAACACTGACTGAATGAATGAATGATGGCCATAATTACGAGCAAGCCGGCGCCTAGTTTTACAGGGATTGAAGACCTGGACGGCACTCCCCGGGAGCACCAGGAGGCAGAAACCCAGGGTCTGCCCGCATGGACTCCGCACCAGAGATTGCCCTGATTGTATTTGGTCACATGAGCCTCGCCAAAGCCCGGGGGAATTACGAACCCCCAAAGGCGGAAAAGTCTTTGCGCTGCACCTCGGCGGCGGGATAGGACCATTCACAGGCCCCCCACCCGGCCGCCCCGCCCCGGGACCCGGAACGAGGCGAGGAACGCTTGGCGGTGTGTCCCCATCGTGCATACGACCCGCCAAAATAGCCCCTCCGCCAAGACCACGATTCCTCCGCCTTGTCCCTCCGCAGGCAAAGGAGTCCCTATTCCCGGCGTCCTTCTTCGCCTCCAGATAGGACTTTGCGCTTCCTTTCCAGCACAGCAGCTTCGCCTCAGAAGCCACCTCTTCCCAGATTCCCCGGCTAAGGAACGACTCCCACCTCCCCTTTCTGGTACTGTTCCAAAAATCACTGGTTAAATGTCCACTTGCCTCCCGCGGTGTCCCTCCGCCCCGAGGAGGTTACTCCCGCGTCCCCCCACATCCTAAAGTACCTCAGCGACAGTCACTTCGCTGCGCGCTCTCGCGAGAATCTACCGCTGAGCGCCCCCCCGCCCCGCCCCGGAACCCCTCGCCCGCGAGAAAGCCGCCCTTCCAACCCCTCGGCGCGCGGACGCGGAAAGCGCATGCGTGGCCGTGGCTCCCAGCGCCCCCCGCGCACTCTGCGGACCGAGCGGACGAGGCAGAGCGCGAGGAGCTGGCAGCGGCCCCTGGAAAGGCCGGTCTTCGCCCCGCGGCTTCTCTGCCCTCAAGGGCGGACTGCTTCGCACCTCTCTCCAGCGTGCGGAGGTTTCCCGTGGACTTCCCGGGTCGCCGTCGGCCCGCAAGAGGCCGGCGCCCGTCTTGGACACCGCTGGCCGCCACCGGACACCCGCAGCGGCCTGGGCGCGCCACGGTGACCCGAGACCCGAACCCGTGGCCGGGCGGGGCCTGGCCATCCGGCCCCACCCACCCAGGGCCTCGCCTCCCGGAGCCCAAACCCGGGCAGCTGACACACCCCCCTCCCAGCCGGGCCGTCTGCCCCCGCCCCTCCTTTCCTCAGTCTCCTTGATTTTCTCCCAGTTCTCGGTCTTCCCTGTTTCCGACATTGCACTACAAAGGGGATGCATCCTGGAAAACCACATTGCGGGGACACTTCTTGTCTGGAGAAGAGGTCGGGTTTTTGGACCTTAGGGTACACGGTCTTTTTTTCAAGGGCCTAGAATGAATCAGCCGGGAGTACCCGGTTTCTGCTGACCGTGCCATTTTTACTGCCCTGCTTTCCCACACTTGCAAGAACATTAAGCACGGGAGCTCTTGAAGCGAAACGTGACGTTGAACCTGTAGTTGGAGCATGGCTGCAGCGCTGGACCCTCAGATCGACGTGCCCCTGGAGGTTGAGGGGTGCCTAATAATGAAGATGGAAAAGGACCCCGAGTGGGCATCGGAGTCTGTTATGGCAGGATCGGGTGGCTCCGAGTCTGAGACCTTTCGCAAATGCTTCAGGCAACTCTGTTACGAGGATGTGACCGGACCTCATGAAGCTTTCAGTAAACTCTGGGAACTTTGCTGCCTGTGGCTGAAGCCAGAAATGCGTTCCAAGGAGCAGATGCTCGAGCTGCTGGTGGTTGAGCAGTTTCTCACCATTTTACCGGAGAAGATTCAGGCGTGGGCACAGAAGCAGTGTCCGGAAAGCGGAGAGGAAGCAGTGGCCCTGGTGGTACATTTGGAGAAAGAGACTGGAAGACTAAGGCAGCAGGTGAGAAGGATTTCCCAAATGTTTGCCTTTAGAAAGCAGGGAGTGGGATAAGCAGATGGGCAGGAAAGCGTTCCAGGAAGCGCTGGTTATGGAATGATAAATGGCTCGAGTAAAAGAAGCTTGAAGTGAATCGGAGCCCTGGTGGTGCAGTGGTTAAGAGCTCAGCTGCTAACTAAAAGGTAGGCAGTTTGAATCCACCAGCCACTTCTTGGAAGCCCTATGAGGCAGCTCTACACTGTCCTATAGGGTCGCTATGAGTCGGAATCGACTCGACGGCAACAGGTTTAAGGTGAATCCACTAAAAATGAGGACCAAAATTTCACATTAAATAGAGAGAGAAAAAAAGGTGGTGTGGTTGAAACATTACCTTGCAAATAAAATGAAGTAGTTATACCTATAAAGTATTTGTTTTAAATCCTTGATTTGTTCCTGATAAAATTGTGTGAGAGACGGTACAGTTAGTTATGTTTCACAGGGTTTGACTTTGGCAGTTGGATCCTAAAGATGGCTATTTTTGTGCCCTCTCGCTCCTTCAAAAAAAGAGCAAGGATTTTATCAGTTATCCCAGGGTCCTCCGGAATCCTTTAATATTCTAGACTGTGTATTCTTAAGTGTCTGTCAATGTCACCATCCTTGTCACTCTTCCCTGGTTTTACTGCCAGATCCTCATTTGTCAATTTGCATGCTCTTCTAGTTGTTTTTCAACATCCTTTTCATAAACCTCATGGAATCTTGCATCACCTTGTGCAGGATTTGCACTGTGTAAAGATCTATGAGCAGGTTGCTGTGTTGGTCAGGGATGGATACTAGATGTCTTAAGTGGAAATTAATTTCATAAATTTTCAGTTCACTAGTGAGTATATTTGTATTCTCATGACTTTTATTCTTCTGTGGCCCTAGGAGATAGGGGGCTTAAATGATATCTATTCTAATAACAAGGAGGTTCTGTGTTTCACTCCTGACAGATTTTTCTCTATATATTTCTTTTCTATTAGTAAGAAGTATTCCCCTCTTCTGCCCAAACCTCTGGACAGTGCTCTTAACTCAGTGCTCTCATTCTTTCTCACATCTTCTACCCTTCTTTGATATCTTTCTTGGGGGAATTTGACCCTGATCTCAACCTCTTTTCTTCTTTCTTTCCATTATGGTATTGGACTTATTTCCTAGGTCAGCAGTCCTGTGCACTCAGAGACTCAGTCTTCACTTGGAGCAGCATGGGAGGTGGCAGACTTCCAGCCAGAGCAGGTGGAGACACAGCCCAGGGTGGTGTCCCTGGAAGAAGCTGGAAGCCTCCACTCAGGACACCAGGAACAGCTGAGCCGTAAAAGAGAGCATCGGCCCTTTCCCAAGAATGGTAAGAAGAACTCAGAGCATGCCTAGTGCAGAGACCACGGTAGATTTATTTTGTAACCCTAACACTGTGACTTGCTCAGAGTAGGGTGCTCTCAGTACATATTAGAAAATACATTGATTAGTTACAGAGGAAGACTTATTTAGCTTCAAGAGTTGAGAAATGTGCAGCATAAAAAAAGATCTTAAAGATGGGGAGACTTAAGTTGTTCAGGCTGGCATTGAAGTCTTGTAGAGTAGTGTTATTTACAAATCTCCTTTGTACAATCAGCCTATATTTTTTAGTCTTGTCATGTGTGTTTGTATATATGTTCTTGGCTGATGTAAACAACTTGAGAAGCTGTTGGAAAGGGAAGTAAGACATGTATTTCCAGAAATTAACTTACAGGTTGAGGCATCAAAGAAGTAGCCTACGAAAGGGATAAACAGTAAGACTTCATGGAGAAGGGACCACTGATGTTCATAGCTTCCCTAGACAGCCATAAAGCAAGTCAAATACAAGGAAGTAAACACCCTGTCCTTCCCAGTCCATAGTGATCTCTTTGTTCCCTGAGGTGCGGTATCAGACTTGGAGGAATGGAAAGATCATTAGATCTGCAGTGAAAAGACTTGGGTTTATATCCTGCCTCTGCCACTGTCTAGCTATGTGATCTTAGGCAAGTAATATAAAAAGAGGCATTAATGTGCAAAGGGTAACAGATTAGAGTTTGGATGCAGTCAAACCTGGGTTTAAAACCTAGCTCTGCCATTTTTTATCTGCGTGGCTTTGGTCAGGTTACTTAACTTCTCAGAGTTTCCATTTTCTCATCTATAAAAGTGTTCTTAGTGTAGATTGAATGAGGCATTGAAAAAAGGCCAATGTGTAATGCCAAAAAAAACCCCAACCCATTGCTGTCAAGTCAATTCCAACTCATAGCGAGCCTGTAGGACAGAGTAGAACTGCCCCATGGGTTTCCAAGGCTGTAAATCTTTACTGAAGTAGACTGCCACATCTTTCTTCACAGGGCGGCTGGTGATTTCGAACCACTGACCTTTCTGTTGGCAGCCGAACACTTAGCCACTGCACCACGAGGGCTCCTATAACAGTGCTTGATAAATGTTAATTTCCTTTCTTCTGTGATGGCACAGTTACTTTTAAACGTCAAACTTATACAGCCTCTGACTGAGGAGCAAGATTCACTACTATACCCCATCTCTTTACCTTCCCCCAAATCATATTATAGTAGAATTCACTGCAAACATTAATGGTTTCTGAATTATCCAGTGTATGTTCATCAGCATTAAAGCTGTCATATTCACATGAATTAGATGCCCTCAGATAATTTAGCTGATGAATTTAGTCTGATAAATACTTGTTATGGTGTTTCTGGGTTTTACCATCTCAGGGCAATAAGAAATTTCTAAAGTGGAAAAGTTTGTTCTGTTGAAGTGCTTACTGGGGGATGGGGAGGATGAAAACTTTAAGGGATAGATAGCTCAGAAAGGTGAATTTATTCTCAAGGAAGACCCATGATTTCAGCCATATATGAAGGTGGCGATTCAATTTGCCTTTGTGGAAAGTCTCAGAGCAAGCTTTTGAGTTCTCGGTCCCAAGTGAAATTTACTTTTGTAAGTTCTTCCCAGATGATGAGTTCCAAGATAGACATTAGACCACAGATTGCATTATATAGATTACATTGTATATAAGTTTATATATTTTCTTTCCACCTTTCTTGTTGTTAGTTGCTATCGAGTCATTTCCGACTCATAGCAACCCCATGTGCGCAGACTGCTCCATAGGGTTTTCAAGGCTGTGACCTTTCAGAAGTGGATCACCGGTCCTTACTTCCGAGGTGCCTCTGGGTGGATTTGAACCACCAACCTTTTGGTTAGTAGTCGAGCACTTAACCATTAGCACCACTCAGGTTGCCTTCTTCTACTCTTAGAGGGGTGTATTTTCCTGTAGTGCCCAGTACTATGTATGCTAAGTCCTTTAGGGCAGTATTCATTCATAGGGGATTTACTTATGCTAGAAATCACAAACTGATAACCCACATGCCAAGTCAGGCTTCTTTTGTTTCACCTATCAAGAGTTTTTGTTGTTGTTTTTTTTTTTAATTTATTTAGTTTCTAAAGTTTAAGATTTTGAAATGTCACATAAAAGTCCAGATTTCTGGCTTCTCTTGAAAAATTAGAAACTCTGGCTATACCTGGGCCATAGTCTCACATTGGAGCATCAGCTGGAGCCAGCATTGGCTGCGCCCTTTCAATGGGACATGCAATCTCAAGTTCCCCACAGTCCCTCTCTGGCCCCTTTCATCATGTACTTTACTTGCTTACTCTTGAAAGCATTTGAGTTTATGAGCCCTGGCTTAGGGTACCATGGTTTAGGGCATTGTACTGATTGCACTGAGAAAATGATTGATTTGTCTTTCTTGGTCGTTTCCACGTGTTCATTTATTAAGAGGAGAAGCAGTATGAATGATAGAGCCAAGAACAGGACACTGTTTCTTTCTCTTCTCACAGTTCAGCCTCCTCCCTGGGTTGCTGCCTCTGTTGATGAATGGAACACCAGAGACCAGGAAGTGACAACCACCCGTCTTCCGGCTGGATCCCAGGTAAATTGTAACTGTTCTCTCTGGCCCTCCTAGAGTGTTCAGTCACATTAATTTCCTGTCTTCACACTTTTCAAACTTTTGTACTTCCTCCAAGGAACTCCTCCTCCCCTTATTTTTTTTCTGGAAAAGATTGGACCCAGCCTTCTGAGTAATGGGGCTTCTTGCTGAATCATCTCTCTTAGGATTCTTTATAGTGTTCTCTGTTTCATTTGGCACATAATATGCTCTAGGTTGCTTGATTTCAGCTCTGTCCTAGGGCTCTTTTATGCTTCACCCATGATCATTTATCCTTAGAAGATCCATGCAGTTATCTTGGTAGTCATTGGTATCAGTGTTGTTACAGGGACCAGTGAAAGATACCCATGTGGCAAGGGGTTTCTCCTACAAAAAGCGTGTGCATCAGATTCCTGCTCACAGAGACCTCTTCCGGGAGATCAGGAAGGAGAGTGTTGGGAACGTGGCCTCCTTGGGTAAGAATCCTTTCCCTTTTCAAATCAAAGCTTAGAAGATTTCTAATACGTTCATCTCTACTGATGATAAAATAGTTATAAGTGTTAGCACTTAAAGGACCTTTATGTGTTGTCTAGTGTAATCACTTATCCATCTCCTTTTACTTCACCCATCCTTCTTTCCAATAAAAAAAAAATATATATATATACACATACATCACAAAAACCGATTGCCATCAAGTCAATTGCGACTCTTAGCGACCTTATAGGACAGAGTAGAACTGCCCCATAGAGTGGATTTGAACTGTCGACCTTTTGGTTAGCAGCTGTAGTACTTAACCACTACTCCATCAGGGTTTCCATATATATACGTAGATATATACAATTTAGTGATTAAATTTTTATTGATCACAATGTATATACATAGATGTATACAATTTAGTGATTAAAAAAATTGGAGAGGTGTTATATGTGACTGTCATATTTATATTACTTAAGAGCCTAAACTTAAAAGATCCATTAAGTCACAAGGTCTTCTTTGAGTTTGTTTTTGTTTAACCACAGTAACCCCAACATCTCCTACAGTGCCTGACACATGGTGAGTGCCTGGTAAACGTTTGTTGGGTGAATGAAAATTTTATAAACAGAAGAAAAAGAGTAATTTAAATACAATAACCTTGGTAGCATGTTGTAAAATACCATGAATTTATAGGCAACACGAACCACTTAAGTGTCAGTCTCTACAAGCAAATTTTTGGAGGATTATGTCTACGTCTGCTTTAGTAGTAGGGATATGTATGATTCATATATGAGCTACAAGACAGTTCTACTTATAAATTTAAATTTTATATACACTACAGATAGTCTGCACACTGTATATACTGTACGCACTATAAATACTATAAATACACACCGTAGATACTATAGACCTGTGCTGTCAAATAGGATAGCCACTAGCCTCATGTCCAAAAACCAAACGAAACCCATTGCCGTTGAGTCACTTCTGACTCATAGCGACACTATAGGACAGAGTAGAACATTTCTACTCTGTCCTAGCAGTAAGGAGCGGCTGGTGGATTCAAACCGCTGACCTTTTAGTTAGCAGCCTGAGCTGTAAACCACTGCACCACCAGGACTCCTAGGCACGTGTAGATATTTTATTAGATTAATTAAAATTAAAAATTCAGTTCCTCGTGAAAGTAGCTACGTTTTAAGTATTTAATAGGTGTATTGGACAGCACAATTACAGAATATTTCCGTAATTGCAGAAAATTCTATTGGACAGTGCTATGTGTAGATACTAATATATAGAGATTATAAAATGGACTACATCAAGCTGAATAGATTACAGATAAACCAACAGTTGTTTAGAATTAGAAAGGAATTAAAGCAGTTGAAGAAATGGCCAACTTAATGTGACATTAATGACGCGCCAATAGCAAGCACTCTTCCCCAAAACAGCACACATTCCAACCATCTGCCCATCTATTTACACATTAAACTCTTGGATCATGTAGCATCCAAACCTAGTAAATTGCTAAATTAGAGTGCTTGGGAAACTCTGCCACTAGTGGGCTAGGGACCACGCTTTGAGAATTCAGATTTAGCTAAATCCCTTCATTTCACGTATGGGAAGACATAGGCTCCAAGACACCTTTACTGTCTTTTATCTTAGATTGCAAACTAAGGACTCATGGGCTGAATCAGGCCTGCACACCTATTTTTGGCCTGCACGGTATTTTAATTTAAAATTAGCCTATAAATCTGAATTCCCAGTATCTCTTGAAACATCTAAAGTCAGATATCATAGGCCACATTCCCACCTAACAGTAGTTTGGCCAGAGGTGAATAAAGGGCACACGCTGAACTGTCCAGGGTTCCGGCTCCAGCCTCCTCACTAATTTACATTGCCTGCCTCCTCCTTATAGAGTTTGCACCTGCCTCCCCATGGCCCCCACACCTACTTCCCTCACTAAAAATAAAGAACAAATCTCCATCCCCAGGGTTCTTTCAGAAAGGGTTTTATTTGATGCTGCTTCTTTAGGAGAATTCCGTGAAGCGTGTTTGTACGTTGTCTGGGGAAGAAAACAAGTTTATTACATACCTACTGGACATTGGACATTTTATAGATAATCATTTATTTCATCTTCCCAGAACCTTTTTGAATACACAGTTATTATCCCCCAGGCAACTAAGGCTCAGAGAGGTTAAGAAACTTCCCTTGGTCAAAAAGTGAACTAAGTAGTGGAGCCAGGATTCACATTTAAGACGTGTCGATCACTGCAGTACTGTAAACAAACAAACTCTCAATTTGCTTCCCTGTTCTTACATCTCTTCTATTAATCATGCCAGAATACCTCCAAGAATTCTTGATTTCTCATCTCTTATATTCCTGATATGTGGGGTTGTATGCGTATCTGTGGGCAGGGAGTAGGAACATAGGGGGAGCAGATACAGGCACACTTTATTTTATAAATAAACGCTGATTAGGAGCGTATTTTGAACTTAAACTATGTTAGGTACTAAGAGAAAAAACAAAGGTAATAAAATAATACATGGTTCTTACCCTCAAAGGCTTTCCAGCCTAGCTGGGGAAGTAAGTGGTACATACATGGAAAGTAAAATGATAGTATATGTTGTCAGATGATTGGGCCAAAGAAGTCCTATAGGAGTAACTACAGTATGCACTATCATGGTGGAGAAGGCTTGAGGAGAGAAGTAAATTGGATAAGACCTTTAAAGGATAGGTGTGAATAAGTAGTCCAGGAGAGCAGGCTCAGCAGAAAATTGTGGCATGCAGTAATGACCCTTATGTCTAGCATGAAATAATGTTTCTCTTACTGTAGGAAGTTCAGTGTCTACTTCTAGCAAGATAGCCCGATTGGAGCAGAGAAAGGAGCCATGGACTAGAGGTCTTCATTCCTCTAATAAGAGGAATATCCTCCGAAGCAACTACATCAAGGAAAAGTCAGTTCATGCTGTTCAGATCCCTGCAAGAAATGCAGGAAAAACGTGGCGAGAGCAGCAACAGTGGGGTTTAGAAGATGAAAAAATAGCAGGCGTACATTGGAGCTATGAGGAAACTAAGACTTTTCTTGCAATTCTCAGAGAGTCCCGCTTTTATGAAACACTTCAGGCTTGTCCCCGAAACAGCCAGGTGTATGGTGCTGTGGCTGAATGGTTGCGGGAATGTGGCTTCCTCCGAACACCAGAACAGTGTCGGACCAAGTTCAAAAGTCTCCAGAAGAGCTATCGAAAAGTGAGAAATGGCCACGTTCTCGAACCCTGTGCCTTCTTTGAGGACATGGATGCTTTGTTGAATCCCACAGCCTATGCTTCATCCTCTGATAAGCCAAAGGAGATGGCCTCTCTCCCCAGACTGAAAAGAATTGTTATCAGAAATAAAGAACAGATTCGTTTGGTAGAGAAGGAAGAAGCAGCAGAAGAATCTGATGGTGATGAGATGGGCGTTGAATTAATCCGGAAATCCAAAATTCGTGGTGCCCCTGTTTTGTTTCAAAACCTGAGTGGTAAGATTTGTGCTTTTTTTCTGGTATGAAGTTTCACTCCATATGGAAAAAGGGGTAGATAAGAAGTGAGCAAACCTGAAAGGGCTGACTCAAGAGGGGGAGAGCAAGTGGGAGTAGGGAGTGAGATGTATGTAAACTTATATGTGACAGACTGATTGGATTTGTAAACGTTTACTTGAAGCTTAATAAAAGTTAATAAAAAAAAAAAGAAGTGAGCAAACCTGGGAAGTGCCATCAAGTACTCCTTGCCACTTAGCATTATGATACGGGCATGTAACTAAAATACTTGAGGCTATCTGTTGTTGCTTCCCAGTGCAATATGAATAACAGACTGAGTAGCTGTGGTGGGGGTTGTTTTTTTTTTTTTGGAGGGAGGGTCTGTTTATTTTTTATTTTAGAGCTCAGCATGAATTTTGAGTACTTGGGGCCTACTGGAAAGAAGATAAATGGAGTTAAAGTATTCTAAGGGCCTAGCATTATCTGGGAATTGGCATAAACCAATCAGCTGTATTAAATTGTAATAAGGCAAGAATGTATTGTTGCATTCTTTAGGATAATCAATAAAAGAATTGTAACATGTTAAAAAAGTGAAAAATGAAATAATAGAAATTTCTGATTAGTCTAAAAGACGACCAGGAATAATAAAGTAGCATAAAATAGATGGGTCAAATGAAAAGCAAATAGCAAGATGGTAGCTGTAAATCCAAATATATCATTAATTATAAACTTAAAAGACAAAGATGGTCAGACATAAAAAAAAAAACAAAAAAAAAACCTGTGTCTCTTACAAGAGGTACATCTTAAATATAAGAACACAGAGACTGCTCGTTAATACTGTGTGACAGTAGATACATCACAACAACTTTAAGCATCAATTTTCTCATCTGTAAAATAGGACTAAGAATTCCCCCACAGGGTTGTTGTTAGTGTTAAGTGGGAAAATACTGGCACAGACACATTACAGATGCTAAAAACTTTGCCTGGTATCACTCTTATTAGTAATATTTTTCTACTTATTAGTAATGTTTTTCTACTTTAGCTTATGAAAAAATGATAGGTTCTTAGAATGGAAAAATAAATCAGGAAAAGAGAGCTGGGAGTATACTCAGGATAATACCCACCCAAAAACAGATCTGATAAAAAAGATCCAATCTGGAAATCCATAGACGTAAGGATGAGGCTCTTGGGATGACTTCAAGTATGGGGACACAGTGATAGGACTGGAAAAGCCCAACCAGTGAGAGGATAGAAATGACTTTTCCTACTGCAGATTACAAAAACACACAAAAAGCCTATGTAACAAACTGTATTGAGAGGTGTCCTGAAAAGTTTTATTCTGTTATAAAAACAGAGTATCTGCTTGTCTTGCAGATTATTGCATCTCTCAGAGTAGAGGAATCAATGGTAACAAAAACTGCTCTGGACGTATTTCTCCTCTTCAAGGAAAACTGATGAAAGAAGTGCTAGGAACTTTGGGAGAAAAAGTTTTTCTTGGGCGTCCCAGTCCAGCGTTCCTAGCCATTTTCCAAAGGCTGCTTCTAGACAACTAGATCCTTCAGTTAATCACCGTAGGAATGGCATATTTGGAGACTTTCCTGCATTTTTATTCTTCCAAGTAAACTTTTAAGTTCAGCTTATCAGTTTCAATTAAAAAATCCTATTAGGATTTTTTATTTTATAGATTCGTTTGAGAATTGTTATCTGTACAACTGGAATCTCCCTATTCGTAAACATAGCATCTCTGTTTTTTAAGGTCTTTTATGTCCTTTAATAAAATACAGATTTTTTATAGAGACCTTCTTATTTCTTGCTAAGCTTAATAACTAGGAATATTATAGTTCTTGTTGCTACAGTGAATGTAATTTTTTTTTTACCCCTTATATTTTGTAATGTATGTAGTATACAGGCTACAGACTCCTTTTCTTACATCTTTGAACTTTACCGTTGAATGACAGGTGTGCACTGGGGCTACGAGGAAACCAAGACTTTTCTTGATATCCTCCGTGAGACTCGGTTTTATGAAGCACTTCAAGCCTGTCATCGGAAGAGCAAATTGTACGGGGCCGTGGCTGAACAGCTGCGAGAGTGTGGCTTCCTCCGGACACCTGAACAGTGCCGGACCAAGTTCAAAAGCCTACAGAAGAGCTACCGCAAAGTGAAAAATGGCCATGTGCTAGAGTCCTGTGCATTCTACAAGGAGATGGATGCCCTAATTAACTCACGGGTATCTGCCCCTTCCAGCAACACCCTAAAAGAAGTCCCGTCACCCTCAAGGCAAGAAAGAGGGGATATTGAGATTGAACACCAGGAACCTGTAGGCTGGGAACCTGAGGAGACCTCACAGGAGGCAATAGTAGAAGATTCTGGCAGTGAAAGAATGAGTGAGGAGGAGATTGAACAAGAGCCAGAATTCCAGGGATCTACGGGTCTACTGCAAACCCCAAGTGGTAAGGCTCATTAAGGGGTTTTAGTCTAAACAGAAGCAGGTATGATTTACTGAAAAATCAGTAGATCTGGCACATTGCTCATGACCATTCATTCATTCAACAAATATTTGTGCCAGGTAGTATTTGAGGACCAGGGGATTTCAGCAATGAATGAAACAAAGTCCCAGTTCTCATGGTGCTTCCATTCAAGTAAGGAGCTTATATTCTGGTAGCGTGGTCTTCGGGATCTTAGTGTCAGTTTTTGTCTGTATAGGTCAGACAGTTTCTTATATCTTGTGGGAATACTGGGCAGGTGAGAGGGGGACTTGGAATTTATACATGAGAAAAAAAGTTGGATGAAGGAGATGTGTCCGTAAGCTCAAAACAGGACTGTCTCACAGTTACATGTGATACACATTGAGAAAAAGGATAGACAGGGAAATAACAGAGAGACTTTATGCTGGTCCTGAGTTCCACTTGCATCATTTCCACTGACTGCCAGATAGCACCGAATGGACATCTTACCAGCAGCTCAGACTTAGAGTGATCAAAGCTAGAATCACCATCTTTCTTCCCACATTGTGGCTCTTAACTATATCCCCCAACAGCTCATCCAAACTTAAAACCTTAGAGGTATTTTTGATACCCCCTCTCTCATCATTTGTAACCGGTCAGGTTGCATGTTTTCTCAACTGTTCCAGCTATCACTTCTGTCTGTCCCCTCTTTAGTTACATAGCCACTATCCTGGCTCAGCATTTATCTTTTGCCTAGACTATTATAAGAGTCCCCAAACCACTATTCCCCATCCAAATTTGTATTCAAGTTTCATAGCCATCTCTAATCTGGTCTCATTTCACCCTTCTAGCATTACCCATTATTTTCTCCCTACACTCTGTGCTTATTCAAAACAAAGCCACTTGATATTTCCTATGCATACCTTAAGATTCCTCACATTTAAACCTTAACGCATGTTGTTTCCTCCACCCTGAATGTCCTTGGCATATCTACATGTCCCCATTCTCTTTCAACTGCCATAATACTTTGTCTTTTGGCACTCAACACTTTATATGTCCTAAGATCTCCCAGTAGTTGGTAAGCTCCTGGAAAACAGGGATCTTTCTATGGCACTGTGTTAAACCTTCAGTTTATATATGAGTATGTGATACAGTCCAGTACTTATTTCTTGGAACAAGTGGGTCTGCTTTGACTGGATTGATTGTGGACTGAAACCCAGCAAGAGAAAGTTATGTCCATTTACATTAGCGAAGGAAGCCCATACATTTGCTCTCTGATGGTGTTTATGTGGAAAATTGTAGTTTGAAGGCTGAAATTATTAAGTCTTGCTTAACCCTGATTAGACAACTCTGGATATTCTCTCATACTTTCCCTATGCCCACATGTCTACCAGTAGATACACACTGGGCCCCTAAGGAAACTAAGTCCTTTGGTACCATCTCTTGTGAATCTTGTTTTTAAGGTGAGCCCCAGACCTGTCATCAAATTAGCCAAGTCATCGGGCTCTAGGTGAGCCAATTTGAAGACTGTGACTTCCTCTAAATCCAGTAACAATGTTGGATCCAGTCAGAATGCTTCAAAAGAACTACTGCTAAATGAAAAGACATCATTGTTAGAGCTTTTTACTTAATAGATTGAGTAATGGCTGCCCGCTCCCCCAAACCCATGCTGCAGTGCTACATGTGGGATTGAGAGATGTCAGCAGTTTCAGCTAAATATGTGGAAGGAAAGTGATGTTGAAAATGGCAGTAGGAACAAGGCAGTATTAGGCTAAAGTCACACAGCTTGTGTAATATTTATGGATGAAATAATACAGTGTCTGAAATTTGCTTCAAAATAGCCTGGATAGAGGGTGCATAGTGTATAGGAATAAAGAAGAAACAAGATGGGCCATGAGTGAATCATTGTTAAAGCCGAGTAAGTGGTTCATGGAAGTTCATTGAACATACTATTCTCTCTACTTTTTTACATGTTTGAATTTTCCATTACAAAAAGTTAATACAAAAATCACACAGTTAATAAGTGACCACAATGGGATCAGAACCAGAGCTGTCTAATTCCAAAGCGTTTGTCTCTTCAGTATTAATGTGCTCTGTTCTGAAAACTTAATGGAAAAGATGGGATCCAAGATGTACCTTATAGCATTTGTGGGATTTAGATGAAAGAGTGAGAAGATAATTCCAATTTTAACGAACAGTGAGAATTGCAATTTGAATGAGTGTGGTCTATGTGTGACACATCCAGAAAAAACAAAGTGACGGAAACATTTGCAGAAAAGAAAGAAATACTCTTGAGTAGGATTCGATTAGATATTGATGAACTTAGAAGTCCATTGAAGAATTTGGACTTGGTTAGAATCTACCATAAACAATATTATAGTTCAATTTAGTATGGATGTGAAATGATGAAAATTGGATGAATTTGAGTATAATTTCAGGGAGATAAGCTAAATTGTTCACATGTAATCAGGATGTGGATGGGGATAATGACTTGGATTATAATTTAATTCAGAAAACATTTCTGAAGGCCTGCAGTGTATTGGGTGTTTTTGAAAAGAGGTTGACCTGTTCATAAAACTGGAAGAAAATAGAGCGTAATGAATCAGGGAAGAGTCACAGGATATGAGGCCAGTGAAGCAGATAGGGACCATAGCATATGGAGCCTTGTAAACAAAAAAAAGCCACACTCATTACCATCGAGTCTATTCCAACTCACGGCAACTCCATGTGTTACAGAGTAGAACTACTCCATAGGGTTTCTTGGCAGTTTTTTTTAATCCTTATGGAAGCAGATTGTCAGGCCTTTCTTCCATGGTGCCACTGGGTTGGTTCAGACTGCCAACCTTTAGGTTAGTAGTTGAGCGCAGACCTTTTGCATCATCCAGGGACTTATGGAGCCTTATAGGCCGTGTTAATTGTTCTATGTTAATACAGGAATTGTGTGACATTTTTATTGTCTTTTTGTTTTTTCAGATTTTGAAATTGGAAGTAGCATCAAAGAGGATTTAACACAGGCAATATATAAGGACCTGGAACAGCACAGGGCATTAATAGAAAAGTCTGAAAGGGTTGTTTCCCAGTATACTGATCCAGGTAAATATCACAAAAGGGAATGCATCTCAGGAAGACAATGGGAAAACTTTCAAGGAATTAGACAGGGAAAGCTGGTGTCTCAGCCTAGAGATTTAGGGAAAGCTGTAATGCATCAGAGGGCTTTCATGGGGAAGAGACCCTATAGACCTCTCAAATATGGAGAAAGCTTTGGCAGGAGTGCTCGTTTTATGTGCCGGATGACTCACCAGAAGGAAAATCCCTATAAGTGCAGTGTCTGTGGGAAGAGCTTTGGTAGAAGCAGGAGCCTAATTAGACACCAAAGAATCCACACAGGAGAAAAACCTTTTAAATGTTTTGACTGTGGGAAAAGCTTTAATGACTCCTCAAATTTTGGTGCCCACCAGAGAATTCACACAGGAGAGAAGCCCTACAGATGTGGAGAATGTGGAAAATGCTTCAGTCAAAGCTCAAGTCTTATTATACATCAGAGAACCCACACAGGTGAGAAGCCTTATCAGTGTGGGGAGTGTGGGAAAAGTTTTACCAACAGTTCTCATTTCAGCACCCACAGGAGAGTCCACACTGGTGAGAATCCCTACAAATGTGTAGATTGTGAAAAAAGTTTCAATAACTGTACAAGATTTCGAGAACATCAGCGAACACACACCGGAGAGAAGCCCTATGGATGTGTCCAATGTGGTAAACGTTTCAATAAGAGTTCTGTTCTTACCAAACACCGGGAAGTTCATATGCGAGAAAAGCTGCCATACCCTTCATCCGTGTATTCCCCAGAGAACACACATAAGGGAAAGATTGATGAGTTCAGGAAAACCTTTTCATGATGATCTCCTCACTTCCGAAATGTCCCTTTAGCCATTTTCCCTAATCTCACTATTGGAATCAATCTTTTCTTAGCTCCAAGGTGTAATTCCCAAGATAAACTTGAGAATATAAATAAACTAGACACTTGGATCCTGTTCTCACCTCTGCCTCTAACTTCATCAGTCTGCTCCTCTCCATCTATGTGTCTCCACTTCTCCTTTAATAAAGTGGAGAAGTCATACGGTCTTGAGTTCAGAATAAAATTATCTTCATAATGATGAGGCCACTGCTATTGGATTGCTAATTCTAGCAACATTCAGGATCCTTCAGTGTAAGAGTTATTTCCAAGGAGATAAAAAGTGCTGAAAGTATTTTTTATGATACACTACATGAGATTCTGGGTCCAACTCAATCACAGAGTTTTATGTTTGGGTAGAGCTTTCACGAGTCTGATCAGGACTCTGTCAAGTTCATCTTGGTTTTGAAGATACCCACAAAAGAAGATTGAAGATTTTATAGCTTCCTGCAGATACATGCTGCATTGTACCTTTTCTGTGTCAAGAAGTTGATCCAGATAGCTAGGGTAGAATCCCTGTACTGTCATTGAGATCATGTTATTAATGCCGTGCCCTCCATAGAGATGAGAAGCAACTGGTCACCCACCACCCTTCGTATACTAACCTTTCCAGTACCTAAAGGTTTAAATCCCCTCGGCTGTTGCTTCTCCGTGCTATAAGTAATCCCAGTTCCTTTTACCTTTTCTCATAAGTCCTACACTTACCTCTTAATTGTTTTGGGTGCTTTTATCTGACTTTCTGAAATACTGTGCCCATCTCAGATTGAATAGGTTGCATGCACATGATGTGTCTCATCAGGATAAAGTAGAATTGCATACACGTTCTAGTTCTACCCTGTATCTTCTCTGGTTCTTACCTAGAACAAGACTGATAAGTTGGTGTATTTTATGCCTCCTACCTCATACCTCAGTGTAATATTATATAGTAATGTTTCTAAGACTAGGGAGGAGAGGAGGAAGGGAGATAGGACCTGAAACAACTAAGACCGGTTGGACTCCGTAGGCATCCTTTAGGTCAGATAGGCACCTCAGTCCAGACCCTCACCTCCAAGACAGTCTGTTAAATATACCAGTCTCTGTTTTTGAGCCTTCCAGGTCCTGTTCATAGGGTTATAAACCTAACTGTAGAGCACTGAGTATATAACTCTATAGCTCATTGCGTGAAAGTGAAAATATTTCCAGAAACTTCCAATCCAGAACACTGTTTTTGTTTTCCTCATTTGCCTGTTTGTGTGAAAATCTCTTTGATAACCCCATGGTGCTATCCCAGTAAATATTGAAGGAAGGGTTCAGATGGTGAGATAGTTAATTCCTTTATGTAAGTTACAGGTGAAACCTGGGAATTTGGTCATCCCAGTCTGGTTGCTTCAAGGTGAGGCCAGTGGCATTTATGCCTTGAATGAGTAGGTAAGCTAGACAGACTTTGGGGAGAAAAACACCGTAAGTTTAGTAGAAAGATAACCAGAGTCAGGGCTGTATGTAGATTATTCTCTTGATCTTCCTTTGTCAAATACTTCTTACCTTAAGATACCTGGAGACTTCATGTCTCTTTTGAGTAGGTTGGGATCTTTATAAACCTGTTCAACATAGTACCAAGGAAGGTGGGCACTGTGGAAAGAAATCAAACTTCTGGTGCCAGGATAGGGTGTGGCCTGTCGGAATGCAGGTGACTCAGGTAAATATAGATGAATGTTTCTGATTTATGTTTGTTGGGACTATTATGATTGCTCATGTCTGAATAGGTTGATTTCCTCTATGTGTCTAAATTATAGACTTCTAATAGTAAGTGCAGCTTCATGTTGGTAGTGTACCTAGCACAGTAAGATGTGTGTGGTGCCTGTGGGCTTGTGCTTATATTGTGTAGACTTTCTGGAATTCCAACTCTAGAGAAGATGTACGTTAGTAGAAATCATCACTTAGTAATATGTACACAGGATTGTTAAATATATAAAAGCATGGTTCACAAAAGTAGATGATTTATTCATGTTGTTGTTGTTAGGTGCTATCCAGTTTGTTCTGACCCATAGCGAGCCCATGTACAACAGAACGAAACACTGCCCGATCCTGTTCCATCCTCACAATTGTTGCTGTGTTAAAGCCATTGTTGCAGCCACTGTGTCAGTCCACCTTGTTGAGGATCTTCTTATCTGACCTAGCATAAATGTCATTCTCCATAAATATTTATTAAAATTTATTAAGCACTGTTATATCTAAGGCCATCCAATGTGTTCAGTGATACAGAAATGAAAAAGAGGACATGGTGCCTGGACTCAAGGAAGTTACAATATATAGAGGAAGTGATTGTAGTAAAAAGTAATGCCAGTTACATCCATGTCAGTTACAGGAAGTCAGTACTTCAATCATGAGAAAATCACCTTCACTTGCAAAAGAGTTTCTCTGAATTGCCTAAAATTGCATTGTGTACCTGTCTCTCATACCCCCAGTGACAGGAAAGGTTCAAGGTCTATTCCATGTCCAGTGGAATCAGTATTCTATTTAACTCTCAAATGACTAGGATGAAGCTGAGGTGGAACTGGGTTCACTATTTGTATTCCTGTCTGCCAGATTTCTTGACAGTTCTTGAAGTTGTCAGGGATTTCGTTTTACTTGGATCCACAGTCAGTGCCCATGGAGGCAGCAGTCAAGAAATCAAACGAGGCGTTGCATTGAGCAGATCTGCTGCAAAAGATGTTTTTAAAGTATTAAAAAGCAAAAATGTCCCTTTGAGGACTAAGGTTCATCTGACCCAAGCCATGGTATTTTCAGTCACTTCATATGCATTTGAAAGCTGAACAACGAATAAGGAAGACTGAAGAAGAATTGATGCCTTTGAATTATGGTGTTGCAAAGAATATCGAATATATCACGGACTGCCAGAAGAATGAACAAATCTGTCTTGGAGGAAGTGCAGCCAGAATGCTCCTTAGAGGGGAGGATGGTGAGACTTAGTCTTATGTACTTTGGACATGTTACCAGGAGGGACCAGTCCCTGGAGAAGGACATCATGCATGATAGAGGGTCAGTGAAAAAGAGGAAGACCCTTAACGAGATGGATCGACACAGTGGCTGCAACAGTAGGCTCAAACATAGCAGTGATTGTGAGAATGGCTCAGGACCAGGCGGTGTTTCATTCTGTTGTACACAGGGTCACTGTGAGTCAGAACTGATTCGATGGCACCTAACAGCAGCAGCATTTGTACTCCTAATTGTAAATGGGCTGTTTGGACATGTATTAAAGTGACTTAATGAAGTTTGTCTCTGTTTAGAAGTAGAAGGTTCTACCCACCTTCTTAGACCAAAGCTACATGTCTCCCTGCAGTCAATATGAATAATCATATTATATGATTAATGTGTCTTTTATATCACATAAGGTCCCTGGGTGGCACAAATGGTGCTTGACTACTGACCAAAAGGTTGGCAGTTTGAATCCACCCATATGTGCTTCGGTAAGATGAAACCCATTGCCAATGAGTCAGTTACGGCTCATAATGACCCTATAACCACTGAAAACCCTATGGAGCACAGCTCTACTCTGAAATACATGGAGTCACCATGAATTGGAACTGACTCAGCAGCAACAGGTTAGGGTTTTTGGGGTTTTTTGTTTGTTTTTGGTACATCACGTAACATTACCTTTACGAAGATCTGTAAGAAAAGGTTTTTTTCTTGTTGTTAGTTTGTTCCCCGCTTCTCCCTCCCAGATCTTAGTACCAGGGAAAGCTCTGTTTCATTTTTTTTTAAAGTTTGTGTCTTAAAAACACTGTGATTTTTTTAATAACCTACTGCTTTTCTGTGTCCTGTCTGCTGGAAAGCTCAACAAAACCTACAGCACACCTCAACCAACTACCTAAAACCTTTATTAATTTTATCTTATTTCTTTAGAAATTGCTTCAAATCCTATTTTTGAAAAGAGGTATAAATAAATAGACACTCTATATCCTGACTTACCCAAAGCACTTTGGAAACTAGGTTTGTATTTCCTGCCTGGGCTTGCTTTTTTACTCGCATCATACCTCCAATTCTTACTGATGATTTTATTTCAGTTACAACCTAATTCATTCATCTGGGAGGAGACCTTAGTTTTTTTAAAAAAGGAAAATTTCATACATAAACAGCCAAAGGCAGCCTGCTATGGTGAAATGAACATTAGACCAGAAGCCAAGAGAGGCATGTTCTAGTCTTGTCACTACCACTTATTGAGTGGTGTTTGACAAATTAGAGCCTCTCTCTAGGCCTTAGCTCCTCTTCTGAAGATAAGTTGAACTTGATTGTCAAGACTGCTTGGGCTGTAGTATTTCATGAGGCTATGGATGCATGGTATAGATGAAGAAGAGGTTAAGACCAGGCTATCTGGCCTGGCTCACCCTTGCGTGTGGCATCCAGGCCATACTGAACCAATCTCATACTTTAGGAAGAGGGATATTGTGACAGCAAAGTCAGTCCAGGAGTAAGTAGAACAGACAAATCATTCATGTTCAACAGCACGCACCCCCCAAGACACCTCAATAGCCAATGCAGGTAGCTTCAGTAAAGAAAGATTATTTTGTGAGGTCTGGTGCCCAGTGACAAAACTATGAGGGAGCTGGGGAAGTCCCAAATGGAAGGCATGTCTGGTTAACTTGTGTAGGTATAAACTTTTGCCTCTGTCTGAATGCATTCCAAGACCAAGTATAAATGTATGTCTTATTTGTTTTGTATTAATGTTGACTAGATGTCTTGAAAACTCGTATGTGAAATAAATGTCTGAAATAAATGACTTCCCGTTGATTTCTGCCATAATTTGAAGATGTCTTTCTATTAAGGGAAAAGAAATCCAAGAGGTTAATAAAAACTGATCCTGGTATGTAGCTAATTAAAAAATATTTCAGTCTCTTTCCAGTTCACTGCTGTACCTTACAACTAACAGGAATTTTTTTGTAAGTTCACAGCTGTTTCTGTGCAGCAGTTCTCTGATAGTTGTCACCGCCATTGCCCCAAGTAATGGCTGGCTCTAATCTAAGGTAGAGTTAGCCTTGGGTGCTCAGAGTGCATGTATTCCTGGTTGAGGCACCCATTCGCAGCCTTTTATGGCAAACAAAGCTCAAGAGTTCAAGGATACAGGGTTGTTTTTTATTTACTATTTTAGTAGAAACAAAAAGTTCCATTGGCTTCTACGTAGTCCTTATAACACATCCAACTCCGTGGGTCAGAGAGTCAACGTAGAGGTTTTGCCACTTGCTGAGGATATATTTTCCAACGGTAGTCTCAGGCACTGTAGGATGAACCTCTAGATTGGTTTAGAAAGCCAGTGCACCTAAATACGAGGTGGGTTCCAGGCAAAGTGTACTTGTCACTGGGGCTTCATAAGCCTCCACTCTTTTCAGCAGTCCACAATAATACTCAGTGTCCTCAAGAATTTTAACTGCTTACAGTCAGTATCTAAGAGTCCCTGACTATGTTGGGTATTTTCCTTGAGTCAACGGCCACAAATATTTTTGGAAAAAGCTAAGATAAAGGCTCAACGAAATTCATGTGCAGTGTTATAACAGGGTTCTTCCACAAGGTTACCTGACCTCCCACTCCTTTATGGGGATTTAGTGAACTGACTCAGGTCTGGGAATTGGGTGAGAGATTTTTAAATCTCTAAGGGAAAACAAATATCTCTAAGGGACAATTTTCAGTTCCTGTAAATCAATTGAGGCAATTAGATTTTATTGTCCAGGACAGGGAGGGGAGTAAATGCAAGCACTAAAAGGAACATAGCTGGTCACAACCTTCAAACTCCAAGATGGGTCCCAGGGACTTGGGAGGAGGAACAATGGCTTTGGGTTCCACGAGAGGCAAATGCTTAAACCCACTCAGGCAGTAAGATTCTGGAGAATGTCATTGGGGGAAATTATTCTAGGGGCAGAGAGAAGGGACCTGAAAGGACTTGACATTAAAGTTTGTTGGAAACATGAGCATAGAGCTCGTGGATCGTGTGCCTGAGCTTGGCATGGAAAGAGTGAAATTGTCAATAAAGATGTCCTCTTTGAAGAAGCCATTGTGGACTGGACAGAGATCTGGGCAAGTGTGACTTAGCTACAGCATGTACCATCTGTGAAGACCAGCTCTCAACAGCGACACAATGTGGCAGGGAGGAGAATGGCAGCAGCAGTGCGTGCAAACTAAAAAGTAAACATGACTCTTCCCCACCTGAAAGTAGAAGACTAGTACACTTCCTTTTTGGATTTCTTTAGGAATTTTGGACAACCTGGTGCGGGGGAGATGCAAGGGTGCAATACTAGGATTCCCAATGCCATGGCACGTGAGGACTCAAACCAATTCTGCCAAAATAAACGAATCAACATTTGTATTCTGAGGGTCAGGAGCAGTGTGTGCCTGTTGCAAAGGAGCACCAAACTGTGAGTCCAAAATCCTAGATTCTAATGGAGCACTTCAGCTAGATCACTGTATGATCATGGTTGAATTATTTAGCCTCTTGGTTTGGGGAGTTGGACAGGATGAGTGTTTCCAAACTCTTTCACCTTGGCAGGCCCAAGAACCCTTCTATAAGGGCAGCTGACTGCGTAAATACATATATGCCGAATACATTTACAAACTCCTTGCCAAAACTCCACCCTCTTGCCATAATTCTGATACCCATAAATTGCAAGCCCTTTGATTAGAGGAAGACAAGGAATATGAGAGCTAACGGGTTCTGCTGTTACTATGTACTAGGCACAGTGCTAAGGCTTTACAAACAATATGTTACTTAATTCTCACAAACATTCTGAGAATTCCATTTTACAGATGAGGAAGCTCAAGTTGAAAGAAGTAAAATAGCCACTTCAAGTCCATACAGCAAAAAAGTAATGGTCCTGAAATTTGAAATCAGATCTTTCACAGAATCCAAACTCCTAGCCACTAATATTACTACTATAATAGAGTTCCTAGCTCTAACATCCTAAAATCCTGTGACATCTTTGTTACTGAAAAACCAGGAAGTGGGTGGGGGCCAATTTAGGTGATCCAGGTCAATTCCAGAATCTACCTCTAGGGTCAGAATAAATTTGGGAGTCGTGGGGTTCAGCCTATGCCATTCATTCAATCACCAAATACTAACCGAGCCCCTACCCTAACAGTCAGCACTAATGTGGAGTTACAAAGATGAATTCGCATGGATCTTGCTCCCAAGAGTTTATAGTCTAGAAATTGAAGACCAGGACTTGAAATTCAATTGCAAGTTAAGAGTGAGGAGAGCTATAATGCATGTCTTTCTGTCTCCCTGTTAATGTGGGACCAAGAAGCAGGTAGGAGACAACGCAAGAGATACAATATTGTATGTTCTTCAGAAACAGTAAAGTGTGATGATGAAAAGTATGGACCCTGCAGTCCAGCATACGTGATCTTGAATATTGTCTCCATGAATTTACTAGCTCTGTGACTTTGGGTAACTGCATCTCTTGGGATCTCCATTTGCTCCTCTGGAAATGAGAGTAATAAAAGCACCTACCTGTAGTTTCTAGGGCTGCTGTAACAAATTGCCACAAACTTGGTGGCTTAAAACTTATTATCTTACACTACTGGGACCAGAAGTCTGAAATCAGGGTGTCGGCAGAGCCGTGGTACCTCTGAAGTCTCAGTGGGTAAGTCCTTTGCCTCTTCCAGCTTCTGGTGGCTCCCAGCATTCTTTGACTTGTGTCTGTTTAACTCCAATATCTGCCTCCATCTTTGCATGCCTTTCTTCTCTGTGTCTGGGTGATAGCCTTTCTTGTCTCTTAAAGGGACAGTCTCATTGGATTTAGGGCCCAGCCCACTATGATCTGATCTCAATATTTACCTTATTTACATCTTCAAAAACCCTATTACAAAAAAAAAAACTTATTTCAAAATAAGGTCAGATTCTGAGGTTTGAGTGGACATGAATTTTGAAGGAACACTCTTCAACTCACTGCACTGCCTTATCAGATTGTTGTGAGAATTAAATAAGGGAATGCGTGTAAAGCATTCAGTACAGTGCCTGGCACATCACATAGTGAATACTCGATAAATGGTATCTATCAATATTATACGTAAATACTATATATATGTTATACACGGGAACCCTGGTGGTGTAGTGGTTAAGCTCTATGGCTGCTAACCAAAGGGTCGGCAGTTGGAATCCTCCAGATGCTCCTTGGAGACTCTATGGGGCAGTTCTAATCTGTCCTATAGGGTCGCTATAAGTCGGAATTGACTTGATGGCACTGGGTTTGGTTTATATATATATATATATATATATATGTATGTATGTATGTATGTGTGTGTGTGTGGAGAGAGAGAGAGAGCCCTGGTGGTCACAATGGTTAAACACTCAGTTGCTAACTGAAGGGTTGGCAGTTCGAACCCACCAGCCATTCCGTGGGAGAAAAGACCTGACAATCTGCTCCTGTAAAGATTTACAGCCTAGGAAACCTTACGGAGCAGTTCTGCACTGTCCTATAAAGTCGCTATGAGCTGAAATCAACCCCACAGCACAGAACAACAATTATATCTATGTATCTATCAACACACACACAGACAGATAGTCCCTGACTTACAACGGATTCAAGTTAGAACAAACTGCACTTAAGACCATCAGTTTTGGTTTTTTTTTTTTTTTAATACATCTTATTGTCAGTAATATGTGCTACCTACAATATTGCAACTCGTAATTTGCTGATGTATCATTCTAACATGTTCACTTCCAGATGTTCAATGATCAGATTTATAAAGATAAAGGCAATAACACTCCAGACCCTTTGATAGCCCAAGACTGGAACCATTCCCAAAGCCAAGCCTTCAGACAGGGATTGGACTGGACTATAAAACAGAAAATGATACTGGTGAGGAGTGAGCGTCTTGGCTCAAGTAGACACATGCGACTATGTGGGCAACTCCTGTCTGGAGGCGAGATGAGAAGGTAGAGGGGGACAGAAGCTGGTTGAATGGTCACAGGGAATACAGGGTGGAGAGGAGGAGTGTGCTGTCTCATTAAAGGGAGAGCAGCTAGGAGTACATGGCAAAGTGTGTATAAGTTTTTGTATGAGAGACTGACTTGATTTGTAAACTTTCACTGAAAGCACAATAATTTTTTTTTAAAAGGCAGTAACAATGGAAACAAAAAAAAGGTATCGGAGTTACATCAGAAATGACTTAGGACAGAGATGTTGTAAGTCAGGGACTACCTGTATGCGTGTGTGTACGTATTTTTATATACACACATGTATATTCCCCAAACCAAACCAAACCCACTGCCATCAAATTGATTCTGACTCGTAGCAACCTTATCGGACAGAGCAGAACTGCCCCATCGGGTTTCCAAGGCTGTAAATATTCACAGAAGCAGACTGCCATGTCATTCTCCTGCGGAGCAACTGTTGGTTCAATCCACTGACCTTTTGGTTAGCAGCCAAGCCCTTTAACCACTGTGTCGCCAAGGCTCCTCACACATATAGTAATATATATATATATATTAGACACACGGTAAATGTTATATGTGTGTGTTGTTACTTGCCATCGAGTCAGTTCCAACTTATGGCGACCCCAAGTGTGCAGAGTAGAGCTGTGCTCCGTAGTTTTCAAGGCTGTGATCTTTTAGAAGATCGCCAGGCCTGTTTTCTGAGGTACCTGTGGGTGGGTTCAAACTAGTTTTTTCAAAGATTTATTTCTTTCTTTATTTCGCCAAAAGCGATGGTAATTTTTAACATTTTTTCATTGTGAGTGCTCTAATTTGGTTGTTTCTGATTTTGTCATATTATTTCCTCCTTTTTCTTTCTTTAGATTTATTGTTGTTGTTATTCTTATTTGTTACTCTGTTTCTCCCAGAATGTTTCAGATGTTTGAGTATACAGTATGTCCATTTCCTCAATGGGCAGTCTCTTAACTGTATTTTTTATTTTCTCCAAACGGCATTTTCTTCATTTTTACTCAGGTGAGCATTTCAGTCATCTTATAGAAGTATGTGAGTTTTTTGTTTGTTGTTGAAAATTATTTTTCCCTAATACTCCTTTATGGTCAGAGCACTGGTGGCACAGTGGTTAAGGGATCGGCTGCTAACCAAAAGGTTGGCAGTTCAAATCCACCAGCTGCTCTTTGGAAACCCTGTGGGGCAATTCTGCTCGGTCCTGTAGGATTGCTATGAGTCGGAATTGACTCGACGGCAACAGGTTTGTTTGTTTGCTTTCTTTACGGTATTATAACAATCATCTTCCGTAAATGACATATAGATTCTCACAGAGACGATACACACTCTACTTGTAGGGTGCAAGGTTTAGAATGTGTCTTTTCATCCTACACTCACATCTTCCATCCACATGCCACTGTCACTCCAGGCCTATAATCATGCCCCTTTCTCAGAAGTCTACCTCCTTGGGAAATCCTTGCAGCTCTGCCCCACCCCCATACCCACATATCCCCAGCTTGAGTGTGGTGTTTGGCTGGATAGGAATGGGCTGATCCATGTTCTAGATAGTCCTGGCCACTAAACTGGCCACTGGACTCTGGGTTGGGCATTGAGAAGGGTCCTGAGATCTGTGATCTGGAAATGACTCTGAGATCACAACCGGACTCTAAACTGGACTCTGAGCTCCAGGTTGGGCTGTAAGATGGGTCTGACTGAGTGGTAGATGGACTCTAGACTGCACTGCACTCTGAGTACCTACTTTGGGCACTGGACTCTAGGCTGGGCTCTAAGCTTAACTAGACTCTGGACAGCCAAGGCCCAGTCCTGGACTTTTGCTTCCTCTCCAGCAGTGTCCATTTCTGAAATGAAAGCCAATGGGCATATGGGAGAAATACTGGACTATTTATTGCAAAGCTAGGTTGGCAGATCAGGAAACAAGGAAGTGCTCAGGCCACAGGAGGCCCTCTGTACAGAGGAATTAAGAACAAGAGAGAAGAAAGGGGTAAGAGGAATGTGCTGAGGTACATAAACAGCCACCTCTTCCAACTGTGTTTCTGATCCTGGAACCTTCCCTGTAAAGAAAAATTCTTCTGTTGACCTATTTTCCACCTTCCTCTGGGCAGTGCCGACAGCAC
Organism: Elephas maximus indicus; assembly: GCF_024166365.1. Taxonomy (NCBI): domain Eukaryota; kingdom Metazoa; phylum Chordata; class Mammalia; order Proboscidea; family Elephantidae; genus Elephas; species Elephas maximus. The sequence continues at coordinate 85,519,555 of NC_064830.1, read as the reverse complement.
GTTCCCCAGGCCGAAGTCTCTGTTGAACACAGAGGAATTCAAAGAACCTAGAGTATCCTTGAGACTTAGCAGCAGTCCGTCTATTCAAGCAGTCAGGTCCAGTCAGGAGAGGCAGGTTAGTTGCTCCTCTAGGCTCTGCCTTAGCAGGTAGTGCAGAAGCTGCCCTGTCTACAGTCCAGGACTGGTCACCTGAGGGCACCTGGGGCAGCAGGAACTCCACCATCTCAGCTTCACCTGCCCTTTTGGATAGGGCTGTTTTTCCCATTACCACTGAAGAGTCTATAAGAAAGACAGTCCAGTAAGTTGTCTGAGACACTGGTAGAGAGACCCAGCCCTCCATCAAATATCTTCAAGCCCAGAATTTCTCAGAGAGATGCCTTCCTGAGCCTTTCCAACCTCAAGAGTCAGATCCCCTTAGGGAGAGAGAGAAAGTGTTTTCTGTTTAGTTTCCCATTCTTTTCCAGAAGATGCTACTCTCTGCCATCCTGAAAGCAACAGATGGAAGATTATTAGAGATGCTTTCCATGAAGCCACAGATTAGGTTGTGAAGGCTTATGGGACGGTAGCTGGGTAATGGTACAAGCAGTCTAGATCAGCCCAGCCCAGTGCCTGCCCTCGCCCAGACGGTGGGAGACAAGCCCAATTCGTACCAAATCCAGATGCTAATCTCTGGACTACCTGGAGCAGAGACAACAGGACCCTGAGGGTCCTTCAGGCCCAAAGAAGAGAGCCAAGAGTGAGCAGTCAAGCAGGATGAAGGGGGCCTTTGTGACTTTTTTCTACATGGATTTCACTTATCCCTCTGGTAATTTTATCCTGATGACCTGTTGCACAAACCTGGGAGCACTACTTACACTGTATCTTATATGAATGGCACCCCCTGATATGCATGGTCTTGGGGCACCATTCACACAGTTTTCTCATGCAAATGGGAACCCCTGGAGTTGTATAACACTTCTGTGGGGAACTCCTCTTCTCCACTCTCCGAACAGTTGTTCAGGTAACACCCCAGTAGGCTCATGCTCCAGACCTAGCCAATAAGAGTGTCTTACCCCCATAGCCACAGTGATCAATTCGGAAATGGACACAGGACCCAAGCGGGGCCAGTCCAAACCAGTGAACATCAGACTCAGAAACAGAACAAAGGAAACTGTTCTATTTTCTCTGGAGTTGCTAAACTGCTATGAGGTAAGCCTAGAGTGGCTGGTGAACATCTTGGCCTCTATTAGAGAGTTTGTTTACACATGAAGCCCACACAGAGGAAAGTAGAGCCCCAGAGAAAAACCAAGGCCTGAGGACATTGTTTGAGCTCCTCCATGAAGCCAGTGCTACCTGCAAACCCTTCAATTATGGGAACCAACTAATTCTACTTCATGATTTAAGCTGTCTTGAGATGGATTTCTGTCACTTGCAACCAAAGGTCCAAGAGAGAGCTATATCTTTGCCTCTGCATTAGGCTCCCTCTTCCTTTCTCCAATAAGAGTGAGAGCCCAACCCTTTAGCCCTGGGCTCTCTTAGCTGTCATGCCCCTACCTGACGAGTACTCCTACGAACAGGCTGCCCAGGAGTGGGCCCAGCCAGTAGATCCAGTGGAAGTCCCAGTGGTTGGTCATCACAGCAGGTCCAAAGGCACGAGCAGGGTTCATGCAGGCTCCAGACACAGCACCCCTGTAAACACCCAGCCACACTGGTCAAGTAAGGTCTTAGCCAGGCCTGAACTCATCTCAAGTTCATTTCCTCAACTAGGCCTGGGTCAAGCCATCCAGAAACTGTTCTAAGCTACTGTATCATAGGCTCCAGGGTGTATCCCAAAGAAAACATAAAGAGGTTATTAACACTAGGAAGTGAAAAGTTTGACCCCTCCTCGAGAGCGTACAGCTTGCCACTCCCCACACATCCTTCTAGCAAAATGACCAGCATTTTGGTGATGACAGGAAGAGAAGATAGAACTAGGTCCTCTCCAAAGTCTGTAAAGAAAAGTCAACTTTGTGAATTCTGGAGTCACACTGACCTAGGTTCAAAACCTTGCTCAGTTATTTCTAGCTTTGTGACCTGTGTTTAACTTCCATGTACTTCGGTCTCCTCACTGGTAAAACTGAGCTGAAAGTACCTATCTCATAGGCTGTTGTCAGGAGAGAATGAGAAAATGCATGTAGAGCCTCATGCCCCGCATATAATTCACATGCAGTAACTGTTTGTTAACTATAATCTGGCTGAGCCAGACTGAGGCCTTCTTGTGCCACAAGCTTGGGGCTCAGGGTCTGCTATAGGGGGATTCTTCCTCAGGTTCACCTTGCTAGTACTGGTGTCTACATTCTTTCCCCACTCTCAAGCTGAGGTCCCGCAGACTTTACCCCACCCCGTCCATGCCCAGTAGCCAAAGTCATAAGTGTATGATTCAATAGGTTTGTCAGTGAACCAAATGCCACTGAAAAAAAAAAAAAAGCACTTTGCCATCCAGTTAATTCTGACTCATAGCAGCCCTATAGGACAGAGTAGAACTGCCCCATAGGGTTTCCAAGGAGCAGCTGGCGGATTCCAACTGCAGACCTTTGGGCTAGCAGCCAAGCTCTTAACCACCGCACCACCAGGGCTCCCCAAATGCCACTAGACGGCAGCAAAGCATTGCTACAGCTTTATACACACCTTCCCCAGCCCTCCCTAGACTCCACCTCCCAAAAGATGACGGTAGGTCTGGCCCAGGAGAAAGGCTAGACTTGATTCTGTGCTCAAAGAAAGGAGTTGGCCATCGGAAAGGGGCTCCCCCACCCCCTCTTGTTCTAGATCTGTCACTTAATTTTCCACTGCCCAATGACCTTAAATATGCCACTTCTATCTTGTCTGAGCCTAGATCTGTCACTTAATTTTCCACTGCCCAATGACCTTAAATATGCCACTTCTATCTTGTCTGAGCCTCAGTTTCATCATGGATAAAATGGAAAGATAGCCCCTTGCCTCCTTAACCCTCTCCCATGCCTGCTGAAAGGCTGAAAAATCAGTGAGACAAGGGGTATGCATGCTCTTTGTAAGCCAGGGGCTAAAGCCAGACTGCCCACCAGCTGAATGAACACATCAAAAACTAGAAAATTTCACAGAAATATCTATATTTCTGTCTTTCCTTGAATGGAATTGGAAGAAGAGTCACTCCAGGACCACACTCCTACCCAGCAACAATTTACTACAGCAGAGCAGTGGTGGCCTCCTTAGATACTACAGTCATCAGCACTCCCTATTGTTGCTCAATGCCAGCCTACTTCCCCCATTTGCATTTCCGTCCCAGCCCCTATTGGCAACTGAGTGTGTGACCCTCAGGTAGGCTCTTCAGGCCTGGTGTCCTCCAGAACAGAGACTTGGCCAAGTCTGGGCACTGTCTTCTGTCTGATGGAGCCCTCCCACAGTCCAAGTGGAGCTCACCCAGCCAGGACAGCCACAATGACGGAGAAGCCAACAAAGAAGGGAGCCAGAGCATCATGGGTCCTCTCGTTGATGACGCCAATGCATACGACCAGAGCCAGCAGTATTGTCAGGACGACCTCGACTACCACTGCTCCCAACACCTGCCCTGGCTCCTGGACTGTCACGAAGGCCGCTCCCGATGCGTTCCAGTACCTGTCCTCGGAACTCACCGCCTGTGGAGAGAAGCAGTCCCACCTCACATGTCGGCAGAAAGACTGCTTGGAGCTGAGGGGAAGGAGCCCAAATGCTTACCCCCACCTTGAGAACCAGTGGAGGGTTATGGTCAAACATAGATGAATCACACTGTGTAGTCGGGCAGATCTGGGTTCGCATTCCAGCTCTGCCATTTTTTACTGTGTGACTCTGTGTGAGCTTCACTTTGCTCATCTGAAGACTGGAAATACCCTAGCAGTGGCTCCAAGTGTTGTGGGCCTGAAGCTTACGTAACTCAGATGACCCTCTGAGAAAAATAATACGAAGATATCTTATTTTGCATTGAGTTTGTTAATGATGGTGGAATAGTTTCAAAAAGGATTTGGTTGCACAACACAATGTAATCAATGCTACTGAATTATACATGTAGAAATTGTTGCATTGGAAAAAAAAAAAAGAATGAACCCACAGGAAAGAAAGAAAAGCATCTTACTTTTGCAACTCTACAAACACATGTCCAGGTTAACACATTGCTGGACTTTGTCGGGGCCTTGAAAGGGGCTGTGCAAGGACAGTCCAGAAGCTCCAGCTCAATCAGCTTCACAGGAAACAGGCCTCAGGGATTAAGACAGCCCCTTGACATAGAAGACTGGGAGCAGACAAGCATCTGGACTCTGGACCAAATCTCAGCTCTGCTGCTGACCAACTTGTCTGAACTTAGGCAAGTTACTTACTTCTTTGTGTCTCTGTTTCCTCACCTGTAAACTGGGGCTGATAGCAATAGCTCCTAGCTCACATGGAAAGCCCTTGGAGTGTCTGGCACATACAGAGTGCTCTCTGAGGATTGCAGTTGTTGGGAGAGTGAATGAGAGGATAAATATAAAGTACTGAGCCAAGGGCTGTGCTCAGTGAACGCTAGCTGCTGCTCTACCCTTGTCACATCATGTTTGACAAGTCTGCCAGTGGCAGGGCTTGAGTCTGGGCACTCTTCCATAGAGAATAGGAAAGTATGGCCCCCCATTCTACAGACAGGGAAACACGCTGTGGGTCTCAAATGAGGACACGGAGAGACGGGCAGCAAAAGACAGTGAAAGGAGATTTAAGACCAAAGTCTGCAGCTTTTGTAGCTATAGACCAGACCCCAGCTAGGCTGACAGGGCTCCCCCATTCACACCCACTACTCCCCTACACACACACACACACACACACACAACACACACACACCCCGAGCAAAGGCCCTTGGTTGAACTGAGACTTAAGGGAAAAAGGCAAGAGAGGGAGGGAGATAGGGTGGAAGGAAAGAAGGAAGGGAAGGAAGGCAGGAAGGACAGAGGGAGGGAAGGAAAGAGGGAGGAAGGAACGGGAAGAGAGAGAGAGAAATAAGGGAAGCCAGGACAGTGTTTTGAAGAGTTAAGGCTGGTTGGAGATCAGACCTTAAGCTTGGTCAATGGAAGGAGGGGGCACGAAATTGTTAACCTGGAGAAGATCTCCTGACCCCCAAGCAAACATCAGAGAGCTGTCACTCTATCCATACTTATCAAACTTTAACTTGGACACGAATCACCAGAGTATTATGTTAAAATGCGGATTCTGATTCTGTAGGTCTGGGGTAAAGCCTGAGATTCTGCATTTCTAACCAGCTCCTGGAGAATGCTGACACTGCTAGTTCCCTGGGCCACAATTTAAGTAGCAAGACCCAATGATGATAGTGAGAACTTGCTTCAAGCCTTTGCATGGGCAGCTCCAGCCAGGCTGGAAGAGGGACATGGGGGAAATGGATCTGAGGGTCCAGGGTTCATGAAGTTACATTGTTGCTGTTGAGTGTGTCAATTCGATCCTGACTTATAGTGACCCCATATGACAGAGTCGAACTGCCTCATAGGGTTTTCTTGGCTGTAATTTTTACAGGGCCAGATCACCAAGGCTTTCTCTTGCACAGCCAAGCACTTAACCATTGTAGAATGAGAGTCTGTCTCTATTTGGGCTGGGACACTTGACTGGCTCTAGCCACCAAGGCTTTTTAGGAGTTATGTGTGTACAGGTATAAAAAATCTAGGGATAGCCTTCCTTTTGGGATGTGAGGATTCCAAACAAATGAAATACAGACTCCCATCAGGTGTAGAGTAACTGCTTAAAAGTGAGCAAACCGGAGAACATATGGGAAAGTTAGTGCAGGAGTTTCTTAAGGAGAATAACCATATTCGCCTTTGTATTCTCACTCAGAGCTCAGTGAGATATTTGTAGACTGAATGAAAGAAAAAATACTAGAACTATCCAAATCCACTCCATTGCAAGAATTGGGGTCAGGAAGAAAAAACTTACGTCCTGGATTTTGCCTCCTGGTCTGTCCAAGGAAGGGCTGTGTCCAAACACGTAGGCCCTTTAAGTGTCCCCCTCCCCAGCAGTAAAGGGATTTGTTCCACTGGAGAAAACCAGCAAAGAGTAGGACCTCCCCGCCGCCCCTCTCAAACACACCCCTCCAGCAGCCCCATCAGAGCTGGAACCACCAGCCCAACCCCCTCGGGGTCACCCACCTTGGCCAAGGCGGCCCCGATCAGTCCACCGCACAGCTGGCAGATCCAGTAGGGAAAGAGCATTATCAGGTTGAGTCCTCCAATCAGCATAGCCACCAGGGACACCGCAGGGTTAAAGTGTCCGCCGCTAGAACCAGCAAGAGAAGAAAGAAGTCATGAGGTCAAAGTCTAGGGCTGACATCCGGGCTGTCACCTGTGAAAATGTGTCCCAACCAGCTGCCCAGGCTGTCTTTGCAGGGCCAGGGCCAGTCAACGTTCCCAGCCCAACTAGAGACAGGCACCACATCTCCCACATTTTCGTGAGGTGCCAGGGGTCGGGTGAGGGATATGGTGGAGAGCCAGGAAAAGAAGAGCAGCCCCTTTCCTGCCCTAAACCCAGACCCCACAAACTTCATAAATTATTGGGAAGCACCAGCTGATGCTCCGGCTCAATAAGTAGGGAGGGGCCAGGCAGATGACCAGGAAAAGGGGTCAGTTGGTCTCTACTTGGGGCCATGATCAAGCTTAGCCTGGCTCTGCTAACGCACAGACGTGGTGGTGGGGGACGCTGACCTCTCTCAGGAAACCGTAGTTAAAACTCTCTCAGGTCATTGACCTCTCCTCTCCACCATCTCCCCAAGCCCAAATGAAGAAAAAAACTGTTACTCAGAGTATGGCTCAACCAGGAGAAGGCTAGACCATCTGAGGACAACACATACTCCCTAGAGTAACTTCACACTCATTAACAGCAAAACAATCAAGACTTTTTTTTTAGTTCATTCGTTCATTCATTCAATAGATATTTATTGAATACCTACTGTGTACCAAGTGCTGTGCTGGGTGCTTTACATACATTGTCTTGGATCCACTCAACAGCCTCATAGGTGCTCAATAAATATTTGTAGAAAAAGCAAATCATTGAATAAAAGAATAGTGTGACAGAGAGGCACTGGACTGGAGTGCATAAGAGACGGTCTCTCCAGCCAGCTGGCCTGGCTTCAAATCCCAGCTCTGCCAGGTCTAGCATATTGTTAGTATTCAATAAATTATTACTCAATAAGCTATTATTACCCCCATTTATACCACTGTGGACAAAGACGTTCAGCTACTGGCTCTGACCACCAAGCTAAGTGACAAAGGCTGCATTCAACCCTGGACCCTTCTAAACCAAAGACCATGTCCTTTTATTCTACCTGCAGCTTCCTTGGACTTTTAAAGAAGGACATTAAATTTCTCCATCTTCCTATTCTGATTTTCTGGGAAACAGTATTTCAATTTCCTTATTCAGGTCTATTTTCTGAATGGGATTAAATACAGACCAGCCATGTCCTAGATATTGATCATTACTGTGGTTCTCCTGGGAGCCCACTGAGCTCCCATCTGCACTGGCAGAAAAGGCAAGAGGAGCCCCTCCACTCTCCCGGCACCTCCCCTCTACTCACCCTCTGGCAGGCTGGGATGCTCTTCTGCCTGTGTCTGCAGACCCACAGGAAGACCCTAGGCTGGAGTAAAATCTCCTTTCTAAGGATAACAGTAGCACTGAAAGCAATATTGGCTAAGCACCTAATATGTGCCAAGCTTTTGTCCTTATTCAATTCTCCTGTCTCCTCCATGAGGCATACAGGTTCAGGCGATGGAGCCAGTCAGGCAGGGCTTGACTGCTGGCTCTGCGGCTACATAGCCATACAATCTTGGACAAGTTGCAAGATCTTTCTCTTCCACAGTTGCAAATGGGAATAACCATAGTACCTACCCCACGGCGTTGTTGTGAGGATTAGATGAGTTAATATTTATGAAGTGCTTGAATAGTGCCTGGCAAATGGTTAGCCCTATATATGTGTAGGCTTGAAAAAGAAGATAATTTTTAAAGCAATCTATTATTCCCATTTTATACGCGGGGAGCTTTGGTTTGGGGACTGACTTAGCCAAGGCCACAGAGCTCATAGGCTGCAGAGTGAAGCTTGAACCCAGGCAGTCTGACTCCCCATCCCACACTCCCATCTTCAGTGCCTCCTGGAACCCTGAGTGAGTGCCCAGGGGTCCCTGCCAGCAGCCATGCCCACACCCAGCTCCCCAAATTACAGGCTGATTGCCTGGCACTCGTCTCACCTGATGTTCCCCAATATGGCAACGAGAAGGCTCAAGGCCAGCCCTTGGGCCACGGCCGGCTGCAGCGACCCAGTGTCGCTCTGGTTCTGGATAACCGACAGGCACCCAATGAAGATGAAGAGGGCTGAGCCCAGCAGCTCAACCAGACAGGGCTGCACAAACCGATCATACCAAGGCACATGCCACCTGTCACTGGTGCTGTGCTCCTTCACCTTGCCACCGCCAAATTCTAGGTCACACATGGCCTCAGCTACCTGCAGAGGGAGAAAGAGAGAGTGGGCCCGAGTGGGAGGAGAGACCAGACAGGAGGAGCCGACCCTTCAACCTGGAATGAATTTTCAGCAACCCCTTGGGCTGCCAGGTGGGAGAGAAAGATGCCGGGGGTGGGCTCACCTCTCCAGACATCAGGGTTGAGCTGGGACAGCACCCAGCTCCTGCTTGAGCTGCTGGGAAGTCTGCACCTGCTGTGCTGGCCACCCTTACCTCCCGGACAGGAGCCACTGATCCCATGACAGGTTCTGCCTCTTTTTAAGGGCTGCAGAGGCTCACCAAGGGTGTCAAGAAAGCAATAAAGCCCAAGTGGGAGGTGGCTCTGAGGCCCAGAAAAGGAAACTTTTTTTTTTTAATCTCAACAGGGCAGGGCAGGGCAGGGGAGGGGGTGTCAAGGATTGCTGAGCTTTCTGCCAACAAGGGGAAAAGGTAATGGCTTGGCTGGGTCACCTGGGCAGTGCAGTCCAGGGCTCGCACAGCACGAGGTGGAGGGCCAACTCCCCTGGGTCACTCTCCACTGCCCAAAGGAGACCAGTACAGATGGCCTGAGAGGGGCCTCAGAGGGCCGGGACTGTACATGTTGACCAACAGCTATATCACCCTCAATTGTTTTCCACGCACTCCCATGAATATTTCCTCATGGGAGGCACCTGTACGTCCACTCACCCAGCTAGCCTGATCCAAGTCTGAGTGTATAGACAGATGACCAGTTCACTGGTAGGTGAGGGGCAGCAGGGGCTAGCAAATAGCAGCGTGGCACAGGGGTAAAGCCCGTGGACTTTGGAAACAGGCTGCCTGGGTTTAAATCCCAGCTCTGCCATGAACTAGCAATGTCACTTTGAGCATGTTACTTAGTGAAATGGGTATCATAGTGATACTACCAATGTCATAGAGTTGCCAGGTTTAAATGAGTTAATACATGTAAAGGGCTTTGCCAGTGCCACACAAATGGTAAGTGCAATACCACTATCTACTGATGAAAAATCTACATTTATGTGTAATTCATATTTATTGAGCATTTTCTATGTTCCAGGCACTGGGCTAAATATATGTATTATCTCATTTAAATCTCACAACAACCCTATGAGATAGGTACTATTATTATAGCCATTTTACAGATGAGAAAATGGAATTTAAGGAAAGTTAAGTGTCCCAGAGTTACACGGCTTTCGTGATTGTAAAAATGGTGGGCTCAGTCACGACGCTCCTTTCTAAGTCTTTCTGAGATGGATGGTGGATGAATGAAAAGATGGATGGATGGATGGATAGAAGGATGGATGGAAAGGAAAGAAAGGAAGGGAGGAGGGAGAGAGGGAGAAAGGAAGGAAAGACGAGTTTCCTTATTCACCCATTCAAAAAATATTTAAATACTGTGAGGCGTCACCATTCTAAGAGCTAGCTGGAGATGTTACAGTGAATAAGGCAAGCAAGGTTCTGCTCTGTGCTCGTAACTATTATCTGAGTGTTTATATGCATAGACGTAGAGAAATAATGTAGAGATAAGAGAATTCCAGTGATAGTTTTTATCGTTTACTGACTGCTCACCACATGTCTGACGCTGTGCCAAGCACTCTGCACAGGGTCAAAATAATCCTATGAGATAAGTCCTATTATTTATGACCCCCATCTTTGGATGATAAAAATGAGGCTGAAAGAAGTTAAAGAACTTGTCCAAGTTCATGTTAGACAAAAAGTAACTGCTTCAGGAAAGAAGTGGATACATCTGGCCAAGAGTTGGGTAGTTGGTCCATGCTCTTATAAGTCTCTTGAACACCTGCCCTCTGGAAGGGCTCAGAGTTTGTGCTCTTACTGATTATTTTTAGATCTGTTCTCTACCTCCTCCACATCCCACAGAACACTGTGTAAGATGTTGCCTCCACGTCCCTATAAATGGCAGCATAAGATGGTTGTCCAACCCCCGACTTTCCCATCTCCCTCATTCTTTGCCAAGTCCTGTCACTGCTAACCAAAAAAAAAAAAAAAAAAAACTGTTGCCATCAAGTTGACTCTGACTTGGCGTCTGGGGTCTTAAACACTAGCAAGCAGCCATCTAAGATGCATCAATTGGTCTCAACCCACCTGGATCAAAGGAGAATGAAGAACACCAAGGACACAAGGTGATTAAGAGCCCAAGAGACAGAAAGGGCCACATGAACCAGCGACTACATCATCCTGAGACCAGAAGAACTAGACGGTGCCCGGCTACAACCGATGACTGCCCTGACAGGGAACACAACAGAGAGCCCCTGAGGGAGGAGGAGAGTAGTGGGATGCAGACCCCAAATTCTCATAAGACCAGACTTAATGGTCTGACTGAGGCTGGAAGGACCCTGGTGGTCATGGCCCCCAGACCTTCTGTTGCTCCAGGACAGGAACCATTCCTCAAGCCAACTCTTCAGACAGGGAGTGGACTGGACAATGGGTTGGAGAGGGATGCTGGTGAGGAGTGAGCTTCTTGGATCAGGTGGACACTTGAGACTATGTTGGCATCTCCTGCCTGGAGGGGAGATGAAGGGGGGGAGGTTAGAAGCTGGCAAAAAGGACACGAAAAGAGAGGGTGGAGGGAGAGAGCGGGCTGTCTCATTAGGGGAAGAGTGGTTGGGAGTGTGTGGCAAGGTGTATGTGGGTTTTTGTGTGAGAGACTGACTTGATTTGTAAACATTCACTTAAAGCACAATAAAAATTCTTTAAAAAAAAAAAGTTGACTCTGACTCATGGCAATTCCAGGTGTTTCAGAGTAGAACTATGCTCCATAGGGTTTTCAGTGACTGTAATCTTACAGAAAGGAATCCTGATGGTGCAGTGGTTAAGCTCTCAGCTGCTAATCAAAAGGTCGGTGGTTCAAACCTAGCAGCTGCTCTGCAAGAGAAAGGTGTAGCAGTCTGCTTCTTAAAGATTACAGCATTGGAAACCCTATGTGGCAGCTCTATTCTGTCCTATAGGGTCACTGTAAGTCAGAATCGACTTGACAACAAAGAGTTTTGGGGGGTTTCCTCTTATAGAAGTAGATTGCCAGGCCTTTCTTTCACATCACCGCTGGGTGGGTTCAACCTTTCTGTTAGTAGCCCAGAGCAAACCATTTGCACCACTCAGGGTCCTATCAGGGCTCCTTCCTGAATATTTCTTTGCTGCCTTTGTCCAGGCTTTCATTGGTTCTTGATTTGTCCCTTGAAAAAACCAAACTAACATTTATTACATACACTTGCTGAGTGCTAGGCCCTGAATTGGACACCTCACACACGTTCTCTCAATTAGCCTTTACAGTAACCTGTTATTTTCCCCATCTCACAGGCAGAAACTCCCTGCTGGGATTACTATAATAACTCCCCACCTGGTCTCCCTGCCTTACCCTATTTTAACCCATTTCTGTAATGCTGGGAGCCAGCAGGGCATAATTTGACACTTGAGTCCAGTTTTGGGGATTGGACTTCACCCACTGCCTTCGCTCTCAGCCTCAGTTGCCCTTCTGCACAAATGGACTAGTGGTTGTACTTACCCCATAGTATTGTTGAGGAGAGTAAATGAGACGATGCACTTAGCACAGTGCCCAATTCAGAGCAAGTGCCCAATAAAATGACTCGACGGCAAAGGGTTTGGTTTTTGGTTTTATTATGCTCTGTGTGGTGCAGTGGTCAAGAGCTTGGCTGCTATCCAACATGTCAGCAGTTGGAATCCACCAGCCGCTCCTTGGAAACCCTAGGGGCTGTTCTGTTCTGTCTTATAGGGTCGTTATGAGTCGGAATCGATTCGACGGCAGTGGGTTTGGGTTTTGTTTTGGTTTATGCTCTTTGAATCCCTTGGCTACTAACTGAAAGGCTGACAGTTCAAATCTATCCAGAGGTGCCTCAGAACAAAGGTCTGGTGATCTGTTCCTGAAAAGTCACAGCTACTGAAAACTCTATGGACTACAGTCCTACTCTGTAACACATGGGGTCACCATGCATCAGAATCAAGACTTGATGGCAGAAGTTTTTTTTTTTTTTTGGTTTATTAAGCTTTGTATTTGTCAGAGAAGACTAAGATCTGTAACAAACAATCCCAACACTTCAGTGACTTAACATACTAAAAATTGATTCCTTGTTCACATAATAGTCCAGAGAGGGCTCTTCACCAACTGGTCATTCAGGGAACCAGACTGCTTCTATTTGTAGCTCCACCATCTAGGTCCTTGGATCTTCTCCATCCCCCAGCAAATGGGGGAAGAAAGAATGTAGAGGAATGGGCAGATTTTTTTTTAATTAGTTTTTTTTTATTGTGCTTTAAGTGCAAGTTTACAAATCAAGTCAGTCTCTCATACAAAAATTTATATACACCTTGCTATGTACTCCAAATTGCTCTCCCCCTAATAAGACAGCACACTCCTTCTCTACCCTGTATTCCCCATGTCCATTCAGCCAGCTTCTGTCCCCCTCTGCATTCTCATCTCCCCTCCAGACAGGAGCTGCCCACATAGTCTCATGTGTCTACTTGAGCTAAGAAGTTCACTCCTCACCAGTATCATAGTCCAGTCCAATCCCTGTCTGAAGAGTGTTGGCTTTGGGAATGGTTCCAGTCTTGGGCTAACAGAAGGTCTAGGGACCATGACCTCCAGAGTTCTAGTCTCGGTCAGACCATTAAGCCTGGTCTTTTTACGAGATTTTGGGGTCTGCATCCCACTGCTCTCCTGCTCCCTCAGGGATTCTCTGTTGTGTTCCCTGTCAGGGCTGTAAAGGAGATATAGGGTCGCTATGAGTCGGAATCGACTTAATGGCACTGGGTTTGGTTTTGGTTTAGGCCTAGAAATGGCAAATACCACTTTCACCCGTATTTGATTAGCTAGAACTCAGTCACTTGACTTCACCTGACTCCAAAATCATGGAAATGCAGTCTAGCTATGTGCCCAGGAGGAAAAAGAAAGGCATTACGTGGACGCTGTGCAATTCCTGCCCTAAGATAGTTGTTGTATCCCACTCTGTCAAACTGATCACATCCTTCTCTGACTTAAAACTTTTCAGGGACCTCTCACGGCTTTCAGGGCAAAACCAAGTTCCCTTAGCTTATCACACAGGTTTTGCATCCTAGCCTCTGACTCATCTCTTGCCGTGTGAACTCTAACAATTTACCAGATGAGTCACACGTTCTCACCCCACTTATCCTGTTCCTTCTATTTGGAGTCCTCATCTGCCCTCTTGGCCAACTTCTCATTCCAATCTCAGTTCAGGTATCAAGTCCTCCCTGGCCCTTAGGCCAATTAGATTTCAGTCCTCCTAGGCATCCCTCTCCCTCTCTTGAGCCTGGATTGGCTTCAGTATCTCCAAAACCAGTGTCTTTCAGAGAAAACCTGGAAGTCATTCAGATAAAACAACATATTTCCATTGGCCTAGGATTTTCACATGGCATATCTCCCTAGGGGTCCCTGGGTTGCTCAAGTAGTTTGTGATTGGCTGCTAACCTAATGGTTGGTGGTTTGAACCCACCCAGCCATACCACAGAAGAAAGGCCTGGCTCTCTGCTTCTGTAAAGTTTACAGCCAAGAAAACCCTACAGAGCAGTTCTGCTCTGTAACACATGGGGATGACATGAATCTGAATTGACTCAACAGCAATGATGTTTTTGCTTTGTTTTTAAACATATCTCTATAAGCTATGTACCAGTCTACCAAAACCACTGGACAATTAAATAGAAAAAAGCATGAGCTAGGGAGATAGTACCTTCTTGAGAAATTCTTTGGCTGGCTGATTTCCCAGTCATCCAACCCTAGGTATGGCTGAAATGACCAAGGCCTCTAGTTTTTATCCCCATCTGGAGGGCAACAGTGCAAAAGTCTCTGCATGTGTAGGCGCCTGTCTGCCATCCACCACAAGGACCAAAAGGAATGTAAAAGCACGTCACATTTTAAGCTGGGATACCACCTGTCCTTTCTTGCAGTGATGGTTGCAGTGTCCTGCAAGAATGTGACACAGCCATCTTGAGACCTGAGGTGCAACTAACTTGCCAGAAGAGGATCCTTGATGACCTCACCAGATCAACAGATCAACTTCAAGACCACCTACTCCAGAGATCTTGTTAAGTACACCCATGGTTCTCACATTGTATGCCAAGGCACTCCAGGGAGCCACAGTGAAGTCACAGAGGGGCTGGAGGACGTGTTCAGTTTTCAGCGGAAACACAGTGATGCCCAACGTCTGTCAGTCACCATATGAACTAGTTCAGTTTTAATATCAGTTGTCTCTACATTCCTTTCAATGACAGCATATCTTTACAAAGCTGGTTTTACTGCAGTTGTTACGATTCAAAAGCAAGTACCACATGAAAATCAAGGTGGAAGAGACAGTAAGGGTGGTGGTGTTCAACCTGATTCCAAGGTCTGAGGAAGCCAGTGCCCAAAAGTACACATGTCCCATTGGTGAGCAGATGTAGTTGTTTAAAAAGGAGATGACAGTATTTTTCTTTTGGTTGAGTTTTGTGCTGTAGTTATTTAAGAATGAAATGAAATATAAATAAAATATTTTTCCTTTCAATTTATTTTATTTTTCTCAAGCGGACACTGAGTTGTTAGGAAATACTTATGAAGTTTTTTGGACTTAACCCATTACCGTCAAGTCAATTCCCACTCATGGCGACCCCATGTATTTCAGAGTATACCTGCACTCCATAGGGTTTTCAATGGCCGTAATCTTACCAACCTTTCAATTAGCCAAGAGAGAGCAAGCTGTTTGTGCAATCCAGGGACCTTTTGAACCTAACTCTTAATAGACAGGATTGGTAGGGATTCCTTCTGGCCTAGGAGTGCCATGAACCAAGAAAGTTTGGGAGCCTCTGAAATAAACAACATATGCCCTTCTGTTTCAGGCACTGGTGGCTGAGTTTTGTATCACTTGCTGCAGAGAACATTTCTAGCTGACACACTCATCCCTAGTATTCCCGAGACACTAGGCTTTTAGTTTAATAATTTCTTCTTGAAAGTGGCCACCATTTCTAATGCAGATGCCTGATAATTCAGGCTGATCCTGAGATGCATGCTCTTTGGGCAATCACAGAACCTTAAAGTGGGACTGCCCCTCTCTTCTGAAACCAAAAAAACCAAACCCACAAACTTTCATCAAGTGGATCAACCCTATAGGACAGAGTAGCACTGCCCCATAGGGTTTCCAAGGAGCAGCTGGTGGATCTGAATTGCCAGCCTTTTGGTGAGCAGCCAAGCTCTTTAACCACCTTGGCACCATGTCTCCTGTGAAACTGTGGCTTTATTCCAACCTAAAGAACTGCAGTTTTCTTCAATGTATGATCACTTGAAGCTCAGGGCAACGAAGCAGTTAGAATGAATCTAGATTTCACCTTCTGTTTGTTAAAATTGTAGGTTCAGTTTGAAC
Source organism: Elephas maximus indicus (assembly GCF_024166365.1). Lineage (NCBI taxonomy): Eukaryota > Metazoa > Chordata > Mammalia > Proboscidea > Elephantidae > Elephas > Elephas maximus. The sequence goes on along the minus strand of NC_064830.1, from coordinate 85,503,702 downwards.
CTGAGCATCTTCCTTTCTCATAGAAGTCACCACCATGTTCTTTTGTCCCCTGCAGTGTCACGTTCAAAGTCTTTTGAGTCACTAGTAACCAGATATGTTGGCATTTCAGAACTCTTTACATCCAAAAAGTCATTAAACTTAGGAAACAATCCAGTAAGCCAGTTCAATAAAGTTTCATTTCCTTGCTGTCTGCGTATTTTGAACAACAATAAAAATAGTGGTGATATGGATTAACCAAATGTGGTATATCCACACAATGGAATATTACTCATCCACAAAGAGAAATGAAGCCCTGATGCTTGCCACAACATGGATGAACCTTGAAAACATTACATTGAGTGACAGAAGTCAGTTGCCTATACTGCATGATCTCACTTACATGAAACAGGCCAATGTACAGAGACCAAAGGTTATTAGTGGTTACCAGGAGTGGGATGGAGGTGGGAAAGGGAGATTTTATTTGGGGGGTGGGGGGGCATTGAGTTTCTGTTAATGGCGGTAGAATAACTCACAAAAGGATAGTGATAATGATTTTAAAATATGAAGAATGTAATCACTGTCACTGAGTTTTACATACAGAAATTGTCGAACTGGAGAATGCTTTAGTGTGTATATTTTCACCACAATTAAAAACGTGGTGGTAACGATAGCTGCTGTTCACTGAGGATCTACTGCAAGCTGGGCACTATGAACATATTTTACAGGAATACTCTGAACTTTCCCATGTCTTCAGGGACCACCCTTTTCTCTATCATACTAATTAAATAACTATAGAAGAGGAAATTCAATGATCAACAAACGTGAAAAGACATTTAATCTTGCAAAAAGCCAGAAAATTAAAGCAACAGAAGTGCCATTTTCACCATTAAATTGGCAGAATTTTTTTTAAGCGATTAGCATCCTTTACTGACAAACATGAGGAAAAAGAAATTCATACATTGCCAGTGTGTGAATTGCTACAACATTTTAAAAGAAAATCTTGCAGTATTTATTAAGTATTTAAATACACATGCCCTTGGATCCAGCAAGCCTCATGTTTGTAAATTTATTCTATCGAAATAAAAGCTACAATAGTTAAAAGTATATGTATGGAGCTATTGATTTCATCATTGTCTATAACGGGAGAAAAAACTGGGAACCATTTGAATGGTCATAATTATGAAAACAGTTGAACTAAATAGAGAGTGTCTATTCTACGTTGCATGTCTACTTTTCAGTGTCCTGAACATTCCGTAGTTTCCCTCAATCACACGGCTTTGAACAGCCTGTTTCCTTATCCCACCCCTTCCCCCCAAAAAAACAACCCCACCATTTGCCATTGAGTCGACTTCAATACATGGCAACCCCATGTGTAGCAGAGTAGAACTGTGAATCGGTGTAGGACTGTGCTCCACAGGGTCTCCAATGGCTGATTTTTTTTTTTTTTTCTCTTTTCTTCCAGAGCTACCACTTGTTTTTTCAGAATTGAGAATTCCTAGGAGACATTGGACAAGACATACTTGAGTAAGCAAACATTTCCTTGGCATTTCAGGACCACAGACAATTGCTCATGGGTGCGAGGCAGGGCAATACTTTCATCATCTTATGAACAGAGAGATGAGTAAGGGGTAATTTCTTGTGAACTTTACAGTCAAATCAGGGAGATGTGTCAGGCACATAAATAACTGTAACATGATGAAGAATGCGAAGGCAAAAGCCACGTTGGGATAAACTCCCGGGGAGTTTATGGCTGGCATAGGTGACTTGGCCCTGGGCCAACAGAAGGCTATGCCCCCTTGGCACAATGCCAGGAATTCCAACAGGATTAGGAGTCCTTTGCATTACTTACCATACTCTTTAGGAATGCAAATGCCCCGGTAAGAATTAAGTGTTTACTTATTCACAAGGCCCCCCGGGGAGCTCAGCACCACAGGGTAATGGGAGGCGAAATGTGGCATGGCCAGCTGGGGTCCCAGCCGACAGCTCAATGGAGGGGTTCAAGGGCATGGCCGTGTCTGGCTGGAGCCACAAGGTCTCACATGTGGGTGAGCCAGGACTTCCCCAGCTTGTGGTCAAGTGCCACTGGGCTGTCATGGAAGCAGGACTCAGGCAATGGTTAGGAGTAATGGGGAAGGGGTGGACAGGAACAAAACAGACAGTCAAGGGCTTCTCTGAGTGTGCTGTGTAGTCAGGAGCTGGCTTGTTAAATAGGAAACAGAAGCTGAAACCTAGTTGAAGGAGACAGTATGAGATGGGGAGGGGGTTTAAATTAAGACCACAGGTCTGAGGGCTCCTGGAAGTCAATGGCTAACCCCAGGTACAATGAAGTCCGGCCTCTGCTATTTCATTTAGTCCTCCCAACAACAGTGTAAGGTAGTATCATAATTATTATCCCTAATTTACGGATGGGGACGCTGAGGCCCCATAAGGGAAAGGGTCATGCCCAGGGCTGCGCAGTTATAAATGGTGAAACTAGAATTTAACCACAAGTCTACATCCAAAGCTGCTGCCTTATTTCTTTAAACTTGGTGAAATGTCATCTTAGTCTTTTTTTTTTTTTTAACTCTTTAGGTTTGACAACTCACTGTACAGACTACTTTACTTCCATAATCATGGTTGTACATACATACAAATAGAATAAAAATATACCATGTTAGTATAGCTATATTTCTCAGTTCTACATGTTTATATCTTTCTGTTCAGGGGAATACAAACAATCCTATCAACCTGAATAAGAGGAAATTTATCTTTGGTATATAAATTGCTATCCGGTGAAATAGCTTCCAGGGAAAGATAAGGTCTACCTTGTTTTTCAAGGAATTCTTAAGTCTGGGAGTGAATAATGTGCTAGAATCAAGACACTCAGTCCCTTAATAGCTGGTAATTTTTTTTTTTTTTAATTGAGTCTTGTAAGACCCAAATATATGCATAGAAATTGATATTGAGGTTCAAAATCACGGGTTAAAGACGTCTAAATGGTGTTAGGAAACCTGGTTAGCCTCTTTCAAAAAGCAAATAAAGTTGGATCTTTGTCTCATTCTTTACTTCAAAATAAATCCTAAATGGATCAAAGGTTGAGATGCAAAAATGAGACCATAGAGCATTAAAATAAAACATAGGTGAATATTTTTGTAATCTCAAGAGGGGAGAGGCCTTCCCCCATACAGGAAAACCAACACAGAGGAAGAAAATTTATCAGTCAGAACTAGGTAAAAATACACAACTTCTAACCAGAAAAGAAAAATGATCACCAGAAATAAGGTTAAAAGACAAATGAAAAACTGGGGGGGAAAAGTTGCTCATAAATAATAAGTGTTACTATCCCTATTATGGAGTCCCTGGGTAGTGCAAACAGTTAACCTGCTCAGCTACTAACCGAAAGGCTGGAGGTTCAAGTCCATTCAGAGATGCCTCCGAAGAAAGGCCTAGCCATCTACTTCCGGAAAAAATCAGCCACTGAAACCTCCGTGGGGCACAGTTCTACTCTGACACGCGCGGGGTCACCACGAGTCGGGGTCAACTCTAGAGCAACTGCTTTTTTATCCTTATTATGCAAAGAGGCCACCTGGGTGGTGCAAATGGTTAAGAGGTTGGCTGCTAACTGAAAGGTTGACAGTTCAAGTCCATTCAGAGATGCCTTAGAAGAAAGGCCAGGCAATCTACATCTGAAAGGTCTCAGCCCCTGAAAACCCTATAGAGTGTCGAGGCAACTTGTTTTGTTTTTAAAATATATATATATGTAAAGAGCACTTAAAAATCAATGTGAAAAAATCACAGAGAAAAATGGACAAAAGACACAAACGGAATTCATTTAAGTACAATAAATATGTGAAAAGGTATTCTTACTAACTAAAAGAAATGAGTGTAAGAACATCAGTGAGGTGTCATTTCTCACTTATTAGACTGGCAACTTAAAGAGATTGGTAACAGTGAGTGTCAGTCAATAAGGATGTAGTGAAACAGGCTGTCTTGTGCATACTTGATGAGAATCTAAATACATACTTTGTCAATATGTAACAATTTTATTTGTAGGTTTACCCTGGAGGAGTAGAGGATAAGCATGAAAAGATTTACATACAAGAATGTTTGTTGCCATATTGTTTATAATAGCAAATTAATATGGAAGCAACATAAATGTGCATTAATAGAGGACCACATAAGCAAGTAGTTTTTAAAATGATGATGTGGATTAGGAATTGACAAACTATGGCCCATGGGCTGAATCTGGCTAGTTGCCTGTTTTTTTTTTTTTATGGGTTGTAAGCTAAGAACGGTTTTTACATTTTTCAATGGTTATTAAATACATACACGATATCCTCAATTTTGCCTCTTGGCCCACAAAGATTAAAATATTTACTATCTGGTACTTTAAGAAAAAATTGCCACCACCTGATATGTGTGATATATATGCATTATTGGAGAAAAAAATTTGGCATGAAAAGGCAATTTATGAAACAGCATGTATTTATGACTTCATCTATGTAAAATTGAATACATATACAATATGTGATGTTCTTCACAGAGAGATGTCTGAAATAGAGTCACGAATGTATTAGTTATCACTGTCTTTGAATGGTCCAAAATATACATTTTAAGTTCTGTCGATGGCTGTAAAAGAAGGTTCAAGTGTTTATTCAACAGGTAATCATTCACACCATGATCCAGAGACCAGGTTCCTATCACCTTGTGTCCTCACCATTTTTAATACCTTGGCTGGCCAGAGAAAGAGAACAGAAAATGTAGAGAAACAGACCTACTTCTAAGCCACATCAGGCCAAAAGTGACTCATTGGTGAGAAGTAGTCACATGACCACATCTTAGATGCAAGGGGGGCTGAGAAATGTAGTCTCATACTGGGTAGCAGCTTCCTCCCCAACAATGAGGAAGGGCAGCATGAATCTTTGGGGGCTAACTAACTAATCATTATACTGAATTCCCTAAGGAAATATAAACATGTGAGCATATCCAGGGGTTGTCAAAGAAAGAAAAGATTTAGAACTAGCTCTTTTTTTTTCTACTAGATACCAAATAACAATGACTAAAATAGATGAAATAGTTTAGAACTGGAGAAGAAATAATCCGTCGGAATTGACTAAAGAGCCTAGGAATATCCTTAAATATTTTTTGAAATTTAGTTTACAATGAAGATCACATTTCAAATGAGTGGTATAGTAGGGACAGTGGGCTAGACTTTTGGGAAAGAAAGGAAAGCTAGAGCTTTAGCTCTCTTCTTATAACAAAATATTTTCAGATGGACCAACAATTTAAATGTAAAACACATGGGTTAATTAATTTTTACTCTAGGAATGGGAAAGGACAGAAAACACATAAAATACACAGAAAAAGTTGGATAAAAAATTATGACAGAGGCAAAGCCAACATGGTGCTATAGACAGAAGCACCATGCTGTCCCTCTGCAGCAAAGACCCAAAAAACTAAGTAAAACATACAAACATCAATCCTGGAACCCTAAGCATCAGATGAAGGAATAAAGAACTCAGTCAAGCACCGAATGGAATAAGAAACTGACAGAGAACAGAGAATGAAGAGAGCTATGGAGTGGAGGTCCCCTACCAGCAAACACAGCACGGATTCACCATCTTGGACTATAGCCACCAAGGAACACAGACAATCGGCCATGGTTGCTTGGCTGGAGAGACACCAGCTCACTGCTGCCTGGATTCATCATCTTCGACCTCAGCCACCAAGGACTGTGGACAGGGAGTACGGGAAGGCAATTTCATGGAGCTCCCAACAGGAGACAGAGCATCTGGTAACAGGGATACATGCTTTCCTTCCCACCCCCCTTCTTCCCGGTGTATGGCCTCTGCTGGTTTTCAGCAGGCCACTGTTGCTCAGCCAGAAAGATACCAGTTCACTGCCACCCAGCTCCACCCTCCCCTGCCAGCCAGCCACTTCAGTGTCATTTTTGTTTGTTTTTGTTTTTGGCTTTTTTGTTGTTGTTGTTGCTTCTCTCTCTTTCACTTCCTTCCTTTCCTTTCTCCCACCCAGCTAGCCCCATGTGCTGTCCTCTCCCCTTCTTGACAGGCTGTGATTTCTTCGTTTGTTTGCTGTATTCTCTCTCTCTCTCTTTTTTTTTTTCTGTTTCTTCTCTCTCTCTCCCTTTCCTTTCTCCCACCCACCCAGCCATATGCACTGCCCCCCTCTTCTGGAGGGGCCGTGCTACACAACTCCACTAGAGAGTCACTAAGTTCAGCCTCCCAGAGTCTGTGCTGCTCTTACAGACTGGCTCCCTCACAGCCATTTTATTTATTTACTTATTTATTTTTTCTTTGTTGTTGTTTCTTCTCTCTCTTTCTCTCTGCCTTCCTTCCTTCCTTTCCTTTCTCCCACACATCTAGCCCCATGCACCATCCCCCCTTTCTTGGCAGACTGTGCTTCACTGCTTAGCTGGAGAGCCTCTAGCACATGGTGTCCCTGGGTCTGCACCATCCCCACAAGCCAGGTCCCTCAGCACCATATTTATTTTTCTTTATCTTCTCCTCCCTTTCCTTCTCCCTAGGCCCTGTGCTGCTTCCGCCCCTTCCTGAAAGGCCATGCCACCTGGCAAAAAAGACATCAGTTGACTGCCACCCCAGTTCCACCCTGCAACCAACAGCTGGCTTCCCCACCACCATATATTCTTTTATTGGTTGGCTGGTTTCTTTTGTCTCTTTCCTTTCCTTTCTCCTGCTACTTAGCCTTGTGGGCCAGCCACGGCCCTTCTAGACAGAATAAGCTGCACCACTTAGCTAGGGAGCCACTAGCACAGGGCTTTACTGGGTATGCCCCCACCCATACCTGCTGAATCCTATCGTGCCGCCATTTTATTTCTTTTTTTTTCTTTTTCCTTCTTTTTAAAATTTTCTTTACCTTTTTATTTTTGCTTTTTTTCTTTTCTTTTGCTCACCCACTCAGCTCCACACTTCACATTCTCTTGCTTCCCTCCTGCCTATCTGCTGTGTACCCTGAGTGCCATGCCCCCTGAGTAGCACTGATGTGGTTCCCTGGACCCAGTCCTGCACTGCCGCATGGCCCCACCCCATCAGCCCCAGTTGGTACTGCAAACTACTCAACCCCACTCCTCCACACCCACTGGACTCACCCTGCTGCAGCACAGCTGAGTGACCAGCCCTACCCATGTGGACAAGGTGGTGAGAAGTATTGTGCAACAGGCAAGCAAGCAACAAAATATGCCCAGCCTACTTGTCCAGACATAACCAAATACAACAAAAAAGCAGGATGAGACAAACAAATCTACAATCAATAAATGAAGAAAATAATTCCTGAATGTGCTGGAGACAGCAGACAATACCAAAACCTAGAAAAACAAAACAAAACTGGGTTACTCCAGAAAGCGACCAAAATAAAACACCAGATGAACATCTGGTAGGAGAAAAGGCACTGGCACTACCTGATAGGGAATGCAAAACTCTAATATTCAGGGACCTCCAAGAGATGAAGGAAAACACAGAAAAAAATAAGGAAAAAATAGGCAAAATCATGGAAAATACAGGGAAAACACAGACAAAACAATGGAAGAAAGAATTCGGGAAAGTAATACAGGAACAAAATGTCAAAATAAATAAACAACTAGAAATTATACAAAAACAGCAATTAGAAATTCAAAAGATAACAAGATTTCAGAAATGGACAGTGCAATAAGTTTTAGGAGTAAATTTGAAACAAAGGAAGACAGGATCAGTGAAATTGAAGACAAATCCTTGAATCCATTTTGACTGAGGAAAAATCAGAGAAAAGAATGAAGAAAAATGAAGAAACCTTGAGAACAATGTGGGATACAATCAAGAGCAAAAATTTGCATGTGATTGGAGTTCCAGAACAGGGAGAGAAAGTGGAAAACACAGAGAGGATCATTGAAGATTTGCTGACAGAAAACTTCCCGAATATCATGAAAAGTCAACCATCCAAGAAGCTGAACAAACCACATGTAGGACAGACCCCAGAAGAAAATCACCAAGACATATCACAATCACACTCACTAACACCAAAGAAAAGAATCCTGAGAGCAGCTCAAAAAACAAAACAAAAAGTCACATATAAAGGGGAACCAATAAGAATTAGCTGTGATTACTCAGCAGAAACCGTACAAGCAAGAAGACAATGGGGTGACATATATATAAAACCTCGAAAGAAAAAAGCTGCCAACCAAGAATAACATATCCTTCAAAACTCTTGGTCAAATATGATAGTGAAACAAGGACATTTCCAGATAAACAGAAGTTAAGGGAATATGTAAAAACCAAACCGAACTTACAAGAATTACTAAAGAGAGTCCTTTATTTAGAGAACCAACAACATCAGACAACAACCTGAATCTATGACACAAGTCAGCATCAGCCACATACCAACCTAGGTAATGAACTCTCAAGGATAAAACAAAACTGAAATATTTACACCAGGGAACAAGAGAGGACAATCTATAAATGACAACAACGTCAGAACAATAAAACGGTGTAAGTATAGCACTTTCAAATGGAGAGGAAATAAAGGCAATATCAAGTAATAAAAAGCTGGTTTAAACTTAGGAAGATAGAAGTAAATTTCAAAATACCCACGAAGGAAGTTATAAACCTACTCATCAAATTAAAAAAGAAAAACATAAAGTCTCACTAAACACAAAATCTACAAAAATGAAAGAAATGAAAAAAAAGATGTACAAACAAAAGTATTCAGCACAGAAGAGAAAGAGGAACTAAGAAAACGTCAGCACCACAAAAAAGCACTACAAAATGACAGCAATAAACTTACACCTATCAATAATCACACTGAAAGTAAATGGTTTTAATGCACTAATAAAGAGACGGAGTAACAGAATGGATTAAAAAACAGGACCCATCAATATACTGTCTACAAGAGACACACCTTAGAAACAAAGGCATAAATATATTAAAAATGAAAGGATGGAAAACATATCAAGCAAACAGCAACCAAAAAACAGAAGGAGTGGCAATACTAATCTCAGATAAAATAGATTGTAAAATGAAATCCACCATAAAAGATAAGGAAAGACATTATATAATGATTAACGAGATGACCCAGCGTGAGGACATATCCATAATAAATATCTGCACACCCAATGACAGAGCTCCAAAATACATAAAACTAACTCTAACAGCACTGAAAAGAGGAATTGACAGTTCCACAAAAATAGGAAACTTCAACACACCACTCTCAGTAAAGGACAGAACAATCAAGAAAAAAATTCAACAAAAATACAGAAGATCAAAAGGCCACAATCAACCCACTTCACCTCATAGACATGTATAGAACACTCCACCCAACAGCAGCAAACTACACGTTCTTTTCCAGTGCACATGGAATGTTCGTCATAATAGACCATATTTAGGTAACAAAGCAGGCCTCAACAAAATCCAAAACATTGAGATAATACAAAGCATCTTCTCTGATCACAATGACATAAAAGTAGACATTAATAACAGGAAGAGCAAGAAAAAAAATCAAATACATGGAAGCTGAATAATACCTTGTTTAAAAACCACTGGGTATAATGGACCACAACTACCACAGAGTCCAGTACAACTAGATGGTGCCCAGCTATCACCACTGACTGCTCTGACAGAGACTGAAGAAACCCCAAGAGTACAGCCCCTGGACACCTTTTTAGCTCAGGAATAAAGTCACTCCTGAGATTCACCCTTCAACCAAAGATTACACAGGGCCATAAAACAAAATGAGACTAAAGGGGTGCACCAGCCCAGGGGCAAGGATGAGAAGGCAGGAGGGGACAGAGAAGCTGGTAACAGGGAACCCAAGGTTGAGAAGGGAGAGTGTTGACATGTTGTGGGGTTGTTAACCAATGTCATAAAATGATATGTGTACTAACTGTTTAACGAGAAGCTAGTTTGTTCTGTAACCCTTCATCTAAAGTACAACAGCAACAAACAAAAAACCACTGGGTAATAGAAGAAATCAAAGATGGAATAAAAAAATTCCTAGAATCAAACAAGAACACAAACACATCATACCAAAACCTTTGGGACACAGCAAAGGCAGGCCTCAGAGGTCAACTGATAGCAGTAGATGCACACATCAAAAAAGAAGAAAGGAACAAAATCAAAACACTTGCTGTACGACTCAAACAAATAGAAAGAGAACAGCAAAAGAAGCCCACAGCCACCAGAAGAAAGGAAATAGTAAAAATCAGAGCAGAAATCAATGAAATAGAGAATAGAAAGACAATAGAATCAACAAAACCAAAAGTTGGTTCCTTGAAAGGATCAACAAAATAAACAAAACATTGGCCAAATTGACAAAAGAAAAACAGGAGAGGACGCAAATAACCTAAATAAGAAATGAAATGGGGGACATTACAATAGACCCAACTGAAATAAAGATGATCATAACAGAGTACTAGGAAAAACTATATTTCAACAAATTTGAAAACCTATAGGAAATGGACAAATTTCTAGAAATACACTACCTACCTAAACTAACACATGCTGAGGTCAAAAATCTGAATAGACCCATCACAAGAGAAGAAATCGAAAAGGTAATTTTAAAAAACTCCTAACAAAAAGAAAGCCCTGGCCCAGACGGATTCACTGGAGAATTCTACCAAACATTCAGAGAAGAGCTTGCACCAGTACTATTCAAACTATTTCAGAACATAGAAAAGGAAGGGATACTTCTGAATTCATTCTATGAAGCCAGCATAACCCTGATACCAAAACCAGGCAGACACCACAAAAAAAGAAAATTACAGACCAATATCTCTCATGAATATAGATGCAAAACTTCGCAACAAAATTCTAGCCAATAGAATTCAGCACCAAAAAAAAAAAATATGCCATGACCAAGTGGGATTGATACCAGGTATGATTTTTTTTTTTTAATGCAAGAATGGTTGAACATTAGAAAATCCATCAACGTAATCTACCACATAAATAAAATAATCACATGATCATCTCAATTGATGCAGAAAAGGCATTTTATAAAGTCCGAGACCCATTTCCTGATAGAAACTCTCAATAATATAGGTATAGAAGAGAAATTCCTCATCATAATAAAGGGCATCACCTGTTTTTTTTTAATATACAAAACCAACAACCAACATCATTCTTAATGGAGAGAGGCTGAAAACATTTCCCTTGAGAACAGGAAGAAGACAAGAATGCCCATTATCTCCACTCCTATTTAACATTGTGCTGGAAGTTCAGGCTAGAGCCATAGGCAAGAGAAAGAAATAACGGGCATCCAAATTGGCAAGGAAGAAGTAAAATTATTTCTGTTTGCAGATGATATGATATTACATTAGAGAACGCAAAGAACTCCACAAGAAAACTACTGGGACTAATAGAAAGATTCAGTAGAGTAACAACATACAAGATAAACATACAAAAATCAGTTCGATTCCTGTACAGCAATAAAGAGAATGACAAAAAGGAAATCAGGAAAGCAATATCATTTACAGTAAAAAAAAAAAAAAAAAAACCCAGTGCCATCGGGTCAATTCCAACTCATAGTGACCCTATAGGACAGGGTAGAACTGCCCCATAGAGTTTCCAAGGAACACTTGGCGGATTCAAACTGCCGACCCTTGGGTTAGCAGCCATAGCACTTAACCACTATACCACCAGCCCCTAAAAAATAAAATACTTAGTAATAAATCTAACCAGGGACATAAAAGACCTATACAAAGAAAACTACAAAACACTACTGCAAGAAACCAAAAGAGACCTACATAAATGGAAAAACATACCATGCTCGTGGGTAGGTAGACTCAACATTGTGAAAATGTCAATTCTACTCAAATCCATCTACAAATATAATGCAATCCTGATCCAAATACCAATGACATTCGTTTAAGAGATGGAAAAACTAATCATTAAATTTATTTGGGAAGGGAAGAGGACTTGGATAAACAAAGCATTACTAAAACTAAAGAAGAAGAATAAAGTGTGAGGACTTGCACTGCCTGACCTCAGAAACTACTATATAGCTATGGTAGTCAAAACAGCCTGGTACTAGTACAAAAACAGACACAATGACCAATGGAACAGAATTTAGAACCCAGATATAAATCCATCCACTTACAGTCACCTGATCTTCAACAAAGGCCCAAAATCCATTAAATGGGGAAAAGATAGTCATTTTAAAAAACAGTGCTGGCAAAACAGGATGTCCATCTGTAAAAAACTGAAACAGGACCCATACGTTACACCATATATAAAAACTAATTCAAAATGGATCAAAGACCTAAATATAAAACCCAAAACTATAAAGGTCATAGAAGAAAAAATAGGGTCAATGCTGGAGGCCCTAATACACAACATAAATAGAATACAAACCACAAACAACAATACACAAACACCTGAAGATAAGCAGATAACTGAGATCTTCTAAAAATTAAACACTTATGTTCATCAAAAGACTTCACCAAAAGAGTAAAAAGAGAGTCTACAGATTGGGAAAAAAAAAATTGGCTATGAAAAATTCAACAAAGGTCTAATCTCCAAAAACTATAGGAATTCCCAACACCCATACAACAAAAAGACAAATAGTCCAATTAAAAAATGGGCAAAGGTTATGAACAGATACTTTACCAAAGAGGACATTCAGGCAGCTATCTGACACATGAGGAAATGTTTGAAATCACTAGCCATTAGAGAAATCCAAATCAAAACTACAGTGAGAAACCATCTCACTCCAATATTTACTGGCATGAATCAAAAAAACAGAAAATTACAAATGTTGGAAAGGCTGTGGGGAGCTTGGAACTCTTATGCACTGCTGGTAGGAATATAACATGGTACAACCATTTTGGAAAACGCTATGGTGCTTCCTTAAAAGCTAGAAATAGAAATACCATATCATCCAGCAATCCCACTCCTAGGGATATATCCTAGAGAAATAAGAGCCATCACATGAGTAGACATATGCATAGCCATGTTCACTGCAGCATTATTCATGATAGCAAAAAAGACGGAAACAACCTAAGTGACCATCAACATATGAATGGATAAACCAACTATGGTACATACAGGCAATGGAATGCTACTCAACAATAATGAATCTTGAAGACATCTCACGACATGGATGAATCTGGAGAATATTATGCTGAGTTGAAATAAGGCAATCACAAAATGACAAGAACTCATGAATAAGTTTACACACAGAAAGAAACAATCTTTGATAGTTACTAGGGAGGGGAGGAGTAAGGAGGTAAAAACACTAACTAGACTATAGGTAAGTGGTAACTTTGGTGAAGGAATAGGCAGTACACAATACTGAGGAAGTCAGCACAGCTTGACCAAGGCAAGGTCATAGAAGCTTCGTAGATCCATCCAAATTCCCTAAGGGACCAAATTACCGGGCTGAGGACTGAGGACTATGGTCTCCGGGGACATCTAGCTCAATTGGCATAGTATAGCTTATAAAAAAAAAATGTTCTACATCCTACTTTGGTGAGTAGTGACTGGAGTCTTAATAGCTTGTGAATGGCCATCTAAGATACTTCACTGGTCCCACCCCATCTGGAGCAAGGGAGAATGAAGAAAACCAAAGACACAAGGGAAAGATTAGTCTGAAGGACTAATGGACCACAACTACCAGAGACTCCACCAGACTGAGTCCAGAACAACTAGATGGTGCCTGGCTACCACCATCAACTGCTCTGAGAGGGATCACAATAGAGGGCCCTGGACAGAGCTGGAGAAAAACGTAGAACAAAATTCTAACTCACAAAAAAAGATCAGACTTACTGGTCTGACAGAGATTGGAGAAACTCTAAGAGTATGGCCCCCGAACATGCTTTTAACTCAGTACTGAGGTCACTCCTGAGGTTTCACCCTTCATCCAAAGCTTCGGCCCATAAAACAGGATGAGACTAAATGGGCACACCAGCCCAAGGGCAAGAATAAGAAGGCAGAAGGGGACAGGAAAGCTGGTAAAGGGGAACTTAAGATCAAGAAGGGGAGAGTGTTGCCATGTCATGGGGTTAGCAACCAATGTCACAAAACAATATGTATATTAATTGTTTAATGAGAAACTAATTTGCTCTGTAAGACTTCACCTAAAGTACAATTAAAAAAAAAATTTTTTTTTCCAAAGGCACTCAAAGCAGTTCAATGGTGGAAAGATAACTTTTCAACAAATTATGTTGGACCCATTAGATACCCATAGGCAAAAAAGAGAACCTTGATCTAAGACTCACATACTATACAAAAATTAATTCAACTTGGATCATAGACGTAAATGCAAACAAAATTATAAAGCTTATAGAAAAAATAGATAATTTACAGGAGTTAGGGCTAGGCAAAGCCAAGAGTTCTTAGATTTGTCATTGAAAGTATCATTCATAAAAGGAAAAATCAATAAACTGAATTTCATAAAATTTAAAATAGTTTAGTCTGTGAAAATTTCTATTAAGAGAATGAAAAGAAAAGCTACAGCCTGGGAGAAAATATCTGTAAATCACATATTCAACAAAGGACTAGTATCTGGAATACATAAAGAACTTCCAAAACTCAATAGTGAAAAAAAAACAAACAATCCAATTAGAAAATGGACAAGAGAATCATAGTAACCCTAAGGATATACAGATGGCAAATAACTAAATGAAAGATGTTCAACATCATTAGCTATTAGGGAAATGCAAATTATAACCACAATAAAATATTCCTACACATCCATGACATTGACTAAAATTAAAAAAAGACAGCACTAAACACTGGTGAGGATGTGGAGAAAATGAATCACTCATACATTGCTGGTGGGAATGTTTGGTCACTCTGGAAAAGTGTTTCTTGAAAATCTAAACATGACAAAGTAGTATTGGATTATAACCAACATACAAAATAAATACTCGAGTCCATACTGATATAAATAAATGATTGAACGAATAAATTAAAAAATGAGGGAGGAGAGACAAATCCCCTGGGCAGAAAAATTCCAGATACTCTGCCCTCAAGGAGGTGGAGCATAACTTCCCTTTCCTTAAGTGTGGGCCGTGTAGGGTGGCTTTCTTCCAGAGAGTACAGTATGGAAAGGAGGTGAGGAATAGTTTTACAGTGGAGAAACCTGCCAAACACTACTTCAACCAGATGATCAGGGTCAACATCAACAGCGACAAGTTACGCTGATAGCATGTACCCTTGAAATGATGTGATGAAAGCTACTGATACAACAACTTGGATGAATTTCCAAGAGCATTACGTTGAGTGAAAAGAGTCAATCCCCAAAAGTTACATACTATATGATTCCATCTATATAACATTCTTTAAATGACAAAATTACGGAAATAGAGAATAGATTTGTGGTAGCCAGGAGTTAGAGAGTAGGCGGGGCAGGAGGGGAGTCTGTATGGCTAAGAAAGGGCAGTATGAGGGATCGTTGTGGTAATGGAGTGTTCTGTATCTTAACCATATCAATGTCAGTATCCTGGTTGTGATACTGTACTATTGTTTTGCAAGACATTACCATTGTAGGAAACTGGATAAAGGGGAGAGGTCTCTCTATCATTTTTTACAACTGCATGTCTTTTATTATGTCGAAATAAAAAGCTTCATTTAAAACAAAATAGACCAATAAGATTACACTAAAAAAAAAAAAATCTAAAGACAAAACAAAAATTACCACAAACACAAAAGGCTAAAAGTAATTAGGAAAATATTTGCCACACATCTGGCAGCCATGTTGTTGTTTGTTGCTGTCCAGTCAATGCTAACTCATGGCGACCACACTCGGTACAGGGTAAAACTGTTCCATAGGATTTCCTCAGCTATAATTTTTATAGAAAGGAGCCCTGATGGCACAGTGGCTTAGCTCTCAGCTAGTAAGCTAAAGCTTGGAGGTTTGAACCTACCAGCAGCTCAGTGGGAGAAAGATGTGGCAGCCTGCTTTACAGCCTTGGAAACTCTATGAGGCAGTTCAACTCTGTCCTATAAGGTCGTTAAGAGTTGGAACCAACTCGCTGGCTGTGGGTTTGGTTTTCAGCTTTTTGATGTGTATGTTGTAGTTGCAAAAAATGTAACTTCTGGCATATTTTAACCATTTTAATTCTAAGTTAGAACTATTATATCGTTCTTTTAAATGCATACAATGGAATGCAAATACCATAGCCATTTTCATATCTATTATAAAAGCCACAAACAAGCTCATCTTAACTAGTTGGAAATTTTACATTGTTCCCTTTTCTCCTTCAGCTTGTATTTTAATTCTCTTATCTCCTTCCCCAGATTTTTTGAAGCATGAAAGTGTTTTGTTGATCATCCTGTCAATACCATACATATATAATAGTCTATAATTGAAATGAATGTCTTAATTTTTTTCTGTGACCATTGGCTTTAAATATTAATTTTATTCTTTCTGGATTGTATTATCTTTACAATTATTAGTAGTACAAAACGGATCAAAATAACCCACCATGGGTAATGGTTAAGAGCTACAGCTGCTAACCAAAAGGTCAGCAGTTCGAATCCACCAGGTGCTCCTTGGAAACTCTATGGGGTAGTTCTACTCTGTCCTATAGGGTCGCTATGAGTAGGAATCAACTGGATGGCAATGGGTCTTTTTTTTTTTTATACTACAATTATTGATGATTGATTATCACACATAAAAAAAAAACTTTACTGAAAATACTTCCGTTAACGACATGGATAGAGCAGGTTTTGTTTATTTATTCATTTAGTTCATATATCCCCAAATGACTATGACTTCTTTCTTTAATGAGACAGTGTTCAGTCTCAATGCCATTTCCGTTTTTCCTTTTTATAGATGGAAGCACAGAGAGGCCTTTTACAAAAATAAGTAGCAGGAAGATGTTTTCTATAGCAATGCCACTCACTCATTTGAACTCCTTTCGAGTTATACGCCAAAAATCACTGCATCCATCATTTTAAAAGCAATTACTAAGCTGACAACTCTATTATATCCTCCTTCAATTTCGTTGTAAGCAAAGAATCATTTTTCCCAACCTAGAAGAGGATTTGATACTTGGTCATTATTGTTATTCGCTTTCTCAAGGCCCACACAGGTATTTCTAATTGTTTCCCATCACCACCACCCCAGGTTTTTATTCACATGGCAACCCCATGTGCTACATCAAGCAAAACACTGGTAAAAACTTGAGATGAGGGAGTGTTCTGCCCTTCTTTTGTAATGTGGGTGGAGGGCCATGCAAAAAGGGAGGCAGTTCAGTTTTGATGAAGAATATACATACGAGGTGAGGATCTGGAAATGGATTCTTTCATAACAGTGTTTCTCAACTACTTTTTCATTATCGCCTCCATAAGGTGACATTTTGGACATTTTTTTGTCCTAATTATCCCCCCTCCCCCTATTAAATTTTAATATAAGTATATTGTGTATCTGTTTATATAATGTGGCCCTTTAGGGAGTCACAAACCACCCCCCAAGAACCAGTGTTTGCCCCCTTAGGGGCAATATCACCTCCATAGAGAATGCATGCCTTATAAGTATCCTTGCAAACCTCTCAGAAAGTCTTCATAAGTCTCCAGAGGAAATGTGTGCCCCTTTGAAGCACACTGCTCTAGCCATATGGAACAGTTCTCAGCTCGTCAAACTTTCCATACTCTCTCTTATAGTCAGAAATCTCTTCCTGCCCTTTTTCCACCCCCCACCGCAGGTCCTGTTCACCTGGTTAAATCCTCAGGTCTCAAGTTACAAGTGGCTTTCTCCTCCCAGTACCTCCCATAGCACCTTCCTGCACTTTCTGTTATTGTGATAACAGAAATGGCCAAACTTCTTATCTGGGACGGTTGATAGCTGGTGCTCTATGAGGGTAGAGACTACACCTATTGTGCTCGTTGTTAAATCTCTATACCAAACACATGGCTTGGCATAAAGTAAGTATTGATGAAGAAATCAGTCAATCAATAATTTGCTGCCCCCTCCACCCATATATGAGTTAACTACTGAACCTTAAAAAACTATCCCCATGTCTAGTGGCTTAAAACAACCATTCAATTAGCTCACGATTCTGTGAGTTGGGTTGAGTATTTCTTCTGGTGTGGGCTGGCTTGGCTGACCTCTTCTGGGCACATTTATACAGCTGCAGTCAGATGATGAGTTGGATGGAGCCTGGATAATCTGGGAAGGTCCTTATCTGGGACAGTTCCTCTCTGCTCCACGTGGTCTCTCATGATCTGGCAAACTGTTGTGTGCCATGGAGTCACTTCCAACTCAGTGGAATATGACACAGCAGAATACCCCATAGGTTTTCCAAGACTGTAATCTTTATGGAAGCAGACTGCTACATCTTTCTCCCTCAGAGTGGCAGGTGGGTTCAAACCTCTGACCTTTTGGTTAGCAGTCAAGCACTTAACCACTGCACCACCAGGAATCTGGCAAGCTAGGCAGGGCTTATTCACATGGTGGTGGTCACATGGTTCCCAAGAGCAGCAAGAGGAGGTGAGTCCTAATGCACAAGTACTTTTCAAGTTTCTACTCATCTCATGCTCACATCATGTTGGCCAAAGCCACTCCAGATTCAAGGAGTGCGGAAAAAGACTCCACTTCTTGCTGGAGAAGGAAAGACTTTGTGGCCATTCTTTGCAATCTACTGCACCTCGATCACCATCACTGCCATTTATGATTTCTTTTCCTATACAAGGTTTCCTGTAATGTTTCTTTTAATATTCCCTGATCCCCACTCCTCAAGGACACCCCAATCTCTCATGTGTTTATTGAATCCCATTGTATTATCTTTCTGCATGTCCTTTGCCTTCTGAAGCCATGATCCAACCTCAGGGATTAGACCTCTAGGTCTGAAACTCATCCACAGATAGGAAAGAGTGGGTGGGTAAAACCAAGAGAACAATGGGCTTCAGACTGTATTCCCAGAGCTCTCCAGGCTACTTTATTACTCACTTAGTCACTGAGTTTAGCAAGTTCTTGTTTACAGACAGGGTAATAGTTTCCCTGCCAATCTGCCTTTCCCCAAGGGTTCAACAGGAGTTTGTTCTCTGGCCTCAGGAACACCCTCATTTATAAAGTACCTGCATTATTGCAAGAATTGTTCTTACCTAACTGGGTGCATCATTTTTCCCCCTCTATGCTGACTTTCGAGCTGACAAATGTTAAGCCAGAACCAACATGTGTCACCTTTTCCATAACCTACTGGGGCGACCATCGTCGATGATAGTAACTGCGTCACCTACATCTGAACCACAGCAAGTTTTCCTTGTTGTTGAGTGGAGAGGTGGAATGTTAAAGTAGCTAAAAATCAAGTATCTTGATAAAAACAGGATTACATCATATTTCACACCAAGATTATCTCAAATCATTAGAGTGCTTAGGACACAGTGTAATTATTTTATTAGTTTGCTTCACTGCCTCTCCCAGTAGGTGGAACATGCCATGATGACAGAGAACATGTCAGTTTTGTGCACTGTCCTATACCTAGAGTACTACCTGATACATAGTAGGGGCTTGATAAACACTTCTGGATGAATGAATGAAATAATCACACTTATGACAAACTTTACGAGCACAAGCATAGGGGAAAAGTTTCCATAGGGTGATGGGGTAAAGTCCTTCTGGGAGGTGATATTTAAACAAAGCCTTAATGGGTAAGGCTGAGTCAGGAAAGGGACTAGCAAATACAAAGGCCCTGAAGAAGCAAAGGGTCTGGTAGATGAAGGAAAGAAGGCAGGGCTAGAAGGAGTGTTACGGACAATGTGGAGAGTGGTATGTGATGAGGTAGGAGACCATGCAGGGCCTTGTAGGCCATGGGAAGGAATTGGATTTCATACTTAGAGAGGAGTGGAGGTGTTTGGGGGTTTAAAAAAGGGCATGGGATGGTCCATTTTACATTTGTGGTTATACCTCTGGTATAGGCTATTTCAGACCTTAGCCCTACCCTCCACCTGGTTGGCTCTTAAAGCATTTTGATATGGGCCATTCAGTCAAGTTGACCTTCAGGTGTTTGACAAAGGCTCTGACCTCAAACTCACTGCCATCGACTCTTTCATCAAATGTCCAGTTTTCAGGAACATAATTTAAGCACATTGGTTTTGCCAACTTTTTATTTTTTTCCAGATTTTCTAAATTTCACTCCTGTATCAAATGTAGCATCTCAGGGCTATATATACAATGAGATGGCATTGTTTTTGGTCTTGTATAATCACCTTCATGGAATCTCACTTTAGCCATCGGCTTGTATCAAGGGACCCTAAGGCAGCAGCTGCAAAGCCAGGCCTGCAAGTGTGAGAATAGTGGGGATCGCACTGAGACCCCTCAGAAACTGCACCTGGGTCTCAGGGTAGGGAAGTTGTGCCTCTCCTGAGCAAGTGGCTGGCTGTGAATTTACAAAAACTCTGAATCTTGTTTTGATCTGCTTGAGGACTTAGGGGAGATCAAATTTGTGGCCCACTGTCAGCATCTGCATGGGACAATAAAATATGCACTTCTGTGGGCCAATGTTATTCTTGCTCTTTTTTTTTAAGCTCATGTTCCCAACTCCCCTGGCCATTTTTGTGGGTTTTTTATGTGTGTGTTGATTTTAGTAGCCATCTCAATTCCTTTTGTGGCACAAGGAAGCATATAAATATATATGTATCATACCCATAAAAAAAATAAGAGGTATTTTATTCATGATCCTCCACTACTCCCCCTTCCCTCTCTTGGAGAAAAAATAAAAAGAAATAAAACAACTCAAAGATGCAAATGGAAACCCTGGTGGTGGAGTGGTTCAGAGTTACTGCTTCTAACCAAAAGGTCAGCAGATCGAATCCACCAGGCACTCCTTGGAAACTCTATGGGGCAGTTCTACTCTGTCCCATAGGGTCGCTGAGTCGGAATTGACTCGATGACAATGGGTAAGGTGAAAATACAGTTTTGACTCTGCTTTGAACTTCATAAATTTTCTGATATTATGTAAATATATTCTCTGAACAGTATAGTAAACAAATTCAAAAAGACTCCACGCTGGTTAACATATAGATGGCTGATGATCTAAAATTTTCCCAATTTCCTTTTTTGTTCCCCACCTTGCCTTACAAAAGCTGGAAAGCCATATATATATATATATGTATATATATATATATGTATATATATATATATATATATATATATATATATATATATATATATATATATATATATATATATATTTTAACCTACCTCTCTTCTGTTGTATTGCTTGTGCTTTTGGTGTTGTACCAAAGAAATCATTGCCTAACCCAAGATCATGAAGATTTCCTCCTGTGTTTTGTTCTAAGAGTTTTATAGTTTAGCTCATACTCTCAGGTGTATGATTGTTTTTGTGTTATTTTTTCCATATATGGTGTAAGTCAATGGTTCAGATTAATTCTTTTTGCATGCAGAGATCCAGTTGTCCAAGCACCATCTGTTGAAAAGACTATCCTTCTCCCCACTGAATTGCTTTGGCCCCATTATCCAAAACCAATTGCACAAGAATGCATGGGTTTATTCCTGGACTCTCAATTCCATCCCATTGATCTCTGTTTATTCTTATGCCAGTACTCTACTGTCTTGTTGAGAGTAGCTTTGTAGTAGGTTTTGAAATGAAGTATGAGTCCTACAACTCTGTTCTTTTTCAAAATTTTTTTTTTATTGTACTTTAGATGAAGGTTTACAGAACTAGCTTCTCATTAAATAATTAGTACACATATTGTTTTGTGACCTTGGTTACCAACTCCACAACATGTCAACATTCTCCCTTCGCGACCTTGGGTTACCTATTACCAGCTTTCCTGTTTCCTCCTGCCTTCTAGTCCTTGCCCCTGGACCGGTGTGCCCTTCTAGTCTTGTTTTGTTTTATGGGCCTGTCTAATCCTTTTGAAAGCCATATATTCTCTTGCCAGATTTAGCAAATTAAAATAGAGGATGCCCAGTTAAATCTGAATTAAATTGATAGATAACAATTTTTAAATGTTAAGTATGTCCCAAAATATTCTGTGGGCATAATTCTACAAAACATTATTATTTACCTGAATTAAATTTAATTGGGCATCCTATATTTATCTGGTGACCCTATCCAGTTTTTACTAATGAGGATATAAACAATAAATCCCTCAGGTGACACAGAGGTAAACCCTGGCCCACCCAGCGGGATGCAAAATGAGCAGCAGACGAGCAGCAGACAATCAGCAGAGGTCCAACACACAGGCAACTGGCAACTGAGCTTTATTTAAACAACAATAAGTCAACAGGAAAGGATACAGCAACCCTAATAACTGAAGTCTCTCAGTGTGTAGGATGACACCAGGGAGACAAAGCCTGCTGGCACTCAGGATGCTCCCCACGTCTCCTCTGTGAGGGCTAGTGGCTTCAGCTTCTGGCTCAAACATGAGTCCTTAACAGATTAATAAGTGATTTCCTTCAAACCTGAGGGGAGGAAACCCACAAATGCTGTTAAAAACTCTCATGGTGTAGAGCAGAGAAAATAGAGGTAAGAGATATGACCCTGCTGCAGGCCCACAATGACTAGCTCTGGGGCACCAACCAAACACCTATCCACTGCAGTTCTGGTCTCCTGTTTTGTTAAATGAGGTTTCACAAGGAAACATGAACTTGAACAAGAATGTGTTTATGGCTAGTTTTAAAGGGATTAAGAAAGTATTGTAACAGTTTATGGGCTCTCTGCAGGTAATGCAAAAAGTCTATCCTTAGTGATGAACTTTGAGCAAATACAGAAAATACCTTGCACACACAAGCACTGATATCACAAAGCAGCCCAGAGGATAATGGATGCAATAAAAGTCCCTTACATAAAAATGTTCAATATATTGTTACTTTATAAAAACTAAAAAGTTACCATGAAAGAATTAGAAACAGCATACATTTCCAAAAGTACAGGAAAGTTTAAGTGAATTTGGACACAGGCACATGACAGAATTTAGTAAAACCATTAAAATTACCCTCACTGGGAGTTTTTAATAGCAAAGAGAAATACTTTTGTTATAATATTAGGTTCAAAAATCAGAAATCAAAGTTACATAAGTATATAATTTCCACTCTTGGTAAAAACAAAATAACAGAATAAGAGCAGAAGGAAAAGTTACTAGAGGCTATCATTGAGTGATGTACACACAGTGGTTTTCCTTGTCTTCTCCATACTTTCTAGAATTTTCTACTACATATTATATTGTTTTTATAATTGGTGGAGAACAACAATATAAAAATACACTAATAAATAATTTTAACTTGAAAACAAATTAAAAAGGACCGTGTGTGCTGAACTGTACAGCTGGATAAATTTATAAACCAGTTGAATGATAAGCCCACAAGGGCTCATGCCAACCTGGAATTTTTACACAGGAGACAGACAGTACTTGTTTCTGTCAAGTTCTTTGTTTCCTATCAGCTACCTGCATATGGTCGAATGTCATTTGGATTACATCTGCAGGATACCATCTGTAGGAAGCTCAAAGCTATTTGACCTTAAAGGCCAGAACTGGGATCAAAAGTACTCATCTCCTTGACTGGGGAGACACCCAGCCAATGGAAACCACTGGGACAATCAAGGTCAACATGGGCCAGTTGTAAAGGAGGAACTGGATTAAGACTGATGTAACAACAATCAATGAGCTGTGGATCCAAGCTCTCGCCCCATGCCCCACTCTACCACAGCCAGGGAACTGCACCTTAACTGTAAGAGATAAGAGGGCAAAATTCAACCCACAGCTGCATGGGTTTGTTAACATTTAGTAAACTTGGTTATAGTTGATTAAAAAGACAAACATTGGCTACTTTTAAGATTATTTTAAACTTTCAAGGTCTGTTACCTTCCAAGTGACGGAACATCACAATAGACCTCTAAAGGTTTTTTTTCTTTTGTACACATGGGTTACCTAAATCGTTCTTCTGGCTCGGTACTGTAAAAACACAGAAGCTGTAATAGCTACTTCTTTGGATATGTCCATGGATACATGCATATGATCCGCTAGTTCTTTCTGGGTCTAAAGTCTCAGTCTTAACATTCTTTGGAGAAGAAAAGCTCCCCATTTCTAGGTCAAATCAACTAAAATAAAAACACACACCTAGTTCATTTCCTCCTCTGGTTGCCCAACAAAGGCAGTAATGCTGCATGAGCTGCTCAAGAAGCTCCATTTCATCCAGGAATTCAAGCGACTCTATCCTATGGAGAGAATGAAAATAGAACAAAGCTCAGTTGTACATTTATACAATTAAAAATGAAGATGATGACCCATCATTAAGGATATGGAAAGATACCCATGACACATTGAGTGAAAAACAGCAGGCTACAAAACAGTATCTATGGTGTGTTTCTACTTTCTTTTTATTGAAAAGAAAAAAGTACCATAAAGTCAAAAGACAAATGATAAACTAGAAAAAAGTACAAATAACAAAAGGTTGATTTCCATGCTATATAAAGAGCTGTTACACTTCAGTAAGAAAAAACTATTAAAATTCATTTAAAAGACAGGTAAAAGACCAGCTCACGAGAAAAGAAAAGCAAGAGATTTTCAACCTCATTTATAATAAAAGAAATACACATTAAAATACAAGATATTTTTCAGCTTTCAGATTGACAAAGGTCAAAATGGTTGATATAAATTCTGAAAGGACGTGGAAAAAAGTGTTTTCCTGTTTTACAAAATAGTACAGCCTCTTTGGTAGGAAATTCAATAATCTCTATCAATGTTTAAAATGTACATCCTTTGACTTATACAATTATGCTTTTAAGAATTTACCCTGTATGTGTACCAAGATGTATGTTCGCTGTAGCATCACAGATGGGTGGAATAAATTATAGCACATTCATACAATAGGATACTATACAACCATTAAAAAATATATATATTAACATGGAACCTCTAAGATGTATCATGTGGAACTTAAAAAGCAAGCTGCATAGTATATAATGAGCACAGTATAACTCCATGTAAATAAAAAGTGGGGGATACATATGATTTTATATGCATAGACTACTTTTGGAAGATATCCAAGAAATTTATAATGGCAGTCGTTTGGAGAAAGAAGGTAGTGGACTGGTAGCGAGGGTGGGGTGGGTGGAGTTTCTTTTTTCTCCCCTCTATACTACTTTAGGAAACCCTGGTGGCATAGTGGTTAAGTGCTACAGCTGCTAACCAAAAGGTCGGCAGTTCAAATCTGCCAGGTGCTCCTTGGAAACTCTATGGGGTAGTTCTACTCTGTTCTATAGGGTTGCTATGAGTTGGAATTGACTCGACGGCAGTGGGTTTGGTTTTTGGTTATACTACTTTATGGAGTCCTGGTGGTGCAAGTGATTAAGGGTTTGGCTGCCAACCGAAGGGTCAGCAATTCAAATCCGCGAGCCGCTCCTTGGAAACCCTATGTGGCAGTTCTGCTCTGTCCTATAGGGTCGCTATGAGTCAGAATCTACTTGATAGCAATGGGTTTTTGGGTTTTATACTACTGCATTCTAGTTTTTTGTTTTTTTTTTAATGTGCATGTATGGCTTTGTTTTAAAATAAGCATTTTAAGTGTAAACTTTTAAATAAATGCACGCACACAGAGAAACATGCGCAAACATGGAAATAGCTTTTTATTTTCACCCAAAAATATGTGCACATTGTGGGGGGAAATTCGCGCATTTCCAAAAAGTGTAAAGAAGGAATGATCTATATTTAAGAGCTATTTTAGGTGAAGGGAAAGATGACACACGATACAGGAGAGATCAGCACAACTGGACTAAACCAAAAGCAGTTTCCTGAATAAACTGAATGCTTCGTAGGCCACCGTAGCAGGGGTGGGGGTTTGGGGACCATGGTTTCAGGCGACATCTAGGTCAACTGGCATAATAAAATCTATTAAGAAAACATTCTGCATCCCACTTTGGAGAGTTGTATCTGGGGTCTTAAATGCTAGCAAGTGGCCATCTAAGATCCATCAATGGGTCTCAACCCACCTGGATCAAAGGAGAATGAAGAACACCAAAGATACAAGGTAATTATGAGTCTGAGACAGAAAGGGCCACATAAACCAGAGACTACATCAGCCCGAGACCAGGAGAACTAGATGGTGCCCAGCTACAACTGATGACTGCCCTAACAGGGAACACAACAGAGAACTCCTGAGGGAGCAGGAGAGCAGTGGGATGCAGACCTCAAATTCTCATAAAAAGACCAGACTTAATGGTCTGACTGAGACTAGAAGGACCCCGGAGGTCATGGTCCCCAGACCTTCTGTTAGCCCAAGACAGGAACCATTCCCAAAGCCAACTCTTCAGATAGGGATTGGACTGGACTATGGGATAGAAAGTGATACTGGAGAGGGTGACCTTCTTGGATCAAGTAGACACATGAGACTATGTAGGCATCTCCTGTCTGGAGAGGAGATGAGAAGGCAGAGGGGGACAGATGCTGGCCAAATGGACATGAAAACAGTGGAGAGAAGGAGTGTGCTGTCTCATTAGGGGGAGAACTAGGAGTATATAGCAAGGTGTATATAAATTTTTGTGTGCGAGACTGACTTGATTTGTAAACTTTCACTTAAGGCACAATTAAAAAAAAAAAGATCTATATTACCACCATTCACAACAGCCACTGCTAACAATTTGGTATTGCCATCACCTAGGCTGTGTGTGCACACACAGGTATGGTCATATATGCATATGTTTGTACATGTTTCTGGATTTGTGTATTCATTTCTGTCTTGATATCCAGGCCTACGGACCACATCTGAAGTGAGGGTGACTATCCATAAAATACTTTGGTTGCTTTCCAACTAATCTTGCCAAAAGATGTACAAGACAAATTTCCATAAAAAACTGCCAGAAAAAAAAGGAAGAAAGAAAAGGCAGTACCATTGAAGGCTCCAGAATGGGTATTACCAAGTTTGGTTATCAGTAGACACTACTGGTTGGGAAGCTAGCATGTGAAGCTAGCATGAGAGCTCCACAAGGGAAGGCACATCTTTTGGCCTGTTTTGATCACTGTTGTATCCCTGTGCTTAGAAAAGTACCTGGCACACAGTAGGCACTCAGTATGTACTTGTTAAATGAATAGACTTGCCTTAGGCTTCTTTTCATACTCCACGGTTTCCTGCAGTAAAAAGCCCTTGGCAAATGCAGATGCAAACTACACGGTAGTCACAGAACTAGGTAGGCTTTTCAGCCTGGGATAGACAAAATAAAGCCAGCCCTGTTTCATTTCCCACCCCTGTTAGGGTCACATGTTGCTGTCTACAAGAGTCCCAAAGTAACATGAGACAAATGATTGTATAAAGTTTCTCTTTTTCTGGATGATGCTAGTTATAGGACTGCTGCCTGGGTATCTAGAACAGTTATTAGACTGTTTTCATTACAGATGTCACTAGGGCAATTCATCTTGATTTGCAGCAAATGAAAACCAGCCTGTGGGAAAGAACATTTCTAGAAGAATTCAGGAAGCACTGACTTGATCACATGGAAACAAGCCCTTTCTCAAATCTTCGAGCATTTTCATTGCCAATTTTGCTGCATGTACTTGGAAAAAATAGTGGTACTTCTAAGAGTTAATACACACCTACTCCTCATTTATCGACTAACTCATTATCCAAAATTTCACATTCACGACAATAGTAAAAAATATACTATCCAGCTATTTTGCACATTAATGATGTACATCTGGCAGTAACAAACACTGAGGTGCAAGGCGAGAGTAATGCTGGCTGTGATGGTTAAGGTTATGTGTCAACTTGCCTAGGCCATGATTCTCAGTGGTTTGACAGTTATGTAATGATGTAATCTGGCAGCTATGTGATGATGTAATTTGCCTGTTATATAACGTGGCAGTTATGTAATGATGTCCTCCTCTATTCTGTGATCTGACGTGGTGATCCTCCATTTTCCCATAAATGGAGCCTAATCGTGTCGATAAGTGAGGATTGGCTGTGATAAGTTCTACAGGGCAGCAAAGACAAAAGTTCTTCTCATTACCTTGTAAGAGACAAAAACTATACCTCTGGGTCCCAGTGGCAAGAAGAAAACACATATTAGGAAGCACAAAGTAATTACAAAAAAATAATTCATGCTGGTACTAGCACTGTCCAGAGATAAGTACATACTGATGATCCATCCAGTGTTTTTTATAACAGGGAAATTAAAATAAAAACAAAACAGAATTTAAAAAACCATAAAGCCATAATTAATGCCCAGCTTTTTTTTTATCGAGACATTGTCTAATTTTTTTCTGTACCTCTTTAAAATTTTTCATTTTTTGTTATTGTTGTTCAAAATGTACGCAGCAGAACATATACCAATTCAACAATTTCTACATGTACAATTCAGTGACATGGACTACGTACTTCAAGTTGTGCAAACATTCTCACCTTTCTTTTCTAAATTGTTCCTCCCCCATTACTATAAACTCACTGCCTTCTAAGTTTCCTATCTAATATTTTGAGTTGCTGCTGTCAATTCAATTCCACATAGATAGTTCTTAAAAGAGCACAATGCTTAGGGTAGACATTCTTTACTAAATAAGCTGAACTATTGTTTTATTGTCTGGTCTAAAGAAGGCCTATAGAGGATATTTTTGGTTTCAGGTTTAAAGATTATCTCAGGGTAATAGTTTCAAAGGTTCATCCAGCCTCCATGGCTCCAGAAAGTCTGGATTCCATGAGAATTTGAAATTCTGTTCTACATTTTATCCCCTGAACAGGATTCTGTTACAGAATCTTTGATAGAAAACGTTCTATAATGGTAGCCGGGCACCATCCAGTTCTTTTGGTCTCATGGCAAAGCAGACAGTTGTTTATGGAGGCAATTAGACACACATTCAATTTCCTCCTATTCCTGACTCTCCTTCTTCCTCTGTTGCTCCAGGCAAACAAAGACCAATTATTGTACCTTAGATGACTGCTTTCAAGCTTTTAAGACCCCAGGCACTACAAAACGAACTAGGAGGTAGAATAGAGGCATTAAACACGATACTAGGCCAGCCAATTAACTTCGATGTCCCATGAAACCATGACACCAAACCAAAAAAGCAAATCCGATGAGGTGTTTGTATATAAGCAGCCACCGGTAGCTGCACGTTTTCTTGTTTTTGTACATATATCTATTTACTGCTGTTATAAATGTATCTATTTACAACATTTGCCAGTTCAACTTTTCATCACCCTAAACTGAAACTCAGTGCTCCATAAGCAATAACTCCTTCTTTTCCCTACCCTCCTGCCTGTGGTAATCACTAATGAACTTTGGTTTCTATATATTTGTCTGTTCTTGGCTTTTCATATAACTGAAGTCATAAATAATATTTATCTTTTTGTGACTAATTTCACTCAGCATGTCTTTAAGCTCCATTTGTTTTAGTGTTTATCAAGACTTCATTTTTCCTACTGGCTGAGTAGTATTCCATTGTATGTATGTACCACATTTTGATTTATTCATTCATCTGTTGATGGGCATTTAGGTTGTTTCTTCCTTTTGGCTCTTGTGAGAAGTGCTGCAGTGAACACTGGTGTACAAGTCTCTCTTTGAGTTTCTGCTTTCAAGTCTTTTGGGTATATACATAGGAGTGGAATTGCTGAGTCATATGGTAGTTCTATTTTTAGTTTTTTGATTAACCATCACACTGCTTTCTAGAACGGCTGCACCATTTTGCATTCCCACCAGCAGTGGATGAGGGTTCCAACTTCTCTATGTTCTTGTTAACATTCGTTATTTTCTTTTTTTATCTTAGCCATCCTAGTGGGAGTGAAATGGTACCTCATTGTGGTTTTGACGTGCATCTCTCTGATGGCTAATGACGCTGACCATCTTTTCATGTGTCTGGTGGCCATTTGAATATCCTCTTTGGTGAAACATCTGACTCCTTTATTTTTTGATTTGGTTATCTTTTTATTGTTAAAATTTTATGTATGCTTTGGTTATTAGACTCTTATCAGATAACACGGTTTCCAAAGATATTCTCTCAGTCAGTAGCTTGCCTTTTCACTTTTTTGGTAAATTCTTTTGATGAATAAATCATTTTAAAATTATTATTACCAATATAATATATGTACATATAAATGCTATGCACTATTAAACAGGATTTGGTAACACAATGTTTTGATAGGTAAAGATAGCTATCGTTAAGTTAAAAAGAGGAGGGGAGTGGTTTACAGACCAATATGTGTAGTATGAATCCACTGAAGCAAAAAATAGAAATCTATATATTACTAGATATTTCTCTTTATATGCATAGAAGAAAGTATACATTCCAATTTAAGAACAATGGCTATCTTTGGAGGGTATGACTACAGAGTACACAGCTCCTTTATACTTGTGTACTTCTGTATTGCTTGAAATTTTTTTTTGAGCAATGAGTATATGTTTCTTTTACAATGAGGGGGAAAATCTGTTAAAAAAAAAAAATCTGCCAGCAGACTTTTATTCCTCCTTAGAGGCCCTTGTGCAATGTTATTTTCCTTCTCTGTAACACAGGGATTGTACAAAGTTTCCATTGCAGAGGTTTCTCTGGGAACTTCCCAGGTGTAATTGCTTATTTTGACTAAAATAATCTATTTTGGCATAAACCCTATCTCATCTAATGGTTAATAAGTTTTTCTCAAATTGCTGCCGATGTTTAATCTATGTTAGCAGGTTAACTTGTTTCAAAATAAGTCTAGTTACGATTTTTGCCTTTTTTTTTTTTTTTTAACATTAAAGGACATAGACAATCATGCAATGAACTCCCAGTTAATTATCATGGAGCTAATGAGTGCCGATCCCATACCTGCCCATTTCCGATCGCGGCAATCTGCTGTACAATTCCATCATGTCCACTGCTGATGCTGTTTCCCATCCATTTGACAGCAGCCGTTCTTTCTGAAACGTGCAGTGAAGAGAAGCAGAGAAGAACTACAAGGCAGCATCACACAAATCCAAAACACTCTTAAAGCACACGGGAACTTCACTTAGATGACTGCTCTTTCATGAGCTCATTCTGGGCCCTGCCATCTTTCTTCTTTTTATTTTCCAGTTTTCTACATTACACATGCCATGCTAAAAACCCACTGAAGTATAAAAAGAAATAAAAGGACACTTTTCTATGAGTAGCAATTATTTAAAGTGTTCCAGTAGCAATGTGACATAAGACTTGTAAAACCTAAACGGGGTAAGTATGGGAAGTGTCTCTGCAGCAAATAAATAGCATTTAAAAAGGAAGGGGGACTATTACAGATTAATGAGATTTAAGGGACACAGCAATCAGGTACAAAATGTGGAACATGTTTGGATTCTGATTCGAACACAGCAACCATAAGAAAATATTTTTTTTTAAACTGGGCAAACTGAATGTAGGCTGGGTATCAGGTGCAACAGAGGCGTTACTATTGATTTGTGAGGTATGACAATGGTATTATCATTATCCCGGTGAAAGAAAGTCCTTATTGGTAGGAGATTCACACTGAAGTCTTTTGATGTACTGCCTGGAATTTGCTTTAAAATATTCAAACAACATAAAATTTTTATAAGGGATTCTTTGCATTTTTAGATTTAACAGAAAATTTTCGTAATGGAAAGTTAAAATAATAATGTATGGAAACGTAAATGTGTACTTTCCATATCCAGGTGGCAAAGCAGGGCTTGGATTTTCCTGGCACTAACTAGTGACCCACACAACCCTCAGTGCCTATGCAGTCCGGTCCTTGAGAGGATTTCTCCCATTATCTTATATGTGAAGGGAAAATGCCCTTCCTTCGTTGGCTAATGTTTCAAGACCACGTCCCAATCTCTGCCTTCTGACCTGTGATGCTAAAGACTTGCACATTTCCACTCCAGCCAGGTCGCACTGTCGTCTCCGCAGGTTTTCAATCATGATCTGCCCAAACCGATCATCCATGTTCACCTGGGGAGGGAAAGAGATGACCAGGCACCGCCATAAAGATATTTTTCTTAAGTGTGCAAAATAAAACAATACCCTATTTTTAACCAGTCAAGGCTAACATTTGATAATACTTAGTGCAGGTAACCCTGCACCAGGAAACCCTGGTGGCGTAGCAGTTAAGTGCTACGGCTGCTAACCAAAAGGTCGACAGTTCAAACCCACCAGGCGGTCCTTGGAAATTCTATCGGGGCAGTTCTACTCTGTCCTATAGGGTTACTTTGAGTCAGAATCAACTCGATGGCGATGGGAACGAGTTAGCGCAGGTAAAGGAATGAGGAGCAGGCACTCGTACACAGTGCTGGTACTACTGGTGGTAGCAGTAATTGGTGTAACCCTTTGAAGGGCAGCTGGGCAGTTATACTTCCATTTTAAATGCTCTACCTATGATTCAACCACTCCACTGATAGCAATTTATCCTACAGATGTACTCATGTGTATGCAAAGATGCAAGAATGTTTACTGTAGCATTATTTCAAGGAAGAATCTAAAAATAACATAGAGATCCATTATTTGGGGTTAAATACATTTTGGCATGCTCATACAATTAAACACTATGCAACATTAAAAACAGAAAAGGAAGTTATAGATGGTGGATATGGAATGATCTCTAATTTAAATTCATGAAAAGCAGGGTACAGAAGAGTGTGTGTAATATGCTCCCATTTGCATTTAAGAGAATAAAAAGCTCCTCTTTGTGTTTATATATGCATAGACACATTCTGGAATATGGCAGTGTTACTTTCTAAGCTTAGAGGGCTGAGGTCTGGGAAACAGATTTTTTCTCGTCTCTTTTTTTTTTAATCTCTTCAGCACTGTTTTTATTTTGCATGTGGTATTACTTTTAGAATTAAAAACTAGATAGACCTAATTAATCCATATATATGCACAAATGCCATAAAACATATTGTTCTTGTTGTCAGGTGCCATCAAGCCAGTTCTGATTCATAACGACCCTATGCACAACAGAATGAAACACTGCCTGGTCCTGTGCCATCCTCACAGTTGTTATGCTAGAGCCCACTGCTGCAGCCACTGTGTCAATCCATCTCCTTGAGAGTCTTCATTTTCTTTGCTGGCCATCTACTTTACCAAGCATGATGCCCTTCTCCAGGGGCTGGACCCTCCTGATAAAACATCTAGAGTATGTGAGTCGAAGTCTCACCATCCTTGCTTCTAAGGAGTATTCTGGCTGTACTTCTCCCAAGATTGATTTGTTTGCTCTTCTGGCAGTCCGTGCTATATCCAATATTCTTTGCCCAACACCATAATTCAGAGGCATCAATTCTACTTTGATCTTCTTTACTCACTGTCCAGCTTTTGAGGAGACTGAAAATACCAGGGCTTGGGTCAGGTGTACCTTAGTTCTTAAAGTGATATCTTTGATTTTTAACATTTTAGAGGTCTTTTGCAGATTTGCCCAATGCAATGCATCTTTTGATTTCTTGACTGCTGCTTTCATGGACATTGATTGTTGATCCAAGTAATATCCTGTACAACTTCAATATTTTCCCATTTATCATAATGTTGCTTATTGGTCCAGTTGTAAGGATTTTTGTTTTCTTTATGTTGAGGTATAATCCATACTGAAGGCTGTGGTCTTTGATCTTTCTCAGTAAGTGCTTCAAGTCCTCTTCACTTTCAGCAAGCAGGGTTATGTCATCTGTGTATTGCAGGTTGTTAATGAGTCTTCCTCCGATCCTGATGCCGCCTTCTTCTTGGATTATTTGCTCAGCATACAGATTGAGTAAGTATGGTGAAAGGGTACAACCCTGATGCACACCTTTTTTGCCTTTAAACCACGCAGTATCCCCTTGTTCTGTTCAAATAACTGTCTCTTGGTCTATGTACAGGTTCCTCATGAGCACAATTAAGTGTTCTGGAATTCCCGTTCTTCATAATGTTATCCATAATTAGTTATAATGCACACAGTTGAATGTCTTTGCGAAGTCAATAAAACAGGTAAACATCATTCTGCTATTCTCTGCTATCAGCTGAGATCCACCTGACATCAGCAATGATATTCCTTGTTCCATGTCCTCTTGTGAATCTGGCTTGAGTTTCTGGCAGTTCCCTGTTGATGTACTGCTGCAACCGCTTTTGAATGATCTTCAGCAAATTTTTACTTGTATGTGATATTAATGATATTGTTCAATAATTTATGCATTCTGTTGGATCACCTTTCTTTGGAATGGGCACATACATGGATCTCTTCCAGTCAGCTGCCAGGGAGCTGCCTTCCAAATTTCTTGGCAAAGACAAGTGAGCGCTTCCAGCACTACATCCGTTTGTTGAAATATCTCAATTGGTATTTCGTCAATTCCTGGAGCCTTGTTTTTTGCCAATGCCTTCAGTGAAGCTTGGACTTCTTTCTTCAATACCATTGGTTCCTGATCATATGCTACCTCCTGAAATGGTTGAACGATGACCAATTCTTTTTGGTATAGTGACTCTGTGTATTCCTTCCATCTTCTTTCGATGCTTCCTGCATCATTTAATATTTTCCCCATAGAATCCTTCACTATTGGAACTCAAGGCTTGAATTTTTTCTTCAGTTACTTCAGCTTGAGAAATTCCAAGTGTGTTCTTCCCTTTTGGTTTTCTATCTTCAGGCCTTTGCACGTGTCATTATAACACTTTACTTTGTCTTCTCAAGACACCCTTTGAAATCTTCTGTTCAGTTCTTTTACCTCATCATTTCTTTCATTTTTGTTACTGGACGTTCAAGAGCAAGTTTCAGAGTCTCTTCTGACATCCATTTTGGTCTTTTCTTTCTTTCCTATCTTTTTAAAGGCCTCTTCCTTTCTTCATGTGTGATGTCCCTTGATATCATTCCACAACTCACTTGGTCTTTGGTCATTACTGTTCGATGCATCAAACTTATTCTTGAGATGGTCTCTAAATTCAGGTTATATATACTCAAGGTCATATTTTTCACTCTCATAGACTTGTTCTAATTTTCTTCAACTTGAACTTGCTTATGAGCAATTGATGGTCTGTTCCACAGTCGGCCCCAGGCCTTGTTCTGACTGATGATATTGAGCTTTTTCCACTGTCTCGTTCCACAGATGCGGTCAATTTGATTCCTGTGTATTCCATCTGGTGAGGTCCATGTGCGCAGTCACCGTTTATGTTGTTGAAAAAGGTATTTGCAATGAAGAAGTTGTTGTTCTTGCAAAATTCTACCATGCGATCTCCTGCATCATTTCTGTCACTAAGGCCGTATTTTCCAACTACCAGTCCTTCTTTGTTTCCAACTTTTGCATTCCAATCACCAGTAATTATTAATGCATATTGATTGCATGTTTGATCAATTTGAGACTGCAGAAGTTGTTAAAAATCTTCAATTTCTTCATCTTTGGCCTTAGTAGTGGGTGCGTAAATGTAAATAATACTCCTATTAACTGGTCTTCCTTCTAGGTGTATGGATATTATCCTGACAGCGCTGTACTTCAGGATTGATCTTGAAATGTTCTTTTGCACAAAGCCATTCTTCTTCAATTTGTCATTTCCAACATTTTAGACCATATGATTGTCTGATTCAGAATGGCCAATACCAGTACATTTCAGCTTACTAATGCCTAGGATATCGATGTTTATATGTTCCGTTTCATTTTTGACAATTTCCAATTTTTCTAGATTCGTACTTCGTACATTCCATGTTCTTATTATTAATGGATGTTTGCAACTGTTTTTTCTCATTTTGAGTCGTTCTACATCAGCAAACGAAGGTTCTGAAAGCTTGACTCCATCCATGTCATTAAGGTAGACTCTACTCTGAGGAGACAGTGCTTCCCCAGTTATATTTTGAGTGCCTTCCAACCTGAGGGGCTCATCTGCCAGCACTATATCAGACAATGTCCACTGCTATTCATAAGGTTTTCACTGGCTAATTTTTTCAGTAGACCACCAGGTCCTTCTTTCTAGTCTGTCTTAGTCTGGAAGCTCCACTGAAACCTGTCCACTGTGGGTGACCCTGCTGGTATTTGAAATACCAGTGGCAGAGCTTCCAGCATAACAGCAACATGCAAGCCACCACAGTATGACAAACTGACAAACATGTGGGGTAAAACATATTACGTATACTATTATAGCATTGGAGCCCCAGGGGCACAGTGGTTAAGAGCTTGGCTGCTAACCAAAAGGTCAGCAGTTCGAATCCACCAGCCACTCCATGGAAACTCCATGGGGCAGTTCTATTCTGTCCTACTGGGTCACTATGAGTTGGAATTGACTTGATGGCAACAGGTTTGTTTTTTTTGGTTTTGTATTATAGCATTTACATTATTATTTGTCATATGTACAAGTATCAAAAATTCATCACTTTAACAATATGTAAAATGATCCCCAGTGTTAATATGACTATACAACAAGAACCAATGCTGATTATTCTCTTTCACTGGGTGAGTAAGGCTTATGTGGCACTAATTTTCAAATTACACACTATCCATTGAGCAGAAAAGGGCATTTGTGAGCATATACTCCATAGTTTTATTACCTGGGTTTGAATGCTGCCTCAAGTAGCTGTGAGGCCATGAACAAACTATTTAATTAACCCCCTGTGCTTCAGTTCCTGTATCTATAAAATCAACGTAGTACTAGTACCTACTTCCTGGACAACTGTGATAATTAAATAATTTAATATGTGTAAAACTCATAGAATGGTGCTTGGTGCATAGTAAGCATATCTAAGAATTTGCTATCGTTACTTTATTACCATAACTAAAATTATCGTCATCCATGTGGTTTTATCATTTTAAATTACTAAATAAGGCATGTGAGCAATTAATACACATTTTGAGGATACTGGTGATTTTGTATTTGTTAGAAAATTGTTAAGTTAGATGTCTATTATTCACAAAGTGATGGTAGGTAGTGGGTGGCAGTTTAGCCATTTTAGGGATAGCTGCAGATAACATATTGAAATCTGGCACATTCCCAGACCTGCTCCAAAGTGACAGTGTCTCTGGTTAAAATTCTCTTAATCGACTGTCTCTCATACAATGTTGAATAAATGTTTGCTAAATACAAGAATACACAAATGAAGCAAAGTAAGGGAAGTCACACACATCTGAGATGTGAAGAAACATGGAAAGTCGAAATCATTTTCCCCAGGTATGACATCCTGCAAGCCAAAATAAATTCCCGTGATTTATTCACATCGAAAGAAAAGACCAATGAGGTCAGCTTCCATTATATTCATTGACCAGAACTGAAGAGTGAGTGTGAGGAACACCCACAATCAAAGAGAAGGATGAAAAATCTCAAACAAGAATAGTACAGCACACTGCACAGAAACCTGGACCAGGGCGGGCAGGTGGGAAGGTAAGGAGACCAAGGTCAGCCCTGGCTCTGTCCATAATTACATGACACATAATTACATGACAGCAAGTCCCTTTACTGCTCTTACTTATAATTTAAAAAATTAAAAAAAATAAATAAAAAAGTAAAATCAATAAAATTGAAATAAAATAAACAATATCAATAGCTACCATGGGAGGTAAAGCCAACACGGCACTACAGGCAGAAGCACCATGCTGTCCCTCTGCAGCAAAGACCTGAAAAATTAAGTACAACAGATACAACTGTCAATCCAGGAACCCTAAGCATAAAATGAAGGAATGAAGAACTCAATCAAGCACCAAATACAAAAAGAAACTGACAGAGAACAGAGAATGAGTAGAGCTATGGAGTGGGGGGTCCCCTACTAGCTAATATGGCTCCGATTCTCCATCTTGGATTACAGCCACCAAGGAACACAGATGAGTACAGGAAGGCAACTTCACAGAGCTCCCAACAGGAAACAGAGCACCTGGTAAACAGGGATACACACTTTCCCGCCCCCCACCCTCCTTCCTTGTATATGGCCTCTGCTGCCTTCCAATGGGCCATGGTCACTCAGCCAGAGAGACACCAGCTCACTGCTGCCGGATTTGCCATCTTGGACCTCAGCCACCAAGGACTACAGCCAGGGAGTATGGGAAAGGAAATTCAAGGAGCTCCCAACAGGATAGAGTACCTGGTAACCAGGGATATATGCTTTTCCACCCCACAACCTTCTTCCCTCCACTGCTTTCCAATGGGCCACAGTCACCTGGCTGGAGACACATCAGCTCACTGTTGCCTGGGTCTGCCCTGCCCCTACCAGCCGGCCTCTTCATGCCTTTGTTTGTTTTTTTTTTTTGGCTTTTTTTTGTTGCTTCTCTCTCCCTTCCTTCCTTTCCTTTCTTCTTCCCAGCTAGCCCCATGTGATGTCCCCATCCCTTGATGGGCTGTGCTGCCTCGCTTGGCTAGAGAGCCACTGGCACATGGCCACCCCAGATTTGCACTGTCCCTGCTGCCAGGCTCCCTCAGCATCGGTTTTTATTTTATTGTTTCTTTTCAGTTTCTTCTCTTTCTCCCTTCCTTCCTTCTTTTCCTTTCTGCCACTCATCCAGCCCCGTGTGATGTCCCTGCCCCTTCTTTGTGGGCTGTGCCACACTGCTCTGCTAGAGAGCTTCTGGTGCACGGCCTCCTCAGGTCCAAGCCACAACCCTCCGGCACACTCCCTCAGTGTCTTTTTCATTTTTTTTCCCGATTTCTTCTCTCCCTTTTCCTTCCTTCCTTTCCTTTCTCCAGCCCACCTAGCCCCATAAACTGCCCTTGCCCCTTCTCAATGGGCAGTGTTGGACCGCTCGGCTAGGGGGCCACTGGTGCATGGCCTCCACAGGTCCAAGCCACCCCTGAAAGGCAGGCTCCTTCAATGTCATATTTTTTCCTTTGCTGTTTTTTTTTTTTTCCTCTGTTTCTTCTCCCTTTTTCCCTTTCTTCCTTTCCTTTCTCCTGTCCACCTGTCCCTGTGTGCCACCCCATCCCTTCCTGACGGGCCATGCTGCACTGCTTGCCTGGGGTACCACCGGCACACAGCCTCCCTGGGTCTGCACTACCCCCACCAACTGGCTCGCTCAGCACTATATTTTTGGTTTGTTTTCTTTGTTCTTTTTTTTTTTTTCCTTTTTTTCTGTTTCTTCTCTCTCTCTCCTTTCCATCTTTTCCTTTCTCTCACCAACCTAGACCTGTCCACTTGAGGGGCTGTGCTTCTTGAGGGGCTGTGCTGCACTACTTAGCTGAAGAGTCACTGACATGTGGCCTCTTCAGGTCTCTGCCACTGTCACTGACTGGCTCCCTCAGCGCCTTTATTTATTGTTGTGTTTTTTTCTTTTTGTTGTTGTTTCTTCTCTTTCCTTCCTTCCTTTCCTTTCTCCCATCTACCTAGCCCCATGCACCACCCACCCCTCCATGGCACGCTGTGCTGTACCACTCAGCTGGAGAGCCTGTGGCACACGGACTCCCCAGGTCTACACCACCCCCACAGGCCAGCTCCCTAAGTGCCATATTTCTTACTTGTCTGTATCTTTCCCTTTCTCCCTGTTCATTCTCACTCCCACTTAGGCCCTGTGTGGCCTCCCCGCCTTCCTGATGGGCTCTGCTGTGCCACCTGGTGAGAGACATCAGCTTGCCGCCACCCCAATTCCACCCCACCCTCAACAGCCAGCTCCCCCACTATATTTATTTTTTGTTTTTAATTTTTTTTGTTGGTTGGATTCTTCTCTCTCTTTCCTGTCCTTTCTCCTGCCCACCTAGCCCTGTGTGCTGACCACACCCCTTCTCAACAGGCTGAGCCACACCGCTCAGCTAGAGAACCACGAGGAAACAGACTCGCTGGGCCTACCCCACTCCCACCAGTTGAATCCTACCATGCCATTTTATTTACTTTTTTTCTTTTTCCTTCATTTTTTCTTTTGCTTTTATTTCTCTCTCTTCTTTTACTCACTCAGCTCCACACATCACATCCTCATCCTTCCCTCATGGCTATCTGCACCATGCACTGAACACCGCACCCTCAAGTGACACCAATGTGGTCCACGAACCCGCCCTGCACCGCCACCCAACCCTGCCCTGTAGGCCCCAGTTTGTGTCGCAAACTACCCATCCCCACTCCTCCAGCCCTGCTGGACCTGCCCTGCTGCACCACAGCTTAATGACCTGCCCTGCCCACCTGGACAAGGTGGTGAGAAGCATTGTGCCCAGAGTTGAGCAAGCAACAAAACACGCCCAACCCGCCTGCTTAGACATAACCAGATAAGACAAAAAAGCAAGACAAAACAAATCTACAATCAATAAATGAAGAAATTAATTCCTGAATGTCTCTAAGACAGCAGACAATATCAAAACAGGATAGAGTGGCTCCAGAGAATGAAAAAATAAAACACCAGATGACCTTCTGGAAGAATAAAAGGCACTGCAACTACCTGATAGGGAATTCAAAACTTTAATATTCAGGGTTCCCCAAGAGATGATGGAAAATGCAGAAAAAAGAGATAAAATCCTGGAAAATACAGACAAAATCAGGGAAAACAGACAAAGCAATAGAAGAATTCAGGAAAATAATACACAAACCAAATGTCAAAATAAACAAACAGAAATCATACAAATCAATAATTAGAAATCCAAAAGATTTCAGAAATGGACAGTGCAATAGAAAGTTTTAGGAGCAAATGTGAAACAGTGGAAGACATTGTCAGCAAAATTGAAGACACATTCTTGGGTCCACTTTGAGGAAAAATCAGAGAAAAGAATGAAGAAAAATGAAGAAACCTTGAGAACGATGTGGGATATAATCAAAAGCAAAAATTTACATGTGATTGGAGTTCCAGAACAGGGAGAGAAAATGGAAAACACAGAGAGGATCACTGAAGATGTGCTGAAAGAAAGCTTCTCGAATATCATGAAAGACGAAAAGCCGACCACCCAAGAAGCTCAACGAACGACATGTAGGACAGATCCTGTCTTAGTCATCTAGTGCTGCTATAACAGAAATACCACAAGTGGATGGCTTTAACAAAGAGAAGTTTATTCTCTCACAGTCAGGTTGGCTACAAGTCCAAACTCAGGGCGTCAGCTCCAGGGGCAGGCTTTCTCTCTCTGTCTGCTCTGGAGGAAGGTCCTTGTGACGCATCAGACTTCCCTTGGTCTGGGAGCATCTCAACACAGGAACCTCAGGTCCAAAGGACGCACTCTGCTCCCAGCGCTGCTTTCTTGGTGGTGTGAGGTCTCCATCTCTGCTTGCTTCCCTTTCCTTTTTATCTCTTGAGAGATAAAAGGTGCTGCAGGTCATACCCCAGGGAAACTCCCTTTACACTGGATTAATGATGTGACCTCGGTAAGGCTGGTGTTACAATCCCACCCTAATCCTCTTTAACATAAAATTACAATCACAAAATGGAGGACAACTGCAGAATACTGGGAAAAATGGCCTAACCAAGTTGATACACACATTTTTGGAGGGACACAATTCAATCCATGACAGGCCCCAAAAGAAAATTTCCAAGACGTATCATAATCACACTTGCTAAAACCAAAGACAACGAAAGAATCCTGAGAGAAGCTCAAGAAAAACAAAAAGTCACATACAAAGGGGAAACAACAAGACTCTGATTATTTGGCAGAAACCATGTAGGCAAGAAGACAATGGGATGACACATATAAAATCTTGAAAGAAGAAAACTGCCAACCAAGAATAATATATCCTTCAAAACTCTTGCTCAAATATGATGGTGAAATGATGACATTCCCAGATAAACAGAAATTAAGGGAATATGTTCAAACCAAACCAAACTTATGAGAATTACTAAAGGAGTCCTTATTTAGGGAACCAACACCACCAGACAACAACCTGAATCTAGGACACAAATCAGCATCAGCCAGATACCAACCTAGGTAATGAGCTCTCAGGGATAAAACAAAAGATTTACACCAGGGAACCAGAGGCATCAATCTGTAAATGACAACAATGTCAGAACAATAAAAGAGTGAATAAACAGTATAGGTTTAGAACTCTTAAATGGAGAGGAAGTGAAGACAATATTGAGTAATAAAATCTGGTTTAAACTTAGGAAGATGAGGTAAATTTCAAGGTAACCACAAAGAAAGTTAACAAGCCTACTCATCGGAATAAAGAAGGAAAACAAAAAGTCTCAGTAAACACAAAATCTACAAAAACAAAAGATACAAATAAAAAATCACAAACAAAAGGAATTCGGGACAAGAGAGTAACAGGAACAAAGAAAATGTCAGTACCACAAAAGAAAGGACTACAAAATGACAGGAATAAACTTACACCTATCAATAATCATGCTGAATGGCTTAAATGTGCCCATAAAGAAACAGACAATGAGAGAACAGATGAAAAAACAGGACCCATCAATATACTGTCTACAAGAGACACAGCTTAGAATCAAAGACATAAATATATTAAAAATGAAAGGATGGAAAACAATATATCAAGCAAACAGTAACCAAAAAAAAAATCAGGAGTGGCAATACTAATCTAAGATAAAATAGACTGTAAAACAAAATCCACCATAAAAGACAAGGAAGGGCGTTATATAATGATTAACGGGGCAATCCACCATGAGGACACGACCTTAATAAACCATAAGGACACGACCTTAATAAATATCTACGCACCCAGTGACAGGGCTCCAATACATAAAATAAACTCCAACAGTACTGAAAAGGGTAATCGACAGTTCCACAATAATGGTAGGAGACGTCAACACACAATTCTCGGTAAAGGACATATCATCTAGAAAGAAACTCAACAAAGATACGGAAGATCTAAAGTCCACAATCAACCAGCTCACCTCATACACATACACAGACCACTCCACCCAACAGCAGCAAACTGCACGTTCTTTTCCAACGCACATGGAACGTTCTCCATAATAGACACATTTTAAGGCACAAAGCAACCCTGAACAGAATAATATAATACAGAAATATAGAGGCAATATAAAACATATTCTCTGATAAAAAACTCATAAAAGTAGAAATTAATAACAGGAAGAGCAAGGAAAAAAATCAAATACATGCAAACTGAATAACACCTTGCTTAAAAACCACTGGGTAATAGGAAAAAATCAAAGATGGAATTAAAAAATTCCTAGGATCAAACAAGAATGAAAACACATCATACCAAAACTTTTAGGACACAGCAAAGGCAGTGCTCAGAGGTCAATTCTCAGAGCAAAAAAATAAGGGACAAAATCAAAACATTAGCTATACAACTTGAACAAAAAGAAACAGAACAGCAAAAGAAGCCCACAGCCACCAGAAGAAAGGAAGTAATAATAATCAGGGCAGAAATAAATGAAATAGAGGACAGAAAGACAATAGAAAGAATCAACAAAACCAAAAGTTGGTTCTTTGAAAGGATCAACAAAATTGACAAAACATTGGCCAAACTGACGAAAGAAAAACAGAAGATGCAAATAAACCAGATAAGAAATGAAATGAGGGACAATGGACCAAACTGAAATAAAAAGGATCATTAACACAGTACTATGAAAAACTAAACTGCAACAAACTTGAAAACCTAGAGGAAATGGACAAATTTGTAGAAACACACTATCTACCTAAACTAACACAAACAGATCGAAAATCTGAACAGATCCATAACAAGAGAAGAGATTGGAAAGGTAATAATAATAAAAGAATCCGCAACAAAAAAAGCTCTGGCCCAGATGGATTCACTGGAGAATTCTACCAAACATTCAGAGAAGAGCCTGCACCAGTACTATTCAAACTCTTTCAGAACATAGAAAAGGAAGGGATACTTCTGAATTCATTCAATGAAGTCAGCATAACCTTGATGCCAAAATCAGATAAAGACACCACACAAAAAAAAGAAAATTACAGACCGGTACCTCTCATGAACATAGATGCAAAAATTGTCAACACAATTCTAGCTAATAGAATTCAGCATCATATATATATAAAAAAAAAAAAATACACCATGACCAAGTGGATTCACACCAGGTATGCAGGGACTGTTGAACATTAGAAAATCAATCAATGTAATCCATCACATATATAAAACAAAAGAATCACACGATCATCTCAAGTGATGCAGAAAAGACATTCCAGAGTGTCCAACACCCCTTTCTGATAAAAACTCTCAATAAAACAGGTATATAAGAGAAATTCCTCAACACAACGAAGGGCATCTATATGAAACCAAAAGCCAACATCATTCTTAACAGAGATAGGCTGAAAACATTCCCCCTGAGAACAGGAAAAAGATAAGGCTGCCCTTTACCTTTATCACCACTCCTACTTAACACTATGCTGGAAATCCTAAATAGAGCAATAAGGCAAGAAAAAGAAATAATGGACATCCAAATTGGTAAGGAAGAAGTAAAACTATTCCCATCTGTGGATAATATGATACTATATATAGAGAACCCAAAGAACTCCACAAGAAAACTACTGGAATTAATAGATTCAGCAGAGTAGCAGGATATAAGACAAACATACGGTGGCATAGTGGTTAAGTGCTACGGCTGCTAAGCAAGAGGTTGGCAGTTCGAATCCGCCAGGCACTCCTTGGAAACTCTATGGGGCAGTTCTATTCTGTCCTATAGGGTCGCTATGAGTCGGAATCAACTAGATGGCACTGGGTTTT
This sequence comes from Elephas maximus indicus, assembly GCF_024166365.1. Taxonomy (NCBI): domain Eukaryota; kingdom Metazoa; phylum Chordata; class Mammalia; order Proboscidea; family Elephantidae; genus Elephas; species Elephas maximus. The sequence continues at coordinate 85,459,395 of NC_064830.1, read as the reverse complement.
GGGTTTTATACAAAAGTCAGTTGGAATCCTATATACCAACAAAGAGAACAATGAAAAGGAAATCAGAAAAGCAATACCATTTATAATAGCACCTAAAAAAAAGTAAAATATTTAGGTATAAATCTAACCACATATGTAAAAGAACTATAGAAAAAAACTATAAATACTACTGCAGGAAACCAAGAGACCTATATAAATGGAAAAACATACCATGCTCATGGACAGGCAGACTCAACATTGTGAAAATGTCAATTCTACCCAAAGCAATCTACAATTACAATGCAATCCCGATCCAAATACCAACAGCACTCTTTAACTAGATGGAAAAACTAATCATTAACTTTATATGGGAAGGAAAGAGGCCTTGGATAAGTAAAGCACTACTGAAGAAAAAGAATAAAGTAGGAGGACTCGTGCTACCTGACCTCAGAACCTACACAGCCACAGTAGTCAAAGCAACCTGGTACTGGTACAACTACAGACACACTGACCAATGGAACAGAATTGAGAACAAAGGTGTAAATCCGTCCACCTAATCTTCAACAAGGAACCAAAGTCCATTGAATGGTGGAAAAGACAGTGTTTTTAACAAATGATGCTGGCGAAACTGGATGTCCACCTGCAAAAAAATAAATCAGGACCCATACCTCACACCATACACAAAAGCTAATTCAAAATGGATCAAAGACCAAAAACAAAACTAAAAGCTCTAAAGATCATAGAAGAAAAAATAGATCAACACTAGAGGCCCTAATACACAGCATTAATAGGGTACAAACCATAACTAACAACACACAAACTCCAGAAGATAAGCTAGATAACTAAAAAAAAAAAAAAAAAAAAAACTGGGATCTTCTAAAAATTAAACACTTATGCTCATCAAAAGACTTTGCCAAAAGAGCCTAAAGATGGGAAAAAAATTTTGCCTACGATAAATCCAACAAACGTCTAATCTCTAAAATCTATGGGAAAATCCAACACCTCTGCAACAAAAAGATAAATAATGCAATTAAAAAATGGGCAAAGGATATGAGTACACACTTCACCAAAGAAGACATTCAGGCAGCTAACAGAAATAGGAGGAAATACTTGTGATCACTTGCCATTAGAGAAATACAAATCAAAACTACAGTGAAATACCACCTCACCCTAACATCACTGGCATGAATAACAAAAAACAAACAAACAGAGGACAACAAATGTTGGCAAGTCTGCTGGGAGCTTGGAACTCTTATGCACTGCTGGTGGAAATGTAAAATGGTACAACCATTTTGGAAAATGATATGGTGCTTCCTTAAAAAGCTAGAAATAGAAATACCATGTGATCTGGCAATCCCACTCCTAGGAATATATCCTAGAGAAATAAGAGCCATCACATTAAGAGACATGGGTTATGCACATCCATGTCCCTGTAGCATTATTCACAATAGCGAAAAGTTGAAAACACCTAATTGCCCAAAAACAGATGAATGGATAAGCTATGGTTCATACACACAACTGAATACTACACAACAATAAAGAATTTGTGAAACATAACATGGATTAATCTGAAGGGCATTATGCTGAGTGAAATAAGTCAATTACCAAAGGACAAATACTATATGAGACCACTATTATAAAAACTCATGAAGAGGCTTACACACAGAAAGAAACAATCTTTGATGGTTAGGAGGGAGGGAAGGGATGGGGAGGGGAAAACACTAACTAGATTAAGTGGTAACTTTGGTGAAGGTTAAAACAGTACATAATACAGAGGAAGTCAGCACAACTTGACCAAGGCAAGGTCATGGAAGCTTCCTAAAAACCAAAAACCAAACCCACTGCCGTCGAGTCTATTCTGACTCATAGCGACCCTATAGGACAGAGTAGAACTGCGCCATGGAGTTTCCAAGGAGCGCCTGGTGGATTCGAACTGCCGACCTTTTGGTTAGCAGCTGTAACACTTACCCACTATGCACGCTTCCAAATTCTCTGAGGGACTGAATTATATTGGGCTGAGGGCTGTGGGGACCATGGTTTCAGGAGACATCTAGCTCAACTGGCATAATATAGTTTATAAGGAAAATGTTCTACATCCTACTTTGGTGAGTAGCGTCTAGGGTCTTAAAAGGTTGTAAGCAGCCATCAAAGATACTCCACTAGTCCCACCTCGTCTGAAGCAAGAGAGGATGAGGAAAACCAAAGACACAAGGGAAAGATTAGTCTGAAGGACTAATGGACCACAACTACCACAGCCTCCACCAGACTGAGTCCAGCACAACTAGATGGTGCCTGGCTACCACCACCAACTGCTCTGACAGGGATCACAACAGAAGGTCCTGGACAGAGCTGGAGAAAAAAAACTCACAAAAAAAGACCAGGCTTACTGGTCTCACACAGACTGGAGTAACCCTGAGAGTATCGCCCTTAGACAACACTTTAGCTCAGTAATGAAGTCACTCCTGGGGCTCACCCTTCAGTCAAAGATTAGACAGGCCCAGAAAACAAAAAGAGGCTATGTGGGCACACCAGCCCAGGGGCAAGGATGAGAAGGCAGGAGAGAACAGGAAAGCTGTACAAATGGAAATGGAGAACCCAAGGTCGAGAAGGGGAGAGTGTTGGCAAGTCATGGGGCTGGCAAACAATGCCACAAAATGGTATGTGTATTAATTGTTTATTAAGAAACTAATTTCCTCTGTAAACCATCTAAAATACAACTAAAAAAAAAAAACATCTATTGTGTCTTCAGTGCTTATCATGTCCCCGGCTTTGTCTAACATCTCATGAATTCCCATGATTCAGACAAGTTGCTATTATTATCCCCTTTTAAAAACAAAGAACTGAGGGTTACAGAGGTCAAGGAGAAATAGCCAACACTTACCTAACAGCCAGGCACTGCGGTCAGTGCTTGAGCATGTATTAACTCATTTACTCCTCACAATAATCCCCATGACATAGGGACTGTTATTATCATCATTTTTCAGATGAGGAAACAGACACGGAGGTTATGTAACTTGCCCAGGTCACAACAGCTAGGCAGTCTATCTCCAGAACAATTCTGCCTGAGGTCACACAGCTAATAGTAATCGCTGGATAATTCAGACCAAGCTGGATAATTCCAAAGCCCTAAAACATAACCCTTTTTGTGCTAGATCAGAACATGCAAATAGGCACCTAATGGACCCAAGCCAGTGATTTTTAGAAATTAGGAAATTTTATATTAATAGCCTGTTTTCTAACATCTCTTTAAAAATTGGGACTTTTGGCAGCTCTAGGGTAACATTCCAGTCACTATTTGGAAGAGTAGTGGCTGCTGCCATGAAATGGGACATTAGTGCTCCAGCTCACCACAGTCCCCACCACTCTACACTAATTACACCTGGCCAACTTCCTCTACTTGCATCACCTGCTTACCCCTGAAGGCACTGAAGTCTGCTAGCCGTACACTTGATGACAGTCCTCCTGGGTGGCACAAACAGTTAAGTGCTCAGCTACCAGTTGAAATGCTGGCAATTCAAGTCCACCCAGAAGTGCCTGGAAAGAAAGGCCTAGTGATCTACTTCCAAAAAGTCACGGCCACTGAAAATCCTATGGAGCACAGCTCTATTCTGACACACGTGCAGGAGCCATGAGTTGGACCTGACTCCACAGCCACTAGTTTGGGTTTTCTCGGTTTACCCTAGATGATAGCCCCAATCCTCTCCATCAACTTCTATAACTTTATGGTAAATGCAACGATGAAGTACGGACTCAGAACTTTTATATAGGCTCAGGTAGAAGTTTGCAGGAAGTCAAGAAATGAAGAGCACCAGCACTGCTGGAATCGATTAATAAAGGAGAATGGCTGGAGGCAGGACAAGATTACTGAGGGTGCACAAATAGGGACAATGACCCCTGGAGTCCTATGCAGAACTCAAACTTCTCATACTTCCTTTTACCTGCTCATAGTTTATGAACATGGCAGTCTCAAAACTGTTGGCTGCCCACTTCAGGAGGTTTGCAGATTGCTCCGGCGTCATGTAAATCAGCACACATTCTGCTATTAGGAGTGTCGGCAAGCTTAAGAGAAGAAAAAAAAGGGACATAATTATGTTTTCATCAAATTGAGACCCTCTAACTGTGCATATGTTGCAGTACTGGCAGTGCAGTTCATACCCCAGGAAAACCAGGACCAAGCAAGCACATCGTCAAGTGGTGCGGTAATACACGTGTAACACCATCATGACCAATTGTTTTGTGCTATAAAAAGGTGGGTAATGAGCAATGATGTGTCTGGCTTATGGAAACCTTATATGCGTGTGACAGATTGTAAAACCCAAACTCACTGCTGTCAAGTCACTTCTGACTCACAGTGACCTTACAGGACCCAGAGTGGAAGTGCCCAAGAGGATTTCCTAGGAGTGCCTGGTGGATGTGAACTGCTAACCTCTGGTTGGCAGCCATAGCTCCGCCCTGCATCCATACTGTGGCAATGTGATACTGCAGGTGGCCTCTATTTCCCTACCCTGGAATCAGAGTTAGTCAGGTGACTTGCTTTGGCAAAGGGGACAGCAGCAAACATGGTTCAAGCAGAGACTTGAAAAGTGCTTGCACATTGGCACTTGATCTCCTGCTGTACCTGCAGCCCTGAGACCACTATGTGAAGGAGACCAAGCTGGCCCACTATAGGATGTGAAGCTCCATGAATGAGAATGAGCTTCACAGGAGACAATTAGTCCCCAGCTGACCTGCCCACTGTCCACATAAAGGAGCTCTAGCTGACATCAGCTGAACCTGACCCCTCCACCCCAGCAGAGGAACCACCCAGCTAAGCACAGCCCAAATTGCCAGCCCACAGAATTCTGAACAACTAAATTATGAGTTGTCTCAAACCACAGAGTTTGGAGTGGTCTGTTACACATCAAAAGCTGACTCATAAAATGTGGAAATACTGACATTCACTTAATAGAATCTGATTTTTCTTATATAAGCTTTCACCATCAAGAATTGAAAACAATTTGGATAGTTTTCAATAAATTACATTATTAGTATGCATTCTGATTCACCGGACCCAAAATAATCAACAAAACAGGTAATAAGAAAAGTAACAAATTCCTGTAGAAATATCTAAAAGCTTTAATTTTTTTAAAGAGAAGACTGTTGTTGTTGTTAGACACCATCAAGTGGGTTCCGACTCAGCGACCCTATGCAAAACAGAATGAAACACTGCCCAGTCCTGCGCCGTCCTCACAGCCATTGTTATGCTTGAGCCCACTGCTGCAGCCACTGTGTCAATCCATCTTGTTGAGGGTCTTCCTCTTTTTCACTGACTCTCTACTTTATCAAGCATGATGTCCTTCTCAGGGACTTACCCCTCCTTGATAACATGTTCAAAGTATGTAGGACATAGTCTTGTCATCCTTGCTTTTAAGGAACATTCTAAGTTGTATTTTTTCCAAGACAGATTTGTTTGTTCTTTCAGCAGTCCATGGTATATTCAATATTCTTCGTCAACACCAAAATCCAAAGGCGTCAATAGTTCTTCGATCTTACTTATTCACTGTTCAGCTTTCGCGTGCATATGAGGTGACTGAAAACACCATGGCTGGGTCAAGCACACCTTAAGTCTTCAAGATGACGTCCTCGCTTTTCAACAATTTAAAGAGGTCTTTTGCAGCACATTTGTTCAATGCAATGGGTCTTTTGATTTCTTGACTGCTGCTTCCATGGGTATTGATTGTGGATCCAAGTACAATGAAATCTTTGACAACTTTAATCTTTCCTCCATTTCTCATGATGTGGCTTATTGGTCCTGTTGTGAACACTAGGATCCCTTAAACTATGCAAGACGACTGAATGTAGCTCATGCGCAATATGATCTTTCGGCTTGACTGGACTATTCATCTTCCTCCAAAATTCTGTGAGGGTAGGAACGATTTTCTTTACCTTCTCCCACCCTGACTAGTCTGTGACAAGTTCAGTACTGACCGGACTGGTAAAGCCTGGGAGAAACTCTCTTCTCCCCGCCTCTAGAATTGTATCCTACTAGCTTATTTCTCATTCATTTACTGCTCCTTCGCAGACTCCTTTTCTGGATCCTCTTATCCTCCCTGCCCCCTAGTACTGATGTTCCTCATGGCTGGTTGTTCTTTCTCTCACAAAGCAGGTAGATTCTTTTTTATCTGTTTTTGTTGGAGAAGGAATCTTAGAACACTTAAACTGTTTGAAATCAAATGCCCAACAACAAGAAATGGGTTGAAAAGAACATGGTATGTCCACATAATGGACTGCTTGGCAGCTTATAAGTATGTGTCAGAACTGTATTTATTGACATGAAAGCCATCCTGGTTTACAAATTGCCTCTTAGATGCTCTCCTACACTCCTTCAAAGAAGGAACCACAAGAATAATTAAACAGTCAACTGTAATCAGGTGTTTAATATCCCTTTTCTCATGCCGTATTGTGAATGTTTTGCTCATGGCTCTATGTGAGTGCCTATACATAGTAGACTCTCAACTACTTGCTGAATGAGTGAATAAGTAAACGAATAAATAAGGAAACAGATATACATATATACACACATATACACAGACATATTTGATTCTTCAGACATTCCAAAACTGTATATGTATCAGAGTAGCATTTCCTAAAGAAAAATAAATACTTACAAATTTTGACATAAAATTTGTCCCACTATTGGGATTAGGAATTATTTTCATTTGCTCTTCCAGAAGCCATCAGAGACAACTAAAACTATGGAAATGCATGGAAATGTTCAGGCATATATATATATACTAATAGTTATCAGTATCATCAATTGCTAATAGATTTATTGTTGGGTAGTATTTTTAGTCTCATTTTTCAAAGGAGGAAATTAAGGTACAGATGGGTGAAGTAACTGTCCAAGGCCATCATGTTCCTGTCAGATTTCAAACCTGTGCAGTTGAACTCAGTGTCTGGACTAATGAGGACTACATCATATGACAGAAAAGGGGGCTTTACCAGACAGTACTAGTACCAGCTATCTATCTGTTTTGCCCATCTAGGTTTCTTTTTTTTTTTCTCCTTCCTTCCTTCCTTCCTCTTTTTCTTTTTTTTTGTTAAACAATGAAATGTTGCATAATTTAAGAGTTATTTAAAAAATATATTCAAATGCTGTCTGGAGCACTGGTCCCTCCCTCCCCCCACAACTGCCGTGGAGTCAATTCTGACTCATAGTGATCTTATGGAGTTTCCAAGGCTATATATCTCTACAGAAGCAGACTGCCACATCTTTCTCCCTCGGAGCTGCTGGTCATTTCGAAGCGCTAATGTTTCAGTTAGCAGTTGACTGCTTTAACCACTGTGCCACCAGGGCTCCTCATTGTTCCGCAGACATCTGAAACTCAGCATGGCCCCCAGGAAATCACGGTACAAACAAACAATGCGCTGAATGCAGAAGAAAGAGAATTCAGTCTAATATAAGTAACAAATAGGGTTGAAAATCAGAAAGAAAAACATTACAAAGAAAATGAAAAAAAAAAAAAAATTAGCAATAACCTAAACCTAAAATCCTAGATTTTATCAACAGAAATGGTGAGGAAAAGGCTCTAAAGCATCATCGAATTAATAAGTTGATAATTAGAGAAACAGTCTCAAAAAAATGTTTAATGTAAAAGGTAACCATTATTATATAAGATTAATAGTTGAAGAAGGCTGTATGAGAAGGCTTTGTATTATTTTTGCAACTTTTTTGGTAAATCTGAATGATTTCAAAATAAAATGTTAAAAAATTTACAAATATATTTTAAAAACAGCCATTAGCAATATCAAAAATAGAATTAATAGTACTCAAAAATGTAAGTGAAAGAAAAGCAACGGAAAAATAGCCCACAAAGGAAAATATAGAACACAAAGGAAACCACATGGAAGAATCAAACACATAATTCTAGTACATCAATTACTTTTCATCCATTCTGTAGATTTTCAAAAGCCAGGCAAACTTCCCTATCAATTTATAATTGATGATTTCCCTGATCTTTGGTCTCATTTATCAAAACAGCTGATTACTGCAACTGCAGCTAGACTCTGATGTGACTTACTTTTATCGAGTGCCTACTGTGTACTAGTTTCTGTTCAACTGTTTTTACAGGCTCTATTTCATTTAACCTTCAAAACTATCTTGTGAGTTATATAGTTCTTATTCATAGTTCATAAATGCAGAGACCAAAGCTCAAAGAGGTTTTAAAAAGCTTATTTCTATTAAATAACTAGTAATCAGTAGAAAACCAAACCCCTTGCTTTTGAGTCAATTCCGACTGATAAAAAAAAAAATAGGGACCCTTTGTAGAACAGTGTAGAACTGCTCCATAGGATTTCCTAGGCTGTAATCTCCACAGAAACAGACTGCCAGTGTTTCTCCCATGGAGCAGCTGGTAGGTTAGAACTGCTCCCTTTCTATTAGCGGCCAACTGCTTAACCACTGCACCTCCAGGGCAGATTCAAATCCACAACATTACTAAGTTTTGTGCTCCCCTCAAACTCAAAGAGTGCCATGCTTCCGAGTGAGTAACAGCTTTAACCAATCTACTACTGCCTTCCACTCACTAATATCCCCTGAATAATACATGCCCCAAGAAAACCAGTGGTGTCCTTGAACATCAAGACTTAAGAAGGACATACCACACACTGCAATCTGTGACCCACATCAGGAGATCCCCAAAGAAAAAGAGAGTTATAACTACTCTTTATGATTTACTGACCTTCCTGTCTAACACTCAGCTAGGCAAAGACTCAGAAAATACAGAGTGACAGTGCTGGGTTAAGCAGCCATTCCTAACATTTAGGCGGGGGTAGTGGTAGTTTTTGAGTGGTAGTTTAGGAAACCCTGGTGGCATAGTGGTTAAGTGCTACGGCTGCTAACCAAAAGGTCAGCAGTTCGAATCTGCCAGGCGCTCCTTGGAAATTCTGTGGGGCAGTTCTACTCTGTCCTAAAGGGTCGCTACGAGTCAGAATCGACTCGACGGCACTGAGTTTGGTTTTTTGAGTTTAGTGGTACTTTAGTGGTAGTTTAGTGGTAGAATTCTCACCTTCTATGCAGGAGATCTGGGTTCATTTCCTAGCCAGAGCACCTTATGTGCAGCCACCACCATCTGCCAGTGGAGGCTTGGGTGTTGCTATGATGCTGAACAGGTTTCAGCAGTTTTCGGACTAGGAAGAAAGACCTGGCAATCTATTTCTGAGTAATTAGCCAACGAAAACCCTGTGGATCACAATGATCCCATTGTGCATGGAGTTACCATGAGCTGGGGGCCAACTCAACAGCAGCTAACAACATTTGAGCAGGTGGGTGAGTAAATCTTAACAATGACAACCTGGCTGATGGTTCCAGGCTTAGCAGGTAAAGAACTTCAAGATGTAGAGAAAACAGCAATCCCCACCTAAATGAAAGATTAATTAGAATGATCAAGTCTTAACTCCCTACACTTTTCTTCGCTCCACTTCCCAAAGTTCATCTGTTTTTGCATCTGTCCTTTCTCTCCTTCCTCCCCTCTTAGAAGAATTGGGGTCTTTCCCTTCCCTCTAAGGCTAGTTAACCTCAATCTATGGTCTACCTCCTCCCTTCTCTCTCCTCTAGGACCCTGTTCTAACAATGATTTCCCTACTTGCTAATTTCTTTAATTTTTGTCATTAATTCTTTACCTTCATTTTTTTAATTTAAAGTTAATATTCTCCCTAATTTCCTCTCAAACATCTACCTTGTGTCACTCACCACAAATATTCTTGGAAGTGTCATCTTCACCTACACATCTTCACCTCCCACTAACTCCTTAACTGCTATCTGATTTTGATCAGCAGTATCACGCTACAACTATGCCACCTCACTTCCCTTAGGAACCCACTCCTAAGAACTTGGTGTGAAGCCTCCTGGTCCATTTTAAAAATACTTTTGTGATGTACATATGTAATCATGAAAATATGGTATTTCAGGGTGTTTGAATTTACACATTTTGTTATCATACAATGCATATTATTCTGCAACTTAATTTTTTTTTTACTCAACATTTGTTTTTTTAGCTCTCTCCATGTTATCTAGGTCAGTCATTTTATATTTTATTCATCCATTTTCCTACTGAAGGGCATTAGGTTGTTTCCAATTTTCTGCTACCAAAAAAAAAAAAAAACAGTGGCTGCAATGAACATCCTCCTTGTGCACACTTTCAAGACCTTCTGGGGGACACACCCAAAAGTGTAACTGCTCTATCATATGGCACACTCTTTTACAATTTTACTAGGTACCTTCAGATTGTTCCTCATAATGGTTGTATTAAGTTCACTGCCACCACTGGTATTGGACCATTCTCTTTTCCCCATATCCTTGCTAACACTTGATATCATCAGACTTTTACATTTTTGCCCATTTGGTAAAAATGAATAGAATTTCACCAGATTACTATAAGGTTCAATACTCTTTTTCTATGATATTCAGATTTGTTTTCTGAGCAGCCTGGTCATCAATCCTTTGCCAATTTTTCCATGAGGCTTTTTAAAACAAAAACAACAAAAAACAGTAGGTGTTCTTTATATAGTCCTGATACTAATCCTTTCTTTCCAAACCAAAAACTCAGTGCCGTTGAGTCGATTCCAACTCATAGCAACCCTATAGGACAGAGTAGAACTGCCCCATAGAGTTTCCAAGGAGCGCCTAGTGGATTCAAACTGCTGACCCTTTGGCTAGCAGCCGTAGCACTTAACCACTACACCACCAGGGTTTCCAATCCTTTCTTTAGATACTGCAATTACATGTTTTTATGCTATAATTATTTTCGTTCGAACTTTGTTTATGAAGTTAGGCCTCAGTATTTTAAAAAGAGCAACATAAGTGATTCTGATGTGAAACCAGACTTGAGAAACACTGCTCCTAAAAAAATTCAGAAAACTCTTCTAAGTAGCAATGAGATGATAAAAATTGCAGGGTAAAAGATGGGATACAGGGTTCATGCTGCACTTCTAGCCCCAACTGGCCTTATCTCATAATAGCATGAAATTACAAATGCATAAGAGGTTAAAAAAAATAAAACTCACTGTGTATTCATTTGGCATTTTTTTAGTTTCTCTTCCAATTCAGGTAAATCTCGCAGATCTGCTCCAATAATGGCATATCTCTTTGAATCCAACATGTGTCCATCTGCAGATGCAAGAAGAAGGAGATATTATAACTTCAATGGGTATAGCCTTTTCAAAATTAAAGTAACTTTATTCTTTTCCCCATTACAAAAATATACGCCAGTTGTTAAAAAAAAAAAAATCAGATGAGGGTGAAAATTAACCAAAATAGCGTACCTTCCAAAGTTAACTATTAGCATTTTGGTGTATAACATTCCAGCCTTTTTCTTATGTGCTTAAACTTATATATACTGCATACGCGTTCATTCCCTCTCTTCCTTTCCATCCCTTCCTATCTTTCTCTCTCACACACACACAGACACACACACACTCTCTCTCTCTCTCTCTCTCTCGAGAAAAGAACATAGGATCACCCAATACTTGCTTTGACAACTACTTTTCCTACTTACCAACAGCATCGGGGATATCATTCTCTGAAATGATTTCACAGTATTCCACTGTGTGGATAAAACAGAACCTATTTAGCTAATCCCCCACTACTGGACATATGGTATTTCCAAGTTTTCTCTATATTAGCTACTGCAATGAGCATCCTTGTATATACACCATGAAGTACCTAGGCAGTTATTTCTTTAGATTACTATGAGTAGAATTATGAGATCAAAGAGTAAAAGAGTAAGTCCATGTAAATATCGGTACAGATTGGCAGACTGCTCTCTAAATAGTATGCCAAAGTGGGATATATTATTTTTTTAAAGAAAAAAGCTTAAGTACTAACGTATTTACAAATAAAATGATAAAATGTGCTTTAAAATATTTCAGCAGATGTGGCATGGAGTGGTATTTGGTCAGTGGTTCTCAAGCTTTGACAGGTATCAGACTCACTGGGAGGGCCTGTTAAAACACAGATGGCTGGGCCCCACCACCAGAGTTACTGATTCAGTACATCTTGGAGAATTTGCATTTCTAACAAATATCCAGATGATGATGCCCCTGTTCTGGGGACTACACCTTTAGAACCATTGGCATAGAAGGAATGAGACTGGCCAAGTACTGGCAATAGTTAAAGCTAGGTGATGGGAACATGGAAGTTCATTGAACTAGTTATGATATGTCTGTGTATGCTTGAAAATTTTTTCAACTCAAGTTTAAACAAACAGATTATAAAAAGAAAATTGCTTGATGGTTTTCCAGAAGCATTATTTACTCAATTTCCTCCAGGGTACAATCCATGGAAGGAACTGAAATGTCCAACAGCCAAGCTATAATACTGCTAATAATGCAAGTTCTTTTGGCTTTGAGAACTCATATCAAAAAATATTGAAAAGTCTAAGGTACAACATTTTAGTAGGTTCTCCCTCATTATCTTGATAACCACAGTTGGCTGATTCAAATACATTTGGTAACACACCATGAGCTAAAAGAAATACCTTCTAGGAGCCTACTAGATGTCAGGAAAGCACTAAAGGGTAAGCAAAACCAAAACCAAAACTCACTGCCGTCGAGTCGATTCCGACTCATAGCGACCCTACAGGACAGAGTAGAACTGCCCCATAGAGTTTCCAAGGGGGTGCCTGGTGGATCTGAACTGCTGACCTTTTGGTTAGCAGCCATAGCTCTTAATCACTACGTCACTAGGTTTTTCTAAAGGATAAGCAGGGAAACCCAAAATCTGCCCCAGAATGCTACAATGCAAAAAGGCACTTGTCTGCTCTATTGTGAAAACAAATTATGGTTCCTAGAAGCCCACGTGCCTTCTTCCAAGTAACAAACATATTAATAACATATGGAACACGTTTTGCCATTCCTGACCAAAAAAACAGAATTTTGAAGCATTTGTTTCTCAGGGGAGATGTATCTTACTCAGAGATTAGAATCTAAAGTTAGCACATTTAATCATTTCAGGAGGTAGCATATGATCAAGAACTGCCGGTACTGTTGCCGCCAGCTCTGCCACAGGGCCCTTTCCGGGCCTGTCACCGACCTCAGTGTTAGAGCCCATGACCTGTGTTACAGCTCTTTTAGGGGGTTCCTTGCCTCCTCTCTCTACTTCTGTCTTCTTTCTTCTTTCTGCTTCTGTCTGTCCACCTCTGTGGGGTTGCCGCATATATAAGCAAACTCCTGGTCAGTTTCAAGGAATGGCCCTTCCACCAGGGCCAGGAACTGACCAATCCCCTCTCGGTAGGCCACAGATACTTCATTTGCTTAGTAGGCTATAGTCAGTTCATTTGCATAAGTATATTGACCAATCCCTGCAAAGTGCGTAAAATAAACCAACCACAGGGTAGGTTGCAGCCCAGAGCCAGGCAAAACATATCAAATCTCAAGTTGTCTACAGCTTACCCAGGAAATGTCAATCAACCTGGACAAAAGTAACAACACCTACTGAGGAAGAAAACTAGGGCAAAGGTAAACTCCTCAGGGCTTAGGGGAAAAGGCTCCAGAGCTGTTTTTCCAAAGAACCAAGGCAAAAGTCCACACAATCGAACTCATTTAACCACAATGGCCGTATTAAAGTGCTGAGCTGCACAGTCCCCATATTGTGTACTGAGGCACCCTGTATGCAGCAAACCATAGGGCAGAGTGGGGTATTCTACATTTTTGAGGTTAGTGCAGAGATACTCCGTATCAGTCAGACATATACTACTAGCTCAAGGTAGTTCACAATTTCAACATTAGATCACTCTGCATTCCTTTTAATGACATACCTTTGTGAAGCTGGGTTTCAGATATTGCGATTAAATTTTTTTTTTTTTTTACCTGTGCAAACATTAATGACGAACAGGAAATTAGGGTGGTGGTGCCTAATTTGATTCCAAGGTGCAGTTATGCAATGCTCAACAGAAGCACATATTCCATTAGTAAGTAAGTGTGGTTACTTAAGAATGAAATGAGGTGCCCTGGTGGTGCAGCGGTTAAGCGCTCGGCTGCTAACCAAAAGATTGGCAGTTCAAACCCACCAGATGCTCCGTGGAAGAAAGATGTGGCATTCTGTTTCCATAAAGATTACAGCCTTGGAACCTCTATGGAACAGTTCTACTCTGTCCTATGGGGTAGCTATGAGTTGGAATGGCAATGGGTAAAAATGAAACAAAATTATTATTTGTTCTTTCAATTTATTTGCATTACTTTTTCACATGTTAATAAGGTTTTAGCCATATACCCCTCTGTCACTTTGTTGTACTGTGGTGGCTTGCATGTTGCTATGATGCTGGAAGCTATGTCACCAGTATTTAATACCAGCAGTATCATCCATGGCGGACAGGTTTCACCAGGTTTCCAGACTAAGACAGACTGGTGATCTACTTGCTAAAATTAGTCAATGAAAATCCTGTGGATCACAACAGAATATTGTCTAATACAGTGCTGGAAAATGAGCCCCCCAAGCTGGAAGGCACTCAGAGTATATAGTAGCCACAACGATGGACTTAAACATACCAACAATTGTGAAGATGTGAAGACGGTGCAGGACTGGGCCACATTTCATCCTGTTGTATATGGGTTGCCATGAGTCACAGCTGACTTGACAGCAACTAACAAGTTTTTAGAACATAAACACTTACTAAGATGCTTGAACCCAACTACTTAATAAACAGAACTGTTGAGGTTTTTTTGTTTTGTTCTGGATTAAGGGCACTGTGAAAAAATTACTGAGACACATAGTGCACTGTGAACTAAGAAAGGTTGGGACCCCCAGTCTAGCTCAATGCCTGGAATGTAGTGGGAGCCTTCTGTGAAGACCAGACCACAAACTATTAAATCCAGGCAGATGCCTGAGTGAGCCCTGCTGAGAAGTTCCATCAAGATGACCCCAACCCAAACTGCCAACCTGCAGAATTGTGAGCTGCACAGATGATAGCTGTTTTAAGCTACATGCTTCGCAGTGGTTTATAACAGAGCAAAAGTGAACACATGCTTTAATTATCTGCTTCATTAAGCTCATATGCTATATCACCTTAACTAGAATACGCACAGAGAGCTGGAGATTTACACGTTGTAATACAGTAGTTAAATACACAAAGACACACATACACTGAATCCACAGTGCTGGGGTATCATACAACTAATGATCTCTTCCATCGCCTCCAGGAAGTATTTCAAGAGAGTTGTGTTCTTAAACACTGCTGACCTGTAGTGAATCCTTTGCCCATTCATTGTATGTCTTCAATGATGGACTTACTAAGTATTACAAAGTTCCTTTGGCCCACAGCATCTCCAGGAAGTATTTCAAGAGAGATGTGTTCTTTTGTGCTGCCGACCAGTAGTGGATCCCATTACCCATTCATTATATGTCATCAATAATGGACTTATTATTATTATTATTACAAAGTGTACCTTTGGCCCATAGGTTTTTCCTTGGAGATTTCAGTTAAAAAAAAAAGAGGTTATAAAATGGCGGTAGTCTCCAGTGGATTTCAGGACCACATAAACCCTGTTGCTGTCGAGTCAATTCTGACATATAGCGACCTTATAGGACACAGAACTGCCCCATAGGGCTTCCAAGGAGCAACTAGTGGATTTGAACTGCCGACCTTTTGGTTAGCAGTTGCACTCTTAACCACTGTACCACCAGGGCTTCCTGGACCACACAGAAGATTCATCTGTTCATCTGTCCATTTGTCCACCCATCTAATACTGAGCTCTCATTATGTGTGGGGCACTAAGCCATGTTTTGGGAATAAACTGCTGAACAAGACATGGTCCCTGTCCTTATGGGGTTTATAATCCAGCAAGGAAAATGAACAATGAACAAGGACAGGTGTGGTGAATGTTACAAAGAAGTAAAGAGTGTTACATGTACGGGATATATAACATGTTTCCCACTTTCCTTAGAGCAGAGTCCAACACGAGACCCTGCCTAATGCAGCCGAGGCTGCCTTTTTCAACTTCATCTTAAACCATTCACCTCCTTCTACCCCAAGCTCCAGCCACACTGGCCCTTTGAGTTCCTCGAATGCACAGTGCTCCTTCTCTTCTTAAGCCTGCCTTGTTCTGAGGCAATCTCCTCCCTGAATAGCTTCTCCTTCTTAGGGTTCAGCTGAAAGGCCTGCTGCCAGTCTGAAAGGCTTTTATTTGTTGTTTTTCTTTATATCCACTTAATTCCCCAAGGATGTTGAGCTGAGAATACAGTGGTGGACAAGGCAGAAAAGATCCCTGTACCCATGAAGCTTACACTTCTCTCCATAGTGAGAGGTAGGTCTTTACCCTGGGTGGTCAGGGAGGACCTCTCTGAGGAGGGGACAGCTCAGCTGAGGCCTGAATGATGAGAAGGAAATGGTCAAGCAAAGAGCTAGAGTTAGTAGAAGAGAGTTGCAGGCCATGACAAGAGTGGGTAGAAAGGCTTGAAGGTGAGAGCAAGCTTGGCACATTCAGGGGGCAGCACAAAGGCATGTGGCTAGATCATAGTTACTGTGGTCAAAAATAAAATCAGGAGGCAGAGAGACGCCTGATTCACCATGTGGGTGGCATCCTGTAGGAGGTTTAATGCAGGGGATAACAGAACCTGATCTACTTTTTAAAAACTCATCCTGCCTTATTTTCATGTGTGCCCCTTTATATACTTTCAATTTTTTACCCAATGCATATTTTAGCTTAAAAAAACAAATCTCCAATTCTTAGATGCATATTTTTTCGCATTTTACCATTGCTGAAACCAGGATACATCTAACAATCAACGATGTGTCGGTTTAATTGTTGGCACTTTTGCTTCCTTACTGATAAATAAATAAATGATGGTGCCTCTTACGATCGCAGCCTCATAGGTGTGATGATACAGGGTAATTTTTAAATGAAATTTCTGTCAGCTTTATTATCACCTATTACTCTTCTCAAATTTTCATTCACATTTGTATTTTAATTATCTTTATTTAAATTCTCCTTTCTTGTATGACACCAAGATCAAAAGCTACAAAGGACAGGACTGGGAAGTTTGCTTTCATAAGACACAAACACAAAGTTAAAGGTAAAATAAAAGAGTAAAAGAAAGATCTGCAATAAAAAGTCTGACAAAGAACCTTTATGAAAGAACATATTATAAAGAGTTCTTACAAATAGAAAAGAAAAGAAGTAATTCAACCAAAACAAAAAATTGGCAAAAGAATTGAAAAGAACATTTACAACAAACTCCCAAAGAGCAATAACACTAAGAAAAGATCATCCATCTCAGTAGCATTCAAAGTTATACAGGATTTTTGAATAGGAGGACATCATTTCAGCATACTGGATTTAGGAATTAAAAAAATGGTAATACCCAGTGTTAGTGAGGGTGCAAAATCAAAAACCAAACCCGTTGCCATCAAGTTGATTCTGACTCATAGTGACCCTACAGGACAGAGTAGAACTGCCCCACAGAGTTTCCAGATGGCCATGATTTACCAGGGCATGAAAAGAGCAAGCTGCAAAACCATATGTATAAATTATTCACTGTTTACTAAAATTACACATAAATCTATATTTATATATGGTAGCATAGATTCATTCATTCAACAAATATCTATTCAATGTATATATACACACTCATTCAACAAGAATTTATCGAATCCTTTATATGCCATGCACTGGAATACATTTATGTGTATGTATTTTATTAAAATTACATATAAATCTATTTATATATGGAAGTACAGATTCATTCATTCATAAATATTTATCTAATATATATATATGTTCATTCAACAAAAATGTACTGAAACTTTTATGCTAGGAATATATTTATATTTGGATATATTTACCTATCTGTAGGTATACTGTTCATCTGCTTAGAAAACACTCAGAGTGTTGTTTATAGCTAGCGGTGGGATTATGGAGGGTCTTTACCTTCTACTTTATGTATCTCTACATTGTTTGATCAAAGATAATGCAAAGTACTAAATCTTTCACTACAGGTAATTATTCTGACACAAATATTAACCAAATATATAGAAAATAGTAATAGAAAAAGTATGGAGAAAGCAAATAGACCAATAATAGCAAAGCTTGAAGAGATTCTACTTGTAATTTGTATGAGGAATAAAGGGGTAGGAGGGAGATTTTCTGTGGAAACTTTACTGGGAATCCAGTCACCTGAGGGATGACTAAAGCATTTTGATTGCATGTAAAAGGAGATCTATCCAGAGGCCTGATGTTTATGGTGTTATCTGTGTCAACCATCCAATAAGGCATGTTTTCTCCCCTGAATTACTAATAAACCACTGCCAGACACAGACTGAAAACAATGGAAGATTCTAGAAAAGGTTTACTATAATTTGCAATTATTAGAAATAAGAAAAGTATTGTTAGAAACATTAAGGTAGAAGACTAAGTGTTAAAATGAGTTGTCTTCTGTTCTAAGAAATATCAAAGAGTGTAATCTGGGTTCGTGTACTTATCAGAGATCCCCACTATAGCACTTCGCTTTGGCAGTTGTTTTTAATAAATGAGTACATGGCATCTAATCAAATCAACAAATGCTGACTTAGCATTTCCTACATGCTAAGCCCTGAATCGGGGTTCTAAAAGATAATCAGTAAACTTAAATTCATTCATAGATGTCCTTCACTCCATAAGCTCTGGCTCCCAAGGAAGGAACCTCAAAGCTAGTAATTCTTGAGGTGTGAATAGGAGAGGGGAAAAAAATGTCAGATTGAGGAAAACAGTGTATTCAAGTGCCTGAACTACATATATTGTTTTAAGAACTGAACAAAACATGAAAGAGACCACATCTCATTGTTTAAGACAGGGTTCACAAACTCGAATGCCTGTGGGGATCTGTCATGGATTGAACTGTGTCCCCCCAAAACATGTGTCAACGTGGCTAGGCCATGATTCCCAGTATTGTGTGATTGTCCTCCATTTTGTGATTTTTCCTGTGTGTTATAAATCATAATCTCTGCCTGTGGTTAAAGAGGATTAGGGTGGGATGTAACACTCTTGCTCAGGTCACATCCCTGATCCAATGTAAAGAGAGTTTCTCTGGGGTGTAGCCTGCACCACCTTTTATCTTACAAGAGATAAAAGGAAAGGGAAGCAAGCAGAGAGTTGGGGACATCATAACAGCAAGAAAACAGCACTGAGAGCAGAGTGCACCCTTTGGACCTGGGGTTACTGCATGGAGGAGCTCCCAGTCCAAGGGAAGATTGATCACAAGGACCTTCCTCCACAGCTGACAGAAAAAGCCTTCCCCTGGAACTGACGCCCTGAATTTGGACTTCTAGCCTACCAGACTGTGAGAAAATAAATTTGTTTCTTAAAGCCACCCACTTACAGTATTTCTGTTATAGCAGCACTAGATGACTAAGACAGGATCTATTTAAGCTTCCGGACCTAACTTCCACATCACAAGAAATGTAAGGGATAGAGAACCAAAAGAAAGGGCACCAAAAAGAAATAATCAGGCAAATCTAGAATGAGGGACATTCTACAGGCAACCATCCTGGACTCTTCAAAATGTCAGTGCTATGAGGGGGAAAAAGTGTGGACTGTTTCTCAATCCTGGCACTATATGCATTCCTTGTTGTGGGGGTCTGTCCTGTGCATTGTAGGATGTTTAGCTACATGCCTTACCTCTACTAACTAGATGCTAATATAAGCAAATGCACAGGTAAACACAAGATGTGACAATTAAAACTGCTTGGTGGGCACAATCGCCTTTGGTTAAGAACGCTGAACTGTGGTTAAAATACACCAGACATCAGTAACCAAGTGGAAGGGATGAACCTAGACTGGATATTGGTTGTTCATTTGTTGAATGACCACCTACCCCATGATTGCTTAAATATTACTAAGCAACTTTTGTCTCCTAGATAAGATTTACAAAAAATCCTGTTATCAAATCCTGATTTAATCCTATTTGTTGATGGGTCATATTTAAAGGCTAAACCTACCAGTTCTCATTACCAGAGAGGATATGCCATGGCCACTTCCACCAGGGACCTCAAAAGTGGCACCCTGAATCCAGACATAAATCCATCCACATATGTGCAGCTGCTATTTGACAAAGGCCCAAAGTCAGTGAAACGGGGAAAAGACAGTCTCTTTAACAAATGGCGCAGGGATAACTGGATACCCACCTGCAAAAAAATGAAACAAGACCCATACCTCATACCATACACAAAAATTAACTCAAAATGGATCAAAGACCTGAATATAAAATCTGAAATGATAAAGATCATGGAAGAAAAAATAGGGACAATGTTAGGTGCCCTAATACATGGCATAAACAGTATATAAAACATTACTAACAATGCACAAACACCAAAAGAGAAACTAGATAACTGGGAACTCCTAAAAATCAAACACCTATGCTCAAGCAAAGACTTCGCCAAAAGAGTAAAAAGATTACCTACAGACGGGGAAAAAGTTTTTAGCTATTACATTTCTGATCAGTATCTGATCTCTAAAACCTACATGATGCTGCAAAATCTCAACAACAAGACAAATAACCCAACTAAAAAACAGACAAAGGATACAAACAGACACTTCGCTAAAGATGACATTCAGGTTAACTACCAGATACATGAGGAAATGCTCACCATCATTAGCCATTACAGAAATGCAAATCAAAACTACAATGAGATTCCATCTCACTCCAACAAGACTGGCATTAATCCAAAAAACACAAAATAATAAATGTTGGAGAGGTTGTGGAGAGAGTGGAACACTTATACACTCCTGGTGGGAATGTAAAATGGTACAACCACTTTGGAAATTGATTGAGCACTTCCTTAAAAAGCTAGAAACAGAACTACTATATGATCCAGCAAACCCACTCCTTGAATATATCGTAGAGAAATAAGAGCCTTTACATGAACAGATATATGCACACCTATGTTCACTACAGCACTGTTTACAATAGCAAAAAGATGAAAGCAACCAAGGTGCCTATCAATGAAGGAATGGATAAATAAATTATGGTATATTCACACAATGGAATACTACACATCAATAAAGAACAATGATGAATCCGTGAAACACTTCATAACATGGAAGAATCTAGAAGGCATAATGCTGAGTGAAATTAATCAGGTGCAAAAGGACAAATATTGTGTGAGACCACTATTATAAGAACTCAAGAAATAGTTTAAACAGAAAAAAAAAATATTATTTTATGGTTACGAGAGTGGGGAATGAGGAAGGGAGGGAGAGGGGTATTCATTAATTAGATAGTAGACAAGAACTATTTTAGGTGAAGGGAAAGACAACACACAATACAGGCGAAGTCAGCACAACTGGACTAAACCAAAAGCAAAGAAGCTTCCTGAATAAACTAAACATTTCAAAGGCCAGTGTAGCAGGGGCAGGGGTTTGGGGACCATGGATTCAGGGGACATCTAGTTCAACTGGCATAATAAAATCTATTAAGAAAACATTCTGCATCCCACTTTGGAGAGTGGTGTCTGGGGTCTTAAATGCTAGCAAGCGGCCATCTGAGATCCATCAATTGGTCTCAACCCACCTGGAGCAAAGGACAATGAAGAACACCGAAGACACAAGGTAATTATGAGTCTGAGACAGAAAGGGCCACATAAACCAGAGACTACATCATCCTGAGACCAGAAGAACTAGATGGTGCCCGGCTACAACTGATGACTGCCCTGACAGGGAACACAACAGAGAATCCCTGAAGGAGCAGGAGAACAGTGGGATGCAGACCTCAGATTCTCATAAAAAGACCAAACTTAATGGTCTGACTGAGACTGGAAGGACCCCGGAGGTCATGGTCCCCAGATCTTCTGTTAGCCCAAGTCAGGAACCATTCCCAAAGCCAACTCTTCAGACAGGGATTGGACTGGACCACAAGATAATGATACTGGTGAGGATTGAGCTTCTTGGATTAAGTAAACACATGAGACTATGTGGGCATCTCCTGTCTGGAGGGGAGATGAGAAGGCAGAGGGGGACAGAAGCTGGCTGAATGGACACGAAAATAAAAGGTGGAGAGGAGTGTGCTGTCTCATTAAGGGGAGAGCAACGAGGAGTATACAGCAAGGTGTATATAAATTTTTTGTATGAGAAAAAAATAAAATACGTCTCTCAAAAAAAAAAAAAAAAAAAAAGTGGCACCCTTCCTGATGTCACTCCAGCTCAGTAACCTGAACTGACTGCACTTTTAAGAGCTTGCAAACTGGTTTCTGGACGGTTGGTAAGTATTTACACAGATTCGAGGTATGCTTTTAAAAGCTACTCATGATTTTGGTGTTATGGAAACAAAGGTTCTTCTGGGACCCAAATTAAAAATAGCCCTTTAGTAGCAGACTTCCTGGAAGCCCTTTTTCTACGCTCTGAGATCACTGTAATTAAAATTCAGGCCCATCAACCCAAAGAGGTTCTACAAACAGAAAAAAATTAAAGGAAACAACCTGGCTGACAGAGCAGCTAAACGGGCTGCCTCCCAATTACCCTTTTAAGATGTCACCCTCATTCATGACTGTGATAATTCCACTCATGATCATGATGAAAAGGAGAGAGTAAATAATAATAATACGACAGTTAAAAATCAAAACCAAATCCATTGCCATCAAGTTGATTCCAACGCATAGCGAATTCATAGGACAGAGTAGAGCTGCCCGACAGGGTTTTCAAGGAGCAGCTGGTGAATTCAAACGGCCAACCTTTTGGTTAGCAACCAAGCTCTTAACCACGGAGAACAGTTAGGATGCCTGTAAATATGGCACCCGTAAAATGTTGCCTACCAAAATTTACCAGAAAGAAATTTCAGAATCACTTTCTAAACATCAACAGTTAACACCCACAGATGAAATTAGAGAATGAAAACAGACCAACTATTATCAAGATCCAACTACTAGATTTGTAGATCAGGTCTAATAAAAAGCCCACTTTTAGCAGTGGGATGCAGACTCCAAATTCTCATAAGACCAGACATAATGGTCTGACTGAGACTAGAAGGACCCCAGTGGTCATGGCCCCCAGACCTTCTGTTGGCCCAGGACAGGAACCATTCCAGAAGCCAACTCTTCAGATATGGATTGGCCTGGACAATGGGTTGGAGAGGGATGCTGGTGAGGAGTGAGCTTCTTGGATCACTTAAGACTATGTTGGCATCTCCTGCGAAGGGGAGATGAGAGGGTGGAGGGGGTTAGAAGCTGGCAAAATGGACACGAAAAGAGAGAGTGGAGGGAGAGAGCGGGCTGTCTCATTACAGAGAGAGTCATTGGGAGTGTGCAGCAAGGTGTATATGGGTTTTTGTGTGAAAGACTGACTTGATTTGTAAACTTTCACTTAAAGCACAATAAAAAGTATTAAAAAAAAAAAAAAAAAAAACCAAAAACCCACTTTCCAGAATGCTTACATGATCCTATGGTTCGAAATTGCTGGCATAATAATATATGAATAACAGCAGATGAACTAATCAGGGCTTTAGAAGCCCATTCGTGGGGAGATTTTTCCGCTGTTGTGGACCATGTTCTTTCTCACAGTTTTGAAGATCATACTCTCCCTTGTTTCAACCCTGTTAATTCTCCTCACAAATTTTTAACAGTTATGTATAGTCCCTCGTGCTGGGGTACTGTTTTGAATGATGAACCACCTTTTAACATGCTTATAGAAAATCCTTCCAGGCCTGGAGGAGTTGCCTTAAAGGATTTATTTGAACATCAAAATCAGCCCCACATGATAAAGTGGAGAAATGGAAAAAACATAGTTGTTCCCAATGCTCCATCTCTGGGATATGGATTGGGTCCAAGGAAAACTTAGTTCTCCCCAAATCCTTACAAGCCCTTGTACTGGAGGCATTGCATGAATACCCATTTGGGAAGAAATAAGATGGTAAAATTTTTTAAAAAATATATTGGTGGGGGCACTTCTATGAAGCTGCTAAACAAGTGGCTTTCCAATGTGCAATTTCCTCTCAATTTAATTCTGGTAAAGCTTATAAGGCTCTACCTGGGACATTTTCTCTGCCTTCACAGCCTATGCTTGAATGGCAGATTGATTTCTTTCAGCTCTCATCCTCAAATGGCTATAAATTTATATTGGTAATGATTTACAGATTTTCTCACTAGGTAGAAGCTTTCCCCAGTTGTCAAGCTACTGCTGCTTTTATGGCTTAAGAAATTCTCGAGAATATCATCCCCACTTGGGAGCCCCAAGGATCTTCTGTAGTGACCAAGGCACTCATTTCACTGGACAAGTAATTAAGGAAATATACAAAATTTTCCCTATTTTTCAGAGACTTGATTGTTCTTATCATCCCCAATCTTCTGGTTTACTTGAAATAACTAATAGTATAATAGAAACTCAACTAGTAAAACTTTCTAAATCTTTACAGTTACCTTGGACTGAGGTATTGCCTCTGATCCTTCTGAATTTGAGGACTATTCCATTTGAACTTCAAAAACTGACTGCTCATGAGCTCATTACTGGACGGCCTACAGCCCTCCCCTATTGAGCAACTTGCCCTGATTCAAATTTGATTCAATCTGATCTGTTTAAATACTGCAAATCTTCAATTCAGTATTCTAAATAATATTTTACAAAAATTAAAGAAGCTTTTGATAATCAAAAGCAAGAAATGTCTAAATATCCACCCAGAAATGTCTAATATTCAACCTAGAGATTGTTTACTGGAAAAGATACCAATTAGAGTTTCTTTGAACCCTGAGAGAAGGGACCTTACCTAGTCCTTCTCACCAATCCTTATGCTGCTAAATTACAGGTGGTTAAAATTTAAATCCATCTCTCCCAATTAAAGAAGACCACAACTCCCACCTGGATGGCCCAAACAACTAAGGATTCAAAGTGAAATTCAGCCACCCAGGTGGTCAGAAGCAGATGACCAGGAGAAGACAGCTCACACCAAGATCATGTGAAAATTCAGGCAGTTGAAAGAAATGTGTTTCCTACTTACTATGTACTTTTTTGTTCTTTTACTCTTCCACAAAGCAGGTCTTCTTACTCGATGGTTTTAGTAATGAAGTAAAATTTAAATAGTTGCTCTAGCTTTATACTTATTGCCCTTAAAATTGCTTTGCTTTACAAGCTATATTTCATTAACTGGTAAAAGACCATAGACTTTTTCTACATCCTATGCAAATCTAAAAACCCTATTATATAAATTTGTTATAAGTATTTTAGCCATTTTCATATTTATTATTTAGGAACACCTTTTATTTTCATTTCATCCTATGCTAACAACTGAAGAAACTTGTTGCCTCATCACTATTATTTTTATGCTTTTTGCTCGTTTGCTTCTTTTGGGCAGTTTTTCTTCATCATGAAACTTTTCTTAAGTTTTCTTCTACTAAGTTAATAACTAATGGTACACTCTAGCAAGAAAATATCTTTGTTAAGTTTATTCAAGTGGTGGCTAATAGTCAATTTAACTGAATGCTGGATCTGTCAGCCTTCCCCACAAACTGTACATGAAAAGTCTGATTTGCTAGCATTACCAATTTTATAGTCTCATACCTAATTGCTATTGTTAATACCAGTGCTATTGCCAGGCAAGCCATTCATGTCAAACTCTAACATTCTCCTGGCTCCCATACTCATCCTTTAGTACCTCACTTTTAACCTCTACAATGCAAACAAGCTGAAGGCCTCATTTTACTCCTATCTTAAAACACAATCAGATTTAGGGGGACTGTCTATTTGCAATAATTCCCTCACTGAAAACTGGCTTCAGAAAGCAAATCAAACTATCTCTCTTCCTAATAATCAGTTCGGAGCAGGAATTCTTTGTGCACCAGCTGGATATATATTTCTACGTGGAAGATCAGAATAATTAGGGGAAAGCATCAATGGCAAACTCTTGGGCTTTACCTTGTTTAGATGGGTGGAGCAGAGATGGCCAAAATACTTTAGGCTATTTAGGAGTTCCCCTGAATATTTACTCTTACAATGAAAGCCTCCACAGGACTGATAATTTAAAGTTATTAGAAAAAAGGAGAACCAGTCTAGAGACCAGGGCCAACTAAGTATAAACATTTTAAAGGAAAACTCTGGCCTAGGTTACTCCTTCTTAAGAGTATTTCTTCCTTGGTATGGAGTCGCTGACTTAGAACATGCAATCCAGAATTTATCTAACACTATGGAACAAGTAGCTGACGATATTACTAATGGAATAGCAATCCAACAGACATCTTTAAACTCCCTTGCCAAAGTATACTGAATAATAGAGGCTCTTGAAATCCTTCTAGCACAGCAAAGAAAAGCTTGTGCCATTGCTAACACCTCCTGTTGCACATGGGTAAACACCTCAGGAGAGGCAGAAATGCTATTCCTTCAGAGTAGCAGTCAGTGAACTGATCAAAGAATTTCTCTCAAAATCCTTGATCAAAAAGAGTGAATATGTAAGGGAATTAAAAAAAAATTGAGGTACCAGATAAAATCTGAAATGGCCTGCTTGAGGTTTGGGTATGACTCCTTTGATGGTAGTTCCATTTTCACCCTAGCAATAGCCATCTTCCATACAGGCCTGTCATGCAGGCTGTTTCTATGGGGGGAATGTCCAGTAATGATGACATTAACTACCCTGCAGCCCACTCCCAGTCACATACCCTTATGATTACCACACTGTAAACAATCTAAGAAACACACATATGTTCTTTTAAGACAATCACCTTATGAGCTCCTGCAACACAAAGTCCTGCCTTATGAGTTCCTGCCACAAGAAGTCCCGCCTTACAATAATCTACTACCAATCAAGTAATGTTTTTTGATAATCTAAGTTTATAAATACTAACCAAGTACTGTACTTCATGTTCTTTGTCCCCTCCTTATAAAATGTCACTGTAATATAGCCATTTTGAAGTCCTGGATTTCACTACATGAAATTCAGTCTCCTCCCGACTTGAGCTGTCTCTTTACTGTCAATAAATCTCTTGATTTTATTTTAATCAAAGTATGGGTGGATACTCTTTTTTTTTTTTTTTTTTATTCTGCTTTAAGTGAAAATTTACAAATCAGGTCAGTTTCTCATACAAAAATTTATATACGCCTTTTGCTACATACTCCTAGCTGCTCTCCCCCTAATGAGACAGCACACTTCTCTACACACTCTATTTCCGTGTCCATTAAGCCAGTTTCTGTCCCCCTCTGTCTTCTCATCTCCCTTCCAGTCAAGAGCTGCCCACATAGTCTCATGTGTCCGCTTGAACCAAGAAGCTCACTCCTCACCAGTATCATTTTCTACCCTATAGTCCAGTCCAATCCCTGTCTGAAGAGTTGGCTTTGGGAATGGTTTCTGTTGAGGTGGATACTCTTTAGACATCTTGAAAAAGGTTTGTTTTACAGAGATGTATGCATTTTGCAAAACTCACCAACACTTAAGATTTGTTCACTTTATTGTGTATAAATTTTACAAAAAAAGCAAACTGTAGACAAATACTGAATTCTAGTGAAAGATACACACCCTTAAGTGTTTAGCTGATTAAATGTAGTAATGTCTGCAAATGACTCTGAAATATATCCAAAAAATAATTGGTCTGATGGATGGATAAAGGCATGAACAGATTGATAAGACCAAAAACAAACCAGGTGCCATCGAGTCAATTCTGACTCATGGCGACCTTGTATGTTTCAGAGTAGAACTGTGCTTCCTAGGGTTTTCATGGCTGTAATCTTTTAGAAACATTGCCAAGCTTTTCTTCCAAGGTGCATCTGGGTAGGTCTGGAATGCATACCTTTTGGTTAGCAGCTGAGCACTTAACTGTACCACCCGGGGGCCTGAATAGATGTAATAAAGGCAATATAGGAAACATCTAGGTGGCGGTTACATGGGTGTTTGCCTTAAAATTCCTTAAACTTTTCTGTATGTTTAAAGTTTTTCATAATTAAATGTTGAGGGAAAAAACTGGGAAGAAAAATTGCTTGAAAGGGCCAATAACATAACATAAACAAATGAAGTAGGTCAGGTATAAGACAACTGAGAATGGCGGGTATACAGCCAAATGTAAAATGAATGACCCCTCTAAATAAGGCAACCACTACTCAATAATTGCCATGTAGGAAACAGGGTCTACTGTTTTTCAATGAAACGTGGAAATCAACATTTCATGAGATATCTCTGGTTTTAAAATATCAGCAACTAATTCAAATTCTTAAACAAACAGAAAAAAAGAATTAAGATTGGTGACCTATGGGTAACTAAGGAGAGTCATACAAAAAAAAAAAAAATTCTTAATTCTTTCATAGTGGCCAAGATACAAGTATATATACGTATCAGCAGAAGTATACGCTGTGTAACATCACACATACGTGCATGCCTACACATCATTTTTAAAAAGAAGGTGGAAGGGAGGCAAAAACACCCATATAGTTCATACTGTAGTAGCTAGGTTAAGGATACTTGCCTATTTTAAGTGAGTCCTCTGAATGCAATTCTACAATGGGTTTTGAAAGCGGAGGCTTTGATCTATGGGAAAATGAGAAAAAAGGATAAAGATGAGTCAAGTACATGATTTACTACAAAAATGTATACACCCTCTCTAGAAATGGCAAATATGTATTGCTACTATTAAAAGAAAGAGGTACTTCCAAAGGACTTAGGTTTAATTAAATTTGACTACAGACACATAGAGTAAAAATTCGGCAAATACAAGGGTTTCAGGTTAGGTCGCCTAAGCATTACATTAAGCCTTTGATGTCAAATCACACACTGAACTTGAAGTATGCAGACTTAGAAATAGGCTAGCAAAAGTTTTCTAAATGTCTCAGGGTTTTTCAAGCCATCTCTAGTTTCTTGCCTCTCCTCAACCAAACAAAAAGTTTAAGATAACGGTTATTTCTCATGGATAAACATAAAAAATTGACTCTTCTACAAACTTAAAATTCAGGAACATTTATGTGATAACATCCTCAGTACACACAAAAAATCAGAAATCAGAGAGCCAAATTCAATGTCCCACCAACCATACCACAAACACCCATGCACTTTTCACCCAGGAACTCAACACTGGGCTTAACTTTGAGACGATTTATTCTTATTTTACTCACAGTTCTATAAAGCTTAGTAATACTTTGTAGTTTCCAAAGTGTCAGAATAGCCATATATCATTAAAGAGCATATTTAAATGGAACATTAGGAAAAGGGGAAAAACTTACTTTTATCAGATAAACTAGAAAAAAATAAAGCTAAAAAAGATTTCAGTTTGTGGGAGCTAGACATTTCCAAAGCACATGCTAAAATTTTTATGTTCATTAAAAGTTTTTAAAATGCTAATAAGATGGAGAAACAAATCACCAACTTTATATGGAAGGCAAAGAGGCCCCGGATAAGTAAAGCATTACTGAAAAAGAAGAAAAAACTGGGAGGCCTTACTCCACCTGATTTAAGAACCTACTATACTGCCACAGTAGTCAAAACAGCCTGGTACTGGTACAACAACAGATACATAGACCAATGGAACAGAATTGAGAATCTAGACATAAATCCATCCACATATGAGTGGTTCATATTTGACAAAGGCCCCAAAACAGTTAAATGGGGAAAAGACAGTCTTTTTAACAAATGGTGCTGGCATAACTGGATATCCATCTGCCAAAAAAATGAAACAAGACCCATTCCTCACTCCATGCACAAAAAGAAGCTGAAAATGGATCAAAGACCTAAATATAAAATCTAAAATGATAAAGATCATGGAAGAAAAAATAGGGACAATGTTAGGTGCCCTAATACATGGCATAAACAGTATATAAAACATTACTAACAATGCAGAAGAAAAACTAGATAACTGGGAGCTCCTAAAAATCAAACACCTATGCTCAACCAAAGACTTCACCAAAAGAGTAAAAAGACTACCTACAGACTGGGAAAAAGTTTTTAGCTATGACATTTCTGATCAGCGCCTGATCTCTAAAATCTACATGATACTACAAAAACTCAACTGCAAAAAGACAAATAACCCAATTAAAAAATGGGCGAAAGATATGAACAGACACTTCACTAAAGAAGACATTCAGGCAGCTAACAGATATATGAGGAAATGCTCACCATCATTAGCCATTAAGAAAAAGAAAAGAAATGCAAATCAAAGCTACAATGAGATTCCATCTCACTCCAACAAGACTGGCATTAATCCAAAAAACACAAAATAATAAATGTTGGAGAGGCTGTGGAGAGATTAGAACACTTCTACACTGCTGGTAGGAATGTGAAATGGTAAAACCACTTTGGAAATCGATTTGGCACATCCTTAAAAAGCTAGAAATAGAACCACCATATGATCCAGCAATCCCACTCCTTGGAATATATCCTAGAGAAATAAGAGCCTTTACATGAACAGATATATGCACACTCATGTTCATTGCAGCACTGTTTACGAGAGCAAAAAGATGGAAGCAACCAAGGTGCCCATCAACGGATGAATGGATAAATAAATTATGGTGTATTCACACAATGGAATACTACAGATCGATAAAGAACAGTGAGGAATCCGTGAAATATTTCATAACATGGAAGGATCTGGAAGACATTATGCTGAATGAAATTAGTCAGTTGCAAAAGGACAAATATTTTATAAGACCACTATTATAAGAACTCAAGAAATAGTTTAAACAGAGAAGAAAATAAAAAAAAAGTTTTAAAAATTTAAGAATTAGCTTTATATTTAAATGATTAATACAAAAGGGTGAATAAAGAGTGGGTTAAAACTATTGAGTAACCCTGACCTTGGGCTTGGAGTTAGGGATTAAAATCTCAGCTCCACCCCTTCCTTTTTCGATGACCTTAGGCAAATTAATTTTTTTAAGTCTCAGTTTTATCATCTGTAAAACGGGGGTAATATGTACACTTAGTTCATGAGTCCATTGTGAGGACTACATGAGACAATCCAAGTGAGGTACCTGACATGATGCAAGGCAAGAAAAGCTCTAAGCAAAGATTAGCAAACTTGTAACCTACATGTCTGCAAAGTCCTTGAATACTCAACTCAGCATGGACCCATTATGTCTCATCTATAATAACTGATTAACTTCAGTCTTCCAGTCACTCATTCATGCAAAAACTATTTACCGCACATCTATTCCGTGCTAGATACCATTCTATGCCCTGGAGATAAAGCAGTAAACATAATAATACGCCTAAAAATTCCAGGCTACTAAACTGTTAGATAAGTCATTTTATAAATGTTCAGGGAAATTACACTAGTAGACAAAAGAGTTACGAGGGAAGGTAGATTTCATTTCAAAGCTGCAAGATACACCAGAATCAGGGTCTAAGGCAAGAAAGAAAGAGGGGAAGGGGTCACAGGAAAGCCATGTCCTACAATGAGGTGTCTAGCGCTCAAGCCTGACATTTAAAGAGCTGGCGCTAAATTCTATCCGGCTCTTTTTCTTCCAGCCAAAACCACACTTACTTGATGTTGTGTATCTTCCTTGTGACTATCGTTGGAAAGTCAACTTCAAAATATTTACTTGGTAGAAGGTTTTCATCCTGGAGAAAAACACACAATAGTCTTTATGATTATTTATTCATTCATTTACCAATCACCTTCTATGTGTCAAGCCCTAGGCACCTAAGTCAACGGGGTATTGAAGGATTTTAAAATTAGGGGAATGATACGGTCAGGAACTTGTCCTCCATTTCCAACGGAGAGGACGGATTTGTGGGAAGCAAGGATGGACGCAACAAAAACGCCACCAGTTGCCATGGAGTCAATTCTGACTCAGGGCGACCCTGTATGTGTCAGAACGGAACTGTGCTCCATACTGTTATCAATGGCTGTGATCTTTCCCAAGGAGATTGCCAGGCCTTTCTTCTGAGGAACCTCTGAGTGGACTTGAACCACCAGCCTCTCAGTTAGTAGCCAAGTGCTTAACCATTTGGTCCACCCAGGGGCTCCTGGAAAATAAGTCAGGAGGCTATTACAGTCACCCAGGCAAGAAATAAGCCTGAACTAGAGGAGTGGCAGCTAGGATGAAGATGGGAGGAGTTTAAGAGGTATTTTCGATGTACGAAGTACACAGTGTTTTTCACAAGGCAGGCTGAGGCCAATGAGAAAGGGTCAGAAAATCAATGTAGTAAGTATTTACCATCTTTTTTTGATGGAATAGAATAAAATAGCAAATATCAGAAAGTGTTGCATATAGTGAGGGTTAGTTTATTTTGTGAAAAAAAACTTTTTTGGGGTCTGTTACAGTGAAACATAGTGGAGTGGTAAAGAACAAACACTTTGCAGCCAGAGGAACAGGGTTCAAATTTTGGTTTCAATACTTATTTGCTATGAGGCCTTGGGAAAGTCTCTAGGTCGAGGTTTTCTCATCTAAAAAGTGAAGATAATG
Organism: Elephas maximus indicus; assembly: GCF_024166365.1. Classification (NCBI taxonomy): domain Eukaryota; kingdom Metazoa; phylum Chordata; class Mammalia; order Proboscidea; family Elephantidae; genus Elephas; species Elephas maximus. The sequence goes on along the minus strand of NC_064830.1, from coordinate 85,427,115 downwards.
GTAACCACACCTACAGGGTTGTGAGGATTAAGGAATAAAAATGTGTGGCACTTACCCTCACTAAGTACCACGTATGTGCCTTTCTTAATGATATATGTCCACTTAGTGATAAAGGCACATAACTGTGAGTCCTGGGTAGGTATGTAACATGTATTTCTCACTGTGGGCTGCGGTCAAAATAGTGGGAAAACCCCACACCCACAAGGACACCTCTACCCCTTCTTCACGCCTTTCCTGGCTGATTGGTGGCTATTCCATCCATCCAGTCACCATGTCATCCTGCTTTTCTCTCCATCTCTTCCCAAATGTCTAAACAGTCAATTAGCCCTACTGACTACTCTCAAATCCGTTCACTCCTTCTCAGCTCTATCACCCCCTGCCCAGACTCTAATGACTCACCTCCTGCTCCCTTTCAGCTACACACTACATGTTGCTTCCAGCTGCTCTACAAACCTCTATGACTTGGCAAGAAACAAGGCGCTCTACAACCTGGGTTATCTTCCTGGCCTCTTCCCCAGGTTCTCCTGTAACATCTGTTCCCCATCTACACTTATAATCCAGAAATGCAGAACTACTTATTCAAAAAAAGAAAATTACTGATATCTAGAACCTGGTGATGGCTTTATTGTATAGATGGGAAGAGGAAGAAGGAGGGGTCAAGGATGATACCCTTGTTTCTGACTTGAGTAACTGAGCAAGTATGAGAACCATTTATGTAGACAACGGTAATAAAGATGGAGAACAGATACAGAGGGGTAGATGAAATGTTAGGATGCTGCGGATCCCCCCGAGGACAGCACAATGGATGGGTCAGCAATCATGAGCAAACATTTTCTAGTAGGAGGTGATCCTTATGGGCAAGCATCAGCATTGCGAGATCCAGCTACGCTCTCCACCTACCCACATGGAGACTGCCTCTCTGTTGAAATCTCAAAGGATCAGGCCTGGGCTTTATTTGAAAAAAGAAAGAAAAAGACACTTTTCTGGCATATCAGAAGATCTACCATCCAGGGATCCCAGCCCTTCACCCTTAGAGTTCCAGCATGTGCCTGTCTGCAGTATTTACAAAATACTTGGAGAACATGTTTAGAGTGCATATAGAATTAACTTCTACTAGGATAGCCTACAATACTTTTTATGAACGTTCACTCACAGAGTTTAGAAAGTTAAAGATAGTCTAACATTCCAGAAGAGAACGAGAGTAAGTAAAATTCAACCAAAGAAGGACAGCACAGTATCCTACAGCTTGTACAGGACTTCTTATTTTTCAAAGAGCTTTTCCATGCATCATCTGATCCTCTGAACAGGGGATCACTGTGAATGAAAAGCTTCCCAAAGGCATGCCCGGAGCTTTCAAGAAACACATATCTGCACTCTCGGCTTCAGAAAGGGGCAAAATGGCCGTGGCAAGTGATGCTCGACTTTTTGTTCGGTGATTCTTTATCGCCCTTTTGACATTCCACTTCCAAATCACTCACATGTCACTAGGAGACATCCAAGACAGGGTATAATCACATGAGGGCAGACAGGAGTAGCCATGAGGGTATCCCATAAAGGGGATCCAAGACAGCTGACTGCTTTACAGGTAGACAAAATTGAAGCTGCAGGTTAGGCTGGAGTTGGTGCCTCTGATTGTATAGAAACATAATTCAAGAAAACCAACAGACGGAGGCCCCTTAAAGGGTTTCACTCACCCTTTATTTCTTCCCTTGTGCTATTCCTACCTGCTGCCTGAAGATGGGAGTCTTCACTGTCCCAACAGTCTTGGGCCCCTGAGATGGTATAGAACCAGCTCACAGAGCAGTGGTGGCAGAAAGCCTGGGACACACAGCCGAGCCTCTGCTGGTGCCACCAGGGGACCATCCCAGCTGGCAAGTGGGTGAGGTATAACATGACCCTAGTCTTTTATAGAAACATATACAACTCTAAAACAGGGATCTGCAAACTTTTTCTGGTAAGGGCCAGAAAGCAAGTATTTTAAGCTCTGTGGGCCATCTGTCTCTTCTACAACTACTCGACTCTGCTGTTGTAGCATAAAATCAGCCAGGGACAATGCATAAGCAAATGGGCACGGCTGTGTTCCAATAAAACCTTATTGACCAAAACGGGTGGCAGGCAGATTTGACCCATGGGCTGTAGCTTGTAATTTTTTTTTTTTAATGGAATTTTAGACCAAAAAACCCTTCACATCAATATAAATTTCAAACAAAATGAAAAGCTTTCTCCCAAGGACTTTCAAAGACTGTGCAATTCTCCTTCCTCGCTACTGACAGGCATTTTTTCTTTTTTCCCAGAGGGGCAAATAAGCCTCACTGTGCCTTGCTCAAAAATAAATATTGCAGATTAATTAATTATTAACCCCACCTAGGTTTTTTAGGACATGGGAAAAAAAATAATATGAAAGTTTCAAAGAGGTCCCAAGTGCAGTGGAGGGATTTCTCCCATGGCATCTGTTAGCACAGACAACGGCACAGTCCCTTACACTGCCTTCTATTCCATTTCCTTATACCACGCCATGGGACACTGTATTATACAGGCACATTAAATTTACGGGAAAGGGGAGGTTACTGAAAACATCCTCCCGAACAACCAGAGACTGGATACGTACAGGAAAGGGTAATGAATTTAGAGTTTGATGAGCTGGATTCCCAAGTTTATTCCACATTCCAATGCCACTGGCTGTACAATTCTGGGGGAAAATACATCCTCTTGCAGCCCCATGTTCCCCATGTAACACCCCCTCCTTCACACAGCTCTCATGGTTATTCAATAGGTCACGGATGGATACACATTTCATACATGTTAGGTATCTTATCCTGAATGAAGAATGCAAAGTCAAACCATGAATACTAAACCATATTGATTTCTCAGTTGGGTAGGAAAAAGGGTGGGAGCTCTGAGGACCAGAGACATTCTTATCAGGTGAGCTGATTAGGGACAAAATAGATACATAGGTTGGCTTAAGGCCATACACTCTATTTTATCTTTGTCTAGGTCTGGAAGAAATCCAGAGAAATGCACATACCCTTTACTGCGCCGTGTCCAACCTGATTAAAGAAGCAAGTAAAATTTGTACAAACCTACAGAAAATGTAATTAGTGAAATCTTTGTAGGAAAAAGGTTTGGCAGTAGGAACCCAGCCGAGGAATCAAAGAACAGAGCTTTAGTCCTGCTTTCTGCCACTAAAGAAGCTTAAGTTTCCTTTTCCGTTAGTGAGTGTATTTATACCTGCTCTCAATCCGTAACGGCAGTTATGGGATCACATTCCAGAATGGCTACAAAAGGGCTCTATATCATATTATCATGACCCAGCCCTGTAAATCTCCAAATTTCACCTAAGATACCTATGGGGTAAAGGACCTACTTTTACCCTTAAAGGTGGTCCTTGTCCTTGACCCTTGGAGTAATTGGGATGCCTTGGCCTGGGACTCCCAGACCATCCTTGAGGATTTGTGCTGTTACTGAGGGCTGGCCAAATAAGAAAAGACTCGCCTAGAACACTAAGGCTTAGGGGGCTTCCTGGTCGATGAGGACATATGATCTCAGAAGGGTAGCACATCCCTTGGGACATGGAAGCTCCACATTGGGAATCAGCCCAGATTTCAACCTATGTGTCTCTTCATTTGTTTGCTTTTTGGCTATAATAAATCTGTAGTCTTAAGTATGACATACTTTCCAAGAATTCTGTAAACCGTTCCAGGGAATTATTGAACCCAAAGGGCAGTGGCAGCCAGCAAGTCAGAGAGTACGGATGCCATGTGGACTCTGAGCTTGTAGCTAGCATCATGAAGGGATAGTGGAAAACCAGCCCCAAATTTGTGGCCATTAGGTCAGAAGGTTGAGATGTCATGTGGACTCCCCAAACTTGCAGCTGGCATCTGCCTATTTGGCAGCCTGAAGGATAGTGTCCTTTCAACTTGTAAGCACTGACCTAGCCCCAGGTATCTAGGTCAGAGAGAGACAGAGAGAGTGCTGTAGCGGTGGCTGGAGACAAGGATGGAGCAGTAGGAATATGAGTGTACTGGATCAATCCGCACATTTTAGGGACTGGATTCATGCTGATCTTTACCACACAATGCCATTATGCTGACATTAAAATCCTAGTTATCGTCAAAATTGCAAATGCATTTGGCTCTTTGTTCCAGCAATTCCACTGGTGGAATTTTTCTCCTGATGTTTCTACACATGCAAAGAAAACTCTACACATGGATAATTATTATAGCCCTGTTTGTAATAGCAAAAGATCAGAAACAGTCTATAAATGTCCACAACTAGTCCAGTATATAAATAAAGTATTGTACTGATGGTGGATGTGGAGGGCTAGGCAGATGGGGGCCAGGTGTGGGAGGAGACAGGATAGTACTGCATACCTTTTAATATATTTTTAAATTTTTGAGCTATGTGAACATCTTCAAAAATTAAATTTAAACAATTGGTTGCCAGGAAGGGGAGATCTCACTTACCTTTAACTTCCAGAAAGTGGTATCCATCCCAGCCCCAAGATTTAGAATTTGACAACGACATTCTGTCTTCTGTAGAAATGCCTTTATAAGCTGACTGACACCATGAACTCGAGCAAAATATCCTAAAAGAAGGCCAGGGAAACAAGCTATCACACAATGACAACAGAAATAACCCCTGCAAAGCCCAGTACAACAGAAGAGGAAAGCATAAAACATCTGCCCTTCTCCAGAGTCAGATTTATCTGTAGACTTTATGGGAGAGACAGCAACTTTCAAATTCTCATCTTTTTCTTTTAAAAAAGTGGTTTGGACCAAAGTAGGGACAATCTGTTTAATGGAAGAAATACCTACCTACCTATTAGAACATAATCTAAGAAAATAAAGTGTCCTGTAACTTTAGATATGAAAGCAACTGTTTCACATCAAAATATCTGATCCAAATGTTCCCCTTGGAAATATTCTCTTTATGGCTAAAGAGAAGGCTACTCAGTACTCTGGTGAAACTCAAAACTGTGAGAGCATACAGAAAATAGTATCTTAGGTCAGGAAACTGGGCAAAAACTGTGAGAGCATACAGAAAATAGTATCTTAGGTCAGGAAACTGGGCAGTGAATGTTAAAATAAAGAAGTCACATATCTTATCATGTTCCTTTCATCTCCACCTTGAATAAAGTCTTTATATAAAATGGCATCACAGACTACAGGTGGCACAAGAAAACAGTCACCTAATAAAATTACTTGATTAGGTTTGGGGTGGGCAGTGGGGATAAGGCAGTGGGAAATAAAGAAGAAAGAAAACAAAGTCTGTGTTCTAGAGTCATGCTGCTCAAAGCGTGAGAGTGAACTGTTTGTTACCAGTATGTGACTCTCTTAGGATCACAAATTGAGAGTAGCATTTACAAACTTTTACTGCAATTTGACAGAGTAATTTTAAGTGTGCTGAATCCACTAAAAATTGGGCTTGTATTTGCATATCTTTTAAAACGTATTTTTTTTGTAAATCGTTTTTATTGTATTTTTACAGGAATATCATCCATGATGCATTGGATACTGAAAAGAAAAAAAAAAAAAAAAGAGCTTTCCTCACACAATGTTTGGGAGGCAATCTCCTACTGGTTGCAGGTCCTCAATCTAGAGATCCAAACCCAGGAAGAGGAAGGAGGAAGAAGGCAGGCTGACATGCTGTCCTGGAGCACTATGTAGTCCCCACGGCTGCACCTACTAGGAAAATGTGCTTCAAGAGCACAGGAAGAATTGCAGCCTCTTTGCCAGGTCTTGCCCAATTCTCGTTGATTCCAGGTTTCACACCCCACCTCCCCCCCACAAAAGACCCTGCTTTAAATTTTCTTTGTATCCTTTTTAGGTAACTTATTTTTACATAAGTTACCTAAAAGGAATCATCTTTAGGGCCATGATTCTCTGCACACACAAGAATTATGGTCCTTCGGTTAATTTCTGGAGCCCTCGTAGCTCAGTGGTCAAGAGCCTGGCTGCTCACCAAAAGGTCGGCAGTTTGAATCCACCAGCTGCTCCTTGGAAACCTTATGTGGCAGTTTTACTCTGTCCTATAGAGTCGCCTAGGAGTTGGAATCGACTCGACAGCAATGGGGTTTTTTTTTTTTCAGTCGCGTCAATTTCTAAATTACACAGAGAATGCGTCATGCTCTTGTCTCAAATCTTTTAACTTGCTTGGTGGTGATTACCTGCAGAGCCTAATAATAATGTTACTGACTAACCCTCTAATAAGGCAACAAATAGTTCATAGTAAATGAGATAATAACTGGCTTCTAAACATACAAAAATAATGTTCAGTCTCACCTATAAATAAAATAAAAATAAGATACCTTTTTTTATCATATTAACAAAGATTAAGTTTGCTGAGGCTGTGGGGAAATAAGCACTTTCATATACTGTTGGAAAGAGTGCACTCGAACGCTCCATACAAATGAATTCTTAAAACCTCAGGCCTCTTGGTGGATGAGAACACACTGGAGGTGGGAAGGGGGAGGTCACTTGCCTCTGTTAATTTCTGGAGCCTTCCTCTCTTTGGACAATCTCACAAAATGCTGGATGTAAGGGTCGTGCCAGTAGCCAATGCTTACTGCAAACCTGAAAGAGACGAAGAAGGAGGCACAGCTAATATGGAGTAGTAGGCTCAGCCAAGGCCCCACTGTAAAGTTCCCAGGAACCAGGTCAAGAGTCCAGAGGAAAATCATCATGTTCAAATGGCCAAAAATGGGACATTTAGTGCCCCATTAAAAATTTAAACGGGATCATCCATCCATCTTCATATCTGCATTCCACTGCCTGTCACATTTCCCACAGTGGTCATTTCTCACACCTCTTTCCTCATATCCCTAATTCCTTCCCCAAATCCCAATCGATAAATAACCTCACCTCATACTTCATATTTTACTACCGTTTATTATCTCTGCCTGCTCACTGGCCAAAACTTGTCCGTCAATTCCACTCAACCAAAAATTCTGTGCCTAGAAGAAGAGACACCCCGAAATATTTGGCAAATATCACCATTTTCTATTTAAGTAATTCTCCTGACTCTGTATTATATGGTAGTCATTTTACTTCCACTAGGGAGATTACAGGGGGGAAGCAAGGACAAAGTAAACAAAATAGCTACATTACAACCAGGAACATGCTCAGGTAGCCTGAACTCTCTCTACCCCAGACTTAGAATGTGTTAGTGCTCCAAGTCTGGGAGCTGAGCCCAAGTCTGGATCTCACTAGAAACCTGGCAACCCTGAGTGGAATCTGCTTTTTTTTTTTTTTTTAAACTTTTATTGAGTTTCAAGTGAACATTGGAATCTGCTTTGGGACAACTGAGAAGAGACCTGGATCTCTGAGGCCTCTAGGAGCCCGAAGCCTACTCTACCTCTCTAAGTAATTTTGGAAGATAATAAATTTCTTTGCTGCTAAATCCACTTGATTTAGGCTTCTATTACCTGCAACACAAAGCATTCTAAATGATACTTTCAGTAATACAGCTATTTCCATGTTGCTTGATTAGTACACTGAAATTTAAGGTGTGTATATATATTTTATTTCCCAGTTAGATTCTGACCTCCCAGAAGCAAATACCATATCTTTTCTTTTCATTGTGTCTACCAACAAGGTTTACTACTGCCTTGACAACAATAGGTGCTGAATTCTCTATACACTGGTCTCCCAAAGTCTCTCTCATCCATGTTTGCATATCCATAGACACCCAGAAGGAAGCATATTAACTGAAAGGTTTATGTTTAACTACTCAACTCAGCAGCTCATCACAGACACACACACAACACACTAATGAACACAATTTGCTATAAACCCAAACTGTCCAAGGAAAACAGCAGATTCTCAAAGCTGTACATTAACAAACTTGCCTAGCTATTTAAAATGGGGTTTTTCAAACAGTGAGTTTTGACCCATTCATGTCACGAAATCCATGCAATAGTTTGTGAATCTGCATTTATTTAAAACAATGAAGTAGAACAGAATAAAACAGAAAATATCAGCGTTCATCACAGACGGTTCCATGAAATTTTCATTTCAGGTGTATGTTGTGAAGTGCCATGAAAAATGTATTTTCTCACTGTGGATGGCAGACAGAAAAGGCTGATAAAACACTGATTTCAAAAAGATCATGTACTGCCATCTAGTGGTAAAGCTGTATTTGCAGTTAACAAAAAAAAGGTGGTGGCGCAATGGTTAAGCTCTTGGCCGCTAACAGAAAGGACAGTGGTAGCCCATCCAGCAGCTCCGCAGAGGAAAAAAGACCTGGCGGTCTGCTCCTGTAAAGACTGCAGCCTAGGAAGCCCTGTGGGGCAGCTCTACTCGTCCTATAGGGCTGCTATGAGTGGGAATCGAGTTGATGGCACACAATAACACTAATGAGCCCTGGTGGCGCAAGGGTTAAATGCCTGGCTGCTAAACAAAAGGAGAAAAGCCTGGCAATCAGCTTCTGGAAGGACTGCCACTGTGTGGCACTGAGTGGATTCCTACTCATAGTGACCCTACAGGACAGAGTAGAACTGCTCCATAGGGTTTCCTAAGTAGCAGTCTTTACAGGAGCAGATCCCAGGTCTTCCCCCCCGCACCCCTCCCCCCGTGGAGCCACTGAGTGAGTTCCTACTGCTGACCTTTCTGTTAGCAGCCAAGAGCTTGACCACTGTACCAGCACCCTTTTTTCTTCAACTGCAAATACAGCTTTACCACTAGATGGTAGCACATGATCTTTCTGAAATCAGTGTTTATCAGTCTTTCTGCCTGCCACCAACAGTGAGAAAATACATTTTTCATGGCACTCACTCCACAGCATACACCTGAAATGAAAGTTTCATGAAATAATCTGTGATGAACGCAGTCTTTATGGGAGCCGAGTGCCAGGTCTTTTGCAGAGTGGTTGGTGGGTTCTAACCACCAACTTTTTGGTTAGCAGCCAAGCACTTAACCACTGCGCCACCAGGGCTCCTACTGAAAAGATTACAGGCTAGTAAACCCTATGCGGCAGTTCTATTCTGTCACATAGGGTCACTATGAGTCAAAAATCGACTTGAAGGCACCTAACACCTTTTTTTTTTTTTTTAACACCAGTAACTGCACTGAGGAGAGAACTTACCCCACAGTTTCTGTGTTTGAAGGGGATTTAGAAACAATCTAGTCAACCCCAACATCAAGTATAAGAATCCTTTCAACAACATCAAGTCGCTGCTTCCCTACACCCACAAGGAAGGCACTCACTCCACCGCTAACAACTCTGGTCGAAGCTGATCAATCTGTCTCCCTCTAAGTGCTCCCTGGAGCCCTGGTGGCGCAGTGGTTAAGAGCTTGGCTGCTAACCAAAAGGTCGGCAGTTTGAATCCACCAGGCACTCCTTGGAAACCCTATGGGGCAGTTCTACTCTGTCCTATAGGGTTGTTATGAGTGGGAATCGACTCAATGGCAATGGGTCAGTTAAGTGCTCCCTTTGGGCTCATTACTGCCCTCTTGGGTAATAAGGAACAAGTTCTATTCCTCTCAACTGTCAGTCAGTTTAATGATATTGGTCCAGTCATGCAATATTTCTGCAGTGCCTACTATGTGCTAGGCACTGGGGATACAGTGGTGAAGAAGACAGAGAAGAGAGAAAAAAACAATTAAAAGGTGATGACAAATGGAACAATCAGAACACAAAGAGAATGCTGACACACTGTGAAAAATTTAACTAATGTCACTGAACAATTTGTGTGGAAATTGTCAGATGGGAACCTAACTTGCTGTGTAAACTTTCACCAAAAACACAATATTATTATTAAAAAAAAAAGATAACAAATGAATGAAGAATATGAATAGAATAGAGGACAATTTTAGAGAAGGTGCAGAGGGAAGGCCTCTCTGGAGAGGACAGCCAAGTTGAGCTCAGGAGAATGGGAGAAAGCCAGTTATGCAAGAGGTGTTCCAGACAGGAGGAACAGCAGACAATGTTCTGGGGCGGGAACAGACTTGGATGGAGTGTTTCAGTAGCAGAAAGAAGACATGGGAGTGGAGGAAGGAGAAATGCTGGAGAACAGTAATAAAAGAGAAGACAACAGGGAAGGCAGTTGGAGAGAGGACCCAGAGGGCCTTGCAAGAGTCTGGAACTGATCTCAAGAGCACACTGTGATTGTTCCGAGAGGAGCAGTAGTACAGAAAGGGTAGTGAGATGCAAACATACATAATGCAAATATACCCAATGTGATGGCTAGGATTGTGTGTCAACTTGGCTGGGCCATGATTCTCAGTCTTTTGGCAATTGTATAATGTTGTGGTCACTTCCCTGTGATCGGCAGGTCAGGGAGCAGGGCTTTTGCTTGCAGGCTGTGATATGTGATCACCCCCATGATGGAATCTGCTGAGTGGTACTGGGAGATGGGGCCTGTGGCAGCTCACTGCCGCCTCAGCCTTCATCTCTCTGCCCTCCACCACCTGCTTCCTTCCTGCTCACCTCACAAGGCTCTGGCTTGCTCTGGATTCAGCAGCTGTCTCTTGTTGTCTGACCTCCGGTTCTTGGGACTTGAGATAACAGCTTACTTGTCAATCTTGGGATTCATCAATCTTCACAGCCTGCAAGGTAGAGTCCTGCTCCCCAACCTGCCGATCTTGGGTTCACCAGCCCCTGCAGCTACACGTCAATCAGGAGAAACCTTGCAAACTTGCCTGCTGATCTTGGAATCCGTCAACCTTCATAGCCTGTGAGCAGGAGCCCTGCTCTCCGACCTGCCAATCTTAGGTTCCCCAGCTTCGGTGGCTGCGTGAATTGGGAGAGGCCTCTATCCTGATCCACAGACTTGGCATGTTCCAGCCTCTACAACCGTGTGAGCTGTAAATCTCTCCATATCTATATTTATACTCTTTACTGGTTTTACTTCTCTAGAGAACCCAGCCTGAGACCCCCAAACACTAATTTTCATCACTTACTTCTTCCTAATGTTTCTAATATTTGTCTCTTTCCATTCTTCAAATTTAGATGATTGTCAGTGGTTTCTACACCTCAGGAGAAAGAGGATCTCACTGTTTTGCATATTAGAGTAGCAAAGGTAAAAAAGAAAAATTTACAACACAGTATCGGGATAAGCAGAATGAATGTGACAGGAGTACCGTTATTGCCACAGACGGGAGACTGGAAGGAAAGATGAACCCTATGTTTCAGAATTCAAAGGCCATTCATTGGAGATGAACTGACTGAACTGCAGCATATCCATAAAACAAAATACTAACCCATCATTTAAAATACCAACTAGAAAAATTAGACATGGAAAGATGTTCAAGATATACCGTTAAGAGAAAAAGGTAAGATCGAATATATGTACTGTGTTTCCCCACAAATACACTTACGTGTCTCTATATTGGACAGAGCATTACGAGGGGATTGGTACCAAAATATTCTCAGTGATTATCTCTGAGATTTCTTGTGTTTATTTTTTTAATTTATCTACATTTTCTAAGTTTTCTACACTATGTGCTATATTTCATCAAATCTAAGACACTGTCAATTTTAAGCTATACCAACAAGAAAGGAAAAAAAAAAAACAAAAAAATTGCCAAATAAAACTAACAGTGCTTTTTCTCATCACTTAGAAATTTAATTTTGTGGCTATTGAAAAAGCTCCTTTAGACTTATTTAGATAGATGGTTATCAGATATCTCTCCTGTATACCCAGAAAAGGGAAACAATAAGTAAAAGAAAATTGGCTAAGTCTTCACTTCCAGCATATGTCAGTTTCCATACAATATCAACCTTTGTGCCATGAAAGCTGTTACAAATTCAGCCTTTCTTAAGCCATCGACCCTCATTCTATAAATTTTTTTAATTACAGTTTAAAATATATATCATAAAATTTGCCATTTTAACTATACAAAGCATACAATTGAATATATAACTATATATAGTTATATATATGCGTGTGTATATATAGATGTATATAGTTATGTAGTTATCGTGGTTTTGATTTGCATTTCCCTAGTGACTAATGAGGAGTCCCTGGACAGTGCAAACTGAAGTTCAGTCTACCCAGAGGTGTCCTGGAAGAAAGGCCTGGCAATCTACTTCCAAAAAATCAGCCTTTGAAAACCCTATGAAGCACAGTTCTACTCTGACACACATGGGCTTATTTCTGGGCCCTCAATTCTATTCCTTTGGTCTATACGTCGTCAATCCTCATGCCAGCACAACACTAATTTGATTCCTATAGCTTTGTGGGAAGTTTTGAAATTGGAAAGTACGAGTTCTCCTACTTTTTCCTTCTTTTTTCAAGATTGTTTTAGCTACTCCGGGCCCCTTGTAATTCCATACAAATGAGGACTGGCTTTTCCATTTCTGCAAAAGAAAGCAGCTAGGATTTTGATAGGGATTGTGTTGAATCTTTAGATTGCTTTGCGTTGTAAGGTATGTTTTCCATTTATGTAAGTCTTCTTTAACTTTATCGCCAATGTTTCGGTTTCAGTGTACAAGTCTTTCACCTCCCTGGTGAAATTATTCCTAGGTATTTTATTCTTTTAGACGTTCTTGTAAATGCAGTTGTTTTAATTTCTGTTTTGGATTGCTCACTGCCAGTATATAGAAATGTCACTGATTTTTGTGCGTTGATCTTGTACCCTGAAACTTTGTTGAATTTATTTATTATCTCTGTGGATTCTTTGGGGTTTTCTATACACAGGATCATATCATCTGCAAATAGAAATAGTTTTACTTCTTCCTTTCTCAACTGGATGCCTCTAATTTTTCTTCCCTAATTGCTCTTTTTTTTTTTTTTTTTTTAATTGCTCTGGCTAGAATTTCCAGTACAATGCTGAAAGGCAGTGCTGAAAGCAGGCATACTTATCTTGTTCCTGATTTTACAGGGAAAGCTTTCAGTCTTTCTCCACTGAGTATGATGTCAGTTGTAGGTTTTCCAAAAATATCCTTTATCATATGGAGCAATGTCCTTTCTATTCCCAATTTGTTAAGTGTTTTTATCATGAAAGAGTGTTGGATTTGTCAAATGCCTTTTCTGCATCAATTAAGATGATCATGTGAGTCCCCCCTCCCCCCTGGTTCCATTAATGTGGTATATTACATTGATTTTCTCATCTTGAATCATGCTTCCATTACTGGAATAAATCTCATTTGGTCGTGGTGTATAATCCTTTACTATGCTGTTGGATACACTTTGCTAGTATTTTCTTGAGAATTTCTGCACTTATATTTTTGAGGGATATTGGTCAGTAATTTACATTTCTTGTGGTGTTTTCATATTATGGTAACGCTGACCTCATAAAATTAGCTAGTGTTACCTCCTATTCTATTTTTGGAAGAGTTTTAGGATTTGTGTTAATTCTCCTGTAAGTGTTTGATAGAATCACCAGCGAAGTCATTTGGTCCTAGAATCTTTGTTGGGAGGCATTTGATTACTCATTCAATCTCTTCATTTGTTATAGGTCTGTTGAGATTTTTATTTCTTCTTGAGTCAGTTTAGGTAATTTTTGCATTTTCTAGAAATTTATCCATTTCATTTAGATTATCTAATTTGTATAAAATTGTTCATAGTACCCTCTAATAATCCTTTTTATTTCTGTAAAGAATCTCTGTAAAGCAGTAATGTCCTCACTTTCATTTCTGATTTTAGTTATTTGCGTCTTTCTTTTTTGTTAGTCTAGCTAAACATCTGTCAATGTTATTAATCTTTTCAAAGAACCAACTTTTGGTTTTGTTGATTCTCTCCATGGTTTTTCAACTCCCTATTTCATTTACCTCTGCTCTGATATTTATTATTTCCTTCTTTCTGCTAGCTTTGGGTTTAGTTTGCTCCTCTTTTTCCAGTTACTCAATGTGTAAAGTCAGTTACTGATTTGAAATCTTTGTTCTTTTTTATGTAGGCATTTACAACTACGAACTCCCATTTGAGGTCTGCCTTCGCTGCATCCTGTAAGCTTTGGTATGATTGTCAGTGGAGGCTTGTGTGTTGCTATGATGCTGATCAGGTTTTAGCAGTGCTTCCAGACTAAGATGGACTAGAAAGAAAGGCCTGGTGATCTACTTCCAAAAAACCAGCCAACAAAAACCCTATGGATCACAACTGTCTCATCTGCAACCAATCATAGTGATGGTGAGGGAACAGCAGCCTTTCGTTGCATTGTGCAGGGGGTCACCATGATCAGGGGTAAACTCAATAGCAGCTAAAAATAACAAAAACAGTTATGCTATTTATCTGTACTTTTCTGTGTGTACAAATTATTTTATAACTAATTTACTTTTTCTTGAGTAAGCAAGTTTGCAAAGAACATTACCATTATTAAATAAACCAATATAACAGTATTCCATAAAACAGTCCTTAATGTGATACTAAAAGGAATTTTATTTCCTTCTGATAATTTTAATGGAATTTCAGATTCTCAATGCAAATAGCAGTTAATATGAGAAAAGTCATTTCTAATCCCACAGTGCTACAGATGTACATAGCATAAAGTGCATGAATTTATTTGGCCAATATCAACTGAAAGCTGGAGAGGAAATAATGGTAAGTGTAATCCATTTAAGTTCACAAATTTTATCAGGGACTGCCTCCGAGCCTTCAGGACCTTTGCATTTATTCATCTATTTACTTAAATTTAAATAAATCTATTTACTTATATTTAAGTACATCTATTTACTTACACTTAAATCTATTTACTTATATTTAAGTAAACCTCTTTACTTATATTTAAGTAAACTGCTCTGCTTATATTTAAGTAAATCGATTTACTTACATATACTTAAGTAAATTGATTTACTTATATTTAAGTAGATCAATTTATTTACCTACTTACTTTAACCAATCACCAGTAACTTCTCTATGTCAGACATTGTTCTTTGCGCTTTACTAATATTAAATATCATTTAATCTTCACAATCATCCTGTGAGGTAGGTATTACTACCATCTCCATTTGACATATTAAGAAACTGATGCACAAAATAGATTAGTAACTTCGCAAAGTTTAGACACCTAGTAAGTGGCAGAGCTAGGATCAGTCTGACAGTGTTTGGTTCTAGATTCCATGCTCTAAGTCACTATGCTTTGTCTCCATGAACTCACAAAAATCTGGTTTAATTCAGAACTCTAGTTTTCCCCACTTTACATCACACATCAAGCATATATGGCCCCAGCCTCCTTCTCCAGCCTCCAGGGCATTCTTTCAGTTCCTCTAACAGTCCATAGGCCTTCCTTGCTGTAGCTGTAGCCACAGCCTGAACAGTCTCCTAAACTCTTTCATTTAGGCTTGTCTGCTCAATTTAAAACCACTGACTAAATTATAAGCCCTTATGCATTGCTGGTGGGAATGCAAAATGGTACAGCCATTGTGGAAAACCGTATGGTGGTTCCTCAAAAAACTACAGTAGAGCTGCTATATGACCCAGCAATTCCACCCCTAGGTATATATACCCTAGGGATCTAATAGAAGCAACACAGACATATGCACACCTCTGTTCATTGCACCTATTCACAATAGCAAAAAGACAGAAATAATCTAAGTGCCCATCAACAGATGACTGGATAAACAAAATGTGGTATGTACGTACAATGGAATACTACTCAGCGATACAGAAAAATGAGTTCCTGCAACACCTTTCGACATGGATGAACCAGAGGACATTATGTCGAGTGAAATAATCAAACACACAAATAAATAGCATATGTCCTCACTTTTATGAAATGATGAGTAGGTAAATATAAACTAAAGTTCATTAGTGGTTACCAGGGGTGGGGGTGGGAAGAGGAAGAAGTACTCCCTAGGCAGTAGTCATTTTTTGTTTATAGAAATGGGAAAGGTGGCACTGAATACGGGTGAGGTTTGCCTAGCTTGACTGACGTAAGTGATGTCAATAAGCTGTACATATAGAGAAAAGAGATCCATGTGCAAACGCTAGGTTGTGTATGGTTTTGCAACAATAACAGCAACCAAAAAGAAAATAGGGGTGGGCTACAGATGCTGGTACTAATTAGACATCACCAGTCACCTCATGGGTTTAGTGTGCTTTAGAGTTTGAGTGCTTAGACTGTGGTCTTCTGGGACAATCCAGTCAACTGGCATCGTATAGTCCTTAAAGTTTATGTTCTACCTCCCAGTATGGTCAGTAATGTCTGAGGTCTTAAAAGCTACGAGCAGCCATCCAGGGTACAACTATTGGTCTGAAACAAAAGGGAAAGGAGGAAACTCAAGAATCAGAGAAGGAACTAATTGTCTACACAAACCACTGCCTCCTCCACTTTCAGACCAGAAGAACTACATGGTGTCCAGCTTCCACTACTGAACTTTGCTATCAGGAGCACAATAGATGAATCCTGGTAAAAAGGGAGAAAAATGTGGAACAGAACTTCAAATTCTTAAAGAATCCAGACTTCCTGGACCTACTGAGGTTGGAGAAGTCCTGGGGACTATGGCCCTGAGTTGCTCTTCAAACCCTGAATCTAAACTATCTCCTGAAGCCACCTTTAAACTAGGTAACAGTTTAGCACAAAAAATAAAGATTGTCACCCTTCAGTATTGTGTTTATTTAAATAGAAATTATCTATATAAGAGCAAACAGTCAATAGCTATTTTAAAGCATAGATGAGAGGGCTGGGGGGCAGTGGCGGCGGGGGTGGGGGGAAGGGAGATTAAGAAATGGAAGTGAGAAATAAGGAGAATGCTAACAGAATGTGAAGAAAGTAAACAACGTCACTGATCATTACGTCTAAAAACCCTGAAATGGGAGCGGATTTTGCTGTGTGTATTTTTACTAAAAAAAAAAGACTGTTGCTATTAGTTGTCTCACGTCGATCGCTCCAGGAAGACTTTAGCTCCAAAAAGGCTGAGAACACGTCTGCCTGGTTTAGCGCAGTATCCCCAATCACAGAATGCCCAAAGCTGACACTGTGCCTGCTGGCACACTGCAGGAGCTCAATACTTACGAAATAAATGAACCCCTCTTATGAGCACTGCCCAGGTACGATGCGAGTATCGCACGAGCTGACGAATATAGCATCCCTTTTGGGGTACGACTGTATTCTTTATGAACAGGCCCGCCTCCTACCCAGGGCCCAGCCAGCCGGGATGCCTGTCCCTAGCCCCCCACCCGACAGGCACCTCTTGCACAGGGAAGCATCTTCGCAGGTGCCGCGCACACCATCGTCGTCAGTGTCACTGCTCAAAGTGGAAGAACAGGAGGTGAGCGAGGTTCCCCTCAGGCTAGCGGCCATGGGCGTGGCGATTCCAGATTGCTGTTTCCAGCAGGAACATGGAAGCGCGGTCAGCAAGCAGCGGTAGAAGGAGCGAACCCCACGGAGGAAAAAGGACAGTACGAGCGGCTCGCCCCAGCTGGCGCGTCGCTGTAACACCGCCCACGACGGCTTCCCCAAGCAACCTTTCCGCTTATTAGCCCCTCTGCCCAGACGCTCACTGGACAATTTCCCCGCCCCTTCATTCCTTGCCTGCGTTCATTGGAGGACTTTTTAGCCCTGCCCACATGACCCGGAAGTTTACTGAAACAGTAAAAATGAAAAGGACGCAACAGGTGACCGCAATGTTCTCTGGGAAGTGTAGTCTTACGTGCTTTGGGAAGCCTAGTAGCGTGCTCTTGCTGGTTGGGAATTTTAATAACTAACTCAGGCCGGAGAGTGGGCAAAATCCGCAGTATTGGGGTGAAGACAAGAGAATACAGCAGGAGGAAACAGATGTAACACTCAGTCGGGGATCCAACTCAACAATTTCACAAATATTTATTGAGTGCTGACTCTGCGCAGAACATTGCAATGACTTTACACAAACCTTTGATCTTCATGATGACCCAATCAGGTGGGAATCCTTAACCCAGATTCAGAGCTAGTAGTAAAAAGGTTACTAATTGTCCAAGATTTTTTTTTTTAATCTAAAAAATGACAGAGCCATCAGAATCTAGTCAATCCCAGATGCATTTAGAAGGATTTATAATGCTAACGGAGCCCTGGTGGCGCAGTGGTTAAGAGGTTGGTGGCTAACCAAAAGGTTCGCAGTTCGAATCCACCAGCCACTCCTTGGAAACCCTATGGGGCAGTTCTACTCTGTCCTTTAGGGTCGCTATGCTTCGGAATCGACTCGACAGCAACAAGGTATGTGTATGCACATAAATGTATATATATATATGTATGTATACATGTATGTATATATGTATATATAAAGCAACATGATCTGACTCCAGAGCCGCTGCTGGCACCCACTAAGCTGTTTTGCACCTGAGGTACAGAGGTGGCCATGGTGCACTCTTATTCGCCTGTGACCGTTTGACTACATGATCAGTTATATGCATGGAAAAGTGAAGTTCATGCTATCTTGTTACTCACTTTATCTCTTTGACCTTAACCACAAGGTCCCTTTGTGTTGTTTACACCCTATGCCTTATTGGTGAAGGAGGTGAAGTATGTACTTAAATAACATCAGGGGAGGGGATTGTGACAATTGTCTGAAAGATGAGGAGAAAGCTCCAGGGAGGCTGTAGGAACATGGAAAGAAAGAAGCCTGCATACAGCAGGAGGAAAAAATAAATAGAAACAAAGGTTTACAATTGGACCCAGTTGAAAATCTAAAATTTACTAAAACATTTATGCAGGAAAAAGATGAAAGGATGCTGATTGGCTTTTGTGCCTCTGCTACTGTTGTTGTTAGGTGCCCTCAAGTTGGTCCTGACTCATAACAACCCTATGCACAACAGAAAGAAACACTGCCCGGTCCTGTGCCATCTTCACAGTTGTTGCAATGCTGGAGCCCATTGTTGCAGCCACTGCATCAGTACATCTCGTTGAGGGGCTTCCTCTTTTTTGCTGACCCTCTACTCTACCAAGCATGATGTCCTCCTCCAGGGACTGATCCCTCCTGGTAACATGTTCTAAGTAATGAGACGTAGTCATCCCATAAGGAGCATTCTGGCTGTACCTCTTCCAAGACAGATTTGTTCGTTCTTTTGGCAGCTCGTGGTATATTCAGTATTCTTCGCCAACACCACAATTCAAAGGCGTCAATTCTTCTTCAATCTTCCTTATTTATTGTCCAGCTTTTACATGCATACGAGGCGACTGAAAACACCATGGCTTGGGTCAAGTGCACCTTAGTCCTCAAGGTGACATCTTTGCTTTTCAACACTTTAGAGAGGTCTTTTGGAGCCGATTTGCCCAATGCAATGCATCTTTTGATTTCTTGACTGCTGCTTCCATGGCTGTTGATTGTGGATCCAAGTAAAATGAAATCCTTGACAACCTCAATCTTTTCTCTGTTTATCTTGATGTTGCTTATTGGTCATTGTGAGGATTTTTTCTGTGTGTGTGTGTGTGTGTGTGTGTGTGCTGAGGTATAATTCATACTGAAGGCAGTGGTCTTTGATCATCATCAGTAAGTGCTTCAAGTCCTCTTCACTTTCAGCAAGCAAGGTTGTGTCATCTGCATAACACAGGTTGTTAATGAGTCATCCTCCAATCCTCATGCCCCCTTCTTCTTCATATAGTCCAGCTTCTCAGATTATTTGCTCAGCATACAGATTGAATAGGTATGATGAAATGAAACAACCCTGACACACACCTTTCCTGACTTTAACCATGTGGTATCCCCTTGTTCTTTTCTATCTACTGCCTCTTGATCCATGTACAGATTCCTTATGAGCACAATTAAGTGTCCCATAATCTGTTGCGATCCACACAGTTGAATGTAGCGTAGTCCATGAGACACAGGTAAACATCTTTCTGGTGTTCTCTACTTTCAGCCAGGATCCATCTGATACCAGCAATGACATCCCTTGTTCCATGTCCTCTTCTAAATCCAGCTTGAATTTCTAGAAGTTCCCTGTCAGTATACTGCTGCAGCCACTTTTGAATGACATTCAGCAAAATTTTGCTTGCGTATGATATTAATGATATTGTTTGATAATTTCCACATTCTGTTGGATCACCTTTCTTGGGAATAGGCATAAATATGGATTTCTTCCAGTCAGTTGGCCAGGTAGCTGTCTTCCAAATTTCTTGGCATAGACGAGTGAGCACTTCTAGCATTGTATCCATTTGTTGAAACATCTCATTTGGTATTCTATCAATTTCTGGAGCCTTGTTTTTCACCAGCGCCTTCACTGCAGCTTGTACTTCTTCCTTCAGTACCTTGGGTTCCTGACTATATGTTATCTCCTGAAATGGTTGAATACCAACCAGTTCTTTTTGGTATAGTGGCTCTGTGTATTCCTTCCATCTTCTTTTGATGCTTCCTGAGTCATATAATATTTTCCCCACAGAATCCTTCACTATTGCAACTTGAGGCTTGAATTTTTTC
Source organism: Elephas maximus indicus (assembly GCF_024166365.1). NCBI lineage: Eukaryota > Metazoa > Chordata > Mammalia > Proboscidea > Elephantidae > Elephas > Elephas maximus. The sequence goes on along the minus strand of NC_064830.1, from coordinate 85,406,853 downwards.
TTCAGTTCCTTCAGCTTAAGAAATGCTGAGTTTGTTCTTCCCTTTTGATTTTCTATTCCAGGTCTTTGCTCATGTCATTATAATACCTTATTTTGTCTTCTCCAGCTGACCTTAGAAATCTTCTGTTCATCTCTTTTACTTCATCATTTTTTCCTTTTGCTTTGGCTACTCGATGTTCAAGAGCAAGTTTCAGAGTCTCTTCTGACATCCATTTTGGTCTTTTCTTTCTCTCCTGTCTTCTTAATGACCTCTTGTTTTCTTCATGTATGATGTCCTTGATGTCATTCCACAACTTCTCTGGCGTTCGGTCATTAGTGTTCAACGTGTCAAATCTATTCTTGAAGTGGTCTCAAAATTCAGGTGAGATATACTCAAGGTCCTACTTTGGCTCTCGTGGACTTGTTCTAATTTTCTTCAGTTTCATCTTGAGCTTGCATATTAGTAGTCGATGGCCTGATCCGCAGTTGGCCCCTGGCCTTGTTCTGACTGATGATACTGAGCTTTTCCATAATCTCTTTCCACAGATGTAGTCGTTTAGATTCCTGTGTGTTCCACCTGATGAGGTCCTTGTGTATTCTTTTTTTTTTCTAGTAGTCACCGTTTATGTTAATGAAAAACGGTATTTGCAATGAAGAAGTCGTTGGTCTTGCAAAATTCAATCATGCAATCCCCGGCATCGTTTCTATCACCAAGGCCATATTTTCCAACTACCAATCCTTCTGTTTCCAACTTTCGCATTTCAATCACGAGTAATTATCAGTGCGTCCTGATTGCATGTTCGATCATGCAATCCTGACTGCATGTTCAATCATGCCTCTACTACAAAGGTTGAATTAACTTTAAACATCTGCTAAATATTGGCAAATTAAGTCCTTCATGGACTAAATCAACACTGGGGGAGAAATTATAGTTATACCTGGAGATCTCACTAAATTTAAATGTTGTACCCCTTATAATCTTAGGGGAGTTACTGAATATAAAATAAAACACAAATTAGTTAAGGCTTACATTAATCATCAGAAATATTGTTTTACCTAAATTCCCTACGATCGTAGCACCCATTTCCCCAAAATGGGCATTGGCACTGATCTAATGAGTAATAAAATAAAATTAAGTCATTGGCACTTACAAATTAGCTTGACAAAATGGCGACCCATGGACTCTGCAGTTAAAATAGTTGATATGGCCCAATGTAAATTAAAATAGGGCCTTCAAGAATCAAAACTTATTATATAAGACCTAGTGGAGGGGTGATTATACATTTAGTGGCCCAAAGTTGCCTGTCCTTAAATCTGCAAAGAATGAATGGCACTTTATGGTGGATTACTGCAACCTTAATGCTGTGAACCCATCCATTAAGGCCCCCATACCCAATACCAAATATTATTGAAATTGCTGACCTCATCCAATCGGTAATTGGTAAATATTTTGCTGCTAGAGATATGGCCAATATGTTATATCCAGTACCTATTTTACAACCTCTCAGCTGCAGTTTTCCTTCGCCTCTGAAGAGACATGACACACCTTTACCAGGTTTACCCATGGGGTATTTCAGCACCCTTGCCATCACATGGAATCTTTTCAGGCAAGAACTTGGCACATCTACTATTCTCCAGGAACACAAGTGTGACATTACATTGATGATGTTCTACGTTCAGAAGATTTGTTTAACACACTCATTAAAAGCATACATTTGTAACATCTTTTAGTATTTTTGGGGTTCTGGAGGCAACATATTTTCCATTTATCATTTTTACTGTATCTCACTAATGCAGCTATTTACAGATCAGTCCAATTTGAATGGGTCCCCCTCCCAAAAATGGCCATAGAATCTATCCAAATTAAAATCATCAGACACTTCCATTAGTGCCTTCAGAAACTCCTTCAATGTGGAGTGTTTAGCAATATCCTCTCATTCCCCCTGGCATCTCTGGACTGCCTATGATGGTTGTAAGTTACCCATGGACTTCTGATGCAAGAAACTATAGCTCATTTTGTACCCTAGAAGCTAAGCACAGGTACTGAAGCCCTCTTCATACATGATGGAGCCGAACCTGGGCCATTTGACATATCCCACCTGCACGAGTAGGTGGCTTCCCATGTCCTCAGTCCCTTGCCAGATGCCATGGTGCCAGAAGAGGCCACCCCTTCTCCAGACCCCTTGGCTACCTATGGAGCCCATTGGGATTTAACTGAGTTAACAGAAATGCAAGTGCACAGACTGTGTAAATGATATTTACGCCATCATAAATGATGGAGCTCAGAGGAATGTTGCTGCTTTCCATCCCTTAACCAAGATGCCCAGGATACAGGAAGGGACACAAGGTTCAGCACAGCTGGCCAGACTTCAGGCAGTCATCTTAGTGCTAAGTGTCTTGGCCAACAAATTGACTCATCTGCACATTTTTGGGCCATTACTTAAGAGCTGAAACCACTGGGGAAGGACTCTGTGAATCTCTTGCCTTATAGATACGCAAGATAGAAATCAAGGTCACACATGTCGCTATATACACTAAGGCCACAATACAAGGCTTCACCACGACATTTCACGTCCACTTTAAAGTTCTAGACATTACCCAGTATTATTGAAATTACTGACTTCATCCAGTCAGTACTTGGTAAACATTTTGCTACTAGAGGTATGGCTAATATGTTCAGTTTGACATCTGGTAAAATAAAATAAAAATCCAAAGGAGGGCATCAAATATCCTAATCACATGTTCCCCTCCATCTCTGCTACTGCAGATAAGATCCTCTAGCCAAACAACCCTCCTTATCACAGGGACCAGGCACAGGGCCTGCTTATTCCACCATTACCCTATGGTGGAAGAAAACAAAACAACAACAAAAAACAAACAACAACATCCCATTCTTGTCTGCACGTGTTTGCAGGCATTGCCCTGCTATGATTAGGCATGTGGGCTTGAATTTATTTGATAGCCTACTCGGAGTTTCTAAGAAGTCACATGTAGCTACAGAATGACCTGTATGTAGATCACTAACAGGAAGTGAGGCTGCAAAGGAAAGGTCTTGAATGTCCTCTTCAAGTACAGACTCCAGGCAATGATAAGTCCTGAAATAATTTAAATAATAATAGATAGATAATTTAAAGCACATAGTAAAATTATCAGTTCATGATTACAGCATTGTAGAGAATGGATTCAAGGGTGGCCAAGAGTGGAAGCAGCAAGATCAGTAAGGAGTTCTTATTTAACTAGTGCTGTTGTAACAGAAAATACAAGTGGTATTTTCTTACAGTTCAGGAGGCTGGAAGTCTGAATTTAGGATGTGGCTCTAGAGGAAGGTCCTTCCTTGTCAGTGGTCTGGGAGTTCCTTGGCATTCCTTGCTGTCTGGCTTCCCTCTGTGTATCTCTGTGAAGGTGGGTCTAGGTGGGATTGAAGTCTATGGTTAAAGATACTTTAGTATTCAGTATACTCATGATCTTTCTATAACTCAGGAGGGATTAGGTTTAGGATCCACCCTATACTGGTATGACCTCATTAACATAACAAGAAAACCCCTCTTTCCAAACAAGGTGACATTTATAGGTGTAAGGGTTAGGATTTCACATGTTTTGGGGGGGGACACAATTCAACCCATAACAGGAGTCCACTGCACTAGTCAATGCAAGAGATAGCAAGAAATGGACCTGGGCAGTGGGAACAGAAAGAAAAGAAGAGAATAAGATATATCTGGTGGTTAATTGCATATGGAGTGGCCTAGTGAGACAGAGATGTCAACCATAGTTTTTAGGCCCCTTGCCTGGGTGATGAAATGGACAGAAGTTTTATCAAATGATAAGAAGAATGCAGGAGGGGGAGCAAGGTTGTTAGGGAAGATCCTGATGTCGTTTTTAGACATGTTCATTTTGAGGAGCCTATGCACATTCTGATAGACATGTCCAGCAGACAATTAGATTAGGTAGGAGAAGGCTGAGGTTAGCCATAGAAAATCAGAAGTTATTGGCATTTAGGTGAAAGTTGAAGCATGGGAGTGGATGAGCTTGGAATGAGACAGCAGGTAGACTGAGAAGATATTGTTGGCTAAAGATGGTACCTTGGAGAAAATTTAGCTTTAATAAATGGTTAAGGAGGAAGCCACAGAGAATGAGAAAGGATTGTCAGAGGTTTGAAAGGGAACCTAGGGAGAGTGTCCTAGCACAAAATGAAGAGAAGGAGGAAACTTAAAGATTGCATAGGTGGTTAATATCAGGTGCTACAGAGAATTAAAGTGAATGAATGACAAAAAAGATGTGAATTAGACTTAGTAATTTAAAAGTCTCTAGGGGCATACGGCACTGGGCTTGGCTTGGCTTGGCTTAGGGGCATAGATTAGACAAGATTTTTTGTGTAGCATGCACAAAGAAATGAATGAAAAATGAGGACATGGTGGCAAGGAGTGAAGAATTCTTTCAAGAAGCTTAGCTCTGTAGGGTGGAAAAATAAATGGATCTTGGAAAGGAGTACTTTTATACCCAGAGAGACTTAAGCATGCTTATGTGCTTAGGGAAAGAAAGACACCTCTTGGAGATAAAGCAGAATGGAAAATTAATGCAGTGAAGTCTTTAAAAAGGTCTGAATGGATGGTTTCCCTTGTGCATTAGGGCTATTAGCTTTGAATTGTGATGATTCCTTTTCCTCTGAAGCAAAAAGGAAGGTGAAAAAAGACAGGCACAGAGAATTTGGTAGTATATATGGAGGTACTTTTTTTTTTTTTCAGTATTGCAAGTTGAGGCTTGGATTTTTTCTTTAGCTCTTTCAGCTTGAGAAATGCCGAGTGTGCTCCTTGCTTTTGGTTTTATCACTCCTGGTCTTTGCACATTTCATTATAATATTTTATTTGTCTTCTTGTGTTGCCCTTTGAAATCTTCTATTCATCTCTTTTACTTCGTCATTTTTTCTGTTCACTTTAGCTGCTCTGCATTCAAAAGCAAGTTTCAAAGTGTCTTCTGACATCCATTTTAGTCCTTTCTTTCCTGTCTTTTTAATGAGCATTTGCTTTCTTCATGTATGATGTCCTTAATGTTATCCCACAACTTGTCTGGTCTTCAGTCATTATGACTCAGGATGCATCAAAATAAGATGGAAGGAATGCAGAGTCACTGTACCAAAAAGAATTGGCTGACAAAGAATATTGAATATACCATTGACTGCCAAAAGAATTGTCAATTCAACTCTTTCAGGAGGTAGCATACGACCAAAAACTGATTTTGTACTAAAGGAAGAAGTCCAAGCTGCACTGAAGGCATTGGCTAAAAACAAGGCTCCAGGAACTGATGGAATACCAATTGAGATACCTCAGCAAATAGATGCATACTGGAAGTGCTCACTGGTCTATGCCAAGAAATTTGGAAGACAGCTGCCTGGCCAACCGACTGGAGGAGATCCATATTTGTGCCCATTCCAAAGAAAGGTGATCCAACAGAATGCAGAAATTATTGAACATCATTAACATCACACACAAGTAAAATTTTGCTGAAGATAATTCAAAAATGTCTACAACCATACATTAACAGGGAACTGCCAGAAATTCAAGCTGGATTGAGAAGAGGATGGGGAACGAGGGTTATCATTGCTGATGTCAGATGAATCTTGGCTGAAAGCAGAGAATACCAGAAAGATGTTTACCTGTGTTTTATTGACTATACAAAGCCCTTCGACTATGTGGATCCTAACAAATTATGGATAACACTGCAAAGAATGAGAATTCCGGAACACTGAATTGTGCTCATGCAGAACCTGTACATAGACTAAAAGGCAGTAGTTCAAACAAAACAAGGGGATACTGCATGATTAAAATCAGAAAAGGTATGCATCAGGGTTGTATCCTTTCACCATACTTATTCAACCTTTATGCTGAGGGAATAATCTGAGAAGCTGTATGATATGAGGAACTCAGCATCAGGTTTGGAGGAAGACTTATTAACAACCCATGATATGCAAGTGATGCAACCTTGCTTCCTGAAAGTGAAGAGGACTTGAAGCACTTACTGATGAAAATCAAAGACTACAGCCTTCTATATGGATTATACCCCAACATAAAGAAAATAAAAACCCTCACAACTGGACCAATAAGCAGCATCATGATAAACGGAGAAAATATTGAAGTTGTCCAGGATTTCATTTTGCTTGGATCCACAATGAACGCCCATGGAAGCAACAGTCAAGAAATCAAATGACATATTGTGTTGGGCAAATCTGCTACAAAAGACCTCTTTAAAGTGTTAAAAAGCAAAGATGTCACCTTGAGGACAAAGGTGCACCTGATCCAACCCGTGGTATTTTCAATCACCGCATATGCATGCGAATGCTAGACAGTGAATAAGGAAGACTGAAGAACTGATGCATTTGAGTTACGGTATTGGTGAAGAATATTGAATATACCATGGACTGCCAAAAGAATGCAACAAATCTGTCTCGGAAGAAGTACAGCAAGAATGCTCCTTAGAAATGAGGATGGTGAGACTTCGTCTTGCATACTTTGGACATGTTATCAGGAGGGACCAGTTCCTGGAGAAGGACATCATGGTTGGCAAAGCAGAGGGTCAGTGAAAAAGAGGAATTCCCTCAGTTAGATGGATTGACACAGTGGCTCCAACAACTGGCTGAAACATAGCAAAGATTGTGAGGATGGCACAGGACTGGGCAACGTTTTGTTTTGTTATACATAAGGTCACTGTGAGTCAGAACCAACTTCATGGCGCCTAACAACAACAACAAGGGAGGTGTGAGAAGTTAAAAGTTCTTTACTGCTGGTTTCTACTGCCTTCAAGAGAGTACAAGGCATGTTCCTGCTTGGGCAAAGTGATGAAGATTTGGAATGGCCTTTGAGGAAGTGGCAAGGGAGATGACCAGGGACATTTGACAGAATTTGGGTTAGAAACATCTTAAATGCTGATCAGTAGGAGCTAGGTAAGTAAGTTAGGATACATTCATTCATACCATGAACTGCTGCTTTTGAAAATGAATTAGGATTAATTCTCATTTGGAAACATCTCCAAGGTTTAATATTACGTTGTTGTTTTTGAAAGCAAGTCAGAGAATAATAAGCTCCCGTATATACAAATATACATGCATCTCTATAAGATCTGAAAAAACACAGGCTAACAATAGAATGTTTACCCAGCTGAGGGCAAGTCTAATTTAGCCAGGAAAAGGGAACTTTAATTTTTTTAAATGTACTTTTGTGCTGTTTACATTTTGTCTTATACAAAGAATCTGAACTCAAGTATATTATAACTTTTGAACATTAAGTTAAAATTTTAATTATATAAGTTTTACACAAATATTAACTGCTTTTAAAAATTAAAGGATTACAAACAATACTGAAGTATCTTTAACCATAGCCTCCAATCCTGCCAAATCCCACCCTCACAAGCTGTAACCATTGTTTCAAGTATGGTGATTAATTTTGCATGCACTAAGAGATACTTTAAAAAAAAAACATGAAGAATATTTTTATTAAATTTAGAGAAGGTACAACTGCAAACAAATAACTGACTTTTGCCAAAAGGCCACTTACTTTGTGATAAAGTATGTACTAGCGTGTTCATGATTTCTACAAAGTGCTATTTCATCTCTGACTTGAGAATCATCTACTTCTTTAAAAGGTCTTTCAGCACAACTCTAGTGCTGTGGTCAGGTAGCACTGGCAAAGATGTAAATGTGGGCAAAACATCTGAGATGAGCTTCAAAAGAAGATGCCCAGACTCACCCGTTCCAAGTCCAACCGGATTAAAAAGAGGCACGACTACAGAACAGGGAGCTGAGAATTGGTTCACATGTGCTCTTCTACTGGTTCTGGATCCTGTAGTATCTTTAAAACTTGGTGGTACATTTTTTACTAGTTTTCTCCTTCCCGTTTAATCTACAGGTGTCCTATCATGAACAGAAACCTATGGTGGTAGAATTGATGGATGAGATTCTGTTTCTAGAAATTCAACAAAAAGGTCTGAAAAAGACTATCAATCAAGAGTGTTGATTTGCTCTCAGGTGTGTTGGGGTTGGCTACTTTTTTTTTTCTTTTTATAATTTTTATTGTGCTTTAAGTGAAAGTTTACAAATCAAGTCAGTCTCACACAAAAACTTATATACACCGTGCTAATACTTCCAATTACTCTCCCCCTAATGAGACAGCCCGCTCTCTCCCTCCACTCTCTCTTTTCATGTCCATTTCACCAGCTTCTAACCCCCTCCACCCTCTCATCTCCCCTCTAGGCAGAAGATGCCAACATAGTCTCAAGTGTCCACCTGATCCAAGAAGCTTGCTCCTCACCAGCATCCCTCTCCAACCCATTGTCCAGTGGGGTTGGCTACTTTTTGATCCTCCTGCAAGCCACCCTGCTATTCATCTGGTAACACTGCCCTTATTTTCATTAAGCAACTGCTCCATTTCCCCCCTTTTGATTCCCAGGAGGGTTCCCATTAATCATAATACTTCATGACACTGATTTTTAGAGGTATTAAAATGTCCAGTTAAAAGGTTTTTCATTAGGACTTTGTCCATTTTTCCTTCTATGGTGTTTACTAAGTTGGCAATTTTTTTTTTTTTAGTACATCATGCACCTCCTCAAACTGATTACCACTAACTACCCCATCTCGTTACCAGGGCTGTGTATCTGTAAACATCTCAAAAATGTCTCAGATTTCTGACTTAATGAAGTTATTAAAATATCTTTCTCTTGAATGATACAAAATAAATCTGAACAGCTTCTCATATCCAGGCCTCGATTTTCAAGTCTGGTGAACAATTTTTAAAATTTCATCTTGTTGCTTAATGAGGCTTGCTTCTTTGGCAGCAACTATACCCAACATTTTGCAATACCGACTGTTTAGATGACTATTATTCCTAGTCTTCTCACTGAAAACAGCTAATATTTGTTCTCTTTCCATAGCATACACCTGCAGTTGCTGTTGAAATTATGCAACATCCTGGATGTAGAAAGCTGAACAAATTGTGGTATGAAGATCATGTCTTTTCAACTATTTCTGCTGGATAATCTGAGTTAGTTTATCAACCTCATTTTTGGACAGCTGATCAATCCGTTTCATTAAAGAGACATTCTTGTCATTCAGAAGTTTAATCTCCAATTTTCTGACATCATCACGTGCTAAACCCAACTTTTCGGTTTTGAGGTTAAAAGAAAATTCCTCTAATTTTTCATTGAGCTGTTCCATTTCTAATAGATTTTGCTTTAGCTTTATATAACTTTGACTTTTTAAAGAAAGTCATCCTTAAGAAATGACTTAGAATCTTGATTAAGAGACTGAGTGAACTCATCGATAACTAGAAAGCACCTCCTCATTTCTTCTCACGTGTTCCTTCACCATAAAGGTCTCCTTCTGGATGTTCAGGTTATTTTTTGTGACTTATTAAGCTGATCTCTTAAATCTTCTCCTTTATCCTTAAGCTTTTGTTGAGTTGAATGCTAATCATTAAGCACCAGTGCACTTTCAATTAACTTCTCTTTTTGCATATGTAATTCTTTAGTAATGTTCATTTTATCATCTTTAAGTTGACAAACTCTCTTTTCTTCAGCCTCTAGGTATTGTTTTAGTTTACTGATTCATGCTTTCGCCTTCATTTTGTTGTACTGATAGCTGACATTTCATCAAAAGCATGTGCTTTGTAGCTTCTTGTTTCTGTTTGCCCAATTCTTCTATCTCAGCTGTCAGCATTTCCTTTTTAGTAATGTTGATTGAACTCATTTTTTTTTGCTTCTAAATAAAATCGTAAATCATTTAATTCTGAATCCAAATTTATGTCTCTTGTAGCTTTACTTTTAATTATTTCCAAGTGTTCACTTCTAAAAGTGATATTTGAAGTCCTTCCAGTTCCTGCCTCAATAATGGATTCCCTTTTTCTAAAACTTAAACACGTTTATTAAGTTGCAGATTGTATCTTCAGTGACATTGTTGTACTAGTTTAAACTACTTAGTCTTATAATTTCATTTTCAGCATCAGGCAATGCCGCTTGTAGTCTGAATACTTCTTCCACTAATGTGCTCTGGAAGAATTCTTCCCCTTTCTGTCACGGTGTCATTTTGCTTAACATAAGCCTACAATTTCCTACATTCCAGTTTGAAGGTTTCACGTTTCTTCAGTTAATTTTCTCTTTTCCACATTTGGCAGTTCTTGTTATTGCCTCAAGTCATCTCTGTCCTTTTCTATAGGAGGTATTTTTCTGTTCGTGTCTTTTAATCTATCCTCAAGTTCTTCACTGTCTTTGAGTTTTTCTCCTTTTTCATTTTGTAGACCTTGAAGAGTTTTTTTTGCATCAGTTGAAGTTTAGATTGATCAGGTACTCCGATGCCTCAACCAGCTTTTTGTAAAAGCTGTTCAAGGTTTTCAACTCATTTTTCAAAACTGATTAATTCTTTTTGCTGCTGTTGACCTATTTCTGTCAATTTCTGCTGATGTGCATCCTGCAGTACTGACATCTCATGCTCACGGCCATCCATGTCCTGACTTCAATTTTGTCGAAGTCCCTGGATGGTATTTTGCAGGTTGCAGAGTTCACTTTGTTCGGATCAGGCATGGAGTGAAGTTTGGTGTTTTTGCAGTTTCTTCTGAATCTCCTGTTCCATTTCCACGTTATGTAGTTTACAGTGTTGTGAAACCCTAGAATGTCGAAGAGGGTATTATTAGTGATTGAAAGCCTATTATTCACTACAAGTAAATAAACCCTAAGAAAATGTGGTCAAATAGCATCATTTTATATGCAAAGGTAGCATGTAATTTTATTACGGAACTACTGTGGTAGCCGTGGTTCCCAGTGTGTATGTCCAGAGCCTCTAGGGGTTTGACGTTATGGTAAAAGGTCCTGGAATCATAATATGCTTTGCATATATCATTGTATTTTTCTTTCTCAAATGTATGTAAATGCCATAGTAATTAATCAAGTAAAAATCCATTTTAAAGTATTATTACAGAGGGTGGAGCAAGATGGCAGCATAAGCAGTTGCATGCTCTTGTTCCCCTGCAACAAATCCAGAAGAAAACAAGTAAAAACTGATTCTATCAGTAATCTCAGAACTCCAGGAAGCAATTAAAAGATTGGAGGACCCAAGTCGATACTGAATCAAGAATAAAGTAGAATATAGACAACAAGAGAGCAGAGGTTCACCATGTATGCTTACTCTAACCCCTCCTCAGCGCAGCATGGCCATCTTGGGGTGGTTTTGGCTAGCACTCTTGGGCAGGGAGCCCAGGAGGGAGAGGGCATCAGACCTGACCCAGAGCAGTTCGGTGAACACAATGCAGGTGGAAGCCCCCGTGAGTCCCAGGAAAGAATACAGCAGGTGTGGTATAGGCTGCAGTACATCAATTGGTCGCCCCAGGAGAGGGGTGTGGAAGGTGCACCTCTGGCTGAGACACCTGAGTGGGTGGACCTGGGACAGAGAGGCATGGTGAGCACAACCCAAGCGAGTGTTCCCCATGAGTCCTGGGAAGGAACAACGTGGCAGGTATGGCATAGGCTGCAGTATATGAACAAGTGGGCCCAGGAGAGAAGCGTAGTAGGTGCAGCATTGGCTGAGACACATGATGGGCAGACCTGGGTCAGAGAGGCATGGTGAGCACAACCCGGGCAGGAGGTCCCTGTGAGTCCTGGGAAAGAACAATGTAGCCAGTGTAGCACAGGCCCCAGCATGTGAACAGGCTGGCCTGGGAGAGAGAGGCATGGAAGGAGAAGCACAGGCCGAATCACCTGAGAGGGCAGACCTGGGGCAGACAGACTATGTGAATACAACCCAGGTAGGAATTCAGGTGAATCCTGGGAAAGAGCAGTGTGGTGGGTGCAGTGCAGGCTGCAGTGCATGAGGGTTGGGCATAGGACAGAGAGGAGTGTGCGGGGAGGTGGGGGGAGTCTGGGCTGAATCACCTGGGCAGACAGACCTGGGACAGAGCAGCTAGGTAAGCACAGAATGGGCTGGAGTTCCTGTGAGTCCCGGGAGGAAGGAATGAGGGGAGCATAGTACAGACTGGAGTTCATGAACAGTAAGGACATGTGGTGAACCAGCAACAGCTGCTGTTTCCAGTGTGGGACTCTGAGGTTAGTGTAGCACAGCCAGTGCTCCTGGGAGAAGAATGGTGTATCTGTGACAGTAGCAATTACTGGGTTGGCAGGTCCAGTCAAAGAGTTGTACAGCCAGTGCTCATAAGGGGGATATTTATGGTGGGCAATCAGAGAAAGCCAGTAATCCCAAATTGGGGGTTGGGGGGAGGCTGCTGCTGGAAGGGCATGGCCAGCATGTTTAGGGAAGTGAGTCTGGTGGTAGAGTAATATGGTCATCATACCCAAATCTGTTTGGGAGGTGACCATGCCAAATGCTGCAAGCCATAGAGTTTGGTGCTGAAATGACATGGTCAACACCCCCACCCAGGGAACCCAGAAGTGTAACAGTGACAGCTGGCACCCCCAAGTAGGGAGACCGATAGGGACCTAGATGGGGAGTCTGGGGTGGAAGGAGAAAACTACAGCCTTCAATATTTTAACATAATAATAACATTACTAAAGAGGAAGAAGGGCAAACCTAGAGAAAGGGAAGAATCTAATGTCCAGAGTTACAACAGTGACTTCCTTGACTCCACTCTCCATACTGGTGTGCAGCGAAGCAGGGAGAATGCTGACTATGAGAGCAGACTCCACTGCATGGGCCTTCTGTAGCAATTCACAGCAGGCTTGCAGCTGACAGTGTCCAGCTGGGGGAGGTGCTGGCACATTCCAAATGGAACCTGGGAGGTATGTCCTGTTGCTATCAGAGTCCTCCCCCCACCCCCACCCCGTAGTATGCCTGTTTCCTAGCACACAGCAGCTTCAGTCAGCAGTCCTCAGCACTGACCGGAAGGGGAGCAAACAGACCTGAACTGATGCCCCAGGAAGTCTGTCCTGTTGGTTTCAGAGGACTGAGCTATGGGGTGCACAGGGAGGCAGGTAGAGTGTTGACTATGAGAGCAGACCACACTGCATGTGCCTTCTGTAGCAATTCGCATAGGCTTGTAACCAACACTGTCCAGGTGGGGGAGGTGCTGGCATACTCCAAACAGACCCCCAGGGAGGTCTGCCTTGTTGATTTTAGAGCAGAAGCTTGGTGTCCTGTCTATTTGTAAAGGCAAGGGATATGGTAGTTAGGGAAGCAGCGTCTTTTGGGGGGCCACTTCCCTAGTTCACAGCATCCAGCGGCCTGTGTAGTTGGGGGAAGGGGCAGGGTCAGTGGGAAGAGTGATTTTCCTGCCATATACGACTTGTTGTTGATTTGTTGATTCTTGCCTGTGTGCAATTCCTCACTGCTTTCCTCCACATCCTGATTTAGAGTCCCTCAAAGCTGGCACTGTTTCCTTATTGTATTTGTACAGGAGGGTCAGAACAATGGTCTGTTTATGTCACCATCATTCCAGAATTCAGCCCTCTTGCTGTATCTTGCATGCATTGGTTCAATACACTCCTTACTGATCTTGCTGGTTCCATCCTTGGCCTTCCTTGACTCCATTTTCCATACTGCTGTGAGGGTGAACTTTCTAAGATAAAAATATGATTATTATTTAAATATTAAATATGCTTAAAATTACTTCAGGGCTCCCCATTGCCTGGAGGCCAGACATTAACAGGACATTCAACACCTTCCCTTCTGTTAGTCACCCGCACATAGGACACATCTCCAGCTACATGTGACTTCTTGCAGAGCCTAAAGAGACTATCACCCAAGTAACTACAAACCCATACACCTAATCATGGCAAGGTAATGTCTTTTGAAATGTGCACGTTGGAAGTACTAAAGTAATTATTCCTAGATATAATGAGTTCAGCAATGTCACATGATACAAAATAAACATACAAAAATCTATTGTTATTTCTAAATGCCAGTAATGTACACATGTACAACAACATTAAAATACATTTATAATCACTAGTAAAAATAAAATACTAACAAAACGTATAGCACATGCATCCTCAAAACTACATAATCCTGGTGTAAGAAGTCAAAGAAGATCTAAATAAAAAGATATACTACATTCATGGATTGGGGAACTTAACCTAGTAAAGGTATCAGTTTTTCCAAATTGATATGGAGGTGTGTCTTAATTATCTTCTGGTTTAGGAGCTTCTCAGGTGCAGGGACCTTGGGTTCAAAGGACGTGCTGTGCTCCTGGTGCTGCTTTCTTGGTAGTGAGGTCCTCCATGTCTCTCTGCTCACTTCACTCTTTTATATCTCAAAGGAGATTGGCCCAAGACACAATCCAATCTTGTAGATTGAGTCCTGCCTCATTAACATAACAGCCAATAATCCTGTCTCATCAACGTCATAGAGACAGGATTTACAACACATAGATCACATCAGGTGACAAAATGGTGGACAATCACACAATAACTGGGAAGCACAGCCTAACCAAATTTATACACATATTTTGGGGGGACACAATTCAATCCATGATGAGGTATAACAAAATTCTTACCAAAATCCAAGTAAGATTTTTGTAGATATAAACCAAAAAACCTACTGCTGTCGAGTCGATTCTAGCTCATAGCGACCCTATAGGACAGAGTGGAACTGCGCCATAGAGTTTCCAAGGAGCGCCTGGTGGATTCAAACTGCTAACCTCTTGGTTAGCAGCCGTAGCACTTAACCACTACACCACCAGGGTCTCCTTTGTAGATATAGAGAAGATTATTCTACAATTTATTTGGAAAGGAAAAAGAAAATGAGAGGACTCATTCTGTCCAATTTTAAAACTTATATAGCTGCACTAATAACTGTATACTATTGGCAGAGGGGTAAAAAAACAAATTTATGGAATAGAACAGAGAACCTGGAAATATCCCTCACAAGTATGTCCAACTGATCTTTGACAAAGGTGCAAAAGCAATTCAGTGGCAGAAAGATAGCCTTTTCAACAGGCTATAGCTCTGCACAGCATGTGAGGAAATCACAGGCCAAAACCCTGGGAATCGGGACCAGCAGATGAGGCAGATAATGGTTTGACTGAGGTACTACTTGTTGGTGATGGGAGGGGAGCGATAGTTGGCATGCAACTGGTATCTCCAGTTAATTCCTTTTTCCTGAATCATGTTTTTCCGTTCTCTTAATTCCAAGGTAGTCTCCAAGCTAGTGTGAACATTTCACTGAGTTTGCTATCCTGACCAAAGATGAACTACCCCTTGAAAAAGTGAGTTTTCTCCCTGTCCTTGCTGCTTGTTTGCAAACATAGGCTGAAGGACCACCAGGTAGAGATGCTGAAGAGAGGCATCTAGTTACAAGGTGGGGCAGAGGGTGGAGGCTGGAATAGAGGCCTCTCATGCTCTAAGTTTCTAGAACGCAGAGTCCTGCCTGTAAGCTTCTCTGGCACTTTCTACCCACCTCTTAAACCCTTCTCATGATATTCCTCTACACCACCAAGTTATTTAAGTGCATACCTCACTCACCTCCTTCACGAATAAGTCATAGAGTCTAAACAAAAAAAAAAAAAAGAGAGAGACCTTGTGGTTAAGATGAGAGAAGGAGACACAGTGGAGAACAAGAAAGGAGGAGCCTGACTTTCTCATGAATGTTACCGGGCATGCAGTCAAGTGGCCATGGGGGAATAAAGGTGCAGAGTGGCCACTTCACCTTTGAACCTCAGGTGCAACACAGCTTAGTGGCTAGCAGCACAGGCTCTGGAGTCAGATCATGTGGGTTTACCACTTTCCAAGCCAAACTGGTTGCCACTGAGTCCAACTCATAGTGACTCTATAGGACAGAGTAGAGTTGCCCCCTGTAGGGTTTCGAAGGAGCAGCTGGTGGATTTGAACTGCCCACATTTTGGTTAGCAGCCAAGCTCTTAATCACTGTGCCACCAGGGCTCCTTTACCACTTTACAGTGTTGTAAATCCTCTTAACTGCATCTGGGTTTGACTAGATTCTCCTGGTCCTGCCACATCCTAGGCACATCCACCACCACTACCAGCTGCCCTAGAGTGACCCCAACTCACTGCTACTTCCATGTGTGTCAGAAAAGAATTGTACTCTATAGGGTTTTCAATGACTGGTTTTTCAGAAGTTTATAGTCAAAAGCCTTTCTTCTGCGGCTCCTGGGTTGACCTGAACCTCTAGCAACCGAGCTTGTGAGCCGTTTACACAACTCGGGGACTCCTCCTAGGCTACACAGTTTTGGGCAATTATCAACCTTTTTACTGCCGGCTCTTCATCTGTGAAACTGAGTTAATTATTCCTTCATACCTACCTGCTAGGGTCGTCGTGAAGATCTCAGAGGACTGACTGTATGTGTAAAGCCCTCAGCACAGTACCTGTTGTGAAATTGTCGAATGAGATTGAGCCCAAGTGCGTGTAACAACTGACACTTGTTTCCTAGGGCTTGAGTCTTTGCCCTTCGCCCCAGTGCTGCCGATCCTGCTTGCCCTTTCGCCCCGAAGTTAATTATAGTTATAAAATTCCGTGACCAGCACTACCACACCCTGAGGCCTTCCAAGGCGCCTAAGACTACACTTCCCAGAAGGGATTGCGGTCCTCTCCGGTCAATTTCCGTTTACTTTCTCCGTTGGTGAACTTTCAGATCGGATGGAGTGGGAGGGGACAGGGGAAGGGTGGATGGGAAGGAGTTCTCCAATGAGCACTGGCGCAGAGTGAAGGGGCAGGGAAAACTGCTCAAGAAATGTCTTGGCAGAGGTGTTAACGAGCGGGAAGGTTGCTTGGCAGCCATCGTGGGCGGCTGCATTGCTCTGCGTCTGCTGAGTCAGGCCTGTTCTGCTTTTTACCTGTGGCTCACTTCTTCACCAGGGGTGCCTGTGGACCCTGCTTTCTGTCCCTGGAAGCCACAGTATCCCGGAGCCGCCCATTCCATGGCCACTAGCCTGAGGGGGGCCTCCTCGATCACCAGTCACCTTCTTTTCCTCCACATCGAGCTTCGAGGTGACGATGGCATCCTGATACCTGTGACGTGCTTACCTGTGAAAGAGCTGCCTGCTGGGCACAGGGCGAGCGGCACTAGATGGAAGGTGCTTCTGTGTAGAAGTAATATGCTCCTATGCCAAAATGGTTGTGTGGCATTAGCTGGGCGATCCCCACCTCATACCTGGGAAGTGCACAAAGCAAAACTTCATTTATTTAACTAACGACGACTGAAGGCTTGCTGTGTGCCAGGCAGGGTGCAAGCCGTAGGCATCCTGTGATTGGTGATAGTGTGGTGAACCAGGCAGATGTGGTGCCCACCTTCTGAGAGCTAATGTTTTGCTAGAATGGCCAACATGAAGTCCATAATAACTATAGTCTTGATGGGTTATGAAAAAGAGAAATGCTGGTTCTCCCTCTTTTGTTGGTTACATTCCCACTAGGGGAGGTTTGGGAGGTTGTCATGATCCCCACTGTGCACCTGAAACTTAGGCCAAACAAGAACCACACCAATCTGTTTGCAGAGCTCTTGTCCATGTGCTACAAGGGTCACCACTGTTAAGGGTTTGGTAGCACGGAGGTGTGCGAGCATACGCGTGAGAGAAAAAGAAAACATGGGGCTTGGGTGTACTCTTTTCATTTATTCCTTCATTCAACACAAATTATTGAGAACTTCCTTTGTGCCTGGCACTTACTCTGTGTTGGTTGCTGGGTATTCGATAATTGGGAATAATGATGAACAAGTCAGGCGTGGTGTCTGACCTACTAGAAGTCATGGTTTCATTGAAAAACAGAGATAGGAAACAAATAGTTACCCACAAAATACACAAGTATAATTTTGAATTGAGTACTGAGAAGAAGTACAAGGTACTCTTAGAGCTTGTAATTTAGGCCTTTTGTTTTGTTTTGTTTTAAGCAGGGAGCAAAGGTTAAAATAATTGGGTTGTAGCAGAGTGTCTAGGCAGTGGGTAGAGCGAGGAAGGAGAATGGACTGTCAAAGGAAGTGAAAGAATAGCCTGGAGGCTGGAAAAGTAGGCAGGGGCCATGTGGGGTGTAGGATATTGATTGGAGAGAGCTCTAGTATGAGAATTAGCCAGAATATAGTAGTTTATCATCATCCCTTTTTAAAGTCCTTTTTTGTGGATTCATGGAGACAAAGCACAGTGACTCAGAGCTTGGACTGGAACCAGGTCCTCTGTCAAACTGATCCCAGCTCTGCCATGGCCCCTGCCTACTTTCCCAGCCTCCAGGTTGTCCTTTCAGTTCCTCTAACAGTCCATTCTCCTTCCTTGCTGTACCCACTGCCTAGACACTCTCCTACACCCCTGTTATTTTTAACCTTTGCTCTCAGTGAAGCTGATCCCAGCAGTACAAACTTGGGAACTTTATTAAGCCATTCTGTGCCTTAGTTTCCTGATCATAAAAATGGGGGTAAAAATATGCACCTCTTAAGGTGACTGACTGTGAAAATTAAATTGTATTGAATATTAGTTATCACTTAGAGCTATATCTGCCATATAAACCCAGAAACAAACCCATTGCCTTCCAGTCAACTCCGACTCATAGTGACCCTATAGGACAGAGTAGAACTGCACCATAGGGTTTCCAAGGAGTGGCTAGTGAATTCGAAGTGGTGGTTCAATCCCTGGGTGGCACGAAAGGCTTGCACTGAACTAATAACAGACAGATTGGTGATTTGAACCCGCTCGGTGGTGCCACAAAAGAAAAACCTGGAGATCTGCTTCCAGTTGCTATGGACCAAATAAATGTATGAGCTTTATACTGCTGCACATCTATCAATCCATTGCCATCCTAAATTGTGGGATGGGTACTCTCTTCATGAGATGCAGGTGGTAGAGGACCATTCTTGCTTCAACGGCAGATATGACTTTCACCACTACATGGTAATAGAGGATTTCTTTTACATCAGTGTTTCCCAAAGTGTCTGCACCCACAGCGAGAAAATACGTTTTTTGCTGCACTTACTCCTACAACACACACTTGAAACAAAAATTTCACAAAAAAAAATCTTAACCCTTACTGTGTGTGGTACACACTGGTATTTTCTACTGTACTGCATTCTACTTCACTTGTTTTGAAAATGCAGCTCCACAAACTATGAAATTCATTTCGTGTCACAACAAACTGGTCGAAAAACACTATTTTAAATAACTGAGGAAGTTCGCTGTTGTAAAGATTTGAGAGTCTGCCATTTTCCTTGTGCAGTCTGGGCTTATAACAAATCATGTCCACTAGTGAGTGTTTTGTATGTTTCTGTATTGAGCTGCAGCTTTGAATAGCTTAACATAAACCTTTAGGTTGCACGCTTCCTTATGGGTGTATGTGTATGTCAAACATGGATGAGAGAGACCGTGTGAGAAAAATTTCTACAATTTCAACACCTGTGGTAGTCAAGGTAGCAGTAAGTCTTGTCAGATAATACAAAGAAAAGATGTAGTAACTGCTCCTGGGAGCTCATAATCTAAGTGAGAGAGCCAGCGTATATACCTTAAATTTCAGCATATTTATCAACTAACTAGGAAGTGGGTGTATTACTCAGGGTATCAGGATGCCTTGGGCTTCAAGTAACAGAAACCTGACTCAAACTGGCTAATGATTAAAAACAAACAAACTACTCTTTCATGAAATAGATGTTGAGATGAAGAATAGACCCAGGACCACAGTGTATTGGTCATGGCCTGAGGGAGTCTGGTTCTTTCCATGACTTCTTAGTTGTTCTAAGAACAGTGCCACTAATGGTTGCCTAGAGGTTTCCAGTAGTAATCTGGGATTCAGCTCCTAGACTTGGAACACTAAAACATTTTAATTCCTTGTAAGGTAGACTAGTGTAGAGTGAGTTTAGTCTACCATGGCATTTTCCAAAGTGTAGTGTAGTTGTTTTGTTTGTTTGTTCCTGGCTTCCCTCACTATGACCTTCCTAAGGGAATTGTAAGGACAAGCATGTAATATAGTGTCAAACAAAATACTTAGTAATTAGTGATGTTTGCCAAATATCTGACTCTTCCTTCTTCTGGGTATAGAACTTTTAGTTGAGTAGAGTTATTTGACTACTTCTGGCCTGTAACTTGACTGAATGAATGAATGTTTGTCAGTTCTCTATATTTTGTAACAGATTAAATATTTGCTGGTTTAGGGTCCTGATGAAGTAATTAGGGATATGGGAGGCAGAGAGGTGAGAAATGACCCCTGTGGGAGGCATGATGGGTGATGGAATGTGAATATAAAGTTGGATGGAAGGTAATGGGGCACTGAATGTTCATTTGTTGATGTTGATCTAGGTGATTCTCCTAGGGCCCCTTGACCTAGTTCTTGGGAACTGGGCAGTGGCACTTAGGCCTGAACCTACAAATCTATAGTCACCTGCCTCCTTTTTCACCTTTTCCAGGTTTGAAGCAAGCATTGGTTACTGACATGACCCTTATATCCAACATTTTTTTTGAGGCTTTTTTTTTTAAAGACAGGAAGGCTTCAGAAATTAACAGAGGTAGGTAACCAGCTGCTCCCTCTCTATGGCATTACCTTGTCAGCTGAGAAGCCTGAAATTTTAGGGATTCAATCGTCAAGAGAGAGTGTTCTGGTGTGCATTTTTTACAAAGGTACATGAGATTG
This sequence comes from Elephas maximus indicus, assembly GCF_024166365.1. Classification (NCBI taxonomy): domain Eukaryota; kingdom Metazoa; phylum Chordata; class Mammalia; order Proboscidea; family Elephantidae; genus Elephas; species Elephas maximus. Next base: position 85,386,339 of record NC_064830.1, on the reverse strand, counting down.
ATTATCTCCCAGCTTCTCTCCAATACACTGTTTTATCAAACTTTTTAACCTCTGATAATGTGATAGATGAAAAAATAGTGTCAATCTAATTTTATTTTATGTTTGTCCGTTTTATGGGTGAGGTTGAACATAATTTTCATATGTTTAAAAAACATATATTTTTACTATGAACTACCTATTCATGTCAGGAATTAATTTTGGTTGCGTTATGAGTATTATTGGAATATATTATTAGTGTGGATTTACTGGTATGAGTATTAGTAACACAGTTATTTGGCTCTGCAAGTAATTCCCATCAAGGGAGTCAAATAATTTGGGACAGGAGCATGACCTGTTTTCAACCAGATTGTGAAATGGACCAAATGACCACAATTCATGTGTGTGCAAGGAATTATGACCCTAAAATGGATACTAGAGAGACTCTGTAAGAAATGCAAAGAAAATCTAAGGCAGTGGCTCCTGAGACTAAGTGTGTCAATATTTAATGGGAGATGAGGATGAAGCCAGGAATAGTTAGTTAGGGCAAGGCCTGGCTAGAGGCCCCATCCACTCTGTCCTGTGCTCTAGAGGCATTTTCTGTAAAATACAATAATAATGATTTACAAGAAAAGTAAAATGAGGAAGACAATCTGAGCTATCTTTCAAAATACAAAACATAAGCCAAAATTATTTGTTAGTAGATGCAACACACATGAAACTACCCCGTCAAACTGGAGTGAAAGTTCCTAAATGCTACTCTCACATTTTGTTCTGAAAATAGTCACATTCTGGTAACACACAGTTCACTCTCAGACTTTGAGCATCATGGCTGTAGGACACAGCCAGTCTAACCTCCTTTCACCTTTCTATATTTCCCATCTCATTTCCCCACTCCCCACCACAAAGTTTAGCAAGTACATTTATTGGGATACCATTTGCTTTTCTCCCCTCTACCCGTGATGCCGTGGTGACATAGTGGTTAAGCATTTGGCTGCTAACTAAAAGAGCAGTTCAAATCAACCAGTTGCTCCTTGGAAACCCTATGGGGCAGTTCTGCTCTGTGCTGTAGGGTCACTGTGAGTCAGAATCGACTGGACAGCAACAGGTTTTGTTTTCTGTTTTTGTTTTTATCTGTGATGCCGTTTTATATAGAGGGTCCAGCCTATTCAAGGTGAAGATGAAAGGTACACAATAAGAAATACGGCTTTCTTTGCTTTAATATTCACCTGCTCCATTTCTTGACCTTAAATATTATTTTCTATTTGATCTAGCAATTTTGAGTTTTGCCAGGGTACTGAGTACCTTTCTCTGTAGATAGAAGGCATATTTCCAAGAAGAATATTTGGATCAGATAAGTAAAATAATTTACTTCAGTAATAAAGTTATAGAACATTTTATTCTCTTTGATTATATGCTTACAATAAGGTAATTAATTCCTCTACTAAATAGATTGTCTTTTGTTGTTGTTGTTGTTAGGTGCCGTTGAGTCAGTTCTGACTCACAGCAACCCTATGTACAACCGAATGAAACACTGCCCAGTCCTGCACCATTCTCATGGTCATTGTTATGCTTGAGTCCATTGTTGTAGCCACTGTGTCAATTCATCTCATTGAGGGTCTTCTTCTTTTTTGCTGACCCTTCACTTTACCAATCATGATGTCCTTCTCCAGGGACTGATCCCTTTTGATACCATGTCCAAAGTATGTGAAACAAAGACTCGCCATCCTTGCTTCTAAGGATCATTCTGGTTGTACTTCTTCCAAGACAGATTTGTTTGTTCTTTTGGCAGTCCATGGCATATACTATATTCTTCACCACCACCATAACTCAAAGGTGACAATTCTTCTTAGGTCTTCCTTATTCATTGTCCAGCTTTCACATGCATATGAGGCGATTGAAAACACCATGGTTTGGGTACGGAGCACCTTAGTCCTTGAAGTAACATCTTTGATTTTTAGTACTTTAAAGAGGTCTTTTGCGGAAGTTTTGCTCAGTGCAATGTGTCCTTTGATTTCCTGACTCCTGCTTCCATGGATGTTGATTGTGGATCCAAGTAAAATGAAATCTTTGACAACTTCAATCTTTTCTGTTTATTGTGATGTTGCTTATTGATCCAGTTGTGAGGATTTTTGTTTCCTTTATATTGAGGTATAGTCCATACTGAAGGCTTCATCAGTAACTGCTTCAAGTCTTCTTCACTTTCAGCATCAAGATTGTGTCATCTCTATAATGCAGGTTGTTAATGAGTCTTCCTCCAATCCTGATGCCACATTCTTCTTCATACAGTCCAGTTTCTTGGATTAGTTGCTCAGCATACAGATTGAACAAGTATGGTGAAAGAATACAACCCTGATGCACACCCTTCCTGACTTTAAACCATGCAGTATCCCCTTGTTCTGTTCAAACAACTGCCTCTTGATCTATGTACAGTTTCCTCATGAGCACAATTAAGTGTTCTGGAATTCCCATTCTTCCAAATGTTATTCACAATTGCTATGATCCACACAGTCAAATGCCTTTGCATGGTCAATAAAATACAGGCAAACGTCTTTCTGGTACTCTCTGCTTTCAGCCAGGATCCATCTGACATCAGCAATGATATCGCTGGCACACCATCTCTTCTGAATCCGGCTTAAATTTCTGGCAGTTCCCTGTTGATGTACTGCTGCAACTGCTTTTGAAAGATCTTCAGTAAAATTTAACTTGCGTGTGATATTAATGATATTGTTCAATAATTTCCACATTCGGTTGGATCACCTTGTAAAGATTGTTTTTACTTTGGTTTAAATGGCTTTTAAAAAAAATAACAGAATTTGAAAGCTGTTACGTATCCAATAAAGTCTACAGATAAAATTCTGACACTGGAGAAGGATAAATTTTTTTGTTTTGTTCTTCTGGTATGTTGGACTTTGCAGGGCTTGTTTCTGTCATCATTGGTGATAACTTGTTTCTCTGGCCCTCTCTTAGGATAGTCTGCTGTAGTCCATGGTGTCAGTTGGTTTCTAAAAGCATTTCTACAGAAGACAGAATGTCATTTTAAATTATAAACCTTGATTCATAGATGGACATCACCTTCTAGAAATTAAAGTTGAAATCTTCTCTCACATTCCCCATTTGTTTAAATTTGATTTCTGAAGAATATCACTTGGTGGAAAAAAAATTAAATATATTAAAAGGTATGCCATGCACAGTTTTTTGCCCACCCATGCCGTCCATCTGCCTAGTAGGCCCCCCATGACCACCACCAGTTGTTGTTTTAGGTGTCATTAAGTTGATTCTGATTCATAATGACACTATAGACACAGGGTAGAATTGCCCCATAGGGTTTTTGGAGAAACTATTGAAGTGGTCAAGGATTTCATTTTACTTGGCTCTGCTATCAATGCCCATGGAAGCAGCAGTCAAGAAATCAAACAACGTATTACACCAGGCAAATCTGCTGTAAAAGACCTCTTTAAAATGTTGAAAAGCAAAGACGTCACTTCGGGCACTAAGGTGGGCCTGACCCAAGCCATGGTATTTTCTGTTGCCTCGTATGCATGAGAAAGCTGAACAACTGAATAAGGAAGAGCCGAAAAGAATTGATGGCTTTGAATTATAGTGTTGGTGAAGAGTATTGAATATAACATTGACTGCCAGAAGAATGCTCAAGTCTGTCTTAGAAGTACAGCTAGAATGCTTCTTGGAAGCGAGGATGGTGAGACTCTGTCCCAGGTACTTTGGACATGTCATCAGGAGGGACTAGTCCCTTGAGAAGGACATCATGCTTGGTAAGGTAGAGGGTAAGAGAAAAAAAGGAAGACCTTCAATAAGATGGGTTGACACAGTGGGTGCAAGAATGAGCTCAAACATAACACAGATTGTGAGAATGGCCCAGGACTGGGCAATATCTCGTTCTGTTGTACATAGACAGGGTAGCTAGGAGTCAGAAATGACTCAAAGCCACCTAACAACAAGAACAATAATCTTTATGCAAGCCAATTGCCACATCTTTCTCCTGTGGAGTGGCCGGTGAGTTCGATCTGTCAGTCTTTTGGTTGGCAGCCAAGTGCTTAATGACTGTACTATCAGGAGTCCTTACCACCACTATCATATTTTATTTGTCTACGGACTACTGATGGATATTTAGGTGGTTTATACTATTTTGCTATTACAAACAGTGTGATAATAATTATCCTTGGTATGTTTTTTCTCTGCATGCGTGGAAATATAACAGTAGGAAAATTTTTATGATAACTAAGATTTTATTGGTCACATAATGGTGTTTTGGGTAAAATTCGGAGATTTGCAAGACTGTGTGATAATACTGTGCAAAGCCTTTTGGAGCCATTCCCTGATTTGATATCCTAACAGCTTCACTAGGGATCAAGAGCAGGTATGATTCCCATTCACTGGCAGAGAAGGAAATTAAGGCCTAGTTAGTTGCTGAACGAGGACTTCAGCTCTGATTTTTTGTTCCTGGGCTGGATATTTACAGGAAAACTGTTTCATACAAAGGTCTCATTCTATTTACTTTTTGGAGATTCGTACAGATTTTGCTTGGTTTTCTAATCAGGTTGGTCATGTGGCAATAATGGATATGTGCATTTTCCCTAATTTCTTACAGGTATAGACCATAGACCAAGACAAATTAGAGTGTATGGGCATAACCTGACCACCATATCTATTTTGCTCTTAACCATTTCATCTGATAAGAATGTCTTTCCTCATCGGATCTCCCAACATTTCTCTTACTCAGGTGAGAAATTAGCAGCCTCAACATGGTCTTAGAATTAATTCATGGTTAGACTCTGCATTCTTTCTTCAGGGTAAGATAACTAACCTTCATGAAGTTATTTTATATGTATGACCGCATAAATCACCAATGGGGCTGCAAGGCGGTGTGTCTTCTCCATGATTGTATGACCAGTAGCATTGGACTGTGAAACAGTCTTTGGAATCCAGCTCATCAAACTCCAATTCATTCTCCTTTCCTGTACATACCACCCTTCTGGTTGTTTAAGGGGTCTTTGGGTGATTTCCCCATTTTTGTAACTTGATTGTGCCTTTGTGTTGTAGTATCCCATGGTGTGGTGTAAGAAAATGAACCAGGCAGTATAAGAGAATGTGCCTTGTCAGCATTAACAGACACTCCTGGAGAAATCCCTCCATAGCACTTGGGACCTCTTTGTCTTGTTTTGTTTTGTTTTTTTAATTCCATCTTCTACTTGGGTTTAATAGTAAATAATTCTGTGATTTTTATTTCTGTGCAAAGTCCACCAAGGCTTATTCTCACTTCCCAAGAAAAGGTTTGTTGGCAATGAAGAAGGAAAACTGTACAGTCTCTGTTTCGTTTTGTTCAGTAATTACAGTAGTCTGAAATTTTTTTTTGTCTGAAGTCCCTTTTTTTATCTTTTCTTAATAAAATATAAAATAATTCTTTTATGAAAATAAATACTTGGTGGCATTTGGATTTAGTTGTATTCAGTAGAACTAAGGCACAATGAAGTGCACAAAGGGGAAATATCTGAAATAAAAGTTTTTAATGTGATGGAAACCCTTTGCCATTACAAATGACATATAATAGAATTCGAGAACTATTTTTCCCTATCAAAGAACATTATAAACAACAGGAACTGAACAATTAAAACATGTTTTCTGGATAATATGTAGGATGATACTAAAATAGTGCTGCAACTAAAATTTGGATTTTTTAAGTTCATTTGTAATTTTGATTTTTAATGTAATTACTGGCTCTTCTTGTAACATAAAATTACCTTCAAACCAAAAGGGTGTTGTTGACCTTCTGAAGGATTGTTGTTTAACAGTGATGATATAAGTTTCAAATTTTCTCGAAGAAGGTTTATCAAAGACACACAAATCTTTTCTTCATTGATGCCAGCGTTAGATATTCTTTCCACAGAATTTAATGCATTTTGATAGACTGTTGGATATGATTAGTCAAAGAACAGCTCTTCTAATGGTGACTAGGTAAAAAAAAGAAATGTTGTAATCAGAAACAATGCTGCCTTGGATTGAGATTGCTTATTTATCCCACTCATCACATCTGTAATAGTGTATGCCATCTAAAGACTTGGAGTCCTTTTGGCTCTTTAATTTCAGCCTAGTGGTTGAGTTCCTCTTTTCTAGAGCTGTTCAGACCTAAAGAAGTCCAGCTTATTATCCCTTTTCTTTTACGCTGGGTTTGTGATACACAGATGGTATGAGTGTCACATCATAAAGTTCAAATAGGACCACTTGAAAAGCAAAAGTTTTCTTGGGTACTGGGTTTGGCTGCCTTCTGCTTCTGTTAGGAAATCTCTTGATGCGTGAAATTCAGTAGAATTAACTGAGCATATGTATTGAGTGGTCTGCTTGATGCCAATTTTTTTTTTTAATAATTTTTATTGTGCTTTAAGTGAAAGTTTACAAATCAAGTCAGTCTCTCACACAAAAACTTATATACACCTTTCTACCTACTCCCAGTTGCTCTCCCACTAATGAGACAGCCTGCTCCCTCCCTCCACTCTATCTTTTTGTGTCCTTTTCGCCAGCTTCTAACCCCCTCCACCCTCTCATCTCCCCTCCGGGCAACAGATGCCAACATAGTCTCAAGTGATCCAAGAAGCTCACTCCTCACCAGCATCCCTCTCCAACCTATTGTCCAGTCCAATCCATGTCTGAAGAGTTGACTTTGGAAATGATTCCTGTCCTCGGCCAACAGAAGGTCTGGGGGCCATGACCACCGGGGTCCTTCCAGTCTCAGTCAGACCATTAAGTCTGGTCTTTTTACAAGAATTTGGGGTCTGTATTCCACTGTTTTCCTGCTCCCTCAGGGGTTCTCTGTTGTGTTCCCTGTCAGGGCAGTCATCGGGGGTAGCCAGGCACCATCTAGTTCTTCTGGTCTCAGGATGATGTAGTCTCTGGTTCATGTGGCCTTTTCTGTCTCTTGGGCTTATAATCACCTTGTGTCCTTGGTGTTCTTCATTCTCCTTTGATCCAGGTGGGTTGAGACCAATTGTTGATGCCAAAGTTTTGAAGCGTCTGCCTTTTAGCCCTTCTGCTAATAGTTTTCCAGTTGTGGCATTATAAAGCAGGCCAACGAGAATTTCTGGAGACTGACACAGGTTATCCTTTCTCTACAGGACATTTCTGACATGCTCATTTGGGAGTCACAGCCAGAAGGATTGTGAGAAAGTTCCAGTATCTCAGATAATAACATTTCCCCCTTGAAGATCCTGTTTTTCTAAATAAAAAATAATCCCCCCCCCAAGTCTTTTCTTTTTACATGCTGTGTACACCATAAAGTCTAAACTGAACTGCATAATTTCCAATCATCACAGATTTATCGTGATTGAATTTGAATGTTTCTGTGAAGATGGGGCATGGTCCTCTCTGGATGCTGGCTTTTGCTTTGTTTCTTTATAGGTAGCAGAACAAGGTGTAGTTGTCATGAGTTGCCACCTCTGCTGATATACGTTAGGATGTCTGTGTCGAATATCACTGTTAGCAAAAATTTCTGTTCTTGTGAATCATAGTCCAAGGTCACATCTAGTGCCCTGTATTTAGCTTCTGGCTCAGGATAAAGAGGTTTAGAAAGCTGTGAAGATGATCCTTGAGCTGACATGTCCTTCATTTATTAATGCTTCCCCACTGTATCCATCATACTCTACAGATAGTGGACTATATTTTTGTCTTGTTTCCAAGAATAGTCCTTTTGTATAGACTTTACCAGTAGTAATCTGGAATTGTGTGTTCTGGATAAGACCTCATGGTATCTACACAGTGCTTCATCTTCACTTTCAGAGGAAATACCATGCTTCTGTTTGTCCATGTTTGAATTTTTTTTCATACGATTAGAATATTTTTCATCTTCACCTTTTGCTGTTCCTTTCTTGGACAAAACTACTTCATTTTTCTTTGTTTTTATGTCTCCTTTCACTTTTCAGTATTTTATTGGATTTATTTGTTCTTTAATTTTTCCATGTCAACTAAACAATAGTTGATAATGTTAGATGTATGTCTTTTTTTATAACAGATTTCTGTATCATATGTCTATTGTATGCTGAAATACCTGTTGAAGAACATTCATTTCCTGAATATTCGTTCTCTTTGGAAGATTTACTTTTAATGTTTTTCAGCTTTCTTTAAATGATCAGAATGCCCTAAATCTACAAGATGTTTATTTTTATTGAATTATCTCGCTTTTTCTTGATCTCATCCCAAAAATACTGGTTGAGATTCAGTTTATTCTTCTACTTTATGATTATTTATAACAAAATGTTTCTTTTACTCATTTTTTACAAATATTCCATTGGTATTCTTTGATTTCCTCCCATTTCTAGATATTTTGCCTCCCTTACACTATTCTTACTATTACCAGAGTTGCCTAACCCATTTTTTTTAGTGTGTCAGAACTTTCAAGTTCTTGACGAGTAGATCCAGCCCATGAATTCCCTCTGAGAACTAATGTCCCATTAGTCATGTGACCTTTCAAAGACCAACAACCAGCAGTACTAGTTTCTTGATATTTTGATAGACTCTGCTGCCCATTATTGATATGTTTAAATAGTCTTTCTTCATGCATACCTTGATCATCCTTTTGTGAAAATGAAGTATTATCACAATTTATTTGATTTGCTCAGTGCTCAAAATTGGGTTATGTTTTCTGACAATTAGTGTACTTGGAGACTTCTAGTATCATATCTTCTTGTTTAGAAGTGTCTATGGTTTCTTCTGCCACAGACCTTTCCTTTTCGGGCAAAAGCCATTTATCATTATTTGTCATTTGTTTAGCAATGGAGTCAATAAAAGCATAGCTGAACTCCCAACAGTAGCGGTCAAGTCTTCCCCCGAACTACTGACTGTGTCCATCAGAGGACGTTGAAGTCAGATTCTGCTGAAATTTTTAGAAAAATATCATTTTCTAGTTCTTTGTCCAAATGTGCAGTAATGGAATTTTCTCAGTTACGCTATCAACCATTTTGGAACTTAGTTTAATATTTACTTAAATGTTGCTATTCATTGGCTTAATATTAGTATTTCAGAATGTAGCTTTTAATCATGCTATAAGTATATTTTTCGTTAGAAGAAATATGATAAATACTATTCTAACCCACTAAAACAAAACAAAAAAAAATCAAATCCCTTTGTTTAAATTTCCTACTCTATGGCTATCATAATGATGGAATGACAATAGTTTCCCTTAAGTACTATTATTTTTTTATTCTATACCAATTTTATCTTATGAATTCTTCCTTGTATTGTATCCTGAACCATGATCTGGAACTATGCCAACATTTTCAGAACAGAACTTCTAATTAATATGGAGAAAATGGAGCAGCATCAAGACAACAAACACCTCAACAGCTGACAAAAAGTCAACTGCCTCTGGAGAGACTTTCGTGGGGCCACCCAGTTGAATCACCCAGGTTTCAGGTGACTCCTAAGGAAGCGTAGACAGTTGTTGGTACCCAAAGAATGTTGTCTTTGGACATGTTCCTGATTTGAATCTCAAATATCCCCTAACATCTCTCTGGTGGAGTACAGTGATAGAAAAGAAGGCAGTGGGCGATCAGCGTGCACTCAGATCCCAGATACTTTTCTACTACAGATAAGTTCATGTGCTGCATAGGTTCTTTGTTCACCTTCAATCAGCTTGATGCATTTGCCATGGGCCGCAGTAACGGGATGCTAACTGGATGGCTCCTATTTGTTTTGTATTGTTTCTTTCTTTGTTTTTAATTATGCTTGCTGTCTTAGAGCAGGGGTCAGTGACTATGGCCCATGGGCCAAATATAACCTGCCACATGTTTTGGTAAATAAAATTTATTGGAACAGCCAAATCCCCTGGCTTGCATCTTGACTATGGCTGCTTTCATACAAGAACAGCAGAGTTGAGTAGTCATGACAGAGATCATCTATCCCACAAGGGCTAATCTATTTGCTGTCTGACACTTTACAGAAAAAGTTTTCTGACCCCTGTTTTAGAGGTATATGCGTTTCTATAAAGAGTAGGGAAAACCTGTCCATGTGTCCTCTTGTCTCCCAATGCCCTTCCAGCTAGGATGCTCTCCTGGTGTCAACAGTAGAGGCTAAACTATGTGTTCAGACTTTCTGCTGCCACTGCTATGTGAGCTGGTTCTATACCATGTCAGGGTCCCAAGACCGTCTAGAAGGTTGAAGACTTCCATATCAAGCAATGGACAGGAATAGAGCCAGGGAAAGCTGGGATTGTCACTAAGAAGTAATAAAAGGTGATTGAAAACCTTCAAAGTGGCCTCCGTATTGATGACTATTGAGTCATGTTTCTGTGCAATCAGAGGATCTAACTCAAGCCTAACCCATAGGGGAAGCAGTCTCTTTTTCTTTTTTTTATAAAGCAGTTAGCCATCTTGGATCCCCTTTGAGCCTGAGAAACGACACTCCTGGTTGTTTCTGTTTGTCCTCATGTAAATATACCCAGTCTTAGGTGTCTCCCATGCCTCCTAGTGGCATGAAAGATTTTGGGAGTTGAGTGTAAAAAGGGCCATAGAGAATCACTGAATAAAAAGCTGAAATGTCATTTGACACAGTCAATTTTCTTTTTTCTCAAATCTGAGAACAAGGGTATCTTTTTCTTGAAAAGTCCAGTGATGTCTTTGAAAACGTTTCTTCCACAATGACCTCCTATTCAGAATTCTCATGAGGCTCAAGTCAGCCAACGCATGGGAAAGCTCTTTGAAAAGTGCAAAGTCCCATGCAAGATGTGAGACACTATATGTACTTTACTGCATTCATTGGCTTTTAGCTGTTCTTGTTGCTTCTGGAAATTACGCACACCCTGTGAGTAAAAGTTCTTAAAGGTGTTACAGCATATCCTAGGAAAAGTTAATTGTGTATATCCATTCATCCATTTTTTTGCTATTGTGATTGATACTGCAGTGAATATGGTTATGCATATGTCTGTCCATGTTTCTTTTATTAGATCTCTAGGGTATATACCTACCCCCAATAGATAAGGGTTCCAATGTCCCCACATCCTTGCCAACACTTTATGTTATCTGTTTTTTTTGTTTTTGTAATCAGTGCCATTTTAGCTGGGGCGAGATGGTATCTCATTGAAGTTTTAATTCACATCTCCCTAATGGATAAAGATCTTTCCACATGTTTGTTGGCTGCTTAAATATCCTCTCTGGTGAAGTGTCTGTGCACGTCCTTTGCCCATTTTTTAATTGGGTGGGTTGTGTATCTTTTTGTTATTGAGTTGTTAAAGTTTTATGTATATTTTAGAGTACATACATTGTTCTTTTTTGTCTTATCACTCAAATGACAAACAAAAGGTATCATCCTTGACTCTTCTTTCTTCATCACCCCATCCTACACCATACAGTCATCACCAGGTTCTGGATATCAGTAATCTTCTTCTCCTTCTTCTCTCCCTCCCCTTCCTTCCCTTTCCAGTCCCCATCTCCATCTCCATCTCCTTCTTTTCCTTAAATAAGTAGTTCTGTATTTCTGGAATATAAGTATAGGCAGGTAAGGGAGGGATATTAAAAGAGTACTGGGGGAAGAGGATGAACAAGTATGCCAGGTTGTGGAGCACCTTATTTCCTGCTATGTCTTAGAGATTTGAAGAGCTGCTAGAAGCAACATGTAGTGTGTAGGTGAAAGAGACCAGAAAGGGGAGTGGTTATAGCTGGGGAAGGAGGTGATAGAACTGAAAAGGAGCAGATGGAGTTGAGGGCTGAGTGAATGATTGGACTGTATGGAGGAATGAGCAGACTACTAGGATGACCTATGCTAACTTGGTGGATGGTATAGCTACCGTCCCGGCCAGAAAGGCAGGGAGGGAAAGCACAGCTGTGTGGTGTGTGTGGTATGTGACTTTCACACTCTTTTGACTACAGCCCACAGAAAGATATAAAGGGAACACCTCAAGCCAGCATCCATGCTTTGTACCTGCATCTGTAGATGGATAAGCACCATTAATAAACATATTCACATTGTGCTTACTAAGGGTGGCCCCATTCTGAGTTCCAAAATTTTTACTCTTTAATCCTCACAGTTCTATTGGGTGGTGTTCTCATATCCACTTTTCAGAGAGCTTAGTGACTTTCCCAGGCCCACAGCAAATAACAGGGGAAAAGAATTTTATAAAATAATATGCTCACTACACACAATGTTTACTAATATTTGCTATTTTACTCTATCACATCCCCACTTTCTTTATTGCTTTGGGACCCTCATTCCAGTATGCCTCACAGTCTTTCAAATGTAATACACCTTACCTTGTGAATCTTCTATCCATTAATGTAAACTGTCTATTTTAAATATGACTTTTATAAGAGTTAATAATCTGCATTTGTGTGTGTGTGTTGTATGTATTGTTTATGACTTTGTCCTTGGGGCATAAAAAGCTACCTGTCACAGAATTGATGTGCAGTAAATATTTTTGTACAAATGAATGAGTGAATGAAAGATTGAAGCTGATCAGTTATTATGGCTGAGACATAATGGGCTCCATTTTGAGTCCAGTATGCATGGACTTTCTAAATTTGTAGATTGCAAGTTTACTAATCTTTGCTAAGACCTTTCTTTGCCTAGCGTGATGTTAAGTGCTTCAACTTGGATTGTCTCATTCAATCCCACATCTAACTTTGAATTAAGTGCTGTTATTACCCACTTAGCCCAGCAAATTAATGAGCACAGAAGATGATCAGTAAACATTAATAGACATTAATCCTTCCCTGGTGAAAGGTAGCCCATGGTAGTGTGAAGCACATGGAATGCAGAGTCAGAAGCCCAGGACCTGAATCCTACCTTGGTCACTAGGTGGCAGCTAGGTGGTTGAATACATAACTTTGTAAACTCAGCCATTCTAGAAATGTGGACAATTACTACTATTGGACCTCTTAAGGATTTCAGGAAAGGAAAGGTTGAGCTCTTCAACAAATCCAAAGAACAGGGTAAGGTACAAGAAAAAAATAAAATTAATAATAGCGTTCTTTAACCTCCAGGTCCTTAGAGACAAGAAGTTTCCAGTTGGTGACCAATATGCCAAATCTGGGAATGGAAGTATTTTGTTAAGATTCAGGTAGTGTAATGCTTGTTGTTCCATTTTCATTAAATGTCAACAAGTTTCATTAAAATCCAGATCTCAGACTTATCTTGAAAACTGCAAAGGTTGGTCCACCCTGGGCCCACATATCCACATGGCTCCTATATGGGGCAGAGACCCTCCAAGTGGCTGTGAGCTCATCTGGTCCAGATCACTCATTTGTTTCCCTAGCTTGATCTAGAAATTTGAGTTTGTAACCTTGGTTTATTTAAAACAACTATCTAGGAAAGTCTTCAAATCCACTGGAGTAATTCAACCAAAGCTGACTTCAATACCAATACTAAATGAGACACTCCTTCAAAAGCCTCACCAGTGTTAGATTTTGTCTTAGTTCTGTCCCTCCAATTCCCTTACTTCCTGACACTCCTGCCTCCCAACTAAATGTTTTTCAAGCTCTTCATCCTAGTATACACCTTCTTCCTATTCAGGACCTCACCTGCCAAAAGCACCATCTGTGTCCCCATAATTATCTACAACTAATGGGTTTATTTGAAGCTAAATACCTTTTTTTAGCAAGACTAAAAATAATAGAAATGACATTAATTGTTTTTCTGAGTAACACCCATCCCGTGCTGCTGTTTGGTAGAGCACCCAGTTTATGTTGGGATATCAGCACTCACTGACTCTCAGCCATACCCTGACTTCACTGCCATTTCCATGGACAGGCATGTGGCCCATCAGAAGCATTTGAGCTGTTCCTGGGACTTTGGCTTCCGTGAGAGGGTGAAGAGTTCTCTTTTTCCTTCTGGAACTTAAAAACCCAGAGTGATGGAAGACCAGCGTTCTTTGGGTGGACACAGCCTGTCAGCTGGGTCTGAAGCCACACTGTTCTTGGACTCATTTGCTCACATATTGGATTGATAGCCATTTAGTTATTTATTGCGATCATGCATTTGTAAGTGAAGGTGTACAAAATAGGGTCATCTGGTAAAGGCTGGAATTGCTACCCACAAAGCACAGCACTGGGCACAGAGTTAGGTACAAAAGTTATCAGACTTTTAGTAGAAGGTGGCATGTGATGTTAAGGTTATGTGTCATCTTGGCTAGGCCATGATTCTCAGTGGCTTGGTAGATACGATGTAATCACCAACCATGATGTGATCTGTTGTGAGCAGCCAATCAGTTGAAAGAGGAGTTTCCTTTGGATTGTGGCCTGCATCCAATATATGGATGTTCTGGCAAAGCTTGCCCTCTCTGGATCCTGCATCCAACTTGTCATCCTCTGACCTCTGCTTCTTGGGACGTGAGTCAGTGGCCTGCTATCTAACCTGCAGATTTTGGGAATCACCATGTCCCATAGCCCCATGAGCCAACAGCCTGCAATCTGACCTGCTGATTTTGGATTCGTCAGCCCCTGCAACCACGTGAGTCAGGAGAAGCCCTCAGCCAGACATCTGACCTGTGGATTTGGAATTTGCCAGCCTCCACAACTGCCTGAGCTATTCCCTTGAAATAAATCTCTTCCCTTCTCTGTATCTCTCTATGCATGTACATATATACATACTTCATTGGTTTTGCTCGGAGAACCCAGCCTAAGACACAGCATATCTGGGCTGGCTGTATTACAGTGGAGAAGGACATGGGTCAGACGCAGTTCCCAAAGGCCGTGCTCAAGGGGGCGGGGACGATGGGAAGTGAGCAGTGGTTGGGGGTGGGTGGAGATGGAAGCCCCCACAGCTGTTCTCTTGCATAAGGTGGCATTTAGCAAAGCTACTTTATTTGACTGAATTCTTCAGGGAAAAGAAGCCACAGTGACTGGTGTAGCCACACAAACTAATGCAGCTGCAGCAGTGATAGCTGGGCCAGCGGCAGGAGCGGAATAGGCATGTCATAGAGAAAGCTGCAGCAGGTACAGTGATGACTGTGGCAGCCTCAGCGGAGGCTTCACCAGGCAGGGCGGGGGCCGGGCAGGATGGGGGCCAGCCAGGGTTTAGAAACCACCAGGTCCCCAGCCCGCCTCCCAGCTGCCCCAGGACCCTCTATTTTCACTGATGAAAAGCTGCCATGTGTTGAACACCAACTAAATACCTGATAATGTACTAGGACCTTTCCTTAATTTTGCCTATCAACAGCTAGATCAATAGTTAATATTAATACCACTCTTAGATCCCAAAAATGTGGAGAGAAGCCAGACACAAAGTGCATGTGATGTGACACCAGGTATAGGAGGTTCAGAATGGACAAACCTCATCTATGGAGACAGGTGTCAGAGCAGGACGGGGCCTGCTTAAGAGAAAGGTGTGGGCATTCTTCAAGTGATGAGTTGTCCAATATTTTCGTTGGGTTGATGCTCTTCTGTGCCTTTGTCAATGCTTACTGATGTAGACTCCTAGGGTGTATGCATTTCACTGTGTAGATTTTACTTCAATTAAGAAAAAAGTAGTTAATGTGAAAATAACACGCGTACCTTTTGAGGAATACACGGTTTGTTACTGCATAGGAAAAAACTAAAAGTTAATATGTATCTTGTATTAGCAGGCAGGCCCTCCGAGCTCCTAGGCCAAGGTGCCTGCGCTCACGCGAGCACACATCTCGTCCGCCATCCCTCAGGTACACACCCTAGCACGCAACCGCGGGCGCGCACACTCACGCGGGCACACGCACACGTACTTGGTGGGAGTTACCCTCGCGCCATCGTCCCCCCTCCCTAGCCCCCCCCCGTCAGCCGCCAGGTATCCGTTGCCTAGGAACCACTAATGTTTGGATTTGGTCTAGCCTCGCGAAGGCAGTGGTTCTAGGCCACTTGGCAGGAACGTCGGACGACGTGGACGCTTTTCTCGGAGCGCATCAGGTCGATCTCTGACCCGCAGCGATGTCTTCATGGATTGGCAGCCTTGGCTCAGGCCTGGGCTATGCCCTTTCCAACTTGACAAAGGATACCCTGATAAACGGCAAGGATAAAGTGGAAAAATTCCCTAACTGTAGCAGAAAGGAAATGGAAGCCATCTGGCCAAGCTCAAGATCAGAGACTGAGAGACTTCAAAACCTCTGTACTGAACTACAAGAGAAGTATGAAGCCTCAGAACTTCAACTTAAGCAGCAATCTACAAGTTACCGACTTCAGCTCCAACAGAAGGAGGTAGAGATCAGACTACTGAAAGCCAGACAGACTGCCCTACAGGATCAGGTGCTGCAGCTGCAGTCAGCCGCTCTCTCAGTCCACTCTGGAGCCGGAGGGGGACCAGCAGCCACCGCACCACCTTCATTCCTCTCCGGTGCCAGTCATCATGCTGCAGCTTTCCACCACGATGACATGGACTTTGGTGACATCGTTTGGTCACAACAAGAAATAAACAGATTGTCCAGTGAAGTTTCAAGACTTGAGCTTCAAGTTGTTCATTGGAGGGATATTGCTGAGACGTCTATGGCACCAGGAACCAAGAGCTCTAATCCAAGTGAAATCAACAACCTGCAAAGCACCATCAAGGAGCTTCAACAGAAGCTAAGTCAGACAGTTGAGGACCATCAGCATGAAATAGCAGTGTTGCAGGATGCCCATAAACAGAAATTAAGAGAAATAAGTTGTCGGCATCAACAACATTTAAGCAACTATGAAGAACGCGTTCAAGAACTTGAACACCTCTTAGAGCAGGGTTCCTCAGGAGCCCCTGATCACTCTCAAGTGGAAGAGATGGAAAACACTATACAGGTTCTCCAAAGTGAAAAAATCAAGTCTGCCCAAAAAATTGCACAACTGGAGTGTGCAGTAAAAGACATCAGTATTAAATTATCTTGTGCAGACAGGCAGAAGCAAGAGACTACAAAGCACATGCTTTGCATGAAAGAACAGCTATCAGCACAGCAAAAGGAAGCGAATAGCATCATCAGGAAACTCGAGGAAGATCTAGAGGGAGAAAAAAAGAGAGCCTGTCACCTTGAAGGTGACAGAAAGAACGCAATGAAAGAGTTGCAGGTGCAGAAGGAGATGTTTATACAATGTGTCCTGGAGCTTCATGATTTCCAATCAACCCAGAAGAGGCTTCAGGAGAGAGTTCAAGATTTAATAAATCTGCTAAATAAGTCAGAAAAAAATAACTCAGACATCCAGAGGGAGAACTTTGCCCTGAAGGAAAGGATTAGACAAACTGAGGAGGCGCTTTCTTCAGCCAGGAATGAGGTCACTCAACCTCTTCATCAAGACTCTAAGAGTTATTTTAAGGACGACTCACTGAAAGAAAGAGAAGCCGAAGGAAAGTTAGACAAAGTCCTAATGAAAAATCTCTTCATTGGGCATTTTCACACCCCCAAAACTCAGCGACACAAAGTCTTACGATTAATGGGAAGCCTCCTGGGTATCAAACAAGAGGAAATGGATCAGTTTTTGAAGGAGGATCAGGGTGGTGTGACCAGTTGGATGAGGGGCTGGCTTGGAGGAATATCAAGAAGTGGCTCCAACACAACCCTGAGATCAAATCATCAATCGATAAGTAGGAATTCTTTCTCACAACTTTTTCTTAAATTTCTAGAAACAAAATTTCTTCTATCAATTCCATCACCAAAGGTTTCTCTGTGTGTTATATAAAGTCTCAGGTTACCAGAAAGGATAAAACTAAGTAAAATTTCCACCACTATTTACGTCTTGTAGAATAATCCCTGAAGGCCCTGTTTAATTTACTTTAGGGGTGTATCATCTGTTGTAACTGGCCCATACATGGGTCTCTGTTTTTTCACCCAGTTTGTAAGGCCAAGGACTTTATTTTGATTGTATTTGATTAGTCATTGGGCTACAGCCTCCATGCCCACGTTGGGGTGTTTTGGGAAAGTAGATGCTTTGACTATGGGAACTTTAGGCAAGACAGTGTTTCTGATGGTTAAAGTAAGCCATACCAGTTTATCCCCTATTTTATATTTGGTAACTCCCCTAAGATTATAGTGGGTGCTGTGTTTCAATTTAGTGAGGCCCCAGGTATAAATGTAACTTTTGCCCCAGTATTGATTAAGTCCAAGAAGGATTGCCAGCATTTAGCAGATGTTAAACTTAATTCAGAACTTATGGTATGGAAGTGCGAAAGTCAATGAGTGCTCTTTTATATTTTTGAAGTATAAATATTTTAGTAAGTTTTGAATTTCCAGTTGAGTAGGACCGTGAACTATTGTTCCATTATATTGTTTTTGTTGGTTTGTTTTCATTCTCTATATTTCCTTTTTCCTTTCTTTCATATCTCTTTATTTATTTATATTTATTTTTTTCTTTTTCTCACTTTGTGTACTGTGTAGGGCAGGAGTGTCTATATATCCTGCTCATATTTATCAGAGGTTTTTCCTCTACAGAGTGTGAAATCAACATGGTGGAGATTCCGGGCCTCCCTTATGGCAAAGGTCATATGCGTTAAATCCTCTGGGCTTAAGTTGTGTTTGAATTAAAAACTTCACTGTGCTGTTGGGGAACCCTGTGTATTTTCCCCTATAACCTTGATATTCTATGGTTTTGAAGTTTATACATTTTAGAATCATCATGTCAAATTCTAAGAAAATCCATATTCAGATTTTAATTAGTATGACTTTGAATCTAGAGATCGATTTTGGGATATTCTCCACTGAGTTAATACTTAGAAAGTACCTAGAAAAATATATGGGCCTTAGTAAGTGCCCAAAAAGTAACAGCCATCGTAGCTGTCTTTATAATGTTGAGTCTTCCTGTCGAAGAACTTGGCATATTTTTTCAAGCTTCTCTGTATTCTTTGCCGGCCTTCCAATAATGGAATAGGAAACATCTTTTTAAAAATTAGGTTATTGGTTTTCTTAATGAGTTTTAATACAAATTTGAACACAAGTCTTCTATATTTTTTTCTAGTCTGTGGCTTGTCGTTTCATTCTCTTAACCGTGTCTTTCATAGATCGGAAGTTTTTAATTTCAATGAATTCCAGCTTTTCAGTTTTGCCTTTCATGGGTTGTGCTTTTGGTGTGGTTTCTGAAAAGTCATTGACAAACCAAAGGACTTGTATATTTTCTCCTACATTATCATCTAAAAGTTGTATAGCTTTATATTTAACATTTAACTGTATAATCCATTTTGAGTTAATATTTGTGAAAGGTGTAAGGTGTGTCTGGATCCCCCCTGCCGCCGCCTTTTTTTGTTGTTGTTGTTATGGGTGTCCAGTTATTCCAGGACCATTGTTTGAGAAGTGTATCGTTTCTCCCTTGGATTGCCTTTGCTCCTTTGTCAAAGACCAGTTCACTCTGTCTGTGTGGGACTATTTCTGGGCTCTCTGTTCTAGTCCATTGATCTATTTGCCTGTTATTTCATGAATACCACCCTGTCTTGGTCACTGTTGCTTTATTGTAAGCCTGGAAATTAGGTAGCATAAGTCTTCCAACTTGATCTTCTTCAGTGTAGTGTTGGCTCTTCTGGGTGTTTGGCTTTTTCAGAGAAACTAGGATCAGTTTGCTGATATCCAAAAATTACTTACTGGAATTGTGATTGGAATGTGTGTTGAATCTGCATATCCAGATAGGAGGATTTGTCACCTTAATATAATTAATCCTGTGACAGCCAATACTAGATGGAACTGCCTTGCTTTTCCAGGTCTTCCAAGTTTTCTGCCTTTGACAGGCTGCATTCTTGCTACTTTTCTTTTGCTTGTCTTAGTGGAAAATATTTGAGTTTTGTTTTTTTTCCCCCCTACACCAGGTTTCCTCCTATATAGCTTCTGGCTTTCCCAGATTTTACTGTATTATTAAGTTTTCCTATCCATAAACATGAAATATCTCTCCATTTATGTCATTTATGTAGGTCTTCTTTGATTGCTTTCATCAAAGCTTTGTTGCTTTCCTGGTATAAAACTTGTGCATATTTGTTAGGTTTATACCTCAGTATTCTTTTTTTTTTTTTTTTTTGGTGCTAGTATAAAGGATTTCTCAATGGTGTAGGAACAAAATTCAATTGTCAATTGATGGTATATGGGGGAATAATTGACTTTTGTATATTAAACTTTTATCATATAACTTTGCTGTAATTGGTTATTAGTTACAGGATAGTTTTTTATTATTTGGGATTCTATACATAGGCAGTTACATCATCTGTGAGGAAAAAGAGTTTTATTCCTTCCTTACAGATGTGTATGATCTTTTATTTCATGTTCTTTTCTCATTGCATCGTCTATGACTTCCAGTATGATGTTAAATAGATGTGGTGAGAGGGGACATCCTTACCTTGTACTCATTCTTAGGGGAGAAGCATCTAGTTTCTCACCACTGAGTATGATGTTAGGTGTAGGTGTTCTTGGTAGATATTCTTTATCAAGTTGAGGAACTTACCCTCTACTATTAGTTTGCTAAGAGTTTTCACCATGAATCGATGTTAGATTTTGTCGAATGCTTTGTATGCAATTATTGACATGATTATTGATTGGTCTTCTTTAACCTGTTGATGTGGTGAGTTACATTAATTGATTTTCAAATGTCGAAAATGCTATGCATCCCAAGCATTTATGTCACTTGATCATTGTGTAAAATTATTATTATAATTTATTTATTGTGCTTTAAGTGGAAGTTTACAAATCATGTCAGTCTCTCATACAAAAACTTATACACACCTTGCTATGTACCCCTAGTTGCTCTCCCCCTAATGTGACAGCACACTGCTCCTCTCCACCCTGTATTTTCCGTGTCCATTCAACCAGCTCCTGTCCCCCTCTGCCTTCTCATCTCACCTCCAGGCGGGAGCTGCCAGCATAATCTCATGTGTCGACTTGAGCCAAGAAGCTCACTCCTCACCAGGATCATTTTCTGTCTTATAGTCCAGTCCAACCCTGTCTGAAGTCTTGGGCTAACAGAGGATCCAGGGGCCATGACCTCTGGGGTTCCTCCAGACTCAGTCAGACCATTAAGTCTGGTCTTTTTATGAGAATTTGAGGTCTGCGTTCCACTATCCTCCTGCTCCATCAGGGATTCTCTGCTGTGTTTCCTGTCAGGGGAGTCATTGGTGGTAGCCGAGCACCATCTAGTTCGTCCGGTCTCAGGCTGATGGAGTCTCTGGTTTATGTGGCCCTTTCTGTCTCTTGGGCCCATCTTTACTTTGTCTCTTTGGTGTTCTTCATTCTCCCTGGCTCCAGGTGGGTTGACACCAATTAATGCATCCCAGTTGGCCACTTGCTAGTGTTTAGCATCCCAAACGCCACTCACTAAAGTGGGGTGCAGAATGTTTTCTTAATATATTTTGTTATGCCAGTTGATCTAGATGTCCCCTGAAACCATGGTCCCCACACCCGTGTCCCTGCTCCTCTGACCTTTGAAGTGTTTAGTTGTATTCATGAAATTTCTTTGCTTTTGAATTAGTCTAGTTGTGCTGACCTCCCTTGTACTGGTTGTTGTCTTTCCCTTCACCTAAAATAGTTCTTGTCTACTATCCAATCAGTGTATACCCCTCTACCTTCCTCCCGACTCTTGTAACCATCAAAGAATATTTCCTCTGTGTTTAAACTTTTTCTTGAGTTCTTATAATAGTGGTCTCATACAATATTTGTCCTTTTGCAACTGACTAACTTCACCCAATGTAATGTCTTCCAGATTTCTCCATGTTATGAGGTGTTTCACAGATTCATCATTGTTCTTTATTGTTGCACGGTATTCTGTTGCATGAATATACCATAATTTGTTTATCCACTCATCTCTTCATGGGCACCTTGGTTGCTTCCATCTTTTTGCTAATGTAAACAGCTTCTAGCTTTTTAAGGAAGTGCCAAATCGATTTCCAAAGTGATTGTACCATTTTACATTCCCACCAGCAGTGTATAAGTGTTCCAGTCTTTCCACATCCTCTCCATCAGTTATTATTTTGTTTTTTGGATTAATGCCAGCCTTGCTGGAGTAAGATGGTATCTCATTGTAGCTTTGATTTGCATTTCTCTAATGGCTAATGATTGTGAGCATTTCTTCATGTATCTGTTAGCTGCCTGAATGTCTTCTTTGGTGAAGTGCCTGTTCGTATCCTTTGCCCATCTTTTAATTGGGTTATTTGTCTTTTTGTTACTGAGTTTTTGCAGTGTCATATAGATTTTAGAGATCAGACTCTGATCGGATTTGTTGTAGCCAAAAACTTTTTCCCAGTCTGTAGGTAATCTTTTTACTCCTCCGGTGAAGTGTTTGGATGAGATTAAGTGTTTGATTTTTAGAAGTTTCCACTTACCCAATTGCTCTTCTGGTGCTTGTGCATTGTTAGTAATGTATCGTCTACTGCTTATGCCATGTATTAGGGCTCCTAGCATTGTCCCTCTTTTTTCTTCCGTGATCTTTATCATGTTATGTTTTATATCTTTGATCCATTTTGAGTTAGGTTTTGTGCATGATGTGAGGTATGAGTCTTGTTTCATTTTTTTGCAAATGGATATCTGGTTATGCCACACCACTTGTTAAAGAGATTGTCTTTTCCCCATTTAACAGACTTTGGGCCTTTGTGAAATATCAGCCGCACATATGTGGATGGATTTATGTCTGGATTCTCAATTCTGTTCCATTGGTCTATGTATCTGTTGTTGTACCAGTACCAGGCTGTTTTGACTACTGTGGCAGTATAACATGTTCTAAAATCAGGTAGTGTGAGGCCTCCCACTTTGTTCTTCTTTTTCAGTAATGCTTTATTTATCTGGGGCCTCTTCCCTTTCCATATGATGTTGGTGATTTGTTTCTCCATTGCATTTAAAAATGCCATTGGAATTTGGATCAGGATTGCACTGTATCTGTAGATAGTTTTGGGTAGAATAGACATTTTCACAATGTTGACTCTTCCTATCCATGAGCAAGGTATGTTTTTCCACTTATGTAGGTCTCTTTTGGTTTCTTGCAGTAGTATCTTGTAGTTTTCTTTGTATAGGTGTTTTATGTCTCTGGTTAGATTTATTCTTAAGTATTTTATCTTCTTGGGGGCTATTGTAAATGGTACTGATTCAGTGATTTCCTTTTTGACATTCTCTTTGTTGGTGTAGAGGAATCCAACTGATTTTTACTTGTTTATCTTGTATCCTGATACTCTGCTGAATTGTTCTATTAGCTCCAGGAGTTTTCTTGTGGATTCTTTAGGGTTTTCTGTGTATAAGATCATGTCATCTGCAAATAGAGATACTTTTACTTCTTCCTTGCCAATCTGGATGCCCTTTATTTCTTTATCTAGCCTAATTGCTCTGGCTAGGACTTCCAGCACGACGTCGAATAAGAGTGGTGATAAAGGGCAACCTTGTCTGGTTCCCAATCTCACTGGGAATGTTTTCAGACTCTCTCCATTTAGGGTGATGTTGGCTGCTGGCTTTGTATAAATGCCCTTTATTATGTTGAGAAATTTTCCTTCTATTCCTATTTTGCTGAGAGTTTTTATCATGAATAAGTGTTGCACTTTGTCAAATGCCTTTTCTGCATCAATTGATAAAATCATGTGATTCCTGTCTTTTGTTTTATTTATGTGGTGGATTACGTTAATTGTTTTTCTAATGTTGAACCATCCCTGCATACCTGGTATATCCCACTTGGTCATGGTGAATTATTTTTTTGATATGTTGTTGAATTCTATTGGCTAGAATTTTGTTGAGGATTTTTGCATCTACATTCATGAGGGATATAGGTCTGTAATTTTCTTTTCTTGT
This sequence comes from Elephas maximus indicus, assembly GCF_024166365.1. Lineage (NCBI taxonomy): Eukaryota > Metazoa > Chordata > Mammalia > Proboscidea > Elephantidae > Elephas > Elephas maximus. The sequence goes on along the minus strand of NC_064830.1, from coordinate 85,362,707 downwards.
GGTGTCTTCACCTGGTTTTGGTATCAGGGATATGGTGGCTTCATAGAATGAGTTTGGTAGTATTCCATCCTTTTCTATGCTCTGAAATACCTTTAGTAGTAGTGGGGTTAACTCTTCTCTGAAAGTTTGGTAGAACTCTGCAGTGAAGCCCTCCACACCAGGGCTTTTTTTTGTTGGGAGTTTTTTTATTACCTTTTCAATGTCTTCTTTTGTTATGGGTCTATTTCGTTGTTCTACCTCTGATTGTGTTAGTTTAGGTAGGTAGTGTGTTTCTAGGAATTCATCCATTTCTTCTAGGTTTTCAAATTTGTTTGAGTATAGTTTTTCATAGTAATCTGATATGATTTTTTTAATTTCAGTTGGGTCTCTTGTAGAATCGCCCATCTCATTTCTTATTCGGGTTATTTGCTTCCTCTCCTGTTTTTCTTTTGTTGGTTTGACCAGTGGTTTATCAATTTTGTTGAGTTTTTCAAAAGAACAGTTTTTGGTCTTGTTAATTCTTTCAATTGTTTTTCTATTTTCTATTTCATTTAATTATGCTCTAATTTTTATTATTTGCTTTCTTCTTGTCCTTGTGGGTTTCTTTTGCTGCTCTCTTTCTATTTGTTCGAGTTGTAGGGATAATTCTTTGATTTTGATCCCTTCTTCTTTTTGGGTATGTCCATCTATTGCTATAAATTAACCTCTGAGCTCTACTTTTGCTGTGTCCCAAAGGTCCTGGTAGGATGTGTTTTCATTTTCATTTGATTCTACGAATTTCTTTATTCCATGCTTAATTTCTTCTGTAACCCAATAGTTTTTGAGCAAGGTGTTGTTCAGTTTCCAAGTGTTTGATGTTTTTTCCTTGCTTTTTCTGTTGTTGGTTTCTACTTTTATGGCTTTGTGGTCAGAAAACGTGCTTTGTAATATTTCGATGTTTTAGATTTTGTTAAGGCGTGCTTTATGGCCTAATATGTGGTCTACTCTGGAGAATGTTTCATGTGCACTGGAAAAGTGTACTTGGCTGCTCTGGGGCTGGGTATTCTGTATATGTTTATAAGGTCAAGTTGGTTGATTGTGGCATTTAGATCTTCTGCGTCCTTATTGAGCTTCTTTCTGGATGTTCTGTCTGTCACCAAAAGTGTTGTTGAAGTCTCCTACTATTATCGTGGGGCTGTCTATCTCTCTTTTCAATGCTGTTAGAGTTTTTTTTTTTTTATGTATTTTGGAGCCCTGTTGTTGGCTGTGTAAATATTTATTATGGTTATGTCCTCCTGGTGCTTTGACCCTTAAATCATTATATAGTGTCCTTCCTTATTCTTTGTGGTGGATTTTACTTTAAAGTCTATTTTGTCAGAAATTAATATTGCCGCTTGTGCTCTTTTTTGATTGTCATTTGCTTGATATATTTTTTTCTGTCCTTTGAGTTTTAGTTTGCTTGGGTCTTTAAGTATAAGATATGTCTCTTGTAGGCAGCATATAGATGGATCATGTTTTTTTAATCCATTCTCCCACTCTCTGTCTCTTTATTGGTGCATTTAGTCTTTTTACATTCAGCATAATTATGGATAGGTATGAGTTTAGTGCCGTCATTTTGATGTCTTTTTTTGAGTATTGTTAACAGTTTCTTTGTTCCACTTAATTTCCTGTGCTGAGTCATTTTTCTTTATATGTATTTTCTTTTCCTCTTTTTCATTGCTGTTGATTTTGTATTTGCTGAGCCTTGATGTTTTTCTTGTTTTTCATTTTGATATGTAGGATTGTTAGTGTCCTTTGTGGTTACCTTAATATTTACCTCTATTTTTCTAAGATTAGACCAATTTTTTATTTCTGTATATCACCTTGACTTCCTCTTCATATGAAAGACCTATGACTACATTTTTTGTCCCTCTTTTTTGTTTGATTGTTGTCACCTTTTACATAATGACGTCTCTGTTTCCCTGTTTTCAGGGTTTTAGCTTTGGCTTATTTTTGTGATTTCCCTATGCCACTACCAAAGTTTTCTGTGTGTGGTATGTAAAGTCTAAAGTCACCGGAAAGGATAAAACTAAGTAAAATTCCCATCATTATTTACATCCTCTATCATAAGTTTGAACCTGTGAAGGCCCTGTCTTAATTTACTTTGGGCCATATTAAATTTTATCTGGGGCATCCATGAATCCCTATTTTTCAAGCCAATGTCTAGGTGTCAAAGATTTAATTTTACTTGATTAGTCATGGTGTCAATGCTTTCATGCCTGCTACAGGATGTTTTAGGAAATTGGGACTTTTGGCAAGGCAGGAGTTCTGATGGTTAATGTAAGGCATACCAACTGGTCCTCTCTTTTATATTCAGTAACTCCCCTGTGATTATAATGGGCAATATTTTTAAATTTAGTGAGAACTCATGGTAGAAGTGTAACTTCTTGCCAAGTATTGATTAAGTCCAAGAAGGTTTGCCAACATTTAGCAGATGTTGAAGTCAATTCAGAACCTGTGTTGTAGAGGCACAGAAGCCAATCAGCACTCTTTTGTTTTTTAGCTGTATGAATATTTTAGTAAATTTTAGATTTCCATTTGAGTCAAATTGTATTTGTTCCAATTCATTATTTTTGTTTGTTTTCTCCTCCTTTACCAGGTTCCTTTCTTTTTTTCATTCCTCTTTTTTATGTTTGTTTGTTTCTCACTTTGTATAGTATAGTGGATGGTTCAGGAGTGTGTATTTATCGTGCTCGTTTTAATCAGTGTTTTCCTCCAGAAAGCATCAAATCAACATGGTCAGGGATATGGGCCTCCCCTTAGCAATAGTTGCATGATTTAAGGACTCTGGGCTTAAGTCTGTTTAAATTAACCACTTCACTGAGCTACAGGGGTGCCATGTGTATTTTTCACTATAATTTTATATTCTAGGATTTTGAACTTCATAAATTTTAGAATCATCATATCAAGCTCTTTGAAAATCCTTACTTAGATTATAATTGGTATGACTTTGAATGTGTTTTTGTTGTTAGGTACCGTTGAGTCGGTTCCGACTCATAGCAACCCTGAGCACAACAGAATGAAACACTGCCTGGTCCTGCGCCATCCTTACAATCATTCTTATGCTTGAGCTCATTGTTGCAGCCACTGTGTCAATCCACCTTGTTGAGGGTCTTCCTCTTTTCCGCTGACCCTGTACTCTGCCAAGCATGATGTCCTTCTCTAGGCACTGATCCCTCCTGACAACATGTCCAAAGTATGTAAGATGCAGTCTTGCCATCCTTGCTTCTAAGGAGCATCTGGTTGTACTTCTTCCAAGACAGATTTGTTCGTTCTTTTGGCAGTCCATGGTATATTCAATATTCTTCGCCAACATCACAATTCAAAGGAGTCCATTCTAAGTAACCTAGAGATTAATTTTCAGATATCTCTAGTGAGTTCATACTTTTAATGTACCTAAAAAAGTATATGGACCATAGTAAGTGTCCAGAGAGTCTCAGCCATGGTAGCTGTCTTTACAGTACTGAGTCTTCCTATCCAGGATCTGGGTGTATTTCTCTAAGCTTCTATGCCTTCTTTTTTCATCTTCCAATAATAAAGCAAAAACTTTTCTTTTGCCCATTTTAAAATTAGATTGCTTATTTTCATTTTACTTAGTTTTAAGAGTTCTTCGTATATTTTGGATGGAAGCCGTCTATCAGATATGTGTTGTAAACATTTTCTTTCAGTCTGCGGCTTGCCTTTCATTTTCTTAAGAGGGTCATTTGTAGAAGTTTTTAATTTCAATGAATTCCAGTTTGTCAGTGTTGCCTTTCATGGATTGTGCTTTTATTGTTTTGTCTAAAAAGTCATCGCCAAACCCAAGGGCATGTATATTTTCTCCTGTGTTATCTTCTAGAATTTATATTGTTTTACATTTAACATACAGATGTCTGATCCATTTTGAATTGATATTGTGGAAGGTGTAAGGTCTGTGTCTGGATTCCTTTTTTTTCATATGCATATGCAGTTGTGCCGGGACCATTGATTGAAAAGTCTATCATTTCTCCTTTTAATTGTCTTTGCTCCTTTGTGAAAAACCAGTTAACTCTATTTGTGTGGGACTTTTTCTCGGCTCTCTATTCTGTATCATTCATCTATTTGTCTATTCTTTCACCAGCACCACACTGTCTTGATCACTGTTGATTTATAGTAAATCTTGAATTTGGGAAGTTTTAGTCTTCCGACTTGACTTTCTTCATTATACTGTTGGACATTCTGGGTGTTTTGCCTTTCCAAATAACCCAGGATCAGTTGTTTTATTTATTTATTTATTTATTATCTAACACTTATTTCCTGGAATTATTATTAGGATTTGTGTTGAATCTATACATTAAGGTGGGATAAATTGGTATCTTAACGTCATTAACTTTTCCTATCCATGAATAGGAAATATTTCTCCATTTATTTAGATCTACTTTAATTTCTTTTGTGAGAGTCTTGTTGCTTTCTTGGTATAAATCTTGTACATATTTTCCAAGGTTTACACCTAAGTATTTTTTTTCTTTCTTTCTTTTTTTTTTTTTTTGGTGCTAATGTAAGTGGTATTTTCAACGGCATAGGAACAAATCCTAAACATTAATTGGTGGTATTTATGGAAACATTTGACTTGGTACAATCAGTTAGTAATAATAGGTTTTTTTTTTTTTTTAATTCCTCTGGATTTTGTATGTACACAGTCATGTGATCTGTGAAGAAAAAGAGTTCTATTTCTTTCTTTCAAATGTTTGTGTTTTTTCGTATTACGTTTTGTACATCTTCCAGTGTGATGTTGAATAGGTATGATGAGAGGGGACATTCTTCACTTCTCATTCTTAGGGGAAAAGCATCTAGTTTCTGACCATTAAGTTAATGTTAGCTGTAGGTTTTTTGTAGATGTTCTTAGTTAAGTTGAGAAACGTCCTATCTATTGCTAGTTTGTTAAGAGCTTTTTTTTTTTTTTTAATCAGGAATGGGTGTTGGATTTTGTCCAGTGTTTTTCTGCATCTTTATATAGTTACGGTCTTGATTTGTCTTCTGTAGCCTATTATATGGTGAATTCCATTATTTGATTTTGAAAATGTTTAGCCAGCCTTTCATCCTTGGCATTTATCTCATTTGATTGTAAAATTATTTTTATACACTATTGGACCATATCTACCGATAATTTTTTGAGCATTTTGGCAACTATGTTCATGAGAAATATTGCACTGCAGTTTGTCCTGACTAGGAATGCCTTTGTCTGATTTTGTCAGTATGATAACACAGGCCTAGTCAAAGAACCTCCTTTAGGTTTCATGCATTTTCTTAATTAATTTTCCTTTTCAATTTGCCTGGTTTCTTATTTGCTTTTTACTATCTCCTTTCTTGTGCTTATTTAGGGTTTAATTTCCACTTCTTTTTATGTTTGCTAAGGTGGAAGCTTACATTTTGACTTTAGATCTTTCTATTTTTCTAATACATGCATTACCTTTGCTGAGCTCACAGATTTTGTTAAGTTCTACTGTCATTTTCATTTTGTTTAAAACATTCAATATTTCTTCAGAGATTTCTTCCTTGAGTCACATGTTATTTAGCAGTGTGTTGTTTAATCCCCAAATATTTTGGGGATTTTCTAGCTATCTTTCTGTTAGTGAATTCTAGTTTAATTCTGTTGTAATCTGAGAGTACAGTTAGTATAATGGCTAGTTTTTAGTTTTTTTTCATGTGTCTTCTGGCCCAGGATCAGGTGTAGTTTTATATGAGTCTGAAAATAATCTGTGTTAGGATGAAATAGTGTATGAATGTTATTTAGATCCAGTTGATTGGTGATGCTGCTCAGTACAACTTATCCTTACTGAATTTCTGTCTGCTGAGTCTGTCAGTTACTGATAGAGGGGTGTTGAAGTCTATCTATTTCTCTTGCTTTTGTATCTGTTTTGGTCTCACATACCTTAATGCTCTTTTATTAGATAAATATACATTCCAGATGATTATGTCTTTGTGGAGATTTGATCTTTTTATGATTATGTGTGCTCCCATTTATCTCTGATAATTTTCCTTGCTCTGCTTTGTTTGAAATTGATGTAACTACTCCAGCTCTCTTTTGATTAGTGTTAGCATGGTATAGATACCCCACCCCTTTACTTTTAATCTATCTAGGTCTTATACTTAAAGTGTGTATCTTACAGGCGACATAGAAATGGGGCTCTTTTTCGTCAAGATTTATAGATTCTATCTTTTAATTGGTGTATTTAGAACATTCGCATTAAAAGTGCTTTTTGATAGAGTTATGTTAATATATCTACCCTTTTGCTTCCAACTTTTTTTTCTATCACCTTTGTTCTTTGTTTCTCTTTTGTCTTTCATTGCATTTTTCTTTTTTCTCTACTTTTAGTTGAGATGGTTCAATAATTCAATCTTCAACTTATTCTTAGCATATTAGTTGTAGTCCTTTTAAAAAATATATTTGAAGGAATTTCTCTGAAGAAAATGTAGAGGGAAAGGTTGTAATCATTAAAATAGTGACCAGATGTGTGAAAGGAAAATGGTGGGGTTGGGGAGGCAAAAAAAGAGGCAAGATGTCCAAAAAATGTGATACAATCCAGTTCAAGCCATCAAGGCCAGGTGGAGGGCAATTGAGAATCCAGGTGAAAAAAATAAAAATGTGAACTAAGGTAATAGGGAGGATGGCCATTGAAAGGCAGGGACCAAGTCAAAAGGTCTTAAACACACAGAATTGCTAGATCATGATAATGACCTGGTACACAGAACATGAAGGAGAAAAAGAGGGCTAACAGATGACAGAAAGGACAAGGTGGCTTCAGTGCACTAGGGCAGGGATCAGCAAACTGTTTGTATAAAGACCAGACAGTAAATATTTTAGGCTTCCTGGGTGGTAAGGTGTCAGTCTCAACTACTCAGCTGTTCCACCCTATGTCTTACACTCTACATATTATGTATATCCAAAAAAACGCAAACCCGTTGCCATTGAGTCAATTCCAACTCATAGTGACCCTATAGGACAGAGTAGAACTGCCGCATAGAGTTTCCAAGGAGCGCCTGGTGGATTTGAACTGCCGACCTTTTGGTTAGCAGCTGTAGCACTTAACCACTACGTCACCAGTGTTTCCCATATTACATATACAATATGCAAATGAACGTGTGCTTGTGTTATGATAAAACTTATCTATAACACAGGCAGTGTACACATTTCACCAGCAGGTTAAAATCTACCAATTCCTACGCTAGGGGATACAGGAAAGGTCAATTTGAGGATGAAGTTCATGAAGTTAGCAGGACCCTTAAGTGAAGACGGTCAGGAAAAAGATGGCAAACTCAATCTAGGGATGAAGAGATGCCAGGGTGGAGGTATGAAAGTGGGACTCATCAGTCATGAAGTGCTAGGTATGAGTCTGAGATCAGCGAGGGGAATGGTCTAAGAAGAGAGCAAACCAAGGACCACTCCCATTTGGAATACAAGGGCGGATGCGCAGTGTTACATTAGATGACTGTGTTCCTGGGAAAAGTAGGAATGTTAACATCTAACCAGTCTTTGGAAACTCTGGTGGCGTCAGGTGCTCCTTGAAAACTCTATGGGCCAGTTCTACTCTGTCCTGTAGGGTTGCTATGAGTTGGAATCGACTCGACAGCAATGGGTTTAACCAGTCTTAATTCATACTTTTTTTAAAAAGCTCCTTTTTTGTATTTATTGATTTTATATTACATTTTATTTAATATAACTGTAAAGTTTCAAGTTCATAGGTAAAGAGTAATAGTACCTTCTGGCTAGAAAATAAAGCATTCCTAAAATATCATATTAAAAAAAACCCAACATATGTAAGGTATAATGAAAAAACAGATGTACACACACATCTGAAGAAGTGGTTCAAGAACTGGTTCATTACCAGGAACACGACACCATCAGCTTCTCCTAGCGTAAAAATTTTTCTGTAACTAGAGGTCTAAAGAGGGCAGATTCAGGAGAGGTAAAGCTTGCAGATATGTTTTCTTGGGTTAACAAAGTATTCTTGTTGTTTTCTTTTCAGTTACCAACATTTAAACATCAAGAGATTTCACATGGAAATTAGCGTTCTGGAATATCATTAAAAATCAAAAGATGTGGCTATATCACACCCATGTTCACCTTGGCAAGAAGTGGATGGAGTTAAAAGAGCAACTGCTTCTTCAAATAGATATTGTTTCACTAGTTCACCATAGTCCCCACCACTCCCTATTGTTTCACATCCTTCACCCCTTTGGCTCATTTATTTTATCTGTACTTGCCCTTGAATTTGTGACCCCTATATACAATATACAATATAGTAGTGGTTTCCAATTTTGAAAGACTAGTTAGCATTATTTAAAGTAAGTAATTTCACAGACTCTCTCCCTAAGAATATTACTGAAAGTTGGACAGGTCAACAATCCCTTCTCTACTATTTTGAAATACAAAAAACTCTGAAACACAAATGATTTTCTGCATCCAAACTTGGCAGCAAAGCTTCATCTGAGTTGACATGAAGCTAGTTATCATCTTGATATGTATTCCAATTAGTGTGTGTTAATACACTTCACTGTAGGAACAATAACGTTTTTGATTACGGGGTGCTGACCCAGGCCCAGCTGCTGCTATTGTTAACAACAGCATATTTATGTTACTGCTTTTCTAAAATTGAAAACAGTATCTGAATTCTGAAACTCATCTGGCCCAGGAATGTCAGATAAGGGACAGTGACCTGTTGTACTTTTAATTTCTGCATTTAAGAAGATAGCACACAAACAGAATCAAATCCGTTTTAATGCTTGATAATAGATTTGTACTTGATGAATTCATATGGCATCTGTCTACATTTAAGAAACAGAAATAAAAGGGTATATGCAAAGCATATTGTGATTCCAGGACCCCTTACCATGATGTCAAACACAGAAGGGTCTGCACATACCCGCTGGGTACAGCTAGAAAAGTTATTCCATCACAGAATAGCATGCTGCCTTCACATACGGAAAGGATGCCATCTGACCAGGCCGTTTTAGGGTTTATTCAATTCTAAGGAAGAACGGGCAATCACTCACCTATAAATACACTGCTTGACATTCCAGGATTTCACACGACTGAACTACAGAAGGTGGCCACGGAACATCAGATTCAGAAGGAGCTGCAAACACGCCCCACCTGTTGCTGTGCCTGGTCTACACAGAGTTTGGATGGAACCTACTCAGACTGAAGCAAAGAGCAGCAACCTGCCTTTCCTCAGAAATACTGCTCAGAGCTACCCTAGAAAAGTTGGAAGAAATCATCGTAAGCAAAAAGAAACAGCACAGTAAGTTAGTGGACGTAGAATGTCACTGCTGACAGAAGTATAGATGATGTTTGCAATCCTCAAATAGCATGAAGCCTGTCTGATGGAAGAGAGATGGGCCAGGGAGGAAGGTAAAGGACCACAACAAGCCAGGTAACACCTGGGGCAACCTGGAGAATGAATGCCCCATCCAGATGGCACATGTCCAGGTACCACATCCCAGGCAGGAATGTCAAATATTGCCAGATTTACCAAGACTGTAAAAGAAGAAGGAAATGCAGATTTTCAGGTGAAATCTTCTAACTTTTTAAATGTAGGCCAGGACTATGAAAGTAAAGAAATTTGAGTAATTCAAACACACCATATCTACGGTCCACAATCAACTAATTCTGAAGCTTTGGCCTTGATAATTCATATATCCAAAATCTGGGAGGACAGGACCATGGTTTCTCAGCCTCAATACTATTGATATTTGTAGCTGGAGAATTCTGAGTTGTTGGATGGAGGGGGGCTGACCTGTTAGCAAACCATTCCATGCCTTAATTTTCTGGCCTGAAAACTATGAGCGATAATACTGCCCACCTCATACAGTGGTTGTGAAGATTAAATGACATTTAATATTAGTAAAGTACTTAGAGCAGTTTCTGGCATAAAGTAGGTGTTATTGTGCTTTCGTGAATTAAGTGAATAGGTAGGTAGATACGTACAGAAACGCTGAACACTCGGAGGCACTCTGTGGAGAAATGAGTGAAACTAAGTGGCTTAAACTCAACCTTGTTTCTTCTCCAGCTTTCAGTGGATATTGATCAAATAAATGCAAAAACTGCCTACTGCTGTACACTTACCTGAAAAATCAAACCCACTGCCATCTAGTTGATTTCAACCCATAGTGACCCTGAAGGATAGAGTACAACTACCCCAGAGGGTTTCCAAGGCAGTAATTTTTATGGAGGCAGACTGCCACATCGTTTTTCTGCCGAGGAGCTGGTGGGTTCGGCCTGCCCACCTTTGGGTGAGCAGTCCAGTGCTTTAACCACTGCACCACAAGGGCTGCTTTGTACATTTATTAAAAACAAACTCATTGCTGCCGAGTCAACTCAACTCACAGCGACCCCATAGGGTTTCTGAGACTGTAAATCTCTACAGAAAGGAGACTGCCACATCTTTCTCCTGTGGAGCCACTGGTGGTTTCAAATTGAGGACCTTTCAGTTAGCAGTCGATCGCTTTAACCACTGCGCCACCAGGGCTCCTTTGTACATCTCTAGAAGTGTTGACTTTGAAATGATTTTCCTTCTGTCAAGTGTTATTTGCCACTTAATTGATGAAGTGCCATTTAATTGATCAGAGCGAATTTTTTTCTTTTCAGTATCACCTTTGATTTAGGTTTCTTTATCATTTATTAAATCCTGGCTTATTGATTATTTATTGGAATATTTGTTATTTTGCTATTCACTGGTAATATTCTTTGAAATCCTGGTTACTTAAGAAAAAGTATATTAGTTTTAAAGTATTTTAGACATACCTGAAAGTACAGTGAAATAGTAAAACTATGTGGTAGTTAACTATGTTTAACTCTCTGTTGGAGAGTTTTAATACTTTCGGGTCATCTCTGCCCTAGTTTGATGATGCCCTGTGTGTCTTCCAACTTCTAAACTTTGCAAAGAAAATTTGGGCTGAATCTGTGAAGACTCTAAGGCAGTAGGTCCCAGCCCAAACTGCACATCAGCATGGCCTGTGGATCTTTTTAAAATGACACGAATGCCCAAGACTCAATCTTGACCCGCTGAGTCTGAATCGTCTAAGGCAACTCCTGGCTGTAGAGACCAGACACTGACCTTCAGCTTACTTTCCACGAGAGCTTGTTTCCAATGGATTTTCCCTACTCTGTCGCAAACATGCCAAATGAACCCATGAGAACCCATGTATATTTGAAAATATTTCTAAGGACCCACTGCCTTTAATTTCTGTAACTTTATGACCTGCAGTTTCACTGTGATATATTACACCCTTAAATTTTGTCAATAAGCCATACTATTAAATGAGAAATTCCCTGTGTGAATCTTGTGTAAATTCCTCTCCTCTTTCTGCCTCAGCCTCCTCGTCTTTAATTTGGGAATAATGTGAACCTTGCTTTGGGTGTGAGGATTAAAAGAGATAAATGATACAAAGTACCTCTAACTGGGTCGAGTGTAAGAAAAACTCAATAAATTCTCCTAATTATTATAGAATTCTCTTCAGTCTGAATATTATTGATTGAATTTTTAGATATGTACAGCTGTGGGCCAAGCTAGTTTTCCTAGGCCTGCATTAAAGCCATAAATTCCCTAAAATAGTGCTGATAAAACCCGTTAGCCTGGGAGGACACCTATGATTCTGTTTGGCCTGTTGTAGTTTGCTCCCTCCTTGGTACCTAGTCCTTCTGGGGATAATGATGAAATCTACCTCAGGATGTGGTTATGAGGTTGAAATGCATTAACTGTGAAAAGTTTTCAACCGCTCCTGGTACATAGTATGTGCTCAAAAATGGCAGCTACTGTCATCAACACCACCCCCATTGTTATCACACCATGGTCATCATGCTCGTCACCATGGGCTCACACCATCATATTTTGTGGGTGGCGCAGCAACTTGTCTTTGTGCTCCTTCTGTTTGGATATGTTTTGGAAACAGAGCTGGTACAATGTGTTGACAGATTGGATGTGGATGTGGTGTGAGACATAGGGGAATCAGTGAAGAGTCCAAAAGTTTGGGATCAGCACAAATAAGACTTTCTCAAAGGTGTCTCTGACACCCCCACAAGGCCTACTCCTTGTCGTATATTGCTAATTTGCCCTGTGCTTCTCCTTTGTGTCAGTTAGCCTTATTGTAATTCAGAAATTCATTGTTTAATGTTTGTCTCTCCCACATGAATAAACTTAACACAGAGCAGGGACCATGTCTACCTTAGTCTCCTGTGCATCGTAGAGACACAGTGACAGTCTGGCAGAATAGATAGTGATCAGGGACTGGATGCAACTGTTAAGGTGTTTCTTTAACTTGTCTTAAAATTCTAGTTGTTTGTTTCAGACCTCGGGGTTGTAAGGCTGAATTTCCATTGTGAAAAGTATAGAAATTAACTAATTTCTCTACTGAATCAAAAAATATCCATGAGCCTTGCCCCTAACTTGGAAGCAAATCACAGGGTCACCTTTCTTGAAAGCCAACATTTTTCTGATGTTCCAGACCCTGGCAGTTTCTAGTATACTGATTCGATCTTCACAGCTGTCCCACAGAGACTGTGGATCAGATTTTGATATGAAATATATATTTCAAAGACAATTATTGCTTTTCATATGTCATCTTCCATTTAAAAAAATCATATTTTATTGTGTTGTTGGTGAAAGTTTATAGCAAAGTAGGTTCCCATTTGACAATTTGTGCACAAATTTTTCAGAGATATTAGTTACATTTTTCACTATGTGTCAACATTCTCTTTCATGGCTTCCTGGTTGTTCCATTTCCAGAACTCTAGTTTCCCTGCCCCTTATAGCCTCATCTTTGCTTTAGGGTAATTGTTTACCTTTTGGTCTCACATAAATGGTTTTTTAAAGGGGCACCCTACTCACAGGTAATATCCTTTATTTTGTGTGCCTGTCTGTTATATTGCTAAAAGGTGACTTCAGGGAATTATTTCCGGTGAATGTTTAAGGAGTATCTCAGGGCAATAGTCTCAGGGAGTGCTTAGTGTCAACTGCTCCAGTAAGTCTGGACTTTTTAAGAATTTGAATTCTGTTTTGAGTTTTCTCACGTTCTTTCAAGAATCATCTATTGTGGCTCTGGTCAGAATGGCCCGTAGTGGTAGCCAGGCTCCATCTAGTTCTTCCAGTCTCAGGATAGATGAGGCCATGGTTTGTGTAGGCTATTAGTCCTGTAGAGTAGTTTCTTCTTTGAGTCTTTGGTTTACCCATTATATTTTGAAGAACAAAATCAATATGGAAAATATCTGGCAAAGATAATGATCTTAGAGCTAGCATATTAGTATCATGCTATTTTTATCATAAGAATATTTTTTTAATTGAGGTAAAATCCACATAATATAAAAGTGTAAAATTTATATGGTATATTCACACAATGGAATACTACACATCCATAAAGAACAATGATGAATCCATGAAACATTTCATAACATGGAGAAATCTGGAAGACATTATGCTGAGCGAAATTAGTCAGTAGCAAAAGGACAAATATTGTATAAGACCACTATTATAAGAACTGGAGAAATACTTTAAACAGAGAAGGAAATATTCTTTGATGGTTACGGGGCGGGGGGCGGGGGGAATCCAGCACAACTGGACTAAACCAAAAGCGGAAAAGTTTCCTGAATAAACTGAACGCTTCCAAGGCCAGCAGAGCAGGGGCGGGGGTTTGAGGACCATGGTTTCAGGGACATCTAAGTCAATTGGCATAATAAAATCTATTAACAAAACATTCTGCATCCCACTTTGAAGAGTGGCGTCTGGGGTCTTAAACGCTAGCAAGCGGCCATCTAAGATGCATCAGTTGGTCTCAACCCACCTGGAGCAAGGAAGAATGAAGAACACCGAAGACACAAGGTAATTATGAGCCTAAGAGACAGAAAGGGCCACATAAACCAGAGACTACATCAGCCTGAGACCAGAAGAACTAGATGGTGCCTGGCTACAACCGATGACTGCTCTGACACGGAACACAACAGAGAACCCCTGAGGGAGCAAGACAGCAGTGGGATGCAGACCCCAAATTCCCGTAAGAAGACCAGACTTAATGGTCAGACTGGGACTAGAAGGACCCCAGAGGCTATGGTCCCCAGACCTTCTGTTAGCTCAAGACAGGAACCATTCCCAAAGCCAACTCTTCAGACAGGGATTGGACTGGAATATGGGATGGAAAATGATACTGGTGAAGAGTGAGCTTCTTGGATCAAGTAGACATGTGAGACTATGTTGGCATCTCCTGTCTGAAAAGGAGATGAGAGGGCAGAGGGGGCCAGAAGCTACCCAAATGGACACGAGGAGAGAGAGTGGAGGGAAGAACTGTGGTATCTCATTAAAGGGAGAGCAATTAGGAGTGTATAGCAACGTGTATGTAAATTTTTGTGTGAGAGACCGACTTGATTTGTAAACTTTCACTTAAAGCACAATCAAAAATAATTCTTTTAAAAAAAGTGTACAATTTCATGGCATTTAGTACATTCGCAGTGTTCTGCACCCATCCCCTCTATCTAGTTCCAAAACATTTTCCTTACCATAAAAGTAGATCCCATACCCATTAAGCAGTCACTCCCCCTTCTGTTCTCCCAGCTTCGGGCAACCACCAGTTTGCTTTATGTCTCTATGGATTTACCTGTTCTGCATATTTCATATAAATGGTGTCATACAATATGTGACCATGTATGTCTGTTTATTTTCACTTAGGATAATGTTTTCAAAGTCCATTCAGATTGCAGCATGTATCAATACCTCATTGCTTTTTATGGCTGAATATATTCTGTTGTATGGATATAGCATGTTTTGTTTAACCATCGTCTGTTGATGGACATTCAGATTGCTTTAGTTTTTTGCTATGGTGAATAGTGCTGCTATGAGCATTCTTGTACAGCTTAGTGTTTTTTTTCTTCTTTTGATTTTTATTGTGCTTTAAGTGAAAGTTTACAAATCAAGACAGTCTCTTATAAAAAATTTATATACACCTTGCTATATATTCCTAGTTACTCTCCCCCTAATGAAACAGCACACTCATTCTCTCCACCCTCTATTTCTGTGTCCATTTAACCAGTTTCTGTCCCTCTCTGCCTTCTCATCTCCCCTCCAGAAAGGAGCTGCCCACATAGCCTCACGTGTCCACTTGATCCAAGAAGCTCACTCTTCACCAGTATCATTTTTTATCCTATAGTCCAGTCCAATCCCTGTCTGAAGAGTTGGCTTTGGGAATGGTTCCTGTCTTGGGCTAAAAGAAGGTCTGGGGGCCATGACCACCGGGGTCCCTCTAGTCTCAGTCAGACCATCAAGTCTGGTCTTTTTATGAGAATTTGAGGTTTGCATCCCACTGCTCTCTTGCTCCCTCAGTGGTTCTGTGTTGTGTTCCCTGTCAGGGCAGTCATTGGTTGTAGCCAGGCACCATCTAGTTCTTCTGGTCTCAGGCTGATGTAGTCTCTGGTTTATGTGGCCCTTTCTGTCTCTTCGGCTCATAATTACCTTGTGTCTTTGGTGTTCTTCATTCTCTCCTGAGCCCAGGTGGGCCGAGACTGATTGCTCATCCTAGATGGCCACCTGCCAGCATTCGAGACCCCAGATGCCACTCTTCAAAGTGGGATGCAGAATGTTTTCTTAGTGGATTTTATTATGCCAATTGACCTAGATGTCCCCTGAAACCATGGTCCCCAAACCCCAGCCCCAGCTTAATGTTTTTTATGACAAAAGTAAATACTTCTTTTCCCCACTAGACAGACTAATATGAACATTTTTTATGTCACTTCTCACAGATCTGCCTTCTTCTCCTCAATAACTGCCCAGTATTCCACAGTCGGGTTGTACTTTAATTTTTTCACTATTCTTCAGTTATTCATACTTTAGGCTGCTCTGTTTTTTTATTAAAATAATGCTCTGATGTACGTTTGTGCCCATGTGTTTGAGGTGCATGTCAAGGGTGAAGCTTCTGCAAAACAGTCCTTGTAAGAGGTGGTATCAGTTTCCATTCCTATCCTGCATAAATGAGATGGTAATTACTGAATATGCTCAATCTCTTCTATTTGTGACCGATTAACAGGTGGAAAATTAAATCTCTTTAGTCTGTGTAATGATAATTGATAGTGAGGCTAAGTATTTTTAATGTGCTCACTATCATTAGTATTTTATGTGCGCTGTCAATATCATATTATTATTTGATCATTTGGCTCTTTTCTTTATTTGCATTATTATGGCTGCTTTTAAAGACTTTTTACGGTAGTGATATTACACCTTCCTCCCCATATATGTGACAGTATTTTCTCTTAAGCTGATGCTAATATGGAGTGTTTAATAATGCAAAAGTTCTGAATTTTTATGGTGTAAAATCTGACAATTTCATGCATTTTGGTTTTGGGAAGATGCTAAGAAAGACTATGCCTAATTGTTACAACCTTTTCTTATAATAATTTTATGATTTTGGCTCTTATGTTAAGGTCATCAGTTTATCTTTATGATCTTGTATGTTGTAAGGTTGATGTTTTCATTTAATATTGTCCCAAATTGTTATCCTATCGTACCCACACCATCTGCTGAATGATATATTTCCCCCATTGATTGGAAACATTACTGTTATTATATAAAAATTCATATATATGCTGATATGGGAGTGTTTATATCATCCATTACTTCCAGTTCAAATTGCTTGCTTTTTTTTTTCCTCTGTGCATTTTGATGGCTAAAATCTCTGATTCACAAGGTTATTTAGTGTTACATGGAGTCAGATCTCCCATAGCTTGCTTCTCAGTGTAAGTTTCTACCAGGTTATATCAGAATCTTCTTAATCCACTTGAGTAGCTGTGCTCTAGGATGGAAAAAAAGGAAGGGATAATAGCAAAATCCTTGTGTCTGAGACAACTCTTTATCAGGAAAGCAATAACTTTTGGGGAAGTCATATCTAGGAGATTCTATGTACTTGCTTATTTTTTGGAGTTAGAACTCAGGGCCCCAGCTCCAGCTGCCAGGGAGTGTGGGGAGGTGAGGATTTCTTTTGGGTGGATTGATGCCTCATACAAAAGTGGGGTCCCCTTGGTAAGGAAGATGAGGTCAGTGAGTGAATATTGGAAAGGGACATGGAGTGTCTACTACATACCTCATCTTTTTGTTTTCTTTTTTCAGAAATTTCCCAGTTATTCTTATCTAAGAGAGAGAGAGAGAGAGACTTGGCAGTAGGAGAGGAGAAAGAGAGTTAATTTACATAGAACAAAATGCTCAGATCTTGTGTTCAGTTTGATGATTTTTTACAATTGTATGTACCTGGATACCACCATCCAGATATAAACTGTTTTTGTAACTCCAGAAAGTTCCATTGTATATCCTTTTCTAGTCAATGTCTTCCCCATTAGCAACCATTTTCTGATTTCTGCTACCAAAGTCTAGCTTTGCCCATTCTTTGCCATCATAAAAGTAGAATCATACAATATGCATCCTTGGGTGTCTGTCTTTTTTCACTCAACATGTTTTCAAGATTCATCTATGTTGTTTGTGGATAGTAGTTTGTTCCACTTTATGTTTATGGGTATAGCGTGATTTATTCATAGCTTCACGTGTTGATGGGCATTTGGGTTGTGTACTGCTTTGGGCCATTTGAGTAAGGCTGCTATGAACCCGCTCATATAAGCCTTTCTTTTCTCTTGAATATATATCTAGGAGGAAAATTGCTGCGTCGTAAAAATAATTAACTCCCAGGTATAATTATAATTTCTGTTCCAGTATTGATGAAGTCTGTGGAGGTTTGCCAAAATTCAGCGAGATATTAATGTTAAATCATAATTTATGCTACAGAGGAGCAAAAACCAATCAGTGCCCCCTTTTATGCTTTATAAAATATTTCAGTAAATTTTGATTTCCAACTGGGTCTAATTAGTGGGTCTTTTTTGTGTGTGTGTGGTAAATACGTATGTAACATAACTGAATTCCAGCCATTCTTCCCAGAGATACACTCGTAACCAGTAATTAAAAAACTTCCACTGGACTTAGCTTTGGAGAGGAAGCAGCAACTGTGAATACCTCCATTTTTTCAAGAATCATGATCAAATAGAATTACAATAACTTGTAGTAGGTTTTTTTTTTTTTAATTGTGGTGAATATGTATGTAATAAAACATTTACCATTTCCACAGAAGCTCAGTGCCATCTAAGCAATGAGTTCCTGTTTCCTACCCCTAGAAGCTCTGGTGGCATAGTGGTTAAGAGCTCAAGCTAATAACCAAAAGGCCGGCAGTTCAAATGGACCAGCTGCTCCCTGAAAACCGTATGGGACAGTCCTACTCCATCCTGTAGGGTCGCTAGGATTCGGAATTGACTTGACAGCACACAACAACAACAAGAGCCCACTGGTTTTGGGTATACGTGAAGGTTCATTCTTTTGTTTCTGGAAATTCACTGACCTACTACCATTTGTTAAAGAGATTATCTTTCCTCCTTGGACAGATTCATCACTCTTATCAGAAATCAGTTGACCGTATATGTACAGCTTTATTTTTGAACTCTGAATCTATTCCAGTGATATTCTTGTCTACCATTATACCAGTACTAGACTGTTTTGATTACTGTAGCTTTGTAATATGCTTTGAGAACAGAAAGTATGAATGTTCCTACTTTGCTCTTCTCTTTCAAGATTGCTTTGGCTCTTTGGGGCCCTTTGTAGTTCCACATAAATTTGAAGATTGGCTTTTTCATTTCTACAAAGAAGGTTGTTGAAATTTTGATGAGGATTGTATTGAATTTATAAATTACGTTAGGTAGTAATGACATCTTTACATTTATTAAGTGTTCTGATCTGTGAGCATGGAATGTCCTTTCATTATTTAGCTCTTCTTTAATTTCTCTCAGTAATGTTCTATATTATGCAAGGGGTATGTTTACTTCTTCTTTCCCAACTGGGATACCTTTTATTTCTTTTTCTTGCCTAATTATGCTGGCTCAGACTTTCAGTACAGCATTAAGTAGCGATGGTGAGAATGGGCATCCCTATCTTGTTCTGATCTTAAGGGAAAGCTCTGTCTTTCACCCTTGAATTTTATGTTAACTGTGGATTCTTCAACAATGCCCTTTATCAGATTGAAAAATTTCCAATCTATTCCTAGTTTGTTGAATGTTTTTTGTCATGAAAGCATGTTGGGTTTTGTCAAAAGCCTTCTCTGCTTCAATTGAAATGATCTTGTGTTTCTTTTCCTTGTTGTTTTGATGTGGTGACTTACATTGATTGATTTTTACGTTGAACTACCTATGCATTCCTGGGCTAAATCGCCATTGATCATGATGTATAACTCTTTTAATATGCTTTTGGATTCAGTTTGCTAGTGTTTTGCTAAAGAGTGTTATGACAATATTCATAAGGGTTATCGTTCTATAGTTTTCTTACAGTATCTTGTCTGGTTTGGTATCAGGGTAACAAGCCTCCTAGAGTTAGTTAGGAAGTATTCCCTCCTTATCCCTCTACCCTTTATAGCCAACCTTCTGGAACAATTCTTACCTTACTACCATCTCCTCTTTATTCATTGACTACATTTTGAGAGCTTCACAAAATCTTCTCTCATTCATGTCTCCAGAAATTTTCAAAATGCTCAATCTGATACATACTTTTTAGTCTTTTTCTCACTGTAACTCTATTTATTGTCTGATAAAGGTTAACCATGCTTTTGTTCTTAATTTCTCTCCTCCCTCTTTGGTTTGCGTGATGCCGCTCTCCCCAAGTCCTCCCCTAACCCTAGACTGCTCTTTCTCCATTGCCGTTGTGGCTTACTCATCTGGCTACTTTTTTAAATGTTAATTTTCTCCAGGGTGACAATTTAAGGTAAATGAGGCATCTTCTCGCTTTCCCCACTCTCTCAGGACAAGCTCGTCCACCCCCATGCTTCAACATCTACGTATATGCCAGTTTCTTCTGAATTTCTATGTTTAACTTCACCTTCTGAGTCCAAGCTAGCTTATCTAATTGTCTGCTGGACAATTCCATCAGTATGTCCACAGATTTTCCACCATCAAACTGTCATGAAGAGAAATCAGGATCTTATTTTACAGTCCCACTCATCCTCATCCATTTATTTTTATCATTTATTAAAACTCTGTTTTCCCCTCTTCCAAGCAACAGGCCTCAGAACCATGGTTGACATCTCCCTGAATATCTCACTCAGCCACCATCTGGTGAAATGAATTCTTTTCTGTGGCCTTTGCCTTGATGCTTTGGAAAATCAGCTTGACATATTTTTAACCCTACCCCTCGGGGAGTTACCTTTGTCCTAGTTTCCTACCCCAGAGGGTTCTTTACTCTTGTCCTGGTTGACTGTGTCATTTCCTGGGTAAACTGTAAACAACTTGAACACTTGATATTTTGTCTAGCCATGGGCTGTAGTCTGCCCTGTGATTAGTGTATGTTATGTACCTTGAGGAATAGGTCAGTTTACTACGCAAATCATGTGATTTGTGGTCTACCTTGGGGATTGATCAATTTGTGGCCCTACTAGGAAAGAGATGCCTTAAATTTACCAGGAGTTTGTTGATAAAAGCAGCCAACCCAACAGATGTTTTAGACAGGCAAGAAGAAAGAGAAGAGAAGAAGCCAAGATAGAGGAGATGAGGAACCCCCTAAAAGAGGTGTAACACAGATCAAGGGATGTAAGACTGAAGACTGCATGAAGCCTGAAAGAGGCCTTGCAGCAGAGCCATCTTCAACAGGCTCAGATGGAGCCCTGTGGCAGAAATGGTAGCAATAGGCCCAGAACGGGCCCCATGACAGATTTGGGAGTGACAGAAGAAACCTGCTGCTAGGAAAGCAGCTAAGAGAGCTAAGCAGGGTGCTGCACTGGCTGTGAGCTGGGTCAGTTAGCAGAGGAGAGGCCAAAGACAGGGAGGTCAAAGGCAGAAAGTCTTGCATGGTGGATGGAGGGCATGCATAGCCAAGAGGAAGCCTATCCTGAGAGGGGCCTGTTCTAAGGGGGCCAAAAGGAGGCTACTCTTGAAGGGATTGAGAGGAGGCCTGCACGCTGAGAAGGGGTGTGGTCGGCAGAGAAAAGGGCCTGCCTGCTTGCAAGGCTGAGAGAAGCTGAGAGAGATGTCCTGCAGTGAAGAAGACAGGGATGTACTGTCCACTTTGGAACAGCCTTCCAGACTCATGCTTCCTGATCCTTATCCTGAGTTATACCTTATTACTTTGTTTAGAAACCACTTGTCTGTAAGTACAGTTGGTTAGTTCTGGGTGGCCATTGCAACAAATTATCAAACCCAGGAAAGAAGTAGAGAGTGCTATGAAGGGGACAGCTGGTGTGAGAGATGAAGAAATTGGAAAGCAGAGGTATATCTGAGCTCTGCCTCCCAGGAACCAGATTTGAACTCATCCTGGTCCTTATCCCTAAGGAATCTAGGTGATACCTAATGCTACTAGAACATATAAAAAAAATCTAACCTACCACCAAATATATCTTACTTCTCTCCTTTCCTTTCTGTTGAGACTTTCCAAGTGCATCCCTTCCTGTCTCTTGCCCGAACTGGTTCAGTAGACTCCTCGATGATAGGCTAGTAGCAGGCAATATCAGAATCTTCTTAGTCCATTTGAACCTGTCCTTTGCCCCAAGGGGGAAGAAAAGGAAGGGATAATAGCACAAGACATGTGTCTGCGTCTGTCCTTTTTTATCAGGAAAGCAACAGATTTGGGGAAAGTCCTAACCTGATATACTTCTGTGTACTTCTCATTGACCAGAATTAGTACCCATTACCCTACAGCTAGGTGGCAGGGCATGTGGGGAAGTGAGGATTTCTTATGGGCCAGATGGATGACTCAAACACAGTGGGATGCTCTTAGTAGTGAAAACGGTGGCAAGTGTATACGGGAAAGGGAATGTAGGGTATCTACTACATCCCTAAACTTTCTGGTTTCTTTTTTTCATAATTTCCCCAGCTGTTCTTAACTAACAGCAGAGTCACAGAGACAGAGAGAGAATGAATTTATATATGTTGTATAATGTTCGGATCTTGTGTTTAGTTTAAAGAGTTTTGAAAATTTTATACATCTGTATATGACCTCCCAGATATAAAATACTTTACAAACTACAGAATGTTCCATCTTATCCCTTTCTAGTGAATTCTCCCTACCCAAGTAAACATTTTTTGGTTTTTCCCACCAGAGATAAAATCTGTCCATTCTTCAATATCATGAAAATGGAATAATATGCTATGTATTCTTTTATGTCTGTCTTCTTTCATTCACTTTTTTTTTTTTAGACCTCTCCATGTTGTTTGTGTATGGTAGTTTCTACTTTCTTGTGTTATATGACTATACCACAATTTATTCACCTGTTCACCTGTTGATGGACATTTGGGTTGTGTCCTCTTCTGGGTCACTTGAATAGGCTGTTATGAACACTCTCATGTAAGTGTTTCATTTCTTTTGGGTAAATGCCTGGTATTTGAATTGCTGAGTTATAAAAATCAATAACAACCAGTTATAGCTATAACTTCTGCCCCATGATTGATCACGTCCCTAGAGCTTTACCAAAATTTAGCAGATATTAAAGTTAATTCAGAACTTACAGTGGTATAAAAGCTAGCAAGTGCTCCTTTGTCTTTTCACTTTATATTTTAGTAAATTTTGGATTTTCTCCTGGGTTAAATTGTGGACCTTTGTTTCAATTTATTTGTTGTTTGTTTCCTTTGTAACCAGGTACCTTTCTTTCTTTCGTTTTTCTTTTTGTTTGTTTGTCCTTGGATGTACAGCCTGGAGAGGTGGTTTCTACTTCCTCTGCTTATATTTACAAGCTTTTAAATATTTTTTCCTTCAGAGAGCCTGAAATAAAGAAATAAATAAATAGTTGTATAGTTTAAGGACACTGGGCTTAAGTTAGGGCATTTGAATCTACTAGTTCATTGTGTCATGGACATTTTCCCTTATAACCCTAATATTCTAGAGCTTTTGCTTTTATAAACTTTTTAATCGGTTTTTGTCAAATTCTAATCAAATTCTTATTTGAATTTTGATTGGTATGTCTTTGAATTTAGAGAACAATTGTGGGATACTTCTAATGAATTAATACTTGTAATAAAAACCTAGAAAAATGTCAGGTGCATATTAATTGTCCAACAAGTGCCAGCCATTTTAACTGTCTTTACAATATTGAGTCTTCTTATCCAAGGACTTGGTATGTTTCTTCAAGCTTCTATGCCATGTTGTTTTCGTGTGTGTGTGTGTGTGTGTGTGTCTATTTCTATAACATTTTATAATTTTCTCCATAGTGGTCTTTCCTATCTTTGGTTTGATTTGTTCCTAGGCACACATATTTTCATTGCTTGTGAAATTAGTGTCTCTTTAAAAATCATATTGTCTATCTTGTTAGTTCTGGTTTATAGAAGCGCCATCGATATTAGGATATTACTTTATATTCATCGACCTAATACAATTATTCTCATAATTTCTCTGATTCTTGTAGGTGTTCTACATAAAGAATCATATCATTCTTAAATAATGATCATTTTGTTTCTTTTGTCCCAATTCTCATACTTTTTTACTTCTGTTACTGGACTGGTTAGGATCACCAGCACCATGTCCACCCGGGGGGATAGTTGATAACTCAGTCTTATTTCTGATTTTAAAGGGAATGCTACTCAATAAGGGGATGGGATTTTTGGTACATACTTTTTTTTTAAATCAGTTTGGAATTTGTCAGTGTTATTACATTAAAACAAATTTCACTTTTCTAAAAGGGTTTGCTTACTTTATCAAATTATTTTCCTGCATGCACTGAGATGATATATAGCTTTTTTCCCCCAAAAGGTATTACATTAGTGGATTATCTGATAATAAACCTCCCTTGTAGTCCTAGAATATGCTAATTCTGGAATTTATTAATAAGGATCCTCATATTGTTGTAAACAGTAACAGACATAATGAATGCAAAAGGTTTAGTGTGATACTGCCAAAATAGATTATAGTTGTCATGAGTTTTATAATTACATAAGTTGTTGCTGTTGTTAGGTGCCGTTGAGTTGGTTCTGACTCATAGCGACCCTGTGTACAACAGAACAGAACACTGTTTCGGTCCGCAGCATCCTTACAGTTGTTGCTCTGCTTGAGCCTATCATTGTAGCCACTGTGTCAACCCATCTTGTTAAGAGTCTCCCTCACCAGGGTTTCAGGGGACATCTAAGTCAATTGGCATAATAAAATCTATTAAGAAAACATTCTGCATCCCACTTTGAAGAGTGGCGTCTGGGGTCTTAAACGCTAGCAAGCAGCCATCTAAGATGCATCAATTGGTCTCAACCCACCTGGATCAAAGGAGAATGAAGAACACCAAGGACACAAGGTGATTAAGAGCCCAAGAGACAGAAAGGGCCACATGAACCAGCGACTACATCATCCTGAGACCAGAAGAACTAGATGGTGCCCGGCTACAACCAATGACTGCCCTGACGGGGAACACAACAGAGAACCCCTGAGGGAACAGGAGAGCAGTGGGATGCAGACCCCAAATTCTCATAAGACCAGACTTAATGGTCTGACTGAGACTGGAAGGACCCCGGTGGTCATGGCCCCCAGACATTCTTTTGCCCCAGAACAGGAACCATTCCAGATGCCAACTCTTCACACATGGATTGGACTATACAATGGGTTGGAGAGGGATGCTGGTGAGGAGTGAGCTTCTTGGATCAGGTGGACATTTGAGACTATGTTGGCATCTCCTGCCTGGAGGGAAGATGAGAGGGTGGAGAGGATTAGAAGCTGGCGAAAAGGACACGAAAAGAGAGAGTAGAGGGAAAGAGCAGGCTGTCTCATCAGGGGGAGAGTAATTGGGAGTGTGTAGCAAAGCGTATATGGGTTTTTGTGTGAGAGACTGACTTGATTTGTAAACTTTCAGTTAAAGCACAATAAAAATTATTAAAAAAAAAAAAAGAGTCTCCCTCTCTTTCGCCGACCCTCTAATTTACCAAGCATGATGTCCTTTTTTCCAGGTACTGGTACCTTCTGACAACATCCTATGTACTTGAGATGGAGGAAGTCTCGCCATCCTCGCTTATGAGGAACGTTCTGGCTGTAGTTCTTCCAAGACAGACTTGTTTGTTTTTCTAGCATTCCATAGTATATTCAATATTCTTTGTTATATATAAATACGTAAATACATATATATTCCTGTTTACAAAGGTATCTCTTTATGTTTGTTCAACTAGTAATTGTTCATAGTTGAAAAGCTGAAAAAATAAAAATAGAAGGAAAAATAAAAGCCTTCCTTTTTTCTTCTCTCCTATAAAAACATTAATTGACATGATCCTGGGTTTCCTCCTTCTAACTAGTGAGGATACTACATTAAGAGCACCATGGTGACCAAAGATGAAATGCCTCTTGAAAAACTGAGTTCCTTCCCGGTTGCTAGTTTGCAAGGAGAGGCTGGAGGATATCCAGGGAGGCAATGCTGAAGAGAGGCTTCAAGTTACAAAGAGTGGCATGTTGAAATAAAGGTCTCCCTTGCTCTATGTTTCTAGAATGGAGAGTCCTCTCTGCAACCCTGCTGGCACTTTCTACCCAACCCTCAAACCCTTCTCATAACCTCCCCCTATGCCATCAAGTTATATTAAAACACACCTCACCTCCTTCACCATAAGCCCTAGAGTCTAAACAACAAAAAGGGACCTTGTGGTTAAGGCGAGAGAAAGAGACAGGGTGGTGAACAATAAAGGAAGAACTTTACTTTCTCAAGAATGTAATGGAGCAGGCAGTCAAGTGGCCTTGGGGGAATAAAGGCGCACATTGGCCACTTTACCCTTGAACTTCAAGTGCAACACAGCATAGTGGGTGCCAGTGCAAGCTCTGGAGTCAGATCACCTGAGTTTACCACTTCGTTCACAATATAAAAAAAAAAAAAAATTTTTTTTTTCATTATAAGTCTCTTTAAATACGCCTTAATTAAGAGCTCCACTGCTAACCAAAAGATAGACAGTTCGAGTCTACCAGCTGCTCCTTGGAAACCCTATGGGGCAGTTCTACTCTGTCCTATAGGGTCGCTATGAGTCGGAATCGACAGGACGGCAACAGGTTTACTTTAGTTTTTAATTACAGGTAAGTTTGAGTAGGTTCTGCAGGTTCTGCCACTTCCTCGGTAAATCCCCCCAAGCCCCCTGTCAAAAAAATTGCGATCTAGACGATTCTGACTCCTAGTGTTGAACAATTAACAGTATTTTTACCACTTCTCCTCGTCTGTCAACCTGAGTTAATGATTCCTACTTGGCCTGGGTTGTCGTGAATATTGAAAGACATTATGTGTGTAAAGACTTTAGCGCAATGTCCTGCGCCCGGTCAGCATTCAAAAAATCTTTCTGAAACTGTCATGTGAGTCTGAGCCCCGACTTAGTGTAACAACTGAGCTTGTTTCATCTGGCTAGACTCTCTACCCTTCACTGCAACGCTACGCATCTTGGTAGCTCTTCCGCCTTGAATTACTCAGTTATGAAATCCCATGACCAGCAATAATACAACCTAAGTCCTCCAAAAGCATCTAAGACTAATTTTCCAGAAAGTACTGTGGTGCCCCTTAGTCAATTTCAGATTACATTCTCCATGGGTGAATTTATTCATCGGATGTGGACATGGGGATAAAAGATTTCCCCATGAATCACCGCAAGGAGTGAGAGGACGTGAAAATTACCCAGTGAGCACCTGGGCAGAGGCGCCCATAAAGCGGAAGTTGCTTGGCAGCCATCTTAGGCGTATTCAGTGCTGAGCCAGCCAAGGCTGGGGGAGCTCGGGCCTGGTCTCCTGAATTAGCGCGGTGGCTGGGTCCTTCCCCTACTGCTTATTGATCCAGCTTCCATCTCTCTGACAGCACAGTGTCATGAAGAGTCAGGCTCATGGCAGCCCCTGAGGGCAACGGAGATCATATCCTATCCCTCCACCTGAGGCAGCATCACGGACGAGGATGGCCTACCTACGCAGCGAATGCTCCCTGCGGAAGAGGTGCATGTAGGGCGCGCGGTGAGTAGCAGGCATTTGGGGGGACTCGGAGCTGGGTGGAAGGTGGGCCTGTGTGTAAGGAATATGCTCTTAAGCCAAAATGGATGCTCCAGGCATCAAGTTGTGCCATCCTCGTTTCATAACCGTGCAGTGCACAGAGCAGGGATTTCTGTATTACTGGGCACCTGCTGTCTGCCAAGCAGGAGGCGAGCCTGACGATCTTGTGATTGAGGGAACTGCTGAATCAGACAGACTTGGTGTGGCAGTTTTGGAGCTGAAGTCTTGCTGCATGACAGACATAACACAAATAATAACTGCAGTCTCATGGGGTATGAGAAGTGCAGGTTCTCTCTCTTTTGTTGGTTACATTTTGTGGGGGAGGGGTTGTCATGATCCCCTTTGTGCACCTTAAACTTAGGCCAGTGAGGGGGAAATGACCTGTTGTGGGCCACACAATGTGTGTTTAGAGAGCTAGTACCACACTAATCTCCCTTTTACAAAGCATTTATCTATATGCACCTCAAGTATCCACAGATAAGTGTGTGGTAGCATGGAGGTGTATGAGCACAGGTATACATCAGAGAGAAAGAAGAGATGGTGTTTGGGTGTGCTCTGACCGTTCATTCATTCAACAAAAATTTTTGAGGACTTTCTTTGTGCCAGGCCTTTACTTTGTGCTGGTTGTTGGGATTCAACGATTGGCAAGGTGTTGAACCTACTGGAACTCCCAGTCTAGTTGGAAAACACAGACAGGAAAGAAACAATTAGCGCGGTGGCTGGAAATACACAATTACAGTTTTGTGGCGAGTATCCAAAAGAAGGACAGGATGTCTTTAGAGCTTGTAATTTATAACATGGTTAAACCAAGAACAGAGGCTAAAAAATTTAGGGGTTTGGGTGACTGTCCAGACAGGAGATGCAGCAAGGAGGGAGTAGGGACTGTTAGAAAAATTGAACCAATGCCCTGGCGGCTGGAGTAGTAGTCTGAGGCCATGTAGTGTGTAGGATGTAGAGTAGGAAAAACTGGAGTTCTGGATTAAGCCAGAATGTAGTAGTTTATCATCACCCTTAGCATTTTTTGTGGGTTCATGGAGGAAAAAGCACAGTGACTTAGCGTATGGACTCTGGAAAAGACCTGTTGAACTGTTCCCAGCCCTGACACTTAATAGGTGTGGAAACTTTGGAAAGTTGCTAATACATACTATGCCTCACTTTCCTGACCTATCAAATGAGGATGATAATAATACCCACCTCATAGTGTTGTGAAGGTTAAATGATTTTTAGTAGTGGTATATAGCACCTGGAGCAATGCATGATGTTATTGGTAAATTGTTAAATAAGTAAATAGCTAGATAAACCAATACATAACTATGAAAAGCTTGGAGGCGGCCCCAGGGAAATTTGTGAAATTCTCTGGAGTACATTCAGCTTTCTTACAGCTTTCAGTTGTACTGACCAAATAAATATAAAAACTATACTCTGCTGTGCTTCTATAGGACTGTCAAATTAAAATATTTTTTCTAATATTGATTTTTATTTGGCAGAAGAATCTGAGGTGCCAATGAAATGATCAGAGGGAAGTAAAATACATTTCAGTGGCACTTTAGGGTTAGCTTTGCGTAATATTTATTGGAATATTGGTTAATTTAGTATTTACAAGTAATGTTGATCATATCGTATTTATTTATAATAATCTTTTCAAATTCTTTACTAAAAATAAGTAAAAAAGTTGTAAAATAGTTCAGACATACAATAAATAGAACATAATATAGCCAGGAAACAAAAAACTACCCGTTGCCTTCCAGTTGATTCCAGCTCATAGCAACCCTATAGGACAGAGTAGAACTGCCCCATAGAGTTTCCAGGGAGCTCTTGGTGAATTTGAACTGCTGATGTTTTGGTTAGCAGACATAGCTCTTAAACACTATGCCGCCAGGGTTTCCAGAATAACCAGAGCTTACCTTTTTTTGATTCTCTGCTGGATAGCTTTTAAAATTTCAGGTGTTCTCTTCCTCAGTTTCCAGCGCCCTAGAGTCTTACAACATCTAAAGATTGCAGCTGAATTTTGGGTTTAGAATTGTGAAGAATGAAAATCCATAATTCCCAGCATGAGCTGCAAGTCAGAATAGCCTTTGGAACTTGAAAACGATGCTGAGGGCCTAATCTGGATGTAATGAATCACGTTCTTCCGGGACTGGTCCTGGACTGTAAACTCTGTGGATATCTAGATGCTTTTCATCAAAGCTACTTTGTACTGGATTTTTCCTCCTCTGAAACAAACATGCAGTGACACGTGAGAATCCACAAATTAATGGCTTACGACATTGTGAATCAATGCCAATCAATTGGGTTGCCGTTGCATGAATGCCTTTCCTGTGACTGTGACCTGCATCTTCACTATAACATATTGAACTCTTAAATATTATCAATAAGTCACATTATTCTCAGAAGGACTCTGTACCAAAGGAAGGTACAGTTTAAAAGACATAAGAGAATGTTGCTTTACTCCTGTTTTATGTCTCAGTCTCCTTGTTTTAGAAAAGGAGAAAATAATTACAACTGCTCTTTTGGTTGCAAAGATAAAATAAGTGATGCAAAGCACTTAGCATGGGGTCTTACAAAAAGAGAAGCCCTCCATAAATTCTTCTTATCGTTATTGATTTCCCTCCGGTGTGAGTATTATTTGATTGAAGTTTTGAGTATATAGCAGCTGTTGGTCAGCCCAGGTTCTGCCTTCCAGAGTTATAGCGACGAAATCCTTAAAATAGTATTGATTAAGCCAGTTAACCTTCAAGGCACGAATGATACCCTTTCGTCTGTTTTAGTCTGTACCTTCCTTCGGTACAGAATCTTTCTGAGGATAACGATGTTACCTGTCTCAGATGGTTGTTGTGAGGGTGAAGTGAATTAAATGTGGAGTGCCTTGCACAGTGCCTGGTACAAAGTAGAGGTACAACAATGGTGGTAATTTCAAAAGACTAGAAAGCAGGCACTTGAACAGATATTTTTACACCAGTGGTCACTGGCGCATTATTCACAATAGCCAAAATGTGGAAACAACTCAAATGCCAGCCATCAGATGAATGGATAAACAAAATGTGGTATAGCATATTCCATAGTGTGGAATATTATTTAAAGAGAAAGGAAGTTCTGATACATTCTGCCATATGAAACATTTCAGTAAGTGAAATGTACAAGGCATAAAAGGACAGATACTGTGTGATCCCACGAATATGAAATATTGAGAATAGACAAATGTTTAGAGACAAAAAGTAGTATTTGTCAGTGGCTTTTTTTTTAGGAGAAGGCAGGAATTGGGGGTTGTTGCTTAAAGAAATGTTAAAATTCAAAAGGTATTTTTTTAACAACTGTTAGATATTATCATCACCACCACCCTCGTTGTCATGAATTCATTGTCACCCTCATCCTCATCCGCTTCCCCGTGGGCTCATGCTATCTCACCTTGAGTTCCATAACTAGGATATTTTGGATTGGATATATTTAGTTTATGCTAAATAATTCCATTTGTTTCAATAGGTATTGATTGGGCACTTAACTTTCTCCTCTTCTTAGCCTTGTCATGATGGGCCCTAAATCAGGTCTCTCCTCTAGTAGTCTACCCATCACACACCATCCTCCCCAAACCCTCACTGTGTCCTCTGAAATTATCAGACCTTAATCTACAAACATCTCTATTTCCTTAACCTTTCCTTAGCTAGTCCCTCTTTCTCTTTGCTTTAATCCTGACTCTTTGCCGATAGAAACATTAGGAGGTAAGAATCGATTGGACCTAGTGATTGAGTACATTTGTATTATATGTGGTTTCATCTTGCTGAACATGTACATGTACACCGTGCTCTTGATATCAATTCGAAATTGCTGCAAGACCTGTGAATCCTGGTCCTGCCTCTCTCTCCAACCTCTTCTCCTGCTCTGTCCTATTTTCTACCTGCTCTCCAGCTTTCCTGCCTTCTTTCTGCTCCTAGAATACTCCAAGTCCATTCCTATGCCAAAGAATTTGAATGTGCTCACCTTCCTGTCTGGAGTGCTTTTGGTACAGCTGACATTCTCCCATTCTCCAGTGCTTACCTTGCCCACCCCCTCTCCAGAGAGGCCTTCCTTTTGCACCTTCCCTAGAGTAGTTCCCCACATCCTCTGCATTAATGATATACTCCTTTCATTTATCATCGTCTTTATCTTTGACTTTCTTGTCCCCCCCCCCCAACTCTGTATCACCAATGCCTAGGACAGGGTAGGCACTCAAGAAATATTGCTTGATAGTGCAGAGATGAGAAATAGAACCTGTTCATTATTCTCCAAGAGAGCAGTACTATATCCAACAGGGACCACTTAGAGATAAACAGTTTGATTAGCTTTTGTCTTAGGCTGGATCCTCTAGAGAATCAAAACCAGTAAAGTGTATAAATATAGAGAGAGATTTATATAAAGGAAATGGCTCATGTGGTTGTAGAGGCTGGAATGTCCCGGGTCTGTGGGTCAGGATAGAGGATTCTCCTGATGCGTATAGCCACAGGGGCTGGTGAACCCAAGATTGGCAGGTCAGAAAGCAGGGCTCTTGCTCACAGGTTGTTAAGATAGACCCATCCCAAAGATCGGTGGGCAAGACCACAGGTAAGCTGCTAGCACAGCTCTCAAGAACCGGAGATCAGATGAACAGGAGCTGGCTGGAGGATTCAGAACAAGCGAAAACCCACAAGCCTAGACAGAATATCTACTTATATTCACTGCAGGGCACATACCCAAGGAAACTCACTTTCAACTAATTGGCTGCTCACAGTAGATCCCATCATGGAGGTGATCACATAATCTCAAATCTCATCATGGAAGTGATTACACCATCATACGACTATCAAACTACTAAGAATCATGGTCCAGTCAAGTTTGCACACAACCTTAACCATCACAGCTTTTAAAGCTAGAGTTGCTTAGAATTGGAATAAGTGCCTGCCTTGTATTAGTCAGAGTTGACTCGACAACAGTGGGTTTGGTGTTCTGGTTTTTTGGATATAGTTAAATAGTGGTTTTTATTCTTGAAAGGATTCTTCCACTGGATGTTGGGATAGACTAGACAGTGTTTAAGGTATTAGACATTGGAATTGAACAGATCAGTTATTAGGCCCTTTGCATCCCCTAAACTGTGGGATGAGTGCTCTCAGGGCAGGAAGTAGTCTACTGTAGATATGGCTGTTACCTCTGGATGGCACTATATAATTCCTTTGAAATCAGTGTTGATCAAACTTTTTGCCTGTTGCCTACTTGGAACTACGAGGAAATACACTTTAAAAAAAATTTTTATTGTGCTTTAAGTAAAAGTTTACAAATCAAGTCAGTCTCTTTTACAAAAATTTATACAGACCTTGCAATAATCTCCTGATTGCTCTCCCCCTAATGAGATAGTACACTCGTTCCCTCCACTCTCTCTTTTCTAGTCCATTCGGCCAGCTTCTGACCCCCTCCGCCCTCTCATCTCCTCTCCAGACAGGAGATGACAACATAGTCTCTTGAGTCTACTTGATCCAAGAAGCTCACTCTTCACCAGTATCATTTTCCATCCCATTGTCCAGTCCAATCCCTGTCTGAAGAGTTGGCTTTGGGAATGGTTCCTGTCTTGAGCTAACTATCAAAGAATATTTTCTTCTCTGTTTAAACTGTTTCTTGAGTTCTTTTAATAGTGGTCTTATACAATATTTGTCCTTTTGCAACTGACTAATTTCACTCAGCATAATGCTTTCCAGGTTCCTCCATGTTATGAAATGTTTCACAGATTCATCACTGTTCTTTATTGAGTATTCCATTGTGTGAATATACCATAATTTATGCATTCATCCATTGATGGGCACCTTGGTTGCTTCCATCTTTTTTCTATTGTAAGCAGTGCTGCAGTGAACATGGGTGTGCATATATCTGTTTGTGTAAAGGCTCTTATTTCTCTAGGATATATTCCAAGGAGTGGGATTCCTGGATGGTATGGTAGTTCTATTTCTAGCCTTTTAAGGAAAGGCCAAATCGATTTCCAAGTGGCCGTACCATTTTACATTTCCACCAGCAGTGTAGAAGTGTTCCAGTCTCTCCACAACCTCTCCAACATTTATTATTTTGTGTTTTTTGAATTAAATGCCCGCCTTGTTGGAGTGAGATGGAATCTCATTGTAGTTTTGATTTGCATTTCTTTAAAGGCTAATGATTGTGAGCATTTCCTCATGTATCTTTTAGGTACCTGAATGTCTTCTTCAATGAAGTGCCTGTTCATATCCTTTGCCCATTTTTTAATTGGGTATTTGTCTTTTTGTAGTTGAGTTTTTGCAGCATCATATAGATTTTAGAGATCAGATGCTGATTGGAAATGTTATGGCTAAAAATTTTTCCCAGCCTGTAGGTAATCTTTTTACTCTTTTGGTGAAGTCTTTGGATGAGCATAGGTGTTTGATTTTTAGGAGCTCCCAGTTATCTAGTTTCTCTTCTGGTGCTCCTAGCATTGTCTCTATTTTTTCTTCCCTGATCTTTATCATTTTAGATTTTGTATTTAGGTCTTTGACCCATTTTGAATTAGTTTTTGTGCATGGTGTGAGGTATGGGTCTTGTTTCATTTTTTTGTAGATGAATACCCAGTTACGTGATCACCACTTGTTAAAGAGACTGTCTTTTCCCCATTTAACTGACTTTAGGGCTTTGTCAGATATCAGCTGCTCATATGTGGATGGATTTATGTCTGGATTCTCAAGTCTGTTCCATGGGTCTATGTATCTGCTGTTGTACCAGTACCAGGCTGTTTTGACTACTGTGGTGGTATAATAGGTTCTAAAATCAGGTAGAGTGAGGCCTCCCACTTTGTTCCTCTTTTTCAGTAATGCTTTACTTATCTGGGGCCTCTTGCCCTTCCATATTAAGTTGGTGATTTGTTTGTCCATCTCATTAAAAAATGTCATTGGAGTTTGGATCGGAATTGCATTGTATCTATAGACAGCTTTGAGTAGAAAGACGTTTTTACAATGTTAAGTGTTCCTATCCATGAGCAAGGTATGTTTTTCCACTTATTTAGGTCTCTCTTGGTTTCTTGTAGTAGTGTCTTATAGTTTTCTTTGTATAGGTCTTTTACATCTCAGGTAAGATGTACCTTACCTAGGTATCTTCTTGGGGGCTACTATGAATGGTATTGATTTGGTGATTTCCTCTTCAATGTTCTTTTTGTTGGTGTAGAGGAATCCAGCTGATTTTTGTATGTTTATCTTGTATCCTGATACTCTGCTGTACTGCTCTATTAGCTCCAGGAGTTTTCTTGTGGATTCTTTAGGGTTTTCTGTGTATAAGATCATGTCATCTACAAATAGAGATAACTTTACTTCTTTCTTGCCAATCTGGATGTCCTTTATTTCTTTATGTAGCCTAATTGCCCTGGCTAGGACCTCCAGCACAATGTTGAATAAGAGTGGTGATAAAGGGCGTCCATGTCTGGTTCCCGATCTCAATGGGAATGTTTTCAGACTCTCTCCGTTTAGGATAATGTTGACTGTTGGCTTTGTATAAAAAAAATAAATAAATGCCCTTTATTATGTTGAGGAAATTTTTCTTCTATCCCTGTTTCGCTGAGAGTTTTTATCACGAGTGAGTGTTGAACTTTGTCAAATGCCTTTTCTGCATCAATTGATAAAACCATGTGATTCTTGTCTTTTGTTTTATTTATATGATGGATTACATTAATTGTTTTTCTAATGTTGAACCATCCCTGCATACGTGGTATGAATCCAACTTGGTCATGGTGAATTATTTTTTTGATACGTTGTTGAATTCTATTGGCTAGAATTTTGTTGAGGATTTTTGCATCAAAGTTCATAAGGAATATAGGCCTGTAATTTTCTTTTTTTGTGGTGTCTTTACCTGGTTTTGGTATCAGGGGTATACTGACTTCATAGAATGAGTTTGGTAGTATTCCATCCTTTTCTATGTCCTGAAATACCTTTAGTAGTAGCGGTGTTAATTCCTCTCTGAAAGTTTGGTAGAACTCTGCAGTGAAGCCATCCGGGCCAGGGCTTTTTTTTGTTGGGAGTTTTTTTGATTACCTTTTCAATCTCTTCTTTGTTACGGATCTATTTAGTTGATCTAGCTCTGTTTGTGTTAGTTTAGGCAGGTATTGTGTTTCTAGGAATTCACACATTTCTTCTAGGTGTTCAAATTTGTTAGAGTACAGTTTTTCATAGTAATCTGATGTGATTCTTTTAATTTCAGTTGGATCTGTTGTAATACCACCCATCTCATTTCTTATTGAGGTTACTTGCATCCTGTCCTGTTTTTCTTTTGTCAGTTTGGCTAATGGTTTATCAATTTTGTTGATTTTTTTTCAAAGAACCAGCTTTTGGTCTCATTAATTCTTTCAATTGTTTTTCTGTTTTCTATTTCATTTAGTTCTGCTCTAATTTTTATTATTTGTTTTCTTCTGGTGCCTGTGGGTTTCTTTTGTTGCTCTGTTTCTATTTGTTCAAGTCGTAGGGATAATTCTTTGATTTTTGGCCTTTTCTTCTTTTTGAATGTGTGCATTTATTGATATAAATTGGCCTCTGAGCACCGCTTTTGCTGTGTCCCAAAGGTTCTGATAGGAACTGTTTTCATTCTCATTGGATTCTATGAATTACTTTATTCCATCCTTAACGTCTTCTATAATCCAGGCTTTTTTGAGCAGGATATTGTTCAGTTTCCAAGTGTTTGATTTCTTTTCCCGGCTTTTTCTGTTATTGATTTATACTTTTATGGCCTTATGGTCAGAGAAGGTGCTTTGTAATATTTCGATGTTTTGGATTCTGCTAAGGCTTGCTTTATGACCTAGGATGTGGTCTATTCTAGAGAATGTTCCATGTGCAGTACAAAAGAAAGTATACTTGGCTGCTGTTGGGTGGAGTGTTCTGTATTTGTCTGTAAGGTTGAGTTGGTTGATGTGGCATTTAGATCTTCCATGTCTTTATTGAGCTTCTTTCTGGGTGTCCTGTCCTTTACCGAAAGAGGTGTGTTGAAGTCTTCTACTATAATTGTGGAGCTGTCTATCTCACTTTTCCATGCTGTTAGAGTTTTTTTTTACTGTATCTTGCAGCCCTGTCATTGGGTGCATAAATATTTAATATGATTATATCCTGCTCGCATATTGTCCGTTTAATCATTAGTGTCCACCCTTATTCTTTGTGGTAGATTTAACTTTAAAGTCTGTTTTATCAGAAGTTAATATTTTCACTCCTGCTCTTTTTTGATTGTTTGCTTGATATATTTTTTTCCATCCTTTGAGTTTTAGTTTGTGTCTCTTAAGTCTAAGGTGTGTCTGTTGTAGGTAGCATATAGACGGACTGTGTTTTTTAATCCATTCTGCCACTCTCTGTCTCTTTATCGGTGTGTTCAGTCCACTAACATTCAGCATAGTTATGGATAGGTGTGAATTTAGTGCTGCCATTTTGATGTCTTTTTTGTGTGTGTGTGTGTTGTTGACAGATTCTATTTCCCACTTAATTTTTTGTGGCGATTTTCGTGGTGATTAGTTTATCTTTATATACTGCCTTTTCCTCTTCTTCATTGTTACTGATTTTGTTTCTGCTGCGTCTCTATTTTTTTCTTGTATTTTATTTTGATGAGTAGCATAGTTAGTCTCCTTTGTGGTTACCTTAATATTTAACTCTATTTTTCTTAGTTTAAAGCTAACTTTTATTTCTTTATATTGCCTTGTCTTCCTCTCCATATGAATGACCTGTGACTACATTTCTTAGTCTGTCTTTATTATTTTAATGTTGTCCTCTTTTACATAATGACATCACTGTTTCCCTGTTTTGAGCATTTCTTTTATCTTGATTTATTTTTGTGATTTCCCTGTCTGGGTTGACATCTGATTGCTCTGTCCAGTGTTCAGGTCTTCGGTTGATTCCTGATACTGATTTTCTAACCAAAGAAATCCTTTTAGTATTTCTTGTAGTTTTGGTTTGGTTTTTACAAATTCCCTAAACTTCTGTTTATCTGGAAATGTCCTAATTTCACCTTCATATTTGAGAGGCAGTTTTGCTGGATATATGATTCTTCATTGGCAGTTTTTTTCCTTCAGTGCTTTATATGAGTTCTCCCATTGCCTTCTTGCCTTATGGTTTCTGCTGAGTAGTCTGAGCTTTTTCTTATTGACTCTCCTTTGTAGGTGACTTTTCACTTATCCCTAGCTGCTCTTAAAATTCTCTCTTTATCTTTGGTTTTGGCAAGTTTGATAATAATATGTCTTGGTAATTTTCTTTTAAACTCTGTCTTACGTGGAGTTCGATGAGCATCTTGGATTGATACCTTCTCATCTTTCAGAATGTCAGGGAAGTTTTCCGCCAACAAATTTTCAGCAGTTCTCTCTGTATTTTCTGTTATCCCTCCCTGTTCTGGTACTCCAATCACTGGTAGGTTATTTCTCTTGATAGAGTCCCACATGATTCTTAAATTTTCTTCATTTTTTAAAATTCTTTTATCTGAGTTTTCTTCAAATGTATTGGTGCCCAAGTGTTTTATCTTCAGTGTCACCAGTCCTGCCTTCCACTTGCTCAATTCTGCTCCTCTGACTTTCTATTGAGTTGTCTAATTCTGTGATTTTGTTGTTAAAGTTCTGAATTTCAGATTGCTGTCTCGGTATGGATTCTTGCTGCTTTTTAAATTTTTCATTATGTTCTTGAATAGACTTTTTAATTTCTTCCACTTTTTTATCTTTGTGTTCCTTGGCTTGTTCTCCATGTTGCCTGATCCCATTTCTGATGTCTTGAAAAGCTCTGTGTATTAATCTTTTGAATTTTGCTTCCGGTAATTCCAGGAAGACACCTTCATCCAGAAGATCCTTTGATTCTCTGTTTTGAGGGCTTGTTGAAGCGATCACGGTCTGTTTCTTTATGTGGCTTGATATTGACCATTGTCTCCGAGCTATCTGTAAGATATTGTATTAGTTTATTTTATGTTTGCTTACTGTAGCCTAGATTTCTTGCTTTGTTTTGTGTTGATATGCCCAAATGGGTTGCTTGAGTGACTAGCTTGATTGTTTTCGTCTTTGGAGCTCTGACATCCTGTCACCAGATGGCTAGAGCCGTTATCAGGTATATGAGCTTATGAGTCTGTTCGATTTTCTTGTGTGGATTCAGCTCAGGTGTCCAGGTTGCTGGTCATCAAGTATGTGGTACAGGCTCTGTCCTGCAGTCTTAGAGGGGCAGGGGTGTTTGCTGTTGGTACTGGTATCTGGCTGCAGCAGGGGGTCATGCTCTGACCAGGGCAGGGAGCTGAGAACCATCACCTGAGTGTCTCTGAGGAAAGCGCATCCCTGTTCCCTAGAGCATACAGGTGGGTGGGTTCTGCGGGCGGACCATGGGCACCCAGTGCGTTTGGATATAAAGACTGGGAGGTACCCATTATCCTTGGACCACTGTCGTGGGTGGCTAGGTGACCTAAGTAGAGCCACCAGTCCTTAGGCCCCTGATGTAGGTAGGTGAGGACCCTGTTTAATAGACAAAGCGGTGTCAAATATCAAACACCCACCTTTCCACCACACAGCTGAAACAGTTGCAGTCTGCCAGCAAGGGCCTATTGCCCTAAAATAGTCCCATCAGGTCCATGAGCAGGGAAAGGTATTCAAAGTCCACGGACCATTTCTGCCTGGACAGGAGCTGCTTCTGTGCTGAGCTCCCCAGGTTAGTGGAGCTGGCAAATTATCTTCTCCCCCTGTTGTGTATTTATTCCTTTTCCAAGGCCAGGAGCATGACTCAGGGTGCTCAAATGGGCCTATCTCAGGCCCAGGGAAATGAACAGCTGCTGAAGCCGGCTTGGGTGTTGGGGGGCACGGTAAAATATATGCAAGTACTTAGCTTTTGGTGAGAGTATCATTCTTCTCTGGTTCTGGAGGCGTGAGTATGCTGTTCAGCTGGCTGCTTCTCCCTTAGGAAACTGTGGCCTAACGCTTCTACCAGCCCGCCGTAGCTGCTCCCGGGAATGGTGCCTGAGGGATCCCAGTGATTCAGGTCCAGCAACTCCTCTCCGTGTCTGATCAGTCTCTTTCTCCCCCTGCCTCCCACTCCATTTTCTGACTTTGCCTTTGATGTTCAGGGCTCCTAGCATATCATAAATATAATCGTTTCACTTGATTTTTCGGGTCTTCATTGTAAGAAGGATTGCTGGAAACATATGGCTATTCTGCCATCTTAGCCCCCTATCAGAAAATACATTTTTGACCTCACTAAATTACCCCCTTCTCCACAATACTCACATGAAACAAAAATTTCAAGAAACAGCCTGACACGAAATTCATGCTGATACTTTCTGTTTTACATTGTTCTTTTTTTTTTTTAATGCAGGTTCAGAAACTATTAAATTTATTTAATGGCCTTGATGGATCAGAACTCACTGTTTGAAAAATAGTATTTTAAATAACTGATAAAGTCTGCAGTTGTAAAGCTTTGAGAGTCTGCTATTTTCCTTTGACTGTGTGGTCTTTTTTCAAGATTATTTTATTGTGTTTTCGGTGAGAGTTTACACAGCAAATTCAGTTCCCATTTAAGCATTTCTACACAAATTATTCAGTGACATTGGTTACATTTTTCACGAAGTGTTGACATTCTCATTTCCATTGTGGACGTTCCGTTTCCATTAATGTAGTTTTCCTGCCCCCCTTACCTTCTCATTTTTGCTTTATGGTAATTCTTGGCTATTTGGTCTCATACAGCTGATTTTTTAAAGGAGTGTAGAACTCACAGGTGATGTTCTTTATTTTATGAGCCACTTTATTATTTAGCTAACAGGTGACCTCCGGTAATTTTGGTTTAAGGTTTAAAGAGTATGTCAGGGCTGTAGTCTCAGAGAGTCCTCCAGTCGCAAGCAGTATAGTAAGTCTGGACTTCTTAAGAATTTGAGTTCTGTTCCAGATTTTTCTCCCATTCTATCAGGATGCATCTATTGTGGCCCTGATCACAATGGTCGGTAGTGGTAGCCAGGCACCATCTAGTTCTTCTGGTCACAGGGTAGTTAGGCCGTGGTTCATGTAGGCTGTTAATCCTGTAGACTGGTTTCGTCTCTGAGTCTTTGGTTTCCTCTCTTTTGCTCTGAATGAGTAGAGACCAATAGTTGTATCTTAGATGACACTTGAAGCTTTTAAGACCCCGTACATTACTTACCAAACTCAGATGTGGAATATAAACTTTGTGAACATTATTATGCAAATTTATTGAGTTGTCCCAAGAGACTATAGTTGTAAGCCTTCAAAGCCAGAAGTCCAAACTTGTGAGGTGTTTGGTTATGTCTAAGAAGTATCTGTAACTGTGCCCCTATGTGGTTTATTATATAAACAAATATATATGCATTCATACACCTTGAGGTGAAAAGCCTTGGGAGGGAGCTGGGGGGAGTCTCCAGGGCAGTGTCTGGTCCCTGGGACTCCTTCTGACCACTTTGGGGACCAGTGTGTGGATACCGTGTCCCACCTGCACTCACCCTGAGCCTATGCCAGCTCTTCCTGACCCCTTTGTCAGGGGAGAAGGAGAACATGATGGTTGTGATTATTAATGGAGGTTTGCAGCTGTTTGTTCTCATTTTGAGTCATGCCACATCAGCAAATGAAGGTCCAGAAAGCTTGACTCTATCCACATCATTAAAGTCGACTCTACTTTGAGGAGGCAGCTCTTCCCCGGTCATCTTTTGAGCAGTTTCCAACCTGGTGGGCTCATCTTCTGGCAGTATATCAGACAGTGCTCTGCTGCTATTCATAAGGTTTTCACTGGCTAATTGTTTTGATAAGTAGACTGACAGGTCCTTCTTCCTAGCCTGTCTTAGTCTGGAAGCTCAGCTGAAACCTGTCTGCCATGGATGACATGACCCTGCTGGTATCTGAATACCGTTGGCATAGCTTTCGGCATCACAGCAACACGCGAGCCCCCACAGTACAACAATCTGACAGACACTTGGGGGGTCTATAGGGTCACTATGCGTCGGAATCGACTTGACAGCAGTGGGTTTTTGTTCTGTCATGTAGCTGCTCTTTTTCTTATTGGTTCCTGGGTGCCCTTTGTATATGGGGGACAGTAGCCCATTTTTCCGTGATCCAGTTGGAAATAGTCATTTCCCATATGTTATTTTTTCATTGAAAAAATGATGCTGAAAAAAAAATTACCGTGACTGTATTTGGCATGTATTGTTAAGATGTCCATTTCCCCCAAACTGCTCTGTAGGTTCAGTGAAAGCAAACCCTTTGCCGTCGAGTCGATTCCGAGTCATAGCGACCCTATAGGACAGAGCAGAACTGCCACATAGGGCTTTGAAGGAGTAGCTGGTTGATTCGAAGTGCCGACCTTTTGGCTAGCAGCTGAGTTCTTTAATAACTGTGCTACCAGTGATCCATGGATTCGGTAAATTCACAGTAAAAAATATCAGCATATCTCTTCTTGTGGAAGTGACAGCTGATTTTAAAATGTACATAGAATAGAAGGGATCAAGAACACTCATACAGTCTCTTAGAATTGGAGGAATTATACTGCTACCAATAATTGTTATATTTTTCTTAGCTCATCTCATTTTCAAATGAGAGCATTGCCATGTTTGACATTTTCTCAAGACTCAGTGATGATGTGAAATAATGTTTCAATAATGTCAGGTTACTGAAATGTCTTTTACAGGACCCCACTGTGATTGCTGGTGTTAAATAAATCAATAAATAAATCTTACTTCCAAACATTTTATAAGATTGTACTGAGAAGAATTTCTCTGTCATCATAATGATGATTTTTTGAATGCCATCTATTGCACACCGCTTAAAACCATTCAAGATGAAATATCTGCAGGACTTAAATTGTCAGAATATTGAAGAGCCAAGAGCCAAAATAATGGCTACTTTTATAAATCAGAGGCATTAATTGAAAATCATTTTTCTCCTTTTAAAAATTCAAATTTTGAAGAAACAAAGTATGTCTCTGTCTCAAAGGTGCATTTAGGATGTCTCTAGTATCCTTTTTTTGGCATCTTATATGCCTCCTTACCAGTATACATGTAATTGATAATTGGTGCTTTCACCCAGCATTCCAAATATTTTATATTTCTTTACTTTTCTGATTCTTGTTTCAAAGTAAGGAAGTATATTCGTATGTTTTCTTAAAGTTTTGTATTCATCTAACATATTTTGAAAACACTTTCTCTCTTTGATTGCAAGAAAGGGGATAAGCCTTCTAGTAAGTGTGCAACTTTATTTTCAGGATTTTTCCTAGGAGAGCTTCATTAGTTATTTCTGCTTGGTTTAAAAGATCATTCCACAATGACAAGTCACATAAAAATTGGTAACCTATTCAGTGGTGTCACTATGGTTGGTGTCACCATGGTAACTCATGATGTCACCCTGCCCCCCATTGGACCTTCTCCCATACCAGATCATACAGAGTCCTTAGTAATGTTTTTTATACTAATGTTACTTGTAAATCATAATTCCCATATATCACTCCTTTTTTCCTTTATTCATTCTCGAAATTATTGATACAGCTTTGCAAATATTTATTACCACAGTATTGTAGCTAAAACACCAGAAAATATCCCAAAATCAGCGACTAGAAAAACACCAACAGCAAGGAAGACAACATTGTATGCTTGTAGAGGGTGCTGAGGTAACCCCATGATTTGAAGTGTCATTGTAATTGGGTAATACTGACAGCTCTGACCAGAAGGTATTAGAAGATTCAAAAAGTAAATTAGCAAAGAGTTTTAACCTTGTAGGTACATTGATACAAGTAAGCTGGGCTTACAAAAAATGTTTTTGTTGTTATAACTAAGTATAGGGACATTTAATAAATTTCTGCTGAAACTCTGCACAAACATTTTGTACACAAATCATTTTGGTGTCACCCTCTCCGACAGTGTCCCCTGGTGCAGTCCTCACCCCCCTGAAGAATTTTGCAACAAGTTTTGATAATTTGTGAAGTGCTTGATGCTATTTAATCAGCTTCATGGAGGGGTAAAAAAGGGAAAACCCCTGCATGTTATAACCCCCAAGCACATCACCACCCGTGGTAATTCCCTTATCCTGGCCCTGTCCATGTCTCTGAA
Source organism: Elephas maximus indicus (assembly GCF_024166365.1). NCBI lineage: Eukaryota > Metazoa > Chordata > Mammalia > Proboscidea > Elephantidae > Elephas > Elephas maximus. The sequence continues at coordinate 85,319,718 of NC_064830.1, read as the reverse complement.
CTTTAACCTGGCCCTGGCCGTGAGCCAGATCCTGATTTCGGCCTGTACCTGGCCCTGATCATTATCTGTGGGTGCTCTAGGAGGGTTGGTAACATTCTGTTTCCTATGGGTACTGGTCGCCAGGTGTGCTCCCTTTAAATAATTCATCTAGCTGTGCACTTACCGTTGCTACGTTTTTGTGTTTGTGATCTGTGCTGCTATAGATAAATACAATCAGTTGATTATAAACTTATTTCTGGTTAATCCCAAGGCAGGAAAACATAGTGCTTGGTACAGGACTCTGGAATTACAGGTCTAGATTCAAAGCCTAGCTCTAATCAGCTCCTGTCTGGGAGACCTGGGGCCAAGTTATCAAGTGTCTGAGCTTCAGTTTCTTCATCTGTAAAACAGGGATAATTACATCCCCTCTCTCATAGTGAGAGGATGAACTCCTTGCCAGCACATAGCAAGAACTCAATAAGCCATAGTTCTCGTGGCTGTTGTTACTGTTCTCATTCTATGGGATAGGGAGATGAGAGACCTTGGCCTGTGGTAGAGGGAGGAGAAGGATGAGGATGGAATCAAGAGGTATTTTCAAGGTGAGGGGTAAGGAGGAAAGATCAGAGGTGCTGCTGAGGTGCAGGAGAACTAGTCCAAAGGTGTGGCTTTCCTGCCTCCGTTCCGCGTCTCAGCCTCCTGCCCATCTGTGAACATGGGAGGTGGAGTAACCAGGTGATCTTTAGCAGGTTAGTCCTTCCAGCTATGACACTGAAGTGTCCAGAGGACAACTGAAATGCAATCCAAAAGCCAAACATATGTTTCCCAGTGGGGTGTGGTGCAGTGAATTACTTAATATGGTCCTTCTAGCCATAGTCTTTGTAACTCCCACCAAATATCTGGGTGGGACTGTGGAAATGAGGTGTTTTGATGTAAATAAAAACCATGGCACTCTTGTGAGGGTGGATGTATGCACATAAAGTATATGGAACCCTAACAAGGGGATTGGTCAGTTTTTGCCATCCTGCTAGGCTTAAATGGAGACAGAGAGAGAGAGAGAGAGAAGAGCTGTAACACTGAAGGCAGCGAGAAGCAGCAGCAGAGGCAGCAGAACCAAGACAGAGGGGGAGAGTTGTAACACCGGAGACAGTGAGAAGCAGCAGCAGAGAAACTGGCAGCAGAGGCAACAGAACCAGTAGACTGGCAGGAGACCTGCAGGAGGCATCACATTGGGCTTCCCAGCCCGCAGAAGGAGATACTTAGGCACCTTTGGGCCGAGCCTTGTTGATAGAATGGGGTAGTTAACGGACACTTAACTGCCAGAGCCAAAAGAGCTTTGTAACACTTGCAGAGCAGAGGCCAAGGGGCCAGAGAGAGAGGCTTGCCTATGGGCATGGCTTATCAGAGACTGTACTGATTGAAGAAGTGTATTCTGGGCATTCCTGAAACTGAGTTGTAACCTGTTATTTCCCTAATAATCCCCTTAATCCTGAGCATTGTCTGAGCGGCGTGCGTGGCTGTTGCAACAAATTTTGTAACGTAGCAGAGAAGTAGGGAGTGCTGTGGGAGAGCTGGTTGGTGTCAGAATTGGTGAAAAGGCTGAGGAGAGGACGAATGTCTGACCTCTGCCTCCCAGGAATCAGCCTTGGGCTGTTAATGATCTTGATTCTCCTTCCGCCTTGTGAAGTTTGAGGAGGTCAGACACAGACACCATGCCATTCTTTTGCCCAGTTTGATCCAAGCTCAGCACTAAATCCTAGAAAGGTAGGACTTAGGGAGGAAATTCTCAGTGGTGGGATTATGTGTCCTTTCTATATTCTTCATTGCACTTTTTTTTTCTGAAATAATGTGGCACCAATCAGAATAAAATACCATACGTGGTATATCCTTACCTATATATCTATGTAATTATAAAACAGAAGAGAAAACCTAAAATTATAATGTGTCAGCAGCTAGAACCCGGGAAGCATCTTGGCAGGGAAAACACTGTTTCTTACATACAAGGACCAATCAGCAGAGTGCCCGGGTAAGGGTGCAAGGGTGTCTCTCTCACAGAAGATGATACTGGTGATGGCAAATAATTGCTGGACATTAGGTATGTTTTCTTTTTTTTTTTTTTTTTGCCCTCGGTTCTTTACACTTCTACTTTTCTAGCTGAAACTGGTAAAATCTTTTGTGGCAATGTTTTACTTGTTAGTAAAACCCAGGTCAGAAGAAGGAGAATGCAAGATTTCCCTACTCACTGTTCCTTAATTTCTGAGACTAGACTTGATGGAATCATCGCTTGTTCTAGGACCTCGGCGTGAAGGGCGTTGTCGGTGAGCATGGCCGAGGGTTTGTGTTGGGACCCCTTACACCTCTGTTCTTGCCCCTCCACGGAGAGGAAGATGAATATGTGTTCCCACTAAAAGTTGTGAAGGACCCCATGACCTTGTTGGAGAGCTCCCCAGACTCTCTTTTTCTGGACTCAGTCTGAAAGGGTCACATGCCTTTAGACTTGACATCCTCGAGTGGATTTTACAATCTAAACCACAGGTTCTGCTATGGCAGAGGTTCTAAGTGTATAAACCAGCAGCTCTCCCAAGTCTTCCCTATTTTTTTTTTTCTCACGATGTGCTTTGAAAATTTGGAAATTGTACACAAAAATCTGAATTTCTAATTTCTCTTTACAGACCAGAACATCTGGCAATTCTGAGCCTGTGTTCTTCAGGATATCCTTGGCTGGAGCTGAGTGATGATGGCACAGTCTCCGCCACTGCTGATGATCCTACTCATGGCCTCCTACCCTCCATTCTCTTACAGGTATGTGGGCATTTGAGTTTGGGATCCCTGCTTTAAAAAAACTCTCAAGTGCCAGTTCCCCCACAGCAATGTAGGAAATGTGTCTTCTGAAATTCCATGATTATGGAATTCAGGTTACTGCTCTGAGTTTGAGTGCTGTTGAGGATGAGAAGTATTCACAAGGGAGTCACTTCCCTGCTAATACGCAGCTCCTCTTTGACCACACCTGTGCATTCAGTGAACCCCTCCCTTCTGCTTCCTCCCATACCTGTGCCTTCTTGTGGTCTGTCCTTCCTCCTCACTCCCTATACCCATCTCACACTTACCATGGCTGGGCTGCCTCCTGGCTCCACCCACCTTATCATTACCCACACCTGGTGGTATTTTCTGTCCCCGCCCATCTTCTTGGTTCTTATAAAAGGTCTGCTCACTTACACCTCTCACCTCCTCAGCACAACACAAGGGCTGCCTCCTGGCATGTCCTGTCTCCTTTTTACCCACTACCTCTGGGAGTTCTCTAAGCATCCCCCATGTCCTCATCTTCCATAACTTGCCTGGCCCTGGATCTCTCCAGACTCTCCCTCCCCACACCTGTGCTGTCTCCTCATCCTACCCTCTTCTTTACCCACCGCTGGAATTTATCATGAAGTCAGGCACTCAAGCAAATACTCCTGCACGGATGCTCACGACAGCGCTGTTCACATTAGGCAAACGGTGGAAACAACCCAAATGTCCATCAGCAAACAAAGGGACAAAAATGTGGAAAATCCATAGAATGGGATAACATTCATCCATGAAAAGGCATTAGACTGATGGTACAATTTGGATGAACCTCGAAAATACAGGGAACAATAGGCCACATATTGCATGCTTCCATTTAGATGAAAAATCCAAAGCAGGTAAATGCATAGACATGGAAAGCAAATTGGTGAATGCCAGGGGCTAGGGGGAGAAGGCCGTGGACAGAGGCTGCTTTATGGGTACGGGGTTTCTGTTGGAGGTGATGACAATGCGCTGGCACCAGAGAGTGGTGATGGTTGAAGAGCATTGTGAAAAGCAAGGAAGGCCACTGGATTATACATGTGAAAATGATCAAAACGTGAAACTTTATTTTTCGTCAAACCTAAAACTTGAAATTAACTAAATGTTGAAAAAGAAAAAAAGGAAACTGCCAAAAATAAAAGAGTTGTCCTCTCAGATAAGGGGCAGGAAGGCTCTGGGCCTGAATAAATACGGATTGGGCTCCGGACGATGCCGCTGAAGGAGTTCCTGAGCCTGGCTCTGCCTCTAGAGGGGGTTCCAGAGCTAAAGCTCATGGTGAGTCTGGAGCAGGTTCCAGAGGTGACTCTGGTTGTGGGTCTTGAGTGGACCCTGGAGGGAACACTTGAGGTGAATCTAGTGTGGGTTCTGGAGGCAACCCTCCACGTGGACCTGGAGAGGCTCCTGGAAGTGAGGCTGGATATGGGTCTGGAGCTGGTTCTGGAGGCAAATCTCGACATGGACCTGGAGCATGTTCCGGAGTCAACACTCGACCTAAATCTGCACCAGGTTCTGGAGGGGACACTTGAGGTGTAGCAGGAAAGGGTTCCGGAGGGGACACTTGAGGTGTAGCAGGAAAGGGTTCTGGAGGCAGCACTTGAGGTGGCTCTGGAACGGTTTCTGCAGATGATGCTTGTGCTGGAAAAGCAAGAAGTAAAAAGTCCATCAACACAACGGCCTTTCTTTTGCCTTTCCCTAGACAAAAGCTTTTTCACTGCCATTAAGAGAAGCCCAACCCTGACAGCTCCTCTCCAGGAGGTTTTCCCAGCTTGTAGTCCAGCAGGTGTGTGGTCTGAGGTTCCTCTGAGCTCTGGCCCAAGACTAGCCTCTGGAAACTCTTCCCTGTGTAGCCTGGCACCCTGCCCTTGCACATGCTGACATGCACCCACCTGGTCCTCCTCACCCTCTAGCACTGTCTCAGTGAGCTCTTTGTGCTGTAGCTGGGCAAGGAGCAGGTGGGCACGGCACTCCAGATCCATGCCCGGCATGTTCAGCTGAGCATAGGCCATCAGCACCTTCATGGGGAGGAAGTCCGGTGGCTGATGGAAATCCTCAGTGAACTCTTCCATCCAGGTGCTCAGGATATATGAAATGGCACTGAGGGTGGGTGGGAGAACAGCAGGGTCTGGGTTCTGGCCTTCCTTCCACAGAACCCCCACAGCACCGCTGCAGGGGCAGGACCTCTGTTCCAGCCCCTGACCTTCTGGAGGCAAACCCCACCCTGGTATCTCACCGCATCCTAGCTCTCTAGGAGGTGGCAGGATTGGTCACCCAGCAAGTGGGAGTAAAGAACCTTGGTCCCTGGAACTCTCCTTCAGTGGTCTGACCAACTCTCTCCCTTAACAGGAAGCCTGACAGACTTCCCTGTCTGTCTCCCCTGCCCCCTCCACACTGGAAAGAAAACCCCTGAGGGCAGGGAGGGGTTGTGTCTGTGTATAAACTGCAGGGCCTGGCACACAGTAGATTGCCCTTGAATATTTGCTGAGGGAGAAATGGAGTCTGTCCTCCTGCCCCAGTCTGCCCAGGGGCCTCGTGGCTCAACCTGGAGCTTGTGCGACAGCCTGCTGCCTTATTTTCTGTGTGCATGTGGGTCTCTTTTTCCCACTGACACTGTTCTGAAGGGCAGGGCACACATGCAGCTGAAGGGAGGGGTAATGGTCAATGTCAACATCCCCAGACCCTTAAGCCACCTTCACAGCAGAGCCAGGCTCTGAGTTAGCAGTGTCCATGGCTTATGTCAGGGAGGCCTCATAGTACCCCTAGGAGGTGACCCTCTTAGCACCCCACTTGTCAGCCACTACAGCCACACGTCCAGCCGAGCCCCTGTGGCTGGGCCTCAGGAGATTGGGGATCACGGACGAGGAGAGTTCAAGCAAAGCTGGGAGGGGACTGTGGTGGGGATGGCTTCTCTCAGAGGCTGGCCCTGAGCCCCTAACCTCCCCCTCTGCTCCCCACAACACTTAGGCTCCGTCCCAGCTCTCTGTGTCTTCGTTCCTCCTGCAGGGGGATTCCCCTGAATTCATCCTTCTGCGGCAGTCTATACGTGTGGAACCCAGGGCTCTGCCCAGCTTCTCCCTAAGTACAGCTGCCCCACAGCTCCCCACCCTTCGGTGTAGGCAGGAGCCCCTTCTTCTCAAGCCCGAGTCCACTCACGCTTTCAGCTGGTCCTGGGGTCCACTGTCCCCATCAGAATAGCAAAGGACGCATCCATACCTAGAGGACATATGAAGGTGTCACATCAAATGCACTGTGGACACCAGTGGCTTACCATGGAAGGTGTTCCTGTCTGAGTCTCTGACTAGAATGGAGGCACAGGAGGGCAGGGACTTTGTCTGCTTTGTTCATTGAATGATACGAAGTGTCTGGGAAAGTATCTCCCCTGATTAGGTGTTTCATATGTATTTGTGAAGGTGCCCTGATCGCACAGTGGTTGAGTACTTGGCTGATAACCCAAAAGTTGGCGGTATGAACCCACCCAGCACGGTGAACATCCCCCAGACCCTTCACAGCTTCTCTGCAGACCCAGGCTCCGGATTAGCACTGTCCATGGCTTATCTCAGGGTGTCCTCACAATACCCCTAGGATGTGATTCTCTTACCACCCTGCTTTTCAGAGGAGCTAACAGAGGCTTGGAACCCATGGTGGTATAGTGGTTAGGTGCTAAGGCTGCTCAACAAAAGGTCGGCAGTTTGAATCTACCAGGTGCTCCTTGGAAACTCTATGAAGTAGTTCTACCCTGTCCTACAGGGCCGTTATGAGTCAGAATCAACTTGATGGCAACGGGTTTTGATTTTTTAAAAAACAGAGGCTCAGGGAGCTGAAGTGGTCATCCCAAGAAACACAGCTAGTGGTGGCAGTGTGGCCACTGGGCTGTGGAGGGGCGGGGTGCTCACCTGAGAAAGAACAGGTCCAGGACCTGCTGGGTGGTGGTGAATGCTCTGTAGGTGGCCAGGAAGGTACAGATTTAGGAGAGGTCGCCCCCTAGGAATGCAGGCACCAGGAGATCCACCAGCTTTTCCAGTGTGCCTGCTTTGATGGTCCTAACTGACAGGTCTCATCCAGGTCCAGGGCTGATGCATGGTCACGCTGGAGGTGGGAAAAAGGAGGGACACAGAGCCAGAGGCAGCACCATGAGGGTAACCAGCCACAGGAGATTGAGGGCTGGAGATCAGAGTGGGAAGACCCAGACCCTCAGTGACTTGTGGCAGGAGGTGAAACAGGAGTGCCCTCAGCAGAAGGTGATTCTCGGCTTTCAAAGCAGAATTTGAAGTGGGGTATGATTAAACATATCAGGAACCTCAAGTCATTTTTTTAACCAAGTAATCATGGTATCACCCTGTGTTGAGAGCGTAATCCTCCCTGTGGGTCCACAGAAGACATTCCCTGATAGACTAGGCCCAGCCATGTCAAACTCTGGTCAGACCCTCGTGGTGCCCAGTGATAATGAGGCCTTCTGGGGATGGAGTCTGCGAGCCCGCAGTACGAGCTAGTTGGGAAGCAGCAGCATTATCAACATCTTCATCACCACCTATCCTCCCAAGTCTTCCCAGATCAAATGATCCCTCCTTCCCTGAGCCCCCCTGATGTGGATTGAATTGTGTCCTCTAAAAATGTGGGCCTACTTGGCTGGGCCACAGTTGCCAGTATTGTGTGATTGTCCACCGTTTTGTCATCTGATGTGATGTGGTTTGCCTACGTGTTGTAAATCCAGCATCTATGATGTTAATGAGGCAGGATAAGAGGCAGTTATATTAATAAGACAGGACTCAATCTACAAGATGAGGTTGTGTTTTGAGTCAGTCTCTTTTGAGATATAAAAGAGCAGAGCCAGGAGGAGAAGATATCCTTTGGACTTGGGGTCCCTACGCTGACAAGCTCCTAGACAAGTGGAAGATTGATGACAAGGGCCTTCCCCCAGAGCAGACAGAGAGAGAAAGACTTCCCCTAGAGCTGACACCCTGAATTTGGACTTCTAGCCTCCTAAAAGGCGAGAGAATCAATTTCTGTTTGTTAATCCATCTACTTGTGGTATTTCTGTTACAGCAGCACTAGATGACTGAGACACACAGCCATCGTTCTCCCCAAGTGAACCCTTTCTCACCCCAAGAACTTTCAGCCTCATGAGTCCTGTCCTCCTTTCTTCCTTGCCCCCTCCTGGGTCCCCCTGTGTATAAGGGCTGGCATGGCATGGAGATTGGTATGGCCAAAGGAGAGGTGTGGGGCTTCCCAGTTGGGATCACAGTGTGGGCCTGGTCTGAATCAGTCTGCCCTGGGCTACCCGGTATTACCTTCGGGCTCTTTTTTTTGGCAAATGGCAGCCAGAGTCTTCGGGGGTGAGAACTGAGCCATCGTCTAGACCTCCTGAGTTTTCTGAGACAAGAAAACATGTTCGTGTTTCGAGTGTCTCCACCCAAGTGAGCTGAGTTGGAGGCTATGTCTAGAAGATGGGGGCCTGGTTACCAGAGTTCTGAGTTCTGTTGGGCTCGATCACCAAGGAAGTGAGGTCACATCCTGTTTCCCCTTACCCCTCCTCAGATAAGACCTCCCCAGGGCCCCTCTGGGCTTCTGAATGCTCATCTCTCTGTCCCCTGTGCCATTTCTATAACCGTACACAGTGACACCAACACAGCTCCCGCTCCCCTGCAGAACCTGGGGAAAGCCTGGTTGTATCCAGGACCCCATCTTTGAGAAAACTGAGCTGGGTTCACACCTGGCCCCTCCCTCTTAGCCAGTTTGTAACTCTGGACAAGTCATTGTGCCTCTCAGGCCCTGCCCAGTCTCCCCACCTGCACAATGGGGATCATTCTGGGATTGATGCCTAAGGACTTCATCAGGTGTATGTAAGATTAAGACCTGTTGGTGTCGAGTCTATCCTGAACCATAGAGACCCTAGAGGACAGAGTACACCTGTTTCATAGGACTTCCAGGGAGTGGCTGGTGTTTTTGAACTGCTGAACTTTTGGTTAGCGGCCGTACCTCATAACCACTGCACCACCAAGTATCCATATGTAAGATAATACTTATAAAACCTGTGGGTTTGTGACAAGTGTAGCTCATTCACAGACTTACTGGTAGAATTTCAAGAAGGGTTGGGAAGTAGCATGGAGTACAGCTCAAAACAGGGCAGTGTCTGGTAGTGTGATCTTGGCAAAGTCACTTCCATTCTCACCTGTGAGCTGCTCAGATTGTGAAGGTGTATCCTCCTAATGGGAGGTGCAAGTCCAAAGCAGGGGGGAAGGCTAGAATGGCCCCAGTTGCTCCAGCAAAGCCCAGGGGCCACCACTGTCAGAAGCAGCTGCTCCTCCTTCCCACCCTCCCCAACCACCCCCCCCCCCCCGCCCCGGCCAGTGACCATCGCTAGCACTGCAGTCTCAGCCAGGAAAATGCACCTGAAAACCCCCACCTTCCTTCAGGTGTTCCTAAGGCCAAGAGCCAGACTCATAGATCCCTGGGTAGTTTGCGTACCTTAGAAGCCTCCATTGCCCCTTTGCCTCCACTGGCAATGGGGTATACAGCTTACTCTCAAGACATCCTCCCCACTTCAGGGCAAAGACTCTGGCCCCACTGCCACAGAAGTTACCGTAAGGTTCCAGCCGGGATTCGTCCTGACCCTAGACCTGGACTCACAGTCTAGTGCTCTGTCTTGTTCTGCCTGACCCCAGGTCCCCAGACTCACAGACCCCAAGCCTCTTGCTGGGGGAATATTCTGTTCCAGGGAGTAGAAAGCATTTCTAAGGGCCATGGAGCAGAGGAGGTCAGTGACAGAGAACCAAGGCCAACAGACTCTTCTCTGAGCCTGTGGGACACTTGGGGTCACCCACTCCAAGCATCCCAGATTACAGAGGAAGAAACCAAGGCCTTCTTTCTTATAGCTGTCTTCTCTCTGGAGGGGTTCCTGTTCTAGCTCCAGGGGCCCATAGCAGTGTCTGCAGGACCAGGCCCTGTCCTCTTGGGTTGTCCTGGGTATGGCCGGGCCCAGCTAGACTCGTGGGAGCCTTAGAGATCCCCTGCTCTTCATTCTGGCATCTCCCCCCCCCCCCATGCTGTGGGCCTTGGGCATGTGGCTACAAGACTGGAGGCCCCACGGCAGAGTTGCCTTCACCCTCTTTCTTCTCTCTACCTTGTCACCTTGGAGCCCTCTCTTTCTCTGACCCCACCCCGCATAGTCCCCACCAGTGAGCTGTGTGTGTGCTCGTGCTGCGTGTGTGCACGTGCGCTTGTGGGGATGCTGAGAGGGAAACAGCCCCTCATGTGGAGGGGAGCGCCGGATTCCCGGCATCTTAGGGGCTCTCATTCCCAAAGCAAACACCACGAGAGTGTGGTAAGTCCTGGCCTAGGAGCCAGAACCCCTTCCTTTTCTTCTGGCCTTTGCCCACCAGTGTTGTTCCCTATAGGCCTCAGTTTCCCAATCATTCAGTGAATTGTTGGACACTGAAATGTGTAATTCCGTGCTCAGCCTGGACGCTTGGCCAGGCCCTTCCCCAGCACCAGGGTGGGCGTGGTCATGGGGCTTCATTCAGTAGCCTGCGCTGGTGCCTGTATCCACCGCCACAGACACTCATGCGGGGCCGGCGGGGCGTGGACAGTGCGTGCACGTGAGCCCCGCCGCACCACACACCAACCATTCTGGTCATGTGGCGGGTCCCAGGCTTCCCTCCATGCTGCTGTAGGTTCTTTGCCCATTCCCTGCATACTTTCCTGTGTTAAAGTCTATATATTTTTTTTCTGTGACCTTTTCAGCAATGTGTTTTGCAGATTTTTCTATCACGTAGCTGCTTTTTCTTTTTGGTGTCTGTGTGCTCCTTATACATTGGAGACGTTGGCTCATTCCTCAGCGATCGAGTTGAAAATATTCTTTTCCCATTTATTGATTTCATTTGAAAAAATTATGGTGAGTTTATTTGGCATGCATTGTTAAGATGTCCAGTCGCCCCAAACAGATCTGTAGATTGAATAAAACCAAACCTTTTGCTGTCAAGTCGATTCTGACTCATAGCGACCCTATAGGAGAGAATAGAACTGCCCCAAAGGCGTTCTAAGGAGTGGCTGGTTGATTCAAAATGCCGACTTTTTGGTTAGCTACCGAGCTCTTAATAACTGTGTTACCGGGGCTCCATGGATTAATGCAGCCACAGTAAAAAAAAAAAAAAAAAAAGCAGCATATCTCTTCCTGTGGAAACTGACGGCGGATTTTAAAATATACAGAGAATAGAAGGATCAAGAACACTCAGACGATCTCGTAGAATTGGAGGATTTACACTACCATCTCCATCTCTGGGCCCCTCTGCTCTCTGCCTGTTTTCTCTGCCCAGATCGTTTTAACATTCAGCTCGTGCTTTAGTTTTCTTGCCTGCACTATTCCCGTCAAGGCAGGGAGATGTGCGCCCCACTTCGTTTTCAGCTTCTGAAGGCGTGGCTGAGAATCACCTGCTACGGAATTGCAGCAATTCCGCCTTCGGCCGCGAGAGGGCGAGCGAACATCCGGCTCTGCCCTCCCTGCTCCTGACTTTGGGAACACCGCGGTGCTGGGCCTGAGAAGACCTGGGCGCTGATTCCAGGGCAAGAGCAGAAGCTTTCCTTCCTGAGTGACCCATCTTCCCAGGGAGAGAGCCATGGCAGCTTCTGGACCAAACCCGAGCAAAGTGAGCAGTGAGGAGAATGCTCCTTCGAGGCCCAGACTGATGAAGAGGGAGCTCAGCACTGCTTCTCTCAGGTTTTCTTCAATAGGCAGCAGAGAACCCTGCGCTCATGGTCACATATTTTACAATTAAATTTTATACCCATATCAGAATTTATTATAACTTCCGTGGCCTTAAAGAAAGCTACCTCATCAATAATTTTTATAAATACACTTCTTAGCTTATCTCATCTTCAAATAAGAGCATTGCCATGTTTGACATTTTCTCACGATACAGTAGCAGTCCTAAATAATGAATAATTTCAGCTTACTGAAACATCTTTTACAGCACGGCACTGTGACTTTTGGTTGTTAAAATGAATAAACAGTAAGCAAATAAATAAATTTTACCTCCAAACATTTTATACGGTTGTAGGGAGAAGAATTTCTTAGTCATCATCATGGTGATTTTTTTAATGTCATCTATTGCTCACTGCTTAAAACCATTCAAGATGAAATATCTGCAGGACTAAATTGTCAGAATATTGAAGAGCCAAGAGCCAAGGCAGTGGCTACTTTTGTAAATCAGATGTGTTAATTGAAAATAATATTTCTCCTATTAAAAACTCATATTGTAAAGATGCTTAGTTTAGTTTTATGTATCTCTGTTTCAAAGGTGAACTTAGGATGTCTCCAGTATCCTTTTTTTGGCTTGTCATATGCATCCTTCCCAATATACGTGAAATTGATACTTTCACCCAGCAATTCAAATATTTTAGATTTCTTCACTTTTCTGTTTCTTTTTTCAAATTAAAATTTGTCTTCTTAGTTTTATATTTATCTAACATATTTTTAAACACACTTTCATTCATTATAGGAAAGGGAATAGGCCTTCTAATAAGTGTGTGGCTTTATTTTCAGGATTTTTCCTTGGAGAACTTCATGAATTATTCGCACTGTCACTGGCGTCTCTATGGCTTTAATTGAAGGAGGTTCTTGCCTTTCACTGGTCAAGAATGCACAGGTGAGGCACGGAGAATTTTCCACACACGAAAGCTTTATTGAAGAGTTTTGCAAATGGAGACAAGGAGGGCCTAGGCAATGCTTACCCATCTCCCCAAACAAAGAACTTACATGGGTTTTTTAAGGTTTTTTGGGGCGGGGGGAGGGCTTACATTTATTCATGAGTATAGGTGGGATTTTCCAGGAAGTAGCTGGTCTGGGCAGGGATTTGTTAACTACAGTGCACACCCAGCAGCTTTCTAGGATGGCTTTAAGACACCTCCTGTCCCTGAGGCTTCTGGGATTCATTGCAGGACTTACTATGGGGTGGTACACATGCACAGTCTCTCCTGTGGCACTAGTCAGTTTCCTGTGGTGGGTACTTGCATCAGGCAGAAGTCATCCATTGGTCACCTTGGTCACCTTGCTGATGTCTGCACATGCTCCAGGGACCACATCCGGTCAGTCCTTCTGAAAAACATCTTACAAGGGAGTACACTGTTGGTTCTTTCCTTATCACACATTCAAGGATGGGGGTTTTGCAGTAGCCAAACACCTAGTATTTTAAGTAAGTTGCAAGTTGCAGGTGCTGCAGGGCTCTTTGCCTAGGGGCTCAATCCCTTTTTCTTCCCTGTCTCACCACTTGGTTTCAAATATGATTCCACAGTGATAAATTGCATAAAAATTGGTAGTCTATTCAGTGGTGTCAATAGGGTTGATGTCACCATGGTAATTCATAACATCACCCTCCCTCTGTTAGACCTCCTCCTGTACCAGAGCATACAGAGACTTTAGGAATTTTTTTTGTACTCTTATTACTTGTAAATCATAATTCCCATATACCACCCTTTTTTTCCTTTAATTACTAGTTCATGCTCTAAAAATTATTGATACACATTCAGAAATACTAATTACTGCAATACTGTAGCTAAAACACCAGAAAATGTTAAAAAATCAGCAACTATGAAAAAACCGGCAGCAGTGAAAATGACATTGTGTGCTTATAGAGGGTGCTGATGTAACCACCTGATTTGAAGTGTCATTATCATTGGGTAATAATGACAGCTCTGACCAGAGGGTGTTACAAGATTCAAAAAGTAAATTTACGTACAGTTTTAGCCTTCCGGATACATTGATACATGTAAGGTCGGCCTACGAAAAATATTTTTTTGTTGTTATAAGTAAGTGCAGCGACTTTCTATTTTATTTTGCTTTAAGTGAAAGTTTACAAATCAAATCAGTCTCTCATACAAAAACTTATATACACCTTCCTAAGTACTGCTAGTTGCTCTCCCGCTAATAAGACAGCACGCTCCTCCTTGTCACCCTGTATTCCCCACGTCCATTCAGCCAGCTCCTATCCCCCTCTGCCTTCTCATCTTGCCTCCAGACAGGAGCTGCCCACATAGTCTCATGTGTCTCATTGAACCAAGAAGCTCACTCCTCAGCAGTATCGTTTTCTGTCTTATAGTCCAGTCCAATCCCTGTGTTGAGAGTTGACTTTGGGAATGGTTCCAGTCTTGGGCTAACAGAAGGACCGGGGACCATGACCTCCCGGGTCCTTCTAGTCTCAGTCAGACCATTAAGTCTGGTCTTTTTATGTGAATTTCAGGTCTATATCCCTCTGTTCTGCTCCATCAGGGATTCTCTGTTGTGTTCCCTGTCAGGGCAGTCATAGTACAAGAATATTTTTATAAAAAAATAACAAATTTCTACTAAAACACCGCACAAACGTTTTATACACAGTCATTTTTGTGTCATCCACTCTGACAGTATCACCCAGTGCAGTCACCCCCCGAAGAATTTTGCAGCAAGTGTTGTTAATTCGTGGAGAAGTGCCTTGATTTCATTTAATTAACTTTGCAGAAGGATAAAAAAGGGGAAATACCTGCATATTATAACCTCGAAGCACTTCGATGACCCTGGTAATTCCTTGACTCTGGCCCTGACTATGTCTCTGAACCTTAACCCAACCCTGGCCATGGTCAAGACCCTGATTCTGGCCCTGAACCTGACCCTGGTGCTCTGGGACGGTTGGTAACCTTCCGTTTCCTGTGGGTACTGGTTACCAGGTATGTCCCTTGGATAATTCATCTAGCTGTACACTTATCATTGCTACACTTTTGTGCACATGTTTTATGCTGCAGTACACAAATCCAATCAGTTAATTATAAAATTATTTCTGGTTAGTCCCAAGGTAGGATCACATAGTGGTTGGTACAGGACACTGGAATTACCGAGTCTAGGTTCAAATCCTGGCTGTAATTAGCTCCTGTCTGGGAGACCTGGGGCCAAGTTGTCAAGTCTGTGAGCTTCAGTTTCTTCATCTGTAAAATAGGGTTAGTTATGTTCCCTTTTTCATAGTTACTGAGAGGGTGAAGTCCCTGCTGGCACACAGCAAGAATTCAACAAGCCATAGTTCTCCTGGCTGTTCTTACTGTTCTTGTTGTATGGGCTAGGGAGGTCAGTGTCAATGGCCTGTGGCAGAGAGAGGAGAAGGATGAGGATTGAGTCAAGACACAGTTCCAAGGTGAGGGAGGAGGAGAAAGATCAGAGGTGCTGCTGAGGTGCAGGAGAACAAGTCTAAAGGTGTGGCTTTCCTGCCCCCATTCCTTGGCTTGGCCTCTTGCTGTCTGTAAACATGGGAGGTGGAGTAACCTGGTGATCTCTAGCTGATTAGTCCCTCCAGCTATGACACTGTAGTGTCAGGAGAGCAGCGGAAATGCAGTCCAAAAACCAAACATGTTTCCTCACTTGGTGCGGTGAATTACTTAATATGGCCCTTCTGTAGTCTTTGTAACTCCCACCGAATGATCAGTGATAGTGCAGGAGTATGCAAACTGAGATGCTTGTGGCGCAACAAGGGTATTGGATAGCTTGGAAAGAAAGAAAAGGGAAGGAAGGGGAGGGAGAGGGCGGGGAAGGGGAGGGAGAGGGGAAATAAGAAGCATGGTACCCTTGTGGGGCTAGGAACATGCAAATGAGCTATATGAAATCTTAAAGATGGGATTGGTAAGTTTTGCCATCCCACCAGGCTTTAATGGAGACATAGGGAGAGAGAGAGAGAAGAACTGTAACATGGAAGACAGAGAGGCAGCAGAGGCAACAGGACCAAGACGGAGAGGGAGAGCTGAAACACCAGAGACAGCAAGAAGCAGCAGCAGAGAAACTGGCAGCAGAGGCAGCAGAACCAGTAGACCGACAGAAGACAGCACAGTGGACTGGCCACGCAACAAGAGAACTACGTACCTTCAGACCAAGCCTACCTGACAGAGTCGGGTGCTTCTGGGCACTTATGGCGGAGCCGAAAGATCTTTGTAAGGCTTGCCCAAGCCGGGCAGAGGCCAAGGGGCCAGAGGGAGCCTTGCCTACCGGTGTGGCCGAGTATAGGCTGTACTGATCAAAGAAACATATTCTGGACATTCCTGAAACTGAATTGTAACCTGTTACTTCCCTAATAATCCCCATAATCCTGGGTATTCTCTGAGTGTTCTGTCTGGCCATTGCAACGAATTATGGAATGTAGCAGAAAAGTAGAGAGTGCTGTGGGAGGGATGGTTGGTGTCAGAATTGGTGAAAAGGCTGGGGAGAAGAGGTATGTCTGACCTCTGCCTCGTAGAAATCAGCCTTGGGCTGTTAATGATTTTGATTCTCCTTCCCCCTTGTGAAGTTAGAGGAGGTCATACACTGTTGCCATGCCATTCTCATACCCAGTTTCATCCAAACTCAACGCTAAAGCCTAGAAAGGTGGGAGTTAGGGGAGGAGATTCTCAGTGGTGGGATAGTGGGTCATTTCTATGTTCTTCATTGCACTTTATTCTGTTTTCTAGTTTTCTGCAACAATGTAGCACCAATCAGAATAGAATAACATACATGGTATATCCATACCTATCTATCTAATTATAAAAGAGAAAAGAAATCCTAAAATCGCTGTGTATCAGTAGCTACAACACAGGAAGCAAATCGGCAGGGAAGACACATTTTTTACAAAGACCAACACAGCAGAGTGCCCTGGAAGGGTTCAAGGGTGTCTCTGTCACAGAGGATATTGGTCACTGCAAATAATTTCTGGACATTTGTTTTTTTTATATTTTTATTCTATATCTAACCACTCCCCTCAATTCTTTATGCTTCTGGTTTTCCAGCTGAAACTAGCCTAATCTTCCGTGGCAAAGTTTTACCTTGTTAGTAAAACCCAGGTCAGAAGAATGAGAATGAAAGGTTTCCCTACTCCCTGTTCCCTAATTTCTGAGACTAGACTTGATGGAATGATCA
This sequence comes from Elephas maximus indicus, assembly GCF_024166365.1. NCBI lineage: Eukaryota > Metazoa > Chordata > Mammalia > Proboscidea > Elephantidae > Elephas > Elephas maximus. The sequence continues at coordinate 85,303,028 of NC_064830.1, read as the reverse complement.
CTTGTTGGAGGATGTTGCTGTTGATTGTTTTCAACGAGCATGGCTGAGGATTTGCGTTTGGGCCCCTTGCACTTCTGTTCTTATCCCTCCAGAGGGAGGAATCCAAATATATGTCCCCACTAGAAGTTGTAAAGGACTCCATGTCCTCATTGGAGATGTCCCCAGACTCTCGCTTTCTAGTCTGAGCTAAAGAGGGTCACACACCTTTAGATTGGACATTCTCAAATGGACTTTACAGTCCTAACCCCAGGCTCCTCAATGGCAGAGGTTGTCAAGTTGCAGCTATATAAAGAAGCACCTCCCCAAATCTTGCCAAAATTTTTTTGTAATTTTAACGTGCTTTAAGTGAACGTTTACAAATCAAGTCAGTCTCTCATACAAAAATTTATATACACTTTGCTATATACTCCTAGTTGCTCTCCCCCTAATGAGACAGCACGCTCCTTCTCTCTACCCTCTATTTTTATGTCCATTCAGCCAACTTCTGTCCCTCTCTGCCTTCTTATCTCCCCTTCAGACAGGAGCTGCCCACGTAGTCTCATGTGTCTACTTGATCCAAGAAACTCCTCACCGGTATCATTTTCTATTATATAGTCCAGTCCAATCTCAGTCTGAAGAGCTGGCTTTGGAAATGGTTTCTGTCTTGGGCTAACAGAAGGTCTGGGAACTGTGACCTCCGGGGTCCTTCTAGTCTCAGTCAGACCATCAAGTCTGGTCTTTTTATGAGAATTAGAGGTCTGCATCCCACTGCTCTCCTGCTCCCTCAGGGGTTCTCTGTTGTGTTCCCTGTCAGGGCAGTCATCAGTTGTAGCCGGGCACCATCTAGTTCTTCTGTTCTCAGGCTGATGGAATCTGTGGATTATGTGGCCCTTTCTGTCTCTTGGGCTCATAATTACCTAGTATCTTTGGTATTCTTCATTCTCCTTTGCTCCATGTGGGTTGAGACCAATTGTTGCATCTTAGATGGCCGCTTGCTAGTGTTTAAGACCCCAGATGCCACTCTCCAAAGTGGGATGCAGAACGTTTTCTTAATAGATTTTCTTATGCCAATTGACCTAGATGTGACCTGAAACCATGGTCCCCAAACCCTCTCCCCTTTGAAGCATTCAGTTTATTCAAGAAACTTACTTGCTTTTGGTTTAGTGGGATTTGTGTTGTCTTTCCGTTCACCTAAAATAGTTCTTGTCTATTATCTAATTAGTAAATACCCCCTCTCCCTCCTTCCCTCCCCACTCTTGTAACCATCAAAGAATTTTTTTCTCTGTTTAAACCATTTCTTGAGTTCTTATAATAGTGGTCTCATACAATATTTGTCCTTTTGCAACTGACTAATTTTACTCAGCATAATCCTTTCCTGATTCCTCCATGTTATGAAATGTTTCACTGATTCATCCTTGTTCTTTATCAATGTGTAGTATTCCATTGTGTGAATATACCATAATTTATTTATCCATTCATCCATTGATGATCACCTTGGTTGCTTCCATCTTTTTGCTGTTGTAAACAGTGCTACGATAAACATGGGTGTGCATTTATCTGTTCCTGTAAAGGCTCTTATTTCTCTAGGATATATTCCGAGGAGTGGGATTTCTGGGTCGTATGGTAGTTCTATTTCTAGCTTTTTAAGGAAGCGCCAAATCGATTTTCAAAGTGGTTGTACCATTTTACATTCCCACCAGCAGTGTATAAGTGTTCCAATCTTTCCACAGCCTCTCCAACGTTTATTATTTGTGTTTTTCGGAGTAATGCCAGCCTCATTGGAGTGAGACGGAATCTCATTGTAGTTTTGATTTTCATTTCTCTAATGGCTAATGATGGTGAGCATTTCCTCATATATCTCTTAGCTGCCTGAATGTCATCTTTAGTGAAGTGCCTGTCCGTATCCTTTGCCCGTTTTTTAATTGGATTGTCTTTTTGTTGTTGAGTTTTTGCAGTATCATGTAGGTTTTAGAGATCAGACGCTGATTGGAAGTGTCACAGCCAAGAACATTTTCCCAGCCTGTAGGTAATCTTTTTACTCTTTTGGTGAAGTCTTTGGATGAGCATAGGTGTTTGATTTTTAGGAGCTCCCAGTTATCTAGTTTCTCTTGTGGTGCTTCTGCGTTGTTAGTAATGTTTCGTATACTGTTTGTGCAATGTATTAGGGCTCCTAGCGTTGTCCCTATTTTTTCTTCGATGATCTTTATCATTTTAGATTTTATATTTAGGTCCATTTTAAGTTTGTTTTTGTGCATGGTGTGAGGTATGGGTCTTGTTTCATTTTTTGCAGATGGATATCCAGTTATGCCAGCACGATTTGTTATAGAGACTGTCTTTTCCCCATTTAACTGACTTTGGGCCTTTGTGAGATATCAGCTGCTCATATGTGGATGGGTTTATGTCTGGATTCTCAATTCTGTTCCATTGGTCCATGTATCTGTTGTTGTACCAGTAGCAGGCTGTTTTGGCTACCATGGTAGTAGAATACATTCTAAAATCAGGTAGTATGAGACCTCCCACTTTGTTCGTCTTCTTCAGCAATGCTTTACCTCTCTGGGGCCTCTTCCCTTTCTGTATGAAGTTGGTGATTTGTTGCTCCATCTCATTAAAAAAAGCCCTTGGAATTTGGATAGGGATTGCATTGTATCTATAGGTCACTTTTGGTAGAATAGATAATTTACAATGTTGAGTCTTCCTGTCCTCGAGCAAGATATGTTTTCCCACTTATGTAGGTCTCTTGGTTTCTCGTAGTAGCGTCTTGTAGTTTTCTTTGTATGGGTCTTGTATGTTTCTGGTTAGATTTATTGCTACGTATCTTATCTTCTTGTGGTCTGTTGTAAATGCTGTTGATTTGGTGATTTCCTCTTAGACATCCTCTTTGTTGGTGTAGAGGAATCCAACTGATTTTTGTGTTTATCTTGTATCCTGATACTCTGCTAAACTCTTCTATTAGTTTCATTAGTTTTGTGGATTCTTTAGGATTTTCTGCGTGTAAGATCATACCATCTTCAAGTAGAGATACTTTTACTTCTTCCTTACCAATTCGGATGCCTTTTATTTCTTTTTCTAGCCTAATTGCCCTGGCTAGGACCTCTAGCACAATATTGAATAACAGTGGTGATAAAGGGAATCCTTGTCTGATTCTGTTCTCAAGGGGAATGCTTTCAGACTTTGTCCATTTAGGATGATATGACTGTTGGCTTTGTATAAATGCCCTTTATTATGTTGAGGAATTTCCCTTCTATTCCTATTTTGCTGAGGGTTTTTATCATGAATGGGTGTTGGACTTTTTCAAATGCCTTTTCTGCATCAATCGATAAGATCATGTGGTTCTTGTCTTTTGTTTTATTTATATGATGGTTTACATTGATTGTTTTTCTTATATTGAACCATCCCTGCATACCGGGTGTGAATCCCACTTGGTCATGTTGTTGTTAGGTGCCGTCGAGTTGGTTCCGACTCATAGCGACCCTGTGCACAACAGAACGAAACGCTGCCCAGTCCTGCGCCATCCTTAAAATTGTTGTTATGCTTGAGCTCATTGTTGCAGCCACTGTGTCAGTCGACTTCATTGAGGGTCTTCCTCTTTTCCGCTGACCCTGTACTCTGCCAAGCATGATGTCCTTCTCCAGGGACTGATCCCTCTTGACAACATGTCCAAAGTATGTAAGACACAGTCTCGCCATCCTTGCTTCTAAGGAGCATTCTGGTTGTACTTCCTCTAAGACAGATTTGTTCGTTCTTTTGGCAGTCCGTGGCATATTCAATATTCTTCACCAGCACCACAATTCAAAGGCGTCAGTTCTTCTTCGGTCTTCCTTACTCATTGTCCAGCTTTCACATGCATGTGATGTGATTGAAAATACCATGGCTTGGGTCAGGTGCACCTAGTCTTTAGGGTGACATCTTTGCTCTTCAACATTTTGAAGAGGTCCTTTGCAGCAGATTTGGCCAATGCAATGCGTCTTTTGATTTCTTGACTCCTGCTTCCATGGCTGTTGATCCAAGTAAAATGAAATCCTTGACAACTTCAATCTTTTCTCCATTTATGATGATGTTGCTCATTGGTCCAGTTGTGAGGATTTTTGTTTTCTTTGTGTTGAGGTTAATCCATACTGAAGGCTGTGGTCTTTGCTCTTCATTAGTAAGTGCTTCAAGTCCTCTTCACTTTCAGCAAGCAAGGTTGTGTCATCTGCATAATGCAGATTGTTAATGAGTCTTCCTCCAATCCTGATGCCCTGTTCTTCTTCATATAGTCCAGCTTCTCGTATTATTTGTTCAGCATACAGATTAAATAGGTATGGTGAATTATTGGTCATGGTGAATAATTTTTTTTGATATGTTGTTGAATTCTATCGGCTAGAATTTTGTCGAGGTTTTTTGTGTCTAAGTTTATGAGGAATATTGGCCTGTAATTTTCTTTTCTTGTGGTGTCTCTACCTGGTTTTGGCATCAGGGTTATGCTGGCTTCATAGAATGAGTTTGGGAGTATTCCATACTTTTCTGTTCTCTGAAATACCTTTAGTAGTGGTGGTATTAACTCTTCTCTAAAGGTTTGGTAGAATTCTCCAGTGAAGCCTTCGGGGCCAGAGCTTTTTGTTGTTGTTGTTGGGAGTTTTTTAATTACCTTTTTTATCTCTTCTTTTGTGATAGGTTTATTTAGTTGTTCTACCTATGTTCGTGTTGTTCTAGGTAGGTAGTGTTTTTCTAGAAATTCATGTATTTCTCCTAGGTTTTCAAATTTGTTACAGTACAATTTTTCATAGTATCTGTTACAATTTTTTAATTTCAGTTGGGTGTGTTGTAGTATCGCCCATCGCATTTCTTATTCAAGTTACTTGCTACCTCTCCTGTTTTTCTTTTGTCATTTTGGCCAGTGGTTTATCGATTTTGTTGATCTTTTCAAAGAACCAGGTTTTGGTTTTGTTAACTCTTTCAATTATTTCTCTATTCTCTATTTCTTTTAATTCTAATTAAATTTTTATTATTTGCTTTCTTCCAGTGCCCGAAGGCTTCTTTTGCTGCTCTCTGTTTGTTCAGATGTTAGGGTTAATGCTTTGATTTTGGTCCTTTCTCCTTTTTGTGTCCATTTATTCCTATAAATTGACCTCTCATCACTGCTCTTGCTGTGTCCCAAAGGTTCTGGTAGGATGTGTTTTCATTCTCATTTGATTCTGTGAATTTCTTTATTCTGTCCTTAATTTCTTCTATAACCCAGCAGCTTTTGAGCAAGGTGTTGTACAGTTTCCATGTGTTTGATTTTTTACCCCCCTTTTCTGTATTACAGATTTCTACTTTTATGGCTTTATGGTCAGAAAAGATGCTTTGTAATATTTTGATGCTTTGGATTCTGTTAAGTCTTGCTTTATGGCTTAATATGTGGTCTATTCTGGAGAATGTTCCATGTGGGTTGGAAAAGAACATACACTTGCTGTAGTTGGGTGAAGTGTTCTGTATATATCTATGAGGTCAAGTTGGTTGATTGTGACATTTAGATCTTTTGTGTCCTCATTGAGCTTCTCTCTGGATGTTCTGTCCTTCACCGAAAGTGGTATGTTGATGTCTCCTACTACTATTGTGGAGCTGTCTGTCTCTCTTTTCAATGTTTTATGTACTTTGGAGCTCTGTTGCTGGGTTCATAAATATTTAATATGGTTATGTCCTCCTGGTATATTGATCCTTTAATCGTTATATAGTGTCCCACCTTGTCCTTTGTGGTGGATTGTACTTTAAAGTCTATTTGGTAAGAAATTAATATTGCTACTCCTGCTCTTTTTTGTTGTTTGCTTTTTTTTTTCCATCCTTTGAGGTTTAGTTTGTGTCTTTAAGTCTAAGGTATGTTTTTTGTAGGCAGCATATAGATGGATTGTGTTTTCTTATCCTTTCTGCCACTCTCTGTCTCTTTATTGGTGCCTTTAGTCCATTTACATTCAGCGTAATTATTGAGAGGTGTGAGTTTAGTACTGTCATTTTGATGTCTTTTTGTGTGTGTTGTTGACAGTTTCTTTGTTGCGCTTAATTTTTTGTGCTGAGTCATTTTTATATATTTTCTTTTCATCTTTTTCATTGTTGTTGAGTTTGTATTTGCTGAGTCTTTACATTTTTCTTGTTGTTTATTTTGATGTGTAGGATTATTAGTTTCCTTTGTAGTTGCCTTAATATCTACCCCTGTTTCTCTAAGCTTAAACCAGTCTTTTATTTCTTTATATTACCTTGACTTCTTCTCTAAATACTGACTGCAGTATTTAGTCCTTCTTTTTTGTTTTAATGTTGTCATCTTTTACACATTGACGTCTCTGTTTCCATATTTTCAGTGATTTAGCTTTGATTTTTTTGTGACTTCCCTGTCTGGGTTGATAGGTTGTTGTGTCCTGTGTTCTAGTCTTGGGTTGTTATCTGATGTTACTGGTTTTCTAACTGGAAGACTCCCTTTAGTATTTCTTATAATTTTGGTTTGGTTTCTGCAAATTCCTTAAACTTCTGTTTATCTGGAAACATCCTAATTTCGCCATCATATTTGAGAGACAGTTTTGCTGTATATGTAATTCTCGGCTGGCAATTTTTTTCCTTCAAGGCTTTATGTATGTCATCCCATTGCTTTCTTGCCTGCATGGTTTCTGCTGAATAATCCAACCGTACTCTTATTAAATCTCCTTTGTAGGTGAATTTTCGTTTATCTCTAACCACTCTTAAAATTCTCTCTTTATCTTTAGTTTTGGCAAGTTTGATTATAATATGTCTTGGTGACTTTCTTTCGGGATCTACAATGTGTGGGGTTCAGTGAGCATCTTGGATAGATACCGTCTCATCTTTCATGATATCAGGGAAGTTGTCTACCAGTAAATCTTCAACAATTCTGTTTGTATTTTCTGTTATGCCCCGTTCTGATATTCCAATCACTTGTAGGTTATTCCTCTTGATAGAGTCCTACATAATTCTTTGAGTTTATTCATTTTTTAAATTTCCTTTGTCTGCTTTTTCCTCAAATATGTTGGTGTCAAGTGCTTTATCTTCAGTCTCAAAAATTCTGACTTCCATTGCCTCAGTTTTGCTCCTGTGACTTTCTGTTGAGTTGTCTAATTCTGAAATTTTAGAGTTAATCTTCTGGATTTCTTTTTGCTTTGTATGGATTCTTGCAGCCTGTAAAATTTGCATTATGCTCCTCTCTGATCTTCTGAAGTTCCTCTATTGCTTTGTCTCTGTGCTTCTTGACTTGTTGTGCATTTTGCCTGATCTCCTTCCCCATCTCTTGAAGAGTTCTGTATGTTAATCTTTTGTATTCTACCTCCAGTAATTCCAGGAATTTCTCTTCATCCGGAAGACTTCTTGAATCTTTGTTTTGGGAGCTTCCTGAAGCTATCATGGTCTGCCTGGGCACGTGGTTTGATATTGACTGTTGTCTCCAATCCATCAATAAGTTATTGTATTTTCTTATTTTATGTTTGTGTCTTAGTTTCTTGTTTTGTTTTGATATGCCCAGATAGGCTGCTTGAGTGATCTAGTTTGATTATTGGTGCCTTTGAAGGCCTTATGTCCTGTTACCAGGTGGTTAGATCTCTTACTAGATACTTCAGCTGAGAAGTCCATGTAGTGGGTCCTTCTTCCAGCCCAGGGGATGTGACAGTCTCTAAAGTCAGCTCGGACCCAGTGCAGATTAGGAAGAGGGTTTTCCCAAAGGGGTGTTTTTTGATGTGTGTGGTATGTTAGAAGCACGTACTTACCTTTTGCTGATTTAACACTGCCTTTTATAAAAAAAAAAAAATTTTTTTTTTTTTTTTTTTTCCACTGATTGTGGAGGCATGACTAGACTCTCCAACACTTGGTCTCTCCCAATGTGGAAAGTGCATCCCAGACGCCACCACTTGCTTTACCACGCTCACACTAGTGGATCCAGCCTGTGGAGTGCCAATTCCTGCCGGGTCAGGCCTGGCAACTCCTGGGTGCTTCTGAACCATCTCTCTCTCACCTGGACACTTAGTCTCATCCCTCAAGTTTGCCTTTGATGTTCAGGGCTCCTAGATTGTCATATATAATCAATTCACTTGTTTTTTTGAGTCTTTGTTGTAAGAGGGACCACAGGAAGCGTCTGACGACTATGCCATCTTGGCCCTGCCTCTGGACATGTATGTGTCTTTTGAAATTTCATGATTGTGGAATTCAGGCTACTGCTCTGAGCTTGATTGTGGGTTGAGGATGAGAAGTATTCACAAGAGAATCACTTCCTGCTCCTTTGTACCTCCTTTTTGGCTACACCTGTGCATTCACTGAACCCCTCCCTTCTACTTTCTCCCACACCTGTGCCTTCTTGTGGTCTATCCCTCCTCCTCACTCCCTACACCCTCCTCACTTACCGTGACTGGGTTGTCTCCTAGCTCCCCCTGCCTCATCTTTACTCACACCTGGTGGTGTTTTTCTGGCCCAGCCCATCCTCTTAATTCTTTGATAAGTCTGCCTACCTATGCCTCCTATTTCCTCAGTTGCAACACAAGTGTTTTCTTCTGGCCTCTCCTGTCTCCTTTTTACCTACCTCTGAGAGTTCTCTAAGCCTCCCCCATGTCCTCATCTGCCGTAACTTGCCTGCCTCTTACTCTGTCCAAACACTTCCTTCCCACACGTCTGCTGTCTCCTCATCCTACCGTTTTCCTCTTTACCCACCCTGGCATTTATGATGAAGTCAGGCACTCAAGCAAATATGTGTATATGGATGCTCACAACAGCACTATTCACATTAGTCAAAAGGTGATAACAACCCAAATGTCCATCAGCATACAAATGGACACACAAGATGTGGTAAATCCATACAATAGGATAACAGTCAGCCATAAAAAGACACTGGACACATGGTATACCTTGGATGAGCCTTGAAAACATTGAGAACAATAGGCCACATATTGCATGATTTCATTTAGATGAAAAACCCAGAGCAGGGAAATGCATAGACATGGAAAGCAAATTGGTGAATGCCAGGGGCTGGGGGAGCAGGTCGTGGACATAGACTGCTTCATGGTTATAGGGTTTCTGCTAGAGGTGATGACAATGCGCTGGAACCAGAGAGTGGTGATGGTTGAAGAGCATCGTGAAAAGCATGGAAAGCCACTGGATTATACACGTGAAAATGATCAAAACATGAAACTTTATTTTTCGTCAGACCTAAAACTTGAAATTAACTAAATGATAAAGTAAATATTGAACATGAAAAAAAATTTTTTAAACTGCCAAAAAATAAAAGAGATGCCTTCTCAGGTAAGGGGCAGGAGGGCTCTGGGCCTGAGGAGATGCTGGCTTTGTCCCCAGACATGATGCTGGATGAGGTCCTGAGGCTGGCTCTGCCCCTGGAGTGGGTTCCTAAGGTAAAGCTCAGGGTGATTCTGGAGTGGGTTCCAGAGGTGACTCTAGTTGTGGATCTTGAGTGGCGTCCATGCCTACTATGGGATATTCTAGGGCAGTGGTATAATGACTATGGGAAATTCAGACGAGACAACTGTTAAGATTAAGTAAATGTATTTTTTTCTCTAAATTATAGTTAGTGCTTCCCTAAGGAAACAGAAGGTACCATGTTTAAATTTAGTGGGACCCTCAGGTATAATGTCAATTTGAGGCATAGCATTTGGTAAGTACCTGAAGCTATGTTAATTAGTTCCTTTCTTCCTTTTCAAAATTAATTCATTACCCTATATTGCAGAGATACAAAAGCTAATCAGGGCAATTGTTATCTTTTTTCATACACATGCATGTATGTTTATGCATGTATATATATATATATATATATCTGTATATATAAATATAGGTCTATATAATAAATTACTTATATAATTCTTCCGCTTGTATCCAAGTTTTTCTCTTTCATATCTTTTTTTTTTCCTGTCACTGAATATACTGTAAAAAAAAAAAAAATATATACTTTAGGGGCATTTTATTCACACTGACCATATTTATAAATCTGTTTCTCTAGAGAGCCTCAGATTAGTTTCTTAGTGCTTCTATAACAGTTACCACAAGTGGGTGGCTTTAATGAACAGAAATTTATTTTATCCCAGTTAGGAGGCTGGAAATCCAGATTCAGGGCCCAGCTCTATGGGAAGGCTTTCCCCCTGTTGGCTCATGGGAAGGTCCTTCTCTCTTTTCAGCTTCTGTTCCTCTGTTCTTTGGCGTTGTTCATGTAGCATGCCATCTGTCTTCTCCCTTCTATGCTTCCTTCCTTAGGTGCCTGATGAACTCTTTCATATCTCAAAAAGTCACCAGCTTAAGATACACCCTACACTGACATGGCCTCGTTCTGTAGGTATAAGGGTAAGGATTTACCACACATAATTTTGTGGGGACACAATTCAAACCATAACATTTAGGGACCTTTCTTAAGGCAGTGGTTGTATGGTTTATGGACTCTGGCCTTAACTTAGGTTTGAATTACCCTTGGTGTGCCACAGTGTTACCATGGGTGTTTTCCCCTTCAGCACTGAGAATTACACTTCCTGTTGCAACAGTACTGGTAAGTACCACAGTGGCACAGCCAGAGGAGGAGAGTTGAAAAAACCTCTGCTCCCTGCTGCCTTGCGGGGAAGGTGTGTGTGTGTGTGTGTGTGTGTGTGTGTGTTTCTGGTAAGGCCACACATTTTCCTTCTGATCGGGCTTCCAGGCTTGCTTTTTTCCACCCCCTGGGTGCAGGGGAGGTGGAGGAGAATTCAGCCACACCTTTAACTGGGTTTCAGTTTCTGTTTCTGTGCAGCAGCTCAGAGTGTGGGCCTTCTAGGTGGTTATGAGTGAAAGGGTGCCCCGGGCCCTGCCTCGTAGGGGGCCATCTCTCATTCCAAGGCTTTTCAGTCCACCTCTGAGGATTAGGGTTTGCTTGTAAGAGAGTTACAGCAGCCTTGTTACATAGCCCCCTTGGTCGAAAGTGTCAGCCCCTTTGCATGTTGATAGGTGGTGGCACTTAATAAGGGACAAGCACACTGACTAGGGTTCTTGCATTCTTAAGCAACAGGATAATTTTGGCTGATGTTCTGGAGGTCCCGGATGAGATACTGTTTCCCTTCATGTCTGTATTAAACACTGTCTGTGGATCTTCTAGGCTACAAACCACAATACCACTGAGTGTCTAGGAAGCATGAAGATTGTCGGTACAAAAAGCAAGCTATGCAGAGAAGAGTGAGGAGGCTACTGTCACTAGGGCAACACTGAGAAAACTTGAGTGCTATTTCTCTACTCTCTTATTCCACAAGGTGTCACAGAAGACACAAGACAACCCTGAGTTCTGCCCAAGTAGTAATAAACACCTACAGGCTCCTGGGACAGACCTCTGACAAACACAGTGCACTGGAATGCATGACCCCAGAAGGTGTGGCCCAAGTGGCTAATCACAGCAATTGCTCTAAGATGGCCCAAACCTGGTGACTACCTGGCCCCTGGAACTTAGTCAGTTAGCACTGTTGGTTTTGTATAATCTGACACTGAGGATATTTGGGTAAGGAGAGACATGGGAACCACCAGCAAATATAGTAACAAGGCTAAAAGCACAAGCTAGACAAACATGTGGGAGTCCTGTGCCAAGTCACTCTCGTGGTGCATTGGAACCAATCAGCAAGCCAGTAGTCTCCCTATTACAAGGCAGTGGTCTTGGTCAAGCCTTCTACAGAGCCAACTGTTTCATAATTATAAGATATTGGGTAAGATTATAGGTTCCTCAGATGTTGGGAAGAAAACACAAAGGCACTTGGATGGATAAAAGTCAGAACTCTTTGTTATTATAGTTCCAAGTGAGAAAAGTCTGCCATGCAGGGCCACACAGTGTTGTACTCTGAGACAGGGTAACAGCAAGTTGGAGCTGTAAGAGGCAGCTTATAGGCAAGCAGGCTGGGGTTAACTAGGTGCCGTTGGCTTCCTGGAGATTGGGTATTCTGAAAAATTCTGGAGGCCAAGGAAGAAGGAGCTATTTCTGGATTTTAGAGATTGGGGGTAGGGGATACTGTCAGTTGGGAATGTGCCATTGTAGCCCAGGACCGATTGGTTCAGTCTTTTTTTTTGTCTGTGTGCTAGAGTTTTTCAAACAGTAAGTTTTGATCCATTAATGTCATGAAATAAATTTAACTCTTTGTGAACATGCAAAATATATATGTACATAATAATGTAAAATAGAAAATATCAGTATTATCACATACATGAGGGCTAAGGTTGTGTCTTGAAACTTAAGGAGTGGACGTGGGTGGAATGAAAAATGTATTTTCTCAAAGTAGGTGGCAGGCAAAAAGTGTGACAAACACTGATTTCAAAAGCAGTATCTACTGTCATCTTGTGGCAAAAGCCGTATGTGCTGCTGAAGCAAGAATGGGAGATGCTATCTGTACCGAGGAGAGCACTCAGCTCAGGGATTAGGATAATAAATGATCTGATCAACTTAAACCTCCAGTGCCTCAGAAATTATCTAGTTTATCCCAACCTCGAGTGCCAGAGTCTCCTCAAGAATATCAAGTCACTGCTTAAGGACATCCCCAAGGAAGGCAACCATTGCAATTCTGAGCCATCATTCTAGCTTGAAAACCTGATCAATTTGCCTCTCTTTAAGTGCTTCCTATTGGATGCAGTATCACCCTCTTGGATAACAAAGAGCACGTGCTATAACTCGTCTCTGCACTATCAGTCATTTGAATACTATTGATTTAGTCAAGTAATATTTATAGAGTGCCTACTATGTGACAAGCACTAGGATACAGTGGTGGACAAGACAGAGAAAGGAGAGAGACAAAGATAAATAAAAGATGATAACTCTCTTAGTCATCTAGTGTTGCTATAACAGAAATACCACAAGTGGATGGCTTTAACAAAGAGAAGTTTATTCTCTCACAGTAAAGTAGTCTAAAAGTCCAAATTCAGGACATCAGCTCCAGGGGAAGCCTTTCTCTCTGTCGGCTCTGGAGGAAGGTCCTTGTCCTCAATCTTACCATGGTCAAGGAGCTTCTCATGTGCAGGGACCCCAGGTCCAAAGGATACGCTGTGCTGCTGGCACTGCTTTCTTGGTGGTATGAGGTCCCCCGTCTCTCTGCTTGCTTTTTTCTTTTATATCTCAACAGATTGCCTCAAGACACAATCCAATCTTGTAGGTTGAGTCCTGCCTCACTAACACAATTGCCACCCATCCTCCATCATTAGCATCACAGAGGCAGGATTTACAGCATATAGGAAAATCACACAATACCGGGAATCATGGCCTAACAAGTTGATACACACATTTTGGGGGGGACATAATTCAATCCTTGACAATAACTGCATGAAGGATACAAATAGTACAGATGATGTTGGGACCTACTTTTGAGAAGGTACAAAAGGAAGGTCTCTTTGAAGGGGGGGTGGGCAGGTTGAACCCTGGAGAATGAGAAAAAGCCAGCTGTGCAAAATGCTTCCAGCAGGAAGGCTAATACACAGACACCTGTGGGATAAGAACGGACTTGAAGTGTTCCAGTAGCAGAAAGGAGGCAGGGGTACTGTGGAACATTTAGAAAATAGGTGTGAGCAGGAGAGGAGGTTGGAGAGAGAAGGAAGCTCAGGACACACAGGCCTTGCAGCAGTCTGGAATTGATCTCAAGAGCACACTGCACACGATCAATGAAATGCAACAATATACAATGTAAATGTATTCAGTCACTAATTCCGATCAATCCCTGTTTCCTAATGTTTCTATCTGGAAAGAGCCAAGTTTAAAGCAAAATCTGTGTCAGAGCAGCAGGGTGAACACAGCATGAGTCAGAGTCCATAGGTGGTGAGTCCCATGTTAGAGCAGCACACTGAGCATGATATGGGCCCGTGTTCCTGAGAGGTGACCTGTGTTTCAAGTTGGAGTGGGTACAGCCAGCACAGGAGGGGACTTTGTACCTGGGTAGGAGTCTTGTACTATACTGACACAGCCAGCACCACCAGGTGGGGAGTCTTGTGATAAGTCTGCAACAGCTGCAGTTCTCAAGTAGGGGGGGTGCTGCGGCCAGAGCTGCCTGGCTAGCACTTCTGGGGGCGGGGAGAATTTAGATTTGTAGTGAGCAATCAGTGACAGCTGGCAACCTCAAACAGAAGATCTGGTGCAAGAGTGGCACAGCCGGCACCCCTGGGTAGGGAATCTGGTGCCTAAGTGGTGCCTAAGCCCCAATAAGGAAGTTTAGTGGTGAAATCACATGATCAGGCACTCCAAGGCAAAGAATCTGGTGCTGAAGTGGAATAGCCAGAAACCCCACTCAGGGAACCTAGAGGTGAAGTGGTGACAGATGACATCCCCAGACAGAACAGTAGTGAAGTGACCACAGTAGGTACACCTAGATCGAGGGTCTGATGTTGAAGCAAAGAACTACAGCCTTCAATAAGTTTAAATGACAATACTAAAGAAGAAGAGTAAACTCTAGGTAAGAGGAAGAAGCTAATCTCCAGAGTTACCTCAGTATACTAGTTAAATGTCACAATTTCAACAACAAAAAAGAGAACACATGAACAAACGGGTAAAGGTGGCCAATGCAAAAGACCAAAATGAAATGATGAAAACTCTCCCCAAGGAAGGACAGATAATGGAATTATTAGACAAAGGCTTTAAAGCAACAGTAATAAACGTGCTCAAGGAGTTCAAGGAGAACGTGGAAAAAGAACTAAAGGAAATCAGAAATATGATAAAAGAACAAAACAAGAATTTCCTAAAGAGAGAGAAATTTTTTTAAAACCAAACAGAACTGCTAGAGGTTAAAAGTACATTGATAGAAATTAAAAATCCACTGAAGGAGAGAAATGGTAGAAATAAGAATCAGTGAACTGTGCACCTAACCTGAGATTATTGAGTCTAAGAACCAAAAGAAAAAAAAAAAGACAAAAAGTGAGCCAAGCCTAACCTGTGGGCCTTCATCAAGAGAACTAATGAAGCCATTGTGGGAGTCCAGAAGGAGAACAGAGAGAGAGAAAGGGGAAGAAAGAATATTTGAATAAATAATGACTGAAAACTTCCCAAATCTGATGAAAGACATGAACCTACATCTCTAAGTAACTGAATGAATTGAATCACTAATTCCACTCCCTAATGTTTCTATCTAGTAAAAGAAGCTCAACAACCACACCAAGACAAGCTATGATCAAACCCTCAAAAACCAAGGTTAAGCAGAGAATTTTGATAGCAGCAGGAGAAAAGCAAAATATCATGTACATGGGATCCTTAAAAGGATTAAGTTGCCAATTTCTCTTCAGAAACCGTGGAGGCCAGAAGGCAGTGGAATGACATATGTAAAGTGCTGAAGGAAAAGAACTGTCAGCTGTGAATAATATACATGGCAATATTGTCACTCAAAAATGAGGGTGCAATTAAGACATCCCTATAGCATTTTTTTATATAAACAAAAGCTGAGAGAATTTATTACCACTAGACACGTCCTGTAAGAAATCCTAAAAAAAGAGTCCTTCAGATGGAAAAGTAAGGACACTAGGCAGCAACTTGAAGTTCATACATACAAAAGGGAAAATATCTCCATTTAAGGTAATTTCTTGGAAAACGTAAGGGCCAGATTTAAGGTATTTTTGGCTGGTAAATACCGTTTTTATGTCCTTCATTCTTTATAATGACAAAGGCACAAAAAACAAGCATGAATTTCAGTTACTGGGCACATAAAGTATAAAGATGTAATTGATAACATTAACATAAAAGGGATAGGAGAAGATATGGTATAGGTATAGAATTTTGTATGTTATTGAAATTAAGTCAATATCAATTTAAACCATGTTGCTGTAAATGTCAGAGACTAAATATAACCCTCATGGTAACCGCAAAGAAAGTAATTTAAAAATATGTACAAGAGGATATGAGAAAGGAAACAAACTGTTTCACTACAAAAAGAAAAATTTTACTACACGTGAAAGAAGACAGCATTGGAGGAAAATAGGTACAAAGAAGGTACAAGATACACACACAAAAGGAAAACAAAAACTGAGCAGAAGTTAGCCTTCGTTTATCAGTAATTACCATGAATATAAAGGGACTGAATGCATCAGTCAAAAGGTAGCAAGTGACAGATTGGGTTAAAAAAAATAAGGGCCCATCTGTATGCTGTCTACAAAAAACACACCTTAGTCACAGAGACACAAATAGTATGAAAGGATGGAAAAAAATATTCCATGTAGATTGTAATCAAAAGAGAGCTGATGTGGAGATTTTAATATAAAACAAAATAGACTTAAAGTCATAATCTATTGTAACAGACAAAGAAAAACATAGTAACAAAAGGGCCAACTCATCAAGAAGATATAACAATTATATATGCACCTAACCTGAGAGCTCAAAAATATATAAAGCAAACACTGACAGAATTGAAAGGAAGAATAGACAGATCTAAAATACTAGTTGGAGACTTCAGTGTACACTTTCAATAATGGAGAGAATAACTAGAAAGGAGATAAATTAATAGAGGACTTGTATGTCACTATAAACCAGCTAGACCTGAGAGACATACATAGAACACTCCAGCAAGAGCACAGTCTACATTCTTTTCCAGTACACAAGAATACTTCTCCAGAAGAGACCATATCTTACACATAAAGCTCCGAGCAGAGGTAAATGAAATAGTGAATAGAAAAAGAGGGTAAATAAAACCAGAAGTTGGTTTTTTGAAAAGATGAGAAAATTGACAAACCTTTAGCTAAACTGACAAAAAGGAAAAAGATACAAATATCTAAAATGAAAGTGGGGACATTTCAACTAACCTTAAGAAGTAAAAAAGACTCTAAGGGAATACTATGAATAGTTGTAAGCCAACAAATTAGATAAAGGAAGTGGACAGATTCCTTAAAACACATGAACTCCCTTCATTGACTCAAGAAAAAATAGTAGATTACAACAGATCCATAACAAGTGAAGAGATTGAATCTGTAATCAAAAAGCTTCCAACAAAGAAATTCCTGGACCAGATGGCTTCACTGGGGCATTCTGCCAAACATTTATAAAAGAAGTGACTCCAATACTACTTAAACCTGTCCAAAAAATACAAGAGGAGGGAATGCTTCGTAACTGATTGTTTTAGGCTAGCGTTACCCTGATACAAGAGCCACAGACAAAGACACCACAAGAAAAGAAAACTACAGACCAATATCCCTTGTGAATATAGATGCAAGAGTCTTCAACAGATTGTAGCAAAATGAATTCAAAGTCGTGTTAAAAGGAGTATACACCATGATCAGGTGGGATTTATCCCAGGAATGCAAGAGGTGGTTCAACATTAGAAAATCAAACAACATAATATGCCACATTAATAGAACAAAGGAATAGAACCCAAATGATAACCTCAATTGATACACAAAGGCATTTGACAAAATCCAACACCCTTTCATAATAAAAGACTTAACAAGCTAGGAATACAAGGGAAATTCTTCAGTTTGATAAAGGGCATTTGTGAAAAACCTAAAGCTAACATCATAGTAAATGGAGAAAGACTGAGAACTTTATCATTATGATCAGGAACAAGACAGGATGCTCACTTTTACTACACCGACTGCTCACTTACCAGCTCTCGTTATCCAGTGTGTTGCGTTCACGGCAATAGTAATAAATCTGCTCTCCAGCTATTTTGTGCATTAATGATGTATGTCTAGCATAACGAATGTCCAGAAAAACAAAAAGTGGAAAATAACAGATGTTGGTGAGAATATGGGGAGATTGGAACACTTACCCATTGCTGATAGGAATTCAAAATGGTATAGTCATTGTGGAAAACCGTGTGGCAGTTCTTCAATACACTAAAAATAGAACTACCCTATGACCCAGCAATTCCACTCCTAGGTATATACCCACAAAACAGAAAGCAGATGATCTAACAGAAACTTCTACACCAATGTTCACTGCAGCATTATTCATGATAGCCAAAAGGTAGAAACAACTGAAATGTCTATCAGTAGATAAATGGATAAACAAAATGTGGACTACTACTCAGCCAGTGAGAGAAATGAAGTCTTGATACGTGCTACAATATAGTTGGAGCTTGAAGACATTATACTGAGTAAAATAAGTCAATCACAAAAAGACAAATGTTGCGTGACCTCACTTTCATAAAAAGACAAGGAAACGTATAGAGACTGAGACTTATTAGTGGCTACCAGAGGCAGGATGGAGGGAGAAAGTGGGGAATATTCCTTACCGAGTACTGATTTGTGGTTTACTGTGATGGAAAAATTGTACTGATTTAAGGGTAGGGCTGCACAGCCAATTAACGTAATTGCTGTCTATAGGTTGTATACCTATAAAAAGTAGAATTTGCAAAAGTTGTGTGATCGGTATCTTTACAGAAATGACAAAAAATAGAATAGCTGCTGAGGCTGCTTACATGTAACCAACCACCTCATGGGATTTGGATCCTTGGTGTGGAGGTTTAGGGCCATGGTTTCTTGGGAAATTCTAATTAATTGTCCTAATACCATGTTCAGTGCTTTTGTTTTACCTTTTAGTTTGTTGCGTAGTATCTGGGGTTTAAAAGTTGGCAAACAGCCATCCAAGGTCTCTATTCCCCTGAAGCAACAAAGGAAGGTGAAGAGTCAGGAATAGGAGGAAGAAATGAAATGTGTGGCTAATTGCCTTCATTAACAACTGTCTCCTTTGTCATGAAACCAGAACTGGATACCTAGCTACCTTCACTGGACATCTTGATCAAAGATGCCATAGAAGAATATTGATCACAAAAGGGAAAATGCAGAACAGAATTTCAAATTCCCTGGACTCCAGACTTTCTGCAGCTATGAAGGCTGGATGAACTCCTGAAACTATTTCCTTAACATAATTGTTAAACTAAAAATATCCATCCCCTGAAAAAAAAAAAAAAAAAGTCTTCTAAAAACCAAATAATAGTTAAGCTTAACTAGTGAAAAAAAATGTCTGTCTAGAGCACTGTAGTTTTTCAGATATCTGTATATGTGATCAGATTGACAACACCAATTTGAAAGATTAGATAGGAAACTTAGGGGACAGTGAGTTTACGTTAACGGGGGAGGAACAACTCAGAAAAGGAAGGTGAGAATGGTTGCACAACTCAAAGAATGTCATCGATGTCGCTGAATTATACATGTAGAAATTCTTGAATTGGTGTATGTCCTGCTGTGTATATTCTCAATAATAGGCATAAAAATAAATTATTTGAAAAATTAACTCTTAGAACTGAACCAATGCCCTAGAGGCTGGAGAAGTCATCTGGGGCCATGTAGGGTGTAGGATGTAGTGTGGGGGAAATTAGAGTTCTGGATTAAGCCGGAATATAGTAGTATATCATCACCCCTAACACTTTTTGTGGGTTCATGAAGACAAAGCATAGTGATTCAGAGCATGAACTCTGGAACCAGACTCTGTCAGACTGATCCCAGCTCTGCCACTTGCTCGTCGTACAAATTAGGCACATTACTAAACCATTCTGTGCCTTAGTTTCCTGATCTGTAAAATGAGGATAATAATAATACCCACTCTTTGTCTCTCAGTTCACTTTCTGGGATTTGTATGTTAGGCTTTATGGGAAAACCCTGATAGCGTAGTGGTTAAGAGCTACAGCTGCTAACCAAAAGGTCAGCAGTTCGAATCCACCAGGCACCCCTTGGAAACTCTATGGGGCAGTTCTACTCTGTCTTGTAGGGTCGCCATGAGTCGAAATCGACTCGATGGCAAGGCTTTATGGCATCTTTCAGACTCATTTATTCTTTTTTTTCTTTTCCTCAGACTAGATAATTTCAGTCATCTTCAAGTTGGCTGACCTTTCTTCTGCCTAGTCTAATCTGCTGTTGAACCTCTCAAGTCAATTTTTCATTTTTTAAATAATTTTTTTGTGTGTACTTGTTGTTGAGAATACATACAGCAGGACATACACCAATTCAAGAGAGCTGATCAAGGACGTTTGATAGGGTTTGGAGTGAAAACAACTTAAAGGCCAATCAATAAGTTGATAAATTAGGGTAAATCCATAAAATGACCTCCTGCTTTTTAAAAGAATAAGGTGGAATTTATTCATATTTGGAGAGATGCCCAAGATGTAGTAACATTTTTTTAAAGCGTGCCAAAGAATGATATGCTCTCACATATACAAATGCATGTATATTTCTTAAAAATCTGAAGTCTCTTTAACAATAGAGTGGTTACCCACCTCAAGGGAAAGGGAGTGGAACTTAGCTGGAAAAAACCAAAAATCTAAACCCAACTTACTGCCATCAAGTGAGTTCCAACTCATAGCCATCTTACGTGACAGAGAACTGCCCCATAGGGTTTCCAAGGAGTGATTAGTGTATTCGAACTGCTGACTTTTTAGTTAGCAGCCAGACTCTTAATGACGGCACCAATACACCTTGTGCTGTTCACATTTTGTCATATGCAAGGGTGTGAACTCATGTATTTGATAATTTTTGGACATTAACACAAGTTCAATTTTTAACAACAGAAGATATGCATAAATACCTGTTCCTTGTATAAAGGTAAGCGTTGCAAATAATTCTGAATTGTCCTTTAACCGTAGCCTCCAGTCTCGCAAATTCCTATCCTCACAAGGAGTAACCACTGTTTCAAGCTTGGTCAATATCCATACAGCCCATAAACAATATGTATTTTTCAAAGCATTAAAAATGTTTTAATTAAATTCAGAGAAACTACCAACTGCAAACAAATATCTGGCTGATTCCAAAAGACCACATTGTGATAAAATTCATAGAGCATTCATGGTTTCTATAAAGTGCTGTATCGTGCTCCACCTTGAGAATCACCTGTTGCTTTAAAGGTCTTTCAGCACAACTCTAGCGCTGTTTTCAAGCAGCGGTGGCCAAGGTGTAAATGTGGGCAAGACATTCGAGTTGGGGTTCAAATGAAGATGCCCAGACTCACCAGTTCTAGGTATCGATGGTAAGAATGGTTTCACATCTGCTCTTCTATTTGTTCTGCATCCTGTTGTAGCTTGCAGACTTCATGGTTCATTTTTAAGCTAGTTTTCTCCTGCCTGTTGAATCTAGAGTGGTCATATTATGAAGTGAAACCTTTGATGGTAGAATTGATGGATGATACTCTGTTTTAGGGAATTAACAAGAGGTTCTGAAAAAGAAATAAGCATTTCAGATTGTTGATTTGGTCTCAGAGATGTGTTGGGGTCACTTTCTGATCCACCTGCAAGCTAGCCAGTCATCCATCTGAACCATCCCCGCCCCCCTTTGAATACTCAGGAGGCTTCTCAATCATAACACTTTTGTTGTGCTTATGTTTTAGTGTGTGAAAATATCCTTTAAGAGGTTTTTCATTAGGACTTTTTACACCTTCCCTGCAGTGCTGTTTACTAAGTTCATCGATTTGTTTAGTATATCAGGCAGCCTTTCCAACTGATTACTTTTCACACCTCCAACCTCATTACAAGGGCTTGAGGCCTATAAACTCCCAGTAAAGTCTCACGTTTAAGACTTGATGCATGCATTTCAATGTTTTTTATGCAAATATTACAAGGTAATTCCGAGCAGTATCTCTAAACATACTCAGGCCACAGCATTCAAATGTATTGGACAATTTTTTATTTTCATTTTGCAGCTTAATGAGGACTGCTTCTTTGACACTCAGCTAGATCCGTAATTTTGTGATATTCCCTTTTAAAAGTAGTTGTTCTCTTTCAATAGCGTAGACCTGTTTTGGCTGTTGAAGATAAACAGCATCTGGGGTGCAGGAATCTGAACAAATTCTAGCATGAAGACCCTGTGTATCTCCAAGTCTGAGTTAGTTTACTCAACTTATCTTTGGACAGGTGATCAGTGTGTTCCATTAAAGAGACATTCTCTTCATTTGGAAGTTTAATCTCTAATTCTAATACATTGCCACATGCTAAACCCAACTTTCATTTTATATTTTGACATCAAAGCAAATGTCTTTAAAAATTTTCATTGAGCCGTTCCATTTCTGAAAGATTTTGTTTTAGGTTTCTAACTTCACCTTTCCTTTCTTTAAGAAAGTCATGCTTAAAACTACTGTTAGAATCATGATTAAGAGACTGAATGAACTCATTCCTGACTCTGGAAAATACCTCATCCATTTCTCTAGTACGTTCTTTCAATATAAAAGTTCTCCTTCTGGCTGTATGAATTACTTCTCGTGACTTATTAAACTGATCTATTAAATATTCCACTTTATCCTTCTGAATCTGTTGGGTTGAACATAAACCATTAAGCACCGGTCCACTTCGAACTGACATTTCTTTCTGCAAACTGCAACTCTTTAGTTAGGATCATTTTGTCATCTTCAAGTTGACAACCCTTTTTTTCGTCCCCTAGATCTAGTTTTAGTTTACTGATGGTGCTGTCTCCGTCATTTGGTTGCATTGATAGCTGATCCTTCATCAAAAGTGGGCCCTATAGCTTCTTGTTTCCATTTGTTCAACTCTTTTCTCTCAGCTACCAGCATTTCTTCTTATTAATACACTGATCAAGTTCATCTTCCTTGGCCTCAAAGCACATCTCGAATCATTTAATTCTGAATCCAGATTCAGGTCTCTTGTACCTGTAATTTTAATGATTTTCCATTCACTGTTCACTTTTAACAGTGATATTTGAAGGTGTTCCTTTTCTTGAGTCAATAATGAATTCCCTTTTTCTAATACTTGGACTTGCTTTTTAATTTTCAGGTTGTCTTCAGTGACATTGATGTCCTGTTTTAAACTAGGAAGTCTCATAACTTCATTTTCAACATCAGGCGGTGCTTGCTGTAGTCTGAACACTTCTTCTTCCGCTGATGTATGCTGTAGAATTCTTTATTTTCCTGTCACAGTATCACTTTGTTTATAACATAAGCCTGAAATTTACCACACTCACTTGTTACGCTTTTTCGTTTTTTAGTTATGTCTCTTTTCCTCATTCAGCCATTCTTGTTCTCTCCTCAAACCATCTCTGTCCTTTTTTGCAGAAGATAACTTTTACTGATGTCTTCTACTGTAGACTCAAGTTCTTTAATTTTTTTGGTAGACTCAACTTTTTCACTTTGTAGAACTGGTACTTTTTTTTTTTTTTTTTTTGCAGCTCGTGAATTTGAGAGTGATCAGGGACTCCAAAGCTGAGCCACCTTGCTGTAAGGATTGTTCAAGTTCTTCAGTTTGTTCTTCATAGTCGTTTAGTTCTTTTTGACACTGACGACCTATTTCTGTTGATGTGCCTTCTGTAATACTGACATTTCACGTTGATAGTCGTCACTTTATGACCTTGCTTCTGCTGAAGTTCCTTGATGGTATTTTGCAGGTTGAAAATTTCACTTTATTCGGAGGAGGTGTGGAATGCGGTCTGGAATCTTTGCTGCTGCTTCTGAATCTGATTTTCCATGGCCTTGTTACGTAGTTGCAGTGTTGTGAAATCTTGGGTATTTATTAGTGAATGAAAGCACATTTTTCAGTGGAAAAATATCAACCCTAAAAGACTGTGATAAAATAGCTCATTTTTACACATGAAGGTATCATGTTTTCTTTATTACAGAATTACATTTTTAGGCATGCTTCTCATTGTGCACAGGCAGACCCTCCAGGGCTTTGACATTATGGTAAAGGGTCCTTGCCAAGAATCAGTATGTGTCCTGCACCTTGTCTCTGTTTCCATAGGATATGCCTGCAGTTGCTGTTGAAGATAGACAGCATCTGGGGTATAACCCAGAAACCCAGTGCCATTGTATAGGAAGCTGAACAAATTATAGTGTGAAGACACCATATCTCCAACTCTTTCTACTGGATAATCTGAGTTAATTCACCAACCTCATTTTTGGATAACTGATCTCTGTTTCATTAAAGATACATTCTTTTCATTTAAAGGTTTAATCTCTAATTCTCATTCTTAATTTATTAGTCTTTCAAGTTTAGCTTAGAAGAATAATGCTTTCCACATCCATTTTCTATACTAAGACTCCAAAATTTCGTTTCTTGAGAAACATTAGAATTCTCTGTTCATTGTGTCTTTTTTTTAGGCAACTGAGTTTTGAGTTTTTGTAAATTCTCAATTTTCTCATTGTTCTCTGACAAGATCTGGTGTGTATGATGTTTACTTACTCACCCTGGTATTCAAACTAATCCATTTCTTTCTTCTGGTCCTGTAAGGAATGAAGTCTGTCCCTTGGTGGTGCTAGTAGTTTGCACTTGAGTATTAAACTAAAGGTGGCAAATGGTTTCCACTTGACTACTAAACGTTGGAGGTTTGAACCCACTCAGCCACACCATGGAAGAAAAGCCTAGCTTTTGGCTTCCATAAAGATTATACCCAAAAAAAAAAGCCAATGGAACAGTTCTACTCTATAACACATAAGGCTACTGTGAATGAAAATTGACTCAATGGCAGTTTTGTTTTGTTTTTTTAAGGACTGAAGTAGTTGCATCTTACTCTGATTTTCATCTTAAGTTATATTTTGATGATGTTTTGTTTCCTTCTCAAGATTACCTTCTGTTGTGTTCAGCTTAGATACCTCAGGTTCTAGTTTTGTAATGTCTGGAGTTTTAGGCTCAGTCACAAGTACAGCTCGACTCTTCTGTTCCCTGAGTTGTTCTAGTTTTTCTTTCAGATTATCACATTCTGTTTTCATGGATGCAAAAATTTGGTACTTTTCCTGTGTGATTTGCCATAAAATTAATTTTTTTAAGACCTGAGGGTATTTATCTACTTCTCCTGAAGCTCTGTACTTCTTCGAGTTTTTCAATTAAAAAAAAAAAAAAAATCCTTTCTCTTTTATTGTCAACTGCTTCTGTTCTAAGCAAGATGAAAAACTTCCTTTAGTTTCCAAATAGTCCGTATAGCATTCATTGACTCAGTGTTCTTTTTGAATTCTGCTATTTCAATTTTTTGTTTGTTTATTTTTCCTTGAGTGTATTAATTGAAAACTCATTTTCTAGTGTAAGGCAAGACCTATCTAGGTTATGTTATTTTTAATTTTTTCAATACTTTTTTTTACTTGCTTATTCCAGTAGCTGCTTTTAACACCCACACCATTTTGCTCCTAATTGTCCTTTTTCCATTTTTAGAGCTTTTTTTTAATATGATGAGTTTTTTCCCCCCCAAAATTTGATTACTACCACAATTACATTCCGCCATCGCCACTACAAAGAATTAATTCCCACAACACCTCTGTTTTTTTTTCCTTCTCCCCTCCCCCACATCATCTCAACTCCTGTTTTCCCGCCTGATGTTGTGGTTCTAGCAACAGGACTACAACTCCAAGAAATGGAAGCAGGGATGACTCCTGTCATGAATGATAGTAAACTGAGGGGGAGATACTAACTAGATAAGCAATCCAGCACAGTGACCAACCTAACATCCCTTCCACAAGTGGAAAACATAGGGTAGAAGTAGAGGAAAGTAGCGGAGAGTAAAGGACTGAATAAATGGGTTACTCGATGAGGTAAATAAAAAAAAATTATAGTAATGCCTAAAAAGAGGTTAAGAGCATGAGATAATATTATCTCTCCGTCAACTATACTAGATGTCTGAAAAGATGATGCCATGTAGTAATGAGACCATTAATGCTTTTGGAACCTGACAGGATGGAGTAGAAGCCTAAAAACCTGAGTGGTCTCACGCTGGGAGACATTTTGGTAATACGATAAGATGGTGTACTAGACTAATTGTTGATGACTGATGGGGACTCCAGAAATATGCTAGTATCTTTTGACTCTTATTTTTCAGGTTACTGTTAATACACTATGACATCGTATAACACTGGCATAATTGGTAAGATTATAATACTGATATTGATGGTCAAATGCATTGAGAGACTGAGTAAAAGTTTCCTCAGTATGTAATACCAATGGAAAATGATGTGTCTGAGAAAGAACTGGATCTAGCTAATTATCAATTATTGATATGCTAAATAGTTCTGCAGGAGCTTATTGTACAAACAGTGTTAGATTAAGGGACTGAAGAGTAATCCCCCAAATATTAGGCATGTAGAAGGAACTATAGTCAAAAATCAGGAGCGTACTGTGGAATGATGAATTAGTTTATCCAAACATTTGGTCTTTGTTCCTGGCTTCTGAAAGGTAATCTCTAAACCCATTGAATTTTCCCAAGTGATTGGAAGGTCTTGTAATTAATATAGGGCTCCAAACTACCTGACAATATATGCTAAGGAGATGACTCAGGTTGGAGACTGGCCGTGTGACAAAGATCTACAAGGTGAAAGCCACCCTCCTATTGGGAAGGGAATGGGTACTGGAAAATGAGTCAGTCATGTGGGCAGTGATTCAATCAATAATGCCTGTATAATGAAACCTCAATAAAAACACTGGACACTGATGCTTGGGTGTGCTTTCTGGTTGGTGATAGGCGTAGATGCACCAGGAGAGCAAAGCATACTTAGGGAAAAAAAAGCTGCACACTAGTAACCCTCCCATACCTCACCTTATACGTCCCTTCTTACATTTTCTTTTTACTATAATAAAACTGTAATTGTAAGTATAGTGCTTTTCTGAGTTCTCTGAGCCATTCTAGTGAATTATGGAACCTGAAGGGGTAGTAGAAACACTCACATTTGTAGCCCATTCATTAGAATTCCAAGTGTCCTGGAAACCCCCAACCTTGTGGCTGGTATCTAAAGTCTTGTGCACACTTGGAAGTCTGGAGGACCATATCCCTTAATGTGTGAAATCTGACCTAACTCTGAGTGGTTGGGGTCAGAAGAACTAATTGCACTTAGTGTCAGAACAAAATTGAGTGGATTTTAGAGGTAGTGTCAGAAATAGGATTTGCTAGAATGACCCTGACTCATGGAAACATTCGGTTTGAGAAGAGAAAGGATAAAAGGGTGTGAGAATCAGGAACTTTTGAATCTTGGATGGCTATAGAATTAACCGTGGTATGAAACTCAACTGAACTGCAATAAGTTAGTAAAGGTAAACATTACCAATGGAATTCAGAAAGGGTAGATCTAATTCCTGAGGAGTAGGTTCACTGGATACTTGAGGAAATGCAGATTAACAACAAAAAATATGTAATCTCTTGGTTATTGTGGAACCCCTGGTGGCATAGTGGTTAAGCACTGTGGCTGCTAACTAAAAGGTTGGTAGTTCGAATCCACCAGGTGTCCCTTGGAAACTCTGTGGGACAGTTCTGCTCTGTCCTGTAGGAACGCTATGAGTTGGAATTGACTCAACAGCAGTGGGTTTGTTTTTTTGGTTATTATAGGAGTCCTGGTAGCACAGTGGTTAAGAGCTTGGCTGCTAACCAAAGGTTGGCAGTTCAGATCCACCAGCCACTCCTTGGAAACCCTATGGTGCAGTTCTACTCTGTCCTATAGGGTCACTATGAATCAGAATTGACTCAGTGGCAACAGGTTTTTTTTTTTTTTAATAATTTTTATTGAGCTTTAAGTGAACGTTTACAAATCAAGTTAGTCTGTCACATATAAGCTTATGTACACCTTACTCCACACTCCCACTTACTCTCCCCCTAATGAGTCAGCCCTTCCAGTCTCTCCTTTCGTGACAATTTTGCCAGCCTCTAACCCTCTCTACCCTCTTATCTCCCCTCCAGACAGGAGATGCCAACACAGTCTTAAGTGTCCACCTGATACAAGTAGCTCACTCTTCATCAGCATCTGTCTCCAGCCCATTGTCCAGTCCCTTCCATGTCTGATGAGTTGTCTTCAGGAATGGTTCCTGTCCTGGGCCAACAGAGGTTTGGGGACCATGACTGCCGGGATTCCTCTAGTCTCAGACAGACCGTTAAATCTGGTCTTTTTATGAGAATTTGGGGTCTGCATCCCACTGATCTCCTGCTCCCTCAGGGGTTCTCTGTTGTGCTCCCTGTCAGGGTGGTAATCGGTTGTAGCCGGGCACCATCTAGTTCTTCTGGTCTCGGGATGATATAAGTCTCTGGTTCGTGTGGCCCTTTCTGTCTCTTGGGCTCATAGTTGTCGTGTGACCTTGGTGTTCTTCATTCTCCTTTGATCCAGGTGGGTTGAGACCAATTGATGCATCTTAGATGGCTGCTTGTTAGCATTTAAGACCCCAGACGCCACATTTCAAAGTGGGATGCAGAATATTTTCATAATAGTATTATTTTCCCAATTGACTTAGAAGTCGGCAATGGGTTTTTTGTTGTTGTTGTTGCCGTAAGTGTGAAAGAAGGAGATGGACCACGTTTAGATGCTGGCCAGTCCAAACTACAATCTCTAGTCCTAGGAACCTCACCGCAGATATATGTTGAGGAAGATACTGAAGGTGGGTGAAGTTTGGATTTTGGCCAGTCAGCTGTTACCCTCAGAGCCATCTCCAGAGGCAAAAGTTAGGTTGAAACAACCAGTATGAAGAAGGCTAGACTGGTTCCCAAAACAATAGAGGAAGACAAAAGGGAGAGTTAGGGGCTTATCCCAGCAGGGTACAATCTGTAAATGGTTATTAAGAAATAGGACAAATAAAGCAAACATTGACGGGGAAAAACAAAGGAGAAAGAGAAAGGGGAGTTTTAAGGGACTTGCTCAGCTGGGTGGAGATATTTAGATGTTTTTTAAGAAATAGGATGAATAAAGCAGACATCGATGGGGTTGAAACAAAAGTTTTAACGCAGCACTCTTGGAGCTTGTGTGGATCAATAGGCAGTCCTGCTGGTCCTCTAACATTAAAGGCCCTGAACCATTCTTCTCTATTCATCCTGCTTTGGAAGAATTTGAAAGGTTGCAAGTCAAACAAGGCAATGAGACACCTGACCTCTCTTCACCTGGAGCAATGTTCCTTCAATCTAATCGAGACAAGGAATGATGAAAGGGCTAGAGTCCCATAGCTCAACTCCCCATCCCCAGGAACCCAAGGCCTATGCATACATGTGGGTAAAATGGTTAGTAGTTGGAGAAGTTTCTGAGACTCTGTGTCAAGGGATCACTATGCACTGTAGTTGCAAAACCTACTGGTAAAGTCCTAATAGAGACTAAAATTAAGAGAATTTAGAAATACAAAGTTTGATGAAATTAAGGTGAAAGTTTGGAAGAAAATTGGAATTTTAAATCAGGCATTGTATGAAGTGGTTCTGTTTGCTTTACCTGAATATTCTACGAAAATGGATATCATGTCTGAGGGGGAAAGACTTCTGCTACCTGGTCTTGTAAAACCAAATCCTGTTGGTAAAGTCTTAACGGGGGCTACAGTTAGGTTGGGAAACTATAGAAATTCAGTTGTTGATGGGATTAAGCCTTCACCTGAATGTACTATGGAGACAGATACTGTGTGTATTTGGGGAACATTTCCCTTACCTAATATTATAAAAAAGAAGGCGTGTAAATCAGCCCTTTAGTCAGTAGTAATTGGACATGCTCAGCTGGAACCAATAAAGTTGCCTGAGCCCAGACAGGTGGCTAATTTCAGAAAGTATAGAATAGAAGCTAGGGTTCTGGTACAGGCAGATTCTTTGTCTAAAAGCCAGTGTGTAAAGCTTATGCCAAACCTGTGAATGCCACCAAGCCACAACAGCTGGCATTTTAGACCAGAAAATTTCCATTTGACAGACAGTTACTAGCTGGGTATTGTACATGATTTGGATTACAACAATAATTGAAGGTTCTAAAATAACCTTTGAAGTTGAAATGCCCATAATACCTTGGACAATGTCAGAGGCATGCTCTAATAGGGAAAGCAATGCCCAGAAGAGTTGCATAATAAGACAGAAATAGCTTATAAAGAAACATGTTACTGGGGAAATGCAAAGAGGTACTCACAAGCAGGGAGTCTCTTTTACCCTGTGTCCAAATTTGGAATCACCCGAGGTGCTCCAAGACCCTACTGCCACTTGAGCAGTGCCCAGTAAATAACACTTGATTGACCGACAACAACCAAAAAAACCTACTTGATTTATGGATGGCCGTTCTAAGGTGAACATACTGCATCCTGTTTGGAACACTGCCACCCTGATTGAAAACTGTGAAAAGAAAGTAGATCACTAGACTGAATTATAAGTTCTTTACTGCTACTTTGGTTTTTTACCAACTCATGGGCATTAGCCAATGGCCTGGCTGTATGGTCAGGCAGAAGGACAATAGAAAACTGGCTTATAAAAGGGGTGCCCATATGCACGATCTTACAGAATTCACTTTGGAAATTTGAGGAGCCCATTAAAGTTGTTAGCTATTGACTCGTGACTCGTGGCTACCTTATGTACAAGAGAACAGAATATTACCCAATTTTGAGTCATCTTCATAATTGCCAGCATGTTCCAGTCTATCATTGTACCTACTTTGTCCATCTGGCTCACCCACAGTCTTCTTCACCCTTGTTGACCCTCTGTTTTACCAAATACAATGTCCTTCTCCAGCAACTGGTCTTTCCTGATGAGGTGTACAAAGCAAGCAAGTCAGACAGTGTTTTGTTGTGATCCATAGGGTTTTTGTTGGCTAATTTTTGGAGGTATATAGCCAGGCCCTTCTTCCTAGTCTTAGACTGGAAGTGCCACTGAAAGCTGTCCACAGTGAGCAATCCTGGTGGTACTTGAAATACTCATGGCATAACTTGCAGCATCATAGCAGTCTGCAGGCTACCACAGTACAACAAACCGACAAACAGGCAATAAAGTAGAATGTGCCAGTTCCCATCAGAAGAATCCCTTTCCAGGATTAAATGGTAATTGAAGCCAATGAGCACATATCCTGGTGTGCTCATTTGAGGTGATTACTTGGGTCCATGAAATGAATGGATATAAGGAAACTGAAGCAATGAAGAGATAGCCTGAACCTAGACATACTCTTCTCACACTGAGAAACAAACTTCCAATAAGAATTGTTCTGTTTGCCAACAAGTTAGAGACTGCAAATGGCTTTCTGGCAGATTTCAGTTGGATTGATGACAGTAGCCCAGGGAGACTACAAATAGGTCCTGACAGGCGGAGACACTGATTCTGGACTCTCATTTGTTTACCTAGTGGTAGACACAAATGCTAAGATTAGTGTAAAAGAAGAGGAACAGAAAATACTGCAAATTTGGACTACTGAGTCACATTTTATCAGACCAAGGAACACGCCTTCATCCACAGAGTAACAGTCTGATAGAGAATTGCAAAAGGAAATTGAAACATTGGTTATCTAAAATGGGGGAAGATATTGGCATGAAGGGCTGGTTTACATGTCTTCAAGAGTTTGTGCTCACATTCAACATGCGGGGTGCCAAGGAAGAATCCCTACTATATAGATTCCTCCACTTTTCTGATGGATCTGGGGAAGAAGAGTTTGGGGAGATGCTAGGATGACTGTACAGTTCTTCCCATGGAGGGTTAGTACTTCTATAACTATACAATTCTTCCCCTCATCACTTCAGTTATTTTGCTTTTTTCCTACATCACCTCAAATGTCTTTATTCCTACCTGATGCAATGATCCCAAGACCAGGGCTGCAACTACAAGTAATGAAAGCAAGGATGGTTTTTAAGCAGGAAATTCTAACTGTATATTTTAACCTTTTCGTCAGAATTCTTAAGGGCATGATGGGATGGGTTGTGCCCTCACCCCATCTGGTAAAATTGAGGCTAAGAGTGAATGCAGCTATATTGCCCAGTGCCAGGATAGCCAAATAGTTCTGTATCTAACTCTATCCTATTTGAATGGGAGTGGGCTGAGGAGGGGGTACTTGCTAGAATAGTATTGCTGTTGACAGTCTAGACTAGCACATTAGCCAAATCTAATGTCCTGTCCAAAGGTGGATAACGTTTATGGAGAAGGAGGTGGAGAAGGAGGGCTAGTAGGCAAGGGTAAAGGAATGTATAATTTATGCACCGAAGGAAATCCAAAAATATAATAATGCCTACAGGGAAGTTCAGAACAAGAATGGTATTATCTCTCAGCTCAATTAAAGGCTGAAGTAATATATCGGTGAGAACACTTATGATTTTGTAACTGGACAAGATGAAATAAATGGAAGCTTACAACATGTGTGGCCTTATCCTGGAAGACATATCTACACAATGAAAGCTTAATAAAAATTCTGGACACTGAAGTTCAAGTGAGTTTGCTGGTTTCCTGGTTGGTGATAGACATCAGTGCACCAGGAAAGTAACATGTCTCTGGAGACACTGAAGCTCCGTGTTGGATATACTCCAAGATCCTGTTCTATGTGTTTTTTGTTTTGTATCTTTTTTTGCTGTAATAAAACTGTAATCATAAGGATAGCACTTGAATTCTTGGAGTTGTTCTACTGAATTGTCAAACCTAAGTAGGTAATGGAAACATACAGAATTTTTAGCCAGTAATTTAGAAGTACGGATTATCCTGGGAGCCCTCTAACTTTTGGCTGGTGTCCTGAGGGGGTAGTGGGAACCATCACATTTGTAGCTATTTCTTTAAAAGTGCAGGCGTCTGGCAACTCGAAGCATATAACTTGTGTCTGAAGACTTGGGCAGACTTAGCAGCCTGGAGAACTATGTCCCTTCAAATGCAGCATCTGACCAAACTCTGAGTAGGTAGGGTCAAAGGAACTGTGTTGAAATTAGCATCAGAAGAGAATTGAATTTGGACTAATACTCTGAATGTCCTATAGGGTCGCTATGAGTTGGAATCAACTCAATGGCAACTGGTTTGTTTTTTTTTTTAATACTCTAAAAGAAAAATAATAATCCCAGACACTAACATATACTTCCCAGTAAACCAAAAAACCAAATCAGTTGCTGTCAAGTCATTTTCAAGTTATGGCAACCCCACGTGTGTTGGAGTGGAACTGCGATCCATAGGGTTTTCAATGGCTGTGACCTTTCAGAAGTAGATTGCTAGACCTTTCTTCTAAGACTTCTCAGTAAAAGAAATATAAACTGATTTTAAAAATACGAAAATCAGATTAAACATTAGCCATAAATAAAAGAGAATTAAATTTAAATACCACTTTTTGCATATCAAACTAACAGGTTTAAGAGTTTGATAATACACAGTGTTGATAAGGGTGCTGAGAAATAAGTGTACTCATATGCTGTTGAAAAGGATTTGCAAGGGAACGTTCTCCTTTTAAAAATGAAACTTTAAAATCTTAGGGCTTTTGGATGATGGGGAGATGTTGTAGGAGGTAGTCACTTGCCTCTGTTAATTTCTCAGTCCTTTATCTGTTTAGACATTGTATTAAGATGCTGGATGGAAGGATCATTCCAGTAACCAATTTACTGCAAACCTGAAAAAAATGAAAAAGGAGGCAGGTGAGTAGTAATTCATAGGTAGCATTATTACCAAATTCCCAGCAACCAAATCAAGAGTACAGAGGAAAATCATGTACCTCAAAAGTAAAAAAAGTACACATTTAGTGCCTCATTTCAAATTAAAATATAATCATCCATTCATCTTTATATTCACATTCCATTGCCCATCATCCCTCCCATTTGGATCATTTCTCCACTATCTCTTTCTTTATATCCCTGATTACTTCCCCCAGATCCTAAACCATCAAATAATCTGACCTTATACTGAATATAGAAGACTTGCAACCATTTTGTTCACTCAGCCGACTCACTGGCCAAAACCACTCAGATGGCTACTCAACCAAAAGATGGCAGCCTAAAAAAGGGAAAATATAGAAATACTCAACAAACGTACATCTTCCAACTTTGTATTAGATGGCAGTCATTTCACTTCCCTTTGGAAAAGCCATAGAAGGGGAAGCCAGCTGTCTGAGCTTCTTAGTGCTGCTATACCACAAATCCCATAAGTGGGTGGCTTGTACAAATAGAACTTCCTTTTCCTTATAGTTGAGGAGGCTAGAAGCTTGAATCCAGGGTACCTACTGGCTTAGGGGAAGGATGTCTCTATCTGTTTGCTCTAGAAGGGGATCCTTGTTTCAACTTCTGTAACCTCGGTGTTCCTTGGTGATCTTCACATGCCATCTATATTTCCTTTGTTTGTGCTTGTTCCTGTGTTTAATCTGTTCTTTTTATAACTAGGAAGTGATTAGATTTAGGACACACTCTACATTGATATGGCCTCATTAACAAACACAAACAAACAAACAAAACCCTCTTCTCAAAAGAGATTACATACACAAGTATAGGAGGTAGGATTCTGTCTTAGTTGTCTAACGTTGCTACAGCAGAAACACCAGAAATGGGTGGCTTTAACAAACAAATTTATTTTCTCAGAGTTTAGGAGGCTAGAAGTCCAAGTTCAGGGGTCCACCTCTAGAGAAAGTCTTACTCTCTTTCTGTCCGTTCTGGGCGAAAGTCCTTGTCTCTTTTGAGCTTCTATTCTTCGATTCCTTGGAAATCATGTACTGTGTATCCTCCCCTCCATGTGTGCTTGCTTGCTTGCTTAGTCTGCTCTTCTATATCTCAAAAGAGATTGGCTTAAGACACATCACACACTAATACTGCCTCATTAAAATAATAAAGAAAACCCATTCCCAAATGGGAATACTATAACCACAAGTATAAACCAATACCAAACCCGTTGCCATCGAGTTGATTCCAACTCATAGCAACCCTACAGGACAGAGAAGAACTGCCCTATAGGGTTTCCAAGGAGTGGCTGGTAGATTCGAACTGCCAACCTTTTGGTTAGCAACCGAATGTCTAACCACAGCACCATCAGGGCTCCTAACCACAGGTATAGGAATTAGGATTTGCAACACATATTTTTTGGGGATACAATTCAATCTGTAAAATCAGGGACAAATTTTAAAACCCAGCTACACTACAACTTAGAAGATTTCTGTGGTAGCCTAAACTCTCTCTGCCCGTGTACAATTCAAGGGATTAAAATGTTTTAGTATTCCAAGTGTGGGAGCTGAAGTCCGTATTACCACTGGAAGTCTTCTGTTGGCATGAGTGGAACCAGCCTTAGGACAACTGAGAAGTCATGGAAAGAACCAGAGTCTTAGAGGCCATGGCCAATCTACTATGTGCCAGGAGACAGTTCTACTTCTCAAGGGCTCTTTGGTAAAGTTATGGTGCCTATATGAAATTCTCAAATCACGTCCAAACCAAAACACAACCCATTGCTGTCGAGTTGGTTTTGACTCAAAGCGACCCTATAGGACAGAGTAGAACTGCCCCATAGAGTTTCTAAGGACCGACCTTTTGGTTAGCAGCTGTAGCTCTAAAGCACTACACCACCAGGGTTTCCTCAAATCACATAGGCTTTCATAATGCTTTTAAAACTGTTACGCTTTCAAATGGCATATGCATGACTCATTCATAATATGAAGTTAGAAATACAAATATGTATACTTCTGTGATACTCTCAGAGCCCTGGTGGCCCAGTGGTTAAGAGCTATGGCTCCTAACCAAAAGGTTGGCAGTTGAAATCCACCAGCCACTCCTTGGAAACCCTATGGGGCAGTTCTACTCTGTCCTGTAGGGTCGCTGTGAGTCGGAATCGACTCGACAGCAATGGGTTTGGATTTTTTTCGTTTGGTGATACTCTCTAACCAGGAACTTAGAAATTGTTATCACTTATAAGCTGTAAGAAACTATAAGTTGCTTGGAAAGTTTCTGAATTTAAAAACAGAAAAATAAAAATATATGAAGCATGTGAGAAATGTAAAAAACATCCCTAAGTTGGCTTGGCATATACCTGATATGGTAAAAGAAATGTAACGTAGAATTAAATTTCTATGAAGTGGCCTTGAGACAGTAGGAATATTGTAAACAACTCCTTAATCTCTAAAAGATACAATATTAGACAAATATCTAATGTCCAGGAAAAGATGTAACATGACATCATCTGGCCCCCACCACATGAGACCAAGGCTAGAAAATTGTATATAAGCAGTGGGTTGAAGCTCATTCTTTGAGAAGAAGACAGAGGTAAAGAATATCTCTTTAGTCTCTGACTCTCTCCAAAGATTAAGAGCGTTTGGAAACTGCCCACCACCACCAAACTCGGGCCCTGGCTTTGAGGGTCCTCCAGTGAGTTTGGCCACAGTCAAGTCTTCCTCCCGAGAACCTCTCATAAAAGGTAAAAGACTGAAGTCTAAGATTGGGACACTAACCATTAAACTAACATTATAATTGTAAATTCTGATTCTCAGGTGCTAAAATGAATGTGTTGAGGTCTTACTTGTGTGCTTTCCCATCACCACCATGCAATAAACAAAATAAGTTTATGCGTGACATACCTGAGTACCTCTCTATGGATTACTAAATTTCTAAGATTAAAAATCATCTAGGACAGGTGACAGAATAAATTTCTTTACCGCTTAAGCCTACCTGCATTAGGCTTCTGTTACTTGCAGTCCAAAGCATCCTTACAGATACTCTTAACCATGTTGGTTGATAAATACGCTGAAATTTAGAGTGTGTATGTTATGTCTTTCAATTAGATTCTCAGCTCCAAGGAGCAGATACATATTGTAGGCAAGACAGCAGTAAACCTTGTCAGTAATAGGTGCTGACTCTGTAAAAAAAAAAAAACTCCCACAATCTCTCTCATCCACATTTGCATATATATGACACCCATAAGGAAGCATGTAACCTAAAGATCTATGTTCAGACACTCTATGCAGCTCTACACAGAAGCATGCCAAATCCTCACTAATGGACTTGATTTGCTTTAAGACCAGACTATTCAAGGAAACAGCAGACTCTCAAAGCTGTAAAACAGAAAATTACTCAGTTATTTAAAATAGTTAAGAACTCGGCTGCTAACCAAAGAGGTCGGCAGTTCAAATACACTGGCCACTCCTTGGAAACCCTATGGGAGCAGTTCTACTCTGTCCTTTAGGGTCACTATGAGTTGGAATTGACTTGATGGAAACGGGGTTTTTGGGGTTTATTTCAAAAAGTTAATTATGACTTACTTCTGTCGTGAAATAAATTTAATAGTCTGTGAGCCAACAGTTTAAAAAAATAAAGTAGAAAATATCAACATGCATTACATATGTTAAGAGGGTTACATGAAACTTTTGTTTCAAGTGCCTGTTTGGGGGGTAAGTGCTTTAATAAATGTATTTTCTCAATGTGGGTGGCACATAGAAAGTTTGATAAACACTGATACTAAAAGAATCATCAAGTACCATCTGGTGGTAAAAGCCATATCTGCATTTGAAGCAAGAAGGGCAGAACAGTAACTGCACTGATGAAAGCACTCATCCAACAGTTTGGAAGTTGGAAGGGATCTTAGAATTGACCGTATCAATTCCAACATCCAGTGCAAGTATCCTTTGAACCATATCAAGCCCCTCCTTGACTCCATCCACAAGGAAGGCACTCACACCACTTCTAAGCAAATCTAACTATTGAAAAGCTGATCAATTTTCTTCTCCTTAATTGTTCCTTGTTAGACTTAGTACTGCCGTCTTGGATAATACAAATTCGGTTCTATTGTTTTCAACTCTGCATTATCAGCCAATTTAATATTATTGATTCCATCAAGCAATACTTACTGAGTGCCTACTGTGTGCTAAGCTGTGGGGATACAGTGGTGAGCAAGACAGAGAAAGGAGACAAAAATAATTAAAAGATGATGATGAAAGAATGCAGAATATGAATAGTATAGAGAATAATGAGATCTACTTTAGGAAGGTGAAAAGGGAAGGGCTCTCCGAAGAGGGGATGGCAGTGATGAACCCAAGGGAAGGAGAGAAAATCAGTCATGCAAAAGGCATCCCAGAGAGGAAGAACAGCAGACAGAAACGCTCTGGGGCAGGAGCAGACTGTTCAGTGTTCCACTAGCAGAAAGAAGACACAAGAGGGTGGGGGGAGGTTGGGCTGGAGAACAGTGAGGAAACAGGAAAGAACAGAAACAGTGGTTGGAGAGAGCAGCAGTCCCAGGACCAAGATATCTGGAATTAATCTCAAGGTTACACTGTATATGTTTAATGATGAACAATAGTACTAAAAGGGGAGGTAGATGAAACAGTAGATAATACAAATATATCTAATCACTAATTCTCATTGATCCCTTTTTCCTAATGTTTCTAACATTTGTCTCTTTTCAATTCTCAAATCTACACGACCTTATGTGGTTCCTATTCCCCTGAGTAAAAAGCATTTCACTGTTTTGCATATCAGAGTGGTTAAAACCGAAAAAGATTCAGGACACAGTGTTGGGAGGAGCAGGATGTGTGTGAGGGAAAGAGTACTATTAGACAGTACACGTGGGCTTTAGAAGGAGGTGAGCATGAAGTTTCACAATGTGATGGCCTGTCATTAGAGATTAACTCCATAATTTACAGCATATCCATGCCCTCCTATAGAATAAATAGTAACCAATATGAACTAGAAGAGTTAGACGTGGAAAGATGTTCAAGACATAGTGTTAGAGAGAAGAAGATAAGATTAAAAAGGTATTGCAAACAGCAATCAGGATTTGTATTCCTTCTTCAAACAGCCCAATAATGATGGAGTAAAGCATCGAGGGGCTGCATTTGCAGCTCTCCAGCCATGCCACCAGAAATAACAATACCTCATAGGCTAAAATTCTCTCCCAGAAGAGACTACTGGCATTGCCTTTGGTTTCATGTAACATGACTGGATGATGGATTATACAAGAGGTTCAGTGAAAGGGGCAGTTCCAGGACAAAGTCAACCTTTTTTCCTTGTGAACTGAATGAACAGCATCACTGTTAACAGAGCTGGGACTTGGGAATGGGATTTGAGCACAGTTTTGGAAATATTGAATTCGAGGTCATTCAGACACCTTAAGTTGTTGAGATTTACAGTTGGCATTCAGACCTTCCGGTTAGGGTAACCAGGTCATGAAAAGGTGTAGCACATCACACAATGCAGTGTAGAGTTTTACCTTGAACCTGATGAAAAATGAAAGGTTTCAAGTAACGAAAAGATAGGATAAGATCAGTGATTCTGAAAAATCGCTCGCCTACAACATAAACGCTTGGATGAGGATGGGGGCTAGACTAGAATTAGATAGATCAATGAGGACTACTTGCCGGAGGTCAGGTGAGAGATAAGAGCCCACAGAAGGGGTCTGGTGTTCGGGAAGGTGAAAAGGGAACAGACTCCCTCTGTCTACAACCCATCTTCTGCTCAGCTGCTGCAAATTTTTCATATATACACCCAAATTGGGTCAGTCCCCCTAAAAGAAAACCCACATTCCTCAGGTTTGTATCAAGACCTTCCATGATTTGTTTTCTGTCAGCATCTCCAGAATCTTCTCTTGCCACCCTCCATACTATGTAAAGCTACCCTAACACATCGTTTGGCCTCAATTCCTATACCTCTGCTCATGCTGTTTTCTTCTGCCTGCAAACACCTATTTATCGTTTCACGACTCACCTCCAGCACTGTGAGAAAGAGAAAAGCAGCAAGGAGGTCTAGAAGCTGGCCTGACGCTATGAACCAAGCTTTGTTAAGGGTAGAAGCTGGCCTGGTGCTCACAACGGGGCAGTGTTCTCCTGTTGGGCATAAGCAAACTCATGAACACCAAAGCAAGGTCACACGTCAGTCGTAATGAACTGAGACCAGACAAGGTCTTTTTATAATTCTGTCTGAACACAGACAATAACAAGGTCACCATGTCACCCACAAAATGTGATGGTATGAACCCATGGTGTTGAGAATGATGATGGTTTGATGACAATCAGGGTGACGATGGTGACAAAAACTACCATTCTCAAGCACATACAACGGTTGGAAGCTTTCCATGTTTAACTCCTTTCACTCTCACAGCCACCCCTGATAGAGATTTCATCATTTTCCCAAGAAGGACTCTGTAGGAGGTTGCAAACTATAACAGACCAAACAGAATCATAGGTGCCCTCCAAGGATAATTGGCTTTATCAACACTATTTTAGAGATTTTGTGGCTGTAACTGAGGGCAACAGATACCAGCTTGGCTCACAGCTACTACATATTGAAAAACTTCAACCACATAATATTCAGAGTGGAGGCAATTTTCTAACAATAAGAGGAATTTATTGAGAGTTTTCCTTATGCCACACCTAGTTAGAAGTACTTTCATTAATCTCTTCTAATCATCACAACTAAAGCAAGGTTCACATTATTATCCCCAAATTAAAGAGAAGGAGATTGAGGTAGAAAGAAGAAAGTAATTTACGTAAGATTCATTGAAGGAATTCCTCATTTAATAACACGGCATTTTGACAAAAATTTAAGTTGTAATATATTACAGTGAAGGTACCCATCATAATGTCACAGATATTAAAGGTTTTGAGTATTTAAAAATGTTTTCAAGTATTCATTTATGGATTCACGCGGGATTATTGGCCTGTTTGTTTCAGAGGGAAAATGCAGTTTAAAGAAGCTTTGATGGAAAGCACCCCGAAGGTCAATGTCTAGTCTCTACAGCCAGGTGTTGTCTTAGATGATTCGGATTCAGTGGGTCCAGACTGAGTCCTAAGCATCTGTGTAGTTTTGAAAAGTTCCACAGGCTGTGCAGATGTGCCTTTTGTGTTGGGCTCCACAGCCTTAGAGTCTTCACAGTCCTAACCCAAACGTTCCTTGAAAGTTTAGATGTTGGGAGACATAGAGGGCATCATCAACTGGGGCAGAGAAGACCTGAAAGTACAAAAACTCTCCTAGGGAGTTAAAAAAGTCATGCTTTAGTTTTACTATTTCTCTGTATTTCTTGTTGTCTCTAAAATATTTTATAACTAACATACTTATTCTTAAGTAAGCAGAGTTGCAAAGAAAATTACCAATAAACAGCAAAAAACAAATATTCCAGTAAATAATAAATAAGCCAGTATTCCAATAAACATTAATGAGACCTTTTTTTTTTCTAAATCTGAGGTGATACTGAAAAGAATGATACTTTGTCCTAATCAATTTAATGGCAAGTCAGATTTTTGTAAAATGGCACTTGATAAAAGGAAAATCGTCTTGAATTCAACACTGCTAGAGGTGTACAGCAGTGTACAGATTTTGCATTTATTTGGTCAGTGTAAACTGAAAGCTGGAGAAGAAATAATACTGAGTTCAATGCACTTAGATTCACTAATTTCAATAATACTGAGCTCAGTGCACTTAGATTCACTAATTTCACCGGAGAGTGCCTCCAAATATTCAGCATTTCTGTATGCAGTTACCTATCGGCTTACTTCACCAAAGCACAGTAACACCTCCGGTATGCCAGAAGCTGCTCTAAGTACTTCACCAATATTAAATGTCATTTAATCTTCACAACCACCATATGTGGCTTTATCATTCATATTTTTCAGGCCAGGAAACTAAGATACAGAATGGTTTAGCCACAGGTCAGCTCCCCCTGGCCCCAGCAATACAGAATTCTACAGCTACAAATATCAATATTGAGGCTGAGAAACCATGGTCCTGTCCTCCCAGGTTCCGGATATATGAATTATCAAGACCAAAGCGTCAGAACCAGTAGCTTGCTGACCATAGATATGTTCTGTTTGAATTACTCAGATTTTTTATTTTTAATTAATTTACAATCATGGCCCACATTTAAAATATAAGAAGATCTCGCACACAAATCTGCATTTCCAGCTTCTTTCACAATCTCAGAAGATCTGGTAATTTCTGACATTCTCACCTACTACAGGGCACCTGAATGTGTGCCACCTGGGTGGGGCATCCACTCTCCAGGTTGCCCAAGGTGTTACCTGGCTTGTTGTAGTCCTTAATATTCCCTCCTAGCCCATCACTGATCACAGAAATCCAATGATCTTCTCCAGGAGAGGAGGACACATGGCCTCATGGTACAACCTGTTGCATGATGGGACAGCTTGTCCTCTGACTGAGTCTAAATGGCTCTCTACTCACTGATCTAGAAACATTCTCTGCTGCCATATTGAGTAACCTCACCTGTCTTCCATCAGACAGCCCTCATGTTATTTGAGGATTCCAGACATCATCTGTACTTTGCCAGCAGTGATTATCCTGTGTCCACTAACCTACTCTGCTGTTTCCTTTTACTCACAATGATTTCTTCTGACATTTCTAAGGTAGGTCTGAGCAATATTTCTGAGGAAGGGCAGGTTGCTATGTTTTGCTTCAGTCTGAGTAGGTTCCATACAAACTCTGTGTAGACCAGGCACAGCAACAGGTGAGGCATCTTTGCAGCTTCTTTGAATCTGATCTTCCACAGCCTTCTGTGGTTCACTGTCATGTGAAATCCTAGAATGTCAAACAGGGTATTGGTAGGTGAGTGATAGCCCATCCTTCAGTAGAATTGAATAAACCCTAAAAGGACATGATCAAATGGTATCCTTTTCGTATGTGAAGGCAGTTGGCCATCCTGTGGTGGAATTACTTTTGTAGCTGTCCCCAGTGGGTATGTGTGGACCCTCCTGTGTTTGACATCATGGTAAGGGGTCCTGGAATCATAATATGCTTTGCATATATCTTCGTATTTCTGTTTCTTAAATGTAGATAGATATCATGCTAATTCATCAAGTACAAATCCATTTTCAAGCGTTAAAATGGATTTGCTTCTGTCTGTGTGCTATCTTCTTAAATATGGAAACTAAAAGTACAGTAGGTTCACAGTCCCTTATCTGAAACTCTTGGGCCAGATGAGTTTCAGAAGTCAGATTCTTTTTTTTTTTAGAAAATAGTAATACACGTATGCTGGCTTTTTGTTTGTTTTTGTTTTGTTTTTTCAATATAATAGCTGCAGTGGAGCCTGAGTCAGCACCCATAATCAAACATGTTATTGTTTCTATAGCAAAGTGTTTTATTAAGATACACTGAATAGAATATATGTCATGATTATAAATAACTTCATGTCAATTCAGATAAGGTTTTCTTGCCAAATGAGATGTAGAAAATCATTTGAGTTTCAGAGGCTTTTGCATTTCACAGTAGTGGAGAAGGGATTGTTAAACTGTCTAACTTTCAGTAATTATGCTTATGGAGAGAGTCTGTGAAATTATTTACTTTAGATAATGTTAACTAGACTCCTAAAGTTGGAAAACCTAAAACCAAACCAAACCCAAGCCAATTCTGACTCATAGAACCCTATAGGACAGAACAGAACTGCCCCATAGGGTTTCCAAGGAGCAGCTGATAGTTTACATTAGAAAAAGCTGATAGTGTTACTGGTAATGACCACGTCTTGAGATGAGTATGTACATCTGTTTTTTCACTATTCATTATACCTTCAAAAACCCAACCAAACTCGTTGCCGTCAAGCCAATATCTGACTCATATTGACCCTATAGGACAGAGTAGAATCAACCACCTAATAGGGTTTCCAAGGAGTGCCTGGCGGATTCAAACTGGCAACCTTTTGGTTAGCAGCCATAGCTCTTAACCACTACACCACCAGGGTTTCCCCAGAGTTGGAAATCACTATTATATTGTGTATATAGGGGTCACAAATTCAAGTGCAGATAAAATGTGGAAATGATGTGAGACAATAGGGACTGTGATGAACTAGTGAAAACATAACCATTTGAAGAAGTAGTTTCTCTTTTACTTCCATCCACTTGTTGACAAGGTGAACGTGGGCGTAATGTAGCTACATCTTCCGATTTTTAATAATACTCCAGAATGCTGATTTCCATGTAAAAGCTCTTGGTATTTAAATGTTGGCAACCGAAAAGAAAACAAGAACACTTCATTAGTGCAAAAAAACATACCTGGAAGCTTCATCTCACCGGAACCTTCCCTCTTTAGACCTCTAATTAGAGACTAAGTTTTATATTAGGAAAAGCTGATAGTGTTACTGGTAATGACCACTTCTTGCGATGAGTGTGTACATCTGTTTTCTTCACTATTCATTATACCTTCTAAAACCCAACCAAACTCTTTGCTGTCAAGCCCATTCTGACTCATAGCAACCCTATAGGACAGAGTGGAACTGTCCCATAGGGTTTCCAAGGAGCATCTGGTAGATTTGAACTACCAACCTTTTGGTTAGCAGCCAAACACTTCACCACTGTGCCACCAGGGCCCTGTTATACCTTACATATAAGTTTTTTAGACATGCCTTATTTTCTAGCCAAAAGGTAAATTCACTCTTCACCTGTGAACTTCAAACTTTAAGGTTATTTTAAATAAAATATAATATAAAATAAATATAAAAAT
Source organism: Elephas maximus indicus (assembly GCF_024166365.1). NCBI lineage: Eukaryota > Metazoa > Chordata > Mammalia > Proboscidea > Elephantidae > Elephas > Elephas maximus. The sequence continues at coordinate 85,259,178 of NC_064830.1, read as the reverse complement.
AGGTGCCCACTTTTTAAAAAGTATGAGCTAAGGCTGGTTAGATTTTAACACTCCTACTTTTCCAGGACCATCAAACCAAAAAAACCAAACCCATTGCCGTTGAGTCGATTCCAACTCATGGCACCCCTATAGGACAGAGTAGAACTGTCCCCATTGAGTTTCCAAGAAGTGCCTGTCCAGGACCATAGTCATCTAATTAACACTGTGCATCCACCCTTGTATTCCAAATGGGAGTGGTCCTTGGTTTGCTCTCTTAGACCATTCCTCTGGCTGATCTCAGCCCGATACATAGCACTTCATGACTGACGGGTCCCACGTTTATACCTCCACCCTGGCATCTCTTCATCCCTAAATTGAGTTTGCTGTCTTTGTGTTGACCGTCTCCACTGAAGTGTCCTGCTAACTTCATGAACTTCATCCTCAAATTGACCTTTCCTGTATCCCTTAGTGTAGGAATTGATAAACTTTAATCTGCAGGCCAAATGCATACACCACCTGTGTTATAGAAATATTCTATTGCAATACAGGCACACATTTGTTTGCATATTGTGTATGGAATACATAGAGTCTAAGACAGAGTGGCACAGTTGAGCAGTGGCGACAGAGACCTTATGGCTCAAGAAACTTAAAATATGTACTGTCTGGCCTTTATAATAGAGGTTGCCGATCCCTGTCCTAGTGCACTGAATGCCACCTTGCCCATTCAGTCATGTTAGTCCTTGTCTTTCTCCTTAAAGTTCTCTATACTAATACCAGGCTATTACCATGATTCGGCAATTCCATCTTCATAGAATCTTTTGACTTGGTCTCTGCCTTTCTGTGGCCATCCATCCTATTACCTTAGTTCACATTCTCTTTTTTTTTTTTTTTACCTGGATTCTCAATTGCCTTCCACCTGGCTTTGCTGGATTGAACTGGAACGTATCACATTTTTTAAAGATCTTGGGTCCCCCACCCCACCCCCGCAATTTTCCTTTCACATACTGGTCACCATTTTAATGATTATAACCTTTCCCTCTAGATTTTCTTCAGAGAAATTCCTCACATTTTTAAAAAAGAAATACAACTAATATGATAAAAGTAAGGAGAAAACTGAATTACAAAAAAATCTCAATTAAAAACGGAGAAAAAAATGGAAGAGAAACGAAGAAGAAAGGTAATGAAAAAAAAAGGGTGTAATATCAATACAACTCTATCAAAAATAACTTTAAATGTCAGTGTTCTAAATACACCAATTAAAAGATAGTCTATAAAAGTCGATTTGAAAAAAAGCTCTACCTCTATGTTGCCTACACGATAAAACCAAAAAAAAACCAAACCTAGTGCTGTTGAGTCAATTCTGACTCATAGTGATGCCTACAAGATAAAAACACTTTAAATATGAGACACAGATTAAAAGTAAAGGATGAAGACCACCTACCATGCAAACACTAATCAAAAGAAAGCTGGAATAGCTACATTAATCTCAGACAGAGCACATTTCAGAGCAAGTAAAATTATCAGGGATAAATAGGAGCATTACATAATATTAATTCCAAACAGATCACAGATTTATACATTAAGTGTAAAACTATACAAATTCTAGAAGATAACATAGGAGAAAATAAATGTGCCCTTGGTTTTGGCGATGACTTTTTAGACAAAACACCAAAAGTACAATCCATAAAATTCAACACTGACAAGCTGGACTTCACTGAAGTTAAAAACTACCATCCTACAAAAGGCACTGTTAAGAAAACGAAAATACAAGCCACAGAGCAGAAGAAAATGTTTACAACACATATCTGATAGAGGACTTAATCGAAGAGAAAAAATTCTTAAAAATCAGCAATAAGAAAATAAGCAACCTAATTTAAAAATGGGCAAAGGAAATGTTTTCTGCTTTGTTATTGGAAGACAAAAAAGAAAGCATAGAGGATTAAAGAAATATACCAAGTTCTTGGATAGGAAGACTCAATATTGTAAAGACAGCTACAATAGCTGACTTTTTGGATACTTGCTATGGTCCATGCAATTTTCTAGGTGTGTTGCAACTACTAACTGAGTAGAGACAGCCCGAAATTTATCTCTAGATTCAAAGCCATACCGATCACAATCTAAATAAGAAAGTTCATAGAACTTGACATGCTGATTCTTAAATTTATAAAGTTTAAAACTGTAGAATATCAAGCTTATAGAGAAAAATACCCATGGTACCCCTGTAGCACAGTGAAGTGACTATTCAAACTGACTCACGCCCAGAATCATTAAGCTGTACAGTCATTGCTAAAGGGAGGCTCCTAACTTGCATATCGATTTGATGCTTTCTGGAGAAAAAAAAAACTGATGAATATATAAGCAGCATAAATACGCTCTCCTGCCCCATGTAGTATAAAAAAGTGAGAAACAACCATAAAAAAGAGGAATAAAAAAAGAAAGAAACCTGGAGAAAACAAAAATAATGGATTGAAACAAAGATCCACATTTAAAGCCAATTGGAAAAAAATGTACTATTTATACAGTAGGAAAATAAGAGTGCTGATTGGTCTTTGTGCCTCTACAACATACATTCTGAATTAACGTTAGCTGCTCGGTGCTGCCAAGCCTTCTTGAACTTAATGAGCACTTGGGCAGAAATTACAGTTCTACCAGGAGATCTCACCAGATTTAAACATAACCCACCTAAACCCATGGCCATCGAGTAGACTTCAACTCATAGTGACCCCATAGAGTTTCCAAGGCTTTAACCTTTAAGGAAGCAGACTGTCATATTTTTCTGCCAAAGAGCAGCTGGTGGGTTGGAACCACTGACCTTTTTTGGTTAATAGCTGAGCACTCCTAGGTGTAAACGGTACCCACTATGATCACAGGGGAGTTACTGAATACAAGAGGACAAATTGGTATCATTACATTAACCACCAGAACTCCCTGTCTTCCCTAAAGTCCCCATGGCTAAAGCACCAATTTCCCCAAAACATCCCATGAGTAATCAAGTAAAATTAAAATTAAGTCTTTGACACAAATTGGCTTGAAAAACGTGAACCCATGAATGCCCCAGTTAAGATAGTTAATATGGCCCAAAGTAAATTACAACAGGGCCCTCAAAGATTCATACTTACTATAAAACTTTTTTTTTTTCCTTTGAGTCCATTCTGACTCATAGCGACCCATGGGGTTTCCAAGGCTGTAAATCTTTACCAAAGCAAACTGCCACATCTTTCTCCGGAGTAGCCTCTGGTGGTTTTGAAACAGCGACATTTCGATTAGCAGTCAGTTGCTTTAACCACTGCGCCACCAGGGCTCCATACTTACTATACAAGACCTAAATAGTGATGGGATTTTACTTAGTTTTATCCTTCTAGGGTTGGTATGAGTCCAAACCGACTCAACGGCAATGGGTTTTTTTTGTTTTGATCCTTACAGGTGACCTTAGACTTTATATATCACAGGCAGAAACTTTTGGTGGTTGAATTTATGGTAGAGATTTTGTTCCTAGAAATTTAAGAAAAAGTTATGAAAAAGAATTCTTACTCATTGATTGATGATTTGGTCTCTGGGTTATGTTGGAGCCACTTCTTGATATTCCTCCAAGCCAGCCACTCATCCAGCTGGCCACGCTGCCCTGATCTTCCTTCAAAAACTGATCCATTTCCTCTCATCTGATATCAAGGAAGCCTCCCATTAATTGTAAGACTTCATGGCATTGATTTTTGGGGCTGTGAAAATGCCCAGTGAAGAGGCTTTCATTAGGACTTTGTCTGATTTCCCTTCAGCTTTGCTTTCTTTTAGTGACTTGTCCTTAAAATTATCTTCGAGTCTTGATGAAGGGGCTGATAACCTCATTCCTGACTGAAGAAAGCGCCTCCTCAGTTTGTCTAATCCGTTCCGTCCCTCTGGATGTCTGAGTCTATTTTTTCTGACTTAGTTAACAGATTTATTAACTCTCGAACTTTCTCCTCAAGCGTCTGCAGGGTTGACTGGAAATCACTGAGCTGCAGGGCACTTTGAATGAACATCTTTCTGTACCTGCAGATCCTCCGTCATGTTCTTATTGGCATCTTTGAGTTGACAGACTCTTTCTTCCTCTAGATCTTTCTTGAATTTAGTGATGATGCTGTCTCGTTCCTTTTGTTGTGCCAATAGCTGATCTTTCATCCAAAAGAGTGCTGTATAGTTTCTTGTTTCTGCCTGTCTTCACAAGATACTTGGATATTGATATCTTTTACTGTAGACTTCAGGTCTTCAGTTTTTTTGGCAGACCTGATTTTTTCACTTTGGAGAACCTGTATAGTGTTTTCTGTCTCTTTCACTTTAGATTGATCAGGAACTTCTGAGGAACCTTGCTCTAAGAGGTGTTCAAGTTCTTGAATGCCTTCTTCATATTCGCTTAATTCCTATTGATACTGACGATTGATTTCTTTCGATTTCTGTTTATGGGCATCCTGCAACACTGCTATTTCATGTGGATGGTTATCAATTGCCTGAGTCAGCTTCTGCTGAAGCTCCCTGATGGTGTCTTGCAGGTTGCAGATTTCACTTGGATAGGAGCTCTTGGCTCCTGGTGCCATAGAAGTCTGAGCAATGTGCCTCCAGTGACCAACTTGAGACTCAAATCTTGAAACTTCGTTGGACAATCTATTTCTTGTTGTGACCAAATCATGTCACCAAAGTCCATGTCATCGTGGTGGAAAGCTGCAGCATGATGACTGGTACCACAAAGGAATGAAGGTGGTGCAGTGGCTGCTGGTCCCCCTCCAGCTCCAGAGTGGACTGAGAGAACAGCTGACCGCAGCTGCATGCAGCACCTGATCCTGTAGGGCAGTCTGTCTGGCTTTCAGTAGTCTGATCTCTACCTCCTTCTGTTGGAGTTGAAGTTGGTAACTTATAGATTGCTGCTTTAGTTAAAGTTCTGAGGCTTCATACTTCTCTTATAGTTCAGTACAGAGGTTTTGAAGTCTCTCATCTTGAGCTTGGCCAGATGGCTGCCATTTCCTTTCTCAAAGAGTTAAGAAATTCTTCCACTCTCTCCTTGCCCTTCACGGGCTTTTCTTTTGTCAAGTTGGAAAGGTGGCCAGTGAGGGAAGCCACGCCCCAGCCCGCTTGCCCCAGGAAATGGCCCAAACCTGAGCCAAGACCTTTAAACCAGAAAGACATTGCTGTGGGTCAGAGATCGACCTGGTGCGCTTGAGAAAAGCTTCCACGTGGTTGGATGTTCCTGCCAAGTGTTCTCTGACCACTGTCTTCACTAGGCTATTCTGAATCCAAACACTAGTAGTTCCTAGGCAACGGTCATTTGGCAGCTGACTTGGGGTGGGCTCAAGAATGTCTCCCACTGTGTATGAATCTATGTGCACACGTGTGCCCACGCGTGGGTGTGCGCTAGGGTGTGCGCCCTAGGGATGGACCTTAAGGGTAAGGGTATGTGCAAGTGTGCTGTCATGCATCTGGGGGAAAAGAGCTGGGAGTGTGTGCCTTCTAAGAGAAGGTATACATTAACTTTTACTTTTTCATGAACTGGCATCATGCTGTAGAAGCAGCCCTGGTTGTGCAGAGGTTAAGTGCTCAGCTCCTAACCAGAAGGTCAGAGGTTCAAACCTGCCAGTTGCCCCAAGTGAGAAAGATGTGACAGTCTGCTTCCATTAAGATTACAACCTTGGAAACTCCGTGGGGCAGTTCATCTCTGTACTATAGAGTTATGGACTTGGTGAGGTTTTTGATCCTACAGTATGTTCCTCAATACGTACATGTGTGATGTTCATGTAACAATTTTTTTTTCATTGAAATAAAATTTACACAGTGAAATATACATATCACAAGAGTTCAAGTCAGTAAGTATTAACAAATGCACACGGGGACTACCCCAACGAAGATATTGAACATTTCTATCGTTCAGAGAATGCCCATGATCCCTTTTGCCATCAACCTGTCACCTCCTGCCCCAGCAGCCACTGTTCTGACATCCGTCCCCATTGATGAGTTTTGTCCGTTCTGAACATCATATACCTGGTATCACACTCCATGCATTTCTTTGTGTCTGGCTTCTTTCTACATGATTTTGACACCTAGCCATGGCATTAATATTAAATGTCTATCTGTCCATAAGTGAAATTAAGGAAAGGCCCTAGAATATTATCAGGGACTTAGTTTTGCTCAACAGGTGGCAGTGTTTCATCAATGGACATGAAGTAGATCTTCCAGGGACAGCTGGGAGGCAGACTGAGGGCCCTCCTTGGTTGCTTATCCTTAGTTGAGAAGCATTGTAGGAGCCTCTAGGCTGTCTTCAGGCACTGCCTCTTATATGACAGTGTTCATAGCAGTCTTATTCACAATGGTCAAAAACTGAACACCACCCAAATGTCAATCAACAAGTGAGAGGATGAACAAATCTTGGCATGTTCGTACAACATATGAAGGAACTACTATACATGCACAACATGGGTGAATCACAAAATATATGTTGAGTGAAAGAAGACAGGCACAAACGAATGCATAGTGTGTGGTTCCATTTATATGACATTCAAAAATGGGCAAATCTAACTAATGGTGGCCAAAATCAGAAAATAGTTGCTGTGGGGGAAGAGGATGACTAGAAAGGAATACCAGGGAACTTTCTAGGGTTTGAGAAATATTTTATATCTTGTTTGGGGTGGTGGTACACAGCCTTGTATGAAATGTGTCAATCTGAACACTTAAGAACTGAGCATTTTATTGTATGTAAGTTCTCACTTGAGCTCTCTCAAATTAAGAATAGCTGGGAAGGCTACAACCGATGACTGCCCTGACAGGGAACACAACAGAGAACCGGTGAGGGAGCATGAGAGCAGTGGGATGCAGACCCCAAATTCTCATAAAAAGACCAGACTTAATGGTCTGACTGAGACTAGAAGGATCCCGATGGTCATGACTCCCAGACCTTCTGTTGGCCCAGGACAGGAACCATTCCCAAAGCCAACTCTTTAGACAGGGATCGGACTGGACAATGGGTTGGAGAGGGATGCTGGTAAGGAGTGAGCTTTTTGGATCAGGTGGACACTTGAGACTATGTTGGCATCTCCTCCCTGGAGGGGAGATGAGAGGGTAGAGGGGGTTAGACACTGGAGAAATGGACATGAAAAGAGAGAGTGGAGAGAGAGAGAGCAGGCTGTCTCATTAGGGGGAGAGCAATTGGGAGTAGGTAGCAAGGTGTATATAAGTTTGTGTGTGAGAGACTGACTTGATTTGTAAACTTTCACTTAAAGCACAATAAAAATTTTTTTAAAAAAGGATCGCTGGGAGAATTCTGAAAAGGAAATAAAAAATGAAGGGTGTGGTATATACTCTACATCACTCTTCCAATATCCACTCACCCCATCTTCCTTACTAATTACCAAAAAAACCCAGTGCCATCCAGTCAATTCCTACTCATAGCAACCCTATAGGACAGAGTAGAACTGCCCACATAGAGTTTCCGAGGAGGAGCTGGTGGATTCAAACTGCTGACCTTTTGCTTAGAAGCCAAGCTCTTAACCACTGCACCACCAGGGATCCTCTTTACTAATATGGTTCCAATTTTCTTTGAGGTATCAACCTGGTCTATTAGAAATTCTCACCTCCCCATACTCCCTAGCATAGGGGGCATTTTACAGTTAATTTATCCTTACCAACTCAACAGTGTTTAATTTCTACAAGTGATATGTCTTCTCTGGAATGGAAGTGGAAAGCTGCACCTCCCTTGAAAATATTTCAAATAAAAATCTCAGCCCACTCTTTGGGGCATAACTGTGATGATGCAGTCAGTGTGCTAGAAAGACCTGGGGCCCAGGCCCTCAGGAAAATGCAGGCTTTCTCAAAATGTGACCCTGTGACCCACTTCCCTCTCAAGGAGGGATATTTGTCAATTTTGTTTGAGAAATTCAGGTTAAGTTCTATAATATTTCAAGGAAATTTCAGCCCTACAATCCTTGGTCTGGTTTCTAAAATATACAGACCACTCAAAACTAGTAAAACAAAAAACCAAAAATTTAAGACTACTCAGGAAATAGCATCTTGAACATTTGCTATTAGTAGGAACTAAAATTAATAGGAACAATAGGAACTCACTTAATGTATCCAAAAAACATTTCCTGTGTGTGAGCAATGCACATGGCACTGAGGTAGACATGGTGCCTGCTGTGTATCGAGTTTATTCTAATGGGAGAGACAAACTATAAACAATGGATTTCTGAATTACAACTGGGCTCATGCCATGAATGAGAAACACAGGGTGTTATAAGAACATACAACAGGGGCTAGACCTTGTCTGGAGTGCTGATGGTGCAGCAGTTAAGAGCTTGGCTGCTAACCAAAAGGTTTGCAGTTTAAATCCACCAACTGGTCCTTGGAAGCCCTATGGGGCAGTTCTACCCTGTCCTATAGGGTTGCAGTGAGTCGGAATCGACTTGATGACAACAGATGTGTTTTGTTTTTTTTTTAAAAGACCTTCTCTGGGGGTATCAGAAAAGACTTTCGTGAGGAAGTCACATATGAGCTGAATCATGCTGGACTCCTCAGTCTCATCCCACATGCAATCTGTCAGTCACCACTGGTCTGGGTGATTGACCGCATAGAGGTTGTGGAAGAGGCAGCTCCAAGATGACACCTACCTTTTTTACATGTGAACTGAATGAACATGGCACCATTCACTGAGCTTGTGGGGGGACGAGAAAGGGAACATGGACTGGTGTTCTTGAGCACAGCTTTGGAAATTATGAATTTGAGGTCATTTTGAGACCTCCATGTGGAGATTTCCAGTTGGCATTCAGATTGCCAGGCTAGCATGACCAGGTCATGAAAATGTAGTATACCGTGCAATGCAGTATCGATTTTTACCTTCTTCCTGATGAGTCAAAAGGCTTTAAGTAACAAAAAGATAGGATAAGATTTGTGATGCTGAAAAATCACTCTGGCCACAACATAACAGAAATTTATTCCCTCACTTCGATGGGAATGGAGCTAGTAGACTAGAAGCAGGTAGATCAATGAGGACCAGTTGCAGGAGATCAGGTGAGAAAGAAGAGCCTGAGCAAGGGCTGTGGTGCTGGGAAGGAGAAAAGGGAACAGACTCCCCTTGTCGACAGCCCATCTCCTGCACAGCTGCTGGGGTTTTTCAAAAATGTAAACCCAGATCATGCCAGTTCCCCCACATAAAATTCCTCAGGCTAAAACCCACACTTCTTAGCTTGGTATCAGGACCTTCCATGATTTGTTCTATGACAACCTCTTCATAATTCTCTCTTGTCCCCCCATTCCTACTCTACATCAGGCTTCCCTAACACATCATTCGACTTCAATCTCTGTGCTTCTGCTTACGCTGTTTTCTTCTGCCTGGCAAACACCCATTTGTGTTTTTAGGAATTACCTCCACTGTGAGAGAAACAGAGAAGGAGTGCTGACATCTTGAAACTGTCCTGACACTATGAACCAGGCTTCGATGATGTGAGAAGCTGGCTTTGTGCTCACAGGGAGGCCATGTTGTTCACCTGTTGGACATAAACCATCTCACAGACACCAATACAAGGTCACTTGGCTACCATAATGAAGTGAGACAAAAGAAGACCACTTAATAATTTTGTCTAAGCACTGACAAACACAGGGTCACTGTGCCACCTAGTCGCACTTATCCTTCTAGATAATATTGACTGAGATACCCATCACAGAATTGTCACCACTTCCTGTCAGCACCCAATCCAGAGCAATCCCTACCTCCTTGAATATTCCCCCAAATCACCCAGCCAAAGCCCTGTAAGTTCTTTCTAACACCTTCTTATTGAGATACCCCATTGTTCTCTACAGTCTTAGTCAGCTAGTCATCTAGTGCTGCTATAACAGAAATACCACAAGTGGGTGGCTTTAACAAACAAAAGTTTATTTCCTCACATTTTAGGAGGCTAGAAGTCTGAATTCAGGGGGCCGACTCTAAGGAAGGCTTTCTGTCTCTGTTGGCTCTGGGGGAAGGTCCTCGTCTCTCTTAAGCTTCTGTTTCTTGGTTCCTTGATCTTCATGTCATCTCTCTTCCCATATCTGTGCTTGTTTAATCTTCTTCTTTTATATCTTGAAAGAGATTGGTTTAAAATATGCCCTACACTAATACTGCTTCATTAATATAACAAAGAAAACCCATTCCTAAATGGAATTATAACCACAGGTGGTGGTGTTCTTGTTAGGAGCCATTGAGTCCATTCTGAATATAGCAGCCCTAAAAAAAAAAAAAAAAAAAAAAAAAAAAAAAATTTTTTTTTCTTTTTTTATGTACAACAGAAGGAAACACTGCCCGGTCCTGCACCATCCTATGGTTGTTATGCCTGAGCCCGTTATTGCAGCCACTGTGTCAGTCCATCTCTTTGAGGGTCGTCTTCTTTTTTAGCTGACCCTCTACTTTACCAAGCATGATGTCCTTCTTCAGGGACAGATTCCTTCTGACAACATGTCCAAAGTATGTGAGATATAGTCTTGTAATCCTTGCTTCTAAGGAGCATTCTGGTTGTACTTCTTCCAAGACAGATTTGTTCATTCTTTTGGCAGTCCATGGTATATTCAATATTCTTCACCAACATCACAATTCAAAGGCATCAATTCTTTGGTCTTCTTGATTCATTGTCCAGCTTTTGCATGCATAGAAGGCGATGAAAACACGATGGATTGGATCAGGCGCATCTTAGTCTTCAAGGTGACATCTTTGCTTTTCAACACTTTTAAGAGTCTTTTGCAGCAGATTTGCCTAATGCAACGCGTCTTTTGATTTCTTGACTGCTACTTCCATGGGCGTTGATTGTGGATCCAAGTAAAATGAAATCCTGGACAACTTCAGCATATTCTCCCCTTACCAAGATGTTGCTTATTGGTCCAGTTCTGGGGATTTTTGTTTTCTTTATACTGAAGGCTGTGGTTTTTGATCTTCATCAGTAAGTGCTTCAAGTCCTCTTCATTTTCAGCAAGCAAGGTTGTGTCATCTGTGTAACACAGGTTGTTAACGAGTCTTCCTCCAGTCCTGATGCCCCGTTCTTCATATAGTTCAGCTTCTCGGGTTATTTGCTCAGCATACAGATTGAATAGGTATGGTGAAGGGATACAACTCTGACGCACACCTCTCCTGACTTTAAACCACTCGGTATCCCCTTGTTCTGTTTGAACAGCTGCCACTTGATCTATGTACAGGTTCCTCATGAGCACAATTAAGTGTTCTGGAATTCCCAGTCTTCTAAATGTTACCCCTAATTTGTTATGATCCACACAGTCAAATGCCTTGGCATAGTCAATAAAACACAAGTAAATATCTTTCTGCTATTCTCTACTTTAAGCCAGGATCCATCTGACATCAGCTATGATATCCCCGGTTCCATGGAGTATTGAATGTACCATGGACTGCCAAAAGAACTAACAAATCTGTCTTGGAATAAGTACAACCAGAATGCTCCTTAGAAGCAAGGATGGCAAGACTATATCTCATATACTTTGGACATGTTGTCAGGAGGAATCTGTCCCTGAAGAAGGACATCATGGTTGGTAATCCAGCTTGAATTTCTGGGAGTTCATTGTAGGTATACTGGTACAGCTGGTTTTGAATGACTTCAGGAAAATTTTGCTTGCATGTGATATTAACGATATTGTTCAATAATTTCCACATTCGGTAGAATCACCTTTTTTGGGAATAGGCATAAATATGAATCTCTTTTTTCCAATTAGTTGGCTAGGTAGCTCTCTTCCAGATTCTTGCATCCGTTTGTTGGAACATCTCAATTGGTGTCAATTCCTGGAGCCTTGTTTTTTGCCAGTGCCTTCAGTGCAGCTTGAACCTCTTCCTTCAGTACCATTGGTTCCTAATCATATGCTACCTCTTGAAATGGTTGGACATCAACCAATTCTTTTTGGTATAATGGCTCTGGGAATTCCTTCCATCTTCTTTTGTTGCTTCCTCCATCTTTTAATATTTTCCCTGTAGAATCCTTCAGTATTGGAACTTGAGGCTTGCATTTGTTCTTCAGTTCTTTTAGCTTAAAAAATGCTGAACGTGTTCTTCCCTTTTGATTTTCTATCTCGAGGTCTTTGCACATGTCATTATAATACTATGTTTTCTTGAGCTGCCTTTTGAACTTACGACTTTGAGTATATTCTGCCTGAATTTAGAGACCCCTTTAAGGATGGATTTGACACAAAGAACACTAATGATGGAAGACCTGATGAGGAGTTGTGGAAGGACATCATGCATGAAGAAATCAAGATGTCATTAAAAAGACAGGAAAGAAAGAAAAGATGTCAAAATCGATGGCGGAAGAGACTCTGAAACTTGCTCTTGAACGTCGAGTAGCTAAAGTGAAAGGAAGAGATGACGTAAACCACACGTGTAGGGGTTAGAACTTAAAATAGATATTTTGGGGGGAGACAGTTCAATCCATTACACCCACCGTGGGTGTTCACCCTTGCTGTAACAAGTAATAAACCCAACTTGTTTAACTACAAGCATGTTCCTGGTTGTCTTTGCTAGAAGACATTACAAGCTGAGGAACTACAACAATAGGAAAGAATGGGTAAATTTCTTGGAGAGAAGGTAATGAAGTTCCCATCTGAAGGCTTCCATTTCCTACATTAGGCAAGAGGTGATGTTATCTCAGATGTTATCTGAGAACAAAGCAGGTATGGAATAAATCAGAAGTTTGAGGAAAGTGAAAATTTTCTGAATTAGGTATTCTGGCATGTGGGAGAGTAAGCTCACTAGAGAAACGTACTAGAATGGTCAGGCTGTGTTAAGGGCACAGGTAAAGTCGACTGAAATGAATTCATAGTAGTACCAAGCTGCCCTATTGTGTGATTTTTGCCACTAGAATTCAAGGAGAAAATGGATAGTTGAGTTCAAGCAAGGTTTTAGTCCTACCAGGACTGAAGTGCAAGGGCGATAGAGACAATGGTAAAGGGGCTACTAAATGATGGACTATGAATTCTAAGCTCAATTGAGAGACAGCAGCAGGGAGGAAGAGTCTAAAGGACAGAGAAATCCTCAGAGGTCCTGAGGAAAAATGGGCATAGCAGAAATAATTAAAAATGAGTGAGCTGGAAAGAACAGATTGGGGTTGAAGAATTCCACAGGGCTCATTTGTAAGGTGGTTATTAGGTGCTATCAAGTTGTTTTCTACTCACAGTGACCCCATGTGACAGAGTAGAACTGTCACTGTTAGATTTTCTAGGTTGTAATCTTTACAGAAGCAGATCACCAGGTCCTTCTCCTGCAGAGCTGTTAGGTGGGTTCAAACTGCCAACCACGGAGTGCTTCACTGTTATGCCTTCAGGGCTCCTGTAATTCATGATGTAGTCCAGCTAAATCCGGGGCATTGTGGTGGGAATGAGTGGCAGAAGTGGATGGGAAGAACTAATCAGTTCATACAGTTAATGCAGATGAAGCAGTCAAGAAAATAAGTGCCGTGTGTGTGGTGGGTCCTCCCTGTGGACATTGAAATCCCCTCAGATGATGTCAAGAATTGAAGTAGAGAGGAAGACTGAGCCAGTTGCCTACATCTTCAATGAATTAGAATGAATAACTGGGAGCAAGTAGACATCAATGAAAAGGAGACAGTAACCCAGCTTGGTTGAATGGACCTCAACAAAATGGGGTGAGGAATCAAATAGCAAAGAGGACACAAATTGTGACCCTCCTGATCCTGAGATATGTGAGGTACAAGAAAATAGAGACACCACTGGAGAGGGCATTAAGAAAATATTTCTAGGAAGGACTAGGGAAGAGCCAGGTTTAAGGCAGAGAGAGGAGGGAACAGCTAAGGAAAGGCTGAGTTAATAAGATGTCCGTTGATTTTCCAGTAGAAATTTCAAAGGACAGAGTGAAGATTTGGTGGTAAGAATAAGAGGGAGTCATGGGTAGACAGGAGAGTGAGAACTAACTTAGAGCCATAGCATGATGGGGATGATGAGAGGAGGGGAGAATTAGGGGAGGAGGTTGGGAAGACCTAGCTAGCATGGTGTCATGGATTGAATTATATCCCCCCAAAAATGTGTGTATCAACTTGGTTAGGCCATGATTCCCAGTTTTGTGTGGTTGTCCTCCATTTTGTGATTGTAATTTTATGTTGAGAGGATTAGGGTAGAATTGTAACACCACCCTTACTCAGGTCACCTACCTGATCCAAAGCAAAGGGAATTTCCCTGGGATGTGGCCTGCACCACCTTTTATCTCTCAAGAGATGAAAGGGAAACAAGCAGTGAATTGGGGACCTCATACCACCAAGAAAGAAGCACCGGGAGCAGAGCATGCCATTTAGACCCTGGGTTCCTGTGCAGAGAAGCTCCTAGTCCAGGGGAAGATTGATGAGAAAGACCTTCTTCCAGAGTCGAGAGAGAGAGAAAGCCTTCCCCTGGAGGTGACACCCTGAATTTGGACTTGTAACCTACTAGACTGTGAGAGAATAAATTTCTCTTTGTTAAAGCCATCCACTTGTGATATTTCTGTTATGGGGGTACTAGATAACCAAGACAAATGGTAAATCAGTCAGTCAATATCATATCCATTGAACCAAATGAAATTATTAAGTATAAACCCAGTATATCCAATCAGAAGAGTTTAACTATAGGACTATAGAAGAGGTAGCCTGAGTCCATGATGATGATGAGGGTGGTGATAATGATTTCATGATGATGGTGATATTTGTGAAAACTACCATTTTAGAGCACCTACTATGTATTTTTTTTTTTTTTTTTACTATGTATGAGGCACTATTGGAAGCCCTCCACATTTAATTCATGTAATCCCCACAACAACCCTCAGAGACAGGTAACATTGTTATTCCCAGAAGAACTCTGTACAGACGAGGGAGCAAACTAAAGTAGATACAACAGAATCATAAGTGCCCTGTAAGTCTAACTGGCTTTTTCAGGATTTTATGGCTGTAACTCTGGGCAGCAGGAACCATCCTGATCCTCGGCTACTACACATATTCAAAAATTGACTGGAGGATAATCAATAATAGTAATAGGAATTTATTGACGGCTTAACTTTGTGGCAAACCCTGTGTTAATGCTTTACATGGGTTATTTAATATTTAATTAATTCTCATATCCAAGAAGGTTACCGTTATTATCCCCATTTTCAAGATGTCGAGACTAAGGTAGAAAGAGGAGAGTGATTTTCCCAGGATTCACACAAGGAATCCTTATTTATTAACATGACTTTGAGACAGATAGGGTTAACTGTGCTGGCTGAACAAAAGAGCTGTTGAAAGATTACCATCTAGAAGTTGGGTAAACAGGAACCACACCCTGTCAACAAGAGATAAGGTTGAAACAACCCATGAATTACTATCTCCTTCTTAGTGTTTTTCTAGTCCCTTCCCCCTTTACAGGCTCCCATATGTGCAGAAGAGCAAAGTGTGAGTACTGTGTAACCTTCCTTAGCCCTCCAAAGATGGTGATGGAGTGCCAAAGATCAGTGCTTTTGTGCTATATCCCATAATAAGTGATGCCAGGGGCTGCTGGGAGGACTCCACCTTGAGTATCAGCATGTTCCACCTTGGATTTCAGATGCAGGTGCAACCTAATTAACATGCACCACCATTCTGAGAAGTACCCGCCCCTTGAAAGAAGCCCACTAAATATACACTACTCTCTTATCTCCACCGAACCCATATAAGCCCTAGCCTTGCTTCCCTTTTCAAGTCAGCCTCTTGGAGAGGCTTAGTCCTCCGCTGACTCCTTTTGCGTGACTCAACCAAAATAAAGTTTGTCTTTTTTGTGTATTCTTAACTTGGGAAAAGACAAGGACCCTTTGTGTCAGATTGGTGATTGGTAACAACTTTGTAACCTGATAGGAATGAGTCCTGCCCAGTGCAACCCCTCAAGTCAATTGAGAGACAGCAGGCCTTTGAGAAAGAGAAAGTGGACTTTATTGCAAGCCAGTTAAGCAAGGAACTTGGAGACTAAGTCTCAAATCAAGCTCCCTGAGGTTGGGAATTCTAGGGCAGTTATAGGGTTTAGGAAACATAATTCATGAAGTTCTGGGACTAGGCGGGCAATTTTAGGAACTAATTAACATGTATAGGGATGCAGTGGAGGATGCACTATGGTGGCTGGGGGTGTGTATGATGCATGAAATCTATCTAAGGACAGCTTTGCAGCTTATTGCTCATGTCCGAATAGGGGTGGGGAGCAGTTGGTGAGTAGTGAAGTGGCCTTAAGTACAGAAGCAGTGAGACGACCTTGGGCTTTAACACAGAAATGCCTTATCAGGAACTCACCCACCGGTATGGGGGGGGGCGGGGGGTGATGATAGGAGGGGGCACAGTTTAACCCTGTCAGTTACAACTTACTGACAAGATTTAAGGGCTCAAAATGTTACAGTGAAGGTGCAGATCATAATATCACAAAGCTTAAAAGACAATGAGTCTTTATTAATTTTTGGATTTTCACGAGATTGTTGCATGTTTGTTCCAGAGGAGGAAAAACTCAGTGCATAAAAAGTCCTTGATGAAAAGGACCCTGTCATGGATTGAATTGTGTCCCCAAAATATATGTGTCAACTTGGTTAGGCCATGATTCCCAGTTTTGTGGGGTTGTCCTCCATTTTGTGATTGTAATTTTATGTTAAAGAGGATTAGGGTGGGATTGCAATACGTTTACCCAGGTCACATACCTGAACCAATGTAAAGGTGTGGCCTACATCACCTTTTATCTATCAAGAGATAAAAAGGAAAGGGAAGCAAGCAGCGAGGGGGAACCTCATACCAAGAAAGCAGTGCCAGGAGCAAAGCGCATCCTTTGGACCTGGGGCCCCTGTGCAGAGAAACTCCTAGTCCAGGGGAAGATTGATGAGAAGGCCAACAGAGAGAGAAAGCCTTCCCCTGGAGCTGATTCCCTGAATTTGGAATTCTAACCTACTTTACTGTAAAGAAATAAATTCCTCTTTATCAAAGCTATCCACTTGTGGTATTTCTGTTACAGCAACACTAGATGACTAAGACCATAATGGCCAATGGTCTTTATAGCCCAGGACCCACCCTGGAAGGGTCTGGTCAGTGGGTTTAGAGAAGGCCCTGAGCATCTGTATTTATTTTAAAAGCTCCACAGGCCGTGTTGTGTAGTTTGAGTTGGAAACTGCTGCTTTACATTATTCACATTTCCAACCCAAACTTCTCCTGCAATTTTGGATGCTTGTAGACACAGAGGGTACAGGAGACTGAGGAACAGAGCAGCTGAAGTGATAAAAACTATCCATCAGCGAGTCCGGAAAGGCATGCTGTAGTTATAGTATTTTCCTGTACTTTTCTGTGTCAGAAAGATTTTATAACTAATTTCCTTTTCCGTAAGAAAGTTTATGAAATGTGGAATGAACCAGTTGTTACCAATAAACAGTAAATAAACTAATATACCAATAAATACTACATGAACCTAACCTAATGTGCTAGTGAAAAGAATTTTATTTCCCTCCGAAGACTCTTCAGATTCTCCTAGCAAAGTCAGTGTGAGAAAACTTATCATTTCTAATTTGACAGTGCTACAGACGTACGGCAGTATATAGTTCGTGCGTTTATTTGGTCAATATCAACTGAAAGCTGCCTCCAAGGCTTTTATTTTAGTATCTAAATATTAGTCTATCTATTTACTTACTTAAGCACTCACCAGTATCACCTACTGTATGCCAGATATTGCTCTGCTTTACTGACATTAAATACCATTTATTCTTCTTAACCACACTGTGGGGTGGCTATTATTATCATCATTCCCATTTGACAGATCAGGAACCTGAGGCACAGAATGGTTTGGTAACTTCCTAAAGTTTACACAGCTACTAAGTGGCCGAGCTAGGATCCGTCTTAGGAAGAGTATGGTTCCAGAGTCCATGCTCTGAGTCACTGTACTTTGTTTTCATGATGCCACAAAAAGTGCTAGAGGTGGTGGTGAACTACTGTATTCTGGCTTAATCCAAAACTCTAGATTTTCCCCCTGTACATCTTACACCCTGCACAGCCCCAGCTTACTTCTCCAGTCTTCTCAGGGCATTCTTTCAGTTCTTCTAATAGTCCGTATTCTTTCCTTACTGTGTTTCCTGCCTGAACACTCTCCTGTTGTTGTTGTCGTTAAAAAAGTGCCAACAATTCCCACTCTTGGTGACCAGGCTGCCTGCCGCGAACCCTCTAGCCCAGTAGTAGAGTGGAACTGCCCCATAGGGTTTTCATGGCTGTAGTCTTTATGGGAGCCGATCGCTATGCCTTTCTTCTGCAGTGCCACTGGGTGGGTTTGAACTGCCAGCCTTTCAGTTCGCAGCCAGCGCTTAACCTTTGCGCCACCAGGGCTCCTTAAACACTCTCCTACACAATTATTTCAGCCTTTGTTCTCAGCATAAACTCCATTGCTTAAAATACAAACCCTAATGGCATCCTGTACTTCTCATCACTCAACACAAAATGATAAATTATGTATTTCATGGGTAATTATGTGTTTTCTATCTGTCTTTTCCAACTAGATTTTGAATTCCAGTAGACTGGACATTTGAGTATTGTTCATATGAGTATTTCCAATCATTGAATCCCTGCAACCAGCACAATCTAAGGGCCTGGCAAAAAGAAAGCTCTCAATAATTTTTGCTGAATGAATGAACGAACGAACAGGTACAGTCAAGTCTCATACCTGTGCTACGACACCTGCGTGCTGCCACACCACTGACAGTGGAGACTCCTGTGGCACATGGACACGGGCTCTGCAAACGGGAGATTAGTGTGGTTCTAGGTCTGCAAACATATATTGTGTGGCCCACAACAGGTCATTTCCCCCAATTGGGCTGTTTCAGGTGCACAGTGGGGATCACGACAACCCCCAAGGGGATGTCACCCACAAAAGGGAGAACCTGCATTTCTCCTTCGCACAACGCGTCAAGACCAGTTATTATTTGCTTCTGTCAGTCTTTCCAGCAAGACCAAGAAGGCCGGGACCACGTCTGTCTGGTTCACGGCTGGATTGTCAGGGCTTGCACCGTGCCTGGCACGCAGCAGGCATTCAGTCATTGTTGGTTAAATGAATGAACTTTGTGCTTTGTGCGTTTCACAAGTATGGAGCGCAGATCACACGAGTTGACGGGAACAGCATGCCTTTGGGCGAAAGATGATATTCCTCACACACAGCCGCCTCCCACCCAGGCCCCATCGGCCGGGGTGCCTGTCGCTAACCCGGGAGCCCGGCAGGCAGCTCTTCCAGAGGAAAGCACTTTGCAGGGGACGGTACGCCATCGTCGTCCCTGTCGCAGCTCGGGGTGGAGGAACAGGACGTGATCGAGGCCGTCCTCGGGGTAGAGGCCCTGTAAACGGCGGCTCCGGGGTACTGTGCCCTCCAGGGACAGGAAAGCGGGGTCCACACGCAGCAGAGGAAGAGGCGAGCCACAAGGAGAAGGCGGGAGAGGAGGGCTGCACTCGGCTCAGCGGAGCGGCTCCGTGACTCCGCCCCCGACGGCTGTCCACGCTGCCTCTTTGCTTATTGGCATTTCTGCCAGGAGGCTCCTTGAGCTATTTCCCCGCCCCTTTATTCCGCGACCGTGCTCATTGGAGAGCTGCTTATCCTAGTCCATACAACCCGGAAGTTCACCCACCGCGAACGTAAACTGAAATTAACCAGCAATGCCTTCTGGGAAATGTAGTCCTAGGTGCTTTGGGAGGCCACCGGGTTTCTTGTTCGAATTTTTATGACTGTAATTAACTCAGCGGAAAGATCCGGCAGGCTCCGCAGCTTTGGGGCGAAGAGTGGAGAATCTAGGAAGAGGAAACAAGTGTCAGGTGTTACATGGGCCTCAGGCTTCTTCGACAGTCACACATTTTTATTTAGCGCTGACCTTGCACAGGGCAAGGAGTGCTGGTGGTGCGGTGGTTAAGCGCTCGACTGCTAACCAAAAGGTCAGCGATTGGAACCTACCTACCAGGAGCTCTGCAGGAGAGAGACGTGGCAGTATGCTTCCGTAAAGATTATAACCTTGGAAACCCTATGGGGCAGGTCTGCTCTGTCCGATGGCGTTGCTGTGAGTCCCACTGGACCTCAACGGGTTTGGTTTTTGGTTGCACAGGGCCTTGCACTAAAGACTTCACACATATAGCCTCCTTTAATCTTAACAAGGACTCAGGAAAGAATCATTAACTCGGATTCACAGATGAGGAGAACTAGGAAAACGTTAATTGTCCAAGACTATGCACCTAGGAAGTAGGAGAACGACAATCTAGTCAAATGCAGATGACTTGAGAAGGATTTATAATGCTAATAAAGTAATAAACCCACATGATCTGACTCCAGAGCCTGCACTGGCTCTCGATAAGCTGTGTTACACCTGACGTACAAAGGTAAAGTGTCCACCTTACACCTTTATTCTCCAGCAGCCACTTCACTGCATGAGAAAGTAAGGTTCCTCTTTTTCCTCACTCTTTCTCTTATTTTAACCTCAAGATCCCTTTGTGTTGTTTAGACCTATGAGTTATTGGTGAAGGAGATGAGGTATGATCTTAAATAACTTGATGGGTAGGGGGAAGTTATGAAAACAGTTTGAGAGATGGGGAGAAAGTGCCAGGAAGGCTTACAGGTAGGATCTCCATTCTAGAAACTTAAAGCAGAAAAACTCGTTGCCATCAAGTCAATTTCAACTCATAGTGACCCTATAGGACAGAGTAGAACTGCCCTATATGGTTTCCAGTGAGCACCTGTGGATTCAAACTGCTGACCTTTTGATTAGCAGCTGTAGCTCTTAACCACTACATCACCAGGGTTTCCACTTAGAGCAGAGGAGGCCTGTATTCCAACCTCCACTCCCTGCCCCACCTTGTAACTTGACATCTCTCTTCAGCATATCTACCTGGTGGTCCTCCAGCCTCTGTTTGCAAACTAGCAACGGAGAGTGAACTCAATTTTTCAAGAGGTAATTCATCTTTGGTAAGCGTGTTACACTTAGTGTAATATTCACACTGGCTTGGAAGGGGCAAACCCAGCATTAAGGATTGAATTGTATCCTTCCTCCCAAAAGACATGTTGAAGTTCTAACCCCTGGTACCTATGAATGTGACTTTATTTGGAAACACGGTCTTTGAAACTGTTATCAGTTAGTCTGTCATACGAGAGTAGGATGAGTCCTAATCCCATTTGAGTGGTATCTTAGAGAAGAACAGATTTGGAGACAGTGAGACAGAATCGCCTGTGTGACTGCAGAGGCAGCTATAAGCCAAGGAACACCAAATAATGCCAGAAGTCACCAGAAGCTAGGAGAATGGCATGGAATGGTTTCTCTCTCAACACCCTCAGAAGAAACTAAAAGGGCTGATACCCTCATTTGGACTTCTAGCCTTTAGAACTGTGAGACAATAAATGTTTTGCTCTTTAAAGTCATCCACTTTGGTATTTTTTATGGTAGCTTATAGAAGAGAGGAAACAAAAGGGAGGCTTTTATTTTTCATACTGTTTCATTCTGTTTGATAAATTAAACTCCTTAGCAAAATTGAATTAGTTGGGAATTATTTAACTCTAATAAATTTTTAACTCTGGTTAACTCTGATAAAAAGTATTACCAAAACCCTATCCTAAGTCAGGACTATTCTATTTAAAATTAGGAGCAAGGCAAAGATGCCAATTTTCCCCTCTAGGTTAACTTTGTATTGGAGGTCCTCACCAGTGCATTTAAGAGAAGAAAAAATAAAAAGATGTAAGAGTTGAAATAAAAGATACAATAAGATCATTATTTAAGGATGATATAAATCTCTATGTAGTAAAGCAGCCCCTAAACCCATTGACAATGAGTCGATTCTGACTCATGGTGACCCTATAGGACAGAGTAGAACTGCCCCATAGGATTTCCAAGGAGCACCTGGTAGATTAGAACTGCTGACCTTTTGGTTAGCAGCCGTAGCTCTTAACCACTATGCCACCAGGGTTTCCAAGGAGTCCCTAGGTGGCACTAAATGAAAGATTAGTGGTTCAAATCCACCCAGAGGCACCTTGGACGAAAGCCTTGGTATCTACTTCTGAAAGATCTCAGCCATTGAAAATCCTATGGAGCACAGTTCTACACTGATACACATGGGGTCACTATGCGTCAGAATCAATGACAACTGATACTGGTACTACTGGTAGTATGTAGTACACCCACAGGAATCAACAGACAAATTATTAGAATAGTGAACTTAGGTTGCTGGATATAATGTTAATATTCTAATATCAGTGAATAATAAAATTAAATTAATTCTCCAGCACTTACAAATTTGCTTGATAAACAGAAATCTCATAGGAATCCCACCTCCCTCTCCCCTTTCCCCCAGTTAAAATAGTTAATATAGCTCCAAGTAAGTTAAAACGAAAAATTTTACTTGCATGTGATATTAATGATATTGTTCAATAATTTTTGCGTTCCCTTTCTTTGGAATGGGTTTGTATATGGAACTCTTCCAGTCAATTGGCCAGGTAACTGTCTTCCATACTTCTTGGCATGCATGAGTGAGCACCTCCAGCATTGCACCCATTTATGAAAACATCTCAATTGGTATTCCATCAGTTCCTGGAGTCTTGTTCTTCGCCAATGCCTTCAGTACAGCTTCGACTTCTTCCTTCAGTACCATCGGTTCATGATCATATGCTACCTCCTGAAATGGTGAAATGTCAACCAGTTCTTTTTAGTACAGTGACTCTGTGTATTCCTTCCATCTTCTTTTGATGCTTCCTGTGTTGTTTAATATTTTGCCCACAGAATCCTGCAATATTGCAACTCAAGGCTTGGATTTTTTCTTCAGTTCTTTTCAGCTTGAGAAATGGCGGCGTGTTCTTCCCTTTTGATTTCCTAACTACAGGTCTTTGCACATTTCATTATAATACTTTACTTCGTCTTATCGAGCAGCCCTTTGAAATCTTCTGTTCAGCTCTTTTATTTCATCATTTCTTCTATTTGTTTTGGCTACTCTACATTCAAGAGCAAGTTCCAGAGTCTCTTCTGACATCCATCTTGGTCTTTTCTTTCTTTCCTGTCTTTTTAATGACCTTTTTCTTTCTTCATGTATTATGTCTTTGATGTCATCCCATAACTCTTTGGTCTTCGGTTATTAGTATTCAACGTGTCAAGTCTGTTCTTGAGATGGTCTCCAAATTAAGGTGGGATATACTCAGGGTTTTACTTTGGCTCTTGTGGACTTGTTTTAATTTTCTTCAGCTTCAGCTAGAACTTTCATATGACCAATTGATGGTCTGCTCCAGAGTTAGCCCCTGGCCTTGTTCTGACTGATCATATTGAGTTTTTCCATCATCTCTTTCCACAGATGTAGTTAATTTAATTCCTATGTATTCTATCCAGTGAGATTCACATGTCCAGTCGTTTCTATCACCAACGCCATATTTTCCAACTACTGTTCCTTTCTCTTTGTTTCCAACTTTTGCATTCCAGTGACCAGTAATTATCACTGCATTTTGATTGCATGTTTGATCAATTTCGGACTGCAGAAATTGGTAAAATCATCAATTTGTTCATCTTTGGCATTAGTGGTTGGTGCACAAATTTGAATAATAATCTTATTAACTGGTCATCCTTGTAGGAGTATGGATAGTACCCTGTTATTGACAGCATTGTACTTCAGGATAGATCTTGAAATATTGTTTTTGAAAATGAATGTGACAGTGTTCCTCTTCATTTTGTCATTTCTGGCATAGTAGACCATATGACTCTCCAATTTGAAAATGACCAGTACCAGTTCATTACAGCTCACTAATGCCTAGGATATCAATCAAGTGTTACATTTCATTTTTTACAACTCCTAATTTTCCTTGATTCATACTTTGTACATTCCACATTCCAATTACTAATGAATGTTTGCAACTGTTTCTCCTCATTTTGAGTCATGCTACATCAGCAAATGAAAGTTCCTAAAGCTTTACTCCATCCATGTCATAAAGGTCAGCTCTACTTTGGGGAGGCAGCTCTTCCCCAGTTGTATTTTGAGTGCCTTACAATCTGAGTGGCTCATTTTCCAGCACTGTTTCAGATGGTGTTCTGAGCTATCCATAAGGTATTCACTGACCAATTTTTTTTGGAAGTAGATCAACAGGTCCTTCTCCTTAGTCTCGAAGCTCTGCTGAAACCTGCCCACCATGGGTGACCCTCTGGTATTTGAAGTGCTGTTGGCATAGCTTCCAGCATCACAGCAACACGCAAGCCACCACAGTATGACAAACCAACAGACAAACTGGATTCAGAAGAGGACCTGGAATGAGGGATATCATTGCTGATGTCCAGTGGATCTTGGCTTAAAGTAGAGAATACCAGAAAGATGTTTACCTGTGTTTTAGTGACTACAGGTCTTAAGCTAGGTTCTCTAGAGAAGCAAAACCAGTAAAGCGTATAAATATATATAGAGAGAGATTTATATCAAGGAAACAGCCCATGAGATTGTAGAGGCTGAGACGCCCCAAGTCCATGTATCACAATAGAAAAAAAAAGAAGCTCCTCTCAATTCACGTAGCCGCAGGGGCTGACGAACCCAAGATTGCCAGATCGGAGAGCCAAGAGCAGGGCTCCTGCTTTAGACTGTGAAGATCCATTAATTCCGAGATCTGTAGATAAGCTGATAGCTCAAGTCCCAAGAGCCGGAGGTCAGACAGAAAGCAGAGTGAGCAAAAAAAAAAAACCCCAGAATGTCTGCTTATATTTGGATGCATGCCACACCCCCAAGGAAAATCCGTTTCAACTGATTGGCTACTCACAGCAGATTCAGTCATGGGAGTGATCACATATAAACACTGAGAATCATGGCCCAGCCAAGTTGTCACACAATCTTAACCATAACACTATGCAAAGGCATTCGACTGTGTGGGTCATAACAAATTACAGATAACATTGGGAAGAATGGGCATTCCAGAACATATAATTGTGCTCATGAATGACCTTTATGTAGATCAAGAGGCAGTCATTTGAGCAGAACAAGGGGATACTGCATAGCTTAAAATCAGACCAGGTGTGCATCAGGGTTGCATCTTTTCACCATACTTATTCAATCTGTATGCTGAGAAAAAAATATGAGAAGCTGGACTATATGAAGAAGAACAGGGCACCAGGATTGAAGGAAGACTCATTAAGAACCTTAGAAATGCAGATGGTGCAACCTTGCTTGCTGAAAGTGAAGGGGGCTTGAAGCATTTACTGATGAAAATCAAAGACTGTAGCCTTTGGCATGATTACACCTCAACATAAAACAAAAATCCTTACAACCGGACCAATAAGCAACATCATGATAAACAGAGAAAATATTGAAGATGTCAAAGATTTCATTTTACTTGGATCCACAATCAATGTCCGTGAAACTGGCAGTCAAGAAATCAAACAGCGTATTGCATTGGGCAAGTCTTTTGCAAAAGACCTCTTTAAAGTGTTAAAAAGTGAAGATGTCACTTTGAGGACTAAGATGAGCCTGACCCAAGCCATGGTATTTTCAATTGCCCCCTATGCATGCAAAAGCTGGAAATGAATAAGGAAGACTGGAGAAGAATTGATGTATATGGGTCATAGTGTTGGTGACGAATGTTAAATATATTATGGATTGCCAAAGAATGAATGAGTCTGTCTTGGAAGGAGAACATCCAGAATGCTCCTTAGAAGCAAGAATGATGAAACTTCATCTCACTTACTTTGGGCATGTTACTTTGGAGAAGGACATCATAGTTGGTAAAGTGTAGGGTCAGCGAAAAAGGAGAAAGCCCTCGACAAGATGGACTGACACAGTGGCAGCAACAATAAGCTCAAACATAGCAATGATTGTGAAGATGGTACATGACCAGGCAGCATTCAGTTCTGTTGTACATAGGATCACTATGAGTCAGAACTGACTCCATGGCACCTAACAACAACAACAAAATTAAAACAGAAGAGCCCTGGTGACATGGTGGTTAAGCACTGGGCTGCTAACTGAAAGGTTGGTGGTTCGAACCCACCAGCTGCTCTGTGGGAGAAAGATGTGGCAGCCTGTTTCTATAAAGATTGCAGACGGAATCGACTCCACGGTAACAGGTTTGGTTTAATTGTTGAAGGGGTGGTTGTCCCCACTATGTCTCCATTTAACAACCCAATGTGGGTTATGCATACAGGTGGATTACCATAACTTTAATGCTGTGCTTCTATCCATTCAGGCCCCCATAACAATACCTAGTATTATTGAAATTACTGACAAAATCCTATCAGCAACTAGTAAATATTTTATTATTATGGTTTTGGCTAATATGTTTGGTTCAGTGCCTATTTTAATAGCCTTTGAGCTACAGTTTAACTTCACCTCTGATGGCATTGGGTTTTTTGGGTTTTTTTCTGAAGGGACAAGATACACCTTTACCTGGCTACCCATGGGATACCTAAGCAGCTCTGCCATCACACAGAATCTTTGCAGAAAAGATTTTAACTGCACCTACCTTTTTCCAGGTGTGACATTTATGTTGATGACTACCTCCTTTAAGGACATCTGTTTGACGCACTCATTAAGGACATACAAGTTCAACACCTTTTAGTTCTTTTTGGTCCTGGAGGCAATGTATTTCTCACAAATTTTGCTTCAGTCCATTTATGCTATTACTTGCAAATCTGCCCACCTTGAGTAGGACCCCCTCCAATAAACAAAGAGGGACTCAAATGGCCTAGTCACAAGTTCCCTTTCCCCTCTGTTCCTGCAGATATGGTCCCCAAGCCAAACAACTCCCCTTATCATGGGGATCAGCACAGTGCCTGCTTATCCCCAAATATATAGTGTACTTCAGTTCCATCCCATCCCACGGAATCATTCAAACAAGCAAATCTCAACACTCCCATGGGAACTGGGGGTCACCCCCACCCTCATCTTACTGCAAAGTGTGTTTCCCACAACCCGTGCATGTTCACTGTGTTCTTAAGTGAAACCTCTGTATGGACCTGCATGTTTTGAAGGCGTTACCAGGCTGTGATGAGGTACAGGGGTTGAAGTTATTTGGGTGATAGTCTTTGGTACAATTGATTACTTTTGTGTGTGTCCTTCCTAGGTATGGTCTTGTAACTCCCACCCAGGTGATTGGGTGGGACTGTGTGATAGGGTAATTGTGGCCCACCAAGGGGATTGGTCAGTTTTGTCATCGTGCTAGGCTTGAAATGAGCTACCCCAGGGGTGGGAAAGAGAAGAGCCCACCACCACCAAAGAAGGGAGAGACCCAGTAGTAGAGATCTGGCAGCAGGAGACAGCACAGTGGGCGTCCACGCCCATGGAGAGAGAAAGCTGAGTGCCTTTGGACAGAGGCCTAAGGCCAAGAAGAGGTGTGCCTGTGAGCATGTTTGGGAAGAGGCTGTCCTGATGGAAGAACTGTATCCTGATTGTTCCTGAGCCTGAATTGTAACTGTTACTTCCCTAATAAACCCCACAATCGTGAGTGTGGTCTCTGAGTTCTGTGTGGCCACTGCAATGAATTACCAAACCCAGTAGAGAAGTAGAGAGTGTGTGGGAGGGACATTTGGTGTCAGAATTAGTAAAGATGGTGGAGAGAGAAGGCGTGTCTGACTTCCACCTAACGGGAGTCAGTCTTGCACTGTTGATCTTGGTTCTCTTTCCCCCTAGTGGGGTTGGAGGAGGTCAGACAGTGCTTCCATGGCATTTTTACATAGTCTATTCTGGCTTTGCTAGAAGTCACAGGTGTCCGGAGGGTGGACTATGTGTGGGTGACTAGAAAGAAGTGAGGCTGCAAAGGCAAAGCCTTGTATATCCTGTTAAAGTTTGGATTCCAGGCAATATGGTTCTTGTTGTTGTTAGGTGCTGCCAAGTCGGTTCCGACTGATAGAGACCCTATGCACAACAGAACGAAACACTGCCCGGCCCTGCGCCATCCTTACAATCGTTGTTATGCTTGAGCTCATTGTTGCAGCCACTGTGTCAGTCCACCTCATTGAGGGTCTTCCTCTTTTCCACTGACCCTGTACTCTGGCAAGCATGATGTCCTTCTCCAGGGACTGATCCCTCCTGACAACATGTCCAAATTATGTAAGATGCAGTCTTGCCATCCTTGCTTCTAAGGAGCATTCTGGCTGCACTTCTTCCAGGACAGATTTGTTCATTCTTTTGGCAGTCCATGGTATATTCAATATTCTTCGCCAACACCACAATTCAAAGGTGTCAGTTCTTCTTCGGTCTTTCTTATTCATTGTCCAGCTTTCACATACATTTGATGCAATTGAAAATACCATGGTTTGGGTCAGGCACACCTTAGTCTTCAGGATGATGGGCAATGGGGAGCCTTGAGATAATTTAAAGCACGAAAGTAACATTATCAGATTTTCATCTTAGAAAGGTTATTCTTACAGAATTGTGGAGAATGGATTCAAAGAAGGCCAAGAGTGAAACCAGCAGGATCAGTAAGGAGTTTTACCAGTCCGTGCAAGAGATAGCAAGGAATGGACCAGGGTGGACAGAAATACAGGGAAAGAATTAAGATATATTTGGTGATTGATTGAATATGGAGTGGCTGGATGAGACGGAGATGTCAACAATGGTTATGAGGCTCTTGCTTGACCAATAAGATGGACAGAGGTTTTGTTAAATGATAAAAGGAATGCAGGAGGAGAAGCAGGTTTATAAGGGAAGATTCTGATTTCCCTGAGGGACATGTTGATTTTAAGAAGCCTCTGGATATCCTAAGAAGCCCTGATGGTGCAGTGGTTAAGCGCTCGGCTGCTAACTGAATGGCTGGAGGTTTGAACCACCAGCTGCTGTGCGGGAGAAAGACGTGGCAGTCTGCTTCCACGAATATTCACAGCCTTAGTCCGGTACAGTTAGATGGTGCCCAGCTACCACCACCGTGTTCTGACAGGGATCACAATAGAGGGTCCTGGACAGAGCTGGAGATAAATGTAGAACAAAATTCTAACTCAAAAAGAAAGATCAGACTTGCTAACCTGAAAGAGACTGGAGAAACCTTGAGAGTATGGCCCCCAGACACACTTTCAGCTCAGTAATGAAGTCACTCCTGAGGCCCCCCCTTCAGCCAAAGACTGGACAGGCCCATAAAACTACATGAGACTAAAGGGGTGCACCAGCCCAGGGGCAAGGACTAGAAGGCAGGAGGGAACAGGAAAGCTGGCAATAGGGAACCCAAGTTTGAGAAGGGAGAGTTTTTTTTACTTGTCATAGGGTTGTTAACCAGTGTTATAAAACAATATGTGTCCTGTTCAATGAGAAACTAGTTTATTCTGTAAGCCTTCATCTAAAGTACAATTAAAAAAAAAGGATTTACAGCCTTGGAAACCCTATGGGGCAGTTCTGCTTTGTCCTATAGGGTCACTAGGAGTTGGAATCAACTCGATGTCAACAGGTTTGGGTTTTTGGTTTGGTATGGACAATCTGATAGACGGGTCCGGCAGACATTTAGATAAGTCAAGGTAGAGTCAGGAGAAGGGTGAGGTAAGATATAAAAATTCCGAAGTTATTGGTATATAATTAAAGCTGAAGCATGAGAGTGGATGTGCTTGCAGTGAAACAAAATGGAGTGAGAATATCCTCTTAGCTAAAGATAGTACCTTCAAGAACATTAAAAAGTGGTCAGAAGAGAAAGTCACAAACGAAACTGACAAAGAATGGTGATGTTGGGAATGGAACCTTGGGAGAGTGGCATCACAGAAAACAAAGAGGGTGAAATTTGAAGAAAAAAGATGTTAAACTTTGTCGGATCCTGTAGAGAGCACTGGGTCTGGGTGGGTTACAGAGAGTGCTGCAGTGGTTAAGAGCTTGACTGCTAACTAAAAGTTCAGCAGTTCAAATCTACCAGACACTCCTTGGAAACACTACAGGGCAGTTCTACTCTGTCCTGTAGGGTCACTATGAGTCAGAATCCACTCAGTGGCAACCAGTTTGTTTTTTTTGATTGTTTACAGAGAGTTAAAGTGAATAAAGTACTGAAGATAATACATTGGATTTAGCAATTTGAAAATTCCTGGGAACATTAATGAGACAAAATTTTTGTGGAGCTTTCAAAAAGAATCCATTGAAAAATGAGGGTATGGTGGCAAGGAGAAAACTTGTTTCTAGAATCTTAGGTATGAAGGGTAGAGAGATAAGGTGATTCGTAGAGGACCAGAAGGGGGACTGGTTTTACACTGGGAGAGACCTGAGCATAATCCTGTGCTTGGGAAAAGAGTCAAGTTGAAGATAGAACAGAACAGAAAATTAAAGGAGTGAAGTCTTTGAAGACAACTAAACAGATGGTTCCCAGGGTACAATGAAACAATTAGCCTTGGACTGCAAAGCTGGATCCTTTCCCTCTAAACAAAAGGGAAGGAGGTAGAGATGGATTGAGAGAAGTTGATAAGATACAGGAAGGAGGTGTGGGAAATTGAGAGAGCTCTTGACTTCTGGTCTCTCTTGTTTTCAGGAGGATGTAAAACATGGTCCTGTTTGAGCAAAGGGATGAAGGTTTGGGATACCCCTTAAGGAAATGAGCTAGGGAGCCAACATTTGATAGAATTTGGGTTAGAGGCAGCTCCAATATCAACCAATATGAGTTAGATAAAGAAATCAAAGTACATCCATACAATGGAACGCTGCTTTTAAAAAGAATAAGATGGAATTCATTCTAATTTGGAAAAATCTCCAAGGTATAATGATTTTTTTTTTTAGAGCAAGTCGTAGAATAACGTGATCCCATATATACAAAAATACGTATATTTCTAAAAGATCAGAAAGAACACACGTTGACCATAGAGTGAATACCCAGCTGATGGGAAGGGGAGTAAGACTCATCCAGGAAAAGGGAACTTTCTTTTTCTCTTTTATTTTAAACATCTTACACTTTTGTGCTGTTCCTACTCATGTATTTTTAACTTTTTGGGCATTATCACAAGTTGAAGTTTTAATTACACAAGGTATACATAAATATCTGGTTCTAATAAAAAAATCGGAGCCCTGGTGGCACAATGGTTAAGAGCTGGGCTGCTAACCAAAAGGTCGGCAGTTCAGGTCTACCAGCTGCTCCTTGGAAACCCTGTGGGGCAGTTCTACTCTGTCCTATACGGTCGCTATGAGTCAGAACCAACCGGATGGCACGTAACAACAACAACAATAAAAAAAAAATTACAGTATTAAAAATAGTAATGAAATATCCTTTGACCATAACCTCCAATGCCATTTAGTGAATACCTTTACAGCCATTAAAAGATAGTTTTTTTTTTTAAAGGCATTAAGAATATTTTTATTAACTTTGGAGAAGGTACTATTGGAAACAAAAACATGACTTTCCAAAAGGCCACTTTGTGATCAAGTACACACCCAGAATGATCATAGCTTTGAGAAAGTGCTATGTTGTCTCTGTCTTGAGAATCACCTATTGCTTTAAAAGGTTGTTCAGCCCAACTCCAGAGCTGTAGTCAGGTGTATAAATGTGGCTTGAAACAGGTTCCAAAAGAAGATACCCAGTTCCACCAATTAAGTTAGGCTAGGTTCATAAGAAATACAGCTGTGGAGCAAGGAGTTAAGAACAGAGTCACATCTGCTTTTCTACTGGTTCTGGATCCTGTTGTATCTTGGTGGTAAATTTTTAGCTAATTTTCTCTTTCCTGGGGAACCCAAAGTGCCATATCATAAATAGAAAGGTTTGGTTGTAGAATTAGGTGGATGAGATTCTGTTTCTAATATTTTAACAAAAAGTTCTGAACAAGAACTATTGAGAACAGATTGGTCTCAGAGATGTGTTTAGGAACACTTTTTGATTGTCCTCCAAGCCATGTTGTTATCCACCTGGTAACACCACTCTTAACAACTGCTCCTTTTCTTTGCTTTTCATACCTAGGGCACTTCCAATCAATCACAGCACTTTATGGCACTAAGTTCTTGGGGGTGTGAAAATGTGCAATGAAAATTTTTCTCACTAGGACTTTGCCCCCTTTTCCTTCTGGACTATTTCCTGAGCTCAGTGTCATGCAGGTTTCCTGTTGGAGATTCTTCTGCATGTGTGTTTAAGTTCTTCCATTTGTTCTTCCTTCAGCTCTAAGTGTTCTGTAAGTCCTGATGAGGCTGGATCCAAGGAAGCATTCGCTTCATTCAAACATTCCTATGATGACACCAGCTTTCCTTCCATATTTTCTGCTGCTTCCTTTCAGTCAGTCACAAGTGGCTTTTGCTTTTTCAAGTCCAGCAGAATGTATAGCTTTTTCTTCGTGTTGGTCACCTAGTAATAGAGCATACTGCTTTATTTGTTCCCATGAGAAAGCCACAGTGCAATTTCTTCCCTCTATGTGGAGACCACATTCCGTTGTTCCTGCAATGTCTCTACCTGCATATGGGCTTGATGGCTTGCATTTTCCACTGCAGTATGGGATGAAACTAGCTTTTCCTCCTATACTGTGACTTTCTTTTTAGCTTAGCCTCCCTATCTTTTGCAGCCAAAACCTCATGAGTATAAAAATTTGTGATTCTAAAAGATGGTTACATAACCTCTCTACTTCCTGGTTGAAGTATACTTCTTAAGAGGTACACGTTGAACCTCGTTCTGCAGGGCTCACTTTTCCATTTGTTTCTGTTTCAGGGCCAACATAGCTTGGTTTCTCTTCTGATGAAACATAACTGTCTTCTCTTGCATTGGTGGAACTGCACTTAAAGCCGATTTAACTCTCTAGTCTTGCCCTATCCCTTGTCTTTCAACAGTTGCTCAGAAGCAAGAGCCTTCTGCTTCATTGCACGGCACACAGACTTTTTCTTGCAGCATCACAGAAAACTGCTTGTAATGCTTGACGTTCTGATCCCTCTTACCTGGGTGTCTTGACTCTTTTTTCATGTTCTTCTTTTAGGTCACAAATACCCACTTCTAAAATCAACATTCTCTCCTTCAGGCTTGTTATCACCTTCCTCAAAAGTTCATCCTCATTTGCTTTGTAGATGAAGTGTTCATTTAAATAAATTAATTATTCCTTTTGGCTTCGATTAAGAGTCTTCCCTTAAGTAACTTTTGTAAAATATGTTTCTCCTTCATCTGCTTAATTTCTAAATCAGTTTGTTCATGTTCTTTTAGTTCTGAGGTGATGGGAATCCAATCAATCTCTGATTATTTTTCTAGGGAGTTGTAGTTGTTGCATCTTTTTTCCTGCAGTGATTTTCTTAGCCCTACTATCTTTTTGTTGAAACAACTGAAAAGACTCGGTCAATATATCTGACTGAATTGCCCTAAGAGACTCTGATGACTGTGACATAAGTGATAATCCAAAGGAGTAATACGGTAAGAAGTTATCCTAGAAGAAGGTCCCTTGGTATCGCAAAGCTATCTTATGCTCCCCTCTGCAAAACTTGCACTAATTCCTGACCAAAATTTTTGAGTTTGGTTTCATGTCATTCATAATTTTGGATCAGGTCAGTATAATGCATTAGTAATTTAGAATTATCATCACTTTCAACCAAAACCTGTGCTGGAAGTTGATGAAGTTCTTCCTGAAGTTGGGACAACTCATGTGACATATTTTGAATTGTGGTTGTCACCACTGTTGCCACTCTTCCATTTTATTGGTCTGCTGTTTTAATTTATCAAGTTCCAGTTAAGCTCCTCAAACTGATTACTATTGTAATGTGCTGTAGTGGCAGAAGTCCTATCTAAACTTCAGGGGGAGCGATGAGAGCCAAGACCAGCCCAAAGCTGATTCCTGTGAGGTGGATGGAGGTCAGACATACCTCCACTCTCCAACCTTTTTACCAATTCTGACACCAGATGTCCCTCTCACGGCACTCTCTACTTTTCTGCTGGGTTCGATAATTTGTTGCGGTGGCCGTGTAGAACTCACAGACCATACACACAATTACGTGGTTTATTAGGGAAGTAACAAGTTACAACTTGGGATCAGGTTCAACTTGAAGGTAACAGGAATGACTCAGGAGACAGGATAAGTTCATCAATCAGGACAGCTTCTAACCTCTCAGCTCCTTCTCCACCATGCCCGCCACTGGCCCTTGTTCTTGGCCTCTACCCTGCTTGGGCAAGTGTTATAGCTCTTTAGCTCCACTGATAAGTGCCTGGAGGCACTTCTCTCTGCTAGGAAACCCCCTACCTGAAGGTACTCAGCTCTCTTGCTCTGTGGGTTGGCAAGCCCACTGCTGTACTTCTCACGCTGCAGCTTTCTCGCTCCAGCCTCCTGGTTCTCACCACTCATACCGTCTTGTATCATCTCACTCCGTCTCAGGCCACCTGGTGCCGTCTCCAGGGTTGCACCTCTGTCTGTCTCCTGGGTCTAGGATGTTCTCAGGCAAGGACCCTGGATCCAAAGGATGCATCCTGCTCCCAGCTCTTCTTCTTAATGGTACTGAGGTCCCCCTCAACCTCTGTGGGATTGCCTCTTTTAAGCCTAGCAAGATTGCAAAACTGACCAATCATTTTGTGGGAGTTATAAGACCATGGCCAGAAAGGCTATATGAAAAGAGAAATCCATTGCCCTGCAACTATTAACACCACTAAGCTCATCACCTTTGTTGATTGTCTGTAAAACTGCCAATAAAGTCTGACGTTTCTGACTAATGCATGTATTTCAGTGTCTTTCTCTTGGATGATATGTGATACATTCTGAACAGTTTCTCTAAAGATATTCTAGCCATTGTTTTCAAATCTCATGGACAATTTTTAATCTCCATTTTGCAGCATAATGAGGGCTGCCTCCTTGGCAGTAATTATACTCCCTTGAGATGGCTATTTTCCTTAGTCTTCTCACTGAAAACAGCTAATACTTGTTCTCTTTCCATAGTGTATGCCTGTAGTTGCTGTTGAAGGTAAACAACATCCGGGGTTTAGGAAGCTGCACAAATTCCAGCATGAAGACCCTGCTTTTCCCAATCTTTTACCGGCTCTTAAATGGACTGATTATCTGCTAGATAACCTGCATTAGTTTACCAGCCTTATCTTTGGACAGCTGATTGATCTGTTTCATTAAAGATACATATTTTTTTCATTTAGAAGTTTAATTTCCAATTCTTTTATATCTTTACATGCTAAAACCAAATTGTCATTTTCCATTTTGAGAGCAAAAGCAGCTTTCTTTAAATTTTCACTAAGTGGTTCTATTTCTGAAAGATTTTGCTTTACATTTATAACTTCAGCTTCCTTTTCTTTCAGTAAGTCACCCTTAAAATAACTGTTAGAATCTTGACTAAGAAACTGAGTGAACTCTTTCGAAAGTTCCTCCTCATTTTGTCTAATATATTCCTTTGGATCAAAGTTCTCCTTCTGGATGTTTACATTAGTTTTGATGACTTATTTAGTTGATTTATTAAATCTCCTGCTTTATCCTCAAGCTTCTGCTGGGTTGAATGTAAACCAGTAAGCACCAATTCACTTTGAATTAACCTTTCTCCGTGTGTAACTCTTTCGTCATGTTCATTTTATCGTCTCCAAGTTGACAAACTTTTTTTTTCTTTTTATCCTCTAGATCTTGTTTTAGTTTATTGATGATGTTATCTCATTTTGTCCTACCAATAGCTGATCTTTTATCAAAAAGCAAGTGCTTTGTAGCTGCTTCTTTCTGCTTGTCCAATTCTTCTATCTCAGCTATCAGTACTTCCTTTTCAGTAATAATCTGGGTACATTTTCTTTTGCCTCTAAATCACATCTTAAATCTTTCAATTCTGAGTCCAAATCCAGGTCTCTGTTAGCTGTACTATTATTTTTCGTTTATTTATTGTTTTTTTCTTTTAGCTGTACTTTTAATTACTTCACATTCATCATTCACTTTTAAAAGTGATATTTGAAGTTGTTCCCTTTCTTAATAATAAATTTTCTTTTTCTAACACTTGGACATGCTTAAGTTTCAGGCTGCTATAACAGAAATACCACAAGTGGATGGCTTTAATGAACAGAAGTTTATTCCCTCACAGCCTGGCAGGCTAGAAGTCCAAATTTAGGGCGCCAGCTCCAGGGGGAGGCTGTCTCTCTCTGTCAGCTCTGGAGGAAGATCCTGTCATCCATTTTCCCTTGGTCTAGGAGCTTCTCAGTGCAGGCACCTCAGATCCAAAGGACAAGCTCTGCTCTCTGCACTGCTTTTTTGGTTGTATGAGGCCCTCCTGTCTCTGTTCACTTCTCTCTTTTATATCTCAAAAGAGATTGGCTCAAAACACCATTCGATCTTGTAGATTGAATCCTGCCTCATTAACATAACTGCTGCTAATCCCATCTCATCAACATCTTAGAGACAGGGTTTACAACACATAGGCAAATCACATCAGATAACAAAATGGTGGACAATCACACAATACTGGGAATCATGGCCTAACCAAATTGATACACATATTTTGGGGGGACACAATTCAATCCATGATAGTAATGTTGTTATCCTGGTTTATTCTATGCAGTCTTATAATTTCATTTTCAGCATCAGACAATGCTTGTTATAGTCTAAACACTTCTTCCACTGATAGACTCTGAGGAAGAATTCGTTGCCTTTCTGTCCCTATATTACATTACTTCATAACGTAAGCCTGCAATTTACTATTTCCAGTCTCAAGGTTTCCATTCTTCTGTTATTTTATCCCTTTTCCACATTTAGCAGTTCGTACTCTCTCTTCAAACCATCTCTGTCCTTTTCTGTAGAAGATAATTTTTTATTGATGCCTTTTAGGTTGGCCTCAAGTTCCTCATTTGTTTTTGATTTTTTGGGGGGGGGGTGAGGTAAGGAGGTAGAATCTATTTTTTCAGATTGTTGAAGTTGAATGGTTTCTTTTTGCATTCATGCATTTTAGAGTGATCAGGGACTCCAATTCCTGAATCACCTTGCCATGAGAGTTGTTCAAGTTCTTCAGTTCAGCCTTCACAGTCACAATTCTTCTTGATGCTAACGACTTATTTCTGTCAATTTCTGTTTATGGGCATTCTGTAACACTGTCATTTTGTGTTGATGTTTACCAGTTGCTTGACTTAGCCTCTGTTGAAGCTCCTTCATGGTGTCTTGCAGGTTGCAGATTTCACTTGGATCAGAGCTCTTAGTTCTTGGTGCCATAGAAGCCTGAGCAATATGCCTCCAATGACCAACTTGAGACTCAAGTCTTGAAACTTCATTGGACAATCTATTTATTTCTTGTTGTGACCAATTGATGTCAGCAAAGTCCCATGTCATCGTGGTGGAAAACAACTGGTACCACAAAGGAATGAAGGTGGTGCAGTGGCTGCCGGTCCCCCTCCAGCTCCAAAGTGGACTGACAGAGCGGCTGACCGCAGCTGCAGTACCTGATCCTGTAGTGCAGTCTGTCTGGCTCTAAGTAATCTGACCTGTGTCTCCCGTTGAAGTGAATATTGGTAATTTGTAGATTGCTGCTTCAGCTGAAGTTCTGATGCTTTCTCTTTTAGTTCAGTTATCACTATTGTTGTCGTTAGTTGACCTTACGTCAGCTCCTACTCATGGTGACCTTTATGTATAATAGAATAAAACATTGCCTGGTCCTGCACCATCCTCATGATCATTGGTATATTTGAGCCCATTGTTGCAGCTACTGTGTCAATCCATCTCATAGAAGGTTTCCCTCATTTTCATTGACCTCTACATGATGTCATTTTCTAGTAATTGGTCTTTGCCGATGGTGTCCAAAATAATCGAATCAAAGTCTTGCCATCCTCACTTTTAAGGAACATTCCGATTGTGTTTCTTCTAAGACTGATTTGTTTGTTTTTTTGACAGTCCACAGTATATCAATATTCTTAGACAACACCACAGTTTGAATGTATCAGTTCTTCTGTCTTCCTTTTTCATTATTTAACTTTCATATGCCAACTAGGCTATTGAAAATTTCATGGCTTGGTCAGACACACCTTAGTCATCAGTGTGACATCTTTGATTTTTTTAAATCTTTAAAGAGGTCTTTTGCAGCAGATTTGCCCAGTGCAAATCTTGACTACTGCTTCCACAGACTTTGATTGTTGAGCAAAGAAAAATGAAATTGCTGACAACTTCAGTATCTTCTCCATTTATCATGATGCTGTTTATCTTTTAAGCGTCGCATTCTCTGATCTTAAGATTGTCTGAATGGCTTCAATTTCATTCCTCCCTACCAGTTGCCATTGAGTCAATTCCAATTTGTGGACACCGCATGTGTGGCAGAGTAGAACTGTGCTCCGCAGGATTTTGAATGGCTTATTTTTCAGAAGTAGATTGCCAGACCTTTCTTTCAAGGCATCTCTCTGTAGCCTTAAACTTTCATTCTTTCTGTCAGCAGCCCACGTTGTTATCAGTTTGCACCACCCAGGGACTCCTTCCTTTCTCCTAGAGTTCGATAATTCTTGTACTTCCTCTGTGCCCTGTATCAGCGTATCCTTCGTAAAGTTGGAAAATGTGGCCAGTGAGGGAAGCCACCCTGCTCCCTACTTGCCCCAGGGAATGGCCCAAGCCTGAGCCAAGACCACCAAACCAGGAAGACAGTGCAGCAGGTCAGAGATTGACCAGATCCCCTCTGAGAGAAGCGACCAGCGTTGTCAGACGATCCCACCAAGTGCCCTTGCACCATTACCTTCCCGAAGCTAGTCCCAATCCAAACACAATGAGGGGTACCTAGTCCACACCGGCTTGGGAGAGTGTGGGCTCTGCC
Organism: Elephas maximus indicus; assembly: GCF_024166365.1. NCBI lineage: Eukaryota > Metazoa > Chordata > Mammalia > Proboscidea > Elephantidae > Elephas > Elephas maximus. The sequence continues at coordinate 85,220,656 of NC_064830.1, read as the reverse complement.
TAGAAGTGCCTCTAATTGGCCTGAGACTTTATGGAGGACACAGTCACCCACATGGGGCCTCTGCTCATCCTCACGACTTCCCACCTTCCGGGTTGGGTCACTTCTTCCTCTGCTTGAGTGGCTTTCCTGAGTTCTGGTGGGCACCTCCTGCTAACTCCTGGCTGAAGCCAAGACCAGGCTCTGAAAGCTGCAACTAAAAAAAAGTACTTTTACTTGGGTCTGTTTCTGTGTGTGTGAGTGGGTGCATGCTAATAAAAGATATACATTGCCTTTTACTTTTTTACTAAGTGGTATCATACTATGTACTGTTCTGCACCTTGTGATTTGCACGTAACGATTTTTGAAACATTTGAGGTAAAATTTACATGTTGAAAAGCATACATCTTAAGAGTACAAATTGGTGCATTTTTACAAATTTATATACCTGGGAGTATTATCCCAATAAAGATATTGAACGTTTTTATCATCCATTTCCGGGACCCCTTTCCCATTCAACCTGCCAGCCTCCTGCTCCACAACCACCGTTCTGATATCTGTCCCCATAGACGAGTTTTGTCCATTCTGAACATCATATACATGGTATCACACCACATGTACTCTTTTGTGTCTGGCTTCTTCCCACGTGGTTTTGAGCTCTAGCCATAGTACCACACCACCCACCACTGCCGTCGAGTCGATTCAGACTCATAGCGACCCTGAACTACCGACCTTTTGGTTAGCAGCTGTAGCACTTAACCGTTACACTAGCAGGGTTTCCCTAGCCATAGTGAGAGAGAGAGTAGTAACTTTTAAATATCAATCAATAAGTAAAAGTATGTAAAGATCCTAGTAGGTTAAATCCAGTTGCTGTGGGAGTCGATTCTGACCCCGTGTGTGTCAGAGTGGAAATGTGCTCAATAGGGTTTTCAAAGGCTGGTCTTTCAGATGTAGACGGTCAGGCCTTTCTTCCAAGGTGCCTCTGGGCAGACTCGAACCCCGCCAACCCTTCAGTTAATAGACCAGCGTTTAACTGTTTGTGCCACCCTGGACTCCCCTAGTAATTGGCGGTCCCTTAGTTGGTGCTCAACAGAAGGCGGAGTTAGAGGGTCTTTGGGGCCCGGACGGCGGACGGGATCGCGGTCGGTCGCTCACTCGGCCCCGGGGAGCGCGCGCGGCCGCCCGGTGTAGCCGAGGCCTCGCTGCGCGCTGGGCCCAGAGCCGCGCTCCCGCAGGCCTGGCGGGCGGCGCCGCTGGAAGTGACGCAGCGAGGGCGGGGCCGCCGGCCGAGAGAGCTGCCGCCGCCGCTGCCTCCTCGGCCGGGAAGCGATGTAGGAGCCGCCAGGCCGTTCCCCGCCCTGCCCGGCCGAGCCCCGCGGGCCGCCGCCGCCGCCGCCATGAAGAAGCAGTTCAATCGCATGAAGCAGCTGGCCAACCAGACCGTGGGCAGGCGAGTGTGCGGGCCGGGCTGGGGCGGGGGTTGCGCCGGCCCGGGGCCGGGGGCGGGGTGGCTGCCCTGCGGGCCCGGCAGCTCCCGACCGGCCGCCGCTCCGCCCGAGGCCAGCGGGGCCTGGGGCCGGGGGGCTGCGCCGTGCCGCGAGCTGGGCGCCGAGCTCTGGGCGGCCGTCTGCAGCCCTGGCGCCGCCTGGTCCCCGGACACCAGCTGGGGCGGGCCACTGCCTCCCTTTGCAGCCACCCCTCAGGGTCCCCACCGCCCATTGTCCCTGCCCGGAGGAGCATCGCCCTCCGGGGACTAGACTTGACCCATGCCGTTCCTTGCCGGGTGACCTAGCCATTCCAGGCTCTCTGCCTTGGGCTGAAAGTTCGGTAACTCTATGCTTAATGTTGTGCCGAGCGCTGTGCTTGGGAGCGGCATTCCCCGTCTTTCGGGGGTTGACCCCCTGTTGGAAACCCTTCACTTACAGGTGCATGATGACAGTAATCGAATCTGCTTAGTGAATTTCACAACTCACTTTGAGGGAGTTCAGAGTTGTGCTGTCTCAAAATCAGGTCTAATAGGAACTAACTTGACTGCTCCAAGTTCTGGACATTTAGAAATTAGTAATTTGGGAGAAAAGGATTGTGGAACCGTCTTGCACCAACTTTAAAAATACGTATTTTTAAAGTTTTTCTCACCTTGCTTTTGGAAACAGATACTTCAAATTTTTTTGAAACTACAGAATGTACATTTATATATATATATATACATACAGATACACACATGTTTTTGTTTTTTGGCCTGACAAGACACAAGAATTTTTAAGTGACAGAATAGACCAGAGTTTGTAGATAATCAGGCTATTGGAACAGGAATGATTTGTGGTTTTGAGAGCTTCTCGAGGTGATTGTCATGTGCCGTATTATCTGGGGCACATATTTCAAGGTCTTTCAGGGCAGCTAGCTGCACTGTACCAATTCACTGCTTGTTCTGTGGAGAGATATGAAAGTATGTGTTTTTCATAGCTTTTGCTTTTTTTTTCCCCCGAGTTTAGTAAAAGGGGGGTTTGGTTTGGTCAAAACATGTGAGGTACTTCTTTTTTTTTATATGTGCACGAAAATACTTTTACTTCCTCTTGACTTTTCTAAATTTGTGTTTTGCTGTTTCGTTTCCCTCAACTTTTTGCTTAGTTTTGGGGTTTAGTTTTTTTTTTTTTTTGGTTCCCCCAACCTGTTTATCATGGTGTGCATTTATCCTACTTCCAGGGCTAATCCCAGTTCCCTGAAGCCCAGACATGCCAACTTTTCTGCTATTCATAGGAAAATCAAAGAAATAATGCTGAGAGGCAGCAGGCCCCAGTGGTAGTGGGAGCTAATGTTTCAAGCAGGAATCTACAAGCAGATTATAATTTCTTGCGAGTTTTGTACACTGTTTAGTGTTGTCATTGGAGGCATAGTGTTGTTAAGCACTCCTCTGCTAACTGAAAGGTTGATGGTTCAAATCTACCAGCTGCTCTGCAGGAGAAAAATGTGGCAATTTGCTCCTGTAAGGATTACAGCCTTGGAAGCTCTATGGGCCAGTTCTACTCTGTTCTGTTGGGTTGCTGTGAGTCAGAATCGACTCAACAGCAATGGGTATGTTTTTTTTTTATTTTATTGGTATTCTCAGCTATGTGCATTGTGGGGTCAATATTTAGTGAGTATCAAGATACATTTGTGACATTATCATTTTGACCTGTTTTTACGTAATTTGTAACAGGCAAGGACATTGTCTTTTTCTATGGCATTCTGAGGCTTTTCAAGCTATGTAGCCTTCAAGATCCCTTTGACCCATGCATCTTTTTAGCCACTTCTCTTCACACGGATTTGAATTCCAGCCATACTCATCTACTTTCAGTTTCCAGGGGAGGCCAGGCTTCCTTCTATCTAGAACTCTCGGAAGCCTCTTTCACCACCTCCTATAGTCATCTCCTTCCTACCCACCCTGCAGGTCTCCCGGTAAAGGTCTCTGCCTCTGGACGGACTTCCCTTATGCTCCGACATACATTGGATGTCCCTCCTGGGCACTTTTGTAATCTCACGTAGCACCTGTCTTTCTATAATGCTGCTGCCTCTTTGCTTATCCGTGTTCTCCATTAGCCTAAACACCTTGAGGGTCCTTGCTCTGTTTCTCCTTTGACTCCCAGAGCCTGCCGTGGTTCCTGTCGCAGGGTAGATGCTCAGTAAATTTTGTTAGTGCCAGGATTCTGGTACTTACTATATCTCCTGGTAGTGTGGACACAAGTATGGGAAAATGTGAAGTGGATAGGGAGGTGGTGATTCATACTGGGACTATAATTCTGGGCCTGACCTTTGACTCTGTTTAAAAATCTTTATTGCAGGATGCCAGTGGAAGCTGCAGCTATTAGAGAGCTATTATGGGTGTGGCAATTATGCACCCAAAGTCACAATATCAGGGTTTACTGGGGAACCTGTTGCTTTCCTGCTGTTGATTTCCTTGATATATATATATATATATTTTTTTTTTTTTCCCCCACTTAACTCATCACAAATGGCTAGGGAGGAAAAACGGAGGCAGGAGAGTAAGTACTGGTGACATCTGGGCCCTAGAATTGTTATCACCTGGAAGTAGATGGTTGGTGGGCACAAGAATCAGGGTCAAGATGAAACATAGAAAGCAAATATGTTTTCTGTTTTTATTTTTATTTTCGACTAATGAGTGATCCAGACAGAGAAGGAAGTTATGTATGTGAATGGTGTTCCCACTGTGTATGTTGGTTTACCAATTCATAAGCATTCTAGGTGGTGTCTTGCAATGAGGTATTCTCTCCCCAGGATGGGACCCCGTGAGTAGCCCTACAGTGGGTGTCGTAAGCCGGACATGTGGGAGAATTACTGATGCCTGGAAGGAGGAGTTCGTATGATGCAGTTTGTTTCCAGTGGGTGAATAAGTCTGTTTCCAAGATGGTCTGCGTATGCCAGGTTGTTTCATGATATGAGTGTCTTGACGAGAATTAGGATAGTTCCGTTTGCCCACGTGCCTTTGTTGTTGATTCATCTATTCAACACAGACTTGTTGAGGCCAAACTGTGTGCCACTGGCAGGGTATTGAGGAATCAAAGTTGAATATGACATTGTCTCTGCTCTGAAGGAGCTCAGTAGGTATGTGGAGGAGATAAGCAAGTAAAAAATCATTATATACCAGAGATAAATGCTGATAAAGGGCTGGCTGATGATGCACAGAGCAAAACCAAGCTGTTACTGGATGGAGGGAGATAACAAAAGCTTCCCAGAGGAGAAAAATTTGAGGGGATCCTTTTTTCCCTTCTGTCTCAATTTTCTCTTACATAAACCAAGTCTCTTTTGGTTACAAGTAAGAAGAAAGCCAATTCAAATTGCCTTAAGCAAAGGTGGGCATTAATTGGCTCGTATGTGACCAGAAGAGTTCAAGAGCAGTGTGGCTTCAGTCTACTGACAGGCTGTGTCCACAGGAAGAGCCCCCGGTCTTCCATGGTACTCGGCTTCAGTTCTAGAGGAAAAGCGAGAACACTTCACCCTGTCACAGAGGTCAAAGTCCCAGGATTGGCTTCAGTGCTTCTGATGGGTCACATGCCTGTCCCTGGAAATAAGAATGGAGTCAGCCCCACCCAAACCACGTGGACTGACAGTGAGGAAACTGAGAGTTAGTGGGCAGTGGTACCCCAAGGTAAACTTGGATGTCCTAACAGGCAGTAGGGGAGAATGAGTGCTGCCCTATTTTTTTTTTTTTTGTAGTCTTGCTGAAAAGAGAAAGATTTTTCTTTTTTTCATTAAAACCCTTAAGAAACAAAAACTGAAACCCATTGCTATCGAGTTCATGAACTGCCACATAGGGTTTCCAAGGCTGTAAGTCTACAGAAGCAAACTGCCACATCTTTCTCTCACAGAGCAGCTTGTGGGTTTGAGCCTATGACCTTTCAGTTTGCAGCCAATCACTTAACCGCTGTGCCACCAGGGCTCCTTTAACACCCATTAGGTATAGATAATTCAGTGGACACAGATGATGCTTTAGGGAAGGTAAGGTCCTGAGCAGGAGGAAGGTGGACTCTAGGATGAGGAGCTTGAAGAACGTCTAGTTACGAGGCAGGAGTGTCAAGGAGTAGGAATTGGAGGGACAGAACTCATAACCCAGGTGAGGCTCTTGAAAGCAGTGTCTCATTTGGTATTGAAGTCACCTTTGATTGAATTACCCCTGTAGTACAGATTGGAGCCTTTCTAGATAGTCGTTTTAGATGAGCCCAAGTTACAAACTCAGATGTCTGGAGGGATCAAGTCTGGAAAAGAAATGAGTGACCCAGACCACATGAGCCCACAGTGACTTGGAGGGTCCCTGCCCCATACAGGAGTCATGTGGAAATGTGGACCCAGGGTGGCCTGACTTTTGCAGTTTTCAAGATGAGTCTGAGATCTGGGTTTTAATGAAAGTTAGTTGGCATTTAATGAAAATTAAACAAGCATGGCATACCTGAACCTTAACAAAATACATCCGTGGCCAGATTTAGCATGCGGGTCACCATTTGGCAGTTGCTTCCGTAGAAAGACCTGCTGGAGGTTAATGAACTCCTTTATTATTAAAAAAAAAAAAAAATTACTATCTTTTTTTTTGTTTCCTCTAACACCCCAATATTACTACATTGTGAGTCCTTTGAACTTGTTGAAGAGCTCAACCTTGCCTTAACTGAAATCCTTAAAAGTTCCAATAGTAGTAATCATTAACATTTCTATAGTGGTTTTGTTTACAAGGTGATGTGTACTGAACCACCTGACTTGGCTCTTTCCAATAGGATTATCATTTCTGTTCTACAAAGAAGGAACAATTACGTGCCAAGCCTGCACTGCTCCTAAGTGGCTGAGGCAGGACTGGGTCCTGGGTTTCTGGTTCTGGAGGCCATGTGCTTTTTACTACAGGGTCTGGGCTACCTTTTACCAGGAAGGATTAATGTGTACTAATGGTCATTAAACGTCTTCTGTGCCTATTATGTAGCTGGGTTAGGTGCTTTGCGTAAATGATCTCATTGCGTTCTCAGGGCAACACTCAGAGATGATGCTATTTATTCCTGATACAATGGTGAGGAAGCCAGAGCCCAAAGAGACCATCGAGCTGGTAAATGACAGAGCTGTGGATCCAAACCCAGGATTCTGATTCCAAAGCAGCTATAAATCTGAACGTCAAATGATCTATGCTAACGTGAGAAACCCCTTGTTAGAGTTATTAGTGACGCTTTCATTCAGTCCTGGAGGCTAAAGTTGGATTTGCTATAGTCCAGAGGCTCTGTATCTAGGAGATATTTGCCCCAACGGGCCATTTGACAGTGTCTGGAGATGTTTGTGATTGTCATGACTTTTGGGGGGAACATTGCTGCTGGCATTTGGTGGGCTCAGGCCCATTGCTGTAGAGTTGATTCTGACTCATAGCGACCCCATAAGACAGAGTAGAACTGCCCCATAGGGTTTCCAAGGAGCGGCTGGTAGATTTGAACTGCAGAACTTTTGGTTAGTGGCCGAGCTCTTAACCACTGTGCCATCAGGGCTCCATTTGGTGGGTAGAGGGCGGGATATTGCTAAAGACCTTACAGTGCACAGGACAGCCCCTACAAAGAGAATTATCCAGTGGTAAATGTCATCAGCACTGAGGTTGAGAAACCCTGGTCTAGTCTTCCAGGTTCTGAGAATTATCAGGATCCAAAGTAGTTTCTTGGGGAGCTATGGATGTGTTCTGTTTGGCCTATTCAGTATGTTTGTATTTGTCTGTCTGTCTATTGGCCCACATTTAAAAATTAGGAGTTTTTCCATCAAAATCTGGATTTCCAGTATATTTCAAAATTTTGGAATACCTGGCAATATCTGCCATTCCTACTTAGTACCAAGTAGCTGGAGCTGTTGCATTTGGATGGAACATCAGCTCTCTAATCAACTACAGGCCCTACTTAGCTTGTTTTAGACCTTCACATTCCTGCCTGATGTCTCCCTGATCACAGAAATCTAATGACCGTTTCCAGGAGTGAATGACTCACTCTCAGAGTTAGGTGCTATCCAGTCAGTTCCAACTCATAGCTACTCCATGTACAACAAACAAAACGCTACACTGTCCTGTGCTGTCCTCACAATTGTTGCCATGTTTGAGGCTATGGTTGCAGCAATTGCATCGATCCATCTCGTTGAAGGTCTTCCTCTCTTTCACTGACCCTCTGCTTTTCCAAGCATGATGTCCTTCTCCAGGGGCTGGTCCCTCCTGATAACATGTCCAAAGTGCGTGAGATGAAGTCTCGCCATCCTTAGCATTCTGACTATACTTCTTCCAAGACAGATTTGTTCATTCTTCTATCAGTCCATGCTGTTCAGTATTCTTTGCCAACACCATAATTCAAAGGCATCAATTCTTCTTTGGTCTTCCTTATTAATTGTCCAGTTTTTGCATGCATATGAGGCAAATGAAAATACCATGGGTTGGGTCATGTGCACCTTAGTCCTCAAAGTAATCTCATGAGATTGCCCATACCTTATTAAAAAAACAGGTCAAATTCTTACCCTGAGTCAAAATGCATCTCTACCCGCTAATCCCAGAACAATCTTCTGGTGCCATATCGAATAAATCTCATCTCTCTTCCAGCCCTTATCTTATTTGAGGATTCCAAACCGTTATCATTCTTTTGCCAGAAGTAACAGTCTGCATTCCCTCACTTACTCTGCTGTTTCCTTTTGCTTACCTGGTTTCTTCCAGCTTGTCTAGGGTAGCTCTGACCAGTATTTCTGAGAAAGAGCAGGTTGCCGTGCTCTGCTTCAATCTGAGTCAATTCCTACCAAACTCTGCATTGGAGAATGGAAAGAGGCCTGGTATCTTTGTAGCTTCTTTGAAATCTGATCTTCCGTGGCCTTGTTATGTAGTTTACAGTGTTGTGAAATCCTAGAATGTCAAACAGGGTATTTATAGGTGAGTGAAAGCCCATTCTTCACTGGAAAAAAATAAACCCTAGAAGAACGTGGTCAAATAGCATCATCTCTATATATGAAGGTAGCACGTTATTCTATGATGGAATTACCTTTGCAGCTGTGGTTCCCAGTGTGTACGCACAGATGCTCCAGGGTCTTGACATTATGGTAGAGAGTGCTAGCCTGGGCTCGATATGTGTGCCACATATCATCTTCAGACTCCAAAAAGTTTTACATATATCATTTTATTTCTGTTTTCCAAATGTAGGTAGATGACATAATAATTAAGTACAAATCCATTTTAAGGTAATATTACATTTCTATCTGCTCTTCTTGATAAACATAGATATTAAAAGTACTTCCACAATAGACTGGAACACTTATACACTGCTGGTGGCAATGTAAAATGGTACAACCACTTTGGAAATCGATTCAGTGCTTCCTTAAAAAATTAGAAATAGAATTACCATATGATCCAGCAGTCCCACTCCTTGGAATGTATCCTAGAGAAATAAGAGTCTTTACACAGGTATATGCACACCCATGTTCACTGCAGTACTGTTTACAATAGCAAAAAGATGGATGCAACCAAGGTGCCCATCAGCGGATGAATGGGTAAATAAATTATGGTATGTTCACACAATGGAATACTATGCATCGATAAAAAACAATGATGAATCTGTGAAACATTTCGTAACATGGAGGAATCTGGAAGGCATTATGCTGAGCGAATTAGTTGCAAAAGGACAAATACTGTATGAGACCACCATTAGAAGAACTCAAGAAATAATTTAAAGAGAAGAAAATATTCTTTGATGGTTATGAGAATGGGGAGGGAAGGAGGGAGGGAGAGGGGTTTTCACTAATTAGATAGTAGATAAGAACTATTTTAGGTAAAGGGAAAGACAACACACAGTACAGAAGGGGTCAGCACAACCAAACTAAACTAAAAGCAAAGAAGTTTCCTGAATAAACTGAATGCTTCAAAGACCAGTGTAGCAGTGGCGGGGGTTTGGGGACCATGGTTTCAGGGGACATGTAAGTCAATTGGCATAATAAAATCTATTAAGAAAACATTCTGCATCCCACTTTGGAGAGTGGCATCTGGGGTCTTAAACGCTAGCAAGCGGCCATCTAAGATGCATCAATTGGTCTCAACGCACCTGGAGCAAAGGAGAATGAAGAACACCAAAGACACAAGGTAATTATGAGCCTAAGAGACAGAAAGGGCTACATAAACCAGAGACTACATCAGCCTGAGACCAGAAGAACTAGATGGTGCCCGGCTACAACTGCTGACTGCCCTAACAGGCAACACAACAGAGAGCCCCTGAGGGGGCAGGAGAGCAGTGGGATGCAGACCCCAAATTCTTGTAAAAAGACCAGACTTAATGGTCTGACTGAGACTAGAAGGACCCCAGAGGTCATGGTCCCCAGACCTTCTGTTAGCTCAAGACAGGAACCATTCCCAAAGACAACTCTTCAGACAGGGATTGGACTCGACTATGCAATAGAAAATCATCCTGGTGAGGAGCAAGCTTCTTGGATTAAGTAGACACATGAGACTATGTTGGCATCTCCTATCTGGAGGTGAGATAAGAGGGAGGGCAGAGGGGGTCAGAAGCTAACCAATTGGACACGAAAAGAGAGAGTGGAGGGAAGAAGTGTGCTGTCTCGGTGGGAGAGCAGCTAGGAGTATATAGCAAGGTGTATATAAATTTTTGTATGAGAGACTGACTGGATTTGTAAACTTTCACTTAAAGCACAATAAAAAATTTTTTTTTAAATCCGAAAAAAAAGTACTTCTACAGTTCCTTACTCTTGGGGCTAGATGAGTTTCAGAATTCAAATAGTAGAAAAGTAATAATGCACATATGCTGTTGTATTGCGCAGGGGGGCCTGGGGCAGCACTCGGTAATCAAACATTGTTATCTCTGTAGTGAAGTATATGAAGAAACTCACACTAAATGGAATATATACAAAGATTATAAATAGCTTCATGCCAGTTCATGTCAAGTTTTCTTGCCAGATGAGTTACAAAAATACTTCTGATTTTTAGAGTTTTTTTGGATTTCAAAATGGTGAATAAGGGATTTTGGACTTTTTTGCCAGGGATGTCCCTGTTGAGAGAGCCTGTGGGTTTTTCATTTGTTTGTTTTTACTTTAAATAATGTGCCTTCCATTTCAAAGGGCTGGAAAGGACGATTATAATGTTTAAGCAGAGGTCACAAATTCAAGTGTCAGGGAATGTAAAATAAGTGTGTGTGTGTGTGTGTGTGTGTGTGTGTAAGACAATAGGGAGTGGTGGGGACTGTTGTGAACTAGTGAGTACATATCCAGTTAAAGGGGATAGTTGCTGTTCGGCTCCAGCCACTTGTTGCGATAGTAAATATGGGTGCAGTGTAGCCACATTTTCCTTCCTATTTTTAAAGATACTCCAGAAAGCTGATTTCCATGTGAAATATCTTGATATTTAAATGTTGGCAACTAAAAAGAAGGGAGAAAACAAAACAAAAAAGCCCTGTGTAGGCCAAAGAAAACATATCTGCAAGCTTTATCTGGCCTTACGCTGCCTGCTTTGGTCTCTAGTTTAAAAACTAATTTTTATGCTGTGAAGAGTTGGTAGTGGTACTGGTAGTGAACTACCTCTTGAGATGTGGTGGTGTGGTGCGATAGATTGCTTATGTGTGGTCTCACCATGGTCTTTTAACTCCCACCCAAGGGATTGGGTGGGACTGTGCAAATAAGGTAATTGTGGCCCACCAAGGAGATGGGTCAGTTTTACCATACTGTTAGGCTTAAAAGAGAGCCAATTTCAGAACACAGAGAGAATCTCACCACCACCAAGGAAGAAGAGAGAACAGCGGGACATGTACTTTGGACCCAGGATCCTTGTGCTGAGAAGCCTCTGGAACCAGGAGACAGAGAGAGAGAGAGCTGTAACACTGAAGACAGCAAGAAGTGGTGGCAGAGAAACAGTGGCAGGAGAGACTGGCAGGAAACAGCGTGGTGGGCTTCTCAGCCCTCAGAGTGAGAAAGCTGAGCACCTGCAGGCCGAGGCTTACTGGGGAAGTGGCTGCCTCTGTTACTTATCAGCAGAGCTAAGAGAACTTTTTAATACTTGCCCAAGCAGGTTAGAGGCTGAGAGGCCAGAGAGAGGTATGCCTGCAGGCATGACTGAGAAGAAGCAATCCTGATGGAAGAGCAGTATCCTGAGCATTCCTGAACCCAAACTGTAGCCTTTTACTTCCCTAATAAACCCTATAATTATAAGTATTGTCTGTGAGTTCCTTGTGGCCATTGCAAACCCAGCAGAGAAGTAGAAGGTGCCATGGGGGAGGGATGGTTGGTGTCAGAATTGGTCAAGATGGCAGAGAGAGGAGATGTGTCAGACCTCTGGCTCATAGAAACCAGCCTTGGGCTGTTGATCTTGATTCTCCTTCCCCCTCCTGAAGTTAGAGCAGGTCAGATGCTGCCCCCATGCCATTTTTTTTTTTTATTACTTAGTAAGAGTTTATTTATTAACAGCTCTTTATATTAAAAATAGGTAAAAAATATCATGAGCAAATAAGACAGTGTTCACAATATCAACAAAAAACAATGAGATATCTGCTAATGTAATAAACATGAGGAAAACTGTAAAACTGCTAAGATATAATCACTGATGCATACCATGTTCCTGGATAGAACCCCAGTGTGTTAAACCTGTCAGATCTCTGTCTCTCTCTCATTTAATTTTTTTTAATAATTTTTATTGTGCTTTAAGTGAAAGTTTACAAGTCAAGTCAGTCACATATAAGCTTACATACACCTTACTCCATACTCCCACTTACTCTCCCCCTAATGAGTCAGCCCGCTCCCTCCTTCCCGTCTCTCCTTTCGTGACCGTTTTGCCAGTTTCTAACCCTCTCTACCCTCCCATCTCCCCTCCAGACAGGAGATGCCAACACAGTCTCAAGTGTCCACCTGATACAAGTAGCTCACTCTTCATCAGCATCTCTCTCCAACCCATTGTCCAGTCCCTTCCATGTCTGATGAGTAGTCTTCGGGAATGGTTCCTGTCCTGGGCCAACAGAAGGTTTGGGGACCATGACCGCCAGGATTCTTCTAGTCTCAGTCAGACCATTAAATCTGGTCTTTTTATGAGAATTGGGGGTCTGCATCCTACTGTTCTCCTGCTCCCTCAGGGGTTCTCTGTTGTGCTCCCTGTCAGGGCAGTCATCGGTTGTGGCCGGGCACCATCTAGTTCTTCTGGTCTCAGGATGATATAAGTCTCTGGTTCATGTGGCCTTTTCTGTCTCTTGGGCTCATAGTTATCGTGTGACCTTGGTGTTCTTCATTCTCCCTTGATCCAGGTGGGTTGAGACCGATTGATGCATCTTAGATGGCCACTTGTTAGCATTTAAGACCCCAGACTTCAAAGTGGGATGCAGAATGTTTTCATAATAGAATTATTTTGCCAATTGAATTAGAAGTCCCCTTAAGCCATAGTCACCAAACCCCTGCAAGGGCCCTTGCTCCGCTGACCTTTGAAGCATTCAGTTTATCCCCGAAACTTCTTTGCTTTTGGTCCAGTCCAGTTGAGCTGACCTTCCCTGTATTGAGTATTGTCCTTCCCTTCACCTAAAGTAGTTCTTATCTACTAACTAATCAGTAAATAACCTTCTCCCCCCGCTTCCTCCCCCACCTCGTAACCACAAAAGTATGTGTTCTTCTCAGTTTATACTATTTCTCAAGATCTTATAATAGTGGTCTTATACAATATTTGTCCTTTTGCCTCTGACTAATTTTGCTCAGCATAATGCCTTCCAGGTTCCTCCATGTTATGAAATACTTCACAGATTCGTCACTGTTCTTTATCGATGCGTAGTATTCCATGGCGTGAATATACCATAATTTATTTAACCATTCATCTGTTGATGGACACCTTGGTTGCTTCCATCTTTTTGCTATTGTAAACAGTGCTGCAGTAAACATGGGTGTGCATATATCTGTTCGTGTAAAGACTCTTATTTCTCTAGGGTATATTCCGAGGAGTGGGATTTCTGGGTTATGTCGTAGTTCTATTTCTAACTTTTTAAGAAAACACCAGATAGATTTCCAAAGTGGTTATACCATTTTACATTCCCACCAGCAGTGTATAAGAGTTCCAATCTCTCCCCAGCCTCTCCAACATTTATTATTTTGTGTTTTTTGGATTAATGCCAGCCTTGTTGGAGTGAGATGGAATCTCATCATAGTTTTAATTTGCATTTCTCTAATGGCTAATGATCAAGAGCATTTTCTCATGTGTCTGTTAGCTGCCTGAATATCTTCTTTAGTGAAGTGTGTGTTCATATCCTTTGCCCACTTTTTGACTGGGTTGTTTGTCTTTTTGTGGTTGAGTTTTAACAGAATCATATAGATTTTAGAGATCAGGCGCTGGTCGGAGATGACATAGCTGAAAGTTTTTTCCTAATGTGTGGGTGGTCTTTTTACTCTTTTGGTGAAGTCTTTAGATGAGCATAGGTGTTTAATTTTTAGGAGCTCCCAGTTATCTGGTTTCTCTTTGTCATTTATGGTAATGTTTTGTATTCTGTTTATGCCTTGTATTAAGGCTCCTAACGTTGTCCCTCTTTTTTCTTCCATGATCTTTATCGTTTTAGTCTTTAATGTTTAGGTCTTTGATCCACTTGGAGTTAGTTTTTGTGCATGGTGTGAGGTATGGGTCCTGTTTCATTTTTTTGCAAATGGATATCCAATTATGCCAGCACCATTTGTTAAAAAGACTATCTTTTCCCCAATTAACTGACACTGGGCCTTTGTCAAATATCAGCTGCTCATATGTGGATGGATTTATATCTGGGTTCTCAATTCTGTTCCATTGGTCTGTGTGCCTGTTGTTGTACCAGTACCAGGCTGTTTTGACTACTGTGCCCCATGCCATTTTTACAGGTGGGTGCATTTGTTTTATCATTATTCATTATACCTTAAGTATTTGTGTATAAAATATTTCATAATAAAAATAAAATATGAAAAATTTGATAGGCCCTTTATTTCAGAACTACCTTATTTTCTCGCCAGTGGCAAATTCTCTTTTTCGTCTAGAAATTTGACATAGAAACAGAAGATAGAACATATTCTATCAAAAATCTGTCCTTTTGACCTATATAAGAAACTGCCTTAGCCTGTAAGTTCTGCTGAATCTTGTTCAGCATCATAGCAACATGCAAGTCATCACTGAAAGATGGGTGGTGACCGCCTGTGAGGTGCATTGCCAGGAATCTAACCCAGGCTTCCTGTGTGGAAGGCAAGAATTCTACTACTGAACCACCAATGTTCCTGTGTCTTTTGGATGTTGTTAGGTGCTGTTGAGTCGGTTCCAACTCATTGTGACCCTGTGTACGACAGAATGAAACAGTGCCTGATCCTGTGCTATCCTCACAGTCATTGCTACATTTGAGCCCATTGTTGCAGACATTGTGTCAGTCTATCTCCTTGAGGGTCTTCCTCTCCTTCCCTGACCCTCTGCTTTACCAAGCGTGATGGCCTTCTCCAGGGACTGGTCCCTCCTGATAACCAGTCCAAAGTACATGAGATGAAGTCTCACCATTCTCGCTTCTAAGGAGCATTCTGGCTGTACTTCTTCCAGGACAGATTTGTTCATTCTTCTGGCAGTCCAAGGTGTATTTAATATTCTTTCCCAACATCATAGTTCAAAGGCATCAGTTCTCCTTTGGTCTTCCTTATTCATTGTCCAGCTTTCACATGCATCTGAGGCAAATGAAAATACCATGGCTTGGGTCAGGTGTACCTTAGTCCTCAAAGTGACATCTTTGCTTTTTAACACTTTAAAGAGGTCTTTTGAAGCAGATTTACCCAGTGCAATATGTCATTTGATTTCTTGACTGCTGCTTCCATGGGTATTGAATGTGGATCCAAGTAAAATGAAATCTTACTTTTGAATAGGTAGAGCCTAGTTGTAGGTAGCAAATAAGATGATAGGCATGTTTAACATGAAAACAGTGTTCAGTTTATCTCAGCCCTTCAGGTTGTAAGACTTGTTTCCTATGTCATTTCCTTAGGCTACTTTTTTATTAGTCCAAAGGTGTTTCCCTCTTCCTCTCCTTTCCCACAGTGCTTTTTCAGTATCTCTCTTATCAGAGATGTCTTTTGGTCTCAAGCCTATTTGATCTCTCTTTTAATGTTTCATTAGAATTTCTTCGGTAGTTTCTCAGAGTTCTTCATATGCTTCAGCCAAATGTATGCATCTTAAAGAGTTTTTAATCATAAATTGTAGACTAAGTAAACAAGTGCTGTAATGAATACAAGTACTTAAATAAATGCTCAGAAATGCATAGCAGTGCTCTAAGCAGCTACCTGTCACCTGTCAGTGTAAATATTTATAAATCTACCAGCTTGGATTTCACATGGTCATTGGATACTTGCAGATGCATGGGCTGGGGTGGCCACTGGAAACCATGCCCAGCTGTATCTTGGGAAAATACACTGAAGTATTTCTCCTTAGCTCATTACAGTGAGTGCTAGGATAGACGACCCATGGTCAGAGACATGGGGTCTCTGAGATGTGCCTGAGAGTTCAGAGAAGGCTTCTCTGGACATGTGATACTTGAACAATCTTGATTAACAGGCAGATAGAGATAACAGGCCTTAGAGAGTTCCAAAAAGGAAGAAAAATTCTTAGATGAAACCTAACACACTGAAAATTCTATCCTTTAGCTTTTTTTTAGCTTAGTATTTTTCTTAAACTATAGTTTTATAATTGATAATTTTGTTGCTTCCTTGGTTTTTCAGTGCATATCTGTGTTATGTTCCTATTTCTTCTTTTTCTGTTACTTATTTCAGTTGTTTCTTTTTATGCCTAATTTAATTGGTAGGCGCTCCATGCGTTGCTCTGTAATTGTATATAGGAGTATTGCAGAAGGAGCATATGATTGCACCCCATTGGACATTAAATCCTGCTAAAATGCTAATATACTAATATGAATGGTTCTCAGTGGAAACCTACAAGCATCCCTCCCCCTTTTTCAGTGTGTCTGACATCTGAGCCTTTATTTCGTATTTTTGTTATAAAACCAGTCGTGATCTTAAATGCAGAATGCTGAATTTGTAGTAGTCCAAATATATGGAGAAAACAATAGCAGCACACTTTAGACTGAGGAAAGAATTGAAAAAGAATGTTGAGAAGTGGTGAGAGGCATTTAAATGGGGCGTGCATGATGATATGTCAATGTAACTTCTAAGGAAGAAGTGGTTAGAAAGAAGTCCCTTGCCTTGTGTCCTACTAACCACTTCTTCCTTAGAAGAAAGGTAGTAGAATCCTTCCTACCCTAGACTGAGATGTAGGTTCTAAAAACCCTCTCCCCAGAAAAAAATCATCTACACTCGATATTTGCATATAATTTCGTGAACTTCTGAGACATCCTAAAGCCTGTGGACAAGAACCTCAGGATTAAAGAAAACTACATTTTTGCAGCACCCGGAGCCTGCTAGTTACCCAGGAGATGCTCAGCTACAGTTCCCATGCTGTGAACTGGTCTCTAGAGAAGAGTTGTTTACAGGTATGTGTCTCACCTGCCTGTTGGTGTGTGTTTTGCTAGCTTCCAAAAGAGACGCTTTAGTTCCAAATGGGAGAAGTCCTTGGGTGGCGCAAATGGTTAAGTGCTCAACCACTGGCCGAAAGGTTGAAGGTCCAAACCCCCCACCCAGAGGCACCTTGAAAGACAGGCCTGGTGGTCTGCTTCTGAGAGGTCACAGCCTTGAAAACCCTATGGAGCAATTGTACACTGCACACATGGAGTTGCCATGAGCCAGTATCGACTCCTTGGCAACTTAGAGCAGTAAGAAAAATTCTAAATGGGGGCCCTAAGTGGTGTAAACGGTTAACGTGTCCACCCAGAGACACCTCAGAAGAAAGACCTGGTGATCTCTTTCCCAAAAAATCACCCATTGAAATCCTATGAAGCACACTTCTACCCTGATACACATGGGGTTACCATGAGTCAGAGTCAATTTGATGGCAACTAATAGTTCTAAATGAGAGCCTTCCCCCAAAAAGCAGGAATGTAGTTTTCGCTATGATGAGATTTGGGGATCACATCAAATTGCATTCCCTTAATAATTGAATCAGCTTTCTTGGTAATTAATTCAGTTATGTTTTGAAAATGTTTAGATGGAAACTTAAACTAAAATTATTTAGGTGTAATAAACAGTATACTGGACTTGACGCTGAGGAGCTGAGATCCTGTCTGGGCCACCCACTAGCTCTCAGACCTGGGGTGAATCAGCCTCTGTGCTTGTGTCTCCTTACTTGTGAAATAGCCTTCTTATGGCGCACAGTGATAATCCAGAAACAAGCCCTGGTATGTTTAAGAAGTTGGCATGTGATAAGGAGGTATCATAAGTCATAATAAGTGATAAGGACGTAGCATGAAACAACAGGTTAGTATTGGAAAAAATAGATTAGATTTTACCTTGCCACTATATGACAAAATAAATTCCAAGAGGATTAGGAGTTTTATTTATTAAAAAAAAAATAATAACCGTAAAATGAATAGAAGAAAATAGAGCTGAATATGGAAAAGTACCTTATGGCTTAGCATAAAAGTACAGAGAAAGAACAATAAAGAAACCTATAGATTTAACCACAAAATTATTAAACTGTTTGCCATATATCATCATTAAAATGATGACAAAGGACTAACTGGAAAACAGTCTACAGCAGCTACAAGAGAAGGTTAATATCCTTGATCTATAAAGCTCTCTCTTATCAATCAGTTTAAAGAACTCTGCTCTAGTTGTGAGCAACTATCATGAACAGAAAGTTCACAGATGGAATATAGATGACCAATAAATATAAGAGAATATTTTCCAAACTGCAAGTCATCGAAGAAACACAGTGCATTGAGGCTTCACTTTTCAGGTACCAAATTGGCAAAGATTGAAATACTGGTGGTACTTTGATGTTGCTTTTGAGGGAGCGGTGAGAGAGGAGCATACGAGCTGGCAAGGATGTAAACTGGCATACTTGTTCAGAAGATGTGCCACTGTGTTTCAAGGACCGCTTCTAAAATCTGAGCCCTAATCCTTTGTCTTCCATCTGACCACAACCTTGTAGCCTTTCAGATTCCTCTTTCCTCAACATTTCCTCTTGCTTGTTGTAAGTCCCCCTTCCTTTTCTGACCTAAATCCATCACGTCAGTTGCTCTTTGACATTAGTCTCAAAACTCTGTCCATCTGGCCTTTTTCTGTCACCTTCTCTGCAGAATAACAGCCAGACTCATTTATCCCTTTGGCTGCTTCACTCCTGTACGTGGGATTCTGGGTGTGGCCTGGAAATATCATCCAATTGTACGGGTTGCTGTTGAGTCAGTTCCAACTCATAGCGACCCTACAGGACAAAGTAGAACTGCCCCATAGCATTTCCAAGGTTGCACATCTTTACAGAAGCAGACTACCATCTCTGTCTCCTGCAGAGCAGCTGGTGGATTGGAGCGACTGCTGAACTTTGGGTTAGCAGCCGAGTGCTTAACCACTGCATTACCGGGGCTCCTTTTGTGCAGCTTAGGGCTGCCAAAATTGTATGGTTCTCAGCTCAACTGGGTTTTTAACACTGCTATCCAACCCTTGGCCGTATTTCCTACCCCTTTTTCCTAAGCGGTTCTGCCAGACTTTCACTTTTTTCAAACCTACTCCACCCTACCCCAGACTCACCCACTCTCCTCGGATGACCTGCCTTCTAATTTCCAGAGAAAATTGGATGCGGCTACCAGTTCCCAGTTTCTCATCCTTAGATTTATCAGTCTCATACCCATTATTATTTTCCGTTTGCCTCCTCCATGGAAAATAATAGCAATATAGCCCGCTGTGTAAGGCCAGTCCCTCCACCTGGGCCACTTCGCAGGGACTTGGCACCTTTGACCTTCCCCTATCTGCTCTGCGTTTTCAACCTCTCTCTCGCCACTGGTTCTTTTCTCCTCAGCTACTACTCACGTTCAGGTTTTTCTTGGCATTCGCCTTGCTTCTCACTTCTCAGTGCCCTGCGTGTAACCGTTCTCCTCACACTTTTCTGTCTCTGCTCTTCCTGACCACTTTACCGTGGTTTGCATTTTTAACTATTCACAAGTCGTTGCTTCATTGACACTCTACTCCTGACTCTCCCATGCCCTCCTTGGGTATTCTTTTTCTCTTTCCTTCTTTGGCTCTTCCACTGCCCAGCCCTTCAGTGTAAGTGTTCCCAGGCTTCTGTCCTTCACCTTTATCTTCTTGGCAGATTCTGTATTCTTGCCCTGAGTGAATTGCCCAGACCCATGTTTGCTGCAGATACTTACAGCATAATCTGGATTTCTTTCCAGACTCCTATCTGTGCTTCAGAACCATGTAACAGAAATCCCACTGGACATCTACCTGAATGCTCAACAGATCCATTAAACTCTGCATTCCCAGAGCTGACCTCATTGACTGTACCCTCAACTCCTCCTAAATTTTCTCTCTAGTTGAAGGGTGCTATTATCTAGCCAATCACACAAGACAGAAGCTTGGTGGTCAGTCTAGCTCTCCTTCCTAAAGCACCCAAGTCACTAAGTCCTGAACACTTTACTTCTGTAATATCTCTGTCCCTCCCTCTCCATTCTGACGGCATTAGTACAGGCCCTCATCCTTTCTCACTTGGTTCTTATATTGTTGGCTCTCTTAATATTCACCTCCTTGGTTTTCCTGTTCTTCAGTATTTCCCCCCTCTTGTACATCTTCCACACTGTTACCCAAGAGAGCCTTCCAAAAAATTATTGTAATGATGGTAGCTAATGTTTATGGGATGCTAACTGTGCCAGGCACTATGCCAAGTGCTTAGCATGTATTGACTCATTTTGGTTCAGTGATGGGATCTTGCCTGCCATGTGGGAGACCTGGGTGTGAATCCTGGCCACTGCACCTCATGTAGCCACCACCCATCTGTCAGTGGAGCTTGCATGTTGCTATGATGCTGAACAGGTTTCAACAGGGCTTCCAGACTAAGCTGGATTAGGAAGAAAGGCCTGGAGACCTGCCTCTGAAAATCAGCCATTGGAAACCCTGTGGATTAAAATGGTCTGAGCTGAAGCTGATCATGGGAATGGTACAGGACCAGGCAGTGTTTCATTCAGTTGTGCGTGGGGCCGCCATGAGTCAATGGCAGTCAACGAGAGCAAAAGCCTATGATGTTGATAGGGCTTTTATCCCCTTTTACAGGTGAGAAGACAGAAGCACAGAGAGAATGAATAATTTGTCTGAGGTCACAAAGCTAGTAGGTCTGTCTCCAGAGTCTATACTCTTAACTACTTATATGATAACAACAAAACAACATTTTTTTGAGTTTTCTATGTGTGAGGTGTGAAACCCCCTTGCTACAGTAAACAGTTTGGCCTTTGGTCCTGGTTCCTGAGAGCTGGACCATACCTGAGGCCAGTGAGTGGGGGCTGACCAGCCCAAGAGGGACCACCTGGGGGCCTGGTGCTGATTAAGCCCCACAGAGGGATGATGTAATCTGTCATGGCCACATCGTGAGGCCAATAGAAGGCCTTGGAAGACAGAGGCTCAGTGGAGCTTCCTGGGTGGTGAGTTTTCAGGAGGGTAAGCATATCCCCTGGAGACATGGAACTTTTGTGCTTAGACCCCTCCTTGCCCTTGCCCTATATGTTTGTATCCCTTTTCCTGCTAAGTTGAAGATAGTCCTTTCCCTGGAATTTGTGAGGTGCTCCAATGGATTATTTGGACCTGAGAAACAGAGAAGGAGCCGGTACCTGCTAACCTAGCCCTGGGTGAGCACGGATGTGAGAAAAAGGGCCATGTGGAGCAGCTGCTGTCTGAACTAACCAGGAAAGGGATGCTGAGATTTCTACAGGATGCAGTTGGCGTGTACAGTGGGATTTATTATCCACCACACATTTGGCATCAGAGGTGGATGATCTCAGCCTCCCTGGACTAGTTTGATACAGTTGGCACAGCAAGCAGGGTTAGCTAGAAGGAACCCTGACAGTCCACTGTGAAATAGCACTTTTCATGCATTATCTCTTTTAACCCTTAAAACTCTGTAAGTTACTTTTGTTATCTCTGTTTTCACAGATGAGGAAATTGAAGCACAGAGATGTTCAGTAACCTGCTCATAGTCACACAGCTCTTAGGTGGTGGACTAGGCTTTTACCTTCAGCAGACCTGCTCTAGGCTCTCATTCTTAGCCATTTCACCCACCCACAGGGAGTTAGCCCTTGCTGGCAGTGGGGGTGGGCTACCTTCTGATCTCACACTCTTATGAGTGTTTTTCTCCTCTGCTGTCACCGTTGTGGTGGCAAAGATATTCTCACCAGTAAGAGTGCTTGTGTTGATAAGAAAGATCAGTATCCTGTTTGGACACCATCCAGATATAATGAAATCCTAGATTTGCCCAGTAATGCAAGAGAGGTTTCTTTGCCAGTTTAATATGCTCCATTCCCTGACCACTCCCCCTGCCATTGAATCCATTGCTTTTATAATTTGATTTTTTGATAATTTCTTAGGAACATAACTATGATAACATCCTGTTGTAGCACAGCACATTGAACTGTGGTCTCCACCAGTGGGTTCCTGAAATTATCCACGGTAGGAAGACTGCCTGATGAGGAGAGGAACGTACGACATTATGGGAGACGTTGTGGTGTAAGATGGCTGCCGACATGCATGTGTTTATTCTCCCCTGTTAAAATCCATTGAAATGTTAGAAAAGATATGTATGTATTTTTAATTCTTAGAAATTAAAAGCATGATATCAAAAGCCTTCGTTAAAGTCCCAGGTGACTTACTAAGTAGGTCTACAGATCACTAAAGAAGTACAATTTTATTTTTTCATTTATTGTCCAAGGCAGGATAGTACGATGTAAGAAAAATGTAAAATAAGTATATTTACCCTCAGGAGGGATATTACATCCTTTTTTTTTTTTTTTAAGCAGGCTATAAGAAAAAGATACTGGGCAATGTTTTGTTTTCTTGCACATAGGGTCACTATGAGTCAGAACTGCCTTAACGACACATAACAACAACAACATAAGAAAAAGATGCAGAGTTCTTAGAAATTAAAAATAACTGTAACCCTTTCAGAAAAACTCTCGGATTAAAAGAAAGAGTTTGTAGAAATGAGCTAAAGCAAGTTGATTTGTTCTTTCATTTTCCAGGATATAGGACTCCCCCAGATTTCTTAGGAATGACACTAATCAAACAAGAACAGTTAGTTACTAGGTCATCACAAAGTCAGGAGAGCATCCCTCCTCTGCTGTTAAGGCCTCCTCCCCTCCACTAATGTGAATAAGTTATATTGATTCTTACATAGAAAAGCTGCCACCTTTCTGCCTCTTAGTATCAAGAGACCCTTCCTTCCTGGCAGCTATACTGATTTTTTCTGTTAACCCAGTGGATCTCAACTGTGGGTAATTTCGTCCCTTCCCCCCCAAAGAGGGGGCATTTGGCAATATCTGTAGACATTTTTGGGCTCTCATCACTGGGGTGGGGTGAGGAGGGCAGTGCCACTAGCACATCATGGTTAGAAGCCAGGAATGCTGGTATACATTCCACAGTGCTCAGGACAGCCCCCACAGAAAGAGTTGTCTGGACCAGAATGTCAGTAGGGCCAAGGCTGAAAAAGAGTTAAGGCTAAAGAACCTAGCGGACTTGCAACCACAACTTTTCCTTAATCACCCAAGACCTCAGAGATCATAAGAAGTTAGAGACTGAGAGTTGAAAATTGGCAGTCTTCATTATGCTAAACTTTTCTAATACTTTACTACAAAGTAGATAAAATCTCTAACATTTTATTGTGGGTTGTGCCTCATCTGCCTGCACAGTGAAACTTAAGTTGTGACATCAAGAATGACATGTAGCTTGGGGCAAAAATATCCCTAGTTAGAATGACTGGTGCATCTTTTTGCCACCCTCCTCTTTTCATTGCCTATCTATCTGGTATTCTTTCCCAGGAAGTCTCGGTGTATCCTTCTTTGACCAGGGCTGCAGACAGCCATGACTAATCAGAGTTGGCATGGGAGGTAAAAGCTACTTGCCGTCCTTCCCTGAGAGGCTTCCACACCCCAAACTGGTTCAGTAGAGATGCCATCAGCCTAATTTCTCTCCTTTTCCTCTTCCCCACCCCACCATGATACTGTAGTGCAGTCTTCTGGGTATGAATTCATTTCAGCCTTTGTCTCTCTAAGAAGTCTTTATTTTACCTTCATTTTTTAAAAACTAATTTTGTTGTGGCAAAATATACGTAACAAAAAATTGGCCACTTTAACCATTTTTAAGTGTACTCCATGACATCAGTTACATTCACCACATTATGGAGCCATCACCGCTGTTCCTAAAAGCTTTCTCAGTACTTCTTAAAGCATTCCTCTATTCCTTCTTCCCCCTATTTACCTTCATTTTTGAGCAATAATTTTTTTTTGGATGCAGAATTGTTGGTTGACAGTGTTTTCTTTCAGCCCTTTAAAGATGTCATTCCATTGTCATCTGATCCTTGCGTTTCTGATGATGGCAGCCATCATTTGTACCGTTGCTCTCCTCTATATAAAGTACCTTTTTTTCCTCTGCTTTCAAAATTTTCTCTTTATCTTTGGTTTTCAACAGTTTGACCTTGAGGTTTTTAGGTGTTTTTCTCTTTATTTATTCTCCTTGGGGTTCCCTGAGCTTCTTGGATTTGTGGGGTTGATAGTGTTCATTAATTTTGGAAAATTCTCAGCCATTGTCTTTTTAAATATTTCTTTTGCCCATGCTCTGTCTTTCCGTCTGGAACTCTACACATATGATAGACTGATAGTGTCCCAGATCTTGGACACTTTGTTCCATTTTTTTTTCTACTTTTTTTTCTCTTTGTGTTTTATTTTCGGTAATTTCCTTCGTTTTCCTCATCTCTGCGGAAATGTCTCATCTGCTTATACATTTTGTCCACCTTTTCTACTAGATCTTTAACTTATTTATTACACCCGTATACCCATTGCTGTTGAGTTGATTCTGACTTATAATGACCCTATAGGACAGAATTGAATTGCCCCATAGGGTCTTCAGGGTGCAGCTGGTGAATTTGAACTGCTGACCTTTTGGTTAGCAGCTGAGCTCTTTTTTTTGTTTGTTTTTTAATTGTACTTTAGATAAAGATTTACAGAGCAAACTGTCTCCTTATTAAACAATTAATACACACATTGTTTTGTGACATTAGTTGCCAACCCCATAACATGTCAACGCTCTCCCCTTCTCAACCTTAGGCTCTCCATTACCAGCTTTCCTTCCCCTCCTGCCCTCTTGTCCTTGCCCCTGCACTGGTGTGCCCATTTAGTCTTGTTTTGTTTATGGGCCTTTCTAATCTTTGGCTGAATGGTAAACCTCAGGAATGACTTCAGTACTGCGTTAAAAGGGTGTCCAAGGGCCATACTCTTGGGGTTTCTCCAGTCTCTGTCAGACCGGTGAGGTTTTTTTTTTTTTTTTGAGTTAGAATTTTGTTCTACATTTATCTCCAGCTCTGTCCAGGACCCTCTATTGTGATCTCTGTCAAAGCAGTCAGTTGTGGTAGCCATGTACCATCTAGTTATGTTCAACTCAGTCTGGTGGAGGCTGTAGTACTTGTGGTCCATTAGTCCTTTGGACTAATCTTTCCCTTGTGTCTTTGGTTTTCTTCATTCTCCCTTGATCCAGATGGGGTGAGACCAGTGCAGTATCTTAGATGGCCACTCCAAGCTTTGTAAGACCCCAGGTGCTACTCACCGAAGCAGAATGTAGACATTTTCTTTATAAACTATGTTATGCCAGTTGAGCTAGATGTTCCCCGAGACCATGGTTCCCAACATCTGTGCTCTTAACCACTGTGCCACCAGGGCTCCGTATTTACCATAGTTGTTTTAAAGACCTTTTAAGATAATTCTGACATTTTGGCTATCTCTGTATCTGTATCTAGTTCTGTTGACTGTAGTCTCTCTTGATGATTGGTCATATTTTCTTGTTTGGTGTGTATAGTAATTTTTAATTGAATGCCAAATTTTGTGTGTAGAAACTGACATATTTACACCCAGAAAATGGCATGCCTCTGCTATCAGGCCATTTGTGTGGGGAATTGTTATGGATTGAATTATGGCCCACCAAAATATGTGTTGTAAATCCTAACCCCTATACCTGTGGTAAGGAGCCCTGGTGGCACACTGGATAACTAAGACAGGCTTTAAGGCAACCTAAGCTATAGTTGCATGAGTCTAGGTGTTGTCATTGCTTTGGGTACGTTCAGTTCACCACAGCCTTCAAATTATTTGAGAGCTAGATCAAAATTTTCTCTTGGAGGATCTTGTTTATCTCAGTTGTCCTGCCTTACCCTCAAACTTGTGTTTGAGGACTTGTGTGCCTGCACTTCAGGAGAGGGGGACTTCCCTCAGTTCTCTTGCTTTCCCTATAGTAGCTACTGCTTGATGCTCATTGGGAAGGCCCAAAGTCCTAATGGGTTTCTCTCAGTTTTTGCCCTCAGGTTTCTGGGTGGCTTCAAAGAGGGAGCTGTTTCTCAGCTCTCCCACCCTTCTCTCAGTGGTAGATTGCTGCTGCCACCTACTCAGTATAAGGCCCAGAGTACTGGAAGGTTTCTCTCAGTTCTCTTGCTTTGCCCTAGTACTTCAGTGGGCCCTGTGTACCCGAGCTTAAGGGAAGTTATCCCCCAGCCATATCACTTTGTGTCTATTGCTCTCATGCTTTTCCTACTTCTGTCTTCACTGCCTTAGTGTATCCTTCTGCTGACATCCAAGCTTCTAACTCCAACTCATTCGTTAGGTCTCAGAAGCCATCACCGGCTTCAAAAAACCTTTCTGGTATTCTAGATCTGTATTAGGCAACCCCCGTCATCTCGGTAACCTTTGGCAATTTAATTAACTTCTACGCCTAGGTTTCTCATCTCTAAAATAGGCATAATAATAGTATCATTCTCATGGTTATCTTGAGAATTAAATACGCTAATAAATGTAAAGTAACCTGGAACACAAAGGCTACACTGGGTGGTGTTTAAGAACATGGATTCTGGAGCAAAATTATCCAGATTTAGAGCCTAGCTGTGCAGCCTTGGGCAAGTGACTTCTCTATACTTCAGTTTCCTTATCTGTAAGTGGGGATAATAATACCCCATGGAGATATTGTGAACTTTGAGGGAATTAATACTGAGAAAGCAGCCATAACAGTGCCAAGCACATGGTATGAGCTCAAGAAATAAATGTTAGCTATGATGATAATGAAAGAGCCCTGGTAGCTCAGTGGCTAAGTGCTTGCCTGTTAACCAAAGCGTCGTTGATTCGAACTCACCCAGGGACTCCATGGGAGAAAGGTCTGGCAATCTGGTTCTGTAAAGATTATAGTCAAGAAAGCCCTGTGGGACAGTTCTGCTCCATCACATGGTGCTGCCATGAGTCAAAAACAACTCGAGGGCACTGACAACTACAACAATGATAATAATGACTAGGAGGAATGGTACTTCCCTGTCAGAGCATTCATTGCCCTGGTTCCTTGATAGTCCTTTAGCTCTGTTACAGCAGTGACCAAGATCCCTCTTACTCATGATGGCTCATGGAAGGGAACCCATCACATATTTGCTCAATGACTAAGTGAATGAAAAGGATACTGGCAAAGTATGCATGACACCAGGCTGTTTTCGAATTCAGTGATGGGCCACATATCTCCCCTCTGTTGTTAACATTTTATTATTCTGAATATCCTTTTGAGAAAAGCCTTATTTGAAAAAAAAATAAAAAATCTGTTTTCTTTTTTGAGTTATCTGCAGTGCCCTTTCATCAATCAAACCATGTTGTTGGAATATTCTTTTCTCTGACCTTTAGAAAAGGAAGGGTGAAGATTTATGGTGTTCCCCACCCAGAATCTGTCATCCCTCAAAAGCAGCCCCACCCCTGTCTCCAGGTGGATATTTTTTCCCTTCATTTTGTGCTTCATGCTAATCCTGGAACTCTCTGGGCTGCATTTGGGATGTGTATTAGTTGTAGAAATCTAGAGGAGCTGCAGTTATTTAAATTGTCAGCGCTAATCGACTCAACAACGGGTTGGTTTTTTTTGGTTAATACCTTTTAAAAATACCTGACGTTTATTATTATCTATAGAGGTGCGATCCTGCATTCGCAAAGCAGTTTCGAATGTTTCAAAATGATCTCTCGTTTTCTATTTTATTGTAACCAAACCAAAACCAAACCCGCTGCTGTTGAGTTGGTTCTGACTCATAGCAACCCCTATAGGGTTTCCAAGGCTGTAAATCTTTGTGGAAGCAGACTGCCACATTTTCTCCCTCAGAGCTGCTGGTGGTTTCAAACCACCGACCTTTCAGTTAGCAGTCAGTCTCTTGCTTTAACCACTGCACCGTAGTTTCCTGAAAATTGTGTGAGGTCGTTGATACAAACGTAAGTAAACTGAGGTGCAGGTAGTTTAAAGGACATATTTCTAAATCATATGGTCTGTTTGTGGTAGAGCTAAAGACCAGAATCTAGCTTGGAAATGAAGAGAAATCCAGCTTTGGTCAGTGACCTTGAGATTGTTCTCTTTCTCAGGGTTCAAAGTCTTAGGGTCACACTAGATAATTCATTTAATGAATGTCTGCCTTAGCTTCCACACCTATGAAATAGAGGTATTATGTCTAGTTCTGTTGGCTGTAGAAGAGTGAAATTGGTTTATAAGAGCACATATAATAATATATGTGAAAGTACTTTGATAAAAGAAGAGAATGTACAAATGAAAGTATTACTATTTTCCTCCTCAATTTAATACTGAAATTTAATGTTACAGTGATAAACTCTTTTGACTATGTTATGATCCATGCGTCCAGTTTCTGTGTTTGATTTAGTTCTTGAACAGAAAGAGCTACATACTTCATGATTTTTTCTTGTACTTTTTGAAGTATTTAGTCTATATTCAGCATTCTCTCATACTTGCTCCCTGTCCCCCCACTCACTGCTGTTGAGTCGATTCCGATTCATGGCAACCCTGTAGGACAGAATGGAACTACCAAATAGGGTTTTCAAGGTGTAAATCTCTACGGAAGCAGGCTGCCACATCTTTCTCCCACAGAGCAGCTGGTGGAGTCAAATCACCGATGTTTTGGTTGGCTGCTGAGCTCTTTAACCACTGTACCACTAGGGCTCCTTTCTGCCATACTATTTCTGTTGCAATAGCTGCACTTCCTATAGATTTGCCTGTTCTGTTGAATATACTAAAAAACTATTGAATTGTACACTTTCAGTGGGTGAATTGTATGGTGTGTAAATTATATCTCAATAAAATTGCTACAAAAAAGAAAAAAAAAAAAGCTGCGTGTCAGTGGCCAGGATTAGACTGTTAGGGTTCCTGGCCTATCTTCTTGTCCCTGGTCCGGGTAACTGCAGAGGCCCTCCACGTGCTCTCCCTACCTCCACCCGATCAGTCCTGCACTCTGCAGTCTAAAACCCCAAATCTGATGTCTGTTGAGAAACCCTCAATGGTTCCCCCTTGCCCCTAGGTCCTTAGCAGGCAAAGCCTATTTATTCAGCCAGTGCCCATAACCTGCACCCTAGTAAGCTCAGTCCCCTCCCTGCCATGCTCTTTGGTGTCCTGTCGTGACTGAGGTCTGCCCGGGCTGCTTCCCTGTGAGGCTAGGTGGATTGTTTACTCTTCTCTCTGTCCTCAAAGGTGGTGACTGTGTCTCATTTCTCTCCTTTTCTTCCCTCTCCTGTTTTTGACATTTGGTTAGAGCTTCATAAATACTGGCTGATTGAATGAAAAAGATCTAAATACCTTGTAGCGAGTACATCCTATGATGGTTTACAGTTAGAAATTGTTTCAACCCCTCCCTGAACACACACCTAAGAACTGCTGGCTCAGACATTTTTACAGCCTCGTTGCCAGCAGCGTGAGGCCCAGCACCTTAAGATGCTGATCTTTGATGAAGTGATTTGCTAACTCACCACCTATTCTCTCTCTAAGTTTCTGTTTTTTGTGTGCCTGTGATTGTCTTTAATGGCCTGCATCCTATGCGGCATCATTACAACCAACCCTTTGTTTTTATTGAACAGCCTGCCGCATTCGTGCTGGAAGTTTGACATAGCTTTTTGTCTCATGTGAACTGGGCTCGATAGTAACTTCTTCCAGGGAGAAGCTAACACAGCTTGATAACTGCAGAAAGGTCATTCTTAGATAAGAATTACTGTGTGGGGTTTATCTGAAGGTTGGTATTATTTGTTGTGTAGAATGGCCCATGTAGTTCTCGGAACAGCTAACACCCATGAGCCCTTACTAGGTGCCAGGGACCATGGTTAATGAGATACATAAAATGGTGATTTTAAACAACCTCTAAAACCAGTTGCCACTGAGTAAATTCTGACTCTTGGCAACTCCATGTGTGTCAGTAAAACTTTGTCCTATAGAGTTTTCAATGGCTGATTTTTTTTTGGAAGTAAGATTGCTCGGCTTTTCTTCTGAGGTGTCTGTGGGTGGACTTGAACCACCAGTGTTTTGGTCAACAGTGAGTATATTAACTGTTTGCACCATCCAGGAACTCCTAAACAACCACTGCAGGGGTGCTATTATGTCTATGTTTCCGTTATGAATATTCCTATTTTTACAGTTGAAGAAACAGACTTACTGTAGCAGTTACTAAAGGAGGACAACCCTGGGATTCACAGTCAGGTCTGTCAGACTCCAGAGCCCTAACTCTTAGCCCCTACCATATAACTGTATCCCCATCCTTCACCTAAACTGAAACTTAGAGCCTGGTATCCGTCCGTCTCATCGCTCAGCTAACTGCTGGCAAAGGCAGGAAAGTAAACTGCCTTGTGGCTTGTGCACATCAGACCTTGTTATAGGCAGGCCTGACTAGAAATCACAGAAACATTTTAGCCTGGGTTTGCTGCATCCCACCATTTGCTGCCGAACCCCCTTTCTACCACTTCACCAGCCTTTCGTCCCCTGAACCTCCTCACCCAGTGGTTCTCAATCCTGGCTGCACTTTGGCATCAGCTGGGAAGCTTTTTAAAAAATGCCCAGGACTTACCCACAGAGATTCTGATTTAACTATCTGGGTTGGAATCCAGGCATCTGTATTATTATTTTTTACACAACTTTATTGAAGTATAACATACATGGGGTCGCCATGAGTCAGAATCGACATGACAGCAGCTGTTATTTTTTTCAAGTTGAGGTATTCACCAGTTCTAAGTATACAAGTCAATGATTTTCAGTAAATTGATGGAATTAATAACCATAATTCTAGAAGATTTTCATTATCCCAGTGAGATCTCTCATGCCTTTTATAATTCTCATCCCCATTCTCATCCCACCCTGAGCCAACCGCTGATGTACTTTCTGTCTATAGGCTTGCCTTTTCAGGTTATTTGTATAAATAGAATCATCTGCATTTTTTTTTAACTTTTTTTTTTAAAAATAATATTTTACTGTGTTTTCAGTGATACTTTATTTTTAAATCCCTCAGGATTGTAATGTGTACCCATGGTTGAGAACTACTGCCTCAATTTTTTTTTTTTTTTTAAATCTTTACTACCATTCCCTGGGTTCAGAATAGCTCGGAAAAATCGATAGGGCTATATTTTAAGATAAGCTTAACTGGTAAGCTTAACTGGGACCTAGTGATCATTTACAACCTGCTTTCTATGAGAATGTGCTTCTCAAAGTCCAGATCTGCTGACTTAGGAAGAAACGCTTGCAAGAGGCCTGCACAACCTGTCCTCAGATGCGAGTGCCTCACGCCGGCAGCCTCACAGTGAGTCAGAGGCGAGGTGTGGGAGACCCAGCGCTTGGCTCTGTGTGGCCTTGCCTTTGGCACTTTCACTTTAGATTTTCTGGTGGCTCTTCAGCTCCTCCTGGCCTCTCACATGGCCAGGGCAGTAAACTGGATCACTACCACCAGTAAGTCTTAGCTCCACATGCGCTGTCTGGCTGTCTGTGTTGTGGGGTTTTGTAAAATACTACCCATGTATTTTTTGCCTTTTTAGGTAAATTTTGACATTTCAAAACTCAGATGCTTCCAGGTCCAAGCAGGTAACATAAATGAGTAAGCAGGCTGGGGAGTGAGGGACTTGAAAACTCCCTGTAGATGTGACCAAGGGGAGTCACAGCGTGAGGTAGCGAGGTTCCTTCCAGCTTTGCCATAAGCCGGCCTCATTTATGGAGCTTTCGTCTTAGGCCACGTGGTTAGAACAGGGATAGCAAGTAGATTCCATTTCACGTGCCACAAGGAGGACAAAAGCCAACTGACCAAACAGAAAGCCTTGTAGATAAATTTACAGTGTAAGAAAATGATAAAGCTAACTCAGTTTGTTTTAAAATATAACAGTTCACTTTAGTCATTGATTGGAATTCAAATAATACTATGGAGATTAAGTTAAGATTGACAAGGGTTTTGTTTAAAGTGAAAAATAAATGTTATCTATATTAGGGAAGCTGTTGTGGGCATAATTCTGTCATTTGGAGAAATAATTCAGAGTATAGAACTCTTAGATGTATTTTCCCATTTGTTGCTGTTAGGTGCCGTCGAGTCAGTCCTGACTCATAGCAACCCTGTGTACAGTGGAACTGTTACCGATACTGTTATGAAAATGTTTTCTATTTATCATTTTTCCCTGATAAAGATCCTTTTTCTTTTTAGTATTATGCGTTATGCATGAACCTTTTTTTCCTTTTCTAATACTGTCCCTCTGGAGCTG
This sequence comes from Elephas maximus indicus, assembly GCF_024166365.1. Classification (NCBI taxonomy): domain Eukaryota; kingdom Metazoa; phylum Chordata; class Mammalia; order Proboscidea; family Elephantidae; genus Elephas; species Elephas maximus. The sequence goes on along the minus strand of NC_064830.1, from coordinate 85,188,560 downwards.
TATAAGCCCTCTTATAAGACTTTCTAAACTATTTTTTGGAATGTGTAACAAATTGTTTCATTTATAAAGTATCAGAGGGTACTTTATTTTTAAAATCCAATTAAGTAGATTTCAGATTCCTTCCCAGAAATTTAAGACAGCTAATGTAATGAGATAAAACAGTAAAAACTTGCTCAGTAGTCCTGCAGTTCAATGTGAAATCAAGTTGTTGTGTCCCAACTCAACGCAAAGGCTCACATGGATTTTGCAAACACTCGTTTAACAGGAGATGACAGTATGGCACAAAATCTGATTGCCGGCATAGTGAAATACACTCTAGGTCTGGTCACTGCAATTACACTGTGAATACAGATTATGTTGCGTGCAGTAACTGTTGTTGTTGTTACCCTGTGTAGACTGTTCAGATTCCTCAGTAGACTACTCATAGTTTATTTTACTCTCTCAAAGATGCATTTAGGTATTTTCAGGTAACTGGAATTTAAAACCGGTTTACTAAAAACTTTGTCCATTCCCCATTTGTTTTTTATTTTAATTGGTATATCAAAGTGAATTTGTAAATTAAAAAAAAAACCAACAGAACTGTATAGCCTCTTGTATGAAGTTGTAAATCAAAAACACTAGCACCATGATCTTGAGGGCAATGGGGAGCCGTTGATGTTTGTTGCTAGTTTTGGCAGTTAACAACAACAATTTGCAACAAACAAAAAGCAAAACCCATTACCACTGAGTCGATTCCGATTCATGGCGACCCCATGTGTGCAGAGTAGAACTGTGCTCCATGGGGTTTTCAAGAGTGTGACTGACCTTTTGGAAGCAGGTTGCCAGGCCTTCCTTTCAAGGCACTTTTCGAACCTCCAACCTTTCAGTTAGTAGTCGAGCGCTTAACCGTTTGTACCATCCATGGACACACAGGCCACATATTTGCCATCCCTGGTTAGAGAGTGCCCTGGGTGGTAGAACATTGCAGTCCTGCTCTTAAGGACCCGAAATGGCTGGAAGGATTGAGAAGGACCAATCAGCAAAGTCTTGGAAGGCCAGTGCATCTTTAATGCTGAAGTGCAAGTTAGGAAAGTGTAGAAATCGCTCCTCAGAGTAAGAAGAATCTGTATTTTGGAATGATTAGAAAGGATTGGGTTTCATGGAAAAATGTACTTTACTATACAGAGATCAGCAAACTATGGCCTGTAGGCCAAATCTGGTGGCTTCAGGCTCAGAATACTTTTGAAATTTTTAAATGGTTGGGGAAAAAAATCAAAAGTAGAATAATATTTTGTGATATGTGAAAATTATGTGAGTTTCAAATTTCTGTGTCCATAAATAGTTTTACTGGAGTACACCCAGGCTGATTTGTTTAGGTATTGTCTATGGTGCTTGTACACAGTGGCTCCTTTTTAGAGACAACAGCAGAGTAGAGTAAATTGCAGCAGAGATGGTGTGGCCTGCAAGCCTAAAATATTATTTGGCCCTTTCCAGAAAGTTTGCTAATCTCTGATCCAGAGGATTGTGTTTTTTTAGATCTTGTCCTGAAATAACGTTTATAAATAGAAATCAGAGAAAGAAAATGATAGTTATAATTTTTCAAGGTTTTTTGGGAGGTGGTTGGGTAGAAGAGAGACATTTCTTATTTCTGTCACCAGCACTGGGCTGTGCCTCCACGTTTGGGCTATATTATCAGAGTCAGCCACCCCCACTCATTTTGGCAGCTGCTTCTTAACCATGAGACCGAATGTCTAGGAAGAGAAAATACACCTCCAGATCAGCCTTACATGCCAGTCCTGAAAGTGATTCTGAAAAGCCTGCTGAGGAGGTGGGCACCACACACACCCGGTGAGAATCACTGCTGGGGATCAGCAAACTTCTTCTAAAGAGCCAGATTGTAAATACTTTAAGCTGTTTGGGTCATACCTTCTCATATTCAACTCTGACTTTGCAACGCGAAAGCAGCCGTAGAAAACACAAACGAGCATGATTGTGTCTCAATAAAACTTTTTTTATGGTTTACAGTGATGAAAAAATCATGTTGATTGAGGGTAAGAGTTGCACAACTGATGAATGTAATTGATGTCAATAAATTGTACACCTGTAAAAAGTTGAGTTGACACATGTTGTGTGATAGGTATATTTACAAAAAAAAAAAAAAGAGCAGCTGCTGAGGTTGCTTATGTATAACCAAGCACCTCATAGGATTTGGTTTCTTGATTTGGAGGTTTACGGTCATGGTTTCATGGGACAGCCCAGTTAACTGACCTAGTGTTGTGTTTAGTGCTTCTGTTCTGCCTCGTAATTTGTTGCGTAGTGCCTAGAGTCTTAAAAGTTTGCAGGTGGCCATCCTAATTACAACAGTTGGTCTCTATTCCCTTGGAGCAACAGAGGAAGGAGAGTCAGGACTAGGAGGAGGAAATGGAATGTGTGGCTGATTGCCTCCATGAACAACTGCCTCCCTTGCTGTGAGACCAGAAGAACTAGATGGTGCCCAACTACCATTACTGAACATTTTGATCAGAGATTCTATAGGAGAATCCTGATCAAAAGGTGGAAAATGTAGAACAGAATTTCAAATTCCCGTGGATTTCAAACACAGAGGCTGGATGAACCCCTAAAACGATTGCCTTGAGATAAACCTTAAACCAGAAATATCCCCTGAAATCTTCTTTAGTCCAAGCAATAATTTAGCTAAATTAGTAAAGAATGTCTGCCTTGAGCATTAGACTCTTTTAAGAGCTGTTTATATGGGATTAAATTGAACAGCAATTCAAAAGATTAGATAAGAAAATTAGAGGCGGTGAGCTTATATAAATGGAGGAGGAACAACCCGGAAAAGGAGGGTGAGAATGGTTACACAATTTGAAGAACATAATCAGTATCACTGAATTGTACATGTAGAAATTGCTGACTTGGTGTATGTTCTGCTATGTATATTCTCAACAACAGTAACAACAACAAAACCCTGTGGATACTGAAATTTTACTTTCATATCATTTTCTCATGTTGAAAATATGATTCCTATTTTAATTTCTTTTTCAATCATTTAAAAATAAAAACTATTTTTAGCTCACTGGCCATACAAAAATAACCTGTGAGCAGATTTGGCTTGTGGGCCGTAGTTTGCTGGTGTATATAAACTAAGTGTCCAGGACCTGATGGTCAGGCTCTGGGTTTGAATCCCTTAATCCCACTTACAGCAGTGTGGCTCTGGACAGGTTAACTCTTAAAGCCTTACTTTCCTCTTCTGTAAAATGGGAGTAACAGTAGTTCCTATGTCACGGGGTTGATGTGAGAATTTAAGTGAGAGAACAGATGCAGAGTGGAGCCCAGGGCCTGGTGCATAGAAAGCACCCAGCCAGTGTTAGCGGCTGCTGCCCTTGGCTATTCTGAAGACTCTAGCTGGGCCCCAACAGCCTGAGGGAACCATTTATGATATGGAGGTTTGACAGACTGTTGACCTGTCTTCAATTCACAATTGAATTAAATTTAATATGAGGATGGAGGGTTAGGGCTGTGCTCCCTTGATTTTGTGCCATTAAGTTTAATTTGTTTGAATAAATTATAGTGTATTTACATAATGGTTTGCCAAGTAGCCATAAAAAAAGAATGAGGTAGAAGTGTACATCTGTGTCCTGACGTGGAAAGATATCTGTTAAACATGCGTGTATGTATGTGCAAATCATCAATTTAAATCAGGGTTTCTTGGTCTTGGCACTGTAGACACTTAAGGCTTGTGTTAGGTTGCATGGCAAAGGAAAATTATGACTGGAGATAGAATTAAGGTTGCTAACCAACAGAAAAGAAGCCCTGATGTCGCAGTGGTTAAGCACCCAGCTGCTAACTGAAAGGTCGGCAATTCAAACCCACCAGCTGCTCTGCAGGAGAAAGATGTCGCATTCTGCTTCTGTAAAGATTACAGCCTTGGAAACCCTATGAAGCAGTTCTCCTTTGTCCTATAGAGTTGCTATGAATCAGAATCAACTCAATGGCAATGAGTTAATCAACAGACCCAGTGCCAACCCAGTGCAGTCGAGTTGATTCCGACTCATAGCGACCCTATAGGACAGAGTAGAACTGCCTCATAGAGTTTCCAAGGAGCGCCTGGCGGATTCAAACTGCCAAACCTTTGGTTAGCAGCTGTAGCACTTAATCACTATGCCACCAGGGTTTCCTAATCAACAGAAAGGGAGGTTATTCTGGATTATCCAAGTGGCCCCAGTGTAATCACCACTACCCTCAAGTTGCCATTGAGTCGATTCCAACTCGTGGCGACCCCATGTCTGTCAGAGTAGAACTGTGCCCTATAGGGTTTTCAGTGGCTGATTCTCTGAAGTAGATCACCAGGTCTTTCTTCCAGGGTGCCTCTGGGTGGACTCAAACCTCCAACCTTTTGGTTAGCAGCCAAGAATCCTTAAAACTTAAAGAGGGAGATCACAAAGAGCCAGTCAGAAGAAGCTGTGACTATAGGAGAAAGGCCCAGAGAGATGCAGTGCTGCTGGCTTTGAAGATCCAGGAAGGGGGCCAAGGAATGTGGGAGCCTTCTAGAAGCTGGAAAAGGATCGGAGACACATTCTCCCCTAGAGCCTCTAGAAAGGAATGCAGCCCTGCTGACATCTTGATTTTAGCCCAGTGAGACCTGCTTGGACTTTTGACCTCCAGAATGCCAAAATGATACATTTGTATCATTTAAGCCACTGAGTTTGTGGCATTTTGTTATAGCAGCAATAGGAAACTAATACAGAAAATTCTTTATTTTGGGAGATGAGGTGCTGTCCTGTGCATTTAGGATCTTTAGCAGAATCCCCCATCCCTACCCATCATGTGCTGGTAGCAGCCCCCTATTGTGACAACCAAAAATATCTGCAGACATTGCCAGATGTCCTCTGGGGGCAAAATCAGCTCCAGTCAAGAACCACTGGTTTACATTTAGAGAAAAATTGGTAACAGTGGTTACCTCTGGGTTAGAGGGATGGCTTTCATTCCCTTTTTAATATAAAAATTTTAAAGCTATGGCAATATGAATGAGTTTACTTTTTTGTGTTTTTCAATATTTTTTTTTAAAGATTAACTTTGAAAGGCCATATCACATTTTGTATTTGATCATTGTGGATTTTACTGTGACAGATAATTCTGCATATATATAGCTGCTTTTCTATATAGTGTTATTGAATGTACCTTTCCTTGCTACCTCTTTTGAAATCTAGAAAGTTCTGTTTTCAATTTTTTTTTTCCTACCTTTGTGATGGAAACCCTGGTGGCGTAGTGGTTAAGAGCTACAGCTGCTAACCAAAAGGTCAGCAGTTCAAATCTACCAGGTGCTCCTTGGAAACTCTGTGGGGCAGTTCTGCTCTGCCTGTAGGGTCACTATGAGTCGGAATGGACTCAACGGCAGTGGGTTTGGGTTTTTTGGTTTTTTCTTTTGGTATCTTTGTGATAGTCATTAATTTGTCATTCATTTATTCATTCAGTGTATATTTATTAAGCACCTACTGCGGCAAGCAGGTATTGAGCTTGGCGTGGGAAAAAAGTGATGACCAAGGTAGAAATGTTCCCTGCACCTGAGGAACTTGTTGGCCAGAAGGACATATCGTTGATGCTTCATGCTCCAAAGAGCACAGCGTCCACTGACAGTGTGACTTGCGCATTTACTTCCATGGCTCTGAAGCCCATGGGTGCCGTGATACTTGTTTTATAAAGAATGTATATGCCTGGAATTGCAGTAGCCAGCATCCTGGGAAACAGAATGGTGCTTCACAATAGTGACATCTGACATTTGAGGGTAGGGATGACAGTAACTCCTCCAGAAATCAGTCCATAAGTAGAGATGGAAATTGTCAAGTGAATTGGAAGTTTTACTTGAACACTGTCTACTAGTTTAAGCATTTGCTATCTGTGGTTAAAGAGCCCCTTCAGGTTGGGAACATTTCTGTTTTTCCTTCGCCTGTTAAGTGGGCTGAGTGGAACATCCTATTAGCCACGACTAAAATGCTGGACATTCACACAAGTAGTTTGGGGAAAAGGTGACCTTATTAAGGCATGCACAGCACTGCTGCTTTTAGGCTTTGGGAATCACAAGGAGAAAGTCTTGTGTTTGACCAAAAAGTGATAAGTAAAATCAAAATCCTGCCTCCTGTGAGTGACTAGTGAAATCGCAGAGTGGCTTGCATAGGAAAAAACAACCCCCAGGGTAACATGGCGAGTGGGCAGCTCCTTCCTGCTTTGTATTGTTTTCCAGTTACAGACAGGAAACATTCAAGTGTGTTTTCAAGCACAAAATGCTGGACACAGAGAAGGCTCTGACAAAGCAGAAAAAAACTTAAGTGTAAAAAGTGGAGGTCTGGGCAGCAAAATGTCTGATGTGAAACGATCCAGTTTAGCAAGTATTATTTTATTAAGAGATTACTTTGTCCAGTGTTTTGTTTTTGTCTTTAGATGCCTTGATAAATTCAATCTGTAGGCCCCCCCTTTGCTTTATTAATTAAAAAAAACTGATCCAAGAGAACACATCTCAGTAAAAACAAGCAACTTTCTATGGCTGATATAAATGCCAGTTGCTTTGTTGAATGGGCACCTTGGCAGGTATGCTGAATGATTGCTGGACTTTCGTTAGGTAAGAATGCCACTCCTCCGGTAAAGATGAACACTCTGAAACAGTTCATCATAGAAAGGGCTGACGCTTGGACCAGTCACAGTGGTGAGAGAGAATAGGCCGTTTGGACCACCTTGGGGAGAAGACTCCAGTGGTTCCCGAAAATGAAGGTGGAGATAGCACAGACCAGTGTGGGAATCACTGAATGAAGGAGCTGCCCAATTTGTATATTTCATAGCCATGATTTGCCACTTGGAAGTCATCTTTCCTGATTACAGTTTTGTTTTTATTTTTTTTAAATAAGATCAGTGAACCCTAAAATCTGGTAAATCCCCCCCCCCCAAAAAAAAAACGGTTCCATCAAGTTGATTCTAACTCATAGCAACCCTGTAGGACAGAGTAGAACTTGCCCCATGGGGTTTCCAAGGAGCGCCTGGTGGATTCGAAGAAGATCCAAAAACCAAACACATTGCTGTCGAGTTGATTCCGACTCATTGTGACCCTATAGGACAGGGTTTCCAAGGCTGTAAATCTTTATGGAAGCAGACTGCCACATGATTCTCCTGCAGAGCAGGTGGTAGGTTAGAGCCACCAACCTTTTGGCTAGGCTGAGCACTTAACCAATGCACCACCAGAGTTCCTGGTAAAGAAGATAGGTTTTCTAAAATTAATTTTATCAGCATAATATACAGAGTATCCTTAAAGGTAGGAAACATAGGATAAACTTATTTTTTAAACAGTTTGTTAGCTACATTTTCGTATATGTTCAGTATATTATTCAGCCTCCAGATACCTTTTTAGGTGAAGTACTTCTAAATTTAAATCATACGGTCCTGTTGTTAATTTGAAGAAAAAAGAAAAAGAACAATAAATAAATGTATTTTCCTAGTATTTTGGATGCTCTGAGATAGGTGGTACTTCTGTACAGATTGGCAGTTGGACTGATTGCTTTAAATTTAGAGGTACTTCACCTGAAACTATAGCAAGCATGTTACTTAAATATGTAACTAGCATACTATTTTAAAGAATTTGAAAATATGTATACATGTAGTTTAAAAGGTCAAAGAATAGTAAAACACTTATTACAAAATGCAGGGGTTTTCTGGCCACTCTTCACAAGATTCTTCCACCCCAGAGGCAGCTACCTTTAAATTTTAGCTATTCATTCTAACATTTACTCAGATCCATACTTATAAATAATATGGGCAAACTGCTCTCCTTTGGGTTATCAATTATCTTTTGACTTCCTATAATGATAGGCCAGGGTTTAGGATTTTAATAACCTTCTCCTCTGCTTCTGCTCCCCCATTTTCCCAATACAGTTATTTAGAATTTTTGGTTATATTATTTTTTGATACTTGAATTATTGTGACTAGTTATTTGCAGCTGAGAACAGCAGTATACTGTGTTTAACTTTCTGACAGACTTTTTGTTTTTCCTAAAGTTAATATTTGCTTTACTTTTCATTTGCTTTATTTTCTTTGTGGCTGTTCCAGAGCTGTGCTGGTAAATTTTTAACAGTCAGCTCTCCAAAAAAGGATGGCTGGATAGATGGTTGGATGGTTGGCTGGATGGATGGGTGGGTGGGTGGGTGGATGGATGGATGCATGCCCTGATTGTATTGTTTGTGTTTATACTGTATTTAATTTTTTATTTCAAGTTACCAGGGTGCACACAATGCAAGAATGCACACAATTTTCTTTCAGAAGAGGACATATTTATTCCGATTCTCAGATTGTTTCAATCTCTTCTTTTGAAGTTCTGAGTGTTTTAATAGGTCCTGGGACTTTTCTCTGTGTACCTATCCTTAGAGATGGAAGCCTGCATTTGTAGAGATTTCAGCATTAAGGTGGGTTCTGTCAGAGGTTGCACAGGGCCCTGGGCCCTGTCCACATACTTTGGTCCTGAATAGAGAAGAAAAGAGAAAGTTGCACAACCCGGTGATGGTATTTGTTAGAGGAGGGGCGTGGCTATTGGTGAGAGGCATGGAAGGCGCTAATGGCGAGGCTATGGCAGGCTCATGACAGGAAGGGCCCTACTGGGCTGACTGTAGGGTTTCTTTTTGAGGCCGGTTGCTTGATCTCACAGTCAGCTGGGGCCCTGCTCTATTCTCCTAACTGGCGTGACTACCCATGTTTGACACTTCAGCAATGCCCGGCACCACGCGTGCCAGGCAAGGGCTGGGATGGCATATTTTGGCCTGGTGCTCACGGAACTTATTCATAAGGCTGACAGTGGCCTCCTCTGGGAGCAGGGGCCTTGGCCTCATCTTCTCTATACCTGGGAGGTATAGAGCCAGGTCAGAGTTCTGACTTCCTATAGAAACCAGTGAGTTTGCGACTCCTGGAGGCACCTCTGACTTAATTGGGGGCACTCGTGTGATGACTGGCATTTGGAATCTTCTGAGGCAGTGCCCTCTCTTAACATGCCATCACCCTGAATGTATGCTGGAGGTGTGCCCCACAGTACTCCTTGTCCTTGCCCACAGCTGGCACTGCTCTGAGCAGCGTTCTGAGGTCATTCTGGGGGGTCCCATCTACTTTCCGGCCAAACTGGCTTTTCCTTCTCTTGCATTGGTTCTTGGCAAGATCAAGGTGCCCTCTATCTTGTGAAAAGGCTTCACAGTCTCCAATTTACTGATGCTACCTCCTCTCCTTTGTTCAGGGATGAAACAGACTATTTTCTTGTTTCTTTAATAATTTCTTTGTTTCAGTGGGTTTTTGGTAGGGAGGTTAAATAACTCAACTCAAATCAGTGTTTGAACCAGAGGGCCAAGATGGCACCTAGATTGTAGTAATTCTGAGTACTGTGTATGGCAGCGATAGAACCCTGTTGAACTGCAGACAAAAGTCTTCTTAAAAAGTTATTGATCAGTATCTGGCAAGTGAGATGAAAGCAGTTTAGAACACTCTTCTGCTGATTGTTGGCAGCCATGGTAGTTTTCTGGGAAGGCCCGAGAGGTTGTTAATGGTAGTTTTAAAGCATAGAAAGGGGGAAGCTGTGAAAGTACTTTTTCTTTTTAAAGTGAAGGTGGGAAGACGTTTGAAGGAGGGAATAAAACCAGTTGCCGTTGAGTCGATTCTGACTCATGGCAACCGACTGTGTGTGAGTGGAGCTGCTTCCATAGAGTTTTCAGTGGCTGATTTTTTGGAGGTAGATCGCCAGGCCTTTCTTCCAAGTTGCTTCTGGGTAGACATGAACCTCCAACCTTTCAGTTAGCAGCCAAGCTTGTTAACCATATGCACTACTCAGGGACTCTGAAGGAGAGAATATTCAGTTATTATTATTATTATTGTGTGTGATGGTCCAGACTTGTATTATTGCATAATGTTTCTGAATTTGTCACAAACTTGCTTCAGTAAGGCTGTAAGCCTCAGAAACGAGAATTTTAAGAACTGACGTGTAAGCATCTCTAGAACAGCGTTTTCTCAGAGTGTGGTCTTTGTACCTCCTACAGTGGGATTCTGAGTGGGGTTGGACTTGTTAAAAATTCAGGATCTCCCTCCAGGCCTACTGAAGTAGAATTTCTTGGGATGAGGTCTGAAAATGCATTTTAAATCAACTCCCACTCTCTTTCCTCCCATGATTCCGTGCACGCTCAAATTTGCGACTCACTGTTACAGATGACTTGTTCTTTGTTTTGGGTTGTTGTTCTGTGCAAGCTCCTCCCCCCCTTTGGTTTTGCTTACATTGTCCTCGATGTAAAAACTGATAAAATTTCCCTCCTTGTTGCCATTCATTTCTGCCTCTTTTTGTTTTAAACTCCAGGTAATTATTATTTCATGAGTTGCTTTTCATTTCTAGATTTCAAACTGTGAACTTTTAATTTTTCCCACAGAGCTGAGAAAACAGAAGTCCTCAATGAAGATCTGTTACAGGTAACAAAATATAATCTTTTAAAAATTTTTCTGTTTAAAGACATTGAGGGCGGGGTTGGGGGGAACCCATAGATGAGAATTGAAGCTTGTGTTTTTGCCTAAAACAATAAAATTGACGAGCATGGTTTTGAGCAGGAAAGAAAAGCAATTGAGTTGCAGGGGGATTTTAAAAAAAGGGATCTGAAACTTTGGTATCATGTTAAGAAATTCAGATAGGGCTATTCCAACGACTCTCAAGTGCCAGGTGTTGGGGCGGGGTGGGAGTGGGGCCTGGCCAGCCTGGCCGGTCCACTGGCATTGTGGCTTGGTCACGTGTCCTGGGTAGGCTGACGGACTCAAGACTGCTGCTGCGATGATGTCCTTGATGGGACAGAACCCTGCCAGCTGGAGCCCAGGGCCGCCCCACCAGCTCTAAGCTATAGCTTTAGCTTCTTATTCCCTCTGCTGTTCTTCTGCAAGGTGTGACTCTGGGCCCAGTTGAGTCCTGAGGGGCTTCTGGTCCCAGTGACCACAAGCAGATATGTCAGAACTACCCTGAGGCCTTGGGTGACCTCCAGTCATCAGCCCAGGCTTTTTTCCCTCCCTGTAAGGACATTTCCTACCACAGGTCCCTGGCCGTTCTGCTTCCCAGCCTCTCCAGTCTGTGTTTCTACAGGTTTCCCTGACTTTGGGGCCACTGGGAATTTCTCTCAGAAGGCCTTGGACCCTTTATGCAAATCACTTCACCCCACCCCCACACTTACCAGACTACTTAGGGAAGGGCAAAATGTCTTCTGGCATAAAAGTTTCTGTTGAGTCCTCTGACCAGTCTACTTGCCTTCATTTGCATAAGCTGGAGCAGGTCTACTCAGGTGAGCCGCTGAAGAACAAAGATCTGCTCCCAGGTGACTTAGGTGACTTTCTCTCTCTTCCTGTGGAGGGAAGAACCTGGCATATCTTACCAGTTGCTCCCTGGCATATCTTACCAGTTGCTCCTTCTACCATACCATGCTAAGACAGCCTTCTAAGTTATGACAACCTTCTGCAGGTAGAATGTTTTAATAAAATCTTTTTTATTTGTTTTTTTGTCTTTTTTTTTTTTTTTAAGGAATAGAAATTTTTTTTTAACAACACTTCTTGGTTTTTATCGTATATTTCAAATTCATTTTCAGACTTTCAAAAAATACTATTTGGTCTAGTCCAGCTTTAACTGAACTAGGCTTTGTCACGCAAGTATTCTCCCTTTCACATCCCATATTAGTAATATGCATTATCTCATCGCATCCTTGAAACCCTAAGATGAGGACCAGGGGACCTTGTAGGCACTTTGAGAGCAGCAGAGTTCTCATGGGACTCAGGTGGCAACTGTCCGTTCTGATTTTTTGTCCAAATATCCACTGATATCTGAAGTCCCTTTCTGGAACTCCTTTTTTTATAATTTTTAAATTATGCCTTTAAGTTCTAATTTGTTTATTATTTAACATAAACCTGTTGCTGTTGATTCCGACTCATGGTAGCCCCAATGTGTGTCAGAGTAGAGCTGTGTTCCATAGGGTTTTGAATGGCTGATTTTTCAGAAGTAGCTCGCCAGGCCTTTCTTCCAAGGCACCTCTGGATGGACTTGAACCGCCACCCTTTTGGTTAGCAGCCAAGTACATTAACCATTTGCACCACCCAGGGGCTCTTATTGATTATTAGACAATAATAAATAATAAGATACATTACTGAATTATTTTATAATACAAATACTTCCTGTCTGCCATAATTGCTACAAATATTTTCTCTCTCTGATTTCTGTTATTTTTAACTATTAAGGAAGAGAGTGGTGGTGAAAAGTGCAGATACTGGTTCGCAGCTGCCTGATTCAGATATCCAGCCCCTGACTAGCTCTGTGGCCTCAGGGATTTATTTCACCTGGGCCTCAGCTTCCAGTTCTCTAACATGAGGGCAATAACAATATCCAGCCCATGGAGTTGTTATGGGGGCTTAATGAGTTAAACGTGTAACACACTGGGAAGGGAGCCTGCACGTAGGAGGTGGTACATATTAGCGATTTGTTGTTGTTGTTATTACCCATGGTTACTTTGTTTCTGGTATGAAACTTCCCTTGATTTGCTCAGTGTTCTTCTAGCTTTTTCCTTAGACCTCTGTTAGAGCAGCTGCAAGAGGCTGCCTTTTATTTTGGTTGGGTAGAATTTTCCTCAAGAGGCTGTGACTCCCTGGAGGGCAGGAACCCCGATTTATTTAGAGTTGTTTTTGTAGAGCCTTGCACAGGTACTCAGTATGTTATTTGTCCCTTCAACAGGTGTTATGTGAACATTGTTTGTGTGCCAGACACTGTTCCAAACATCAAATAAACTAGTGAACAAAACAGACCAAGGCTCCTGTCCTTGTGGAGTTTACATTCTCATGGGTATTAGAATCAGAATAAAATTTTAAAAATCTTTTTTTTTTTTTTCTGTTCTTGAGGCAAATGAAGAATGTATTAGTTTTCTAATGCTTTAAAATCCGGCCATTATAAGATTTGGGGACAGTGGATCGGCATCTGCTCCTAACTATGAACTTGGCTTCCCCTCTGAGTCCTAGTGGGACTTGGACTGAGGAGAAGCTGTTGGTGTGGTGAGGACCCTTGAGAGGGAGCATAAAACCATCTCCTTGGGTAAAGCATTGTTGGGTCAAAATGGATTCTGCTTTGAATTTGTTGATTTTTCTTTAAAATAGAAAGCATCCCCAAGGGCCTGCTCTCATTCTTAATGAGTCACCAGAATACACATTTTTGGCATTCCTTCCTGTAAAAAGCTGCTCTCTTTGCCATAAACAGCCCTGTCCCAGCATAATATTTTGGGAAACTAATTGTGATGTGTGGGTCCCTGAAGTTAGTGCCTCTTATTGGTCGCTGTCCATTCTGCTTCAGAGATTAAAAAACAAATAAAAAAAAAAAACCAAACCCAAAAAGGAATAATTTTGAGAAGACTGATCTTGAGTTGAAATTGTGGAACATTTCTTTTGGGTCTTCTCTCTGATGTCCTTACGTGGAAGGCTCCATTGCCGCGTGCAGCAGAAAGCTTCTGAGTATCCCTCTGGTTTTTCCCGCTTGGCAATGGGTCTGAGCCAGGTCCATTCACTTGCAGTTCTGCACGTTTGACCTGAGGCCTTGCAGGTACCATAGCGTGTAAATTGACTGCCACCACTCAGTCTGAGAGCAAATTTTAGTTAAAACTGTCCCCTCTCCCTGCAGATAGATTCAACCTTGAAGAGATCTAAAAACCTCAGTGTAAAGGACATCAGTGGTTCTCAATCAGGTGTGATTTTGCCCTCCAGAGGATATTTGGCAATGTCTGGAGACCTTGGTTGTCACATATGGGGAAAGGGGTTGCTCCTGGCATCTAGTGGGTAGAAACCAGGGATGCTAAACATCCCACAATGCACAGGACAGCCCCCACAACTCAGAATTATCCAGCCCCAAAGTGTCCATAGTGAGAAACCCTGGTATAGGTGAATGGGAGCCATTTCTGTTTACACCCAAGAGCCAAACAAGCCTCTGGGATGCTTTTCCTACCACATAAGGGTGAGGCTGAGTTTGTCCCCAAGCCTTGCAAATGGTTCTTTGTCTCTCCCTTGTCAGATTGAACGGCGCCTGGACACGGTGCGGTCAATGTGCCACCAGTCACATAAGCGCCTGATGGGCTGCTTGCAGGGCCAGCATGGCACCGACGCCGAGAGGAGACATGTGAGTATCAGACGCTGTGCAGAGCCACACACAGTCCTGCATCTCCGAAGCTCTTTTACCCCTTTGATCAGCCTGTTTTTTTCCAATCAGCGTCAGCAGATTTGTACCTCAAATTGTCATTAGGCTCGCGACACCTGCCTGACCTTAAGCATAAAGCATTCCTTTGTGCTTAAGATGTCTCTGGGCTCAAAGCCCTGCTCCCACTGAATTTTCTCCAGGTGCTTTTAAAGACTCCATAGGTCATTTGTCATTGATAAAAGAATGGACACGTCAGTTAGGAATCCTTTGATGGCCAAAGTTGGAAGCCTACCTTAAACCGACTTGGAAAGTGCAAGTAATTTGTTAGCTGGGTAACTGGAAAGTCCAGAGGTTGGGTGGACTTGAGGTAAGACTCAGTCTAACATTTCAGTGGTATAACCAGAAACCCAAGAGTTTCTTCCCTTCTCACCTCTCTGCCCTTTTCAGTGTCTGTTCTGTCCCAAAATGGGTACCCTTCATGGTTGTCAGTTGGCTACCAGCATCTTCCCAGGGCTGTGAGCTTCCCTGTGCATGTCCAGGAGAGTTAGAGAGTATCTCTTCCAGTAGTTTTCCTAATGGAATGAGAAAGCTTCTTCCATACCACTAGCAGATAGAAACCTCCTTCCATTGCACTGACCTGAACTGAGTCACATTCCTCATTTCTGAACATCCCCGTTCCACCCTAGTTACTGTGGTAGGAGGTGAAGTTGGGTAAGGAAATGGGATGTGCTGATTGGTTTAAGCTAATCAGACCCACCCCTAGAACATGGGCTGTGGTCCCACCTCCAGCTCACAGGCTTTATGAGGCAAGGGGATATCGTTAAGAAAAACCAGGGTACTATTATAGAGAAGTTAGATAGGAAGTGTCTTGGTCGTCTAGTGCTGCCATAACAGAAATACCACAAATGGGAGGCTTTAACAAAGAGAAATTTATTCTCTCACAGTCTAGTAGGTTACAAGTCCAAATTCAGGGTGTCAGCTCCAGGGGAAGGCTTTCTCTCTCTATCAACTCTGGAGGAAGATCCTTGTCATCAATCTTCCCGTGGTCAAGGAGCTTCTCAGGCACAGGGACCCCAGGTCCAAAGGACACGCTGTGCTCCTGGTGCTGCTTTCCTGATGATATGAGGTCCCCAACTCTGCTTGCTTCCCTTTCCTTTTTATCTCTTGAGAGATAAAAGGTGGTGCAGATCACACCCCGGGGAAACTCCCTTTACATTGGATCAGGGATGTGACCCGGGTAAGGGTGGTATTATAATCCCACCCTAATACTTTTAACATAAAATTCCAGTCACAAAATGGAGGACAACCACACAGTGCTGGAAATCATGGCCCAGCCAAGTTGATACACACATTTTTGGGGGGACATAATTCAATCCGTGACAAAGAGAATGGACTGTAGATAGCCAGACCACTGAATGTCTACTCCAGGGTACAGTCACCCAGAGAGTTCAGGTTTCTGTATACCCAAAGTAGAGCCCAGTAGCTCTCATTCATTAGGCAGTTCTGTGCTTGGTTTTATAGGTTCCTGGCTCATGAGCATACACCGAGTCTTAAAACCCATATAACGTTAAAGTGATAGTTTTAGCAGCGCACAGGGGAGCTATGATGTGCTTGCTATACTGTCACCAGATGTGTCGACAGGAAGAACTGGTGCTACAGATGATCTGTGTCTTCCTCCTTTTGTATTTTCTGCAGACATTTATGGGGCATCTTGTAAACAGGGTTATTCCTCTCTTGCACGATAGTTAGAATTCTGCAGTTGTGTCTTTCAGAGGAATGGAGGTTTGCGTACACCTACGATTCCAGGAATGCCTGCTGCAGGGTCCCATCCGTCAGAATCAGACCCCATCTGCCGGCTCTGCCCTCCCTGTGCCTTCTCATTCTCTTGCTCCGCTTCTGCTCTGCCTACCCTTTTACTGTTGTTCCCTAAGTTTCTGTCCTTCTCCTTATTCTCGTCATCACGTTCCCTGGGCTGCGTTCTCTGTTCTCATGACTTCTATCTGGTGTGTTTCTACCAGGGACTTCTAAACCATTTTCAACCAAGCATACAACTTCCTCCCCTAGATGTCTATTTTAGCATGCATAACCAGTTCTTCCTTCTGTGTTCTCTCTTGAATTTCATCTACCCTATTATGCAAGCTAGAAACTGGGGGGTTATCTTCTATTCACTTTTGTTTTATCCTCCACCCTCCCACAGCTGCTTGATCAGCAAGTTCCGCAATTCGGTCCATGCGTTTGGCTTGAATTCCTCACCTCCACTCCATCTCCTCTACCTCGATTAATGCAAGACCCGATTACTTCTCACCTGGACTGTTGTCATCACCTCCTGACCTATATTTCCTGCCTCTGATTTCCCTCCTTTCCAGTTTGTCTTCAACCTGGTCACTAGAGTTGGTTTCCTGAAGTACAAATCAATTCTGTCATGCTTCTGCCTAGGAAAAAAAAATCTTAGTGGTTCTCAACAGGGACCAGAATTATACCCCTGGGGATATTTGGGAGTGTAGAGGGACATTTTTGGTTACCATTATGAATGGGGACTACTACTAGCATTTGGAGAGTGGGGACCAAGACACTAAATGTTCTGCAGTCCCTGGCAGGATAGTTCTACCCAAGGAACTGCCCCAAAATGCCAGTAGTGCCTCTTTTGAGGAGTAGCGGCTGACCCCCCTTGCCTGGGATAATGGCCAGACTCTTTGGCATGACTTAAACCCTTTATATACTGATCCCGTTTTCCTTATCAGCCTCATTGTCTCCAGCTTCCTCCCATTCACACTGCACTCCAGCCACGTGGTACCCAACCAAAACCAAACCAAACCCACTGCTCTCAAGGCGATTCCGACTGGTGGCAACCCCATGTATTACAGAGTAGAAGTGCTCCATAGTGTTTTCTTGGCAGTAATCTTTATGGAAGCAGATCACCAGGCCTTTCTTTCATGTCACTGCAGGTGGGCGCGAACTACCAACCTTTAGGTTAGTAGTTGAGTGCAAACCATTTGCGCCACCCAGAAACCTTACATAGTGCCCACTGGTCCCCGAATATGTATTACTGTCCTTTGCGCAGTTATGTTTTGATGTCCCTTTTGTCTGCAGTGCTTTGAGTCACAGCCCAAGTGTCACATACATTAATTAGAAACAAACAAACAAATATTTATTAAACATCTAGTATGTACAAGTGCTGGAGATTTAAGGTGGATAAGTTGTAGCCTCCACCTCAAATGTGCTCACATCCTGGTGGGTGAGATACACACAAATGGGTAATTATAAACAGCATGATGAGCAGAATATTATCTGGGTTATGGAAGGACCAAGAATGGGTGGCAAAGGGGGGGGGTAGTCAGGTGAGGCTTCTTGGAAGAGGCAGTGCCTGACCTGAAAAGGAAGAAATTAATGGCAGGCGATTGGCATATTCCAAGCAGAAGGGCAGAAAAGGCAAAGGTGCCTGGTCCTCATTTCTAGAACCAAAAGCCTTAGCCTTCTTTTTCCAACCTCAAACAAAAGAACCAGAGACTGAGGGTTCTGAGAATGTCTACGCTTTGCACATAAGAAGAGGAGCCACCATGGAAATGATAGGAGAAGAATCAAGTGTTTCCACAAGAGTCCCTATTGTGTGGAGGAAACCATAGTAGTCTCTAGAAAACATAGGAGGAGCATCCCAGAATTCCCGCTGGAGGGCCCCATGTGTGTGAAGAGACAATCAGAATCAGAGGGGATAGGATGGGGCAGGTGGCCTTCCCAGTTCAAGCCGGTGACATGCCAGAGCTAATATTACAGCTCATGGTAAATCTGGAATTACTTCTTTTTATGCAGTTGGCTATTGTGTGCATTTTGCAAATTAAGACTTTGTAGCTTTTTGAACTGATCCCCGATGACTGAAAAGCTGTTCACCCCAGAAAGGCCGAAGACCTCTCTGGAGGAGTTTGATGTTGGTGAACAAAATCTTCATTAACGAGCTCCTGTGTCAAGTGGGCTTTCTTATTTATTTACATCAGGAGGCAGGATTGTTGTGTGTTGGGGGCCAGGACATGGAAATCACAGGCTGATTACAACTGGGAGCTTGAATATTTGCCAAAATAGACTTCTCTCTTTGTGGTTATTTTTCCGTAGTGCTGGAATCTTAAGAGTTGGTTTTGCTTTAATATCTCATACTTAAATTCCTTTAGGAAGGCAGCATATCTAAAATGTATGAGTGATCTCCTTTCCAAGAGGAACCAAGCACACTCCCCTTTTTCTCATATCTTCGAGTCTAGAAGTATGGAAGCAGGATTAGTCTCCCTGCAGGCAGATGGAGCCATTCCTTTTTAATTTGAAAATAACTTGGGAGAAGGGTAGATGGGTGAATGTATTTATTGTTACTTATTTTTAAATTTCAGTATGCTGTTTTGAGTAGGCTGTATAATCATATGTTTCAAAATTCAGAATATACAAAAGAATATAAAGTGAAGTCTCTCCCATCCCTGATCCTCGGGCACCCAGTTTCCCTTCCCAGAGGCCACTAGTATTAGCAGTTTCTGTCTCACCTTGCAGAGATATTCTATACAGTGTAACCCAACACAGGCATGAATGTAGTTGATGGTGCACTTTGGAGGTGGAAGAGGAAGGTAATGCACAAGCGGTCACAGCTGAATAGTGATGCAGCAAGGTGGACCCTGGGTCTCTGATCTGAGTGCCCTTTCTATTGGGAAAGTGAGATGACACAGGGAGCTGCAGAATTGAAAGCATTTTTTATTAGCTGATAATGTGGTATAACTAACCCACCTGTTACTTTCCTCTTCTGTTCATATTCCGAGATAAGCATCGGCCAGCGGTGAAGAGACACTGACTTGGAGGTGGGGTCAGGTGGGACTGAGATCTGGCTCTACCACCTTCTCCCCAGGGTGCTCAGCCAGGCCACTTACCTTCAGTTTCCTTGACTGAATAATCAGAACCTTAGATCAGGTGATCCTCGTTGTCATTTCCAGCTGAAAAACAGATTTCTCGTGGGAAACTAAGTGACTTTCCGCTTAAAAACATAACAAATTTTTTTTTATGTATACTTAGATACTTAACTAAAGCTAAATCTTTATGACTGTAGCCAAAGTAAGAGCCAATTTAAGAATGTTCTAGCAAAAGTTTTTGAAACTGAACACTTTATTGCATTTATTTGTTGTGATAATCACCCTAGTGCCTGGAACATGGTGGTCACTTGATTAATTAATAGTAATAATAACAATAAAACCCCTTTGCCTTCACATCCATTCCAACTCAGCAACCCTATAGGACATAGTAGAACTTCCCCATAGGGTTTCTAAGGAGTGGCTGGTGGATCAAACTGCTGACCTATTGGTTAGCAGCCAAGCTCTTAAACACTGAGCCACAAGGGTCCCAATAATGATACTAGCAGCTAACATTTATTAAGTACTTAACCATGTGCTAGGTACTCGATGATGAATATGTCATAAGACATGGGCACTATTAACATCCCTGTTTTACACGCACGAGGGAGCTGAGGCACAGAAGAATTATGACACAGCTAGTACTTTCGGGGCTAGGATTTGAACCCAGGCTGTCTCTTTCCTGGGGAGCTTGACTAGAGGGAGAAATCAGGGAATGATGATCTGAAGCAGGTAATTGAAAATGGGTATCAAACAATAATGAAAAAAACTCCCTGTCTTCTGCCTTTCAGAAAAAACTCCCTTTGACAGCTCTCGCTCAGAACATGCTAGAAGCGTCGACTCAGCTAGAAGACTCTCTCTTGGGGTAAGAGTCGGCTGCTTTCCAAGAGCTGAGCACCCTCAGCGGATGGGCTGGATGGTATGCGTGGCAGCCCCCTGCGTGACGAGAGGACAGTGGAAGGCTTATCTTCCAGGCTCTGTGGGAGAAAGCAGGGTCAAGGCCGAAGAATCCTCCCTTAGTAGGAGCAAGACCCAAGTTGCAAGGATGGCTAATGAAAATCATTGGTAGTGTCCATATTTATTCCCTTAAAGCCTGGATATAAGAATTCGACCTCTTCACTGTTTAGGCGTTGACTCAGATTTATGAACTCTGACCAGTCTGCCTGAGTCCTTAAGAGTCACTTCCTTTTAGGGTGGTCACCAAAATGTCATTGGTGGCTGTCTCTAGGTAGTGGGTTTTCTGAATTATTTGGATTTCTTTTTATATAATAAAACAAAAAACCAAACCCATTGCCGTTGAGTTGATTTTGACTCACAGCGACCCTATAGGTTAGAGTAGAACTGCTCCGTAGAGCTTCCAACGAGTATCTGGTGGATTTGGACTGCCGACTTTTGGTTAGCAGCCATAGCTCTTAACCACCAGGGTTTCCTTTTATATAATAGCCATGTATTATTTGAATAACTGGAAAAAATCTAATAATAGAACTACTCATTGTAAGAGGAAAGGCTTGCCCTTCCTTCTAGCTGCTTCTCTAGCATGGCTGATATCCATTAATCCTGTTTATTGTCCCCTCTGTAACATGGCCCCTGCTCCCCAGCTGCACCTGGCCTTTGGACTTTGAGCCCATGCCCTTGGATCTGCCATACTGTATGTCCTACAATCCTCCCATCATTCTTTGAAGGAGAAAGGTTTTTTTTCCCACTCTTCACCCTTTCTTTGTCTCCCAAATTGGAGACAGTGGCCCTGGGAGGAGGGTGACTCATGCCTACATGCTAGTGTTCCTGCTCCCTCCAGCCTGGATGTGTTTACATCTTTGTGCTTCCTTATACTATTGGTAACATCATCATCACAGTTGTTAAAAGCACTTGCAGTGTGCTAACACTGCCTTAAGCGCTTTTCATATAATAAGTTGTTTAATCCTCCAAACAACCATTAACGCCCCCATTTTACAGATGATGAAATTGACAAACAGAGAGGGAAGTAAATTGCCCAAGGCCACACAACTGGTAAATAGCAAAGCCTGTGTTTGAACTCAGACAGGCTGGCACCAGAGATCAAGTTCTTACCCACCACACCATGACTACCTCATCCCGATGCCACTCACATTTCTAGTTTCAAAAGAATCCCATAGAGAGCTGGAAGGGTGAGGGAGAGAAGGAAGGAGAGAGGGCAGCAGAGAGAGGGAGGGACAGAAATGGTGGAGTTGCGTTATTTATTTGCATGTGTGTTTTGTGCAACATCCACTGTATGGTCACAGCAAAACAAAAGGAAACGTGAGTTTCATGTAAGCCAGCTATTTCATCCGGCCGCACAGTAGAAAACCGGCATATTCTAACTCTGGAGGAGATAGGGCCTAGGCTGGACGCACTAACAGGCATAAACCAGATAACCAAACCATTTGCTGTTGAGTCTGTCCTGACTTGGGGCAACCCCATGTGTGTCAGAGTAGAACTGTGCTCCAAAGGGTTTTCAATAGCGATTTTGGGGGGAAAGTAGATCACCAGCCCTTTCTTCCAAGATACCTCTGGGAGGACTTGAACCTCCAATCTTTTGGTTAGTAGCCGAGCACGTTCACTGTTTCCACCACCCGGGGACAAAAAACAACATATGATGAACTTTACGTGGGATTTAAAAGATTTTCAGGGTAATTTTGAGAACACTTGGTTTTTACCTCACTTGAAAACCTCATCCTTGCATAAGGTGTGACCTTACTGTTTACACCCTCCCCCGCCACACACGTGCACAAAATGTTTACCTGAGTCTTTTTTATTTTAAAGCACAAATCTGTGGGCCTACATTCTAGCTAGTTTTAAGGCCTTATTGTTGTAATCCTTTAATGTGTTCCTATCACGTAGAGACCAGAGTGGTTCAACATCGGTACTCAGGTGCCTGAGTCAATGAACATATGCTCATTGGGGTGCCTTGTTTTTAAAGGAAGATGCTGGAGACCTGCGGAGATGCTGAGAATCAGCTGGCTCTAGAGCTCTCTCAGCATGAAGTCTTTGTCGAGAAGGAGATTTTGGACCCTCTGAATGGCATAGCTGAGGTGGGTGCTTTGCCGTGTGGTGTAGAAGAGCCGAGACCGGCGTGGACTAGGTGACGAATGTTTCACCTATGTCTGTAATTTTAACAGTCGCCAGTGACTCTAGCGTACACTAATTCTTGTAAATAAAACAGGTAAATTAAGGTCCAGAATACTTTGCCTAAGAGAAAAAATCTGTAAATAAATATTGCACGTTATAACATTAAGATAAAAACCCTGAAGCTCATCCCGTTTGGTGTGTTCTTCTTTTTAGGTGGAAATCCCCAACATCCAGAAACAGAGGAAACAGCTGGCTAGATTGGTATTAGACTGGGATTCCGTCAGAGCCAGGTAAGGTCAAACTAAAAATAACCAATAACGCTATTATGTCATGTACCCGGCAACCATCACCATCCCCAACACGGATGAGAGGCAGACCAGAGTGGGCAAAAGGGAAGTCAGCAGCCTCCTGACACTTCCGTGTGGATCTCATTCTCCCAAGCAGGTCCCTGGAGATGTTGTTATAGTGTGACGTGCTGTTACTAGTGAACCAGCAATGAAAGGAGACAGGAAAAAAATTGAAAGAAAGTATGTGTTTTGGGGGGATGGGGACGGTGGCAGAAAGTTGTAATTGTGTAGCTCTTGAGATAGCAGAGTATACGAGTAAAGCGATCTGCCATCTTATTAGCTCTTGGGGGTGCCGCTGTGTTGCAAACCCTGCAAAATCAAGAAATGTGCTCAAAAGTGAGGGATGCGTGTAAAACTTGTAACCATACGCAGAGGACTGCTGACTTGTGGGTTAATGTCAGCTAGACTCCAGTCTCAGCTCTGTCCTTGATTGAATTTTTATCAGTAATGTATGTGTGACATCAGAGGTGGCTTTCTTCTCACATGTGTGGGAATTAGGAATAGGAAGACAACCACCACTGTCCCCAGACCGTTCTCATGCTTTATCATGGGCTGGCACTTTTTGTGTAAAAGGCCAGGTAGTGAATATTTTAGTCTCTGCAGGCCAGGTGGTCTCTGTGGCAGCCACTCTACTCTGCAGTTGTGGCACGAAAGCAGCCGTGGACGTGAATGAATGGGTGTGGCTGGTTCCAATAAACCTTTATTTACAAACACAGGTAGCAGGATGGATTTGGCCTGTGGATCATAGTTTGCTGACCCCTGGTTTGTTAGATTATTTAACCCTCGTTGCAGTCCTGTGAGGTGTGTGCGTGGCACAAACGGTTAAGCACTAAACTAGCATCCAGAAGATGGGGAGTTCAGCCTCACCCAGAGGCATCTCAGAAGACAGCCCTGGTAACCTACTTTTGAAAGGCCACAGGCTTGAAAAACCCTCAGAAGCAGTTCTACTCTACATGCACAGGGTCACCCTGAGTCGGGATTGACTTGATGGCAACCAACAGCAACAGCCCTATGAAATAGGTAGGACTGTTCCTATTTGACAAATATGTGGAGCTACAGCTGTCATTTACCGAGTGCCTGTTGTCAGATACTTTATATGTTTCATTGGGTTTAATTCCTGTAACCTGTCTGCAAGTCAGAGAAGTTTAGAAAATGGCTGTAACAATGTTACATTTCCTTGTTTATAAGATGCCCTTGAGGGGTCTTTGAGTGTTATGAGTTGAGTTCAACTACTAAGCCAAAGGTTGGTGGTTCAAACACACCCAGCGGCACCACAGAGAAAAAGGCCTGGTCATCTGCTTCCATTCAGATTACAACCAAGAAAACCCTATGGCACAGTTCTACTCTGTAACACATGGGGTCTCCACAAGTCAGAATCAACTCAGTTTCAACGGGTTTGTTTTTGTTTTTAAGATGCTGTTGAGTACCAGATGCGCCACTGATTTAATATCAGCATTTTTGAGGGGTGGGGGTAACGCTTCATCAGATGTACACGTTAATTGTTAAAACATATCTTGACTTAAGAAATGTTGAGATGATTAAAAGGTACAGCTAGGTTTTAAAAATGAGAGATTTCACACAAACTCCCTATTTCTGATCCTCTTGAAAAGTCAGAAAAGAAAAAAAAAGGTACAGCTAGGAATGAACACATGGTAAAAATGATCACGGCTCCCATTTATAGTACATCTGCTACATGCTAAGCACTGGGCTACGTATGTTATGTGTTTGCTCATTCAATTTGCCCACCAATCCCTGTTTGTTTGTTCACTTATGTTTTCGACAGATCTCAGTTGGGCACTTTGTGTATACCAGACTTTGTGCTAGACACTAAACGCAGAGGCCTCTCAATAAGAGTTGAAGAAGGAGCAGGGGTTAGGAGGTTAATGTAACGTCCCCTACCCTGGAGAAAAGACTGCAGTCCTCGTTGTACAGATAAGATCTTTATGACTTGCTTCATGCCATGTAGATTGTAAGTGGCAGAGCTAGGATTCTGAATGCAAAGTTCACCATCTCCTTGTCAGGGGTAGACACTGACAGAAGCAGGGCCTGGGAGTGCAGGCTACCCTGAGGCACGTTTTTGCTCAAGATAAGGAAACCTGTTCTAGTAATTAATTTTTTGATCTCGAAATGTGTTACTTCGCAAGGCAGTGAGTGCTCTGTCACTGGAGTCTGTTGAGTGATGTTATAGATGTTCATCCACTAGGAAGAGTACATCTGCAGCACACGGATCCCGTAGGAGATTTCAGCAACTGGTGCTTGATCCTGCATCCCTGGTCTTGTTCACTTACTTAATCAAAGAGGGCATTAGAGAAACCGAAACAACTGAATATTTTCTCTTACTCCTGTGGCGTTTCCCTGAAGGAAGGTGATCATAGCTAACAGTAAGAAGATGGAAATCCATTCTGTGCCATTTTATGTGTGCACACGTACGCACACACAAACACACTCTTACGTATTTGTTCTTTCCTTTATCTTTATGACAGTTCTGCAGGGCAGGCAGTGTTTGTTCTCTTAGTTTTACAGATGAGGCAGCTGAGGCACAGAGAGGTTATTACCCATGGTCACACAATTAGTAAAGGGAGAGCCAAGCTCAAACTTGGGTATATCAGACTCTAGTTTTGCTCCAGCAGCCTTGCCGAAGCCTTGCTGTGGAGGCCTGCTTCCCATCTACAATGTGAAATGGCACTGAGCATGATACTTCAGGGCAGTGTAGCAGTCTGGGTTGCTCAACAGGTTGCTGACATGGGTTTTCCTGTTGCATCTTCAGAATATCCACATTTAAATTTGAAGTGTGAGAACTTTGCACAACAGCAAACACATCCATATACAAACAAGATCAAAACACACTTGAAAACCAAATAGAAGTTGTTTTCTATTGTTATCCCCTTTCTCGCTCCCCTGTTTTCCCTATAGTATAATTTTTTTGTCCTTTTGACTTACTATATAAAGGGAATGTAAATATTCCGCATTATGTTTCAAATTTGCTGTAGTTATTATCTTTAGAATATTAATTCTTATAAGTATTTTTCATTCTCAAGGTGAATTCACAGCTTTTGATGCATTAATTACTGATCAAAGGCTTTTACCTGCTGAAACTAATCACAGGTCAGGACAGTAGTCAGGAGGGTCATCAGGAGCTCTCAAGAGCAGAAACTGATTCTTGGTGGCACAGGGAACATTCCAGACCAAAGCAGGAGAGTAAGGGAATGTTTCATGGCAAGACTTCCATGATTGGACACTAAGGAAAGGGATTCTGTAGATCGATTCCCAGGAGTGAAATTTGTCTCAGATTAGTTATGGTGGGTTATGCTCAAAGCAGACAGCTAATCCCAGCATTCCTAGTGTCCTGTCATGATGAGAAGTTAAGGTCTACTTTGCGTGCTTCCATTTTTAGAGGGTAAATGTAGGGAAGCTGGCATTAGGTACTGATGCTTGTCCCAGGTAGAATCAGTTTTGGGGATGGAATCTGTCTCCACAGGTCCTTGAGTTTATACAACTTGTTCTCAGATACTGGCTACCCCATTGTTTTACAGATGGAACCAAGCTCACAAATCTTCGGGAACCAACTTTCAGGGGCTTCCATCAAAAATAGACACTTTAAAGGAAGAGATGGATGAAGCTGGAAATAAAGTAGAACAGTGCAAGGTATGAGAATTCCCTAATAAACCTTTTGTATCAGCCTTTTTTTTTTGGCAAATAATGGATAAAAGATCAAATATTGCTAATTATTTACTAAGTTTTACATTAATTCCTATCAGAGTACTTTGACTGATATTAAGTGTATGTAAGGTTCTAGCAGTAGCTTCATCAGAACATGCTAACCTCAGGGAGGGTAATGTGAATCAAGATCAGCCCAAGCCTGATCCCTGTGAGGTGGAGGTCAGACACTCCTCCATCTTCCAACCTTTTTACCAGTTCTGACACCAGCTGTCTCAGTCATCTAACTAGTGCTGCCATAACAGAAATACCACAAGTGGATGGCTTTAACAAAGAGAAATTTATTTCCTTGCAGTAAAGTAGGCTAAAAGTCCAAATTCAAGACGTCAGCTCCAGGGAAAGGCTTTCTCTATCTGTTGGCTCTGAAAGAAGGTCCTTGTCCTTAGTCTTCCCCTGGTCAAGGTGCTTCTTGGGCACAAGGGACCCTGCGTCCAAAGGACGCGCTCTGCTCCTGGTGCTTTCTTGGTGGTATGAGGTCCCCAACTCTCTGCTTGCTTCCCTTTCCTTTTATCTCTTGAGAGATAAAAGGCAGTGCAGGCTACACCCCGGGGAAAAACTCCCTTTACCTTGGACCAGGGAGGTGATCTGAGTAAGGGTGGTGGTATAATCCTACCCTAATCCTCTCAATATGAAATTACAATTACAAAATGGAGGACAACCACACAATACTGGGAATCATGACCTAACCAAGTTGACATATTTTTGAGGGGTGGGGAACACACAATTCAATCCATGACACCAGCCATCCCTCCCACATACTACTTCTCTGCTGGGTTTGATGATATGTTGCAGTGGCCACACAGAACTCACAGGCCATAGTTACAGTTAAATGGTTTATTAAAGAAGCAACAGGGTACAACTTGGGATCAGGATCAGCAGGCTACAACTCAGGATCTGGATCAGGAAGTATGCAGGCAAAGTCTAGAAGGCTTCCCCAAAGGGGAGAGTGCATCCCTCCCTTCTTCAGTTCAGGGCAGATCTCTCAGCTCCTCTCGGCCATGTAAGCAAACAGGCCCTTCGCTCTACCATGCAACTCCCTTCTCAGCCATGCAGGCCTCCTCTCAGCTCCCTCAGGACAGGCCTTCTCATGGCCCTGCTGTCTGTCATCACTGACTCTGCCACTGGGCTCCTTCTGGTTCTGTCACTATCTTCAGTGTTACAGCCCTTGACCCGCGTTACAGCTCTTTTAGGAGGTTCTTTACCTCCTTTCTCTCTGCTTCTTCTCTCTTGCATTTTGTCCGTTCTACTTCTTCTTAATTCCTGTCTCAAAAACCTCTGTGGGGTTGACTGCATATATACACAAAATCATTGTCAATTTCAAGGCATAGTCCCTCCCAGCTAGGCCACAAATTGACCAGTCCCCTCTCAGTAGGCCACAGGCACTTCATTTGGATTGTAGGCCATAGTTACCTCATTTGCGTAGTCCATAGTCACTTCATCTGCATGGGTATATTGACCAATCCCTGTAAGGTCCACACTATTGACAGTTATCAAACCTGAAAGTATCAAACCTCAAGTTGTTTATAGTTTACCCAATTGAAATAACAATCAACCTGGACAAAAGTAATAAACCCTTTGGGGTAGGAACTAGGGCAAATGTAACTTCTCAGGGATTAGGTGAAAAATCTCTCAAGCTGTTTTTCCAGAGTCACGTACAGGAATTCATTTCACCACAGTGTTATTTTTAATTTCTTCTTCCTTCTTTATTTTCCAAGAATCTACTTTATAATCAGAAGAAAAAATTATTTAAAAAAAAAATTCAAATGGGATCTTTGTAAAAACTTGACAAAAATATCTAAGTTTATTTAAAATAAAGAATAGGTGAAAAGTGCCTGGAGCAATAGAGGAAGGAGAGTTAGAAATAGGAGGAAGATATGGAACGTATGGCTAATTGCTTCCGTGAACAATTCTTTCCTTTGCCATGAGACCAGAAGAACTGGATGGTGCCCGGCTACCATTACCGAACATTTTGATCAGAGATTCTATAGAAAAATACTGATTAAAAGAGGGGACAGAATTTTAAATTCTCATGGAATCCACTTCCTGAAGCCATTGAAGTGGGATGGACCCCCAAAACTATTGCCCTGAGATAATCTTTAAACCTTAAACCAAAAATATCCCCTGAAGTCTTCTTTAAACCAAATAGTAGTTTAGCTTAATTAGTAAAGAAATGTCTGCCTTGAGCATTGTGCTGTCTTAAAGAACTATCTATATGGGATTAAGTCAGCAACAGCAACTTGGAAGGTTAGATAGGAAGTGTCTTAGTTATCTAGTGCTGCTATAACAGAAATACCACAAGTGGATGGCTTTAACAAACAGAATATTCTCTCACAGTTTAGGAGGCCAGAAGTCCAAATTCAGGGTGCCAACTCCAGGGAAAAGCTTTCTCTCTCTGTCGCCTCTGGGAGAAGGTTCTTGTCATCAATCTTCCCCTGGGTCTAGGAGTTTCTCAGCACAGGGACCCCAGGTCCAAAGGACAGGCTCTGCTCCTGGCTCTTCTTTCTTGGTGATAGGAGGTCCCTCTCTTCCCTACTCTCTTCTCTCTCTTATATCTCAAAAGAGATTGACTCAAGATACAGCCCATTCCTATAGAGTGTGTCCTGCCGCATTCACATGACTGCCTCTAATTCTGCCTTATTAACATCATAGAGGTTAGGATTTGTAATTACATAGGTAATTACATCAGATCACAAAATGGAGGACAACCACACAATAGTAGGAATCGTGGCCTAGCCAAGTTGACAGGCATTTTGGGGGGACCCAATTCAATCCATAGCAAGAAGCTTATAGGCAGTGAGTTTGCGTTAATGGGGGAAGAACAATTTGGAAAAGGAGGGCAAGAATGGTTGCATAACTTGAAGAATGTGATCAATGTCACCAAATTGTGTATGTAGAAATTGCTGAATTGGTGTAGTTTTGCTGTGCATGTTTTCAACAACAATGTTTTTTAAATGAAAAGAAAAAAACTAATAGATGAAACAAAGGAGTGAAAACCTAACAAAATACATCACAAAATTATAGCAGTTAAAATAACCCACAATAGTCAAAAATAAATCAATGGAGTAGAATA
This sequence comes from Elephas maximus indicus, assembly GCF_024166365.1. NCBI lineage: Eukaryota > Metazoa > Chordata > Mammalia > Proboscidea > Elephantidae > Elephas > Elephas maximus. The sequence goes on along the minus strand of NC_064830.1, from coordinate 85,159,292 downwards.
TGTTTTCTAGAATGGGCCCTTTTAAAAATTTGATATATGGTAAAGAAGTCATCATATAGCCATCAAACCAAAAAAAAAAACCAAACCCATTGCTGTTGAGTCAATTCCGACTCATAGCATCCTATAGACTATCGACAGAGTAGAATTGCCCCATAGGGTTTCCAAGGAGTGGCTGATGGATTCAAACTGCCAACCTTTTGGTTAGCAGCTGAACTCTTAACCACGGTGTCACCAGGGCACCTCATATGTATAGCCACAGGGAGGGACAGTTTATTTTTAAAAAGGTGCTAGGACAATTGGTATGAAATACAGCTTCTTATCTCATCAACTTAATGTCAGATTAATTAGATAGCAAAGTGCTCTTATTCTCTCTGCATCTATCTGTGTAGATAGATGTTTACTCCAATTTGTTTTCAAAAGCAGGAATTTGGTGAGTCTTAGGTTTACTGGCCTAGACTTTTTCTCTCATTTATCGTTTTCCAAAAATAGTCTCTTTATTCTACTAAATAGTATTGGAACTATTACATTTTAATTTATTTTGGTGATGCTATAATTGATTTTATAGGATAAGGAACTTCAGTCAGTTAACTGAAGTAAAATGACTTGTTTAATATAGTAGGTAGGAATGAAAACTGAACTCCCAAAGTCATGCCATAGCCTTTGTGTTTAAGAAGATGGTATTTAGATAAACGTTTCTGATAAAATAGCCTTGGGCTGGCTTAGTCCTGTCAGAAGAGTTGTAGCTGTTGCCAGTGTCACCCCGCTGTCTTCTTCACACCTGGTCTAACCTAGATCTTGGCTTATTGAGTACTCATTGGACATAAATTTGCTGGAGGGTTAGGGAGTCTCAACTGGTACTTTATGGCCTGATGTCTCTTGTCTCAGCTTCCAGACCATAGCTTATCAGTATTTAAAATGGTGAAAACTCATGAAAGTATTGTCTCCTTATCTCTTTGTGCTACCTTTTGAGTAATTTCCTGAGATCTAGGTTTTCTTTCACTGTTTCTCTCTTTAGCTATGTCTGTCTGCTAGTTTACTTTGAGTTTTATATTTCATTGACTATATTTTTCATTTCTGAAGATCTAATGCTTCAAATATACACCTTTTTTTGATATACATTATTCTCTTCTAGTGCTTATTTCTTTTTAAATGTTTATCATTTTAAATATTTTTTTTTCTAAATTTTACTTATTTTGTTGCTGTCATTGGGAATATACATAGCAACATGTACACCAATTCTGCAGTTTCTACCTGTATAATTTAGTGAAACTGATTGCATTCTATGAGTTGTACAGCCATTCTCAGCCTCCTTTTCTGAGTTGTTCCTCCCTCGTTAACATAAAATCACTGCCCCCTAAGATTCCTGTCTAATCTTTCGAGTTGCCGTTGTCAGTTTGATCCCATATAGATAGTTCTTAAAAGAGCGTAATGCTCAGAAAAAAAAGTTGTTTTTTTTTTTTTTAACCTAAAATACTGTTCAGTTTTAGGAAGGCTTCAGGGGATATTTTTGGTTTAAGATTAAAGATTATCTCAGGGCAGTAGTTTCAGTTATTCATCCAACCTCCTTGATTCCAGAAAGTCTGGAGTCCAGGAGAATTTGAAATTCTGTTCTGCATTTTCCCCCCTTTGATCAGAATTCTTCTTTGGAATCTTTGATCAAAATATTCAGATATGTTAGCTGGGCACCATCCAGTTCTTCTGGTCTCATGGCAAAGGAGGCAGTTGTTCATGGAGGCAATTAGCCACACATTCTGTATCTCCCTCCCATTCTTTAGACTCTCTTCCTTTGTTGCTCCAGGTGAATAGAGACAGTTGTGCCACAGATGGCCTCTTGGAAGCTTTTAAGATCCCAGGCACTATATAACAGACTAAGAGCTAGAATAAGAATAGAAGCACTAAAAACATTATTAGTCCAATTAACTGGGATGTCCCATGAAACCATGACCCTAAACCCCCAAACCAAGGAACCGAATCCCATGAGGTGTTTGGCTGCAGATAAGCAGCCTCAGCAGCTACTTGTTGTAAATATATCTTTCACACAGCATTTGCCAGTTCAGCTTTTTAGAGGTGTACAACTTATTAATAGCAATTACAACAATTGGCTGTACAACCCTACCCTCAATGTGATTTTTCCATCATTGTTAATTCCCCCTTTTCCCCTTCCTTTCCTCCCCTGGGAACCACTAATAAACTTTGGTCTCTGTGCGTTTGCCTTTTCTTGTCTTTTTATATAAGTGAGGTCATACAATATTTGTCCTTTTGTGAATGGCTTTTTGCTCAGTATGTCTTCAGGCTCCATCCATACTGTAGCATGTATCAAGACTTCATTTCTCCTACTGGCTAAGTAGTATTCCGTTGTATGTACGTATCATATTTTGTTTATCCATTCATCTGTTGATAGGCATTTAGGTTGTTTCTACCTTTTTGTTATTGTGAATAGTGCTGCAGTGAACATTGGTATACAAGTCCCTGTTTGAGTCTCTGCTTACAAGTCTTTTGGGTATTTACCTAGGAATGGAATTGCTGGGTCATGTGGTAGCTCTGTTTTTAGTTTTTTGAGGAGCTACTACACTGTTTTCCACAACAGCTGTACCATTTTGCATTCCCATCAGTAATGGAGAAGGGTTCAGTTTCCTCACATCCTTGTTAACATTTGTTATTTTCTGTTTTTTTTTTTTTTTCTTTTTCCAGCCATCCTAGTGGGAGTGAAATGCTGTCTCATTGTGGTTTTGATTTGCATCTCTCTGATGGCTAATGATGCTGAGCATCTTTTTGCTTGTCTGGTGGCCATTCGAATGTCCTCTTTGGTGAAATGTCTATTCAGGCTCTTTCTCCATTTTATGATTGGGCTATTTGTCTTTTTGTTAAGTTGTCAAAGTTTTTATATATTTTGGTTATTAGATTCTTATCAGATATATGGTATCCGAAGATGTTCTCCCAGTTGCTAGCTTATCTTTTTAAATATATTTATTTTAATAGTCTCTGGTTATTCTGTTTTCTCAAGTTCTCTGTAAAAATGGTGGGAGTTTGCTTATATGTTTTGTAATTTTGTTATTTTAAGTTTGTTTTAAGAGGGGGTTTATCTGTGGGACTCCTGCGGGTTGAGTGAATCTCTGCGGAGAGTATTCTCAGCCCAGTACAATTTTTAACTAAGTTTTCCCAGTTAGGGGGTTCCTGGGCACACATACAGTATATTCAAACCTCAGACCCTCATAAAAACAGGTCTATCTCGTGAAATCTCAGAAGCAGCTTTTTTTTCTTCCCAGACTCAGAACCCATTCCAGGGCAGATAAGCTTCCCTATTATTTCCATGGACTAATAAGCAGATTTTTTTCTAATCTACTCTTTCATTGAGCGTACAGTTAGTTCCTCAGGAATCCCGTCTTTATGCATGATGTGTGAGTTCTTGTCTCAGTTCCGGTTCCTCACCCACCAGGCCCAGGGCCTCATTTTCTGTCCTCACCCCGCAGGACTGCTAGACTCAAACACGTTAGCCACCAAGAGAGGTGCACATCCACCTCTGGGCATTCCCAGCCTCCATTCATGCTTAGCATTCTGGCTTTCATTACTTTTTTTCTATTCCGTATATTTGGTTCTGGGAGTTTACTCCATTCCTTTCTCAGTTACTCTAATAGGATGTTTGTTACTTCTAACTAGCATTTCTAGGTTTTTTTTTTCCATAAATGGGAGGATCTTCATGTTAACCTGTGCACTTTGAAGGCAGCATCCTTATACATACGCACATGTTATCTAGCCTGTCACTTTTTTAAAAACTATGTAATGGTTTGTATAACTAGTTCATTTACTTGAGTTTAGATATCAAAAAGTATAGAGTGAAGTCTTTCTTCCACACTTGTCTTCTGTGTAATTCCCAACAGGTAGTTATTATCATTCATTTCTTGTTTTTTCCTCTAGAGATATTTTTATACACCTGTGACTATAAATAGATCATATTGATATTTTTTTCCTGTCCTTTTTTTAATCCAGATGGTAGCATACTATAAATAGTGCTTTACCCTTTGCTGCTTAATAAGCTATATTAACAATAAATTTTGGAGATCATTACACGTCAATCCATAATCTTCCTTATTCTTTTCTGTTGTTCTAGGATATGGTTATATTAGTCAGTTGATGGACATTTAATTTTGGGCTGTTTCCGTCTTTTTTTTTCTGCTCTTTTTTTCTTCAGTGACATATCTTCTCTTCCACTTACCCAGGATCAACTTGCAGCAGACATGTATAACTTTATGGCCAAAGAAGGGGAGTACGGCAAATTCTTTGTTACGGTAAGTCCCTTTCCCTGACAATATGTAAAAGCATTGTAAAAAATGAATCATTATAGCTTTGTTGCAAAAGATGTCATTTTTGGTTTTGCTCAGCCATTGTGTGTGTGTCCATCTGATGCTAACGTTACTTTTGTTTTTGAATGTGGGTCTGTTCTCAGTTATTAGAAGCCCAAGCAGATTACCATAGAAAAGCATTAGCAGTCTTAGAAAAGGCCCTCCCCGAAATGCGAGCCCATCAAGGTAATGTAACCTGTGCGCTGGCTGATGCCTCCTTCTCGCCTCTGCCACTTCTGCCTCTGTTCTTCTTCACCCTGACTCCTTTGCATGCACTTCCTCCGGATAAAGCCTCTCTGCCTAGGAGACTACTGTTTCCCAGCATAATTTCATCTTTCCTTGCTACATTCTCTAATTTCTCCCCCACCCCAGATTAACACACTAATGGAACATTTGCAGTTCTTCTGAAACCTTCAGTTGAAGAGAAAGCTCACCCCTTTCGGGAGTGCCTCTATGTCTTTTCTGTCTTCTCACAGGCTTAAAAATATTTTTTCTTTATAGATTCTAGCATCTAAGTATCCTTTTCCAGATCAGCTCTTCTGTCCATAGGTCTTAACTCCAGTCCCGTGACGCTAAGGCCCCACATTCTAGGAAGAATATTTTGGAATTTCCAAGGGAGAATTTTGGAAACCAGTACCTGATGCCACACCATCAGACATTTAATCAATGGATTGCATGATAAAGCTGTGACCCCTTCTTTCAGACCCCTTCTCGGTCTTTACACAAGTCTCTTGTTCTTACGAGCACTGATGTTGTGCCCACCGTAGTCAAGCAGGTTGCAGATTTTACCCACAAGTTATGCGTGTACTGAGCTTTCCCCTGGTGTTTAGTTTCAAATTAGAAAACTGAAGCTTTTAATTCGACTTGTCTCTGCTTTATGATCAGAACATTTACCAGCAGAGATCAGCAAAAGGTGTTAAAGCAGAGATTGTTGTCTTCTTTAGACCTGTGACATCACTCTGCTTGGAACGTAGACCTGACACTGGATCTGAGGTTTCCCCTGCAGAACCGTGGGTCTTGAGGTGGAAGAGGATCAGGCCAGGTGCTGAGTGTGATGACTGATTATGAAAGGGAGAGTGAGTGGGTGAACAGGTGTGTGTGTTCTGGATGTGCATACACACACCTGTGCACAAGAATGCTATATTTTCCCCCTAAGTTTCAGAGGTACCAACAGGTTCGAGCTTTGTGCCTGAAAATTTTTGGATTGTGGAATTAGAAAATCCTGTACCTTGACCAACAGCATAGCCAGGCCTTCAGCAATCTTGGGGCCAGTGTGTCTCATTTACTCAACACCTCTTCTTTAGGTGAGCTATCCTTGCTTTCCTAAGTGATTTGATCTTCTAGTTTGTGGAAGATGGTGCTGGGTCACAGTGCAAAGGAATGAAGCTGCTAGCTAGCACTTGGCCTTCTTAGGAGCAGCTTCTTGCTGGTCCCGTTCAGAGTACTGAGAGCACGTATTTGTGGGCCACCTACCATGTGCTGCGCCTGCCTAGGGCATAGTAGTCAACAGCAGCAGCATCTCAGCCTTTGTGAGGCTTAAAGTCTGATTCAGAAGCACAAAAAAAGAGAAGATTGGGTTTTTAAGCCGTGTCTTTTCTTCTTAACTCCCATTCTATTTTTTTCCCAAGGCTATTTTCCCTAGAGAACTATGTCAGAAAGTCAGGGGGAGTGGGAAGGGGCAGTGATATAACAAGGAAAGCTGGCATTATGGGCAACAGCCAGAGAAGGAAGTGTGATCAGTCTTGAGCCCAGGATCCAGCCCCTCCCCTCTCTGCCTGTCCTCATAGCTACGCCTCATCTCTTAGTCCTGTCTAGCTCTTCCTTTGTGTCAGCCTCTTCTGTTTCCAAAAAAAACCCTACTATAGAATAAATATGCAACTTAATCCCGCTATCTCTTATCCCGCTGACCATGATTTCGTATGCACAGCTACCTGACAGTTTATTCCACGCCTGTCTTGTTCTAAGTGCAGGATCTCATTCTTCCGCATTTTTATGTTAGGCTCTACGAATGGTGGCTCATCTCTACCTGCAACTTCCACTTTCTTTCTACCTTCCCAGCCCTTAGGCTATTACAGTCTGGTTTCTACCCCTAGTCACTCTGCTGTTAAAAAAAAAAAATTCTCCCAATTCTCAAAGGACCGAATGACCTTGATTTTTAGATTCTGGAATTTGAACTGGCATTTCGTGGAGCCATCTCCTTCTGATTAAAATTTTTCCTTGTCTGACTTGATTGTTTTTTTCATGTCCCCAGCCAGATGTCAGCCTTTTCTGAGGTCCAGTCCTTGCTCCTGTGTCCCTACTCTTCTACCCTCTAGCCCTCTTCCCCCTAGAAACCCCCTGACTTTCACAGCTTCAGCTTTCATCTGCGTAAGAGGCTCTTCACTTTAATGACTGGCTCTCACCTTAAACTCAACTTATCTCAAAAAACTAGCTGATTCTTCCCCCATCACCAGCTGTCCCTTTCTTCCTCCTTGTCACCTTGATACCACACGATCCAGATTTAAAACCTCGGAGCCATTGATTTCCTTCTCTGGGTTCTTCCCTTTTTTTTCCCTGTGCTGGGCCTCATATGTCCCTGTCATCCTCTCTGTTGCATTCTACCCCACTCTATTTTCATTGCCCTGGGCATGAGCTGTGGGATTAATTGTAATGCCCAGGCTCAAGAGCCCTGGTCTTTTCTCAGCCCATTGCCCTCCACAAGAAACGTTTGCTATCTTCTCAGTCTAATTCTAACCCGCCTTCCCAAGACACCTTCAAGCTCACCTCCTTCAAGAAATTTCTCTGACAACTGAAGCCAACAGGGAACACTCTGTCTCCTGAATTGCTCTAGTATTTATGGTCTACGCTAGAAGTCGCACACAGCCATATCCCATTAAAAAAAAATTTTTTTTTTTTAATTTGTTACCGTGGTTCAAAAGCTAGACGCTTTTTCACAATGATCCTGATTTCTGACTACTCCTGAAATTCAGACGATCTGGTGACAATGGGTCTGTTTTCCCATGTGGCAGCATTGGTCTCACACCCAGGAGCAGCTGACCCACTCACCCCTGCTATCTATCTTGCCCCTGGGGACATTTGTCTGCGACCTCTTGTCTATACCATTTATCTGCCATGACTTAGCAAATGCGTCCAGTCTTGTTCATTACTGTCATGTGTTTACATGTGTGTCTTGTATTGCTTCTCCTCACAGTTAGATCACTCTCATCCTGAGGGTGGAGAATCTCAACGAACTTTGTGTGGCCACTACAGTGCCTGACCCATAGTAGGTCTGTTGCTTGAGGGGCCGAGCACCTTTGGTGGAGTTCGCCTTAGGCATTGTCTCTAGGTCAGCAGTTCTTACATCCACCCTCTGCCAACGTTACACCAAGGTGGGGCAGGGGCACAGTCCCTTCAGTATTTGTTTTACTAGTATTTAGTAACTAGTATTTTCTAGTATTTCTAGAAAGTTCTAATGGGGGTATGGAGTGTGCCCACCTTGGAGTGGTGACAGGTGGCATTTGGAGAGCTCCCCTGGGTCACTCTGATGTGGACCCGTGGGGGAAGGGTCATGTGGCCGTGTTCTTCTGTGTTGAGAATCACTGCTTTAGATGAAAGGGACGAAGTATTCAAGGTAAGATCTGGCTTCTGAGGGGAATATCACAGAAGTTCTGTCTTCTGAGAAGAGCCTGGCCCCCAGGTGCTTTTTCTGTTAGAACTTCCACTGGGCAGGAACAAGGGCTGGAGCCAGAGCGGAGAAGGGCTCCGGACAGTTCTGAGAGTGGCATGTGGCCTGCTCTCTGTTTTTGTCTGTCCCGACTCTTTTGCCTCACACCTTTCTTCATGTCTGCCCACTTGCTCTTTCCATCAATTTTTCACTTTTTTACAAAGTCTCAGGTCCACAAGTGTGGGGTTTCATTTTTCTTCCTTCCCCTGTGTGCATATAATGCAGTGGGCCTGTGTGCCTGCATTTTACATAGAAGAGAGTGTATCATGGCACACTGGAGTCAATACTGCCTTCCTCGAGTCCAGGTTTCTAATATCCAGGCGGTGAAAGGAAAAATGCCCCTTAAAGGTGCTGAGAAGGATGTGAGCTTTTCCTGTTGTTGTTGAAAGGGATGAAGCATTTCTCACTGGAGTATTTTCACCAACTGGTTTTCCCTCTTTTGCTTCTGTGAACGTCTCAGACAGCGTCCCCACGGGCAGGCCAACCTGAATCACATAGTTCTTCTTATTCTGGTTTAATACTTTCATTTCCTAATTTTTTTTTTCCTACTTTCCTGCATGTATTTCCGCTAAGCTGCCTCAAATCTTTTATGGAATCAAGCAGGGTGTATGACCTGAAAAATATCCTAAAATATTGCTTTACTGCTGCTGTCTGCACAGCCTTCAGCCTAAGCTGCTTCGGGGTTGCAGATACTGCCTTTTTTTCTACTGAAAATTTTTGGTCCTGTTTGGGGTTTTGGCCTCAGAAACACTGCATGTCATGGCGATGTTGCATATGATATGAGTTCACATTGACAGTCTCCAGTCTTGTATGGCAAACACTTGGCTTGTGTTTGGAATTTTAAGAGATTATTTCCTTTTTCCTGTAGTAGGAGTCTATTTCTTGTCCTCTAGGTAGAAAGCCAGTGCTGCTTTGCATGGCTAAAGTAAACTTCTTCTCAGTGAAAACCTCCTTCAGATGAATCCTTCATTTTAGCGCCAGGCTGCCCACCTGATGCCCATCACTGTGGCTGTGGTGCCACCGTTGGAACTTCTACTGAGCAACTCTTACTGGGTGCCACGTGGGCAAGTTCAGGGCCCTCGTTCTACAAGTTACCTCCCCAGCCTTTTGTGCCCTAGCAAACGTTCATTGACAAAAGAAAATAGAACAGATGTTTCTCCCTTTCCCAGAGCCCCAACTACCAGTCTGCTAATAAATCCCCTTTGGTAGTTTGAGAGAAAATAAGTTTGCAACCCTGTGAGGTTGTGGGGTGTCTTACTAAACGGTTTGCTGCTGTAGATAAGTGGGCAGAGAAGCCAGCCTTTGGGACTCCATTGGAAGAACACCTGAAGCGGAGCGGGCGTGAAATCGCGGTCCCCATCGAAGCCTGCGTCATGCTGCTCCTGGAGACAGGCATGAAGGAGGAGGTGAGAGGTGCCGTGTGGGCTGGCCACCAGGTCTCCATGCCCTCTGCTCTGCCAGAGGAACCCCCCCATCATGCCTTCATTACCCAGCCACTCTGCAGACTGTGGCTTTCAAACTTGTCACCGTGACCCACAGTAAGAATACATTTTAAATTGAGACCCTGGTCACTCTCCATCTGTCTATAAATGACACAAAGGTTTCACAGAATAACGCTCACCTTCTTTCCTTGCAGTGACGTCTTTTTTCCCCCCTATTCAGTCATTTCATTTTAAAGGCTGGCTGTGGTTTGTGAAAATGGATTTCAGGAAGCACTTCTGGACTAGAGCTTTCATTAGCTTTAGTTTTTAATAGCAAGTATCTGTAGCACTCTGTAATTCCTGGAGGATATTTACATACTTTTGTTTGGTGGAATCCTTCCAGGAAAGCCCTGAGCCCTGCAGGGAAGTCTCCCTGCTGTCCTTGTACAGATAAGGAGATCAGCACACAGGAGTTCACAAAGGCCTCATGGCCTGGGTGGAGCGAGAACCAAACCCAAGTGTTTTTTCTTTTTTTATTGTGCTTTAGATGGTTTATAGAGCAAATTAGTTTCTCATTAAACAGCTAATACACATTGTTTTGTGGCATTGGTTGCCAACCGTACGTGTCAACACTCTCCCCTTCTTGACTTTGGGTTCCCCATTACCAGCTTTCCTGTCCCCTCCTGCTCTCTTGTCGTTGCCCCTGGGTTGATATGCTGATTTAGTCTCGTTATTGTTTTATGGGCCTGTCTAATATCTGGCTGAAGGGTGAACTTCTGGAGTGACTTCAGTACTGAGTTAAAAGGGTGTCTGGGGGCTATACTCTCAGGGTTTTTCCAGCCTCTGTCAGACCAGTAAGTCTGTTTTTGTGTGTGTGTGTGTGTGTATGAGAATTTTGTTCTATGTTTTTCTACAGCTCTGTTGAGGGCCTTCTGTTGTGTGATTGCTGTCAGAGCAGTCAGTGGCGGTAGCTGGGCACCATCTAGTTGTGCTGGACTCAGTCTGGTAGAGGCTGTGGTAGTTGTGGTCCATTGGTCCTTTGGACTAATCTTTCCCTTGTGTCTTTGGTTTTCTTAATTCTCCCTTGCTCCAGACAGAATGGAACCGGTAGGGTATCTTAGATGGCTACTCATAAGCTTTTAAGACCCCAGACGCTTACTCACCAGGATGTAGAACATTTTCCTTATAAACTGTTACGCCAATTGAGCTAGATGTCCACGGAGACCATGGTCCCCAGTGGAGGCAAATGTCATAAGTGAACAGCTTGATAAATTTCCACACACTGAACCCACCCATGTAACCCGATCAAGAAACATGCTGGACACCCCCGCGGCCTGTTTTCACTTCAGTCACTACCCCCTCCCCACGCAATATGACCTTGACTTCTAATAGCCTAGATAAGTGCTTCTCAACTAGGATGATTTTGCCCCCCAGGGGACATTTGGCAACATCTGGAAACATTTTTTGTGTTCACAGCTGAGGTGTGCTACTGGCATCTCATGGGTACAGGCCAGGAATGCTGCTAAATACCCTGTTATGCACAGGACAGGCACCTACAACAAAGAATTACATGGCCCAAACTGTCAGTAGTGCCAAGGTCAAGAAACCCTCTTGAGATTAATTTTGCCTAAAAGCCTAGTCTTATAACTCTACTGCCTCTCTCGGTCAGTCCCTCAGGCATTTTTCTCTCCTTTCCCTAAGTAACATTTAGGGTAGGGAACATGACAAGCAGCCTAGTCTAACAGTTATTCTTAAAATCTCAATGTTTTAAAAATATTCCTAAATGTAGAAAATCCATAACAAATCAAAGGGATCCTGGTGGTACAGTGGTTAGAGCACTTGGCTGCTAACCTGAAGGTTGGCGGTGTGAACCCACTAGCCACTCAGAGGGAGAAAGATGTGGCAGCTTACTTCTGTAAAGATTACAGCCTTGGGAACACTGTGGGGCAGTTCTGCCCTGTCCTTTAGAGTCATATGAGTTGGAATCAATTCAATGGCAGTGGGTTTGGTTTTGTTTTATAGCAAATCAACCTTGTGGAAGTATAATATACTGTTTTAAGATCTGTTCTTGTAGGCACAAGTATTTAGCAATAGGGCAGAGCAAGAGCTGGCACTGATTAAAAATGGACTACTTTCTATCTGTCTGTCCTGCAAGGGGGACATGCTTGATCCTCCTCCTGCCTCCTGACAGCCCTGCCAGGCAGGCAGTGTTGCTGCTCTCTGCTCTCTGTTCGGAGAGGTGGGGAAGTGGGGGGATGGTGGGGGGAGGTGGGGGTTGACATCAGGCAGGAGAGAGGTCTCTTCCGTCAGACCAGACTGCACTCTTAGTTTAAGGCTCACAACTTGCACTTGATAGTAATGGCTTTTAATTGTCTTTAGGGCCTTTTCCGAATCGGGGCTGGGGCCTCCAAGTTAAAGAAACTGAAAGCTGCCTTAGACTGTTCTACGTCTCACCTGGATGAGTTCTATTCAGACCCCCATGCTGTAGCAGGTGAGTTCCGAGGAGGGTCTATGAATCGAGTTGCTCTCAAAGCGGTGGGCTGTTCCTATTTCAGACAGCTGGTCAGCTAAAAATCCAATTTTAATTACAGATTTTAAGTGACAAAACTGAAGTAGTCCCGATAAACTTCCTAACGGCGAATTGTGTGTGTGTGTGTGTGTGTGTGTGTATCTTTTCTATTCCTGGTTTTTTGGCTGGTTGATTTTTGTTTTCGTGCTTATTCTGTAAAGGTAAAGGTACCTTATAATTCAAATACTTGGAGACGTGCTTCTATTTCCCTTAGTCACCCCCAAATCTAGATCTACCTAGAGAAATGATGTCTGTTAAGAGGGTGACGTTGAAGCTAATTTTATTTTCTATTGAGCTCTCAATAATGTTTTACAAGGGCTCCCCACTGCCCCAGATTGTGATTTGTTCCATATACCTTGGACAATTGTAGTTGAAATAATCTCACTGTGCAAAATAACATGTGCCAAGATTCCCAGCCCTACCGCTTTTTATATTCAAGGAGAGTGGTTATAATTTCAGGTGCTTTAAAGTCCTATTTACGGGAATTGCCTGAACCCTTGATGACTTTTAATCTGTATGACGAATGGACCCAAGTTGCAAGGTAAGTTTAAGGAATGCTAAGTCTTAAAAATAAGAGGAAACAAAGTAATATTGTGCCCCTTTTGTAAATCATTTTACCCTCGGTTTTTTTATATAAAATAGCATCAAAGTAGCAAAATAGGATTTATTATTTGTTAAGGAATATATGTCCCAGCTCTTTAAATTCAGAGTGAAAATATTAACTGTCATAATGATTAGTTTAGGAAAGTCACCACTTATGTATTATCTTAAATTTGAGTGATTTATATGTATGAAGACATACAGATTCATATGGATGAGCCACGTTACGGGATTGGCTGATCACAAACCCTCTTTTTTATATTGAAGTAAGTCCTGTAACTGGAGAGGAGTGCTGTACTAGCCAGTGGCATTGTGTTTGTTGGGCTGCATGCAGACTCAGCTGTGTGATAACATAATGGTGATATTAGTTATGATAGTTAACATTTATGGAGTGTGCTGTACTAATCTTCACACACATTACCTCCTATAACCAGTACCAGTTGCTATCAAATTGATTCTGACTTATGGAGACCCTATGTGTGTCAGAGTAAAACTGCTCTCCATAGGGTTTTCCATGGATGATGTTTTTGGAAGTAGATCACTGGGACTTTATTCCAAGGCATCTCTGTGTAAACTCAAACTGCCATCCTTTTAGTTAGTAGAGGAGTGTGTTAACCATTTGCCCTACCCAGGGACTCCTCATTCCTATAATCCTTATTTAACATCATAAAAGGTGGATGCGTTTGTTATTCTCATTTTAGAGCTGAGAAAACTGAGGCTTGGGAAACTAAGCAACAGGGCCAAGGCCATTAGCAAGTAATTGGCAGAGCTGGAGTTTAGACGCAGACCCGCCTGACCCAAAGACTGTTCTTTCCCCTCTGTTCCCAGCTTTAATCTGTCTGGGAACCATTGGCTTTAAGCAGGGCAGCTTTGCTTACAAGTTACAAAGTTGTAGAAGTTTATCTTTGGCCAGCTCTCCAGACTGGATCAGGTCTGAGAGGATGCTTTAAGTCCAAAGGGGTGTTGTATAGATAACTTCTAACACTCTCTGTTACTGGTGGGTGGAGCTGACTTTGCTCTACAGGCCCTGGCATATCCTTTTTGTTGTATGTTTCTGTGAAAACATAAATTATAAGTCAAAACCATATAGTAGAAGAGATTCTGTAATTGCTTCATAACAGAAATGGACTTCTTGATCTGGAGGCGCTGAGTGGTATGGTATTGAGAGCAAGGAAGACACAGAGGTCTGGGTGCCTGTGAGTTTGGCCAACTGATCTGTGGCTCGGCCACATGTAGGATAAGAAAATACGTGCTCCACAGAACTGTACATTAATATACTCATTTTCTCACTGAATTGTACATGTAGAAAATTGTTGAGATGGTGTATGTTTTGTTATGTATATTTTCAGCACAATTTTTTTTTTAACACACATTTTCTAGATAGAATGTTCAGTGCCTCCTGTGCGCCAAGCATTGGTTTAGGTGACTTTGCATGGTCATGCCCCTGAAGCCTTACGACATCTCCCCAGATCGGCGTTGTTACAAATCAGGAAATAAGTCTTGGTGAGGTTAACTTACTGCTCAGAGTTAAATAGCTAGTGATGAAGCTGGTCTTTAACTCCAGATCTGTTTATTTCAAAATCCATGTTCTTCTCAAACTGTGCTTTTTCTGACAATGAAGGCATCTGTGATGTGAAGGCACATTAACACAGGTATTACTAATTAGTATGTGTTTTAATAAATTCGTTGTGAATAAAATTTTTTTTCTTTTTTTTCAGTGTGCAGGATCAAGATAAAAAACTTCAAGATTTATGGAGAACATGTCAGAAGTTGCCACCACCGAATTTTGTTAACTTTAGGTATGTGTGGTTGATCCTGGAAACAAAGCCACCAGAGAGCTACATTGACTAGGGAGTGAGGATATGTTTAACCCCCGCTGAGAGGTCATTTCATTCAGGCATTCTTAAACAAACCAAGCCCAATGCCGTCCAGTGGGTTCCGACTTGTAGTGACCCTATAGGACAGAATACGACTGCCCCATAGGGTTTCCAAGAAGCGCCTGGTGAATTCGAACCACCAGCCTTTTTGGTTCACAGCCATAGCTCTTAACCAGGGCTCCCAGGCATACTTAACACATTAAAACAATGCTTTGGAGAGTAACTCAGGATTCCTGGGAAGGGGCCTTATGTCTATGATGGTGATGTATCTGAAGCGCCAGCATCATGCCTGGCAATACTGGGTAGGTTGAATTAGTATTTTAGCCCTGCGGCTATTGGAAAAAAATTCCTTTGAAAAATTCGGTTTCATAAACAGCATGTTAGATTTCGAATCTGAGTTGTTCAATATGTAAAGTCAAAATTAATCCATACTTGGATTTTCTGTAATGATATCTTTCATGTTACAAAATTTACTTTAAATAGAACGTAAATCATCCTACTAAACAAAATCTCAAGAAATGAAGACCGTATATTACTTTATGAAATTTCCCCTTTTCTGAAAAAATTTTGCCCTGGAACAGATTTCTGGAATTTAACCTCTATTTTCCCGTTGACTTTAAAATGTAACGTTGAAGAAGCATAGAGAAAAGGGGAAAAGGTGACCCCAGGGAATAAACCATTTAATACCAAAGAAAATTTTACGAGATACATGTCTGGTATGTTACATGGTCTTTAAATCTAGTCTTGGACTCTGTTACTAAGCTTAGCTAAATATTCCCATTTAATACCTTAAATATCAACCTTGCCTTATGGTTGGGTTAATATTTGTAATATCCCTTGTTGACTCATTTAACACGCTGAGCTGTCAGTCTGTTCAGTGTCTTATCGTGGGAGCTGAATTGCAGTTCTTAATAGGTTGGGGTTTGGCCTTTTATTTTATTATATACTTTTTAGTTTTTACTTAGTTCTTGAATAGGGAGTACATTCCTGTGGTTTATAACTTAAAAGGTACAGAAGGTGTACAGTGAAAAATCTCACTCCTCTACCTATCTCACAGCCTCCTAATTCCTCTCTTGAGGCATAGCCAGTGTTTTCAGTTTCTTATATATCCTTCTAGCAAGAGTTGGTGCATATATAAGCAGATACATGCTTGTGTGTGTGTATATATATATATGCATATGGACATATTTTTTCCAACCCCCTCCTCTTCTACTCAAATGGTAGTATATATGGTATGCATCTTTATCCTTCTTGACTTTTTTGGCTTAACATACATCTTGGAGATTTTTCCATATCAGTACGTTATATATGTATTTTTTGCCTAGTATGCCACTGTGCTACATACTGTACATTTATTTAACCAACCCCTATTGATAGGAAACCCTGGTGGCATAGTGGTTAAGTGCTGTGGCTGCTAACCAAAAGGTCGGCAGTTTGAATCCACCAGGCACTCCTTGGAAACTCTAGGGGGCAGTTCTGCTCTGTCCTGTAGGGTCGCTGTGTGAGAATTGACTACATGGCAACAGGTTTATTGATAGGTAATTACGGTGTTCCTAATTTTTTGCTTTTATAGTGCTGCACTTATACCTAAGAGAGTATATTTTTAAGATACATTTGATATTTTCATAATTACAGCATAAGCGTTTTTAAATACAAGTTTCTTTATGTAATATACCTATACTACTTTTTTTTTTCTCACTATGTTTACATTAAAGATAATTTATCTAGGGGTAAAATATATAGGATATAAAGGAGAAGTGGATTAGAAACATAGCAGATAGAGGTTCTGAATCATTGAGATTTACATGTGAGTTATTTTATTCTCCTGAGCCCTAGGTTAGTCTGTTCTCTGAAACAGAGAATACAAGGAATTTGTAAAATGCTTAACCTGAGCCAGTTTTCTGGTTCAGTAACACTGCATTTAGCACCTAGGCACTAAGATAATATTCCTGCAAATATTTCAGAGTGGGCACTTTTCCCCCTTCCCTTTTGTTTCATAGGTATTTAATCAAGTTCCTTGCAAAGCTGGCTCAGACCAGCGATGTTAATAAAATGACTCCCAGCAACATTGCAATCGTGTTAGGCCCTAACTTGTTATGGGCCAAAAGTGAAGGGTAAGTAACCTTTCCTCATATCATCTTATTTTATTATCTTCTTTCCACCTGATGGAAAGAATGGAAATATAATTCAAGATAAACGCATTCTAGCTTAAGATGCACCCTATGATGTTCTGAAGTAGATTTTTCCACTTGGCTGACATTTTTGGAATACTGCTACGAGCAGACTGATGTCCCAGATGCTGGGTACACAGAGATGTATGAGACGTTGACTCAGTCCTCAAAGAGCTCTGCTCTTGGGTAGGAGGTAGGTAGACCAACAGCCACAGCATGATAACATTATGTCATAAAGCATGATGGGAACACAGATGAATGAACGTAATTCAGGCTGAGAAGTTCAGAGAAAGCAGAAGTTGGAAAATAGCACCTAAGTTGTACCTTAATGAATTAATAGGATACTGCAGAAAAGACCTATGAGTGAAGGCATTGCAGGCATGAAAGGGACTGGTTTCTGCAGTTTAGGGATCTATTGCATAGTGAGGACAGGGGATGTGAGACTGCAACTGATCAGACTAGGACCAAGTTACACAGGGCCTCAAGTATCTTGCTGAGGTGTTTAGAACTTGTTTTATGGGTCACAGGGGAGCCATTATAGTTTCTAAGCAGAAGAATGACTTCATCAGATTGCACTTTAGAAAGATAAATGTGTTGGCATTGAGAAATGTGGATTGGATAGAGGAGAGAGGTCAGGGAGATCAGCTAGAAACTTCTGGGAAGTCGCCAACATTGCTTGAGTATTTACTCTGCTGCTTCACTATGATTATCTCTTTAAGCCTCACAAATAGCCCTTAAGGTGGGTGCTATTGCCCTAATTTTTACAGATGAGGACTCTGAGCCTTAGAGAGGACAAGCAACTTGCTTCAGGTTGCATAGCAGGGAAGTGGTGGAGCCAAGGTGCTGGTTGCAGAGTCTGTGTCCTTAGCCACCTCTGCCCTTCCCTGCCTCCCATTACTGCTAGTCAGCTTTGTAAAATCATGAACAATTCAAGTGTCCATTAAAAAATACAGTAACTTTTTGAATCAAAGTCTTCTTCCTTCCTTTCTTCCATCCCTCCCTTCTTTCATGTATGCTCAACCTTGTTTCAGAAAGTAGTTATAAGATTACTTACAAAAACCCAGTACCATGAAGTAAAATTAAAGGTAAGTAGATATACAAAGTTAGTTATATACCTCGTATTTTATAGCAAAATAAACTCCAGTTAGACTAAAGAGTTCAATATAAAAACTGAAGCCGTAAACGTGGCTCGTATGTATTTGTTAGTTTTGGGTATGGAAAAGGTTTTTCTAGGCATAAAAGCAGTGCAAGAAACAATTTAAAAAATGGGTAGATTTGACTATAGAACAGCCACAAGCTTCCGTATGTCAGAAAGCACCTTAAACAAAGGACAGTTCGCACGCTAGGAAAGATTCCAAAATATCCAGAATATAGAAAAAGGTCTTACGAACCATTAAATACTGCTTCCTCTGAGAGAAAAAAATTGGCAAAGAATATGAAGAGACAGTTCTTTGCAGATCGAACAGGGTTCTAAGGCATTAGGGGTAATAGGAGTCCGATGGGTGGTGTGGCGAGTGGGGGAAGAGGAGTAGGAAAGGGTGGGAAGGATAATTTGCAGGGAGAGCTTGTCTAAAGAATTGCATTTTAAGCTGGGATGTGAAAGGAGCCAGATCTTCTGCTTCGTTGGAAAATGGAGTGAAAATGTCCCTTCTGGTGGAAAGAGAGGAGAGAGTGAGAGAGAGAGGAGATAGGTTGGGGCGGTCAGACCTGGGATCAAACTTCATGGGGATTCAGCCTCCTCATCTGTAGAATGGGCCTCATAACTGGTTATTGCAAAAATGAATATAAACGAGGTGAAGAGCGTGAAGCACTAGAGTATGGTAGGTGGTCGGGGCTGGGGGTGGCGGTCAGTCCTCTGCAGGTTGCTTGCTTTCATGGTGTTCTGACTCCCCATTGGAATATGAGCTCCTTGATGGGTAGAGAGGGTGATCCTTGAGACACTTTCAACTTCCAAACACTCAACTTGGAACCAGTCCAGATATATGACAACCTTAAGCGTAAATGTCCCATGCTTAGGTTTTCTGATACAATAAATAGTAAGAGGCACGTTGTAACAATGAATACTCTTGGTTACATTACATACAAATTTGTTTTTTTAGTGATCTTGGGCCTTAGAAGGTAACTATCACTTGCAATACTGTACAAATAGGAAAATGCCACCTTTTTTGCAAACCAATTTAAAACCAGCATTTTGACATGCCACTTGCTTACCGGCTCTACTTGCTCATGGCTGCCTATGTGTGGCATGGACACTAGTTGTTATCACGGTGCAGTTTAAGGAGTGATAGCTGAGTCAGGGCAGTTTTTCCCCTGGGCTGATCACTGCCACACTCATAGGCCAGAGCCTCGTGGATTTAATTTTAGCATCTATACTTAAAATATTTTATCTTTGCTGTAAAAGACCTATACAAAGAAAACTACAAAGTACTTCTGCAAGAAACTAAAAAGGACCTACTTAAGTGGAAAAACATACCTTGCTAATGGATGGGAAGACTTAACATAGTAAAAATGTCTATTCTACCAAAAGCCATCTATACATACAATGCACTTCCGATCCAAATTCCAATGACATTTTTTAATGTGATGGAGAAACAAATCACCAACTTCATATGGAAGGGAAAGAAGCCCCGGATAAGTAAAGCATTACTGAAAAAGAAGAAGAAAGTGGGAGGCCTCACTCTACCTGATTTGAGAACATATTATACAGCCACAGTAGTCAAAACAGCCTGGTACTGGTATAACAACAGGCACGTAGACCAATGGAACAGAATTGAGAACCCAGATATAAATCCATCCACATATGAGCAGCTGATATTTGACAAAGGCCCAGTGTCAGTTAATTGGGGAAAAGATAGTCTTTTTAACAAATGGTGCTGGCATAACTGGATATCCATTTGCAAAAAAATGAAACAGGACCCATACCTCACACCATGCACAAAAACTAACTCCAAGTGGATCAAAGACCTAAACATTAAAGACTAAAACGATAAAGATCATGGAAGAAAAAATAGGGACAACGTTAGGAGCCCTAATACAAGGCATAA
Source organism: Elephas maximus indicus (assembly GCF_024166365.1). Taxonomy (NCBI): domain Eukaryota; kingdom Metazoa; phylum Chordata; class Mammalia; order Proboscidea; family Elephantidae; genus Elephas; species Elephas maximus. The sequence goes on along the minus strand of NC_064830.1, from coordinate 85,139,567 downwards.
ACAGAATACAAAATATTACCAAAAATGACAAAGAGAAACCAGATAACTGGGAGCTCCTAAAAATCAAACACCTATGCTCATCTAAAGACTTCACCAAAAGAGTAAAAAGACCACCTACAGATTGGGAAAGAATTTTCAGCTATGACATCTCTGACCAGCGCCTGATCTCTAAAATCTATATGATTCTGTCAAAACTCAACCACAAAAAGACTAACAACTCAGTCAAGAAGTGGGCAAAGGATATGAACATGCACTTCACTAAAGAAGATATTCAGGCAGCTAACAGATACATGAGAAAATGCTCTCGATCATTAGCCATTAGAGAAATGCAAATTAAAACTACTATGAGATTCCATCTCACTCCAACAAGTCTGGCATTAATCCAAAAAACACAAAATACTAAATGTTGGAGAGGCTGCGGAGAGATTGGAACTCTTATACACTGCTGGTGGGAATGTAAAATGGTACAACCACTTTGGAAATCTATCTGGTGTTTTCTTAAAAAGTTAGAAATAGAGCTACCAGATAACCCAGAAATCCCGCTCCTCGGAATATACCCTAGAGAAATAAGAGCCTTCACACGAACAGATATATGCACATCCATGTTTATAGCAGCTCTGTTCACAATAGCAAAAAGCTGGAAGCAACCAAGGTGTCCATCAACAGATGAATGGTTACATAAATTGTGGTATATTCACACAATGGAATACTACGCATTGATAAAGAACAGTGACGAATCTGTGAAACATTTCATAACATGGAGGAACCTGAAGGCATTATGCTGAGTGGAATTAGTCAGAGGCAAAAGGACAAATACTGTATGAGACCACTATTATAAGATCTTGAGAAATAGTATAAACTGAGAAGAACACATACTTTTGTGGTTATGAGGGGGGCGAGGGAGGGTGGGAGAAGGTTATTTACTGATTAGTTAGTAGATAAGAACTACTTTAGGTGAAGGGAAGGACAATACTCAATACAGGGAAGGTCAGCTCAACTGGACTGGACCAAAAGCAAAGAAGTTTCGGGGATAAACTGCTTCAGAGGTCAGTGGAGCAAGGGTGGGGGTTTGGGGACCATGGCTTAAGGGGTCTTCTAAGTCAATTGGCAAAATAATACTATTATGAAAGCATTCTGCATCCCACTTTGAAATGTGGCGTCTGGGGTCCTAAATGCTAACAAGCGGCCATCTAAGATGCATCAATCGGTCTCAACCCACCTGGATCAAAGGAGAATGAAGAATACCAAGGTCACACAATAACTACGAGCCCAAGAGACAGAAAGGGCCACATGAACCAGAGACTTATATCATCCTGAGACCAGAAGAAGTAGATGGTGCCCAGCCACAACCGATGACTGCCCTGACAGGGAGCACAACAGAGAACCCCTGAGGGAGCAGGAGATCAGTGGGATGCAGACCCCAAATCCTCATAAAAAGACCAGACTTAATGGTCTGACTGAGACTAGAGGAATCCTGGCGGTCATGGTCTCCAAACCTTTTGTTGGCCCAGGACAGAAACCATTCCTGAAGACAACTCATCAGATATGGAAGGGACTGGACAGTAGGTAGGAGAGAGATGCTGATGCAGAGTGAGCTACTTGTATCAGGTGGACGCTTGAGACTGTGTTGGCATCTCCTGTCTGGAGGGGAAATAGGAGGGTAGAGAGGGTTAGAAACTGGCAAAATTGTCACGAAAGGAGAGACTGGAAGGGCTGACTCATTATGGGGAGAGTAAGTGGGAGTATGTAGTAAGGTGTATACAAGCTTATATGTGACAGACTGACTTGATTTGTAAGCGTTCACTTAAAGCTCAATAAAAATTATTAAAAATTTTTATATATTTAAAAAAAAAAGTTTTATCTTTGCAAAATCATTGAACTGATGAAACCTGCAGAAATTAGAGGCTGCCTGGGGAAAGCATTTTAATTTTGTGAACTTCCTTCACAGAACGCTTGCTGAAATGGCAGCAGCCACATCTGTTCATGTGGTTGCAGTGATTGAGCCCATCATTCAGCACGCCGATTGGTTCTTCCCAGAAGGTACTTTTCGTTTTAATTGGCTGCCAAAGCAACATTACAATACCATAAAAAAGTCTTTTTAAGAAGAAAATACTCAGTATTATCTCTTAATAATTACATAATCGATTTGACTCTTTAATTTTTTTTTCAGTCTTTGTTCATTTACTTTCGTATTTTAGCATAATGGTAACCACAGTATTTTGTATTTCACTTTCGTAACTGTAAAGTTATCCACTCAGCTGGAGTATGTTGAATACCCACTATGTGCCATATGTTTTGCTGGGAAGACATGCAGTCTTCTCTGGAGGAATTCGGGCCACTAGCGAAGGCAGCCACATAAGCAGATAAATTGTAATGCATGGCAAAGTAGAAAAATAGATGGAGAGAGAGAAATATTTGATGAACTCAGTCAGATGTTAGGAAAAGGGAACCAAGGATTGCTTTCCAGAGAGGTGACATTGAAAATGTGCGTGAGTTTTTCACTTGGAAGCGGGCTCTTTGTTTCTCTAGCTAGGTAGTTAGATATGGGCACAAGTGGAAGATAAAGCTGGAAAGGTTGATTTGGGCCTGTTTGTGAAGATCCAAATGGGCTGTTCAGGAAATTAGGACATTATCCTATAGACAATCGATTTTCAAACCATGTTTGTTGCGATCCTGGGATCTGAGGTTCCCATGGGTCCCCTTGGGTGTGTTTGGGAGTCTGGGCCTCCCACCCTTGCTTCAACCAGAGCAGCCCTGCTGTCTCATCCACTAGAGTATAAGCTCCGTGCTGCCAGGGCTGTGCTCATCTTTGCTTCACCACAGCCTTCCCATCACCAAGAACCATGCCTCACTCATGGAGGTTGCTCAGTAAATATGTGTTGGATGATTGAATTTTTTCTTATTTCTATTTATATCAAACTATCTCTTATTTTTTGATAATTAAAATAAGTAATCCATGCTCATTGTCCTCGTCTACATTCCATTTTTTTTTTTTTTCTTTGCAGAAGAGTTGTATAAACTTATATTCTGAATCAGACCCCATCTCTAGTTCTCTTACATTACTTCCCACTGGTCTGGTAAATTATTTTTAAGAAGATGAGAGTACCCGAGGCTTCCACTTGTGAAGTAATGAGGGCCTATGCCCTGAAGAATGGGCTTCCTATTTCAGTGGAGCCTTTTAAAGCTCTCTCAACCCATACGCTCTAATGTCTTCTTGTTGTTACTTGCTGTTGAGTGCATTCCGACATCTGGTGACCCCATGTGTGCAGAGTAGAACTGCACTGCATGGGGTTTTCAAGGATGTGACCTTTTGGAAAAAGATAAACAGACCTGTCTTCCCAGGTACCTCTGGGTGGGTTCAAACTGCCAGTCTTTTGGCCAGTAGTCAAGCACTTAACTATGTGTGCCACCCAGGGGCTCCTCTTTGTTTGTTTTTCTTCTTGCAGAGATTGAATTTAATGTGTCAGAAACATTTGCGCCTCTCGCCATCCCGAATTCCAATCACTCATCCCACACTGGAAATGACTCTGACTCGGGGACCCTGGAGAGGAAGCGGCCCGCCAGCATGGCAGTGATGGAAGGGGACCTGGTTAAGAAGGAGAGGTGTGTTTAGAGCTGTTCGTTTTCAAGCCAGCAGTAGATATCACGTAGAGGAATTGCTAACCCCTCGGTACCTGGTACTGGCCCAGTGGACTTGTAATGTGAGAGTGGCCTACTATGTACCCGTGACTGATAGGTTCCAGATGGTTTCAGGAACTCTGCTGTAGTTTATTCCAAGCCTTAATCTGACCATGAAGTAGGTGGGTTGCCTGTCAGTTTATATCATAGGCATTTGAGTTTTACTTCATGATCTGTGATAAGCCCTACAGTGGAATAGCAGCATACACACATGTTCAGAGTTATCTGTATGTGTTAATTGGGGAAAAGAGAGAGGGAAAAAGATTTAAAAATTAGGTAGTGTGGATAGATGTCTGAGAGTAAGCGTGAGAACAATGGAGCTCTCATGATGAGCTGCCTGTTTAAAGAGACATTTTTGGGTCGAACTTGGCTCCTCAGTGGACACCAGCCACTGACTCTGATGCTCCACTGGAGTAAACCACGGTAATTCCCAATTCTGAAAAAGAGCCATGCTAACCTTAGTGAGGGGCAGTGTGTATGCCTGCACGTTATGCTCTGTGGGCAGTTGGTGGGATTCTTCAAGGGTAATTAAAGCTGATGGTGATCTGGGCCTTCAGATGCCAGTCATTGCAGTGGGCGTGATGGAATGCCACAGCATTCCCTGTGCCCGGATTGCTGGGGGAGGCCTGTGTGAATTGATGTGCTTTCCCTGTGTACATGTAGTAACATCACTGGAGATAGTTTTACACTAAAACTAAACAACATGCTCTCATTTTAATTGCCTGGTCTTATTGAGAGGGGTGTTTTGTTTTTTTTTCACCCAAAGCAAAGGAAAATACTTTACTCATATTCTCTCATCCTGAGATTCACATTTATTCTGTGTAGAAGTTTTGCTTGTCAGAACTCCTATCCACACATTTGATAGTATTTCCTGTTGACAAACTGACCACAACCAAATTACCGTTGTTGTGTGCCGTCAAGTCTATTGGGATTCATAGCAACCTTATAGGACAGAGTAGAACTGCCCCATAGGATTTCCAAGACCGTAATCTTTACAGAATCAGACTGCCACATCTTTCTTCCACTGAGTGGCTGGTGCGTTCCAACCACCAACTTTTGGTTAGCTGAGCGCTTAACCAGTATGCCACCGGGGCTCCTTACAGCAAAATTAGCCTTCGCATATTTCAAGTTATAAAATATAATACCTGGGTCCATTTAGCACACAATGAACGATTCTTAATTATCTACCTGGGATAGAGCCTCCCTGCCAGCTCCCTGAGCTAAACAAGAGCCCAGGGAACCACCTATCTTTTTATTTTTTGAGAAAAAGTTCTGAAGGTCATACATCAGTGGCCTTAAGTGAAAAGTGAGTCTTCTTCCTATCCTGTCCTCCAACCCCCAGCCCCTTTGCAAAAGCAGCTGTTTTCTTCCGATCTTAACGCATCCTTTCAGATACCTTCTTTGCGTGTGCTCACATGAATGTCTTACACCTCTTCTTCATGAAGTGGCAGTGTGGCGCACCTACTTTATGTCGCCACACTGGTAGGACTTCCGGACTCGGCTTCCACCTCGTTCCCCGAACACACAGATTTAGTGTGGAAATAAACATGTTAACCTGATGTCACTCCAGATGAGGCTTGCTGGTTTGCTTTCAGCTGCTCACGACCACATTGATAAAGACCATTGGTCACTATCAGGTCTGTTGGCTTTCTTCAGTTTTAAAGCCAAGTCGAGCTGCTTACCTTGGTAATAGGGATGACCATTAACCTGGTCCTGCTGCTTCACTGCATGCTAGACAACTTGGGTGGCTGTCCCCGTGTGTGGGTTTTAACACACGCGGACTGATGGGCTTCTGTCTCCGTCATTGGCTCGCATGGTGTGTTGACTATTTCTTCTCTCTGTGTAGCTTTGGTGTGAAGCTTATGGACTTCCAGGCCCACCGGCGGGGTGGCACTCTAAATAGAAAGCACATATCCCCCACTTTCCAGCCGCCACTCCCGCCCACAGATGGCAGCACCTTGGCTCCTGCGGGCCCAGAGCTCCCTCCCCAGAGCTCTAGAGCTGAAAGCAGCACAGGGGGTGGGGCTGTCCCCTCCTCTGTAGGCACGCTGGAGCAGGGGCTGAGCCCGGGCGATGGCAGGTAAGGAGGCCAGCTTCTGCTGGCAGTAGTGCTGGGCATCCCAGCCTTCTCACAGTTCTGGCTGTTAGTGTGGCATCCATGCCCAAGGACATCACTTCCACCTGAGTGAACCCCGTTTGCCCTCAGTCCTCCAGATGGCAAAGGGTGGAAAAAAGACTACAAATTGCTTGCTTCCTTTCCTGTTTTCAAAAGAAAGCAACATTGGTTTGCATTCTTTACCATATTACTGCTGTGGTGGTGGAAGCTGGAAGCCGGTAGCTGTCTAGCAATGTTATAAACCTCTTTTGCCTGTTCATGTAAACTGTCAGTGTTCTGTGCCATTTGCTGTTGTCGTCCAATACGCTAACTAATCAGAGGAGCCAGTGTTTGGATGCAGCAGGTCCATTGCAGTATTCCTGGCATTCATTCATTCAGCAGATTCACTGAGTAGCTGATATGCACTGGTACTCGGCTAGGCTCAGTAGGGGACTAAGACCCCCACAGCTTTCAGTCTTGTCAGGGTGTTGGTACATGAATACAAGGTAGAAAATAAAGAGGGTAGATTTTCTTAAAAGGCTCTTTTGGTCACTCAACTTTATAAGTCACCTGGAGTGGGCCACTTTAAGAGAAGTTACCCTTGAACTTGAGCATTTTTTTTAGTTTACATTAATTCAGTTTTCCACACTGATCTGGACATATGACCACCAGAGACCCTTTTAGGTGGCATCTCAGATAGTTCAGAGCCCACTAGAGAGGATGTGCTAAAATGTTTATCACGTGCTACTTTGGCTACCTATAAAGCACTAAATGATCAAAGTGAATGTGCATAAAACAAGGAGATGAACTTGCCTTTGGAGCAGAGCTCTCTCATCTCGTCTCCTTCCGGGTGGGGGTCTAGGGGTACCCGGAAGTGCATGAAGCTGTTTTATGAGATAACAGACTTGTTCCATCCTCGTAGCTGAACTCTGAATGTTCTGTGCCTTCTTGAGTTTCTTTTCACTCATACAGTTTGGGAAAGTTCACTTTCACATTAAAAAGAAGGCTTCAGGCTTTATAGGGCTTCATAGGCATGTCAGGGGCAGCATGTTGGCCTGTAAGTAACCGCTGCTCCACACGTGTTGTTGTTTAAGAAAAAAATGTATTAGCAAATTCACACGTTTTCATTTATTCAAGGCATTCGATTTTTTTAATCAAGGCTATGTCTGTTATTTAAGACAGTAATTTGTCTTCACAGCAGAAAAATAAATGGAATAATCAGTCATCAATTTGTTATTTGCTTTTTATAGTCTCTAGGTATTTTTATACGCATTTCAGTAATGTATGGCAGTCACCTTTTGGCGACCTTGACCAAATGTAACTGAAAAGTTTAGCAGAAAATGTTCTGAACCAGAAAGTCAGAAGTGTGACCTCTGACCTCTACCCCACTGCTAACTCTGGGACTTGGAACGATCATTCAGCTTCTCAAGTTTCGTTTTCCCCAAGTCGAAATTACTGATAATAATCGAACAGTTTATTATTTACTGTGTTACTATTTTGCCTTAGCAAAATAAGGATATGTCAAAATCCCATTATTCTGAAATCGAAAAACCCTTTCCTGTTTTTTAACGTTGCCCTCTTCAAATATAAGCAAATTAGACCTGAAAGTTCCTTTTTGGTGGCTCTGAAATGGTCTCTATCAGGACATGTGAGTGGCAGTGTAGTTGGAGGACAGTTTGATATAATGGCTCTCATAAAATATGCAGTCCTATCTGGCACCTATTAAAATTTAAGATTCACCTACTTGCCCACTGAAGTGAAAACTCTGGCTGGAATCTTATGCTTTCTAGCATGCTTAGCTTTTCTAGCTGGGAATACCTGACAACTAACATGACTTTTGCCCCCCATAGTCCTCCAATATCCAAGGACTCTGTGTCTGCAGCTGTGCCTGCACCGGGGAGGAACAGCAGTCAGATAAGCCCTGGCCCAAACCAGGCCCAGGCAGCTGCCGGCTCCCATCAGCTTTCAGCCGGCCCAGCTCACAATTCTGCTGGTCCCAGCCCTCACACTCTGCGCCGAGGTAAGAAGCCGTTTCTACTCTGTGTGCGCCCTTGGGGACAGATGTACAAGCCTCCTGGGGTTAGCGCAAGGATTCAGGTGGCAGAGATTTCAGACACATCTTTTCTATGTCCATTATAAAAATGACTAGTAGGAAAATCAGTCATTAAAGAGAAAGGGGCGGGGGGGGTGGAAAATGAAAAAAATAGCAGAAAAGCAGACATTTAAGGATATGTTTTCCCTTAGAGGCCACAAAGCTTAACAAACAAAAAGTCATTTCTCCAGAAACACTCCCACGTTTCCAGGAATCTGGTGTTCCAAGCCCTGGAAGCCCCACAACCTGTGTACTATCCAGGGTTTGTGGGCCATGGAGCCCTTGTACCCTCTGAATTAGGGTCAGGGCTTTCAGGGGCCTATTTACATATAATCTAATCTGTTCCCTCCCAGGCCCCTATAGTCTTGAACCCAGCCACCAGGGGAATGGCTTAAAACATAAAGCAGATCATGTCATGTCTTGCTTGAAACTTTCCAGTGGCTTCTGTGTAAAACCCCACCATGGGCCCTGTGTGGTCTGGTGTGGGCTACCTCTGAGCCCATGTTACCACTCTCCCTTCTCTTGCTGCACTTCAGCCACACTGGTCTACTCTCTATTCCTTGGATCCCCTGAACTTATTCCCTCTTTAGAGCTTCTGTACTTTTTTCTTCCAGAACATTCTGCCCCACATTTTCATGTGGTTTCTTCTTGTCACTCAGGTCTCAGCTCAGCAGGTACTTCCTCTATGAGGCCGTCCCTGAGCACTCAGCCTGAGTCGGCAACCACCAGTCAAAAACCAATTGCCATCAAGTTGATTCTGACTCATGGCAACCTCACGTGTGTCAGAGTAGAACCGTGCTCCATAAAGTTTTCAATGGCTGATTTTTTTTTTCCAGTAGATAGCCAGTCCTTTCTTCTGAGGCATACATGGATGGACTCACACTGACAATCTTTCATTTAGCAGCCAAGTATCGTACCACCCAGGGACTGCCCCCCAACCTGCAAAGTCATTCTTTATCATACCACCCTATTTGTTTCTTTCAGAGCGCCTTCCTCAATTTGAAAAATTTTCGCTTGTTATTTTAGCTTATTGTTTGTCTCGCCAGCCTCTGAGCGAGCTGTGATCTTACTTGTCCCATGCATGCCAGTATTCCTAGCCCTTGAACCATGCCTGTCACAGTGTGGGCCCTCGGTAAACATTTGCAACTTGGGAGCTCCGGCTGCCTCTTAGTTCTAAAATAACTGGGGATGATTTTTGACAGTGTTGTCACAACTGGGGGTTGCTACTGGCATCTAGTGGGTAGAGGCCAGGGGTGCTGCCAAACATCCTGGAATGCACAAGACAGTCCCCCACAACAGGGAATTATTTGGCCCAAAATGTCAATAGTGCCAAGATTAAGAGACCCTGCTCTAGAAAAGGACATGATTCAATGAAGGTGTTTCTAGAGCAAATTAAAACATATGTGAACCAGGGTGTCCAATGTCTTCATTCCCAACTGCGTTTATCTAGAATAGCACTCACCGCAAAGTGACTTGTCATTTTGGTAACTCAAGGAAGAGTGAATTTGTTATAACAAGTGTATTTTGTGTGTGTAGTAATAAATATATTTTTGAATCTGTATTATTTTTACTATCTTCTCTGTTACCAAGGCTGGAGAAATAGAATAAGTAGCAGTATTGCCCTTGAAAAACCTCCCGTTGGTTGGAAAGATTAAGGTGTACACATGATGAATCCCTAGAGAAATAATTCTAAGGCAACACGTACCGCATGTATAAAACAGTATTGTACAGACGATTTACATAAGTGCTAAGGGAAGGCAAAGAGTATGTGTACCCACAGAGGTAGAAAAGAACTGAGAGGGCATTCTGCCAGGGGCAGGAACGAGCACGATTGTACTGTCTAGGGAAGTTTTATCTGCTACTCCAAGGCCAGGACTTCAGGTCAGTGTGTGACAAAAATCACACACGAGCAGTATTACTCTTGAACATCTGCAAGGATGCCCCACAGGAAGCTCAGTAAACCTGGAATAAACCCATTGCCATCGAGTCAGTTCCGTTTTATAGCGACCTTATAGGACAGAGTAGAGCTGCCCCATAGGGTTTCCAAGGAGTCACTGGTGGATTCAAACTGCTGACCTTTTGGTTAGTAGCCGAGCTTTTAACCACGGTGCCACCAGGACTCTGCTATATCCGGAACAGAAAGGGCATTTTCCCTTAGCAGATCTCAATTCTTTAGATACTGACTTGAGTTTAGGGGCCATGTTGTATAAAACTATATGTGTGTTTCAAAAAAAATCATGCTCATCATGGGAGATGCTCACACTCAGAGGGTGCGGTATGGAAACTGACCCCGGCAGCAGCTGCTGAGGGCCCCACCTCCTTCTCACTCACTGCTTTGGTCCCTCTTCTCCTTTTTTGGCTGAGCTCTTATCACTGGATTCTCATATGAAACTGCATGTCGGCGGTAACAGCTTTGCAGTGGGGAACGGTGAAGACACTGGTCCAACAGCCTCGAAGGCCATGCCCAAGCTCTAGCAAGGAACGAAGTGGGTAGGCTGGGTAGGGCCAAGGTGGAAGCCCTGCAAAGCCAGGGTGAGTGTTTGAACATGACCTCTAAGCAGTGGGGAGCCCTTCCAGGTAAAGCGGAGTGGAGTGGTGTGCAGAGTGGTGTTTTGGGGACGTTGGCTTGGCCGTAGTAGAGGCTGCACTGGCTGTGCAGTAATGCCGGCAGATGGGGCCCCACCTCAGGGGAAGGCAGTGGCCACCTGGGGCGAATCCAGGAGAGTCAGATATTCTCTCCTGGATTGGTTCCTGCTGCTCAGGAGGAGAGATGATAAGTGGGAAAAGGCCCTGGACTCAGGTTTGAGTTCTAGCTTTTGCCTAAAGTTACGTAGCTGGTTAAAGGCTATTAGTTTGGGGTCTCCTAAAAAAAAAAAAATTTTTTTTAACTTAATTTCAACAAATGTAAAGTAGAAATAAGAATACCTCCTTAAGATATGTCCATCTGCTTCTGAGAACTCAATCAGCGAAAAACCCTGTGAAGCACAGTTCTACTGTGACACACACAGGGTCACCATGAGTTGGAATCAAGTTGACAAGCAACTGGTTGGTGGTTGGTTGGATCTGTGAAAGCACAATCTTTATAAAGCACTTCAGGAATGTCAGGTGGAAATTTTACAAATTACAGGCAGGGAGGCAAATTCAGGTATACTGCTTGGTTACAGGCTCCCTACCCCCGCCCCCTTAATCTTTCTTAAGGCCATCTTCTTTGGGTCAGCCTCATCTTCATATGTACCCCCGTCTCAACTAACGCTTGAGAAAATTACGTCTTCTCTGCCCAGATGCCAGGTATGACCCTGGTGTCAGATTGAAACTTTTCTTCATAGCCACATTTGGAGGCCTTTCTGCCTCCTAATTCCTGCATCCATAGCTTTTGGGCTTCCTGGCAGGATGGGTTTGATCCTTTCTGCTCCCATCTCAGCCCCCCACCACCTTTTTCCGTGGTCTTACACAGCTCTCCCTTCTTGCCAGCCTTGCCTCAACATGGAACTTGGATCCCATCACCTGTCATACTGCTATTGTGTGTCCTTTGCATCCTTAAATGTCAGGAATGGTCTTTTCTTCAGTATGGATTTACAATTAATACTGCTTAGACCAGAATGCTAGAAAAAAAAAAAGTTTGTGGCAACCAGCATTTGGCTAATATTCCAAATTAAGCTAAATGTTCTTTCCTTTGTTAGCTGGTTGGTTGTTTCTTTGTGAAAAGGTTTTCTGAGTTCCAAGGTCAAAAGTTCTAGCCCAGCATAGCTGAGCAGACTATATTCTTTTCAATCCTGAATTCTGAGCCACAATCCTGAATTGTGACCAAGGAGCTACATAGTGTAGGAAAGAAGAAGAAGAAAGAAGAGTCCAATGCAGTCCATGTGTCCTGGGTCTGAACCTCCATTCTGCCACTGACTAGCTGTGTGGCCTTCTGTGAAACACTTGACTTCTCTGAGTCTCAGTTTTTTCTACCATGAAATGGGCGTAACACTGTCTATCTTGCTGTGAACTTTACGATACTTAAGTGAGATAACTTATGTAAAGTGCCTAACCTAGTGACATGTTAGGTGAATGATACATTTCAATTTCTTCATTTCCTTCTCCCTTTCCTGGAGGACGGGTAGGACCTGAGCACAACGTGAAAAGTATTAAAGTCTGTCTTTTCCGTCCATCCCCTTCAGCCAAAGCCAGGTCTCCAGACCTGTTGTTTTTTCCTCCAGGCGGAAAGCCCTTTCCAGGCTCTAGCATGTCTCACTCTGCCCTCCTCACTACCAGGTTCCCAACTCTTAGTGACGCTGAGCTCAGCTAGTGTAGGGTGGAGAATGACTTGACCCAGCTGTCCTTAAAGTCATTCTAAGATGGCTTAGGGCAAGGGGGCCATGGTATAGGTAGAGCACTTGTGCTTGGGGGTCACCCCTCTGAGCTGTTCTTGCTATTCTTCATTTCTTCCCATGTTCTCAGGGCAAAAGAGAAGGGCACTGAGGAGTGGGCTCAGAGCAGAGCAGCCTCTCAGGGTCGGTGGGGCTGCCTCTGTTAACCAAAGTGTTCTTTTTTGTTGAACTTTTTCCATGACAGGACTTTAAAGGCCTGTGTGTATATAATGTACTTTTTTTTTTTTTTTTTAATTAACTTCTTGTTTTGGAATAATTTTAAATTTACAGAAAAGTTGCGAAGATAGTACAGAGAGATGCTGTACACACTTCACCCAATTCCTCTGTTGTTAACATCTGACACCACCGTGGTATATTTGTCACAGCTAAGAAACCAACGTTGGTACATTACATTACTTGACCGGTGTTACAGCTTTCTTAGGAGGTTCCTTGCTTCCTCTCTCTCTCAGCTTCTTCTTTCTCCTCCCTTCTTTTTTCCTTCTGCTTCTTGCTGCTGCTTCTCTCCCTGCATCTTTCTGTCTCAGAAACCTCTGTGGGGGTTGGCTGCTTACATACACAATGCCTTGTCAATTTCAAGGCATGGCCCCTCCCAGCAGGGGCCACATACTGACCAGCCCCCTCTCCCGTAGGCCACCAACACTTCATTTGCTTAGTAGTTACAACTCACCTCATTTGCATAGTCTATTGACCAATCCCTGTAGGGTGCATACCAATCACAGAGCAGGCTGCAGCCCAGGACCAGACAAAAAGTATCAAACCACATTGTTTACAGCTTACCCAGGAAATATCAATCAACCTGACCAAAAATAAAGAACCCTCTGGAGTAGAAACTGGGGCAAAGGTCACACCTGAGGGCTTAGGGGGAAAATCTCAAGCTATTTTTCCAAAGAACCAAAGTGAAAGGCCTTATAAAGGAACTCATTTCACAATGACTGTTAGCTAAACTCCACATTTGATTTGGATTTTCCCACTAATGTCCATTTCTTGTTCCAGGGTCCCATCCAGGAGACCACGTTGGATTTAATAGTCATGTCTCCTTAGTATCTCCTGGTCTATAATAGTTTCTTAGTCTTTCCTTGTTTGTTTGTTTGTTTGTTTTTTAAATCACCTTGATAATTTCTGGGAGTATTGATGAGGCATTTTGAAGAATATTCCTCAATTTGGGGTTTTCTGATGTTTTTCTCATGGTTGGACAGGGCCTGTGGGCCCTAGGGAGGAAGACCATAGAGATGGAGTGCCTTCCTCACATCATATCAGGGGGTACGTGATACCAGCATGGCTAATCTTGGTTGCCTGATTCCGGAAGTGTTGGCTGTCACTATGCTTTGTTACTGAAAAGTATTTTATTATTTTTCCTCTTTGTGCAGCTGTTAAAAAACCTGCTCCAGCACCTCCAAAACCAGGAAACCCACCTCCTGGCCATCTTGGGGGCCAGAGTTCTCCAGGAACATCTCAGCACCCACCAAGTCTCTCACCAAAGCCATCTACCAGAAGTCCTTCTCCTCCCACTCAGCCTACAGGCCAGGCTTCAGGCCAACCATCGGCTGCCCCCCAACTTTCTGCTCCCCGGAGGTACTCCAGCAGCCTGTCTCCAATACAAGCTCCCAACCACCCGCCGCCTCAGCCCCCAAACCAGGCTACAACTCTGATGCATACCAAACTGAGTAGCCAGGGCTTTCCTAACCCCATGGCACTGCCCAGTGAGCATGGACTTGAGCAGCCATCTCACACCCCTCCCCAGACTCCAACCCCCCCCAGTACTCCACCTCTGGGAAAACAGAATTCCAGCTTGCCAGCTTCTCAGACCCAGGCGGTGAGTAATCCTGAGACTGTGCAGCCACCTGCTGGAACCTTACCAAGACCGAGACCAATACCAAAGCCAAGGAACCGACCCAGTGTGCCCCCACCCCCTCATCCTCCTGGCGCCCACTTGGCTGGGGATGGCAACCTCACCAACACAGTGCCCACAGCTTCCAAAATAGTAACGGGTAAGTAGGAAATCAGTTCACAGAGTTCACCCCTCCTCTCTACATTGCCTGTGTACTACTCTCTTTCATTTAGGCTTTGATTTAGAGCAGGGGTCAGCACACTATGCCTGCAGGCCAAATCTGGCCAGCTGCCTGTTTTTTTAAATAAAGTTTTATTGGGACACAGCTACGCCCTTTTATTTACATATTTGTCTGCGGCTGCTTTTGTGCCAAAACAGCAGAATGGAGTAGATGCTACAGAGACTGTATGGCCCACAGAGCCTAAAATATTTACTATCTGGTCCTTTACAGAAAACCCTGGTGGTGTAGTGGTTAAGTGCTATGTCTGCTAACTAAAAAGTCGGCAGTTCAAATTCACCAGCGCTCCTTGGAAACTGTATGGGGCAGTTCTACTCTGTCCCGTAGGGTCGCTATGTGTTGGAATTGACTCAATGGCAGAGAGTTTGTTTTTGTTTTTGTTATTTTGGTCCTTTACAGGAAAAGTTTGCTGACCCCTGACTTATAGTTTCATTATTTAAGAGCTGTCTACATTTACATTATTCTAAATATAATGACTTTTAATTCAGGTGGAAGGCATTATACGTGAGCGTGAAATTCATTTCCTCATTAAAATGAGTATTTTCCTTCTGAGAGTAAAATGTTCATTGGAAATGAAGAATTTCAGGTATAATTTTTAAAAAACGTGATTTGTGCCAAACTGGGTGCTATGAAAAGGGAGCCTTTAATGGCAGAGGAGGAGAGAATTTGTATTTTCCCATAATTCCTGTTGTAAGCCTAATGTGCAGTGGTAGTGACTGCAGATTGTAGATACCTACTGGGGTATTTTACAGACAGTCTAGAGCAGAGCCATTTTATCTAATTAATGGTGTTTCAAATCTTTCTATTCCAGATCTTCTAGTTTTTGATTTATGGATGGATAAACTATTTCTAAAAAAATTTTTTTTTAAACTGTTTCTGAGTGCATTGGGAAAAAAATGGTACTTAGGGTTTTAGACCCGTTTCTTAGTATAGCCCAGCTTTAAGCAGGGGTTTTTTTTATAGAAGTTGGAATTTTTTTTTCCAGGAATACAATGCATTTAAGCATAATTTCAACGTATTACGAATGGTTAATAACATTTTTTCTGATGACCCCTCAGCTTTTATTTTTGAAAAAAGCCACATTGGTTTGTTTGTTTGTTTGTCTCCTAATAGATGCCCTTCCTAATGCCCTCACAGGTGGGGAAAGTTCCCAGGACTAAGGTCTGTAACCACCCCAAGCAGCTTGCACCGGCAGCTCCAAACGCCCCTGCTTAGCTGTGTTTTGCATATGTGCTTTTGACCTTGTGCTCAGGAGCGGCCATTTGGCCCCATGCCACAGCAGTCAATGGGCCATCCATTCTGTGGCATGTAGACATGACTTCTGTTTTTATAAGAACACTTTGAGCGGCAGTGCTCCATATTTAAGAGGTAGACGTCAGTAGATTAAAAGCCTGATTTCAAGACGCTCAGATAAGGTACTAAGAAGTCATCTTTCTTTTTGGTAAGCCTCTCACAAGCATTCTGCTCTTCTCAGTGTGATTTACCTGTCATTGATTGGGTCATCAGCATCCAACAGAAGAGGAGTCTGGTGCAGTCAGCACGGAAGATTGTGTCCTTTGTGCCTTGAGCTTTAATTTTTTAATTTTTATATCTTAAATGCAAGTTAACTGCATGGAGCTTCTTAATTTGATGTTTGGAATTCTTAGGACCAAAGCAAAAAAAACAAATCTTCTCCCAGAGATCCTACACTAAATTCCTTTGCATTTTAGCATGCTTACATTTTGCTTTCTAAAAACATAGGAGCTTTTTTAAAAGGTGCTGTGGGGCCCGTTTAAGTCATGCCTTTAGGTCCACGGCACAAGGCTCTCATAATGGTGTACAGTTGCTTTCTTCAGCCGATCCGAGCCTTAAGCCTTTTGAGGGTTACTTAGCCAGCCAGAGTGTTCACAGCTTTGGTCTGAGTAAGACTTTCTGTGGAAACCAGGAGGAGAAAACAAGGGTTCAATCTTTAAAACATGGAGGGGGGCGTAGACATGTTTCCACTTCCTGACTCCTTGATGAATAACACAGAAGTCCAGGTTGCCACCCTCTTGGGTTGGGTGTAAAAGCCATTTACAGAGTGAAGTGACTAAACCCTAATTAAGCCTGAGCCTTTTAACACTTGAATACTTGTGACACACCAAAATTATATTCCCAAATAATGCCTTTGATTAGATGAAAAGACCGTGAATCAGAATTACGTCTGTTTCTTAATCTCACTGTCACCTGCGGTGTATTTATTCCAGGTTATTTTACTGATCTGCTACAACACTATAATGCACTGTACTGTACTTTGTAATGATCAGATAAGTGAAATTTTACTTTTAAAAAAAGTGGCCTTGAAGATATTTGCTAAATATTTAAAAGCCAATCTATGCTATGAATTCTCCTAACTCAAGAAATTCCAGGTGACCACAGTTATCTTTTATCTGACAAAAGTAGCCTGTAAATTTCTTAAAATTTTATGGACTACTGTTGGAAGTACACAAAAGGTCTCAGCATTTAGAATTTATGAGTCCGTTGATGTTGTCCGTGCTGCCCTTAGCTAGTCTTGGATGTTGCCATTGGATATTTCAAGAAATAAAAACAAAAACCCCTTGGGCAGGATGGTCCTTTATTACATCATGTTTTCACTTGGAAACTTAAGACGGACCAATTCCTGAAAACAAGTTATTCATTTAGAGTTGGATTAAGGCCTGTGGGATTAAGATAAACTCTTGGGGGAGATTATTGCTGCCAAACAGGTTTTGGCAACCAACTTCTGACAACTCAGCAACGAACACCAGAGAATGAAGGGTTTCTGGTGTAATTTTGAGCCTATTGTTAATTGTTACGCTAGAAAGCAGTAAGGTTTTAGCTTCCCAAGTAAAAGAGTTTACATCATGCTATTTTTGAAGTAACAGATTGTAGAAAAGAGTATTCTAATTTAAACATTTTATTAAATAATTTAGATGTATGACCTGCCATATTCAGTAAGAACTGAAATTGGAATATTTAATGGTAAGGAAAAGGCACCTGATTGGCCGACGCATTTTTGCTACTTTATGATCATAAGTGTGCACTAATGCCTGTTACTAACCAGTCACCCTAACCCTGCCTGCTTGCATCCCTACTAATAGTGCATGTACTAAAGGAAGACTGGCTTCATTCATGCTTGCTTCAGTTACTCTGAATACTAAATATGTTCACAAGGGGTCACAGGGCTGGCCTTGTCACGTCTTTCATTTCCATTCTTTCCTATACCATAGCAGGCAGGCTTGAGGTATAGTAAAAGAAGACACATTAAATCAGAGTCGGACAAACCTGAGTTAGGATTGCAGCTCTTGGTGTAACATCAGGGAAGGCACAACCTGGCTGAACTGTACCACAATGACATTTGTGACAGTAGCTGAAGGGATTAAATTAGGTAAAGGAAAGCACCTATGACAGTTCTTAATATACAGGGGGTCTAAATAAATGGTAGCTCTTGTCATTATTTTTATCTAGAAAAAATATTCTTAATCAGGGACCTGTATTAGATTCACATGCCAAATTCTTAGAAGATTCAGACACAGGAGGTCTGGGGGAAAGGCCAGGAGTCCGTATGTTGACTGATGCAGGTGGTTCTCACACACCACATGGTTTTCCTTATATCCGTTGTTTTATGGGTTACAAAGAAAATTCTCTGGAGTGAAAGATACTTCTTAGCGTAGTGAGCCTGAGAAACCCATGGATCAACCATTTGGCCACTGTGTGATGGGTAAACTAAGATCAAGAAAAAAGGAGAAATGTTAAAGAGAATCCAGGAAATAGAAGTAATAAGAAATCACCATAGTTCTACAACTGAAGAAGTCCAGTATTCAGATCTGGCTATTTTTTTTTTCCTTCTAGTCATGTTTTTCTGAAAGAGGAGGGGATGCATGGTTGTAATTATTTGGTATATACTGATTTTGATCCTGAATTTTTAGTTTACTTTGCATTATCTGTACTTACCCATGTCAGAGTGTAGTTTTTATACCATCTTTCTCAGTGACTGCATAATATTTTCATCAGTCAGATGTATTATTACCCAGAGTTGGACACTCAAGTGGCTTCTACTTTTAGTTGCAATTTATTCTTAATAAGTAAATATCAGCATCATTTCAACATAAATATCCAGTGAAGCTTGAAAAGAGTCTCTCTTTTGATTAAAATAATAAAAAAAAGTTGACTCAAAGTCTCCCTCAGCTCTGAGAACTGTTGAGTAGAAGGAAGTCAGTCATTCCTTCAAACCTTGGAGTTGGAGAAAAGGGATGGTGAAAGGAAGAGGAGCTTACTTACCCTGCTGTTGTGCCTGAAACATTTCATTTCCAAAGTGTATTTGAATCCAGTATCTGTCAATGTGGCTATCAGAGT
This sequence comes from Elephas maximus indicus, assembly GCF_024166365.1. Taxonomy (NCBI): domain Eukaryota; kingdom Metazoa; phylum Chordata; class Mammalia; order Proboscidea; family Elephantidae; genus Elephas; species Elephas maximus. The sequence continues at coordinate 85,120,910 of NC_064830.1, read as the reverse complement.
AACCTTGCACTTTTTGAAGGGTAGATTTACAACCTAAAGCACATATTCAGAATTATTGAAGTGACAAACAAATCTTCTAGAGCCATACCCTAAATTATAGAATGCCAATTCTGGCCCTTTGGAGGGTCCACTTCCTGGAAAAACATATTGAGTGCACGACAGAGCCTGTGTTACGTTTTTCAGACCCTCAAATCGGTGTAAACCATATCTCATGGGCTGAGGCTGGTTACTGAGGAGCAAGGGGTCTCACTCATTGTCTTTCTCTCTCTCAAATGTAATACCTGCCTTACAAACTTAGCTCTAAGCAGTATGCTCAAAGACCAGCCCTTCTTGAATCATATGTAATGAAAAATGATGCTTTGTATAAGTTCATAGCCAGAGAGCTTTAGAGGCATTAAAAAAAATAGGGCTTCTGCAGGTGGCTTTCTAAAAGAACCCTTTTCTCCTTTTTTCTAAAATGAACCAGAGCGTTTAAGACACAACCCATTACCTCCTCAGAGAATGTCTTCTCTTTCAGAACCGTCACCCAAGAACATAAAACTCCTTTGGGGAGGAGGGAAAACACTGTGCTGATTAAGAACCGGAGTCCGGAGTCCAGCCTGTGTGGCTGTGATCCTCTTCTGTCCAGTAGTTGCTGTGTCACCTGGGCGAGTCGTTGCCCCTCAGAGTCTCCCTTGCTTATCTATAAAGTGGGGCTAGTGCTGCCATAGGGTTATTTCCTGAGTATTCAGTGAGATAATGTGATAATGGATGTGAGACACTTAGCACAGCATCTGGTATGTAGTAAATGCTCAGTGATGCTGTCACCAGGAGCCCTCGTGGCACAGTGATTAAGAGCTTGGCTGCTAACCAAAAGGTCGGCAGTTCGAATCCACCAGCTGGCTCTTGGAAGCTCTATGTGGCAGTTCTGCTCTGTACTATAGGGTCTCTATTGTGGTTCAAGATTAGTCTCTTTCTGAAAAAGGCACGTGTTTCCATAGTTCGCACTACATTTTGTGTATAAACAGATTTATTGTGGTCTTTAAAGAACTGACTCATGTAAGAGTGAGAGAGGGGCTGCCCACCAAAAAAAAAAAAACCTGTTGCTGTTGAGTCGATTCCGACTCATAGCAACCCTATAGGACAGAGTAGAACTGCCCCATAGGGTTTCCAAGGAGCACCTGCCCACCTAGGACATACTAAAGGTTTCCTGTCTCTAGACAAGGCAGGTAGCAGGCAGTGTCTTCCCTTATGCCCCTGCCATAAGCTTTTTTCCTGATTATATAAGTAATATGTGTTCCTCATAAATCATTAGAGAAATATAAAATAGTACAAATCCAAAAACAATTACATGTAGTGTATGAGGAAAAGAGAAAGACAGCAAGTCTGGCCTCTGAAAAGGCTCTGTGTCTGATAGAGATACTGACAAGTAGAAATCTAATTAGTATGTACAGTACTTCGCATTATGTATCCCCTGCAGGGCCCGTTAGCTCCATAAAACCAGTTGTCTTTGAGTCCACTGAATTCTGACCCATGGCAGCCCCGTGTGCATCAGAGTAGAACTGTGCTCCATAGGGTTTTCAATGGCTGACCTTTTGGAAGTTGATCACCAGGCCCTTCTTCCAAGGCACCTCTGGGTAGACTCAAACCTGCAGTCTTTCAATTAGCAGCTGAGTGCTTAACCATTTCCACCGCCCAGGAACTCCTGTCAGTTCCGTAGTTTCTTCTAAACTTTGGGCTGAGAAGAGGCATTGGCTGGCCACACCATCTATGTTGTTGGGTTAGGATAATGGTAAAGGGTTTGAATTCACAGTGGATTTCTTGCACCAGCATTGCCCTCAAGGCACGGCTGCTTCTCTGTCTAGGGCTACGGGAAGGGAGGCTTAGGAAGATGTTGAGACTAAATGACTCTCTATTCATTCATCCATCCAACAGCCAGCCACAGCATGATTGAGCATCTGCCTTTCGCCAGGCACTCTGCTAGGCACAGAAGATGTATTGTGAACAAGACAGTTTCAGCCCCAGCCCTCATTCAGCTTCCATTGTGCTGAGAACAATTCCAAGGTGTCCTCTATTCTCTGCACACAGACCACCCTTGACTGCACCACTGGGAAGTGCAATTGAGTTGCACAAGTACTATAAGACCTGAATTGTCTGAAATGACATTCAGCCCTCCAACTCTTGGCTCCTTAAAACCCCATTGCCATCAAGTTGATTCTGACTCATAGTGACCCTATAGGACAGAGTAGAACTGCCCCATAGGGTTTCTAAGGCTGTAATCTTTACAGAAGCAGACTGCCACATTTTTCTCCTGTGGAGCAGCCGTTGGGTTCATACCGCCAACCTTTCAGTTGGCAGCTGAGCACTTAACCACTACACCACCATGGCTCCTTCTTGGCTCCTTGGCACCTGCATGAATCTACAAATCAATGTTTAAGAGAGTTTCAGCCAAGAAGGACTTACAATTCAAAAGATGAAGGTGATGCCAGGTGGTGCCCACTTTGTGAAACAGAAGGAGCGCTGCTGCCCCAGCTGGTGGCACGAAGCCCAAATACGAAGGAAAGGGTAGAGAAGAAGTCAGCTGAGAGCTGAAGCAGGACACAGGGTCAGACTGGACAGAAAGAATGAAATGGGTTCTCTAGTAACCCAGCCCCAGGTTCCAGAAGGGAGGGCCCCATTAGGAGGAGAAAGCCTGAGAAGGGGATGGTTGCTAAGGACTTCAGGGCCCTCCCGACCATTGAGATCACAGCACCTCGTGTGCTGTTGTGTAAATCTGAGTTTGCCTCTGCGCAGTTCCCCTTCCCACTCATCGTTCACTCCTCTAGAGGTTAAATAAGAACACTTCTAAAATGACCATCTCCAGCCTTTTCATCACCAAGAACTCCTGTCTCTTTCCTCCCACCCCCACCATGGACCATACATCCTGTGATTGAAAAGGGCATCTTTGGTTTTAAAAATCAGGTACATGCTGATGACATCTGATCCAAGAGTGAGGTGAGGCCAGCTGGACAAGCAGCCTGTCTGCATCAGTCAGGCCCGGCTAGTCATTTAAGGCTAGTTCCTGTCCTGACCGGCGGTATCCAGGTTGTGCTGGTTGTTGGGCATTTGACTGCCACCCCAGGTATGAGCTCCTACATTTAACTTTGCCATCTCAGATTTCCCTGAGAGGTGGTGCATGGGATACTTAGCGGAATGGGTCCCCAGATCCAGGAATCACAGCGCCAAGAGGGGCGCTCGTGGAGTCAGCAGTGATCGCAGCTCGGAACTGTCGGGGACAGGAGTAGGAGCAGGAATGGCGCGAGGCAGTGAGCTTCCCAGAAGTGCAGTGGCATTTGCCAGCTGCGCCAGCCCTGATGAAACAGAAGCACTGTCAAAAGTGGTGCCCAGCAAGTGCGGACGTGGTATAGCTTTGCACCACCACAAGTACAGAAAAGCAGCTTTTTTTTTTCTTATCGTGGTAAAATATATATAACACAACACTTGCCAGTTCAACATTTTTGACACAAACAGTTCAGTGGCGCTGATTACGTTAGTCAGCTGTTGTGCAACTATCGCCAGCCTGTATCCATTGCCAAATTTTCCATCCCCATTAACAGATACCCAAGGAGAGAAGCAGCTGTGAAACGTAACAGGGAATCTCCCTAGCACACCCACCTCCCACCGCAGTTCCCTCCCTGCTCCCCATCAGGACTAATTAACCGGGCAAAGTAAAGCTACAACACATCCATCTTGTAGTAAAACTACAAATCTCCTTTTCTCTGACACCAGCCCTCAAATATTTGACAAGGCTCTCAACTTATGAGAGCCCTCATCTACTCCCAGCATTAGAGAAACAAACCCTTCTGTCTTGATGAGGATTAGGGCCTGTCTTCCCTGCTTGGCCATAGACTTCTCGAAGGCTGTGTCTGTCACCTCAGCAGGTAGAAGGATGCTGGCATGTGGGAGGTACTCGGCAAATATTTGTTCAGTGAATAAAAGAGTTCAGAGACCCACCCAGCCGTGCTGGGAACAGGCAGAGATTGATGAGGGTGTCTTGTGAGAATGGGAGAGAGGAGCGATGGCTTGAGGACCAAGTATCTGTCATCCTGCTAAAGGCATTCCAGCTAACACAAGAAGGCAAGGGGAAGGAATTGGAGGTACGCATGTTGGAGAGAGAAGAGAAAATTAGTGTTTGTGGGAGATTTGGTGGTCTACCTCAGTAATTCTCTCCCGGGGTGATTGTGCCCCCTGAGGATGTTTGACTAGAAAGATTTTTGGTTGTCATGCTGGGGGTAGGGAAGTGCCATTGGCCTGTGGTGGGTAGAGGCCAGAGATGCTTCTAGGCATCCTACAATGTGTAAGACAGTTCCCAAAACAAGGAATTATCTGGCCCAAAATGTCACTAGTGAGGGCATAGCACTTGTAACAGGCAGAAAACCCATCAGCCTCAGAAGAGAAGTTCTTTCCAGAGAAGCTCATGTTTTCCTACAGCCCAGGTATTGCCAGGAGATTTCAAGTAGCGCATTAGAGGAATTGGCGAGGGTAAGATTTCTTTTCCCCAATTAAAGCAAGCAGGTCCTTTGAGGTTTGCATCTCACCTGAAGGCTGCAGGGGCTCACAGAGACCCTCCCATCAGGAGGCAGCTCTGCCCCCCGGCTCCCTCCGGGCTCGCAAAGGCTTGGCTCTGACTTAAAGGCCTGATGGCACCTCTAGTGAGGGCTCGTGTGTGTGCATGGGCTGAACCTTAAACTCTCCAGCCTCTCTTTTCTCAGAGCGCCCTCAGGTGGCCTCTGGGGTATTACTCACTGATCCCGTGTCTCCTCGTGTTTTTGTCCAGATGCCAATTCTAGGGCTTCAGAACCGCTTCGCAGCATCATCCCTGAACTGCACTCAGACTCGGCAAGCAAAGACCTGCCTGGCCGCATCCTGCTGGACATGGACAATGATACAGAGAGCACTGCCCTGTGAAGAAAGCCGCCTCCTACCCTTGATCTAGTCCATCCTAGGGAGTGGAGCAGGGGCAGGCAGACAGTTAATCTCTGCAGACCCAACAGCGAAAAGCTTTCAGTGGAGGGAAAAGAAGGCCTCGGGACGCCGGCCTTGGCCTTCTGCCCAGCCCAGGAGAGAGCAGAGGCTGACACTTAAAGCTGCATGACCTGTGTCTTGAAGATGGTGGCTTTCTTTAAATGGGAAAGAAATCATGCCAAAAAGAAACCTAGAACAGAAAGAGTATTACTACCGAGATACGTATAGGAAGCTTTTGTCATTGCCATTAATGCAGCAGCATCAGCGGCAATTCAGAACGAATATGAAGCAATGCGTTAACTATCTATTTAATAAAACCCATTAATTGTGCAAGTCGCCTACTTCCTGCTACTTGGACTCTTACTCTTACATCTTAGGAGGGAGGTTCTTCTCCGTCAGACTTGCCACAGAATCATTTTGTATTAAGTATGGTCTCTGTCTTCCCCGGCCCCCCCAAGACCATGAGCGTTGATGGTGACCGCTGGATCCGTCACCTCGTGAAACTGGATGGGACTCGTGCCTTGTCGGATTGCCAGAATGGAGAAAGAAATGTACTGTTCTTTTTTTAAAAAAAAAAAAAATGTAATTGCTACTTGATAAGGACTGAACATCATTCTAGTCTCATGTTTAATTTGAATTAAATATATTCTGTGGTTTATATGAAAACTTCATAATTCTTGGAGGCAAAACTGTTGAGTGTGTGTGTGTGTATGTACTCAGACATACAAGTGAAGATGGTGCAGGACCAGGCAACATTTTCTTCTGTTATGCATAAGATGGCCATGAGTTGGAGCTGACTCAGTGGCAACTAACAACTAGGTATGTGTGTGCATACGCATGTGTGCCTGCGAGTTGCCTTTTAACCAAATAGAAATGTGAATGAGATGTCATTGGGGCCCTAAATGTCATCGTAGATGTTTGAAAAAAAGCACAGTGAAACCAGCCACCAAGTGCCCCCAAGACCTCCCGGACTGCCTGTCCCTCAGCAAATGTTCCATAGTTATAGGTCTGCCCTTGGTCTTACCAGTCCTGACTCCCCTTTCTTGTCCATCTAGAGATGCTTAGACTCTTGGGCTGACTCATAACAACTCAGTCCTTACCGGTCTGATGCATAAGTCAGAAGCTATGACTTTCCACGGGCATTTCCCTTTTCCAATCACTGGAATACTTTCGTACCCCTTCCAAGGCTCTTCATTCCCCAGGCTTGAAATGCATGTGAAGAGTGAATAGGGAATTGGAGCAGAGTGAAGCAGAAGGACTAGATGGCAGTTCTGATGAAGCCCCTGCCTTGTCACAGAGAGCACTTCTCTCTATGCCTGCCCTGTCCCTGTGCAGACAGAGCCATTTTCTCCTGTGAATGGAGAGAAACATGCTGCCGTGCTGGCTGCCCCAAGCTCTTCCCTTAACAGAGTTGTTTACCCAGTGTATCAGTGACCGACCTCTTGCTTAGGAGACATTGTACCTTCTTCCACTGTGAACTGGCTTAAATTTAACTCCAAAAGGGCAATCATTTTTCCCCTCAACTCAGAGCTCCTTGTGTTCCCAAGGTACTCCTTATACTTACTAATTACGTTTAATATATGCACCTATAAACCCATTTTCCCCTATGTCTTAAATTTATATTTGCTTTATGCGTCGGAATCGACTCAACAACAGTGGGTTTGTTTGGTTTTGAAGCCCTCTTCCCCTCCTTGTACACCCTCCCTGTGCTGTTATTTTTCTGTAACCCCACCCCCATTAATAGTAGAGCAGTTAGTAGAGAAAACAAAAATTTCTGAACAGATTGCTCATCCATGTTGAGCCCCTTCAAGTGGCCTGGCCTTGGGAGGTGTTTCCAGCATGATGGCGGGCATGCACTGAAGAAGCTGGCACCCGGTGTTTGCCAAGCAGACAGTGTTGGCGTCCGGCGACGAGGAAGGTCCAGGACAAACATCCTACCTGGAATGTGTTGTGCCTTTTGTTATTGCTGATTTGGAAATACACAGCAAGCATTACCCCTACAATTTAAGAAGGCCATTCATTTAAGAATGCCTCTCGTTTATTGTCCTCCTACCTCGACCACCCCAGCCGTCAGATTCCATATGTCAAAGGTAAGTATCAGACTGAAGCTACTATTCCTCTTCTTAAATGGGGTGAGCCACGGTGTGGGGTGTGGGGTGTGGGGGCTCAGTGTAGAGTGTTCAAAGCTGTAGTCACCTGTGCAGGTGGAGGAACAGGCTGTCTGAGCAGCAGAGTCAGGAGTGGCACCTGGATCTTCTGACTTTGTCATCCTTATGACTGGTGGTTGGTCTGCAGGAGGAATTGTGGCATCGCTGGGTCTCCTTCCCTGGCACTACTCAGGGCAGAGCTGCTTCTCACCCCACTGAAGTAGAGAACTCTGTAATCCAAGTTCATGGTCACAATCCCAGAAAATGGTGCTGGTTATCTGTCCCTTCAGATATTTTTCTTACGTTGTCTACAGAACAATTTCTTACCTAGTTCTGTGCCCCAGCTCCCGCGCCACAGCACCACAGTGTTCCTCTCACGCCTCACGGTTCAATCCCTGTCTAACAGAAGCATTTCTTGACCCAGTGCTTTGGAGACTGTAGAGGGTCAGAGCGAACCTCCGGCTCCCTTGATTTTGTTTCCAAATAGTTCAGATGCAGTGGAAGTGGCCAAATCCCCTGGGTAAGCGTCTCAGTGGCCCTGGTTCCCGGAGGGCTCCGTGGATGCACTCCCCATTTCTCTTTTGGGACTCCAGCCCTCTAAACTCTAAGCCCAGTGAGTCCCACAAGTACTTATATTTGAAGGTCTTAAGACAAATCCTCACTTTGGCCTCTGTAACCAGTAACCAGTAGCCACTAAGTCGATTCTGACTCATGACAGCTTCATGTGTGTCAGAGTAAACTGTGCTCCATAGGGTTTTCAGTGGCTGATTTTTCAGAAGTAACTCAACAGGCCTTCTGAGGCACCTCTGAGTGGCCTGGAACCGCCAAACTTTTGGTTAGCAGCTAAGCTCTTAACCATTTGCACCACCCAGGGATTCCTTGGCTTCTCTACCTGTGGTCTATTCCTACCATTTTCCCACCTGTACTGTGGGCTTGGCGGTGTATAACCGTGTTCCAGAACCTTCAGCCTCTTCTCACAAATCCATCCACCATCTCTGTACTCCAGGGTCCCGAATGGTCTCTGTGGCTCATAATCTAGGGGTCTTGCATCAGCCTCTGGCCAGTACTGCACAACAATGATGTTTAGGCTTCCTCTTTACTGATACATTGGTGGAGTTGGGGAAGAGGAAAGATCTGCCTTGGTGAAGCTACTGGCTCTGAGGCAACCAAAAGGCAAGAAGTGACCAAAACACCTAGGCTGCCAGGTAAGGGAAACGATGAAAGAATTGGAGAGTTGGGACACTTCTCTCTGGAAACCACTTTTAGAAGTGTCTCTGTAGGTCACAGTAATTTTTGGCATCCAACCCACAGCCGTGCTGGCATGATGTGGCCACACCTTCCAGCCAACGTTGATTGGTACAGGGCCTCTCACTCCTGGAGTACTGCTTAGGAGCAGTGGGTGACCATTTCCTGCCCACCGTAGGTTCTGAATAGCAGAGAAAACCAGCCTGCGGAGGAAGTCAGCAGATGTGAGAGACAGAGGCAAAAGACAAACAGGAAAGCACTCATTCCCAACAGCCTCCCAGCTCCCAGACCCCGTCCTTGAGGACACGCTACGTGGCCTGCCCCTTGGGTCCTTAAAAAATTTTTTTAAAAAGGTTTTTTTGCATAAGTTTTCCTGGGTTTATTTCCACTACTTATAACCAAATGATTCGTAATTGATACATTTCTTGAAAAATTTGTCCTCTTTTACTCATAGGCACATAGCTGTATAGACCCCGTGAGGCTCCACAGGCAAACTTTTTTCTCCCTATACCCTCCACACCCAATCCACCTGTTCTCGCACATACACATACAACCCATACACATTTGTGTCAGTTATTATTGCTGTGTAACCAGTTAACAAACAGTGGCTTCAAACAACATACATTTATCATGTCACAGTTTCTCTGGGTCAGGAGTCCCAGCGTGGCTTAGCTGGGTCCTCTGCTTAGTCTCACAAGGCTGCAGTCAATGTGTTGACCAGGGCTGGGGTCTGATGTGGAGTCTCGACTGGAAAGGATCTGCACCTAAACTCCCTCAGGTTTTCAGAAATCATTTCCTTCCAGTCGTAAGACTGAGAGCCCTGGTTTCTTTCTGGCCGTGGTCTGGAGGCTGCCCTCGGCTCCTAGAGGCTGCCTGCAGTTCCTTGATGCTCAGGATTCCTAATATGGCTTCTTCCTCAAGCCAGCAATGAAAGTCTCTAAGGTGAGTCCACTAGCAAGACAGAGTCTTATATAATGTAGTCACAGGAGTGAGATCCCACCACCTTGGACATATTCTGGTTAGAAGCAAGTCACAGGTCCCATCCACACTCAAGGGGAGTGGATCATTGGGGGTGACTTAGGGTCTGTCCACCACATCAAAATGTCATCACAAATAACCAGGTGTGGGAGTATATTCGATGTAAAAAAAAAAAAAAAATCGGGTTCTGTTTTCATTGTCCCTATTTGCATTTGAATTCAGTTTTTATGCACATCAATAAATTACATCTGTAATATATTGATGCATATCATCTCATGGTAGAACTCAGCATTTTTTTTTCACACAAGGACTTTTTAATTGAAGCCCTAGTCTCATAAATACTTTGTACATATCCTCCAGGTAAAAGTTGAGTGCTTCCCATTCCATACACTGTCCTAGACCCTGGGGAAACATGAAAGATACAACCATGATCTAGGCCCTCAGGAAGCTTGCACGCAGGTACTGGGGAGGCAGAGAGAGGTGCCCTGAGAGGGAAGAGTTGTGAGAGTACAGGGAAGGGATGCCCACGCCTCCAAGTCAGGAATGGCTCCTGAAGCTTAGGGTGAATCCAAGGGTGAAGGTGGGCATTCCTGACAGGAATGACTTGTGCAAAGGCTGTGAGGTGAGAGACAGCAATAACCTGAGTGAGAGGTGGGAAACGGGCTAGGAATGAGGCTGGTGAGATGGAGAGGAGCCAGAGCACGAAGAACCTGATAACCCGTGTTTGGAAGTTACCCCACGTGCAGTAGGGAGCTCTTGAGGGAGAAGGGGAGTCGCTTGGTCCCATTTGTTTTTTTAGACCCCTGTGCCTGCAGTTTGGAAAGTGAACTAAAGTCAGGGCAAAACTGGTAGCCTTAGATAAGAGCTGATGCTGACCTAAATTAAGGCAGAAGCAGTGGGAGGGGAGTGATGTGGACAGAGTAACATTCTTAGAGAAGCAGAGTCAGAAGGATTTGGTGATTGCTTGTGGGCCCTCCCCAAAGGTGAACACTGGTCACAAGGGCAGCCCTAGGGGCCAATGTCTATGATCAAGGAAGCCTTTGAAGTTCCACAGTTCCCAAAGACCAGAGGGCAGGAGGTGGATCAGAAATTTGGTCACCTCCATGAGCTCGGACCTCAAGGACCTAAGTTGGTGCAGGAATAGGGGATGTTCCTTGGTCATAGGATAGGTACCTGGGCAGGGGTGGACAACTAGGCAGGAGAGCGGAGTGTGAAGATGAGCCAAGGAGCCAGATGACATTTGTGTTCTGATGCTCAATCCATTCATTCCTTCAACAGGCACTGTGCTAGGCATAGGTGTGAATGACCTATGACATCAAAGCCCTTGTGGAGCTTTCTAGCTAGGAAGACAGCTAAGCAATCAGTAATAAAGTTGATGCATACTTTGAAGATACATGTCATAGTGGGGTTGAGGTGATCAGGGAAGGTTTCCTGGAAGAAGTGACCTCTAAGTGGAGACTAGAATAGGAAGAGGAAGTGGAGGAGGGGGGTGTTTAAGCAGAGGAAAAAGCAGGGCAAAGATGAATTTGATCAATATTTAAGCATACTCGTGGGGGCCCACTTATGCCAGGCTAGGTCCAGAGGGGAGAGAGCATGGGAATAGTAAATAGTATGACCAGCTTCAAAGAGAGAGTAACCAGAGTAGCAACTGGAGAATGGCCAAGCCACAGGGGGCATAATTCACACATTGAGATATGTGAACTTCACCATGCAAGTTTGAGGAGGTCATTGAAGGAGTCTAAGCAGAGGAGTGACTTAATCAGATTTACATTGAAAAAGGCCACTCTCCCTATGATGAGAATAGGCAGGATGTCCAGTTAGGAGGCCAGTGGCAGTAACTGGGGAGAGAGGTAGTAGCCTGTGATACCTGGTGGTCCTCTTGACAACTTCGATGAAATGCACATCTGACCTCAACGAGAGGCAACAGAGGTCTCCGTGTGCCCACCCAGAGCAGCCACTGGGATTTGGCTGAGCGTCAGAGTTGGGGAGGAGCTCAAGATACCAGTGAAACCCTGCAGGTGTAATGAATTACTTAATATGGTCTGTGACTAACACACAGTGATTGAGTGGGACTATGCAAATAAGGTGTATGGAACCTGTGATGGTTGGGGTTGTGTGTCAGCTTAGCTGGGCTGTGATTCCCAGTATTGTGTGGCTGCCCTCCATTTTGTGATCTTATGTAATTATCCTAATTATCTTTCATTTTATGTGTTCTAAATCCTAACTTCTGTATGTTAATGAGGTAGGATTAATGTGGGGTGTATCGAGTTACAGCCTTGTAGGAAGGTGTGACTCCGGTCCCACCCTTACTCAAGTCACACCTTTCCTACGGTGTGGCCTGCATCCAATGTATACGTGTGGGTGCTCAGCTCTGGAAGGGCTCTCTCTCTCTCTCTCCCTCCCCTCCCCCCGCCCCGTTCTTCATCTGAATCTTGCATCCAGCTCATCACTGTCTGACCTCCTGTTCTTGGGACTTGATCTAGCGGCCTGCCATCTGACACGCCGATTCTGGGAATCCCCAGCTTCAGCAGCCTATCATCTGACCTGATTCACCAACTTCTGCAGCCTTGTGAGCCACCGGCCTTGTCGCCTGGCCTGCCTATTTGGATTCATTGTCCCCTGCAGCCATATGAGTCAGAAGAAGCCTACACCTAACCCACGGATTTTGTACTTAGCAGCCTTCATAACTGTGACCCATTTCCTTGATACAGTTTGTGAGTTCTGTGAGATGTTGCAGCAAATTACAGAACCCAAAGACGGGAGGGAGAATACTGAGGGGTGGAGGTGTAGTTGATGTTAGAGATGATGGAGTGGTACAGCAATTTGGAAAAGTTGGACACCTTTAACCTTCACCTCATAGGAATGATCAATGAGTGCTTACTCTTCCGCACACTGTCTCAGACCCTGGGGAAACATGAAAGATACAACCATGGTCTAGGTCCTCAGGATTCTATAAAAGAAGTTATTCACTAAAACTCTCACCGTTCCTCCCAACCCCCTCCATTGACCCCTGGAGAGGGAAGCTCAGCCTCTCCTTGAAGATTTCCCCTAAAGCCACACGTGACTCCATCAGACCCCATCAGCTCTAGGGCTCAGAACAGGGAAGCTATAATGTCTGGCTGTACACGCAACAGTAGTGGCTGTTCTTCAGGTCAAAAGCCTCTACTGGCCCCTTGACCAATAGAGATTCATTGTGGAACTACTCATCTTCCTGGCTGCTTTTGTTTCTAGGGAAGCATCATCATGGGTAATTAAGCAGAGAAGCACAGCCTAAGCCAGAATTTGGGAAGTACACACAATTTTTTGGTTTTCCTGTAGCACAAGATTTCTGGGCACTAACTCAGATCTGTTTCCCAGAAATCATATCCATGAGCACGTGTCACAATGAGAAAACCTTTGTGAACCAGCTCTTCCTGCACCCAAAGCCAGTAACAGTGGAAGGCAGGAGAGAGAACGCTGGTGCCCTTCCTTGCACTGCGAAGGTGAGCTGGGGAAGCTTTCAGATGCTAACCGCCCAGCCCAGCAGATATGGCCGCTCTCAGGGGAGGTCCTGTGAGTCTTTGAATTTGGCTGTTGATGTTGCATGATGGACAGAAGAGTGAATAACTAGCCTTTTGAGAAAAGGAAGCATTTACACTTCTCTGCCTTTTCTAGCTTCTAACTTTCTTCATTCCCTTTCAAGAAGAATAAAAAGCTAAATGGCTTGTTGAAAATATCCCATAAACAAATGGGAAGCCTCATGGTAAACAAACAAAAGCTTTATTTTTCTTTCATTAAAAAAAAAAAAAAAAGGCATTGAAAACAAACTGAGAGCTTAGACCGCTGGGTTCAGTCGCCAACATTAAGCAAAGTAGCCCCAGACAAAGATGGCACAGCTAATGCAGATAATGAGGTTGATGTCCAGGAGGGTTTTCATGACGGGGTTTTCTTCCGAGGAAGCTATGACAGGTTCCACTTTGCTCATGGGCTCTTCCTTGCCCTTGCTTTCCATTCCACACAGCCACAAGATGGCTTTCACCACTTTGGACTGCTTTGGGGTCACATCACCTGGAAAGTACCAAGCAAAGAAAGGTCATAGAGATGGGTGTGCCTCCTGGAGAAGGGAAAAGGGGGCTAGCAGGGTGTGTTCTGTGCACTGTGCTAAGTACTTTATGTACCTTTCTTGCCTTATTCTGAAAGACTACTATTTTCAGATGAAGAAATTGAGGCTCAGAGGGTTAACTAATTTGAGCTGATTACTGTACAGCTGGTAAGTGGTGGCAGAGGTGGGCTTTGGACCTCGCTCTATCTGATTCTCTGCTCTGCGTCACATTGCCTACCAGGAAGCTGAAGAAAAATGAGCACTCTTACGGGAATTCTTTCTCCATTCAGAGATGGGGCTGCAAACTCAATTGCCTACAGAGCCCAGCAGGTTGTGTCAACAGGAACAGATTTGTATGTTAGCCATATTGAAATAATCTTCACCTCTGCCAAAAAAAAAATACGCTCTCTTTTATTTTTCTTTTAACACATGGCCTTCTGGGTCTTTCCTTCAGTTTCCTCAGTTTAGTGTGATGTGAGTTCACATCTACAATTACCAAAAAAAAAAAAAAAAGCCCGTGAAGATTGACGGCCTCAAAGTCATAGAGACAATAGGGACTTGTGGGGGGACCTTGGCTCACTGGAGGACCTATCCCAAGTCTAAGGGGTGGCTGCTTTGCAGCTCCAGACAACTTTTGCCACACAGACAGGTGGCCTCAGTGTTGCCAGATATTCCCACTTTTCAAGTGAAGATGGAAACCTGGAATTTTATGTGAAATCTCCCAATTTTTTAAAATGTTAACTCACATTGTATTAAAACAGAAAGTAGACTAAACCAAAATACATCTGCAAGCTGCCAGTTTTAAACCACTAATTTAGAAAATGCTAACAACTTCAACCCACCTTGTAGGGTTGCATGCGGGTAAATGAACCGTGTTTTAATAAGACCCAACAAGTGTCTGCTACTATTGCGCTTCGGAGATTTTCGTTGAAAGTTAGTGAACAACCTCCTTGGGATGGCTGAAGAGTGGGGAAGGACCAGACGTTGGGAGTCAGGGAATGCCAAATTCCAAGTGTGCCACCATTTCTGGCTGTGATTTGATGCAAAAAAAAATTTCCCCTTAAACACGTAATGTGTCTTGAAGCTCTGACTGTAACCGAGAGGCAACTTACAGCTGTGGGTTTTGGACATGTTTTCTTGAACAATCTCCAGCTGGATGCTGGTGCTGCTACCCTCCGGTGTCCCACTCTGAGGGAGGGTAAGAGGCAGAGGTGGCACCTGTTTCTTCTGGACCACAGGGTCACGACAAGTAAACCAGGTCAGGCGACTGACCTACAGAGCAGAGATGAATTGTGAGGGGAGGGGGCTGCCACTCCTTCCTTCCATCCTCTGCCCAGCCCCAAGCCCAGCCTTCATGTCTGGGTCTTCTCCATCTCACCTTACCCCGCCGTCCAACAAGCTGTAGCTGTCTGCACCCTTAGAAGCAGTGGGCTTTCCCCCCATTCAACCCTCCGTCTTTCTTCAATGGCCTAATTCTCACGTTGGGACCTAATCCTCCCTCATTTTAGTCCCCTGGGGTTATCCTAAACCCTAGGGTATCCTGGGATCTGAAGGTCAGCCCTTTGGCTCATCCATTCCTCTGGATTGAACTGGTTCATTGTGAGCACGTGTCTCCAACTGACTTGATCAGCAGAAGTAAAGGACTTTGCTGAAAATGTCAGGACAGAAATGCTTATGCTTTTAATGAGAATAAGCAAGGATGTATCCCTAGAAGCTTCTGGTTCCACACGGACTCTGATGACCCTTTCTGAGTCTCGAATCAAACCTAAATCAAACCATTTGCCGTGGAGTTGATTCCGACTCACGGCCACAGTGTGTGTGTCAGAGCAGAACTGTGATCCACAGGGTTTCAAGGGCTGAGTTTTTGGAAGTAGATCACCAAGCCTTACTTCTGAGGCACCTCTGAGTAGACTTGAACCTCCAACCTCTCCGTTAGCAGCCGAGCACATTAACTGTTTGCACCACCCAGGGGTTCTGTCCTGAATCAATCTGTCCCTAAAGCTTAACCCTGGATTTTTCAGCTTTTTGATCAATTCTTTTTGCTTAAACTAGTTTGAGCCAGTGTTCTGTTGGTTGCAACAAAAGAGTTGAGACAAAAATGCAGTCAAACCCAAAGGTACCATTTCCTTGGAGGGTGGCTCCGTGAACCAGCTCACGGTGGACACAGTAACCAGGGTGACTGTGGACAGAATGGTGGAGAAATAAAGGTAGTGGACATCCTTCACCACTGCTGGGCGCTCATCTGGCTGGCCACACTGAGGCTCCACGTAAATGAAGTCCAGGACCAGCCTAATCAAGCCTAGGAGCAGGCCCAAGATCAGGCCCAAGAAGACACCCTGTGAATCAGAGCACAATCGTCTTAGAGTCATCAGGGGCTAGAAGGCTGCCGGTTCGGTTCTCCTGAGACCTCCAGAAGCTGTCTTTCTTGTGATAGTCACTGCTGGGATCAATGATTCAAAAAGTATTGGAGCTGCTTATCTTTTACATATAATTGATTATTTACATATAATTAGCTCCCACCCATTGAAACCCATTGCCATCTAGGGGATTCTGACTCATAGCAACCCTATAGGACAGTAGAACTTCCCCGTAGGATTTCCACCACTCTGGCTGGTAGATTTGAACTGCCGACATTTTGGTTAGCAGCCAAGCTCTTAACCATTGCACCACCAGGGCTCCATTTGCTCATTCCCTGTTAATTGAGTTTCCCTGTTTAATGACAAAATGCATCAAAATACTTCCGAGAACACCGTTGCTTTTTTCTCAAAGGTCAGGTAACACACTTTGTGTACCTTCCAACACAGAACTTCACCCTCCCAACCAACCCCCAGGTCAACCCCAACCTCAGATCCTCTCTTCAGACTCCTCCACTCTTGTCCCCCCTCAACCCTCATGGGCTGAGTTGGGAGGCAGCACTTGGTTCTTACATGGTGAGGGGCTGACCAAGGGTTACCTTTTCATTCGTCCGCTTCCAGAAGCATCCCATGATGAAGACCACAGCCACGGGTGGCTGCAGGTAGGAACTGATGGACTGGATGTAAATGAAGAGTTGGCCACCCTGGCTGGCCTGAACCACAGGGATCCAGAGGATGGATACCAACACCAGCAGCAACACAAATACCCTGGTGCCCGCGAAAGAGAGGTCTCCATTAGTGCTGTTTTCCCTGAGGCCATCTTATGACGTGTCTGAACACTTATTTCTTATTTTTACAGCTTTGTTGAGGTATAATTTATATACCATAGAATGTACTTATTTCATGTTTGTTGTTGGTAACTGCCAGGGAGTCAGTTCCTGACTCATGGTGACCCCATGCACAACAGGATCAGATCACTGTGATCTATAGCATTTTCTGGTTGGTCTTCAGAAGTGGTCTTAGTCTGTAAGCTCCACTGAAACTCGTTCAGCATCGCAGCAACACATAAGCTTCCAGTGACAGATGAGTGGTGGCTGCACTTGAGGGGCATTGGCCTGGAATTGAACCTGGGTGTCATGGATTGAATTGTGTCCCCAAAAAATATCTGTCTGCTTAGCTAGGCCATGATTCTCAGTATTGTGTGGTTGTCCACCATTTTATGTGATTTTTCTATATGTTGTAAATCATCACTATGATGTAATAAGATGGATGAGCAGCAATTGTATTGATGAGGTGTACAAGATTAGGTAGTGTCTTAAGCCAATCTCTTTTGAGATTAAAAAAAGAGAAGTGAGCAGAGACACATTGGGGACCTCATACCACCAAGAAAGCAGTGCCAGGAGCAGAGCGCGTCCTTTGGACCTGGGGTTCCTGCACAGAGAAGCTCCTAGACCAGAGGAATATTGAAGGACCTTCCTCCGGAGCCCACAGAGAGAGAAAGCCTTCCCCTGGAGCTGACGCCCTGAATTTGGACTTTTGGCCTACTAGACTATGAGAAAATAACTTTCTCTGTTAAAACCATCCAATTGTGGTATTTCTGTTATAGCAGCACTAGATGACTAAGACACTGGGTCTCCCTCATGGAAGGCAAGAATTCTATCACTGAACTGCCACTGTCCTCACTGTAAGTGTACAATTCAATAATTTTTAGCAAATTTATACAGTTGGACAACCATTACCACAATCCAGTTTTAGAACATTCTTCATTCCAAAAAGTTTCCTCATGCTTGTTTGCAGTTTATTCCTGTTCCCACCATCAGCTGTAAGCAACCACTGATTTGCTTTCAGTCTCTATATAAATAGTATCATTTCATATAAATGGCATCGTACAATGTGTGGGCTTTTGCAGCTGGCTTCTTTCATTCAGCATTATGTTTTTGAAGTTCACCCATGTAGTAGCATGTATCAGTATTTTATTCTTGAAAAGTAGTCCATTGCAATGGATATACTCTATATTGCTTTTCCCTCACCAGTTGATGGACACTTGGATTGTGTCTACTTTTTGGCTATTATGAAAAATGCTGCTATGAACATTTGCCTACAAGTATTTGAGTGGGCATATGTTTTCATTTCTCTTGGATATATATCCAGTGCAATTGCTGGGTTTTATGGTAAGTCTGGAGCCCTTGTGGTGCAGTGGTTAAGAGCTACAGCTGCTAACCAAAAGGTCAGCAGTTCGAATCCACCAGCCACTCCTTGGAAACTCCATGGGGCAGTTCATAGGGTCGCTGTGAGTCGGAATTGACTAGAAGGCAATGGGTTTGGTTTGGGGGTTTATGGTAAGTTTATGCTTAACTTTTAAGAAACTGCAAAATTGTTTTCTGAAGTGGTTGAACCATTTTACATTTCCCCCAGCAGTGAATGAGAGTTGCGGTTTCTCTACGTCCTTGTCTGACTTTCTGGTTATAGCCATTCCAGGGAGTGAGTAGTGGCACCTCATTGTGGTATTATTTTGCACCCCCTCAAGACCAACAATGTTGAGCATCTTTTCTTGGGCGTATTAGGCACTTACATACCTTCTTCGGTGAAATATCTATTCAAATCTGTGGGTTGTTTGTCCTATTTTTGAGCTTTAAGAGTTCTTCCTATACTCTAGATACAAATCTTTTTATCAGATACATAGTTGGCAAATATTTTTGTCTTTTCATTTTCCTAACGGTGTTTTTTTAAGTGCAAAAGTTTTTAAATTTTGACGATGTCCAAGTTGTGATTTTTTTTTTTCCTTTTATGGATTGTGCTTTGGTGTGTATCTAAGAGCTCTTTCCTGAGCTCAAGGCTGAGACAGCCCTTAAGGTAAACCTTCTCCAGTGGTTATTTGCATGTAATTTACATATGACTTATGTGCCACTCATTTTGGACATTTCATTTCCGCCATTCGACTTCAGAACATTGCAGAAGCCTTGGTGTGGAAACCCCGAAAACCCCTCCTCCCTTTTACCCGAGTATTTATCTCAGGTCCCAGTCTGGTTGGGTTACTTCTCCTCCAAATCTCCCATGATGACACTCGTTAGGGTTATAACTGCCTGTTTACCTCCCTTCTCCTCCACTAGCTCCATGCAGGCGAGAATAGACTTTTTTTCCTCCACTGTTCTGTGCTCAGTAGCTGGCACATAGCAGGTGCTCGTTGAACATCTCTTGAGTGAATGAGTGACTTATCCATACATGGAGTCCTAGTGTTCCTCCCCTTTGCTATCAGAGGAGGCTGAGCCCATCCAGAGAAGTTGCTGGCTGGACTTTGTCTTTGGGTGGGCTCAGATCTTTCCTTCTTGGACATCTGAACTTTTCACTCCTCTGCCTGGCCCCACCCAGCAAGACCTTACCTGCCCACAATCATGAGCTCCTTCTCAGACGCCCGAGGTCGGATATGATTCCAGAGGTCCATGGTGAAGATGGTGCTGGCACTGTTAAAGATGGAGGTGAGGGAGGACATGAGCGCCGCCACCATCACAGCCATCATGAGCCCACGGAGCCCTGGGAGCAGAAGGGAGGTCTATGGGCCTCAGGCGTTTTCTGTCAATAGCTGCTGCCTTCACTCCTGACCCTGTTACCCCAGGCCCAACACCAGCAGATCCCAATGGGTTCAACTCTGAGGAGGCAGAATGTAAGGACTGGAGCCCCCTGAGTAGCCAGGACTTGGATTGTGTTTGGAGGTCCTGGCTCTGGGGCTCAGCCTTTCAGCCAAGAGCCCATGCTCTCCCAACAGCCCTCCCAGCTTGCCCCTCCCTCAGATCAGAGCCCAGCCAAATCCTTTCTGGGTGCTTTAGGGGACTTGACTTAAGGGTGAGGGGACACTACCTGTGGGTAGGAGTTCCAGCACGAGTTTGGGATATGCGATATCAGAGCAGCCAGAGGGGTTGCTACAGACCTTCCGACAGATTTCTGGATCTGCACAAGCCACTTGGTCTGTGGAGAAAACACAGTTCCAGAGTTCACAAGACAGACCCTCAAAGCTCCAGGCCTAGCCGAACATGACCTGACGCAGGCCAGCACCAGGAGACAGGGATGATTGACAAGCACTCCAGAGACCAAGCTTTGTCTTTCCTGGAGAGTGGGACCCTTGCAGTGGGCCTCCTACCCAGTGCCCTTTTATACCACAGGACACAGCAGAGTGTAGTGGGTAAGAATAACAAAAAAAAGAAAAAAGCCAAACCCAGTGCTGTCAAGTCGATTCTGACTCATAGCGTAAGAAAGGAAATAACACCACTGTTTATCCACAGGAGGATGGATAAAGTGTGGCATATTCATACAATGGAATATTACACAGCAAAAAAAGAGAAAGAATGAATTACTAATAAATGGACATAGACGAATCTCAAAGACATTGTGTTGAGTGAAAGAAGCCAGGCATAAAAGAGTGCTTACTGAGTCATTCCACTTACTTGAAGTTCAAGGACAGACAAAACTTCTGTAGTTACAGAAGTTAGGATAGTGGTGTCCTCTGGTGTGGAGAGTATTGGGTGGAAGATCCACAAGCGAACCTTCTGGAGTAATGGAAACGTTCTATATATGTCATGCAGAAGAACTTTCTGTGATGATGACAATATTCTATACCTTGATCTAGGTGGTGGTTATGCAGGGTGTATTCACTTGAAATTTCATCAAGCGATAGGCTTGGGCTTGTTCCCTATTTATTGTATTTAAGTTTATAACTCAATGAGAGAGAGAAAGAAAAGAACCTAGACTTTGTAACCCAGATAAAGCTAAGGTACCTAGTGGCCACAGTGTCCTACATCTATCCTCCCACCACCTTATGAAAAGGCACTGAAAGCAATTTAGATGTTTACGGAAGCTCCTCAGAGGTGCAAAAGGAGAACTCTACTGCTTGACACATGGAAAAAATTTTTTAATTCTTTTTTCCCCCATCTCTTTCTTAATAGTGCATACAGTTCAACAGCTGTCTCATTTTACACTCAAAAAACCCAGCCAGGCTGGCTCTGAATTTCTCTCCCCTTCTCTTCCTGCATTTCTATGTCAATTCTTTTCTCTTCTGAACAGCTCTCTGGTCTCTCTAAGGTAATTCATCCAGTCTTCCTTACATCTCTAGCTCTTCATCTCTGCTTACTATCATGATGAACACATCCCAAGCAGACAAGTATAGGCTTTCTGCTTGGAGGACAGAGGAAGAGAGAAAAATCATACGTACTAGTGTGTAGCACACAGAAGGTGCTTAATAAATTTTTGTCAGGAGGGACTATTATTATTAATAACTTTGCACAACCCTATGAGGAAGGCAGATATTACTTTTTACTTTTTCAAAGATGGAGAAAAAATCTCAGCAAGGGGAAGTGACCTAATTAAAATTATCCAGCAAGGTCATGTCAGAGCCAGAATCCTGGTCTCCCAGCTCCTAGTCCGATTTCCAGAAAAGAAAGGCCAAGAGAGTGTATGCTTTTCCATCTTTAGTGAGTCGGGCAGTAACCCCCTCCAGAGCCTACCTATTGGGCATAGGTGAGCTGCATCCCAGCTTGCTGGAGATCCTCAGTCCAGAGTGCATCCGGCCACAGGACCTTCAGAGCTCTGCATGTTGTGTCAGTGGTTTGGCACCTGTGTCTGAACGATGACTTCTTGTCATCTTCTGTCTTCCTTAGCTCCTCACATCTGAGCTAACTTGTGCTCCTCACCACAATCTCAATGCCTATCCAACACCACTCACCCCTCTGGTAGCCCAGTCCAGCTGAACCCCATATTACTTTGCAAATCTCTTTTGCCAAGTAGATCTAGGAATGACTTCCAAAAATAATTCTCAGTCCCTCCCTCTGCTCAATCCAAAGGCTTCCGTCCTTCTTATTGTAATTGGTGACATTCCTGTGCCGCACATCTTCTATGGTGAATGTAAACCACCCCAAACCTCAGTTTAGGGATGGGGATGGAGCCCTTCATTATTCATGAAGTCTCCACCCTCGTTCAATGCAACCAATGCGGTGATGGCCTTTAGGTGAGATCTCAAATTCACAAATGGCCTTAATATAGATGTTTGGTAGTATCTCCAGATGAGGTTATATATTTAGTTCCTATACTTTTATTTGTGTTAAAATGTTGATTTGGTGAACATTAACATTTAAAATACACCATGATTTTTTAAAAATCCACCACAATTAAAAAACAATTGTCTTCATTTTCTTTTTTAATGTTTCAGAAGAGCTAAGAAATGAAAATTGCCCTTGGCTCTTTCATCCATTGGGCTGACTGATCTTCGTAAAACTCCTCTACCCACTGCCATGTCTTCTTGAGGCTAGGACCCCTCCCCCAACTAGCACTCACCAATGGGAGAGGAAGTGGGTGCTGTGGCCGCAGTTAATAATACTAATAGCAAATGCTATGGAATAAAAGTAGGTGCCCCCTAGTTGAACTCTGGTTAGCTTTGAGAAAATTTAAAACTGCAGACCAAAATGATGTTTGCTGAGAAGCACCAAGAAGAAGAAAACTCATTGAGAAAAATGTTTTTGAGAGGTCAGAGTTCTTGGCTTTTTACTACTCTACTGATTCTGTTTAGGAGATTAGAAAACATTTACATTTCTGTGGCCAGAGTACTGTAGAGAGCCTCCCAAGTAGGGCAGAGGTCTTGTTTAGGTTCACATCTATATGGGTTCTGCCTCTTGTCCAAAATCTCCTCTCTTCAAGGTGTCTTGAGAAGGAGGAAAAACCTCCCTGAGATATTTAATTGCTAACAACAAAGTTTTTGTTTAACCTTCCAGGAATGCAAACTTTAACCATGAAACATGTGACAGACACAAAGCTAATAAGACATGTTTCCTGCAGAGAATTGTGATTATAGATTCAACCTAAAAAATATGTTGGTCATAGTGAAATTAGTTGGCTCAGCTGTTATAGCTTTGTGATAATTACCCACCATTCAGTAACATCTCCTCACCTGTCTTGTTAATTAATCAACCATTTTCTATATGGAGTGAGGTCTCTTGTCAGAAAGCTTCAGGACCTCTGCTTTTAGCAGACCAAATCCAAACATAGCACAAATCCTCATTCCTCCACAATGGCAACATTCAGTGGGTGTCTACTGTGACTCTTGCTGCAATAAACACTGTGCACGCACCTTCTCATTTAATTCTCACAATAGCTCTGTGAGGAAGATATTGAGCTGCCCATCCTAAGAACTAGAAAACTGAAGCCCACAGAGATTAAATAGCTTTCCCAAGCTGGTAAGTATTAAGATCAGACTCAGACCCTGATTCCAAAGTTCAGGCAGAGAAGACTGGCTTCATAAATAGCTACATTTCTAGACTTTTGCGTTTTATTTTTTTAAAGGTAGTTTTGCTTCTCTCTCAATTTTCATATAAGTGCCTTTAAATAATTAATTCATGCATCTCCTACAACTTGACAACAAAAAGGCAAACAATTAAAAAATGAGCAAAGAACTTGAATAGACATTTCTCCAAAGTTAAACAGATAGCCAATAAGCATATGAGGGATGCTCAACACCATTAAACATTGCTGTTGTTGGGTGCCACCTCATTGATCCTGACTAATAGCAACCCCATGTGACAGGGTGGAACTGCCTCTCAGGGTTTTCTTGGCTGTAATCTTTACAGAAGCAGAGCACCAGGTCTTTCTCCCAAACAGCAGCCAGGTGGGTTCACACTGTCAGCCTTCTGGTTAGCAGCCAAGCACTTAGCTGTTGCATCACCAGAGCTCCTTAGGCATTAACCAAAACCCATTGCCATCAAGTTGATTCTGACTCATAGTGGCCCTTTAGGACAGGGTATAACTGCCCCATAGGGCTTCCAAGGAGCAGCTGGTGGATTCAAACTGCCAACCTTTTGGTTAGCAGACAAGCTCTTAATCGCTGTGCCACCGGGGCTCCCCTCCCCTTAGACATTAGGGGAATGCAAATCAAAATGACAGTGAGCTACTACTTCACACCCATTAGGCTAGCTAGTATAAAAAAAAATGAACAAATGTTGATGAGAATATGGAGAAATTGGAACACCTGTCCATTGCTAATGGGAATGTGAAAAGTTGCAGCTGCTGTGGAAAACAGTTTGGCAGTTCCTTAAAAAGTTAAACATGGAATGCACTGTATGTGATGGTTACGGTTGTGTGCCAGCTTGCCTGGGCCATGATACTCAGTGGCTTAATAGTTGTATGATAGTGTGATTACTTCCATGATGAGATTTGATATTATGTGATCACCTCCATGATGGGATCTGCTGTGAGTACCCAGTCAGTTGAAAGGGATTTTCCTTGGGCGTGTGGCCTGCATTGAATATAAGTGGATATTCTGGCAAGGCTTCTAGGCTCTTGCTTGTTCTGGATCCCGCAGCTGGCTTCTGTTCATCTGACCTTCAGTTCTTGGGACTTGAGCAAGCAGCTTACCTGCAGTCTTGCCTGCCGATCTTTGGGATTCTTTGATCTTCACAGCCTGTGAATGAGAGCCTTGCTCACCGACCTGCCAATCTTGGGTTCACCGGCTCCTGCAGCTACATGCTTCAGGAGAAACCTCTTATCTTGGTCCATGGACTGGGAATGTTCCAGCCTCTACAACCACATGAGCCATTTCCTTGATATATATTTCTCTCTCTTTCTCTCTCTCTCTCTATATATTTATATGCTTCTCTAGAGAACCCAGCCTAAGACACCATGTGACCCAGGAATTCCACTCCTAGGTATATACCCAAAAGACTTGAAAGCAGGGACTCAGACAGATACTTGCAGCTTCATTGCATGCTTGTATGCACTTACAGGCTTCGTTACAGCATTATTCACAATACCCAAAAGGCAAACACAATCCAAATGTTCATCAGCAGATGAATGGATGAGCAAAATGTGGTATATACATATGATGGAATATTGTTCAGCCAAAAAGAAAATGAAGCTCTAATGCATGTTACCATATGGATGAACCTTGAAAACATTATGCTGAGTGAAATAAGTCAGGCAGAAAAGGACAAATGTTGTATCATCCCACTTATATGAAATATCTAGAACAGGCAAATGCATAAAGAGAGAAAATAGGTTACTGGTTATGGAGCAGAAGGTGGGAATGGGGAGTTATTATTTAACAGGTACAGAGTTTCTGTTTGGAGTTGATGGAGCTGAGATGGAGAGAAAAGCAGAAAAGGGATGGTGGAGAGGCTTGGCCCAGAGCTGGGCATTATTGGCCAGGGTCCTTAAAATTTAGCATGTCGCGGAATTGTCTGGAGGGCTTGTTAAAAGGCAGATTGCTGGGCTCCACCCCTGGAGATTATGATTCAGCAGGTCTCGGGTGGGACTCGGAAGTTTGCATTTGTAACAATTTCCCAGGCAACATTGATGCTGCTAGACTGGGGACCAGACAATGAGTAGTACCAGCTTAGACCTTTAGAGAAAAAAAAAAAAAAAAAAACTGGTGTGAAAGGAGACCAAAAAACACCAGTTGCCATCATGTTGTTTCCAACTTATGGAGGCCCCATGTATGTCAGAGTAGAACTGTGCTCCATGGAGTTTTCGATGGCTGATTTTTCAGAAGTAGACCACCAGATCATTCTTCCAAGGTGCCTCTGGATAGACTTGAACCTCCAACCTTTTGGTTAGCAACTGAGCACATTAACCATTTACACCACCTAGAGAAATGACAGAGTCTTCAAATACACAATGACCACTGCACGTTTTCCTTCACTCTCCTAAAGCCCTTTCACACTTATTGCTTGTACCATATAATAGAGTGTTTTAATGTATGTATTTATTCTATGGTTCTCATGAGCACCAGACTCACCAGTTACGTTCCAAAATCCTTGAGGGGCATGGAACATGACATTATGTATCATTTAAGATTGATTGTTGATTGTCTAGCTGTTAAGAGACGGTCAAGGTCTTGTTTTTGATCTTCCAGATATTGACCTAGAGCTTAAGGTGTAATTTTCTGGGATAGACAGTAACATGAAATGATTAAGAGTCAGGCTTTGAAGGCAGATAGACCTGGGGTCAAACACTGGTTCACCCAGTGCTAGCTGAGTTATCTCTGTCAAGCCATTTAGCCTAGGAGTGATCCTGGATTCCTCCCTATTCCTTATTCCCCGTATCCAACCCATCAATAAATCCGATTGGCCCCTCTCCAAAATATATTTTCAAACTCTCCACAGGGATCAACTGTCACCTCCCCAGTGAAGCCTTCCCTGGAAACCCTGTCTGAGGCAGCCTTTACCTAGCATGTCTTACAATGTCTCCCTGTCATAGCACTTAGCTGTGACATATGTCTTCACAGCACTTAGAACAGTCAACATTTATCTCATTTATTTATATACTTATTTTCATCTGTTTCCTCTATCACTAGAATGCAAGCCCCAGTAAAGCAGGGACCCTATATGTCCTATTCACTTATGAATCTCCAGGGTCTTCTAGAATAAGTTCTAGCAGATAACTGGTTCCCAAAATATTTGTTGAATAGATGTTGTTGTTGTTGTTGCTAGGTGCTGTTGAGTCAGTTCCGACTCATAGCGACCTTATTATATACAACAGAACAAAACACTGCCCAGTTCTGCATCATTCTCACAATCATTGCTATGTTTGAGCCCATTGTTGCAGCCACTGTGCCAATTCATCTTTGTTGAGGGTCTTCCTCTTCTTCACTGACCCTGTACTTTACCAAGCAGGATGTCTTTCTCCAGTCCCTGATCTCTCCTGATAACATGACCAAAGTACCTGAGACATAGTCTCACATACATGTAAGAGTAAATAAATGAGTGATTCTTCAGGTCTGTTTTCTCATCTGCAAGATGGAAATAAAAATATTTCCTGTCCTCTAAGGTCATTTTAAGGAATAAATGAGATAATACATGTATAACCCAAACCCAATGCCGTATAATACATGCATACAAGAATAAAAACGAACACTTACGTAGTGCTTACCAGGTACCAGGAATGGCTTTAAGCCTTACAAGATATTGTTATCCCCATTTTACAAGTGAGGAAAGCCAGGTAGAGAGAGATTTTTGTGACTTATCCATGGTCATACAGCTAGCAAGGGGCAGAGCCTAGATTCAAGCCCACCCAGCTCAGATCAAAGTCCATATTCATAACCACCACACTTTACTGTAGAACTCTTGGCACAGGGACCAGCCCTTCGCAAGTACACAATAAACACTCATAGGCTCTTTCATTTCATATGTCAAGCCTTGCCCAATAGCTGTATATTTTTCCATCAAGTCACCACGAACACCAGGTCCCAGTTCTTACTCCCACCTGGGCTTTTTCAAGCCTTGTCCCCCTTCCCTGGGAACAGGATCAGTGGTTCTGGGTTCTTCATTCTATCTCTGCCCCCAGAGTCTGCCAACGTGGGCAGCTCCCCTATCATCCTTCTCCCAACCCTTTCCTCCTCATTCTAAGGGCACTACATTTTTCTGACAAAGATTCTTGGCCAACTAACTGACCATTTCATCCTACCTTTTTCTTTACTTCTGCGTGACATCGTGTAGAACAGGGCATAGGGAAGGAACCTTTCTGCTTCACACTCCCCTTTTAGTTAATAACAGCCTCGGTGGATTTAGGGGAAAGTTCACTGTTTGAGGGGGAAAGAGGGGAAATTTTTTCTGTACAGGCTACCAGTTCCTGATACCACAGTGATCCCCCAAAAAACATTGCCCCCCTCCTTAGCTCTATTTACCCCACAGTGCAAACCCCATCCCTTTACCACCTTTAAAAAAAAAAAAAAAAGCCAAGACAAATACCCTTGAGGCCTTGATATTCCCTGATTTTTGTTAAGAAAAATACCCAAAGGTAGGGGTTCCCTTGAGCCAAAGTTATCAAACCCCTGAACTCAACACTCAGGAAACTGATATCTACAACTATAGGATTTGTGCCTAGTTTGTGGTTTAAAACAAACATGGCTGAGGCAGGGCCCCAAATCAATCTCCATTCAATTTAGCCTGGAACATCTATACGACTTGCCCACTGAGCCAGTGTTGAGAAACAGCAGAGTCAGGAGATGCCTGGATGGAGGCACCTCAAGTCTAACCATACTAGGAAAGGACTCCAGTCCATTCTCTTGGGGCAGGCAGTAATATGTAAAGAAGACTTCACAGTGTCTGAGACATAGACACTGTCACAGAGGGGCTGAGACTCACAGACAGGTGGCCTCTCCTCCCAATTTTCTTCTCACCTGGGAAGAGGACACGGCTGACCATTCCAGGGAGAACCATCATGAAAAGAGGCAGCACTTTCAGGTATGCGGCCATCAGAGAGCCTCCTTTGGCATGAGACAGGTTCTTGGCAGCCAGGGTCCGCTGAACAATCACCTGGAAGACAGTGAGGGTGGTTGGAAGCTAGTAAGGCTTTATCTTAAGGCAAAATAAGTGCATATAGGGTCGCTATGTCACTGGGTTATAGGCGTCCCTGGGTGGTGTAAACAGTTAATGTGCTCAGCTGCGAACCAAAAGGTTGGAGGTTTGAGTCAACCCAGAGGTGCCTTAGAAGAAAGGCCTGGTGATTTACTTCCAAAAAATCAGCAATTGAAAACCCTATGGGATACCCTGCTCTGACACACATGGGGTTGCCATGAGTCAGAATCAACTCAACACCAACTGGTACTGGTAGTGTGTATAGCTTCTTGGCAGTTGTGGTGGACTTAGGATCTTTGCTTGCCTGGCTTCTCTTTGAGGAAGCATCTCCTTTCCAATCTCAATCCTTGTGGTCCAGCTGGGATAGCTATGACCCCCACTCTGCTAGCTCCTCACTCCTTTATCTAGAAGTTGGATGTGGCCAATTAGACTGCTCCACAGAAGCACTCCACCTCCCTGGAAAGGTGTATACTCAAACCAGGCCAATTAGAGCTCTCCACAGGACTTCTTATAAATGAATGGGAAAGAGGCACCCTACCCCTACAGCCTCCACTGGATTGCTAACAGTAAACATAGTTCAGGACTTCTGGCTGCATGTCTGCTATCATGTTGGGAAAGTCTCCTTGAGACTAAAGTCCTCCCAGAGCAAAGCAAAACTGGGAGACATAGAGAAACAGACAATTTCTGACAACCTAGTATGAGCCTCTCAATCTAGCTGTGCCAGGTCTGGTTTATAGTGTGGGCTTTGGAGACAGACAGCCTGGGTTGAAATCCCTACTTCCTGGCTGTGTGACCTTGAGCAAGTGAATTTACTTCTCTTTGCTCCAGTTTCCTCATCTATAAAATGGGAATAATACTAGGGAGGTTTTGACAATTAAATGAAGCAAAATATTTAGAACACTTAAAATAGTGCTTCTGGCCTCCCAGCTATGCAAGTTAAAAATAAAAAGCCCTTTTATGCTTATTCTTTTTTTTTTTTTAATAAACTAAAAGAGTCCTCACTAAATCAGCAAAGAACCCTTAATGCGAAGAATGCTGAGAAGCAGGATTTTCCCAAACCCACAGCACACCCTTAACATTTTTTTAGAGTCCACAGGACAAATGTGCACACATTTTTAGGAGGAGACATTGGCGCTTGGGGAGCAAGTCATCTGCAGAACCCGCGAGACTGGACAGTGTCAGACAATTGCCAGAGGCATCAGATGACTAAGGAGGACCCTTCGATTCAGACCTGAGAAGTTAGCTGTCCTTGCGTAGCACTTGGTCTGTCATTTCTTAAGACTCCAAACATATTGCTAGGGAGGCTAGAATACTTAACAAATACAGTGTCAATGTAAAGATATCAGAGTCTATGGGATACTGCTTATTGCTTCAATAAGGTGCCAACAGAGGCGTGCAAGTGTCAATTGTCTGGAAGCAGACAGGAAATAGTTTACAGCTTTGTAAAACGAAGTCTTTTCTACTTCAGATCCAAAACTGTGACTGAAGAGAATGCTGGCTTCTATGACTATGGAGTGGTGTCTCCTACTATGAATTTAAGAAATGGCTAAGTTTTAAGAGAGTTGTGCTGCTTGAAAAAAGCAAAGCCTAAGGAGGAGAGTGTTACCCTATAAGACAATGCCCAGGCCCAAGTAATGGGGCATGCTTCATAGGGATGTTATGAGAACAAATTAATAATACATATAAAATGCTTAGCTCAGCGACCAGCAGCACATCCTTTGACATCAATAAACTTTTAAGTGCAACTATTGTTATCAATAATTATTCACCTCTTCTGTCTCCATCCAAGAGATATAGAATTTGAGGATGGAATGGTGACTTGCCTTTCTTCTGTTCTCGGATGAGCCCAGATATAGTTCTGTAGGCAAAGATGTGTTTCCTAGGCTGCACCAGCACAGTGAACCAGCACCCTCTTTGTGCAGAATCTGGCTCAGCAGCAACGCCGTGTGGCCAAAACCAAAGTCACAGGGCTAGAGGGAGGCCTGGGCTTGCTGGCTCTCTTGCCCTGTCTGGCATTTGGAAGCAAGAATGGGCCCTTTCCTTTCGGACTAAGTCCTTGGGTTCTTGAATAATATGGGTTGGGGTGGAGGTGACCTTCTAGAGGTAGACACCGGAATTCCTGCTAATAAGGGTTTGAGGAATCTCAAGTAATTACAGGTAGTCCCCGACTTACAATATGTTAGAGTTATGACGAACCACACTTAACGACCGTCTGTTGTTTTGTGCGTGTGTACCTCTTAGTAAGTAACATGTACTATATATAATGTTGCAGCTCGTAATTTGGTGATGTTGTTATTCTCAGATGTTCACTTGCAGGTGTTCAAATATCAAATTTATAAAGATAATGATAAGAAAAGGTAACAATAATGAAAACTGAAAAAAAAAGTATTCAACTTACACCAGAACTGACTTAGGACAGAGTCCTCGGAATGGAACCCCATCATAAGCAGAGACTACCTATATTTGTAAAACTTAATAAATACATACTGGTGAACTGTGCCAAGAGCAGAAACATAAATGATGGCAAAAATTATAATGTTTTTGATAGTTTATTTACTGTCCCTGCAGCACAGGCCTCTGGCCTAATTCTGTGTGCTACCCTATTTTATAACTATTAGTAGCCCCATTTAACAGATGAGGAAATGGGGACCCAGAGATGTTAAATAATGTCCCAGATCTCTTGGATTGAATGTCCACGCTGTTAGCCCAGTTCTGTACTGTCTCCCAGGATCTCTCCCACCTTAGATTTGCTACGGGGCGGGCGGGGGAGGGGGGGCGGGGGGGGCTCTCTCTTAAAGGGACCGTGTACGTATATTTCATCCATCACGCCTTGGAAATTAACTCTTCACTCAGAGTCCTCTCTCATGGGTGGGACCTGGGTTTCATTCTCTGTAATGTCCCCTGTATCAATCTCACTTTCCAACCCCATGTTCTTTATTTTATTTAAACTCCTCTCAGCCCTGACTATGCAATATAGCTTCCAAAATGGTAAACAGATTTTTGATTTTTTAGCAAAAAATAAATAAATAAAATGAATATACACTCATATAAAATTTTTCAAAAACTAATACATCTACCTCCCCCCTCAAAAAAAAGGCACAAACCTGTTGCAGTTGAGTCGATTCCAACTCATAGTGACCCTATAGGGCTGAGTAGAAGTGCCCACAGGGTGTATTTGAACTGCAGACCTTTTAGTTAGTAGCTGTAGCTCACTGTGACTCTTAACCACTGCGCCACCACTGGAGCCCTGTTGGTGCAGTGGTTAAGAGTGCAACTGCCAACCAAAAAGTCAGCAATACGAAACCACCAGCCACTCCTTGGAAACCCTATGGGGCAGTTCTACTCTGTCCTATAGGGTCACTATGAGTCAGAATCGACTTGATGGCAATGGGTTTTCAGATCCATCCCAGGAGCCCATAAACTGTATATCAAGAATTCTTGATTTATTTGCTCATTGCCAGTCAAACTTACTTTTTCTAATGTCTTAACTTTCATTTTAGTTAAATAACTGGAATTACACATTATTCACACCAGAAATACACTTTTGTTAAATTCGATTAAATTTAGCTACATGGCACATGTGTTCTTCCAGAAAAGTGCACTCAGAAAGAAAATTTTGACATATTAATGCAATAGATCTGATCTTTACTGTAGCAATTTTTTTTTTGAATAGATGAAGGTGAAAACTTTAGAAAGTACAAACAGGTGTGCAGTGAACTGGCTCCCATCCATCCTTGGTGCTCATCTGCCCAGTCTCCCTGCCTTGTAGTTTTCTGTATACCTACCCAGAGTCTTCTTATGCATACAAAGGCAAATACAAATAGTGACTCTATTCCTCCCCTTTTTACACACGAGGGCTGATCATACACATCGCTCTGCTTTTTGTTTTTCTTTTTCACAGCAGTGATGCATTTGCCCCAAGACCTTTGCCCTGGCTTTTCCCACTGCCACAATGCTCATCCCCCAACAGTCACATGGAGTGCTTGCTCTTCTCCTTCAAAGCCTTTGCTCAACCCTCGCTTCTCAATCATGCCTCCCCTGACCACCCTATGTTAAATCTTATTCCCACACTGCTAAACTCCCTTAACCCACTCTACTCTTTTTTTTTCATAGCATGCATCCCCTTTTGACATCCACATAATGCACTTATTTATTGTCTGTGGTGTTTTTCTCGCTATGCCCACTAGAGGCTCCACAACGGCAGAGGGCGCTCTCTGCTTTGTCGCTCATGATTTCCCAGTGCCCAGCGAGTATCTGTTGAACAAACGACATCTAGCATCCATGTTAACCTCCATCTAAAATTGGCATCTCTTTTGCTTCCTAGATCCTTGCACACATCAGTAGAATGTATTCAACTTTTCCCTTTGCAAATACCAGCTTTGGATTTGTCATTAGCATTAGTGAGGGCAAGAAGTGAAATAGCAGATAGAGCCTTGGGAAGAAAGGAGTCAAGGAATGTGGGGAAACGCAAATGAGACCGAAACACTGACTTCAGCCAGCCCAAGGAGAGAAGCATCCTGGACGTGCTCACTGGGCTAGCTGCCCTGTACCTGATCTGTGCACCAGTACCAGAGGGAGGGGATGGACATTCCAAGCAGGATCCCAGGCCATGGGAGATCAGAGGTCACTGGGTCTCGGAAAATATGGAAGGCGTCTTCTCGGGGCAGCCCACAGCTGCTGTTCTGAGTCCGATTGCTAGCCAGGGCCAAGAAGTACTTCTCCTTCAAGCCTTCCATCCCACCAACTGCATCGAAACCTAGAATTCAGAGGAAGCCCAAGTTTGCCAGAAACTCAGATCCATCCCCAGCAAGTAATAAAAACCACAGTGAAATCTTAGAGCAGAATTTCCAAGGGAAGTTGTTCCCTGTAAGGGTTCTTGACCTTTTTTCTTCTTTTAAATGCCATTGGCAGTACCTATGGATGGTTTCTCAGAATATTAGTTTTAAATTCATAATATAAAACACATAGGATTGTAAAAGAAACCAAAGATATTGAATACAACCAACAAGACATAAAAAATGTGATACGGCAATTTATTTACTCCATTAAATAGTAAAAACTACTTAGTTTCAAAGTAGCTACGAGCACAAACAGTATTCCAATATATCAGTAACAATTGTAATATAATATAAAAATATCTGGGATAAGTTTTGGTATCAAAGTAACAAGCATTGATAATATGACTGAGCTTTGTTGCCTACATTTATAAAGGGAAAATGCTGAATTTCAACTACAGGTTAGTGACATAGAGATGTAATTTTTTCTCCCTGCCCCATTGAAAAAACAAAAAACCAAATTGGTTGCCACTGAGTCAATTCCGACTCATAG
Organism: Elephas maximus indicus; assembly: GCF_024166365.1. Classification (NCBI taxonomy): domain Eukaryota; kingdom Metazoa; phylum Chordata; class Mammalia; order Proboscidea; family Elephantidae; genus Elephas; species Elephas maximus. The sequence continues at coordinate 85,087,465 of NC_064830.1, read as the reverse complement.
TGACCCTGTAGGACAGAGTAGAACTGCCCCATAGGGTTTCCAAGGAGCAGTTGGTGGATTCAAACTGCTGACCTTTTGGTTGGCAGTTGAGCTCTTAACCACTGTGCCACCAGGGCTCCCCAAGAGATACTAGGAAGTGAAAAATAAACTTGCTGCCATTGAGTAGATCCCAACTTGTAGCCACTCTATAGGACAAAGTAGAACTGCCCCATTGGATTTCCAAGGTTAGAAATCTTTACAGAAGCAGGCTGCCACACCTTTTTCCTGCACAGCACCTGGTAGATTCGAACAGCCAACCTTTCAGTTAGTAGCTGGGTGCTTTAACCACTGTGCCACCAGAGCTCCAAAACAGCATGTATAATAAGGTACCTTCAGTTTAAGAAAGATGGAAATATACATACCCAAGGTTATCCCTAAAGTAACATCGTTCTTATTTGATTACATTTTGGAAGGCTTTCTTTTGCGTAAGAGAAGAAGGTGGTACCATTTGGATAAAAATGAAATGTAACCTGCAGCCTTGCTTATTTTTGCTGAAACTTGTGGTAAACAATGGCTACTGAAATGACAAATTTTCCTTGTTTTTTACTTCAGTAGCACAAATGGTTTGCACTCCACTACTCAACTAGAAGTTGGCAGCTCTAATCTACCCAACGGCACCAAGGAAGAAAGGCCTGGTGATGAGCTTCCATAAAGATTACAGCCAAGAAGACCCTAATGAGCAGCTCTTCTCTGTAACACATGGGGTCAACATGAGTCGGAATTGACTCGATGGCAACGAGTTTTTACTTCCATGAAAAATTATTTTGTGGTAGGATATGTGTTGGTTAATAACTGGATCCATCCACATGTGTGTAAAGAGCAAAAGAATATCATCAAAATATAGATCATAGCAGGTAGAAAAGCTAAGAATAGAATCACTCCAGGATGGGGGAAAATGAAGTAGGACAGAGCTTCTCAAATTTTAAGGCGCTTGCAAATCACCTGAGAGCATCATTAAAATGCAGATTCCGATTCAGTAGGTCTGGGGCGGGGCCTGAGATTCTGGATTTCTAATGAGCTCCCAGGTGATGGTGATGCTGTTGGTCCAGGGACCACACTCTGAGCAGCATGGATATAGGAGACATCCTTGGCATAAAGGAAAGTGGATGATTTTTGAGTATTAGTCTTGATTTCAGCCACTTGGCTAAACTCCTTTTTAGGTCAATTTTTCAGTTTCTTTTTTGTTTTCTAGGCAGCCAGTCATGTCATCTACATACAATAATAATTTTGTCTCTTTCCAATATGTGTATCTTATGGTTTTTACTATTATTGCATTAAATAATGGTAAGATAGTACCCTTTTCCTGATGTTGATAGGATTGCTTCTAGTGTTTCTTGGTGCCCCTTTTTGAGAGTTTTTGTTTTTCTTGTAATTTTCCAATTTCTTCTTAAGTTATTGGACCATTCAGGTTTCCTATTTCTCTGGAGTCAATTTTAATAATTTACATTTTCCTAGAAAAGCATAGATTTCAAGCAAATTTTTAAAATTTATTAGCATAAAGCTATGCATATTTTTATAATTTAATTTTTTTCTCTGTGTGTCTGTTTAGTTCATTTTCTCATTTCTGAAATTAATTATGCTGCCTTGTTTTTTCTCCCTTTTCTTTGATGTGATTTGCCACTGTTTTTTATTGCTTTTGTCAAAGAAATAGAAATTGGAATAATACATTCTGTAGTTTCTTCTAACTCACTAAATTGGGCTTTTATACTTATGAATATAAATGTTTTCATAGGAATAAAGCTTTTGACTCCATAAAAAAAAAAAACTTTTTTTAGTTTATTAAGTGTGAAATGTAAAGTTCTCATTGTTTTCTAAGTAGCCCATAATTGCAGTTTTTATTTCCTCTTTGACCCAAGCACTATTTAGTAGACTGCTTTAAAATTTCTTAATTATTAGTTTTTTTTTTTTTTTTAATTTACGCTTTTCCTGATGAGTTTAAATTTTTTAAACACGGGCAAGATAATGTAATTGAACAATGTCTGCATGGGTATTTTTGCCAATTTTGGATTTTTTTTTCCAATGATTAATTTTTATAGATTGTTCTATGGATGCTGGGGAAAAAAAGATGTATCTACTATTATGAGAATGAAATCAAACTTATTCATTTATATAATTCATAACTTCTAAATCCTTTTTGATGTTTTGGCTACTTGACCTGTCTTGTGTTAAAAGTCTTTTAGTAATATTTTGGTTTCTGTCAATTTTTCCTATTTTAAACGTATGCTTTGTGCGTTTCGAAACAATGTTATTTCATTCATAAAGGTTATATCTTCACTGTAATTTGCTATTTTTCAATATAAAATGATTTTTTGCTCTTGTACTTTGTTTCAGGTACATCACTTGCAAATTCTATAAAGTTGAATTTTCTGAACCCAAACTAGAATCCTTGAGTTTTGTTGAAAAAATAAACAATGTATAAACCCCAAACGAAACCCACTGCCATTGAGTCAATTCCAACTCATAGTGACCGTATAGAACAGAGTAGAACTGCCTCACAGGTTTCCCGAGGCTATAAATCCTCATCAAAGCAGACTGCCACATCTTTCTCCCACAGAGCAGCTGGTGAGTTCAAACTGCTGAGCTTCCAGTTAGCATTTGAGCAATTAGCCACCGCACTACTTCTTAAACAATGTACAGAAAAGTAAAAAGAATAATAGAACTAACGGCCATGTACTCACCACATAGATTGATAATTGCTAAGAGAATCCTTGTCTTTTAATAGGGAATTTTATCCCATTTACTTGTATTATAACTGATTTGTTTACTCTTACTTTGTATTCCATTTCATTCTCTCCCTTTGGTTGCAATTTGTTGTTATTTCTTTTCAAGAAAGAAACATACACACCATATATAAAAGATAAGAATTTTATAAATGTCTGGATTTTTTTTTTCTTTCTCTTGATGTTTGAGTCTTTGCTATTTGATGGGAAATACAACATACCATCTCTCTCAACACTTCTAGTGTTTGCTAGTGAAGCATGTGGTTTTAGATTGAGACAATCTGTTATTAAATTTTTATACTTTTTAAAGAAAAAAATGTAATCTGCCTTAAATTTTTAAGCAGGCTAACAACAATTTTGTTAGGTATATAACTATTTTAACTGGATCATTGTTTACCATCATTTATTTTAAAATATAATATAAGCACTTAATTTTTTTTTTTCATTTCTCTCATTCTTGTATCTTTAAGATGGGTGCTTACATTCTCCTCTGTCTTCACTGAGTCCTTGCCTATTAGGATATACTTCTATGACCTTGGCACATAAACTCCAAGTTGGCTGGATATCTAATTTTTAGGATACAGTTTTCCCCATAAAATTCTATAGACCTTGCTTTACTGTCTTCTGGCATTTTAGTATTATAGAAGAATGAGGCCAGATTGTTGACCCTTTTTGGCTCACCACTTTTTCCCTGTCTGGATTCTTTAGCATTGTTTATTATCCTTATACTTCCAAATTTTTTCATAATACTTCTATCTGGGGATCTCTTCTCCTTGATTTTGCCTAAAACACAGTGAACCCTTTATACCCACCTAGGTACCTTTTGCTTTGTCTAAAAGAAAGTTTTCTTACATGATGACTTTAATTATTTCTTCTGTTCCATTTGTTCTGATCTTTAAGAATAAAAATTCTCAAATGTTAGATCTATGTTCTCTGTCCTCCACATTCATTATCTTTTAAAAATTGTTTTATTATTTTTTCCTTTTCCTCTGCATTTTCTGAGGATTTCTTGTATTTGTTGTCATCATTGATCTGATTTTTCTTAGCATTTGCTATGCTGTTTACATCCTCCAGGGAAGGGTTTAATTCTGCCAGTGCACTTAGAAAGTATATCATAATCCTCTCTAATCCAATTCCTTTTTCACCTGCTCCTATTCTCTCTTCATCTCATTTTACTCTCTAGTTTTATCTTTCATATATGTTTCATAGAGTCTGTAATTCTGGACACTCCACATTCTTGGCATTTTCTTCTGAGTCGCTAAAGATATAATTTTCAGCAGGATGCTATGACATCTTCAAAATAATGCTCTCTTTCTCCTGTACTACAGTACCTCCCAAAGCCTTTAAGGCTTAATGAGCGGCTTCCATCTAAAAGGTAGAAACCTAGAAAGCGTGACACTGTAACATTAACAGTGAGTAAAAGCTGGTTAATGTATAAATTCATAAATTTCTTGAATCCATCAGAGACCTAAGGTCACAGAGCAATCAACTGGCTGAGATGTAAGAACAGACAAGAACCCCCAAGGGGAGACAAGATGGGAGCATTGGCTTACTGGTAGCAGAGCAAGGGAGAAAGACAGAATTACCATACACATTGGTAGGAAGAATTTGGCTAAAAAAAATTTTTTTTTAATTGCTAAAGTCTGAGTGTAGGCTAGCATGTGAGTATAAAATCCCGGACACAAGGGGAGTTAGCACTTACTTGCAGGCTCTTCTCCATGGATCTTCACTGGGTGCTCATGAAAAAGATTGGGGGCAAGACAGGAACTAGGAGAGACCTGCCTTCAGTGGTGCAGGCCTGGAGAAGGGGAGTGGCTGCCACACGGGAAATGCACAGAGCATCAGTCAGACCCTTTGCCCTAAGAAACAAAAGACTTAAGACCTTGGTGAAAGGGCAGCAAACCCCAGCATCTACAGGAAGCCAATTTGTGCTGAGGGGAGTTAAACGAAAAAATCCCTCAAGCCCTGGGTGAAGGGCAGAAAATTTTCCTGGACCTAGACTATTAGTATCCTACTACTGGAGCAGGATCTCTGTGAAAAATCCCATACCAAGACCCAGGCACGAAGGGCCAGCCTAAGAGTGAGGCAGGATCAAGACAACAGAACACTCTTCCTGTACCCCGTGAACATGAGAGCAAACATTGGAGAATAAGCAACAGCAATCTACTTCTGGGAGATGGGCAAGGGCATGGATAGAGACCCTTTTCTGAGTTACAAGTACACAGTAAAGCCCAAAAGCTGAGATTAGAGGCTGATAAACCCTCTGACAAGCTAGACCCATCCTGGGCATAAGCTAACGCTAGAGGAATTCAAAGCTGGTGGTGCACTGAAAGCAACCAGCGCAACAAAAAAATCTAAACCCAGTTCACCTCCTAACCAGATTGCCTCAAGTTCCCACACTAGTGACCCAGCAGAAGAAAAGGCACACCCATTTCCAGACATAAATGTAATTTGCCTGAATCTCTACTGTCCAATTCATTATGTAAAACGTCAATAAAAAATTATGAGGCACACACACCAAAAAAGCAAGAATAAACAACTCACTGTCAAGAGCCAATTAATAAACAAAGCCAAGTTTAAAGATAACCCAGATATTGGGACCACCAGTTTTCACTGGCCAAATCTTTTCAGAAGCAGACTGCTGGGTCCTTCTTCCTAGTCTGTCTTAGTCTGGAAGCTCAGCTGAAACCTTTCCACCATGGGTAACCAACCCTGCTGGTATTTGAATACTGGTGGCATAGCTTCCAGCATCACAGCAACACATAGTGAAAACCTTATGAATAGCAGCGGAACATTGTTTGATATAGTGCTGGAAGATGAGACCCTCAGGTTGGAAGTGACTCAAAAGATGACTGGGGAAGAACTGCCTCCTCAAAGTAGAGTCGACCCTAATGACATGGATGGAGTAAAGCTTTCAGGACCTTCATTTGCTGATGTGGCATGACTCAAACTGAGAAGGAACAGCTGCAAACATCCATTAATAATCTGAACCTAGAATGTATGAAGTAAGAATCTACAAAAATTGGAAATTGTCAAAAATGAAATGGAATGCATAAACATTGATATCATAGGCATTAGTGAGCTGAAATGGACTGGTATTGGCCATTTTGAATCAGACAATCATATGGTCTACTATGCCGGGAACGACAACTTGAAGATGAATGGTATTGCATGCATCGTCAAAAAAAACATTTCAAGATCTATCCTGAAGTACAACGCTGTCAGTGATAGGATAATATCCACACGCCTACAAGGAAGACCAGCTAATACGACTATTATTCAAATTTACACACCAACCACTAGGGCCAAAGATGAAGAAATGGAAGATTTTTACCAACTTTTGCAGTCTAAAATTGATCTAACATGCGATCAGGTTGCATTGATAACTACTGGAGATTGAAATTAAAAAATTGGAAACAAAGAAGAAGGATCGGTGGTTGGAAAACATGGCCTTGGTGATAGAAATGATGCCTGAGATCCCATGATAGAATTTTGTAAGACCAACTTCTTCATTGCAAATACCTTTTTTCATCAACATAAACGGTGACTATACACATGGACCTCGCCAGATGGTATAAACAGGAATGAAATTGACTACATCTGTGAGAAGAGATGATGGAAAAGCTTGATATCATCAGTAAGAACAAGGCCAGGGGCCGACTGTGGAACAGACCATCAACTGCTCATATGCAAGTTCACGTTGAAACTGAAGAAAATTAGAACAAGTCCATGAGAGCCAAAGTATGACCTTGAGTATATTCCACCTGAATTTAGAGACCATCTCAAGAATAGATATGATGCATTGAACACTAATGACCAAAGACAAGAAGAGTTGTGGAATGACATCAAGGACATCATACAAGAAGAAAACAAGAGGTCATTGAAAAGACAGGAAAGAAAGAAAAGACCAAAATGGATGTCAGAAGAGATTCTGAAAGTTGCTCTAGAACATCGAGTAGCTAAAGCAAAAGAAAGAAAGGATGAAGTAAAAGAGTTGAATGGAAGATTTTAAAGGGCAGCTCGAGAAGACAAAGTAAAGTGTTATAATGATATGTGCAAAGACCTGGAGATGGAAAACCAAAAGGGAAGAACACGCTCTGCATTTCTCAAGATGAAAGAACTGAAGAAAAAATTCAAGCCTCAAGTTGCAATATCGAAGGATTCTATGGGGAAAATAATAACAACTCAGGAAGCATCAAAAGAAGATGGAAGGAACACACAGAGTCACTATACCAAATAGAATTGGTCATTGTTCAACCATTTCAGAAGGTACCATATAAGCAGGAACCAATGATACTGAAGGAAGAAGTCCAAGCTGCACTGAAGGCATTGATGAAAAACAAGGCTCCAGGAACAAATGAAATACCACTGAGATGTTTCAACAGATGTAGTGCTGGAAGTACTCACTCGGCTATGCCAAGAAATTTGAAAGACAGCTACCTGGCCAACCGACTGGAAGAGATCTATATTTATGCCCATTCCCAAGAAAGTTGATCCCACTGAATGCAGAAATTATTGAACAATATCTTTAATATCACATGCAAGTAAAATTTTGCTGAAGATCACTCAAAAGTGGCTGCAGCAGTATATCGACAGGGAACTGCCGGAAATTCAAGCTGGATTCAGAAGAGGATGCAGAACCAGGGATATCATTGCTGATGTCAGATGGATCCTGGCTGAAAGCAGAGAATACCATTTTATTGACTATGCAAAGGCATTTGACTGGTGGATCATAACAAATTATGGATAACATTGCGAAGAATGGGAATTCCAGAACACTTAATTGTCCGCATGAGGAACCTGTACATAGATCAAGAGGCAGTGGTTCAAACAGAACAAGGGGATATTGCATGGTTTAAAGTCAGGAAAGGCGTACGTCAGTGCTGTATCCTTTCACCATACCTATTCAATCTGTATACTGAGCAAATAATTCAAGAAGCTGAACTATATGAAGAAGAACGGGGCATCAGGTTTGGAGGAAGACTCATTAACAACCTGCAATATGCAGATGATACAAACTTGCTTGCTGAAAGTGAAGAGGACTTGAAACACTTACTGATGAAGATCAAAGACCACAGCCTTCAGTGTGGATTACACCTCAACATAAAACAAAAATCCTCACAACTGGACCAATAAGCAACACCATGATAAATGGAGAAAAGATTTAAGTTGCCAAGGATTTCATTTTATTTGGATCCACAATCAACACCCATGGAAGTAGCAGTCAAGAAATCAAAAGATGTATTGCATTGGGTAAGTCTGCTGCAAGAAACCTCTTTAGAGTGTTGAAAAGCAAAGAGGTCACCTTGAAGACTAAGGTGTGCCTGACCTAAGCCATGGTATTTTCAGTCACCTCCTATGCATGTGAAAGCTGGATGATGAATAAGGAAGACCGAAGAAGAACTGAGGCCTTTGAATTGTGGTGTTGGAGAAGAATATTGAATATACCATGGACTGCCAAAAGAATGTACAAATGTGTCTTGGAAGAAGTACAACCAGAATGCTCCTTAGAGGCAAAGATGGCAAGATTTCGTCTCACATAGTTTGGACATGTTGTCAGGAGGGATCAGTCCCTGGAGAAGGAGATCATGCTGGTCAAGTACACAGTCAACAAAAAAGAGGAAGGCCCTCAATGAAATGGATTGACACAGTGCCTGCAACAATGGGCTTAAGCATAACAATGATTGTGATGATGGTGCAGGACTGGGCAGTGTGTTGTTCTGTTGTACATAGAGTTGCTATGAGTCAGTGCCAACTCAAAGGCACCTAACAACAATAACAACAGAGAGTTAAAAATAACTCAGTTTAATAGGGTAAAAACTCTGATGGAAAAGGCCAACATTTATGAACAGATGGACAATTTAAGCAGAGACCTAAGAACTATAAGAAAGAGTCAAATGGAAATGATAGGGAAAAAAAATACGGTAACAGAGATGACAAATGACTTCAATGGGCTCATCGAAATCAACACAGCCAAAGAAACCATCAGTGAAATTGAAGATAGATCAATAGAAATTACCCAAACTGAAATACAAACAGGAAAGAAAGTTGTGGGATAGTATCAAATGATCTGACATACATGGAATAGGAATCCTGGAAGTAGATGGGAGAGAGAACAGGAGAAAAGTTTGAAGAAATAATGGCCAATAACTATTAAAAAAAAAAAAAAAGACATTAAACCACAATTCCAAAAATCTCAGAGAATCGCAAGCAGGATAAATATAACCCCCATCTATATATAATCATGTTCAAAATGTTTAAAATCAAAGAAAAAGAAAAAATCTTGAAGCCAGTCAAATAAAAGAGATTGTGGGGAAGAACCCACGTTACATACAAAGGTACAAAGATAAAAATTATAGCAGACTTCTCCTCAAAAACTATGCAATCAGAAGACAAATGGAGTGGCATCTTTACAGCCCTAGGAGGAGGGGAAACCGCCTGATTATTATAATTATAAAATATTATACCCAGCAAAATATTTTTTAAAAAATGAAGAAGAAATAGAGATATTTTCAGACAAGAGAGACAGAGAGAATTCATTACCAGAAGACCTTCATTACAAGAAATGAAGATCTCAGGAAGTAGTTAAAATGAAGGTTAATATAAAATACTTCCTTCTTTTTAGTCACTCTAAAAATAATTGACTGCCTAAAGCAAAACTAGTAGCCATATATTGGGGTTTATAGCATACGTAAAATGTATGGCAGCAATAGCACAAAAGATGGGAAGGAGGATTTGGAAGTACACTATTACAAGGTTCTTAAGCTATATAAAACCCACTGCATATAAAACTATATATGAAGCAGTATAATATTATTTGAAGGTAGGTGGTGATTAATTATAGATACATATTGTAAACCATACAGCCACCACTGAAATAATTTTTAAAAGCAGAAAAATGGAACTGGAGGACAAATGGAACTAATAGAAAATAACTGACAAGATGGTAGATTTTAATCCAACTTTGTCAATAATTACATAAAATGTAAATGGTCAAAAGACACAAAAGACAGATTATCTGACTTGGATGATAGCAAAGTCACTTCTCAGGTTTCACCTGACAGCAGGTGACATGCACAGCTCTCAGCCCAACTTTTGTCTCCTTGTATTTTTATTTTTTTTTAATTTAGGCTCTAGTTCATTAGAACTCTTATTCTAAGCCAAGCATGGATCCTACTGCTTTACTTATATGAACTCATTTAATTCTCGCAACAGCCCTTTAAGTAAATTTTATGATTCAGAAGAGGAATAGAGGAGTATCTTGCCAGGGTCACATAACTGAGATCACATCTTCTTAACCACTTCTTGTACTGTACGGCATGAAACTGGTAGAAATCAGAATCCAGTTATTATCTGGGTACAAAGTCCGTGCTGTTAACCACCAAGCATCAGAGGCACAGACAGGTTCTGAAGCTTGTTCACGGCATAAAAGTCCACATCACATGACTATGGGCCCATTGACTGATACCTCAGCTGTATCTCCCTTTTGATCTCCTTCATGGCCCCCAGCTTGCTAGGAACCACCCCATCCCCACCCCAATATTCCCATACCACTTAGATTTATACTGGAGGAACCTTGCGGGCAGGGACTCAAACCCAACTGTGAGAGAATCCATCTGATCCTTCTATGAACTACAAGACAATGGTGAGCCACCTCCCTCTGCAAGAATGAGGAAGCAGAAAACTATCAAAGGATGCATAAAAGATGGTACAGTTCAAAATAAGGAATCTAGAGCTCTCTGGAAACCAGGAGTTTTGTCCCATCTTCCATCTCCAAATTTCATAGAAATAGTCAGTGAAATATACAAATGGGAGTACATCTGCAAGAGTGCTGGTGTGAGGCATTGGGGAGTACATAGCTGCACGTGCGGAGATCTTGGGGAAAGGTCTACAGGGTATAGCAGATTGATGAAGACCATTGAGGGGTGGTGTATAATTCCTCTCCTGACTGATTGGAATGAGCTAAAAAATGTAACGCCCCCAATGAGACCCCATGATTTTATGGGGCAAGACCTGAAGGTTTAGCTAGGAATAATAGACCATCTGAAGATCCACCTTGGCTCTCTCTTGTCTCTGAAACCTGACCCAGAACCACTCATGCAGCACTGGGAGGTTCAAAGATTTGCTATTTACGATAGCAACCATGCCAAGAATTTACCTAGTGAGACCAGACATTCACCCTTCATATATTCATTACTGATTTGTACTCCCTCTTTACATATACCTGTAAAGTTTTTCTTCTTCATAACGGTCCAAAATATTTATTGTTAAAGTTAATAATATGCAATTTTTGTGGCTGTTCATATTGCGAAACTAGTTTCGTTTTTTCCGTGATTATTTCTTTGAATTTTCATTAGAGAGATAAAAAGTAGCACATGAACAAAATGCAAACTGTGCAGAAAGATACAGGGTTAAAATAAAATTCTTGCCTGTATTCCTTCACCTCTGCTTGGAGACTCTCCTCACAAAGGTAACTGTTATTACCAGCCAGGATGGTGGTTAAAGGTATGAGGTCTTAAGTCGTCTGCCTTGGATTGAATTCTGGCTTTGCCATTTATTAGCTATGTGACCTCGGGCAAATTGTTTTATAGGCAATGCCTTAATTTTCTCATCCAAAAACTCAGGGTGACAATAATGCCAATATCATAGGGTTGCTATGAGCATTAAATGAGTTAATACATCTGAGTCACATGTGTTTAATAAAGAGTTTTTAATGTAATTTAAAAAAATCATTTTAGACCTACAGAAGAGGTGCAAAAACAGTCCAGGAGAGTTCCCACACATTCTTCATCCAGCTCCCCCAATGCTATCATCTTACAATGATCGAAACTAAGAAATTAACACAAGGCCAATACAACGATACTACAGACTATTAAATTCCTTCACTAATATTCTTTTTCTGTTCCACAACCCAATCTGGGATCCTACATTGCATTTACTTCTTGTCTATATTTAGTTTCCTCTACTCTGTGACAGTTCCTTGGTCTGTCTTTGTTTTCCCTGCCTTTGACACTTCTGAAGAATACTGGTTAATTATTTTGTAACGTGTCCCTCATTTTGGGTTTGCCTGATGTTTTCTCGTGATGGTGTTAAGGTTGTGTATTTTGGGCGAGGATGGCACAGAGGTGATGTTGCGTCCTCAGTGCATCATATCAGCAGATATATGACATCAATAGGTCTTCTTACTGGTGATATTGACCCTGATCACTTTGTTATATGGTGGCGCCTGTCAGGTTTCTCCACTGTAAAATGACAATTTTCTGCTTTGTAATTAAAGAATATTTTGGATGAGATACTTTGAGACTATGCAAATATCCTGTTTCGTACAAACTTTCACCCCTTTAGCGTTGATTCTTGCCTGTAGTAATTATTACTGTGATGCTTTAATGGTGGTTTTCGATTTCTGTCATCATCTACATGTATTCATTGGAATTCTTGTGTAAGGAAGAATTGCCCTTTCTCCTTTTATTTATTTATTCAATCGTTTATTTATATTATAATAGAAAAAAAATAAATTTTTACTTAAAAAAGGAGTAAGTTTCTATTATAAGCACAATTCTCTCGTAGCTAAAATAACTATGCCTCAAGCAAAGGAAACTCCCCCCGAGTGGTATGCCTTTTGATATCTGGGTCTGCTGACCACAGTGATGAAAGCAGATGTCCCTGCTTAAAGAGGGGAGAGGTGCCATCACCCACCCAAATGACCCTGGGACCTCACTTACTGTAGCCCATCAGGGTGAGTGCTCCTATAAGCATGATCATAGTCTGCACAGCATCTGTGTAGATCACAGCAGCCAGGCCACCTGGGGAGAAGGGCGATGAGGTGAGGGTCAGGTACTCTGATGGTAGGAGTTATTCTAGGTAATGGAGGGAACCTAGGAGGTAAACACCTGACTGACAAGATTGCTGAATGTTGATGTTTTGCAAAGATGGCCAAACTAACTCCTCCCTGTGGGCATATCCTTTTTGCAGTGTGACTTTGCTGCTCCTTTCATGTTCATATAAAGTTTATTTCTCTAACTTTTTAAAAGGGGTTTGGCCATGTGACTTACTTTGACCAATAGAGTGCGGTGGAAATGATGTCATGTAGCTCCAGGCCTAGGCCTCAAGACATCCCACCGCTTCTGCTCTCACTCTCTTGTCCTGAGACTACCATGCTTTAAGAAGCCTGGTCTAGCCTAATGGAAGATGATGGTCTACATGGAAGGACTCCAGCCAACAGCCCAAGTTAACTACCAGTTTCTTGGGGAAGAGATTTTGTCTCTTTTGTTCAAAGCCGTAGCCCATCTCCTACCATGGGTCTGGCATATAGTAGGTGATATATGTATATATATTGATGGTGGTTGCCGTTGAGTTGATTCTGACTTGTGGTAACCCCACGTATGTCAGTAGAACTATGTGCTCCATAGGGTTCTCAAGGCCTACCTTCTGAAGTGCCTCTGGGTGGGTTCAAACTGCCAACCTTTCAGTTAGTAGTCAAGCACTTAACCCTCTGCACCACCCAGGAGATATGTAGCATATAATTTGTGGAGTGAATATCTCACCAAGAGGAAGCAGGGAAGGGTGAATCTCGAGCAGGTAAATATTCAAAGACAGACACATTGTTCAGGGCCTCCATGTGCTCGGCAGTCTTTAGGGAAGCAAGTCTGAGAGGAAAGATGAGGCTACCAGACCTCGGGCTCCAGAATTGCAGTAGTTGATTATCTAGCTTTGTATAGTGCATGTGTATGTAAGTGCTTAGCACTTAGTCTTCGATAAATAGTTCTTGAAAAAATAAATGGGAAATAGCTTTATGCAGTTGTGGTGTATTTTGAAATTCTCTCTCTTATCAGGCAACTCTCTTCCTTTGGATAGTGGCCAAGGGAAATCTTATGTATCTGGGGCAGTGGAGTAAGTTTTCAGTCATACCTGTGATGGTGTATAGAGCTGTGATGGCCAATAGCCCAATTACGGCCAGGTACAGGTCCAGATGCAAAGACTGCTGAATGAAGATGGCACCTGCATACATATCCACCTATAGAGACATAAAGTTGATGGATGGGTGAATGAATGAATAAATGAATGGGGATTTGCTACGTAAGTCCCCTGAGACCAGGGCACAGCCTAGATTCTAGCAGACACATAAGAGTCAGAAATAATCCTTACTTCGTTCATCTTTAGTTTGAGACCCCTGACCTAGATTAACACAACAGCCACCTCACTGTCTTTCTGCTTCTACTCTTAGTCCATTTACATGCCATCCTCCATACTGCAGCCTCTGTCAAATCATGACCATGTCATCCTCCTCCCCATTACAACTCTTTAGTGCCTCCCCATCATCCCCAAGTGATTTAGTTATCTAGTGCTGCCCTAACAGAAATACTACAAGTGGGCGGCTTTAACAAACAGAAGTTTATTCTGTCACTGTGTAGGAGGCTAGAAGTCCAAAGTCAGGGCTTCAGCTCCAGGGGATGGTTTTCTCTGTCAGCTCTCAGGGAAAGTCCTTGTCATCAATCTTCCCCGGGTCTAGGAGCTTCTCAGCTCAGGGACTCTAGGTCCAAAGACGTACTCCACTCTCAGTGCTTCTTTCTTGGTGCTACGAGGTCCCCCTGTTTCTCTGCTTGCTTCTTTTATATCTCAAAAGAGATTGACTCAAGATACAACCTAATCCTGTAGATCCAGTCCTGACTTATTAACATAACTTTCTCTAATCCTGCCTCATTAACGGAAACCCTGCTGGCATAGTGGTTAAGAGCTACAGCTGCTAACCAAAAGGTCGGCAGTTCAAATCCACCAGCTGCTCCTTGGGAACTCTATGGAGCAGTTCTACTCTGTTCTATAGGGTCACTATGAGTCGGAGTCTCATAGCCTCATTAACTTCATAGAGGTTAGGATTTACAACATATACGATAAATATATCAGATCACAAAATGGTGGACAACCACACAATACTGGGAATCATGGCCTAGCCAAGTTGATGCACAATTTTGGGGGACACAATTCAATCCATAGGCCCAAGATAAGGTCTAAACTTTATGAATTTTCTGCCTCTCGGGTCTCATTTCTTTTACTCACTTCATATTCCCCATCCTCCAGACACTCTGAAATACTCCCTGTTCCCTTAACACGTCATCTTCACCCATGCCTCCAAGCTTTTTCTTGTGCTTGTCCATCTGTCTGGAATGCCGACCCCTCTTTCTCTAACTGGTAAGCCCTGCCTTAGATGTAACCTCCCTGGTGAAGTCTTCCCTGCATCTGTACCTTCCCATCAGACTGTGAGTGAATGTTCTAGAAAGGAGCCGTGTGTCTGCCCCTCACATCTGGAGCTGGCACAGACTCAGTTATTGCTGTTTAGGTTGAATGGAATCCCCTCTGTCCTCCTGTCCCACCACCCTGCCCAGCTGGGAGAGAAGGCAGCCTCAGTGTGAGTCAGGCTAGCTGAATGGCACATGCCCAGGGGTTTCAAGGCATCTACTCTTTACCATTTCCCATATCTGCCAGTCCCAAGGTCAGGATGGGGCAGGCCATCAGCCCACCTGATTAACAGCTGATAACTGACTGATCTCAGGAGAAAGATAATGGTCTCACCTGAGGGTTGATAGGGCTCTCAGAGTCCCATCAATGGCCCACGCCATCCAGAGATGTTGCCAAAGAAGCTTTGGTGGGGGATGTCCTTCCCTCTACTTCCTCTGACCATGCTTACCCTCTCCCCACTCCCATAGGCTCTCCTCCCCTCCTGAAGCCTGCCCAAGAGGGAGAGAAAGTGGGTGTGGAGGAGATACCACCCCCCCGCCCCAGCAATGGACTGTGACTTATCTTCTCACCATGGTGAAAGGACGTGGCCAGGCTGTGTTCCCGCCTTACCGAGATCTTGGTGAAGATGTATATAAACAGGTAGAGTACAGCCAGGATGATGGGGATCCTGTTGCCGCCAAAGCGTTTCCTTAGGTATTCTGGCATTGTGGTGACCTGGGGCCAGAGCAGGGCTTTCAGCACCCAGCTGACTCCAGGCACGTGGCCTCCCCACACCAGTCCCTCCCATCTGCTCCCTCCTCCACAAACTCAGAATGGTCTTCCTAGGGGTTCGCAATTGGAGACTTAAGAAGAGAAGAGAGAATAAGGGCAAGGGTACAGGGTGCAAGGAGGGACTGGAGGTCCTATGAGGGGGGCGGGGGGTGGCTGTACTCAATTGTCATATTCCCCAAAATACTCACAAGATTCTGTTCTGCAAAATCTTTGAGACCAATTGATACTTTATTGTAGACTCTGAACTAAAACATCTGCAATGTACCCCTGGGCAGCATTTCTGCTGGGTTTTGAACCCTCCTCAGCAGAGGCAAGGAGGGCTGGGGTCTTGGATAGGACAGTGCTGGGGCCAGATAGATCCTTGCCCCTTCACCTCCTCACCAAATCTGTAGATCTCACTCACCAACTAGGAGGCTTCTGCCTCGGGGTGACCCTCAGGATGTGCTAACAGCGAGGCCCAGAGCACGTCTAAGGTGTGGCAGGTGCCCTGGGCGCCACCTGAGGCGCGGTGAAGGTGGGGGTGCCCAGCAGTTTCTATTAACCTGAGTATGGCCCACAGCTCTTCCTCAAGCACAGTAGACACAGAGGCTTACGGAGAGGGATCAGGTTCCCGGTCCTAATCCAAGGTGGAGTCAGAGGAGGCACCGAATGACAACCCTAGATGCCACGTGTATAACAGGAACCTGACTGAGGCAGCCGGACAAGAGGGGGGAAGGCGTTTCTGCTGACCCTGCGCTACTATCAATATTTATTCATCTTGAACTTGGGGGTGGGGCCACAACCTAGAGATTGCCCCTGGGCGCTTGTTACCCTCGCCTTGCCCCTGCTCAGGGGCCCAATTTCAAGGCTTGCCTTAGGCACTGTTTTCCGTAGACAGCCTCTGCCTGAGGCCCAAGGGTTGGGAAGAGGATGCTTAGAAAAACCCAAGGCTGAAGTTCTCCATGAACCCCAGGAAACCTTATGGACATACAGAGATCAGGAATCTAAGACTGCTTACCCTTTTCCCCCCAGCCACCAAAAGGAAAAGAACCGCTGCAATAGTGAAATCCCACATGTGCAAGGTAGGGGAAACGGAAGCCCGGAGAGGTGCTTGGATGGCCCCCGGCTGTACAGCACGGAGGGCTCGGCGGGATGGGGTGGGGTGGAGCTGGGTATGGGGGCGTCGCGGAGGAGGGCCGTGCGCCCACGGCGGCGCCCTGATCTCTTGTACTCCTAAGAACAGGTAGAGTGTGGAGCCCGCGTCCGGGACTCCGGGAGCCCACCACCTGCAGGCCCACCACTCGGGGTGTCGGTGCTTGGGCCTCGCGATTGGTGTCGCAGGCCTTTTCCGAGCTCCAAGGGAAGCGGACGCATGGGGGCTCTCCGCTCGCTGCTGCGGGCTGTGTCTGGGCTCGCCACGTCAAAGGGGTCCGCCAGCTGCCAGTGGCGGTCCAAAGACCCGCTAAGGCACCTGCACACCTGGGAGAAGCGTGGCCCATCGTGGGAACCCGGGCAACACTGAATCAGTTTTTTCCTAATAGGCTTTATGAGGGGTTGGTTCGTAAAAACGGCTTGTACTTAAGTCGGATGTTAGTAACCCAGGACCTGCCTGCACTATTTAATGTTTTGATTTAAACCAACTCACGTTTGTTTAAATAAATTTATCTAAAAAGAAAACTAAATCACCACTGTAATGGAAAATCAGGATCACCTGTCCTAAATTTAAGAGAACCAACAAGAATAATACGTGGGTAATAAAACTACTTATTTTCTATTCTTTTCTGGCAACTTACTGTTGTGCACCAAAGGCTCTGGGCCCGGGACCTGCTCATTCTTTATAAAAGGAAAAAAATGAGGAGAGTTGTTGGAGAGGTGTTAAAGGCATGTTAGTACCAACATGAGACTTTCCCCTTCAGTTCATTAAAAAACTGAAGGACACAAGCACTTCACCAAAGAAGACATTCAGGCAGCCAACAGATACGTGAGGAAATGCTTATGATCATAAGCCATTAGAAAAATGCAAACCAAATCTACAATGAGATACCATCTCACCCCAACAAGGCTGGCATTAATCTAAAAAACACAAAATAACAAATGTTGGAGAGGTTGTGGAGAGACTGGAACACTTATACACTGCTGGTGGGAATGTAAAATGGTACAACCACTTTGGAAATTGATTTGAGGCTTCCTTAAAAAGCTAGAAATAGAACTACCATACCATTCAGCAATCCCACTCCTTGGAATATATCCTAGGGAAATAAGAGCCCTCACATGAACAGATATATGCACACCCATGTTAATTGCAGCACTGTTTGCAATAGCAAAAAGATAGAAACAGCCAAGGTGCCCATCAATGGATGAATGGATAAATAAATTATGGTATAGTCACATAATGGAACACTATGCAACTGAATTCGTGAAACATCTCATAGCATGGAGGAATCTAGAAGGCATTATGCTGAGTGAAATTAGTCAGTTGCAAAAGGATAAATATTGCATGAGACCACTATTATAAGAACTCAAGAAAAAGTTTAAACACAGAAGAAAATATTCTTTGATGGTTATGACGGTGGGGAGGGAGGGAGAGGAGTATTCACTAATTAGATAGTAGACAAGAACTACTTTAGGTGAAGGGAAAGGCAATACACAATACAGGGGAGGTCAGCACAATTGAACTAAACAAAAAGCAAAGAGATTTCCTGAATACAGCCAAACGCTTCAAAGGCCAGAGTAGCAGGGGCAGAGGTTTGGGGACCATGGTTTCAGGAGACGTCTAGGTCAACTGGCATAACAAAATGTATTAAGAAAATGTTCTGCATCCCACTTTGGCGAGTAGTGTCTGCGGGCTTAAACACTAGCAAGTGGCCATCTAAGATGCATAAATTGGTCTCAACTCACCTGGAGCAAAGGAAATGAAGAACATCAAAAACCCTATGTATATATGAGCCCAAGAGACACAAAGTGTCACATAAACCAGAGACTCCATCAGCCTGAGACCGGAAGAACTAGATGGTGCCCGGCTACCACTGATGACTGCCCTGACAGGGAACACATCAGAGAATCCCGGATGGAGAAGGAGAACAGTGCGGTGCAGACCTCAAATTCTCACAAAAAGACCAGACTTAATGATCTGACTGAGTCTAGAGGGACTCCAGAGGTCATGGCCCCTGGACCCTCTGTTAGCCCAAGACTGGAACCATCCCGAAGCCAAGTCTTCAGACAGGGATTGAACTGGACTATAAGACAGAAAATACTGGTGAGGAGTGAGCTTCTTGGCTCAAGTAGACACTTGAGACTATGTGGGTAGCTCCTGTCTGGAGGTGAGATGAGAAGGCAGAGGGGGACAGGAGCTGTCTGAATGGACACAGGGAATACAGGGTCGAGAGAGGGAGTGTGCTGTCACATTAGGGGGAGAGCAGCTAGGGTGACATAGCAAGGTGTGTGTAAGTTTTTGTATGACAGACTGACTTGATTTGTAAACTTCCACTTAAAGCACAATAAAAAAAAAAACTGAAGGATGATGGAAAAGAGAATAACTTCACTATGTGACTCAGTGTACTGGGCCCCATGTCTGTCTAGCATCTGCAATCTCGTCATCTCTCCACTGGTCCATGTTCCAAACTTTGGGGAAATTGCTCCGCTGTAAACATTTGGCCTGGTTATCAGGAGAAGCAGGGGAGTCTAGTAACATAATGAGCTGGGTCCAAAAAGGACAGACTGACCAGAGATCTCCTTCCCCATGGACACATTGAATTATGGCAGCACCGTCAGGCCTAGGCAGGAGGCATCAGTACCATCTCTCATCCCTCTGTCTTGTCTGCGCTGGGCCCCTCAGGAGCTGGGCCATGCTGCTGAGAACTATTATTTGGGCTGCACTTTTCTTGGGTTTTGGGATGTGCTTTCCCAATCTCCTTACCCCCACCAGTCCCAGATTTAAGGTTGCGACAATGCTATATCTTGACTCTGGAACCTCAAGCCTACAGCTGTCGTTCCATGAGGTACTAGAACTTGGATGGGAAGGACTGAGTAATGAGCTAGGTGAGCTCTGCTAAGAACAGGACTCCGACTGTCTCACCATGTACCATCCCTCATCAGTTCTGGGACTCCTTGGTGTCTGTCTAATGGGAGAAAGGGAGGGATGATTGTGGGAGGGAGGGAACTCAGAGTTTACCTTCCCAAAGGGTTTCTGCATTCTAGCTCCCTGACACCCCTCAGACTTACCTGGCCAGCAATGTAGATAGGGAGGAAGATCCAGGCCAACATCAGCACGGAGAATATGCCCTGTCCGAGAAAATACAGTCAGCACTCGGCTCCCAGCCCACGCCAAGGTGGCAATGCGGATTTGCCTCCGTGCCCTGGGGTCACCTGGTCTGGCCTCTGCCTCTGGCTCTCTTACTTGCTGAGTGGCTCACATTCCCTGAACTTCATTTTTCCATTTGTAAAATGGGCAGAAATGGATGAGGTAGAGAGGGGTGGAAGTAGGAGTCTTTTGTGGCTCCTCCTACCTCTATGTCTTATTAAACTCTCTATATCAAGCCCCTTCATTCAGTTGCTCTCCTTTCTCTCCTTGGCAGTGGTCAAAACACAGGCTGTGAGGTCAGGCAGGCGTGGGCTCAAAGACTGGTTGGGGGGGAAGTTTGCACAAACCTTAGAGACTCATTCATCTCATCTGTGAAATGGGGGTAAGAGGGCCTCACTGGATTGTCATGAGTAATCAGTGAGATGATATCTACTAAGCACTTACTATGAGCCAGGCACTCCTCTGCACCCTTTACAAGCATTAGTTCATTATCATCCCATTTTATACATAAGGAACTAGGGGTTCAGAGACATTAAGTAACTGCCCAAGGTCATGCATCTTGTAAGCGCTGGGAGCTAGGATGTGAACCCAAGCAGTCTGGTTCTAGTCTGTAATTGAGTCCCATAATATGACAATATATGTAATATAGTTAGGTCTGTGCCTAGCATAGAATAAGCACTTTAAAAAGTTAGTCGTTATGAAGATGAAGAACACTATTAATATGTACACCCCACTCACTGGTGAAAATCATATCCTGAATGAGCCTTGTACATAGAAAAAAAAAAACCCCAGTGCATAGAGGGGTGGGCCTATTGCTTGGGTACCTGTGGGGCAGCAAAAAGGTCAAGAGCCACCGAGCTTTTGTGATGACTAATTGATGTCTAAAATACACAGCAATAACGTCTATTTACATGATATCTTCTTTCTTTTGAATCTACAAGGGAAGGAGTCTGAACCCTCCTCTCCACACCTGACTGTTGGGATTGCGGCCTTATGGGCCCCCATCAAGCAAACACAGGGAGACCTAGGACTTGTAGACCAAGACTGTTTTTTGCTTACCAAGGGCTCCCTGTTTGTTTTGTTTTCATAAAGTACCATTTTACTGTTCAAAAGTGCAAGGTAGTCACACCACTTCCTCCCAAGATGTACCTATTAGGTAGAGGGTGAGGTGTCTATACCCTGGGAAACATACTCACGTTAAGTTCATAAGCAGATGCGGAAATGCCTGCAGCAGCACCTGACCCTGCCAGGCCAATGAAATGTCCACTTCCAATGTTACTGGAAAACAGAGATGCACCCACCTGTGGGAAAATGAATGGGTCAGATCTTGAAGCCGGGGCCTGCAGTACCTGCTCCCCACCTCCAGCTTCTTCTCCTCTCCTAAAGGGAACAACATAGAAGAACAAGTGGGGGAGGCAAGGCCATCCCTAGCCAGCTGGGCACCTTCACACAAATTAGAAAAAGACTCTCCTTCCCCAAGACTATTTCACCTCCACCATCATAAATTGGCACAAAATATACGCATATCAATGATGACTACAATTGGAATCGCATCCCCTGGGGTTGTGCAGTGCCTAACTTGAACAACTGTGTGCAGTATCCCTGGGGCAGAGGATGACAGATATTATAGGAAATGCTTCATTATGAGAATCAGGACATCTGTGTTACTCCACAGCTCTGCTTCTAACTTATCGAAGTAGACAGCTCTCCCGGTAGAACTCTAAGCGACCAAGACTGCACTTAATGACCCCAATCCCAGGTCTGGGCACCTGACCAAAGCTGGGCCAATTACATTCTGTCTCCTGAGAACTTGGAACTGGGACAGTTTCTGCTGGTCCCTTGGACTGGGGATGTGCAAACCAGGGAGGGGTGTGTGCGGCAAGGTTGGCGAGGGCCATGTTGGGCCACATGCTCGTCACCACCAGTCTGTTCAGAATACGAAGGAGATCAGTTGAGAGGCAGATCAATCAAGTGCAGAGCCAGAGAGTGAGAAAGTAAGAATTAAAGAGAGGCCTGTTGAGCCTCCTACTGGCTTTATAGTTTCTGGTTCTCCTCCACTGAGAAGCCCAAGCCGGGTCCTCCATCATCATAACCACTGGTTACCAGTGGCTGTTGAGTCAACTCTGACTCATGGTGACACCATGAATGTCAGAGTAGAATCGCGTTCCATAGTTTTCAGTGGTTGATTTTTCAGAAGTAGATCATAGGGCTTTCTTCTGAGGCACTTCTAGGTGGACTCAAACCTTCAACCTTTCAGTTATCAGCCAAGCTCATTAACCATTTGCACCGCCCAGGACTCCATTATTATGTTGCTGTTGTTGTTAGGTGGCGTCAAGTCAGTTCCAACTCAACAGCAACCCTATGTATAACAGAACAAAACACTGCCTGGTCCTGCGCCATCCTCACAATCATTGCTACGTTTGAGCCCATTGTTGCAGTCACTATGTCAATGCATTTCCTTGAGGGTCTTCTCCTGGACAGTCCTCTCCAGGGACTCTCCTGATAACATGTCCAGAGTATGTGAGACAAAGTCTCGCCATCCTCTCGTCTAGAGAGCATTCTAGCTATACTTCTTTCAAGGCAGATTTGTTCATTCTTCTGGCAGTCCATGGTATAGTTAATATTCTTTGCCAACACCATAATCCAAAGGCATCAATTCTTCTTTGACCTTCCTTATTCACTGTCCAGCTTTTGCATGCATATGAGGAAATTGAAAATACCATGGCTTGGGTCAGGTGCAACTTAGTCCTCAAAGTGACATCTTTGCTTTTTAACACTTTGAAGAGATCTGTTGCAGCAGATTTGCCTAATGCAACACGTCATTTGATTTCTTGACTGCTGCTTCCATAGGTGTTGATTATGGATCCAAGTAAAATGGAATCCTTGACAACTTCAATATTTTCTTTTTTATCATGGTGTTCTTTATAATTCATCATCTGAACCTGCTTGAGTGGGTTTCTGTTACTTGCAGCCAAAATAATTTGGATTAAGACTCTCAACTTAGAAGAGTTTCTTGGGCTCTCTGAGGCTTAGTTTTCCACGAGGTAAAATGGTTGGTGATGGAATGATATGGTCTCTGAGATTCTTCCCAGTGCTGACATTTTGTGATTGTGATTCTAAGCAGTTCCCCATCCTCCACTGGATGGAGGTATAATGGGCTTTGTCCTCTTATTGAATCACAGCTCAGAGTCAACCAAGGTGAGAAGTGTCCCCAGAAACAAGTTAGAAGAAAAGAAGATTCCTAACGCTGCCCTCAAGGCCCCTCATGACCGGGGTCCCCAGTGTTACCGTCCCACCACAGGGCTTCTCACCAAACTCCAAGTCCTCATTCATTCTGGGCTTAGGGGACTGATAGTGAAGGGAAAGCCATTGTTGGGGGTGGTACCCCACCACCTCATCCAAGACTTCTGCTTTATCCCCTAGGAGCAGCAGGAACCCTGGTCTCAAATCTTCACTTATTAGCTGGGTGTCCTTGGACAAGCCAGTTAACTGTTCTGAGCCTCAGTGTCCAGGTCTGTAAAGTGGGAATGATAATGGTACCCACCTCAAGAGGTTGTGAGAGACATGTATGAAGATGATATGGATGACCTGAACTTGTCGCCATCGAGTCAATTCTGACTCATAGCAACTCTGTAGGACAGAGTGGAACTACCCCATAGGGTTTCCAAGAAGTGGCTGGTGGATTTGAACTATTGACCTTTTGGTTAGCAACCGAGCTCTTAATCACTGCACCACCGGGGTTCCAATATGCATGAGGAAACTCTTTCTAATTAGTAAAATTTTATACCAATGTCAAGGATTATTTTCTCTTCCCCCGTGAACATTCCCAGCCACTTCTCTCTGGCTCTGGGTGTCTCTGGCTATGTAAGCCACTGCTAAAAATCCATCAAATCCTCTCTGTTCCCACGGGACCTTGTTTTCTTCAATATCACCGTTAGATCTACTGGGGCTACATAAATTTACCACACTAGATTATAATTTTTTTTGATGATAAAATACCTACCAGGTCTTGAGCACTTACTATATGCTAAGCTCATTCCAAATGTTATCTTAGCCTATCGTCACAACCCACCATTTTAGGAATGATGAAACCGAAGCTCAGAGATGTTAGGCTACTATCCTGAGTACATGAAAGAGCCAAGACTCAACTGCAAGTTTGTCTGTGGTAGGCTGTTTCCTAAGACGGACACAACAAACCCTCCCATCTGCATGCTCTTTTTTCACTTATTAAATTGAGATATAATTCATATGCCATTAAACTCACACTTTAGAAGTATTTGATTCAATGGTTTTTGGTATATTCAAAAAGTTGTACAACCATCACCATCTAATCCTAGAATACTGTCATCAACCTAAAAAGAAACCCCATACCTATAAGCAGACACTCCCCCCGCCCCAGTCCCCAGCAAACACTAATCTACTTCCTGTTTCTGTGATTTGCCTGTTCTAGACATTTTATATAAATGGAATTATATAATATGTGGCCCTTTGTATCTGACTTCTTTCACCTAGTATATTTTCAAAACTCATCTATGTTGAGGCATTTATCAGTACTTCATTCCTTTTTAATGGCTGAATGATATTATACTGCATGGATATATCACATTTTGTTTATCCATTCATTAATTCTCTTGTGAATATACCTAAAAGTGGAATTGTTAGGTTATTGGTAACTCTATGTTTAACTTTTTAGGAACTGCTACTTTTCCAAGGTGGTAGAAGTGAAACTCTGAGACCTCCAGGTCAACGCCTTAAGAGCCTGGTGGCTTCCATTTTTGCCCTCTTGAAAGCCAACTGCCTTATAAAGAAGCTTGGGCTAGGCCTCTGAATGATGAGAGAGCACATGAAGAGAGAAGTCCCAACCTTCCGGCCGTCCCCGTGAAAGCCCCAAACATGTGAGTGAGGCCAACTTGGACCTTCCAGCCCAACCCACCCCAGCTACCAGCGAAATGCAGCTGCATGGGTGCGTCCAGAGATCATCAGAGTTACCTAGCCAACCCATGGAACTGTTAAAAATACTACACTGTAGCTATTCTATGCCCAAAGTTTTGGGGTTGTTTGTCTCCTTCATCTTGGTATCCACTACTTGGGCAAGAAAAGCAAAGAATGCTCTAAAACTTCCCGTTTCTTTCTGGCCTGGGGGAGGATAATCCAAGGGGTAAGAACAGAGAAATGGTCCCAGAAGAGACACGAGGAAGCAGGCACTAGTGGGAGGGCTGCTGTATTCCTGCTGAATGTTAGGAAATCAGCAACACCTCATCATAGAGGCGACTAGGTCAGCATTTCCTAAAACTCTGTCATTGATTACATCCTTTGTGGACTTTTTAAAACATATATATCACCTACACTGTTATTTGCTCAATATTTTACCTTAAAATGACTTGTTTTTAATTCAAATATGTATAACATATATATTGATAACACAATCTTAAGTGAAAAATCAAATAAATAAATAAACCTGTTGCCATCAAGTTGATTATGACCCACAGTGACCCTATAAGACAGAGTAGAACGGCCCCATAGGGTTTCCAAGGAGCAGCTGGTGGATTCAAACTGATGACCTTTTGGTTAGCAGCTGAACTCTTAAGTAGTACACCACCAGGGCTCTTCAATGCATAGAAGAGAACCATAAAAATGAAAAAGTTTATTAAACCCTAGCTAGGTTCTCTGGACTGCCAAAATTACCAGCACCAGGCCTGCACTCTATTCGTTAAACTAGGCAGTGATAGAAAGTTGGTAAAGGCATATTAGCACCACACCGAGACTTTTTCTTTTATGTAATTAGGAGGATTGATGGAGAATAGGAAAGAGAATAATGTTCCCATTATTTAACTTGATGCTATTTAATGCTATGTCTGTGTACAACTGAAAAATCTTTGGAACCTATTACTCATACTTTGGGAAACACTGCATCTCTTGGGTTTACTGCAAATAGGAGCTGTCCTCCCTTTTATCAGCTCAAATATTTCCCCCTTATTTTAGAATATCATAAGTAAAACTATTATCCATGATCCCTTACCCATAAATCATGAAGTGGAGACATGTATGTGTGTGTATTTTGGGGGGATGTTCTTAGATATACTTGAAATAGTAATGGGGTTGTGCAACTTTTTTGTGTTCTTAGCATCCATTCCATTTTCTCCCAGTAATGACCTTCAGTTTTCCTTCAAGGTTTAGCACTCTCATTTCTCATCCTATATGGTTCAGTGGAGGTTCCACTGTTTAGGCATTGAGTATGTGACCCAGGCTTGAGCCAATTAACACATCAAACTACCCTGGTCACAGTGTTTGGCTCATGGTTGGGCATGGGACCCAATCGAAGATGAGATATTTGCCAGGAATACTGCCTTGGAGGAAGGTGTTCTTCACATGCTGAGCTAAAACTCGAGAGGATGAAAGGTCTGGAGCAGTGTCTACCAGCCTGCTACCATGAAATGTGAGCCTGCCTGGGAATAACACCCATCCATAAGAGAAGCTAATAGATAATAATAGATGGATTGGTGGGGGTGGGGGGGTGAGTGGGTGGGTGGATGGATGGATGGATGGATGGATGGATGGATGGATGGATGGATGGATGGATGGATGGATGGATGGATGGATGGATGGATGATGGATGGATGGATGGATGGATGGATGGATGGATGGATGGATGGATGGATGGATGGATGGATGGATGGTTAGGTAGGCAGATGATAGACAGACAGATGATAGGTAGAAATCTGCTGGCATCACTTCAGAATCCGCATTCAGCCATACCTGAAACCAGCCCACCCATAGATTTTTCACTTAGGTGAACTAAGCTGATAAATTCACTTTTTGTTTAAACCAATTTAAGTTGGAGTTAAGCTTTCTCTAGTTTAGACTGTGATCTCCATGCAACATGGAACAAAAGAGTCCTGAGAGAGCGAAGGCTGGGCAGAATGTCAGTACTTGAAGATTCTTTGAGAAGTATCTTGAATTGAACCAAAAACCACTTACTGGCCACCACACCATGTCCCCTCCAGCCAAGAAGTAGCCTTTCACAGTGTCTCTTTTGGCCTTCACTGTGGACTGAAACAAAGAAGAGGGAAAATATTAGCAATTAGAGCCATTCCAAAATGGCCTGGGTGAGGAATTTGCAAACTGGGAATCCAAAGGGACAGGTTTTCCCTGAAATGTGTTTTGACATATGGTTTTAAAGAAAATTTGAATTTGCCTTTACAGGAGACATAAACTCTTCAGATCAACCCAGCCCCACCACTCCCTGCTTCACATATTTATGATAACTTACTTAACCCCCTACCCCACTAGACATTTGAGATTTAGATGCCTAGCTTGACTAAGAAAGCTTATAACGGATACCATTTATGGGGTGTTTACTATGTGCCAGATATTATGTAAACATTTTATAACCATTATCTCATTTCAATCCTTACCAACCCATATGAGGTAGGTATTGCTAGACCACGTGATAGATGAAAAAACTGGGGCTCAGAAGCAGTCATATCTAATGCAGTATTTCTAGCTTGTGGCAGGGCTGAGAATCCAAACCCAGGTCAGCCTGATTTTGGAGCCCATCCTCCTTGCTCACCTATAAAACTGTCTTCTGTCATTGAAAGTGTTCAAGTAGAGACATTTGGCCACTAAGTAGCTTGTGTAAACTTGGATTTGTTGTTGAACTTCTCTGAGCGTCTCTATGCAATGTTCATGAGGGCGTTCTTAGTCTGGGTGGGAGATAGCACAAAATGGTACCTCTTCCAGCCCCTACAAATGATCTTGCTGTACAAAACAGACACTGTGGCTCATTCCTGCTGAACCTTGACACCGGAAGTATTGTCTAAGAATCAAGAACTCTTTGTGCTCAAGGGGATATGAAGAGGGTCATCTAAATCCAGACGTTCCCAAACCAATGATACATCAGAGTCAACTGGTTCTCTTGTGAAACTACAGATCCCTACAAACCCTAACCTTCACCCTAACTCTAATCCTAATACTGATCCCAAGTCTTTGTAAGTCTAAAGTCCTTATTCTTAATGATCTGTTCATCTCAGTATCTCTTGCTAAGGTGGGAGAAACACAGGTCAGATCCATGGTCTTTGGGATGCCCAGCACATTTTTTTCCATTTTTGACCTAGAGGAGGGAAGCTAAAGGGTAAGAGTAGAGAAATATTCCACAGAAGAGTCAGTTCAAAGTGGACATACCCCAGTGGAGTATAGTTTTCAAGTCCTTTTACAGGTGACCTGAAAACCAGAGAGCTGCACTGTCTTTTTTCCAAAGGTACTGATCTCCTTAATATGTAAAGACCTCTTAAGAATTGATAATAAAAAGAGCAATCCCTTGAAGTCTTCTTAAAACCAAACAATAGTTTAGCTTAACTAATAAAAAACGTTTTTTTTAATAAAGAACTTGGAAACCCTGGTGGCATAGTGGTTAAGTGCTACGGCTGCTAACCAAAGGGTTGGCAGTTTGAATTTACTAGGCACCCCTTGGAAACTCTTTGGGACAGTTCTACTCTGTCCTGTAGGATCGTTATGAGTCAGAATCGACTAGATGGCAATGGATTTGGTTTTGTTTTTAGTAAAGAATATCTGCCTTGATCATTGCGCTCTTTTAAGATCTATCTTTAAAAAACAATAAAATAAAATATAAACCATTGCTGTTGAGTCGATTCCAACTCATAGTAACCCTATAGAAGAGAGTAGAACTGTCTCATAGGAGTGGCTGAGTTGATTCAAACAGCCTACCTTTTGGTTAGCAGTTGAGTTCTTAACCACTGTGCCACCAGGACTCCTATATGAGATCACATCTAAAACAGCAACTCGAAAGATTAGAGAGGAAACTCAGTGGGCAGTGAGTTTATGTTAATGGGGGAGGAACAACTTGGAAAAGGAGAGTGAGAACTCTTCACCGAATGTCATTTTAAGTTGTTTTTATTTTTGAACCATGTGACTGTATTACTTTTAAAAACAATCTTTAAACTAAAAAAAAAAAAAAAAAGAGCATGGGCTTCAAAGTAAATGAGATGTAGATTCTAGCCCCAAGTCTCCTAACTTACTAACAGGATAAGAAATTTAAATTCTTTAAACCTCAGTTTCCTTTTCTGTAAAATGGGTATAGTAATATTTTTAGGGGCATGTGCAAATTGCATGAGCTAATGTAAGTAAAAGTGCTTAACTTAGCACAGTGCCTGCTACAGAGAATCAACAATCAATGTGTTTTTTAAACAGCACCATTCTGAATACTCCATGACTTGAGCAGTTTCTTCCTTGCTCTCTCAGTTAGAATCTTATCTCCAAAATAATAGGGTTGGCTCAGGGCCTGTGGCCTGATCTTTCCTTGTCTCCCCACCCCTCACCGGCCTGGCTTACCCACAGTCCAACAGCGAGGACAAAGAGCAAGTATAGAACCAGCACTGCAATGTCACCTGGCTCCAGGTTCCTCTGGGGAAATGCCTCAAGGGGATCCGACTGCGGGGGTTCAGGGCTGCTGGTGCTGCTCTCCATGGTCCTGAACAAAATCTTCAAACCTGCAGAAGTGTAATTGCGTGTCAGATGCCAGAATTTGGCTTCACTCATTCTACCCACGAATAGCTGTTTCCATGGGGCATCCAAGCAACAGGTTACACATGGAGGGATGTGTGAGGGAGACCGAGTGAGTCTCCTTCAGGAAGGCAGATTCACCCATCCATCCATCCTTCCATCCATCCATCCATCGATCCGTCCATCCACCCATCCATCTACTCATTCACTCAGTAAATATTTACAATGAAGTCGCATCAAATACAGAGCTAATTTTCACCAATTCAACCACTCACTTGGCAAAATATAAAAACATAAACAATTTAAATAGCACAGATGGTTTCACCATCCTCATCCACTTAGTAAGCACAAACCCAGGAACGAGAGGAAATGAGACAATTCCCACTTCTGAGGAACCTCACAGCTGGGTAAGGATTGAGCCAAGGGTTTTACCTGAGGTTCAGCCAAAGACACTGTAATTTTGTTCCAATGCTGGGCTATGCCCATAAAATTACATCTGTCATAAACACCAGTATAGTACCTACTACATGCCAGGCATCATTCTAAGTGTCTACAAACCTACAGAATGGACACTATTACTACCATCCCTATTTTACAGATGGAGAAACTGGAGTACAGAGAAGCAACTTGTCCAAGGTAATAAAAAAATATATACTACCTGGTAATTCTTTGTTATAGGAGCCGTGGTGGCACAACGGTTAAGTACTTGGCTGCTATCTGAAAGGTTGGTGATTCTAACCCACAAAGCA
The DNA here is from genome assembly GCF_024166365.1 of Elephas maximus indicus. Classification (NCBI taxonomy): domain Eukaryota; kingdom Metazoa; phylum Chordata; class Mammalia; order Proboscidea; family Elephantidae; genus Elephas; species Elephas maximus. Next base: position 85,057,154 of record NC_064830.1, on the reverse strand, counting down.
GCTCTGAGCGAGAAAGATGTAGTGATCGTCTCCTGTAAAGACTATCTTAGAAAAACTTATGGAGCAGTTTTACTCTGTTGCATGGAGTCGCTGAGTTGGAATTGATTTGATGGCACACAACAGCAATTATTTGTTATAGGTGGCTGCCCTGTGCATTGCACCATCACTGCCCTCTACCCAAAAGATATCAGTAGCACCCACTCCCCAGTTCAAAAAAATGTTCCCAGGGGCAAAAAAAACCTCCTTCCCCCCACACACCCACATATTGAGAAGCACTACTTTAGAGGCATAAAAGAGAACGCTCACTTGGAGAAGATGCCTCCAGGGGGCGCTCAATGATCTGTAAGTTCCCTTCGCCTGGCCAAGTGTAGCTTTGAACTCTCTCTAGGGCTGGGCCTCACTCTTGTTCATGTTGACGGGAAGCTCACAGCTTCTTGGACCTGGGACATGGAGGCCCTCTCCAAGGAAGAAAAGGCCCAAGTAACCATTGATCCATTGCATGTATGGAGAGAAAAGAAGAAAGGGAGGGAGAAAAAAGAAGGGAGAGGGAAGACACGCAGAGTCGCCAGCATTGGGCAATCCCAGCTCAGACACTTACCAACTATAATGCAAAAGAAGTAGCAGAAGCCAGAATTCCCACCCAGACTACCCATCACCTCTCTGAGCCTCAGTTAGATCTAGGTTTTATTGTCATCAGTAAAATGGGATGATAGTAATAATACCTGCTCAAGACTAACCTAACTGAGCCAGAGACCTGCAAAATCTTAGTGCAAGAAAGGGGGAAGGGAGGCTGGAGTTGGAGGCCCCTTCTGGGGTGAGAGTGGCGTTTCCTAACGGAGAGTTAAACCAAGAAATGCAGATTCTGGAAGTTTGGGGAGGAGGGGGGTTAGACTGTCCTTAAGGGTTGTCTCAAGGGTGAAGCCCCTAGTAGGTGTCCACTGCTCTTATCCCACTTCACAGGTGAGGAAGTTGAGGCCCAGAGAAGTTTAGGATCAGGTCTAAAGTCACACAGCTGAGGTTGTGGTAAAGCCAGGAATCAAATCCAAGTCTGTCTGATTTCAGAGCCTGCCCCTTGCAAAACAGGGGACTTAGGGGAAGATGAAGATTAAGGGCATAGGAAACAGCTTAAGGTGGAGTTCGATGATGAATTGGGGAGGGAGGGAGGTTGTTCTAGAATTCAGTAGATCTAAAAGGGAGGAGGGGTCCTGGTGGTGGAGTGCTTAAGAGCTACGGCTGCTAAGCAAAAAGTCTACAGTTCGGATCCACCAGCTGCTCCTTGGAAACCATGTGGGGCAGTTCTACTCTGTCCTATAGGGTCACTATGAGTCGGAACTGACTCAACAGCAATGGGTTTGTTTTTGTTTTTTTTTTTTTAAGAGAGGAAGGAGAGGAGACAGGGCAGTGGGCTGCCTGGTAAGCCTGCCCTCCCCTCGTCCCTGGCCCTCTCCTCGGCTTCCACACCTCTGCCTGCCAGGCACGGAGAGGCGGGAGCTGCTCGGCACAGAACAGATAAACAAGTCATTCATCAATGCTCTCAGGCTTTCAGGCCAAGCAGCCGGGGAGGCTGGTACCGACTCCAAGCTCTTCCTGAGTCCCAGGGAGGTGGGGGCCCTGGCCAGGAGGGACCTGGCCCTGTGTTCACGGTGGAAATAAGAGCATCAAGCAGAGAAGTGGTGGAACCTGAGTGCTGCGGCCACAAGTGCCACCAGTTCACAGCATGAGCTTGCCTGAGAACCGGCCCCACCCCCAGGCCTCAATGTGCCCCTTCTTCAACGAATATGCACTACATGCATAACAATAAAAAAAATAATAATCATCTCTAAAATTCAGCGAGTACTACTTCTAATTAAGTGCCTGGCACAGAGCTCACTTACATTTTTCATTTTATTTAATCCTCATGTCAGCCCTGTGGTGCAAGCACTATTATACCTCAATTTACAGGGGGAAACGGAGGCACAAAGAGATCAAAGACATCTGGGTTCAGGTCCTGGCTCTGCCGTTTACTTCTAGGTAAGTGTCAGAGGTGAGATTTGAACCCATGTCCTAAACCCAAGCTTGTTGCATTATCCGGTGCTAACTAGTCTGTCTTCCTTTCCTCTCTTCCCCCTGCCTTTCTATTCTTCTTTCTCACCTCCCTTCCTTTCCTCCTTCCTTCCCTCTTTCTCAGTTTCTTTTCCACAAACATTTATTAGGCACCAACTGTGTCCTAGGCTCTGTGCTAGGCACTGGGGACTTAGTGCAACAAAGATTTCTCGGGTACCAGCTGTGTGCCAGGCTCTGTGCTAGGCATTGGAGATTCAGAGGAAGATTTCTCGGGTACCAGCTGTGTGCCAGGCTCTGTGCTAGGCATTGGAGATTCAGTGGAACAAACATTTATTGGGCACCAGCTGTGTGTCAGGCTCTGTGCCCTGGTCTCCATCCTCACAGGGTTTTCATCCCAGCACCTTGCAAAAGCTGTATGTGCCCAGAACTATCAGTGAAATGATCCCAAGGACCCTTGCCCTGTGATTCTTTGTTTCCAGCCTGCCTGGGGCGGGGCGGGGGGGAGGGCAGGGGGGAGGATGTCAAGCTGGGGGTGGGCTACTGCTTCATGTCTTGTGGGAGGAGAGGGCAAAGAGTTGGCTCAGTTAACAGTAGATTGTGCATAGCGGGTGTCATAACAAAGGCTTTGTTCTCAGGCAGAACAGCCTGCCCTTGAGGTCCTTATTGGCAAAAGAACAACAGGAAGCCTAGCCAAGGAGGGATTGCTTCTCTCCCTCTTCCTTTTGGCCATTTGCATAATTTGCTAAGGTAGCTATCAAAACTTTCCATGCCTCAGTTCCAGGAAAAGATTGTGAAATGTGCCAGCACATGGCTCCGGCCACCAATGGGGTGGGTGCTCCTGTTGTATTACCTGCATTTTCCTAGTCTGGCTGCTGTGTGCTCTCCCACTGGTGTGGGCTACATTATTCTCTATAACTTGTGTATGTTCAAGACATTTCATAATGAAAGAAGATCAGAAACAAATAGAACAAGATTCACAGCACGCAACCACCTGTGTATATTAAAAACAAGGAACGCTGGTGGTGCAAACAGTTAAGCACTCAGCTACTAACCAAAATGTTGGTGGTTCGAACTTACCCAGCAGCTCCTCAGGAGAAAGACCTGGCAATCTCCTTCTGTAAAGATTATAGCCAAGAAAACTTTATGGGGGCAGTTCTACTTTGTCACGTGGAGTCACTATGAGTCAAAATTGACTCGACAGCAACTAACAACAATAACATATTAAAAACACTCAAAGGTACAAAATAATAGTACTAAGTATTTTTGCAAGGAGGCAGGCATATTTATGGACAAATATCAAACATGTTAGAGAGGGAACCAGGAGTGGCAGGGATTGGCATGAGGAGACAGAGAAAGAGAGAAAAGTATGGTGGTTCTGCACTTGACCAAAGATAAGGACATGTTGTTGTTGTTAGGTGCAAGTCAATTCCGACTCAAAGTGGCCATATGCACAACAGAACAAAACACTGCCGGGTCCTGCACCATCCTCACAATCATTGTTATGTTTGAGCCCATTGTTGCAGCCATTGTGTCAATCCATCTCGTTGAGGGTCTTTGTTTTTTTGCTGACCCTCTACTTTACCAAGCATGGTGTCCTTCTCCAGGGACTGATCCCTCCTAATAACATGTCCAAAGTACGTGAGATGAAGTCTCCCCGTCCTTGCTTCTAAGGAGCATTCTGGCTGTACTTCCTCCAAGACAGATTTGTTGGCTCTCCTGGCAGTCCATGGTATATTCAATATTCTTTGCTAACACCATGATTCAAAGGCGTCAGTTCTTCTTCAGTCTTCCTTATTCATCGTCCAGCTTTCACATGTGTATGAGATGATTGCAAATACCATGGCTTGGGTCAGGTGCACCTTAGTCCTCAAAGATGAAGACGTGCTACCACCTCATTGCAAAGTTTTATTATGGGCTAAAGCTGTCCAGGAAACAGCTGTGTTATTGTGAAGTGTAATGACTTTAGAGCTGCACTGCCCTGGTTCAAATCCCAGCTCGATCTCTTACTAGTTCTGACCTCTCTGAGCCTCAGTTTTCGATCTATAAAATGGGAATAATAATCATAAGTATGTCACAGGTTTGTTGAAAGCAGTAGACAAGTTCATTACATAATGTGACCAGGCACAGAGCACTTGGTCTGTAATCATCCTTTTTAAAACAATTAAAAAAAAAAAAGCACGGACTTTGTGGTCAGGCAGACCTGGGCCACGCACATGCATGAATCTTATTTTAAATACACAGCAAACCCAAGAGGCCAGGTCTCTGATTAACCCCACTGAAAGTGAGGAAATCATGGCTGAGCAAGGTTGAGGGCTGTGCTCAAGGTCATGCAGCTGGTAAATGACTGAACTGAGACTCTAACCCAGACTTAGTCCCAAAACCCCTAACCATCCCCTGGCACGTGGACCCTGGGCAGGGAAAATTCCAGATGTGATAACAAGGGTGGCACAGACCACAACCCCCAGGCTGGCAGCCACCCACAGCCTTGCCCACCATTCCTGGTGGGTACCTGCAACAGATATAGCTGCCCATTCCACAGCCCCAAGCTGGGCCTCGGACTAGGCGGAGTTCAGGAGGCCAGGGGAGACTGGTGGTGGAAGCAGCACTAATTCAGAGGGAGAGGGCCAATTCTATAATGTAGAGAGGGGCCACCAGAGCCTAGGGCTGCAGAAGGAAGGAGGTGAAGATCCCATCTCCGGCCTCCTTGACCAGTTGATGCTGTGGGGTTCGTTAGGAACAGGTCTCTAGAAAAAGGCTGAGAGAACAGCTTCCAGGGGACTTTGGGCTGCACCGGAGGCCTAGACTGTCCTCAGCCCATTAGGAAGAGCCACACACAGCTCTGGTAATTAGGAAAGAAACATTAGGCATTGTAGGGAGGGTAGCTTTCCCCATGTGGTTCACAGGATATAACAGATACGCTCATTGAGTACAGAGACCTCTGGGTGACCATTCTCGTCCACCCACCTTGTCTCTTCAGTGACGATTCCTAGGGAGAATCAAAGACACAAGACCACATTTGGAGCCCCAGGCCCTTCTGTCCAAATGCCCACCAGGCACCTCTCTTAGAATCCTACTGACATCTCACCTTGTCATGTCCAAGTCAGAGACCAGGTTACTCAATGCCAAACGTGTCCTTCCAGTCTTCCCCAACTCACTAAAGGGCAACTTCATCTACCTGCTACTTATGCCAGAAATTTGAGTCCTTGAGACATTCATTCATTCATTCATTCATTCATTCAGCAAGTGGTCTGTGAGCACCTACTCTGTGCCAGGCACTCCGTCTAAGCACCAAGGGTGCCATGGCAAGCAAACATACCCTCGAAGAATGCAGCATCTCTTTCTCAACCCCCAGAATCTTTTCATCCCCAATTCCATTCTATTCTGCTTCCAAAGTAGACCTTTACCACCCATTTTCATCTTTCCTTCTATCGCCCTCAACCAAGCCACCATCCCTCTGTCTAGAGCAAGAACGTCCCCTCTTGCCTCCCCAATGCCACTTTTGCTTCCTTCTAATCCACTCCCCGTACAGAAGCCCAAGAGATCTTTGAACATAGATCAGCGCATTTTACTGCTCAAAACACTCAGTGCCTGTTTGCTCTGTGATACTCCCCAGCCTCATTTCACACTTCTTTCTATTCCATGAATGCTATTCTTGGGCTCAGAGTCTTTGCCAATCTGTTCCTTCTGCCTGTAATGCTCCTCCCTGTGCTCTTTGCTGGATGAACTCCTACTCATCCTTTAAATGCCTGCCTACTGTCAAATCCCCAAAGGAGTCTTCTCTTAGCTTCAATCTAAATTGGGTCCCTGCCTTAGTTACCTAGTGCTGCTAAAACAAAAATAACAAAAATACAAGTGGATGGCTTTAACAAACAGAAATTTATTCTCAGAGTCTAGGAGGCTGAATTCAGGGTGCCAGCTTTGTCTCTCTGTCGGCTCTGGAGGAAGGTCCTTGTCGTTGATCTTCCCCTGGTCAAGGAGCTTCTCAGCCCAGGGACCCCTGGGTCCAAAAGGTGAGCTCTTCTCCTGGCTCTAGTTTCTTGGAGGTGTGTTGTCCCCCAGTCTCTCTGCTCCCTTCTCTTTTTTATATCTCAAAATAGATTGACTCAACCTTCTGGATTGAGTCCTGCCTCATTAATACAACTGCTGCTAATCCCGTTTAGGAAAATCACATCAGATGACAAAATAGTGAACAATCACACAATACTGGGAATCATGGCCTCACCAAGTTGACACATATTTGGGGGGACACAATCCAATCCACAACAGTTCCTTAGTTGTTCACTCTTCACAAACACAACTTCTCATTGCAGTTTAGTCTAGTGTGACATTTAATGTGTACAATTCTCTTCACTAGTGCCTGTCTCCATGAAGGCAGGGACAGCATTTATCTTACTCACATTGTGTCTCTGGCATTTGGCCCAAAGCCGGCAATCAGTAAGCACTTGTATAACAAACATATGCAGGAATTTCAGAACCTTTCCTATATGCCTTTGCACATTTTGACCCCACAAATGCAGGGGTGCAGCATTCCTCAAAGTCCAGGCCCCAGGACACCCTTCCCCAGAAATATTGCACAGAACACCATCTGAGAACCCCTGGTATTGTGGATAAACACGTGGGCGTGGGAGCTGGACTACCTGAGTTGGAGTCCCAGCTTTGCCACTTGCTCTCTGTGTGACCTCGGGCAAGTTGATTACTGTCTCTGTGTCTCTGGCTATCACTTCGGGATGGCTGAGCCTACTGGGTTATTGCGTGAGTTAGACCAGATCCTGTTTGTGACGCTCTTGGCACACGGCCACCATGTACCGGGAGAACTAACATTTGCCTTGTTAGTAGCGGCCGCAGCATAACACAGTCCTCCAGCTATTGCTGTTACCGTTGCTATTTCCACCTGCATTATCTTACTTGGTCCTTGTGAGCACGCCATACCTGTGGGCTGGGCTGGGATTCACAGCCCCATTTGCCAGATAAGGAACCTAAGGCTCAGGGAGGTAAAGTGACTGACTGTCCCAGCGTCCCTGAGCTTGGTCAGTGGAAGACCAAGGACCCACGCCTGGTGCTACTGGCTTCCAGCTTCATGACACAATGTCTATCCCCCCAAACATGTCCTTTGCTAGGGATGTGATAGCCTTCTCCACAGAGAGGAGTGGTGGTCCTATGCTTCATAGCTGGAGGTCTCTCTGCCAGCCTGTCTCGCAGCTTGGAGAGGGATGTCAGTTCTGGGACGGGGTGTGTCTTACCTTACTCTGGATGCGGGGCTCACCTGCCCCTGTCGGTGGCTTCTGAGGCAGAAGGAGGCTGAGATGGCTGAGAGAAGAGAGGCACCTGGGCTCCTCTCTCGTCCGAGAGCTCGAGAAGACAGTGCTGACCCTCCTTCCTGTGTCGCCTGCGGCTGACAGAGCCTTCACACAGGTCAAACTCCAAACTCCAGCCTCAGCTGCAGCAGGGGTTAAAGGAAGCATGAATGATTCCCGAGGGCCAGCCTGGAACCCTTGAACTCTGGGCAGGCTCCTGCCCCTGGCTCCTGCCCAGGGTCCTTCAGGGAAGGCAGCAGGCCCTGGGTTCTGCCCACACTGCCTCCGGCAGGGCCCTCACCTGGTGGGGCCCCATGGTAGGGAAGACTGGGGAGAGGCTGGAGCCCTGGCACCGTCCTGCTTCACTCACCCACTCTGCCACTGTCCTGCCTCCACGCTGGGGACGGGCAGGCTTGGGAAGAGCTGGAGGAAGGCGGGGGGGATGCTGGCGGGGGAGGCAGGGGATAAAGGGGAAGTCCCAGGAGGGCACTTAGAACAACAGCCTCGCCACTGCAGCGGCACAGTAACTACGGCCACTGCTGGGTCGGCCCCTTTTCCGTGCACTTCAGACCGAGACAGGGTACAGATGGGGGATCCACAGCCCAGAGAAATTGTCAGGAGAGACCAAGCCATGTGTGGTCAGGGACCACATCTGGTCCCACCGGGAAAAACAGTGGGTACAGTGGAAGGCTTTTGTGAGACACTCTGAACATTAAAAAAAAAAAAATTTTTTTTAATAGTTACTAGCGTTTGAAAAGCAAGAGACCTTAAACAAAATTCTATATTTCCCACTTTTCTAGAACAGTCAGAAGATCTGGCTACACCCAGCCCACACTACCATGGGAGAGCCATTGGCTGGAGCTGAGTCCAGCTGACGCAGACAGAGCCTTCCAGCCCACTCCCTTCTCTACTGTGCCTGCCCAGGCCCTGGGAGTCCTGAGTTTGGCAGCCCCTGGGTGGCACAAACAGTTAAGCACTTGGCTACTAACCGAAAAGTTGGCAGTTGGAAACCACCTAGAGGTGCCTTGGAAGAAATGCCTGGGCATCTACTTCCAAAAGGTCACAGTCATTGAAAACTCTGTGGAGCAGTTCTACTCTGCAAAAACCAGGTCACCCTGCACAAAAGGGGTCCATGAGTTGGAGTGAACTTGATGGCAACTGGCTTGGTTTTTGGTTTCTGTCTTCCTGGCACAGAGTGGTTCAGAAACAAGAGCGACGATGAATATTTTTACAATGCTTAGTATAGGTGTTTACTCACTAGGTTCTATTCCAAAGTTTATTAGTGATTATCAGGGCCAAGAGGGAGGGGGTAAGGGAAAAACATTGTTTAGACAGCACTGAGTTTCTGTTTGTGGTGATGGAAAACCTGACAAAGGACACTGGCGATGGTTGTACAATGTCATCAATGTAATTACAAAAAAAACCCAAACCCATTGTCGTCAAGTCGAGTCTAATTCATAGCACGCCATAGGATAGAGTAGAACTGCCACATAGGGTTTCCAAGGAGTGGCTGGCGGATTTGAACTGCTCACCTTTTGGTTAGCAGCCTGAACTCTTAACCACTGCGCCACCAGGTGCCACTGAATTGTATATGTAAAAAATGTTGAATTGGCAAATGTTGTGTTATACATACTTTTTACAACCACAATAATAACAATAATAAAAGATAGGTGCTATTATTGGGTCCCCCCCCAAAAAATTTTTTTTTTTCACTGATGAGGAGACAGAGGTAGTGACATGCCCAAGGTTACCCAGCTAGTAAGCGGCAGAGCCAGGATTTGAACCCTGGCCATTTAGTTCCAGAGCCCGGCCTCTTAACAGAAGCAGTGGGCAAGGTTTAGAGATGCACCAGGATTGGTCTGGACAGAGGGTGGCCTGGATGACCAAAGACCTGGAGGTTGGACTGACTTTGCATCATGGGGCCCTACAGGACAGAAGTCTGCCCAAGGGACAGATGTACAGAAGCAACAACTGGGACTGGAGAAGGGGACAGAGACAGAGGGCCAGGGAATGGACGGCCTCAGACATTGATTGTAGCCAGAGGCCATAACAACAGCAAAGGCAGTGGGGTACCACAGGAGGTACATTGCTTCATCCAACTGGGATCCAGTCCTGACTTTTGGGGGCACATCTGGGGGCCTTGGCTATGCTCCAGGGCCACGCTGCCTATAAAGGAGGCATGTAAATGAGTGAAGAGGGCCAGGTGGGGCTGTGGCCAACTGGAGAGCACATGTACCCAGTGAAGAGGCCAATCATAACTTCTGATTGTTCTACAAAAGTAGGAAGTCCAGAATTTTGTATAAAGCCTTGTAACTATTAATCTGTGAGGGCTGGATGTGGCTCACTGCCTACTGGCTCGTCATCTCTGACACCTTCTCTGATTGTCAGGCTTTTTGGGTTTTACCCTCCTGTTACGGATTGAGTAGTGTCCCCCAAAGATATGTGTCAACTTGACTAGGCCATGATTCCCAGTATTGTGTAGTTGTTCTCCATTTTGTGATCCTGATGTAATTTTCCTATGTTTTGTAAATCCTAATCTCTGCCTGTGGTTAATGAGGCAAGATTCGTTTATGTTAAGGAGGATTAGGGTGGGATGCAACACGCTTACTCAGGTCACAGCCCTGATATGACATAAGGGGAGTTTCCCTGGAGTGTGCCCTGCATCACCTTTTATCTTACAAGAGATAAAAGGAGAGAGAAGTGAGTAGAGAGATAGGAACCTCACGCCACCCAGAAAGAAGTGCCGGGAGCAGAGCGCATCCTTTGGACCTGGGGTCTCTCTGCTGAGAAGTTCCTAGACCAGTGAAAGATTGATGACAAGGATCTTCCCCCCAGAGTCGACAGAGAAAGGCTTCCCCTAGAGCTGGTGCCCTGAATTTGGACTACTAGCCTCCTAAACTGTGAGAGAATAAAATTGTCTTTGCCAAAGCTATCCACTTGTGGTATTTCTGTTGCAGCAACACCAGAGATCTAAGACACCGCCCTTGGTGCTGTAAAGAATAGGAGAGCACGATGACACATTCACTTTGGAGGACTATTTGGAAGTTTCTTACAAAGTTAACCTATGAGCCGGCAATTCCTCTCCTAGGTAATTATCAAGCAAAATGAAAAAAAGACTTGTACACAAATGTTCATTGAAACCTTATTGAAAATAGTGGAAAAAACCCAAATGTCCGTCAACAGGTGAATGGATAAACAGACAGTGGTGCTTTCATACACCATGGAATTCTACTGAGCAATAAAAAGGTGATAAATGCCTGATACTCGCAATGCCTTGGCTGAATCTCAGAAATGCCATGCTGAGCAAAAAAAGCCAGATGTGAGAGTACATACTTTATGATTCCATTTGTATGAAGTTCAAGAACAATAAAAGTGTCAGAGAGTGGTAATCTAAAGTAGGAGATAGGAACTGACTGGGAAGGGGCCCAAGGGCATTTTCAGGTGATGGAAATTTCCATATCTTGACTTAGGCGGTAAATCATATGGGTGTATACAATTGTTCCACCGCCTGTCAGTCAGTTTGTCATACTGTGGTGGCCCTGTCAGTTTGTCTTACTGTGGTGGCTTGCATGTTGCTGTGATGCAGGAAGCTATGGCATTGGTATTTCAAATACCAGCAAGATCGCCCATGATGGACAGGTTTCAGTGGAGCTTCCAGACTAAGGCAGACTAGGAAGAAGGAGCTGATGATATACTTCCGAAAATTAGCCACTGAAAACCTTATGGATCACAAGAGAATATTCTTTGATATAGTGCTGGAAGACCAGCCCCCTAGGTTGGAAGGCACTCAAAAAATACACAGTGGCCGCAGCAATGGACTCGAGCATACCAACCAATTATGAAGATGGTGCAGGACATGGCAACGTTTTGTTTTGTTGTACATGGGAACCGACTCCACAACAGCTAAGGATAACAAAATACAGTTGTTAAAACCCGTTGAATGGAATGCTTGAGATTTGTGCATTTTTGTATGTAAACCACACCTAAGAATAATAGGTGAGAAGGTGTGAACAATGAGTTAGTTCAGCAAATACAGTTACTGTGACTGCATTGGTGATGACTGTTGTCCTTGCCCAGCTGGCACCTCCTAGGGTTTCGTTTCAGCCCATTGTCACCACATGAAAATGTGAGTCCCATGTCACCAAAGCACCTGATTTTTCATGAGAAACCCCAAAGTCTGGTTTCTCTGTGAGCTCTCCTGATTTACATGCATTGGCAAATCATTCAAAATTGACAGAAACTTTAAAAACATCATGTAAAGGTATGCGTGTGGCTGTCAGTAACTCTAACTCCAGTTGGCACTCTCCCTTGTCTGGACCGCCAGGCTGAACCCTACTCCAGGTAGTGACTTTCTTTGTGAATTTTCCACAGCCTTTTAAAAACACACCTCACCCACCCACACACATACCCCCAAATATTGCTATTTATTGTAACAACTGAAAGGACAAACCCTGAATGCTGAACTAGATCAGCTTTTCTACCCAGCAGGCAGGTGTGAGAGAGAGAGCCTCCACTTTGGGGTAAGACAGATACATTTTTGACTTAGTAGCGGTGGGACCTTGGGAAAGGCTTTCTGAGCATTTAATTTCCTCCTGCGTGAAAGAATATCTGTAGGGTATTGAAAAGAACCAACCAGTTGCCTTCAAGTCGATTTCAACTCATGATGGCCCCATGTGTGTCAGAGTAGAACTGTGTTCCATAGACTTTTCAGTGGCTAATTTTTCAGAAGTAGATGGCCAGGCCTTTCTTCTGAGGTATCTCTGGGTGGATCCACATTGCCAACCTTTTGGTGAGCAGCCAAGCTCATTAACAATTTACACTGCCCAGGGACTCCCTGTAGGTATTGGTGAGGATTAAATAAGTTGCTGCAGGTGAAGCACCTGGCATGAAGTGGGTACTCAGTAAACATGGTGCCCTCCTCCCTCCCCCTTCAAACACAACCCCCAAGTTAACTGTGAGCTGTCTGCCTGGCATTTAGTTACCTCTGAGGATTTTAAGCCTATTCTTTCTCTTTGTGATGGCTTCAAAGAGGGAAAACTACATTTTTCCTCCTCTTTTCTTGGTTTTGTTTATTCCCAGCTCACTCAGAGTAGGCGTCTCACAAACCTGGGTGGCCTTTCGTCTGCAGCAGCTCCAGTATGGTGTAGGGCTTAAGAACCCAGAGATGGGAGTTAGACAGACCCGGAGCCCTGTTCTGGCTTTGCAGCTCCTAGCCTTGTGTCTTTGTATATATGACTTGGAGCTCCGAGGCTCGGTTTTCTCACCTGCTAAAGGGGATGCCAATAATAATAGTACCTACCTATTTTATCATGAAGATCCAAAGAGATAATACATTCAAGTTCTTCATGATGTTAAGATGTCCTTTTTTCTCCCCCTCTCATTCTCTCACAAGTGTACAATGAAGTTTTCCAGAGGCTACGGGACATGTGATATCTCAACAGACTGAATGCAGAGAAGATGTGAGAACCCAGCTGTCTTCTATTAAGCCAGACATCAAAGAGATTTGTAAATGTCTACAGCAGTGCCACGCTTCTCACTAAACCTTTTGGTATTATTATTTTTCATTAGAAAAAAACCATGTTATTTATGTTAACATCTATGGACTTATTATGGTTATTTTAACACAAATTAGTAAATAAAGATTTTTAAAGTTTTTCTTAATTTAAATTTCTAATATGGTAAATATCTATAATGATAACCCACATAAACAAAAGATTTTTTGGGGACCTTGAGTGTAAAGGGGTCCCAATACCAAAAAGTTTGAGAACCATTGCTGTTATAGATTGAATTGTGTCCCCCCAAAATATGTGTCGACTTGGTTAGGCCATGATTCCCAATATGGCATGGTTGTCCACCATTTTGTGATCTGATACGATTATTCTATATGTTGTACATCCTAACTTCTATGATATTAACGAGGCAGGATCAAAGGCAGCTGTGTTAATGAGGCAGCACTCAACCTATAGGATTTGGTTGTATTTTGAGTCAGTCTCTTTTGAGATATAAAAGAGAGAATTGAGCAGGGGAGAGGGACTTCATTACCACCAAGCAAGAAGAGCCAAGAGCAAGTATATCCTTTGGACCCAGGGCCCCGTGGTAAGAAGCTCCTAAACCAGGAGAAGGCTGATGACAAGGACTTTCCCCCAGAACCAACAGAGAGGAAGCTTTCCCTGGGAGCTGGCACTCTGAATTTGGACTTCTAGCCTCCTAGACTGTGAGAGAATAAGTTCTTCTTTGTTAAACCATCCATTTGTGGTATTTCTGTTATAGGAGCACTAGACAACTAAGATAACTCCTCTAAGGCCAACTTGGTAGGAGCCTGTGCATCTGGGGAAACTCTTTTAAGTGTTCTATCTAAACCTATAGCCATGTAAGGTGTGTTGAAAGGTATGTTCTGATGAAACTGAACTGTCTCTGGAGAGCCCATCTATAGCAAGAGGGGCTGTGTGGGAAAACTATTTTGTATCTCAATAAACCTTGTCCGTTAGTACATAGCGGATTGTTAATGAATCAGCAAGGACTCTATTTAAGTTAATCACTAAACGGTTTAACAGCAGGCCACCTATGGCAGAAAGGTCAAAGTTTGGGTTGTGACTTTAAGTTACTTGGAGATTATTCGAGTGGAATGGAATCCCCTAGAAGCCGGCTTGACCAAAACTTCCTCCCACACAAATCTGGGTGACAGCAGGTGGTTTTACTGACAATCCTCTGGTCACTGGAATCAATGACCAAGTGAATTACATCTTGAGGCCAGTTGTATTGCATGGATGAAGGTGTCTGGGCTCTGTCTTCAAAGTTTGGTTAAATCCTGAATCTACAATAAGGTAAGAAAAAAAAAAAGGGCATGCAAATTGGAAAGCAAGAAGTAAAATGATCCCTGTTTGCAGATGATATAATGCTATATGCAGATAAGCCCAAAGATCCCACAAGAAAACTACTGGAACTAATAGAAAGATTCAGCAGAGTAGCAGTATAAAAGATCAACGTACAAAAATCAGTTGGTGTCCTATATGCCAACAAAAAGAACTTTGGAAAGGAAATCAGGAAAACACTATTTATAATAGCCCCTAAAAAGATAAAATACTTAGGAATTAATCTAACCAGGGATGTAAAAGTCCTATACAAAGGAAACTATAAAACATTACTGCAAGAAACTAAAAGACACCTAGATAAAAAGAAAAACATACCATGCTCATGGATAGGAAGACTCAATGTTGTGAAAATATTGATTCTACCCAAAGCAATCTCCAGATATAATGCAATTCCAATCCAAATGCCAATGGCATTCTTTAATGAGATGGAAAAACTAATCACCAACTTTATATGGAAAGAAAAGAGGCCCTGGATAAGCACAGCATTATTGAAGAGAAAGAACAAAGTAGGAGGCCTCACACTACCTGACCTCAGAACCTACTATACAGCCATGGTAGTCAAAACAGGCTGGCACTGGTACAAAAATAGACACATAGACCAATGGAACAGAATCAAGAATTCAGATGTAAATCTATCCATTTATGGTCAGCTGATCTTTGACAAAGGACCAAAGTCCATTAAATGGGAAAAATATTTTAACAAATGGTGCCTGCAAAACTGGATGTTCATCTGTAAAAAAATGAAACAGGACCCAAATATGGACCAAAGACTTAAATATAAAACACAAAACAATAAAGATCATGAAAGGAAAAATAGGGGCAATGCTAGGGGCCCTAATACGTGGCATAAATACAATACAAACCATAGCTAACAATGCATAAACACCAGGAGATAAACTAGATAACCGGGAGCTCGTGAAAATTAAACACCTATGCTCATCAAAAGACTTCACCAAAAGAATAAAAAGAGAACCTACCGACTGGGAAAAAAATTTTGGTTATGACATATCTGACAAAGATCTAATCTCTGAAATCTATAGAATACTTCAATACCCCAATAACAAAAAGACAAACAATACAATTAAAAAAATTGGCAAAGGACCTGAACAGACAATTCACCAAAGAAGATACTCCGACGGTTAATGGACACACGAGAAAATGCTCATGACCATTAGCCATTAGAGAAATTCATATCAAAACCACAATGAGGTATCATCATACCCCTACATTACTGGCACTCATCAAAAAAAAAAAAAAAAAGACACTGGAGAGGTTATGGGGAGATTGGAACTCTCACGTACTGCTGGTGGGAATGTAAAATGGTACAACCACTATGGAAAACGATATGGTGCCTCCTTAAAAAGCTAGAAATAGAAATACCATATGACCCAGTCATCCCACTCCTAGGGATACATCCTAGAGAAATAAGAGCTGTCACATGAATAGACATTTGTACATCCATGTTCATTGCAGCCTTACAATAGCAAAAAGAGGGAAACAACCTAAGTGCCCATCAGCAGATGAATGAATAAAGCAATTATGGTACACACACACAGTGGAATACGACATGAAGATAAAGAACAATGAAGAATCCTTGAAATATCTCACAACATGAAAGATGAATGTGGAGAGCATTATGCTGAGTGAAACCAGTAAATCACGAAAGGACAAATATTGGATGAATCCACTATTACAAAAACTCAAGAAAAGGTTTAAACACAAGGAAAAAAGAAAAAACTTTGGATGGTTAATAGGAAGGGGAGGGTTGGGGAGGGGAAATCACTAACCCAATAGGAGACAAGTTTTAGCTTGGTGAAGGGAAAGACAACACACAATACGGGGAAGTCAGCACAACTTGATGAAGGCAAAGTCATAGAAGCTTCCTAGACACATTCGAATACCTTGAGGGACTGAGCTTCTGGGGCTGAGGGCTGGGGACCATGGTGTTGGGGGACATTATGTTAATTGGCATAACATGGTTCATAAAGAAAATGTTCTACACCCTACTTCGGTGAGTAGCATCTGGGGTCTTAAAAGCTTGCAAGCAGCCACATAAGATACATCTATTAGTCCCATCCCCTCTGGAGCAAAGGAGAATGAAGAAAATGAAAAACATAAGGAAAATACTAGTCCAAAGGGCTAATGAACCACATGACCCACAACCTCCACCAGCCCGAGCTCAGAAGAACCAGATGGTGCCCGGCTACCACTGACCGCTCTGACAGGGATCACGGTAGAGGGTGCTGGACAGAGTGGGAGGAAAATGCAGAACAAAATTCATATTCACAAAAAAGGACCAGACTTACTGGTCTGACAGAGACTGGAGGAACCCCTGAGACTATGTCCCCCAGAAACTCCACTAACTCAGAACTGACACCACTCCTGAAGTCCACCTTTCATCCAAAGATTAAACAGGCCTGTAAAACAAACAGTAACACACATGAGAAACACGCTTCTTAGTTCAATCAAGTATAAGAAACCAAATGGGTGATACCTGCTCAAAAGCAAAAAAAGAAGGCAGGAAGGGACAGGAAAATTTCAAGAATGGACTCGGGGAACCCAGGATGGAAAGTGGGAGAGTGCTGACACATTGCAGGGATGGCAACCAGTGTCACAGAACAATTTGTGTATACATTTTTGAATGAGAAACTAACTTACACTGTAAACTTTCACCTCAAGCACAATAAAATTAAAAACAACAAAAAAAAAGGAAATAAATTCTATCGACAACAAAAATCCTGGCTATACTAACTCTGTGACTTAAAAGCAAACTACTTCACCTCTCTGTGCCTCAGTCTCCTCATCTGTCAAATAATTAGGGTTGTTATAAGGATTAAATAAAATCATGATCTGGGGTGGGGACTGTTAGCTGGGCAGCAATATCTGCCTTCTGTCTGTCTGGACACATGGCTAGATGACACTGGCCAGCCTCCCTAGGTGTGATCAGCTGTCACCGGTGGAAGAGGGGGGACGTGATCTATGTCATGTCTGCCTTCCCTGCTGAAGAGGGAGCTCCTGACCCCGGGCTTCCACTCTCTTCTGCCTTCCTGCTGGCTAGAATGGTGACCACCAGAACTGCCTTGAGGCCATGTGTGGAAGATGGCAGAGCTGCCAGCAGCCTGGGTTCCCTACAGAGCAGAGCAGCCCCTGGCTTGGAGCCTCCCTGTGGACTGTGAAGTGAGACAGGATGGACTTCCTTTCTTCAGCCATATTATTGCTGGACCTCTTGTCACAGTTGCACAGACTTTCACCCTGAAATATTCACACCAAGCCTCGGAACAGTGCCTACCCATGATAAGGTGTCTTAATCATCTAGTGCTGCTACAACAGAAATACCACAAGTGGATGGCTTCAACAGAGAGAAATTTACTTTCTCACAGTCTAGTAGGCTAGAAGTCCAAATTCAGGCAGTCAGCTCCAGCTTTCTCTCTCTGTTGGCTCTGGAGGAAGGTCCTTGTCATCAATTTTCTCCTGGACTAGGAGCTTCTCCATACCAGAGCCCCGAGTCCAAAGGACATGCTCTGCTCCTGGCACTGCTTTCTTGGTGGTATAAGGTCCCCAGCTCTCTGTTTGCTTCCCTTTCCTTTTATGTCTTGTAAGATAAAAGGTGGTGCAGGCCACACCCCAGGGAAACTGCCTTTACCTCGGATCAGGATGTGACCTGAGCAAAGGTGTTACATTCCACCCTAATCCTCTTTAACCGCAGGCAGAGATTATGATTTATAACACGTAGGAAAATCACAAAATGGAGGACAAGCACACAATACTGGGAATCATGGCCTAACCCAGTTTGACACATATTTTGGGGGGACACAATTCAATCCATGACATAACCTCTGGGTAAAATTTGTACTTACAACACTGCTCTCTTGCTCTGGAAGGACCAAGGCTAGTCTAGTCTTTCAGCTCAGGAAAGACAGACATAACACATTCTTAATCTTTTGCAAAGGTCCCTAGGCGGCACAAATGGTTTGCGCTTGACTGCTAACCTAAAGATTGGCAATTCAAACACACTTAGGGTACCACGGAAGAAAAGGCCTGGCAATCTGCTTCCATTAAGATTATAGCCAAGAAAGGATCCCTGGTGGCTCCATGGTTAAGCACTCGACTGCTAACTGAAAGGTGGGTGTTTCGAACCCAGCAGCCACTTGGTGGGAGAAAAGACCTGGCAATTGGCTCCCTAGATTGCAGCTTAGAAAACCCTGTGGGGCAGTTCTAATCTGTCATGTAGGGTCTCTATGAGTTGGAATCGACTTGCTGGAAAAAAAAAAAAAAAAGTTTACAGCCGAGAAAACTCTCTAGAGCAGTGCTACGCTGTACCACATGGGATCGCCATGAGTCGTGATCAACTTGATGGCAATCAACACCAACAGGAAACCTCTTTTGCAGGGTCGTAAAGACACTCACATTTGCTTCTAGACTCCAGGACTCACTAGCTGTGATCTGAGCAAGTTACATTACCTCTCTGAAACTGCTTGATCATGTGCTAAACAAGGGAGAAATAACAGCATCTCCCCCCAGGGTGGTGATGAAGCTTCAATGAGATAATGCATGTTGAGCTTTATCCTGTAAGTGCAAATTACCAAAAAACAAACAAAAAAAAAAGCCCAGTGCTGTCAAGATGATTCTGACTCATGGCAATCTCACGGGTTACAGAGTAGAACTTTCTTGGCTGAAATCTTTACAGAAGCAGATCTCCAGGCCTTTCCTCTGGGGCACCACCTTTCGATTAGTAGCTGAGCACACACCCTTTGCACCACTCAGGGACATTCAAGTGCTAAACAAAAGTGTGCTATTATTTAAATGTAAACATTATTTTAGTATTTATCATTATAATTTTCAATATTCCTAGTAAAGACTTATCATAAATTTCCACCTGTTGAACTTGTTCTGAATCTTGATTTGACCGCTGCACATTGCAGGTGTTTTTCCCAGGTGAGTGATCACCTGACAAATTGGTTTCCAGCTCCAGGCCCTTCCCTGTCCCCACATAGCCACAGCACATGTGGAACAGGAATAAAATAGAGAAGCCGGATATGGATCTCACTGGCCATGTCTTAGGAAATGTCACTGTCCTTATGGTGCCTGCTAACATCACAGCTACAGTATGGCCTTAATCCCATCCTGGCTTAAAGAAGCAAACTTTGTCAAATGTTTCATAGGTTGGACATTACGGCATCTCCAAATTCTGCAACCCCCATCATTGTCCTCCTGCCCCCATCTCATAATAAACAGCAGAAGGGGAGGCTTTCAATGACATTGCATTGGCTACAGCAGGGGGCCTGCAAACTGTAGCCCCAGGGCCAAATTCGGCCCACTGCCTGTATTTGTGAATAAAGTTTTATTGGAACATCATCCATGCCCATTTGTTTACATATGGTCTGTGACTGTTTTTGTGTGACAATGGTACATGTAAATCTTGTGACAGAGACCATATGCAAATGTAAAGTGTTTACTATCTGGGTCTCTACAGGGAATGTTTGCTGGCCCCTAACCCACAGTATCATCCCATGAGTCTGTGTCTCCACAGAGTTCTGGATACACCTTTTAACTTTTGTCCCCACCTTCCCCTCTCAGAAGGCAGTAAAACCCTCTAGATGGGAAACTGAGTGGAAGAGAATGTATTCCAAAGCAACTACCCAGCTACAAACATAAGCCATTTTCCTTGCCCTCCAGTTTGATTAACAGACCATTGCCATCAGCATGGTTATTCTGAGGCTCTGTGGTGTAACGGTTAAGCACTTGGCTGCTAAAGAAAAGGTAGGCAGTTTGAGCCCACCCAGCAGCTCCAAGGGAGGATGACCCGGCAATCTGCTCCTGTAAAGATGACAGCCAAGAAGACTCTATTGGACAGTTCTAATCTGTTTCACATGGAGTCTCTACGATAACAAATATAAATACAAGCCTCTACGCCTTTATCTAAGCCAGTGAGAAAGGACCAAACAGGGCCAGATTGTGAACAAAGCACTCTAGAGACTTTTTTCTGTGTTCACTTTTTTCAGACTTTTGAAGTCTCAAAGTAATTATGCTGAGGAAAGAAGTCAGACAAAAATAGGACATAAGGTACACTTCCATTTACACAAAGTTCTGTAATACGTGAACCAATCTATCATGACAGAGAGCAGATCGGTGTTTGCCTGGGAATGGAGACGAAGGAGGGAACATCAGAGGTGTAAGAAGACTTTTGAAGTGATGGGTATGTTCGTTATCTCGATTGGTGTGATGGTTTCATAGGTAATACAAATGCCAAAACTTGTCAAATTGTACACTGACGTACAGGTAGTCTCCAACTTCCGCTGGGATTCAGTACCAATGACTCCATTGTAAGTCGATTCTGACGTAAGTTAAATACCTCTTATTTTTTCTTAGTAAGTCGAATACCTCTTTTTTTTTCTAGTTTTCATAGCTTGCCATACGGCAGTGTTTTCAACAATAAATCATAACATTGGACATCTGTGAGTGAACATTGGAGAATGATAACATCAGCAAATCACGTGCTGCACCATTGTATGAGTACATATAACTAACGGTAAGATGTACAAAAAAAAAAAGAAAACAGACGGACGTAAGTGTGGTTTATCAGTGCAGTTTGTTGTAACTCCAATACATCGAAAGTTGGAGACTACCTGTACTTACCTATGTCTTTTATACCTCAATAAAGTGCTTTAAAAAAGCTATGAAAGTCTTTATATAAATGGATTCTTATGCAGAAACATAGACCTACACATCATGGCAGAGAAGCAACAGTGGCTGAAGTAAGATGGGGTAGAACAGCCAGTGTTGTATGTAGTACACATTACTAGCTATGAGATGTACCAAAAAAAAAAAAAAAAAAAAGATGGTTGCAAGTGGGTTCCTCTAACTCCAATATGTTGTAAACCAGGGACTACCTGTATACACAAAAAAGTTTCCTGACCCTCTGTCGCCCTCTAGCTGCCTTCCTGTCTCTCCCTGTTTCCCTCCGCAGACACTTGTCACTTGTCACGGATGCTATCCAGTGAAGGCCAAGGCACTTTCTCCACCAGCTACTGAGAGAGTGTCGGTGATGCCTCCCAGTTGAGTCCTCTCCTGGAAATTGTCCTTGGCCAACGGAAGCTGCCTCCTTGTTCTATGTCCAGTGATTAGTCAAGGGGTGTAGGGTGCCAATGCCTTTAGTCCAGGACATCTCTGAAAGGTCTTCCGGGCTCCAACACTCCCTGCCAGGTCGGCTGAGGCACTGCAGTTCAACCTCTCGCTCTGCCGATCCTGCTCCCCTCATTCCCTTATAGTGGGCTCCAAGGATGCCTTCCAACAAATCCCTCCACACAGATCTCTGTCTCAGCGGCTGCTTCTCGGGGCACTGACCTCCACCCACTCCACCTCCAGGAATCCCACTTCCCACTGAGAGCTGGCTCTGTCTACCCCACTGATGGTCTCCTCTGTCACACATTCATGGCTTTCACCTCAGATTTTACCTCTTGGCAGGCAGGATTTGAGAATGTGGATTTGCCTTCCTTTCAATTTCTCCCTTCTCAGGTTCTGAGACTCTACTTTTTCCTGCCATCCCCACCTGCATGGTTCTTGGATTCTTTGACTCTTCCTTCTCAGGCACCCGTGCGAGCACCTCATCTCTTTTCTGCTTCTCAGGTGACGGTATCTCCTGAACCCTCGTTCTACAGGCTTATGCATTGCCCTGGTCACCCATCAGTCACAACCTCTGACTTATAAATCCCAAACTGATACCTCTACTTGTGACTTTTTCCTTATACATTCATTCATCCATCCATCCATCCATCTATGCATCATCCATCCATCCATCCATCCATCCATCCATCCATCCATCCATCCATCCATCCATCCATCCATCCATCCATCCATCCATCCATCCATCCATCCATCCATCCATCCATGCATCCATCCATCCTCCCACTCATCCATCCACCCATCTATCCTTACAAGAAATATTTTCTGAGCACCTACTATGTGCCAGGCCCTGGGCTGGGTGCTAAGGACACAGTGGTGGACAAATTTAGTGTCCAGACCACTTATATTCAGCTCCACTAGGCTGTTCCCCACGCCCCCTGACTCACCATGTTCCAAACCAAACTCACTGTTACTTACAAAACTTGCTTTTTTCTTCTTAGATCCCTTACCTTGCTTAACAGCTGTTTGCAAAGCCAGAAACTGGGGGGTTGTCCTAGACTTCTCTCCACTCTCCACAGGCCCCAGAGTCAATTCCACTGGTTTTCCCTCTTGCAGTCATTTCCTCCTCATCTTTACACTACCCCCCTGGCTCAGGCTTTTGTATTTCTTGTCTCAACTACCACACAAGCTTCCCAGCTAGTCTCAAGGCCCATCCCCTTCTAGTACCTCCTCCGCTCAGGAGGAGGTGGCTAATCTCCATTGTCCAACCGTGTCACCCAACCTGGATCCATTCTCTTCCCTTCTTAGCTGTGCTCTGTGCCCGGGAGGCTGATTTCTATGGGACATATCACCTGGCCTCCCTTGTTTTCTGACTTCCAGTTAGTTTGGCCAATGGGAGGCACCAGTAAGAGATCAGAGGGTGAGGGGAGAGTGGCCAGGGTATTTATCCCTTCCCCTGCCCCACAGCATCCTGCTCCCTTGCTGCATCCCTGTGGTTCTGGCAGTGGCCCCATTCCTCCAGGGCTCCATAACACTATTCGCTCCCTTGCCCTTTCCAGTCTAAGGATAACTGCTCCCCACAATCGCTAGGCTCCGGTGGCCTCACCAACCCTTGTTGGTGCTCCTAACCCTGCATGTTGTTGGTGGTGTTAGCTGCCATTGAGTCGGCCCCCAACTTATGGTGATCCAATGCACAACGGGACAAATTGCTGCCCAGTCCTTTGTGATCCATAAGGTTTTCATTGGTTGATTTTCAGCAGATCACTAGGCCTTACTTCTCAGTCTGGGAACTCTGCCAAAGCCTCTTCAGGATCAGAGCAACTCACAAGCCTCCTCTGTCAGATGGCTGGTGGCTGCGCATGCCGTGCACTGTCCAGGAGTTGAACCCAGGTTTCCCACATGGAAGGTGAGAATTCTACCACCGAACCCTGCCTACACCTCAGTAAATAATCCCTTTGAGAAATTAGCTGTAGCTACATTATTTTGAGTGTGTTATCTCTTTCCTGCTGGAACCCTGGCTCACGCAGCTGCCCGCTGCCTGTCGAATAAATTCCATAGGACACACCCTACTGGGCTGCTTCTCCCACCGGCTTGCCTCCTCTCCTCTGTTTCTGGATCTTGGGTGTGCAAGATGACTTCTTGGGCATAAGTTTAATAGATTTTCCAGAAGAAAGGTCTAGTTGTCAGTTCTTTCAAACAATGGTTTCAAAAATATTTTCCTAAAGGCAACAGTGAAGTGTCTTGCAACACTATGTCAGGTACAAATACAGAAACCCAACTCAAACCAACAAACAAAAAAGACAAAAAAACCGAAACGCCCTGCGATCAAGTCTATTCCGACTCATAACAACTCTATAGTACAGAGGAGAGCCGCCCCACAGAGTTTCCAAAGAGCACCGGGTGGATTCGAACTACCGACCTTTTGGTTAGCAGCCCCAGCACTTAACCACTAGGCCACGAAGCTTTCAGAAACTCAAGCCGGCTTAAGCAGAAATATTGGTTCACACAAGTGAAAAATCCCAGGCTTTGGGTGAGGCAAGATGCAGTCGCTCAGATAAGGTCGTCGGGACCTGTTTTCTCTGCTTGTGCTTTCTCCTCTTGTCTTTGCTCTCAATCAACCTTTGTCTTCACCGTGGCTTTAAGTAGCTCCAGGCTAACATCCACTCAGGTTCAAGTCCAGTAGAAAACAGCTTCCTCAAAACGTTGGACAACCGTCCGTCCTTGTCCTGATTCTCATTGGTGCGCATGGGGTCACATGCCCACCCTGAACCAATCACGTGGGCCCAGGAACCGAATGCCCTTCGTCCCAGCGTTCTCAAGTTGTACCTCAGAAAACCAGGTTGGGGATTCTAGACGAAGAGGGAGGGGTCCACTGCCTTCCTTTGCTAGTTCGTCATGAGGATTAAATGAAAAATGGGAGCGTAATGTGTGATGGGTTCTCCTACGAACGTGTGGCCTCATCTCCTCCCCGAATTCAGCTGTCCCTAACCTCCTTCTGCAAATGAGGAGTGCAGCGTGTGCCTGAGATTAGAGACAACATCGCCCCTTTTCCCTTAAAGAATCCCCTGAGGATCCATGGCTCACCTTTGAGTCCTTCTCGACCCTTTCTGTGACTCAGCAGCCTGTACATAGGAATGCATGTATGACTCACAGATTTTACCCTCCTCCAAATAAAAATGAGACCATTCTGTTATGGGCTTCTGCAACTTCACTTTTTTTGCTTAGTCCTGTCAGAGACACCTTTCCATAGTAGTTCTTATAGATCTACCTCATTGTCTTAACGGCTGAATGGTCTACCTTCTGGACGTACCATAGGTTATTTAACCAGTCCCTTCTAGGAACAAATACTGCTGGTTTTCTCCAGCAGACCTCCTCTTCTTCTCTAATAACAGAACCCTCACATTTCAAATGGGGACATGACATTCAGGATAAAGACTACAATCCCCAGCTTCCAAGGTAGGTGTAATTAATTTTTGCTCAATGGGGTGTGAGCATAACTGATGCATCACTTTTAGGGGCCATGCCCTTAAAGAGAAGGGGCATGCCTTCCTTCCCCCTCTCCCCCCCCCACCCCCGATCTTTCTCTCTTCTCACTGTCTAGAAAGCGGCCATCGGAGTGAGGCATCTTGGCCCGTGAGGATGAAGGCAATGCTGCAGGAGATGAAAGGAGCCTTGGGTCCCTAAGTAGAATGAGGATACCAGCACTGGACTACTAACAGCCAGATGGCTCAGTGACACAGTAACCAGAGCAATACGGTTCTCAGTTGTTTAAGCCACTGCTCTTTCTGGTTTCTATTCCGGCTGCTGAGCCTATACCCAAACTCCTTGCTACTCAACATGTGGTCCTCCAACCAGCAGCATCAGCATCACCTGGGCAACACACCAGGACTGAATCGGACTCTGCATTTTAACAAGGTCCCCAGGTGACTCCAGGCACAGTAAGGCTTTAGAACTGCTCTAATACATTTAATGAAGGGTGTTTTGGTGCTTTGCCATGTTAAGCTATTACAAGCAAGTTTGCAGTGAATATTGTGACCAATGTATACTTCTCTCATATACTAGGTAAACTCTAGGTCTGATCCTGGAAGTTAGATTGCTGGTCCATACAGAATGGACATTTACAACCTTGATAGTTATTTCTTCTGTTAAGTGAATCAAAAGTTTTTGTCAGTGGTTTGTTTGGCTGGTTTTGATTCTGGTGTTTTACAGTTTAAGTAGGCTTTTGTGGAAAAGCCTGCTAATCTCTTTCCTACATAACCTTATTTCTCAAAGCCTCTTTCAGGAAAAAAAAGGGGCATCATAGTGCGCCCCCTGGTGGCTCCTTCTTCTACTTACAGGCAAGTGGATCCAAAGCTGAAAGAACTGCCAAGTGAGAGTAAAACCCACAGCAAACAAGGGTTACACTCTCACCAGGAGTGGTGGGTGCCTTAACGCTCCCTACCTGCCAGAACTGCTTCAGTGGTCACACGAGCAAACGTTTATTTGCAACAGCACTTTAAACGCTATAATGCAAGACAGACCAAAAGAACTCATTTTTTAAAAAATGGCTGTGTTGAATAACTGATGCAAAATAAATCACACATATTTAAAATGTAAAATTTATGAGTTTTAACGTATGCATAGACGTCTGCAATTTTCATCACTCTCAAGCTAATGAATATATATTACTCCCAAAGTTTTCTAGTGTCTCTTTTTAATTTCCCCACCTCTGTCCCCAGATAACCACTGATCTACCCTGTCATTATAGTTTGCAGGTTCTAGAATACTCCATAAATGTCATCATACAGTATGTACTCCTTTTTTCATCCAGCATAATTATTTTGAGACTTATCTGTGTTGTGTCAATCAGTGGTTCCTTCCTTTTTATTGCTGAGTAGTATTCCGTTACATAGAGTTACCGGTTTGTTCATCCATTCATCTGTTGGCATTTGGGTTCTTTTCAGTTTTGGACAAGTCTCTGGGTAGATACATCGTTTTTCTTGGCCAAATACCTGGGAGTGAAATGGCTGATAGGTGTGGTGCATGTCTATTTAAGAAATTGCAAAATTTCCAAAGTGGTTGTACCATTTTGCACTCCCACCAGCAGGGTATAAGAGCTGCTGTTGCTGACCTCTCTTCCTAAGACCACTGGTTTGAAGTCAGGCAGAGATGGGTTCAGACCCCTTGATTCCCTCCCTCACCAGCTGTGTGACATTGGACCAGGCACTGAAAACTTCTGAAAGTCTCAATCTATTCACTGATCTATTGCCTGGCATTCTGGACCCTTTGGTCTGAAACTCCTGCTGTGGTTTCCCCTCCCTGACTGTGAACTTCTTCAGGACAGGAGCTTCTGCCCCCCTTACACAAACTCCCTGATGGTGACAATGGCCACTTTGAACCGAGCATTGCCTCAGTTCATGCACGTATTGCCACCCTGCGACGTTGGCTTTACCCTTATCCCACATCCTTGGGGCCAGTTCTGAAAGACCTCAGGGTTTCTCCTCCATTTTATAAAGGTAATGCCCTTGTTACTACTGTCGTTGATAATGGCGCTATTGATATTCTCACTGAGTCTTATGTCATACTCCAGTGGGGCCTGGAACAATTTCTCATAACCGAATGCATCAATATTTCTGCAGTGAAACAAAGAACGTTCACACTCTAAATGAGGACTGTCAAGAGCCTCAAGTCAGTTCCAGTCAGTATTGCACCAAAACGGTTTGCCACAGACTTACAGAAAGGACATTTGGTTTTCAGAGCTTTGGGGGTTTTAGAATTGTAGATAAGGAATGGAGTCCTTGAGTGGTGCAAATGGTTAACATGACCGGCTGCTACCTGAAATATTTGGAGTTTGAACCCGCCCATAGGTGCCTCAGAAGAAAAGCCTGGCGATCTACTTCTGAAAAATCTCAGCCATTGAAAACCCTGTGGTTCTACCCTGATAACACGGGGGCGCATGAGTGGAAATCAGCTCTCAGCAACTGCTTCCCCCACCCCACCCCACCTTAAAGCAGAGGATTCATTCATTTAGGAGCTGACCTTCGTCCTCTGCACACACCTGCAGCTCTCCTGGAAGACTGATTTCTAATGTGCAGGCCCTGTCCCCTGGGGTAGGGGTGACCTGACATGGCTTTTTAGGTCAATTACAGATTCAGTAACAAACACTAGGTAACAGTGGCGTAATGGTTAAGCGCTTGGCTGCTAACCAGCCACTCCGTGGGAGAAAGATGTGGCAGACTGCTTCCGTAAAGATTACAGGCTTGGAAACTCTATGGGGCAGCTCCACTCTGTCCTATGGGGTCGCTATGAGTCGGGATCAACTGGACAGAAACCGGTTAACTGGTTAGGTCACACAAATTAAACCTCTCCCTTTGCAGTCCCTCTGACTACCCCAGGCAGGAAGTCCCCAAGTGGTGGTTGCATGCCTTTAACACCTCTTTAGCACTTTCTAAACACTTCCCAATCTCCGTCTTTAACTTTGACAGGTCTCTACCCAGATTTTTTTGTGTGCGTGTGTGTGCGTGTGCACACATTTATTTCTCTTCTACATATGGCAAGCGATACTGGTTTTCTTTGTATATGATAATGGCACCAACTTCCCTTTGTAAAGAAATTGATTTAATAAAGGAAAAAAAAACTAGTCAATTAAAACCCAGGTGGTTCAGGAATATGACAGTACTTTAGTGGAGGCCCAAGCGCCACACTTGGGGGTCTGTAGACTGCTTACATCCGGGATCATTACGTTTTTCCTGTCCTAGAAGTTGGCTGGTAATGTGGGTACAGCTTCTCACTAACCAAGCTGGCGCCTCCTGGAGTCAGGGGCTGCTGCCTCCAGCAGGTTGGGAGGCTTTCCTACCAACTGGGTCAACATAGCCAGGACAGGGTCAGACAGGGCCTGTGAACTCAAGGCTGGGATCAGTGAATGGGGAAATCACCATTCTCCAAAGGCCAGGGACACCCAAATGTTCTTGTTCTTACAATGGAGAATGTGTGTCCTGACCGTGCTCGTCTTTCCAAAGCATCAGATTTTTTTTTAAAAAAGGCGACAATTCATTTTTTTTTGTTTAAAATATCATTTTTAGATTAAAACAAGTAGATGAGTAGAATGCAACGTTCATGTGCAGTTTTAACCAAGAAGGCAAAGCTAGAATTCTACCCTCAGATACCCTACTTTAGGGATACGTTGGTGGACAACTGGAGAAACTGTGCTAGGGCTTTTCTGTTCTGTTCTAGGGCCAGGCTGGGATGCTCTGAAAGTTAGGTGAGATGAAGTACAAAAGGCACTTGCCATGTGCAGCCCTAAACATACTTTTACTGTTACTCCCCGCCCCTTGGCATGTGCAGCCCTAAACATACTTTTACTGTTACTCCCCACCCCCTCCATGACCTTGCAAATATGCCCACTCAGAGGTAACTTCCCCAGGGCATAAGACCAGTCTCTGTAACGGGCCCTCAAGGTTCATTTGGATTCCAGTTCTGGCTCTAGAGAGCCCTACGCTCACATCCACTCTCAAAGCATCAGCAGGAAAAGGTCTCCTGAACTTTGGAGAAGAGGGACAACCATTATGCCAACTTGCTCAGTGTGGCCTCAATCTGTCATCCCTCAGCCTCATTCAAATCTCCCTTCATCTCAACCCCTATCCTCACACTGTTCAACCTCCATTTTAGCTTCACTCCCTGGTTCATTCACCCTCACAATTGAACAATGTGGCCTGACCACAATCTTTGGTCCTCAGATGTCAGCAGGGGACAGCTATATTCCTTCCAAATATGTCCGACAACATGGATTACAGAGATGAGCAAGAGCTTGTCATCTGGTGGCCTAGCACAGTACCAGGAGATAGAGACAGGATCACGTTTCTGTAGCTAGCAGCAATGGGAGGGGGTGTCCACTCTTGATGGGGATAAGAGGGCACAGGGGAGCTGTCCTCGATGATGCCATCTCTTGTCTCTGAGATTAAGGGAGTGCAGGGCAGGCCCACGGGGGAGGAGAGCAGAGCCTGGAACGCAGAGTTAACTCAGGATGTCCAGAGCCCAGAGTATGTCCCCATGGCAGCAGGAGCTGTGACGCCCCTGTTAGGTATATTTGGAAATGTAGAACTGGCCATGTTCAAAAGTTTAGGCCAAATCCTGTAGGCGGTGAGAGTCCTGAGAGTATTAAGCCAGGGGAACGACATCGTTAGAAGCGGTCTGTGGGAGATGATGGCTTAGACCAAGGCACTGGCAGTTTGCGACAGGTGAAGAAATACTTAATACAGTGGCTTAGGTAATAGAGCAGTTTTACTTAAGGACTAGGCAAAAACCAAAATCACTTTTTAATTTTTTTTAAATCAAACACTTTATTTCCACATAACAAGCGCAAAAAACTCCCAAACACTTTAACAATACAATTAACGCAGTTTATGAAGTCAATTATATACTACTCAAAGCCCCAAAAGGTCAATCAGCTTAACGTTCCAAACAATTCCAGACATGGTTTTTCAAAGCTACCTTTGGTTTTTGGAAAAACCAGTATGGAAGTCAATATACACTGAATGCATTGAACAACGTTTGCTTCTATGAAGGTGTCCAACAATAGTAGCTTACACCTGGCAAGGTGGAACGTGATTTGTAGTCATACACGGAAATACATACACAGGTTTTGCCCCAGAGCTCCTGCGGTGAGAAGTGAGGGCCGAGAAGGGGAAGAAAAGGCCAGTCCAGGTTGTGGCATTTCTCGTTTTGTAACAGAGGTATGAGAGTTTAACACTAGTACACTTGTCAAGTCATTAAGCTTCATGTTCCAAACGATCTCTTGCTGAGGCTTGAGATGGGCACAAATGGTGGGGAAGATGAAGTCACAGAAGAGTTTTGAGCAACAAGATCCCAAAGATGCTCAAAGAGGGTAGGAAGGAGCAAGCTACAGTTTCCCATTGTTCTCACATTATTTCAGGGTGAAGTTGTGGATAAGTTCGGATAAAATGTTCAAATATTTGCTTAGATTTTTGAATTGGTTGCTTTATGAGAACCCTCATACATGGCAACTTTGAAACTGTCATTATAAAAAAGAGCCTACAAATAAATTCACAAAAAAGAGACAATTAATGTTGAGCAGCCAAAAAGTCATGGTTTATTATATCTGAAATTTCATAATTCAAACACAACCAAACTGTACATTTTACAATCACATTCTATTTGTAAACAGTTAAAAGCCACTGACTTCTTTTGCATCTTAGGACACAAACAGTTAGAATCAAGGCAATGAAATGATGGCAAATCTGCGCTGTTAAAATTTTTACCCTTGTTTAGTCTCTTCTTTGACTAAGCAAGCATTATAATACCATTTGTGGGCAAAACGAAAAGGGGGGAGGGGAGAAAGAAATTTTAAAAATGGTGTAACTCGTTAAGTTTTGCAACAACATTTAAAATTTTTTCTTTATACAACAAACGACTCTGTAAGCCCAATACCTTGGTTACAGTATGCATAGTTACTGATCTCGGCTTTAAGGTACAACAGTTAAACATTAACACAGTCACAAGAGAGCAGAAACATAGAGAGCCACTTGATGGGATTACAAAAAACAATTATTACCTATTGATTATTAGCAAACCATCATCACTCACTAATAAAAAGACAGCGTCTGAAAGCAGAATGTCAAACTCCAGCTTTAAGCGTTTTTCTTTTTTTGGCAGAGAAAATTCTTTAACAGGGCAATACGTAGTATCAGTGCTAAAAGTTGGGGTTTTTCTTTTATTCCTATAAGAAACTACAAGGAGTTATTTTATTTTATTTTTTTTTTGTTTTATTTTGTTATTATTAACTGGGGAACTGGTTTTCCTGAGAACCATGCTCTTTGATTTAGGACAGGAATAGAAAAACAAAAGAACATGGCCAAATGCTGCGCCTTTTTCCCAGAGATAGAAAGCATCTTTTAAATCATCCTCCTTTTTTTTTTTTTTTGTCTTTTAAATTTTTTTTTTTAAATGATGAAAGAGTAAACATTTTTTTTTTTTTTTTCTCAAAAAACAAACAAAAACATCTGTAAACAAGAAGGTTCAACATGGGAACCTTCAAAACAAAATGGAAAGCCTATTCAAAGTGCAGGGCCCGTCCTGGGTGGCAGGTGGGCTGCAAGTCACAGCTGTGGCCACAGTTTTTCAAACTGCAGAGCGAAATTCTTTAGTTTTACATCATGAAAGAACTGGTGCAATACTTTCATTAATAATCCTAAGTCAGTATCATAACTTGATCTTTTAAACTCCACAATACCACAATAAGGTAGGCAGACATCAAGGCATAGTAGAGAGCGCACACCTTTGAAGAACGTCCTTGAGTAAACATTTACACTGGAACAGCTGCCCCCCCCACACTGCCGGTTAGCCGGAGAGAACACCATTCAGTGCAAAGTGAAAAGCTCATACATTATCAGCCCAAAAAATGGTTTTGCAAAAAATTAAAACAAAAAAAAGGGGGGGGAGATAGAGAAGGGGGGGGGAAGATTCCAAAAGCTAAACATGATGAAGATACACAAGGGAGCTCATTCTCTATGGTTTAGCATGTATGGCGCTATTTGGGAGTGTAAATAGATAGATACCTTTTCACATTATAATATTGGCCTGCATGATTCAAGTATTCAAACTGATATGTTTTGGGGAAAACAAAGTGGAAAATGTGCAGAGAATAGCTGTTCCCACAGGTGGCCCCTGGCTGCAGGCTGCGAGCCCAACTTAGTGCTCCTTTCTTTCGCGTCTTGAGGTCACAGTTTGTGAGTCGACATCTACACTGTTACATGGACTCTCCACCCCCACCCAGGTGGTCAACAGAAAGAAAAGCATTAATGGGGGACGGGCTGCTAATTCCCCGTGGGTCGCTGCTGCTTGGAGGACCCCACAGGCTTGTGGAATAATGTGGGGTCCCCCAGAGTGAAGTGCCATGAAGGTCTCCACAGTTAGTTCCCGACAGCCCAGCACCATTCCAGTGATTGAGATCCGTCCGGCTGGAGAACGAGTGGGAACAGTCGAGGGAGCCCAGCCGGCTCTGGCTGGACCCGAGAGACTGCCAGCCGGGAGAAGGGGTCAGAGACTGACTTTGTGCAAAGAAACGACTGATCTCCTCTTCACTGGCAAACTCAGCAAGAATAGTAGTGTTCCCCAATACACACCTGGAGGGGGGAGACACAAACAAGCATGGTGAAGACTTGGCAGACTGGAAGGGTCTGCTTAATTCAAAAGTGGTGGGGAGTGGCGGGAAGAGAGGAATGGGGAGAAAGAGGGAAGGCACCATTTAGCCAGCGTGCCTGCCCTTCAGAGGGCGCACATGTACCTGGAGCTCTCGTGGGCCCTGCCTGCTGTGCCCAGAGGGAACCGCTTCCATGCACGAAATTGTGGGGTCCCAAGATGATGTTTTTCATCTTCCATGGGCAATCTAAGGAACTTTCTAGGGCCATCCTGAGCAGATGTAACACTCCCCCTCGTGAGTACTGATCTTGGAACCCTGGATGCAGTGGGACTGTAGCTGCTGGCAACGTGCTTTCACGGCAGGACCCCCATTTGCGGGCACAGAGCCAGGCACAGTGTCACCAGCTATGTGCTCACACATGCACTTCCCACAACCGAGGGAGCCCTGAACTAAAAATTGTGGGGGCATTTTCAAGTTGTCACGAGCAGAATGGCCAACTTACATGTGCAGAGACTTTTGTGCCTTCACTACCTCTTCTTTTGAACTGTAACGGACCAAAGCATTTCCATGTGGGAGGTTCAGGTGGAATGTTATCAGTGGGCCATGTTGCATGCACAGAGTACGCAGAGTTGAGCCATCAATCTAGGAGACGGAGGGTGAAGAACAGTCAATCACATGACCAGCCAGGGAGGTTGTCCCAGGCTGGGATGTTGCTCCTATCTCCCTTCCCCAAGGTCCTTCCGACACCATTCGTAACTGGTTCTTGCTGCAAGGTGCTCCTCACCTCCCCTGGTCCCAGGGCCAAGGCTCTGAAGCCTCTAGACTCCTGGACAGTCCCCAGGCCCTCAGTTCCTTAGCACTGCCCCTGCTGCAAGGTACCGCTCCCTGGGGGGAAAGGGGGTGGCCTCCAGAGGTTGTGGGTGGGGAGGGTCCAAGGCTAAGAAAAATCCAAAAGAGCAGACCAGAGTTTCACAACATGGTCTAAAGACCATACCCATGCCTTTATAAAAATGCAGATTCCCGGATCCTAGACCAGACCTAGGAGATAGGTCTCTGAGGTGAGGCCTAGGGATCTGTATTTCTGGCCAGCTTCCTAGGTTACCCTTACGCACTCAGTGGATAACAGGTAACCACTGGGTCAGACCCCAGCCTTCCCGAGACATCTAGAGACCAAACTCACACAAGACTGAAAACCTTTGGTCCTGCCCTGGTGTATCCCTACAAACCGGGGTACCTGGTATTCTTACCTGAGGTGTGAGGTTTTTCAGAACAAGCCAATTAGTTATTCTCCCTGAGCTGCTCTCACCCCAGCTGGAACCTGTGAAACAAGGAGAGAAAAGGATGAGTCAGGTTTCCAAGCCTGTGGACAAACACACTCCAGTCAAATTAGTTCTTCAGCAGGATCACCTGACACCTGGCTTCCTTCGCTTCCTTGACTACTCACTTGCACTTCTACATGGGACACCCTCTCCCTAGACCCAGAATGGGCTCATCCCACCCTGATCCAGGTGCTAACCCCTGGGACAGGTGGCTCTGCCTTGGGGAGAGCAGGCTCAGCAAGACTCCCAGCTAATCACACAGCAGGGCAGGGTAGTAAGCCACTAAAGGCCATACCCTTCTGGAATCGTCTCATTTATAAGCTAAAACTATCTCCAAATGGGGAAAGATCTAAAACTATCTCCAAATAGGGAAAGATCTCAGCTTGTGATCATCTGAGGTACCTGACACAACAGACAGTTTTATTATTTTGTGCATGTGTTCCACAAGGCATCAAGTTTTAAGGGGATTTGTTTTAAAAACTTGAAATCGCCCAGACCATTTTTTTTTTCTTCCTTTTTAAATTGTGCTTTAGGTGAAAGTTTACAGCTCAAGTCAATTTCTCATACAAAAATGCATGCAACATATTGTTTTGTGACATTAGTTGCAATCCTACAATGTGACAGCACGCTCCTCCTTTCCAGATGAGTCCTGTCTAGTCTTTGTCTGAAAAGTGAGCTTTGGGACTGGTTTCAGTTCTGGGCTAACGGAGCATCTGGTGTCTCATTTTTGGTCTGGGCTACTCCAAGAATTTTTCATCTGGCCCTCCTGCTGCGCCTCCCACCCCCTCTACTCTCCTCCCAGCTGCTGGAGCTTGGAAACATGATCAAGTCACTCCCCTTTCTGCAACCACTTTAAAGGCAACTTAGTCCTAAGAAAAGCAGCCAAACCAGGGCTTGGAACTGGTTTGGTCCAGTTTGAACCCCTGCTGAGAATTTGCATCTCTACTCCAAATATACTGAATCAGAATCTACTTTTTACAAGATTCCTAAGTGATTCTTTGTATAACTTTCTGGGAACCTGTTAGAAATGCAAATTCTCAGCAAGGGTTCCAACCTGAATGGACCAGTTTGAAGCCCTGATCCAGATACTTTCCTGTGGTTCAGGGAGATTGTCCCATAACATGGCGCATGCCTAGTCTCTTTCTCACTGAACCTTGGCCTCCCCCCACCTCCCCATCCTCTAATAATTCTAGCAGGGGACGCTTGAGCCTCCTTAGTTCTGAGTCTTGGCACATGCTGCTCCCTCTGCTTTGTGTACTCTTACAGGTTTGCAGATCCCACTCAACTCCACCAGCCCTCCTTGTCTACCCAGAGTGTGGGCTCCTAAGCTCTTGCCAACTTTTCTCATCTCCCCTCACTGAAGATGTCTGTGACCAGAACGAACCACTTACGCATGATACCACTGACATGCCTTTGCATTTAACAGTTTGAGAAGGACTCAGGTATTCTTTTCACTTAATTAAAACTTTCAACCCAAAAAACTCAGTAAATTTTATTGCCACCAATCACCTGTCTAAAGATCAGAAATGACAAATTAGATCACAAAATGTTAGTCAGGTTTTCTTACCCATTTTCAGCTTAGAGACGAATGTTTGGTAGGTTTTAAGATAGAGTGAAGGAATAAGACCATATTTTCTAGTAGAACTGGTAGAAGGGAGCAGAAGAACACGATGCCAGTGCAAACCCAGCACCAGGCATTTACAGACTGAGTACAGACAGAGGAATATTTGTCCTGTTTTCCTGGGCCAGTCTGGCTTATGCCTGTTGGCCCTGTATGATCAGTGGCACCCACTTTCACTCTCAAATGTTTCTGTTTAAATAATAAGCTATATGTGCATCCCAAGTATAGGTGAAGTTATCACCCCAACAAGCCCCACTCTTCAAGGCCCAGATGGGCTGCTCCTACCTTCCCCAGCCTTGCCAAATAACACCTTCTGCTGGGTGGCACAAATGGTTTGCACCTGACCACTAACCTCAAGATTGGCAGTTCAAACCCACCCAGTGGTGCTGCAGAACAAAAGCCTGATCTGCTTCTCTAAAGACCACAACCAAGAAAACCCTATGGAGCTCAGTTCTACTCTCTAACAAACGGGGTCACCGTAAGTCAGAAGTGACTTGATGGCAACAGGTTTTTTTTTCACTCTGTGTGACATGGTGTTATTCTGCAAGCCTGCTATGAGTAGGAAGTTACTACAGATTTCAGTATCTACTCTTGAGGAACTTCTTGAAAGAAAGGAGAAGAATAAGGAGATCCCCATTCTGTTAACTTTATCAATGAATGTTGTAATCTTTGGGTAAATGTGCTTAAGTAAACCGGGTTAAGACTCAAACACACGGAAACTGCAGAAGATAACAATGCATATGGTCCCTTGCGCTCTCATTCCGCTTCACTGAGGATAATGTCATCACCTACTCTTTAGGTCTTTGTTAAACTAGACTGTTGGCACCGGTTAGTTCAGCAAATAAACCATATGAAATCATCCATGTATTTCATCTTACCTGGGGTATATCTGGCATCAGAATTTCCCCATCCTCCACCTACACGAATGGGAGAATTATCCCATGTAGACAAGGGTGGCTTCTGACCAGTCAGTCCCGGAGGTGGGCGGGACGGAGCAGTGATGTTTTTAGGTGGCAAAGGGACCTTCCACAGTTCATGAGCCAGAGAGGTGTTTGTAACTGAACCAGGAGACCATGTCAATTTGGAATCACTATTTCTGGCTACTCAAAGGAAAGAAGAGTTTGGGGTTGGGGGGAGAGAATGTTTTCAGAAAACAGAAAATTTAAATAATGATAACATCCATCCACCCACTAACAGAAAAACAAGCAAAAAGAAACATAATTAAAAACCCCCAAATCAAGCTAAACTGCAAAGAAAAACAGAAAATCAAAAGGAAACATCCTCCCTGCCAAAAACACTCAGACCACTTGTCCGCTATTTACAGTTTTACGACCTAAGATTCTTAATCCAGTGCCCAAAATTCTCATTGAAATCACACAAAAACCACTGCTTTGAAGTGCTCTACAACAGCAGTTAACTCCTTACCTTAATAACCATACTTGAGTCACTCAGCACAGTCACATAAGTCACTGAAGAGATTTTAGAACTTTGTTGCTTAATCATGGAGGGGAAAAAAAGCCTACAAAAGTTGACCTGACTCAAGGTGTGACCCCAGCAGATATTGGCCAGGTGCCTCCTTGGTGCCAACTGCTGGGCTGCTAGGCTCCTGCCATGCGGTATTTCTGCGCCACACAATTTACTGAGGATCCGAGAGGTTAAGTGACTTGCCTATGGGGCCTATTAAATGGAGGGCCAAGACTGAAACCTAGTCCATCTGGCTTAAAAAAAAATTTTTTTTTTCCCTGATATGGGGTTGCCTCATAAATAAGGGGAGTAATTTAGGGGGTGTGCAGAGATCAGGAACACAGTAAACTAAGTCAAAAATAATGCTGAAAAACATGAGGGGAACAGAAAAGGATGGGAGATTTTATACTTCCATCATCGTCCATTTATTTTTCACTGTCTCACAAAGTGCATGTCCTTTAGGTCAGTGCCATTCAAAGTGTGGTTGTGGACTGGCCACAACACACTGTCCACTGCTACTCTGTGACAAAATGAGTGTAAAAATTCAGAGTAAGCAGCTATGAACTTTGGCAGTAATTTGACATTGCCATAATTCTCAAGTGTGTACCGTATTTTTACACAAATAACGCATGCCTTCTACGCTTGTATGCCAACTGCACCTTCCACCCTCAGGGTTATTTTCAAAAGCGCCACTATGCCAATTTTTTTTTTTTTACATGTTGCTGTAAAAAAAATTAGCATAGTGTGCTTATGAAAATACCTCGCAGGGGGAGGGTGCAGTTGGCAAACAAATGTAGAAGGTGCGTGTTATTTGTGTTAAAAATACGGTAATTATTGTGCTAGCCGTTCAAAATTCATGTTTGCTTTATTTTACAAATGTATCAGTCTGTGAGGGTTGAAATTTTTTTTACAAAAAGGTCCTTCATCACGGATAATATGAGAACTGCTTTGAGCGATTAAATTTAATTACAGGCCTGAAATGGCTCTCAGATCAGAGAAAGCACTTTGGTGAAAACTGATTATTTTAGTAGATGACTGCTAAGTGCAAAAAGGGACAATGGTGTTAAAAGGCCTCACAAATATATTCTCTCAACTTCCCCAAAAAAAGAGGGAATAAAAAAGAATCCACAGCCACTGGTTGTAACTAAATTCCTTCCTTCTTCTGAGATGGACCTTGGCAAGGTCAGGGTGTGACCCACCTGAAGTGCTTTGTGCTGTACTGCTGAGGGGAACGTTGTAGTTGGAGGCACGAATGGATGACCAGGCACTAGTTGAAGGCAGCGTGGTGTTCAAG
Source organism: Elephas maximus indicus (assembly GCF_024166365.1). NCBI lineage: Eukaryota > Metazoa > Chordata > Mammalia > Proboscidea > Elephantidae > Elephas > Elephas maximus. The sequence goes on along the minus strand of NC_064830.1, from coordinate 85,018,988 downwards.
GATGAGGATGACCCTACATGGGGGAAGAGTCCAATTAGTCATGCACCAGAACCAAGGACACGGCATTTAAAAATAAGCAAAAACATCGAGCGAAGGTGAAACTTAACAGCATGCCACAAGAAAAAGGAAACAGGTACAATGAGGGAAACAGACTGTACCGAAGACTGCACCTTCCTTCCTGCCTTCAAAAGCATGCTCAGAGATGGCTTGCTAACTGTTTTTACCATGGCTCCCTGTTTTCCTACAACTCTCCATGAGAATATACTCTAACAACTAGCTGTAGCAACAGAGATAAGTGACAACCCCTGGCTCTCCTAGGTCTACTAGGTCTTCATCCTTCTCCATCAAGACCCATATCCAGTCTCCAAGACCTACTATTTCTTCCCATTTCTTTTTTTTTTTTTAAATCAACTTGATCATTACTCTAGCTTAGCTCCAGAATTGACCCTTACCTGGATCACTACGACCACTCCCTAACTGGTTTCCCACTCAAATCCATTTTGCCCACCACGCGCAGATTACCCACTTTAAATGTTGATTCTTCCAACTCAGAATCTTCAGTGGTTTCTTACTTCCTTTAATATTAAATCTAAACTCCTCTCTTGACTTTTAGAACCTTCTATAATTTCCTAATTTTCCCAGGCTGCCCCGCAGTCTGGGTTTTTCACTGTTTCACAAACATGTAACAGCTACTCATAATTTTGTTTGGTTCCTTTCACCTGAATTAGCCTTTCCCAGATGGTCTCTCGCTCTCTGACTCATTCAATGAAGCAGAGAGAAAGTATCTCTAAGATACTAGGTATCATGCTAAGTATAGCAGCCAACAGGAACATGACCAAGTTTGGCCCTTGCTTGAAGATTACAGTGTTTTAGAGAAACAGCAAGGTGTGGTTGGAGAGAAGGATGCAAGGAAGATCAATAGGACATGGGGAAGAAAGAAAGAGCGGGGCAGAAAGAGACTAGAAGATGGAAGGGAGTCGGACTATAAGGGTTGGTCTAAGTTACTTTAACTTTGTATTTCATCCTGGAGCCAGTAAGAAGCTGTTTTCAAGCAGGGAAATGTCATAATCACATCTGTGTGTAGGAAAAAATCATTTGGGCAACAGTGAGGAGGCTCTATGTAAGAAACGGCGGGACCTGAGCTAAGACAATGATATGCAACAATACACACACCAGCCTGCACTGATCAAATGTGTCTCTGAAATATACTTGATGTCTAGGCTATTCAGAAAAGCACTAAAGAGATACAATCATCTGCTGTAATACTAATGAACACATTCTTACTACTGGAGGGCTGCCTCAGACCTACCTTCCCTGAAGCTCCTTCTGATAAAGCTGCACTTCCCTCTAGGCTATGTGCCACCCCAGACAGACAGCAATAAAATACTCCCATGGGTAGCTTTGACTCACTGTTCTTCACAGACCCCAGGTTAGCCCAGAGAAGTTTCTCCCAGGGAACTTCCTATGACAAGAGTTAACTGGTGCAAGTGAGGGCTAGAAAGAGAGTGAATGCTTATAAGGCAGCAAGCCTAGAATGGTGAGGCTCAGAGATTCAGAGCACCTCGGAAGCCTGCCAGGCACGCCCCTGGACACCCACACCAGACAGCTCACACTCTACCACTAATCTGGAATGAGGTGAGAGGAAATACAACCAAGAGTGTGTGTGTGGACATGAAGCGGTAGAAAAGTACTCTACCAACCTGGGCTGGCAGAAGAGAATAGAGGGCAACCCTTCCGAAGAGGTGGATTTCCTTTTCAGCATTTCTCTTTTACCTCATGGAATTAAACCATTTCAGAGCCACAAGGGATCTTCAAGATCTTCCCCAACTCCTACATTTTTAGATCAGGAAGCAATGGCCCAGGGTCACAGTTAGTGGAATAATCTGGGCTAAAATTCCAGACACTGGACTCGCAAGCCATACTGTTACCACTCTAAAACTGTCCCGTCTACTAACCCCTGCTCGCCATCTGCCCCTTACTGGTCAAAGTCCTTCTCTGACGGACTTCACCAGACTCTCAGCCCCCATGTACCTCATTGCAAGGAGGTATAATCTATTCTAGAGGCAGAATAACAGCATCTCTTTCATCTCTCACCACATTAGACGCTCTCTATACGGAAAATCACTCAATACTCAAGTAAAAAGAGGTGCATACATGGACACTAAGCTGAAGATTACAGAAATATTTTATTGAAAAAAAAAATCTGGTATCAATTAGGCACAGGATGGGTAGTTATAACAAATATGAAGGAAAAACCAAAGATCTGGAAGGATTTTACCCTTAGACTGCTTCCCAAATATACCTTTAAGTTCCTTTCTACTTTAAAGAAATTGAAACTGATAGAGACATTGTATTACGGTTTTACTTTATGCAAGAAAGACACTAGGCAACACCAATCACCTGATTAATACTCCAAAGAAAAGGCCATGACTTATATCAAAATACTGGCAAATTAATATACATTGAAGTTAAAATTAAATGCTCAGGACATGATGTATAATTTACTATGATTCCCTCCTACAACTGACCTCTTCAATTAATCAGCTACCGGTTTCAATCACATCAGGTGAGATGGTAGCTACTGGTTTACACTTCCTGTCTGTCAGAAACACCTCCCAACTTGTAGCTTTTCCGTCCCAGTAGGGCACAATCACATGCCACAATCAAGTTAAATATGAAATAAACTGGTGCCACCTTGAGGCAAGAAAGGAATAGTTTGGCCCACACTAAGGCTGCAGATACAGAATCAAAGACTTTAAGAACAAATCCTATTCACTATCTTTAAAATCAGCTAAAAACTGGAGGTCTTCAAATAAACATCCACTTCAAATTAGAGCTTTACAAAGAAAAGAAACAAAATAATGATCTGGTGAAGTAAGTAACTTGCTATCATGCCACATAAGATGTCTGTTTTTGTCTGAAATGGAGCTCTAGTGGGGCATCCCTGGCCAGTGTGGCGTCTTGTCTTTCTTCCCCAGTTCACCCTGAGTCAAGGAAAAGAAGAGGCAGCAGGGTCCTGTTTCCCTCCTTTCTCTCTGACAGGTCTACCAGTACCTCCTTTAAAAAAAAAAACAAGATAAAACCCTTGTGCCTGCAAGCCATCGGGTTCTTCCATTATCAGTTGGCCCTGACCCCCTTTTCTCCTGGGAAATTAGCACCTCGATGACTTCCATCAGCTGTCTGTTAAATCTGGCTGTTTGAGAATGAGGAGGATTCTTTTCTTACCACTGTGACGTGGCAAACACTTGTTTAACAGATAATATATTTAATATGCTGTGTCACAATTTCTTTATCAACTATTTAAAGAGAGAGATGAAAGGATATGTGTCACAGAAACCAAGAAAAGATTTTCATTCACTTCATTTACCTTTCTCTAGTGCACAATCATGCATGCAAATGTTTATGGTGAAAAATAACCATGTGGTAGAAAATATGAGGATTTTCTTTAAATTAAATTTTTACGTTAAAAGTGCATCTGGACTGCAGCGACCCTTACATTGATTGGTCTTCTTTTTATACTTTTGGGAGACAAAGAAAGCCTAATTGCCACTCCAGATCAAAGGCCTTCAGTATCCAGAATTTATAAACATGATTAATGGAAAACAAATGCTACTGGTCCTTTGTATTAACTGTTACCACATCCAATGATAAGACAATAAAGCCTCATCATTTTAAAAATGGCCATATTAAAGAATCAACTATGGGAAAATTAAGGAGAATTCTGTTTTCATTTTCATGATTCCTTTGGGTGTGACATGCTCTGTAATGCTGGTGTGACTTCTGCTGCTGAAAGTTTCACACCTGCTTTGAGACATTCTTAAATATCCAGAATTCCGCCTTGTGCCCTCCTACATACCACTGTTCCTGTCCCTGAGGTGGTCAACTTCCCGCACAGTATTAATTGAAAGATTGTTTATGACACTGCCAGGAGTGACGTAAGGGTCAGTTTCGGGGTCAATGTTTGGATAACCTTTCCATGGTTCACCAGGGCGAAATTCTGGAAAGAAAAATTTTAAATTAGTTCAAAGCTTAATTATCATTTCAAAATGCATTATTAAATATGCAGAACTTTTTTCTTAAAGCTATGCAACTCTCAAATATTTTCCAACTTATACTAAAATCCCAAGAGTCTGGTTCAGTAACACAGCTAGTACAATATAAACTGTTCTTTATGAATAATGTACCCTGAAAGTTTATATAACTGAAATCATCTCTTCCCGTTTATTTTTAAACACAAACATTTTAAAGTGCTTTATGACAAATCTCAAAGCGATAGCAACTTGTGTAGGACAAAGCGGGCCAGTTGCATTTCTGATAATTCCCCAATACAACTGAAGATACTGTCAAGTTAGTTCCTAAAGAGATGAACAGGCTCTATGAATTAAGATTTTTTAATATTATCCTTCAAGCTGGTCAATGGGACCCATCCTGCCTTCACTGTATGGAGCATAATGGCACTGCTAACACACCAAATACACTCATATGCCCAAGACTTTATGTTCAACTTTTCATTTGTCATTTCTACAATCTTTCTGATCTAGCATAAATCAATCCAACAACACAGAATTGGACTAAATCACTAGCTAATTGAGTCCAGATGTAAGAATACCTTAATGGAAACATACTGTCATAAAAGAAGCAGTTAGCATTTTACCTGGTGGCCAATTAACACTGCTAGAGCCATTAGGCGATTTGGCACGTGGCCAGCCATCTCCTATTGAACCCGGAGGACTGGCTGGTGAAGTACTGCTGTTCATAAAGTCATAGGGAACAAATGGAGATTCTTCCAGCCTGAAACCACTTGAAATAGCACCTAAAAAGAAAGATGATGGTGAAACAAATGCAAAATACACTATGGAATCTATTCTTGTAGTTTCTCAATTATAAGACAACTTTCTATTAGATCTCTGGGTTCAACTGTGTTCTATAGATTATGCGAAGATATAAGGAGATAGGAGAGCTCAGAGGTCCATTTTTAACTCTCTTCATTTGAAAAAAAGAGTTTCACTGCTTAAAAAATACACCCTCTCCTGGCTAATCAACATGATTAGGTTCCAAAGACCAGGTCGTTACGTGAAATTGGCATTATGTAAAAATGAAGGATGACCATATAGGATCACAAAATGAAGGATAACTAACTCACTACATAAATGGCAAATGACATCATTACATAACTGCCAAACCACTGAGAATCACGGCCCAGCTAAGCTGACACATAACCTTAACCATCACAGCCAGCGTTACCTCTCGCCTCGCACCCTGGCAATTGTTACTGTCAAACCTATGATGTTGATGCGCCAACTAGCCAGATAGGAGACTTTTTACTGTTGTAAACACATGTCACATAATGAGACAGTTGGTAACTGAGGAGCAGGTATAGCCTGCAATTACCATTTCAGGTATTTCATTACAAGAAGGATATGAGGAACACAACCATCAACAATAAGTGACCAGAATATGAGTACAAAATTATTTCTAACTTACTAAAACATTGTATTTTGGCCTAAACTGAGAAAAAGCACAGTGACCCCTTTGTTGAGATTCATGTTTTGGGGTCAATGAGCAGCACTGGAGGGAGGAAGAAAGAACTGTGGTGAAGAAAGGATTGTGGTAAGGAACAGCATGAGTGGCAAGAACCATATCCCAGAATCCAGGAAACTGTGTATTCATGTATATCCAGGATATACACATAATAAAAAGAAACGGACATTCTCTCTCATCAGGCTATTTCTAAGTCTACCTTATATTTGAGCAGTTCTACTCTGCACACATGGGGGTACCATGAGTCTGAATCAACCCGGCAACTAACGACGACAATAACACTGTACTTCAGCCACTTGTGATAACACAGCATTGAAAATATGTGTTAACAAGATGAGTGTGAAATCCATGAAAACAGCTTAATCTCAGTTAGAAACAATCATTTATTTTCTTAGATTATGATTTACTCTCCAAACTGAAAACAGCCATTTTAAACACATATTAAAATGACTACTGCTTCATAGAAGAAGTAAAACACATCATTCACTCATTAGAAGAGTTTCAGCTGCTGTGCCAAATGCTGTAGATAGAAAAGTAAGACAACCAGGGTCCTTGCCCTCAGTGACACTATATTCTAACCGGAGAGAAAGACAAAAAAAAAAGTAAACTGAGAAGGAGACAGTGTGTGACGAGGAGGGGCAGAGATAGCATGTAACAGGTTGGAGGAAGAGATCTAGGCAATGGGGACAGTTTGAGCAAAGACGTGAGGAGGAAAATAGCTTGGCATGTGTGAGGAACTGAAAGACCTTCCAAAACCATGGTGTCTAGAAAACAGGAAGTGAGACAGTACATAACATTAAGGAGTGGAGCCCTAACCTTGAAGGGCAGGGATGACCAAGTTTGTCTTGTTTTAACGTTCGGAATTCAAAGGCCCAGGGGTGCGATGTGTATGCTCTGGTTAGCCATTGGCCCTAGGACTCCAGACTGGCCTATGCCCAGCCACCTCTGCACACATTTGTATGTCTGTTCCTCAAACGCATCCGACTTTGTAACATCCTCACGCAGGGCTATGGAACGCACAATAAGGGGTTCTTTTATATTAAAGTGTTTTAAGAAGGGAAGTAATAAAGTTCGCTTTACCGCAGTGTGGAAAATGGATTCGAAGCAAGGGAAGCAAGCCTGGAAAAAGGAAGATCATCTGAGGCTGCTGAGGTGGTAAGAGATAATGGACACATACACTATATATTTTGGAAGTAGAACGGACACTATTTACACATGGATTGGACATGGAAGTTGAAGGAAGGAAGGAATCAAGAATGTGAGATCCAAATGTCCATCAACTGATGAATGGATTAACAAAATGTGATATAGCCATAAAATAGCGTATTATTCAACTATAAAAAGACTGAAGTACTGGTAATATGCTACATCATGGATAAATCTTGAAAACGCTGTGCTAAGCGGGGCGAGGAGGCCAGTTGCAAAGGATCACATATTAAATGATTACATTTATATGCAATGTTGGGAATAGGAAAATCTATAGAGACAAAAAGTAAATTAGTAGTTGCCTTGGGCTGCAGAGATGAGAGAATTGGGAGGTGCTGGTTAAGGAGTACGGGGCTTCTTTTCACATTAATGAAAATATTCAAAAATTGATTGTAGTGATGGATATACAACCCTGAATATACTAAAAGTCACAGAATTCTAGACTACGAGAGAGTAAATTGTATGGTATGTTATATTATTAAAAAAAAAAAAAAAAGGCTGTGTCTTAGGTTTCTGACTTCACTAATTTGACAGAAGGAGGAAGAAGTACATTTTAGCAACATGGGGAAGAGTAAGGGTGAAAAAGGAAAAACCAGTGACTTCCATTCATTGACAGGTTTGAGAAGGTTGTAAAGAAAAACCCTGGTTCACAGCTTTCCAGCTATGCACTTCTGATAAAACACAGCAGTGGCCTGAATGTTGCTTTAGTCTCATTTCATCCCAAAACAAAGGTTCCCGTGGTTGCAAGTTACAACATCCAAGCTTCTACATCAGTTACTTAGAGATGGCAGAGCTGGGTCTCATGCCAGTCACTGCTGGGTATTCCCCTATCCCTGAGGTAACTTTGTTTCTCCATCATTTCCATTTCCCCCTCTGCTCTGGCTTCCTCATCTAGCTATTTTTATCTGAGTGAATTACCTTTTTTGTAAGCTGAATCCAAACCACTTGGGAATGAAGTAAGATATAAAGTAGTAGCTGCAAGTAATACAGTTTAATAGCATAATTGCCAAATTTCAGGTGACAAATTCTTATGCAAGAGCCTGAGATGACAAAAGTATTCAATTTTTTTTTAGTAAGAAAAAATGTCCACTTATTAAAACTTCACTTTGTATTAAAAGTGAGATAGGTTTGATACAAGCAGCAGCTAGGGTCTGATTATGTTCTATGATTTCAATGTATGACAAAACATCAGAAAAATGAAACGTAAAACTTACCTGGTAGGATTAGTTAAAGCTAATAAAGATGGACTGACACTGGAGAAACATCTTTGTCTTAGAGGCAGACAAGAGGGCATTTAGTGAGGTAAGATGGCTAAGGACCAACTGACCACTTCTGTGTCTAACCCTCTTCTAGTGCTTAAGTGCCTCATTCACCTTCAAAACATCCAAACAGGTACTATTATTATTCCAGTCACAGAAATAGGGGGCCTGAGGCTGAAAGAGGTTAAGCTACTGCCTGTAGCTAACTGGTAGCAGAGCTCAGTCTAGACTCCAAAGTTCATGCTTATTTTGACCATTTTCCATCGTCTCAACTCCTTATTCTCACCCTTAACAAAAAATTCCAAATGTGATACACTGGTGAGTGGCAAATTCAACTTAGAATTAAGGACTGTTTGAGTCATGGTTCAATGTTTCCTGTTACATGACAATTTTACCTTTAACCATCAGTCCAACGTGTACAATGTAGAAAGCTGACCTCTAAGCCAAGTTTAGTCAAATAAAGTTTCAAGATAAAATTCAACAGGTAGGAGACTCCCAGAAGACGGCAGCCTGAGCAGTTCTATGCCTCCTTCTCCCTGATGCTATTACCAAGGAAAACAACCAAAGATCAGAAGAAACAGCTCTGTAAGATCTTTAAAAAGTAATCGGAGAGCTGTAGCAACTAGATGAATGTGAAATCGAGAAAAAGGCAACTTGTAAACGGTAAAAAAAAAAAAAAAAAAAATTTTCTTTATACCGTCAATGGCCTTCCCCCTTTCCAATTTCTAGGCAGCTGTAACTGCAATGGGTGGGAGAATGCAAACCATGCTCTCAGAGACGGGAATATTCTCTGATCCTGGAGTGCACAGAACAGACTTCTTGCATTCACTTGGTGGATTGTTGTGTGTCTCTTTTAAACTGTCTGAGGGCTCCCTGAAGGACTGAAAAGGGGCAATCCTCCAGTTTAGCCGGTCTCTGAGCTCCCAAGTGACCGGGGGAAGCAAGAATTAAAAATCTCCCCACGAAGAAAAGTCCTGGACCAGATGGCATCACTGGAGAATTCTACCAAACATTTAAAGAAGAGCTGACATTAATCCTTCTTAAATTCATCCCAAAAAATAGAAGAGGAGGCAATACTTCCTATCTCATTCTATGATCCAACATTACCCTGACACCAAAGCCAGACCAAGAAAGATACAATGAAAAAAATTACAGACCAATATACTTTATGAATATTGATAAAAAATCCTCAACAAAATATAAGCAGACAAAATCCAACAGTATATTTAAAGGGTTATACACCTCGATCAAGTGGTATTTATCCAAAGAATGCAACCAAACTAACCAAAACCCAGTGCCGTCCAGCTGACTCTGACTCACCGCAATCCTGTAGGACAGAGCAGAAACCGTACCACAGAGTTTCCGAGGATGTAACCTTTACAGAAGCAGACTGCCACATCGTTCTCCTATGAAGCCAGTGGTGGGTTTGAACCACCGACCTTTTGGTTAGCAGCCAAGTGCTTAACCACTGCGCCACCAGGGCTCCAAGGAATGCGAGGGTGATTCAATATAAGAATATCAAGTAATGTAATAAACCACATTAACAGAACGAAGGAGGAAAACCACATGATCATCTCAATTGATGCAGAAAGGGCATTTGACAAAATCCAACACCCTTTCATGACAAAAAATATTCAACTAGGAATAGAAGGGAAATAACTCAATAAACATTTATGGGAAAGCCCACAGCAAAGATCACACTCCATGATGAAGGAACAAGACAAGGATGCTCACTTTCACATTGCACTGGAATTTCTAGCTAGAGAAATTAGGCAAGAAAAATAAATAAAAGGTGTCCAAACTGGAAAGGCAGAAGTAAAACTATTCTCAGATGACATGATTCTTTATATACAAAAATATTCAACTGAAGATATTCAATCCTGAAGAATCTACAAAGAAGCTACTAAAGCTAATAAGTGAATTCGGTAAAGTCACAGGTTACAAGATCAACACACAAAAAAAATCAGTTGCGTTTCTATAAACCAACAATGAATGATCTAAAAAATTAAGAAAACAATTCCATTCACAACAACATCCAAAAGAATAAAATAAGAATAAATTTAACCAAGGAGGTGAAAGTGAAAGACTTGCATGCTAAAAACTATAAAGCAGTGCTGAAAAAAAATAAAGAAGACCTAAATAAATGGAAAGACATCCCATGCTCAGAAGGAGACTTAATATTGTTAGGGTGTCAATACTACCCAAAGCAATCCTTAATCAAAATTGCAAGTTTTTTTTTTTTTTTTTTTGCAGAAATGGAAAGCCAATACTCATCCCAATTTCAAAATGTACTATAAAGCTACAGTAATCAAGTTTGGTACTAGCATAAGGATTAAAAAAAAAAAAAAAAAAAACCAAAAAACCCATTGCCACTGAGTTGATTCCAACTCATAGCGACCCTACAGGACACAGTAGACACCCTGTGGGATTTCTAAGGGGTCGCTGATAAGAATCAAACTGCCAACCTTTTGTTTAGCAGCTGAACGCTTAACCACTGTCCCACCAAGACTCTGGTATAAGGATAGAAATATAGATTAATGGAATAGAATTTAGAGTTCAGAAATAACCCCATATATCTATGGTCAAATGATTTTCCACAATGGTGTAAAGTCCATTCATTGGGGGAAAAAGAATCTCTTTAATAAATGATGTTGGGACAACTGAATCGCCACATGAAAAAGAATGAAGTTAGATCCCATACCTCACACCATATATGAAAATTAACTCAAAATGGATCAATGACTATTACGACCTAAAACCATAAAACTCTTAGAAGAAAACAGAGGGAATGCTCTGAGAAATAATTTCAACAATGAATTTGATTCTTAAATATGACACCAATAGCTCGAGCAACAAAAGGCAAAATAGACTTGTTCATCAAATGACTTATCAAGAAAGTGAAGAACAGCCCACAAAATGGGAGAAAATATGTGGTAATCATATCTCTGATAAGGGCTTAATATTCAGGATATAAAAAGAACACCAACAGCTCAACAACAAAAAGACAAATAACCCAATTAAAAATTGGACAAAGGATTCAAATAAAAATTTCGCCAAAGAAGATACACAAATGGCCAAGAAGCACTGAGCATAGATGCTCAACACCAGTATCATTAACCCAACAAAAAACCCACTGCTGCCGAGTCGATTCGTATCATTAGGGAAATGCAAATCAAGAACACAATGAGACACTACTTCACACCCACTAGAATGGTTAATATCAGAAACAGAAAATAACAAGTGTTAGCAAGGATACAGAATATTTGGAAATCTCATCCATTGCTGGTGGAATATAAAATGGTGCAATTGTTGTGAAAAATAATTTGGAGGCTCCTTAAAAAGTTAAACAGAATTACCACGTGACTCAGCAATTCCACTCCTGGGTACATACCCAAAAGACTTGAAAGTAGGGACTCAAATAGATACATGTATAAAAAACCAAAAAACCCAACCCACTGTGGTTGAGTCAATTCCAACTCACAGAGACCCTATAGGACAGAGTAGAACTGCCCCACAGAGTTTCCAAGGAGTGGCTGATGATTTGAACTGCCAACCTTTTTTTGGTTAGCAAGTGTAGCTTGCCATAGCTCTCAACCACTGTGCCACCCGGGCTCCATGTATGTGTACCAATGTTAATTGCAGCACTATTCACAACAGCCACAAAGTAGAAACTAAAATGTGCATCAGAACGTACATCAGCCAGAAGGATAATGAAAATGTGCTATTATCCATACAATGGAATATTATTCAGCCATAAAGTCCAATTAAGTTCTGATACATGCTTCAACATGGATGAACCTTCAAAACACTACACTGAGTGAAATAAGTCAGGCACAAAAGAACAAATACTGTGTGGCTCTACTTCCATGAAATACTTAGAATAGGCAAATGCATACAGAAAAGTTTTTTTTTTTTTTTAAACCACTAATAAGTGGTTTCCAGGGGCTGATAGGAAGGGAAAACGGGGAGTCAGTACTTAAGGTATACCAAATTTTTGTTTAAGGGGATGAAAAATATTTGAAAATGAATGGTTGCACAACATGGTGAACATAATTAATAGCACTGAATTGCACACCTAAAAATGGTTAAAATGGCAAATGTTGTATTTCACCACAATAAAAAAAAAAATTCAGTGAGTAAAAAATGGATGTCATACTAATCATACGAACATAAATGTGATGTTGCTTAAGCTAGAAAACAAGAAGTTTCTCTTGCCTCCTCCATCTCCCTTACTGTGATAATCACTGAGTCCTGTTGATTCTGCTTCCTACTTAGTTTTTGAATCATGACTACACTAGGTCAGGCTACTCTCATCTCTTTCCTAGGAGATAACTTCTAAGCCTTTGGAATACCCTGCCTGATTAGGGTACTTATTTTTATATCTGAGGCTTTGGGCCACACCAGGTTCTGCAGATTCCACATCCTCAGATTCAACCAACCACTGATCAAAAATATTCAGGGAGGAAAACAAAAAGTTAAAAGGGAGAATAAAGTGCTCTCTCTCGACATAAAAAAAAAAACTCAGATCTTTTGAAAAATGGTATGTCACTTGCCAAAGTGGGCCGTAAGGTAAGTACGAATCGAGAAATTTGCGCGATAGAGCAGAAAGAAGCCGAAATTTGTGGGAGTGTTAGCGCTGCCCCTACAATGGCAAAAATGGTCTCTTTGGTTCCTGATAATATGCTTGCAAAGACTGAGACGCATTCAGTGTTAAGTGTTTAGGCATTAACAACTCTTTACATAGCATTTATACTATATTAGGTATTATAAGTAATCCAGAGATGATTTAAAGTATATGGCAAGATATGCATAGGTTATTTGCAAATACTGCGTCATTTTACATAAAGGACTTGGGCATCCGCGGATTTCGGGTTCCGCAGGGGTCCTGGAACCAATCCAGAGCAGACACTTAGGGACAGCTATATATGCTAACAATGTGGTTTATGACAAACACCTATTTTTCCTCACCTGGAGCTCTAGGCCATGCTGTCATCTGTTTGACCTCTTGGCGGGGCAAGGCTGGACACTGAGTAGCTAAGATTGGTCATGTGGGTGCTCCACATCTATGTGACTGATACCCCCCCACCCCCCAAAAAACCAAGCACACCAAAGCTCAGGTGAGCTTCTCTGGTTGGCAATACTTTGTACATGTTGTCACACACAGTTGCTGGGAGAATTAAGCACTGTCCATGCAACTCCATTGGGAGAGCACAACTGGAAGCTCTGCTTCATTTCTGCTGGACTCTACCCTATGCTCCTTTTTCCATTCGTGTATTCTTTCACTGTAATAAACCACAGTTGTGAGTATAACAAATTTTTTTTGGTTCTGTATTTCCAGGAAATCAATGAACCTGAGGGTACTCTTGGGGACCTCTAGACATAGAAGGTGTCTAGGATTTGCCTGCTCTGCTCAGCAACTTATGAGCTGTATGAGTTTCAGTAAGATGGGGATAAATATGAAACCTACCTTATAAGATATGCTACAAATCGATGCAATCTATGTTAAGTACTGTGCAATGCCAGCATTACTTAACTCCACTCACAACATCAGTGCCAGTCAGGGTCTTCACCACAGGCCTGAATGATGGCTGCTACCTCCAGTCAGGCCTCTCCCTTCCCCAGGCTCAGCCTATTTCTGATACAAGTCCACATACGGCTATTAGATCATTCCTGTTTAAAAACTATATATGTACTACTCAACTGTTATGGAATAACGGCCCTCTATTTTTTTATTTTCTACTAGGAACCCTGGTGGTGTAGTGGCTAGCAGTTTGAACCCACTAGCCACTGTGTGGGAGGAAGATGTGGTGGTCTGCTTCTAAAAAGATTTACAGTCTTGGAAAACTTATGGGGCAGTTCTACTCAGTCCTATAGGGTTGCTATGAGTCAGAATCAACTCAATAGCAACTGGTTATTTTCTACTACAGGAGTCCCTGGGTGATGATAATAGTTCATGCACTCAGCTGCCAACCAAAAGGTTGGAGGTTCAAGTCCACCCAAAAGTACCTTAGAAGAAAGGCCTGGCAATCTACTTCCAAAAAATCAGCTACTGGAAACCTAATGGAGCACAGTTCTACTCTGACATATATGGGGTCACTGTCAGTTGGAATCTACTCAATAGCAACTGGTTTATTTTCTACTACAACGGGACACACAAATGCCAAAAAGGCCAATCAGGTAGTGTAATCAAGTGAAGTAGGTTGGCTATAGGAAAAACCCCATGGTCTGTTAGACAGGAACATGAGCACAGTGAGATATTTCTCCACCAATGGCTGTGTGTGCGTGTGACAGAGAGAATGAAAGAGGGACAGAAAGGGAGGAAAAAAGAACACTCCTGAGTAAATGCAAGGAAAAATGGCAAATAACGCCATCAAGTAAAGAGACAACGGGAAGTGGCAGTGTCAAACAAGAACATGGGCAGCAGCTACTCAGCGGCAGGTGGTCATTGCCTTGGAAGATGGCAGGCTCAGGGCTGCTACCCATATCCACTGCCATGGAGTTGATTCCAACTCCCAGTGACCCCACGTGTTAGAATAGAATGGCTCCGGGGGCTTTCTTTGCTGTATCTTTATGGAGGCAGGTTGCCAAGCCTTTCTTCTATGGCACTGCTTGGTGAGTTTAAACCACCAACCTTTAGGTCTGCAGACAAACACAAACTATTTGTGCCAGCCAGGGACTTTCACTGCTGCTAGATGTTCACATTTACAGAGATGTCAAAAATTTGAAAATTTACATGACATTTCCTAAACTTTTAAACAGATGTTGGTTCAAAAAATAATTTTTTTAATGTAGGGAGGGTCTAACAAAACATAACAAGGGCTGGCAGTTTTGAGCTCTCTCCTGGATACAAACTGAGACGCTAATTTCCTTCAAAAAGGAAAGAAATGGAGAAGGAACTACAAACAAAATATTACTAATGGTAGGAACAGGATGATTAAAATTTCTCTATTGTTTTTTAAAACAGGGAAAAAGGAAAGTAAAACAAATGAAAAGAATGTACCTAAGAAGAGGACTCAGCCTCCTCTAGGACAAAGAAAGATAAAAAGAGAAGGAAAAGAGCCACTAAGCAGAAAGGAGCTATTCTGGGAGAAACTGACAGAACCTGGGCCTCAAACCGGTTCATTCCAGTTCGAAACCCTGCTGGGAATCCGTATTTCTAACAAGTTCCTAGGTGATGCTAACGCTACTGGTTAGGGACCAATTCCAAGAACCACTAGTAGTGGTTCTCAAAATTTATTACACTTAAGAATCACCTAGGGATCTTGCTAATATGCAGATTCTGATTCAATATATCTGGGATGGAAATGCAAATTCTCAGTAGGAGTGTGAACCACAACAAACTAGTTCAAAGTCCTGGACAGAACAATGGGAAGGTTGGTATGATTATAATAAAAAAAAAAACTTTCTCTTGACTGGTCCCGGAACGGGGAAAGCAGCGTCCCAGCCGGGAAGTCGTCCCGCTGGGATCTGGGAGCGCACACGGGCGGGGCGTGAGCTCGGGGCCCAATTATATTCGCCTGAATAGACCCTGGGGGCTGGCCCAACCGTTTGTGCAGGAAACGCCCACCCAGTGTGCGCGAGCAGTGCCGCGCACCGGAGGCAGAAGTCCCCGGGAGGAAGTGACTGGTCTCCGAGCAAGGAAAGCAGTGTCCTAGCCGGGGACCCGTCCCGCCCGGATTTTGGCGGACGGGGGCGGAGCGTGAACGCAGTGTTCAGCTCTATATTCTGTGGTGCTACACTCCCAGCTCTCCGATGCCTCCCCCACCCTCCCCAGGCGGCCCCATTAATATCCGAATACCCGGAGCCAGAGGGAGAATTCAGATAGGGATCTGACTGCATTTTTTTTTAGCTGACTACCTGGAAAATCTAGTTTCCCAGTGATGGCTCGGAGACAGCAGTCCATATCAAACCACATAAAGAAACAGACCATGACAGCTTCTCCAATTCCCCAAACAAAAGAATCAAAATCTTTCCCAAATGAAGATACAATCCTGGAATTATCAGATACAGAATATAAAAAACTAATATACAGAATGCTTAAAGATATCACAAATGAAATTAGGATAAATGCAGAAAAAGCCAAGGAACACACTGATAAAACTGTTGAAGAACTCAAAAAGATTATTCAAGAACATAGTGGAAAAATTAACAAGTTGCAAGAATCCATAGAGAGACAGCATGTAGAAATCCAAAAGATTAACAATAAAATTACAGAATTTGACAATGCAACAGAAAGTCAGAGGAGCAGACTCGAGCAATTAGAATGTAGACTGGGACTTCTGTAGGACCAGGGAAACAACACCAACATAGCTGAAAAAAAAATCAGATAAAAGAATTTAAAAAAATGAAGAAACCCTAAGAATCATGTGGGACTCTATCAAGAAGGATAACTTGCGAGTGATTGGAGTCCCAGAACAGGGAGGGGGGACAGAAAACACAGAGAAAATAGTTGAAGAACTCCTGACACAAAACTTCCCTGACATCATGAAAGACGAAAGGATATCTATCCAAGATGCTCATCGAACCCCATTTAAGATTGATCCAAAAAGAAAAACACCAAGACATATTATCATCAAACTTGCCAAAACCAAAGACAAACAGAAAATTTTAAAAGCAGCCAAGGAGAAAAGAAAGGTTTCCTTCAAGGGAGAATCAATAAGTTCAGACTACTCAGCAGAAACCATGCAGGCAAGAAGGGAATGGGACGACGTATACAGAGCACTGAACGAGAAAAACTGCCAACCAAGGATCATATATCCAGCAAAACTCTCTCTGAAATATGAAGGAGAAATTAAGATATTTAAACACAAGTTCAGAGAATTTGCAAAAACTAAACCAAGACTGCAGGAAATGCTAAAGGAGATTGTTTGGCCGGATGACCAATAATATCAGGTACCAGCACAATACAAGGTCACAAAACAGAATGTCCTGATATCAACGCAACTCAAATAGGGAAAGCACAAAAACAAACAAATTAAGACTAATTCTAAAAAATAAATAAATAAACAAAATAATACACATAACAGGAAATCATGGAAATCAATAGATAAACGATCACAATAATCAAAAAGAGGGACTAAATATAGGAGGCATTGAACTGCCAGATGGAGAGTGATACAAGGCGATATAGAAGGATACAAGTTAGGTTTTTGCTTAGAAAAAAAAAAACTTTCTCTAAACACAACGAAATGTTTAAGTTGAAGCGCGCGCATACACACACACACACACACAAGAACATTTTAAGACTAGAAATTCCGAAGGTTCTTACAGATATAAAATAACTTTTTTTTTTTTTGGTAGAGATGAAAACCCAAACTAGACCAGATCAAGGCATAGTTTTGAAGTCATTGTTACAAGGAAGAAAAAATACAACAATGAAGAAGGAATATGAGCAACCAAACATAAGAAATCCTATCAGATATTCCCGATTTTGAAAGGGATAAAATAAGAGCTTGGAGATATCCACAATAACATCCATGAACTGAGCACTGCTGACACTGGACTGGTTAACATTAGTTACACAGCCTGCTAAAGTAAAAATAAAATAAAATAAAAACCTCTTGGATTAGGGAAGCAGATAAAAATAACTAATTCGTATTACTAATTATTAGAAAACTTTAAAACGCACACTGCTCAGGATAAAGATTTGTGTAGATGAAAACAGTCTATGCACAGAAGGCATGGGGGCAAAATATAAAGAAATAAACACTAAATCAAAAAAGAGAGGAAAAGATGAAAACATATCAATAAATATAACCCTCTCCCCCACATGTCAGGTGCCAGGCAACCAGCTTAACAGATACTGTCTCACTGGATCCTCTCAACCATTTTACAATGTGTCGTTTCCATTTTACATATGCAAGCACTGGGGCTTGGAGAGGCCAAGAAACTGGAACTGAATCCCAAGTGTGTTCGACTTCAAAACGGTGTTGCCATGATATGATACCCAATTTGCGTAACGCAGACTATAGACCAGTATGTCCTGTGTAAGTTTATGAAGCACTTGAGAATACACAATATACATTACACCTACAACACCAGTGAAAGGGAGGAAGTATTTCATTTTCACAAAGAAACTTGACGACGCCAGATATGCAAAAAACAGAGAAGGCAAAATGCACAAACTGGAGAAGACAGATACATTTTTCTGGGTTTCCACGCCACACCTCTTTAATCACGCATTTCCAGGTCTCTTATTAAATACTAGTGGCTCCAGGATTCTGGCCTCGTTCTTTTCCTTCTGCATGCTCCTTCACCCTGGGCAAATTCATCCACGCTATGGCTCTGACATTGTTATGAACACTGCGCTCCGGTGCTGTTCAGTCCTACGGAGTCGGTTTCAACTCACAGAGACCCCGTGTGACAGAGCGGAACTGCTCCGTAGGGTTTTATTGGCTCTAATCTTTAGGAAAGCAGGTTGCCAGGTCTTTCTTCTGCTGAGCCACTGCGTGGGTTCGAACTGCCAACCTTTGGGTTAGAAGCTGAGTGCTTAATCACTGCGTTACCAGGATTCTTTCCTGAGTGCTAGAGCCTTATTTCTAACTTCTTATTGGAGTTTTTCACATTGAACTATCCCCAAAACACCACATTCAGTGAGTCTAAAACCACTTAATTATCACACCAAGCCTGCTTCAATCCCTGCACTTACTGTCATTAACTGCATTATCACCCACTCATCCTTTCACCTAGCAAATGTTCAGCGTGCTGCAATGTGCTCAGTGAGGCCACAAAATAAACACAGCACGAACGCTGTCCTCAGAGAGTTATGGTCCTGTGATGGAGACAGGCCTAAGTGGATACTTATATACAACACGGACATATAAAGAGAAGTTATTGAGGAACTAAGTCTGGGGCACGTTTCTTGGAGACGACTCTTGAGCAGAGTCAAGGGGAAGACCAAAGGAGGATGGAGGCATAGGAGGCACATCAAAGGTAACCGTATACTTGTTGAATCAATGAGTTGTTAGCAAGTCATTTTTCCCTTAATTCTAAAACTCTTCGATGCATGCATGCCCTCTCATAACAACTGCCTTCTTTATCTCTCACTCAGACTACTCTAAGTCTTTCCTGCCTCTAGATGGCCACCATTTGCATGATTAAAATCCTTTATGGCATAAAAGTTTTTCATGATTTGCTCTAGGACTTACTATTGCAGCTTCATCTTCCTCCATTCTCACATTTGCACCTTCACCTCCACATTTGCCCAGATACACTTCACAGAACTCATCAGGCTCTCCTGTCTCTGAGCTTGCCATATGCGATTCTCTCTTGGTTTTTCTTCCTCTACATTGTTTGTTTGGTAAACTTTAAGACTCAGTTCAGGATGGGTCTCTCTATAAAGCCTATCCAGACCTGCCACATCTGTAATTAGGTATTCCTCACTCAATACTCCTACAGTACTTTGTATTATTATACTATTTCTACTATTATCCATATTAACTTTTATAGGAGCTATCATATGGTACTAAACCTCCTTCACGGCAAGTGATTTTACTTGCTTACATACACACAGCTGGACATATATATGTATGTATGTATTCCAAGTGCCTACCAGGGACCCTAGAAAGCAGAAGATACCCCATTAATATTGGCTGGATGAATGGATATTAAATATGATGAAAATGGCATTTCTAAAAATAATGTTGAGAAGATAATAAGATAACCTACACAAAGGAACAAAATACATAAAGAAAATCTGTCACTATATAAGAAATTCACAGAAATCTAATTATAGTAGAAAGCTTAAGGCTCGACTATGAATATATTACAGATTAAATGGAGTAAATATTAATAGAAAGAACATTAGAACAATTTAATCAACTGAAAAAACCTAAATGATCAAAAGGAGGAATACTTTTTTAAGAAATGTATAATCTGAGCTCTCTTTTGTAAAACAGCATAATATAGGTGAATTCTGCTTTTCTTTTGAAAGTACTTTTTTTTTTTAATGAGGTAAAGTAGGAAAATTTGGCTCGAATATATATATATTTAAAACAAAGTGGCTGAAATTTAGTACTGTCCAGGTTTTTTTTTTTTTTTTTTTTCTTTTAAGGCAAAACGAAGAATATTTTATACCATGTTTGCTGGAGTTTTGATCCAAAGATGTGTTCACAGAAATGCTGTCCACTGTAGTCCACTTCCTTAGTCTTGACTGTGGCTCTTTAATACTGTTCATATCCATATTTACATTCAAGTTTGAGTTCAAGCCTTAAAAATATAAAAATTTTAAAAACTTACAAAAATATAGCACATATTCCTTCTGGTACCACAACTTCTATTTTCTAGAGAAACAACATGTAACTAATCCAATGTTTTCAATCTTGTTCAATGTTCCTTAATAAATACCATCCTGCAAATGTGGCAAAGCCAGATGATAACAGACAGAAGAAAGACGGTCAGAACAGACACGCTGGGCTCCTGGCCAAGGTCAGGCAACACGGTGTCAGGGGAAAGAGCCTCAGTTTGGTTATCAGAGAGAGAAACACATATGATCGTAAATACTCTAGCCCTCAACAGTACAATGTTTTCAAATCATAAGATTTTTAATACTCTAATTACCCTAACATGGAAAGGTATTTCTCAATATAATTTTGATTATTTTTAAATTCCTTGGCAAAATAAGAGGAAAAAATTTTTAAGGAGGCCAAATTTGAAAGTTTAGAGCTTACCTCTAATAAAATATATCTGATTAACCAATTCCCAAGGGCACCATGCATTAAGAGCTCTATGCAAACGGAACACTTCTTACTTGAACTCTGATATGATGGTGCTTTTCAGACTTAGATATTCTCTTGGAACAAGGACAGAAATTTCTATCTTAGGTGCTGGGGTTTCTTAAAGTGTGATCCAGGGACCATTGACATCAGAATCAGCCGAGATGCTTGTAAAAAAACGGAGACTTTCCAACTGGAGCTAAATATGCATGTTTAAAACACACTGGGTGGTTTTTAGACACCCTAAAGTTTCAGAAAAAATGGTTTAAAACTCATGGTTCTGATGAGAGTATATGTGATATTAAGTCTTTCACACTTAAAAGTTTTAATAATACGAATTCTTCAATATCATCTCAATATCTGCGAAGAACAGTTCAATATGCTGTTCTCTGGATGCATCAATTAGACTAAGGGTTGCAAAACTTCTCCTGTAAAGGGCTAGATAGTAAATATGTTAGGCTTTGTGGACCATAAGGTCACTGCTGCAACTACACAACTCTGCCCTTGTAGTGAGAAAGCAGCTACTGACAACAGGTTAATGAAAGGGCATGGCCACGTTCCAATAAAACTTCAGAGAACCTGATTTAGGCAATCGTACCGGTGTTCGCATGGGTTAAGCAGACTGTCTTAATTGGGAAGAAGTATCTGAGGCTGAAAAGCCAGCCAGGATAGGAAATCCCTTATTCAGAAACTTATCCTCCCACTGGCTCAATTTATATGTCAAGTGTGTAGAGTCTAACCATGATAGATACTGCCCTTCGCTGGTGAGACCAAAATCTCTCACCATACCTGGGTATACCTTTCTGGGATCACCTGGTCACCACCAGATGCTTTCCTACGGTATTCACCTGCAATGGTAACTCACAAGAGGAACTGCTTTTGGAAATGTAAGCTATAGAGATTGCTAACAATCCCAAGGCCTCAAAGTGCTACTTACACCTGAGCTGAGAGTACACGGTAATACCAGGGAGAGCCAAATCATGTATCAGCTGAGCCACAGAGTAAAGGAGCAGCAGGCCCCAACCTCCACCCACTGCCCAGAATGTGCTAACGTGCTAGCTAACTGTTTTCAACATGGTTGAGCTGGCAACCAACAAATGTTTACAAGAAACTATAGTAAAGGAAAAGAGAGAAAGAAAAAAGCAGGGTGTGAACAAACAAGGGTCAAAATATAATCGAGGGCACAAAGATAAAAGAGACCTAGGGGAGAAGAAAATATACAAGACTGTAATTTCCATGGGAGAAACTGAATAAAAGCCTGGATACGTAGTAAAAGAAGGAGAGCAGAAGGTGCTGCGTGCACGGGCAATCCTACAAATGTGACCTTTTCCAGTTGCTTCCCCAAAGCACTGCTGCTCAAAATTTTGCTGCTGTGCCGTTTCTAATAATTGAGGCCTTTTCCTCCCCTTCATATTCTAATAATTAAGATATGTGGGTCTGAAAAAGAAATGTTTCCTTTATTTTCACCCACTTAAAATGAGTGCGGAATTTTGAAAGAGCATGATTTTCTTGACCAGAGAGAGACCTTCCCTGGAGCATGATGACAGGCTAAACCTAGAAGAGGCCTAAGGCAGCTCTCAGGGAGGGAACAGCTAATGTAGTTTTCACATGGGAACAAAACTATAAAGGCAAGAGAGAAGGGTGCAGAGCTGAGATACCCATATGTCTGATGAACGCCTTGGCCAAGCAGAAACCTACCTATAGGGAAGTTGCTGAAAGCATTTATTGGTGATGGCCCTTTTTGCAGCTCAGGTGTAGTGTGGGGCATGACATTTTCAAGGAACGATTTCATGGCTGGCTGATGGAGTGACTGCTGCTGAGATGGCGGAGTCGGTTGCTTCACCAACACGTTTGGATCAAGTTGACGAGACTGTTGGATTATGTGCTGCTGCACACTAAGAGGTCGACCCTTGGGAAAAGTGATGGGGAAATGATTGGAAAAAAGTCTTGGCAAATATACACATATTTTTCTTCACTTCTGAATTCACTTCCTTTTCACAGAAAGGTGAACAATCACAGTATACTAGTTAATTCAACTTCCGGGCAAAGAGCAGACTTAATAAACGCCATTTTCAATTATACTTTCATAAAAGATGCCATTTTAATCAGATATTTTGAGTCCCTTGTTATAATGGAACTGATATGAGTTGAGTTTACTAAGACAAAGAACAGCATAGCAAGTGGAAGATCTGATCTACCTGCTGGTCTTGCTGCTGCCGGTTACCAGAAGGCACACTTCTCTGACTCTGCGCCCTTTGCTGTTGTTGCGCTAACAATCGCTGAGGAAAGATTGCAAGGAGGTTATTACCACACCATTATATCTGAAGACACTTCAGAACGACTATGGCAGGCTGACCTACAAAGGCATGGCTTGATCCAGCCAACAACATCTCCTGCCTCATCTAGTATAATTTCATCCTTGGATTCTTTGATTTCTAGCCATTCTGCTAAAATTTACTCTTTTGTTCAATCTAAACATTCACATCATCAGGGAAACGTTTTCTGATCACCCTATCTGCCCCTACCACCCCAGACTTGGCTGGGCCTCTTCCCACAGCACCCTGCAATTCTTCAAAACACTTCTCACACATGTTTACTATTTGTCTTCCCTGGTAGACCATCAGCTCTATGAGGAACATGACTGTGCCTGTTTTGTTTACTGCAGTACTTCCTGCATAGAACCTAGCATTCAGCATATAGTAGGTGCTCAGTAAATGTGTACTAACTATTGCTATTCATCTCCTTACCTGTAACTGGGAGATCTGAGAAAGCTGGTTTAGTTGGGATAGCTGGTTCAGCATGGCTACCTGTTGAGGGCCAAAGAGCGGATTCAGGCCACCGTTGTTTGGTGCATACTTCAGCAATGAAACTGGAACCTTAGAATCAAATGGTAAGTTAATAACAGTGATAAAATAACCCAAACTAGCTAAATGTACTGTGTGTTTTAAATGATCAATAGAGCAATTTGTGGACTACTTGTTTAGAGAGTTAAATTCTTTCCTACTTATCATTCTCTGTTTTACTAATTTATCGTTCACATATACTCTCATGGGTTATATAAAGGATGACAGAAGATGAATCTTAAACCAGTCAATTTTCCTTTGCTATTGCCCTCTTCCTCAAGATGTTTTAATGAAGAGAATGGTGAATTTTAGATTTCAATTATCTTTGACTCGTTTTTTTTTCATCCTTCCTACATCCTTTTGTAATAATAGCTAATTGAGAATTAGCTGCATCTCAAAGATGCCAGTAAATACTATAATCAACCAGTCATCTCACTGGAATATAAAATTATTCAAGGTTCTTTTCCAGGTAAATAGAAGAGAATATAACGGAAGCTTTTTCACCTGAGGGGAGAGTAATGGAGGAGGCACTTGAGCACGGAGATTAGGCTGAGATGAACTAAGAGGTTGTGCTGGAGGCTGCTGCATGCCCCGGGGTTGTGCTGCTGTGTTTCCAACACCAAACATACTGGGATTGCCATTCTACAAAAACACACAAACAACAAAAACACCAGTGAGATTCTTCAGAGACAAACATCTCATTACCACATGGTATTGCTGATATAAACACAGGAAGTACACATAAGAGATCTTATTATTTATACAAATCATTCAATACAGAGCCTAAAATACTCATGTGGACTTACCTGTCTAACAGAATTCAAGTTTTGCATACCCAGCCCTGCTATGGAGCCAAGGGCCTGGTTAGGTAGTGCACTATTTGAAGGGGGAAGCTTCATGCTTTGACTGGACATAAACTGCATGTTTTGGGATTCATCTGCTACAATGCCATCCTGATTGGACAGACAGAAAGATGTGCAACACCAGCCAAGCAAGCAAGTGGAAGGGAGAAATCATTGCAGGAACAGAAGAGAAGTCACATGACATTCCAGCATCAACAGGAAACAGGTAGAAAACAGAAGAGATCAGATTAGTGTTAATTCTAGAGTACATGAGAAGAACCAAACATATTTTAGGGGATTAAGAAGAAAATACAAATGCAGTTACCAGGTTAAACTGAGACATAAAAAGAACAACAAACTACAAATTCAGTAACATTTTATATGAGATTATATAAAATGTTCTAAAATAGTAATGTGAAAATTATGCTATTAAGTCTATTGGTTTATTAGCCACATGGTTAAAAAAACATACGAACAAAATGTACCTTATCAAAATAAGGACTGCGATCCATGGAAGACTCTTTGGAAATCTGAGGCCGAGAACCAGGGCCTTTCCCGACCGCTCGATTGTAATCACCGATATTTAGGCTATGTTTATCTATCTCCATTCGTTTGTCTTGTAACATTCCTAAAAAAGGCAAAGGACAACACTGTCAAGAAGGAAGACAAACTAATTGGTTTCAGATACATTTACAGTAGAAAAATACTCACTTTCCAAACTGAGATTATTGAATTCTACTTTGACAAGGATAGGTAAAAAAAAAAAAAAAAAAGTACCTGCATTTCATAACTATTGCATTTCCTTGGATATACCGAGGCTCAGTCAGTACCTCAGTCTTTTGATTATCTCTCTATAAACTCATTTCCCTTAGAGACTTCATTCACTGTTAAGATAATAAGAGTCACCTCCATTCAAGTGACCCTCAAATATAAATATCTAGCTTTGACTTCACTCCTGAGCTCCGTCTCACATCTTTAACTGCTGCTAAGCATATTCACTCAAATGCCCCATTGTCCCTTATAGCATAGGTGGAATCAAGCACATGGTATTTCCAATCAAATCTGTTCCTCCATGGAACTGGAAAGCTGCAGCTTCATTCTTCCAATCACAAAGTTTCAAACCTTGGTTTTTGTCTTAAGAAAGCATTCTTTTTTCATCTCCCCATTCTTCACATTTTCTCAATCTTCAAATCTCATCTTTCTTTGCAATTGCTGTTTTTTTGAGATGTCTGCCACTTACCACCACCATAAGTTAACCACCCTCATTCCAGGCAAGTGGAAAGGCAGGAAGCAGAGGCTGATAACAGTACAATGCATCAATATACCATCTCTATTTTACTAAAGTTCCTCTGAGAGAATGTTGTTTGCCTACATGGTTTACACAACTTAGAGCAATTAGGATCTTTTTTTTTTTTTTTTAAACCAAAGGAAGATACATAAAATGCCTTTAGTTTCTTGTAGTCCTGTTCCACCTATAGGTCAGATATCTAAATCCACTACCTTTTAGCACTTTTAAGAGCCCTCCTTTGAATATCGATAACCCTTTTCCCTTTTCTCACTGACACATCCAAGGCCAGCCATCTCGAACTCTTTACCTCACTCTCCACATCCAATCCTGTAACCAAATCCAGTCAACTCTACTTCCTCCCAAGTCTCTCTAACCTGTTGATAGTCCACATTATTTTTGCCTACCCTAATATTTTTCTTAAAAAAGAGTAGCACACTACATCTTCTTCACAACCATCCCCCAACACTCTGACATTTCTCTGGAGACTGTCAAAGTGTCAAATGTGGCAATCTCCCTTAACCTATCAGACCTCTTATAAGGCCCTTGGCTAAAGTTACCCCTCACCCCTAAGAGTCAAATTCATTCCCTAACAACCATTTTTTTCAAAACTCTATGCCTGCTTGGCTTTTGCAAAATTGTTCTATTCTGCTCTAACTTGTCCCATTTCCCACCATCTTTCCTTAAGTGTCATAATTTCCCCGAGACTTTGACTTTGGTTCATTACTCTCTGATCAAACTATTCTTGTAGCTTTTACTAGCATCCATGTTTAATTAGTTACAAACTTATTATCTCCAGTCCTATCTCTCCTGAGTTCCATATCCAGATTTTCTACTGTTTACTGGATATCAGGACGTACTTTGCAGAGCAACTTCAGTTTCTTATATTTCTTATCTCAAATAATGGCTATACCAGTTATTATCATCTCTCAGCTCCAAATTCACCATTTTTGATTGGTCTGTGAAAATAGATCTGGGCTCTTTTCGTATTTTTTCCTTTGCCAGCTGACACTGAGGCTTTGTCAGTAGAGGACTCTGGAGAGACACTGAAGGAGGAAAAGTTTTTGCTTGCTGGTTCCAGTGTGTTCACTTGGTGGGCTTCAGGCAGTGCTCAGCTTCTCCAGTGTTCGGCTCCTGAAGCACTCAGTGGCCCAGCATTCCCTCATAACTCCAAGCAGTTTAGCAGAAGAGTTCCTCTAGTGAGATACTCCCCACAAATGGCTTTTCCCAGAGCCCTAAAGGACAATCTGTAGCAAGCTCCACTAGCATAGTGCCTCAGCAATTTCTCCGTGAGCCACAAAGGAGGCAGAAATTTGTCCTCACAGATATAGACATGTATTCTGGTTACGGGTTGTCTTCCCTGCCTGTAGAGTTTCAGCCAGGACTCCAATCCATGGTCTTACAGGGTGCCTTATCCAGTAGTCATGACACTCCTCACAGCATTATGCCTAACTAAGGCACTCATTTCACAGCAAAAGAACCGCAACAATTGGCTCATGCCTGTGGAATTAACTGGTCTTATTACATATTCCATCAGTGGAAAATGGCTGGCCAAACTGAAAGATAGAATGGCATACCGATGACTCACAAATGTATGTGAAAGGGTGCATATGGAAGCTGAGTAGTCACAGGAGTGAGGTGAACTGGGCCCTTACTGATTTATTGTCTCTGCTCCAAATTCACCCTTTTTAACTGCTCTGTGAAAATGGGTCTGGGTCCTTTATTTTTCTACTCCAGCTGGCATCGAAACCTTGTCAGCAGAGGGCACTGGAGAGATACTGCAGAAGGAAATGTTTTTCCTTTTTCTGATTCCAGTGTGTTCTCTGATGCAGCACAGGTTGGCTTTTCCAGCACCAGACTCACCTAGTGGCCAGCAGCTTCCATCAGCACCCTCTCTGGTTTTGTAGCAGAGTACCTCCAGCGAGACACCTCCCTGTGAACTGCTTTATATTTACGCGGTGCACTTACTACAGTTCCACTGGAGTGGCACCACACTGACTTCTCTGCCAGGCACTGAGCCATGGCCATGCCCTTGGGGGTGGGGTGAAGGCTCTGCATTGGGTGGGATATTTCAGTACTGGGGTGAGTGACTTCCCCTTATTCTACTATTAATACATATTCTTTAGAGTTCTCTTATTCGCTAATCCTTTGTTACTCTAATTCCTTGTTACAGTTAATAATTCTTTGTATTCATGTAAAACTTTCCCTGTTCAAATTACTGTGTAGTTCCTCCCCCCGAATGGACTCATGAATACGATAGCACTGCCATCTACTAAAATGTCCAGGCAAGAGAGCTAGGAGCCATCCTTTATCACACTCTCTCCCTCACTTTCCATAACAAATTGATTCGAACCAGTTATTGATTTGTGTTGATTCTAATTCCTTTATCGCCAGTGAATTAGGTTCTCCCTATCTACTGTCTTAGGTTGGGCTCTGAAACTTCTCACTGGCTATTGTACCATATCTCTACCTGGTTTTGCTATTTTTAGTCTCTTTTTGTCTGTCCTCTACTGCCAATGTTTTTTCTCCTAAGATGATTTTAAATCTATAACCAAGACTATTTTTCTAAAACATAAGTACAAATCATGCCATTCCCCAGTTTAAAATTCTTTAATGTCTTCCCATTACTTTCAGAACAAAGTTCAAATCCCTAACCACCTCATGATTTAACACCTCTTCACCTATCTTTTACCATTAATCTTGACTCCCCCACCCCAGTTTGCATTTTTTTGGTCCTATTACATAGAAAAAAAAAAAAAACCAAACCCACTGCCGTCGAGTCGATTGGAGCTACGTGCAATTTCTCCAGCATGGTTTTAGATGGCTGTGTCACATTTCTGGGCCTTTGTACATGCCATTCCCTGAACCAAGAAGACTGTATCTCCCAACCTGGATAAGTCACTCGACATGACTGTATCTGAGGTAACCATAAGACTAATATCACCACTATCTTAGATTTCCACAGTGATTTGCAGTTTAAAAGACACATCACCTAATCTAACCACAGCATCTTAACATGTGCTGGAGAGGGCAGGAATATTCCAATAGGTGACCACATCTCCTCTTTGCCAGCCTGGGTTGGTATTTTTTTTTTTTTAATTTTAGTAGGAGCACATCACTGATATGCTTCTCTATCAATGGTGAACACAGAGTCAAAGTGATTTAATTTTTTTCATCTTACCTCCAGAAAGGTCCATCTTATTGCTCTGAACATTTTCTTCTGATGAGTCTCTCTGAAGTAAGAAAAAGCATGTTAGCAGACCTTAATTTAGCAATGAAAACAAACAAAGAATCTTACTGTATTTCATTATTTGTGAACTCAAGTAAATCATACAGCTTTATTTTCTCATTTCCTGATGTTAAAAAAAGATCAATGTTTTTAGCTATATGACTCGCAAACCATAAAAATGAAGAAGACTTGAACACTAATTTTACTCTAACTTCAAGAACATTCCTAAGTACTTAAAGACAAAGAATATTTGTTAAGAAAACAAAACAAAAATGATACAAGGAAAATGTACGGACCACTATTAAAGTGGAGGGAGAGGCGAGGAGGAGGGCTGCTAGCAAAACCTACTTACCGAAAAACTGATATTTGAAAACTGTTTAACAAATGGATTTATCCATGTTTCTTCTTGTTTGTTTCCACCTTTCATCATTCCCTTTGTAAGATAAAAGAGCAGAAAAGATGCCATGGCCGTCTCTATTTATCTGGGTATACTGGTGGATTAATAAAACTTCAAGACAATTCCCAATCCTCATTTTTAGTCAATAATTTCTCCTCCAACCAACTTTTAGCAGAGTAGTAACAATTAAAAATCAACTTATTTGATTTTCAACTTCCTTTGCTCCAGTCCTCTGGTATAGCTGTAATGTACAGAGAAATCTCTAAAGGCAAGCAGTCAGAAGGAAAAGACAAAAGCAAAGGGCCTGGATGACCCACAAAAAAGTAAAAAGGGCCTCTGGTTAATGGAGAACTGACTAATAGACAGTTCCCAACTTACAAATGGATGGTGTTCTAAAAGAGTATTTATAATCTGAATTTTTAAATTTTCACACCAAAACAAAGCAAAAATGGTAATCAGGTTGTCAGGTAAGTCCAAAGAAACCAATTTAACCCCTAATTATGCTGTATGCACTATACTGAAAAACCATTTATTTCTATATGAAAAATTACTTTAAATCTTTAATTTACGTTGTCAAACAGTAGCCAGAGCTGGGATTCCTCCCGCTGGTGCTGGCTTCCTGTGGGTGGTTGGGGTGTGGGAGGGACAGGAGCTATACTGAGACAGGAACTCAGAAAATGAAGGGTCTGTGATTAGTAGTCTGGTGGGCAGGGAGGCTGTCAGCCATAAAGACCAAGGTCTCCTGTTTATGTGATGATCACAGGACCATTCTCAGCCTGTCGCCTTAACTTCCCTTTCCCATTGCTAATACCTGTTCCTTCTGACTGTAGAACAACACATAGTTTACCCCCTAAACGCATGTCTCTGAAGCAAGCACCTAACCCTTTCTGAGGTTTCTGAAGTCGTCTTTGAATCCTTTTCCTGTTCTACCCCCAGTCCCATGTCTAACTAATTACCATGTCCTTCTGTCCCTTCTATTCTGAAATGTCTCTCCAATCAGTCCCTTCCATTATCCACTGTTTCTCCCCAATTCTGGCCTTCATTTCTAACTTGAATTAACACACAGGCTTCCTGGCTGAGACACCTAACTCTGGTCTCTCCTCTGTTCCAATTTATCTTTCATACTATCATTGATTAGCTTTCTTTAAAAATTTTTAAAAAACAAAGCAAAAACTAATGTCTCTTGCTACTTTACACAGAAGTCCAGAATCTTTGGAATGGTATTGAAGGCATTTAATCTAACTATAGAGTCATATTTCCTGTCAGTTCTTCCTACAAAGTCTACACTGTAGTTATGCTGGTTCACTGTTTCCTTAACACATACCACCCCCAGGCATCTTCCAAATTCAAGCTGACACTCCTATGAAGCTCTCTTAATGCCCCACACTAGACTATGAGCTCCTTGAAGGTATAGCTAGTATCTTAAGTGTTTTTGAAACCCCAGCACCAAGCACAGTACCTGGCACACAGCAGAGGCTAAATATATGTTTGCAGTTGCTTTCTAAAGATTTTTACTAGTAGAAACAAAGGAGAAAGAGTAAAAAGGCTACACACCCTTTCCCTTCTCCTTTTTTTGCCACTCAGACCCTGTAAGGAAAGACAAAGTCACAAAACAGCATGGTCCAGTGGGAAAAACACAGGGTTGGAATTGGAAGACCTAAGCTTAAGTCCTTGCTCTGTCACTTACTAGCTATGCTACTTTGGGCAAGTCACCACCTTTTCCAGTCTCAGCTTTCTCATTGATATCCTATCTCAGAAGGATTAAATGATACGTAAAATATGTAAAAGCATTTCATAAGCTATTCGGCCAAATGAAAATGGCAGGTCCTAGACTTAGAATCCCAGGATTAAAAGCGAGGAACCTTGGCAGACAGCTAATCCAGCTACCCAATGGATATTTACTTCTAAGGTTCCTCAAAAAGTAACCACTCCCAAATAGGGTGGGGAGGGGTAGATTAGAATCACCTAGGAAACTGGGCACACATTTTGAAGAACAGCTGTAAATCGGTGGTTCCCGAACCTGGCTCTGCATAAGAAACATTTGGGAAGCTTGTTTAGAACAAGAGGTTGGGTCTAATTTCCAAAATTTCAGTATCCTGAGGTACAAGAAGATGTACTTTTAACAAATGCCATATGACTCTGATGTACAGCCAGGTTTGGGAAAAAGATTTGTCCACATATCAAAGTCAGCCAATCTAGGGATTTCTGTCACAGGACCTTTGGGATTGGGAAGGGGCAAAGATGGGGAATGACTAAGGAGGATGGCAACTCTGGGTAAAGGGGAGGTCAGGGACTCCAGGTGAGGAGGTGGGATGGGAGATGAATTCGCAATGGGATGGAAAGAGTCAACATGGAGATTTTCCCTTCTCTTCATCCTCACCACTGCAGGCACCATCCTGGGGTGAGGGGTTGTCCCAGGCAGCACTGGTGGAGGGGAAGGAGGAGAGAAATCCCAAGCTGTAGCAGTGGGGAGAAAGGAAGTTCCTGTGATCTTATGTTTTGCTAGGTGGCTGCCCATATAAGAGGCTATACTAAGTTAGGGACTGCCTGGACTGTACTGATTGCCATAGATGGGCAGGCAGAACATTAATTTTCTATGGGTAAACTACCTTTGGAATTTAAAGCTTCAAGGGCCTTGCCCTTGAAATGTTTACCTTCGATGACATTTTCTTTGTATATGGTGGCCAATTTAAAGAAGAGTTTAGCTCTTGAGATGAATTACTATTCCACATTCCAATCTCTACATCCTCTTCCTCTTCCCAGCCAGTGGGGCGATTTCCAGACAATGGTATATCATCACCACACCAGCCATCTTGCATAGATTTTGGCCCTGTTTGGGAATTTATGATACAAAAAGAGAAACATGCTTTAATAAAATCATTCTTTATTGAAGGAAAAAATTAAAAAGCGGTGGGAGTGGGGCCCAAAAAAACCTTACTTTTATTTCTTTTCCCAAACCTGCATAGTAGAAATATGTTTTATACTAAGTTTAAAGTTCCATGAAACAAGAGTTTAGTCTTATTAAAAAATCCAATAAAACCTCTCCCAGAGGAGTCCTAAACATGGACAATGGTACCATTCTTATTTTTACCGACTAACACTCTGCATGATGACGTACAGGACAGAAAGGATTGATGAAATTTAAAAGAATTTTGATATATATTTTCAAGGAGATAGCCAAAGAGTATGGGAAGTCACAAGCAGAAAGCATCTTATTTCCACACCTGGCCCGCGGGATTCCTAGGAGGTATCCCGTACACAACCTACAAGACAGCAACAATGCTGATCTGAATAGTAGGGTCCTTTCTGAGCTATGTCTAATTTTCTGGGAATGATCTGGAACTTGACAGTCTGAATATGTATCCCCATGGCTATGCTATTTAGCCTCTCAGGCTAGATGGCATGAAAGTTACTAGACTTTTTCTGGATAACCTAAACTGTTAAAATATCATTTAGATTTGATGAAGTATATTCAAATCATTACATTTACAGTTCTCAGAAAAATGGGTAAAGACAGAAAAACTCAGCTAGATAAAAGAGCAAACTGTTACAAATCCAAAATGCCAAATACCAATGGCATCTAGTATGTTGTATTACATGGATTCATTATCAGTGACATAAACAATATTCTGTTATTTAATTATAATCAGTGAGTGATCCCCACTGCTACAAAATAGCTACCAGGGATTATCAATAACTTACCAGATTTGTTTAACACTGGTGGACCAACAGAGCTGGAGCCCCACGTGGATGTACTGGATGCCGCGGCAATGGGTTCCCCCCAGCTGGGACCACTGTCTATGGGTTTACCCCATGCTGAAGTACCATTATCCACAGTTGTGGCTGGAGTAGACGGCTCCCCCCAGGGCTCACCCCAGCCTTTAGAAAGTGTGGGAAAAGAAGTCATCAGTATATGGTAGGGCGGTACAGTGGAATATGGGACAATAAAGAATACTTAGGGAACAAAGGATGTAGAACTTCATGTTTATGCATTGAATAATGATGTGACAGGCAAAAAAGATGGCATCTGTTTAATGTAAAGAAGACATATTTGAGTTCCCATTATTATAACCTAACTATATGTTGTATTTTTCTCCCCCCACCTCTTCCTTCATAATTGCCCTCTGGGCCTAGAGCACATTCTTGTGAATAACTTTAAATTATGGCAAATCCTCCTCTTTTGAGAATGAATTCAATTCCTGGAAATAGTCAAGTCATTCTGAGCCAAATTAAAGGAGGTGATCAAGCTGGGTAATTGTGTGTGTGTAAAATTTTTTATCAAAAGTTCAACCTTTCAACATCCCTTACTGGAAAAAACAATTAACTACAAGACTAACAATGGGTAAACATCCTACTTTTACATTTTACACATGCTGAACAATGTTTCTAAAAAAATCTGAAGTATTAGGTTGTCCAAAGAAAAGAAAATCAAAACCATAAACATATTTTGCTTGTAAGAACCAAAACACAATCTTCCTCTTAGATACATACTTGTTTTTCCTATGAATTAAACCTAACTTAACACAATAAACTATACTCAGGTTTTTTTAAAAAAAATGAGGTGCTAAAAGGTTAGTTCACAAAAACATTCCTATCTCCATGTCCAATGCAATTATTATTAATAAAATCTTGATTAAAAAAGATAATGCATTCCAATGACATTCCTGACGAAAATGTCATTGCCAAGATAACATGTAGAGATAGGACTCAGTTCCCTGTTGTGAGAGGAAAATTGGGATATACTAGAAAAATATTGCCAAATGTATGAAGTACACACACCTACGTGCTGTATCTAGTAGGGCTGGATTTCATGCCTACTTCTTAAATAAATCCCTTCTAAGGCCAACTACGTTGGTCGTATGCTGTCAAGTCGATTCTGTCTACAGGGTTTCAGAGAGTATAAACTTTACAGGAGCAGATTGCCAGGTCTTTTCTCCTACAGAGTCGCTGGTGGGTTGAACCGATGACATTTCAGTTTCAATTAGCAGCCTAGTGCTTAACCATTACATGACTACGGCTCCTTATGGCCAAATATAAAAACCAGAAACCAAACCCGTTGCCGTTGAGTATTTAAGAAGTACTGTCGCCATGAGTCAGAATCAACTAGATGGCAACGGATTTGGTTGGTTTGGTACTTAGGCAGGAGCCCTGGTGGCACAGCGCTTAGGAGCTTGGCTGCTAACCAAAAGGCTGGCAGTTCGAATTCACCAGCCACTCCTTGGAAACCTTATGGGGCAGTTCTACTGCCCTATAAGGTCTCTATGAGTTGGAATCAACTTGACAGCAAAGGGTTTGGTTTTGGTGTTTTTTTTTTTTTTGTAATTAGATAGGAGCCCTGGTGATGCAGTGGTTAAGTGCTCAGCTGCTAACCAGAAGGTTGGCGGTCTGAACCCACCGGCCACTCTGCAAGAGAAAGATGTGGCAGTCTACTTCCATAAAGATTTACAGCTTTGGAAACCCCATGGGGCAGTTCCACTCTGTCCTATAGGGTTGCTGTAAGTTGGAATCAACTAGATGACAGTAGGCTTTTGATTTTGGGTACTTAGATATTTGTTTTATTTCTGGAGATATTTTGGTCAAGTAATAAAACCTAACAGTAATGGCCTGACTCAGAAGAACTAAGAAGCACGTATGGCATTCCCACGGGACACCGCTTTTCTAATCCTGCCATCTGCAGCATTCTTAACAGAGTATTGACAATGTAGGATTCACTGCCAATATGACCAAAAGAGGAGCACTGTTCCCTGGTGGTAAACATTCCTTAAAGCTTTCCTTAATGTTCTTAAGGGTTAGAGTAAAAAAGGCCTTTGTGTATACATTCAAATAGTTCATTGAACAGATCTTATAAGAACGTAAATTGAAACCAGGCTTACTTTCAGAATACCGTGAAGAATTTTAAATACCGTTAAGACTTCACAAAATAAAAACTTACCGGACCCACCGCTTGCCTCTTTGTTTGAGATGGCACTTGCAGGTGGTAGCAGCTGATGTACCTGTGCTTGCTGGTCTGAACGGCTGCTGCCATTTGGGATGTTTTTGTTCCACATGTTCACATTTTTGTAGTTGTATTTGCTTGGATCTCCCCAAGCTGAAGTTCCATCATCAATCTCCATTTTGCGACGTATGGATTCTGGGGATGGCTCCTCCCAGCCTGTGGGCTCTTCTTCTTTTGTTGGGGCTGGTATAGGTCCCCCCAGCCAGCCTGTGCCAGGAGGTTTGCCTGTAGCTGGTGGGATTCCCCAAGATCCAACAATGTCTTGTTGCTTGTTCCAGTCTGGAGAACTGACTGGCTTAGACGAATCTCCCCAACCTAGAGACTGATTAGACTTTGGAGGGTCTCCCCATCCCTGGGAAGGATTAGATTTAGAAGATTCATCCCATCCTGATGAGTTATTTGGATTTATGTTATTTCCCCAAGTGAAAGAACTAGTTTTACCAAGTTCGTTCCAACCAGAAACGGACCTGTCACTGTCACTACCTCCTGAGCTGGATTTCTTATTAGCCTCACCCCAATGGTTGTTCCTTGAAGTTTCTCCCCAGTTATCACCGGCAGAAACAGACCACCCTTGGTTTGATTTTTGTCCCTCACCCCATCCCTGTTTGTTCTTTTGCGAATCATTCCATGCGGACTTCTCTTCTTTGCAATTCCCCCATTGATTGCTCTTGACCATTCCTGTAGCAGCAGAATCATCTTCCCATCCCCCCTGGCAGTTTGAGCCTTTGGAATCTCCCCACCTCAGAGTAGGTTTGGGATCTCCCCACCCCGATACAGATGAGGTATCATTACTATTAGGGCTAGTCTTATCTACACATGCCCCTGAGTTAAAAGTCTGTGTTGCAGAGCTTCCCCAGGCCTCTGTCCCATTATCAGTCTTTCTTTCCCCCCTAGGTGATGTCTCAGTATCCCAGGCAGTATTCTGCTTAATAGGAGTCTGTCCCCAACCAGAGTTGGACAGGACACGTGGATCTAAATCAGTTCTGTTTACAATGCTTTGGAGTAATGTGTGCTGATCAATTTTTCTTCTATCTCTACTCTGACTCTCCCCAGTTACTTTTTCCTCAAGGCGTCCAGTGCTTTCTGTACTACCTTCACTCTCCACTGTACCTCCTGTTTTGGCCCACACGCTGTTTTGCTCATTTGTCTGAGACGTGCCAGAACCCTGATCCTCTTCCTCAGTAGATTTCCATCCATTTGTAAACTTCTTACCATTGCCATTTGCACTGTCATTGGAATGCTGATTGCTAGGCAGTTTGCTCCACTCCACGCTGGGTATATTAGTGCCAGTGTTTTGTGCAG
Organism: Elephas maximus indicus; assembly: GCF_024166365.1. Lineage (NCBI taxonomy): Eukaryota > Metazoa > Chordata > Mammalia > Proboscidea > Elephantidae > Elephas > Elephas maximus. The sequence goes on along the minus strand of NC_064830.1, from coordinate 84,982,376 downwards.
GGGTTCCCCATCCTCTTCGACTTGCTCCAGGATTTGCACCATTTCCACTTCCCCATGATGCACTCTGGGAACTTGCGGACCCAGACTCCCACACACCTCCTCCTTTATTTGTGTTAACTTGAAAGTTAGTGCCCACAGGCCCATTTATGCCAGGCTGCATTAGAGTTGCATTCACAGTGTCACCATTAGCTTGGCCATTAGGGCCGGAACCTTTGTCTGCAGAATAATTAGAACCATAGGCACCCCATGTAGTACCATAAGAGCCTCCATTTTTTGACTCTCCATTGCTAAGGTGAGAAATGGAAGTGCCATTCATAACTGATGGAGCCTGTATCTGAGGATGATTCATTGTGCTCACACGCCAGGCCCCTGGATTACTAGGCAGTTCGTTATTCTGTACTGAACCGGAGTTTGGTAAACTAGAGGTCATAAAGTTAGTAGTGTTATTTGGTCCAGTCATTTCAGTGGTAATATTTTGAGGTTGACCACTGAATGAAACCTTCTGTGTACCACTTACTTCAGATTCACAAGTTTCCTGAAGGCTTCCCCAGGTACCATGGGTAGAAGAACCACCCACTTTAGAGTTAATACTCTGATTGTTAGACATCTGGCCTATGGTACTGCACTGAATATTGATGCCAGCACTACCACTCCCTACAGGCCCTTTTAGGGCAAGTCCATTATTCTCTAATACCGGCCAGGCACCGTGGTTGCTAGCTGAATTCAAAGTGCTTGGATTTAACCCTCCATTTGATGAAGAACTTACAGTGCCCCAAGCACTCACTCTATTGTTGCTACTTTCTGATTTGCTTTCAGGAGCATCCACAGAGACCTGACATGTGCTTATTATGGCTCCATGGGAAAAACCCCATGGCCCAGTACTACTTCCATGGCCCACATTATTGCTGTTGCTACCAACCACAAACTTGTTTTGGGAACCTAGTCCAGTGCTATTCCGAAGACCATCTTTTTCGCCACCTGTGCTTCCTGAAGCCATGATAGTGATGTTTATCTCTGATTCAGGACTGGAGGCAGAATCAGCATCCATACATTCTGAAGCCAACTCTGGATCACTGCCAGGGATTGAGGGCCATGCTTCTTTTTCAGAGGAGTCGTTTACAACAGCATTCTTACAGTTTGTGCTAGAGTCACTCGTAGAAGACACAGGTCCACGCTGGGAATTTTCATAATGGGATCCTGAAGTATCGTGGTTTAAATCTAGAATAAAGGAGAAGCACAACACTTTATAAACCGTTAAGTCATTTTCAAGGTGACGCTAAAAATCTAAGAAAAATGATGCAGCTATTATAAATGTCTGTGGTTCCTCAACTGTAGTATGATACTTGGCAGTATGATTACAAGGGCACTGATTATCTCCTAGCCACCAATTTTCCATATCAAGTAATTCCACACAAGTGGGGAATTTGCTGCACTGATATTATGCTAAGAGCCCACAGCAATGCCTGGAACATAATAGCACCTCAATAAATATCTGCTGAATGAACAAACTGCTAACTTAACAACAAGTAAAAGAATCCTGGAGTCAGGAAGGGACTGGGTGGTTATAAAGGATAAGGATAATGGAGCAACCCAGGCTCAGAGGCTTGACGTGGGAAAGAAAGGCTTGGGACGCACAGAATGGGTAAGGACAAACAAACAGGCCAAACCTGATGAATAAACCTATTGTTAGGGATAAACCTATTCATTATCTTTTTACCTCTTTCCTTTCCTAGAACAGCTTTTTCACACAACTGTTTTAGGTATCGTAACAAGATTATAAGAATTCCAAAGCCTTTTCCATCATATTTCAATTTCATTAGTGTCCATATTCAACCTGAGATATTGCATACAAATAAGAATATTTTCAGTACTTTCTACTCCTCATAAAAATTTATCTTTATGACCATGTTTATTGAGACAACAGAAAATAACGGTTAATTGGTATACTGACGATTACAGGATTATTACGATCAAAAATTCAACTGCTGATACTGAAGACCATTATTAACTAGTGATATAATCCTAAAATCTCACACTTACTACTACATTATTACATCGAGTTATTTTACTAAAGGTCGGCAGTTATAGTGTTCTGATAGTTCCCTATATCCGTTGTTCTCATTCAGTTTGTAAATCCGGTAGTTAGAAATTCCTCCGATTTTAACCTGCAAAAGATGTTTGCATTTAGATTGTCTTTAGGGGGATTTTATATTGTGGGTGTCAGATTAGTTTGTCTTTAGGGGGTTGCTTTACATTGTGGGTCGAATTTAGCTTTGTCTTTAGGGGGCTGCTTATATTGTGCTTATATACTACAATAAGAATAACGTGTAGGGCTTTTAAATCATGCACATGCCCAAGTCACATCCCAGACCTAAGGAATCAACCTCCAGGGGTTTCAGTCTTAGGAAATAATGTCACTCACTATTAAAAAAAAAATTAGGGTATTGCTAACATGGAAATCAGAGCACTGGTGGCTCAGTGGTTAAAAGTGCTTGGGTGGTAACCCAAAGGTCACCGGATCAAACCCACGAGCCGCTCCATGGGAGAAAGATGTGGCAGTCTGCTTCCTTAAAGATTTACAGCCTTGGAAATCCTATAGGGCAGTCCTCCTCTGTCCTATAGGGTTGCTACGAGTAGGAATCGACTCAACGGCAGCAGGGTAATGTGGCAATTGATCATTAATGAATGAATGTTAATCTGTTTTTCAATGCTGTCTCCAAAGCATGTTTTTCACTCCACCATGTCTCTCTCATGAAGAACAAAACGGGAAATAATATTTAAAACCTACTTACTTGAAATCTCCACTAAGGTATCTCAAACAGAACACTAACTCCTGGATTACACCCTGACAGATGCCTCCTCCCAAAGGGGGAAAAAAAAATCCCACTTCTTCAGTTGTTTTCCTCATCTCAGTAAGTTTCCTGAAAGCTAGATTTATTCTTGATTCCTCCCTGTGCATAGCTAAATTCAAAACATCACCATGTCCCAAATCCATTTAATTTTCTACAAATCTAAATGAGAGTCAAGCTGCCATCATCATCATCCTCCTCTCCCTGACTACTGCAAAAGTACTTCTGCTACCATGATTTCCTTTATTGTGTGTGTGTCTCCAGTAGCGTAAGGCAGGAGTAAGAAACTACGACTGGGCATCTAAAACAAAATTACCCATGTTGCAAGTAAAGGAAGGGACTCAGCATTCCCACGACGACAGGAAAAAGACAACACTGCTACTCTACTCTGTGCCGGAAGTACTACGCGATGAAACATGACTCCCAGAAAAGAGCGGTATAGATACTAGAAGAGACACATAAAAAAGGACAATACATAAATGGTAAGTTCGCTACACAGCAATGAGGAAATGTGAAATAAAGATCCCAGTCACAAAAGCCACAAAAACTGTAACTTGGAATAAAGCTAACAAAAATACTTGAGTTCTATATAATTAAATTTTACTTCAGAACATAAAAGACGATTAAGCAGAGAAACATAGTCCTAGGTGGAAAGATACAATAATGCTTTTTCTAAGTTTAATTAAGAAATTGGTATCAAGAGTTTGTAGCTAAATAAAAAGTGGTTTTCAAAATTCATGTAAAACCAATGAGAGAAGAACCAAAAAAAAAGAATCTCAAAAGAAGAGTTATGAGGGAGGAATCGGCCCTACTGTACAATAAACAACACTGTACTGTCAGAGTATATAAGCTCTTCAACTGAACAGAAGTAACTCACGTACAGACCCCAAGTATAAGAATTTAGTATAGGTCAGAGGTTAACATTCTAAATAAGTGGAGGAAAAGGATTATTTAATAGTTGAAAAATATTTTTAAACTGAGACAATGTATCAATAATTCCAATTGATTAAAGCATTAAAAGATAAAACCATGAAAATTCTTACATAAAAGAAACCATAACGGAAATGACACAGATCTGACCACTTCTAAAAATTCTTTTCAAAATACATCAAAGGCAAAATGAAAAAGCAAAGAAACAACAACATACATTTTGCAAACTAGTTCTAACAGTCAGAAACCAAAGACAGTGAAAATGTCACTCAGATTCTGGTCCTGAGCTGGTTTAGAAAAGGTGGTGGTGCTTTTTGCTATATCTTCCTATGTATTTTAGGAAAATAGAGGAGAGATATCAGAATGAATGAATGACTGAATGAACAGAACAGAATTCTATTTTTAATCTGGAACCTACACGATACTTTCAACAAAACTACATTAAAAGGCTATTTTAAAAACTGGGTTACCAAGAATGGGTCACAAGGGTCTTTTTGGTTAAGAGAAAGGTGGTAGTTTAGAAACAAAAATTAAAAGATGGGGAAGAAGGGGGAGGCACTATTCTAGCTGAAGAAGTAAAAAGAGAAAGACTCCTCAGGAATCAGAGACAGAGACGATTTCAGAGTTAGAAGAAAGAAGCCAAATAACATACTTTCCTTACAGCCAAGGAGGCCAAGACCCATCATCACAGATAATCTGGAGAATAAACAGAGACATCATTAAGTAGAAGACACGCACTAAGCTTTTCAGGGCAACAGTGTGACCAGTAAAAGTATGAAACCCTGTGATAGCGGGAAAGAAAGGGAGCAGTGAAATTTTACTGAGTGTAGATACAAATCACAAATTTTTATACACTGTACTGCTGTAGGCAAAATAACATTTGGAAGGTTGCACATTACTAAGAAACATTTGAAATCCAAAATGTCATCAGCATCCTACTCTCAGTTACCAGAGAACTGGGGACAGCAGTAGTACCACACCTGAAAAAGAATAGTGTGTTACACAGCACCTATTCAGGTTAGAGGCTGTGTGAGGCAGTGCAAAAACTGTGATAATTCAAGTGATTTAGAAAGAAACTGCATTAGTTATTTAAGAAGATTCATGAGAATTCATGTATTTTTTTTTATTAAATATATAGTGTATAACAAGTAAAACAACATGTGCTTTATGCCTTAAAGGCTTTCAATCTCACCAGAAGGGAAAAAGCTTTAAGAAGTAACTAGTAATTAAGTTTTACAGTATTTCCAAGAAGTATGAGATAGTATTACTGGGAATAAGAAAGAGAACCTTACAGGCCCAATTTTAAATAACACTTAAGTGGGGGAGATGTGAAACAAGGCCCTGGGAGGGAATAAAATCTACCACAGAGAATGGCAAAAAAAAAAAACACTAGGTTGTGGATGAAATCCTGGGGAGCAAAAAATTTAAGGCCTGGTCAAAGAAAACTATGCAGAGTACAGTAGAGGGGCAGAGAGGTACAAGGAAAACGAGAGACATTTGGTAACATGGAAGCCAAGGAATGAGAGAGCTCTATGAAGGAAGAAGTGATCAAAAGTAAAAAATGTAGTTATCTGTTAAGATAAAAACAGAAAAATCTGGGTTTGACATTCAGAAGATCTTAGTAAGAGCTATTTCAGTCGAATGAGCAGGAATCCGATTATAGAAGGCTGAAGTAATGTATTAGAGATTACAAATATAGATAGAGCAGCACTCCCTCAAGAATTCTGAGGAAAAGGGGGAGGACAGAACTTTTTTAACAGCTGTAAAGACGTTAAGTATGTTTATAGTCCAAGGGGAAGGTGCAAGCTGAAAACGAGAAGTTATGGGACAGCAAGAATGTACAACATTGAAAAGACAGAGTCAAGAACACAGCTGAACAGACAGTATTTTAATCTTTTAACATCTCCAGAAACTTTAATATTAACTTTTTTGTTGTTAAAATAGTTCCAATCCTGGTCAGTCATTATTACACCTCCACTGTCCTTGAGCTTCCTTTTTAAAAAGAAAAAGATGAAAAATTTCAAAACATAGGAAAGGTTATAGAGTAATATAAAAATACGCATGTAACCTTACTTAAGGCTACGTTACTAATAAATTCCTGTGTACTTCTTCTCTGCTTACGCCTCCTTCCTTCTACTCCCCCTGCGGTAACCACGCGCGCATATCTATATAGTTTGTTATATTTTCATTCATCCCTAAGCAATACATATTCAGGAAAGGTGTGCGTCAGGGTTGTATTCTTTCACCATACCTATTTAATCTGAACAAATTTAATGCTGAAAAAATAATACGAGAAGCTGGACTATATGACGAACAACGGGGCATCAACATTGGAGGAAGACTCATTAACAACCTGCGTTATGCAGATGAGACAACCTTGCTTGCTGAATTTGAAGAGGACTTGAAGCAATTACTAACGAAGATCAAAGACCACAGCCTTCAGTATGGATTGCACCTCAACATAAAGAAAACAAAAATCCTCACAACTGGACCAACGAGCAACATCACGACAAAGGGAGAAAAGATTGAAGTTGTCAAGGATTTCATTTTACGTGGATCCACAATCAACAGCCATGGAAGCAGCAGTCAAGAAAACAAAAGACGCATTCCATTGGGCAAATCTGCTGCAAAGAACCTCTTTAAAGTGTTGAAGAGCGAAGACGTCACCCTGGAGACTAAGGTGCGCCTGACCCAAGCCATGGTATTTTCAATCGCATCATATGCATGTGAAAGCTGGACAATGAATAAGGAAGACCGAAGAAGAGTTGATGCCTTTGAATTGTGGTGTTGGCGAAGAATATTGAATATACCATGGACTGCCAAAAGAACGAACAAACCTGTCTTAGAAGAAGTACAACCAGAACGCTCCTTAGAGGCAAGGATGGCGAGACTGCGGCTTACATACTTCGGACACGTAGTTAGGAGGGATCAGTCCCTGGAGAAGGACACCATGCTTGGCAGAGTACAGGGTCAGCAAAAAAGAGGAAGACCCTCAACAAGGTGGGCTGACACAGTGGCTGCAACAATGTGGTCAAGCATAACAATGATTGTGAGGATGGCGCAGGACCAGGCAGTGTTTTGTTCTGTTGTGCACAGGGTCCCTGTGAGTCAGAACCGACTCGACGGCACCTAACAACAACAACAACAAGCAATACATAATGCTGTTTTGCAGGCTTTATATTTCATATAAATGGTATATTGTAAATAAACAGGAAGACAGTCTCAGGACAACAAGCGGAAGTGTGAACATGACTTATTAGAAAATATTGTTAAATTGTTAGTATTCTTTTGGTCAGGGATGGTAATGGTATAGTAGTTGTTAAGAGATTGCCCTTATTCCTAGGAAATTATCTGGGCAAGTATTAAAGGTGAAGTGTCATGATATTTGCAAATTAACTTTCAAATGGTTCAACAATAATAAATATGTGTGTGTACACGCGGGCGTGTGTATGCATACAGGAGACAGAGATATATGTGTTTATGAAGCCAAGTGTTAACAACTGTTGGAACTGGGAGGAGGGTGTGTGGGTGTTCCTCGTGCTATTCTTGTAACGTTTCTGAATATACCGTGTCAGTGGCATGATAAAAAGTGGGAATGGAACATCTGTCCCATAAGAGCAATACTGCTGCCAGTCCTGTTAAATAAATTAGTCTGTCAAAAGCCCTCATTATAGGGCTCGTGGGCCCCCCCAAATTCAAAAGTTATTTGGACAGTAGCAGGGCCTGACACGTTAGGGCTCTAAGAAGTCAACTGCAAAAGAGAGATCTCAAAGTACGAATTAAAACCATCAGTAAGCACTGGAAGCACAGGCCCAAACTGGCAGCCCAGGGCTCAGCCTACAGAATTGTCTGATTTGACCAGCACAGGGTTCTAAAAAAATAAAAACGAGAAGGTAAAAGTATGTAGGCAGGGTACAAAATCAATACATTTTCCACAGTTCCCATGACTCCTTTTCATCTTTTACTTCGCTTACCTGCTAATCCCACAAGACACTGAGTTTGTGGCTTCTGATTTGTAAAATACCTAATCCCACTGAAGCACCACCCGTCTCTGACTGACTGCAGTGAATAAGTGAGAACTGCATTACAGGAGGGCAGGGTGCCGTATTCAGCACCTCTCATTTTTACTATAAAAACTAAGTAAACTTTTATGTATCACGTTCATTAATTTAAATCTACTTCCTCCAGTAATTCTATTAACAAAAAAGCCAAATGCAAATACGAACAGACAAAAATAAAAACAGTTAAGACTGCATTCTCGCAATTTTGAACTGCATGTAGTTCACATCAAAATCTGTTGTTTCTGGGCTGCTGCTCTTGCTGTTTATACCATCCAGTACACTGCTCCTCATCAGTCACTGGGCTAAATCCTCAAATCTCCAATCTTTAAAACGAAGGTGATATTATCTAATCTGTAAAATGAGGATTAACTGAGTTAACACAGTGTGTGGGTCACAGTAAGCATTCTGTAAAGGTTAGCTACTATATCATCATCATCGTTATTAATGACCCTTCAGGGGATAGGACAGAGGTCCCCAAGTGGCGCAAACAGTTAAGGGCTCAGCTACTAGCCAAAAGGTTGGCAGTTCGAACCCACCCAGAGGTTCCTCAGAAGATAGGCCTGGCAATCTGCTTCCAAAAGGTCACAGCATTGAAGACCCTATGGAGCACAGTTCTACTCTGTGCACGTGGGGTCCCCATGAGTCGAAACTGACTTGAGGGCAACTAAAAACAACAGGAGCCAGAACAGACCTACCACCTCTAAGAAGCCTTCCCAGGTTTTGCTGACTCCCGATGGTCTATTTTGTGGCTAAAGTTTCTGTTACCATTCCTAGTAGCACCAACAAAGATATTTTAATGTACATATGTGGCATATGCTGCCAAGTGGGGATTCACAAAGTTTCTAAGAAGACAAAAGCACAAATCTGACTCTTCATAATGCTTTCCCTTCACCATCTGCATGCTCTAGTTGTTCTGAGATTTAATTCCAGACCTCAGTTAGGTTGCTGCACCCTCCTGACTGCCATCTCAGTGTCCGCAATAATCTAAGGTCCTTTCCGAATCAGGCAGCGTATTTTTCCTTTTCAGCCTTTTTTGAAGGTTTCTTCCTCTGCCCACACCTTGTAATCTGAATGGACACCTACACCACTTTTTTTTTTTTTTTTCACCCATATCCATTTCTGAGAAACAAGATTCTTACACCCCTGTTGTTTCCATTTTGAAAACAGCTTTGCCAGCCATCTAAGATGCATCAATGGGTCTCAACCCACCTGGAGCAAAGGAGAATGAAGAACACCAAAGATACAAGGTAATTATGAGCCCAAGAGACAGAAAAGACCACATAAACCAGAGACTACATCAGCCTGAGACCAGAAGAACTAGATGGTGCCTGGCTACAACCAATGACTGTTCTAAAAAAAAAAAAAGAGAGAGAGAGAATATAAAGGTATTTAGGCAGGATGCAAAATCAATACATTTTCCACAGTTCCCATGACTCTTGTGTGACAGGGAACACAACAGAGAACCCCTGAAGGAGCAGGAGAGCAGTGGGATGCAGACCCTAAATTCTCGTAAAAAGACCAGACTTAATGGCCTGACTGAGACTAGAAGGACCCCAGAGGTCATGGTCCCCAGACCTTCTGTTCACTCAAGACAGGAACCATTCCCAAAGCCAACTCTTCAGACAGGGATTGGACTGGACTATGGGATAGGAAATGATACTGGTGAGGAGTGAGCTTCTTGGATCAAGGAGACACATGAGACTATGTGGGCATCTCCTGTCTGGAGGGGAGATGAGAGGGCAGAGGGGTCAGAAGCTGGCCAAATGGACACAAAAATAGAGTGGAGGGAAGGAGTGTGCTGTCTCATTAGGGGGAGAACAATTAGGAGTATATAGCAAGGCGTATATAAATTTTTGTATGAGAGATTGACTTGATTTGTAAACTTTCACTTAAAGCACAATAAAAATAAAAAAAAGCTTTGCTCTTTCATTTCCCACATTGAAAAACCATACCCAACACATCATTTTCTAAATATACTATCCCACCTCCCTGATTATTCTGTTAATTACCATACCACCACTTAGCTTAGCTCATAGTAGGTACTCAAGTGTTTGTTGTATAACCAATCTCTCCTAAGGATTTAACCACATTTTTTAATTACGCTGTTGTATGAGTGTGCATCTGCTGTCAACCTGACTTTCCTGGTGAACTTCCAAACCAGATTACTAACTGCCTACTACTTGGCATTTGTACAAGATTACATGTAAGATGTCTAAACCAAACTATTCCTCCCGAAAAGCGCAGGCCCTTCTGTCAAAGTTAAGGGAAAGATAATTTATTCAGTGCCTAAAATAAATATTAGGATCTAAGCTAGCTGCTTTAACGTATCATATACTTTAATTATCAAAGCAACCTTATAGGGTATGCACTACTATTTACATTTTACAGATTAGTCAAGAGGATTAGACGAGTTAAGTGATTTGGCCAAACTCACAGAGGTAATAAGTGGCTGGGGAAGTAGAGAATAATGATTATCTCAGAATGATAACTTAAGTATGCATCCCTTCCAATAATAACGTGCTGCTCTAATTACTATGCTAGAAAACTCACGTTTGTGTCCTTTTCCTCCTTACCTATCATATCCAGTATGTTGCCAAAGCACAGCATGGTGGTTACGAGCATAGCTTTGGAGTCAGAGAGATCTTGATGTGAGTCCAGGCTCTGCTACTTATTAGCTGCGAAATACCATAATATATTATAATGTACAGAGTAGTTCTCAGTATATATGAGAGAGCACAGAGGCAGAAAGTGAGTAACTATACCTGGGACAGTTAGGGAAGACCACTCGGATGAGACTCAGACACATGCACCTGCCCAAGATCACACTGCTGGTATATGGTGGAGCTGGGATTTAAAAACCAGGTCCACTGGACTCGAGCAGCTTTGTTCTTCATCACTATGCTATACTCCCTCAGTAAGTACCTTACCTGTATAGGAACCTTGATTCTCCTCAACACCAGCACCTAATTCTCTATCTGGCTGTGGTAAATGCTTAAAAATAGTTGGATAAGTGGATGGATGTACAGACCAACCAACTATCAAAACCTATCATCAGACACGTTTAAACAAGTGGGGCTTTGAAGAAACTCTTGATCACATACTAGACTTATTTTCTGCCTCATAATCATTACTGAGCTGAGAAAAGCCATTCTGAGGCAAATAAGAAAAGGCATTTCCTCTGTTTAAATATAATTTTCTTAAGGGGCAGTCTTTTTATGATATGTGGTAACTGAGAAGTCTCAGGCAAGTTATTTAATGTCTTGGTGCCTCAGTTTCTTCTACTGAAAAATAGAGATAAGAACAACTTAACACCTAACAGGGTCACTGAAGATTAAGTGCAATGGTATATGTAATTGCTTAGCACACAACTCAGAGAAAAGAGTGCTCGATTTTAGCTATAGCCATATAGTCAATTGTAACTACAAGCTCCTTACTAAAATGGACAAAACCTGGAGGGAGAGTAAGTAATTAACAATAATTTTAAAAGTAAGATGGCCAGGTAACTTAAAGAAAACCTTTTAAGACTCCCCATTCACGACTTCCTGTACAGAATCCACACGTTGCAGCTCCGATACTGGTAAGTACATCACCAAAAGGCCATGAACTCGCTACACTGCTAGTAATTACAAAGTTTGAGTCTCATAAAAAACCCCTTCTCTCACCTGACTGGTTTGTGCTGCTCTGCACCTCTCCATTATTTTGTGGCTGTTGATTTGTTAAAGCACTGCTTTCTGACTGGCTGTTTAACACTTTAACAGCAGATCCCAGGTTTGCTGCTATGACAGGAAAATGCTGACCCCTCTTTAGAAGCTGTTTATGCTCCTGGTGGCGAAATCGTGGTGGCACTTCACGAGGATACCGAGGCAAGGCCTGCTGCTGCTGCTGTGGCTGCTGCTGCTGCTGTGGCTGCTGCTGCTGTTGCGGTTGTTGCTGCTGCTGCTGCTGCTGCGGTTGCTGCTGATTGTTGGCTGTGGCTCGCTTGGCATTATTATTAGTGCTGGTTGTTGTGGAAGTGCCGTTATTAGAGTTGGCAGGCTGAGGCTGGCTTACACTGGGCTTTATCTGTTCTGGCACTAATCCCAACAAAAGAAAAGGGGTGGAAAAGATTAGCCAGTAAAGTGTACCTCCATAGTAGGCCACCTAAAGGCAAAGGCACTAAGAAAAACAATCCTAAAGGAACAGAAGCTTTAAACGTGTAGGGATATTCTCATTCACGGGCTCAAGGTTTCTTAGGACAGAGAAGTACCAAGAGTCAAATCTTACTTCTTCTAACTATCAAGTAAGGGCATGGAGACCACTGGCTTTCCTCGGCCAAGAAGACAGCTCATCCTGACAGTCTCTTTTTCTATATTACTCTCTGATCAGAGAACAAGCACCGATCACAAAACTATGGAACTAACAATGACTTAAAATCACAAATGCGGTAAATCAAGGTTTGGTAGTCCTAAAAGAATACTCAATTCCCTCTAACTTCCTAATCTTATTTAAGGTGTTTGATCCCCATTTTTCATCTTTGGAAGACAACAGAAGAACAAGGATAGTAAACAATCTGTCCATTTCCTTCCAAAAGGCAAAGTTCACAAGGGTTTTTTGTTGTCAAAATGTAGTGTCTGGATCAAATAACACAAACTCAGAATATGGAAGTAAATACAGAGATATTAGTATGAAATCTTTACTGAGACTAATCAATATTGGAAAAGTAATCTGGAGAACCTATCTTAAGCAACTCTGAGAAACGGCTATTTGTCCACTGTATGGACAATTACAAACTATAAATAGCAAAGTTTCTGGACTCCTAAAAGAGATGAAATAAGTAAACTGATTGAGCAGATTTTTAAAAATCTTGGCACTACCTTAAAGCAGTGAAGATGGACCCAACTTCTAAAACTACAGAGAGGCAGCACGGTTGGAGATTTGGGTGTCAGATGGACCCACGTTTCAGTCCTAGCTACGTCTTTACTAGCTTCGTGTATTTGGGCAAGCTGTACTAAACCTCACTGAACCTGTCCTCTACTCTGTAGAACGGGGATAATACTGATACTTTGCAAAGCTACCCTAAGGTTAAGTACACTAATGTTTATAAAGCACCAAACACAAGGCCTCCCACTGGCTGTTCTTCAATGACTGGCACAATACCTTCTTATACTACTATATGTTTAATGTTTCTGTGAGATTTTGATACGTCTCCACACCGCTGTCAGGTAAGTGAAACATCCCACGTTATTTATGAGGACACTCAGAGAAAACTCTTTTCAAGGGTTAAGAGCTCCAGTCCTGGAATTAAAACAGCTCCACCATTCACTAGCTGGGTTATCTCTGTGTTTCTTTCCTTATCTATAAAGTAGGGACAGTCTTAGTCCAGTGCCCAGCATACTGTATACACTGAGTCAACAGAGGCTATTATTGTGGCCTAAATTTTAAAGCATTTATCAAATGCCTATAATGTGTATGATGCTGTGATAAAGCCCTAGTCTCCAGTGTGGTTTCTCATAGTGACCCCAATTCCTCCTACCTACCCCCTCAGCTTAAGAATCTAGCTACACTATTGTCTTCCTACTCTGAACAACTAATGGATTTAGTTTATGTCACTCATATGAATACTTTTTAACATATGATCTTAGCCTCTTATTTTTTTCAACATGATTCTTTAGTTTTTCTAAAGTAAATTGTAGTTCAGAAAGAATTACATTGAAAAACTGCAAACATTCCATCTGTTGCTTGGAATTTTATCTATTTTCCCTGAAGCTCACTGACAAGCCAAATGATTTCTAGGTATAATTACTTTATCAGAAAAATTAATGCTGCCAAAATGTAGCAATAATATAAACTCCCTTGTGTCCTCAGTAATAAGTAAATCTTACCTACCAAAACCCCTTATGTCATAAAGTCAGTAAGTACTAGAATATTCTAAAGTAACTCTGAAATCAAAGAAAGATAAAGTACATGTTACCATGAAATTATGGGAACACAGAAATGCTAACTCAGCTTTTTCATGCTTAGTATTGGATTCACAATGGTATTTGGCCAAGTGAATGTAAGCTTAAGGTGTTACAGATCCCTACTGCTATAAGGCAGGCTTGTTTGCCACATTATTCCTAAAATAAAAAACTAAAAATTCTAAAAAGACTTTAAACACTTTTATACCTAAACAAGGTATTATTTATGTGAGAAAGCAACAGGAAAATATTCTTTAATATATTCAAGAAGTCAGAAGGTAGTCTATGTGCAAACACTGTGAATGAACTACATGAAGACACGTGAGAGAACCCTGACACTAAATAAAAATTCACTAGGAGTCCAGGAGCCGTATCTGTACCTGGCACTCAGCAACCCCACCCCTACCTTGAACTCAAACAACTGCTGTACTCTCATCAGTAAAATGCCATGTGGAAAACAAGAATGAGATTCATTTCCGGGGCAAGAAAACTTCACTAAGACTTGTAAAAACATTAAGAAAGTACAAGTATTGATAATAAAACTAAACTAAATAGTCTGAATTAAAATCTTACATATAAACATGGGATGTAGTAGTAGTGGGTATACGGCACGGACCAGGAGTGGGGTTGCAAGATAAGACATAAATAATAATTTTGACTATTGTGTTTGCATAGTTAAAATTTAAGGTAATTACTTCAGTAAATACCCAAACCACTGAAAGGGAAAAAATGAACATAAGAAAACTTGACCCATTCAACAGGCACAGGAAATGAAATAAAAATAATTACTCCAAAGATGTGCTTAGTATAAAATACAAAACAGGATGCCAAGAATAAACCCCAAAACATGTGTAATCACAATACTTGTGAATGAGTTTAATTCATTTGTTAAAAGATAAAGGCTTTTAAACTGGGCTAAGCAAAGAAAAATAAAGGTAAGTAATATACTTTGCAAAAATCACTTCTGAAATAAAGCAAGGCAGGAAGATAAAAAAAAAAAAGGTATAAAGATATACCACCAAAAACCGCTAAAAAAAATAAAATAAAAGCAATTATTAAATATTAGCCAAAAGAAAATGCGAAAAAAGCATTATAAAGGATAAAAGAGATTTCATATTGATAAAAGAAACAACCAGCTAGAAAGATATAAACGGTTAAGAACCTTTACATACTAAATCTCAGAGCAACAAAATATGCAAGCCAAATTGAGACAAAAAGAGAAAAAAACAAAACCATATGCTTTTGAAACTGTGAAACACCTTTTTGACAAATACCCATAAGATGGTCGTAAAAGTTAAATACACATATGCATACACAGAGCACTAAAGAAAACATTAATAAACTACAAAAAGTAGAAATAATAAGGATACTATTTCTGGATTACAATGCAATATACTTAAACAACAAAACAGCAAATAAAACTCCTTCAAATAAGTCTTGGGATGGAAAGGAAATAAATACCACAACTATAGTTATCAAGAAAATAATAGTGATAACACTACATATAATAAATTTTAAGGTACAGTATTCAAAGAAAAATTCATAGCCTTAATTATTTACAACAAACAAGAATGGATATAAAGCATTCAACTCAGGAAGTTAAAAAGCAAACTAAAAGGAGCAGAAGAAAGGATTTACCAAAGATGAAAGTAGAAATTAACCATTAAATCCAAGGGATGGCTCTGTGAAAAAATAAACTATTAAAAAACCTAGCCTAATTTCGAAAAAAAATCAATGTGGAAAGATCAAGCGTTGATTTTCTAATACTAAGATATTCCTTGATGCTCATCTCTATAAATAATTTGAAATGCTGAAGGAATAAATTATTTGACACTGACCCCAGAAGAGGCAGAAAATCTAAATAGATTAATTAATTAATTGATTAGCACAGAAGAAATGGAGAAATTTATCAGAGCACCCATCAGGACCAGATGGTTGCACAAACTGATATTACCATACTGTTCTATCTTCTTTTTTAAACTACCATACTTTTCAGGAACAGGTATCTCTAAGTTTCATGGTATTTAAATTGCTGCAGAGCATGGGAAAAGATGGAACACCAACATTTAAACACTGTTACCCATAAATCAGACAAAATTTTAGTAATTTCAAACAATAAGGAATAAAAAGGGAAGGTATAACTTCAGATGTAGAGAAGATTTTGGAAAGACAAAAAAACACCGTGTACAATCTATACCAATAAAACAGAAAACTCGGCTAAACTTAACAGCGTCCTGTAAAAGGGCCAGATAGTAAACACCTTAAGCTTTGTGGCCCATACAGTCTCTGCTGTAACTACTCAGTTCTGCCATAGTAGCACAAAAGTAGCCATAGACAACATGTAAACGAATGTGTGTGGTTGTGTTCTAATAATCATATAATGGGCCAGATTTGGCCTGCAGGCTGTAGTTCTCTGGTCCCTGGTGTATAAAATATCATTTACCAAAATGAGCTCATGAAAAAATAGAGTGTCCTACAGTATAACAACAACAGAAGAAATTGAAAAGGTCCTCAAAGATTTACCCCTGTAAAAAGCACTAGGCCCACATGACTTTACAGGGAATATTACCAATCTTAAGAAACATATCAATCTTACATAGAAGTACAGGTTCAAACGACTGGCTGTATTCAAATCTTTGCCCTGCACCTTACTAGCCATATGACCGTGGGCACAGTACTTAACCATGTTGTGCCTCTGTTTCCTTATCTCTAAGTTAGAGATAAGTATTAATGCCTACACCATTGTTGTGAGGCTTTAATAAGAAATTGGATGTAATGAACTAAGAACAGGACCTGACACATGGGTCCAAACCAAAACCAAACCCAGTGCCGTCGAGTCGATTCCAACTCATAGCAACCCTATAGCACAGAGTAGAACTGCCCCATAGAGTTTCCAAAGAGCGCCTGGCAGATTCAAGCTGCTGACCCTTTGGTTAGCAGCCATAACACTTAACCGCTACACCACCGGGGTTTCCGACATGTGGGCAGTACCCAATAAACGGTTTTTTTTTTTTACTACTATCACCTGCGTAAAAAAAGGAAGCATAAAGGATGACCCAAAGATTTCTGGATAGACCCATCTGGGTACCATTTACTAAGACAGGAAATAGAAGACAAAAATCAAATTTGAAAAGTATGTGAAAGATAAGTTTAGTATGGGATATGTTAAGCTTGATGTTACTATAGGATAGCAATTCTCAAAACTTTTTGGTTTCAAGACATCGGAATCGACTCAATGGCACTGGGTTTATACTCTTAAAAATTATTGAGAACCCCAAAGAGCTTCTGTTTATATCTATAGACATCTACCATATTAGAAATTTAAATTGAAAAAAATTTAATTCATTTAAAAATAAACTGTTACATGTTAACATAAATAACATATAAATATTTGAAAATAACTAATTTCCAAAATACAAAAAAAATTTACTGAGAAGCACGGCATTGTTTTACATTCCTGCAAATATCTTTAATCTCTGTCTTAACAGAATGGCAGTTGGATTTTTACATCCGCTTCTGTGTCCAATCTGTTGTGATATCCCATGTTGGTAGCCTCTGGAAAACTCTACTATATACACGCATATATAGTGAACAAATTTTTTTATAGTGAACAAGGCAAGTCAAGTCTTACCATTGTTATGAAAATAGCTTTGACCTTGTAGACCCCCCCTGAAAAGTTTTCAGGGAGGTTCCCAGGGGTCCTCAGATCAATTTTGAGAATCACTGCTATAGGATATCTGTGTCTAGAGTGCAGCTGAACAGACGGTTCTGGAGTTCAGTTAAAGTTAGGACTAAAAATGTAGATTTAGGATATAGCATATAGGAAATTTTTTCACAGGAAACAGAGGTCATGAGAGTCGCTGAACAAGAACCAACAAGCAAGGCCTAAAGAAGTGGTTTAAGTAGCATACAAAAGAGGAGAAGCAAAGGCAAGAATAAGTCACAACTGCTGGAGAGACAGGACAGCAGGATCTGTTCATTTTAGTAAACGACCTCACTCAAGCAGGGCTAACTCCCTCAATTTCTTCCTGCCCCTCTAAATCTAATCAACAGGTTCAGAGAGTATCTCTCCTCGAAATAATTCAAATGCATCCTTGTATCTCCAATGCCACTGCTCTGACTTAGGCCCTTATCAATTTATTCTTGTAAAAACTTACTAACTGGTCTTCCTGATTCAAGTCTTGATCCCTGCCCTTTTACCCTTCTCTCAAATCTATCATCTATCTAACCCTAGTTATCTAGATCATAAACTGCTTTGGGAATTAATCTATCAACAACAACCAAAAAATGTGTATGTAGTTTCACAGATATGTATATAGGCATATATGTATATGGGTGTGAATATGTGAGTACCTATGTGTGCACAGACATATCTATAAACATATGTACCTACAGGTATGTGTATGCATGCATGTATATTCATATGTATGTATAATAAACTACATAGGGGACACAGTTACGGATACATCTTAGACATAACCAAACACCTTGTGAGACTGGTTTTCAGGTTTAAATGCTTAGGACCACAGTCTTATGGGGCAACTCAGTTAACTGACATACTACTGTTCATAAAGTGTTATGTTCTGCATCCCAATGTGGTAAAGAGTGTTGGGGGTCTTAAAAGCTTGTGAGGAGCCATCTAAGATACAATTATTGGTCTCTACTTGTGTGGGACAAAAGAGAAAGAAAGAAACCAAAGACTCAGAGAAGAAAGTAGTCTACAGGACTAACAGTCTACACGAATCATGGCCTCATCTACCCTGAGACCAGGTGAACTAGATGGTACCCAGCTAACTCTACTGACCATTCTGATTGGGCCCACAATAGATGGACCCTGACATAAGAAGAGAAAAATGTGGAACAGAACTCAAATAATTAAAAAGTCCAGACTTACTGGACCAGTTGAGACTACAGGACTCCCTGAAACTATTGCCCTGAGACACTCTTTCAACCTTAAACCAAAATTATCCCTTGAGGTCACCTCTTAGCTAAATAACAGATTGGCTCATAAAATAAAGAATATCACCTGTGAGTAATGAGCTTGTTTAAAAAATCACTTATATGAGACCAAATGGTCAAAAATTATTCTAAAGCAAAGATGAGAAGGGGGGAGAGCGGGCGCCAAGGAAAGTATAATACAGGAAAAATGGTACAACCAGGCAAAATGAATAAGAATCATAACACATTGTGGAAAATGTAATCAATATCACTGAATAATCTGTGTAGAAAATGTTAAAAGAACATAATTTGATGTGTAAACTTTCACCTTAAACGCAATATTTAAAAGTAAAAAAATTAATCTAAACATCTTGGCATGGCCCCTACTACCACTTTTCCAGATTCATATCCTACTAAGCCCACGTACATTTCCTTCTCTCCCATCACACCAAATATCTGCAGTACCCCAAAGGGTATCATGTTCTTTCATGTTATCCTTTTGCCTAAAATGCCTTGATACCTTACAATTCTTTCTGTCCATGCTGCCTAAGAAACAACTAATCCCCCCAAATACCCAAATACAACTGATCTTGGAAGCATTTCATACAACCAACTTCCCCTCCTCCACTCCCACAAAATTCTTAGGAATCCCTTATACTGCAGTAGATGTACTCTGTAAATGCTAGTTTCTTATTTCTCCTACACTTTATCTCTAGCATTCCCAACATAGTAAATGGTCAAGAACCGCTAGTTGAATGAACAATTCAAAAACTGTCGGCACGTAAGAGATGACTGTTTCCACAGAACAGTACAGAACAAGGTTGAGGATTAAATTTTGTGGGAAAACCAATATTTAAGAGACAGAATAATCAAGTATCAGTAAAAAAAAAAAAAAAAGAGAGAGGGAGAAAGAATGGCCCAGAGAAGCAGAAAGAGTAAGGATGATAATGGTAACTGGCTAGTATGCCACCGAATAAGTAACTGGTGCCCCATCGCTGCTGAATCATCCATCCATCACTGGTTACAGATCTCTGCTCTAGAACAAATCTGAAGTCAGCATCTTAGAGAAAGGACAAGTTCAGTCAATATGATCATTAATGTGGTAAGAAGGAATAATGAGCCCTAACATTATATGTCCATAATACCAGAAATATATTTTAAAAGGACTTTTACTCAGTTAGTATAAAACACATATAGCCAATAAAAAGCTTTATCTTTGTTATTTTACTATAATTGTAACTCAAACCTTCTTTTTCACAGTTTAAACGATGAGCAAGTGTGAAGTAACCTAGGAATAATCAAGTTTTTGAATTTTTAGTAATGAGGAAGTTATTTGTTTAAAGAACGTAAACCAACATTCTCGTAAATTGTGCTCCAAACCAGGATTTCCCACTTTGTCAAACAATGAAATAAACCAATATTACATTTAACTTTTGCTACTTTTATGGATTTTCTAATATTTCTTATGTAAAAATATTGCATTAATGGTCTTATATCCAAGAATATAAGACAAATGAAGGATAACAAACATCCAAAGTTCTAAATAAATTTCTAAATTTGTAAAACTAACCTTTTTTTGTTAAAAAGGTTGTTTACTTCAGCCATTTTTATTAACATTTACTTCTTTAAGATAACATTTAAAAATAAAATGTCATTTTAATAAGTTTATTTCTGAAAATATTAAATAAATTAACTTCACTTTGGCTACCTACTAGTAGAAACAATTTAAATATGAACGAGTCAGCAATCTTTGATTACTATCAATCCCCTAAACGTCAGTTACCATGGCTTAATACCTCACACCCTTACTTTATTCCTATCCTTCCCAAATCTACAATTTAGCTTTGCGTAATGGCTTTCATATTGGCTATATTTTATATCTTCTAAAATAGTAGGCACGGTACCCAAGCAAAATGCCATCTTAACATGTTATGTCACTTTAACACAATGAAGTGTTAAGTTGACCCACAGAAAATAAAAACCACAACCACAAGCAACAAGCTAAAAATAGTACTGAAATAAACATTCATGGCATACAGAGTGCTTTTAAAGACATCTTTAGGCAAACTTTAAATTCATCTGCAATTATTATTTCTCGCCTCAGTGTGTGTCATTCAGTCAGTATGTGTCATTCAGTGTACGCTGCTGTTGTGAGGTGCTGTCGAGATGGTCCCAACTCATGGCGACCCTGTGTACAACACAGGGAAATGCTTCCCAGTCCTATGCCATCCTCAAAAGCATGATAAAGGAAAAGGAAAACCATCAAGTCAAACTCTTTGAAGACAAGACAGTGGGATCTTTAGATAGAAAATGTTTTTCTCACATAATAGCATCAGTACGCGATTTTCCTAGGTATTTAACTCTATATTTTTGTTAAGAAAAAATGTCCTACCTTCTGAGACAAATGAGATTATGCTTTAATGCCTATTGATAATCAGCAAGGTTGAAAACATACTGAAGCAATTCGTTAACAAATCAGGAAATTAGGTTTTCAGAAACTAAAAGGCAAAATTTCTAGCTATCAAATAACGAGGTTTAATTTTGAATGTGGGATGCTTAAACTTTTTAAAGCACAGCTGTTCAGATATATTTTAATATAAGTATCACCTATAAATATTATTTAAAATCTTTAACACAGGAATTATTTTACGTTCTTAAGAAACACAAAACAAAATCCTCACAGAAGTTAACAATGTAGTAAACTAGCATATTTAAAAGTCACTGTTTATCAGGCAACATCACATAATATTTATCTTTCTTCCCCATTGTTAATGTTTCTGATACATAGGTAAGTGTAATCTCTTTAAGCCTAAATGTTGAAATCAATTATTCTAGCTGCTCTTCTAAAATTTGCCAGCTTTCCGTAATATTCACAGTAACCAGTCTGCCTCATGATCAGAGGAAGCCTAAACAAGCTTCGGTGAAATTAGTGCTTCCAGCTTTTCTGAGGAACAGCAACAGATTTACCAACTGGGGCACAGATTTCAAAAGCCACAAACCTGATGAGAACTTTAAAGCAGATTAGAAAACTCCCTACACCAAGAAATTTCAAAAATAGGTGTTTCCAGCTTCTGTTGCTTTTCTACACTGCAGTTTTCAGTAGAAAACAGGAAAAGCAAGCGTCATTTGACTGCTATAGAAGTACTGCCTGCCAACTTACCCTGTTTGAGGTGCAATAACTTGAATTCCATCTCCTAAAAGTTTGAAAATGGGGGCAGGTGTGGGGGTGTGGGGTGTGTGTGTGTGTGTGTGTCTGTCTGTCTGTCTGTAGAGGCCAGGTGTGTGGGGTGTGTGGGGGTGTGTGTGTCTGTAGAGGCCAGCTGGTTGAACAATGCAAAGAGCAGTTCTATTCAATTAAAATGAGTTTATAAATCACATTTATTTAAAACATGGCCAAACACTGTGCTACTATAAAAATCCTCTTCTTAATAAGCGTGCTGAATGATTTATTACATACTTCCCCTGTATAATATACATTCTCTGCCCTGTACTGACTTAAGTCAGCTCTGGAATGCTGAGGGGCACGGAGAGGAAGTCTGGCTTTTAAACTGACACCCGTAAGATACAGTGCTGGAATTTTCGTTGTAGAAAATGGCCACAGTTATACTTGCTCATCTGGAAAATATCTCAGTGTTTGCCAATCCATTAACCTCTGCTGATTCTTAGCAAGCAGGCTGAACTAGAATGGCTGAGAATCTGAGAAAATTTTAAAACTAATATGAAATATAACAAACTGTATTTATATTTTATACAGGCACAAGTAACTCCTAATATTTCTGTTCAAAAGTTTCTAAGTAAGGAAAAATACCCAAATGACATATTACTAAAAAAAAGCTCAAAATTAGATATCAAATTAAAAATAAACAGTAAATTGAATTCATTTAGTTTTAGTTCACTTCACAAATCTAGAGAAATAGGAAGTATACATTTTCCCGGCCTTAGGCAACCAACCACCTGGCTCTGCTCCCTCAGTGAACTCCATCTTTCTACCTAAACACAGCCCATCTTAAATTACCAACACACAGAAAAACACAGCTGATTTGCCTGATACAATACTCCAAAGTCTAGACCACTCAATGAAATATTTTCCTAAGCTTCACTGATAAAATTCAGGTGAAACTATCCTATTCCCAAATTCTATACTGTGGCAAAATGTCTGATCAAGCTATATGTGTTCTCAAGTACAGGATCTTCTTTTACAAGTGGAGGATACCTACACTATTCACAACATGGTATTCCCAAGACCTCTGGCGCATCTACCCAGTGATTCTTATCCAAATGATATAAACATTCAGTAAAACAGATGGATCAAGATATTTTCCTCAGGCGGAGGCACACCTTTTATCAGACTGCCCTTAAGTCTCTCTTCCATAATGTCCGTAACAAACAGCAATTCCCAAATGTAATTAGAAATGGGGGCACTTGCTAAAAAAGTTGAGTTTTAAAAATTAGAAAAGGTCTGAAATACATAAAGTTCAGATAAATTAATATTATGAAACACTAAATTTTGTTTTAAGTTTTTAGAAAACAGGCAAATTTTTATCTAAACTGGATGAAGGATATAGGTTTTTCCAACATGTAAGCGAGTTAAGAGGTCAAAAGAAACTGTTAAGTTTAACCAAATAAAATTATGCTGCAGATTTTATTTTTTAACGGTGTGTGTATGTGTGGATATATATATATATATATACAAATATATACACACACACATATATATATAAAAATATATACATATATATATATATATATATATATATATATATATATATAAAAGCCTGGTGGCACAGCATTTAAGAGCTCAGCTGTTAACCAAAAGGTCAGCAGTTTGAATACATCAGCTGCTCCTTGGAAACCCTATGGGGCAGTTCTACTCTGTCCTATAGGGTAGCTATGAGTGGGAATTGATGGCAACAGGTTTTATACACACACACACACACAATATATGTATTCTAAATAAAAGGGCAAACTGGAAAATATTTGTCCTTTAGAACAAGTTAAAGGGATCCATTCTCTCCATCCTCCACCTGTACTTTCTCTAAGAAAGAGAAGAACTGTTTTGGTTTAAGGCTATGAGGCCTAACATATGAAAGCATTCAACAAAGTCACTAGGGTTCAGGACTAGGGCCCAAACTAATAGTAAAAATGTTACTGAAATTTACTTTTCCTCTTTTGAACATACATGTTGGCATCGTCTGTGTATATATCCCCTACAGAGCCTGGTATTGGCCAAAATTTAAGATACTCCTGTGTATGTCTGCCTAGTATCTCATTCTCCGAATGACTTCAACATACGATATAGGCCCTAATGTTGAAAATGTGTGCATCAAACACATCGATGAAATGTTAATGAGCTTATTACACAAAGAGTTCACATAAACTGCTAATAAAAACTCTAGGCCCAGTAGGTAAATTGGCAAAGAACAAGAATAGGCAGCTTATAAAAGGAACTAAGTGATGAAATATGTGACACCTCATTTCACCAATAAATAAATCACTAATTTTGGCCTGCCGAACTTATAAAGACACTATATCCCATTCTCATGTTGCAAGGCATATTCCTTGTATTCCAGCAGAAACCCTGCACCCGGACTGGGCTGGGTCCACTTTAATGAGAGCAAAAGGCAAACCACTGCCTGGGTGAGTAACCCAAAAAAAACCCAGTGCCGTCAAGTCGATGCCGACTCATAGCGACCCTATAGGACAGAGTAGAACTGCCCCATAGAGTTTCCAAGGAGCGCCTGGTGGATTCGAACTACCAGCCCTTTGGTTAGCAGCCGTAGCACTTAATCACTACGCCACCAGGATCTCCCCTGGGTAAGTAGGAACCCTGAACTGGCTGGAGAAACTACTAGCTCGTTGCTTCAAGGGGCTAAAAGGCTGCTAGGATACTATACAACCACAATGGTAAAAATTAAAACTTACCAAGTATTAGCTTAATCCCACACAATGTATCTGTTATCTCTTTAGCATCATTATGATTCTATAAATTTAAATGTTATTCCCATTTTACAGATGAGGCAACTAAGGCTCAGAAGATGGCTAGTCATGATCAAACATCTAGTAAATGGCAGAGCTGAAACTGAAAAGCAAATCTGACACCCAAACCAATGTTCCTCCTAATATACATTGTTTCACTTCAATTTTAAGAGCAAAAAAAATTTTAGAAACAACCACTCTAAAAATAGGGGAATTGCTAATTATGGTCTACCAAACAAACAAACACCACTACCACCACCATTGCTCTCAAGTCAATTCTAACTTATAGCAACTCTAGAGGAAAGAGCAGAACTGCCCCAGGGATCGCAAGGCTGTAATCTTTACAGAAGCAGACTGCCGCATCTTCCTCCTACAGAGCGGCTGGTGGGTTCAAATCACTCACCTTTCAGTTATCAGACGAGCACTTAACATTATGCCACCGAACAAAACCAACCAAAGCCATTGCCGTCAAGTCGATTTCAACTCATAGAACTGCCCCAGAGTTTCCAAGGAGCACCTAATGGATCTGAACGGCCCACCTTCTGGTCAGCAGCCATAACTCTTAACCACTATGCCACCAGGAACTCTTCATTTATGGTTCAGCTACCTTAAAAATTACTTCATAGCTATCAAAATTGTTTGTAAAGACTAAAACATGAATGTAGGCTAAATGAATTAACATCCATAAAAAAAAAAAGCTGAACAGAACTCAACCAAGGTCTGTCTACATTTATTTTCTACTGGGATAGCTGTTGTAGATTTTACCCCAAGCCACTGCTTTCTGAAAATTGCAAATGAAAAAATTTTAACCAGTTATCTATAATAATGAGGTATCTACTACATGTTCAGCATTTACTGTCCTCCAGGCCATGTGATTTATGTTCTATATTATAGCATCTCATTGCTACAACAATAAAGAAAAAAAAAACAATAAGTAGGCCAAATTATCCCCTTTTACCAGATAAACTGAGACTTAGAGACTAACAAATCTGCCCAAAGTCACAGAAATAAGAAGCACAAAACAATATTCAAACCCAAATCTATCTGACTCAGAAACCTGGGCTTTTAACCAGTATGCTGTGCTTGTGCTAAAGTTTCAGGATTATCTTTAGAAGATAATTCAATGCTTTTTGTTTCTAGCCAAATCTGCTACGTCTAACCACTGCTTTAGCAGGCACATTTTCTTTAAGGCTACAGCACTGGGAGAAAACTCTCAGTACACATTCAGAAGCACGGATACCACCTTTATAAGAACTGCAGGAACGCAAAAGTACAAATTAAACACAGATGAGCAAATGATGGTAAATATTTTGGTTTTTCCTAGTCTAGAGCTTCCCCTTAACTGGCAGTAACTGTTCCAACCACTCTTGCTAATCCAGCCTGAATTCTACTCCAAAAGACTCCTAATTTGTTTCCTTGAATGAAGACCTTATTGTTGTTAAGGTAGGATCTCGAGCTCAGAATACAACTCCAGGATGCTTCCACAGATCTGCAGCCACCACAGGCTGAACTTAGCTTTAACAACAGCTCACCTTGCTGCCTCTCATCGCTGCTTTTCTCATACGTATTACTTATCTCCTTAGTCCAGCTCCAGTCTTCACCATGCCATCTGAGGGTGTAAATCTTTCATCTCTACTTATTTTAATAATTTTTAGTGTTTATAAGTAAATACTATATTTATTCTGTATATCTCTATATTTTTATCAAATCTATAATACAAATAGTCATTCTTGCCTGAAACAAAAAGCGGTCCTTAGCATTCTTCACATATATATATATACCCACACAGATATATACACACACATATACTATGTAAATCATTTTTGTTTCTTACTAGGAGAAAAGGAAAAACAAAGACTTTGACATACCTAAAAATAATTTCATTGACCATTTCCCATAAAAGTAGAAGTGTTTTTTTCCTCTTGTTAGTGTAGAGCTACAAATCTTATTACACAGCTTCCATAGGAAGAAAAACACCTGCCATTAGTAAATCCTTAAACAGTAAGAATCTCTGCTACTTCAAAGAGTTCAGCATACATTTGCTTTTACAATCTCTCATAAAGCAACAGAACATTCAATATTCTACCAGGGCCCATTTGGAATCAGAACCTGGTATTTTCAATACTACATAATACTAGCCTATAATGTAAAAGCCACAATTTCTACTGTGTACGATGTGGAGAAAAAGAAGGCTCTCAATTCTTAGTTCTGCTATTAGTAGCTGAGCCTCCCAACGTGGGTGACAGAAATGGGTTGCTGAGATGGCTAAGGTGATAAGGAGCCCTGGTGGCACAATGGTTAAGAGCTTGGCTGCTAATTGAAAAGGTCGGTGGTTCGAACCCACCAACTGGGATAAAGATGTGGCAGTTTGCTTCCGTAAAGATTATTGCCTTGGGAGCCGTATGGGGTAGTTCTACTCTGTCCTGTACGGTTGCTATGAGTCCGAATCGACTAGATGACAATGGGTAAGATGGGGAATACCTCAGAGTCTTGAGTTGACCAGACTCTCCAAGATTGCTGTCTTCAGCAGTGAGCGGCCTCCCTCTCTTTACCCTAATAGTTCTACAAATGCCAATTATGTGAACAAGGGTAGGCAACACACCTGAAGTCACAATCTATTTGGGCCTCAGTTTCCTCCTCTGATAATCTATGCAGTTCAGTAACCCCTCACCCACACCACCAAAGTTAGGTTCCTCAAACTCATTATAGCAGGAGGCACTGTCATTGAGAAACTTAAGATCTTATGTAGAAAATAGAGTGGTAAGGTAGGATCACAGGCTAACCAACTCAGGCCTTTAAAAATATGTTCACCTTTACTGAAATAAAACAAAGGTGAGAATGGAAGCTCAGTGCAGGCAGAGATATGGGACTTGTTTTGTTCATGCTTATTACCAGTGACTGAAACAGGGTAAGTAACCCACCCACTGCCGTTGAGTTGCTTCTGACTCATGGCGACCCCGCAGGGTTTCCAGCGCTATAAATCTCTACACAAGCAGATTGCCACATCTTTCTCCTGCAGAGCCGCTGGTGGTTTTCAACTGCCAACCTTTCAGTTGGCAGTTGATCACTTGAAACATGGCAGCACACAATAAATATTGCACAAATGTTGAATGAAGAAATCAATAGCGTTTTATGGATCCTAAGTTTGGAACCCTGAGTTACTAGACAATTATCTTTCATTTATCACTGATTTCAAGGATGATCTTATGAGATGGTGAAACATGGCTGATGCTGGCAGTGATGATTAAAAGAAAAACTTATGTAAAGATGTGCTTTATTTATCAATGAAAAGAGGACAAATTAAACACTTTTCTTACTTTGACTCAAACTCAGCCATCTCAGTCATATTCCAAAAGTTAAACTGTGTCCTTATGACTTCAGCAAATTTATCAGTCAAAAGGCACATTGGAAAAGGATTTTACTACTGCCCAAGCTCTTCAGAAGGTGGTATCTCCATCTGTTTGAAGAACGCATGTAATGAAGGTTGTGTGTTTTTGTTTTTTGTAAAAGGCTCTTCACATTTCTCTTAAAAGAGCTGTAGCAAAACATTTCAAACCTAATCTAGCCATCAGGGTTTTGCTCCAGAAAGTGATGTGTTTTCATTCCCTAAGGGTCTGAAGCATCGGGAACGCTTTTAGAATCAGCTTCTTGCTTGGTCCCTAAAACTCACATTATTTTTCACCAACACTCAAAGAGGTAATAAACAATTTAAAAGCTTTTTAAATGATTCCTGAAAAGCCAACCACCTTGCTCACTGCAAAGTTGTCAAATCACCCCGATTCACAAAATTCTGCTAGTGTTACAATTTTTTATTTATTTCATTGTCCTAAACCAAAGGGAAATCTGCTAAAAGATCTTCCTGGAATATTTCAAAAAGTAGAATAATTTTATTTCATTCACTGACCATTATTAAAGCATGGGCAATGGTGTAGCCTTCCCATTTTTGTCTTCCATGTAACTGTAAGGTTGTTTTCGAAGAAACCCCAGTGGTAGTTAGTAGTCAAATCCTGGCTCAGGCACTTGTTAGTTATATAACCAGTGAGCAAGTTGCTTAACTCTTCTTAGCCTAAATTTCACCTATAAGTGGTGATAATACTATCTATTTTCATAAATCTGTTGGAGTTAAATACAGGCTACCGTAATATTGTTTGTACTAATCCACAATGATGAAGCCCTACTCACCTAACAATTTTTAAATACCCACCACCTGAAGTCCCTGAGCGGCCAGCCTACTGCCCTGGCCCCCACAGACTTCCCAAAATTCAATAAAGGGTTACACTTAGCACATTAAGAAACTTTTAGGATCCTGCTCCAGCACGTGTTCCAAATGGGTGGTACCCATTTGGTATCAGTGGTAAAATATTTAGAATATTTTCCTCAACTAAATGAAATAAATACAAAGCACTGTGCCTGGCACATAGTACATATTCAAATTAGCTACAATCATGTCTATGATATGATCTGACATGCAGCTGACTTCATAGCTCTCGAATATTTCGATCACTCCCTTACATAGGTAATGAAATTGTGTTTGATGGAAAAGAAATTTAAGGCTAGAAATGAATAAGAACAATGGTTTCCAGTTGTGGCAGAGAAAAACTTGTATTTTAAACATTGCTTAAGTTTCATTTGAGTTCTTACTGTATCCAGAAAGAGAACAGCAGTAACAAACCATGTTTTCCTATGTGATCACTAGAAAATACAAGAAAATTTTTCTTTGTTGCTGCTTTCACTTCAGGCTCCCCACATCTCCCTTAGGAGGCTTAGGGTTAATTGTTTGGAACGTAGCTTGCTTATAAAATCATCTGAAGAAAGCACTGGTGCAACAGACAGACAGACAGACATTTGCTGTCAAAAATCAACAGTACTTTTTCTTTTGCAAGGAATATAGAATTAGCATGTTTCTAAAACAAGCCAGCATCAAAGCTCAAAGCCTGTTTTAAAAAATACCTTTATTCTTAATCGAGTTCCCAAGGACACTTTGAAGATAGGACATTAACTCCTTTCCTGTCTTTACACTATGAAGGCCACAGGTCATCTGAAATTTATCCATCCCCTTCTATAACTCAGCTCATCACCTCCCTGCTCCTTCAAGGAGATATTCATACATATTTTTAAAAGACATTTAAATATTCAAACATTCATGCTCTTCCCAGTTTTTCAAAGTTCAAGCCAAAAGAATAAAACTTTTAAGAATTTCACCATATCACTTATTACACTGGTCCATACCTTTACTAGGTGAATCATGGACCCACAGCCACCAGAAATAAACATCCATTGTCTTCATAGAGACATCCATTGTTCTTTACAAACAACTTGAATTTATAGTATCTGACACAACTCCAACATTTATATAAAGTCTTACCACCAAATGCAGCAACATCTATAGGTACTATTTAACTGGAGAAGGCAGTTGTCTTAGAAATAAGCTTCATTAAGACAAAATTCTACAGGGGTGCTATAGCCTAACTAGGTATGTTCAGTGTGAGCACTAAAACCTTGACTCTAACAATCAAGTAGGCTCTAGAGCTATGCACGGCAATAAAATTAAAATTTCACTTTCTCAGTACTCATAGCCACATGTGGCTAAACGTGAGCTTTATACAGACTTTACTGTATAAAAAGAAAAAAAATGATGTTGACAGTATGAACTGTAAGAAGCTGGAATTCTAGATTAGGTGGACTCTACTAATTTTTCAATGTTGGCAATCAATTGAAAATTTAAAGGATAATAATAAAAACACTGTGTGGAGACCAGAAGAGGCTGGGGAGACAGACAACTACATGCAATGTGGTATCCTGGGTTGGATCCTAGAACATAAAGAGGAAACAGAAAAACTGGTGAAATCTAAATGAAGTCTAGAGTTTAATTAGTAGCAATGTCAGTTTCTTAGTTTTGACAAATGTACAGGACAGAACATAAGATGTTAATAATGGGTGAAACTGACGTATGGGAACTCTGTAGTATCTTTTCAACTTTACTATAAATCTAAAATTATTTCAGACAAGTTTATTTTACCAACAACAACAAAAACTGGGTGGCCAAACCTGGCCCTTGAGCCTTCATCCCGTTTGTAATCTCTAATCACTGAGAACTCAAATCCATAAGGACCACATAGACATATACACAGCACAAAAATAAAAGAATACATTTTCATGAATCAAAGTAAATGTGACCAATTATGAAGGGAGCCGCCATCAAAAGAAGAATGGCATGAGATAGCCAGTAAAACAACACAATGCTTTTTGAACTGGCTTTCACAGTCAGCCTAAAATTCTCAGAGTTGTGAAAAATCTAAAAACAAGAAGATCCAAATATGTTCATATTTTACATAAGGATGTAACAAGAATGATTTACATTGGGAAAAGATATAAACAGTAAATGCTCAAACTTCATGTTGGAGAAACAAATATCCAAGAGTCAGTCAAAAGTGCAAGATGGAATATAACGAAATGCCTAAAATTTATGATACATAAAAACATTCTAAGAAATTAGAAAAGGAGAGATAAACGGCAGTTGGAGTTATCCAGTAGAAGACGAGCTCCGTGCGGTTTATTAAAGCTGAAAGGCATGGTAAAGGCATTCTTGGCTGAGAAGATGGAGAGAATAGAAACAAGAATGAACATGAAAGAGGTTAAGAATGCTCTAAAAAGTATAGAGGAGTGATGGTTAGATCATGGGAAGTCAGATTAAAGACAGTCTTGAAAGCACACAGGGTAGAGGAGTTTAGCCTTCAAGCAAGAACAAGAGAACAATTTAACATTCATATACAGAGGAGTGCCGTGAGCAAAGTGGAGTTTTAAGAAAATTAATTTGGCGATGTGCCTACTAAATAAAACATGTTCTTCCCTACATCATTCCACAGCCCCGTAGCTTTCTTAGCCATCCAGGTTCAAAGCCACGATATCATCTTTGCTTCCTCTTTTGATCTCACCAGCTGCCAATCCTGTCAATTACATTTCATGCATTTGTCATTCACCCTCTCTTTAACCCCTACTGCCAAATCCTCAGTACTCTCTCTATTCCTTCTTTTCCCTCTCTGATCTTAAACTTCTACTGGTGACACTAGGCACTACTGACAGAAATGTTCCTAAAGCATAACTTAGGACCTTGACACTCTAAGCTCAAAAATCTTTGCAAGCTTGCCACTCCCTATCTAAGGATGAAGCCTCTGACTTCCCCTATCCTCCAGGCTTCTTCTGTTACTTGCCCCCACCATCCCCCCTATACTAGAGACAAAAGCCAGATTACTCATTCTCTGGATAGTCCCTGTTCTTGTTCACCTAACTCTTGTGCACCTTGTCCTCCTCTTCTAGTTCTACCTTTCAAGGCCCAGCTCAGCTAACACTTTCCCCATAGCTAGCTAGGGAGTGAGGGCATGTCACTCCTTTGCTAAAACTTTTCAGTGACTTGAGTACATACAGAAGTTCAAGCTCCTTGGTGTATATAGCATATAAGGCCTTCTTTGACCTTACCCCTACTTATGTCTTTAGTCTCAGTCCTGCACACTTACCACTGGGTACTTCCCAAGTGCTTATAATACCACATTATTTCTTTCCTCTGTGCCTTGGATCATGCTAACCTCTCTGCCATTTCATTCTTTCTTTGACTGGCTCTTTCATCTTTTAAGATTTATCTGAAGGAGGTCTTCCTTAAGCCCCTTTGTCAGGCCAATTATCACTACTGTGTGCTCCAAGACAACCTGTGCATCTTTACTTTGGTCAAATCACACTATACTATATTCTTTTTGGGTGGGCCCTCTTACTGGCACGTTTTCTCCAGTAAAATATAAATCATAAATATTTTTATCCACTTTTATATCATTGTACCTAATAAATGTTACACTTAACTAATGTTGACTTCGAATAATGAGAGAGTGCTATGACTACATATACCAACCAAATGCAGAGATCATATTTTTGAGATAGCTAAAAATCGAAATTCAGAATCTAATTCTGAGGTCTAATAGGTTCAGCATCTGAGAGGACTCTTGATTCAGAGCCTGATCGGGATTAGGTTTCTGTTTCCTTAAGAATCTACCAACCTGAAGTCTCACACTTCCAGCGTACTGGGTACTGTTTAACCTGACACAATAACCATAACTCTAGCAATCTGCTATTCTAAATGATAAGATAGAGTGGGTGTCTGCCTAGAGGAAGGAGCAGGGGACAATCACATACCCAGAACAAGCAATAAAGCAGGCAGAACTCCAAGGGATGGGGCAGGGGTTCTAGAGGTAGCTCCAGATAAGAACACTTTCAGATGGAAGACTGAAAGATACGCATTCTCAAAGACTCAAAAACAAGGAGTATTTCTGGAATTGGAGTCTACCCTAGGAGACAGTTATAAGGCGGGTCTTGAAGCAGTATACTCTAAAAGTGATCATATCCACCACAATGAACTATAAACTCCAAAGAATGACTCCAAGATGATGTCAATGGAGACGTCTGTTCCCACCCCTCTGTCTCTTTCATGCTCTTCTCTCTCCCATCCTAGAGGTGAATAAAAATGCATATAAACAATCTTGCTTTAATGAAAAAAAAATAATAATAATAATTTAAAAAATAGCTTTAAACAACGTACCTTTGATTTTTTGTTCAGTGGCCTAAAATAAAAACAAACAAACAAAAAACAATGTAAATATGAAACTGAAATGGATTGTTATGATAAAATGTTCATATATTACTGTTATATAAGACATACACACTTTTAGTAAACAAGGACTTTGTCATTTAGATGACCTGCATAGGGAAAGGTATGCAAAGGAAAGCATGCTTTTCCCACAGATGTGCCCCATTGTCCCTGATAACGTGTTTATTAATTAAAAAAAAACTAAAATGTTTCTTTAGACACAAAGCAGAGAAGACATCGTTGTCTGATTATACAATGGGAGCTTCACTTTTCTCATTAGCTTTAAAGTATTTTTTATGTAACTGTCACCTTTACATTTGATGAATTTAATGAGTTCTGTGTATATTTAAATGACTTCAAAAATTCTTGTTTCAAAAGGTAAAAGATTTAATTTTCTGCAAGAAAACCTGCCGTAGCCACTTTGGCAGAACTAGCAATAAATTTAACGGCTGGACGTTAGGCTACTTTCACAGTAATGCATAGTCAACTTTTAGGTATTTGTGAAAGGGAACAATTTTCAAATTATTTGTTACTTCTGACCTATCTGACAATTTGCTGAAATTACCATGATTAGAAGTTAAACTGGCATGAGCCCTGCTTTTACTGCTTTCCAATATCTGCTCCCACTTTCACTGTCCTCTGACACCAGAAATGAAAGAGGAGTCAAGACAGCAGGGTTACCTCAAGGTGCCTAGCTCAGACTTCAAGGCCCTTGAACAGAAAGAACCGATTATAAAGATGGGCCTTGGTCAACTACAATAAAACATCAACCTTTTGATCAAGACCAAATTGTATGAATGAGTCCTAAAAATGAAAGATACAAGGGTAGGGAGGGTCCTAATTAGTAACTGAAAAACCAGAAACTGTTTCTAAATAAAGATAAAGCTGTTCCTACTGCCATGGGGCATAATACTCCATTTTGCTTAGTCATATTAAATTATTAAGTTGTCAAAAAGACCACTTTTTGAATTATATAACTACAGAACTAAGTGAAAAGCAATTAACCTAATATTAAAGCCACACTAAACACTGATCTTTCTCTGGAGTCCCAGAAAGTCACTCCAGGAAATGAAGTGCTTTACCAAGTTTTAGAGAACTAATAGATGCAAAATAATAGAGGGCCATCTTTTATTCTATATGGATTAAAAAATAAAAAAAAGATGATGAAGGACAATGCCAAAAGATCAGTCAACTAGCTGGTTAACAGCTTATTTTTAGGAGAAACTATTTAAATCTGATGGTAGAAAAGTCTCACTAGAGCAAAATAAGTATATAAATACTTCGAAGTATTAACAAGTATCATGTCAGACAATAAGATACATAATATTCTGAAGCCAAAGAATTAGCACAAAAATCATTTTGCATGTTAAAAATCTTTTTTTTTTTTTTTTTTTTAACTCTCCTAGCCTCTTCCACTGTTTACTTCCAAAGGAAACTAAGTTTCAATACATAGAAATCATTACCTCATCACTACTGTACAGTGTTGCTCTTCTAGGCCTTACAACATAAAGATATCTAGTATGCAACTCAAACAAAGTCACCCCGCTTCAGAACAATGGCCAACCTCATTCAGTATTCTATCATCTACAGAGAATGGCACCAAGAAGATACCGTAAGGTGTCTGCCATTCAGAACACTGACCTAATACAATACAGAAACCAAGAGCTCTAACCTGATCCTTAGTTCTTCAAAACAGAGCTGGTCAGTGGATCTAGTGTATTACTAAAATTATTTTTAAAAAGATTTCCAAACGGGTTCAGTGATTTTAAAAGTAATTGTTCAAGTCTGTGCTGTCCAAAATGGTAGTCACTAGAAATGCAGTCAGTTTGAATTAAGACGTGTGAAATACATGGAAGATGTCAAAGATTTAGTATTTTAAAAAAAAGAATGTAAAGCATCTCAAAAATATTTTATATAGATTAAATGTTAAGAAGTAATATTTTGGATATATTGGGTTACATAAAGTATATTATTAAAATTAACTTCAACTATTTATTTCTGCCTTTTAAATGGCATCGTTTTTTAAACCCTCTGGGTCTCAGCTTCCTAATCCTTCAAAAGGAGTAAAAAATCTGTCCTGCTTACCTTCCAACACTATTATTATAAGGGTCAAATAATAAAAGGTCTTTTTTGGAAAAGCAAAAAAAACTATTCAAATGTGACGTATCATTATAGGTTCACTTCCACAACGGAATTAAAGGATTTTGGCAAATCTAGAAGCAAAATGATTTATATTTTGAATACTATATTCTTTTTTTAAAAATCTGAGCTGTGATTCCGCATGAAACTATTACAATTATCTCAAATTGTTACTGAAGGAATCAAACAAGTGGCAGACCCACAGCATGCTGGATTCTTTGTTTCTGTCAGGCTTCTGCACCACTTGACCCAACTCCAAGATCCCTAAGCATACTTCAGCGGTCAAGAGCAGAGGTTTTACCAGTTAGTTACCTTGGGCAAGGGAGCTTCTCTAAAGCTCAGTTTCCTCGTCTATAAAACAGGGAGATAAATACCTACCCATCGGAGGGGTTAAAAGAATTTAACTCATATATTATAGGGCTTAGGACAGAGCCTACCATACAGAAAGCATTCAGTAGACATTAGCTGCTGCTGCTGCTAACATAAGCCCCTGCTTTGGCCACATCATTTTTCTCTCATTTAGAAATGTCCTGACTCTACACTCATCCACTGAGCCCAAGTCTTCTTTTTTTTTTTTTTTCTGATCATTTACAATGTCTTGACAGTGCCTGGTATTCTAACCTAACGTTATATAGAAACATTATAATAAAGAGTTAATCTAATTCAATTCACTTATTTTAAAAGAGATTATTAGGTGCTCACAGAGTTTTCCTAAGATTTCTTAGCAAACAGCACCCATTCTAGAACCCAGGTCTGAAGGAATGAAATTAATTTTAAAAAAGGAAGGGGGACGGGGAGAATAGCCAGATGATAGGAGGGGCAGGACAGTCAGAGAACATCTAACTGCCCTAGAGGAGTGAAAGCTCCAGGCCTGGTCACATTACCACCTAGGCTAAAAAATTTGCTAATTACACTGCTGACTGATCTCCAGTCTCAGAACAAAATAGTCTTTAGGAGACACGATGAATAAATAGTAAAATTTCCTAAAAAGGAGAATGAAGTTGGAAGTTTTCTAGAATTTAAATTCATTTAAACTTGAATTTAGTACACTTACCACAAAACCTTTAGAAGTCCCTTCAGTCTAAACACCAAACCAAATCAAACCCGTTGCTGTCGAGTCAATTCTGACTCATATCGACCCTACAGGACACAGTAGAGCTTCCCCACAGGGTTTCCGAGGAGTGGCTGGTAGAACTGCCAAACGTTTTGGTTAGCTGCTGAGCACTAAACCACTGTGCCACCAGGGCTCCCAATCTAAACACATTAACAACATAGACTTTAACACACTCTCAACACCAAAAGATCCCAATCTGTGTTGCTGCTTGCCCAGCCCTCAACCATTACATGCTTTCTAGGCAGTATAATTACACACTTAAAATAAAGGTTATGCTAAAGCATCCCCCTATAATTAACCTATTTCTCAACCTTCTTTTTCCTCCTCACTGTATCTCCCTCAAGATTCTTCCTAGAAATTTCTTCTAAAAAGAAGAGAAATCCACAGTATCCTACTGATGCTACTGTTGCCCTTTTTTAAGTACAGAAGCCATACTCCCATGCTATAGTAAATGATCTTCTAAGCCTCTGAATTAAAAGATAAGGAAATAGCCATCGTTCTCAGATGCAGACTAGGAAAAAATACCCTAGTAAAAATATTGTAGTAAGCCTTACTGATACCTAATTGTTTATGTAAGAAGGTGTGTAATCTGGTCTTCTACTTAAAACAGAAAATAACTCATGGTCTGAATTTAAATTTCTTTAAAAGACCACAGCTATTTGGAGCTTCTAAATATTTTTCTGTATTCATGGCATAAGGACTTTTGAAATGCCCTATTATAAAAATTACCGTAACATATCATTTCCCAGTTTTGAAATTTACCTTTAGATGGCGGAAAAGAAAGCAAAATGTAAGATAATGTTCTGTATCAAAAGAATAAAGGCATGGAACAGGGTTTGGAAAAGCATCAGCTAAGCCAATTAGAAGATTCCAATTCTACACCTAGTTCTAGTACCCTGATGAAAACAAGGCTAGTCACTAAACCCATTCTGATACTTAGGTTCTTTATATATAAATTAGTGAATTAGAGCAGGTAATATCTGAAGTCTTTTTCAGAAGTAAAAGTATGTAGATTGCACTTAACAGGCAGATTGTTTTAACATAGTGAGTTTATGTTCCAACATTTATATAAACCTGCCTGGATACACCTGGCTGGCTGCTACTACCCGACGAAAAACAAGCTCCAGGAGAGCTGTCTTAAAACTCCTACGACTCACAGTCTTTCAAGCCTTTCATGCGTTCCAGTTTGGAAAGGTGTTTTGTTCTGTTTTTGTTTTTTAAATATTCTGTTACAAAAGAGCTATTTGTTCCTGGCCTATAGAAATACCAGTTGGCCTCACTTCTCCAAATGTTCATATTCCAAATTCAGTTATAAGATGGTTCTCTGGAATCCGGAGAACAGTCTTATTTATAGTGGCAGACTAATCTATTAAACCTAACATTTATTAGTGGTATTAAACTTTCCCCATTATATCCAATAATTAGCTATTACTATGTTTCTATGGGATACAGAGGAGTATCCTACCAGAACAAGAAAAAACAAAAATTAAAAAAAAAAAACCGTTTTCCCTGTATCTCTAAATCTGAAGATGGTTCTAGCAGGGCATAGTTGGGGTGAGAGTCAGGAATCATGGTGTGGGGCAGGGATGGAGTGGGAAATAGTATAAAAAAGCTGTCACTTCAGATTTGGTGTGAAGCCAAATGGCACAAAAATCATCATTTGTTAAAGACATATTTATGCTCAGTGCACATAAAGGAACACCTATACTGTCTTGGTGCTTTAGAGACTTGATCAGAAAAGGATGAACTTTAATAAACAGAGCCATTACTCATGTAATATGCCACAACTTAAAAACCACACTCACATTACAGATTTAAAGAAATACCATTTCAGTGATCACTCCCTTTCTTAATTTCCTCAGTAAACAGGATAAATTCCAAGCACTATATATGTTGCCTTGGGCCTCTTCTCTAGTCCTTTCACACACATCCTGACTTACCTTTTAATTGCAACACTCAGATGCAACACAAAGTATACTCAGGAATCCTCCTCAATAAACCCCTTAAGTTTCGTAGTTCTTTTCATTTGAGAAAACGGTCTTCACACTACGGAACAAGAGTCTGATAAGCCTTCCCCACCCTTAGAAAGGACATAACTTTTTTATAAGAAATCTTGAAGAAGACTGAGCAGACTGTCCTACATCAGCAAGCTTCTGATGAGGCCTAAGCCATCGGTCAATGCCAACACTCTACACAGGAATCCTATTCCAAATCCCAGACCATGATGCCCACCTACGCATCTCTTCCCTGTCAGCCTGAGAGCAAACAAAAGGCAGCCAACCAGGAACACCTGTCATCTCATCTCATCTGAATCCTCCAAAACCAAAAAACCAAACTCACTGCCACTGAGTCCATTCCAACTCACAGCAACCTTGTAGGACAGAGCAGAATTGCCCCCATAGGGTTTCCCAGGCTGTAAATCTTTACAAAAACAGACTGCCACATCTTTTCCCCACAGAGTGGTTGGTGAGTTCGAACCACCAAACCTTCAATTAGCAGCCGAGCCCTTAACCAGCGCACCACCAGGGCTCCTTAATCCTCCGCAATGCTCTGTATTACATCCCCCACCCTAATACTTGCTACAGACACTTTAAGTTCAGCATGTCCAAAACTAAATTATTTATCTTTTCCCCTCTGTATTCCCTAACTGGTTAAGCTGGTTAACCGCTCCCAGGATATATTTAGTCACTCAATCTGGAACCTAACAGTCAATATCTGGGATACTACTCTCTCTTCATATCCTTTAAACACATTCTGTGGATTCTTTTAACAGTTCCTTCACCAATATCTCAGTCTCTAGTTCCTACTCCTTTCAATCCAATTCTGTAATTCTGCCAAGGTAAACTTCCTAAAATACAAACTTTCATTTCACTTTATTAAAACGTCTTCAGTGTTTTCCCCAACATCTAATGGCCAAAGCACCAGCTACCAACACCCTCTCCAGTCTCACCCCCTGATACTTCTCCACTGCATCAGATCTCTCTTTGGCTCTTTTCTCCTCCCCCAAAACCCACACTTTATGGCATATAGACTATGGACACTTATCTCTGAGTTTCTTTGGCTATAATCCTTTTTTATTCTGCTCCTTCTTCACCTAGCCAATTTCTATTCTAAGAAAATTTCCCTGTCCCCCTGCCCTATTTTAGGCTGAGTCATACTTTTCTCTGTGCTTCAACCAAAACCAAAAAACCAAACCCATTGCCGTCGAGTCAATTTCAACTCATAGTGGCCTTATAGGACAGAGCAGAACTGCTCCACAGGGTTTCCAAGGAGGGGCTGGTGGATTCTAACTGTTGACCTTTTGGTTAGCAGCCGGGCTCTTAACCACTACACCACCGGGGCTCTATGTGCTTCAACAGTTTCCCATAAATAAATGCATCTAACATAGTCTTATATCCTGTGCTTTTCTTCCCTATTGAGTAATGTGGTGACCAGTGTGCTGGCTATTTTGAATAGTCTATATCCAGTGTCTAGCATAGTACCTGGCACGAAAGAGGCATATATTAAAAATTAAGACACTAAGTTTCATTAGAACACAGAAAGGGAACAGTAATGTCACTGGATCTTTTACGACATTCTTAAGGTCCTTGAATTCTTGATATGTTGGGTGAAAAGCGCCCAGCTTAGTTCACTGTCATTGACCTTTATTATTAATAATTTTTTAAACTTCATAAATAGTGGATATAGCTTTTTATTTTTGCCTCAATTTGGATTGCTTCGGTTACAGTTTTTATAACGTATTGGCTTGTTAAGAGTTCTCTTGCAGTAAATAATGTTATCGGCTTAAAGTATCCTGATATACACTGCAAATTTCTTAAATCAGCCCAAGTACTAAATAAAAAAAAAAGTTGACACTTCATTTCCTATTAATGTGTATAACTATTTCCTTTATTACTGTACTTCTGTACTATTTTATTTCCTGTTGTGTATATTGTTATGTATAGGTATTGTTATCTCATTTAATTCAATCTTCATTTTACAAACATATGGAAACGGAGGCTCAGAGAGGCTAAATAAATTTAAAGTCCACATCATTCTGTGGTAGAGCCAGGTTTCAAATTTTCATCTATGTGGCTACAAATTCCATGTTCCTCCCACTTATCAAATGATGTACTATGAAACATCTAGAAACAGCTAATTGAAAGATAAAGACCTATATAATGCACTTACCTTTGAAAAAGTACTGGCAATATTAAAAAACTATACATTAAAATGTATACGCTTAGCAAGTTACTGTATATGCATATTCAAAGACATTAAATGTTAAAATCAATCTGCACTGAATTTAAAACATTGTCAAATGCTTTTTTTAAAAATCCAATAAATTTTCTTTTTTTAGTGTTTTTTGAACTACTTAATATAAATAGTTTATACATATACTACCTTCTTTTGAGCAGCTTCCTTCTTTTTCTTGTCGTCTTTTTTCTTTTTCTTTTCTTCCATCAACTGTTCTTCTTCTTGCACTAAACCCCTGAACCACACAGTTGCAATTAACTTTCCCAAAATGTACTAAGAAATAAAAAAAAAGTTGCATACAGGTTCATTTTCACTCTAGTTAGAAGTTAACCAAAACCAAACCCACTGCTGTCAAGTCGATTCCAACTCACAGTGACCCTACAGGACAGAGTAGAACTACCCCATAGGGCTTCCAAAGCTGCAAATCTTTATGGAAGCAGACTGCCACATCTTTCTCCTGTGGAGCAGCTGGTGGGTTCAAACTACCAACCTTTTGGTTTACAGCTGAGTGCTTTAACCACTGAGACACCGGGGCTCCTTATTAGAATTAAAGGCGTGACGAATAGTGCTATTATTCTTTTATTACCATTCACCAAAATAAAACACAACTTGCAATCTAAATAGTATAGCTTCTACACATTACAAATTCACTTTTCATTACTAAGCCACAAGTAACAGAGCTCTCCTTTTAATTAATGTCATATCAAAGGAGACAACCTAAAATCAGGAAACTTTCCATTGGGAGCAAGCAATTCCCTGTAATGTTATAATGTAAACAACATAGTGTAAGCCAGAGTTACCTTGCTTCTGGCCTGATTATCAATTAGTAGCTAAATGGCAACGCCTGGGACCTCCCCACAATGCTCTCCTGCCCAGGTATATGGGGTACCTTTGGCTTTCCTGGCTCTAAACAGCTTTCTAAGTATTTTTAGAACAAGTTATTCATAAACAGGTGACTTGTATTTCAGTATTACAATAAT
The DNA here is from genome assembly GCF_024166365.1 of Elephas maximus indicus. Taxonomy (NCBI): domain Eukaryota; kingdom Metazoa; phylum Chordata; class Mammalia; order Proboscidea; family Elephantidae; genus Elephas; species Elephas maximus. The sequence continues at coordinate 84,940,585 of NC_064830.1, read as the reverse complement.
TTCACGTTCCATAAACATTCCAAGTTGTTTCATCAATACTTGTAAAATAATCAATAAGGCAATTTTAAAAGTTTATTTCAATTTTTAAAATCTCAAGTGCTCAAAGCTGTCAAAAGAACCTCTGATTCAGGGTTTCAAAATAAAAAAACTGAGCAAATGGGCTCGCATCCTCCTTCCCACACTACTTCACTAAAATGACGAGGAAAAAAAGTAATAAATCTCTTCTGAGCTGATGAATAAACAAGAGCAAAGGAAGCCACGACCCAGAATAGGGACAAGTAAAGTCTGCAATGGATGTATGCACCATCATTTCTAGGGGAGCTTTAGAGAGATTTCAAGATCAAAGCAGGGAGAAGAATAACAGGCACTGGAGGAAAACTGCCTAAGGAATTAAAAAAAAAAAAAAGGCCACAGCTACTCAACTTCCTATTCCAGTACCTACGGGGCCACAGGTAGCAGCTGCATTTGAATCCAGGCTAAAACCAAATAAACTAAACTTTCCACAGGAGGCCAGTAGGGTTTGGTGTCCCAGATCAAAGCCCTTCTAGGAGGCTATTGCCACTCCTTTCCAACACACACCTAAAGCAAACCCTGTCATCAATACCCCTTCACACGTACAGAGCACAGCATCAGACCTCCCATTCAGGGTAGGAGCCTACTGGATAAAGAGACCTGCACAAAGCTGGAGGAAAACACTCCAGTTACCTACATTCATAATACCAACAGATAACCAAGAAATATCAGCCACTTGAAGAAACCTATCACACAAGGACAAAGTACATAAGGTAACTCTGTCTGAGGAAGCTTTCCAGGAGAGACATGAATTATCAAGCAGGCAAGGAGCAGTTCAGGGACATGAACTAAACATTTGGGGAACTGCAAATCATTTATCAAGGCTGGAAGAAATATGGCAGTGAGGATGTAGCAGAAGATAAAATAAGAAAGATAAGTACATAGGAACTGGAAGGAGTGCTACAACTATACTGTGATGCAGCTGCACAAAATACATGCTGGTTTGTTGATGGGAGAGATTGAGAGGAGATGCAGGTACACAGTGGAAAACAAAATCAGTGATGTTATGCGTAACTGATAATTTAGTGAAATTAAATGTATGCTAAAATCAGTTAAAAGTTGAAAGAAGAGTATGGTACGTGCTGCTAAATTTCATTGCCATTTTCTGTGTAGAACTGTCATGTGGCTAATGGGGTAGCATAACAGATTCGCGCCAACTGTAACCGTGACTCACTCCTTTCACATTCTGTGTAAGGGAGGTGTTGAGAGTGAACAAGCTCACTCTCACTACAATCCTGGGAAAGTCAAGGATAAAGATAGCCACATCAAAAGAGAGAAGTAGAATAAAACTAGTAAACAAAGGCAATGAAGTTACACCATCATTATGTTATCTGTTCTGGGTATCATACTCTAGAAGACATGTAGAAGTCAAGGTAAAAGTTGATTACAGTACCTCAAAATACTTAAACCTTTCTCAGCTTCATGTTAAAAGTAGGGATAAGTGGTCATATGTATCTACTTCACAAGATTTTAATGAGGATTTAATAAACAGTGCTTATTTAGCACAGTGCCAAGTAAGCATTCAAATGCCTAGTCAACGTACCCCTATCACCAATTTTCAGTGGCACCCAAAAGGGTATATTTACCCTAAGTGTGTAAAGATATTATGGGCACCTACTATGCAGAAAACATCTGTAATCTTCAGCATTTGTTCTTTCTGTTCTCTGAATTCTAGGCACCTCCGTTTCTAATCTTGTTGTATGGGTTGACAGATTTAATAGGTCTCAGTGTCCCATGGTGTTTGATACATGCTCCAGTCAGCAATCATCTATCCTTTTTTCTTTTTTATTCCTGTGCTTTGGGTGAAAGTTTATAGCTCAAGTTAATTTCTCATTCAAAACACTCATCTATCCCTTGAAGGCTAGTAGCAGGATACCTCAAATCTACAAGTATCCATGAATCTACCTTGTTGCTCTAGAAAGGCTGGGCTCCCCTTTCATCAAAACTTGGTATTTTTATTTACTTATGCCCTATATTTCATGTATACTTTGGGGTAGCTCGTCGGAATCGACTCGATGGCAATGGGTTTGGTTTGGTTTGGTTTGGTTTTATAAGAATCAGTGTCAATGAGAAAACCTGTTAGGAAGATGGAAATATTCTATAACTTGATTGGGGTGGTCATTACACAGGTGTATACATTTGCCAAGTCATTCATCTATACACTCAATGTGTGAATTTTACTGTATGTAAATTACATCATAAAATTAACTTTAAAACATACAAAGGAAGGGAATTCATTGTTTGGATTAGGGAAAATAAAGAGATCAGGGTCAGGATGGCATATTCCACACAATTATTCAAGAAAGGTTTCAAATTTTGCCCTCATCTTCAGTAATCAATACAAATCATTTACTTGCACTGTCCAGGAATGAGTCTTCTCAAAAGTATGCAACGACAGATTCATCTGTGTTAGGTGCCGCCTATTCAACAGTTCAGCCCAACGTTTAGAAAATTCTTCCTTCATTAAGCCAAAATCTACCTCCCTGTAATTTTCACTCACTGGTCCTGGACCTAGGAATGAGAACAAACATGGTTAAAATGTTGATAGAAGAGACTGAGAGGAGATGGCTGTGCTGGACATTTTCTACATACTTTCTCCATGGCGTAGTGGTTAAGAGCTATGGCTGCTAATACCATGGACTGAATAATGTCCACCCAAAAATTCATGTATTAACTTGGTTAGGCCATGATTCCCAATATTCTGTGGCTGTCCTCCATTCTGTGATTGTAATTTTATGTTAAAGAGGATTAGGGTGGGATTATAACACCCTTACCAGGTGATATCCCAGATCCCACGTAAAGGGAGTTTCCCTGGGCTGTGGCCTACACCAGTTTTTCTCCCTCAAGAGATAAAAGGAAAGGAAAGCTAGGAGACAGTGGGAACCTCATGCCACCGAGAAAGCAGTGCTGGAAGCAGAGCGCATCCTTTGGACCTGAGGTTCCCGCACTGAGATGCTCCCAGACCAAGGGAAGTCTGATGTATCACAAGGACCTTCCTCCAGAGCTGACAGAGAGAGAAAGCCTTCCGCTGGAGCGGAGCCCTGAATTCAGACTTCTAGCCTACTGGACTGTGAGCGAATAAATTTCTCTTTGTTAAAGCCACTCACTTGCGGTATTTCTGTTGAAGCAGCAGTAGATGACTAAGACAGGCTGCTAACCAAAAGGCTGGCAGATCGAATCCACCAGGTGCTCCTTGGAAACCCTATGGGGCAGTTCTACTCTGTCCTTTAGGCTTGCTATGAGTCGGAATCGACTCGAAGGCAACAGGTTTGGTTTTGGGGTTTTTTTTGTAATGATTAATATTGTTGAAACCTACCATCAAGTTGGTCCCTGACTCATGGCATCTCCACGCAAAACAGAATAAAACGCTGTCCAGTCCTGTGCCATCCCCATGACTGGGTGCAAATCAAACCCTTGTGAACCATAAGGTTTTCACTGGATGATTTATGGAAGTAGATCGCCAGGCCTTTCTTTCTAGTCCATCTTAGTTTTGGAGCTCTGCTGAAACTTGTTCAGCATCACTGCAACATGCACACCTCCACTGACGGATGCGTGTTGACTGTGCATGAGGTGCGCCAGCCAGGAACCGTACACGGGGTCTCCTACATGGAAGGCAGGCATTCTACCACTGAACCACCACTGTCTTCGTGATATTTCCCTTTTATAAATGAAGAAACCGAGACTCGGAGGGATTAAGTAACCTGTCCAAGGTCATATAACTAGTACAGGATACAGTTAGGACTCAAATACAGAGTCTCAAAAGTCATAGTCTTTCCTTTCCCCTACACTATGATACCTCCCAAAGTAAAGTGCTAGCTTTCTCTTCAGAGGTCTCAGAGAATAAATCCTTTTCCTCTGGAGAGACTAAGGGACAGACAGATCTTCTTACATGTAGTACTTCTTTCCCCTAGACTATGTGCCTCCACAGTCTTTTTCTTATTTCCTCCCATCTCCTATAAGAACCATTTTAACAGAATGTACAGTCAAGAAATACAAAGTATTAGAGTTCCAAGAACACTGAGTGTAAGTAAGAACAGCAAAGGTATCAAGGAAAACAAAGACTCTAACAGTCACTGGTTTTAACAAAAGGGACCCATGTGTTGTTGACCTTTAAGAGAGCAATTTCAGTATTTTTTATTTTTGTGAATGTTTATGGCAGAGTGATGTGGGAGAAACAACTAGAACACAGCTAGTGAATAGCTGTAAATTCCCACATTTGAGGAGTTTGAATAGTTCAAAAGAGAGAAATAGGAAAGCAGTTAGAAAATTTGTCCTAAAACAAAAAAATGAAAAATGCAAGATGTATGACTGAGAATTTCAAGGTACCTGGAATGAGTTTATTCTCTGATTCCAAAATTATTTCATAATCGCTACATAAGGTTTAATCTATCAACCAATAAGAATATGTTGAGCACAGTCAGTCTGACAGCCAAGCAGTCTGCTGTACAGTGGGAGGGCCCAAATAGAAAACATGACTTCAAACTCTATAATTTAATAGGAAAAATAATTGAACACGCTCAAAATAAGAAAACAATCATTTGGTACAGGCTGTAAACAAGTTCAGAAACATAAAACACAAGTATGAGTTGTTACAGCTATGGAAAGCTTCATGGAACAGTTAAAAGTTGATCTGGCACTTGAAAGGGGGCGGGATTTCTATAGACACAGAAGAGAGGTGGGCCTTCAGGCAAGGGAACACAAACAGGTATGGGCACAAGCAAAGCATGAAAACTTTTTTTCTCTAAATTTATTTTGTTGTTGGGAATATACACAGCAAAACATACACCAAGTCAACAGCTTCTACATGTACAATTTAGTGACACTGATTACATTCGAGTTGTGCAAACCATTCTCATCCTCCTTTTCTGGGGTGTTCCTGCCTCATTAACATAAACTCACTACCCCCTAAGGTTCCTATCTAATCTTTCGAGTTGCTGTTGTCAATTTGATTCCATATAGTCAGCTCTTAAAAGAGCGCAATGCTCCCAAAGTCAACTCTTCAGAAAGGGGTGGGATTGGACAATAAGATAGAAAATGATACTGGTGAGGGCTAAGCTTCTTGGCTCAAACAGACACATGAGACTATGTGGGCAGCTCCTCTCTGAAGGGGAGATGAGAAAGCAGAGGGGGACAGCAGCTGGCTGAACGGACATGGGGAATACAGGGTGGAGAGAAGAAGTGTGCTGTCTCAGGGCAAGAGCAATTATATATATCAAGGTGTATATAAATTTTTGTATGAGAGATTGACTTGATTTGTAAACTTTCACTTAAATCACAATTTTTTAAAAAGTGCATAATGCTAAAGGCAGACTTTTTAAGCTAAATTATTGCTTGGTTTTAAGACGTCAGGAGATATTTTTGGTTTGAGGTTTAAAAATTATCTCAGGGCAATAGTTTCAGGGGTTCATCTACCCTCCATGGCTCCAGAAAGTCTAGAGTCCATGAAAACGGGCAATTCTGTTCTCCATTTCCCCCCTTTTGATCAGGATTCTTCTATGGAATCCTTGATCAAAACAGTCAATAACGGTAGCCGGGTACCATCCAGTTCTTCTGGTCTCACAAAGCATGCAGACTTTTTAGCATGGGAACTTCAGGAAGGAGCATTATTTGAAATAGAAAAAAGGAGGAAAAGTGTTGGGGAAGAGTAGGAAATAAGTTGGCTGAACAGGGTGGGAAGACTGCTGCAATAATCCAAGTGAATCTGTAATAGCCTGAACCACAATGTCAGCAGTAGAAAGGGAGAGCAAAGAATAAATCCAAGAGAATAACAAAGAAGAAACTGGAGTAGGTGGCAGTATTAGTAAGGATAACAGAAAAGAGCTATGTTAATGACAACTCCAGATCTTAGAAATCCTAATTTCTGCTGTCAGAAATGACCATAATGGAACATGGGAGTCAGATGTTTCTGTTTTGCTTTTAGGAAAGAGAAAACAGGAGGCAACTTTCCAGAGGGCCTGACTAGCCTATCAGTCAGCAACTCAGTATAAGCCAGCTTGTTCTGACACAGAAGCCAGTTGCATGTTACAAGCAAGTTATAAAAATATACTTCATGTCTTCTGCCAAAAAAAATTATATTTTGCTCTACTCCAGCTCAGCATTTCCCCTTATAGATCCTACCTTGTTTTATTTCCTCCTAGCCATCCTGCTTCCCTTCTTCTGTCTGCTCATCTCGTTTTAAGTCTCCTTGTTGCCCTCCTACCTAAATTAATCACCACAGGCAGTCCAGCATTATACAATAGGAAGGCACTGGTAACCTTCAAAACTTTAATTTCACCAGATGAAAGAGATGGACACCCAACTGCAGGAAAATATTAGGCAAGGGAGTGAAGTCAGCAGTTTGGATCAGTTTTTGAAAAACTTTGGCAGTGAAACGAAGAGAACAGGATAAAATTTAAGCTTTTCTTTTTTTTTTTTTTTAAGACTGTTTTTAAAATAAGGAAGGCTAGTATTTATGTGGAGGTGGAAAAGGAACTAACAAAGAAATAAAGGTATCGGAGAAGGTCATGGGGGGAGGTAACGCAAAAGATAAGCTTAAAATCACAAGTAGTTAAATATCTACCAATATGGAAGTAGTTCAATAAAATTGATACACACATAAAATGGAATCCTATGCAGCTGTTAAGGAGCTACGAGGAGTCCCTGGGTGGTACAATTAACATGCTTGGCTGCTAAATGAAAGATTGAAGATCTGAGTCCACCCAGAATCACCTCGAAGGAAGGCCTGGAAAACTGCTTGTGAAAATGAGTCACTGAAAACTCTATGGAGCACAGTTTTACCCTGACACACATGGTGTCAACAAGGAGTCAGAACTGACTCAAGAGCAACTGGCTGGTTAAGAAAATGAAGGTCCCTGATGTGAAAAGATCTGGAAGGTGTACACTGTAAATTGAAAAAATAACAAAGGTTCAGTAATGCTATCTTTTGTGTAAAAAGAGGGGAGGATAAGAATACATATTCTTATGTGTAAAAAGAGGGGAGGATAAAAATACATATCCTCATGTGCTTCTATTTGAGTATGCACACACAAAAACTAATAAAAAGACATATTTATGGCAGAAATATGAGAAGAAAAAGAGACAAGAAATAGGGTGGCAGCAATGTTGTGTATTTCTAAATAGTATTTGATTTTGAACTATAAAGCATAAGCAAAAAGTTTAGCTTTGGAGGTGGTTAAGAGTTGGCACATCTTCCCCTAAAAAAATAAACAAACCAAAAAAAAAAAAAAAACCAAACCCACTGCCATCGAGTCAATTCCAACTCATAGCGACCCTATAGGACAGAGTAGAAAAGAAAAGGCAAAAAAAGGTAGCAATGAGGGAGGACAGTCTGTATCTCTTCAAAAAGTAGGAGGCTCAAGTTGAAGGAAGTTCCCATTCCCCCATAATTTGAGTGATTAATAATGCTAGAAAGGATTATAATCCACTGAATAAAATGAAAATCCAGGAGTCCATACTGATATTAATAAGTGAATGAATGAATAAATAAGGTAGAGAAACAGATCTTACCATAGAATGTCAACTAATGAAGGGGGAGTGAGGAAACTAGAAAATCATTTGTGACAGCGGTAGCTGCACAGCATGGTGAGTACAATTCATGTCACTAATCATACACTTTAAAAAGGTTAAAATGGCAAATGTTGTTATATATTTTTTTACCACATAATTTTTTTTTTTTTTAAAGAAAGAAAATCATTATTTGGCAACCAATTGATTCAGGAAAAAATGATCAATGGATACTAAAACTAGTGGGTGAAAACTTGATGAGAAACAAGATATTTATATTGTCTAAAAATATCTTCCAATAAGATAATTAATTACAAAGGGAAAAATAGTAATTTTACAGTGGTGAAACCTGATACTGACTTAACCAAGTTGTTAAAGTTATAATCAACTGCAATGGAGTAAGTGAACACCATGCACCTCTTGATATAAGGCACTGAGAAAAATACAACATCACTGCTAAAAACGCATAACCTGAATCTAATCATGAGGAAACATAGGCTGAGGGACATTCTATAAAATAACCAGCCTGTGCTCTTGAAAAATATCAAGGTCTTGAAGAACAAAAGAAAGACTCAGAAATGGTTCCAGACTATAGGTGTCTAAACAAACATGAAAACTAAATGCAACATGTGATCCTAGATTGAATCCCTGACCAGGAAAATATATATATATATTATGATATATAAAAACCAAACCAACTTGATTCCAACTCATAGCAACCCTTTAGGGACAGAGTACAACTGTACCATAGGGTCTCCATGGAGCAACTACTGGATTCAAACTGCCAACCTTTCAGTTTGCAGCCATAAGTATATATATACATACATTGTTTTGTTTTGCTCTAAAGGGTATTATTGAGACAACTGGCAAAATTGGGTCTGTAGATTAGCTATTAAAATTGCTGTGCTAATATTAACTTCCCCAGTTTTCATAATGGTCCTGTGGTTACTAAGAAAATGCCCTTGTTTTTAGAAAATACTTAAGTTGTTAGGAGTAAAAGGACATCATGTCTCAGACGATTAAGGAATAAACTGTATGAATATAAAAGGAGAGAATGATAAAACAAATATGGTTAAATGTTAACATTTGGGGAATGTGGCTGAAGGATATTTGGGAATTCTTTGTTCTATTCTTGTAACTTTTCTCTAAATCTGAAATTATTTCAAAATAAAAAGCTCAGATTGAAAGAAGTCAGTGATTATAAATTGTGAGAATAATAGATAGCCCACTAGAATGACAGAAGCACGCTCTAGTTTACAAAGAACTCTTGAATACTAGCCATTTTGAACCCACAACAACCCTCAAAAAAGGAATTGATATTATTCCCATTTGACAATCCCATTTCTGAGGACCAGAAAGTCTAAGTGACTTACCAGACAGTAGAAGGCTGTGGTAAAGCTGACTCAAAAACCTAAGTTTTCTAAAACTACTGCTACTACTACAAATACTACCACCACCTAAATCCTACTCCTCTTTTAAGGCTTAGCTTAATTACTAGTTCCTTCAGGATTTTTTCCAGCCCATACAAGCCTCATCCTTGACCTCTAATTGAACAACGTCAATTTCCTAATTACTATAGATGTTAATCTTAATCTTCCAAATAGGATTAATTGCTGCTCTGGAGAAAAAATCAGTTCTTCTATTTGTTCTATACTCCATGGCACTAGGCACTCCTGACCCATAGGCACTCCCATTAGATGCCAATTTCTGCTTCCTTGCCCTTACTAAACTATAACTCCACCACCAGCGCTGAAAATGCACCCTTCACTCTTATTCCTATCAACAGTCTACGTCTCCTTTGAGGCCTTTAAGTTTAAATTCGGTCTATTCAAACAAGAATTGCCTACGCGGTATAGCATGTAGTTAGGAACCCAGACTCTAATGGCAAAGAGAAGGGGGCTTAAATTTCAACCCCACCATCTATTTGTGTAACCTTAGGCATTTTAACTTCTCTAAGCCTCCATGCCCTCTTCTGTGAGAGGCCTCAAATTGTGCCTCCCTCAAAAGATTGGTGTGAAGATTCAATTAGTTAATGCGGATGAAGTGCTTAACAGATGCACATAGTATGTGCAGACAAAACGTCACCTACAAGAGGCTAGGTACAAAACGGTGCACTAGGCTGCGGTTAGGATATAAAGGAGGCTGCAACCTGGCCCACAAAGCAGAAAGGTATATAGTATAAAATCGAATTCAACATATGAAAACAATTATTATAGCACGACGCAGAACGAGATAGGTGTCAAATAAGCAACTCAGAACCCCGATGCCAAACCAGACCAAACCAAGCACCTGGTATGGAAAGCAGACAAAGGAATCACAAGAAAACTACATGGTGATGGATGCAAAACAGGGTGCATGTAACTAATGCCACTGAACTGCACATGTAAAAGGTGGTTGAAGTGGCCGATGTTTTGTTATATATACTTCACCACAAAATGTTTTTTAAAAAAAAGAGAGAGAGTGAGTGAAAAAAACCACAGACCAATAACCCTTATGAATAGAGACACGAAAATCCTCAAGACTAACAAATGCAATTCAGGAACATCAAAAAAATATAACCAAGTGGTATTTATTCTAGTAAAGCAAGGTTTGTTTAACATTATGAAAATCAATTGAAGCAATACAACGTAATAGAGTAACAAAAATTACATGACAATCTCAATAGACAAAGAACATGATGAAATCCAACATTCTTTCATAACCAAAAAAAAAAATAACAAACTAGGAATAGAAAGAAACTTCCTGATAAAGGCCATCTATGAAAAACTCACAGCATCACATCATACTCCATGGTAAAAGATTGAATAACTTTTCCCTAAGACCATCCCTCCTCAAGATAGGGATGTCTTGTCTTACCACTTCTATTCAACACTGTACTGGAGGTTCTAGTCAAAGAAATTATACTAGAAAAAGAAATAAACTGCACTCAGATTGGAAAGGAAGCAGTAAAACTATTCACAGGTGACGTGATGTTATATATAGGAAATCCTTACGAATGTACATGTGTGCATGCATGTGTCTGTACACACACACAAATTAGAATAAATGAGTTCAGCACAACTGCAGGATATATGATCAACATACAAAAATTAACTCTCTCCATACACTAGCAATGAAGAATCTGAATATGAAATTAAGAAAACAATTCCATTCACAATAGCATCAAATAGAATAAAAATACTTACAAATAAATTTTACAAAAGAAGTGCAAGTCTTCTACACTGAAAACTACAAGCTGTCGCTGAAAAAAGGTAAAGACCTACATAAATGGAAAGACATCCCATGTTCATGAACTAGAAGACTTAACAATGTTAAGATGGCAATACTTCCCAAACTGACCTACACATTCAACACAAACCAAACCAAAACCCATTACCATCAAGTCAATTCTGACGCATAGCGACCCTATAGGACAAAGGAGAACTGCCCCAGATGACTTCGAAAGAATGGTTGGGGGGTTAAACTGCCAACCTTTTGGTCAGCAGCTGAAGGTTTAAGCACTGCGCCACCAAGGCTCTGACACATTCAACACAAACCCTATCAAAATCCCAGCTTGAAGAAATTGAAAAACTATGTTAAAATTTACATGGGAATGCATGGAACCCAGAACAGCCAACACAATCTTGAAAAACAACAAAGTTGAAGGACTCAGACTTCCTGATTTCAAAACTACTACAAAGCTACAGTAATGAAGACTGTGGAACTGGCAAAATAGGCATACGGATTAATAGAATAAAATTGAGAGTCCAGAAATAATCTCTTACATTTATAGTCAATTAATTTTCAATAAGGGCGCCAAGGTGAAGTTTTTTCAACAAAATGGTGCTGGAACAACTGGATACTCACTTGTAAGAGAATGAAGCTGAACCTCTACGTTACAGCCTATACAGAAATTAACTCAAAATTGGCTGCTAACCTAAAGGTTGGTGGCGCAAACCCACGCAGAGGCATCTGGAAAGACAGTCCTGGCAATCTGCTTCTGAAAAGTCACAGCCTTGAAAACCACATGGAACAGTTCTATTCTGCACACATGGGGTCACCATGAGTCAAAATCGACTTGACGGCAACTAACAACAACAGAGAATGTGAGGAAACTGGAACCCTGATATACTGCTAATGAGAACGTAAATGGTACAGTCACTTTGGAGAACAGTCTGAAGTTTCTCAAGAAGTTAAACATACAGTTGCCATATGACCCAGCAATTCCACTCCTAGGTATATACCCAAAGATATGTCCACACAAACACCTGTACACAGGTTCACAGCAGCTAATGCTCAAAGCGGAAGCAACCCAAAAGCCCATCAACTGATGAACGGTTAAACAAAACATGGCATAGCCATACAATGGAATATTCTTCAGCCATAAAAAGGAATGAAGTACTAATAGATGCTACAATATCAATGAACCTTGAAAACATTATACTAAGTGCAAGAAGCTAGATACAAAAGGCCACATATTGTATGATTCCACCAGGCTCCTTTCTCATTGCCCAGGGATTCATAAATAGAACTTCTCTGACATCCTGCATATAGTCAATTACCACAAGAGTGAAGTAATGCTTAAAAATACATTCAAAATTGGTGCCTACTTAAGCACCATATAGCACCATTTCCTGGTGAGTGTGAGCATATGTGTTTTGGGGGATACTTCAAAAAGAAGGGACTGAAGTCAACAAAACACAGATGTCATAATTATAAAAAACAGTATCACTGAAGCAAATGGCTCAATAAATGCTAGCTGACTGAAAACCACTAGCAAGGAGAGCAAAACAAATGAGTTGGCTTAATCTTGTCATTATACAAAATCCAATCAATCACTGTTTGTAGAAAATACCTTGTAAGGTTCAAAGTATAAAATCCTCAACCAGGTTCCAATCTGTTTTAACATTCCACGTGAAATGAGAAGTCAGCTGAGTCATCGTCCCATAATATACTACTGCTGAAAAACTCAGAATGCTTTTCCCTAGCTACGAGAGTAGAAATGCTGCTCCACAGTTAACATGCAGACACACAAATACACAGTATGTAAATCATATTTAAAATAAGACCATTTTAGATATGAAATTTCAACTATATATATATATTCATGTGTGTGTGATTTTGTTTTGTTTTAGAAGACTGTGGGTAAATGATGCCTAAGTCAAAAGACCAAACCAAAACCACACTGCTGTAGAGTCAATTCCGACTCACAGCAACCCTACAGAAAAGAGAAGAACTGCCCCAGACAGTTTCCAATGCTGTAAATCTTTATGGAAGCCAAACGCCACCATCTTTCTCCCGTGGAGTGGCTGGTGGGTTAGAACCTTTTGGTTAGAAGCTGAATACTTAACCACTGTGCCACCAGGGCTCCTATCCTATAGTCAGATGATACCTAACTCATTAATGAATCTCAAAATTTCCCTTCTATTGATACTAGCATATTCACCTACTCTGAAATCCTCCCTATAATGCAATGCTTCTTAAACTCTGGGGAGCCATGACCCTTTGAAATCTGATAAATGCTAAGAACTATCTCTGTTTTTTAAAAAACTAAAATTAATTTAAAAAATAAACAACACACACACACACGTGCAATTTTCCAAACCATCGCCAGTCCCTCTGTGGAGTAAGAATGAGAACCCCTCCTGTTCTGGTGGCACACTGCCACCCTAACTTCAACCAGGCATTCTTTTTAGGAATGCGCATTACAAGCCTAGCCTCAATGTTTCTTTCTTTTTTTTTTAATCAGGGATATCAGTTTATCACTATAGAAGCTGAAGACAAGTAACTTTTAAGTCTAATGATTCATAAGGGAGCTACCTCTAGGATGTCAGGTGCCACCGAGTTGATTTTCTACTCACAGTTACTCCATGTGACAGAGCAGAAGTGCCCCATAGGGCTTTCCAGGCTGTAATCTATATAGGAGTAGACTGCCAGGTCTTTCCCCTCGGAGCCTCTGGGTAGATTCGAACCGCCAACCTTTCGGTTAGCAGCCAAGTGCTTAAATGTCACGCCACCAGGACTTCAAGATAACTGCATAAAAGTGGCAATCACTACAACTGATCAATTTAAACGGGAAGACCTTTATTATATCCTCAAATATTAAAATTACCCCTAAGTTTAAACTAATTGATATTTCCTAAAATGAAATAAACACTGAGTTAGTGTAAAGGGCCTAAGAAAGACAAAAAACAGTTGCCATCAGCTGATTCTGACTCAGGGCAGCCATGTGAGTAGAATGGTGTGCTCCACAGGGTTTTCAATGGCTGAGTTTTTGGAAGCAGACCTCCAAGCCTTTCTTAATCTTTCAGTTCACTTGCTTAAAAAAGGTAGCAGAGGGAGTCTGATGTGCTGCATGGAGAACAAACACATCACCGCCTTTGGGATATTTCTGCCAAAAAAGGTTTAACCTGAATATAATCATATGGAAACAATCAGACAAATCCAAACTGAAAACTGCAAAAGCAACTAGTCTGGGCTGTTCCAAAATGTCAGCGTCATAAAAGGAGCAGAAAAGCTAGGGAACTGTTTCTGATGTAAAGAGACTAAAGAAACAATGTAACTAAATGCAACTCTGGATTAAGGAGTTAGGAGAAAGAACAAAATTGTCTATAAAGATATTGTCGGGACAACTGGGGAAATATGAATATGGACTGTACAACAAAGTTCAATTTGCTATGACTGTTACGTAGAATGTCCTTGTTCTTGGGAAACACCGTTGCCTTATTTAGGGGTGAAGCATCATGATAAAACAAATACAGCAAAATGTTAATAATTGCTAAATCAAGGTACACAGATACAGGTGTTCATTGGGTTATTCCCGCTTTCAAATAGGGTTTTTTTTTTTTCCTTGATTTTAAAAGACTCATCATAGCAGAATACATGTAACACATACCTTTTTCATTTAGTCTTGCCCATCATGGGCAATACTTTTGAGGTTGTAATAAAATACAACTGTAAAGGACTTCGAAATCTTTTCAATTTACACTTGCCGATGTATTTCAGATGCCAAAATTCAGAAGTGGTTACAGAACGGTATTTTTTTAATGATGTTTATTTTTAAATTTTCCACAGAAGGTTGTTACACATTTTAAAATTAAGCTTATAGGTTGTGATTTAGTCCATCAATTGATTTACCACATAGTTGCCAAATGAAGCTAGAAAGAAAGCTACCAATATGAATTTGATGGCCTGCAAACCATATCAGAAGAAAAACTTAATCAAATCAGAAGATGGTCTTTTTCCGATAAAGGTTGATGAATTGCCAAGAGCGGGGTCCACATAAGCTAGGGAGACCCAACACCCTGGCTTATGCTGTAGTCCCAGTCTTTTCTGACTAGCAACTGTCCCAGGCAAAAGTGTTTCAGACAGGTGTCCCAGTTCAGATGCTACATTATATGGTATTACAGCACCTTTAATTATTTTTGTTGTACATTCAACAGTTGATATAGGTGGGAAAAAAATCAGTATAACATGAAGCATGTAATTTTTACTTTCAACAATATACCCTACATTAAACTCATTACTAGAATGGGCAAAAAATATATACATTGAGGTAACTGTTCTTACTTTTTCAGAAAGAAAGGAGAAACCAAAGTTGATTTTTTTTTTTTCTACTGTGCAGTATAAGAAAAAACACTGGGAAGAAGGCTAGTTGGAGTCAAAAGGCTTTATTTGAATCCCACCTCTGTCACTTGTTAGAGAATAGAACCGGGAGCAAGTTACTTAACCTGTCTGACCCATAGTTTTCATTTGTAAAATGAAGGATTTAGAATACTGGCTGGTCTCTTATCTAAGGTCCCGTCCAGCTCTAAATACTCAATGATTCTGACTATAGCCTCCAATTTTTTTTTTTTTAACTGACCAGCTGAGTTGTTCTAAAAGAGATTTTTTTTTTTTTACGACCGGGAAATAAAACTTACCTTCTCTCCCCAAATAAGCTCCAATTTCTGTTCTGATCTCTATTCTGTTCAGATCCACTGAACCAAACCAAAAGCAAGTCTGTTTCCACTGAGTGGATCCGACTCATAGCAACCCTATAGAACAGGGTAGGACTGGCTCGTAGGGTTTCCAAGGAGCAGCTGGTAGATTCGAACTGCCAGCCTTTTGGTTAGCAGCCGAGCTCGTAACCACTAGACAACCAGGGCTCCATTCTGTTCAGAGGCTGGGTCAATTTCCCACTCACCCAAGATGGAGGGAGACCGCCTGAGCATTTAGACTCCTTGTGGAAAAAAAAAAAAAAAAATTTTTTTTTTCCCACAAAGAATCAGCTGTCAAATTCCACAGATTCCACCTCCTCAGTATCTCACTCTCTCACCTCTTTTCTACCACCACCTCAATTCAGGTCCTCAACCCCTCTTGCCTAGATCTAGATGATCTCCCACAAATATACCTGATCACAAATCCTGACCTAGAAGATTATTCTGATCACATCACTGCTTTGTCTAAAAGCGTGCAATAGCTCCCCACTACCCATGTGCTGGAGCCCTGATGGCACAATGGTTAAAAGCTCAGCTGCTAACCAAAAGATCAGTAGTTCGAAACCACCAGCCGCTCCTTGGAAACCCTCTGGGGGCAGTTCTACTCTGTTCCATATGGTTGCCATGAGTCTGAATCGACTCAACAGCAATGGGTTTGGTTTGTTTTTTTTTTTGTTTGTTTATCTGTGTATTTATGTACAAACTCCTCAACCTGAGACTGAAAACCCTATAAATCTGGCCCCAAGCAGTCTGCTACAAATCCCTTCTGCTTTAGTTGTACTAAACTACACACCTCTATTTCAAAAACCCCCATACATTTCAGATTCTGTGCCTTTACTTCTGCTGTATTATTACACTGCCTGTATCGTCACCTGATCTAGACATGATCGCTCCTGATGCCCATGATCCTGACACACTGTGACAATATTAATGGGCAGTAGTGGATTAAGTTGGTAAACTAAATTTATCACTCGGACCAATTTCGTTTAACTCAGAGCGGCTACCTGGCACACTGTCGTGAGAAGGATTTGCAGCTTAGCAGAGGAAAAGGAGAATGGCAGCACCCAACACATCTTTGACATTCAGAGGCCAGAGCTTCCAAACTGGGGGTCCACACAGTGGGATTTGGGCTTCCAATGTATTAAAGCATGCTGAAATCAACTTAACATTTAAAGGTTTGGAGATTTCATATTATAAATCCAACGTCTGGTTATCTTCAGAAAATATGAACATCTAAAATGTAGTAGCTCTTAACTGGGACAATTTTGCCCCCAGGAGACATGTGGAAATATCTGCAGACATTTCTGACATGGTGGGGGGGGGGTGCTATTAGCAAATGCTGCTAAACATTCTACAATGCATAGGACAGTCCTCACAATTATGTATTATCCAGTTCAAAATGGTTGAGAACCCTGATTTAAAAGTATTGCATGTATTTGTTGGTTCTGTATCCCAAAAGATTTTCAATTTTTTCAAGGTAAGAACCACATCTTTATAAAAGTCAATATAACATAGGTCAAAGCCAGACAGCATCTCCAATTTCTAGTGGTGTGGCCTCCTGTGAGTTACTTAATCTCTTTCTACCTCAAATTCTTCATCTGTAAAACAGGGATAATAGTATCTACTCTCAACGTGGTGCAAGGATCAGATAAAGTAATTCATGTAAAGTCTTTGGAAAAGTGTGCCTGGCAGATTCTCAATAATTCAACAATTATTAAATTAAATTAACAACTAAATTTAGCTACTTCCATTCTTCCCCTGGAAACCCTGGTGGCGCAGTGGTTAAGTACTACAGCTGCTAACCAAGAGGTCAGCAGTTGGAATCCACCAGGCACTCCTTGGAAACTCTATGGGGCAGTTCTACTCTGTCCTATAGGGTCGCTATGAGTCAGAATCAACTCGATGGCAGTGGGTGGTTTTATTCTTCCCCTCTCCAATACCTAGTCCCGCTCTTGGAACACAGAAGGTGCTCAAAAAATGCCTCTTAGATTAATTCAGACTAATGCTTTGACTTTTGACTAAACTGAAGAAAGAAAAAAAGCTTGCTGCCATCGAGTTGATTCTGATTCATAGCGACCTTATAAAGCAAAGTACGACTGCTCCATACGGTTTCCAAGGAGTGGCTGGTGGATTTGAACTGCTGACCTTTTGGTCAGCAGCTGAGCTCTTAACGACTGTGCCACCAGGGCTCCAACTTTTGAATAAAGACATATAAAATCCGTTGCCGTTGAGTCGATTTTGACTCAGGGACCCTACAGGACAGAGTAGAACTGCCCCACAGGATTTCTAAGATTGAATCTTTATGAAAGTAGACTGCCACATCTTTCTCTCACAAAGCGGCTGGCCGGTTCAAACACCACCACCAGGGCTCCTTAATATATGCTCCTTATTTGGGAAAAAGGAAGCAAAGAGCTAGGGATGGAGTTGAAAGGAAGCACATGCCCACCTAATCACATCTCTCTCCTCAGAATATTTTTAACCTTTAGGAAATGTTCCCTTCTCACTGAGCCCTCAGTATACACTGCCTTGCAATCTCCTTGATATTTACTTTTCCTTTTTGTAGGTGTCTGCTGATCAGCTGAGTATTCTCAAATACAGGAATGAGATGGTATCTTATTTTGACCCCTACATCACCTACCTGTGTTATAGCTCTTTATGTACTTATTCTAGTTGAGATTGGACATGCTCTCTGTGGCCAGGGACAGCACTAAAATTCTCTTCATATAACCCAAGTAACTGGCTGGTCCGAAGCTCTCATTTTATAGATTAGGCACAGAGAGGCTAAGAGACATGCCAAGAGTCAAGGTCACATTGTAAGTGACAGAGCTGGGATTCAAACTCTGATACACAGCTGATATGCAGACTCCAAGTTCTACTCCATCGGTATAGGATATGGAATTTATCTGTGGTAAAGCGTTTTTAACCAAGTCCTAGAAAACCTCCAAAGGGATTATACTGATATAGTTATCTGACAAAGCAAAAACAAGAGAAATAGATCCAAACTCCAAATTCCTTTCTGCTGCTAAAATTACACCTTAATAACTCAACCTGCCTTACTTTAATGGTTCAATACTTTAACATTTCTTTAATAGTTTCCGACAACAAAGCTTACTTAAATGTCCCACAGTTGCTTAATCAGAGATGTGAGGCATAATTTCTTGTAAATAATTCCCAAATTATTTTGAGTAGCCAGAAAACCTCTTATTAGGTAAGCCAGTGATGCTCAACTTTCACCAACTGAACAAATTCTTTAATGACCACCTGAAGAGATTAAAATCTACAAAATCCAAAAGGCCAGCAATTTGTAACAATTCTACTTGGGGAAAAACATTGAGGTGATTCGAATTGTGCTAATAACCTCCATATAAACAATCATCAAGAGCAAACTACATTAAGATCTGAGATAGGAGAAATGCTATTTTATTCTGTCCAACCGAAAGAAACCAGTTCACTGATTTAGTTAATCTGGAAGTTTCCGAGTATCCCAGTGTGATGCAAAAAGAGAAGCTGAATAAGAAAGGAAAAGATTGTGACAGAAAATGAATGTTAAAGACTTAATTAAATACAGTGCAATGCCCTAATACTCAAGCAATTACAGCTCAATAAAGCTAAACATTTCCATAAAAGCATCATTTTAAAGACAAAACGCCCCCTTTATAATGATGATTTAAGCTACCAGCCCAATAAGCACTCCAACCCGATAAGAAGGATAACCACTAACCGGGAGGGGATTTTTAATTATTTTATCAGCTGATAAAAAGAACACACCCCGAACGTAGACCACAAATGTAGTTTCGAAGGAAAACAAGACGCAGCTTATGCTTGGTAAAGTTCAAGGGCAAAAGTGTTTCCACCGCAACAGAAGCCGCCTGACTACAATGTGTAGGAAAAAAAAAAAACAATGCGAACACATAGTATCTTTTCATAAAGGCAACAATTTTAGCTACAAACTAATAACGGGGAAGCCAAAACAGTTTGACAGCCCGCCATAAGGGCCGCCTCAATCATGAGTCACACAATGCCTGCAACCATTTACAACAGTAATTAATGCACAAGTCCCCTAATTAAATTCTAAAAGGATAAGAATGCTTTAACTAAGTTTACAAGAATTGCTTTTCACACCCCCCCCCAGAAAGGCACACACGTAATTACGCATCCCCCCCGCAAACCCTCCAGACGATATTCCCTCCGGCCGCTCCTCCCGAATGTCTGTTCCCTGCGTGCGACAGAAAATGACACGGGGAACTTCTAAACCGAGAAAGGGCAAGCCAGAGTGAAAACACACCATTAGTGCAACGGGGGAAGGAAGGCTCGCCCATCTTACCTGCTTCGATTTCTTTCTACGTCTTTGGTAGCTTTAGCTTCCAATTCTCTGGAAGAGAACAGAAAACGAGATGCGCGTGAAAACCCAGCCGCTGCGGCAGCGGCTCGCTCCGGGGCCGGCTGGGGGAGGGGAGAGGAGCGGGACGCGGACGGGGGCTCACAAAGCTGCGAGGCTGCAGCCCCGGCTGCGGTCAGACCGCAGGAGCGAGGCGCAGCCCCCGGCCCGGCCCAGGCAGCGCAGCGCCGCCCTCCGGGCCGCCCGCCCGCCCGCCCTGCCTCCGCAGCGGCGCAGCCCGCGCTCTCCCGCCGAGGCCCGAGGTCTAGGGGACGCCCGGCGCCGCCGCCCGCGGTCACGGGCCCTGGTGCAGCGCCCCAGGCTCCGCCCGCCCGGAGGGAGGCTCCCGCCCCCGCCCCGCTCACCTCATGTGTGTAAAGTGCACGAGCAAGTGGGGCACGGCGAACGAGGCTCGGGAGCCTCAAGCCCTCCGCAGCGCCGCGGGGAGAGGCCCGAGACGCTGCACCAGCGCCATTTTCTACACCGACCCGCCGCCGCCGCCGCTGCCGCCGCCGCTGCCGCCGCCGTCGCCGCCGCCGCCGCCGCCGCCGCGGGCCCCAGACCGGAAGTGAATGCCCCTCTCGGCAACCCCTTCCGGGGGCGCCGCGGCCACCGGCCCCAAGATGGAGGCCCTAGCAACGCGCTCCGCAGTCTGGGCAGGCTCTTGGCAACCGCCGGAGCAAAGTGCGCAGCCACCCCGCTTCCCGGACCTCCCTGGAAGTCACGGCTTCCTCGGCGCCCGGCGGGAAGGCTGCGGAGCCTGCCGAGCCTACCCTTTTTCGCCGCGGTCGACTGCTGTCTGACTTGGGCCCCTTCCCTCCTCCTTCTTTGCTGCGACACAAGTTTCCTTCCCCGCTGCCCGTCCCCTCCCCCACTAAAATACACACACACTCTCACCGAAACCGCAAATTCTACCCCTGTCGCTGTACGAGGAGCTCGCGCGGCTCTTGAATTTGGTCACTTGCTAATTATTTTTGTCCTTGGGCCAGTTATTTAACCTTTCTGTTTCTCTGATGCCTCCTACCCGAAGGGAGCTGAGATTTAGAAATGATTCGTTACCCACTGAATTTTACCGAGCCTTTGACTCAACAATTCCACTCGCACGAATTTTTGCTCAGGAAACAATTCTGAGTATTTACAAATAGTTCACTATCAAGATGTTAGGTCATGGTATCGATGATAGTGAAAAATTGTAAACAACCAAAATATCCAACATTTAGGAGGTGGCTTTAAAAATTAAGCTGCATGCATGCATTGGGATACTGTAAAAGCGATGTAGGAGGAAGAATAACAACGTGGGGAAATGGTTACTATAAAGGAAGCGAAAAAAGTGGGTTCCAAAGCAGCTCACCCTGCAAGAAACATGTAGATACAGTAAGATACATACATACCTACATGTAGATACAATAAGATACATATATGCATAGGTTTGTGTGTGTGTATGTGTATCTACCCATTATCTCACCATGGTGTTTCTTCTAAGGACTACTCCTGCACTGTGCTTAAAAACCATTTCTTCGTATCTCTACAGACACCTCACATCTCACTATGATTATGGATTATACCATTTTCTTTTTTCTCAACTAGGCCCTTTCACTGGCCTTTAAAACATGCTCAAATCCCTCCCGTTCAAGAAAAACAAAAAGTTCTGTAACTGTCCAGTTCTTACTCTCTGAGCAAAGTGTGCAAGAAATATTGAATGAATGAATAAATGAATATGCAGAAAGAACATTCAAAAACATATGCACCAAAATATTAACTGACATGAGTTATTTTTAATCTTCTTTTAGTGTATCTAGTTTTTTGTGTTGTTGTTTTACACAGTGAACTTGTAAAAAAATGCATTTTTTAAAAATAATTAGGTTTACAAAATGTAAAATGTACTGCACACCGAAGAAAGGCTAATGACTTTCCTTTTCCAGCCATCATCGCTAGGGTTGATTCACTCCATTCATATATTTGTTGTCATTCTTTTTTTTTTTTTCTTCATTATCCTTTCTACTTTAAATGTCAAAAATGATATTACAGTGTTTCTTTAGGAGTTAAAATATGGAAACATGTATGTATAGCACAATATGCTTGCTAAAAAAAAAAAAATTTTTTTTAACGGGTTTATAAATAACTTACCACAATAGGATAAGGCAATGGCAACAGTAATATTTGTGAACATTTAAACAACTTAAGATTAGCTGTTTTTTTTTTTTTTTCTTTCAGCTTTCTACAGTTTGCATAGCTCAGTGATCATCAATTGGGGTGATTTTTGTCCCCTTCCTCCCACCCAGGGACATTTAGCAATATCTGAAGACATTTTTGATTGTCACAACTGGGAAGGAGTTGTTAGCAGAGACCAGGGATTCTGCTAAACATCCTGCAATGCACAGGACAGCTCTCCACAACACATGATAAGCAGCCCAAGTGCCAGTAGCACCAAGGTTGAGGAACCCTCCAACTAATCCCAGCTCCAAAAAAAAAAAAACCAAACCCAGTGCTGTCGAATCAATTCCAACTCATAGTCCCCATAGGACAGAGTAGAGCTGCCCCATAGAGTTTTCAAGGAGCGCCTGGCGGATTTGAACTGCCAACCCTTTGGTTTAGCAGCTGTAGCACTTAACCACTACACCACCAGGGTTTCCATCCCCAAGAAAGCTAAAGAGTATGATTTCTTGACGGTCCATCCAGAATGGCTCAACATGTCTCATATGACCCCTCCTGAGCTGCATTATAAAGGAGCACCAGTGGTGCAGTGGTTAAGTACTCTGCTACTAACCAAAAGGTCAGTGGTTCAAACCCACCAGCCACTCCGAGGGAGAAAGATGTGGCAGTCTGCTTCCATAAAGATTTACAGCCTTGGAAACCCTATGGGGCAGTTCTACTCTGTCTTATCTGGTGGCTGAGTCAGAATCAACTCGGCAGCAGTGGGCTTGGGTGTTTTTGTTTTGCTTGTTTTTTGTTTTTGTTTTGTCTTGGACTACAATATAGGGTTTGCTATGAGGTCATGCTCATCACATTTCAATGATCTCTTTTAATCTTGGGGCATAGGGCTAGGTCAAAGAGGAATGAAAATGTAGGACCAACATTGATTCCTTGCCCAGGGATTTTCTCCTGTTGTTATCCTTTCTTTTCACTAATCAGTCTCTTGTTCCACTGGATATTTCCCATCATCATACAAACATGTCCCAGTGATTTCCACTTAAAAAAACAAACAAAAAACCCTCCCTTGATGCCTCATTTCTCCCCAATCCCATTTTTTCTGCTCTCCTTCCCAGCCAAACTTCTTGAAAAAGTTTTCTACACAAGCTGTTCTTGTTTGCTTACTCCCTTACCCCCACTAATTTTCACCTGATATCCTAAAAGTGCTCTGATCAAGGTCACAAATGACCCTGAAGTTGCCGAACTCAGTGGTAACATTTCTGTCCTCATTTTGATTCACTTCTAAGCTGCATTTGCAACAGCAGATCACTCCTTCCTTCTTAAGAGAGTAATACTTCTTGACCATTGTTATGGGTTGAATTGTGTCCCCCCAAAATGTGTGTCAACTTGGCCAGACTATGCTTCCCAGTATTGTGTGACTGTCCGCCATTTGGTCATCTGCTGTGATTCCCCTATGTGTTGTAAATCCTACCTCTATGATGTTAACGAGGCAGGATTAGAGGCAGTTATGTTAATGAAGCAGGAGGCAATCTACAAGAGTTATCTCTTTTGAGATATAAAAGAAAGAAGCAGAGAGATGGAGGAACCTCATAGCACCAAGAAAGCAGAGCTGGGAGCAGACTGTGTCCTTTGGACCCAGGGTCTCCACGCTGAGAAGCTCCTAGACAAGGTAAAGATTGATGACAAGGGCCTTCCTCCAGAGCCAACAGAGACAAAAAGCCTTCCCCTGAAGCTGGCACCCTGAATTCAGACTTCTAGCCTCCCAGGCTGTGAGAGAATAAATTCCTCTTTGTTAAAGCCATCCACTTGTGGTAGTTCTATTACAGCAGCACTAGATAACTAAGACAGCTATCTGGATAACACATGTTCCTGGATTTTGTTTTACCTCATTGGCCATTCCTTTTTTTGTATCCTTTCTCAGCAAATGAATACAGACCAAAATTTATTAGTGGCTTCCAGGGGAGAGTAGGAGCAAAGGAGAGTCTTTGCTTAGGAGGCAAATAAATAAATATTGCAGATCCAAATAAATATTGGAGATTTCCTTTGCTCTATTCCAGACTTTCCCCTCTCTCCCCTTTCTCTTTGGGATGGGGGATCTCATTCATTCTCTTGCATTTAAATACTATCTAAATGCTGATGACTCTCAAATTCATATCTTTAGCCCATATCTCACCTGTGTACCCTAGACTGACAAAGTGGCAGTTCTACTTTCATTAAGCCATGCAACAAATATTTATAGAACATCTACTATATGCCAGGTACTGTACTAGGGTTTGGTTCTCTGACACTTGTGAGGAGCTACTCAGTGGGTTAAGTTTAGTGGCGCAGGCAGATTTTTCTAGAAAATCAAACAGAGTATGTAGTCAAAAGCTGTGACAAGTGCACAGGAAGAAAGGAATGATGCTCTAGAAAAAGTGCTAAACAAAGGAACATAACATAGACCACGTGGCCAAAGAAGGTTTCTTTGAAAATGTAAAGCTTCAGTTGAGAGGTGAAAGATGAAGGAGAAGGCAAAGGTGGGGCTTAGGGAATAGCAGAGGAAGGGTCTGAGGCTGGAGGTTTAAGTGCGAGTGATCATGGTGGAAGAAAACAGGCTTAATGGTGTATTTGGATTTAAATCTGCTGGAGCTGCCATTTTTACTTGCACAATCAGTTAAGAACAAACTCAGAAACAAGGCCCTTTATAGAGTGATGGGTATCATTAACATGTACGTTTAAATAAGCAAATGCCATTTTCTACAACAAACATATTTCATAGAGCAAATGAATCTAACAATCTTTTGCATGCCTCATGGTTGATGGTTGAAGTTTACAGTTTGAAACTTTGTATGTAACAATGAATATCTGTTCTACAAGAACTTTTTTATTGACTAACTCAGGAAGAACCTGTAACTATCTCAGAAAATGTCTTGCTTCTTCTCAGTGAACATAATGTGAACCAGAGGCTGTACAAATTTAAACTTAAATAAGATCTTTTCTGCATTTGTCTTTGTCCCCTGGATTCTTTTTTCCTTTGATTTCTGAGGTTACCAGAACATAGATATTCTCCAACCCTCTCTTTACCTTATCATACCAGTAAAGGTAAATTGGAAACATTGGTGGCATAGCGGTTAATTGCTACAGCTGCTAACCAAAAGGTCAGCGGTTCGAATCTACCAGGTGGCGTTCTACTCTGTTCTATAGGGTCACTATGAGTTGGAATTGACTCGACAGCAACTTTTTTTTTTTTAAGGGTATGTGACTAGCTTCGTGCCTGGAAAATTAAGAATTGCTTTTTCTCCCCAGCTTTACTGAATACCATCATAAGGTATATATGTATTTCTTAAGGCAAAGCTGACTCAGAATATTTTTAAATTTAGGGTTTTTTTCTATAATAATGTATAAACAAAAATTGGAGGCATAAATATGGATAAGATTTTTTGGAGAAAGAGTATTGATTCTATTTAACTAATAT
This sequence comes from Elephas maximus indicus, assembly GCF_024166365.1. NCBI lineage: Eukaryota > Metazoa > Chordata > Mammalia > Proboscidea > Elephantidae > Elephas > Elephas maximus. The sequence goes on along the minus strand of NC_064830.1, from coordinate 84,915,069 downwards.
TTATTTGGTACTTAACATGCACCAGCCAGGCACAAGTTCTAAGTGCTTTATAAATCTTAAAAACCAAAATCAAACCCATTGCTGTCAACTTGATTCCAACTCATAGTGACCTTATAGGACAGAGTAGAACTGCCCCATAGAGTTTCCAAGGAAGGCCTGGTGGCTTCGAACTGCTGACCTTTCGGTTAGCAGCTGTAGTACTTAACCATTACACCACCAGGGTTTCCTTATAAATATTAAGTAATCATTAATTGTTGTCCTCATACAGCCAGGTGAGGTAGGAATATTATCCCCATTTTACATAGGAGGGTAACTAACTTGCTTAAAGTCACAGTAAAACCAAGTGATCTGGCTCCAAACCCAGGTCACTAATAAATTATAAATCTGTTTCTCTCGATCATATTACGTGCTGCACCCCAGTCTCCCTTTTATAGAAATTGAATTATTTATTTTTATTGTGGTAAAATACGCATACATAACAAAACATTTGCCAATTTAACATTTTTTTATGCATATAATTCAATGACATTGATTATGTTCATCATGTTGTGTAACTATCACCACCATCCCTTTCCAGATTATTCCACCACCATTAACAGAGACTCAGTGCCCCCTAAACAGACACGCATTCCCCCTCTCTTCCCTGGTAGCCACTAATAAACTTTGGTCTTTACTGTTGTTGTTGATAGTTGCAGTCCAGTCTGCTGTGACTCATGGCAACCTTGTATATAACAGAACGAAGCATTGCCAGGTCCTACACCATCTTCTCCATCTTTGATATGTTTGAGTCCATTGTTGCAGCTATCATGTCAACCCATCTCTTTGAGGGTTTCCCTCATTTTGCCAATGCTTTAATTAGCAAACTTGCTGTCCTTTTCTAGAGATTGGTCTTTCCTGACATGTACAAAGTAAGCAAGACAAAGTTTCACCATCCTCACGTGTAAGGAACATTCCAGTTTTATTTCTTCTAAGACTGATGTTCATTCTTCTGGCAGTCCATGGTGTACTCAATATCCTTTGCCAACACCACAATTCAAGTCCCGTCAATTCTTCTGTTTTCTTTTTTCATTGTTCAGCTTTCGCATGTATATGAGGTGATTGAAAAGACCATGGCTTGGGGCAGGCGAACCTTAGTCATCAGAGTGATATGATAGCTTTGCTTTTTAGAACTGGTCTCTATATATTTGCCTATTTCATATAAATGGGATAGTGTAATATTTGTCTTTTTGTGACTGACTTATTTCACTCAGCATAATGTTTTAAGTATTCATCCATGTTATAACGTGCATGTAAACTTCATTTCTCTTTTTGGCTGAGCAATATTCCACTGTATGTATGTACCACATTTTGTTTATCCATTTATCTGTTGTTGGACATTTAGGTTGTTTCCACCTTTTAGCTATTGTGAACACTGTTGCAATAAACATTGGTGTACAAGTTTCTGTTTGTGTCCCTGCTTTCAATTCTTTTGTTTATATATATATATAGGTTTGGGATGGCTGGGTCACACCTGCACCCCCTTTACTAAAGTGATAATATTAGACACATAATTTCAAAATGCACATATGACTTACCGCTAATATAAAGCAGAAATAAAAGGGAAATGGCACAAGCAGTTTGTGATCAGCTGCCAACCTAACGACTGGCTGTTCAAACCCACCCAGAGACTCTGTGGAAAGAAAGCCCTGGTGATCTGCCTCTGTATAGATTACAGCCAAAAATAAACCTATGGAGCAGTTCTACTCTGTAACACATGGGGTTGCCATGAGTCAGAATCAACTCGACAGTAATGGGTTTTTGGTTTTTAACTGTGATAAAATAAAATGTCTCACAATATGCAAATGCTAAGAGTGGACTATACTGAAAGACATAGTGAAGTAGGCAGATGCTGGCACGTACATGTAGAAATGCTACTATGAATGCAGGCTGACACAGCAGTGTTTAATTGGTTACTCACACACCAAGAACTATAGTCTTGTTGGGGATGTAATTTTTCTGGAACAGAGAACAATTTCTAAACAATTACAAAACAATTCTCCATCAAGTTATGTGGTAATTGCATTACCGGAAATTTTAGGGTATGTTAAACTGCAAAACAAGGAGTTAAGTCCTCAGATAATTATCCATATGCCTTTCGCCTATGTGAATGTCCAGTAAGAGGGGAAGTTCTCCATTTTGTGGGTCCATCCCTGTCTAGCACCTATGGCCCCCATCCACTGAACCTTAATAGTATGATCCCCTTCATTATGACAACCAAAAACACTTCAACATGTCAAACTCTCTGAGGAGTGCTGAACTACTACTTTATTAAGAACCACTGCTATGGAGTGAGAAGAGAGCTGAGGAATGAGTCCTGAGGAACTCTGACACTCCGAGGAAGTAATAAAGAAACCAGCAAAGTAGAAAGGAGAACAAAAAGAATATAATATAATGGGGCCAAACAATGCCTCTCAGGCATCTCAGACTGACATGTTAAAATTAGCTTTCTTATTTCCCTCCACAAATCTGTCCCTTTCCTGGTCTTTTCCTTGTCAACAATAACATTACCAGTCATTAAGATCCCTCAGCTAGAAATCAAACAGTCATCCTTGATTTCCCTCTGCCTTATTCAATACATTAGCAAGTTATTTTGTCTCCTAACTTCTCTCTTATCTTTCCCTTCCTCTGATTCTCTAGTACCACCACTACCACCCCCAGGATACCCTGATAGCTCCACAGATTCACTCTTTTCTTCCTTTCTTTTGACAAATTAATAAACCCACGTAACCAACACCACAAACAATATATAGAGCATTGTTATCACCCCCAGAAAATTCCCTTGTGCCCTTTTTCAATCATTCACTCCCCTGACACCAGACAACCAATTTTCTGGTTAAAATCATCATAACTTAGTACTGATCTGGGCTAGAACACCATATAAATGGAATCACGTAGTGCATACCCTTTTATGTCTGGCTTCTCTTGCTGAACATAATGTCTGTGAGAGTCATTAATATTATACCATGTGTCAGTGATTCATTACTTTTTATTGTTGAGAAGTATTCCATTTGATGAATGTATCACAGTTTGTTTACCCATCCTCCTGATGATGGACATTTCAATTGTTTACAGTTTTGGACTATTATGAATAAATCTGCTATGAACATTCTTATGTAAATCTTTTTTGAGGACAATGGACATATGTTCTTATATGTCTTAGATAAATACCTAAGACTAGAATTGGTGACTCTTAGGATAACTATATATTTGACTAAACAAGAAACTGCCAAAGAGTTTTCTAAAATGGTTATACCAGTTTACATTTCCAACAGCCTAAACCATTCTTGTTGCTCATAAATTTCATCTGTATATTCTATATTCACTACATTATTCTTGATTGTACACAAATCATTTACCAAAATAGACAATACTTGAGCTATAAAACAAGTCTCACTAAACTAGAAAGGATTTTAATTATATAAAGAGTGTTCTCAGACCTCAGTGAAATAAAATTAGAAATTAATAACAGAAAGAGATTTGGAAAATCCTCAAATATTTGGAAACAAAATAACACACTTATAAATGACCCATGGGTCAAAGGATAAATCAATATGGAAATTAGAATGTATGAATAATTTTAATAAAATGAAGATATACCAAAAATTGCAGAATGCAGCTAATGCAGTATTTAGAGGGATAATTATAGCACTAATCATCTATATTGGAGAAGAAGGTCTCTAATCAACGACCTCAGTTTCTACTCTAAGGATCTAGCAGAAGAGCAAATGAAACTCACAATAAAAAGAATAAAGCAGATAATAAAGATCAGAGTGGAATAAGTTAAACAGAAAAATAATAGAGAAAATCAATGAAACAAAAAACTAGTCCTCTGAGAAGATTAAGAAAATTCATAAACTTTTAGCTGGACTGATCAGGGAAAATAGAAGACAAAAAGTAGTAATATCAGAAATAAGTGATGCGATATCACTACCGATCCTCAGTAAAATAAAAATAAGGAAACATAATGAACAAGTTTGTACCAAAAAATTAAACTCAGTTAAATGAACAAATTTCTTGAAAGACATAAACTATAAAAACTCACTTAAGAAAAAAAGATGACCTGAATAGTCTTATGTCTACTAAAAAATTTTATTTTGTAGTTAAAAACCTTCCCACAAAGAAAACTCCAGGTCCAGATGGCTTCATTAATCCTGTGAAATGTTTATGAATAAATAATACCATTTCTACCAAACTTTTTCAGAAAATTAAAGTGGAGGTAATATTTCCAAAGGGAGAAATGCTCCCTCTAGGAGATAAAACACTGAGTCCATTCAACTGGAAGTTAAGAATGCTACCCAGCCACTTTGGGCTCCTCATGCCTCTAGATCAACAGGCAAAGAAGGGAGTTACCATATCAGCTGGTGTGATTGATCCTGATTACCAAGGGGAAATTAGATTGATATTACATAATGGAAATAAAGAATGGCATGTCTGGAATACAGGAGATCCCTTAGGACATCTCTTAGTACTATCGTTCCTTGTGATCAAAATCAATGGAAAACTACAGCAACCCAATTCTGACATGACTACTAATGAACAGCCCAGAACTTTCAGGAATGAAGATTCAGGTCACCCCACTAGGCAAAGAACCACAACCAGCTGAGGTGCTTGCTGAGGGCAAAGGAAATACTGAATGGGTGGTGGAAGAAGGTAGTTCTAAATACCAGTTACGACCATGTGACTAGTTGCAGAAACAAGGACTTTAATTGTTATGAGTATTTTTGGGTTATTTTTCCCTTGTACGTGTCCATCGATTATTTCTGTTTTCTTCATTTATAAAATATAAGATGTAAACAGGTCTAGTGCATTTTCAGTTTTATGCATGTTAGTTGTATCATGTTAGGCACAAGTATGACTTTACAATTGCCTTTTTTCAGAGATTCTGTATGGTTTAAGGAGATGTGTACAGCTGCCAAGCTGACAAGGGGTGGATTGTGATGATTAAAGTTATATGTCAACTTGGCTGGGCCATGTTTCCTCAGTGGTTTGGCAGTTATGATGTAGTTTGGCTTTTTAATGATGTAATCACTTCCATAATCAGATCTGACATAATGTGATCACCTCCATGATGAAATCTGTTGTGAGCAGCCAGTCAGTTGAAAGGGATATTCCTTGGGGGTGTGGCTTGCATCTAACATAAATGGACTTTCTGGCATGGCTGAATGGCTTTTGCTCGCTCTGGATCCTGCAGTTGGCTCCCATTCATCTGTTCTTGGCTTTTTTTTTAATAATTTTTATTGAGCTTTAAGTGAACGTTTACAAATCAAGTCAGTCTGTCACGTATAAACTTATATACACCTTACTCCATACTCCCACTTACTCTCCCCCTAATGAGTCAGCCCTTCCGGCCTCTCCTTTCGTAACAATTTTGCCAGTTTCCTACCCTCCCATCTCCCCTCCAGACAGGAGATGCCAACACAGTCTCAAGTGTCCACCTGATACAGGTAGCTCACTCTTCATCAACATCTCTCTCCAACCCATTGTCCAGTCCCTTCCATGTCTGATGAGTTGTCTTCGGGAATGGTTCCTGTCCTGGGGCTGTTCTTGGCTTTTGAGCTAGCGGTTTACCTACCAATCTTGGGATTCATAGGCCTCCACAGCCTGTGAGCCAGAGGCCTGCTATCTGACCTTCCGATCTTGGATTCACCAGCCCCTTCGGCTATGTGAGTCAGGAGAAGTCTCTAGCCTAATCCACAGACTTGGGACTTTACAGTCTCTACAACTGTGTGAGCCATTTCCTTTACACCAATCCATCCATCCATCCATCCATCCATCCATCCATCCATCCATCCATCCATCCATCCATCCATCCATCCATCCATCTATCTATCTATCTATCTATCTATCTATCCTGCACTGGTTTTGCTTCTTTAGAGAACCCAGCCTAAGACAATACTTAATGATGAAATACTGAATTCTTTCACTTTAATATCAGAAACAAGACAAAATGTCTGCCCTAACCAGTTCTGTTCATCATTGCTCAGGAGGTTAGAGCCAGTGCACAAGAGTGGAAAGGAAGAAATACAATTGTCTTTATTCACAGATGGCATGATCATCTATGTTGAAAATCCTATGCAATCTAGTAAAAAGCTACTAGATCTAAAAAGTAAGTTTAGTAAGGTTACAGGATCCGAAAACAACATAAAAATCAACTGCATTTCTATAAAATAGCATGCTGTATAGGAAATGGAAATTTAAAAATACAACTGTTTTGAATGACATAAAAAAATACAATGAAATACTTAGGGATAAATCTGACAGAATGTATAAAACCCGTACACTGAAAACTATAAAACATAACTGAATGATATTAAAGATTACATAAATCATAAAGTGGAGAGTTATGCTGTGCTGATGGACTCAGTATTGTTAAGATGCCAATTCTCCCCAAATCGACCTATAGATTCAATGCAATCTCAGTCAAACCTCTAGCAGGCTTTTTTTTTTTAAATAAAAATTGGCAGTCTTATTCTAAAACCCATAGTGAAATGTAGAGGACAGAGAATAGTCAAAACAACTTTGAAAAAGAAGACTAAAATTGGGGGATGTAGACTAACTGATTTGAAGATTTATCATAAAGATGACAGTGTGGTATTGGCATCAAGATAGATAAACAGATCAATGTAACGAGCAGAGAGTCCAGAAATAGACTTATATACATACAGTGAAATTATTTCAACAAAGTGTGCAAAAACAATTTAGTGAGACCAGTATTTTAAGAAATGTTACTGAATATTCATATGAAAAAAATGGTACCTCAATAGTACCTCAAAATGGATCATAGTCAACATGGATCATAGTCCCACATATAAAAACACTGCTAATGGGATCGTAAAATTATAAAATTTCTTTGGAAAACCTTTTTGGTAGTTTCTTAAAAAGTTAAACACACACCTATCATACAGTGCACTCCCAGGTATTTACCCAAAATAAATGAAAGCATTTGTCCATGCAAAGACTTATGCATGAATGTTCATAGAAGCTTTATTGTCATATTCAAAAATTAGAAACAACCCAAATGTCCATCAATAAAAATAAATCGTGGTATACTCACACAATGGCATACTACTCAGCAATAAAAAGGAATGACTATTGGTATACACAACATGGCTATGATGCTGGAAGCTATGCCACCAGTATTTCAAACACCAACTTGGGTCCTTATGGTGGACAGGTTTCAGCAGAGCTTCTAGACTAAGAAAGATAGGAAGAAAAGCTGGATGCTCTATGTCCATAAATTAGCCAATGAAAACCCAACAGAGTATTGTCTGATTTTGTCTTAGTTACCTAATGCTGCTGTAACAGAAATATCACAAGTGGGTGGCTTTAGCAAACAGAAATTTATTTTGTCAGAGTTTAGGAGATTAGAAGTCTGAATTCAGGGTTCCAGTTCTAGGGAAAGGCTTTCTCTCTCTGCTGGCTCTGGAGGAACGTCCTTGTCTCTGAGCTTCTGCTCCTGGGCAGTCTCCATGTGGCTTGGCATCTCTCTTCCCCTATCTCTGCTAGCTCACTTGCTTGTTTAATCTCTTTTACGTCTCAAAAGGTATTGACTCAAGACACACCCTACACTAATCCTGCCTTATAAATATAACAAAGACAACTCATTCCCAAATGGGACTATAACCACTGGCATAAGCAAGACAAAACAAAAAAAACCCAATCCCATTGTGGAGCCAATTCCTACTCTTAGCAACCCTGCAGGACAGAGCCGAACTGCCCCTTAGGGTTTCCAAGGCTGTAAAATTTTACAGAAGCAGGCTGCCACATCTTTCTCCTGAGGAGCGGCTGCTGGGTTCAAACCACTGAACTTTCGGTTAGCAGTCAAGCACTTAACCAGCGTGCCACCAGGGCTCTCTCACAGGCATAGAGGTTAGGAGTTACAACACACATTTTTGAAGAACACAATTAAATCCATAACAGATACAGTGCTGGGAGACAAGCCCAGTAGGTTGGAAGGCATTCAAAATACACGATGATTGCAATAGTGTACTCAAGCATACCATCGTGAAGATGGTACAGGACCAGGCAACGTTTTGTTCTGTTGTAGCTGGGGTCACCATGAGTTGAAGCTGACTTGAGAGCAACTGACAACATTTTTTTCTTTTTTAAAGTGTCAACATTATGACAGTCAAGGCAAGACAGAGGAAGTGCTCCTGGGTGAAGACAACTAAAGGGCTAAAGGGGTATGACAACTAAATGCAATGCTTGATTCTAAACCGGATCCCTTTGCTAAAAAGGCATTAGGATAATTGTAGTCTTGAAGGGGATTTGGGGATTAGATGGTATCAATGTGAATTTCCTGATTTCAATTATTGTATTGAGGTTAGGTAGGAGAATGTCCCAGCTTGTAGGGAACATACACTCATTTATTCCAGGATGCTGTGGCATTGTGCCAGGAATTTAACCCTCAACTGGTTCAGCGGGAAAAGTTATTTTTCTGTACTTCCAACTTTTCTGTAAGTTTGTGATTGTTTTTTAAAAATTTTTTCTATTTACACCTTTGCTCATGTATTCAAGATACCTGTGGCATAGACTCATAGAAGTGGGTATGAACATTTTAAATGTCAAAGATATGAACATTTTAAAATGTTGATAAAATATTGTTGAATTGACATTCAATGGGATCGTGCCAATTTACGCTCTGACCAACAATTTATGAAAGCACCTGTTTCCTCTTACTCATTATATGTTTCATTAGACACTTTCATCTTTGACAATCTGTAATCTTAAATTGCATTTTTTGCATTTCTTTAGTCACTAGTAACTTAGGGAAACATTTTATGTGTTCATAAGCCATCTGTATTTCTTTTTTGTGAGCTGTATCTCCATAGACTTTGTCCAATTTTTAAGCTGTTCATATTTTTCCTTTTTTTTTTTTTTAATGTATCAGAGCTCTTTGTATGTTAAGGAAATTTGTTCTTGGTCTGTAGTCTGGTTGGTAAAAACATTCTTTCTAGCTTGTTACCTACCTGTTAACTTAGTCTGTGATATTTTTATTCTGTGCAGCAATTTTAAATTTTATGCAGCCAATTTTTCCTTTCTAGCTTCTGAGTTTTGTGTCTTGCTTAGAAAGATCTTCTCTAATTCAAAATTATATGTGTATGTGTAGGAATATATATATATTTCCTCATGTTCCCCCCCCCGCACTTCATTTGTTTACATTTAAATTGTTTATCCTTCCAGAATTTATTTGGTGTAAGGAATCAGACAGGCATCTAGCATTAACTTGTTTTTCCAAATTGCTAGCCAAATTAGCCCAACATCAACTATAATACTGTAAAATTTCTTTTTTTAATTTGAAATACTAGCTTTACCATTTATTTGTTTCCCAAATGTATTTAGGTCTATTTCTAGCTCCTTCTCTGTTTCTTTAACGTGCCCTTTCTCTTTGTGTACCAGCACCAACCTTTTTTTTTTTTTTGCATAAATGTAGCTTTATAGTATGTTTGAATACATGCCAGGGTTAATCCTTTTTTTTTAATTACCTTCCTTTTTCAGGATTTTTCTGGCTAGCCTTGCTTATTTTTCCATTTGAACTCTAGACTCAGTAAGTCTACTTCCAAAAACACATAATATATTTTTATTGGTATAAAATTAAAAGTAAATATTAATTTAGGGAGAATATGCATCTTTACATTATTAGGTGTTTTGACTGAAGAACAGGGTATATTTCCATTTGTTTCTTCTTCCATGTTCCTTCGTTTTTGGCAGTACTGATGTAGTAATAGTGGTGGTCATTGCTATTTTTAATTACAATCTTTTCTCCCATTTTGTTTTCTAGCTTTGCTCCGAAATACAGAAATGTTATGGATTTTGGATATTAGTTTTGAGCCTTGTTGTCAATTAAGTCAATCAGCTTGTTGACTTAATTGTTGACTTAATGGCACAGTGGTTAAGTCAACTACCTTGTTGACTTAATTCATTGTTTATAAGAGATCTTCTCATGGTTCTCTGGGGTTGTCCAGCTATGCAATCATGTTACCTGCAAATGCTAATTATATTGTCTTCATATTGTAATTCCTAAACTTATTTTTATCTTGGTACATCTAGAACAGAGCCCTGGTGGCACAGTGGTTAAGACGTTGACTGCTAACTAAAAGGTCGGCAGTTCGAATCTACCAGCTACTCCTTGGAAACCCTATGGGGTAGTTCTGCTCTGTCCTATTGGGTTACTATGAGTTGGAATTGACTCGATGGCAATGGGTTTGGTTTTTGGGTTTACATCTAGAACAATGTTAAATAATAACCCATTGCCATCAAGTTGATTCAGGCTCATAGCGAACCAACGGGACAGAGTAGAACTGTCCCGTAGGGTTTCCAAGGAGCAGCTGGTGGATTTGAACTGCCGACCTTTTTGTTAGCAGCCAAATGCTTAACCACTTCACCACCAGGGTTCCATGTTAAAATAATGGTGGCAATATTAATTTTCTTATCTTGTTCCTGGCAGTTCTACTCTGTCCTATAGGGTCGCTATAAATTGGAATCGACTTGACGGCAATGGGTTGGTTTTTTATCTTACACAGGTAAGGGGCTAAACTGGCTGGGTTCAAATTCCAGCTCAGCCACTTATTCTCTGTGTGACCTCTTTTTGCCTTTGTTGCCTTTTCTGTGAAACACAGTTGACAGTAATATCTAACTCATGGAGTTGTTGCAAAATTTTAATGAGTAAAGCATATAAGGTCCCTTTAACAGTCCCTGGCTCATAATAAAATCCTTGGTGGTGCAGTGGTTAAGAGCTCAGGCTGCTAACCAAAAGATAGGCAGTTTGAGTCCCTATGGGGCAGTTCTACTTGGTCCTATAGGGTTTGTATGGGCCACAATTAACTCAACAGCAGTGGGGTTCTTTTTTTTTTTGAGGGGGGAAAGGGGTTTGATTCATAATTAATACTACATAAGTATAAGTCATTAACACTGCATTCCTGGAATAACCCAACTTGTTGTGGTGGGCTTTTTTTTTTTTTAAGTAAACGTATTCATTTATGGAAGTATAACATGTATTCAGAAAAATACAGTTGGATGACCTACGACAAAAGTGAACACATCCATGCCCAGAAGCTCCTCTCATACCCCTCCCAATCTGCATCCACTCACTTCCTCACAGGAAATCACCACCATCATTGTTAACAGGCTGTGGTACATTATGGTTTTAAGGTTCCACTGGATTCTGGTTTTTGTATCAACATTATGCTGGTTTTTGGAAAAATCTGAAAGACTTCCTTTACATATGAGGTTGGACCATACTAAATTGTCAACATTCAACTGTTTTTGACCTAGAAAAATAACAATTTCATTAAAGAAAATCTAAACAAATGGAAAGGCATCCTATGTTCATGGATCGGAAGATCTAATGTTGTTAAGATGGCAATACTCCCAAATTGACCTGCAGATTCAAGACAATTCCTGTTAGAATTCCAGCTGACTTCTGTAAAAATTGGCAAGCTGACCCTTAAAATTCATACAGAAACTCAAGGAACCAAGAATAGCAAAAGCAATCTTGAAAAGGAAGAACAAACTTGAAGGACTCACACTTCTTGATTCCAAAACTTATTACAAAGCAGTAGTAATCAGGAAAATTTGATGGTGGCATAACAATGGACATATAGATCAACGAAACAGAATTGAGAATCCAAATATAAACCCTCATGATTACAGTTAATTCACCTTCAACAAGGGTGATAAAACAATCCAGTAGGGGAAAGAATAGTCTTTTCAGCAGATGGTGCTGGGATAACTGGATATCCACATGCAAAAGGAAGAAGTTGGACCCCTACCTCACGCTGTGTACAAAAATTAACTCAGAACACACCGAAGACCTATATATAAGAGCTAAAACTCTTAAAAGAAAATGTAGGGGTAAGTTGTCATGACCTTGGATTTGGCAGTGATTTCTTAGATATGACATCTAAAGCACAAGCAACAAAAGAAAAAAAAGATAAATTGGAACTCATTAATACTAGGAACTTTTGTGCATCAAAGAACACTGAAAAACAGCATGAAAAAACAACCCATAGAATGGGATAAAATATTTGCAAATCATATATCTGATGAGGGATTCGTATCTAGAAAATATGAAGAAATCTTACAACTCAATAATGAAAAAGACCCATAACTCAATTTTAAAAATGGGCAAAGAATTTGAATAGGCATTTCTGCCAAGAAGGTAAATAAATGGCCAATAAGCAAAATGTTCAATATCATTAGTCATCAGGGAAATGCAATCTAAACCACAATGAGATATCACTTCATACTCACTAGAATGCCTATAATAAAAAAGATAATAAGAAGTGGTGACAAGAATGTGGAGAAATTAGGACTCTCATGTACTGTTGGTGGGAAACTAAAACAATGCAGCCACTTTGAAAAACAGTCTGGCAGTTTCTCAAAAAGTTAAACATATAGTTACCATGCAATCCAGCAATTCCACTCCTAGGTATATACCCAAGAGAACTGAAAAGATATGTCTACATAAATGCCTGCATATAAATGTTCATAATGGCTTTATTTATAATAGCTAAAAGGTAGAAACAACTCAATTGTTCATCAGCAGATGAATGGATAAGCAAAACATGGTATATCTGTATAATGAAATATTAAAAAAAAAACTAGTGCGTCATTGATAAAAAGGAATAAAGTGCTGATACCTGCTACGACATGGGTGAACCATGAAATCATTATGCTAAGTGAAAGAAGTCATTCATAAAAGATCATCTATTATATGACTGGAAACCTTGGTGGAGTAGTCATTAAGAACTACGGCTGCTAACGAAAACGTCAGTAGTTCGTATCCACCAGGCACTCCTTGGAAACCCTACTGGGCAGTTCTACTATGGCCTTTAGGGTTGCTATGAGTTGGAATCGACTCGATGGCAATGGGATTATATGACTTCATTTATATGAAATGTCCAGAACAGGCAAATCTATAGACAGAAAGTGGATTAGTGGTTGCCTAATATATCACCATGAGTAGGGAGATCAACTTGATGTAAGCTAACAACATCAACAACAAGGCTAGGGGAGATTAGGGACCTGAGGGTGATAGCTAAAGCAGATGGAATTGTTTTTGGGTGGGTGATGAAAATGTTCTAAAATATATTGTGGTGATGCAACATTCAACTCTGTGAATACAGTAAAAACCATTGAGTTATACACTTAAATGTGTGAATTTTATGGTATGTGAATCACATCTCAAAAAAGGTGATACCCCCAAAATGACAGTTTCCTATGGTTCAACTTAATATTCTTCAACAGCTCAAATAGCACTGGCATACCGTGGTATGGTCTGAAGGTTTGCTGAAGTTTACGTACATGAAACTGGGGGGAGAAGAGGAAGTATAGAGATTACAGGAGTACAGGAAAGGATGCAACCAGTGGACGTACAGGGAGGCTTCATTGTTGTTTAGGATAGGAAGGACTTGGGTTTCTTTACAGGAGGAGGAGGGCAGAGAACCAACAGCACAGTGGGACATGTTGAAGAAACAGGAATAAAATTGAAAGATGAGCTCCAGAGCCCAGGGGGAAGAATCAGCCTTAGAAGGAGTCAAGCTTTCCTTCCACAAGACCCTAAGGAAGGCAGAAAGGATAGGCTCAGATACTAATTAGTTGATGTTGCAGAGAAATTTTTTCTTACTGGTAGCAATTTTCTCAGAAAAGAAGACAAAATCGTATGTGAAAACGAGAGAAGAAATGGTGAGGCCATAGGTTTGAAGAAAGGGGAAAGTTAAAAGAGTTACTAAGGGGAGTGAGAAAGGGAACTCAGAGGGGATGCAGACACATTGGAGGCCCAGCTGCCTGCAGTGGAATGAATTCTGGAGGGGCAGCAAGCTGAGGCTCCTGAAGTCTCCCCCTGCAGTGCTCTGCAGCCTTGTTTGGGAGCCATCTCCTTCTGAGTCATCTCTGCTCCAGGCCAAACAAGTCCAGTTCATAAAATTGTTAGTCATAAATTTGGCTTTGAGCTTTCCACTCTTCTGGATGGTCTCCTCTGAACATGCTGCCTTTTGGCAACTTTCCTCCCAGAACTGAATGTTCTTCCCTGGTGAGGGCTGACCCAACCAAGTCCACCTCCCTGGTTCTGGACCCCATGCTTTCATTAATTTAGCCTAGGATGACCTGATCACATTTGGTAGCCTCATTGCATTGGGTCAGTTAAAAACATATCTAAACAGCAGAGAGAAATTTGTCTAATAATCATCAGTACCTCTTTTAGCTACAGGAGTACATAGAGTGGGAGGAGTCCAACGATCTGTTAAAGAAGCTAGAAAAGATGTTTAATATTTTGAATAGTAGAGAATGTCTAAAGGTATGGGGTCAGGGACTAGAGATGAGAATCCAGATGTAGGACATTTACCAGGGACAGCATCTTATGGGCCACAGATACATCTCACAGGCTGGCCAGACGGGCACAGCACTCAGTCATCTTAGCCTATATGGTACTGCCACACTGAAGGTCATAGCCTACTGGGGTTTGGGGATGCAATAAGAGAAAAAAGAGTGTGAGGGACCTTCTAGGGCATCGTTTCATGTCAGCTATTACCAGATACTGGGGTTACTGCTGGTCAAAATCTCTGGGTACCATGAAGCACAGGGCCTCTCATTCTGGATAAAGTATGGTGAATGGAACATAGCCTTTGGCACCAGACAGATCTAGACTTACAGCCTGGCTCTGTGCTGATTCTCTGTGCATCACTAATATTTGGCACATTGATTAGCCTCTGAGAGCATCAGTTTTTATTTCTGGAAAATAAGAATTAATAATACCTTACTCTTCAGCACTGGTCGTTTAAAGAAATGGTATCAATGCCCCTATGGCATGGTACTTTCTTGCCCATGTCTGGTCCTTTATATTTGATATTCCCTCAGAAGTACATTTTACACAGCCCAGCTTTGCCTGAGTAACTCCTGGTCATTTTTTATGTTTCACCTTGCTCTTTTCTTTCTCCTGGAAATCTTTCTGGACCTCAGCAGTCTGGATTAGGTGTCCCTCATCTCTTCTTCCATAGTGCTGCCCACTAAAATTAGCACCACCAAAGTACTAATCAGGTATTAACCAAGTCTGAGAAGGCAAGAATAGTGTCTTGTTCACCACTGGTACATGGTACATACCAGGCACTCAATAAAAATATTAATGGAATGAAATGTTGAAGAGTAAATGAGATAATGAATGTTCAACCCATGCTTCCCAAAACACACTAGCTAGGGGGTAAAAATAGGACCATGAAAGGAAAAAAAAAAAAAAAAACCTTCTCTGCAGGTTCTTTAGATCCCTTAAAATTCTTCCGCAAAGACTATGGGGAGACCTCAGTGAAGCGAGTGCAGACTGGAGACAGATGGTCTGAGTTCCAGTCCTGGCTCTGCCACTTACCAACTCTATACCTTATCCTTTCTGTGCCTGAGTTGACTTATCTATGAAATGAATCATAAGTTGTTATCTCAGTTCTGTAGTGCTGCTATAACAGAAATATTGCAAGTAGATGGCTTTAACAAGGAAAAACTTATTCTTTCACAGTTTGGGAGGCTAGAAGTTCAAATTCAGGACGCCAGCTCTAGGGGAAGGCTTTCTCTCTCTGTGGGCTCTAGAGGAAGGTCCTTGTCATCAATCTCCCCCTGGTGGAGGAGCTTCTCAGCTCAGGCAGGGACCGCAGGACCAAAGGACATGCTCTGTGGCTCTTCTTGCTTGGTGATAATGAGGTCCCTCTCCTCTCTGCTCAATTCTTTCTTTTATATCTCAAAAGAGATTGACTCAATATACAACCTAATCCTGCAGATTGTGTCCTACCTCATTAACATAACTGCCTCTAATCCTGCCTCGTTAACATTATAGAGGTTAGGCTTTACAACATGTAGAATAATCACATCAGACTACAAAATGGTGGACAACCACACAATACTGGGAATCCTGGCCTAGCCAAGTCGACATACATTTTTGGTGGACACAATCCAATGTATAAGAGTTGCTAAGGAGACTAAATAAGCGATTATTTGCATAGCACTTGTAACAGTGCCTGGAACATATTAAATACCATGTAAGTATTTGATAAATTAATAAATACCTCACAAACACTCCACCTCTCAGTCCTCCTAGCTGCCCTGCCATGTTCCTTCTCTCCAACTCCAGCTGCTATGATGATCTTCCATTGCTGCTGACGCCAAAAATTGTGCCTAATTCGATCTGTTGGAATCCAGAAAACCTCTGTGTACTGGTTAGATTGCTTTCAGCTACAATCCTACAGTTACCTAAACTGTGGCTTCTCACACTCTAATGTGCCCATGAATCAACTGAGGATCTTGGAAATTCTGATTGAGAATCTGGTGCAGGCCTGAGATTCTGCATTTCTGACTAGCTCCCAGGTGATTATCATATTATAGGTCCATGAGCCACATTTTAATTAGCAATGACCTAAACAATAAGGATTTGCTTTTCTTACAAATCTGTGAAACTGAAGTAGAGAAACAAGCATATAAGCAAAGATTTGAAAGAAAGATTCAAAAGAAAGAAGTGAGAAGAAAACCCTTCCCATAAAAAAAAACCAGTTGTCAGTTAAACCAGTTCCAACTCATGGGGACCCCTGTGTTTCAGAATAGAACTGAGCTCCATAGGGCTATCAGTAGTTGATTTTTCAGAAGCAGATCACCAGCCCTTTCTTCTGAAGAAGAGCCTCTGGTAAATGTGAACTGCCAACTTTTTGGTTATCAGCTGGTGGTACCTTTTGCACCACCCAGTTACTCTTAAAAGACACCCAGGATGTTGGTATTTCTCACTGTTTCAGCATTTTAATGTCATCAGAGCCTGGTGCCTCTGTGATTCTCTTGGCTACAAGATGGCTTTTTCAGCTCCAGCCATCAAGCCCCTGACCGAGGCAGAAAGAAGGGGGATGGGTAAAGGGGAGGGCCAGCTCTGAGTGTGCCCTTTTAACATGAAACCAAAAGCTAACCCAGACACCTTTAGAAAAACTCTGCTTACATCTCATGCTTACCTGTGTTCTATTGACTATACAAAGGCATTTGACTGTGTGGGCCATAACAAATTATGGATAACATTGTGAAGAATGAGAATTCCAGAACATTTAATTGTGCTCATGAGAAGCCTTTACACAGATCAAGAGGCAGTTATTTGGACAGAACAAGGGGATACTGATTGGTTTAAAGTCAGGAAAGGTGTGTGTCAGGGTTATATCCTCTCACCATACCTATTTAATCTGTATGCTGAGCAAATAATCCAAGAAGCTGGAGTGTATGAAGAAGAACAGGGCACCAGGATAGAAGGAGGCCTCATTAACAACCTACGTTATGGAGATGACACAACCTTGCTTGCTGAAAGTGAAGGGGACTTGAAGCACTTACTAATGAAGATCAAAGACCACAGCCATCAGTATGGCTTGCACCTCAACATAAAGAAAACAAAAACCCTCACAACTGGACCAATGAGCAACATCATGACAAAGGGAGAAAAGATTGAAGTTGTCAAGGATTTCATTTTACTTGGATCCACAATCAACAGCCATAGAAGCAGCAGTCAAGAAATCAAACGATGTGTTGCATTGGGTAAATCTGCTGCAAAGGACCTCTTTAAAGTGTTGAAAAGCAGGGATGTCACCTTGAAGACTAAGGTGCACCGGACCCAAGCCATTGTATTTTCAATCGCATCGTGTGCATTTGAAAGCTGGACAATGAATAAGGAAGACCAAAGGAGAATTGACGACTTTGAATTGTGGTGTTGGCAAAGAATATTGAATATACTACAGACTGCCAAAAGAATGAACAAATCTGTCTTGGAAGAAGTACAACCAGAATGCTCCTTAGAAGCAAGGATGGCGAGACTGCGTCTTACATACTTTGGACATGTTGTCAGGAGGGGTCAGTCCCTGGAGAAGGACATCATGCTTGGCAGAGCACAGAGTCAATGGAAAAGAGGAAGACCCTCATTGAGGTGGATTGACACAGTGGCTGCAACAATGAGCTCAAGCATAACAACGATTGTAAGGATGGCGCAGGACCGGGCAGTGTTTTGTTCTGTTGTGCATAGGATTGCTATGAGTCAGAACCAACTCGATGGCGTCTAACAATAACAACAACATGTCATTGGCAGGAATGCTTCCACATGGTCACCAGGGGCTGCAAGGAAGGACTGGATGGTGAGTGTTTAAGTGGGCACAGTTCTGTCTGGAACAAAATGGGGAAGAATGAAACAAAAGGGTGGATGTTAAATAAACAACTAGCAATGTCACCCACAGTCTATGCTTATGCTCAGAGTCATGCATTTCTTGTCACTCTTAGAAGATTCTGGGGCTAGTAGATGGTGAATACCTGCCTCTGGAGCTCAGAACTAAGTCCAAGGTGGCTGGTGGGAGGATAATTTGAGGTCTGGCCTCAGAATCAGCCCTCATGTCTGACCCATTATTTTTGAGCTGAACAAGCGCCTGTTTGCTCCCTTCCTTAAGCACGAATTCTTTCCAAAGGATCTTCTCAATCTCTCATATACATAAAGAGAGCAGTGGACATCCCCCCCTCCCCCGACCCCTGCCGCCACTATCAGCTATTCCTCTTTTTGAATAGCGTCATTATTCTGCATTGGAGGAGGTACTGCACCCTGACTCTCAGACTGATGCTTTGGCAAAGCTGATTACTTTCTGGTTTAAGGTGTGAAGCATGTGAACTAGGTTGAGCCAATCAGTGTACTCCATCTTCCTAGACAACTAGCTATTGGGGTTCAGGGGTGGCCACATGGCCAAATCAACCATCAGGGCTAAAAAGATTCAATTCAGTGCTTTTGCTTGAAACACTGGAGAAGTAGACTCCATGCTGAATGTCAACAAGGAAGGGTACATCTTCTGGAGGCCCTCTCACTCTCTCTCTTTTTTTTTTTTTTTTTTTAATATAACAGCTTTATTGTAATGCAATTCACATGTCATAAAATTCCCTCACTCAAAGTGTAAAACTTAATGGTCTCTAGTACATCCACAGACCCAAATCTAGCGCACTATCATCATCCCCCCAAGAGACCCTCACACTTATTAACAGTCAACCTCCATTCACCTAGTTCTTGGCAATCATCAGATTTGTCCCCATAGATTTGCCTGTTCCAGACATTTCATATAAATGGAATCATACAATATACGGCCTTTGTGTCTGGCTTCTTTTACTTGTTGCTAGGTGCTGTCGAGTCGATTCAGATTCCGATTCATAGTGACACTATATACAACAGAATGAAACACTGCCCAGTCCTATGCCATCCTCACAATCGTTGCGATGTTTGAACCCATTGTTACAGCCATTGTGTCAATCCATCTCATTGAGGGTCATCCTCTTTTTCTCTAACCCTCTATTTTACCAAGCGTGGTGTCCTTCTCCAGGGACTGGTCCCTCCTAACAACATGTCCAAATGACCTGAGACAAAGTCTCACCACCCTTGCTTCCAAGGAGCATTCTGGCTGTACTTCTTTCAAGACAGATTTGTTCATTCTTCTGGCAGTCCATGGTATATTCAATAAACCTTGCCAATACCATAATTTAAAGGCATCAATTGTTCAGTCTTTTTATTCATTGTCCAACTTTTGAATGCATAGGAGTTGATTAAAAATACCATGGCTTGAGTCAGGCACACCTTAGTTCTCAAAGTGACATCTCTGCTTTTTAACACTTTAAAGAGGTCTTTTGCAGCAGATTTGCCCAATGCAACGTGTCATTATATTTCTTGACTGCTGCTTCTGTAGGTGTTGATTGTGGATCTAAGTAAAATGAAATCCTTGACAATTTCAATATTTTCTCTGATGTTGCTTGTTGGTTCAGTTGTGAGGATTTTGGTTTTCTTTATGTTGAGGTGTAATCCATACTGAAGTCTGTTGCCTTTGATCTTCATCAGTAAATACTTCAAGTCCTCTTCAGTTTCAGCAAAGTTGTGTCATATGTATACACCAAAAAAAAAAAAAAAAACCAAATCCGTTGCCGTCGAGTCGATTCCAAATCTATAGGGCAGAGTAGAACTGCCCCATATGGTTTCCAAGGAGTGCCTGGTGGATTCAAACTGCTGACCTTTTGGTTAGCAGCAGTAGGTCTTAACCACTACAGCCATCAGGGTTTCCCATCCGCATATAACAGGTTGTTAATGAGTCTTCCTCCAATCCTGATGCCACGTTCTTCTTCATACAGTGCAAATTCTCGGATTATTTTCTCGGCATACAGATTGAGTAAGTATGGTGGAAAGATAAACCCTGACACACACCTTTCCTGATTTGAAATGGTGCAGTATCCCCTTATTCTGTTCGAACTACTGCCTCTTGGTCTATATACAGGTTCCTCATGAGCACTATTAATTGCTTTGGAATTCTCATTCTTTACAATGTTATCCATAATTTGTTGTGATCCACACAGCCGAATGCCTTGGCATAGTCAATAAAACACAGGTAAACATCTTTTTGGTATTCTCTGCTTTCAGCCAAGATCCATTTAACGTCAGCAATGATATCCCTTGTTCCATGTTCTCTTCTGAATCTAGCCTGAATTTCTGGTAGTTCCCTGTCTATGTACTGCTGCAACTATTTTTGAATATTTTGAAATTTTACTTGTGTGTGACATTAATGATATTGTTCGATAATTTCCGTAATCTGTTGGATCACCTTTCTTTGGAATGGGCACAAATACGGGTCTCTTCCAGCTGGTTGGCCAAATTTCTTGGCATTGATGAGTGAGCACTTCCAGCGTTGCATCCATTTGTTGAAACATTTCATTTGGTTTCCGTCAACTCCTGGAGCCTTGTTTTTATTTATTTATTTGTTGTGCTTTAAGTGAAAGTTTACAAATCAAGTCAGACTCTCATATAAAAACTTACACACACCTTGCTATGTACTCCTAGCTGCTCTCCCACTAATGAGACAGCACACTTTTCCTCTCTGCCCTGTATTCCCTGTGTCCATTCAGCCAGCTCCTGTCCCCCTCTGCCTTCTCATCTCACCTCCAGTCAGGGGCTGCCCACATAGCCTCATGTGTCTACTTGAACCGAGAAGCTTACTCCTCACCAGTATCATTTTCTGCCTTATAGTCCAGTCCAATCCCTGACTGAAGAGTTGGCTTCAGGAATGGTTCCAGTCTGGGGCTAACAAAGGGTCCAGGGACCATGACCTCCAGGATCCCTCTAGTCTCAGTCAGACAATTAACTCTGGTCTTTTGACAAGAATTTGAGATCTGCATCCCACTGTTCTCCTGCTCTATCAGGGATTCTCTGTTGTGTTCCCTGTCAGGGTGTCATCGATGGTAGCCGGGCACCATCTAGTTCTTCTGGTCTCAAGCTGACATAGTCTCTGGTATATATGGCCCTTTCTGTCTCTTGGCTCATCTTTACCTTATGTCTTTGGTGTTCTTCATTCTCCTTTGCTCCAGATAGGTTGAGACCAATTGATGCATCTTAGATGGCCACTTGTTAGCTTTGAAGGCGCCAGATGCCACTCACCAAACCAGAAAGTTTTCTTAATACATTTTTTTATACCAATTGACCTAGATATCCCCTGAAACCATGGTCCCCAAACCCCCATCTCTGCTACTCTGGGCTTCGAAGCATTCTGTCATATTCAGGAAACTTCTTAGCTTTTGGCTTAGTCCAGTTGTGCTGACCTCTCCTGTAATATGTGTTGTCTTTTCCTTCACCTAAAGTAGTTCTTGTCTATTATCTAATTAGTGAATACCCCTCTCCCTCCCTCCCCACCTCATAACCATCAAAGAATATTTTCTTCTCTGTTTAAACTTTTTCTTCAGTTCTTATAATGGTGGTCTCATACGATATTTGTCCTTTTGGGACTGACTAATTACACTCAGCATAATGCCTTCCAGATTCCTCCATGTTGAGATGTTTCACGGATTCAGTGTTGTTCTTAATCACTGGGTAGTATTTTGTTATGTGAATATACCATAATTTATTTATCCATTCATGTTGGTGGGCACCTTGGTTACTTCCATCTTTTTCCGATTGTAAACAGTGCTGCAATGAACACGGGTGTGCATATATCTGTTCGTGTGAAGGCTCCTATTTCTCTAGGAGTGGAATTGCTGGATCATATGGTAGTTCTATTTCTAACATTTTAAGGAAGTGCCAAATCGATTTCCAAAGCGGTTGTATCATTTTGCATTTCCACCAGCAGTGAGTAAGTGTTCCAGTCTCTCCACAACCTCTCCAGCATTTATTATTTTGTGTTTTCCTGATTAATGCCAGCTTTATTGGGGTGATATAGTATCTCATTATAGTCTTGATTTGCATTTCTCTAACTGGAACCTTGTTTTTTGCCAATGCCTTCAGTGCAGCTTGGACTTCTCCCTTCAATACATCGGTTGTTGATCATATACTACTTCTGAAATGCTTGAACATCGACCAGTTCTTTTTGACACAGTGACTCTGTATTCCTTCCATCTTCTTTTGATGCTTCCTGTGCCATTCCATATTTTGCCCGTAGAATCCTTCAATATTGCAACTGGAGGCTTGACTTTTCTCTTCAGTTCTTTCAGCTTGAGAAATGTGGAGTCTGTTCCTCCGATTTGGTTTCTAATTCCAGGTCTTTGCACATTTCATTGTAATACTTTACTTTGTCTTCTCAAGCCTCTCTCCTACCCCACCCCCCACTTTTTTGTAGGTAATAATTTTTTTGTCATGACAAACACAACAGAAAAGGAAACATTTATTCTTATTACCACTTGCTATCAAGTTGTTTCTGACTCATGGCAACCCCACGTGCTATTATGGTTTTGGTGAAAGTTTACACAGGAAATTAGGTTCTTGTTTAACAATTTCTATACATGTTGTTCAGTGACATTGGTTACATATTTCAGAATACATCAGCCTTCTCATCATTTCCATTTAGGTTGTTCTGTTTCCATTAATCTAGCTTTCCTGTCCCCCCTTGACCTCTCATCTTTAGTCCAGGGTAAATGTTAACTATTTGATTTCATCAGGATGATTATTTTGAGGTACACAGTACTCATTGGTGATATTATTTATTATATGGGCCAATCTGTCATTTGGCTGAAAGGTGGCCTCTGGGAGTGGTTTGACTTCCAAGTTTAAAGAGTGTCTCAGGGTCATAGTTTCAGGGATTCAACTAGTCTCTATCGGTCCAGTAAGTCTGGCCTTTTTTTAAAGAATTTGAGTTTGTTCTACATTTTTCTCCAATTCTATTCAGGACCACCTATTGAGTCCCTGATCTGAATGATTGGAAGTGGTAGCCGAGCACCATCCAGCTCTTCTGGTTACAAGGTAGGTGATGTCATTGTTTGTGTAGACTATTGGTTCTGTAGACTATTTTCTTCTTTGAGTCTTCAGTTTCCTTCTTTCTCTTTAGCTCCAGATATATAGAGACCAATAGCTTTATCTTACATGGCTGCTTGTAAGCTTTTAAGACCCCAGATGTTGCTGACCAAACTAGGAGGTAAGAACATTGTTTTTATGGACTATATGATGCCAATTGACTGAGTTGTTCCACAAGACTATAGTCTTAAGTCCTTAAACCAGTAGACAAATCCCATGGGGTGTTCTGTTGTGTCTAGGAAGTATCTATAACTGTGCCCCCTATGTGGTTTATTGTATACTTGAAAATATATGCAGCATACATAAGCATGTATATACAAATGCCTACAGCTATTCATATATGCCTTCCTGTACATATTTATTCATACTTGCATGTCTATGTAACCAAACATATTTTTTAGTTATTACCATTGTTGCAAAATTGCATATCCCCAAATGAATTTTTTTACAAATTTCTAAATTGTTCATTGACATTAATTACATTTATCACAACCTGTCAGCATTCTTCAAGCCATCCTTTGAAATCTGTTCAGCTCTTTTACTTCATCATTTCTTCCATTTGCTTTAGTTGCTCTGTGTTCAAGAGCAAGTTTCAGAGTCTCTACTCACATCCATTTTGGTCTTTTCTTTCTTTCCTGTCTTTTTAATGACCTTTTGCTTTCTTCATGTATGATGTCCTTGATGTCATCCTGCAACTTGTCTGGCCTTTTGTCATTAGTGTTCAATACACTGCATCTACTTTTGAGATGATCTGTAAATTCAAGTGAGATATACTCAAAGGTTGTACTTTGGCTCTTGTGGACTTGTTTTAATTTTCTTCGGCTTCGACCTGAGCTTGCATATGAGTAATTGATGGTCTGTTCTGCAGTCAGCCCCTGGCCTTGTTCTGACTGATGATATTGAACTTCTCCATCTACTCTTTCCACAGATGTAGCTGATTTGATTCCTGTGTAGTCCATCTAGTGAGGTCCATGTGTGTAGTCACTGTCTATGTTGTTGAAAAAAGGTATTTGCAATGAATAAGTCCTTGGTATCGGAAAATTCTATCATGCAACTCCAGGGTTGTTTATATCACCAAGGCCGTATTTTCCAACTACCAGTCCTTCTTCTTTGATTCCAACTTTCACTTTCCAATCTCCGTCTTGATTGCATGTTTGATCAATTTCAGACTGCAGAGGTTGTAAAAACCTTCAATTTCTTCGACTCTGGCATTTGTGGTTGGTGTGTAAATTTGAACAACAGTTGTATTAACTGGTCATCCTTGTAGGTATACGGATATTACCCTATCATTGATAGCACTGTACTTCAGGATAGATCTTGAAATGTTCTGTTTGATGATGAATGTGAAGCTGTTCGTCCTCAATTTGTCATTCCCGGTATAGTAGACCATATGATTGTCCAATTCAAAATGACCTATACCAGACCATTTCAGTTTGCTAATGCCTAGGATATTGATTTTTATGCATTCCATTTCATTTTTGACAACTTTCTGGATTCATACTTTGTACATCCCACATTCCAATTATTAACGGATGTTTGCAGCAGTTTCTCCTCATTTTGAGTCATGCACATCAGCAAATGAAGCTCCTGAAAGCTTTACTCCATCTATGTCATTAAGGCCAACTCTACTTTGAGGAAGCAGCTCTTCCCCAGCCCTTTTCTGAGTGTCTTCCAACCTAAGGGGTCATCTTCTGGCACGGAATCAATGTTCCGCTGCTATTCATAAGGTTTTCACTGGCCAATTTAGTTTTAAAAGTAGATCACCAGGTCCTTGTTCCTAGTCTGTCTTAGTCTGGAAGCTCTGCTGAAACCTGTTCACTGTGGGTGACCCTGCTGGTATTTGAAATCCTAGTGGCATAGCTTCCAGCATCACAGCAACACACAAGCCGCTATACTATGACAAACTGACAGACGAGTGGTGGTTCTTTCACTTAGCATAATGTTCTTAAGGTTTATCCATGTTGAAGCATGTACCAGTACTTCACTCCTTATTTTTTTTTTAAATACTTTATTGTGTTTTTGGTGAAAGCTTACACGGCAAATTAGGTTCTTGTTTAACAATTTCTATGCATGTTGTTCGGTGACATTGGTTACATATTTCACAGTAGGTCAGCATTTTCATTATTTCCATTCTGGTTGCTCTGTTTCCCTTGATCTAGCTTCCCTGTTCGGAGCCCTCTTGAAATCACAAGGAGGTGAACTTAACTGAAAACAGCCAATTATCAGGAGATGGAATGGAAAAATGGAGAAAGAAAATGGTCACAACATTTGAGACCTATATAAACCATGCTTGAATTGTTTAATTTTGAGAGGCAACGCATTTCCTTGTTTAAATTAAGACAGTTTGTTTTGGGTTGCTGAGACTCGCAGCAGAAAGGACTGTAGCTGATACAGGTAGACATCATAACTTGGGATGAATATATGCACGGGCTTCAGTAGCAAACAATTTTGGGGTTAAAATCTCCTTCTACCCCTACTAACTGTGTGAACTTGAAGACGCTACCTTGCTGCCAAGAGTCTCAGTTTCTTCAGCTGCAAAAGGGGATAACAAAAATGCTTTCATCCTGGGATTAAATGAGATGGTGCATATGAGGTGCTTAGCACAGGACCCAGCACATGGAGGTGCAAGAACTATCACAGTACTCAGTGTGCATTTCTTCTTAAAGTATCCTAACGCTAGCCGTGGGCAAGCCCAAAATTCACTGGACTAGCTGGAAATTTCAACTCAGCGTTTTGTGGGGCCAAGGTTCTGGGAGGGCTCAAGGGTTCTGTACAGGGATCACTGCAGTTGGAATCACAGTCTGAGTTCACATGGTAGGTTTTTAAAATAGGTGACTTGGCTGCTGTTGTGCCAGGCTCTGGCACAGGGGCCTTGGCTAAGCTGTGAGTCCCAGGCCACAGTGCAAATGTCCACCATGAGGTCATTTTCTTCTAAGGTACTGGCACCTTCCCAGGGTATTAAGAGGTGGGACATGGATGTACTGTTCCTGTGGGATTGGCCAGTCTCTTGCCCATTTCTAGTTCCAGGACTCCTTGGCTTCACTTCTTTTCACTGCTCTGCCTCCTCTTCAGGAAAGGTACTTGCCTTTCTCCCCTTATCCTCAGAGGTAACCTGACATATATTCCATAGCAAATAATCTTTTGAAAAACACAGCCAGAAGTGGGGTTGTTTTGGGGGTTACTTGTGCTTTCTTTAATGCCAATCAACTCCCCTGAAGAGAGAGAACACAAAGTTGGCTTCCTTCTTGGAGCAAGGGAATTAAAAATACACTGGGAACAAAATGTGAATTAATATTCAATTAAAATATTTTCCCATAGTATGAATATACTTTATTATTTTTCATACTGATACTATTATTTTAAAATGTATTGCAATTGGGACTATAGTTACCAGTTTACCCTGAGGTAAATGCAGCTTTGGCTTGAATCTGGGACCTCCAGGATTTATGAGAAATGGTTTGGTGCAGTGTCTGGCACCTATTGGAGCCATGATAAATATTAGTTTGCCTCCCTGTTTTCACTAGAAATAGCTCCTAGTGAGAGGTTAGATACAGGGTTAAGCTTTCAGCTGCTAACCAAAAGGTTGGCAGTTCGAATCCACCAGCCACTCCCTGGGAGCCCTATGGGGCAGTTCTACTCTGTACTATAGGGTGGCTATGAGTCGGAATTGACTCAATGGGATGCTTTAACAGGAGTCCCTGGGTAGTGCAATGGTTAATGTGCTTGGCTGCTAACTGAAAGGTTAGAGGTTACACCCCACCCAGAGGTTTGTTCAGAAGAAAGGCCTGGCAATCGATTTCCAAAAAATCGGTCATTGAAAACCCTATAAAGCACAGTTCTACTCTGACACATGTGGGATTGCTATGAATTGGAATCAACTCCACAAGAGGTAACTCATAATACTTAAACAAATAGTACAAATTACGTGTACAGTGTGACACTGTATGTAAAAAAAAAAGCATCAAGCATATAGACAGCAACATCATGTAGTTTCCACAGAAACAATAAGCATTTAGAAAAACATCTGGAAGAATTCACTCCAAACTCACTAAGCAGGGGTTACCTCTGGGTCAGAGTAGAGAAGCCCAGGATTGGCAGTAGCGATTAAAGAAGACTTTAGCCTTTTTAAAGGAGAATGTATTCATATATTATGTGTATGATTAAAGTAATTTTCTAAAAAGTTAACTCGCAATAAAAAAAAGAGTAGAAGCCAAGCAGCCCCAAGTACAGGTCCCTACACAGCACCATTTGTTTCGCTTTTTGACCCTTGCATCTCTAACATGGGGTTTCCATAACAACATGGTTTCTTTCACACAAGAAAGAGACAAGGAGTCCTGGGTGAAATCTGGGTGAGTCATTGCTCCAAGGACCAACGATCTTTATCTTTCTAGGTCTGTTTCAGGCCTCCACCAAACTTTAGGCAGTTCCTGGAAATTGTAACTTTGGCAGCAAATAGGGGAGATCTGCGGGCAACGGAGTAAAAGATAATTGAGAATATTGGTGGATAAGCTAGCCATTTCTTGAGGGCAGACCTATCTTTATCCTCCAAAGACATTTTTATTTCCTCTCATGGACACATTCGATCTTATTTTTCCAACCAAATATAGCCTTCAAGTGAATACTTTTCCCTTTAGTTGTCTTATCTAACACAACTAATTGGAGCTGCAGAGAAATAAGAATTTTGAATTAGGAGCAGTTACCCTAGTGGCACAGTGGTTAAGGGCTCGGCTGCTAACCAAAAGGTCAGCAGTTCAAACCCACCAGCCACTCTGCAGGAGAAAGCCGTGGCACTTTGCTTCCATAAAGATTACAGTCTGCTTCTGTAAAGATTACAGCCTTGGAAACCATATGGGGCAGTTCTACTCTGTCCTATAGGGACTCGCTATGAGTCGGAATTGACTTGTCGGCAACGGATTTGGGTTTTTTTTTTTTTAGTCAGCCATATTGCTTGAAGATTTTGGTAGAGAATAACCCCCACTTTGGGGGGTTATTGGATTGGGACCCTCTGGCTAAATAATCTCCTTTCCCCAATACTCCTTTTTCCTTTTTCTGCATAGCATGTATCACTCATATAACAGACTTTATACGTGTACTTATTCATTTTGTTAATTGTCCATCACTCCACTAAAATGTAAGCTCTATAAGGGATTTTGCCTGTCTTATGTACTGCCATATCCCTGGCAAGTAGTTCAGTGCTGGCACATAACAGCTATATAAAAATGTATTGAATGAATAAACGACTATTCCTAAATTTTCTCCAGGCCTGCAGTGTGGTCCCACAGTTCAAGAATATTTGAAGTCTGAGAAAGAATCCTTTTTAGCCTCAGACCTAGTGTCTCTTTCAATCATTTGTTCTTGATCCATGTCCACAGCAGACATCCTCATCCAGCCTCAAAACCTGTCTACCTTCTTCACTGCCACCAGAGGGCTCTTTGTAAAGCTTTGGATCTGATCATACTGTCCTCTGGAAGACCTATGTTGCCTCTTGATGGCTAATATCTCCAAGATTCAGTTAATGCCACCCCTATGACCAAGTCAGGTCCCCAGGCTACATGTCTATACTAGTTAGGATGCCCTTGGCTATTTTTTTTTTTTTTATCAGAAAACACACCTCCAACTGACTTAAGCAGTATGGAAATTCATTGGATTTCAAAAAGAGTCCAAATACTAAGTAGACGTCAAGTCTGATTTGACCCAGTGGATCCTGTTCCACTTGCTTTGGCTCAGTCATGATGAATGAAACAGTAGGTTTCATGTACAGGCTGGTAGAGAAAAAGCAGCTACAGTGCCAGTCTCATTTCTTTACTCAACATTGTCCAGAAGAGGAGAGACCAACGCATCTTGAGGCTCTTTCCTAAGTGTCATAAGCCTTTGGCTAACTTCCCTTTGAGCTTCTCTGGACTGAATTGGGAGCCCTGGTGACACAGTGATTAAGAGCTTGGCTTTTAACCAAAAGGTCAGCAGTTTGAATCCACCAGCCACTCCTTGGGAATCCTATGGGGCAGTTCTACTCTGTCCTATAGGGTCACTACGAGTTGGAATTGACTTGACCTCAGTGGGTTTGTTTTTTTGGATTGAATTGGGTCATTGCCCATTCTCAAACCACTCCTGTCTCTAGGAGAATGCCATGCTGTGGTTGACCTAGGCTTGGATTTCTAAATCAATCACTAGCACGTAGGATGAAAACCATGATTGGTTTTTCGTAATCAGGCTCCTCATTTCCCTGCTTCTCCGGAACTGAGAATTAATGCCTCAAGCAGCTCTAGAATGGCAGAGAGGTGGTGGAAAGGGTGTTGAGGAGATAATCACGGTGCCTTTACAATTTACCTCATAACATCCTGTACACTATCCCTCCAAACGCTTGTCACAATTGTTATGTTTTAATAAATGTAAGTAAATGAATAAAAGAATGAGTAGGGTTTCACCTGTTAGGGAAGAAAAGAAGAATATCCAAGAAAGTTGGAACAGGCTATAAAGTCAGGCCCTTAAGGTTTGTTACAACTAGAGCCTAGGGTGGTAGGGCCAGGTAGAATTTTCAAAAATTAGACTAAGTTGGTCTTTGTCAAATTGTAACAGATCTTGAATGCCATGGTAAAGACACTGCACTTTATCCTTTAGTCACTCAGCTGTTTACACATTCATTGATCTCCTACTCCATGCACTAAGCTAGAAGGTGGGGAGAAGATGGTGAAATAAGGCAGATATAGTCCCTGATCTCAAGGAAGTAGTGGAAGATATAGACCTTGAGCAAATAATTATGCAATACCTAATTAATTAGGTCCTACCTCTTCTGGTGGAAACCCTGGTGGTGTAGTGGTTAAGAGCTATCGCTGCTAGCCAAAAGGTCAGCAGTTCAAATCTACCAGGCACTCCTTGGAAACCGTATGGGGCAGTTCTACTCTGTCCTACAGAGTCACTATGAGGTGGAATCAACTTGATGGCAGTGGGTTTTCTACCTCTTCTGGTAAGACCACTGCCCACCCCACAATTCTCCAAAGAGACTCATCTTGCTCCTCTGGGCTCCAGGGGTCCCTTGAAGTGTTGATTGTAATGCAGACAGGTTTAAGAACACTGTTCTTTCCCCTCCTCCCCATATATTAATCAGTGTGTGTTTCTTTTTTTTAATTGTACTTTAGATGAAGGTTTACAGAACAAACTAGTTTCTCATCAAACAGTTAGTATACACATTGTTCTATGACATTGGTTAACAACCTCTTGACATGTCAACGCTCTCCCTTCTCAACCCTGGGTTCCCTATTACAAGCATTCTTGTTCCCTCCTGCCTTTCAGTCCCTGCCCCAGGGCTGGTGCGTCCCTTTAGTCTTGTTTTGTTCCATGGGCCTGAAAGAACACTGTTCTAAGTATATGTATTCACTTATTTAAATCTCTAACAGCTCTGTGAGGTGAGCACTATGATTGTCCCCATTTTACAAAGACAATAAGTAACTTGCCCAAGAACACAGAGCTAGTAAGTAAAAAGTAAGAGAGTTGAAATCCAAACCCAGTCAATTCCAATCCAAAATGCACACTCTTAACCACCATGCCATACACTGCCTCCCAAGTGGATACTATCATTATCCCCATTTTACAGATGAGAAGACTGAGGCTCAGGGTAGCTAAGTGATTTGCATAAGGCCACAGAGCTAAGAAGCAGAATCTGAATGCAGGCAGACAGTAGAGATTACAGTTCAGAGCATGACCCCACACCACCCCTGCTGAGGCCTCTGTCAGGGCACTGACAGTTCTTTACATGTCTATCTGTATGCACCAGTAAAAAGGCTTCTCAAGGGTGAAAACAAAACAAAACTAAATTCAACTCATTGCTGTGGATTCAATTCTGACTCATGGTAACTACAGGTGTTACAGAGTAGAGCTGCTCCGTAAGGTTTTCTTGGTTGTAATCTTCATGGAAGCAGACCCCCAGGCCTTTCTACTGTGGTACCACCATGTGGGTTCAAACTACCAACCTTTCAGTTAGTAGCTGAGCACAAACCATCTGTGCTACCCAGGACGTCCTCAAGGGTAAAGACCTGGATCTGTTGCTTTCTGTTCCTTCAGCTCTAGCACAGTGTTGGCATTTAATCTACTATGCAAATTTTGTTGAATGAATAAAATGAATGAAAGAATAATTGTTAGTGAAGGTCCCAGATACAGGGTATAGTGGTATGGTCTGTGATTAAAAGGGTTTAGAAATATTCTTAGCAAATTGGGTATGTCTGTGAGCCTCTATTTCTTCAGCCACAGGAAGAAACAAAACCCTTGAAAAGGAAGAAAGAAAGAAAATGGGGCGTAACAAGGATTCCGGGCTGGATTCCATGACGTCACCCTTAAGTTGGATGTCTGGACTGGTAAACAAAGGCTCTTGTGACATGGGCCTTGGCCAGACTGGCCACTCGGCTGGAGCGGGGGAGGCAGTTAAAGCGGTCTGCCCCAGCACTGGCCTCCACCCCAAGCTTTAGCCCAGGCGCCTCAGCATTCAGCAGGTATCTCATCCAAGGGAAAACCAGGACAGGAAATCATGTTGCCATGGAGACTAAAGAGGCCCTTCCAGACACAGGGGAAAATAAACACGTTCTGCTTGGACTTAACCCCCACGAAACCAGGGTGGCCTCCCCTTCTAGTCTGAGAGGTCTCTGTTTGCGTTAGAAATGTCCAGTGGTCCCTCCTCCAAGGGCTCTCAGTTCCAGCCCACCCAGGGCTCCACGGGCAGTGTCACCCCAGGGCTGAAGGAGGAGCCATTGTGTGCTTTCTCAGATTCCTTCACAGATTGAGGACTTAATGCTAATGACTAACATTTATATTGTACTTGCTGCGGGCCAGGCACTGTTTCTACACACCTTATATCTATTAACTCATTCAATTCTCATGACAACCCAATGAGGACAGCACTGTTATTTTTATCAGACCTATTTTACTGATGAGAAAATTGAGGCACTGAGAGATTAAGTGACTTGCCTGAGGTCACCAGAGAGTGCGTGGTAGCACCAGAATTTGAGGCACTTTGAGAGTACTTGGAGTTCCTGGGTGCAAATGGTTAATGTACCCAGCTGCTAACCAAAAGGTTGGCGGTTCAAGTCCACCCAGAGGTGCTGCGGAAGAAAGTCCTGGCAATCTACTTCCAAAAAATCAATGATTGAAAACCCTAGGAAGCACAGTTCTACCCTGATCTGCGTGGGGCCACCATGAATCAGAGTCAGCTCTACTGCAACTGGTTTCTGAGAGGACATGGGCAACAGAGCACAGCACTTACCAGCACGGCTTTGGAGCCTCCCAAATGAGCTGAGTGACTTCGTCAAGTTAACTAACCTTTCTGAGCCTTCGTTTCCCCACTGGGATGTAAGCTCCTGTTCTGAAGGATTGTTGTGATGGTTTGATGACACATTTACTGAACACTTATATATGCTCCACGCCCTGTGCCTTGGGAGGCTGAGTATAATGGATTGTTCAAGGGGCTCCTTTGTCCTCTGGCTTCCCATTGGTTTTGACCCATAGGGCACCCAGAAGGTGACTGGGGGGAGGGAGCAGAGTGGTTAGGGACATTTATTCTCCAGCTCCCTCCCTGCGGGGTCTCTGGGTGTTGGCTGGCCTAAGCCCACAGTTCCTGTCAGGTGGCCCTCTCCAGGTAGGTGTCTCAGTCTCCAGGTTACATTGTTTACTCTTCCTTAGGCCGGTAACAGATTCCATGGTAATTAAGGTAATTAATCCGTAGGGATCTTTATGGTTTTCTGATACCCTCCCCTCCCTTTGTAACCAAACTAAACCAAACCCATTGCCAAGTCAATTCCAACTCCCGCCATTAAGTGTCCCTTAAATTACCTAATTTGAGTGTGTTTTCTCATTCCTGTTGGGACTTTGACTGACGCCCTTTTCATTTAAACTAATTCCCCAAGTATACCTGGGAGACTCAGTGCATTCTACCCAGTTTTACAAAACAGCACCCTCTCCCATTCCCTAATACAACGTTTATAGTTTACTGTCTCATCACAGGTTTATGTCAGACATGAATTACATCCCACATGGTGAGGGTATGGGGGACATAGGTACTTATACACGCTGACTAGTAGAAATGTAACATAGTACAGGGAAGCCTGTGAGAGCCAGAACTTGACGAGACTTGCCTTGTTTTTCTGGGTCTCACAAGTTTTCCGCTTTTGACAGGGTACAGTCCTACCACTTTTCTATCGCTCCCTACTAGTGGAAAATATTTTAGTTCTCCTTCTCTGACAGGATTCTGCCTTACACAGGTTCTGGCTTTCACAGGTTTTATTGTTAAAGCTAAATGGGGAGAAATTTGGCAATTTGCTCAAAAATTTTTAAATATGCATCCTTTTTGACCCAGTAATTTCATCTTTAGAATTTCAGGAAAATAATAACACTAGTGTGAAAAGATGTACTATGGTCAAAACAAACCAGTTGCCTTATTAGCAGTTGACTGGCTAAATTAATTCACTTAATAGATGTTTTTTGAGTGCCTATGAAGCTTTAAAAACTGTCCTGACCCTTAAGGATACAGCAATAAACAAGCTTGTTGAAGTCACTGTTCTCATGGAGCTTACATTTGAGCAGTTGAATTAAATACAGCACATGCATGGAATGGAATGACATGCAACTATGTGAAAAAAAAAAAAAGCAGCTCCATATGTGTTATTATGGAAAGATCTCCATAATATATTATTAATTGAAAAAAAAAAAGTCAGGTTACAGAACAGCAAGTAACATGGGATGTTTATTAGTTTAGAAGAAAGTATCAAAAAATATATAACAAACTGTTAATAATTAACTGGGGAGATAGGATTATCACAGACTTTCACTTCCTATTTTATATGGTTTTGTATTTTTCGAATTTTAATGGAGTAAGATTTACTAGTAAGAAAAAACACATCTCCATTTTGAACAATAAAACATCTACGCCTGCCGTCTTCCTTTTAAAGAAATATATTTTTAACTACAAAAGTTATACATAAACATATTCTTTGTGTAAGAATTTCAAAAATTGTAGACAGAGCTTGAGTCCTTCTCAACCACCCGAGGTAACCACTGCTATCAGTTCATGTTTACACCCGGCCTTACTTCTGTACATTGACATACGTTTAAGTGTAGTTATAGAAAACCTACTGGGTGTTGAATTGGTTTCGTTTCTTTTACGTAAATACAGTCATGTGTCACTTAATGTCTGTGATACAGTCTGTGAAATAGGATGTTATGTGAGTTGGACGTTGTGCGAACACAAGGTTGGATGCTGCCGCCTACGAGTCAAAACATACGCTGTTATATAGTAAATTTTTTATTTGTAAGGAGGGAAAGTTCCCATTAAAATAATGATAGAAAGTACAGTACAGTACATACATAGGCTGATTGTTGGCCAAGTAAGCATAGGTGTTTATTATGACTACCAAGACATACGCATTACAGGTTAATTACGTACTTTACCTATATGCCTAACAGCACAATCGCTTTGTACACGGGACAGGAGATACACGTGTTACACGCGGCAAGCTGTTGCATTCGCTACATCTAGTTTATCTGCTATGTCCCATTTTCTGATTGGGTTTTCTAAACTCTATTATAACCTTATGGGACCATGGACATATATGCGGTTGGATGTTGCCCAAATGGATGTTATGTGGTGCAGGACTGTATATCCTACAATATGTTGTTCTGTGCCTGGCTTTTTAAAATCTAATATGTCTTAAATACCTTTCCACATTAGTATTTACAGGTTTACTTTGTCCCTCTTAACTACCCCGTATTTTATAGTATGGGCATACCATAGTTAATTTAGGCCATTAGAGGGTTTACAGGTTGAAGTTTAAAATTGGAGCCTTAAGTAATGTGTTAGTTATCTATTGCTGCATAACAAATTACCCCACAACTTAGTAGATTAAAACAGCCAATATTTATTATTTCATGATTTCTGTAGGCCAGGTGTCTCACAAGGCTGGAATGAAGGTGTTGGCCAGGACTCTGGTCTCATCTGATGGTTTAAGCCGGGAGAATCCACTTCCAAGCTCACTCACGTGGTTGTTGACAGACCTCCTTGCTGGTTGTTGCCAAAGGTTCTTCAGTTTCTTGCCACACGGGCCTCTCCATAGGATAGCTCACATACAGTAGTTGTCTTTCCTTAGAGTGAGCAAGCAAAAGACAAACAAAACACAAGATGGAAGCCAGAATCTTTTTGTAACTTAATCTCGGAAGTGACATTCCATCACTTTTGCCATATTCTATTCATTAGAAGCCTGTCACTAGATCCAGCCCATGCTCAAGGGGAGGAGATTATACAAAGGCATGAATATGAGAAGGCAAGAACCATTGAGGATCATCTTGGAGGCTACCTACTACAGGAAAAATAATCCAACGACCACAAGAACAGTGAATAAAGGGAGATGACAGAGGAAGCACAGGCAGTTTCAGCCTGGAGCTGTTGAGTTATTCATTAATTCAACAAATATGTATTGAGTACCTACTTTGTGACAGACACTATTCTAGGTACTGGGGTTAAAATGGTAAACAAGACAGACAAAGTTCAAGCCATTGAGGAGTTTACCATCTAGCAGAGGAGACAAAACAAGGCAACTAGAGAGACGATAAGTATAAGAAGAAAGATGGTGGATATGTAATTCATGAGCTATTTTACAAGCAGACTCATCTGTGATTGATCAGATGTGGTAAGTGAAGGGAAGGGTGGATGATTCCCATCTTTCGAATTTGGGAAAGGGGTGAGTTCTGGTGCCTTTCCCTCGGAGGATGAAAACTGAAGGAGGAATAGTTTTAGGGAATAATAATAAACCCAGTGTTGGACATGCTGAAATTAAGAAATGTATAAGACAACTGGAGTCCCTGGGTGGTGTAAATGGTTAATGTATTCAGCTACAAATCAAGAGAATGGAAGTTCAAATCCACCCAGAGGCACCTTGGGAGAAAGGCCTGAAGATCTACTTCTGAAAAATCAGCCATTGAAAACCCTATGGATCTCAGTTCTACTCTTACTCACGAGGTCACCACGAGTTGCAATCAACTCAATGGCAGATGGCTATATGAAACCAGGTGATGCTCAAGAGGTAATTGAACACTAATCTAGGACGTCAGATGTGATACCTGAGCTGGCGAGAAAGAACGGAAGGTCAGTGGCATGGTCCCTAGCCCCAATGTTGTCGAGTCGATTCTGACTCATAGTGACCCTATAGGACAGAGTAGAACTGCCTCATAGAGTTTCCAAGGAGCACCTGGTGGATTTGAACTGCCAGTGACATGATAGTGGTATTTAAAGCCAGACCAGTGAATAAAGAGAGAAAATGTTAGGAGTGGAACCCTAAGAAATAGGAACATCTAAGGGGTGGAAAAAAGAAGAGAGGATAAAAGAGTGGTCAGAGAAACAAGAGGATCTGGTTCTTGGATACTATAGAAGAGAGTTGCAAGAAAAGGAGTGACCTACTACGTCAAACACAGTCAAGAAATCAAGAGTCTCCACTGGTGCAAAAACGAGATCATTGGTGACCCTAGTGAGAATAGTTTCAGAAGTGGGGATAGTTAGGGGGGAGGGGTGAGGAGCGATTGAGAGATGAGGATGTAGAGACAGTGAATGTAAACCATTCTTAATTGTTTGTATCCAGTTGGCACATATATGAAATCTGAGGCATTACCTGAATTAAGTGTCCATCTTTGAAGTTATTTTAGTGTCTGAGAGGCTGCCAATCCTTCCTTTTTCATTCAGTCCTAATACGTTGGTTGGGAATAGTTTCGTTAGGCAAGAACAGGATTGTTTGGGACGCATGGGAAAAGATAGGGAAAAAAGTCAGGGGTGTCACATCCTTCTGTCTATGATTGTGAAGTTGTGTAACCCAGTAAACAGAGAAGCAATGTTCTTCAAGAGTGCAAAGGTTAAGATAGTGTAAGTACTCAGGGTATCTCATAGGAATTACGGAATTCAAAGCTAAAATGCATCCATATTTTAGCAAACCGAATTT
Source organism: Elephas maximus indicus (assembly GCF_024166365.1). Taxonomy (NCBI): domain Eukaryota; kingdom Metazoa; phylum Chordata; class Mammalia; order Proboscidea; family Elephantidae; genus Elephas; species Elephas maximus. The sequence goes on along the minus strand of NC_064830.1, from coordinate 84,877,785 downwards.
TAGTAAATGCAGGTGATTACTATCTAAGTAGGAAGAATCACAGCTTTTCTCAGGCAAAATATCTTCTTACTCTTCTTGCAATTTCAATTTTTTCTCTCTGTCCACCACAAGCCTTGTTTTTATCATTTCTTTTTCTCGGATCAGAAAACTGCCTGAAATTGTTGGTGTTGGTTGTTGGTTGTAGGATGTGGGTGGACTGAGCAAGATGGCAACTTTGGCAGCCTTTCCATAGTCTTTCTTGTAATCCTTTAAAAAAAAAAGTTGACTTAACATGATTGTTCAGATTCAGATCAGCGTGTGTGTGTGTGTGTGTGTGTACGTTTTAAGAGAATAAATAATGCTTTAAAGGATTCCTTAAGAGGGCCTCAGTTCCTGTTGCAATAGATTGAATAATTTATCTGCTTTTACGTGTAACTCTGTTTCAACAGAGAATTCCACCTGAAATCCAGTTTCTGTTGCTTACAAAATCCCTTTCTAGTTTGTCCCAGGTTACTGATCCCACCCAGCCAAACTGCTTTATCATCGTTCGTGTGCCCACCAAATCACTTAATTATATTTTATTTTTGAATCACTTACAAATTGGAAATAAAAGTTAGAACATCTATGAACATTAGCATTTGACCTAAATTTGTCTTATATTGGAAAGTGGCATTTAGAAAGAGGTACCCAGGGCTGGGAAATTTTTTAACTAATTTGTCATTGGGATTTTCATTTCTACTTGCCTTCCAAATAATCGTAGCCAAAGAGTTGTTGTCTTTTTATGTTATCTCCCCCTTTTTCATTTTATTAGTAGATGTCCAGAGATTGACTTGCATTTAGGACTTGAAGGCAAGTAAATTTTGCCAATAAAAACTATTTGTAATCCATAGACTTTAATACCTGGGAGACACTCATGACAGGATTGAACCTTCTTGTTCCAATTAGACTGTTCATTAAATGGGTCCATGATGCTTCCAGAAGGTCTGATGTAGCATTCCCTCTGTTATTGTTGTTGTTGCCATCGACCTGGCTCTGACTCATGGCAACCTCATGTATAACAAAACTAAATGTTGCCCAGTCCTGCGTTGTCTCCATGATCTTTGAGCCTGTAGTTGAGGCTATAGTGTTAATCCATCTCATTGAGGGTTTTCCTCATTTTTCCTGACCCTCTACTTTGCCAAACATGATGCCCTTTTCTAGATAGAGGACTTTGCTGGTGTGTCCAAAGTAAATAAGACAAAGTCTTGCAATCTTCACTTCTAAGGAGCGAATTCTGGTTGTATTTCTTCTAAGAGTGATCTGATTTTTCTTCTGGTAGTCCACGGTATATTCAATATTTCTTGCCAACAATTCAAATGCATCATTTCTCCTGTCTTTTTTCATTGTTCAGCTTTCATATGCATATGAAGTAGTGGAAAAGACCGTGGCTTGGGTTAGGTGCACCTTAGATATCAAAGTGACATCTTTGCCTTTTAGAACTTCAAAGAGGGCTTTCATTGCAGATTTGCCCAATGCAATACATCATTTGATTTTTTGACTGCTGCTTCCATGGACATTGACTGTTGATCCAAGTAGAATAAGCTCCTTGACAACTTCAGTACACAAGAACCAAAGTACTAACTTGAATACATTCCACCAAAATTTAAAGACTATGTCAAGAATAGATTTGACACACTGAACATTAATGGCTGAAGACCAGAAGAGGAGTGGGAAAACATGAAGAACGTGAAAGGTCATTAAAAAGATGTTCCCTCAACCAGATTCTTCAGTATAATAGCACATCTGTTAGAGAGTTCTCTGTTGTCCCCAGTGATAAAGGTTCTGGGGAATGAACCATTGATGTATCATATTGTTAAATTTAGCTTTAAGATTCACTGCTAGTTCTTTCCAACCATGCTGAACTCAGAAGTTCCATGATCATTCTCTTGCCTTATTTTTTCATTTCTTGATTTATTGCCTCTGCATTTCCCAAGTTCTTCTTTTGTTGTATTGGTACAATTTCTCCTGTGTCATTTCTTCTTTCTCCTGCTTCTAATTAAATTTTTATTAAATTAATGTGTTTTCCTTTTTTCCCCACTTTTGGCCTACTATATGCACTTTTATCTCATTGAACATAGACCATTTTTTAAACAGGTTGCCTTCTTTGCAGTACATCTTTGTTTCAGGAGAAATATTTTCTTCTGAGCTCTTTAATCTTTGCAACTCATCTCATGCTATGAAGTATTTAGTAGGCCCCAAGGTTTTTGTTTTTGTGTTTTTTTTAATTCATTATTAGCTATTAGTTTAACTTGTTGATTTATAAATGTGTTGCCAGAATGTCTCCAAGGTTGAGTATATACTTCTACCTGCATTTGGAACAGGAGGGCAGATTGGCAGTCGGTACAGGCCACTACTACCACTTGTCTGTTAGTTTGTCATACTGTGATGGCTTGTGTGTTGCTGGAAGCTATGCCACCAGTATTTCAAACACCAGCAGGGTCACCCACGGTGGACAGGTTTCAGTGGAGCTTTAAGACCAAGACAGACTAGGAAGAAGGACCGGTGATCTACTTCCTAAAAAAATTGGCCAGTGAAAACCTTATGAATAGCAGTGGAACATTGTCTCATAGGGTTGGAAGATGAGCCCGTCAGGTTGGAAGACACTCAAAATAGGACTGGGGAAGAGCTGCCTTTCTCAAAGTAAAGTTGATCTTAATGATGTGGATGGAGTAAAACTTTCGGGCTCTCATTTAGTGATGTGTTACAACTCAAAATGAGAAGAAATAGATGCGAACATCCATTAATAATCGGAATGTGGAATGTACAAAGCATGAATCTAGGAAAATTAGAAGCTGTCAAAAGTGAAATGGAATGCCTAAAGATTGATATCCTAGGAATTAGTGAGCTGAAATGGACTGGTTTGTCCATTTCCAATCAGACAATCATATGGTCTACTATGTCGGGAATGACAAATTGAAGAAGAATGGTATCAGATTTGTCGTCAAAAAGAACATTTCAAAATCTATCCTGAAATATAACACTGTCAGCAATAGGATAATATTCATATGCCTACAAGGATGATGAGCTAATAAGACTATTACTCAAATTTATGCACTAACCACTAAGGCCATAGATGAAGAAACTGAAGATTTTTACAACTTCTGCAGTCTGAAACTGATCAAACATGTAATCGAGATGCACTGATAATTACTGATGATTGGAATGCGAAAGCTGGAAAAGAAGAAGGATCAATAGATGGAAAATACGGCCTTGGCGATAGAAATGATGCCGGAGATTGCATAATAGAATTTTGCAAGACCAACGACTTATTCATTGCAAATACCCTTTTCAACAACATGAACAGTGAATATACACGTGGACCTCGCTGGATTGAATACACAGGAATCGAATCTACTACATCTGCGAGAGAGACAATGGAGAAGCTCAATATTATCAGTCAGAACAAGGTCAGGTGCTGACTGCGGAACAGAGCATCAATTGCTTATATGCAAGTTCAAGTTGAAACTGAAGAAAATTAAAACAAGTCCACAAGAGCCAAAGTATGACCTTGAGTATATCCAATCTGAATTTAGAGACCATCTCGAGAATAGATTTGATGCATTCAACACTAATGACCAAAGATCAGATGAGTTGTGGGATGACATCAAGGACATTGTACATGAAGAAAGCAAAAGGTCATTAAAAAGACAGGAAAGAAAGAGATCAAAATGAATGTCAGAAGAGACTCTGAGACTTGCCTTGGAACATAGAGTAGCTAAAGAGAAAGGAAGAAATGATGGAGTAAAAGAGCTGAACAGAATTTCAAAGTGCAGCTAGAGAAGTCAAAGTATTATAATTGAAATGTGCAAAGGCCTGGAGTTAGAAAACCAAAAGGGAGGAACATGCTCTGCATTTCTTAAGCTGAAAAAACTGAAGAAAAAATTCAAGCCTCAAGTTGCAATACTGAAAGATTCTATGGGCAAGGTATTGAACCATTCAGGAAGCATCAAGGGAAAATGGAAGGAATACAGAGAGTCATTGTACTGAAAAGAATTGGTCAATATTCTACCATTTCAGGAGGTAGCACATGATCAAGAACCGATGGTACTGAAGGAGTAAGTCCAAGCTGCACTGAAGGAACTGACAAAAAACAAGGCTCCAGGAACTGACAGAATACTAATTGAGATGTTTCAACGCACAGATGCTATGCTGGAGGTGTTCACTTGTCTATGCCAAGAAATTTGGAACCCAGCTACCTGGCCAACTGACTAGAAAAGATCTGTATTTGTTCCCATTCCAAAGAAAGGTGATCTGACAGAATGCAGAAATTATCAAACAATATCATTAATATCACATGGAAGTAAAGTTTTGCTGAAGATAATTCAAAAAAGGTGCAGCAGTACATTGACAGGGAACTGTTAGAAATTCAAGTCAGATTCAGAAGAGGACATAGAATGAGGGCTATCATTGCTGATGTCAGGTGGATCTTGGCTGAAAGCAAAGAATATCAGAAAGATGTTTACCTGTGTTTTATTGACTATGCAAAGGCATACAACTGTGCAGATCATAACAAATTACAGATAACATTGAGAAGAATGGTAATCCCAGAACACTTAATTGTGCTCATGTGGAACCTGTAGAGAGAGTTGTTTGAACAGAATGAGGGGATACTGCACAGTTTAAAACCTGTATGCTGAGCAAATAATCCAAGAAGCTGGACTATATGAAGAAGAATGGGGCATCAGGATTGGAGGAAGACTCACTAACAACCTGTGGTATGTGGGTGACACAACCTTGCTTGCTGAAAGTGAAGAGGACTTGAAGCATTTACTATTGAAGATCAAAGACCACAGCCTTCAGTATGGATTACACCTCAACATGAAGAAAACCGAAATTCTCACCATTGGACCAATAGGCAACACCATGGTAAGTGAAGAAATATCGAAGTTGTCAAGAGTTTCATTTGACTTGTACCCACAATCAATGCCCATGGAAGCAGCCGTTAAGAAATCAAATGACGTGTTGCATCAGGCAAATCTGCTGGAAAACACCTCCTTAAAGTGTTGAAAAGCAAAGATGTCACTTTGACCACTAAGTTGCGCCTGACCCAAGCCATGGTATTTTCAATTGCTCCTATGCATGCGAAAGCTGGACAATGACCAAGGAAGACCAAAAAAGATTTGATGCATTTGAATATACCATGGACTGCCAGAAGAATGAACAGATCCATCTTGGAAAAAGTACAACTAGAATGCTCCTTGGAAGCAAGGATGATGAGACTTCTTCTCATGTGCTTGGGACATGTTACCAGGTGGGACCATTCCCTGGAGAAGGACTTCATGCTTGATAAAGTAAAAGATCAGCAAAAAAAGAGGGAGACCCTCAACAAGATGGATTGACACAGTGGCTGCAACAATGGGCTCAAACATAGCAATGATTGTGAGGATGGTGCATGACTGGCAGTGTTTTGTTCTGTTGTAGGTGGGGTCACTATGAGTTGGAACCAACTCGACGGCACCTAACAACAACACAGCTTACCAAGCCTGTTTCTGAAGCATATTTCAGGGTAGTCATTCATTCAGAACCTCTGAAGGGTAGTGCTTGAGTATCAGTATTTATTAAAGCTTCTCAGGCAGTTCTAATGTGTAACCAGAGTTAGAACTACTCCTTAAAAAACAAAACAAAACAAACAAACAAAAAATCCCACTGCCATCAAGTCTATTCTGACTCATAGTGACCCCACAGGACAGAGTAGAATTGCCCTATAAGGTTTCCAAGAAGCAGTTGATGGATTCGAACTGCCAACCTCTTGGTTAGCAGCTGAGCTCTTAACTGCACCACCACCATGGCTCTGAAACACTCCTTGGTTCCTGATTCATTAAGGATCATGTGGAAGCTAAAAAAAACCCAGCAAGGCTAGGAACACAGCTCAGAATTTTGAGGAAAACACAGATAAAGTAATGAAGACATTTATTAAGTTTAAAGCTATTACAATTTTATTTTCTTGAAATGAGAAAACAACAGATCTCAGAAGGAGCCTTTAAGGATCACTGTTAAGTCTTGTGTTGAAATCAATTTTCGACCTATGCTGTTGAGAAATACTCTTGATAACGTTGCTGATGCTGGTGTTGATAGTGATGTTCCAGGTATGTTTTTAATGCTACAAAACTTATCATGAACTACAGTTGCTGACTCTCTTTCCTAGTCTGCACCCAAAAATGTTCCCCAAATGGTGTCTGATGCCAGCTCTGCTGCTAAGCATGTAGTCTAAAGTGCATGCAATGTAAGCTTCATGAGGGCAGGGGCTTATGTCTGTCTTCATTCACAACTGTATCCCCTTAGCCAGTGACTGTCACATAGTTGCCTTACAAAAGAAAATATTTCTTGAATAAAATGAATTGTTGAAAGGTTGCTTCGCTGCTCGAACTGGTGGAATTTTACACTGCGCTACAACCTGCGTCCTCACCTTGGCCTGGGACATGGCCCTTGCAAAGGGAACCCCCTGATGTCCCCAGATGTGCCAGGCCCTCTCTCTGGGAAAGCTGTGGAGCAGAGTTCTAGAATGTGAGATTTGGGGCCAGATGGCCCAGATCTGAGTTTACTTCTAGATATTCAACAGCTCTGCGACCTTGGAAAAGATCTATCTTCCCTTACAACTCTTATCATGACAATTTTTACACATAGAGAAACGTTGAAAGAAGAGTACTATGCTGACTCATACAAGGTACTCTTGATGACCCGGTGATGAATCATCTAGATGTAACAACTGTTAACATTTTGTTATATTTGATATACATATGTGTATATATCATGCCCACATATGTGCATGTATGCATGTACATGTATGTATATGGGTATATATACATATATATGTATATACATCAATAGGGTAGTGATGATTCTGTGGTAGAATTCTCGCCTTCCGTGGAGGAGACCCAGGTTCAGTTCCCACTGACGCACTTCATGCGCAGCCACCATCGTTCTGTCAGTGGAGGCTTTTATGTGGCTATGATGCTGAACAGGTTTCTGCATAGCTTCCAAACGAAGATGGACTAAGAAAGGCCTGGTGATCTACTTAAAAAATCAGCCAATGAAAACCCAACGGATTACAATGGTCTGACCCACAACCCATCATGGGGATGGCACAGGACCAGGCAGTGTTTTGTTCAGTTGTGCATGGGGTTGTCATGAGTCAGGGGCCAACTCGATGGCACTTAACAACAATATGTGTGAGTGTAAGTGTGTGTGTGTGTGTGTGTGTGTATGTACACCATTTTCAAGTAAGTTACAGACAACACAACACTTCTCCCCTAAATTCTTCATTTGGCCTGTATGACCGAACAATAAGGACATTTTCCTACATAAGCATAGTATCAGTATCATACTTAAAGAAAATTAACGATGATTTCCGAATGGCATCTAATATGCAGGCCACATTCAAATTTCTCCTAACGTCCCTCAAATGTCTTTTATGACGGTTTCTGTTTTTCATATTAGGATTCAATTTAGGATCACAAATTACTTTCAGTTTTTCAGTCTCTTTAATCTCTTAAGGAGCCCTGGAAACCCTGGTGATATAGTGGTTACGTGCTACGGCTGCTAACCAAAAGTTCAGCAGTTCAAGTCTATCAGGTGCTCCTTGGAAACTCTAAGGGGCAGTTCTACTCTTTCCTATAGGGTCACTATGAGTCACAATTGGCTCGACGGCAATGGGTTTAGTTTTTGGTTTTTAAGGAGCCCCGGTGGCACGACAGTTAAGCACCCAGTTGCTAACTGAAATGTTGGTGGTTTGAATCCACTCAGCAGCCCCACAGGAGAAAGACCTAGTGATCTCCTCCCGTAAAGATTACAGCCAAGAAAACCCTATTGTCAGTTCTGCCCTGTCACATGGGGTTCTATGAGTCATCCAACGACAAAAACAATTTCTTCTGTTCTAGAAAAGACACCTACCCTTGTGTCAATAACATTGATAATTTTGAAGACTCCAGGACAATTATCTTACAGAACGGCTCACATTCTGGATTTGCATGATTATTTTCTTAGCGTGTGATACTTAACTTTTCTAGGCCTTATATCAATATCTGTGAAATGGGTGTGATGATAGCTACTGTAGAGGGTTGATATGAGGATTAAATGCAATAAGGCTGGCAAAGTGCTCAGTACAGTGTTTGGCACACAGTATATGCTCAATAAATTGTACCGTTGCCATCATCATCGTTGCTGTCATCATCATTACTATTACTACCACCATCTTCAGTGTCACAGGCCCCAAGCTGCACTGGCACATGGACTTTTCTGATTCTTTCCTCACCTTTCTGGAATGTCTCATGCCCATCTTACTCTGCTCCTTCTGTCCTGGAGAACTTAATTGATTAATCCTAAGCCAAATGAGGAGACCCTGGTGGCATAGTTGTTAAGAGTTCGGCTGCTAAGCAAAAGGTCGGCAGTTCGAATCCACCAGGCACTCCTCGGAAACCCTATGGGGCAGCTCTACTCTGTCCTATAGGGTCACTATGAGTTGGAATCGACTTGATGGCAATGGGTTTGGTTTTTTTTGTTGTTGTTTTGGTAAGCCAAATGAGAGCCCAGGTGTCACAGTGGGTAAGGGTTTGGCTGCTAACGGAAAGGTTGGCAGTTCAAATCCACCACCACCCTCTGTCCTACAGCATCACTGTGAGCCAGAATCGACTCGATGGCAACAGGTTTGGTTTTTTCGTTTTTTGTAAGCCAAATGAAAGGACTCCTGGTGGCACAGTGGTTAAACTCTCAGCTACTAACTGAAAGGTCAGTGGTTCAAACCCACCAGCGGCTCCAAGGGAGAAGGATGTAGCAGCCAGCTTCCGTGAAGATTACAGTTTTCCAGCTTCCGTGAAGATTACAGTTTTGGGAACTCTATTTTTTTATGGGGCAGCTCTACTTGGACCTATACGGTCGCTATGAGTTAGAATGGACTTGACAGCACAAAATAACCACAACAAGCCAAATAAATCTCTTGGCCCATCCTGGAACTGGAGTTTAGACTTACCCAACCTCCTAGGGGCAACCTCTTTCTTCAGAATCATAATTTTACTTCCAAAAATGGCTAAGACAATAGAGAAGCATTAACTGTGTCGTGTCCACACAGGAAGGAAGGTGGTGCTTCGTCATTGTTGGCGCTGGTGGTGACCTTGGTGTTGAGGTTGTTGGTGCGGCAGCTGCTGCAGTGCTGTTGGAGGGATGCTGGGGAAAGGAGATTGGCTGGCCAGGAAGGTAAGGAATGTGCTGCCAGGAGACTGGGCTCAAAGCCAGATGCTAATTACGATGGGCTGGGGGTGAGAGTACCCGCTGCTGGTGTCATCTAAGGAAGTGTGTGGGCTGCTGGGGTGGGGAGGAGAGAGAAATGGGAAAGGTGAGAGGGACTGACAGGTTGGAGAAATCCACTTGCTCCCCTAGGGTCCACCCTCCCTTCAGACCCAAGCTGTCTGGGAGAAATTGTGGCTGTCACCATAGCAACAGCAGCAGCTGATGCGTGATGCACAGTGTCTTTATTAGAGAACCTCGGTCAAGCTTGTGCCAGTATTTTTCCATCTGAATCTCATTTCTTCAGTGCAATGAGAGAGCAGAGGCTGGGGACGGCACGGGTGGGGCTGGGGGTGTTCGGAGATGGAGTTGAGGTGGGAGAGTTCTCAGATATTCTGATGAATTTTTGGGAAACGTAGATTGAAGAGAGGCAGATTTTTAGATTGCTTTGATAAGACATGATTTAAATATTCTAACTGCTTCAGAATTCCCTTAAATTATACATGAATTGCTGAAGCAGCACTCTCATTGCCTTCAGAAAGGTACAAATCATTGCATTTTGGAAACCGTTGCGGGAGAGACTGTCTTTGTGATTGTGAAGAGCACAATCCTGGGAGTCAGACTGACCTTAGATTCCTACTTACCAGCCGAGTGGCTTTGGGCAAATTATTGTACTTCATCAAGTCTCAATATCCTCATCTGCAAAATGGAGATAACAGAAGTAGCTGCCTCATAGGGTTGGGATGAGAATTAAATGAGCAGATACATATAAAAAGTTAAGGCCATTACCTGGTCCATGTAAGGTGCTCAGTAAGTGATTGCTACCATTACTACTGGAGTTCCTGGGTGGTGCAGATGGTTAACATGCCTGCCTGCTAATCCAAAGCCTAGATGCACCGCAGAAGAAAGGTCTTGTCAATCTACAGCCATTGAAAACCCAATGGAGCACAGTTCTATTCTGACACACATGAGGTCACCATGAGTTGGAGTTGACCTAACAGCAATTGGTCTAGTTTACCATTACTAATATTTCTACTATTACTACTACAACAATTACTACTATTACTACGTGTAATAGTAGTCTTGGTTACCATTAAAACCAAAATCAAACCCATTGCTGTCAGTTCCAACTCACTGTGACTCTATAGGACAGAGTAGAACTGCTCCATAGGGTTTCCAAGGAGTGGCGGGTGGACTGGAACTGCCCAGCTTTTGGTTAGCAGACAAGCTCTTAACCATTGCACCACCAGGGCTCTGTTTTACCACTGTTGTTGTTAGGTGCCATCGAGTCGGTTCTGACTCATAGCCACCCTATGCACAACAGAACGAAACACTGCCCGGTTCTGCACCATCTTCACAATCGTTGTTATGCTTGAGCCCATTGTTGCAGCCGCTGTGTCAATCCATCTCTTTGAGGGTCTTTCTGTTTTTTGCTGACCCTCCACTTTATCAATCATGATGTCCTTCTCCAGGGACTGATCCCTCCTGACAACATGTCCAAAGTATATGAGATGTAGTCTCGCCCTCCTTGCTTCTAAGGAGCATTCTGGTTGTACTTCTTCCAAGACAGATTTGTTCACTCTTTTGGTAGGCCATGGTAGATTTAATATTCTTGCCAACACCACAATTCAAAGGCATCGATTCTTCTTTGGTCTTCTTTATTCATCGTCCAACTTTCGCATGCATATCAGGCAATTGAAAACACCATGGCTTGGGTCAGGAGCACCTTAGTCTTCAAGGTGACATCTTTGCTTTTCAACACTTTAAAGAGGTCTTTTGCAGCAGATTTACCATTACTACTATTAATATTTCTACTATTACTACTACAACAATTACTAATCTTATTATTGCTGCTACTCTTATTATTACTACAGAAATACTACCATTTAAACTCCTCTTCTACCACCATGGGACTAACACAGCTCAGCTTAGTACAGCATTATGAATCATTTGACTACTAGTCCTCTCCCACGAATGGTAGTGGAGTGCCTGAATTTGCCAGTACCTTTGTGAGAAGCTGGGGTCAATGACTGGTAAGACACGGTTACTGCCCTCAGTGATTGCGAATCTACTATTAGAGAAAGACGTGACTCAACAAACAACTAGGGAATCCTATACTATCTATAGATTTTTATTAGAGGAGTTTGTATAGCTCATCTATTTCAGGGTTTTTCCAAACTTGTCTCTCTATTTATGCCATATCTGAGTGCCACCCACATTGTCATTTAAGGTTTTTTTTTTTTCTTTTAAATCGATTCCCTTTTTATTGGTGAAATAAATGTGGTTTTGGAGGAAACTTTATAGCACTATAAAAAATGTAAAACTAGTATCGTTTGTCATGAAAGGAAGTAACTGTAAAAATAAAAATGATGGAAACAATTCAGTGTTGTTGAATTGTAGTTAATATTTTTGCCTGTTGAAAGTTCTGAGACTTGAGTTCACTCTCTTGTTAAAAGGGGAGTTTCAAGAGTATTAGAGAGGAGTTAAAGACACACTGCGAGCAATGGTGGTTCAGTGGTAGAATTCTCACCTTGCATGTAAGAGACATGGGTTCAGTTCCTGGCCAATGAGCTTAATGCACACCCACTGCCTGTATGTCAGTGCAAGTTTGTGTGTTGCTATGATGCTGAACAGGTTTCAGCAGAACTTCCAGACTAAAGGAGCCCTGGTGGCACAGTGGTTAAGACCTCAGCTGCTAACCAAAAGGTTGGCAGTTTAAATCCTCCAGCCACTCCTTGGAAACCCTATGGGGCAGTCCTACTCTGTCCTTTAGGGTCGCTATGAATCAGAATCGACGCCACAGTAACGGGTTTGGTTTGTTTTTTGTTTTTTTGATCCAGACCGAAATGGACTAGGAAGGAAGACCTGGCAATCTGCTGAAAATCAGCCAATGAAAACCCTCGATTACAACAATCCATTCACACCTGGGGATGGTGCAGGACCGGGCAATGTTTCCTTCCATTGTGCATGGGGTTACCATGAGTCTATAGGACAGAGTCGGGCCTACTTTATGGCAGCTAACAACAACAACAACAAAGACACACTAGCACCAAAATGAGACATTCTTGTGTAATCAGAAGTACTGAAAAACAATTGAAAGGGGATGACTTTCTCAGTATGTGAATCAATGATATCTAACAGCCTGTTCTATGCACTGTGTGTGTCCCACCTAAAATCACTGCTGGCCTTAATTAAGAGCAAGCAAGTAATTAACTCTTCTCAGAAGAGGGATCAAGAAGGAGGCTCCAGAGCAGATCACATCTCAGCGGCATCTAATTGTTCAGGTAGCCAAGGAGGCAGGTAGACCTCCCAGGTGAAAGGAGGGCATTAGTGGAAACATGGAAGCATGCCACCTACCTGCGACAACTTTTTTTTTTTAAATTTATTGTACTTTAGGTGGAAGTTTACAGCTCAAGTTAGTTTCTCATACAAAAATTTATACACGTATTAGTATGTGACCCTAGTTGCAATCCCTACAATATGATAGTACATTTCCCCTTTCCACCCTGGGTTTCCTGTGTCCATTCAACCAGCTCCTATCCCTTTCTGCCTTCTCATCCTGCCTCTGGGCAGGAGCTGCTCATTTAGTCTTGTGTAGCTATTTGAACTAAGAAGCACATTCTTCACAAGTATTATTTTATGTTTTATAGTCCAGTCTTTGTCTACCCTTTGTCTAAAGAGTTGGCTTTGGGAATGGTTTTAGTTCTGGGTTAACAGAGAGTCCAGGGGCCATGTCTTCTTGGGTTCCTCTAGTCTCAGTCAGACCATTAAATCTAGTCTTTTCACTTGAATTTGAGTTCTGCATCTGTTTTATTCCCTGTCAGGGCAGTCATTGGTTGTAGCCGGGCACCATCTAGTTCTTCTGGTCTCAGGCTGATGGAGTCTCTGGTTTATGTGGCCCTTTTGTCTCTTGGGATAATATTTTCCTTGTGTCTTTGGTGTTCTTCATTCTCCTTTGCCCCAGGTGGGTTGGGACCAATGGATGTACCTTAGATGGCTGCTTGCAAGCTTTTAAAACTCCAGACATCACTCACCAAATGGATATAGAACATTTTCTTAGTAAACTTGTTATGCCAATTGACCTAGATGTCCCCCCAGAATCTTGGTCCCCAGAACCCTGCCCCTACTCCTCTGTCCCTCAAAGTGTTCAGTTGTGTTCAGGAAACTTCTTAGCTTTTGGTTTAGTTGAGTTGTGCTGACTTCCCCTGTATTGTGTGTTGTCCTTCCTTTCACCTAAGATAATTCTTGTCTACTGTCTAGTTAGTGAATTCCCCTCCGCACCCTCCTAACCATCAAAGAATGTTTTCTTCTGTGTTTAAACATTTTCTTGAGTTCTTATAATAGTGGTCTCATCCAATATTTGTCCTTTTGCAACTGATTAATTTCACTCAGCATAATGCCTTCCAGATTCATTCACATTGTGAGATGTTTCGCAGATTCATCATTGTTCTTTATTGTTTCGTAGTATTCCATTTTGTGAATAATTTGTTTATCCATTCATTTGTTGATGGGCACCTAGGTTGTTTCCATGTTTGCTATTGTGAACAGTGCTGCCATGAACATGGGGGTGCATATATCTACTCTAGTGATGCTTTTATTTCTCTAGGATATATTCCAAGGAGTGGGATTGCTGGGTTATACGGTATACCTGGGGCAACTTTAAGTAGGTCAGTGTGATTGAAGCCCTGGAAGGCAGATGGACAAGATCCAAATCATGAAAGCTTTGTTAGGTGTACTGAGGAATTTGAATTTCATCCACTGAACGAAGCACAGCCACCGAAATATATTAAAGAGTGGAATGACAAGATAGTAATAATGGCTATTATTTAGAAGCACTAACTACGTGCCATGCATTTAATCTTCACAACTCTGAGGTGGGTACTATTATCCTTGTCTTACAGATGAGAAAATTGATGCCTAAAGAGGAGCCCTGGTGGCGTATGGATAAGCACTTGGTTGCTAACCAAAACGTTGGCAGTTCGAATCTACTAGCCACTCCTTGGAAGCCCTCTAGAGAAGTTCTACTCTGTCCTACAGGGTTACTATGCGTTGGAATTGACTCGATGGCAAAAGGTTTTTTTTATTTTTTTATTTTAAGAGGTTAAGTAGTTTGCCCAAATGTGGTTGAGTGCAGGGGAAAAAAATGACCACAATGCTCCACCCTTTGTCACTTTGTCTATACCCTTCGAAAGGTGACTTTTTAGCTCCTCCCATCAAGAGGAAAAATCTCTTTTCCCATCCATTGAATCTGGGCTGGCCTCGTGATCTCCTTGCCAATAGAACAAGGCAGAAGTGATGTGCCAGTTCCATACCTAGGCCTTAGGGGGCCTTGTATGTTTCCAATTCATTCTTTTGGAAGACTGTACATCTCTGTGTGTACAAGACCAGGCTAGCCTTCTGTAGGATGAGAGACCATGGGGATGGGGAGGTGTGGTCCAGTTGTTCTAGCTGAGGCCCAGGCTTGTGACAGAGCCCAGCCAAGATCAGCAGAGCTACTCATTCAATCCGCAGCTGACCACAGACACATGAGTGAGTCCAGGTGAGACTAGAAGAACCAACCCCTCAGCTGACCCATAAGCTCGTGAGCAATAAAAAGCAGTGTTATTTTTAAGCCACTAAGTTTTGGGTTGATATGTTATGCATTAAAAGCTAACTGAAACACCAAGATAACTCAGTGAGTAAATGTTGGGGTGGAGATTTTGGGATTGGTTCTCAGGCTGTGCTCTTAAGCGCCATTTCTCAGGAACACTCAGAAGGTTTCCAATTTAAGTTGGTATGCATCAGTTCTTCAATGCAGCCACTCACAACTTTGCACTGAAATACCTATAGGCCATACATCAGCTGCCCCATAACACGCCCCACAAAGATTTGACTGAAACACTGGCAGAGTATAGCTAGAGGAAGCCAAACCAAGCCAAACCCATTGCTGTCAAGTTGATTCTGACTCATAGCGACCCTAAAGGACAGGTTAGACCTGCCCCATAGAGTTTCCAAGGAGCACCTGGTAGATTCAAAATGCCAACCTTTTGGTTAGCAGCTATAGCACTTATCCACCGTGCCACCAGGGTTTCCATAGCTACAGGAGGAGCAGGAAAAGATCCCCACTGTCCCCACCCTCCCCCCAAGCAAAATCCTGTCAAGGGGCACTTTCAGTAATTCTTGTCAGACAGTGGTTCTCAAACAGGGGCCATTTCGACCCCCTAGGGAACACTTGGAAACCCTGGTAGTGTAGTGGCTAAGTGCTACAGCTGCTGACCAAAAGGTTGGCAATTTGAATCTACTAGGCTGTCCTTGGAAACTCTATGGGGCATTTCTACTCTGTCCTATAGGGTCGCTATGAGTCAGAATCGACTCGATGGCAATGGGTTTGGTTTTGGTTTTTTAGGGAACACTTGGAAACCCTGGTGATGTAGTGGTCAAGAGCTGTGGCTGTTAACCAAAAGGGTGGTAGTTTGAATCCACCAGGAGCTCCTTGGAAACTCTATGGGGCAGTTCTACTCTGTCCTTATAGGGTCGCTATGAATTGGAATTGCCTTGACAGCAATGGGTTCAGTTCCATTAGGGAACACTTGGCAATGTCAGAGACATTTTTTATTGTCACAACTTAGGGGAGATGCTACTAAAATCTTGTGGGTAGAGGTCAGGGATGCTGCTAAACATCTTACAATGCACAAGACAACCCCCACAGCAATGATTTGGCCTAAAAGGTCAGTAGTACTAAGGTTGAGAAACCCTGTTTTAAGGTACAGTAAAACCTGTGAAAGCCAGAACTTGTATAAGGCAGAAACCTGTCAGAGAAGGAAAACTAAAATATTTTCCACTAAAACAAGTGATAGAAAAGTAGTAAGACTGCACCCTGTCAAAGGTGAAAAACTTGTGAGACTCAGAAAAACAAAGCAGTCCCATGGAGTTCCAGCTCTCACAGGTTTCACCGTAATACGTAAACAAGACCGCTGTTAGGGCTGTGATGAAAAGGTATTTGAGCAGTGGATCTCAACCCTGGCTACACATTAGATTCACCCAGAGAACTTAAAAAAAAAAATACCAACGTCAACTCCAATTCCCAGTGACCCCAATTCAATTAGGGCGGGGCCATTTAAAAAAATCCTTTCCAGGTGATTGTAATGTATGGCCAGGTTTGAAAACTACTACTTTAGAATAAAGTTGTGTGACACTAGGTTCAAAAGAAGGTAGTGAAATTTTGTTTTAAAAGATAGGTTCGCCCTCTTCCCCTCCCCCAGAACACCCCCTCCACCTCGAGTCCTGCTCCCCTTTGCTTAGATCTCAGCTGCAATCCTTCCCATGACTTCCCCGAGTCCCATGACTACATCCCCTGTTTTCTGTCTGTCTCCACTTCTGTTCTACACCACCCTTGCCCCCAACACACAAACTATTTCTGATGCAAAACTCTACCTGCACACAGATTTCCATAGCATTTCAGCATTTGTTAGAGTCTTTTCCTGAAGATTAAGGGATTACTAGCAGAGTACCTTGTATAGAAGTCTTCTGACATCTCTACTTTCATTCACTCTTCCCACTCCCTCTTTTCTGTTTTTGCTTCTCCTTGTGGGATAAACTGAAAGCTCCACTCACTTCACTCTTGCAAGTGAGTTCTGACCATATTCAAGGTCATTTGTGGTCTCATACTCTCTTCAAAGTAGTTTATCAAGGAATTTATTTCAAATAAATCTAGTGCTCTCCATGGAAGGGATGCTAGGAAAACAACTTTCTGCAGCTTATTACATGTCTTTGCAAATACTCCTGTGCAAGCGTGTATGTGTGTGTGTGTTTATGCACACACATATTCACAACTCTCATACCTTTGCCAGCTAGGACTGGGAGTTGCCTTACCACTAAAATCTAGGAATCATTACTATAAGGCTGATGAAACTAGTATGAAAAGTACAGTTGGTGGCCTTCATATGCTTGGCCCCCACACAAATAATATGAAGGGCAAATCAAAACCACCATGAGATACCACTTCACACCCACTAGGATGGCTATCATAAAAAAAATCAACCTCGAGAGTATGGCCCCCGAACACCCTTTTAGCTCAGTAATGAAGTCATTCCTGAGGTTCACCTTTCAGGCTAAGATTAGACAGGCCCATAAAATAAAATGAGACTAAAGGGGCACGCCAGCCCAGGGGCAAGGACTAGGAGGCAGGAGGGGACAGGAAAGCTGATAATAGAGAACCCAAGGTTGAGAAGGGAGAGTGTTGACATGTCATGGGATTGGTAACCAATGTCATAAAACAGTATGTGCACTGTTTAATGAGAAACTAGTTTGTTCTGTAAATTTTCATCTAAAGAACAATTTTTAAAAAAGAAAGAGATATCCAGAATATGTAAATCCACAGAGATAGATAAAAAATTAATGGTTGCCAGGGGTGGGAGGATAGGGCGAATGGGGAGTGACAGCTTAACAGGTACCCATTGCCAGAGAGTTAATTTCAACTCGTAGCGACCCTATACGACAGACTGGAACAGCCCCATAGGGTTTCCAGGGCTATAATCTTTATGAAAGTAAACTGCCACATTTTTCTCTTGCCGAGCAGTTGGTAGGTTCGAACCGCTGACCTTCCGTTAGCAGTGCTTAACCACTGTGCTACCGGGGCTACTTGTTTAATGGGTACAAGGTTTTATTTTGGAGTAATGAAAATGTTTTGCAATTAGATAGAGGTGGTGGTTGCATAACACCGTGAATGTGCTAAATGTCACTAAATTGTTCACTTTTCACATGGTTAATTTTATCTGATGTGGAATTTGCCTCAATTAAAAAAAATTAAATTTTTTTTAATGTGAGGTCCCTTTACCTCTCCTTCACAACTGTTGCATAGATTTTATCATATGGATGTACCATAATTTTCTCAACCAGACCTCTATTGTTAGGTCCTTGGGTTGTTTCCAACTGTTTTTGTTCTTGCAGATAAAACACCAATGAAGATTCTTACATAGTAATCATTAAACTCTTCTATAATTATTATCTTAAGATAAATTCCTACACACAGAATTTCTAAATTAAAGAGTACAGATGTGTTTAGAACCTCTGATAGATTATACCATTTGGGGTTTGTACTAATTAAAATCTCCACCAGTTCTGTATAAATAGGCCTATTTCCCTGCTTCCTTGGTATACTGGGCATTTATATGCTTGCCCCAACAATAAGAGAATGATTAGATAAATTATGACACAGCCATACTATAAAACATTATGCTGTAAAGAATAAGGGAAACTTTGGAGATAGAAGGTGGAGAGAAGCCAGAAGACAGGCCTTTCCTTCCCAAAAGCAATGAAATGAAGAAAAATTGGAAAAATCCAAATTCAAAAAACCACCAGCAGCATTTAGAGAAATAAAAGAAGGCTTATGATCTCAGTATGGCTTTGAAATGTCACTGGAAGAAATGCAGATATAGTCAAGCAATCAACAGGCAGCTTCCACCCTGTGCCCCAAGAAGTGTGAAGGGGGTTAGGGAATGGGTAGAAGGTAAGAGGGAAATCCTGAAATTTTTTAGTAATAGCCACCAATTTATAGAGAAGCCAGCTGAAGGTAGGTTTTGCATTCTGGAGGAAAGACTCCACCAGCTGCTAGAAATGAAGCCTCTTGCTATGGACTCAATGTCCTACCAAAAACAACAACAACAACAAAAACTAAACCCACTGCTATCAAGTTCCAACTCATGGCAGCCCCAAACCACAAGGTCTTTCTCCTGCAACACCACTGGGTGGGTTCAAACTGCCAACTACTCAGGGACCTTAGTTTTCTACCTGAGAGTCAGTAAACAGTGAGAGCCTGGCATTGTTTTCCCAATGACAGGGAAAGCAAGGGGCCGTAGACTAGTCTTAACCACCTTGCTCTACCATCTTCTGCAACAAAAGGAACTGGGAAGAAGAGATGATAAAGCAAATAGATCACATAAAATTGACTGAGGGTTTGTGTGTAAACTCAAGGCACATAGGGCCTAGTTTCTTCCCCTGACTGCTAACTAGGAAGAAAGGCCTAGCAATCTACTTCTGAAAATCAGCCACAGAAAACCCTATGGATCACAATGGTCTGAGCAGCAACTGATCATGCGGAGGACACAGGACTGGACGGTGTTTTTTTTTTTTTTGTGCACGGGGTCACCATGAGTTGGGGGTGACTTGACAGTAGCTAACAATAACAACATCTGCTGGCTAAGAAAGGAGTGAGAGGAATCACTGGGAAAGTTGGGTAATGGATCAACTGAGGTAGAGTAAACCGTGTGATGGGATTTTTAACAAAATTGCCGAAAACAGAAACCAGCTTCCAGCAGCGTGAAAATACCATGGAGGGTCGGAAGAATGAACATATCAGTCTTAGAAGAAATATAAGCAGAATGCTCCTTAGAAGTGAAGATGGCAAGACTTTGGCTTGCTTACTTTGGGCATGTCATCACGAAAGACCAATTGCTAGAAAAGGACATCATGGTTTGTAAAGTAGAGGGTCAAGGAAAACCTCAGTGGGATGGATTGACACAATAGCAAGGCAATGAATTCAAACATACCAGCAATCATGAAGACAGTGTAAGACTAGGCAATGTTTCATTCTGTTATCCATAAGGTAGCTATGAGTCAGAGCCACCTTGACAGCACCTAATAATAACAACAGCAGCAGCCACTATTGCTCACAAGCTCAGTTCAGCCTTTTCTTTGCCGCCTGCTTCACGCTACTTCCAACAGAGAAGCCGACAAAACTGAAACCCAATAAGCACACCCATTTTTTTTTTTTTTTAGGGAGTCAACAGACATTGTCTGCAGTTGATAAATCAGGAAATAGAGGTTTAAAACATTATCTAAAATTGTAAAGGCAACCTAAAGCTATGAATCAAAAAATTACCAGAAAAACAGACACAAAGTAAAGCAAAGCAAACATGGTCCTTGTATCCAAATACAGAACACAAAGGAAATAATTAAAAACAGAAAATATAAGACGAGAGAATGAAGACAAATCATATCTGTTATTTCAATAAATATATGTGAAGTTAGACCTAAAAGACTTATACAAGGAAAACCATAAAACACTACTGCAAGAAACTAAAACAGATCTACACAAATGGAAAAAAACTCCATGCTCATGGATAGGAAGGCTCAACATTGTGAAAACGTCAGTACTACCAAAAGTGATCTATAGATATAATGCAATCCCAATCCAAACCCCAACAACATGGTTTAATGAAATGGAAAAACTAATCTCCAACTTTATATGGAAAGAAAGGAGGCCCCGAAAAGCTAAAGCAATATTGAAGAAGAACAAAGTAGGAGGCCTCACACTTCCTGATCTCAAAATTTACTATACCACAACGGTAATCAAAACAGCCTGGTACTGGTTCAATGACAGACACACAGAAGAATGCAATAGAATTGAGAACCCAGAAGTAAATCCATCCATCTATGGGCACTTGATCTTTGACCACGGGTCAAAGTCCATTCAATGGGGAAATAACAGTCTCTTTAACAAATGGTGCTGGCAAAACTGGATATCCATATGTAGAAAAAATGAATCAGGATCCCTACCTCACATCATGAACAAAAACTAACTCAAAATGGATCAAAGACCTAAATGTTAAAGTTCCTGGAAAATAACATGGGGTCAAAACTAGGGGACTTAATTTTTTCAGCATAAATAGTCTATCAAACAAAACCGAAAACAGATGAACAACTGGATATAAATTCAGTAACTGAGACCTCCTAAAAATTAAATATTTTGCTCATCAAAAGACTTTACCAAGAGAGTAAAAAAAAAAAAAACCTGCAGATTGGGAAAATACCTTTGGCAATGATACATCTGGTAAGAGTTTAATCTCTAAAATACATAGAAAACTTCAACAACAGCAACAAAAAAAAAACAGTCCAATCAAAAATTGGGCAAAGGCCATGAACAGATGCTTCACCAAAGAGGACACTTGGGCAGTGAATGAGTCCATGAAAAGATGCTCATGATCAGTAGCCATTAGAGAGATGCAAATTAAAACTGTACTGAGATACCATCTCACCCCTACAGAAATGGCAATAATTATCAAAAAACCAGAAAATAACAAATGCTGGAGAAGTTGTGGGGGGGCGGATTTGGAACTCTTATACATTGCTGGTGGGATTGTAAAATGGTACAATCGCTATGGAAAACAGTATGGTGCTTCCTCAAAAAGCTACAAATAGAAATACTTTATGATCCAGCAATCCCACTCATAGGTACATATCCTAGAGATATAGGAGCAGTGACACAAATAGACATATGCACACCTATGTTCATTGAATCATTATTCACAATAGCTAAAAGATGGAAGCAATTTAAGTACCCATCAATGGATGAATGGATAAGCAAATTATGGTACATGCATATAATGGAATACCATGCAACAATACAGAATAATGAGGAGTTTGCAAAATATAACATGGATGAATCTGGAGGGCATTATGCTGAGTGAAAGAAGTCAATCACAAAAAGACAAATATTGTATGATCCCAGCAAATGTTTTTGATGGTTACCAGGAATGGAAGGGAGAGGGAGGCGGAATCTCTTTCTAGATAGTAGACACTTGTTACTTTTAGTGATGGGAAAGGCAATTCTAAATATGGGTGAGGTAATCACACCTTGACCAAGGTAAACAAAGACACTAAGAAATACACAAGAAAAAGGGACAATTTGGGTAAATGCTATAACATATATAATTTTGCCTCATCAGTAAAAAACAACCAAAAAATATGTGTGTGGTTACACAGGTAGATATAGATATACATATGTATATAGGAAGACACATATGAGTAAATGACTGCATGTATAGGTGTCTCTGTAGGCATACGTATACACGTTTGTGTGTGCAGCATATACATCCGCATATATAACAAATCCCATAGGAGGCTTCCTAGACATATCCAAACAATTCACAGGATTGGCCCCCACGTGTCTGTCAGTTTGTCATACTGTGGGGGCTTGTGTGTTGCTGTGATGCTGGAAGCTATGCCACCAGTATACAGATACCATCAGGGTTACCCATGGAGGGCAGGTTTCAGCTGAGCTTCCAGACTAAGACGTACTAGGAAGGACCCGGCAGTCTACTTCTGGAAAGCGTTAGCCAGTGAAAACCTTATGAATACCAGCAGAACACTGTCTGATATAGTGCTGGAAGATGAGCCCCCCAGGTTGGAAGGCACTCAAAAGATGACTGGGGAAGACCTGCCTCCTCAAAGTAGAGTCGACCTTAATGACGTGGATGGAGTAAAGCTTTCGGAACCTTCATTTACTGATGTGGCACGACTAAAAACGAGAAGAAACAGCTGCCAACATCCACTAATAATCGGAACCTGGAATATACGAAGTATGAATCTAGGAAAATTGGAAATCGTCAAAAATTAAATGGAACTCATAAACATCAATATCCTAGGCATTAGTGAGCTGAAATGGACTGGTATTGGCCATTTTGAATCGGACAATCATATATCTACTATGCTGGGAATGACAACTCGAAGAGGAATGGTGTTGCATTCTTCGTCAAAAAGAACATGTCAAGATCTATCCTGAAGTACAACGCTATCAGTGATAGGATAATATCCATACGCCTACAAGGAAGACCAGTTCATACGACTATTATTCAAATTTACGCACCAACCACTAGGGCCAAAGATGAAGAAATAGAAGATTTTTATCAGCTGCTGCGGTCTGAAATTGATCAAACATGCAATCAAGATGCATTAATAATTACTGGTGATTGGAATGCAAAAGTTGGAAACAAAGAAGAAGGATCAGTAGTTGGAAAGTATGGCCTTGGTGATAGAAACAATGCTGGAGAATGAATGATAGAATTTTGCAAGACCAACAACTTCTTCATTGCAAATACCTTCTTTCACCAACATAAATGGCGACTATACACATGGACCTCACCAGATGGAACACGCAGAAATCAAATTGACAACATCTGTGGAAAGAGATGATGGAAAAGCTCAATATCATCAGTCAGAACAAGGCCAGGGGCTGACCGTGGAACAGACCATCAATTGCTCATACGCAAGTTCAAGCTGAAACTGAAGAAAATCAGAACAAGTCCACGAGAGCCAAAATATGACTTTGAGTATATCCCACCTGAATTTAGAGACCATCTGAAGAACAGATTTGATGCACTGAACACTAGTGACTGAAGACCAGACGAGTTGTGGAATGTTGAAGAGCAAAGATGCCACCCTGAAGACTAAGGTGCGCCTGACCCAAGCCATGGTATTTTCAATCACATCATATGCATGTGAAAGCTGGACAATGAATAAGGAAGACCGAAGAAGAGTTGACACTTTTGAATTGTGGTGTTGGCGAAGAATATTGAATATACCATGGACTGCCAAAAGAACGAACAAACCTGTCTTGGAAGAAGTGCAGCCAGAATGCTCCTTAGAGGCAAGGACGGCAAAACTGTGTCTTACATACTTTGGACATGTTGTCAGGAGGGATCAGTCCCTGGAGGAGGACATCATGCTTGGCAGAGTACAGGGTCAGCAGAAAAGAGGAAGACCCTCAATGAGGTGGATTGACACAGTGGCTGCAACAATGAGCTCGAGCATAACAACGATTGTAAGGATGGCGCAGGACTGGGCAGTGTTTCATTCTGTTGTGCATAGGGTCGCTATGAGTTGGAACCGACTTGACGGCACCTAACAACAACAACACAGGATTGGTTTACTGGATCAAAAGGCTTGGGACCATAGTCTCCAGGAACAACTTAGTCAATGGCATAAGATAGTTTGGTGAGTAGCATCTGAGGTCATGAAAGCTTGTGTGCAGGCATCTAAGATACAGCTATTGGTCTCTACTCATATGGAGCAAAAGAGAATGAAGGAAATCAAAGACGAAACAAGTCCAAGGGACTAATAGCCCACACAAACCACAACCTCTTCAAACCTGAGCAGAGGTGGATTTGATGTGGTGAAAAACCTGTGAAAATTGCCCACTACAGATTAGTAAGTGAGCATAAGTAAACCCGTGTTTACCTTGTTCACTGGGTTATCTGTCCCTGTCAGGGACTCTAAATTTGAAAAGAGGCTTTGATTCCATAGGAAGGTGTATGGTTGGAGGAGTGACAGATGTCAGGCATACATGGAAGCAGAATCTTTGATGTGGTGAAAAAATGTGAAATTGTTCACCACAGATAATCTGGTAAGCAAGGTAAGCACTGTGCTTCCCTTGCCTATTAGATAATCCACCCCTGAGAGACCAGAAGAATTAGATGGTACCTGGCTACCATCATTCTAATCAGGGGCAAAATAGAAGTTCCTGAATAGAATAGGAGAAAAATGTAGAACAAAACTCAGATTCCTGAAAAAGGCCAGACCTATTAGACAGATAGAGACTAGAGGAACCCCCAAGACTATTGCCCTAACATACCCTTTGAACTTGGAATTGAAGCTATTTCTGCAGGTCACCTTTCAGCCAAATAATAGATTGGCTTATAAAATAAACAATATCACCTGTGAGTACTGTGATCCCTTAAACAATTAACTATAAGAGACCAAAGGGTCAACTGTAACCCAAAAGCAAAGACCAGAAGGAGAGGAGGAAAGGAAGCTAGATCGATGGAATTAGAACAAACAGAATGGAAATAATGAAAATCATGGTACATTGTAAAAGTTGAAACCAATGGCATGGAACGATTTGTATAAAAAATGTTAAAGGGGAACCTAATTTATTGTGTAAACTTTCACCTAAAACACAATAAAATATTATTTAAAAAAAATACGTGGCGTTAAAAAAAAAAAAGCCATTTAAAGCCATCAAAAAAGCAAAACTCAACTTGCAGTTGAAGAGGAAAGAACATATCAAACACAGTTTCCCATAAAGGTTGAAATTAAAAATATTAACATAGACATACCAAGCAAAGTTGGGTGGGTTTACCAAGCAAAGGTTAACAAAAAGAAAGCTGGATTCGTGATATTAGTATCAAAGTCGAATATAAGTTAAAAGAGGCAAAATGTTATAAATGTTTACAAATGTTATCTTCTTTGGGGGTTGTACCCTCTACCGTAAAGTAGTACTTACTCTATCCAAACGGTTTTGTTGAACCTCCTCCGTTCTCCAAAATTAGAATTACTGTTCTATTGCCTTTATGTTGTGTTTCTGATGTATTTTACACCATCCTCTGTTTTTCTCTTAACACTTTTTTTTATTAACTTTTATTGAGCTTCAAGTGAACGTTTACAAATCAAGTCAGACTGTCACATATAAGTTTATATACACCTTACTCCGTACTCCCACTTGCTCTCCCCCTAATGAGTCAGCCCTTCCAGTCTCTCCTTTCGTGACAATTTGGCCAGCTTCCAACTCTCTCTATCCTCCCATCCCCCTTCCAGACAGGAGATGCCAACACAGTCTCAAGTGTCCACCTGATATAAATAGCTCACTCTTCATCAGCATCTCTCTTCTACCCACTGTCCAGTCCCTTTCATGTCTGATGAGTTGTCTTTGGGAATAGTTCCTGTCCTGGGCCAACAGAAGGTTTGAGGACCATGACTGCTGGGATTCCTCTAGTCTCAGACAGACCGTTAAGTCTGGTCTTTTTATGAGAATTTGGGGTCTGCATCCCACTGATCTCCTGCTCCCTCAGGGGTTCTCTGTTGTGCTCCCTGTCAGGGCAGTCATCGGTTGTGGCCGGGCACCAACTAGTTCTTCTGGTCTCAGGATGATGTAGGTCTCTGGTTCATGTGGCCCTTTCTGTCTCTTGGGCTCTTAGTTATCGTGTGACCTTGGTGTTCTTCATCCTCCTTTGCTCCAGGTGGGTTGAGACCAATTGATGCATCTTAGATGGCCGCTTGTTAGCATTTAAGACCCCAGACGCCACATTTTCTCTTAACACTTTTAATTCACTTTGCTTTAGACTTCTCTCTTGGAAATGTCATATAGCTAATTTTAAAATATCTAGTCTGAAGACTTATTTTTCAATGGGATTGGTTAAGCCTTTTCATAGTAGTTATAGTAGGCCTTATCAATGCCATCATGTTTTATATTTTCTGAGGCTAATGCTTTGTTTATTTTTTCTTTTCACCATTTGCAATATGAGTCATGCTGTCTTTGTTGGTGTTATTACTTTTTTTTTTTTTAAATAAAATAGATGTGTTAATTTCAAGTTTTAGTCAGAGACATACTTCCTGTGCTTAGGTGGTTCAGAGTCTCCATATTCCAGTTGTAGTCACAGCCTGTGGTCTTAGGGAAGTGGAATGCAATTTCAATTTAGGAAATGGTTTGAAGTGAATGCTGTCAAGAAGCTCTGATTTCAGGGCTTTTTTATACAAAGTTCAGGAAGATTCTTAGGCCTCTCTGCTGATTTAATTGTCTTTCTTGAATAATCTACTTCATCAATAAATGTCAGGTAAAGAAAGGATAATTTTGAGCTTGGGATAAGGATTAAATTTATCAATCCATGTCCTGGAGGCCCTGGGGTAAACTTGTTCTATGGGGGGGCAGTGAATAAGGTAAAGAAGGGCAAATTGAGATTCCCAATTTTTTTCTCCTCTGTTCCTTCTATTTCCTGTTTGGGTCCAGTTTAATCTAATTACCACTTAATCAACATATATTCTTGTAACAAATAAAGATGATCCCACAGAATGCAGAAATTATCAAAAAATATCATTAGTATCACACACAAGTAAAGTTTTGCTGAAGGTAATTCAAAAACAGTTGCAGCAGTACATAGACAAGGAACTGCCGGAAATTCAAGCCAGATTCAGAAGAGGACGTAGAACAAGAGATATCTTTGTTGATGACAGACAGATCTTGACTGAAAGCAGAGAACACCAGAAAGGTGTTTACATGCATTTTTTGACTCTTCAAAGGCATTCGCCTGTATGGATCATAACCAATTATGTATACCATTGCAAAGAATGGGAATTCCAGAGCACTTAACAGTGCTCCTGAGAAACCTCCATAAAGAAAAAGAGGTAGTCATTCGAAAAGAACAAGGGGATACAGTGTGGTTTAAAATAAGGAAAGGTGTGTGTCAGGGTTGTATCCTTTCACCATACTTATTCAATCTGCCTGCTGAGCAAATAAGCCGAGAAGCTGGACTACATGAAGAAGAATGGGGCATCAGGATTGGAGGAAGACTCGTTAACAACCTGTGTTATGCAGATGACACAACCTTGGTTGCTGAAAGTGAAGAGGACTTGAAGCACTTGCTGATGAAGATCAAAGACAACAGCCTTCAGTATGGATTACACCTCAACAAAAAGAAAACAAAAATTCTCACAACTAGAACAATAAACAACATCATGATAAATGAAGAAAATAGTGAAGTTGCCAAGGATTTCATTTCACTTGGATCCACAATCAACACCCATGGAAGCAGCAGTAACGAAATCAAACGAAGTATTGGGCAAATCTGCTGCAAAATACCTTTTTACAGCGTTAAAACGCGAATATGTCACTTTAAGGACTAAGGTGTGCCTGACCCAAACCATGGTATTTTCAATCACCTCATCTGGACAATGAATAAGGAAGACCAAAGAAGAATTGATGCTTTTGAATTATGGTGTTGGTGACGAGTATTGAATATACCATGGACTGCCAGAAGAATGAGCAAATCTGGGAAGAAGTAAAGCCAGAATATTCCTTAGAAACGAGGATGGTGAGACTTTATCTCACATACTTTGGACATGTTATCAGGAGGGACCAGTCCCTGGAGAAGGACATAACGCTTGGTAAAGTAGAGGGTCAGTGAAAGAGAGGAAGATCCTCAGTGAGATGGACTGACATCGTGCCTGCAACAACGGGCTCAAATATAGCAACGATTGCGAGGATGGTGCAAGACTGGGCAGTATTTTTTTCTGTTGTACATAAGGTCACTGTGAGTTGGAATCAACTCAATGGCACCTAACACAGCAACAATATATGAAAATAAGAACTCTAAGATCAACTGACGTGCTAGAAAATCTTGAGGACAGTGGGTTGGATGCCAGCTGGTACTGTGGTCTGGGGCTTTTAATTCAATTATAGCTTGCGATGGGTAACCTGGATGTTAGCCAAAACCCTGGTGGAGGCAAGCCTCATAAATTAGTTTTGATCACTGTTTGGCATTTCCCGCTTTCAGTTTACAAGAAGGCGACCAAATAATTTGTATATCTTCCATTTGAACAATTACTTTTGACTTTTGCATTCAGTATTATAACTATGTGACAATACTTATTTAGCCACATATAATCTGTACTGCTGTTAATTCTATTTAACTGGCTTCTTTGTTCAGCATCTTTCCATTTCTATTAAGACTTGCTATTTCTTAAGGTCTTTTTTCTAAATTAATTTTAATTATATAAGTAATACATGAAAACATTTTTCTTAAAAAATTAAAACAGTTTAGCTAAGACTAGAGCTCCTTTTGACTATCCCCTCTGAATCCAAGTTCCCTCTCCCTCCAAAGAGGTAATCACTCTCTGATAAATATTCTTCCACTCCCTTTTCTATATATTGGTATGCGTATATATGTACTAATTAAAAAATATGGAATTGCCTTTTTTAAAATAAAAATGACATTATACTGCACAACTTGATTTTTTTGAATGTCTTAGGGATCTTACCACGTGTTTATTTTAAACTGTGACATAAAATTCCTTAGAATGAACACACCACAATTTTTTGTCCATAACCCAAAGGACAGGTGTGTGAGTTGCTCTGGTTGTTGGCCACTATAAATAATGTTGCAATGAACATCTGCTTGTCTTCTGTGCACAGGAACAAAGTTTCTTTAGGGTAAAAGAAATGGAATTGCTGGGCGTAGCAGACATTTACTGTTTTTTATTGATATTTCTAGAATGGTGCTATCCAATACAGTAGCCACTAGTCACATGTCACTGTTGAACACTTAAAATGTGGCTAGTGTGACTGGGGAATTAAATTTTTAGCTTTCTTTAATTTTAATTAAAATTTAAAAGCTGAAGTAGTATAAAGTTTTTTTTCTGTTCAATTCAGTTTTTAGTACAACTACATTTCATTCTAATCATTGCATTATGCAAAATATTGTTATATTGTAAGGCACTGGCTGAGTGTATGCTTGGTGTCTAGTACTAGACATAAGCATATCACTGATCTAATTGGTGACAATGAATTGATGCAATTTGAATGATTTCTTTCTGTGCATTTCTATAACATTGCAATGCATATTTGAATATTTTATGCAGGCAACATGAGTTGTAAATTGTAATTGAGTTTGTAAATTGCAAGTGGTAATTAAATGAAAATACATATTATTTTACGAGCAAATTTTTAAATTTAAAACAAAGGTATACTACTGATGCAGAATCTAATGGAGACACAGAAGTTGGTAATATGACCAGAATAGCAGGAAAAAAAAAAAAAAAGAAGAAGAGGCTGGCAGAAGGCACAACCATAAATTTTATACTGGATGGCAATTACAATTTGCTGTGGCAGAGAAAAACAAAAAAGATGTTTTGTTGTGGAAAAATATGTTAAAATAACTGGAAAATATTGAACCATTTTCAGCAAATAATACAGTGAACCTGATAAGCTTCCTCTCAATGTTCAAAAAATAATTGATGAAATTAGCTACCTGAAATCAGAATAAAATTTTGCACAACTGAAAAACTAAGTAAGTTTTAAAAGAATCTGAGATTGTATCTTTGGCCATTTATATTATGGCTTGGATTTTTTTTTTTTGGAATGTTTTATTGTATTTTAGACGAAAGTTTACACAGCAAACTAGATTCCCATTCAACAATTCATATACAAATTGTTCTGCGACATTGGTTGCTGTCCCTGCATTGTGTCAGCACTCTCCCCATTTTCACCATGGCCTCCCAGTTTCCATCCATCCAGTTCCCTGCCCCTCCTTGCCTTCTCATTTTTGCTTTTGAGTAAATGTTTGACAGTTTTATCTTGTACAGTTGTTTATTTAAAGGAGAACATTCCTCATGGGTGTTATTTTTTTATTTTTTAAGCCATTATATTATTTGGCTGAAAGGTGAACTCTGGGAGTGGCTCCAGTTCCAGGTTAAAAGGGTGTCTTAGGGCAATAGTCTTGGGGGTTCTTCTAGTCTCTATCAGTCCAGTAAGTCCGGTCTTTTTTTTTTTTTTTTAATGAATTTGAGTTTTGTTCTACATTTTTGTCCCAATCTAATCCGGACCTTTTATTGTGTCCCTGGTCAGAATGGTCGGTGGTGGTAGCTGGGCAGTGGTAGTAGCTGGGCACCATCTAGTTCTTCTGGTCTCAGACTAGAAGAGGCTGTGATTCATGTGGGCCATTAGTCCTATGAACTAATTTTGGCTTGGATTCTTGTGTGCGCGCGCGGGCGCACACACACACACACACTTTTAGATGAAGAGATGGTAAAAGAAATAATCATCTCAGTTGTGAAAATTTTGTTAGAAAATTATGAGGAAAAGACTAAGAAAGATTTTTTACAAAAAGTGATCTTCCATCAAGCTGTTAAATAAGTGCCCATAGAGTCAAAGAAAATATCAAAGACGAATTGGTTCAAAATTTGAAAAAGACTGGGTTTTAGCTGAGTCATGCCATAACAGAGACACCGTCCAATTAATACTGCGGGTATGTTTAGTCTCAAAAGACTTCCAAAGTCATGTGACATTGTCAATTCATGGCCGAAAACAATCAACCTCATGGCAGAGATTTTTTCTGTACCTTTTACATCTGACAAAGCACTTCAGTTACATATGAAAAACTCAGTTTCTGTCATGCCAAATGGCGCTCCAGATTTATTGGAATTTTAAAACAAGAGGCTGATGTTTCCCTCATTGTTCCGTTTCACTACATGATACATATTGAAAATATTCATGCACAGTTTTCAGAAGCAGGGTCTATGAAGAGTGTCGTGGGTACAGTTAATTTGTTCAGTATGTACGCATCAACACCAGTTAACAGAACTTTTGAAAGAAATGGAAGGTGATAAATGTAATGATCTCACGCTCTTTGCCAACATTCATTTGTTGAGTTAAGAAAGCATTTTACAAAGATTAACTATATTGTTATTCCTGATTCAAGATTTTCTTGAAACAGCAGGAAGGCTTGCTTGCCAAGTATTTAATAATCAAAAACAACAACAAATGGCACTGACTTACATTTTCTCACTGATATCACACTGCATATGAATGAGATACATGAGAAGCTACGAGGAAAATAAAACTCACTTTGACCTAGCAAGAAAGGTACAAGAATTTCTGTCGAAATGGAAACTTTGCATAATATAAAATCAATAATAATGATTTTACACATTTTAAAACATGGATTCACACGCAGAGGGTTTTCATTGGCATCACCAGCATTATATAAATTGCCTGCAAAAACTATAAGAACAGTTGGGAGAATATTTTGCTGATATTGAGACATTTAGAGTTACCATTCAATTTATGCAACACGTCTTTATATTCAATGTTAATAACACCGAGTTGACATAAGGCTTAGTGAATTTACTGAACTTGGACAGATATTCCTTTGAAGCTGATAAGCTGTTGCTTCAAAGTCAAACAATTTCTCTAATAAAGGTGTACCAGTGTTGTCAACGTGGAAGTGAGTGTTAACAGAAAATATTTTTCTTCCTACGTTTTTTATTCTTTGTAATCCTGGATCATTTACCCATTCCCTACTAGGGCAGCAAAGTTATTCCTGTTTACCTTATATCATAGTTATTTCTGTGTGTATCTCTTTTGGTTGTTGCAAAGATATGTGTATATATACATATATATATAGAGAGAGAGAGACAACGTGCCAATTCAATGTTTTTTATGTGAACAATTTGGTGATATCAATTACATTAATCAGGCTGTACAATCATCACCAATGATCACTGCCAAATTTTAAAGGAAAATAATTTTTTTGGTATTTGATTCAGGAATTGAAAAACATTTAAGTATGTTTGGAACAGCTGGGTATGCGATTGAACTTTCTGAACTGTAAATATAAACACAGATCAAGTATTTCCAGTGACAAGTTAGTATCTGAATTGAGACATGCTGTAAGTGTAAAATACACCCTGGATTTCAAAGTCTTAAAAACAATAACAACAAAGTAACATATCTCATTAATAATTTTTATATTGATTACATGTTGACATGATGATATTTTGGAAATATTGGAGTCAATAAAATATAATAGTTTCACCTGCTTCTTTCTACTTCTTTTGTTTTTAATGTGGCTACTAGAACATTTACATACATGGGCAAAACTATGAAGAGAGTAACAAGATCAGTGATTGCCAAAAGGTCAGAGGGAACACGGAGGGGATGGGTCCCACTGGGCATTTTACACCAGTGAAGCTATTCTGGATGATACTGTAATAGTGGACGCATGGTATGATGCATTTGTCAAAGCCCATAGGAGTATACAAAATCAAGAGTGAACCCTAATGTAGACTATAGATTTTAGTTAATAATAATGTATCAGTATTAGTTCATTAGTTGTAACAAATGTGCCACAGAAAAGCAAGACGTTAATAATAGGAGAAACTGGGGCGGGGTGGGGGGAGGCAAGGAGTGGTGGAAGGTAGAGGGAGTAAATGGAAGAAGGTCTCTGTACTTACTGCACAATTTTTCTATAAACCTAACATTAATCTTAAAAATAAAATCCATTTAAACATTGTGTACATGCCTGTACTGTTACTCTACTGGACACTGCTGACGTGGAATCTGTCCCTTCTTTCTAGCACCAGATCCTTCTGTAGGTGAATTACCCAATGTAATTAGGTCTGAAGAGAAGGCAGTTTAAGGTACTTGCCTCCCCTCTCAACTCCTACAATAGATACTGAAAAGCCAGATCCAAGGAGCTAGCTGTGAACCTGAGAGTCATAGGCTTAGTCATGGGACTTAGTTTCAGGGCTTCAAACTGGCTGATTCCGGTTTGAACCTCTGCTGGAAATTTGCGTTTCTAACCCAGATATACTGAATCCAAACCTATATTTTAACAAGATCCCCAGGTGATTCTTATGTATAATAAATTTTGAGACCCACTGCTCTACTCGTGGTTCTCAGAATTGGTCCCTAACCAGCAGTATTAGCATTGTCTGGGAACTTGTTAGAAATACAGATTCTCAGCAGGGGTTCAAACTGGAACTAACTGGTTCCAAGCCCTGCTTAGTTCCTTGGGTAAGTGGCACAGAGACAGAGGGAATGTTTGAAAGTCAAATTCAACACAGTGCCAGTGACAGTGTGTTGATCAAACTTTAGTTTCCCCAATTGCATTGCTGCTCCTAATGGGCACAGGGTGAAATGGATGTTAGAAACTCAAATGGAATCTCCACCAAAGAAGTGTAGCCAGGGGAAGATGATGAACCAGAAAAAGATGATGTCAAGCATCAATTCTGAAGGTTTAAAAAACCAAAAAACAAAACAAAAACAAACCCTTGCCATCGAGTCAATTCTAACTCATAGCGATCCTATAGGACAGAGTAGAACTGCCCCATGGAGTTTCGAAGGAGCACGTGGTGGATTCAAACTGCTGACCTTTTGGTTAGCAGCTGTAGCACTTGACCACTACGCTACCAGGGTTTCTGTCTGAAGGGTTAGGCAGTCTTAAAATAGAATAAACAATAAGGTTGGGAGTCAGGAAGATGGAAACAGGATGGAGGGGGGAGAATGAGTTATAACAAGAGCTCCGTGCATGCCTTACCAGCAGCCCTGCTAAGAAAACCATTCTCTGAATTTTGGAGTGAATATCCGGATTAATTAAAGAAAGAGAATCACCTGGCACCACCAATGTCATGGCAATCACGGAGAAACTAGTGAGAATTCCTGCTGACAAAAGGGAAGGTGCTACGGGCATGATCTCCTCCCTCCTTTCTTCTGCATGGGGGTGGTAGGCGGCGCTATGTAGAGGAATGGAAACAGGCTCTACCCATTTCCTGTTCCCTTATCCTACTTTCTCTATAGCTGAGGTCATGTGGCTCCCATTTATGGGGTGAATTCTGTTCTTAATCCAGAAGGATTTAGTGGTTCAGGAGTTCAGTCCCTCTGACTATTATTTCAGGTTTGACTAAGAGTCCAGCCTTATAACTGGGCTCCTGCAACTAAGTCCTCACCTTATGCCCTAGCTCTGTGGGCATTTCCCTTCTTCTCTTCTGTGCCTGAATCCCTGTCTTAACGTTTTGCTCAGCACGCAACATGTTCCTCCCAGAGCCTCAGCTCAGTGACCACAGCCCTACTCTCTGCCATCAACTGATGCTCAGCCCCTGCCTGATTACAAGGATCTCAGGTGCTCCTGGATTTTCCATTGCTTGGTCCACACACTCCATGTTGATAAAACTGCTTGATCTCTTACTTAAGAGACCTACTGAAGCTGACAATTCCTTTGAATACTCCATTCTGTCTACAGGTCTGAATTTCCTCACGTGGCCTTTGCCTACCGCCCTCCCCTAGTGTGCCTCCTATGTTGCTGCAGTTAACCCCCAAGCGTCTGGTCCTGTCAGGAGTCACAAGATCAAAGCCATTGATACAAGCAAGTCCTCTGTGATGATTATTCTGTTAGTTCTCCCTGCCTGGAAAAAAATTTTCTCAAAGGGACTCAGTCAAATTTAGTCAATTAATATACTTCTTTCCAATTTTTACTTTGATCAATACCATTTCAGTTTAGCAATTTCCCCCCCACCTTTCTCTCCTATTGTTTTTCTCAAGACACTAGGTTCCTCTGGTCACCCTCCCTTGATCGAATTCCACAAGGGCAGGAGTATTTGCTTGTTTAGCTCACTTGATGAATTCAAAGTGCCCAGAACAGTGCCTGGCATGTAGTAGGTGCTCAATAAATAATCACTGAATGAATGAAAACCACAATAAAACTATGATTTAGACTCCTCAGAAGGGTCAATGCACATTAGCAACGACTATTACTTATATTTACATATTACATGCAGGATAAATCTTACTTATATTGCCATAGGGAGTTTTTGTTTTAACCAGTAAGGAGCTTAAGAACATCCTCTAATATAAATGGCAAGTAGGTGTACATGAAACCAGGAACTCTCTCTTCTTCCACATTTTGATGTGGATTCCATGTCTAGCCTCCCTTTCGTACCATCACGGCTGACCAGTTTTACCCTGTCGCCAACCCAGCGCTAATCCAGCAGACCCCACCTGCCAGCCTTTTCTCTTAATTTTCCACCTGCTCTCTAAAAAAGTCTTCTAACTGGTCTTCCTGACACCCTTTCTCCCAGTTCCCACTCATCCTCTGCAAGTGGCTATTGATTGTCCTAACACTGAATTGTGTTGGAGAAAGCATGGGTGGCAGAGTGGCCGGAAGATGACTCATCACCAGGGTGTATGAAGATAGACATGACACGGCCAGAGACAGATCCACCTTCAGAAGGAACAGTCGCCATGGGGTCATGAAACACTGGCCTCTGTCTCGTAAGCTGTGTTTCAAACCTCACCCTCTTTCTCTTGTCTAGATTTGATTTCAACCCCATTCGACTCCTCAGAGTTTTGAGTTGATACTTCCTGTGGTTTCCTTATTTAGAACCCCAGGCAATGCTGGGCTGGATGGACTGACCCACGGCCCCAGTGTGAGTGATACTACCTGTTCCATTCCTCGGGCAGCGGAATGTCTTGAGAGCCAGGACACCTGGCTTCTAGGCCTGGCTCTGTCACTAGTTGCATGACTTTAGGCAAATCACATCACCTTTCTGGGCCTCAGTTTTCACACCTGAGAAATGAAGGGGTTGCATTAGATTAGTGATTCTCCACGTGTCTTTTTTTTTCCCCACCCGAACACAACCAGTAAAGTATATTTACTTATGAGAGACACGCCCATATACAACTCCTGGGTGCTAACTCTAATTCCATCCCTTTCTTCGCCACTCAAGAAAGTCTATCAGAATGCAAGAGAATAATAAAGAACATTTTTATATGTTTTATTTATATTTTAAAAAACAGTTAATGCGAGCTTTGTATACTGACTGTAATAGAGTTACATTCGTTGACGATTTAATTACCCATCTTCAGCATAAGAAAGAGAGAGAACACATGAAAGAAAGATGCACGCTTGAATAGTGTGGAATGAGCATGAGATGGGAAATGTGGACCTGCTAATTCCTCTGTTGGTCTTGGTTTTTGCACGCCTCCCATACTGTGAGGTTTTCATTGGGCTGAGAGTTATACTAATGTTTAAAGACATATTTTTAATACAAGGCCTCTAAATAGAAACCAATGACTGCAGATCATGTCCAACCAAAGAAATAAAAACCTGTACCTAGGCTGGGAGAACATTTGACAGAAAGCATATTATCTCCTGGGTCCCTTCCTTAGAGATTCTCGTGCGCAATTTTCATTGTGTAATTTTCGCCTTCCATACTGGCTCAATGACCCTCATATAAGATATGACTCTGCAGAGTCCTAGGCAGTCTTATTTACAGGTTTTGTGAGTCGCCCTTCACAATGGCTTGTTACGTGAACCAAGGTTGATAGCTGTTGAACTAGGTGATCTCTAAAGACTCTCCCAGCTCCAAACTGCTAAAAAAAAAAAAAAAAAAATAGCCTGCCTTAAGCATACTATAAGGTCCTTGAGTGGAACCAATGGTTTGCACTCCACTAACCTAAAAGTTGATGGTTGAAAACCACCCAGCATTGCTGTGGAAAAAAGGCCTTGCAATCTGCTTCCATAAAGATCACATCCAAGGAAATCCTATGGAGCAGTTCTACTCTGTTTCACGTAGGGTCACCACCAGTCAGGATCGATTTGACGACAACAGGTTTGGCTTGGGTTTTTGTTGTTGTTGATGTTGTTAAGCCTACTATGATCTACCTGGCTTCACTCTATCTAGTGCTATTTTTTCACACTCCTGCCTAAGAGGAGTGCTCCATTCTACTATATCAATAATTTTCCTTATCAACATTTGTACCTTTTAGTCATTATCCCTTGTCATTGTCTGTAAGATCCCTCTTGACCATGCCAATTCCTCCACTAGTACTTTGATTCAATGCCCTGCAACTAACCACCATTCGTTCTGTCATCTTTGTCTTCAACTTCTGTATGAGGACAAACAGAAGTTGAAGACAAAAATGACAGAATAAATGATGGTTCTCTTAGGGAACAGATCGTGTCTACTTTATTCA
Source organism: Elephas maximus indicus (assembly GCF_024166365.1). NCBI lineage: Eukaryota > Metazoa > Chordata > Mammalia > Proboscidea > Elephantidae > Elephas > Elephas maximus. The sequence continues at coordinate 84,840,491 of NC_064830.1, read as the reverse complement.
CCACTCTATTAACACTGTCAGCAACAGTGTCTGGCACAATAGGCACTTAATAAGCAGTTGTTTAGTAAATGAATGACTATGTGATTGAATGAGTAAACTACTGAATGAACCTATTCCTGTCTACTGGCTTCCTCCTTTAACATGTAAACATGTTCTAATCTTTTATGAGTACTCACACAAACACTTTTAAAAAATCAACAATCACTTCCATGTAGCTCTCTCCTAGCTTCAGGGTACTTGAAATATTTGTCAGCAATCACTGTTTCCAATTCCTCGCATCCATTTCTCCTCAAATCTCTGCAAGCTGGCATCTGTTGACCACCATACCAGTGAAGCTACTTCCACCAATACCAAAGATCCTACATATTAAATCCAATGGACACATTTTTTTGTCCTTGTTTTACTTGATTTTCTAACTCTAATCCTAAAAGAAGTTGATCCCAAAAGTAGCTCAATGAGTTTATTATTCTCATACAAGCAGAGAGGAGACAGAAATGACTTATGAATAGATGTATGGCAGTAAAAATAGCTATTGCTTTGGTTTTCCTAAGGTGATCAGTTTAAGGGAGACTAAATACAAAACCATTTAGAGATTACAGAGGTTAATTTATTTATTCATTCATTTATTAATTCAAACACACACATAATGAATCCTTTCAATGTGCCAGGCATTGTTCTGAGTACTAAGGATACAAAGATAATAAGACAAGGCATCAGATTCTGGTGACTGTGCTATCTAGCAATACAACAGCTAATTTTGAACTTTTCTTAAATAAAACTTTTTATTGACATGTAATATATTAAAAACCCAGTAGAAAATGCAAATATCCCAAACTTACTGGATCCATCGAGGCTGGAGGAACCCATGAAAATACTACCCTTAAATATTCTTTAAACCTTTAACCAAAACTATCCTCTGAAGTCATCTTTAAAGAACAGTTTAGCTCAATTAGAGAGAACAATGCCTTGGATATTGCACTGTTTTAAAAGATTATATATATGAGACCAAATTGACAACAGTAACTTTAACCAGAGTTGAGAAGACAGGAAGGCAGCGAGTCTAAGTTAATGGTGATGAAACAAGTTGAGTAGAAATAGCGAGATTGTTGACACAAATTGAAGAATGTAACCAATGTCACCGTTCGTGTAGAAATTTTTGAATGGGTCTATATTTTGCTCTGTATATTTTCAAAAAAAATAAAATAAAAATTTAAATAAATAAAATCTACATATAATAAATGTTCGGTTTGATGAATTTCCACAAACTGAACACACTGGTCTAGATAGAATCTGGATTAAGGAACAGAACAGCATCACAGAGCACCCCCTTTGCCCATTTCTGTATGTTACCTTACCTCAACAGTAACAATTATGCTGACTTTTGCAAAATGGGTAAGTGCTGTCTGCTTTTGTACTTTGTATAAATGGAATAATACTGAATGTACTCTTAGATGTCTTGATTCTTTGTATTTGTGAGATTCATTAATCTTGTGATGAGTAGTTGTAGATCATTCATTCTCATTGCTGTCTGAATTCTCTTTTAATAATATCTTTCTATATCCCCATGTGGAACCTTCCTTCCCATAGTAATTATGGTTCCCTTCCTCCCCAAAACATTCGCCATTCTCCCTCCCTACTTTTTCTTCATAACACTTATCACTGTCTAGTATAGTATACAATTTAACTTATTTACTTTATTTACTATCTCTCCCTGCCTACAGTGGAAGTTCCATGGAGTCAGATAGGTGCCCAATATATAACTCTTTAAACAAATGACGCTCAGCTATTTCTGCACGTTGCCCAGTACCCCCATGGCTGATGGGAATGTCATGACAGACCAGATGGGTCAAGACATGCAACAAAGTACCATTTAGCAGGAGAAACCAACCTGGTGTGGAGCCAGATGTGGCCTTCCTAAGATGGCATCTGTTTCCCAGCCATGAATACCAGTGTGAAAACTCTAAATAAAATGCTTGTAAATAAATTTTGATCCCTTGGGATATTGGAGAATTGGATGAGAACTTTCTGGTTTTACTTCATATGTTTTTACATCATTTGAATTTTTAATAATAAGCATTCATTGATTTAGTGAGTCAAAAATGAAAGAATAACATGCCACGATTAAGTAGAATTTACTGTAAAGACTGTTTAATATTTACAAATTGATATTTAAGATATCACAAAGTCCTAAATTTTATAAAAACCCCAAATGTAGTATTACAGAAATAGGACAGCACCTGCTTTATGGTGGGCACTCAAATATTTTTTGGCTGAATTAATGAAAATACATTAAAATGTTTAATCACTCCAATAGGTCAAATAAGAAAAAATGACATCATTTTGGTAATAAATGCTGAAAAGGCAGTAAAAAAAATTCAGCATCTATTCCTGATGAAAACCCTTGGCAAGCATTAAAGAAGGTTTCCATCGTATGCCTCTCTGCAAACTATTGCAATCTGGCTTTTGCTGGCACTCTGCCATTGAAACTGCTTTTCCCAAGGCCATCAGTGCCCTACATATTGCCAAATCCAATGCGCTTGGATGGGAACCAATAAATATGTAATGAATTAAGGACTAAATGATAAAAGGATCTCAGAACAACATCATACTTAACAGTTAAACAACAGAGTTGTCTCTTTAAAGTCAGAAACAAAACAAGGATGTGAGCTACTCCACTCATTTGATATTTTTCTGGAAATGAGCAAAAACAAGAGCAACAAAAAACACGAAAATAAAACACAAAGATGTAGCTATTGGAAACAAGGAGATAGAAAATTATCTTTCCTTGCATAAAAACCAGGAGAATCATCCAGAAATAATGAGAGTTTTGGAAGTTTACACAATAAATACATGAAGATTAATACTGTTCCCTAAATACCAAAAAATGGAATGTCTATGGAACAATCATCCATGTGTTTGTCAGTTTGTTGTGTTGCCATGATGTTGGAAGCTATGCCACTGGTATTCAAATACCAAGAAAGTCATCCATGGTGGACAGATTTCAGCTGAACTGACTAAGACAGACTGGGAAGAAGGACCTGGTGGACTACTTCTGGAAAGAATTAGCCAGTGAAAACCTTATGGATAGCACAGAACACTGTCTGATATAGTGAAGGAGGATCAGCTCCTCATGTTGGAAGGCACTCAAAAAACAACTGTGGAAGAGCTGTCTCCTCAAAGTAGAGCCGACCTTAATGGCATGGATGGAGTCCAGCTTTGGGGACCTTCATCTGCTGAAGTGGCATGACTCAAAATGAGAAGAAACAGCTGCAAACATCCATTTAATAAAAGGAATGTGGAATGTACAAAGTGTGAATCTAAGAAAATTGGAAATTGTCAAAAATGAAATGGAACACATAAATGTCAATATCCTAGGCATTAGTGAGCTGAAACGGACTGGTATTGGCCATTTTGAATTGTACAATCATGTGGTTTCCTATGCTGGGAATGAAAAACTGAAGAGGAATGGCACTGTGTTCATCATCAAAAAGAACATTTCAAGATCTATCCTGAAGTATAATATTGTCAGTGACAGGATAATATCCTTATGCCTACAAGGAAGACCAGCTAATATGACTATTATTCAAAGTTATGCACCAACCACTAAGGTCCAAAACGAAGAAATTGAAGATTTTTACCAACTTCTACAGTCTGAAATTGATCAAACATGCGATCAAGATGCATTGATAATTACTGGTGATTGGATGCAGAGGTTGGGAACAAAGATGATGAATCTGTAGTTGAAAAATGTGACCTTGTTGAAAGAAATGATGCTGGGGATCACATGATAGAATTTTGCAAGACCAACGACCTCTTCATTGCAAATACCTTTTTCAACAACATAAACGATGACTATACACGTGAACCTTGCCAGATGGAATACACAGATATCAATTTGGCTACATTTGCGGAAAGAGATGATAGAAAAGCTCAATATCATCAGTCAGAACAAGGCCAGAGGCCGACAGTGGAACAGACCATCAATTGCTCATATGCAAGTTCAAGCTGAAACTGAAGAAAATTAGACCAAGTCCACAAGAGCAAAAGTACAGCCTTGAGTATATCCCACCTGAATTTAGAGACCATCTCAAGAATAGATTTGACACATTGAACATTAATGACTAAAGACCAGATGAGTTATGAAATGACATCAACATCACACATGAAGAAAGCAAAGGGTCATCAAAAAGACTAGAAAGAAAGTAAAGATCAAAATAGATATGTCAGAAGAGACTCTGAAACTTGCTCTTGAACGTCAAGTAGCTAAAGCAAATGGAAGAAATGATGGAGTCAAAGAGCTGAAAAAAAGATTTCAAAGGGCAGCTGGAGAAGACAAAGTAAAGTATTATAATGATATGTGCAAAGACCTGGAGTTAGAAAACCAAAAGGAAAGAATACACTTGGCATTTCTCAAGCTGAAAGAACTAAGAAAAAATTCAAGCCTTGAGTTGCAATATTGAAGGATTCCATGGGGAAAATATTGAATGACTCACGAAGCATCAAAAGAAGATGGGAGGAATACACAGAGTCACTATACCAAAAAGAATTGGTCAATGTTCAATCATTTCAGGAGGCAGCATATGATCAAGAACCAGTGGTACTGAAGGAAGAAGTCCAAGCTGCACCGAAAGCAGTTGCAAAAAACAAGGCTCCAGAAATTGACAGAATACCAACTGAGATGTTTCAACAAACAGATACAGTACTAGAAGTGCTCACTCGTCTATGCCAAGAAATTTGGAAAACAGTTACCTGGCCAACCAACTAGAAGAGATCCATATTTATGCCTATTCCAAAGAAAGGTGATCCAACTGAATGAGGAAATTATCAAACTTTTTTTTTTATCATTAATATTGGAAACCCTGGTGGTGTAGTGGTTAAGAGCTACAGCTGCTAACCAAAAGGTCAGCAGTTTGAAACCACCAGATGCTCCTTGGAAACTCTATGGGGCAGTTCTACTCTGTCCTATAGGATTGCTATGAGTTGGAATCGACTCGATGGCAATGGCTTTTTTGGAGGTATCATTAATATCACACGCAAGTAAAATTTTGCTCAAGATCATTCGAAAATGGTTGCATCAGTACATCCACAGGGTACTGCCAGAAATTCAAGCCAGATTCAGAGTAGGATGTGGAATGAGTGATATCATTGCTGACGTCAGATGGATCCCAGCTGAAAGCAGAGAATACCAGAAAGATGCTTACCTGTGTTTTACTGACTATGCGAACGCATTGGACAGTGTGGATCATAACAAATTATGGATAACATTGTAAAGAATGGTAATTCCAGAATACTTAATTGTGCTCATGAAGAACCTGTATGTAGATCAAGAGGCAGTGGTTTGAACAGAATAAGGGAATACTGTGTGCTTTAAAGTCAGGAAAGGTGTGCGTCAGGGTTGTACCTTTCACCATACTTATTCAATCTGTATGCTGAACAACTAATCCGAGAAGCTGGACTATATGAAGAAGAATGGGGCATCAGGACTGGAGGAAGACTCATTAACAACCTGTGTTATGCAGACGATACAACCTTGCTTGTTGAAAGTGAAGACAATTTGAAGCACTTATTTTTTTTACCAATGAAGATCAAAGACTACAGCCTTTGATTACACCTCCACATAAAGAAAACAAAAATCCTAACAACTGGACCAATAAGCAACTTCATAATAAACAGAAAATACTGAAGTTGTCAAAGATTTCATTTCACTTGGATCCACAATCAACACCCATGGATGCAGCAGTCAAGAAATCTAATGACTTAAGGAGGCAGGGCCAAGATAGTGGAATAGGCAGATGCTTCCTGCGATCCCTCTTACAACAAAGACCCGAAAAAACAAGTGAAACGATTATATTTATGACAAGCTAGGAGCCCTGAACATCAAAGACAAAGTTAGAAAACAGACTGAGTGTCAGGGAGAGGGAGAGATGGTTCAGAAGCAGAGAGGAGTTGCTGGACCTGAATTGCCCGGAGCGCTCAGGCACCATTCCCAGGAGTGGCTGCAGTGGGCTTGTAGTAGCATTCGGCTGCAGTTTCCTCAGGGAGAAGCAGCCAGCTGCACAGCCTACTCACACCTCCAGAACCAGAGAAGAACAGTGCTCTTGGCAAAAGCTAAGTACTTGTGTATATTTTACCACATACCCTGCCCCCAAGCCAGCTTCAGAGGCTGTTGATTTCCCTGGGCCTGAGATAGACCCTTTTGAGCACCTGGAGCCAACCTCCCAGCTTTGGAGTAGTAATAAATGCACAATTGGGGGAAAAGATAATTTGCCAGCTCCACTAACCAGGGGAGCTCAGGAAAGAAGCAGCTCCTGTCCAAGCATAAATGGTCCATGGACTTTGAATACCTTTCCTCCCTGCATGGACCTGTGTGGGCCTATTTCAGGTGAATAGGCCCTTGTTGGCAGACTGCAACCGTTTCAGGTGTGCGGTGAAGAGGTGGGTGTTTGATATTTGACACCACTTTGCCTATTAAACAAGTCCTCACCTACCTACATCAGGGTCATAAGGACTGGTGGCTCCACTCAGGTCACCCAGCCACCCATGACAGGGGTCCAAGGATAACTGGTACCTCCCAGTCCTTACAACCAAAAGCACTGGGTGCCCATGGTCTATCTGAAGAGCCCACCCACCTGTATGCTCAACAGAACAGGGACATGCTTTCCTCACAGACATTCGGGGGACAGTTATCATCCCCCTGCCTTGTTCAGAGCATGACTCCCTGCTGCAGCCAGATACTGGTACCTACACCAATCATCCCCGCCCCTCTAAGACAGAGCCTGTACCACCACTTGATGATCAGCTACCTGGACATCTGAGCTGAATTCATACAAGAAAAGAGAATGGACTCCTAGACTGATATATGTGATAACAGCTCTAGCCATCTGGTGACAGGATGTCAGAGCTTCAAAGGTGAAAATAATCAAGCTAGCTCACTCAAGCAACCCATGTGGGCATACCAAAACAAAACAAAGTAATAAGGTAGGATACAGTAAGCAAACATAAACTAATACAATAACATAGATGGCTCAGAGACAACAGTCAATATCAAGTCACATACAGAAATAAACCATGATTGCCTCAACAAGCTGTCAAAACAAAGAATCAACAGATCTTCTAGATGAAGGTACCTTTCTGGAATTACTGGATGCAGAATTCAAAAGATTAATATACAGAACTCTTCAGGACATCAGGAACGGGATTAGAAAGGAGATAAGGCAATATGCAGAACAAGCCAAGGAACACACAGATAAAGTAGTTGAAGAAATTAAAAAGGTTATTCAAGAACATAATGAAAAATTGAATAAGCTGGAAAAATCCATAGACAGGCAGCAATCAGAAATTCAGAAGATTAACAATAAAATTACAGAATTAGGCAACTCAATAGAAAGTCAGAGAAGCAGAATTGAGCAAGTGGAAGGCAGAATTGGTGAGCTTGAAGATAAAGCACTTGGCACCAATATCCAGTGCTGTTGAGTCGATCAAATTTGAAGAAAAATCAGATAAGATAACTTAAAAAAATGAAGAAACCTTAAGAATCATGTGGGAGTCAATGAAGAAAAATAACCTACGAGTGATTGGAGTAACAGAACAGGAAGGGATAACAGAAAATACAAAGAGAATTGTTGAAGATTTGTTGGCAGAAAACTTCCCTGATATTGTGAAAGATGAGAAGATATCTATCCAAGATGCTTATCAAACTCCACATAAGGTAGATCTTAAAAGAAAGCCACCAAGACATATTATACTCAAACTTGCCAAAACCAAAGATAAAAAGAGAATTATAAGAGCAGCTAGGGATAAACTAAAAGTCACCTACAAAGGAGATTCAATAAGAATAAGCTCGGACTGCTTGGCAGAAACCATGCAGGCAAGAAGGCAATTGGGATGACTTATACAAAGCATTGAAGGAAAAAAACTGCCAGCCAAGTATCATATATACAGCAAAACTGTCTCTCAGCTATGAAGGTGAAATTAGGACATTTCCAGATAAACAGAAGTTTAGGGAATACATAAAAACTGAACCAAAACTACAAGAAATACTAAAGGGAGTTATTTGGTTAGAAGATCAATAACATCAGGTATCAACTAAATACTAGAACACTGGATACAGCAATCAGAGGTCAACTCAGGCAAAACCCACAAAAACAAATAAAGATAAAAACAAGCTTGAAACAGGGAAACAACGATGTTATTATGTAAAAGAAGACAATATTAAAACAATAAAGAGGGACTAAGAAATGTAGTCACAGATCTTTCATATCGAGAGGAAGACAAAGCAATACAAAGAAATAGAAGTTAGGTTAAAACTTAGAAAAAATAGGGGTAAATATTAAGGTAATGACAAAGGAGACTAACTGTCCTACTCATCAAAATAAAATACAAGAAAAAAATAGAGACTCAGCAGAAACAAAATCAACAAAAACGAATATGAGGAAAAGACAATATATAAACTACTCAGCACAAAAAATTAAGTGGGAAAAAGAAACTGTCAACAATACACACAAAAAAAGACATCAAAATGACAGCACTAAACTCATACCTATCTAATTACGCTGAATGTAAATGGACTAAATGCACTAATAAAGAGACGGAGAGTGGCAAAATGGATAAAAAAAAACACGATCTGTCTACATGCTGCCTACAAGAGACACACCTTAGACTTAGAGACACAAACAAACTAAAACTCAAAGGATGGAAAAAATATATCAAGCAAACAACAATTAAAAAACAGCAGGAGGGGGCGGAGCCAAGATGGCGGACTAGGCAGACGCTACCTCGGATCCCTCTTACAACAAAGACATGGAAAAACAAGTGAATCGATCACATACATAACAATCTACGAACCCTGAATAACAAACACAGATTTAGAGATGGAGAACGAACTAATACGGGGAAGCAGCGATTGTTTCCAGAGCCTGGAGCCAGCGTACCAGTCAGGTACGGCACAAGCACAGAGAGCGGCTCCACCCCCCTGAACTAACCCCGGGAGAGGGACCAGCCGGTTCCACGGGCGGTGTGGGACGCAGCCGGTAGGAAAAGTCCCCGGGAGGCAGTGACTGGTCTTGGAGCAGAAAGAGCAGTGTCCGAGCCGGGGAACCGTCCCGCAGGGATTTGGACTGGACGCAGGTACGGCATAAACACGGAGAGTTGCTCCACCCCCCTGAACTAACCCCGGGAAGGGGACCAGCCGGGTCGCGCGGGCGGCGTGGGACGCAGCCGGTAGGAGAAGTCCCTGGGAGGCAGCAACTGGTATTGGAGCGGGGAGAACAGCGTCCCAGCCGGGACACTCAGTCATGGCACAAGCACGGGGACCTGCTCCACCCATCTGAACTAACCCCGGGAGGAGGCCCAACTGGTTCTCGGAGGCGGCACGGCCACGCGGCTGGAGGGACGAGAAATCCCCGGGAGGCAGTAACTGATTTTGGAGTCGAGAATGCACCCTCCCAGTAGGGGAGCCTTGACGCTGGGCGTGGGGCTGGAAGCGGAGGATCTGACCGTGACTCCAGCGGGCCAGACCCCCCAGGGGCAATCTCCACACAGCCAGAACACATAGGCGACGTGCCCCGCAGGAGTCTCACATATAATAGTCATTCCAAGCAAGACAAGCAACTCTGGCTATATTCTGAGGTGCTACTCTCCTATCTCACTGTTCCCTCCCCCACCCATCCCAGGCGGCTTCATTAACATCTGAATAGCCTGAGCCAGAGCGAGAACTCTGATAGGGATCTGACTGCATTTTTTTTTTTTAGCGGATTTTCTGGAAAAACTAGTTTCCCAGTGATGGCTCGGAGACAACAATCCATATCAAACCACTTAAAGAAGCAGACCATGACAGCTTCTCCAACCCCCCAAACAAAAGAATCAAAATCTTTCCCAAATGAAGATACAATCTTGGAATTATCAGATACAGAATATAAAAAACTAATTTACAGAATGCTTAATGATATCACAAATGAAATTAGGATAACTGCAGAAAAAGCCAAGGAACACACTGATAAAACTGTTGAAGAACTCAAAAAGATTATTCAAGAACATAGTGGAAAAATTAGTAAGTTGCAAGAATCCATAGAGAGACAACATGTAGAAATCCAAAAGATTAACAATAAAATAACAGAATTAGACAACGCACTAGGAAGTCAGAGGAGCAGACTCGAGCAATTAGAATGCAGACTGGGACATCTGGAGGACGAGGGAATCGACACCAACATAGCTGGAAAAAAATCAGATAAAAGAATTTAAAAAAATGAAGAAACCCTAAGAATTATGTGGGACTCTATAAAGAAGGATAACCTGCGGGTGATTGGAGTCCCAGAACAGGGAGGGGGGACAGAAAACACAGAGAAAATAGTTGAAGAACTCCTGACAGAAAACTTCCCTGACATCATGAAAGACGAAAGGATATCTATCCAAGATGCTCATCGAACCCCATTTAAGATTGATCCAAAAAGAAAAACACCAAGACATAATATCATCAAACTCACCAAAACCAAAGATAAACAGAAAATTTTAAAAGCAGCCAGGGAGAAAAGAAAGGTTCCCTTCAAGGGAGAATCAGTAAGAATATGTTCTGACTACTCAGCAGAAACCATGCAGGCAAGAAGGGAATGGGACGACATATACAGAACACTGAAGGAGAAAAACTGCCAGCCAAGGATCATATATCCAGCAAAACTCTCTCTGAAATATGAAGGCGAAATTAAGATATTTACAGACAAACACAAGTTTAGAGAATTTGCAAAAACCAAACCAAAGCTACAAGAAATACTAAAGGATATTGTTTGGTCAGAGAACCAATAATATCAGATATCAGCACAACACAAGGTCACAAAACAGAACGTCCTCATATCAACTCAAATAGGGAAATCACAAAAACAAACAAATTAAGATTAATTAAAAAAAAAATACACATAACAGGGAATCATGGAAGTCAATAGGTAAAAGATCACAATAATCAAAAAGAGGGACTAAATACAGGAGGCATTGAACTGCCATATGGAGAGTGATACAAGGCGATATAGAACAATACAAGTTAGGTTTTTACTTAGAAAAATAGGGGTAAATAATAAGGTAACCACAAAAAGGTATAACAACTCTATAACTCAAGATAAAAACCAAGAAAAACATAACGACTCAACTAACATAAAGTCAAGCACTATGAAAATGAGGATCTCACAATTTACTAAGAAAAACGCCTCAGCACAAAAAAGTATGTGGAAAAATGAAATTGTCAACAACACACATAAAAAGGCATCAAAATGACAGCACTAAAAACTTATTTATCTATAATTACCCTGAATGTAAATGGACTAAACGCACCAATAAAGAGACAGAGAGTCACAGACTGGATAAAGAAACACGATCCATCTATATGCTGCCTACAAGAGACACACCTTAGACTTAGAGACACAAACAAACTAAAACTCAAAGGATGGAAAAAAGTGTATCAAGCAAACAATAAGCAAAAAAGAAGAGGAGTAGCAATATTAATTTCTGACAAAATAGACTTTAGACTTAAATCCACCACAAAGGATAAAGAAGGACACTATATAATGATAAAAGGGACAATTGATCAGGAAGACATAACCATATTAAATATTTATGCACCCAATGACAGGGCTGCAAGATACATAAATCAAATTTTAACAGAATTGAAAAGCGAGATAGATACCTCCACAATTATAGTAGGAGACTTCAACACACCACTTTCGGAGAAGGACAGGACATCCAGTAAGAAGCTCAACAGAGACACGGAATATCTAACTACAACAATCAACCAACTTGACCTCATTGACTTATACAGAACTCTCCACCCAACTGCTGCAAAATATACTTTTTTTTCTAGCGCACATGGAACATTCTCTAGAATAGACCACATATTAGGTCATAAAACAAACCTTTGCAGAGTCCAAAACATCGAAATATTACAAAGCATCTTCTCAGACCACAAGGCCATAAAACTAGAGATCAATAACAGAAAAACTAGGGAAAAGAAATCAAATACTTGGAAAATGAACAACACCCTCCTGAAAAAAGACTGGGTTATAGAAGACATTAAGGAGGGAATAAGGAAATTCATAGAAAGCAACGAGAATGAAAACACTTCCTATCAAAACCTCTGGGACACAGCAAAAGCAGTGCTCAGAGGCCAATTTATATCAATAAATGCACACATACAAAAAGAAGAAAGAGCCAAAAGCAGACAACTGTCCCTACAACTTGAACAAATAGAAACTGAGCAACAAAAGAATCCATCAGGCACCAGAAGAAAACAAATAATAAAAATTAGAGCTGAACTAAATGAATTAGAGAACGGAAAAACAATTGAAAGAATTAACAAAGCCAAAAGCTGGTTCTTTGAAAAAATTAACAAAATTGATAAACCATTGGCTAGACTGACTAAAGAAATACAGGAAAGGAAACAAATAACCCGAATAAGAAATGAGAAGGACCACATCACAACAGAACCAAATGAAATTAAAAGAATCATTTCAGATTATTATGAAAAATTGTACTCTAACAAATTTGAAAACCTAGAAGAAATGGATGAATTCCTGGAAAAACACTACCTACCTAAACTAACACATTCAGAAGTAGAACAACTAAATAGACCCATAACAAAAAAAGAGATTGAAACGGTAATCAAAAAACTCCCAACAAAAAAAAAGCCCTGGCCCGGACGGCTTCACTACAGAGTTCTGCCAAACTTTCAGAGAAGAGTTAACACCACTACTACTAAAGGTATTCCAAAGCATACAAAATGACGGAATACTACCCAACTCATTCTATGAAGCCACCATCTCCCTGATACCAAAACCAGGTAAAGACATTACAAAAAAAGAAAATTATAGACCTATATCCCTCATGAACATTGATGCAAAAATCCTCAACAAAATTCTAGCCAATAGATTCCAACAACACATCAAAAAAATAATTCACCCTGATCAAGTGGGATTTATACCAGGTATGCAAGGCTGGTTTAATATCAGAAAAACCATTAATGTAATCCATCACATAAATAAAACAAAAGACAAAAACCACATGATCTTATCAATTGATGCAGAAAAGGCATTTGACAAAGTCCAACACCCATTTATGATAAAAACTCTTACCAAAATAGGAATTGAAGGAAAATTCCTCAACATAATAAAGGGCATCTATGCAAAGCCAACAGCCAATATCACTCTAAATGGAGAGAACCTGAAAGCATTTCCCTTGAGAACGGGAACCAGACAAGGATGCCCTTTATCACCGCTCTTATTCAACATCGTGTTGGAAGTCTTAGCCTGGGCAATTAGGCTAGAAAAAGAAATAAAAGGTATCCGGATTGGCAAGGAAGAAGTAAAGTTATCACTATTTGCAGATGACATGATTATATACACAGAAAACCCTAAGGAATCCTCCAGAAAACTACTGAAACTAATAGAAGAGTTTGGCAGAGTCTCAGGTTATAAAATAAACATACAAAAATCACTTGGATTCCTCTACATCAACAAAAAGAACACCGAAGAGGAAATAACCAAATCAATACCATTCACAGTAGGCCCCAAGAAGATAAGATACTTAGGAATAAATCTTACCAAGGATGTAAAAGACCTATACAAAGAAAACTACAAAGCTCTACTACAAGAAATTCAAAAGGACATACTTAAGTGGAAAAACATACCCTGCTCATGGATAGGAAGACTTAACATAGTAAAAATGTCTATTCTACCAAAAGCCATCTATACATTTAACGTACTTCCGATCCAAATTCCAATGTCATATTTTAAGGGGATAGAGAAACAAATCACCAATTTCACATGGAAGGGAAAGAAGCCCCGGATAAGCAAAGCACTACTGAAAAAGAAGAAGAAAGTGGGAGGCCTCACCTTACCTGACTTCAGAACCTATTATACAGCCACAGTAGTCAAAACAGCCTGGTGTTGGTACAACAACAGACACATAGACCAATGGAACAGAATTGAGAACCCAGACATAGATCCATCCACGTATGAGCAGCTGATATTTGACAAAGGACCAGTGTCAATTAACTGGGGAAAAGATAGCCTTTTTAACAAATGGTGCTGGCATAACTGGATATCCATTTGCAAAAAAATGAAACAGGACCCATACCTCACACCATGCACAAAAACTAACTCCAAGTGGATCAAAGACCTAAACATAAAGACTAAAACGATAAAGATCATGGAAGAAAAAATTGGGACAACCCTAGGAGCTCTAATACAAGGCATAAACAGAATACAAAACATTACCAAAAATGATGAAGAGAAACCCGATAACTGGGAGCTCCTAAAAATCAAACACCTATGCTCATCTAAAGACTTCTCCAAAAGAGTAAAAAGACCACCTACAGACTGGGAAAGAATTTTCAGCTATGACATCTCCGACCAGCGCCTGATCTCTAAAATCTACATGATTCTGTCAAAACTCAACCACAAAAAGACAAACAACACAATCAAGAAGTGGGCAAAGGATATGAACACACATTTCACTAAAGAAGATATTCAGGCAGCCAACAGATACATGAGAAAATGCTCTCAATCATTAGCCATTAGAGAAATGCAAATTAAAACTACAATGAGATTCCATCTCACACCAGCAAGGCTGGCATTAATCCAAAAAACACAAAATAATAAATGTTGGAGAGGCTGCAGAGAGATTGGAACTCTCATACACTGCTGGTGGGATTGTAAAATGGTACAACCACTTTGGAAATCTATCTGGCGTTATCTTAAACAGTTAGAAATAGAACTACCATACAACCCAGAATATACCCTAGAGATACAAGAGCCTTCATACAAACAGATATATGCACACCCATGTTTATTGCAACTCTGTTTACAATAGCAAAAAGTTGGAAGCAACCAAGGGTAAATAAATTGTGGTATATTCACACAATGGAATACTACTCATCGATAAAGAACAGTGACGAATCTCTGAAACATTTCATAACATGGAGGAACCTGGAAGGCATTATGCTGAGCGAAATTAGTCAGAGGCAAAAGGACAAATATTGTATAAGACCACTATTATAAGATCTTGAGAAATAGTAAACCTGAGAAGAACACATACTTTTGTGGTTATGAGGGGGGGAGGGAAGGAGGGTGGGAGAGGGTTTTTTATTGATTACTCAGTAGATAAGAACTGCTTTAGGTGAAGGGAAAGACAACACTCAATACATGGAAGGTCAGCTCAATTGGACTGGACCAAAAGCAGTTTCCGGGATAAAATGAATGCTTCAAAGGTCAGCGGAGCAAGCGCGGGGGTCTGGGGAACATGGTTTGCAGGGACTTCTAAGTCAATTGGCAAAATAATTCTATTATGAAATCATTCTGCATTCCACTTTGAAATGTGGCATCTGGGGTCTTAAATGCTAACAAGCGGCCATCTAAGATGCAGCAATTGGTCTCAACCCACCTGGAGCAAAGGAAAATGAAGAACACCAAGCCCACATGACAACTAAGAGCCCAAGAGACAGAAAGGGCCACATGAACAAGAGACCTACATCATCCTGAGACCAGAAGAACTAGTTGGTGCCCGGCCACAATCGATGACTGCCCTGACAGGGAGCTCAGCAGAGGACCCCTGAGGGAGCAGGAGAGCAGTGGGATGCAGACCCCAAATTCTCATAAGAAGACCAAACTTAATGGTCTGACTGAGACTGGAGGAATCCCGGCGGCCATGCTCTCCAGACCTTCTGTTGACACAGGACAGGAACCATCCCTGAAGACAACTCATCAGACATGAAAGGGACTGGTCAGCGGGTGGGAGAGAGACGCTGATGAAGAGTGAGCTAATTATATCAGGTGTACACTTGAGATTGTGTTGGCAACTCTTGTCTGGAGGGGGGATGGGAGGATAGAGAGAGAGGGAAGCCGGCAAAATTGTCAAGAAAGGAGAGACTGAAAGGGCTGACTCAAGACGGGGAGAGTAAGTGGGAGTAGGGAGTGAGATGTATGTAAACTTATATGTGACAGACTGATTGGATTTGTAAACGTTCACTTGAAGCTTAATAAAAGTTATTATAAAAAAAAAAAAAAAAAAAAAAAAACTACAATGAGATTCCATCTCACACCAGCAAGGCTGGCATTAATCCAAAAAACACAAAATAATAAATGTTGGAGAGGCTGCAGAGAGATTGGAACTCTCATACACTGCTGGTGGGATTGTAAAATGGTACAACCACTTTGGAAATCTATCTGGCGTTATCTTAAACAGTTAGAAATAGAACTACCATACAACCCAGAAATCCCACTCCTGGGAATATACCCTAGAGATACAAGAGCCTTCATACAAACAGATATATGCACACCCATGTTTATTGCAACTCTGTTTACAATAGCAAAAAGTTGGAAGCAACCAAGGGTAAATAAATTGTGGTATATTCACACAATGGAATACTACTCATCGATAAAGAACAGTGACGAATCTCTGAAACATTTCATAACATGGAGGAACCTGGAAGGCATTATGCTGAGCGAAATTAGTCAGAGGCAAAAGGACAAATATTGTATAAGACCACTATTATAAGATCTTGAGAAATAGTAAACCTGAGAAGAACACATACTTTTGTGGTTATGAGGGGGGGAGGGAAGGAGGGTGGGAGAGGGTTTTTTATTGATTACTCAGTAGATAAGAACTGCTTTAGGTGAAGGGAAAGACAACACTCAATACATGGAAGGTCAGCTCAATTGGACTGGACCAAAAGCAGTTTCCGGGATAAAATGAATGCTTCAAAGGTCAGCGGAGCAAGCGCGGGGGTCTGGGGAACATGGTTTGCGGGGACTTCTAAGTCAATTGGCAAAATAATTCTATTATGAAATCATTCTGCATCCCACTTTGAAATGTGGCATCTGGGGTCTTAAATGCTAACAAGCGGCCATCTAAGATGCAGCAATTGGTCTCAACCCACCTGGAGCAAAGGAAAATGAAGAACACCAAGGCCACACGACAACTAAGAGCCCAAGAGACAGAAAGGGCCACATGAACCAGAGACCTACATCATCCTGAGACCAGAAGAACTAGTTGGTGCCCGGCCACAATCGATGACTGCCCTGACAGGGAGCACAGCAGAGGACCCCTGAGGGAGCAGGAGATCAGTGGGATACAGACCCCAAATTCTCACAAAAAGACCAAACTTAATGGTCTGACTGAGACTGGAGGAATCCCGGCGGCCATGTTCCCCAGACCTTCTGTTGACACAGGACAGGAACCATCCCCGAAGACAACTCATCAGACATGAAAGGGACTGGTCAGCGGGTGGGAGAGAGACGCTGATGAAGAGTGAGCTAATTATATCAGGTGTACACTTGAGATTGTGTTGGCAACTCTTGTCTGGAGGGGGGATGGGAGGATAGAGAGAGAGGGAAGCCGGCAAAATTGTCAAGAAAGGAGAGACTGAAAGGGCTGACTCAAGAGGGGGAGAGCAAGTCGGAGTAGGGAGTGAGATGTATGTAAACTTATATGTGACAGACTGATTGGATTTGTAAACGTTCACTTGAAGCTTAATAAAAGTTATTAAAAAAAAAAAAAACAGCAGGAGTGGCCGCATTAATTTCCAACAAAGTAGGCTTTAAAGTTAAATCCACCACAAAGGACAAGGAGGGACACTATATAATGATTAAAGGGGCAATACACCAGGAGGATATAACCATATTAAATATTTATGCACCCAATGACAGGGCTGCAAGGTACATAAAACAAACTCTAACACCACTGAAAAGTGAGATAGACAGCTCCACAATTACAGTAGGAGACTTCAATGCACCACTTTTGGTGAAGGACAGGACATCCAGAAAACTCAATAAAGACATGGAAGATCTAAATGCCACAATCAACCAAACTGACCTCATAGACATATACAGAACACTCCATCCAACAGTAGCCAAGTATACTTTCTTTTCTAGTGCACATGGAACATTCTCTAGAATAGACCACATATTAGGTCATAAAGCAAGCCTCAGCAGGATCCAAAACACTAAAATATTACAAAGCATCTTCTCTGAGCATAAGCCATAAAAGTAGAAATCAACAACAGAAAAAGCAGGGCAAAGAAATCAAACACTTGGAAACTGAACAATACCCTGCTCAAAAACGACTGGGTTATAGAAGACACTAAGGATAAAAAAAAAAAATTTTTTTTCATTAAGAATGGAATAAAGAGATTCATAGAATCCAATGAGAATGAAAACACTTCCTATCAGAACCTTTGGGACAAAGCAAAAGCAGTGCTCAGAGGTCAATTTATATCAATTAATTCATACATACAAAAAGAAGAAAGGGACAAAAATCAAAGAACTATCCCTACAACTTGAACAAATAGAAAGAGAGCAACAAAAGAAACCTTCAGGCACCAGAAGAAAGCAAATCATAAAAATTAGAGCAGAATTATATGAAATAAATAGAAAACAGAAAAACAACTGAAAGAGTTAACAAGACCAAAAGCTGGTTCTTCGAAAAACTTAACAAAATTGATAAACCACTGGCCAAAATGACAAAAGAAAAACAGGAGAGGAAGCAAATACCTGAATAAGAAATGAGATGGGCGATATTACAACAGACCCAACTGAAATTAAAAGAATCGTATCAGATTACTATGAAAAATTGTACTCTAACAAATTTGAAAACCTAGAAGAAATGGATGAATTCCTAGAAAAACACTACCTACCTAAACGAACACAGAGGTAGAACAACTAAGTAGACCCATAACAAAAGAGGAGATTGAAAAGGTAATCAAAAAACTCCTCCCCCCCCAAAACAAAAGCCCTGGTCCAGAGGGCTTCACTGCAGAGTTCTACCAAACTTTCAAAGAAGAGTTAACACCACTATTACTAAAGGTATTTCAGAGCATAGAAAAGGACGGAATACTACCAAACTCATTCTATGAAGCCAGCACATCCCTGATACCAAAACCAGGTAAAGACTCCCCACAAAAAGAAAATTACAGACCTATAGCCCTCATGAACTTAGATGCAAAAATCCTCAACAAAATTCTAACCAATAGAATTCAACAACATAACAAAAAAATAATTCACCATGACCAAGAGGGATTCATACCAGGTATACAGAGAGGGTTCAACATTACAAAAACAATTAATTTAATCCATCATATAAATAAAAGATAAGAACCACATGATTTTATCAATTGATGCAGAAAAGGCATTTGACAAAGTTCAACACCCATTCGTGATAAAAATTCTCAGCAAAATAGGGATAGAAGGAAAATTCCTCAACATAATAAAGGGCATTTATACACAGCCAACAGCCAACATCACTCTAAATGGAGAAAGTCTGAAATCATTCCCCTTGAGATCAGGAACCAGACAAGGATGCCCTTTATCAGCACTTTTATTCAACATTGTGCTGGAGGTCCTAGCCAGAGCAATTAGGCTAGATAAAGAAATAAAGGGCATCCAGATTGGTAAGGAAGAAGTAAAAATATCTCTATTTGCAGATGACATGATCTTATATACAGAAAACCCCCAAGAATTCTCAAGAAAACTACTGAAACTAATAGAAGAGTTTAGCAGAGTAGCAGGATACAAGACAAACATACAAAAATCAGTTGGATTCCTCTACACCAATGAAAAGAACATCGAAGAGGAAACCACCAAATCAATACCGTTTATAGTAGCCGCCAAGAAGATAAAATACTTAGGAATAAATCTTACCTGAGATGTAAAAGACCTACACAAAGAAAACTACGAGACACTACTGCAAGAAACCAAAAGAGAAATACATAAGTGGGAAAACATACCTTGCTCATGGATAGGAAGACTTAACATTGTAAAAATGTCTATTCTACCAAAAGCGATATATAGATACAGTGCAATACCAATCCAAATTCCAACGATATTTTTTTAATAATTGTGCTTTAAGTGAAAGTTTACAAATCAAGTCAGTCTCTCACACAAAAACCCTTGCTACACACTCCCAATTACTCAACCCCTAATGAGACAGCCTGCTCTCGTCCTCCACTCTCTCTTTTCGTGTCCTTTTCGCCAGCTTCTAACCCCCTCCACCCTCTCATCTCTCCTTCAGGCAGGAGATGCCAACAGAGTCTCAAGTGTCCACCTGATCCAAGAAGCTCACTCCTCACCAGCATCCCTCTCCAACCCATTGTCCAGTCCAATCTGTGTCTGAAGAGTTGGCTTTGGGAATGGTTCCTGTCCTGGGGCAAAAGAAGGTCTGGGGGCCATGACCACCAGGATCCTTCCAGTCTCAGTCAGACCATTAAGTCTGGTCTTATGAGAATTTGGGGTTTGCATCCCACTGCTCTCCTGCTCCCTCAGGGATTCTCTTTTGTGTTCCTGTCAGGGCAGTCATCAGTTGTAGCGGGGCACCATGTAGTTCTTCTGGTCTCTGGATGATGTAGTTTCTGGTTCATGTGGCCCTTTCTGTCTCTTGGGCTCGTAATCACCCTGTGTCCTTGGTGTTCTTCATTCTTCTTTGATCCAGGTGGGTTGAGACCAATTGATGCATCTTAGATGGCTGCTTGCTAGCATTTAAGACCCCAGATGCCACTCTTCAAAGTGGGATGCAGAATGTTTTCCTAATAGATTTTATTATGCCAATTGACTTAGATTGAAACCCTGAAACCTTGGTCCCCAGACCCCTGCCCCTGCTACGCTGGCCTTCGAAGCATTCAGTTTATTCAGGAAACTTCTTTGCTTTTGGTTTAGTCCAATTGTGCTGATCTCCCCTGTCTGTGTGCTGTCTTTCCCTTCACCTAAAGGAGTTCTTTTCTACTATCTAATTAGTGAATATGGCTCTCCCACCCTCCCTCCCTCCCCCCTCTCGTAACCACAAAGGAATGTTTTCTTCTCAGTTTAAACTATTTCTCAAGTTCTTATAATAGTGATCTTATACAATATTTGTCCTTTTGCAACTGACTAATTTCACTCAGCATAATGCCTTCCAGGTTCCTTCACGTTATGAAATGTTTCACAGATTCCTCACTGTTCTTTATCGATGCGTAGTATTCCATCGTGTGAATATACCATAATTTATTTATCCATTCATCCATTGATGGGCACCTTGGTTGCTTCCATCTTTTTGCTATTGTAAACAGTGCTGCAATAAACATGGGTGTGCATATATCTGTTCGTGTAATGGCTGTTATTTCTCTAGGATATATTCCAAGGAGTGGGATTGCTGGATCATATGGTAGTTCTATTTCTAGCTTTTTAAGGAAGTGACAAATCGATTTCCAAAGTGGTTGTACCATTTTACATTCCCACCAGCAGTGTAGAAGTGTTCCAATCTCTCCACAGCTTCTCCAACATTTATTATTTTATGTTTTTTGGATCAATGCCAGCCTTCCAATGATATTTTTTAATGAGATGGAGAAACAAATCACCAACTTAATATGGAAGGACAAGAGACCCCAGATAAGTAAAGCATTACTGAAAAAGAAGAACAAAGTGGGAAGCCTCGCTCTACCTGATTTTAGAACCTATTATACCACCACAGTAGTCAAAACAGCCTGGTACTGGTACAACAACAGATATATAGACTAATGGAACAGAATTGAGAATCCAGATATAAATCTATCCACATATGAGCAGTTGATATTTGACAAAGGCCCCAAAACAGTTAAATGGGGAAAAGACAGTCTTTTTAACAAATGGTGCTGGCATAACTGGATATCCATCTGCAAAAAAATGAAACAAGTCCCATACCTCACTCCATGCACAAAAACGAGCTCAAAATGGATCAAAGACCTAATTGTAAAATCTAAAACGATAAAGATCATGGAAGAAAAAATAGGGACAATGTTAGGAGCCCTAATATATGGCATAAACGGTATATAAAACATTATAAAGAACGCAGAAGAAAAACTAGATAACTGGGAGCTCCTAAAAATCGAACACCTATGCTCATCCAAAGACTTCACCAAAAGAGTAAAAAGACTACCTACAGACTGGGAAAAAGTTTTTAGCTATGACATTTCTGATCAGCGTCTGATCTCTAAAATCTACATGATACTGCAAAAACTCAACTGCAAAAAGACAAATAACCCATTTAAAAAGTGGGCAACTGTTATGAATAGACACTTCACTAAAGAAGACATTCAGGTAGCTAACAGATATATGAGGAAATGTTCATGATCATCAGCCATTAGAGAAATGCAGATCAAAACTACAATGAGATTTCATCTCACTCCAACAAGGCTGGCATTAATCCAAAAAACACAAAATAATAAATGTTGGAGAGGCTGTGGAGAGATTGGAACACTTCTACACTGCTGGTGGGAACATCAAATAGTAGAACCACTTTGGAAATTGATTTGGCGCTTCCTTAAAAAGCTAGAAATAGAACTGTCATACGATCCAGCAATCCCACTCCTTGGAATATATCCTAGAGAAATTAGAGCCTTTACACGAACAGATATATGCACACCCATGTTTATTGCAGCACCGTTTACAATAGCAAAAAGATGGAAGCAACCAAGGTGTCTATCAACAGATGAATGGATAAATAAATTATGGTATATTCACACAATGGAATACTACGCATCGATAAAGAACAGTGAGGAATCTGTGAAACATTTCATAACATGGAGGAACCTGGAAGGCATTATGCTGAGTGAAATTAGTCAGTTGCAAAAGGACAAATATTGTATAAGATCACTATTATAAGAACTTGAGAAATAGTTTGAACTGAGAAGATAACATCCCTTTGTGGTTACGAGAGGGGGGAGGGAGGGAGGGTGGGAGAGGGGCATTCACTAATTAGATAGTAGAAAAGAACTCCTTTAGGTGAAGGGAAAGACAGCACACAGTACAGGGGAGATCAGCACAACTGGACTAAACCAAAAGCAAAGAAGTTTCCTGAATAAACTGAATGCTTTGAAGGCCAGTGTAGTAGGGGCAGGGGTCTGGGTACCATGGTTTCAGGGGACATCTAAGTCAGTTGGCATAATAAAATCTACTAAGAAAACATTCTGCATCCCACTTTGAAGAGTGGTGTCTGGGGTCTTAAACGCTAGCAAGCGGCCATCTAAGATGCATCAATTGGTCTCAACCCACCAGGATCAAAGGAGAATGAAGAACACCAAGGCACAAGGTAAATATGAGCCCAAGAGACAGAAAGGGCCACATAAACCAGAAACTACATCATCCTGAGACCAGAAGAACTAGATGGTGCCCAGCTATAACCAATGACTGCCCTGATGGGAACACAACAGAGAACCCCTGAGGAGTTCTCTTTGTCCTTTTGCAACTGCCTAATTTCACTTAGCATAATGCCTTCCAAATTCCTCCAAGTTATGAAATATTTCATGGATTCATCATTGTTCTTCATCGATGCGTAGTATTCCATTGTGTGAATATACCATAATTTATTTATCCATTGATTCGTTGATGGGCACCTTGGTTGCTTCCATCTTTTTGCTATCGTAAACAGTGCTGCAATGAACATGACCAGTCCCTGGAGAAGGATATCATGCTTGGTAAAATAGAGTGTCAGCAATAGAAAGGAAGACCCTCAATGAGGTGGATTGATGCAATGGCAGCAGCAATGGGCTCAAGCATAATAATGATCATGAGGATGGCACAGGAATGGGAAGTGTTTCATTCTGTTGTACTTAGGGTCACTATGAGTCAGAACTGACTCAATGGCACCTAACAAGAACAACAACTTGGAACAATGGGTGCTGAGACCATTTGAGAAAGTAAAATATCAAGAAGGCACAGGGTCCCATAAATAAGTAAAACAGTTTAGGTGAAGAATACAGAATTCCGACATTACAAGATAAGAGAGAAAAAAAATCGTACAGAGAATAAGATTTCTATGTCGGTTGACTGTTGCTGAAATGTTGGCCACTCGAGCCCACCAGAGGCACCTCAGAAGACAGGCCTGGTGATCTGCTTTCAAAAGTTCACAGTCTGGAAAACACTATGGAGCAGTTTCACTCTGCACGCATGGGGTCACCATGAGTTGAAATTGACTTAACGATAACCAATAATATCGACCAATAAGGAGTCTGGATTTTATTTTAAATGTGAAGGGAAGTCACTGGAAGGTTTTGAGCAGGGATGTCACGTGATCTAATTTAAAAGAGCATTGGGGAAGCTGTAAGATTAGTAGTCTGTAGTGAGGAGGAGTATGAATGGAAGTAGGTAGACCAGTTGAGAAGTCATCTGACTAGTCCAGGTAAAACTGGCTTGGAAGAGGATGGTAGCAGTGTAACGACAGAAGTGAATAGTTGGGAGATACACCTTGACAGTAGGTTCAAAGAACTTAATTATGGATTGGGTGTGAGATATGAGGTAATGTGGAATCAAGGAGGACTTCTATGGTTTTAGCCAAAATAATTAAATGAATGGTGATGAAATTTTTTGAGATGGGAAAGATGGGAGATAGGGTTGTTAAGGATGAACGGGTTTGTTGACGGAAAATAAAGCATTCTGGTTTGAATTTGTAAAGTTTGGGAGGCCTATTAGATACGCAAGGGGAGAAGAGAAGTGGGCAGCTGGATATGGAAGACTAGAGGTTTTATCCGCATGCAGATGATACTTACAGATATGAGAGTTAAGATAACACAAAGAAAGAATATAAATGAAGTGGAGAGGAGGCCTGAGGATGGAACCCCTGGGGTACTCCAATATTTAGGATAAATGGGAAGAAAAGGACCAACAAACAAAAGGACTAGTAAGTAGTAGCCAATGTGGCAGGAAGCAAACTGAATGCGGTGTCCTGGAACTCAAGAGAAAAAAGTGATTGTGTCCAATGCTACTGAAGACTGAGAAAGATGATGACATAGACTTGGCCATTGGATTGGCAAACTGAAGGCCATTTATGACCTTCCCTAGAGAAGTTTTGTGGTAGTTGTAAAAATCTACTTGGAGTGGGCAATTGTGGGGCCTGGGCCAAAATACAGTGGCAGTTTACACACTGTAAATCTAAATATTTAAAAATTTTCAGTCAAACAAAATGCTAAATAAAATAAGTATTCTCCTACCTGGACAAATATATATTCATTATATGTATTTGGAAAGCAAAGTTCAAATTTAGAATTCTCTGATTCCTTGAGTTTCTCACCAGAACATAGTGGCATAGAGAGAACCAGTCACCTGACCCACTCCCCTCTTTTTTCCTTCCCCCATTTGCACATACAGGTATGGATCCCACAGACTGAGCATCCAAGCTCCACCTACATACCCTTCCCCAACCCCACCACCGCCCTAGCAAACAGCTTTCTCCTGGGCATGGAGATACATACCTCAGATCTGGGGAAGAGCTCTGGGAACTGGCTTGGGGCCATTTAGTCAGGGGATTTCAAGGTTCTATGTATTTTGACTGTGGTCTGGGAGAGGGCTAATCTCTGAGTGGGCATGTTCTTTTGGCTTTGTGAATCCCTTGCCTCTTAGGGAGGGGTCAGCCTGGGATCCTCTAAAGCATAGGAATCTGGGCAGGGGTTTAAGGGCGGTATCGGCAAGAGTTAAAGAGAAAATGGGAGAATATGAGGTAAGGTCACAAGAAAGCAAATACAGACAACTTTTTGAGGAAATTTTTACTATAGTAGGGTAGTAGCTAAAGAGAAGGGAGTCCCTAAGAGGCATGAATAGTTGGCAGTTCGGATCCACCCAGAGGTACCTTGGAAGACATCTGCTTCTGCAAGTTACCTTGGAAGACATCTGCTTCTGCAAGGTCACAGCCTTGAAAACTCTATGGAGCAGTTCCACCTGGCACACATGGGGTTGCTATGAGTTGTAATCCGCCCAACGGCAATTATTAATAACAGCGAAAGGGAAACGGTGAGCCAATGAAAGCTTTGTTTTGTGTCTTTAAGATGGGATAGCACAGTGCTTTTGCATGCTAATAGAAACAATCCAAAGCAAAACCCATTGCCATCAAGTGGATTCTGACCCATAGCGACCCTGCAGGACAGGGTAGAACTGCCCCACAGGGCTTCCAAGGCTGTAAATCTTTACAGAAGCTGACTGCCACATCTTTCTCCTGAGGAGCAACTGGTGGGTTCCAACTGCCGACTTTTTGGTTAGCAGCTGAGCACTTTAACCACTGTGCCACCAGGGCTCCTTCGGAAACAATCCTGTGGAGGGAAAAGTTGTTGAGCGAAGAGAATGGGCATCATTTTAAAAGCAGAGTCCTTGAGCAGGTGAGAGGACTGGGATCTAAGGCTTGAGTGAAGGAGGTGGCCTATAGAGGGCCATGGACAACTGTAAGAAGAGAGAGAGCAGATGAAATAAGCCCAGATGTAGGTAGATTGGTAGAGCGGGCAGTAGAAAGGAAACAAAATCATTCTTTTCTAATTGCTTCTATTTTCTCAATTAAATAATGAGATCATCCATTGGGAGCAATCAGAGACAACTTGTGAAAGAGTAATCTGGGAAAAAGGGAAAGTAAATATATTAGGGAAATGTAATATTGGAGGACAGTGCTGGGGGATCGCTGGAGATTTGTGGACGTAAATTGAACACAAAACAAATCAGTACAATTGTATGTGTTTTTCTTCCTGCTACTCTCAGTTGCCTGATTACAGACAAGTGAATTAGGCGGAGAGTTGGGTTAAGACAGTTGAATTGACATGAAATGTTTTGTGACTTTAATTAAAAATACATACTAGAATTTGATTGATTTAGACTGAAACCGAATGTTTAAGAACTTCCAGATAAGTTAGTAAATAATTTCAGACTTCTTAGGTTTGTAAGCACGGTTGAAGCACTTACAGCAATTGTGCTTGTTAGATTTATAAGTCAGCGTTGTCAGATGTTTGAGGCACTTAAGAGATTCAAATTTGTGATTGTGGTTAAAAATGTCAAAGCTTGGGGGAATGTTATTAATCAAGTTTGTAAATGATGTTAAATATTTAGGGGAATTTACTATGTCAAATTTATCAGCTAATTTAGCATTGGTACGAGAACAAATAAAAATTAGTTGTTGACTTTAGACAAGATTTACTATGTTTATAAATACAATAATATGATCTATGTCTTTAGATTTACAACTATAATACATTGAGCATTAGTTCAGATGCAAGTAACTGTAAATATACTCTTCTATGCAAAAAAGGCCCAACTTCAGATGCTAAAAATGTGCCTCATTATTGGGGCAGATTAACCAGTAAGCAAGATACATACAGGCTTACTTGTGTACATCTTTGATGTGGTGAAAACAGGTGAGACTACACTACAGATTAGTAAATAGGCACAAGTAAGCCGTACATACCTTGCTTATTGGGTAATCCTTCCCTGCTACCATGTTAATATCTGAGCACGAGTGTCTACGCCCCCTAAAAAACAAAACAAAAATAAACCCACTGCCCTCAAATCCATTCTGACTCATAGCGACTCTGTTAGGACAGAGTAAAACTGCCCCATAGAGTTTCCAAGGCTGTAATCTTCATGGATCAGTAAGCAACTGGATCAATGAGCAACATCCCAGTAAAGCAGAGAAAATATTGACGTTGTCAAGGATTTCATTTTGCTTGGATCCATAATCAACACCCATGGAAGCTGCAGTCAAGAAATCAAATGACATATTGCATTGGGCAAATCTGCAGCAGAAGACCTCTTTAAAGTGTTAAAATGCAAAGATGTCACTTTGAGGACCAAGATGCACCTGACCCAAGCCATGGTATTTTCAATTGCCTCATATGCATGCGAAAGCTGGACAATGAATTAGGAAGACTGAAGAAGAATTGACGTTTTTGAATTATGGTGTTGTTGACAAGGAATATTGAATATACCACAGACTGCCAGAAGAATGAACAAATCTGTCTTGGAAGATGTACAGCCAGAATGCTCCTTAGAAGCTAGGATGGCGAGACTTCGTCTCACATATTTTGGACATGTTATCAGGAAGGACCGGTCACTGGAGAAAGATATCATGGTTGGTAAAGCAGAGAGAGGGTCATCAAAAAAGAGGAAGATCCTCAATGAGATGGACTGACACAGTTGCTGCAACAATGGGCTCAAACATAGCAATTATTGTGAAGATGGCACTGGACTGGGCAATCTTTCAATCTGTTGTAAACAGGGTCTCTATGAGTCGGAATTGACTCCATGGCACCTAACGACAACAACAATCTTTACTGAATCAGACTGCCACATCTTTCTCCCGCAGAGCTGCTGGTGGGTTCCAACCTCCAACCTTTTGGTTAGCAGTTAGTTGAGCACTTAACCACAGCACCACCAGGGCTCCTCTCCTACTTCCCCTACTTACCCAAAATTCCACTAAAATGACAGAAAAATATATATAGTATATTTATACATACAAACTTTATATATAGATCTGTAGTTGTTGAAAAACATGAAAGAATCCCATTAGTAGATTGATAGGAATTGTGAGGCATTCCTGTAAGAGAGAATCCGTAATGTTTAAATCAGTGGCAAAACCGTGATAGAGAAACTTGACACTAAACACTCCTGAGGGAAGGTGGTTCTTCCCAAAGAAGCCTCAGGGAAAACCAGGATTAGAGTAAACAAATATAAAGAGAGAGGGATGGGTCTCCCAGGGCAGTCGTTAAGGTAATTAATTATAAGGCTGCACTTGGCTTGGCTGGGTCAGACAGGAAGCCTTTCTTCCCAGCAGCTCCAGGTGGATTAAGCTCCCAGGACAAAGACCCCAGGAGTACTTTCTGAACAAGGGAATAAATAATTTGACTGGGGAGGGCTCTGCCCTTGAGGGTTGGCCTGGTGGGGAAGCTCAGCTTGTTCCTTTACAGGGACTCTGGAACAAAATGGGCTTTAGGTTGGGAGGAAAAAGAAGGGCCATCACCGATGTCTGCTCCCAGAGTAGGCACGGGGGCTGAAGACAGGCAGCAGTGCTCCAATAATATTTAGCTACCCAGAAGGACGCAGCATCCCACATGGAGAATATAAACAACTTGGTCTGGCAGTATATTTATCCACATCCCTTATGATTCCAGGAATTGGCCCCTGGAGTAAGAACAGGAATTCTCATTTGGACTGATTGATGCTCCAGTGCCCAATACCGCAGATTTTAGAGAAAGGGAGTTGTGGATACAAGAAACACACAATCTTAAAAAACCGGTAAATATATATAAATAAATGCAGATATGTATATTGTGGCGGGGGGAGATCAAAATATGGCCCTAGAATGTCATGATTTCATTATTAGGGTGGGGCAGGAAAAGATATAAAAGTACACTAATGAGCTTGAATTGTCCCAGGGGAGACTATAGATAAAAAAGTAAATCTAGAGAGTGATAGGAAGATATCTGTGGGAAAGTTTAAAATAATTTGGAATGGCCCCATGAGGGTGGCTTCTGGGGTGCTGGCAAGTTAATTTCTTAACATAAGAATTTTAATTTTCATTTGCTTTATGTTCTTTTTTCTAGCTGTGTTATATTTTTGTACATGTACTATTTTATAATAAAATATTTAAAAAACAAACAAAAATCAAGAGCGGCCATTAGAGATGTGATTCTTAAACCTGGATGCACATTAAATCAACCTGGGGAGCACACCTCAAACAAAATAAATTAAAATATCTGAGATGAGGTCAGATATAAGTATCTGAGAACTACTGAACTGGAGGAATAAAATACAAATGAACAAATATAATGAGAAAAAAAATCTGTTGCCATCGAGTTGATTCCAACTCAGCAAACATTAATCACAATAATTATGAATGGGCTAGATTCTACTGTTAAAAGACAGAACTCAAACGAGAACACCAACATCTAAGTTTTCTTCATTTCTCAGGACTCCTACTTTGACATTGGCTCTGTTCTCAAATTCCTTGTAGCTGCACAGTCACTGTAGCAAATATTGTCCCTTCATTCTTTTTAGGTTCACATTAACAAGGAAAGAACTTTTGAGTCTGTCCCAGAAGTCTCCACAGAAGTTTCACGGTATCTCTTTCTTTCTAATGTGGACATGTGGTTATCCCTGACCCAATCACTGTGACCAGGAGAGTTGCAGGCTTTAATTGGCCAGAACTAAGTCACATGTACACACATCCCCTGCCCCAAACTTGGGTGCAGTTAATTCTACCAGAACTACATGGGATGAAGAGTGTGTGGAGAGGTGTATCTTCTAACAAAAGTAGAAGTATGGTATATAGAAGCTATGCAATCAAAACAAAAAGTATGGTATATAGAAGCTATGCAATCAAAACAAAAAACTTCCATAATGAAAATATAGACTTAAGACAACAGAAAACAAACAAATGAAAGCTACACCAATGTGGGTAGGTTCGAAGTAGAAGTTAAGAGATGGAACCTCGTTGAAAAAAAAATCATGCTCTGCTGAAACAGTTGTCTGTGGCCTTTACTGTGTTTGGGAATGGAGCTCTTAGCGGAAACAGGCAAGCTCAGTCAATATCCATGGATCCTAGTCCATCCTATATCCCCAAAGAATTATCCGTAGTTCACATCTCTCTCTCCACATATATACTCAGCTACCTCTGGACATCTATCCAGAATATCTGAGAGGCAGTTCAAATTCATCATGTCCAAAACTGAACTATCAACAGAGTTCAAATCTGCTCCTCCTCTTGAATTATTATTATTGTTAATAGCACCATCTTTCAAGCCAGAAACCAGAAGTCATCTTTTATTTCCTTCCTCTCTCACCTCCATGTTTAATCCTTCCCCAAGAATGATTATTCCCACCTTCAAAGCATATCTTCGATCTACCCTTGATTCTTCATCAGCACTGAACACAATTGTTGTTTAGTTGTTTGTGTAATTTGTTTGAATATTTATCATCCCCACTGGACTGGATTCACAAGAGCGGAGCCATGGCAGTCTTTTCGCTTTTGTATCCCCAAATCTTAGCCCAGGCACAGGCATTCAGTAGGCACTCAAATATTTGTGAAAAGCTTTTTTAAAAATTAAAGTCTGCCGTCATCCAGTTTGATGCACCACCTCCTAAACCCGGCACTATGTTAAAACCAAACCTGTTGCCATCAAGCCAATTCTGACTCATAGGGACCCTATAGGACAGAGTAGAGCTGCTCCATAGGGTTTTCAAGGCTGTACTCTTTACAGAAGCCGACTGCCACATTTTTCTTCCAGAGTGGCCGATGGGTTCAAACTGTTTACCTTTTGGTTTGCAGCCAAGAGCTTAACCATGGCATCATCAGGGCTCCTTAGAACTATGTTACTCCTCAAGTAATTTTTTGAAAATGCAAATCTGACTGCATTTTTCCCTCTGCTTAAAATCTTTACATCTTTCAGTGGCTTCTCATCACCCTAAGCCAAGCAGTGTTTCTCAAGTTTTCAGTATCCAATAATCACTCATTGGGTATTTGGAGCATATGCAGACTTTCAATTTTAGGTAAACATTCATCAATTTTTTTAATAATAAAAGTAAGACACAATAACTTAAAAATTAATAATATTCAGTTATTCCTTTTTATACAATTCTATTTATCTCATGAGGTCACATTTTAAGAGTTTGGAAATCAAGTTCCTATAGCAAGGTGTCTTATTCATCTAGTGCTGCTATAACAGAAATACCACAAGTGGATGGCTTCAACAAACAGAAGTTTATTCTTTCATAGTTAGTAGGTTAGAAGTCCGAATTCAGAGCATCAACTCCAGGGGAAGCCTTTTCTCTCTCTGTCGGCTCTGGAAGAAGGTCCTTGTTACCAATCTTCCCTTGGTCTAGAAGCTTCTCAGTGCAGGAATCTTGGGCCCAAAGGATACCCACTACTCCTGGCACTGCTTTCCTGGCAGTATAAGATCCCCCTGTCTCTCTGCATCTTTCTCTCTTTTATATCTCAAAAGAGGGTGGCTTAAAACACAATCTAATCTTGTAGATCTTATCAATGTAATGTCGCTAATCCCATCTCATTAACATCATAGAGACAGGATTTATAACACATAGGAAAATCTGATCAGATGACAAAATGGTGGACAATCATACAATGTTGGGGGGACACAATTCAATCCATGACACAAGAGATAAAGTTTTTAAATTTATTTGGTACCTGAATTTTGTCTAGCAAGTAGCAGGAGTTTCGAGAGTATAGTATAGCAGGCCTATTTAAAAAAAAAAAAAAGTATTTGAATATACTCCAATTCTAAATTAAGGTGAGAAGCTGAAATAGCAAAAGTAGGATAGTGAGAAACACCAAATCAGCAAGAGGGAATATTATTATTATTGATCATTAAAGTTTATGTGTATATGCAATTTTTTTTTTTTTTTTAGAGCCCTAGTGGTGAAGGGTTAAGAGCTCAGCTGCTAACCAAAAGGTCAGCAGTTCAAATCCATCAGCTGCTCCTTAGAAACCCTATGAGGCAGTTTTACCCTGTCCTATAGGGTGCTATGAGTTGGAATCAACTCAAAAGCAATGGGTTTTTGTTTTTATATATATATGGATTAATGACAGATTCCCTTTATTTTTTCCTACTAAATTAGAAAGCATTAACTAAGAAATCATTATTATTTAATGCTTTCTAGTATACATATATATGTATAAAATCTCAGATAAGGCAGAAAATTATGGCTTTCAGATAAGGCAGATAATATACGGTGGCTGTGATGGCTTATTTTATGCGTCAATTTGGCTAGGCTATGGTTCCCAGTGGTTTGGTCAAACACTAGTCTTTATAGGTGATTAAATCAGTTGGCCTTGCAATGTAATGTGATGTGACGTAATGTGCTCACATGTAATACAATGTAATCATCTCCCATAATGCAATGTAATGTAATATAATCAGTGTAAATGTAATATAATGTATATAATGTAATATATAATAATATAATGTACATAATGTAATATATAGTATAATATAACCAGTGTAAGGTGGATCCCAAACCTAATCACTTCTGAGTTATAAAAGGACCGGAATAGACACAGACACACACACACGGAGGAAGACAGATGTCCTGTGAGGATGGCAAGCAAAGGAATGCCAAGAATTACCGACAGACACCAGAAAGTAGGAAAGAAGCTCACAAAAAGATCGACACAGCTGAGACTCTGATTTGGACTCAGCCTCCAACACTGTGAGAAAATAAATTTCTGTTCTTTAAAGCCACCCACTTGTTAGAGCAACACCAGGTAACTAAGACAGTGGCCCTGACAGATTGTTTTGTGTATTTAGATAAGACACATACCTAGAAATGATGAAGTTTCTCATTGAAGACCACTCCCACCAGCAGCTAAGTCAAAGAATATGCTCCATTTAAAGGCTGGCAGGTTGAATGCTTTCACTTAGGAGGTAGTTTCAAACAAATTTCTAATGTTTTGTTTTTGGATTCAGTTCTGGGAAGTATTTTTTTCATGTTTTCTGGCATTGTTTTAAATATTTCCAATATGGATCATTGATTCCTTTTTCCAAAGAATGAAGAAAATCAAGAGTTAGGAAACAGTCAATGCCTGTCACAGTTCAATTTACTGATCTCTTTTATCCTCAGCACTGAATACCCTATTACGTTGGGCCTGAAATGAGAGGTTCAAACTTTTCAAGCTACTAACCATAACATGTTGACACACCACTTGAAATCATAGAGATAAGATTTCTTCACAACCCGAATAATGTCAAGGGCCAGAGAATATGATTTCTGGTCTTTTGTGGAATTAATAGTGCTACAAGGAAGTCTTATCTCATCCTTCATTTCGAATATGCACAGGAGTACTTTCCCCTTTGACAGTCAGCATGTTTCGTGTGGAAAAGCAGTCTTGGTACTTGCCACTCATTTCTTCGCAAAACATTGTTAAAGGCATATGCTCAGTGACTGAAATCTGATTGTGCTAGCAATTTTCATTACTTAATTAAAGTCAGGATGCAAACTGTTAAACAGTAACTGTTATTAGTAAGTAAAGCAATAGGCAATTTGGCAGTCAGATACAACTATTTTTGAGAAATCAAGTGAGGAAGATAGCAAAAATGGGCCCAATTCTTCAAACCTCCTTGTATCCATGCCCTTTGCCCTATTGTGCCACGGTGTCCTCCCATTCTGGCTCTGAACTAACCATGTGACCTGCTGTGTGTGGCCAAGGTAATGTCAGCAAATGTGACACGAGCAGAGACATAAAAAGTGCTTGCTCATCTGAGTTTATTTGTCCTTGCCACTCTGTCTTTGCCACAGGAACATGCCTAGGCTAGCCTGCTGAAGGATGAGACCATAGAGTAGAGTAGAGTTACCTTGGTTACCCTAGGTAGGTCTATCCCAAACTAGCCAAAAGCCAGTTGATGACCAGACAAGTGAAGGAACCCAGCCAAGAGCAGCAGAGCTCCCTCAATGATCCACAGCCCTGGCTGGCTTTGTCAGTGAGTGACCTGTGCAGGCACATAGGGCCCTGTGCCAAGAAGAGCCCCGTGCTTGATTTAATACTGTTGTCATCCTGAAATTCTTAATCATTTTTGAACAAGAGGCCCCTGCGTTTTCATTTTGCACTAGGCTCCACAAATTACGTGCCCTGTCCTGCCCACAACTGATCACTGTTACATGGGTGAGTATAGCTGAGACCAGAAGAATCACCCAGCTGGCCTACAGATGCATGAGACAAATAAATTCTTATTATTTAAGCAATTAGGTTTTGTGGATGTTTGCTTTGCATTGTGTGGCAATAGGAAACTGATACACCAAGCCTTTCTTTGTTGCACACATAGCTGGGCCTCCATCAGTATCATCTCAATACACTTCTAGACTGCACCATGTCTCACAAAATAATATTAGACTAAACAAGAACTATTTTCTCTCTATTTTGCTTCCAGTGACAGAACTCAAAATTATCAAGTAACTCTATCTCATATATGTACCACACAGATTCAAAGAGCTGGTTCATGCTTTTCCCATTAATGGTTTCACTCAAGTGTAAAACAAAATTTTTGCTGTCATCATTGCAACAATAATAGTTCTACCATATTCATATGCCATTTGTGGTCTGCAGCATAAACCCTGTCATTTGTTAAAGAGGTTTGCTTATGGCTTGGTCTGCTTTCTCTCCCAGCATTTTATTTGTTCTAAACTTGAAGCTGGTTCTACAAGCATCTTCGCAATAGCATGACCTGCATCTCTGTTTGCTGTAGTTTTGGTCTCTTTGCCTTTAGAAGTAAAACTCACCAATTTCATACTAGATAATATTACTTTGCACTTTGTCTAGGAAAAACTGTGGTTGATGAGGAGGTTATTCTACTTCGTTTGGAAATGATGTGAAATCTCTGACAGCATCATGAAGCTACCTGAAAAAATTTCATAATGGAGTACACATTTGAGACAAAAAGAAAAAAAAAAGTTGCCGTTGAGTCTAGTCCAACTCATGGTGACCCATAGCATTTTCAAGACTGTGACCTTTAGGAAGTAGGACACGAGGCCTTTCTTCCAAGGTTCCCCTGGGTGGATTCGAACCCCTAATCTTTTGGTTAATAGTCGAGCACTTAACCATTTGCCCCATTCAGGGACTCTTCGTTCCATACAAGAGGGGGATAAACGTCTTGTTCAATAAAATGCAGGTTTTGAATATTCATAGTCATACTTTCTATTCACACTTTCCCTTTCAGCTACTTGAGCGAAATCATCACATTCACAGATGCTCTTATCCCTATAGATGCTAAAGTCCTGTTCACTAATTATGCTTCTGAGTTAATGTTTGTACTACTATTTTTATCATGGCTTTGACACTTCAGTGAACCACATTTTAGTCATTTAACTTATTTTTTTTAATCAGAGCAGTAACACAATATAATAGTAACAAAAAATGCAAATTTTACACCTAAACAATAATATGCAAATGGCATAGCTGAGATGTACTATATCCTGGTAACAACTCTAACGACAGCCTGCTAATAGTCTGACTGATGTATGCTCATTTGAGCCATGTGCATTCTGGAACCATTATTAAGAACATTAACAGTATGTGGCATTTTTTTTCTTCCAGTTCAAATTTATAAAATGCTTAACCACACATTTTTCCATTGCTTACGACACAGAAGCTGCCAAACCACTTGAAGACCATTTGTTTTACAGAAAACTGGATCACATTTTAGAAACACTAGCCTGGAAGGTTGACGTGGTATATAAGCCAATTCCTTAATCTAGTCTCTGACTACTACCGGTTGCTGTCGAGTTGATTTCGACTCATGGCAACTCCATGTGTTGCAGAGTAGAATGGCACTCCATAGGGTTTTCATAGCCGTGAGTTTTTGGAAGGAGATCACCAGAACTTTATTCCAAAGGACCTCTAGGTGGGCTTGAACCTCCAAATTTCTCTGTTAGTAGCTGAGTGCTTAATTGTTTGTGCCACCCAGAGACTCCCTGAATAATATAACAACAACAATCGAAACAACATTTGCCATTTACTGAGATCTTACCATGTGATCTGGTACCAGTCTAAGGATTTCAAATAGATTCTCTTATTTCAAACTCACAATACCCAAGCTGGTAGGTACTACTGTTATCATTATCTGTTTACAGATAGAGAAACAGAGACTTACAGAGTGACAGGCCCAAGGTCACAACTCTAGTAAGAGACAGAGCTGGGATCTGATCCCCAGGCTCATCTAATTTTGAATGCCCACGTTATTTACCCTCCCACCCTGCCTTTCCAACCTCACCTTCCTGAACTCTCTCTCACACACACACATCCTCTATATGCCCCAGCCATACCACACTACCTTCAGCTTCCCCAGGAGCTGACTTCCACCTCTGTGCCTGTGCCCATCTTATTCCCTCTGACTGGAACTTTGTCTTTTATTTCTCCCCTTGGTGAACTTCACTTACATTGCAGCACTTAATTCAAGAGTCTTCTTTGTAAAGTCTTCCCTACCACCCACATCTTAGGATTTCCACCTTGTCTGTGATATCAGCCTAAATTTTATTTCTTTCTATTCTCCAGACAAAGATGTGAAAGAGTCTAGAGTGACAGCTGAGTTATTAAGAATTACAATATGACAGAACATAATTTATAACATTTTATCTGATTGTTCCCTGGTCTATCATTAGTTGGCTCCACTTATTGACTTATGCCTGAATGAATAGGCAATTTCTTACTTTGAAATGTTATTCTCAGGCAATCAGAGAATAGAATTACAGGCATACCTCAGCGATATTGTGGGTTCAGTTCCAGACCACTGCAATAAAGTGAGTCACACGAATTTTTTGCTTTCCCAGCGCATATAAAAGTTATGTTTACACTATACTGTAGTCTATTAAGTGTGCAATAGCATTGCACCTAAAAAAAAAAGTACATACCTTAATTAAAAAATGCTTTATTGCTAAAAAATGCTAACCATCACCTGAGCCTTCAGTGAGTCATAATCTTTTTGCTGGTGGAGGGTCTTGCCACGATGTTGATGGCTGCTGGTTGCTCAGAGTAGTGGTTGCTGGAGGTTGGAGTGGCTGCGGCAATTTCTTAATATAAGACAACAATGAAGTTTACCCCCATTGATTGACTCTTCCTTTCATGAAAAATTTCTCTGTAGCATGCAACAGCTGTTTGATACCATTTGTAGAACTTCTTTCAAAATTGGAGTCAATCCTCTCAACTCCTGCCACTCTTATCAACTAAGTTTGTGTAATATTCTAAATCCTTTGTAGTCATTTCAGTAATGTTCACAGCATCTTCACCAGGAGTAGATTCCATCTCAAGAAACCACTTTCTTCACTCATCCATAAGAAGCGGTTCCTCATCCACTAAAGTTTTACCATGAGATTGTAGCAATCCAGTCACATTTGCAGGCTCCACTTCTAATTCTAGTTCTCTTGCTAAAATCTACCACATCTGCGGTTACTTCCTCCACTGAAGTCTTGAACCCCTCAAAGTTATCCATGAGGGTTGGAATCACCTTCTTCCAAACTCCTGTTAACGTCAATATTTGGACCTCCTCCCATAAATCATGAATGTTCTTAATGGCATCTAGAGTGGTGAATCCTTTCCAGAAGGTTTTTAATTTTCTTTGCCCAGGTCCATCAGAGGAATCACCATCTATGGCAGCCATAGCCTTATGAAATATATTTCCTTTTTTTTTTTTATTGTGCTTTAGGTGAAAGTTTACAGCTCAAGTTAATTTCTCATACAAAAATTTATATACATATTGTTATGTGACCCTAGTTGCAATACCTATAATGTGACAGCACACTCCCCCTTTCTACCCTGTGTTTCCTGTGTCCATTCAACTAGCTCCTATCCCATTCTGCCTTCTCATCCCACCTCCAAGCAGGAGCTGCCTATTTAGTCTTGTGTATCTACTTGAACTACAAAACACACTCTTCACAAATATTATTTTATGTTTTACAGTCCAGTCTAATCTTTGTCCAAACAGTTGGCTTTGGGAATGGTTTTGGTTCTGGATTAACAG
Organism: Elephas maximus indicus; assembly: GCF_024166365.1. Classification (NCBI taxonomy): domain Eukaryota; kingdom Metazoa; phylum Chordata; class Mammalia; order Proboscidea; family Elephantidae; genus Elephas; species Elephas maximus. Next base: position 84,802,246 of record NC_064830.1, on the reverse strand, counting down.
AGAGGCAGGGGGGCCATGTCTTCTGGGGTTCCTCTAGTCTCAGTAAGACCACTGAGTCTGGTCTTTTTAAGTGAATTTGAGTTCTACACCAAACTTTTTCTCCCACTCCATCAGGGACTCTCTGTTGTGTTCCCTGTCAGGGTGGTCATTGGTGGTAGCCTGGCACCATCTAGTTCTGGTCTCAGGCTGATGGAGTCTCTGATTTACGTGGCCCTCCTGTCTCTTGGGTTCATATTTCCTTGTGTCTTTGGTGTTCTTCATTCTTCTTTGCTCCAGGTGGGTTGGGACAAATTGATGCATCTTAGATGACCACCTGCAAGATTTTCCCAGATGCCACTCACCAAAGTGATGGGATATAGAACATTTTCTTAATAAACTTTGTTATGCCAATTGACCTCAATGTCTCCTGAAACTATGGTCCCCAGAACCCCTCCCCTACAACTCTGCCCCTCAAACTGGTTGTGTTCAGGAAGCTTCTTAGCTTTTGGTTTAGTCCAGTTGTGCTGACTTCCTCTGTATTGTGTGTTGTCTTTCCCTTCACATAAGATAATTCCTGTCTACTATCTAGTTAGTGAATTCCCCTTTCCCTCCTTCTCCACTCTCGTAACCATCAAATAATGTTTTCTCCTGTGTTTAAACCTTTTCTCGAGTTCTTATAATAGTGGTCTCATACAATATTTGTCCTGTGACTGATTAATTTCACTCAGCATAATGCCCTCCAGATTCATCCATTTTGTGAGATGTTTCACTGATTCATGAAATGTATTTCTTAAATTATAAGACTTGAAAGTCAAAATTACTCCTTGATCCATGGACTGCAGAGTGCATGTTGTGTTAGCAGGCATGAAAACATTAATCTCTTTGTACCTCTCCATCAGAGCTCTTGGGTGACCAGGTGCATTGTCAGTGAACTGTAATATTTTGAAAGAAATCTTTTTTTCTGAGCAGTAGGTCTCAACAGTGGGCTTAAAATATTCAGTAAACCATGTTGTAAACAGATGTGCTGTCACCCAGGCTTTGTTGTTCCACTTATAGAGCACAGACAGAGTAGATTTAGCATAACTCTTAAGGGTCCTACGGTTTTCGGAATGGTAAATGAGCATTGGCTTCACCTTCAAGTCACCAGCTGCAATAGCCCCTGACAAGCCCCTCTAGTCAGCCTATCCTTTGAAGCTTCGAATCCAGGCACTGACTTCCCCTCTCTAGCTGTGAAAGTCCTAGATGGCATCTTATTCCAATATAAGGCTGTTTCATCTACATTGAAAATCTGTTGTTTAGTGTATGGGTACCTTCATCAGTTATGTTAGCTAGATCCTCTGGATAACTTGTTGCAGCTTCTGCATCAGCATTTGCTGCCTCACCTTGCACTTTTATGTTATGGAGATGGCTTCTTTCCTTAAACCTCATGAACCCACCCCTGCTAGCTTCAAAGGTTTCTTCTGTAGCTTCCTCACCTCTCTCAGCCTTCAGAGAATTGAAGACAGGGCCTTGCTCTGGATTAGGCTTTGGCTTAAGGGAACTTTGTGGCTGGTTTGATCCTCTATGCAGACCACTAAAACTTTCTCCATATTGGCAATAAGCCTGTTTCACTTTCTTACCATTCATGTGTTCACTGGAGTAATACTTTAAATTTCCTTCAAGAACTTTTCCTTTGCATTCACAACTTTGCTAATGGTTTGGCACAAGTGCCCTACCTTTCAGCCTATCTCAGCTTTTGACACACCTTCCTCACTAAGCTTAATCATTTTTAGCTTTTGATTCAAAGTGAAAGATGTGCGCCTCTTCCTTCACTTGAACATTTGGAGGCCACTGTAGGGTTAATAATTAGCCCAATTTCAATATTGTTGTGTCTCAGAGACTAGGGAGGCCCAAAGAGAGGGAGAGAGGTGGGGTAGGGCCAGTCGGTGGAGGAGCAGAACACACGCAACATTTATCCATTAAGTTTGCTGTCTTATATGGGTGTGGTTTGTGGCTCCCCAAAACAACTACAATAGTAACATCAAAGATCACTGATCACAGATCACCACAACAGACATAATAATAATGAAATAGTTTGAAATACTGTAAGAATTACCAAAATGTGACAGAGACATGAAGTGAGCACATGCTATTGGAAAAATGGCACCAATAGACTTGCTCAACACAGGGTTTTCACAAACCTTCAATTTGCAAAAAAAAAAAGTGATATCTGCGAAGTGCAATAAAGGTGAAGAGCAATAGAAGGAGGTATGCCTGTCATTCTTATTGTGTCTATAACAGCAACTGGCTAACTTCATGAGGCATAGAGAATATGTTCTTTATTTTACCCTCTCCAGTTTATTCTCTGAGAATGAGAACAGCATCGACCCCACAATAATAGGTAAAGTTTCTAATTCACTAACGCTAAGAGATAATAGGGAAACCCTGGTGTCATAGTTGTTAAGAGCTACATCTGCTAACCAGAAGGTCGGCAGTGCAAATACACCAGGCTCTCCTTGGAAACTCTATGGGGCAGTTCTACTCTGTCATATAGGGTCACTATGAGTCAGAATTGACTTGAATGCTATGGGTTTTGCTTTTTTTTTTTTTTTAAGAGATAGTAGAGAATTAAAACAATAAAGAGGGACTAAGAAATGTAGTCATAGATCTTTCACATGGAGAAGAAGACAAGGCGATATAAAGAAATAAAAGTTAGGTTTAAACTTAGAAAAATAGGGGTAGATATTAAGGTAACCACAAAGGAGACTGACAATCTTACTCATCAAAATAAAATACAAGAAAAAATAGAGACTCAGCAGAAACGAAATCAAGAACAGCAAATAAGAGGAAAAGACAATATATAAAGATAAACTATTCAGCACAAAAAAATTAAGTGGGAAAAAGAGACAGTAGAGATGTTTACAGATGCATAGAAATCACACAGCCCTATCAAAATGACAAGAATGTATCTTTAGGTCTGGTAATAATTAAGAAAGCTATAAACAAATCAGTTATATTCTCTCTAAAGAGAAAATAGAGGGCAGGGCAGTGGTTTAGAGCAGTGATCTCAGTGACCCCATGAGAAAAAAAAAAAAAAGATCTAGTGATCTGATTCCATAAAGATTAAAAAAAAAAATCCATAAAGATTACATGTAATCCATAAAGATTACCGCTAAGAAAATCCTTTGGGGCAGCTCTACTCTATCACACGTGGTTGCTACGAGTTGAAATTGACTCAATGGCACCTAGCAACCATTATAGTTTATATGTGTATTGTTGTAGTAACATTCAACCTACTAGAAAACATTCATGAAATGGAAACTAGAAGGAATAAGGTAAGGAATAAATATAAATAGGAGTGCCACTATTTTCTTTCCTCACCCGATTGGATTATCTTGTGTGCCTTGTATATTCAGACCAGTAATGAAGGCCAATAGTCTACAGATCAAACATTGGTCAAGTCAGATTCATAAAAAAGGACAACTGTAAAATGTCTAACCTTTGACATTTTTTCCTTAACTTTTGTATTGAAGTTTAACATACGTATGGTAAACCCCGCAAATCTTAAATGTTCAATTCCATGAATTGCTAGAAATGTATACCCTTGTGTAACAACCACCCAGATCAAAATATGAAACAATACCAACACCCCTAAAAATCTCCCTTTTGCTCCTCCTAGTCAGTATCCCCAAAAGAAACCACTCTTCTGAATTCAATTACATCACATTAGTTACGCCTATTCTCAAATTTCATATAAGTGAAATCATACTGAATATACTATGTACTCCTTTGTGCTGTCTTCTTTCATTCAATATCATGTTTGTGAGATTCATCTATGTTGTTGCATGTAATAATAGGTTTTTTTTTTTTTGTACTGCTAGGTAGGATTCTCCTCTGCCTTCAGTATCTTCAAAAACTCTTTAAAAATTACTTCAAAAAACAATGTGAAGACATATAAGACAGGAGTACATATGTATGATTTCATTTATATAAATTTCAAAAACAAAGTTGGTAACATTCTATTTCTTTATATGGGTGCTGGGTTTCACAAGTATGGTTTTGTACTTATAATGTGTGTGCTTTTCTATGTGCAAACTATACTTGAATAAAATTTTTCAAAAGCAATGCATAGTTCTAAATTCTTTCAGACTAACTTGCTGTTGAGAGGAAACAGAAAAACTGAACAAAATGTTAAACACACACACACACATCTGTTTGAAAGCATCAGAGAGGTATTAAGGCAGCAAAAAATTGTAGTGCCAAGATCAGGGACAGAAAGGAAGCCCAAAGAAGTAAGCTAGGCATTTGGCACACTTCCCCCCCCACCCTCCCCCCCCCCCGCCAGGTGAAGGATGTGGCAGAAAGGCTTAGAAGATGAGCAAAACTTGCAGCAGATCCATAAAGCTGGGCATGGAGTCAAGTATCTGTGACTTGTCACCATTAGAAATCAGATATTTTCGTATCACTTTACAATTGTTGTAGATATTTAAAAATGTCATTTACACTCACACTACTTCAAAATTATAGTAGTATTAGACCTGCTACTAGATCTTGTAATTTAATAGATGAATAAGGAAGTATATATATTAGTATATTCCTAATTTGTTTTTTAAAATATTTTGATGAATGTATTACAATAAATTTGGTTTCCTTTGTGATCCTAGGTACTCTAATTATGCATTTATATACTTTATACTAAGAAAGGATACATACAGGTTTCATGAAACTATATAAGGTCCATAGCATATAACTGTTTAAGAACTCCTAAAGTGCCCAAAGAAACCCTGGTGGCAAGTGGTTGAGAGCTATGGCCACTAACCAAAAAGGTTGGCAGTGTGAATCCACCAGGTGCTCCTTGGGAAGCTCATGGGGCAGTTCTACCCTGTCCCATAGGGCCCCTATGAGTTGGAATTGACTCGATGGCAACAGGTTTGGTTTTGGTGAAGGTGCCCAAAGGAGTCCTGGTGACTCAGTGCTTAATGTGATCAACTGCTAACCAAGAGGTCAGTGGTACAAAACCACCAGTGGCTCCTTGGGGGAAAGGTGTGGCAGCCAGGTTCCACAGAGATTTCCAGCCTTGGAAATCCTTTGGGGCCGCTATGAGTCGGAATTGATGGCAGTAGGTTTGGTTTTGGGGTAAGGTGCTCAAAGGACAAGTAAATCTATGATTATAGTTAAAGATTTTAACACACTTCTCTCTGTTACTGATTAAAAAAAAGCAGACAAAAAAGATGAATAAGGATATAGAAAACATGTATAATATGGTTAACACATTTCAACTAACTTATATAGCATATCTAATAATTGCAGAATACACATTCTTTTCAAGTACACATGGAAAATTTGCCCAATCTGACCGTATGCTGAATCATAAATAAAATCTCAAAAAAGTCAAAGAATTGAAATCATACAGAATATGTTCTCTGACTATAGTCAAATTAAGCTAGAAATTAATAAGAAGGAGAACTACCCTCCCTCTGTGTACTTGGGAATTAAGCAAGCACATTTCTAAACAATCTTTTTCTAAAGGATATTATAAAATACTCTTAACCGAATGATAATAAAAATACTGTGTGTCAAAACTGTGGTATCCAGCTAAAGCTGAGCTTAGAGAGAAATTTATAGCCTTACATGCACTATTAGAAAAGAAGAAAGCCTGAAAAACCAATTATGTAAGCACCCATATCAAGAAACTTTTAAAGAGAATGACAAATTAAACCCAAAGAAACTAAAAGAAAGGAAATAATAAAACTAAGAAATTAATGAAATAGGAAGCCAACATACAACTAAGAGGATCAACAAAGCCAAGAGTTGGTTCTTTGAAAAAGCTAACAACAACAAAAAATCATAAATCTCTGGTAAAAACTAATCAAGAAAAAATACCAGGACAGATAAAGTGGACATCACTAGAGATCCAACGGATATTGAAAGATAATATTATGAGCAACTATATGAAAATAAATTTTAGAATTTAGATGAAATGGGCAAATGTCTAGAAAAAAACACAACTTACCAAAACTCACACATAAAAAAAAAAAAAGAGATTAAATCCATAATTTAAAACTTTTCCATGAAGAAAACTCTAGGCCCAGATGGCTTCACCAGTAAATTCTACTTAATATTCAAGGAACAGTTAGTGACAATCTTACACAAACTCCTATAAAAACTATAAAACAAAGAAATACTTTCTAACTCATTGTATGAGTACAACACAACCTCACTAGCAAAATCTGATAAGAACATTACAAGAAATGAAAATTGCAGGCATATCTCTCTCATGAACACAGACATAAAAATCATAAACAAAATATAAACTAACTTAAATCTAGGTAAGTAATATAAACCTGTAATTTCATTAAAATCTAGTTATACAAAAGATACTATATCATCATGACTAAATTAGGATTATTCCAGAATATAATTGTGGTTTGAGATTTGAAAATTAATATAATTCAGTATACTAAAAGAATAAAGTACAAAAATCATTTCAATATCTCAAAAGACACAGAAACTCATTTTATAAAATTCAAAAAACATTTTTTTTTTAAAAAACCTTCTAAAGCAAAGGAGAAATAGAAGGAAATTTTCTTAATCTGATAAAACAGCAAAACTTAAAAAAAAAAAAAAACCCTTCACAAACGTGTTACATAATTGTGTAATGTTGAAAGCTTTCCCTTTGAGATCAGAGTAAGACAAGGATAATTACTTTCACCATTTATATCGTATTGTATTAGAAGCGTTAGCTAGTATAATGAGGCAAGAAAAAGAAATTAAAAAGCACAATTATTGGAAAGAAACAAAAGCAACTTGAAGAAAAGTTTGATATTTCCTTATGAAGTTGAACTATGAACACTCTATGATCTAGAACTTTCACTTCTAGGTATATAACCTAGAGAAATTCCTGCACACAACAAGACATATAATTTTCATAGTAGCATTATTTATAATACCCCCAAACTTAGGGTGGAAAATGCCTATCAAGAGCAGAATGGATAAATAAATTGTAGCGTATTCATATGATGGGTTACCATACATCGGTGAAAATGAGTGAACTGTAGCTACATATATAAACATGGCTGAATCTCAAACATAAAATATTGAGTAAAATAAGCAAGTCATAGAATAATATCATGGAGTGATTCTACTTATATACAAATAAAAAGTTGGAAAAACTAAACAATATATTACTTAGATAGGTTCACAGGTGTGAAAAAACCATAAAGAAAGCAGAACAATGATTATTACAAAAGTCAAAATACATATTACCTCTGGGAAGATGCATTTCTAACAAGCTCTCAGGTGATGCTGAAGCTGCTGATGTTCCGGGTGATGCCGATGCTAACTACCTCCAAGAATGAGTTCTTTCATCTCATCATAATCTCTGTTTCATTGAGCTCACCACTTATTCATTCTCCATCACTCCCTCTAGGTTCCATTCCTCTTCTGGTCCAGCTTAGATTCTGTGGCTCATCTTTACAATCATTCCTTTGTAAGCCCCTCCAATATCCTTGCCCTGCTTGCTTCTATGGCATTTATCCAGCAAAATCTCAACCTGATTGTACCCTACCATCTCCAGATGCTTGCACCCAAGCACTCGAATGTTACTGGACAAAATGACAAAATTTTAAATACGTGCTCTTTGTTCTCCACAGGTACTCAGCTTTGCCTAGCAACACTACTGCTTTTCTCTAGCATGCTTGTTTCGCCCTCTCCAAGATGACCTTTTTATACCTTCTCCTCTTCTCTTTTCTTATCTCCTTCTCTCTCAGCTAATGACCTTGCCTTCTACTTCACTGAGAAAATAAAAGTTACCAGGAAATTCTTCATTCTCTCAACACCAAATCTACAAGTTTACATGTATCTGCTGCCTCTTTCCACTCATTACTCTCTTCTGTAAAAAATAAGTGCCCTATCGCCTATCCATTTGCACAAACTTTCGATCCCATTTCCTCTTCCCCCTTTCAAGCTGACCACTCGCAATAGTTCACATACTCTAGAGGCTCCCATTAAAAAAATAATAATGAAATAAAATAAAATGAAGACAGAGTTTCCGGCCCGGACCTATACCTAAATACCACCTCATCACTATGCTCCTTTTCAGTTTGTCTTTAAGCCATTTCTAAGCACACTCTAATCTGGTTTCCATCCTCACCATTCCACCAAAATTACTCTTGTCAAGTCTTTCAGCTACTTCCATGTTTCCAAATCAGATAGCTATTTTTCTGCCCTCATTTTACTCCTGGTCTCAGCAACATTGGATCATTGCCTCCTTCCTGAATTATTCTCTATTCTCACCTCGTGACACCTCATTCTATTTCCCTCCTCCTCCATCTCCTTCAAGGGTGCCTCCTGCCTCCTGTATGTCTAATGTTGGAGCAACCTGGGGTTCCAGTTTGGTCCCTCTCTGTCTTTTCTTTTTATATCTCTTTCTAGGTAATCTCAACTGGTCTTCCAAGTTTACACGTCAAGTATAAGCCTCTTTGAGCTTATCCCACTGCCTATTATTGTATATCTTCTTGGATGTCTCACATGGAACTCAAATACAATGAGTTCAGCATAGAACACTTAATTTCTTTCTGCCCTTTGCCCTCAAAAAATACTCTGGTCCTCTCCCAGTCTTTGCACCTTAGCAAATGGTATCACCAACTTGGGGGTCTTTTTTAATACGTCCCTTTCCTTTCACTCCTATATCTAATCCATCTCTAAGTCTTCTTGTTTCCATCTCTAAAACATTCTTCTAATCAGCCCACTCCCTTTCCATCTCCACTGCAATTACATTGAACCAAATCATCTATCTTCCGTTTCCCAAACAAGCCACATACTTCCTTGCTTCAGGGCTTTGCACATGTTATTGCCTCACCTAGAACACTAAAGCATGCTCTGAGTTCCATATGGCCCAAGTTTTGATCTAGAGAAACAATCTCAAAAGTCTTCCTGGACTCTGAATCATTTCCAGATAACTCTGTGAGAAGGGAGGGAGATCTTACTACACCACATTCACCTCACCCTAGACCCCCTCCTGATCCATGCCCAAAATAGATGCTCAGATTTCTGCTTGTCTAAGCAGAAAACAAAGCGTGATATATGATAAGGTCTAAGTTCATCTCCAGGAGTCCTGGTGGTGCAGTGGTTAAAGCCCTTGATTGCTAACCAAAAGGTCAGTGGTTCTAACCCACAAGCCAGTCACTCTATGGGAGAAAGATGTGATTACAGCCTTGGAACCCTGTGGGGCAGTTCTATTCTGTCCTATAGGGTCGCTATGCATTGGAATTGACTTGGCAGCAATGGACAAGCTCATCTCCAGCCTTAGCAAACTATTAGCTTTAAGTTCCTCCCAAAATTAGAGGGAGATGGCATTCCTTCTGAATTCATGCAGTGGGCTGGAAAAAAAATGAACATAATATTTTGTAGCTCCTCTCATGGAGAGGTATATATTCCTATCCCTTAAATCTGGGCTTGCTAATTTAACTCGTTTAGATCAATGGGGCACTAGCAAACATGATGCAAGTAGATGCTTGAAAAGTGCTTGGGCATTGGGGCTTCCCCTCTCAGGTGCCTTTGGATCTCAGCTGTCATATATGAGCAGAAGGCTACGCTAGCCTGCTAGATATGGAAACACATGGAGACACATCATTTCAATGCCCCTGCTTATCAGCAGACAAGTGAATGAGGCCATCTAAGATCAACCAGCCCCCAGCCAACCTGCTAACTGACTAGCCACATGAGTGAACCCAGGCAAGAACAGATGTACTGCCCAGATGATTCCAGCTGAAATTGCCAAGTCGCAGAACAATGAGCTATAAATGATCGTTGTTTTAAACCACTAAGTTTTGGAGTGGTCTGTCATACAGCAAAACTAACAGATACACCACTTGAGGAAGTGGTCTTTCCATAGCAAACCAAATCATGCAGCTTTCCCACTTAAAGTATTTAAATGGTTGCTCACTGATGGTGAGATGAAATAAAAATCACTTACGATGGCCTTCAGGGCCCCCGCATATCTGGATAGTTTCCTCTCCTAGTGTGGTCCCACTCACGCTCCGTGCTCAGACACGAGGATTCTTGCTCCTCCTCAAGTGGCCCTGGCCCCTTCTCACCTCAAGGACTTCACACATGCTAGTCCCTCTGTCTGGAATGCTCTTCCTGACTCTTCATCTGGTTGGCTCCTGCTTCTATCTCAGGTCCCAACTTAAATTACATGATCAGAGGCCTGTTTTGACCAATGCTTCCTCCTTCCTCACTAATGTATGTACCCTGTTACATATTCACCCACCCATTTAAAACAAAAACAAAAACACTGCCATCAAATTGATTCCAAGTCATATATTTAAAGCAAAAACCCATTGCCATCGACTGGATTCCAACTCATAGCGACACTAAGACAGAGTAGAATGGCCTCATAGAGTTTCTAAGGCTGTAATCTTTACAGAAGCAGATTGCCACATCTGTCTCCCGCAGTGTGGCTGGTGGGTTCAAACCACCGACCTTTTGGTTAGTAGCCGAGCACTTAACCACTGCACCATCAGGGCTTCTTATATCCTTATTAAAAAAAAAAAAAAACCCGTTGCCGTCGAGTCGATCTGACTCATAGCGATCCTACAGGACAGAGTAGAACTGCCTCATAGGGTTTCCAAGGAGCACCTAGTGGATTCGAACTCTCGACCTTTTTGTTAGCAGCTGTAGCTCTTAACCACTACGCCACCAGTGCTCCTATATTCTCATAATACCTTATTATTTCCTGTCATAGAAAGTACCCCAACTTGAAATAACATATCATCTTGTGTGATGATTTGTTTAATAGCTACCTTCGCTAAAATTGCAAACTCCATGGGAGTGGGGGTGTCTCTGATTTATTTACAAATATGACCCCAAACCTTGCACAGTACCTGTTACTTAGTAACTGTTGGATAGCTATCTTGTGAGGCAGTTTACCACAGTGGTTAACTGTGCAGGCTCTGGAGAAAAACTCTCTGGGTTCAAATCCTAGCTCTGCCATTTACTAGCTGAGTGACCTTAAGCAAGTGACATAATGTCTCTGTGTCTCAGTTTCCCCACCTCTAAAAAGGGTACAATAATAGCACCTATTCATTGTGTTGTTGGGCAGATTTTGCTCAATAATTGTTACCTATTTCCTGCCGAATAGATGTCAGCATGCCAACATAATGGTCAACCAGCAGCTTCTGATATCACCAGTCTCTCCTTCCTTGGTGGCTATAGACACTACTGTGACTCCATTTACATTCAGCTTTCCCATGGCCAGTTTTCCAGCCAACGCTCTGCCTTATTCTGCAGAGGTGTGGCCTCAAACTCTGAGCCAGCTCTGCAAGATGCCCCATGACACCTGAGTGAGCCCTAACCACTGAGCACTGGGTTTTGACTTTCTCCCACACAAAGTCAGACATAGGGGAGTGGGGGGTCAGGAAGCACCATTTCCCAACTGCTGTCACTGCCCCCCCTTCACTCACTGGTGCCCCAGTGGAGCTGGGACCTCAGGCCAACAGACATCCAGCTAAGGAACAGTTGTGATGACCCCAAGAAATATATCAATCACCCTCACCACAGACATATCAGGAACTGGGCAATCTACGTGGTCTTAGTGGAAAAACCAAAACGTAGAAGGGACCCGTGCCAATCACCATTGAATCAATTCTGACCCACAGCGACCCTACAGGACAGAGTAGAACTGCCCCATAGGGTTTCCAAGGAGTGCCTGCTAGGTTCAAATTGCTGACCTTTTGGTTAGCAGCCGAGCCCTTAACCACTGAGCCACCAGGGCTCCCTAGAAGGGACAATTAGTACATTTCCAACCACCAAGTCCTTAGAAGCTGATCTTTCAGGCTCTGGACAGGAAGATCATAAGCTATAGGTATCCACAGACAGAAAGCACGGGAGACTAAAAAACAAGAGGAGAGTGGAGAGGGAGGAGAGAGGTAAGAGAGGCTGAGAGGAGAGAGACTCTGAGAAGGGACACTGAGGGGACAGAGGATGGAGGAGAGACTGGCTGGGGAGGGGAGGCGAAGCTCCCTCCACCCAGCGTAGCCAGCACAGCTGTGCCCCCAGGACAGCTGCGTCTGCTCGCCAGGCCGGAGAGCTGCAGCTCCCCTGAGCCGGCACTTGGCTCCCAACGTGCCCAACAAGGGCGCCCTGAGCATGCTAATGAGGCGGTCGAGGTCAGCTCCACACGTAATTGCTCAAAGTGCTCAGTAACTTACCAGGCTGGGAGTCAGTGGGCGGCCAAGGACGGGGCCGGGCTCCTGGAGCCCCCGCAGTGGGGCCTGCTTCCCAGGTACCCGGCGTTCACAGGTTAGTGGCTGCCAGGCGACGGGATTTCCATCTAGTCAGGCACCAACCCGAAGGTAGGGAGAGCCAGACCAAAAGGCAAAGGAGAGGAGGGGAACCTGCTTATGTTTTTGTATTTAAATTGTTTTTGAGCCCACGTAGCCCTGGGAGTCACATGCTGCCTCCAACATCACCGGAGTCATCACATGATACAGGTCCCCCATCATGTGACGAGAAAAAAATCGGCCTAACTCCAGCTCCCACCCCCACCGCCGGCTCCCGGACTGACGGACAAAGTGCTTCTGGGGGAGCCCCCTCCTCCCCAAAAATCCACGATCGAGTGAAAGATGCAGACGGAGACCCCTCGGAGCCCATGCGACGCTAAAATCTTGATGAATACTTAATCCGCCTTTCTCCTCCTAAGCTACTGCGACTTGGAGCAACGCCAGCCTCATTTGAATCCCAGCCTTTGTGAATAACTCAAGTGTCGCCACCGTTGCTCCAGCAATTGCTGGGCGTTTGAGCTCACACCATCCTGCCTCGTTCTGGAAAGCTTGGCTGCCTCCCCTCCCCACAGCTTTCAGGCTCACAGGGCAGCCGGGTGGAGGTGGGGAACGGCAAGAGAAGGGGAGACTGCTCCAGCTGAACCTTCTAGTCCCGCCCCCCCTTTTTTCCCCCAGCTGCAGCAGCAGTCAGGTGGGGCCCCTCTGGCTCTCTGATTAGGCTGTCTCCTTACTTAAGGGAAGGTAGCTTTGCTCTGTCTGCAGAGATCTCTCTCTTCCTCTTCGTGTGTGCGTGTACCTCTGCACGCATTTCTATGTTTTTCTCCTAAATCAGGATACAGTTTAAAAATCTGTTGGCCTTGCTTCCTCCCATTGTGTAACCTCCTTTGCGCATTTATTCATCCACCAAAATAATGAAAAATGAACAGACACTTTTGTGGAGTAGTAGCTACTACGTCCCAGGTCTTGTGCTAGGCACCAAGAAGGAAGAGACAGGGAGGGACGAGGTATTACAGAAATGCAGAAGACAAGATTTCTGGCCTTGAGGTACCTGCTGCCTCTTAGAGGCAGCCGAAAACACACAAACAAACGTAGCAGATGCAAATATCAAAGTCACACAGTCTTGGGTATGCAAAAATGTAAATCCTCTGTTTTTCCGCACTTGAACTTCACTTCCCTAGCCCTCCCTCCCCACCCTGTTCTTCCAGTATACCAAAACCAAACCAAACCCATTGCCATCAAGTCGATTCCAAACTCATAGCGACCCTATAGGACAGAGTAGAACTGCCCCATAGGGTTTCTAAGGAGCACCTGGTCGATTTGAACTGCCAACCCTTTGGTTAGCAGCTGTAGCACTGAACCACTACACCACCAGGGTTTCCTCTGCCCAATATAGGAAACTTAATCTAGTTGCTTTCATCTAAACTCAGTCACCTGGGACATTCTTCTGTGCCTCAGATTTTAAAAAGTCAAATGAAAGATCTTCCCCTCATTACCCTCCTCCTCCCTAGGGTTGATACTAAGCCCTGATGCTCACTTGAATCAACAAACAAGCAAATTGCATGGACCCACTTTCCTTAGAGAGAGGTAGTGAGATTTACTGTCATTTTGCAGCTTCAAGGCCTGTTTGATCAAAGGAGGAAGGTGCTTTGGGAGCAGATGGGCAGCAGTGAAAAGCCCTGTTCCAAATCAGATTGGCTTTCTACAGTCTTCGACAATAAGGGCAGAGAAGGTGTCTGTAGCAGACATAGTTGATTAGTGCTTGAGTACTAATTAGTACCCATGACTGAGTTTACATGGATATGACAGATTAGTTTTCTATGTGAGACAGAATGGGGTCTTAGGGTAGAAATTGGGTTTGGGTATAGACAAAGACGATTTCCATTTTTGCACACCTGAGTTTGTGTGGCTGTGAAATTTGCAATTGCTATATCTCAGCAGGGCAGATTAACCAGTAAGTGCAGTAAACAAAGTACGCACGGGCTTAGTTGTGTTCACTTAACTAATCTGCAGTGCACAATTTCACATGGGTTTCACCCAGGGACTGATCACCCAGTAGGCAAGGTATGCATAGGCTTAGTTGTGCTTACTTACTAGTCTGTAGTACACCCACTGAAATTGTGCAGTACAGATTAGCGTTATTAGTGTTAGGTGCCGTCGAGTCAGTTCCAACCCATAGGTACCTACCATATGTATAACAGAACGAAACACTGCCAGGTCCTGTGCCATCCTCACAATCCTTGCTATACTCCAGCTCACTATTGTAGCCACTGTGTCAATCCACCTCATCGAGGGTCTTCCTCTCTTATGCTGACCCTCCACTTTACCAAGCATGATGTCCTTCTCCAGGAAATGGTCCCTCCTGATAACATGTCCAAAGTATGTAGGGTGAAGTCTTGCCATCCTTGCTTCTAAGGAGCATTCCGGCTGTACTTCCTCCAAGACAGATTTGTTTGTTCCTTTGGCAGTTCATGGTATATTCAATATTCTTCACCAACACCGTAATTCAAAGGCATCAATTCTTCTTTGGTCTTCCTTATTCATTGTCTAGTATTCACATGCATAGGAGGTGACTAAAAGTACCATGGCTTGGGTCAGGCATACCTTAGTTATTAAAGTGACATCTTTGTTTTTTAACACTTTAAAGAAGTCTTTTGCAGCAGATTTGCCCAATGCAATGCATTGTTTGATTTCTTGACTGCTGCCTCCATGGGTGTTGACTGTGAATCCAAGTAAAATGAAGTTCTAAACAATTTTATCTGTTCATCATGATGTTGCTTATTTGTCAAGTTTTGAGGATTTTTGTTTTCGATGTTGAGGTGTAATCCATACTGAAGGCTGTAGTCTTTGATCTTCATCAGTAAGTGCTTCAGGTCTTCGTCATTTTCAGCAAGCAAGGTTGTGTCATCTGCATAACGCAGGTTGTTAATGAGTCTTCCTCCAATCCTGATGCCACATTCTTTTTCATGTAGTTTGGCTTCTCAGATTATTTGCTCAGCGTACGGATTGAATAAGTACGGTGAAAGGATACAACCCTGACACACACATTTCTTGACTTTAAACCACTCAATATCCCCTTGTTCTGTTTGAATGACTGCCTCTTGGTTTAAGTACAGGTTCTTCATGAGCACAATTAAGTGTTCTGGAATGCCCATTCTTTGCAGTGTTATCCATAACTTGTGATGATGTCCTTGATGTCATTTCACAACTCATCTGGTCTTTGATCGTTAGTGTTCAGTCATCAAAAAAAAAAAAAAAAAAGGAGTGAAATGGCATGCATAAACAGGTTAGTAAGTAAGCACAATTAATCGTGTGCTTACCTTGTTTATTGGGTAATCCATCCCTGTATATCTGTTTGTGTTTTTGTTGCCTCCCCTGGACAACATGCACCTCAGGACAGAGGTCTTAAGAATTTCAATAACTCATATTCCTTGCTAACAGAACCCCATAATTGTTCCAACAGCAATGTTTTCAGCCCCAGAGGTGGCTCTATTCTACTATACCAGGGATTGTTTCGGGGGTGGGCATGCCACAGTTCTTGCAAGAAGAGTGAAAGGATTGTCTGCTTGGAGCCTCTGGAAAGAGAGAGGCCTATGAGAAAAAGGTTCTTTTCTTAATTGCCACCTTTTTCCTACTTTGATGTGGTCATGGGAGGCAACCATCATGTGATATGAGGTGAAAAACATCATTGGTGTACTGAGGATGCCAGCTTGCAGAAGAAACATAGGTCCTTGATGGAACTGAGTTACCTAACTGACCCTAGAACTTCTTAGAAAAAAAATGTGTCTTTATGGTTTAAGCCTTGGAGTCCCTGGGTGGTGCAAATGGTTAAGTGCTTGACTACTAACTGAAAGGCTGGGGGTTCAAACCCACCCAGATGTGCCTCAAAAGAAAGGCCTGGGGATCTGGTTCCAAAAGGTTACAGCCATGAAAACCCTATGCAGCACAGTTCTATGCTGACACTCATGGGGTTGCCGTGAGTTGCAATTGACTTGGCAGCAACTGATTTGTTTTTGGTTATGGTGTACCACATTTCCACGCAAATAACGCAGGTTTTCTATGTTTGTTTGCCAACTGTGCCCTCCCCCCACAAGGTATTTTCATAAGCACATTATGTTCGTTTTTTTACAGCAACATGTAAAAAGAATTAACATAGCTGCACTTATGAAAATACCTTGGTGGGGGGAGGGTGTGGTTGGCGAACAAATGTAGAAGGTGCGTATTATTTGCATAAAAATATGGTAAGCCACTTTTAGTCAGGTATTTTATTGCTTGTGGTTGAACACGTATCCTAATTGAAATGGTATCCATGGAATTTGGCAGTTGCCTCCTGCTCATCAGGGGCTTTGGAAGAACGGTTTCCATGGAATTTGAAGTTGTGGAAGTCTGATGATAGTGGTTAAGAAGTAAATTGGAAGATTCTGTTTCTGATAGTATGGAGGACTACATAAAACCAAAAATCAAACCCGTTGCCATCGAGTCTATTCCGACTCAGAGTGACCCTATAGGACAGAGTAGAACTGCCCCATAGGGTTTTAAGGCTGTAATCTTCACGGAAGCAGACTGTCACATCTTTCTACTGCGGAGTGGCTGATAGGTTTAAACTGCCAAACTTTTGTCTGCCCCGTTGATCTATGTCTATCATTACGGCAGCTTTGCACTGTTTTGATTACTGTAGTTTTATGGTAAGTTTTGAAAGCAGGAGGTGTGAATCCGGTAACATGTTCTTTTTAAATATTCTTTTGGCTATTCAGGGACCCTTGAAATTCCATATGAATTTTAGGATGGGTTTTTCTAGTTCTGTGAAAAACTTCATTGGGTTTTGATAGCGATTGCACTGAATCTGTACATCATTTTAAGAAGCCCTGGTGGTGCAGTGGTTAAGTGCTCAGCTGGGAACCAAAAGGTTTTTGGAACACGTTTTAATTTAACCCAATGGTAAAGCTTTTATTTGGAAGATGGGAGAGGGTAGATACGTGTCGGGGTGGGGGTGGGGGGTGGGGAGAGGCTGGGGGCCCTCATTTGTCTTCATTGTAGAAAGTCAGTAGTAACTAGTACCTCAAATTGAAAAATCAAGAAATAACACGAGTATGTGTTCTAGTTGGGTTTTCTACAGGAGCAAAACCAGGAGATATATAGATAGATAGATTTACCTCAAAGAAATGGCTCACACGGATGTAGGGGCTGGCAAGTCCTAAATCTTTAGGTCAGGTGGCAGGCTAGGGGCCTCAGTTGGCTCATAGGATTTCGGGGGCTGTCAGATCCAAAATCTGCAGGGCAGGTGGCAGGCCAGAGATTTCCACAGGTTTATGTCCCAGAAACTGGAGGTCAGGTGATGAGGAGAGTGCCAGGTCAAGAAGAGAACTAACACTGCCAGAAAATCCATTTGTATTGTGGAGACAGACCACATCCCCAAAGAAACTCCCCTCTCAACTGATGGGTTGATTACATCAGGTCACATAAATGGAAGGCTATTACATTATGGGACAGCAACCAGTCCAGTATCTGCCAAACCACCAAGAACCACCGCCTAGCCATTTTGACACATGAAATTAACTACCAAAGTATATTATTTATAGATCAAGTTTTTTGTTGTTTTATAAACAACTAGCAAAGAATTGAAATTGGTTGCTTGAATAAAAACAAACAAAAAATTTAAAAAGAAAACCTGTAAATCGAGTATATGTATCACGATCCGGGCAAACTTCATGAAAAAATTAACCACCATAGGCATATCCTGGTGGGAATGTCAAGATGGTGGGAGGAAGGAGCATCAGGTTGGTTTGGGACCTACAGAAAACTCTAAACACCTGAAGGCAATGAAATCTTATGTTTTACTGGCATTTTGGTTCTATTACCAGTGATGTTTAACTTTTTACAATGTTTGTTGACCATTTGTATATCTGTTATCGTTGAGTTTATAATTAAAAACAAGTAGAGAGAAGAAAAGAGTTGCTATTTTAAAGAACTAACTGCAGCTTCTTCTGCCCTCTAATGGCATAATTCATCTCAGAATTGCTATTTGGTTCAGTAAAATAACTTGGAAGGTGAAGAGCCCGTGGTGTAGGACAGGAAAGAAGGGATGATGTTGTGCATAGTCAAATGAGGACGTTCTGGAAAAATCAGGGAGAAATGTCATTAAAATTATGTAGAGATCATACTAGAGCGAGAAGTCAAGATTGGAAGAGTCAGCACCAGGAATAGACATCAGGAAATCAAAAAGGAGCCAACCAAAAGAAAACATTGCACAAAAATCATCAGGAGAATATTGGAGGAGATCCTGGGTTTCCAATTGACTGGCCAGTTTGAAAAAATAAAGATCTAACCTATTAAAGAGAAAGTGATCCTAGAAGGCTGATTTAAAAAAAAAAAAAAAAGCCCAACACTTAAATTATGTAATAAAATTAATTTTCAACAAAAAATATTCAATCCATCTGAAATTTTAGAATAAGATGTAAAAATTTTTTTTTTCTCTAAATTTTTATCCTGTTCTTTCAAAGCTATTTCTTGGAAAAACTACCCTTTTCACATTTGTTAAAACTGTTACAAATACTTTTCTATTTGGGCCAATTCCTGGAGTTGTACTCATTTCCACTGATGTGTTTGCCTCTTCTAGCACCAATACCAGACTGCTTTGAAAATTGTCTATTTTGAGTGTTTTTTGTCCTCCCCCCTCCCCCCCGTAATATCCAGAGGAATGAGGCCTGTCACCTGGCCTCCTTCCTGGAAATGAGACCAGCTATATCAAAGCCATTTTGGTTAGAATCTTCCCCTAGCCCCATCAGTGCTGAAGCCTGTATTTCAAGTTTCCTCTCTGCAGTTTCCGTCACACGATTCGCAGAGGCTAAAGTAACTTCAGAGAGAACGAGAATGTTCCTCATTTGTTCCAGGACCCACCTTTGTCCCTACAGATTATGACACGTTCATAATGCCCAGGGTCTCCTACTTTTACTTCCCAAGAGTCAGTCTACTTTTTCAAGAAAGAGAGTTGTTCTTCTTTTTAAATTTTTAAAATGTGTATCCTGTGGCAGAAATTTCACATTTCTGGCTATATCTGACCTTCCCATCTCCTTCCCTCATTTCTAAAATGGATATATATTTCCCCTACATTATCATATGTCTTTATTAATTTTAATTTTTAGGACATGAAAAAGAAGTCCACCAGCTTCATTTATATGACATTTCAAGCATAGGTTAAAACATTTAGACACTTGTTAAAAATTCATTAAGGTGCCAATATTTCCACAGAAGATTTTCTTTTGAAATCTAAATGGATTTCCCTTCTTGATTACTATCTTTCATCACTAAAGACTTGAAAAATAGCAAACTAAACTGAAAAAGTTTCATACTGGTCAAGTCAACTTCGTAAGAAATTACTAAACAGCAACATTTCAAAGTGGAAAAGCAAGAGTCAGGCTGGTGTTAGCTTTAATATGCGATCACTATTCATTTTCCATTAAGTTTAATAAAAGGCAAGTGCTTAAAAAAAGTAGCCACATTTTTTTCTAGCCACACATTTAAAAAAAAAAATCCTTCGAACATGAACCTAATCTCAAAGGCTTATAATCGCAAAGGTTTATATCAAGATAAACTATTAATACTTTAGATTACATTACTGAAAGAAGTCACTTGAAATCTGTGACTATTCCTGTTAGCCTTGTTTTCATATTAGCATGTCAACTTTTTATGGACATATAGCAACTCTGCTTTACCTGTCATTAAGAATTTAAGTGGCTTACTTCTACTCTTTCACAGTCATTTCCAACTCTGAAAATTAATGTTTGTAAAAGCAAAATAATGTTAATGGGCTGTTTATAATATATAAAAAGAAAAAGCAGCATATATACAGCTATATATCTATATATGTGCACAACCAAATTTGTTGCCGTTGATTCCAGCTCATAGCAGCCCTATAAGACACAGTAGAACTGCCCCACAGGGTTTCCAAGGAGTGACTGGTGGATTCCAACCGCTGACCTTTAGCTTAGCAGCTGAGCTCTTAACCACTGCACCACCAGGACTCCATATATATATGTATGTACATGTGTATATATGTATGTAAATATACATACACACACACATATTTGTGTGTGTGTGTTAAAAGGTCTGCTGAAGCTAGCTTAATGGGCAGTCGTATAAAAGGGCTCAGCGAAGGGCATGTTCCCATCAGAGGTTTTGTTCTATAGGGTTCTACACAATAAAAACAGCATACATTAAAGGGGCTAAAGACAGGAAAAAGTGGACAAGACATAGATAGCGGTACTTAGCACAAACCAGGACGAGTAAGCCATTAACTAGCTTTCTACTCTGAAATCCCTGGCTTAAACATTTTGGAGGAGGTTTTGCTTCCTTCAATTGGCATGGGAGACTAGCAAAGGAGTTATTTTTAAGTACGATTGTAACAATTTGGAATATTCTTGGCATACTGAAGCAGCTAGTTATTGGAAGGATACTATCTCTCAAACCCATAGTAGCTAAAACACATTTTCTTCCCGTAAAAAAAAATGTCTTACTACTGTTGTCCATGAAGTTTGCTTTTACTGGCCTCTGCACTACTACTCCTTTTGACCACTGTGTAGGTGAGAATGTTTGCTTGGTAAAACTTAACCACGAAGCTATTTTAAAAGGTTACTTTATCATATTAATTCAAACACTTATTACCTACTACGTGGAAGGCATAGTTTAACTTTTGAAATAGATAAACCAGACCCACTCCTCTTGAGCTCACACACAGTCCATTGAGGGAGTCAGCCGAACACAGTCCACAGAAATACAAGTTACAAAGTGTTAACTACAGCATGTCAGTGATGCTTTCGCACCTCGAGCGTGTATGGGGGTGGGGCGCGGGTGGGCAGGCAGGTGCTGTGAGGGAATAAATCGAAAGCAAAGTTAACCCGCCAACAATGAGCAGGAAACTGCCAGGCAGGCAAAGGAGAAGGGAAATTTCAGCCGTATCCAACAGCCCAGTGCAAAAGTCAGATTCGAGATGTGGTTAAGGGTCTTACATGCTGCCTGACACCTCCATGTGGCAGGTCGAGTTAGTTAGGCACTAGCTTGAGTATTCAAGGTTGGATGGACCCTTCACAGGCAGTGGAGTTTCCTGCTCAAAGTGGCATGAGAGATCAAGAACCCAAAAAGCCCAGTGCTGTCAAGTCAATTCTGACTCATAGCGACCCTGCAGGACAGAGTAGAACTGGCCCATAGTTTCCAAGCAGTGCCTGGTGGATTGGAACTGCCGACCCTTTGGTTAGCAGCTGTAGCACTTAACCACTACGCCACCAAGGTTTCCAAGATATCAAGAGTCACTGGGATGTTTCAGGATTACATAATGTACAAACTACTTGGCATAGTGCCTGGCAAAGGTCACTTCTTCAATTTTCTTTCAAGTCTGTATTTTCTTTTAGTGGTCAGCACCCTAATCGAGGTTTAGGGGTCAATTGTTTAGGTGCAGAAAGATGCATAAGGGGGAGCAGACTTGGGGGTGTTAGCACATGGTTGAAATGATGGGGTAGTGGCCATCTAGGGAAGGGAGACAGTATGAGTAGAAACACCAGAGGCCAAAGTAAGGTCAACACAGTATGAAGCTGGACCAGGCTGTGGATGGAAAATTGAAATTTAAAATGTCAGAAGGGAATGGTCACAAGTGATGACTAACTCCAGGAAATTGTCAAAGGAGCGGGCCCAGTTAAAGGATCAGTCGAGACTGCAGTTAAATATCAATGAGCCTGGACAGTGAAACTCATCTCAGATGATGGAACTGATAAAAGTCCATTCTGGGTGCTGAAGTCACCGAAAACGGGCGACTCAATCTGGATTTTTGGTCCAGTTTAGCAAGAACTAATGGAGTGTAGTCTTGCTGGATTATCTGAAAATCCAAGTGGCAGTTATGCTGATTAGGGGTGGGGTGGAAGTGGTTAGAACAGACAGCCCATTCCCAGGGAGATAAAGTTCCCTGGAAATAAATGTGAGTTAAGAATCATGACAAAAGCAGAGCCATTTAAGGAAAAGTTGGTTTCATTTAAAACAGCATTTCCCAAATTTAACTCATTCCTGAAGGCTTCATGTTTACAGTATGTGTATCACCTATAAGATTTTTCTTTAAATATTAAATGTTTAAAACGTACATTCAAGAAAGTACATTTACGCACCACCTAAAACTAAGTCCCGACAATGGTATATAGTACTGCATACACATCTTACTCTGGAGATCCTGAACCGAGTTAGAGGCAGAGGTTAATAGAAGCGAGCTGCTTCTCCCGTGCAGCCTTTCCTTTCCTCTTCTGCCACAGCCCAGGCCTCCTGTCACAGTACCCCAGGACCCCCGCCAGCCTAGAACTGTTTCCTTTCCCTCCCTCTAGCCAACACCTTTCTTAACCCCTTTTTACATCACCATGTTTCTAAAATATCACTCTTACCCTTGTCCCCAAGTCATTTTTGTGGTTTTTTATTGTTTATTGTCCACTTCCAGAACCACAGCAACGAAGGAAACCCATCACAGTCTTATCTAGCGCTTCTGGAGCTATTACTGCTGGCTTCTGTCAACTGGTGGTAGGGTCAGATGCTCAGTGGTGTGTGCTCTTTAACTGGCCACTTTATCAAGGGATTTAATACTCATCTATCAGGGTTTCAAGAAAGTGAGTATGTGGCTAGAAACAGGTCACAGTTCCTCAGCTCCAAGATTCAAGGTCAAATTTTTAATTACTGTACTCAAGACCAATTCATCCTGATTTCTTACACCTGGCCACTCACCATTAGCCAACCAATGAAATCCATCTTTCACGTTTACTCCAGAATTTTGTACCTTCGGTTCAACTTAAGACTCAGAATTTTTAAAATAGGAAAACAGACGCTACTTTCTTCAAATAACACAAATATTCAACATTTGAAAAGTTTACTGAAAACTTTTATTGTAATCAAAAAGTGACATAACGGGGTTGTAATGAATTCAGCAAATCATTCCGCTGATATTTTAGAACTGATACCAGCTTCTGCCAGGCAATTAAAAAAATTCAAATGTGAAAATTTCACAGTACAGTAAACTCCACCCCAACTAATTAATGGTGGTTAAAAATAATAGGCCCTAGCAAAACCTCTCATGTTACATGGTCACAACTCACAATTCTGTACAAAAGTTCGTGTTATAAAGCTCTGATGTAAAAATCAAATAATCAAGCAGCAATATTTTAAGTGCAGCACGGGGTTTTCCATGTCATTATTTACAAGGCTTGAATCTCTTTACATTATAACAAAATCTAATACAGATGACTTAGTAATTAAGTCAATTTTTAAAATCTGTCCTTTTTTACACAGTGACAGATTTCACTTTTTGGTCATCTTTCTCCTTCTCCTTTTCTTTATCTTTGTTCTTCTTTGACTTCTTTTTCTTGTGTTTGTGTTTTTGGCTTTTTTCCAATTCTACCTCAGTGCCTGCATGCTTCTTATGCTTCTTATGTTTTTTATGTTTCTTGTGCTTTTTCTTTTCTTTCTTTTTCTTCTTCTTCTTGCTGTCCTGACTTTCTGCTGAGCTGGCACTGCTACTGTGGCTTCGGGTTTGGCTTCCAGAAGGGCTGTGACTTCTACTCAGGCTAACACTAGGACTGCTTTGACTCTGACTCCTCGTTATGCCTATTTGGCCAACTGCTGCTGTGTCCAGGTTCTCTTTTGCTTTCTCTATCACTTTATCTTTCAGTTCCTTAGAAATTTTTCCTGACGTTTCCTCTTCTTTTACAGATACATTACTCTCACTGTCACTTTCATTATAGTCTGGTTCAAAAGCAGCTTCATCAGTTTCTCTAGTTAAGTCGGAGGAAAGTCGAGAGGAGTGGCTTAACTGAGGTTTAGGCTTGATAGCATTCTTGTCAATTTGCCCAGTAACTTGCTCTTTTTCAATCTGTGAGTCTGGTGGGTTAAGTATATACAGTGATTTATTGCCACTTGACTCTTTATTGTTCCTTGCTTCTGAAACATGCTTCTCACGCTCTTTACAAGGATTTTTATCCACAGATTTTGTCTCTTCACTAGAGCGTTTAGTATCATAAGTGGCTTTGTGATCATGAGGCTTTCTGTCTCTTGAGGGACTTAAATTACTTTTTTTGGAGTCTCCTGTTCCCTTCTTAGCCAAATCTCTCTCATCTCTTGGTTTATTTTTCTGTCCAGATGCAGAATCCTTATTCCGAGGAGGAGAGTCTTTTCTTCTGGCTGATTCATTCCTTTCATCTCTGCGTTTGGAACTTGAATAATCTCTGTTGTCATAGTCAGGTTTTTTGTCTCTATTGGGAGTGAAGTCTTTATTTGAGGAGCCTCGAACAGAATCATGTTTATCTGAAGTTCTAGTCTCTTTGGAAGACTGAGACAGACTTCTAAAACTTCCTTGTTCATTCAGACGGTCCAAATTACTATCTTTCTCTGGTTGAACGCTGCTCTTCCTCTTTTCAGGGTTTTCCTTTTCCAACACTGAATGATCTCGATCTTTGGTTTTCCCTTTTTCGCTAGATGCGGAGTTTTTTGAACTTTTAACGTCATGCATGATTATTTCATGGCTCACTTCCTTGGTGAGTTTCTGAACCTTCTCTGATGGCTCACTTTCTTTTTCATTGTACTTGGCTGTACCTGATGGCTTAGCGCTAACACTTTTTATAACGCTAGCAGGCTTTCCTATGCTCGATACAGGCTGTGTAGACTTCACGTCTTCTTCTTCAGATTCGAAGTCATCTTTATCCCATTTGGACTGAGGAACCTGAATCATAATAATAACATCTTCAGCAGGAGCTGTATTGTCATTGTTATACTCTTCCATAGTTTTAATGACGGTTCGCTTTGTATCTGTTTTTTCTTCAGATTTCCGCACAGGACTGCCTCCAGTTGAGCTTGTACTAAAAAGAATTAAAATATTTTTAATTAGTGGTAAAATTACTACTAATTGTAAAACATTAATAGGTATAAAAATGTTAACATTGAGTGAATTAAAATATCACTTAAACATCATAAATGTCCTTTTAACACTAAAAGGTCAGCTATTCTGCTGTAACAGATATAAATGATTTAAAGGTATGATTATATCAAAACAAACGGATCTAAAGTATGACTATTAAAAACAAATGGGTTCATTCTCAACCTCTACTTACAACCTTGTCTTTAACAAACTTTTTCTTTAAATATTAAAAACAAATGTGTTCATTCTCAACCTCTACTTACAACCTTGTCTTTAACAAACTTTTTCTTTAAAGACAACGAAAGAATAAATCTGCCTAAATCCCAGGATGAGCACCATTCTTTATTAGAAGTATTTCACCTTAATAAAAATTAAAAATATGGATAAAATGAAGGGAAACTCTACACCGAAACAAACATGCACAGCCGGCCACCCACCATCACATACCTGGTATAATCCACGAGAGTGGAGCTGGACCCTTCAGTTCCGGTTACTTTTCGTCTGACTTTTCCTTTGACTTTTTCTTGTTTAACTTTGCTAGATGTTGATTCCAATTTTTCAGAGAGTTCTTTTGTATTAGATATATTTTCTGCACTTCCAATTTTCTTCCCCGTCTCCCTGTTGAGCTTGATTTTTTTGGCTGGGGCAGTTGAGGAATTTTTGTCCTTTTCAGGGGTCCTATCCATCTTTTCAACATCAGGTTCCATTTTGCGTTTTGGTGATGGTTTCGCTGTTTCAGTTACTTCTAGTTTAGAGATTTTCAGTGAAGACGACTCAAAATCTTTATCTACACCTTTTTCTTCAGTTTTTCTTTTTCTTTTTTCTCCCTTGCTATCAAGTGGCTTACTTTTCTCACTAGGCTTCTTGGCCTTTTCTTCCTTACTAGTTAGCTTTTCTGATTTGACATCTTTGGAGTAGTCCTTCTTCACTTTTTCCTCTTTGACTGGTTTTGTCTCTTGGTGTTCTTTTGCTGACTTGGAGTGAGCTTTCCTGGGAATGCCAACGATCTTCTCATCTTTCTGAGAGGAAGATGTTGATTTATTAGCATTGTCAGTCTTTGGAGTCTCCTCTTTGGCTTTTTTCAGTGGAGGTTCAGATCGAGGAGATTTTTCACGCTCTCCATCTGGTTTTTCTTGAGGTCCTTTAGCAGGTTTTACATTTTCTTTTTTGGACACAGTAGATCCCTCATTTTTCCGTTTGGTCTTGTCACCTTTTGCTTTTGGCTTATCTTTTTCTCTCTTGTCTTTTTCAGACACTGATTTAAAAGTAATGGATTCTGCATCCATTGGTTCATCTCTAACAGGTGTAGCATCATCTCTATTTGGGAGAACAAACAATGAATCTGTTTTACTTTCCTCACCACCTGTAGGTTCTCTAGATTTCCTAGATGTCTCTAGTAACTCTGGGTTCAGAAAACATTCATTTTCTTCTCCTTTTCTTCTTTTTCTATGTTTCTTATGTTTATTTCCTTTACCATCTCCTGGAGCATTTTCACTCTCCTTCTCTTTTGTTTTTGTATTATCCTTCTGATTGTGACTGTCTCTTGTTGGAAGCTTTTCTGGATAGGTGCCACCTATGTTTCGACTTCTATGACTCTGTCCAGCAGCATAATCTTCTCTGCGGCCTCTTGTAAAGGGAGAATTCCTGATATTAAGTGGTAAAAATCTCTCTGGAGAAAAGTTCTCTCTATTTGCTGAGGGTCTAGGCTGTGCTCCAGCAGCATAATCTTTATAGTATTTTTCATACCACTCTCTATATTTTCTCTCCCATTCTCTGTAACGCTCCTTTTCAAATGGGTCTCTAAAGTCAACACTCCTCCCATAATAAGCTTTCATATCATAAGGTGGTGGGACTTCTCTGAATCTATTAAAATATTCACGTCCTGCTTCCCCTTGAGGTACATTACGTTTAGTGGGAGACTGTCCCCTAAATGCTTGAGGAGATCTTGATCGAGAATGATAGCGTCTATATGGAGGGGATCTTGACCTAGATCGATGATATCCATGAGATCTAGACCGTGAACGGTAATTTCGACTCTTCCCTCTGCCTCTTCTGGGATATGGAGGTGATCGTGAATAGGAACGAGAGTGAGAGCGGCTAAATGATCGAGAATAAGAGCGTGAACGCGTTGAACCAGATCTTGATTTAGAGTAAGTATATGAACTTCTTGAATATGATGAACCACTATAGGGAGATTTAGACCTAAAAACAAAAACAAAACAATAATTGGTAGTTGAGAAATATATACAAAATAAAATACAGAACCTCAGATTCCAGCACTCTCCCAACAGTTTCACCTTTCTTTATATCAAGTTTCATCCCAGTTGATTAAAGAGGCACAGTGACCTCTACTGGAATGGAATAAAGTACATAGAGATCAGGGCAATCACTCTGTCACCAAATAAAAGTGAAATCTTAACAATTAAGAGTGCAGTGCATTAATGTACCATGAGAGTTATATGAACTGCTTAACATTAAACAAAATACCAATTAAAATTAAATTTCACTTCCTATCTGTTTAATTTTTTGTCCTATATTGCTATGAAAGGAAGCACATTTCAAGTGAAAGCTTAAAAACTAAAGTCTTTAAAACAAACTTTTAGGGAATTTTTGTAATTCAGTTTTTCTGTCAATATAGCAATTTGTATTCTATTACTACTTCATAATTATTCAGGTTAATGTTCCAGCAAGAAGCTGTAGCCTTATTGTAAAAGGGTGCTCAGAAATATGCCTTGGCTATTCCCTATTTCTTTCCTTCCACAGACATTTCCCAATTATTTCACACTCTAAGTAACTTTTAAGGGACAAGGGCAATTTAATCCCCCTAACTGCTAGTTCTACACAATAGAATTTACATAGGAACATTTCAATGAACAGATATTGGGAAATAAGCTACATCTTCATTTCTGTAAGCCTAGACCGAATCAGAAAAATTCCATAGGTGCAGTGTTGTTTATATCCATAGTTAATTCCTGGATATTCAAAGTCCCATTTGTAATTCTGTTGTGAAGGCTTGCAAAACACTAACCTGGAAAATGAGCGCCTACGCTCCTTTTGAATCTTTTTGTATTCCATCAATTCCTTAGCAAAATCATTTGTAAACTCATCTAGCTTGGACTTTTTCTTTTCCCTAGTAAAATAAAGTTAAAGAGTGAAAGTTAACAAAAATCATTTAAGAAAACTAACAAGACAAATGTAATTAGATCATGAATGAAATGAATGAAATTGCCATTAGTTTTCTACTTTAAAACTATAAGTAACTAGGAATCCCTGAGGACATTGCTTGTATGGCTTTGGTTTAATTTTTAGGTGATTTTTCTTGTACTAACTGGAAATACTGGAAAAGGTTCCAAAGATACCTATTTAATGTTACGTCAAAGAATGACAAAGTGTAAAATAATTTCAAATTAAAATACTTACTCTTCTTTCAGTCGTCGTTGCTCTCTATAGAATTCTTCCCTGGACAAAGGTGGTGCCTGTGTTGTTGGGATGGTATTTGAATGAGCTGTCTGCACTCCTGATGATACCCAGGGTGTTGATAAATTGGCAGGAGCTGGAGGAAACCCTGGAGGAGGGACACTATACCCAGCAGGTGGTGGCTGGCCAGGAGGAAACTGAGGAGAAAACTGTGGTGGAGGAACACCTGCAGGGAGAGGAAGTGTATGGGGAGGAGGTGGATACAGGGGTGGTGGTGGGACAGGCACAAAAACTGGAGTTGCTGGTAGTGATGGGCCTTGAGTCCTCTGTGATCTCTCGCTGTGGTGTCGTCCACGGTTTATACTTCTGGAGAAATAAATTCCAAGATGTTATTCCTTCAAACTAAAATAATCTGAAATGAATAAGCTTGTCTTTTCTACTCATAATTATTTTCAAATTTACAAACAATGGAGCAGAATCAACCTTTCAAGTACAGGAACACTAATACCGTCTTTCTGTAAAACTAACTCCAAAACAAAGCAATCATGTGTAAGGCCACTTAGGAACCAAGCGATCCAAGTTTACAGGACCTTCTCTATATGGGGATGCCGTATTTACAAAGTGCTTTTTTTGTGAAATTCAGATTTATTATCACTCCACAATTACCTACCACCTAATCTGTCTCTTAAAGGAGCTGACAGGTTAAATGCTTCTGTGAATTGGTTCTCCCAAAATATGCCTGCCAAGATCAAAACTCTAAATGAAGAAAAACCACATCCTGTACCTCCTTTTTGAGGGAGGGAGTCGACAAAGACCCTTCAAAGTAGAACGTTAGTTTTGTAATTAACGCCTGAAAATCTCAATGTTTTCTCTCAAAGAGTTAAGTACAAATAACACTGCTGGTCAAAGTTTCTGAATCGTGCCTTTTCAAAGAAACAGGGAGCTTCTTTCTCCTGAGTTAAAGCGTTCTTTAAATTACAGGCAGTTCCCAGATTATGAAAGAGTTCGGTTCCTAAGTCTGTCTTTAAGTCAAATTTGTACATAAGTCAGAATAGTTAGGTGCAGTTCCTATCTAACATCATTTAGGCAAATGTTTGTCTTACTATAGAGTATACAGTGTACCTTTCTATGCATAAAGAACATTAAAGAAACACTTCCAGATACACTAAACATCTTTAATGTATTAATACAGTAGTAATAATGTTTTGATGCTCATTGCAAAGCAGCACCCATTTGTTATTACAAACCATTGCACGTACCTCAAATTTTTCATATAATAGGCTTTACGGGGTTGGTTCATAACTACAGGTTGTATGTAAGTCCAATGTTCATAACCTGGGGACTGCCTGGATAGGTAACTGGTATACAAGAGCAGAAGCAGGGGCTTAGATTTTTAAGGTTCTTTTCAATCAGGGAGCCATGACATAGTAAACACTACTTTCTGTTAACATGTGATCTACTGATAAAGTAGCTGTTCACTTTGATAAGCTTGGCAATTCTCAATGGAAAGCTAGAAGATGAGCTTAACATTCTTGTTATGAAGTTAATTTGGAGGTTCCTTTTCCCTGGTGGTGACTGTGACCTAGAAAGTTTAATAAATACGCTTTCACCTGAATGCTACATGTACTTCTATGGATTACTTCTTAGGTTAACATGGCCTGTGCCTGTCCAAAGCAAGAGCTTCCAACAACAATCTCCTGGTCTTTTCTTCTGGGGAAGAGAACGTGTGTGAAGACTGGGACAATTGAGTCTAGAAGAGAAATAAATGTAACTCTTCTTCACACTTCAGCTTGTTTACTCTCGTTATGATTAATTTAAGATCTTAAATACTGTCTGGGCCTTAATGACTTCCTTTTACCCCCAGAACTATTTCTCTGCTGTGTGCTAATAAAAAAGGAAGTCATTGGAATGGAGATAAAAAGATACAACCTTAAACACCATCATTTAAAATAATAAACTTAGTTTCTTTTTTAGAGACCTCTTAAAGACAACTCCTGAGGAATTAAGTGAAATAAGCATAAACCAGCTGACCTTCCTCCCTGCATCACTGCTGCTCTTTAGGTTCTTTGGGTTATATTTTTCTATATGTTCATCAGATTATTGTTTTTCTTTAATTTTTTTATTGTTCATTAGGTAAAAATTTACAGAGCAAATTCGTTTCCCATTCGATCACTTGAGATTATTGTTTTTCAAGATTTTCAGCATGCCTACCTGTAGCAGCTCCTCTCCCCCCTTCTAATTTGCTGTGGCGGAGATACCAGATATCCAAGTTTATTGGAACTATGTGGAAAAAAAGATAAAATTGGGTCTGAGTACTTCTCTATAGGTATAATACATGACCTTTAACTATTCAGAAAACTTTTTCCCACCCCTGATTCTTAAATTTGGTCCAGAGAGAAATCTGAGCAAGTACTGCACTTAACTATTTTTCTGATTAATAATAATTAAACCTCAATATAGAATATTTAAATAGCATTCTATAAGTTAAGCTGTAAAGTCACTGTTATAGGAAAGACTAAGAGTCCTTTTCTCTGTTGGGCACTATGAAGGTAGGTGGCACCATTCCACTTCTACAGGTGAGGAAATGGAGGCTGAGGTGTTTTAAAAGTGCATGCCTGTCACGTAGCTAGTAAATGGAGGAGCTGGGATTCAAACCTAGGTCTACCTGTCTTCAAATACCACGCTCTTTCCACTGATGTATTCTGTAGCCGCTTATTTAACATCTTTCTCTGTGAGAAATCTGGTTATCTTTCAAGCAAAAAGATCAAAGTTTTAGATTATACACCCATCTTTAAGTGGGTTATAGAAACAAAAAATGATTGCATAAGTAGAACGATAATAAATCTTATGATTTGTAATGCCATGAAATATTTCATTACGAAGAAAAAGATAGATTCTTTGTGTTTCAGGGCAGAAAACAAAATCCTACAGATTTTAATATGTAGTAAGATTTCATTAACACAAAACCCACTGCTGTCGAGTAGATTCTCATAGCAGCCCTATTATAGGACAGAGGAAAACTGTCCCATATGGTTTCCAAGGAACAGCCAGCGGATTTGATTTGTCAACCTTTTGGTTAGCAGCCAAGCTCTTACACACTGCGCCACCAGGGCTCCAAAGGAGAAATTTTGTGTTTGGTAGACTTTATTATGTATTTATTTACTCAAATTTTGATGATCCAATTAAGGTTAGGAAAAATTTTAACGTATTAGGAAAATGATTCAGTGTCAAAAATAATTCTTAGTTACTCATTAACTGAGGGCCTGTTAAGATCCTATCAGACATGAAAATAAAAAGAATCTATATTTTATATTTTAGAAAAGAATTAACTCATTATAAAGAAAATAATACTTCATATGATCTTGAATTTGTGACATTTTACATACAAACTAGGTTAACCTAGCATATAAAAGAGTTCACAAAACATCCAGGAACACATTGCCTAGTTTGCAGTTTCCATTACCTAGTTGGAAAGCAACCATCTGAAGATTACTTTAAACACATACTTACTGTTCCCAACCTGGTCGACCCCCACCTGGACGAGCGGTATTTATTCTTACTGGACCTTGGAAACAAACAAAAAAAACAGTAGGGAAATGTGAAATTGCATGTTAAGTAAAGCTAAAATTACTTTCTAAAGGAAAAAGGTCCAAACCAAAATGATTTTACTCACCAGTTGTGGGGATCAATTGTCCATGCAATAATGACTGTCCAAGCAAAGACGGGGTTCCAAGTACAGGCACCTGGTAACCCTTGAGGGAAAAAACATGAATAAAACGGGTTAAAAAAAAGGAATAGTTAAAAAACAAAATAAAAAACCAAAAACCTTATTGTAAACAATCCCCGCACCTCAGCCAATTTAAACTGCCAGTAAAATTTACCTTCTCTTCCATAAGAGCAGTAATTGCAATTGAAGAGGTTCCCTTTGGATGTTCTGATGCAAGGGCTGCCGCTGGCAAGATTTTATTATCAGAGTCCCTGGAAAACAATGTAATTTACAACACATCAGAAGGCTATCAGAAACGGCAGAGTAAGAGTAAAAAATAACATCTTATTGCTAACTCTGTTTATGTATCACCTACATTAAGGAAAGTTATCAAAGATGATGAAAACTTTTGAGGAAAGAGAATTGGACCTTTGGAGAGTAACGGAAAGAACCTCCTTAAAAAGTGTTATATATAGTAGACATGATAGAAATTGGTTGTATGAATAATAAAACTTAAAAACTCAAAGTGTAGAATGTAGAATACACAAGGGCAAAATAAATATAGGACAGGAGTAAATTGTAGTTCTAGCTCTACCACTAAACCGAAGGGATAATCATGGGTAAGCTACTGAACTCTCTGGGTCTTATTCCCATTATCAATCAAATAAAATGTTAAACTAAATCAGTGGGATGGATTATTAAATACACAGGTAAAGGTCCTACCCTTAAAGATTTTCTGTCAATATGTCTGGAACAGGTCCCTGGCATCTAACTTTTAAAAGCTGATTGATTTAAATTTATGAGCCATTAAACTACATGGTCAAAAGTCCCTTTCACTTCTGAAATGGGCAGATTTAAATGAATTTTTACTACCCTTCTACCTAATTATGTTCCAAAGCAATTACTACTGACCTCTCTAACTCTATCAATGTTTCATGCTCTCTTCTCCACCTATCCAAATTGTTCTTTGTTCTGCTCAAATCTACCCTTTTCTAATTACCACCATTATGTCCACAGGTGAACTCTCTCTCTGAACTACAGAACATTCAACATTTAACATTTAACAGGGATTGCTGGCAACTTGTACAATGTTTGGCCTTGTGATGCTCAATCATTACTTGCCAAATGAATCACTATCATTTGTTTCTTCCTCCAATAAAACTAAGCTGTTTCTTACAAGTAACCCCACATTATGGAGCGATTTGGTGCACAAGAATGACACATACTACAAGACACTAAAAAAATTATTAAAGCAATGTATAATATCAAAATAGTACATCAGCAATCTCACTTGTTCTCTAACAGTGAGAAATACATATACTCACCGGAAAGGTCCATCTGATTTTTCTGAATGGACTGATATGGACACTGTTGCAGTTATATCAGGAACAGGAGCTGGGGCAGAAGATGAATTTCCAGGCCCAGGAGGAGCCAAGGGAGACTGATTAGAAGCCAATGAAGACAAAGAGGGAGGTGGATGAGATGACGAAGATGTGACTGGAATCATCAGAGGATCCTGCTGTCTTGATATTGGAGAT
The DNA here is from genome assembly GCF_024166365.1 of Elephas maximus indicus. NCBI lineage: Eukaryota > Metazoa > Chordata > Mammalia > Proboscidea > Elephantidae > Elephas > Elephas maximus. The sequence goes on along the minus strand of NC_064830.1, from coordinate 84,768,415 downwards.
CTCATCAGAGGCTGTAGGTTCCGCTGAATAAGTGGTCTTGGAGGTGGTATTGGGGGTGGTGGTGGAGGCAGCTGTTTTCGTAGTCTTTTTGTGTAACCAGTCTCATTTTTGAAGTTATTAACGGCCTACAGAAATCAAACATTAAAATGCAGGAAAGTTAAATGAGCATTAACTCAAGCAGTTAAACAAACTGAAAGAGTAAAAAAAATTGTTTTTAATAGAAAGGATACCTGTCGTAAAAATTTATTGGCAATTAAAGCATCAGGAGAGACATCATTCTGATGACATGTTGGACACGTATGTTCATCTGATTCCAGAAGTGCTGTTCTTATACCTGAGTAAGATAAGATTTTAAATATTAATAAAAGCACAGTAAGAACTCATTATTTATAGAATGAATTAAAAAGATGGCCTCCATCTGCTCAGTTACATGACTCTTTTCCAAGCACAATCATTTCTATTCTTGGATTCAGAAACTTACACAGCTAAAATCCGTCACCTCATAGCACTCCTCTGCTCTAACTTCTCTCTATAACCTCTGCTGCCTTAAAAGTGAAGTCATGGATACATTTCAACAAGCATTTACACTGAGAGAAAAAGCACCCTTTCCCAAATACTATTCCCTCTGCTTAGCTACTAATAAAGTTTTACAGAAAGAAAAGAATTAAGAGATGGCCTAGAAAGAGAGGCAAAAACTTTACATGGCTAAGGTAGGGGAAAAAAGCATCATATGAAAAGGACATTAAAAAAAAAGAAGATGCATTCTTCAGGCAAAGGAATCAGAGACATCTATAGCATAGCAGGTAGGAGCAAAACCATAGATTCACTGATTATGCTCAGTGTAGTAAAAATCCAGTAATAAGTGATTTGTTAAATCCAAGACACACTCTGAAACAGTCCTAAGTGACCTCTTCCTGACTTTAGTCTTCACTAAATAGGCCTGAAAATAAAGGAGACTTATATTCCAGAAATGGCTTTAGAATTGAAAAAGGTCAGAACAGGATTGAGCACTGAAATTTTGATATGACACTATTTTGGGTAAGAAGAGGTAAACTTAGGATAAGTAGCAGGAAAAAACTAAGTGCTAATATAGTGATTGGAGCCCTGGTGGCATAGTGGTTAAGAGCTTGGCTGCTAAGCAAAAGGTCAGCAAGCAGTTCGAATCCACCAGCTGCTCCTTGAAAATCCTATGCAGTGTTCTACTCTGTCCTACAGGGTTGCCGTGAGTCAGAATCAACTTGATGGCAACAGGTTTGTTTTTTTTTTTTTCAATATAAGTGATTAGGGAAAAAAAAAAGTCATGAGTAACCACACGGCAAATGTTGAACAGTACTTTTAGAGGAAGCAAGTCTCAATAATACTTAAGAAATTTAGAATAAGCTATTATGCACAATCCGGAAAGACATTTACCAAAACCAAACCCAGTGCCGTCGAGTCGATTCCGACTCATAGCGACCCTATAAGACAGAGGGAAAGGCATTTAAGTACCATTTAAAGACATTCCCATAATCTATAAGGCCCAAAAGGCTTATATATTTCTGCATACCATTTAAAATGTATAAGAAACAATAATTCTATATTTTACAAAACCTCAGCAGTCACCCTGATGAAGGTACGCACAAGAGGTAGTCAATTCTAGTATCTAAAAGGATAAAGGGACTCCATCTATCTTGATAGATATGTCTATCTCCCTCTCTCTCAAGCAACCAAAGCAGACTTCCCACAACTAAATGCTCATTAACACTCATCAATTATCAACATTTCATATTTTATTACTATAATATACAATGTTGCTAAAAGCCTTCCCAAGAAGATACAAGTATTCTAGAATACGTGTACTTGAAGGGCCAAGATTTCTTACATTCGTCACAGTAACTGTTTCCACAGCAGGGAATGACAACTGCATCAGTCATAATATCTTTGCAAATGAGACACAAAAGTTCATCTGGGATGGGGTCATCTTCTTCTGAAGAAGAAGATGGCTCTTCTGGTAAAAAAGGCGGCTTTTCTTTCTTCCCAATTGCATATGCTTCTCTGTAAAAGAAGGTTTAAGCATTTTAACATAGTTAACAAGACAAAGTTATTCCCAAGACATGCTACATGTTCCATTACATAGGACATATAATTCAGTGCAATGCCCAATTAGTTCAGACAAGCATACCTTCCAAAATAAGGGAGAAGTTATGAACATCCTCCCCCCAAACATCAAAAACCACAGCAAAAAGACACAAAACAAAATCCTCAACAAATGTAGCATAAAGGAACAACAACAACAAAAATGCCCAAATCGCGGCTAAAAGGATCTTAGAATCATCTAATCCGTAACTAAGAACTGAGGGCCAGAAAGGTAAAGCAACATACTCAGTGCCACAAGGTTATATTTAAGTGGCAGTGAGACAGGATTTGACCTTAGACACGAGAACACCTCAGTCACAATTTTCTCTATCCTACTATGTTCCTTGCGAAAACAAATTCCCTCCCACATTTCAACAGTCCCCAAAACCTGTGAAGGTATTACTTAACTGAATGCCACAAGATAAGAAACTACAATTAGTACTGACATTATACAGCTAAGGAAAGACTGTTCAAAGGAAATATTTTATCACTACCACATAAATGATAGAATAAGACTTCAGAATCAGTGTTCTACTTATACTCGCTATTTTAAGGAAATTTCAATCTATTTATAGTCATTAAAAAATATTAAGGACTTAAATGATCAGAATGTGTTACAAAAACATGAAGTAACACCTCATTAGACATTCCTGTTCAGTCTTTTGTAGAAATGTGTTTTGCAGAAATGTTGGACATTAAATATATTTCAAAACACCACCCCAGAAAAAAGCCGTTCTCAGACTTGTCACCACTGCCTCCATACCCCCTTTTCTGTAATCAGTCCAATCTGTTGAACGCAGGAATTCCTAGGGAAATCCTTTCTCATTTCATTTAGGAACAGAGTGTGTTTATCTCAACGCTGAAAAGGAAAGAATCCCAGCTGTACGGAGTAGGGTACCTTAGGTGTGTTATTTGTGTTGCAGCTGCTCCATAGACATCACCACGATTCCAGAAATAAGTGTCAATTTGCTTATGCCCCATTGTTCCCAATTTGTGAAAGAGGAGTCTCCCACTGCCCAAAAGAGAGAAAAGAAAAGAAAAAAAAAAAAGAGGAGAACAGAGGATAGAAAAAAGAAACAGAAGAAGAGTCTGAGTTGCTTATCAGCGGTGTTAGTGGAGGGGGTGAAAGTTTCATTTAAAATATCTGGGCTCCCATCTTTCCCCAGTATTTGCTGTGTGTTTGGCACCAATGGGGTTTATGTTTTAGCATTCAAAAGCAATGACGTTAGTTATTAGTTAGGGTTCACAGGTGGTGTTAATTTTTCCAACACAAATTTTGATTTTTGAAATACTTTTACATAATATAGATGAAGCGGTCTGCTCTTAAATAAGGTTGTGTGCAAAAAATCATCAATTTAAACCTAATGCTGTTTGGAAGCAATTATGAAATGTCTCTGATTTAAAAACAGCGTAACAACAGACTGCTCTAAGATGAATCACAAAAACACAGGATGATGACTGATAGATGGAGTGAAGTTGAGGAAGTGAGTAGGGGTGGCAGATTAGGAAAACATTCTTATCTGCAAACTGTATTTACTAAAGTCATACTGAAAAACACTAAATCTTTTCCGTATCATTCCAAAGCGTAGCAATTTCATCATCCCCACCTGCTCACTGTGCTGTCTGTCTTGGCTGTCCAGTGCTGCTAGAACAGGAACACCACCAATGGGTGGCTTTAACAAACAGAAATTAATTTTCTCACAGTTTAGGCAGCTAGAAGTCTGATTTCAGGGTGCCGACTCCAGGGAAAGGCTTTCTTTCTCAGCTCTGGAGAAAGACCCTTGTCTCTTCTGAGCTTCTGATTCTGGGCAATCTTGATGTGGTTTAGCGCTCTCTTCCCCCATCTCTGCTTTGCTTGCTTGTTTTATTTCTTGTATCTCAAGAGGCTGACTTAAGATATACCCTACACTAACCCTGCCTCATTAACCTGATAACCCATTCCCAAATGATATTATAACCACAGGCATAAAGATTAGGATTTACAATACATATTTTGGGGGGACACAATTCAATTCAAAATATTCCACCCTTCGGCCTCCCCAAATTCATGTCCTTGCCACATGAAAAACCCTACCACATCATCGCACAAGCCTTAAATCAACTCCAAATCCCAAATCTCATATTCTGAAGCATCTAAATCAAATATGGGTGAGACTTTGGGTGTATTCTATCCCAGGACAAAATTCCTCTTCATCTGAGAACTTGTGAAATCTAGAATACAGGCTATCTGCTTCCAAAATACAATGGAGCAACAGGCACAAGGTATACATTCACATTACAAATGGGAGAAACCGGAGGGAAAGAACGGATAATGGGCACCAAGTAAGTGCCAAACCCAGTGAACCAATTTAGTCCCAAACCCAGTAGAATAATTTACATTAGCTCTCAAGGCTTGAAAATAATCCTCTGTTCTCTGAGGCCATCTGGGCAATGGCCCTGCCCTCCAATCTCTGAGTGTTGGCTAAGCCCTCTGGGTTCTGGATGGAGGTCCGCTGGCTTTAGCTCCGCCTTCCAGGCCCACTGGGATGGCAACTCTGCTCGCTTGGCTTTGGTAGGCCCCATTCCCCTAGTCTACCTGAGTGGCGATCTCACTCCCTTGGCCTTGCAGGTCCCATTCTTCTGTCCCTTGTGCACGGCAGCCTTGTCCCCTCAGATTTGGGCAGTGGCCCATCCCCCGGCACACCTTAATGGCAGCCCCACACTCCAGAACTGAGCTGACAAAGATCTGACTCTTTGAAACCTAGGCTTCTGCCCTACCCTTTGAAACTGAGAAGGCCCTGCTTCTCGTGCTCCTTCCAACAATTCTGCTGATCTCTGAGCTGCTCAAGAGATGGTCCTTTTCTTTTCTTGGAGGAAAACAGATGTAGCTCCTTTGGCCTGTTTCCTGCCTGTACAATTCCGAGAAGCAGACAGTGTTCTTTCCTTTCATTCTTTCTCTGTCCCCTTCAGTTTAGGCTGATGGGTTTTCACTATGGTAGTTTGTTAGATCTTTAACGAAAGATTGTGTAGCCACGTCCTTGGTGAACATTCTAGGACATGTGTCCTTAGTTGGTACAACAAAATATTTCAAATCTTTAAGTTGTCTTTATTTTGCACAGTTCATTTTTAAGTTCATCTCTTTCCGAAACCATGTGTCCCCTTTAAGATTTTGCTTAGAAATCTTCTCAGCCAGATATCCAAGTTCATCACTTACAAGTTGTACCTTCCACCAAATATCTGAACATAATTCAGATGAGTTTTTTGCCACTGCAAAAAAAAATATGGCCCTTCTTCTATTGTCTAATCACACATTCATCGTCTTCTTTTAAAGCCTCACCAGAAGCGCATTTAACGCCCACATTTCTAGCAACATTCTGTTGTTGCTGGCACCATACATATTCTCTAAGATGACAGAGACTTTCTCCATAGCTCTCCCTACTTCCTTCTGAGCCCTCACCAGGATTGCTTTTGACATCTGTAATTCTACCAACAGTCTCTTCAAGGCAATCTAGGCTTTTATACTATTAAAACCAAAACCAAACAAAACAAAAACCCAGTGCCGTCGAGTCGATTCCAATTCATAGCAACCCTACAGAACAGAGTAGAACTGCCCCATAGAGTTTCCAAGGAACTATTAGGCACCTTAAAACTCTTCCAGCCTCCACCCACTACTCAATGTCAAAATCACTCGTTACGTGCCATCGAGTCAGTTCTGACTCACAGCGACCCTGTGTACAACAGAACAAAACACTGCCCGGTCTTGAGTCTTCCTCACAATCACTGCAATGTTTGGGTCCATTGTTGCAGCCACTGTGTCAATCCATCTCATTGAGGGTCTTCCTCTTTTTCGCTGACCCTCTACTTCAGCAAGCATGATGTCCTTCTCCTGAGACTGGTTCTTCCTGATAACATGTCCAAATTACATGACACAAAGGCTCACCATCCTTGCTTCTAAGGGGCACTCTGGCTGTACTTCTTGCAAGACAGATTTGAGGTTTTCACTGGCCAACTTTTTTTGGAAATAGGACTCCAGGTCCTTCCTAGTCTGTCCTAGTCTGGAAGCTGTGCTGACACCTATTGTCTTAGTTATCTAGTGCTGCTGTAACAGAAATACTACAAGTGGATGGCTTTAACAGAAATTTATTCTCTAGTGGGCTAGATATCTGAATTCAGGGTGCCAGCTCTCAGGGAAGGCTTTCTCTGTCAGTTCTAAAGGAAGGTCCTTATTTCTTTGAGCTTCTGTTCCTGGGCCACCTTCATTTGGCTTGACATCTCTCTTCCCCCATCTCTGCTTTGCTTCCCCATCTCAAAAAAGACTGACCCAAAATACACCCTACACTAATCCTGCCTCATTAACATAAAAAAAAGACAACCCATTCCCAAATGGGGTTATAGCCACAAGCATAGAGGTGAGGATTTACAACACATATTTTGGCGAGACTTAATTCAATCCATAACACTATCCTTCAACGTTTATGGCATGAAGCTGAGGAAAAATGTGTTCTTATATACAATTCTGCTGTCATTGAGAACATGAACGCCTATTCTTCAAATTGATGTTTCTCAAAAGTATGTCCTAAGGACTCCCTAACTTCAAAATCTCTTGGTAGACTTGTTAAAAATGCAGAGTCGGGGGCCTATCGCAAAACCACTAAACCAACAACTGCAAGGCAGGGCTCCCAGAACATTTTAACACAACTTTTGCAGGAGATTCTTAAGCGTAATAAAGTCAGAGAACCACAGCCCAAAAGAACACTTAACATTTTGTTGTACATTATGGGTTCACAGCTGCTTAAAGTAATTAAGTATATTAATAAGAGCTGATACGGTAAGTTTATCTAATTGAATCATGCCACGAGGTCTTTATTTGTCCATTTCATTAAAACCTGCTCATAAAATAAAATCTGAAAAAAAGAATCTTTTTAAAAAAAAAAAACCATTACGGTTTTATAGATACAGCTGATCTGAACTTATGGCTTACAAAAGTAAACAATAGATGAGGCTCAAAGACTCACATGGTATATCCACACTTAGATACAACAGTTCATTTATTCTTGGCACTTAGGTTTGCCTCAACATCTTTCATAATTTTTTCCTAAGTCTTTCGTTTCTCAAAATGATCAATTACGACATGTCTTGTTCACTTACAAAAAAATGCAAATAGCATATATAAGATTATGTGGGAGTATGTATGTAAATGAGGAAGAAAGCAAGGAATGACAGAAAAAGAAAAAAATTAGAGGACTACAGGGAAGTGGCACTCATTGATAAAAATCTCCGAATCCATTTTAAATTTGCTTTAAATGGAGCAGACTGCAGCCTCTCATTCTTAACACAGAAAAGCAACATGTGGAGACTAATGGCCTTGGTACACAATGTTCCTAGAGTCCCAGTAGCCAAGTTACAAGCCCATGATCAGAACACTACACCCTAGGTATGATCGTAGTTTCCACAGGTCATACCTAATCTGAATACTTACGCATCTATAGTTGGTATTGCATATTTTCCAGTGTTGGTAAGCATTGCACCTTTCATATTAGGATCTTTCACTTCCATCATAAAACTTCTAGGAATTCCAGTGCTCTTTTTAATTCTAGGACCAGATTCAAAGTTCTTATCCTATTCCAAGGGAAAAGGGAGAGAAGAGGAAGAGAGAAAGCAGTTACCTTTAATAATAATATTAGCTAACATTATGCAGTGTGAACTGCTTATTTGTAGTGTTTTTTATATATACATATATATAAAAAATCTCATTTAATACTCACAATAGCCATGTGAGGTAAACACTATTATTATCCCCATCTCACAGAGAAGGAAAAATGGACTTGGAGAAGGCAAGTAACTTGCCCAAGCTTACTCAACTATTAAGTGGCAGAGCCAGGATTTGAAGCCTGGCAATTTGGCTCCAGAGGCCATGCTCATCTGCCATTGTAACAGAAAAGACAGTTAAGTACCAAGAAACATAAGATAGCTAAGAAATAATTCTAAGAAAAATAAAGTGATTGTGCTAAAATATCTACTTTGGACTTACCCCATTTGTTGGGCAATTCTTAATATAATGGCCAGGTTTACCACAGCGAAAACAGGTATAAGATGGAGGTGGTGGACCTAGAGGTTTCTTCATGTAACTGAAAGGGGAAAAAAAATTACATGTACATGAAGACTCCAAAAAATAATGCCTTTCATTGGGGAGGGAACCCCCCGATAAGTTCCTATGAGTAAAAAGTATTTACGGACTTACTTGATTGGGTCGTATTCATGGCCAGACTGCGACATCATTGCTTTAATTTTATCTTCTTCAGAAGCATTGGCTTCAGCCAGATTGGCAGTCTGTTTAACAGGTAATTATTTGACACACACATTAGAAAGACATTGAAGAGCACACAGCCAAAGACAACACCACTCATCCTGTAAAGAGCAGCACCTAACTAACCTTGCACAAACACAGCCATTTACAGGTACAACCTGGAGAGGCGCTGGGGGCTCCTTACATAGTTATATGATGTTTGCGTGTCTGCAGAACTGAAGAAAGTCCTTCTGGAGGCACTCAAACCTTAGACCCTGTTTGTACCTTACAGTAAGGTTTGCATACTACTCCTCTAAGAGTTAAGGGCTAAGGTTAAGACAGAAGAAAACACTTGATTTTAAACCTTAAAAGTAATTCAAGTGTAATAGATTACGACTATAATTTATAGGCACATCTTGGAGGTAGGGGGAGAACAACTGAACATTGTATGCAGCACATATTAGGTCTGCAGACACTTTAGGTAGGTGGTGTCAGTTTCAAATTAAGTGCAAAGCATGTGCACTGAGCTTTCATAATTTTAAATTCAACTCTCCAAGTAAGTCTTATGGACTTCAGCTTTGGGGTATTATCTACAATAGTCTAGATATAAGCAGGGTCTAAGGGAGTGATTCCTAATAACTTCAATCTCCAAGCATCTGGCACTCATATCAGCCATCCAGTGAGTTTTACCTTTACATTCATCCACAAAACAAGCAAACAGTTTTAACATTTTATTGTAATTTTATATACAAAAAATGCTTAACATTAACAGAGCTTAGAACAACAGTAACATTTACAGAAAACTGGATTACAGATGTTTAACAACTAATTTGTTTGAACCCAAACATTCATTTACAAATAGTTAAAAAAAAAAGAAAATCACCAAACCTCCAAAACTCCCCAACTCCTTCCCCCCAGAGAAACAATGGTAGAAATAGACCAAAACTCAAATATGGCCCTTACAGTACATAAGAATAAAAACAGTAAACTATGAACTCCTAAAGATGTAAGCTCTGTGCTAAACCACTTTGCATTAGAAATTTTAAAGAGGATGGCTTTAGCCCACTTTATGCTTTAGAATTGTCACTTTTAATGCTTAATTTTCCCAGAACAGGAGCTTAAAAAGCAGTATTTATTACTAGGACATTTTTTGCGGGGGGGGGGGGATACATTCTAGGGGAAAAGGACACAACCTAGAACAAAGCCAAGGACATGATAGGGACAGCACTAATGGAAAGCCCATCTTTTCATTAATCTCGGTTGCTAAATTTGGTTTCGCATTTGTGATAGTAGGGAAAAAAAAGATTTTTGGAAAACTGGATAACTTCCTTCTTGGCCCTCAGAAAAGTCTGCCTGTTCTGCAAGATTTGCTTTTTTTAAGGCCTAATTTGCAAGCTGAGTCTATCGTTTTAAAAAGTAATCCATCACTAGTGCTTTCCCAAGCAAAATGTACAATTGTTGAGCAGAAAATTCAAGCAATCTTATTGAAAAACATGGCATATACAATAATTTCAGGAGGTTAACAATTTGTCCCTCAGCCAAACATACACATTGGTATATTCCTGCAAACAGCTGTATACACTTACACCATTCACATAGTCTGTGTTCAAACAAATTAGGTTGTTTAAAACTTTTTCTAATGCAGACAGACTACAAGTCTATAAGAAACAACTGTATCACATTTAAAATGTTGATTATCACGGGATCAACTGATATATTCAAGAAATAACCACCCAATCGTCCATGTTAAGGAAAGCTTCTATTTTGGCTGCTTAAAGAAAGTCCACCTAATTTACAGCCAAAACCAGGGAATTCCTCCAGAACTGTTAGAGTTTCCAATGTATAATTAAACAAAATGTATAAGGAAAAAAAAATGAGCTTCCTGTTTCTTCTGTCTTGAAGATGAACAACATTCCAACATTATGCTGAGGCTGACAAAGTACTCCCTTATCTTCCCAAAAGAGGAACTACTCTTTACAGGATAGTCACAATATGTACAATGGTTTTGCAAAATAGATCTGCCCCCACCCCTCTTAAAAAATGGTTCCACACACACAAAAAAAAAATACGATGTTAGAAAAAGACTTATACTTTCAAGAATGTATATATATATATACCTTTGTAAGCTGGGCCAGAGAAATAGACGCAGAAGAGTCATCAATCTGTTCATAAAAAATTAAACACACATTCAAGTTCCACACTGAAAACATCTGAAAGTGATCATTTAGCCCCTACTGCCATTTAATGTTCAAATACTGGATATTTTCTTAGACGTTTTCTAAAGAATGCATTTTTTATTTTAAACCAAAAAGTGTAGCTTACCCCCTTTATCCTTCTCTGTATATTTCACATACAGTAATAAAAGTTAATAGTTGAGGGGGACCCAATTACAACGAAGAAATGGGGTAAAGAAAAGTATGTCACATAGGAAATTTGTTCAGAATGGTGATTAAATAATCTCAGAGTACAGACTCTTAGAGTCCCATGACTCTCAATGGTCTCTAAATTTTATAATGCTCAAGACCATGTACACTGCAAGAGGGAAGAAATCTAACTTTTCCACAGTGCCATTACAGAACATTTTAAAACAAGCAGCTCTTTAAAGGCCCAGGTAATTGTTTTAATAACAGCTTCCACGTAATTGCAACTTTTTTCTTTTTATGAGCTTGTGCTGATAGGTTTGAATAAATTTATTCTCCCATATTAAGAATGACAATAGCTTCTAGCCAAAGAAACCACAGCTTTATCAGGGCAAAGATGTTAAGCCAAAAACAGGGACCCAAAGGTACCCTGGGTTCTCCAAGGGCAAACAGAGCTGTCACTTGGAATGAATTGTAGTATTTGGAAAAAAAACTTAATTTAACCAAATGGAACAAGTATTACGTGTCAAGGTATAAGAGGGCTTTAAAAATGTATTTAAAAGTATAACATGTTTTAAAATTTTTCATTCTTTGATTTTCTGAAATGATTTTACTACCAGTAAAAAGTGTGTGTACTTATGTGTGCATGTGTATTGTGTATATACAGAGTGAGTTCCTATGAGTCGGAATCAACTCGATGGCAGTGGGTTTGATTTTACATACATGCATATCTTTAGCATGTAAAGCTGAAGATATGATTTCCCTACAAGTGTACCAAAATGAAAATGTACGATCAGCTTCCTATGCAGTAAGTGGGTTAACTATTTAACATGTTGTAAGTTTCCCACGTTATTGGTTAGAACTCTTTTAAAATGGAGAGAACGTAACAAGATGTCTGGATCAAATTGGAAAAAAAAAAACCACCCAAAGAAGTTGTGTCTTCATCAACGCATTTTGTAAGTATTTCAGAGAACAAAGAGTATTAAAAGTAGCATGACTTGAAGCCCAAAACAGAAATGTAACCAGTTTCAATATGAAGTTCTCAGCAATGGAATAAATGTAAATAAGAACAATGTTGGCTAAATTTAAGCTACATCTTACAAACAGCTTAAGGTTTTCAAAATTAGTTTGATGGAAATTATTACTGGAACACTTATTTAGACAAATGTTTCTTTGTTCCACGTTGAAGGACTGTAAAGAGTTCATAAAGCATTAATCCCACATTCCTAGGACATGACCACACAATCCACCAGTGGGTTCTCACTCTTGCCCCGATTTGGTGAGGTGTTCCTTCTTTAAAGAACTAATCTCAATGGGTAAGTAGAAAAAAAAAACAACAACAATGGAAGCATATATAGATATCCTACTTTTTTTTATCCAGAATAAATTCTGACCTACTCAATCTAAAGAGGATTACATTTTACATCAGCTCTGAATTTAAGTAACAAGGGCTGAACAAATTGCTGTCAACCAACACCTATACTATGTTTTTTAACCAATGAAACAAAGTAATAACACTTTAAAATAGTCCATTACTATCTAGAAAACGAATACTGATGATAGAAAGACGGTAACCAGTTTTATTAACTGGTAGAGGTGGAACTGAAAAACCACCAATTAGTACTTTGATCTTCCCACTCCTAACAGTTTGGATATGGATTTCTTTTTGTTCTTTTGCCCTCTTTTTAGCTTTCTGGCAACCCGCTATTAATATTGTATATTTATTGAGTTAAAAGTGGTTTCAGATATATAACGACACCTAAATGGCCTCTTCTTCTACCAAATAATCACCATAGCATCTAAATACCTTATAATCTATAAATCAAATTTAAAACAAATTTAGAAAGGCATCCAATTTTGTTCTCTACATATAGCAAAGGTAGTTAAGAAATGAATGAAAAATGTTGACAAAAGAATGATTTAAAAAAATCAGGATTTTATATACACTAAACATCAATAAAAAGTGACTCTCAGTGATTAGCTAATAAAGGCGGGAAAAAAAAAAAACCCACCATGTCACAAAAATTGCCTTAAAAAAAAAAAACTGATTAATGCACATTGTAGGCATCATTAAAATCAACCCACCTCCCTGAGTCTAATTAATGGTATGGCTTCTGGGAGCAAGGATCTAAAATCTCTTGTGACAATTACACTGGCTTGAAATTAAAGGCTCCTACAAACTGGTATTCTGATATTTTGCAGAATGAAGAACCACCAGCTCTGGAGTACCGACATGGAAGAATGACTATGAAAAACAAGACTGGGCAATTTCAACAAGCCATCTTGTTCACAGTTGGCTTAAGTTATCAAAACTGTACATACATAATCAGAATGAAAAATTTGGTTGAGTGCCTCTAACTCTGTCTTTTGGTGAATATGTACAAGCCAGGTAATTTAGTTTCCTAAGACGGGCACTAATTAGGCTTGATGACTATATTCTCATTCTAACTGTCAGCGAACGTACTCCAAGCAAATAAATGATGGGTATTAGTTATCCAATGACTCTACTGCAGATCATTCTACCTAAAAATTAAAGCCATTTTTGAAGTATTAAAAAAAAAAAGAAAAACCTAAATAAGCTTAAAATAAACTGCTTCTTATAAATGTAATACAGACATGCCAGGGAACACACGAGGCTAAAAGAATGTTAACTTTATTTATAAACATGTGATTTGTGTTTATACACATGCTAATAAACAAAAAGGAAATAACTGTTTTCAAGAAATAAAACTTCATCTGTATTAGTTTAAATACTATATAAAATGTACTTTATACAAAATATGTTACATTAACTACTACAGTCACCAGGATAGTCAATCTGATTTGTGCTAGCATTTGGATACATAAAAATCAATTTTAAACCAATCACCAGCAAAACAGAAACTTGGATAGTTTTTTACAGCGTTATGCTTTTAAAAAACAAAATAAAAAAACAACTGCCCCCAAAAAACCCAGATACCCAAAAAGAGGGGGGAAAAACCCAAAAGACTAAGAATTTTGATCTTTCAATCACTATATTTAGTTCCATGAGAACTAAGGCTATATATATTTTTGAGACCAAGTCCAAAGTTCAGATATATTCTGTTATCTTGTATAAGATCCAATGATCCAAGGTTAGTGAAATGCCTCATACACAATTAAAGATTGGTAGTATTTAAAGAGGATAAAGTGAAACAGCAAGCAATACTCTTGAATTCTAAAGAAAGATTAAGACATCTTGAATTGTGTACAATAACAAGCCTGAGCAATAAAATGTTTAGAGAACCATCAAGTTTACAGAGCCCAGTTACTATAAACCTGTGTTCTAAATCAGATCGTGTGTCACCCCCACAGTTTAGGAATGCTGCTGCCTTTTAATTAAAAACTCAACGTAAAAATGGTGTCATACTTAAGGTTAATCTGTGATAACAGAAATGGAGATGTTAACCTGGTTATAGGGAGTTACCTTTGATAAGCTACAGCTTTTACTTGGCCTACAATTAATGCAGCATTTTAATATCTTGTAAGAAGGAAATGTTTTAATTTGGACAGACTAGATAGAAATGGAAGAAATCTTACTAACTTCTGAAAAAATGTCTAGTTGTTAAAAAATCAAAATCACTGAGACATTTACATGCTTATGGGGGGGCCAACTTCAGGTTTCACTTCATATTTATAGCATGTAGATATAAAGAATAGGTGCTCATATACCAAACCAAACCCATTGCTGCTGAGTCAATTCCGACTCATAGCGACCCTATAGGGCGGAGTCGAACCACTCCATAGGGTTTCTAAGGAGTGCCTGGTGGATTCAAACTGCCGACCTTCTGGTTAGCAGCCGAACTCTTAACCACTACGCCACCAGGGTTTCCAGGTGTCATATAGCAAGACTAAATAATAAAGCTGCATCCATGGTCTCTGGAAATCTTTGCTATAATGTGTTTGAATGTGGAGAAAGCAACAAACTTTAAGCTTCAGATGTTGCTAATGCATTTTTTAAAGCCATCCATCAGGCAGGAAAAAAAAAAAAACAAACAAAAACTAACAGAAACTAAGTGATACAACGTGAAAATGGCAAAATATACACTCCAAACATTTTTTTTTATTGCAAGAAACAAAAAGCACACAACAGCCTGTACATACATACAAAATACTAACTATAGACAGACAGATGTAGAACATGTTATCATGTTCATCAGTGTCAAACCTACATGATCTAAAGAGGATCACACGTTAACTGTACAACACAGTGTCATACAGGGGAAATGCTCTCATATTTAATATGAAACAGTGTTTTGGGGGGGCACCAATTACCCAGCTCTACAAAAGAGGAGTGCAAATTATGCCACATATATCCATATTCAACTGAGCTGTCATCAAAATACATTTTATTCACAATATGTGTTATGACTGGTTGGATAGTAAGTTCTAAAAAAAATTATGTCACTGCTACATTATAAAGGTAAAAGCAATGTGTAGAAAAAGTGTGAGATTGTGTTTTTACATACTGCTTTTGAAGTTCCCATCACTGGCTCAGTTCGACTTCTAAAACACAAACAGAAGAAAAAAATGACATTAGACATGAGCAGTTTTCATGTACTTTTTGTGATATTCTTAATACATACTTCCAATCACGTATTTTTAGGAACACAATTTTCCTTTGACATAAAGTTTCAATACCAGCCAATTTTTGAACACAGTACTTCAATTAAGAGAGCCCTGGTACCATTCCACAGTTTAAGATGCATTTGTAGTAAAAAAATAAAAATCCATACTGAAAAATTCTAGAATAGGTGGACCTTGCCACTTAACAATAAAAAAGGCTTCTGAAAGGTGGCATGGGAATTTTGTTAAACTTTATTGTTCACTCTGAATAGACTGAAAAATTTATCATATATTATTGCTCAGTTTTTAATAGATCCAAATGTAAATTTTTACATCAGATTTTCTTAAAGCAAGCCCACAGCTATTGATGTTAAGATGTAGACTCCTGAGAAACTGCCGTGCTCCAAAATTAACTTTCAAATCCAGAAAGATATGTTGACAGTTACTTTCATTTTTAAAACATCTCAAAACAATGACTAAGGATTAAGTAAGAATGCCAACTTCCCGAAAAATGCGCCACACAATCTGACAGAGCATTTTAGTTAAAGGAATGAGTTAAATGGTTGTAATGTAGAAATGGACAATGTGAAGTTTAAAAATGTACAGATAAATAAGCTCAAGAAGAAATTCTCTTAAAATTCCACACAAGGGAGGATAGCAGGGTTGCTAAAGATAGCCTTTAAATGCTTAGTCTTAGTTTATGCTATCCTGACTATAAAGCAGCGTTAGCATCTGAAAAGAGTTTTTAGACCTGTGCATAATTTGGAAGTCCTGAATAAAAAAATCCAGGAGGTGACTTTATCTTAATTCCAAGAACACATTCCATTTCCTAGGACTGGCAAACTCCAGAATTTGTCACTGACCAAAAACAAAAACGAAGACAGTTACCCAACTTAAAAAAAGCAAAAAACATATCTGCTGCTGTGAAGTCGATTCTGACTTAACAGCAACCCTACAGGACAGAGTAGAACTGCCCCACAGGGTTTCCCAGGCTGCAAATCTTTATGGAAGCAGATGGAAGCACATCTTTCTCCTGTGGAGCAACTGGTGAGTTAGAACCACTGACCTTTCGGTTAGGAGCTGAACACTTTAACCACTGTACCACCACGGCTCCTTGACCTAACTGTAAAAAACCCACTGCCATCGAGTCAATTCTGACTCTTAGTGACCCTACAGGACAGAGTAGAACTGCCCCATAGGGTTACCAACGACCAGTTGGTAGATTTGAATCTGCTGATCTTTTGGTTAGCAGCCAAGCTCTTAACCACTGTGCCACGAGGGCTCCTAACTTCACTACCCGTTAATTTAGACCTTTTTACAAATTAGAATTCCAGTATCACTATTAAAATTGCAAGGAAGAAAAAGTTAAGGATCTAAAGTTTTAATCCTGCCCTCGCCCCCCCCCCCCGCCCTTTAAGTTCTTGGGTAGTCCTGAGAAACTGCTGTTCTCACTCCAGTGATATACCGGGCATTTACCATGTGCCAGGCAATGTTTACTGAAACCTTACAACCCCAAGTTAAGTACTCATGCCCCATTTTTGAGGAAATCCGAGCTACAGGGAGCCCTGGTGGGACAGTGCTTAAGCGTTCGGCTGATAACTAAAAGGTCAGTAGTTTGAATTCACCAGCTGCTCCCTGAAAACCCTATGGGGCAGTTCTACTCTGTCCTATAGGGTTGCTACGAGTAGGAATAGACTTGACAGCAATGGGTTTGTTTTTTTTTTTTGTTCTCTGAGATATAGAGACTTTAGGCAACTTATTCAAAGTTATACAGCTGATAAGCATAACTGAAGCAGTAAGGGGAGTGAGTCAAGCCTAAGCTTGATTTCAGAGTCTATGGTCACACACCCTATATAATTCTATAACCTCCCAAAGTTCCTTAGTGATATGGAGTAAATGTTAGTATCAATGAATACTCCTAATGCTGCCAAAATATGCAGCAGGAGACATCCCTTAAGATATTTAAATACTTTTTTTGAGGTGGAAAAAAAAAGGTTGGATTGAAAAATTAAAAAAAAAGGAATGTATACAAACAAATAAAAAACAAAGGTACAGGGATATTTACTCACTGATTTGAAAATCATTCTCGTCTTTGTAAACATTGCCTATCTAGAGAGAAAATTCTTCCTAACAACGGCTCTTACTCCTAACTATAAAAAAAAAAAAAAAAAAAAATTTTTTTTTAATGGGAAAAGAAATTAGAAAGGAAAAAAAAAAAACTCAGAGCTGAGAAGATACAGACATCAAGGGTAAAGTAATGAGCTGAATTCTAAAATACGCTTTTCCTTTCTCACAAAAGTCTGCTCTGAAAAACTTAAATAATAAATGCAACTTAGATACTTACATAACGTATGTCTTGCTTGTAGATCTAACGCCTCCAATAGGAATTCTCCTAACGATCACAGACGAATTCTTAGGGATTAGCGCGTTATCATCAGTATATTCTGTAAGTAAAAAGACAGAGTCGAGTTTCTGTTTGGGGGTTTCGGTAACTCATAGTCCCCAAGAATCAGAAAATTTCCACCAAATGTAAATTTTATGGCAAATGGACTTAAATATAAAAGAGCATTAATAATTCCACCTTCCTTGCATCTAGATTACTGACACTGTCAGAACAAATGTACAAAACTGTAAGGACGCTGTTCTTCAAAAGACATCAAATAGTGTCAGCAGGTTCCTGGGTCCGGGGCCTCTACTTTGGTGGAATCTCAAATCTCAGTAGGACTAAGTCCTGCTCTAGTTTATCTACGCTAGAAATGCTGAACGTCAGAGCTATGAGAAAAACCTGTTATTCCAAATAGAGAAATTCTGTCTCTTTTCCTGGCCCCTAAACATGAGTTGAGTGCTGTATTATGATTCCTGCTCTCATGGAGCTCATTACTGGGGAAGACAGACTAAAAATTAAATTATGACCCATGAATAAAGAGAAAACTTTGTAATAAAGAATTAAAGATGGGATGCAACTCTGAATAGAATATGATTTAAAAAAGGAACCCTGGTGGCACACTGGTTTAAGTGCTTGGCTGCAAACCGAAAGGATGGCAGTTCTAACCCACCAATAGCTCTCTGGGAGAAAGATGAGCCAGTCTGCTTCGGTAAAGATTTACAGCCTTGGAAACCCTATGAGGCAGTTCTACTCTGTCCTATAGGGTCGCTGAGTTGGAATCCACTCGATGACAAAAGGATTTTATGGATTCAAAGGCCTCTCTGAGGAACTGACATTTGAAACTTAGAGACTGAGAAGTCCGCCAGATGTGCAAAAAAGCTGGAGAAGAGTGTTTTAAGAGGGAAAAGCAAGTGAAAAAATGATATAAAAAGACCTGAATAGCAAGAAAATGAAAGAATAACATAAAAAACGACTGGAAAGGAACAGATCATACATTATTTATATTTTGTTTCTAAGTACAACAGGAAGTCATAGATTTCAAACAAAGTGGTGACATGATTTATGCTTTTTTTTTTTTAAAAAAAAGTTAACTACGGTACCTGGGGGAGAATGAGCCACAGGGGAACAAGGGTAGAAACAGACAACTATGATAAGACTGCCGCTCCTTAGTCCAAGTAAGACATAAGGATGGCCTGTGCTAGAAAACGGCAGGTAGAAATGGAGAGATAGATAACTTTGAGGTAGAATCAACACACTTGCTGACGGACTGAAAATGTGTGTGCGTGTGTGTAAACGAAGGAGAAAGAAATCAGGCATGAATTTTTGGGTTCCTGGCTTAAGCAACGGGATGAACAGCAATGTTACTTTCTGAAATGACAAAGGGGGAGGACGAATGGACCCTATTCTTCTCCTCCTTGGACTGTCTGATTTGCGATACTTCTGTAAGAATGAAGCTAAGAAAGAAATTGGACTGATGCATTTATTATGGTAAAGATTCATTCAGGAAGATGTTTACAAACTTACCAAAAAGACAAATAACCCAGTACTGGGAGATGTGCAAATGTATCCACCTCTCTCAATCACACAACCAGGCATGAGGGTTTGTTCTTCTAATGTTATTAGATTTGTTTCACTTAAGTTACTCAGTATCAAGTAGCTGACTACCTCTGTCCTTCCAATTATTCAAGCTTATCACATATGTATGCATTTTAGACTTTTAAATGAATATCAAACTTTGTTATTTTTAGTCATATTAGTACTCCATGTTTAAGCTAAATAGTTCTTTACAGTATATTTCAAATAACAGGCCATATTTCACAGGTATCCAATTAGGGTGATGTAATTTTCTAGATTTAGGCACACCAATATAAGACTATATCCATTATCTCAGATAGTTCATGATAGTCCCAAATTATGAAAAACTGGGAAAGGGGAGACAGGGTTTTTAAACGTAATTCTAGAAACGAAAAATCAAAAAACAACCAATCTCATTACAGTTGATTCTGACTCATAGCAATCCTGTAGAACAGAGTAGAACTGCCGCATAGTTTCCAAGGCTGTAATCTTTACGGAAGCAGACTGCCACATCTTTCTCCTGTGGAGCGGCTGGTGGGTTTGAATCGCTGACCTTTTGGTTAGCAGCCAAGTGCTGAACCATGAGAAACAAAACTTGGTGTCAAACACCAGCCAGGAAGTTTCTGAATACCTAGCAACTCTCGAATGTGCCCACAAGAGCTGTCAAAGACAACTTATTAACTTGATCAACAGAATACTGTGTCGAACTAAAAGTCAGGTGTTCTAATCCCCTCCCCCCCAAAGATGCCCTGACATTTTAAGTACCGAAATTATGATAATGATTTCCTAAATAACTTATCCTGAAAACATATTCATACTTAAAATACCTCCTTAACAAGTAGCCTAGTTAGCCTCAAAAGATATTTCTCCTCATCAATGTAATTTTTGGTCCAAAAACATTAAGGGCATGGATTTGGATAATTAATAAGATGAAAGCTTAGAAAAGCAGTCAGAAAAAGAACATGAGTCTTTTTTTTTTAACAAGAGTGTTTTTAAAATATTTTATATTCAGCTTCCAAATCTCAGAGCAAATTCAGAACAGTACCCTTTTTGGGGGGTGCGGGGGGGGTGGTTTGCTGTGTGGAAAGCAGAAGAAGAGAAAATAAGTTTTTCATATTTAACAAAGACCATTTGGGATTTTGAAATACAGTCTAGAAAAAAGCAAGCAGGATTACTGCACCTAAAACATATCAAATTGTGTTCTAAGCATTTCAGGCTTATCACTATTTAAAGGGCTCTAAACATGGACAAATTTCTAAAACTACAAGGAATGTTTTACAGAAACAGTAGATTAGGTAACTTAAAGTATTAATTCAAAACGAGCTAATGTTCACCATTCACTCCTAGGCAATTTCCCTAACTATGAAGCCATAAACGTTTATTTTGCATCTTTAAAATCACTGGATGATGTTAAAACCAAGTGACAGTCTTATGTCAGCTGTCTTGTGACATTGGGTACAATTTCCCATCAACTCACGAAATGGCTATCCTCTGCACTACTCTCAATGATATCTTTTTCTCCCCTAATCTGAGGACTGCATAAAACGTAGATTTTCTCTATCCCTAGCTCCTTCTCCTAAAAATCTAAATTGACTGTGAAAGCGTTCTCCAATAGATGATAGTTCACACAAGCATATAAAAGAAAATACGTTGTTGGGCAAAGCATTTCCCTGGTTTTAGGATTTGATTATGTATCCTATATTTATTTCCTATGGGTTTAGTCTAGAAAAGAAATAACACAAAGTCACAAAACACTTAAATATGATGGTCAACGATTTCTTCAACCGTAACTTACTCCAGTCTAAGAAAGTTGTACTCAGCTGTTAGGTACAGAGGATGGACAAAGCCTAGACCCAAATCATTACGTAATATTTCGTAAAAATACAAAATTTAGTATATGATCGTTAAAACTGTCTTAATATCATCTAGTCATACCTTCATTTACATTTTCTTTCCTTACGTTCATAAGTACTTATTAATATATCCAGATGGGCTAAAATTCTTACAAATAAGTCCATGTGTTTTGTGAAACGTGACTATAATACTTAAGGGATAATTTCGGTGGTCTTAAAAAAGAAAGAATATTTCCCTTATTTTCTTGAATAGCATGTAAAAAAAAAAAAAACTACTTCTCCACTGTTCATGACCACAATGCCTCCTGCCCTTAAGCATGGGGATGCTACACTTAATTACAATTACCAAAGCCTCCTATGAGGTGTCCTTTAGGCATGACACCTGTTTAAAAAAGGAGGAGGGGGAAGCAGGGAATACTTCACATGTTATCATGTGATTGTAAGTAAAGTTCTTCCACAACGAGTAGTTTTAAGTCATGATGTGCCAGTACAGCTGTTCCTTAACAGAATTAAGCTTAGGTCTGGAAATGGAACGCTGCTCTTCTACATGACAAGATTTACTCTACCTACCACGCTGCTCCCTCCCATTTCAACGAAATGAACCCGTGTCATGCTTTAAGACAAAGTCAGTAACCAATAAAATATCCTACCTAGTTAGAACTTCACTTTATCCCTTCAAATCCCATCAGTAAAACTCAAAATGCTGGCATCTACTAAAAATGCTATCAGCATTACTATACCGAGAAAGAGAAACCAAATCAAGTTCAGAGTCTAAAAAGGCTGTCACGGCCTTTTTTTTTTTTTTAATCTACTGTTAAAATTTCCAATATTACAAAATACTTTTAAGAAGGGGAAAGACCTTAAAGGTTACAATCAGTGGCTTATTTGCACTCACGCAGTAGCAGCCTACTGATATCCTAATAGCAACATAGTCATGTTGTCTAGCAACTACTACTTTTATAAAAGAAAAATGAGTACTTTTAATCTGTACCCAGTTACTGCATTTTAAGAGTATAGTGAGGAACTGAGTTCAATTAACTACTGCACTACAAATTCTTGAATTTACATTCAAAACCTGTCACATCGGAACATATCAAAGTTTCAAGAACAATTCCAACATTAAAAAGTGGCTGGATTAAATACTCAAAAACATCAAAGCGCAGCTCCCTTCTCCACAACACAGCCAGCTCCCCTTACCCCCAAAAAACAGGGAGAGAGAGAAAGGGGACATATATTTTGCCAACAGCCCATCGTTAAGATTACAAAACCAGAGAAGCGTCTCTATTGCTGCTTTAATCAACAAGCCTTGCATATGCACTCCTCTCCTTCTGATGGAAAAAAGTTAGAAAACGCATCCAAAGAACCTGGATATTTCTGCAACCCCCTCCCACCCCAAGTTCTCATTTTTAAAAACAGAGAGGAATAATCAAACGTTCACGTTTTGGGATTCGTCTGTTACAGATGACAAATAAGCCAGCTAAATTCCAAGGCAGGCTGCTGCAACTCCCGGTATCCAAGCTGTCTTGAAAGTATTAGAACCAACAGTCCCACTAGAGACACAATGGCGGTTAGTCTTCTGCCAGGCGCCTTACGATTAGTATCTATTTGTAACCAGCAAGTATCTGGAGCCCGTGTGGCTCTTACCTTCTTTCGTTTGCGCGTTGGTGATCTGCAGGTCGCAGTCGGCAGCTTTCAGCTTCTCTCTCCCCATAATCTGCTTCTTTAAGTCGCAGAGGGAGATGTGGAGCCCATCAAAAGTGACGGTATCATAGTTGAGTTTAGAGGAAAATTTATAATGCACACAGGACATGGTGCCAAAGGTTTCCTAAGGTTCAGCGAGGAGACGTGGACACGCTCAATATACGTATATTTATAAACTTAAGCGCAAAATATGTACACACACAAAACACTCAAAGACACTGAAGGACCCTAAGGCCTTAAATACCCCCCAACCAAATGCAGGGGTTCGTAAGAACAATAATCCAGAACCCCCGAAACTCAGAATCACTTCATGTGGGAGGAGGCGGATGAGGACGGGGAAGGGGAAATGGAGAATCCGCCAACGGGCACAATGTCACCCGGCTGGGTCCCCCTCGCTCATGCTAAGGGCCGGCAGGAGACGGGGGGCAGGCAGGCGGTGCAGTCTGTAGCGGTCAGTCCACACGTTAGAGTCCGAGCGACCCCAGTGGGGTCAGGGGTCCATAGCGCGGCCGCACCTCCCGTTGGTCTCTTCCGTGGATCGGGGTGACCCAGATCTCGGGAGAAGGTTGAGGGGAGAGGGCCTAGGCCCGGAGTCCACCAGCGGCCTCTCGCCTCCTCCTGGCTTCCGGACGACCGGCGTCAGCTTCCCCAGGCCCAGGCCCCCACCACACACAAACCCCTTTCGCCTGCTCCCCGGCGGCCACGGGCGGCCCCGCGGCCTAGGCCAAAAAGGCGCGTCGGCGGAGGAGAGGCCTTCCCGCAGGCCGCCCCCGGCTCCGACTCCACCTCCCCCCCGCCGCCGCCGCCGCCGCCGCCGCCTCAAACACAAAGCCGGCACTGGGCCTCGGCTAGGCCCCGAGGCACTTCCTCACCACTCCCGGCCCCGACCAGCGGCCGGGGGGCTGTGGCGGACCCCGGGGACACCGCCGAGGCTCCCTGACGCTTCCTCCTCGTCGTGGGCTCCGCGCTTCTTTCGCCTTTCGCTTCCGTCCGCTTGAGGCCCAGAACCGCCAGAATAGGCCCGGAAACCGCCGGGCCACGGCGAGGGCTTCGCTGGCTCTTTTTTTTTTTTTTTTTTTGACCCCCTGCCGCTCTCGGGCCCTCACCAAGCGTCGGCGACACCTCCAAGCCGGGCACTATGGCGGACGCGGCCTGGCTTCGGGCGAGCGCCCCACTCCGGGGTCTCTTAAGCAGGGATTGCACGGGCGACGCGCGCGAGGCGGGGCTGGCGTGCGCGGATAGGCGGGCCAAGAGGCGGGGCCGCTGACGTCACAAAGCGCACCGGCCCGCCCACGTGACCCCGCGCTTTGTGACTCAGGAGCGCGGAACCTGAACAAGCCTGGAGAACGGAAGAGACCATCTGTCTCAAAAAGGAGGGGGAGGCTCTAGAGTAAAGAGGGCTGGCTCATAGGGCGGTTCCGGGAGGAGAATTCAGTTTTTAGCTGCTGCTATGGCCACTTTCCACGGAATAGTGGAGTGCCAAAGGATGGCCGGCAAAGTCCCCCTACCCCACAGTCCCTATCAACTCTTCCAAGTTCCCCAATTTAAGTAAACATTATCGTTGCTATGAAATAAACTGTGGTTGCTATGCAAATACTCACTAGTTTCCCCTTCTTATAAACTGGTTTACCCCTAACCGGTTGCGGTCAAGTAGACTGCGACTCCTAAAAAAAAATAGCGACCCTAAAAAAAGCCCTTCCTAAATAGAAATTCCGGGGCAGCGGCTGCCTAGAATTAATAACAACAACAAAGATTTGTTGTGCTTTACTGTGTGTCAGGCTCTGGAGCCAAGTAGGCTGGGTTGGAACCCTAACTCGGGGACTCTAGATTTAACTCTTTAGTTTTCTAGGTAAAGATGATTTTAAAAAGAATTGATATACTGGGTTGTTGGGGACTGAATAAGTGAATACATTTATATTGTTTAGAACCGTGCCTGGCACGCAGTTCAACGTGCCTCAATAAATGTGGCTCAATGAATGTCAGTTTAACAAACAAACAAAAACTCTAAGAGATTATCTCCGATTTATAGGTGAGGGAATTGAGACTAGTAATGGTGCACTTTTTGAATTCACAGAAGGGTATTCTGCTGTGGCAAAGTCCTATCCCATTCCTAATTACAAATGCCAGAAACTGTGCCAGGAGCCCACTTAGTGGCTTGGAATGTATTTTTCTTGGGGCATAGGGAAGTTATATCAATAAAACTCATAATACGAACAATAAAACTACATTCATAAACTAATAATAACTACCATTTACAATGCATTTTCTGCATCTCTATTTTACAGGCTAGGGTCAGAGAAGTTAATTATTGTACAAAAAAAAATCACATAATCAGGAAGTGACAGAGCCACGGTGTTTTCAATCACCTCCTATGCATGCGAGAAAGCTGGACAATGTATGAAGGAGACCGAAGAATTGATGCCTTTGACTTATGGTGTTGGCGAAGAGTATTGAATATACCATGGACTGCCAGAAGAACAAACAAATCTATCTTGGAAGAAGTACAGCCAGAATGCTCATTAGAAACAGGGATGGCAAAACTTCATCTGATGTACTTTGGACATGTTATCAGCAGGGACCAGTCCCTGGAGAAGGACATCATGCCTGGTAAAGTAGAAGGTCATCGAAAAAGAGGAAGACCTTCAAGGAGATGGATTGACATAGTGGCTGCAACAATGGGCTCAAGCATAACAATTGTGAGGATGGTGCAGGACGGTTCTGTTGTACATAGGGCCGCTATGAGTTGGAACTGACTGGACGGCACCTAACGACAGCCTCCTAGACTGTGGGAGAATAAATTTCTCTTTGTTAAAGTTATCCACCTGTGGCATTTCTGTTATAGCAGTACTTGATAACTGTCTTAGACTAGGTTCTCTAGAGAAGAAAAACCAGTAAAAGCATATAAATATATACAGAGAGATTTGTATCAAGGAAATGACTCACACGATTGTAGAGGCTACAATGTCTGAAGTCTGTGGGTCAAGAAGAAGGCTTCTCCTGATTCACATAGCCACAGGGGCTGGTGAACCCAAGTTCGGCAGGTCAGGCAGTACGGCTCTTGCTTATAGGTTGTAAAGATTGATCAGTCCCAAAGATCGGCACGCAAGGCCACAGGTCAGATGAACATGAGCCAGCTGTAGGACCCAGAGTGTGCAAAAGCCTTGCCAGAAAGTCCACTTATACTCGATGTAGGCCACACCCCTAAGGAAACTCTCTTTCAACTGATTGGCTACTAACTGCAGATCCTATCATGGAGTTGATCACATTATATTAAATCTCATCATGGAAGTGATTACATTATCATACAACAGCCAAACCACTGAGAATCATGGACCAGGCAAACTGACACACAACCTTAACGATCACAATAACTAAGATATTGGGAAGAGCGGAAATTGGCAGTACAATTAATTGTGCTCAAGAGGAACCTGTACAGTTATTCGAACAGAACGAGGGGATACTTTATGGTTTAAAATCAGAAAAGGTATGTGTCAGCATTGTATCTTTTCACCATACTTATTTAGTCTGTGTGCTGAGCAAATAATCTCAGAAGGTGGACTATATGAAGAAGAATGGGACATCAGGATTGGAAGAAGACTCATAAAAAACCTGTGATATCCAGATGACACAACCTTGCTTGCTGAAAGCGAAGAGGACTTGAAGTACTTACTGATAAAGATCAAAGACAGTATATAGCCTTCAGTATGGATTACTCTTCAGCATAAAGAAAAAAATCCTTCCAACTGGACCAGTAAGCAACATCATGATAAATGGAGAAAATATTGAAGTTGTCAAGGATTTCATATTACTTGGATTCACATTCAAAGCCCATGGAACCAGCAGTCAAGAAATCAAATGATATATTAAAGTGTTAAAAAGCAAAGATGTCATCTTAAGGACTAAAGTGTGCCTGACCCAAGTCATGGTGTTTTCAATCATCTCATATGCATGTGAAAGCTGGACGATGAATAAGGAAGACTGAAGAAGAGCTGATGCCTTTGAATTATGGTGTTGGCAAAGAACATTGAATATACCATGGACTGCCAGAAGAAAGAACAAATCTGTTTTGGAGAGAGTACAGCCAGAATGCTCCTTGGAAGCAAGGATGGCGAGACTTCATCTCACTTACTTTGGACATATTATCAGGAGGGCCCAGTCCCTGGAGAAGAAGGGTCATCAAAAAAGAGGAAGACCCTCAAGGAGATGGATTGACATAGTGGCTTCAACAATGGGCTCAAACACAGCAACAATTGTGAGGATGGTGCAGGACCCGGCAGTGTTTCATTCTGTTGTGCGTGGGGTAGCTATGAGTCAGAACCAACTCCACAGTACCTAACTACAACGACAGCAATCCTTATGGAAGTAGGCTGCCACATCTTTCTCCCGTGGAGCAGCTTCTGGGTTCAAATTGCTGACGAGTGCTTTAACTACTGTGCCCCTAGGGATCCTCCTGAGTGCACGCTCCAAATTCTTACTGAAGTTGATTTAAATCAATCATTATCTTGTCAGAAAAATCTTCCTGGCCACCTTATCTAATAGTATCACCATCACTCTCTAATCCCTTTACCTTTCTTTATTGTCTTCCTATCACTTATTACTACCTGATTTTTTTTTTATAGTATATGTTTATTTTTTAATCATCTGTCTTCTCCACCTCTCAAGCTGAAAACAGGAATTTTATTTCTTTGGCTTGTGCTGGGTGGTGCAAATGGTTAATGTTCTGGGCTGCTAACAAGAAGTTTGCAGGTTCGAGTCCACCCAGAGAGGCCTTGAAAGAAAAGCCTGGCAATCTACTTCCTAAAAATCAACCCCTGAAAATCCTACGGAGCACACTTCTACTCCTGACACACATGGGGTCACCATGAGTCACAATTGATTCCACAGCAATTGTTTTGTTGTATCTTCAATTCCCGAACAGTCCTGGACAGAGTAGGCCTCAATATTTGTTGAATAATAAAATAAACTTTGTATGTACTTTATAGAAATTCTGTGGCAAAAGATTTTGGCAACAGTCAAAGGCAACCCCAGAGATGCAACCACAGGTTAGCTCAACCACGCACATCAGTGCTTTCTAGGTATGAAAAGTTTCTTCCACCGTATCGTCTCTGGTAACTCACCGAAATTTTCTTGCCATTGTGTCCACTTTAGAATGCCTGGTTTTCTTGGGGGTGGAGGGGGGCGGGAACTTCTCTGTGAATGAAAAGGAGAAAATAACATGTAATGAAAAAAAAACTGGACAAGAAAATAATAATGATCCTGGTACTCACACCTCCAAAGTGGTAAATTTATACCCTTTCACTGTGGTTGTTAGCTGCCAGCAAGTCGGCCCCAACATGACAGATGGGTGGTGGTGGTTGTCCATGAGGTTCACTGATAGGGTATTGAACCCAGGGTCCCCTGTCTGTTAGGTGGCAATCCTACCACGGAACCACTACTGCCTTCTGTATGCTTTCACTAAGACCTGTTGCTGTTGAGTCCTTCCTGACCCCATAGGACAGGGTAGAAGTGCCTTATAGGGTTTCCAAGGAATGGCTGGTGGATTTGAACTGCTGACCTTTTGATTAGCAGGCAAACGCTTAACCACTGTACCTACAGGGCTCCATCTTTTCACTAGTCTTTAGTTAATCCCTTATTCCTAATTTAATGCCTAATTTAGCCTGATGGTTCTTAAAGTGGGCCACATCCTTAAGGGTGCATGGATCAGAACATGACCAGAGGGGAATATGTCAATATTAAAATTTGGTCCAACCATTCTCCTCAGCCAAAAGCCCTTTACAAAACTGTACATTCTAGGCACTCTTACTTTATGGGGGCCTCACTTCATAATACTTAAAACGTATCAAAATGTATCCACACCCATGTCAAATGTGCTGACAAGGAGATGTAAGTTGATTGCTTGACTAATTGACAAAATGTTGCATTCAGTTCCTTTCATTGAATTTGTCTACTAAACTTTGTAGATTTCTTTTTGTAATATGGAGTTGTTGCCTCTGCCATATGTCCCCTCTCCCCATATTTTCATAAGCTCTTGAAAAGCTAGAGAGCCTTATGTACTGTACCTACGGTGGCTAATGAATGAATGATCCCTGTCTAAATACCTCAAGTCTAGTAATTTTAATAATCGGAACCTGGAATGTACAAAGCATGAATGTAGGAAAATTTGAAATGGTCAAAAATGAAATGGAATGCACAAATATCGATATCCTAGGCATTTAGTGAGCCGAAATGGGCTGGTATTCGCCATTTTGAATCAGACAATCATATAGTCTACTATGCCGGGAATGACAACGCGAAGAGAAGTGATGTTGCATTTATCGTCAAAAAGAATGTTTCAAGATCTGTCCTGAAGTACAATGCTGTCAGTGATAGGATTATGTCCATACACCTACAAGGAAGACCAGTTAATACGACTATTATTGAGATTTACGCACCAACCACTAAGGCCAAAGATGAAAAAATTGAAGATTTTTATCAGCTGCTGTAGTCTGAAATTCATCAAATATGCAATCAGGATGCACTGATAATTACTGGTGATTGGAATGCAAAAGTTGGAAACAAAGAAGAAGGATCCAAAAAAAAAAAAAAAAAAAACAACCAATCCACTGCCGTCGAGAAGGATAGTTAGTTGGAAAATATGGCCTTGGTGATAGAAACAATGCCAGAGATCGGATGATAGAATTTTGCAAGACCAACAACTTCTTCACTGCACATACTTTTTTCATCAACACAAGTGGCAACTATACACATGGACCTCGCCCGATGGAACACACAGGAATCAAATTGACTGCACCTGTGGAAAGAGACAACGGAAAAGCTCAATATCATCAGTCAGAACAAGGCCAGGGCCAACTGTGGAACAGACCATCAATTGCTCATATGCAAGTTCAAGGTGAAACTGATAAACGGAGAAAAGATTGAAGTTGTCAAGGATTTCATTTTACTTGGATTCACAATCAACACCCATGGAAGCTACAGTCAAGAAATCAAAAGATGCATCGCATTGAACGTATCTGCTGCAAAGTACCTCTTTAAAGTGCTGAAAAGCAAAGGTGTCACCTTGAAGACTAAGGTGCACCTGACCCAAGCCATGGTATTTTCACCTCATATGCATGTGAAAGCTAGACAATGAATAAGGAAGACCAAAGAAGAATTGATGCCTTTGAATTATGGTGTTGGCGAAGAATATTTACTATACCATGGACTGCCTAAAGAACAAACAAATCTGTCTTGGAAGATGTACAACCAGAATGCTCCTTAGAAGCAAGGATGGCGAGACTGTGTCTTACATACTTTGGACATGTTGTCAGGAAAGATTAGTCCCTTGAGAAGGACATAATACTTGGTAAAGTAGAGGGTCATCAGAAAAGAGGAAGACCCTCAACGAGATGGATTGACACAGTGGCTGCAACAATGGGCTCAAACGTGACAATGATTGTAAGGATGGCACAGGACCAGGCAGTGTTTTATTTGCTATGAGTCTGAACCGACGTGGCAGCACCTACCAACAACAACAGTAACCTAGGATTTCAAACCTTTGTCATCCTCAAACCCACTGTACCCTCACCCCTCCACCTCCACATACACTAGGTAAATCCTCTATCTTATTTCCTTGGGCCAAACAGAATTGAGAGACCCAAGTAGCTCTGCCTATCGACTGCAGGGCACTAGCATCTATCCAAGCTTAAGAAGTTAAAATGAGGTCTATTCTACTGAGGTTGTTATATACACTTAGTTTTATTCTACCAAGACCCCTAATAGTAGGTGATGACACCAGGTTCTGAGTCTGGCCTCCATGCGTTCAGGATCCTATTGCCACAATCCAAATTCACAAAAGGTAGATAGATATGTCGCTTACAACACCAATGTATCCTTCATAAATAGTTGATTACCTTTACATTTTATTTATGTGGTATTTTGGCCAACAAAAGTTTTTTGCATTTTTATGTATTAAAATCCATCAATCTTTATTGTTTTTGTCTTTACTTGTGTTCTTGGAAAAGTAGTCGCTTGCCACTCAGCCCCTAACTTAGATATTTATTTACTTATATTTCCTTCTTAGTTTATATTATAGCTTTAAGATTTTAAATTAAACTGTAATCTGTTGGACATTTTTTGTGTATGTAGGATGCAAGATAGTCATTTTATTGCCTTTTTAATTGTGAAATATAACGTTCTTAAAGAGAAGAGCATAGGGTGTATATTATAGTTTATACATATGTTCAAACAAACAAAAACAAAAACCAGACCCATTGCTGTCAAGTTAATTCTGACTCATCTCGACCCTACGGGACAGGGTAGGACTGCTCTATAGGGTTTCTAAGGAGCAGCTGGTGGATTTGAACTGCTGACTTTTTCTGTAGCAGCTGGACACTTAACCGTTGTGCCATCAGGGCTCCTTACATCTGTTCATTGCAGTATTATTCACAATAGCCAAGAGGTGGAAACAACCCAAGTGTCCATCAACACATGAGTAGATAAACAAAATGTGATATATAGGTATAATGAATAGTGAAAATATTACCCTAAGTGAAATAAGCCAGACACAGACAGACAGATATTGTATGGTTTCACTTATATTAACTATTTAGGATAGGCCAATGCATAGAGACAAAAGTAGATCAGTGGTTACCAGGGGCTGGGGAGAGGGATAATGGGGTGTTATTGCTTAACGGGTACCAAGTTTCTGCTTGGGGTTATGAAAAACTTTTGGAAATGGGTAATGGTGATGGTTGTACAGCATAATGAATGTAATTAATGTCACTGAATTGTACATTTAAAATGGTTAAAATGGCAAATTTTCTGTTACATATATTTTACTACAATAAAATAATGAAAAATATGCTATGGTTTAATGCAAACTTTGTGTATGTTTTATAAAAGGAATTTCTACATACTCATCATGTAGGTTAATTTGTAGACTACTATGAGCACCCCCAAAGAAACCCCGCAGGCACTTTCATTTCTCAGGCCTTAGCAATAACTACCATCCTGACGTTTGTAACAATAATCGTCTTGCTTTTCTTTTTAGAAAAAAAAAAAAAAGCATCTTGAAAGATATTGTTTTGTTTTGCCTGCTTTTGAACTTCATAAGGATAGGTGGATTCATATTATATATCCTTATGCATGTCTTATTTCTTCCATTTAATATTATGCATGTGAGATTCATTCGTATTGTGAGTAGTTGTAGTTTGTGAATTTTCATTGTCATAAAACATTTCATGGTGGGAATATATCACAATTTACTTATTAATTCTGTTGTAAGTAGATATCTGAGTTCATTCTGGTTTTTGGCTTTTCAAATCTTGCTGTTATGAACAATACTCTCATGCATATTTTTGTACTTGTTCCTGGAATACAAGTACATGAAATCTGCTGGGGATTTACCTAGAAGTACAATGTCAAATTATTTTCTAAGCAATTGTACTAATTTACACATCTACCAGATGCCTATATTCTTGTTGATTTCTAATTGTATAAAAAAAAAAATTTTTTTTTATATGTCCCTGTTAATCCACATCTTTGTTAATACTTGGCATTGTCAGCTTTTTTTAGTTTTTGCCAATATAATGGGTATGTAAGTTTCTCATGGTTTTAATTTAAATTTAATTTGAATTTCCATTTTTATTGTAATATGCTGATTCAGGTCCTTTGCCCATTTCTCTATTGAGATATTGGATTTTGACTATATGATTTATAGGAAGTGCCACTGTATTCTGACATTAGTCTTTTGGCAATAATTTGTGCTATAAATATCCTCTTGATTTTCTTTCACTCTCTTTATATTGTCTTTTTTTTTAAAAAAAAGTTTTTATTTTGATGTAATTTCACACTTAACAGACAAGCTGCAAGAACAGAAGAGTTGGGAGAATAACAAAGAACTCCTGTTTACCCTTTATCCAGCTTCACCAATTGTTTACATTTTGTTCTGTTTTCTTTATCATTTGTTCTCTTTCTGTCTCTCTCGCTGTGTCTATATATGCCAAAAACCAAACCCTTTGCTGTCGAATCAATTCCAACTCATAGTGACCCTATAGGACAGAGTAGAGCTGCCTCGTAGAGTTTCCAAAGAGTGGCTAGTGGATTCAAACTGCTGATATTTTTGGTTAGCAGCCAAACTCTTAACGACTGTGCCACCAGGGCCTCAAAAATGTGTGTGTGTGTGTGTGTGTGTGTGTGTGTGTATTTGAATATATATATATTTTTTTCACTTAATATTATGCATGTGAGATTCATTCATATTGTGAGTTATTATAGTTTGTGAATTTTCATTGTCATGAAATATTTCATGGCGTGTTATGGATTGAATCATATCCCCCCAAAATATGTGTCAACTTGGCTAGGCCATGATTCTCAGTATTGTGTGGCTGTCCAGTATTTCGTGACCTGATGTGATTATCCTATGTGTTGTAAATCCTAACCTCTATGATGTTATTGAGGCAGGATAAGAGGCAGTTATGTTAACGAGGCATCTACAGGATTAGGTTGTATTTTGAGTTAATCTCTTTTGAGACATAAAAAAGAGAACCGAGCAGAGAGGAGGGGAGCCTCATACCCCCAAGAAGACCTGGGAGCATCCTTTGGAACCAGGGTCCCTGCGCTGGGAAGCTCCTATGCCAGGGGAAGATTGATGACAAGGGCCTTCCACCAGAAAGAGAGAGAAAGCATTCCCTGGAGGCTGTGAGGGAATAAACTTCTGTTTGTAAAAGCCACCCACTTGCATTTTTGTTATAGCAACACTAGATAACTAAGACATGGTGAGAATGTATCAAAATTTATTTATCACTCCTATTGTAAATACCTATTCATAAGGTTTTCACTGGCTAATGCTTTTCAGAAGTAGACTGCTGGGCCCTTCTTCTTAGTGCAGATCAAAGACCACAGCCTTCAGTATGGATTGCACCTCAACATAAAGAAAACAAAAATCCTCAAAACCAGACCAATGAGCAACATCATGATAAGTGGAGAAAAGATTGAAGTTGTCAAGGATTTCATTTTACTTGGATCCACAATCAACAGCCATGGAAGCAGCAGTCAAGAAATCAAAAGACTCATTGCATTGGGTAAATCTGCTGCAAAGGACCTCTTTAAAGTGTTGAAGAGCAAAGATGTCACCCTGAAGACTAAGATTTTCAATCGCATCATATGCATGTGAAAGCTGGACAATAAATAAGGATGACCGAAGAAGAAGAATTGATGCCTTTGAATTGTGGCGTTGGCAAAGAATATTGAATATACCATGGACTGCCAAAAGAATGAACAAATCTGTCTTAGAAGAAGTACAACCAGAATGTTCCTTAGAAGCAGGGATGGCGAGACTGCGTCTTACATACTTCGGACATGTTGTCAGGAGGGATGAGTCCCTGGAGAAGGACATCATGCTTGGCAGAGTACAGGGTCAGCGGAAAAGAGGAAGACCCTCAACAAGGTGGATTGACACAGTGGCTGCAACAATGAGCTCAAGCATAACAACGATTGTAAGGATGGCTCAGGACCAGGCAGTGTTTTGTTCTATTGTGCATAGAATTGCTCTGAGTCGGAACCAACTCGACAGCACCTAACAACAGCATTGTAAATAGACGTTTGAGTTCGTTCTGGTTTTTAGTTTTTCAGACCAAGCTGTTATGAACAATACTCTTATGCATATTTTTATACTTGTATGTATATGCATACTTGTTGCCGTCAAGTCAATTCTGACTCATAGTGACCTTATAGGACAGAATAGAAGTGCCTCATAGGGTTTCCAGGGAGCAGCTGGTGGATTCAAATTGCTGACCTCTTAACCACTGTGCCACCGTATACATACATATATATAAATATATATATATATATGCACACACACATATATATTATACACATACGCACACTTTTTTTCTGAACCATTTGAGAGGATTTTAAGGACACCACGCTCCTTTATCCCTAAAAACATGCATGGGTATTTCCTAAGAGCAAAGACTTTCTCTTGTAAAAATACATTTATCAAAATCAGGGAAAGCAGCATTGATACAGTATTATCTAGTCTACAACTTAGATTCAAATTTTGTCAAACAGCGATGACATTCAACTCTATTTTTTTCTGGGTTGTGAACCAATCTTGGATTACACATTGCAATTAATTGTCAAGTCTCTTTAGCCTCCTTTAATCTGAAACATTTCCTTAGCCTTTCTTTGTCTTCTGACATTTTTGAAGAGTACAGGACAATTCGTTTATAGAATACTCCTCAGTTTGGATTTGGTTGATGTTTCCTCACAGTTAGATTCAGGTAAAGCATTTTTGGCAGGAAGTCCACAGAAATGATGTCTCCTAGGGACATCATCTGAGTAGGAAGCACATGATGCTTACCCATTACTGGGGATACTACCTTTGATTTCTTTCTTTGTCTCTCTCTCTCTCTCTCTCTTTTTTTCCAGTTGCCATTGAGTCAATTCCGATTCATGGAGGCTCCATGTATGTCAGAGTAGAACTATGCTCCATAGGGTTTTCTATGGCTGATTTTGAGTGGATTTGAACCTCCAACCTTTCTTGGCGAGCAGCTGAGCGTGTTTATTAAGGTTGTGTTTGCTAGTTTTATCTGCTGTAAAGTTACTTTTTCCCTTTGTAACTAATAAGTTATTTGTGGGGAGATAATTTGAGACTTTAAATATCGTCTTCCACATCAAATTTTTTATCCACTAGTTTTAGCATCTATTGAAGATTCCTACCTGAATCAATTATTACTATAAGAGTTGCAAAATGGTGATTTTCTAAGTCCATCATTCCTTCTTAGTTTAGTTGTTAGTCTAGATGTACTTTGTTGAGTAGAAATGTATAAATATAGCACTGTCATATTAAACAGACTTTCCTTTATCGTTCGTGTATTTTACGTCTTGTTTAAAAAACACTTTCCTCAACTGATATCATAAATATGGTCTACTATTTTCTAAAAGCTTTATAGTTTGCCTTTCATATTTCCCTCTTTTATATTGCTGGAACTGATTTTTATGTATGACGTGAACTACAGGCTCTATTTCATCTTACTCTTCACATATGGAAACCCAAATGTTCCAGCACCTGTCATTTGACGAGTCGGCCCTTTTTTTCACTGATTGCTAACATTTTTTTTTTCTCTAAATAGCCAATTCTTTTATGCATTGGAGCCAGACCAATTCACCAAAAATCAGTTTTACAAAAACTAACCCATACAATTCTACTAAAGGTACCAATGTTGGAATTGCATGCTGATTTTGTTATTCTAGATCAGGGGCCTGCAAACTATGGCTCACAGGTCAAATCCAGCTGCCACCTGTTTTTATATGGCCCACGAGCTAAGAATTGTTTTTAAAGGGGAGGGGGGAAGCAAGAGAAGAACAATATTCTGTGGCATGTGAAAATTACATGAAATTCAATTTCAGTGTCAATAAGGTTTTGTTGGAACATAGACAGGATTATGCTTTCATGGCAACACGAGTAGTGTTGACAGAGACTGTATGACCTGTAAGCCTAAGGTATTTACTTTCTGGTCCTTTACAGAAAAAAGTTTACTTACCCCTATTCCACATGATTCTTCAGCAATTTCATAGGTTGACAGATGACCAATTAACTGAATACGACATTTGCTAAAGTTTTGCTTTTGAACTATAAATTTAAAGCAATTTTTATCGGATAGGATAATTTTCCTTTTTAGAAGATTTTGCAACATTATGGTTGACTATTTTTCTTTTTACCTTCTTAGCAGCATTTTAAGGGATGATCAATTTGTTGAAAGCTAAAGGTCATAGATTATTTACATCATTGTTTAAACTGATTTTTTTTAATTGATGTAAACAATCCCCTGTTTCCCCACTATTCATTCATTTACTCATTCAACACTCTTCCAACTGGCAAAATTAGAACATTTGAGAATACCATGTGTAGGAGACAGGGGTCAGTGGGATCCCTTATACATACAATGGAACAATCTTTTGAGGAAACAATCTGACATCCTCTTGCACATTTGAGCATTTCTGTACCCTGTAACTCAATAATTCCACTTTTGGTTGCATGCCCAAGGTAAAGTTTAACTTATGTGTACCTGTACAAGAATTTCCTGGAATATTGACACAACATGAAAAATGTAACCAATGTCACTGAACAATATGCATTGAAATTAGTAAATGGGAAACTAATTTGTTGCTTAAACTTTCACCTAAAACCCAAAAAAATGTTATTAAAAAAAAAAAGAATCACATGAAAGTTCTCTTTTTAACAGCAAAAACTGGAAACAGCTCAAATGTCCTTTGGCAGAAAAATGGATAAACAGATTATGGTATAGGCAGACAGTGGAATATTGCATAGCAGTGAAAATAAATAAACCACAGCTACCTGCGACAACATGGTGGTGGGATTCTTTTAGCTGGTCATGAGTCAAAAAAAGCAAATCTCAGAAGGTGATATATTGTATGATATCCTTTTTATGAACTTCAAAAACAGGTACAACTAACCAATACATTATTTAGCTAGCCATACATGTTTAATAAACCTGGAAAAAGAGGAGAAGAAAACGTAAAATTCAGGATAGCAGTTACCTCTGAGATGGAAGGATGAGATGGGAAGGAGCCTCAGGGTATGCAAGTTATGGGTAATGATCTTGTTCCTAGGTGGGTCAGTGGGTTCACAGATGTTCATTACTTTACTAGAAATAACCAAACAAAAAGAGAATAATTAAACTCAAAGGAAGCCATGAACAAACCAATGAGGACAGAACGTCATGAGATCAGGATTACGATTAACCCACTGACAGACACCTGAAGTTCCCCCATCCCTTTCCCCACTGCCAGCAAAGAATCTCACAAACATTCGGACAGAAAAATTAAGTCCCCTTAAAGAAACAAGTACTAGGCTAGCTCCCTGAATCTCTTCGGCAGCATTTAATGCCGTATCTCTGGAGCCCTGGTAGCACACTGGTTAAAAGCCTGGCTGCCAGCCAAAAGACCAGCAGTTTGAATCCACCAGCCATTCCTTGGGCAATTCCACTCTGTCCTATAGAGTCACTAGGAGTTGGAATCGGCTTGACCACAACAGGTTTGGTTTTTTTTTAAATTAATGCCATGTCTTAAATAAAACTCATTTTTGGCTTAAACTTCGATAATTCGGTTCTAGTTTTCCTGTGTTGAGATCAGAGAGGATGCCCTATTCTAGTTTTTTGGAGGGGAGGAAGATTTTGAGTTTTTTTTTTTTTTTTTTTTTTGTGGTCTAGAATATGATCATTTTGTAAAACTGCTGAAGAAAAATCTGAGAAGAGTGTGTGTCATAAGATGTGATTTTGGTAGAGCAAATGTACTTGCTCTTAACTCTATATATTGAAAATAAATCTTTTAAAAATTAGTTTTGTTATTCTAGAGGTGCTTTTCTAAGGACAAAGGATGTTCCCAGGATCAGGAAGCACAATATGGCAGGAGGAAGGTTATAGCATCCATCTAAATACTGTGGGCATGCCGGGGAAGACAGGGGCCCTGGAGCCAGAGCACACCACCAGCAACCTCACATTATCCCGCGTCTTCTAACTTCACTCCACCCTATAAAAGTAGGGACTCAAAGACTAGGAATGCTCTGAGGAGGTAGGACCTTATAAAAATGTCCAGCTTGTGGGCGTTAAATATACAGAGACACAGGCCAGGCTTGCTTCTCCCAGGAATTCAAGGGCTCTAGATAAACGCAGGAAACCCTGGTGGCATACTGGTTAGGAGCTATGGCTGCTAACCAAGAGGTCGGCATTCAAATCCACCAGGCACGCCTTGGAAACTCTATGGGGGCAGTTCTACTCTGTCCCATAGAGCCGTTATGAGTCGGAATCGACTTGACAGCAGTGGGTTGTTTTTTTTTTTTTGGTTTAGGTAAACATAAAGGAGGAGCAGAAATGGGGAAGTTACTCGTGCTAGAGCTAGGGCAAAGTGCAGAACCTTGGAGAGGCCTCTTTAGTCTTGGGTAAATGTGACCTATTCATTCATTCCCCCAAATACATAATACGTTTTGGTATGTGCCAGGCATTGTGTTGGGTGCTGGACACTTAGCAGTGAACAAATTGAAGCTCTGCCTGAAGGAAGTTTACAATAAGTAAGGGAAGTCATGTGAAAAAATTAAAAAAGAAAACAATATACTAAGTTTACACAGCAAATTATGTTCCCATTTAACAACTTCTACACAAATTGTTCAGTGACATCGGTTACATGTTCCACAGTGTGTCAGCGTTCTCATTGTTTCCCTTCTGGTTGTTAAATTTCCAGTAGTAGTTTCCCTTCCCCCTTACCTTCTCATCTGTGTTTTTGAGAGAAATTGTTGGCTGTTTGGTCTCATATAGATGATTTTTTTAGAGGCGCACACCGGTGATATTCTTTATTTTGTGAGCAATCTATTACTTTGCTAGAAGGTGACCGCAGGGGATACTTTCGGTTCCAGGTTTAAAGACTATTACATGGCGATAGTCTTGGGAGTCAGTGCCGGCATGTGAGGGTCCTAAACACCGATAATCTGTGGTGCCCCCTCCTCTTCTTACTCATGCATTGGGACAGGGTATGTGTGTTATATACATGTTGTTGTCAGGTGCCCATGAGTCAATTCTGACTCATAGCCACCCTATACACAACAGAACGAAACACTGGTGGGTTCTGCACCATCCTCACTATTGTTGCTATGCTTGAGCTTATTGCTGTAGCCACTGTGTCAATCCATCTCATTGAGGTTCTTTCTCTTTTTCTCTGACCCTCTACTTACCAAGCATGATGTCCTTCTCCAGGGACTGATCCCTCCTGACAACATGTCCAAAATATGTGAGACGCAGTCTCGCCATCCTTGCTTCCAAGGAACATTCTGGTTGTACTTCTTCCAAGACAAATTTGTTCCTTCTCTTGGCAGTCCGTGGTATATTCAATATTCTTCGCCAACACCATAACTCAAAGGCATCAATTCTTTGTCATTCTTCCTTATTCATTGTTCAGCTTTCCCATGCATATGAGGCGATTAAAAACACCTTGACTTGAGTCAGGTGCACCTTAGTCCTCAGGGTGACAGCTTTGCTTTTTAACACTTTAAAGAGATTTTTTGCAACAGATTTGCCCAATGCAATGCTTCTTTTGGTTTCTTGACCACTGCTTCCTCGAGTGTTGACTGTGGATCCAAGTAAAGTGAAATCCTTGACAACTTCGATCTTTTCTCTGTTTATCATGATGTTGCTCATTGGTCCAATTGGGAGGATTTTTGTTTTTTTAGGCTGAGGTGTAATCCATACTGAAGGCTGTGGTCTTTGATCTTCATCAGTAAGTGCTTCAAGTCCTCTTCGTTTTCAGCAAGCAAGGATGTGTCATCTGCATAACGCAGGTTGTTAATGAGTCTTCCTCCAATCCTGATGTCCCATTCTTCTTCATATAGTTCAGCTTCTCAGATTATTTGTTCAGCATACAGACTGAATACATATCATAAAAGGATACAACCCTGATGCACACCTTTCCTGACTTAAACCGTGCAGTATCCCTTTGTTATGTTCGAACGGCTGCCTCTTGATCCATGTACAGATTCCCCACCCGCAAAATTAAGTGTTCTGAAATTCCCATTCTTTGCAATGTTATCTATAATTTGTTATGATCCACGCAGTCAAATGCCTTAGTTTAGTCAAAAAAACACAGGTAAACATCCTTTTGGTATTCTCTGCTTTCAGACAGGATCTATTTGACATCAGCAATGATACCCCTGGTTCTACGTTCTCTTCTAAATCCAGCTTGAATTTCTGGCAGTTCCCTGTCAATACACTGCTGCAACCGCTTTTGAATGATTTCAGCAAAATTTTGCTTGCCTATGATATTAATGATATTGTTCGATAATTTCCTCTTTTGGTTGGATCACCTTTCTTGGGAATAGGCATAAATATGGATCTCTTCCAGTCGGTTGGCCAGGTAGCTGTCTCCCAAATTTCTTGGCATGAACCAGTGAGCACTTCCAGTGCTGCATCCATTTGTTGAAACATCTCAGTTGGTATTCTGTCAATTCCTGGAGCCTTGTTTTTCATGAATGCCTTCAGTGTAGCTTGGACTTCTTCCTTCAGTACCATCTGTTTCTTATCATGTTACCTCCTGAAATGGTTGAATGTCAACCAATTCTTTTTCGTATAGTGACTCTGTGTATTCGCCCATCTTCTTTTGATTCTTCCTGTGTTGTTTAATATTTTCCCTTTAGAATCCTTCAATATTGTAACTCGAGGCTTGATTTTTTTTCTTCAGTTCTTTCAGCTTGGGAAATGCTGAGTGTTCTTCTCTTTTGGTTTTCTATCTCCAGGTCTTTGCACATGTCGTGATAATACATAATATGTATTATGCTGACATGTTATATACGTGTGTGTTAGCTATCTACGATGTAACTTCTTTTTAAATATGACTATTTTTTTTTTTTATAATATTAGCAATGACTGCAAAAGAGGTGTATGCCATTTTAGTAGAATGAGATGGACTAGATTATAAAATTTTTCATGGATATGGGATACTAAGATTTTTACTATATATACCACAGGAAA
Organism: Elephas maximus indicus; assembly: GCF_024166365.1. NCBI lineage: Eukaryota > Metazoa > Chordata > Mammalia > Proboscidea > Elephantidae > Elephas > Elephas maximus. The sequence continues at coordinate 84,727,061 of NC_064830.1, read as the reverse complement.
ACCCTGGTTGCATAGTGGTTAAGTGCTACAGCTGCTAACCAAGAGGTCGGCAGTTCAAATCTGCCAGGTGCTCCTTGGAAACTCTGTGGGGCAGTTCTACTCTGTCCTATCAGGTTGCTATGAGTCGGAATCGACTCGATGGCACTGGGTTTTCTGGGTCTGGGACCACATTTCTTATAAAAAGAAAAAAACATTCCACATATTCTAAAACAGAGAAAATGAGTCAGTGAACTTAGTTGTTTCAACCATCAATGTAAAATTTTGTTAATCTCCCACAATGAAAAATTGACTTTCACCGATTTTGCTTTAAATGGCTTATACATTAATTTTGATATTTGCTTCATAATACCTGCTGTAATTATAAATGAACAAATGAAAAGACGTCATAAAAGAAAATTTAATGACTAGAAAACAAATATTACAACAAATGACTATATTTCATTTTTAGATAGAACTTTCATCTCTAATATGAAATAATTAAAAACATTTCTTTCTATTCTTTGCTCTTACAAATTCTTCAATGATTTCATCACAATTAAGCTGCCAACAATATCCTACTGCCATACAAATGAGGATAATGAATCGAGTCTTTCTCGAATCATTGTTGTATGCTGAGGGTGTTTTAGTCTCTTTAGGGATGAAAATGATCATGTAAAGTAATTTCAAAAGTGGGAAACACACATTGTACTTATCTTCTGGTATGGAATCAAACATGCCTACATGACTAACCTTGTCTTTCCTGAATCTGTAAACTTAGTTCTCACGTACGAATGAAATTGTCACACTTCTCCATGAAGGTTTGTGTTTAAGTCTGGACTAATTTCTTGGATGCCTTCATGCATTCTTCATCAGGTGTATCCAAACTGTTTGTGTATCCAAATCTATTTGGAAGAACTTTATACGCTTTCACCCTTCTTTTCATGAAACGTACAAGTGTGTCAATGATGGTGTAGTATGTGGCTATGAGAAATTAATCTCCGGCACTCAGTGATACTTCTGGAGCACTACCGTCATTTACTTGTTTTTAAGGCTTCCATGACGGTGAGCTGCTTGATGTTCAGTATTTGTTTTGCTGTGTTTTCAAAATTTTCTTTTAAATTATGTAAACAACCTGTTAATGACTGGTAGGAATCTGTGCATGTATTCACATTTACTTCTGAATCTTGGAGAGCTTGACTCATTCAGTGGAAATGCTGTGATATAGTATTCTACATAGCCAACAATATATTATTCCAATATAAATACATACCCAATATAAATACATACTCTAGCGTTTTCATTTTGTTGGTGATGTTTTCAGCTTCTCTTTTGGCATCTCCTTTTTGTGTCTGGTCTTCAGCAATATTTTCTAAGGCATCTAGTATCCACGTGTACGATTCCAGGATTGCACTTGTTGCTGCGTCATGTGCTTCCCAGTGTGTATTAGAAAGACATTTTAATACTCTTATCATTGGCTAGGAAACCCTGGTGGTGGAGTGGTTAAGTGCTATGGCTGCTAACCAAAAGGTCAGCAGTTCAAATCTACCAGGTGTTCCTTGGAAACTCCATGGGGCAGTTTACGCTGTCCTAAGGGTTGCTATGATTGGGAATCGACTTGACGGCAAAGGATTTTCTTATCATTGGCTAAATATGTTTTAAGAACTGCCCATCAGTGAGTTGCCGTTGTTGTTAGGTGCTGTTGAGTTGATTCTGACTCATAGTGACCCTATAGGACAGAATAGAGCTGCTCCACAGGGTTTCCAAGGAGTGGCTGGTAGGTTTGAACTGCCGACCTTTTGCTTGGCAGCCCAGCTCTTAGTCACTATGCCACCAGGGCTCAGTGAGTAGAGGCGGGAAAAAAAGATGTAGAGTAATTGAACAGCAGAAAAAAAAATCACTGCTTCCTGACAACAATCTACTGTGTTATGTCCTGCAAAATTAAGTGAATGCCCAGTACATGGTATGAAAATGGCATATTCATTACATTCTAAAATTTTCTGATGCATGCCTTTATAGTGCCTTTACATATTGGCAGCATTGTCATAGGATTGGCCTCTGCACTTAGAAAAATCAATTTTGCAAACTTCATATAAATAATGAAGCATTTGATTTGCAATTTCTTCACTGGTATGACTTTTTAAGTTAGTAAAGGTAATAAATCTCTTGGCAGGTTTTCCGTCTGTTGGTAATATGTATCTTAAAACAATACTTAGCCATTCTGTATGAGGAAAATCAGAAGTGGAATCTACAAACAAACTGAAATATTGAGCTATACTTATTTCACTGAAAATAGTTGATCTAACTTTATCACTTATTAAGTTTATTAATTCTTCACACATTATTTTAGAAATATATGATGGGTTGCCCTTTCCTGTGTTTCCATATTTTGAGGTGTGTCCTGCTAAAATTAGATCAAACTGAGCAACAAGTTGTTCAAGTAAACCCCCCAAATTTCCATTTTGTGGGGACCCAAACACTTCATTTCTTCCTTGAAAAGATAGTCCATGTTCAGCAATTGCTATAACGACAGCAACAACACGTTGCAAAATGACTTTCCAATACCGAAGTCCTTCATTAATTTTTGCTTTCAGTTCATGTGTTATGCCAAAACCATGTGTTCAGTTTAAATACGACAATGTGCAATATCTGTGAATTGAACTGTTTTTATGTTTATCAATCATATTCAAGTTGTGCCAATTGCTAAATCAATCCTTAGTAAATTGAGAATTAAATGATTTAGGACTGAATAGTTTGCAAGCAAAACAATATACAGAGCCAGCTGATGGAGAATATAGTAACCACTCCCTCTTACAATTTTCACCATTAGGTTTGTACCCTAGAAATATATTCTGGCTACAGAACATTATCTGTTTACCATTCAGAAATTTTTGACCTGAATTTTCAAATGGCCCACTGTGATGTTGACAATCACTTGGCCCTCTTTTGATCCAGAAATTTGCATCATTAGAAGAAAAAATTTTCCACAAAGTATGATCTGTGTTTCCGTTATTTATGGGGTCTGCAGATGCTATAATTTCAGGTTCTAAAATAATTTCAATTTCTACACTATTATTGATTTTTTTTTTTTTTTTACTATGATAAGGAATAAATGCAGAATTTGGAACAAATTCGGTCATGCTCATATGGCTATTAGTAATTTTAGCACTAGTGGTACTAATATAATGATTTGCACCCTTTAATCTTGAGCGTTCAACAGAACAAGTCTCTTCTGCTTCATTACGTTTTAAAAAGGAAGTTAATTTTGGAATTGCCTTTAAGGATTCACAAATCCTTTCCTTTTTATCTCCTGTGAGCTTTCATTTTTGCACTTCACTTAGTTGTTTCTGTTTCATTTTACGTGGATATAAAATTATGTCACTTTCAAAATTTGGTATTACCATAGCAAATAAATTTGAATAATTGAAAATAAATAAAATTTATAAAATAAAATTTACATTTGAATTTGGACATTAACACAAAAATTTATATTTGTTTTCTGTTTTCACTGTCCAGCTTTCCCATGCATATAAGGCGATTGAAAAGACCATGGTTGGGTCAGACACATCTTAGTCATCAAAGTGACATCTTTGCTTTTTAGAATATTAAACAGGTCTTTTGCAGCAGATTTACCCAATGCAATATGTTGTTCGTAAAACAGGTTAAAATAGTACGTTTGTTTTATGATTGTTAAGAATTCAATCACTGTATAAGAGTTGTTTAGGAAATAAATTCATGTGACAAATGCTAGAAATATCTTTGGAACTTGGAGAAATGTGGCAACAGCAATGAAACAGCAGTGCTTTGCATTTACCACGTTTTCTCTTCACCATACCCTGTGACAAGCACTCTAGATGCATTTTCTCCTTACATCCTCCCAACACCCCTGTGAACAGTTCCCGGTATCATCCCTGTCTTACAGAAGAGACAATGAGGTTCAGAGAGGTGAGTCATGTGCTCAAGGTCACACAGCTGGCAAGTGGTAGAGCTGCAATTTAAAGGTGGGTGTGTCTGGCTTGGAAGAGTCGTGTCTTAAGCACTGACTCTGTTTTACTGCATCCCATGGGAGTAACGCTGGCCTAGGCTACCTGTGGGGTGCCCATGAGAGGGACCCTGTCTTAGTTATTTAGTGCTTCTATAGCAGAAATACCACAAGAAGCTGGATTTAACAAACAGAAATTTATTTTTCTCACAGTTTTGGTGGCCGAAAGTCTGAATTTAGGGCCCTGACCCTAGGAGAAGGCTCTCTCTCTGTCCATCCAACTTCTGTCCCTTGGTTCCTTGGTGATCTTCGTGTGGCCTGGCATCTATCTTCCCCCATCTCTGCTTGCTTCTCTATGCATAATCTGCTCATTTTATATCTTTAAGGTGATTGGCTTAAAACACACCCTACATTGATGTGGCCTCATTAATATAATAAAGAAGACCCTATTCCTAATGGGATTACATCCACAAGTACAGGGGTTAAATTTTACAACACATAATTTTGAAGGACAATTTCAATCCATGACAGACTGCCCTCTCTGGGGCCAGGTGCAAAGCTGGTTGATCTCTCGCCAGCTCTTCCCCTGTTTCCTACTTAGCCTCTGTTATAATTGGTCTTGTGCTCTTATTTTGTCTCTGCTTCTAGATTAAGTTCCCAGAGGGCACCTTATCTGCCTCTTCTATGTCTGCCCTTAGGCACCTGGCAGGCGTTGGGTAATTATTTGTGGAGCTCCAAAATGATTCTTGGTAAGTGGTTCTGTCTGGCTTCTCCAGCAATGACAAGCTTGGTATACATTACAGCAGAGCAGTGGCCTTGAATTGCCCCTTGTACTTCTGAGTCTTCCTTGAGGGAGTGTAAAAGAGGGAAGTCTTTGGTAGTAGGCCAGCTCTCAGGCCTAGTGCTCTACTCTCTCCACAAGCACTTTCCCCAATACTAGCACCCAGAATTGCTGGTCCAATAGGCCTGGCGCTGTGCTACATGCTTGTTGTTGTTGTGAGGTGCCATCAGGTCGGTTCCAACTCGTAGCAACCCTATGTACTATAGAACAAAACACTGCCTGGCCTTGTGCCTTCACAATCGTTATTATGTTTGAACCCATTGTTGCAGTCACTGTGTCAATCTACCATGTTAAGAGTCTTCCTTTTTTTTTCACTGACTCTCTACCAAGCATGATGTCCTCCTCCAGGGACTGGTCCATCCTGATAACACGTCCAAAGTATGTGAGAAGTAGTCTCACCATGCTCGCTTCTAAGGAGCATACTTTTTCCAAGACAAATGCGTTCTTTCTTCTGACAGTCCATGGTGTATTCAATTTTCTTTGCCAATACCACAATTCAAAGGCATCAATTCTTCTTTGGTCTTCCTTATTCATTGTCCAGCTTTCGCATGGATAATGCTTTATGTGTACCATCTCATTTATCCTAACTATGATCCTGTGAGGTAGGTCCCATTTTTTCCCCCCTGTTCTATAGAGGAAAACCCAGGCTCATAAAGGGAAGGCTCAGAAAGGGGAGCCCAGTGTCACACATCTCAGAGATGTGAGACCAATGTCACAGCTAGTAGTGATGGAGCCAAGGTTCAGACATCCCCAGCTCTTTCCGACTCCAGAGTGGGTGAGCTTACTCTTCACATCAGACACCCCTGGTGGTGCCTGTCACACCTGTGCCCATCTCAGGTGAATCTTGCCTTTGGCTTGTTGGCTCCTGGAGAACACTGGGTGAGAGGGTTGGGAGAATAGGAGAACGCACTGGTGGCAAAGGCGTTTATTCATCTTATAGGTAGTAACTGAGGGACAACTATATGCCTGGCATGGTTCTAGGCACTTGGGATACAACAGTGAACACGACAGGCCAGGTTTTTTGCTCTCTTGGAGTTTCTCTTCTAGTGTGGGAGAGACACAATATGCCACTAGACAAGTAAAGAGGAGAGAACTCTAGAATGTGGTAAGTGCCATGAAGAAAATAAGACAGGGTAGTGAGATGGAGAGTGTTGGGGGTGGCGGGTGAGGGTGACTTACCATTGGATGGTCAGAAAAGACCCCATGAGGCAATGACATTTGAGTTGAGATCTGAATGACAAGAAAGAGTTAGTCATGGGAAGTTCTAGCGGAAGAATTTTCTGGGTGGGGTGCAAGGGCCCTGAGGTAGGGCTGAAGTGTCGATAATGAGGGGGAATGACAGGCCATAAGACAGAGAGATGAGCAGAGGCCAGGTCATACAGGATCCTAAAAGCCAAATTTTAGGTTTGAGAGAGGGATATCTTAGATGGTTATGAGGACTCTATGTTAACCTTCTGGGCAAGCTGAGTATGGCTGGTACCATGGGTTCCTTAGACTTTCAAGTTGCAGCTGAGCTATATTTACCTTCAGGCACATCTTGGGAGGTTCCAGGAACTTTCAGGTCCCAGGGTGGCCTAGTTTGTTGTCAGGTGTGGTTTACTTAAAAGGCAGACGTTGGGTGACACAAGCACCATGGCTCATAGCATCTTCCCCAGTGCTCACATGACCAGGTGACAGCTTCAGACAGGTGGGAAAGGATGAGACAGAGGATGACTGTTTCTTCCTGGAGCTCCTGGAGCCTGTTTCACCTGCCATGCAGGCTGGTGACATAGATCTGTCAGGAATGTGCCAAAAGAAACCCCAATCTAGGCCTGCAATTTGGTGACCAAAAACCAAACTCACTACTCTCGAGTCGATTCTGACTTATAGTTACCCTATATGACAGAGTAGAAATGACCCACAGGATTTCCAAGGAGCAGCTGGTGGATTTGAACTGCCGACCTTTTGGTTAGCAGCAGAGCTCTTTACCACTGTGCTACCAGGGCTCCATAGAGGGCCCGAACAGGGGCCAGAAGTAGAAATCCTCCCTGTGGAGGCAGGAAAAGGAAGACAGGGAGGGGGAAGGGAATCCCCATACTTAGCAATGACTCTATGCTAAGGCGTGGAGCTCTTTCCAAATATAGAGGCTGGAGATTCTGATTCAGCAGGGCTTTGCCGGATGCACAGGTGATCCTAATGCACAGCCAGGATCAGGAACCACTGCATTCTAGGTGGAAGGATTGCATGTAGCAAGTGCACAGACGCAGGCACCCCAGAGCCTTGGTTCAAATCCCAGCTCCACCACTCACTACGTGAGATGCACTAAGCAAATTACTTAGTGCACAAATTACAACTTACAAATTAAGCTCACTGGGCCCCAGTTTCCTTAGTGCAAAATGGAGCCAGTGAAGGCTGTTGCAAGGAAGAAAGTAGTCAGAGCAGAATAAGTGCCATGTGAACATCGGCCATCATTGTGTGGTCTCATTAGCCTTTACGATAGCCCTGCAAGGAAAATATCATTATTATTCAGATACAGAAATGAGAATTGAGGTTAAGTGACCTTTCCAAGGTCACAGTGAAAGTCGTTTGTTTGCCGAAAGAAACAAAAGAACCAAAAACACACTCCATCCCCAAATGCTCAAATTATCTGGGGTCCAATGGGCCCATGTGACCCATTGCTCTGAAGACAGGAGGTAACAATCGTACCTTTCTTGCAAGGTCATCTTGAAGGTTAAATGTGACAGGTAAAAGGAGTGAGGCAAAATCCCACTCCCAGTCACAGCCACATAACTCCTACCAGACCAACGCTCCACAGATATCAACTATAAACTCTGGACAAAATGTAAAAACTACCTGAGAACACTGGAGAGTGACCAAAAACAGGCAGGTGCTAGAGGTGTGTCATCACTTGGAAGAAAGGGACAGTACTGTGTGAATGTCCTGCTTTTGAGGGCAGGGTAAGTCTGTCTCTTGGGAAACCAGAAAAACCAAACTCATTGCTGTCAAGTCCATTCTGACTCATAGTGACCCTACAGGACAAGGTAGAATTGCCCCATAGGGTTTCCAAGGAGTGCCTGGTGGATTTGCACTGTCAACCTTTTGATTAGCAGCCATACCTCTTAGCCATTGCACCACCAGGGCTCCTCTCCCTTGGGAGCGGGTGGCTAAAACTCTTCTAGAAAATCTGGTCTTAATGGCCCAGAGAACCAGGGGATAGAACACAGCCTCTGGAAAGCGAGGGCTAAATCCTGGAAAGGAGAGATCCAGAAAAGGTAGGCCCCAAATTCTATGTATGACCTCTGCCCAAATCTCTAGCTGAGCATGTGTATGCAGGGCAAAGTCTAGCTAAGACTAAACAAATGGAAACGAGATTTCAGCTGCCACCCCACTGCAGGAGAGGCGGTCTGCAGTTTGAGTTCAACCAAGTTAACTGCCTGCTTAAAAAAAAAAGGAATCAGACAGCCTGTTATCTACTGATATGGAGGGGTGTCATATATGTAATTAAGTGAAAAGCATAGTAAAAACCAGGGTATAACATGCTGCCACTTGTAAATAATAATACTTACATGTATACATGTATACACACATAATTGTCCAGAAAACTAGTAGCAGTAATTGCCTTCTGGGAAGGGAACTAGATGGCCGATGGAACAACATGAGAGGAAGAACCCTTTTTTCCCCATCTGTTTTTTTTTTTTTAAGTCAGATTCTTTGAGGTATAATTTTCATGTAGTAAAATTCATCAGTTCTCTGAGTTTTGACAAACACATACAGTCACGTAACTGCTATCGCAGTCAGGATACGGAACAGTTCCAAACCAAACCAAACCTACTGCGTTCGAGTCGAGCTGATTTCAAAAGGGTTTCCTCCTCCCATAGGGTTTTCAAGGCTGTTAATCTCCACAGAAGCAGACTGCCACATCTTTCTCCTGCAGAGCCTCAGGTAGTTTCAAATGACTGGCCTTTCGGTTAGCAGCCCATTGCTTTAAGCACTACACCACCAAGGGATCCTGAGAACAGTTCCACCACCCTCCCAAATTCCCTCGTGCTCCTTTGTGGTCAACCTTTCCCTCTACTCCCAGCCTCTGAAAACCACTAATCTGTTTTCTGTTCCTTCAGTTTTGCCTCTTCCAGACGTCATATAAATTGGAATCATATAACACGCAGCTGTTGAGCCTGGCTTCTTTCACTTAGCACATTGTATTTTAAATTCATCCATGTAGTTGTGTGTATAAGTAGTGCATCCTTGTTTATTGCTGAGTAATATTCCATTGTATAGATGCACTACAGTTTATTCATGGGCATTTGGATTGTTTCTTGTTCTTGACAATTATTACTAATATAAAATTAGGTACAGCTTTTGTACGAACATAAACTTTCATTTCTCTTGGGTAAATACCTAGGAATTGGGTTATTGAGTCATATAGTAAGTGTACGTCTAACCTTACAAACCTGCCAAACTCTTTTACAAAGTGACTGTACCATTTTTCATTCTCACCTGCAGTGTATGAGAGTTCCAGGTATTGCACACTTTGTCAGCACTTGGTACTGTCAGGTTTCTTTTTCCTTTTTTAAAGCTACTCTAGCAGGTATGTAGGGATATCTCATTGTGGTTTTAATGTACTTTCTCCTAATGACTGATTATGTTGAGCATCTTTTCACGTACTTATTTGCCAGTTTGTCCTACTGGGGGGCTTGTGTGTTGCTGTGATGCCGGAAGCTATGCCAGCAGGGTCGCCCATGGTGGACAGGTTTCAGTGGAGCTTCTAGACTAAGACAGACTAGGAAGAGAGACCTGGTGGTCTACTTTTGAAAAAAATTAGCCGGTGAAAACCTTATGAATAGCAGCAGAACATTGTTAAGATGTTTACCTGTGTTTTATTGACTATGCAATAAATATTCGACTGTGTGGATCATAACAGATTACGGAAAACATTGGGAAGAATGAGAATTCCAGAACGCTTAATTATGCTCATGAGGAACCTGTACATAAACCAAGAGGCAGTCATTTGAACTGAACAAGTGGATATTGCATGGTTTAAAATCAAGAAAGATGTGCATCAGGGTTGCATACTCATGCAATCTGTATGCTGAACAAATAATCTGAGAAGCTGTAATATATGAAGAAAAATGTGGCATCAGGATTGGAGGAAGACTCATTAACAACCTTGCTTGCTGAAAATGAATAGAACTTGAAGCACTTACTGATGAAGATCAAAGACCACAGCCTTCAGTATGGATTGCACTTCAACATAAAGAAAACAAAATTCCTCCCAGCTGGGCCAATTAGCAACATCATGGTAAATGGAGAAAAGATTGAAGTTGTCAAGGATTTCATTTTATTTGGATCCACAATCAATGCCCATGGAAACGGTAGTCAAGAAACCAAAATACACGTTGCATTGGGCAAATCTGCTACAAAAGATCTCTTTAAAGTGTTAAAAAGCAAGATGTCACTTTAAGGACTAAGGTGTACCTGACCGAAGCCGTGATGTTTTCAATCACCTCATATGTATGGGAAAGCTGGACAATGAATAAGGAAGACTGAGGAATAATCGATGTCTTTGAGTTACGGTGTTGGGAGAGAATATTGAATATGCCATGGACTGCCAGAAGAATGAGCAAATATGTCTTGGAGTAGTATAGCCAGAATGCTCCTTTAGAAGCAAAGATGGCGAGACTTCGTCTCACTCATTTTGGACATGTTATCAGGAGGGACTATTACCTGGAGAAGGGCATCATGCTTGGTAAATTACAGGGTCATTGAAAAAGAGGAAGATGCTCAACGAGATGGATTGACACAGTGGCTGCAACGATGGACTCATAGATACCAATGATTGTGAGGATGGTGCAGGACCGGGCAGTGTTTCCTTCAGTTCTACACAGTGTTGCTTTGATTTGGTACTGACCTAATGGCACCTAAAACAACATCTTATTTTTTTTTTAAACAACACCTTTATTGAGATATAATTCACTTACCCCAAATCCACCATTTGAAATTGTACAATTCAGTGGTGTTAAGTAGATTCGTTGTGTTGGGCACCCATCACCACTAATTTCAGAACATTTATATTACCTTTCATAGAAAACCTGTACCCATTAGCAGTCATTCCCCATTCCCACTCCCTCTGCCAACCCCTGCCACAGTCCTATCCAACCACTATTTTACGTTTTTGTCACTATGAATTTGCCTGGTCTGGAGATCTCATATAAATGGAATCACACAATATGTGACCTTTTATATCTGGCTTCTTTTGCTTAGCATAATGTTTCTTGACGTTCGTCCATATTGTAGCATGTATCAGTGCTTCAGCCTTTTATATGGCTGAATAATATTCCGTTGTATTGATATACCACATTCTGTTTATCCATTTATCAATCGATGTACACTTGGGTCCTTTCCACTTTATGCTATTATGAATAACGCTGCTATGAGCATTCCTGGTCAAGTTTTTTTTTTTTTATCAATAACTTTTTATATTGATTACGTGTCAAAATGATAATAGTTTTTGGTATATTAGGTTAAAAATATAATGCTGTAATTATTTCACCTGTTTATCTTCCTTTTAAAAAATTTTTTAAAATAATTTTTATTGTACTTTAAGTGAAAGTTTACAAATCAAGTCAGTCTCTCACATATAAACTTATATACACCTTACCACATACTCCCATTTACTCTCCCCCTAATGAGTCAGCCCGCTCCCTCCTTCCAGTCTCTCTTTTCGTGACTATTTTGCCAGTTTCTAACCCCCTCTACCCCCTCCAACTCCCCTCCAGACAGGAGATGCAAACATAGTCCCAAGTGCCTATATGGTGCAAGTAGCTCACTCCTCATCAGCATCTCTCTCCAAACCATTGTCCAGTCCAATCCATGTCTGACGAGTTGGGTTCAGGAATGGTTCCTGTCCTGGGCCAACAGAAGGTTTGGGGACCCTAACTGCTGGTATCCTTCTAGTCTCAGTCAGACCATTAAGTCCTGGACAAGTTTTTGTGTGGACATATGTTTTCAATTATCTTAGGAGTGAAATTGCTGGGTTATATGGTAACTCTGGAAGCCCTGGTGGCGTAGTGGTTAAGTGCTACAGCTGCTAACCAAAAGGCCAGCAGTTCAAATCCACCAGGCACTCCTTGGAAACTCTGTGGGGCAGTTCTACTCTATCCCATAGGTTCGCTATGACTCGGAGTCGACTCTACAGTAATGGGTTTTTATGGTAACGCTATGTTTAACTTTGTGAGAACTGACAAGCTATTTTTCCAACATGACTGTACCATTTCACATTCCCATTAGCAATGTATGAAGGCTTCGGCTTCTCCACATCCTCGTCAATACTTGTTATTGTCCTTATTTATTATAGCTATTCTAATGTGAAGGTCCCTTGGTGGCACAAGTTGTTTGTGATAGACTGCTAACCTAAAGACTGGTATTTCAAACTCACCCAGTGAAGCCACAAAAGAAAATCCTGGTGATCTGCTTTAGTAAAGATTACAGCCAAAAAATCCTTACGGAGTAGTTCTACTCGTTAACACATGGGGTCGCCATGAGTCGGGATCAATAACTCAAGGGCAAACTGTTATTATTATTTTTTAGTGTGACATGGCCTCTCATTGTGGTTGTGACTTGCATTTCTCCAATGACTAATGATGTTGAGTATCTTTTCATGTGCCTTTGGGGCATTTTTATATCTCCTTTAAAGAAAGCTCTATTCAAATCCTTTGGACATTTGAAATTGAGTTATTCACCTTTTTATTGTTGAGTCGTAAGTGTTGTTTATAGATCCTGGATATAAGTCTTTTATCAGATATATTATTTAAAGACATTTTCTCCCATCCTGTGAGTTGTCTTTTCACTTTCGCGAAGGCATGCTTTGAAGCACAAAAGCTTTTACTTTTGATTAAGTCCAATGTTTCAATTTTCTTTTGTTGCTTGTGCCTAGTTCAGGCCACAAAAATTTTACTCCTATGTTTTCTTCTAACAGTTTTATCGTTTTAGTTCTTATATTTACATCTGCAACTGATTTTAAGTTAATTTTTGTATACAGTGTGAAGCAGGAGTCCAGCTTCATTCTTTTGCATGTGAGTACCCACCACCATTTGTTGAAAAAACCAAAAAAAGCCAGTGCCGTTGAGTTGATTCCGACTCATAGCGACCCTATAGGACAGAGTAGAGCTGCCCCACAGAGTTTCCAAGGAGCGCCTGGAGGATTTGAATGGCCGACCCTTTGGTTAGCAGCCGTAGCACTTAACCACTACGCCACCAAAACCCATTAAAAAACCCATTGCCATCGAGTCAACTACGCCACCAGGGTTTCGATTTATTGAAAAGACTCTTTTCATATTGAATTGTCTTGGCACCCTTGTTGAAAATCTATTAACCACAAATTGTTGTTGTTAGGTGCCGTTGAGTCGATTTTTGACTCATAGGAACCCCATGTGATAGAATAGAACTGCCCCATAGGGTTTTCTAGGCTGTAATCTTTATGGGTAAGGGTTTATTTCTAGATTATCAATTCTATTCCATTGATCTATAAGTCTACCCTTATGGCAGTACTACACTGTCTTTGTTACTGTAGCTTTGTAATAAATTTTGAAATTAGAAAATGTGAGTCCTTGAACTTTGTTCTTTTTAAAGATCAGTTGCTCTGGGTCCCTTGTATTACAATATGAATTTTAGGATGAGGTTGTTAATTTCTGCCAAAAAGTCAGCTGGGATTTTGATAGATTGCACTGAATTTATAGATTAGTTTGGAGAGTATTGCCATCTGTTATGGATTGAATTATGTCCCCTCAAAGTATGTGTTGAATTCCTGGCCCTTATACCTGTTGACGTGATCCTATTTGGAAGTAGTTTTTTTTTTTTTTGTTATGTTATGTTAATAAGGCCGTAACAGCGTAGCGTAGCTCCTAATAACCTTTGAATTATAAAAAGGCCAAGATAGACACAGAGACACTCACTTGTGGGAAGACATATACCATGTGAGGATTATCTACAAGCCAAGAAATGCCAAAGATCCAAGGAACACCCTGGGCTACCAGCAAGGAAGGAATTGACACAGTCAGTACTCTGATTTGGATTTTTAGCCTCCAGAACTGTGAGAAAATAAAATTCTGTTCTTTAAAACCACCCACTTTTGGTATTTCTGTTACAGTAGCACTTGGTAACTAAGATAAAAAAAAAAATTTTTTTTTTCATCTTAATAATTACTAAGTCTTCTGCTCTATGAAATTGGGATGTCTTTTTGTTTATTTAGGTGTTCTTTAATTTCTTCTAACAGTATTTTATAGTTTTCAATGTGCAAGTCTTGCACTGCTATTGTTAATTTTTCCTAAATATTTTATTATTTTGATGCTCTTGTAAATAAAATTATTTTCTTAATTTCATGTTCAGATTATTCCCTGATAGCCCGTGTATTTTCTTTGATAATGCGTCAGTTTAAATATTTTGTCCATTTTAAAAATTGGGCTGTTTTCTTATTATTGAGTTTTGTGAGTTCTGTGCCTTGTCTTGTACCTGTGTGTCTTTTAACAGATACGTGTTTTACAAATATTCTCTCCAAGTCTGTGGCTTGTGTTTTCACAGCCTTAACAGTGATTTTCAAAGGGCATAACTTTTTTTTTTTTAAACATTTTATTGTGCTTTAGCTGAAAGTTTATGTCTTAGTCATCTAGTGCTGCTATAATAGAAATACCAAAAGTGAATGGCTTTATTCCCTCACAGTCTAGGAGGCTAGAAATCAGAATTCAGGGTGCCAGCTCCAGAGGAAGGCTTTCTCTCTGTGTCAGCTCTTGGGGAAGGTCTTGGTCATCAATCTTCCCTGGTTGAGGAGCTTCTCAGTACAGGAACCCTGGGTCCAAAGGAGGAGCTATTTTCCTGGCTCTTGTTTCTTGGTGGTATGGGGTCCCCCTGTCCCTCTGCTCAATTCTCTTTTATATCTCAAAAGATATAACCTGATCTTGTAGATCGAGTCCTGCCTCATTAACATAACTACCACTAATCCCACCTCATTGACATCATAGAGGTAGAAATTACAACACTTAGGAAGATCACATCAGAAGACAAATGGTGGACAATCACACAATACTGGGAATCACGGTCTAGCCACGTTGGCACATATTTTGGGGGTACAGTTTATATAGTAAATTAGTTTTCCATTCAATAATTCACAAACAAATTGTTCCGTGACATTGGTTCCAATCCTGCAATGGATCAGCATTCTCCCCATTTCCACCTTGGTTTTCCCGTTTTCATTCGTCTGGTTTCCCTGCCTCTTCCTGCCTTCTCATCTTTGCTTTTGGGCAAATGTTGCCTTCTAAGAAGCACCTTCCTCACAAGTGTTAGTGTTTATTTTGTAGGCCTGTGTACTATTTGGCTAAAAGGTGATCTCCGGGAGTGGCTTCAGTTTCACTTTAGAAGGGCATCTTAGGGCTATAGTCTTGGGGCTTCCTCCAGTCTCTATCAGACCAGTAAGTCTGGTCTTTTTGATGAACTTGGATTTTGTTCTATATTTTTCTCCCACTCTTACTGTGACCTTCTATTGTGTTCCTGGTCAGAGCGCTCGGTTAGTGGTAGCCAGGCACCGTTTAGTTTCTCTGGTCTGAGTCTAGTGGAGGCTGTGGTTCATGTGCGCCATTAGTTCTTTGGACTAATGGCTTCCTTGAGTCTTTGGTTTTCTTTATTCTCTTTTGTTCCAGACGGGAAGAGATCAATAGTTGTGTCTTAGGTGTTCGCTTGCAAGCTTTTGAAGAACCCAGACACTATTTGCCATAATAGGATGTTCAATATTATCTTTGTGAACTATGTTAACGGCCTAACATTTTAATTTTGATGAAGTTTAATTTAGTAATTTTTCTTTTATGGATTGTGCTTTTTCTGTCTTGTCTGAGAAATTTTTGCCTAATTCAAAATAACAAAGGTTTTCTCCTAGAAGTTTTAGTTCTAGGTTTTATATTTAGATCTAGCCCCCATTTTCTGGCTTAATTTTTTTATTATGAACCACAGATTATTTTTTGCAAATAAATCTGCAATTATTCCAGCACCTTTTCTTGAATAGGCTGTGCTTTCTTCTTTGAATGCCTTTTCCCTTTTGTCAAAATGCAACTGACATTTTTGTGTGGTTTCCTTTGTTTTTATTCTGAAATGTCATATATATACAAAAGTGCATAAAACATACATGTTCAGTTTAAAGAATAATTATAAAGAGTATAGTTATATACTCTTTATATACAATTTATATGTGTAACTTACATCCTTATACATGTAACTTAGTTTATATTTATAAATGTAACTTAACTTGCACATGTAACTTAATTTATACGTGTAACTTACATGCAGTCAATCTCCAGTCACAACCCTATTCTTCTTTCCCAGAGTATCCTTCAACTTGATTTTCATAATATTAATTCCCTTGCTCTTATTTTGCAGCCCAGGTGACGCAGTGGTTAAGAGCTTGGCTGCTAACCAAAAGATCAGCTGTTCAAATCTACCAGCTGATCCTTGGAAACCCTATGGGGCAGTTCTACTATGTCCTATAGGGTTGTTAGGAGTCAGAGTCAACTCAACAGCAACATGCTTGGTTTTTTTTTTTTTTGGTTTTGGCTCTCATTTAAAGAAGGAGCCTTGGTTGCACAGTGGTTAAGTGCTCAGCTGCTAATCGAAAGATCAGTGGTATGAACTTACCAGCAGCTCTGCTGTAGAAAGACGTGGCAGCCTGCTTCCGTAAAGATTACAGCCTTGGAAACCCTATAGGTCACTTCTACTCTGTCCTAAAGGGTTGCTATGAGTCGCAAAGGACTCGATGGCAATGGGCAGGCTTTATTTAAAGATTTATTACCTATGTATGCATCCATAAGCAATGTAGTTTAATTTCTAATGTTACCATACTGAAAGTATTCTTTTGTATTTTGCTTCTTTTGGTCAATATGATGCTTGTGAGAATGCTCGATGATGTCACATACAATGACGTAGCTCGTTCATTTTCATTATTATATAGTAGTGCCTCTCAAAATCAGGGCTCCAAGAGGTCAAAGCTGTTTCGATAACAACACTAAGAAGCTGTCTGCCTTTTTCATCTTCGTTCTCTCATGAATGTACTGTGGAGCTTTTCAGAAGCTATGTGGTGTGTGACAGCACAACAGACCCAACAGAGAAGCAGCGATAAGAATGCAGTTGTTCTCTATTAAGGCAGACATTAAAGGATTTGTGGAAATGTAAAGCAATATCGCCTCTGGATTTTTTTTTTTTGTGTGTGGAAAATACGTTATTTTTCATAACAATATTATATATGTTAACATGTTCTGGGTTTATTATTTTTTATATATTATTTTAAATATATTAGTAAATACATATTTTAAAAGTTTCCCAGTTTAAATTTTCTATACAGTAAATATATACAGCTGTAACTCCTAAATAAAAGCTCCTTGGGGTACTCAATAATTGTTAAGAATGTAAAGGAGCCCTGAGACCTGAAAGTTTGAGAATCACAGCTGTACTTTATCAGTTGAATGAGTATACCACAATTTACTTATTCATTCTCTTGGAGATGGACGCGTGGACTGTTTCTTCAAGCACTGCCAACCGTGCTGCTATGAATATCCTGCAGTGTGCCTCTTGGTGCGAATATGTATGAGAAGAGGAATTGCAGAACTTCAACTGTAATAGATAATGTTAAACTGTTTTCCAAAGTGATTGTACTAATTCATATTGCCGCTGGTAGTAAATGAGTTCCTCTACATTCTTGGCAAGACATAGAATTTTTTTTGTTTTTGTCAGTGGAGTCATGGAGACCGACTTTCCAGTGTGTATTCTTTTGTACGTTTTGGATTCTGTTCCATGTGCATGTTCTATTATTAAAAAATTACACAATATATTTTTAAAACAAAATTTACTTTATAAAACAATTTTAAAATCACTTTTCACACAAATAGGATGAAAGCGCTCATGTATTTTTTTTGTCCTGAAAAATTTCCTTAGAAAATTAGGATGTGTTATCCATCTGCTTGTCTTAATATTTTGGCGAATATCGGTAAGTGGCAGAGCTTAATCCTGGTTCCTTCCACTTCCTTTAGGAAAGCATGGTGATAGGCAGCAGGTCTTTGGTTTTATTTTGATTTTAAGCAAACTTCACAGGCGTAGGAAACACTGGTGGCTTAGTGCTTAGGAGCTACGGCTGCTAACCAAAAAGGCCAGCAGTTTGAGTCCACCAGGTGCTCCTTGGAAACTCTATGGGGCAGTTCTACTCTGTCCTATAGGGTCGCTATGAGTCAGAATTGACTCGACGGCAGTGGGTTGGTTTTTTGGATGCTGCTGATAGCTGCCCCCTAGTGGACTTCTATGAAACTGCACCCATTGGCTAGTCAAACCTCTTCAGGGTCTTTTGCTCTTTTTAGATGGGGGACAGGGCCTCTGCTGTGCACTAGAGTTCCGCCTCCAGCGAAGTGTCAAAAAACTGATAATCCCTAGTGTGGAGAAGGTGTGGAGAGATGACCTTCTAACTCTTGCAGCGTGGATACATTCTTGGGGACCAGGATCAAGTCCTGCTGTAGCATCACAGTCATAGTTACAAGCTTAGGTTGGTGATCAGACCCGTGAGGCACAGCAGGGTCTAATCTAAGAGTTTCTCTGCCTCAGCACTATTGACATTTGGGGCTGGATAATTCTTCACTGGAGGGGAGGCTCTGTACACTGTAAGATATTTAGAAACACCCCTGACTTCTACCTACTAGATACTAGCAGTGCCTCTCCCATTTGTGACAAACCTGTTAAATTGCTCCTAGGGGCAAAATCATCCCAGCTGAGAACTGTTCTAGTGGGATACAAAGCAGGAGATTCCCACATCCAGCCTCTTCAGTGGGGGCCAGCAGTACCCATGTACATGCCATTTTTGCTGCCCCTCCACCCACCCACATGGAGTGCACAGCTGCCACAGACGAGGGCCAGAGTGCGTGTGTATCACCTTAACACCAAATCTTTTATGCCTTACTGGTGTGCGGATCCAGAGATCTTGCAAAACAGGTGCATACCTGCATAGCAGAAGAGACAGCCACAAGTCTACATTCACCCCAACCATTGTTTTCCAAAGAAACTGTCTTGAGAGAAGCCAAAGACCTAAGGTCATTCCCAGGCCTGAAGCTAATTAACCCTTTATTTACACTGCCACCAAACCCCACCTAGCAAATTAGGGTTGATTTATCAATAGCGTCCCCCCTGCCCCGCACAGTTGCTGTTCATGGATTCCCCCTAAAATTGTGGGCTTCTTTGTCTGCCAGGACCTATATAGCCTCAAGGAAGCCCCCATCTAAGACTGCCTTCTGCTCCCTCTGACCCCTACATCCCAAGTGAATTTTGTGGGGCCATATGAACTCTGTGGGGCTGTATGAACCCTGTGGGGCCATCACAAACTAGACTCCAGGGGATCTTACAATGACTCTTTGCTCCTTGTCTTAGGCCGGGTTCTCTAGAGGAGCAAAACCAGAGAAGTGTATATATATATAGAGAGAGAGAGACAGACAGAGGGAGAGAGGTTTATTTCAAGGAAGTGGCTTATGCAGTTGTGGAGGCTAGGAAGTCCCAAATCCATGGGTCAGGCATCAGGTTGGAAGCTTCTCCTAACTCACGTGGCTGCAGGGGGTGATGAACCCAAAATGTGATGTGAGCAGGTCAGATGGCAGGCTGCTGGCTCACGTCCCAAGAACTGGAGGTCAGAGAATGATGAGCAGAATGCAGGATCCAGAGAGCACAAGCTTTGCCAGAATACCCGTATATATTAGATGTGGGCCACATCCCCAAGGAGACTCCTTTTTCAACTGATTGGCTGCTTACATCAGATCACAAAATGTGGGATGACTGCATCATTGCATAACTGCCAAACTACATTATTGTATAACTACCAAACCACTGAGAATCATGGCTCAGCCAAGTTGACATGCAACCTTAACCATCACACTCCTCCACTCCCAGTACTGCCTTCTGGGTCATGTATATTGCCCTAGTTAAGGACTACCACTCTAGAGCACCACCACCAGCAGCAGTTGCTGTTGAATTGATTCCAACTTATGGCAACCCCGTGTTGTCAGAGTAGAACCGTGCTCCATAGGGTTCAATGACTGATTTTTTAGAAAGTAAATTGCCAGGCCTTTCTTTTGAGGCACCTCTGGGTAGACTCAAACCTCCAACCTTTTGGGTTAGCAGCAGAGCATGCTAATCATTTGCACCACCCAGGGACTCCGGAGTAAGACTCCTGAATTTGCATTTTACCTCCTCTATTTATAGACTGTACTATTTCTTAACCTCTCTAGGTTTCAGTTTCTTCTAAAAAATTGGAGTGATTTAACCTTCCGGTGTTGCTGTGTGGAGCTGGTATAGTCCCTGGCACATAACACATAAACGTTAGCTCCTGTTACTAATCATTCATTCAGCACATGATTATTGAGGGTTTATGAGGTACAAGGCATTGGCTATATTGTGGACTACAATAAGAACAAACAGACCAGTCTTGGTGTATAGCCAGAATGCTTCTTAAATGTCAGGATGGCAAGACTTGTCTTGCTTTCTTTGGACACATTATCAGGAAAGACCAATTGCTAGCAGAGGACACCAAGATTGGTAAAGTGGAGCATCAGCAAAAATGAGGGAAAACCTCCATGAGATGGATTGACACGGTGGCTGCAACAATGGGGTCAAACATACCAAAGATTGTGAGGATGATGCAAGACCAGGCAATATTTTGTTCTGTTATACATAAGCTCACCACGAGTCAGCGCTGACTTGATGGCAACTAACAACAACAAGCGTGTCCTAATCCAAATATAGAATGTATAGAACAAAAATACCAATTTTTGCTTTAATTATTATTACATTTCTAAACTTCCAGCAACATCAACCCACTGGGAGATGGGAAAATAAAGGATTGCTCAGGAGATCCAACAGGCCCCTGGGGTGAACTAAGGAGTGATATAAGGAGTATTCACTGGCAGTGAACACAGGGGACTACATAGGCACAGGGGACCCTTTTGTCTTATATCAGGAACACTTCCAAACCCATATTTGAGGCTAGGACAGCACTGTCCAGCAGAACTTTCTGAAATTATGAAGATATTCTATATCTAGTAGCCACATGTGACTATTGAGTGCTTGGAATGTGGCTAGTGTGGCTGAGGAATGTAATTTTAAATTTCATTTAGTTCACTTTTCAGTGTAAACACCCTCATGTAGCTAGTGGCTACCATACTGGACAGTAAATAAGGATTATTATTGCAGGGCTTGGAGTGATGGAGGTCCAACCTCCTCAATCGGGAACAGCGTTGAGGCAAGAAACATTAGCCAAATACAGTAGGCTCATTGTTTTCAAAGATCAAAGTTAAAGGTTACTGTGTTTTGTTCTTTTTTTTTTAAGTCATCCAATCTCCCTAGATAATTTTCCCCATTTTCTAGTTGTGGTAAATATATATTTGTAATAAATTGTTCACCATCTCAACATTCTTTACACGCACAATTCAGTGACTTTAGTTATGTCTATCATGTCTATTCAACCATGACCATTATCTATTTCCAAATTTTCACCCTTAATAGCTCGGTACCCCCTAAGCAGTGAGTTCTCCTTTTCCCCTCTCTCCCACCCACCCCTCATAACCACTAACAAACTTTGGTCTGTATACATTTGCCTGTTTCATACATATTTCATACAAGTGAGATCATACATTTGTCCTTTCGTGATTAACTAGAGTCAGTATTTTTTAATATAGCCACAAAGAGTGCAACCATCACCACTATCTAATTTCAAAACATTTTCATCACCCCAGATCCATTCGCAGTTCCTCCCCATTCCTCTTCCTCCCAGCCCCTGGCAGCCAATAA
The DNA here is from genome assembly GCF_024166365.1 of Elephas maximus indicus. Lineage (NCBI taxonomy): Eukaryota > Metazoa > Chordata > Mammalia > Proboscidea > Elephantidae > Elephas > Elephas maximus. The sequence goes on along the minus strand of NC_064830.1, from coordinate 84,705,435 downwards.
TCTACTTTCTGTCTCTACGGACTTGCCTATTCTGGACATTTTACAAAAATGGAATCATCTGTGGTTGTTTTGTGTCTGACTTCTTTCCCTTGATAATATTTTCAAGGTTCATCCACGTTGTGGCATGTATCAGGACTTCATTCCTTTTAATAGGCAAATAACACTCCATTGTATGGCTATACCACATTTTGTTTAAACATTCATCAATTAATGGACATCTGGGTTGTTTCTACTCTTTGGCTATTGTAGTGAACGCTTCTATGAATATTTGTGCACAAGATTTTTTGTAGACATATGTTTTCAAGTCTCTTGGGTATATACCTAGGAGTGGAATTACTGAGTCATATGGAAACTCTATGTTTAACTTTTTGAGAAGCCATCAGACAGTTTTCCAAAGCAGCTGTACCATTTTACATCCCCGCCAGCAATGTAAGAGGGTTCTAATTTTTCTACATCTTCCTTTTTGATTATAGCCATCCTAGAAGGTGTGACATGGTATCTCACTGTGGTTTTGGTTTGCATTTCCACAATGAGTAATGATGTTGAGCATTTTTTATGTGCTTATTTTGTCCAGCGATTTTACTTATCCAGGGATTTCACCCAGACCTTTGTCTCTGAGGATTCTGACCCCTGCTTTCCATGCCTGAAGCAGGCTGGGGTTGCTGTAATTGCCTTTTCATAGTTAAAACTTGGCATGGGGGCACCAAGAGGCACCCCAAGAATACTGATTTCGGACATCCTCTTCTCTCCCCTAATTATGTAGCAGCAATCCTCTGTCCTTGGGATAATGAGAGCTGATTAGTCCTGCTAATGTATGTAGTAACTCCTGTCTTTGCCTGCTTGGCTACTGGCACAAGAAACCCCAAATGACCATGTGGTAGCCTAGCTTGGAGCCCCAGTGGCATAACAGTTAGGAGTTAGGCTGATAACTGAAAGGTTGGCAGCTCGGACCCACCCAGTGACTCACGGGAGAAAGACCTGTTGATCTGCCCCTGTAAAGATTACAGCTTAAGAAACCCTGTGGGACAGTTCTACTCTTTCACATGGGATCACTATGAGTCAAAACTGACTGAATGGCACCAAACAATAATAATAGCTAGCTGAGATTAGTGCAACAGTACTGTGTCACCTGGAGAAGCATCTGTCCTCTAGGAACGAGGACCTCTAATCCAGTTGAGCTTAAAGTCGAGGGGAGAGGAAACACAATGGGAGGTGGGTCACTGGGAGTGATGATGGAGGGACCACTTCTACTACTCGGTTTTCAGATCCATGTATTCTAACTATTAGGGATATACCACCATAATGGCCATTGGTTCAAAGTATATATAGTATCTAGAAGGATAGCACTTCAACCCTACAAAATGTCATCCCCAAGCTGGTGTCTTGGCTGTGCTTTAAGAGGTGGTTTCAGTGTTCCTATCAGACAGGCCACTTCTGAATGATGTGGAATGGTATGACCATGGTCACCTCTCCTTCACCATAAAGTGAGTCCCCTGGCCTAAGACTTTGTAATCTAGTATCCCATGGTGGAAAATCAGATATCCCATGAGAGTTCAGATAGTGGTGCTAGCCGAGGTACTGTGAGCAGGAAAGGTAAACCCATACTTGGAACATTCATGAATCCCAGTAGGGATGAATCACTGCTCCCTCTAGGCCAGAAGTGGTCCAATGCAGTCAACTTGCCACCAGTGGGCTGATTGGATTCCTCAAAGGATGGCACAATACTGAGTGGTTAGTGTCAGTAGATGATGCTGGCAGGCCAGATATGCAGCAGCAGCAGCTAGATCAGCCTTGGTGAGAGCAAGTGGGTCCTATGTTGTTGGGTTTTTGCAGAGTCTCCATCCCTGCCACCATGATTATCACATTCAAGAGCACGATGTGCCAGCACAGTTACAGCTGAGGACAAAGGCTGGCTGACAAGTCACCTTGTCCACCTGGTTGTTCAATTCTTTCTTTTGGTGGGTGCTCTCTGATGGGCATTGACAAGAGACACAAAGATCCACATACTTTGTACCTCTCCCACAGATCCATCTATGTGCTTCTGCCTCAAGTCTATTTCTGATCTTCCAACATCTTTCTTCCAAGGCTCGCAGCCAATGCTCAAGCCATTCACTCCCAAGAAGCACACATATATCCTTAATCCAGACCACTTTTCTCTCCCTGCAAAACTGAGGACCGGTATACTGCTCAAAGCTCTGCCCGCCATCTTTCAGAGCTGCCCTGGGTGGGATATATTATGGCAGCAGCTCATTTTCAGCTCACACAATACATTGAGCCAACCCATCCATGAACTTGGCTTGAGTTATTTTTTCCCCTTCAGCTGTCGGTAGAAAACTTCTTGTTAGGACACTGGTATGAGATGAGGAAGAGGATTAAGAGCAATAGAGGTGGGCGGGCAACATGGAAGTTTGAGCCACAAGTTTGTATAACTTGCTTATACCCTCTGGACCTGCTCAGGATCAATCCTAAAAGTGCTATTTCCACTGTACTATGGGTTTTTTTTTTTTTTTTTGGAGCCCTGGTGGTGCAGTGGTTAAGAGCTCAGGACGCTAACCAAAAGGTAGGCAGTTCAAATCCACCAGCTGCTTCTAAGGGGTTTTGGGGACAGTGTCTGACCTCCTCCAACCTACAAGGGAGAAGAAGAACCAGAATCAACAGCCCAAGGCTGATTCTTTTGAGACAGAGGTCAAACAAGCCCCCTCTCTCCACCATCTCCACCACTTCTGACACTAACTGTCCCTCCCACAGCAATTTCTACTAGGTTTGATAATTCATTGCAATGATCACACAGAACTCACAGACCATACTCACAATTATGTGGTTTATTCTGGAAATAACAGTCACATTTCAGGCTCAAGAACACTCAGGATACAGCTCTTTCATCAGGATAGGCTCTCCCCAGCTGTGATCAGAGGCACGCTTCTCCCTGGCCCTTAATTTCTGCCCAAAGGTACTCAACTTTCTCTCTCCGTGGGCCAGGAAGCCCACAGCGCCATCTCCTGCTGCTGGTCTCACCTGTCAGCTTCTCCTTCTTTGGTGGTGGTGGAGTCTTCTTCCCTGCTCTGGAATTGGCTCTCTTTTAAGGCAAAGCTGACCAATCCCTTTGGTAGGTCACATTTACCCTATCACACAATCACCTGGGTGGGAGTTACAAGCCCATGGATAGGAAAGACCACATACAAAAGTAATTAATCACACCACAGGCCACCCCCTGGCTTTTCTAGCCATGGTTCTTTCATATTTGGAGGATAAATTCCCCCTCCCAAACATTTTACTGGTCCAAAACAGTCATCAACAATTAGTCTGTCAATATAGCAGAGTCCACAGGATGAGGTTACTCAGGTAACCTCACCTTCAGGTCTGCTACGAGTTTCCATCTGATCTGGTCAGGTTCTCCAAAGGTCATCTTGTCTTCACTCTTTCCAGCCTCTGACAAAATTCATCTGAGATCATTCCGTTGCTCTGAGTCTCATAAGCTATCAGCATAGCAAAACCTTTAAGGGACTTTAGGTTCAGCCTCTGTACTCCAGTCCAGCAGTGCCTCCCCCTTAGTCCGCTATTTTTGTACTTATAGCTTCTACAATTACAATTTTTACAATCACCATTAACCCTGTTAACAATTAGCACTCACAACTTAATCTGCCCTATAGGGTCACTACTAATCAAGATCGACTCGACAGCAATGGGTATGGATTTTTTGCTCTACTTGCCCAATCTTATAACTTGAAGGGTCTGACAATAGCCAGCTCATGATGAATGTCCCATGGTGTAGGGCTCAGCAGCATGCTAGGAGCTGCTTTTTCAAATGTTGAAGAATTCTCTGTTGCAGATATCATGGCCTTGCTCCAGAGCCCTAAGGGCTATGTTACAATTCTCCTGTTGGTGCTGGTCAGAGATTCCACATGGTGTCGTTATCTACCACAGATACCTCTACGCCATGGGATCTGCCATGTCATGTGGCCCAAGTGGCAGGACCACTTGTACCTCAGCTGGAACTTCCTGAAAGGCACTCTTTTGCTATGGGCCCAATTCAAAATCAATAGCTTTCCGAAGCAGCAAGAAGAGGCCTCCCTCAGTTTGATATGAACTGTCTTTAAAACCTAAAGGAACCTACCTAGTGCTATTTCTCTCTTAGTGATAAGAGGTACAAGGTGCAATGCCGCCTTTCCTTTTTCTTGGACGGGATGTCCTAGTATGTCCCAGACCGCTAGACTGGAAGGAAGACTTCACCAATGTGGCAGGCTCCTGAATCTTTGTAGGGGTTTATCTCCCATCCTTTGGCACACTGGAACATCCAGATATTTTCACACCTTGCTTACCTGGTGGGATCAGCGCGACATTATCAATATAGAGGACCCAAGTGATGTCCCGTGGAATATCTAGAAGATCAAGGTCTCTTGGGACTACATTGTGACAGAGAGCCAAAGAGTTAATCCAGCTCTGGGTATGGCCATAAATGTGTACAAGTCTTTGTCCCAGGTGAATTGAACTGCTCTGGATCCTCCTTTCTAATGGGAATTGAAAAGAACTCATCTACCAGATCAATAGCTGCATCTCCAGTGCAGAGGCTGTTTTGATTGGTTCTGGGGAAGATTTCCAAAGAGCAGGAGGCAGCCACTGGAGGATTTTGAGCAGTGGAATGATATAATCATATTTACATTGTAAAGGGTCACTTGGGATTCTGTGTAGGGAACAGATTGCAGGAGAGAGCAAGAATAGTTGCAGTAAGATCTCATATTTGAAATCGTTGGACCAGACACGAGGCCACCAAAAGTTCCCAGTGGGCTTGGCTGTATTTACTCATTGGCTAGGAGAGGGGATAGAAGCTTGGATTAGACAGATGTATTAGTTAAGGTAAATAACAGTAGCTGCTGTAAAAAGTGACCCCAAGTATGAGTGTCCTAATACAATAAAGATTTATTTCTTACAGCCCAGTCAAAAGCAGGTCAAGGAGATTTCTGCTCTACATCAGGAACTCAATCTTGTAACTCTGCCCTGTTCTGTTGTTGTTAGGTGCTATTGAACTGGTTCCGACTCATAGCGACCCTATAAGACAGAGTAGAACTGTCCCATAGAGTTTCCAAGGAGCAGCTGGTGGATTTGAACTGCCAACCTTTTGGTTAGCAGCCTAGCTCTTAACTACTTACACCACGTGGGCTCCAGGGCCCTCTTCTAGGACCTTGAAATTCCTCCAATGAGCCAGCAGATGGGGAAAGAGAACAGAAGATAGCACATAGGAGGTATATTGAGCCAGTCCTGGAAATGGTGCCTCAGTTATGTCCATGCTTTGTTGGCAAGACTCATTCACATGGCTTCTCCTAACTGCAAGAGAGGCTGGCAAATGTAGTCTAGTTGTGTGCCCAGGAAGAGGAGAGATGGATTGGGTAAGGACCTGAATAATCTCGGCCACAACTGAGAACGAGGAAACAAAACACGGAAGTGCTAAACACACCTTGCAAAGTCCTAAGAGCCTTCTAGAGTCAGATTATATTCTGAGGGAGAAGGAATTGTCTGAGTCAGTCTAAACAGCAAGAGAGGACCTATCAAGAGAGGACCGTCTCTGACAGGTCATTCAGGCAGGTAGAGCAGGTCAATGGGGAATCTAGGATAAAGTGACATTTGGAGACCCCAGAAAATAAGGAGGTGGGTGAATAGACTGTCAGTAGGTAACGTGGTCATGGATATCCATGCTAGGATCCAAGGGTGGGACTCTAATCCCTGAGACACAGAGAGGGAATGATAAACTAGGCAGGATTCTAACTGCATGCAGTTGGCTAAGCCCAGGACTCAGCTAGAAGGAAGAGGCAGAAATCCAGCTTTCAGAACTAAAGTCCAAGGTCAGAAGCAGAGTAGAAGCCAGGAGGAGGACTGATGCAGAGTCTCAGACTGTTGGATTCAGACCTGCTTATTTCCACCTATCTAAGGAGCCCTTGGAAACCCTGGTGGCATAGTGGTTAACTCCTACGGCTGCTAACCAAAAGCCCTTGGAAACCCTGGTGGCATAGTGGTTAACTCCTACGGCTGCTAACCAAAAGGTCAGCAGTTTGGATCCACCAGGTGGTTCTTGGAAACTCTATGGGGCAGTTCTACTCTGTCCTGTAGTGTTGCTACGAGTCGGAATCGACTTAACAGCTATGGGTTTCTTTTTAAGGAGCCCTTGGAAATCCTGGTGGCATAGTGGCTAAGTGCTATGGCTGCTAAACAAAAGGTGGGCAGTTCGAATCTACCCGGTGCTCCTTGGAAACTTTATGGGGCAGTTCTATTATATCCTACAGGGTTGCTATGAGTCGGAATCGACTTGATGGCAATGGGTGGTGGTAAGGAGCCCTAGTGGTACAAAAGGTTAAGTGCTTGTGATTTGAACCCATCAATTGGCTGTGGGAGAAAGACCTGGCAATCTTCTTCCACAAAGATTACAGCCAAGAAAACCCTTTGGGGGAGTTCTACTTTGTCACGTGAGGTCACCATGAGTCGAAAATGACTTGATGGCACCTAATAACAACAAGGTCTTTATGGGAGTCCCTGGGTGGTGCAAATGGTTAACACACTTCACTACTAACCAAAAGATTGGTGGTTCAGGTCCACCCAGAGGTGACTTGGAAGAAAGGCCTGGCAATCTACTTCTGAAAAATCAACCATTAAAAACCCCATGGAGCATAGTTCTACTCTGACACACATAGGGTTGCCAGAATCAACTCAACAGCACCTGATGGTAAAGTCTTCATTGGCCACTTAAAGGGGTTGGGACAATAGTGGTAATTTGTAAAATGTGCATATCACCGCCTCACTGGGGTGTTGTGAGAATTAAATGAGAGAATGCGGGTAAAATGCTTAACATACTGCCGGGCAGGGTCCCCATTTAACACGTGGGAGCTAATCTTAATAGTAGTGTTCATGAAACAGAAGCCCCCTCTCAGGACCCTGGTCTTGGGGAATGTCTATCTAGCTCAACTGGCATAACATAGTTTATAAAGAAAATGTTCTACATTCTACTTTGGTGAGTAGCGTCTGGGGTCTTAAAAGCCTGTGAGCGGCCATCTAGGATACTCTACTGGTCTCACCTCTTCAGGAGCAAGGAAGAATGAAGAAAACTAAAGACACAAAGGAAAGATTAGTCCAAAGGACTAATGGACCACATCTACCACGGCCTTCACCAACCTGAGTCCAGTACTTCTAGATGGTGTCTGGCTACCACCACTGACTGCTCTGACAGAGATCACAATAGAGGGTCCTGGACAGAGCTGGAGAAAAACGTAGAACAAAATTCTCACTCCAAAAGAAAGACCAGATTTGCTGGCCTGACAGACAGGAGAAACCCTGAGAGCATGGCTCCCGGACACTCTTTCAGCTCAGTAATGAGGTCACACCTGAGGTTTACCCTTCAACCAAAGATTGAAGAGGCCCATGGACAAAACAAGATTAAAGGGGCACACTAGCCCTGGGGCAGGAACTTGCAGGCAGGAGGGGACAGGAAAGCTGGTAGAGAACCCAGGGTTGAGAAGGGAGAGTGTTGTTGACATGTCGTGGGGTTGTTAACCAATGTCATAGAACAATGTGTGTACTAGCTGTTTGAGGAGAAACTAGTTTATTCTGTAAGCCTTTATTTAAAGACCAATAAAAGGAAAAAAAAAAAAAAAAGTCCCCTCTCACCCTATACAATTGAAGGGGAAACCTGTGGTCCTGGCTGACTGCAAGCAAAATACTAGGCTCTAGAAGTGGAGCAAGAGGAAATAAAACCATAGTGTTCCTGTCTTTGCTGGGTTTCTACTCCAGGTGGGAAGACCAGCATCCTGTAATGAGCAGGCTGTCCATGGCAGCATTTCTAGTATCTTGGAGAAAAGAGCATCTGAGTGGGAAGCAGGAGCCCTCAGCTCTGATACTAACTCATTAGCTTCTATGTTCCTTGAAGGCAGGAACCTTGCCTGCTTTGTTTTCCATTTATCTCCAGAGTCTAGCATAGTGCCCAACGAAAAAACCCAAAACCAAACCTGTTGCTGTTGAGTTGATTCCAACTCGTAGCAACCCTATAGGGCAGAGCAGAACTGCCCCATAGGGTTTCCAAAGAGCAGCTGAGCTCTTAACCACTGCGCTACCAGGTCTCTGTAGTGCCCAACACTGATCGATATGCATTGAATGGAAGGCCAAGTTTGACTTTGGGCCAGACCCTTTAGAACTCTAGCTTCTATGTATGAATTGTTGTTGTTAGTTGTCATTAAGTCGGCTCTGACTCACGGTGACCTTGTGTATAACAGAACGAAACATTGCCCGGTCCTACATCATCTTCATGATATTTGATATGTTTGAGCCCATTGTCGTGACCATAGTGTCAGTTCATCTCATTGAGGGTTTCCCTCATTTTCGCTGGCCTTCTACTTTACCAAACACGATGTCCTTTTTTAATGATTGGTCTTTCCTGATGACGTGTCCAAAGTAGGTGAGCTGGTCTCATCATCCTCTCTTATAAGGGGCATTCTGGCTGTATTTCTTCTAAGACTGATCTGCTCAATTTTTTGGCAGTCAGTAGTATATTCAACACTCTTTGTCAACACCACAATCAGAAGGCATCAATTCTATTTTCCCTATCTCATTGTTCATCTTTCACTTGAGATAGTCGTGGGTTAAAATCCTAGCCCTGCCACTTACAAACTGTGTTGACTTCATTAAGGAACTTACCTCTCTGTGGGTTAGCACAATTCAGCATCTAGGAAGCTCTCTACAAAAGCTAGCTAATAAAGCACCCTGGCTCCCCCTCGCCTTAGTTTTTTGACATTTGGGCATCTGTTACTGGCTTGCTCCTTTTCTGTTTGGCCACTAGAGGTCAGACTAACATCAGAGTTCAAGGCTCCTTAATGCAGGCCAAGAAACTTTTTTTTTTTTTTCCTATTTGATAAGTTTTTTTTTTTTTTTTAATTTACTTTGTTGTGTTGAGAACATGCACAGCAAAACACACACCAATTCGGCAGTTTCTGTATGTACAACTCATTACATCCTTCGAGTTGCGCAACCTGTCTTGCTATCGTTTTCTGAGTTGTTCCTCTCTGTTAGCGTAAACTCATTGCCCCCTAAGGTAGAGTGTTCAGAGATAAAATCCAGCTTGTCCTATGAAATTGCAGTGGTTGTACACACATACCGTCCAAGGTCACTCTCATCCCTCCTCAATCAGCAGTCAGATTTTATCACCAGGCTAAGAGGAAGGAGACTCTTACTGAAAGCTAATATATTGAGTTATTTCCATGAAATCATCAGGGAAAAAAGAGATAAAAGAAAGAGAAAGCTGGAAGTAATAATAACATTTCTGAATGCTAAACCTACGTTGGGAAATTTTAAAAGAATTTTACACACACTGATTGATTTATTGCTTGGACAACTCTATAGAAAAAAAAAAAAACCCAAACCTGTTGCCACTGAGTCAATTCTGACTCATAGAGACCGTATAAGGTAGGTATTATTCACTTTATTTTACAGATGAGAAGCTATCTGATGACCCCATGTATTACAGAGTAGAACTGCTCCGTAGGTTTTTCTTGGCTATAATCTTCAGAGAAGCAGGTTACCAGGCCTTTCTTCCGAGGTGCTGCTGGGTAGATTCAAACCACCAGCCTTTAGGTTTGTAGTCAGGTGCACCCCATTTGCATCACCCAGGGACATCCTTTAAAAACCAGCTGATCTATTTCAGGCCTGGAACCTATGAAACACTAAAGACTCTGAACACTTCCCATTTGCCCGGTTTTTTCGGCCTTTGAGACAAATCTTTCAGGAGTGTTGAACCAGGGAGAACACCCTACCCCTCCTGACAATGATTCCTTTCACCTTCTTTCCTGTCCTGGGTTAAAATCCTGACACTGATCCTTGCCAGCTCTGTGGCCTGGATAAGCACTCAACCTTGCCAAGCCTCAGTTTCCTCTTCTGTAAAATGTAGAACCTTCCTCACAGGCCTCCCTCCAACCTCTCTGCCTCGTCTTCTGGCTTCTTTTCTTGTCTCCTCTGGGGTGCGTGCCCCTGAATGGCAGAGTCTGTCTTGTTTACTGTGGTCTTTCTACTGCCTAGAACAGTGCCTGGCATATAGTCGGTGTTCAAGAAGTATTTTCTATTGGTTGCCTGACTCTTGACATTGAATGTCTCTTAAAATGTAAGTGCTCCCAACTCGAAGAATGTAACCAGTGTCACTGAATTGTACATGCAGAAACTGTTGAATTGGTCTGTGTTCTGCTGCGGATATTCTCAACCACAACAAGAAAGAATAAAATAAATTGTTTTTTGAAAAATGTAAATGTTCCCTTTTTCCTTATCCCTACTGAGGATGCATGACTTCAGTCATTTTCTAATAGTTACAACTTCCGTTCATTCATTCACTTGTTTCCAAACCGTTGTTGAGCTTCTACTCTGATGAGCACTGGCACTGTAAAGAGGTGTAAGGTGCCTACTGTTGAGAACGTCAAGTCCAGGATGAGACAAGCTGGTATTTATGGAGTTCAGACCTCAGTGGCCCCACCCCTACTGGCTTCACGGGCTCCATTTCCTCTGCATTTACCCTTGCCCACTGAGAAGCAGGCCTCACTATGGCCAGGCTGTGCTCTCTGATTCTCCACCATCCCAGCCACACCCTGAGGCTCCTCTACAAAAGGCATTTATCAAAAGTCTCGGGCTGTGGGCTGTTCTGTTTGTTTATGCGTGCGTAAGTATGTATACCTTTAAATCTCTCTTTGGAAAACACACGTATGCTGAACCCATATACAAACTGTGTACACTTGCTTCTAGCTTATTTGGGTCAAAGACCCAGCATGAACACCCCTTTGGGGATGCCTAGTTCTCTTTGGGCCTCATTTTCCTAATCTGCTAAATGCGGCTGATGGATAGAATGCTTTCCAAGATGCCTGTTAATGATACGTCATAACCCAATGTCTGGATGTTCCTCTCTGTCTTTGTTACTTAGTGCTGCTGTGGGTGGCTCTAAAAAACAGAAATTTATTTTCTTGTAATTCTGGTGCCTAAAAGTCCAAATCAGGATCTCATCTGTGTCAATTCCTTTGGTGGGCCTCTTTCTTAGTTTCTGGTGACCGCTGGCAATCCTTGGTGTTCCTTGGCTTCAGCTGACCCTCACATGATGTCTGTCTTCCCCCTGTGTGTGTTCTACACTTTTTACAACTCAGAAGTGATTAGGTTTAGGACCCACCCTACTCTTGTATGACCTCATTAACATAACAAAGAAGACCCCATTTTCCAAAACCAAAAAAATAAAAAACCTGTTGCTGTTGAGTTGATTTTGTCTCATAGTGACACTATAGGACAGAGTACAGCTGCCCCATCAGGTTTCCTAGGCTGTAATCTTTATGAAAGCAGACCGCCACACCTTTCTCCTGTGGAGAGGCTGGTGGGTTCAGACCACTGACCACTTAACCAGTATACCACAAGGACTCCTTTTTCCAAACAAGGTCATATTTACAGGTATAGGGGTTAGGACTTCAACACACATTAGGGAGGCACAATTCAATCCGTAACATTCCTCTAGAAACATGCTTCTTCCTCTCTTCCCCTCACACATAGACCTGCACCCACACAGGTACACAGAGCTGCATGTGCGTTCATGTCTATGTACACTTTCCTTGTAAGCCTTCCTAATCGAGATTACTGAGTGGTTACAAGCAATGAAAAGCAAACAGAGGGCCATGGCCTTGAGGGTGAGAGAGGCAGAGCCCTGAAGGCCTATCTCTGCCCACGGGAGGCTTTGTTGCAGGAAGTCTGGACCACATTCCCAGGACAGCTGCGAGAAGCAACTCCACCCAAGTGTATTACCAGGGCCAGTTGCTCTTTGAATGAGTGGCTGTGGGAAAGCAGTACTTCTGGCCCCTTTCTGGGCCCAGCTTCTCCCCACAAACTCTGCAAATACTTAATATTTATAAAAAAGCATGTGTAGCAGTGTGAGAGTGCGTGTGTATATGTGTGTGTGTGTATGTGGGGGGCAGAGGTTGGTGTTCTACCAGTACCAGTTCCATGGGAAAAACTGAGCTGGGTGGGCCTAATCCCAACTAACACTTGTGTTAGTCTGCAGAAGTCTGCTTTTCTATGCCCAGAGGTAGAACTAGGAGTAGGGTCTGTGCCCTCAGTGTAATACTGGCTCCCATGGGGGGAAGAGAAGGGAAGAGGCCCTGACCCAGGGGGAATAAGTGGATGCAAGTTCTCACAACTCAACTTAGACAGGGTTCCCTGGAAGCATATCCTGGGATAGAAACCAAGTGATTTGTTGTGGAAGAGCTCTCAGGAAAAGGATAGGGAGGAAGTAGAATAAGAGAACAAAAAGCTAAGCAAGGGCTTGGCCTTGCTTCACCCTGATCCCACGGGGAGCTCTGGAGCACAGGTAATGCCACAGAGTTGGCCCCACCTCAAGGCCACTGGACTGGCCTTTTGTACCCCAAGCCAGCTGATAATTGCCAAGGTCTGCCCCTGGGGGATGTGGGGCCAGTGTTTGCCAGGCAAAGTGGCTCCTTTCTGGCCAAGGGCAGGCTCCAGAGAAGGGGCAGCTAGGAGCTGTTGGCAGCCAATACTCATGGCAGCTGTGGGTTGGTGCACTGGCTGGGAAGGAGGATCTGGGTGAGGCACCAACAGCGTCTACGACACCAGTGGTTCTACCAGGCACTCCCTACTGCTCCTCTACAACAAGGCAGTCATCAAAAGTCCCGGTCTGTATGTTGTTTTGTTTGTTCTCCTAGCCATTTGCTGCTCCCTGGACAGTGCTTAAGAGTTCAGCCGCTAACCAAAAGGCCAGCGGTTTGAATCTACCAGCTGCTTTTTGGAAACTCTATGAGGCAGTTCTACTCTGTTCTATGGGGTCGCTATGAGTCGGAATCAACTCACCAGTGATGGACTTTGGTTTGGACCAACAGCATTAGTATTCCTCGGGAACTTGTTAGAAATGCAATCTCAGGTCCCACCCCAGACCTACTGAATCTGAAACTCTGGGGGTGCTGCCCTGCAATCTGTCTCAACAAGCCCTCCAGGGGATTCTGATGTATGCCAAAGTTTGAGAACCACTGTAGTATGCCACTTGAGTCATGAAATAGTGTAAACTGAAGGCAGAGGAAGGCAGTGGGCTTTGATCCAGGAGTCTGTGGGTTTCCAAGGAATGCAAGACTGCTGTACTGCACAACTCCAGGGGACCCTATTCAAGTGGCACTACAGATCAACAGAGCCCTTGGAGCACCACTCTGAAAAAGGCAACTTGAATACAGTATGAATGGTGCATCCCTGGGGTTGGGCAATGCTGCTGCCCTGGAACCAGGTCTGGCCTTCTCGGGTTAAGGGAAGAGTACCATTTGGGCTGGACAGGCTTATCAGGTACCATAGAAGATTGCAAAACTGGGAGCATGTCTGAGGCTGCTCTGGAGAGATGGCCATGGGCAAGCTGGGTGTAGTCTTGGCTTTTATTTGACAGATAGGCAAATAGGGGCTGGGCTCCCCTGGCCCAAGTAACATGCTAACCCTTCTAAAATCTATTACTAAAAGTCAGTCATCACACTCTGGCAATTCATACATAGCCTTAGATCCTAAATGCCAATGGACGCATCATAGCTCCTGCTCCTGCCTTTTTGAGGCCTACAGGCTTCAGCTAATTAGGGGAAAGTCTGGGGACTGAAGGGAGAAAATCTCATTATGAGGGGGCATCTCACAGACCCCAGAGGAGATTGCTCCTGGGGACCTCTACCCCTAGGAATCCAGAGTTCTACCATCCTTCGAGAGCCTTCTGAACGCTCTGGCTCATTGAAAGCTGGGTAGGTTTGACATGGTGAGGTAGACCAGATGGACCTGCAGCAGTGATTGGGGAGCTCATGAGCATCGCTCCTCCAGATAATTGATCAGCAACATGACAAAGTGGCAGCTTACTGGACCAGTCATCTGGTCTCTTAGACCCAACTCTGTGCAGGGCTCATTCACAGGTGCAGTAACAGCAAACACTTAGGTCATATCTGCTAGGAGTCAGTCATTGTTCTAAGTTCTTACATAGATTAACCCCTAAGCACCTTTATGAGGCAGGTACTACTATCATCAGCCCATTTTACAGAAGAGAAAACTGAGGTACTCAAATCTGAGTCACGGTCTGAGACCATCCAGTGAGTAAGTGGCAGAGCTGGAATTTAGACCCTGGTGACACAGTGGTTAAGCGCTCGGTTGCTAACCAAAAGGTAGACAGTTCGGACCTACTAGCCACTCTGGGGAAGAAAGACGTGACAGCCTGCTTCCGTAAAGAGTTACATCCTTGGAAACCCTATGAGGTCACTATGCCGTCAACTCAACCACGGTGAGTTTGGTTTTCAGCCTAGCTCCAAGCCTGGGCTCTTAGTTCCCACCCCATTTATCTTTCAGTGGAGTCATGGGGGCACATGGAGACTTGATTGTCACCAGACAGTGACTCGGTTTCTAGCCCAACACTGTTCCTGTCCCGGGTCTCTCCTTGATATTGTAAATAGATGAAGTCTGTGATGGCTTTATCTAGTATGAATTATGACTTTTTTTTTGGCTTTTGATCTTAAAAACCGAGACTCTGCTTCCATTGTTCTCTGGTTTCTTGGTGACAGTGTTCTCCCTAAGGCAATGGGTTGGTGACTCATGTTTAGCTGCCTGGGGGGTGGGGGTGGGAAAGCAGTGCATGGGGAATCTGGCGGAGTAACAAGAGATGGAATGGATCACATTTGCTTTTATGCATCCTATTTCCCACCTCTTCTCCTTTTACTTTGGGAACCCTGGTTGCTTAGTGGTTAAGAGCTATGGCTGCTAACCATAAAGGTCGGCAGTTCAAATCCACCAGGCTCTCCTTGGGAACCCTACGGGGCAGTTACTGTGTCCTATAGGGTCACTATGCCGACTCCATGGCAATAGGTTTGTTTGCTTTTGGTTCTGCCTTTACTTTATCCAACTTCTGGTCAGCCTCAGGTCTCAGGGACAGGCTTGAAAATTCTGTGGTTGGTCCAGGCCTCCCCTTCTGGGATGCTGTCTCCTTCTAGGGCGCTGCTATCCAATAGAAATAAAACTTGAGCCACACATGCCATTTTAAACTCTCTAGTAGCCATATGGAAACCCTGGTGGTGTAGTGGTTAAGTGCTACGGCTGCTAACCAAAGGGCTGGCAGTTCGAATCTGCCAGGTGCTCCTTGGAAGCTCTATGGGCCAGCCAGTTCTACTCTGTCCTATAGGGTCGCTATGAGTCGTAATTAACTCGATGGCACTGGGTTTGGTTTTTTTGGTTTAGTAGCCATATTGAAAAGGTAAAAAGAAATTGATCAAATTAATTTTAACATGTTTTATTTAACGCAGTGTTTCTAAGCTATAATTGCTTCAACATGTAATCAATATAAAAAACCAAAATGAAACCACTGGTTGTCGAGTTGATCCTGACTCATAGTGACTCCATGTGTGTCAGAGTAAAACTGTACTCCATCCACAGGGTTTTTTTTGGTTTGTTGGTTTTTTATCATGGTGTTAATATACACAACAAATATTCGTCAGTTCAACAGTTTCTACATGCACAATTCAATGTCCATAGGGTTTTCAATGCTGATTTTTCAGAAGCAGATCACCAGACCTTTCTTCCGAGGTGCCTCTGGGTGGACTCAAACCATCAACTTTTGGGTTAGCAGACAAGCATGGCAACTGTTTGTGCAACCCAGGGACAATCAATATGCAAATTAATTGCTTTCTTTTTTCATACTATTTGAAATCTGGCGTGTATTTTATACTTATAATCACATCTCAATGCAGACTAGCCACAATTTCAAGTGCTCAGGAGCCACCTGTGCCTAGTGGCTAGTGTATGGGACGGTGCAACTGTAAAGCCCTGAGCCTCTGTATTCTTCTTTCTCCAATCTCTAAAGTCAGAGGAAGGCTCTAAGCCCCACGGGTATCTTTATCTCCAATTTAATCTCTTCCAGAGAAATGAGATTTGCCCTCTGTAGTGGAGAATCTGCCCTTGGCTTGTCCATTGTAGGGTGTTCTCTAGAAGGCAGGTGCTGAGCCCTGACCAACATCAGCTTAATATTTAGAGAACAGGACAGTACTTATTCATTCAACAACTATTTATTGAATAATTCATAAATTCAAGATCTTGTTCAGGCTCTGATCAGGGTCCTGGAGAATGGAATCAAATTCTCAGTTTTTAAAAATTTATTATTATTATTTTATTTATTGTGCTTTAAGTGAAAGTTTATAGATCAAGTCAGTCTCTCATACAAAAACTTACACACACCTTGCTATGTACTCCTAGCTGCTCTCCCCCTAATGAGACAGCACACTCCTCCTCTCCACCCTGGATTCCCCATGTCCATTCAGCCAGCTCCTGTCCCCTCCCTGCCTTATCTCACCTCCAGACAGGAGCTGCCCACATAGTCTCATATGTCTACTTGAGCCAAGAAGCTCACTTCTCACCAGCATCATTTTCTGTCTTATAGTCCAGTTCAATTCCTGTCTGAAGAGATGGCTTCAGGAATGGTTCCAGTCTTGGGCTAACGAAAGGTCCGGGGTCCATGACCTCTGGCATCCCCAACTTCTCAGTTTTTAGGATAAAATGTCCCTGCCCTTGGTACTAAGTTGACTAAAAAAAAAAAAAGGAAATGGATAGTGGTGATGGATACACAACAAGGTGAATGTAATTAATGTCAGTGAATTGTATGTGTAAAAATAGTTGAATTGGCTAATGTTTTGTTATTTATATTTCACCACATTCGAATCCTGCAGACCTT
The DNA here is from genome assembly GCF_024166365.1 of Elephas maximus indicus. Lineage (NCBI taxonomy): Eukaryota > Metazoa > Chordata > Mammalia > Proboscidea > Elephantidae > Elephas > Elephas maximus. The sequence goes on along the minus strand of NC_064830.1, from coordinate 84,688,709 downwards.
TTGGTTACTAGCTATACCACTTAGCCACTATGCCACCAGGGTTTCCCTTAATCTTATAGGGCTATCTAGTCTTTGGCTGAAAGGTAGACTTCAGAAGTGGCTTCAGTTCTAAGTCAGCAGGGCATCTGGGCGCCATAGTCTTGGGTTCCTCTAGTGTCTGTCAGACCAGTAAGTCTGGTCTTTTTTTTTTTTTAATTTGAATTTTGTTCTACATTTTTCTCCTCCTCTGTCTGGGAACCTCTATTGTGATCCCTGACTGAGTGGTCGGTGGTGGTAGCAGGACACCATCTAGTTCTTCTGGGGTCAGGCTACAGCACATATTTTGGGGGGACACAATTCAATCCATAACAATAACCAACCAACCAGTTGCCACTGAGTCGATTCCAACTCATGGCAAACCCATGTGTGTCAGAGCAGAGGTGTGTTCCATAGGGTTTTCAATGGATGATTTTTTGGAAGAAGATTGCCAGGCCTGTCTTCTGAGGCACCTCTGGGTGGACTCAAACTTTTAACCTTTTGGTTAGCAGCTGAGCATGTTAGCCATTTGCGCCACCTGGAGACTCCAGCACAATAACAGCTAACATATACTGATTTCTTGTTCTCTTCCAGGCACTGTCTTAAGAGATTTACATGCATTAAAGTATTAATACAACAAAACTATATATGCACAGCAGAACTGCCCCTTAAAGTTCCCAAGGAGCAGCTGGTGAATTCGAACTGCTGACTTCTTTGTTAGCAGCTGAATGCTTAATCACTGCGCCACCAGGGTTCCATTTTATAGACAAGGAACCTGAAAGATGAGGCACAGAATGTGTAAGTGTCTTGCTGAAATTTACACAGCTAGGAGCTGGTGAATCTAGGGTTCATACCAGAGGCTAAGCTCTTAGCCACTGTGTACCACCGCTTTTCCAAAGTTTATATAAAGGGAAAAATAACAGTCTGCCTCATAGGCTTTTTGTGATGGCTAAACAAGATGCTCTGTGTGAATGTGTTTACTTAACACAGACTGCTCAACACAAAAAATAAACAAAAACTTCCAATGGGTTTAGAATAGCTGGTGTGGAAAGAGGTAAAGCTAGAGAGTTGATCAGGAAAGCCTTGAATGCCACGCCAAGGGGCTCATCAAAGGGACCCAAGAGTGAAAATGGCCAGGAAGGGAGAATGCCATCATGTGTGAAGGCAGCTTTCCTGGGCTGGGGTTAGAGGGTGAGAATGGGACACAGGGACCCTGACCTGCGATCTGAAGAGGAACGGGCCCTGTGGGCATCTTTATTCGTTCTTTCAGTCTACCTTCAGAGCACTGGTTGGGTGGCGTTCTGGAGATACAGAGGTGGATAGAATGTTACTACTTTCTGAGGGCAGGTGGGAGGAGAAGCCAAAACTGCCTAGGCTTAGGGCTGCTTTGCCAAGTCATCATAAAAACATCCCACGGAAACTAGTGAAAGCAATTAAACAATGTTTCGTCAGGCAAATGACTGGGTTTTTGTTTTGTTGGTTGCTTTTTACTGGTTTAATGTCTTTCGGACTGAAGTCATAGTCTTTACCTGGCCCTCTCCTTTCATCTGTGAACTTCTGGTCCCTGTCAGTATTTGATCTGAGCTTGCTTAAGTTTTATCCATTGCCTGTCAAGAATATTAAGCTAAAAACCAGTTGCCGTGGAGCCGATCCCAACTCCTGGAGACCCCATGTGTGCTGGAGTAGAACTGTGCTCCATAGAGTTTTCAAGGCTGGTATTTCAGAAGCAGATCACCAGGCCTTTCTTGCAAGGCATTTCTGGGTGGACTTGAACCTCCAACCTTTCTGTTAGCAACTGAGTGTGTTAACTGTTGCACCATCCAGGGATTCCAAGAGTACTAAGGTTGTTACGGGATATCTACTTAAGACAGGTTTTCCCCTGATGCCTTGGCTGAGTTTGTAACCCACTGTTAGCACTGTAGATCATTGAGGGTTGCATTTTTCACTTCATTCCTGGTTCCACTTTGCTTTTCTCATTTAACTTGTTTTAAAACTGACATGACTGTGACACATTTTCTGTTTTCTTCTAAACTATCTAAGGAGCCCTGGTGGCATAGTGGTTAAGCACTCAGCTCTAATCGAAAGCTCAGCAGTTCGATCCCACTAGCCGCTCCACGGGAGAAAGATATGGCAGTCTGCTCCCGTAAAGATTACAGCCTTGGAAAACCCTTGTGGGGTTGTTCCACTCTGCCCTATAGGGTCTCTATGAACACTTAACTACTGCCCTACCAGAGCTCCTTCCCTCTTTACTTAAAGGATGCTAGCTATGGTTAGGGAACTGAGCTAGAAGAAGCTAGGGAACTTGAGGGAAGGCTTTTTAATGTCCTTTGCTCTTTTTTGAGTCCCCAAAATGATATACTTTCTGTTTTGTTCAAAGATATTGTCAAATCTCAAAAGTAACACATACAGGCATATTGAGTAAGTGACCCAGTGTAATCTGACTTGCAGGTGTTCTTTATTGCATTCTGAAAGATCGAATTGGCTCTGGATTAGGCCAGTGGAGCCTCAGTTTGCACTCTGGTCAACTCGGTCACGTGGCATGTGCCATCCCAGGCCTACCCCGAATATTAGAGAAAAACGACTGACTGGTTCACTGAAGCTGTTAACCATTAGACATTGAGTCATTTCTGGCTCAGGGTGATCCCATTGTGTGTAAGAGAACTGTGTGCTCCGCGAAGTTTTCAATGACTGATTTTTTGGAAGTAGAGAGCCAGCTCTTTCTTTCAAGTTACCTCCGGGTAGACTCAAAATGCCAACCTTTCAGCTAGCAGCTGAGCGCATTAACCTTTGTACCGCCCAGGGGTTTCCATTAAAGCCGTAGACATCACTTAATAGGTTGGAATTATCTTCTTTTTAGTACGTACTTGTTTGCATAGCTATTTCTATGACTTTTTTCAAAGTGAATTTGTCATCAATGCTATATTTTTTTAAATTCCTATTATTGTATCTTATTACAAAATAATACATGTTTCTCATAGAACATTTAGCAAATGTGGATAAACAAAAGGAGCCAAAAAATCACCAATAATTTTGCCAGCACACTTTAAATTTTGATGCATATTTTTTCTAGCATTTAAAAAATGTCTATCTGATGAAAATGGGGTCACACTTTTAAAAAGTGATTTATCATGGGTGTCTTCCTAAGCTATTGCCTATGGTTCTGCAACATAAATTTTTGTATGGTCCCGTAGTGGATATACAGTCAGGTTACATTTAATGCAAATTTGAATTGTACACTTTGAAGTAGTGGAATATAAAATATTAATTAAGTCTTGCTTTATGGGCTAACTTTTAAATAATATGAATTCTGCTTTGCATTTATTTTTTGTAGAAAATATGATCTTGAATAATGTGAGTTTTGCACTATATGAGGTCTCCGGGAATACAATCCCTTATATAAAATATGACTGCCCTCTACTGTTTATTTTGCCGGTCCTCTATTGATGGTCACTTAATACTGCAATGAACTTCTTTGAAGAAAAATCTTTGCAAATGTCCACGATTATCTCTTACAGAAAAGTTCTTAGATGTGGAATTGCTGGGTCCAGGCTTTTGACTCACATTATTAAAACCTCATCCTGAAAGATGGTATCAACATTTATTTAACAAATATTTACATAGTGCTCACTTTGTGCCAGGCACTATTCTAAGAACTTCGCGAATTAGCTCACTGAATCTTCATAATAACAATAAGCAATAGGTATCATTATCACGGAGTCCCTGGGTGGTGTGAATGGCTAAATATTTGGCTACTAACAAAAGGTTTCGTGGTGTAGTGGTTAAGTGCTACGGCTGCTAACGAAAGGTTGGCAGTTCGAATCCACCAGGTGCTCCTTGGAAACTCAATGGGGGCAGTTCTACTCTGTTCTATCGGGTCGCTATGAGTCGGAATTGGCCGCAACAGGTTTCTGTTTTTTGGTTAACAAAAGGTTGGTGGTTCAAACCTATTGAGAAGTACCTTAGAAGTAAGGGCTGTCAATCTGCTTCTGAAAGGCCACAGCCATGAAAATCCAATGGAGTGTAGCTCTACTCTGACACACATGGTGTCATTATGAGTCAGGATCAACTCGACGGCTGTGGGTCTGTCTTTTTTTTTTTTTCCGTTTATTGTTATTTTTATCCTGTTTTACAGATGAGGAAGCTGAGTCAGAGGGAAGTGCCCCAGCACAGAGCTAGTAAGTGGTAGAGCTGGCTTCTGAGTTCTTGCTCTTAGCCACCATGCTATGCTGCTTCCTCAATGTACTGAGCAGCAGAGTACCAGGTGGTCATTTACCTGTACATATGTATTTTCCCAAAAGAATTATGATTACAATATTTAGAACAGGGGAATCAATGAACCAACTGGTGATTTTTTGAGCACTGAAACTATGAAAGAAAAGTTCTAGTCCTTGGCTATCAGTGAGTTGCTGGCCTGTTTGATTTCTTTTTCAAGCACCCCATCAAAGTAGTATGTTCTGAAGCTTCCCCCAGGCAGAAAAGCCCTCTCATCTTTGGTTTTCATGTACCAGATGTTCCTGGGGGTCTACCAGTTCTCTCCAAGGCTCTGCCCAAGGCACCAAGACTTTAGGAAACTCTCCTAGGCTCTGTAGCTCGCTTTTCCTGACATTTGCTACAGTTGCCGCCTCCCTGCTTTAAAGCCTCTGAGCCTGCCCTAGTCCCTGACCCAATGCTTGCTTTATTCAGACACTGCAGTGAGCATTCATGCTGAGAGACCAACAAAGACACCTGAAACTCTAGCTTTTAACCTGACGTGGAAAGCTGAGTTTATTTATTCTCTGTGAGTTCACCTGTGGTATGACTAATTTTTTCTCTAAAACCTCTAGACCTTAGTTAGGGTAAAAAAGCTAAGTGGCTGTAATGGAAATATTTAACAACACATGGTTTAAAGAATAAAGTCCTTTATTCTTTCTTATGTAACAGTTCTGAGGTGAAATGTTCAGACGGTTGGAGTGGCTCTAATCCATGTAGACTTTCGGGGATCTCGGTTCCTTCCATCATATTGTTTTGCCGTATACTAAGGCATTAACATCTTCTGATGGTAAAGGGTTCCAGCCAGTGGTAAAAGGAAAGAACATAGAGGAGCCACACACACCACTTTAGGCCTAGGCACACGTTGCTTCCACTTGGATTCCATTGGCAAGAACTTAACCACGTGGTAACACTTAACTGCAAGGGAGGCTGGGAAACGTGGTTCAGCCTCATACTCATAAAGAAGGAGAGAATGGATTTGGGGGAGAACTAGTGGTATCCCCCACTAGTGAATGCTACATATTCAGAGGAAAAGTGAAAGCTGCTTCTTCCCAAAACCCCTTGGTGTCCCATTGGCTCAGACTGGTTATGTGCCTGTCCCTGAAATGAGGTTTGGAAGGAGGGGATTAGATGATTGGCTTAAGCCAGTCGTGGCCAACTCCTGGAGCTAGGGGTGCGGTCACTCCTAAATAACTATATAGAGTTAGGGAGGTGTGTTCCTCCAAAGGGAAGCTGAGTTGCAATTACCAGAAAGACAGCCAAAACCGCAGATACCCACTACAGACAGTGTGTTGGAAAGATAAGTTAATCGGGTCTAATCATGGCCCAACTTTTATTTGTTGTTTAAAATTATGAACTGATTCCTTTTCATGATGTATGAACTAATCATAGCCTCTGGTAGTTTACCTTCATAACCCTCTTAGTTAACTCCCAGACTTTCCTTTCATTACTTTGCCTATACCAATGAATGTCTTTTTCCTGTGACATCCTCAGCATCTTTCTGACCCACAGGTTCCTGTTGGCAGGTGTAGACAATAACTTCAAACCAGTGGATTGAAGAGGAGCCCGGTTAGAAGTCACGTAATATTGAATTTTCAATATTTGCCCTTGAAAGAGCAGTGAACTTTTTGTCTCTATAGCTTGTGAGATAACATGATAACATGATACATATGTTAATATGGATAGGCAGAGCAACCTTTCTGGGTCTCAGCTTCTATTTTGCAGAATTTTGCAGTATAAATAGATATTCTCTAAAGTTTCTTCCAGCATCAAGACCCTTTGAAGGGGCAGCACTGTAGTATAACAATAACAATAATAATGGGATTGGGGGGTGAGTATTAGAAACAGTGAGGTACATTGGGGGGAAATACTAGAACAATCGGGCTTGGGCCCCAATCACCATTTGAGACTCTAGGATGAAAATGAGTCATGGAGAGCCCTGGACCAATATGGAGCAATTGCATCAGAGGAACATTGGTGGTATAGTGTGTCTACACACAGAGAAGGCCTGCGATAGTGTCTTGAGTCTGTTAATTCCCAAGAGGCTGGGAAAACTCCAGCACCCCTCTCCACCAGTGCCAAGAGATACAAAGAAAGCAATTGGATGTGTTAGCTGTCCTTTTATTTAAGGGCAAAATGACACTGTAGCCAAGAGCTGCATTATGGATTGCCTGGGCCAGGAATATTGAATAGAAGTCACAACCAAGTTTTATAGGGATTCACAGAGCCATTGGAAGCTAATGTGGGCTGTACCCAGCAGAAGATGCTGGATCATCCACCAAGGAATATAACTCAAGTAAGAGAACTCTCTGTTAGCTCTACCAGCTGTGGTAATCAGCAGAGGCCAGTAGGAGCATTAGTGATCAGGTAGGAAAAGGGACATCTCTATGGAGGGCAGCAAAGAACTAGAAGACAGCGTGTGGACCACCCTACCCTCTACCCCATCACCAGTAGAACGTATGAGCTTTTCCATGAACCTAGATGATGATGCTGTTGTGGCGCTCTAGTGGTGCAATGGTTAAGCACTTGGCTGCTAAGCAAAATGTTGTCAGTTCAATCTTACCAGCTGCTCTGTGGGAGAAAAGGCCTGGCAATCTGCTCCTATAAAAATTAAAACAAAAACAAACCCATTGCCATCATAGCAACCCTATAGGACAGAGTAGAACTGCCCCATAGGGTTTCTAAGGAGCACCTGGTGGATTCGAACTGCTGACCTTTTGGTTAGCAGACGTAGCACTTAACCACTATGCCACCAGGGTTTCCCCGTAAAGATTATAGCCTAGGAAACCTTATGGGGGCAGTTCTACTCTGTCACATGGGGCCACTATTGGAATCTACTTGATGGCACACAATAACAACAAGAGACGAAGCCATTTTGAGGAGGACAATGAGAAGTTAACTCTTGAGAGGAGAGAAATAGCCCTCTTAGAGACTTTGAACCTTGAATTTAGTTAAATGTTTATCCAGAAGAGATAGAGCCAGCTTGAAAGAGACTGATCTGAACTAGAAGTGACCAAGTTACCCTAATTGAAAGTGAAAATTTTCCCACTCTTGCCGTCAGTGGGAAAAGAGCTCATGTTTTACATGCTTTAGTTTTAGTTGTATGTAGCAGGTACTGTTGGCTGCCCTGGTTTGGGGTGTCTCCTCACCCTCCTCCCCTTTTTTTTTCTTTGTTCAGGGAAAGTAGCCCTGTCCCACATGACTCAGAAGCCAGTACTGATTAGTCCAAACTGGTCATTGTGCCCCACTGCCTTGTCAGTGAGTGGCTTAGGCATCGGCTTGTACAATAACTTTGGCCCATGAGACATTGGGAGGTCTATTGGGCACATTTTCCTCATTGACAAGAAGAGACACACAGGGAAGAAACAGTCTCTATTCTAACGGAGGTAACGATTGGAACTGTGGCAGACAACTTGAGACCTTGGGGAAAGTTAGCTGAGGACTAGCAGACAGACTGCGAGCGTAGGGTAGGTAGCTAGGAAGAATATGGCTTCCTGATGCTGCTGTTGGGCTGTTGAACTGACCACCCTATCTACACCCTTACTGTTAAGTGTGAGAATAAATTCCCTAAGCTAATGTTATTTGCCACCACTCATCTGTTGGTTTGCTGTACTGTGGTGGCTTGTGTGTTGTATGATGCTGGAAGCTATGCCACTGGTATTTCAAATACCAACAGAGTCACCAGTGGTGAACAGCTTTCAATGGAGCCTCCAGACTAAGACAGGCTTGGAAGAAAGGTCTGGTGATCTACTTCTGAAAACTGACCAATGAAAATCCTGTGTATCAGAGAAGGTTGCCCATTACAGTGATGCCCGGTAGGTGAGTCCCCTAGGTTGAAAGGGACTCAAAATACACAGAGACCACAATGGACTCTAGACTACCAACAATTGTGAAGATGGCACAGGACCGGGAATGTTTTGTTCTGTTGTACATGGGGCACCATGAGTCAGAGCCAACGTGGGGGCAACTAACAACAATAACGTTATTTGAGATGAGTATCCCTCACTTGCAGCCAAAGGCACCCTAAATGAGACAGGGTATAATTTTCAACCTTGTTACTCTTGTTTCAAAATTGTATCTGTGTGATTGTGAAAAAACAAGTGGTGCTAATAGTCGCTAATGCTGAAAACCACTTGAGATTATTTCCTCTGGACAGGCTTTATTCCCAAAATCTTGAACCCTCTGGGTTTGACAGCAGCATCTACTTCACATGGTAGCATCTTACTTGCCTTCCATACCTTTCCTAAGGAAAGACGTGCAGGCACACTTAATAATTCTTCTCGAACACGAACAAAGGGATACTTTTTGCCCTTTTAAAATTTATTATTAAAATGTAAAAAGAATAGGCTTCTTCTAGAGTTGCCTGGAAAGTGAGCTGGGAGCAGTTAAACATCAAACTCACAGCTGCTTTTCCCTTTAACTGGAATCACCTTTTCCTTTTCTGTGGAAGAAAGGAAATCTTAGAACATAAAACTATTTCAAGAAAAGCTGAATTTTAACTGCTGAGCTGACCAGAGATATAAAGTAAGGCTCACATTGACTGGAGCTGTATAATTTGGCTTTTTGTTAACATTCAGAATTCTCTCTGACTCTCCAAAATTGTACCCGCTTTGCTGAGCTTATTTTTTCCCCAATCAAATTACATTTTTTGGAGTTCACCGTCACACATGCCTACTTGCCTTGTACAATTTATTTCAGGCTAATTTACTACCCAGAAAATTAGCCTGAAAAGGGGGAAAAAGAGGATAGAAGGAGGGAGGAAGTGAGAGACAAGGAGGGGGTGGAGAGAGCAAGAGAGAGAGAGCAAGACAGACAGAGATAGAGACAGAGAGGAGAACGGGAGAAAAGATAACTAATTAAGGGTTGTTTCTATTACAAAATGTCCCAGAATTTCACATTTGATGGGCTTGGAATTCTCAAGCCATGTCTTTCCTCTTGGAAATGATGTTATTGTGTTTAAGATAACATCAAGGCTTCAAGAGATGAGTTGGAGGCTGGGGGCAGGGGTTAAATTATTATTATTCCTTCAACCCTGCTTCAATTTGAACAAGCTCAAATATTGTCTGTTTTATATTGGTGATTTTGAAAAGGGTTTATTGGAGAAAAGTTTTCCATTACCAAATGGAGTTTGAAAGCTACAGCCTTATACAAGAATGCACAGTGCACACAGTTCAAATGTTATATCCTGACCCACAGGGTCATGTGGGTATGTCATCACAAAGTAGTAGATGAGGATAAAATCTGAATTAATGATATTGTTATAGAGTAGTTGCTATCCAGTGTAACAAAAAAACCCCAAATGTTCAGTGAGTGGCTTAATACCATAGACATTTATGAATCATTCATTCAATGGAGGTACTCCTAGTTGATGGTAGTTCTCCTCGTAGTCCTTTAGGGACCCAGGCATGTTAGTTATCTATTTCTGTGAAACAAATTACTCCACAATAAACAGTTATTATCTCACACAGTTTCAGAGGATCAGGAATTCGGGAGGGGCTTAGCTGGGTGGTCCCGGCTAAGAGTCTCTCATGAGGTTGTATTCACGATGTTGATTGGGGTTACAGGCATCTGAAAGTTTGACTGGGACTGAAGGATCTGGTTCCAAAATGGCTCCCTCACATGACTGGCAAATTGATGCTAGGCTGTTAATAGGAAGCCTCAGTTCCTCAACACCTAGCCTTCTCCATAGGATGACTTGAGTGTTCTCCCAGCATGGCATCGGTTTCCCTCTGAGTGAATGAATGATCCAAGATGAAGCAAGATAGAAGCCACAATGGTTTTTGTGACCGAGCCTTGAAGTCACACTTCATTATTTCCACAAAATGTTGATTATACAGACAGTCCTATTCAATATGGGAGGGGCTACATATGGGTGTAAATACCTGGAAGTAAGAATCATCTTGGAGGCTGGTTATCACACTAGGATCCTTTCCTCTTTTAACCACTGTCTCCTTGAGTCTTGGCATTTTCTGTTTCAAGGCAGAGGAAAGGGAAGATCATGAAGGAGTCCCATGTGGGAGGTTATAAAAATTTTTTTTGGTGAAAATATATACATCAAAACATGCCCCCATTTAACAATTTCTACACATACTGTTCAGTGACATTGGTTACAGTCTTCACATTGTGCCAACATTCTCATTATTTCTGCTCTGGTTGTCTCACCCCCATTAATTTAGACTCACTGCCCCTTAAAATTCTCGTCTATGTTTTAGAGCTATTGTTGTCCCTTTGGTTTCATAAAGATGACTTATTTTTTAAAAGTGCAATACTTAAGGCTGGCATTCTTTTTTGAGATAAACTTTTTTTTTTTGCTAGTTTTGTTTAAAGATGACTTCAGGAAATAGTTTCACTTCAAGGTTTGAAGAGTATTCCTGGGCTTGAGGGTTCCTCTAGCCTCAATGGGTCCAGTAAGCCTGGATTCTTTAGGAATTTGACATTTTGTCCCACACTTTTTCCTTTTCTATCAGGATTCAGCTACTGTGTCCTCAATCAAAATGTTCAGTAATGGTAGCCGGGCACTATCCAGTTCTTCTGGTCTCATGTTAGAGGATGCAGTCGTTTATGGAGGTGATTAGTCCTGTAGTTCAGTTGCTTCTCTGATTCTTGGGCTTTCTTCTTCCTGTGTGCTCTAGGTGAATAGAAACCAATTGTTGTATCTTGGATGGCCACTTGCAAGTTTTTAAGACTCCATACACTACTCACTGAACTAGGAGGGAAAATATAACCTTTAAAAACAGTATTATGCTAGTTGACCATGTAGGAGGCTTTCTAAAATTTTTTTTTAATTTTTATTGTGCTTTAAGCGAAAGTTTATAAATCAAGTCAGTGTCTCATACAAAAATTTGTATACACCTTGCTATATATTCCTAATTGCTCTCCCCCTAATGAGATAGCATACTACTTCTCTCCACCTTGTATTCCCTGTGTCCATTCACTCAGCTTCTGTCCCCCTCTGCCTTCTCATCTCTCCTCCAGACAGGAGCTGCTCACATAGTCTCATGTGACTACTTGAGCCAAGAAGCTTACTCCTCACCAGTATCATTTTCTATCTTATAGTCCAGTCCAATCCCTGCCTGAAGAGTTGGCTTTGGGAATGTTTCCTGTCTTGGCTAACAGAAGGTCTGGGGACCATGACCTTTGGGGTCCTTCTAGTCTCAGTCAGACCATTAAGTCTGGTCTTTTTATTTGAGGTCTGCACCCCACTGCTCTTCTGCTCCCTTGGGATTCTCTGTTGTGTTCCCTGTCAGGGCAGTCATCGGATGTAGCCAGGCACCATCTAGTTCTTCTGGTCTCAGGCTGATGTAGCCTCTGACTTTTGTGGCCCTTTCTGTCTCTGGGGTTCATAATTACCTTGTGTCTTTGGTGTTCTTCATTCTCCTTTGCTCCAGGTGAGTTGAGACCAACTGATGCATCTTAGATGGCTGCTTGCTGGCGTTTAAGACCCCAGATGCCACTCACCAAAGTGGGATGCAGAATGTTTTCTTAACAGGTTTTATTATGCCAATTGACCTAGATGTCCCCTGAAACCACGGTCCCCAAACCCCAGCCTCTGCTACTCCGGCCTTTGAAGCATTCGGTTTAATCAGGAAACTTCTTTGCTTTTGGTTTAGTCCAGTTGTGCTGACCTCTCCTGTATTGTGTGTTGTCTTTCCCTTCACCTAAAATAGTTCTTGTCTACTACCTAATTAGTGAATACCCCTCTTTCTCCCTCCTGACTCTCATAGCCATCCAAGAATATTTTCTTCTGTGTTTAAACTATTTCTTAAGTTCTTATAATAGTGGTCTCATACAATATTTGTCCTTTTGCAACTGACTAATTTCACTCAGCATAACGCCTTCCAGATTCCTCCATGTTATGAAATTTTTCACAGACTCATCATTGTTCTTTATTGATGCGTAATGTTCTATTGTGTGAATATACCATAATTTATCCATTCATCTGTTGATGGGCACCTTGGTTGCTTCCATCTTTTTGCTATTGTAAACAGTGCTGCAATGAACATGGGTGTGCAGATACCTGTTTGTGTAAAGGCTCTTATTTCTCTAGGATATATTCCAAGGAGTGGGATTGCAGGATTGTATGGTAGTTCTATTTCTAGCTTTTTAAGGAAGTGCCAAAAGGATTTCCAAAGTGGTTGTATCATTTTACTTTCCCATGTAGGAGGCTTTTTATGGGCCAGGATAAGAAGAGGTGCACGTTACTTCCATTCACATTGCATGGTTAGAACTTGGTCACATGGTACATTTTTTTATTACAAAGTGGCTGAGAAATGTCATTTCTTGCCAGGAAGCCCCTTCCCAGAAACAACTCTACAGTATGGAAGGGGGATCACGAGCTTTTGGTACTGAGATAGTGGACTCTGCCAAGGGAGGACTAAAAAGATAATATATGCAGAATGGTCAACATAACATTACAGAGCTGATAATCATTACATAGAGCAGTTTCGATGATCTAGTGCCTACCCAGAACCTAGGATTGTTTAACTTTATAAATGTTCATTGTATAAATGGATGGGGTAAGATACCAGTTACGAAAATGATACAAATAGGAGAAATTATAATGGCTATTTCTTGAATAGTACAGTTTACTAACTATCCTTATTAAGATTCAAACCCTCCTCTGGAGGTGGGTATTACCGTTCCCGTTTCAGTTGGTCAAAAAGAGACCAAGAGATTTTAGGCAACTTGTTTTATGCCTGACACTGAATGGTGGGGGAGCTCAGACTTTCTGAGTACTAACCCTGGAACTCTTTGCAACAGGCACTATTGAGTTTGCTCAGAGGATGGTCAAGGCCACTATCAGTCAGGCTCTAATCAAGAGGTAGAAACTACACCAGTTATTTTAAAGTGGGTACCACACTGCAGGGCCTCCCAAAACCTCATATATATAAATGCCTGTGGATAGCCAGTATTTATAGGCTGTTATTTGTGGAAATTGGTAGCTAAGGAAAGATTACAGCAACAACAATTAAGTAGGAGATTTTTGATACATCCTTGCTCTCCATCTCTTTTTCCAGAACCCAACACACTGAAGGACAATAGGGGACCCAGAAAAATAAGGGGGGAATAGGGAATACTTATACTAAAAACTAATTTATCTGAAATTTAAATTTAACTGGGAATCCAGGATTTATGTGTGTGTGTGTATGTATACACAGCGTGCATGAGTATGCTCATGTTAAATTTGGCAACCCCAGGAAAAAGAGGCAAAGGTCCTTCCAAGCAAGAACCCAAGCTGAGCTAAGAGAAAAAAAAGAGTTTAAATTGGATGTGATATTGAAGTTTTTTTTTTTTTTTCTCTTGCCAATTTAACAGTTCTCACTTGTACAATCCAGTGAAAACAATTATAAAATGATACTGGAATTTCAAAGAATGTGATGGTTAAGTTTGTGTGTCATCTTGGCTGGGCCATGATCCTCAGTGGTTTGGCAGTTATGATGTAGTTTGGCAGCTTTTAATGATATAATCACCTCCACAATGAGGTCTGATATAATGGGATCACCTCCATGATGAGATCGGTTGTGAGCAGCCAATCAGTTGAAAGGCAGTTCCCTTGGGGATGTGGCCTGTATCCAATATAGGTGAGCTTTCTGGCAAGGCTTGCTGGTTTTTGCTTGCTCTGGATCCTTCAGCTGGCTCCTTTTCATCTGACCTTCAGTTCTTGGGACTTGAGCTAGCAGCTTCCCTGCCGTTTCACTTGCCTATCTTGGGATTCATTGGCTTCCACAGCCTGTTAGCCAGAGACCTGCCATCTGACCTTCCAGTCTTGGATTTGCCAGCCCCTGCAGCTATGTGAGTCAGGAGAAGCCTCCAGCCTGACCCATGAACTTGAAACTTTCCAGCCTCTACAACTGTGTGAGCCATTTCTGTGATATAAATCTCTTTCTATATATATTTACATGCTGCACTGGTTTTGTTTCTCTCCAGAGCCCAGCCTAAGACGTTTGGTGCCAAGAATGGTTCTAGAGAAACAAAATTGTAAGGATGAGTTTTCTAAATTGGTTTTCAAGCTTGCTGCACTGGCTGGGACATGGGCCAGTTAGTGGCAGAGAGGCTGATGACAGGGAAGTCGATGGCACACAGGCCTGATGGCAGAGAGGCTTGATGGCCTACAGGCCTGACGGCAGACAGACCCAACAGCAGACAGACCCAATGGCAGAGAACAGCTGAGAAAGCTGAGTGGGCTGCTACACTGGCTGTGAGCTGAGCCAGTTAGCAGTAGAGAGGCTGACAGCAGGGAGGCCAATGGCAGAGACGCCTGATGATGGAAAGGCCTGATGGCAGAGAGCAGCAAAGAGAGCTGAATAGGCTGCTACATTGCCTATGAGCTAGGCCAGTTAGCAGTGGAGAGGCCAATTGAGACAAGGCTGAGAGCAGAGAGGCATGACAGCAGAGAAGCCTGATGGCAGGGAGCAGCTGAGAGAACGGTCCTGGTTACAAGCTGTTCTGCACTGAAGAAGGAAGGGATGGCTCTTCACTTCTGAAGGAGGCTTCCTGATGTTGCCTGTATGCTTCCTGATCCCAAGTTGTTCCTGCTACTTTCAAGTTTATTCGGATCCTGAGTTGTAATCTGTTACTTCTCTAACAAACCACATAACTATGACTATGGTCCATGAGTTCTGTGTATCCACTGCAATGAACTCTGGAACCCAGCAGAGAAGTAGAGAGCGAGTGCTATGGAGGGACAGGGGGTGTCAGAAATGGTGATGAAGTTGGAGAGCGGAGGCATGCCTGCTTGCCACCTCATAGAAACCAGTTTTGTGCTGATTCTTATTCTTATCCCTCATGAATTTAGACCAATTATTTCACTGCATTACAATACCCTACAGACATACATAATTATGGAAACCCTGGTGGTGTAGTGGTTAAGCGGCACGGCTACTAACCAAAAGGTCAGCAGTTCAAATCTGCCAGGCGCTCCTTGGAAAATCTATGGGGCAGTTCTACTAGGTCCTATACAGTCGCTATGAGTTGGAATAGACTCGACGGCAATGGGTTGGGATATATACAATTATGTGCAGTAGGAGACATGCACATGGATGTTCATAGCAGCGGTGCTTGTAATAGTCTCAAATTGGAAACCACCCAGATGTACGTCAATAAGGGAATGGACAACTAAATTTGTTATATTTGTACAGCAGAGGTTGGCAAATATTTTCTATAGGGCCAGATAGCAAATATTTCAGGATTTGCAGGCCATATGGTCTCTGTTGCAACCACTCAACTCAAATCTGCCATTGTAGTGTGTGAGCAGCCATTGACAATATGGAAATAGATAGGTGTGGCTGTGCTCCAAAATACAAAACAGGTCGTTGCCAGGATTTGGCCCAGGGGCAGTAGTTTTCTCATCCTGCTACACAACATTGAGAATGAAAGAACACAGCTACAAATGACAACATGGATGCATCTTTAAAAAAATGCCAAATTAAAAAAGTCAGACACAAATGAATATGTACTTCCATTTATACGAAGATCAGAAGCACGAAAAATGAAGCGAGATTGTTTAGGGTGCGTATTTAAGTGGTGAAACTATAAAGCGAAAAAAAGAATTGATTCTTAGAAAAGCCAGAATGGTGGTTACCTCTGGAGGTGTGGTGCGATGGATCGCTTTTGTGTGGCCTTTCTTGCCAAGGTCTTGAAACTGTGCACATATGGTAATTATGGTTCACCAAGGGGATCGGTCAGTTTTGCCATCTGGATGGGCTTGAAACGAGCCATCCCAGAGGCAGGAAAGAGGAAGATACCACTACCACCAAGGAGGGAGAGCCAAGAGCAGAGTATGTCCTTTGGACCAGGGATCTCTGTGCTAAGAAGTTCCTGGAACCAGGAGATTGAGAGAGATAGAGAAACGTAACACCGAAGACAGTGAGAAGTGGTGGCAGAGAAATTGTGGCAAGAGATGCTGGCAGGAAACGGTGCAGTGGGTTTCCCCGTCCATGGAGCTAGAAAAGCAGAAGCTGAGGGGCACAGCTGAAAAGAGGCTGTCCTGAAGGAGGAACTCTATCCTGAGTGTTCCTGAACCTAAATTGTAACCTGTTACTTCCCTAATAAACCCCCAAATCATGAGTATTGTCTGTGAGTTCTGCGTGGCCATTGCAAGGAATTATTGAATGCAGCAGAGAAGTAGAGAATGATGAGAGGGGCAGTTGGTGTCAGAACTGGTAAAAATAGGGAAGAGGAGGCATGCCTGACCTCTGCCTCATGGGAATCAGCCTTGGGCTGTTGATTTTGACTCTTCTTCCCCCTTGTGAAGTTAGAGGAGGTCAGATGCCACCCCCATGCCATTTCTGCAAGAGAGAAGGGAAGGGCATGTAATTAGAAAGGGGCACACAGGGGACTTCTAGGGTGCTGGCAATAGTTTTATTTCTTCACCTGGTGGTGGTTTCATGAGTTTATCATACACAACTTGTAAAGTTATGTATTTGTGTTTTATGCACTCTTCAGTATTTGCATAAAATGTTGAAGAAAATGAATATTAAGAATCATGTACCGTGCTGGTGGGAATACAGGATGGTACAGCTGTTGTGGAAAGCAGGTTGGCGGTCCTCAAAAACCTAAAGATAGATCCACCATTGTTGTTGTTGTTATTGTTAGGTGTTCTCAAGATGGTTTTGACTCATAGTGACCCTATGTACAACAGAATGAAACACTGCCCAGTCCTGTGCCATCCTCACAATTGTTATGCTTGAGCCCGTTGTTGAAGCCACTGTGTCAATCTTCCCGTGGAGGGTCTTCCTCTTTTTCGCGGACCCTCGACTTTACAGAGCATGATGTTCTTCTCCAGCGAATGGCCCCTCCTGATAAAATGTACAAAGTATGTGAGACGAAGTCTCTCCATCCTTGCTTCTAAGGAGCATTGTGCCTGTACTTCTTCCAAGACAGATTTGTTTGTTCTCCTGGCAGCCCATGGTATATTTAATATTCTTTGCTAACACCATAATTCAAAGGCATCAATTCTTCAGTCTTCCTTATTCAATGTCCGGCTTTTCCATGCGTATAAGGCAGTTGAAAATACCATGGCTTGGGTCAGGCACACCTTAGTCTTCAAGGTGACATATTTGCTTTTAATACTTTAAAGAGGTTTTTGCTGCAGATTTGCCCAATGCAATGTGTCCTTTGATTTCTTGACTGCTGCTTCCATGAGTGTTGATTGTGGATCCCAGTAAAATGAAATTCTTGACAACCTCAATCTTTTCTCCATTTATCAAGGTGTTGCTTATTGGTCCAGTTGTGAGGATTTTTATTTTTTTTATGTTGAGGTGTAATCCATACTGAAGGCTGCGGTCTCTGATCTTCATCTGTAAGTGTTTCAAGTCCTCTTCACTTTCAGCAAGAAAGGTTGTGTCATCTGCATAACACAGGTTGCTAATGAGTCTTCTTCCAATCCTAATGCCACATTCTTCTTCATATAGTCCAGCTTCTTGGATTATTTGCTCTGCATACAGATTGAATAAGTATAGTGAAAAGATACAATCCTGGTGCACATCTTTCCTGATTTTAAACCATGCAGTATCACCTTGTTCTGTTTGAACAACTGCTTCTTGGTCTATGGACAGGTTCCCCATTAGCACAATTAAGTGTTCTGAAATTATCATTCTTTGCAATGTTATCCATAATTTGTTATGATCTACACATTTGAATGTCTTTGTGTAGCAGTAAAACTCAGGTAAATATTTTTCTGGTATTCTCTGTTTTCAGCTAGGATCCATATAACATCAGTAATGATATCCCTTGTTGCATGTCCTTTTCTGAATCCAGCTTGAATGTCTGGAAGTTCCCTGTCAATATATTGCTGCAACTGTTTTTGAATTATCCTCAGCATAATTTTATTTGCGTGTGATATTAATGATGCTGTTTGATAATTTCTGCATTCTATTGGATCACCTTTCTTTGGAGTCGGCATGAATATGGATGTCTTCCAGTCAGTTGGCCAGGTAGCCGTCTTCCAAATTTGTTGGCATAGATGAGTGAGTGCTTCCAGCATTGCATCTGTTTGTTGAAATATCTCGATTTGTATTCCATCAATTCCTGGAGCCTCATTTTTCACCAGTGCTTCAGTGCAGCTTGGATTTCTTCCTTCAGTATTGCCAGTTCCCGATCATATGCTACTCCTGAAATGGTTGAACATTGTCCAGTTCTTTTTGATACCTGTAAAAAAAAAACAAACAAAAAAAAAACCCACTGCTGTCGAGTTGATTTTAAGGCTTTTGGGTACAGTCAGATGTAATTAATACTGAAGGCTGCAGTCTTTGATCTTCATCAGTAAGTATTTCAACTGCCGTATGACTCAACAATTCCACTGGTAGGAATATGCCCAAGGGATTTGAAAGCAGTGATATGAACAGACATATGTGCACCAATGCTCATTGCAGCACTATTTACAATAGCCAAAAGGTGGAAATAACTTAAATGGCCATCTATGGATGAATGGACAAATAAAATGTGGTTTTTCACATACATACAATGGAATTCTACTCAGCCAAAAAGAGAAACGAAGTCCTAATACATGCTGTGACCTGGTTGGACTTGAGGACATTATGCTGAATAAAATAAGTCAATCGGAAAAGTACAAGTATTGTATGACTTCACTTATATAAAACGATAAGAACAGGCAAATGTATACAGACCAAAGCCTATTACTGGTTACCAGGGGTGGGAGAGAAGGGAAAGGTGGAGTTACTGTCTAACAGAGCACTGAATTTTTGTTCATGAAGATGGAAAAATTGCACTAGTTAAGAGCAGTGGATGCATAGCTGATTAGTGTAAATGATGGCAAATTGTACACATGTAATGAGTTGAAGATGCAGTGTTATATGTATATGCATATGACAACAATAATAACAAACAAACAAAAAAAAGAGTAGCTGTTGAGGCTGCTTATGTACAACAAAATACCTCATAGGATTTGGTTTATTGGTTTGGGGATTTAGAGTCATGGTCTCATGGGACATTACAGGTAATTGGCCTAATATCATTTTTAGTGCTTCTGTTCTACCTTCTAGTTTCTTGGAGTCTTAAGAGCTTGCAAGTGGCTATCCAAGGTACAGAAAAATGGTCTCTACTCACCTGTAGCAGCAGAAGAAGTAGAAGAGTTGGGAATAGGAGAAGGAAATGGAATATATGGTTGATTGCCACCACGAATAACTGCCTCCTTTGCCATGAAGAAATGAGTGGTGCCTGGCTATCATTCTTCTGAAGAAGAATCCTGATAAAAAGGGGAAAAATACAGAACAGAATTTCAATTCTCATGGAATCCAGACATTCTGGAGTCACTGAGGCTGGATGAACCCCCAAAATTATTACCCTGAGGTAATTTTTTGCCCTGATATCATAAGCCAAAAATATTCTCTGAAGTCTTCTTTAAACCAAACAACAGTCTAGCTTAACTAGAAAAAATGTCTGCTGTAAGCATTGGGATCGAATCGTTAACGACAACTCGAAAGGTTAGATAGAAAGCTTAGGGGGAAGTGAGTTTATGTCAGTAGGGGAGGAAGAAATCAGAAAAGGAGGATTAGAATGGCTGTGCAATTTGAAGAATGTAACGAACATCACTATATTTATCGTTCATGTAGAAATTGTTGAATTGGCGTATGTTTTGCTGTGTATATTTTTAACGTCAATAAAGAAAACGAGCAAAGGACTTGAACAGTTCAACAACAACAACAAAAAAAGGGCACGTGAAAAGATGCTCAACATCATTAGCCATCAGGAGAGCAAATCAAAATCACAATGAGATATCACCTCACCCCGGTTAGAATAGCAATGAGGAAAAAAAAATCCAGAAAATGACAAGTGTTGGCGAGGTTGTGGAGAAACTGGAACCCTCATCCATTACTGCTGGGAATGTAAAATGGTGCAGCCACTGTGGAAACAGTTTGGTGGTTCCTCAGAAAGTTGAACATAGAATCACCATATGACCCAGCCATCCCAACCCTAGTAAAAAATATACCTAGAAATGAAGGTAGAAATGCAAACAGAAACCTGCACGTCACTGTTCATTGCAGTACTTTTCACAATAGCCAAAAGGAGGAAACAAAATGCCCATCAACAGGTGAATGGATAAGCAAAATGTGTATACATTCATGCAATGAGTGTCATGCAGCTGTGAAGAGACACAAAGTTCTGATGCATGCTACAACATGGATGCACCTCGAAAACATTATACTGAGCAAAATAAGTCAGTTACAAAAAGACAAACACAGTATGATCCCACTTATATGAAGAAAATATATGGAAACCAAAGATTATTAATGTTTACTAGGGGTGGGAGGGAGTGGGAGAGGGGAAGTTTTTGTTTTTGGGGGTGTTGAGTTTGTTAATGGTGGTGGAACGTTTTAGATGAGGATTGTGATAATGGCAGCACAACATGAAACATGAAATCAATGTCATTGAGTTATAAATGTGGAAGTTGTGTTAACAGATGTTTTGGTGTGTCTGTTTTCACCACAACTAAAAAAAAAAAAAAGAGAGAGAAAGAAAAAGGACCATGTACCATGCTATTATGCTCCATTAACCAAGTGCAAACCCTTTTCTTTGGTTAACGAACATTAGCCTTCATTTCTACATCATTGTTATTAGTTAACTCTCTGGTTCTCAAATCTACCTGTGCATCAGAGTGGCGTGTTTTCCAAACAAATGTCTGACTCCATCCTCCTAAGATTTTTTGATTCCATAGGTCCGGGTTAGAGTCCCTGGGTGGTGTAAATGGTTAAAGCACTTGACTGCTAACTGAAAGGTTGGTGATTCATGTCCAGCCAGAGGCACCTCGGAAGAAAGGCCTGGTGATCTACTTCCAAGAAACCAGCTGTTGAAAAGTCTGTGGAGCACAGTTCTACTCTGACGCACATGTGGTCGCCATGAAGTGGAATCAACTTGATGGAATCTGGTAGATTCAGGTAGGAGCCCAGGCCATGGTGGTTTGCAGACACTCCACAAATGATGGTGGTGTGCAGCTGGCATGGAGACCCTCTGGTTTAAACTATGCTATCCTGTTGCAATTTCTACATAGTATTCCCTTAGTCACACACTTCACTCCCAACCTTCATCCAAAGTGACAAGCTGAGCATTTTATTTTTAATTGCATTTGCCTTGAAGTTCGTTTTCCTTTCAGTAGAAAAGTCCAGTCCTATTGAAGCACTTATCTCATCTGGCATTTATTCCAGCCTCCCATTCACTTATTTCCAAACTGCAACACCTTGAAAGTGCCTGCTTAATGCACTCATTTCCTTATTTTTAAGCCAAGCACACATTCTCAGCTTCTTATATACAATTCCATTACTCCTCCTTTTCTCCTAGGTGCTGCAGCAGGCTTGCCACCCACCCTACTGTAGATAAGTGCCTTCTTATCCCTTGCTTTTGTTTCTTGGCTCCAAGTCAGTTTCCTATCACAAGCGAACATTCCTCCATCCTCTGATGACTCATCTTTATCAGCCTTTACTGGAGAGCTTTATCAATCACCTTGTGAACAACTCATAAATTAAATCTATCCTTCTTATCCTCACTCTTTATTTACCACTCCCACACATCTCTAGCAATTGCAAAATATTCAAGATTGACTTCCTCTTGGAATAAGCACTACACGTCTTCCCAATAGTTTTCTTTTTTTAAAAATAAATGTCTAATGATTTGTTCATTTGAAGGTACTCTCCACTTCTGTTATAGCCAGGGTAACCGTAAGCCCCTACTTGCCTTGGACATTCCTGCTTTATACCTGGGAAATATATATATATTTTAATACTTGGTAGATATTAATGGTGCTCCCTTTTACTTCTAGAAATTGTCACAGGTTGAACACTGAATTCTGTGGTTATCTTATTAAAATTCTGTGGTATGGCTGAAAGATAAGTAGATTAAGAGGCAGGAGACCTGGATCTCCTCCCTGCTAGGCCACGAACTAGCTGTGTGGCTTCGATAACTACAAACCCTCACTCTCGAAGTGTCGCCCACAGAGCAGCAGTATCAGCACCGCCGGGGAACTGGTTAGAAATGCAGACTCTCAGGCCCCACCCCAGACCAACTGAACTAGAATTGCATTTTAACAAGATTCCCAAGTGATCTGGGCGCGCATTAGAGCCTGTGAAGCACAGGCCTAAATCTCAGGGGGCTTCCGTTTATTAGTAAAATAAAAACTGTCCAGCCATTCCACAGCATTAAAAATAAAGAGTTCAAGGCATTTTAATAACTAACCCACAGAAATAATGGAGAAGTACATTAAAAACATATATTTACATGTAGAATAACTTGCTTTTTACAAAAAAATAAATGATTGGCATCTACTATACAATTAAAGGGCTCCAAACATCATTTAGTTGCCATTGATAAGATATGTCCTTGTTTTTAAAAAAATCAAATGCTGGTTTAGTTTAGAAAAAAACTTAAGTGGCTTATTTGCAATTATTATAAAGCTGCTTACTAAACATTTTGACCTGCGTGTATGCTTTATGTTCTGCTTTTGTATTAAGAATTATCCACGCAAATGAAAAAAAAAAAAAAAAACTTGTCAATAACCAATTCTATCTCCTATTTTTTTTCTAGTCTCGGTCACATACTGAGATAGCTTTTGCCCTTCTTGGGAAAAAAAAAAAGAAGTACTAAACTCAGATATTCAAAATAGCAGTTAAAAAAAACAAAACAAAACTCATCGCTGTTGTGTCTATTCTGACTCAGAGTGACCCTATAGGACAGAGTAGAACTGCCCCATAGAGTTTCCGAGGAGCGCCTGGTGGAATTGAACTGCCAACCCTTTGGTTAGCAGCCGTAGCACTTAACCACTACGCCACCAGGGTTTCAATCAAACCCATCCCCATCAAGTTGATTCTGAGTCATAGCAACCCCATGTGTTACAGAGTAGAATACTCCATAGAGTTTTCTTGACTGTAATCTTTATGGAAGCAGGTTGTCAGGCCTTTCTTCCACAGTGCTGCTGGGCGTGTTCAAACTGCTCACCTTTCAGTGAGTAAACCCAGTGCCGTCTAGTCGATTCCGACTCATAGCGACCCTATAGGACAGAGTAGAGAGTTTCTAAGGAGCGCCTGGCGGATTCGAACTGCCGACCCTTTGGTTAGCAGCTGTAACACTTAACCACTATGCCACCAGGGTTTCCAAGTGAGTAGTTGAGTGCAAACCATTTGTGCCACCCGAGAACTTTTGCCATTTATGTGGATCTTAAATTCCAGTAGGACAAGAAACATTTCATTCTGAAATGAATAAAAATGCCTTTTATTTTTATTTTATTTTATTTGGAAAGGCTGGTGGCATAGTGGTTAAGTTCTACGGCTGCTAACCAAAAGTTCGGCAGTTCAATTCCACCAGGCGCTCCTTAGAAACTCTCTACTCTGTCCTATAGGGTCGCTATGAGTCGGAATTGACTCGACGGCACAGGGTTTACTCACTGAAAGGTGAACAGTTCAAACCTGCCCAGCAGCACTGTGGAAGAAAGGCCTGACAACCTGCTTCCATAAAGATTACAGTCAAGAAAACTCTATGGAGCATTCTACTCTGTAACGCATGGGGTTGCCATGACTCGGAATCAACTTGATGGGGATGGGTTTGATTTGGTTCAGTTCCACATATACAGCAGGCTCTCTGAGTATTTTGGGGGCATGGGAGGCACTTGGTTGGTATCTTCAAACAGGCAAACCTAGTAGGCCTCGCTAGAGCAGTAGAGTATTGGTAGAGCACCAACGTTGGAGCCAGATCGGTGTGAAGTCCAGGGCAATTGCTTGCACACCAGATATAGGAAATTGAATGTTCATTTCAATGGACATTTGGTAACATCTGATTTTATGGAATGCCACCCTATCAGGCTTGCAACATCAAGATTTCTTTGCCTTGTTAAAGAGGGTGAACTCTTGTGAGCGACTTTGGTAGTGAGTTCCCACTGGTTGATTGTCAGCAATTTCTTTATTCTTTAAGGTGCAGAGAATGCCTTGCTATCCTCTACTCTTGTGGCTGGAGCTGAGTGAGCACAGGGTGGCCTGCCTTTAGAAAGGGATGGTGATGTTTGTGGGATGTTGTTAGGTGCCACTGAGTCAATTCTGACTCATAGTGACCCCACATGACAGAGTAGAACTGCCGCATAGTGTTTCCTAGGTTGTAATTTTTACGGAAACAGATTACCAGGTCCTTCTCCTGTGGAGCTGCTGGGTGGGTTCAAACTGCCGACCTTTCAGTTGGCAGCCTAGGGTTTAACTATTGCACCACAGGGCTCCTTATGGTGGCGGTGGCTGAATACAATTAATAGGTCCCCACAGATATTGTCTTCACAAGAATAGCATGCAGATATGAAGTTTTAATTTTGTGCCCCTAAGGCTGGCTGTTAGGATTGAATCGTGTCCTCCCAAAATATGTGGAATCCTAACCTTGTGCCTGCGGATGTAATTCTGTTTGGAAATAGAGTTTTCTTTGCTATGTTAATAAGGCCATATCAGTGTAAGTTGTGTCCTGAAACTATTCACTTCTGAGTTATAATCAGCTGGATAAACATGGAGAAAGCACAAACGGAAGGATAGATGCCACATGAAGATGGTCAAGGAACCAAGGAACGCTTGGGCTACAGAAGCTGGAAGAGACAAGGATCTTCCCCAGAGCCAACAGAAAGACAGCCTTCCCCTACAGCCAACGAAAAAAACCCCAAACCCACTGCCGTCCAGTTGATTTGACTCATAGCAACCCTATAGGACAGAGCAGAACCACCCCATAGAGTTTCCAAGGAGCACCTAGTGGATTCGAACTGCAGACCTCTTGGTTAACAGCCGTAGTACTTAACACTACATCATCAGGGTTTCCCCCCAGAGCCGGTGCCCTGAATTAGGACTTCTAGTCTCCTGGACTGTGAGAAAATAAACGTTTATTCTTTAAAGTCAGCTGCTTGTGTTACAGCAGCACTAGGTG
Source organism: Elephas maximus indicus (assembly GCF_024166365.1). NCBI lineage: Eukaryota > Metazoa > Chordata > Mammalia > Proboscidea > Elephantidae > Elephas > Elephas maximus. The sequence continues at coordinate 84,663,554 of NC_064830.1, read as the reverse complement.
ACTAAGACACTGGCTAACGTACTCGCCTATGGGGTCTAGAAACCTCCAGTGTTTCACTCCCTAAATCCCACCTCCCACATAAAGACAGATGACATTTTATGATGGGATTGCCATGGGCTATGCAGTGTATAGGATTTTCTCACACACTCCACAAACTTTCATTAAGTGCCATGTTTGGGAGATGCAAACACTCAGGGGAGCTCACAATTCAGTGGAAGGGGCAGACAGAATATTCAAGGTGACAAAACAGTTTATTAAGAGCCAGGGCAAAAAAATGAGGTTGGACCCAGTTTTGTGGGAACACCCACGTAGGGCACCTTGCCTAGCCTGGGAAAGTCAGGGAATAATTTGAGACAGAGATAAGGCTTGACTTTACCTCATCTCAGAGGATGAGGAAGAGTGATACAGGCAGGCGAAATCCTTAGGGAGATGGTTACTGTATGACAGAAGTTCTCAGAGAGGGGGCCACTTTCTCCCCCAGGGACATACGGCAATGTCTGAGAATTTTTTTATTGTCATGACTTGGGTGGAGGTTGATACTGGCCATCTAGTGGGTAGAGGCCAGGGATGTTGCTAAACACCCTACAATGCAAATAATAATTATCCAGTCCAAAATGTCAATAGTGCCGAGGTTGAGAAACTCTACTCTAGGAGAAGGGAAAAGCATCTTCAAAGGAATTGAGATATAAAGCCAAACCAAACCTGTTGCTATAGAGTTGATTCCAACTCATAGTGAGCTTTCAGGCAGACTAGAACTGTTCTGTAGGGTTTCCAAGGAACAGCTGGTGGATTTGAACTGCCAACCTTTTGGGTAGCAGCCAAACTGTTAACCACTGTGCCACCAGGGATCCATTGAAGTATCAAGGGGCAAAAATAGGTTAGAAAGCTAGTGCAGAGGTACCTAGCAGTAAGAGAGGGAGTTACAGAAGGAAGCAGGGACCAAATGAAGAAGGGTCTAATATACCAAGACGGGAATGTTGAACATGGGCCTGTGGGCATTAAGGGGCCCCAGAAGGATTAAAAAATATATTTGAAGTAATATATGCTCGCTGTCTTAGTTACCTAGTGCTGCTATAACAGAAATACCACAAGTGGATGACTTCAACAAACAGAAGTTTATCCTCTCACAGCCTAGTAGGCTAGAAGCCCAAATTTAGGGTGCCAGCTCCTGGGAAGGCTTTCTGTCTCTGTCAGCTCTGGAGGAAGGTCCTTGTCATCAAACTTTCCCTTCTCAGCGCAGAGACCCCGGGTTCAAAGGATGTGTGCTCCTGGCTCTACTTTCTTGGTTGTTTGAGATCCCCACGTCCCTCTGCTCAATTCTCCCTTTTATATCTTAAAAGAGATTGACTTAAGACACAACATGATCTTGTAGATTGAGTTCTGCCTCATTAACATAACTGCCACTAATCCCACCTCATTAACATCATAGGGGTAGGATTTATAACACATAGGAAAACCACATCAGAGGACAAAATGGTGGACAATTACACAATACTGGGAACCATGGCCTAGGAAAGTTGACACATATTTTTTGGGGGCAAAATTCAATCCATGACACTCTCAAATACACAATAACAAAGGATTGTTTAAATAATCTTCTTATCGGGATTATTTGCAATTTATTTTCTTCCTTATTTACCAAAAATAAATCTTTCTTAAATATTACATCAAAACTCAACCCAAACCCATTGCAATTGAGTTGATTCCAACTGATAGCAACTCTATAGGGTAGAGTAGAACTGCTCCATAGGGTTTCCAAGGCTATAAATCTTTATGGAAGCAGACTGCTACATCTGGATTGGCTAGTGGGTTCAAACCATTGACCTTCAGGTTAGCAGCTGAACATTTAACCACTGTGCCGCCAGGCCTCCTTGCAAACATCATGTAGTGGATATATATGTCACAAAATGTTATTTTTATTTTTATAGTAAAATGTTATTAATTTTATTTTATTTAAGAAAATTTTAATCATAAGAATGTTAAAGAACTATGAGGATAAGACCAGACTTAATGGTCTGACTGAGACTGGAAGGACCCTGGTGGTCATGGCTCCCAGACCTTCTGTTGCCCCAGGACAGGGACCATTCCCAAAGCCAACTCTTCAGACATGGATTGGACTGGACAGTAGGTTGGAGAGGAATGCTGGTGAGGAGTGAGCTTCTTGGATCAGGTGGACACCTGAGACTATGTTGGCATCTCCTGCCTGGAGGGGAGATGAGAGGGTGGAGGGGGTTAGAAGCTGATGAAAAGGACACGAAAAGAGAGAGTGGAGGGAGAGAGCAGGCTGTCTCATTAGGGGAAGAATAATTGGGAGTGTCTAGCAAGGTGTATACGGGTTTTTGTGTGAGACTGACTTGATTTGTAAACTTTCACTTAAAGCACAATAAAAATCATTTTAAAAAAAGGGTATAGCTGTGGTACAGTAGATAATTGGGAAGGGAGATTAGGCTTCCTAGAGAAGGTATCTGTCATGGATTGAATTGTGTCCCCCCAAAACTATGTATCAACTTGGTTGTCCTCCATTTTGGGATTGTAATTTTATGTTGAGAGGATTAGGGTGGGATTGTAACACCACCCTTACTCAAGTCACCTCCCTGATCCAAGGTAAAGGGAGTTTCCCTGGGATGTGGCCTGCACCACCTTTTATCTCTCAAGAGATGAAAGGAAAGGGAAGCAAGCAAAGAGTTGGGGACCTCACACCACCAAGAAAGCAGCACCAGGAGCAGAGCGCGTCCTTTGGACCTGGGATTCCTGCACTTGAGGGGCTACTTGACGAGGGGAAGATTGAGGACAAAGACCTTCCTCCAGAGGTGAAAAAGAGAGAAAGCCTTCCCCTGGAGCTGATGCGTTGAATTTGGACTTGTAACCTACTAGGCTGTGAGAGAATAAATTTCTCTTTGTTAAAGCCAGAAAAAAAAAAAAAAAAAAAGAACTATGAGGAAATCCGTGTGATTATTTATCAGATATTGGAGAAGAAAAAAGCCTTTTGGGGCATAACAGAAAAAACAAAAACAAAACCCATAAAGCAGAATACCTTTGGGTTTTACTACATAAAAATTCAAAACAGTACTTAGAAAAATTGCAAGGAAACAAGGAAAACCCTGTTGAACATAAAAATAATGGAAGAAATCATAAAGGAAATGATTGATTTTACTACATTATTCTTCAAGTGTGAATCAAAGGTCTTAAAATCAAATGGCAAAAGGCACTGTGAAAGCAATATTTAATATCAAAAGCAGTCTTGCAATTCAATAAGAAAAAAGCCAATAATATAAAAATATGAAAAATCAGCAACGGACACAGATTTATGGTATGCATACAAATAGGTAATAAACATAATCAAAAAGTTTAACCTTGCCAGTAAAGAAATAAATGCAGATTAAAGCAACATGAAACAATTTTTCCTATTAAATAGGTGGAGATTAAAGAAAGATGAAACCATGTAACGCTCAATTCTGGAGAAGTTACTTTAAGATCTACCCTTTCACATTCTTGGTAGGGGTATAAACTTGGAAAACTTTTTGGAAAGCAATTTCGCAATATGTACAAAGAGTCTGGAAAAGGATTTGCCCAGCAATTCCACTTTTATAAATCTAATCTGTGGAAATAAGCAGACCTCGACGGCACTGGGTTTGGGATAATAATAGATTGGAACCCTGGTGGTGCAGTGGTTATGAGCTTGGCTGCTAACCAAAAGTATGGCAGTTTGAATTCACCAAGCCACTCCTTGGGAGCCCTATGGGGCAGTTTTACTCTGTCCTATAGGGTCACAGCTTTGGTTTTTTTTGTTTTATAGGGTCACTATGAATCAGAATCTACTCGATGGCAATGGGTTTGATTTTTTTTGGTTTATAATAAGAGATTATGCATAACTGCTCATCAGTGATGCTCTTATAAGAGCAAAAAATAAGAAACAGCCTACATGACCAAGAGGGAAAAATATATTATGGTACAGCCACCCATTGGATGTAATAAAATGAATTTTTGGAAGGATGTTTAATGACAAGGGACAAATGCTTATGACATATTATCAAGAAAACAAGATAAGATACAAAAGTGTTTTTTAGTTTGGTTCCAAATATGTAAATAGTGATGTGTGTGTATGCGTGTGTGTGTGTGTGTGTGTAAGAGGGTATCTCGTCTAGAACTCAAATTTTCTGTTCTGTGCAGTTAGATAATACTGCCTTGGAGGTCTTTTTGTAAATTTTGGGAAACAGAGCTGCCTTAACTGCATGAAATGCTTGTGGACACCTAAAAAGTACCTGATTCCATTCCTCATCACCCAACTTCAATTACCTGGGACCCAGGAGGAAAGGTATGGTTGTAATTTGGGCCTAGACACTTTTGGGCATGTTCAGTGAACTTGGGGTATACCTGATGGAAAGATGCTTATGGGTTGGGACAATAGAGATCCCTACACAACCATTACCATATTGAAGGAGGGCAATTCTGGTACTGTGGTCTGGGCTCCATGGCAGAATTAAGAGCACGGATCTTGGGTTTTGGCCAGGCTAGCATGCTCATGTTCCCTGGGTGATGAAATTAGAGGAGCTGCCTCACAAATGGTCCTAATCACTGTGTTCAGGGACCTCCCTTCAGGCAGTAAAATGAAATAACTATGCCATCAAGGTCTTGAACCTCTTAGCGAAGGCAACCCACCTTGTAAAAGTTGGGATATTGAAGGGGCAGACATTTCCCTACCAGCCTGAGAGGGACATAGGTAACACAGAAGTCAACAGAGATGGCATAGGCAGTCAGAGGTAACAAAGAGAGTGGTGTTGGTGGCTAACAGTGGGCAGGTCACAGCGTGGGTGAGAGAGCAACTTGTCAGTAGCATGATGCACTAGGGCTGGTAGTGATCAAGCAGCAGTGGTAAGGGTACAAGGGAACGGTGAGGACTAGAGATGGTGCAGAGCAACTCCCAGGCTGCACATAGAATATTGCCTTATGTATGAGACACCCTTCTTGTTTTGAGGACATTGGTGGTTCAGTGGAATAATTCTCACCTTCCATAAGGGAGCTCCAGGATGGACTCCCCTACGTCAGTAGAGGCTTGTGTGTTGCTATGATGCTGAACAGGTTTCTGCAGAGCATCCAGACTAAGATGGACTAGGCAGAAATGCCTGATGATCTACTTCCAAAAATCAGCCAAATAAACTCCCATGGATCACAACATTTCGACCCCTAACTGATCATGGGGTGACTCAGGACTAGACAGCGTTTTGTTCTGCTGTACATGGGGTTCCCAAGAGTTGGGGGCTGATTTAATGGCAGCTAACAACAACAACAAGAGACACACAAGACAGAGGGGGCAATGTCTTGTCATTTGATAGGTGGTGTTAGCCATCCTTTGGACAATGTACAAACTGTGAAGGTGGACTAATGGCTGGTCAGTTATTTGAATTCTAACACAATGTCCATGAATACTTTTGACTAACCATTACCTTTGGAATGGAATATGGTTAGTAAATTGCTAGCTGAATGGTACCACAGTGTCCAGATGACTCTTCAATGAGGCTGCTGGCCTTTGGAATGTTTCAAAGAAAGAGGAAATGTTTGAAACTTCTGGGATATCCCTGTTGGTCTCCAAGGGGAGAGGTTGGGTGTGGGAAGAGTCCACTGGTTGAGACAGGGAAGTTAAGACTGAAAACTTTTTCAAGAAGGGGTGGGGGAGGGTAGGCATATTTATAAGGACTCTTCCCCATCACAACACACAGGAACCAAGTAAACTGGCTTAAAAACAAGATATTGGCTCACATAACGGTCGGGGAGAGTTCAGGACTATTTAGCTCAGGTCACTCAAATGGGACATCATGAAGTTTTAATCCCACACTGCCCATCTCTTGGCTCTGGTTTCTTCTGTGATAACTCCATTCTCAGGTTCAAGGCCAGGCGTTGGAGGTTTTAAAGCCACCTCGGTGTGGGATGGGAAAGAGAGGGTAGTAGTCCCTCATGGCTTAATGGATATTTGGTTCATTTTTAGTATTTCTTATCATTTTAATTTATTTTACAAAGAGTTGCTCTATTCCACTGCCTTTCTCACTTGTTAGTCTGTATCTTTACGTGAGGGAACAGGAAGTGACAATAAAGGCTATGATGTCCCCCATCTTATCCCAGGGGGGACACACAAGTCTTCCTCTCATTATTGCTAGAGAAGCCCTTTTGAGTGAAAGCAGAATTTCTATCCCAGCTCGGAGGACTCATTTGATCCTAAAGATAATTCTTTGGGGAAGATGACAGCCTGCCTCTGAAAACCTTGCCCCTTGGAATCTCTGAAGGCAAGTGAGCAACAATGTCCCTTAAAGACAACAAACAAAAAATGTAATCCTCAGACTGAGCCTGGCATAATGAAAAGTGCTCCTGGAGAGAGAAAACATGGAGTTAAATGTAAACCCTTCCACACTTGTTGAGCAAATCTTTAAACCTCATTTTACCTTTTGCAAAAGGCAAGCATTAGACATTTTTGAGTGTTTTCTCTGCTCTCTATGTGTATGTACTCCTCATAACAATTCTGTGAGGTTGATTCTTATTTACCCCACTTTACAAAACAGGAAATGGGGGTTTACAGAGGTTAACTTGCCTGGGATCTGAAACTTGTTCTGGTTTTTTCAAGGGAGGGTGTCTTAGTTAGGGTTCTCTAGAGAAACAGAACTAGTAAGACTTATCTATCCATCCATCCAGCCAGCCAGCCATCTATCTATCAATCATCTATCTGTATCTATCCACCTATCCATCTCCTTCTCTCTCCCTCACTCCCTCCCTCCATGCATCTATCAATCCATCCATCCATCTATCCAGAGATTTACTGCAAGGAATTGGCTGATGGCTGGAGACTCCTGCTGGCTCACACGATTGTTGGAGGCTGGCAAGTACAAAATCCATAGGTCAGGTGGGTTGCTGGAGACTCCTACAAGCATGCATTTTAAGATTTGTAGGCCTTGTTCTACATCCTACCTTGATGAGTAGCGTATGGGGTCTAAAAGATTGAGAGTGGCCATCTAAGATACATCTATTTGTCCTATCCATCTAGAGCAAAGGAGAATGAAGAAAACGAAAGAAAGAAGAAAAATATTAGTCCAAAGGACTAATGAATCACATGAATCATAGCTTCCACCAGCTTGAGCGCAGAAGAACTAGATGGTGCCTGGCTACAACCACTGATGGCTCTGACAGGGATCACAATAGAGAGTCCTGGACAGAATGGGAGAGAAATGTAGAACAAAATTCAGATTCCCAAAAAAGGCCAGATTTACTGGTCTGACTGAGAACCTCCAAGACTATGGCCTACAGACACCCTGCTGACTCAGAATTGAAGTCACTTCTGAAGTCCACCTTTCAGCCAAAGATTAGACAGGCCTATAAAACAAACAATAACACCTGAGGAACGTGCGTTTTAGTTCAATCAAGTACACAAGACTCAATGGGCAACACCTGCCCAAAAGCAAAGATGAGAAGGCAGGAAGGAACAGGAAAACTGGGTGAATGTATATGGGGAACTTTGGGTATAAATGGAAAGGAGGAGAGTGCTGACACATTGTGGGGCTTGCAACCAATGTCACAAAACAATTTGTGTATGAATTTTTGAATGAGAAACTAATTTGCACTGTAAACTTTCACCTAAAGCACAATAAAATTAAAAAAAACAGATGTGTAAGTCAGCCAATGGAAAGAGTATAGAGTGAAGAGAGAGAGAAAGGGAGAGTTCTGCTGAAACATCTGTTTGTACGTATTCTGGGTGCAGAACACACCATAAGGAAATTCCCTTTTCAACTGATTGATTACATTACGTATGGAACAGCAACTAGACTAGTGTTTGGTCAAACTACTGGGAACCATAGCATAGCCAAGTGGACACGTAAAATTAACCATCACAGAGGGCAAGTCTACATTCTTTCTAAGAGCTAAGGTTTCAGAAGGCTCTGCAAAGCTGATTCACCTGCTAAGGGGAGAGTTGCATTTCTGGCTCAGGAGCCCCCAGCACAGTTGCACTTAACCAGGTTGAGTGAGTTGCCTGATTAGGGTCTGTGCTCTGGAGTAGTTGAGTCAATGAAATGTACCCCAAGTCAGATAGAAAAAGAAAGTTTATTTAGAAGGTGACACCAATGGGGAATCCAACAACAATGTAGGCTGTCTCTATGGAGTCCCAAAAGGCAATTTTACATTAGAGCTTATATATGATTTTTCCAAGGGTTGGAAATGTCTTCGTAGCCCGAAGATGGCATGGCTGGATGAATTACTCATTACAAGATAATTACAAGAGGGTCTTTATCAGACTAAAGAGATATATGCTGGACATCTTATCAGGCTAAAGATATACATGTCAGACATATGGACTCTATTCTCCATGTTGGGGGTTGTAAGTCACAGGTGGCCGGACAGAACAAAACAAAGTCATTAACAAAAGTATGAAGAAAGGAGAAGGCAGGCAGAGGAAGGAAGGAAAGAAAGAAAGAAGGAAAGAAGGAAAAAAAACTTACAGGTTCATAATGGCATCAGTTATGTCAAATTCTCAATAGCCCATTTTGTAAAGGAGAAAACATGCTGGGGAGTATTAGGGTCACAAGCGTGTTTTTGTTGACTTTCGGAGGCATACCTTGTGTCACTGGGGGTGCTCAAAAAGTCAGCTGGGGACAGAAGTTAGAGCTTCAGGGGATGTGAGGTGAAGGGAGAAGGGGCTAAGGGTGCTTGTGGCACAAAGAGTGATTCTGATACCGACTTCACTGGGAAAGTCAAACAAAAATCATGTTAACAAAGCTTCAGACCTTAGCTGCTCCTGATAGTTGGCTTCCTCCACCTTCGTTTATGTCTCTGAATTTGGGTTTTTGTTTTCTTATTTTCTCCTACAGGTTTTTTTTTTTTTTTTCCCAATATAGATTATACTCCTTTACTTATTGTCACATCTTTAACTTTTCACCACACAGGGATTTTTTTTTTAAAACTCTGAACGTATGATTGTTTTAATTTCTTTGCAGTGACTTTCATTCTTTTATTTCAAACCACATCTATTTTTGTCTTTTTATCTCAGCCTTGTTTTATTGGAATCTTAACAAAAGAAACATTTTGTCTTAAGTATCTAGCCTTTTAATTCTCCTCCCCACCACCACCAAGTTTTAGCATTTTATTTTTCCCATTAAATTTTTTAAGAGGAGGTTTATTTAAATGCAGATGTGTAAAAAATTGAAAGCAGACTGCCTCCCTCCCTAATCCCATTCTCTAGAAGTACCATCAACAATTGGATATCCATTCAGATTGCTTTTTTTTTTCCCTGTGAATGAGAATCATTTAAACATATTAATACTCACATATTTGTCTTTTATGAAAATGAGAGATCATCCTCACTGTTCTGCAGCTTCCTTTTTTACTTACATATCAGGATTGTCCTCACTTTAAACCTTATTATTTTTTTTTCTCCTCTACGATGGCAGTGGGTTTTTGTTTTGTTTTGTTTTTTTTTTATGATTTAAATGGAATAAAAAAAATCACTCTCATTAACTCCATGCTTTGAATTTTAGTTATTTATATAAGAAGGGTAATATTTTGATCTGTCAACTAACATTTTCTTTTTTTCCCTTGTAGTTTCCCCTTACCCAATGACCCGCTTCCATTTGGTTCATCAGAAATGAGGTCGTCTGTTGCCTTGAGGGAGTGTCACAGCGGAATGGCTTTGAGCTTCTAAAACTGAGATCATCACCCACACCATAATATTAAAAACAAAAAAAACCCCACACCAGTTGCTGTTGAGTCAATCCCAGCTCATGACGTGTGTCAAAATAGAACTCTGTTCCATCCGGGTTTCACTGGCTGATTTTCAGAGTGAGATTGCCAGGCCTTTCTTCTCGTCCATCTTGAACCTGAGTAAACCTCCCTCTAGGTTCCCTGCAGCTCTGCTGAAACTCGTTCAGCATCACAGCAACACACAAGCCACCACTGGCAGGCGGGTGGTGGCTATGCATGAGGTGCATCGGCTGGGAATCAAACCCAGGTCTCCTGCATGGAAGGGAAGAGTTCTGCCACTGAACCACCTGTATCACTGATCTAATGTAACCTTTCTTTAAACAGACACTCAGAGAGGTAAATGACTTCCTCAAAGTCATACAGCAAGCCAGTAGAGGAGGTGGCTTCAAGGTTTTGTTCTCTTACAGGACCACGTTGTTGTTGTTGTTAGGTGTCATTGAGTTGGTTCTGACTCATAGTGACCCTATGAATAACAGAATGAAGTCTGTCCATCCTGCATCATCTTCCCAATAGTAGGTACGTTTGAGCCCATTGTTACAAACTGAGGGGCTCATCTTCCGGCACTATATTGGACAATCTTCTGTTGTTACCCAAAAGGTTTTCATTGGCTAATTTTTTTTTTTTCAGAAGTAGATCACCAGGTCCTTCTTCCTAGTGTCTTAGTCTGGAAGCTTTGCTGAAACGCATTCACCTTGGGTGACCCTGTTGGCATTTAAAATACAAGTGGCATAGCTTCCAGCATCCCAGCAACATGCAAGTCACCACAGTATGGCAATCTGACAGATGGGTGGTAGATAGGACCACACATCCATCCAATTATTGGAGTCAGGGGAATGCAAGGCTCTGATTGGCCAGGACAGAGTCACAGGCCACCTCTGGAACTGAGGGTATCATAAGCTCCATCATAACCACATGTTCTTAAAGTTAGAGGAGTTTGTTCCCCAAATGAAAGTAAGGTAAGTGGTTGCTGTTGAGCCCCAGACAACACGTTCTGTAGACCATAAACTACTGGGGAGAGCATGATGGGCCACGCAGACAAAAGCTGTGTCATGTGTAAGAGTACAGGCTCTAGATGGAGCTTTCTCAGGTTCAAAATCCCTCTTGCTATGTGACCCTGGGAAAGTTATGTAACCACAAGGATGAAACATGGGAGTATCAGTACCCACTTCTCAGGGCGGTTATGAGGACTGAGTGAGGTAATACATGTAATACACTTACCACAGCACCTGGTTTGTTGCCAGTGATCACAAGATGTGTCCTCCTCATCCTGGAGTTGTGGGGTGAGGCAGTCCAGTCTCTGACCTCAGCCTGCCCAACATAATGTTTACCATAGAGTCCACCCTTCAGAATGGAGACTGAGCTTCATGTTTAAAACCTTCTGGCACTGAACAGAAAAGATGTAGTTTTGGAACTCTTTTACTGGATTCATAGCTCTAGGGTTCAGTCAGGGTGTATTTGTCCTATGTTTTGAAGCTGACAGTCTTAGGGAAGAGGGTTGGCAGGAAGGAGATCTTCCAGGACTAGGACTTTTTACTCCTACAAGTTACATTTAACTTTCAGCCAACCCATATCCTGGAAAGGAGTATGTGACCCACCCGCAGGGACCGGACGCACTCAGGTGCCCATCTGACAAGGAATGAGATGGGTCTCAGGCAGCACCCACCCCCGTCACTCTGCTTCATTTAGTAATTGCCACTACAGTCTCTATGACTATGGTTTCTGGGCAGCAAAGGCTGAGGTGGGGCCCATGGAGTCACAAGGACCTTCTGCAGGGATGTTCCCATTTGGATTGGAAGGGTGGGTGAGACTAAAAATACCACCGACGTGACATATTTACTCTGCTCTTGTTAATACCCCAGAGAGATTGCCAAGAGTCACTACCACCAAGCCTGTGATTAAACCGTAATAACCACTTTCATGTTTATAAATTTTGTCCTTGATATCAGAGAGGAGTATTTTTAGGCTAGAACTTGGAGCGAACAAATCGCAATGTGGGAGGTACTACTAGTGTGGATTTAGCCTCTCCTAAAGGCTCACTTCCCAGGACACAGCAGCAAGGCCAGGAGGGACCTGTCCTAGAAGTCCAGTTTTTGGGAGATACCAGCATCGTGTCTCAGGCCTTGTGGGATGCTAATCACACCAAGGTACACAGCCCTTTATCCCAGGGCGCTTCACCAAACGTGTAAGCTTTGTGGATGTCTCTGCTCTTCTATCCTCCCAACCTCACAGGGATACTCATTCATTCATTTGTTAATTAATTAACCCAACATATATTATTTAGCATTTACTGTGTGCCAGGCACTGGGGATAAGGCAGTGAATTAAACTGACAAGATCCCTACTTTCATGACGTTTACATTCAAGTGGTGGTGGGGGTTGCTGACTGGGGAACCAGACAATAAACAAGTGAAAAACAGAATATTGTTTTTTATTAAGTACTTGTTGTTAGTTGCTGTTGAGTTGGCTCCAGCTCATGGCAACTTTATGTATGGTAGAAAGAAACATTGCCTGGTCCTAGTGCTATCTTCATGATTGTTGGTATGTTTGTGTGCATTGTTTCAGCCACCATGTCATCCAGTATTAAGTACTATGAAGGAAATAAATGGAGTGAAATGCTTCATAGTAACTGTGGAGGCAAGGCTACTTTCGATGGCAAGATCAAAGAGGTAATATGTGAGCTGAGTTGGAGCCAACCGTTTGAAAAGCCAAACTCTCTACTTCTGCTTTGCTAACTCAAATCCCCCACTACCCACCCCCAAACCGTCTCCCTGTGCCTGCAGGGATTCTAGTCCAAGGTAAAAATCTCCAGCCTCTCCATGAACCCGTATTAACCAGGGCTTAGAACCACTTCGTTTCTGGTTAGAACCCCTGATGAGAATTTGTGTTTCTAAGTTCCCAGGCGATGCTGATACTGCTGGTTAGGAACCAATTCTGAGACCAGTGATTCTCAAAATTTATTATACATAAGAGTCACCTGGGGATCTTGTTAAAATGTAGATTCCGATTCAGTGTATCTGGAGTGGAAATGCAAATTCTCAGCAGGGTTCGAACTAGAAGGAACTGGTTTGAAGCCCTGGTTTTAACTGAAATTTGGCTTTCCTTCAGGGTTATTGCTCTCACTGCACTGCACCTCTTGCAGATAGGGGTTGCTCATACTCCACACCCCATCTAATACATGAATGCTCTTTCTACACTTATGTAAATGTCCTCGCTCCTTTGAGACTCTTGCCTTCAGATTGTACTATACCCTCACTCTCCTTATTGCTGTTGCCTACCTATTCCCTAGACATTCCACCTTATTCATTGAAGACTTTGGGACCTGGCTCACAGTCTTCACTTCCAAGCTAAATTCTGACAGTCACCTGCATTACGCATTTGATACTATAGCCTAAAAGTTCTTAGACCTCTTGATTATCTTGACTTTTCACCCCCACTCCACTCATAGCTACAGGCTGGACTTTGTCTTCACTGAAATGGGCTACATCTTGAAACATTTAAAGTTCTGTATCTCACTCTAAATGCAATAAAACTAGGCTACCTCAAGCCTATTCTCAGCATGGTATCACAAATTAAAGAAATACTACTCCTTCTTTAAAGAGCCTGGAAATTAATGTGAGTTCTTACTGAACATGGCTGGAAGCAGTGGAAAAAGAGAAATGACATGATACACATGAAGTCTTCCTAAAATTACCTTTACTCATCTCTCTCCCCAAAGTTCTACACATTATAAAATTCCTTATCTCTTTCCTTCTGTCCCATTCAAAATTCCTAGTTCACCTACTTCTCCTGTCTCACCCTTTCCCTCCTTTTTCCAACTCTTTTCTCTTCTCTTTCTCAAGTGGGATCCATGTTTTGTTTTTGGTGAAAATGCACACAGTCATACACCATTACAACAATTTCTGCATGTACAACTCAGTGACATTGATTATATTCTTCAAGTTGTGCAAACATTCTCACCATCCTTTTCTGAATTGTTCCACCATCATTGACTTACACTCAGTGTCCCCTAAGCTTTTCATCTAACCTTTTGAGTTGCTGTTGTCAATTTGACCTCATATAGATAATTCTTTAAAAAAGCACAATGCTCAGGTAGATATACTTTACTTATTAAGATAAACTTTTTTTTTTTTTTGGTTGAGATAAGACTTCAGGGGATAGTTTTGACTTAAGGTTTAGAGTTTAAAGATTTTCTCACGGCAATAGTTTCAAGGACTCATCCAGTCTCAATGGCTCCAGAGAGCTTGACTTCCATTGAGAATTTGAAACTCTGGCATTCTCCCTCTTTTGACCAGGATTCTTCCATAGAATCTTTGAGGATCAATGTCTTTTTTTTTTTTTTAAATAACTTTTATTAAGCTTCAAGTGAACGTTTACAAATCCAATCAGTCTGTCACATATAAGTTTACATACATCTCACTCCCTACTCCCACTTGCTCTCCCCCTCTTGAGTCAGTCCTTTCAGTCTCTCCTTTCTTGACAATTTTGCCGGCTTCCCTCTCTCTCTATCCTCCCATCCTCCCTCCAGACAAGAGTTGCCAACACAATCTCAAGTGTCCACCTGATATAATTAGCTCACTCTTCATCAGCGTCTCTCTCCCACCCGCTGACCAGTCCCTTTCATTTCTGATGAGTTGTCTTCGGGGATGGTTCCTGTCCTGTGTCAACTGAAGGTCTGGGGAGCATGGCCGCCGGGATTCCTCCAGTCTCAGTCAGACCATTAAGTGAGGATCAATGTCTTTTTAAATTACCTTTATATAGGACTCTTCTTGAGTTCTGTATCTTCATTTATTACCCCATCAGTAGATCAAAAACAATCAAAGAATTCTTCCCTCCTCAGAAAATATGGGTGGAAGATTGTGAATATTTATTATATAATTTGTCCTTATCATACTTCTTACTGTCCACCATCTCCTATCCTTCTAGCTCTTTTGTTCCCATTACTTCCACAATACATATTCTTCTGACTTGCAGTGACCGCTGATGCCCCATTCTTTCCCAGTGTACTTGCCCCTGTCTAATTCCTCATCTCCCCTTCTCACCTCAGATCCATCATTTTCCTTGTACTTCTTGACTTCTATCTTTTCAACAAGTAACTACCCACCCATACTCAATCCAGATTGCTCAATTGGCAGTTTCTTCATCTACACCTGGAGAAAATCACACGCGCTTGGAAACTGATACCTTGCAAATTCATGGCAACAAATGCTGGGTCCACAAGGATGCTCAGCAATCCTTTTACCTGTGCATGGCCAGTTCCTTCTCCTGTTCCACTCCACCTGGATCCAGTGTTCCCAAAGCCAAATCATACCACAAGAGCAAATTATTCCTCTGCACTTTTTAAAAAAATTGGTTTCTTTTGCTTGAAATCAAAAGATTCCTGACAAATAGAATTAATGACCCCATAGCTCAGAAAAGGTGCTGGGAGAGAAGAAGAAAAAAAAAATTCTGAATTGATAGTCATTTGGGAGTAGCTATTGATTCAACGTGGAGTCCAGTCTCTGCAAATCTAGAGGACAAGCGTGGTAGCCTGGAAAGCACAGGCAGTTCTCGTAGAGACTATTCTGGAAGACAATTGATGAGAGAAGCTCTATCCTCTTCCTGCCTTTTCTCCAAATCCTCCTTAGAAAAGCAGAACTCCCTGCAGTTTGAAATGGACAATCAAGACACTGCTAACAGCTGCAGCCCAAGAACTTCAGTTCTTGGCAAAAGGATCCTGACACAAAAGTATTTCTTTGTGGAAAATTATGCATTCATCTGGCTCATTTGAAACAAAATATGATTTGCATCTTAACTTCCTGCTCTAGTTCTTCTGTGGATTTCATAATGTCTGATTTCGTTGGACCAGATTGGTGGGGCACATGCTTTACCAAACAGTTTAAATTCAAGCCCAGGTTTTTCTTATTTTAAATAGCAACAGCTGCTAAGCATGATAATTATTGTATTTCATCAAAATAAACTTACCAAGTTGCTTCTGAATGTTCCTTGGAGCTGCTCTCTTGGGGGCTGGGAGTCCTCAGGGCTGTCAAAAAAGGTGCAAAGTTTGAGTCCGAAAAACACAGAAAATGAGGTTGTAAGCCCTCTAGAGGGGATGGATGGACTGTTCTAGGAACAGAGAAAGGAAAAAATCTCTAGTTGGAGGCAGATCAAGTGGTATACTTACCTCTCAATATCTGGTTGGGCTTTGCCTCTATGATGTTCAGCAACTCCAAATTTCTTAAAGGTTGAAAGGATGCAGGAAGGGAAGCAAGAAAGCCGTATATATCAACTGTATCTCGGAACGTCACGTACTTAGAGGAAATTCAGATCATGTCACTCTCCTGCTTAAAACCCTCCTCCACCGGTTTCTCATTCCAGTGGTCTCAACCTTGGCTGTCAATTAGAATCATCGAAGAGCTTCTAAAAATTCCAAAATGCCCAATCTGCACACCAGACCAATGATATCAGAATTGTTAAGGGTGGGGCTCAGACATCAGTATTTTTCAAAACTTCCTGGGTGGTTCCAGTGTGCAGTCATTGTTAAGAATCACTGCATTAGACACTGAATTAAATCCAAATTAATCCAAATTTCTGACCACAGTTTAATTTCATATGTCAACTTGGCTAGGCTATGGTTCCCAGTGGTTTGGCCAAACACTAGTCTAGTTGCTGTTCCATAATGTAATGAAATATAATTCAATGTAATCACCTGCCATAACGTAATGTAATCAATCAGTTGACAAGGGAGTCTCCTTAGGTATGTTCCGCCTCCAAACTATAAACATTTATTTTGGCAGACCTCGCTCTCTCTTCATTCTGTACTTTTGTGTGACCTGACCTGTGGATCTTGGGACATAAGCCTGCAGAATTCTCCAGCCTGCTGTCTGACCTACAGATATTGGTTTTGGGTTAACCCCCACGATCCCATGAGCCAATCCCTTGAAGTATATCTCTTTTTCTTTCTACCTATTTGTTGTTGTTGTTGATTGCCTTTGAGTGAATTCTGACTCGTGGCAACCCCATGTATTGCAGAGTAGAACTGTGCTCCATAGGGTTTTCATGGCTGTCACCTTTCAGAAGCAGATCACCAGGCCTGTCTTCTGATGAACCGCCAACCTTTCAGCTACTACTCAAGTGCTTAACCATTTGCACCACCCCGGGACTCTGGAAAACCCTAAGCTAGTCAGGGAAGTCCTATTTGATCTGGTTCCCACCTTTATTTCAGACCTCATCTTCAATAACTTACCCCTCTCTTACCTCAAGTTAAGTTGCCGGTCTTTTAGTTCCTTGGTATTTGGGGAGTGTTTTCCTTGTCCAACAAAATCCCACGTGATCTGGCCTCTGCCCATCTCCAATCTAACCGTGACCTCATCACCGTTGTCCCCGCTGTCCTCCTTTCTGTTCCTTAAATGCATCTTTCCTGCCAGAACTTCTGCACTTACGGTTCCCTTTACCACCTTCTGGTAACAGGTTCTCGCATGTTCAACTTACCATTCAGGCTTCGGCAAATACCATCTCCTCTGAGAAGCCTTCCATGACCATGCAACCTTTAACTTGTTACTTACTATCCCATCAATGTGTTTTATTTCATGTGTAGCATATTACTATCTGAAGTTATTTATTTGTCTATTTGTTCTTCGTCTCCTACCTAGAATTTAAGTGCTATGGAAGCTGAAACTCTTGGATATGAATTCACGGCTGTATCCCCAGGACTTATGTAGTAGCTGTTTAGCGAATATTTGTTGAATTATTGCATGATCCTTCAAACAACATTGTGATACAGGTGTTATGAGCAATATTTTATAGACGATTCATCAGGGTTAGAGGTTAAGAAACTTTTCCAAGGTTACAAATAAATGGCAGGGTTTGTAAGCAATCTGCCATTGAAACAAGAGTGGGTTGTTGGGGAAAAAGAGAGCAGAAATCCTTTTTCAGACTTTGGATTTTTGGGGACTCTGCCATCGCTAGATAGGGTAATTACTTCACTAATTGGCAATAATACATATTTAGGTTTTTAATTGTGGGCTTCTGAAGGGGCTATTTTAAAACCACATCTGTGGTACCCTTTGGTGGAATCTGACTTCCCACCTTCAAGAGGGTCATGGGGTGGGGGAGAATCTCGATGATTTGGAAACTAAGGGAGAACCTCATTATTTTTGATAATGCACTCTTGGCATGCCCAAAGGAGCTGGGGGCTTGAGGGATGGAGGGATGGAGCAGGTCTTCGAATCTCGGGGACTCTCCTCCTGTTGACTCATAGCAATTGTTAGATGCTGTCTTTGAAGAGCTCTACCCTACAGTGAAACCAGAAATGGCATGAATCATAGAGCAAATGTTCTCAGCAGCAAGTCAGCCAATATGGTAGGGCTGAAAATGAATCTGGGTTTTGGCTTCCTCTGCACAATTGGCCTGGGAGCCTTTATAAATATGGAAAATTAAGGGCACTCAGTTCCCAGATTTGCATCTGGATTTTAGAATAACAACCACAAGTGACATTTATTGAGTGTTTACTCTGTTAGTCTCATGCAAATTATTTTACAAGCATCACATCACATTATTTCCCCAAGTACCCCAAGAGATCAGCACTATTATCATAACCCATTTTCTGAAATCAAGACACTGACATAAAGAGGTTAAGAAATGTACCCAAGTTCATACAGTTAAAAAGTGACCAGACCTCAGATTCAGCCCTGGTATCTCTGATTTTGAAGTCTGTTCTTATAAAATCTATGCTAAATTTTTGAATGTTGCAATCCTGGCTTTTCTGTCCTCTCCTAAGAGACATAAAGGATAGATGTGTCAAACCTATTTATAGACCTAAGAGACATAAAAGGTAAGTCAAATCTAGATAGACTTGATATATCTATCTTTTATGTCTCTTATCTTTTCTCTCATCATTTTGTCTCTTTATTCTAATGAAGTAAAGGGATTATGGGACATTTTCTTGAGCTTATCCTTTAAGCCACATACTCATTTTTCTGCCATAACCAACCTGCTCTTCCCTGTTTCTGTTGCCGTTGTTGTTAGGTGCCATTGAGTCAGTTCCAACTCATAGCCACCCCATGCACAACAGAAGGAAACACTGCCCGGTCCAGCAGCATCCTTACAATCGTTGTCACGCTTGAGCCCATTGTTGCAGCCACTGTGTCAGTCCGCCTCATTGAGGGTCTTCCTCTTTTCTGTTGACCCTTTACTTTGCCAAGCATGATGTCCTTCTCCAGGTTCTGATCCCTCCTGACAACATGTCCAAAGTATGTAAGATGCAGCCTTGCCATCCTTGCTTCTAAGGAGCATTCTGGTTGTGCTTCTTCCAAGACAGATTTGTTCCTTCTTTTGCGAATCCATGGTATATTCAATGCTCTTCGCCAGCACCACAGTTCAAAGATGCCAATTCTTCTTCGTTCTTCCTTATTCATTGTCCAGCTTTCACATGCATATGATGTGATTGAAAATACCATGGCTTGGGTCAGGTGCACCTTCAAGGTGACATCTTTGCTTTTCAACACTTTAAAGAGGTCCTCTGCAGAAGATTTGCCCAGTGCAAAGCATCTTTTGATTTCTCTATCGCTGCTTCCATGGGCGTTGATTGTGGATTCAAGTAAAATAAAATCCTGTTTCTACTGCATAAAGAATTCACGAATCAGATTTTCTCTCTTGAAGATCACTTTCTTATTCATGGTGTTCCTTCTCCATGGTTGTCCCTTCTTGCTTTTGCAACATTCTCCCGAAACCTTTTGCAATAAAGAAGTGGACACCAGCTGGTCACCATACAGGATGGTGAAAGGATGGTGAAACGTTGACCAATGAAGCCTGCTTGCTTCACTGTGTTCTCTAGACTATTAGTCCTCTCATTTTTTTCTAATCTCTCATTTCAATCTGCTGGTATACGACTAGAAACCCCTCAAAGTGTGACCCTCCTTTAACCTACAAAAAGCCTGTTGTCCTTGAAGGGCCGTGGATTAGGAGCACTAGTAAGAATCAATAGGGTTTGGCAGCATGTAGAAGAAAGAAGAAGAGAAGTTGAGTATTACTCTTAAGGTTTAAGGCTCGGGGTTGAGAATTTAAGGCTTTGAATTAAACTGAACTTGAAACACGAGTATAACAGCAGGACCACTAAAGTTTCCTTTCCTCTAAATGTGCAGTCTCAAGTCTTAACCTGGCCTGCTCCTGCAGAAGGGGGAAGTTGCAGTTTCTCCCAACTGGATACTACAGTGTTTTCCTGTATAGAGCTTCCTTTGACCTTCCCTGGGGTTCCAGACAGAAAAGGGGGAGGTTTGGCTCAGGTCTCTCCTGGAGAAGAGGCTTCTCAGTGAAGGTCTTTGAGCTAAGTGCTGTGACTCCCAGCATCCCTTTCCTCCCCTGGTCCAGATGTCTTCCCTGTCACCCAAGCTCCCCCGGGAGGCATTTCCATTGCCTCTGGCTCCCCTATTCCACCCTGTGAGTTTGTTTAGATTCTAAAAAGGGATTTGTTGCAGCAGCCCCGGGCATACATTCAAAAACACCCAAACCACAAGGAGAAATTTGCCCAAACTCACATTGTACCCATCCACGCAGAGCTGCCACCAGCTTTACTGAGGGGAACTTCTCACAGCAGCCTGAAGGTCAACATGGTTGTCCTTTGCCAAATCTGAGCATTTCAGGCCTACACTCTCTTTCTAAATACTCAGCGAGATGGGCTCAGAGACACAACTCCAATAACTCCTGCAGGTATGCATGTGGGTGATTATACCAGCATGGCCGGGAAAGGAGCAGCTCCATCCCATCCAGGGCAGTCAGTCCACACTGCAACACTGCTTGGTATTGCTCATGTTGGCTCTTTGGTTTTCTTTTCAGTTCCCTTCTTTGCCTGCCAAAATTTGACAAGTCTGTTTAAATTTTAAAAATCTCTTGTTTTTATGAAGCTTTACCCTGTTCTGAGAATTAACTTCTTTCTCATCTGTGCTCTGTTCGCATTGGGTATACGACTTTTATTGATACATTAAACAAGTATTTGTTCAACAGTTATTATGTGCTGGCTTTTTGTTAGGCCTTGGAGATTTAGTGGTGAACATGTTGTTGTTGCTGCTGTTAGCTGTCATCCAGTCGAACCCCGACTCCTGGCGACCCCATGTACATGATGACCCCATGCACAGTGAAACAAAACCTTGCCTGATCCTGCACCATTCCCATCATCGGTTTCGGATCAGACCATTGTGATTCATAGGGTTTTCATTGGCTGATTTTGGGGAGTAGGTTGCCAGGCCTTTCTTCCTAGTCCATCTTAGTCTGGAAGCTCCACTGAAGCCTGTTCAGCGTTGGGAAACATACAAGCCTCTTACTAATCGATGGGGAGTGGCTGGGCACGAGATGCATGGACCAGGAATTGAACCCAGGCCTCCCACGTGGAAGGTGAGAATTCTACCACTGAACAAGGCTTGAGCTTTCATGGAGCTAACTTTCTAGGATACAGAGTCAGACCAAAAAAAACTCTTTTCAAAGTATTTAATTTCATTCACCAGGTTATGAGCTGCACTGTCATCTTAGTTGTTGTCTTAGTTATCTAGTGCTGCTATAACAGAAATACCAGAAGAGTATGGCTTTAACAAAGAGAAATTTATTTTCTCATGGTCTAGTAGGCTAGAAGTCCAAATTCAGGGTGTCAGCCCCAGAAGTCTTTCTGTGTCTGTCGGTTCTGGAGGAAGGATCTCCTCATCAATCCTCCCCAGGACTAGGAGCTTCTCTGCGCAAGAACCCTAGGTCCAAAAGACATGCTCTGCTCCCAGCTCTGCTTTCTTGGTGATATGAGGTCCCCACTCTCTGCTTGCCTCCCTTTCCTTTTATCTCTTGTAAGATAAAAGGTGGTGCAGGCTGCACTCCAGGGAAACTCCCTTTACATTGAATCAGGGATGCGACCTTAGCAAGGGTGTTACAATCTACCCTAATCCTCTTTAACATAAACTTACAATCACAAAATGGAGGAAAACCACACAATACTGGGAATCATAGCCTAACCAAGTTGACACATATTTTGGGGGGACACAATTCAATCCATGACAGTTGTCATTGTCATCTTCTTCCTCATCATCTTAACAAACCCCTATATAGTACATACCATGTGCTAGGCTAGGAGCCCTGGTGGCACAATGGTTAAGTGCTCAGCTGCTAACTGAAAGGTTGGCAGTTGGAACGCACCATCTATTCTGCCAGGGAGAAAAGACCTGGTGATCTGCTCCCATAAAGATTACAGCCCAGGAAACCCTATGGAGCAGTTCTACTCTATCCCATAGGCAATGGCATCACTAGGCTTGGTGTCACTCCCCCTTCACCCCATGAACCTTCTCCCATATCAGACCATAAGGATCCCTAGTAATGTTTTCTGTATTAATGTTACCCGCAAATCGTAATTCGCATACATCACTCTTTCTTTTCCTTTAATTACTGCTCCATTCTCAAAAAGTTACTGATACAGTTCACGAATACTAATTACTACAATACTGTAGCTAAAACGCCAGAAAATTTGGCGTAATTAAAGGAAAAACCACCAACTATAAAAATACCAGCAGCAATAACAACAACAGTGCATACTTGTAGAGTGCAAACAAAACCACGTCATTTGAAGCATCATTGTAATTGGGTCACAATGACAGCTCTGACGCACACTGAAAACAAAACAAAGCCCGTTGCTGTCCAGTCGATTCCGACTCACAGCGACCCTATAGGACAGAGTAGAACTGCCCCATGCAGTTTCCCATAAACTCCTGGTGGAGTCAAACTGCCGACCTTTTGGTTAGCAGCCATCGCTCTTAATCACTATGCCACCAGAGTTTCCGGAGCACGTTAGAGAGTTAAAAAAGTAACTTAACATAGACTTTTAGTCTTGTAGATATATTGATACATGTAAACTGGGCTGACAAAAAATGTTTTTGTTGTTATAACTAACTGCAAGGATATTTGTATAGTATAGAAAATATAAATTTCTGCTGAAACACTGCACAAAAATTTTATAGACAGTCATTTTGGTATTATCCCCTCTGACAGGGTCACCCAGTATGGTCCGCACCCCCTGCACCCCGCTATTGATGCCACTGCCTCCGGGGTTGCTATGAGTCAGAATCAATTCAATGGCGCATATTGACAGCAACAACAACAACACGTGCTAGGCTATTTAGGCACTTCACATATATTTATTTAAGGCAGGCACCATGCCTTGTTCAATTCTGTGTACTGTTTCTTACCGAGCCCTCCCCCTCCCCCTGCATGGCCTGTAGCACCTACCACATTGCCTACAATGTGGTAGATCCTCAATTCATCTTTGTGGAATGCAGGATTCGTCTACACTGTCATATTGACTAGTTCTAAAGAAAACTTGGGCAGGTTGCATTTGTAACAGAAACATATGAATCTAAGCGGATCCCATTAGGAATAGATTTTTCCTGTTGTCCTCAATCTCTATTCCCCAAACACAGTCAAACATACACATATTTGAAACAGTATTCAAGTATTTACCACAGAGAACATTTATGTAGGGATTTGGTTATACAGGTGAAGGAAGAGATAATGAGAAGGTGTGGCAGATTGCAAAAATGGCCACAGATGTTTCCTCTGCCAGCAAGAAATACAGTCTATTTCTCTACCCCTTAAATCTGGGCAGGTTGTATGATTTGCTCTGGAAGAAGCGATGTTGTACAAATTCTAAGCTTGGTTATCAAGAGATTTTTCCTATTTGTCTTCTCTTTCTTGGAACCCATTGCCAAATGAATATGTCTGGGCTAGACTGTTGGATGAAACCCTGGTGGCGTAGTGGTTAAGCGCTACAGCTGCTAACCAAAGGGTTGGCAGTTCGAATCCGCCAGGCGCTCCTTGGAAACTCTATGGGACAGTTCTACTCTGTCCTATAGGGTCGCTATGAGTCGGAATCGACTCGACAGCACTGGGTGTAGACTGTTGGATGGTGAGAGACACATGGATTCACCGTTGCCAGCCAATTCTCAAAGTAGAGCCCCTGTTGACTTGGCAGCTGATTATAGACACATCAGTGAACCTAGCCTAGACCTGCAGAAGAACGAGTCAGCTGATCCCAGACTAAATTGTAGATACATAAATTGTGAGCTACAAACAAATGGTTGTGGTTTTAAGTCATTAAGTTCTGAGGCTGTTTATTTCATAGCAAAAGCAAACTGGTACATGAAGTAACCCAGAGATTAGCAATGGCAGGAAGTCACTACCGTTTTAGGCTGGAGAGACAAAGGAAAGAGGCAGTATAACTGGGTTCCAGGGGCAAGAGCACCCAAAAGAAGAAGAAGAGCAGGGTTGTCTCACAGAGGCTTAAAGGCACAGACCCTAAACCTCCAAACCAATAAATCAAATCCCATGAACTGTTTGGTTGTACATAAGCAGCCTCTGCAGTTACTTTTTTTTTTTTTGTAAAAATATGTATCATACAATATTCGCTATTTCAACTTTTTACAGGTGTACGACTTAATGACAATTACATTTATTGATTGTGCAACCATTATCCTTAATCAATATGAATTTTCCATCACCATAAAAAGAAACTCAGTGCTCCATGAGTTAAAAACTTCCCGTTTCTCCCTCCCTCCTGCCCCTGGTAACCAACAATAAACTTTGATCTCTATACATTTGCCTGTTTTTGTATTTTTATACAAGTGAGGTAATTCAGTATTTGTCCTTTTGTGATTGACTCATTGTACTCAACATAATGTCTTTAAGCTCTATCCATGTTGTAGTATCAGGACTTCATTTCTCTTTCTAGCTGAGTAGTATTTCATATTTTGTTTTTCCATATATTCGTTGATGGACATTTAGGTTGTACCTGCCTTTTGGCTACTGTGATTAGTGCTTCAGTGAACATTGGTGTACATATGTCGGTTTGCATTGCTGCTTTCAAGTCCCTTGGGTGTACATCTAAGAGTGGGATTGCTGGGTCATATGGAAGTTCAATTTTAAGTCTTTTGAGGAACTGCCACGTTGTTTTCCACAATGGCTGTATCATTTTATATTCCCACAAGCGATGGATAAGGGGTCCAATTTCTGCTTATGCTTCCCAACAACATTTATTATTTTTTATTTTATCCATGATAGTGGGAGTGAGGAGTGAGGAGCCCTGGTGACTCAGTGGTTAAGAACTTGGCTGCTAACCAAAAGGTCAGCAATTTGAATCTACCGGCTGTTCCTTGGAAATCCTATGGAGCAGTTCTACTCTGTCCAGTAGGGTCACCATGAGTCAGAAACGGTTATCTCATTGTGTTTTGATATGCAGCTCTCTGATGGCTAAAGATGTTGAACATCTTTTCGTGTGTTTGTTGGCCATTTGAATATCCTCTTTGGTGAAATGTCTGTTCATATCCTTTTCCTGTTTTTTTTTTTTTTTTAAATTGGGTTATTTGTCTTTCTGTGGTTAAGTTGCAGAAGCTTATAAAAATTTTATATACTAGACCTTATTGGATATATTGTTCCCAAAGGCTTTTTCCCAGTCTGTAGGTTGTCTTTTTACTATTTTGGTAAAATCTTTTGATGGAGATAGGTATTTAATTTTTATGGGTCCCAATTTTCTATTTTGTCTTCTGCTGCTTGTACATTCGTTGTTGGGTTTGATACTCTCATTGAAGAACGTTAGGTTCCAGAGCTCTGCCCCCGTAGTTTCTTCCAAGAACTTTACAGTTTTACCTTTAACATTTAGGTCCTTGATACATTTAGAAAAATATTTTGTTGTGTTTAAAGTTCAAGTTTACCCAGTAAATTAGGTTTCTGTTTAACAATTACTGCACAAATTATTCAGCGATGTTGGTTACATTTTTCACAATGTGTCATCATTCTCACACATGCTTTCTGGTTGTATCCTTTCCAGTATTCTAATTTCCCTACCCCTTTACCCGCTCATCTTGGCTTTAGGGTAATTTTTAACCATTTGGTCTCATATAGATGATTTTTTTAATGGAGCTCATTACTCACAGGTGATATTCTTTATTTTATGAGTCAATCTGTTATTTAGCTAAAAGGTGACCTCAAGGAATAATTTTGGATTAGTGTTTAAAAAGTATCTCAGGGAGTCCGTTAGTCTCAACCTGTCCACTGAGCCTGGACTTTTCAAGAATTTGAGTTCTATTCCACGTTTTTTCTCCCATTCTATCAGGATCCATTGGCTGTGGCCCTGATCAGAACAGTAGCTGGGCAACATCTAGTTCTGGTCTCAGGATAGGTGAGGCCATGGTTCATGTAGACTATTAGTCCTCCAGTCTTTCTTCTCTGAGTCTTTGGTTTCCTCCTTTGTCTTTTGTTCCAGATGAGCAGAGGCCAATATATGTATCTTAGATGGCCCCTTGATCCATTTTGAATTAGCTTTTGTGTATGGTGTGAGGGAGGTATGGATCTTGCTTTGTTTTTCTGTATGTGGAAATCCAATTTTGCCAGTACCATTTGTTGAAAAGACTGTTCCTTCCCCATTGAATGGACGTAGCACCCTTGTTCAAAATCAGCTGACCCTAGATATACGGATTTATTTCTAAGTTTTCAACTCTATTCCATGAGTCTATTTGTCTATTATTAAACCAGGCTGTTTTGATTATTGTAGTTGTATAGTATGTTTTGAAGTTGTGAAGTGTGAGGCCTCCTATTTTGTTCTTCTTCAAGGTTGCTTTGGCTATCCATAGCCTCTTGCCTTTCCATATAAAGTTAAGGATTAATTTTCCATTTCTTCAAAAAATGCTATTAGGATTTTGATCAGGATTGCATTGAATCTAGAGATCACTTTGGGTAGTATTGACATCTTCACTATATTAAGTCTTTCAATCCATGAACATGGAACATACTTCCATCTATTTAGGCCACTTTCGGCAGTATTTTATAATTTTTTTTATAGAAGTCTTTTACATCCTGGGTAAATTTATTCCTAGGTATTTTATTCTCTTAGATGTTATAGTAAATGGAGTTGTTTTCTTAATTTCCTTTTCAGATTTCTCATTGCTGGTGTATAGAAACCAAACTGATTTTTGTGTGTTGGCTTTGTATCCTGCAACTTTACTAAATTCCTCTGTTATCTCTAGAAGCTTTTTAGTGGACCCTTTGGAGTTTCCCATATATAGGATCATGTCATCTGCAAATAGAGATAGTTTTACCTCCCCCTTTCTGATTTATTTTTCTTGCCTTATTGCTCTGGCTAGGACTTTCAATGCAATATTGAATAGGAGAGGTGAGAGTGGGCATCTGTCTTGTTCCTGTTTTCAAGAGGAAAGCTCTTATCTCTATTGAGTATAATGTTGGTTGTTGGTTTTTCATAAATGCCCTTCATTATGCTGAAGAACTTCTCTTTTATTCCTATCTTGTTGAGAGTCTTCATCAGGAAAGGGTGTTGGATTTTATCAAATGCCTTTTCTGCATCAATTGAGATGATCATGTGGTTCTTTTCCTTTGTGGTATTAATGCGGTGTATTATATTGATTGATTTTCTAATGCTGAATAGACCTTGCATTCCTGGACTAAATTCCACTAGATCATGGTGTATAATTCTTTTAATATGCTGTTGGATTCTGTTTGCTAGAATTTTCTTGAGAATTTTGGCACTTATAAGGGATGTTGGTCTGTAGTTTTCATGTCTTGTGGTGTTTTCTGGCTTTGGTATCAAGGTGATGCTGGCTTCATAGAAAGAGTCAGGGAGCATTCCTTCCTCCTCCAATTTTTGGGAGAATTTGAATAGGATTGGTGTCAATTCCCCAGTAAAGCTATCTGGACCCAGGCTTTTCTTTTTTGGAAGGTTTTTTATTACTGATTTAATCTCTTCATTTGTTGCGTGTCTGTTGAGATTTCCTACTTCCTTTTGAGTCAGTTTAGGTAGATTATGTGTTTCTAGGAATTTTTCCTTTTCATCTGAATTATCAAGTTTGTTGGAGTACAGTCATTCATAGTATTCTGTTATGATCCTTTTTACTTCTGTTGGGTCAGTTGTAATAGCTCTGCTTTAGTTTCTTAAATGATGTATTAGTTTCCTATTGTTGCTGTAGCAATTTACCACAAATTTAGTGGGTTAAGACAACAAAAATTTACTATCTTACAGTTCTGGAGGTTAGAAGTCTGGAGGTTGGTAAAGTGATTAGATTTGTGTTTTATAAAGTGTTTATAGAAGAACATGAATGATTGATTTGACCGTGGAGCCCAGTTAAGACTATGGCAATGGATATTGTTATATAGAATATGGTATATTCCATGATGCCTATTAGTTATCTATTGCTGTGTAACAAATTATCGTCAAATTTAGCAGCCTAAAATACACACATTTTTTTAATCTCACACTTTCTATGAGTCAAAAATCCAGGCAGAATTTAACCTTGTTCTGTGCTTCACAGACTCCTACAAAGCTGCAATAAAAGTGCTGTCCAGGGCTGTGATCTCTCAC
The DNA here is from genome assembly GCF_024166365.1 of Elephas maximus indicus. Taxonomy (NCBI): domain Eukaryota; kingdom Metazoa; phylum Chordata; class Mammalia; order Proboscidea; family Elephantidae; genus Elephas; species Elephas maximus. The sequence continues at coordinate 84,635,456 of NC_064830.1, read as the reverse complement.
TGGAAGGCTCTACTGGAGAAGGAGCTGCCTCCAACCTCAATTGCATGGTTGTTGGCAGGATTCAGTTCCTGGGTGGCTTTTGGCTGGAGTCACCTCAGTTCTTACCGAAGAGTCTCTCCAACATGACATCTTGCTTCATCAAAGCTAGAAGAGAGAGTCTCCTAGCAAGACAGAAGCCACAATCCTTTGTAATCTAATGGCAAAAGTGACATCTCTCGACGTTGCCGCATTCTATTGGTTAGAAGCAAGTTACTCAAGGCAAGGAGATTATACAAGGCTATGAATAACACGAAATGGGGTCATTTTGGAGGGTACTTGTCACATCATGAAATATTATGTGGCAGCCCAAAATAAGGTGGTTCTGTAGATATTCACATGGAAAATATCCACGACATATGGTTAAGCAGAAAAAAGAGGAAGTTACAAACCACTTATGTTACCCTTTATGTCAAAAAATACAAAAAAATAGAAATATTTTTTTCTAGGTAGATATGCATGGAAAATACCTGGAACACTGTCAACTGATTACCATGGCTAATTCTTGAATTTTTGATTATCTGCATTGTTTGAATTTTTAAAAAATGATAATGTATTCATGTTTTTTGCAATTAAGAATAATTTTTCAAAGAATAAATAAAAGAAACTATTGTGATGGTACAGAGGAGAGATGATGGTGGCCTGAAGTAATATGGCAGCAAGGGAGATAGCGAAAAACGGGATAAAAGGGAAAGGTAATTAGGAAGTAAAAAGGCAACAGATTTTAAAGTATTTAATAGAATGAAAGGAATCCAGGACGACTTTACTATTTTGAGCTTAGATGAACGGCTGGATGAAAGCGGCTCTCATTTAATGAGAAGATAACCCTAACTTAATAAGGAACAACAGATTTCGGGGGAGCTCTGGGGCCAAAAAAAAAAAAAAGTGGGGTTGCAATGAGTCAGAATTGACTTGATGGCAATGGGTTTGGTTTTGGTTTTTTGTGTGGGGTGGGATAAATATCCAAACTCTTAGTTTCCTTAACAACCCCCTCCATACCCAAAGCATATAAGGTCACTGATACCTGATGGTCCAATATCTGGGGAAAGAGAAAACTGAGAAATGAACCTTCACCCGAATCATTGACTGTCCTGTTCAATTAGCCTCACCCGCTCCTGGGTGTAGAGGAAAATGCCAGGGGAATTATTTCTTATTATAATGAGAGCTTTGCCTACAGACTCCAATGTCATCCCTATGGTGAGTTAGGCTGACTTTCATGTGAGCCTAGAGTACACCATTCGCCTCAAGTTGGTAAAGCCTAAATAACCCACTCCAGGTCTCCTCCCCAATCCCACTCTGGATCTGCCTTGGTACATAGGAGAAGACTTGAACTACCCCACCATCAACTTGGGACCCATGAATCAGAAGGCTTGGACTACTCCATCATCAGCTTGGGACCCATGAATCAAAAAGACAGAGAACTAGCAAGAGGTTTTTGCTTCTTTCTTCTTTATGCCAAAACACCACCCCAGCATTGAGGACCTGCCTTAGCCTGGCCTTAATGCATAAAGAAGCCCTGTGGTGCAGTGGTTAAACTGCTTGGCTGCTAACTGAAAGCTCAGTGGTTCAAACCCACCAGCCCCTCTGTGGGAGACAGGTGTGGCATTCCGCTTACTTAGAGATTACAGCCTTGGAAGTCCTGTGGGGCAGTTCTACTCTGTCCTGTAGGGTCACTATGAGTCAGAATTGACTGGATGACAGTGGGTTGGGTTGTTTGGAATGCATAAATCTATTCTTCTTAAGGTGTGTGTGTGTGTGTTGGAGGTGGGATTGGGGTGACAGTGATGGTTGGTGGCTCTTAGAATTCAGATATCTCCTCCTTAGTCTGTTCTCCTTTAAACTGAAATTGGTTTTACAACTAGACTTGTGGACAACTAAGAGTGGTGTTGCTATGGTCTCCCACTGGAGGAGATAAAATCTTGCCTTCAATTATTGCGATTTCTCCCAGCTATTCACCTAGGGAGGAGCCCTGGTAAGGCAGTGGTTAATTGCTCAGCTGCTAAACCAAAGGACTGTGGTTCAAACCTACCAACCGCTCCTCAGTAGAAAGATTGACAGTCTCCTTCTGTGAAGATTTAACCGTTGCTGTCGAGTGGATTCTGACTCATAATGACCGTATGGGACAGAGTAGAACTGCCCCATATGGTTTCTAGGGAGTGCCTGGTGGATTTGAACTGCTGACCTCTTGGTTAGCAGCCATAGCTCTTAAACACTATGCCACCAGGGTTTCCTCAGTAAAGATTTACAGCTTTGGAAACCCAAGGGACTGTTCTACTCTGTCCTATACGTCGCTATGAGTTGGAATCTACTCAGTGGTAGTGGGTTTGGTTTTGGATTCATCTAGGACCAACGAAAAGTGACCGTTGGATTTAACCAGAGGACTTTAAGAATGTCTCTTTGGCGCTGGCCCCAGAAGCTGCTAAAAATATCAGGAAGGATGTTGATGAGGAAGGGTGTTGATAAGGCCACACTCTTCACTGGAGCAAGGAGCCATCTTGGATTTAATAGCCATCTCAAACTGAGCACAGTTACAGTGTCCAGCAAAGCCCTCCAGAGAGAGCTTAATATAATAAAGTCCAAACATAAAATTCCCCTACCATAAAATTCCACTACTCTACATTTTCATGCTACAAATCTCCTTTCTTTATCAATTGAATCCCTTGTTCCCACAGAGAATTTAAAGCTTTCTTTCTACTTTTTCTGCATAGATACAGCCAGAGGGGGTCTCAGCCAGGTGTAGTCACTCACTGCAACAAATTCTTTCTTCAGTGCTCACAGCAGAATTCTCAGCCCAGCCTGCACAATGGAATCCCCTGCAGAACTTGAAAAAAGCCCCGACCCCAAGCCCCACTCCAAGAGATTCATGCTAAACTGACCTGACAAGAGTCCTGGTGGAGTAGTGGTTAAGAGCTCAGCTGCTGACCAAAAGGCTGACAGTTTGAATCCACCAGCTGCTCCTTGGAAACCCTATAAGGCATTTCTACTCTTTAGTGTTTCAGTATCAGAATAAAAGAATATATTTTCTTGTTTAGCTGTATAAGCTGTGATTAAATCTTTAGCCTTTGAAAACTTGGATTACTTGCTCTGGAATTTGTTTCACAATTGTTCCTTTGTAAAAAAAAAAAAAAAGTACCTTTGTTGTAGAAAAACAAGGTAATCGAGATTTTTATTGTTGATTAAACCAGGGGACAAGACAATGAGCAATACCATCAGGACCCGAGATAGCTGAGCAAAGCCCGGATCCATCTTGTGACCGAAACCAGGATGGCGATTAGAGACCTGCTAGATGTCAACAGTAGGTCACTTCGTCATTATGTCCACCTCAAAGAAGAATCAACATTCCTGGAAATCTCTAGACCCTGACCGTCTTCCTATAAAAGCCTCCAGTCAGCCTTTTTGGGGCAGACAGAACTTGGGGAACCCTCTGTCTCTTTGGGGAACCCTCTGTCTCTTGAACACGGTGTTCAATAAAGCCCTCTTGCTGCTTACCTCCTCCCGTCTCAGTATTGGCTTTGCGGCAGGCGGGCTTGAATCCGCGATTTGCAGTAACACTCTGTCCTGTAGGGTCGCTATGTCTTGGAATTGATTCGAATGAGCTGCCACGGTTGAGAAGCACTGATCTATCCTATGGTCTGGGTATGTTCCTGGACTAAACTATAGCTCTGATGAAATTGATTTTCTCCAAATACAAGTCTCTTATACTTTTCCAAAGTTCTAATCCAGCACAGCTTTCGGCAATGATGGAAATGTTCATATCAGGGCTGGGATTAGGGTGAAGCAAGTGAGCCTCCTAGGGTGCAAAATAAAAGAAGGCTTTCCCTTTGAGCTGCGATCCTGCACTTGTATAATGGTTTTCCCTTTGAGCTGCAATCCTGCACTTGTATAACCCCAAGAGCCAGTCTCTCCTGTGCAAATCTGCTGCAGAAGTACTCTTCCAAGTGTTAAAAGGCAAAGATATCACCTTGCTTACCTTACCCTCGTCCTGGCTTTAGTTCATAAAACACATGCATTCTCACCGCGGGCCATGTTATGCCCCCAAAACAAACCCGTTGCAGGTCAGTCAATTCCGACTCACAGCAACCCTATAGGACAGAGCAGAGCTGCCCCCATAGGGTTTCCAAGGTGCATCTGGTGGATTCAAACTGCCAGACTTTTGATTAGCAGCCAAGTTCTTAACCACTATGCCACCGGGGCTCTACATTACCCTCAAGGGGGCGAAAATTGGTTTTTGGATGGGGAGGGACAAAAACATACTCTTTTTACGTATAAGGCATAGATGCAAATACAGTACAAAACCAGATATACATCTGTGTTATTAAAATTTCATGGAGGTTGGTGACTAGGTGAAAATGTTTAGAAAGGCTTCTTAAGGGAGCAATGATAAAATAAAGGTGGAGAAGCACCGATATAGAACATAGAGCTTAAGTGGTATTGAGCACTTGAAATGTATCTAGTGAGACCGAGAAACTAAATTTTAAATTAAATTAAATTTTAGTGAATTTAAATAGCTGCCTATGGTTGTTGGCTACTATATGTCACAGGGTGGATTGAGAAGATGGACAAGACAAATGCAATTATTACAGTCCCGGCTCAAGGCCAAAGAGCAAGTGTATTCTAGAAACAATTGGGATCTCCCTGGTAGTTCACAATATAAACACTGATTCACTCATTCACATAATCTCTCAGGCAAAAGTAGGGTTCTCAGAATCCAGGGCATATTACCAGCCATATGCCATAGCAGAGACTTAGTGGAGACAGAGGCAGACAAGGGAAGCAGAGCAGAGGAAAATGAAAGATCCCATTCAACAGGAACAAATGCCCTCTAAAAAGATGATGAGAACACTTTCCTAAGAGAAAAGCATCTCCCAGCTATGAGACCTGCCTCACTGAGGGGTGCTTGAAACATACTTCCCACCCTCTGTTATGACCAGGATGCTTTCCATTTATCTATGTTAGTTTTTCCATATAAATCCCTGGCTTTGTTCTCTCTAAAGTCCAGGATTCCCAGCACGCCAGATGCAACTGTTTCCTTCCTACTTTGGAATTCATTGAATCTATGAATTCCATTCCAAAGGCCTCTCTCTGTTCCCACAGTTGTCCGAACTGGAGACATCCCCCAACAAAATTCTCTAGAGCTGCTGTGCCCTCTGGAGTCCTCCTTAAAAACAAAAAACAAGAAACCAGTTACTGTTAGCTCTGACTCATACTACCCCAGGTGTGTCAGAGTAGAATTGTGCTACACAAAGTTTTCAACGGCTGATTTTTTGGAAGTAGATTGCCAGGCCTCTCTTCCAAAGTGGCTGTGGGTGGATTTGAACCCCTAACCTTTTTTTGGTTAGCAGCTGAGCATATTAACTGTTTGCACCTTGAGACTCCATGTCCTCCTTAAAAAACAAAACAAAACATTGCTGTCGAGTGGATTCAGACTCATAGTGACCCTAAAGGATAGAGTAGAACTGCCCCATAGGGTTTCCAAGGAAAGGCCGATAGATTCAAACTGCTGACCTTTTGGTTAGCAGCCAAACTCTTAACTACTATGCCACCAGGGGTCCTTATAACCCAGCTTTTCCTCACAGTTTTTTCCCCCGAAAGTAACAAACAAAAAGTGATAATGGGTCAAGAGTTTGGGAGCAGATTAATAACTGAAAAATTGACTATGGGTCAGGAATTTGGGAGCAGACTAGCTCGTTGGTTCTGTGCAAGGTCTCTCATGAGGTTGCAATTGAGATATCAGCCATATGCTTTCAAGATGGCTCTCCTCACTCACATAGTTGACAGGTTCATGGTGGCTGTTGGTGGGAGGCCTCAGTTCCTTGCCACATAGACCTTTACATATGACTGCTGAGTATCCTTCAGTTTTTCCTCTCTTCAGTAAACCTTCTCTATTCTGACAGTACTAAAAGTATTCTTTTTTGCCACCATTATTCCTGCAGTAGCAGAACCCAATGCTACTTATTCTGGAGCTCCATTCTTATTCCCCTGTTGGGGGTATTTGGTAAAGCAATTTGCTGCTAATTGAAAGGTCAGAGATTCGAAACCACTAGTGGCTTTATGGGAGAAAGATGTGGCAGTCTGCTTTGATAAAAATGTATAGCCTTGGAAACTCTGTGGGGTCTCTATGAGTCGGAATCGACTGACAGCAGTGGATTTTGGTGGGTATAGGGCATATTTAAGGAGCCCTGGTGGTGCAGTGGTTAAAGTGATTGACTGCTAACAGAAAAGTCAGTGATTCAAAACCACCAGCAGCTCTGAGGGAGAAAAAGGTGGCAGTTGGCTTCTGTAGAGATTTAGTCTTGGAAACCCTATGGGGTTGCTATGAGTTGGAATCAACTCAGTGGCACTGGCCTATGGGGGGTATCTATACTACAGAAATCAGCAAATGCTTCAGATCAGGGATTGGTTTATTGTTTTGTTGATTAGGTGTCTAGACTTGAGAAAGTGACAGAGAACATGTTAGTAAAACAGATTAAGTGTAAAAGTATGTCATGTCTGCGGTGGTTCTATTGTGAGTAGCATGAAAAACTGTCAAAGCATGACTGAATTGTAACCACAGGTAGACTACGGATCCAAGAGTTCAGCAAAATTCAACAGAAGCATTCTGGAAGAATTAATTGGCTTGCGTAATTTAAAATAAAAAGCATTATATATTTTATTATAATTATTCGTAAATTTTTATCAATAAAATTCGTAATAAATGTTACAATATATTTATATATATGTACTTTTTTTTTTCTTTGAGCAGTTGTTAAACATTTATCAGCACCAGCGAACCTGACTGTACTTTGGCCAAAAGGAGTGCTGCTGTGTGGCTCTGCCTTAGTCCCTGCCAAGCTCAGATTCTCACTTCGCAAAGGTCCTCTCCCACTGTGGGAGCAGTGCTGCTCCCACATGGTACTTTGCCCAGAAGTGCAAAGTTAGGCTCTTATAGTTGGGTGTTCTCCAAGGAGCTGGCCTCCCACGTCCCTGCCTCCAGCGTGGACTCTTCCTCTGACAAACTTCACCAGATGTGAATGAATCTCTCATGGAGAAGAAATGAGTACAGATGACTGGTACTCTGAACCCCTAAATCCTCAGCCTCCTGCCCTCTACCTGGGTGTCAAGCGAGTTGTATTGAAGGGACAGTCACTTCAGGAAAAACCATAGTTTATTTCTTTAAGAAGTGTTTTCTTCACCTGTGGCCTCCATCTCTTTTTAGAAGTACCTGGTAAACATGTTTATTACTGGTTCCTACCCAGGCCTATTGAGTTATACTTGCTGGGGGTGGAGTTTGCAATTTTTAACTGCCCCACTCATTTATTCATCTATTTGAATACCTACTATCTGACAGATGCTGTTCCGGGCTCTGTGTATGCCAGGGAACAGAACAGAAAAAATCCCTGTTTGGAGGTTATAGCCAATGGGGAAACACCTATGAGACAAGATATTTAACTAAAATATGTGGTATATTAACTAGTGATAAGTGCTGAGAAAAATACAGCCAGGAAGGGGAGGAGTAAGAAATATTGGGGTGGGAGAGGTGTGATTTTTAGATAGGATGGCCAGGGAAGGCTTCAATGAGAAGGTGACATTTGAGTAAAGACCTGAAAGAAGTTAGAGGGGGAATCATGTGATCATCTAAGGGGAAAATTGCTCTCAGCAGAGCGAAGAATGAGTGTAATAGCCTAAGATAGTAATCTTGGACTAGGAGGAGGCCAATATAGTTGACTACCACCTGTCTGTCAATTTGTTGTGCAATGGTTGCTATGCTGCTGGAAGCTATGCCACTGATATTTCAAATATCAGCAAGGTCACCCATGGTGGACAGGTTTCAATGGAGCTTCCAGATTAAGACAGACTAGGAAGAAAGGCCTGGTAATCTGCTTCTGAACATTATCCAATAAAACCCTATGGATCACAGAATATTGTCCAAGACTTCGACTTGCTTACTTTGGACATGTCATCAAGAGGGATTGATCGCTGGAGAAGGATATCATGTTTGATAAAGTGGAGGGTCAGCAAAGGCAAGGGAACCCTCAAGGAGATGGATTGACACAAAGGCTACAACAATGGACTCAAACATACCAACGATCATAAAGACAGTGGAGGACTGGGCAATGTTTTGTTCTGGTACACATGGGGTCACTATGAGATGCGGCCAACTTGATGTCAACTAGCAACAATGATATTGCTGAAGAATCCCCAAAGGATTCTTCTGTACACTAAAATGTGAGGACCCCCTAGGTGAGCATGTGCCACTAATATTTTCATGTAAAGTCTGCCATCCTCTGCAAACTGATGGTTCTAGGCTCTTCTTCCAGTTCATTCCTTTCTTTCAACAAGAATTTATTGAGCACTTATCATGTGCCTATAATGTGACAAGGCTAAAAGTCCTTCGCTTTGTAACCATTTCCCTGCTTCTTTGCCTGTCAATTCAATAACCTCTGAGTCCATCTGGAAACAATTCTTTAGTTCCTGAACCTTGAGTTACAAACCTGGTACCACACAAGACTTTCTTCCATTACTCTTTCTCTCTGACCATTGCTATGGGATAATTTTAGCTTTTAATCCCAGGTCCAGGTCCCAGGCCTCTGTCCCAGTGAAAGTCCCAGATCATTCGTGTGTCTGTGAGGAGTATTGGGAGACTGAGCTTAGTCTTGGACATGTTGGGTTTGAGGTACCTGAGGGACACATAGGAGGAGACGTGCAGCAGATTATTAGGTTGATAGGTCTGCGGCTCAGAAGAGAGGACAGAGATGGAATAATCCTTGGAATCACCCTAAGCATTTGTTGAATATTCTTCATGCACTAGGCTAATGATTCTCAACTTTGGCTGCACAATAAAACCACCTGGAGAGCTTTTTAAAAATGTAGACACAAGGGTCACACTCCAGGCCAATTAACTCAATCTCTGGGGGTGAAGCCCAGGCACCTGTATATTTTAAAAGCTCCCCCGGTGATTCTAATATGCAGCCAAGGTTGAGAACCACTGTGACAAGTAATGAGCGAGATCAGTGATTCTCAACCTTGGCTGACATTAGATTCACCTGGGGAGTTTTAGAAGGCATTGATGCCTGGGTCCTGTCCACAGAGATTTGGATATAATTGGTCTGGGGTGCAGCCTGTTCATGGGTATTTTTAATTTGCTGATCCAATTATTTTCTCCTTTAAATTTTTTGTTGATACTGTGTGTTTTCACTAATGGAAAGCATGCTGACTAAAGGAGCAATTCAGAATTTTTGTTATGAGTTGTGGCTTTTGATGCTTATTATTTAGGATCCCTTATGTCCCAGTGGACACTGGATGTAGTAAGTCCTACCAATACGGGTCAATGATAAAATTGTTATTTAATTGTATTTTAGTTCTTGAAAATTTGTAGAACATGAGGTAAAACATGAAGGCACCTGGCAATGACTGCCCATACATTTTATTCTAGCCCCCTTCTTCTTAGACTTTTTATTATTTTTCATGAAACTTTTTACAACATGGTACAATGCATTCTTCCTTACTGCAAAAACAGTACTTACACCCCAAATAAAAAAAAGCCAGGGTATTTTTTTATCTCAGGAATATTACCACTATGGTGCATTCTTCGTTACTGCAAAAGCAGTACTGATGGGCTAAATAAATAAACCTGAAGGAATTTGAATCTCAGGAAAATTATCAGTACTATGTAATCTTCGTTATAATATCTGGAAAAAATGAATGGCATCAGGGAAATTATGGCCATTATGAATGAATGCAACATCATGATAAACAGAAAAAATATTGAAGTTGTCAAGGATTTCATTTTACTTGGATCCATAGTCAATACCCATGGAAGCAGCAGTCAAGAAATCAAATGATGGATTGCATTGAGCAAATCTGCTGCAACAGACCTCTTTAAAGCGTTAAAAAGCAAAGACGTCACCTAGAAGACTAAGGTGTGCCTGACAAGCCATGGTGTTTTCAACTGCCTCATATGCATGCAAAAGCTGGACAATGAATAAGGAAGCCCAAAGAAGAATTGGTGCCTTTGAATTATAGTGATGGCAAAGAATATTGAATATACCATGGACTGCCAGAATAATGAACAAATCTGTCTTAGAAGAAGTATAGCCAGGATTCTCCTTAGAAGAAACGATGGCAAGACTTCATTTCATGTATTTTGGTCATGTTATCAGGAGGTACCAATCCCTGGAGAAGGACATCATGCTTGGTAAAGTAAAGGGGATGACCCTCAATGAGATGGATTGACACAGTGGCTGCAACAATAGGCTCAAGTATAACAACGATTGTGAGGACGGCACAGGACTGGGCAGTGTTTCGTTCTGTTGTACATAGGGTCGCTATGAGTCAGAACCAATTTGACAGCACCTAAGAACAACGTGAATGAATGAAGACTGAGAATAGCTTATACTTGTAATCAGTACCTTCTCATGAGAATATAAAACCAGAACCAAACCTGTTGCCACCAGGTCGATCCCAACTCATAGTGAACCTATAGGACAGAGTAGAATTGCCCCACAAGGTTTCCAAGGAGTGGCTGATGAGTTTGAACTGTGAACCTTTTGGTTAGCAGCCAAGCTCTTAACCACTGCACCATGTGGGCTCCAACAAGAACATAGAAACCGGGAAGTGTAGTGAGGAGGTTTATCTCACAGAAATAAATGCAAACCTGTCAAAAGTTTAGAAAATGCATGCACCCAGGAGGCATCACCTAAGACAATGCTCAATCTACACGA